>NC_086249.1:23104249-27904249 GCF_021018805.1 Prinia subflava
AGTTGTTAGGAAAACAATTTCAAACCATACATATTCATTTATGGATATATACGGAATATATTAGAGTATAATATACTGGCTAAGCATTCCGTTTACACCACAAAAACGTTAATGAGGGTTTCAGGGTCACTAAAGTATCATTATCAGAGCTTGGCCTTGGAAGTATCTAACTTTGTTTGGTGTCAGCACAGCTTGATTTCACAGCCATCTCATCAGAGCAGTTGATGCTAACGCATCCTTTGTAGGTGCTCTATGCCCAAGTCTCAGCTAACAAATTACAAGGCTTATTGCCTTATTATCCATTTACTAAACCATGATCCTTCTCCTGTGTTCAAGGTAAACCTTGACATGATATCTTACATATAATTACAGTGTATAAATGATAAAACTCTTCATCAGCTAGGTTGCTCAAAAGCCTGATTGCTTCTGCCTACTTAACGAGGAGCTTTAATACAGGCAACAAAGCAGTGTGTCTAATATACATTCTAAGGGAAGAATGCTTTTCCACACATCTTAGTGCACAGTTCTCAAGGGTTTTTATCACACTTATTCTCTGACAAATATCCAATAGGCATTCAACAGACAGAGTAGAGATAGATTTTTTTCAGGGATTCATGTGAAATTTGGTAATTTTTATCTCAAATTTGTAAATTAGATTTCTCAACTAAAATGAAGCTCAAGACAAAAGTTGGTCTACAATTCAAGTGTTCTAAATGAACAAGTTGGCTACAAGAATAATGTGAAGCTGAGGAGATGTAAAGCTATAGGGCCCAAGATAAGCCTCATGCTTTTTTTTCAGCCTCCTTAAATAGTGGAAGGCCGTTTGTCCCTGTACCTGAAGCACACATCAAGTAACCCTGCTTTTCTAGAACACTGCCTGGTCACCAACCTATAAGTTGGACATTTTGTTTAAAATTGCCTTTGCAATCTTGGGGAAGTCATTATTCTCCTAAGGGTAATCAGAAAATATTTTTTCAACTAGTTGTGTCAGAGTTTTTCTACTCTAACAGCAGGAAAATGTCATGCATATGGCATCTTCAAACTCTTTGAACTATTCGTGTGATCCTTTTGAAAACTGAAGAAATCCTGGACATGGTGCATCTGATTTGGATCTGGGAGGGCTGATAATGATCCTGGGGTCCAGAGTTATCACTGCTGAGTTACTCAGCTGTCACTTGCTGTACGTGCAGTGGACAGTTTCTGTTCAGACAAACCTGCACATGATGCTGCATATGATATTGCTCCTGGCAGTCTTTCTGCAGAGAAAATTTACAATTTAACATTGAAATAGCACGTATGATTGATTTGTGCAGATACTCTTTTTATTATTTTCCTCTGTCCAGAAACAATTAAGATTCACTCAACCTCTGTATTGATTACCAACTTGTATAATTAAAGGACAAATTTTTGAAACCAGTTTTAAAAACCCCTACTGATACCATCTCCTTTTTGTTTTTTGGTGTTTTTTTTTCCCAGTATTTGACATGTATTGATATTAGAATGTTTTGATTCCATTTCTGAGTTCCAAGATTTTGTGCTGATACACTGTGAAAACACAGTTCTGATCAAGTAATTTCATTTGCCTTAGGAAGACGATTGGGAGGAGGAGGAGACGGAGGAAGAGGAGGAGGAGGAGGAGGAGGAGGAAGAGAAGAGAAGAGAAGAGAAGAGAAGAGAAGAGAAGAGAAGAGAAGAGAAGAGAAGAGAAGAGAAGAGAAGAGAAGAGAAGAGAAGAGAAGAGAAGAGAAGAGAAGAGAAGAGAAGAGAAGAGAAGAGAAGAGAAGAGAAGAGAAGAGAAGAGAAGAGAAGAGAAGAGAAGAGAAGAGAAGAGAAGAGAAAGAGAGAAGAGAGAAAGAAGAAAGAAAGAAAGAAAGAAAGAAGAAAGAAAGAAAGAAAGAAAGAAAGAAAGAAAGAAAGAAAGAAAGAAAGAAAGAAAGAAAGAAAGAAAGAAAGAAAGAAAGAAAGAAAGAAAGAGAAAGAAAAAAGAAAGAAAGAAAAGAAAGAAAGAAAGAAGAAAGAAAGAAAGAAAGAAAGAAAGAAAGAAAGAAAGAAAAGAAGAAAGAAAGAAAGAAAGAAAGAAAGAAAGAAAGAAAGAAAGAGAAAGAAGAAAGAAAGAAAGAAAGAAAGAAAGAAAGAAAGAAAGAAAGAAAGAAAGAGAAAGAAAGAAAGAAAGAAGAAAGAAAGAAAGAAGAAAGAAAGAAAGAAAGAAAGAAAGAAAGAAAGAAAGAAAGAAAGAAAGAAAGAAAGAAAGAAAGAAAGAAAGAAAGAAAGAAAGAAAGAAAGAAGAAAGAAAGAAAGAAAGAAAGAAAGAAAGAAAGAAAGAAAGAAAGAAAGAAAGAAAGAAAGAAAGAAAGAAAGAAAGAAAGAAAGAAAGAAAGAAAGAAAGAAAGAAAGAAAGAAAGAAAGAAAGAAAGAAAGAAAGAAAGAAAGAAAGAAAGAAAGAAAGAAAGAAAGAAAGAAGAAAGAAAGAAGAAAGAAAGAAAGAAAGAAAGAAAGAATCATCAGTTCACAATCTATATCAAACTTTCTTCTCTTTTTTCCTAAAAACAGCAGAAGGATCAAATGTCACAAGCTTCCAAGAATACTCTCATGATTGATAGGTGTATAAGTTGATGATTGTCAGTCTTAATAAGGACATAGCAAGATTACTGGGTTTCATAGCTAAATTTTCTCTCCGTGTAGGCAATCAACACCATCCTAAGGATGCTTTCAGATCTATGTATGAGAAAATCAACAATCTGTGAAAGTACTTTTTTTTCAGGATTAATACCACAAATCTCAATGACACTATGGCGCCACTAGAATGCTGAAAAATTACAGATGTAAATCTTTTTTGTCTCTACTCTGACAGCAGCATCACAGCTCCAAGTATTTTTAAAAAAGACTATGGACAAGACTTTTCCTGGGTTTTTGGTGGGTTTTTTGTTTTGTTTTTTTTATTGGAGCAATGAAAAGGCAGCTGTGAAGGTTCACATATATCTTCTGCTAGTTTAACCCTGACATGGTTTAACCCTGGCAGCAGAACAAACCCATAGACACATCTCTTAGGAGGTGCCAATTCTCACTTCCCTAACAACTTATTCTGTCACATAATCATCCTGTTTCCAGTGAGAAATTGTTTCAAACACTGCTCAGTCTAGTTTGAAATATTTTGAAACAATGAAAACTCCTTGGAATGAAATCTTCACTAGATAATAACTTTTTCAGTGTGTACAATTCACCAGGTACTCCAATCGCATTTTCTTATCTGTCTCGTGTCCCTTAAACTCAGTCTAATAAGCAGTGCTTATTAGAGCTTGAAAATCTGAGCCTGAAATAGTACCAGTGATCTTGAGGTTTGGTGCATCCCCAAACACAGGAAGACTTCGAGTGTGCTGTGGACTCTGGGACACAAAGCTTGTTTTTAGCTGAGAATGTTCATCTCCAGAGGAATGGTAGGAGGTTTGAAGAAGGGAAAGAAATTTTTTCTGTGTTTTGACATAGTGATGTCAACAGCTTGAACATTACAGCAGTCAATATAGATGTGTTGGGAGACTAGTAAATATCCTCTTTCCTTATTTTCTTATTATCTTTTCTTATTACTTCTGGAATGGTATTTCCGGCATTCATAACTCCAGCAGACAATAGTTTAAACTCTCTGCAGAATCAGCAAGATGAAATTATTCTGGGGCAAAATTTTCCAAATATTTTTCTTCCTGACAAAATACAAACTGAAGCTTGAAGTGATCCTGTTATGGGTTCTAGTTTCTGACACTGCTCCTTTGCAAACAACCTTCTTTTACAGCAGCTGATTGCTCCCAAAACTGGCAACTAATCCCTTGGATTACCTGTTTAGACTTCAGGAGATAAAACTATTAGAACTATCCCTTATTAAAAAGAAAAAAAATAGTAACGAATTGTAGCAGTTCAGTTAATATCTTTTTCTGTATTAATTTCTGTTTCATCTGAAGTAATTTCAATTCTATTTAAAACACTAATTACAGATTAGAAAGAGGAGTAGGAAACTATTTTGTTTCTACAGATAAAGTTTAAGTCCATCACCCATCTCTTCTCCTTTACTTCTTCTAGATAACCAAATGGAGAATAAGGCTAAATATCAGGAGATGACAATGCATTGGAGACAATTTCCTGCTCATCAAATTCCACCTCACAGGATATGAAAATGTGACGTAATTAGACTCATTTCACAGAGATTACAGTGTTACCAGTCTTGTTATTTCTATCTCTTCACCTGTTGCTGCACCTCAAACTGGTGCTGATTATTCCACAGATCTCATAACCCCTCTTTACCACCTGTTTTTTTTCTTTCTGAAGTCCATCTACTCCAAGAAAGGTGTTTCCATTGCATTCTCTAAACTCCAAACCAGTTTTCTTTATTAAATTCTAATCTGTAATCCAAATTTGAATCTGTACAACATTAATTAAAACAGATACAATAGAGAATGAATCAGATCCTAAATTATTCTTCCTCCAGCAGGTGCTCAAACTTTCACACACATTTAAGATTCAGCAATAAAAGAACATTCAAAGGAAAAGAAAAACACACCTGTTAACAGGATTTCTAAATGCAGTCTTAGAAAGGACCAGGGTATATGTTTCTTATTGAAAAAGAAATATTTCTTCTCCATTAGTAATCAGGATATGTACTAAAGAGAAACTACTAACTGTTTTCAATTAAATCAATTCAAATGTCTCCATTAAACAATAATAAATTTTTGACAAACCAAAATATCTGAATCTGTGCTGCTGAATTTTAATGGGTTGCGTTACAATATGAAAAGATCTGAGAGAACCAGAAATTAACTGATGCCATGGCAGTATCTAAGAAAAAGATAAATAAGAATTAATTAGGTCATTTAGTTTCAATACAGTCTCATGTACAATCATATAAAATATTGTGGTACATCAGCAAAACCACACATTGATAATGAAATCAAAGTTGTATAAATGATTTTAGGATGTTATATACTGCCACTGCCAGGCGATATTTTTGCCTTTTATAAGAGTGAAAGTTTGGTCTGTACAAAAATTCTGCATAGAATCTGATGAGATAGTATAATAAAGCTCAATATAAAATAAAATACTATAAATGGCAAAATATAAAATCAGGTGGAACAAATCATTATATTTCAGAATGTCAGTTAAAATGGGGAACCATAAGGCAGTGAGAATACTTTAAGTAGGTTATCTCAGAGGTTGGTCTCAGCTTCGTGTCAGTCATTAAATTTAGAAACTGTGTGTAATAAAAGAGAAAATAATTGCTGGAAAAATTTGTAGTAGAAAAAGTAATTAAAGCATGGCAAGTGGGTCTTATTTCAATATAGTGCACTTGTAAGGCATATGAAAAATTGATTGTTTATGAACAATTCATATTAGTCACATTCTCAAACTAATCAAGATCCCAGTGTCCTCATATGTAGGGGGTAAAAACAGTCAGTAGACCTAGAAAAAAATGTAGACTTTGTCTAATTTGTTAAATTCTGCAATATAAATGACTGAGATAAACATTATAACAGGTTTGAGAAAAAAACAAAAGAAAACCAAAAATCAAAACACACACAACCCTACTGACTGATGAACACACAATGAGAAACTAAAACCCTTAATTTAATAGTTAAACTCTATCTACCTAGTACTGTGTCATCTGCTAACAAACTTCTACAATAAAGAGGTTTCTGACAGCTGATTACTCTTTCATAGAGCCCTAGAATGGTTTGGGTTGGAAGAGATCCTCAAGGTAATGTAATTCCAAACCCTCCCCCAGGGGCACTAGACTGGGTTTCTTAAAACTGCATCCAGCCTGGCCTTGAACACTTGCAGGGATGGAGCTGCCACAGCTTCTCTGGGCAGCTTGTTCAAGTGCCTCACCTGCCTCACTGTAAAGAATTTCTTTCTAATATCAAATCAACTCTCTTTCAGTTTACTTCATGAAGAAAAAATTATTGATAATATCTAACAGTTGGAAAGTAAAGCTAAATATATGCATATAAGAGAGAGGGTACACATTTTTTGACAAGAAAATAGCAGCTGGGATTCCCTGTTTAATAATGTCAATGGATATAAATCTTTCAAGAAGATACAATCTACCTTAAATAAAGGTACGGACTTACTTCAGAGGAGCTCGGGTAGGACATTTAGGCTATTAATTAATGAGTCAGATCAGATATTTGTGAGAATTCTTCCCAGCCTTAGCATTATTAGTCCATATGAAAAGAGTAGTTTGACTGACATCCTGAGTGCTCCCAAATTCAACATGATAAGGGGAAAAAAAATCATGAGTTTTCTGACAAAAAAATTAGTAGTTCCGAGGGCAAATCTTGACCTCTGAACTACTAATCCTGCATGTCCTCAGACTTACTAAAAGTAACATTACTCCCAGGGACCAGTCCTCCAGGGACACCTCCAGGAGATGTTAATTTATGTGAGTTTCTTCTTTCATGAATGACACATCTGTGGGTTTGTCTCTCATTCTTCTGGTCTCTCAAGAAAGTGATATTTACACACACTAATTGGCAAAGCCACAGAAGTAAACTCATGTCAGTTAATATTCTCACACGGTCTCATTCTTGCCCTTTCTGTTCTGACAAGTTGCCATCCTTATAGATAATGAAAGAACACATCAAGCCAAAGTTATTATAATCTAATGTTTATGTGTCACACACATTGTACAACTCTGTCATTATCTCTGTGAACTAGAAAATTTACATAAAGTCATACAGATACAAAATACAGCATCCTGCAGAGGTTTTCCTACAGAGTCTATATGGTCCATGGGGATCAGGTTAAAAATTACCATTCATGCAAGGACACAAAAAAATAACAAAAAACCCCATATGCATGACTCCAGAGAAATAGATTAATTGAACAACCATGAGAAAAATTCAGGCCTTTCTTAAGATTACTAAAAATGTTCAGACACCAGCATCACACTACATTTATTTAATGGACAGAGATAAACCTGATCCCTCCCTTTCTATCACTATTCAGAATAACCATGAAATCCTGGAGAAAGGAAAAGGTGTTTCTAACATTCATATTTTTTATTAAAATCTTTCTTTCTTACATTTGTGTGTAAAAAAAAAATCAGAAGATATGAAATATAAATCTAGGCAAATTTACTCTCTCTTCATAAAGCTTGATAATTTGCTGGACAAGCTATTATGCAAACCCCATTGCAGACAGACAAAATGATTATTCATAAAATGTCACACTATGCATCAAACCATAGGTATTTCCACTGAGTCACAGAAAAATTAAAAAGAGAAGAATCACCAGTTTTGGAGGAATACATATAACATAGACTATAATAGATAATATAATATTACATATAGGTGTGGTTATCGTTAATCATTAGATTTTGGATTCAGATTTAAAATAAGAGGAAGAACAGTGGAGTAGAAATGCACCTGCATGTGTGTTTTAATTTTAAATGTTTAATTTAAAGGCCCCTTCTGTGTGGGCCTTGTTGTTCTAATAACTTTCTTCATTAATTTATCCTTTTTATTCCTATCAACTTATGCATTAATTTATTCTTGTGGTGTTTCATCTCTGAAATGTCAAAATCACGTTGAAAAGAATAATTTCGTCTACAAGCTTCTGCCAATTATTTCATTTTACTACAAAGATATGACAGGTAATACAGTGCATTAGTAATTAAAATAGGTAACGTTTTCATTAAGTTTGAGAAGTTTAGTGTGAAGTAATCAGATGTTCACTAGAAAAAGAACCAAACCAATGAACAAACAACTAGCTTCTTTGTGCCTAAAGTGTAAGTGCAACAGTATAACAATAACTCTTAAGAATAAGTAATAATTTTCAGTCTTTTAGGTCACCTTCTGTGCTGTATCTCCCGGTACACTTTGGTAGGATGGAGATGAAATGGAGTCACAGAACCAAGGTGTAATCTAGGCTGAAAGAGACTTTGGAAGTTACTTTGCCTAATATCACCACTGTACTGAAAATCCCCAATCTGGACATTGTGCGGTGTCCTCTCACAGGTCTGAATGGTGGGACACAGACCTTTCCCCTGATGGATGGGCTCTTATTCCCTTAGCCCATGGTTCTGCTGGCCTTCTCTGCTGTGACAGCACACTGATGGCTGGTGGGTTCCCCACTGCAAGTGCCTGGTTCTCCTCTGCAAAGGTGTTTTCTCCCCAGTCAGCTCCTAACTTGTGTGGCAGATGTGTGACTCTGCATTTGCCTTTGCTGAATTTCCAGAGGTTTCTGCCTACCCATAGAGGCTCCATTGGATGACAGGCTCCAGATCACTGCTTACTCCCTCCAGCTTGGTGCAGGTTGTTAAAAAAGGTTGTTTTGCATGGTTCACGTTGTTAAAAAAAAGACAAATAAACTGCCATGCAGAACCTTTTTGGCCACAAGAACACAGCTACCAAAGAGAGCCATGGTCCTTATCCAGAGCACTTGAGGCTTGATCACCCTCTGTGGCATTAAAAGGGTATCAAGGTCACCTAGCACACAGTGCAGCACATTTTTAAGTGCAGCTATCATAGGAAAAAAGAACATTAGGAAGAAAGAAGGATAGAAATAGACAAGTGAAGAGACATGCCTCACATTCAGGATGTCTGAGCACATTGCTTCTGAGGAAGGTTAACACTTCTTGGTGTGTTGTTTTAAAAAAACTGATAACTGATACATGAAGAAATAGAGTACAGATGACTCTGCAGTGAGAATAATGTTAAAATCCACTGAAAATCACAAGGAAATTATCTTGAATAAGGAAAACTCCTGAAAGCCACACTAAACCTGATGCCATAAACCAAAGGTGATATCCATAAAAGTAAATTACTGAAAACAGAGGAGGCTTTTAGTATATGATTAAGAGCAGTATTGAAAAGCCCTGGTACCATGGCAGTATGGGTTTAGAGGACAGAACTTAGTGACTCATGCTGAAAGTACTTCATTGGATTGAAGAAGTTAGCAGCCTAGAATCTAGGGTTTTTTATAGACTTTTTCTAATGTCAGAGAGAGCAGGAAAAGTCTACAGATAATGACTGGAAAGTTACCCTCTATGGAGCAAGTCAAGGGACACTACACTCCTAACATGAATCTCTTTTCCAAATTAGTCCTGGGATCATATAACCCACTAGAAGGTGCCCCTGCCCATGGCAGGGTAGTTGGAACTAGATGATCTTTAAGGTCCTTTTCACTGCAAACCATTCTGTCATTTTATGAAACACCTATATCCCCTTTTCAGAATTATTCAGGTATTCCCACTAATGGCCTCCTATGTGGGTTCATGCCCTAAAGGTGAAATACATTTTCTTTATAACTGTTTTAAAAGAACTGAATTTTAAAATTGACTCCATGTATCAGTCACAGATAAAATACGTGTGCAGTTTTGACCAGTATAAAAAATATAGGACTGAGGATCTCCATGCTTCTTCTGAAATCCTGTTATGAAAATTAAATTTCTGTACTTTTAATAGTAATTTCTGCTTTATTTAAAAAGTAAGAAGCAATGGGATTTAAAGGAATAGGCAATCAAGGTTTTAAGTAGTGTTTAGATATTATTATTTTTTAGCCTAGGTATCATTTGTGAAATTAAATTTTTAATAACCTTTCAGATATTTAGCCTTAGGGAAATAATTTCCTTAGCAGTAGTTCAAAGGTTTAATGTCACAGTAAAGGCTTTGAAAGATGATGTGATCCCTTTCATTCTAGAAAGCTAGCATTTAAAAAAAAGAAAAAAGTAAAAATGTTAATGAGGAAAAGTTACGCAGTCCAGCTTCAAAACAAGACGGGAGGATGGGGAAACAAACTCTGCTATCAAAACGCTTATGTAAGATTTCATCCTGCGTTTTCTAAACACAGTACCAGTTCCAAAATCTTCAAAATCAGGCTTCCAAGATTTTTATTTTGAGGGTGGGCAGTAGCTCTTAACTTTCTGTCCAAGTGAAAGCTAGACAAATGTTTGACACTGGGAACATTTTCCCTTGCCTCCATCCCATGGCTGATGTCTAGCCCAGATCTATTGTAGTGGGAATGGAAAATGGAAATAAACTGATTGATGAGATACAGAAGGGCTTTTAAAAGGTTATATTCCATCCACAGTGTTTGTCTGAACCTCAGCCTGTGCCTAATACAAGCTTTTTTCAGAGATTTCTTATTTCATTAAATTTCAGCAGATGTACATTCAGCAATGGTCAGTCTGGGTTTCAAATGCTGCCTTTATTTCTCAGGATAAGGTCACTGCCATTTATGAAAGTAGGAGAATTTCTTCTAATGTCAGAGAGAGAAGAAATCCTTTCCCAGAGAGTTGATGAACCACTTGGATTGAAAATAGCTGTAGGAGTATTCATTCTTTATCAATTATTGAAGTACATTTTTTTCCCCAACAGAGAAAAATAGTCCCACTAATAAAGTTTGCTCATATTGTAAATAAATGAAAACAGACTTTTAAAAGATTTATCTGGCAATTCCTTTAATAGCTTTCAGCTGACCTATAAACATTTAAACAGTCCATTCAAGAGCTGATCTGCATTCCTGAATGGCACGAAATAGACTTCATCTATCATGATACTGCTCATAATATTGTGAATAGGTTGGATGATAGAATATTGTCAAAAATAATTACAATGATATAAAATGATAACAGCAAAAAAACCCCATCTACCTATTTCAAGCAGAGTTTAGTGCTGAAATATTAAATTTATGCTCATCAAGAAACCAGAAAACATCAATTATCCTTCATATTTTCCTACATAAAATATTATGTAGTTTTAGTAACAATTCTGTCCAAAACTTTGATATGATGGATATTTCACAACATTCATGGCAGTGGTGGTGGGCATTCTCTAAAAGCCAGTATATTGCTATTTACTTTCAAGGTCTATGTATAGTTTCTTTTCTTCTATTCTCTCCCTAAGTTGCAAATATCTGACTCCAATATGGATTATTCACAAATCTGTCTTTGCAGAGCAGCAAGAATGGCTGAAAACCAAGAGTAATTTCTGGAGAGACTGCCACCTGTCTTTTTCACTTGAACTGCTAGGAAAAAATTCCATAAATAGTGCTAAACAAATTAAAGATTTCAATGCTTATTTGGAGCTAAAAGTAGTAGACAAATAGGCAGTTAAATATGGAAAGAAGAGTCCAAGTAAAAAGAAAATAAATCAGATTGGTCAGTCGGAGTCATGCTGTTCCCCCAAAAGCATTGCATTACCAAAGATTAATAAAAATTGCACTAAAAATATATTAATAGTAATCTAGCACACCATGAAACATTGAAGAGATTATTATATTTTGCCATTTGCTGTTTAAACTTTTTAACTTAAACAGAAATTTATTTCAGTTGAGTTGGGCTACTCCATCATCAAATCCAAGGTACATGTAATAAATTTGGCCTAAGGGTCAAATGGGAAAATAACAGGCAGAATCTACAAACAAACCAATAAAATTCTGCCTTTCCTGCATGCTGGATGAAATACCACCAGAAAGAATAACAATATTTGCAAATTTTTTCCTATATTTAATTTTCTTGATATTCCTTTACAAAATCTTTTGATGCTTTGTGGTTTTGCTTGTTTGTTTGAGTGGTATTTTCTTAATCCCTGGACATCAAATAACCAAGAAGAGGGAGAGATAAAGAGTAAGAGAAAAAAAAAAATGAGAACACAAAACTAAGAGAGATGAACAACAAATTTCATCTCTTTTGAAATTAGAAGTGGTGGTATGTGTTTCTATTCATAATTTGGAAACTTTCTGTTTAAATTCCATATTATTTCTGTGGAAAAATATTTTCCACAGAAAACTAAAGTTGACAATTTTTATTTCACAGTAACTTTCCTGTTCTTTTTGAAAAGTAATTAGACATCCTAAAAAAATGCAAGATTTCAAGTTCTCTTTCTTTTCATCATAATTATTCCTAGGACAATTAGAAAAAAAAAGGAGAGAGAGAGAGAGAGAGGACATCAAAGCCAATTAAATATTTGATTTACTAGCAAAACAAAAGTAAAAATAGATTTTCAGTGCAAACTTTTCTTTATGGAACCTTATCAATAATTTTTTTAACTTTCCACTAGAGAAAGCTTTTTTCATTCCGTTTACCCTCCTGGGTCTCTTCCAGATGGAAACAAGTGGGACAATCAATAAATGAAGCTGCTCAGCACGGTTGCCAGATTTTAAATATTAAAATCCAGGCCCAGGGTGGGCAATCATGCGTGCATGTATGAGATATGTGCATGAATATGTAGGTTCAATGTCCCAGATGTAACCCAGGCCTACTTAATGCTGTTTTATGCCTGAACATTATCCAGCACACCTGGCATGGGCTCTAGTGTATATTTGTGATGTATCCACAAGTTTGTTAAAGCCACTTTTGTGGTTGACATCAGTCTCCTGTATAGACATAAATTAACTTTCTGTGATTGTAACTAGTTGCTGTAGGAAAATTGGAGGAGAAGAATTTATACAGGCAAAGTATAGCAAGTATGGGATTGGACTGTATAAAACAGAATAGTCAGACCACATTAAGAATTTTGGCAGCTATTCGACTCATCTTTTTGCTAGTAAGCTCCCTTTGATATGGAGGCCATAAGCAACTGATTAAGAGCTTGCTTTCTCATACCAATAATCCACTAAAAGTATCTGTGAGGTTCCATTTTGTGTTAAAGGAGAAATCACAAGATATCTTGTGTAAGTCAATGATACTCATATGAATTTTGGAGCAGGAAAAACTCAACACCTGAAGACGAGCCAAATTATGATCTCAGAGGACTCTATGTCAAGCTTAATAGCTTCTCTGGAATAACTTCAAGTTTATATGAGAGTCACATGGATCTGAATATCATATTAGATCTGACATTTTCCAGCACGAAATCATCCAAGAAGAAAAAGAAAAGTATTTATTTTGATCAACCCACACACAAACATGAACTATATTATTATTTTACAAGCCCAACTCAGCTCTGCATCCTCTTTTACAAAGACATAGGGAAAGAAGGGTTGGATAATTTGCTCCAGCATCAAATGGCTTGAGAGTTCAAAACAAAATGAGATAGATGCACTTCTTCCTAAAATCCTTTCATTCTGTTTAACATGATTATGTTTAAAAAATGAAGTAAATAAACAGCTAAAGAAGTGTATCTGACTCACTGATATCAAACAAATTCAATTGTTTTGCCGACTATATTTTGAGTACAACAATAAAAACAAAAACATAAAACAGACACACCTCACCAAGGCTAAGACATGTAGTCACTCAGCATCCTGCTATTAGTCGTTCTAGCTACAAGTAATGGACCAGCACAGATTGCAATAATGGTGGGTTTTTTCCGCAACACAGATGTTCATGTTTCCCTGATCATCTTACAACAGATAAGATTGTTTGCAAAAGTCAGGTCCATCTCTTTTTCTATCATGAACACTGTGATGTTTTGACCATTCAGCACTGAATTTAGACTGTCGCCAGCCTAAAGATTTCAAGATGAGCATTTGTTCCTCCACTGCTGCACGATAATGGCTTTCACTTTACCCAGGATCACAGCATGGTCACCATTTCACCTCATTACTTTCTAAGGCACTTGGAGAGATACTCCGAGCTCAGAATGGCGCTGCCTAAAACTGCCTCTCTCCTCTGAGATTAGCAGCAATTTAAACAATATGAGTATTGTATATTGAAAAGAAAGATAAAACAGAGGAAGTGGTTAGAAGAAACAAGAAGAGGTTTTTTGAGGTCTCTTCTTAGATGTCCTTGTGTCTTGGTGGCTGACTGCAAAGAATATAGATCTGACGGAAAAGATTAAATATGGTTTTGACAGTAAGAGATCTCAAAATAAGTCTTTGCACTTTGTCTCTGCATCACCTAAGGAACTGAATGGATTTTTCTGAATTGTTAGAGCAAATAGGAGTAATATAGTTCTTCCGTCCAGTAAAAACACATAACCATAGAAACCTAGAGTGCTTTGGTTTGGAAGGGACCTTAAGGATCATCTAGTTCTAACCTCTCTGCCCTGGGTAGTGACACCTTCCACTAGACCAGGTAGCTCGGGCCTCCATCCAGCCTTGCCTTGAACACATCTGTTAGCAGACCTTATTTCCATTTCCCACTGCGACATGGTGCCTCCACAGTGTTCTTCATCCTCCCTCATTGCTCAGCACCTAAAATTCAGACATTCTGCACTAGAAATCTGTGTCCTTAGAGATTTGTCTTCAGAATCATCAGAAAGTATCAACAGATTTCTTTCATATTATTTCCCTGGCCCCATGTAAACTCTGTGAGACAGAAGACAAATGTGAATCCACTTCTGTGTTTTTCTTGATCCCTCTATTGCTCCCCCTGTACCTCCTCTGGACTTTTAAGAATGAAGATGATAAGCATCAGATTCCCTCTGTAACATGTTAGATCTGAGAATGCAAAGAAAAAATTAGGAAATTATGGTAATGCCACATGTTCTGTACTGCTTTGCAATGCAACACATCTCTTGATATAAAATAAATCCAGTCTTTATGAATTGAAAAAACCCATGCAATTCATTCCCATGGAGGAAAAAAAGGATTAAAGAAACGTGACCACAGCTTTAACTGACACATGGAAAAATCCACAGAGCAAAACTAAAAAAAAAAACAAAACAAGAAACAGAAAAAAACAAACAAAAATCTCCAGTGTAACAGCTTTGTTTTTTTCCCATAGCAACAGAGGAGATTATATCTGCTAGAAAAAGATGCAGTTTCAGCTTCACTTCTGTAGCTGTAGCCTCATCTATGACAAATTCAAGAAACATAAACTAAGTGGTGACACTGTAAGGGGGAAATGATAGAGCATAAAAAATAACAATGACATCAAAATGAATATTGTTCATGACTTGCATCAGAGTAGTGAAGGTGAAAAAAAAAATTACAGTTAGTCTAGTGCCTGACATTTTTCTCCCTTTGGGACAACCTCATCACTAGTCACAGTGCAGTGATGTTGTGTGAGAATTTTTGTAGGATGGTAGAGCTAAAGGGTAGAGTACTCAAGTGCACATAAAAGTCACTTATATACGTTTGCGTTCACCCAGCTTGCTTTATCAATGTTCACGTTGATTTTGTTCTCATTAATTTTATTCAAAAAGCAGCTTCCTTATTCTTTTTTTTTACCTACTTGAAAGGAGCTGAATTCTTTCTGATGAGTCACTATTATGAACTGTACGATCTCAAAAGACAAAAAATAAGGGGTAAAAAAAATAATGTAATGTTGCCACTCTTCAGCACTGCATTAATTCCAGACCTCCCAATTAACAACATTGTCATTTAAATAAATGCCAACTTTTACCAAGTTTTTTTACTTATTAGTTTTTTTGTTTATTTCAGTATTCATTGATAAATTATGGTATAAAGTATGATGGTCACACAATAGAGTATGTGTGAAAGCATAACACCAACACAAAAATTATTTAAACGATTAAGCTACAAGAAATTGAACATTAGTACCCTTCACAAATATTCTGTATAATAGCATGGATTTCTCTAGCAAACTGCATTTGATTTAAAGCACTCAGTTTCATCTTTTGTTTTAGAAGTGTCAAACATTCATTGGTGGAACTGCGAGAATCTCTTTCCAGAGACGAGACACATCACCAAATCCCATGGTGTGACTGTAAGTCTTAGCCAGGGCAGCTAGTCCTTTTCAAACACACCTCTAATATTGCTCCCTTTTGCTTTGACTTCACCTAGCTTCTTTCTTTGCTATTCCAACTCCTTATTGTCAATGCTGAATTTTCATTATAACTCTAATTTTGGTAATTTATTTAGTGATTAAAGTAATTCAGTCTTACTATATTGAACGTAATCACTGAATCAAAGAATCTTCTCCCAAGGGAACATCTCTTAATACTAGGGCTGCTTGCCCTTCTGGATAATATGGATGCACTGACTGCAAGGCATCTTATTTACTATAATTTTGTTAATCCGTAGTGATGATTACAAAGAAACCTGTGCCTTTAGTTTGAAGATACCTTTGTTCCAGCTTTGATTGTTACAGATGATATTTGACAATTACAAACAAAGTTAAAAGTAAAAATATATTAGGATAAACCCAGAAGCCTAATCGGGAACTGAGCTAAATTTGTCTATTTCTTTCTTAACAGATTAATCTTTAATTTGACAAAGCATTTGGTTTTAACATATTTAATTGGTATTAAAAGAGTTTGATGCATCACTGTATAGTGCACAAATTACACTAGTTTTCTTTCATTTATGACTAATAAAATCTTTCCCATCCTAGATATAAGAAACTAGTTTGAAGTCCAGGTATTGCATTTTGTAATGGGAATTTAATTATTAGTACAGCTAAACCCTCCTTTCTATCCTACAACAAAAAAAAGAAAAAACAACACAGTATTTTTTTATGTCTTAAATAAAAGCTTCTGGTTGTATTGGCACTTCTTTTTTGTCAGTGGTGCATAGGGGATGACTATAGTCCTCAGGAATAAGTTGATAAGCCCAATGTGAATGACTAAAAGCAGATTATCAATACCGATCTTCTGAGAACTCACAGTACTTGGGATATTACTTCCAGCATAGGTCCTACTTCCAAGAAAAATCTGTTGGTCACAACCACAATACCTCCCAAGATGCTACCACTGTGAAAACACAAATTATCTAGGATTAATTCGCTTCTATAGAAATAGTAAGTAGTAAAGTTTTTAATGAGACAAACTGTCATTTTTCTTGCATTACTCTTTCAGGATCCACCTTCTATTCCAGATTTGTGTACCATGACCACAGTGACAATTAATTTTACCAGTAGATGGGAGCGCAGGCACAACCACAAGCACATTACTACACAAAGGGAAGGAGCATGGAAGGATGGCTGAACTATAATTCCCCAAAAGTTCTCTCCGTATTAGGGATGACATGATGCCAAGACAGAGTTATTACTAAACCGTCACACCTGAAGAAAAAGAGGAGTGCCGAGGTTTGTTCATCATGTGCTGTTTAAGATGGACATAAGGTGTGATAAAAGCACTTTTTCTGACATCTTTTAATTCATAAATTCATTCACAGAGTACTTTTCTATGTATTCTCAAGGTAAATTTCACAGTACTGTCTTAGAACTCATTGGGAAAAAACATAAAACATTCATTCTTCATTAAGTTTTTTAGCTGAAAATATGTTCTTTGACTGCAGATAAAAGTTTTGAAATACTGAATGCTGAACAGGTTCTGATCAATGGCTTTATTAGGAATGACTGGCTTCTCTGGCTGTCAAAATGTCAAGCTATTTGCATTAAAGAAATGAATATATTTCTTCTTGCCATGTCTTTAGCAAAGAGGTGAACTAATTTGAAAGAAAAACACTTCCTTTGAACATTTTACTTGTTAATATTTCACATTCATTTCAGGTACTTATCCTGTTGCACATTTTTCCCATTCAAAATACAGTGGAGTCAAGTAACTCATGCCTAGTTTTTTCTTTTGCAAGTGAAAAGTCAAGAAGAGTATTTCTAAATACATAGAAGAGCATTAGAATTTCTAAACTTTGATTTCAGAACTAAGTAGGTCCTAGAACACAATTAATTTTACATTTTAAAGTAATTCTGCTGAATTTAAATTATATCTTTCAGAAAAAAAACCCCTGTAAAATACAGAACATGTTTTAGTATTTATTTAAGAAACACCCCCACAACCAACAAACAGAAAACCAGGAAAACAAGCCACAATTTTCTTTTTCCTTCCTTTTGAAGACATTTCTAATTCAAAATTGACCTTAATTGGAGTGCTTAAGGTCAAATAGCATCCATAAGTTCCAATCAAATTCACTCAAAGTTTATATGATTTACACGAGCTAAGGCTGAAATTTTCTACCAAATATATCAACCTATGTAATTAATGAATAAGAACCAACCTGAATTAACTGATAACATATACAATATATTTGAGTCAATTAAAAAATAAACACACAAGGTGATACTAGAAGATGAATATTTATGAGCCTGAGATAATGGCCTGAAAGTTATTAAAATACTGGTGCCAATATTTGTCTGATTTAAAAAATGAAGAATAATTTTGATGCTTTTATAGAAATGGTCAAAAATAATAATTTGAATAGAAAATCGCAATGCTGGTTAGATCTCTCTGCATCATGTTTATCATATTGGTCTAAATCATGGAAGAGAGCTGTACTTTTCTATTGCAGCATATTTTTACATTTTCAGAAAAACACTCCAGGTGAATTCAAAATTCTTTGCTCTAAGTAAGACAGATAGAGAAAATTTGCAGAAATCTTAAAGAAAGCTAACTGAAAACTGAATGTGTCCTCATTCCCAAATTAGTCATGCTGGAAAACACTGGAATGCTGCATCTCCAAACATATTTTGTTGATGTTTCTTTTCATGGGCTGATGTTGCTTGAAAGAATTTGTCTTCACATAGCAGAGAAAGGGTGAACACTGAACACTTAACCTGAGCTCTGAAGAGCGAGCAAATAAAATTATGTTTAAAAGAGAGAAAAAAAATCATCCACAAAGCCAAAATCTCAGCAAGCTATCCAAGGCTCAAATACTCAGTTTCCCAGCTGCTAGATGCAGTAACAACGTGGCTATGGCTGTGTGGTGCTATGAGTGATTCAGATCCCAGCAAGGCAATGGACAGGAGAATGAGAACAGGTACATGCAGGAACAATTCTTGCCTTAGCTTATGGGATGCCTTTCATAGTTTTCCTAAATGGGGTTCATTTCAGCTTCTCCTCCCTCCGTAAGCTCCTAGCCCTTCCAATAGCAGCTTTACATGCCAATAAACTTGCCCTTGTTCCCAGTTTTGTCTTTTAGTGCTACTTCCATAATTTTAAGAGGATGTCATCTACAGAGCTTAGAGATGTGTAGCAATACTGTCACTGAATTAGGTCATGTTTTGAACAGGTAAATGTTTTTTTGTCTGTTACATCCTGGAACAAGTTAAAATCTCAGTGCAGTAAAATTACTTTAAGTGTTCCTTTCAACTTTTGCATAGTATCTCTGAAGGGTCTTGAAATGCAGAACCAGATATGAGCGTGAAAATTGTAGATGAAATGCATCTCTTTGGATCTAAATTTAGTGTTTTTCTTCTGCCCTCTGCAGAAATCAGATAAGAAACACTAACTTGTAGATTGTAGAGGACATAAAGGTTGTTTTCTGGGAGAAATAGTGTAGAAGTTTATTAGTGACCCAAAGAGCATTTGAGAGGTAAAAACATAATACTCAAGAATTTAAAAGTAGACTCTTATTCATGTCATTATATCCATAAGTGTCACTCCTACTGCTGATTTTAGATCAAGAGAAGACAATCACTTCATTGGTAGCTTTCCAAAAGTTCTGTGCAACAGCAGAAGAGAATTCCGTATAAAATCCTTGAGAGAAGTGAAAGGAGATATATTGCTACCCATTCCAGTAAGAAATATAAAAAAGAAATCAACCCAAGGTAGATTAGAGATAAAACCCCAAAAACTGCTAAAAATAATTTGGTAAAAGTTATAAAACCAGACATTTTTGCTTAAGTAAAAAGTGGGGTTTTTTTAAATTTAAAAACTAAAGATAAGTTTATCTGAAAAAAAAAATAAAACAAATGAGAGTCTCAATGAATTTTGTATTCTTAGCCTCAGAAGTTAGAATAGTTTTGTGATCCCAGTCTAGGTACAGCTATGCATTTCAGCAAGAAAAGTTTGAAAATAAGAGCTTACCTATGCCACCAGTTTCTGGTACTGCATCAATCACTTCTTCACTTCAGAATCATCAGTAGATTAATGTTGTCTGGAGGACTACAGTGTCCTGTAATGACAAGTTATAAATCATATGAAAAAGGAATCTATCATGCTCAGACAATAATAGCATAAAATAGCCCAAACTTGAATCCAGAACATTGTGTTCATCTGCCATCTCTACACAGATGTCTACAAGGCATATATTGCTTTGGTATGTTGCATCTACATAACTAATAAAACTTATTGGGTAAAATATTAACATCAAATTTTAAGTTTGACCATTTTTGTTTACAGGTTCTAAATGAAGAGAAAAAATTCAATTAGCACATTAGCACATTATTATATCTTTAATTATCTAAAATATATTTGTACATGTTGTCATTTTGAGGTGGAATGTTCTGGATTCTTATTGCTATTTTGATATAAATCAAATTTCTTCTCCTGCACTGTAATCTGCGAAGATGATTTCTCACTCTTATATCAGGATATACCTAAGCATAGATAGGAGGGGACTGGATTAAAAAACCCTAATAATCCAGTTTTATAACTTTAAAAGAAAATAGGATAAACCTGGAAAGAAAGGGGAATAGAGCTCTGCAATGGTTTAACTGATACAGGAGACTTGTGCTCTCCTCTCTTTGATTCACATCTGAGACTTCAACATTGGTCATGGACATGTTAAGTTTTCCAACAGTGAGTTGATTATTTTGGGCTCAAATTCAGTAGTTCATTTGTCTATCTTTTACACATGGATGTGCAAATTCAGGTCTGGACTAGAGAAACCTTCCATGAAAATTGACATATTTCATCAGAGGACTTTATTTTAGATTTTCTTAAAGAGGAAAGTTGTCAGAGAATTAACAACCAGAATTAAAAATGAATCTACTGATACCAAACCACTAAGCACTCTAATTAAACTTCAAATCACTGTAATTAAGATTTGCTAAGAACATTGGATTCATGACAAATATAAGCAAAACATTTCTTTTTGGATTTTTAAGAACAGTCATGGGGATAGGGATATCAAATTTCCACTGCTTTCAACACATAATTGTCTACCTAGGAGTCTTTAGTGTTCTTGGAATAATCCTGCAAACTAAGAACTGTAGAGTCACAGAACACTTTAAGTTGAAGGGGACTTCTGGAGGTTATTAAGTCCAATTTCAGAGAAGGTGTCACCTTGAACTTCTTTCCAACTCAGTTTCTTTTCCAGCACATCACTCTACAGTTTTCATGAATCGTTCATTTATGTTGTGTACACTATTTCATCACAGAACACATACACTATTTTACTGATTTGAAGGCATCACAGGATTAAGAGAAAAATGTGATCAGGTACAGAAGCACATACCAGAATATTAGGGACCAAGGCGCAGAATTGTTTTTATCTTTATAAACTGAATCATCACTGTATTGGGAGAGATGAAACACTACCCAAATTCAATTAAAAATTTCCAAATGAGACCCCTTTTTCAAAATAAATTATATCTTCCCCATCTTTCCACCATGTGCTTCATGTCCTTGTTTGGCTTACTGGCTTGGTTTTTGCTATATAGTGATACTATGGCTACTATGCCTTCGTATGCCTTCAGTACCTTCAATATAGAAGTTAGAGAGCATAAACTTGGGCCTTATGTCTTCATGAATACTTGCATTCCTTATTTCATAAAGCTGGATATATTTCACATAAGTAAAGTTTGTTTTTCTTTTCTTCCATGCTCTTTTACCATTGTAGTGTATTGGAATAGTCTCAGCTAAAGATAATTAGTTTTGCAGTGTGTTTTTATATATTATGTAACAGGCAGTTTCTAAATATGTGTGTTTTTTGTCATCTAACATATTCAGTCAGCATGCTATCTGTAAAAAATAAGTTAAAAATGTAAAGCGTCAGCTTCCAGAAGAAATGTTGGAACACTTCAGTTAGCAGATGAAGTGAACTTGGGCCACACCAGAGAGTGGAATCTACATGTTGTATTATTTCCCACTGAGTAAAGAGGACATGAACAAAAAAAAACATCCTTGAAAAATTGTCTTGTACCATTCTAGAAATTATGACTGCTGTCTCCTCTGCAGTGTTCTGACAGTTTGGAAAAAAGCTTATTTTCCTTCTTTCCATAATCATTGAAATAATTCTAAGCAAACCGCTGTGCATTGTATCACTGACTTTAGTAATTTGCAGGCACTTACAATGACTAAAAACAGTGCCACACAGAGAGAAGACTGGTGCTGAATTATGCAAGAGCAAGCCCCATATTTCAGCCTGAATGAGGAAAGTAAGAGCCACGTTGGATATTAAGAAAACATATCAGGTTCAGAGGTCTGCAATTAATCTTGTCAGTGCATGAAGCCAGGCTAACCTGTGAGCAGGAACACAACATCTCAGAGAACACAACACAGCTTTTTTCTCTTCTATGAATACACAGCCAACCGTGGACATGTGGGATTTGAATCCATTAATGTGACTGGACATAGTCAAGTCCTTGAATATTAAACTGCATTCTTAGAAGTATTAAATATTTATATCAGCTCTTATAAACGTTGTACAGAGAACAGGCAGATGGAATGAATTTCTGTTAGCTACTCTTCAGTATATGCAGGTAATACAGGTATTTCTAGACAAGAATTATATCTTGCTGTCAGCTGGAGCAGAGAAATTTGGTCTGCAGTTGATCCCAGTGTCTCTGATTGATAGATAGAAAAGTCAGTGTAGTACCCATAAATACACTTTTAAAACAACATTGTCCTTTTTTATACAACCAGTGAAATATCATAATTGAATACATTTACTTTTAGAACCTGTTAACAGTAAGAAACATGTAGTGAAATTGACTGAAAATAAATTAAAATAGATTGATTTCTTTTATTGACCTTAATAAATGTACAAATGCCATAGATGATGATTATGATGATCCTTATACAAAGAAAAAAACTATAACCAAGCGTGCTGCAAAGGCCACTTCCATTAGAAGGGCTCTCTCTATTGATTGCATGGAGTCTTCCTTGAGAAGTACAACAGTAGGTGTTTTTCAAGAAAATTGATTTTAATGATTAAAGAGACTTCAATTTCCCTTTGATGTTTCACACCAGAGGTATTCTGACTGTAAACAGAAGAGTCTAGTATAAGATTGTAATGGGAACAAATAGATACTTTCCCACATTCTTTAAAACTTTACATTCTAATATAAAATAAACTATCCCAAAAATGTGTTTAAATTTTATCAGGTTGTAATGTTTATTTTGAGGCTTTGCCTTCCTTCTGTAATCAAACACAGTTTAAAAAGCTTGAAATCATTGCCAGAGTTCTAACTTTCACCATTCATCAGACTAAACTGTGATGATGTTCTGGACATGATTGGAAGGTGGACTTGTTGATGTTATGTCATTTTTCAGTGTCTCAGCACATATAGAGCTGATTATCTGAAGATGTTCAGCTTCCCATGTGAAAATATCTACAATACATTTGAGTTTTATTCCATATATACATCCAATGAACCAGTGTAAGCTTCTATGCAGACATTAGAAATCTGTGAAAAGTAGAAAAGTAATTTTATGTTTTTTTAAATTGATCACCAATATCATAGAATCAGACTTTGCCAATCCACTACAATTTCATGAAAAGTTAACATTTGTGACCAGTCCTGCTAATAATCATCACCTCTGAGCACCTGATAAGTCATCAAGCCAAAATCAGTCATTTTACAGAGGCATCCTATGAGTTCCATGTTTCTGGATTTCCAACCATGTAGAACAGATTTCTATTCAAATTTCTCCTCTATTTTCAAAAACACTTTAGCATGAACAAGAGCAGAAACTTATGTTCTCAGGTGCTATTTTCCCTGCTCTGATAAAGACAGCAAATGGAAAAGTGAAAAGATAAGGTAAATAGAACTCTTCTACACTTTTAGAGACAGATATGAAAGTGTGATTTACAGCCTGTTCCTTTTATTAGAGTGAGTCTTGGTTGCAAGAAGCTGATGTTTCTTGAATTAAAAGAACAAATCTTGGATTAATTCCATAATTTTTGGAAACAATGATAAACTTCATCAGCAGTGATACATTTCTATATTAAGATTAGAACTGAACCTTGAGTTGATTCTTCTGCTTGCTCCCAATAATTTTAGTGGGAGATAGGTTCAGTTGTCTTGGCACATAGGTCTGGAGAGCCAGTCTTGCTCAGTAAAAAGAAAGAAAAGCTAAGGACATGAGCAAAAAATAATTTTGTTTCATAAATCAGATACTTTCTGTTGCATGAACTGGAGTCAGTACATTTTGGTCTAGAAAAGGAGAATGAAAAGAAGGACATAGGATAGTTGAGGAACAACCCAGATCCTTCGTAAGAAGAAGAATGGAGGGTGTAGTAAAGGTTTTGTTCAGCAAATCCATTCATCTGCCAATCACTCCTACCCATAGTAGTTCATGTTCAAAAAGAAAAACCTGCATATATAAGCTATCCAAGTATTAAAGTGATGTCAAAGGCCCTGCTTTTTCTTTGAGCTCTAAGCTGCCCAAATGTCATATCAAAAACTCTCTAAGCCTTGAAAATGCTTTTTTTATTTTGTGGGAAAGGAAAAAATTTAATGGCCCAATTTCTTGCTTCCACAAACATGCTTAATAACTTCTGAGTTTTTAACACACAAAAATATACTTAATGACCTAAGGCTGCAATTCAAGCACAGTTTTCAACTTTAGTCTGCTCTGTAATGTTTCTCAGTAATTTAGTTGAAGCCTTTTTACCTCATTAATCATTAAATGAATGTATTTTCCTTACAACTTGGAATCTTTCTGACCCAGTGGATGAGGAATCTAAAAGGTGTACCTACCTTGCAGTGGCAATAAACAGAAGTTATGGAGCGCAGAGCTGACTAGTTGTTTTAAAGTGCAACCATTTCCCAGTGAGATTGCCTGATCACCTCTGGTGATCAAGGAGCTCAAATAGCAGGGGTGGGATGAGTCTTAATTTAGGGAACTGCAGTTCTTTTACCAGTGTATGAAGCAGACCCTTAGCAGCACCAAGAGAAAAAGCTAAGTATGTGTTTAGTGTAACAATCCAATGCAAAAGTGTTAAGCAAAGCCATTTAATTTCTGAGAAAGAAATTAGTTCTTTACCTTGTTTTCACTACAGCACAGGTGTTCTTCAGAGAGGTGGATATGAAAGTCATCATATGTAAAACAAGTTTTCAAACAGAATAATTGTAAAATGTATATAGGCACAATCTAAAAGTGTATTGGTTTTGCAGAGTGAATCTGTCACTCTCCTTTTATGCTTTTTTTTGAAGCCAAGTAAGCCACAGAAGCAAAATCATACAATCAGCTCTTTGGATTCCAGTATTTTCACTTCTATTATAAGATTTTTTTCTAGTAAAAATCTATCTGGTAAAACAAGAAAACCTCTACAGATAACATTCTTCACTGTTTTGCCACTTACTCATCAAATTACTGACTGTTTTAGTCATAGATTTACTGAGAAAAGTGGATAAAGGAGAATCCAGAACTAAGAGGATGTGATTCCTTCATCAGTTTCCAAAGTCCTTGTGGAACTTTATTAGTTAAAAATTCATAAAATTTGGAGCCAGACACATCTGTAAGACTTCTATATTCAGCAGAGTGTTATACACTGAACCTATCCTTTTTTCTCCCAGAAGTTATTATTTAACAAAAAATTATGATAGGAAAAATGATGTATTAAAAAAATAAAAATTAAATTCTGTGTCATAATGTTGTCTCCTGACAACTTATCTTCCTATTTCCAACTCTTCATTTAGCAAAACAGGAGATATCATGAAAAAAAGAATCCCTCTAAGCACCAAAAATACAGATAAAAATATCCGAATTTCCTAAATAGTGCCTAATTATTATATTTCCTTCTCTTAGAAGACTTAGGAGTTTCTGGGCCACTGTTTAAAGCTTTAAATAAGGGATATCAAGTAGCATTTATACTTCAATTTTATTGTAAGCACCCTTTGAAATCCTAGCTCCTCTCTGCCAGGCACTGAGCAAACACACTGGTGGAGAGACTTCCTGACCCGGAAATCATACACTCCATATCAAAGCAGAAATAGGAGCAATAATACATAATAATATGGTTACTGCCATGTAGTAACTCAGCTGTGGAATGGGAATAAAACACATCTGGATCAGATCAGGTCATAGGACATGTAACCTCCTAAGGCTTGCAGTAAAGGACATATACTAGAAAAGACCCTAAGCTAGTGCAGCTATTCACCAATACTTCTCTACACCTTCATCCAATCTTCTGTGACCCACTGGTTTCCTGAGATACAGGTGGTGGCTTTGTACTTAATATTTCTGGATGAATTCTTTTATTCAATAAATTAGCTCAAATTAGTTGTTTTAAAGACTATGTAACCTTTAGAAATGCAGTTTCCTTGATACCTGAATGAGCTAACACTGCTGTAGATGTGAGTGCTACATCACCCTGGGATTTAAGTACCTCAAAGAGTATGGAACAGGACTGACTGCTGGGATCTTATGATTTTTCCTTTCCTTCAAGTGTCTGAATTCCACATCACTATGTTATGCAAAGAACCGCCTTGGTAGTATTTGATGTGATTGATATGATTATGCAGTCAAGCATCACACTTGTACTACAGCTGGTATTAAACCTTTTAAAGGTTATATTTATTTAAAGAATATCTGAAATACATATATAGTCTCTACATGTGCCCAACTAATTTAGATTTTGGTAAGTAAGGGTTTGCTGGGCAATTACAAGGGTGATTAAACACCTTAATACAAATAGTACACCACTTTCACCCTCTGTCAAATCACTGTGGGCTGTACTTTAAAGAAAATCAGGCAGATGGCTGGATGGTCAACAAAGATGGGACAAAGCACTTCTACCAGATACTTGCAGTTTACCATGTGCTAGAGTTTATCCATGTGTAGAGCAAACCACCTGCCACTTGTTAGAGTAACACGACTGGGTAAGCATTGCTAAGTGCTCTGTAATAACAATGGTGCTGCCGAGAACAGACTTGTGTACAAGGTACGCACACTGATGGCTTTTGCAGACAAAAAATGCAAATTAAGGCTCATAAGAATGCAATCTTACCCTGCCAAAATATTTATTCATGGCAGGCATTATCTGCACAATTCAGAAACACATACACCACTCCATATCACAAACTGCTGACAAGATGTAGAAAAGGCAATAACACTCTAACGTCTATGCACTTTATTCGTTACTCTGCTGAGGTAGAAGTACATGCATACATTTTCAAAACTAGTTAGAGAGCTGCTTGTCAGCAATTCATTCCCTAGCATTTCTGCTGCAGATCCTTCATTCACTTAGCCCCACAGCCATCAGCATTTGGAGGCAAATGTGGAAAAAAATCCTTGCAGCAAGAAATCAAAGCAGACATCACATAGCTATGTGTCCACTGGAGAGCTGATATCTGACTGGAAAGATCAGTTGGGCTGAAATTTTAAATGACCTTGTGACATTAGGTCATTGTCCCTTTTCTATTACAAATTAAGTGTCTATTCAAGGCTTTAAAAATCATCCTAATTCTGTTTTTTGAGATAATATGTTTGAAAGCACTTTAAAGCTTGAAGTACGTGAACTGTTTCTGTTTGTATTATTACATTCTGTATCAATATCCATAAAAGAAGTATTTTTATTTCACATTATTTTTCACAATCTTTCAGCATTACCAGTGACATTACTGGATGTTGGTTGTTATGCAATACTTCAGTGATGTGTAACCAAGGGATATTTTGGAATGGGTAGCGTATAATGACATTAAAATTTCCTTTCAAGGGAAAGTAAAGTCTGCAGGCCTGAGCAGGCAAAACACTGATGCCTTTTTTCTAAGACCATCGCTACTTTCAGTGTCCTCTGGGGATGTTATGTCCCATAGCATGGCCTGAGATCCTTGTGCTGGAGTACACAAATATCAAACATTCTTTTAAATAGGCATTTTCAGCAGTCACATCGCATGCAAGTACAAATGGATTGATACTCAGTGATAAACTCATGACACTTCTATCTATTTCTTTTCAAACCACATTGGTACTAAGAAGAACACCTTCCATCTCTATCTACACTTTCACAGAATCAGAGAAGCACAGAAACAGTAATGCTGGAAAGGACTACAGTGGTCCAACCTCCCTTGGTAAGCAGAGTCGTGCTCAAGATTGCACATGATTGTGTCTTGGTAGTAATTTGTATTCAGTGAAGGAGACTACATAACCTCTCTGGGCAATCTGTTCTGGTGTTCCATCACCCAAACAGTAAAGTAGGCCTCATGTTCGGGTGGAATCTCCCGTGCATCATTTTCTGACTATTGCCTCTTGTCCTAGTGCTTGGCACCGCCAAGAGCCTGGCTTCATCCTCCTGACACCCTCCCATTAGTCTCTTCTCGGGGCTGAACAAACCCAACTCTGTCAGCCTTTCCTTGGAAGAGAGTTGCTCCAGCTCCCTAATCCTCTTTGTCACCTTCTGTTGGATCTTCTCCAGGAGCTCCATATCTCTCTTGTACTGAGGAGCTCAGAACTGGACACAGCACTTCAGGTGTACCTCACCAGAGCTGAGTAGGACCACCACCCTTGACCTTCTGCAAACACACCCCAGGATACCATTGGCCTTCTTGGCCACAAGGACACACTGCTGGCTCATGGGCAGCTTGTTGTGCACCAGGGCCCCCAGATCCTTCTCTACAAAGCTGCTTTCCAGTAGGTCACCCCCAGCCGTATTGCTGTGTGGGCTTATGCTTCCCCAGGTGTAGGACCCTGCATTTACCTTTGCTGAATTTCAGCAGGTCCCTCTGCCCATCTCTCCAACCCACCGAGAGAAGGTTCTGAAGGGCTGCACAGACCTCCAGCCCTCTGGGGTACTGGCCACTCCTCAAAGCTTTGTGCCACCAGCAAATTTGCAGAGGAGACACATTTTCCTTTTGAGTAAGAAGGATTTCAGACAGAAGAATACCTTTGAGAGTTGTATGGGTAAAAGCTGAATTCTTCCATAGCAGTTTGCACAGCAGATGTTGAGGTTTCTCTAGTGACATCAAATTACAGTGCACAGAGGTTCATTTCTATCTGCATTCCCATATCTTTGCTGGAATACAGATGCCCTGTTCAAAGAATGAGCACTGTTCAGCTGCCTAAAGCAGGCACAACATGCTCCTGAGAAGCATAAGGATAAATAAAAATCCTTGTCCACACATACAGAGACCTCATTATTTTTCTTATTATTAACCATACCCACTCTTACAGAGAGAACTCTTAGCTTTAAATCTCTACCAGTGGTTTTGTTCCTGAACATTTTTATATATTTTTCACTACTAGACTCAAAGTCCTCAGTTAGGATGTCATGTTTCAAAACTATGCTGTTGATTTTCCTCAGCTCTCTGAATTCAGTGGTAGAGAGGTAAAGCCCTGATTGCACTGCTATGCTTATTGCAGGGTAGGGGGTTCTGAGGCACAGAAAGGAAATAGCCTATTTCTTTTTCTGCCAGTGTTGTCCCACTCCTGCCAAACTGTGAGAGCAAGATTACAGAGCTGCTGGATCTCCCCAGTCAGAGGGAAGGCTCTCTGCATTTTCATTCTGTACATTTCTGTTAGCAGATGCTTGGCTTGTTATATTTTATGCTGTGCAGATCAAACCACAACAAATAAGTCTTGAACAGAGCTACAAGTTTTTGCAGCTCCTCTGGAGGAGTCTTTAGTTTCCAGTAATTTCCATATTTGTTAACTCTATCTCATAATAACAGACTCCTCCAAATATAAACAGGGTTACCCAGTAGTGATCTGTTGCCTGCAAAACTCTAGCTCAGGTCAGACTGGAATAGCAGAGTTCTCATTCACCAAAAAGGGGGGGCTCTTAAAATGCAATAAGAATAATAATTGTTTGTTGAAGTAATATTATACTTGCATTAGAGACAGAGTAGGAGTCTGAAAAAATTAGGGTAAAAATCCTGGAGTCTTGTACAGCACAGGAACACAGGGTCAAGGGCTGAAAATTTTTATGCTTAAAATTTTATATGTTGGAGATGCTGGAACAAACCATCAATTTTTACAACTTAAAGAAATTAATATTTAGGTGAGATTCTCCAATATAAGTATCTCATACATAATGAACAAAACAGCGCCTCAATGAGCATCTCTTTTTTACTTTAGTATCTTTCTTGTTGAAAGAAATGGAATTTAATTTGCATTGGAAATGGGTGTCATTTGCTTGGGCTGGTGCAGGACCTTACAGATTCTATGCTGGCTCTTATGTCTAGTCTAAAATCATGGTTTTATATATTTACAGTGTTTACCTCACTGTCTGCAAGACACAAACAAAACATGCTTGCGCTCTGAAGTTTGTTTAGCTCTAGGAATGTGTGGGTGAAAGCAGGGAATACGGAGAGCTGAAAATCTGCATAATAAGAGGGTTGGGAGTGAAGGGTGGAGCGAAGACTGTATTCACAGAACTTGGTATGTGACCCCTGTACAGCATCTGGGGCTAGACTTGCCATGTGCTGTCTGAGCCCAAACAGAATTTACTACATGGAAAATTTCACCTATGTCCCCTGTCAGACGTTCCAAAATAAGCTATTCCACAAGTGAGGTTTTGAGATCTACAGAGGAAGGAAGAAGGGATCTAGAGAAGAAGGAATTAATGTACTTTACAAGCTTCTTTCTAAAACCAGTTGAAGGTGTGTTATGTCGAAATATGAGGTTTGGAAAAAAGAAATAAGCAAATAGCAACAAAAACAACAAAAGTCAATCCTCTTTTTCCCAATTAAAGATTATAGATAGAAAAATTAAAATGGCAATTGCTAATATTTATAAGAAATGAAGAGAGGAGACTAAGAAAGATTTCTGAGACTTGAGGCATGTATTTTGCTTTTGCCTTAAAGTTGGGAGACAACTATTTAGTACTCAATACACTTTTATGAACAGATAACATCATAGGCAAAAAAGAAAACACAATGGAAAATAGGTTTTGAGCCAAAAAGAAGTTTAGCAAAAGGAGCAAAAGGTAGTCCGTCTTCTTCACCAGCACAGGAGGACCCTCTGCACAATAAACTGGGGAAAATAAGGCAACAACTAATAAGCAGTTTAGTTTCATTTGAGAAAGCAGGAAGACTGCCACAAATGTCTCTGCAGCTTTTGCTTGATGTGTCTTAAAGCAGACAGTGTTGCCATGATGGGAAGCATGGAGAGATGTAATTGAACCAAGTAGGAAGAGATGCAGGGTTTGTTCATATGTCTAAAGACACTCGGGGGACCAACACCAAGAGTAACATCCAATTTGTATTAGAGAAAAGCCAATCACAGCTGAAAGTTAATAGGAAAAGGCTGTCTTGTGAATTCATGATGGTTATGGGTATCAGGGGGTACCCACTTGGGGCCTTGGTGGGTAAATCCATATACACAAACCAAACCAAACCAAACCAAACCGAACCAAACCAAACCAAACCAAACCAAACCAAACCAAACCAAACCAAACCAAACCAAACCAAACCAAACCAAACCAAACCAAACCAAACCATAACAAACCAAACAATAACAAACCAAACACTACCAAACAAAAAACAAACAAAACCAAACAAAACTCAGAAAAGAACAAACAAAACCAAACAAAACCAAGCAAAACCCAACTCCAAACAAACAAAAATACACTCACACCAAAAAACTTCCACAAGCAATCCCAATTTATTTTTGAATAAACCCCAACCAAAGGAAAAAAAAAACCAAAACAAAACAAGATAGAGAGAAAAAAAAAAGGGATGAGGTGAAGAGGCTCTGTACTCATCCAACAAAATTCATCAGATTGTTCGTATAGTTTCTGAAGCTTTAGTCCAAGATGAATACCAGTCTTACAAAAAATGTCTAGGAATGTTCTGAGCAGGGATCATTTGGTAATCTCCAGCAAATGCTACAGAGCCCCCCGATCACCCAGCAATGGTGCCCCAGGAGTTGGCCCTAGACACACAGTCCATCCAATAAGTACTCCTGGATCCTCACTCTCCCTGGATACCTCATCCCTAGACACACACACACACTGTTACAAACATACACCCAGAACAATTGCATAAGTAAAGGTGAAAAGGATATGTTTTGTGCATATGCTAAAAAGGGGAATGAGATTCTAAGTCATAAACATCAGCTAAGGGGGGTGCGTGAGGGGAAAGGTAGATAATAGGAATATGAGCATCTAAATTAGTTTCAGACTCAGAGAGCTGCTATTAAGATTCTTCAAGAAAGTAAAGTATTTAAGATCATGAACAACATCTTGCAAATGTTCTTAGTTTCATTTGTTTACTGCTTTCACAAACTACTTCAAGGAACTCATTAATGGAAACTAATTGGAACAGGTTCTGTGTTCATGTCCAGTTTCTTTTATAATTGCTGAAGTCACTGATTTGCCATGAAACAGCTCCTATTTAATCTGTCTGATTAAAAAGGGCACTTTGTCTGCCGTACTCATTCAAATGGAAATGAATTGTTCACTGTCATGCACCAGGCTGTTCCCTTCATTTTATAAACCAAAGGAATAGGAAAATTTAGTCAAGGAGCCTTGAGGACTCTTCCCTCCCTCTATTCTGTTCCTATCATGAGGTGAAACACTGCACTGATTATGAGACCTCTTTTTAATTTTTTGATTGCATGAATTAATTGGACTTTCAGGCTGGACTGAATTAATTTTCAGTAAATTATTTTCACGTAACTGTGTTCCTTATTTGACAGTAACATGAAAATTCCTTTGTCCTAAAGAAAAGCTCAGTACAGAATGCAAGAAAGTGTTTAATTGATTCTATCTTTCAGGATGAAAAATTGTGGCCCTGGAACATTTTGGTGGGAAGGAAGGAAGGGTGGAAGGAAGGAAGGGCGAAAGGAAGTTAGGAAGTTAGGAAGTTAGGAAGGAAGGGCGGAAGGAAGGAAGTTAGGAAGGAAGTTAGGAAGTTAGGAAGGAAATTAGGAAGTTAGGAAGGAAGGAAGTTAGGAAGGAAGGAAGGAAGTTAGGAAGGAAGGAAGTTAGGAAGGAAGTTAGGAAGTTAGGAAGTTAGGAAGTTAGGAAGAAAGTTAGGAAGGAAGTTAGGAAGGAAGTTAGGAAGGAAGTTAGGAAGTTAGGAAGGAAGGAAGTTAGGAAGGAAGGAAGGAAGGAAGTTAGGAAGGAAGGAAGTTAGGAAGGAAGGAAGGAAGTTAGGAAGGAAGTTAGGAAGGAAGGAAGTTAGGAAGGAAGGAAGGAAGTTAGGAAGGAAGGAAGTTAGGAAGGAAGGACGGAAGTTAGGAAGGAAGGAAGGAAGTTAGGAAGGAAGTTAGGAAGGAAGTTAGGAAGGAAGTTAGGAAGTTAGGAAGGAAGTTAGGAAGTTAGGAAGGAAGTTAGGAAGTTAGGAAGTTAGGAAGTTAGGAAGTTAGGAAGTTAGGAAGTTAGGAAGGAAGGACGGAAGTTAGGAAGTTAGGAAGTTAGGAAGTTAGGAAGGAAGGAAGGAAGGAAGGAAGGAAGGAAGGAAGGAAGGAAGGAAGGAAGGAAGGAAGGAAGGAAGGAAGGAAGGAAGGAAGGAAGGAAGGAAGGAAGGAAGGAAGGAAGGAAGGAAGGAAGGAAGGAAGGAAGGAAGGAAGGAAGGAAGGAAGGAAGGAAGGAAGGAAGGAAGGAAGGAAGGAAGGAAGGAAGGAAGGAAGGAAGGAAGGAAGGAAGGAAGGAAGGAAGGAAGGAAGGAAGGAAGGAAGGAAGGAAGGAAGGAAGGAAAAATTATCGCTTTTTTCTCCTAAAGGCCAAAGGAAAAAGAGTCAGTGGAACAGTAAATCTGAAACTGCTTCAACCAAATTTATATGTCACAAAAAGAAATGACCTTTTACTTTTTTGCTTGCTTGTTTTCTCTTCCCTACTAAAGACCCCCAAAAGGTCTCCATGCTGCTAAATTAATAGGTTTGTTTATCTAGGAAACAGAGATATTCTACATTTTCTAGAATGGAAAAGTCCCCCATCCCAAAAAAGAATCCCTGACTTCTGTCAGTACCTAAAAATGACAGTATTTGCAGGTCCAAGAATTGTGGACACTTCCATGAACAGCTAGGAGTCCATGCAAAACAAGCACAATACTTTTCAGAGATGAGTTGCCTGTTGCAGAGATGAGGGTCCTATCACTTAACATGGCAAGTATGAATTACAAAGCTGTTAATGGTTTTTTTGGCAGAATGTCTTAGTCCCAGCGTGATTTGATAAATCATCTGCTCCCCTTAAAATAAAAGGCCTCATCTTAATGTTAAAGACTGAATTTAATCTGGAGTGTCAAGTGGATTTAGAATATCACCTCTCTTTCTCAAGCAGCTTATCAGTATCCTACCACTGACTTCGGGAGACAAGAAATCTGCAATATTAAAGCTAACTCATTTCTGACCAGGATTAAAATTTAAACTTTCCAGGGACTTCATTCCCTTGCAAAACCATTTCAGGTGTGACCATGCTACTCCTTGCAAATTTTATCTTGCAAACACGTCTTCCATGACTTTATCCAATCACAGTTTATTTACAAGGTTATGTTATAAAGAGTGGACCTTATACTCGCCCAAAACATGGCTTTTCCTCTGTACTGGGTTTGCATGGCCAAGCTTTGTTAGTGAGGTGGCTACAGGTGTGTCTCCTATGAAAAGCTGCCAGAAGCTTCCTCTATGTGTAGCAGAGCCAGTCCCTGGCAGCTCCAATGACAGATGTGTTGCTGGTCAAGCCTGGGCCAATTAGAAATGGTGGTAACATATTTAAGAAGGAGAAAAAAAATGTTATTGCACCGTTGCAATCATGGCCAGAGAAGAGCAGGGTGAGAACATGTGAGAGGAACAACTCTGAGGACTGAGGTCAGTGGAGAAGGAGGGTGAAGAGGCCCTCCAGGTGTTGGAGCTGGGATTCCTCTGCAGCATGTGGTAAAGACCATGGTGAGGCAGATGTGTCCCTGCTGCCCTTGGAGGACCACGGGGATGCGGATATTTACCTGCAGCCTGTGGAGGAGACCCACACCAGAGCAGGAGGATGCCTGGAGGAGGCTGTGATCCTGTGGGAGGCCCATGGAGAGAGGGGCCCACACTGGAGCAGCCTGTCCTTGAAGGACTGCACCCTGTGCAAGAATGACCCATGCTGCAGCAGTCTGGGAAGGACTCTGCCTTTGCGACAGACTCATGTTGGAGAAGTTCATGCAGAACTATCTCCCATGGAAGAGACCCCATAGGGAACCAGGGGAAGAAGTCCTCTCCCTAAGCAGCAGGAGAAACAACAGGTGTTGAACTGGCTCCCATTCCCTGTCTCCCTGTGCCGCTGGGGAGGAGGCAGAGCTGGAAGGAGGGAGGGATGGAAGAAAGGAAGGCATTCCCAAGGTTTTACTTTACTTTTTGTCATCCTGCTCTGATTGTTTTAACAATAAATTAAATTAATATCTCTAACTCAAGCCCATGATGGTGTTTGGCGTGTGAGTCTCCCGAACCTTATCTCAACTCATGGAGCCTTTGTTATATTTTCTCTACCCTGTCCAGCTGCAGTGGGGAGGAAGAGAGCCTTTGGTGGGAGCCTGGCATCCCACTGGGGTTAAACCACTACAGTCTTGTTGGTATTTCGGCCAGAAGTTCAATCTGGAGCAACTGCTTGGAAGTTAGCTATGCTCACCACTATAACACCAAAGCAGAAGGAGGTAACCTTCAAAGCTTTTAAACCCACAGAAAGCAACTATGCCCCAATGCAATCCAAACCAAGCTTTGCAACATTAGCAGACATCTGTGATATTGTATAACTTAAAGTGCCTGGTGCTATCTAATTCCCTAGCTGCATGAGGAACTTCTAAAAGGGCCCTTCCTGCTCTCTCTTGAGGGTAATAAAGCTGACTGAGTTTTCAGTAATAAGCTATTGGGCTATGGTTTGTATTGCACTGGATCTCTCTGGCACTTTTTATCTGTTCTTAGGGCAAAATTGACTCTTAGACCTTCTGTATATAATTCCACCAAAATCAATTGGTTTGCCTGATGAACAATTCAGAGCTGAATTTAAGCCTCTGAGACACAAGTGATCCCTAACTAATTAACCTACAAACATTATTGTGCATTGACAGTTTGCCAAGTCTGTACTGAAGACCCAAATCCATCAACATTTATGAAGTTTTCTCTTCCTTGTTTAAAATGGTTTTATCAGGTACAAGCTTTCTCTTAAAACCAGTGCAGAAGTGAACCAGCACACACCACTGAAAGGCAAACCTTTGTGCCACGAAACATCTGATGACAGAAAGTTAACTGCCAGAGCAGTTAATAAATGAAAAAGTTGCAGCCTCATTTTCCTTGGTACAGTTAATAATTCGCAATAATGGCAAATCTGAGCCAGCTGCTCTTCCAAAAACAACACTTAGCAGAAGGAGTTTTGTGTTTACAATACTGCAGTGCCCTGAAGCTTGAACAGCTTTGACCCTCCTAAAGATTTGTTATAATTTCTAAAAGGACTGTCGTGGCTTAACCCCAGCCAGCAACCAAGACCTATGCAGCTGCTCACTCACTCTCCCACCAGTGGAAGAGGGGAAGCAATCAGAGGGTAAGTGCTAGAAAACTTGTGGGTTGAAATAATGTCAGTTTAATAGGGAACATAAAAGCTGCACACACAAGCAAGGCAAATCAAGGAATTGATTCACTGCTTACCATGGCCAGGCAGGTGTTCAGCCATCTCCAGGAGAGCAGAGCCCCCAGCCCATGTAATTATTACTTGGGAAGACAGATGCCATCATTCCAAACATCCCCACTTCCTCCTTCCCTCCACTTTATATACTGACTATGATTTCAAATGGTCTGGAATATCCCTTTGGTCTGTTTGGGCCATGTCCTGGCTGTGTCTCCTCCCAGCTTCCTTGCCAGTGTGACAGTAAGGAAAGCAGAAATGGCCTTGGCTCTGTATAAGCCCTGCCCAGGAATAAAGAAAAGATCTCTATATTATTGACCCTGTGTTCAGCACAAATCCAAACCACAGCCTCATTACCAGCCACTGTGAAGAAAACTAACTCTACCCCAGCCTAAACCAGCACCTTACCTTGTCTCTGCATATGCACAATATTTAGCAGTAAGGCAGTGGAGAGTATTATACATTCCCAGACACATCTGTGAACACTGACCACCCCTTTCAGGAGACCATCAGAAACCTCAATGATTTGAGGAAGGATCACAGAGAGCATGGGTCAAAGGCAATGCTGCTGCAGCAAGCATATAGGCAAACCTCATTTGGGAAAAGGATCCCTTTTGTCATCCATATGAACAAACATAAATTTGTATAGGTGTTTAAAAAACAGAGGAGAAAGGGGAACATCACTTTCAAAATGAAAGTAGACATGTAGTATGGCACATAGTATGAGGCAAAAGGTACTTCCTAAGTAAGTCTTTCCAGTGACTGTTCTTTTCAAATAGTGAGAAAATAACAGCTGTGAAACACTGGGTTTCCTGCAATAATAATTCTTCTTTATATGAAGACCTCACTTCTTTTAAATTGCTACATACTCATTCTCCAACAAAAAAATCCAATTCTGAGTACTACCCGCTCTGACTCTTTGAGCAATTTCCATCACTTACTTTTCCATTTTGACTGGGCTGTTCAAAACAGAACTATTATATTTTAATTTAATGAGATAAGGATACCATTTGCAGTTGTTAAATATTCTGTTAGTGCTCAGTATGAAAGTCACCCATAACCTATGCTTCTGGTATATTTATTTTCTCAAGTTGTCTTTGGGTATGAACAATGCAAAATGATCTCTCTCTTTCTAGTCAGAAAGTTTGATCAAAATTCAAAACTTGTAAACATTTGAGAAATTGAATAAGTGCCCATTATTTTTCATAAGCCTAATTTTTTTATTTTCCTCATAGATGACAATTTACTGAAAGTTCTCTCGGTTCTCAATGGTGATTTTTTACAAACATGCAAAAAAAAAGCTGTTCTGATTTAAACCCTGACTTGATGTGTATCCTATGTCATACATCATGTCAGATCAGTCTAAAAATCTTTTTTTTCCCTTTACAGAAAGTTATGGACAATGAGAATAGAGTAAATGCAAGTGGTTATTCCAGTTCAGTCATAATGTTATGGTTCAGAGCTTGTCCAGCTGTATTTTGCTTATTATTTACAATAAGAACAGTGTGCTAGAGCATAGACAGACAACAAAGGAGTGGTTTGTTTGGTTTTGGTTTTTTAATATGACTTTTAAAACTGGTAACTTCTTTGGTAGGGCCTGAATCTTTACAACTTTAGAGCCCAATTTGCACTACTGAATTAGTTTGAATTTTGATACTGAAAATGATAGATGAAAATTATTTCATCTTCTCTTATCTAAACAATGTATTTTTTATCATTTGTCTGCATGTCTTCCATGCTTAAATTTGAAGTGATCTGTCTGTGTAATAGTTTGTTAGTGTGTCCAGCTTCTCTGATGTAACAGTCCTCCTAACACCAAATATAGTAATTTTTAATATTTATACAAATTCCACTGTGAGTTAACATATTTCGCCTCAAGGTTTGTAAAGGGGAACTAAGAAAAAAAATAAAACAAACAATTATAATCAGGGTAAGTCTGTTAACACAGATGTACAAGAGTATTAAATTCAAATAAAATATTTACTGAGGATAAGCAATGTTTTTGGTACACTACGCAATTTACAGTTCAAGTAGGAACAAGTAATCTTCCACACATTCTGGTTTATAGCAACAAAACACACACACACCCCAATGCAACACGGTCTTCATTAGGAAACTATTTAAAAATAAGTGTGAAAATAAATGATCTATTTGTATCCAAGCTCCAGTAGATCGAAAATGAAAGCCAAAAAGCAAGATGGTGTTGAAGAATATTGCTTTTGAGAGCTGATTTATGTTGGGTTGTGGTACTAGAGTTATCACTAGAGTTATCCCCAGCCTATGAGTCCTGCATAACAGCAACAACAATATCAGCCTAACAGCAAGGAAGATTTCTGCTTACTGAAATGTCTACTTACTTAATTTTCTAACAGTGCTGCTGATACCAATTAAGCACAAGTGCACATTAACTGCTATACAGATGCTATTAGTTCTTCTTTACCAGTTGGTAGCTCAAGACAAATAGCCAGGCTGCTCTTGTGAAGATTACTGTGTGAGTACATGATTTTTGGGCTTCCTGACAATTTGGAGCAAGTGAGAACAAAATTATTTCAGTTGGTGTAAACATATGGTAAACTGATATACATATTTTACCACACACCAAATTTAAAAATAAAGAATCTCACAAAGACCAATATATTTTTGTATGAGCTCAGCTTCTTTTTGACCTGAGAAATGTCTTTAATTTAGGGAAAAAAATCCCCCCCAAAAATATCAAAAACCTCTGACAAAAATTGACATTTTTGAACTGAAGTTTTCATTTCAAGTACAAAAATAGAGATGCCTACTTTTATCTTTTTTTTTTTTCATCTCCCTTGACTTTTCAGTAATAAAAATACAAAATAAATGAATGTTTGGGCTTTTCAGAGACCTTTAAAGAATATCTAGTCAAATCTGTCTTGCCATGGACAGAGACATCTTCCACTATAACTTGTACTAGTATAATAAAATGAACAGAAAACTAAAAATATTTTAGAATCATAAAGCCTAATATTTCTATGAAATTTCACAGAACAGTGTCTCCAACTTAGCCACAAAAACATACAATATTTATACATGTACATATACACACACATTTATTTTACATCAATTTATACATATGTATTCAACACATATATTTAGACTGTAAGTTTCTCTTATAAATTTAATACAATCTAGGTCTCTACATTTAAAAAAACCAGTACTTTTAGTTTCTCTTCTTTTGTTTGAATGAAGACACTACAAAATCTGAGGTTCACTGGTGCATGTAAACAGTAAAGGTCCAGGACCCAGCAGTTCAGAACAGTTTATTTGCCAAATTAATTATTCCTTCTCCAAGCACAAACACAGGCAAGGTGGAGAACATATTGAGTGCAGCCCTGAGGAGAAAGACTTGAAGATCTTGGCTGATAAAAATCCAAACCTAACCCTTGAATGTGCATTTGCAGCCCTGAAACCCTGGGCTGCATCAACAGCTGCGTGGCCAGGGGACGACGTGATTTTTCTCCTATGCTCCTATCTTACAAGATTCTACCTGGAATATTGTGTTCAGATCTGGGGCCCTCAAAGCAACAAATATGTGGACCTATGAAAATGAGTTCAGAGGAGGCCACGAGGATGCTCAGAGAGCTGGACCACCTCTGCTATGGAGACATGATGAGACAGTCAAGGCTGTTTCATCTGGAGAAGAGAAGGATTCAGAGTGCCTAAGAGGCTACAGGAGATCTGGAAAGGAACTTTGGCAAAGGCATGGAGTGATGGTACAAGATCCAGTGACTTTGAGTGAAAGAGAGTAGGCTTAAATTAGATATTAAGAATTCTTTACTGTGACAGGGATGATGTGCTGGTACAGATTGCCCAGAGAAGTTGTGATTGTCCCATGCCTGGAAGCATTCAAGACTGGCTGGATGGGGCTTTGAGCAACCTGGTCTAGTGGGAGGTGTCTGCCCATAACAGAGAGGTTAGAACTAGAAGACCTGTAAGGGCTATTCCAACCCAAAAACAATCCATGGTTCTGTGATTCCATTATTTAGTGGTTCTGTGATTCTACTCAATAGGATTGCCCCAGACAATTTCCTTTTTGAGTCTTTATAAAAAAGGGCAGCTAAATTGTTGATACAATGCAAAGTTTTAGTGCTTTATTTATTCAATCCAGATTCAAACTGCTGGAAGCTACCTGGGACCTAGAGTTAGTTTTACGGAAAGACTGCTCCGGTATGGCACTGGTCCAGCTGTGGATTTGAGGACCTCCACAATCACAGATGTGAGCCTCTAACCTCTGACCTAACAATCAGCTTCCAAATAGGCCTTGGCTCTAAGGGCAGCCTGAAGTGGACAGCATTGGCATTCTTCTTATGTTATGCTAAGTTAGCTTTTTGTTTATTTGGATGAGCTTATGGAAGTTCTCCTACCCTTGATTTAAAATTATCTCCTTCCATTATCTGCAGATGATGATTAAAATCACTACTTGTCTACTTTGGCAGATATTTTGTATGTATTCATTCGTGTTGTAAATGCAAAAGCTGCTAGATCTTCAATGAACCTTTCCAATTTTAACTCATTAGCATTCTGACTAGATAAGCTAATAAGAAAGGAAGATGTATAGGCTTCCATTTCAAATCAGTGGGCATGTCAGAGTTTTTATGGGAAAGAAAAGCATTTCAATTTTTTTCTTTCTTTTGGTCTGAAATGTCATTTGTTATAGAATAAAAAAATTTAAAAAAATTAAAAAGACATTTCCCTTAGCCAGAGCTGGCTGTTCAGTCCCAAGTATATATTGAGCTAGTTTTGTGCACTGAAGTCTACAAAGTTCTGTGGATAACAAAATCATACTGGAAAGAGTCTGCTGTAGAATATAGAATGCTTAACACCATCAGACCAACACATTTTCCAATCCAACTGTATGTAGTTCATGGTACTTTGGTACTTTTGATACTGCAAGTAGTTTTCCCTTATGGGGATAGAGCTACAGTGAGCAGTTTGTTGAAAGAGGTTTATACGTTTTTTTCCCCAGTGTACACATAAATGCCTAACATTTAAAGCCAATTTAAATAATAAACAAACAGTATAAACTGCATAGATTAGAAAAGAGTATAATTGCCCTTTTTAGTCATATAAATAAGTAGTTGTCTTGCTACAGGGAAGATATACACTAGACAGGAAGAGACAAACTCAACTGGAAATCATTTTCACCTCCCAATGTGAGATCTTTTATTGCTGTTTTTCTGTGCTACCAAGGTGGAATACAAAGCCTAAGTCTCACCAAAGCAATAATGCTGCACTGATGTGTTCCCAGTATCAAAGCCATAGGCAAGCAACACTGCTTACTATCCGCCCCCAGTTCAAGTCTCCTTACAGCCCTCTGGGCACATCCAGACTAAATAGCTTTGAAAGGGAGAAAAGCACATTAGCAGTCCCTCTGAGACAATCTGAGTAGAGTTACTGCATAAAACTCACAGTTTAAATTATGTTAATAGAGCTGAAAGCTGCAAAGAAATTATTTATCAGAACTGGTGTAAGACCCTAGAGTTTATGCATTTTTTACACGATACTCCTGTTCCCTCACTGCAGTCCCGGGTTTCTCGTACAAACCTTTATATGTCACCAGAAAAAGGGAATCTGTCATTTATATCATCTGTGCTTTGACCAGCTGTGGTTCTTTAGCTCCATTCATGCCAGGGCTTCTCTGTGTCTGTTTCACATAGTGCATCGAAACACTGTTAGTTCCAAAAATGCACCAAAGCCTTCAGTTCCCTCCAAGCATGGGATGGAATGAGATGACATTCTATGAATTATGACCTCTGGAAGTGTTCAAGGCCAGGCTGGATGAGATTTTGGTCTAGTGCTAGGTGTCCCTAACCATGGCAAAGGGGTTGGAAATAGATGGTCTTTGAGATCCCTTCAAATCCAAACCATTCCACAACTCTCTGGTTGTATGTGTGACAGATGGCACAGACCAGGGCCATCCTTACAGCTGAGACACGCATGGTAAAGTGCTTCAAAGGTACATCTGCCTAAACTGGTGTCACAGGAATGTAATTTTTATATATTTGGGAATGACTACTTTTTCACTGCATGTTAATAATTAAGAACATGACCTTGAAGCACAACAATGTGAAATGAGAATTGCCCAAGCCCAGGTTTACTCACTGTGAAGTGTATGTACAGCAGCCTTCATGGATTAGAAAAAAACAGTGAAAAACCCCTATGAATAGAGTGAGGAGAGGGATAAGATATGTATAAATTATCTGAAGTGACTCCCAAAAGGTTAATTAGTTTGTTTCTGGGACAACTATGTGCCAATCTCGCTGATTATGAGAATGTTCACCAGAGGATGTTTCTGTTGGAAACAATCTGGCTTTAAGGAAAGAAAATTAGATTGTCTCCAGTCCCAGTTTTACCCTGATTTCACAGTGCTCTGATTTTTCAGTTGCTGTAAGGAGGGAGAACTGCTCAGCAGAATGCCATGTGAGATGACTGAAAGGCATTGCTACAATGGCAAGAGGTTTGCATTCAAAATTTCATCAAGAGAGACACTGCTGCATGGCAGGACCTGATTCCCACTTTACTAACACCAGCTCAAATCAGCAGGAAGCCAATGAAGTCAACAGACTATCAAGAACAATGGGGTTAGATCCACATTAAATGTGTGTAAAAATCAGTGGGAAAAGATAATGGCTCAACGTATCTGTATGTACTTTTAAATTTGCAATTTGTGAAAATACCAAGCATGGGAAAAATCAAAGGTAATCACATAATATAAATGGGTCCATTTAGTTCTGACATTAGAAGGTGGGTGTCATCTTCCTAGCTTTTAGGTCTCTAATCATTTCATTCTACTTTTCCATTATTCATAGCCTTTCACAGTTTATTGAATTGCTCAAGACTACTCACCCTTTCTTTTTCATCTTTTCATTTTAGTGCTAAAATTTGTGTGTGCGTACAAGCTTAGGAAGAAATGTAAAAGAGCTACTTAGCATTTGAAGGACTGCTGCAAACAGTTATTTCAAGCCTTTTGTTCTAAAATAAAATAAAAAGCCAAGGGAGGAGACTTTTCAAATTTGTTCCAGAAGAGTTTTTATCACTAAGGTTTAAGAGAAAGATTTTTTCCCCCAGCATAAGCCATCATCAATCTGTGGTGCTGCTCTAATTTACACCACCTGAGGATTGGAAGTGACATAAAGTGAGCAACTAAAAAGAAAGAGTCTACACGTGACTAACATCTGTCACATCGTTTAATACACTGTTGCTCAAGGAATGAAGTGACAAGAATTGGTGTAGAGCCAAGAAAAGGGAACAGGAGAAAAGCTTCAACTTTGAAACTTACTGCATGTTTTCAATACTCCTACAATTACCTTAGAAATTCAGCAAATGGAAATACAGGAGTACATGTTAACATTAGTGGAAAATGATTGGGCACACTTATCCTATCTTTAATGGTAAGCTGTTTCAGGTAATTTTGAAAAATGACCCTTGTAATCTCATGCAGCCCAGCCCAAAGATCTCTTATAGGATCTTTCTCATGGGTAACTTGTCTTTTCTTCTGTTGACTTACTGAGTAAAGAGACTTTAAAACCAAGCACAGAATACAATGAAAACATGGGGACAGTGCACACATGCGATATCACGCAGTCACACAAGCAAAAATCACCTTCCCTTTAGAAAAAGTGTCTTGGGGAAGCTGTGAGCAGAAGCCAGTCTCAGGGTCTTGACACCATTGAAGAACATTGCTCTGGATGCTTTCTGAATTGCCTTGGAAATGAGACCTTAACCTTATGGATACTACAAGAAAAAGAATTACAGGATTATACCAAGATTTTGCAGAAGAAATCTCATAACTCCAGAAGCCCAAAGGCAGAAGTCACTCTGTTGGTTAGTTAATGTATACCTAAGTTCAAGACGTGTAGTATCATGACTGACCTCCATACTTTATACTGTTAACAGAGTATCACTAGTTATAAATATAATACAATGTGGGACAATTTCTTATAAAACAATAGATAATTTTTACAGTATGTCTGCTTTGAGTTCTAATAGAAACAAGGAGACTGAAGCATAGAATACGTGATTAAGATTGATAGTACTTTTATTAACAGAAGAATCCAGGGAAAGAAAGAGAATATGTCAGCATAGGGGGAATAGACAAGCTTTGAAAGTTGATAACCCAAAACCAGGCAATGTTCTTCTGCATTTTTAACTCTACATCAGCAGAAAAAGAACAAAAAATCTTTGTGTATCTGTGTGTTGTCATTTACTCCTAGAAGAGCACTCAGATTTCTTCTATACTGCAGGAGTGCCAACTTATCAATAAAAAATAATGGAAATAATAATGTGCATAAATGTTCCTGGGGGACAACACCTTGTTGACTGAAATTATCCATCTTTTAAACACCATCATGCAATATTTTCTTCAGGCATCACATGAAAAATAATACAAAGGAAATCTAGTTAATATTAATGTGATGACATCCAGAAGGTATGCAATATACAATTGTCCCTTAATTCATTTCATTTTTGAGAAAACCCTAAAATGTATTTTTCCATAGTCAAGTGAAGCCAGGGAGCATTTATAATTATAAGGTCAAGTCAGACATAATTATTTCTTCCTTCTCAAAATGTTGCAAAAATATTTCAATTATTTAGAAGACCTCTTTGAATTAGGTGACATCCATGTTTGTGTAGTCATATGCCTGATCTCAAAAAAGCATATAACCATGCATTTTACTACTCCAAAGAGCATTTTACTACTCCAAAGACCATGATACCCTGATCATGCTTATAATATCTCGACTAAGAGCTGATTAATACCAGATTTTTGGAACAGTGGCAAAGTGAGAACCTTTCTGCTTTTGGACCATGTAGACATAGTTGGATAATCATTTGCTTATTCAGACAATGTTGTACAATGCCCACCCCTTCTCCCGGCTACCATTACGGGGAGAACTGAAAGCAAATCTATAGAGATTTGTTGAATCTCAATACATAAGAATAAATATTTCTGTCTGACACACACATTGTTGAGCATCATTTATTAAATTTAAAGCAATTTACGGTCCTGTTGCAGCACCAATTATTTCAAGAAAAAAACCTTTCTAGACCTTTAGAGGTAGACTGGGTCTCCAAAAAAGTGCTCCTGTGGGCTTTTCCATATCACCCACTTACACAGTTTGTATTTATGGCTTCACAAACCCCCGGTTTACCCAAAATTGTGGAGAGACACACTCTCCAACAAAATACAGGTATAAACTACATGTGACAATTTCCCTCTAAACACCTCATGGTTGTGCAATGCTATTTTGATGTACTGCTTCTGTAACAGAATGGGTGCCCTTCTCCAGACTGCTCAGCAGATGGCAAAGAAAAGTCATATATATATGTCCTCAGCAGCTAACCCCATATGGGGCTTGAAAAAAAAAAAATGCAGAAAGATACAGCAACATGACAGAATCCATTCCTGGCTTTTAATCCTGATAGTGATGCAGAGCTGAGCCATGAGCACAGCTGTATGTGCCTTCGGGAGAACACTTTGCCCAGCTCTAGTTCAGAAACAGATCATTAGAGGTAAATCAATATAACCTGCCGTTCCTCTTCACTCTTCCTCTTTCAGAAAACTAATCAGCAGCACTGTGCTGGATATTGAGAGCTGTATTCTGGCTGTACCAATTCACATCAGACTGAAAGCCAGAGGAAATCAGAAGCAGAAAAAAGACAGAATATTTTCTTTCTACAGAAAAGTGAGGGTAAAAAGTTACTTGCAAAGAAAATGTTCGTGCTGTTTCCGGGATTTGAAAACCATGATGTGATAACCTGCATCTATAATTTCTATGCAGGAAGAGACAGAAGATTTTATTTTGTCTGTTAAAGCTTTTGAAGTGTTTTTATGATAGTGTTTCTATATTTTTGTGGTATATAGTTATATGCCAAGTCCTAAGCATCATTTGTGATGCACAGTAAAAGACTATTATCATAAAAAACTTAAACATATTGTTCTTTTGCATCTTTTGTTTCATGACTGAAACAAAAAAAGATACGAAGAGACCAGGTGTTTGTGTGAGGCTCTGCAAAATAGATGTTTGACAATGCTGTGCTGAATATTGGAGCCCTGAATGCCAAATCAATGCCTTAAACACAGCACAGTACTTATCTTCCTGGTCTAGTGATCCTACAAAGGTCTCCATTGCTCTGAGATAAAATTTCTAGTCCTCTGAAAGATGCTTTAGCAGAAGATTTGCTAAATTTTTTAAGTTACACACTGAATAGTTTCTGAATCTCTCAAGAGCACCCCTAGTTCACCTGGAAAAGCTAGCTAAGAAACAGAATATCACTTTTGTGAAGAAATGTCGCTGTTGAGGCAAAACTCATTTTTTAAAAAGGAAGAAAATGCCTTGGAAAATATACATAGAAAGGAAATTCAACAGTATGTCTTGATGATCCCAAGAACAAGCCTTTGTATCCTGAAATACATTTATGGCAGCTCTGCTGAGGTGAATGCATTCCCACTCTCGGATCCTGGAAGGTCTCACATTTTGCTCATCTGAAATCTGATTGCTGATCTTCTGCCCTGGTATCTGCAGGCATTTTGACTGTCAGGTAGTTTCTTGGAAGGCAGATTGGTGGGTGAGCTGGTAGGAATACAGGCAGGTTTGTTGTTAGCCCTGCTCCTGTTGGAATCGGCACCCTCCTGAGGAATGCTTCACTTTGAGAAATCAGCATTTTTCAAGTAGAAAGCCTTCTATCAAAATACTTGTGCCCACTTGTGCTGCATCGTCATCCTTGTCACTCTTTGCCCTGATGGGAAAATTTGACTGCTGAGAGTATTGCAGGTTGCAGATTTTACAGTAGTGCAGATTTTCTTACCAGACAACATGTTGGACTTGTACATCCCCCACCCCTATCATTGAATCAGAGAATTGTGGAATTGTTTGTGTTGGAAAGGACCTTAAATATCTTCTAGTTCTAACCTCCTGCCATGGGAAGGGACATCATGGAAGGGACTAGACCAGGCTTCCAAAGCCCCATCCATCTTGGCTTTGAACACTTCCAAAAAAGGGGCAACTGCCACTTTTCTAGTCAACCTGTGATAGCAAAGGATTTCTTCTTAGTATCTAATCTAAATTTACCCTCTTGTAGCTTAAGGCTTTCCCCCCTTGTCCTGTCTGTACATGCCCCAGCAAAACATCCCTCTCCAGTGTTCCTGTAGGCCCTGGGGTCCTGTAGATCCCTGTTGGGCAGTAGGATCAGTAGGATGTTACATCAGGAAAATTTTCTTGTGCTCCTCTGTTGCCAAATTCCTTTTACACTACCCTGACAGAATATATGCTACAGAAAAAGCACAGAAGTTATTTTTTGCCCTTTGACAATATTTATGGACTTCTTTTAAGAGAACAGAGGTTGGGGTTGATTTTTGTTTACAGTCTCTAGTACGATACACTATTGCTTAGATGTAATAAAAGATGAGTGCATTATTTATAAATATTGTGCAGATTAAATTACTGCTGCTTGCCAAAATAGATGCCACTTGTTGCCACAGTTATCAGGTACAATAGCAAATATCAAGCACTCTGCTGTTTTAATGAGAAGCAGTCTCTTCATTCAGGTCCCCTTTTTCCTCCAAAATGCAATTAGGAAACAGTGATTAGTTGAGCCAATTCCAAATTGTATTCAAATGAAAGCAATTTGGCTAGTTTGCAGGTCCAATAGGTGATACTTTCTGAAGTCCCTAAAAGAATTAATTGCATTTCTCTACCCACACATGTTCTAGAGAGGGGAGAGATAAAAGTTCTCTTTCATGCAAAGGCTTTGTTTTTGACAGTGGAAATTATTTTTCCATACAAAAACATCATTAGGACCAGTGTGCAAGGCTGTCTGAGAAATTTGTATCTGCAAAGAACTTTTTCTTCCTTGGAGACTAACACACATAATGTTCCTGTACCTCTGAACCCCCCCAGCTACTGTAATTTTAACAAACTTCCCACAAATAAAGATATTTTAAATGATGAATTCTACTTTATGTCCAAATCTTGAAAGGAAACATTCAGATGTGTTCTAATAGCTTCTAGCAACTGATAAATCAGTGATGTGTTTATACAGATGTGATGTTCTTATCTGCTTTGAAAAAGTACTTGGTCAGAAATCTCAGCTTCACACTAAATGCAGAACATCACTGCAGTTTAATTTTCAAATGAGTTCAGACCCAGAAGCTGAGGCAACATAATGACAATTCTGATGGCATGATTAGTGATTTCAGCTCCTACCCAGAGCAATCAGAAAGATTTCTGTTTATACCCTAATTATTTCCTCATTATTCTTTCTCGGGTATCCTAAGAGTTAAAGGTCAGGAAAAAAAACATGCAAAGGTAAAAGTAACCAAGAATGCAAGGGCTTTAAAATGTTAAGATCAGTCATTCCTCAGAATCTCTCTCAGAATTACAGACTATTTACACAAAACTAGCTGGATTGATAGAAATACTATTGTTTTATGTGTTTTTTATGTAGATGCAGCTGTAGATGTAGATAGATGTAGATGTAGATGTGTATATACGTGTATATATATGTATATGTGCATATATATATATATATATAAAATAAGACAGGTTTAATTTTTTGAGCTTTCTCCAAATTATGATTACCTTCAGCCTGGCTAGACTTCTACCTCAAGCATTAATGACATGTCATTTTCTTTAATTTTTTTCCTAAATTGCTATAAAATGCTCTATTAAACAGCTGCCCAAACCTGTCTCAGTTTTACGCTGAGCAAAATAATAATGGATTTTTACACAGAGTACAGACACAAGCAATAGTTATGCTACACAGGTGCTAAAACCCCTATCATGAGAGAAAGTTATTAGTTGTGCAGACTGACCACCAGCTGTCTCAAAACAGATACAATAAGACTTAATAATAAATGCAAGGTTTTATTTGTGATTAAGGACATTTTATGGGTTTGCACTGAAATTTATCCTAGGATTTGCTTGTGACTCTGCTTGCATGACAACTAAGTCGATAAAGGTACACTGAAGTAAAAAATGGGTCTGTTTTCCCATGTTTTTCCCCTCCATAGAGCTGCAGAAGTAGCTGATCTGCATTTAGTCCCAGTAAGGATGAAAACTCATGCAAATAGATGAAAACTACAGTTTAAAAATGAGGTTTTTTTGGTGGTGCTCTAACTGGATTGTTCCTACATGATAATTAGGGTTGCTGCTAGAGTTGCAATAATCAAACAAAGTTTAGAAGTACTGTTTTTCCTCGACACATCCACTCTTTACTTACTCTTTTGGACACCCACTCTTAGTCACATCTCAAGCTTTGAAATTTACACAGATATATGGAATAAAACCCCATCAAATCTTCAGAGATTTGTCTTTTGTCTTTATCATCCTCATCACTCATTAATGACACTCACAGATATCGCTTTGACTGTTTTCATTTTTTCTCCTCCACTCCCCCTATTTCATATTGCACAAAGAGCTGTGAAACAAAGACTCATCAAAGTCATCATTACACTACATTTAACTGCACAGAACTGCCTTTCTCATCCATCAGATTTTTTAAACCTTCCAAGTCCTTCTGTGACTGGATTCCCCCTCATTATTTTGGCTTCTTTGACACCCATTGCTGACTATTTCTGCAATTGCCCTCCTTCTCTGTTCCCCTTTCTCAATTTTTTTCTGGGTCAAACACCATTATGCATAATCTTTCATTTGTTTGAATTCTAACAAAATAGCTCTCTTAGTTATTGTTAACAAAATTAAAATTTTAAATGAGTTATTGTTCACACTGATTTCCATCTGTATAACTTATTAGGCTCTTTTTTTTTCATTTTCAGTGAGCAAAAACATCTTTGCTGGTCAACTATTTATCTACATTTTATTAAAGTGTAGATATAAAACAACCAGACAATTTAATTGCTTCATATTTACCAAAGAAAGTATTTTGTAATAGATCATAGGTTTTTATAGGTAAAAAAGCAGTGAAAAAAAAGGAAAAAATAAATATAAAAAATTGTGGGTACTGCTACCCACAGCTCTACCTACTAAAAGGAAAATGCACTAAAATCATTCATCTGCCACATGAGATGGTGACTCACTGCCTTTTAACAAGCTGCTTTTTAGACCTTCACCATCTTTAGATGTCCTGCAAATGGCGAGATTTTCCCTGATGCTGCCTTCTTTACTCCCTGCTTCTGTATATTTATACATCTTGATAGAATCCCCCAGTTTTCTCCCATCCAGGCTGATCAGTCAGATCCCTCAGCCTCTCCTCTTGTGCTCCAGGACCCTTTACTGGGCATTGTCTGTAATTTCTGTGTCTCTCTGGTCCTGGGGAGTCCAGCACTGGGTGCAGCATCTCAGAGGTGTCTCACAGACCCGATCAGAGAAGGATGTCCTCTCTCAACATGTGGGCAAAGCTCTGCCCAATGCAGCCCAGCAGACGGGGCTGCCTTTGCCGTGAGTGTGCGTTCCTCCCTCAAGGTTAGCTTGGTGTGCTCCTGGACCAACAGGTCCTTCTCTGCCCAGATGCTTTCCAGATGGTTGGCACCTAGGTTATCCTGGGATTATTCTTTCCCCAGAGACAGGAATTGACACTTCTTTTTTGTTGCACTTCATGCAGTGTTAGAAAGCTGTGAGCAGAATTTTGGCAGTGATCGACTCTGACGTAATCATTTGGGTAAAAGACATTGGAGTTAATTCTCCTGACATGGAGAAAGAAAAAAAAAAGCCCAACAACCCCAACAGAATCTCTAATATAACACAAAGTTATTTTGTATACTTATTTATTATTATATTAAATATTTAACACACAGATTTCATTCTGAGTAAAATAGGAGTGTGTGTGGTCACTTCTAGTCTAACATAAAATAGGTGCCACATTGTTCTCTTCCCAAGACAAGTGAGATGTATTTCTGAAAGGTCTACTAAAAATTATTCTGAACATGAGGAACGTTTTCTTTTTCCTTGTTGTTGTTTTGTTTATTTGTCGGGTTTTTTGTTGCTTTGCCTAATAAAGCTTAATAGCTCTTTTCAAATTAAACTAAATTAATATGCCAGCTGTACCTACTTTTGAGCACAAAAGGCCCCCAGCAGTTTATAATAAATTAATACATATGGTTATAGTACATCTTAACATGAAACTCTCATTTGCATGTTGGATGCCAGATTCTATTAGTTTTGCTTCATAGTTCTTAGATGAAGTTTATCTCAAGACATTACTCTCCCTGCCGATAAGTACAATTAAGTATATATTAATTTGCCCTAAGTGGATTTTCCTATTCTGGTTTATAAGCCATGGATGCATGTTTACTGAAGAAGTGTTCTGAATTCCAATATTTTCTTACTGCCCCACAAAACTTGTAATCCATCTCCCCTGTGAGTTTTCACTATCCAGCTGTGACTTGCACTGACTATTTTTGCAGTTCAGTTAATAAAGGCACCATTGCTTTAAAATGGCATTGATTTTGTTGTCACTACAATTAAGCATGTACATAATCAGCATCTCAGCAGCAGCCTCTCTTCTTCATTTGTCTTTCACTAAAAAGAAACTCTGGAAGCACAGATTCCCTCAACCATTTATTGAGCTTTAAGTTCTAGCAAAGACCAGACATGAAGTCATCATGACTGCTTTCAGTGCAATAACTCCCAAGATTATGATGAAAAAGTCAGCTGTTTGTATTTCAGTTCTGGGTTCCATTTCCAACACAAATGTCTAGAGCTGTAAAATATCCTATTTGGCTTTCAGCTTCTGGTCTAGAACGGTGCAGTGTCCTGCAGATCCTGTGCCATAATTGCCTGACTTGCTACGTGCTAAAGGTGCACTTGATAAAGTTGTATAAATACACACATACATATATATAAACTAAATCTTTGGGGTGACCAGAAGTGTGCATGCCTAGAAATGACTATTTTGATAGAAGGGTGCTAATAGAAGTACCACCCACACACTGTATTAGTGCTACACACGTGTGCACTGGATGGAGTTCGTGAAGAATACCAGTAGAGAAGTGTCACATTCCCTAAATATTTTTTAAACCAAATACAATACAGTGGGAGGTTTTTTGTGACATTTTACTCTTACAAATTTTAAATGTCTCACTTCCTGCACAGGCAGAAGTTAAGATATTCTTATCTCTACCAACTATCATTAAAAGTTTTGTGAAAGCTAAATAAGAAAGAAGCAGTTAAACAAATTAAATATAATTAGTATTGACTTTTCTTCTGATGTTATTTTAACTATTGACTGATCCTATTAATTTTGTAGTATTAGTTTTCAGTAACAGTCGTTTTACTATCAAGTCATTATTGGGAAAAGTATGCAAAATATAGTTACAACACTGTTGTTTCTTTTTATGGAAATGAGAAAAAAATAGTAGTCAAAACTTGACCGTATGAATTTGCCCATGATGCAACCGTGATTAAGATATATTAGAAAGTTCATGAAAAGTAAAGCCTAATTTATTAGCTTATTAAGTAGCTTAATATCTGTTCCCAATATGGCGTCATATCTTTAAAGATTTATTAATTTACGGCATTGGGCTCAGCAGCTTTCTCCTCTGCAGAAAGACTAAAGTAAATCTTCTGCAAGAACAGGCATATCCGCAGGATTTCCTGAAGACTTCAAGAGAAGCTATGCCTTTTTTGGGAGTCAGCAAGCCAAAAGACATTAAACACCCCATTTCACAGAGGAAAATGCAAAAATATTGAACAGAAACATTGCAACAAATATTTTGCCTAGTCAACATTCTTATATGGCATATTGTATCTCCTAATCTCATGAGTCTTGCTTTCTATTCTGACTGTGATCAGAATCATAAGGGCTATTGAGAATGCTGTGATCACTTACAGCTTTCATAAGAGATATTAATCTTTTCAGAATGAGAAGGATACTGGATCTTGATGTTTTTGTTCCTTCAAATACCTTCGGGGAGTTACACTCATCAACATATTTCAAGGCTCTGTTTATCATGGTAGTTAATCTGAATAACCTGCCCAGCAGCCTCCTTAGTTCTGTTTGGCTCTGATGAGCAAAGAGAGCTCTTAGTCAAAGCAGTTGGTGAGAAATATTGACCAAAGACCAAGAGAAAAGAGTAACAGGGAGGTTGACATGAAAATGGGTAACTGGCTTTGAAAGATTATTTGGGAACTCTAGGGTTCCTCTAGAAATGGTCTTGCTTTCTACCACCTTCTGTTTGGCTGCCTTCACGTTGGTGTCTTGTGAGGGAACCTGGGAGAGATCAGCACATCAGGAACACTGGCCAAAGATGAATTACAGGTGATGAGAGAAAAGGAAAATGCAACGTTTTTTTGCAGGCTCACTTACACAGGTAAAACCCAGAACTTTTTATGGAAGCTCATCAGGTTTTTAAAAGACAAAGAAAGAAGTAGTTATCCTTGTGTAGTTGCCACACAGTGAGATTTCTGACATCTGATGTTAGTTGGCTAACATCAGTAACCATTGGAAAAAATGTTTTCTATTTATCTTTTGTAGATGTTCAAAGATCTCCCTGGCTGAGGTAATAGATCCCTTCTAAAAATACATTAACTTTTGTGACATGGATTGATGAATAACCTGGTTGATGTTGCTCTTCTCTTAATCTTTTCTTGAGCACAGTTATCTGGGATTTTTTAGAGGTCACTCTTTTTGTGGTCAAGGTGGTTGAAATGTTAAACTCTTTTTGTGGTCAAGGTGGTTGAAAGGTTAAACTTTGCAAGAAGTCATTGTCATTCTGAAATTAGGAGGTCTGTAGGCTTTCAGTTGTGTTGTAAGATAGTTACTGGGTAGCAAAGCAGACACTTCTCTGAAGTAGATAGCTGTAATTCACGAGGTACGTTTTGACAGAGTGAGATATTCAGCTGGATACCAATATTTTATGAATCACACAGACATCATTATGAAATTTAGAGGATGACAGAGGATATATAAAGGGATGCCCTTTCTGAGCCCCAGAAGCAGATGATTTCAGCAGTTCTTTCTGTTCTGGATCAGCTGTTCTTTCTGTGGAGCTAATATCTATACAAATTGATCTTTTAAAAATCAAAAGAGAAAATTAGTCACAGGCCTTCTAAATTTCCCATTTTGACATGAGAAGAGGGAAAAAAGAACAGTGTCTGTTAAAGTCATATAAACTCAGTGTATATAAATTGTATAGGACAAAAATAAAGCGTTGTAGATAGCAGGTATGACAATAGAATCTAGTAACCTTTTAGCCTGTGTTTTTTGCTATTATCACGATCCAAGGGATATGTAGGAATGCATATAAAAATAAATTGTTACTAGTACAGAAGTGAAAGGTTTTCTGAAAAATACTGACTGTGATAGAGCTAGTATTATTGGCCTTGTTCTAGCACTTTGTACAGTTTTTTTATCCTAAACCACTAAATTTCATATGATTAATAATGACTCTTTCAGCACTAGAAATGTGCCTTTTTTTTAGACTTGCATTGATTCTCTAAGGAACAAAAACACTTCATATGCCTAAATACAACAGTTTGAATTTTAAACAACCAGCATTTGCAAGGAAATGAAATGCAATCTAAAGACCAGGACTTTTTCAAAGGAGTTATTTGCAGAATAATAAGGCTTACTGGGAACTGCAATGTGCTCTGGGAAAACCTGCAAGTAGTAGAGAAATTCACTGAATGGAATATTCATTATTTGCTTCGCTCTAGTCACTACCTCTCTAATTCTGCCACACAAGGGAAGCCCTGTTTAGTGTCCAATAATATTAGACAAACCCACAGGCCTTCAGTTCTAGGCACATTTTATAGAAAAGCACAGGATTTAAGTCTGTGTTTGAGACACCCTTCATGTTTATGGTTTCCAGCTTCGTGTCTTTTGCAACAAAAAGCACCATGATTAACACAGCAGCTTCCACAGTCTGACCGCTCTAAACAGATGGAAAAAGAGAAGTATTTTCCTGGCCCAATGGAATTTTTATTAGTTCCCATCCTCTCTCTCTGTGTTTTTTGATGTAGTTGAGTATTTTAAGATTAGTTTTCCAAATTATTGCTATCAGACTGCTGCTCCAGAATGCATCTCCTCTGCTGAAGTCACCTTCCAATTTATTTTTCTTCTTTTTTTTTCTTTTCTTTTTTCCTTTTCTCCCATGAACCACTTGTATCCATTTGTTCTTATCCTGTTGTTTAGCTTTAGGTTAACCTACACCTTTCTTGATGTCTTTAACTTCATGCATTTATCCTCTGCAATGCAGGGTTAAGCACATTCAAATCCAAAGGTTGCAAATTAACCTTCAATTTTAATTCAGATTAAAATATTCAAATCTGCATTAAAGTTTGATGTCTGTGCAAAAGTCTTGTCTAAGTTAGAATTTAAGTACATAAAGCTTCATACAGATAAAAAAAAATCTGAGGTTTTAGGGCAAAATATCTGACATTCATTCCTTTTCAAACATCTGTTTAATCCACACTGCAAAACCACACAGATACAAGGAAAAATAATTTGCAAGAATGATATTTTATTTTATGGGTATTTTTCTACTGTTATGCATTTGGGCTAAATTTTCCAATCAGGTTATGTGACTAAAGGATTATATCCATGAACACAAAGGGACACAGAAGAGTGGTGATGGGCACATGGTGATTCCAAATAACCCCAAGAGACACAAGCCTCTGACCTGTGCCTCCTTGAGGTATCCTAGGGGAGCCTTAGCCCCATGGGCTGGGAATGACACTGTCCCCACGAGGCAGTGGAAAACCACCTTATGGAGTGCCTGTGTGGGTTGTGGGATGAAATGGGAAAAACAAAATCAAACTTGGGGATTGCACCAGATGTACTGGGATGCAAGATGGGATTTTGTGAGAGAGCGAAATGTTAAAGGTTAATGACTCAAATAATCAATTTGCAAAACCAGCAGGTGTTTTGCTGAGGTTTGTGGCCCCCAGCTGAAGGGCAGGAGGAGAGGTTTTGGGTGTGTGATGGCAGAATTTCTGAACTGCATAAGAGCAGCCCAGGTGCAGAGGGGGCGTGCACCCACCACTGCAGATTGACCAGGACAAACCAACCTTTTTTACCAAGAGGCTGCAGTTTGAGCCAGGTAAGGGAAAAGGCTGACAAGAAGCAGATCGTGCAAGATGGGAGAATGCTTTTCATCACGACAATGCCCTTCCTCCTGATAAGGCTCAGGTGTAAATGTCCCAGACCCCTCAGTGTCCTGGACCCCTGGAGAAGGTATTCAGTGTCTTTTCACTCTAATCGGCCCCAAGGGATCTATTTGGATCCTCAGGGGTGGGTGGTAAAAGATGACTCATAGAGCAAGCCAAAGCAAGTATAAGGATAAAGCAATGTGGGAAAATAGTGATAAGGACATGCATTAGTCTGTAAACTAGTCCAAGTGCATGTGCAGGGCACTGCTTAGAGAGTGGAAAGGTCCTGGAAGGAGTTGCCCAGCGAAGTCCTGGCTACAGGACGTGTTCAAGCCCAGGCTGAATGAAGCTCTGAGCAAGCTGGTCTAGTGTGTGTCATCCCTGACCACAGCAGGGGGCTGGAACTAGGGCACCTTTAAGATCCCTTCCAACACAAGCCTGTCTATGATTTCTAATTTCTCTTTTTCTACAGCAGCCTCACCTCTGTCAGGCTCCTGCATTAGGAAACTCATCTTCAACAGATATTTGTTTTACTTCCAACAAATATGCAAAACAATAAAAATAACATAAGCATTTCTCTAATATTTTTTAGAAAAAAAAATCTATGAGATCTTCAAGGCCTAAAGGAGGCACTAGAAAAAGGTAAATTGGGTTTTGTTTGAGATTTTTGTTTTCACATTAAAAAAAGTTAGCTAAATTTGCCCAACACTATGCATTCCTAATGAACCCAGCATTTTCCCCAAAGACTAAACACAACATGTATGTAAGCAAATCAGCAGAAAGGCCACATAGATGTACACATCTATCTGAAGAACACCAGGAAAAGCAGGATTGTTCTTGCAATGCATGACCCTGAGTATACCAAATGCACCCCCTTAAGAAAATGGAGAGATACTGCAGAGCCCTTTAGGCACACACCAGGTTTCTGTGCATTGAGCACACCTGCAATGTGCACATGCAGGCTACATTGCTAATGCAGCTTTGCAGTGACAGAAGTAGTCCCTTACTGTATGGAGTAGGGAGAAATATGAGAAAAGCATTACTAATGGTGCCATCTTGTGTTTGAGATCTGGAAATGTTGCATAACTTCTTGTGATAATCGATTTGTAACCAACGAGTCCACAAGACATTGGAGCCTGAACTTAAGTTGATAGACAAGAAATCAGGTTTTGGCCTTTTATTCTACAAAATACTTTGTGTTTAAATATACAGGGGTTTATATTGAATGAATGTTTTGGATGATCAAATAGTAATAAAAGAGCACTCACAGTGATTTTCTCAGTCTCGCGATTAAAAAATATTTATACCTTTCCTTTTGTTTTTTTTTTTGTTTTGTTTTGTTTTGTTTTGGGGTTTTTTGGGGTTTTTTTTTGTTTTGTTTGTTTGTTTTTGTTTTGTTTGTTTGTTTTTGTTTTGTTTTTGTTTTGTTTTTGTTTTTGTTTTTGTTTTTTGTTTATTTTAAACTTTCAAAGCCTGAAGTCCATAGAAAAAAATGAAACAGAAAAACCCAAAACTATAAATATTGCAAGGGAATTCCTAAAACACTTTCAAAAGAGAAAGCAAATGGATAAAAAAAAAATCTTAGAAATACCTAGAGGGACCCACAAATTACCTAAATGTTTCCTACGTATTTCCTCATAATTTAAATTATTTTAAAAATTGTGAAAAAAATTCAACCTTTTGCAAAAAGAAATAGAGCTCACAAGTCAGCATCGCAGCCATCTGACTGCAAACACTCAGAGGATCCCAATCATTGCTTGATTTTAGTGAAGTTAATTTCTATGATGACAGGCTTGCAAGATAAAAAATGGGCAAAGAAATATGAAAACATCTTGACATCCAGATAAACTCCATCATATATGCAAAAGCCAACTACTGGGAAAAGAAAAACCCACTCAAATCAGCTTTCCTTAAGACCTTAAAAGAAATAGTTGGTTGTTAAAATTTATAATTACAAAAAAAAATTCTGCATACAGTTTGCTGATGGATTCAGGGAAAGAAAGAACAGCTTATATAGCTTATTTTTGATGTTAGCTGTTGATGTTTGAATTGCAAATCGCTGGATGCAAAATGTTTTATAATCACTGCTGAGCTATAACGCATCTGAAAGGGAACCTTCAGTGTAAGGTGGGCTCTCCTTGGTCTGACCATACAGGCCTGTTGGACAGAGTTCAACAGCACCTGTCAAGGCAATATTCCCATTTTGCACCAAGTAAAAGGTGATCACTTGCAAACCATGGGCTTTAATTTAGCTCTTTTCTAGTGTTGCTAGATTTTTTCAGTACAGCCTTGCCACCAAATTTCTATTTAAACATGCATTATAAAACCCAATCCATCTTTCTATTAATATTAATAAGAATGTGATTTCAACAAGTATGAAATAATCTACGCAAGTTGGTTTCAGCTGCTTCTCCATCACTCCCATAAACACTGCTGGGTATTTTTCTATAATGCTCTCAGGACACTGTCTGCAAGTGATTAACCTGATACTTTCCCCTTTTTAAAACCTAGAGATTATTTCATCATGGCAGTGGGTAGAAAATATATTAGTTTCATGCTAACACTTACTGCAACAGCTACTTACTATTCCCAAATCCCTCTTCTCTCCCCACCAGTTTGTCCTAGTATACACAAGGGGCCAGCTCCTGAAATTTCTTTAGTCCTTTAATCTACCTGCAGAGAGACTACCTTTGGACTGTGCTATTAACTATGTTATTGTTAATACTCTCAACTAAAAGAGTAAACTAAGAAAGAACATTTTCAGGCAGGGTTCAATTTGGGATTTTCTCTTTTGATGTACTATATTTTTTTAAGGGTCTGTCAATCTCTGCCGGAGATCTGAACATTATTCAACTTTCATGGATACTCTTGGATATTTGGTCTACTCCCAGCTCTACTCTTTTAACAATTAATCTTTTTATTTATCTGATGTTTAGATTTATTCAGATAAGTTTTCCCTCACTGGTACCTAGTAGAATATATTTAGGGAATCTCCTTGTATTTATAATCTACTTCCAGACCAGGCACACAAAACAAAAACAAAGTGGTCATATTTCTATGAAACTAAGTTATGTTCTAATTTTGGAGCCACCATTCACTTTTTTTTTTTTTTTCAGGTTATAAACGAAAAACGCATTTGGAGATAGACTTGATTTTATGAGTTGTAGTTTAAAACAATTTTTATTATGAATATTTTGTACAACACTATTTGTGTGGGGAAAGTGAAGCTCATAGAACTTTCAATAAATTATAAATAAGACCTTTACGTTGTTTCCTTGAAAATTTTTGTTTAAAAAGTAAAAGAAGAAGAGCAAACCAGACTGTGTCAAGAAGAAGATCAGTTCATTGCTGTGACATGATGGAATTTGTTAGCTTATTGTTAATATTTATAAAATATTAAGTAACTGCTACCCTGAAAATCAAATGCAATAGCTATGAACAGTAAAGCAAACTATTTTTAAAAATCTAGCACAGGGGGACAAAAAACCCAAAACAATCAATCAAAAGTCCCCAAAATCCAACAAACCAAAAAATCCTGAAACTGGGAATTCCAACAAAACCCTTCTTTTCATCAGAGTAAAAGAACTGCTATAATAGTTGAGGGGATTATGAAGTAACTAATCCAGGCCCAGTGACCTCTGTTAAAAATTGTGACTGTGAGGAAGTAATTTAGACTCAGAGATCAAAAGATCTACAAGTTCATGTCTACTTGAGATTTCAAGACCTTTCTTATTTCAGGACCAAGGACATCTTTGCAAAAGATGAATTCTGTCTTGGAAGCCTGTAGCCCTTCAGTAGTACCACAACATCTCTAAGACAAAGCAGAGGTTATATAAATACACTTAATACGCAGGTGTTGCTGCCTGCTGAAACACATCTCAACATATACGTAAAACATTTTTGCAAAGATAGCAACAAATGACCTAGAAGATCTGGCATTTTTAAGATGTTTTGCAGAATTCAGTGGAGGAGAAATAATTTAAAAATCAATATTTGCATGTGGATATTCACAGTAAAAGGTATTTCACAACATATTCAAGGCATGCACCTCAAAATATTTGCCAAGAAAAACGATGTGTATCTATGTGCTTGTGATGTATCTCAAAGAATGAGAAAGTTTAGGGAGGCATTGTGCACGAACCTTCCTCTATACTTCACTGCAGACCCAAAATGCCACATTTTTCAGCTTTCTCAAGCTGGAGCTCCAAATGAAATGAGCTCCGTGGCCTTGGGAAATTTCCATCCACAAAGGAACTATCCTCTGTGTATGGATGCACAGTGAGAGGAGTGAAGAGGAGAAACAGTTATATACAGGAGCAGTTATTTATCTTCTCAAAGTCTTCTGCATTTAGGGAATATATTCCAGCAGCCCTCTCTACCACTAAGCTATTGGAGGATGCAAGCTCTCAAGGTGGTGAGATGTGTCTAAGTAACAGCCTGATGACTCATGGCTGCATCACATCAGAAGGATCTAAATATTTTATGAAGCATAAAATGAGCAATGAACTGTGCAGCACTTAACACTTGCTTACAATGCCAGCAATTACAAACTAAAGCACAGCAAATCTTTGAAAGGGGAAAGAGAGGGAGAGAAAAAGGAAACACTCTCAGCATTTCCACAGTAAAGCCCCAGTACCTAACACTTAATTTTGCAAAGAATGTGAATCCTGAGTCAGTTTATAGAGGAGCAAACCTGGAGGGTGATATTAAGAGCTTGAAAGGTGGCAGAAGAACCTCAGATCAAAAACCAGTGCAGAGCAAAGGAAATTTACTGGTTTTGGACAGGTTTTGTGCTATCAGATTGCAATTCCCCTAGGTCTTGGTGTGATGTACAACAGGGTTACTATGGTCAGCTTCAATGTTCTCAACAGGGATCTTAGGACAACAAATCTGTGCCATAAGAAAAAGCTTTGTGTGGCTGTCTTCAAACCCAGTCATTGCAGTGGCTGAGACAGGACTAAAAGCAGGGATCAATATAATAAATTTGGTCAAGCTGCACTTCATAAATGAATTTTTAATCTCAGCCTACTTAAGAATCACGCTGAATCACGATTTTGGATATGATTTTCCCTTCTGATATGTCTGATAGGCCCTTCTGTTTCACTAAGTGAATAAATAAAATCTCTCTGTGTCTAACATTGTTAATACAGTCCCAAGTTCAGTTTTTCTTAATGTTCTTTAGCCAAGTATTTCATTAATCTCTGCAGCTCTGTAACAAATTAGGAACCCATCGTCCATCTGAATCTCAATTGCCAGCTCTGCTGCAATTAGCTACAAATTTTTTTACCCAAGATCGGGCCAAATGACTCCAGACAGTACCACCTGCTGAAATCTGGGTCTGGTAAGGACTTTTCCTTAATATGTTGAGAATATTGTCTGCAGAACTTGTTTGGAAAAAAAACCAAAATCAAAACCAAAACCAAACCAGAAAACCTTAGATTTAGAAACATATACTATTTTAATTTAAAAAATTAAAACAGTGAAATTAAAATTGGAGATAAAAAATAGAGTTTAATTTTACAAATTAGGACACTAAAATTAATGTAGTGCAACCTCCCAATTAAAAAAAAATCCAACTTCTAAACTGAATCTAACTGAAGTTATACCATGGGTTTTAGTTGTCTTGAAATGGTAAATTTTCTTTTTTCCTTATAGCTAATTAGATTCTTTATTACTGCAACATATTCAGGCTCTCCCCATTTCTTTCCTTGTTCACCTCTGAGAACAGTCTTTCTCTCAATCTGTACATGCTCCCAGTAGGAAGCTGTAGACAGCAAGATGGTTCCATTTCTCCTTCTCTTCTCCAGCCTGAACAACCCAGATCTCAGCCTCTCCTCCTGCATTCTGACCAGCTTGGGGGCCTTTTGCTGGCCTTTGCTGGACTCTCCCCAAGGTCTACCTTAATCTATAAGGCCAAAAAGAAGGGGAAGTACTGGAGATGAAGTCTGAGAAAGGCTGAGTGGAAGGAAGTATAAGCATAAATATAAAAACTAGCCAAAAAATGCCCATCAATAAAAGAAGGAAGCTTGAAGTTTTAGGTTTTTTACAGTTCTAGAAAGAATCAAATTTCTTCCATGAGGATGCAAAACATTATATTTCTGACCAGCAACATAAAAATAAAAATTAATAAATTACTAGATTAATAGATTAATTTAAAAGAAAAAAATACAAATAAGCATTAAATCCAACACTATCATCACAGCCAAAAAAAGAGAATGAATACTCAAGAGGAAGCACTGCAAATACATCAGGGTTTCAATTCCCTACTCCCACTGCTACTGTTGGCAAAACAAATCTTTCCTGCATCTGCTTACCTGCAGGGCAGAGTCCACCTGGGTGCAGAAACATCACTGTAACAAATATTTCTGTTGTGAGTCAGGTGCATGTCAGACTCCCTCCTCACTTGACATGTTGGAGCTGCAGTATGACAAACTAGCCCATCCTTTAGAATATTTTTAAATTTTGCCTTTTGTTTGCTTTACAGTCATGTACAGATGTGCGCTGTGTACAGACAGTGATAAAGATACAAATTATTCTCTGAGTAAGCATATAGTTAATTCTTTTTTTCTGTCATATTTTGTATTTTAATACAAACAAAACAGATGTGGAACAGTTAGGTCTGTAGCAGGTTAAAAGGCTGCACTCTCCTGTTTAAAAATGATACTGCACAATATTAGTAAAATCAACCTATTCTTGAATACTTCCTTTCTTTATGCAACTAAATTTGCATATCCTGCAGCTGAAAAAGGCATAATTAGAAGTTTGTGATTAATTTAAGCGGGAGCAGCTATAAAAATCGTAGGTATTTACATAGGTCTCATAAATTAGAGTCACAAACTGTAATTTGTTAAATTTAAATTCTGCTAAAAGCTTGCATTTACATAGATGTTCAGATGTTAGAATGTTGACGCACATTTTAAAATCAACACTGCTGGCACATTCATTATTCATGCCAATAAGCTGGAAGGTTTGTTTGGAAAGTTATTTGGATAGTTAAATATGATGGTCAGTAAGAAACTGCAGTAGTAAACACTCTAAGCAAATGAAAATGAGCATCTTCTGTATGAAGAGTTAAAGATGTTTCTTCAGAAGATCTGCATGTATGATCATTGCAAAAAATGGAGCTACACTGACTGATGTTGTATAATATATTAGGCTAATCTCATGGTCCCGCTCCATAGTGATTATTTGCAAGAAAAAGGCATCAGGAAATGAGCTGCAGTCTGTCAGGAGCAGTCAGCCCCTAGTACTTGGTGAAAGTTTGCAGATCACAGAATCATAGAATGATTTGTGTTGGAAGGGATCATCTTAAACCTCATCTTGTTCCGCCCACCTGCCGTAGGTAGGGACATCTTCCACTGGACCAGGTTGTTAAAGCCCCATCCAGTCTGGTCTTGAACACTTCCAGGAATGGGGCATCCACAGCTTTCCTGGACAACATATTCCAGTGCTCACCAGCCACAGAGTAGAGAATTGCTCTTTATCATCTAATCTAAATCTGCCCTTTGTCAGTTTAAAACCATTACCCCTTGTCCTATCACTGCATAGGAGGACACCAAACAATGTGTTCACTTCAAGAATGAATTATTAAAAAAAACCAAAAAAGTCTCATTTTAGGATCTGGATCAGTGCATCTGAAATCAAAATGAAAGGTCATGTTAAGGTGTGGGAAAGCTTTTTTTATAATGTTGTAACTGTCAGTGTTACTAATGCAAATAGTGAGATGGTTAATGGACTGAAAGAAACATCAATGCCAGGTCACGCATTAGCTGACACAAGTCAGCCTAGATCTACAGAGGCACAGCAAACTTTGTGCCTTCTAAGAATCTGTCATCTATGTAGTCAAAAAAGTTATGTTTTGCTTCTTAGCACCGAAGATAAAACCTTTTCGTATTTTAAAATACTAATATTAAGAGTGTTCTGGGTAGATCTGTGATTTTATTTTTGTTTTTAAATAACACCCTGTGCAGAAAAATATGACTAAGGGGATATGCATGTAAGCATTTGAGTCTATACAGAAGTACAGCATTGCGGAATTTCCTTCTAGAATGCCAACATGATTCTGTAAGCAAAACTCTGTAAGCAAGCTGTGGCAAAATAGGGAAATTTAAAAATGTCCAGTCAGTGATTAATGATAGTGTCATGTAGGATGTTCTTCTGACCATCTTCAGAAATCTCTAGGAAAAAACTTGGTTTCTATCACTGCTATTTATTTACAGAGCCCTGGTGAGGAAGCATCATCTCTCTTGACTCAGCAGAGGATTTGAACAGCTTTGCTCAGATTCATCTCACTTGGCCTGAAGTGCTGGCATGAGAAATAGCACTGTCCTTAATGCAGCAAAAGACAAAGACAGACAAATCCAGTCCCAGGTAGGATCCTAGAGGGACTGAGGTTCCCTCTGGAGACATCTAGCTCTTTCTTTATCTTACTTGAAGAGAATAGTCTCTTTTTCCAAACAAGTGCCTGTAAATTGGTGAGATGAATCAACACCATTTTACTTCAAAGTTAAACAAGTGTGAACTTTTGAAAAACTGCATGTATGTATCTCCATATACTGTCACCTTTTACCCACAGCGCCAGTATACAAATGTACATCTTTAATTCTGGATTGCCCAAATTAAGCTCAACGATATTCTGCTTACATTGCATCCAAGCCCATGCCTATATCCAGAGGTGATTTTCCAGTAGAACAACCTTCTCTCTCAAGCTCCTTTCTGCCCTACTGCCCTGCCGGGTTCTTTGCACCACCAAGAAACTTCATCAGAACATGTCTTAGGTTGAGTCAGATCCTTAGAGAATGCAGAACGACTTTTTGCCTGCCTTTCTGCCCCAAAAGCACTGAAGCAGCTGTTTCTATAGAAGAATCCTATCAACACTGACTTGAAGCTGATACCTTTCATGTTAGACCACAGGTATGAATTAAGGAAATGCCCTGGAAACTTGTCTGTAACAAGAAATTTTTTATGGATCCAATGGTATGGAAGAATATTTTCTGTCCAGGCCAAAGTGCAGTGTGGTGCATTGCACTCTGGTGCTGATCATTGGCTCAGTCTATAGATGTGGCAGCAGCCAAGCTGCTGATTGCAGGTGTTGGGAATACATGTCAATGGCAGCAAAACCCCCATAGAATGAAAAAAAATCACATCAGCTATAATTCTTTTAGTAGTAATTTTTTATTGTTATTTGATTTGGTTTATGAAGTATTACATTTCCTTTCTCACTCTGGCTTTTTCTTTGAGATTGAGTCCCACAATGTGGTCTACTGTAAGCTCCTTAGAGAACAGAAAATTACATTATGGGCAACTTATTTCCATGCACAGCTTGCCACAGTGACTAGCTCTCCTTAGAAGAGAGTAATTTGCTGCTGCAAAGCATGTTACTGATAATATGATTAGAGGTGATACATGCTTATATTTTCACAACTGCCAGTAAAATGTAACTCCTACAGGTTTAACTGTTTAAATCTTCACAGTGATCTGCTTTATAAAATGCCAAGCACCCAGGAGTTTCCACAGAAGTCAGAGGATGCAGTACTCAGCAGTTTTGAAAATAGGTTTTGGAACCAGAATAATCACACTGTCTAACATTTTTAACCTGTTCATCCCATAAAACATATTTGTATGTCTAGACAATCTTTTAGAGACTTTCTTATGGACAGCTATATCTTAAATTAGCACTGTCTCTGGGTTTTAATATTATACTTATTAAAATTATAATACAATGTTACAAAGTTCATAGGACACTTTAATTTTTTTCTATATTTCTTGGGGGAAGCATTCCATTAATTGGCTTTTACCTTGTTTGAATTGTGAGTTTCATACAACAAAAACAGTACAGACTTACCCTTTTGTTTTATATTTGATTTTCTTATTTAAATATAATAGCCAAAAAACAGCTTGCCAGAGGTTAAATACTGGTTTTGTATATGTTAGGAGGTATGGAAATGTTTTTTGTAAAGAAAAGGATATTACATACAATATGCAGTGATTTTGATTCAGTTTAATAAATGTACAGTGGACCCATCACAGTGAGTGAGATAGCACTTAATGAGATCTAAATAGTTTACTGTTCTGCTTTGTTTAATTTCATTTAATTTCATATGGACCAACACCACTGCACTTAATTTGTTCATCATATTTGTAAATCTAAATCAAGATCCAAACCAGATCACTCCAGGCAGGGCTTTCTCAGTTCCTAACCAAAAACCTCCAGCAATGATTCTGTTTTCCCCCTTGTGATACCATAAGTACCAGCTACATTTACTGCATCCTGCTTCAGCATGTTCAGTCTTCTAAATTAAATGTTATTGTCTATTAAACAATAAAGAAAAACAAACTTTTATGGCCAAACTTATCTGCTCAGATTTAATTAATCCTGACATCCCCCACCTTATAGCCATTCCTCTAGCAGCATCCATATAATCTATGGAAGATTATAGCCATCATTTTTTTCATCTCCAGACTCCAGCTCTGCACAGTTGTTCTTACTCATGGGAACATTAGAAAATCTCTCCCTAATTGGTCATATTCTATCTTTGAAAGGTCATACCCATGATTCTTCTTCACTTCAGTTCTTTTAAAGGGCAGGCCTGGGCACAGATTTATAATCATGCTTCTATAGCATTGCTTGGTGGAAAACAAGGAAAAATGTAAGCAAATCTTATAAGGTAGTCAGCTGTCATAAGATTTTCAATCCATAAGACTCCCAACATGAGTTGCATTTATTTTCTTTCAGTATATGATCTGAATTCATAAAGTTTCTGTGAAACTTTGGGCATTTATGTCTAAGCACATGCATTCACTTTTATAACAGTGATATTGCATCAGAGACAACCTATCTGTCAATCAATATGTTCTTTTAATAATATTTGAAAACACTAAAGGGCATTTATTTATCCTTTGAAGGAAGCAATTTCGGTCTCAGCAGGTAATTTGCATATTTCATTGGTTTAACTAAGCAAGGATTAGCAAATTAAAATGTAATTAGCTTCTTTCCCCCTAATTTGTTAAAACTATATTCTGCGTAAGGTACAGGTGGGTGGTAAAGCTTTTAATGTACAGTGTATTCCTAAATTTCTCTGACTTTGTAGAGAGTTTGGTGAAAAAATAGTCAACTGAGCCACCTGAAAATGAAGGGATGCTTGCTATTAGAGTTCTTCAAGCATCAAAAATTGAATGCATTACAAAGTGGTCCAGGGAGGTCTCCTTAAAATGTGGTCTTCTGTCCACTCTGAGGCATTGATTGTTAATTGTAATTAACAAAACAGGTATATGCTTGGCATGATTTTGGGAGCATGGAGCGGAATTTTAGTTTCCGTTGCAGAATGAAAGGATATGTGGAAAATCAGTCTGGGCTCAATGGCTTGATGCAAAATGCATCTGGGGTCAGTGGAGGATGCATTGATTTTAGAGGACTGGGGCTGTGCCCCTGGTGAAAGGAGCAAGGGACTTCTTTAAAGGAACAATCCTGAACCTTAATCTCAGCAAAAGGCAAATACAAGGATAATGCTGATGACAATTTTTGCTTTTCTGCCATCATATCTCTGCTTGGAAGGGATGCTACATTAATTCAACTCAACTTCTATAAGTATCACAACTGATAGACAAAGAGCAAAAGCATTTCAATGTTTTTCACTGGCCAGTAGCCACAAAGGACATCCTGAGAGCTGTCCATCTGCCAAAGTACAGGAGGGTGAGGACACTGGACCGTCACTGTATATGCACACTGTGGTGCAGTCAGTAGCTGTAGGAAGCCAGGTATTCCTACCTGTTCTAAACCGAAAAAACAAAAGTCTTCTTTTTTTGAAACATATGATTTGTTTATTACCTGAACTAGATGTGCTCATCCACCTTTGATTCTCAATGTCAATGCAGAGTAAATAGCTTAGTCTCATACATAGGTTTTGTTTGATCAAAGTAGGTCATTATGAAAATGCTTTACATGCAGTTAGAAGTAATTTTCAGATTTACACAGACTGGAAGCATGAGACACATCTCCTAAAATAGCTATCCATTTGGTGAGGGTTCCATTGAGGCTTGAAGGATGACAGAGTGCCATTATAAATAAGTTGTCTTCTCAGCTTTGGATGACAAATTCAGGTGCAACAATGCTTTGCCTTTTGCAATACATCATTTTCCTAAAGAATGTGGTGGTTTAGGCAAAACCCTGCTCAGGTGCTGAAAATTCACAGAGGGACAATTAGCAGAAGTAGGATGATTGTATCTGACAGTTCTACAATAATAAGGGCTCTGTTGAATTGCCCAAAATAACAGTGGTAAGTAACCCAGAGCCATAGTATGTTTGGTGTTTTGTCTATAATTTAAAGGATCATTTACATCTCCTGCTGTGTGATAGCAAAATTAATTGTATTTTCCCACAACTGTTTATTTTTAGTGTTGAAAATGGGTGAGGACTTTGTGATTGAAGAAGTAAAAAAGACTTTTTCAAAAATAGCTTCAGAGACGAGATGCCATGTTATGTGGCTAATGTACTCCTTGTGCAAGAAATGACTGTGGCCACTTTCCAGTCAATCACCAGTTATCACTTAGATGGACATCAGACACATCTCTATCTGGTGATTGTTCTCTAGTGTTTTTTTATTGCTCACTTTTATTTGCAAAAATTAACTAGTTTAAAATCAATAAATTAAACCACACAAATAAAATTTAAAAAAACCCCACACTCATTCTATGTTGCAGAGCAGAATGAGTTAAACAGCAGAAACACTACGCTGGAATTGCTGAAGTTTGTACAGCAAGAGCTGTGAGAAAAAGTTGTGAGAAAGAACTGCAGAAATTGAGAGAGATACATAGAGAGGGAACTGTATAAAAACTGGAAATTGTTTTGCAGAAGCTAAAACAGTATAAATATCAATATCTGTGCTTTTGTCAATAAATGTTTTGCAGCATCACACTGGTTTGTTCGTCTTTCAATCACCATTAATTCTCCCCACTGGTTCTCTAAGGAGTTTCATCAGGTGACCTTGGAATAATCACCTACAAAACATGCAGAGATTGCCTGAACTTCTAAAATATTTTCCACCCTGAAATAAAACACACAAATAATCCTTTCTTTTCCTTTCTCTTATGGTCTCTAAACTGGCATACAAGAGATCAAGATACTGTATACAGGGACCAGAATCCTAGGAAATGATAAGAATACTTTATTATGATATTTTAGGATGAAAAGAGTTCTGGCAAAATAGTAATAGACTAAGAAATGTTAGCATGGACAGGAGTTATGTGATTCTTCTTTTGTGTGGACAGGAAGCACAATAAAAATAAGGGACTTCAATTGTCCTCAGTACCTATGTAAATGTCACATCACAGTCTCATGGTAAAATTCTTGGGTTTTATAAATGCTTTCCTCTTGTTTAAGGTAATCAACCATATCAAAGGGAGAAAAGCAACACTTGACTTAATCCAGGATAGAAGAAAAGAGCTGATTTAAATTTTTATTATTAAACAACGTGTGTGTTACATTATGTACACGATGTTTAGAGATGACCATCCTCATAAGTCAATGAAGAACTAAAACACACTCAAGAGCTCTGAACTTCAAGAAGGTTGGCTAGTAGATAGGCTTGTTACAGAGTAACTAAGAACTAAAATACTTAAACATTTGCAGGTGGTGTAGAGATTAAGGACATCACTGTAGACACTTTAAGCAAGTGTATGCCAGTCAGAAAGTTTTATGGCAATCAAAAAACATTACAGAAGAAAAAGGAAAAGGAAAAGGAAAAGGAAAAGGAAAAGGAAAAGGAAAAGGAAAAGGAAAAGGAAAAGGAAAAGGAAAAGGAAAAGGAAAAGGAAAAGGAAAAGGAAAAGGAAAAGGAAAAGGAAAAGGAAAAGGAAAAGGAAAAGGAAAAGGAAAAGGAAAAGGAAAAGGAAAAGAAAAAGAAAAAGAAAAAGAAAAAGAAAAAGAAAAAAGAAAAAGAAAAAAAAGCATTAAGATGTGAGAGGAGGACAAAGGAAGCTATTCAAAATACGGTAGTCTTTAGGAAAGCTATACCCATGTATACAAAGGACATAAATATAGGCAGGAAAGATACGGGGCAGATCAAACCAGCTCTGAAAAAGAACTTGCTATCAGCATGAAAACTAATTAGCTTATTTGGTTGTGGGAGATTTTTTAAAATAAACACACCTGCTAGCTTGTAGAACTTGTATGCTATTAGATATTAAAGCACAGCTGGGTTGAAAGTATCATACTGAGCAGAGCTAAGGGATACCTATAAAAGACAAACAATATTGGGTAAGAGGAACAAGAATTCCAAAGGCTGCCATGTCTTGCAATCTACTTGCAGTTCTCTGAAGGTGTCAAGAAGCTTTTTGCTAGCAATGAAGTCAGTTATTATTGCCTAACTTCTTGGGTGGCTGAAGGCTTTTGATAAATCTCTAATTATTGACAAGTATGGAAACTAAGCTTCTGTAAGACAGGAAGAAACTTACTTTACTAATTAATATAAATAGGTGAAAATAAGGAAAGCAAAACTTAGGAATAGATTATCAGTTTTGTGAATATAGGGAAGATTACAACAAAACTCCCACAGGGACCAGAAACTGCTGGAATGCTAGAGATTGTCCTTGTAACTTATATTGGTTAACATCTTCATAAATTACCTAGGGAATTAATTAATAAGGAAGTAATAAACCTTGTTGATCAAACTAAGTCATTTATAATAATAAAACTGACTTTTTAGGGTATTATTAAGCAGAAGAACCACAGAGAAACTCATAATACTGAGAGTGTCATTCATCCAACATCAAACTTGGGCATCTGCAGTGCAGGGAGATATTTGCTCCATTTTTACAGTCCATGGAAGGAAATTGGTACTTTAGTGTTGCAACATCTCATTACAATGAAGTCATGGGATAAATCATCACTTAAAAATGTCTGTCTCCATTGGTTATAAAGGGAGCTTGTCATGGGTTGGCACTGGCCAGATGTTAATGCACCCATGAATATATGTTTTTTCTCTAACAACTCTTGTGGGATGTGATCAGGAACAGAGCAGAGCAGGCTTAAATCTTGAAAACAAAAAAAACCCACCAAAACTTTATTAATTACATAAGAACAGGGACAGAAATACTCTTAAACACACACAGAGACAGAAATAAAAACTTCTTAGAACATTTCTTCTCCCAGTTTCTACCTCCCCACCCATCACTTTTCACAGACCAACCTTTGGGTTTTAGATCAAACAATCACTACTCAAAAAAACTAATCTTCAATTCAGCAAGGGAGAGAGGAGTCTCTCTGGCACCACAGACTGTTCTTCAGAAAACACGGGTCCACCCCTTATGTGTTCCTATGTCACCCATAGCACCGCCCGGAGAAGTCTGCCAGGGTGACTCTCTCTTTTTCCTATGTCCAGCGCTCTCACCGCTGTCTCATAGGCCACAACTACATACAGGGCTTTTTAAGGATGCTGCATGCCGAACTCTCCCCCTTTTTACCCAGGGGCCGGGGTTCCAGGAGCAGGTCTGCCCTGAGGGCAGAGGGCGCCACCTCACCTTCCCCCTCACTTCTCTGCTCGCTCCACTCTTCAAGTGCCAGTCACTGTAGCAAAAGCAAGGGCAGCTGCATCTACCCAAAAATGCAGTTTATGTTCAAAAGAGACTCAAGTTCAGTCCATGGCTGACATTATGCAAGAGAATTCCAGCTCAGAAGGCTACTCCTCTCATTCTTCCATCGGGTTCTTTCCAATCATGCTTTATCATCTCAGTCTCAGGCTGCTTCTCTCTCTCCGAAACCACCAGTCATGAGAATCAATGTCTAAGAAAAGTTTCTTTCTGCTACACAAGGGTTAACAGTCATTTTCTCAGCAGGGTGCAGGCTCAGGCACTCCCAGGCTCCACAACTCCCACGTGGCTCGGCACCTTCTCCCGGAGTTTGGGGGGGAGGAGGGGGGTGAGCACACACAGAAGGCACTTCCACAGTTTTCCACCCCTCCATCCTGGACGGGGCAGCTCAGTTCCAGTCCTGTCCACTCTCTTCTCCCCCCGGGGCTCCGGCTTACCTGAGCCGACCACGTGTTTCCCCTCCCCCACCCAGCCTCGTGGCCAGGCGGGGGAAGGAGACTGGAGACATCTCTCTGCTGAAACCAGGATCTGAAAAGAGGCCGAACCCCCCAGACTCCTGCTTTTAACTCTTTGTGTCCTCAGAGGCGTGTCCAAACCTCCGAGTGACCAACCCAGGTGCCAGCAGAAAAGCTGATCACTGATTGGACTGCCCACATCCCCCTGGAAAAATTCACCTCCCCCGCAACCACGACAGAGCCAAGGCAAAGACCTCAGGTATCACCAGTTGAATTTCACCTTGAAAGATTTGAACATAGAATGGCAGATAAAACCTGATATAACTGTTTACAAAGAGGGGTATGAAACAAACAATCCTAACTTCGCAAACAAAATATAGAGCATCAATCAGCCATTCCCAGTTGGGGAACAGATCTTAAAATTACTGTCCGTAATTCCATTAAATATAATTTCAATGCTAAAGAGCAGCCAACACCAAATCAAACATCAGCAAAGGATAGACAACCTGGCAGAAATCATCATGTCATTCTATAACCTCAACACCACGAATATCATCTTTCTTTGTGCTCCTTTCTTTCCAGGAATATATATTAGAAAAAGAAAATAATCAGAGATGGTGACAGAGATGGTCAAAACTATGGAATGAGACCAGATGCCTCTGGTCTGAAAAAAAGGGAAAAGTGGAGGAGAATGTGATAGTAGAAGATGAAATAAAAGTAACACAAAAATAAGTGGAAAGTGACCATTCACTTCCACCCCATCCCCCAGCCCCCCAACCCCTCCCCCTGTGGTATATAAAATTAAATTAGTAGAATGGAAAATGTAGCAGAAACACACTGAAAAGCTTTTGCACACAGCTGGAGTTAAGGCTGAGAGTCTGTTGCTGCAGAACATTGTGAACTTTAAACATTTCTATCAATTCAAAGAGCAGTTTCAAAAACATTAGTGGTAAAAAAGAAAAAAAAGACACAAGGGCTGCTAAAAGCAAAAAATCCCTTTCTTCTTCATGCTCCAGACTTCTGCATGATACAGAACTCAAGTGATTGGCAGGATTTAGTGGAGAAACTGTAGTTGTTTTATTGTCCTGTTATTATGTTTAGTCACTTCTTTTAGGCCTCTGCTACAGACAGTACTCTATAAATAAATGAACTATGGTCTGATGCAGTAAACCTGTTCTACGTTCTAATGCAAAACTTTTCATCTGTTTTTGTTATACTCTTAAAAAGATGTATCAATCCCTTAAACCTATGAACAGATACTTGCTCTTTATAATTATTTTTCCAAAAACTGAGCTGAAATAAGGGAATTATATGCTCTTAAAATACAAAGATTAATTCTGTCAATAATAGGGGTAGTGTATGTAACCAAAGGTGAAAAATAAGATTGTCTTTATAAATTCTAACAGATGAAAAAGAAGCTGTATCCATTATGTATTCACAGATTCAAACTTTTTATTCAAACTGCTCTAGAAATATTTTGACATGCCCACATTACTGATACATGTAAAGAGCAAGTATTGAATCATAAGATAAACTTCCTTTACACTGAAGTTTAAAGGTTCTGAAAGAACACAGCACCTGGAAAAATCAGGCTAAGAGATGTTATCACAAACATGGGTTATTGTTTATTTGAGTGTGATTTGAAGGGGAATTCTTCTCTAAAGGGAGCACTCAATAAATTCTATAGCTCCCATAAGGTTCACTACAGATGTATTCACACAGGGTGTGTCTGTGTATACTTTGTACTTCACAGCGGTGACTAAGTCCACCATCAGACTTTTCCATTGCCTAGAACATTTCTTTACTGACCAGACAAGGGATCACATACTAAGCTGTGTTTAGGCTTGCTGCTCTTCACCTGGCAGGGAGGATTGGATGGAGATATATCCCTGTCTCTCCTGCTCACAGAGATTTTTTTATCCAGAGAAATCTGTATGGAGCCCCCAGACATAACACCTACTTCAAACTGACCCTTGTCACCTGTAGGGTCAGACATCAGCAGTCAGACATCACAATGCTCTTGCCATGGAGGAAACAATACTAATGGGCTGAATTATCATCTCAGTAGGCAAAAAACATTCAGCAAATATACATAAAAAGAAGGGAGCACATAAAAGGAGAGGAATCTGTATTCTTTTTATTGAACACTGTGCTTCCCCCAGAGTAACAGCAATGTCATTTTCTTTAATTTTTTCCATTTGAGGTTGATCATGACCTGTGCAGATGGTGTTTCATGCTTCAGGTGTTTAAGCCAACTAATTTTTAAGGGTGCCCGCAGGGCATGTATCTCTTAGCACTCTGAGCAGCTTTTCACACTTCTGCTCTCTATAGGCTTTGGAAAACATTGGTTTACACTTGAAGACACTTTTGTTAAGTGGCCTGGAAGCAGGAATTCTGTCCTGTCATTTTAGCAAATTTAGGTTTAAGCTGAAAATGAAGAAGCATTGAGAAAGTTAATTTTTCTCATTTTAGAAACACATCAAATATTTCATTTCTGTTTTGTTGACAGGAACAGCATGGACAACTCATAACTGAACTGTATGTGCTAAAAGGACTTTCATCAAACTGCATTTATGGAAGCAACTACCTTAATGAAAGAGAGACGGGAAAAAAGCACTATCAGGACACAATCAGAAGAAACTAAGAGTCCTACACTGACTTAAAACAGAGTTTTACTAAATTTTCTAATCATATGGAAAAATCTAAATAGATTTCACCAGTTATCTTGACTAAAAATAATACATTGCACTATCAATAATGATATAAATATAATCCAGAGGGAGGTTAGGGATCAGAAAATGGATGATGTGTGACTGGGGACTGAAGTCACAGTGATTTAAACAACAACTCTGACATTGAGAGACATTTTGAAAAGTGCTGGAAAGTGCTGGTACTTGAGTTTGCTGCGCATACTGTTCAGATATGGATCAACTACGTCATAAGAATGAAGGAAAAATCAAAGCTGCATGTTAGAAGGAGAAGGTGGAATGCAGATTCAGTTCCTCAAATTTCTCTGTGCCTCAAATTTCTTGTGAAATTCATTTACTCCTCAGTAAGTACTTCTGCTTTGGGTTGCAGCTTTAGACATGTAAAGTTTGATTTTCAGGCTAGTGGACTCTGCTGTTGCCACTGATTTCATGATTCTGTTGTATTATCGATCCAAACCTCAGTATTCCTCACAACTTCTTACGCTGTCTGAAGGATTGCTTAAGAGCCCAATAATTCCCTGCTAATTTGCATTTAATTACCTAGCATCACAGGACAAGATAATGTGCAGGTCAGCTAATCCTGCACCTCCTTGAAAATTTGATGCCATCTCCACTCTTAAAAATCTCCAATGAAGAAAGTTCCTTAATGTTATGATACTGGCTATTTACTAGTTTAATATATACTTTTATCATTCCAATTCTTGTAGAAAAAGCCAATAGTTTTTTCCTCTTTCTCTCCTTTGGAACATGGAAAAAAATGAATTGCTCTCTATAACAGAAATCTTACTACACTTTCCAGGAAAAGAAAAATTTAAATTCTCACGAGTGTTTACCTTTAGTCATGTTTTCTGATTTGTTGATCATTGGTGCTTTCCTCTACCTTCTCTATTACTCATTTACATGTGTGTTAAGGTGTGTATCCCCAAATTTTGACACAATATCCAAATGTCTTCTTAAGCAGAATAATTATTTTAGACTTTTCTGACAGTCCTTAATTTTTATACTTAAATATATTACAGTTTATTTGTAAAGATATCCCATTAAATTAATCTATAGTAATATTTTACTTTGATGAGGAAGTTTGAAGAGGATTTTCAGGCATTTCTGTTTATTGTGCCTTTTTTTTATCACCAGAGAGTAAAGACTGAATTATTTTAAGATGAAAGTCACATGGAAGATTTGCTCAGAAGCACGTGTGAGCACAAGTTCTTTAGCTACTACCTGGTTTTAACATCACAGAAAGAAACAATCTAGCCATAATCTTAATTTGCTCACTCCTGGAAACACCTTTCATGTTGAGTTTATGTGCACAGCTTTTTTTCCCCAGTCAATTTACTCTGGGTACTAGTTGCTAACATAAACTTGAGTATTTTGGACTTTCACCTTTCTTTTTTTTTGTTTGTTTGTTTGTTTGGGTTTTTTTTTGCATATATGTACATTTATATCACCATCCTTCACAGCCTGAACTAAACCTACATCAAAACATCAAAGCTCTTCTGGGGATCCAAGTGAAAGTGACTTAGCTTTATAACAGAAGATGATGGCAGAATGGAGAATTGAACACAAATACCCCGAATCATAACCCACTAACTCATCCTTCCCTATCTCCTTAACCAAGGAGTCTTTGTGTGTTTTTTTGTTGTATTTATTTGCTTGGGGCTTTTTCTCCCCTAACGCTGTGAGTTGAATTCAGGTAGGCGTATTCCTTATGATGGTCTACTATTACAGGGAATATACTCGGATGGAAATATGTTTTTCCTATTAGCTTTATTGCATGATTTCACAGTCCTGAAGAGAGCCCTCCCTCCCCCATTTTTCATGTATTAGTAAATTTGCTGGACTTTGTTGTGCATCAGGAAACAACAACAACAACAACAACAAAATCCAGCACTTACACATGTTACTTAAAATAATATTTTAATTAAGACTCTTGTGCATACATTCTGTAGTTGTACTGGATACATTTTTTATTGGTCAAGTACTACTAGGCTATCATATCAGTAATCTGATTTTACAACATAATATAAGCTGAAGGTAAAGAAACATTAAGTGCTATTTGTCAAGAAGAGGGATCTTTATTAGATCTGACCTTTTTCTAAGCCAACACAATAAAAAAGGTGAGTGTCATTTTTATACTTTCAAAGATTAGTTTTGCTTACAGTAAGCAAAAGTCGTGTCTCTAAGGGGGCTTAAAATTCTCATTGGAAATAATTGAATCTCATTACCAAGCATGCACTATGAACCTCTTAAGATTTGCCCCAATCAACTACTAAAAGCATGTTCTTATTCAAAATGCTACTTTTCCAACCGCTGCTGCTACACAATATAGTACTAGCAAATTGACCTTTTATGAAGACTTAAAGCACCATGTAATTAACTTTTCCTCTATAAGAGTTGATGAAATTGGGAGGTTAAATGCCAATACGTCCTTTGCAAGCATTTTTTATAGTGTGCTGCTTGGCTTTCAGATGTTAATGCTACACTTTCTGTACCCATTTTCCTTAAAAAAAAAAAAATTGAAAATTTGTACTGTAGTGCACAATGCAGTCCAATTTCACTCTTTGAGCTACCCCAGTCAACAAGTAATAGCTCTGAAATGCAAAGCAATAAGCTGTGTTGGCAGTTATTTTATGCTCCTGATCCAAAAATCCATTGAAGCAGATGGAAATGTATTGTACTCATGGTTGCATGGCTTGCACAAATCTAGTTCTGTACAGTTTCACTTTAGCATCCAGAGCAGCTCTCTGCAAGACCTCTAGATGGTCATCAGTACCTTTTTGCAGGACCAGCAGTTGATAGGCACACCTCTGAAACCAGAGTGATTACACTAGAAATAGGCTTGCCTAAATAGCAGTTTTGTCAGTGCCGTAAAAGTCTTTTTAAAGGATTGAGTGAGTATTGTTTCCTTCATATCTCAGTAATACTTAAAAGTCAGAGAAGACATTCTCTCATTTCTCTCTCTTTTTTTTTCTATATTTAGTTCAAGTTCTTTCACTGACCGTTGGATTTTGATGGTACAAATGATTCCTCATATGTATTTACTCAAGATCTTTGAATTCACCAAGAAAGAAGCTGCACTATAGCAGACACTGTAAGAAATGCTTTCTCCTGTATATCACAAGAATGAAATGTATTTCTCGATTGAATCAGTCTCAGAAATATTCTCCTCTAAATTGCTGCTTCTATTGTGTCTCAGTGTCATATCAAATTAATAAGTTCTTAAAACTCAGAGTCTGGTGTGTCTAAGTTGACATGCACTGTGTATAGTAGATAGTTGATTACAATTAAGACAATGAAGAAAGATTGCATTTTTACGACTCTTTCACTTTTTTTTTTCCTTCCCCAAGGCCATTGACTGATACATTTAAAATAATTCTGAAATCCATACACAACTAGATGAGCACTGGAATTTATGAAAGCTATACTCCTATCTTATCAGTTGGTTCACCTCATACATTTTATGATATATGCCAGCAATTTTTATTCATATCTCAGTGAAAAAAAATAATAAAAAAAAAAGTGGTGCTGAGTTTGTCAGACCAGAGCCAGGTTTTTCATATGCATCAAGACAGCAATTGAAAGTATATATATCACTCAGGAGCAGTGAGTTGTTACAAGGAAATATTTAAAGTCAGCTAGGAGGCAACAGGCTATAGGGCAGAAAGGAAAAGGTAGAAAAAATGTCTGTTGAGGCTCCTTGACTTCAAAGATTAAAATAACCTCCTAGGAAAAAAAAAAGACAAAAAAACCCCTCATGTTTCTGAAATGGCTAGAAAGGAAAACTTAAATTGCATGGAAATTGTGTTTCTAGCATTGCCTAGCCCATGGTGCCACAACATATGAAAAGAACAATTGTTTCAAAATCTCTCCTTTCATGTTCCAGGGGAAATGCCTTTTATTATAAACAGTAGTGGAGGAGTGTTTCTGGAAGGCTTTACAACACCAGTGCTCATGTATTTCTCCACCAAATGAATCATGTCCCTGCAGAAAATTACGAAGTATTAGGGAAAGAATATTGTAAATTATAGCTAGTACATTGTTTATGGGAATCCAGAGGGTCCTTGAGGTTCTTGAGAACTGGGCCCTTGAAACCTCCTGAAGTTCAACAAGGGCAATTCCTGCACCTTGCTCAGAGCAATCCCAGGCGCTGGGTGGAGAATGGACTGAGAGCAGCCCTGGGGGGAAGGACTTGAGCATGTTTGTGGACAAGAAGCTCAACATGACCAAACAATGAGCACTTGCAACCTAGAAAACCAACCCTTTCCTGAGCTGCATCCACAGCAGCATGGCCAGCAGCGCAAGGGAGTTGATTCTACCCTTCTGCTCCACTCATGGGATACCCACATGAACTAGTGCATTCTGCTCTGGGTTAATTTCTCTGGAGTAATTCCAGAGGAGCCCATGAAGATGCTCAAAGGCTGGAGGATCTCTTATATGGACACAGGCTGAGAGCTGGGGTTGTTCAGTCTGGAGAAGGGCAATCTGTTAATTGTCACAATAAAATGACAGTGTCTGGAAGGGGAAATCACACAAAAAATGAAAGCAGTGTTCTTGGACCAAAAATGAATTATGCATCTGTAGATGTCATGTGAAGGAAATTTCTCAGTAGTAGCAGAAAGTGGATTCTAAATTTCTGGAAATTTGGGGATTGGTTTTGTTTTATTTTAATTTGTTTAGAGCAAGAAAAAAGTCCTTGCAAAACAACAAATTTAAATATATTTTAAGTGTGAAGGAAGCAAAATTCCTTCAAGAACTATCTACTACACTCTCAGAAGAGATAGATTGATATTATGCAGAATTCCAGCAGTTGAGAAAAGTGCATAACAGAAAATACCTATAATCATATGATTTTTATACAAAGGCATAGTATTTGTAGCTATCCTAAGCTCTGACTCTAAAGCAGACTCAGAGCCAGGTCAGATTGAACATAGGTGCAGTCAAGGAAGGTCCCAGCAGGGACAGTAGTCTGGCCCTTTTATATTTCCATCTACCTACTTGAAGATTTGAGCTCTCAATGTAGTTATCCTATAAATTCCTCCAATTCTATGCCCTTAAACAAACTTTATTTTCAGAACCATTTTACTTTAGGATCATATTGCATCAACGGAAACAAAGTAGCTTTCTTATTTCTGTGCTTCTGAAGGAAAACTGCTGTAAAATATTGTGAAAATGCTGTAGAATTTTGTGCCTTATCGTTATTATTAATCTAATAGTGATCTTCCAAATATTTATTAGAATGCCACTAATTCCTGATTTCAGTATGAGATATGATTAATAAATCTGCTGTAAGTTATCTTAGAAAACAAAATTGAGATGAGCACCCCAGAAGAGAAACAACAAAAAAAAAAACAGGCAGAGAAAAATTATACCAAACATTATCTTCAATGGAGCAATTTTCATCTCTGTATGTGAAAATGTACGACAAATTAAGTTAAATTTTATTATTATCACTTTCCTTTCAGATTGATAAACTGAGTCAGGAAAAGATTTTATAACTCAATAGAGATCCAGTCTGAAATGTGAGAGAAATAACCCATATCTCCTTGAATACTTCCTCTTTGCAATTAGCCAACCTTTAACTAAATGAGATTTAAAACAATGGGTATGTAGCATCAGCACATCATAACAAGTATTGAAAACATGTCTGAAGTGTCCACCTTTGACTAGACCTCTATATTTTACCTACACCTGAAGTCCTATCTGAAAGACAATGAATGGCATAAAGGCCAGTATTGTACTGGGATCAACTTTCATTAAAACTATGCAGATAAAATTTGACAATGCCGTAAATAAAACTAGTCTTGGACTAAAAAAAAATCCCATGGTCTCATAATGGTTACTTATTTTCTTTATACTCAATACAGCTCCTGTTTCTATTCACTTGAAGTGTAAAAAACAATGCTGATTATGATTTCGAACCAGCTACAGTATTACATCTAATTTCATCTGCACAATTGTACACTGCTGCATATCTTAAAACATTAGTAGCTACATACAAAGGGATAGAAGAAATTGATTGGCTTTTTTCTTCCTTCAAGTTCAACAATAATACCTTTTCTTGATCTTGTTCTTCAGACAAAATAATGATTTCTTCTGAGCTTAATGGCACCCAATAACATAAAACCACAGGTATGGCAATATTAGAAACCACAGACTACAAAACAATTCTTATTCTATGAATTTAGGTGGCCTCTTCTACTTTTAACTCTCTTTTGTAGGGTGTGAATTGTTCATTGTCTAGTTACAAAGGCAGTTTTCCTGCTGGAAAGTCATGAATTGCTGCAATCCTCAATCTAAAACCTCTCAGAAACCATTCAACAAGACCTGAGATAAGAGAGTTTTTTTCACAGAAGTGTAGTTCCAACAGAAATCTTACAATTAAGAATCAACCTGCAAGCTGATCTTGTGATATCTGTATAGGTCTGCCTTTGAGTACAAGAGTCACTCTGGAAGAGTTGCATTAACATTAATTGTCACCCTTATTAGACCTTTTTAGATGAAGTCTCTTTGCTTCAGCTGGTACCCCTTCCTGAGGGATATTTCTTTCTTTCTTTCTTTTCTTTCTTTCTTTCTTTCTTTCTTTCTTTCTTTCTTTCTTTCTTTCTTTCTTTCTTTCTTTCTTTCTTTCTTTCTTTCTTTCTTTCTTTCTTTCTTTCTTTCTTTCTTTCTTTCTTTCTTTCTTTCTTTCTTTCTTTCTTTCTTTCTTTCTTTCTTTCTTTCTTTCTTTCTTTCTTTCTTTCTTTCTTTCTTTCTTTCTTTCTTTCTTTCTTTCTTTCTTTCTTTCTTTCTTTCTTTCTTTCTTTCTTTCTTTCTTTCTTTCTTTCTTTCTTTCTTTCTTTCTTTCTTTCTCTCTTTCTTTCTTTCTTTCTTTCTTTCTTTCTTCCCACTTATTTTTCATACCTTTTGTCATACCATTCTCTCATCTCTCACTCCTCTCACTGACATTATTTGTAAATAACACAAGATACTGCTGCAGGTTCCGATCTTGGTACAATATTGGAATTGTTCACTGTGAGAGCATGAATGGTCCATAGTCATGTTAGTTCCACAGACACTCCCTAGTTCTTGGTCTTCTCATTGTATTATTAAAATAACCCAGGCATTTTTTGAAGAAGCAATGAAAAATTATCAAAATACCAAACTGGCTGATGACAATAAACAGAACATCTTGAGCTCACGTTGCATCAGCTGAACATCCAGCTCCTTTCTTCATCAGACTAAAACTGACCTTCACTTGTTCCTCTGTAAACATGTACAAGCTCCCAAAACACTCTGAGGTGTACAGTAGAGTATGATTTTGAGAAAAGTACTTTTTAAATTGTTTAACTAGGAACTAAGCTACTTATAAAGTATTCAGGAATGAGCTCTGGTCATCAAATTGATTTTGTGAGAAAATCTTTGATTAGAAAGCCTTATTAGTGGGGGAAATAATTTCTGAGAGCAAGTTAAGTTTCAGAAACAAATACTACAAAAAGTAATAATCTATAAAGTTACATTATTCAAGAACTAACAATAAGAAGCATTTTAAATTTCATAATATTTCTCTACCTTGAGCCATATACAAACAAGTTCAGTGTTTTGCTCTCTGGAGATGTCAGCATCTGACACTTCAAGAACAACTTTGAATTAGTTATTCTAACCAACAGCATGTTCCTGCTGATCCTTTCCAGCAGTTACTATAGGTCATCCAAAATAAGAGGATTTTTGAAGGGTCTTTTTACCCCGGTTTCATTCTGGAGCTTATCCTCTGGGTAGATGTTCCCACCTAAGAAATACAGTAATTTAAAAACAGGGTGTATGGGGGGGAAAATGCTTGAAATGTTCTTTTCATATATAAAACACCCTACCTTTTCAAACACTCTAGCTGCTATTAACTAACATTTGTGGAGCATATATCTGTTGTCAAGAAGGGAGCATGAAATGACAACAGAACAGTGGCATGGTCTTGAAGAACTCGGGACATCCACACTTATGTGTGGATGTTTGCTGCTTTTAGAAAACAGGATAACCACTTAAAGGGTATCTAATTAAAGTTAATTAAATGTATCATTCTTGGGGAAAATTAACCACAAGGAAAACCATATGGATAATTATAAATGAGATTCAAATACTAATTATAGTAAGAGCAACTAATTTAAAACTCACAATCAATTTTATTGAGCCTGTGTGAAGAGACACAGTCTGCAGTTTTAGATGATGATAGTATTTGGCAGCAAAGCTACCGTAAGAAGTTCACAACCCCAGTCCAACCCTCACTGTCCACTCCTTCCAATTTGCTCATCTCAGTGAGGCAGTAAACCACAAACCCACAAACAGCTGTACCAGCACAGGAGAGTCCGAGACAAACCTCATCAGAGGAAGACGGGACTGTGGAAAAAACCTCAGCTGCCTTTGTATGTCACGCAAGCATCTTGTGAAACTACATCCTAAAAGGATATCTACAACCCAAAATCTTTCTCACTTTTTACTTCACTGCTGCACTTGGTAAAAGAGAGAGCATCAGCTGGTGTTTCTATGTAGGCTAAACTTAGTTGTAATCCCTCATTTCGTTACCCCAGATAACCAGAGGATACCCACAAAAATATTGATAAGCACAAATGCTCAGAGAGAGGTGCCAGCTGAATGCAGGTGCAGGGGCTGTTTGCTTGTATGTAGACATCTATAAAGAAATTAAGAATCTTAGACTCCCATTCAGACAGAAGATGATAGAAATGCTCTTTCATACCCTGAATTAGATGTTTAGATGAGACCGGGTAAAAAATATTAATGTTTTTGCTAAACTTTAGGCAGAACAATATCCTTTTTTTTTAGTCCCAGATTCAGCTTAGGTTGTAGGCTGTATTTTGAGACATTCACAAGACATCTGTATATGTGTATATACATATCTCCATATATCATTGATACATAAATGATGTCAGCAATCACCATTAGAAGAGTCCCATAGTAAGTCTACTTAAAGTTTGTAGATATTTTTATTTGAGATGTTACACTGAATTTGATGAGTGTTGGCATTTTGTTTACTGACAGGATCAAATTATTTGCCTGAACTTTAAATGTAAAGCCATATTTGATGACTTGTTTTAATGGCTTTACCCAGAGCAGCATTTAAGCTTTAAAGAACTGAAAGCCTTCTCCAGCATCCCTGGGACTTCAGTTTACATCTTAGTGAAATGTTGGCTTAAACAGTGCTGCTTTTCTGAGCTGCCAGCTCAAATCCAAGTGATTTTTTAGGGTCCACATATCCCTTATGCAGTGTATCAGTACTCTTTTTCAAAATCAGCACTACCTTGGTAAATCTAGAGTAGGGAAGGCAAAATTTACCCTTTGTTATAGTTGTGAATCATATTTTCTGTAATGTGCACTAATAAACAGTAAGGTAAATTTTCATTATGGGAAGAATCTGAAGCACACTTTTGCATACTGATCTTGATCTTTGTATCTTGTGCAAGATGAGAATGACACTAGCTCACAGGAAATGTTCAAACTTCACTGTTTTATTATTCAAACTCTTTATGCAGTTGTATTTCTAACCTACTGTCTTTCATCTGTATACACTCATCAAGAGAAAAAGATCTGGAGGTCATGTGGGAACTGTGTTTTTTGCCACCAGTTATTTTAAAAGCAGATATTTCCCTTAGACACTAAAACGAAAATAAAGTCCTTATGCTGCATTTTCTGGAAAGAAAAGGTACTGAAAATCCCCTAGTAACCTTCAGAACAAGCCAGGATTTTTATCTGGGGTTTTTTTGGTGGTTTTTTTTTTTTTTTTTTTTTTTATGCAGCACCAACAGAGTGTCAAGATACTCTTTCCCATTTTTAACCTTCTATGGAACATTTCACTGGTTGGAGAGCAGGGAGGTTCATATTTTCTGATAAAGTGCTATTACAGTGTAATGAGATTTTGTTTCTGGTCTTTTTTTTTTTTCAAACCACCTCAAAATAACACACTTATCAATTGTGTGATTAATGTCTTAACAAACTCACTACTTTTGAGATGTTTTGATGATAGTGGTTGGCTCTGATTTTTCAAAAATGTTGACATCAGTAGGGCTATCTTTCTACTATTTTCCTCTTACCATTTCCTGGACTTATAATTACTTCTAACTAATTCCATGTCATTACTGAACCTCAGGGATTAAAGGGGATATTGCCGTATACCTGTAAGTAGAACTGGTGTTCTCAGAATCTCTCAATTTCTATGTAAACATTTCAAGTGACAGAGCCACTTCAGAGTGACTTCCACTACAAGTGACTCCTTATTGTTAACTTTAGAAATTTGCATTTTATTTCTAGTTTGGTTTTATACAGCTTTAAACTCCCAAACACAGGATCAGGTAATCCTTCAGTCTCTTGAAAGATTTCTATTGTCTTTTATGAAGACCAGCCAGTAGAGCCGAAACACAGCAGAACTCTGCTCTTTTAGTAAGTCTTTTATTTGGACAGTGCTTTTCAACAAGCATGCCATAGTTTCCTGTACATGTGTGGTATCTCATAAATACCTTATAGCTATTAAGAAAAGTGATGGTTTAAACATGGCTTTTAAAAGTCTACAGGGGAGGAATGCTTTTTATAGCAAAGGGCTTTTTGACCTGAGAAGTATAAGACATAACAATGTCTCAAAGGTGGAAATTGAAATTATGTAAACTAATTTCAGGCTAGAAATAATGAGGAGAATTTGCAAGTTATTATTAATGAAAGCACATCATGTATCTTTCAGCACTTGAGATCAAGACTGAATAACTACTTCAACACATGGAAGTGCCCTTTGTTAAATGGTGAACTTGAAAGAGAAATGATTGGATGGACATCTGTTCCTCTGCTGTCATGGGAGCAAGTTCAACAAACAAACTGGTCCCTTTTGATCTCAAATTGTTCAAAGGAAATAACTACAGTAAAAGAGGATAAAACTATACGTCAATGCATCCTGTAAATAACTCTGTCATATTTAATTTGCATTCTTTTTTCCAATACTCATCTTTAGCCATAAAATGACCAAAAGAGAAAAAAACATCAATTTTATGATACGAAAATTTCTGAATTGTATTGCTACATTAAATCAGTCTAAACAACTGAGCAGTAATCCCATATGTCTGCTATTGAAATTGTACTATTGACTGTATATCTTTTACACAAGTATGGAGGAAGCTTAAAAATAATTTTTAAAAAATTAAGAAAAAAAGAAACAGAAAAAAAAAGAATTAAAAGCATTGAATATCAGTTCAGTCTGGAAAACACCCAATTGTCAGCACTGTTTGACTGTAGAACTGTTTGACTGTAGAGACACCTGCTGTACCCTCTGCGTGTTGATAACATACATACTCTGACATATTACACAAGTGTAATGCCCCCAAATAAACTATACAAAGTCTCAAAGCACAACACCTGGAGCAAATATAACAGAGCTGCAATTTCATTCCCATTATGATTTTCAATTTGATGCAAGCAGTCTGATAGACCTTTTCCTACTCCTACCCATGCAAGCACGATAAGGGTATCATTGGCCACCTGATTTCATACTGTTTTGCATTATTACTCCTTAAAAGTTTCATATGGTACAACTGAATGGACAGAACATCTAAAAAATTGGCACCTAGTCTAGTGTGAAATGGAGGAGAATAACAAATATTAATAGTTTATCCCACAGACTATCTTTTGCCAAGATTATCCAGCTCTTATCATCTCAAGAAGAGAGTTATAATCCTTTGAAATATATATCAAAAATATATATGGAAGTAACTTTTAACTTTACAGGATAATTTAAAATTAAAGATATATTGGAGAAATTAATGTGGAAATTCCTCACTTACAGAAACAATGTTTGATCATGAACCTTGACTTTTACATTCTGCTGATGTTTAGCATTAGCCAGGCAAGAAAGAATATCTTTACATTTTTAAAATGTATCCTATCATGATCAGTGCAGATCTAAACAACTCTTAAAATAGCCAATCAACCAATAACTTGTTTAAAAGGGCCAAAATCTACAGTCAGTTAATTCTCTTGCTTTGGGCCTCTTGTGTTAGCATGATGTGACAAACCTGGGTGTTGCAGAGTACAAATTGATCAGATTCCTATGCAGTGGTTCATCTCATTTATTATGAAATAGTTTAAAGAATAAAAAAATCACCAAACTCTGTGTCATCCTCAGTTCACATACAAAAGACTATAATTACTGGTTCATATTTATCCTTCCTTCACATAACATGAAAGTCCAGTGTTTTAGGGAAGATCAGAGATTCAGGCAGGAACGCTTTCTGAATATAATAATTTAATAAACATTGAGGAAAAGATATTATGCAAAAAAAAAAAAAAAAGAGATTATGTTGACATTAAAACTCCTCATAACATCGAATTTATGGAATTTATAATTGAATTTATAGTTGAAAAGTATTTTGGAAATAATTTCCTCCCCAGTGCTAGTAAACTCAGCATTAGCAGAGATAAGGACCAGTATTTATCGCAAAAAAAAAGAATATTCTTCAATAGTTTGGTTCTCTCCTCCTTTTGGTCAGTTCATTTCTCTAAATACAACATGGTTTTACATGAAAAACTAGTTCACAGTTTGTAAAGTTTTCAAGGTTTTCAGAAAAATAGGAAACTTTAAAAACCTTGCAAATAATAACAAAAAATAACATTTTATTAATATGAGTTTTATTTAATGTGCTCCAAAGTTTTCTAGGAACTTGGAATAACAGCATTTGAAATCATGACAACAAATATTGAAGGGAAAGATATTGCAAAAAAAGAAATATTTGCCATAGGCAGGGTAAAAAATAATTTCACAAACCAGCAATTCAAGATTTTTATCCAAAAATGACAATACTAAACCTGCACTATGAATCTGCTTCTGAATAAAGTTACATGAAAGTGAATCAAGAGAAAATCCAAAGGAACATGCTTAACATACATAGACAGAAGAAGAAACTATTTCCTCTGAGTTTCTGAAACAGAATTTATTATATGATAACCTCTTCATTTTAAATAACTGTCTTCTTCTTTTCCAGATTAAAACAGCTGATTTTTAGTAAGTCTTTCATCATCCACCCATCTCAGAAGCTTCTGTGTGTAAGCACAGAGAGAAGCATATGATTTTTGAAAATAGTTATGTTTTAATATGAAAATAGGTAAATACGTTTTTTGAAAATCGAAGAACAGATATTAGATTGAAATTCCATTTACTGTCTCCTTATATTTTTGCCTTCATTTAAACACCACAATCTAATCTGGTTATTCAACAGCCTTTTGTAATGAATTGCATACATTGAAGCCTTTATCCCACAGATACTTTATTTCTTGTAAGAGGGACACAGAGGGAGTTTTTCATGAAAAGACAAGCTTCACTTGCAGGAACAGAAGAGAAAATTGCTGAAACTATTACATATGTGAAATATTTTTAGTAGAGAATCTGCTTTGTGATTAAATCTCTGCCAAAAAAACAAAAGATTATACTTTTATTCCCTTCTCCTGGAGAACCTTGTAAACTTTTCATTTCTGAATAAAACCACGATCTTTTTTCTTTCTTATTACTGCTTTACGGCTCCACATCTTAATTTTCTAACCATATGCTCCTCTGATCGAATCAGCAGATGTTTCTTCTTCTAAGCTCAGCCTGCAAATATCTCAGCAGGGTCAAAAGAGCTGATTGCCAGCAGTGCTAACTGAGCTAAACATATAATAGACAAAACTTTTATCAGTCAGATTCCTAGGTTATTTTTGTTATCATTTCTTAGCTATCGTTAATCTCAGTAGAAATACAACTGTGGCCTCAGAATTTGAAATTCTCTTTGTTCTCAGCATCAGAACTCATCTCTGGGACATGATGCTGTTTATTATCTCAGCTATTTTAAAAACAAAATACCCAGCAGCTTTTCTGAACAGGTGACTGGCTAGAGTCAGGCTCAGCAGTCTCCTTGGGGGTGTTCTTTTTCACATCATTTCTGACCTTGCATACTAGGCCTGTCACATCTTTTTTTATCCATATCAATACACTAAACTATGTATTTAACATTTCACCCCTCTTTCCCTCCACCCTGTGTTGTTCCCTTTGAGATAACAATCTGTATGTAACTACAGTAGCTGGTGAAAAAAGTTCACTGAATTATTTAGCTCTGTTTGCTTTGTCGGAATGCTGGAGAGAATACTGATGTACACAGCTTTCTTACTCCTAGTTCTGATTCATGAGTCATACATTTTCTTTTGCATATTTACAGCTGGTGATTACGACCTTAGGGATTTTTAAGTAATATCGTTTTCCCAAGAGCTGCTCTTTCTTGTGAAAACCACAAATGAGTCTAAGAAGGAGTAGCTTATGTATTTACAGTAAATGAAAAGGATCATAGCATCACAGAACATTTAGAGTTGAAGGGGACCTTAAAGATCATCTGGTTTCAGCCGCCTGCCATTGGCAGGGACCTCTTCCACTAGACCAGGTTGCTCAAAGCCCCACCTAACCTGGCCTTGACCACTTGTAGGAATGGAGCAGCTACAACATCTATGGGCAATTTATGATGGTATAAGACCTTCAAACATCTTCACTTTTGTCTTCATATGCTCATATACAAGAAACCTTTTACCTCAAATTCACCAAGGCTTTGCATTTTGTTTCTTTGCATTTTGATTACACATGTACCAATAGTCCCACACTACAAATTCTCAGTTTGAGAATGCCCTATTTACTTCTATTTCTAAAAAAACACTAGTCCTTGAAACTGTGAAAGATATGCTACTGACAATGTCATTATGTCTATGATTCTTTGGAAGATTGGACTCTCCAGCTGCAATAAGGGGTGTTGCATCCCTTCCATCACCTGTATCATAATCTGTCAGGTACACTTCAATCTAAGTGATATCGTTCTTTCAGGAAACTTCTAATCTCTTTTAAGGTTCTACCTGCTGCTGTTTTCTTTAAAACATGCATGACAGATGGCAAGTGGAACCTAAAAAAATAGCATATGTCATGATGTTTCAATCTATGTCATGGTTCTGAAGTAAGTTTGGCATTAAAAAATAAACAATATTCTAATATATCCAGGACCCAGCCTGAAATACATTTGTATTATATGCTGATTTCATGCTAGTCTGTCCTGGTCATTTAGCTGCTACATCAGACATATTTGGACAGCAAAACAACACAGTTAGTCCTCCAGTGATCATTTCTCTCTCTTCTAACTCTCTGTTGCTGAAGGATTTTTTAAAATTATTATTGTTCTTATTTCAAGTTCTATTATTGAGACAAACATAATTGAAGCTGTTGTTATTTGGTCACTGGGAACCAAGCAGATGGTAAACAACTGTTAAACCAATGATACTAACTTAAGGCATTCTCTTGTCAGCAAAATCTTGGCAAAGGCTCTATTTTAGAATCAGAACATGTCCTTCAAAACTTGATGGACATCTGACATTTTTCATTGGTTGAGAGTTGAAGCATCCAGCTCTGACTGGGAAAAACAATTGTGTATGCCAACTTATAAATTCATATCTTTCCTAAACTTCTAGCAATTCTAAGTTTAAAGAGAAAAAACTCTTCTCCTGGGTTGCTATCTTATTTAATTGGGTGTTGTGCTAGGAGAAGCTGAGAAGAGTTAAACTGAGGAAAAACTTCTGAAAATCTCCAGGAAAAGGCACATTTTTACCTGCACCTCTAGGCACCTAGCAAAATAGAGTTCTGATCAATAATTAAGGATATAGAAATAGATTTGGCAGAACTAATAAACAGCATTCATGTGAAAGGTGTTGCATAAGTTATTGTTCTTTCTTTCTGGAATCATTAATGGACACAAACTTTCTTCCCCATTCATGAGATACGCATCAATAATCAACCCACTGATGAAAATTAAACTGCAAGGCCCAATATACAGTTAAATACACAATATTTCCTCTATCACAAAAGATTGCACTTTGCTAAGGAGAGAAACCATCAACAAGCTCAGAAATGACAAATACAATTGAGTTTATTCACAGTGAGATGAACCATTCACTGTTGGCAGTTTCAGATTATTGAACTGAGGAAAATGGACACGGTTCCTTTCAAAGCTAAGAAATGCTCCTTGACAGGTGATTAACATGACAATAAAAATAAGGACATTTTATAAAACCCAACACAAAAATTGAGATTGGATAGGATGAACCTTTTATGCTTCTTCAGAGCCTGTAGGTCAAGGGTCAGACATTGTAGTACACTGGGATTTAGGTGGGTGAAAAAGATTTAAAGTGAATAACAATGAAAAATAGTGAGGGAAGGAAGGTTTGGTCAGTGTGAGATTAGTTCCTTTGAAAAGTGTGTTTTCTCTATCTTCAGGTTCAGGTCAACCACTTTGGCTGCAATTAATATTCTATAATATGGGGAATTTGCAGATCATGGGTGGTAGAAATAAATTTTGATAAAATGTGTACTTGACCTTGTAATCAGAAGCAAATAAATGGGTAACTGCTTTATTACACAGGGGCTTACACATATTTAATACGTAAACTGCAAATAAACCCAATTAAGAAATTATAATCTATTTTTAGCTTTCTTCTGAGTCTCTAGAGATATTATAATATACATTTCTTTAAGGGTAGAAAGGTAAGTTTTTAAGGGTAATTTTATATCTTGCTATCAGATTTTTAATGACTTGACCACAATGTATTTAATGCTAAATAAAATGGTTCCTTCTAGCATTTTATTTATTGGATGCAATTTGCCGTCTCAAAAGAATGATGCTGGCTGACGTAGTGGATAGCATGACTTTTACCCTGGAAACTGCCATTATTTATTATCTACCAGCACCTACAGCTGATAACAAAACTAATTTTTTTCTTCACTCCTTTTTGTTATTATCCAGGTCTTCATCTTCTGACATTTTCCACCCTAACCCGACCTGATCCAGCTGCTCAACATCTGAGTTACCTGAGTCCTATTAACTGCCATTTCACTTCACCTCTCACCCTCTGGGGTCTGAGACTGAAACACTGATGACAAATGAAACTCACCCATGCATCTATTTCTATATTGCCAGACAAATAATAAATAATGAACTACTCATACACAAAATTATAGAACTATTGATATAATTGGGACCTTATGTGAGGGCAAAAAGTGTGACAGCAATGTAATTTTTTCCCACTTAAGAATTTTAGAGTCTGAATGGAAGGATCTCTGCCAGCAGCTGGAGTGAGGCTACGTCCTCAAATATTTATCCATTTAGGTGCCAGAAAAAGGGGAGCCTGGGACCTAGGAGCAGCTATGGGGCTGACATGTGGTCTGAGCTCAGCCCTGTGGCTCAGCCCACATCACAGGCAAGCCTATATTTATGTGTATTTCTCTGTAATACACCTTCACCCTGATTAGACACATCAAGGAACAGAATGAGGCTGTTGATGTTTGTGTGAGTGCTGAGTGTTGCCCGTGTGCCTGGTCATGGGTGTGTTTACGCGTGTATTGCATACATGTGTTTGCATGTGTGCCTGTAGTGTGCACACTCAGCTTGATTCTTGGAGCTGGGAACAGGGAGTTGTCACAGCCTCACATCTGTTGTGCTTCCAGATTTTACAACTGTTAAAATTAAGGATTTGACTAATTCAGAGCTACAAAATAGACTTTTTTAAAAAAATATATAGTACAATATCAAAACTGTATTCCATTATCTATTCACTAGAGGTTTTTTACTTCCTAATATAACATGGAATTTTATGATCTAGATGGTTCAGTTAATTTTTAGTTAATTAGAAGCAGAGATATTACTATATAAATCAATTATAGAAAGCAGATGTTGATAGTTCTTGAAATCCTTCACTCCTGTATTACAGAAGTTTCATTGTTCATAAGATTTGTGCTGAGTTTGCAAGACCTCAGGACTGAAATTTCTTTGGTTCCTCAGACTGAACCTTTGCCAAACTTCTTGAGCTTCTCTCTACTTGGTTTATTCGTGACCACAATTTCACAGCAGGTGTCTATTTGTAATTTGTAACACTTTTCTTTATCCTTGTATGGTATGACTATAGTTATATAAACAGAAATAACAGTCTGTTATTCCATGTAAAATGAAATATTTCAAGATCATGTTAGATGGAATTTTGAGCAACCAGGTCTAGTGGAAGGTGCCTCTGCCCATGGTTGGAGAATTGGAACTAGAAGATATTTAAGGTCCCTTTCAATTGAAACCATTCTAAGGTTCCTATGATTTTGATTTACAGCTCTTAGGCAACAATGTAGTGTAGATAGAAAAAGCCTGGTAGGACAGCAGAGTCTAGAATGAAACTGCTAAACCTGGGACCCAGAGGGGAAGGGGAAGGGCAAGCACAACATCAGGACAAAGGATAGAGAAATACACATATAATAGTTTTAACTGCATAATACCTTTTTTTCATCTATTTATTTAGATTTCATTTAGTTACAATCCCTGGATTTGACTGTTGGGGTTTCACTTATGCAAGCAACAAATACTTAGCTTTGTTTATATAAATCTATATATATGTATATCTATATATATGTATATATATATATACACGTACATAAGTATGTGCGTATATATATGTGTATATATATATATATATATATATATATATATATACAGAAAGTGGGATTATTCTTTTCCTATAAACAAGATTTTAAGTGCAACATTTTCATGTGAAATTTATTGAAATTACTGAATTATATTAGCTGGAATGAGACCTCTATTGTGCCCAAACCAATAATGCATGATTTCAAAAAAAATGGACCAAAATAGAAAAGAAAATGAATCTTTTAAAAGCCCTAAAAGACAAATAATAGTAATTATAGCAGCACTTTAAGAGCAATAATTCTCATGCAGAGTATCACTGGTTTAAACCTTAAATAAATTGCAGGAGGAGGGGAGCCTGAATCCATCCCAATTCTGCAAATTTAATGCCAAGGTCAACAATATGTGCCCAGAGCCTGGGGAGGGATGGTATTTCAGCAGGAGAGTACCTGAAGAGCAGAACACATTCCAGTCACTCCAACCAAGTTTGGCTTCATCAGTGTCCCTGCTTAAATGTCTTTGTGTTAACTCAGGCATAATGGGGAGTAAACAGGAGGAACTAGAGACGTGCATGTATGCAAGGCTAAGACTAGGGAAAATCTGGGCTCTCCCCAGAAGGAAATGGGAAACCTGATTACCTGGAATTTGTAGAAAGCTGAGGAACTTGGTGACTTTTTTGACTTGGTTTTCTGGCAAGTGCCTTAGCCCCACCACCCAAAATAACTGCTGGTAGTAGAAGATTTAAGTCACCACTGCATATTTGAAATGTAGGTTCTAATCCTATGCACACCCTTCATCTATTGCAACACAAAGTAAAAACATCTAAATGAAACAAAGACGATATTTCTCTAGAGTAACATATTTCAATTCATATTTCAGTTCATTAAGGGCATGCCAAAAGGAGTTACTCATGCTCAAATGAAGGTTGGTAACGTTTTCTGAAGAGAGCAACCCACTTCATTGAATGTCCCTGCTTGATTGCTTGTCCCCATCTGATCATGTCCTTAATAATTTTGCCATTATTTGTAAGGTCTTTCTACTTCATCTTTCCCAACATGGGTCTCCATGTAAGTGCAGTTTGTTCATCTCAAAACAACTCATCTATTAAGTTTCAGCCAAAGATTTGTGTGTGCATGTGCATGTGCATGTGTGTGTGCGTGTGCACGTGTGTGTGAGGACATGGTCTGAAGAAGAAAACCATTTAGGGACTTGGCTTATTTCTCTGCACAAACACAGGCACTTGTGTCAGTCGACATGCTCCTGCTTCCAGCCCTCTCTTAAGCCATGGTTAACAGGTCTTCCCTAAATCTTAATTTTTGTCTGCCAACCCATGTGAATGCTTCAGATACAAGGGAACACCTCTTAGCATACTTAAATATGTCATTACATACCTGAATTATTCCCACATGATCTAAGTGAGGATGAATGTCGACTGTTACTGTCAGAGCAAAGCTTTTGGAAAGTTATTATTTGGGGAGCTGAATCTGAATTGGGTTCTTAACTAAAACAGCGCTTTAAGACACAACAGTAAAAACACATAACAGTATTATGTCAATACACCAGGAACATGACCTGCAATTCTAAAAGACCAGTTTTCAGGATGTTTTCCTTCACAAGCTACTTCAGTTTTTGTTTCTGAATATCAATATAATGCCCTGAGTCATAACTCCTTTCTAGCTTTTTTTTTCCTGCCAATCTTTCAAACAAGCAAGATTTTCCCTTCTTTCTTTATTTCCAGTAATACATCTAAATAAATTTTCCAAGATTGTTAACTGCCTCTTTGCTTTCAGAAGCCTATTAATAATGTTTTGCTATTGAACTTAACTTTGCTCAAAAGTGACTTCTGCCAAAGGATTTTAGACAACAAAACTAAATCAGAAAACACATCAGACATCGACACGTACCAGAAGGAAAAACCTGCATGCCATGAGCTTATTGCATGCTCTTTACCAGGTAGCTTTTACTGTATTGGGTGATGTCAGTATCAAAAATTCATAGCTTATATGCAGATGGGCAGGTGAAAATAAATTGGTCTCTATAGCCCTCTACCACAAACTCAAAGGACTGGACCTGGATGTGGATTGTAACACTGAAATTTCTGAAAGAGCTCCTATCCCTGCTGTAGTGTGAGAGAAGGGTTAAACAGACCTGAGATGTAAGTATTGTTTGCCTTTCTGTATTATTATTACTATTATTGTTCTTGTTGTTGTTGTTAAAGTTACTATTGTACAATACTTTGAAGTGGCCTGAACAAATCAAGACTCAGCTTTATACCCATCTACTTATGCAAAATAAAACCTATGTTTACAAATCATTGCAGTCAGCAACAAAGGATCTCAGAGTTTAAGAATGTGAAAGAAATGTAAAAAATATGTGTGACGTGGTTGGGAAACAGACACCGTTCTACCAGTCCTGTATAAAGATGAGATAAACTTCAGCTCCATTACATCAGCCACAGCTGCATTGTTAGACTAAAATGATTTTATTCTATTTTATTTTCCTAGAATCATAGAATGGTTTGGGTTGGAAGGGACCTTAAAGATCATCTAGTGCCAACTCCTCTTGCCATGGGTGACAAACCATCCTCTAGACCAGGTTACCCAAAGACCCATCCAGCCTGCTCCTGAACACCTCCTGAGACGGGGAGGCCACAGCTTCTCTGGGCAGCCTGCGCTAATTACTCACCACCCTCACTGCAAAGAATTTCTTCCAAAAATCTAATCTAAATGTAGCCCCCTTCAGTTTAATGCCATTTCCCCTTGTCCTATCATTACATATCCTAGTGAACCCTTTGTCCCTCTCTAGTTGTAGCCCTCTTCATACACTGGAAGGTTCTCCAAGTTCTTCCAGGAGCCCTCTCTCCTCCAGACTGATCAACCACAACTGTCTCAGCCTGTCTTAATAACAGAGGTGTTTCATCCCTGTGATCAACTTAATGAGTTCCTCTGAAATCTCTATATTTAGGAAATAGTGGTTCAGGAAATTTTAGCTTAATCTCTCTTTCATTCCAAAACAGGAAAGTAGTTGTTATTTTGATCATCTGTCTCAGAAATTCCAGTAAAACTTTTGATTGCTCTGTCAAGACAGCCTAAAGAGCCTTGAGAGTGTGTTTGCTTCTTCCTAAATGTCATAGCACATCTTGATGGGCTGGATTCTCAGGTGGCACTGGCAAACCTTAGTTTTCCTGAAATCAATAAGCCTGTTTTCATACATGCTAACCAGGAATTTGAAAATCACTCCTTCTAAGAGTATAGTTTTGAGAACAGCAACATCAGCTGAAGCAAATAGAGTATGTATCTTAAGTACTCTTTGAGATTGAGAGCACATATTTGCTGATCATATTAAAAGAAATAATTATTGTATTTTAGCCTCATCACACAACTCCTTTAACCAGCAACAGGTAAGAGTCCATATTGGATATTTAAAAGCTCTCCATTGTGATCAAATACATTTCAAGAAAACTTCATGTGTGACTTGCAAAGTCATTACTTCAATCCATGCAAAAAGCTCAGAGTATTGGGAGTTTTTTAATGTTTTTTAGGCAGATTTTGCTTTGGATGGTGGTGGAAAATTGCTTATCTTTAAAAGAAAGGAACAAAGCTAGATAGAAAAAAGGATGAAAAATACTTTAAATGGCAGAAAATCTGGCTTGAGTACATGATGTCCCTTGCATCAAGCACAAGCTAAGTGATTTCAAATCAGGCACCATGACCAGGAGGGAGAGCTTGGAGTCAAGTAGGGAAACCAGGAATTATATGCCTAGGAAAGTGTCCCAAAAGCACTTGAAAATTATATAAATTAATGCTGAAAGCTTTGGTAATAACCCAGGCCAACATGTCCTTCCACTCAGCTTCTCGGAAGAGAGAGGAATTTTTTGCATCACCAGGCTTTTTCAAATGTCACATTTAATAATAATGAAAAGGTGCAAAATTTACTGAAAATGCATAAATTGCATCTCAGCTGTGTAGAGGAATATGGACTCATTATGAATTTCAGCCTGCTAGGACCATATCAGTGTAAATTGTGCAAAATGCTGAAATTAACTGCAATTGTGTGGCCTGATCTTTAAAGCCTCTGAAGGCTTCAGAAGAAATCCTGAATAGTTTAATCAGCATTAATCTGAAGTATATGCATATAGATGAGGGGACAAAAAGCAGCATCTTCCCCCTGGTCAAAACGCAGTCCCAGGCAGAGATACCTGAATGGCTTCTGAACTAGCTCAGCCAGAAGAAACAATAGGATAGGTGTGTGAAATTAGGGCCTTTGAAAGTGTTTTGGGATATGGGACCATTTAGTTTAGCTAAACTACCTCTGGTATCCCTGCTAGAGAAAGAGATAAAATTGTATCTGGACTAGCAATGTTTTTTAGTGTTTCAGCTACCTCAGTCTTCAGAGTCTCAAGTGCACATTCTCCATCAAACTGTACATTAAGTACTTTAGGCTGTGTCAACCCCTTTTCTGGTTCAAGTATATTGCCTGTGTCTAGTTCCTACAGCATATTAGGTACAGACAGCTCCAAACTGAGAGAAAATTTACCTTTTTTCCAGTTTTTTTTTTTTTAACAAAATAAAACTTGAGAAAAAAAATCAGTGAAAAAACCAAATACTTTTTCTCAGCATTCCCTCAGTAACGAAAAGGTTTGGATGTGTTTGTGGTTTTTAGTCAGACATGACACACAGGGCAGTGTGAAAGCCTTTGTCTACAATCTAAGTGGAAAATCTAATATCAAAGTATTACGTTTTATCATCAATGTTCATAATTCATAAGAAGCTAATAAGAATACTCTAAAGGTAAGAATGATTTTTTCTAATTTTTGATCAAAAGTCAGAATTCAGTACTGTTAAAAATCTTCATTCTCTTTATATACAAAAAAAGTTTAAAATTAAATAATGGAAACACAGTTTTTTAAAGCATGTAGTTTACTTGTTTTCCTGTAACAGCCTGGAGTTGCACCTGCCACTGAGGAGTTTCTCTAGGGAAATCTACTGCTGAACCAAACCCAGCAAACCCAACAATGAACAAAGAGTATTGAGGACAGTGTTGTGGGAGCAGATAAAACACAGAACTCATAGACAACAGTTATTGGTGGCTGCTGAGGCCAGTAAGATCAGTAAACAGTGAGGCTGGTACAAAACTTAGTTTTAACAAATCTTAAAAAGTCAAAGTCAAAAATAAGATATTCCACTCATAAAGAATAGATAACATGCTTATGAGTTAGACTTTTCTGAGCCTGGGTAAGAAACTAAGAGGCGGTGAAATTGAAGCAGGGTGAAGTTGCAGAATGAGAGAGTGTTTAAAAAAATTTAGTGCGACCCCAAGCTGGGGGTTGTCAATGGAGCTCTGAAGGAAGGGGCTCAGGTTCCTCACGCAGGTCTCTTTAGATTGTGAAGTAAAGTATATTCATATCTGCTTACTTCAATACAGCTCCATATATTAATATGCTACTAATATAGCAAAATAGCATTTCCATTTTGTCACAAAAGAGCAGAAAAAATGAAGTTAAGCACCCAAATTCACACCAATAACCATATACAGATTGCTGGTTTCTTAATGACAAGACCAATGTCTTAATCACTTTTCTTCCCTCATTTCCATTTCTCCATATGTCACACTTTATTACCATAACCATTTCTTGACTTATGTGTATCATCATTTAACAATATATAATTTAAAATGCTTGCCTCACAAAGGCTGAAAGAGACAAACATTTCATAAATCATTAAATACTTTTATTGAAAATAACTTCAAACATGACTATTATTATTAGCTGTATTAATAATCATTAGTAATGGCCATTAAACTGGACATTTGTAGTGCTCATGATTCTTTTCACTGAAAAACATCTGTCTTTTAGAGAACAACTGTTGGAAATTAATTGTCAGGTGGGCTTAATGATGTACATTTATACTGAGGTTATAATGAAACATAAAGTGCATCCCCAAGATGTTAAATTGCTAAATCTTAAAATGTTACACTTAAAATTTGTATTTCTAAGAGATGTTTAAGACAGTAAAAATAAGTCAGTAATAATTGATAAGCATATAAATGTGGGGTTATTTTGGTTTCTGGACACCTATGGGAATGCATTGTCCCTTAAAACCAAATCAGGATTGTGTAGCAAACGAAGCTTGGATATTAGATTAAATCTAAGAGGTGTCCTTAGAGATTTTTCTCCTGAAACATGCACCTAGAGCACTGGACTGCAGCATAATTACCCCGGGGGATTAGAATGTAATTGTCCTATGGAACAGGACTTGCTTTTTTTAATACAATTTCCTCTGTCCAAATAAGTTCTAATTTCTCATTACAGCAAGCAAACTTCTCCTTCAAACACCATCAATAAAACTTCCAGCTGACCTTTTCACGCCTTCTATAAAGAAGCTAAATGTTACTTACTTTTCACATTCAATAAAAACTAATACTATGTTCTAGTTCAATGCATATCTGTGTCAAAAAGGAGGAAAGTCACTCTGCACTATGTGCTAATCCTTCCCTTAAAGCTGATTTCCAAACTTTTGTGTTGCTAACTGTGTCACGTTGGTTTATTCATGTGCCACAAGTGGTGTGTGATAAAGAAACTTGAAATTCACCTGGAGTTCTTCAGTTTTTTGGGCCTTTGGATCTATTAATCACAGATCTTCCAGCTTTAAGAACTAACCAAAAAGTACCAGAAGTTGTTCAGTATCTTACCTAATGCCAGGCAGAATGGCACTGAGTTTCAAAAAAATTTATTGTTTATTCTGGCCAAACCTTCAATGGGTATAAAATGATACAGCAGCATTATCTTCAGTAAAGCTATATTCCTCAGCTAATGATAACTGGACTTCTTTGATGTATCTCTGAATAATGATTCTGGTCAATATTTTCAGTGAGTGGAGTCAAGTTAGGAAGTTTGAAACTTCCTCGGTTAATCCTACCTACTGATTTTCTTTAGATGAAACTCTCTACTAGCTTCCTGAGATCTTTGTAATTAATACTTTACATTTGAGCATTTTCTATGAGGCATAATGCTCATAGATGTAAGAATAATGATGAGGGGTTTAGGGTTTTTTTTCTTCTTTATTTGTCCAAGCAGCCAACCATAGCAACATATGGCTGAAGGCACACAGAATTAAAAGATAAATCTCAGAGTCACAGAGTCTTAGAATGGATTGTGCTCCAAAAGACCCTCAAAGACCATCTAGTTCAACCCCTCTGTTGTGGTCTAAGACACCTTCTACCAGACCAGGTTGCTCAGAGCCCTATACAGCCTGGCCTTGAACACCTCCAGGGATGGGGCATCGTCAGCTTCTCTGAGCAATCTGTGCCAGTGTCACACCATCCTTACCAAAAAAAAAAAAAAAAAAAAAAATTCTTCCTCATATCTACCTTCTCTCATTTAAAAACTGTTGTCTTTTTTCCTATCCCTACAAGTTTGGTACAAAGTCTTGACTCATCTCTCTTACAAGACCCCTTAGATATTAAAAGACATAATAGGGACTCCCCAGACCCCCACAGGGACAAGATAAACAAAGCTTTCACATTGCCTGGAGCCAGGACTCCTCTCATGTGGACCATTAGACCACTATAGTTACCTACTTTTCTGATAATTGTCCTAGATTCCCTTTATACCAGTGAATAAGAACAGGTATCTTACCTAGTTTTGTTGTGTATTTTTGACAGAGATAAATCATACTCTAGAGGTGCCTATATTTCTCAGGGACTATAAGACAAACCATTACAACCAGCTCCTACCCTAAAAGCTCTTTTTAATCCCTTAGTCATAAAAGACAGGTTTAAAAAAAGTTAGGAACTGTGGAAAAGTCCTTTTTTTTAACTAGAGCTGTAAGACTCCTGCTCCTGCTCTATAGCAGGAAGTCTTTTAGAGCTGCTTGCTCTCAGCTATAAATAATGCCTTTAACAATTTTTTGTGCAATTAAAATATTGCTCAAAACTGCTGGGCATTAAAATCACTTATATGAAATCTCATAACTAATGTTTCAGATTCTTAGAATCTAACAGTGTAGACATATTCTAGAGATATTTCCCTACTTATATTCTCCTAAAATACCATGCTAGTGTCATGTCTGAAGCATTTGGAAATTTCTTGGAGGTATAAACCAGTAATGAATGTCTCAGAAGTCTGCATTTCTTTTAGTGATCTTAAGTACTCTGAGATAACCTTAAAGCCTTGAAAGATAGTGTGTCCCAAGCACAAGTATGAAACACCATAAATCTTGTAAAATTGTGAATTTTGAACCTATGTGAATGCTTATGAAATAAGAGTTATAACACCAAGCACTTTTGAACACCCTGTTATCAAAGGGAACTAAGAAGTGATTTTCTAATACTGGCTTTTATCTGAGATAGTTAATTTAAATTTAACTAAGCTGATTACTGGTCTTCAGCTGGAGTTGCAAAGTATATTCTGCTCCAGGGGTCTTTGTGCAAATTCATTTCCATCTCATCAAGACCATTGCTGGCATCTGACCCTCACCTTCCTCCAGGAAGCCCAATTAGAAGCACTTGCTCATGACACACTGGATAAAGCCCTGGTGGAGAAAGCAAGTGAGAAAGGCTACATGCCTTTTTAGAGGATCTTTGTGAAACTTGCCATATGATCAATAGTGAGAATAATAAAAAGTTCCTTATATGATCCCAGGTTACCCAGAGAGGCTGGGGGTGCCACATCCTTGAAGTGTTCCAAACCAGGTTGAATGGTGTTCTGAGTGACTTGATCTAATGGAAGGCATCCCTGCTCTTGGCAGAGTGTTTGAAACCAGATAATCTTTAAGGTACCTTCCAACATCTACATTTCTATGATACTATATTTGTGATACAAGTATGGATGAAAGATTCAGTTTTCAAATATATTCTTCATATTTTTCTTATTTCCATTCTTGATTTTCATTGGAAGTAAAGGCAAATCAACATCCTTCTTCTCTGTCATTGACTAGAAATGTCAACATTTCCTTTTGCAAAGGCTACCCCAGCCTTGACATTTAGTCCATGTGCCCAAACACAGATGACACGCCCCTAAAGTCAGTTAAGGAAAAGGGAGAAAGGCAGGATCACAAAATATTGTACCTACAGCTCTCCAGTTTGAGGAAATACCTCTAGTACAAAACAGAACTTTGAGAATATCAGATTTATGAGGAACACACACCTTTTGGTTCCTACAGTTCTACAGGAAAGAAACCTGCCTCCTACCTAACTCATCTTTCTCTTCTCTGCATAAACCTTCAAAAACTGTTGGTCAGCAGATAGTCTCAAATATACTGGCAATATAAAAGAGCAAACGTCAGGGTTCTTCCAAAAGCCCTAGATGTAGGGGTGTTTTTCCAGTTTGATACACAAAGTGCTGAACAAATCTTGCTACTCAACATTAGTATTCAGATAAATTAATAGATGCACATACAATGTGAGACTTTTTTTTTCTCTTTTTTTTCCTACTTTGGTTTTGTTTTCCTGTTTTTTGTTGTTTTTTTTTTCACAGAAGTCTAAAGACTGCTAAGTTAAGAAATAACAACCAAAATTACACTGTAATTATGTTTTCATCCATTAGGTTATAACATGGCAGAAAAAGCTAAAAGCAATCTTTTCATTTTTCAGGAAAGTTTCAGACTCTTGTGAATATCAGTAAAACTATCATATAAGACTAAAATTTATTTCCATGATTTTACTAGCAATTGCATTAGAGAAACAAAATTCTCTCACCCCAACTTATATGGTTTTATATAAACAAATAATAGCAGTTTCTCTCTAACCAAGTCAGCTTTTGCAACTGAAGTCATCAACTTAACCTGAGAAGTCTCAATGCAAAATTTCCTCCAGTCCTTTGAAAAGGGCAATATCAAGTTAAAATATAAATGGACAGATCTGGATGGGATTTCCAGCAAATCCATCTGGTCTTAATGGTGATATTTTGGAAAATCCTTGTCTATTCTTTTCTTCCTTGTAGCTCAAAACTTCATTCTTTTCCTTTCCTCCCTTTCTCACCTTTATTTAAAATGCTGAGTCACTAGTATGTCTCATTTCCCATCCTCTTTACCTCCTCTAGTTTAAATCAATATAACCCTGGAATAGTGTTCTATAAAAAAATACATCATTCTCCATTTTTCTGTGGCATTAGGCAGAGTGCCTGCAATGGACTTGTGCCAAATTTTCAGGGTCAGCTCCTTGTCATACCACAAAGATATGAGCTCTGTGGTAATGGAATGATTCAGTGCCTCTACTTTTTATGAGTACTCCTTTAACTTCTTCAGTCACAGAACTGAAAAAGTATGAAGCTCATGGATTAAAAGTGCAAGCATATTTTTAGTCACCTATTCTCACTGCAGCTACAAATTCATAACTGAATATGAACAAAAGATTGCAAATGTTTTGCATATTTTCCAACATGTTTCTACCATAACTGGGTTAAGATTTTCCTGACACCAGCAAGCTCTTGGTCATGTTCTGGGAGCAAATGTGAAGCAAAGCAAAGCCAGGTGAACATCTGGTTGTGAATATCATCTACAGTTTCCTGGAAATCATCACATATCTGGACTGTATTCAGTTGGATGCAACATCTCAGTTGGGAGCGTAACATTTTAAGAAGAATTTGATTTCCTATGCAGCATTAACACTTTGCTGACAAAGAACTTATCAAAGAAAGTTTGATAATGTTTTAGGATTTTCACTTTTACATTCTGTAGTTCCACTGAACATGTTGTAAAGTGTAACATAAAGAATCAGTAAAATTGGTTTCTCAGGAACTAAAGAATTACATTTTTTTTCTACAACCCCATTCCTAATCATTCCAGACATGTTGGAAAAATAGCTGTACTTCAGAAACAGAAAAGCAAAAGCTCAAAATGTCATTCAGCTTGCTTATTTCACATTATTCAAAGTGGCTTGGAGGACAGCAATTTCTTTCCCAGCGGTGTTCACGACTGCAGCTGCAGAAAGCAATGTGAACAGTAATGAAAATATTTCCCCAGAATCTTGAGTGGTGGCATGTAAACAACCTCAAACAAACAACAACAACAAAAAAAAAACCCGCAAACACCCAAGCAACAACAACAACAAGAACAAGGCACAAAATCAAAATAGACAATTTAGCAATTCATATTCCTTATCTACATTTTGGTTGGGTTTAGGACATTCCACTCTGTTTAGAGCATTATGCATTCATAGCAGCAATCTCATTAACTTCCGCAGCAGTTTGCTAATGATCACTACTTCCATAAATTACAATTGTAACTTTCAGTCAGCCATCCTATCCCAACCCTGACCACACATGTGGGACACATGTTTGGCTTCAATTCTAGATCTTCTTCTATACACATACCAGACTTGATTGCTTTTCCATGTTGCCATACTAAAGCCAGGAATAGGATATAAGCAAAGGATTGGTAAATCCCATCCTGCAGCCTAAAAGACGCCTTTCCTTGTGTATTCTCTACATATGGACAGGACCGTATCAAACTGAGATGCAGTTGGGACATATATCACATATATCATTAACTACATCAGATTTTAATGAACCTGATAAACAGAGATATCTGCAGATTGAAAGTTCATAGTAGATGCCCAGGGTGAAGAAATTCAAGCAAAGAGCATTAAAAAAAAATTAAATAGTGGATGGCATCACCACCCTTGGCAGGAGGGTTAGAACCCAATGATTTTTAAGGCCCCTTCCAACCCAAGCCTTTTATAATTCTAAGATTCTATAAAATAGAAAGGTAAAGTGAGAAAAATTGTGTAACCTTTTGTTATGACTGTGTTACCAGCTGCATCAATAAACAGAAAATCCCTCTGCTGAAGTTAACAGCATAATGCATTCTGATCTGCAATTATCTCACATAAAAACTGTCAGCGGGTCCCCAGAAGATACTCTCTGAAGTAGTACATTTATTAAGGATAAAGACATGCAGCATAGGTTTTCATCTCCTTTTACTGAGATTTTCTTTTTAACTTATTTCCCTACAGTATTAGAAATCATACATTTAAAGACACTGTGTAGGATCACAGGCCAAGTTGTTACTGGTGGAATTTTACACACAATCTCCTTCATTTCTGAAAACAAATAGGTAAGCTTCAAATCTTTATTTTTCAATTAGTAAAAAGACAGAAATATTTAAAGATAATATCTAAAGGTATTTTCTATTTTACCTGTACTTAACAGAGTTGTAACAATAGATTTTAAGCTCCTATTAATTATTCTTATCAATTATTATCAATGTATAGCCAAGTCATTATGAAGGCTTAAGTGTTTCATTTGGTTGCATCAGGAAGTTGCAACTGAATATAAATTTATTTATAAAAAATTAATACATCAAGATTTTATCATGCTGATAGTTCCCATCAAAAAGATGAAAGCTTAAAAAAAAATCTGTATGTACCACCTGTCAAAGTTTTAGTGATCATTGTGAAATTTTAATAGGAATGTTCATATGTTACAAAACAATTTTTTTATCATTCTTGCGAAATCAGAAATCCTTTGTAAAAACAATTACTTTTAAATAAACAAATTTGATATTAAACATTGTATCTCCTATGGGTATAATTTCTAAAAGATTCTAGACAGAATTTATTGGACTCTGGCAAATCTGAAGTGCCAGCCCTTCCCTCCAGGAGTATTACAATAAATTCAAATAGCTCAAATCAAATAAAAATATATGGTGGCTGCTCAACCTAATTGTCTCAATTTGATCACTTACCTAAAGACAGCCATTTTTAGACTCTCAAAAGAGAAAGGGATCCAATACTGTGGAACCCACAAGAGGTGCCATGTAATGCAGCACCTATACTAAGACCCTGTTTTGTAAACAACACTGGAATATTTTCAAATCAATCATTCATCTTTCAACATTTCATCCAAAATATGGAAAATGGAACAACATTGCCAGTATTTTCACCTAGCCTCTTTGGCTGCAATCTGCCTGGAGCACCCAGATGATATCTGGTACTTCAGCAAATGGCAGGGATAAAAATGGGAGAGGAAATAATGAGTGGAGCATAGCTGAAGGTCAGCCTGTATGCACTTTTTCCTGGCATTGGCTGCTGGAGGAGACAGTTCAGATGTTTCCATGAATAAACAGGAAAAGCAGACGGCACAGACCTCAGGGCAGAGACCTAGCCTTATATTATAACATATAATTGCACAAACTCATATGAAATGCATACAGTATGCCTTTCAAGTCATACAACGAGTAAACACTTCACAAGACCTCTGCCATTTCTGATGATTATCTCTGTCCTTAGTACTGAGTTTTCACCGCTAAAAGTGTTCAAAGCTTCCTTGAATGGATTTGACCCTTCCCTTTATTAGGTGGTTTTATATCAGCATTATTCAGTTCAGTATTGTGCTTCTACAAATTTCAATTTTTTCTTTCTGAGATCCTTCTGTGCTCAAGAGATTAAAAAAGGACTACAAGCATGCAATTATAATGCTGGATGAATGAGATCTGTTTGGATATTTTGACCCTTCCTTGCCATCATTCCAAGGAATGAACTGCTTCTTAAAGTTTGTTAAATGCCACTGACAGAGGACCCTGTCTGTAGCTTTACATAACAGAGTGCCAAAATGATTGGATATTTCAAAACTATCTGAAAGTCATACTGTGGCTGACTTTCTCAAATGGATTTTTGACAAAGTAATTCAAAGTTATGTGCTAAAACTCTGCTACTTGCTCTGGAGTCTGCCATTGTTGACTGGTTCTGCCATGTGCTTGCAGATGGTGACACAAACCAGACCTCATCAGATACACAATTTTCTGCACAACAAGATGATTTAAAAAAAAATTGAAGATGAACAAGTATCAAAAGAGACAGGGCAAGTGGAAGGCATTATTTAACCTTGAAGATAACAGCAAAAGCAAAGATTTAGATGTCAGATAAGATGCTATCAAAGATGATCTGGATTCAATAAAGATATCTATGACATACTCAAACTCAATATGAAAGGCTAGAATTGTATTCACTTCTCCATTTGGCCAAATAAGAGTGCATTTGCTGTAGTCTATTAATGTTAACATTACTCTGAAATGGGAACTCTGACCCACATCTCTGCTTTTAACAATGCAGATAGTTCATCTTATATGTCTTTCTCTCAGAGTTATGAGAACCATTTCTTTGGCATCAGATTGTTCCTATTTACTAGTGTAATTATGTTTGCAAACAGTGAATCAATAGGAAATCATTGCTTTTTCTGAAAAGCATTTAATCAAGCCAAGATATGAGACATTCACCATAAATTAGTTTGGTCCTACTACAATAAATTTTATCTTGCTACACAGGCTGTAATCTTGCTCATTATTTCACATTCATAGAGACAATGTGAACAATTTTTTATTAATTTTGGTGGTAAAGACCCCAACAGACAATGAGTCCTATGAATACTTGGACAGCTTGAAGAGACTTAGATGGGAAGAATAGCAGTCTATGAAGGTGAAGTCACATGTCCAACAGATGAAAACATACAATTAACTCTACATCAAAGGATGTGGAAGTGAACTGGAGGGCTGTGTTTAAGTAGTTTTTTCTCCCTTTTGTTGTCAGATAAGATTTTTTTTTTCCATTCCATTTGCAAATAGAGAAATATGGGAATATGTTCATTCAGTCTTCAAAGTAGCTCAAAAGTATCTTGGCATATATGAATTTAGGAAAAAATCTAAACAGTGAATTTTGGTCTTGATCTAAGACTGAATCCTTTATAAAATTATTAGGTACAAAATAATAAAATGATATCACACTCGCTACATATATTTGGGCCTATAATCCTTTACAAGGGTAGCTTGTAAACTAGAATACCTTAAACTATTTTAACAGATGTCTCTTTATACAGAAGACAATGTTATGTGACAACATAAAAGTTTCATTACAGCAAATTTGAAATAGCCCAGTGAATTATGCTGGCCAGACAAAAATTCTTCCAGTAAAAAGTTTTACAATGCCATCTTGCAATTTGCTTAAACTCCACATTTTATATAAAATCTGGTTTATAATATTTTTATTGAGTCTTTAAAAAAGGTATTGGAAAAATAATTTGTATTTGTATGCCTATAAAATCCAGCCTACCTTGATATCCTGCATCTAACTAAACTCTCCATGAGAAAATAAAAAAAACACTTTTTTTTTTTTTTTTTTTAATCCTGTAGAAAACATTTAAAACCATTTACTCCAGATTTTAGTTTATCTTTCTGGAGTAAATACAGCAGAAAACAGAAAGATGCTGGTGAGGAATTGGAAACAGAAAAGGATCAGTCTTTTCTAATATAAATCAAGATGTCACTACTGTTTTAAGGTTCAATATTTCATCATCTGCCAGGCTTCTAAATAAATGCTGCACTGCACTTGATGTGACTGAAAAGCTGAAATTCCCAGCTGAGAACATGTATTTCTAACTCTGAAAATTCTCAAGAGATTGAACCTTGAAATTATCAGTAGAACAGGGCTGAATACTTCATTATTACAACTTTTAGCAGTATAATTGCTAAACTCTACTTTCAGTAGATTTCACAAGTGAGAAGAGAAAAAAGAGAGCAAGGGAAAGAAGTGAATAAAAAAGACTAAGAAAAAACCCCACAACCAACACCACCCCCATACTGAAAGGTCAGATGATTTGTTTTGAAAACCTGAATTCTTTTTTTACACATACAAGTGTGATGCATTTAATTAGGGGAAGTACAGTCAGCAAAAGGGGCAGAAATTACTTAGGTTTCTAGGAGTAGCATTATTTTTGTTGTCTTTTTTTACTGTTCAGGCAATAAATTATGTAAAGCGATACATTATCAAGAAAGAACAAGTCTTATGAAGAGCAGCTGAGGGAACTGGGTTTGTTTAGCCTGGAGAGAAGGAGGCTGAGGGGAGACCTTATCTCCCTCTATAACATGAAAGGAGGTTGTAGCCAGGCAGGGATTGGTCTCTTCTCAGGTAAAAAATTACATGACAAGAGGGAACCGCCTCAAATTGCACCAGGAGATATTTAGATTGTATGTTAGGAAAAGTGTCTTCATGGGAGGGGTCAAACACTGGAAGCCCAAGCAAGTGGTTAAATCACCATCCTCGGAGCATTTAAAGAGGTGTTGATGTAGCACTTGGGGACATGTTTTAGTGGTGGGTTTGGCAAAGCTGGGCTAAGGGTTGGTGATGATCTTAAAGGTCTTTTCCAGTATGATTCCATGATTCAATGTTTATACATTATAGTTGTGGTAGTTTGGGAAGGAAACAACTTTTTCAAGGTTATAGCAAAACTAATCAGTGTCTTGGCATGAAAATCAATAGCAAATATAGCCATCAGAAATGTGATACATCTCTGAGAACACACAGGGTTAAAAATCAGAGGAATCACGGGAAGAGTCCCTTTTCTTTCCCCCTTGCCAGTAGGTAACACTGGCCGTGCAGCAGCGGGGGGGCCCGGCCGGGCCCCATTGCTCGGCTGCACTGGGGGCACCAGGCCCGGCTGGGCCCCAGCAGCAGCCTACTGGGGGAAATGGAGGCTGCATCTGCTAATATCCAGCTGACTCCAAGGCCTGCCCCCCGCCGCTGGCTGGACAGAGAGAGATGTCCCCCCGGGCCCCAGGGAGCAGCTCCGAGTATGAGTCTGATGAGACCAAGGGGTGAGGGGGAGGCATTCAGCAGCCTGGCTACTGAGATCCTTGCCACCATTCCCCAGGCATGGCTTTGAAATCCAACAGCCGTGAAGCCAGAGTGGCAAAAGCCCAGCAGAGAGCACACAACCATCTGCAGGCCCAGGCAAGATGGTAACTCTTTCCTTGAGAGATAAAACTTGCAGAGCATTAAATCCTCTTCCTGAGTGAGAGAACAGCCAGAGTGAGCCATGGAGAGACATCGCATGAGACAGCAGTCAGTGAAGAGAGAGCAAAAGTCCTAAGTTGGAGGAGTTGCCTACTTTGGGCTGGACTTCTCTTTTGAGGCCATGGAGAATGGACTAAAATATCCCTGTAATTTATGGAATGCTTTTTCGGGGGATGCAAAGTTCTAGTCATAGCTGTGAACAGATATAGCTGTGATCCAATGGAGAATTTTGAACAGAGGAAGATAGAGATAAAGAGATCCTCTCTGCACCAGGGAAGAAAAGAAGACCTCTTTTTCTTGAGATGAAGATGATTTTGGAGATAGATGAAGAGCATCCTTAAACAGTACCCTAAAATAAGCTGATATGACCCATGAATGCTGCTAACGGGAAAGCTGCTAAATGGAAGGGACTTCACGGTTTGCAGAATTCCCCAGGCTGCAGATTTGTGACATGGAAGCCATCAGAGAATTGTTTTCTTGTGATGATGTCTCCATTGGGGTTCTAAGAGAGGCTTCTCTCCATGAGAACTGATGAAAGACTATTTAGAGGTGGTGAAACTGACTGAAAATCACATGTTTTGTCTCTTTATGTTTTCAGTGGGAAAGTGAACAATTGTGAGGGGAGAAGTGTTTTGAAGGTTTTATGTTGATTCTCATAAAAAGAAGAAATTCTTTTAGTGTTTGCTAATAAACCTATCATTATACCTTTTAAGATTTGGGCCTGCTTTTCTTCTTTTCCTGATTCTATCACACAGCAGGAAAAGGAGTAGAAGATTCTAAGAGACACTCAAACCACTACACTAAATTTGGCAAACAGGAACTGGTGCATCTGAAACCATTACAAGAGTACAAGGCTGAGATGAGAAAAAAAAAAAAAGTGGAAAATATTTACAAATTTTTAATGTGTTTTCCTTCCTGTCTAGAATTTTACATTTAGTTATAGATTTCTAATGAACTGACTTTTAGAATGGGATCCCTCCTACAATCATTTCTTTCAGTGCTGGGTTTGTTTCAGTTTTGGGGTTTTTCAGGATTTTTTCTATGATCATGGGAGGAAAAAGTGGTTTGTGGAGGTCCAAAAATTTTCTTGGTCTGAAGGCAGAGCCACTGCATTCTGATTATGAATTATTGAAATCACTTTGTAATAAAACAAAATTTTCCCTTGAACACAACTTTAGGAGTGTGTATTTGAATACATGCATATGGACTAGATTTGTAAGGGTAAACTCTGCCACCTACGCTGAAGTTTCTGTGTCCACACTGACCAGGCAGTTAGCCAGCAGTCACAAGAAATCAGCTCTTTTGACAAAACCAGAAAAGAAGCAGCTGCTCAGTAGTGCTGAGGATTCAGGGGAGTATATGCTTTGTTTAGAGTGCAACATATCTTTGATATTAACAGTACCAGAAGACACTGTATTTGCAAAGTCAGATGACTGTTGCAAATGCCACACTATGGAAGGACTCCAAGTCCCAGTTGGTTACAGGCTTATGAATTCAGCAGCACAAGCGACTTAGCAAAATAAACACGGATTTTAAAAAAAAGAAAATGTGATCACAAACCCAAGCTAAAATAGTTTATTGCTGATCAGAAGTACATTAATTCAAATGAAAATGCATTATATTACAAACACTAAACAGGAACTATCAACATCCTGGAGGTTTTTCTGCATTAAAAAACTAAATGGCAAAAAGCATGTATGAGTGAAGAATGCATCTGGTTTGTAGCTAGCTCTTAAATTAATAAATCAACTGTCACATAATTGTGATTTCTACTTGAGCGACAGCTCCAATTAATTTTACATTGGTTCCCAGAACAGAGGTGAGGTCAAGGTATCTTTTGGCTGCATTCCTAAATTTAAACACCAGACGATCTCATCTGTCTGGTTAAAAGTAATCAATACTAGCAATTTATCATAATTTGCTTTGCAATGCACTTGTGCTGTTTAATCAAGTGTCTTGCCTGATTTGTCTGCTCACAGTTGCATGAAAAGCATTCACTGAGCATGCCCAATACATTTTTCTTTTCCACACAGCATCGCTACAGTGTCTGTTGCCCACTGATTCATGCTCCAGTTGAGTTGCAAGATGACTTATGCAGATTGGCAAGGAGTAGAAATGAGACACTGCCGCTCGAAAAATCTCATGATAAATGAATCATTCTCGGCAGCAGGTTCTCTGATGAAATAAAAACCACAACACAACAACAACAATCAAAAAAAAGCCAACAAGAAAAGAAACAAACAAGCAAACAAAACCCCAACCCTCCCAAACAACAGGAGTTTGATTAACAACCTCCATAAATTAAATATAAATCAATCTTCAATGAGATTTAATGATCGAGTAGCCTAGTTATCTTAAGTCAGATTTATGACCTGTGACCTTTTACAGTCAAAGGGCAAATGCATCATTTCTTGTTCGGATACATTCATTTAATTGTATATAAATGATATGTAGTATATAAACTAAGCAGAAAGGCAACTGGGTTAGCTCTTTAAAAAGAAATTCCAAAGAACATGATGCCCAATACAACAATTTAACTATCTGTGTCCCAGCTCGGAGTCAGAGAGTTAGGAGAGGCACAGCATGACCTATTTCACCTAATTTCTCCTGAAGTTCCCTGAAGTTAGGTCTACAACAAGGACATCGTGGAGACAGTGGGATGCTGACCAGTTTGAAGTATTGCTGGAGAATGATAATTCTCTTGTAAGTCTTTTGGGTTTGGGCTACTTTGGCGTGGAAACTGAGGCATGGGGAAAAGGAGAAGGGTGGATGATTTGGTATTGCCCTGATATGAAGTGTAGACACAGTCAGGATGCACTGCTAGATCTAGGAACATGTAAGATGAGGTTCTGTTAAAGATATAACAAGGAAGGACGGCTTCTTGGGTGAAGCATCTCTTTCCTAACTAACTGAACAGCTATTAGCTCCCAGGAGAATAGTTGTTATCCTTTAGTATAGGAAAGGCAAGCTTGCCTGACCTTTTGTTGTTAGTCTGTAAATATGATTTCATTCAAGTACCAGTAAGCTTGTGTCCTAAAGGAGTCGCCTACAATCACTCAGCCAAAACCTGAATAACAGAGGTTTTGTAGGGGAGCAGAAGCCATTTCTTCAGGGTGCTCATTCTTCAGGCATTGTGATGTGTCTTGGCTCAGAGTTTGCTCATGCACTGGGAGCTGTGCTACACATCCAGGAATTGAAAGCAGTGTGGTGGTAATGGATGGGATATACAAAAAACATGTAGTAGTGTGGATTGGTTTCTCCAATACAGGGGTGCCAGCACTTTTAGTCACGAAACTACAAAATACTCCCAAAAATGGGATTGTACCTCCATGAGCAGGGATCTTTACTGCAACGGAAATTGAAGGTGCAGTCCTCAAGCACATAGTGGAAGTGTGCCAAGAGAATTAGGGAGCAAAAATGTTAGCAGGAACTCATCAAAATCCAGTTTTTCCATTTTTTTAAATCTAAAATGTCATATTTTTCCTATTTGCCACTCCACTTATCTCTAAGCTGTTTTTCTGGTGGGGTGATTTTATTTTTTTTTTAACTCTCTTGTAGATTTCAGAGAAAGAGAAAGTTTCATTTTCTTTTTATGGACTTCATATTTTTGGAAAAACAGGAGTGAAAAAGAGATAAAACTTCAATGATACCACTCAAGTTTATGCATTCCTTCTGTGAAGGCATTTTTCCAAGTTTCCCAGTGTTCCCTTGCTATAGAGAAGGATGATAGTCTGTGGCACTGTGCCATCAATGTTTTCAATCTGAAAGCCATCCAAGGTCAATACAGTTCTATTCTGGAAAAAATATATGGTATATTTTAGCCTATAAAGCTAATTTACACAAACTACTAATACTATAAATTAGGGCAGATAGTATGGAAAGCATTTGCAAGCATCTGAGGAGATACAACTTCATTAAAAAAATGTAATATAGTATATCATCACGATGAAATTTTGCTTTCAATATGTGGGTTTTTATTACCTGCTCTAAATGCCATTTTGAAGTCAAAACAAAACATTGACTATACTCCTGGCTGGGAACTAGAAGATCATTGGCAGGACATCACCCTTAAATCTTCTTTCCTTTTGTTTATCACTTAGATCTGAAACTATTGTAAGTCATTCAACTTCTTTTGCTTACATCTAAAGATTGATTTTAACTAAAATCTTTCAAAAGTATTATTCTGTGTTTCATATCTTTGGAAAGCTTTACAAAATATATATCTGATTCCAATATTTTGGGGAAAATCATGGTTTAAGGGCCTGAACAGGCCTTGTAGGAACCCATTTTTTCCATCGTAATTACATGTCAGAAAGTAATGTGAGGGTATTAAGCTATAGTGATTCTGTGGAAAAACTCTGGGACTACAAAGGGGGTAAATTCCATGTAAAAACATGAGACCTCACTACATCTAGAGGGGCTGGAGAGTTGAAAAATCCCCCCAATGAAGCATACATTTTATATTTGTGTTAGAGCTTAAAAAAAATCTGAGGTTGAGCAGTGAAAAGAAAACCCAGAATTTCTCAGGGGCAAATCAAAAAATATGTAGGACAGACAGATATAAGGATGATTTTACAGATTAGGCTTTTATTTCATTATTAGATTAGCTGAGAAAAACTGAGTTCTATGGAAAGTAGATAGCATTCATGATTTAGAGAAATAGACACTTACACAAGGCAATAATCGAGATTGTTTGTTAGATTGTGGTCACAGCCACTGACAACTTCATAGCAGTAAGGAAATTAAGGCAGGGAACTGCAGGCAAGGAGTTTATTATTTTTGTCCAGATTGGTATTTTTTTTTTCTGATAGCTTTAAAGGAAAGGGTTTTTTCAGAAGACTTTGCAAAATCTTTTTGTCCTTTCCATTTCAGTCATTCAGAGCCAAAGTATAAAACGAAAGCTTCCAAAGAATTGGATTCAATAAAACAGTTCACACTCAGTGGTCGTTTCTGGACATGAGAAATTTGTGGACTGAGGTACAGCATTGCAGTTCATGCAGAGATAGCATCCCAAGTGTCTACCCAAAACAGGCTGCAGCTCAGGTAGAGATGGTTCCTGGAACCTGCTGAGCTCTGGAGAACATGAAAGCTACACAGGGGACTGAGGCTCAAACACAGCAGTTTGGTCAGCCTCTGTCCAGGAGGGCCTAGCCTATGATAGAACCTCTGGGGCAAAAATCTTCATAATTTAGTTCATTTTCTACCCTATAGACAAAAACGTGCAGATGGGGACTGACTGATGTTGTTGTACATCTTGAATGACAGCCAATCCTCTCATTTCTGCTGGTGATGCTAAGTCCCAGTAACACACAGCCAAGCTGTTTGTACCAATAAGCATGCAGTGATGGGCAAAGGTTTCCAGGCGGTACTAGCAAAGGAGCAGTTTCTGCAAACAGCTTTTATTCAGTCCTTTCCATTCCATGTCTCTTAGCCTAGACCAGAAATAGCAAATAGGTTCACCATGCAAATAAAAAAGGGTAGCATATATCATTTTAGTTTGAAACCTACACCTACAGTTGAAAATGAAGATACAATCTGGAGTTGTGGACTTCTTAAATCTGAACAAAAATGAACATATAAAGCCGTTTTCCTTTGTGGTTGATTTTCTCTTTATAGATATACGACCTCTGTGAAGCCAAGTGAGGTTTTTCCATTTCAGTGGGCTTTAGATTATATCCATAATACACAGAGGGAGCACATGCCCTTTATAAGAGAGGGATAAAAGCAGCATCCACAGAGCAAGATGACAGGGTATGACTGCAGGAATCTTTGTTCAATAAAATGCATGATGCATGCTTTCATACTACTTCATCATTCTTATAATCAGAACTGCAGATGATATGGAAAAGATGTTTTCACTGAGGACATAACACTAAACATAAAATCAGAAGACAATAGCTTTATAGTAAAATTTAAAAGGGTCTACACTACACCCACAAATGTGTTAATTAATTTCTCCTTGTAGATATGTTTCTTCCTCTGGGTTTGAAGTCTGTATGGAAAATTCAGAAACTGACACTGCATGTGGTTACTACCAATCAGAAGAACATGAAATACAGTGGACTTCGGTAAAAAAGCTCACCAAAGATTTGTACTCATCTGTGATTATGTCTAAGCCAATAACCCGATGAGCATTGATTGTATTATTATTTCTAGATATTTCTCTTGATGTGTCTTGAAGCACTGAGAAATAAATTACACCATGCAGGTTTCTGAAAACTTCAGTGCTTTGGAAGTGAAAGTCATATTGAAGGAATGTATCACAGAGAATACAGGAAGATATTTGGAACCAAATGCAAAAGATTAGTAGTAACTCCAGTAGACAAAAGGAACATTACTTCAGAAGCCACATTACCAGTAGCTTGAAAAGCTCTACCTACTGCAATACAGATTCAAGCAGAGTGAAATAAATTTTCACATTTGTTCTGATTATTCCTCAAGTTCATCAACTGAATATTTTCTCCATTCACTACAACCCTCTGAACTTTTCCCTTGAGCCAGTTCTTCATGCAGCACACAGTGAACTCACTCATCCCGCAGCTGGACAACTTATCCAGAAGATGCTGTGAGGAACAATGTCCAAATCTCACCAATATCCAGAAAAACTACAACCACTGTCACTTGCTGTCAAGTGGAATTCATGTTAGCCTGAAGTCTGAAATAATAAACTTGATGAAAGAGAATGAACTAGCTTTTCTCTCCATCATCATAGCACAGCTGCTTCATTTTGGGACAGCTTGAGGAAAAAGAGAAAAGGGACAGCCTGTATTTGCCTAGGAAAGGCTTGCACAGCCATAAGTCAATATGCCCAAGATATACCTGTGAGAACAGGCCATCCTGCTGCAGGGAAGAGCTACCCTGTTGAGCCATGGCTAATATAGACCTGGGGGGCTGGGGATTCGGCTGCATTCCCACGTACAATGATGTTGCTTCTTCCAGGTATTGAAGTACGATAATGCAAGATATTCCTCCTCAGAAGGGAACATGGACATGAATCTGATCCTTCTCCTGATAAAGGTGTCTCCCTTTTGGCACCAAGGATGAAACTCCCTTAGGACATATGTGTTTGCATAACATATCTCTTTTCAATAATTAAATATCATTTATAGACCCTTGTCTGTACCTTGCCTTCAGGACATCTATTTGCAAAACAGATAAGTTCTCATATACAGAAAATTATATGTGTTAATTTTAAACAGCTTCTACCTCTGGTAACTACATGAGTTTTCCAACTTACCTTTTTTTCCCTTGCAAGTTCCTCGTTAAACTCCTTGTTAACTTGTTAACTTCCTTTAACACTCCTTGTTAAACTTATTGAACGCACTGTTTCTTTAACTAAGAAGTTCCTACACTGATTGTCAGATCCAAGTTTCATTCTTTGTTTTCCCCCTTTCTTTTAGTATTTGCATTCTAGTAATAGACCTAGTGCTGGCCTCAAGTATCCTGATTGGATTTCTCTTTGAAGTTCAGGTCTTTTTGGTTTGCACTCTTAGGTAAGTACATAACCTAATATGTAATTCTATCTACTCACACACAGAGTTGTTTGCAGGCAAGAACCTCAGATTTTCTGACTTTTTTTGCCATTTTTATTTTATCTTTTAGTTACAGTCTTCTGCTGCAAAATAAACACTGTCATAACAAAAATACGCTTTGCATCAACTGCTTTCCTGAATGCTCTCAGTTAGATGTCAGCCCCACACTTGAAAGTAGCCCTCAGTGACTCTTTGGCAGCAGCTAAAACCTGCCAAAAGCCAAACTGGTGTAATAAGTGAGAACTTCAGGGAGAAGTGGCAGGGTCTGCATTAGGAACTGGGACTTGGTTAAAGCAGTGGGTTTGAACTATTCCAGGATCGGCACTGAGCCGTGAAATTCCCAGATGTTCATCAAAAAAAGAGAATGCAAACCTGACAGAAAGTAAAACCCAAGCCATCCTAAACTAATACTAAGGCATATCCTTAAAGAGTAGAAATGGAAACAACTACACTATTTCAGATTTGTTCCTTGCCTACTAGGATTTTACGTGGAAGTTCTCTTAAAACTCAATAAGGCGAATGTCTTGGAAATGAGTGGTGAAAAAAGTGCTCCTTATAGAATCATGAAATCATAGAATTGCTAAGGTTGGAAAAGACATCTAGGATCCCCATTCCAATCGCCAACATATAACTACCACCATGTGCACCATTAAATAATGTCCCTGGGTGCCATATCCACACATATTTTAACACTTCAAGGCATGGTGACTCCATCACTGTCCTGGGCACTTTGTTCTAAAGCTTTATAACAAAAAGCTTTTCCTAATCATATCCAATCTAAATCTCCCCTGGCACAGTTTGAGGCCATTTCCTGTTTTCCTATCACTTGTTGCCTGGGAGAACAGACCAACCCCCACCTCACTGCAGCCTCCTTGTTGTAGAGAATGATAAGGTCCCCCCTGAGCTTCCTTTTCTCCAGGCTGAACACCGCCAGCTCCCTCAGCCACTCTTCATCAGACTTGTGCACCAGATCCTTCCCAAACCCCGTTGCAGTTCTCTGGACACGCTCCAGCAGCTCAATGTCCTTCTTGTCATGAGGGGCCCAGAACTGAACACAGAACTCAAGGTGGCAAGTACATGGAGGTCATCTTTGCCCTGGTCCTACTGGCCCCAGTATTGCTAATACAGCCCAGAATGCTATTGGCATTTTTGGATACCTGGGCACATGATGGCTTAATTTCTTTTACTGTTGACCAGCATCCCCAGGTCCTTTTCTGCTAGCCAGCTTTCCAGCCACTCTGCCCCCAGCCTTTAACACTGCCTGGGGTTGTTTTGACCCAACAGCAGGACCTGGCACTCTACCTTGTTGATCCTCATGCAATTGTCTTTTGTCCATCATTCTTTATCTAACTCTTAGTGCAGTGTAGCTCATAATGATCAATTCTCTGAACTCAGCAGGAAAAAATGATAAGAATAGCTACAGGAGATGGACAAACTAATCAAGAATTTGTTACTGTGCAATGTGTTTCATAAGGAAATGTGACTTGTGCAATTTCACTCTCAGTTCAGTGTCAGTCTCCTATCTAGACATACTCAGTTTGCTCAGTTTGAACAGGCTGCTCTAGTGGGAGGTGTCCCTGCCCGTGGCAGGGGCTTTGGAACTAGATGAACTTTAGGGTTCCTTCCAACCTAAACTATTCAATGAATTTCTGAAAGTGCAGAGTTCATACATTTTTAGTCTGGAGGAAAAGTGCAGCTGAGTAGAAAGATATAAGATCATTTACCTCTATTTTTATTCCTCTCCAAATGCCTGCAATGATGAAAAAGTTGAAAAAGGAGCTCAATGCTTAGATACTTTTTCTTTGTCTCCTGTTAAACCAGTCAATATAGTTATATAAGCTGACCTATCAACATATACATTTCTCACTGCCTTTTATAGCATTTGCTGTGCCACTGCACAAGGGGCATGGCTGGAGATAGGAGGTATTCACTGACTGGTAACATAAAAGAGAAAAAGGGTTCTGGGAAAGCTGGAGATATTATAGTCATGATAGGGAATTCAACTAAGCTCTGACATAATTCTACCTGAAATCATCTTTTGTTAGTTCTGCTCTTGTGTACTTTTTGAAATTCTCATTAGTGTTGGCATGAGATTTTCACATCAATCCTTACATAAAAAATATGAAAAATACAAAGAAACAAAACCCTGTAATTAAGACGAAAGAGGGGAAATCAAGGGACTCAAATTCTTATTTAGATATTATCTCTGTCTGCTTTGGGGAAATTATGTAGCATCTTTTGAAGATACTGAACAACTTTAAAGAGGAAACACCACTCTATTAGTATTCCACATCATTTTCCACTGGGGTATTTAGGAAATTGCTGAGAATACAGGCAAATGCTGTAATATTGCATTTTTGAAGCACCAGTTGCATGTTGTGACATTTACTGCAGGCTTTTTTAGAGCAAAGCTGCAAGTCATTCATCTGTTAATATTTTTAAAGTTTTGCGCTGTGGAGACTGCTCTGCAGGAAACATGATTTATCCTGTGGCTGCATGAATTCTGCTTTGCTGGATACACACTGGGATGGGAGGGGACCCACAGTGCTTGCTGCAGCACAGACACATTTAACCTTCACAATGATGTTGCTGTACTCATGATTTGTATATGAAATTTAGGAAATATATGAGAGAAATTTTTAGTCAGTGTGAAGAAAGCTTGTAGAAAATGCTAATCCTAATAGGCTTCTGAGGTTTCTCTTGGGGAATCAGAAAATATATTTGAGAGACATAGTATCTTGAATGTTTAAGGCTACGAGCATGAATACTGTCCAAATTAACTACTTGCCCAGGGAAGTGAAACAAATTTGCCACGACAGGCTAAAATATAATAACTTGTTTACAGAAATTTGGAAGTTTACATTGAATGAATTGCCAGATGAACAAGAAGTAAATCAGACAGGAATTATTATGGTATGATGGATGCCTCCTGTAGTATCATCATCTGGAAAAGATGCTGTCCTCAGGGTTTATGAGAACTTGGGCAAAAACATCTACAGATAAGTTTTATGCCACAGTCAGCATGCCTAGCACCCAGGCAAAGCTTTATAACTGGAGGGCTTCTCAATTTGTCCTCAGACGCTGACAGTAGCAAATCCCTGGATAAACGTACTTGGGAGTGACACCAATTTGTATTAATTTTCATAATTTTTCCTGAGGTGTTAAGTTCTTGTAGCTGTTGCAGATAACTTCCAGTCTGCTTTTCTGTCAACCCATTTATCACTGAAATGTTATGCCACGTGTTGTGAGTCTGATTGTCAGAAAGATAAGGGTCTGATAACTGATCTCTGTGCCTATTAGGGGAAAACAAACAAACAAACAAACAAACTGTTGCCAGATAAGCCATTACCCATAAAGTCTTTAATTCTCTGACCAGTAGGACTCTACTACAAAATGTGAATTTTTGGGGTATGTTTACGAGATGCTGCAGGAATTTCTGATTTTAAAGAAAATAAATTTTAAAAAATACATAAAAGCTTATTTTCTGAGACCTAACTCAAGGAGACACAACCAAGAGGAGGAATCGTTCCTTCCAAATGTTCAGAATGATTCTCCTTCTGCTACTGATTGTCAGCCCTGTGATAGTCTTACAGTGTGACAACTTTGGCACTTCTGCAGTAAATTTCTGGGTTTTATTATACATAATCATAGAATCTTAGGATTGTTGGAAAAGACTTTTAAGATCATCAAGTCCATCTGCTAGCCCAACACTACCAAAGCCTCTAAGCCCTGTCCCGAAGTGCCACATCGCATGTCTTTTAAATACTCCAGGGATGATGAGTCCATCAGTTCCCTGGGCAGCCTGTTCCAGTGCTTCATGACACTTTCCATGACGACCTGCAACCTGGGGCTGGTTCCTTGTCCTAGGAATACAGAAGCAAGGGATCTTGAATAATTACATGGAAGTAGTTGAAGATATAGGAAATATCCACAACACTGAGGTTTCAAGGATCTAAGTTGGATATTTTGCCTGCCTAATTTTCCTACAATTTACATGCAAGAGAGGATTCAGAGTTTTCCAGATGAGCATCCAAAATTTAACTCAGTGAATTGCTCTGATAAATCTCACCCCTCTTCACCAGTAAGATGTAGCTCAGGGAGAGAAACCAATTGAATTACCTGGCTAAGTTGGTCACATAGAGGTAGATGAATATGCCTTTAATCATCAGTGGCAAACAACAGCCGTTGCAGTGTTGGATAAAAACAGGCAAGTTCAAGCCTCCCCGCAAAAGCCAGGGCTTGAAGGTATCCAGCAAAGGTGATACCACAGCTACCCTGTACCCTGCAGAAAAGATACACCTACTGGGGGTCATGAACAAACTGTCTATAGATTACTTAAAGAAATGTCAGTTATTGTTTTGAAACTATTGTACTATCTACTTTGCAGTACAGAAACAAATTAAAGGCCAAAAATCAAAGGCAGTGACACCAGTAAAGAAATGCTTAAAGTGATTTTGGTATAAAGGTTTACAAGGAAGATAAGACTTTATCGAAACAGCAATGAACAAATGAGCATCCAAGGAAGGTGTCTGTGAGAAACAGAGGAAAATCTGTGGGATTCTTTCAGTCTCTGAACGTTCATGAAGTTAACTAAACTTCTAAAACTAGAATATTCTAATAGCCCTATATCTTAAGGTCAGCATCATGATCTGGCAGAATCACATATTCTTACAATAAATCTTGAGTCCATGATAAATGGTTGCCTCCAGTGAATGTACGTACTGAAGATGTTATAGGAAAATGGAGTGTGGAAAAAAAATTATTATTTTGGGGATAATACATCCATATTTTTTATTGAGAACCTACTTTCTTCCTCATGTTGGTTATAAGGATATCTAAACATGTGATGAATACCTCTAAGCAGAAACCGTGTTTTCAGCAGATTCAGGTTTTCAGCAAATACCTCTCACTTTCTTATAGCCCCATTTTAGAAAGTTAGAGACATTTGCTGAACTTCTTTTTCTAAAATACTTAGAGAAAGCCTGAAGAAGGCTTTCAATGTAATGTCCCTGAAACATATTCTTTATGACATTGAAATTATAGATAACAATATGGCTTGCCCTAAAACGTGACTTTACTTACCACTGCGAATTTGCACAAAATGGTTTGGGTATTTTTATATATGTTTAGTTTTACAATATTCAGAGTTACTGGCTGACAAAACATATAGCTAAACCAAAAACATATACAATAGCAAAGACAGAAGTGGTTTTCTGGTTTACCTTGATTTATTGAGATTCTGAGACATTCTGTATTTGGAGATTCTCAGAAAGACATAATTACTTTTAAAGCCACTGTATATTGTAATTGTATTTTGGATGACTGACCAATGAAGCATCTACAGACATCTCCTAACACTGAAGAGCTGGAAAGGCTGTAAAGAAGAAGGTGAAATGAGATTAAAAAAAAATCCTTTCTGGGTAAAGCAGATTTTTTAAATGAAAGTATTAATCTAATATGCCAGTTTTGATGTCACTGTAATAAAATGAAAAAAGAGATATCTAATCAAATATTTAATTAACACAGGTTCTTTTATGCTGTTAGAATAGAACCATCAATGCTCACTTCCTCTCACTGTTCACTGAGCTACAAGAAACTTGCCCTGCTTTGTCATGGCTTGTTTCTGCCTTTAGCCACATCTCCATGGATATGTCTGCATTAGCTTTTGTGAGAAGGCACAGACTGGTTCAGGCTTTTGACTGAGGGAATCAAGAGGTGTGAAGTCAATGCAAAACTATAAATTATGCATTTATTCTGAGTAATAAAACACTGTCTTTTATTTTTGCTTAGGGGAGTCTGCAAAGCCAGAATTCATAGATTTTGCAGTACTTAATTGGATCCTGTTTTCTGTGTTCCTGGGGAGGAGGGTTATAAAGGCTGTAGTTAATGCAGAGGCCCTTGATTTTTTTTCAGCGAGATCAATTTATATTTTTTTTTCAGAGTGTAAAGCTTCATGCTGTCACTAAACATGCATTAGCTCATGCTTTTCAAGCCCGTTGGCTTAGATTATGACAGCGAACAACATTTGTTAGAGTTCACAGAGGAGTTTCACATAAAGGCATTCACATAGATTTATTCTTCACTCATTCAAACTTGAAATAAACCATATCAAGTACACAGAAAGGAATATATTGTGTCTTCATAGCTAAAGGTCACTGGTTCACCTCCGTTAAGACTTGTGAAGCAATCCTAACAAAGTTGTCATATTTTCAAGCCATGGTCACTGGACCTAATCTTCTTTGAACCATGTCACTGCTGCTGAAATAAACAAGGGCATGGTTGTCAAGGACCTTTAATTTTCACTGACAGCTGTCAAAGAGTCTTTCTTCGATAGCAGTCATATTTTAGAAAAGAAAATAGAGTTTCAGGCTTCATGCTGGCCACAGAACGTGAGCGGTTGTGATTGGAGGTAGTCTCATTTCCTGAGTTTAATTTGAAAACATAAATGGTAAATTTGATTTTATGATTCAAATAAGATAGAAACAGATAAAAATTATGTCCAGATTATTTATTGCTTTTATCAATTGGTATTTATTCTATAAAGTAACTGAAACACTGTTCTAGCTCAAAGCAGTGGGATTGGACTTTTTTATACCCTGAATCGCCTATGCACTTCTAAGAAGGAGCAATGAACTACACAAAATCAAAGCCAAGGCTGTCGGACATGAGTTGGGCTGGTAGGACCTCCCCAAGGCAATGATTAATGATGCATGGAAATAAAGTGACAGATGACCACTAACTTTGAAGGGTTTTTCTTTATGGTTCTAAAAATGTTTCCATGAACCACAGGGAAGATGTATGATGCAGGATTTTGCTACAGGCTCAAAGACTGGTGCATGAAACTAGGGAAAGTATAACACTTTCAATTATATTTCTCTTCAGCTTGTTCATCTTCCAAACTTAATAAGGAAAATTTGGAAGTGGAGCCATCTGCAAATAAAAACTGGAGGAAAAAAAGGAAAAATCAAGTTAGTTAATACAAGGCAGACTTTTGAGATTTATGAAATTGGATTTTTTATGCTCATCCCTCACCTTTGCCTCTTGCAATTCATATTTCTGCCTTGGAGTCTACTGTATCATCCCAAGATTTGAAAAGGAATCACTAGTTTCTGAAGGAGTCCACAGATGCATCATAGAATCAAAGATCTAGGAAATGCTGAAGGAAGATGAATGGAACAGACCTAAAGGAAGATTGAACACAATTTCTTTCTACAGCTCAGAGTTAATTGGTCTGGGAGAAGAGAAGGCAGAGTTTTCCACAGACAGTGTTTCTTGAAGCATAATTTGGAAAAAAAATCTCCTCCTTATAGGAGATCTTATTGGCTATGCCTTCAAAGACCTTATACTGTAGTGGGCATATCTTCACATCTACATTCATTCCACAGCTCAGTTCTTCCCTGTACATTTGAAAGAAAAACTACCTCTGAGCCTAAGAGTGACCTGTGGAAACCCAGAAGAATCACTCAGAAGACACAATACCAAGATTAGAATAAAAAGAGGCAGAACTCTTGACAGACATGGCTTATATATATAATTTGTAAGTCCTTCTACCAGTGGATCAAGATGAGAATTTGCAGATATGCAACAGAAAGAATGCATATATTTGAAACGCAAGTTATAAATCCATCTTTAAAAACAAAATTATTCTTTACCATGAGAGAAATAGAGCAAAATAAAAACTTCTAATGGAAAGTATAAAGGATATATATTTTAGCTGCAACATTGACTAAAACTACAAAGACAAAATTAAAGTCTAAGCCTGTTTTCCCAGAACATGTGAGAACATTGTTATACTTACTGTAGAAAAGAATAAAAATGATTCTTAAGAAGAATTGTTAACTTTTTTTAAAATCAGGAATATAATTTTATATATAAAAACCACTGTCTTCATTCTGGAAGTTCTTGTTTTGTTTTGGTTGAGTTGTTTGTTTGTTTGTTTGCTTTTCCTGAGAATACAGTGCATAATCTTTGGCTGCTAGACACATACGTCTTTTGGAAAGTATTTCTTGTTTATCTATGATTGGTTTATTGTTTGATTTTTTTTTCCAGCAATTTAATTTATTAAGTCTTTTTCTGGAGTAAAAGAGTAAAAAGGGTGTTGATATCATATTGTCACAATTCACTTTAGTAAACTCCACTTTTGCTGTGCACAACAAAGAATGCACTTGCCTACAGTACTGATCTGTTCCCTTTGGACAAATCTGAACTTCTCCTTTCTATTTTCCCTGGGCTGACTGAGGTGTCTTTACTAGATAGGTGTCACTGAAATTTAGCTGTTAAGTGCACATATGTGCTCAGACATTCAAATCCTATAGCACAGTTGACATTGTTAAAACTGTTAATGATTGCAATCTTTTAGCAACCTAGAGAGCTCATGCCCAGGGGAAGATGCTAGTAACTCAAAGTTCTCATTTGCTTATCTTTTTGTGACTTTGTGTTTTGTTTACTTGCTTCACTATGATAACTTGATCTATCATCAGGTTTTGATCCCTTCTAATTCTCATACAGCCACAAGTTGGAAGAACAAAAGATGACCTTTGGCTGTATTTTTAATAGCTTTACTATTAATAGAGGGTAAGCATCATGCCTGGCAAGAAGATCACGTGACGTTTTAAGTTCTTTCTGTCATTTTAGTGGAACAATGTGAAGTAGAATTTCTCAAAAGGAGAAAAAAGACCCTTAAAATATATACTTTTAAGAATAGCTCTAAAAATTCTAAAGCATAATTCTTAGTGATAACATTACACATTATATTCAATGGCAGATTGACTGGTTATGTCCATATACATACATGACGGTGAAGCTTTCTGTATTCAGAAACATCAAGCTGTTTTTCAGATTAATCAGGTCAAAGGTATATTCTACATATAACTCAAGTTGCTTTGACATTGTTATTTTCCAGGTAGTTAGGCTGAAAATAACATAATAAGCCTCTTATTTACCTCTATTTGTGAATATTTCAGAACAACGGGCAAGCAAGAACATATTTTATTATTTTGCAACAATCATGCTGAATTAATATCACGCTGTGTAGCACTCAGTATACCACTCTGAGGCAATAAAAGGTCAGGAGTGCTCTTTAAGTCTCTACTGAAGTTTAGGAGCTGGTGTTGAATAAGTCAGCACAGGAAAAGTGTATTGGTATGACCTGACATACCCAAGAGGTGTTTGGTATGCATTAAACTATAAAAGTGTACTAATCTCAACAGATTCCCAGCAGATGTCCCTCTTTGCAATACAGGCAGCCACCTGTAACTACACTATTGGAAAGTGCAAGAGATATACCACTGTACCTTTATGATAATGTCTTACAGAGTCAGACTGTGAAGACAGAAAAATCAATTCAGGAAAAACGCACAGTATATTAAGGAAAGTAAACTCAATCTGCCCAATTATGAGAACTACTTTTCATGCAGAGTCATTCTATCACAATACCTCTATGGCAACATAGCTGAAGAACAATAGTAATTCTGCTAATAACTGAAGAACAGTTGTGATTCTGCTAAAAGAACACTGTTGCATCCATCAAGGCAAGTCCTCAAGTATTTGTTGCACTGCTGTAAATTTTGTCTCTTTGCATGTGTGGCAATGGGGTTAGTTTATGCAATCTCAACTCCTGTTCCCCAGAAGTTCTGCCTTTATTCATGCATAGGTTGGATGGTTCTCAGATAACACAAGGACCTAAGTAAAATAACATAACTTTCAAACTGGCCTTCCTTTCAGCAGAGAATTAGACTACATGACATCACAAGATTCCTTCCAATTTATATTATTCCATCATTTTTGCAGTAGTTCTTCTCCATCCATATTGCTGATTATATAAACCTGGATTTTATTAAAAAGTAATAAAATTCCATTTAGAATAAACAAGCTTTCTATGATGACACAACCCTTACTCCATTTTATGAAATAGGAGAATAAAAATATAAACATGTCCAAGATTAAACAGGAAATGGGAAGGAGAATGAAGGAAATTGATTCAAGTCTCAGTGTAGTATGCCATCTACCAATTCTACCACGCTGAGCTTCAGTACACTTTTTAAAATCACTCTATAACCATCTCGGATTTAAAAGCTGCAGCAACCGAATAGACTCAGGATTCTCCTCTTCAAAGATAACAGCATACCTTTGGAGATCCTAAGCAGTGGTAAGAGCTTCTAATTCAGTATGCCAAGACTAGCTCTATTTTCCTCCTTTCACTTATTTTCTGGCAGCTGCAACCTTAAATCAGTATATTCCCCAAGTCCAGCCAAAGTAAACCTTAAACTCTGATTTAAGATACACTTCAGCTAGATAAAAGAATCATTAGAATGAGTCATCAGATTTATATTGATAGAAGTCAAAGGACAAACATTAAAAAGTGTGAAGTGAGAGAAAGTGCCAAGAAATTCAGCTTCCAAGTCTGTTTCCAGCACCTTCTTGATAGAATTACTTGCCTTTTTTTTGTTTGTTTGTTTGTTTGTTATCAGTTCTTCTTATAAAAACTTGAAAAATTAGTTCAGAATTATCTCTGAACTTGGCTTCATTCATGTTTTGTAGCATGGTGTTGAAGGTGTGGTTCATTACCTTATCAGGCTTGGAAAAAATAATAAATATTTCAGTATCCATGTCCTTCTGGGACAGAGCTGGAGGACTCCTGTGTGAAGGGAGCCAAACATAGTGCAGTCCTCATGCAGATTGTTCAACTGGAGAGGCTCTTTGAACAAAAGTCTGTCTGTCTCTGTGGAATGAACATGCTGGCTTACTCCAGAGGCAACCCTGGCAGCCAAACAGAAGCAGGTTACTATGTGGATAATCAGAGGACAAGGGATCTGCAACAAGGCTGCAAGGGAAAGCAGCAACTCATCTATTAATATCCAGCAGTTGAATAAATTTGTTCTAGAAATGTAAACAGCAGTGACTGTGAGATTCTTGATCCTGTGCTTTCCTAATTGCAGAAGAGTTTAAACCAAGCAACAAGAAGGTATTTTAGAGTTTTCCACTGATTTAGCAAGGTCTAAGTCAGGTCTAACCTTGCACTGAAAACCCAATTTTTACCATCACAGAATTTATCTAGTCAGTAAATAAGATTCACCAGGGTATACAAGAACATGTGGCACATTATGTTTTGTAAAACAATGAATCCCTAATAAAACACTACTTCTCCACAGAAATGTAGATAAATTTTTTATAAGAGAGACACAAATGTTTCCCTAACTCTTTTTGCATGTGGGCAATATGAGAAATACTGATACCATGCTAAAAAAGCTATAGAGAAATTAATAAGTGTTACCTGTTCTACAATATGTTGATATTTTAAATAGTTTCTTGTGTGACTTAAAACCTGCTCTAGTTCCTCTTTCATCATGGCATGCCAACCTACTCCTTCATTTGCACAAATATGACAGTTTGTTAATCTAGTAAGCAGATGAAGTTTACTTGGTAATTTACCTTTTGACTTGTTACCTTACCTATTTAGCTACATTTTTATCAAGAATTTACCTGCATACTCATCCTGCTTTCACAAGAAAAACATTAACTATTTTTGGATTGGAGGGTTCCCTATCTATGGAGGATCCTCCATCAGTGCAAATATACCTTCCACTCTAAATAAATGTTTCTCAGTCCCTCAAAAATGTGCCTAATGTTCTTCACCATTAACCCAAAGAATCAACAGATGTTAACTCCTCACCTTGTATTATTGCCATTAATTATTTATTTGTATCCAAGATACTTCTGCATGTGATTAATATATGAGAATAAGCTTGGCAGCTTGCAAATGAACAAAGAGGTCAGTGTTCAATAGTTTAGTAGAAACTTTAGGGAAGAGGTGACACTAGAACTGGTCAAATACAAAAGCCTTAGAGCCCTATTTATGTGGAACTTATGTGAAGACTGTGGAACTTTATTTTGTTCAATGATTGATATCATTGATATCGATGATTTATGATTCTATGATATACACTGTGCAAATGACAGACATCAAAGAACTTTAAAATAATTACATAAATAGAAACACAAATTATAATTCTATCTCAATATGTGCACTAATAAAGTTTTGTAGAATACTCAAGGAATACCATAAAATTGTTCTTTAAAATTGTTCCTGACCACAGATAGGTAGAAAAAGAGGGGGATGGATCAAGAGCATACATTTCCAGATATTAGGTTAATCTTTAAGCTTTAACAATCCTTCCAGAATTAGTTTCACCTTTGTTTTTGAATTCAGGTGCAACTTTCAAGCAAAATTAACTGATCCTGTTTTGAAGGACATCTAATATAGACTAGGCTAGGCTAGATTAGACTAGATGAAGATAACAAACAGTACAACCTCAGAGTACTCATTAGTTGTACAGTATTTAAGGCCAGAAGGGATTTCAGAAATCACTTTCACATGCCAGAGGACAATTTATAAAGACACTTCTGTACTGAGACAAGTGTCCAAACTGTTAATAATGAAAACTTCCAGCAGCAGGCATGGATGCAAAGACATGAAGAAATGCAGATTTCCAAAGGAAGACAACTCCATTATGGGAGCAGCCACCTTTAATCCCTATTTGAATGTAATAATGAAAATCTAAACCAAATCTGATCAGTGATATTATCAATGATTCAGCTATAAATAGCTGACGCTAATTATTCTAGTTAATACATTAAGATGAGGTATCAACTATGTATTATCTATGGCAAATATAGATAATTGTCTGCAAGTAAATGGGTTAAAAGTTTAGGGATCACAGAAATAAATGATATTTAAATTTTACAGAATGATCAGCCTGTGGGTTTCAGATAGAAATTCATGAGCAGTCCTATGCTCTTTTGTTCAGCTTCATGCTGCCCAGATTTTTCACTCATTTCACTTTCATGCCATGTTTAATCTGCTGATGCAACAGTTCCTCTTGATTGACACCAGTAATGAGTCAAAAGGAATTAGTCCTTCCATCCACAATTAGCTAAGCAAAATAAGCACCAAGAGTAGTAAATAAAGTTTCATATATATTTGCCATTAATTAACTTTCAAAACTCTTCCATTTTTGCTTTTTTTTTGCTGAACAAAATGCCAGCAGTCATCTGGCTCTAATTCCTCTCAGGGAATTTGGAAACAACAAAGTCCTATGTCTCCTACAGGAACGCAGGAAGGGAAATACCTGTCTATGAAGTCTATTGGATTCTACCTTCTTTCCATGTCTTTCCCTATTTTCAGAAAATTTCCAGGGCATTTTAAGACTGAATAATTTTATTTTCTTCGTTACCTGCTTCTCCTCTCTCTCCGCTTTATTTCTAACCAACCCCCAAAGGGATGTTTATATTTTAATTTTTAATTAATAGTAATAAAAAATTAAAATACTTCTAGAAAAACTATAACCAGACTTCCCTAACTTAACTCCAAATAAAACCAAACCAAAGCAAAGCAGAAATCAACTGCCCAAAATCTTTACTGTTTGTAGAAGAAAATTAGCATGAGTTTCAAGTACCTCTGAGAATATGTCAGAGAGAGATACAGGCCAGTTTTATAAAGGCCTAAGTTGAAAGGCTGATTTATTTATGCTCAACCTTCCTGCAGAAATAAAACCAGAATGAACTGTGAGGGAAAAAAAGAAAAAAATGGAAACAAGCAAAAATGACTAACACTGAAAAAAAAACCAGCTATTGAATTCTGTATTTTTGAGAGTCTTTAGGTGGACTGTCCTTAGACTTGTTTGCCTCATAACAAAGGGAATTTGTTATGACTTCAGAAATACACTTTGTTATAAAATACACAAAGCCTTTCTGCCTGCTCCTCTCCCATTCCTCAAAGGAAGTGGTAACTGTAGCTCTTTGTGTGATGCTTCAGCGATTTGAACAGCAATTTAATTCCTTCCTTGGTCTAGTGAAGAAAATCCTTACATGCATTTTATGGAAGGATGGGTAGAGGAAAAGGAGACTGACAAAAACATAAAGAATGGTTGAAGGGAAAAGGGAACAATAATTGGATTAATATTCTAGAAAAATCAAATATAATTTGAAAAAAACCCCAAACTATGCCTAGGAATCCAGGGAGAGGGAAAGTTTACTGTTTCTAACATTTAAGACCCCTGATAGAAAGCTAATCTAGGCCTCCTAGTATTTGTGCACAAATAGTAATTACTATTCTCCCTTCCCATTAGACAAAACTGCACCAAACCTGTGGGAGACCACATCCATTTGCTTTCGGTGGTGCTTGTATACAGTCCACATCCAATTCTTAGAACTGGTCTTGATAGCCAATGGATAATATTGTCCAGGAGTCGTTCTCTTCCAGTTCTGTGGCTCTATGCCACTTGCTGATAAACTGCTTCTTATGCAGCTGAGTCCCACACATGCAAAAACATCCTAGCTTGAACCGGCCTGAACACCTGAAACACAGCCGGAGCAAGATTCATATTTCAAACACAAGACAGGAATAAAAAGTAATTTTGAGTTATGATTATGTCAATGAGCAGTGGTCAGTGTCCATTCATGTCAAAAAATTTGCAGGATCCATGAGACGTGATTCTAAGGAAATATTCCAAGGAAGATAACACATTGGTATTGTGTATTTTCCTTATGCATCTGTTTCCAGGAGAGGTCTGTCTTGTTTTGGCATTTGGGGAAAACAGTAAAATACATAATCCAACCTGGTCTTTCTGTTAATGTAAACATAAAAAATTGTCAAATAAGATCTAGGAAAGTCAATTTTATGCAGCAGAATGACACTTAATAAGTATGAAAATGACTTTTATAATCTACTAACTGTGTCTGGTTTACTTATTAAGTTTCAAGTCAAAAAGAGTAAAAATAATGTTTAGCTTATAAAAAAGGGGAATCAACTTTTTGTGTGTGTGGTCAGAGCCCTCAGAGACTAATTAGAAAGAAAGAATTAAAACTACCTCTCCATTTCTCTCTCTTTTTCTTTTTTTTTTTTAAAGAATATCTTATTTTTTCCACCAAGAATTTTTAGCAATGCATCCCAGGTTAGTTTATTTGGAATGCATCTGTGAATAACAGAACTTAAAACACCAAAAACAATCTAAGAAAAACAGAACAGATGACAGTTTGGGTGAAAGTATGAGCTGTCCTTGAGTTTATTAAATGCAGAGCATTAATAAATTTATTTAATTTACAGAAATTACAGTAATTTATTAAATTTACAGAAAAGCTGAAGATTGCTATGAGGTTGAATACTTTCTGATCTCAATTTCATCCCCTACTATTTAAGAAATCCTGTTTGTTTTTACTGTAAAAACTTTTCTGCAGCTGAAAGTTTCACAGGAAGGTTACTTTTTTTTTCTATAATTGGTCTTTCTGAAGAACAGTTGAAATAATGTATCTTGGTAAATAAAAAGGGGTGCAACTTTAAAAAGAAAACACATCCAAACAAAAACCAGAAAGACATTCAGATCCTCTGGGTGTTGATACTGATGGCCTGTGGCCATACTACTTTGAGTTATGATCTTGCAGTCTCCTAGGACAAGCAAGGTCAGGCTTGCTCAAGACTCAAACAGGATACCTACTCAGTAAACCCAGGTGCTGCAACTCATGGGGTCATGAATTCGGTAGCAAGATCTTTTCTTCTGTCTCGAGCATTTAATCACTCCTGCGGGCATGGTCACAGAGGTCATTCTAGTCCTAGAAATGCTGCTTTCTGAACAGTTATAAAATTGCAGCCCTGACCACTTGAGGACATTAAGAAAATCATGTCACTTCCAAAAGAACAAAGGCATTAACCTTCCCAGCCTGTTCAAATTTCAATCACATATTAAATATTTTAGTCTTTGTTGTTTGACTGTATTTATATTTTTCATCAGCCCTCTATTACTGTAGTACTCTCTTGAAATATCATCTGACTCATTTTTTAAACTTCATTCCATGGTATTTCCTATGTCTAAAGTCCTTTGGCATTTGTGGGAAACTAGGACCTTTCATCATATCTGTCTTCAGAAATTATTTCCTTTCTGAGAATCACCAGTGGCAATACTCTGACTTCTGAAGTCTTTTGTGACTGGCTTTGAAAAGGCCCAGAACATCTTTGTCAGATTTCCTTTACACCAAGGCTCAGGTTTCCAAATGCTAGGCAGCCTGCCTTCAGATTGCCCATTACACTAGCCAATTTAGGCATCAGAATTGCTGGGGTTTCCAAGTTCAAAGTAATAATGAGCAATTTGTCCATCTCCAGAAACAGGAAAAGTGGCATGGTCTGAGCTCAAGGGTCATGTTCAGTTCACAAATATGATGCTAAGTGAAGTCAGGGAAACTATCGAGTCAGAATTCACTGTTAGATGGTTACGGCTAAATAAGAGGAATCTTAGACTTACTACATGTTTTTGTTAATATGAGGGGACATTATAGAGAACAGTTTTGTCTGCGACTTCCTCACAGTTTATAACTGTACACTGGGTTTAAAAGATGAACAGGAAGGGAACACACTTCAGCGATGTTATGCACAAGTCCTTTCTTCTTTACAACTCTCTTATTTTGTATGAAAGTCTTTTCTATAAACAGCAGTCATTCCCACACTGCAATTGATTTTTTGGTGCAGAAATATAACTTTTCAGACCCATGAGCTGTTTTTTTTTCTTTACCAAATGATTTTCACATAATATTCTTGTTGAATCATTGGTCTTTTGTGGTTTTTTCCCATGAAAACATCATGGGAATATGTGCCAAATGGCTCCTTATAATCAAGAAATACATCTACTGTTCCAGTTCTATATATTAGACCTGTTGCTCTATTAAGAAAGGGATCCAATAATTTTTAGAGTATTTGCTTGTGACAATTTCATGACTGTTTGTCATGGTGCTCTTAATCATCATGGGAAATGTGTCATTATTCCAAGAGTCAAAGAAATCAGCAGAAATACTTATGGTGCAATAATGAGCTAAGTGGCAGAACAGGAAGTCAGAATTTTTATTTTTTTTTTAATTTGAAGAAGAAACCTCAAAATGGAGAAGCTGCGATGTCTGAACAAGGAAAACTTCACAGCAAATCATGGAGAAGTCAGAGGCAGCACCTCCCAGTAGTAATGCTCCAGTACAAAATCAATTTGTCTTATTTGCAAGAGTTCACCCTCTCATGGTGTTTAGAAGCTTGCTATTTTTCTCATCCGCCAGGAACGCACAGTGAGTTACAGGTAAGCTGCTTTGGGTCACCTCTCCTGCAGTGCCAAGGTACCCTCTGTGCTGTTTTATAACGAGCAGAACCTGACTGGAATACAAATATGGTATTTTCATGCTCTCCATGCAGTCTGGAAAACAACAACATGGTCCCCTAGCAGATTGGCAGACAAATGGCACCAGAGCACTCTCTTGGCAATGTGTGTCTCTGTTAGGGCCCCAAACTCTTTGAGCAATTTCAGCTGTCAGATTGCAGCAGATGAGCCAACCATTACCCTGCTGAGCCCCACAGGCCTGATTAGCACCTGCACTGTCACTCCTCTATCTGCAAGGAGGTAACAAACCTGTTCAACAGCTGCACAGGTGAAAGTAGACCCTGTGGTGCAGCTCAGCATCCTGCTATTTTAGAAGCAGCACTTAGCACAGCACAAATCTAATGAAGTGCTTAATGCTCCTGTCTTTGGCAGTGACTTTCTGGTGTCTACCAGAATTTCCAAGGTGCGTCTTCCCCACAGGATTCAGTGACATAGGACACGTTCCTCACTTAGTTCTGAATGGGTTTGAAATGGAGTCATGTGGTACGTACCTGACTTAGGAACAAGACCAGGTTTAAAGCAGGCAAGACAAATTAACACATGCCATGCTGTGATGATATGGCATACACCTTCTGAAAAATACATTACAGTCTGCTCATGGTAATACAATGAAGAACTCTGTAGACATAGAAACCAAACAGCAAAATATATTTGTAAGAAATTAAGCAGTTTCATGGTTATAGCTACACTGAAAATAAGAAACCCCACAGGAAAATTGCCATTGAGGCATCATTTTTTGGGTAGTGCTCATATCTCTTCACTGGCTGAAGATGGAATTCAATTTATCATCCTAAATTAGGTGCTTCAGAAAAATAATGAAATCCTGGCATAGATTTTAATAAGGTTCAAATAAATTATGACACTGTGAATAACCAACACAATTAACCATACATAGCAGTTGGGTTGTATTGACTGGTTTGACATTTTTCTTAGTAGAACAGTCCACATATTTCTTACAAAGTCCTACTCATGAAAATGATTTATTGACACATTGATTAAAGAATTTACAAAATGTGTTAAAGGTTTTTAATCTTTACATAATATTGGTAAAGGACCAAATAATCAACAAGAAAACCCTCTTCTAGGAGAATACAGTTTTTGTTTGCTTCATGGGAAAAAACAAAAACAAAAACAAAAACACTGGGGGTTTTCCTTGTTTGTCTGGAGTTTTTTTGTGGTTTATTTGTTTGTTTGGTTGGATTTTCTTGGTTCCAATTTCCTCACAATGACCTTTTTTTGATTTCTTTTGTGGTAATTTTAACATTGTTATTTAACTGATTTCTGAAATAGATAACTTATTATCCTTACATTCCGAGAGAATTGTTCTTCATGTTACTCTGAAAAAAAGAAATAGTCTAGGAAGTGCAAGTATTTAGTTTGCTTATATACTGCAGTCCTCTGTAATTAATGTATGGGATGTACCATCTTTGGGCTCACACTAAGGAACACATAAATGTCTGATCAGAAACTTTGGATTCCATAAATGTTGAATTTAGAAAGAAATGATTGTTTAACTTTAGTTGAATAAGACAGCTTTCACAAAGAGCCAGCCTCTCACAGTGGAAATGTTTTTAAGAGGGGCAATATACTTTGTTCTCATATATATTTTCCATGCTGCAAAGGCATGAGTCTCATTGTCTCTGTAAACTTATAAGCTGGTATGACTGTTACTCTCAAAGCTTCCCTAATCTACTCAGTGCTATATCAAATCAATCCATGTTTATTTTTATAGCATATTGGAAGACTATGCAAAGGTATTTGTGTTGTAATTCTGACACTATACAGAATAGTTTAGGAAATGTAAGGTTGTAGTGCACTACGAAAATCTTGCTAATGGTCTTTCTCATAGTTATAAACTTAAATTGGCAAAGAACACTAATAGAGGTTTGCATATAGCAAATTACATTTTTCCTATTACTTAGTAAATTGCACAGGGTGTCTGAAACCAGCCATAAACAAAAGGCATTTTAATTGTCAGTTTAAGTGGGATCACTGTGATATGGTTACTAAAACTCAATGTAGACCCTTCTAATAGGATTCATAACTGCACAGACATACTTTCTTCCTTGAGATGAAATTGCCTGTAAACTGTTCTACTCCAAATAAAAGATTTTTATTTGAGTGACTTGGTTACTTGAAGAATGGTGGGACAATTGGCAATTCTAGAAGAGTTATCTTGTAATGTGTATTAGGATTTTCTTTACAAGCAATCTATAGCAGTCACATGTACTGTTTCAAACTGTGACTTTGTTCTTCACCATCTCACAGTGATATATAGAAAATGAAGTTTGCCATATCTAGAAGATTCTTTATAAAGTTTATCTATAAGATCTACTGATACTGAAGAGATTCTTCTACAACACATTCAGTCTTTAAATCAAATCCTTTCTAATTAGCACAGAATCCAGGACACCACATATTTGAGTATAGATTTTTGAACAATTATGTATATTTTGAGTATAGAATCACAGAATTATAGACTGCTTAATTTGTAAAAGACCTCTAAGATCATCAGGCTGACTCATTAATCCAGCACTACCAAGCCAACCACTAAACCATGTCCCTAAGTGCCACACCTACATGTCTTGTAAATACCCTAAGGTATGGTTATTCAACCACTTCTATGGGCAGCCTGTTTCAGTGCTTGAAAAACCTTTCCATGAAGATTCTTTCCCCCTAATGTCTCATCTAAATCTCCTCTGGTGAAACTTGAAGCCATTTCCTCTTGTCCTGTTACTCGGGAAAAAAGACCAGCCCCCACCTGGCTACAACTTCCTTTCAGGCAGTTGTAGAGAGTGACAAGGACCCTCCTGAGCCTCCTTTTCTCCAGGCTGAACACTCCCACCTCCCTCAGCCACTCCTCATCAGACTTGTGCTCCAGACCCTTCCCCAGCTCTGTTGCCTTTCTCTGGACACACTCCAGCCCCTCAGTGTCTTTGTTGTAGTGAGGGACCCAGAACTGAACATGATTTGAGGTGTGGCCTCGCCCGTGTCGAGTACAGGGGGACAATCCCTGCCCTGGTCCTGCTGGCCACACCATTGCTGATCCAGGCCAGGATGCCACTGGCATTCTTGGCCACCTGGGCACACACTGGTTGAAGATCAGATGCTGTCAACCAGCACTCCCAGGTCCTTTTCCACTGGATAACTTTCCAGCCACTCTTTCCCAAATCTGTAGCACTGCCTGGGAGTGTTGTGACCCAAGGGCAGTGTTGGAGTCCAGAAGATCCCTCTGACAGCCCTGGAGAGTAAGGGATCTGTACAAGGGGGTCAGCCAGCCTCCCACAGAGCCCAGAAGGACTCTGATTCAGGCTTCTATCCATGGAAGTGAATGCTCACATGAAGAAAGAATCACAGATCCTAAGAATTTTGAAGTAGATAGTAGTTTGTTATAGAGTATAAATATAGAGATTAGGATTCATAGTATACGGGGCTGAGAGGACAAGATGGAGGAATTGGGGAGTGGCCCCTAGTTTCCTTGTTCTTGTTCTCATCCCCCATCTTTTGCTGATTTGGACTTTAGAGATTGGTTTAGAATAGAACTGACATGTTAGCGTAGCAAGTTAGTATTGGTAATGTTCTGTAAACAATAAATACGTCTTGGACTGTGGTTGGGTCGAGGGTACGGTACATAAGGTACGGGGCTCTCTGATCCGCCCCAGTCCAGCGGCAGCCCAGTCCAGCGGCAGCCCAGCGCCAGTCCAACGGTGTGTCTTGCTTTGCTGGGGACGCCTTGCAAAGCCTAACAAGAACTGTTAGATAATATGAAATAAACAACCTTGATAACTTGAGCTGCTGGACTCACAGTGTCGTCTCTGCCTTTGGTGTGAAACGCTCAGGGCAAAGAGAAGACAGAAAACCTTATTATCTTGGGGAACAGCAACCCCAGGAAAATACCCAGGGAACAGCAACCCTGGGGGAAGATTTCACCACCTCGGGGAACGGCCGCCCCGAGGGGAATCTCGGGGAACATCACCCCGAGAGGGCAGCACCCAGCACTTGGGGTTGTTGAAATTCATGCCATCGGTCTCAGCATATTGATCCAGCTGGTCTAGGTCCCTTTGTAAAGCCTTCCTGCCCTTCAGCAAATCAACATTACCACCTTAGTTGGTGGCAATAATAGCAATAATAGCAATAATAGCAATAATAACTTCAAACAGTCAAAGCAACGAACTACAGTGAAACACTTCATGTGGTGCTTCTAAAAAACACATTACACCATTTTCTTCAATACAAATAGTTTTACAGCACTGAGTGAATGCAATCAGTTTCTCAGAAAGGCTTCTTGTGGTCTCCTCCTACGACACAGCTTTGTACAAACTTAATAAATGTTTCTCTGAATTAATTTCACATGAGAATACAGAGTTCTGTCATCTTGCTAACAGCTTTTAATTAGCCTCCTTGATCTCCTTGATCAAGATCTAGATTCTGTGTTTCAATATATGAAATACTAAGAGAAGGCCTTACGTTGAATAGACAAGGAAACAGAAGCAAGATTCTTCCGATTGGTTTTAGGGAATATTCATATAACTTACAATCAAGTTCTTCAGAGTCAGTTATTTACAGTAATATGGTATTGATTGACTAACAAACACAGAGCTCTCCAAGCATGAATTATTATATATAGTTCATATTTATCATATGTATATGAACTGTACATAATATCATCACATACAGCTTGTTTACAGTGTGCTGGAAGAAAAACACACGGTTCTCCAAGGACCATCCAAAAATTGCACAAATATTTCAGACTAGGCTTTTGTGGATGGTTTTTTGTTGTTGTTTTGTTTTTTTTAATCCTGAACTGATTGCAATTATTTTCTTATTTTTAAAAACTAAACATGGAGTCAGAGATCACAAAAGCCCTGACAAAGAGGAAGAGAAAAGAATAAGAACTCTCTTAATACCTCCATATATTTGTTGGTCAGCTTTTATAAATCAAGCCAGACTTCCAGTCTTGGAGAAATTGGTTGTTAAAGACAACTAGGTAAACAATCATTCTACATGCACATTCAGTAGAGATTTGAATGACTTTGCAGCAGGTTTAGCTGTTAGAGAACGCCAACACTCTCAGCCTGACCCAAGAGTAACAAACTGCACACACCTTTCTCAGGACTGCCATGAGGAATTGCTTCGTTTCAGGCAAGGTGGCAATGTAGATAGAGACTGTATCATGCTCTGTTACTTCACCCATAATTCCTGGCCAGTTTGTTACTGTACTTGGAATTGAAACTCAGACAGATCTTTCAATAAAGCAGGAAATACTGGATTTCCTACAGTTACCACTATCAGCCATAATAATTTCAAGATATAGAGTATCTAGCGACTGTGTCACTCATTATTATTTAAAAGATTGAATTTATAGCATTAAAAATACACAGAGCAATAAAATTGCTTTTGAAGTTGATTAAACACCTCAGGAGAATAGATGTTCATTCTCCTGAGAATTGGTACAAAGCGAGCAAGACTGGATGAACAGAAACAAAGGATTTAATCAATGTTATTTCAGCATAGAAGCTAATTTCCTACAGAGACAAATCCCTTTCATATTATCTGTACATTCCCTTTGTGCAGAAACTTTTCATATCATTCACATAATCTTTTTCATCTGTGAACAGTCACTGTCATAAAGAACCAGAGAGATCTCTGAGTTTTGAAGATTTTCTTTTCTTTTTTCTTTTCTTTTCTTTCTTTTCTTTTCTTTTCTTTTCTTTTCTTTTCTTTTCTTTTCTTTTCTTTTCTTTTCTTTTCTTTTCTTTTCTTTTCTTTTCTTTTCTTTTCTTTTCTTTTCTTTTCTTTTCTTTTCTTTTCTTTTCTTTTCTTTTCTTTTCTTTTCTTTTCTTTTCTTTTCTTTTCTTTTCTTTTCTTTTCTTTTCTTTTCTTTTCTTTTCTTTTCTTTTCTTTCTTTTTTCTTTTCTTTTCCTTTTTCTTTTCTTTTCCTTTTTCTTTTCTTTCTTTTCATGTCTATAAAATTCGATTTAGCAGTTCTGAAGAAATTTATAAGAAATCTTTTGCATTTTGAAGATTATTTAAAATAATTTTGAGGATTTTTGTTCTAAGGAGATAAAAGAATCCCAAGAAATTCTTTCAAAATTTAACATTTTGGGAAAAAAACTACTTGTAAACTCAGAAACGTCAGACCTTTTAGAATGGCTGGAATTGACTAGAGAGTTTAAATGGGAAGACACTTGTGGTTTTGCCTATGCTTAAACAGATGTTTTGAACAGATGAGGAGGGGAAAAGAAGATGCAAAACTTAATTGTTCAGCCAAAGAAATGTAGAATTTAGAAACAATGAGTAGAACTCTCTGTTTTCTTCAAATCTCTCAGCTGTTATCACTGGATGTAATCCTGCTGTAATCAAATGTGTAGAGTGATGTCATTTCTGGCTTGTGGTTTCCCAGGAAGCTGTGGCCCAAAATGGCTGGAAGTACAGTTGTCTCTGCCATTTTGTAACTACGTTTGTAATTACACTTTCAAAAATGAACTTTGGTACTGACTGGGTGTTGACTTTGAATACAGCACACAAACTGCAGAGTGTGTGTGCAGCACATCACACAGAAGTGAAGCATAGAGTCTCTCACACATGCTCTACTGGCTCCCAATTAAAAAGATTCAAACCCAATTCAGTGTGGCTGTTTTAATCTCCAAGGCTGAGGTACCAAGAATTTACTCCTTCTATTATAAGCCATCTAGACAGATGGAAGACAGGGCACAACTCTGAATCAGAAATGGCTTAGTGGTGAAATACAGAGTGTGCAACTCCTTATCACAGGAAAACAGAGTCAGCCTCAGCCTGGCAATCTTTGGAGCAGAACGCGACTCCTCCTCCACTTGAACAAATTATGCCACAATAATGAAGACTAGGTGCCTGACAAGGGAAGGCACATAATGGAGAGTGAGAGGAAAAGCAATTGAAAAAGAATGACTGAGTTGAATAAAAGCACAGTATGGTTCCTTTCTGGCAGAGCCTGTGCAGTTCTTCACTTTGTTTTGGTGGTTTAGTAATGTGATAATGAAGAAGATCTTAAAGAAACTAAAGTTATCTGAACACCATAATTCATAGCCAGGGGAAAAAAATCTCAGATGAACACAGATTTTTTTCTTTCTCATTCTTCCAGTGTAAGAAATGTTCAGTACTTCCCTGATTCTACCAAATTTTTGCACCGGAGATTACAAAATTTCATATTTCTATTATCTAGAGACATTCCACAGGATAGATTTATGATTGCCCAAATAAATAAATAAATTATCTTTCTGTGAGTCTTAAGATATTGAAACAAAGCAGCAAACAGTAGTAATGTATTGAATATAATCATACCTCTAAATTATATCTTGAATTATTGATGAACTATTGACCCACAGAGAGTATCTTTAATAACCCATTTCTAGCCTCTACACTTACAAGTTTATACACCTTACCAATGTATTAAAAAGGGTAGATGAAACTATAAATTCAATATTTTTATCAATCTATCTTTTGATAAAATCCATCAGATCATTTTACCCTGTACAAGGTTAAACCTAAAAGTTATTCAATGTTAGTTTTGCAAAGCTACAGCACATAGAAGAGTTTATTAGGCCATCCTCTGTGGTGGTGAGTTTTTGATAAGTTTTGATAAGTTATTGTTAAGTTACTCTCACGATGGTTTGTTCCTGTTATCCCCTCAATGCTTGGTTTGTTTGGTCTTACCCCAGGTTTTCCCCTCCCCTGCCCTCTTGTCCATCACTCCCCAGACCCACCTGTGCCCTCGTTTACATGATGTCAATCCTTCCTAGTCCCTTCCCTTGGTTCTAGAGAAATCCCTGTCAATCCTAATCCACACCCTGGAATTCCTCTTTTCCTCGATGTCCAGTTGGTGCACTGATCCTTCCCGTGCCCCTTGCCTTATTGGATGTCAGAACAGGGGTCCCTCCTCTCCCCCCTCCCCGCTGTGTCTCTGGTTGGAAAGCTGTACATACCTCCTGTTATCACCCAGTTCAAAAGCTGGCGCAGGACTCTGTTCACCCTCTCTCTTGCACCACCCTTTGGAGAATAAAGGTCTCTGAGAGAGCCTACTCTGATTCTTGCTCTTAACCTAGACGCCGATGATAGGGGCTGCAGAGAGCAGAAGGCAGCTCTGCTCCGCGCTGTTTCTCACACTGTTAAGCAGTCTGAGAATGGCCACTCCTGACCACTTGGCCAGGGTGAGACCTTGCTAGAGTTCCCCAGCCCATAGCGTCAGTCCTCATCTTTAGAAAAATTGATTTTTGACAATCTATCTAAATTAAGAAAAATAATTACAGAATCACAGAATCAGAGAATGACTAGGTTGGAAGAGACCTCCAGGATCATCAAGTCCTACCCAACCCTAACCTCAACTAAACCATGGTACCAAGGGCCACATCCAGTCTTTTCTTAAATACATCCAGAGATGGTGAATCCACCACCTCCTCAGGTAGACCATTCCAATACTTTATTATCCTTTCTGTAAAAAACTTTTTCCTAATATTTAGCCTGTATTTCTATTGGCACAGCTTAAGACTATGTCCTTCCATTCTGTCAGCTGCTGCCCAAAGAAAGAGACCAACCCCACCTGACTACAAGCACGTTTCAGGGAGTTGTAGAGAGCGATAAGGTCTCCCCTGAGCCTCCTTTTCTCCAGGCTAAACACCCACAGTTCCCTCAGCCGTTCCTCACAGGGTTTGTGTTCCAAGCCCCTCTCCAGCCTTGTTGCCTCCTCTGGATGCGCCCAAGCGTCTCAACGTCCTTCCTAAACTGCGGGGCCAGAACTGGACACAGCACTCGAGGTGTGGCCTCATCAGTGCTGAGTACAGGGGAAGAATGACCTCCCTGCTCCTGCTGGCCACACTGTTCCAGGGTGCCTTTGGCCTTCTTGGCCACCAGGGCACACTGCTGGCTCACATTCAATTGGTTATTGACCAGTACCCCCGGGGTCTCTTTCTGCCTGGGCACGGCCCAGCCACACCATCCCCAGCCTATAACATTGCAGGGAGTTATTGTGGCCAAAATGCAGGACTCGGCACTTGGACTTATTAAACTTCACCCACCCCATTGGATTCTGCCCATCCATCCAATCGTTCCAGGTTTTTAATTACTTTTGGTTTTAACTACAAGAACAATAAGATTAGCGATATGAACATAACACTAACCAACTGTGATGATTATGTTCCTTTAGTTAAAAAAAAATGCTAACATTAATAAGAAAGATACCTGCCTCTTTTTTGCTGTGTTTTGTTTTGCTGTGCTACCATGGAACTATATTTTGCTTAATTTCATTTATATACAAACAAAACAGAACCAAAAAAACTGCTTCATTAGCATCTTCTGGTCAGATCCCGATCCAAGCTTTCAGTGTTGCCAGCTGAGAAATACAAAAGAAAATCAACCATTTCCTAAGAAAAATAAAACCAACCTTGTAACATTCCAGTGTGAAAACCTGCTTTTTGATTAATAAATTAACAAGATAACTCTGCAGTCAATGAAGAATTATGAATATGATCTCTCTATAAAATATCGTGCAAATAACTTGCAGACACCAAAGCACTCCAAATAATACACAGCTCTGAAGATGTTTCTGAAGAATGTGCCTTCACATCTCCATAAATCTCTGTACAGTCTTGCATACACATACATACATACATATGTATGTGTATAGCTTACTTAATATGTTTACCTGTTGCTGAAAACTTTTATTGATTTATATACCTGAATTTATGCTAATTCAATATGTTAACATACTAGGAAAATCAATATTCTGTATTCTAAGGTCACTCCACGAAAGCTTGATCAGTTTTATTTCTCATATTCTCTGGTGGGCTTGAAGTGAAATGGGTGAGATTCAGGACAATTCGGTCAGAAGTTGCTTTTGAGGTCTACGGTAATGACACAATGTATTTAGAGCATGAGCAAAGATTATTGGGATTGTTTGACCTTTCAGAAAAGCCACAATTTCTAGTGGCTAATGCCAAAATAAAGTGGAACTTCAAATTTGTATGACAATTTTCAACTTTTTGGTCTACTTGATGAAAAAATGGACTAAAATACATTTCCAAAGACAAAATTACTACAGAAAGCAATTAGCCTCCCTAGCCTTTGTGATTTCAAGTAGTTTACTGCCTGTGTCTCCAGCACAAAACTATACACTGATGTTCTAGTCACTGGGGAAGGCAAACAAAGTTCACAGATTAAATATTCCTGTACCAATAGCAAAACCCATTATCGCCCCAAAGGTCATCTTTTGTATATACTGTGTTTTTAGACACAAGCCTAAATCCCTGTTTCTCTTCCAGCTGTAGATTTTCCTCTTAGATCTGTTATCCATAGTGTCAGAAAAAGCATCCCTCATCTCAAAAAGCGTATGACAGAAAGCTGACTAATGTAATATAAATCTCTGTAAAATGCTTCACTCAAGTGAGAGCGTGCACAAACACACACAGTGGTTTGACCAAACTGTGTGGAATACATTGCTTCAAGACCAAAGAGATGTCTCTGTAAGATCTCTTCTTTCCTGATCCTCAGGGCTGCCTGAGCTCTCATTCCTCCTGAAGTTTAAGTCCCTTTCTTACACTCAGGGTCTCAGTAGTTCTACTTTCCAGTAAGAATCCACATATACAGATAGAGATGGTGGTGATAGTATGGGAAAATACTGAATTGACTTCTTTTAGCAGTTTCAAGTCTTCTGCAGAGTGATACAATTTAATCTAGTGCTATTATAAGAACTGACTTAACCTGGGACCAATTCTGGCTTGTTCTGTAGCAAATAAATAGGAACTAATTCTTCCTATATTTTTATGAGTGTTAGTACATAAAGAAAGCATTTTTCTCAGTCCCCCAGATAACTGCAAAAGGTTGTGACTTCTCATTTTGAGAGTGAAGCAAATAATTGAAACAGACAGATTACAGTTTGAAACAGATAAATGACAATTGCACTTGGTGTAAAGAAGATAAACCAGTAAACTAATAATATATTCCAACTTCTTAATGTCCAAGACATTTCCAAAGAGGAGTGTCTTGAAGTTAAATTTCTTGAGTGACCTTCTACAGTAATGTAGCACACAACATAAATTAGAAGAAATCATTTGGATATAAAGAAGAATGGTGTGATATTTTGCAACTAGAAAAAATATTTATAAAGAAAATAATTTTGAAAAATGTCTCCTGCATATTTTCTTACCAATAGTGTAGCATGAAGACAAATAAAGACTTACACTCTTAGTCACAGTTCTCAGAGCTATGCCCTCTGTCAAACTATAAATTTTAAAATAAGAAAATGATTTTCAGTTGGAAATGAGTAGTGTTCATTCACCTGTATTTAAACAATATGACAAAATCAGAAAACTCAGTATGTTCTTCTGGGTTTTAAAGTAAACAGTCTGTTTTATAGTTTTTGAGGCTATCCACAGAAACTTATTCCTATAACTGCCATAATTTAACACATATTTATGTAATGTTGGGGTAGGAGTGTTTTCCAAGTTATTCACTACTATACTAATTTGTCTGGCTTTCACTGCATTTTCCTGATATATTTTTAGAAGCTATAATCTTGACAGCTGAATTGAACAACAAGGAAGGGCTTTAGGATTGCAGAAATGGAATTCAGATAACCAGACATTTCAGCTGACTGCTAAAATCAAGCGAATTTGAAAACCATATCCAAATATATACAGGTTAGATCCTACCTAAGCTATTTGTCTGGTAAGGAGTGTGGAGGGAAAATAATTATTTTACAAATGCCTTATTTTGTTTGTTTTGTTTTGTTTTTGTTCTTGGCTTCTCTACTAGGAAGAGGCTGACTTAGTACTAGGGTTGTAAATATAGTATCAGAGACCTTAAAAAAAGCTCCATTCCTATGCATCTGCATAAGTACTGTTCCAGGCATAGAAAAACTAATAATCTGAAATTCTCCATGCAATTCCAAATCAGAGACAAGAATTCAGTCTTATTTATAGAATAAATAACAGGTGTCATCAGGGTTGGAAGCTAATAAAACAGGGAAGTTCAACAAAACACAGTGCAGTTCTTTTTGTTTGTATCAAATTAGTTGACTAGCTACCTTTAGCACCTTAAAATTTGATAAGATACAAAGGCAAGGCAGTCTCTGCTTTGATTTTGCTAGTCCAGATAAGGTTTTTACTTTCCACACAGATTTTATTTTAGTGAGCAAAAATTGCCTCTGTCTCCAAAAACATTCTGCAGCATGATGTGTGTGCTTCAAGCCAAAAAACAACTTTCCCCCAAAAGACACCCATCTGGTTTGAAGATGGAGAAAGGTACAGCTTACAACACAAGAGGTTATTACTGCTGATTGTGTGGCTGTTTCTCTGTGGGGACAGATATGAACCCATGACAGCAGCTGCTGGATGCCCTGTTTTCATGCAAATATCCCCAGTGATAACGGGTTGTGCAGCAGATCCTTGGCCAGTGTACAAATCCCCCTGCTCTTCTATCATGCTGACATCTGAAGCACCCAGCAGAGAAAAAGAGAATGTGGCTTGTAAGCAAATTACTTCTTCACTTATTATGTGGAGGAAAAGGAAAGGTAATGGATGAGCGAGAGAAATGTTGTGTAGTACTTTGGGGCCATCTGTGACTCTCAGGCAAGGCTTGGCTGATGCTGAGTGAGAGATGGAGCAAGAGCTCACTCCTTCCCTGACAGTTACTTGCCTCAAGCTGGTTTTACTTTTCTATAAATACAATACTGGGGCAAGAAAGGAACAGAGTATTGAATACAACCTGAATCCTGACTTGCCAAGAGGGTAGTGATACCCTTTCCTTGGGAATGCTCCTAATTAAGGGAATGGTGAGGCATAATGACTGGTGCTCAGTGCTCTGGTTGGAAGGTGTTTCATGGTGCTCTCCTTGCCAGGTATGGAAGGGTAGTTCAGAGGTTAGTTGGGGTCATTTAAACCTTGTCAAACTGGGCACAGGTGGAGGGTTAGCGCTACATCAGCCTGAACACACAAAAATACCCCTCATAAGCCTGAGCAGATTGTCTTTACAGAAACAGGCCGTGGGTAGGCAGAAGCACCTTCAAGCAACCCTTTTTGTTCAGGGCCCTCATTTAGCTTCCAACATGCACATCCAAATGCTGTTCTTTCACACATCTCTGCTCTTAAATTGTTGATTTTTTTCAGGCTGAGATATATACTCATATTTCAGAGTTGTGTCAGCCCTTGTGTGCTGTCCATAAGATGGCTTTGAAACATACATGTGTACACTTAATTTCCGAAAGAGAAAAAGATTATTTACAAATTTCCCAAACTGTCTATAAGAGCAGTACAAGCATTTTAAGCACACGGACAAGGGCCGAGCCATGTGCTTTGTGCATTATGCAGAAGGACCATTTTCCATCAGTAAAAGATATATCTCAAAAGATAAAATCATTCACACATTGATTTTTTTGATGGGAGATTCCTCCTGCCTCGGCCTTGCTCCACTTTTGTGAAAATTCAAAAACATTATGTAACAACACCCAGTATGAAATCTTTGCTGGCACTTAGGCAGGAAGAACTCTGTCCTTGTAGTCAAAGAAGCTTACTAACTTCTAACACCCATTTATCATGCCATTAACTTTGTACCCAATTTCATAAAGACCGAAGCAGCCTTTTGAGGGGAACTCACTGCTGAATTAAAGCTCAAATGGTTGTCCATTGTTCCTTTGCCACAATACACAGGTTTCTGGTGACATTCAGCTAATGAATTTTCTTGATGATTAACTACCAGTTCTATGGGATCATTGTAACAGAAACACAGCTCCTGTTACAAGTGAGGTGGATGTGTCATTACTACAAGTGGTCTGGGTTTGATTTTCTTCCTCTTCCTAATCCTCCTTTTCCTTTCAAAAAATCCAAGAAAACTTGGGAAAATGTCATCAAAATTCAAAAGGAAAATTTTTCCAGCACTTCAAAAATAGTGCTGAAAAGAAAATATTGCTCTATTAAGCAATAAAACATATTTAGGTGCAGCTTTTTCATTAACTGTTGAATTAAAAGTGAAATGCAGACAGGGATGTAAACTAGATCCTATCTGGAATTTTTGTATTTATGTTCATTATAATTGTAATTATACAGAGCATGATCCAGAAGTAAGCGAAAAAAAAAGGCCATGCAGACACTGTAGATGTATTTCTCTGAGAATAGACCTTATAATTAACTTTGGGTGTTCTCTTTCTTTTCTGTTGCCCATTTTCATTGCAGTTCACATTCTGAAAGTGCTCTACTGTTGCTTAAACTGCACTGACATCTTGTGGCATTGAAATAGAAGAATCCTAATAAATTAAATTGTAAATCTTCATAAAATACGAGTTACATTGTTTACCTTCAAGTGCCACTGTCTTGAACTCCAAAGTTGGTTAGCTTATACTTGCTCGAAATCACAACTGGGGTCAATCTGCCACAATCTACCTAAAATATTGAGATGTCATGACAGAATTATAGAATGATTTGGTTTGGAAATGGTCTTAAAAATCATCTAGAATATTTTTTTTTCCTGTAAAGCTGAATATGTGTGAAACCTGTTGACTAAAATCCCATGTCTGTGAGCGTATACATTCAGATCCTCTCTCAGACACACAGACCAAGAGACAAACCATTAATCTCTGAGCTAGTGTTTTATCACCTTGGCAACAGCAAAGTGTTCAGAAAAACTTCAGATCTTTTTATCCCTCAGAATGAAGACAAGATACAGGCAATCATCAGCTGAATAAAAATCTGCCAGTACAATATAGAGCATTCCGAAGTGAATTAGGCTCCAGTTAATTCCAAAGGAATATTTTTTTCATCTTATCAGAAGGTGAGGAAATGATTTGTGATGGTCCATTGGAGGTAAAGTAAAAAGCAAACTACTGTTATGTATAAAGAAGGTTTCACGGGGAGGTAGCCACAGCCCGTTTTTTGTCTGTCTTTGTATGTAATTCCCCCACTGAATGCTCCTAAATCCTGTGAGTATTATCAGTGGTTTTATGATCATATCAAAGGAAACCACATGTCCCTAGGAAAACAGAAGAAAATAGATGCACACTTAAACTCTTAAGAAGAAGCAGTCTCCGTCACATTCCTGTTTGTATTATTCATTGCTGCAGTATCTGAAAATGCCTTGTAATATGGCACTGAGTGCACAAGACCTTGTAGAGATAGAGAAATACTATTATATTCTTTTACAAATGGAAAATTGAATCAGAGGGAGATGAAGTTGGTTGTCCAACTGGAGAGCGAAAGAAGGTGAAGTGAGGAATTCATGTGAAAGCCTGGAAGTGAAGTCTCTAAATTAGCTGGCACATTGTTGTCCAGTTCATTTGTTTTGTCCCACTGTTTCTTCATGTGAAGTGTCTAATATCTGTGATCAGAGAATCACAGAACCACAGAAAGGTTTGGGTTGGAAGGAGCCTTAAATCTAAGCCAGTCCCAATCTCCCTGACATGGGCAGGGATTCCATCCACTCATTCCTTCCTTCCTCAAAGAGCTGTCCAACCTGGCCTTAAACAATTCCAGGACTGAGGAGGTGTTCAAGTATTCAAGTACCATGTTCTGTGGTGTTTCACAGATGCTGAAAAATGAAATCTAAAGCAATTCCTGCTGGGAGACCAAGGAGCCAAAAAAAAAAAGGGAATACGGACAGATCAAAGTAAAACAAAATATTCTAATTTCTGAAAGCATTTGGCTTTAGGAAAAGATTTTTTCTTCAATACATTTACTGACTTTTAGTTACAGTTCTGCTTGTATCAACTCTATTTGAACTTTTATGTGAGGTTTCTGTAAGTATTTCAGAAAACCTGCTTTGCTTCCGTGTGTGCTTGGAGAAAGGCAATAAAAATGACTAATGGATTTTATCAAACAGGATACTGAAATTTTCCCAGTCATATCCATGAAGTCAAATGTTCATAATTTGTGCATGGGATCTTTTCTTACTCTTAATATAAAATATACCTATAATGCTATTTAAAGTAAGCCTAGAGTAGTCCAGTAAGTTTCTTCATTTTTCTTTTTCTCACTTTTTAGGCTTAATTGTTGTTTTTGCTTCCATACTGCAGGCAGAGCTGAAAGTAAACACATGCCTGAGGGACACCTTGAACTTATAGTACTACATGCAGGATGAATAAAATAGAGCTCATCCCAGCAGTTGATAAAATGTATCTATTATTGCATAGAATATGGCATAATTGGAATATGTTTTATAAAATAAGACCTTGTTTTAAATAAAAATCCTCAGGACTACTCAGGTTTCCTTTCCCATAAAACTACATAAACTTAATGATATAAAGATCCTGGGCAATATTGCAGTAATTAGATAACCAATGAATAATCTTCATATATTGGTGTGTTGATTTCCAAACATTTGACACTCCAAGAATCTTCTCACAAGAGTTAATTATACGACTTCTTTATTTCTCCTCTAATATTTTCATTCCTTTCTTCCACTAAATTTTGCTCTACATTTGCTTGCTTCCCATGTCTTCCACTTAAAAACCTAATCATTAGGAACAGTTAGATAAGGCTGCAGTATACATTCTGCTTGAACAGATTTAACTATGGAAAAATTCAAATTCAAGTCAATAAAGGAAAATTTTTATTACATACAGAAGAGCTTTGACCACTCCCATATGACCTTGACAAATGCCATGTCCTACATGTGGCAGAGCTGAAAACTCGTCATTCCCAAATACTAGCATTTGATGATTGACTGTAACAATTCTACAGAAAAGTCTTGGGGCATGAGCCAGCAAAGAAGAGAAGCAGCATCCTGTGTGTCAAGAGCAGGAGCAGATCCAGAAGATCCAGGGAAGGAATTATTCCCCTTTAATTCGTACTTGTGACACTACATCCACTTTTTGGCACAGGTTCATTTTTTCACTAATGACATATTTTCTTATATGACATATTCCAATGTTTATTCCAAGGAATTATAAAAATCAGAAAAAATTCATTCATTTTGGACCTCACATATCACTTTTTTTTTTTTTCAGAAATACTGATATAACCGGGCTATAAAATTAGGGGTCGTAAACTAACTACAAATATATTGATGCAACAAATTTTCAAGGGACAGTGATTTATTTTGAGATTTCTAACTGAAAAGATCCTTTTTGCAAGAAAACATGCCAAATACCCAGGAGGAAGCTTGATTTTTGCATTGCACAGCAGCCATAACCAACCTACTTAAGTTCATACTGGGTCTTGGAAGCCTGCATTCTTCAATGTGTTTGATGTGGGTTCTTGGGAAAAAATGAAAATCTGTGTTGAGGGGAAGCCTCATCTATTTTAGACTTCTACTGGGATCTGAAGTCAGTGGGATATTTTTTAATCCTTCTATTTTTCATGCTGAGTAAACTTTTAGCATATTTCTGAGTTTCAGTACAAATACCTTTAGTGTAGTTATTTCCCGTCACATCGGGTAATTATTAGAGGTACCACTTCTCTGCACAGGCTGGGTTTGCTTTTGTGCTAATTCAACACAAACCTGTATTTGCACCAGTGCCACTCACAGCAAGTCAGCTCCTCAGAGTGACTTAAAGTGCCTTCAGTTCAGCATGCCCGAGAATCCACCGTAATAGGGCGTTCCATTTCAAAGGAAGAGATGAAATCAGGTTTTAAATACAAAATACTATGTGATGTGATATTCAACACACACCTTTGCTCTGTTTTAACAACATTAGGGGCTTGAATGTTTCTGTTTGCTATTACTGAAGAGCTTTAAGTGCTGTTAGGAGGATATTTTTAAGAAATGTAAATAAAGGTACATGTGTAAGGTAATGACAAACTAAAAGGTCATACACTATCCTCTAAATTTACTCCAGTTAATACTATACAACATTTCAGGCTTACAGTTAAAACAGCAAGAGAAATTAATTTCTTTACATGAAAAGCTTTTTGGGGGGGTGTACAAATATGAGTGTTTTTTAGAGGCATAGTTCAATATTTTTCACAATTTTCACCCCAGCATTGATTTTATCTTCATTCCCCTCAGTCAAAAACTGATTTACTCCAGAATGAAGGCCACAGGCACTGGAACTTGTGTTCTAGTGACTGCCACAAAAACAAAGACTGTGCTATTCTGAGGAAACATTTTAAACAGTTACAGCAATATGACCAAGGAGAGATTATTTAGAAAAAAAAAAAACTTTCCCAAAAATTTTCATTTTACCACTCTGCTACAGTCCAGACTGGTGCACTACTCCCAGTTGTTTCTGTGGAAGTCTCCTTCAGCACATTTGAATAAAACGTTCAGGGGTTTTATGACTGAGACAATTTATTCCAACAACAAAAATAGAAGTTGAGAAGATACTGATTCAAATTTAAAAAGGGTGGCAAGAAAAAAATATACAAAAAATAGATATTTATTGTAGTGATTGTCAAGATTTTTCTTATCACAATGGACACATCACATCCATCAGATGCAAAGACAACTTCTTAGAAGGTGGATGAAATTTGGTTTAAATAGATTGGTTTTGCAGACATGCATGTTTCTTGTCTATTGTGATGTCTTAGGGACAGAAGTGTAATTTCATCTTATCATTTGCCCATAAAAGAAAATAGTTTCCTTTGACAGTCATGCTTGACATTAGTGTTCTATATTAGAAAATGATTTTAAGTAGCACTCAAAAAATCTGAAACTTTTACAGAGACTACATTGCATCAATTTTTTGTTTATATCATTTTCTATTTTGCAAATATAAAGTGCAGTGGATAGGGAGATTGTTTTGAGACTGGTAGATAGTGCAGAAACTTTTGGTTGTTGAAGATTTTGGAGTGTTCTTTGTTTATTTGTTCGTCTGTTTGCTTTTGTTTGGGTTGTTTGTTCTCGGGTTTTGTTTGGTTTGGGATTTTTGGTGGGTTTTGGTTATTGCTTTTTTTTGAGATATTAAAACAGTTTCTCAAAATATTAGTCTGCAGGAGTCAGCCATGCAGATTCACACAGGTAATAGGAGTAGGCACCAGCCAAGCAAGAATCCAATTTGTAAAAGCATTCACTTTATCACACCACCCTGGAATGATGCTAAGATGCTCTATGTAGTAACTACACGAACCATTCATAATAAATGACCCCAAGGGAGAAGTGATTAATCTTATTTCAGTTGTTAGTTTAGCAAGGTGAAACACATTCCAGTGGAAGAAGATTGCCTTACTGATACGTATTTAGAGGCACGAATTCAGGGGTCCAAAAAACAGGCATAAAAGCTAGAGGTATGCCATTTATATCGAGACACTTCATGGTTAAAGGAAGGGTGGGGAGACTTCTTTTTGAAACACAGTCAAACAAACATTGGAAAAGAGTGATCTCTTTTGACACATATATGAACTGGTCATATGATTGATATATGAACAAGCATAAGGTCACGTTAAACAGACGGCACACAAAACACTTCCTTTTTTTTGCTCTACTTCCCAAAGGAGAAAACAATCGACACACAAGGTATGCTATGACATATTGTCACAGTCTGCTTTGCATTTAGCTGAAATACTACTATAGTTTTCTTTAAATAGGATGCTCTAACACAGTCTTAGTCTCAAAGATCTCGCCACCAAAGTTTTTTAGGATTCTGTTTGTTTCTGTCTTCTCACAGAAGTGTAGTGGTCAAATTCAACTCCAATTTCAGCAGATGTTGAAAAGAGCATTAGTCCTTCCCAGCAGCCTTTTGCAGTGGTTCATCACCACTCAGCATGTGCAATGGAAGCACAACATGAAACACAAATCTACCTGTGTATTTCATTTCAAGTAATTAGTGAGACATGTAATACCTACTTGCAAGTAAGCCCTGTATTACATGTAGGACTGGAACAGTTCACAATGAGATCTGAGCACCATTCTTGCAAGGGCTATAGAATAGCATTAAAGATGCTTGACTAAAATGGGTAACATAGACTCAATTATCAGAGCCAGTTATCATAGAGATTTTTTAAATTTTCCCACTAACATCTCTTAACAATGTAAAACTGTTCTTCCAGTTTCTTAAAAAAATGAACAGTTTTTATGGATATACTGTTTTATCAAAAAGAAAGTATCACAATCCTCCTGGCCTTTGTTTCCTTACAATCAATCATTTCTGTCTGTGAGGCTCTGCCCTCAAATCCTCTATACTGAGATACAGTATTTCACTGTTGTCTGTTGAATAACTCCTTCTGCATTTCTAATTCATTAGAACATAATATGGGTTTTATTCATAGCTTATGCTTGTCTCCTTGCACTATAGCATTATTGTTATTATTAATCACTTCCTCATGTAACAGTCGTATGTGATAAATCAGTCTGTTACCAGTCTGGAATTGTTACTCACTAAAGTGCTGCCTTTTACCTCTGATAACAATCTTGCATTAAATTTTCTTCCAGTAATATCCTTTAAATCATTAATTTGACTGAAGAGTGATGCAAACCACCAATGAAGAGATTTTTCTATTTTAATCCCAGTAATGAATCCTTTATCTGTAAGTAGGCAGCTTTTCTATTTTCAGTATGTGTCTGTTTAAAGTGTTACAAATGCACAGGATGAGAACGGACTAGGTTGAGGTTTTTTTCCCTTCTTCATTAAAGTATCTCTGAATGCACAAAGATTTTTTTCTTTTAAATTTTAACTTTATAATTTCAGTGAAAGGGACAGATTAGTTTTGCACAAAGGCATAGTAAGGGGACTTTGAGATCCATGATCTTAGTCAAATTAATTATTGTCACTCCAAGAAGTGGTGGGGTTTTTTTGTCTCCAGCTTAAAATGAAGACAGAAATGGGCATTCCACCCCTCTCTTCCCTAATTTTGTCTTATTTTCCTATTTAGACAAAGAGGTCTTTGTCACTAGGAGATCATTATTATATCTATGTGGTTTAGGCCTCTTATCTCTACTGGAACCCTTACTGATTGTCTAGATATAGATATATGGTATTAAGAATACAAAATCATAGAGAAAATATTTCACCACTTGAAAGGTAGCATGTGAGAGTGAAATTGATATAGTTTTATTCTTACCTGTCTAGTGTCTGTACAAATTCTTGATTAAAACCAATTAATACAAATTAATCTTGGATGCTTTTCATACAGTCCTAGCAAAGTCATCATAACTAAAGAATAAATTTAAACATCTGAACAAATTATACATATTGAAAGTTATTGGAAATAGGCTAAAGAATGTCAAAACAGCCACTTAAAAATCAAGGTCAAACCTCTGTCTTTTCTTTCAAGCTTAGTAGCTTATTCAGCTCACTAAAGAGAAGGTTGAAGGGTGACCTGGTCATTGTGTTGAAGTACAATAATAATAACAATAATACCTATTTGGGGGAAGTTCTCCTTGAAAAATGTGTAACAAAAACATTCTTGAAAGTCAGCTTGGAAAATTAAAATTTGAGCTATTTTATCTCAGTAAAGTAGTTTTGGGGAGCGAGAGGATTAAAATGTTATTTAACCAACTTAGCTTCAGATAGAAGCCTTGCTATCCTGTGAGAGAAGAGAAAGATCTCACTCATAGGTATCAGAAAAAAAAATCAGAGATGGGGTTGTAAAGCATTGGAACATATTGCCCAGGGGATTGTTAGCCATTCTGTTCCTGAAATTGTTAAAAAAAAAAAAAGTGGATATAGAGGACATAGTTTAATGGTGAACATGTTGTGGTGCTAGTTTGCTGGTTGGACTTGATGATCCTAAAGGTCCTTTCCAACTTTAATGATTCTATGATTCTACTTAAAAAAAAAAAAAAATCAAAGGCAAATGCTGCACTTAGCGTCAAGGGAGGTTCAAAAGACTATGGAAGGAACTACAAACAGGTCAGCCTCACCTCAGTCCCTGGAAAAGCCATGAAGGTCAGTCCTGGAACACATTTCATTGTTCATGAAGGAGGAAATGATTGGGAGCAGCCAGCATAGATTTGTGAAAGACAACTCAGAGCTGATCCAACGATTGCCTTCTATGACAAAAAAAAAGTCTGGATTTCTGGCTAAGGAGAGAGCACTGGCTGTCATCTATCTTGTCTTCAGGAAGGTTTTTGGACCTGTCTCCCTCCTCAGGGAGTTTCAAAATTGTTTGTAAGCAACCTTGTTTGAATTGAGTTTTGACCATGAAGAAGTATTATTACTTCTATCCGGAGTTCCTAAAAATGGATGAGAATATGGTATGTTTTTTCTCCAGTTACCAGTAAATTTTCTATAGATTATAAAGGATTCTGTGTCCCTAGAAGGTGAGAAGTGTACATTCTGGACTTGGTAATTACAACTCCTTTTGTGCATGGCTATCAATGGACCAGGATTTCTGGGTTACTTTTATAGCGTGGAGATTATTCAGAGATCTGTTCTAAATCAAAAAGCTCAGGGTGGAGAAAGACCACAGGGGAAGACTTAAAAATAAGCCACCAGGAGAAGAATCTCTGTCCTAGATTTATTTTCATGTTAGAGGTGTAACACTAGGCACCAAACAATTTTAAACACAGATAAAATATAACTATTACTGTGAATATTTTCTTGTGCCTCTTTCAAACAGACATGAAAGAAGTTCTGGACAGAATGTTGTGAAAAAAACACAGAAATCTTATAATCAAAATGGTTTGTGTGTCCATCATTTCAATGTAGCTTTGTTCTTTCTAGCAGAGGACAATCAAAGCAGATTAGGATTTGTCATCACAAGCACTGTGTGAGCTGCACCACAATTACCTTGTTACTCGAGCATCTCAAGGCTTCTTGCTGCCTTAGGCAACATCCCTCATGCTGTGTCATTGTGCCATATCATAAATTATACTCATTAACAGCCTATGAATAATGGTGACTTGCAGATGATTTCAAATTTTATTTAAAACTTTATTGTGTGGAAGCCTACCTCCTGTTGGATATCCAAAAGCCTTCCATAATAAATTGTTTGCCTTTCAGTTTTTGGTTTTTCCTAATTCTGCTGCCTGTCTTACAAACCTTTCCCCAATGTATTAGAGGCATAAGTCATGAAAATTCCTGATTGTGCAACTGAAAGTGAAACAGCACGAAAGGCGGCTGCAGCTGGGACTAGGATTCAGGAGTTTGAGCATATTCTGGTCTCTATCCTATTAATCTCAGGCAAGTAATTTTGTCTCTGAAGTCCCACTGGTTGTCTCCTCTGGAGAACTCATTACTTAATGAGATACTAAGACCCTACATTCAAACAGGATTTCAGTAATACAATATTCTCTACTCCTAATTTAGTTTTCCTGAGCAATCTGCTGAGGGGGGGAAAACAAAAAAGATAAACTTCCATACAAAAACAACTCACCACAAAAAAACACCCCAAGAGCCAACCAGGAGTTCCAAGCATAAGAGTATCTTTTTTGCAAAGGGTTGCCTTATCTTGGCGACTCGCATATATTGATCAACTTCGGAAGAGATTAGACAAATACTGTGTAGTTTTTCTGGACCTCAGTGTGCATGTAGAGTTCTGAATACAGAACTGCAGCTTGAATTTTAATGTTCTCTGAATTGGCTTCTCAGCATGTTGAATTCCCATTTCAAATTAAACCTATATATATCAAACAGGAGAATTTATTTAGGCTGTTTCATAGAATGTCTCTGGACTAGATCCTAAACTCATAATATTATTTATATTTACTTATTTATAAGTATATATATTTATAAGTAAATATAAATTACTATTATTTATATTATTTGTAATTTTTTTACAGAAAAGAAAAGTATTTTTAAAACACTGGGAACTTAACTTTTTTAAATGACAATGTACTCTGGACAAATATGAATCACCCAGACTGATATTCAGGCAGAGAACTTTTCTAATGTCACAATATTTAGAAAGACCAGAGTTGTCTATCAAAATCTCTGATCTTTCAAGTTAGCTAGAGAGAAGCAGAGAAATCATGATTTAGATTTGAGGAGCATTTACCTCAAACATCATACTCATCTACCCTGTCAAAATAAGGTGCAAAGGACCTATCTTGGGCCCTTATGATGACTTCAGTCCTAGAAAGCTGGGACAGAGACACTACCTCAAAGAGCTCTGCCCCGAAAAGGACTACGAAGTTTTAGTAGACCATCATATTATCCAAATGCATTTTGCATGTGCACATCAACTATCCTCGCTTCTTTGAAATTAGTGCAATAAGTGCACTAGATTTATCTGCTGATATTGCTGCTTTTACAAAATGTATTATTCCACTGTAAACACTACTTCATGTATATTGATCAATAGACTTGTTTGCTGTTGCTTTTCATGGGTAAGGCTCAGCATTCATCAGCCACAATTTTTAGGTCAGGCAGTCCTATCAACTACTCATTTTTCACTACTGTTTGTAGATGTAACAAAGAAGCAGCAGGATATAAAATCCATTTCCACCACTAACATAAATTTACAAATACACACACATCACTGAACCTGTCTCCTCTGAGTTGCTTACTGATTTACTATATTTTCCTTTCTGAATGCACTGTGTAGGGTTGACAGCTTTTTAAAGTCATCTTGAGAATCAGAAAGTTGTATGTCGTAATATTGACTTGATAATTCTTCGATGTTACTTTTTTTAGCAGGTTAAAATAATGTATGATTATCATCCTTCTAATCCATCTAATTTCATCACCTATAACTCCTGTTGACAGGTGCTGGCGCATGTATCAGAAAATCCCCTCATTCCATTTATAAATAAAATCTCTGTATGTACATCTTATTTTAAGAGATAGCACGTTCTCCTGAAAAAGCATTTCAAAGCTGCTTGTGATAACTATTTTCATATCTAGGTTATAGAGAATGGGAGTAGTATTCACTGTGTTTATAAAGAAAGTGGAATCTTTAGATTCTACCCAAAGATGTACAGTGGCAGAGGAATAGGCAATATTAACAAGGTGTACCACAGAAATTTCAATTAACTATGAGGAAAAAATAGAGCATAATTAGAGTGTTGAAACACTAGAAAAGGTTGCCCAGGTTGGTTGTAGTGTCTCCATCCCTGAAGATAAGCAAATCTCACGTAAATAAAGTACTGAGCAATAAAATTTGCCCTTGGATATTGTCTGAGCTAAGTACAGCTTTGGAACAGACGATCTCCAGAAGTTTCTGCCCACGTGAATTTTTTTAATTGGGTCCCTGAGTTCCTGTTTACTTATTTGGGAATTATCTACACTAAAATATTTTTATTTTGAACTGTTACCAATTAAACTGCTCAAGGCTTTCACCTAAGGGACAAAAACTGAACAAAAGTGTGGCAAACATTAATGAGAGTTAGAGGTGGAGAATATACTATAGCAGATAAAAAGATTTAAAAAAAGACAGAACACTGGACTTGGATGGTGCAAGGTTAATACAGGAAAACTAGGACTCATGACAATCACAAAAGTAGTTCCCTCTGTTTCTGAAAAATGTCACAGAAAGCTACAAAATCCCAAGTCTGCCAGTAAAAACAGTTGTAAATTTTAGTGTTTTCTTGATATGCAAACATTTTCTAATACTCTATGTGGAAATTCTATCAATGAGGTTTCAAAAACTTTCATTTTTCTTTTTTTATTCTGCATATGGCAAATTACTATAGCATGATATCAAAAAGTGCTTTTCAGTTTTTAAGTCACCTGAAGAAAATACAGTCACTGACCCTTTACACAAAATGAGGAAATAAATGTAATTCTTGAAAGTAAATCCATTTTGAGACAATACACAAGTTTCTGTTCCAACATGAATTTACAAATGCCTTAAAAAAGGTGAACAAAGCTAATAATGTTCAAACAGGAACTGAGAAACAGAAAATATTTATGAATATATTGACATGCTTAAAAACGGCAGATCACCGTGTCAAGTTTAGGAGCAGTTCTAGTTGAAGAACTGCTTGCCCATGAGGAATGAGAGACAACTGCAGTGTCATTCATGTCAGAGATAGGTTGAATTGTCCCCTGGAGACATTTTTTTACTAGGCTAAGCTAAGTAGCCAAAATCAGCTAAAAATGGAGCTTACTCCTCACTCAGGATTTCCATATTAGTTGAAATGAATCCAAACTTAACTTACATGGAATAACCTTTTTCTTCTTCAAGAACTGACATGAGCAATAGCATAAAGCAACTGTACAAAAATTAATGGGATAAACTCTGAAATAGTTACCTAGTTCCAGCAAAATTATTGGCAACGGTCTACAATATTTTTTATCAAAATTATACCATTAAAACTATTTGAGCAGAGCTATAACACAAATGTTGGACACAGCTAGGGCCAGAATCAGGCTCTGGCCCTTTATCTAAATCCATATCCATGGGTGCATTTCCATCAGTTAAACAAGAGATCAATGGCTTCTTGTCACTACTGAGGCCAAACTGCACAGCACACTTCTCCATGCAGCTGAATTATTTTCTGTGGTAAAATAGCATAATTCCAACCATGCTTCCAGATTAGAGTAGCCTGTGGTTTATGATAGTCTTCAGACATGGTGGAAGTTTGTTGGAAGCACACAATGCTTAGAAAAGTATATGATGCTGTCTAGGTCCTTTTTAGTTTAGTTACACAGATGGAACATAAAATCTAGTTTGGCAAGGAGAGGTTGTAGAACTGGGATGATGCTCTGCCACAGATTTCTCTAAATTATGCTGGATGAACACAATATTAGGGGAGAAGATCTGTGGCATCTAGTTTTGGACACCTTCTTAATCAGGTGCTAAAAGTTGTTCAGCAAGATCAAGGTGTATTGTTCTTACATAAATGTCACTTTTTTCAAAGGCACTTTTTTTATTCTGAAAAAAATTCTATTCCTTCCTAAAGCCTTTTGTAAGTTGTCTTCCAGCTTCCTCATATGTAGGTACCATAGCTGCATTGGGACCCAGTACCTGCCTGTAAAGTGGAGGTGAATGCAGTGTAGTCTGGAGAGGCAGAGAACAAGCCAATAACACTATATTATTCGCTGCTTGATTTGATTTCTGGTCAGTGGTGTGATTTCCCCAAAATGAACTGTGACATTTCCTACAGCTGCCTCCTCAGCATGGAAAATAGGATTCTGCTCACCTGGGGCTGCCACAAGGGAGAATGCTCACCAGCTCTAGGTCTGTACACAGTGTAAGACAAAAAATTCTATTCAACTCTATGATACAGTTCAATCATAATGATTTCTTTTAGAAAAACAGAAAGGCAACACATAAAAATACATGGGGAGGACCCATTCAGGTTAACATTTAATATTTTCATATAAACATAATCTTCCCTCAAGATGAGTTTAAAATTGCAGTCTTCTTTTGTAGAGATGCAAAACTTAATGGAAAAAATGATAAAATGAGTATCTTCCTGATGGCATGTCTGTGTGCATTAGTAGAGACATCTGTGCTACTTTCCTTTTCACCTTAGTGTATTTTTTAACATGTATATAATTTTATTCCATTGATTTGGTTGACTTGCTTGACACTCATTCACCACCAAAAGAGCTCTAAAATGGTCAATAAAACAATAAAAGTTTCAAATAAAAATGCTTCCCAATTGTGGCAATTTTATAGAACTAGATGCAAGTTTTTTGTAAAACACGTTGCATCTGTTTTGCTTCTATAAAATCCATTTACTAGAGAGTGCATTTTTCAAAGGAAAATCACATAATGTTTTTTGATGCAAATATTTTTCAATAATTCATAGGCAAGCTGATTTCATGGATTCTCCTTACAAAACATGTTTAATTTTTTTTTAATTAATGCCTTGAACTGATGGATACCTCAAGTTATAGGTACAAGAGCAGCTTAAAATAATTAGTTTTGTACCATGGAATGGTAACATACTCTATTTTATACTGACCTGAAGAAATAATTGCATTCATATATTTGTAGATTCTCATTTATTGTTAGATACGTTATTAGCTAAGTGTTTTAAAGGTTACCTCTGTCAAATAAGAAAATATCAGTTTGATGGTCTATTTTTCATTACATCAACAAACAACATAAGAGTAAAACTATATGGAGATAAATGGCTACATCCTTCAGGGCTTACTCCAGTTGAAAAAAATTTAGTGGAGATAATACAAATAGTTGAACTACAAATAACGACATTAACACTCAGGAACTTTTTTGTGTCAACTTTAAAGCAGAATGACCCCGCCACCACAGAAGTTGATGGAAGGCCTTCCTTTGACTGGTATGGAAGAAAACCTGCTCCTGAAAAACATCCTGATACCTTGACAACTTCTCCAGAACACATCAGACTTGATATTCTCTGTACGTACCATACCACTGAAATCACATATACTTCTGCCACCACAGAGTAGGAGTTCTGGGAATGACAGATGAACTGCACCACTGAGAGATGTTGCCTCACCTCCAACATGTTCAGAAACTTGTTCATTTGACTTAAAATCAAGTTATGTTGCACAAGTAAATGGTAAAAGTTAAATCACTTTCCTTCAATGTAAACACCCATTTGCAATGGCAAAGATTTGGTTTTTAAACCCTAATTGAAAGTTCAGCCTGTATTACAATGAATCAAATCATTGTTTGAAGTAAACTGCATGTCATGATGGTCTTAAAAGAACAATCCAACAAAAACATTCAAAAAAACAAGTTGAAAATATTAAACTATCATAACTTAAAACAAAGGACTTACCAATCTGTCAGTGAGATTTTCATGCGAGTCCTAACAGCAGTTGGGTCCTGGGGAAAAGAGAAAGCAAGATTTGGCTCAGTTGCTTTATACAGCAAGGTAGGAGTCAGAGGAGGGTGTCAGTGAATCAGATGCCTCAGGTCATTGGAGTCACCTCCAACACTTCAGTGCCGCTTCTCAAGTTCTCTGTGATGACACAGATTTACACAAGAGCATCTCAGAGCAAGTGTTTGTGCAGAAATTCATGGTTTTGTAGTCTTATATTTTCTGTAATTGCCTTTATTATATATAAGCTGGATTTTTAAAAACTATTAGAAAACTACAAAAAATTTGATTTCTTATATTTTTATGACATATTATCATGACAATTGGCTAATTTCCCAAAATCAGACATGTGGTGCAGGTCAGATATCTTGAACCAATTTCTACTCTTTAGCTTTTATTTATCAGGCAAATTGAACAACAATATTTTAAACATGGTTCAAACTTTTTGGTCTTGTTCTTGTGAAATGAAAGTCACTGAACTGATACAAAAGTTTATAAAAGAGTGGCTGTAACAGCTGAAGACACAAGTCCTGGTTTTGAGAACAATAAACAATATCTAAACTGTAGGTTCTTCAAGAAAGAAATATTTTATTGTAGATTGAAATTTGTCATAAATGAGGAGCCAGGATAATAAAAATACTGAAAATATTCTGATATATTTAGTGATAAGAAAATATGAAATCAAGATGCTTATCTCTTTTCTGAAATATGGTATATTTGTTTAGAATTCAATTCTGACCAATAAAAAATAAATATTTGTAGTAACCAAGTAAGGCACTCCTAGCCTATAGGGCATATGCAAAGGTACTGGGTCTATTCTCTCTTCCTTCCCCTATAGGCATCATCTGACTCCCCACAAAGCTGTGGAGAGCCTGGTAATCCTCTTTAGAAGAAAATTAAGATAATATTTATTAAAATAGGATTCCATTAATTTGGTGGGCATTAGTGCATTAGTAGTGCTCAAACTGAAGACAGAATCAAGCTATTTCTCTGTTTTTTCAGATGATGTTCTTTTCAAACACTGATCAGCTTCACCAAAATTGATGTGTTAGACAAGAAATTACAGCTAAATTCAACATGGCTTTAAGCTGAAGTGAAATATTTAAATTAACTGAAACAAATTTAATGAGAGCAGCGAAGACACTAAATGTTATTGGACTAAAATGCCAATTATTTGTAAACACAATGGACAAATAAGCTTCTTCCAACCCATTATTTCAGAGCATAAAGGCTTTTATAGGCAAAGATGAAATGTTCTATGTGCAGGGGTTTAAGAAACTGTCACTAAAGCCATTATGATACTTTAAATAGTGACAACAGTAAAAATGGCACTCCACAGGATGTAATCTCAGCTCTGTTTTTCTTTAATACCGTTCACTGCGTTAGACTTGTAGTCTGTGTAGAGAGGCTTAATACGTTATCTGAAGAAATCCCACTCAGTCTCCTTCACAAGCAGATAACGACAGGAAGTATTCCTAACAGCATTAGTCATTTACAAACACTGGTAAGTATTATGGGATTTTATTCCAACATCATTTTATGCTTCTGTGGTTCAGACGTTTAATGAATTAGATTGTATTTCTAGTAGGAGGCTCTGTGGGATAAGAATGTCAAATAAATATCTACTTAAACTGTTTTCAGGCGTTTTACAGATTCTTTGCTTCAAACAAGTTGATCACATCATAAAAACAGACAGATAAACATAACAAATCTGTGTAAATAATTTGGGTTTTTTCCAGCTTCTTATCAACCTTAGAGCTAAATTTTAATTAATTATTACTAGTGATGGCTCATTCTTATCAGGATCAGAGACAACAAATTTAAAGACGTCAGTCTGAGGAATTTGATATGTTTCTGTTTGATTTATTACTGCTATCCATGATGTTTTGATTTCAAAACCTGCTCTGAAGATACATCTGCTCAAGAGATGGTTGTGGATGTGTGTCATTATTAGTCTGATTTTTTCTGCAACTCACACCAAGCAATTCTCTCAGTATTTACCTCCACTACACAGCTATTTACAATGAAAACTGCTACTTATTTTCAGCTTGGCTAACCACACACTGAAAATAATGGGGTAGGAATACCATCAGAGGGAAGAACCATCAAATACAACAGAACAGCTGTGAATGGAGACATAAAAAGGCAGAAAAGATTCAACTTACACAAAAATTAAGAACAATAAATGGTTTTGATGAACTTATTGCCCTCTACAACTTCCTGAAAGGTGATTGTGTCAAGATGGGGGTTGGCCTCTTCTCCCAAGCAACTAGTGATAGGGCAAGGGGAAATAGGCCCAGGTTGCACCAGGATAAGTTCAGGTTGGATACAAGGGAAAATCTCCTCACTGGAAAGAGTGGTCAAGCTTTGGAATAGGCTGCCCAAGGAAGTGGTGGAGTTGCCATCCCTGGAATTGTTCAAAAAAGGAGTGGATATGGTACTTTGTGATGTTTTAGAGAACATGGTGATATTCAGTTAAAGGTTGGACTGGATCTTGGAGGTCTTATTGAACCATAATGATTCCATGCCAGCTGGTTTATGTTGTGAAACATTTCCCAAAAGGCATGAAGTATTCAAAAGTGTAGAAGAAAAAAGCCATATAAAGTTTTACAGAACAACGCTGATACCCAAGAAACATCCAAACAGTGTTTTCTGTCTCTGACTTTTTTGAACTATTATGAACATAATTGAGGCCAAAAAAGTAGAGATTTTTTTGAGTGGCAAATTAGCTCCCAATGTCAGATTGTAAAGAATCTCTTTAGGAGAGTGTCCAGTAAGCCCATGGAAAGAATGGCTTCTGAGGTTCCTCTTGACTGTTTTTATAATTAAATGTAACTCAGAGAGAAGACATGAATTCGCAGCATTTCACTGATTCTCTCACTTCTTTATTGCATTCTTTATTCTCACATTTAGCTGATAGTTGTGATTTGTATCCTGTCTATTCATACCTAAAAGCTTTACTGAAATTTCAAAAAACCCTTTATCACCTCTTTTACGTCCTTCTGCAAGAATAAATACTGGTGTTTCACCAGGAATGATGGAAAACATTCTCCCCTTAAATTAACAATTACTAAAACAGCCTATGTTAAAGCCAAAGAAGATTTCATTACAAATTGCTTAGATAAAATAGTAACCACATTAAAAATGTGTTATGAAGAAGGTGAAAATAGAGAAAGTTGCACTTGAACCATTGCAATGATGAGGAAAAAGCCAGCTGGCAGGACTGACCACACTTTATATAACAAATCACAAAGGACATTTTAGAGGCATCTGCCACATGCAAGGTCTGTTGAAAAGGCAAGAAAACAGCAACAACCTCAAATCATGTGTCAGTCATGCCCTGGTACTAGTTCTGCTTCAAAAAAATGTATTGTTGTAACATCAGCACCACAGTATAGGTTAATTACCCATACATAACTTAATTAGCAATACATAAGAAACATTTCTATTAAGAAATCAGGGGGGTTCCAGTTAGGACATACTGTATTTCTGTTTGTTGATACAAGCTTGGATTGGTCTCCTTGTGCACACATACCATGAAAATCCTGAATTACACTACCTGAGCCACAACCAGTTCACAGACAAACATGGGTAAGGAATTGCAGTTATTTTTGCACATGCTCTCTTTTTTCTGCATAAAACAATTGTTGATGATCTCATGTCACTCCTCCACTCTTCTATGTGAGTGTAAGAATACAAGATCTGTTCATTTGATTATTCTGAAATTCTAAGTAGTTTTGGTGATGGTGGGAAAGCTCTAAGTATTAATTCACTTTTTGAACTGTGCTAGAGAGTATCCACTTGCAATAGAGGACTACAGGGCTGGAATTCATTTTATCTACATTTAATCACAGAAAACTTGGGCTCTTAGTCTAAATTAGGTTTCTAATTTCTTTCTATAACTGATGGAGAGAGACAACCAATTCCAGATTCATTCAATCCTAAAATAGACAATTAAGATAAATGAAGGACTGTCTGAGCAATCTTGTCTCACTTAGCTGGCCTCATGACTGGCTTAGACAAGACCCCTAACATTTATGTGGTTAATATGACATGATTGATTCTACCTCAAAAAACACAGATCTCACTTTTCTTTCATGTTCTACCATGTGTTTGCAAGCGAGCATTAAGTGTCTAGATGAAAATAAATTGCAGGCATTTTCATAAGGATAGTACAATAGATGTGGTCATAAAACCATGCAGGAAAAGTGAGGAAGTCTTGGTCCATTTGTCAGCAAGGGACATGGATATTCCACTACAATAATTATTTGGATTAAGACTGAATAGCCATCTCTGCTGAACAGAATAAGTAGTTAGTACTAATCAGACAATTAACGATTCTGATGTAAGTCTAAGGTAGGCTTTCAATGCTATAGAAGCACACATATGTAAAACTAAAATGCAAATGAGTAAAAGGAGGATTTCTGCATATTACATTTAATACACATAACTAATTGTCAGCCTATTACTAGATAATTAGGAATAATGATAAATCATTTAACAAAACCCTCAAATTTCAGAGGGGGAAATGGTGTCTAAACCCAAATTTTGCTAAAATCTTTAATTGCTCTCCAAAGATACAGAACAAAAACCTGCAGATTAATTCAGGCTTCTCATGCATGACCTCAGTCCCGTGATACCAAGCTGCTTCACAAGGCACTGGCACTGGCAGCCACCACCCAGCAGCCCTCAGGAGAGGCCAGTGTAACTACAGGAACAGGCTTCCAGCATTCTGTCCACCCATGCAGGTAACATATACTTGTTTCCACAAAACTACACCTGAGTATCAAAAAAAAAAAAAAAAAGTTTTTAGGTGCCTGCAACACATATGCTGGCAATAACCAAAGTGGCATTTGAGAAACTTTGGCATTCACAGATTCATAAAATCACAGAATGGTTTTGGGTTGGAGGGGACTTAAAGATCATCTAATTCCAACCTCTTGTCTTGGTCAGAGATAACTTGCTCAAAGACTCATCCAGCCTGGCCTTGAACACTTCCATTAAATCTCCACATACAAGTAAAAGTTATGTAGTGTAGGGATGCATCTCACCAACTAGAGATAATATGCTGAGTGTATGACGTGGCATAGACAGTGGTTTCTTCAGTCTTTTCCAGCATATTGCAAGTTTTGCTGTGATTCCTTTAGTCAACAGCATGTCTTGTTTTTCAAATCAAAACATGAGCTTAGAAACTCCTCAGACATAAATGTTTAATAGAAGGAAATTATATTAAATGTATTATTTGCGTTTACTAATACAAGAATAACATTTTAAACAGGATTTTTGAGGACTATGGCAAGAACGAGGAAATACAAAATGAGAATCAGCTCTCCACAAGAGGTATGATAAAATATCTGATTTAATGCAAGAAATTACTTATGGTTAGCTCCTATGAGCTCATAAGGAATAGCTTATATAAATGACAGAGTGGCAAAAAGGAGCAAAATAAGGTTCTGAGACCTCTGTCAAGGAACAGCACCTTATCAAGGCACAAAACAAGAGTCTGGAAACATAGCAATTCACATCATCTTAAATTATCTCATCATAGCTGATCAAATCTCACATAACAGCTTTGCTTATGTATTGACATGCAAGTATTTGTAGACATGGATCTCCAAGCAGACATTCCCTTCTCCACTGAACTTGTGGGTGGGATGACATTGTCCCCTTAACCAGTGCAGCTGATTAGGGAGTGGCAGCAACCCCCAGGTGACATGGAGCAGATGTCAAAGCCACTTCTATCCTGTGCTATGGTGCATTCAGTGGGATTTGTCTCACTTTGCTTTTGATGCCCTCAGAGAAGACACCTGTATTTGGGATAACCCCTTGAGCCTCCATCACTGACACTGGCAAGAAACAGGCACTTTCAGAGCTTAACTACCTAATCCTTATACAGATAGTTCTGTTCCATATAAGACAGACCTTGTGCTTACACAAATCTGTTCCCACTTTTATTTGGAATCTCTCTACCACATTTCCCAACCTGGAAGAGCACTGCACCTCCTGCAAGGCAATGGATGTAAATAGATGTGGACTGCTGAAAGCTTGCTACTGTCTTACATTTACTTATTTTTTATCTGGAAAAAAAGGAAAAAAAAAAAAAGAAAAAAAAAAGGAAAAAAAAGAGGGAAAAAAGAAAACAGAAAAAAGAAAAAATCAAAGTGCTATTTTTGTTTTTTCTCATAAACAGTTACTTATTTTGAAGCCCTTAATGCAGTAACCAACTATTATCTCACATGAGGCACTTTCAGAGTTTTTGCGATAACCTCTTCAACAAAAGTTAACTGTCATTATCAAAAACATTTGAAAAGACTTAAAATACAGCTTGACATTGATTTCTTATCCTTTTATTGGTTGTTTCATTAGAATTTTGGTCCTTTCATACACTAAATCTGGTTTTGTGCCTTGAAGCAGAGATGTTATCTTGCCAATGGAAATGTTTTTTACACCTCTTTCCTCCCTCCTTTGCAAGCATGCAAGTAAAAAATACAAACATCTTAAAATGAAAACGTTTGCTCAGCAGTAAGGCTTGGTGCATGTAGTGAGGTATTTTTCTGATTTCTCTGACCTAGAAATTTCCAGAGCTTGCTTCTTATGGCTGTATAAACCTTTAAGCAGATGTATTTGCTGCTTGATCACTTTGGTGTTTTTTTGGCTTATGCTTGTTTCTTTTTTTTTCCTGATGCTTTGGGATACATGTCTAATTGATATTTTATGCCCTTCACACAGGCTTGTCAGTGCTGGGTGTACAATGTCCTTGTTACCAAGGAGTGGGTGACCCACTCCAGAGCCTTGAAGATCCCAAGTTTACCCGATCTTGTAAGGCATACACGTGTCTTAGAGCCTGCTCATTTTATGTAAGAAAAGAAAAAAAAAATTATTCCCTGTCTATGTTTTCCCCTAACTATGCAATACATATACCCATCCTTTTCTGTCTGTGAGAAGATTTTTTATTGTTGATCACTTAATCATCCCCTCTTCATGGTCAATATGGTAACTGGGGGCTTTTGCTGAAATGTCTGCACAAAACCAGTTTAAAGACAGAAGATAAGAGAAAAAAATCTCACTCTGAACACTTGGTAGTTTTCTAAGAAAGAGCAGGTGAGCTGCTGAAGACCTGAGGCACTTTCGGACTGCAGATCCAATGAAGCATAGGAAGACAAGAGTTTGCTTTTAAAGCTGTCTCAGATACCACAGGCAGCCAGAGAAGACCATGGGCTAATTTTTCTTAAGTTCTCTCTGTTTCTCTCTGCTTTCTTGGCTCAGCTCTTTCCAGACTGTGAACTGGGACAGGCATTGATGTGCAACATTGCAACACTGACCAAGCTTACAGCCAAAGGAAAATCACACCTGCCCCAGCACACGCAGGAGCAAACCTTCTTCTGCATCCCATTTCCTTAGAGGGGATGTTCAAAAGGAACTGTCAGACTGCAGAGATCTAAAGTAGAAATGAAATTAATGTGTTAAAGGGTACCCTTAGCTTTCAGATTCTCTACAGCCTGACCATGCAGCAAAGTTCGTGCCATGGTTCCCACTTTGCAAGATCCAAGAAGCCAAGACAGCAAGTGCTTTCATCAGGAAAAGCACAGGTGTATCATGAATTTATACTATAAGTACCCATCTGCCAAACAGCTGTTGAAGTTATAAAACCCAGGAGAAAACCAGGCAGTGGTTTTTTTTTTTTTTTTTTTTTTGTCAATCTTTAGTGTTACATTTTGAAAAACATTAGTTAAAAGAGTCTTTTGGTAGCTCCATAACTACACTCAGCTGTTCATTTCTTTCTAGCTGCTGTAATTGATAAGCCTTCCCATTACCTCTACATCTTAAGTTATTCATTCTTAACAAAAAAGAAAAATATAAAAAAGGAAGTATTTCCTATTTTAAGATTAAATGCAGGTTTTTTGTGTTTAAAAAGTAAGCTGTGAAATACATTCAACATCCCTGATTAGATGGTCTCTCTCAGAAAACAACCCCTACCTTACCAATGCACAGGCATAACAATGCACCTCTTTCACACTTTGCCTTTCAATATTCAAACAATAAATGACTTCCTAAAGGATTCATTAAATTTAAAATTGAAAGAGACCATTAAACCATGACATCTAAATGTCACAATTTCACCCAGTAATCTTACCCATAAATCATATTTAACTGAATCATCATACCAGTAGGGCCCCTATTTTTGATTCAAACCCACTCAGACACAAAGAATTAAGTAATTATTTCAATGGTATTTTTTAGAACCCTATGGCAGCCACTTGTACACATTTATAACTAAATTTCTGTCTGTTGTTTGCTTTCACACCTCTTGAGTACATTGCATTATCAATCAAGGAAAAGTTTTGTGTGAAGACTGTAACTCTTGGTTACTATGGTACTATGGAAATGCTGATATTTTCCTTTGCAAGATTGAAAGTTATTACTAGGTTTTGGGAATTATTTTTTACACGGGGTTACTTAAAATTATTCCTTTATAGTTTCACTCTTGGGAAAACAAAAGCTGACAATATTAGAAGATCCCATAGAAAAGCCACAGGCAAAAATACTTGCAGGATTCCTGAAGCATTACTAACAGAATGTACTCGTTATCCCTTTGTACTCTCTATCATGACATTCGTGTTTAGGAAAAAAAAGAGATCTTTTTTGAAATAGGCTTCCCATTTTACTTCCCATGGGAAGTGAAATGGGAAGCCTATTTTAAAAGTAAATGATCTAATATTTTAATAATTGATTGATTCATGAATAGAGCCCAGTGGCTACTTTTGAGAACAGCCATGCCCAGTGTTTCATTTTCTGGCACAGGTGGTACTTGCTAGAGAGCTATTATCCTGATACATGAGACAACACTGATTTATGGAATCTATATTTGGGAAGGATGGACAATGAGAGAATTAAGCAACTTGTCCGTTTCCCACTGAAGCAGAGCAAATCACTTTTTTTTTTCTTTTTACTGTTCTCCTGTGTCATTGCTGTAGCAATCTGAGTACTTTACAGTTTTAGCTATGATTGTTTATCTAGTAGCCAGTCCCTGTGCTTGGTGAAGACATACAACTGCCCTCAGTTTTACAGAGAAACAAAGAGGGAGAGAACAAAAACAAGTGAGGAAAAGTCAGGACCACTTGTCGGAACAAGAAGATACTTTATGAGATGTGAGTTTTATCATGTTTCTACAGTGACCTTAAGAAAACCATGTTGTTGAGCTGCTCCAGGGTATTAGCTATTATTGTATGTATAATACCTCACAAGGGTGGAACAAATATAATTTTAATTTGTTTTGCATTACACCCACTGTTAAAAAATGGCACCACTATAACAAATGCTCTTTAGTTTCTTCATTTGTAGCTAAATTCATAAATCTCAGTAACCATAAATGTATCTCAAGGTCAGAGTTACTACAATAACCCATTCATTTTGTTTTCCTTTCACTTAATCCATTATCTGAACAAATTATTAGGTGACCTTTTTAGTTACAGCAATTCAATAAAACTTACATTAGATGGAGTTTCAGGAACATTAGTCTAATGTGCTTTAAAAGATCACCTTCTCTGAGCAATATAATAAGTTTGTGTGAAAAGCATAAAGCATGTAATATGTAATAAAATCCAGCCTTTAATGAACCGTCTAGAAAAACTGACTCGTGTTATAATTCGATGGAAATCCTCCCTTAATTAATGGATCAGAAACCAAGAGTAACTATTGGGTGTTACTTTTGATTATATACTTAGCTTGTTTTCCCTTTTAAAATGTATGCTCCTGTTTTATACTGTTCGAGAAATTACAGTTTAAATGACCTTGGCTACAAGATTAATATGCTATGAAAAGACATACTTAAAGCTAATTAAAAAGGGGTCTCTGATTACTAGTTAGTACCAATTACACTAAGATACTGCTTAATTTTTCAAAGTGGTAGTTGGTCAAGATTGTAAATTTAATAAACTGTCTTAGATGGATCCATCTTTGATGGATGCTGGTTTTCTTCACCAGATGTAAGAAAATACCTTGAGGCCAGCCAGATAAACAATAAATAAAACACAGCTCCAGCTATCAAGAAAGAATCAGGAAAGATTGCACAGGATCAGTAAAATCCATGATTTCCATTAAGAATATAAGGCATTTGTCTGATTCTCTTTGTAAATAAAACAGGTAAAATCACTCAAAAAAACCAGCTGAAATTCTCTGCATCTTGTGCTTCCAGATTGCTGTCATGAAGAAAACTAATTTAATTTCTAATCATTCTAGGGAGGTCTGTTTGCACAAAGAGAAGCAATAATAACTTTTCACTAGTTCAGCATCAGCAATCAGTCATTTCTCCTGCAGATGTATGCATCACAGGAACATGAGCCAATTTGAGTAAAGGTCAGGACACATCAAAATATCGAACTAAATAGTTCCTCTTGCTACTAGGGTTTATTGAGAAGACTTGCATTCATTTAGTCTGTGGGCATTTCATTTAGCTCAACATTTTCCCAAATACTTGTGTGTCTGTTGCCAGGTGAACTATTTGGACACTTATAAACTTTTCAGAATTTTCTCCTCATTGCTCATCCAAAAAAAAATGTACTAATTATTTCCTTTTCCTAAATAGTACCTCTACTATTGAATTAAGATAGAGGCACTGAAAATACCAACGAAATTATATGTCAGGATATGTCAGGGAATTGTTTTACAATTTACAGATTGGATGTTCCATCCCTGGAAGCATTCAAAACCAGGTTGGGTGGGCTTTGAGCAACCTGGACTAGTGGAAGTTGTTCCCATCCATGACTGGGGTTTTTGAACCAAATGATCTTTAATGTTCACTCCACCCCAAACCACTCCAGAACTCTTATTCTATGAAATCAAAACCAGTTCTAAATTGCAATATTACAGTTAATTAATAGATAGATGAAACGTAAAGAAACAGTTTAAATATGACAACTAATACTTGTTTTACTTTTAAAGTTGCACCTTTAATTATTAGGTTTATTAAATCACACAATAAATTTAGGAAAGCCATGAGGTCATAATACTTTCAACAAGAGACGCAATTTTGTTTTTTTTGTTTCTGAAATGAAGCTAATTGCATAACCTATGTGTTATCTCCCATAGGCCACTTTCATATTGGCAAACATTGCATTTAGGCAGCGATCCCTTTGATTACCCTATCAACTTCACAGCACTTCTCTGCTAAATTTTTGAGTAACGTATTAATTTGAAATATAAAGAATGCGAAGAATGTGAGTTCTTATGCTTGGGCTTGTTAAGCAAATTCAAAAAATCACCTAGCTAATTATTTTCTCTCTTACAATAGTCAGTAGATATTAATTAAACTAAAATTTGAAAAACAGTATAAGGAATACTCAGTTTTCAGTTAGAGGTTTAGTTCATAAACCCTTATCACTCTAAGCACACTTTGATGTATGGCTTCCACTATGCCTTCTCATGTAATTTTTTTTTCCTTATATCTATAACCTTTTTTCTTGTAGTTTTACTTGTTATTGTCATGTAAATTATTGAGATATGTTAACTGGTCTGTTAGCTTTCCCTTGCTGTTCTGTAAAGAACAAGCAATCTCTTTTTTAAGAGATTAAAAAAGTTGGTTGCTAAAGAACTGCTTAGATATGTTGTGTTGCATGTTGACAGAGATCAGCCAGTGATGTGTTTATTTTTCTTGAGTGAAGAATCCACAAATGTGATCCAAAACTCATTCACTTTATCATATGCTTTGCATGTTTTTCCTAGATCATGGATAACCCAGACGAAGATGAATTTGTAATGTCATATTATCTAAGCTATCTCTGCTTTTCATTAATGTCTAAAATATTTATGTAATTTCATATCTATCCTTTTAGCTCCTTAGAGAATTCATATATCATGGTCAAATTTTATTTTTTTGCTTTTTCTTCCCCTTTGCTAATAATAATCCGTTTCAGTTACAAAACAAGTGGTCCCCTTAACTATTTTAAGTCAACTATTTTTTCCTTACCAGATAAAATCTTTGAGATTATTAATTTGTACAGGAAAAAAATAATGAAAATTTTTTAATTTTAATTATATTTATTCTCTTTAGTAATGGAGTAGGTCTTCAAAAATTCACACTGGAAAATGAGAAAAAAACCCCAAAATTTTATAAACAAGGTAATAAAATCATATATCTACTTATAGTTCAATTGTAATAATACTGTATCTTTACTGGAATAATAATTAATACACTGTATTAATACAGTGTGAATCATCAATAACAACTATCAATTTAGGAACTAATTTTAAAAGCTTTATCTTTTAAAAATATTCTGGAAAGAAAAAAACCCATATATTTTCTTTCATTGCAAACAAACTATCCAAGGACAGCCACAATGTTTGTCCAATATTAACATAACCTGCTAAAAATTTCTAAAATACTTTTCCTCAAACCTTATTTTTTTCATTAGAATAAATCAGACATCCACTTATTTTTGAGAATACGTTGATAATTTTAGTGCTAAAAATAGTTGCACATACGTAACAGAGGTGCCAAGGAGAAAGCAATGCTACAATCCTGAAAGACTTTGCAACTGTTGATCCAAAATGCAAAAGTGCTTGGCAACTTAAAGGATGAAGCTGTGTTTACTAATTTTCTAGCTGGGAGGTTAAATAGGAAAGAATCAACTGCAAAACATATGTGAGCAGTCTGGCTTACCCACTTCTATAAGTCCCTAAACAGCTGGTGTGGATAAAACCTACTGTTGTGCTGCTGAGCCACTGATGGGATGAAGAGAAGCAAAGTCAGTAATAGTTTTCAAAGATCTCTCATGTAACCATACGAAATAAAAGTCTTCAGGAGAAATCTGTGTGGCACGGCCTGGCCTTTTACTGGAGTGAGGGAAGATTAGGAGTTTTAACAGATGCCATGGCAACTAACTATCCATAGAGGTGATTGATGTAAATAAATTTATGAAGTCCATCTGAATAAGAGAACAAGCTCTAGAGACACTAAGGACATCCTCTTAGAAAGACATCAAAAAAAGAAGAAAGCTTAGTATAACTGGTAGAGAAAAAAAAGAAGCATGAAGAGATGGTTGGATGGATCTGTAAGGAGAATTCATATAATTTACAAATTTGAAGGCAAACAAGGGGATCTGGGATTTACTATATATATGAATTTTAAATTTGGGGACAAGCACATGGAAGAAACAGGAGGGCCCACAGTATGGTGACAGTCATTTGACTGAGCTGGTCAGAGTCAAGTCAGTATCAAAGGACAGCACCTCTCTGTTTATCAGCATGGGGGATTGCTTTAAAAAGGAAAAAGAGATCTTAACAAATTCCTGAGAAGACATCCACCAAAGATAACTGCAGGAAAGCCCAGACCCCAAATGTTTTGAGCCACCTGTGCTGCATTACACAGTCATAATGAAGACAAATACAGACAAATTTCATGCACTGAGACCAACTGCATACCTTATTGGAGAAATTGCATATTCAATTATATGCAATTATATTATTCAATATGCAATATTGCATATTGGGGAAAAATGGTAGTTGGGGGGCTTTGTGGGTTTGGATTTTTGGGGTGTTTTGTTGTCAGGTAGGTTATTTCTTTTTAAAAACAAACAAGCAAACCCAAAGAACATCAACACAGTAGCAATTTCACTTCTGTGACCTCCATTCCAGGCCCTCTGAATAAAGTGATACCATCCACATCAAAAGTGCGACTCTTGTAATTTATTTCCCAGCTAAACTCTCAATAAATGCCATAGCATGCAGCAATGAAACAGTTTTTTATGTAACACTGCTTTAGATTAGAGTCTCCTTATTTATTTTGCCAAATATCATGTTCTTCCTTCTTGCTGTCCTTCTGTCTTTCTCTCTAGGTGTTGCTCTTTACCTTCCTCTCCCATAGTTTGCTGTCCATGACTGATTTGATTATGATAAGTCCTATGATGGTGTTCATCTTTTGGGCTATTCTAAAGCAATAATTATTGACAACTACTTTTTGTCCAGAGATATTGTGAGCTTGTGGCAACTCATCCTTGGAGTTGCTCAAGGCTGGGCTGTGGGATGTGACCTTGAACAACCCAGTCTGGTGGAAAGTGTCCCTGCCCCTTGCAGGTAGATAGGAACCGGAAGATCTTTAAGTTCCTTTCTGACCCAAACCATTCTATGATTAGATTTATTGGTCAAAGATCCCTGTCATTACATCTTAGTAGATATAGATATGTCCAGAGACTCCTGATTTAAACCTTCTCTATCTCCTTTTGAGGTTTTATAAAAAAGAATTATACAAGAAATATCAGACACAATAAATTTAGAGAATACTTTTCCCACTCAAAACATATTTTATAACTTTGCTGTTCAGTTATTCCTGTTAGAGAACTGTCTCTTCTCATGTTCACTTGCTCAAATACTAATTCCAAAGTTTTTAATGTGTTAGGACAGGTCTGGCTTTTTTATTATCGATAACACTTAAGTGCATATTTTTTTAGGCTATAACAGTATTTCTATACATGTGGTGACAAAAGCAACCACAAAGTCTTTAATTTATGACTTCAGGAATGCTGCATGAACAAAGTATCTGAATTAAGTAGAATAAGAGATCCACTTAGACTCACCAAAGAACATGATTCCAATTATTCCAACCTTGGCTCTAAACTGAGCTAATTTCAACAATAGATGGAGTTGCTCCTGGCCTTTCTGCCTTATTTCTGAATTATTTCATTATTTCCACAGCTGGAGATGAACCACTTTTGTGGGCAATCTTTCCCTCCTTTTCCCCTTGCTATGATTTGTGTGCATTGTTTCTTATCCTTTCACTGTGTCTCCCTCAGCCTGTCTGTTTTTTCTCTGACCTTTCACTAGGTATTTGAAAACAGGGATAAAACTTTTCCTTTACTATTTGTTTTCGTACTGAACAAACCTGTTTCCCCCAGGCAAAAGGACAGTACTCCAGATGCAGCCTCACAAGTATCAAACACAGTAAAAAAATACTTTTTGTATGGAGTTATCTTTCAACAGCAAGGGCCCAATGTGGCTTGTATTCAATTTTCTGCTCACCAGAATTCCCAGGACATTATAATGTACCTGCTTTTTTTTTGAGTTGTTCCCCAGTCTATACTGTTGTATCGTGTTACCTTCATCCCAGTTTCAGATTTCACATTCACTTTTGTTGAACCTCACAAAGTTTGTCATCCCATTCCTGAAACTTGCCAAGGTCCCTCTGAAGACTTACTCTGCTCTCCCACGTATTATTATGGCCCCAATCTGATGTTGTCCATGAATTCTCTGAGACTGGTTTCTGTCTGATGGCCTAGGTCACAAATGGTCACCTCTAAGGACTGTCACATATAGTGGCCAACAGCTTTGAATCCCTAACTGCTAGCCTCTACCCAACCTGCTCTTTATCATTTGCCTCTTTGCTCATGAGGGAAGGGCTCTGGGTTGCTACAATTGCTTTTCTGATTGCCACTATGTTGATCTTTCTTGCTTTGTATCTGGTTTGCTTTTTACCTAGGTCATAATTCCTGCCTTTAACTTGAGTTTCAAATTCCTGACAAAAATTTAAATATTGTGTTTGTATGAAAGATAGAAAAGAGATAAAGTTCCTGTCCCATCCCACTGTAAAAGCGGAGTCAGGAAGGGTTATTTTTGACAGATTTCACAGACAAACCTAAAGCACAAACGCAGCAATATTATATCTGAGAAGTGTTTGTTGATAAAGAACGATAATGTTCCTACTGAAGGGGAACATTATTAGAAAAGGCAGAGAGAGGGGAAAAGAGAGACAGAGAGAGGAAACTGAACAGCAGGAGAGGTTGTTACCACTGGGCTCCCTGTCGGTGTCAGCTCAGCAGACGGAGCGAGGAGAGCGAGGAGAGAGGAGCTTTGGATCAACAGGGCAGCCCCAGGTGTGCTGGACTCAGCCCGTAGGTGATCAAAGGCCTGATATGGTTTGAACTGTTACAATGCCTCAAGAAGAGCTGTGGCAGGTAAAGGTCAGTGGAATGGTTGACACAGGGGCACACGTCACCATTATCTCTGCCCACACTTGGCCTCCATCGTGGCCCACTGAGCCTGCAGGATCTGCTGTTGCTGGCCTGGGAGGGCCCACATGGAGCTGTTTGAGCAGCAAACCTGTTTTGGTAAAAAATCCTGAGGGACAGCTACCATTCCACCTTACATCGCTGCAGCACCACTTAACCTATGGGGGAGGGATGTTCTGTCTGCATGGGGAGTCTTGGTGGGGATGGATTTTTAACAGGGGCCACTGTATTAGGGGGCATAAGGTATCCCATATTAGCTCTGAAATGGTTTACTATTCAACCTGTGTGGTACTGCACTGGTCCCTTGAAAAGAAACTAGACACCCTAAAATCCCTGGTGCAGGAACCTCTGGTTCAAGGACACATGGAGCCATCTATGAGCCCTTGGAACACTCTGGTAATTGTTATAAAAAAGAATTCTATTAAATAGAGATTGCTCTGTGACCTGAAAAAGATCAATTCAGCTGTAGAGAGCATGGGCGCCCTCCAGCCTGGTGTGCTATCTCCTACAATGACTCCTGCCTGGAATATTCTACCTGTGGATCTGAAAGATTGGAGTGTGTGTGACAGAAGCTGCCATATGTCTGTGTGGCTGCCGGGGCGGGCTGGGCGCGATTCCCGAACAGCCGCTGACTGCGTGTCCCCTTCATCGGTGAAGAAAGAGCAGGCAGCCGTGGCTGTGAGCCTGAAGAGCAGGCTGCTCGTGGGGCAGCCGGGGCTCCCAGTGTTGGGGCACAGGCAGGGTAGAGGTGGCTGCTCTGCCCGGGGAACAGCAGAGTACCGGTGTGCCATGGGGAAGTGGCAAAGCACAGGCATGGACAGGGAAGGCAGCCAGGGAAGAAGCAGGACTGCAGGAAGAAAGAGGCAAGGAGAGCAGGGGGGCCAAGTTGACCCTTCTCCCTCCAAGAAAACCAAAGAAAAATGGCCCCCGTTGTGGTGCAGTTCACTGCTTTTATGTGCTAGGCTCACGGCCCAGTTTTCCAGGCGTTTTTTCCCAGGCATCCAGGGATCTACCCCACCAGCAAGTAGGGTGGGTTGCTTGCAGCCTGATCAGCTGCCAGGCAAATTCTCCCCAGGAACAGCACAGCACATGTACAACACCTAGAGTAATTTTTCAACACGTCTATAACACATATTGAGGCATAAATAAAAACCAGATTGGTCCCATTAGCTCCATTTAGCTAATTGGCTCCTGAAGATAAATTATTGAAGAAATAATTTCTTTGTATTTTCCCCTTTTCCACTTCCCAGTTCCAATGTATTATCCCTAAGAATTTCCACTATTTTCTTCGCAGCTCTAGAAATGCCTTTTTACCTGTTTCATAGTAATTGCCTGCTGATTTTGTTCATCAGGTTGTCTTATCTAGAACAGTGCACACATTGCTTGCTTTTAGTTAAAGATAACTGTAGTACACTACATTTTCTACTTGATCCAGCCTTGTAACAATTAACACAATCAACCCTTCAGTTAAGTACCTGGTGTAGCAATGCTTCATTGCAGCACATCTGCCCCACAGGCAAGGGAAAGACAGGTCTGAGACAGAGGAATGGTGTAAATGAGCAAATGAAAAATATGGGACTCGATAAGCAAGGTCATGCTAGACCATCAAACATTTTCAGAAAGCTTTACACAAACAGCCAAATATTAAAAATTTAATTCAAAGGTGCTGCATTACAGAAATAACTTACCCAAAAAAGACAAAGGTTTCTTTTTCCTTTTGTCCTTCATCCAAAGATATTCAAGGTCCATTTCTTGAACTGTAGTGTGAAGGGCATTAAATTATTAGTCAAAGCTAACAGCCCATACACTGAAAGTTTCATTTTGCAGGGATGAATATTACATGACATTTCTTTGAATGCTCTTACAGATGCCCATGCAAAACTTCAATGTCCATAAAGGGATTTATAAAGCTGCTGACTGAAAACAAACCACAGAAAATAAAACCTGACAAAAGCTGCTTTTTGTAGTCTGTGTCTTATTTGCTCCCCTCCACCTTTTCTCTGTAGATATCAGCTACACCAACCCACCTTGCTTAGTACTCCATATATGTAAATCAGCAGATGAAAAGTCTGATTTACACATTAAATCAAAAGAGAGTATTTTCAACCAAAAACAACTCTATTGGCTGCTACCAAACCTGGGTTAAATCACAATTTTCACAGCAGTTAGGGACAAAACCCTTGTCTTCAACAACAAAATTCCAAGTTAAAGACAGCTCTCCCTCACACAGGGGAGGAACCACACCACTCATTCATAAACAATTCCTTTCCATCTTTCCTTAGCATCCCAAGACAACGTGACATGAGAAAAAAAGTTAATATTTTTCTGAGAGAAAACAAAACAAAACAAAACAAAACAAAACAAAACAAAATACCAAACAGAGACCTTCAGTACTTGTTGACTGCCCAACGTTCAGCTCACAAACTCTTGGCAGAGGCAGAACAATGGACTGATGAATACTGCATGGAATGGAGATACACACGTGATACTAAAGGAGAATAGTGTTTTGTGAGCTTATCATGTCAGACAATCTTAGCCAGTCCTTGACAACACAATTCTGATGAGTTCTTACTTTTCAATAGACAGAAAAAAATTTTCTACAAATTTATGTTTATGCAATAAACGACCCAGCTGCAACAATGAAGTCAGTGCTGTGAGTGCACCTCTGGCAGCCTTCTACCTGTTCACCCCTCGATGAAATTGGTTAATACTGGACTCTTCTCTAGTTAAGTCTGCAAGGTTTACTTCTTCAAATGCCATCTCCCACAAAGCTGAGACTGAAGTTTCTATTCAGGAGCTGTTCACTGCTATTTGTAGTACTTTTCTCTGCACTCTAGGGTTGTACAATGAAGAAAACAAACATGGTTCTAGGGAAGCTGGAGGAGAAAGTCTCCATATATTTCACTGAACAAGATGAAGAAACGGGGTACTTCAGTTTGAAAGCCGGTTGTCAACTGTAGAACTCACCACTTAACACTTCACTACTAAATTCAGTACAAAACAAGAGCAGAAAACTTTGATCCTTAGATGTATGAAAAGAGGATCATCATGGAAAATTTAGGAATTAAATTTTTTGCCTCTATGAAGCAATTTCAGTACCATTAGAAGGGCAGTGAATTGAGGACTAGCATCTTGAATGCACCAGTGTTATTAAGAAGTCAAAATAGAGCCACAAAAAGTGGCTTGGGGATTTGAAAACAGACACTCAGAGAGTGAAATTTCAGGAGGTAAGGTAGGAAGTGAATCAGGCATTTCACAGTGTTGGTCTAAACATCTCTGACAGTGGCTGCAAGTATTTCAGTCTTGCTGACAAAACTCTGAAAAGTGTCAAAAGCTAAGAGATGTAACTTTTCTAGCAGCAAAAAGATTAGGTTATAAGGAAAAGGTTGGTCTTGGCTTTTCCTGGAATTATTAAAGTCAGGTCAGGTCAATTATGTGCATAAATAGAATATAGAAATTATAGAAACTGGATTAAAATAAACAGCCTATGTAAATGAAAGCTGGATGATATCTCAGTCAAAGATCATACCTGATCTTGAACATACAAATCTTAAGAGTCTTGTGCAATTGTTGAACATCATCACATTTTTTTCCAGTTTTCTACAGGATGTCAGCAAATCTTCAGCCCATGGTGGCCATATGTGGTTTTGTCTATCCCTGGTTATTGCATTCCATGTAGTTTAATTAGATAAAGTTGAATGTGGATTACATCTGAACCTTAAAACTCATAAATATCTGATCTTTATATAAGTATTTAAGCAAGGGGCTATGTTCAAACTCATGTAAGGGTCTGGAATTAGTCTAGAGGTAATATTAGAAAATTCAGAGACAGAGACAGTCAAGATCTTGTCTGAAAAACTGACATTGACAGTGACAGGTTGACATTTCAGTTTGAGCCGTTAACGAGTCTTAGATGAAAGAAAATTATTAAGAGATGAAAAGCAAAAGAAACCTCAATGGGAAATGCACAGAACCCTTTCATTTTCCTCAGAAATATTATCAAAAAAAAAAAAAAAAAAAGGGAGGGGGGAAGGCCAGTCATGTAAGTTATGTATACTACACTGGTAATGCTTTTTTTCCCTAATTTAAGATACGAAACAAAAAAGCTTTCTACAATCTGATTCTTAATCGATAAAAAATGGTGGTTCTACATTGACATTTGGACTTGATGATGTTAAAGGTCTTTCCCAATCTTAATTTTTCTATGGTTCTGTGAAATGTACTAGAAGATGTTGGTGTTGGTTTTTTAATTTTATTTCTTCTCCCTATGTTTCTCAGACAATTATTATCCCTGAAGGTTTCCCTAAGGCATAATCACATAGTCATTTTGTATATCACACAGGATGTCACCAATCTGCAGCATTCATCAGCATCTGTCAGATGTGGATTCCTGCTTCTGCAGCCAGACTGCAAGCATGGGTTCATTCGGGTACTACCCAGTCTGCCCTAGTCCAAACCCAGATCCTCCTGCCAACTACCTTCAGCCATGGTGGAAATCATGGAGTATTTGTTTCTCCAGCACTGCACCTTGGCTGGGAAAACGGTAAAGTATTAAGTCCCTTCAGCCAAAGAATCATCAAACTGCCTGTTTAACCAGTTGAATGTAGAAAGAAAGCTTTATGTGACTTGATAGAAAATAGCTTGCATTGATTCAAGGAGTGAAAGCTAGCAATTAACACTACAAAATATTAGCACGGGGGTGATGAATAATCTGACTGCAGTTCTAAGGAGAATTTCTCCACTTGGAAAAAAAAAAAAATCACACCAGAATTTGGCAGGACATTAGAGTTAATCACCACTATGCTTCATACAATCTTTAATGATCACAAACAGTCAGGACCTCCAATTTACATCTCATTTACAAGATGGCATCTTTTAGCAGCATGAAGCCTCCCAACACGCTCTCAACTATTAAATGATTAAAGATTTATTCTTGCAGTACCTAGATTTTCTCAATCTAACCTTACTTACATCTGCTGCAATTACAACATGAAGATGCTTAGCCTGTGCTTACAGAAAAACAAGGATGTGTTTACACTTCATGAGTTTTTCCTTCAAGAGGCTAAAATTGATCCTTATGATAGAAAACAGCATCCTCTTCTTCCCTTCTAGCAAAATAGGACAAAAACAACTGTGCTAGTCTCTGTTGATGAAGCACTCTCCAAAGAAGCAGATGAACAGACCAGATGTACACAGCTTGTCTGATACCTTGCTGCTTCAATAATTTTCATTGCAGTAAATGTTGCTTAATGCAAGTATAATTTGTTGCTCAAAGGAAGCAATTTTTGTTTCCTTTAATGCCGGTGTAATGATGCTTGCTCTTTTCCTGAAAGACTCGGGACATCTCCTACCCATGGAGCAGCTTGGAGGTGAATCTGACTTCGCTACCCTGAAGGGAAGCAGGCAGGCAGGGACATCTGAGCACAGGGTCACTGTGAAAAGCCCTGAAAGCCTGGATAGCTGTAAGCCAGCACAGTTTGTGCTGTGCATCAGCAGGCATCAACAACTGGCAACTGCTGGGGTAACAGTCCTATATTTACTTGGCATGCAACTCCTTTATATGGACAGCTCAATTTGATTAATGGTCACAAGTGGTTGAAATGCTATTTGCATAAAATACACTTTGCATTGAAAATAATTTTATGTAGGAGACACACATAGTTTGGAAATGTTGTGTGGAGGGCTACTTTTCTTGGAGGGAAAGAATTTACAATGAAAAGTAAAAATATAGATCTCAGGGCGTGTATCTATATCCTCCTTGCCCCCAATTTAAGCTCTTTTCAGGTGTTCAAAGGCCATCTTGACACTACTGAAGTCTTCCATTTCAGTTCATGGCATGAGGATTTTTAAGAAGATTCTAGTCTGAGCAGTTGATTGATTTTCTGGTTTGGTCAACTCATCTGCTAGGCTCAGGATTTGTCACCTCATAACATCGCTTAGCATTTGCTGTCACAGAGCAGAAACAGTGTTTGATGCAGATACTCCATATTCTCATGGGACATTTTTCCTAATACCTTTTGCAGACTGATGCAGCTTTTATATCCTCTGTCTTGGTTATAGGAACCCTTTTGAGCAAGATTATCCCATCAAAACTAAACCTATAACTTATACGCATTTACTAGATACATACATACATTGAATTTTCTAATATAAATATTTAGGAAATATACTAAATTTGTATCTTATACCTAATTATAGCTAGTTATAACTCAGTACAACAACCTTTCCCTCTCTTCTGTGTTCCTGCAATATAGCATTGTAAAAGAACTGTAGGTAAGCATGAGAGAAGAAATATATTTAAGCAAGGGCACCAATTTTTTAAAGCTTTCTTTGCCACACATGAGTGCAACAGCTGTCCCTTGAAACATTATTTGCACTAATTAGACACTCATCTGTAGTGGGTTCACCCAGCCAGGCAGGGCACCCACCAAAGCCTCTCTTTCACTTTGCAGCTGGATAGGGGAGAGAAAGTGTAATAAAGGGTTCACGGGTTGAGATAAGGACAAGGAGAGATCACTTGTAAATACTATCATGGGTAAAACAGGCTAGAATTAGAGATACTAATTGAATTTATTACTAACAAAATCAGACCAGGATGATGGGAATAAAACAAATATTAAAACAATTTCTACCCACCCCTCCCTCCTTTCAAGCTCTACCTCCTGACCCACTAGGTAGACAGGTAATGAGGGTTATGGTAAATTCATCACATCATTTCTCCCTCTGCTCAGAGAGAGAAACCCTTTCCCTGCTCTAACATGGCATCTCTCCCGTGGGAGATAGTGCATCACTGGGTGTGTAGGGACTTCTATGTACTCATTTAGTGGGAAAATTTACCCCAAAATCAGAGGTGAATGCATTGACACTTTCTTTTTCCTTTATTAAAAAGTTGACCTGCAAATCCCCAATTTTGCTAAGGTGCAGTCTTGTCAAGGAGTATTCCTGAGCAATATAAAAGTCCCACAGTTTCATATATATAGCCAGGGCCTCTGTACACTATCAGAATGCAGAACAAATGAAATCTAATAAAATACATACTACTGAATTAATGTATTGCTGCCACATGGAAGAACACAGTCAGACACAAGAGCTCAAATAGTGCTGTTTGGGTCATTTGAGACTCACCTATGAAATATTTTCCCTGCTGTTAATTGGTATTTACATTAGTGCTCTCGTGTGCACAGATTAATGACAGGAGAATGATGAATACAAATGTTATTTTAAAAGATTTGTCTCTTCAACATATAAAAGCCATGAACTTAAAAGTTAATACAAGCTTTTTAATCTGTCACGTATAGGCTTGCACTTTACCCACTTGCAGAACAAGAACACTGTCTCATGATATGGGATTTATCTGGCTTTCTTTAAGTGTTGAGAGAATATTTCCATTATATAAATAGCATTTTCTTTACAAATAGTGGTCATTCTTTGGTTCATTGCCCAAAGAAGGTATCCCCTGTAGTTCCCTGATATGCTTAACAGGTGCTTCTTTAAGCACACCTCCCTCTTTCATCATTCACTTACCTTCAATAAATCAGAATAATTTAAAATGAAAGTTCTGCTCTCAGAAATCTGCTGCCACACAGAAGGTTTCAATGTGATGGGGCAAAATTCTGTTAACTGCAGTGCAACAATGCGAATAGCCAAATTTGAAATGAATGAGCCTTGTAATGCCTCAGGCATAACATTTTACTGGCTGAAGAATTTGACACTACATGCATTTTGAGTTCCTATAATCCTATAGTTATCCTGACAGCAGAGAATCTCTGCTCAATAACAGTAAGTACACAGAGGAAATTATTAAAATACACTGCACATACACAGGAAAGAAAGTTTCACAACTGGAGCTCTGTATTACATACCTGTAACATGGAATCAGCTTTCAGGTGACCCAATTATTCTATATTTTCCCACTAAGATCCTTGAAAGCTTTCATAAATAAATATCTCAACCATCTGAGAAAAGAGAAGGACTTAATAAAACTGGGTTCTCTTTCAGGCACACAGACATAGGTGTTGGAGCTGCAATAATGAAAGCCCCATAAGGCAAATAAGTTCAAAAAAGAACAGAAATTATTTTGTCTAAAGAACAATTCAGTTGTTTCTATCAGTTCTGAAACATACACAAGCTCAGGTCTTGTCTGTTCCCTCATGAAATTAATTTAGCTCACAGTTTCTCTAGGCAATACCATTCCAATGATGCTAAATTTGTTTTTAAGGGCCAAACAGAATTGTACCACCTTAAAAGATGCCCAAAGCACAGTGAAAATTATTAACAGTTTTGCCTTCAGAACAAATGTGGAGTAACAGAAACACTTTTATATTCACAGGTAGTGGTTGGATTGGAGTGTAATACCCAAATCCCAGCTAAAGGAAGTGTCTGAAGTACCTAAGGCAACCCTGTAGCTGTACCAAGCTACAGTCAGAGTAGAAGATCATCCACATTCAAAGGAAGATTCAGCCCACCTATTCTTTTTGCTGATTTCAGAGGGAGTCTAGAGGAACTGCATGCCAATAGGAGATATCTCAGTTTTTGCAGGTACTGGTGTTTTCATCTGCAGAAAAAGCTCTTGGCTCTTAGTATTGAAGTTGTGCAGATGTGAACTTCAAAGGTCCAAAACTGAGATTATCTAACAATGGCAACATCAAGAACCAGTGAGATGTTTCCCTCAGGTTACATTTAGGTAAGGGAGAAGAAAGGGCAGCTCCCTTCAAGTTGCATAATCTGTCTCTTTTCCATTCTCAATAAAAATACTTTTTTCCACATGGCTTTGAAAGACCTGAAGCAAAGCATATGGCAAGCATAAGTCCATTCATGTTTATTTTAGCTCTCTCCAGTATGCTAAAAACACTTCTATTTTGTCTAATGGTATGTTAATAGGGAGACCTAAATGTAGCTATTTATTTCCCCAAATAAAATGAATCCTCTGTATTTTGTTTCTGCTTTTTCCTAAATGAAGCTCATCTGAGTGCACAAAAACAACACTAAAAATGAGAGCACTCTCCACAGTGGAACATCCCTGATGCTGTAGCAGGGATTTACCTCCTGTTCTGTTGCGCTTCATCACTCATAGTTGGAAGGTATCGTGTATATAAAAAATTGTGAAAATATCAGATACAGTGTAATTAATGCACAGCACAAGAATTCTGGCATTATTTCCACACAGGATAAAATACCAGAACTAATTAAAAAAAAAAAAAATCTACGAATTCCAGGTAGAAAGGAACAATGATATAGGAATAGTCCCTACTCACCTGCTCTGAGAATGGAAACTTGGCATGGTGCTGATATTGGATGGACTACATGAGGAATGAGAAGAAAAGGCTACTAAAATAACATCCAGGTAAACAAATAAATAAAGGAATACTACCAAAGACATAGCAACAGAAACATTTCTCTTGAAAGTGTGTACATAGAGAAATAACAGTAGAAAGTAAGACCACTGGGCTTTGATCCAAGTTCTTTATATTGTTACAGCTGAGCCTCCTGTTTTTATTCATGAAGAAAAGTGATGGCTACTCTTTCATTTATATATTCTTGATGGGTTTTGCGTGATGATTTACCTGCACCGATGGATCTCAGAATTGTATAATCTTCTTCTGTGCTGAGCAATACACCAGGAGGCCAGCTTTGTCTGAAGTCCACTTTCAGTACTGAAGCTTCAATTGTATCTTGTCAGTAGCTGCTTTGCCCCTACATGCTGCTAATAGTGTAATAAATAAGGACTGGTTCACAGCTGCTATTTCATAGAACCATTATGAATCAACTCAATGGAGGTGATTCTCCTCCTCTAGTCTGCTTTTGCGACACCTCACCTGGAAACTCTGCAGAGATGGGGTCCCAGCATGAAAAGGACGTGGATCTGTTGGAGCAAGTTCAGAGCAGGGCATGAAGGTGCTCAGAGATCTGGGCCACCTCTGCAGTGGACACAAACTGAGAGAGTTGGGGTTGTTTAGCCTGGAGAAATCTCCAGGGAGACCTTAAAGTACCTTCCAGTACCTAAGGGGGTAAAAATAGGGGTGGGGAGGGACTTTTTACAAGGGTGTGTAGTGACAGGAAAAGTGAAAATGGCTGTAAACTTAGAGAGAAGGTTTAGACTAGGAAGAAATTCTTTACTGTGTGAGTGGTGAGGCACTGGCACAGGTTGCCCAGAAAAGTTGTGTCTCCCCTGGCAGTGTTCAAGGCCAGGTTGGATGGAGCTCTGAGCAACCTGGTCTAGTGGAAGATGTCCCTGCCCATGGCAAGGGGCATGAAAATATACAATCTTTTAATCCAAACCATTCTATGTTTCTAGGTATAATTATTTGGACAAAATACAATTCTAAATGTACTGGAAATTTAACTAGTGTTTACAAATTCCAAATGGCATGTATTTGAACTGAACACTTATTTTTCAAGAGAAAAATAAGTCACAAAGTCACAAAATCAATTATATTTCCAATGCCTGAAGAGATTCTTCCAAGCAACTTTGTAACCAAGTCCCAACACTAACCATGCAATTTCAATTATTAAATTAGAATGAATGCTTAGGATACAAATGAATAACTTGCAGAAGAAAACCCCAGACCATTTGAGTCTCTGGAAATTCTTGATGCACATAGCGAATGTTTGATCAGGCCCCAGAACAATTAACATCGCAACTCCCAAATCAACACAGAAACTACTGAGAAGGAAATATACAGCTGTCAATATTTGTGCCAACATCTTTTTTCACCTGCTGACTCTTCTCTTCTTAGGTTTACTATTTTTTATATATAATCTTTCTTAAGTCACATAATAGGAAACCAGTCTACTAGGTTTCACCTTAATTTCCCTTTTTCCTCTAAGCCCCTGCCCTGCACACAAAGACAAAGTCACAGGTGACTTACTAGCCATCTCAGTGTCAGCAGTAAGGAGACCTGGATGATTTTTGTGCTCCTGACCAGGGCACACCTCTTATCCAGGTGCCTATCACCACTGTTTTCATTGTAGATGGCTGCTGCTCATCTGGCGATTTTTCTAAGAGGACTCTTCGATCTTAAGAGAGGCAAAGCTCACAAGCACCTCATAAGATCTTAGATGCTGCACCATCTTATTAACAGTTTTATTCAAATTACATATTTTACAGAGTTTAAACTTAGTAGGAATACCAGTCCACACTCACCCTATTCCTCCCCACCATGCCTCTTGGGGGAGTTCAGTCAAAGTCATACCAAAGGGCAGCAGTAAGGAAATTCAAAAAGCATACACTGACTTTGCTTGCTGAAACAATGTCATAGCTTGTGCTGCAGCAGTGCTTTGTGGCATAAACTATTGTATTTCACTTATATCTGCTAAGTCCTTACAACTATGAAGCAAGCTGTTAACCCTCCAGCATCCATTCATCTTAAGCCAAGACACCGACATCAATCTGAGGACTAATGCAGTTTAACACTGGTCATTTGTAGCTGTATGAATATTTACAGGTATTTCAGTATCAACTTCTGCACTGATTTCAGGAAAAAAATATACAGAATTCTGTGGTGGGTTTTATTCCCAGGACAAGATTGGATTTCAGGAGTGTTTTACAGCTATGATTTTACCTGACAAGATAGCTAGATGGTGCTAAAACATACTTGTTGCAATACAGTTTTACTGCTGGTTACATGTTTTGAAATATGGAGTTTTATCTCTATGATTGCCTATAGCTACAATATTTATGTACACTTTCCTCCAGCAACTTCCTGAAAAAGTTTCTAGTGAGTCTGGAAAACATTTTTATTTTTACACTAAAAATGAGATATTTGTATAGAGAAATAAAGGGACTATGATCAGTCAAGAGATTTCTTGAGTCACAGATGAGTATGTTAGCCACAGGACTCTCTGTCCTTTACAACATGTGCTCATCACTGAAACAGCTTCTTCTGGCATAAAATCCATCAGTTTAACCATGAACCATGTTAAATAGAAATTTACATCTGAGTAAAATGGAAATTCAGGAATTAAATGTAATGCATGCTGTAATGTAATGCAATCTAGGCATCTGAAATATATATTAACCAATCTATGAAAATTCTGTGAATAATAAATATATATCAAAATAAAAAATAACCAGAAATACAAAATGTAACAAAACAGCTGACCTTTTGTAATCCTGTATTTTTTAAGGGAGAAGTAGAGAATGAGTTTGTAAAGAAACCCAGATTAACTACAGATAACTTTGTCTTTTCCTTGTTAACCTTTCCTTACTGAAATTTAAATTCATTTACAATACAGTAAATGAGTTTAATTTTTTCCTATTAAAGGCTTTCATGGGAAGGACTGCTTACAGTGTAAATTAAATAATGAACCTGGAAATATAAATATTTGAAACAATCAATTAAATAAATTTACATACACTGCATTCATGTTTGTCAGGAAAATTCTTTGCTAAACACAGAGTAATGTGCTGCTCAGAGCCAGTAAATAAGGTCAGTCTCATTACTTACATCACCTTCAACTGCAAAACTTCTGTATATTAATTGGGCCCATTTTCTGTCTTTAGTATTTTCAGATGTTTTTGTCATAAACAGGAACATTAAAAAAATGGTATTTAAATAAATTTGGCTTTGCTTTGAGAGCATCTTGAATAAGCAAGCAAATCTTCCAAAGCTCATCTAGAGTGTGCAGCACTGAAAAGCAGCTCAAGTGACTTGTTCTGAGCAGAGATCTTCTCCATATGTGATTCCCACCTGCGACTGTTTGGAGTCACGACAGATTGTCTGGAAATTCATGAATGTGCATGCTCCACACAACTGTTTTTTTACAGACATACCCATTTTAGATAGGAGTAGGAGGTGTGAGATGTAAGAGAAGTTAGTTTCTCCTCAGTAACCTGTTGAGCTGGACAGTGAAGAGGCCCACACAGTGATCCCTGTTGAAAATTGTTCTCTGGAAGCTGCACAGAGCTGTCATTTTGAGCAAGGACTTCTTTATCTGTTGTACTATTTGTTTTTCAATAATAGACAAGTTTATTTGTCAGATGTCCCAAAGTCTACAATACTACCTTGCCTGATTCTTAATTCTTGAAAGAAACACTTATTTTCAGAAAGAGAATGTTTATACTGAGCTGATTTCTGTACCAATCTATCAAGCTGGGGATGGAGCAGCTGGCTTGTGGAAGACTAGCTAAGGAATTTTACATACTGCCCTTATTCACATAGGCAGTTTGGTTGGTGTATATACCCAACTCTGGGAGCAGAACCCCTTCCCAGAGATAGTTCCTTCTCCCTGGATTTTGTGTCTTCAGTCTTTTACTTTCCTGAAAAGCAGAGTTTGTGCACTTTATCACAACAAGTCTCTTGAATCTGCTCTTGCTCTTTGTGGTTCTGAGGGTCTGCCAGGTTTCTCGTACATCTCATTCAGTGTAAGCACTAGAGTGACCAGTGACTTGGACCACTTTCTCAGAGCCAACACAGATGCAGGAGAGAAAAGAACACAGCACAGCAAACTGATGAGGGAAGACTGGTTATTGCTCTCTCTTAATAAAATGTGAATTTCCCCTTCTTATTTATCTTGCTCTTCGCACACACTAGTACCTGTGAAGATGAAAGGGTTTAAAACCAGCAGAGAAGGGGACACAGCAATATCTACACCACTCAGTGAAGAATGTTCTCTTGAGTAGTGGATAATAACAGATGTTTTATGGGAATATGCCAGAGTGGAAATCGTTAAAGTTTTCCCATTAGAAAGTGCCTGTGTTATGTTTCAGACATCTTTGTTTTGCTTGCTTGCTTGTTTGTGGCTTTGTTGTTGTCCCTTTCCTTGTTTTAAAGTTCTTGTTTAATTTTCCAATCAAAAACTGTCCAAATCTTTAAACTGACCTGTTAAACTCCTCAGGTCTCTGGACATTTTGCTATAGCTGGGTACAGGCAGCTGCTTCCCAAGTTCATCCACGCTCCTTGCCAGAGATGTATGGACCAGATCCAAGCCGGGACCTTTCAAACATGCATAATGACCTTCCTGTCTCAGCAGGGCTCATTAGCACTGGTGCAGCCTGGCTGCAGGACCAGAATGGCCTTGTGCCTGGCCAGGCTGGATGATGGACGAGCAGAGTACCTCAATTTGTCCAAAACAACAGGTAAAGTCCTTTATACTTTCCCCAACAGAGAAGACATTTTCTTTCCTGGGTGCTGAGAAATGCCACCTTCAGGGCAGAAAGCAAGGCTAGCTAATAAAATACAGGGAATTTTTCAACTAGGATATCCTGTTGATCATCTGAATTTTGAACAGAGGAGCCTAGAAATACAGATGAGGATTTCTCCTTTCAGTGCCTGCAGAGATTTGGGCTCCAGGCAATGGATTTGAGAAGGCAATTTCCACAGGTGATGAAATGCTCTCCTTGTCAAAACAAGACTTTTTTTTTTTTTTTTTTTTCACAGGTGATTAGCCGGCAATTTGGCTAGCAGATGCTGAGTGATAGGATCTCACAAATCAGCAAATCCTGCCTTCCTTCCAGTCCACACGTGTTTTACTATCACCATGATAAGTGCTGAACCTGAATGTGATTAAATTTAAATGCCTCCCTCAGGTGGTTAGAAAAAAAATAAAAAGGGAAAAACAACACAGTTTTGGAGAAGTAATGCTCTGGCTTAGAAAGAAGCAAATTGAGCTGTAGGAAAACAGTATCTTGGCTTTTTAAAAGTTCATTTGCTCCTGCTGTTTATACCCTACCTGGAGCCACATCACCTTGGGTTTCTGACACCTCAGCTGGTGATGTTTTGAAAGATGATGATACTGGATGGATTATAACTTGAAATTTTTCTGCTTTCATTTAAGTTTGCTCCTAGCAAGAAAAGAAGGACTCAAGCCATGTTACCTTTTAGAAAATGAGCAGCAAATAAGATCTTGTTTTCCAAACATTTACATAGCTATCAAGTTGTTTTCTTCTAAAGGGTTTGTTTTGAAAAGAATCAAAGTCATATTTTGGGGTGGGTTTTTGTTTGTTTGTTGGTGGGTTTTTGTTTGTTTGTTTTGTGATTTGGGGTTGTGTTGGTTTTTTTTTTTCTGTAGACATCAACATTTTATTCCAAATGGTGAATTGCAATAGCACAAAGAAATGCTTGTTATTCAGTAACACATACATTTTATGTCATCTGCTTGTCTTTTTCTACACCTGTTTCTGAAAAGCATATGGGCTTGCAGGAGAGCTTAGCTGCCAAATCCTAGCAGCATACTTAGCAGATCTCAGCTACTTTACCTGTTTGTAATATGACATTATTTATTACTGAAGAACCTTTAAAATATTTTATATTTATCATGAACAATTAAATATGTGATTACCATGATTCATTCTGGATCTATTTTATTTACCTGGAAAGTTTGTGTCTATGAAATGTAAAGGATTGGGATATCAACAGAAGTTTGAGTGAAAGAGCTCAAAAATACACATTTTTTTTCTTCCTAAGCAAATTCAACAAGTCTGTTCTCCTCCACTTTTCTGATTTTATTACAGAGATATCAGAGGAGTTATGGTGGTATTAAATTGGAGTAACCAAGTGGTGAATTAGGTCCTGCTCATTTCATTACAGCAGCATAAAGCGGATGCAGTGTACATATAATAACACTGATAACACAATCACTGAAAGGAAGAAATTACACATTCTAGTAGTCTAAAAATGCCTAACTGGAGAAAGCAGTGCCCTATTTATTTCCCATCAGTGAAACCTACAGACAATTGCTATTTGAGAAATACAAAATAAAATTTGCCATCACAACTCACTGTGATTTATATCATATTATTTTCAAGTGTTTATATAATATTATTTTCTGTACTGCATTAAGTTGGGACACACCATGAAAACATACTTCACTTGGAGTAATTTGCTCAGCTTTCAGGTCAGCTCCATGCTGGACTTTTGTTTATGTGTAAATTATATTCCCCCTCAAATTTGTCTGTATGTGCAGATGAATTCTTCTCCAGCTTTGTCAGGAATCACACCTAAACCTGTAGGACAGAAACTGGTGAATTCCTGCTTGTCAAATCTCAGGCCATCTCCTCAGTGCCCCCTATCCCTCCTTTCTGCTTACTGCTTTTTTGCCCTGTGGATTTCAATGTGTCTCTTATCATTCCATCACCATGTCAGAAGCTTACAAGCTTCATCTCCTGACTTTACAATTTTAATTGGCTTCTCCTTTAGAGTACAAGGGCTTTTTCTCCTATCCTCTACTGTATTTTGCAAATTTGATCACATTTTGTATTTTCACAATTCTCATTAGTATTTTTATGCCAAGGTCTTGCTAATTTACTTTCTGAATATTCCTGTCAGGAGGAAGATGAATGAACTCCACAAGACAAGTGGCTGCATTCTCTTCACCTGAAATTTCTTCAAACACTGTGACACCTCTGTGACTAGAAGCATAAGAGAAGGTCAAGATAAACGATGATGTCTAAGAAGGGTAGAACTCTTTATGTGAGGTTATTTGACTGGAGAGCAGCAGATAAGTAGAAGCTTTTCATAGTGAAAATATGATTTAAATTGTTATAGTATCATTTTTATAGATGTCTATCTAAATATTTGCAAAATGCTCAGTAAACCATTTGTCTGATAGAAATGAAGAAGCAAATAACTGAGTTACTTGGAAATTTTACATCAATGAAAAATGCAATTTCTATACAATAACAATTTTCCATTAAAAAGTTGCCTGTGAAACTGGCATTTTCAATGAGAAAAAAATCTAAAGTTCTATTTATTAAGTTGAAATATTTTTGAATTGGTAAATAAATGGACTAAGTAGATATCTGTCAGTAGCATGGTCTACTGATCTGAAACTCAAGATGAGGTAATTAGTAAAGATGATATTTTTTTCTAATGTTTAAAATAGGTGAAGAGTAGAGAGGGAAAATTGTCTTATATATTTTAATTATTTGCTTAGCTAAACTGAAGAATGTGCAACAACAAGTTCTGTACTTTCATGCTTATTTGTCCTCTTTTACATCAGCTCCAGAAGTCCAGAAAAAGGCCTTGTAACCTGTGGAGAACATCACATCTGGAAACTTTTACCCAGGCTTTTCTACATCTATAATTCCCATGTATTGCCCATACTTTCTTAAACTGACACTTTGAAGCATAAAACAAAGTAGAAAATACTTAATGGGATAGTTAAGGGAGCTTTACAAATCCATCATGGATAGTCTCAGGCTCTTTCTGCTGCTGTCCCAACTCAGTGGGATGTCAGCCATGTCTAGAAACAATGCATACCAACAGTGTGATGCTCAAGCTAATTAACTTTGTTAGCAAGATAAATTAGTCCAAACACAGTTTTCCACTAAGATATCTATACTGGATTTATGTGGCTGAACTGGATTTATCTGCAGGGGGAAGCTGGCTATTGTGTAAGCATTGGTTAAACTATGTATTTCTCTGTCTCAAAACACGAATTCCTGGTTAAAAAAATGCCTGAAAACAAAGAGATTATGCCATGGAGACAATAGTATCCATATCCATGAGAAATTTCATACATAGACCCCTGGGAGAACCTTTCTGACAATTACTTCCATCCAGCACAAAACATCAACTGATCCCATACCACCACCAATGTGGTGGTATGTTCTGGCTACCCAGAACACTGTAGGAAGCACACACTAAAGCATGATATATGCTGTGCCTGTCCTTGGAGATCCCACCAGGTACAAAATATCACAGCTGTTAAGTGCCTGGCAGATATACAAAGCCTTCTTCACCCCGCTGTAACGTTTCTTAAAGATTCTTTATCACCTCCTGGTTATAGGTTATTGTTAACTGCCACAGTTAGCACAGTATCTTCTGGTTAGCTTGAAATGCAGACAGAAAAAGATCAGATCTGCCTGAAGTTGCTGTGCACAGCCATTCCTGGAAGGAAAGGAAGCTGTTCTGCACTCAACACCATGCATGTTTTCTCTCGTAGGCATGCAACTCCAGCATGCCATGGAAGACACATAGCTTCTTTCCATAAAAGTATTGAATTCTAGAGCACTTTGGCTTGGAAGGGACATTAAAGATCATCTCATTCCAACCCACCTGCTATGGGCAGGGATGTTTTCCAGTAGATTAGGTCACTCAATACTTCATGCAACCTGTTCTTGAATGCTTTCAGGGATGGGACATCCACAGCTTCTCTGGGCAACCTGTGCCAGAGCCCCACCACCCTTACAATAAAGAATTTCTTTTTATCATCCAACCTAAACCTACCCTCTTTCAGTGTAAAACATTCCCCTTTGCCTTCCCCTATTTCCGTTTGAAAAAAATATCACTCTCTTTTTTATAAACCTCCTTTTACTTTTTCTTTCTCAGCCTACTCTTCACCCTGCATTTCTTTATCAGATTTCTCCCTGCAGCAGATGATAATGAGTAATGTCTAATGAGGTGCATGGTAATCATCAGGAGAGGAGGTGGGAGAGGCTTTTCATGCCCAGAGGCCACAGCTGTAATATATTCTTCTATCAACTGAGCACTGAGATGTAGGAGGGGAAAGTCTCTTCCCTCTGCTTCATATTTGGTAATCTTTGAGCAAGAAAACTAAAGCCCTGTTGACAGCTCAGCAACCTGCTCTTGTCTTAGCATTTTTTTTCAGTAAGCCAGTTATTTACCATGTTTGTACAGACAGATTAGTTGGGTTTTTTTGTTTGGGGTTTTTTTGTTTTTGTTTTTTCTTGATAATAAATACACAAAATAGCACTGCCTCATCAATCTGGCTAAGCCTCCTCATCCTGCTTTCTGCTCCACAATGACCTTCTCATGCTGACTGAATAATGTGTCCCTTACATGTTTTGTAACAGATATAGATTGCTTACGTTCCCTTTCTGCTTGATGACATACTGATTAATAGCATCATGAGAACTATCTCCTTGTGATCAATTAATCATCTGTCATAATTGTTCAGTAGCTAAATAATTATTAATTTTGGGTACTTGTGATAGTGAAGGTTGACAATGTTAGAGAGGAGAACATGCTCCCTTTGTTTTGCTGGGGACTTGAGTCTAACAGTCTCATAGAAATAGATATGTGTCAAGGCATTTATCCTTCTGTACTTTGGATTCTAATAACTCCTTTCAGGGAATACATCAAAGTATTCACTAAATGTCAGTTGCTGAGGGAACTTGATAATGGAAAAGCAATGCTTTTCTTGGGCAAGCATTAAAGATTTGGAGGCTGGGCCAGACAACCCCAGCTCTGTTCATGAGCAGCAGTGTTCATGAGTGAAGTTGTTCATCGTCACTCACTATTTAATGTGACCTATGTGCAGATAATTAAGTTGATTTATCATCTCCTGCTAGCTATCAGTGAACGTAGATAAGTATTCGAAGACCTAACTCCTCAGAGGTAAAAAAGGTGAAGTAGGCCTTCAACACTCAGCTTGTGGCACATAGGGGATCTCACTGAGAGTATGGAGGACTCAGTGACTCTCCCTTTTTCCCTTTAGATCTATAGTTTGAGTTGTCACTGGAGAACATGTTATCGAGTCCACAACAAAGAAGAATTCTGGTTTGGTATCATTATAAACCTAAGTGCTCAGAAGACAATTGTGTAACGCAGTATTAATTTACTGAGAAGGATGACATGAGAAACTGACTTTATCACATTTTCTAACTCTTAAAATCCAGACCTTTATAACCATTTGTAGTACTATGTAGATATAATGATAGCTGATACAACACCACACCTGAAAGGTTAACCCCCCCTAAATTATTTCTATAGAGAGATTTTACATTTGGAGGTTTCCTTTAGAACTTGAAAACGCCAAAGCTACTTCTCTGATCTTCCAGTTTATTTAAAAAATCTCAAACAAACCTAAACACAAAAACTAAAATTTATCTAATAGGAAAAAAACATTACACAATGCATTCTTCTCTTTTTGTTTGAACACATATCTTAAGTACAGGGTGTGCAAGCAGAGACATGTAGGGATTCCAAATAGGCATTTTGTGTTTGTAAACATTGTGGTGATGCAAATTCTTAAGATGGTATTTTTAGTCTTGACTATTTCTTGTTCCAATACTTTTCCAAAGGACTGATAATCCTTTGAACTTTATACATCATAAAATTATTGTAGAAAAAAAAATCTATGATGAAATTTTTAACTTTGGGGTTTGGTTTGGACATTGATATGGGATTAAAGAGTGTTGGGAGTATAGGAGGTAAACAACCTTTTCTGGTCTTGTTTTTTCCATTAAAGGAAAAGCTAAATACATCCGAAAAATATCCACAAAGACATCATAGCAGAGAGGTAAAGCAAATATTCGTGAATGTTGTCCTGAAATTTTGGATAGAGAATAAAACATTCTTGGGCACTTATAGCAACATTTCCTTGTTTTCCTTGATTCTCAAGATTATTCTTCAGTGTTGGAATTTCAAGTGAGGATTTAGTTATCCTAATGATAACCAACTCTTTATATCCTCCTGCATTTTTCATATGAAAACTCAGGTCTGTGGTGGTATTTTAAATGAAATTGTAAGGGCACAGTTACTTAAGTAATAATACTGATTAAAAAATCAATTTACAGAGCTCTTCAAACAGCCTATCTAGTTGGGTAGGAATCAAATTATACAAAACAGGTGCAGTGGTTTCCATTTTCTTTATTGAGAACCTTTGGCTCACAAGAACCTGGAAATGAAGCATTAATGAACGTTACCAGAGAAAAAATAATTTCTGTTCTGAAAACATAATAGATTAATATTAAATACAAATATATAGTATGACTTCTGTATTATTTCCTTTGTAAATTATGTAAGTAGGAAAATAGTTACTTTATGAGAAATGAGTAACAGTGTTTTTAAAATATCCTCTCAAATTATAGCAGTTAATTTTATATTTATTAATAATATTTGAATGTAAAGGCAACATGAATGACAAATATTTACATTATGTTGTGTTGCCTCTTGAATAAACGACTGTTCTTAAAGACCAGCCTGGGAATTACAGGCACACAGACAACTGGCTTTTCCAAAAATAATTCTGCATGATTAATAGTCTTTGACCAATGATATGTTTTCCTAAAATGTTAACTCCCACTAACTGTGGGTCTAGCTATTTGAGAATTTCTTTTCAGTATATTTTTTCTGATAGCTGACATTTCTATTAATGCACGTTACAGAATGGATTCCCTTGGAAAATATGAAACTGAAGCCAAAATCTTAAGTTTCTCTTCGTTTTCAGTTTTCTATAGATGTGTAAAAGTTTAGACCAGCCTCTGAATTTCCTCCCTTTTTCCTCTGATTTTTTTTTCTTTTCTCCCAGTTGTTTTCCCCTATAAATTTACAGGCAGCTATTAGTAGGCTAAGCTGAAACTATGCAAATGAATTAGTAAATTTAGACTGTGTTTGCTGAGACTATAAACTGTCAAAACAAAATTCTCCTACTGGCCTGCAAAATTTACAGAATAAAGAAAAAAGAAGTGTGGGGGGAAGAAATTAAATCTTTTACAGAGAGTTTATATACAATCTTAAAATAAATGGTGGATTATATATCATGCTACCCCTCATTATCTTCAAAATTCACTTCCTCTTTATTAAAAAGTAAACCAAGCCCTGGGGATTTTATGAGTTTTGGACCTTGCAGAGCACTGTATCTCTTAGACTTGTGCTTGTTAGCAAGATTTTCCATATCTGATCTGACTTTTAACTCAAGTAACTTGGAAGAATTCATGAGGAGAGAGGGAAGATACTTAGAATTGTTGCAAGATGAATTTCATCTACTATTCCAGATGCAGAGGTATCTTAAATATCACTTAATCGGATAGAGTGAAAGTTGAAATGTGCCCTGAAAATGCTCCCTTTTGACCACTTTACTGAAACATAAATATATCTTTTAGGTGATTTGACTTCACTTCATTACTATGTCATTCAGATAATAGGTAACTGTTCAGAAGAGTTCAGAAGTGTGTTTAATTACATGAAGTATCTCTAAATGTTTCACTTAAGTGATTTCAGTTCATGTTCTTTTTTCTCTGCTAGATATGACTCAATGCATAAGATAATGATGTCAGATAAATTTCACCTCTTTAACTGTTTTTCAATATATATTAATACAACTGATTATGATAATTGATACTGACTCTAATTTATATAGATTTTTTTTTCCAGGGCAAATTTTCCTGGGAATTATCTTCAGGTTACCTTTTCTTACCAAACTGCTCTTCAGTGACCTCCTGCTGGTGGTATTCAGAGGCGCTGATGTTTGGGTGTAGCAAGAGCAAGATGACTTATAGAATAAAGGTTGAGCTATCCCAAACTAGGCCTCAGATTTAGGCCTGCAAGGCCTCAGATTTTTGCCTGCCTAGAAGTAGATAAACCTGTGGCGCAGTTAGAAATTCACTTAAGGTGTGTACATGCTTTAGCTGGGATAGTTAAGATAGAAATACGGTTGCTGCCTTAAACTGTGATAGCTTACATACTTGTTCACGTTTCACTGCCAATAGAAATGCACCTGTTACTGCAAACTATTCTGTACTGTATAAAACCAGCCATTTCGTGAATAAAGGGGAGAACGTATGTTATTAATCACATTGATTGGACCTGCGTTGCTCTGTCTCCAAACTCCATTCTCAGAGTCCCTATTCTTTATATGGGAATAACAAGGTTCACTTAATTTAAACCACAGTATTTTAATATGAAACTGGTTTATTGTATTTGCCATAATGGATCATCAATCAGCTTAAAAGAATTTTGAAACTCCTACGCTACTTCTGGCAGCTAATTTTATAAATTTGTGGGTAATTCAAGCATTTCTATAGCCTAGTCTTTGGTGAACTTTGGGGCTTTCTCTTCAAGGTAGAATTATGCTATTCTGCCCATGCCATAGAGATAAAATTCTTCTAAACGTTTTTATATAGTCAATGCAGTCAATTACTTTTCGTTAGTTTATTTATTCATTGTCTCTTAGGATTTTTTCAGACTTTCCTGTTTGTACTATTTGCTCTTCTATATGAATGTTAATACTTCAACATTACCATAGTATGTGATGGTCACTGTTGTTATTCTTCATAGGTATTTCGATAGCTACTCCTGTGACAACAGGGAAACAGCAAACTTTTCTCAAGGTCAGAACTCAAATCACTTTATGCCTGCAGGGTGAGGTTTACAGTGAGAGATAATACCTTTTAGTAGGCTAATAGGTATGTATGGAAGAGACAAACCAGAACTTGGACACTCAAATCATTCCTCAGAGAGCTGTGACTGTCACTGTACCCCTTGAAAAGAAAAAAAAAATCACAGTTGCTTAGCAAAATGTATTATGCAGATAGGTACATTAAGTTTCCAATACGGTCAGGGCAGAACTCGCAGAGGTAATTCTCTTGGGAAGACTTGTACCCATTGTTATTTACTGAGCTTGAGTTTTCTACAGATCTTCTTGCCAATAAAAACATTTTCCCTGAAAGCAAGCATGTCAGTAAACAAGATTGGAAAGTACATTAAAAAAAGAGCTTAAATTTCTATTTACCCAGCATTAATAAATGTCCAGGTGTTTTGAATCCCATTTGCATTGCTAAATCAGTGCAGCAAATGACAGAGGACAAGAGGAAAAGATAAAAGGCCTACAGAAGTAAAAGAGTACACAAGAATTAATTGTCTCTCACAAGGAATAAGTGAACAAGATTTAATACCTATATTCTCTATTGTTACAGCTTTACAATGCTGTCTGGACTAATCCTATATTTTAGCCTTTCTTGAGTCATATTTTAAGAAGTTTCTGGGTATGGGATGTAGCAAGTAAGGAGTCCTACTTAAGATCTTCATGGATAAAGCAACAGCTCCAAACACAAGAACAGTCTTAGGCTTCTGTTTGGAACTCTGGTGTGTTGTATCCACTTGTGTTTAAATCTGCCATCCCAAGCCCTTTGAACAGGTTTTGTCTCAGAGACCTCGATGTTCCACAGAGTGATAGTCACCTGGTCTTTCAACACATGCAAAACATCATTATTTTTACATGACTGAATTTGACACTCCTTTTGCATAAGTTTTGTGATTGATTATAAAAAATGTGATGGATTATGTTTTTAAGAAAGAAAAAGGCATCACAAAATGTATTATCAAAGTTAGAGGAGACATAAAAGTGTAAAATACAATTTCATAGCTAAAACTAAGGATTGTTTTCTTGGGTTTGGTTTTGATACTTTGGGTTTGAGTTTGGTTTTTGGGGTTTGTTTGTTTTTGTTGTTGGGGTTTTTTTTGAGACATTACAGTTATATCTCCTAATTCATCTAGAATACCAGTGTTTTGATTTTGTTCAAAGAATTTAAAAGTAAAACGGGCTTTACTGGTTGATAACATAATGACTATTTGTTAAAACCTGCATGTAAATTATCTCATTTGTGCTGAGATTGTCTAACACCAATATTCAATATTTTGTACTACTGAAATACTGAGATACTTCTGGCAGTCTGGATTATTGAATGGAAAAACTACACAATAAAACTTTCAAACTTTGTTATATCTATGTTGTATAATAACAGGTGGGCTATGCTATCACCCTCAGTTTGTTTAGCTTGATTATTGCCTCCTCAAGTCAGCCAGCTAGAAGTCAGTGTTAACATTTCAGAAATAATGAATGAACTGGTGACAATATATGGAAGCAAAGCAGGCGCCAGCAGAGTTGTACACAAGAGGCTGACAGGCTGTCAGAACCTGTCAGATTTGCACTTCACACAAATAAAGAGCATTTACAGATAGCTTTATAAGGAGTTATTTCATCTCAAAAGGAATAGATGGTATCACAACTGCTCTGAGAATTCACCACAAATCCATGCATCAAATATGAAGCTTTATTATGTCTGAGCCTTCTGGTGGATTCCACTGAATTACCCAGTCTAGCTAGTCTCTGGGTTTAGATGAGGACTAGCTGGCTGCCATCCAATCTAGGGAAACAATCCAATATAGATGTGGGTATATATCCATAACAAGAGATATGGACATGGGATATATCCATACGGGATATGTTGGTGGTAGGCAAGGAGGCATTAGGAGAGCAACTGGAGATTGCCATATTCTCACTTTGAACTGAAAGCCTGTGACTACCACTTATAAAACAAAGGGCTAACCCCAAGGCCATGGACACCTACAGAAATTTTTCATTGTCTTCTTTTATGGATTTAAACAGGCTCCAAACTTGCAATCTGTTCTATAAATATTATATTTTATTCACAAATACTTTTCACTGAAAAGTCTAAAAAGAGAGAAGTAGAATAGGTCAGGGCTAGGAAGCCTCTTGAATATTGCTGGAAGAGATTGCTTTTGTTTAGCGAACAAGAGGCAAAATAGAGCTATATTTCTTCTTTGTAGTTATACCAGTGGGATAAACAACAGAGAGTTAGATGAGTTACGTGAGATGAAAAACCAATGCAAGAACAAATATAAATAAATATAGGTTCAAAATCAGTCTAAACATTGGAAAACTGTGATTTTAAAACATGCTTCCAATCACAATATTAGAAGTAAAAATAAATCTAGAAAGGTTTAAAATGGAACTCACTTAGCTTATATGGGGTATAGTCCGGACTGAAGTGGTGAGGAATAAGACCCTGACTAATTTCTCATCAGACCTCTTTTTCTAAATTATAACCTCTTACAACTAAAAAGGTAGAGAGAAGCCCTCGCTCCCTGTCCATCCAATGAACAAATTATAGATGTCTTCTATAAATTGAGATGAGAGAGAAAAAGTCTGCTTGTGAGTGTCTCCTGAGAGACCCCAAAATGATTGTCCCACCCATCCCTTTGCTCTGAAGTCACTTTGTTTTTTTCCTATTTATAAGAAAACCAACAGGATTAAAGCTCAAAAGCTTCTGAATTTTGGTAAAGTTACAAAGATATTTTAATTTTTTTTTTTCAGTCCCAAGATATACTGTTGGGAAGGGGAGAAAAGCAGGAAGGAGGAAGGGGAATAGGATAAGAAATCAACATGTAGCATTAGACGTACTTTGTATGCCAACAGCATGAAGGCAGTAAATCTGCAGTGCTTCTCTGCTGCAGGACAGACTATGTGTAATCACATACAGATCCCCCAAGATTGCTAAATTTTTCTACTGTTCGATTGAGAACAATGCCAATAGCTTCCTTCTGCTTTCACTGTCGCTGTCTCAGTTCCTTTCCTAGTTATGCCACCCTGCAGCAGTGCTTGGCTGTTATTGTGCACGCCCTGTTGTACGGGAAGGATATATGCAAATACCTAGGAAAGGCTGTTAGCAGTCACTTTGAGATAAGCTTTCTTTTTGGTCACAATGATAAGATTAAAAAGATTACAGCCACAACACATGGCTATGAAACATCCTGACCCTTCAATGGCAGCTGCTATATCTGTTCCTGGACAAATGAGGCATAGTAACTTTTGCTCACTATAAAAACAAGGAAACTAAAAGCTCCCCCAAGAGTACAACAGTGAAAAGGAAGGGAATCGAAGCCAGTGGAATTTGGTTACCCTGCCAGTTTAAAGGGTTACCTTGTCATGGTCACACTGGATTCAATCAATCCATTCAATAGATCACATGCTTTTTTGAGTTTAAAACATGATGACTACATTTTACATGTGTATGTATGAAATATGTTACTTTTAAAACAAACAGAAAATAGAAATTAAATCTAATAACGTTTTATAGATAAGGTGAATATATAATGTTACTGAAAGGCTTTTGGTTGATGTTGTTTTTTAAGGAGTAAAAAAGAGCAGAGTGTTCAGAGTGCTTCTTTTGACCCATGGAGCAGGTGAAAAAAAGAAATACAATTTTTAATTACAGCATCAGGTACTGAGCCTCCAAAGCATTTTTTTTCATTGTTGTCTAGTAATGGTCTGCAACAAAATGTTAGTTCAAGGCCTTGACATGGCCCAAGATGAACAATGAGTTCATTGAACTACCCTCAGGACTAAGCTGCATGACTTTTAATTGGGTCAAGGCAGACTCATAATAGACTTCAAAGTCTTTTTGATTTTGTTTTTACTGCCATGATAGCAGCTCAGTTTGATAATGCAATTTCAGAGCATTATCATGTAAGTAGCTTTCATATTGAATTAGTGAAATATAACAGGATAAGAAAAGTAATGCATGCTAGACATCTCTTACAATATGCTTCTGCATCTTTTCACCACAAAATGACATCTGTGACCTTTCTCTTCCCTTTTCAGTACAATCAGTCAGTATGAAAAGCTCTGCTCTATAGCTAAAAATAGATCAGCCCACCTATTAAATGTTGTTCACCAGAACATTCTTGTCTGCCTTGAAAGCTAAAGAAAGAAGGTAACGGTATGAAATTAAGTAGGAAAATATATTTTTGTGTTCGGATTTTCTGTATTAGCTTGACAAAAATCTATGACAAGGACAGGAAAATAATTGACTATGGTACTCAGGTACCCCAAGTGTCTTCCTTCTTGTCCAGAGAAACAAAATCCAATGTACTCTGAATGTGCAAGTATTGAATCCTAGAGACAGAGCTGACTTGAAAATTTACCCATTCAGGGAAGAGCAAAATCTCCATCCTTTGTATGATGCACGTGTAACCTCAAAAATGCATTCAGATTTCTTACTTGCCTCTGAGTAGAAACACTTTTATTTTACAGATTCTATGCTATTTTATCTATTTAATTACTAACTCATAACTACAGCGTATTTCTTCATCCTCTATAACTCTGAACCAACCTCTTTTTGGTTATGAAGGGGTTTTTTATGAAGCACTTACATATGAGAAAATTTCTCAAGGAGGGACGTCTCTTTTAGGGGCTGACAATGTTATTTTATTGCTTATTTTATTAATTAGTTACGAAAACAATAATCTATTACATCATTTGCTGAATATTTTTTTCACTAGCCATCCTTCAAGGATTTATCTTTATGTTTAATTTCTGAACCAGAATGCTATCAGCCATGTACGGCATAGAGTTTGGTTAAAGGCTGTTGATAGACTGTTGGCTGCTGTGATTTGTCAGAGCCTCAGCAGTTTGTATAGACCTGTTTGCAAAGCATGTCTGTGACACAAATTGAAAATGTGGGATATGCTCCCAAGTGTAAGAATAATGGTTCTATAAATAAAACGATGGCTTTGTCGGTAACAGTCACACAATGAGGAAGAACATCTTAATCTCTAAGGTTAATGGGAAAAATAGCACTCTCCAAATGTCAGGACTTTTGTCAAATTCTTTTCCTGTGTTGAATATGGTAGGTAATAAATGGCCTTACTATGAAGATTGGTCACAATGTACAAAAAATGTAAAAGGAACAGTAACTGTCAAATCTAGGTGCAAGCCACATGACAAATACAGCAATAAAATAATAATATTAATAAAATTTCAAAAGCTATCTGGTATGCACTATGAAAAGAAGGAATCTGATAATTTTGTATGTGAGCTTTGATTCATAGAGAGCTGTATATTTTTTGTTCTTTACCTACTACCACCTGCTTTTTTATTCCTTCACCCTTAATTGTTTGTATCCAATGCTGCTGTACAGCTGTGGGTGCTGATGACATAATCCCAGCACACTGTGCCTCAGCTTTATTTTCCAAACAAATCAAGCAGGAGCAGCAACACTGCATGGGTTTGATATGCCTGAACATATGTAGAAAATATTAACCTGAGAGTAGATGCTTTCTATCTTGGCAGAATCTGTCTCTATACTGAGGACTCCATTCAAAAGTAGAGTAATACTGTGGTTCCCTTTTTCACAGACTGAAAAATAAACCAGGAAAAATATTTTCAAGTTTTTCTGCTGCCAGTATAGCACTGGATGGTAATTTACATGGAGGTAACCACAAAAAAAAAAAAAAAAATAGATATAACCATCAAAGACAATTTTGTACACAGCCCATAGAAACATGAGAAGTGTGTGACAAAGGCAGACTAAAATTCCAACCTGACCCATTTTTCCTCTTGGAGAAGTATCTGCCTCTTTTTCAAGTGATAGGCACAACCACAAAACCCCTGGCACCAATCTCCATTGTGGGCAGAGCTGCAAACCTTAAATCATGTGTAAAAGCATATGTTTAATCCTTGGAGGGCAGGGTTTCTCTACACAAGTATTATTTAAATTTGTCTCTCAAAGTTTGGGAATGAAGGAATTAACTTGAGGGATAATACACAAATACATTTGATGCCTTGATCCCTGAATTTCACAATGAACTACAATAGTTTGCTGCTGAGAGAGCCTGAATTTTTGAAGACATAACCTGTCGTGAATTTGTCTTGCTCTGCTTATACTGAACTAAAAGCAGGAAAAATACAGATCAGGAGTGGGTTTTATAATAAATCCTTAACAACAGAGATGCTTCTTTGATTTTTGTCCTTGGAGGACCAGGGAAATAAAGAAAAGTGTTACGACATAGTACACTGATTTAAGTAGCTTCTGAAGCTAAGCAGTAGTTTTTGCCTTGTGAATCTGATGTACAGGGAGAGCAGCTGTAATGTAATGGATTAAATTTTAGTTTAAGAGTTGAGTGAATCAGGTCCTTGACAATAATGTAATTTTTTGGTGGAGGCTAAGACTGAACCTCAGTGACCTGGCTTATCTGTGCAACATGGAAAGCAAAACTGTTATCTAAAAAACACAGCAGATGTATGGGGCAATAGGAAATCCAAATTATGAATAAAACTGGGCTTGGTCAGAGATTTTTCATATCATATCTTTCTTTCCTCTCCTGTATTTGAATATAGGATAATTGAATTTATGGAGGGGAAAAAACAAACAAAGCAAAAGAAAAACAAACAAAAAAAACACCCAAAAAACCCAAAAAACCCCCCAAAAAAACCAAAAAAACCCCAAAACAAACAAAACAAAACAAAAATACAAAAAACACCAAAAAGAACCCCAAAAACAAACAAACAAACAAAAACCAGAACCAAACCTATCAAATTTCTTGTAGAGATTAGATTTTTGGTTTAAGGTGGGGTTTTTTTGTTTTTTGTTTTTTTGGGGTTTTGTTTGTTTGTTTGTTTTTGTTTTGTTTTGTTTTGTTTTGTTTTTTTGTTTTGTTTTGTTTTGTTTTGTTTTTTTGTTTTGTTTTGTTTTGTTTTGTTTTTTTGTTTTGTTTTGTTTTGTTTTGTTTTGTTTTTACCTGATAGATAAACAGGAGGTCAGGACTTCCATGAGGAAGTATGGGAGCTTCTACTCAAGTACCTTTCTGTCTGGTTTATTTAATTTGATTTTGTTTTTTCACAACAGTATCTTTCAATTAGCATCTCTTTTTCCACCCGGTCTTTAGGCTGCTCTGTTGCAACCCCAAGTCTTCATGAACCTTCTGTTCCCCAAAATTCTCTCTCGCTTTTTGTATTCACACTTAAGTTTGTTAACAGACTTTGCTTGTAGATTACTTTACCAGTTATAATTAAGAATAATTCCACGATATCAACAATATGGAGGATTCTCATTTACCTTACAGTAAAAAGCCTCATCAGACTTTTTGCATCCCTAGTACAGTGCTTTTCTTCTGGGCTCTGCTAAACACTAACATTTTCTGCAGGCTCATGAAAAATTTAACCTCTGTTTGCTGACAAGAAGTCTATATCTTAATTAAAGTCTCAACTTCTCTTTCAGTAATAATACCAATTTTTGGAGAATAAGTGATATAATCCTGCTGGATTTTTTTCCAGAATCACTAGAGATATTGGACCCTAAAAAGGAAAAATTAATTCAGATAGAAAGAAAGAAGATTGTTGTGTACTTTAATTGCCACAAATCTATTGACATCACAGTAATTTTCTTACCCTATGTAACCATGTTAGTGCAAAACTTCCCATACCTCCATTGACAGAAAAACAACAAAAAAAGCTACACCAGAGTATAAAAGGAATGGATTTTGTTCACCAGCAAAGAAATTTCCTGTGTGCATTGCTAACTGATCTTGTGGCTATCTTGACTCTCACTCTGGAGAACAAGAACTTGTTTCTTGGAGACTAGGAGCTGGAAGGGTGAGTGAAGTTGCCATCAGTGTATGAGGCTATAAAGACAAATTACTCTGTTCCTCTGCATATCACTTGGAGCAGAATTTCTCTAAACACCTTTATCAAAAGTAAAACCTCATGTTGAGTCACACCTTAAAACAGCTCCAAGAGTAGTTAATCTATCACAACCTAATGCACTTTCCTCCAGGAGGTAAGTTACACTTCCAGATAAAATGAGGACCTTGTTCCTAGTCTAATTTTGTTTTTCTTCACCTCCTAGGCACTGCATCTTATTGAGCTTCTCTCTACCAGTTTAAAGAGCCTTTTCATACAAGAGAACTTTTCCCTATACAGAACATATTGACTTTTTTTTTTATAACATTCTTAGTTTGAGTTACTTGACTCTTTCAGTCTCCTACAGAAATACTCTAGTGAAATTTCCCTGAAGTTTTTTTAGTCAGCTGCATCTTTGAACCTTTCTTCTCCCTGCTGCTTCCATCCCAAAATAATTCTACAAAAATTTAGATATCTTCAGAGCACAAAAGTAGACATCAGGGAACAATGGGGAACAGGAAAATACCACAGCCATTCTTTGCTACCATCATTCCATCTGTTTACTACTTTCTTATCTCAGTTGTCCTGTCTTTGTACATCCAAAATCTCTCATATGGAAAAGAGATGATAAAAGGAAAATATCACAGGCTTTTCACATTTTTATTTAAAAATTCAATTTTCTCGTGCAAGTTTCTATCCAAAATTTGACAAATAAAAATATACAGCACATTTAGCCTGAGATATATAGTCACTATACACTATGGGGTTTATATAGATAATGTGAGATTTCTTCAGCCTTTTTTTTTTTTTACAGAAGTCTGATGTATGTAGAAAATACTCAAAATAAGATTCTCACTCAAGGCTCTTTAGGGTCTCTGTTGAAAGGCAAGAAAATAAATTGTTTATATAGCAACATCACTTCAGGCATGGGCTGAAGCACACACTTGTTTGTCAATAAACCAGGTTGTATGAGATGTAGGCAAACAAAATAAAAATAAGAAATAAAATATTCTCCATTTATACAGCAAATCCTATGTATTATTTCAAACAAATTTAGAGTAGCAAATAAAAACTTTTTATTCCTGCAGGACAATGAAGAATAGAGATGTTTGATGTTGGAATTTATGCTGGAAGTCTCAAAGATAAAAGAACTAAACAGAGATGCACCTGAGGTACGAGTCACTCTTGCCCTATTTACAGTGCTTTTTCACAGAACCTACTTAACTTTGTAAGGATCACAGTCAGCTTAATTTCTTTTAAATTCATTCTGGAAAGGAGTTATTCCATAGAAATGTTTGTTGAATAATGTATTTGGATGAAGGTTGTTCAGTCAGCTCTATGAAAGTACAGTGCTTGCAACTGCAGGTGAATATACATTGTAAGAAGCTCAAGTACTAGAAGTAGCTCATGGGCTCTTCACAGCAAGCAATCACTTATCAAGACACATGACAGCAAGGTGTATGATCACAACATCAGTTCAATGCAAAAAAGTGATTTTCTGGAGAAATCGTGACAGCTGGCTTATAGATAACTGTACTGCTTTTGCTGTCAACTTTTAAATAATAGGCTATAATATAAAAAAACCACAACCCTACCAAAGCTCTTGTAGGAAAAAATGTCTTGAGTGAACTATTTGATTCTTAGAATTTTGATATGAGATTTAACAATTTAACTCTTGAAAACTCAAGAGCCTGATCAGCTGAAAGATGAAAGGATACAAAGGACTTCACGAGGAAACTAAAATATAGAATCATATTTAGCTATGTCTCAGAAATAAGTGAGGAAAATATACTGCATAATCTCAAGTTTTAAATTTTTTGTCCTTTTTGTCACTGACTTTTTCCTCAAAGTATGGGTACATAAGAACATGGTCCATGGTTGCAGGCATTTTTCTTTTTTTGTGTTTACACTAATTTGTACCAAGTTTTTCTTAGAATTTACCCCTCAAAATGGGGAAAGAATTTTCTGTGTTATAATGACTTAGAGGGAAATCATTAAATCAATGCTTTAAATTTGTTATAAACTGAGTATTGTGTATTCAAATAAGAAGCAGTGATCCCTCCAGACAGTGCAGGCAATTCTTGGTGATTTAGCTGCACCGGTTGAATAACAGCAGTCAGATAAAAAAACCTAGAAACATAGAAGGAAAGGGAAAAAACCAGAAACCGGATGATATTTACGTGCATATGTGTCCTGGAGCTCCCAGAATTGCCAGATTTCTATCTCCACCTTCAGATAAGTTTGAGGACAGAGATAATTATCTGATTACATTAAAATGCAAGGATTATTGGGCAGTACATTCCAATGGTGTCCAGCAGAATGATATGAAGAGCTGGAAAACCTCAGCATCTATCACCCTGATGCCTGTGAGTAGATTCATTACTGAAGTACAAAAGGAAAAGCTAAAATAAGCCAAAGTGTAGTGAGAAAAAATAACAGAAGAGACTAGACCTCATGGTCTGAGGGGTGATCTGAGAATCATCCAAAGGTTCCCAGTTTTGTCAGACAGCAGTTTGGAGCTAGAGATGTTTATATAGGTGAAGAGGTTCAAAGAGAAGGTTAACCAAACCTTTAAGCATCTCATCCCTTAGTTTGGTAATGTATGTGGGTTTTTTCTACAGTCAGCAAGAAAAGCAAGGCATTTCTGGAACCTTCCTCAGGACTAGCCTAACATTTTAACTTTTGCCACTGACTCTGTAAAGCACATGAAGCCATCTCCATGCTGATGAGATGCAGCAGGCCAAGGGACTGGAAAGGAGAAGCTTGGGTTGACTCATCACACATAACTAATGAACCTCCTCCTTTGTCCCAGTCCCTTGGCCCACTGCCTACATATATTATGAGCTTTTATATAGGTGTTCACCCAATTCCAAACCTAATACAAAGTTTGAGTTGTCATTCTTCATTCTCCAAAAGCTGAACACTTTGACAGAACGTGCTTTGAAGCTGACTTTATAAATAATCACAGACTGGCTTTGTAAGAGCCAAAAGACAGGGGACCTAAGATGTTAGCTCTTCACAGCATCAGGGAATCGAAGCCAAGAGATACTATATCTCAGAATAACCTTTTCCAGGAGATATTTTTGAGAAATTTTCTCCCTTTTCCTGCCTGAGTAGAGCCATGGCACAAGAAAAAATGTACAAGCTTACCAATTGAAAAAAAACCAATAAAAAAGCAGACTGGCTGCAGCTGTAGTCCAAACATGACTTAATAATTATGCAGTTTTTATATTATGTCTTTTCTCCTTTTGTACTGAGTTTAGCTGAGAGATAGGTACTTATTTATTCAACAGGAGCAGATATATTTCTCTACATGTGCTTCACTACACTGCTTCAGACTCCTAAAGAAAGCTGTGGGTACCTCAAGCAAGAGAAACATTATTTCTGTGACCACTGAAACTCCAATTATACCCACATGCTATGTAGGGGTCTGAACCTCTGCTGGTCGAACACCTGTGTAAAGCTCATGCTGTGTTCCTTATGATTTATCAAATGAGCTCAACAAATACCTATTCATAGTTCCTGTTATACGTCTTTCTTGGAGGAGATTGAGAAGTTCCTCAGAAAAAAAAGTCAATTTCCTTCTGTTTTGTTGGTGAGAATTAATTGCAATAACAGACTTCTATTGTCTTCTTTAAGAGTGAGCAAGTCTATAAGTACTTTCTTTCCGATGTTTTTCAGGATGCGAGTATTTCAAATAATTTTAGTCCTGAACATACAATTTATGCATGCAATATTTGAACTCAGTGTTTTCCACTTTGCTGTTTACATACGTGGAGCTACATTCTATTTCCTCCTTTTCCTTCTTATCTCCATCCTAAGCAATGAAAATATTTGGATGGTCATCTCTCCTCTGGAAGGGAAACAAACAGTGCAAACATAGAAACGAACAAGTGTGTTTGAGGGACTGAAGGGTGACAATTAAAACTAAACAGAGGAAGGGAAAAGCAAAGACTTTAGAACGACCTTAAAGGAGAAAGAAAATAACAGTCTGTAAAAGAAAAAGGGAGCCACTTTGGGGTGAGAGAAAGCAAATGGCAGGGAAAGGACAGCAAAGCAGAATGGACTAAACTGAGATTTGAAAGGGAAGCGTCACTTATCTCAGGGTCTCAGCAATGTGGGGGTTTTGTTTGTTGGTTTGTTTTTGTTTTTGTTTTTTTAAAAAATGCTTTCACAAGGAAAGAGAAAAAAAATATTTGCAATGTTATCACAAAAGAAAAAGTATGAGTCTGCCAAAACCAGTAAGATGCCTTGAAATTTGTGTTTATTATAATAAAGTAAACCTGTGAATGAACCCATCTTGATTTCATTATTACATATTTTCAATAACAGCAGCAATAGCAGCAAAAACAATGGAGATTTCTAGAAGAAATGGCAAGAAATATGAGTGATAAATGAAGAATTATTTTTTTCTAACAAGGAAAAGAAAAAAAGTACTCAAAGGAGAGGGAAAAATAAAAGATACAAAAATAGAAAATATGAAATTCAAATATGATATTGGGAGGGAAGAAGAAAAAAAATAGAATATAATTACCTACCAATTTTTTTTTAATTTATTAATTTTATCGTCCATTTTAATCTCATCACAATATCATGTCTGAGTGCCTAAAGGCCAGAGAGGGTTTAATTTCACCCCTTCCCCCCAGAGGCAACTAAGAGATGACGATGTCATGTCATTATTCCTGTTTAGCACCTTGCCTCTGCTTTTCCTGTGGCAGCAAAAGAACTGTTTTGCAGTGGAGCATTCAGTGCATGGATCCCAGTTCAGCAATAGCAGCTTTGGAAGGCTGCATTGCTGCTCCAGTTTGTTTACCTGTACTGGGAAGAGAGACCAGCCAAAGTAAATCTCATGGATGTGTGAGGCTTCCTCTCGCTTTCCTCTCCTCTCAAAAACCCACTTAAATCCCACTGTAGCCACCACCCATACTACTACTCAGACTTCTGATGATAAAATATCCCTGTCCTTTCACACACAGGCTGAATACTCAAGAAGGAATACGGCCTTCCAATGTGGAGACAAGAAAACTTCTAGGAATGAAAAACCATCTGACCACAGTAAAGCTTATGAGCATCAGGAGCTCTGGTTTCAAGAGGGCCAGAGAAGAGGGCTCTTCTCTGATGTGATTGATATTCATTATCATTACTTTGGCCAATGTAAAGTTTGGGTCATTGCAAAAACATAAGTATTTGGAAGGAGAAGTGGTACTTTGAAAATAATAAATCTTAAAAGTTATTTTAACATGATCATAAGTTATATTTTTAATATTTAGAAGTATTCAAAGCCATTTTCACATTAATTTAGACTGAAAATTATTTTTATCTGTTCTTTTTTTTAGTAAACCTTAAAACCCATGTCTCTATGAAGATTTATATAGAACATTATTTATACACCTAACTAAGCTTCCATGACCTACCACACAGATGTCCTCAAATGAGAAACAAACAGGATAAGAAATATTGAGGAGAAGGAGGATTAGCCTTCAGAAGTATTTTGTAATATTGGAGAAACTGTCCTTGTGATATTAATGAAATAAAGGCTGAGTATTAAGATAGGGAAGAAAATAAATAAATAGAGATAAAAGTAATCCCAAGTTATAATCCTATTACAAACTTAGAGGAGAAAAAATGTTTCTCCAGACCTTGCAGAAAGGTGGGAAGTCATATTTCAAGAAAAGGTAGGTATCATCTGGTATTTTCATTGACACTTATTTTACTTTTCAAAATATCCAAAATTATCCAGAATAAATTAGCACCATTGTGCTGTCAGAGGCAAAGCAGGTGAAAATCTTCCTCATTACTGCTAGAAAACCAGCAAAAGTGAAGACTGGAGTTTTAGTGGCATTCATAAGAAGACCTGTTCTGGGATCCATGGACCTGCACTGCTGACTTGTGTACCTTGCAGAGAGGTGACTGCATCATGGAGAACAGCAAACTGTCAGAAAAGGCAAGGATGGCTGCATGGGTAGCAGAGGAGAGATACTGTGTTATCTCACAGTTATCTCACAGAGAGATACCGAGATAGCAGAGTTCATATCTGCCACCCCACTACTGATTTGGTTGGGTAGAGCCTCTGATTAATGCAGGTAAAAGGAAAGACTTGACAAAGCTGACCAGCAGTTTAAACTCAGAATGTCTGTGGTAGTTCTTTCTGATTCACCTGCTGAAAGACTGATAAACTTGCCAGTTTCATGAACATGCTGCTGAGATTGCAATCAAAACTCCCTTGATTTCTGCACAGCAAAATAATGGTTTTCCTGGACACAGAATTGTGATAAATTCTGACCCAGAAAAGGCAAGCACGATGGCACTGAAAAAAAACAAAACCAAAAGAATTGGGAAGACAAGGTTTGATTTTTCATGTAGTTGGTATGAACAACTGCACTAATCACTATTTTTTATCCTACTCACAATGATTTTGGTGCTGCCACAATTTCTGGCCTTATACAAACTGCAGACAGTATTCTCCCCTTCATGCCGTCCCCGTTTCATGTAACTTGAAAAGTTCAAGGGAAAAAGTACTGGTGAGCTCAGTCTTATTTTCAGTCATCATATAAACACTTCTTAGACAGTGAAATCTCAATGTAGTTATTTTTATGATTTTTTGGTACACAAATAATAATTGCCAACCCATTCATTGGTTTTATTGATTTGCTTTCTGGAATAAAGTAGAGATAGAAACAAATCTACTGTAATTTGGCGAGTGATTTTTTTTGTAAAATAATAATGAGAAAGGTTTTTTAAAATGTACCTGAAAGAGAATGGCTAGATTTGAAGAGAAGACAGAAGATTATTTTAGGGTGGAATAGGATGAAATCCAAAGAGCAGGGTAAGATCAAAAAACAAATAGAAATCTGTATATACTGTGGAAGAAGTCATGAAAATAAATTGAAGCTTGAGGGAAGGATGGAATGGAAAAGGAAAAAACTAATAATTTATTTACCAATCCAGTCATTTAAAATTCTAATTTATGTACCCATCTATCTCACTCTATGCTGTGTGTAACAAAACTTTCATCAATACAACATAAAGATGTCAAGTCCTTGAGCTTTGTCCTCCTCTTCCCCTGGAAGCACTGGAGGATATTTTATTAATGATTGCTCCTGCCTCAGATCTCCCTCTCTTGAAGGTGAAGGAGCTGAGCAAGGGCCGTTATTATCATCTTTGGCTCTGATCCCTTAACTTCAGACTCTCTTTAGAAACGGGTTTGGAAATACCTGAAGAGAAATGAGCTCACTGGGGAAATTATCAGCTTCAAAAAACCAAATACCGTTACCAATCACCCTGCAATAAAACAGTCTCAAACAAACTCATTTCTTACAGGACACTTTCTTTTCCTGATGTTGCCAGCTGGAAGAGCTATGGCTGTGTAACTGCTCTAACCTTGGTCCATGTTGGCAGGGCATGCAGCTGTGGAGCAGAGCCGATGTTGCTGTGACATGAGCATTATGGTTCACACTTGCTTCCCTCGAGGGACTGCTGTGTCTCTCTTGATTCAGCACCACAGCAGTGGACATTTATAGAAGCTTTAGTTCTACAGTAGAATGTACTGTGTTTGTGAGATTAATGACCCTCCCTTCTGCTCTGCAGTTAGAACCCATGGTTTACACATGCTAATAATCATATCATTTCATATCACACACACTTCCTTTTATGTTTGCTATTAACACACAGTTCATTCTCAAAAATATTTTAAGGTACCAGTTGAAACCATTAAATTCACTCTTTATTTAATATTGTTAAGCAGTGATTTTTTTTTTCCAAAACATTTTATAAAGTTATTACTCTGATGTTTCAAAAACTGGGGCTACTATACTCCAAGAATAAGTTAATCACTCTGCTCATTTTAACTTTATAGGTGGGACTGAATGTCTCACCAAATTAATAATCTGGTATTATCGAAACTCCTGCAGAGAAATATACTGGTAAAACTTCTTGAGATGAGCTGAGAACTTTAGGACAGATTTATCAAACATATTATTTGATAAAACATGACAGGACTTGTTGAACATATTTCACCAACCTCACGTGAAACTTTGTAGTAACATAAAATTTTAAAAGAAAACAGCCTTAGAAGCAATTCCCAGCTGCTTACAGCAATAGCAAATCATGACAATAAAGGCAAGTCTATGATCAGAATGGCCAACCCAACAAGAGTGAGATTTTCTACAGGTAGTTTTATGTGCCTACATCACTTTACATTGTAATCCCCATTTTGGTAATCCACTTTCAAGAAAACCAAACCAATAAGCATAACATATATTTCAAACAAAAGTATCCATTTTTCAATAGGTATTTAATCACTACATTGTTACAGACATACCAGAATCCTATCACAAATAAACTTCATTCAGAATGCTATTTGATGATATTAATCGGCTGTAGGCTTCCAAATCTTAATTTTCCCTCAGGTTATCATCCAGGTGGTTTTTCCAGTTAAAAAGCACAGTCTTTTTCCATGTAACACCAGTTATGACTTGCATAATATGTTTCCAGTTAAATTTTAACCTTCTCAGATGAAAAGTCCTTTATCCGAGAGCTGAGATTTGTGATTTCTGTACATTCTTGTCTGGGTTAGTCCCCACGTTCTTCTATTCAAACAGGCCATAAAACTTTCAGTCTTAAACTGAATAATCTGAAATTACAACACAACCTGAAACTGATTTCTTATTTAAGTACATTTTTTTCATCCAGTACATTTTTATTCTCATTCTATATTAAGGAGGATGGAAGGAGCTAAAGTGGTTCACAAGTAAGGCAAAAATGCACATTATTTCAGATGCTCTGAAATGTTAAGGAGGACTAGTCACAAAAAACTATAGAAGATGAAAGTTATCATTTAAGAAAAAAAGAGAGTGAAACAATACATGTGTGTCTTGATTTCAGATCTATTACTGGAGAGTGTTCCTCTCAAGCCTGGGGCTTGGAGGTTTATCTTCCAATTGGCACTTAAAATGCAGGAAAAGCTTTCTAAATGTCATTTTCAGTTTTGAATTGACTATGATCAGGATAATGGAGTGCATGGAAGGATATGCTCCAGCTACAACTAAGGATACTGCAACTTTCACAACATCTTTACTTTGAGATGTCGACAGTATCAATAGAATTTGAGCTACAAAACTGGAAAGATACAGGATTAAGAAAGAAATAATGGATTTAATAGCAGTTAGGTGAACATCTATCATAGCATCCCTGAAAGTATCTGCATAGCATTGCATTGTCTTTCTGTGTTTCCACAGAGAAGTAATTAACAGAGCTGAGGTCACCACGGAGATTACTAGAGGGAAAAAGCAACCTACAAAGTAAAGAAGCAGCAAGTAGAGATGTGAACTATCCCAGTCCGTGATATGAGCTGTGCTGTTTTCTCTGCAGTTCCCTGTTGAGCTGCACAGGTAAGTGCTGGGTGTAATCCATAGTAAAGGAAGAGAAGTCATAGAGGAGATCACCAGCGATCCAAGAAGAAGCCATGGGACCATCCCAGCTATTCTGCGCTTGACTTGCAGCAGCAGCCAGTGGGTGATGTTGATTATTTTTACACAGTACAGCACGTAGAGCCACGTACTGAACCACAAGCTGCTGTGGTTTACAAACATCCACACAGCACCAAAGTCCTTGTACACTGAAGCCAGCTTTAACACATCTGCAAAGTAGAGACTGTGGATGTGCATCAGGACCGTCACCTGCAAGATAAATCTTGATGTGCTCAGAAAGATCAGGATCATGTCAGCAGAAGATGTTTTTTTGCTTTTGATCCAGTTAATGATATTAACAGTTGTAATAAATCCATTTCCAATGGATCCAAGAACAACTTCAACAGCTACAATGCTCATTGAAATGATAAGAATTGGTGGCAGCATCTTGCTGCTTTGGTCACTCCTGCCTGATTAGCTTTTGTAGCTGTGCAGGAAGCTGAACTGTTCTGATGGTATCTGGCTAGTCCCAGCTCTTACCTGCTCACCTTATATCTAGGAACAAAAAGACATCTGGAAATTACAGTGATAAATTATTGATGTTCTTCCTGAATGTGCAAATCAGAAAGATTTATTAATTAACTCTAAATGTGTAAGATTTGCCTATGTTTTTCCTTAGGGGTGTGAAATAGCCAGCTGTATCAACTTACCCATCTTGTGTCCAATTATTTAGACAATTATTTATTCTTATCTAGAGTGACAGAAAGCTCTGTGGCTCTCTGGTTACAGCAGTACCCGACAATGTGGAGCATTGCACCACAAAATGAATGCAACATGAAATCCAACAGAGGCACCACTATATCTCAGCAAAGACATCTTTTATTGTTACTAGCATCTTTCAGGCTGCATTGAAGGTTTATAAATTATAACTAGACCAATTGCTTGCAACCACTTTAACAAGGAGAAAATTATACAGCCTCCAGCCCTATTTCAGAGGAGCACTTAAGACAACAAGGCTGTATTTTTCCAAGGATTATTGCTACATTTAGCTGACCACTTCTTGTATGTAGTCACACAAATGGGATCAAAAGATGACGGTAACCCATGTGCAGAGGACAGGCTGGTCAAGCAGAGCAGTCCACCTGGCAGAACCCTGTTAAAAACTCCACCCTCTGCAGCTGTTTCACTGTCTCAACTTCTACCTCACCTGCATGCCACACAGTTTGATAGTGAATTTAGACCTGTTCTGCTTTATAGACTGAAAACGTGGCATCCATCCTCATCCATGTCTTTCTCTGATGCTATAATGGGCACAGTCCAGAGCAGGGACGAGCCTCACTGGTCTGCATCCTGCATTAGTCCTTATTTATAAACAAATATGTCTGGTTTAGAGAACAATGTGTCCTCACCTTCTCCATCCCAGACCCATGAATCCAAGCTATGAATATAATATTGGAAAATTTATATTGTCAATATATTATTTCTTGGAATAGAGAATTATGAAATACAATGAGGACTATGACAACAGGGTGAGAAGCAGCTCACATCATTAGGCCACTGGGAAAAGTCTGCAAGTTTTTTGGCAGTAAAATACTTACTGATTTTGTGGGAAAGTTGATATATATTTCTGGGGTCCATTTTTCAACAAAGTAAAATCTTTTAAGGTAAAAGATAAACTGAGCTTCTCATCTGGACATATTAAGAATTGTCAGTTGGATTTACTTGTTACCATTACTTTTATGCTTCAAGTTTTTTGTTGAAATTGTAAGAAAATAATAAGTTAATGCTTATTCATTCACCTATTGAAATTAAAAGCTAGGTTTAAAGTCTTCATAGTTTTTGTTTCTGTAAGTAGTTATTGATATTAAAGTTAGATTTCATTTTAGGTCCTTGTAATCTTAAAAACTAGGAGGTTTTTTTCTCTAAAACATGAATATATTTTTGTCATCACAACAATGCAAATTGTAAAAAAAAATGAGACATATTTACGAAACATTGTATATAAATTTCAGATTTTAAAAGCCCAAAAGAATAAAAAAAAACAAGCAAACAAACAAATTTAAACTAAGAACACATTGGTCTGTTTACTTTTTCTAACATTCTTTACCAGAAGTATTCAAGTGGAAAAGGAATATCTTACTAAGGAAAAATAAATCCCAAAGTCTAACTCAATGACTAGTGTGCATTTTAAATTTACATGCCTAGAGTTTTCTGTATACAGAATGTGCATTACATGACTATAGTAGTCAGTTACTCCAAAAATGTTGTTTTTAAGTTACTCAAGGGAAGATGAAACTAACACTTTATTTTTACATACTTATGAAAAACAGCACTACAATTATGAAGTGGGAGAATCTAAATGAGAAAATACATTCTAGAAAAGTGCATGACTGAAGCAAAATCTCAGATATTCCTACAGTTACAAAATTCTGTTCTGTCTTTGCATCATAAACTAGAATTTGAAAGAAAACCACATCTGAGCTTTATCTGCTTATTTCATATTCCTGTGTATGAGGCCCAAAGTGGAAACAGTCTGCTGAGAACAAAGTAAGATTCTTACAAAAGAGCATTCCACCCCTGTGAACTCCCACCAGGCCCTTCAGAGAGTAGCTGCCACTCAAACTATGCATCCTGGTAATATTTAATCCTTGACTTGGGTAAAGGAAAGCGCCTGTTCCCCAGTGCTCTATCAGCAACCTCAGTCTAATGTGCTCTGCTCTCAGGAATGGCTCTAAGTTTTGTCTTGCTTTGTGCCTCAGTAGCTCAGGAGCTCCACAATAAACTGCTATGATCTCCAAGGATTCTCCAGAGGATAAGTTCACTCATGGATGCTGGTGACACACACAGGCAGGCACCAAGATACAACAGGCTGGTTTATGTGCCACAGCAACTTGACCAGACCTGACACTGGTTCTAGACTGGAAATTATCATCATCTCATCCTCTGGTTTGCAGATCCTTGAAAGTGCTCCTTCCCCTTCTTGCTCCTTCCTGACCTCACTGATAGGGTTGCCATATTTATGCACATAAGCAGAACTCCTTTTGAGCTACTGAGTTAATCATCATGGTCAGACCAGATTTAACCAGCAGAGGTAGCACAAGAGACCCTAAAGTATATCAGACTTCCTTGAGCTTATCCTCTGAGAGAGCTTGAGTGAATTAATAAAAGCAATTGAGTCACAAAGTAAAGCAGGCAGGAATTTCTTAAAAATAACCACAGTGCAATGTTAGTGTGACATAAATTATAAATACTAGAGAAAAGTGTCTGAATTTACAACAATTTCCCTTGGAACATAAATCTCAGTGTACCCAGAGAAGTCAGGTTCAGCTCACAGAGAGCACCTTTCCTCCTTTGATTCATGCATTCTAATTAACAACAGCAATAAATACGATTCACACAATCCATACAAGAGTTTTAATTGCTGAAGTAGTAGAGAAGTTTTTGCAGCAGAACGAGCAATCTCCAAATCTTGTGAAGCACTGCCTGTTCAGCTCATGCGAGATCCACAATGCACCAATTAGTGGTATGTGGTTGACCTTTTGCTATTTTACTGTGAGCAAGAAGCATGTGAATACAATACTGAAAGATTTATCTATGATATTGTTCAGAAAACTGCATGCCTTGGAAATGTTGCTAATGAATCATCCCACTATGGTCACAGTTTCACAATTTTTAGTGAAAAGTAATTGTCTATGGCTTCATTGAGGAGAGAAGAAATTACAACTAGTCCAATATGACTGTTTTTTTCTTCTTTTAAATTTGTTGCTACTATTTTTGAAGAGCTTTAGTTTGGGCGTGATGTGACAGGTACTCAGGTTGGCACCAGCCTTTGGTATCCTCATTCAGCTCTCATGCTGCAGTGTACCATTTGGGGCCATCATCAGAACCAATCAAAATGCAGATCAAATTTAAACATTTACAGCTTTATAATGTGATAGTTGCAGCACATTCAGAAAACAAAGAAAGAACCAAACCTCAACATGTTAGAGATGCACAGGGTTCAGGAGATCATATAGCACCTTTCAGTGTCCAAAGTCACTAAAGGACAGGGACTTTTGACAAGGGTGTGGAGTGATAGGAGAAGGGGGTAATGGCTTTTAACAGAAATAGGGTAGATACAGTTGAGATATTAGGAAGAAATTCTTCCCCGTAATGGTGGTTAGGCACTGGAACACGTTGTCCAGAGAGGCTGGGGTCTCCCTATCCCTGGATGTCTCAGGGTCAGGCTGGATAAAGCCTTGAGCAACCTGATCTGCTGGAAATTGTCCCTGCCTATGGAAGTGGGGGTTGGAACTAGGTGGTCTTTTAAGTTTCTCTCAACTCAAATAATTCTGTGATTCCATGATAACTCAGTGGGATCCTATAGTCTTCCTCCTGTCTTCTATCTAAAGGCAAAATAATAGCCAGATGTAATCCTGGAATTTCATTTTGAGATTATATCCAGAGAGAAAAATCATAGAAGAATTTCAACTTTTTACTTACATCTGAATAATACTATGACTTTTCGGCAAGTGTTATCCGTTTGCTGATGACTAGTGTGTAATTCTACCAAAACCAAATTACAGAATTCGCAAAATAATTCAAGAAACCAAGAATGAACATTACCTTGGTCAAAAAGATTCCATTTCCTGATGGAAAGAGACAAGGACCTGAGAATAATTTATTATTTTTTGTTCATCCCTTGTAATAGAAAAAAAAAAAGAAAAAAAAATGTTTTATTTTGTCTTAGAGGAAGGACACTGCTTTCCAGACAACCATAGTTAATTAAATTCTGGTGGTGTAAGAGGCTACAAGAGCCTCATGACATTTGTTCACCTCTACATCATGAGCTCCTTAGCAAATAAGCTTTTTTACAACCTGTAGTAAATTGCACGTAGCATTTATTGTATCGTAAAGTCCATCTCTAATGGAAACCTCTGAGCACCAGCATAAGACAATGAAGTACAACTAGTATTAAGATCCTTATAGTAAATAATTGAGTAAAACAAATCATGAGAGAATATGTCTTGTAAAAGATGCACAAACTAGCCTACAAAAGAAAACTTGCAAAGGTTGTGTAGCAGAGCCATCAACATCTGTGTTTAACAAACATGGCCAGAATCAGCATTTTTGGTTCTACTAATGGCTTGTTGCATCTGTAACGCTTTTAAAAACGGTTCGTCAAGTGTTCCTCACCTGTTTGACAAAGTATAGAAGGCTTGTGAATCTCAGTAAAATTTCCTGTCTATGGAAAACAGCAATAAATTATGCTGCTGTTTAACACATCCCAGACTTGATAGTGTACAAAGAAGTAATGTTGCAAAATATCTCCAAAATGAGTGTGAAAGGGTGATAATCTATTTTACCATTAATTTGCAAGTTGTCACACTGCTGTCATTATTGTACTGGAGATAATGGACTGTTAATTTCAGTACCACAAAATTATTATTATTTTTAAGAGTGACTGTCAAAATTGGAAACCCCAACAGACTCAACTAATGAAAAGAGTCCTCTGAAATTCATGCAAGGGGTCAAGAAGATCAAACCATGTAAAACATATGAAAAGGAAGATGCAGCTTTAATTTTAAAGAGGTAAGAATGAACACATATCCCAAAAGCAAGGAGCAGGCAATAGCAACATGCTAGTAAGGTTTATCAGTTGATCCTTGCCATTATCAAAAGGAGATTAACATAAATGTTCATTAATTCAAGATAATATTTGTAAAGATGAGTTTATAGTTTATACTATACAAAGTATGAAAGGTTTGTAGACCTCCTCTAATACGTGTTGTTTCCTGCTATTAAGAGAGTCAACATGCCCAAACGAATAGAGTGCTTTACAGAGCCAGATTTCTCCACAAATCAAACAAGATTAAAGAAAGATTGTGAATTTGGTTTATTCTAATAAGGAAAATGTTAAAATAAAATTTGAAAAATTATAGAACAGTTAACAAGTTACTATTTGACAGTACTCTCCACTGGTCCAGCTTCTGTCTGGATTCAAGAAATTTTCTTTTCTTCTTTCCCCTCCTCAAGGGATATTTTATCTCTCTGGCTTAAACAACTCTTGTTGTTGAAATAAGAATTATTTTTTCTTATCTCCTTAACAAGACCTAAAGGTTAGACAGCTAACCTTCTGGTTTCTCCCTCCCCAAACCATATCTGCAAGTAAAAGCCTCATATTTTCCATGTCCATTACATTTTGTGGTGAGTGCATGCCTTTCCACACCACTGGATTTTCCTGTTCACAAAGCTGTCAGGGACTACAATGAAACTTCATGCAGTGATCCTTGCACTTAGACTCAGCACTTACAATTTGTGCTTAGCTTCATCCAAAGAATAAATACACATTTCTTACACAGGTGACAGACTTGTGTATTGGAGCACATTTTTGAGTCAAGTTCCTCTATCTTTTGTTATGTTTCAGATACCTTGCCACCACCAGCAGTTCTCCATTTTGTGACCCCAGTTTGGAAATAGCATTCTTAAAAGTTATCCCTATTTATGACATTCTTTTTAGCATACACCTGATTTTAAGATTGCTTATAGACTAGTAGCACCTAAAGAAAAGCACAATCCTTATAACGGATTTTTGTTATGAGTTAGGTTACTTTACTTAGCACAGTTTGTGTAGATACAATGCATGAAACAGAGCCCATTTGTAATTTTCATTGCCACTCCAGCTACCTTCCTTCATTATTTATTCTTGAATAAAGAAAAAATCTCTAGGAAGTGATAAAAATAACATACAAAAGAGTGCTAAAGTTACTTTCAGTTTCTTACAGTGCAGTGGTGGACTGAAAAAAGGAGATATATTGAAGAATTAAATCATTTTCTAAAATATAAAAAAATGACCTTATGACAACATTTTTAAACGTTCATGTTCATTTTCATGTAAACTGCTTCATATATCATGTTACACCTAAAAGAAATTGTCTTTGACATTCTTTTAGGAATGTAGTCGTAGTCTTCGTAAATGATAACTGAAACTGAGAAAAAATATAAATCTCTGATTCCTTTTGCAATAAATCTATCAAACAGAAACACTCAGTGAAAAATGTTATGTGATGATATCATTAAAGAATTTAACATCAGGATACTGCACAGACAACCCCAAATAAATAATTTTTTCATTAAAAAAAATTAAGTGCCTAATTTTTGCCAAATCTATAACTTTAATGTAAATGTGCCTTTTAGTATATAGAAGTATTAAGGCCATAAGATTTTTTTGCAGGCCATCACCACTTTAGCATCATTGGCAAACAGCCTCACACTGACTGATGCTGGGTTCACTTGTGTTTGTATAACCAATGTGCCATTTTGACAGCCAACTGCAATTCAAATCCTGTTGTCAATATTCTGCACCACCTGTGATGCAAATTTAAATTAATCCTGATTTCCATGGCTTCTAGCACTGACTCTAGCAGAGACAGAATATTATCTGTTAGGAAAAATTCACACTGGAGTTCCTCTTCATAACCAGTTTGAAGAAAGTAAAAGTGTGTATCCTGATAATATTTTTTTTTGATACACACCTATCTCAGTTACAGTCTTTGTACAATGCTGTGGTTCGGTTCACTCAGGTTTTTAGTTTGGATTCCCAAACATAGAAAAAATTAAAAAATAAACTCCAGCTCAGTCACTTGTTTTGCAGTAAGCAGATACCACATTGCTGGCAACATTTGCTTGGGGTAGCACAGTACAATGAAACCCAACATAACTGTGTCCAGATATTATTTCTCAGTGTCCTATCAGCTTTTTAACTGCATATTAATGAAATGTTACTTTGTGTGATTACTGGAGCTAGGAGTGAACGATGCATGAATTAGAAAGTTGACAAGCCCTTGAGAAAGTGCTCTGCACAATGACATATCTGCTTACTCTATTCAAACAGTGACATTTTTCCTAAGTGACAAGGATGGAGAAAAATTATGGTCTCTTCCTAGGACTGATTTGGAATATATTCAAAATCACAAAATTCTTGTGCATTTTTTCCGTATATTTTAGGTTAAAATGTAAAAATCACAAGATCAATTTATCCAGTTAGAAATTAATTTCTACATATGGACTTTTTCTGGGACAGTTATAATCACACTTCCATAAAGTGAAGCACTAACTAAATTTTTCAGCAAGGAAGAATAGACAGGTGTGGAGGTTATAATTTGTGGGTGCACAAAAAACTCATATAAGAAGCTCAATAGGGTTGATGATTTATTGTCTATTCCAGTACATGAAATAGGTGACATCAGAGGAAAGAGAAGTTAAAGACAAACAAAATAAGGTGATTTTCCACATAACACAGAGGGAAGATGTGGAACTCCTTGTCATAAGATATATCTGCAAGAAAATTGTGCATGGATTCAAAGGATGAACAGACAAGCACACAGGAACAAAATCAATTGGGTGTAACTTAAATACATAAAAACCATTTCTGGTTCACATAATTCCTGTAAAAGTTTAATGTCTGTGAGAGTAACAGGAGCAAGTAGAATTTATATTTGCCCTGTTTGTGCAACCTTCCCTCAGCTCTCTGCTGCTATCAAGAAGAAATAATTACACAGGCAGAACTTTGGTCCCAAACAATGTGACTGAAATAATGCTACTGGCTTATTCTGACTCATGATATCTTTTAACAGTTTGCAAATTATGATAAATCATGGTTTCAGTTATGTCCAACTAAAAAATATAGCCCCAGTGCCTCATCTACAATTACAGACATATCTGTGAAGAAGAGAAGACTTCAGAAGGAGCAGTTACCCTGCAAGAAAATTTGGATAGGCTGGAAGAGTAGACTAATGTAAAGCTTATGAAGTTCAACAAGTATAAGATCTTGCACCTGGCAAAACATAATCCAGGAATGCAGCAAGGCTGGGATATCTACCTCGCTGGGGAGAAGCTCTGTGAAAAAGGACCAGGAGCTTCTGGTGAACACAACCTTCATATGAGTGAACAGGGTGGTGCTACAGCAAACAAAGCCAACAAGATCGTGGGCTGCATCAGAGAGCTTCAGCAGCAGAGATTAAGAAATCATTACACCACTCTGCTCAGTGCTTTCCAGAGAACACCTGGAAATTAATTTTTGTCCCCTCTATACAAAAAAAAAAATTGTGTGAACAGGCTGGAGAGGATCCAAAGAGCCAAAATGATTATCCAAGGACTGAAAAGTGTGCCATGTGAGGAAAGACTGAGAGAATTGCTTTGTTCAAACTTGAGAAAACAAGACTTAGGGGAGACCTTGTCACCATGATCCAGTATTTAAAGGCTGGCTACAAAGAAGGTTTCCTTTTACAAGGGGTGCCATGGAATAGATGAGTGGTATAAATTACTCCTGGGGAGATTCTGGTTTAACCTAGAGGAACGTTTTTCACAGAGGGGAAAATCAGCCATTGGAATAATCTGCCTAGGCAAGAGGTGTATTCCCAAATGTTGGACACTTTGAAGTTTTAGTTGGACCAAGTGCTGGGCCATCTTGTCTAGACTTGTGGTTTTGCTTTTGCCATGGAAGGTTGGACAAGATAATCCTTCATGTCTCCTTCCAACCTGGCATTCTATGATTCTATTATGGATTCTATTTAGATTAGGAAATGAACGTGACCTGGATCCCAGAAAACCCTTTAATCCTGTTGTGCCAAAGGCTGTAAATACATATACACCAGTAAGAGCAATTTTGTCTCATGTAGCATATGGACAGAATTAGTTCCAACCACAATTTTATTTGCTTCAGAATGGCCTCTCAAATGAAACAATTCTGTTCATTCAGAAAGATTCACATTGCTGTTTCAACTCATTGCTCTTCATATCCAGCAATAAAGCAGAAGCTCAAATTCTGATTCAGTTGTATGACTAGCACAGTAAAATACAGTGAAATTAATCTTGGTTTACAGTGCAGTAAACAAGAGACTAAAGCTCATTTCAGAAATAGCAATTAGTTATTCACTTCAGTCCCAATTATTGTTTTTTATTACAGAACACCTCATTTTTTTTTAGATCCTATTTCCAACAGTGTTCAAATATTTTGTGTTTAGCTTTATTATGCACATCTGTCTAAATCCATAACTTGCACAGAGAAAGAAAGAGCTTAAAAAGCTCTCCAAGATCTTTGCTGCACATTTTATTTTCCCAGACTTCAATTTTTAAAGATTATTATTACTTGGGATGAGAAGAAAGTAGGAATACCCCAAAAATATTGACAGTTTTCTTCAAATTCTGAATATCAAAACCTGTAATTAGCTTTCATGGCTGGACAGGTCGGATTGCTGATTGCAATGATATAATAATAAAAAAGTGAAATAAGGGCACAATTCAGTGATACATTTGAGACTGTGTAATGTCTCCCCATGGCAGAAAATGGTTTATCCTGCTTCTATCAGCTGCTGCTGGTTTGCTTATGCCAGAGCTAGTGCCCAGCTAGTCCCTCATCATGGGGATTTTTCACTGAACTGACAGAAAATTTACACTCCAAAACAAGTGTGTGTATTCTGCAAACCTAACAAATTAAATCAGCTCAGTGAAATCACAGAGATGAGCACCAGAGGCAGCTCCCAGGTGGTGCAGCTGGGAGCAGGGCTGAGGAGCGTCTGGGAGAAGAGAGGGCAAAACAGAGCTGCTCTTTACAGCCACAGCACATGGACACACAGATGGACTCAACTGTACCATGCAAATATGCAACAGCACACTTCTGGCAGGCTGCAGCATAATCTTCACAGTGTTTCATAAACAACTTCAGGCACCAATTAACTATTTTGTCTTAAGGTCCCCTGGGCCCCAGGCAAGAAAGATGCTCTGTGCTGTAGATCCAGCCAATCTGCTCTGTGTGGGGACACCAGGTCATTTTGGTTATTTTGCTGTAGGGCCAAGGATCCATCTGTGTGTACTAAGCAGCTTAAGCCAATGTGTTCACATTCTGAATGGATTAAAAATAACAGTCTCTGTGTGGAAGCTTTAAAATGCTGTTTAAAACCTAACCTTCATCAGCCTCTTATCTCAGATTAATCTTTTATCTATTCTACTTACCTTTATTCTCAAATCAAAGTTGGTTAAGGATGGGTTTCAAATTTAAAGCTTATTTATAGATGTATTAAAACAGTGTTATTTCACCATTTCAGGAGCCTAATACCGTTTTCAATTAACCAAACTTACACTAGATGTTACAGAAATGCAGTTTTTCCCCTTCTTTCTTTACTCTTAGACAGAGTAATTTAAGACTCAGAGTGATTTAAGGGATAATTTTTCCATGTGTATTTGAGAGACAGAGATTTGAATCAAGTCAAAATTTATGGACTGAGAGCTTCTAGAGTTGTTTTGTGAGAGACTGAAAGCACTTCTGATTTAAGCTATAGATACAACAATTCCAGAGGTTTATTTGAAACCCAGACCATCAGTATATTATACTTATTTCCCTCCCATCCCCCATTCCTCCTTCTGCACCTTTATTATGGACAAGGTTCCATCGCATCTCCTTCATTCAGGAAAAGCTTGGGTCTGACTTTTATAATTGACATCACTTATCAAGTCACAGCAGCTACGTGCTCCTCTTCAACTCCTCTCCCTTTTCTGGCTGAGCCAGAAGGTCAATTGGATGACTAAGGACAGTAAAACCCAATTTGTCATTCTGCTATGCTTCACCAGGCTGCCTTGCTATTTTTAAGTCCCTCTTCCTATGGTGGCATGTTCTTGTCCCCATATTTCACTGTCTCCCAGGGGAACATCCATCCTCTGATCTGATACCACCTTGCCCCCTAGTGACAATTCTCGTTCTTCTCTCCATATAGCTCCTGCAGGCCTGACTTCATTTTCTGCAGCATTACCTGTTATTTGTACGGGTTTTGTTTTGTTTCGTTTTGGGTTTAGAACACACTCCTTTTTTTTATATTGGAAAGAAAAGTTTATTAATTCTATCTCTTTGTGATATCTAGTTGAGCCAGGTTCATTTTGGCTCCAGTCTGCTAGAAGAGCCCAAGTTTCTGTGCTGCTCTCAACCACAACAATTTGTATATGAATTCTTCCAAGAAAGAGTTGTGCCACAGAGTTTAGTTATGAGAGAAATCAGCAGTGGCTTTGCCTGTCAGCATGGAGGCAGATGGGCAATGATATCTGCCACATAGGAAATTCATTGGGAAATGGGAGGCATAATAAAGGTTGGGAAGAAAAGTGCTAATGCAAGTCACTGATAACCTGAAGGCCCAGAGGGGAGTGTCGCTGGTACATCCTGACAAACTTAGTGTGATGGGCTAGGCTCTGACTCTGGTTTTGACTGAGTTAATCCAGGCCCTTTCCTTTTCACTTCCACTTAACAGAATGTTATAAAACCAGCAGAGAGATCTCCTGTGTTTGTGGGAAATGCTCAGTGGGGAGTTTGTCACCATTCTTTCCAAACAAAAAATTCTGACTTTACATTAAGGTGGTCATTGGAAGTGCTACCTTCACTCAGGGTTCAGATTCAGCATAATCCTACACATTAAGGAGGTATCTGTGTTTTGTGTCTGCTAAATATAATTTCCAAAGGCAATAGCTTCTAGTGAGACCTCCAGAATCCCTTTCGCCAGTGCATGCAATCTGTCTCTACTACATAATCTCTAAAGAAATAAATAAATAAACAAAAGGTTATATGGGCTTAGAGCAATCCTTATGTGCCCAAGTCAGTGGGAAAACCCAGATGGCAGTTCATTGCCTAAAAATATTTTATTGTGATAACTGCCTATTAAACACCCTCAAATCAGAGGCAGTACTGTAAAAACATTTCACTGTCCTTGTTTAATACCAACACTGCAAATAAAGCAATGTGAAATATTTCTTCCAAACTATTTCATTCAGTTAATGAAATACTATTTTGTCTTGCTTGGCTTGGACTCATTGTTTTAATTCTGTTCTGTTCAAACCTTTTAGATTTGCTGTGATACAAAAGTGCTTCATAAGGTGTGAGGCTAGTGGGGATTAATACAAGAAATCAATATATACATTACATATCTGCCCCACACTAGTGGGGATTCTGCATGAAGGACAGCACATCAATTTCCAAATGTTGAACATGATGGTGGGCGAGGTATCCTCAGATTTTTAGAAATAGTTACTGGATCTTTTTGTGTGATCCAAGAAGCAATTACCTCCATGAGCTGTACCAAGATAGTTTTCACTAACAAGTACTTCATTTTAGAGTCTGGTTCATTGTGGCTTCTTTTTTTTTTTTTTTTTTTTTCCTTCACAGTCATCTGGGCAATCTTCTGTTTTCAGAATCCCAATATACAACTGTATTTTTCTAAGATAAAAGACACTAATAGGATCCTTGATAAAGATATGCAACAGAAAACAATGTAGGCTGTTGGCAGTTTCTAAATCTCCCTGCTGGTTCACTGTATACCATTATTCTCCGTGCCATGACATTTACTGCTGCTCATGAGAGATGCTGTATGGGGTTGCCAAAGATGTTATCAGAGAACAACACTATTAGAGAATCTGCATGAGTGTGACCAGACAAATAATTTAACATTTTTCAGTCACCAGACTATAGTTCTTGGAAGAAAACTGTATGGTGGCAACAGCAAAGGAACAATACAAAACAAACAAGCAAAAAATATCCCAGGCCTCTGCCTGGAAGGGAGACAAACATTTTGACAAACACAGGAATTAATATAGAAGTTTTGCAGAATTGTGGCTTAGGCAGATTTGTTTTCCCAAACAGATTCATCCATCCTTAATCAGCATCCCCAGCTGTCCCTGCTGGGAAAATCTGCATCTCTTTTTCTGCTTGGTGCTGGCTGTGCTGAACTGGCATTTCTAAAAGTAATTACCCCACAAAGTGTAGTTGAACACTCAGAAATACTAATTGCTAATTCCATGCCAGCTATGCTGGTTCACCTAGCTGAAAATACCAATTCATCTCAGCAAGAGAAGCAAGAGGCATGGGGTGACAAGGGAAGCCAGGACTTTGCTAACAGGGACAGATTAGGATTCAGGATTCAGCAGCTGATTGGGGAAGGGGTGCCTGGCTGCTTATGAAATGCAGACCCAAGATACTTCAGTCCACACTTCGGAGCAGTGCTACTGTACACTGTAGAGAAGTGCTACACAAAAGAAAGCAAACTTTGTATGTGTGGGTATCTGAGTATGGACACATCTGATCAAGCTGGGGAAGGGTCTGGAGCATGAGTCATACGAGGAGTATCTGAGGGAGCTGGGGGTGTTTAGCCTGGAGAAAAATAGGTTCAAACAGGACCTTATCACTCTCCAAGCTACATGAAAGGAGGCTGTAGCCAGGTGGGGATCAGCCTCTTCTTTCAGGTAACAAGCAAGAAAATGAGAAGAAATGACCTGAAGTTGTACCAGGGGAGGTTTAGATTGGACATTAGGAAAGAGCTTTCAAGTATTGAAACAGGATGGTTCTATGGAACACAAAACTGAGCTGTTGAAAAATTAATGCTCTTATTTACTGCAAATTGTTTCTAGCAGTAAAATTCTATTGTCTCTTGAAATAATAAGTTGATGTGCAAATCAGTAACCTTAGTTGTGATCTACCTATAGTTTAGAAGCAGCGATATACTGTAGTAAGAAAGTAGTGTACAATGCTGAAATTTCAGTGCGCAACACTTTGGATCACACTGCAGCTCAGAAATATGATGGTAATGTCTGCTCTTATTTGTATTGTTTAAGTGTAATCTGCACAGCTATTATCACTGCACAGATACTCATGCACCAAATTGTCAAATTTGCATGAGAACAACAGCTGTCAAACAACAGCAATTGCAAGAAAGTACTAGGGTGAAAAGAGGCAGCTATGAATTCTCTTTGGCAAAATTACTGTATTCATCAGAATTAGCTTCTGCATGACCAAATGGGATAGAATCACATCTACAGCATGAGGGTTCCCCAAGTACACAAAAGTTAGCATTAATTAAAATGCTTATTTTCCATCTGTACTTTGGAAACTATTTCTACACAGACTGCTGTGTGTGTGCACTCCAGTAGAAAGTTTGCAATCCAGACACTTCCATTAAGATCCACTTTTTCAGTAACAAGATGTGGCACAAAAAGAACAGGCACAGCTGGGAGCAGGGGAGATCATCACTGGGTGCAAGGAGCCACTTGTGTGCCTCCAGGCCAGTTATGTGATAAATCAGCTAAAATACCTCCAGGGCCTCTGAACTCTTGGCCATGCCCATGGGCATGTCCTGTATATGTGATCAGTGACAGAGGACATCCTTGGTGACACCACAAAAGCAGAGATTGTGACAGAGCAAACAAAGTATGTACAAATAGTTCCTTACATCCATTCCCTGACACTCTGCACCTGTGCTGGGGACTTCAATGAAACAACCAACGTGGCCAGATGGGCATGGGCTTCCTTTGTCACACTTTGAGCCCATAACCATTTATTTACTTATTTATCCACTCACAGTTTATGTGCCTGCTGCAATTCATCAGTGAGATCAAACCTCTGTAGAAACATTGGTATTGGGATTGGTTTTGGTGAGATTTGGTTGGTTGGGTTGTTTTGGATTTTTTAGGGAGGTTTTGGGTTGTTGCTGTTTTGGTTTGTTTTTAATTTTCATTGCTTCTAATGTTTACATGCTTATAATACCTACATTTTAGCATGTTTTGTGATTTAACACAGCATTTAAACCCCCAGAATGATGAGGTAAAAGGCAACAACTTAAAATAGATATCTAAAATTTTGAATTATTTCTGGTATTCCTTTTACAATAAACACTGCATCTGTTATTGTTTCATTATGCTCATTGAGTACCCTTTTATTCCTATTTTTTCATTATAATTCCATACAATTCTTCTTTAAATTCTACTCTATTACATGTATTATTATCTTCTAGTACTATAGAATTATAATTTTTTTTTTTAAATAGTAGTCCATTCTGTGCTGGGGACCAGCACCCGGAATCTCTGCTGAAGCACCTGAAATCTCTTAAGCCTGAATATTTAAGCCTGAATTCAGGCACCATGAGGAGAAACCATGATCTTTGTTCTCAGGCCAAGCTGTCACCATTAGTCCCAAGAAAACTTGTTTTGTCCTTATTATTATTTATATTATTATCAGAGAGAAAACTATGATCCTTGATGCCAAAGGCTGCATCACAGCTCTAGGAAGCACTGGGATGCTGAGTGTTTCTGCCAGCTATGAATGATACATGTGAGAGGAGTGAGGTTTTTCCATGAGCAGCGTTAAAGTGGGTTTTGATCACCTGATCAAAGAGGCTGTAAATCAACACAGGCTTTAATGTAGCGAATATAAAGTTTTGTTCTTTCCCAAATGGAAGTGAGCTGCTGTATGTAGGGCAGGGCTGTTTATTACATAGTGCACTGCTTGAGTTGTCATTTTGTACGTGTGCTGAGGTGCTTCAAAAGAGTGGAAAAAAAAAGCTTGCAAATATAGTTTAAGGTTTTATTTTAAACTTTGAGGTACCTGTCTGGCTTAGATGTTTAGGCAGAAATTAGAATTCTGTGTTTCTATGATGTAAACATTAGTCTTAAACTTTGATAGGTTATAGTTTTACATTGACCTCAGCCACTGCAAGGAAGAGACTTTCATGATATATGAGGTCCATTTAAGCACCTAAAGGCTTCTAAGATGAAACTATCTCATCTCTGCTGGTCATCTAGGTCAAGAGCACTGGCTATTTTCTGTGCTAGGCATCCAAGGTATGTTGAAGGAATTGGACACTGTAAATGCCAACCTCTCCCTGCCTACTAAAGGAGAAGGTTATAGCTACCAGTGTAGAAAGAACAGATAGAGCTACCACATGCAGTCACCTTTGATCTCCTCAGAGTGCATGAACCAGAGTGTGAATGTAAGCAGAGAGTGAGTGGTGAGATCTCCAGGGATCACTACTGTACCATGTTTCAGTGGTGGCTGCCAGAGCCCTGCTAGGATTCAGAGAAGGGACATGCATGGGACAATTTGTCCACGTACATGCAGAGAGCCTTAATGTTCCAGAGGAACCACACATCCCAGCTTCTTACGTCAGTTGCATTGACTAACAGGTTACATAAACCCTGCCTTTCTCATTCTGCTTGAATCCTGCAGCATAAGGAATAATGCAGTCAGGCTCCATGAAAGAAAACCATGTAGCCTACTCAGGCCTTCATTTTGCTCCATAATATGAGGATTGTGCATGCAGCACAGTGTGCTAGGTCTCAGTCCATGCATGAATTATCCAGAGTATTTTGTCTGTCTCAGTACTGTTCTACTAGAGTTAATGCCTCTGGGAACAATTGGAAAAATGAAGCGTGAAAACCAGTTTTACTTCTACTGTAGCAGAAAATAATTCTAAGAAGTGAAAAACATACCCTCCATATTCAAAATAGAGACCTAGGGTATCAATAAAAAGAGTAGAAAAATCATCTGGACACCAGGATTCAAACAAAATCAGTGAATCCCCATGCTGAACATAAGCTCTTTTATTGTAGTAGAGTTTACTTTGATACTAAAGTGTCTTCAGGTCATGCATGTCTTTAATAAAATTAAACAAAAAACCTACCCAAACACAGATTAATATCCATTTTTGGAATGACCTTTTCAAATCTTCACATGTTATTTTTACTTCTAGAGAGCTGAAGAACGTGAACTATTTTAAAAATCTCAGTGGATAACCCAATGAAAACAAAAATGGTGAAGACACAAAAAAATGAAGGCTCTACATTGCAGTTTGTGTCATGGCCATATTTTGAAACTCTAATTCTTGTGACATTACTAAAATTTCTAATTTATATAGAAAATCCATGGACATGGCTTTTATCAAGTGCCTTGTAATTTGGGGTGTTCAGAAAGGTCCTTTACTGAGAAGCAGTCCCACCACAGAGAGGAGTCTGCTGAAGTTCTGTGCAATGTTCAGCATGTCCTTTTGCACCTGCACACCCTAAGCCCTGCCAGCTTACAGTGCATTTACCTCTCATGTACCAGACAGAAAGGAAACGGAACCAGCTTTACTTTAAGGGTGCAAAAGTGATTTCTGGATAATATCCCTGTGAGTGGAACAACAAATGTGTGCTGAGTTAGGAACAGATGCCAGTTCCTTAAATATTGACTCTAGATTTAAACATCTGCTTATGGGCACATAGCTGGAGTTTCTCTGACGATAAAGCCTTCTGATTTAGTTTGAAGGTCAAGTCCCTTTATCTAAAGCACAAATAAACCAAATCTTAATGGCCTATTACTGACTGTGTATTTAGCCTGGATCAGTTCCAGAATTTGCTTATCTTATTATTGTGGCCAAAATAAAGTGTGAATACAAGCCTTACAATAATTCATTGTGGATCCATTCCAGGTTCTCCTGAAGCCACTGTCTCTCTTTCTGACAGAATTTCACTAGTACTAGACCAGCATTTAAGATAAATACAATAAGAACAAAGCAGAAGAAACCATTTCTTACTTTTCTGGATTGTGTAAGCACTTTGGGGAATTATCATTTTTCAGTGAAACTTTTTCATTTATAGTACCCCTGGCCATCTCTCTTGGTGAGAAAAGAGATGTAGAATGTAAGTTATAAATGGGATGTAAGCATGAGATGCAAGTTTGTCCTACAGTTATAACTGGTAAGTAGCTGTCTGTGAGGGCTGTGCCTTTTAATTATCACACTGATGTCACAATAAGCAATTTAAACACTGAACCAAGTTGAGACAGGGTGGTGGATTAAATCTTTAGCCACTGTCTTCACTAAGGAAGTGACTAACTGTTATGGGAGCCCTCAGTGATCACAGGCAGTAATAACAAATCCCCTTGGCAGCTCATGTCTGTGTGTCAACCAGTTTCTCTCCACTGCATTGACTCATATATCAGGTGAAGAAACTGCCATCCCAGAGGGTGTTCCTACTCCAGAGGAACCCTAACCCACCTGTACACTGGCATGATTCTTGTAAATATTCAATTGGAACTTCTTAACATGTAGAAATCATCATGAAGAATAGGATTTTGGGTGTAGTTAAGATCATTAGCAGCTGGTGGCAGATAGTTTAAAATAATTAACAGCAATGGAAGGAGTTTGTGATGGAATGAACATGCAGGACCTCCGGCCAGTTGGATGTAGGAATTCAGCAGAACAGTATTTTGGGAAGTCCTGTCCAATGCTGCTGGAGATACCATTGAAAGAAATACTCTCATCACTACCCAGATAGCAGCTGACCATCCTAACCAAGAGTATTTAATCCTCATAGAGGCGTTATCCTTTGCAAAGATCCAAATACATTAGGGATTCTTTTAGCAACCTTCTCTCCATGAGCATGTGTACAACACCTAAACAAAGTCACATTTGTCTTGACGTGCATGTCTTCAATATGCTTCATGTACAGATGCATCAATCTGTGTTCAGTCATGTAGACATTTATATTTTGCTTGCTTGATAGTGTTTCTTTTACAGAAATCCATACAAAAGCTGAGATGAAGTGCAACAATCTCTCTCAGCCAGCCTTGCTGTGAAACCAAAAGCAGAGGCACAGAAGAGCTTGTGATTGACCTTCATGCTCTCTGTTTTCAGATACATGGGGTATCTATTCATTCTTTAGTCACTGATGACTTTTTCAGCTTTCACCTTTTCAGATGACATTAACAAGCCTCCAGACTTGCAAAAGAAAGAGTAGAATAGTGGGTTAATACTATTACTACTGTAACCCAGGACTGAGGTGTTTAAGTGGACAGTTCATAGTTGGTTAAAACTTAATGAGAAGATGGGCTTTTTGAAACACCAGTAGAAAAATTGGAGCTTTATTTTTATCAGTTTCTTTTGGTTAATTTTATATTGAACTGAATAATCTAATTTAATATGAATCTGTCGTATTCTGCATTAACTGATTTTCTTAGTAATTTGGTTCATGAGCAATATTTTAATGAGTTTTAACAGAAGTTTATTACATCCATAATTACTCCCAAGTGCAGACTTAATGAAAGTCTTGCAGAGCATAAGTGACCATATGCAAGATCTACAGTGAATAAGAGCCTCTGATCCATGCAAGATTGTTCCAAATAAATTTTCCATGTTCAATATTATTTGTTGGGTTTTTTTCTTATTTTTAGCTAATTGGGACTCATTAACGAATCTTTGCCTGGGGAGTCTATTTACTTGTCAGCATTGTGTGTTTTATAGAATCGTATAAAACACATCAAAGTTTTCCTATAAGGGAAATGCACATCATTAATACAACAGGCATCCATGGGATATTATTCACGGAAGATGTACAAATTAAATGCCATACATGTTAAATAATTAACAAGGGAAAACAATGGCCTTGTTCAATTTTTTTTCTCAGTCTTTTATCAAATGCTGATAAGAGGCAGGCAATGAATTCAATGAATAAAAGAGCCATTCAGAAAATGTCTTGGAACCCACCCTATTGCGATTATGACTGGGAGAAATCAATGCAGAAGTATACAAAAGGACAATTAGATAAGGGACAAGCAACCTTTTTTTTCTATAACTACAGAAAATGAGGTTATATTGGAGCTAGTTAGAACTTCTGAAAGCAGTGACAACCTTGCTGATTTCTGATACACAGAACACCAGCTCCCTGAAAAATAATACTGCTTTTCCAGTCTCTTGGAAGAAAAATACACAAAATAACTTTCATTTCATGCATGTCAGAAATAAAAAATGTGTGACTCATGCTGGCTTAATGACCATTTCCTCAACCCTTTTGCACAGGAGTGCTTCTTTGATTATGGCTCTAACTGCAGGAAAAGGCAAACCCTTGAACCCTCATTTTTTTATGGAAATGGGCAAGAAATAGTCTATGTCACCATCTCCCCTGAGCTGGCCACTCTGGATGGCTGTATGGAAGGGGGGGTCGCAGTTGCACACAATAATTCTTCTCCAGTTTCTGACAACCAGAATGCTGATGCCCCAGTGTGCCTTTAAGTTGCAGTACCATTTGAGGTTACCTCTGGGGTAAAACCACATGACCTCACTCTCTTCTCTAGACTGTAACTCAGGGCATAAGGTAGCCCTCTCTAGACATTTGTGATTTAGGAGTTTTAAAGTACACATTGCTGAGTGTAGCCCAGAACCAGTGTCAGCACAGCTATACCAGTGTGAGGGTAAGTCTTGGGTGTTAAACACGATGCAGAGGCCAGAGTCCATTGGCACATACACACCACGCTGGGGTGGCTTCCCCCTGTCTGCTCCTTAGGGATATCTAAATATCAAAAATCTGCATATTTCCATGGCTTTGGGCTGCTCCCTGCTCCCTCCTAAAGCCATCCATTCAGAGTTCAGGGCTGTGGGCTTCATCTGATGTCTAGATACATGCTTAACTTACACTATATAAAATTTTAATATGAAATACCTCTAGGGAAATAGGCACTAGTATTATGCCACCAGTGCTATATTTCCTTTGAATTGCAACTACCTGAAAAAAACCCTTCAAAACAATTACTATGTGCATTAACTAATACATGCAGAAACACAATGTTATATATAAATATAATAAAATATGTACACAGTATACAGACACATATTCTTTTTTTAGAATTTTATTGCATTTATATGATGTACTTAGGGAGGTTTTGCTAAAGAAAGTCCCAAAGAATATTCAGTCAATCTAGAAATATACTGGTTTTAAATATATGACCCTTTATATCATTCTCAGTGGGACTGCCATACATATATATTTACTGAGTCATTTGTTTAAAGAAGAAAAAGTAGCTTACTGACAACGTGTAGATAAATAAATAACGATTTGCATTACAGCCTGCACATGGAAGTGGGTGCAGAGAGTTTCCTACAGATCAAACCAGTGCAGGTGCTGAAGTGTCAGCTGTGCACATAGAGATTTTCTGCATGCACATCTGTTTGATCCATTCTCTGTTCCCTCATGACGCTGAAGTTATGGGCACAGCCATATCTGTTTTCCATCTACAGCCCCTGGGTATGATTTCATGAAGTGTTCTCCATCTCACAGGTTGGCTGCTCAGATTGTTCTCTGAGGACAGGATTAAGACCCAGCTGAATTTTTCAGCCAGTGAGCAATTTCTATCAAAGAATTGGCTTTCAAAATAAATTATGGTTGTGTGTTAGAAAAATAGAAATATAGCTAGCTCCTATCTGGCCTGCCTACATATTGACATGGTCTCTCTGGGTATTTCTCCTGGATTAATTTGCACTATATGTGCAAAATGCCAAGACAGATATTGCAAGTGAGAGGTACATTATATCTAGGAAGAGACAGGAAATCTGATAATGATGGAGAAGGAAACACTTATAAGGCTGAAAAGAAAAGCTGCATCTAAAAGTTATAAAATGCTAAAGTGGAAATTTGACCTTCTGACATAGAAACCTAATATTTTTCTGAAAATACATGACCAAAAAATCCTGAGAGAGCAACCTCTTCCTATCAATTCATATATAAAAGTATAGGGTATTTTACATTGTTCAACTATTCAGGGCAGGGACCCTTTTAGCCAAAAGACCACTTTGTAGACCAGCCTCATCTACAGCACTTGGCATTTGGCCTGGATCTCCTCCGAGCTGGTTTTGTATGATTGTAAAAACTGAAATAAACTGAGACTTGCTCTGCAGCCCACATGGCTGAGATTTCTGTAATATGGATCTGTGTCCACACACTGTGTGTTCTGCGGAGGTTGGATTAGATGAGCCAAAGATAATTCCAGTCTGAATTGTGACTGAATTGTCATAGGATCTCATGATGCTGTGGATGTTTGAAAGCACAAAGGAGGATGAATGAAAACAAATAGAGAGAAGGTGGGAATTTTGTGGTTTGTTTGTTTGTTTTCACAGCTTACTTTTGGATATGGTTGCTGGTGCATCCATGAATAAAGTCTTGGCATTGTCTTAGACTGGCTGGTAGGCATTTCTGTGCCAGAGAGCACTAATACTATGTACTAGGACTAATTTGTCTGAGCTACCATTTTCACTCTTAGCATGGTACATTCATGCATGGAAACTAATTTTTTTAGATTAAAAAAATAATATATTAAATATTTTTATTAAAAATTTATTTATTATGCATATATTATACTTTTATAAAAGTATAAATAATACTTTTCTTGGTGAAATGTATACTTTACAACATCAAAAGAGGCAAGATAATCTAATGGCTCTTTCTGGACTGTAATACTATTACAGAAAATATTAATGGAAAATTTAATACACAGAATGTGCAAAGTTACTAAAATCATTTTAACATATTACTTTGTTCTCATGACACTGAAAACACTTCCAGGTCTTTGATGACCACAGATTTTAGTTACTTCAAAGAAAAAGAGCTTATTGTTACCATATTTTCCATCCTGTTTTATTTTCATTTATTCTTTTAAAGTTTTTTGTTTTCTTTTGTTTAAATGAATTTATTCTTCCTTCAACCAGTGTGTGACAAAATATGGCGCCTTTGTCTAAAAACAAGATGAGGAATAAGAGAAGATGCTGTTAAAAAAAATCTGCCACAAGCAATACAGAAGACAGATATGTTCTACAGATACTTTTGCTTATTATCTGTAAAAAAACAAGAAAGAGTTATCTATTTAAAGGATAAAAAGGAAAGTTTCTCAATTCTGAGAAAAGAGCATGAAGTTTTTCAACACAGTCAGCTGACTTACAAGGAAGAGTCCCAAGAAAACTAGTAAAAGAAGGTTTCTGAAAGTTCTTATTTTGTAATGGTATATTGGTAACAGTGAATTGGTAAACCAGTAAACTGAAATACCTCTAGGGATTGATAATAATCAGTATAACTACTTTGTCTGAAGAGACATGAATCATGGAAATACAAATTTATTTAACTTATATAAATACAGTGAATAAAGTCATGCTTAATTCATGATTTAAGCAATAAAGAGCTAAAGATTTAAAGAAATGGTAATTCTGGTGATCATTATTAAAAGCATCTTTCATGGAGGAGAGGTTTTATTGCAACAATCTGTTAGATAGCTGGAAGTTATTTTGATATTCTTTACTTAAATGCATCTGCATCCTTCAATTAATATCATATGACATCTATATTTAAAAAATCTACAAAGGACCCAAACTCTAGTATGTTTTGGGAAATTACCACAAAATAGATCACATTATGTATTCAAACTTGGTAATAATTCTCAATTTCACTTGTCAAGTGTAACTTTGATAGAAGGGATTTTCTTAAAGGGGTACCAAGATAATTTTAGATCTAAATAGCTGGGATTTAATCCAACCATGTGGAACATTTTGTGTCCATCAATGGCAAACCTTTACAGATGACACATGCAGGGGTTTTAAATCTCTGTAAAACAATTGAAAGAAGTGCAGATGACTTTTCCAGAGTTAACTAATATACTCCAGGATAAGAAAAATTAGCATAATTTACATAAAGGAATAGGAGCTAGGGAAAAATAAAAGGCTGTGCAGTTGGAGAATAAATGTATTCATAGAGGTTCTAGCTAAAACATGTAGTGCAAAATGGTAGTTAAAAAATTAACTTTTGCAATTTAGCACAATTTCTTATCAATGTGGGAAAATATTTACTGTGGGTAGATTTTATTTTCAATCAGCAACCTTATATTGAAAGAATGGTTCTTTGGCAACACATGATGTAACTTGGTTTCCTCATGGCAATTCTTTCAAAAATCTGTGAAATTCTATATGGGTTTGTAAAGACTGAAACTACCCATTCTCACCTCTTACTTCTCACACTGCCTTTATGAAAATACAAATTATAGTGCCAGCTCCCAGTGATACAAAGTTCAGACTCTACAAGATCACACAGCAGTTCGTTAAATTTCATAGAACCACAGAAAGGTTTGGGTTGAAAGGGACTCAAAAAATCATCTAGTTCCAGCCCCCCAAATATTTATTGTACACTTTTAAGACTTTGTGTTAAACGGAGGTCTAGAGGAATAGAAGCAGCCAGTATTGTCTGTGGAGGATGGAATGGAATTTGGGCTTGCTTATTTCTGTTTATTTTAATAAAAACAAAACAAACCCCCAAAACAGTGACTTCTTTCAGTGACAAACTGATGAGTTTGTCTTGTGTAAAGGCTTTTGGTCGAAATAACAGCATCATCTGGGATCAGGAAGGATCTTTATCCTGACAAATATGTCCAAAATCCCAAAGATTTTTGTTACAGAGAACTTTTCTTGCTAGGAGCTGTTTATATATTTGATAGTATGAATTCCTCAACCATCTGGGAAATTTCAGAGCAGAAACTGATGGAAATGTGCCCAAGCAAGTCCCCTGCTTCTAGAGCCAGAAATCATACAATATCTTTCACAAACTCATCGGGCTTTATCTGCAAGGGTGTTGTGTCTTGTGATAATTTTAATACCACTGGATTTTTTTTTCTGACAAAACCATAGTGCAGGGAATCAAAGAACAACAGAAAATTCATAGGTCATTTAACCCAAATCCTGGTCAAGGTCAATGAGGTCAGGTTGCTTAGATCTCTGTCTAGTCAGGCTTTGAATATTTCAAGGATTAAGATTCCGCTGACTTTCACAGCCACTGTTCAAATGTTTGAACATTGTAATAATGAAAAAAAAAATCTTTATATAGTTTGATACACCTGTCTGGAATACTTATCATCAGAATTGTACTTTCTTCTTGAGACAAAAAATCCTTGGATTCACTGACAGTGATTCTTGTGAAATCTGTGTTAAAAACTACTTGTACGCCTTAAGAAGATATTTGACTTCTTTACAGTTTAATCATGTCGAAAATTAATAGTCATTCGTCGATGAACTCCTGTGACCAAGGCCTTTCTCTTCCAGCTTTTTCTAACTAATATATTCTGAGATGATAGTAGACAGGTTTGAAACTAAAGTTCCAATTTTATTTTATACTAGACCCTTGCACTTTATGAATTTCATCCTGTTCCTATTACCTCTGATCTCAAGGTCATTTAGTTCTGTCACTATGATGAGGCAATACTCTTCTGTCCTCCAAATGATGCTTCACAATTTTGCTTCTATGCCAAGATCATAAATAAAACTATTAAACATGACTGTTCCCAAAATTGATTTTTGAGAAATTTCAGTAGTATCCTCCTTCTAGGCTAATGTTTTCCTTTCAGTTGAACTTGCAATCAACTTTCCACTTTTATAGTTTCTACTCTGAGCAATATTGCCTTGATCTTAAATAAGTGTTAAATGCATTTCCAAGCCAAATTATTTTCTGTATTTAGTAGTATATTACTTCTGCTTATTAATTAATTTTCAGTAAAAGCCATCTAGTGTGATATCTAGCCTGATGTGATCTACCTCTTCAAATTGCTCAAATTGCATCACCTCCCTTTTTTCTATGCAATGTCAGCCACTTCTCCTTGAAAATTATTAAATTGGTGGCTCACAGGCTTTGTATTATCTTAGCTCATTATATTATGGAAAACCTGCAGTTAAAGAAAAAACTCAGTATTTGAGACCTCATGGTGAAGAGTCTTTAATGGAATACAAGCATCAAGTGTTGGGACTCAATATGTAGATATTTAATATGTCAGAAGCAGAAATATTGGTTTAGTCTTCCAGCCTAAACCTTGTGAAAATGTAAAAGAAAAGTAAAGAAAGAGTTTGGAAAGATTCTAAAGATGTACTTAAGGCTTCTTATGCAAAACTATATAGAAGAAGGCTTTTTTGTGACTTCTGTGACGTTTATTTGCAAATTAGCACAAATTGGTATGTGAGTGCATATTAAGAACAAAAAGAAAACCCCAAAACAACGACAACAACGACAAAAAAACCTTCAAGGGAAGACTGAGTTTCTTTCTCAAATATTCTATTTGTTCTTAGCTTTAACTGCTTGCTAATCATTCCAGATTCAGAGCATATCCACACTTCTTCCACAGCTCAGCAAAATAAACCTGCCAAAACACAGTCACAAAATATTTGAACAAAGAAAAAATCCCTTCCTTTGGCACTTCCTCTGTTTCAGAAAACAGATTAATGTCAGCTGAACAGAATCACTGTTAGGTGAGTGAGCAAAGGGACTGTATTTCTCTTACACTTTCCCAACCATTCCTTTGTAGGGTTGACACGTTAACATTTTGTCACAGTTTATTGTACATACTGTTCTCATTCCCTGCTGGATCTTCAAGATCAAGTGGTACAAATGTAAAAGGATAGGAAGCACTTTATCTTGCCACATCCATGCCTTTGTTTCTCATGTTCAAGTACCGCAAAGTGAGTAAGAAACAGAAAATAAACCATCTAATTATTTTTCCTTTTATTCTGATTGTAAAATTTCTGTGATCAGATTGTAAGGCCATTTAAAAAAAATCTTTGGGTTTGGAGTTACGTATCCTTGACTTTAAACTGATTCCCAGTGAAGCCAGCAGAGTTATTTATAATTCTTTGGACTGAGTATCTGTGTGTATTTCTCTGTGAGATCTGTACAGGAAGGAGTTAAAATGTCTTTGGTGTAGAATTCCTGTTCACTAAATTGCCTATTTAATCAACAACACTGCTCATGCTGTTTTTACACCAAATGACCTACATGCATAGTCAGTAAATTTAGTTACAAATCACACGTTTTCTTCCAAAATACTCCAAGTTGTGATTAAGATTGTGCTCTTTTGCTATGTCAGTAATCACAGTCTATTTCTAGTTAGTTAACTCATAGAAATAATTAAACGACATAAACTTCTCAGCAGGCAGAAGCTGCCATGCACATACAGCACATATATAGCCTGGCCTTCAGAGCTATGGAAGCACAGGTTTAAATCCCACTAAATTGTAAATCTGATTTTCATCCCAAGAACACCTAAACACTGACCTACCCACACACTGAAGTAGATATGGAGGAAATTACTCCTGAGAGGCTGTGAATACAAGAATTGGAATTTGCTGTGTGAACATTTAAATACTATACTCACTTTCTCATGTATTCTGCTATTAAACTCTCACAGTCCTGGAAAGGGAGCTGAGATTGTCTTTTGAATTTGAAAAACATTCTCTCCCCATATGATCTCTAAAACACACCCTCATCTGTCGCCAGAGATGCGACATGAGCTGGACCAGTCAGAGTGGCAATTGAAAACAGGACGGGAACAACTGAGTAAGCATGAAAAATAACTACTAAAGAGCCAGAGACAACAAAGCAGTATGGGACAATGTCAAAAGACCCAAAAATGGGGCAAACATAAAAATATATACAGAGTGAGCTGAGGGCAGGGAACCAATGAACATTAACATTGCCTTATATGTAAAGCACTGTTAACCAATCTTACACAAGAACTCAGGACATAACCTTATATGGAACAACTGCATTAACATAACCATACCCACCATCCCATTCTTCTTGCCGTAACCTAACAAGATGTTTTCCTTCCTGACATCCTGTTTCCTGTGGCCTCAGATTGATGCTGACTTCATTCTCAGCCAAGGGCAACTCACTGTCAGTCTTGGCTGGTCCAGCTCCCACACTCATCTCCATCACCTTTTTTCCATGCAGTCTTATTTTTTTTTTTCCTTTGACCGAAGTGAGGGCAGGAACTGCTTTCTTCCCTTTCTTCTAAGTAGTATATTTTGCTTCACTTTTCATCAAAGGAAAACAAGAGCGAGAGAGACAATTTCAAGGAGATAATCCATTTGACCTCTCTGTTAATATTCAGAATGCTGGCCAGGAAGGTTAGGAGCAAACATCAGCTTTCTTTCACACCTCTTAGCTCATTCCACAAATTAATAACATCGTACTGGGAGCAGCCCAGACGCTGCGTAATGAATGTTAGCCGTAGTTACTGCTGGCTGCTTCCGAGGATGCATTTATTTTTCTCATTATCTTACACACAATCTTCCAGCTATTGTCTGCTACCCCTGCTCACTCAGGAAACCTCAGAAAGTGCTAAAGATGTCAAGAAGCAATAAGCCTCATTTATTTTTATGGCCTTCATCAGCACTTTCTTTTTTTTTTTTTGCTTAAAGGCCTATAATAGAATCCACTGATTAGAATCAGCACCATATCAGAATATAGATATGATAGTGCTTTACTGAAGGTGAATGGGCTACTGAAGGACACTTTCTCCATTTGATACTTTTGGAGGATACTGAAGCTAAACAAAATTAATTGTGTTGGTACATTTCTTCTTTCTCCTTCTTACTACTTTCCCAGGCATTTGGAAACTGATTAACTAAAATGTTAAGGAAGATGGTCATAAAAAGTCCTACTAATTAAAAGGGAATTAGTCAACTGAAACAATACCAGAAGGTAAGCAGTTGGATTTGATAGCAGTTAATAAAATGGTACAAGTGAACAGAGGAACTTCCATGTTAAACACCGTATTTACGACAGAACTAAACCAAGAAGCAAATTATTTACTTCTGTTGGACTTTTTTTTCCCTTTAACTGCATCCACATAATAGTTACAGGCCACTATACGATAAATAGCCTTCTGTTCTCTCCCCGCACAGATCTGACCTGAAAAATGTTCTGTTTTCAAACCCTAGGTAAATAAAGTCCATAAAAAAATTTTAAAATAATTAGTTTCTCTTATGCATGTCTATTTCCCATAGACAAACACTGCAAACAAATGTTTGCAGACTTCTAGCCCAGTTCTAGTCTACAATTTCAGTTTATTGCAAACTTAACAGTAACTTTTCTACTAGAATAATAAACAGAAGAAAAAGGACAGAAGTAAGGTTGCATAAAAAAAAATATTTGGGGGATGCTTACAGTGCAACCACCAAATTATTGCATTATTAAATTTATATGCAATTTAAAATAGTTTATTTATATCTATAAATAAAACTCACCCAAAGTCTTCATCAGTGTCAGGTGGCAAAATCCACACAAGCTGTTTGTGTGGAACAGACAGCATACTTTTTATATATTCCTTTTATTCTGCTTTAACTTTCTTTTGACCTCCAGGTCACGTTGTATCCAAGCTGTTCTGAGTGTTTGGAACTCTGGTCCCAACAGATTTACTGGTGGCATGGGAAAGTTACTGCTTTTGACTACGGTCTTATTTTTTAATAAGTAAGGCTCAGGCTAGTACAGGGACTAATATTTTAAGAATAAGGTTTTTCTTGTTCAAAGAAAAAAGACACTCTGTATATGAAAAATTGAAAATCCTTCCATACTAGGACTATCCATGTAGGAGTGCAGAAAAACTGCTCTTGGTTACTCACACTAAAAATCTGGTGGGTTGTTTAAGTATGCTACTTGCCTCTCGTATATATAACCATGTAGAGTGCATTTTCAGAGTCATGAAGGGTTGTTTTGTTTGGGTGATCAGGGTAAGAGGAAAAGTTGCTGCAGAAAAATAATGGAACAACAATCTTATGTGACATGGACAGATTTACTATGCTTTCGCAGAGATTGCTTCACATTAAGACCAGGATGCAGAAATTAATCAGAAATCACATTCACAAAAGAGAAAACTCACACATCTTTAATCTAGCAAGCTCTGAAAGACAAAAGAGAAATGTATTACTGTGCTTCATCTAGTGTAAGTTTTCATTCAAACAGAATTAATCACTTGTAAAAAGAGAGAAAAAAATCTGATTCTTGATGCCCTGGACTCTTCTTAAAAAACAGAGGGACATAACCAGAATTCAGCTCTAAACTGGAACAAGCTTTCATAATTTGCTTGTATTCATTACGGGTAACCAGCACAAGGGAAACATTTCTCCCAAAACCCTGTTTATTTTCCATGATGGCTTTCACAAAAGGATATGGAATATTTACAGCCTTCTAATGGAAGTGGTCAAGCATAAAATATTTCCTGGCCCCAAGGTTGTAGCTCATAAAGAGGTCTACCCACATCCTTGGCAGGCCAGACAAAAGACTCTAAACATCACATTTGGACAACTCAGCCCTCAGATGCACATGTAGAAATGCAAATCTTCATGCACACACACACAGATTGCAGTACAGACAATTATGAAGAAATAGAGTCCATTACTATAGTACGTTGTATTTTCAGAGATTATTATCTATGAAATGGAGTTCTTTAGCATGTCCTGAAATTTCCTGCCTTGGCCCTTATGAAGTCTTGCTTCTAGAAATCAGAATTTCCTTCCTATTTTCTTCCTGAGGAGGGAGGTGTCACTCAGGGCTTGAGTCTACTGAACTCTTGCTTTCACCTGACTGTTTCTTTTGGCCTTTGATTCTAATTTTTGGTATTGTTTATACTTCAATTGCTGCTCTCAAGCATGAGATTTGTGAAGATCATTGATTCATGGAATCGTAGAATGATTTGGATTGGGAGACCATCTAGTCACAACTAAAGAACATCTAGTCCCAAGCCCCCTGCCATGGGTAGGGATGCCTTCCACTACACCAGAGGGCTCAAAGACCCATCCAGCCTGGCTTCAAACACTTCCAGGGTTCCAGACACAGCTTCCCTAGGCAGCCTGTGCCAGTGTCTCATCATCCTCAGTGTAAAGACTTTTTTCTAATATCCAATTTAAACCTACTCTCTTTCAGTTATAAGTTGTAAGCCATTGCCACTTGTCTTATAACTACATGCCCTTCCTGAAAGTCCCTCTCCAGCTCTCTTGCAGCCCCTTTAGGTACTAGAAGGTGCTTTAAGGTCTCCCTGGAGCCTTCTCTTGATCATGCCAAACAACCCCAGTTCTCTCAGTCTGTCCTGATAGGAAGAGATGTTCCAGCCCTCTGAACATCTTTGTTGTGTCTTCACTCCAGCAGGTCTATGTCCTTCTGTGGTGACACAGCTGATGTTTTTATCTGAAGAACGGTTCAGATAAAACATCTTCCCAACCTCACAGCAGTTTGGATGTTGCAGATCATGTCCTTTCAGGTTCATTGCACATTTGTACAGTGAAGCAGTTCTTGAGCACAACTCCAAAGTTCTCCTCAGAGACTGACACTCAACCTCATCAAGCACACAAAGTGTATTTGAGCTAATTTTTCTTATAATCCTCCTCCCCTATTACATACATAGTTTTACTAGAAGTGTGGTGCCATTGTAATCCAAGTTCACAGAAGAAATTAAATGCAAACTGTGAGTGCTAAAGCCACTCACCTTTTCTGAAGGAGATAAAGTTCATTAGTTAGGAGTATTAAGATGCTGTAAACATCCTATATGGATGAATAACCTAATAAAAATGAGAAGCCAAAATTACAGTATGAAATAATATTTTAGTAGGAAAAATCAGGCATCTCACCATTATGCAATGTAATTCTCTGAGCATTTTGTCCAGAAATTTTCTAATTCTTGGCAAGTATGTTATCCATATTTTTCACAAAGTTTACATGGTTTTAGCTAATTTTTGCTTAAATGGGAATTTAGGTTTTGGTTTATTAAAACTTTCTTTCTGGACAGTTGATAAGGAAGGAATCATAAACACACATCCAGCTGACTTTAAACTTTTACAATTCAGAGATTAAAAGATCACCAAAATCTTACTGCTTTTGTCTAGCGAATGCTTTCCTTTGCAGACACAGACAGAGAGATGAAAACAGAGTTTTCCTGATATATTTAAGTTCATAATAAATTAAAAAAAATGGGTATTTTAAAATATAAATGCAAGTGAAATAAAACTGATTGAAATACAGTACATTCCAGGTTCCTTATTAAATGTAAGCAGGAGATTTTCAGGCCCTGTGGTGCCACACTCTTGAAGGGAGATTAATAAATAAAGATGTGAGATTCGAGAGCAGTAATTTTTAAAAACTGTACTAAGGACCCAGATTGCATGTAAATCACTTGAAAACACAGAGAACTACAACTTATGTCAGCCATCTCTTTTGTATTCCGAATCATTAATCTCTTGGACATGACAAATCTTTTTAGCAAAGGGAATAAATTCAAGATAACAAGTTTTAAACTAATGAATAACTCTTGCCTATGAAGAGCTTTAATGACTCTCTTTGTCAGACTTCAGTCTTTATTATTAACTTTACAGAGTGGCACCATCCTGAAGAGATACTGTTACAAATCAATTTCACTGCTTTTTCATAACAAGTCACTAACTGACCTCAGTTTCTGATGGAGTCACACATTTCCTCCCATACTTTATTTTAATGGTGTGTGTATCAAGGATTTAGTAACTGATCATAACGGAATTTATTTTAACTCTGTGTTGCCTTGCACAGCCTTTTAATGGCAGAAATATAAATCATTCTGAAAGTATTAACTTTAATGGTTGAGATATATTTTTTAAACTCTTTTATAGTTAAGTTGGTCATTTTGTTAAAATATGTTCTTGATTTATCTGCTTTAAAATAAGAAAGAATTATAGTGACAAAAGACAATTCAGATTTTCTACATAACACTAATGATTGCAGACTATAAAATACTTATTTGCTATGTGGTCTTAAGAAGAAACTACATTAAAATTAACAAACGGCTTTGGTAAAACCATGCTGTCTGCACTCTGCATAATTATGGACAGCATACTTACAAATGGAAAGTATTTGGAAAATGAATTGTCAAAATATATGTTTAAATTCCACTGCATCAGATTTTTTCTGATTTTTATCTACAAGAAGCTCAAACAATTTTCCACACCTCCTTGGGTATTTAAACTACTATAAAATGGAAATATTTGCATTGTTCTAAATCAGAGACAATCTAATGCAAACCTAGTTGTTTTAAATAGGATTTTTGTACCAGTCACACTTGAGTTTGTAAGGTAAAAGAGTCAATATTTGAAAGACACATGCCTTCAGAAGTCCTTTGGGAATGTGTATTCTCTTTAGATTTCATTCTGGGCATGATTTAAAACAGAGAAGGGAAGAATGAAGGAAGCAGAGATGAGTAAGGTGGCTGCAGGTTCACTTGCTTATCTGGCCAAGCCTTGTAACTGGTGGCAGCATAGTTGGTCTCTGTAGGTCTAGGAGCTGTCAGCTGTCCATTGGAGCTATCCATTGCTATCCAATGGAGCTATCCAATGGAGTGATCCATTGGTGTGTGCCCACCAGTGAATATAATGTTCTGCTGGGCCAGATGTGGTGCCTGAGAAGTGCTGATTTTGGCTTGAGCAGATCTCCTGGGCTGTTGCAGCCGTGTGAGGCACGAGCAGGTGTGTGAGTGTGTGTGCACGGGACATCCCCCAGCACTGCCGGCTGCACCTGTGCACACAGCACAGCGCGGCTCAGGGGCTGCTGCACAAGGAGCAACCAGGGCTTGTAGAGAACCAGGAGGAGGGATTGCCTGCATGTGGGAGTGCATCACTGTGTTACGACACCAGAGGGAAGTACCACTGAAAAAAAGTTGTTTGCCTTCACTTGCTGTACATTGTGTCAAGTACAGACAGGAAGAAAAGTAAAATTGCGCTAATTGCATTAAATGCTCACATTTAAGCCTAACTTTTGTACATAAATCAAATACTCTAATTCAGCTATGAACCATTAGTGGTTATCATTTTTCACTTCTATTGTTAGAAAAAAACAATTCTATGGATCATAAAAATTTCTGTCACAGAATCACAGTGTTGTAGAATGCTTTGTTAGAAAGCACCCTAAAGTTCATCTAATTCTTGTTCCCCCAGCTATGGGGCACCTTCCACCTGACCAGGCTGCTCAAAGCCCCATCCAACCCAGCCTTGAACACTTCCAGGAATCTGGGTGCCCCAACTTCTCTGGGCACCATACGCCCTGTTACACAGATTCAGACATATACAATATATATTAAACATATATATATGATATATTTTGAACATCAAATCTACAAAATTACTGAGGCAAATTGGTTGATTTGACTATGTAAGTAAATCCTAAAAAGGTAGTGTGAGGAGGAACATAACACACAAACAAATACCTCCAAAGCCAAATGCAAATACAAGCATCTTTAGAAAAAAAAATAAAAAGTCTTTTAACATCTTATCATCTCATAGTGACACCAACACATATCTTGGTGTTATCCAGACAAACAGGACCACATTTTTTCCCATAAAATTTCAATTATGGTAACAAACTGTGGGGAAAGAATTAAGATGTTCCTTACTTCACATGTAAAGAGCACAAGAGTTTTTTGGTACAAAGCTGTCTGTTCTTTTCTAAGAATTAAAACAAACATATATTTAAAAACAGCAGTATATCGTAGATTGAGAGATAACTCAGGCTTTGCTCTCATATGTCCAGATTTAATGTGCAGAAATTTAGTGAAAAATGGGAAAATTTAATGTGAAAATAAAAGGAATAAGAAAGACATATGAAAAACTCATTGTGTGTGCCAGAACTTCTAGTCCTAAATTAATACAAGTCAGTGTGAAATAGTGCAGTAGTTGCAGCAGAGAAACATGGGGAAAAGCTAAGAATTGCTACCAAAGAAAGAAAGAAATATGAAAGCTCTTTGACTTCAAAGAATCCTGTGAGACCAAAACTCCACTCACTAAAAATTATTGGGCCGTTTTCACATAAATGCTTCTATTTCTTACAGGACAAGGAATGGAAAGAGCAGGGTTTTTTTCCAGCTGTAGTAAACCTCTTCTCAAGTTTTCTTGTACTACTGTGTCAAAGGGTACCCCACTTCACACACTGATGGAAAAGCTGGAAAAAATAAAATAATGCCTATATTTCCTTTGATTGATGTTTGGCAAGGTGAAGGAACAGTCATGATTTAAGCCAATACAGGCATGCAAAGGTCAAGACATGACTTGTACTTAATCCTGTAATTACAGATCCATAGAATTGTGAAGGTTGGAAAAGACTTCTCAGATCATCAAGCCCAACCAGCTATGCTTTGGTTAAGTAATTTAGATTCTTAAATGGAACAGGTGTTTGCTCCTAGCTGTATTGAACTATGGCTTAGATCACTTGCTGTACAATATGCAGCACTAAAACACATAAAGACGTGCCATGCTTCTCCCAGGTTGCAGCCAGCCTGGAGCAACAGCTTATGCTCTGTCATCACTGGAATTTAGAATGCTTTTGATGTGCCACATCTCTGCTAAAAGCTGCAGTGCAATCAACCCCTAACAGTGAAGGAAAGCACAGTCAAAGTGTACCCTTTCACTGCTTTAATTCTTTTCTAAAGATGCTTCAAGGACCTACAATTTTCTAAAGATGCTTCAAGGACCTGACATGAAACTGGTATTTTGGTAAGTATTATGTTAATTATATATTTTATACATACACTTCTTTATCTGCAGCATTAAATGTTCTTAATTTTCTTTTGTAGAGGTAAGTATTTTTTTCCTTTCCTTTTCTGTACCATTTTGCCATATAAAGAAATAAAACAGTGTCTGAAAAACACTGTTTCATACATATATCACTTAAATAATTGCATTTCTGTGTTCAAAAAAATCAAGTGGGGCACACTTTGAAGTATCCTTTGGTACTTTATCTTTATCAAAAATATAATCTGTACTACACAAGAAACATTAGTTTGCTTTGTCCACACCGCATTTTTCCTCCTTGTATATTAAAAATGTATTAAGCTGTTTAAACCACAAACTTGTGCCAGAGAAAATACATATAAAACAAGCTTTCACTCAGCTTCCATAACGTTTGAATGATCTTAAGTTACACATTCAGAGATTTATCCCCATATGACTTTGCCTCAATTAAATAACAGCCAATTTATTCCCAGTTTCTGTTTATCTCATTTTGTGTATGCGCCAGGCATTATTTAACTCAAACAATTTGAATTTGGAAGAGTTCAGCATCATTAGTTTCTTAATGGATGCAGAGATGGGTGACAGAGTGCAGGAGAAAGGAGTGGTATAGACAAGGGTGATGTTAGCAGTGCCAAAATCATGGAGCAGAAGGGCACTGATGGATGCATGAGGGACTTTGTGGAAATGGAATGGAATGGAATGGAATGGAATGGAATGGAATGGAATGGAATGGAATGGAATAGAATAGAATAGAATAGAATAGAATAGAATAGAATAGAATAGAATAGAATAGAATAGAATAGAATAGAATAGAATAGAATAGAATAGAATAGAATAGAATATTTCAGTTGAAAGGGACCTACAAGCATCATCAAGTCCAGCTGCCTGACCAGATCATGGCTGGCCAAGTAAAAGCACGTTATTAAGGACATCATGTCAATGCCTCTTAAACATTGACAGGCCTGGAGCACCGAACAACTTTCTAAGAATGCCTGTTCCAGTGTTTGGCCATCCTCTCAGTAAAGAAGCTCTTCCTTATGTCCAGTCTGAACCTCCTGTGTTGCAGCTTTTAAACATTGTTCCACATCCTATCACTGGAAACTAAGGAGAAGAGCTCAGCTCCTCCCAGTTCATTTCCACTCCTCAGTAGCTGTTGGGAATGGTGAGTTCAGCCCTCAGCAGATCCTGGCTGAAGTTGGAAAAACAACTCTTAAAAAGGGCCAGAGGAGTGATGTATTATTTCTTTTGTATTTGAAGATAGCCTTGGGCTATGGTAAGTTCATACTGACTTTAATGAAGATAACTCTCCTTTAAGTTTTAGTCACACATGCACACAAATGGATCCTCAGGCAAAGTTGCAAAAGCCATCCTAACTCTTTATTAGGCTGTCATTTCAGAATTTATGGTTTTTGCATACCTGACTTGTGATTTTTAAACACACAAAGGTTTCTCAGCTCAGATGACACATTGACACCAAGAGTTTGTGTAGCACTGTAACAGGATTCAGATACTTAAACAGCACTACTGGCAAATATTTAAGGCAAATTAATACCAAGCAAAATGGTTTTATTAAGCATAGATGAGCATATTTAAATCAAGTAAAATATAAGATTATACTTATAAATTATTGTCTCAAGAAAAACATTTTCTAGAGAACTTTAAAGATTTTATTACTTAATTATATGAGGAGTTATATAAACTCTTTTTTATCTTTTTTTGAAATCCTTTACACCAAAATAAGGGTATTACTGTTTTCATACTTTTTCTTGCTGTCCCTTTCCTAATGGCTGATAAATATTTAAGGATCTTAATTAATATGTTTTGGATTTTTATAGGTGCTTTTTTAATTTCGCTAATCCTTAGGTATAATATTTTTGTGGATTTTTTTCCAGTGTCTTTCAAGGGTGCATTAGTTGATGTACATCAATGTAATGTCATTTTTATTAAAAGAGAAATGTTTTATGACTTTGATTTTTGCTCAAGAGAATATAATTTAAGAGGGAAATAAGATATGGGATACACTGCCTTGTTAACAAGTCTCTGCAGACTTGGAGCTGGTGTTTAATCTGACCAAACAATCTATAAACACTGCAAGTGGGATCCATCTCATGACATACATCTTGAAGCCTTCCTTCATCATCAGTGCAATGATACTTGCACTTTCAGAGCATGTTTCACTCCTCTTCTGAAGACAGACACATTATTGTGAGCTGAAGTATGTCTTTAAAAGTCTATTTCTCTCCACAAAAGAAGAGATTCTTGTGAGCCTGTCTGATATGTAGATACCTGCATTATGTTTAAGTAATTACATCCAGCACCCCTAGAGTGCTTTGGAATTGTTAAAATTTCATGTCTCTAAATGAAAAAAAACAAAACAAAATAAACCCCAAAATACTAATTAACAGCAACCAAACAAAAACACAAGCAAACTTGCATTTCCCAACTAATAGCATTTGGGAATTTTTTTCTAGTTTACCTTCTACAGCATGACTTACAAACAAACAATCTGTTAGAGTGCACAGAAGAATTTTGGAACAATTGATAGAACAACTCATATTTAAAAGGGGTGTTTGGATCCACAGGAAGCTGCATTAACCTCTAGCACTTCCCTTAATAGGCTCTGCTCCAGTATTGATAACAGGTATGAATCTTGTGCTCATAAATGATTGCGTTTGGCTATTAAGTAACGGCATACAAATTTAGGGCCAGCTGGACTTCCTTTGGTTTCTGGAGTTACTGATTTGTCTTAGTTCTGAGGGGAGCTGTCCTGGGTCTCTGCAAAAAGCACTGCTTGATTGCCAGAGGTTTGAAAGTGTCTTCTGGGTCAAGTCCACGAAGTTAATCCTCTAGAGAGTTTCCTGATTTTTTTAAGCCACGTGACAAAAGAACAGCCCCAGAACATTTGCTGAAGACACTGTTCATTCCAAAACTTTGGAATTATCTCCAGCTCCTTCATGTGTTTCATCTGACAATTGAGATGTTTCAGAAAGACTAATAACAGGGTAGGGAGACAGAGAGGATGTGTCTTCTCCTTCATAGTCCCTGGTCATGATGCCTTGTTTGAACACACTGGCTATCTTAAAACACCTCCTGGACAAAAGCAAAAAGGCAATACCTTCTCCCACAAATCTTGCTTCAGGAACACACCTTGTGGAAGCAGACATGAGTAAGAAATCCAACCATGGCACTAGGTGAAAAACTAAAATTTTCCCACAAGAGGAACAATAATCACACATTGACAGGGCAAAAAACAAATCGAGTTCATCTTTAAACATATTTAGCTGTGCATCACTGAGAAATCTAACTGCAATACATATGTTTAGGTTTCTGCCAAAAATAGGTCACACGTGTTTCCTGCTTTAGCTGAACAGTACACAAGAACCTGGCATGTCAAGGATACTGAAGACTATTTGGTTCTACCTACACAGAAACTCACAGGCATTTTTTATGTCCACTTCTTCAGGCTTGCACACGTGCCTGGGAACATGCCTCTCTATCACTGAGGGCAGCTGACAGAAGAGTCCAGGTTTTACAGCACTAGTAAATTCTAAAACTCCACAGACAAAGTCTGATTGGAGAGGTTCTCCTGGCAGAAGTCATTAGAGGAACCCTGCTTCCAAACTGAACTCAGGAGCTGTTTAAGGTAGAGCTGGCAAAAGCAAAAAACCTGCAAGGAACTGCCTGAGAAATTCTGCAGTCTGTGCAGTCACATTCCCATGCCAGGCACTGTTCTCAGCTCTGTTTAATATACTGATGTGGGTAGAACCAGACCATATTTCATCTTAAAAGGTGAATAATTCTTCCATCATCGGAGTGTAGATACCTGCGTGGACGGAGAGGCTACCCTGACTGTATTACATCTTCATAAAAATGCTGAACACAGAGCTCAGCCCTCTGGCACTAGAAGAGGACAGATTTTAATGGCATCTGCAAAATAACATATTCTGTAAGTGACTTACACAAAAGGTCAAAAAGGTCACATCAATATGACAATCCCTATCTTATATTCACCCATCACGCTTATGTCCATGACAGAGAAGAAGGAAAAGAAAATTACTTTTTTAGCACTTGCTAGAGGTTAAAATATTGGTGGTATATAAAGTGAAGTGGGAAAAGATGGCATTTCAAAGTTGCAGAACAACAGAGGAGGAACATTTACGTGCGCTGACAACATGTTCATACGAAAGCAGTTCAGTACGTGCCTCACCTGACCGTATCTCCAGACATATATTTTTTTACTTAGCTTACTTAATAAAAAGTCTCTGCAGATTTGTTTGGTCTGGAAAAAATGGATTCTTAAAATTATTTGATGCAATAATTTCTGAAGATATTTCATGCTGTCCATCATTCCCTCATTTCATCTGTCATATTTCTCAGTTTAGGTTTTCTTTGGAAATGTTTTTCTGTAAACTGGGAAAAAGAGATATAGGTGATTCCCATTAACTTCTTGTTATTAGTGTGAAATCACACTGTTGATTTCTATCTAATAAAATCCAGCAATTGCAGCATTGTCTCTGCAAGAAACTGAAAGTTTTAAAAAAATGAATATTAGAAATAAAATTAAAACAAAACATACAAGTGATATACTGCATCATCTATTCCATTTCCATATCTGAAAATAATGGTAGTAGAAATTTTGCACAGATTCATTTCAGGAACAGCAGTATCCAGCTTTTCCACTTCCTTTCCTTCATTTTGAAATGTAGTTATGGAAATAAATGTTGAAGTTACAGGTAGAAATATACCAAGTGACCGAAAGCAGTTGGTTGGGGGAATGTTTGAAGATCTCAACAAACTTTGTGTTAGTACGACGTGAGTATATCCAGGTGCATTATATTCTTGCCAAGCAGCACTGGTTTATATCAATGTGGGTAATAAAATATTACAGAATACTTTGTTTTATAACAGGGCTGACCTATCATAAAAGGAATCTTAACAAAATTTTATTTTGCTTGGGCAGAAAAATTCATTGGGAAGCAGAGAAGGAAAGCAGGGATGCAAAAGGTCTGGTCTGTGCAGTCCAGAGGTGCTCCCCACCTCCCAGGCCTGAACATGTATTTGGTGAACTCCAGCTGGTACGAAAGGTCCAGGAGGATGGTGCTGGGCAGGCCAGCACTAAACACACAAACACACCACAGAGCACATCTCCCCCATGCTGCCTTCTGTTTTTGAAAGGCTTTCTTCCTGATCACCAAATAACCATTGTATTCACTCCGTTCTGGATTCTTCACTCTCCGTGATGGTTTTACTTCATGAGCACTGCACTGAGAGCTCAATATTAAAATTTAGACAGACATAAATGTCTTGTCTTCTCCATTGTAGGACATGATCTTGTATTCTGTCATGTAAATGTTTGAAGGTTTTTTGGACACAAAAACTACAAAGGCGTGGGTTTGGGTTATCAAAAAATCATAGTGATTTTCATTGATTTATGGAAGAGGATTACCTATCAGTGCAAAAGAAAAGAGTTTGCACCCAAACTGAGCTCCTCCTAGAGAGGAAATAAGACTGTGACACGGTGAAAATCACTCTTCAGACGAAGACATGCATGCAGGATGCTTAACAAGTGTGACAGCCTGTGGGTTTATATGTCATGACTACAAACGACCTTGTCATTGAACTTCCAAATTTTTTTGCCTGCTGTTTCAAATGTATGACATGGAACAAGCATAAAATTCTGACATATACCAGGACACAATCAGATGAATTTTAAGAGAACATAGAAAGATGGTTATTATTTTTTCTTTTATTCATTAAGAATAACTGTTAACAGTAACTACATTTTTAAAAATTTCTGCATTGAGGTTTTGTAGCAATTTAAAAGAAAATCTCTATAGTTTTGACTTCTTGAGTACAAAGGAAGCAATCTGCCAACTAAATTTTCTAATAAGTGCATTTTGGCAGGTATCTATTCAGACTGTACTACTAGAGTATGTCAGCTACAGGAAGGTCTTATTACCCACAAATATGAGAGATTATCTGAATTGCAGCCTCTGTGTCTGAAATGTCTCCCAATTTGAACTGCAGGCAAGCAGGAATGTAAAAAGTTTTGCAGTCTCCTGATGACTGGGCAAGGTGCTCAGAGTCAAGATTTCCATCCAGATTTTCATCTCATTTACAAAAATAAAAAGAGCATTGGCCTGAGATGGAGGTAGGTGTTCAACAGGGCTGTGCACCAGACTTGCTGCAAGCATCTTTGCACAAACTCCTGCTACCACCCTGCTGCTCTGTGAATAATTTTCAGGGCTGTCAGTTGGCATCCTCATTTGCATTACTCACAGATGTCCCTGAAAAGCCATGTATCCTGGGATCATTTTTATGACACAGCATGTGAAATGAATGTTCTGTAATTTTAAATTAAACATCTGTAGGGTTTTTAGTTATCTAGATTTCAAGAAATTCTGCTTCCATTTACATGTTAATTTCAGTTCATTCAAATTCTACAAGAACACTGAAGATTTTTATATCTTGAAAGAACATAAAACACCACAAATCAAGTAGAACCTATAAATCATCACTCGCTATTTTTGAAGAAGATCAAGAATAGCAGGAGACAAATTAGAAGAATTATTTCAACATATATTCTGGTAAAAGTACAAACACAACAGCTCTGTAGTATCCAAATTGATACATAGGTTTATTAGACTTTTGTTGTTGTTGTCTTTGTAGCAAATTCTAATGGTTACACTTCCTAGTCTTTCTTTAATTTGCAAGAATACATTTTCCACATCTTAAGGCAGGAAACAGGCCTAACGTTATTCTCAGTATATGGATTAAAGTAGTTAGTGTTGCTACACTCATGTTAGTATCTCTGGAGTAGGATAAAACCACTGTCCTCATATTTTGTCTTAAACTATTTATTTGAAAGGCAACATCTCAAAAATTTCCCCATTTTCCTTCCAGATTTGCTGCTCAAGTATCTGTATTGAGATTATGCCAATTTTTATATATATATTTCAATAAACTTTCAATATTCAGTGACATGTCACAATGGGGCTTACAGACTGTATTATTTACCTTATTTGTAGTACTACACAATACTTAGCAACCTAAAACTCGAGGCACATTAGTGCTGCTTTGTTAAGCTCTGGTGACTGCCCTAATTTTACTACAGGTGTAAGAACCACTCATTAAAAGCCGATGTCAGAATCAAAGCTAGCACCAACTTCCATTATGCAAAAATGAAATTGACTGGGAGGGCTCATGAGGGTAGAAAGATATTCCATGTGTCAATAGAAAACCATCCTCAACTAACAGAGCCTTTCTTCTGGGAATTTCCCTCACCTATGGCAAAGACTTTGCTTACTGATATTTGAATACTTGTTAGGCAGACAAATCATGAAAGCAGAGTAAAAGAACATGGTGAATCCCAGACACAACCCGTTACTTAATTTAATGGTATGCTTAATGCTATTGCTCTTGTTCTTCTCAAATTGGTCTATTTTTGGCAAGATTTCACAGTCATTGTGTCCTAAGAACTCAGAGTAAAGGAAACCAATAGGTGGATTTAAAGTTCATTTCACATAATTTATTTACATTCCACAGAATTCATTCTTCTGCTGTCTTTAAATCTATATTTAGAATTAGTCAATTTAAATAGACATCCATGAAAAAAAGATGGAGTAGAGGTAGATTTATGTGGTGTTACCAGCTCTGCTCTTTGCCTGCTGACCTTAAACCATCAATTTTACCTCCAAACTAACAACTGTTATCAATGAAATGAGAATATAGCCAAGTAAGTACAAAAATTATCTCAAGAGATCATCTTGTTTTTCTTTTCATTTTGAGAAAATTTGAATAATCTTTAGAAATTTTCCAATAGATGTTTACCTAAACATTTTTTTAGTGTTTTTAAAGTTGTTTAAAAAACAGTCTGTAATCTTGGGTGTCATTATAAACTTTACATAAGTTTATAATACAGTTTAATTACAGTTAATACAGTTTTATATTAAAAAGTTTGCAGATCCAAGTCACAACTGTTGGATGTTACGATGTTTAAAGATTTTGGAACAGCATCCCAAAATATTCACTCTCATCTGCAGACTTCGGTATCTTGCTTTTTTCTTCCTCAGTTTCTGGAAAAACTGAGGAAAATAACAAATTAAAAGACATGATGAGTTTCAGAGCAACATCAATTCACTCTACTGCAGATTGTGATCTTGGCAAAAAGGCGTCACTAATCCACATCTGTTCGGGATAGGAACATAATGATGATGGAAATGCTTTGCTTGTGTCTGATATTTGCCTTGGGAATGTGAGAATACATTTGCATATTCTAGGAGGACCATAATGTGAATAACAAATAGTTTTTTGCTAAGCACAGTCTTAATATAAAGCTTAATAAGGGGAAGACATTTCCTAGCCATGGTGCCTCTCAGCATGCAAGTGAGCTAATCTGCCAAGGGAAGGTGTAAAACTCCTTACACCTTAAGGTGCTCAAGATATCAAGCTATCACATGTTTAATCTGAAACTTTATTACAAATGTGGCATAAAGTGCCTCTCTGATGAGATATGGCATTACCTCCATCTCCTGAGAGCCCAAAATTAATTCATGGAAAGCCACATATATTCTAACTATTGCTGTAAGAGGCTGTAATTTTGGGAGCGTTACACTTTATGATGGGCAGCATGAAAAAATAATCTGAGCTTTTAAACAAGAGTTAAGATAAATCAGTGTAAAACCAAAATATTAAAATATGATATTACTGCTCACTGAAGGATACTTTGCAGCTTTATTCAATTATTGTCAAGATTTCACAAAAAAAAAAAGTTTTTAATGGTTTTTGCAATGCAAATATGCAAAATAATCTAAATACAGTGAAAAAGACACAAAAATGAAAGCCAAGAATCAATGATCTAATACTGAATTTCTCTGTAGCCTTTATATAAGGCACAGTTTGATGGATACTTAGACACTGTGTGATGGCATGCAAGAATTAAATTGAAATAACTTACTAATGCACAAGAGTATACATCCTTCATTCTAATTACAGCAGCTTTATTATTAATATCTGCAGAATCAATAAGAAAGTACACCCCTATGTGTTATTAAATGTCAGCTTTTCCCATTAAGTAGAATTTAAGTCTCAGTTTAGTAAAGTACTTATGTAGAAACGTAACCTTAAGGAAGAATAGTTCCAGTGACTATATAGCAAGAGGCAAGATAATCAAATTTAAATATTAAGTAAAGCCTGTCCTGAAATGGGTAATAAAATATTGCATGTCTTGGACAGTATATTTTTAACTGGCAATCTCTAGTCACTTTGCAAAAGAGCAAAGTACAATTATGACTGCTAAAGATGTGAGAAGTCACACAAAAAAGGCAAAGTGATTTGGCCAAGGTTATTTCTAGTTCACTAAGCAGAACCATGGTCCACTCTCAAGGGACTTGTGGACGTTTGTGTCTGTGGATCAGGAGACTGAGGATGTGCTCACATCAGGAATCCTGGTCAGCCAGAGAGGAGAAAAGGGCTGGCTGTGTGTTTTGTCCTCGTTTGTGCAGATGTCATAGGTGTTAATCTAGGGGACAAGAACAGCACTGCCCTCTCTCTGAGTTAGTCTGTGAGGCTAGGCGTGTGTGTACTGCATATCTTGGCATCTCTAAGGTATAGCCTCAGCTTTGTTGTGCCCGAACTCACAAACAGATGCAGCAGCACAGTAGCACAAAGACTGAAGCAGAGAAAGCCCTCGGGTCTTAGAAGCTCTCAGATTTGCATTTCCTTAACAACAGAACTGTGAAATAGTAAGGAGATTTTTGCCTTTTTTGTTTGTTTGTTTGTTTTTTACTAACTTCTGAGAAAAAGCTTTGCAGCCTTTTAAAGGAAGCATATACATACTGTGGATATTCTGGTAGTCTTGCCTACATCTCTAATGAGACCTGACTTCTTCATGTTGTGGTCTAGTGTGGCAGCAGGAAGTTTCCTTTTTCCTGTTAACAAGACACCTAAATGACACCACTTGCAAGCAAAATCAATATTCAAGTTGCTTCTGCTAGCAAGGAGATGCTCCAATGGCTGCTTAAATTAATGAGGTTTGTCTTCCTCATGACTTATCCCCTAGATTCCTATATTTCTTCTCAGATATTTCAAACCTCTAAAATTTTCCCAAGAACCTATGTGCTTCAATATCTTAAAGTTTATCCTCGAGTCCAGCACATATTTTGACTTCTGCTCTCATGAGGGTTCCACTCCAAGACACAACTGCATTAATGTTGATTTACTATCTGGACATTGCCAAATATGTGTATATATATATATATATATTTGATTTCACACTACATTTTACTCAATGGGACCATGAGACATCCTCGTATTTGATTGATGCTTTTTTGAAACTAGTGAAAATAAATATCCTAATGAACACTAACTTTCTGTTAAATTTATTTGAAAATTATCAAAGAGCTCAGAAATGGCTGGGAAAGAGGGAAAGGGAGATAAAAAGGCCGGCATGGATTAAAAACTGCATGGGATTTTTGTTTCTTATTTGTGGGGTTTTTTTTAAGTGAGAAAGAAATTCAGTGTTAATACAGTAATATTCTTTAATGCGACCTTATTTACAGGTTTCCACAAAATTTATGCACTCATATTTATATACTTATATATTTTATATATATAAATATTAAATACATTTTATGTATTTATAAATATGTTTAAATATTTTATATAAATATATATTTATATATTTCCAAAAATATATTCATAGGGAATGAAATGAGGTATTCTTTCAATTTCAAGTATGTTGTTAGGCCTCTCTCCCACAGAGCTTTAGATTCAGATATATCTTAGCAAAAGTTTTTTATGTGTGTACAATTTCATAAGCAAGTATTTTCATAGCTGTGAATTCACCTAGACTTGGCTTACCTTAGGATGACATTATGGAACTTTTAATCATCGATGTGTCAGATATTCCATTTTTGGTAATACATCTACTGTCAGAAGTTAATGAGTTTGAAATTGCTTACTGAAATGTATTGGTGCAGACACAAGAGGCGCTATTATGCTGTTTATTTTTTAATTTGTATTTTCAGTGGATGGTGAAACGTTTACCTCCTTCATATATGAAAGAGGTGTCTTTTACTTTTTTTATTACATATATTGAGTATATATTAAAAAAAAATCTGAAAGGTTTCTGGTGTGCATTGATGAAAAGTCCCTAACACTGATGATCAAGGGGTTGATGAGGTGTTCTACAAGACCATGCCTTCTTTGCCCTTGTCTGTAGTGGCAAAACCAGTCTTCTGGAGGGAAGAAAGGAATAAGAAATAAGGAACACTTAGTTTTTTGGAGAAGGATCATTTTAAGGAATATTTAGATCAATAGGACTTGCAGAAGCCTGTGTGACCTGATAGGATGCATAGAGAAGTGCTAATGGAATTGGCCAGTGCCATCGTAAATCTACTTTTGACTTTCTCTGAAAGGTCATGGCAAATGGAGAAGGTTCCTGAAGACTGCAAGGAAGCAAATACCACCATCTCCTGTCTCTGAGACTTTGCATGGATCTGGTTGCATGAAAGTCATTAACTCTTTCCTTTCTGATCTACACAGAAAACACAGCTCAGTATGAAAGTGGAGAGTCCAGAAAAGGATCACTCTGGTGACCTGGTGCACTCTTTTCAATTTGAAACAGATTTTGATGCACACAGGTGCAATAGAAACATTATATCCATTTTACATTTTCCACATTGGAGTTATTCAGTATGCAGAGAAACCTTCCAAGAGGTAAGGAGGATGACTTTCAAGGTCTTCATCCTCATTACAACAGAACAGTCCAGTTTTCACCCACACATTAAAACACACACTGCTTTTGCATGGAGGTGTTTTCCCTAAAATAATCCCACTGCAGCAGAGAGGGGTGGAGGGGTGTAGTTTTTTTCTTTTGTTTTGTTTTCTCATAGATAATCCCTTCCATCACAGTTTAGTCTACAGAGGAATTCTAGTGTGATTAAACATACAGTGCAGCTAGCAGGTGGTGTAATGCAACTTACACACAAAAGAATTTTGTCAGGAAATCAAAGTTTGTTCCTCAGCTACTCAAAGGAGCAGAGTGATGGTCTCTGTATGGCTGGAAAATTCTTAATTGCAGTCATCAGAGCTACTTGGCACTAAGCAGGGGATGCCCCAGTCAAAAATTTAGTGAAAATATGTCTACAGAAAGTACCTAACGACTCCCCTTCTCCCTCATGCACACTATAGTAAAGCCATCAAAAAAATCACCAAGATATCAAAAATTCCCCAAAAAACACCCACCAGATATACAATTTAGCCCTTAGAAGGAAAAATTTTATTAGCAGTGTATTGCTATGCCATTGCATACATAATTCAAGTGTGAAATGCCTTTAAATGAAATTTAATTAGCCATGCTACTGCTTAAGGTTGCTTGGTTCATAACATAGTCAGGCAGCCTCAGAGTTTCCAAGTCCCTAGGTATTGTCTTCACCAAGACTGAAACAATTCACTTGTCAGAGCAAAACACATCCCATAGCAGATGTTAAATAGGTATTCAGAGGGTTTATTACATCAGATAGGATAAAGGAAAAAAAAATACAACAAAATGAGGCAAAGGGGGAATTTGGGCCAGGGAATGAAATTTGTCTTTTTTTACAGAATTCCTGTTACTGTTCAGTGAGTTTATCATTTTAACTACTGCTTTTTTTCTTCTTCTTCTTCTTCTTTTTTTTTTCCTTTTTTTTTTTTTTCCCATCTTAAGTAGTGTAAATATTTCTTAAAGGATCTTATTAAACAGCCTTTTATTCTCTCTCAGAAATTCCCCAAACAAAACAAAAACAAACGTCTGTTTTGGGAAACAAATAAGCTGCCAAGAAACTTTCCAAAAGCTGACTTTTTATTCTCATTAGTGAAAATATTTGAGGTTATGTCCTAACACATTAAGCAAGAATTTTATACAATATGAAATGCTTTGTAATAGATATTAGGGATTTATTAATATATATTCCAGTGTAATGTGGTTTGTTTTTATGGAAAAATACCATCAGCTCTTTGTTTCTTGGCAGGAAAATACTGCTTGGATTTTTTCCAACAAAAGCCCATGGGTTAAGTATTCTTAAGAATTAAAATAAATGGATAATTGATAAATGAAATGAAAAAATAATTGCTTAACAAAGAGAAAAACCATGACAAAGCAATGATAGTGAGGTCTGACTACATAATTAACCTTCAAACCAAAACAAAACATAACAAAAAACAAACAAACAAACAAACAAACAAAAACCCCTCCTCAAAACGCTATCCAAATAGTCCCTCTGTGTTCACCTTGTTAGTTTTAATAATTTCCCTCTTTCTAGTGACACTATGCTGTCACCTACTGGTTACAGAGACACTCTAAAGTATTGAAGAAAAATAAGAAGCAGCAGGGGTTGCTTTGTAACATCTGGAACAACTATTCTGTTGGTGCAAATTAATACCATTTTCTTTAAAGTTAGTGGAATTCGAATGGCTTGCAACAGCTGAGTGGCTACTGCTGACTGCGAGAAAGAAACTTTGTCTTGACAGCTATAGCCCTTGCAGAATGCATTGTTAAAATGCGATGTGGGTGTTGGGTGGAAAGGGTTAAGAGCAGAAAAAGGCAAGGAGGATGGTTGATTTGCTCAAGTGACCTTGCAGATGGATACCTGGAAAATAACAATGTGGGAAATCCCATGTATTATGCCTACTGCTGTCTATCCTCTGTCTGTTTTGAGAAGCAGAATTTCTGTTTAGAGATAACACAGGTGTTTTGAGAGGCTTGGAGGCGCTCTCAGGGACATGCTTGAGCTCCCTGTTTTGGGAGAGAGAAGATCAGAGCTCAGAGATCACAGAAAGCACAGAGATCACAGCGTGGTGGTTAACTCCACATGTGTGAGTCCTTGACAAGTGGGTGCAAAGAACAGCCCTGACACCCCTCAGGATGGATTCCTGACAATTCCTGCATTCCCACTCCTGTGTCTCTGCCCAGGTGTTGCTTTGGGATCCTCCCATTAGTGAAGTAATGAAATAAATTTACTTTTGGCATTTCAGCCATGGTTTTGTGGTGGTTCCAGCTGCCTGACTGAGTTGCATAACGGGGTAAAAACTTTCACATTCAAATGGGTCACATTTACTGATTTTTCCTGCTGTAGATCACTACTGTGTTAATGGATGGAATAAAGTCCACCCGTTACTGAACTCCTGAGCCTAATGACCACCAGCAGCATTATGGACTAAAAGCTCTGCATACATCTTTCACAGTTACCCCACTGTTTTGCTTTTCTTTTTTTTTAATTTGTGTGAACTCTACTACATGGGATCATCCTGACTGACTGACTGTTACCCACCCATTTCAGCTCTGGAATAGAGCCAGGAGCTCTCCTTCCTCTTTCAGCTCTTAGGGTGATCACATACTGGTCCACATGCTTCTGATTACCAAGCAGTCATGCCTTGTATTTAACAAGCTGATGGTCTGGGCTTGCTGCCTCTCTGGGAAGGGGAATATGAATCAGTCCATACAAACTCCTGTCACTCCAGTGTTTGATCGTACCTGGATTTCCTGAGCAAGGCAAGGTGAAAGGGTTCAGCCCAAATTCCAGATTGTGACTCCAGGGAATAAAAAAAAGTTGGCCAGCCCAATAGTAGGTAAATATGTGAGGAGTTAGTAGCTGCCCTGAGAAGCCTTATTGTATAATTGCTGTACATGTTCCTCCTTAGCTACTGTACATTGTGATCTACATCTCTGACAAATTGCCACTGCTGAAAAGAAACCCAGATGGGACAGATCCTAAAGTTATCTGGTGGAATTATAAGTGTTTATCCTCCTACCTTCATATAACCAAAGAATGGTTTGGGTTGGAAGGGACCTTAAAGGTAATTTGGTTCCAATAACCCTGCTATGAGTGGGGATACCTTCTACTAGACAGGTTGTTCAAAGCCCCATCCAGACCAGCCTTGAACAAGTCCAGGGATGGTGCATGATTTCTCTGGACAACAAGTTTTAGAGCCTCACCACCCTTACAGTAGAGAATTTCTCCCTAATATTTTATCTAATCCTACTCTCTTTCAGTTTAAAGTCATCTCCTGGGCTTTTGTCTCATTCTTTTGTATTTCAGCCACTATCTCCTTCCATTACTTGTTTCTCAATACCACATCTATAATGGGATGCAGGAAAGGGAAGTTCTTGTTACTGTTATATTACAAATATACAGCTATTATTAGAGATTTTTTTAAATCCAGTTATGCACTTCCTGACTACAGTGTTCATCATCTTCTTGACTTCTCCAGCCAGATGCTTTCCAATTATGCTATATTGATGGCAATACCATACACAGAGATTAGCTGAAGAAACAGCATTTTAAACCTACCAGCAGGACAAAAAGAGGCAGTATTAGAACAGTTTATCCAAGTCTCAGCTTCATTAACATGATGAGCTTTGAGCCAAGGGAAGTTACACCTGCCAAATCACACTGATTTCCAAAAGGAAAATATGTAAGGAACTAAATTTATCTCCCTTTGTGTTACTAAAAAAAGTTATTTACTTTTCAATCCATTTTATGTTACTTCTGAGGTGTGATAAAAGAAAACTTAAGCCCAAAGCAGAGCTGTAATCGAACAGAAAATGCATGGAAATTATTGTCATTCATCAGCCACTACCTTTTTTTGTTCACTAACTTTTTTTGACCATCTGCTATATGATTTCCTGATTTACACTTTCAAACAGGATTTTGTTGTGTTTTTGGAGATACACCTTGCAGTGCAATTTCTTTAAATGTGACAGAAATGTACATGCAGTTGTAACCAATTTTAGTCAGAACATCTAGGCTTAAATAGAGGCTGCATATCCAGCATATGAGAGAAGAAAAGGAGCACAGCTTGTGGCTTGATGTAGAACAGTTTATCCCATCTTTCGAGTGCATGCAGTGGGTGGACATTTGGAAAAGAGGAAGAATATGAAAGGGTCAGGTTTTGGTATGCTTATATATATTGGATAATTTCAGAACAATTACTCCCCTATATTTAACAATCTTAGCTGATAACGTCTCGGCACTTCTGAGAATTTAGAAAATATGGGATAACTACTGGAAAACTAGGAGAGGGTAAGTATGATCCCTAGCTTCAAAAAGAGAATAAAGTAGAAAAAGCAAAATGTAAAACTCTTAGACAACTTTCAATTCACATGAAATATTTACATAAAGAGAATTTCCATGTTGCTTTGATAGTGCCTGGAATGGAAAGCAAGGATTAGATCCATTAATGACTTAATAATTGATAAATAATCAGAAAGACCAGCTATGAAAGGTCATTAACAAGTTTCAATTGCATCAGCAGACTTATGTCCTAAGGGAAGCATATCTGGCTGTACATACCTCAATGAAACAGCTAACCTGCTAGTGAATAAAATCTGTAAGCTAACTGAATTCTACCCATGAATTTGAAAACGTAACACTTCCTTTTTTTCTCTATGTTCTTAGCTTTGTTAGAGAAGGTTCTAGCAGTAGCTCTTAACATCTGTTTATCAGAAGGAAAGACCTCTATGCATTGGTATCTTACATGTGCCAAAAAATCTCAAAATGCCTTAAGAGAGTCTTGTCCTTAGTAGAGCAGTATTTGTACCAGAAATTAACATCCTACCAAAGGAATAATAAAAACATTATTTTCACCTTCAATTCATCTCTTATGTATACAAAATAAAATTGCAACAATCAATCAATTGAATACCTTGTAACAGAAAAGGTAAAGAGTTATAATTTTATTAAAAATACAATACATGTATCAATTACATTTAGAGCAGAGTAAAAAGAGTTGAAGAGCAATGTGTGGTCAATTCATACCCAAATATTCTGCTCACCAAACTAGAGCTATAAATAACAGTGTATGTGACAGAGAGACTCTGTCCTCCTCTCTCAAATGGCAGTATTTAGAGTAAAAACCACCACAATTCACAGGGTAGGGATGACTCTAAATAAAAAAACAGAAAACTCACATCAAATTATACTTTGTGCAAATATTTAATAGGGATGAAGATGGACTTCAAATTTCAAAACAGGTCCTACATCTTGGAAGTACATAGACCCATTTGTTTATAAATGTTGCCAACATATCTTTAAACAGAATATAAATTTCCTGCACACAGTACCAGATTGCAGGGGTGGGTGGTTTTAGGGTATCTTTTTCCCTGCTGCATAGTTTCTAGTGAGGTTACATCAAATTCTTCTAATAAGAGGGAAAAAAAGGTTACTGCTGATTTTCAATGTCAATTTGAAGTTTCAGAAGGCAAAATGGTAAATTTAGACAAACAGTCAGTAAATGCAATTTTTTTATTCCAGTGCCCTGTTCCTGAAACAGATACTCTGTTCTGGAGTCATTTGAGCTCCCTAAACAAGGGATGTGAAATTCCCTGTAGCAGAGCTGGAAGTCCCCAGAATATCCAAGGTACTCTAAATAATATCCTAAAACCACCTTACTCATGGGACAGCTAAAATCTACAGCTGTTCAATAGGGAAAAGTTTAAAAAAAACCCAGGAGAACCAGAAAGAACAGGTCCTAAATATCATTTTTTGGAGCTATAATCTGATCCAATTGTTAAACTTCATGAAAGGAGTACTGGATGAAGTACTTCAGTCTCTTTCACTGAGGAATTCAAAACTAGATCACCTTAATGGGCACTTCTGGCTTTTATAGTCCATAAATCTGTTATATGAGGAAAAAATGTTTTAGCTCACATCACCTGATAAAATACTGAAGTCTTTTCTTTGTGCTCAGAGATTTTGGAACAGGAGTTTTTGTGAGAGAAATGAAATATGAATGGATTTTTACTAAGGTGATGACCAGGTAGAAAACTAAAAGAAAATGTTTATGTTTGAGAAAGGTAATATGAAACAGGTTTTAGCTTTCAAAGTGTAAAGCTCAACTTTCTGAGTATCAGGAATAGAAAACAGATGTACTTTCACTTTGAAGTTATGGCATGCTGGGAAAAAAAACAGATGGGATAAAAAGACAGCATTTAATAATTTATAAATTATTTTAAAAGAAACTGATATGAAGACATGATACATTAAGAAAGAAATTGAAGACTTTTGTTACTGAAGAGCTGTAAAATTGTTGTAATAATTAGTCTGAAAAGCTTTAGTCTAAAAAAACATATCTGTGAAGAGGATGCTGCTTCATGATTGTCAAATGGGGCTGAAAAGCAAAAGTTGTTCCACACTGTACCATCACAGGTAAGCATAAATATCAGAAATGTTGATTTACTGAGAGCAGGTCACCGAGAGCAGTGGTGACCACTTTGTTGGACCCACCCAAAATCAAGACTTCTGATTCTCTAAATGCATTCAGGTTTTAATCAAGAAGGGTTTATTTGAGTTTGCAAGGAAAAAAAAATCCTTTATGCAAGAAGAAAGTGGAAGACAGGGAAGGCCCTGAATGGATGATACCGAGAATCTGAGCCCCAAGATACAGTTTCTGCATTCCCTGATCAAAAGCAGGACTTAAACCTGGAATCATGCAAAATCCCATTTGAACCCTATAATCTGGGATACATTTTGGTGGGTGAATCTATTCTTCCACACAACAGATAATCTGCCTGTGGTTTCAGGTTGAGAAAAGTTATCCAAACACACTCAAAAACTAAAAAAAAATATCTCTTTTCCCTGTCTGTAGAGCAGTCTGAAAAGTCTTCTTTTGACAAAGTGCTTGGATAACAATATACAATAGGTTAACACTGTGAGTGTACACAGCATATATGAATGTAATATCTGAAAGTGCCAGACAAGGTCTTTTCTCCAAAACTGATAACACCAAGAGGAAATTAAAATGAAAAAGGATTTCATAAATCAGCTCTAATCATATTAAACCAGATTACCAAAAGTCTTTCCAAACAAGAAATGCGTCTGCTTGACATCTAAAAGGAGTCTGAAAATGAGTGACTGTGGAAAGATAGACTGGAGTATGAACAGAGTGGCAATCAAGACTGACACTTCCAGGAGTTTCATTGGTATGACAACCTCCACCCAAGGACTGTCAGAGTATCTCCCTAGCAGGTGCCGTGAAGAACCTGTATCCTTGCTGATGGGTTGGCAAAGTGTGAGTGGGACCTGAGGCCACCTATTAGAAGGTATCTCAGCAGATTGCTGGAGCAGCACAGGTGCATGTGAATGTGGAGAACCCACGGCATCTATAGAGGGGGTGAAAAGTAAGAGCTGCAGTTCCAACACATGCTTGCAACTTGAGCATTTGTTGGGGTAGCTTGCAAATAACTGTGATTGTGTGATTAAAATATATGGAGATTAATTACAGAATGATGTTTTGGAATTTGTACATTTTGATTAAAACTTTTTAAGAGTCAGGTTAAATGACTCACCTGTAGTATTGCTGATATTGATCCTGAATGCATAGTCCACCGATTGTCAGTTAATTACATGTTGCTAAGGTATCAATACAGTACTTTGATCTTGATTTAATAAAACCACAGAGGTTGAGCACTTTTGACTTCATCATCAATATCTGGTGTGCTCAGAGCAGTCAGTGCTGTGACAGTCTTAAAAATCTGGTTTTCCCACAGCTGCAGTTTTGATGTCTTCCAGGATGCTAAATATATATATCTTTGTTGTATATTTAAAAAGAAAAAAAAAAAGGCTGTTGGTTTACTTGCCTGTCTTAAGACCTTTGACAAACATCTTCTGACACAGAAATTTCAGAAATTTCCCTTTTTGAAAGTCATAACATGCTAAACCAGATTTTGGTTGGTCTTTTTGTTCCCTTCCAATGATGCAACACAGAATAAGGCATGTTGGAAATTCTGACTCCTGAACAAGCAGTGTGTAGTTTACATTAACCTTAGAAGAAGAGTTAAGCCACTTCAGCAGGCAATGTAAAATGTTTCTCTTCTGGAAATTACTCTTCACAGGGTTACCACCATCTTCTATTTCAGAGTCTGAATGAGGTTCTAGATATGTTAGCACTAGTCAAGAACAAACACACTTAACTGGACATCTGCTGAGCACCTGCATTTCTTTCAAAAGATCCTTGGGAACTCAGTGTTACAGGAAGACTCTGTTTTAGGAAATTTACTTCAGCTAATCAGTTAATTAAAAGTATTGGCTATAATTTTCTATCTGCTACAGATCAAAGGGGCAGCATTTTTAAAAAATATTGCTACCAGAATCCATGTGTTTGTTTAATTCTGTTGGCTTGGGCCCAATTGATAGTCTGTTATTCTGACATCACACCATTTTTCTGTAAGCAAAATAGAAAGAAGATGTAAATATGTGCATAAAGAGATGGCAGCTTTCTGACAACAGCTTTCATTCTCTGTACCAGACCTCCTGCACTCAGTACTTCTCATGGAAAAGAGCAGATGGTCAAAGGATTGATGCTTAGAGAACTGACATTAATTGGTAAAGGCTCTGAATGAATAAAACCTTAATATTCTTCAATGAATCTACTGCTCTGATTGCAATATCGCTTCTAGTGCTCTTTTTTTTTGTTCAATTGCACACCATCATTGCTCTAATATCAAATCTCTGAGTTAATAATAATTTAGCTTGGCTGCCTGGCTGAACTAAAATATGAAGTGAACATCTTGCATTTATGAATCTCTGAGATTGGAGCTTGCCTTTCCTATTCCCTGTTTTCCTCCCTAAGTTAATAACCTGAACAATTAAAGCAGCAAAAACTTTGTGACCTCAACTGAACTATCTGTGAAGTAGCCTTGTGTCAGGAAATGTGCAGACAGCAGTTGCATGTCAGTCTCACAATTGCTTTGTTAGCTTTATACTTGATCTGAGAGTAGTTAACATATCATATATCCAGCCAGGCTACACTAAAGGATACACTTAAGTACCTTCCACTCTACTTTGTAAAACTGAAACATATGGCACTACGGAAAGAAGGCTGAAAGATTTTTGTTGCCCAAATTTTCAAAATATCTTTTATTTATAATATAAATATTGTATGTGTTCATATTTCTTTTTTTTATTGTTTTTATTGTTGCCTCATTACTGTAATTATCCAAGACACTTTTAAGAGAGAAAAAGGGTAATTGCATGCATGTTCAAATTTATCTATGATCTGCCTAAGAAAAATATTAACTTCAGGAAAAAAGATTAGATGCATGAGCTGTTTCTGTATTTAACATTAATTCTTTACACACTATAGAAACGTTAAGATTGAAACTACCACAATGATCTTATACAATACACCAGCTTTTTTGAAAAATGAGACTTTCTATGTTAGCCTCATACTCTTTGGAACAGCTTCAGCTACAAGTAATTCAAAATAAATGCATTATACATCACAGGTCGTGAAGCTGATGCCACTGTGGAGTCATATTCCCAGAAGAAGCAACCATTGTCTCCCTCAGTGGCTGCTGGGTTTTTTTCATTCCATATCTGGAGCTGCTCTGTGGTGAGGCATAGCTGGACTTGGTTAAGGTTCTCCTGTAGCCACACAGCCTGCAGTTCCTTGGCACTCAGTATATCTCCCAAAAGGATGTGTGATGAAAGCCTAAGCTGGTTGTCACAGCCATGTCTGTGAAGGAAAGAGCTATGGGTGCCTGGTTTACACTCCCACCAGATTATTTTGCCATTTTAGGCTGATGGAGTGATGTGCTGTGTAGCCTAATAAGTAGCCTGGGGGTTTTATTTACTAGACAAAGGCCATGTAATTTGTCTTGACCTGGCAGTGCAGGGTATGATGCATACCATTTTGCCAAAATAATGGTTTTGAATTTAGCAATTGATGGGGGAGTAGAGGCCAAAGGGATGAAATCTAGTGCATAGTGAGTACTCTTTGAATGACAGATCTGGGAACTGCTAATTCCGGACAGATCCCTCTCCTGCTTTGTCTCTGTGTGCTCCAAATGCAGAAAACAATGTCATATTTGAACAGAAGGAACCCCTTCCCCTTGGAAGTGACTCCCTGCCCCATGAGAGGTGGTGTAGGACAACCACCATGTTCTTGCCATGCCCTCTCCTGGCATCTGCAGAAATTAACCCTGTCCTGGTCAAAACCAGGGCACTAGTTCCCAGTTCACTTTGTAATTCTTCTTATCCGCTTCCATTTAATTTTTAATTTCTCTTCAAATATCTGATAATATACTCATAACTCTGAAATTTTCTGGGGCTTTTTGTCTGGCTCGACACGGTCAGATGGGACAATATTTCCACTCAGGCCTTATCCCTTCTTCATTCAAGTGGGACCTCCAGACAGTTCGTATTATATCCCAAACTTTCCTTGTTCCATCTACTGCGATTTTAGTCCAAATTAGTCAATGCCTCAAGTGCTTAGACATGACATTTGGGTGGATTTCCAGGGAATTAGCCATAATGATTTACAAGATATCTCTGAAAATGGTTTTAAATTTGGTTTTCCATTTAGAGATTTTTAAAAAATATTTCTTGGGTGCAACCAGTTTCCTTTATCCTGCCATGATTAAAATACTCACACGAAAAGCACTTAAGAGAAGAAGCAGGGAAAAATGGAACAAGAGAAAAATTATGATTCATTCTTCTCTGCTTACGTTCCTGTAAAGAGTCAGATTATTTTTTTCTAATATTATCAAATCACTAATGATTATTAATATTTAAGAGAATCACGTCAGGCAACCTAAAGATCTGTCATGCTGCTGAACACATATACTAACCAGTGTTGAAACAATGAGGTAGGGAATGTGTCTTGGTGATATTAAACAAACAAACAAACAAAACCAATTTCTTTCCAGTTGTAGGTAATTTACAGGGTTGTGGGGGAAAGAATGAAAATCCATATATTCAGCACTCTATGGATTTTTCTAGCAACTTCTGATCCTTGTAAGAGAGTTGATATTTATCAGCTGTTCAGTTACTGTATTGCACTATGCTCTGACTTCATATTTCATATGCTCTTTATCGGTCTCAATGAAATCACATGAAATGTAAAAGGGTAATGACCCTTCACAGCCATTTCCTCTCTTTTTTATCTTAGAATGCCTGATTTCTCATGATCCTCATACCCCTTCTGTTGCTCAGTTGTGTAAAGGATACATAAAAATACCAAACACTTGAAAATAACCTCTATCAGATAAAGGAGTAAACAAACACACCTCCTCACATCCCTCTAGTAGCTGATTCCACACCACTGTAGGTAACAGCAAGGCTTAAATCTCAGGTTCAGATTTTGAATTAACAGCTAAAAGATGTTTGTACAAATTCTCATCTTTGAAATCTGCCATCCTGAGGCTAGCAATATTGTAAGAACTTAATTACTGGTAAAACTTCATACATTTTTCTTTAGTCACTGCAGGAAGCTTCACAAGAACAGCATCTTCTACCAAGCTATTTTCAGATATTGTTCTGCCCAGGCACTGAATAAAAAGATCCTAAGTTTCAGCGTGATCTTGAAACCTTAATTTTAAAGACAACTCTAAACCTGGACAATTAATTTTATTTTATATTTTATTTTATTTTATTTTATTTTATTTTATTTTATTTTATTTTATTTTGATAATTTAATTTAATTTCCCTTGCATTTAAGTTTTATTTATTTAAACAAACCAAGGGAAACAAACTCTTAACACCATAAGAGTAGAGACATTCCAGTGACAGAAAATCAAGGGAGATCTTACACAAGAGTCTGGACTTCATATTTCTCCAATCCAGTGCAGGAGATGGCACATGGTAACTCAGGGGAGGAGGCACTGGGGCATACAGCTCTCTCCTCATAGGAAGGTGTCTGGGTTAGGCACTTAGGAAAAAGCCCTTTCCTCTTTTGTGTGTGGGTGTCCCTGCAGAACACCAGCTTCAACCTAGAGCTCTGTTGTTACCACCAGTGGACTGCCCCATGCAACACCTTCTGCAACATGCAGCAGCACAGACACTGGCATGCGTGTAACAAACAAAACACCGCACACTTGGATCTCTAGAGCTTGCAGCAGCCTCAAAAAAAACTGCAGGTGACATCATCTCACACCCAATTTTGCATTCAAAATATGAAAATTAGGAATTTAACTGCCAGTGTAAAATCTGAACTCTGATTCTGGTGTCTATGAGGATCTCACAGCTTTGTGAAAGAGGAGAGGTGAGAATGGGAAAAGAAAGACATTTTTGTTTCATTTAACTACAATTGTAGTGTAGTATAAGTCTGAAAAAATTGTTTCTTTCAATCACAGACCAATATTTTCAAAGAAAATGTTATACTTCTGCCTACTGAGCTCACTTTATTTGAGTCAAGATTTTGTCTGTTGAGTTACCTAAAATGAATTCCAGGTTTAAAAGAATATAAGCCACAAATCTATTTGCAATTCAAATGTGAAACTTCCAGCAAAACTGCAGTGCATCAACCCAGAACAAACAACTCATCAAACCCCATAAATATGGCATGATCCCAGTAATGAAAAATGAGCTTTGCAACAGCCTGTAATTAGCAGGGGAATGACAGGCACATTCTAAACTTTTCCCAACATATGGGTAATTATTGAAGAGCTGTGACAGCGATGCATCCACAAGCCTATCCATCTTACTGCCCTGCTGCATCCTGGCTGCCTCTCAGGGGCTCCTAACAGGACATTCAGTAACCTGGTTGAAACCTCAGCACACAAAAGCAATGGTAGGGTTCTGCCCTTAAAGAGAAGAAAACTTTAGAAGTCATCACTTAGAAAGAGCGTTGAGACTCCAGATACACACCTTAAAATGTTTTATATTTACATATGCAAGCTTTCAGCCTTATAACTGACTGGTTGGAATTTTCTATTTTCTGCAAGAGTGGATAAAAACATGGCCTACAATTCTATATTAAAAAAATAAATAAAAAGAAAGAAGGAAGACTTTTACAAAGGAAGTACAACGACTTGTCAAAGCAAGATGACTATGGCTTTCAACAAATTCCATACTATTGTAAACTTACTGCTCCACAAGCATTCAAATTTCCAAAAGGTAAAAATTATTAATAATATTTTGCACTATGATAGTAACTTAAAGCTTTACCACAGGGAAAGAAAAAAAACTCACTGATGAGCATTGCCCAGAAAGATAGACAATAGACAGAGAAAGTTTGGCAGCACTGAATGAACCAAACACACAGCAGGTACTAAAAAAGCACAGCCACTATCACCACCTATTTCAAAAAGAAAAACTGGAGTACAGGAGGAGAAATGGTCATTGATCTTTGAATTAACAGTTACAGGAATAAATGTATCCTGCCATCAGCACTCAATTTTTTATTTAAATGTAACAACTAAGGAGGGTTCTTTTTACATTAGTCTTGCAAGATGGAGATGAAACAAGATACTGGAATAAGAATCCCTAAATCTAATTAGTCAGGCTTTTCACCCTAAAATGTCCTTTCTACAATAAATAAACCTTGAAAATGGATTGTAGTTTGACTTTAATTCTAGATCTATAAAAAATTAGTGGGGAAAGGGCAGTGAAAAAAGATGTAGAAAGGCTGGGTATAATATTCACCTTCACACTTAACAACTTCTCCTCACCTAAGTTATACAGCAGATGAAAATACAGGAGTGAGCTGACATCAATCATCCTTATGGATCTTTACTTTTTATTCATTGTTCTATTGATCTCTTTCAGCATTACTTCATAGGTAGATTGCAATAAAGTGATTTCTTATTATGTCTCTATTTTAACTCATAAAGCACATGACACAACAGTTTTTGAATGAACAACAGGTACCCCAAGAGAAAGAACAAAATCCTGGCTAAAAGCACAGATTTATTGATCTCTTCTTCAATAATAATGATTAAAATCTAATGAAGCATGATTGCCTTAATAAATTATTCAGTTCTTTTTCCCTTTTCCAGATTCCAACTCAATGCACTCCAAAAAAAAAAATAGAGGGAGTTTAAGCACAAAATATTGAAAGTACTAGATTCTTTAATCAGCGAGCCATGACAATGTTAAAAACATGGAAAATATCAGCATTTTACAGACAAGAAATACTTTGGCCCACAGCCCAGCTGATCAGCAAATCAGGAAAGAAAACAACATATCTTGAAAAGGAGGGGAAGAGATTTTGTCAGCTTTTCTACTTTCTAGGCAAATTTAGGGCAGTGTTTTCCCTACTCACTTACATTTTCTCTTGTAATGGAACAGCAAGGTTTGTCCCAATAACCATGTTTGTCTCTTCTGTATGAGAGTAGATCCTCTATTTACAGAAATAAAGCTGGCAAAGGATGCCATTTGTTGGTCATCTTAAAATCTTGTCCCTTCATTTTAATTTGTTAAAAATTCCCAATTGTTCCTTCAAAGTCCTTGATAAGATTAGTATATACAGCATATACGGGATACCCACAAAGAATGAAATATATGACGCAGAAACTAATTTATAGTCAGTATGCTTACACATGCTATACATCTGAATATTTCCACTTTTTTGAATAAAAACTCTATGAAATAGTAGAAACACTAGCACAAGATAGATAATATTTCTAGATTATGATGATGATGATGCAATAAAAATGAATGTGTCATATAAGCACCTGCAAATTAACCTCTATGCCACAGCTATAGTACATAGATATCTGTTTGGATTGCTAGGGAAACACTTGTCTATCAGGATGACTCTGAATGTGCATAGGAGTGCATAGAGGTGTCAGTCATTGAAAATAAGATTAATGATTTAAGCTAAAAAGATGTCACATTAACTTTCCACAAAAGGTCAGAAGAATCATATAAGCATCCATTTTCTCTTGTGAATGTAATTCATGTAGTTTTCAATCAAGGACAATGTTTAAAAGCATGCATGCCTAGCTTGATATAACCTGATAATGAGTTTTTTTAATAAGTGCACTTATCTTTAAGAGAAGTTACCTAGCTTTATGGAAAGCATTACCTGAGAGATTTTACAGATGAAGCAGATAAGGTGATATTTATACAAATTTATGAAAGTGGACAGGTTCATTGAGGACTGTCTGCCCTGGGACAGACCCCATGCTGGCAGGAAAGATTGTGCAGAGTCCTCCCCCTGAGGAAGAAGCACTATCAGAGACAACATGTGATGAACTGACCACAGCCCCCATTCCCCAGCCCCTGTACCACTTGAGGGGAGGACGTAGAGAAACCAGGAGTGAAGTTATGCCTGGGAAGAAGGGAGGGGTGGAGGGAAATCATAGAATCATTAAGGCTGTGAAAGACCTCTAAATTTATTAAGTCAAATCTTTAACCCAACACTGACAACAAAATACACCATGGTGAGATATTGTCTGGCGGGATTCCTCAGCAAGAGTGTGCATTTATCCAGGGTGAAAAGCAGCATAGGGAGATGTAGAAAGACATAGGCTATTGAATTTATGAGTAACTGGGCAGGCAGTGATATTGGTGCTCAATAAATTTTCACTCAGGCCAAGATTTATCCTGTGAGAAAGCCAATCTAAATGTAAAGGCACATGATTTAATTGTTTGCCCAAGAGAAAACCTTGAGGAAGAGGAAGTAAAGTGAACACCCTGAGCTTTATTGAATGAGTACAGATTGAAGGTTTGAGTCATCATCTGGTACTCTTCTTCTGTCTTTCACAAGCACACACCTCAGCATATGTGTCTTTCTGTCCCATATTAGGCCACAGAACTGCAAATGGAACTTGGAATTCTGCATAAAATCTGGCACAGTAAATAATTTATATCTTATCCATACTTTTTTCTAAGGAAAAGGATTAAATAAACCAATATTTTGGAACTTATGTATCAGATTTAGGCACATCTTACCACTGAAATTCAAACACATTCTCATACTGGAAAAGAGAGAAAATCAAAGCAATCTCCTTTGTCCAGGGCAATCCTGCAGGTTTGCAATGGTGTTAGGAATGGACATTACAGTCCCATTCACCCCTACAGTATTTCTGCCTCTCGTAATGAAAGGATCAAGCTTCAAAGGAGAGTTTCCTCTAAAGCTGCACAAAATTTTGAACCGAAAGAAGTCCCATTTGACAATAGAATATGAAATTACAGATTTATGGATAGCATATGATATTGTAAATTATTTTTTAAAATGAGTGATAAATAAATACAATATTTGGGCAACACCTTGCATCATTGGTGTACACGGGAGTGAAGGAACAAGCAGCAGTTATTAGCAGAGCTCACTCTTCTTCTAGATTTTGGAAAAAAAGGAGTTAAGGACCCAGATGCTGAGGGGAGGCACACCTAATTGAAAGAAGAATACCAAAGAAGGGAGAGAGTCCAAAATGCTGTACTCATATTACGTATTTGCTATAAGGCAAATAGTAGACATCTCCAAAGCAGCAGGTTAGCTTCTGTGGATCCTGTCCTTAGGCACATCATTTCCCTCATTAACAACAAAGGGAATTTAGGCAGCCAGGGAGACAAGTGGCCTTTTAGAATACAACACCCCTTCAGTGCATAGGTTCTACTTGTAAATCTCAGGTGAAATGTTTGGCTCGGTGTTAGATAGAAAAGTTGAGGAAAAGAAATTCTTGAAACAGTTGAAGGACCATTTGAATGGGTAGCTATGTAATGCCAGGTTGCTGGATCAGCACTTATTATTGCACTAATTATTTCAAAAGATGGACAATTGTCGATACAGTTCCTCAGCCTGTTTCAGAGTAAATAATCTTCTATTATTATTATTATTATTATTATTATTATTATTATTATTATTATTATTATTATTTTGAAAAGACACCTAAAAGGTTTTTTGGGAAATATTTTGTAGATTTGAGCAATTTTTAAACTACCATGGTAAGAAATCTGGATTGACTATGGAGGCTTAGGCTAGTTCCTACTCCGAACAATTCCCTACTTTATGTCCCAAAAAATTCAGTTTGAGTTTTGGAAGGCTTGGAAACTGTTTACTCAAAAATTGTTTATTCACAAAGACATACTGTATACCCACCATTGTCTACCAGAACAAAAGCCTAATTCAAAACAAGAAAAGACCATTTATGGTAAAAAAACTGCTTACATTTGAAAAATGTGATAGAAAAAATATCTGAGGCTGACTAAATATTCAAGGTTTCCAAGACAGCAGCATGCCTGATGTTTTTCATGCTTTTGTCTTATTTAACTGAACTAGAACTTATGAAATTAAATTCAATGGATGCAGGAGAACAATAATGGTGTATGCACAACCTCATTATCCAAAGACTTGTTTCCTCCCGGCTGTCTCTTTATAGGAAAAAGTGCTCTTTGATTGCAAGGAACAAAACCATTTCAGTGAAGAAATTTAAACTTTACTCAGTTGACTAAATTTGAAAATAAGATTTAGAAAACCCAACTGAAGTGCTGACAGTGACATAGAGAAGAATTAAAGGGGATCATTTTATCTACTTATCCACCTTTTATGCTCTAGTATACAAGAAAATTTGGTATGATTATTCAGGGTATTGTTAGATTTATGGTAAAGAAGAGGAAAATATTTATTTATATATTGAGAATTTCATCAGCTTAGCATCTTTGTCATTTAGACTGGTCAGAAAAATTTCTGTATGTGTTTTGAGAATGTAGTTAAGCGTAGAGGTATGAACAAGGTCTAAATGGATTCGGGAAGGGTGCCTTCTTTCATGAATACTCTTTGTTGAATATTCCTTTCTTCCTCATGTTCCTCAATGAGTCTTCACAGATAAGTAAGAGCCAACTGCCACCTCCAAAAGCTGATATCCCAGTTGCAGTAATTTATAATAGTATGATCCAGGTCTACCTAGATGCAGTACGTAATGACAAGGCAACATGCAGTTGATTTGGTTATTTTACACAATGTGCACCTCGGCTTTGTTTGCACATTACAGAGCAGATAAAAGCTGAAAAGCTGTTCAACCTGTGCCTCATGTATCCCTGTCCACACTACAGTTTCTGCTAAAGAAATGTTTTCAAAATATACTTGTAGATCTTAACATCATTTGGGCAACAAAAGCTCTCTACCTTTCCTACTTGAGAAAACATAAATATTTAAGCAGATTTGGAGTTCTTGAACATAAAGGGGAGGTGTGAATGCAGCTCTGTTCAAGTATAACAAGGAATGACCACAAGAAAGAAGCAACTTCTAAAATAAAATATAATTAGAATTCTCTGGAAAATGGGATTCTCAGTTAAAGTCTTCTGTTTCTTTTCATTCTTTCACCCATTAAAGAGACCACCATTTTGTTTAAAGTCTCACGTTTCAAGCTTGTCCCAAGAGCTGTTTTTTAATTCAAGCTTTTCAAAATCTAAAAAAGTTGCTTCAATTATTTTTACCTGAAATACATGCTGTTCTATTTTTTGCAGTTATTAAAATACATTAAAGAACCAATTTTTGAGATTAAATCTTTTTAATTGATCATTTTATCCCTTTGTGTTTAGATTTGTGGTGATTTTAAAGATGGAAACCACGATCATTCTTAAAGCATAAGACTTTATCCTAACATATTAGGAATAGCTGAGATGGAGTTAATTTTTCCCTCACAGTGCTGAGCTCTGCATTGGTACCTGGAAAGGTGTGGATAATTAACATATCAGGGGTTTGGCTACTGCTGAGCAAAGCTAGAACAGCATCAGCGCTGTCTCTCATCATTCCCTTCCAACATCAGTAGGCTGGAGATGGGCAAGATCCTGGGAGGGGACACAGCCAGGCCAGCTGAACAAAACTGACCCAAGGGTCAATATATATACCTTACAGTGTCAGCTCAGATATAAAAACTAAGAAAAAGAGGAGGAAGGAGAGGCATTCTGTACTTAAAATATTTGACTTCCTTCATGCCACTGGACATGAAAACTAGCTGGACATCACTTGCTGATGGGAAGTAGGCAATACCTCTTTTCCTCTCTTTGCTTGTGTGTGTGTAACCTTTCACTTTTGGGTTAGTAAACTGCCTCATCTTAACCTACAAGGTTTATTTCCATCTAATTTTCTCTCCCCTGGCTGAGAAGGCAGAGTGATAGAGTGGCTTGGTGGGCACCTTCTGTCCAGCCAGAGTCAACCACATGTAAAAATAAGTTGGCAGAGTTTAGAAAAAGAGTGACTCTCTTGAACAGCGAAGTTTTCCCCAGAACTGTATTAAGCACTGACACACTGATTTCGCTCTTGATGCAATTCTGATTTCTTGAAAAATATTTAAAACTGCATGTTGACACTGTGTATTGATCTGGAGAAATAATCAATTAGATGTATCGCTTTCCATTTGTGCACATACATAAAACCCTTGTCATATAATTGCAAATGATATATTTTAAGTATTTTTTTTACCTTAGGGAATCAATAGTATCATGTAAAAAAATTTCAATCTTAGAAATTAATAGTGTATTTTATAGAAATAATCAGTCTGTTGTGCCCTGCAATTTGGATTTCAGAAAAATAATCTGTTCTTCTTTTGTGGGATATTTCCTTATTGTTTGGAAATGTTTGCTGGAATTGTTTCTACTTTTCCATGGGCTACAGAAAAAATGAAACAAGTAAAATGGAACTGTACAGGTACAAATGATGACACAAGAGCCAAACTCATGAAAAATAAAGCCTGTAGCAACTTGAAAAGGCTAATTTAACTTGCCCATCCAAATGGAACTTTCCAAAGAAATTCTCCTCATGCTTCTCTACTTTGCAAAGTTCACCTGAATGATAATTTAATCATTGGCAAACCCTGTTCGTTTGCAATTCAGTATCTTAGGTTCATGCTATATTAGATGGTATCTCTGTGATTTGTGTATTGCAAGTCAAATCAGGGCTTTTCCAGCTGAATAGAGGTAGGAAGATTTGAGGATGTTTGTTTTCACACTGGAGACACAGGATGTTGGTTTATTTGCTTCTCACATGTGTATAAGATTCATTATTGGAGCTGTGGTTATCCAAACAGAACTGCAGCGTTCATACTTGGCTATGCCCAGCACTCCAGAGCAAAGAGTGTTGAGGGTACTTAGCAGTGAGGCATTCTTGCATGGCAAGCCTTGAAATCTTTTGCCTGAGTGCATAATGCCAATCATTCATTTTCACTTTCTTCAGCTGAGATCAGAACTGCTAGCACGGACTTAAATCAGAAAGTCAACTTCTGCTACTCATAACCCTGAAAGCAGCTCTCCCATCACAAGCACTGCAAGGTATTATCTTCATCTCTAGCAACTGGTCATCAGATAACATACAGATAATTGTTACAGTGTTACTCTCTTGCGAAAGAAAAAAAAAAAAAACTTTCAGTCTCTCAGTTCTGGCTTCCTTAGCCCTTAGGAATTTGGCTAGTTTTCATGTGTAACACATAAGAACAAAGGGTCTATGCAAGACTTCATTTTTTATTAACATGAGAGAAAATTTGCTTCACATTTCGTCTGCTATGCCCCACTCAGGAATGTGTATTGTTTGGATAATATTGGCTTACTCTGTGTTTTCTCTTTTCAAGGCCCTAAAAATTTTTGTTCTGCAGACTATTTTTACTGCATGGTAAGTGAAGTGCTTTTTACAAAAGAAGATTAGAGTTTGGAGAATTTAATAAAAAATGACCAAACATATCAACCTTCTTGGGTTACTAAATGATATATTTCTTTTTTTCATCAAGTCTAGCCTCTTTACAGTATGACTTTTGTTAAGAGAACTATTCCAAGCACAAGATACAGCTGTGGGTACACCACCAACATAGACAGAATATCAGAATGGTTGCCTGGAAAAGTAAAGCTCTTCTTGGAAAAACAAACTTTTTTGATTTAAAAATTTTCAATACTGATGATCAAATGACAATATTTATGAGAAGCAAAGCAAATCAAATGCAATTGAGAATACATCTATTTCTACTTCACTCAAACCAAATCAGCCTGTTGAGAATTTCAGTAATCATACGGATAATTAACATTGTGATTATTATATTTGTTTCTTTATGAGACTTTAATGCATTGTTTCTCTCCCTCTTCTTCTTTCCCTCTTGATATTTTAATATGAATTGTTTAGTCAAAAGAGTTTAGTGAATCTGTGAAAGTAAATGAATTGTAAACTATCCACCCACTATGTCCCTTTGTCTGTAATATTAACTATGATTGTAGTCATTAATACAGATTTTTTATCTGTTAAGGAGAATTACTGATGCTCAGTAGCAACAGTAGACACTGAAGAGCTTTTAGTGCAGCATAAAAAGTGGATCCAACCCCAGAGGAGGTTCTAGGGCAAAGTATAAAAACAAGGCATATTAATTAACTGTGTATGTCACAAACTATTCTGATCAACATTTTTGATTTTTCTTTCAGAACTTGTGGTGTTACCACCACTTCAGTCAGGAAGAGGTTGGAGGGCTTATCCTCTTGACTCAGTGCTGAAGAACTAGTTCATCATGTGAAAAGTCTTCAGATTTCCCATCTTTCCACAGCTGTTAGTTGTTAGTTGTTGGTTGGTTGTTCTTTTCTTAATATAATAAATCTTATTTGTTGGATTATATTATAGTCATAGAATAGATTACATCTATTATTATTATTATTTTATATGTATTATAGTGTTAAACTGTCAAGACAGTGTACGAATATGAAAACAGATACTTTGAATGGAATATTTTTCCAAGAAAGCCACGGGACTCTGATCTCAAACTATGAATGAAGTCTGTACAGTCTTCACTGCTTCTGTTCCTGGTTGTGGTTGAAGCAAAGGGATTTGTAGAGACATAACAACAACAAAAAAATTTTTTTCATGCAGAATTAGCTTGTCTGACTACTATTATTTCAATTTAGCATAGATTTTATGTTTGAGCTTAATTAAAAGACTGAATTCAAGTTCCATTTCACTGCTCTCCAGCATACTAGGTATTGAAAAATATTTGTATAAAGACAGGATAAATAACTACCCATGACTTTAAGCATATTATACTTCACCACATACAATGAGATTTGGGAGCAAATTCATAGTGCTGTTAGGGTCAGTGATACTTCTTTTCAGACAGCAACCTACTGAGAAGAAATGGATTGCAGAGGCTTCCAATGCACAGAAATTTAAAATTTAACTATTGAAACGTTTGCTCTTTGTTGAATATTTGACACAACTCTTTGAAATGTGTGAAAGTACATGAAGAACTTACATCTGCTCCAGAAAACATAAGTATATGATATAGTCCCCAATGGATTTAATTTAGTTTTCTCTGTATGGACAAGATTTTGAGCTGACAAAAAAATATTTATATGCCTAAAATGAATCTTTTTATTCCCACCTCTTCAGTATTTTGAGGTTCATTAAATTACATTTTATTATGACTTTTACAGTACTGAAAGTAGTCTGGAAGAGTACCAACAATCAAACAAATGGCTCTTTGTCACAGGCAAAAAAAAGGTATGGATTTTGATTGCGAATTAATTAATAAAAGACTGAAAAATAAATAAAAATATACCTGTACCTATGCATATACATATAAAATCAAGGCTCTTAATTCAAACAGAGAGAAGATTATTTAGTAATTTGACAGTTTATCTCCATAGGTGCTGGTCATTTCTTACAAGGAAGGGAAGCAATGTAAAAACCTGAGAGGAGCTCAGCAGGGAAGAGCTGTGCTACAGACACCAATGCCAAGCCCCACAGGTGGCCCACGCAGCTCCTTTCACTTCCACAGATAAGCTCTAATGCTACCAACCACTCCTCTTTTTTTTTTTTTCTTCATTATGATCACATAAATAATTCTATCGATGGGATTTCACTTAAATAAGCAAAACACTCACAGCACTGAAGGCTAAAGCTTCATTTCCTCCTTCTTCCTTTTATTGGAAATGCTCTTAAAGGGTCTCACAATATGCCATGTACACTAACATTTTTTGTAGTGGTTTGAGAACTGTTCTCTATTTTGTTATTGAAACTGAATTATTCTAAATCCTCAGTATAAGCAGGTGCCCTCCATGTGTTGATTTAATGCTGGTCATTCATGGCCAAAAATATAAATGTGTCCCTCATCACAAGTCTTTCTCCTCTGTGGTTCTTTCCTGTTTGCACTACTGCTTTTTTGTTGTTTTGGTTTCGTTTTAGTGGTTTATTTTATTTTATTTTATTTTATTTTGCCACTCTTTTGGTAGCCTCTAAATTTAAGGGGTCTGGCTGCAATAAGAAAAGCAGTGCATAAATATATCAAAAGAGCTAATCACAGTCTTGGCAGAAACGTCTGTTGACCAGTCTGGGATGGGAGGATTGAATTTTCTGTAACCATGAATTTTTGCTGCCATGTTTCTTTACAGCCAGCTGCACAACATCATAAAAATTGTATGAAATTAATTTTGATGAAATGCATCATAAGAGAGTCAATAATTGTACGAACTTAAGCACTAGGTAGTATTTATTTGATTTTTACAGGAAGAAACGGGAAAAGACTTTTACAGAAGCCAGAACATAAAGATTTTCATGTCTCATAAACTACATAGAAATAGCATGTTGACTTCCCTTCATGCAGAAAAAAGATCTGAACATAACAGACATTGCTCTGTCATGTCCTCCTATCTGCAGTAATTATTCTTAGACTGATTTTGACCATCATATCTTAGTTTATGCCAGTTTTTTTAGGATACAGAGAGAATTACTAATTTATGTTACACTCAAAATATTGGCATGTCCTCTTGTAGTTCTCATTCCCAAAACTGCAGAGAGCTTTATTTCTACAAATATTTGGTCATAAAAGTGCACAGAGCGGCTTTATCATAATTATATATTGGACTAAGTTCTCCAAGGCAGAATGCAGGAGTGTCTTCAGTTTGACTGGTGTAATGAATGTCCAAACTCAGCAAAGAACTAAACCAATGCCAAGCTTCCAGCAATTAATGTCTTCTGCCTTCTGGAATCCACTGGCAAGCTGAACAAATATGAATCAGTTTGAATGAGGATGAGGCAATTGAAAACCAATTCAAAGTGGGGCATGACAATGTCTCCTGTGTATTCTGTCATCTCTGGATTCATAAGAATCAGGTTTCCTGTGGAGATAGGAACATAAACCAGTCCTTCCTTATGGAATGTATCTGGAAGATAGGAAGGAAGCCGTTTTTCCTAGGTCACCAGGTCACCTAGGTTGCATGTCTAATACATGCCTATTAGCTGGATTATTTTAAAATACTTCCTAGCCTAGCCACCTTCTAAACATTCTTTTGTTTTGTTTTAGAAGAAGTAAATATTCCATGAAAGACTGAAAAACAGAGAAATCTAGGAAATAACAGGATATTTTTCATGTTATATTAAGTATTTACTGAGCCTGAACTGACCTCTAGCTCTCCTTTCCTATATGCTCTAATTAAAAGGAAATAGAATTAGTTATGCTACCACATTTTCTCTCTTTATGGCTGTAAATATTTATTGCTAATCTCAGGCAATGCTTTAATTTGGCAGGAATGAGCAATTCAAATATCAGGATATTGATTAAAGCATTTACCTGGCTGATAGCAGATACAAACACAAATACCTCAGGTGGAACTGAGAGCTGTTTCTACAGCGTGTCAGGTGAATTACCAGTCTCCAGGTCTCTGCATGCTGGACATGAGAAAGCCTCTGCTTGTGGTTTAACCAGGGTTCAGTCTAGAAGGTGCAACATGATGCCAGGTGGTTTGCAGCCTTTAAGTACAAAAGCTGAATAAACAGCTGCTGTGTGAATGCCCAGAGAACACAAACCAAACATTTCTGTTGTGAACAGAAGACAAGACATGCCCAAAACAACCAAGGAGACAGACTGGGAAATACAAATCTCCCTGGAGACACTACCTGCTTCCAGTTTTAGAGCATGGGAGAAGACCAAACTTTTGGATTTGTCATCCATGGGTACAAGTAAACAGCTGTTCAGCTTGAAATGTAGATCACTGCTATCCAATGTAATGGGAAGATTCCTATTGGTTTCATCAATTCAATTGAGCAGTTCTGTCTCTGATATATTCCAAAGAATGACTTCAAAAGGTTCTTAATAAAGATCATAATTTTTTCTCAAGCAAAAACTAAAAGCCCCCATGAACTACAAGATAAACTTTCTTAGAGCTGTATTATCTTCTGGATATTATCACTGATTTGAATTAGACTTCAAGAGACATTTACATTTCCTTATGACTGATATATTCCATTCAGCTGAAAAGAAAAAAGGTTTGGTTTTACTTTAAAAAAATACTAGCATTCATCACCACCACTTTGATGTTGGGCTTATTATATCACAGATTTCTTAATAATTTGAATTAGAGGAGGGACTGCAATAAATATGCCTTCTAACTCTAATGATAAATAATAATGTGCTTCCTCTTAATTAATATGAGCTTTTTTTTTAATTAAAAGGATTACTCAAGTGTCTTTTTTGAAATCATTACCCTGATTAGCATACCATTAGCTTATACACATCTTGGAAAATAAAATAAGCATAAGCATTTAGCCAAAAGAAAGGCCTACTATTCTGCATAATAATGAAATCAACAGCCACAGATTTGAGGTTTATTTGCTAAACACATAGGTTATAAAACTTACAAGACTGTAGCTACTCCATCTGCAATAATCTTGTAGTCATATGTCATGCAAAAACATTCACTCAGAAAATCCTTATGGATATCAGAAAGGAAATTTTCTAGCTTTTAATGTTGGAGATTATGATGGTCTTTTTGTTGTGGACAATACCTAGTGCGATGGGGCACTGATCTCTGAAAGCTGTAAGTGCTGCTTCAGTAAGGCTGAAGACAGTTTCTATTGTGTAAGCCCAAATTTAAGTGGTAAAATATGTGCTAGAAAGAAAGTGAAATAAGTAATTGTGAAGATAAAATTAATAACATCAAAATGTTGCCCAGGTGAATTCCCTTCTTTATAAAAAAGAGAAACACTCATTTAATTTGTTTAATTTCTTTCCCAGAACTAAATGCCTGCTTTTCATGAATGTATGATTTATTGTGCATTTAAATAGACAAACTCCAAAACCACTAGAGACAGTTCAGGGTCTGTTCTTGTTAAACAGTGTTTCAAATAAGAACTTGGATTTATTTCTTTGAAAATAAAAAGCACCTTTTGCTCTTGGTGAAATTTGAAGCCTATTTTTTCCTCCTGACTAATTATCCTTTTCTAATTTTGTCAACAAATCAACTTAATAATAGGCTTAGTTGTTTACCAAACCAAAGATGTGGTTTTAAAATGTCTCCTAAATGCTTCTCATGTTGGAACATGTGAAAAATAAGGATCTTAAGAATTTTTTTTAATGAGAAAATAAACTCAATAGGTAATAAAGAAAATATAAAATTTTGTATGAAAAGAAAGAAGCCTAAACTTTATCTCTCAGAGGAAATAGACGACATGTGCCTAAAACAGAAGAACAGGGTCCTCTCATGTTTTACTTTGATGAATCTAGAGGAAGTAATGACAAAACAAACACTCAAATATGTCCTTAGCATTTTTTTGACGAATTATGAAAGTAATGATGTATCACCATGTTTAGTTTGTTGACTTTTGCTTACAGTTAGTGTGATTTATTTTGATGCATCAGGCATCAATTTCACAGAACCACGTGAGGTGACCTAATTCCTAGTGGTCATCTGCTTCAAATTCCTGCCCAAAGCAAGTCCATTTAGGGTTGCTCAGGAACTTTTCCAATCCAGTTACTTTAGAGCTTTCTCTCTTTTCTTCAAGGAAGAAAAAGTCATGGCTTTAGTCATATCAGCTAATATTTTCATATTTGAATAAGGGTGGGATTCATTTAATCTCATATATATGTGATATGGTTATGGGGAATCAATAATCAGTATAGAAGACTGAAATACTCCAGCATTTTGTTCTTCTCATTTTAGGAAAAAAAGCACACTGCAGTTCATCATATGGATCATGCTCTGTATTTTTCTACTCTTCACTGACCATAAAGACACCCAAGGTTACTGATTCTAATGTTCTAATGGAGCAGTTGTATCATAAAAATCTAAAGTCAGGCAGGATGTGCTTTATGCTAGTAGAAGAAAGCAAAAACTTTTTGTTGTTGTTGTTATGTGGTTTTTTGGTTTTGTTTTGGTTTTTTTTTTTGTTTGTTTGGGGGGTTTTTTTGTTAGGAATGTAAAAGTATTGTTTTAAGAAAAATCACCTTGCTGAAATTACCATCAATTATGAAATCTGAAAGAGACATTTTTGCACTAATAAAAGAGACTCACGGTTATTCTCAAATTACTCACTTTTTCTTAGGAAATACCATTGGGAAGATTTGCTTTTGAACAAAGTTCTTGTCTCTTCCAACTACAGCCCTCATATGAAAAAGGGGTTTTTTGCGTATAATTCATAAATGTCAAAATCATTTCTGGTAAGATGATGGCAAAAATAATGGTAAATAACTTTCTACTGAGGACTGATAAATCTTCCTTCACAGTTAATGATTAAACTCCCATTGACCTCCATCATCAAAATTAAATGTTTAGTCATAAATTAGCCTTCTAATTACTCCTCATTATTCAGTCATTTCAGCCACTTAATCCTTTCCAGCGCCTTCCATGAACAGCTGCCAACTTGACTGAGGATTTTTTGTTGTTGTTTGATTCCCTCACTGGTTATTGACAGGAACAGCCTATACACAGTATTTCAGATGCAAAGTACTACCCAGAGAAACCTGATCAAGGACATGACACTTCTGTGTACGCAGCTTTCAGTCATGTTTTCTGAACCGTCACATTACAAACTATCATTTAGTCTAATTTACTGCTGGTGTCTTTTGGTCTCCCTTGGCAGTACTTTAAAATCTAAATTTCTTTGTATATCTCACGTAGTTTACTGGTTTAGGGGGTTTTTTTTGGAAGACTTATTACTATCTGATTTTCCAAACTAAAAACACCAATATAAGACACAGTAAAGGAGCTATGCTCATGAGCACAGGTCATAGAATCAAAGAATCACAGAATGGTTTGGGTTGGAAGGGACCTTAAAGATCATTTTGTTTCAGCCCTCATGCCATGGGCTGTCACATCTTCCACTAAACCAAGTCCCATCCAACCTCGCCTGGAACATTTCCAGGGATGGGGGAGAGAAAACATCTCTCAGCATGAATTTCAAGCAAATTCCACTGTAGCAATCCCACATCCTTATGAATGTTTCATAAAATTTTCATGATTCAGCCTTACTGGTCATTTTAAGGACTGGACCAAGGAGAATTTAGGATTCTTTCATGCAAGCTAGGTAAATATCTGATTTCTTATTTTATTCACTTTTTTTTCTCCCATGGGGTTACCACATTGTCTGTCCAGGGTTCACAGGATTTAAGTTAGAAATATAAGTTAGATTAAAATTAGAGGCTTAGGAGCATGGTTAAGCTATTTTCTTCTCACTGGCACACATCTTCTTTTCAGGGGTTTTTAATTCATGATCTATTTATTTTAATAGTTTGTTGGAAAAGAAGTAAATTATAATTTACTGGAATTTTCCCCTCTTCGTTTTGTGTTGGTGGAATAGTGGCTTTCCCATGTCGTTCTTCAAATGTCAATTAATGTATCCTTCTGGGAATACCAATGGGACAGTTCTCCTACGAAGAGCTTTTATCCCAAACATAAAGACTCATGTCTCCCTGAAATGGCAGTACCTTGTTTCATAAACAGTGAGCCTACATAACAGGTTAGAGCAGCAAGTTAAGAATATCTTATCTGATTAAAACCACAGGTGAAATTTAGATCAGCAAAATGCAATTATCTGAACCGAAGGACACCTGGGTTATCTCCTGCTCTTACAGAGGCTGGCATGGGATCATTAGTGACCACATGTAGTCAGAAGCTAATTTTCCATCTCATCTGAAAGACATCATCTCCAGCAGCACAATAGCCAACACACATGCTGGGACAAAAATTGAGAGTCAGTCTATTAGCAGAAATGTTGACAGCACCTCTCATTGCACCTTGCTGTTTGTTGGGTGCCTCTTTCAGCATGACCCTGATTATGCAGTTGTAGGTAAATAATTTATGTTCTGTATTGGCTTTCTGGGCCTGTGCCTGCAGCAGCTTCTGACTGTTCTGTTAAAATAGCACCTTTAACTTAAACTCTCTGTTTTGTGAGTTCTATGTACTGCACTGAAGGAAAATAGGGATCTGATAATTACAAAAAACCTTAAATGAACTCCTGATGTGTAAAAACATTTTATAAACTATTGTGCAGTCATAAAAATATGGCCAGAACTGAATGTTCTTGTTAAACTGTCTTTAATCAATAAACAATCCATATTCCCACTCCTCTGGTAGATTCCACATTCATTGGCAATCAAGCTGTTGAACATAAAAATTAAGGCTAGATGTTTTTCAATCATCATTTCCCCTTGTATTCCTGATGCTAGGCCATGGCTGTACCAGTCACTCTGTTACTTAATAAGTCTTACCTTCCACAGTGTGACATTTAATTATTCAAGGTATTAGCTATTTGTACTGTAAGGGAAAGAGATTAGAAACCAAAAAAAAGTGCATGCAGTCCCCAAGGCAGGTTGAAAGGGCTGAATGAAGCACATATTTTTCCTAACACACTCCTATGCTCCTGTGAATTTGATGCAGTTGTCAAACAATGTCACTTTGACACATGGTAGCACCAGATAATCAGATTACAATGAAAAACAATAAAATGGGAATTGAGCTGGGTCATTCTTGACCCACTCTGTCTTTCATACTGGGGATCTTTCAAAGGTATCTGATGACAGGGCATCCAGAGGGCCATGTCCTTGAATAACTCAGCAGCTACATCAAATAAAAGTCAGCTCTGCTTTCCTTCCACTGCAGCATTTCCTTTTCAAATCTCACATCTCCTGTATTTCTGTCTTCCCTGACACTTTCCTATTGTTAGCCTTATAAAGGAGCAAAACCAGAGATATGAAAGTGCAAAAGCATGGAATCATAGAATAACAGAATCCTGAGCTGGGAGGGAACCATAAGGTTTATTGAGTCCAACACTGGCCCTGCAAAGGACATCCCAAAAGTCACACCCTGTGCCTGAGAGCATTGTACAAGTGCTCTTGAACTCTGTCAGATTTGGTGCTGTGACCACTTCCCTGGGGAGCCTGTTCGGTGCCCAAACACCCTCTGGGTGAAGAACCTTTTCCTGATACCCACCCTAAACCTCCCCTGACACAGCTTCAGGCCATTCCCTCAGGTCCTGTCACTGCACCACAGAGAAGAGGTCAGTGCCTGCCCCATTGCCTACCCTTGTGAGGAAGCTGTACACAACAGTGAGGTTTCCCCTCAGTCTCCTCTTCTCCAGGCCAAGTGACTTGAGCCACTCCTCACAAGGTTTCCCCTCTAGACCCTTCACCGTCTGTGTGGCTCTCCTCTTTCATAACCTCTCTTCTCTTCTTCATTCCCCTAATTGGGAAAATGCAAGAGGATTTCATCTGCCTTAATAACTGGGTATTTCTTTACCTTAATAACTGGGTAACTAAGTCTTTAGGTGATTTGAGAAAATTCATGACATCTTTGCTACCTCTGGACTTGATCAGGGTTGTGTTTTTCTCTCAGCAATACAAAGAATTTTTGCCTCATTCATTTTGCAGCCCACATGGGGTATTCTGCATCTTTTTCTTAAGAAGTGCATTTGGGGTCATTTTAGCATGTAGATCTGATACTCATTCCCAAACCTAGTGCACACATTCAGAAAAGCAGAAGTCCAAACATCGCTGAGGCTGGGTCTCTGGGGTATATGCCCTTACTGAACAGAGGTTTTATTTGTTCCACAACTTACTGTCTCAGAACTGGCTGTTTTAACCTCAGGTTGAAATTGCCTAAAGCAATTTGGGATGATCTTTGGATTTCCAGTAGAGTCAACAGTTTGTAAGAAAGGCTTATCTCACAGAGCTCTGAATGATCTAGGATCACAGGGATGAAAGATTTTAAAAAAATAGGATATGTACTATAGTCCCCAGACAACACTGAATTGTTCTCTCTTCTCTATGATCTGATGGCTTTCTTTTTAGTGTGAACTAGTCAGCTCAACAGTGTTGTCCTGCATACTATTATACATCATTAATGAAAAGTGAGTTTTTCTTTTTTCCATTCCACCTGGCACCAATGTTTCCTCTTTTGTCCATCGTTCAACCTTTATTGCAACTCTTTCTCACTTTAACATCCTTAACTCCTAGATAAGACATGCCAGGTATCCCACCGCCTCATTTATTGATTTTAAGCACCTTTTACTTAATTCATATAGATGATCATAGCTGATTCTCCCTCTGCTTTCGGTGACTGCATTAACAACATAATATATGCCCAAATACACACCTACCACTGGATATGCCACCAGAAAGCATATAAAGCATACATCTAAACATGTTTGTCTTGTTAGCCATGTGGCTGAATAAAGAGAAACTGAGTGACTGTTACAACAAAGTCTTGCTTCCTAGATTTGCAAATATGCATGACCAAATTTTGAAGATGCTGCAGCTGACTGATAATTTTCAAAGGGCAATATTGTTTGGAAATTGGTCTAATTTCTCACTTCACTACTTTGGTAAGACTTTTGGTTTTATAAGTTATATTTGAGTATTTCTTTATGATTTCTTCCAGATAGTTCTGGTGTGTTCAGAGCTTAGGTTTTGCTGGCAAGGACCACTTCCAGGCCCTGATTCTTTCTTACCCAATTCTCCCATGCGCTTCAGAAATACAGCTCTGGCACAGCATATGTGGGAGATGCTTCAGGTGAGTCTTCTCTGTTTAAGATTTTTCAGAGGAAAAAATAATGTTGAATACACTAGGAGACATTTAGCTGTCTCTGGAGAGCCTGAACAGCATTTCAATTCTTGCTCAGATTGCAATCCAATAATATTTTTCGGGATTTAGGTATTTTGTCAAGCCTCACAAATTTCTAATTTTCCATTTCTGAGCTTATTTAATGAGAATATCTTTATACATAACTAGTGACTAACTTTCAGATGGATTATTTGAACAATACAGTCTGAACTCAAGACCACTAGATACTGAGTCTTCTTCATGGAGAGATGTCAGTGATACTGGAATGCAACCAGGGCTTGTGTATGAGGTTGTGTCCTCAGCTCAATACATATCCTGACAAAGGCACAGTTTCAGTTTTAATGGAAAAGGGACGGAATTTCATTTTTGTGAATCTTTAACATCTTATCTCCTTTCTTTCATACACTGGTTTAGGGAAAAAAACAAAACAAAACAAAAAAACCAACAACAACAACAACAACAACAACAACAACAACAACAACAACAACAACAACAAAAAAACCAACAAACAAACAAAAAACCAAAATGAAAAAAAACCAAAACTGAATAAACCCATCCACAAACTTTTAGAAAGGATTTCAGGAAAGATTAGTTAAATAAATCCCATGTGGCATAATATAACAGTGGTTGACCTAAGAGATTCTAGTATTTCCTGGGAATCTTTTCTGTCTTATTATGCAAATCCACAGGAACACAAATTGTTAACCAAATAAACTCTTCTGAAGCAGCTATCAAGTCAATGAGTACTTTGGAACACTTCAACATGCACATGATTGTCAAAGCAGACAGTAAGAGCTTCTTTGGACCACAGTAATGTTGCCTTGTGCCAAGGGAGCTTGGTGCTCAAACTTGTACAGGATATCTATTTCATTTGCATTTGTTATATTTTCTTAGAAATTTTTTCCTATTTTCTATTTTTTCCTATTTTCCATATGATTTTTGTAAACTATCAGCAGAGTAATGGTTTGATACAACTTCTTTTAATCAGAAACGCTCTTAAAAACACTGAAAACTCTCTTTTTTAACAACAAAATCAAGCAGAACTATTAAAGTATGTACTCCAAGATGCCCAAAGATGTATAAAACTTCAGCATCACAAATTATCAAGCATACAGTCAAAGTACTCAGCATGCTAAGTCAGAAGTGTCAGTGGAATGACTGCTTTTTCTTTCATATGGCATCTTAAAATGTTTATGTTCCTTTACTCCTTGCCACAAACTGTGTAAAAAGCAGCACTAAGATTAGGATTTTACCATCAGAGTGTGACTGCACAGCAAAGAGTTGTCAGGTCTCTCTCCGCTGCTGCACTCAGGCCCAGATGGAAAGAGGAAGGAGAAGAACCCTTTTCCACTCAAAGGTTACAGAAGATGCCCGGATAGGGGAGACTCTCTGGGAGGTAAAGCTTTGGTAAATGTAGTAGAGCATAAGTTGCTAATATGAAGGGACACCAGGAGTTCCTGACAGGACTAAGCTTCAGATGGACTAAAGCGTAAAATGTTGCTCTTAAGGTTGCAGAGGGAATTATTAATACTTCATTGAACAGGTCACCCAGAGAGGTTGTGGAGTCTCCTCTTCTGAAGATACTCAGAAATAGTCTGGACACAACCCTGAGGAAGGTGTTTTTGTGGCCCCTGCTTGAGCTGGTCAAGATGGCCTCCAGTAGTCCCTTCCAAACCTAACCTGTCATTCTACGATTGAAAGATCTGGAGCCACTTAGAGCCATTATTCTGAGAACAAGCCTAAAGGGAAGAGCCCACTTTTCACCATTTGTGCATGGGCCTATTTTTTGTGTCAAGGATTTGCAGCTAGTTTTTATTCCAGTTAGAGTGAGTTTTAGAGATTCACAGCTCTCTTGGGAGCAGTTATGTTAATTTATTAATATATTACTGTTGTTTAAACTATTTTTGGCAAATCCTGCTTTGGAGTTATACAGATTTATTTTAAAGACCTGTTTCCTCATTTAATCATTTTTGTACAGTACAGCCGTATATTCTGGAACTGTAATAGAAAACAGCAACAGATCCTTAAATGAATCAACATTATCTGGCACCTCTAATTAGCTACCACGCGGAGCTAGCAGCATTATCATTACTCTAACTAATAAATTAGGTTTTCTTACCTGAGTTCACAATGTCCATTTGCTAATGCCAGTACTGCTAATCTGTGACGACCACCCTGGTTCTTCCAATATCTGTTCTAATAAGGCTCTTCATTGAAGCCTGCTGTGATTGTTGACATGCATTATAATGCCAGCTTAATTACTAAACTACTAAAATGTACAAGCTCATGTGCGCTTACGGCTCTGAAGTGCTTCCTCTAGGATACATATAGCAGTATAAACCAAATGCTTCACAAGTACTACCAGGAGAAAAGGAGGAGAAAATTTGAAACTTTCCTTGCAGTCACTTACCAGCATTTGGATGGGGTAATATTTTACACAATGAACTCCAGTTATGGAGCAGGTAAGACATTTTTTCAGCATAAATCAGTGTTATACTTTGGAATTTCTTCTACAAGTCCCCTTTCTTCTCCTACATTTCCACATTTTAGTGATAGATATGGCAACTCACAGATGCAGCTAGGAGAGCCAGATGTTACTTGTTGCTTATAATATTATGATTACTAATTTACAAGCAAAGCAAAGAGCCCTTTACAGGTAATGACAGGGTTTTCACACATGCCAAGGAGTTCAACTTTAATCAACCAAAGACATGAAAAATGCTTACTATTCTATACAGCTCACTTTTTTCTAGCAGCATCATGCAATGATTGTGCTATTGGGAGGTTCAGTTATGGATTTATTGAAAGACAATGGGTACACTGGCCTGTACCTTTACCCTGATGCATTTCTAATACCCTTATAACTCAAAAATATGCTCTAAGTAAGTATATTTATAAATTTCAGGCTAAAAATACATAGACAGCTAAATGGAAAAAGATGGAAAAACATGAATTTGGGAGGGAGGAAAAGAAATTTAGAACTTAATCATATGATGTAAAGACCTGGAGTGAAGGGGTATTAAATGAGAAAACTCCTTAATGGCTTCACTACAACTGTCAACAACAAAGCTGACAAATGCTGTATGCTCTTCAGTAGCATATTATGGTTCAAAGTATGAAACAAAATGCTTAAGACAGGAAAAAGTTTTGTGGAATTACTGATGCTGCAGATTTGAGATAATAAATTTTTATCTGTGCTTTGTCTTCAACGGCGAATAGTTCCATTTCCATCTCTATTTTACATGTCCAGCAAATTAGTTGAATTGAAGGGAAAAAAGTCCATAAAGTACCTTGCAGTGATTTTTTTTAATTCTTATTCCCCTTTTTGTTGCTTGATTTTGTCAAAATGACTGTCATATTTTCTTTTCAATTCAGAAAATGCAAACTATAGGTACAATTCATCAAAGTTTCAATGGGTGCTTAACAGTCTGTCAGTGATGTCCTTGTTAAATAAATCCTCACAGATGCTTTCAACATTTCCTACTTTAACTTTCACCCTCTTTCCTTTCCTAACAAAACACAGAAAGTAATTTAGCTTGTTTTATCTGATAATTTTCAGTCATTTACTCATGAGCAGTCCTTAATTGCAATTGAAGTAGCAATCCCATAGAACCGTCTATGTATTAGTTGTAAACATGTAAACTTTTTTTTTTTTTTTTTTTTTTTTTTTTTTTTTTTTTTTTTTTGTAATTATACTATCACTGTTGGGAAACTCAAGCTTTCCTTTTGTGTTTGGAGAATTTCAACATTTAAGCACAGTGTTTAGTGCTGAATCTCAAATTACATAAACTCAGAAAAGCTGTACTTGGTAAAGTAACTACAAGAGAAATATCATGGAAGTCTGAGCATAATTTTGATCTTAGACCTTCAGAATTAAACTCCTATTTGCTTCCCTGGAAATTCTGATGAAGCACACTAATGCTGAAGGCCCAGCAGCTAACATCCAACAGTCAAGCATAGGTGACTAAACACAGAGGTTAAAAACATACACAGTAAGTTACCTTTACCTTTATGACCTCTGAGTGTTCAAATGCTGAAATCCATCAGTCAAGTATGCTTCTTAATAAGACATTAATAAGTCTTAAACTGACAAAACATTAAAAAATGAGGTCTGCCTTCTTTCTTCCAAATGCTCTCTTATTCTAAGAAAATAAACTGAGCCTTAGACAATGATCTCATTATGGATTTTATAAAAATAAATACATCTAGATTACTTTGAAAAAATCACCCGAGTCATGTGGTACTGCAATTATACTTTCAGAGAGTATCATCTAGTGTTAAAAATCCAATACTGGAAAGACTTCACCTTTACAAGTGAGTTTTGGGGTTGAGATTTGTGATTTCTGAGTAAAGTGTTCTGTTGTTTTTGTTATATTTTCCTGGGCTACTGATAAAGACAATCTCTTTCTGTATGTTGCAAGGAAAGTGATTTCATGGAGAAAGTAATACATATATGTAGTGCTGGTATAAGAACCTATAAGAGTCTGATTAAAAGCAGCAAGAGATAAACATAAATCTATTTTGGAATACTCGAGAGTATGTAGGGAGGGAGGTGCTATTTCAAAGCTTTCAGGTGCCTTCTGGGGTTTTTTTTTTGTTTTGGTTTGGTTTTTGTTTGGTTTGGTTTGGGGTTTTTGGGGGGTTTTTGGGGGGATTTTTTTATGATTCAACAGGAGAAATTGTAATTTCAAATGTTTCAAATGATAGTTTGCTTGCTTAAACTTGCTACATTGTTTAAGTTCAACAATATTTTGTTTCCTTTCATTTCATTTGAGAACTCTCACTAAATCCATGAATTCAAAACACCTACTGAATTGCAAGTTTGTTTTTATTTTTGCTGTCTCTTGCCATTTCCCCCAAATTGCGATGATAGCACAACATGCAGGGTGTTGCTGTGCTGCTGACTCCATCCATTAGGAGCATACCAGGCTGCTTGGACATGTGCAGTGGTCAACAAAATTTGGCTGCTCAGATCACGAACCCACAGCTCCACACACCTAACCTCATGGATGCTCCACACTCCCAACAATGGCAGTCACACTGGGAAAAGAAATTACTGAATGTTGTGCACTGAGCACTCAGTTCAGGGTTGAGCTCACACATTACTGAGATGATATTTATTGTTTCTAAAATGGGCCCATATTTCTGAACTTGCTAAATCTGACAGCTTGCTGCATGTTGTGCTGTGTGGCAGGAGCATTGCTGTTAGCTATGTATCTGCACCCCTCATTTAGTTGTGCTAAAGGAAATGGAACAGCATCAGTGCACCTCTGTGAAACTGGAATAATTGGGCTTACAGTCACAGTTTGGTGGTCTAGGACAAGTTTCCTCTTAAGAGGAAGGATATTTTTGCTCTTTGAAATTAAAATTAGCAACCACTAAAATTGGTTGGTTGCTCTGTCCTTGTCCACTTGGGAGTTTTGAAAGCAACCTTGCTCTTGGCCCTAACAGAATATGAATACAGGGATGACACTCATCTCATTAATTGTGGGTTCTTGCCTGCTATTTTTCTTCAGTTAGCTAATGAGGATATGTAAGGCACAGTGAATACGAGTAAATTATACTTTTCCACTGAGAAAGAAAGGTACTTAGGGCTCTAGCTCAAGTGGAGATGTCTGCAACCATAGTCTCTATATTTATTACCTGTGTTGTCACTGGATCACTAAGCACCCAGTTTTTCTTCAGTTTGTTAGCTCCCAAGATGAATATAACAGATGGTATTATTTCTTGTCTGTGTTATGTTCCTATTCTATTCCTGTCAATATACACACTTATGAATGAATTTCAGCCTTGCAGAATGCTCTGTGAAGGATGTAAGTATTGCAAATAGGTACTGATACACTTTGGCAAGATTTGTTCATTTATCTCAAAGCAATCATAGTGAGTGTGGCCAACATATGCACACATAGCAAATTAAGAGGCATCCAGCCACACATCAATCAAAAGTTTAGTATATTGTTCACTCTCAGCTATTCCACTCTTCTACAAATCTGTTCCCTCACTTAAATCAGCTCTAGAAACAGAAACATTTAAGGTGACTTTAAGAGTTTTAAGATCTGTCTTGCACTAAGGTCATCTTACAGTGGGGTAAAATTAGTTTTTCCTAATACTTAGGACCTGCTAAGAAATAAATACTTTTGCTGTGCAGTAAGAACTAATGATGGTCTGAAAGGTATCTGTCCATTCAACAGTATACCTATGCTCTGATTATGAACATAGTTCTTCTGAATATTTTATTTCTTTTGCACTTAGTTAAGAAAACAGATACAAGTAAACAGAACATGTCTTCCCTAAAAGCATGTACTGTATAACCAAAGTTCTCAATATTGCTGAAGCATTACAGGTAACTTCTGCAGCTCTAGGAGCAGTAGTGTCATCTATCTCCTACTTGCCTCTAATGTTTCTTAGTAGCTTTCACCAGAAGGAACTGCTTAAAACTTAAAGAATTATGGATAATTTCTTTTTTCTCTCTATTTGTTTCACATGTCCCTGATCAGTGGATTTTTTTTTTCTCTGAACAAATGAGTTAAGTTAGTGCTCTTACATCTAGAAGTCAAGGATCCTCTTATCCAACATTCCCCACATTTGTCTCACCAAAAGAGAAGCACAGAGACATGCATCAAGCTGGCTGAAAAGGATTTAAGTTCAAGACTCTTCTTCATGGGCTTGCAGAAAAATTCTGTTGCGAGAAATGATTTTGACTTGGCTCCAGACACTTAAAAGTTGTTTGTTGGTTTTTTTTTTTCCCATCTGGCATGATGTCAACCCACGATTCAAAAATTATCTTATAGGATTTAGCTAATCAGGTACAGATTTATACATTTGAGTTATCACCTCTTTATGGTCCCCAGAGAGAAAAATTGGCTATTCCATGATAAAATTAGCCTTATCTTGCTAAAACAGATGCCTTCACTGATTGTAGAGATCTACAAGAACAGACAGCAGAGACTAACTCAGACATACCCACAGCTTTGTAAATATAAATCCCAAACCTATTATAATTTCTTACTTTTGATCTTAACAAGTTTCGCTACCCCTCTATTTCCCCTGTAATTTGTAGCACCATTTTTGTTCAACATATGGTCTCTGTTCCTCTGAATTTTCAACAAATAGCACCATCATAAATAACTTCAGTGTCCTTAATCTGTCTATGTCTTGTGGAATGATATGTATTTTGAGCTTTAATTACTATGTATTTAATTTGCTTCAGCAAGGGTCCTATGTTTATTTACCCTGTTTTGTTCTTATAAGAAAATATGTTCTGGTGTAAGTAAGTTTTGTGCATTGTCCCAGATCAAAACTCTCTTCTGTAGTCAGATTCCCTTTCAAGGAGTTGAATATCTTGGGATATTTTCTTTGTATATTTTCTTCCTGTAGCAGTAACAAGATTCAGCTTCAGGCATGTTTAGGCCCCTAGGCCTTATTCTAAGACAAATATAAGAATAGACCAGTTTCTTATGTCATTTTTTCTCATGTCTATTAAAATGTCATCCAGAACCCATATGCTTTTCTCCCCTTGTATACCCTGCTTTCTTTTTCTCCATTGTTTACCCTGTGACTAAAGACCTCATTAATTCTGGGTACATTGTGTTTACACATTGTTTTGTTTTCACATTGTTTTGTTTCATTTTGCCGTCTGTCTGTTCTGCTGGGGGAAGAACTTGGGGACAAGAGCTTCTATCAGAATCCAGTCATCAGAAAAAGGCTTTAGAGGCTATAGAGATTGTGGAATATAGCATCCTACACCAGTTATACATTTACCAGAAAAAGACAGATGTTTATACACTAATTTTTTAAAATAAAATAAAATAAAATTATATCAGTGCTTCTGTTGCAGGAAATAGAAGGAAACTGAAAAAGATGTAGCTCTCTTGCCTATTTTCCAGGCCATTAAAGAAATAATTTTAAGAGCATTGTAAGTGTCATTGAACAGGTTCAGGGTTCTAAATAATTATATTCTTACTGACTTTAAACGATTAACAATTTTTTCAAGGTTTTCCATGACATGACAACTGTTGCCCACATTTTTCAAATCCTTTTTCATTTCTACACTTGCTCATGATTGCACTGCTGATCTTTAAAAAGAGCTAGATTACAGGAGTGCATTAACAACTTACATAAATATATGTGGTCATTCAGTTGTGTGCACTTCTAGTCCTTTGGGAAACCACGTGTAATGAAATATGTGATGGATGAATATTGCTGATGATACAGTTTGAGGAATTCTCTCCTTCTCTTTCATGCTCTGTCTCTTTTCCCTTATAAAAACTCAAAGAAGGAAAAACTTTAGTCAGATATCATTCTGTCACCACTGAGAGAAGTTTGACCCAGGGATGATTCTTTTTTGGCCAGAACTCCAACTGCTTGCTCTGACATTCTGAGCTACCTATGAGTAATGACCCATGTGGAGGAAGACATTCCCATTCTCAGATTTCAAAAATGAAGGGGTTTTGGTGTTTTTTTTTGTTTTTTTGTTTTTTTTGTTTTGTTTTGTTTTGTTTTGTTTTGAGAAACAAATCATAGAATTATAGTGTTCTGGGTTGAAAGGGACCTTAAAAATCACATGGTTTCACCCCCCCTACCATGGACATGAACACCTTTCACTAGATCATGTTGCTCAGAGCCCTCCAACACCTCGATTCTCAGAATTTTTGCTTGTACTTCATCTACACTAGAAATCCCTTTAGGCAGAAGGTAGTCAGAGAATCACAGAATGTTTAGGGTGGGGAGGGATCGTGAAGACCTTCTAGTCCTTAACAGCTTTTACATTGTACATGTTTCAAATATACTTCTGTGAGACTATTGGTAGTATGGTATTTCAAATGACAGCCAAGAAGAGCACATATGTTTCAATTTTACTTTCTCGTAAAAGCTCAAAAACCTCAAGGAGCAGTTAACAACTGTTTTTATTTGTTCTTTAGGGAGTGTTCACATTGATAACTGTCATACTCACACAAACCATTATAGAAAACTAGAATAACAGTTAATTGTCTTTGTGAACCTCTCCCAGGTTATTCATCAAAGATGGTTGTGTTTTGCACTTGAAGCCTGGAGATATTATTATAATTTGGGAATTTAAAAGCTGAGAAAAAAAATTACCAAATGTCATCAGATTTAGTCTTTTTCATCATTGCTGTTTGACTATAGTGGTAGGTAGGAGGAAGAAAATCAAAGGTGGAATACTTTGCAGATGGGGTAGTGCAATGGCTGTCTGGAACTACTCACAGCCTTCCTGTAGTCATTAGAATGGAGCTGAAGAAAAATTTTTGAAGAAATTGAGCACAATCAGAACAAAACCTCCAGGGGAGAGAGCTGAAAACTGCCTCTCCAATACCTTGAGTAGTTTTAAGCAATGCAGGAGTGATGCTAGAAAGAAATACACTGGGACAGAAAGGAAGAATACATAGATCAAGAGAGGTTGTCTAAAGCAAAAGGCAATCTTTCAGACACTAGTAGAAAGTATTTGTGACTGAGATGCTACAGCAGTTTTAGGAAATGTATAAACCAGAATGGGAATAGGCAGCTCAAGGAACCAGAGTTAACTACAGCTTAAAACATGAATAGCTAAAGAGAAATCTTTCAGGTAGGGCACTCCCAGACTACCTGTACCAGTATATTAAACAAGATCAGGGCAGATCTAAGCACTGATACTTTATTGCATGTACACAGATCTATTTGTATTTAAGGACAGAGAGGAGACACAGCAAGTTCAGAGTAATAATTAATAATTAATACTAGTGACCTGCAAAATATTTAGAATCATCATTTCAATTAGACTTTTCAAATATTAAACCCAGAAATAAATAGCCATTTATGTGGATGAAATGGGATGATTTTGTAAATCAAATACCCCTTTTTTAATCCATATATCTGTATGGAAGAAAGTCTCAGCATTGAGAAGAACATTCATAAGCTATCATTGCCAAAAAAGTAGTTGCGCTGTCAAAGCGAATGACTGGATTTATTTTACTGTATCTAAGAAACTAATATGATTTTCTTCTGTACTGCCATAACAATTGGAGATGGATCTTGGAAATATGAACAGGATTTGATGCAAAAATATCTTATCATAGGAATCAGTAATTCCAAGGGAAACTTTGCTGACCAATTTCTTCATGAGAAATATCCTAATTTGATATAATAATTCCTTTTCTTGTTCCTTGCGCACTGGATTCAAAATATGCTTTTACACAGCTACCCAGTAAGTAATCAAAGTCAGAGTTATTCCACACATTGGCTTCTATGAGAAACATTCCTCAGCTAAATATCTAGGGATTTGTCAGTAAAACATGCAAGATTGAATGCTGCACTGAAATCAAGGGGAGAAGGACTTAAACCTGGAGAATTCTGTTGAAATGGTAGTAATTGGAAAAATGGAATGAGAAAATTGGAATATATTATATATATGATGTGTGGGAATAAATATGAGTTGCTCTAGCATTGAAAAACCATGTGTTTATGGATACTTATGACATACTACTTATGACACAGAAAAATGTGTACTCCTTCTGTTTTACAAGGGGAGGATGCAAAACATCAGAACCACTATAACCTAGCCAATCAAAAAAAAAAAAAAAAAAAAAAAAAAAAAAAAAAAAAAAAAAAAAAAAAAAAAAGCTGACCCAAAGGAAAGGCCAACAAAGAGTTAAATCAGGTCTCAGTTACCAGGAAGCAAAAATATGGCAAGTTTTGGCTTGAATTTTATGCTTTTTTAGGGGAGTTAATTATTTACTGATGAACTGGGGTCTGAGTTTGGAAATTGATTTACAAGATATTGATCTTAAGAAAACTCAGGTATCAAAGTTTAGTGAATACCATTGAAATCCTTGGCTTTAACTTCCTCGTGTCCTGTTCATTCCCACCAGAGCTTTACAACCTTCAAAATCCTTAGGAATCTTATTTCCCTCCTACCCTTAAGCAGAATCAGCCCAAATATGACTGCTGATCCCAGCACCACAACATTCCAGTGCAGGAAGACTACACTAGAGCAGAACTTATGCTTCGTTTGCAGACTACTCCTCAGTAGAGAATCCCCTGGTTATCCCCAAGGCTTCAGAGAGTCATGGAGCAATTCGAGTTGAACACAAAAAGCAGCACACAGAAGTCCTGGCATTCATTTCCTCTGGGATTTCATTAATGAGCTTGGCTGAACATTAAAAATGGATGTTGTTAATTCTTTTATAAGGTTAGGATTTTTTTTAATATGTCTGTATTTTCCAACCCACTAACAAGATAAGAACAATTACACCTTAGTATATTTGCAATGGATAACCTTTACTGCTCTGTTTGATGCTATATGCACTAGCTAAAGAACATCTGTACTGAACTGGCACTGTCCAAACACTGTTTTAGTGTTAAGTGTTAATGACGTCTGTAATCCTTCTAACTAATCACAGGAATCTGTAGCCATAAATAGCATTGGTTATTTCTTTGCTACAATGCTATTTATAAAACACTCTTGAATTTCCTTCCCTTACAAACTTAGCTAGTTTGTGCCAGGTAGCTTTCTCTGATACATGAGTTTGAGTTTATTGGAATTCCATCAGATCCTGTCATCAGACAATATATTTGTCTTTCATTCATCTGCCTACTCACTCTGGCTTCCATTGACTCCAGTCCACTTTATATAGGGTTTTGACATTGACCCAGTTAAGCATCTACCCCTTGCCATCCTGAAACTTCTGATTTCTCAAAGTTTTAATTACCTGACTTGTGAAATGTGATGAGTACCCTATTTTATGCTTAGCATCTCTACTAATGTTATGAACTCAATTGTGTGAGATCAGATAATTCAGCGATTAAACAGATACTGCTAGTCAATTGCCCAAAAAAGGTGTGGATTTACATTTATCCAGGAAGGTGGTCTATAAATGCAGAATCACCTCTGTGCATAATAGATGATTGAAAACATTAGAAAAATGTAAAATTATTTTTTATAAGCTTAAAAATTGAGACCTTGGTGATAAAAAAAGAGAAAGAAAAGCTGTAAGATAATATTACCCAATTAAGATTGCTTCCATGTAGAAAACAGACCTCTAAGGGCGTATTTGCACCAATTCCACCAGATAATTTAACAGTTTTCATACAAAATGGAAACTCAGAACAAGATGAAACTAAATTGCCCTCTATTTGTCAGGATATCTCCTTGCAATCACATCAAAACAAGCTTTTCTTTTGTCACCCTTTGAATATGAGCACAAAAGTACTCTTTTTCTCTTTTTTTAAATTATTTTTTGTTGTTTGTTTAACTGAATGCAATCTGTTCTTATTAGATGACCTTTCTTTGAAAACATCAGTTTTATTAAATAAATTGGAAGCTAATTGCAGTCATTATAATCTCCTTAGGTTCTTAACAGTTTAATTTATGTTTGTGCATGGAACTGTTGGGATTGACTGAAAAAGTACAAACCCACACGGCCTTGCACAGCATTCTCTTGATTAAGAGTGGATGTCTCCTAAAGTAACAATAATGGATGAAGCTGGGGGCATTTACAGAGAAAAGGCCATATGCCTGAGATGCAGGCAATGCTCAGAAGACACCAGAACAGTTTCTAAAGTAATGAAGGAAGAGCTTTACTGTCAAGTAATTACTTAAGAGAGATGAAAACAAATTCATGTTACTGAAGCAAGTCAGTCACTCGTGAGACTAAGTAGGTGTAGCAGACGTGCCCTTTTTGCTTCTGTTGTTTAATAGGAAGGGGGGAAAAAACATCCTTTACACAGTGACAAATTAACTATGAAGCACAGAAAAGATAAAAGAAAAAGCAACAAACAACATATGTAGTGTAATTAGGAAAAGTTCACATTGTGCAGACAGTAAGCCAATTCTTCCCTTAGTGACAGTCATGAAGCTCCTCTGGAGGGTAGCCAACAGTAAATTTTTGATGCCTCCAACCTATACCTCCTGTCTCAGACTGCAGTACTGCTTAGTCATAGTAACTATTCCCAAAACATTTTTGTCTTCTAAATGGAAGTGGACCCTTTTTTTCTGGAGTCTACTTTCCACTGTGTCCTTGTTATCTAACATCCTGCCTTCTATTGGCAATCTCTCCAAATTTCTATGCATTTTCACCCCCTTGAGATACCTAAGCAATAAATTCACATTCATTACAATATATAGTAATGGACTTTATAGTTTTTTCTTCAATAGTTCAATAGTTCAAATGACTACTGAAATAAAAATAGGTCAAGAAATTCATGGCCTTTAACACCTGTGATTGTCTCAGACTGCAAACATCAAGATAAAAACACATGTTTGAATTTTTCTGTCTTCTCACAGTTGCTTTAAAGCCTTTAATATTCTGGGTCAGTTTTTCTTCTAATTTAAACTGGTGGCATTTCCTATGGTTTCTCTGGTGACCTCCTTACAGAACATACTTCTTTGTGACTCTACAGGTATTTTTATATTGTTTATGACTGTGAAAATAAGATGGTGGTTAAAAAAAATTATAGTCTATAAATTTTTGTGTCTTGGTTTAACCCTCATCTGTCAACTCCTCCCCACACAGCTCCTTGCTTCCCCCACCCCAGTGGGGTAGGACAGAGCATCAAAATAATAAAAGTGAGAAAACTCTTGGTTTAGGCAAAGACAATTTAACAGGGAAAGCAAAAGCTGTGCATGCAAGGAAAGATAAAGAATTAGTTCATCACTTCCCATGGGCCAGCAGGTGTTCAGCCATCACCAGGAAAGCTGGGCTACATCACAAGTAAAGGTGACTTGAGAAGACAAATACATCACTGTGAATGTCCCCCACTTCCTTTTTCTTCCCCTAGTTCCATATGCTGAGTACAACATCTCATGTATCCCTGTGGTCAGTCAGGGTCAGCTGTCCGGCTGTGTCCCCTCACAGCTCCTTGTGCACCCCCAGCCCCCTCGCTGATGGGGTGGGTGAGAAGCAGAAAAGGCCTTGGCTCTGTGTGAGCTCTGCTCAGCAGTAACAAACCCATCCCTGTGTTATTAACACTGTTTCCAGCACAAATTCAAAATGCTCCCTACCAGCTACAGTAAAGTAAACTAACTCTAGCCCAGCAAAATCCAGCACACTCTGAAAATAACTTTACAGGTCTACGTACTTTCTTAGGAGCAGCAATAATCTTAGTTGAGGGAAAGCAATTCAGCTAGTTTAGATGTTCCTCATCTACAGGCCAGGTTAACTCAAAACTGTTTCTTCACTTGTATGCCAGGCTCTTTAGCCCTTCCTTCTGCCTCTATCACCTTTATTTTTATCTCAGGACTCATACTTTGCTCAAAGACCTTGATTTCTGAAATGTGCTCTACCAGTGCACTATCACTCTCCTCTGGGAACACAGTTTCAAGTAATATTTTGGCTAAATCTCTTTCATTTTTTCTTGTCTTGAAAGTCTTTCAAAATGGGTTCCTTGAGCTCTATTTTTCCCCCCTATTTCAACTGATTTTATAACTTCACCAATGTTTCAACAGGCATACATTTCTGGTGTCGTTTGAAATACACCTCTATCCTCCCTACTGATCCTGTCATTACCTTCCTTTTTCTTCTCTCGTCCTCCTCCACTTTTATATCTCCTCCAAATCACATATATTCCATCCATAAATTCTTGAGCATTTTCAGCCATGAAATCTGTGATAGAAGTGTGAGATTTGACAATGTCCTGTTCCTGTATATTTGTAACAAAAACTTGATCTTGTTCAGTATGTCTTTCTTTCAGCCTGAAATTCCACTATCATTAGCCATGACTTTTTCAATGTTTATTACTAAAAATATTCTGGCTTGTAATTTTTGTCAAGTGGACTGTAAATGTGTAACAATCCTCTACCTATAGGTGTGGAGTCAGTAGGAAGGACCAAATGATGGGAAGGAAAAGAGCACCATACATCACAAGCATTGAAAATTAGCCATCAAATCACTTCTTTTTAGCAGGTGATACTTGAAGAGCTCCATTAATTGATTAAATATAACTCCACTTCTTTCTACACTCTTCAATCTCCTCACATCCTTATATCATGGTACTAAGTATGGGATCAGATGGTGACAGTGATATTTAACTTCCATCAAAATCTGGATCTCCATGAAGAATTCCTAATTTTCTTCTCACTGTTAAACTTCACCCAATCCCATACATAGGAGAGCTTTGTAGGTTGCCCAGAGAGCAGATGGATTTCCCAAGGAAACCCCTCCAAGTGTGGGTTGTTATTTTGTTGGTTTGAATTGTTATATTCTCTTAATGTTCTATAGGACTCCACAGAACCATAACAATGTATTTACTTATTATGATTCATGTCTTAATTAAACATTTCCACCTCACTGAATGAATTCTGTATAATCTCTCTAGGCAATTGAGCTCTGCAACCTTAATTGCTGTGCCATAGGTCAAGCATATGATAACGTATTTGCTCTAGTGGAAATAAAGAATTTACTCATTATTTGCAGCATTCAGCTTCTCTTCATATATAAGTGTAAAAATCTCAACAGCATTAAAACAGTATAATTAGATAATTGTTACATTTAAAGCTATTTGCCTCAGATTAAATAAAATCCTAAATAATTTCAGTTTCTGTCCCTGCTAATTAGCAAGTTTTTTGTCTGTTTCATTTAAACATAATACTAGGACCAATTCAGTACTTTCACCTCTGGGAGTCCATTTGTTATGGACTGGTTCCTTAGAGACTTAAAGCAATTAAAATTAAATTGAATTTATAGCTTAATCCATCCCTGAGAACTACAGGACAAAAATTATTAGAGCTTTCTAGAGGTTTTCTTTTTCAGAACAATCCTGTTCACTGATTCAAATAAAGCTCTGCTTACTTGCACCAGCAGTATATTCGCTCCTCTCAGCATAAATAAGTAATTATTTTTCTTTCTTATCATCAACTTTACACAATCAACTTACCAATACTTTTTTTAAATGATGAATTTGAAGAGTACAATGAAAGTAATTATGTGTATGCATGCTCATTCTATTTATGCTTAAATATGATCAGTCAAAGCATCCTATAGATTACAGTTTCTACATTAAATTCTTAGATTTAAAAATTTCTACAGTTTTTACACTAAATATTTAATTTTTAAATGGGGTGTTTTTCTTCCTGTTTGCCTGCACTAGATGCAAACACAAAAAGGACAAGATTCACATGAAATACCATGTTTTCAGCCACCTTGGTCTTCCTTAACAATAAATACAGAATGAATTAAAAAAAAAAATTAAGACTGGCCTAATTCAGATACAAACACCAGGATGAGATCAGCACTGGAGCAGGCTGTCTGGGGAAGTGGTTGTGTCACCATTCCTGGAGGTATTTAACAGACGTGCAGATATGGCACTTAGGGACATGGTTTAATGGTGAACTTGCCAGTGCTGGATTACTGGTTGGACTTTATGATCTCAAATGCCTTTTCCAACATAAACAATTCTTATTTTATTCTATGAATCATGACCTAGTGGAAACAACTGCCTTGTATCTCTAGAGCTCCTGCCTATGTCCATGTTTGGCAAAATAAGTGCCATTCATAAATTTTCAAATTTAAGTAAACAGAAGTGCAAATGTTATTTTTCTGCTTGATCTGAATGTAATTGCCACACAAGAAGCATATTAAAACAAAAACAATATGCCCTTATTACACAATCTCTTGTTCAGACTTGAAGTAAAGATATATTTTTGTGGGACTGTCCCAGTCTAAGAGGATCCTACTCTCTTTTAATAGACTGATTTATATCAGTGTTAGTACTAAAAATTCTTTAATAAATGCTTTAATGAAACAGTTGCAGAAAACCTTATGCTGTTTGAAGTATTACCTACCCTCAAAGGGAATTACTGAAATCACATTGAATCAGGGGTAAAAGGTAGAAGCAGATCAAAACTATTGTAGAGGAAAATTTAAGCAATGTTGAAGAGTTATGCAGAATATGAATCATATCTCTGAAAAAGAGCTTGATGTGATTAAGAATAAAACATCCATCTTCTAACCATAACAGGAGCAAAATGTTTTCTAGCAATAGACTAAATTCATTGCCAGCTGAGAAGGATAAAACAATGAGAAGGCAGACACATTATTCTTGTTGTGTGATTGACAATGTATTGGGCAGGAGAGTGAATAAGGATTTCATGCAAGTTAAATAATTTAAAAATACTCCAGTGTTAGCTAAAGAAAACACTAAAGACTCATGCTATACACTGTAAAATTGGCTTTACAGATAACTAAAACTCGATAATTTTTAAAAACAATTTGGAATTGTAAGGCTAATTTATTGAGGTGAATTGAAAGAAAAATAACTAATTTTAAAAGATCAGGTGGGATGATAAGAGCAATTAGAGGCTGACTAACTTAAACGTTTTCTAAAAAAAGTCACTGGAACAGAAATCTTTTGTAGGAAATGTCAGTCTGCACATTCAGCATGCTAGAAGTAAGTCATCAAGGAAACTTTGCAGGGCTTTTCAAAATTGGCTGATAAAGGAAGTTTCAATAATATATTTAGATTTCTCTGATGGATTTAAGCAACATATCTGTTTTGTATGATCACAATGATGACAATGACATTGAACAGATAAAAAGAGATAAAAGTCTACTTAAAAGGCCATTAGTGGTTAACAAGGACAATAGATTAGATGTGTTCCTGTACATGATCTAGCAGAAGTCTAATCTGTGATCATGGTAACATATATCAATTTGATTCTTCACACCAAGCTTCACTGCCTTCATTATGCAAAAATAATAAGACTATCGACACTAAAATCACAATATGTGTTCTTTGAACACGGGATGGATTTCTGAGATGGGCTGATGGACTTCTGAGGATTTAAACCCACAAATCTTAATTAGCTTAAAATTTGAAGTTATTTTTAACCAGGCAACCAGGTCTTTAAAGAGAAATTTTTCAGTGTCAGACAATTTTGTCTTTGAATGATTTGTGGAGCCAAGAATCATAAACAAGATATCTGAGGATTATATATTTTAAAATAAATTGGTTAAATGAAGTTGGGGATTTTTTCACTTTCATTCTTTGCTACTGAATTTCTCATTTAACAGAGGTTAACATTCTGTCCTTATCAACAAAACTAAAGGAGGTGGCTTTCTCTCAAAATGTCTGTCCTCCCCCATTATTCTCAGTGTATTGAAACCATTGGCAATAAAGAAGGCTGCTTTCTTGATTTAAGCTGCTTCAACATTTTCCTCTGCTGCTAAAAATCAGCAGCCCCCATGTTCTTTAAAGCAAGTTGATTTTATTCCTGCTGGTTGCATTTGAAAGTAAAAGGTAGCTGTTCTAGAAACTACTTCTGTTCCTGTTTCCAGTCAGAATAATGGATAATAGCTGCTGTTTCTACCAGACCAAAGCCTCAAAAGCCACTTATGCTTGCTTGCTGTATGTATAAATAATAACACCCAATTTAAAGAAAGTCTTGTGTGAGCTTTTTACTACTCTCCAAATATATTGTTAATGCTCCTGAAGCAGTAGAAAGTTAAAGTCCTTGAAAAATATAACTAATGCATTCCTTCCCCACAAAATAGCCACAAGTGTTTACACCAAAACAACACATAATTTAAGTCCTGGAGTCCCCATAATTTTTTTCTATTCAGGTGTCTCCCTCATGTCTCTTGCTTGTGGCTGTCTTTCCACAATTTAGTTATATTTATTAATCTTTATAAGAGTTGTAACATAATTAGTGTGGTGTCTCATTAATGCCACGAAAACAGGAACTCTGCTGTCTGGTCAGTGTCCCTGATATACAAAATTTCCTCATGCAGTGTGCTGTTCAGATAGTCCCCCAAACAGCTTTGATTAATTTTGTTAAAGCCTCATGGTTAAAATCAAGAGTCTGCACAAATTTCCCTGGTGATAAATCTCACATTGTTAGTCCAGGCCAGTTTCTATAGGCAATATCCTACCAAGTGTCACACGCCTAACATCTCATTATTGCAGCTTTTAACTGTCACATGGAAGACCAGTATGAATTTGGTGCTGTCACCTCTTTCAGTCCCACACATGTTGAGTCACTGTAAAACATGTCCCATTGGACACATTAAAGCATGGATGTGCCCTGCCACAGACCCCTCTACCAGAAATTCTTTCATTGGATAAAAGCAGTAGGTTTCTGCTGACCTCCAAGAAAAGGGAAATCTGTTTTTACTAACGGATCAAACAAGAGATTCAGCTTTACTGAATAGTAATTATTTCTCCAATTCTGCTTTCACTTGTTCTTCCTTTTGCACTTGATCTTACTTCCATCTAGATGAGGGATGTCATGCGAGATGAGATCATTTGATCATTTGTCCATGTCGAGCTGCACCCAGGGCTAACAGGGCATGGATCACACCAGCCAGGGTTCATCCCATCCCCTAGCAAGTGACTAGAGCAGATGAGGTCTACCTGATCTACTACCAGGTCCAAACAAATACCCAGGCAGGTCCATGTGGGATTGCATTTTATGGAAATGGTTTGCTCTGGCTCACCCCTGGAAAATGTATGGTTTATCCCAGTCTGTACCCTCCCTGCAGTATCCTGTATCTGTAACCTCATTGGCTGGAGAATGTTACCGCGCCCCTTTGAACCTCTGTGATAAGAATGCTAAGGGAGAAGGCTCGCCCTCTCTTGCCCCTCTACCCCTGGAGGCGTCCGGACGCTCCTCTCTCCTCTCCCCCCCTTTCCCCTCCCCCCTTTCCCTCTCCCTCAGTGAATAAACCCTCACCTCATCGGCACCCCACCGGCGTCTGAAGTCTCCTTGCCTGCCAGCACGGGAACACCACGACCCCAAAAGACCCCGGGGGTCTCCGGGGAGCACTCCCCGGGGACCCCCCGATAAATTTAAACAACAACAGATGGCGCCCAACGTGGGGCAACAGCATCAGCGACCCTGAGATAAGATGGACCATGGTAACACCGTCTCGGTGCCGTCTCCGGTGGAGCGGCCGTTCTGGGCCATCGCGGCCCAGGGCGGCCCCTCCCCCACCGCGCAGAGACCTCGTGAGCCACCACGCGGCCGTCCCCCCACCGCCGACCGGCCCGGCGCGGGCCCGGGTCCCGGCCCGCCTCGGCGCTGCGCGGGCTGCGCAGCCCCGCCGGGCAGCGCGGCCCGGGCGGCGCGGCTCCGCCACGGCGAGGCTCCAGCGTGAGCCCCGGCGCGGCGGGCCCGCCTCGGCTCGGCGGCGCGGCACCGGCGCGGCCCCGGCGGCGGAGCGGCCCCAGCCCAGCGGCCGCGGCGCGGGGCAGTCCCGGCGGAGCCGACACGTGGTCCCGGCCCCGCCGCAGCGCGCGCGGGCCCCAGCACCGGGAGAAGCCGCGCAGACAAGCAGCCAACGCCCCTGGACAGCAGCGAAAGGAACTCAGCCAGACGGCCATCAGAGAAGGAAAAAGCAGTCTTCAGTTGTGCCCGAGCCCCGCACCTTCCAAAACTCGGTTTTGTAAATTGTGTAACCTCCTTCCTTACCCTTACCCCCTCCTCCCCTCGCTGCTCCTTCTCCCTAACCCCCTTTCCCTTAACAAACCCCCGAGAGTTAACCCCTTCCTGCTAAACCCGGCACGGCACAGCTAGCACCACGTGCTGCGCTGTGACCGCATGGCCACCATGGCCACGTGCTCTCAGTCCCATCTTCTGCTTTCCAAGTCCCACAAGGTAAACGCTAAGAAACCAAACCCCAAAGCTAAAGTGAATTTGTAATACCAGTTTTGCAGCCTTGTATAATTGTTAATGCTACTTTGATTCCCTTTCCCTGTTTTTCTGCCCCTGTCCCTAGCTGTTCTGGCCAAACAGCAGGGTGTCCCAAATCCCTCCATTTCCTTCCCATCCCCATGAAGTAGTTTTACAATTATGCCTTTCTAGTTTTGTGTGTGTAAATATTGCAGATTCCCCTGTTTTCTAATTTAGAAAGCAGAGGCCTTTTCAGGTCACAAGTGTGGATCCAAGGGAAGCAGTTTTTGGATTGTCTTCTTGTAAGGCGCGATTCAGTAGTGTAGACTATTGAATCTGTAACGCTTTTGGGTTTATGCTGTCCTCAGTTAGTTCTGAGGGTGATTGATAACCTAAATTGGTGTCTGAGAAAGTATTTGACGGTTTTTGTAGTTTTTTTCTTTTGTTTTTCTTTTGATGACCTAAAACTGGGGGTCTTTTGTTTTGGTTGAACCAGTTGGAAAGTGAAAGGAGTGGTTTAGCTCAGATCCGTGAGTGTCAGTGACTTGCTGTTCAAGCCTTACAGGAATTCCATGACAGATCAATAGCAGCTTGAGTTGATTTAAATTCCTCACTGCCCCTGCCCGGCCCCAATGGGGGAACTGCAGCAGGCCACCTGGAGAATCTGAAGCCGTGTGTGGAGCCCGGGGAACTCCACGTGTTTTCCTGTCCCTGGAATGGGAGCAGAGGTCAGCGCCTCAGCCTAAGCTGGGGGCTATAGTAGTCTGAAAAGCCAGTTGGAAAAGACTAGACACTATTAGGCCAGTCGCGCTAGAAAGGCTCAAACAAATTTGTTAACTTGTTTCAAATCTTGCAATATAAACTCACATAACCCGTCTACTGCAATTACAAGGTCAGATCAACTGTTCACCTTATAACATAATCCTTACTGCAATTGTATTTGGTTTCATGCTGCAAAACTGTAATTACTGTTTCATTTTTAAATTGTTAATTGTCATATGTCATATTTCTCTTCTCACATTTTAAAGAAAAAAAGGGTGACTTGTGGGATTGCATTTTATGGAAATGGTTTGCTCTGGCTCACCCTTGGAAAATGTATGGTTTATCCCAGTCTGTACCCTCCCTGCAGTATCCTGTATCTGTAACCTCATTGGCTGGAGAATGTTACCGCGCCCCTTTGAACCTCTGTGATAAGAATGCTAAGGGAGAAGGCTCGCCCTCTCTTGCCCCTCTACCCCTGGAGGCGTCCGGACGCTCCTCTCTCCTCTCCCCCCCTTTCCCCTCCCCCCTTTCCCTCTCCCTCAGTGAATAAACCCTCACCTCATCGGCACCCCACCGGCGTCTGAAGTCTCCTTGCCTGCCAGCACGGGAACACCACGACCCCAAAAGACCCCGGGGGTCTCCGGGGAGCACTCCCCGGGGACCCCCCGATAAATTTAAACAACAACAGGTCCACGCTAAAGAGGCAAGCCCAAAGTCAGGCCATGATGTCCATGCACATGTTGGAGCCCAGATCAGCTGAGTTCATGGCCAGGTGTAGGCATGGTTGTGAGGATCTGCACACAGGCTTATCTACAACACACTTCTGGCAGGTACTGGCAGATATTATATGGGGTTTATGGGATGGATCAGATTGGCCATGGGTCAGATTAGGGCCAGCCAGGGCTATTAGTACCCATTGGTAGATATAGACTGGGTGCTGAATTATTTACCTCTGTATTCATCATGTCTGCTTCCTTACTGCTTCTTCTGAGTGATGGAAAGCTTCAAATGACAAATTATCTGAAACTATCCAGAATTCATTGTGAGAAGGAAAATCTTTACCAGAATCATCAGGAGAAGATAGGATTAAAGTGAACCTAGCAGCAATCTTCCAGTACCAAAGAGAAGGTTACTGAAAAGGCAGGGTCAGCCTCTGCACTAAGTTCCAGGAGAAGAGAAAAAATAGTCCTAAATTGAAACAGGGACATTCTAGTGTGGTATAAAGAAAAGAATTTTTGCTATTAGGATAGTTAATCACTGGAACAGTTGCCTAGAGCACTTGTGTGTTCTCTACCCTTGGATGTTTTCAAGACCCAATCAGAAAAAGCTTTTACCATCTTAGTCTAGATGATTCTTCTTTGAGCAGGGGACTTTACCACAAATTTCCTAAGATGCCTTCAGTATCATACTGATACTATCATCCTGTACCATTCACATGGAAAAATGCTAAAGTTTCTCTTCACTAGCTGCATAACAATCATCCTTCCGTTTTAATTTCACATTTCTTGGCTCCTTTGACCTTACTCATAATCTCATATTCTTTAAACACCACATCTGCTCCATACTAAATGCAGGATAACTAAAGGAAAAAGATCAATATGCACAGGATTTCAAGAGAAATTAGGGGGCTTGAGGAGACCAACACCTAAATAGCGAATTCCTCTAGAATCAGACCTTACTCCATAGTGAGATTTATATTAGAAGAGCTTAATGAGAACTTCTTGTGGTTTAGAAATGTTATTCCCTAATTTAGTGCTCCCACTAAAATAAAAACCATGAGCCACTCTCCTTCCCCACCTTTACCTTCCCAACCATGAGACACACATCCACTCTTTCTCAGAAGTGTGAATCCATGAATTCTGCCCCCGGCCACGGGGTAAGGTGGTATGGGATAACAACCTAGACACGCCTACTTAGCACTAGGCTCAGCTCCCTCATGGTTGAGGCAAAACCCTGTCCTGGCCAAAGAAAAGATATAACTGAACACCCAAGCTATCCCTTCTGAAGCATTTTGGAGTGTTTCCATTTCATTCCATGTGAAGTACCATTATTTGTGATGTCACGAACATGAAATGTTTGTAAAATTTTCTCAAGAATTTGGCAATTGCCCATTTTGATGCTATCTACAGAGAAGAAGAGTGTCCAGAAGAACAAAACAATTCCTTCTAATATATACTCTCTTGATCATCACACACCTCTTTATTAAATATGATGCTTTTAAATGATGACTAAAAGGAGTAACCAGTGCAAGTCACCATACGCTGCACAATTCTGATTTGTAAAGTTCTTCACAAATCTGTAAATACAATTAGAGAGGCCTGTCTTCATTTTTTGGATCTCTTTCCAATTATTCTTCTGTAATCTAGACAGCAAAATCTTCACTGCAAAGGAAAAATCACAGGCTAAGTCGAGATATCTCTCTTCCTCTTATTTCTCTCTGTCCCTCACAATCTATTAATCTGTACTGGCTTATTTACATTGCAAATAATTTAGAGAGTGAAAACGGCAAGGAGAATGAACAATCCTGCCTGGAGGGCTTGATAGTGTTTCTAGGAGTGATGCATTAACAGGCAGCAGGTTTCTGAAGTGCGGATGGCATATCAAAGGTTTCTTTTCTCAGCAGTAAGAACAGCACTCAGTATCAAAAGAGACATGAAACGAGGACCACTTCCCATTTGTTCTGCTAGGCAGATAAATCCAACCAGTGATTCCACTCATTCTTCAAGATTAAAGGAAAATACAGTAATATAAAAAGATGATAGGGTGTATTATTTCACAGAGATCCATTTATGGATGAGTATATTTTACAAGGACTTTTATACAAAGCTGGTTGTTTAGGTCACTGTATAAATTCCCAAGGTTAAGAGGTGGTAAAGTTACATATGCAAGAACTCAGCAATAACACTGTGTTGAAGCTATGTTTCAGTATCTTCAGACCCCACATTTCATAAACCAATGTTTTAAGACACAAGTCATTATCGAGGTGGCTATCTGTCATTACATATTATTACTTTGTGATTCATGAAAAGTAATAAGACCTCATATTTTGAAAAGCACTAGCAACAAGCAGATCAAGGTTTGAAAGATTATAGAACACAAGTCCACAGCTTTCCATCGAAATATTATTTTCTCCATTTGGGGAGAAGGATTTTGTGCCAATTTTTACCATGTATTTTAGAAAAAGGTAAAGATTTTTCTAACTCCTGGTATCCTTAATGACATGATTTCTGAAAGATGTATCACTATTAAATTATCCAAAATCCAGTAGACACCTTTCCTTTCTCCTGATAGAACTCACTTTCTTGACTTATATTTGACTGTTTATATATTAACATACAGTTCTTATTACAGCTGATTTTAAGGTGAAAGTTCATGCCCTTTATATATTCAAGCAGAAAGCCATGCTTTTTTTCTAACCGATCAGTTTAGCATTCAAACCAGGAATTAATGAAGTTTTCCAGTTTTCTTTCTAAGCTCACCATTGGTTTTGCCATGCTATTACTGCTGCTTGTGCTATGCTTATCAAATCTGTGAATTTCAGGTAGTCCCACGGAATTAAGGAATAGAACTGGATTGTACTTAGTTTCAAACACAGTTTTGGCTATAGAAATGCAAGTGCATATAAACATCTATAAAAAAACATGGAATCATAGGATTATGAAGGTTGGAAAGGACCTCAAGAATCATCAATCCCAACAATTAACACAGCACTGCCAGACCCAACAATAAACTATGTCCCCAAGTACCACATCTATACATTTCTTGAACACTTCCAGGGATGGTGATTCCACCTCTTCCCCAGACAACCTGTTAAAGATACCATTTACTGCTGCCATCATAAACGTGTATTAAAATCTCCAAATATATTTTACGTAGGTGGCAGTACAATGGAGCAGGCTTGTTGTAATGGAACTTTCTCTGAGAAGTAGGAGGTATAGGCTCTGATCTAATTCATTGAATAAAAGACATTTTTCCAAACCAAGTAGCTAAACTCTGATATGACAGGTAACATTCTCTTGCAGTTATTTTAAAAATAGCAACCAATTTCTTTGTCTGACAGAAAAAAAAAAAAAACCCTACTGATTTATCAATCACTTGTGTTATTAAAACTGTGATGTTATTTTTTATCATTATTTTGAGCGAATGATTTCGCATATGACTGAGCTCTTGGAGGTTTTGTGAAACACAAGAGATTTTTAAGTCAAATGATTTAAGGTCTGGGGAACAAAATTTGTTTAGCAGCTCTAAGAAGCCTATCACAAGTTTGTTTTGGTTGGTTGGTTGGGTTTTACCACATAGTGGCTTTTTTGCATATAGAATTCAGAGGATGACAGTGCTATTTCCCAGTTATGAGGTAGCTTCTTATCTACCACTTCTGTCCTCCAGTTTTATATTTATTAGAATATTTGTCTCTCTTTTCAGCAATTCTGAGATCTAACAATGCTGATAAATGGTAGTCTATAGGAAGTGAATATTATTTAATATTATTAAACTCTTTTAGCTTAATAATGCAGGGTTTACTGGTCTTATTTGCCAGACAGTGTGGTGAATTTCTGCTAATTCTATGCATCTGGTTTTCCTCTGTCAAGAAGAGTTAATTGTAAAAAGCTATGAATTAGCAAAGATATCCTCAGCAAGAGGAAGTTTGAAAGCAAAGTTGTTGTCTGTCAGCTTTCAAGGACAACAAGTGTTTCTGCTTTGTGGGTAGATACAATTGTATTTCCCTAGAAGATTGGATGTTCTTGATCCATGCCACTGTATTATATCTTTGGTGCTGTTTAGCATTCAATTCTACTTTGCTTTGCAAATTAAAGTTCTTGTATATTTGACCCATCACAAACACACTCTCTTCAAAAGGATCACTTAGAATCACAGAATCACTGAGGGTTAGAAATACCTTTAAGACCACTGAGCCCAACCATTAATGCAGCACTGCACTTCTCATGACTACACCGTGTCTGCATGTGCCATATCCACACTTCTTTTGAATACTCCTAGGGATGGTGACACAAACATTTCCCTCGCCACCCTGTGCCAATGCCTGACAACCCTTTTACTGCTGAAAGTCTTCCCAACAGCCAACCTAAACCCCACTTGGTGTAACTTGAGGCTATTTCCTGTTGTCCTGTAACTTGCTGCTTGGGACAAGAGACCATCTCCATCTTTCTGTATAAACAGATGTCTGATAGGTCACAAAGATTCTTTGTTTTCTCAAAATGTAACCATCTCTCTTTATCTCTATCTAGTTATTTTGTAAGGTCATATAACCTTTCTGGTCTATGTCCTTGATAATTTAATGAGTTCTGTTTTAAATTATGTTAAAACCTCAGGAGGTCTGAGCAGATATAAGTCAGTTGTAATGAAAGAATTTATAACACTTTTCAACATCAAAATATCAGTCTTTTTTTTTCCTTTACCCATGGTGCATAGAGCACTGAAACCTACTGAGAAAGTGTCTTCAAGTGTGATATACAATTCTCACATTAATTAGAAACTGAGCTTCAGTATAGGTCTTGCTGAACCCTAACAAGTTTAAACAGGTCATTTGGCTCTGTCTTCCCTAAGTGTGTAAGGATTCTTCTGGTTTCATTCAAAAGAGAAAGGACAGTTGTTAATTAATTGTCCTTTATCTGTTGATATGTGAAGCAGTTCTGGGAATATCATTAGACCTGTGGCAGACAGTATTATTCATTTTTATCTTTCAGAAGGGTATAATTTAGGAGGGAAAGGAGTTTCTTCTAATGTTTTTTTCTCTTAATTTGGTCTATCTGAAATATTGTGTGATCAACATCAATTTTCCACGGTTCAAGACTCATCACACTTACACAGTTGTTAGGCTGGCAACATTTAAGGCCTATAAAACAGAGCAAAATTGAAAGAAGATTTTTTTTCATGGAAACACCATAGACTCAGACAAGGGTTTGGATTGGAATGACCTTAAAAATCATCTAGTTCCAACTCCCACTTGCCACGTGTAGGGATGCCACCCACTAGATCTAGTGGCTCAAAGCCCTGCCCAGGGACATTGCCAAATGTTTTGCACAAGTCTGAGTAGATGCCCTTCCCTCAAAGCTATAACCCCATCAGAGAAGGCCACCAAATTTGTGAGGTACAGCTGGCCTTTAGTGGAGTCATGCTGACAGTCACCAATCACCTTCTTATTTTCCATGTGCTTTAGCAGAGCTTCCAGGAGAACCTGCTCCACGATCTTGCCACAAAAACTGGCATTGGTAACAAAACATTTCAGATAGACCAAATTAATTGATGTTACGCATTTTATTATGTCTTTTTCATTCTTTTGGAGGAAAAAATTTGTAAGTGTGAAAAGTTTTGTTCTGAACTATTGGGCCACAGACAATTTAGAGTAGATTTTCTTAGCATGTTGCATAATTTACTATTTTATTGCATCAAAAGCTATATTTCAGTTACTGGCTATGACTCATGTTGTCTGCCTCTACCTTAGAAATTCTACATTACAAAATCTAAATCTTGAATACGGTCATAGTTCAATCTGAAAAATGAAAAAGTTACATAAAAATGAAATTAAAATTCTGCATTCTGCCACTGTGCTCCTTAATATTTCTTTGCTTTTTTTATTTTTAGACCCCTAATTCACATTGAAATTGAAGCTCCTTTAGTTTAGCTCTATGAATGTGCTATGAGCATGTCTACTGAAGGCAATCCCTAGCTGTCCCAATCCCTGGTTGAAAAAAAAAAGAGTAGAAAAAAAGAAAAAGAAATGTTGATTTTGTTTTGTTTGGGTTTTTTTAAAAGTATTTTAAGTGGTTTTAGTGTCTTAGTTTAATCCACGGCTGTTTTTGACCATTGAATTATATCTGTAGAATACCCATTATAAAAGAATAGATCATCATATATTATAGGAGCTTGGACTGTGAAGAAAGTTAAAGAGATCTTGATTCTGGGGTAATATTACCCAGTCAAAAGTTTTGAAGTAATTGTCTTATGTACTCCCTACTTATTAGATATTTATTTTTTTCATTCTTTTTCATTAGAAAGGTCTCCACTGAAGGAAAAAAAATCTTCCACGAGCTATATTTCAAGATTCATTTTACTTTTAGACACACTGGTGTGATTCACATGCATACTGATGAAAACAAAGTCATATCCAAGTTCTAAATCAATAGTGTTTCCTATTAAATGCATTCTTCCTGTCCTCTGGCTCTGCTGTGTGTATAAAAAACAGTTTAAAACATGAACTAAAGAGTTTTCACTTCCCAGCTACAGTGTTTTATAATCTGCTATTGCTACTCTTGTGGAAAGTGTAATGTATCATAACATACAGATTTATATATAAATATATATATGTATGCATGTGCACGTGTTAAGTCAAAATACTTTCTTCTCTCTGCTCCCCAAATTTCTCTGCAATACACTGCTTGTTGTGAAACATCTGTGTACAAAATTTAAATTCATATGATGTGTGTCAAACACATCTAATATGATTTCTTTTGTGGTTGCCATCTGCCATGCAACAACAAAAGTGATTTTTTCCCCCAACAGAATGAAAAAGACATGCAAAATATCAACAAAGATCTTTTAAAAAATGTTAAAAGGTCCACAGTGAACACATTCAGCATAAATCTCAAAGGAGGTATGATTCTTTCTAAATTTCCATATAAAAAGGCTTTCATAGTTTACCAACATTTGATTTGAATTATTCAGCTTAAGATAAACTGATGCATTATTTATGTTAAGTGAAGCACATCAACCATGCCAATTTTATGCCCCCAAAAATATTTTAAAAGCTAACTTGAATACAGCTTGCAATTTATAGCTAAGCTTTGTCAATTCATTAGAAGCAAAACTTAGTATGAAAGTTCTGACTCAGTTCAACAGAAAATACATTGACAAGTGAAGGTGACTCCTAAATATGTTCCTGATCATTAAATAAGGCACCTCAAAAATTCAGTCTTGAACACACATATCCAAAAATATACACTATTCCATCAACAAGTTCTGTAGCCTGAAATAAAAGATCTATTATGTGCAAGGAATTAAATGTCATTGAACAATTTTCAACAGAATTCATAAGTTTGAATTTCTGTCACCACCTTTTAGACTATTTAGAAATATACCTATTATTCATGAAAGAACATAAGAGATACTCTTGTCATTGAAGTACTAACTATAAAAAGGATTGGACAGCTTATTAATGATTAAATAATTTGAAATGTAGAAAATTATAGCATGCATTAGCATGCAGTGTGAATGAAAAAGTTAATTGCCATTTTAAGCCATCAGGCCAAATTTTGAGAACTGGACACTTCTGACATTTAGGACTAATCCAGCAGTAGGGGAGGGCAGAGGGAAGTGGCAGGGCAGTGGCTGAATCAGTAGATATTGTCAACTTCAGTTTCTTAGTATGCAAAATCAGGGAATATTACTTTTTCAGAGCTGTTGCAAAGCAATAAAGTCCCCACTGACTGATTCTGTTGCTACTTCTATTTTAGCTAGTTTCCTGTTGGGAAAATCAATCGATTTCATCCCTTTGGATAGTTTCCTCAGAATTACCTAGACAAAAGCCACAGTTGTTTCCTTAATTTACAGCCCCTAATGACCCATCAATTGCCCAATAGCATCTTCTTTCCTTTTGTCCCTATCTGATTATTAGTGCTTACAGAGAAGATAAGGAAATAGCTAACTCACCTCTTCATTGCATGGAACATAGTATTTTTACCCCCTTTTTTTAATGTGACAGAACATACAGACATATCTGTTGTTTCCAGCGTTTCTTCCCTCTTCCCTCAGGTGGCAGTGATGGGGTAGAGATTTATCAGATTTATTTTGTGGGATAGAGATTTATCAGCATCATTTTCCCCTTATCACCTATGCTAAACCAAACTTTTCCTCTACAGAACTTTGAAGTCCTTCATCAATGCACCGAAGGTTAAAATTGAGCATGTGTTTAATTACTTACAGATGTGAAGTATATTTCTCCACTGTACTTCTCTAAGTGGTTATTCATTCTAATGCATTGATTTAATGAAAATCAGCATAATGGTAACTTAGTTGCAATTTTTTCTCACGTATTTAATAATTTTATTTATTTCAGTAAGTGACCTCATCCATAAAAAACCAAGATTAATTCCAAACATTCACAAGAATTAGAAAATAGTACAAGCCTTTCCCAAATTTCACATGAGACACACTGTAAAATCCAACATAAACATAAACATGTCAGTCTGTTATACATTTGTCTGAATTCTTTCAGGTACTAGAAAAGCAATTCAGTGTCTTAAAAGTAAGACTGGTATCATGCTATTGCCCATCCATAAGGATGAACCAGTAGAAGTCTAGTATGAAACCTGTACTAGCCTGCTTTTTCCTAATATTCAGTATGGTTTTATATTTTCAAATGCTTGAGTAACTCTGTCCCACATAATTCAATAGTCAATATAATTCTGCAACTCTAGGAATGTTTTCTGGGATGAAGTGTTGAGTCCAGACATATTGCTGCTTAGTTAACTATTTATCTTTGCTATGTAAAACTGGCTTATAAATTGCAGAATACGTTCCCTAGGAAGCATATGAAAACATATTAGCCATTCTGACAAGAGATAGATACATTTATTTTTGCTAGCACTGTCACATGTGGACTGGATCCTGTAGAATGCAGCTGAGTTAAACAAAGCTTGTTGGCAAATCATTATTTAAAAAGGACTGATCCTGTTAAGAGCATGAGAATGATCTGGAACTTTTCTGCTAGAAAAGGTGCCTTTGGAGGCTAAATTTAGGTTGTAGGAACTTAGGCATAAGAGCTTTCTTTCTCTTCTCTTCTCTTTCTCTTTCTCTTTCTCTTTCTCTTTCTCTTTCTCTTTCTCTTTCTCTTTCTCTTTCTCTTTCTCTTTCTCTTTCTCTTTCTCTTTCTCTTTCTCTTTCTCTTTCTCTTTCTTTCTCTTTCTCTTTCTCTTTCTCTTTCTCTTTCTCTTTCTCTTTCTCTTTCTCTTTCTCTTTCTCTTTCTCTTTCTCTTTCTCTCTCTCTTCTCTTTCTCTTTCTCTCTCTTTCTTTCATTTCTGCTTTATCTTCTTTCTCTTTTGTTTTTTTTCTTATTTTGTCTTCCTTCCTTCCTTCCTTCCTTCCTTCCTTCCTTCCTTCCTTCCTTCCTTCCTTCCTTCCTTCCTTCCTTCCTTCCTTCCTTCCTTCCTTCCTTCCTTCCTTCCTTCCTTCCTTCCTTCCTTCCTTCCTTCCTTCCTACCTTCCTTCTTTCTTTCCTCTGTTTCTTCCTTTTTCAACATTTCAAATTCTTCATGGGAAGAAGAGGTTAGATGAATTCTGAATATTATGCAGGTTTAAAGACAGAATAGGTAGAAGTTTTAACATTTTTAGGCAACTCTTGAACCTTTCAGCATGTGCAGAAATGATAGACAATTTCAAGCTAGAAGTATGTTGAAAGCACACGGCTTGAAGGATGATTTAGCTTGAAAGAAGGGGAAGAAAAAGAATGCAGGAATTTCCATATTTGACACCAGCAGTCTCTGGAGATGTCTCCACAGTACATTAAATTACTTCATGAGCTTTTCAAGCTACGATCTGCTGTTTCAATCTGCTGTTTCCTATCCCTTTCCTGACTGTTTCAGCTGCAGTGCTGCACAGACACAATACGCAGTCTGTGATTATCAGATCTGTCCTGGGCGGTGCCCACAGTGCCCCAAAGTAACCAGCAAAGCATGCACCAGAAGTTAAAGCTGAACTAAAGCAGGAACAAGAACTGGCACTTTTGGAGTTAAATAGCAGGACATAGATAATCACAGGATAAACCCCTCCATATTTAGCCAAAAACACATGCCACTAATGATGCCATGGCACTGAATCAAGGCACAGGTAAAAATACAGTCATCCAGGAAGATCCAGATGTGCTGTGATGTTCTTCTGTGACATCTTTAAACTAAACAAGGTTCAGGGTGAGGATATTTGAACACCAGGTTCCAGAAATTTTGTCCTAATAGTAATTTATTCAGTACTTAAGGGTTTCACTATTCTTTCATATACAGTTTCCTTTATCAAGTGAGAAGTTATTCCTCAATAAACAGCAGCTTCAGAGGATTACCAGACTGTCTATGAGAAATTACTGGAGTAGACAAAAACATAAACTTCCTCTTTTCTGTTCGAGTCCCTCTTTCTACCTGTGATGACTTTTTCACCTCAGTGCATCCTTAATGGACATGTTTGATAATCCTTGTAAAAGGCAGAGAGGTTGTTTATTTTTTTAATTAGATGGTCCTAGTATTTAGAAACATCTTGGTATTACTAAGCATTTAAAAGCCTTCAGGGAGAAAATATTTATTTGAATAAGTTCTCAGTTAAAAAAAAAAATTAAAAAGCACATTATTCTAAAAATACCTGAAAGTTGATGTGTGTGAGTGAGAAAAAATGAGTGCCTCATTTTTTCCAAGGCATTCTAGGAAATGTTTCGGGAAGAAAGAGAGAAAAACAATATGAAACTAAAAATGTTGAGAGAGAATAATGTTTCTTTTTCTCTTTTATAAAAATTGAGTAGTTCTGTGAGGTTTCTTCTAGCCTTGGTAGACTTTTTATGGCATATTTTTTTTTTGTACTTTAGGTATCTGAAAGCACAAAGAAAATTCTGCAGTACAGAGGAGGCCACCCTCTGCATAAGCGAAGATATTTCATCCTCTGTTCCTTTCAGAGTTAGCTCCAAGAGGTTCACAAAGTCTTTATAGTCAAGGTCATGAAGAAAGGGGAGAAACAGGTGAAATGAGAGAAAAGAAATTAAAGAAATTTAGAAAAGTCTGCTGAAGCATACTAAATATGCATTTATGTCTAGGACCAACATGGCCAAACTGCCCTTAGAGTCTGTCATATGCACTTAAAAATGGAGAAATGCAAAGTATTTAAATATTTCATATAATCATGGAATAGTTTGGGCTAGAAGGGACCTGAAAGATCATCAGTCCCCTGCCATGGCCAGGGATACCTTCCATTAGAGCAGAGCCCCATCTAGCCTGGCCTGGAACAATTCCAGGTATCTTCATTTCAGATGAAGTACAAAAATGAAAGTCAGATTTCCCTTGGGAACCACATACAAAGGACTACCTGTGCACTCTTAGTTGGAACTCTCTCAGCAAGTGCATACAGAAAAAATATAAATAGCCATTCTGTCCTTAACAGTTGTGTGAAAGATTTGAATTGGGAGAAGGACTCCAGTCCTTGTAAAGAGTGATCTGTATGATCTGATACCAGCTGTCAGGCTCCTCTGCATTCCTCTAAGTGTGGAGGAAATATCAACTGAGCTCAAGCTCATCCAGTGTGCTCAGGGCCAGTTGCTGCGAAAAAGTTCCTCTTAGAGGGAACAGCCATGGTATTTAATCCTCTCACTCAAACAGAGGGGGAAAATGCCTATTTGGAAAGTTTTCCTGGTCTTTGCTAAATCCCAAATTCTTGTTCTGATGATTTTATGGAAAAAGTCTATAAGTCACTGCCTTCCAAGGGAGCACTGGAGTAGCTGAATAGAATTAATATTGGGACTCCAGAGATAGGACCAGCCTGGTTTAGTTCATTTGTCCACAAAAATAACAGCCATCTCCTCATTCCTTCTGCCTTCTTTAACAGCTTCTTATCTGCTGTCTCTATTTCCTACAGCTAACTTCACTCTCACCTTAGTACAATTTGCAAAACTCACTTCCCTCACCTTGAATTCTCAGGTATGAAGTAATTGAGACTCAATTCCACGCACTCTCCAGCACATCATCAATCAGGAGTTCCTTTGTAATTAAATTGCTGCCTGTTTTTGGCTTTCTCATCTGTTCAGCAAACTATATTTCTCTGAGCCAGCATTCACTTGTACAGCTATCTCCTGTAGAGAGAGAGGCACCCCTCAGCCCAGGCAATGGCTGATACTCTCAAGTAACCAGACAGAAACCATCAATAAAATTTCTGAGTGGAGGTTTTTTTTCAATACTAAGATTTTAGTTTGACCTCTTTCACAGACTGTACTTCAAAGGTAATTTTCCAAGGCTTTCTTTGGGTATACAATGCCCTTTCAGCCACCAAGGCAATTCTTCACTTACATTGTCCTCTCTTAATTTCAGACTTCAAAGTAATTATTGTAAGGACTTAGGGTCTCAGACCTTCGACATCTGTAAGTGCCTATAGTATTACTATCCCCACAGGTATTTGTGAAAGTAAATCTTTGTGATGAACATAATATGGCAACCTAAATATATCCAGCTTTAAGAGCCAGAACTCTGCCAAAGTCATGGTGAGTACTGATCCCACTTTGTGTTTATAGAATTAGATGTCTTATATAGTGCATGTCTGTAGATGGAATGTGATAAAGATAGAGAATACCTATTCTAATTTTCTATTTAGCCCTGCTTTATGTCTTGCTGAAACATGAGGAGCTGTCAGTATTACAAATGGGTTGGGCATCTATTCCATATCCAAAAATGGGTTGGGTATCTATTCGTTCCCCAGAGTTGATTGTTGGAGAAATCAGCCAGCATTTCAAAGAATGGACATAATTCCTTCTTCTGGGTTTGTAAATGAATAGGTATTACTTCTCCCATGAAATAAGAAGAGTTCATTAAAAATTAGTATTTTTCCCTTTTTGGGGTGGGAGGGTGAACCATATCAGTAATTAGACTAGAGAGGTAGAGCCAAACTGATTCAACAACTACTGCAGTGCCAGAGGGAAAGACACAGTTCTGTAAAGAGCAATTTCCAGCCTAAATTCATTTAAGATAGCGATAAAAAACTTTCTGATTTTCGACTGCCTTTAGTGCTGAGAGAGAATTTGACAAGGCTGCAAGTGAAGCAGACAGGGAAATATATTGTTTATTTTTGTGCTGATTTGATTTTTTGCTTTGTGTTGATGTGCGAGATACGCTGACAATGTGATCTTTCCTCATCTATGAAAGGAGAAATGAAGCTTTTATCACACACCCAAGAAAGAAACACTGTGTTTGAGTAAGCTAAACCTATTGCTCTGGGCTGTCCTGTGTCACAGCTCCTTTCATTATCCATTAACTTAGATAATGTTAGAGATCAAGTCTTCCATAGAACTCTTTATCTTCAAGTCTGCAGAAGCCTAGGAGTAAATACAATCCTTTCATTTTATAGATTGTCAGCAAGGGAAGACAGGCAGATGTGAAGTACTGTGTGCAGTAAAAAGGAACCATCAGATTAAATTTTTAGAAATTACTCCTACAGATTACCATCTACTATTCCTGCCTCATCAGATATCTTGCAACTACAGGTATTTCCTCATAATTTTGTTTAGAGAAATGGCTCTGCAATTTTTGAGAAGACATTAAAAGTAATCTGGACCAATTTCTCAATTACAATTTCAGCTGCAAATAACAGGCTGCATATGCACAATAAAAGCACCCAAGTAAATTGTGATGTGATAGATAAACTTAACTATAAGCAATTCAATCAAGATTTTCTCCAGCAGCAATTAATCTTGTCCTTGAGAAACCAAGCAAGTGAGGGTTCTGCTAGAATTACTAGAATGATTATGTTTCACAGGAGAGATGCTACTTTAGCATTCTGTTTGGCTGACAGCATTGTCTGATAACTCAGCATCATTTGTTATCAATTTCTTGTGCAAATACTACCATCCTAATAAGGTAATGATGCCATCAATACAAGAAGCATTGCCACATAACCTCATCATTGCTCTTTGGGGGAACATCAGCTCATGTTCTGCCTCTCAGTAAAATCCCTGCCCTTCTGCCTGCTGACAAAAGCTATTTCCAAAATAAGAGCCAGAACTCCTACTTGTCTAAAGCAATTAGTAACATGAAAACACCCCTACATATAAATAAATTAATACAAAATTACATAAGGACAATCCAACTTTCCTAAAATGATAGTTTGCTATGCTTTATGTCCCAGCTTATGTATAATTTTTCTACATAGGTGTGTATTCCCTTATTATGTTAAGTTCTGAGTCTTCCAAGACAAAACTTGGGATGTCTACAGATGGACACTTCAATTTCTGTTTTGTCCTTAAAACTTCTCTAAAATTTGATAGAGTTTAACACAACCTGGAATGAATCTGATATTTTTCAGAATGGCCACACTTAATTCAAGGTAGCAACTCAGATGAATTAATGTCTAAGAGTATTTATGGATTGCATTAATTCAACAGGATTGAAGAACAAGTTGCACCTCATTTAGGTTCACCTTGTGGAAATCACCAGGAATAATAACAGGCTGAGAGCATTGGACTTATTCAGTCTGAAGTAGAGAACGTTTGGCAAGATCTTAGGGCACCTTTCAGTACTTAAAAAGGCTGCAAGAAAGCTGATGAGCTACATTCTATAAAAACATGTCATGATGGGACCAGGGAAGGACTTTAAACTGAAAGGGGAAGGCTTACTTTAGGTATTCGGCACTGCCACGGGTTGCCCAGAGAAGCTACAGATGTCCCACCCCTGGAAGTATGTTCAAGACCAGGCTGGATGTGCCTGGTGAGGCAACCTGGCTCTGAGCAGGCTTTGAGCAACCTGATCAACCTCAGTGTAAGGACCTGAAGATCACAATTGTTTGTCTCAAATACAGAAGGCCAGAAGGAACTTGTCATAAGAAAGCCACCAGAGCAAGAACTTGAGATAAGTAAAGTGAGGAATTTGCAGCAGGAAGGCACTCACCTCACAGTTCCAGGTAAGTTCTGGTTAGCACATCTGGACAAAAATTCTGGAAAATTGTAGCAAACTGTGGGAAAGTGAGCAACTGCTCATACAAATATCACCCCAAGTTTTGGGACAGAGAGCATCTCCAACCCCCAACAACCACAAAAGCTCTCCCAGATTAATTTCTGGGGTCTTCCATCAGACAGTTGTGTATGATCCACACTGTTAAAACTCTCTTCTCCAGGGGAGGCACCTGAGCATTTGCCCCTGAACCTGAATACATATTAACCCACTGAACTCTTTGCTTTCTGGCCTTCCTCCTTCCTTGATGGATCAAGACTGCAACCACCAACAATCAAGTCTTGTTGATGGATCTATGGGTGGTGATATGTTTCCTCTCTGCTACCTACTCATATCCTTTCTTTCTTTCTTTCTTTTCCATATATATTTTCCTCAGACTTTTATATTGCTATATTACTATAGCTAATAACTAAAATTACTACATACCTCCTTTTCATTACAACCAAATATTTCTAATATACATTTATATTTACACCAGTCATTCAGTGTCATTTTACACTAATCTACCCCAAGGGATATATTTGCAAGAACTTTAGCTAACCTCACCTTCTGGGGTGAGTCAAAACAGACAGGAGGATTTGAGATGGGTGATCTTTAAGGTCCCTTCCAACCCAAACCATTCTAGGAGTCTATGACGTGTGAGACTGTTGAACCTGTGATCTTCTAGCATGCATCATGTCAAGCTGCACTTATTTTCTCTCAGCAAAGAGCAGCAGCTTCCAAATGACTATTAAAAAGTCATCTCTTCTACAGTACTAACTCTTACATTACTTCTAAATGATGTGACACTATTTTTGAGGGGATAGCAATTGTTACTTAGACGTGATGGTCTAGGGCTAATTTATATAATAGGAGAGAGTTTGTCATTGCACCTGGAATATTCTCTTGTAACTTGCTCCCATTGTGCTTGCTTAATCCTTGTGACTAATGCTTCTTTTATGAATGGATCTTTTGCTTCACAGTGTTGTTTAAATTTCCTTCTAAGAACCTGCCTTAAAATCTTCATAAGCTTACCACAAATTCAAGAAAAAAGGGAGATCTATGAATACGTGTATTGTCTTTGGTGACCAAGCTCCTAAATTAAGATCTTTAGCGGCCCAAGTAGGTGGAGTGGATCAGAGTTCACGTAAGTACTACTAGAAACGAATTAAAAATTAATATCATCTCATGTGGGTGCAAACTGTTGGGATTTTTCAGACATTCAAGGAAGAACGGTTATTACAAGTGTCATGGAAGAGCAGTCTGTGTGTAATAAGTAGCATTTCATTTTCTTAAAAATGTGTTTATTCCTGCTTTCTCAAGGTAAATATATCTCCAAAGGCCTGCTCCAAATTCTACATTGGACATAATCTTTTCTCTACTATTAAATTTTTAACCACAGGTACTCTGGCTTTAGCGGGATATTATTAAGTTTGAAACATATGCACCAAGACTATTTAAATGAGTTGTTAATTAGTCAGTGCTTAAACAACAACACATTTTCTCTAGTGTACTGTTCCAATACTAATAACTCATGCTCTTCCCATCTGTTTGAATCCACCTGTTACCATTATTTTAAACCTACATTGAAAGTCTACAAGGAAGGAACTAATCTCACAGTGTATGTTCATACCCAGAAACAATGATAATGGTTTTTGTTCCTATCACAAGGCACATGTTGAACGTTTTCCTTCAGTGTTACTATTGTAAACTGAAATTCATACCAGAAATGAGACAAGGATGCTTTGAGGAAAATTGGATTTTACATTTTCTGAGGGGGAGGAAATACTGGTAAGAAAAATACATGCTGTTTCCCTATGGCCACATGTTTTTATGAAGTGAATGTTTTTCATGTATACTCCATTAACAAGACCCAGCTTAACACTGACAGCATGAGATTAATCTTCTGGTTATCTGAGCATCTTCCATATTATATTCTTAAAAGTCCTGGATGCAGAAACCTGTAGATATTTTCACTCTTAGTAAATGTTTTTCCTTTAAAAAAAGTTATTTAAGACTGGGAAAACCAGGAAACATGGGGCAAAGGGAAGCATGGTTCTGAGTCAGTATTATTGACCTACAGTTTGTTAATATATCTTATCAATCCCTGTTAAATGTAACAGGGATCCTCATTCCACATCCCAAAATAATTGTAAAAATTTTTGCTTCAAAATTTCAAAAGGGTTTTTCATTTGGAATTTCTAACATTTATGGTATTTTGGGGTTTTTTTTATGCAAAACATAAAGAGCTCTAGTGGAAAATACACTAAAATAAAAGAATCAACAATTTAAATCTACACACTCATGTAATCAAGAAATAAAGGAAAAGTACACCTGACAATAAATCACATCTTGTAGTATTTTGTGCAGATGAATCTCAGAAAGCATTGAGAGCTATATTGAGCAACATTTCTCTGTTGTTACTCTGACTGGGAGCTTGAGTAATTTCTTAAAAATTCCCTTATTTTTAACACTCCTGCACACAGTAATATTTTGCAGAAACTGAACACAACATGGTCACAAAAGAAAACAAATTTTTCTTTCACATTACAGGGAGGAATTCTCAATTTAATGGCCTACAAATAGGTCAGGTGTTAACCTGCGTTTCTGCTTGACATTTCCCATCAAATTATTATCAAATCACTATGGAAGGTTTACCCAAGATTCTTGTCTGAGAGAAAATTAATATTCCATTCCTTTATGGCAGATGCTGTGTTCTGGAAAATCCACATCTCATATGTTTGCAGCTCTTTAATATCACTTGCAACTGATGCTGCAGTCACAGACCATACATTTGACAAAGTCTGATCTTTCCGTACTGAGCAGTATCAAAATGTCTCTACAGTTTGGCAGTAGGGACATAAAGTGAGGTGTCATTCAGCATCACTAGAGACCTGTCATGTGTTGCTGTTTCTGTTTCATGATCATTCTGGACCAACCACTGTGGTTTACTTCTCACTTGGAACAGAGAGCTTTTTCATTTCCCTGGGAAGCCACATGGGATACAGGTGTTGTTATACCCAGGCAAATTTCTACAAGCAATTTCCAGTTATTTTTTCTGTTTTCTGCAGAGAATTAAAACACAGCTAATCAGAATGAAAAACATTTCCTGCCTCTGCCAGTAATTTTCACTTGATTCTACAGAACTGTCATAATTAACCAAAGAACACGGATTCTGCTACTCCTGTATAGCCTGAAATGGGACTGAATATGCAGAATATGTCCTGCCCTGAGGACTTTGCAGCTGAGATTAAGATAGTGTGCAGGCAGGAACAAATAGCAGGAACAAGTAAAATGTAGGTAACAGAGGTAAGATTAAACAGAGATTGCCTGTTTTGACAAGTTAAACTACTGAATGCGCTACTCAGAGAATAGACAGGTTGCATGAATAGTAGGAGTATTTGTTGTTTTTGCTCTGTTACTATATTTACAGGAGGGTCTGGCATTTAAGAATAGGTTAAGCGGAACGGAAGATGCTGCAGATGTGTGTGTCACAGTGGTGTGTTTGACTGAGAGCTAGCCTGGGTGTAAGAATACAAGCTGTAGAAATTACTCGAACTTGACAGTACTTCTGAAAGGTACCTTCAAGAAATACCTTCTACAAAAATTAAAATCTCTGCCTGACCTTCCTGCCACTTGGGAATAACTACTTTTCTTGACGGCTATGTAGTATCACCCTGAGTACCTGGGAAGGAACTTCACTTCAAGCTTCCTTCCACCCTAACTATTTTGGGTTACACCTTCTAGTCGTAGGAGTAAATGAAAGATTCTACTCTCCAAACTGGTCTTGAATAAAAACAGAAATTAAATCCTACTAGTGAGACACTTATGCTACTGGTTTTCCTCCTCTGAATCCACTTTCAATTGCACCAGGAGGTGAAATCCAGTGGTACCATAATGGTACTTACAGTGGTACTAAGGAATAAGTCCTGAGAGTGTCTTCTACTGCATTGAGATTGGCTAAATTTTATCCTGTCTTGTCCTGACACAAAAATATGCCTGGGATTGAATAAAAAGCAGAATAACTCCACATAAATATTTCAGATTTAGTACCACCAAGGATTGCATTAAATTAACTCTTCTGCAGAAAAGGTCTAAGCTTAAATTTAATTTTACAATAGGCTCTTATGCAGTGCAGTAGTCAAACAAAGTATTCTCCAGGTGACTACAAAAGTTTTAGGGCATCATCTAGCACTTTCTATAAATCACAACTCATTCCTAAAGGCCACATTTCCATATGGCAAATACTCATCATTCACTGCAATACACTTAAAATACAAATTTAGCTTTGTTCTTGGGACAAATCCTGAGAGGTCTCACTGGCCCACAATTTGCAGAGTTCTGAGCACTAACTGGCATTTGGATTCATGCTAATTGTGTTGCTAAATATGAGAGACACATTACATTAGTTACAGAGAGAGAAATGCAGTTACTCTCTCTTGCTTTGTGCATTGCGGTTTCGTGAAGCAGATTGGTTTATATATAAGGTATGCTCTCATGTATTTTTTGTGCATATATATTTATTAAATAAATATGAGAGATTTTTATAAGTAATGTTTACACTTGGCATATAGTGTAAAGTTCCCTAATTAATTCTCACAGGTTTTTCAGGCTCTCCAAATTCGCACCTGTGCAGCACGTAACTTAATCTAGAGGGGTGAATTCTCCCCTCTCCTCTACAGTCATGAGACCCTGCTGGAGTACTGCAATCAGCCCACAGTCCCAACATAAGAAGGATGTGGACACATATCCTGTGGGGGAACACATACAAATGAGGCCACAAAGATCTTCAGAGGGCTGGAGCACCTCTGCTATGAAGACAGGCTGAGAGAGCTGAGCTTGTTCAGCCTGGGGGAGAAAAAGTTCCAGAGTGACCTTCTAGCACTATGAGGTGTGTAAAAGGGCTACAGGAGAGCTGGAGAGGAATTTTTAGCGAGGGTATGAAGCAATAGAACAAAGGGTTGAAGACTTCAGACTGCAAGAGGACAGGATTCAATTACATATAAGGGAGACATTCCTGACTGTGAGGGTGGGGAGGCACTTGCACAGGTTGCCCAGAGAAGCTGGCTGCCCTGTGGCTGCCCCATCACCACAAGCGTTCAAGGCTTATTATTACTGATAATCACAGTGATCTCCCTGGAGAATTGGATGTTGTTCTTAATGAGCTTTTGTTTTTAATGAGCGAAAAATTTGTGATAATCCTATTTAAAGTAGTGGACTATACTAGTTAATTCTGCTCCCCATGAAATCAATGTTGAAACTCTGACCAGAGAACTAATATCACTGCCACAACTCCTTTTAGCTTATGTGACCTCTACAGTGTCCTCTAAGCTCTAAAATGTTGCTCAAACCCAGCCTCTGGAAAGACTTCTGAGAGCTTGGAAGTCTTTTTGGCCCAACTCAGTTTTAGATATAGGTCAAATCTAAAAAGTTATGGCTCACCTTAGAGAGAGCTATATCTGTGAAGAGTCACCAGGCTATAGTCTGGGATTTTAGAGTTTCACCTTTTAGTTCAGCATGTCCTTTGCTTAAAATAGCATCTACTGAAAAATATTACCTGTAAAAACACATTTTGTTTCAAACAAATCAATTTCTCCTCTTTACCTATGTAAGGATGCTAACACATAACTGAAATCCTTTCCTTAATTTCATTGAGATTCCTTATACAAAGGTTTACTTTAATTTTTCTTGAGAAAAGTGATGAGGTTTTAATGATATCTTTTCCAAACAGAAATGTTAAACAGCATGTTTGAACAGGAACACAAGAGAAGTTTCCAAACATGGCAGTAGATATTTGTAAAGCTTTTTTCAAAATCAACATGGATTTCATTTAGAAGTTTTTGTTTTCTTTTTCTCTCTAAGGAAAATACTTTCTTAGCTGGAAATCATATGAGAATTTAATTAGTTGAAATCTTATGAAATACCTTTTTAACCCAGTCACTTTAATAAATACTAATTACAAGACAGGAAAAGACACTTAGAAAATATTTTCCAAAGAACTTTATGGGAAAAACATTGTAAATATTTGTGTTTGAAGAGGTTTCTATATTTTCTTTAATTTTTTTTAATATGTGTGTGAGTGTGAGTATGAATGTGTGTGTGTGAAAAAGTACAGAACATAATAAAGCTGTTCTAGATGTTTCTTTGAGAGTGTAATTCTGCATTTTGAAAGAAAATGTGTCATGGAATAGGCTCCAAGAAATTCTGGGTAAATAAAATGCTTGATGACTTTGCCAGATTACTGTAACTTGTAAGAGAAAGTCCATTCTACTTCTGAAATACTGATCATGAACATGTTGCTGGGAAAACATGAAAGTTGAGAAACATTTGACAAAATTCCATTTACACAGCTTCTAGGACAGCTAAAACCCCTTTCCTGTCCAGCCCAAACTTTTCCATATTCTCCTTATTGAAAGTACTTTACTCTGTTCACCACAACATTTATAGTAACTCCATAAAGAAGAGGAAAGCAGTCATGTCTATTTTACACATAGTAGATGGAAATCCAGGTAGATCAATGAAGTAAAGGTCATGTAGCAAGTCTCTCACCAATAAAGTATTTAATACAAGACCTTAAAATTTGAAAGCAGTACCTTCAGTTTCTCAATCATTCCATTTTCTTCATTTCAGTAGAACATTGGCTAGAAACAATTTATGAAGGAAATAAATTTAAAAACCATAATTTAAAAAAAATTGGAGTATAATACCATAAGCACAATAATAATCATGTCCTGCTCTTTATGAAGAACTGAATATTACTCAACCCAAATTACCAAATCATGTTGTTCGGCCAACCATTAGCTGGATGCCCAGTCAGTTAAACAGTTCAGTGGCCAAAATATCAGAAACAGACTATGAACATTTATATTTTCATGTATCACTTAATCTCTAGAGAAGCCTAAAGTTGATCAATCCCCTCTACTTCAGACTACAGTGTTCCATAGCTGTCTATGCATACCTAAGTTCCTTGGTATCAGGAGCCACAGACCTCATGAATTGGACAGAATTTAGGCTCCTGGGCACCACTGCAATTTTGAAATGAGCAAGGAGAAATCAAAACTAAGCCTTTGATAGGTGGCTTCCAAGTAGACATGATCAACTTGGTGAGGTTTAGGTTTTCTCCAGAACTAGTTGTAATATAGATGGGTGCCATATAGTTTTTGAAAACTAAGCACAAATTTTCTTGACCTTATGAGCTGATTATCAGCCTCAACACACACACCATGAACATACAAAACTGGAGGCAGCCTTATAAGGGATCCAGGGTAGAAAACAGAGCATCTCCCCATTGCCCTAGTTTTCCATTGCTGGATAAGGCTGCATATGCATGACAGTGTGCTGGATGCTCCACCTTCCTCATGCCTTGCTGTCCTATTTCATTTTGGGCAGCAGTTTTGGACTAACCAGCACCTTGATCCCAGCACAATTCCTCTACCTGTACAGAAACACATAGACCTCTCACAAACCACGTGTAATTCGAGAGCCATGGTAAATGCTTTAGAAGGACACAGGAAACCTGGCTGTCTGCATCCTGCTCAGCCCAAGAGAAAGAATCCCAGGCTTTCCAAGAGTATACTCTGATTGCCACTCAGTGGTCGCATTTGGAACTTTCAGAATGTCCCCGGATTGTTAGGTTTTTTTTTAATTCAGTACTCATTCACAGTAAAATGACAACTCCAAACATTCTTCCCCCAGGAGTAATTACTGCAGGAATTCTTAGTGCAGAACCTTAATGAGTTAGCAGGGTGAGGGGAACAAGAATACCCAGCAGTAAGCACACTTTCTCTTCCACTTGAGGAAGTATCCTCATTATTTCCACTTAAAGTCAAGATCCAGCTTGGATCCGGATGCTTTTATTACAATAGTTTTTTTCTTATGTCTATTGCTAGGCACCTGCCCACAAAAAACTATCAATATATTCTTTCTCATAACTAACATCCACAGAGCTCTTTATTATGTTAGATTGCACAACTGAACTGAAATCCAGGCTGTAACTAAGAGAAATGCTTGTTTCAGAAGTCTAGAAATGTTTCTAAAGATCATTAAAGCATTTAGCCATATGAAAACAAATTCCAGTGTTTATGAGGCAACTAGGAGTAATATATCCTGTAAATATCTGTTGCTGTCAGTTTTATCTCTCTGCATGACTCAACATCCATTTTTCTTGTGTCCTGATTGATATTCAGACAGCAGATAGCTTTGCTAGAGATATCAAAGCACAGAATCCAGATTTCTAATGGTTACTATGGGACTTGGTTCAATCTCCTTCAAAGTAAAGCCCCTTTCTCTGTGCTGCAGGTGCAATTTTTCAAGTATTATATATGCTGTGAGTGGCTTTGAAGTTAATAAATATTATTGTGTCAAATAAAATAAAATAAAACCTTCTCAGTGAGACAAAGATCAACTTCAGTACTATATAATATATGGCTTTAGCCCCTGGCAGTGAGTTCTGGGAGTTACAGTAGTTGAAAGAAATTTTAGAGTACAGCAGTGGGTTCGGGTTACAGAGTATCAAAGTTATAAGAGAAATTTATCTCTCAAAAAAAAAGTTTATGAGGTGAAAGGGGTTTGTAAATGGCCTTTTCAAACTTGAAAGAGGAAAAATTTGGTGTGCATCAAAATTCTTGGAAAAATAAAGGCAAAATAATTTTGTATGCTTCATATTTACAACAAGTTGTTTTTTCTTTTGTGTCCAATGAAATATACAAAACATGGAAGAGCTTTACTTCTTAATCATAGACCCACAGAATAATAAAATTATTTGAGTTGGAAGACCCGTCAAAGACCATTTAGTTTAAATTCCCTTGCCAGGGCAGGAACACCTTGCACTAAACCAGGTTGCTCAAAACCCATCCAACCTGCCCTTGAACACTTGCAGGGCTGGAATAGTGACAGATTCTCTGGCAGTCTATGCTGGTGTCTCACCCCCATCACAGCAAAAAAATTCTTCCTAATATCTAATCTAATTTTACCCTTCTTCAGTTTAAAGCCATTCCCTCTTATCCCATCACTGCATGTCCTTGTAAAAAGCCCTTCTCCAACCTTCTTGCAGGCCACCTTTAGGTACTAAAGTGGAAACCTTTCATCAAGAACAGAAGTCCTCTTTATACTGCCTGTTGCTGTAAGAGTGAGAGCTGGCAGCCTCTGCTGCCATACCATAACCTTCCTCAAGGTGTGAAAGTACTGTTCCCAAGGAAAATACAGCTGCTTTCAAAGTATCATGGCTCCCTGCAAAGCAACAGCTAAAAAAAGCAGCTCATTTGAAGGGCATTGAAAAGAGAAAAGAAGGTACTAACAGCATAAAGCCTTGGTTACCATGCATAGTTCATCTCTGCAGAGCAGCAGTGACATATTAAAGAGGGTACGGAGCAGAGCTACTAAAATGACAAAGAGGAAAAAAACACAGCTCTGTGAAAAGGGACTAAAGAGTTTTGTTCTCCATCTTCATCTTTGCTTTCTTCTTTTTTCTTCATCAGTTTAACAAGAAGAAAGTTGAGGAAAATGTGTTCTAGCCTTGCATGGTGAAGGTGTTGTACAAAATGAATGTGGAACCATGAATCCTCACCTACACATTACTGCAAACATTCAGGGGGCACTTTGGGAAACTGGCTTAAAATAGATTAAAGTAGCCCTTTTTTCACAGGACTTAGTGAACTTCTGGAATGTTTCCACAGAAGACTGTGAGGTAGGCAATATCAGCAGTTTCAAAAATAGAGACAATGAAGAACAATATAGGAAGTCTATAGGAAGTCAAGACAGTGGTCGAATTGTTTGAGTAATTTGGTAAAACCAGAAGACCTTATAATAAGAGCAGAAGGACTTACAGAAGAAAGCTGATGCCAAGACTTAAAAGAAATTTTACCTTATTTGGCTATTTGTAGATCTATTTAGAGGAGACACGACCTGAGGAAAGAGAAGGAGTGATGTCCTGGAATAATCCCATGTCTTAATCTAAAACCTTTTAGTTTGCCCCCCAGCCAGTGTGCCTATGGGAGTTTCTGAGTGCCATCCTCCAAGGAACTTCCTGCTCCAAGCTGACCTAGATTCATACTCAAGGATTGCTTCCCTTCAGTTCTTGGCTGACTGAATTTCTCTTGAAAAGTTGGTGGGGAGCTGCTCATTCAGGTGAAAACAAGACACATCTATCTAATCTAGAGGCAGATGTCACTGAAGTCTTTCAAATAGTAGATTAAACAGGAAAAGCATGAAATAATTTCTACTTGTTCAAACAAGGGACTAAGGAAGGAAAACTAAAAAGGCAAGCAAAGTTTTATAAACAGCATTCATTGGGAAGGAATTTCTTCTGAAATTCATTCAAATTTAATCCAAGCATGAGAAGAATAACATAAACAGCTATAGTCTACAGCAGTCTAGCCTATACTCTGGGATTCAGCTGATTTACTAGAGGGCCCATGTATTCCTGCTTCTTATTTTCTATTTTCTGCTTTCTTATGCAGATGAAATGTGAGGTAGCATTGATTTCTTTAATAATTTCTTACCTTCAAATATTCATGCTGAATTTTAAAGAGCTTTTTCTGACAATTAAACATTATAAGAATTCAGTTTGATCCTGCACAAAAAAGAGTTTGACATCAACATCAAATACTGGCAGAATAAGTAAGAAAATGTAGCATTTCAGTTCTGCCTCTAGTCAGAAAACACTACCCCATTTTTAAAGAATAATATTAATAATATTAATAGTAACTTAATAAATGGCAACATTTGCTTATTTAAAAAAAATCCTTACTCTTTTTCCAATCCAATTATTGACAGACTAGTGTCACTTCCAAGTTTCACTGCAATTTCTAACTATGGGAGGATCAGATGATATTTTACAACTTATGAAAAATCATCTTCCTTAGAAGTTAGAACTGATGCTATCAGAGAGAAAATCTTTGTTTCTGTTGTAGTTGGTGTTTACCACAAAAGGTACAATGTTGGCTGTCAAGAAACAGACATACCTTATTCAAAGTTTGAAACATAAGTTCCTTCCAGATAAATAACAAACCAAAATGATAAATTTATAGGAGGATGAAATAGAATAATTACTAATAACAAAGGAGGACAGACTTTTTTTTCAGTAAATATTTACATATTGGCAAGGAGAGTTAATAATGCAGTTATAAAATGTAAAGTGAGAGAAAAACTGGTGACTAGAACCATTACTAATACAAATATTTATCAATGGTTACTAAAAATGAGAATTCTAAGATAAGCAGATCCAGGTAATACTCAGATCCTAAATCACATGGCAAAAAATTCTGTCAATCACAAATTCTCACTTTCCAAAATATTCTGGACATCTGGAGATGTCCCAGAATATAGCCATGCTTTAAAATCATGTAAGAAACTGGTGGGTTTTTTTTAATTTTGTGTGAAAAACTATAGATCTGTAGGTACAAAAGCATCCCAGACCAAATTATAGAATAGCTAATATAAAACTGAACTAACAAGAAATAAAAGAATGCAGCAATGTTGATATTATTCTACATCTGTAGGAAATTTAAATATATTTGCAACATTTTGCTGTTTACATCTTTGTGTGATGAAAATAATGGCGTTGCTGAAACAGATTTCTGTATTGCACTTGAATTGAGACCACATGACATCTTGAATGATTAAGCTTGAACAATTTAACATTCACATAATAAATTAATTAAGAAGTAGTTAAATAATAAGATTTAAAACACAATGCTACATCTGAATCAGTGCCAACCAGCTGCATTTCAAGTAGAAACTTTCTGATGTTTTTTAGTTATTTTTTGCTCTGTATGTCTTAATCTTTTTATCAATGGTTTAGGAATAGATATATAATAAAAAACCACATGTCAAAAAGACTTAGATTTTGGTGATAAGCAAATGCCTAGGGAGCAGTAAATAAGGGAGAAGGAAAGGTCATCCCTATGGGCTTTAAACAAACCATATGTGTTTCAAATCTTAACCCACAAACCAGTGTCAATAAAATAGGCCATGGTAGTTCAATGGCAGAGTCTGTCTTGAAAGCTGTGATTCTGAAGCAGTCTTCAGATGACAAAGTGTGATAAACTCAGAGCAGCTTCTCGGTACAACTTTGCAATCAAAAGGGTTAATATTATAAACATGGAAGTATTCTTCATGATAAAAAACCCCAGCAGAGCATGTTTGTCAAAGTTATAATTCCTGCTGTAAGTCTGGCCACAGTTCTGGTCTCCATATGTTAGGAATTCTAGTAGCACAGAATCACAGAATTATCATAGAATCACAGGATTGTTAGGATTGGAAGGGACCTCTGGAAATCATCCAGTCTAACTTTACTGCCAAGGTAGGGTCGCCTAGAGCGGATTAAACAGGAACATGTCCAGGTGAGTTTTGAATATCTCCAGAGAGGGAGAATCCATGACCTTCCTGGGCAACATTTTTGGTGCTCTACTCCCCTTAATGTAATGAAGTTCATCCTCATGTTGAGGTGGAACTTCTTGTGATTTAACTTTTGACCATTACTCCTTGATCTGTTGCTGGGCACCACTGAAATAGTTTAATAATAATGAACCTACTATTAAATCCTGGGGAACACCACTGACTACAGGCCTCCAGATGGAAGGGAAAAGAAGGCCTCTACCCTTGGAAAAGATTCAGAAAAGAACAACTTAATCACTGATGGACTGGAAAATATAAAAAGTTGTGTAAAAAGCGATGAGATCAATCCAGTTAACTTATCATACAGACCACAAGGGAGAGAGTGGATCATGTGTCATATAGACCTATTAGAGAAAGAAAACTCAGACAAGAGAAAAATCTTCACTCTAGAAGGTAGATAAATTAAAAATATCACTTGTGAGAGAGATGCAGTCAGAATAGAAACAAAGTTTAAAAAAATTAACAAGGCCAAATTTGCTGTAGATGATGTATATTCACTTTCATTAAAACTAATTACATTTGCTTATTCAATTTTAATTTAACACAACTCATTGCTGACATTGCATCTAGAAATACAGAGCCTGTTATCATTAACAGCACCCAGTACTTGGAAAATCAATGTCTCCACCAGGGGTATGAATTTCTGTACTGAGTGGAAGCAATTTGAAGACTTCTGGTTCCACAAAGTCTCTTGGAACCATCCCTTCCATTATTTACCAGAGAAATTTTTAAACACAGATTCCTATTTTGTCCTTTTTATTCTCTTCAGTGTGCACACAGCCTGTCATGTCATGAATAACAAAATTATCCAGCTACATTTACCTGTCCTGAACAAGGATACCTTTCCTGCCTGTTGCCATTATGATTGTTGCAGAACGTATGGATATGATCAAAGTAAAGTAATTCTGAGGATAAGTGTAAAATTCACAAATCACTAAGTGAGCATTTTAAAAGATCCAGTGATAGCCTTAGTGAGACTATTTGGTATACCCAGCCACACAATAAATTATGTATATTTTAAAAAATAGATTTTTTTAAAAATTCATGCTTTATTTAATTTACCAGAGTGTTTAACCCTCTCAAGTTGACCAGACAATGTCAGAAAGAGTGCATTGAACATTTCTACTTGGATAATAAGGCCTGTTTTCTAGTGGTTACTCAAAGTAAACTAAATTTGCATGTCAGTAAAAAGTAAAGTTTATTCCAGCCCTTATTTTGCTTTTAGTCTTCTGGCAAAGGAATCCACTAGTGCAGAACTATAGATTAGAAAGCCATTTTTGGAAATTTCTGTTTCCTGATCTACAAAAGAAAGAAAATAACTATAGCACCTGTCAGAAGAATTCTGATGGGCAAGATCAAGTCAAATCCTTTTGAGTACTGAATATAGTAAATTGGCTTCAGACAAAATACTATCAAGACAATGTGTGAGAACATGTGCAGGCCAAAATACCTCACATGTTATCCTACCAGTCAGATCTATGCCCTTGAACCACTTCCTGTAATCATCTGTAGAGATTACCCCCTTTGTGAGTGTGAAACTATACAAGCCATCAACCCACACAAAACACCAGTTGACTGAGAAGATATTGGGTAGAAAGATACCTCCCACATAATTATATACTACAAGCATGGCATATGATAGCAAACAAAACCATTGTGAGAATCATCTGCATCAGGGTTTGAAAACTGAGACACAGATTGTGTCTGCTGCATCTTTTTATACATGCAAGCAGAGCTTCTCCCTTTCAGTCCTCTCGGCTGTAATGCAGTAATGATATATTTGATTTCACAGACTAATCCAAAGCCCTAATGGATAAAATCTCTGTTGCACCTCTCAACTAAATTTGACTACCATGCAAGTACAGTCTGATCCTCTTTATAGAAAATGGTTTTCAAATTCAGTTTTGGGGCAATACCTTTCCTGATACCCTCAAGAATAAGAATTCTCACCTGTCCAACATTTCTGCTTTAATTATGGTGAGGTTACACCTGAAAAATAAAAAGTGTGTACACTATTTTGCCTGATTATTGCAAGACCAATTCTGAATGAAAATACTCTGGTTTTTGATTTGCTGTCACTTCTGAGGAAGAAGATTTTAGAACTGTTCTTTTTGGGTTTTTTTCTTTTTCTTGAGTTTTCATAATACAAATGTTCGTATTTACAAGCTTGTCCTTTGTGCTCTAAATGTTGCAACTATTTTTCCCTATTGAAACTTGTGATTCATATGTAATGACCAGCCTCCAGGAGTGAATGCTTTAAGGACATGCTCATGCATCCTGAAACACAGAGTGTCTGCTCAGTTAACCCTTGGGAGAAGAGATGTTCACTCTTCTTATGCCTAGAAAAGAGCTTCATGGCCTCCCCACTCAATTTCAAGTATATTCAAGAATTCTCAACCACCACCAGCTCACCACCTACACTTTTTAGTTATTTCTGAGCACTATTGTTATTTTTTGGCACCCTGGATCAGTCCTTGAAGATTTTATATGCTTTACCAAATGCTCACTGCCTTCCACTCATGAAAAGTCACTTATAGGTCAAATCATATAATTATGGAATCATAGAGTCATAGAACAGTTTGGACTGTAAGAGACCTTTAAAGGTCATATAGTCCAACAGCCCTGCAATGGGGAGGGACATCTTGAGCCAAATCAGGTTGATCAGAGCCCTGTCCAGTCTGGCCTTGCTCTTTGTGCCATCCCCAGATTTAGTAAAAGCAGTGCAGTGTCATTGCTTCCAATATCACACACAAAAAAAAATCAGCATCCTATCTCTGAGAAATATTGCTCTCAGTGAATCCTGATCAGAATGACTAAATCTGCAAACTTTCTTTGCAGTGTCTGAAAAGCTGCAGCTGTAACAGTGGTTGCTCAAATATATGAAAGTTAAGTAAATTCTGGATTAATCTGGTTAATTAATTTAAAAAGTTCAAGATGCCTGAGTAGATATAGCAACAAATTAGCACCCAGGATTTGTCGACCCTACTCCTACTCATGCCACCAGCAGACAGGGTTTCTTTGTAAAATCTCCCACCCCACCATTAATTTTACTCTGATGTAAAGTAGATCTATTAAGAGTGGCATCTCCTGAAAAGTTCCTAAGGCCTTTCAGTTAATTTCAAAGTGCAAGTTATATATAATCATTAATTATTTGAGATATTCAAATTAAAGATATCAGTTTGAATTAACAAGTGTATAAAGGGTAATGAAAAGAGTGGAGTGAAATCCGTAGCTTCAGAAAACATCCAGCTAATATCTTGGATAAGATCCAGTTTCACTTAAATGAGCCCAGTGCCTCCCTCAGACATGTGTACTACAGTACTGCACAGGCAAATGCAGCAGCCTTGTCTCCTCAGCAACAGTGCAAATGCAGTCCCAGCTGCATCCAATACTGGAGTTTCCTGATTTTCTCTCATTTTGGGATGTCATCATGGAAACAGTTTTGATTACTTAATGTTCCTTAAAATGGTACTAGCTTAGTTAATCAATGTTATTCTGTTGTTAAGCAGGATATTTTTCCATTCTGAAACAATATTGATTACCTAATTATTGCCATTAAAAGCACCCAAAACCAAAACACATTTAAGCCAGTGATTGTGTGGCTGCTATTAAAGCTCTCACAAGTAATACTACTTCATTTCTACTCAGCTTGCAAAGAGCAATACTATCCTATTTCTACTCCGTTTGCAAAACTTCCCTGGTTTTGAACATCTTCAGCTCTCTCACTGCTCTAATATTCATCGACTTTGTCCCCCTCCCCCAGCTTCCACCAGCAGACAGTGCAAAATTAGCAGCAAGAGACAGGATCAAACAGCTTGTTCCAGAAAGCAGCAATACGAGGCACAAAGAAAGGGATATGGCTGCAGGTATAGGCACAGCACCTGTTTCTAATATTTTAAACTTTAAACTAAATTCTACCTGATTCAAACTTATTTTAGGAAGCAATTGACAACAGGAAAAATAGAAAATTGGCAGGAAACTAAGACTTGGGTGTTGAGAATTAAGAACTTCAAACTGTGAAATAGAATATATATGTGTATCTATATATATGGCTATTGCATCATTAGGAGAATTTGGCTCTACAGCTGTATTTATAATTTTTGAAGCATTCTTCTGTTTATATTTAGCCATAAAATTGCACATAGTTATAAACCCTTTTACCTCTTTAAAAAGGCAGCAGTCAACCTGTATTTCTTTGTAGCTATGGGATGCTTTAACCTGATACTCCAAACTCTGTTTGATTTGCCCTAGATGACAAATCACTGACTTTTCTCTGTGGGTAATGTGTGTTTTGTGAAACATGAATTGTATATATGATTGCAAATATGTTTGATTTTGTGTGTGTTATCTCATGCATGGTGTAATTATTGGACATACACAGTTTTGTGATATCTATCTAGAGAAAATAGAGTTAAAGTATTTCCTCTCAGGTATATGGTGACATCCTGGGGATGTCCAGAGCAGGGCTCCACTTGGGTTGGATTCTTGGGGTTCTGCTCCATTTCAGCATATTCCATTATTCTCTTAATTAGTGCACAGTATGTATGATAAAGAGTGCATTACCATTGCAGATACAGGATGCATAAATGTAAACTGCATAATATCAGAGGAGTTTTTTGAGCCCCAACTGTGAAAAAGTTGCCACAGAGATAGCCCATATAAGCCTGATGAAAGAACGGCAGCTTTTAGATAAGAGAAAGCTCTGTAAAGAAACTAGAGCAACAGGGTTATTGGACTGCAACATTGCTTGAAAAGATGAATAGATGTGGTTGCATACTTTCTTGGTGAGGTCTGGCAGTTTCTTAGGTGTATGACACTTCATGGTGAGACACACCCCCCATCCCTGGAAAAGTTCAAGGCCTGGTTGGATGGGGCCCTGAGCAACCTGACCTAAGGGGTGTCAACCCTGCCCATGGGCAGGTAAATTTTATGGTCCTTTCCAACCCACACCATTCTATGATTCTATATACTGTGCTTCTATGTCAAAAAAGTACTCTAAGTATGCAAAAATAGAGTCACAGAAATAGTTTTGCCTCCCATCTGGATTAAGATGTAGAAGGTGGAGTGGATTCCGGGGGGCACCTCAGAACATGTCAGCCAGGGCCCCAGCTGAACAAGTCAATGCAGCCAAAGGTCTTTGCCCATGCAGCTGTGGACTGGGGGCTGCCCAGAGGAGACAGAAAGCACTGCCTGCATCCTTCTTGTTCTGCTCAGCCTCAGCACTTCAGTGAGGGGGACAGATGAGACAGGCGCTTTCAGACCTGTGAGCAGTCTGAACACAAGCCTGAAGGACAGGGGGGAACACAAAACTACCCCAAAGGAGGTCAGAAGAGAACAAAAACCGAGAGATTTGCAGCCAGGCAGTGCTAATATTTACAAGCCTCAGTATGGCTTTCTATATATTCAGTGGACCTAGGTAATTTATAAGCAATGTGAAAGCCAGCAAATTTAATTTAACTTTATTTAAATTGGTTTAAATTCAAATAGATTATTTTGATTTTTGAGTTCTGATTATTCTGGAAGAACAGATTAAGTTAAAATGTTAATTTACCATAACAGGATGATGTTATCTTATGATAACACTAAAATGCTGATATTACTGCTGACAACAAACAACCCAGAGAACAAACAAAGTGCCAAAAAGGGAGTGGGGGAAAGGAAGACAAAGGAAGAGTAAACTGTTCTGTATCTTTCTCCTTGGTACATTTCTTCTTGCCAAGAGTGGACTTAAACTTGATTTGCTTCTTGCTATAGGATCTGGCATACTGCCACAAACGTGTTGCTGCTCACAAGCAGCAGCAGCATGCTGGTCAAAATGTACTCCAGAAAAAAATGAGGTCCAAAGATGTCCTCTCTGCAAAGGTTCTGTGTGTGAGCATGCTTGTGTATATGATTTATGCAAAAATTCTGTCAAAATATTCTGCTTCATCAAAAGTCTAATTTACATATATTTTTGGGACACTGTAGAGCCTGATTAACATGACGTATCACAATTCAGAAGGAATGTTGACTGAAGCATTTTAGGAGCCTGGGATACAGAAACATGAGGTAGATAAGCATATGGAGCTCAGTGAATGAAGCAGGAGGCTGCCTCTTCTGCTGTGATTTATGTTCCTTGTGAGAACTTGATGGCTTTCTGAGATAAGAGATTTTGTTTAGAAAAAAATCTGGTGCAATGAAAAAAAAATCATAGAGCTTTATTCATCTTTAATAAGCCCAGCTACATCTTCCATCACCTTTTAGAGATATCAGAATTTGGGTTTTATTAAAGAGAAAACTAGTAAGCACTATATCTTTATTTATAAATAGTCAGTTAAAATATTTAATCAAAATAATTTATAAATTATTTTCTATCCCCTGAATTTAAAGAAACCACAGCAGCATTTCTCTTGTGAAATAAAACTTACCAGCATTTTATAGTAGGTCTTTTAAATTCATGTGTTAACTTACCCATGCATCTGAAACTGGAGTAGTTTTAGGTTTTCTCATTATTTAATTCATTTTTGTAAATTTGATAATGACATTTCTCCAGAGTCCTAGAATATGAGAGAATCTCATTATTGTTCCCTAACTGCTTTCTATATCACCAAAATAATGTAAACATCACTCTGGCCAAGTCCAAATGTCCAACTAGTGGAAAGGTTTGTTAGTAACCTTCCTGAAAGCAAATCACTTCCTGCATTATTCACTCTACTGTAGCTCTGTTTAGTAACTTTATGGGGAAAAAACACTATTTCATTATAGTGAACCGTTGCTCCTCACCCCCAGGGAGACCCACAACAGTTAATTATTGGTTTGCAAGGGTTGATATTCCAGAGCACAGGAGACAAAGAAGTACTCACTAAACCAGTGAAAAATTAGCAGGTGACAGAAGACTAGTTAACAGTGTTTCATTTAGTTTAGTTAACAGTGAGCTGGTCAATACAATCTGTAGAGCCTAAAAAATATTTTACTTACTAGGCAGAGGATTATTTGTGGGATTAATCTGGAATTGGATTTAATTTTTGGCTTCTGGTTATAAGTTGTGCTCTTGTAAAAGTAGCTCAAAGGAATTTTCAGGCTAAGTAGGGAGACATAATGAATTTAGTCATCAGCTGGGGCAGGGCTGGCAGTGATTGCAGATGAACTGTATCACAGTGTGGGACCTGGACGTGGATTTTTAATTCCCATTTAATCAGGTTTTGAATGTAACTGTCATGTGAGATACAGAATTGGAGTAGAACTTGCTATTCACTCCCATATGTCCACATATGAGAATGAGTTATAAACCCACTTCCACAGTGGCATAATCTAGACCAAGATTATCAAGAGGTGTTCTGGAGACACTTTATTTAAACAATATTTCTTTTTAATAATTTGCATTCAGCCTGCATCAGGCAGTGACAGAATTGGAGAGTAAAGGGAGGGAATCTTAAGCACCATCTCGTCTGAGGGTGGCTTTCTGACAAGGTTTCTGCTAAAGGATAGCTTGCAGGAAGGCACCCAGGAGGTCCCAGTGTCCAGTCACGGGTGCTCACTGTCACCACTGGGTGTCTCACCAACCAGCCTTTTGAAGGAGGCGTGGGCAGTGATGATGCTTGCTGTGACTGCACCAAGAGGGAGCAACATAGGCAAACACCAGTAGCAGCTTACGAGAAGACAGGGAGAAACAAAGCTACCTGACATCTAGCCTCAATAATGTTGGCATATGTACAACACCGACCTGAGGTTTGCATCTCCCCTGTGAGGAAATTCAGCCATTATTGCAGCTGAAGTACCAAAAATTATTTCCGAAGAGATATAAAGCCCAGAAGAGTGAAAACCTGATCTCCCTCCAACAGGTTATTTCTCTTCCTTTATGTGCAAATCATCTGATTTCATACTGTGCCTGTACTGTGAATGTATTTTTCCACATATTGTTCAAATAACTGCTGCTGACCATGCAATCAGGTAATTAGCTCTGAAAGGGTTAACAGAGATGAAAGAAAGTTCTCCTGATAGAAGACTGTGCCTGAAACCACACTTTTTTTTGGCATTACCCTGCAAAAAAATCACACCAAAACACTAAGAATTAAGGAAAGACAAGTTAAACAGGAGAGTAGTAGCCATGGGAGTTTTAAAGTTAATCCACCATATTGCTGTAAAAAGGTTTGCCATCTGGATCCCAGTTTGCTACAATATTGAGGCTTCACGGCATTTCCTCTCCTTCATCTTCATTTTCAGCTATCATCCCTGGGAGAGCTGAGGACCCTGTGCAGCACCCCAGTGCTGCAGTGTGTGTGTGTGATACAGGATGCTCTCAAAAATCCCAGCTACGGTGTGTAAACAGGCAGTGTCTGCTCTAACAACTCCGCAGCAGTTTGCACGTCAGCAGCCTCTGGTAGACTCACAGCCATAGAACTGTAGAGGTTTTGGCGCTCTAAAAGTACACAAAACCCAGCTCCTGCTTTTTCCAGACAGGAGGATTGGATGCTGCACGGCTTTACCAATCACTCCAGATTCCAATAAATCCATTAAGCTTTAGTGAGCTTCTTCAAATCCCCCTCTTTGCCTCTGCTCGAGGCAAGAAACAGCTACAGAGACCTCTTTGCATCCAACCCCTCGGAACACTAGAGGGCCGGTGGGCTTGGGGATGGCGGTGCTGGGGCTGAGAGACAGTAACTTAACAAAAAGCACCCGAGGCTCCAGATGCCGGCTCTGACTCGGCAAGGCAGCAGAGAAAGGCATCAGCGGCTGCCTTTGATATGATCAACAAATCTGCCTGGGAGAAGAGCATGGGTGAGGCAGCCGAGGGGTCAAAGTGAATTAACTCTCGCATCCTCCAACGCAGCGTGGAGGTCAGGAGGGAGCCTGACACACATTAAAGCAGAAGAGGAGACCTCATATGTCTTAAAGGGAATTAAACAGAGGTGTTTGAGAGGATGTTTCTCACTGGATATATTTATGTGGGTTTGCTTTTTTGGGGGGGTTTTTTTTTGGTTTTTTTCTCCTAGGCTTTGATGAGGGGAAAGAAAAAAGGTGTTTGTTCTCAGGTATCTGTTGTTGTCACTGTATATAGACAGGTTTTTTCCTAGTGAGTGAAAAGACTAATTCTCCATTTTGACTACTTTTCCTGGGAAAAAGTCAAGCTTTAAAAGAACAGACCAGGTTCTCAGGTCACAAAAATTCAAACAACACCAAGGGAAAGTGAGATTTTGTACCAGTTTACACCTCTGTAAACAACTTCTGTTCACGTAAACAACTTCCTACTGATTTCAGGAGAGTAGTCTGATTTCCTCTCCCTGGAAACAGGATCTGACCCATTAAATTGTTCTTTTTCTCATACATATTTAAATGTATTTCATGTCTGCAGCCCCTGCATATCTCTCATGTGGAGGTGGGTGGATAGGAGAGGGTGAACAGAAACTTTCCACCTAAGCCCCAGACTGATTCAGCTGTCCTTTAAAATGACAGATGAAAGGGACAAACAGTTTTCCCTGTCCCCTGAGGAGGAGACACTAGGTGACAGCCCAGCTTGGGCTGAGGACTGGAGCAGCTGGGAGGCACAGCTCTCCAGCCAGGCTGACCTTACCAGTGGTGAGCAGCACAGTCCAACCTGAGTGAGGACAGTCTGCCAAAGAGGTGCCTCTGGACATTAGGAATGTTAAATGCACTTTGAGCACGCATGGACAGCTCCACTTGTCACACTTTTGAGAGGCAGGTACTCCACAGCTCCCGGCACTTCCCAAATGCTTGGAGGATTTTTAAAGAAACCATTACAACAAGCCTTAAGAGGGTTTCTGAGATGGTTTTATATGTCTAGTTGTTTTCTTCACTGTGAAGTTACAGAAATCTGCAGTATGACCCATCAATAGAATATTTTTAGTAATAGAGAAGTTGCTGAGATCTAGAGGCAGCTAGGCTTATTTGAGTTTTTTAGATGAATTATCTCTAGACACACATGAACATATGCTGCCTATGTATTTTCAAGACGATTCTACTTCTACCTGCAGGGGAGGACCATCTCTGCTGCTCATAAAATTTTATAAACTACTGACAGAAGAATTTTCCTAAGGTAAGATTACTCAAATCACTTTACATCCTTAAAATACACTGAGATAGTAGGGGGCTTCTCTGACCTTAGAAATATCTCCAAAGAAGTTTTCAGTAAGTGAAAATGCAGGATATACCATGTTAAAATTTAATCATCATAATGTTAACAATGTCTTGGATGCGTTTTAAAGCTGTATAGCATTAGGGAAATAACATTCCATCAGAGACCAGCATCTGATTAATTTTCATTGCTGATGACCTGTTAGCAAAAGAATCCACAAGTAAAAGCAACAGAGGAAGTTGGCTGAGAGTAAATAACAGGTACAGTCAGCCATGTACTGCAGTATATGCTTATCTATTTTTTGAAGAAACACTTATATATGGCTTATCAGAATATCTCAACCTGCATAATTCTTTGATCTAAGATCCCAGTCCCTTTGAAAAGTCAAAATTATCATAAAAATCTTTGGAGCAAAAATCTAAACACTATGAATATTCATGCTCTTCACAGCTGTTACATTTATGGAAATGCAATAACAGCAAACTTCTTGTATTTGGCAAAGACTTTTTACCAGATGAATATATGCCAGTAAAAGAACTCAAGTGAAATGAAAAGCCTGGCTCACTCTTGTTTTCTAAAGAAGTGTGCTGCAGTCCAGAGCATTTTGAAAGTTAAAGAAATAGTCTTTTTTCAAATCTCAAAACATGTATGCAAATTTCAGCTGGCAGTGTATACATAGCCCATATTTAATAAACACATCCTTTTGAAAGCAGTGTTCCATGTCCACAGTTAAACAACTGTGAATGGACATTTTTCCCTGATAGAAATAACAGCAGTCTATTTGCTTGTGATGCTGCATGCTGTCAGAGTTGTCATCTTTTCAGAAAGTTTAATCCAGACATTTAAATTTACCCATTAACAAACAATTAGCATAGCTAATTGAAAGGGAAAAACAAAACAAAACTAATTACCTGCCTATTTATTCCTAATGCTATGATTTGTTAAAGCCCTTTTCCATCAGCTCTCAGTGCAAAACTGCATATACCAGGAATGTCTGCAAGTGAGATGCACAGATAAAAACAATCAGCACAAGACATAAGGTAAAGAGGATTGCAACATACCTTCAGCAGTGTGCTCCTTCCATCCCGGGCTGCCACTTCTCAAGGATGTGCACTACACATGGGACTGGGGAAGTAATTTTAAATGGACTACTAATAAGTAGGTCCACGAAACCAGATGTGACAGCAGGGTGTCACTAGGTCCTTTTTAAACTTGCCTCCAGTGCTGTCTCCTAGTTCCTCCAGGCAGAATTAGGCTGTTGCTGCTCGGATCAGAGCTGAAGAAGCAGCGGTGCGTTTTGACTGCAGTTGCTAATGCTCCACTTTCAGGGAAAGCGCAGAAGTATGTGTGTGCCTGCACTAACTGCACACACTCATCAGCCTGCTACAAGCAGGGAGATGTGATATGCATACTGAGAGAGCTGTGCAGGGAGGAGTAGTTCAGAAGCACACCCAAGCCTGTTCTGCTGGTAATTGCACCCTGCTGACCTCCCCAGGCTGGATCACTGCTGCAGAATTCACCAATAAGTCTATCAGTCAATAAGCAATGGATCTGAATCAGTGCTCACAGGGAGGGGAGAGAAGAGGGCAAAAACATCTTCAAGCCTTCAAACATAAAACTTTCAAGATAGCTCGTTTAAATTTCTCTGCCCTTAACGTTCCCACTGCAAATGTCATGGTCCATAGTTGAAAGGAATTGGATTTCATTTTAATTAATAATCTGAAAGAGGATTTCTTTAGCCATGATAAAGCACATTTTTAAGAGGAGTATCTAACAAGAACTATTATTGTTCCAGGAGTACAGCAGCCAACTGTGAAGATGGCCCCACGGAGCAAGGTGGTATACAGACTCACCCTAAAATCTAGAGCTCACGGTCAGGTAGGATAGGACAAATGAAAGAAATATCAACATCTTTACTTTTCATGGGAGAAAATGAGCTTCAAGGGGGAAGAAGTATGTCCAAGGTCACATGTGGAATTTGAACCAAAATCTCCTGCATCCAATTCCTGTTTCTTACCAATAAAACCAATTTGCTTCTGTAGATGCAAATTATCAAAATACAAAACAGCCCAACCTGCTACCAACCAAAAAATTCAAAGTGGCATCTTCATGTCTTTTAAATTGTTTAATGTTTTCACATGAATTTGATCATGCAGACTTGACAGCTAACTCTTCTGGAATGTTCTCCAACTTTCTCTGGGGAAACTAAGCTGTCACATTACCTTGAACACCTTTCCACAAAACTGTAGGATTAAAATTCCTTTGTCTTACCAAGCTCTACTCTCTCAATATTGAAAGGTCCCTTTCTTGGCAGCAGAGTGGTATTTGGCTTCATGGGTTAATGGGGAAAAAAACCTCAAAACATAAAACGAGTAATCAGCACAAGGGTCTAGTAGCCCTGATATGGCTCTGGAGATTATTCTTCCAGGGACTGACTGTATACTGCTTTATTTGGGAGGTGTGATAAGATCACAGTTCAAGGAGGTGTGGCTGCAGGCTATAAACAACAGGACATGAAAAATCTGCATGGAGTCATGTAGCCTCCAGAGTAGCAGAACATCTACAGGGAATATTTTTCTGAGTTAGAAGAAAAGTTTCCTTTTTAGTTATTGTTATTTACAGGCGAGTGGGGAGAACAAACAGCCTTAAGTCCATTGTGCAGCAACTTTAATGAACAAACAATAAAAGACAGACACACTGTAGCACAATAGTGGAGAAAAAAACAAATTCATGCTTAAAATTTATTAAAAACTCTACATCTATTTTTGGTTTTTTTTCTAAATATATTTTAGAAATATTTCATTTCTATTATAATTAATTTCTTTATTATCTCAGTAAAATCACTCTGTATTAGCTCAGTTCAGGTTTACATTGACAATGGAAATGCTTGTGAAGAAGAATTTTATCCCTGAAAAACAGCTTTGGAAATGCCAGGTTTCGGGCATCTACAACCTCCATGGGGAACCAGTTCCAGTATCTCACCACTCTCACAGAAGTTTCTTCCATATGTCTAATGGAAATCTCCCTCCTTCAATCTGTATGCCTTACTCTTGGTCCCATCCCTGCAGCTCCTGGTGAAGAGTCCCTCTGTGGTTCCCTTGCAGGCTGCCTTCACACACTGGAAGGTTGCTATGATGTCTCCATGAGACCTGCTTTTGGATGTCTCTGTCCTCCAAACCGCCCATAATTCACATGAAGAGTGGAAGTCCTGTTCTCCCTCTGAGCTGACTAACATCTCCAGGAAAATCCACTCCTAATTAGTGCTGCTAGTCCTGTGTGAGCAGGACTTAAATTGGTGTGGATGTTGTCAGCATGGCACCATGCTCAGGGCAGTTAATGCTTCCTCAACAGTGTGGAGTCACCCAAGCTCAGTGTCAGGCTTACCACATCATGGATCTTTGTTCTTCTGGTTACTGCTACACCTTTATTGTTACAACTTGAAAAAAAATAAATTTAAAAAATCAGAGAATGAGTTTTATTGCATGTTAATTTGAGTTCAGAAAGGATTCTGGGTGTTCCAGGATTGTTGCCAAATCTCTAAGAATTTAATAGTACTTAAAAGTCATATTAAACAGTAAATAAAGTACTAGTGATTTGGGGAAAAAAGCTCCAAAAATACCTGAATATTCATCGAAGCAATATCTCTATAGAATGAGAAAACCCATAGAAAACGTTGGAGTTTTTTCTGCAAGATAGCCAATTTTATGAAAATAATCAAATATCCTCCTAGTCTAGAAGTCTAGAACAGCACCAAGAAGGATGCATATTGAGCTGTATTAAGAAATGTTCAAACCAGTGACAGCACTGACATCCTACAATCTTTCTTCACAGGATGTTACATTTTTCATTCAATACATTATTATCTGAGTGCGATGAGGAAAAGAAACAACTTTTTTCTCATAATTTTTAGACTGAAAAAAAGTAAACACAGCAAAAGGCCAAATGATTTTGTCTGGGTCTCCTTTTCAAAACTCAGTTCTTTTAGGTAGTTGATTTTAGGCAATTTTTTGAAACAGGATTTTGCAGAATCAGCACCTGCCCTGGAAATCAGACTCTTTCCAAACAGTGCAAATGGGACGCCCAAAACCACCACTAGTGTTGAAAATCTTAATTTTATACTTCTTTCAATATATTTAAGAAGACAAACACCTTTCTGTCCTATTCCTATCCCACTGATTTACAATTGAATGATATTTTTCTTCTTAAATATTTTATCAAACCTCCTTAATAAATAAGGTCTGGAATTTACACAGGATACAATATAACAAGATATATCCACTCCTGATTTTTCCTCTAACTTCAGGCTAAACCAATCCTTAAATGAATGTTAGGAAATGTACTTGTTCCTAAATAAATTATTAACTCTAAAAAGAATGGATTAAAGGTAGCTAGTATTCTTGAATGTCAACCTATATATAGGCTGGTCCACAGTGGCAACCCAAGAAAAGACTAGAAATGGTTGCTTAACAGTCATTTGAGGTTTATTGTGGAAGATTGAAGACTGAGATACTCTTGGAAGATTGTATATCAGTGAAACATTTTCTAAAGGCTGAAGAAGGGATAAAACTACTTTGAAACAGTAGATAAGTGTTATAAAAGTGTTGCCTAAAATCCACAATCTATTATTTCCTAAAATTCGGAAACTAATATAAAAACTGTGCATGAAAGGCAGCAGAGGCCGTTTCTGTTCCTGAGGACTTCATTATATCTGCACAGAGCTTTCATGCCTTTCATGTGCTCAGAGCTCTGAGGCTGCATACGGACAGACAGAAGTCACCACAACACTGCCCATATCCTTATGGCTACTAAGGTGCCAATGTATTCCCAGGGAACAGGCTCTCTAGAAAATGACACTCAGGAAAGAAATTTAAAAAAAAAAAAAAAGTTCAGGAAATTAGAAACTGTCTTTCAACTCCGTTGAAAATGACAGACATAATGATTAGCCTGTACCTATCAGTGGAACAACACATATTCAACCAAAAATACCCCAAAAAGATTGAAGCCCCCAAGACAGGAATTTCTGCCCCTCCTTCAACAACAAAATAACAAATGACTGCACAAATACATTTTTCAATATTTATCAAATATAAACATATAAAGAAGCTCTGACTCCTTCCCTAGGTCACAGTGGTTGTTCTGCAAAGATGCAATGATTCCCAAAAACTGCATTACAGAGCCCAGAGCCCAGTCACTTTAGGTGGGAAAACACCTGGGAATCATATTTCCCTTAATAGCAAGAGAAAAATTGTTCTGTATAGTACACACACTTCATGTACCTTTGTGTGTAGATACCTATATGCATAATATTAATAATCCAGTACAAATAGTCTTGAAGATCAGAATGATTACATATAAATGTACGTATATACGTGTGTGTGTGTGTATATTACATTCATTTAGTCTGTGTATAAATTATTCCCATAGGTATGTGTGTGCTTATTTATGTTTTGCACGTAAACAAACTATGGGTATATATATTCAAATTAAATACTGTACTGATTTTTTGATATCTGTTAACTTGTCTGAAAGCAATATGGAAAAATTCTTGCCTGAGAATAGATAGATAGTATAGATAGAATAGATAGTATTTAGAATCTTAAGGCTCATATCTTGGAACTATATTTCTTTTAGCATTCCACATTTCACATTCTAAAGATATTGACTTTTTCCTCCTCATAGTTTCAGAGCGAGGGTATATGAATGTCATTCGAGCAAGACTGTGTATTTACCCAGAAGACACATTTTTTCTTTAACGCTGAACATTAATAATTTACCCTCTAAGATATTAGAATAGCATCAACTTCCACTTACATTTTTACAAGATTTGTATGTGACAGCTAGTCTTCCAGGTTCTTTTTGTGAGCAAAGTTCTTTGAATGTGGTCTATACATAGAAAACTGTGCTTTCTTAAGTTATTAATAATAAGTGATTTTAATACTATATTTGAGTTTTCAGTAACATTTGTATTTATGAAAATTAGTGCCTGACAAAGACCTGTGAATGGGAATTCACACCAAAAGTCAAACATAAAAAAGAGATGTTGAGAAAATGTGATGTGACTGCTTGATTACCTTTAATTCTTTTTCTTTATGCCTATGATCTATCCTTCAGTCTCCATTTTAAAGTCAAGATGAAAGTCAATTCAGACTGAAGTCACAAAGATAAAAAGGCAGCAATTCAGAGGACTGATTCTGGTCTTGTGCACAACCAGCTTCACAGAGGTATAATTCTCCAGCTTTTCCACAAGACACTGTATCTTCTCCAAGAAGAACTGGCAAAAGTTAAGGTTCCATTGATCACTAGTGAAGGTCGGTCATAGTCTTAAGGTAGTTGTCCATGTACAGATTTCTTCTCTTTCTAATTTCAAGTCATGTTTCTGTGACCAGGTGCAAGAGATCTAGTTTTTCCCATTTGCCCTAGATAACGTGCATCAGCATATAGTTTCCTTAGTAAGGCAGCCATTGGAGGCATAAATGTCAGACATGAAGAAGATGCTAGGTCATACATTCTCTTGAACAGCAACGTGCACACCCATCTGTGCCTTAAATCTCTCTGTGAACCTTTACTGTGCTTTTGAGAAGGAAACTGAACTGCTTTGATATTGAAGCGCTGCTGTACTGGGCTGTGGACTTCCATATGTCTATATGTTTAATGAAAAATGCATAGATAGAAAGGATGTGAAGCATTCTGGTGCATGTGTAAACTTTCAGAAAAACCTTTCAAAAAATACCATTGGTTTGGGAGCAGAGATCCCACTGATGTGTGAGGAGATGTGCTTCTAAGTCATGTGTGCTCTGTAATATGCATATCTTAATTACCCGTGCTTCAACTAATTACTAAACAGAGATTAAATTTGAATGCTGACCAAAGTACTTGATCTTTCAAAAAAGATTCTTCTATGTGAATCATTCAAATAACAATTTTTAAAGTCTTTCTCTCAAATACCTGTGGGAGTAAGAAAACATAAGTAAAGGCTTACCTCCTTATCCATAAGAGTCAGAAAGCACAGCTGTCTCCAGCCACACTAATTCAGACAAAAGCAAGCAGATTTTAGTGAACAATGCTCTTTACTGACAATTCTAACTTTTCACTGGAGGTGTATGTGTGTTTAGATGGGGCAGATTCTCCTGACCTAACGTAATTTCTAAAAGTTGGATGAGATCACAACCCCAGGCTTTAAGTAATTCAATATTCTACAGAGTTAAAACCACTTGATCTGTATCTGCCTTGAACTATAAATAAAAGGTTGACCATACTTATTCTCTAACTTTGTTTCTCAGTTTTGTTCCATACTCCCTAATCTAATAGGCATTTTCATCTTAAAAAAAAACCCAAAAAACATTTAACCAGAGACTCCTCTTAAAAAAAATAAGTAACCACACTTACAAAAGCTTTTTCTTGAACAGAAATATAGAAGTCCTGGCTTTGAAACTCATGATATGAGTTGAAGCCCATCAAACCTATTACCATAGTCCAAAAGCCAGTAGTAGAATATTTCAGATATTGAGAATTTCATATATTAAGAAGGGTCAGCATGGCATTCTGTTGTAAATTGGGATGCATCTCTGCAATGCAAACAAAAGGTCATTTCATATTCGACATCATTTATGCACTCAAACAGCACCAAATATGCCCAACACCAAAAGATACTCATAGTGTGCTATTTTATTGCTGTTCATTTTAGATCTTTATACAGCAAAATATTTTTATGGACTTTCTTTTGTTTAAACAAGACAGCATTCCCATTATTTTCAATAGAGGAGTGTCAATAGGAAGCACAGCTGAGCTGGTGTAAATAGTGCTGGACCAGAGGAAGGAGGCAGACTAACAGGATAGTTAGTGAGGTGCTAATTGGATAATGGGGTGAGAAAACGTGGTGAGAAACAGAGCTAAGTACAGAGGAAGGGCAGGAGTCTTAGCTAGAACAAATGAGTGCTGAGCTCTAGGAACAGATATAAAAAATGGACTCAAACTTCGTTTGATGTAGTAAATCATTACACTGGGAGAATCAAAGGAAACAGAAAAGACTGAGTGCTGCAGACTAGTACAGAAACTCCCAGGCTGGACCTGGCTGATAATGTCTTTGCTAAAACACAGAGAAAAACAATGATTCTACATGGTTCTTTCACAAATCAATCCAAAAAAACCAATGGTAAGTTTTGTTGCCTAAATGTACATGACTTGTACACGAACTGTTTGACACTTCTTGCTAACTAGTGGCCTTCTGTGGGGTCATTGATACCGAAAATTGCTACCGTAAAGGTGGCAGAGCCATTCCAGTCCCTGCTGTTTGAACAAGATGCTTAGCTGGCCTGGTTGGGCTTCAGGTTCCCCTCCATCAGCAAACTGGGCAGTCAGAGTGCAGAGCATAAAGCCATTCCTTGTGAGCCAATGGCACAGAGCACAGCAGGTGGGAGGGAGGTTTGGAGTAAAATCTTCAGAAGTGGTTTGCGGTGTGGCTCAAAATCCTTGACATGCAGACATTTCTTTCTTTTAGCCTTAAAAGACAAATCCAAGTCACAGTCAAGATTTAAAAAAAAAAAAAAGAAAAACATTATGTAAATGTTTGCCTTCTTTTCTTTGTTTTATTTACTGAGAGTTGAGCAAGAACTTTGGGACATAATGATCTTAATGATCTTTTCCATTCGTTATGATTTTGTGATTTCAAAACAGTGGATTGTGTCAAGAGAGCAAATATGGAGACTTCACTAGTCTAAGACACTACAAACAGGGCTGGTAAGGCATCACCAGGAGTGTTCCCTTAGCCCCAGGACAAGGACTGGATAAATAAGTAGGTACTGTTAATCTCTAGTTCCTGTAATTCTATTAGAAAATATCTCTGTTCACGGAGATTTATGTCCGGTTGCTAAGCAGCAAATCTGTGCATTCCTTATTCACTCTGGTCTTAGGAAGGACCAAAGTGATGTCTTGTTTGCTATCCAGGAACTCCAGAGATCAATTAGCTTTCTGGGCTGCCCTAGGTATAGCTTTACAACACTCAAAGTTACAAGTACATTCATGAAATCAGACACTTGTCTCTATTTGTTTCTACTTGGTAAACAGAGCTCAGGAGAAAGGAAAGAAAAGCAAATTAGAGACATGTTGACAGAAGAGGGTTCTTATTCTTAGAATGTCACAGTGTCTGATCCTCAGACCATTTTTTCCCCTGTGAACTGTAAGAGTATGTTGTTGAAAGCTGTCCTCTGCACTGGAAGAGGCCTGTTGTCAGATACACTCTGTAGGAGGAGCATAGGCAGTGTAATGCTGAAATTTCTTTCTGAGAAGGAGGTAGAAGGAGCAGCCAGGATCCTATCCCATTTCCACAGTAAGCTGAAAATAAATGCCAGCTCTGCCCAACAGAATCCATCACCAGGCTCCCATGTTTCAGGTCCTTAACATTCCGTTTCAGATCAAAACTGCTTCTCCAAAGTAAAAGTTTCAAGACTTTCAGTCAAAAACTACATGGGAAATGTACAGTGCTTTGTCTTTTATTTTCCAGAGGCATGGCCAAAAGATGTATCTTTCTGCTTTCTATTTTATACTCTTCCTTTCTTGAAAAATATTGTAGGGAAACCCAAGCATGCCCTAACAAGTAACTATTTGTGACTCACTTCAAATTCACCTCTATGTCATCAGGATTCATTCCCTGCATGGCATTTCATAAAACTGCCCTCAGAAAGGTTTTTAAAGGTCTTCTGCTAACAATAAATAGCATCAACAACAGCTCACTGTATTTGTCCAAGAAAAAAAAAAGAGACAGAAGTATGAAAACAAGGGGAGTTTCAGAAGGAAGAAAATAACCCCATAAACTTCCTAACATTGCCAGCATGGTGTGAAGATACCAGAAAAGCTCTTAGGTCAGTGATCACAAATAGCAGTATTTGCAGCCTTAAAAACTGATATCAAGAAAGAGAAGTAGTTTTGTTTTGGTTTGTTTTTTCTAGTAGGAATGGGAACTAATGAAATCTGGTTTTCCACAACTTGTAGACATGAGTGATCCATTTCTAGACCTGACTGGATGGTATTTTCCAGAGCTGGTCACTTACCGACTGAGGTTCTTGTTCATTTTGATATCTACTGTTTGATAAGAGATGAGCTGATGCTGAAGTCTGTCCCTCACAAAGGTGTGTATTGGGAGCATTTTTAAAATTTCAGTTCTCTATCAACATACCCATCTTTACAAAACTTGTGATGTCTTCATTATCTTTGAATCTTCGAGCTCTTCTAAACTATTATCAAATTTGGTGAAAAAATAGTCAAAGAATTTACAAATCACAACAAACATGCATATGCATAAATACAATAGGTATGAAATAACTAAATCTTAAGGGAGCATTAGAGAGTGAGGAGGAAGTGACAAAGACTGTAAGTCCCCATTTATCAATGAAATTGAAGATCATATCTGAGATTGATCCCATGAGGGGCCGAAGATTCATCAGACTATGCACAACAGAAGATACTAATTTCAGAAATAGTGGTGGAAATGATTATATGATCCTATGCTTCTACGATTTTGTGCTTATACAATTCTATGGTTCTATGTTTATATGATTCTATGCTTGTATGATTGCAAGTTTTTATGATTCATAGTCTATGACAACACATTACAAATCATAAGTTTCCATCTAACAAGACCACATGACCCTGAAATGGGGTGTAAGAGTCCATAATTTTGAAAAATAAAAGTAAATATTTCAAACAGACTCAGAAATTTCATAATATCTACCTTCAGGAGATGCAGACACAGTTCATATTTGTCTTATAACAAAATATGAGTGTGATAATTTTGAAGTTTATTTTCATTTTCTGCTAGAAAACAGCCTCCAAATAGTAAAAATCCCACATTATACTCAAGCCAGTGGAAACTCACCACCTGGGATACCAGTCAGGTCTGAGAAAACTACACAGCCATGCACTCCAAGGACTGCATTCTGGGTCACTGCTAATTGCTGTTTCTCTCTGAGCCAAAAGCACTGGAGAGAGGGGGAAAACAGGCAATCTCCCAGACAGAAGTATAAATCCAAGAAGTGTTTTCCTCGTTAGACTACAAGTATGGGAAGGAATGTGGAGTAATGTAGGTGTTTCCACATTGGGGAAAGCAGAAGCCCTCCTTGGGCCTGGAAGTGATGTAATAAAAACAACACCGGACAAGAAGGAGATATGCTATGTTCAGATTACTAGAAATAACAGTTTTGGATGCTTTAGTCTCAGAATAATGCACAGTAAATGCTATACACCACAGTGTCGTGCCTGCCTGCAGTTATGTACAAGGCTGAGGGCTCTGATTAATCATTGGAACACGCTGCCCAGGGAAGCGGTGAAGTCACCATCCATGGAATTGTTCAAAAAAGGAGCTGACATTGCACTTCATGATATGGTTTAGTGGGCATGGTACTGTTCAGCTGAAGGTTAGACATGAATCTTTGTGGTTCTGAGTCCTTCAAGCCCAGGTTTGCCTGTCTGTGCAGGTGGACTATTTACTATAGATAACCTTGAAAATATGATTTATTGAAAGCATCTTTGAAGGCATGAGACTTGTTCATGTGTATCATGCATTGTGGCACCACTACCTTCTTTCAGGAAGGAATTTGTTACACTCTGATGCCAGTGCCAGGATCTGGTACTCCCTACAGACTGTTACCTGGACCCCTGTGTGCTTCCATGGCAGTTCTGTTTGTGTTGCTGTGTCCTTTCTGACACACACCAGGGACTTGGCACCCTGCTTAGTGGAAACCATTCCTGAACTCTCCTCTTGAGCTGATGGGAGGGAGACTGCACCTTCCTGTTCACCCAGCCTGTGTGAACTGCCACGCAAACCTGCACACTCACACCACCCTGACTGACACTCCTGAGAATGGGAACCCCCTGTGCAGCCTGACCTAAAACTCCCTCTGGACTGACCTCAAATGTGAATGCTGCCACCTCGCTGGCTGGCCAACCATTCAGAGTGAATAACCCACACATTCATCAGGACCTTAGCTGGAGTGCTCTGAATTCTTCCCTGAGACAAAAGGAGTTTCTGGAAAATTTGGAATCCTGTCAGAAGATATGGGGAAGGACTCAAAATGCCAATGCCTGCCTGAGATGGTTGGATGAAAGAAAACCTCCCAAAATACATAAAGGAAAAGAACAAAAAAACTAACAAAAATCTGCCCTCAAAAAACACTTTCCACAAGCTTGGAATTTCAATGGCAAATCATACAATTTCCTCACAACCCCCTAAATGTTTTCACTTCAAACAGACCTATTGGGTTCCAAAATATATATTTGAAGAGTCTTGCAGGAGCCACGGTTCAGGCACTTCACATCCCTAATTTCATTTTTGGGATTAATTCCCTGACATAATGCATCATAGTTCTCAGTCTTGATAGGAGGAGGTAATGCATCAAATATGAGCTGAACATCTGTCATACATTAGGGGCGACGAAGTCCTGGAGATCTTCCCTGCTGTTTGTCATGGTTTGACGGCAGCCATCAACCAAGCACCAGGCCACTCACTCACTCTCCTGCCAGAAGGATCAGGGAGAGAACTGGAAGGGTAAAAGCTAGAAAACATGTGGATTGAGAAAAAGCCAAACACAAAAGGAAAACAAAGACTTAATTCACAGCTTCTCTAGGCAGGTGTTCAACCAGGAGAGCAGGGTGCCACCATTTGTAATAGTTACTTGGGAAGACATACAAGATCACTCCAAATATGCTTCCTCTTCCTCCTTCCTTCTTCCCTCTGCTTTATACACTGAAAATGATGTCATATGATTTGGAATATCCCTCTGGTCAGTTTGGGTCACCTGTGTCTCCTCCCAGCCTCCTGTGCACCCCCAGCTTCCTCACCAGTGTGGCGGTATGAAAAGCAGCAAAGGCCTGGCTCCATGTAAGCCCTGCTCAGCAATAACCAAAACATCTCTATGTTATCAACCCTGTGCTCAGCACAAATCCAAAACAGCCTCATACCAGCCCCTCTGAAGAAAATTAACTCTACTCTAGCCAAAACCAGCTCTGTTTAATAGAAAGAGAACAAAAGTCACAGCTAGGGCTGGATTCATTTAACCTGATTTGAGAGATCTGCAGTGTAGATGGCCACATTTGAACTAGACATCCAGCTTTATTTGTAGCCAAAGAGACAGAAACAAGCACTTTTAGAGTGAGATCCATTTCATTGTAGACATCTACAGCTGATCAGGTAATTCTTCTGATGTTTATTGATTCTAGGGAATGGCAAGGGTGGACTAAACTCCTGCACTAAATGGCTGCATCCCTAAAGGCAGAGACATAATTAGGTGAAGAGATTCTTATTCATTTGGACAACACTCACAGGGAAATACTTTAGTTTCTTTTTCAGAATATTTTGTCTGGGAGTAATTTTGCAAAGAAGAAACAAAAACTTTCCCTAAAAATAACATTCCTTTCAGTAAGAAGATATCTCATCAAAGATCAACTTTTCGATCAGAAAAGAAAGAGTTTTAACAAAATTTACAGTGAGCCCTACTCCTTAGTTTTAGACAACTACAAGTAAAAAACAAGAGGGGTTTTTTTCCCTCTCTAACTCCCAAGCATAAAAACAGATTCTTGGATATGAGAGTCATGCTGTTTTCTTTCTAGGCTGTACATTGCAATCAGGGGATAAATGGGAGTCTATTTTATAATTTTGCAGATAACCTTTAATAATGTTGCATAATGTATCAAATATTCTTACAGTAGTACTGAACTATCTGAGCTGTGCCAGTGGTTTGGCGGTTCACTTTACATCTGTTTATCCCTAAACCATGGAAAAGACAATTGGAAAGATTCTTTTCCACCATCTAGGTAACCGTCTCCACATGGTTTTTCTCAATATTTCCTTAATTTCTGGGACAGCAGGTACTTTAAAAGTCATGAAGAGATTCTGTGAACTTAAATGCACCATTCCTTCTCATTGTGATATGTCTGAAGAGAACTAGCTATTTGAAGATAAATTTGAGGATAAATCTAGCAATATTTACTCTGTAGTTTTCTAGATCTATTCTATATTTGAAGGAAGACTATGGTTTTTATAAGAAAATTGTTCCTGTATCATAATATTGATTCAAAGCAAAATTTTCCCAGATTTAGTGGCATTTTTTCTCAGAAATATTCAGTTTCTAAATTCTCCATATTAAATGTTCTCTTAAACCTTCAGGTTATTCAAATTCAAATGGAACAAGTTCCACAGAGATGTTCGTTGCAATTTAAGAGAAGAGGCCTCTGCCCTATATAGTTTTGTTACTTCTTACATCTACATTAATCTAATTTCAGAATCCCAGGCCCTTTTCAGGGAAAATTAATCTCGTCTGCATAGGGGCAAATACATGTATTGTTGCATCTTTCCCTAAGACTTTTAAACTTCCCTAAAGAATTTTAGAGTTCCAGCATGTGATGAGAAGCTGTAGAAGGCAAACTGATCTCAAGAATTGGAGTTACAAGCTGCGAGTCCCCTCAACTTTTGGTATCAGAGGTAGTTCTCTTTCTAAAATAATTACAGATTCCTGTAGTCACATTTATACTGATCTGATTTGCAGTCCTCAAGCCAAACATCTCATGACACCCAACGTCTCTGCCTCGGCAGTGTTTTTTTCCAAACATTGATTTTGCTTTAAAGCACTAAACAAATCCTGAAAGAATCAGTAAACAAACCTGACGCTAGATTTTTCTTTATTAATATATAAATCAATAAGCATAGAGGAACACATTCATTAAGAACAGGAAAAGCTGTTATAAAGCAGATATTTTAATTACAACCTCAATTAAAATTATCCTTGAGCTCTGGATAACCTCTTGCATGTAAATCACTAGATAAATTCTATCTTCTATAACTCAGAAAGAGCATAAGTTCCTATAATTACCCATAATGAGACTGGTATTGCCCATAATCTCTCTGACATACTGTCTAGGAGGGAAGGGCATGGAAATGGAAGGAGCATCCCAGCCATTAAATTCAGCATCCTGGTAGTGCAGTAAAGAGTCTGTACAAATCTTTCAGTAAGCTGTTAATATGAGCCATAAAACTAGCTAGGTTTTGCCCAAGTTAGAAAGCTTTTCAGGCTCTAACTGCTCTGTTTCATGTCAGGTTATGTCTACCTATTTATGTTTCAGACCAATATTGGGACCTTGGTCTTAAATCATTTTTGCTTTCCTTTGTTCTTATTCTACTAATATATTAAAATGATTCTGCCAACCTGAAAACAGTCAATACAGCTGTTATCAAATATCTATGTCTTCCTTCCTTCTTTTATTTTTATCACCACAGGGACTTGTAAGAACTTCTCCATGGAGCTTGCTTTCCTTCTATGAAGTTTGTTATCCTTCCATCATTTGTTCACAGTCACACGTAAAGCAAGTCTAGTCAAGTCTTGAACTCTTTTATATGCTTTCTTTCATTAATCTTTACTAGGAGATTTCTTTGGACATGTTGATCTAGTTGCTGCAAGAAACGTTTCATAGAATACTTTCAGTGAATAATTGAAAAGACTGTGGTGGCTACAGCTGTTGCAGCACAGTATTAATCCTGCAGGCTTAGAATGCCACACAACCAGCTGTGAAGGCATCATCCTCTTTCCAGGACTCAAAAATATTCAGTGCACCTGCAGAGTGCCAGGTTAAAGGTAATATGCTGTTGATTTGTGCCCTGAAACTTTAGTTCAGCATTGGTAATGAACAGGATGCATGTGTGTAAGAGATAAGCTGAGCTCTAGAACAAAAAAAATTATATTATTTATGCATTTGTATTCAGGAGCAACTCAGGACTCCAGTGTTTAAGAACTTTATGAACTGTGAAAAATGGAAAAACAAAAAAAATTAAGGAGCTCAGATAGAAATGTTTTTATATACCTAAATATGGTAATCAGAAGGAAATGGTCAAACAAATTTAAGCAGCTGTGGGCTCTCTTCATTTTTTCTTCAAAAGATCTTATAGATATAGACATCATTCTAAAAATAAACATGAAAGGACCATAATAAAATTGATTCCATGAGGATAATGAGACATAATCCCCAGGGATATGGTCCCAGCCCCAAGCCTGACAGAGTTCAAGAAACTTTTGGACAACTCTCTCAGGCACATGATGTGACTCTTGGTGCTGTCCTGGGAAAGGATAAGAGCTGGATTTGATGATCATTGTGGGTCCCTTCCAATTCAGGATGTTCTGTGATGCTGCGATTCTACAATACAGGAGGAAGCACATGAGCATGTGTGAGGAACCAGAGTCACTTTTTTCTTCTTCAGATTTACAGGTCCAGTGACTGGAACTTTGATTCAATTACACCCCTACACAGTGCTTGGTGATACATGAAAATCAACCACAGGCTTATGTAGTGCATGCAGTTGTTTAATTCTTTGAACTGAAAATGCAACTGTACACATTGTGCAGCCCATAATCATTTATTATGATTATGTCTAATTCTCTGGGAACTCAGCATGCAGTGTTACCTGTACTATTATGTAGTCTTCTTTACAGAACTACTTCTTACCTTGCTGCTCGACTTTTCTCATCATTCTCGTAATTAAAATCTCTTTTGATCCCATTTGGCATTTCACCATCTGCACACAAGGAACTACCTTGGAACAGGCCTGCCTATGACTTCACAGAGTCCACTAATTAAACTGGGTTTTGATCGGAAATTCTTAATCACCCTTAATTTTCTGACTAGAAGGTGGTTGTGTCTGCACTCATTTCCCCGGTGACCTCCTAAAGGATGGATATATAAATGAAAACTGACTGTACAAATGAGATTGCATGGTTCCATATTATTCCTTCACAGCTTTTCCTGATCAGATTTACACCATTTACAAGAACAGTCATTATTTTTCTAGGTGGTATTTGGGCAGATTTTTATTTGGAATCTAGAATTCAGGCTACATCTTTCACAGGTGTACTTTCAGCACAGAAATGCTGTAAGAAAGAAAAAAACTAAACAGAAAAGCAAAACAAACCCCAAAGCAGCCTTCAAGAGAGATTGTGGTGAAAAAAACTCACTTTGTTCCAGCTTTTGTGTCAACATGGAAGTTTTTAACAAAAATATTCTGGATTTGAGTAGAAACCCTCTGAAAACTTCTCTTGGTCTATATGAAACTAAAAATTTATAATAAGATGTTGAAAAGTGGCACTGGAAACTGTTGTCATAAAAACTGTTTTTATCACATTGTCACCTAAAAAGATATTTCTCACAAGTACCTCCATTTACTTTCAAGATTTAGAGTTTAATCCACTGAAGTGACGGCAACTTTATATTGTACTGAGAAGGTTCCTTGATGGATGATTTGGTCAGAGTGGAATATTGCAGAAGCACTTGTAATGTTACAGACAAAGGAATATTGTAAAAGGAACAGTAAAGTTTGAGAGGAAACTGCCAGCTTGGGTTGTCTTCTCAAATGCATGATGTTGCATTAATAATTTCCATTCTTCTCCCACCCCTTTCCCATCTTTCTCCTCTGCCTTCTTCTTGTATTTTAAACTGTGAGCTCCTCCACGTAAGCAGTTTCATAGAATCATCATAGAACCATGGAATGGTCTGGGTTGGAGGTGATCTTAAAGCTCACCCAGTTCCAACCCCTGCTATGGACCCCTTCCACTAGACCAGGCTGCTCAAAGCCCCATCCAACCTGGGCTTGAACACTTCCAGGAATGGGGCACCCACAACTTCATTTGGCAGCCTGTGCCAGTGCCTCACAGTAAAGAATTTCTTCCTTGTATCTGATTCAAATCTACCCTTTTTGAGTTTGTTTTAACTTCTTTACACTTTAAGTCTTCCATAATGAAGCACAATTCATTATTCAAGTTTTTAATAACTACTGTATGGTAAATCTTCCATCTTTATCTAGAAAAGTATTTTAAAGTGCTATAAAGAACATAAATTGCTAATATCTAAACTGCTTTGTAATTGATTATATTATCCATTTATACTCTTGTGGCTCATTTGTTCATGTAAGAACTCTTGATATATGTAAAAGTTTCTTGACATCCCTTTCCAGCTGTGGTGGGTTGACCCTGGCTGGATGCCAGGTGCCTGTGAAGCCACTCTATTGCTCCCTTTCCAGCTGGACAATGGATAGAAAATAAGAGGGAAAACAACTTGTTGGTTGAGACAATGCAGTTTATTAAAGCAAAAACAAAAGTTTGCACATGCACAAGGAAAGGGAAAAAAATCCGGTTTTTTTCTACTTCCAATCAGCAAACAATGTTCAGACACTTCCCTGGAAGCAGTTCAGCAGTTCAGCATAAGTAGTGGTCTGGAAGGCAACGCCCCTCTTCCTCCTCCCTCCCTTAGCACTTATATCTGAGCTGACATCATATGGTATGGCATGTCCCTTGGGTCACTTTGGGACAGCTGGCCTGGTTGTGTCCTCTCCCAAGATTCTGCCCAGCCCTGGATGGTGGGGGGCAATGCTGAGAGCTGCAGTGGTGCTGTGCCAGTGCTGCTCAGCAGCAGCAGCCAGAGCACTGGTGTGTCATCAGCACGTTTCTGGGTATCAAAGCAAAGCAAGGACCTGTGAGGGCTGCTATAGGGAAATGAACTCCAACTCAGCCAGACCCACAACCAGCACATTGCAGGATCAATGTATCCACAAATCATATCCTGTTTGGTTTGGGTTTTTTTTTTTTTTTTTCAGTAGTCACTATTTTCTTGAATGGTGTGTTACAATCATCTGGAGAGTTTTGGAGATTCTGTGATGAAAAGGCATTATTTGACCTTCCCACCTCTTCTTTGTAATAGAACCTTTTCTGATGTCAGTGGATGAGCCAAGTGCCTCCCTCTTTCTGAACTTTACCTCAAGAGTATACTGACTGTTATATTCCAGTTAATTCTTGTTTTCATTGCACTTACCAGAGGGAAAAATGCTGAAATTCACCCCTTCTACACTGTATATAACATAATATAAAAGACACAGTAAATGCCAGCAATCTGATTACTGTGGCTCAGCTTCCCTCTTTCAGTTCCAAAGGTCCTGCATTTGTAACTCTGGTAGTGATAATATAAATAATATAATAAATAATATAATAATATTATAATATAAAATTTTCAAGTAATAAACTTGATTAAGTCAGACCCAAGAAGGTCTGAGAGACCTGAGGTCTACAAAAGAGGTCTACAGATCATGTTCATAGGATTTCTGACTTGGATTCAGTCTCTTGCTGTGACCAGAACTTCATTTGTGAGACTGTGAGACTCAGAGAAGAAGCCGGGGCAGACTGTTTGCTGGCTACATAAATAATCATTGATCATAAAATCATAAAATAGCCCAGAATGAAAGAGACCTTGAGAGCTCAAGGTCCAAACTTTCATGGTAATGGGTGCAAAGATGAGATTTCAGGAGAGATTACCATCCTTCCCCACCACATCTTGAAACCCTTCAGTTATGGGAACTTCATCATGTCCCTGTGGAGGTTATTCCAGTGAATGATTGTTTAAACTGTATAAAATGTCTTTCTTATGTGGAAGTGAAACTTTCCCTGGTGCAATTTGTACTCTTTGCCTCTCATCCCCTCTGTGTAGTTCTTTGTGGAGTGATTCCAGCCTCTCTGTAGCTACACTTTTAATACTGGAACTCTATCATGAGGTCCCCCTGAGCCCTCTTCTCTGGAGAGAAAGGACCTATCTCCTTCAGTTTTCCTTCATAGTCTGGGACTAAATGCATTCCTAATTACAAAGTGCTTGAAAACTACTCTAGAAAGTGTGAGATGATAGGGTTCATTTGGACTCTGGTCCTAGCTGCTCTATCTGGCAAAACACTTGTTCCATGCAGGAGCCTTGTCCCTCAACTGTATCAGAGATACCTCCACTTTAATCTCCTTCTATTCTGGTGTGCCCCTCAGGATTATCAGTTATTGACCATGGATTAGAGGTTGGAGGTCAGAAGCCTTATTATGTGGGGCATGAGCTTGAAGAGCTGTGTTGTGAGGTGCTCTGAAAAATCGGGAGAGGAAGGTGTTTGAGAGTTACTCATTTCATTATCACATTGCTGTAGGTAGTGGGGTAAAATGTGTCTTGATACAGCCTTTTATCAGTACATTGAACAGGGCTCAGCTGGGAAAAAAAAGAAACCAAGTTCAAAAACAGTGGGTATTATACAGATGTCAGAAAAATTCTGCCCTCACGCTGTTCTTAGAGAGGAGGACATGAGAAATGTGAGTAACACAGCTTATAGCATATGTCAGTGGCAGAATTAACACTGAACTGCACATCTGAAAGGTATGGATCATTGGCAGGATACTCAAAGAATACTAGAGGCTTTATTGATGTCATTGTTCTCCTCCTCCTATTTCCCCAATGTCTAAGCCCAGGAATATCTCATTAAAACAGGTCTTTTCAGGGAACACCGGGGAGTATGGGACTACAAAAAATTGATAGCAAAACAAGAACTGCGAACTGAAACCATCAAGATCATTATCAGGAGAAGGCTTCAAACACTGCATGTATAACAGGGATGGTTCTGAGTGCTAATGAGCATCCAGATAGGACAGGCATTTTCTCACCCCCTGAGGAAGGGTCAAAACTAATCTGACAAATTCACTGTGCCTGAGCACTGGAGGAAGAATAGTCATGAAAAGGTCCACAGGTGTCAGAGAAAGAAAATCTTTTAAAGAATGTTTGGAATGGAGAACTCAGATACAGACAGGTTGGGGGAAAGAATACATATACACCCAGGCACACAGATTTGTATGTATGTGCACATAGATATATATGTATGTATACGTATGTATATGTATATGTATGTGTATGTGTATGTGTATGTGTATGTGTATGTGTATGTGTATGTGTATGTGTGTATATAAATATATATATAATGCATTATAAATTTTTGCAGACTGTTCTGTGTAACAAACATGATAAAAAGCCCAACCTCAATAATCCAACATTTCAAGAGGATTATATGAAAAAAATCAAAAAATAAAAAATTACCTTCCACTGCTGACTACCTACTCTGCTTCTAGTAACTTCTACTTCCGTATTTTCAACACTTGACAATTGAATTATCATATCATAGTAATCATGTGCTTAAATGTGGCTGTTCACTACTCTTGCCACTTCAGCAGTCCCAGCCATTGGACTTCAATTTCTTTTTCAAGATTCTTCCAACTTTCTTCCTGCAATGATTTTACCATATCAGGACTCTGTCAAACCATTGATCTGTAACTTCTGCCAGGAGCATGCACCATTACTGGCAGTGACCCACAGGTTTCTGAGGGACAAATAGGCCTGCTCACATAAAAAAAAATTATTATACACACTTTGGACTTCCAAATTTTTTTATATATTGTTACAGATTAGAATAACGTTTCTGACTCCTGTGATTTAAAATACAGCTTATGCTCAAAATTATGGCAGGCTAAAATGATTTGCTAAGGCAGAAGAAGCAAACAAAATAAAAGCAAAAAAAATTTAAACAATACTTGGAAACCGAATATAGTGAATATGTTCTTGAATACATTTATTCATTATTCATCCAGTTCTCATACCAACAGGCAAAAATAGATTTTTCCACTAAAAAATGTAGTATGTAAACACCAGCTCTCTGAGTACTTGAAGAACAGGTTTTATTTGAGGATAAATAAGCTAGGTTAGAACTACTAGCTGCAGCTGAGACTACTTTTTACAACCACTACTATAGATCCTAGGATCACAGTATTGGTTGGAATGGACCTTAAGGATCATTCAGTTATGATCCCCTTGACAGGGACATCTTCCACTATCCCAGGTTGCTCAAAGCCCCATCCAACCTGGCCTTGAACACTTCCAGGGATGGGGCAGCCACTGCTGCTCTGGGCAACCTATGCCAGTGTCTCACCACCCTTGCAGTAAAGAATTTCTTAATGTATAATCTAAACCTGCCCTCTGACAGTTAAATCTCAGTTTAAATATAACATTACCTTCAAAATAGTGTATTCTTCTCCTAGCCAGTGTCTTCCCAGCTGAGATTACACACAAATCTGCTTGTCAAAACTACCTTAACTTCACTTTGTCTAAAGAGTACTGCTGTAAACCCTAGAAACTTACCCCTAAAAACCATTTCTTTTACCTTCCCTTTTATAAGCTGTTATCATCATCGTCTGTAATTAATAAGCGTCATTCATGTACTTCCTTGTTAAATAGTCATCCCATTTGCAGGAGAATGTGTGGTATCTCTGAACAATTTTTACTTTATGTTCTTGTCTGAATATTAAATAAGTTTGGAAACTAGGGTTTTTATATGGTTCCAATGTGTTTGGCAATTATAGCACAGATGTTTTCTACATTTTCCTCATTAAGATGTAAGATCTGGCTGAAATGGGTGTAATTATCAGTATTTCCTTGCTCTTTTGTTAAGTCCAAATTATTCTTCTTGTAAAATAGAAGTTGATTCATGCTTTTATAACAACAAATTTTGAGCTGAAATCAGAGAATGTTTTCCCAAACAGTGAATTTTCTCAGAAGGGTCACTTTAATCTTACTTCTGATGAATTTGTGCCTCAAAGAAGCCAGAAAAATGCATTTTCTTTCAATTTTATGACGAAATCACAGACTGAAAGGAGTTACCCAGGAGCCTTTGACAGACAGCAGGTACCATGAATAGCAAGGAGTCCAGCAGATTTGCACAATATGGGTATGGAAAACGTGTTGACAGAGCAATGCTTTTCATTTTTTGACTTGAACACTGCACTGCAACAGCTGCAGCTGCCAACCAGGGAGCTTGTGCAACCCTCTCTAAGTGTTCATGTATTATTTGTGCCTGTCATGTTCCATCAGACATTTTATCTGATGCTGTTGATGCACCAAATGCTGTGTACCAAAGATGGGGTTTGTGCCTTCAAGTGTCTCCTGCTCTTTTTGTTAGTACATCCTAGTGCAAACAGATCTCCAGGAGTCTTTGTTCTGTCATGGAACTGCTTGATTTTTTTACTAAACTTGTCTTCCTGTGCAGAAATTTTTAAATATGTTTCTTTCCTGTCATTAAGGTCACTGTTTTTCTGACTTGGCATATTGTTGATAACACTTTTTTCAAGCATCTGAATTGTTTCAGGCAAAAATATTTGACCTCTCTATTCTGACAGCCCATCAAAGAACATGAAATACTGAAAGGACGTTTCTGCCAGGGAAAGAAAATCAGAACATAATCTTCTAAATTTTACAAAAGATTGAAAGTGCCTAAAAGGGAAGAAGAAGCACCCCTCCATATCATCTCCAAGAGTGCACTTCATTGGCATCAGTCAGAATTCTTTCAACCCACAGAGCTAACAGTGTTCATTAAATATTTGCCATTGTGCCTTGAGATCCAAATGTAGCTGCACAGGAAATCTGTTTTGGTGCTAAAAACTGAAGCTGTGCTTTCCACAGGATCATCAGTGGCTTCAGACATCCAGGACTCTCCTTTACTGTGGGATAAAGTGCTTTGGTTGATATTGCTCTACAAGGTGGATGCCACGTAGAACTAAAAATACTGTTAGTGAGGTAAAAAATTCCTATACCAGAAACCCAGAGCACTTCCACACAGTTTTTAGGAGAGGAAGTAAAGAATAACTGGGAGTTTTAACAGATTATATTGAGAACACCTGTCAAAAGGGGAAAGGATGCTTTGAATTTGGATGTCACTCGAGAGTCAAGCAGACTGAGAATCAAGTGACAGACAGGCTGCAGTTGTGTTAATGTGCCACACTAAGGCAAAGCTGCTCACTGTTGAGTATCTCACCAGGAGGCATGGTTATGCTGTGACAAAAAAATAAACTGGGATGTCTTGTTTCTCTTTCTTCCTTATCCCTCATCTCCTTTCACCTCAAAGGCCTTTTTTGTTTTTTCTTTTCTTCCTCTCCCAAGCAAAAGCACACAGAAATACCACAGATGGAATAAAGAGAAATTCTGAATCTTGATAACTGTCTAAAGTATTTACCTTCCAATCAGATCTTCAAATTAAAAAAAAAATAGTTAAAAGCAACATTCTTCACCCAGAAAGAGTGGTGAGAAATATGAAATAAAAACAAAAAATGTGCTTGAGCTAAATTTTGCTGTGGGAAAAAGTGCAGATACTTCATTGGATAACAAGTACTGTACAGGAAAGCAGACCCCTCACAGATTTATTCTTCAGAATACGCTGTTACAATACCAAAGCAGATGCCCAACTCATAGGAGACAACAAACCTTCTGCAGCTCCTTCCTAAAGACAGGAGAAACACCAGGGGCAATAAAGCAGCATTTAGCCAGGACTGCAAAAACAGAGCACAGTGTAAAATGTGTTCAAAGGACATAGCAGTCCAAGTGAATTTCACAAATTAAGAAACTACCTGCCTGATCCAAACTGGTTTGAAGTCAATACAAATGTCTGTAGTGACTTGAAAGTTCTGAGGGCAAAGCCCTCAATGTATAGTTTCTGCTGGACATATTTGAAGATTTATGATCTCTGTAATGAGGACAAGGCTGAAAAGGATCTCTTAGGTCATCAAGTCTAGTCACACATTATTTCTGATATCTCATCCCATGCTGCCTTTCCTTACTGTATCAATCTCTACCTCTGAATGTCAGAACAAAGATGCCATAGTCCAATACCTGTTTGATGAAGAGAAAAAGGCATGAGAGCTAATAGAATTGGTTTCTTTAAAGCCTGAAGTTAAATATTTAACCTACGTGAAGCTGAAAATGAGAAGCTTATGATCACTTCTACAAGTCTAATTGTGTTCCTATTATGTCCCTGGTGACAGGTGAGAAGCCTGGAAAAAGAAGACACTTGCACTGCATATATTGGTTGAAATTTAGTAAATAATTGCAAAACTCAGGATGTGAAAGATAGGAGAGAGGAAAAAATTAATCTCTCTTAGTTATGTCAGTGTTCCACAGTTAAAATACATGAAAAGTAAGGGAAAATGTTTTCAAAGTCAGCTAATTTGATTCTGAACCCAGAAAAGGGACTGCTGAATAAGAAGGAACTATTTCTACAGTCTTTTTTTTTTCACTCTAGAACCATAAGTTAAAACTCTTGAGCAAAGGTTAGAAGTACATAAGTACTGTATGGAGTCTTCCCATTAAAAAAAAAAATCAAAACAATAGCTAATTGGTGTTATTTGATGTGTTTATTACTGGAGAAATTTAATCCTCATTCTAAGAGCAAATGCATTATTCAACACATCTTACTTCAAAAAGAATATATTCTGTATGGAGTTGATTTCGGGAGTTTTTGACCCCTTTTCTTCTCCAGTAGGTTTCCTTTTTCTATAACTCTCATCTGTTCTTTGCATACATATTGTTGTCCTGAAAGAAGGTAAACGAAAAGTTAGTAATGGGTCATTTATAGAATCAAAATTACTTCTTCTTTTTGCAGTTATACATGAAACTTAATTTTCTCAGTTTTCATGGAAAGTTCTTGGGAAGATATTTTGATTGCTTGTCAGCTTTATCATGCAGAATATGCTTAAAATTCATATTCTGATGGTGCGGTACAAGATTGTATCCTTTCACTAAAGCAATGTGTTTCTGATAGTTAGATTTTCAGTGCATAACTACTAATGCAAAATTTTCTTATGGTAAATACATTTATTTTATCCAGGCATTTTGGCAAATGTTCTTGTAACATTTTGGGGAGTCACCAGATGGCACCAAAACATTGCAAGGTGCCAAAAATCTTTGCATTTCTTGCCAAGAAATGCATTACTTTGCAATACTATTATTCTTTTTCTCTGTTTCTGCTAGAGCCTGGATAATATCTCTTTAAATTCCACTGATTAAGAGGCACTGGCACATGCTCATTGGATCAGAGAGGGCCACGATGAACTTAAGGATGTAGGCACATCATCCATATACACATTATACCAAGAATATTATCATAATTTGAACCTCCACGTTACATTCCTTTTCTGAAAATCTGAGTCTGTCAAAGAAAATTTTATGGGTCCTGCTTACTACATGAGTCAGATTAAACCTGTCACTGAGGCTCTAGTCCTTTCCCTGTGTAATATCAGTTTTAAATCTGTCTTTCCTCCTCATCTCCACTGTGCAAGGGATATCTTGAGCCGTTATATAGTGTTATCATATATAATGTAAATGTGTTGATGCTTTAGATACATAGTTCTCAATGACTGACCAAACATTTTTAATTTCCATTTCCTGTATTCAACAATGACTAAAATCCCATACTTAAAAATAAATAGAACAAACCCTGAAACATTTGAAGTTCTGTTTAGAGATCTTAGAATATTCAGAAGTCTTCAGAAAAACATTAAATTTTAAATATGTAACTTGGTATATATATCCTGTGCTGTAATTTTTTTACTGTTTTGCAAACCCTTTCAGTGGTATATCATATAAATTTTTTTCCTATCCAACTTCATGTTCTACCTTCCTTATGTTAAGAAAACTGATTGTTTACATCATTTACTTATTCTCTTAATTGTTGTAAGCTGTCGTTGTCTTTTTATAATCTGTGACTGCAATATTTACAAATGCATCTTACAAATATTGAAAGAATCTGTTCTTTTTTCAGATGAAAATGTTCAGGTTGAGGAACTATATTGTGTATATAATCTGGTAAGGCCAGTTGGACAAAAAATCACAGAACCACAGAATGGTTTGAGCTGAAAGGGACTTGAAAGATCACCTAGTTCCAACCCCTCTGAAATGGGCAGGGACATGTTCCACTAGACCAGGTTGCTCAGAGCCCCACTTAACCTGACCTTGAACACTGCCAGGGATGGGGCAGACACAGCTTCTCTGGGCGGCCTGTGCCAGTGCCTCACCATCCTCACAGGGAAGAATTTCTTCCTAAAACCCAGTCTAAGCCTGCTCTCTTTCAGTTGAAATGCCTTTCATCTTTGTCCTATCTCTACATATCCTTATGAAAAGTCCCTCTCCAGTTCTTTTCTTACGACAAATTCAGTAGCATAAGACATATTAAAATGAAGGAAAAAATCAAAAAGCCTAAAAATCTTTACTAAATTACAGACTCAACCAAATTATCCTGATGTTTAGAAGAAAGAATGTTCTGTTCATCTATTCACTTTTTAAAAATACAGACAACTAAAAATATGTAGATCTTTCAAGCAAATTTTGAAAAAGTAAAAGGTGAATTTCTTTGTAAGCTACAGGCGGACTGGATCACCTTCCAGATGTGATATGCTGAAGTCTCTCAGAAAAGTAACATTCATTTTGATAAAATGTTTGTTTTACCTTCTCCCCTTATGAGCATGGGAAAGAGAGCAGAGAATGGAACATGCACAGGAGCTGTTCCTGGGTTCCCTGTTTTGAGAGCCTAGAGACAGAACGGTTTTTTGTTTTAATAACATTTTTTTTCCCCCTAAAACCAGTTTTGGTGTGGGGATTTGTCCAAAAGGCAAAAACAGTAGTCAGAATAGTATTGCTGCAATCACTGCTCTTTGACTCTGGGTAAGTCAAAGTACCCAAAAAGTTCAAGGGACACACTTGAAATAATGGCCCAGGGATAGTTACAGTGCCCCTGAAACAAGTGACTGTAACAGGTAATGAGTGGCTACCTACAGAGAAATTTCATCTCATGATTCATGTCAGGGTGGATCCTGCCCCGGAGCTCACAGCTGCACTTGCTCAGAAACTATCTCATAAAGCCAAAGTGTCTCAGACACTCATGTCTCATTCCCTGCTCCCCATTCTCATCTCAGGGTGAAAGCAAGGCCGCATTTTGATATCCATCCATCAAGTTCTGAATTTCTGCATTACCTTATGAGCAAAGTAAGGAGGCAAGGTATTTTTCTCTGGAGAAAATCCAATGAGTGATAGATGAAACTTCACAAATACACGCTCCAGAAAGCATCCAATCTTTTAAAGAACTCCCACGACCAACCAGACTAACCTTGAAATATTTTGGAATATTTGATAAATCTCTCACCCATCTTAAGCTTATTTCTTTTTACATGAAAAATTATTACTAAAAACTTTGGTTAAAGTTGGCTAAATTATTTGCAGACTTTCCGTCATGTACTTCAAAATTTCATTATCCTGGATTTCTCTGGAGCTGAGAGGCCTTTGAAGGGCTGTCAACTCCAGAGAGATTTCTGTAGTGTGGAAAAGCATGTCCTAGGGGGAAACCACTCTAGGGTCCCCTGTTTCATCTTCCCATTCCTGCTTTCTGTTTCAGGTGGAATTTCTCATCACTGTTTTCTTCCTACAGAGGCAACTCTAACTGTCTGAATATGGCAGCAGTGAAGCAGTTCATAAACATTAATTGATGTATCCTCATTACATCCCTCAGAGGAGAGTGATGATAGAGTGGTGAAGGTGTCTTGGTGTAGATCCAGAGGTGTGAGCTCATACCTCCCTCTGGACTCATTCCAAACATCACTACTAGTCAGCTCGGCTATAAATGAGTACTACAGCACTGGGGCTGAGGAAATCCAAGGCATCTGGAGGGATATTGGCCACGTCACTCCCCTGTGGGAGGTTAGCAACAGAAGCTGTTGTCCTTGCCCAGGCGTGCACGATCAGCCCTTGTGGTGGTTTGTTTCTGCTACCTACAGAGGTGCTGCTATGCCCCCTCTGATGGGAACAACTGAGGCAGAGAGGGATGAAGACACAGAGTTTCAAAGATATTTGAGGCTCTAAATCTCTGTAAAGGAGATTGGAGGACATTAGTCACATGAACACTTGGACTGTTTCAGTCTAAGGGACTTGTCTCAGTTCTGCAGCAGAACAGAAAATTGATCCTGACTCATAAGTCCAGTCAACTGAGATATTTGTTTTCTCTTCTGCAAGTCTTTAATGGAAAAATAATAATTACTCAAGAGATTCATCACACTGTGTTAAAGGAGAATATCTTGAAAATGCATATGCATGGTCACACAACCAGGAATAAAGTTTGTTTAGTCATATGAGATGAAAGCTTATAAATACTACTTTGCATTCAACTGCTTGTCATATTCATTCTTCCTATTAAAAGATCCAAAATTGTTTTCAGCATGGAAGACAACTACTGCCTTGCTGGGCTTGTACAAAACTGTTCATTCAAAAAACTTACAAGGTGTTTGAAAACAGAAATTAATTAAATAATTGGAAATTACAATATGTCTTTATAAATGGGAAACTGGGGTACAGAACTCGTACCACTCAGAACATCACTTAACTGATGCCAAAATGGAAATAAAAAGCACCATTATTGATTTCTTATCCTGTACCCTAATCACCAAATCCATTTCCTCCTAATAAGTAATTTGAATTGTTTTCATTTTAATGAACTATAAAGAAATAAAAACTTGTTTAAATTGCCCCATTCTCTTGAATGAAGATCAAACGGCAAAGCAAAGACATGGCTTCCTTTCTTCTAAGCACTTCATTGCATTGTACAAACAAACCAATGAAAACGCTGAAAATTAAATGCTCCGTCATTAGGTTAATAGGCAGAAGTGATAAATAACAGGTTCTTGCAGAACCATTTAGAGACCACACTACACTGTAACATATCCTCTTTTATCAGATATTTTTGGTCTCTGCTAGAGTCACTGGAAGTAGTGAAGCAATAAATACATCAAAATATGGAGGTAAACAAACCCATAAAACACCCAATGTAACAAATGAAACACCCACAAATACATAAATATTTATGAACCAAGGGGTGCTTCTGAAACGCCCAGCAGGTTTGATTGGGTTGAACAGTCCAGCCAAAGCATTGTGCACTCACATGATTGAGGAAACAGGAATTACATGACAGGGAAGAGAAACAGTGGATGTGCAATGAATTTCAGCTCACTCTACTGTTCTTAAACTTCCCAAAGCATAAAAAGGATGACCTTCAGTGTGACTTGCTTGTGGCAGTATCAGTTCCTGATACAGAGTATTCCAAAAGTAATCATCCCATTTTAGTTTTGGCTCAAAGAATGAGAGCCATTAAGAGCAATCACTTGACACTTACAGAATTGTTCATCTGTCCATCTGGCTGGAGATCCTCAATCCTTTCTCTCTACTCTCTCTCCATATCCAAAGATATGGAGTTGGAAACTCTTGTTCTTTTTCATGTAAAAATGCAACAGTCACAGTTATATAATCAAATTCCTATGGGATTAACATAAGTGCTGAGAAGAATACAATAGACATTTTCAACATTTCTGAACATTTGCAATTTTTCCCAATTTAAAGACCATAAGGGTCATTAAATGAGACTATTTATTAGGCTCTTGTACACATTACACACAGAAGATATACATCTTCTCTCTGGTGAGCAGCAATAGGACACAGAGAAAAAGGCATAAAGCTGCATCAGAGGACATTCAGATTGAACATCAGCATAAATTTTTTCACAGAGAAGCTGGTCACTCACTGGAACAGGCTGCCCAGGCTGCCCAGGCACATGGTCGCAGCACCAAGCCTGGCAGAGGCCAAGGAGAAGCTGAACATTATACGATATAATTCTAGGTAAATCTAGATAAGAAATTCCTGAGATCAAGGCATTAGGCTTAATGATCCTAGTGGGTCACATTCAGCTGGAGATATTCTAAGATTCTATGACACCTTTTCCTGGAAAAACCCCAGCAACTTGTGTTTTTTAAAGCACATTTTTCAAAAGGTTTCATAGACTTATTCAACTGTACTAAAGGTGGAAGAATTCAGTAATTTCCCTTGTAGTTGGCTGTCATGAAACTAAAATTAGTAATTTCTTTCAGAGCCCCTTCAGAAGAAGGAACAAAGCTGTTGAGACCTGACTAAGGAACTGAACAAAGTAGAATAAAACAGTGAAAAATAGATATGACTCTTATATTTCTGCACTTTGGATTTAGATTTCCTAAAAATCTACTGCTGAGTGATACAAATAATGTTCTTTCTTAAGAACAAAACTCTTTTTACTAAGAATATGAACCCAGACATTTTGGTGAGGATCTGTATCTTCAGGGCTGAAGCAGATTTCACATGTTATGGATATTACAATAAAACTGTGAAGAGCTATTTGGGCTACACAGGTTGAGCCTTACTGATCTTTCCCTCTCCTTAAATATCCCTGTGTCCTGGCATTATGACTGAAGATTTTAAATCCTTTATCTATGTGTGCAATAGAGCTACTTTATAGGTATCCTGTTACAGCCAAGAATCTCCAAGAAAGCCTCATTCTGAAAATTAACTGCAATCAATACACATCAGGGCATTGTGCAAATATCTAATGCTTTCCTGCCAATGGGGAATACAGTTAGAGTTACACATGGAATTTTCTTTCAGAATTGTTTCCATTATAAGAATTTGAAATACAGTAGGAGGTTTTCCTGTGTAAGATGACAACTTTATTTTTATGAATGTTCATTTTGTTCCTAGATAAAGCACACAATGGATAGCTGGTCTTACTATTTTTTGCCTGAACGAACGTATTATTTGAGAGATATATATATAACAGCAAAATTTGTGGATTAATTTTCTCTGGTATTCAACCAGCTCTTTTGTATGACAGCTAAATATAAATACAGGGGGAGGTTCTGCAACCCTTATTTATGCAATGCAGCCTTTGCAGAATTGACATTGGCATTGTGTCTTTCTATGGTGTCCCAGTGACCTTATCTGAACACTAATTACAGTACAATTAGAGCATAATTTCAATTAAATCAAGGGAAGGAACCTATTATTGGTATAGCTCTCCAGTACACAGATAATGAATAAAAGTTTGCAGATTTTGATGCTGTTAACAGATTTTAGAATTTGAATGAAAATTATGAATCAAACTGAGCTATCACATTAAATTAACCGTTCCATAGGCCTTATTGTCTCAGCAGGTTGGGTGTCAACCTTTATTCTCTCCACACACTCTGCAAGATGTCTCACCTTGGGTTATTTTGCTTTGAAGGGTTGAAGTTACTGTATCATCATGGGTTTAGTTGAACACTATCTTTAGCCCTATAGGCAGCAGGATGCCTTCCCAGCCTGGCTGAATACAGTATTTTTAACATTTCAGGGAACACTTCAAGGAGACTTTCAAAGGCAAACACACTAGTATGAGGTAAATAAGAAGACTAAATGCATGTGTCTGTTGTAGAAAACTATGCTTCCATGGGACTGATCCTGCCTGGCACTGAGTGACTGAAAATAAATTTCAGGATGTTCAGGTAAGTCATAGTATGTCTCTGTACAGAAGTAAAGAAGCAAACTATTGTTTCCCCTGCTAATTATCCCTGTAAGTATTGTCCAACAGACCCACCATGTCTGTCAGCTTCTATGAACTTTTCTAAAGAAAGGACTGCAGAAGAAGCGGGATTCCAGACCTCTACATGAAAATTTAATGTTGGATAAATTATATGGCCAAATGTTGCTGGTCCCCTTCTAGAGTGTGTAATTATCAAGAAAAAAAAAAAACAAACTTGTCTCTGGAGACCTGAGTGTGTAGATCAGCAAAGCTGCAGGTTTCACTGACCTGACCTTGGCTGGCACGTTGGCAGGCACTAAATTCCATGGCCAGGCCTGTGAACAGAGGACACGGGGAGCAGCCACCATCCCACACTTCTGCTTTGCACAGCACCTTGGCTGGGGTGTGCAGGGAGAAGGGATGCTCATGGCCTGTACTTCCCAAAAAGAGTACCAGTGGAGACAAGTCTCTGGAAGGAATAGGATAGGATAGGATAGGATAGGATAGGATAGGATAGGATAGGATAGGATAGGATAGGATAGGATAGGATAGGATAGGATAGGATAGGATAGGATAGGATAGGATAGGATAGGATAGGATAGGATAGGATAGGATAGGATAGGATAGGATAGGATAGGATAGGATAGGATAGGATAGGATAGGATAGGATAGGATAGGATAGGATAGGATAGGATAGGATAGGATAGGATAGGATAGGATAGGATAGGATAGGATAGGATAGGATAGGATAGGATAGGATAGGATAGGATAGGATAGGATAGGATGGGATAGGGTAGGATAGGGTAGAGGAATTAATAGAGTAATAGAGTAATAGAGTAATAGAGTAATAGAGTAATAGAGTAATAGAATATCAAGGTCTTTCACTGGCTGTGCTGGTTTTGTATTAATTGATTTGTGGTGAAAATGGAAGAATTAATATCTTCACTAAAAAGCTTGCCCACATCTTTCTAGAAGAGGATATACTTAATAAACTTTTTTTCCTGGAGGAAACCAGCAGAAAATCTTTCTTTTCAGATAAAAAAATCAAATCTGTCAATTCACTAAATCTGTCTGTCCTATCACAGCTCCTTTCTTACACATTTACAGCTCTTATCAGCTCCTCTGAACAGCAGCCCTTCTCTGTGAAGCTCAGAATGCTTGGTTTGAGAGAGAGGGGCAATAAAAAAATATAAGTTCTCTGTTTCTACTGCCTTTTTTTTAAGTTGTGCAGTGACAGGAATGACATTTAGCCAAATATCAAATGAAACATCCAGGAATACATATTGTTTGCAAGTGAAATTTTTGAAGGAGGTCTCCACAGAGACTTGCCTGTTTTTATAAGCAATGACTCCTCTTAGTCAGTGTCATCTCAACCATAGAATTTAAAATGAAAGTGAAGCTTCATGGCTGTATACACTGTTTAAATGTCACCTTTTATTCATCATGCTTATTTTGCATCTAAACTAGTACTAGGTCTTCTATATAAAGGGGAAAAAGAAACCATTTCTAAAAGGAATGTTTGGGGCTACATGTTGACATTACATGGAGAATGATTAAATATTTTTTGCCAGAGCATGTACTTGATCTTACTAGAATCTTATAGTAACAAAGGACTTCTATTCCAGGAACCCTTTAAACATCTTTTATCCAGAAAAAAAGGTTAAATTATAGTGCACTGAAGCTGCCTCTGAGGAGGTAAGATGAATATACAGTTGCTTCAGGATTAATGTGGCTTTTAAAACAAGCTACAGTCCAAGAAATTATTAGCACACTCTGAAGATTATATTAATAACTAAACAAGAGAGTAATAACATACAGAGTACAAAAGAAAACAAAACCTTTGAAGAAAAAAAAAGGTTGTATTTTAACAAAAATTTCTTTTATGTTTTGAAGCAGTGATTTCCACATTGTTGAAATTTTTCAAGATCTCAGTGGTTTATGAGATCTTGAAGTCATGTAGCTTATGAGATCTTTACAGTCATATTTAGGACCTTCTTGGTTTCCTGGGTCATCCATATACCAACAAGGTTTTAATGCAGTGACCTTCTTCATACCAGCTGGGATCTCTGCTGGACTGTAGAAGACTTTAAACTGTATTCTTTGGTCCAGGTTAAACTTAGGAGTAGACAGTAGACAACTGCCTATTGACCTCAAAAGAAATTTAAAAATCCTTGCCCTACATGTTGGCATAAAAATAAAGTAACTGTTACAAAATAGGAATTTTTTTTATTAATAGGTATATTCTGTCGAGCATTTGAAGAGGGCAGAACTTACAGGGAGATCCATAACACCTAAATATGAGATTTGTGCAGTGTCGACAACCAGATGTGAACGAGCCTTATACCCCTTTGCATTCAAAGAAAACAAAAGATGCAAAATGAAATGTCACTGGGTGACATTTAAGACAGCTAAAAAGCATCTTAGAGGTCATCCATGAGCTATGTTGGGAATCTAAAACATCTTATGCAGTTGTACAGATATGCATCCAACCCATGTGTGTCTGCAATGAATCTAAAGAATTTTTTTCTAAGCCTTCTACAATCAAAATAGGAAACATGTCTGCTGTCCTGTTATTTATATCTCCCTTTGACACATAAAGGTCTTTTACAGTGTGGAAAGGCAGATAGCTCAGCCGGTATCCACCTCTCACCTACAAAATTATAATTTCTTCAAACATCTTATTCACAGTGTTCAAACTAGTCATATCAGATAAAACTAAATACAGGGAGAAATTCTATGGAACTACTAGGATTCTAATAAAATATTGCATAATAGAAAATATTTTTTGTTCTGATAGATAATAATTTTATCTGTACTTACACAAAAGTAAGTAATTATTAAATTTTTAGTTAAATAATTCACTGATCACTTTTTCATACAAGTTGGAATTCACTGGTCATATTTTTCAATTATAAACCTGTTTATACTAGTCAACCTGCAATAGTCAGCACTCTGAAGTCAAGAAAAATCAAACCTAGGGCTAAATAGAGAAATTGTGCAACAATTGTACTGCTGCTGTAGATTTAGGTCCTATTACAAAGGTTTTAATTGGCTAAGGAGCAGGGAACAGAATGGGAGTGAGCAAATGCTTTTCTCCATGGTTCACAATCCCATCTGAGCAAGGCTGCTGTGCATGTACTGATTGATCTAGTAAGACTCACTGTGAGACTCCACACAACTGAAGGGCTTTCCTTCCACCCACTGATTTCATTTCCCCCTGCAGGAGGCTGAGTCAAGGCCAGCAGAGCTCGGGAGTGCTCCACAGCTGGTATCTCTGCCTGGTACTGGTGACACGATGGGATAGTACAGGGACAGATGGGCTATACCACCACTGCAGGGCTGGTCATGCCATGCCTGCCCTGTCCTTGTTGCTGTGATGGATCCTCACTCTGCTTTTGCATAGATGCAGACACTTTCTGCTGGAGTACTACCCAGCTGGTCTCAGAGTTGCACCTCAATACAACCTTGTGTTCACACCATGCACTTGTGAAAGGAGTGTTTGGGGTGCAGCAAAGGCCCAGCAAACATTTTCAGAATGCATATATATCTATTGAAAGTGCCAACCAACTACAGTAGAATTAGCTAGGGTGAAAAGTTAAGATTGATATTAATTTTGTGATTTTGGTGACGGAGGTTGAAAGAGATTTCACTGGGGGACAGTAAATCCATGAGGAAATAGCTTTCAACTTCCTTATAACCATATGGTATGGTGCTGACAGCTGTGTGAGAGGAGATACTGAGGCAGAGACTGTCTGATATAACACCTCCAATGGGCTTGGTGTGCAGAATATGACTGTATTTGAGTATTTCTCAGATGAAGACTGCACCAAATTGTTCACACCCTCTGATAAGGCTGGTCTGCATTGTTAACACTTTTTTACAAGGCAGATCAGAATTCCTCAACCACAATTTCTTTGCTGGGTCTTCAGCATTTTTCTGTACCTCGTCTTACTCAGGAAAATTTAGTACCTCTTTCACATTGCTTCTCCTGTCTTTGTTATACATACAAAATATCCTGCTCAATGTTGTGTACATCTACTCCCTTAAGTGTGTTCTTCTGTGAGTTTCCTTGTACCACGACCCAGTAGATGAGAACTGGGTCAGATGTTTATTTGATAAAGTCTTTTATCTCCAAGGCATTCAATTCAATAATTTTATTGGTCCTTCATGCTACATATTTATTAGGAATTTATTCCCCCAAGAACACGGTCTCTAAGCAGTAATTTGTTGCTGTAGTAGTTTATCAGACAGGTATGCCTAAAGATTTCTGCTAAAAGTGCATATTTTGTATGGCAGGTCCATGCAGACCCTCACTAGCAAGAATGAGGAGAGAGCAAGGAGCTTTTATTTGGCTACACATGAGCAAAGTAAGTGGATTAATAGAAAAGAATTTCAACTGTTGGATTTCAACCCATCCTTTGTAGCTTACTGAGAAGGTTTAATAGGGAACCAAACAATGTGGAGAACCTGAGCCCTATCTAGTATTTCATTTGGCCTGATTCATGACTCCAAGTGGAGCTTGGAGTTAATGATTAATAGTCAATGGTTATCAGAGTGTGCCAATGCTTAACAGCTTATGTAGCTTACAGATATGGTGCTCTTCAACAACAAAGCTCTCCAGAATCTGAGGGCAATCACAGGCTCTAGTTGCTTCTCAGAGTCCTTACCATAGATGTTTTCTCTATATGTATCCCTCTCTTTGTCTGTGGGTTTTTGTTTCCAAATTTTATGCAATAGTTTTACAACCTTGCAAGCTCAACCAACATGCTGTAACAAGGATTTCCATAGCTTGATTCCAAACTGTGAGAAGATCTGCTTTTATTAATTGTCAACCTGCCACTTACCTTATTTGATGATTCAAGCTCTTAAAGTGCAACAGATAATCAGCAGTCATTTTCCTGACAGCTCATCTTGATTTTGTAGATCTCTGTCATAGCCTCTTGTCAAATATCCCTTTCCCAGACTGAAGAGGCCAAGCATACTTGCCCATCCCTCATACAGAAGTTGCTTCACTTGGGTAACCTGAGAAAGAAACCCATTCTTAAGATAATTTTTCAGCTTTATCATATCCTTGTATTTCCCAAGAAAAGAGAACACTCATTGTGAAGAAAATAAGAACAACTCATCTATTTCAACATTCTCCCACCATTCAAAGAAACACTTAGGCTAACTAATATACATGTATCCTTTTAGGTTTTGAGTGTTTTTATGTTACTGTCCATATGTAATACAAGAGTGAAATATATTCTTTGGGTTCCTTTTTCCGTTTCATTGTAAAAATTTCCCATGGTTCAAACTGGGGTGCAGATAAGTTCGGGTAAGAATTCCAAACCCAAGAGACGTCAATTAGAAATTAAAATGACTTAGAGGTAAGATAACATATGTTATTCTCACGCTTTGATTAAAACTGGTGAAAAAATCTCTTCTGATCTCTTTAGAGGTGTAACTTTGTCATTCACGTCTGGTTTCAGCGCACTGTAACTGGATTATGAAACCACTCCTGACTGATACAGACTTATAAAGAGGATCTATTGCAGTTTGATTGGGCTTGATTGACTTTTTGACAGCTGATGAATATGGATTAACCCTAAACCCTCTAGAATCTTTGGAGTTAGGTGGATTTTTTTGTCCACCATATTAAACAGTGAATGAAGGGCCTTCACATAAGAAGGTATGTATTGAACAGGGATTTGATGGCAACCTCACAAGAAAAGGATAGAATCTAAAGAGGAAGGAACAGAGTAAAAGAACATTTAGAGTGTAAATGCTAACTGAGAATTGTAGAAGGAGAAGACATTATGAGATGAACAGAAGGTCTACGATCCTCTTGGTGCATGTTACCAAAAAACTTGGAGTTACGCCCAGGAATCCTGAATCTTTCCCACTTTTTCATGAAAAAAAAAAAAAGGACCTGTTGAAGAAGACAATATGTGATCAGGAAATTAAAACTGCACCAGAACATATATATATATAAAAATACAGACACATATAAAAATTTACAAAAACATATTTAAGGATTTTGCCTATATTTCAGCTTTCTTGAGATGAAATGAGGAAAGACAAGAAAAATATAAGAAACCAATTACCTAAAGAAGTTTCTGTTCCCTGAGATTAAAATAAGAATAAGAGGATATCTGATTATAATATCTTGAATAAATGTCTATTCAACATTGTTGTAAACTGCAGAATTCTTTTCTGCATGACATTGCTATGGCCAAGGCCTTAGCACATCCCAAAAGGGGCTGTATTTTTCAATAGATTTTGGAAGTATACTCAAGCACTACGAGAATAGATAAAAAATAGGTGAACATTCCTCAAGAATACATTTTTTGAGTGATAACAAATTAAGAAAATCTTAAAGGGAAAATATCAAGAAACAAAATAATTGATTTGATTTTTACCACAAATTTTACCTTCTTTTTAATCTATGAAATACACAAAAAAAATTAATGTTTTACTATTATGTCATTGCATGTTTCTCATAGCTGGATATGACATATCTACTTTGCTAGTCTAATTGGTAATTAATTTTGAAATTCATATTCTAGTGGATAAATTGGTGGTCTAGCCATCTTTCATTGGTTTTAGTATTAAATGGTTCCTTATGTTGAGCATAATTAAACATATAACACAGGAAAATAACATTTTTAAATAATCAGAATTAAACTTTTTTACTTATTTGTCACAAGTAATTTATTTAAAATAAAATTTTAGCAAAATTGATCTGTTAGTGTTAATGAACCAATAATTTCTCTTTAGGGTATTTCTCAATAGTCTAGTTCAGCTTCATTTGCCAAGTTACAAGTATAATATACTGAAATAATTTCTGCTATTGAAAAAACAATATTGAAGATAAGTTTTGATTGGAAGTTGTCTATGAATGATAGGATTAATAAAAATACACATTCTCAATAAAATCATATAACATATCCATGTAAATCCAGGATATTTTTGTTGTTTTTCTGCCAACACTTTTTGTTCTCTAAGCACTTTATTTGCTTTATGCGAACTGAATATCAGTTTGCATAAAGCAAATAAATTGCAGTATCTCAGTTAAAAAAACTAGTAGGACTGTACACATTTATTAGTGATGACTTTCTTGTAACTGTCATTGCAATCTTCAGCTCAGGACACTTTTGTACAAATGAGGAACAACCAACATGTCAAAGGACAGATAACCAAATAAACCTTTTTAATAAATCTTCCAAATATAACTTTGAATATTGACTATTTATTGAGAAGTTGGAGGAGAAAAAATAAAACCTGAAAAACATTAGAGATACAGAATTATCACAGCAAAAGGAATAACCATGGTTGCAATTGTGCTCTCTAATTAAGATGATCTCATTATAGTAGCAAAGCATTTAATACAGGAATAGATATGTGATGAAGTATAACAAGGAAATGTGTCTGTCTTGTTTTTCAGAGGTTATCACAGGCATCTTTCTTCAGAACAAATGGGGATATACAGTAATCTGGGCAAGAAAAAATCTGAAATTAGTACCATTTTGTGCTGTCTCAACTATTCTCACCTTCCCAAAAGAGCTCATGTAAGAAGTTCAGGCTTTTTCGAATTTCTCTGCCTTTTGTCAGATCAAGATTTTGGTTGTTTTTCATGACTTTGACATTTAAGTAAAAAATATGTATTATCAAGATTTTTATTGATGTAATAGCACCTCTTACAAACCATAAGAAGAAGGCTGCACTAAGCTGACCAGAACTTATTCATTCTAGCATGTTGCCTGATAAACTCTGGCAGATTAGATGGAGAAAACACTTTTTTTTCTTACTCCAATGGCATCATTACGGCTTATAAAAAATATTATTTTCAGTTCAATAAGGTGCAATCCACTTACAATGATATTAAAAAGATATATATTATATACTAACAATTAATTCTTTCTCTCATCCTCTGCCACCCAGAATAAATAGAACAGAAATTCTCTCAGACCAGCATTCAATAATACAAATCCTCAGATGTGCATATCATCTCATCAGAGATTCATCCAGTTATTACCTGCTAGGAATACATTCATTCTGTATTATCTGCTAGCATTAATGTAAGTAGAGATTCTTCTGATACATATGAAAGCCAGACTATTCACCTCTCCATTCCCTTCTTTCTCCTCAGTCCTTTAATCCCTGTTAACCCACTTGTTGTACAAAAGTCTTACTGGAGATTCAAGGTCATGTCTCAAAGTTTGCAATAATCTGCATTGACTAGAGGACCCATACAGCTATTCAAAATATCCAAATCTTGTCCAGTAAATGCTACCTTCCATTTCCCATTGTAATGTTTGAATCACCATTCTTTTTCTTCACCATGGGACCATAGACTTGGGTGACAGCAAAGTGCTCCCTCTCCCTCCTGCTTTTCTATAATTACCTAAATATTTCCACTCAAGCTATTATCATTTTATAACCCACAAGCACAATGTTCAGGGTTCTGTCTAACAGGAACAAAAAGCAAATTACAGGCAAGATCCTAGGCATCTTCTTTATGTAACTGAGGTCTGCATTTATATTTAGAATTATTATTTCCAGAACTATATCCAGGTTTTTTTCTAATTAATAAAAAATACGGAGTCTGCTTTTGTAGCTGAGTAACACCTAATCATTATGGGTGTTACACCTAATCATCATACAGTAGCTAAGAGGTGTAATGATGTGTAATACCTTGTGAAAACCTGGGATACACAAAACCACGCTTGCACAAAAAGTTAAATAGAGTCTTGTAGCTGGTGTGCTTGGCAGATACAGCTAGCATTGCCTCAGTGTGTCCTCAGAGCCAAACAGTGAGAGCTCACAACCCAAACAAGGGCAAAATGAAACCTGGCAGTGCTGCTTATGTCCCACACAATTCAGTGTAACTTTCAGTTTCATCATAAAGCACAGCCTTGCTCTGTTCTGTCCTCAGCTTCAGGTGTGTGGGATTTAATAGCTGCACATCTGCCAGGTGAGTCAGTTCAGCTTGGTGCTCAAACACAAAACCTATTTTTGGTCGTGGTTTTTCCATCGTATCAATGAGTTGAAGAAATTCATTGCATGATTGACCTTTCAAAATGGTAAGAGGGCTTATAAGAAAGATGGGAACAAACTTTTTAGCAGGGCCTGTTATTATTATAGGACAAAAGACAATGGTTTTAAAATAAAAGAGTAGATTTAGAATAGATATGAGGAAGAAAAAATTTTACAATGAGAAGGGTGAAACACTGGCACAGGTTGCCCAAGGTAGTAGTGGAGATCCCATCCTAGGTAGCATTCAGGGTCAGGTTGGATGAGGCTCTGAACAATCTGATATGGTTAAAGATCCCTATTCACTGAAGGGTAGTAGGACAAGATGACCTTCCAACCAAATCCATTCCATGATTGCTAAATACTGTGCCAGAAAAGGGACTAATACTTGCACATAGGAATGGGGCTTTGGAAGAGCCTGACTTTGGCTTTGGAAAGGTTAGAAGAAGCCTGAATTTGAACTGCAGCAGATTTAGGGTAACACAAACCTACTCACTGGGTGGTGTTCATCAGATGCTAACCTGTGCAGTGCAGAGCCAAAGCCCTGCAGCACTTTATATCTACTTGTTCTCTAAGTTGCTGTACTTCTCATGATTTCTCTGGACTTTTCTTTCCATTGTAGTTATTCCCAGTTTCTCAAGAAGAATTCAGCCACCAGCTCAGATCATCCACTGGCACTCAAAATCTGCATTCCTAGGCAGCTTATGGCATGTCACGTTACATTAGTCACCCATAAGCTCAGTATTGAGTCATTGTTGTAGAGCCATTCTGGCTGTTAAGCAGTTTCCCTTTTGTATAATCATGGTTGACAACGACTTGACAAGAAACTTGTCCTTTTTTTTTGCACTGCTAAAACTTGAAGTTGTGGTCTTTAAAAAAGGAAGAGGAATCATGCAAACAGCTAAGACAGAAAGAGATTTCTTATACCAGGCTTTATAAACTACTTTCCATTTTCTTATTTTATGCCTTTGCTATTTAATTTATCAATTAATTAACCTTAATGAAAAAGGGATACTTTGCTAAAGATGCACATGCCTTACTATTGCAAATAATTAGAGCAATTAGCTACAGTGCTTTGATATCTATGAAATAAATTGCACAAGCAAAAAGGTCCAGTTTTCAGAGGCATTTAGGCAAATAGACATGCAAAATTGTCACTCAGGATAGTTTGTAGGTGCTGAGGCAGTTAAATTTCTTTGTGTTTAAGTGCCAGTTAAGCAGTGGGCTGTCTGAATCCTTTGTTTCTAGTTTAGTAGTCAAATGAACATTTTAACAAGAAAACAGGATCAGATAAAAAATGAATTTTAAGAAAAAGAAATTCAATAAATATTTTTAAAGCACCTTTGTATTTTAGTACTTGTATGTAAGGGAGTAAGACAAAACTGGAGACATTTCTTTCTATACAAAAACCCAATACTGAACATTATTCAGAGTGTGAAAGGCTTAACCACTGTTACCACATCTGTGTTTTTCACACACCTCCCCAGCTGTCCGCAATTCTCTTCACTCTAAATCTTTCCATAATGGTTCCCCTTAATCTCTTCTTTGGATCATTTACAGTTTATGTGGAAGATGTTAAATTACCAGAGACAACAGTTAAGATAATTCACTAGCTCAGACACCAAGTGTCTCAGCTAGTGAGAGAGATGCCTGGATTCTCACGCTTTCTTGATGATAATTTGTGCAAAGAACTGCATTAACCAAAGGCTAAAATCTTTACACTCCTCTATTCAAATACTAGCCTGTTCCTCCAGACTCACCTTCTGGGATGCTGGAGATACAGATTCCTGCATATAGAAGTAGAATTTGAGCTTTTAAATAGCCCAAACCATTACTTTAATCCTGAAATGTCTGTCAGACTGGAGTGCTAGTACCTCAGCTACTGCATTTTTTTAAAATCTGGCTCTCCATTAAATCATATAAAATAAAATAAAATAAAATAAAATCATATTTTATTATATAAAAATAAAATAAAATAAAATAAAATAAAATAAAATAAAATAAAATAAAATAAAATAAAATAAAATAAAATAAAATAAAATAAAATAAAATAAAATAAAATAAAATAAAATAAAATATAAAATAAAATATCAGTCCAGTTAAGAAGAGTGCCAAGCAGTGTGCCTGTCTGACAGAAACAATTTACCTCTGGAGGTAATGCAGAGGTCTTAATTCTCTGTCCCTCAACATAGAAGGATCACAATACTGACACATCTTAAATGTCACTGCAAAGCAAAAATCAAGTTGGTACAAAATTTGAAAGCACTGCATTTCATTTCAGCTACTTTGCCTGCAGCTCAGGACATCTACTGCAGGACTGAGGAGCAAAGCAAACACAGAAGAGACCTGCCACCTTGCAAAATCTGTCTTTTGACTGTTTGGCTTCAAAGTCTAGTTTTTGGTTTCAATAATCATTAGAAAAAAACACTTCTGAACTAATTACTACTACATAACCATGGATTTTTTCCCCCAACTCCATAAAGATCTAAGATGAGAATCTCTTTTGAGAATTCCCTTTCTTGAATGTTGTGAATTGTGTGAATAACCTGTATCTCACTGGGTTCTCATGGGCCCTAGTGGTTGTGCAGGCGGACAGAGCAAAGACATGATCCTAACACGGGATCTCTGTGTTATTCATGACATTGTAAAGCTTAGTGGAGCTCCCCATACCATGTCCATTCCATGATAAAGTGTGTCAGATAGCTCAGGCATTTCCTGAAAGACCACAAACCCCTTGATCATCCTTGCTTAACTTCTCCCAAGCTTTTTCAGTTCTCATATATAATTTTGGACATGAAGGAACCATAACAGCTAGACAGTGTTTGCTGTGGGGCAAATCATGGGTTTATGTAAATAGCTTCTGTTTTGTTCTCTATTATTTTCTTTATATTTTTTGGTTTATTTTTACCAGTGTTGAATGGATATATTCAAGGAACTATTCATCTCAGCCCCAAGGTTTCATTCTCCAGTGGCTGGAGTGAGTGTGTGTGGAGCTCCACATACCTCATTTTGTGTGTGAATCTACAACTGGTTTACACTTATGTTGTTTTACCTGTATCTTCTCCCATCTGCCATTTTTTTACTCAAATACTTGCAAGGACCTTTTGCAATTTGCTGCAATGGATCTCATCCTTTCCACCTTGAAGAACCCTGTGTCATCAGCAAACTGTCACAGCACATCCCCTTTTCCTGCTCCTTTGTGCTTCTGTTAAACAGCAAGTTGGAGAACAGCACGCTGTGTGACTTCACTGCTAACCTTCCTCCATGGAAAAGTCTGATCTCTTACTTACCCTTAATCAGTCTTCCAGAGCTTAGGATACTGTCTATTTTCTTTATTTGGATGCAACTTTCAGGGATTTTTATTAATACCTGATGAATTCTAAAATATCTCCTTTAACTCTGATGCTGTCATTCCTATTTTCTCTCAAGTTCATCACAATTGTTTATGTGCATGAGCACTGCACTTCCCATGCATTGTTTCTCAAAAGTCTTTGTGTTACCTGATAAGTCTAAATTGTCTTGCCTACGGGTTTTAACTTCTTTTTTTAAAAAAAAAAAATCATTTTAATATAGATTCTTTTATTTAAATTTACCACAAAGTAGTGTTAAAATTAAATAAAAGGATCTATATAAAGATCCTTTAAAGATCCACATATTAAGTGCCATAGTTTATTCTTGTTTGTTTTGTTTTGACCTGCATTGTTTATTTGGGGAGTTCTAACTACCATGACATATATTTGCAGCATTTGTTTCAAAAATATTTGGATTTTTATGGAAAACAAAACAAGAGTTTTGATGATCTGTCTGAAAGGTCTCAGATCATGGAACAACAGAATATTCCTAGTTGGAAAGAACCCATAATGATCATCAAATCCAGCTCCTGGTCCTGCGCAGGGCATACCCAAGGAGTCCCACTCTGTGCCTGAGAGTATTGTACATATTCTTCTAGAACTCTGCCAGGTGCTGTGACCATTTCCCTGGGGAGCCTGTTCTAGTGCTGAACCACCCTCTGACGTAATAACCCTTTTCCAATATCCAACATCAACTTCCCCCGACACAGCTTCAGGCTTTCCACGTCACGTCTTGGGTCACCAGAGAGAAGAGATCAGTGCCTGCCCCTCCTCTTCCCCTCACGAGGAAGTTGCACACAGCAGTGAGGTCTCCCCAGTCTCTTCTCCAGGCTGAACCAACCAACTGCCCCCAGCCACTCCTTATTTGGCTTCCTCTCAAGGCCCTCCAAAGTATTTGTCGCCCTGCTTTGGACATTCTCTGATAACTGGACAGCAGTGGTAAGGATAGACCCCAGGAATGCAGCTAGTGAAGGGGAGAAATGAAGGAGGGATAAAGAACACGAAAATGTACACAACAGGCAAAGGAGATGGTAAATGGATTTGTGCAAAGCTCTGTGGACCAGAGGATGACTGAAACAGGAATTCTGACCCCTCAAGTCTGGAAGCAAAATTATTATGTGATTATTATTTGTAAAAAAGAGATAGAAGAGTCCTGCTGAGCCCCCGAGACATCTGTTGCCCCACAGAAATTTTTGTCATTCAGTCTCATCTTTGCCACAGAAAAACAATCTACGTCCCTGCTTGTTGACTCGGAACCACTTGGAACCGCTCCAGAACCACTCCAGAACCACTCCGGAACTGGAACCGCTCCAGAACCGGAACCACTCCAGAACCAGAACCGCTCCGGAACTGGAACCGCTCCAGAACCGCTCCAGAACTGGAACCGGTCCGGAACCAATCCGGAACTGGAACCGCTCCAGAACCGCTCCAGAACCAGAACCCATCCGGAACTGGAACCACTCCGGAACTGCTCCAGAGCCGGACCGCTCCAGAACTGGAACCCATCCAGAACTGCTCCGGAACTGGAAACCGATCTGGAACCGATCTGGAAGTGGAGCCGATCCGGAACTGATCCAGAACTGGAACCGATCCGGAAGTGGAGCCGATCCAGAACCGGAACTGCTCCAGAACTGGAACCGTTCTGGAACCGGTCCGGAACCACTCCAGAACTGCTTGGAACAGGCCAGAACCACTGCAGAACAGGTCAGAACCAGTCAGAACCTGTTTGAACTGGTTCGGAACCACTTGGAACCATTTGGAACCGCTCCAGAACCACTCTGGAACTGGAACCTCTCCGGAACTGCTCCGGGACTGGAACCAATCCGGACCCGATCTGGAACTGGAACCGCTCCAGAACCGCTCCGGAACTGCGCTGGAACTGCTCGGAAGTGGTCGGAACCGGTCAGAACCAGCTGGAACTGATCGGAACTGCTCCGGAGCAGGTCGGAACAGGTCGGAACCGGTCAGAAGCTGTTTGAACCGGTTTGGAACCACTCGGAACTGCTCGGAACGGAACCAATTGCATCAATATGCATCACTTTTCTGTCTTACCCATAGATCAAGGAAAAATTTTTTAATATTTTAAAATGTATACTTCTATTGGGAGGATCCAGTTCATGACTGATGTCAGCAAGCACTATAGTCATAGAAAAAAATACTCCTAGAGTGAGCCAGAGATGCAGGTCTACTGAGGTGCAGGCCCCCAATGCTCTCTGGGAGAGCTACCATCCTTGGAACATGCTTTCACTATTTCTTCAAATATAAGATCCATACATAATGTAAGTCAGTTTTTACTGTAAGAAAATCTTGATTCCATAAAATCTGTATCTCCCCAAAAAGTTCTAGGTAATAGATTTCATTTGAACACAAGGGGAACAAATGTTATTAAACATAACATTAAATATTATTCCTTCGACTTGTGGTATGCCCAAATAATTTATATTCCAGATGCATTCCCTTTCAGAAAAATACAACAGGCTCCAATCCCATCTCTTCCTGATACTCTAGATTTAAACCCAATTTTAATGGTGAAAACAGCCAAAAAATAAAAGCAAAGTACACACCACAGACAAAAATTTGTTTTGCCTTAAAGGAAATGTCTCCTCTTTGAAAACCTCATACTGAGCAAACAAAAGCAAAAGTATCTGTTGATGTAATATTTATCACCCAAATCAGTAATGTTGAAATGATCAAAGAAAACATATTTACCAGTAGTGTGCTGGGTATAGATGTTGTTAGAATTTGAAAACAGGAACTGTAAAAAATTGAATCCTGAATGCAATTTTAATACATTAGACTCCTGATAACAGCTCTGTCCTGTTACAGTTCTAGTAAAAAAGAAAATACTATTGTAAAGACCAAAAGAATAACTTCTGAAAAGATATTTTTTTCTTAAAATAAAAAAGAGGTGATAAAGCTTTACAATATTATGCTTTCATGAAAATTCAGCAATGTGCTAAGACAAAACAACTAAAAAGAAAATATTTTCTTTGAACTTTTGCTTGATTTTTATGCAATCCAAGTATAGTAAAAAACAGGGAACTATTTCTGAAGGATACATTCCATTTCTACCACACCCTGGCATATAAGCCTCAACCAATGCTTGATTTAGTTCTTCCCTCCTTCAAACACCTTTTCCAGAGAGGATAAATGAACATTTATTTACAGTAGCATTCACATTGCTGGATATGAGGCCTTGATGGTAAAGAAAACTTGAGGAGTAAAGGGGAAATAACAGGTTTGACCCATTGTCTTCAAGTGTATATGGTAAATATTTGTTTTTAAAGATGGCTTTAAACTGAAAGAAGGCAGGTTTAGATTGGATATTGGGAGGAAGTTCTTTAATGTGAAGGTGTTTCTCCACTGGCACAGGCTGCCCAGAAAAGCCACTGATGTCCCATCCCTGGAGATGTTCAAGGTCTGGTTGGTGGGGCTCTGAACAGTCTGGTCCAGTGGAAGGTGTCCCTGCCCACGGCAAGGGTGTTGGAGCTAGATGACGTTTAAGACCCCTTTCAACTCAAACCATCCCATAATTCTATGAATCTATGATGATTTTTTCAAACCTATTGTTCTTCTTTAGCTAAATTGTAACCTTAAAGCTGTTACTCAGTGAGAGGTAGAAACTGTGGATGAGAATGTGAACTTGCCCTGAATACTATCTATTGGGGGTTTTTCCCCCCACTAATAAGTAGATTTTGTAGGGAATCCTACTATTTTGACTACTTTCACCTCTACTTAAACAATAAACTGAGAATGTCTTCAGTGAATTGCTATCTCCCAGCTGACATTGCCTGTCTTCCCAGCTTCAAGTCATGCAGTTATTGACCCTTTATCTTGTCAGAAGTTCTAACTTCCTATACATAGAAGGAATTCCTTGTTTCAGCCTTAATTTTGTATTGTTCTGTTTCGGGGGTTTGATCACTGAATGGAATTAGCGATCTTGCTCTATAGAGATTAGGTAATTTTTTTCACAATACATTGATGTACTACAACAATAATCTTACAGAGAAAATTTGAAGGAAATTTTACCTTCAGGGTCTCGGCCACAACTGAAAATATTGAGGCAATTGTAGGTTCCAGTTGTGAACAGATTATACTTTCTGCAGTTCCAGCAGGAATTACAGGTTCTTACCTGCAAGACTCAATGACCAAACATCTCCTCTTCACACGCCCATTTACACAGGTTTTAGTGAGGTTGGGTGCTGGTTCAGTGCTGCAAAGACCTCAACCTATATCTTCAGAAATCTGAATCAGACAACAACATATAATCATTACATTTGTCACTTTTTATTTTCTAGTTCCACTAGGGCAATAATAATTTATCCTTAAATTTTCTTAGCAGCAAATGATGGTCTAGTTTTATTATAATTATTGCCACTTTTGTCAAGACAGCTGGAGCCAGGAAATTGGTCATATTTTGTTTTATTCTCTTTTCAGGGAAGCAGTAAGCATGTTAGGATGCTGGGTATGCTTGTCAATCAAGGACACCAAGATATGTAGAGGATCTTACAAAAACTTTTTGCTCGCTCTAGTTTCCCCTTGGCAGAGTTAATTTCTCCAATTACAAGCAAGCCTGGAGTATCCAAATTTTGGTGAAACTTTCCAATAGTCTGTTGATTTCTTCTTTACTGAGAAAGTAACAAAACTTCCACTCAAAATACCATCATATTCCAGAGGATTTGAAACAATTTCGTCTCCCTCTAGAATACAAATTCAATTAATTTATTGTGATTTTACAGGTTTTATGTAACTCTCTCTTTTACCCTATTAATTTTATCTAGATGTTTCTACCTGTCTTTGGGCCAATCAGAGCCTTATTTTCAAGTTTTTTTAAAAACTACTGTAGTTGTTCCTAACTCTCAATCCTTCTACTCTTCTTCTGTCTTCTAGAAAACTTCAGAAATTAATGTTTTCTAAGCCTTGATTGTACAAAGACTCATTTCTTTACAGAGGAAGAGCAAAATATTTTGATTTCACTTGATTTCACATCCATTGTTCTTTGTGCAGAAAATTGTGATCAACATTATTCACTTTAATTACAGGAAAATAACACTAAGACATAGTATCATTTCCAAGTTATCTTTTCTTTACCATGCTCCTGAAGAGAAGAATTATCTTTAGCTTACTGAAGACACCACTCCTGTAAAGCAAGCTGCTCCAACATTACACAGGAATCTTGTGATACAGCACATATTTTATCCCTTAAATCCCAGTCTCACACCGTCTACTTGTCACAGCAAACGGCATTTTTTCCACAGGGCACACAGTAGATGCTGCCTTGCCCAGCACCTGGATGCTGTGATTGCTGTTTCATGTGGCAGCCTACTGTGGACCACTCCCACAGCTGCCCTGACTAAAGCCTATGAAGGATGCATTTTGCCAAAGCTGAAGAAAGTGGCAATCTCAGCCTCACAGGCAGGGCTCTGTTGTCATCAATCTCTATCACAGCAGTTAACCTAACCATCATATTTCTATTTTTTCCTAAGGAAAAAAATAAATATTCAGAGTATCATGCTGTTAGACTGAAGTTCAATGAATTGTTCAAAGGCAGAGCACACAATTTGCTCTTCCAGCTCTTGCTGTTTTAAAAATAAAACATCTTTTCAGGTTTAACTTATTTTAATGTCATGTTAGACCTGACACTGCTTCTAAGTGTTGGCTTGGTAAAACTTTTAAAATAAACTAAAAGTGCAACTGGGAGAGATTATAGTGAAAAAGCTTAACATATTTGTTGGTAAATATACTTTTTTATTATTTTCCTTATCTAGACAATAACAATTTCAGTCATCAAGACAGAACAGCACTCGTTTTTCTGTTATGCTCTCATCTCCTGTTATTCTTCAATGCTGCAAATCTAATAAAGGGTCCTGATCATCCTTGAACCTTTTGCTTTCCATGTTCCCACCTTGCGTCTCCCAGCAGGTCTTTGAAAGCTCATGGCCATTGCTGGTTTCCTACAGCTCCTGCTATTGTTATTGCTCACATAACTGGTACCACAGTACTGGGGAGGAGCTACAGCAAAATAAGCCCAGTGCAGACTTGGAATGGAGATGCACTGAAGTGCAGTGCCTGATGTATTGCATCATCATCTGTTTCACATCATCTGCTGTGGCATCAGAAGAGCCTTCTGAATTTATGCAGGAGGCCGGAACACAGCAATGGGCAGTATCATACTAATTACAGATACACTGTTATACAGCTGGCTTTTCAAAAATACAGCCATAGCCATGCAATTTGCTTTTTAAGTACTCACATCTTTTTATTATTATTATCATTATCATATTTATTTCTGTTACAATTGCTTTATCAAAAGTTGGTTGCTTGTCTGTAAAATGCCTTTTTATTTATGATGTGAATTTTCAGTGCTTTAAGATAACTGCCACAAGAGCACCCAGGCAAGTTCTGAAGCAAAATCTGCTTACAGAGTTTCTTGCTTATTCATATGGTTTTTGCTGGTTTTGATTTATCCATTTCTTCTCCAGTACCACACTGAACAAGAAAAATCCCATTTTTAAAATGTTGTTAAATGAAAGAACTGGCAGTCTAAGAAGTCTAAGAATCTGAAAAATGCAAGCACAGGCAGTAGCATTTAGCTAATGTCTTCAAAAGGGAAATACAAGGCAATAAGGAAAGAAGATCCTTACTGGTCTGTTCTTTGCAAGGGACCTCAGTAACCTTTTTCTCAGTCAGCAAACTCTGTCCATGCATGGAAAAGAGGTTTAAGGATGTATCATAATGCATATATACAAAGGGATAAGGGCCCTTTTAATGACCTATGGTAGTGACAAATTATTTCATCCGCCTGCCTAAGATCCAGCTCAGCTTTGCCAGTCACTACATTGCAGAATATCATCAAAGCTTCAGGCATCTCATGATGCACATTTCCCTGCTGATGAAATGGTGGTCTTTTGAAAACCGTGTTCTCCTTGATCTCTGATTTCCAATAGGGAACATTTTATAAGTCCCTGAACAGGGACTAGATTAAGTCATGCTATAAAACCAAAAAAGTATCTTCTGTATTTTCATCCTCTAAAAATGCCGTTTAAGATTGAATAAGATTTTTCACAAATCACAAATTTTAATGATGCAATGTGAAAATTTGCAAATGAGACACTCATATTTCTTCATTTTTTTAAGGGGAAATTTTATTTTAGACTGAATACATTCACTCTAAATGAGGCAAAGAGCATAAAAAATAATATGGATTCTTTGTGTTTTGATGAGTCAAACTGGAAACAAAATCATTTGGGATCAACTAAAAATAAGTTTGACTAATTTGATGTGTTTTCCATTTCTGTCTCTAATAAACACAAAATACAGTGTTTAATAAATTTTATTTTGTATAGGTGTAATATACCCCCAAGTTCTCTCCCCGTTTTTAATTTTCCTTGTTTTCCTATACATCTTTCAGATTTATGCTTTCTCCTACTTTTTCTGTCTTCTCACACACACTCTTTCTGGAGTTTTTAATGTGTGAACAGAAGTTAAGCAGTGCCGTGGTCCAACTTTTTTAAACTCTCAGTTCTAACTAGACTAGACAGCAGGAAAAATAAGTCATCCACACCATTCCTCTTCAAGCACTGCATCACTGCTACAGTACAATTACATTATGTAACTGAGGTTGGTAAAAAGCAGTTCACATTGTAAAAGAAGTTTCTGAATAATAACAGACATAATAACATAGTGCTGACAGATCCTAACTGACAGAAAGAGACAGGTCTTCCCATTAAAAGAAAATATGGAAGATAGTGAGGATGACAGTACTAATAATACTGTAAAGCTCAGTTTCTGGCCCTTTGCATATTAGAGATTATAAAATTCTGTGACTTTCAATGTATAAAAGTATATATATTCTCATATAAATTTCAGACTTGAAACACTTAATCTAATTAACTGCTTACCCTCAAAGGAACTCACTTAGCATTTGTGTTAAGGCTGCTTCTCTCCATTTTCACCTGCTTTTCTGGAATATCAGAAGCTTATGGGAAGAGGCAATGGACAAGAAAGCCAGTTAATCCTCTCATGGTCCTTCAGCATCAAAGCAAAAGAACCCAAACAGGACAAATACCAACAGACTCAAACCTAGTCCCATGCAAAACACCTTAAGTAGACATATATTCTTGTATATATACATATAGATAAATGAGCATTATGGCTCTGATCTGCTGTATGCTGACATTTCCTTGCCAGTTGTTGTCTACTTGTGCTCCTCTCTATTGACTATCGGTGGAAATGGGTAGCTGCTGGGAAAAAAGCCATTTTTCCTCCTTCTACATGAAACATCTTGCCTTGGGGTTTTTCGTGTGTGTGTTGAAGCAACACTTCAAACTAGTTTAAGCAACCAATTGAGAAATCGGATGTCCTTTGCACTCTGTTGACATACTGCATTCACACCTGCCCACATTTTATACTAAAATTATTTTTATCAAGGCATGGAGGCATTGTATTATACTAAATGATGCCTTTAGGCTGGTTGTAGGTGCACTGAGATCCCCTCCTGGCTCTATCCAAAGCAGAAAAAAAACCTTATTTCCTTCCTGCCTCAGTTTCCCTTTCTTCAATAAAGAATATGTTCCCGCAAGAACAGGTTAACTCTAACTACACATTTAAATAAGACCTGTCACCCATATTTTAATTCACCTTAGCTTTCTTAGTATCCTCAGAATATTCTGAATATTCTGGGATGTTTTGAATATCCTTGAATATTTGGAATCTCCAAAATAGAGCTATTGTCAAGTGGGGCCTAAATACTTATCCCATAAATCACAACACAGGCAAAGGGCTTGCCATAAATACATTCATCTCTGCTTCCCTCTTTCCTCAAGAGGAGTGGTGAAAAGATTGTCTTTGCAGTATGCTCTGAGTTCCAACAAATTTGGGGTAAGAAGTTCCATCTGGGGGTCTGAATTACAAACCTAAAAAATCACCTTCCAGCCTCTGCAGTTTGTTAGTATTGACAGAGCAACACCTCCTGGGCCACAGCTGATCCCTCACTCAACAGCAGCAGAGCATATTTCCTGCTGTGATATTGAATCGCACTTGCAGAACTGACTTAAGCAAGGTACAGTCCTCCATTTTCTCTGCAGAGGATCTACAGAATCAGAAGGACTGGTCTGAAACCTCAGTTGCAGAGTGGGATCTGGCAGGCTGTCTTAGCACTTGGTAATTCTCACCACCCTAGTTTTGCCCTCAGATTGCTTCTGAACCATATTTTAAACTTAGTCCCTCTGCTGGCAGATTTCATAGCACCTCTAAAGGCTGAATGCAGGAGGTCCTCTCTTCAGTGGTACTATAGGTCACCTAAGTGCATAAATTTGAAATTTTTGTGGCAGTCTACATTTCCACCCCTGGGAAGAAGCAGGGGACAGGCCCTGAACTATCCAACATCTCATGGAAAGACCTCAGGAGGGAACACATGGGGAAATATAGACTTTCAAAGCACTTTGCACAGTTTTCATTAGCAAATCACTATGCATTTTTATTATTCATAAGATTGAATCTGAAGAAAACTAAGCCAGAAGCAGAACAGTTTGGTTTCTGCATAAAGAATCATCCAGACTCTAAGACTGGAGTTATCTCCTGTCTTTCTGCATCCCAGTATCCACTCCTAGCTGTAATTCTGCAAGGCAGAATGTTATAAAAGGTCTCTAAAATAAAATCTCATGATTAGGAAAGTCTCTTGGAATATGAAGATCTGCATCCAAATCCTCCTCACTGTGAAGGGCCTACAGTCTCTTCCTAGAAAAGAATCTAGGAGCATTGGCAGAATGTGAGAGGCAAATGGCCCACTAGGTAGTTGGATACTTTCAGCATACCCTGGCAAGAAATAAGTAGAGAGACCACAGAACACTTTAAAGGTGTTTTTCAAGTGTTGAGTGAAGTTCAAGTGCTGAGTGAAATTCAAGTGAAATTGAAGTCAGAGGAGTTATGACACTCTGTTTAAGGCTTATTCCAAGCAGATAATTTTTTGTCACTAAAGAACTCATATTTAAGGTGTTTTTTGAGACGTAAATATGTCACAGACTTTTCTCTGAAAGCAAAAAGGGCTCACATTTGTTTTAAAAGTATGTCTAGAATCCTCAGAGCTGTAAGACCTCCATAGTTAGTACTGACCTGGAGATAAAATGTGACGCTCCAGAGAGCAAGAGGAGCTTGGACCTGTCATTGCATGACTCAATGAAGAGAAAATAAGGGTAGAGGAAAAGCAAGAGCAGAGAACTATGCATGGCAGAGCCATATACGTCTACAGTGTGATATCTGAGGTACTCCCCTTTGAGACAATGCAGTGCCGTTAAATAATTCATTTATTTTCCCAAAATATTATCAAAATTTATGTCCCTTTCACTTCAGAGTAGAAAGAAGTACTTTCCACTCACAAGGACCTTTCAAATCTGACCTATGAGATGTTTTTCCCTATTTTTTTTAATTTGGCCAATATCAACTTAAAGAAAAAAAAAAAAAAAAAAAAAAAGGAAAAACCCACAGCACCTTAATTATAACCTCTTACTTGTTGTAACAGAAGCCATAAAACCTAAACAACACATTTTGGCTACCTTCCTTGTGGATATTTCAAGGTTGAATTGGCAGCAAATAATTAATAGCTACTGGCATGAGTAGAGCTGCTACTTCTCATCAGGAACTTGAAGTTTCTCCAGAAGCTTGTCCTGCATCCCTGGCAATGAGTTTGTTACTGAGTGACAAATTTGGGATAAGGGAAAAATGAGCATGCAAAATGGTTTTAGAATCTACCTCATTCTGCTCTCTATTGTCATCAAAATATTACTTCATCTGTTCAGGATCATATACTTCTTATTTTGGGGAGTTGAAGGACTGCAGTGCTAGGTCCCAGATTTAAAAGATTAAATGTAATAGACCCTCCTCAGGAAGGCTGCACATCTTGACTATGAAACATAGTTCATCATATTTCACAAGATTAATATGAGTTTAATTGAACCACAAGAAGATATGTCAGAAGAATAATGCACATAATGGCACAGCTGTTAATTCTTCCTCTTCTATGTCCGATCCAATTCTCACACAAAAGGATTCATTCCAATTAGTTTAGCAGAAGATGGATTGGACCCACAGAGTGGATCCAAATTACAATGAAGAGCCCAGGAAACCTTTACTAATTTCTGTAAGCAGTAAATAGGCTCCTTATTAGTATAAATGAAATTGGTACTGAAATGCATTGAAGTGGTGGAAAGGATTTCAGTTTGTCTTCGCAGAAAAATGAATTTTATTCTAGATTTCTTTTTCCAGATTGATCAGAGTTACACGAATACAAACAGTGTTATTCAGAGGTCAATGCATTTTGTACCAAAGCCTAGAAAATATTCCATCTTTGTCAGAAAGAAAATCCATTTTTCAAGTTTGATAGAACAAAATGTTCCAGTAATACTACAGGTTGGTAAAAAAAGAAATGAAAAAAGTCTCAATTAAATTTCCTTTACATGTCCATCAGTCTAAAATCATTATTTAAACTTTTTTTTTTGCCTCTCTACTTTCTACCTTGGATAACCTAGAATAATAATCCTTAACAGAAGTATAAAAGAGAACAATACCAGCTGAAAGGATCAGTGGATGGAAAATTTGACTCTGATCTTATCTGTGACTTTGATTCATTCTTGAGCCAGAATCAGTTGCTACAGACTTAAATGTCTACAGATGTCCATGTTTGTCTTCATAAATTCATTTCCCTAGGGGTTTTTTTTAAGCAGTGGAAAGGCAGGATTTTGTGGAGCATTGTTCATTCAAGCTATTTTTTACATTTACCTTAGAAAGAGCTGAGTCATATCTCCAAGGTGCCTAATTCTCTCTAATGACTATAAAGACTTTCTAGACAAGCAGCTTAGCTTTAGACATCCATATCTGCCTGTATAAATCCTGCTCAGGGTAGTTCTCCACCTTTTTTTCCCCCTTTTTATTCTTCCCTGTGCTCAGACATTCAGCTGTTCCAGACAAGAATATATTTAGCTGCAGAGAAACTTTGTCTCGTTGAATATTTGAATATTAGAGAGACAGTACTTATATACACTATACTTTGAAATGGTTGTAGAGAGATTTAAAATGGAAGTGTTCTTTCTTCATGTTAAGGACATTCCACAGTTTCTCCAGCTGTGTCATATGGATACAGGCATGACTAGATTTTAGGCTTTCCTCTAATCCTACTATGATCTGAAAATTATGGTGCTCTTCCTCAGGATTCAGTTACGTTGGGGTTATTCCTCTTTGTTCTATTGCCCTCCTGGAATTGTACAGCTGAGCTGCATCCCAAATTATCTACCAGCTGAGAAGTGGGTAACCTCACATGGTGAGTGCATTTTGCTCCTGCCACCCTTTCCAGAGTACTCACATTAGTTCCGATTTCCTTCTGGAGGAAAGATACTGTGCTATTCAACTTTTCAGCTACCTTTGCCTCCCTTTATTGCACTCATTTTTGTTTTCCCAAGCCTTTATTAAAGTCGTTCCAGCATTATTCCCGAAGGAAAAAAGTATTAATACATATGAAGGATACCTTACTAAAAATTAATTGTGTACCATGCCACTAAGTGGGAGTACGTAGCTCTTTCCTAGCTCTGGATGTCTGCAGCATGCTAAGCATGCTATACTATGGCATAAAACCTTTACAGCATTAAGGTTTGCTTATTTCCTTTCAGCAAAAGCAGCTAAATCTCCAGTCCCTCTGGTTTTTTACCCATATTCATATTAATTTTTACAGCAGAAGTCTTCTCCATTGATCATTAAGACTGAACCAGTGATGTTGTCTAGAAGTGTAGACGCAACAAAAATGTGCAAGTGTCTGTTTGTGTTGTATATGTGATTAACTTTTATGGTGAGGAGGGATTTGATCTTATATCTTCTTCCCTATCAAACCATTTTTTAAGGACAGAATCTATTTCTTTATCCTCTTTCACATCACATCAACTTAAGCCATCTCTGAACACGCAGTAGATCTTTTCCACCTCTAATTTCTGAGATTTATTTACTGATGCCTATGGTAAGGGAGGAACAAAGCAGCAAGTACAATATATGACTGTTAATAGCTGTATTTTAATGCTGGTCATGTTTGAGCCTTTTACTGCTGGGTAATAATAACTTCTTCATGAATGTTTGGAGATAACATATGTCTCATCACCTTGTTCCTTATGAGGTGGAACTGTAAACAAAATATTTTATATGAGTACTTGCTATAAAATTTAAAATAAATCAAGTTACTCTCTTAGCCTGGCTAAAAATACTCTTCCTACAGGTTGGTTTCACCCTCTTTCTCCAGGGTGAAGATCCCAGATCAACTGTCAGTTGCACACCCAGTATTACCTCTTGTATTTCAAAAATTGTTTGGAGTTCAAGCTGTTTAGAGTCCCCAGAGTAAGTAGGACTTATTAATGCAGACCCAGAAATATACTAACATATAGCTCTTGCACTGTTATTGTTTTACAGCATGGACAATGGAGCTCTTATCTGTTTACACCTTTCTGAGGAGTCATCTTGATTGGCTGGCCTGGCCATCAGGTCGTGAAGCCAAGCAGATTCCATCTCAAGTCAATTACAAGATGCTGCTGTAGCCAAAAGATCTTGATTCAAAGCTCTCTGAAGTTCCAATTCAGCCTCCCTTGGCTTTGATGGCATTTTACTCAAAGATCTATTTCACTGCTTTTTCATCTTCCAAATTCCTTTGGATTCAGAAATTAACTCTGTGAAAATGGAGAATAGACAAAAATATGGTTCACCTGTATCAGTGCAAACTGTTTTCTTTCTATTTAGAAACACATCTAACTTATTTCAGCTGACCTCTTTCAGCTAGAAAACTAGGAGCTGACTGCCAGGGCTGCCATGTTGGTCCCAAGTCCAAGAGGGACACATGTATCTTGATCTAATTTATGCAAAGTCAGTGCCAAAAAGTTCCAAAAGTTTTTGCTTGCCCAGATTAAATTTATTTAGCTTGAAGTCACATATCTAAGGAGATTAATTGCTATAGGTTCTATTCATAAGCAATTGATAAATACAAGTTTCTCTAGAGGGCAATGAAGTCTGTTAGGATAATAATTGCCTGCTGAAGGTACCTGTCCATACATGTTAACAATATAAAGTTACTAGAGTGATGAAAGTTTGTCGTGTAAGCAACTCAAGCAGAAGCCCAACTTTTTGTGGAACTATCCCGGATGTATTTTTAGACTTAGCATCAACAGACATTAGAATCATAGAATAAAATCATTAAGGTTGGAAGAAGTCTTTAAGATAATTTTTGCCCATCTTCCTCTTTGTTGGTACACATTGATCCTGAGCTAGCAGGAGGTTATCCTTGAGTGTTAACCAGATTTCTCTGGAATGTTCCATCTAGGGTTTTATCCCATGTACTCTCCCAAGCAGATCCCTGAAGAAGTCAAATTTTGCTTTCCTCTTCATGTTGTGCACCCTCCCCACTGCCATAAGGGTTTTAAACTCCACCATTTCCTGACCACTACAGCCCAGGCTGTCCTTGAGCTCTACACTCCCCACCAGACCCTCCTTGTTGGTGAGAACAAGGACATACAGCATGGCACCTCTCATCACTGGGTTCTCTACCATTTGGAAAAGGGAGCTGTCATCAACACATTCCAGGATTTTTCTGGTTTGCTTATGCCCTGTGTTGTCCCTCCAGCAGATATGGAGTTGGGTGAAGTCCCCCAGGAGGAAAAGGACTTGTGAATGTGAGGCTGCTCTTCTCTATACAGAAAGAGTTATCTGCTCATTCCTCTTGATCAGGAAGCCTTTAGCAGACCTCCACTGTAACACTGCCTATCCCTGCTCTCCCTAGAGTCCTGACTATAAACCCTCAACTGGCTCATCATCCCAGAGCTCCATGGAAGAGCTCTATGTATCACAGCTGGCCACTGGTGGGGTGACATCCCCTCTTCTCTCTCATCTTCCTTTCCTGCTCCATTCCTTCCCTTCCAAAACTCCAGTCATAGACACCATTCCAACTCGTCTCTGTGATGTCAGTAAGATCACAGCCCTGCAGACATCCACACAGCTCCCAACAGTCCTTGTTGATACCCTATAATAATGTATCTCCACAGAGGTTTGTTTGCAAGTCAGGTCCCTGATGAAGCCAACTCACTGACTGGAGAGGCTGGAATGCCTTTGCATTGTTCTCCAGGTACTCTCTTTCATATCTTGTATCCTAAAACAACCTCCCAGGAAGCTCCAGGGCTTCCACACAGAATGCTCAGCTGTCATAGTGGAAGGGAAGGCAGAGTGTCATTGCCTTCATACCATCTGAGAATAAGGCCTGCAGAGAGTAGGGTGCGACACCCTGGCTGCAACTCACAGGAAGCTCAGTATGATAATTTAACACTGGTTTGTTTTTTGTTTCAATATTTTATATTTCTCTGTTTCTCCAACCCGTGAAATGTTCTGCCACTTTTTCACTTTGCTTTCTCTCTTGCTGTGAGTTGAATGTCTATACTGAGAGAATCTTTGCCGTAGATTTCATCCAAAGGATTTCTGTAGCAAAAGAAACAATTCTGTTGTTCCTTACTCCCACTCAGAACATTAACAAGAGCAGGATAATGGATTCCTATCTAGGTGCCGTCACATTCTTCCTATAAAAATGCGCATACAGTAAAGTACTTCCAGCTTGCTAACAGCTACAAACTGGTTTTGTATTGATACTATTATATATTCTCAGCATTTATCATCAATTCTCAACAACAAACTATGTCCTACACTGAGGGTGTTATGTTTTAATCTCCACTAGGACCAGAGTAATGTGATGTATAAAGGAGATGTAAGGCCTCTTCTATGTCCATTTTTTACATTAAAATCCCATTGAAATGCTGCTGAAATCTAAGAAAATCATGAGAATCTATATATTGCAAGACTGAATATTTGACAATAATGAAGGTGGAGGGAAACAAACTATGTATTTTCAGAATTTTATGCAAAGCTTTTTTTTTTGGTGATACCACATTTCATATATAGGTGATGTTTTGATGTTGCATGTAGATAAACTGAAGGAATTTCAAGATCAAACATAACAGGATAAGAACACGTTTGATGCTAGTTTTTAAACCTTGCATGTGAAATTTGATATCAGTAAAACATTCTATCACTAAAACATAATATCAAAATTAACATCAGTGAGTGTTCACTAATTGGAAGTAAAGATGGCAAAATCTACATCTCTTTTTCTCTGCTCACTACAAGCAGAATTACAAACCCAAGGAACTTAAAGTGAGGAAACACCAGATTGGTTTTCCTAGTCATTTCATATGATATCCCACACTCAGTTTGCTAAAGATTTCTAGAGCATTATGTTCTATACATCTGCAGAAATAAATTTTAGCCCTTCAGATACACTGATATGCTTGAAAACAAAACCTCTCACTGTGGCTCATAACACTGCCCTGAGTAACATCTGAGTTACTAGGAGAAACTTTGCATTTTCCCCACTAAATTCTTCCCCAAAGCTTCCCTGGTTTTAACCCCCTCTAATTATCATAATAAGACTACTTGAAGAGGAAAGAACAATACTGTAATTTTATTATGTTTATCTAAGATATTTGCTCAATTTCTTCTCCAAAGTTGAAAGATAGTGAACATCGGCATCTTTTCATCATAAAAAATATACATTAAAATATATTAAATGCATGAAAATACATTAAAACACACTCAATTAGGAAACTTGTATTAATGTGATGATATGGAAATATTTTTAAGGGTAAATTCAGTCTAACTTCACTGACACGACTGCACTGATTTGTATCAGCTAAGGGACTGGACCTACATGGTAAGTCCAAGAAATAGCACTAGATATATATGTGGTCAAAATATCACCACATTCCACAGCAGTGCCGGTACTTCAGTGTATAAACATGTAGCTCTTACTTGATTTCATAGTCAGACAAGCTCAGAATGTTTTAATTGGCTTGACTAGCATGAATTTGAAATGAAATGCAGTGTGTTTGAGTTATACGTAGCTGAAGATTCAGCTCAGGTTTTCTACTCCTATTGCCATTGCAAGACTAATGAAAGAAAAAGTGAGAGAACTCATTTCCAAAGGAAACAAGTGTCTTTACTGCTCAGTAAACTGTGCTCATATGAACTGTCTGACATGGCTGGGAAGATTTTAACCAAGAGAAAGCCACCTTTATTCCTAGAATTTCACATTAAAAGTCAAACCATGGGATTCATGAAGCTAACAATTTCCAGATAGCTCCATCCCCGCTTGGATAAATGTTATAAATGACCTTTCAGGGAAACTCCTATGACTCTGTGACAGTCACACCAACCAGAGAACTTTTCTCCTGTATTTGAGCTGAGTAATATCAGGTTACTGCCTATTCCTGACCTGTCATTAATCACCACAGAGCCAGACACACACAAAAAAGTATTAGCAATCAGATAGAAAAGTCTGGAGGAAAGAGACTCCCTTGCCTGACAGATGCAAAAGTAAGTGCTCTGGCAGGCTGTTCAGATTTGGAAGGCCCTCTTTGGAAGGCTGCTCTCACAGCAAAGAGGATCAATAGAAAAAATCAAATGCATTATCTTTGTTTACATCCTAGGCACAACAGTGTAAAAATCCTCACCAGGCTAAGGAGCCTGACGGGGTGTGATGGATGCCCTGATTAAATGATGCCTTTGAAAGCTTTCACAATGCTCTGACAGAAGACTCACTGGAGAATAATGACTTCCCCTTAAATTACAAGAGCCTGGGATGAGAAGGCAGACAGTGTGAATGTTGCACTATAAATTCAATATATTCAACTGCTTCTGGTGCTAAAGAGCAATTGTTAGTCGTGAAAACAAATCCAAGATTCATCTTTGACTCAAGGATGTTTCAGTTATCAGTAATGAGAAAGCAAAGATAATTTATTTTGAATTATTTTTTCTACTTACAGAATATGTTTGCAATCAACAATAAAAATGTGCTTCAGGCTTGAATTTGCTACACTGAAAATCCATACAAAAAATAATACTAAAAAGTTCAATGGAGGCACTCGAATGTGCATTGTGTATTTTTCACGTAAGTGTGTACTGAGAGTGTACCAGTATAGCTATTTGGCATATTATGTGTGTTATGAAGTTTGGAATAACAGACGAAATATCTGGAGATGGAAATATTCTGAAAAATAGACATTCCTTAGATAAAGGAAATATTTCATGCAAAGTATGTGGGGTTATTGGTAAGGGAAAGTTTGGTCTTTCTGTAAAATAGTTTGGTCTTTCATGCTCATGCTCTTTCCCTATATTACTGAGCTAAAAGTAAAGGAAACCTCTTTGGAATGAAATTGATGGGCTGGCAGAAACATTTACTTCTGTTGGTTTCTGGTCAGTAAGTAAAGCAAGGAAAGCTCTTTCACCTCCAGACTGCATCTAGACACACCTGCATTCAGCTTAACAGATACCACACCTGGAAAAGAAACTTCAAGTTATGTCAGCCACCACATGCACAGCCATATAAAGATCCTGTTTAGGAGCTGAGCCATAAATATAAAACTTTTGACAACATATTTCTCTTCCCTGCTAAGGTGGCTACATGCTTCTCAAAGACACTATCCTGAAGAATCACAGTGGAAAAATGCCTCACGCTGTAATGGCCCTCCGAAGACCAGACTCAGTAAAGGACTGTGAAGGAGCTTATTAGGAAAAGACAGCAAGTCAGGTGGAAATTACTTAATTTCAGGATACACTAAACTCTCTAAGAGGTCTAACTTTTTTTGTTTTGCAATTAAAACAATCCATACTTTCAAATTCCTGTTACTTGTTAAAGACAACTTCTGATAGCTTGCAAGAATTTACAAGTTCCTCCGGAACAGCATCATATGTGCAGCAAGTACCCACTTGCTATATCTCTCATGCATCACTCTGATTGCCATTTTATATAAGAGAAGTGGAGACAAAAAGAGGATGAAAACTTGTGGGTGTTAGAAAAAATCAGAAAATATTATTTCAAAACATAAAATAAAAATTAATTACAACCATGGATAACCATCACTAATGTGTATATCCTTTGTAATCTGCTGGGAAAAGGAACAAGCTACAATAACCTGAGGTTTCTTTAGCCCGAATTACAATATACAAAAACAGGTTTCAGTGTTCATGTCTTGCTGAATGCTCACTGATTGGCCAAATGTATATCTCAAAGTCACGACAGGAAGATACAAAAAAGGAACCCCAAGAGATGGGGGGAATGTCTTTTGGGGTTCTGGTTTGGGGTGGGGTTTTATTGGTTGTTTTTGGGGTCATTTTGGTTTGTTTGGTTTGGGTTTTCTTTTTTTTTTTTTCTTTTTTTTCTTTTTTTTTTTTTGGGGGGGTGGTCGTGGTTTGTTTTTTGGTTGGTTGGTTGGCTAGTTTTTTGGTTTGGGGGTTTTTTGTTTGCCCCCCCCCCCCGCAAGTGTCATGGACCTTGATAGAAATATATTTTCTTCAAATTTAACTGAAGAATGCCAAGATGTTCCATAGAAATTGAATACTGGTACCTAAGAAAGATGGAGATCTGGCCTTTAGTCTCATCTGTTCTTTACTTTTCTTCTCTTACTCTTTGTCAGACTTTCAGGTGTCTTATCTCTGTGCAATCTCATTTTCTGTATGGAGAAGAGATGCTCTAAACAGACTAGTGAGATTCAAGAGATCCTGCTGCTGTATTGCCTTTCATAATCTGTAATTTTTAAATAATGACTGTATAAATAAACTGACTTTAATTCAGTTTGAATGTTCTTTGACCAGTAATCATTTTTTCTTGAGGAAAAAGTCAGTAATTTTTTTTTTAATCTAATCAATTTGCACATTTCCTGAAACTACACAATCATGAATAAAAATATTTAGTGGATTTTGGAGATGCCATGCATAAGAATCTCTGACGATTTATGAAAGTATCAATCCTAAGTGGGTAAAACTCAGTTCATCATAAAGTTCACAAGCAAAGATCAGTCATTAAATTTTAAAAGCAATAGTAATAATCATAACAATAGTAATAATAGTAATAATACTAATAATAGTCATCATTATCATAATCATATTTTTATTCCATTTTGCATGTCAATTTGCAATTTAATTAAGTTCAGATATCCACTTCAGTTAAACATATGACCCAAAGGTCAGAAATGTTTTCCGGGAATTCGATTTTCACTTAGATCACAGGATGGATCTGAACCCCAATCCCAGATTTTGAGTTTGGTATTTGACCTCACAGCTCACTTTAGAGTTGACATCAGCATCCTCTGCCTACATATGAGTAAGCCTAGCTACATGATGTGCTGACTCTGGCAGACCTTTATACCTTGCTGTTCCTGTGGAGTTATTGAAAATGGAATTGGGTTGTCTCTACTTTAATCAAGGGTGAAAGCAAGACAAGTTGCAAAGGAGAGGGAATGAATAGTGCAATTTGTTGACTACAGCAAATCCTGCTCCATAATTACATTTTGTTCTATGGTAGTTATTTGAATTTGCTTAGTACTCAGAGCACATAATTTCTAAACAGAAAAAGAAAATAATTTACAATTGAAGCTAATGAGGTGTTAATAAAATATAAATCTGATGGCTGTTGAGGCTCATGGAAAGTGAAACAGACAATTACTGCTCTGAATGTTCCACTAAAAAATAAAAAGTTGTTGTTTTTGGAAGTATGTGCTTAAACCATATTATTTGGTTTGCTAAAAAATGGCAGAGTTGTGTTGTGGGAAAAGGTTTTTTCAGGGGAGAACTGGGCAAGTATGAGTCCTGAATTATGGGAGCAGGAAAAAAGAGATCTCTATCAAGCAATGCAGTTTAATGATTTCAGATGATGATCTGCCTGGAGAACATATCTTTTCTAGCTGACCGTGTTGTGTTTGAGGGTAGGTGCCTTTGAAAATTGGTTTGTAAAAATTAAGAGTAGGATTAAAGCAAAAGAGAGGAAATTAAGGTTACTGAAAAAGTGTTTGGTCTTTCTTCAATAGATTTGGTTTTTTTCATCAAATGCCCAGTACAATGTCAGCAAGGTGTGAGGTGCTTAGGGATGAGAAAGTGAATGATGTTTGGACCTGAGAATGATTTGTCTCTCCCAGTCATCAAGGAGCTCTTTTATGATCTTAAATAATTTTTCAGTCACTCACCCTATTTGTACCACAATGGTAACCTGAATTTTCAGAGTGTTAAAGCCACCACAAACTGAAAAATCTGATACATCTTTTCATAGAAAATTGGCAGCTCTATTATGCCTAAAGTAATCTCTAAAAAAAATAATTTGAACTCAGTATTTGAGTTCTGGAATAAATGGAAAAATGGAAAAATGGAAAGCCTTGACAAAGGTATTTCCACCCTGTATATTGATGTTTCTGTGTATATTAAGAACAGGAAGGATGTATCATAAGAGTGTGTAAAAATGCTACGCTGTCAAATGTTTTATGGAGTATGAAATTGTAAGTGTCAACACAATAATAATAAGATGGGGGTTGCAGTTGCAGATGGGGGTGAAGAGTGATCAAAATCAATAAATTCAGAAAACTGTCTGGATGCATCGTAAAAGCAGAGCGTTCATAATGGTTGCCTCTCCATGACAAAATGAAGATAAACCAGAGAACAGAGAAGAACAATTATGATATTTTAGGGTCTAGCATCAACCTCCAAGTGATATGCTTTGGTATTGGGCAGATGTCTATAGCAAAGTGAAGACTGAAAGCTCATTAAAGGAAATGAGATTCCTTCTTTTGGCCTAGATTGAAAAGATAAATGAAATGTGAGACAGCCTATTCATTCACCAATTTCACTCTCAAGTCAGCCATAAAATTCAGTCTCACCATAATGATGAATTTGCCAGTCTACAGAAAGAGTGGAGCCAAAACAAGTCCTTGTTTTCCTCCTAATTAATTTCCTCCTGGTGCCCAGTTCATTGTCATGGCACAGAGTATTAATATTGCACAGTGCTGAGGAGCTATTCAAAACCTTTTCTGATTAGCCTTTAGTAATTACATGATGAGGGTCTTTAACAAAACTGATTTAGAATTCCATAAAGGTAAATTTGCAGAATTTTGAGTCTAGTTGTCTACAATTGGGAAGTAACTGTTAAAGGGTGTCCACAAGCATATAACAGTGTATCTAAAATTTTTTAGATGTACCTTATGTCTTCCTATGCCATACATGATATATATTCATAATATGTGTAATACATAGTATTTTGAGGAAAAAAGTAATATCCTAAGCTTCTGTTTTTATATGTCCAGTTTCAGACTCTGAAAATAAAAGTCTTGGTGTGTAATGACTTCTTCTGAAATGCTGTTTGTTAGGACTCCTACAAGCAACACTTTTTAGTACAAATCTAGTTCAAACGCAAGAGTATTGCAAATATTTGATGACTCAAAGTTGGATATAACCACAAATGTTTTGCTGAATGTGCCCCACAATTCTGAGTTCTCCACCAGGGAAATAACACACATTCAAAGACAGAACATCCTAAGGTTCTGCAATCCAAATTCATTTTTATTTTACCATGGTATATTGATGCATGTAATTTAAACTTATCTCACCCCACAAGTGAGATCTTTTAGAAAAATTACTTCATTGGGTTAATTTTGGAATAAGAAGAGCTTAAGATAGCCTTAGTGTGCAGGGGTTCATTTCTTATTATGGGATAGTTATAATTGGACTTCCATAGGCAATTGTTTCATTCTATTTGCTCCATGTCACTACTGCCCTTAGATAAATTGAAAGCCTCTTTGTGCATGAGTTCAGAATTCTAACATGGTATAAAGTGAGAAATATTCTTTTCCCTCTGGTGCATAAAAATGAAAGGATTATATTTATCCATTGCCTTCAACAGAATTAATTTTTTGATGAATTTAAAACATAGAAACCAAAAACTGTTTTTCCATAATGCTACATTCTTGCTTTTGGATTCCTAAAACCTGTGCAGAAAAAATCTTATACAGAACTGCTGAAAAAAAACCCATGTTCATATTTGTTCCACTCATTGTGCCAAAATGAAGAGGAAATATTTTTGTTCTCTAAAGAACTCACAGCAGAAATGAAAATATTCTGGACAGAACTATACAAATGAAACTGCCCAGTTCAGAGTCTATCACTGGTGATTTCTGCCTTTGCATATGGGAAGGAGCTGTTAAGATTTGTTTAATTATTACTTACACCATAATATAGTCCACAGAGAAAAATTAATTGCAAAATGTATCCATCTTAGAGGGGAAGTAATACCAGCTAGGATAAAAGCTGAAGCTTTTCCAATTAAAACTGCTGTCAGTAGAATGCAGAATGTGATTTAAAATGCAAAAAAGCGGTTTAACTTTAGCTCTCCTGCAAATACACCATGGACTGCGGATGTGAACACCATCTGTCCAAATAATGGCCAAACCAATGTTTTTAATAATTATATAGATTCAAACACAATCACCATGGCATGCACTGTACTCTTGCTTCAAGGTTATTTAAGACCAGCAAAATCTCTGTTTTACCATGAAGGACTAAGTGATGAGTCACTTTCTGAGTATTTATTTAACCCACCTCCATCACATGCATTTGTTGCATCTCTGAATATGGGTTCAACAGAGCTTGAGATCAGAAGAAGAGCAGAGTTATATCTGCAATCCTGTTAAATGGTAATCCCATCTTAGTCTGAAGAGAGAACAGCTCAGTCTTCACTGGTATTGATTGCTCTAGCTACCATATTACCACTTTGAAATTATAAATATGGTATGACTAATTAATTAGAAGTTTTATTACTTTTTCATCTATTGTCTCCTTAAGAAAGCAGTTTAATAGACCAAATGAAATTTGTTGGCTATTTTAATTCAAAAATTACTCAAAACAATGACTTAAAGCAGCACTTTGCTTTTCTGAAAAGTAATAAGCTGATCGCTCCTATTACTTTTTAAAATCATCTGAGGTTGACTAAGAATTTTAAAGGTCTTCTGGAGAGAATAGAGAAATGTGTGGGTTTGCTTTTCTAAACACAGACTTTTCCTAAATATGGATGGTAGATGATACTAAGTGTGGTTAACATGCCTGAAGGGTGGGATGCCATTCAGACAGACTTGGACAAGTTCACAAAGTGAGATCCTCATGCAGTTCAACAAGGCCCATTGGAAGGGCCTGCACATGGGTCAGGACCATCCCCAGTATCCATACTGGATGGGGAAAAAAGGGATTGCAAGTAGCCCTGAGAAGAAAGACTTGAGGGTGCTGGTGGATGAAAAGCTGGACATGGGTCAGGAACATGTACTCACAGCCCAGAAAGCCAATTATGTCCCTGACTGTATCACAAGAGACACAATCAGCAGGTCGAGGGAAGTGATTCTCTCTTTCCTTTGCACTGGTGCCACCCTTTCTGGAGTACTGTGACCATCTCTGGGGCCCCCAGCACTGGAAGGACATGGACCTGCTGGAGAAGGTCCAGAAAAGGCCACTAAAATGTTCAGAGGGCTGCTTCCTCTGCTATGAAGGCAGGCTGAGAGAGTTGGGGTTGCACCCTGGAGAAGAGAAGGCTCTGGTGACACTTACAGCATGTTCCAGTAGGTAATGGGGGCCTCTAAGAAAGAGGGGACAAACATTTTAGCAGATCTGCAGTGATATGACATGGGGTAATGGTTTTAAAATAAGGGAATGTAGATTTAGACTAGATACAGGACAGTTTATACAATAATGGTGGTGAAACACTGGAAAGAATGGGCTACCCAGAGAGAAGCCACATCCCTGGAAACAGTCAAGATCAGGTTGGATAGGACCCTGAGCAATCTAGTCTAATTGAATACTTCCCTGTTCATTGCAGGGAGATCGACAGGATGACCTCCTTCCCAACCCAATTCTATGATTCTGTGATTCCACTGTCATGACTTTTGGTTGTGTAGGAGTCTGTTGTAATTAGTGGATGTTATTAATCATGAGAATTTATAGAAGGGAAGTCTTGAAGTCTTGATCCTATGTAAGTTTTACTGGCCAAGTATTTCATCCAATATTTAGAAGTGCAGAGCTAGGAATGAATAAGACATGCAACGTAATACCTCAAGTCATAGCTGGAAGTTTAATAGAAAAGATGGAACATCCCCAGCTTGGATACACTTCTTGAAACTTCTTTCTGCTAGTAAGCAAATATTTTTAAGGACAGATCAGGAAGAGCAGATACTAATGTGTCAGCAGAGTTAGTGTCAATTCATCTGTCAAGCAGAGTTCTAACTTTCCAAAGTATATGAGTTTGAGTCTAGTTCCATTGCATTTAAACCATAGCAGTACCTATATAGTCTAAAGTTCCTCTGTACCAGCTGAGAATCTAGACCATCAGGTTGTTAATAACTCTAGTTTGTGGAAACAAAGCATAGTTTGCAAAAAGGCATCCTTTCAACAGCAGCCAAAACAAGTTAACTGTTATGAAGAAGGTTCAATAAAAAAAGGAAAATCCTTCCCTAAAACAGTCTCCCAACTCAAATAAACTGTTTATCCATGAAGTCCTGAGATGGGAGCAATATCTCTCTACTCAATAGCTGGTGACAGATTTTCTTCCATGAGTGTTTCCAGTAATGTTTTCAATTCATATAAGCTTAGTACTCATAAATGTGACTTGCACAGCCTATTTACATGCTGTATAAATACTAGTTTATGAGCTTGCCAGCTACTCTTCATAACAGATGCTGAAAGCTCAATACATTAACCTCCTTTATAAAGGAAATTTCTAGGTTTTTTTCAGAAGTCTGTACTTAGGAAAAGTAGAAGAAGCTGAGACCTCTTCTTGAAGCTACTTTAGTATGCAACAAGGGTATTCAGGTTCCACATTCCAGTTAAATGACACATGCAACAACACTCCAATCATTTTCATAAACTCAAACCAAATTATTTTTAATGAAAGGAAGGCATTTCATTACTTTAGATTTATGTACAATTGTGAATGGTCAGCTAGGAGAAAAATTATTGGTATCACTCTCTAAGGGGGAAACAACAATTTTGTATTAAGGAAGTCCTTATTCAAAGGCTTATTTTTAAATAGAAAAGCAAGGGAAAAAGAGAGCAAAAATGTGAAGTTGTTACTAACCTACCTTCTGACTCCATATATCCATATATCCATATAAAGCTGTTGCTGTAAGAAAATTTCTTTTGCTAATGCTGTAAATCCAGGAAATGTATCTGTCAAAATATTAATCCTTTATATAAAATCAAGGAAATGTAAATAATTAGGCCATTATCCAGCTGCAAAAAGGAACTGTGTTTTCTCTTGGTCATAAAGCAGAATAAAAAAAGAGAAAAGTTTTCTGAAAGACATCATTTACTACTTGGTGAACACCTGTTCTCTTGATCATATTATTAAAATGATCAAGATATGATGGTTAAATTATTTTTTGTTCACCAGCAGTTTAAGGCACAAAATTTATGCATTGCTTTGCTTTGTTACCATGACATTTAGGTTGTATTGCATGTCTTCTGCCCTAATACCACTATCATAAATAATTTTTATTAATTTGAAAATAAATTAACAAAAATGGCCAGGGCATAACCTCCCTTCTTATGCTTAATTTATGTATATTCATAATTAATAGATGTGTCTGAGACACAAATTAGGCATTATAACTAGTGAAACATTTCTTAAGAAAAATGTCTTTCCTCTTGCACCCATGCGTGAGGTACTTGGAGGTATTTATTCCTTTTAAAAGACCAGTATGTAAAAGTATTTCATCAGCATCATCATTTTTTATCCTTTAGAGATTATTTTTATATACTTTTTTTCATGTGTAATGGTTCCATTTTTCTTTTGTTGATTACTTTCTCTTTTATTGCAAATAAAAATATGTTTGGATAAATTGCACATAAAGTTCTTTATTGCTGCTTAAATCTACTGGAGGTTTTATAAAAACATACCATGCAGCAACTCTCTCATTCAAACTGGGTAAAGATTCCACCTCCTGTTAAATTCTCTGCCTTATTTCTTCTATACCAGAATCTTGCAGGAAGTTAATTAAAAAAGAAAGTGGGGAGGTTTGGTGCTTTTTTAGCTGGTGTTCATTGACACAGATCCAGCAAGCATGAAGCTAAGTTTGTTTACAGGTTGTAAAAGCTGAAAGCACTACTGGATTTTTTATCTTCTGCTTCTTCTTTCATTTACCATCCTTAAAATGAAAATGCTCCTGAAAATGTAAATGTCCTGAAAATGAAAATGGTACATGCCTGCACAAGGTCAACACAGAGACTAGTAAATAAAGCAGGCTCCAGACAGTCCTTAGACCTGAGCCACTTGGTGTGATATTAGTTACGTATATTTTTCTGAAAACATGAAGGCCTCTTTCTTCTCTTATGAGAAAAGTTACTGCCCTTGCATTGTGCTTGAATGTGGTGAAAGACCATTAGCCATCATCAGCTAAAACCATGCCAGGGGGTACAGGACAGTATAGGACAGTATGGGATAATCACAGGGCAGAGCTCACACCCAATCAGTTATTTATTAATTAGTATAGGAATTAGGTTTTGGGATAGGTCAAAGGTTTTGGCACAGGAAAATGAGTGACAAGTTCTGGTGGCAAGAACAAGCAGCTCCTGACCCAAAGAGAGCACAAAGCTGGATGTGAATGCAGTTGGCTCCCCAGTGCAGGAGATACAGATTCTTCTTTGTTTGCAGGAGTGAGAAAAGGCAGGAGTGCATAAGCTCCTTACTGAGGAAATTCAAACTCCTCGTCTTCGGGTGACCGTAATTACATATAGTCTTGAACAGATCTGTTTAGTTAGCACAAATTTTGTTTTTTGAGAGGTGAAACATACACGCAGTTATACTTTCAGAGGCACATCTGAAAAAACTTTCATGCTTGAAAACACAAATAACTACAGTTAGGATGGATGAATCTATGGCCTCTGTCATGGCCTACAAAATACTGTTTCAGCTTGTATGAAATGGCAGAATTTTGTGTCGAGTGATTTGGGTTAGTTTCTGGCTGTGTACCACAAGTACAGAAACATTTCTGAGAAGCAGCTCATGCCCATGGGATGTGACTGAGCTGGGTCACTAAAATCACCAATTGTTTTCAAAAATTTCAGGCAATAAGAAGAGCTTACTAATAATAAATATTGGCACATAACCCTTTGGTGACTCATCACCTTCCAAACATCTCACTCTGCAACTGCTGATGAGTAAAACATCAGCAATGTCAAAAAAAGAGAATAATTTCCATCAAGAGGTTTTTCCATTTTGCCTGACTTTTTGAGCACTGTAGTCAATGTCAAAATTATCTAGGATTTAAAGGGCACAGGATTAGGTCATTAGTGTCTCCTAATCCATTTGTCCTAAACTTCCTGAAGAGAGACAAGTGCTGTAAGTGTAGAAGAGAAGGCATTTGTTTTAATTTTGCTTATTTGAGGTAACAAAATCTGGCACCAAATGCATTTGTGTGTCTGGGTGTAATTATTCTCCTTTCAAAGAACTGCTATTTCTCTCTCGCCTCAGGACCATTAAGGTGTTAAGTACAAAGACACTGCTTGATGGAAGTAGGCTCCAGACAGTCTGAGATGTGAAGAATCAGCCTGGTGAGAGTTCCCACATTAGACTGTTGATTAAACAGAGGTAACTCAGTACCATATCACCAACAGCGAGTGAGGGGGGAAGAGGGCAGAGAGGCTGAGGAAAAAAAAATTACAAGAATGAAAAAAGACAGAAAATCCTAATCCTCATATCCTCCCCAAATTTCTTCCTATTTATTTTTTTCTTCCCTTAATGCCTCTCAAGTTTTAAGTTTAATATTTCTGTTGAGCATAATCACAGCTTTGTTGGCCGAAACAATTTAGAAGGTAAAGGTACACAAAACCAGAAGCTGGAAGCAAAAGTTTCCGTATCAATAGGTGCTCTGTAAGTGTGATCATGGGTGTGCAGAGCTGCCTCCCACTCCCTCCACCTACTATCCCATTAGTCAACAAGGACAATCACTCATCACAGAAACAGGCTCAAGAGAGATGTCTCATTCTTACAATAAATTGACCTGGATATTAAAATGCAAATCAGTCATCATAAACCACTGCAAATTCACATGGATAATGACAGCAAAGTAAAGTTAGCTTAAGGTTTTGAATAATGACGTTGAAAATAATTTTTAAAAAATCGTTTTTTCCCCTATGTTTATCTGTTTCCAATTGATTTCATGAACCCAAATTTTTTCTGTATTCTACCAATCTGCAGAGTATCTGCAAGCTAACCTGTGACAGGTGGGAGGAAAGAAAGAAGCAGTCATGTTCTGCAGCTGCATTTGACCAGACGGTTGCAATTGGAGCCGTCTTGTCTGGTCATACAGGACATTTGCACTGTCACTTCCAGTGGCATCTTGGGTATTTTTCTGGTTTGAACATGGAAGTATTCACACCTGGACATGTATTATGCGTAGGGCAGACCAGCTATCAACTCTGGAAGGTCTCAGTCAGTCTGTGCAGAAGGTCTAAAGAGTAATGTTTGAGAAGTGAATGGAAAATTCAAAATTTCCCCATGGAGTTTAGAAAGAAAATCAATTTTTTTTTCCCCAATTTGAAAAGACAGGGTTTTTACTTCTATGTATAGGGGACAATACAGGGTTTGAATATTATGTTAAGACTATTAAATCTTTGCCCAAAACACTATGGGAGAGGATTCAATCATCTTTTGTTCTGGAGTTTGTTTGCTACTTTTGGTGTGTATGGTCACAAAAGGTGAGTTTTTGCTTAAATATTTGTCGGTGCTTGTGAGATGTTGGTGGTACAGAGCTGTATCTCTTATTTTACTGGAAAGAATCAATGGAGGTCACAAGGCTATTGCCAAGATCATGTTAGAGCTTCTGTTGAAGAGGTTATAACCCAGATAAAAAAAATCTTTTTATCATGATAGAACCCAGCTAGACAGACCTCACACCCAGAGCACCTTTCTGATAAGTGTTGGAAACAGCTGTCTGTCTGGAATAACTCTAGCAGGCATGGAATACTGCAAGAATCTGTATGCATAGAGTGGATTTCAGGATCTCTCTCTAAATAAATCAGGCTTTTCTGATTCTTTCTTTCTGCTGCTGGAAAATGCATTACAGGAAACAATGCAATAAATTCTGAAGTAGCAGAGATAAATAACCACTTTCTGGTTGCTTTTCACATCAACATAGCATATCTGCAATTTCTCATTAATCATGGAACATAGAAGACCCATCAATAATGGTTAAAGGCATGATGCAAACAAAAATTCTGCATTCTCATAGTAAGAGAATATAACTATGTAATGACAGACTTTTAAAAGATCATCTAGTTTTGATTCCCTCCTGCCATGGGAAGGGACACTCTTCCAGCAGACCAGTTTGCTCTGAGCCCCATCCAAACTGGCCTTGAACATTCCTGGGGATGGGGGATCCACAACCTGTTTGGGCAATCTGTGCCAGGGCCTCACCACCTTCACAGTGGAGGACTTTCTCATGACCTCCAATCTAATATCATTCACTGTAGCAACTCCTACCTATACTTATTTCCTCTTAATTCAGGGACACTCTGAGAAATAAGCATATAAGAGAGTAGCACAGACATAATCAAGAATATGTATGAAACATTCACGGTTATAATGGAAGCAAGGAGCAACCTACAATGTCACCTTTAGAACTGACCCCACCAAGCTTCCAAAAAATATTAAGGTCTTCCTTGAAGCTTAAAATGTGTATGCCAAATGAAGTGAAATTAGGGATTTAGGGAAAAAAATATGCACCTGAAAAAACATGAGATGGCAGGGAGAGAGGAAGTGAAAGATAAATCAGAGAGCAAGTTCCAGCAGGCAAATGTTATTTCAGAAATTTGGGGCTTAACTGTGACTGACAGCATTGAACATTATCATTCACAAACAGCATCTCCCAGTCCTTTTTAACAGCAAGTTTTGAATAAGAAAAACAATAAATATTTTACTTCCAAAATAGGAAAGCAAATCTGCAAATAATTTCCTATCTCCCAGATGGAAATAGGTCTCTGTAGGTTTTTATTCAACTAAAAGTCATCTTTTCCCCTTAGCACACTACATCATTAAATCATCAAACTATCATAACAAGGACAATACGAACTGCTGAAATGATGGAATGCAGGCTGGGATGCCACAAACAAGAAGTGTATTCTCAATGTGCCATTGATTGAGCCAGTGGAGCAGACTGGCAGCATACTTGTCATGCTGAAAGCTGATTGATAACAGGGGTAGATTATTTATAGCAAGCTCTACTATATGACTTTTTACAGAACTTCTTGCAGAGGAGTACAAACCCAGCTTGTTATTTTTGCTCATCCTGAACCAAGGCTCCATATCTGAAATTCTATTGTTACTATGCATAAACACCTATTCTGAAGTAGCATCCTCTAGCCAACCTGTTTCTCCCTCTGCAGCTGAGGCTTTATTTGTATGGTGAGTCATTTGTGCCCAATTTTGAAGGGAGAAGGGGCAGGCAACTCAGGAAAAGTACAAAGAGGTTTGTGGTGTGGTCATGCGAGAAAAATATCAGAAGGGCCAAAGCCTAACTAGAATTTTATCTGTCTACTGTCGTAAAAGACTATGAAAAACATTTCTAAAAATACATTAGCAACAAAAGGAGAGAAAAGGAGAATCTCCATCCTTCATTGTATGCAGATGGAAACATAATGACAAAGGATGAGGAGAAGGGTAAGATATTAAATACCTTACTTTCTTTAGTCTTTAATCGTTGGTCTACAGGTACCCAGTCCCCTAAGCTGAAATGCAGGAACAGGGAAAAAAATAAAGCCCACATAATCCAAAAGGAAATGGCCAGTGACCTGCTATACCACTTAAACTTGCACAAGTCTCAGGGACTGGATGGGATCCACTCAGTGGGTGAGGGTGAGGGGTAGGGGAGCCAACACAAATGCCCACTGAGGCACTTCTATCATTTACCAGCAGCCCTGGCTACCATGGAGGTCCCGTGTGACTGCAAGTTGCCAAGTCTATCTACAAGAAGAGTTGGAAGGAGGATGTGGAAAACTGTAGCCCTGTCAGCCTGATCTCAATAGTAGAGAAGGTCATGAAGCAGATTATCTTGAGTGCCATCACAAAAAACATGCAGAACAAGCAGGGGATCAGACACAGCCAGCAGCAGTCCAGGAAAGGCAACTCCTGCTATGTGTGATTATGAATTAATTACAGTGTGATCATTCTCCTCTTGAAAAAGGATTATTCCAGACAGTGTGATAGATTCATAGATACACTGACAATAGAAAACTTTAGGGACATAAGTGTTTCTTAGCAGCATATTTAGAAATCAGAGACAAAATTATAAGGGTAAATGGTTGGGCCAATTTTATCCAGGGAATGTAGGGTAGAACTGGGAGCTGAATCCCAGACCTTAGACCTGTCTCTAGTTCCTCAGCCTGAGAAATGCAGTCATCCTGATGATCTTGGAGATCCTTTCCAACCTAAATGGTTATGTCCATCTCTATTTCTCCAGTCTCTGCTTAGGCTTACGTACTATTGGTTAGTCTATGTGAAAATAGCTAGTTATGTTTTGAAAGGCATCGTGGCCTTGAATGCCATGATCTGACACCACACCAATAAGTAGGTTTATTGCAGTTTGACTTTCAGAATATTGTGATTTTGGGGGTGTAAATATGGTTACAAAAAGGACAGTTAGCCATTATTAAAAATTAATGAATAAACAAAACCCCAAACAAACAAACAAAAAATAAAGAAAAGAAAACAAAAACCCAATGGAACCTAAAAAAAAGTCTAAAAATACCCCAAACCAAAGCACATAAATGGCAGAGGTATGAGAAATAAAATAATACAGGAGTATTTGCCAATTGAAACATTACGACAACCAATGGGCAACTCTCCAAGGTCTTTTGCTGAGTAGTAAAAATTGAATTAAGTGGAAGATGCTTTCAGTTCATATACCCCATCCACCATGTCCCCCGCTGGGGACACCTGACCACAGAGGACCTCCAGGAACACCTGGGGCCAAGCTCACATGGACAGAAGTAACAAATTTAGCATCCTGCTTCTCCTGAACACCAACAACCGTATCTCCAGCAAAGTAGGAGAAGGGAATTAAAAGCAACCAGTTTCTGCAGCTGTGCACTGTTCTGCATATTAATAACTACTCTGTCACAGAGACAACAAATACTCAAAAATCCTTCACATGGACCTTGTAATTGCAGGGTAATTAATGCATGTACTTAAGTCTGTCCTGACCTAACCCATGGCAAACAGATGCATTTGACTTGCTTACTCAGCACTTCTCACCAAAGACATGCACACGCATTTAATTAAATATTGAAATTAAATTAGTGAATTAAAAAATATCACCTGAGGAACACAGCATCAGTCATAAACGAAGATTTCATTCTGAAACAGAAATGTATCTGATTATTGAAAATAGGAAAGAGGAAAAATATCATTTGGGGAAAAAAAGCAACTATTGTCCCATAAAATCTGTGAGGCATAAATACAGCCTCTGGACAAATAAAATTTGTTGGTGTGCTTTGTCAGATGTTTTTGATTATGTTTATTTTTTCTTGTACTAATATAATTGGACTTAGCCAGTTATCCCTGCACAGCAATTAAATCAATAATGACTCTGTGTTTTATAGAACTTCCTCTTTAGCACCCACAAATCTAAAACATTTTTAACGGTATTTTGTCCAGTATAGTCCAATATTTTAAATAACAACATTTGGCAAGCTAGAGAAAGCTTGGGTAGTTTTTAGTGAATTTAGAATTATTCTCATGGATGAAACACTGCCTAAGAGAGAACAGCAAGAGGCTATCTGTGCTGTGAGGCCTCAGTTTGAACAAGCCTGGGTAATGATTAACCTTTTTCCCCTTTAGGGAATTCTTCTCTGCAGCTCCCTGGTCAAAACTGGTTCCTTTTGATTCATCTGGAATATGTTCTTTATATCCACATGAAGGACTCAGAGCACAAAAGCCTTGTCTGTAGACATATATAGGTAACAAACATAGAGCTAATGTCAGGTGTAGCAGTTCCAACCTTAAAGCTAACTAAAAATCCTAACTAAAATGGGATGATTAGCGGTATAAAACCATAATTTTTAGGATTTCTGGCAGTGTTTGCATATGGAAATCTAACAAGCATTTGTTTACTTGGGAGAAGAATGTGTTTGGTATGTAAATCATTGACAGTGGACTTTCTCATTGCTCTTTTCACAGTGGAATGTCTTCAAAGCAGACTGTGCTCTTGCAGTTCTTTTTCTCAGTAAATAGGTTACAGGCTGAAATTAAAGAAGATGCAGGTGTATTTATGCATAAAAAAGCCTGATAAGCCCAAAGATATAGGGCTTGGGTCCTGCAGGTACTTTGATCATCACATCTTTGCCTTCAAAAAACAGTATCAGCTTGCTTTTCTAGATAATTCCTTCCAATATTGCCTCTCTTATTTAGAAATATTTTTTCAGTACAACTGTAGCCTTATTAAAAGAATTGCAATTAAAAGAATTCTTATTACAAGGAAATCAGCTCAAATGATGCTGAGCTCTGAATCATGAGTTGGCTGCATCAGCATTCTGCACGAACTGAGATACTTCCTAATGGTTGAATCAGTTTTACAAGCAAAAATTAACTGCTGCCATGAATACAAGTGCTTTGGTGTGAACATCTTTTATTTGCACAAATGTTTCTGAAGACTACCACTAGCTCAAAGTTTCTGCAGGTAAAGGCATTTTTGCTGCCCCAAGACTGAGGGGCTGAAGTACAGCTGGCTTTGTTGACAAAAGTGGGTAAGAAAGGACAAAGCTGGGTTAGAAAGAGTGGAAAAAACAGGAAAATCTTGGTAGAATACCTCTCCACTGCCAGGGTCATCAAGAAGATAATGAATGGAAAAGTGAAGAACATAATAGCTGTGAGAAGATTTAGTCAGATTTCCTTATTTGTAGGGCTAAGACATTAACTTCTAACATCTGATAACAAATCTTCTCAAGAGTAAGATAAAACAGATACCTTCTGGAAGTGTTCTATGTGGGCATGGAGAATGTGCTCTGAGACAATGAAATTCACTCTTTCCTGGTTCATCCACAATTTTAATATTAAAATAGCAAGGATTGAGACCACATTAAAATCATGTAGATAGAAATAATACTCTTCAAAAGCTAAGTCCATGAAAATACTTGTAGTTGAGTGAATTAGTGAATGTATCAGTCTGCTGGTAGTGTCTGCTAAGTAAATTAAGATCTCTTTTAAATATATGGCCTTTTAAATACACAGCTGTAAGACATGGCTGATATTCAGTAGTATTTTTATAAAACTGATCTTTTGGGTTTTATTAAAAAAAAAAAAAACCAAGAAGCTTTGTTGTTGATATTTTCAGCCATGACTAAAACTATAAGATTATAAACATCTTTATAAATTTAATGGAGTTCACTCACAGCCTTAACAAAATTGCAAGTCTTAACCCCAAATCACCTACTGAAATCCCTGCCACAGATTAGTAACAAATCAGCATAATTGCAAGTAACTAAGTAGAATTTTAGCATAAAGTCTGCACAAGCATTAAAACTGATGCTAGAAGTTCAATATTAATTGTGTTGTAAGGTTAAAAATCTATAGGTCATGAAGGATGAATATAACTGAAGGAGTTTATATCATTTTGGTCATTACATACATATTTTAAAACTTCTCATATTCTAAAACTTCTCTGTATATAAAGCTGAATGGTCCATGATGCTAAATATAAGAACATTTTCTTTTTCATAACCAGTCTTGAGTTAATCTGCTAATTAATATGTACACATGCAAATCAAAGCTCTTATAAAAGGAAAAATATGCAATAATGTTTACTTAAATAAAATTAAATAACCCCACCTCATGCTGTTTTCCTACACACAGCATTTTGCTGCAAGTGTAATTAGACAAATAAGATGTTTCCACTAGCACTGCATTTTACAGATAATTCATTTTTTAAACATTAGTGCCAAGCCTCAGCAAGATCTCTTATCTGATATGTGTTATACAGAGCCATTTCTATCCAGGTTCTTTTCCTGTTGCTGGAAGTATATTAATCATGAAGAATGTTGTTGTGAGGTTCTTCTTTCTGCCTAACTTATCATTGAATTTGTAGAGAAATGTTTCAAAATATTTAGTTAATCATATATGAGCTGCCATTTTTATAAGTTTGCATTGGCTACATATGTTTATTGATAACTCATAATGCTAAGAGTGAATTTTAATCCTTTATTTCTCCAGTATTCACAATAGTTAGTTATTATCAAATTTATCATTCTGGAATATCAGAATAGCATGTGATATCATGCTGAATGTCAAATTATGACCAAAAAACAAAACAAAAACAAAAACAAAAAACTAGTAAAAGTCATTAGGATGAAGGAGTACAACTTTCTGACTTTTTCAATTTATCAACCTATAAAGGAAAATGCTTATTAATGAAACCTGGAACATTTAATTTCATTTGACATGTTTAGGTTTAGACAGCCTTCCCCTGAGTTCAAAACAAGAGATGGACGGAAATCTTTCTTCCTTCTTGGTATCTCTGTTTCAGCATTTTCAGACCTTGGAATTCTTTTATTTTGATATTCTTGTCAGTTGCTCAAGTTGTGTAATTTGTGATGGAAAAATCAGTTTTTCTGAAGAGCTACAGGATCCAGGAAGTTTTTAATTCATCAGAAATTTGAAATATATCCTAATTCAGATTAACACTGTACCAAAACCAAGTGTAAATAATCTTTTGGCATAGCGTAGGAAAGAAAAAAAAGAGGTTTTTGTAGAATAATGTTCAGCTGATGATAAAAACTGAGAGAAGTGGCTGATACACCAGAAGGTTGTGCTGCCATTCAACGAGACCTCAATAGGCTGAAGGGTTGGGTGGAGAGAAACCTTATAAAGTACAACAAAAGCAGGTGTTGAGTTCTGCACCCAGGGAGAAATAATCCTAAATATCAGTACAGGTCAGAGCCTGACCCGGAAAAGAAAGCAGCTCTGCAGAGAAGGAACTGGGAATTTTTGTGGATGACAAGTTGGCTATGAGCCAGTGTGCCCTTGCTGCCAGGAGGGCAAATAATATCCTGGGGTAAGGAAGACTGCGGCCAGCAGGTCAAGGGAGGTGATCCTGTCCCTCTACTCCACCCTAGGAGGCCACATCTGGAATATTGTGTTCAATTCTGGTCCCTACAGTTCAGGAAAGTCAAGGAGTCACTATGAGGGGTCTGCAGCACCTCTCATGAGGAGAGATGTTTAGTCTAAAGAGAAAGCTGAGAGGTGATCTCATCAGTACATACAAATATCTCTAAGGTAGGTGTCAGGAAGATGTTTTTTAATGACGCCCAGCAACAGAACAAGGAGCAATGGCCACAAACTAAAATACAAGATCCATACCAACATGCTTTATACCAAGAACTTTACATTGAGGGTGGCAGAGCACTGGAACAGGCTGCCCAAAGTGTCATGGAGTCTTCCTCTCTGGAGACAATCAAAACCCAGCTGGACATGTTCCTGTGTCATCTGCTCTCCCGGGAGGGGAGTTGGACTTGATGATATGCAGAGGCCACTTTCTGTGGAGAAACTGGAAATCTTACAATAGCTTTTGGAGCCATAGTATTTGACAGAGGCTGCAGAGAATTAAATAGGAAGAAAGGCTTAGCTGAAAGACAAAGAGTTTCAGTGATTTTTACTAGGAATTCTTTCCTACAGTGCTGTAAATCACAGAAGAAACAGAGCCATGAGGACAAAAATTCTACTAGGTTATAGAAGAAAGGCTATAGATACAAAATTTGAGCCTAATATAAAAAAGTAGCAGGTAGGGATGATGTAGATGATTACAGTCTTTAAAGTCAAAAAGCAAACATACCGTAGAGTATGGTGATGATGACAAAAACATACACTGCACTGACAAAATGTGGGAACAAACATTGAAGGGGACAAATTGAGGGAGAATGTTCATACAAAAATAGATCACTCTGCAATAGCAATCGGACAGGAAAGGTTTCTATTAAAAAAGGTGAAAAGCAGACACAGAGACTTCTTTTGATTTTTAAAACCTGGTGACTCTATGAAGAATGCTGACACAACATTTCAGAGATGTCTCTGAATTACACTTCAAGGTATGAAAGTACAGTCTCAAAACCAGAATGCTTTTACACATGATCAAAGCAAAGCTGTGAGCCAGCTAATAGCGTCCTTGGAGCTCTGAGCCTGAGTATCAGACTTCAGTAAGTCAAGATACTGGCCCAAAAATACTCATTCACATAGACTGGTCTAGGCAAGAAGGATGCAAATTGCTCACATTCTCCAGATCCATTATCCATTCTGGTAAACTTTATAGAAGTGAATATATGGGAAATGCCCTAAAAGATTCAAGGTGCTCTTTCACATCTTTCATAAATGTTCCAGTTACATTATCTGCTTTAAATATTAATATTGGCTGTAACTACAACACATAAAATCAAAAAAAAAAAAATTGTCTTAATTATAAGGCTTTGGAAATATTTTATGAGATAGTTGCATGGACAAATGTTGAAACATTGGCCCCTTTGTACTTAATGAGGTTAGGTGATTTTTCAGGTGTGAGATAAGAACTGTTGTCTAAGGAAAGAAGAAAAAATCTCTTGCATGTTTTAAACTAAAGACATTAAATTATGGAGAAAATAATTGAAAAATGGTCATTTATTAGACTTGACATATGAACTTCTGTTACTGCACATGTTCCCATGGACTATGCTGCTGAGATAAAGAAGTTTAATATATTTTACCTTGCAACTGAGTTTCATTATATATAAATATAATTGCCAAAACCCATCCAAAGGAGAAAGTCTTGCACACCACCATGATAATATGCATTTAGATTTCTCTATTATTTAATGATCATTCCTGCAATAAAACCAAAAATAAATAGGTGAAAGTCCTGTTACTCCATTCATCATAGGTCCATTTTAGTGAAGTTCTAGGGAAGAAACTATAATTTGATGCATTGTAGAATAATCCCTAGCATCTCAACTAAAGAGCTTCTGAAGTGGCAGAATCATTTATTTTCATGTGAAGTTCACTATTCTTGAACTTTTCTTGGCTCTATATATAATTTATGTGTAGCTTTATAAAGTCAGTTTCTTTAATTTTAAATTCTACTAGTTAATTCCTCCTTTCTTCTTAAAGCTTCCTGCATGTGTTGATATCTGTAAAGAAATATGAACACAAAATTGGAGTAGCATGGTAGAGAATGAGAAACTGAAGATCAGACAACAGCTAATAATATATGTTGTGCTAGCCTGAAACTTGTGTGAGGCGAACATGCAAAAATCAGTCAATTTCCCTAAAAGACCCTTCATTATATGTAGTAAATAAGCAGGTTCTGATTACTACACTTGGGTAGCATTTTCATGTACACTTTCTATATATTACTACTCCAAGTTTTATCTAACCGAGGCAAATAATTTTATTCAACAGGCATCTGGAAAATGTATATAGGAATTAAATTTTGTCTTAGTGAAAATTTGATTATTCTTCCAGAAAAAGGCATCAGGGTGTTGTGTTTTGTTGGGTTTTTTGTGGGGTTTTTTGTGTTGGTTTTTGTTTGTTTGGTTGGTTGGTTTGGTTTGGGTTTTTTTGTTTGTTTGTTTGTTTTTTAACTCTGAGTCTTCATAGTAAAATCTCTCAGGACAGCTGATAAAAAGAACTTGAAGTGTCTAATCTATAGACTTATAGCGAACAGCAAATAACCTGCACAAGACGTAGTAACTCACAAAGGGCAAAGTAAATGGTCTACATTTTAAGTAATGAATCAGGCTCTTCTTTTTACTTTAACTTTTATTTAAGTTTAATATATAGAGTTATGAAACATTGTAAGAATTGTTTGATCTTTTTATTTCATTTTCTTCTTTTTTTTTTTTTGGAAATTGTGTTTTAGGCTAATATACTGTCATTATCCCCTGGAGAACTATATATGCCCATTGCTACTTCTCTGTAATGTACAATAATAAGGAGTCATTTATTTTCAGAGGCGACAAGGTACACTGCAGAAAAGAATAGACTCTTCTCCAGGTCAAGTTGATTTTATTCAACATTTCTTTAGGTTTGTCCACTTCTATCCAAGGCATTGCTATAGACATTGTGTTTTCAGTCATCAGCAACATTTATTTTCATGAAACTGTAAGAATAATGTTCATACCTCATGGTGCCATAGTTTAGATCCAGATTTCCAAGAGGCTCACTCAGGTACCATGACACTCAGCATTGCCACACTCAGCTCTAGAGATGGAATTTGTAATCTCAGGTGGGAGCCTAAGTTCCTTTTATACAGGAGTCAGATGGAGTTCAGTGCTTGGTTTCACAGCCCCCTACACAATGAACTGACAAAGCCCAATGGGAAGCACTGAAAGGAAAGTTTTTCCTGGCACTCAACAAGACTCCCAGACTGGTGGCTCAGGCAAAGACCCACATCATTCCATTTCCCCTCATAAACCCATGGCATTTCTTTTTGCACAGATGACTGGCCCAGGTCATCCTCATCAGCTCAGTCCATCCTAGAGCTGGCAACATAAACTCAGGTCCCTCTGCAGCCAGAGGAGGTTTTGAACCATATACTCTCTCTTATGACAAGTTTTTTATTCACATTCAGTTAGAGCTTACTAGATAGTAAAATTTCTATTCTTCTTGACTTTCTAAAGTAATAGTAATCACCTCGAGTGAAAAATGAAAATGCTGACCAAAATTAGAAATACATTACAAAAGCAGATCATTCTAACTTGCAGTAAAACATCAAGTACTGAGATGTAGTTCCAACATTCTTTACTTTCTTCTGACTTACTCTGTGAGAAATGGAGCATAATAAAATTCTCTATATTCATATATCTTGTGTACAAATATTTTTGAGTTTGACTATATATTCTGCTGATTAGAATTCCTTTTTAGGTTGTTTTTTTTTTTTTAATGTTTGCAATATGACTGCTGGCATCCTGCAAGCTTATCTTAAATAGCTAACTCCCAGTCAAATAATATTCTGCTCTGAAAGTCTTTGATATGCTAATAGAGCAATATAGTTTCAGACTTGACTTCAGATTAATATACAGTAATTACTCACAAACAGGTGAGGCTCTTTCAGTTTTAGTGCCCCTGCTTACAGATCAAAGACATGACTTAGCCCTCACATCAAAGATATGATTTAACCTTTTGAGTTTCATCACAGGGCAAAAAGCCTGAGTTACAATTACAATAATTTTTAATTTTCAATGAATAAAAGCATGATCAACTAGTCAAAGACAGCAACTCCGTCAATTAGAAGCAGCAACAAGCATAAAACCTGACCTACAAGTATGAAGATTCAGGCTGGATTCTTAGTAGACCTACCCATAAGCTCCACTATGAGTGGTAGATAAATTCTCTGACTTATATCATAAAGAGTACTCCAGTAAATAATCCTGATATAAAGAATACCCACTTCAGAGGAAAAAACTTTCTATTACAATGCTGTTAGAGCCCCATATAGCATGTATTGTTTTAGAGTGTGTCCTTCAACCATTTTATGGATACATATTATTATGTTAAAGAGCATTTTCATAGGAATAAGTGGGGATTACTCTTGTGAGCAATACTGCACAATGTATAAATGCAAGATCAGAGATTAATTCCTCTTTAATATGAGGAGCTAAGTTAATAAAAAATTTGAGAACATGTATTATGCTCTGTATATATATTAACCAGTCTTCAGTAAGGAGCAAATTGTGTTGAGAAATAATTCTCATGGCTTCTCCATCAATATTTCACTTAAAGTTTGCAGCATGTATATTCATATCAAATTGCACATAGTTATACAGGAAAACCATATCATTTCTATTGTTCAGTCAGGTCTCAAAGGCTTTAAAAAAGAAAACCCAATAAGTTATCAGTAAAATTATTAATTTGCAGCAGTCCTTAAATACATTTGAATAAACGGTATTCCAGATAAAACCTATTATCTCAATCATGAACAACAAATATAGTTAGAATGAATTTACTCCTCCCTTATAAGTCTTTAGCTTACAAACTAGGGCATTTTATTCTGTCTTTTATACCCTGTTCTTTTATTTCCATATATAGAGAGATATGACAGTGATATGTGAGTTTTGCAGATTATTTCTGCACAGCATAAATGCAGAAGAGTACACAAAGCATTGTTTGCCTCCTCCCCCATCAGTCAGCAATATCAGCAATATCAGTCAGCAAAATTGTAATTGTGTAATTTCCCAGGGATTTCTTTGCTTGTGATCCCCAGTTTGAGGCACTTAGTTCAAGCTACCAAATATCACAACAGATCTATGCCAATAAACCTGTCTAACGGAGGTGGGAGCAAAATTCTTTTAACAGCAGTGCTATCTCTCATGACATACTGGCTGATGACACCAGCCTCTTTCATTTACTTTTCATGTCTTTACCATTTTCCCCTCTTACTTTCATCCATATCTTTCCAACAATTTGTTCCTGATGCCTTCAGACTTCTTCCAGATGATGATTTTTAACTCTGTTCGAAGTTCAAGACCAGGTTGGGTGCAGCCATGATCCACTGGTCTGGTGTAAGGTGTCCCAGTCCACGGAAGGAGGGTGGAACCAGATGATCTTTAAGGCCCCTTCCAACCCGAACCATTCTGTGATTCTATGACAATGAGCAGTTGCACTGCTTTGCATATGTTGATGTATGAAGTTGTTTGATCCTTTTTCTTTATCAAGATAACATACTGAGGTCCAGATCAATGACTAGGGCCCTGATATACTAACAAACTAAATGCATTTTAGTAACAGTTGTAACATTTGGAGCAATTAAGAGCTGTTTTATTTTCAAAAGTAAAGGACAAAATTCTACTTCCACCAGTTAGTACCTCTGGATACCATATGAAAGAGATCTTTGTTTTATCCGAGTCAGCCTCTTTTCTTGCTTTGGGAATATTTTACAAATAATATGAACATTTTTTCACAGTTACATTGCTTAGCAAAAAGATATCTTTTGCTGGCAAGGAAGCAGCCTGCAAATCTTTCTTTTCCAGGACAAATATTTCTTATTTATTATTACTTTGCCCTAGAAATATATGTAGTAAATAACATTACTATCCAAGTCCAAGTCATCTTGGCAAGGCATCATTTTTGCCTTTGTCATTAATCCAGGAACTAGAAAACTAGTACATCTTTCCATTCAGCTTGTGTTAAAGATATTGGCATTACTACAGCAGATACCAGCCACTATTTGTTGCTTTGACACTCAGAGTAATAACATTGGTTGCAATGAACTCAGTTTGTATGGTCATATTATCCTCTGTATGCACTCCACTCGGAAGCTTTGAGCAATAATATTTGTCATATTCCCCATTTCTGGCTGCAGTTAATATCCATGAACAAGAAAAACACTGCAACTTAAACTCAGCAAGCCAGAAAAGACACCAACATTACTCAGGTTTATATTTCTAGGTAGAAGAATACCTCTTACTCCTATAAAACCTGCTAGATGAAATTACATCCACTATTCAAAAAAAAAAAAAAAATTCTCAGTCTCTCAGTGGGATTCAATGAGATTTTCAGGTCTTGAGACACAGATCTGCTGTCCAGAACCTCAAGGTTCAAACTGGCACCTTTCTGTGAACTATGGGAATTTTTGTGCATAATCTGCACAAAACTATTTATAGGGTCCAGATTGAGGTTTATCTCTGCATTCTTGGACAAGCTGTGAAATACCAATTTGAAGTCCTTTCTATGATCAGGGTTTCTACCCTGCACTGCCAAAGCATGTACCAAATTATTGAAGACTGATATAGAATGGAAAACACGGTGATAAGTTCAGATAACACAATGCAGACAACTTTTATTAGGTCAGATTCTTTACCAAAATGTCAATGGGAATTCACCATCAACAAAATCAGGAGCTGAAGCAACACTTTTTGCGTAAGGACCAACTGAATTCCTGGTCACACAAGTCTGTGCTATAACAAGCCCCCTGAAGTAGCTCTATATTGTTTTGCATACTTTCCAGGAGAGGACAATGATTAATCCCTTATGTAATTTTTAATTCTCAGATCAGACCAGCAATTTGCTATAGGCTGAGCTGAAACCCTGAGAGACATTCATACCACCTCTATGTGTTGTGCAGCTCCCATACAAGCCCTGGCAAATGCCATCCAAAATTTAAAAAAATAAAAATAAAAAAAATTTAAGAAAAGTTGGATTTCATTATCATCTATTTTAGCCACCCTCCTTCCAAAGACTAACACTATCACATAGACTAGAAATAGCTCTTCAGTTATACCAACTGTGTAGGCAAGAAAAAAATAATTACTTGTCAATGGGCATAAAATACAGGCAAAACTTCTTTACATAAAGTTGAGAATTTCACAAAAGAAATACCAAATGTTCCTCGGCGACCAGCTGCAGTTTGATTTCTTGGCAGTAAGGGGATTAGAGACCTGACACATAGATTAGTTGGAATAAGAAATTATCCACTGTGCTAGAGGAAATAATGAAATTATATATGAGCTTTACTCATTTTGCCATACTCCCTTGGTCCAGTTTTGTTTAATGCAATACATTTATGTTTTTAGTGCTTATTTTCTTGTCCAGTTGAACTGAAATGGGGACTCTATCAGGAACAAGCTAATAAAGTTTTCTTCTAAGTAATGCACACTTATAAAAAGTAATCAAATTTGACAGATTTAACAATTTAGCAGACAATCATAAAAATAACCAGATTTTCTTCACAAGCCTCTTAAGCTCTTAACCATCAAAATTTCATACCCTAATGAGACTTCAGAAGAAGAATATTTATGGTCATTTTTGAACAACACATATAATAAAATTTACTTACAAAACTTTTACAGTTTATTTATTGAAATATTCTACAAGACAGGATAACAATATTAAAAAAACAAACAAAAAAAAAAAAAAAAAAAACAAAAAAAAACCAAACAAAAATACAAAAACCACAAAAAAGCACCTAGTGGGTCCTAGCTTGGCAAGGACTGGCAAGAAAAATGTCATTAGAGTCTCAGCAATACAGAGGATGTGTGAAGTCTAGTTTCTAGTTTTAAGTTGCATTGTCTGTCATTTTTGTTTGTCACATGGAGTTTGCATAAATGCAAAACTCATCAATGTAAAGAATTCACAGAGGGAAAAGGTATTATCACCCGATCAAGTGTGAAAATTGTCTCCATCATAACACGATAGCCCCAATGAGCAGTCAAGGAGACTGCAGTTTTTGTAAGGATCCAAACCTAAATCAATTGCTCAGTGATTAATACCACTTAACTTTTACACTTCTCTCCCAGCTGACTGTGAGCTAGCTTATCTTCTTATACCTGTTTTTAGGTCAACTCTACCCAGAGCTATCCTACATAGGGTAGAAATAATTCTGTTTACTCCTAATCTATCTCCATCAATCCTTGCATGGGCTTGCAGCCCTGAGAAAAACAGATGAAACTTTCCTGTGAGCTACACAGTGCTATAGATGTACTATACAAACACTTTGACCACAGCAAATGCAAGGTCATTTGACTTAACACAAGAGGCTTAATTAAATTTTTAATTGGTAGGATACAAGATGCACGTAGATATCCATATTGCTGTCACATACGGAATTCCTTGAGACCTACCACTTATTCCATGAATGCAAAAGACTGGAATTGATCCTAAACTTTCTGTGAGGGCAGTGAAAACAGATAAAAAAGATTGCTTTGCTTCTTTCCATGTAGGAGTCCAACACATTGCTAATTTTTAAAAAATTAAAATAGCAATAAAAGAACCAAAAATTTCCTTCTTGTGCTTCCAGTTTCTTGTGTGACCTCACTAATTTCAGTGTCCCTCAGTTGCTCTTCAATTTCCCCTCTGTTGTTGTCTGTAAAGATAGCATTAAATTATTTTCTTCACAGAAGGCTTTATAGCAGATAATAACGATTATATAAAAAGTGGAAGAAACCTGCCAACTACTATTAGTAGAGCCGTTTTCACTTTTGGCTCCCTTTCCCTCCACTGCTTCTGCCACTGTTTTCTATTGTCCTCATCAGAATGAAACTATGCAGCACAGGGAGAAATCTTCCTTCAACAGTTGCATCTTGTGATTTTGCAGTGTTTCATTTCTTTGTTCACTTGCACAAAGTCTTTCTGATGGAAATCAAGTCCAGGCTTTTCCTCCTAGACAAGATAACTCCATAGTGAATTTTTAGAGAGCCTTTGCATGATGTTTCTGTCTGGGAGAGATTTAATTTTCTACTGAATAACTGGTATGCAGTTTGGATTTTTGCTAAAAACAGTGTTGATACACACAGGGATGGGTTTGCTACTGCTGAGCAGAGCTCACACAGAAGTGAGGCCTTTTCTGCTCCCCACCCTGCCCAACCAGTGAGGGAGCTGGAGGTGTATAAGGAGTTGGGAGGGGACACAGCCAGGACAACTGGCCCAAGAGATATTCCAGACCATACAGCATCATGCTCAGCATATAAAACTGTAAAGAGAAGAAGAAAGGGGGAGATGGAAGATTAATTGTGTTTGTCCTCCCAAATCACCAATATATGTGATGGAGTCCTGATTCCCTGGGGTTGGCTGAAGAGTTTTCTGCCCATAGGAAGTGGTGAACGATTCCTTGTTTTGCTCTGTTTGCTTACACAGCTTTTCTTTCCCTATAAAACAGTCTTTATCCACAAGTTTTCTCACTTTTATTCTTTCAATTCTCTTCCCTGTCCCACCAGGGGGAAGAGAAGGACCAGCTGGATGGGGATTACTTGCCAACTGCAGTTAGACAAAGATATTTGGTTATGCAATAAATGTGGGCCTGAAAAGACCTGCCATTGGAATGATTGAATTGCCTGGAAGATAGTTAAAATGTGTCATGGGCAGATTAGGCCGTGCAGTGTCAATGACAGAGGAAGAGCAGAAGATTTAGCGTCAGAGAAATTGCAAGATTTACCTGGAAGGAGAAGTGGAACACTCAGCACTATTTGCATTTTAGGCAACAAACATTTTTCTCCAACACAGCTGAGCAGTGTTCATCATACATTTATGGTTATACTATGCCAGGGCACACACATATATTTTTCATGCTGCATACTCTAACTTACTTGCAATACCCTGAAGTATCAGCACATAACCAGGTTTGTAATATCCTAGATTGAAACTCACCACAAGATGGAAAAGTAGACAGGCCAGTGAAAGAAAAACTCGTGGATGGGTTCTGGAATAGGTTCTGTCCTCACAAAGTTTACCAGTTTCAGAGGACACAGCCCCAAAGCATCCCTAGGGCAGGATGTAGTAAGAAATTTTACAGCAGTAAGGAAAGCCATATTTATGCCATAATGCACTAATAGCTCTGGAAAATGCCCCTGAGCCTACAGAGTTTACTCAAATCCTTAATGCTAAGCAGAAAGCAGACACAACAGGGAGTACTCTTAATGTGTCATGTCAGGTTCCTAGAGTTGTCAGGGAAGGTTACACTTCCTATAAAGTGCTCTGAATCATGCAGTGAAGGACAGTACTGCTGGCTTAAGAGGGATCATGGAGTAACTTTTGGGACATTTTGCTAGAATTACTATGGGTATTGGAATCATTATGCATGAAATGGATGCCAAGACAGCTGCAGGCATTTCACTTTTATTCATATTGCAGAGATACTGAAGCAAAACGTCTGTGGAGATCCACCAGCCAGCAACAGAAACCAAGACAACTGTGGGACAATAAACTCAATCACGGAACAGGGAGGCAATGACAGAACCATCTGCAGAGCCTAGAGATTGCTGGTATCTTCTCCTAGTCACTTCATTTCCCAAAGTTGACTATAATGTATGGAGGAAAAAGTAAGTTTTGAGTCCTCAGGTTTGCTCCAGAGGGAGGCAAAACTTCTGAGACAGCTAGTTGTGCAGTCCACTACCACAGTCTGATGCCAAAAAAGAGAGAACAACTGAGAAAATATTACTTACAGTCACTATGAAAAATTACTTACAGTCACTCACCAGAAGTCTGCATGTGAATCACTTATGAAAATGTGAGAAATCAAGAGGGCAGAGTCATAAGGACAAGGTGGCTCTAACAGGATAAGTAACATTTCCAGATGCAGAAGCATTGTTAGTTCAGATGCTCATCTCCTCTTTTAGTTTTACTGCAACACATGTGGTGATATTATTAAATTGGCATCAAAGTTGCAATATGGTTTGGTCAATAATCATGTGCTTCTTTTCATTATATAGTGATCTTCCTTATGGATGGATTTGATTCTTTGTTGTAATTATAAAAATAATTTGAAAGGTACCACTCTTGTCTTCCTTTAATCACACACCAATTTTTGTTCTTTGTTTTTCTCAGGACTCAAATTTCTTAATAGCAAAAGCAGAAAAGTGATATTATCAGGACAAAGTTGATAGAGACTTGAGACCTTTCTTAGCAAAATTTTGTTTTGCAAGGATTAAAGATAGTGCAGTTGTTTTCTCTTCCTGCTCTTATCTTGTGATAAAATTCAAGACTAGGTTTTGTGATGCCTATTTGGGTTTGTATGAGTTTTTTGTTTATTTGGGGGTTTTGGGCAGGGGGGGGTTGTGTTGGTTGGTTTTGGTTGGTTGGTTGGTTGATTGTTCGGATTTGATGCTGTATTATCCGCTTAAAGGATTTCATTGGTTATGGTATAAATTTGTAATAACCTGGATAGTTAACAGTTTAAATGGGTATGTCAGACCAAGGATAGAAGAATAGTTATCATAGAGGTGAAAGGTGCTGTTCAAAGTGAGGTATAAGGTTACTGCTAGAGCTAGAAATAGATTCAGACCTCCTTGGGATGGTCAGATTCAGACCAGGGAATGACAGAGCCTATAACCTCTTCTTGTCCCTGTCACCTTTAGAATTGTTGTGCTTAGCATACCACAGCAGCTTTCTAGCTTCCCCTCATTCCAAATTCACATTGAAACCAAGGTCTCTAACCCCCCAAATCAGTCTCCCACTACACATTTTTCCTAATGTCTCAGCCCACACCAGTATCAGCATGCAATAAAATTACATAGAAATAAGATAAATCACAGAATTGCAAATCTGTACACCCAGGTAGGTTTACAGTCTAAATGCTGATTGCTCCATTTCTGTAATGCTTCACCTGCATGGCAGTGTCATGAATACATTATGGAGGATACTTGGGTCAGAGTGTTGTATTAAAGCATTTGGACTGCACCTTGGTCCTAGCTTGAGAAAACTCCTCAGCAGTGACACTGCTGCACACATATCCTAAATAACAGCACTGAGATGTGCTTGAAATTAAGAGTGACAGAATAATTTACTAGCACTGTGGGATGCGATTAACTGTAATGAGATGACACTGACCAAAATGAAATTCTAAATTGAATGATTTCCTAGTAACAACAAGACTATTGGGATGCAGGACTAACCCTCTGTGTGAAATGCTTTATTTTTTCAGTCATTTATCTCAATGCAATCATCTGAACTAAGGTTGGGGTTGGACCAGGAATTGCAAAAGGAGAGTTTGCTGGCATGCACAGGAGAAAGACTAAATGTCTCAATGCATTGTTTAATAAATAACCAGCATGTGTTTAAAAATATGGTGCCTTCTTATTACCCATACATAGAATTCACAAAGTGCAGTGGCACCAGCCAGTATAAAGAGATTAATAGGAGGTAAACGAGAAAAATAAACAAATGCAAGAAACAGCTCCCATATAAAGAACCCAAGCATTGCAACCAAGCCTTATTTTAAAAAATGGACCCTCAGTAGCAATGAACATGAGGTAAGTGGAGTAAATGGGTTGGTACCATCGGCAAATATGGGAATTTTACCATGAACAGTGGTGAGGGGTGTCCAGTGGCTCTTATGGATGGCAGTATGAGACTTCAAAGAGACAAAGTGTGGGTCTTTTCTGATCCAGAACTCAATGCAAATGATGGAAATTCAAACTCCATCATCTCCATGCAAATTTGAAAACATTATAGATTCTCTATTAATTGACAGGATGGGCTGTGGGATGTCTGACCCTACACGACTGGAGAGACTGCTGAGAGGAAGATTTCACCCTGCAGAAATTCATCTTAATAGTAAGGACAGCAAAACTGTCTCGGAAAAAGCTCCCAGCAATGACAATCATTGGTTCAGAACAAATGCGGTCAAAGAAAAGGTCAAAGACAAATAAGCAAAAGCAGACTTACCAAGAGAACCAATTCCCAGTCTATGTACAGGGGGAAGAAATACAAAGGCAGAAAGAAAGTTTCCACAAAAGAGCAGACATGGAAAGGCCATGGAATGGGCAAAGCAAGCAGAATATGTTGCAGTCCAAAATTAAAAGCTTTGAGGAAAGAGAAGGAAGGTCAGTGTATGATGGGGAGCTTGCTACTGTGCAATGAGATGGATGATGAGACTGACTCATAGAAGATATTAGAACAGAGAGCAGAATCACAGATGGACATGCAGAAATATTTGTTAAGAGAAATCTGACTCAATGTTAATAACCTGCTGAAAAGTCTTCTAAGAAAACACAAAACCCTTTTTCCTGCCCTTATATCTTTTAAAGGATGATGGAGAGATGAAAGCTTATTCTGAGTATCTGAAAGACAACAATTGAAATACTCCTATTCATCTTCTTTTCATACAAAGAAGTGGATCTTTCTACTTTGTAATCGTAATGATCATTAAGGGTTGTACTATCTGGGTTAAAAATGCTAGACCAAGAGCTTTTTTCTGGAAAACCAGAGAAAAAAAATGGAAAAGCAAGTTTGATAAAGAAGGATAACCTATGAAGAAGTACTTCTGTTTTGCAAAGATGCTTAAAAAATAGTTAAAAGTGAATAAAATATCTGATCCCAAAATTTGATGTACTTTCCTTAAATAGAGAAATATTTAAAGGGGAATCCAAAGCATCACTTGCTACATTTCCTATTTGTTAAACTGGAAAAGCAAACCGTTTTACTGTCAAGGAACAAGTGCAAAAAGGGAAAAAGAACAAAGAATGATGAAAGCATTTATTGATGAAACCCGTTCAGCTTAAACTGAAACTGTCAGTACTCTGTGTTAATTAAATCCTTTAAAGTGATTTGTTTTAAAAGACAATATTAATTAGAGAACTCTCATGAGAGGAGACACTGAGAGTTGTGTATCAAGTGACAGTTTTTTACTGTAATGCTGATTCTCAGTTCTCACTGACACAATGAACCCAAGACAAAACATTCTCTAAACAAATCTTGCTCCCTGGGTATTATTCAAAATAAGGAATGCGATTTCTCAAATTATATATACTATACTGGAGGAGTGGGAAGACAAGAAAGGTAGAGAAAGAAAATGCCACATACTTACACCATACCCTTCACCCTGGCTTTCCAGCTGCTGCAATCTGTTTCTGTAAGTTCTTGTGCTCTATGTGACCTCTAGTTACAGCTCCTTCTCCTGTTTTCCTTTCTCCCTTTTCCTATATTGCCTAATCTTTTGTAATCTGCAGTTTTTGTAAATATAAGATCATTTCCACAAAAGGACAATGTTATCTACAGCTTTATAGTTTTCCCCAAAAGAATATTTTTTGCTACCAGTGATGGCTTTTTATATGAGTAGACAAATCTGAGTTTTATGTGTTTGTTCATATATGATCACAGGATCGTAGAAAGGTTTGGATTGGAATGGACCTTAAAAATCATAAAGTTCCATTCTCCCTGCGATGGGCAAGGGAGACCTTCCCTTGGATCAAGTTTCTGGGATCCCATCCAATATGGCCTTGAACACTTCTAGGGATATAGATATGTATCTGACATCTTGAGCTGGGTGGGTGGTAAAGGTGAGATTTTGTGCTGTGTCTGTCCCTCATGAGTAGTTTACAAACCTCTTTGGTATTTTGGTTTGTCTACTACTGGGAGCATACCTTTCCTGCAAAACATTTCGGAAATTGCTTTTGGATCCTGAAATCACATTTGTCTTGAAAATTCCATGAGCACATAATGCAAAAAAATCATATTCACCTGCGCTTTTTTATTTCATAGCAGGTTTTTTCTAACTTATTTTAATATGCTTTCTCCTTATTTTTTTCTTGTTTCAGGACAGAGGAAAGGGAGTCCTATAGTACTAGTGATACTTGCCATCAGCAGAGCCTTTCTTGTCATTCTCAGGAGTGTCCTTTTGGTGAAAGGAAATATTGCATATTTCTTGTCCTTGTGGTGATAAATTTACTTTTATCCTTTGAAACTCCTGTACAACTGAATTTTAGTCCATAGGAGAAAACACCATCCACCCTTAGTTTGGTGCCCCAAATAAAAATTGATGAAAATGAGATCACCCAGATTCAATTCATACAAAGTCTTCCAGTGTCAAGGCATACTTCAATTTATTTATATTTAGAAGGTCGTTCTTTCCACATCAATGATTCAACACATGTTAACAATTCAATCATTCCTGATCCTCCTTTCCATCTCTGGAAAGGCATTCATTTAAATAATTTTTGAATTAGCATGGGAAGACAGCTTAATGTGATGAAAATTTTATATTCCCACTCCTCCTGAAAACACAGAGCTAGATCTTTAGATCTAGACCTTCCAAGATATTTATTTCTTATTCCTACTGAGGATAATTTGAAGTATTAGCTTAACCAACTCTTAAAATCTTCAATGTTTTTTTCAGAGGAATGGAGATGTCTAAATGGGATACCTAAGTATCCTGAGAGGCCTCTGAGTTTAACCCCTGTTTCTAACATATCCATCTATAAAACAGGCGTAGTATTGCAGCATTATAATATGCTATGCTACAAAAGGTTTTGGAGATGCCCAGGTATAGCGTTCAATAAATAAATGGCAGTGAAACTCACAGAGAGTATTTAAATAGGCTTTAGCTAACTTAAGTAAATCTGGGAACAGCTTTCATCTCCTATGAATGGACTTGGAGTTTGTACCCCTACAAAAGCCCTAAATCTATTTATTGCCACTAACATACAATTTGCCAAACAGGTGATGTATGTTAACCACCACCTCATTGGTACTTTTCAGGCTACTTTCTTTATACGAATATGTGAAAAACGTGAGATGATTAATTCATGTTCTTATGGTAAATTGGAAAATTATAAAGCTGTATAAATTTATATCAGGTAAAAGTCTATGTTTTAGGAAGTTTCTCCATTCAGAAGGGAACAAAAGACTTTGCAGCCTTCTCAAGTATTGGGAGGGGACCTGTTGAGATGAGCAGATATCAGCAACTCACACCTCGGGAGCCACTTTCACAGACCATCAAGCAATATCACCCATATCTCGAACATTCATCAACTATAAGGATCCATAGAAACTGAACATTAACACATGGACTTGGGAGGGGAGCTCTTTTCAATCCGACCAGAGATGGATTTGGGTTTGAATAGCTAACCAAGAAACAAAGGGAAATATGGGGAAATATTGCCAGAGGCAGAATAAAGAGTATAAAAACCAAGCCTCGAACATGACAAATTCGTGTACCCAGCTAGAGACACAGACAGCCAGGGTCTGTGTCTATGGGTCACCCTTGGCTCTCTTTTTCCCGGGAGAAACTCTGTCAAGTAAGTGTCGCTGTTTGTGGGGGGTTTTTTTATTGCTTAAAATTCTGTAATTTGATTCCAAATTTTGTGATTTGAATTTTTAATAAACCAAATTATTGAATTTGGTAATAAATTGTCCTGGCATTTATAACAAATATAAAGAAATTCCCTTCCCAGGAACCAAAACAGGTACTATAAATTTTGAAAAGATATTTTTTACTCTGAGATTTCAGGAGAATTTTCTGTAACAGAAAGATAAACAATGAATCTCATTGGTAAAAAAATAAAAAATAAAAAATAAAAAATAAAAAATTTTAAAAAAGAGATAGACAAGACATCTTGGGCTGGAAAATGTAACCAAAAATGTGTATTCTATTTTCATCTGTTGAAACCAGTTGGGAGGTATTACTCTTTATCTCTTGTAACTCTAGGGGGGGAGAGGGCGGATGCTTTCTGTTAATGGGACACCTGATAACACCAGATAAGGCAGTGCCTTCTTATCTCTTCCTCCACCCATCCTCCTCCGAGGGACATCACCTGTGAATGACCTCTCACGTGACTGATAACATCACCTCATTCCATTGGGAGATGCTCCACCCAGTGGGAGGAGCCAAAGCCTTTCCACCGGGTAAAACCAGCCATCCCAAACACCAAGTTAGCTGGTTTTCTACTGAATTCTGAATTCAGAAGATTGAACCCATCTCGCCAGTGCTGGACTCTTTGTTCTACAGGATCATCTCTACTTCACAGAACAACATCTGTTACTCCAAGAATTATTTGGACTGCTTCCAGGGTGTCAGGTGTCCCAACAGGGTGTCAGGTCATATCTCTGACTCTGTCAGGGTTTTCTAGGACTTCTGTTTGTTTGCTTGTTTGGGTTTTTTTGGTACTACTGCATTTGTATTTTTTTAACATTCCTAGCAAATAGCTGTTATTCCTATTCCCATATTTTTGCCTGAAAGCTCCTAATTGCAAAACTGTAGTAGTTTGGAGAGGGGTTTTACATTCTCCATTCCAAGGGAAACTCCAGTTTTCCCTGATGGATACTTGTTTTTCCAAACCAAGACACAAGACCTGAGCTGGAGATGTATCAGACTTGAAGCCTTTTTCTGAGATTTTATGTTTTGGTATTTTTTTTCCACAAATCTCAGAAATTGTGGCCTGTTTATTTTAAGATCAGATTTAATAAAGACATAATTTCACCTTCAAAAAGAGGTCTGTAATGATCTGACTGGCAAACCTTAGACATGATGAAGAAGACAGGTGACACTGAAATACATTTTCAATAGATAGAACTGGTCACAATTGTTTTCCAGATCCCCTTCTATTTGCATATGTATTTACTGCATTCTATTTTTCATGGTGTTTCATAGGTCTAATTTCACACTCGCTTCCATCGGCTTTGTGCCCTGCTAGTAATTTGAAGTTCCAGTAAACAGTTTTTTCTGCTTCCTTCCTTGGGTACCAATAAAACCTCCATCTGCGTTAAGAAATTAATATTGATGTGCAGATTGAGTACAAAAATATACCTAGACCAGCTTCAAACAACTCCTGATGATTTCATTAAATCTTTTTAATAGCCACTGTCAGTGGGAACTCTGTGTTCTCAGAGAAAATGACTTGCTTTATTTCTTCAGAATCAGTGTTTGATTTTTAAAACAAAACAGCCCCAAGCTAAAATAATAAACAATTATTTTGCCCGCAGCCAAATTAAGATTTGTCAACTAAGATCCTTTATGGAACATGCAGTGGATGTAGAATGTTTTACTTGGAAACAAGAAATTACACTTTGTAGTGTAATTTTACTGATTGCCTTATTACAAAATTCTGGTATATTACCTGGTTTAGTTATTTCTTTAACAGTTTTGTTTCAGAGTAGGAAAAGAATTATACTGGTCCATGGACTTTTACAGCTCTTCTTTCTTAACTTCTTAGGTATACTAACTGAAATGTGATTACAGCAATCAAACATTATAGTAGCTGGGCCAGCATAAAATGTAATATGGAAAACTCTCATGATTTATTCAGGGTACCTCCCACAATCTGTGAATTTCATCAGGACATAAATTCAGATTGCTTCGTCTACATTTCAAATTTGGAAACACATGTAATACGTTCCAGTATAAAACAAAATAAGTCAGACTGCAGAACAGGTAGCAAATCCATAAAGCTCCTTCAAGAGGTTTCAGGGTAACAAAAATCCATTGTTTTACTCAGTAGTTCTGGGAAAAATCTCTCTCAGCTAGGACTGAATACATATGTTATCATGAGATGAGGTAGGGTGTGGATTTATTATGCACACCAGTTGCTCTGTGAGTAGCAGTTTGCTGCAAGAACAATTTTATCCTGCAATAAGCTGTCATCACTTGCCCTGCAGAGAAAAATGAGAGCCTTTTCAGAATCAGTGTCCTGGAGTAAATCCCCTGGCTTTCTCCATGGCAACTTGTTTACATTGCCATACAATTCAAATGAAAAAACAATTTTTAAATTTTTTTACTTCTTTCTATTGATTTTATTTCAGACAACCTATTTCACTGTAATAAAACTAGTTTGATAAACATCTCTCACTTTCTTTTAACTGCTGGATCACAGGCTTAACACCAAGCACGTGTTTAAGGTCTTGTTGAGTGATGGAACGCTGAAAGTATGGTTCATTACAAATAATTTTGTTTATTTAAGATAGGCATTCTGTTAAAACAAGTCAACAATTATGCTTGTATCATCAGTAGACACACAAGATCCCGTGACAGGTCATACCAAAAGTCTGTCTATCTTAGCTTAACAAGTGCCTACTGCAGAGCAACATGAATGGAAAGAACTTCCAGCAGTATTTCCCAAAAATATTCTCATGCCTTCCAACCTATTCCATCACAGTGACTCTTTGTTTTTTATACCTTGCACAGGGTTTTCTTTCAGGAATCTTTCCAGTAAGTCCTTGATCCCGTGTCATCTTTTAGCATTCTAAATGTAACAAGGGGTACTGTTCCTTTTTGCACAACCACGTCTTGTATAGAAGGAAAATCTCAATATCACAGAGGCCAAAGATTCAATAAGGCATCTCTTGTCCACGTGTCTTTTTCTGCTATTTTTAGCTTTTTCTATTCAGTGAAAGACACTCTGTGCATCCATCCAATGTTTCACTCTTCTGCCAGTGGAACACACTGTACCTTCATTCAACATCTGCTTTGCCCTTTTCTGAATTCTTCACAGTTCTTTCATATGCGTTTTCAAATGGAAACAAAACTATAAACAAGATGGAGATGAACAGTGGATTCAGACTTCAGATTTGGTTATTCACCAAACCATCTGTCTGGCAAGACTTTATCTCAGTTATTGTGTTTCCAAAGCACATAGCATCATCAGGCTCTGATCTACCTTTTGACAACATGCTATTGTGATATAGGAATAATAATAGCATTCTGATGTAATACACCTCAAAAAGGATTCTCAGAAACTGAAATTATATTTTTATGTATGTATAGATACATAGACATGTATTAGATGGCTATATTTTGAAAGGAACCTGCATTTTAATTAACATACATTACAAATGGTTGGGCCATGTTTATGAACACAACTTTTACCAGTTTCAAAGGATTATTTTAAAGGCTTTCTACTGGTGAAAGGATTATTTCTGTTTCCTATTCCCACATATGCAAGCGGCTGATGACTCTCTGTCAAGATTGCAAAGGAGTTTTTCAGTCACCTGTCCAGTACAGGACCTGGTTATTCCCTAGGGCTCTCTATGGAAGTATAATACAAAGCACAACTATGAATATATTATTAATAATGTACAGATTCCAAGGGTAAGACCGAAGAGTTTTCAGATTAAACACAATAAATTGGCATTGTGTATGTGCATGAGTGCCTCTGGTTTCCCTTAGACATGTAGCTGTAAGGTTTGCCCATGAACTTAGGTGGTAATAAGAAGCAGAGAATTGACACACAAGACACTCCAGTCCACTCACGAGCATTCAACACTCCTCTCTAATGAAAGTAAAATGCTTAATCTGATCAGAAGTGTTTGCATTATTAAGATATGATAATCTGAAACATCTGTATACCAAGAAATACGTCAGCTGTAATAAATCTCTAAATGACATATCAGAATGGAGAAAAATTTTCACTGAAATTTTAACAGATTAGGGCCAAGAATGTCTGCATCATTAATGAGGGCTGGTCAAGAGAAGTTTTAAACTGTATTTTCTGCATTTTACCAAGGAAAAACACACGGCTTTTGAAACACTGAAGGGTAAATTACTAAAACAGATAAACCAAAAGCTATGCCATTAAACCATAGCATACAATCATGGAAAATTTGAAAAGTGTCCCTCTTTCAGTTCTGAGAAACAGTCACAACTACGGATACTCCACAAGAAGGTTGTACAGACACACAAATTGTACATATAGGTCCCTCCACAGCAGACTGCTTTTCTTTAACTTCAATTGATTGCTGAAGGAACTTAGGTTATACACAATTTGTGACAGTCTTCAGCAGCAACAGGGCTGTTGAAAAGTTGCAAGGGTTAATTTCAGTAGAACTAATACCTGGAGAGGATATTTATTGTGCAGTTGCCAGTGGTTTATTGTCTAGTGATATTGAAAAAACTTATCACTTAGGCAGCCAAGAGAGCTACTTCATTGCCTTAGGGGAAAAAAAGCATCTCATATTTCATAACAAATATCGTAAGTGTTCCACATTTTATCACTGCATTATACACCAGGGAACATTCCGCTCTAAGCTATCACATCTGTCTTCCATGTTGGCTGTCCTTACACAGCAGGATGAATTCATCTGCAGGAGCATGTTATTTCCTCAATGAGATTTTCAGTCTTACTTCAGGAACCTGGTGCAATCCTGTGTTATGTTTTTTACAAGATCATGTGACAAGTTTGAGAAAGGAGGGGGAGCTAAAAATGTTCCTCTGATTGGGAGCAAACACTGAAGGGTTCATGTTCAAACAATAACATCAATTCACAATAAAATATTTTCCTGGATTTCAAGGATCTAATGGGAAAGACCAATTTATAAAAATGCCTTTGGTTGACTGAGGGATGCTAATTCTACACTTACAGACCAACATGCATTTTATGAGGTTCATGAATTCTTGGGAAGTTATGTATTTATTAGCAAGTTGAAGAGAATGTCATATATTTTCCCAACATGGTCATGTTCTCTTTCCAACAGAACAATATAATATTTTCTAAGAGTTCTCTCAGAATCAGAATTCAAGTATGCAAACTTATTTATTGAATTATTTAAAATTAATTTCAAAAAAAAAAAGGTAAAAATTATTTTCTAGATAAAGTAGAAAGATAATATAATACTTCAGTGTTAATAATGGATGACAAAAATTTCTTTCTCAAAAATTAGAAGGAACTGATTTATGACAAAGTGTGGAACCACTAACTAGAACTGTCTTTTTTAAAACTGAGCTGAATAAAGAGGAAACTTAAATGAAGGTTCTTTAGCCAATACACATAATTTGTGAACTTCAAGAACTCATTTAAAAATGTGCTTTCATTAACGTCTTGCTAATCCAAAGTGTTGTTTTACTTAAGAAAACTCTAAATTTGGGGGGAAAACCCAATTAATTCTCTCTATGAGCACTGAAAGCTGTGTTTAAAACAAAACAAACTATTGAAATAAAAATAAAAATTCCAAATTAGAAAAAAAATCACTTTAGAAGTCTAAAATAAGTAAACTTAATGAAGACAAAGATTAAAACTTGTATTTCAGACATTACTCATATAGTTTCCAATTCATCAGAACAATAGTTTATAGTCCAGTTCCAGTTACTGGAGCCTCCTTCCCAGACAGGTACCTAATTTAACATACAATGAATCTCAGTAACTCACAGATTTCAGGTGAGGCCTGTGTTGAACTGTAATCTGGGACAATTCGCTGCAATTGTGAATGTAACACTGAACTAAGCATGCCCATGCATTCATGATTTGGCAGTTCATAATTTTGATTAATTTATCACATTATAACCTCATTCCATCATTAGCATCAGGAAAGCAAGAAATTCAAAACTTTATTGACAAGGCCTCAATTCTGGCTCCATAGAGAATGGCCATGGTTGGATGTCTTACATGAACTGGCTCTACTAGAAGCAAATTGAAATTAAGAGCAAATGTTATTCCTTTGTTAGAAGCAATTATCTTCTCACAATAGCTTCATATCAACTACAAATTCAGGGCTGCACCCTCTTTCAGGTGTGTGACTCAGTATGATTTAGGGAACTCAGTCAATCAGGAAATAATCACTGTTTCATAGAAAAAAGGTGAAAAATTATTACAGCTTTTTACTTCACAGATTCTTAAATATACTTGTCACAGTCAGAATGCAAATCACATGCTGCAAGTCCAAGTAGACATCCAGTAGATAAGTTCTTAGTATATACACGTTTCCTTTTCTATTTATCTCCCCACACCACCATCCCCCCCCCATGGCCCCAATCTTCTTTAGGTATGTTTGAGGAAAAAGTCTTGCACACTATGGCAGTTTGACCTTGGCTGGAAATCAGGTGCCTACAAAAGCCATTTTATTACTCTCCTCCTCAGCTGGACAGGGAACAGGGCATATAAGAAAATGCTCATGGATTGAGATAAGAACAGGGAGAAATCACTCACCAGTTACCATACTGGGTGAAACAGATTCAACTTGGGAAAGTTAATGGAATATTTTACCAGTCAGAATCAGGGAAGGATAATGAGAAGAAAACAAAAATTTTAAAATGCCTCCTCTGCACTCCTCCTTCCTTCTCAGGCTTAACTTTATTCCCTATTCTCTACCTTTTCTCTCGCAGCATTGAGAGAGAGGAAGGGGGTTACAGTCAGTTCATTTTGCTTCTGCCACTTTTTCCACCTGAGGGAGAGGAGTCTTATTTTAGGGTACATATCTATAGGCAAATGCAAAGGTTCAGGTGCCAGGTAATTTTCTGAGAAAAATCCCATTCTGTAGGACATTGCACAATTTCCATCAAGAGACTGACCATAGTCAGGGAACACAGGGAATGTAGATTTTAAATAACAGCATTAAAGACTGAATGATTTTACTCTTACCTTTCAATATAGTGGGAGTGGGTCTAAGAATAACATCCAGGCTATCTGGAAGGACATACTGAATTATTACCTAGTAATTTCCAAGTTTGTCCTACTTAACACAAAATGTATGCTCATTTTGGAGAGCTGCTGGACAACATGTGAAAATACTATGTATTTCCCCACTCAAAATTATTTGCTCTGCTTCATAAGGGAATGTTCCACTCAGGAAGCAGAGAGTTAAATCACGTTTCCAAACTCAAGGTGAACACTTGTGTGTTATCAAAACAGCAGCCTGACCCTCAAAACCAAATTCCTTCAGGGACATTTATCCCAGTAACTTTTGAGATAGTCACTCTGGGCTCCTACAAAAGAGGAGGAAAATCAAAATGTTTTAAATACATGATTCATGTGAATCATTTTGCACGTTTCTGTTTGGGTAAGTGAAAACATATCCTGCAAGTGTTCCTTTTTTTCTCCATTGACTGTAAAATAGTTCTCCTGACTCTGGTTCTTGAAGGCTGAATAAACATCTAACAACAGATGCCCATATTTTCCCAAAGGATTTACAGGAGGAGCATCAATCTTTTTGCTTTATTATACAGTGTTTGGTAGCAGGGCAGGTTTTGAAATACCATTTGCATAAATTCATCTCATATTCTCACTTGCAGACTTGTAATTTGCAGAAAAGTGTTAGGAAATTCTCAACAGACAAATCCAGGCAAAGGCTTGATGGACATCACTGTTTAAATTTTAAAAGTTGTTGCTACAATTGCTACTTATATTGCTCCTGCATGCAATATATTGCATGCATATATTGTTGCTACATGCTACAATATTGCTAATATTGCCACATCAGACACAGTATCTAAAGCACAGTATCTACATTTCAAGTAATCTCACAGGAAATAGGAAAGTAAAAGCAGGAGGACAAATTAAAATTCCTTGCCTATCTTAATGTAGTTAGCTAATTAACATGGATATTTAAGTGACTTTCTATGTAAACATGGATATTAATTAAGTAGGTACAATAGAAGTAAAGCAGAAAGCATGTATAGATCTGAGCCTTAAATGTTCGTCTCTGTCAAGAATACAGAAAATTTCTCATGATGACATGGAATTAGGAGGTTAATATTAGGTGGATGTCTGGGATTTCTCACAGACATAAAGACTGGTCATAAAGACGCATTTTCCCTAAATTAAGCAGTCTCTTCATTTACCCTGAATATCCCCCATCAAACCATACTGTTTACTTAATTGTTGCTGACATTGATTTCTGAATGCTGAAACTCTTTTTGCTTCTCTTTGGAACACTAAATTTCCTATTCTTCAACAAGAAAACAAGAATTGTCTTTGAAAGAATTGTACAAACAAACACAGGCTATTGAAAAGAAGCATCTTAAATGCAAAAGTTCTGCAAAGAAGGATCTCTGGTGATGGAAACAAGCACAACAAGGGATTAAAAGCTGAAAGCACCTGGTAAAAAGCAAATTAACTGGACTTCTGGGGAGAACAGACATGGTCTTTAGAGTCTAGAAGTATGATTTCCCCCCTTTGTTACTCCCTAATGAAACACAGAGGCAGGACAGTGTAGCTTATTATATTTTCCAAGTATTTTGCTGGAGGCTCACTTGCTTCTTTCTAGGGTTTATACTGAAGATATCCAAAGCCATATACAGGAAAAAAAAAACAACCAAAAACAAAAACAACCCTGTTCTGAATACCCTTAACATGCTTAGGAGTAAAACTCAAAACAAAATAATTCTTTTTGTTTAATAACTATGATTAATTAAAAATAAAATCTAATGGTTGGAAAGGGAGAGCATACAAAAGTGGACAATGACATTAATTCAGCAAGAATATTTTCACTGGCTGCTCAGCTGTAATATTGTCATCAAAGTATTTCATCAACAGAAGGAGTTTAGCCAGCTCATTTTCTCTAAAACTCTATTGCAAATGCTGATCTGAAACCAAGGAGGAAAAGCTATGGAAAGTCTTAACCTGGAAGAAGAGATTCTTTATATCATTGCCTTTGTTATTGCCTTCAGATAAGCTTGCACAATTCAGCATGTAGTACAAGTCATGTTAACCCCCAGATCTTACTAACCTTCAAGAGGCTGATGAGTAGCTGGGCACCAATACCAAGAATAAGAATGAAAATATTTAAATATTAAATTAATAAATATAAACAATTTTTCAAACTGGCATAATCTTATATGAGTGCTTTAGCACTTGTTTGTAAGCAGGGTAAATCATGATCTGTGATTTTCTCTGTCATCTGTCCTTAATACAAGACACAATATTTGTCTTCTAGGGTAGGATCAGATTATCAACTGTAACTGCATATCAGTGAGAAAATCATCCTGGGCTGCTTTGAAGAGAAATTGGTACATTTATCTTAAAAATTTTTACTATTCCATGTCTGAAATAAATCATCACATTCACATTATAAAGAAGGTAATTTTATCTATATTGACTATAAAATGAATTGATTTGAACTTAGCTGAGAGAAGTCACTTTTGCAGTGTCCTCTCCAAGTGCTGGCACTTGGATCTCCATCTGCTCATGTGCCCATGACATAGGCAATTTGTAACACAGAAAAGGAGTCAGAAAGGGATTTTAATGAGAATACAAAACTGGCTATGCACACAAGCACAAGACATGGCCACATGCACACAATGACCAGCCATTTTCCACACAACCCTCACCCTTTTTTCCCTTATCTGTTTTTCCATGTTAGCACCCCTCCCAAACACCTTGATCCCTCACTTTCCACCTCTGGTTCATTACACAAGCATTTCCTAGTAAATAATCCCCAAAAGTTCTTCCCACCACCACACAATGTGTCTCACCCCCTAAGCAGTGACACCTCCCCTCTAGTCTTTTATCTCATAATATAGCAATACATGTTTGCAAGAATGAGACCTAGAAGTGCAAGATTTATCATCAAAATTTTGTGGACTTTACAAAAAAAGCACTGGAATATAAGGACTGAATCACAAGCTAATACAAACCAGAGCAGCTCTCATTTGCCCTTTAATGATTTCAGTGTGCCTTTTCATCAGGTTTAACACACTGTGAAACTTTCATTTCATATTCCATTTTTCAGGCATTGGACATGGCAACATGGCAATATTGTCGATATATGTAACTACATGAAAGTTGTTTCTCTTCAACTCACTTGTTAAAAACTTTCTGAAATACTTTGCAGCAGAACAGTTACATGAATATCTGGTTATGTATGTTATGTTGACATGTGGCCTCCATAAAGTTCTCACAAGTTTATAACTATTTTCTCCTAATATATCACAATGAAGAATACTTGTTTTGTATCTTTTGTTTTAGGTTCCTATGAGGTCACAAGGGAAAAAAAATGAAAAAGGGAAAAGACATGCTCATTATGAAAAGATAATAAAATATGTCTGGGAAGCTTTAAACTTTATTGTTTTTGGCAGCTTTTCTGTTTTTTTCCCCTTCCATTTAAAACCACTTCAAGTCCATGAGTTTTAAAGATGACATTTCTTTTTTTTCCTTGCCAAACAAAACCAGAAATCTCCAAGTACTCAGTCCATAAATTTATTTCTCTCTTTATCTTGAACTCTGTTTTAAACTTTGTTGTCTGACGCTTGCATCTCATTCATTAGCAGCGATTTTGTGGTATCGCTTTACAGCTGACTTTGTTCTGACACATAAGATCAGAAAAGCCTGAGCCTAAATGCCTCAGTCATAAATTTTAACTGTCCTTCAATTTAAATACTTCCTGAAGACTGTCCTCTTGTAGATGCTGGGTTTTTCCCCCTCTGTTATGACATTGCCCTCTAGAAATGCTGACGAAGATTGGCTGCACAAGTTCACCCTGTGTCAGCCTTTCATACTCTTCCAAGTTGAAATGTTTCTGTTGTCATTACCAAGAAAGATTCAACATATGTAGATGCATATTCTGCACACTATTATGCTTCCAGCAGCCAGATCATTTATTTTATCACTCTGTCAGCTTTTTTCAGCCACCAGAAAGTGCCAGTCTGCACGTTAGATCCAACCCACCCAGTGTGACACAGAGGCTGCAAGAAATGTGGTTACTGGGGTGCTTGTAGGTGTCTGCACGTTGACCTGCAGACCCTGCACAGAGCAAGGAGAAGGGACCTCCAAACCCCAGAGAGTTCATGGTTTCTGAGGATCAATCACAGCTGGTAAAATGTGAGTGTTGATGTGTATGCTGTGTAAATTGCCCATTTTTTCAGTTAAGATACTTACATGTTACACGCAAAGAATAACTGAAAAACATCCCGTTGAAACAGGTTCTCAAAGTTTATAATCACAAGTAACATCTGCTTCTCACATTTGTCTAGGATCATGCTCTCAAGCACATGCTAATATATTTATGGAGAGCAAGAGGATAAGCAAAAGGTGAGTCTGAGCCTTCCCTGCCCAAAGCAAACACACTGTATGAGCAAGGAATAGAGTCACTATGGTGGACCTCTACAGAAGGTGGATTTGAGGCACAGACCAGCTGCTTCTGGCTGAGTAAGCTCATGGCAGAAACGTGATGTGTGAATGAATGAGATTAATCATTGCTTGTTACCATTATTATCCCTGGAGGAAACCAGGATCCAGGATTAGACCTCTGTGGAGCTTCCTTAATTCACTGATACATAACACCTAGGTAGAAAGCGCAGTCCACAACGTTCTTTATTCTGATGTGGGATTAATTTAGATCAAGATAATAGCAATTTAAATACAGGACAAAATAAATCAAACAGTAACAAATTATACTCTAAAATGATGAGATAGAGACAGGAGGAGACAGATAGCAACACATATCAAGTCCTGCAGTTTTGTGCCCTTCACTACAAGACACTGAGGTGGAGGAGCATGGCCAAAAAAAGGGCAACAGAGAAAGTGAGGGGTCCCAACCACAAGTCTGATGAGGAGTGGCTGAGGGGACTGGGATTGTTTTGCCTGGAGAAATGGAGGCTCAGGGGGGGCCTTATTGCTCTAAGCAACTATCTGAAAGGAGGCTGTAGCCAGGTGGATGCCAGTTTCTTCTCCCAAATGACAGGTGATGGGATGACACAAAAAAGGTCTCAATTTGTGCCAGGGAAGGCTTATATCGGATATGAGGAAAAAATACTTAACTGGAAGGGTTTTCAAGTATGAACAGCATGCTCAGGGAAGTGGGCAGACATGGCACTTGGGGACATGGTTTAGTGGTGGACTTGGCAGTCCTGGGTTAACGGTTGGACTCAATGATCTTTAAAGTCTTTTCCAACCTAAATGATTCTATGTACAGGAATTATGGGGGTCATGGGGATATTTGAGACAGGACTGCTTAGGCAATGAAAAGATTCAGGAGAGAGGAGGAAGAATAGAAAACATTATGGATTAAGTAACATGTGAGAGAATCAGAAATGGGGCACAAGGAGAGCAACAGGAGTCTGTTTCTTGGTAAAAAAATGAATAGAAAGCAGGACAAGGAGAAGCAAGTGAAGAGAAATGATGACTGAAGCCTGAGTTCCTATACTGTAACACTTTTCCCAATGTGAAATATTTTTTTCAGAGTATGGAAGGCTGTGGAAGGCAGAAATGGCCTTCCATCTGACTAGTAATAGTAGTGTTGATAAGAATATTATAACTATTTGTGATGTGTTAGCAGGCAGGAGCATCAGTTACATTCAGTGACTATCTGATGCTATGAATAATGCAGATAAAGTAACAAAACAGGCACTAGTGCCATAGATAGCTCCTGCTGGCCCAGATACAGCAGACATCAAGACAACATCACACAAATAGAACTAGGAGAATTGATGAGGAAAGCAACAGTCATAGCTACTTGTGGCCCAGTGACTCAAAAGCAAGCTCTGCTCACTTTAAAATACTTTCAGAAGAAGCTATATAAATGGACCTTTTTATTACTTATCCCTCTTACTTCACAAAGAGTATCATCCCACCAGGTTAGTTCAGCATTTCCTACTCTTCTCAGACCTACTGACCATCTGCAAATTACTGGCAGTGATTTTATTTAATTTATTTTACCTAGTAAACATATTTTACCTAGTAAATATAATTTCTGACCCATAAATGAAAACAGCAGTAATTTTTGTCAACTCTGTAACAACATATCCGGCTTCCCAAGCAGATTTTGCCCTGCCATCTCAGCAAAGAGTTCTCTAACCATCAAGTTCCTACAGTGCTACAAGCTACATGAAATTCATTTCCTACAAAGGGAAATGTTGCGGGGGGGGAAATGTTCCTCTAATTTCTTCAGGAATAGAAGTGAATGACTTATTAGGTCATTCAGCCTCATACAAAAACTTCTAGGTTTGCATGTATGTGAGGTTTGAAAATAATTATTTGTATAAAACAAGTTCATGTAGACATAGTATAGAATATTGAAAAGTCTATGTCATTCTACTTTTAATTTAAAAAAAAGGATTTCCAATTTAAAGAATTTTTTTTCCCCATTTTTCCCCCCAAATACAATAGCTCAAATCATAAATGAAAATAAATTTTCTCCTTTGGATACCACAAACAAAATTTCTCTACCCATGTTATTATCCATTAAAAACAATGAACTAAAAACAGAGCAGTATTTTACAAGATGGCAATACTACTTCTGTTGTCACTTAATGTATTGTTTAAACCAACTGATTCTTACCACAGCTTATCATTTTCCATCTGAACAAATGATCCCTTGCCTGAATTTACAACCAGGCACATTAACCTTAGACCTCATCTTACCTCAGAAAACCTCATTCATTTCCTCTAAAAAAAGAAACCTTTCAAGGATAGTTGGGATTATAATGCCACTTTCCACTGTAAAGTTAGCTGCATGAAAACTATTTTTGCTAGGGAGAATTAAACGGCTTTTTGCAGTGGTCTGGTATCATGCAAGGCTCATGGAGAGCAATGACTTTAGAGAAGTGAACTAAGTCAGATTCTCAACAGATGCAAAGTGATACTTGTGGAGCTGGTCAAGTAGGCTTAATTTCCATAAAATATACTGTTTCATGAAAAAAGGTCTGTAGATCCTAACTAACTAATTTTTTACAGAGTTTTTATCACCAGAAATCTGAAGCAACTAATTTGTTTACATGTTCAGAAACAAGTATGCAATTTCCTGAGACCTGGAGCACTGCTTCCAGGAAAGCTTCTTTGGTATGATACAGTGCACTGGCTATATACAAAATTTACACCAGCCTAGTTCCCTTACTTGAGAATTAAAGGAATCTGGTAAATTTGCAGGATATGTTGTGATGTAAAGGACACCCCAGCTAGGGATGATGCCATGTGACACAAAGCGTTCCGAAATCAATGAAGATGCATGTATTTCATGTGAAGGAATGTGACACACTTTCAAAGTGTCAGATTAGGAACTTTTCCAGAGAGTGATGCAGGAGACTGCAGGAGACTTTGAAAGAAGTGAGATATATGCAGGTTTACACCTGCTTAGGGAAAAAAAAGGAAAAAAAAGAAAAAAAAAAAAAAAAAAAAAAAAAAAAAGTAAAGAAAACATCATCATCTGTCTCCTAATACTCTGACCAGAGAACATGTCCAAGGCTCCTTCTATAGACAAGGGGAACAAGCATCTCCAGAGGGATTCAATCCTCTGCTCTTCACAGCTTTGTATCTGTGAGGCTTCAGGTCTCAGCTGAGATCCCCGCAACAATGTTTTTATGGTCAAAGAATCTTCCAGTGGTGTTGCTGAAGGATGAGGAAAACTGTTTGTTGCTAAAGGAACACATTCCCTCCATTGAGGAGAGACCATATAGTGAACTGCTCTGGAGCACACTTCAATAATCTTTGATTATTAGTCCAGAAATTTGGCATTTCATCCTCCCATGTGATACCTCTTTTAAATAGGTGTCTCAGACTAGGTTTTCTTATTCCTGTATCACCCACCTCATCCTGCCTTAGCTGGCTCAATTATATGTCTATTACAGTAAGTGTTATCCAAGAGGCAGAAAGCATGAGATGTGTTCTTCATTAAACCAAACACAAACCTAGGTTTTTTCCCAAAGGCAGAAATTTAGCCCTATCAAAAAAACATTGCATTTGGCTTTCCAAGCACAGGGATGCTTCATACTCACCTTTGTGAAGTTAAATCTACTTAATATAAAGTTTCCTAATTGCCTCCCTGAGCTCAAGCAGTAAATGAGGAAATAACCTGAGGCACACTGCTAACACCACAGGAGACAAGCAATGCACCACAGTAAAGTGTAGGCAGTAGTATTTTTTCCTATACATTTGCTTCTCCTAATTTAACCTGAGTTGTAGGGTATGTTGTCAGCTTTCAAAAATTCAGGTAACCAGGGCTTGATCTACATTTCTGCTAATGCTTTGTTAATATGCACCAAAATACAAAGATGTCATCCGCCATAGAAAAGAAATAATCATCTGATTCATCCAGAGCAACAGTTCCCTATTTAGTATTTCCAGCAAAGCAAATTCCCATGGAAGTAAAGTGAAATTCTGCCAGATGAAGGACTTAATAAAAAACTTATGTCCCCAACTGTTCATAAATTGTGATTTATGCACTGTTTTGACCAAAAAATGCACTTCATGTATTCTTTGATTCAATACTTGCACATCTTATTCCAGTTACTCTAAGAATAGATACAAGCAAATTTAAAAAAAAAAAAAAAAAAAAAAAACAAACAAAAAAAACACCAAAACAAAAACCAAACAAAACCAAAAAAAAAAAAACCACAAAAAAACCCCAAAAAAACACCCAAAAAAACACCTGACTGTCTGCCAAGAATTTTAAGAGGAAGGCACTCATTTTCTGAACTGTTTGACAGCAACTATTTTTTTTTAAGTATCCCTGAAAGGCCATGTACACTCTGGTTTAAAGACTGGGAAGGCGTGAAGTAGGACTAAAAGGCTAAAGGTTGACTTTCATCAGACTGTGGTCCCCATGAAAAAAAGTCCAGAGGTCTCAGGACATGTCTTCTTGCACATTAGACACCTGCTGTTTTGAACAAATCTTCAGGCTTCACAGAAGAGTTCAGCTCAGCAGAAAGAAAATTAATGCACAAAGAAATTTATCTTGAAAGCAGTGTCTAAGTATTTCTCAGTTTCCATCAGCCCACATTTATAGCCATCCAAAGTCACTTGGTTTAAAATTTCATTTTTGTACAGCTTGCATGTGTTGACAGGGACCTTATTACACAGGGGTCGCCTGGAAATCCTAAGACTTGCTGGAAAGCAGAGTATCTCACTGTTTTTCATCACTTTGGAAGAATTTTTCTCACTAGGAACGTTATATCTTCCTACTTTTAAGTATATCCTTCATTCCACTCAAGGATCTAGCTCTGCGTGTAGTTTTAGCTAGTGTTGGACAAAAGGTTGCTAGAGTTTGGCATGAGTGTGATCAGTCTCACCATTTCAATGATCCTACTAAAGAGATAAAGATATATTTGAAAATCTGTGTTCATCTAATATCAGACTGTGCCCTTTTGAGCTGAAGATGGGTACTACAACAGCACTTTTCTCAACAGAGGCCATCAAAGAGATTTCAGACTGTAACATGCAGCTTCACTTTTCTGTTGGTCCACTGGGTTTGTGGTATTTGTTGGTTGATTTGATGGTTGGGGTTTTTTGGGATGATTGATTTAGGGTTTTTAAAGTTAGAGTTTAGGAAAATTAGCATGCATAGAATCTGATTTTTCCAAAGTAGAGAAAAAAACCCCAAAATGTATTACGGCCTCATGTTCTTCTTTTGAAAAGCTAAAAGCGCTGGGACAATTTGTTCTTTTGAATATCTTGCAATGTACTGTCTGTATAAAAAGAAATATTATATAATACATGCAAGCATATATTTCCTTTGATTCTTTTTAGACCTAAAAAGGGAACATCTTATATAACATATATATCTGCATAAGTAGATTATATATTTTTTTAATAGGCTGGAGGAGAGCTCCTTTTTCATCATAATTAACTACTGAAAAGTGGAACACTGGATGATTAAAAACATTTTTCCTTTTTTTTTTAATATGAAATTATTTCTCCCTAGAGGCTACACAGAGTATGCTGTACACATACACATTTTTCTGTGGATTATATTTAGCTACATATGTATAGATTCCATAGATTGATCTAGCCAGGAAGACCATTCAGATCAGTGGCACCTGGTAAAGGACAACCTCAGAATGAAATGTCTGACAAACCTCAATCTTATTATTTTTCTAAATTAAATTAGTGAAGAATGTCCCCCTATTCCATAGTTTAGAATGTTTTAAAATTTAAATCTCGTCACTACTTCCAGTGGATTATTAAAAGTTGATGATAATTGAGACAGGGTACTTTCTCTAGAAAATTCAAGTGCATGCAGCAATAGCTTGTCTTACTTTTCAAAATTGGACAAAAACAGTTGATGGAAACTATATAAACTATTTAATTTCTCAAAATAAGACATTCTCGTAAGGATTCATACACAGGTAAAGACACTGATCTTTAGTCTTATTTTGATAAAGGAAATCTCTTGACTCATAGGAAATTAAAGAACTTAGCAGGGTTTTATTCTTTTCTGCTGCATTATTAAAGGTTTTTTCTGAATAGAAGACTCAGTCACTTAGAATTTTTTTGCTAGATATGTACCAAAATGAGAATGAAAGATAGACTGTATCCAGAGCAGTTGGTTGTAAAAAAACAAGCATTTTTTGTGCCATGTTTTCATGTTTTTACTATTCCATGAGCAAATGATTTCTGATGCAAGTGGGTCTTTTTGTTCATCAATTTATTGAAGGAAAATTAATTACTATTTGGAAGAACTGTTGAATTAGCTCCCAAGGAGAGTAATTTTAAGACAGATATAAATTTTATATTTTGTTTAACTTCAAGTAGAGATAAATATTGTGTTACCAAAAGGTAATAAATGCAACAAACAACATACTAATAAAATTTACTGTTTTCAAAAGCTAATATAAACTTCATCAATGAACAAAATGTTAACAGTTACTGAGGCAATATTTTTATAGTATCTTTGTTTCTTTCAAAATAACATTAAATTACAACAACCAAAAAAATTTTAAAGAAAAAACACTTCATAAAATCTATCTAGACTCTTATAACAAGATTTTTGTCACTAATAATGTGGAAGGGTATCATCCAGTTCAAGTACACAAGATCATTATGAGTTAATGAATTAGGAAGAGAAAGAAGAGAAAGTGACATGAAATATAAGAAAGGATTTGAACTTACATCTGACTTTTTTAGTAAGACTGTTCTCCCACCTTTCTCCATCTGCAGAGAAGGGACAGTGATACTGGTCATCCTTTTCAAGTGCCTTTTCATGTGCAGATCAAACACGCTGTGCTAATTTTGGGGGTGTCCTTTTTGTGTCAAATACCAATGACAATGGAAACACGGGACTCCAGTGATGTCATGAATGTTAATTTGTAGAGTTATTTGTAGAATAAGCATAAGATCCATCAGAATCTGACTCGTTGTAACACTAAGCAATAAATTGCACAAACATACTGCTTCCCTATGATTAGTGTGAATGTTATTTTAGCAGGAAGATATAGAATGCTCCTTAAAGATTTGAAAGAAGAATCCATTTAAATTCCTCCCAAGACACCAATGGAAGTTTTATCCAGTCTTATCTGTCACATCTTCATGAGACCATTTAAATAAAATGGCTGACTAGAATAACAAATTTATCTGAATACATTGACATTTCATAAATGTGACCTATGCTAAAATCAAGACAGTGGTCAGAGAACTGAGATGACTTTAGAAATTATCTACTCTAATTACCTTTCCTCTATAAATAAAGAGATAGAAGATGTGTTTAAAAACTATTCCTAATTAACACAAGTTAAATATCAACTCCTTTAAAGCTTGCTGACATTAAACAAAAATTATGTTTGCTCTTCTTCTGCAGCAAATGAAAAATAAAACCATTTGCTGTGATCCAGTAAAGGAGATGAAGTATAGGAAAAACCTAACAGATCTGTAGGAGACCTTTGAACTAGCAATTACAAAAAATGCACTAAACTCTAGGTAATTCTGGAAATGAAACATATATTTAGAGTTAGAGATGACTAACCAGCTACACTTCTCTTGGGAAACCATTCCAATGGCTTTCCAAACCACACCCAATAAACCAGAAAACAGAAGGGTGATACTGAGCTGAGAAACTCCAGGAGCTTCATTAAAATAAATCATGAACAATGGGGAAAAGCTGCTCTTTTCATGAGAAAAAAAACTGTGGCAGATTTTGAGAGCAGATGATTCGAAAGTCTGAGATGCTGATATTACAATTACAAACAGCTAATCACTTACTGCCATCTACAGAGCTGATCTCACAGCTCCACATTGACAAGGAAGTTTTGTGTATTTAGTGTCACAGGAGTACTCTGCAGGTCAGATCTTCTTTCTAATACCAGAGGGAATCTTACCACTGACTTTGACAAGTGCAGAAATGTACCAAATTTATTACCCATTAGTTTGGCCCTGCACCAGACAGTTAACCTCTCATATTATTATTATTATTTCTGTGCCAGAGACTATTGAAGAAAGCTAAAAAGTGCTTTTTACATTTATATATTATATATTTTTTAATTTGATGGAGGACTAGCTGATGATGAAAAACCCTTTTTTCTTTCTTCCCCACAGTTTTTCTCCAGTCTTAACTTATCTTTTTAAAATACTCTACAAATCATGTTTACAAACAATATGTTCTAAAAATATCCACACATGCACAGCGAAATTTGCTTGAAATTTCTGCTGTTTATGTGTCTGTGTCAGTAGTAGTGACAATAATATCAACATCATTATTACAGCTCACTATGGCACACCAGAAAGCACTAAGAAGATCTAAAATTAAATTTTTAGTGTTTTAAGAAACATTGTTTGGGGAGGAAAAAATAAGAGTATCTTTCTTACAGATGGTATAAAAAATGACTGGATAATAAGACTGAAGGATCAAAGACAGAGACAGCATAATCATTTTTGTCTTCTCAAAGAGGTATACGCCAGTTATTGTTAATGTGATTTCAAAAAATACGAAATGTCTGCAACATGTTTCCCCAGATGCCTGCAGTATATTGAAAAACATGGCACAGAAATGTAACAAGATTTGGAGAGCATCTGTTGGGTTATAGCTATACCTCACAATGGACTTTTCTCCTCAGAAATGGATGTGCAGAATTTCCCATCAGATATGGTTTCTGACTACAGAAAAGTTGAGAAATATACTATAGAACAAAGTAAAAATTTTGTTAGGATACTGGACCTGATGTGGTTGGAAAGTACTTTGTGAATTTAGGTTGCAGAGAAAAGACCTCTTATATTTCTGCCTCTGGCCAAGAAAATGCACTTCAGACAACAGAGGGACAGAAGCCATTGGCAGTTCTTCCAGGGGTACTGGACTACACAGAGGCACCTGGCAGCACAGCAGAGCCCCACACATCACTGAACTGAGCTGTGGAAAAGGCAGGGGGTGGAGAGCTTCATTTCCCCTAATGTCCAGTTAATTGTGTTTCACAGAATACCTTGCGATGGAAGTGACCTTAAAGATCACCTTGTTCCTATCCCCCTGCCTCAGACAAGGACACTTTCCACTTGACTGGGCTGCTCAGAGCCCCATCCAGCCTGGCCTTGAACACTTCCATGGATAGTCACTTCCCGGGATTTTTTCATAACCAAACCAATCAGCAATATAATTTCTCATCAAGATTGGGCGATATTTGCACACTAAAGAAAAACAGCATGAATGATATATGTACTAGCACCACCTAGTGATGTCTGCCAAATCATTGGTTCCTTGACAATCAGAACTCAGAAGAAAACTGCCCAGCTGTATGTGCACCTGTAGCAGCATGCCCATGACACCTCTCAATGGTCTTTGAGATGCCTTTGGATTTTGTGTTTTAATCTAATTTTTATACACTACAGGCTTGCATATTTTCAATTAAGATCTTTCTTCAGAATACAGGCAAAAATATGTGAACTTACTGAAAGATATGTAATTGATCAGTACAAATTGAAGGGCTGTAGCACTGTACTCTCAACACTTTAAAGGTGTTGGCTATGAACCTCAGAGGATTTTGCCTAGAAGCCAGTTGTTGAAACATTTATTCACAAGTAATTATTAATAAAAGCCTGATGGTGACATTGAAAAATGTTTCAAGTTCATGAAGACCTTGAACATTCACATTTATCAACAATAAACTTTTGGACTTTGATTAATTTTATTTTTTTTGGTTTTTTACAAGAGCAGTTGTTTTATTATTTGGCACTACCTTACTTTATTTTTATCCAAAAGTGATATTACCTGAAAAGAATACAGGGTACAATAAAAATATATGAAATACTTATACGTATTTTCCCATAAAAAACAAAGGCACTGTATTCCACATTTCAGGAGGTCCAACAAGCATGATGCCAACAGAAATAGGCATGTGTAGGTCAGAGCTGATACAACAAAGCAAACATTGCAAGCAAAATTCTTCTGAGTACTTAGTTATATATTCATATATATAACTGATATAGATAGATAGATAAATAGATAGATAGATAGATAGATAGATAGATAGATAGATAGATAGATAGATAGATAGATAGATCTGATATGTATATATAGCTGATTCTCTCAGCTACCCTGAGGAGTCATGAAGAGCGAGGATGTATTCCATTTTCACTTTATCCAGATTCATTCGGCTGTAGAGCACAGGTTCTCTTTTTTCAAAGAAATGAGCTGGAAAAGGAGGCAAATATTGGAGTTACCCTAACTTTTTGTCTGCTAAGTAGTGAGCACTATTATTACTACTGTTGTTATTAACATCACTGTTGTTATTCAGATGGGAAGAAGTGAATTTCACTTTTGTACATTTATCAATGTGACACTTCTCCCCAGATTCCTGCAAAAGTTGGGAGGCAGAGTATCACTACATGCCTAATTATTTGCTGTGCATCTAGACACTTTTGAAGACATGAGAGTGGAATAAGATGGACAAGGCCAGGCTGGCTGAGGCTCTGAGCAGCCTGGTCTAATGGAAGGTGTCTCTGTCCATTACATGAAGGGATGGGAACTGGATGGTCTTTAAGGTCCCTTCCAACCCAAACCATGCTAGGATTGTATCTCTGCACCAGGGGGAAGAGACTCAGCAAAGCATGACACGTAATACCTACATACAGCTTTTTTCAACAACAAAGAGGACAGCCTTTGGGATGGTTAACTTTTTTACCCATTTTTTCTTTAAAAGTTACTTGAAACCAGATGGTACCATAAAGATAAAAGAAGCTCCATTAAGAACCAGCAGAGATGCCATTAGTATGCTAATGGCCAGATGTTTTCTTAAAGAAGAGATAAAAGAGATAAAAGGTGTCAGGAGAATAAATAGATCCTTTATTTTTTAATGTAGAATCCAACATAGAAATGACCAATAGGATAAAGCAATTCTGCAAAGGAAGAAGTTTAAAAAGTCATTTTAGAAGTCTTGGCAACATTGACTGGGGAATTTTAAAAAGTTCTTGTTACAAGTTTCTTTAATAGCCTTGTATAAACCAGTGTCCCTGAGTGAAGAAGAGATGTTAGCTAGATAATGACTTTGCACTATATAGCTATGATCAAAAATTACACCCTATAAAACCTTTTCAAGAGAGATAAAATGTCACAATATTTCACATGTGTTCAAGCAGTAGAAAACAAATCTGGTCAGAAATATCTTAAACCAGCTACTTAATTTATGAATAACATTACAAATAGGTCTTTTTAAAACTAAGTTCTTTAAGACACATATGTATTTATTTTCATTTAAATATATCAGAAAGCCTCAATTACATCCATATATCATTCCTGAAATACTGCCTGATCTTTTTTTGTTTGTTTGTTTTAATTATTTTTATTCAGGCCTGACTTGAGAAAAATCTTTCTACTAGCCCAAAAGAGTCTCCTATCTATGAGGTGGTAACTCAGTCAAGCTGAAAATACTCAGAGAATGTATAAGTTAAAGCCCATAACATTATTACATTGTATGAAATATAATAATGTATGAAAAATGTGGGGTTTTTTTCTTCTTTAGTAAGCAAGAAAGTCCTTGTTACCCAGCATGTTTTGCCATGTAGCTGCCTGGCTTTGATTCTTTGATACAGAGGGACAGAAGTCCGTGTGTTTTATGCTGTCCGGGTTGAAAATTCAAAACTACAATATTTGATGTGATTTGGAGAGCCTTAAAGAACATTTCTTTAAGACAGTCAAGGGCAACAACATTGGTTGAGTACATAGTCAGACTGCACTGCCATCCTTACTGTGCTTCTGGCCTGCAGAAATACTTCAGTAAGCATCTATGGTTCAAGTTAGCTTTCTGTGAGCTAAAGATAGTGACACCAGTTTCTTCTAGGAGTAATCTGAGATTCACATGCAAAAAGCCCTGTATGAAAAGTGGTCTTACTAGATATATGCAACAGCTCAAATTAAGCTTGTCAATTAGATGTGAACACATTGATTTTTCAGTTCAGCAAATAAACGGCTCTAATGTGAGTGTACTTGTGGTGTGGCATTAACAGTAGGAAAAAAAAATGAAAGGAAGAAAAAGATCCGAGCCCCACTAATTTTGGAGTTTAATGACTTAGTGTACTTTAGATGAGATGATGTTTGTGGACCTCAGAGGACAAGAAAGGGCATAGCCATATGGCTTGGGAAGAGAGACAGGTTTAGCTGTGGTTTACCTGATTTGTAGTGTGCAGTTTCTCTTTGAAGCAGAAGAGGGAATACCGAATTTTCCAGTCAAATTTTTATAAAAGCCGCACATATCTGAAGCCTGGAAATTAATCTTTCCTCTTCAAAAGAGGTCAGGTAACAGAAGTTTTACAGAAATGCAGACAGCTAGAAGAACAGAAATTGAAAATTGTTAACAGGATGAAAGAGATACAGTTTAGAAAGAGCCATGTGGTGAATATTGAGGTCATATGATAAATTTATAAATGTGGGTCCATTAGGAAAATGTCAATCCAATATTAGTTTCTGCATCCGAGTTAAAGACTTCCAATTAACCAGATAATTGGACCAGGGGAAGTGCATCTGAGAGTGCTGATGGAGCTGACCAATACCATCTCAAAAAGGACAAAAAGGAGGATCTTGGAAACTCTAAGTCTCACTTCAGTCTCTGGGAAGGTCATGGGGCAAAACGTCTTGAAATCTGCATCCAGGCCTTTGAAAAGCAATAAATGACTGCAGTCTTGCAGGGGATGTGGGACCAGTAGACATCATTTGCCTTAACTGTAACAAGGTTTTCACTAGATTTCCATACTATTTTTTCATTCAGAAGTCTAAATCCAGTCAATATACTAAATGTGTTGAAAAAAAACTGTGTAGCGAAATGACTGGACTGGCAGGTTCAGTGAAATCCCACTGGTAGCCAGCTATGAGTGACATTTTCCTGTGATCAGAACTGCTTTGATGTATTTTCCTGTAAGTAATGACTTGGAGGTTGACATGAGAGTGCCAAAACTAAATTCAAACCAAGGAAGGATGAATAACTGTCTGGGTGGAGGGCAGGGTTGTTTTTTAGAGGGGTCTCAACGTGCTGGAGAAGTAGACTGCCACAAAGTGCACTAATTTTAGCCAAATGTACACTGTGTGATGGAGAATAAGCCCATGTAAAATAAAGTCTAGGGGCTGGCTTACTGGAAAGCAGATTTGCAGAACATGAGATGCTGAACAAGTTGAATGTCAGCTGGCAATGTGTCTCTGCAGCAATGAGGGCTTACCCACATACTGCTTTAATGTCATAGTTAGTACATTGAGGGAAATGGTTATTTCCTCTCTCTGGCCCTTGTATGGACACAGGGAAGTGTTATGTCTGGGTTTGGACTCAGCAGTGGGAGAAAATCACTGACATGTTGGAGGGAATCCAGAGAAACATCAACAAAGATGGCTGGGACAAGAGCACATGATGTGTGAGGGGAGATGAGGGGAGACTAAGGGATTTAGATCCATTACGATCAGAGAGGAGAAGGCTGAAGGGGTTTTCTAGCCTGAGCATTCCTCCTCAATTGGATGCAAGTGTTTAGCTTCTGTGTTTTATTGATGCAGTCATCCACAACCATCTGGAGACAATCCTCTTCAATGTGTTCCAGGAAAACCCTGCTGGATCAGGGAGGTTCGGCCAGATGACCGACCCTACTGTGGTCCTTTCCAGTCTTAACCACTCTGTGATTCTGTGATTTGTAGATAGGCCCAGATATATTCTTGGGTTTCTCTTTGAATTGATCCCAGGCTCCAAACATTTTGCTCTCTGCAAAAACTAAGTGCTCTCTCTGAACAGACCCTTAACTCCACTGATTCTTTAACACCTAGAAGTGTTTAACTACAACATCCATTTTCTTTTCCACTTGCAGCCACATAAAGTCTGTCATTTGCATCATATTCTTGATTTTCCTTTGTTTGCCTGTGGGCATCATGATCTACTTAACACATTATTTTTCAAAAAATGTGTTTTGCTTTTCTCTTCTGCTGCCCTGCAAATCTCCAGCCACTGGAATTAGAAGAAAAACTCTGATTCCATCATTATGGGAATTATGAGTATGAAAGCATTTACCCAAAGTTTGGATGTTTGATTTTTTTTTCATTTTAACAGAAAGAAGATGAAAAATTTCTCCAAAACAAACATAAAAACAAACCATTGGGAATTTGAGCTGGAGTTATACAGCTAAACTCGCCAGATTTTCCCATTCCTGGGAGTCTTAAGTCTGCAAACCTGAAATGAAAACCATTCCTAAACCACGCTGCAAGGCTCAGTGTTGCAGAGGTCTAGTGGAAGTCTGCCATATTTTCTGAACCCCAAGAAGATAAAGAGCTGCAAGGCTAAAATTGAAATAAATTCCGAATTCATCCTGAAAAATTCAGCGTCATAGGGGACTAGCTAGAGAGTGCTTCAGTGTGGATTTCCTTCCCTCCTAGAATTTGAGAATGATAGTTTTATGCTGAAGGAAATCAAATCTACTTCTCAAAAAAAATGGTACTAATAAAACTCAAGAAATCCCAGACAGGGGAAGCTTAATAACATCTAGATTGTTGCAGGTTATTTGTCAACAAAGTATGAAAATGAGGACAGAATTAAGAAAACAGATGTCCTCTTTCACTTTCCTCAGTATAAATTGCAAATGGCAAAATTGATCACTAGTGCACCTGAGAAAAATTTGGCCCAAGGAGGACTAATTAGAAACTCATGCCAAAACACTCTTTTTCAGTCTGCCTGCAGATGCAAATCTCTCCTCTACAGTGCAGATCTCGATTGCACATTCCACACTGAGAACATCACCCAAAACCCATTCTGCAGGGAAAATGGTCCAGGAAAAATACATTTTTGTTCAGACCTTTTCTTTATTTGTGGAATTACTGTTGGTTCCAATTTCTCATGTGGAAATGAGAGGTAAAATATTACTAAATGGAAATATAGTGTAATCAGTAAATAGTGTTTCTTCATCCTATTTTATTACTAAAATATAACTTTTTAGTGTTTACTGCCTTTATAAAAACACCTGTTACCACAAAGACAGATTATAGTGACTACAGAGGTAAGTATGTAGATAAGTGCCTTTCTTATTAAGTAATTGCTTCTATATCTTTTTAATAATGTTAGTCAGATTGGTTTAAATATAGAGAAAAGAAATAAAATATTCAGATTGAAAACACTTCTGTCAGTACCTGAAGCAATAATTTCTGGAAACTGCTAGAACAGAACTTCAGCCCAAACTGCTAATTTTTTTTACTGATTATTTTTATAAGAAATTAGCATTTTCAGTCCTGTGCTGTGGCACTTGGAGACTTGTGGTAGTTGCATGGATAAAAGAGTCCCCAGCTAGTTACTTTGTATTAAAACTCCCATTCAACAAGGGAGCAGGTAAAAGAATTTGGCTAAATTAGCAAGTACTGCGGGGTCTCTACAGAGTGAGGGAAGATAGATGCTGCCCTGCAAAGCATTTCAATCAACAGAGGTCCTTCTATCAACTTAATCCACTTTAGATATGTCTACTGGTCTATTAAGTCTGTATCAGTGTAACAATGAGTTATTCCCACATCTAAATCTTCCTTGGTTTTAACAGGACTTAGGCATATGTTTCAACTTAAGCAAAACCTTAAGTGGTTTAAATATAGGGAGGTTGAATCGTGGACCTTTAATGGAGGGAGAAGCTTACAGATTAGTATGAACTCAACTTCTGCATGGAGAATTATTCTCTGATGATATGGATAGCTAAAATACTGACATAAAGTGATATAAAATAAATCCCAGTATGGAAGGAGGTCTTACTGTGTTCTGTCTTCCTGTGTTTATTTTTTGTAGATTAAAAGTTCTCTTGGAAAGATCTTCTGATCCCCACCCACTGATTCTCAGACTCTTGCCTAGTCCAGGTGCACTGTGATATCCTGCTGTATGTTCACTATAAACATATTTTAAAATTCCTTTTGCAGACCAGCCACCCTGTACTTATTGACAAGCTGAACCATTGATTGTGATGGCAATGCCTGTTATCTTTGGTAATGAAAAATTTCAGCTGGAGCTTCACACAGTAAATAAATCATATTTAATACAATAGCTTCAGCATATCAATGGGTTATTTAAAATAAAAATTGTCATTTGCCTGTTGTTTGGGGTTTTTTAAGGAGTTAATAAATTTTTTGAAACCTTCCACAGTGCATTAAGAAAAAAAAAGCTCCAAACCTTCTCTCTTTGCTGTTACTAAACAAAGAAATGACTGCATTATTTACACTTCTCTTGCATTTCTTTGCTTTCCGGGCCATCTGTTGCTCGGAAGGCTGCATGCACTTTTTCTGAGATGAGCAGGATGACCACCAAGGCTCCTCAGCAGATTAATGTTGAAGCCAAGATGACACAGAGCTTACACCATTCCAGAAGATTTTGATAGCATAAAATAATTCTGACTTTTTGTGTAATGCAGCAGAAACTTCATCATAGATATTGCCTTATTCAACTCAACAGTAAGGAAAAGCTTTAAAGAGAAGCCTTAATCACCACCTGAAAACCAGTGTTTTATGGAGAGCTTGTACCATTTCATCTGGACATTGTGAGAAATACGCTTATTTATTTCATTTACGTAAATAACAATGAAACTACCTAAAATATGTCTCCGTATTTCATTTAGAATTAAACAGAACAATTATCAAAATTATTTGTCTATATTTTGGAAGGTAGTCCAGGAACAACTTTACTGTATAAATATTTACTGTATAAATATTCACAAAGCTTTACATTTTCTCTTTTCTGATTTTGTGATATGGACATTCAAAGAAGGTTGTGCTGGTCAGACTGGAAAATGACTTTTTTTTTCTAAAATTTAGAGGCAAGGAAGAACAGAGTAAACACAATATTGAACTCAGTATCTAAAGATTACTTAAGACTATCTCCATCCTTTCACTTCAAAATACCAAGGCAAATTAACTGTCACACGATCCTGTGGAGTTAGTGCTTGGAATGAATGATATAAAAGATAAAAATCTCACCTCAAATAAATCTGTTTAACTTCACTGATTTCAGATTGACTGAGCTAATTTATAATAGGTGCAACCCTGCCCCAGAGATATAGCCCAAGGTAAAGAAAGGTAAATACATCCTTCTCACTGGAACTCAGGCAAATTAAAATTCTTCTGCTTTTCTACTCCTCCACTCTAAATAGAAGATTTTCCTCACTTTTTTCACTATGTATTCATATCACTTTTTCCTGAATATAAATAATCAAATTTATGGTATCAAATTTGCAATACAATTTTATTAGAAAGATAGATAATGCAGAACAAGATTGAACCTAATGACTGATTTTTTTTATCAAAAGTTCAGTCACAGATGAATGTGTGCAAATGGTCCCATAGCCTTTTATTTATTTGGTAGTAAGTGATATTTTAGGGGAGAGGTAATATGATGGGATAACACACCTAAAGAATGGTGTCACAGCTGAGGGTCAGACCTGCGGATGCAGTAATATGGTCTGACACCACTGCAGCTGTCATTAAGTCATTTCAATGTATTTTGGGCTGGCATATAAAGAAGAAAAAAAACAAACAAACAAACAAACAAAAAAAACCCCAAAAAACAACAACAACAAGAGTACTGAAAAATGCTTCTGATTCAGCAAAATAAGACCAGCACTCACAGCAAGCAGTGGCTCCACATAGGACCTCATATTCAGCAGTAATTCTGTGGTGTAAGGAGAGGAATCCAGGCACACTCAGACCTGTTGGTAGTGCCATTGCCATAAACGCCAAAGTAAACCTGAGTCGTACAGAGGATGTCCCCAGGGAGTCCCAATTCATCAAGTGTATGCTCAGATCATGTCTAATTCACAGGGGAAGCACTGAGTTCAACACAAAACACATCAGTCATGGTTATTTTAATTCAAAAGTGCTCAGTGAGGAAAAGCGGTACCCCTGACCTTGATTTGCATAATATATCCCTGTTAGAGCGGACCTGTCAATATGGCCAGGTCCAGAAGCAGCAGATTCCCCCTGTTCTGAGTTCAGCAGCCATTTGTCAGTAAATCTGGTAGCCTGCTGCCCAAATCATCACTGCTGCTAGCTCAGGGCTGCAGCTGCTACCAAAGAAATGAGAGACACGGACTCAATTTCCTCATGAGACAGAGTGAGATAAAAACTGCATTTCTTCAGGTGAAAGCCCTGGGCACTTGACTAACAGGCTTGCAGTGGAAGAGTGAGGTGGAAGGGAAATCTAGATGCTTTTGGTGGAAGCTGGGAAGCTCTTCAGCAAGGAAGGCAAAAGTCATAAGCAAGAGATCCAAGGAGGTGAACCAGAAAACGAGGGAAATCCTGGATTTAGCTCTGCACTGATTTAGTTCTGCACTTCACATTTAATTTTGGTGGGGTAAGATGTCCAATATTAGGAATAGAAATTAAACTTTATTAGACAGAGTCAAATCTGTTCAGTCTTACTGCAAAGTTTTACTATCCTGAAGGTATTAAGAAGTTTATGAGAGAGGATTTGTGGTGTTTTTTTCCCCTTTTCCCCATTTATTTATTTTCCATAAGCAGGAACTGGATAATTGTGAAAACATATTCTATAAAGTGGAGATGTGAAAGGCCACTGTCTGACTGATCAGCCTTGTGTCCTTACTTGAATGTTCACTCCCACTCATCTTACAATCACAGAGCACATGAATTACTACTGGAAAGTTTTATTATTGTAGAAGGTAAGGAAACTATAAACCTGCAAGCTGTTTGCTAAGATTCCTGGACAAAAAAAAAAAAAAAAAAGCACTCAAGTGACAGTCACTCTGCCACAAACCTTTTTCTTTTGAGTTATATATCTGATTATGCCATAGGTATTTAAAAATCTGAAGCTACTGAATCTAACACTGCAAAATTTATTTAAATTTTTAATGACAATTTGTGTCTCATTCTTATTTAATTTATATGCAATTTAAAAAGTCTTTCTTCCTGCTGAACACCATTACAACTTCTTTCGAATAAAAATGCCCTTGACTGGAACATTAGATAACCACTTACACTAGGTTAGGATTGGTGCATTCCTTCTGCTAAAATCATCATTTAAAAAAAAAGAAAAGGAAGTCTACTTTTCATTCTTCTAAGTTCTATTATCTTTCTAAAAGTTTTATTTGCTTCACTGAAAGCAGAGCTGATTCAGGAAGAGATGATTCTGCAGGAGTTCAGAGATCAGAGTCCTTATTTTGGATGTGTCAAGTTTTTCTTCCAGAACACTTGAGCTCTGTAACCCTGTATTGGAGGTCTTTTACACAATGAAGGTGTAACTGTTGACAGAAAGTAAAACACAGAAAGGAGATAAGTTTATTATGAAAGTAAGTAATAGAATACAGACATTCACTGTTGGAAAACAGTGCTGCAAGAACACATAAAACTTTGGGCTTAAGAGTCTTCTGTTTCTTGCCAAATTATTATTTAGTTCTGTTTTCAGGGCTTATATAAGGATTAGTGTACCTGTACCTGTATGACCTTTCTCTGTGCATTCCTGCAGTTGGTATACCAGGACACTTAGTGAGTTGTGTTCCAGCAGTGGCACTCCAGACAGGGAGAAGGCTCTTGGAACAGTCCTGCAGTCTTTCAGCTCAGGCTGTTTCTAGTTGGGGAGATTTTCACACTTCACAAAGATATCCCACAAGTCACAAGCCCTCAGGGACCCAATTCATTTAAGAAACTGAGTAGGGTTTCAAGCTAAGATGCTGTCATACACATGAAGGATCTTCTTAATTTCACCTTCAAAACCACTTCAGCTCAAGCTCAGACCAGGTCAGAGGGGAGGTAAGAATCTTATATTTTTGTTTTGACTTCATTTGCCCTCCCTGACTCTGTCCTGACAATACAATCAGGATTTCAGCAAGGTCTCAGTTCTGTTTCACTAGAGAAGTCAAGGACTGAAAACAAAGACCAAACTAACTTTCCCCTTTAGTTATCTATTCCATATCTATGCCATAAGTCAACTACCAGGAAAAAGAAGATCTACCACCTTTATTTTCATCTTTCTATGAAAAAACAAATAATCTTATTTTCCTGTTATAGAGTACCAAATTAACTTCAGAGTGCAGTAAGATAAACTTTTGGAAATTACTTTCCTAACAACACTTCTGGTCTCACAGTCTATGTAAATATAGAGTATTCTGAAAATAATATATGTCACATTAAAATAAAGTATAAGTATATGACATGGAACAGGTAGGTCATGATTTGAGGGTGCTAATCAGCTACATATCCTTCATAGAGCACAGCATAATAGTCAGTTGTAGAGAGTACAGCAGTAGAGTTGGAAAGAGAGGAAAGGAAGAACCTTCCAGCTTCAGTAGTCTTCAAACAAAGACAAAAATATCTATAAAACTTTCACACCTTAAGAACAGCCATCTAATATTCTAGTCATTAACCAGATAAAACACTGAAACTTATGCCCAGCTTCCTGTCCTTTAGACATCTGTTATGTCTTCACAACCTAGTAAGTAAGTAGACTGTAAATACAATAAACTGAGTTATGTTAAACTAAATAAAATAAATCTAAGCTTATTTGACAGGCTTTATCAATGCTGCAGGTGATATTTACAGACCTGTTCACATCCCATGTTCAGCCATGTAACAGAATGATTCCATATAAGTATTGATTCATTTTTGAAAGGAGATATGAAACATTTTAGTCAATATAATTTAAAAATGCTCACAGGTATTCTGGAAACATATTTAACAAGGCAAAGCCGGATGGTTTACTTTCTTAGAGTCTAAGCATTTCATGATGCAGTTATCTGACTTTGAGGAATAAAGTCATAAAAGACAGACTGACTGGAGACCATTTAATGGTTATGGCAACGCATGCAAATGGTTATGCCAACATCTGAGGGGTCAGTGGATAGATCTTTCTTACCTGATCCGTTTTCTGTTATCTCTTCCACACTGCAGGACTGCTTAGGTTGTAGCTACAAAGCACACACACGGATCATGAAGAGCTCCAAGAGCACAGCAAACATCAGGAGCCTGGCAGCCTCAGTTTCAGGTATGTGAGTAATTCCCAACAAAAGCCTCTAGAAATATCTTGAGTCTTAACCTTTAAGGAAAAAATCCTTAAAATTTATAAAATAATCAGAGTGGGTGTAACAAGCAGAGAATGAGCATGTCAGGAAGCCTTAAGATTATACAGGAAGGTACCTTCTTCTCAGACTCATATTTCTTCAGAGTGAAGCCTCCTTGCAACTCACAATTACTTCTTTAGGCTTTTAATCCCTTGCTTTCATGTGTAGCCATACCACAAAAATTTATTTTTGCCCAACCATGAGTTCAGGAACACTTCAGCTATTCTGAAAGGGTGACAGTTACATATCCAGCTAACATGAAAATGTGTTTGACAGTCATGCTCTTCTGTTCAACCCCTTTCTGCTGTTTAAGCCCTACTGGATTTTCAGCTGGATTCCCCAGCTGGTAAGAATTGAGGAAGTCAATGGAAAGAAAGGGGAAAAAAATTAAAATTCAAGCTTGGTAATAAAGGTCAAAATCATAATTTTTTTTCATCATAAAATAATTTTGAAAAGATCTTAGATTTTTAACTTTTACCCAAATATAATTAGGGTGTAAAAAGCACTAGCACTGTATGGGTGCTGTTACAGCAACTTTGGTGTAAACCTTTGGTAAAGAAATTGAAGAAGAAACAATAATCATGGGACACTTGGAAGTTGCTGTGGTGTTTATTTCCTCCTTGATGAACAGCTGCTATAGCATTCTGCACAATTAGAATTGTTTAGTTAGCCTCTGAAATGTGGAAAGTAATTTCTGAAGGGAATTAATTGCCTCTCTAAAAGCTTTAATTTTTTTTTCTTTTTTTCCAGTTCAGAAATACTTTCACCAGCTATATGTTGAAGAGTCATTCTTACAGTGCCAAAATTATATATTGACAATGAGAGGCCACTAAAATTTTGCTTATACGACAGGATGAACTTCACTGCAATAGTTCAAATTCCTGTTAAAAGTACGCCTCTCTCTGCAAGCAAGAGTAATGAAGGCAGGAGGTGGGGGGAGAAATCCAACCCTGCCATGTGGTTGAAGGAAGGCACCCTCTTGAAGAGAAAGGACAGGATGATCAGCATAGCTTTTGCTATGAGATGAACCCATGAACAATTCATTAGCTGTGTGCTGTGCGTTGGTGGATATCTCAGAATCTTATATCCTTAGATATACCCTTAGACTAAAAATGCTAGGCTGTGCTTTTTTGGATCCAATGGAATCACAGCTCTGACCAGCCTTATTTTAGCAGAAACTTCTGTCTCATGCTTGAAAGAGTGTAATGATAAACACTCCTTCCATTTAGCACAGTTCTTGGCAAGTTCACAGCAGTCCTCAAGGTCTTTTTTTAATTATCTGAGCTGCAGCTAACATTTCCCAAGAAACCAAGCTGGAAGAAACACCTGACAAGATAATAAAAACGCAGATAAATGAAAGTTCATATTTGGTTCCATAGTTATTTTTATTACAGTAATGTAGAATCTCAGTACTAACTTTAGGTGTTACATCTTCCTTGTGAAAGATATTGTTCAAATATATGTCCTGTTCCTGAATGCTTTAGAGATACACACCAAAAAAATCCACAGTGGATGCGGGCAGAAGGACATTTTTAAAGAAAATTATTCAGTCATTGGTAAATAGTGTCTTTAAAGTGCCACTGGTATGACTACAAAGTAGTCAGTGATTTTGTTGATATGCAATCAAATAAATTCCTTCACAGAAAATTCAAAATAAGCAAATAATTTGCTTTGTTGTGCCACTCCCCCAAGAAAGACAGAAACCATAAATACTGTTTCCTTTTATTTTTTAAAGAAGCAATAAATTAAAGGTGAGAAATAGCATTATAGTAAAAAATGATACATCAGTTCAATCTTAAACAGCAAATTAGATTAGCAGGAATAAGTCTATGAAGGGATCTCTGCAAGGACAAGTCTGCTGTCCACCACTGGACTACAAACTGTAGTTGAAAACACTCAAACATTTTGCAAGAAAATCTATGGACTGTATGTAAATTTCTCTTTATTCTTTGTAACCTGACTAGTTGATTGGTTAAATTGCTGTAAAATGTTCAACTCAATACAGAGCTCCACAGAATCCAGGTGTAATTTCTTTCAATAAATCTATGTGAGTTTCTTTGTCAGGAAGGCTGCACTGTAAGGGAAGTAGACCCATGGTTGTCTCCCCTAACTCTGAGCACAGCCTGGTACTTTTGAACATTCAGCAAGTCAGGCAGCTGCTGGTGCTTTCTTTGGAGCAGGTAAATATTTGGTGCTTCCCAGGCTTTCTGTACCTAATTTGCTTTCACCTTTGGACCCCCATGATCTTGTCCTTAAACCATCTAGACACAGAAATTACATATTTATTTGGAAATACTGCTCTCCCTCCAATTGTTTTTATTTCATAATTTTGTTGGTTTGCTTCCTATTTTTTTCAGTGTTCCTTTTCTTCTTTTGGACAGATGCCTACAGGAGTTTGTAGTCCGATAAATTTGGTCATTCGCTTTGGTCTGTTGCTGGAGTCACATCCATGCTTTCTCTCAAACATTGTCAGGCTGCAGTCTCTGCAGCTGCATCAGCTAATTTGTTCCCTTTACTAATTTCTATAGTGCCTTTGGCATGAGCTGGGTATGACAGTGATTTCTTTAGGTATTTAAGTTATCTATTTGTTTTCTATTTAATACTTTCTTGTCTGATGATGTGAAAAATGCTCATTCTTTCCCTAACTTTCCAACTGGATGACAAATCCCAAGGCTCTACAGCAAAAAAAATTGTCTGCTAAAAATCAAAAATGGGGTAGGTTCAAAAGATGTATTTACAGGAGCTGGGAGTGAAGAATTAAATACTAGTGGAAAATTCTTTTAACTTCAACTTAATTGCAGAATTCTGAGTTGATAGGATATTTTTTCCTAGAGTTTTCATATATTATTTTGCAATTGGTTCCCTACAATTAAGTATGTATCCAGAATTTCAACATACTTAGTACAATAACTAAAAAAACCTCTAAATACTCGTCTGACAAGAGGAAAAGCTTGTATTCATCAATATAGTTACGTTGAAAAAAAGAGAGGTGTAGACCAATTTTCAGCTTGCTTTTTAAGAGATCCAAACATAGCTGCTGGGATGTGTAAGATATCCCTAAATTTCCACTATCATCAATATAGATATCAGAACGGTCTTGGAATCTAGAGACCTCAACAGAAACAAGTATGTGACTCTTATCTATAGACACTTTAGATAATGTAGAACACAGTCAAAATACTAGGATTGTCTAGGATGGAGTGTCTAGGATGCTCCAACAGCCTGGAAAATACAGTTTTGACTTCTGGAAGATCCGTATTCCTTCTGATGTGGCAGCCAGATAGCAGATAAGTCAGAGCATCTGTAGTGTAACTAGACACCTGTGTTTAGGCAACGGAATCTTACTCTGGATTCCCCCTTTTGGGGGCTGGATTGCTCTTAAATCTCTGCTGATTGCATGAACAGGTAGGAGTCTGATTACTGAGCTGAATGACACATCTGAGGTGTTTGCTGGGGAGGAATCAGAAGCTCTCAAAGTCAAAGAGTGGGCTAATGAAAAAACCTCCCTTGTTTTTCTTCTCTTTATGTTTCTTTCCACCTTCAGCAGGACAAGGGTGTCCATTTAACAAATTCAAATTTCCAGAGTTACAAGCAAAGCTACAGAATCAGTTTAGGAGAATTATTTCATCACAATTACATGCTGTGCAGCCATTTGTGAAAGTGTAAAGTCAGCTTAAAGGAGGGAAATTGATATGTCACCATCTATTGATAGAGGTTCTAATAGAAAGCAAAGGACAAAAGTCAGATTTATGTAAATGCTACTGTTATCCTTCCAGCTAAAAAGTGAAACTCTTTCACAGTGGCACAGCTCTATTTCTTTATACTGGACAAAACACTTGCATCTCATATGCAATAGAGAAAAATCCAGTTTAGGAATGACAAAAAATATGACAATTTCAGAAAGCATATATGTGGATTATTCAGTTGATGCAGTTTAGAAATTGACAGAACAATACATAAAACTGACAATTTCTAGGTATCTCAGTCAATCAAAGCAATTAGATTCCAGATTATCCTTTTTGTTAATTTCTTCGATGATGCAATGATTTATTTGCCTGTGCTTCCCAACTGATTTTCAATTTTTCTCTCTGGGCTCCTTTGACTTTTTTGGTCACCTTGAAGAGCATATTCCTTTGTAAGTAATGCAGTGAAGCCAAGAGGAATAAATGACAATGTTAATGGTACACACAACATAACTTTGCCTACAATAAATGTGTACGGCATTAGTGTGCAATTCCTTTTAGCACAGGACCCTGAAAACATTTTTCTTCAGAGAGGTGAAACTCACCCCAGTATGAAACAACAGAAAAAAGTGTGAAAGTCACTTCAGTTACTATTTCATGACGCTCACTTTCTCTGTTAGTCTTGCATACAAAGCATATATTCGTTTCTATCTTAAGGATGAGAGGCATGAACAACAGCTATTAAAACTTCGGCACATTTGTCTGTTAATTTAACGTAAAACTGCCTTGAGGAAAATGGGTAATCTAGTTCTCTTCCACCCAATCTTATGGCAAGAAAAACTATAATGTTATTCTAAGCAGATGTTTGCCTAAATCATTCTTTAAATGATGCAGATTTTGCTACTTTTATTGGCATTCCTTAGCTAGTCTACCAGAAATGTTTTCCTAATGCCCAATTGAAAAGGCTCTTGCTGAATATTAAGCCTGTTCTTGTCTTGGATGACAGAATAGGGAATACAGTTATTAAACATGAAAATGCCAATAAAAGCTTGAAGGAACTGTAAATGTTTTAGAACCCAGAGAACAACTTACTAATTTCTATTTTGGATTTTCTCTAAAAATGGTTGTCATATCTGACTGCAGTTGCTCTTTTCCTGAATTAAATTCTGTATCTTCCCATATTTCCTCATTTTTCAAGATGTCTGATCATGTTCTCTACTTCTATGAGATGGCACACATCTTTTTTGAGGTTGAAGTTCCTCAAGCTCCAAGTTCAAGGGCCTAGTATTATCAAGTAAAGCAGGAAAAAAATTATGTGTATCTAAACATAGATACACTCTTAATGAAATGCATGTCAATTATCTCAAATTGAGATACACTATAGGAGAAGATACCCTTCTCTAAAACTGCTGTCTAAACAGTGAGTCCTCTTCTTTATTCTGTTCCATTAAAAATTTCTACCTAAAATTTTGCAATTCTTGTAACTTCTTATAAAACAAATAAATTTATTCTCTTTTATGTTACCACCCTGGGGATAACAAAAAAAGCTGAAGTGAAAGAAGTCCCTCAGAAACCAGAAGAAATTCTAGCCCAGTATTTTCAAGCACTTTTACCCACTTACCTTAGTAGTTAAATCTCTGCCCTGTTGCTCTACCTCACTGCTCTGAATAGTTCAGACTCATTCAATGTGTAAGTCTTGATTTGCCATTGCTGCTTGCTCTGAGACAGTCATTATCTGCCTGCAGTCCATCAGCAGCTGACACAGAGGATGACAAAACTCCTCAATAAAATCCAAAAAGTAATTCTTCTATGTGCAGGCAATAAATATTCTTAACAGCTACTAGATTTATTTGGATCAAGGAATAAAATTAAAAGTCAGTTTCAAATATTTTTAACTACTGTAATTAACATTTGCACTTCATATAAATCTGATATAGACATGCTGGTCATAAGCTGGAATTTATATAGGTAGAAGTATTACAACTCATAATCACTAAAAGTGAGATTTATAAAAGTTTTGCACAAATGCTACTGAATATGTGGCATTCATTTTTTCAGGAGCATTTCAAATCTCCTTTTAAAAGCCAACCAAAGGTTGTCTTGATATGTCCATTTAATTAGAAGCTGAAAAATGTGATCCTTACGCTGTTGTCAGGAGCATATTGCATGCAGGGATTGAAATACATTTGATTGGCTCCTCAATGTGTAGCCGCACTTCAAGCAACAATTCTGGAGCACAGATAATTGGTGCCCTGCAGCTCTCCCCACTGAAAATCAATTGAATTTCCATTATGTTTCAATTGTCTTGCAGTGGGAAACCTACAGGGTTTCGTTGGCTGGTGGGTTTTTTTTATTATTACCTTCCGCACTAGAGAATAAAAGTTTTTAATGCTTTTTCCTAGGTAAACTACTAGCAACACAAGAAAGTAATCAATTCAAACAACCTGCTCTGCATGAAACTCCCTTCCCAAAAGGACAAGTAATCTTCTGTATTGTACTGATTTTCTCATACTTCCAAGCCTTGCCTCAGCCACCATGGTCTGCAGGTATTTTTGCATTGTATTCTTCATGTAGTACTTCATGTGGAAATGAAAATGAAATCTGCAAGCTGTAGATTGAGACACAGAAATGCAAACTGAGCTCTGGGTGAGAGCCTGAGACAAGAGGCCGTGAACTGCCAACCTTTCGAATAATAAAAGGCATGAAGATGGGGAAGCCAGGGGAAGAGACACTGAGAGACACAGCAGGGGAACAGCTGACCTTTTGGATAACAAAGGAGACGAAGATGAGGGACTCCAACAAGGTGGATGAGCAATGGGCAGGGAGGGTAGGAGAGAGGACTGAGGAGGAAGAGTGAAACTGAGTCGACTGTGAGAGGGGCTTTGTTGGGGCTCCCTCCTCGGAGCCACCAGCTGGAGCTGTTTCTGGGTTACTGCACCGTGAGTAAATGGCTTTAAGGAATGAGACATCGGACACCCTGCCGTGGGAAACCCAGGGTGGAGCCGGTCAGGACACCAGGGTGAGTGTGAGGGGGTGTGGGGGAGCAGGCAGGGACCCCTCGGGTCACCGGAGCCTCCGCCGTGAAGGGGCTTCAGTGCCAGCAGTGACAGTCCCTGGAGCTGGCAGTGCCACTGCCACTGCCTGGGAATGCCACACTGGGAAGTTTCCTCAACGAAATAACAGAACCAGCTTCTCAGTTACCTCTCTGTAGCCAAAGCATGTGCCATGTAAAGCTGGATGCAGGACAGGCTGAAGCAAGGGCTTGTTATCACCACTTTGTGTTTTATTTACAGCAACTTCTTCCAAGTTACTAGGTTGCACAAGACATGACATCCATATTGACTCCTCACTCTTCTTCAACTCAAAATGACCAGCACTGAAAATAATTCTTATAGTAATCCAAAGAAAGTTGGATGAATGTGCTTCTGTGTAATCAAGCACAGCTTTACCAAGAAAATGTATCCATCCATGATCTTTCTTATTTTAGTGACAGCCTTCAGAAACAAAGCACAGTGATATTTAACTGTCTGGTCAGAACAAACACAGGTGGTATTTGGGAAATAAAGGAGTGAAGGAAAAATTAGTGCTTTATTAGATAAGATCAATTGAAAGAGAATGTTCCTAAAATGGAGGACTATGTTATTAACAGCAGTCTCTCATGCCTTATTCTGATATTGTTATGGGACTTCAGAAAAGTCAGGGGAAAGGCAAGCATTATTTTAAGCCTCCATCAGGTAACATAATAAAAGATTTCTGGAGAGAGAAAAAATGGTGAATGATATCGAAACCAAAGTTCCAACAAGTGATCTACCACCACTTTCCAGCATAAAGATACATTGTTTGTGGCTCTGAAAACTTAACATTTTCAAGATATATTTTGAATGCATTCTTCCTCTGTAATGCTGAAGAGTTAGATCAAACACTTGCTTCCATACACTTCTTATGCATGCCAAATTCCTAATTTAATTCACAAAGTATAACCAATGACATACTAATGGATGGTACATTAATATAGCTATAGAAACAACATTACATTAATTAAAACTTTGTAAATGCTGTAATTAAGATATTCAGTGACAGCTGCCTTTCCTGTCCCTCAGCTTCAGCCAGAAGTCTCTCAGCACTACTTATTTTGGAATCAGCAGCTGCATGGATGCAAGAAAAGCCATCTGTTGGTATTTTTTAAATGTTAACTGAGAGAGGTTCCAAATTATTGCTCCTAATACTTAAAAAAAATTAATTATTTTTTAAAAAATTGTGTCTGACTTTGGCAGGAATTATGTCATTAACACTTGAAAACGAATGCATCTTTGGCTTCCTATCTGACTGATGCACTCTACCAGCATAGAATCACAACAATACCTTTGCCTTACCTGCATAGGTAAAGCACTTCAAGATTTTATCCCTGGTCATATTTGAAAAGCTGTATTATCCAGAAGAGGTATGATAATCTACAAAAGGTCTACAAAGTCAGTCAAAGTGGATACTTGTTCTTCTTCACTATCAGATCAAAAAGGAGATGCTTTTCCCCTCAATTTGGAATTTCCACGGATACAACAGAGATAATTTTGATAGCAGTCTGTGTGACCCTCCTTTCTCTTCTGTAACCTCAGTATCTTCTAAAGCAGGCTGTCCTTCATGTAGGGGAAACTCAGAAAGCTACCAAAACTCCTCCATATTAAACTATTTGCTTTCATATTCTAATTTCTTATCTCAATGGACTTTGGATCTTGCCTGTCAGCACAGCCAACTTACCTCCTCTTCCCCCTAATCTAGCATTCCTACTCTGTTAATTTAATCTCACAATATGAAGCCATTTCGTTGTGAATAACATTTCTCCCTCTTTGATGTTTACATCCTCCAAACAATCTGTTGCTGTTATCAGACCTGAAGGAATAATGAATTCAGTGAATTACACATTTTTTCCTATGTCAGCAAGCAGATGGTATAATTCTCAAACTCATTCATCATTTGAAATTATATTGGAAGAGCTTTCAGTTTTGCTGCGTGGGAGCTACATGAATGACAGTCATGCTGCACATCCACATTACCAGCTAAGTTAACTCCGTGGTTTACTCCCATGTCCCAGTTCCCCAGTCACCAATATCACAAAAACATGCATTTTCTCCTGAAATGTTTGGTAGTGAATCTTACTCTACCCTGAGATGAAAACATAACACCTGAATAGTCTGTTTCAAGGACAATTTGCAGCAGTCAGTAAGAATAAAATATCATCAGGTCTGTTTTCCTATACCTTACTATTCCACTGCAAAAGCAGGCTTTGACTGCAAACATTTTGAAGGATTTTGAAGTCCCATCCCAGCCTTTCAAACATATACTCAGCACTACATAAAAAAACCCACAGTGTTCTGGTGGTCTACAACTCAGTTGTCTTATTTTTTCAGACACTGCAATTAAAAAAATGCCAAAAATAGTATTTATAGTCTAGGGCCACAGGGAACTCAAAAAGAAATCTTCTGAGAAGGTTCAAAGTTGAGTTGTACAAGGCATATATGGCAACATTACTGCTAAATTTAAACAGCTTTGAGCAGAGTGGACACAATAGCTCTACAAGATGTAAAAGCATTTAATATTGTAGATGTAGCCAGTAAGCCTGGAACATAAGAATTTTACACTCTTCCAAGGAAATATTCTGTTTAATTCAATGGTGTAGCACCTTAGGAGAAACAAGAGCAAATTACCTGCTTTTCCATTGACAGAAAAGGTTGGGGAAGAATTGGGAGAATATGTAGAGCTGTATGAGATATTTTAGAGTTTTACTGTTCCAGAAGCAGAAGAGTGCCAGCCTCTACTTTCTAAGGTGACTTCTCAGTCATGGCAACAAATTAGGAGTATGACAAAAGATGCAATGGAGCTTTTAAAGAATTTCATTAATAAAATATAAATAAAGCATAAATAAATCAGTATGAAATATAAAAACTACTTTGCATGTCTAAACATATCACAAATTGTTTGTAAATCTGATGCTATAGTGTTTATAGCAGCCTCTAATTTCTAGCACTCTAAGACTGAGGCACTCTAAGACAAGATTTTTTTCAGAGCCCAATGGATAGAATGAAAAAGAGATTGATAGTCTCAGATGCCAAATTTTCAGTGCTGACTCTGAATGTACTGGAATGTAAACTCATGAATAGTTTAGCAGAGATTTTCCCTAAAAAACCTGGAGAGATTAGTTCATCATAGAACAGGACATGCATGAACCAGTCATAGACTATGAACCACTTAAACTTTGGTTATAAAAGAATAAACCTCAAATCCAAAGTCAGTTTGAGAGATGCATTACTTAGGACTAACCATCCTGAATTCTTTCCCTAAACAAAATATCTAAGCTCTTTTCCTTGAATAGGCAGAGAAAGATTTCATTTCTTTATTTGAAACTGCTCTTTATGCTCTATTTCATTATTTAGAGCAAGCCCCTTTCAAGTGCAAAACCAAATCCTTTTCTTTCACTGAGGAGTTTGATCCTGTTTCTCAGGCAGCTAACTACCTAGTGTCACACCATGTAGGAGATCAACATTTTATCAGTGTTTCCTTAGCCAGTGACTTTTTTGTTCTAAAGATAAAAACTTTCATTACAGAACTACATTGAGGCATAAACAATTATACAGGGTTGCAGAATCATGTTAGTTCTCTCAAGCGTAGTGAACTAAGCTACTATAAATCATGGAGGCTGACACTGCTTCTCTCACACATGTATTCATGCACCTGTGGTGAGACTAATCTAACTTCTACACTTGAGCTGGCTCTACATAATTAAGGGTAATTTTTAAATACAGTTTTCAGATGTTGTAATTAAGAGTGAATAGAGGACCTCTGGAGATGTTCTGCTCATAAGAAAATTGATTGAATTCTTCTGCATTCCATTAACCTAGAACATATCAATAACGTGATTCAACTACATATCAGTGCAAAAATGCTTTCATTATTTCAGTGACTTCTTTCAAAGTTAGAGATTTCAAAATTATTTTTAAAGTCCTAGGAAGAAATCATGTAATCTGTGGTAGGTACTTTATATTAACAGAGTTACAAATATTCACCAAATTACTTGACTTTGGATTAAAACTACTGATTCAATAAATTTAAAAAAAGGGAAATCTCCAGTAAAATTTATGTCAAATAGTCAACATTGTTTCTATCTAAATAATCAATTTCACATAACAAACACACCACAAACTTTTTGAACTTCCATTTACATCTGATTTATTCATGTTCAAAAATGGAGTTTCACAATGTAACTCTATTATGCCCTGAAAGACATTGATAAGTCAAGAATTCATGGTCATAGGAAGAGCAAAACTTTTATTAATTTTTGATTTTTTTTTTCCATGAGTCTAAAGTAGTTTTTAAACTTTCATTTTGGAGACTTTTTGCCCTCTTAGACTGCAAATATCTGAAAAAGAAAAACTATGTCATTAATAAAAAATGGGGGTTTTCTTGTCAATAGTAGAAAGAGGAGAGAAGTTTAAAGGTGAAATTCAGTATCCAATGAATTAAGGACTTCAGAAAAGTCTGAGCATTAATTTGAACCCACTAATATTTCCACTGGCAGAATCAGAGTATTAGATGTCCACCTGTTTGAATATTTTGTTGTAGTAGTCTGGAACTTGAGTTTGAAAACATTTGTAGCAGTAGAAAAAGTGTAGAAAACGTCTTTCTACACTTCTACTAAGACCTTCTAAGGAGGTCTTATGCACATGAATAGGGAATGCTTGCATGAGGAGGTTTTCCAGGGTTTATATTTTCACACATATTAATGACACTTTCAGAGGACTAAAAATCCCACCCCATTTCATTGCAGAAACTGACATATATATATGGAACTAAACCTGAAGATAATTTTCTCTTCAAATTCTCCCCGTCTTTCTTCCTCAAAGGAAACTTGAGGACGTCAAAACTGATGAAAGAGATTAAATGGGTTTAGTGTTACTTTGCAGTGCAACTGTTAGGGATTCCAGACTGTACTGTTGATATTAAACACATTCCAATGAAACAAGAAGGTGACAGAATCCTGTCCTTGAGGGATTAATAGATAATTTAAGAATAATTATCCTTCCAATTTGCAAGGTTGGAGGAAAAAAACACCTTTTAATCAAATAAGGAGAGCTTGATTAGATATTCGACAGTGTTATCTATTAGTTTAGGCTAGATAGTGCCATGAAGAGTCTGTAATAATGTAAGACTGCAAAGTAAAACACACCTAAAATCAACATAACCAAGAATTCTGTTTTTGATTCTAGTCAGAAGCAGAGACTAAGAAAAAGATTGAAGAAATTACCAACAGATAGACGAGGGGAGGAAAAGCAGCCTCTGCACTTGGCTGCATCCTGATTTCCAGGAAATAACCGTGTTCCTGCAGCACAGCAAGTTCCATACTTTGAGATTCCATCTGACGTTGGGGCACCCACAGAGAGTTTGAAGATGTCAGTAAGCTGTGCAGTACAGCTGATAACACCAGAGGGAAGGGATGTCATCCAGAAGGATCTTGACAGTCTTGAAGGGCAGATTGGTGCTGTGGGTGCACTCAATCCCACTGTCTGTGCTATTGATGTAACTACAGTATTTGTCTCTGTACACTCCCTTAAGGAACCCTACCCCTTGCTGGTATCCACTTGGGAACTGAGCTATTGACCATAACTGTTAAGATGCAGACTTCTAGCAGCCTCAACCTTCTAACAGTCCATCCACCAAACATTAATGTTTCCTATTTAGAGGACAAAATGTTGTGGGAGACCATTCCAAAAGCCTTACGGTAATCCGGGTGGATGACTTCTGTGGCTCTTCCCTTATCCACTGACACACTTAGAAGGGCACTGAATTAGTCAGAAATAATCTGCCCTTGGTGAGGCCATGCTGGCTGTCTCCAGTCGCCTCCTTGTCCTCCATATGGCTTGAGATATTTTCCAGGAGAATCTGTTCCATGATCTTACTGGGCACAGAGGTGAAGCTGACTGGTCAAGTAGCTCCCAGGGTCCTTCTTTTTAGACTTGTAGAAAATTGGCATCATGTTTCCCTTTTTCCACTCTATGGGGACTTTGCCTGACTGCCATGACTTTTGAAATGTGATGGAGAGTGACTTGGCAGTAACATTCACTATTTCCCACAGGAACCTGTGGTGAATCTCATTGTGTCCCATGCACTTGTTTATTGCTCAGGTTTCTCAGGTGATCTTAAACCTAGTCTTCATTGGCCTGCAGTAAACAGCAATCCTGAGTTTTCTTTTGCTGGTTTGGCAGCTAATTTTTACCTATAGCTCCTAATGTGTTAATCCCTTGTTTTCAAAGACAATTTTGTGTAGTCAATCAATCCATTTTTTTATATATATGAAGGGCAACCCTTCTGGCCCCACCTCTACCTTTCTTGCTTATCTCTTCCAAATAGTTTATATCCTTCAATATCACCACTCCACTAGCCTGATTCATCCTACCACATACAAGTAACAGTGATTAGATCACAGATTTCTATGGACAGTCCTTGGACAGTGGCTTTCAGCTTCTTCTGTTTGTTTCCCAGGCTGTGTGCATTGGCCCAGAGGCATTTCAGCCAGGCAATTAACACCTTTTAAGAGGATCACACCCTAATTATTTTGAGGCTTTTCACAGGCATCTATCTGTTGGTTTCTAAAACATCAACAGCCCCTAGTTCTCTGTTGCTCAAAATTCTATCCCCTTCTCCTTGTAATTCTGGTTTAAATTTCTCTTTAAAAGTGGAATCAGCTTTTTATGAAAGACTCTCTCCATTCTTTGGGTGAATCCCATCAAATCTCAACAGGCCTGACTTCTCAAAGGTAGATCTTTGACTGCTGTGGAAGTCAAAACCTTGAGTATGTGACCAGTGATGCAGCCAGGTATTAACCTCTTCACCACCTTCTTCATAAATCCTCTCCTCTGACTGGGAGAATAGAGGAGAGCTGCCTGTGCTCCAGGTTGCTTTAAGACAGCTCTGATGGACTTATCATATAGAATAATATCATATAGAACAATCTTTTGATTGTTCTAAATTGCCTCATCACAATATTACTAGACCCTATGTGGAACAGTAGGAACAGGTAGGCTGTATCTGTAGGCTGCAATCTGTAGGCTTCACCAGGCTTGGCAGCCTCTTGGTGTGACCCTGAATAAAAGCTCATAGTAGGCTGCAAATTTTCTAGAGAAATTGTCTGTATAACAAACAGGGGTTTGTTACCTGTCAGGAAGGAGTCTCAATTACCACCAATAATTTACATCCTTTTCTGGTGACATTGGTACTAATACTGGTGGGTGTTTGGGTCAAGCTGCATGGTTGATTTCTCATGTGCCCTGTCTGTTTCTTACATGCTCTTCATTCTTTATTCCCAGATTCCCACTGTAATTGTTATATAGGGTCACTCCAGGGGAAAGGTGAAGGTTCTTCTGTCTGAGAAGACAAGGACCCAGTTCACATCATCTCACAATTTACTTGCATCAGTCTTCTCAACATTGAATTTAAACTTCTCTGTTTCTTCAGCTGTTCTTTAGCAATGTGTTTCGTGAGATTTTTTGTGAAATTATTGCTCTGGGAAAATGTTTAGTCTTTTTTGCATCAGCCTTTACTACGGAAACTGTTGCAATGGAAGATTTCATCAGCCCTACTTAATCTAGTTCAAATAATTGATATAGAAATGTTTTGTACAGCTGTGCTAGATTGAATCAGACCCTAACTTGCTATACATTTTTTTCACTCTGTAACCATAATTGGTGATATTTATAAAGAAAATCAGCAGACTTATTTGAAACTGCTTGATATATTCACTGGTTTTGTATTCATTGACTTCCTCTCTGTATTTCCACCCTTCTGAAATTTAGTCATAAATCAGAAGCACCAAGAAAAAAGCAGTGAACACTTTGATAATTTCTTAAATTTTCTCAGGAAAAATACTATCTGCTTCTGAAAGTATTTGGGTCAAAAGCTTTGGGGAAATTTCAGCTGGATTTGTCTCAGGCTAAAGAAAATCAAACTGCTTGAGTTTTCCACAGTAAATAAAACATCCATCTGAATACTCAACATGGTGGCTAATGTTACCATTAACACTTCACTTAATGGTATGTTTAACAAAATCCAAAGGACTTGAAATTCAAAACATTTAAAGATGTTCCGGGCATGTCTAAATTCTATGAATATATAAAGTGCACAGTAAGCTAAATGCTTTTTTAAAATGTGGAGAATTGACAGTTAATAGGGAGCCATGTAACATGCAGGATGCACTAGAGGAAGAGAGGTAGGTGCACTTGCTTTCTTTTAATTCAAGGTAGTACTGCCTTGAACCTAAATCACTAACAAATTCTTTAAAAAGCAGAAAAATTATATACAGCTTCTCCTCCTCCTTTGATTGAAACCAAGATTAGACAGTGATCAAAAGAGAAAGTGTTTGCCCAAAGAATTGGGTCACCAACCAAATGTGGGAGAGAGAACTCCATCTGTCATCTTGCTGTAGAGTTTACAGAGCTCATTGCTCACCTTCAGACACTGGAACCCAGGAATGTTTAAATCTCTTGATCTTCATTTCTTTAGAGCTCAATTACCATCCCTAAAGATGTGTTAAGTCTGATCTTAAATATACATAGGAATAAATGAATCATGATTGTGAGGTCCTTGGACACTATGATAATGAGTTCCATAAAAATATGAAGTCTACAGAAGTACCTCTGCTATTTTTTCTCCTTATATTTCCTGAACTTCATTGATAAATATTAATGCTATTTTAATACTTAAACATCTTCCACTGTGTGTTCCTTTCTACCTTTGCACCTCAGCTTCTTTTAAAAAATTATAATAAATTTTAAGAGGCTTCCCCAGCACATCATCTCAGACCAACCAACTATCATTTTAATCCATTTTACTGATTCTTCCTCTGTTTTTATTACTCTTTTAGTAATATCCACCATACACCATGCAGAATAGAGGTAATTAATATGTGGATCATTCAATTAGAGCTATGCAATTTGCTGAATGTTGTCTTATAACCATTGTACGGTTGAACAGGAAGAAGCAGAAAACCAGGATTATTTCTTCTGTGTATTCACAATAAAATAATAACACATTCCTTAGAATTTATTAATAGTAATGATTTCTAGCACTGTTCTGTCACTAGGCACTTCTTAGGACCTTGCAGTCTATGGAATTACCTGAAAAAATATTTATTTTCTTATCAATTGATTAGTTTTTTACAACTTTAAGAATTCTTGCCTCTATTTCATAAACATTATTAAAAATGCTAGACCTTGTTTTTCCAGTTTAATATGAGTCTGTACATAAAAAACTTTTCAAGCTTTGTGGATGAGAAGTCTTTTTTTTGTGCCTTTTTACAAAATATTATTTAAAATATTATTACACAGAATTGTAAGAAATTTATTCAAAATTAAGTAATAATGATAGCCCAACTGTACAAGGACTTAGCCAAGATGTTCATGGAGCATTAGTTTTACAATACAAATACCCTTACTGTAATTACTATTTGTTCTTGAACATTTCTAAATCTCTTTACTCATTCTAATATCTGTTAATATAGCAAGTCTACTATAAATCAAAATAGGAGCTGATTATTATGTGCATTAGAAATATATACAATTACACATTTATATTTCATATGTTACAATATAATCTATTCTGTGAACTATGAAAATCTCCTGCACCATTTCCAGCCACCAGCTGGGCAACTTCCTGCATGTCTACAGCTATATCCATATAGATAAATAGCACAGGAACAACTTAGGCTGCACCTTTGTACTCAAAAATATTTAACTTTTCATTTCAAACACCAGAACAGCTTTGGAGACTATTTTTTGATTTCTGAGCTTGTCCAGTCACTGTGTCAGTCACAGATGGTTTGGTCCAGATTATGCTATACTATGTGTTTACCATTAGAGCCTCAGTATTTTTTCTTAGATTAGTTAATTTATGTAGACACACCAGAAGAATATTTTTAATGTCCTCATAGCTACTCTGTGAAATCAAAAAATTCAGGAAGCTGAAAAAGAATTGAAATTATGAATCAGTCTTGATAATTAGGTCAGAACCAATCCACAAACAAATTTCATCTCTGAATTATTTAACTCCACTGGATGGTCTTACAAAGGGCACAAAACCTAATTCTGGAGGAGAAGGAACAAGCCAGGAAACAGATCTGTTGTGCATCATCAGTACTGGCTCTGTCTGAAATGCAGATAGCAAGGGATAGATGCCTTCTTCCCTAACTTACTGGCAGATCTCTCACAGAGCCACTTGTCTTAGGGCAGGCCAGGACTCTTAATACGATATACAAAGATGAGAAAAAAAATCACTGGCCTTGAAGAAGATGTATTCAATGATGCTGATAGCACAGAAAAAAAAAGAAGGTAAAAGCATAGAATTAGGTCCAAGGTAAGAAGCTATGATCACAGAAAATATGGCCAGGATCTGTTGAATTAATACAAAGTGCAAGAAGCACACTGGTACATAGTCTCAGACAATTAGCAGCAATTAACAGATAATCTGAACACAGAGGAAACCATTCCTGTGCTGATAGCTGGTCATCACACACTGGTTTTGAAGATCTCAGGAGCCAGGAGTGAATTGCAGCAAAATGATGCTGATCTGCATATGATTATTTTCTGCGATGAATTTGTTACAGGGAGTGGACAACAGATTCACATACTTGGAGATTTATCTCTCCCCCACACCTGGTTGTATTACCTTATATCCAGTACAGCTGCTAAATAAAATCTGGTTTGCTGAACCAATAATAAGATTTGTTAATACAGTTTTTATTTGATTCACTAAAGTGCCTAACATGCTAATAGAATGAGGAATTTCAGCAAAATATGCTGAAGTAAAAATTCTCCAATTAGAAATTATTGGGTTTAAATTTACAGCTAAAATAAAAACATAGCAGTGTCTGGAAGGTGAGGATTGACATTTTCCAACTTGTGGTAAAAATGACAAAACAATAGAACTTTTTACAAAAACAATTCATTGCCATCATCAATGGTCACCCGACTGAAGTTAAAAAATCAGACAAACTTCATGCTAAAAAGATGGTGAAGGATCTAGAGGGGAAGGCATATAAGGAACTGCTGAGGGGAGGAAACTCAGAACTCATCATTGTGTGCAGCTTCTTCACGAGGCTAGGCAGGGGGACAAGCACCAATCTCTTGTCTCTGGTGACCAGTAACAGGACCTGAGGGAATGGCCTGAAATTGTGTCAGGAGAGGTTTAGGTTGGATATTATGAAAAGTTTCTTCACCCAGAGAGTCATTGGGCACTGGAGCAGGCTCCCCAGGGAAGTGGTCACAGCACAAAGCCTGACAGAGCTCTAGAAGAATTTCGACAATGCTCTCAGGCACGTGGTGTGACTCTTGGAGTAGTTCTGTGCAGGGCCAGGAGCTGGACACTGGTGATTCTTGTTAGTGCCTTCCAACCCTGGATAGAATGTCTATGATTCTCTGAACATCTGATACTACATCTAGTAGAGAGAAAGACATACGGTACTGCATACAATACAGATTCATGTCATCTAGAGATTTCCTCTGTTCTGCTGGGAAGAAATGCATTATATTCATACACACTTAAAGAATGCACTGTCATCAGAGTGGCATAGGCTTTGACACAGTCATTCCAATCTGGAATGGTTGGCTTGTCCAGTACCACACAGACCACCTTTGCTGCAAAGGATCTGAAGGAAACAAATACATGCAGGTAACAGCACTGAGCTGGGGCAGGACAAATCATTATCAAAAGGTTTTAAGTGCAGCTGAAAGCAGAGATCATTGGATAGCTCACGTGGAAACAGCTCAGAGGAAATTTCTAAATTAAAGTCTGGTTGCATTTCTAAGGGGTCTCCAGAACTGAGAATGTTTTTTCTTTTATTCTTACTTATACAAAATATCATTTAAAGGAGATACAAACAGAGGAGTCAATGTTGATAAAGAATATACAAGAGAGTAACAGCTTGAACAAAATACCCATAACCCTAGAGCAGAGCTGAGTGTATCCAGAGAATTCTGTGACTAACTGAGCCTCCTCAAAGACAGAATCATACATATCTGTTTGCCTAGACATACCAATGACACATGCCTGAATAAACACAGAAGAACAGAGGCTGTGGTTTCATTAGTTCACTTGCACTCTAGAGCTAAAGCAGCCTGGCCTCATGTTCTGCACATCAGAGAATTTAAAAATAGGAATATTCTACCTTGCAGAGGGGCTGAGGAAAAAAATCACAGAGCACATGGCCCAAAAACATAAAATCACCTGAAGTTTGTCACTGTCCTTAGAACAAGTAGCAAAGTACTAGGATTTAGCTTTCAGGGCAGATTTATCATGAAGAATGCTAATCAGTGGTTCGTAGCACCTCTGGTATCATAAATTCACATCCAGGATAACATGTAACTTCTAGCAGGGCACTCACCGTGCAACCTTTCTCTCCTTCCTACAGAGACTTTCTTCCCATGCATCCCAAAATGCTGAAATTACATCCATTCTTAGGTGTCTGAACTGTAATTAGTTTATTTTCTAATACAACAATAGAGCATAAGGAAAGAGTCATTTATTTAAATCTGAATATAGCCAAATCGAGCTATTTCTGTGTGATTTTATTTATATGACTTTTATGGGCAAAACAGTCTCAATTCAGGATGTTTTTCTCTTAATTGAATTATTTTTAGCAAAATATTTAATTATTGATTTTGGTATTGAGAAAAAGAAAAGACAAGTATTTAAAGAAATACTTAAAACATTTTTTCTTCCTCAAGATCAGCTTAAGCCAAATTCTTATCCTTTTAAACTCAACTTCCCTTACTGTTAATATAGGTATTAAATTAATAATTTTGAAAAAAATGTACATGGACATCATATTCAGTTCAATCAAGGAGCTGTTCACACTTTAGCAGACTGAGCTGACCAGACCTCAAACTGATGATGTAGTTCTGCAAACCAAAATGGAAGAAAATTTACCGGATGCAGGCTGAAAGCACACCACAGAAAAGGTAAAAGTAACCACAGTATACTAACTATGTGAAACAGTTTGACCAAATAGTTGTACTCGATCACATTTAAAAGCCTGAAAATCAACTTTTTTGCAATGTATAGGAATCTACTAATAGAGTAGAGGGGAACACAATTGGGAAAGTTAGATTTCTTCGGGATTAATCATCTGGAGCAAAATATTTATTATCCATGTTCACCAATTAATCTGTTCAAGGTGATATTGAATGGGTGTGTGAAAGAACAAAGAGCAAATAAGTCACTAAAAACAGTCACTAGTGGACCAAAGTGTAAATGGCTGAAACTCAATAAAACACCTCCTATTCCACCAGTGCCTTTATAAAGGCAAATTTCCACATATGTACAGTGACAGATCCACAAATTATGTTAAAGATAACTAGTTGGAGTCTCCATAAATTCTGTAAGAACACTCTAAACACTTGAACTTAAGAAGATAAAGTGTATTTTCTATACTTCTAGTGAGAAAAATATTATTTTAAAAAATTTTTTTTAACTCCGAAAGCAATAAGCAAGTAAGAAAAGCAATTCAAGAAATGACATTAAGACCAAATACAAAAAATAAAAACACTTTAATGGCCAAAACCAATTTTTCTGTAGATAACTTAACTAGGACCAGAGCAGAAAGAGATAGAAACTTACAACACCAAATGGAGTCTTTCAAGATTTGACATAAGTGAGTGACATATTTTACAGAACTGCCATCTAATGTCACAATCCCTAAGATTTTATTTTCTGACTGTCCTTAGAGGAAAAAATTTGTTTGTTTTTACAGTCTTCTGCATAGCCTCAGTCCATTCAGGACTAGTTATGAGTTCAATTTTATATCCTATTTCTTCCCTCTATACCAACACATCCAAAATAATGCAGCTTGCTTTTCATGTTTTTCAGATATATATTCATATATTCAGAGATATATCTGACTAAGAATCCATTCTTATCTGGCTGCTTATTCAACAGACAACCCATATCCATGGCTACATGCTCCTACCTACTTTCTCTAGCGGGGACACCTAATTCTCTAGTTATTCACTTTTCATGTGTCTGTTGACTTTTTCAGATCCATGCTTACAGCCAGAATCAAGGAGATGGGATGTATTTGCTCGAGCTTAAACACTCAGCATTCCAGTATTCCAACCTGAAGTGTCTCAGTGAATTGTGTCTCCTTTTGTCTCAAGGGTATACATGATACACCAAACGTATATGTTATAAATGCCAGGACAATTTATTACCAAATTCCATAATTTCGTTTATTAAAAATTCAAATCACAAAATTTGGAATCAAATTACAGAATTTTAAGCAATAGAAAAACCCCCCCACAAACAGCGACACTTACTTGACAGAGTTTCTCCCGGGAAAAAGAGAGCCAAGGGTGACCCTTAGACACAGACCCTGGCTGTCTGTGTCTCTAGCTGGGTACACGAATTTGCCATGTTCGAGGCTTGGCTTTTATACTCTTTATTCTGCCTCTGGCAATATTTCCCCATATTTCCCTTTGTTTCTTGGTTAGCTATTCAAACCCAAATTCGTCTCTGGTCAGATTGAAAAGAGCTCCCCTCCCAAGTCCATGTGTTAATGTTCAGTTTCTATGGATCCTTATAGTTGATGAATGTTTGAGATATGGGTGATATTGCTTGATGGTCTGTGAAAGTGGCTCCCGAGGTGTGAGTTGCTGATATCTGCTCATCTCAACAGGTCCCCTCCCAATACTTGAGAAGGCTGCAAAGTCTTTTGTTCCTTTCTGAATGGAGAAACTTCCTAAAACATAGACTTTTACCTGATATAAATTTATACAGCTTCATAATTTTCCAATTTACCATAAGAACATGAATTAATCATCTCACGTTTTTCACAGTATAGCTGCGTTAAAGTAACGTGCTCCCATGATTTCCATCATTACCTTTGCCCATTAATTTGGTTTGTTGACAAAATAAATAGCTAAGAAACATAGTACAAAGCCTTTTTAAAAGAAATCTTGTTCTTAACTCAGTGGTGCATTGCTTTATTGACTAAAAAGTGTTACATTCCAAAGCCTCAATGTTTCTTGCAGGACAAGAAGTTCTGGCAAACAGAAAAACCAAATTAATCTCATGTTCTGAATTTTCCCCATTTGTAGTGACTTGCTTGTTCTTCAAAATGTCCTTCTTCTTCAATATTCTTCTTTTCCTTTCACCCCAAATAACCCCAAAAAGTAAAATTAGGTTCAATGCAAATTAATTGAACCTCAGACAATTCAATGTGTTTTAAGGTTCCCTTTTTGAGAGTATCAGGTTTCTTTTTATCTATAAATAGATATTACTATCTTCAGTAATGTAATAACTTCATGTTTTGATTTTCTGATGGCAATAAAAATTTAAAGACACGGGAAAGACTTTGGTTGCATTGAGTGGAACAAAACATTGTGTCTCAAAGAAACAGAAAATCAGAATATTATACTACAAATGTTCTGAGAAGTGAGATGCTTAAATATATTTTCATAAAGACAGGATTGAATCTGAGTTTTTGAAACCTGTGCAAGAAACCAAATCAGTTCTTATTATTCAAAATTCTTTGTAACTAGTTTTTTGAGTTGTAGTCCTAGATAAAAATATTCAGTGACCTCTTTACTCTAGTTTTAGACTATCTGAAATGTTAGTTTGATAAATGCACTACCCAGTTATTTAAAAATCAGTCACTTCTTTTATTGTGCTCACCATAAGAATATCTAAGCAATTCGTTCTAAAATAGAGTATCATGTGGATGTATAATACATTGCTATATTAAAATATAAAAGTAGCAAGTAATAAATGAAATACTTAAACTGATAAATTAACTTTTAGAATCAAAAGAGTAACTGTCTTCAAAATTTTATTTGTGTTATAAACTCAAACTACATTTTATTACTAATAAATTTTCATCGTCTATGGCTTATCTATGGAACAATAAAATTGTGCAGGGAAACTCTTTCTGAAAGTAACTATGGTTAATAAATATCTCTTGTCTAAGAACAATTGACTATGGCTAGCTAAGAGAAAAGACAACTCCACTGAAGGAGAGTGGAGATACAGAAAATCAAGACTGAAAGAACAGCTGGGTGCTCAATTACACCAGAGGATCAGAATCCCAAGTGGACCGAGTATTGCTAATTGGAAAGACTCTGGAAAAGCAAGGATGGAAAGCTTTGTGGCCTAGAAGTCATGATCTGTAGTGAAAGATTAAAGAAGCACTTTTGACAAGAAATGTGCAAGAGATGGCCTTTTTAAGGCCTGTCTTTGTCATACAGGAGAGCTCTCTTTGATTGCAAATACTTCTTTAATCTAGAAGATGAAAAGTACAAATGAACCCCAAGACTGAAAGGCAGAAAACCACAGACTACAAAGAAGATGCGGTTTTTAAGTAATCAGTGGAATTAACTAATTTTTAAAAAGCACAAACAAACAAAGAGAAAGGGGAAAAAAAGAAAAAAAAAGAAAAAAAAAAAAAAAAAAAAAAAAAGAGAGAGATCCTTATAATGAGCCAGAAAGGATTCTGTACAATTTGGAAACTTTCTAAAAACAGGTTATGCCTCAGAAGTTTCATACAAAAATTGTGTGAGATTCTTCCTTTCGCTTCTAAATGCTACAGACAAGAATCCATCTTAGGTATCCTTTGGTTTTAATTTTTCAGTAATACAAAATTCCCCTGTAAAAGCCTCTTTTAAAAAGACTTACCTGACGGGTTTAATTTTTTAGGAATGCCCTTTAAATCTTCATATGCTATCTACGTGCAAATGTAAAATGAAAATATTTTTAAGATAATTCACAAAGAGAGATTTAAGATCCTTTACACAAGAAAGCTCTGTATTAATACAAATTTAAAATGTTGACCATTGTGAAAAATATGAAATGATTAATTCATGTTCTGATAGTTAATTGAAAAACTATAAAATTGTATAAATGTGTATTATATAAAGTATATGTTTTAGGAGACCTTGTAGCAGATGGTGAAACTAAAAATGTTGAAAAAGCAGGTGCCACCATTCAGAAAGAAACAAAAGGTTTACTGGAAAACCCTCAGCCTTCTCAAGCACCGGGACCAGACCCATCAAGATAAGGTGGCCCAGCGATCCACACCTCTGCTGACACCCTCACAGATCATCAGGCATCATCATCCATATCTCGACCATTCATCAGCCATAAGGATCTATAGAAACTGGACATTAACATTTGAACTGAGAAAAGAACTCTTTCCAGCCTGGTCAGAGACACCCTTGGGTTTGAATAGCTAGCCGGAAAACAAAGGGAAATATGGGGAAATATTGCCGAGGGCAGAATAAAGTGTATAAAAACTAAGCCCTGAACCGGGCTAATTTGTGAACCGTTGGGGGAGACAGCAGACAGCCAGACCCTGTATCTCACGGTTCACCCTTGGCATTTCCCAGGAAAAAGACTGTCAAGTGTTTCTGCTTTTGTTGGGTTTATCGAAATTCTGTAATTCGATCTTTATTAATAAACCAAATTATTATTTTAATTGGAATATTGTATTGGCATTTATAACAACCATGATGGAAATGGAAGTGGAAACAGAACCCCTCTTACATATGTCAGCTAGAACATCTCTTCTATTTAAAACTATAATTAAATGCTAAAATAAACGTTAAGGCCTCATTTGTTTTTTACAGATATCCAAACTTCTGGGGCAGAACTGAAACACAAAAGATCTAACTTGTAATGGTTTTGTAAAGTCATCAGCCACAAAACAGGATGTATGGACATGGGCATTTGGAAAGCTGACCCAAAGGATCAGCAGTGGAAAACTGAGAAATCCAGTTTTAGTGTAAATATTCTGCTTCAGTCCTTGAGATGTTGGAGGACTTGGTGAACACTACTAATAAAAATAACCAAGACACTGAAAGCAAAGCTTTGTTCATTTGTACACATATATATGGAGTGAAGACTATATATATATATGTGTGTGTGTATATATATTTATATATATATATACAAACACACATGCCTTTAAAAGGAATAAATTTATTTTCTTCTTTGTGTTTCATTTATGAAATAGATGTGCCTATATGTATCTACAGAAAGGCATGCATTTTTGGCTTTGAAATATTTAGGACTCTTTAGAATATCCTACACGTGTATGAATGAGTCAATTCCCTTTTAAAATTACCACTTCAGAAACAATATGTCATTACCAAAAAAAAGTCACTTTAATGACACTATAATGTCTTTACAGGATATTTCGTGATCTTGCCCTGATCTTCTAAAATCAATCATACATAAAAGTGAACAGGTAGACATGTAATGCCACCTACTAATATCTTTTTTTCACCACAAGCTGAATATTGCCACCTTATAATCCTTAGGCTAATACAGATTTTATTTGAATTGTTCTAAACATATATTGCAATGTCTAAATCACAGGCCAGAATGATCTGGTATTTTTCTGAATGGCACCGCCTGTAATAAGCAATAATGTCTAATATGTTACTCATGCTGAGTAAAATTTGATTGCATCCTTAAAACCTGTGTAAAGCTATACATTTGTGTTGTTTGTCATTACAGAACTGCATCCAACTCCATTTTAAATAGTATAGAACAGAGAATTTGTCACAATGGAAAACCAGAGGCACCAATGATAATCCCCTTGTTTGGGTTTTTTAAAGGACTGCATTTGGTAGGGAAGTTGCCTTGATGGCAACAATAGAGAATCAGAACCCAGATTCAATAACTTAAACTAAAGAAGCATTTAAGTTAATGTCCTAAGGTGACTTCATGATGCTTGTATCCCCAGTCATCAGTTCTGTTTATGCTGGATATTGAGTTCTGCACCTATAAAACTAGGTCTGAGAGCAAAGAGCGGGAGAAGGAAAAGTGGTGGAGTTTTTTTCATGTATGTGTTCAAAACACAGAGATAAGCAGTGCTCTAGGAGTTCCCCACTCTGCCGACAGACGGGGGGTTTTCCCTTGCTGTTTTCCCTGTTTTTTCTGTCCATAGCTGAGGCCAGAAGGGGTTTTTTGGAACTGTTCAGCCTTTGCTCAGTCCAGGAACACCAGGACTATGTCTGGGGGCCCTCGGCCTGTACTGTGGCAGGAACACCAGACCACAGAAGGTTTTCCTTTTTTTTTCTTTTTCTTTTTCTTTTTCTTTTTCTTTTTCTTTTTCTTTTTCTTTTTCTTTTTCTTTTTCTTTTTCTTTTTCTTTTTCTTTTTCTTTTTCTTTTTCTTTTTCTTTTTCTTTTTCTTTTTTTCTTTCTTTTTCTTTTTCTTTTTCTTTTTCTTTTTCTTTTTCTTTTTCTTTTTCTTTTTCTTTTTCTTTTTCTTTTTCTTTTTCTTTTTCTTTTTCTTTTTCTTTTTCTTTTCTTTTTCTTTTTCTTTTTCTTTTTTTTCTTTTTCTTTTTCTTTTTCTTTTTCTTTCTTTTTTTTCCTTTCCTTCCTTATGAGGGATTGCCCAGTTTAGGGACTACTGCTATGGGGAAGTTCCTATTCAGGATGAGTAACTATTTAGAAATTTTTCTGTTTGATGTTACAGCATTTAATTTTTATACCAATAAACATACCTCCACATCTTTCAGGCTTGACATCTTAGTGGCAGCTGGTTTCAGACAGAATACCCTAATATACACAAAAATATGCAGCATTGCTCTGTCATGTCATGAGTCAGCAGCTAGTAGTTTGCTAATATAATATTAGCATTGATTTTCTAAGCTATTCCAGTACAATACATTTATAATACACGCAACTATTGTCAGCATATGCCAAATCGGCAACATTGCACCAATTTGATCAAGAAAAATGGACAAAATTATAAAATTAATAGAATATGCAACAGCAATATACCTAGGCTTTTCAGAATTCAATTAAATGGTCTTGCAGCATCTTTCTGTGACCATACCACAGATCTCAGTCACTTCTTAATAGCTTTTCTATTCTTACAAGATTTGTTTAGCATATACGTGCATTCACATATAACTGCAATTATAAGACAAGGAATTTCCACATTCTACAATTCATTTTTTCAACAAAGTTGACTTGAGCTTAAAACCATTGGCAGAGACATCTTTCATGGTAGTCACCTAGGATTTCCCTGAAATATTGTCCTTTACTACTGTGGTGGGTTGACCTTAACTGGCTGCCAGCTGCCCACTAAGCCACTCCATCACTTGCCCTCCTGAACAGGACAGAGGGAGAAAATACAACAAAAATTCCTGAGTTGAGGTAAAGACAGGATGATCACTCATAAGTTCCTGTCAAGGGTAAAACAAGTTCAAGTTGGTGAATTAATTTAATGTATTGACAATTAATAAGAGAGAGGGATATGAGAAACAATGAAAAATGTAAAAACACCTTCACCCCACCCTTTCTTTCTTCTCAGGCTAAACATCACTCCCAAATTCTTTAGCTCCTCCCCCTGAAAAGTCCAAAGTGATGGGGAATGGGATTTGCAGCACTTCATAATCCTTCATTTCTGCCCCTCCTCCCTCAAGCTCTTCCTCTTCTCCAGGATACAGTCCTTCACAAAATTCTCCTACATGAATCCTTACCAAGGGCTACAGTTCTTCACATACTGCTCCAGTGCAGTTCCCTTCCATGGAATGCACTTCTGGAAAAGACTCTTTGCATGTGGGTCCCTCAGAGTTCCTCACAGGATTGTACTCCAGGGATGCCTACACAGCGTTGCTCCCTGCAGGGCACATCCACCTGCTCTGGCATGGGGTCATCCACAGGCTGTAGAGCAGATATCTGCTCCATGGCTGGGTCTTCTCCACAAACTGCAGGAAATCTTTGCCTGGAGCACCTCCTCTCCCTCCTTCTTCATTGACCTTGGTGTCTGCAGAGTTCCTTCTGTGAAATATTAGAAATCAATCACATACAAGGGGATTCTAGATGCTGTCTTCCTGCTTACCACCAGTAATATCTATTATTCCTTATCCAACAATTTCCCAATTTTGGGGATGTACAGAACTTCTTCAAATGATCACACAATTCAGTTATTTCTCATCTATGTGAAAAATAAAATTAAAAATAAATAAACAAAAACTCAAACAAGCAAATACAATCCTTATTTCCTGATATTTTAATCATGTCTTCTAGTATTATGTGTGATGAAATATACCATCTCTACATTATTCCTAATTTCATAAATCTCAGGACTACAGATTTCCACAGCACTTTTCTTTTTCATCAGAAGCTGGTTTTCACCTGTATTTTCTTGACTATGCTTTTATTTGGTCCATTTTCATTGGTGGGATAAAAAAAACAAGATACAGGATTAATTGCATAATCATTAATGACATAGAGTTGATGCATTTATTGAGCTCTTGCTACTATAACACAATTCAAAATTAAAAAAGAAATTACTAATATTGACTCAGAGCTAATTGTTAGATAGGTAGATTTATTCTTAATTTTGCCATGTGCACTGAGATACTTCCCAGAGCAGAGGAAGGATCCTATGGTTTGATACCCATTTCTAAGAGTATCCTTTTGGCTAGTGTCTCTTTTATGCAAAACAAATTTAAGTAAGAATGTAGAAAACTTCCTTGCTTCTAAAGAAGGGAGTCTTCAAGATAAATATCCTTTTAAACTGCTAAGTTCAGGTGTCTGGACAATATACTGGATATTGTTAATAACTCCCTGACATAATTAATCCTCTCCACACTCTGTACATAAAGGTCAAACAATCCAGGAGACAACTCCAATTTTTTTCAGTGAGAGACAACAGGAATTATAAACCTACACCTAGCAGTGTTTTCTTCCCCAAAGCCACACAACAATGAGCAGAACAACTCAGATGCGGAGTATCTTGGAGAACTAAACACGAGGTTATATTGGAACATGTGAAAAGCAGTGCAAAATGCATCTCTGGTCAGGCAGCACAGAGCTGGGCTGCCTGGCACTTTTGAGCATTTGCCGATTTAGCAATTTATGAAGTTAAACCCCGCAGTGGAATTCATTAATTTCTATAATGTAAATTATTTCCTCAGAAGTGTATTTCCCATAAGTGAGATGGTTTTGCTGTGGCCATGAATAAATCAAAAATGAAGTAATCTTTATAGGCAGTGCTAAAAAAAAAAACCCTGACTCGGGGGAAATCTGAACGTAAATAACACAGAAAAGTTTACAGAAAAAACACCACACAAACTCATTAAAAATACATTTATATTATGGGGAAAAAAGGACTATGTGAAAAAAAAAATCTGCCTAAGCTTAGCATTGCAGATCTGACATTCATTGTATTGATCAAAACCCTGTTTTGTCAGGGAAATGTTTGATAATATAATTTTGACATAAATTCATCCGAGAGGACAAAGAGAAATCTTTAAGGTCTAACATGCAGTTTTGAGGCTTTAATCAAGAAAAGAATGATGACCAACACTTTCCTGAGTGAGTAATGATTTAAAGTTTATTTTTCCCTGTGGACCTAGCAAGAGATGCCTTGAAGGGAACCACTAGAGGAAGAAAAATGGTCAGCATTTTCTGAAAGCTCTCTTTTCAGGGTGCTACAAAAGTGGCACTGCAAACCTCAACTTGCTTTTCAAAATCTTTCTACTCATTCTGTACCTACAGGTATCTTTATTTGTACATTTATATAGAAGGAGACAAATGGATTCTGTTGCTACTCCTTTGCCGTAAATTAGCTTTCAATTAGCAAGTTTCTTTAAAAAAAAAAAAGGGCGGGGGGCAGTTAAAAATCTTTTATCCTATTTGGAAATACTTAACTATGCCATTCCCGCTAATTACGAGCCAAGAAGCTGTGTATCTCTGATGGCTCTCAAAAACTGTTTCTTCGGGTTTCTGTGGTCACCCCACACATGCCACAGTTCAAAGACTTTAGGTATTGTGTTTGTGCTCAGGAGAATTGATTGGACAAAGAGCAGCAGATGCCTCACCTAACACTTCATTATTTGTAGCTCTCACACAAACTATGGTCTTCTTTCTTCTTTTAGTCAAAAAGGGCAATAACTACAATCAAGCAGTTTGGAGCAAAGTTCATCTGATGCTGACCATCAATATCTCCCTTCATTAGCCAAAGTCATACTATATATTTCTTTGTGTGTACTCAGACAAGTTTTTTCAGGGTAAATAGTCCTGCAGTTTGTACAGTGGTGGAACCCCACTATCTGATGCTATAGATTTATCTGCACTGTAGAAATAAAAGAGACATAAATATAATAGCATGTAGAGCAAGATTGATAGTACTCTGTTATAAAGACAGCCTAGCACTTCTCTTTAGAAGAACCTCTTTCTAACAGGTTATAACTACCTTACATTTGTCAAAGCCAGATGTATTGTATTTATTATGGTTCGATTCCCTCTGCCTGCAGGTGTATTTTATGGAGGTGCAGAATCTTTGGGACCTGCTCAGACATCTGACACTACCAACCAATGACTAAATTCTGTGTCCCTTGTGTTCCCACACAATGGCTAAGCTCAGGAACACTTCTCTTACAATGGCTTCCCATTACTTCTCTCCCCTGCCTTTACACAGTCCAGGTACAAGATGCTCTCTTAATGAACTGTAGTATTTCAAGTGTGCTTTGTCCATTCCTGTGCACTGAATAAAGGAGGAATCTTTAGGAGAAAAATAGCATTGTTGTACAAGAATGAGTAGAGAAAAGAAGGCAAAATTAATTGGCCAAGCAACCTTATTCAGTATCCTAACTTCTGAGACCTTGATGTGTCAATCTCAGTACTATTTTTACAGACATTATATGCAACCTATTTTATATATGTCTGGTTCTGATTCAATAGTGCCTGAAGCCACAAACTGAAGTGAGATGGAGGTCAATCGACTTTATATATTCCATCTCAATTAAGTCACACTATTTTCCAATAATAGAGGATGAATACTAGATGTGATTATGTTTTCATGTCATATTTTTCTTTGTATCATTGAAAGAAAAATAATAAAATTTAAGAAAGATTTTTAGATCACATGTGGCTATGAAAATGTTTGTGTTTGGTGTTATTTGTGAAATTATATATAGTCATATTGCTCTAATTAGTGGTATTCTGGCATGAAAATTGTCAGTTATTACTCCATTTTTTCACTTATGATGCCTATAAGTGTGGTCTCTGATAGGCATATGTAAAGAAACTATAAAGGGTGTGGGAGAAAAATCAATTAAATAAATATTTACAGAGGATTAAGGTCTGTAAATTATGCATCTCCTATGGAACATAACTTTCCTGTCAAGCATCCTATTGATTTTCTTAGGCTCTTTAACCCTTCTTCCTCTCCGGTGAAAATATTCTCATGAGAAATAGAATATTGCTAAGTTTCAGAGATAACTGACCCCTCAGACAACAGCCTTCTTTGGCTCTCTATGGCTGTCAAGGAGAACTTGAAACATGCAAAAAAAGTAGTACTGACAATACATGTACTATTCTGAGTACTTCAAGGGTATTCACTCTTACTGATCCTCCTATCCAAGTACCAAATCTTTTGTATAACCAATAGTCATAAGAGACAGGATACATGCTTTCGAGAAGGTGACAAAGAAAGTTCTGAAAAATATTTAACAGATGCAAAAGCCTCCCGAAGGGTATCACTGTTATATCACAGAATAAATTTGAAATGGGAATACTTCTGGGGCACAAAGAGCTCTTATAATGTCAACTGTCCAAATTATTAGATATCATACCATATCATAATCAGGTTCCAGGGTTCATGTTCTCAAACCTGGTCAATAGCAGACGCAGATGAGTAAGAATAGAGTGAATGTGGATTTTACTTTTTAAAATTCCCCTCACCTGCCTATGAACTTCTTCAGCCAACTTTAATTTCTGTGTATTTAGTAACACTCAAAGGATTTCTCTTTCATGAACTTGTGCAGTTTTTCCTACCACCAACAAAATTTTTTATCAGTCATCATATCCCTGGCAAAGATTTATGAAAGGCTCTGGAAAAGAGAGCATGGGAAGATTTGTGGCCTAGAAGTACTTATCCATATAGAAAGATGAGAGCATTTGTTCTCACAGAAACACGTCTTTCACACAAAGAGCCACCTCTTTCTACATGTGTTGAGCCTGGTTCACTAAGTCCATTGGATTGCCCCTTTTGTTAGAAGAAGGAATGAACAATCAATTTATACCTACGCTATGTTTGCTGGGGGCTTTCTGCCATTCATGAACTGTCTTCTCTACCACACCCTCCTCTTTGGTTATTTCTGCTCCCAGATGAGTCTTGGATAATTCCCCTGCTCTTTGTACATAAGTCATCCCATATCTCTCAACACCCCCACTCAAAATCTTATACATTCTTCTATGTCCAGGTAGATTGCACAGAACTGCCTACATAATGTGACCTGTCATGGGAAATAGATTTGAGTGTGGTTACTCATGTCTACCTCAAGAGGCACATCCTGGTACCCTTCCACTACATTCCCTTTTGTCATGGAGGTAAAAATGGTCTAAACATGATCCAATTTTAGTATGCTAACAATAAATGAACCCTCTAACATTGTATTCTAACATTGGATAAAGCAACCCCAGAAAAATACTGTGAAAACATTGGAGAAAGGGTTTTCTCTCCTCACTACAGCCTCCTTTCCCTTTGGAGTCTCATTGATAGCCTATAGCTCCATTTCCTGAATGTCATGGTAGCCTGAAAAGCATTTGGAAAAATCAGCTAAAACACTTGGAGCCTTAAACCATATAAATCTGGAAGCTGGTTTTGCTCATTTTAAATTACTGTGAAATTTCCTTGTCTGACCTTGTATCAAACAGGACACGTCTGGGTAAATTCACAGCCCATGAGTGAGAGGTCTAAGCTCTTTACAGTCAACTGATACAGCTGCTTGTTTCCAAAGGGGGAGTCACAGCATTTAGTCCAGGAGTGATTATGTCTACAAGGTCTGCACAACGCAGTTTTGCAAAGTGACAAAATCCATGTATGGACAGTTTGTGCTTCCATTCATACCTTCTTTTCTGCTGCTGAGACTCCAGGAGTGAATAGCTAAATCCCTGTGATCAGTGATATCTAAGCATATCTTTGATATTTGTTTTAATTTTGACTTTCTTATCCAGTGTTTTGAGCTGCCAGAAAGCCAGACCGCCACACCACCACAGTACTAAGTCTGATCTAAAAACCTGTTTAGAATTATCTTATTTACTGCGGTTTTGTAACTTCTACTTCAGAGAAAGTTTGGTTTAAGAGAGAGTTAAATCACACCTGCTTGCTAAAGACATCAGCCATCCCTAAATTTGTTTCTCAGTCTAAAAATATCAAAAGGAAACTCACCCCAGACCAATTCACCAGAAGCTAATCTATATATCAGTAGAAAAGCTGAGAGCTGATTTCTATTCTTTGTATCCCAAAGTGAAAAAAAAATGTGGGTAACAATTCTAAGTATTTTGTGCAAATTCACATTTGGTCTTTTACTTCTTATTCTGTACTGAAACTGGAATTGGCACTCTTCTTGTCCCTGGCTGCTATGCAGAGTTCCTGTGCTCTATCAGTATGAAGGTCAATATCAGCTGCTTTTTATTTCTTCTTGTAAAAGGAGGAGATCTAACTTCATACGTCACATGAAGATCCACAGGAAAGGTAGAAATCAGTTCTTTAAATTCAGATGTATCTGTGAAATTATGAGCCCAGGAAAAAGGTAAACTGAACACCAGCACCACTGCATACCCAGGACTTCCCCATAGACTATAAACCACTCCTGGTCAAATTCAGAGGATCATAGAACAACTCAAATGGACCTTAAAAATCATAAAGTTCCTATTCCCCTCCTTTTCACTAGACTATTCCAGTCCCCCAAGAGGTTTTAGCACACTTTCAACCATTAACTCCATACATACTCAGGATCTCCAAAAAATGTCATCTGTTTATTGTCATGAGGCATTGGCATTTGTGTTTCCATTTCTGATAAAATTTTGGTCAAGTCAATGTGCCATTCTCTGGGTCTGGATCCATAAAAAAGATCTTTTTTCTCTAACTAAAACAAGCTGCAGCACATGGAAGAGGATGAAGTCTCCTCCTTTGTGAGAGCAGCCTGTTCCTAAGTCAAGTTTACAGAGATCCCTTACCCAGTAAGTCTGCATATGCCTACTACTTCCTTTGGCAATACATGACTGAAATTTAATGGAGCTGTGAATGTGTACCAGAGAAAGAATAAAATCTTCTTTCCAGTTAGGCTCACAGCAAAAATGTGTTCCTATTCAGGTTCAGTAGCTAATTAATAGCAGAATATATTTAAATACAGTAAGCTGTTGTACATGCTTTGGAATTCAATGAAACTTAATAAGCAAAATCAGGCTTTTTTATGTAAACTAATCACTTATGGTTAAGCTCTCTTTGTAACATCTTCACTGCATTGTTCCACAGACAATAAATTTTTCCTTTCAGTGTAGGCAATATTTCTCAACTCTCACATACCATAAATCTTATTTTCTTCTCATTCTGCCAGTTTTACTTTAAACAATTGTACTGAATTGTGCACCACAATTCACATGCTATATATTACCTCCTATCAACAGCTGCTTCCTACTTGCCAGTTTCAGTTTCATATTTATGTATCTTGTCAGCTGTGAAAACAAATACTTTGAAATCTCTTTCACACTTAGAGCAGAAGATTATATTGGATAATGCTGTCAAGAGTACCTTGGGATTTTTGACATGATTTTTTATTGACCAACACCAGCAGAGTTGTTAATGATTTTGATAACTAATATTAGATCATATTTCTGAGGTCTACGGAAACATCTTTACACATTATTACAGTGTTTACTTTGAAGTACTGCAATTGCTGCTAAGGGCAGCCTGTTACATTCTGAATTGTTTTTTATTGGCTTAGGATGGAATGTTCATATTTCTTATTTGTGTTTCCCTGTTGATTAAAATTTTTTATAGTTTGATATTGACCTGAACAACATCCAGAAAATTAATTAGACTTACAGAAAGGAACTTCCATTTAAGGACATGGCAGGCTTTAGGAATCGCTAGGGAAAAAAGTAAAACACACTCTACCTCATAGTTGTTCAGAATTATTTTTCAAAAGGTTGCAATTCCCTGTGATATGCATGGAAAAACAACTAAGCCCTCAAAACTACGGAGCAGCCATGCTCATAGTAGTAGAGTCATGGAAGAGAAGTCAAGAATTCACTTTTTTTGAACTAATTATCCTCTAACAATCAAAAACGTTTTCCTTGGTGCAAGAAGGCAGTACCTTAGTGGTTAATGCTTTAGGGAGGTTTCACTATTTTTGTGAGTGTTGTACATGTGCTATAGGGCATATGCAAGATCATGAGGCAGAAAGGTGGATAGATTGTTTTATTACATCTGCTGAGTTTGTAATCTCATCACAGAGGGCTATCAGCTTGACCAAGTATTTCCCCTTCATAAACTCATGTTGATTTTTCAAACCACCTTCTTGTTTTAATATGTTTGAAACCAGTTATCATTTCATCCTCCCCTTATTTTAATGGTGGATTTTTCTTACATGGTCCCACACTACAGACAAATACCTGTGCCAGAATCAGTAGCTGTTTGCCAAAACTTGATTTACATATACAGGAAGATCTTACTTTGGTACAGTTTTTCATAACACAGTTTGATTTGGTTTGGGTTTTTCTGGGGAGTTGGGGGTTGAACAACCAATAGAAAAAGAAAAATACACAGATAATAAAATAGGAAGACAAGTCAGCAGCCAACTGACATCCACATTTTCAGTGTTCATCTTTTTCATTACTTGACAGTTACTTGCTGCTTTTAACTGTTTCAGAATCCAGTAGAATAAGAGTTGAAACTATGACATTTAGTAACAAATAGTTCTATGGGGACCTACAAGTAAAATTCTCATCTTGTTAGCCAACAGAGAACTTACATGAAAACCATCTGGCTGTTCCTTTTCTACCAATTTCTGTTTGATGGAAATCAGGACTGTAAACAGGTAGATGCCACAAAAATGATTGTGACTTCATTTGGACCTAAATGTTATCTGTTCTTCACAACTACTCTCTAAAGAATATGACTTCTTGATATAAAAAGGTAGTTTGCATCTAACTGGGGACATATTTTATGATCCCAAACTTCTACCAAATTTCTGCCTGATATTATATGAATATTCAATGAATTTTTCTTCCATTTATGTAAAAAGAAGGCTAATCTCGATTTAGGCGTTTAAAGTGATGATGAGTGGAAAACATCTTGTGATAACACTTTCCCATTATTATTTATTGTCATTACTTTTTTTTTTCCAGTGTGAATCATTTCTAAGTGCATCAATAGCAATAGAATCATAGAATACACTGAGTTGGAAGTGATCCAAGAGAATCACTGAGTCCAGACTCTGACTCTACCCGGTGCAATCTAAGAGCTAAACTGTTTATTTAAGAGCACTATCCAAATGCTTCTTGAACACTGATAGGTCTGGTGCCATGACCAGTTCCTTGAGAAGCTTCTTAGAGTACTTGACTACCCTCTCAGGGATTAACTTTTCCTAGTATCCAATGCCCCCAGTGCAGCTTGACACCATTTCCATGTGCCCTATCAGTGTTCATCAGAGAGAGGAGATCAGCACCTTCTCTATTCCCTCTCAAGAGAAAGCTGTAGAAAGCAACAAGTTCAGTTTGTCATCAACTGATTCTGATGACAGAATTAATGTAATTCTGGCATATTGCAGTCATATCACTAGGGAAAAAAAGGAGACTTGGAGAGCTTTTCTTATAACCTCCCTTTAACAAGATTACTATTTTAGCATAATTGTTCTAGTCTTGTTTTGCAAGTGGTTCTTTATATGACTTAAAGTTGCAACAAATTTTATATTTTTATAGTATTTATACAAAACAGTTGCAGTAAAGGTAAACTCTTTGAAAGCAGTTTACAATTCATTTATTAGAAAAGGGGAAATAAATAAGTTTATTAATAATTTCCAGAATAATCTTCTCCACAATTTTGCTAGGTACCAGCAGCCCTTACAGGGTGCTCGCACAAGTATAAATTGTCTTTGTTGGTCTACTCTTGAATTCCTTTTTTTCTGATACTCTTTTTATGATCAAAATTGGATGTCACCTTCCTGTGCTAGTCTCATAAATGCCTTTATTTTCTTTGTGTGGCAAGGTTTTATCAGTGGAGAAGGCTGCAGGAGTGCCTGAGAAGAGATCAGGGACTGCGCCCATGATGAATCGAGCCTGTTCTACCTGGCTCCAAAATGGACCTTCTTCTGGAGAAAAAATGCAGGACCCATCAGTCAAGCTGGTTCTTTCTCTGCTATAATATATTGAGGAAAGGGTGAAAAATGCTGTGTAACATCTGAGAGAGATATGGACTAAATAAAAAACAGGGAGAAAACAGCCCTGTGTTCACCAGTGAGTGGAGAAGGAAGTTCTCCAGGCACCAGAGAGATTTTCCTGCAGTGAAAACTATGGGAAGCAGGTTTGTTCCCCTGCAGCCCACAAAGGTACAGGCAGGAGCAGACATCCACAGTGCAGCACATGAGGGACCCAAGGCCAGCAAAGGTGACATGCCCTGAAGGAAACTGCAGACTGTACAGAGATCACACTGAGGCAGGCTTCTAGATGAATCTGTGGCCCATGGAAAGAAGCCTCCTGTAGACCAAGACTCAGATGTTAGTCAGGAAATTGCTTCAGGGAACAATGAAAAAGTGATTTTCAGCTGACTTTTGGAGAGACCAAGTAAATGGAATTTTCCATATTTCCATTTGTATTTAACGCCCCTTTCATTACACTGACTACAGGTGAGAAAACTTTAGGTCTTCTTTCTGTGCTGTGTCTTGTCAGGAATTTATATACACTGATCAGATCTTCCCTGAGCCTTCTCCAAACTAAATAATGCCGGCTCACTCAGACTCCTTTTTTGTGGTAAATGTTCCTGTCTCCGAACCATTTCATAGCCAACAGCTTCTGGCTCGGTGCTGAAGCAGACACGAGCCTATGTGCAGCTGCATCTCTGGACCAACCTGTTTCTCTCAACAGCAACAGAGACTGCTCTGAAATCAGTGCTGAGCACACGGGGAGATGTTTGGCTGTCTGCAGAAGGGGTTTTCTGGAGGCACTGGCTGGGTGGCTGGACACAAGCTGAGTGGGCGCTCGGGCAGGAGGAGCAGAATGACCCAGAAACGGGGTCCCCTCCTGTCTCCTCCCAGTGGCCTCCTGCAGGTGGCACACGTGCAGCCCCTCTCCCACATCCCTCTGACAATAGTGTTAAGGCAGAAACCAAAATTAAACTGGCTCCTCACAGCAACATTTAAAACTCAGTTTAGGGAGCCTCTGAACTTCGCACACAAGGCTCAAAAATCCATGCCAAGAAGTGCCCATGAAATGCTAATATCTTTGGGAATTCACCTGGAGACTCTTTTCCCATTATCTGGGTTTTAATAATTAAATTCTCCAAGCTTTCTAAAATAAATTTCTTTGAAGGAGTCTCACATTTTATATCAGAATCTGTCTCTCCTTCCAAAGATCTTCAACAACAACAACAAAAAAAGCTAGCGAAAATTATCAGCTGCTTTTAAAAATCTGACCCTCATTTCATCCCCTAGATTCTCAACCATGATGACCAACTCAGGAAAGCCTGCAAAATCCTGCATATCAAAATAAAATAATTAAATTTATTGTTAATTAAATTCTTCCTTAGCAGAGAACCATCAGAGGCTAATATCCCACATACATCTTTGTTTGGCCTCATGCTGCCATTCTGTACAAGATAAATTTCATCCATCAATGCAATTTTATCAATGACTCTTATTCTTAATAATCACATCAGGGCTTTATAAAATTAAACATATGAGCCAAAAAATAAGAACATGAATGCCAGCTTGCTTGTAATAGTGAGCATGATAGAATATTTTGCTGTCCTACAGTAGTACTCAGAGGATCTTGGTTATTAAAAGGCAATAATGGAAGAGTCTCCCAAAGAGCATATTTTGATACTCAAATTATTGTAAAACTACTGAAAGAATATTAAATTCAGCTAAGAGGGCCATAATCCAAGAATTCTCCTCTTAAATAGCCAACCTTGAGCATTCCATCAAGTCAAAGGCCTTAGAATGCTTTATCCTTCCCTGTAGATATTCTAATACTATGAACATTGGCATTGCTAAAAGAAAAACTGAAAAACAGAGATCCACATAAGCATAAAACATCTTTAGTAGATCTAGAGGTGGTGCATACTTTCATCCTCTTCCTAGGGGACAGTTTCATGGGTTATTCCTCAAGTATGCCCTGATCACACACGTCTCTTTTTCACTCACATGTTCAGCCAGCGACCTTCCTTCTCTCATTTTCATTTTACAGCCCTGCTCTCATTCACAAAGGAGCTATTTGCTTATTTCCTGGAATTTACTACCACCCAGTCTAGTAAGATCTGCTACACTAAAAATTACTTCTTACCAGCTTCTAATAGCAAGGGGAAAAAAGCCAAGATTTCATCACAGTGTAACCCATGTGTCCCATCCCACAGTAAAAGAGGGAGGGGGGTGGATTCTTTTTGACGGATTTCTTAGACAAAAATAGAGTGTAAGCACAGCAATATTGTATCAGTTTATTGATAATGAAAGATAAGTGTTCCTAGTGAAGGCACATAGCAAAGGGAGCAGAGAGGGAAGAAGAGAGCTTTCTCTCCCCTGATCGGCTGGCAGATGAAGCCTCCCTGAGGACAGGGCTCCCACCATGTGTACAGCCCCTAGAGTAGTTTTTGACCTCATGTATAACATATATTGAGGCATAAATAAAAATCAGATTTTCCCTCTCACCAGGCAAGACTGAGTTTCTCTAGCAGGAATCATTTTCACAGGTTACAGATAAATGACATTTTTTAAATTGCTTTCAGGTTCAGAGTCTTTTTAGAAAATTCTTTTTCATTCCATTGTCTTCAAAAATGCTCATGTGGAAGTAGGAATTTTGCTTGTACTTTTTCTAATCAAATAATATGAACACTTGCTGACCTCTTCAGGTCATGGTTAATTTATTATCACTATGAATGGAGACAGCATTGTCTTTCCTCTGCACACTCCTGAGATTTACCACATGAGGTATTTTTAAGTATAAATCCCTTAACATCTGCCTTAATTTAGTAGATAAGATCATTAACAGCCATTATATCTAATCAACATCTAATCCTTGTAGAAGGGATTCATTAGCGGGATGAAATGGGAGCAGAAGCCCACTAATGATAAATGTTTATTTTCTTTGAATAAATTTCCACTAGGGAAGATCTAGCAACACTTCAACAACCTCTTCCAGAAAAGTGTTGCACTGCATATTGAAGGATCACCCTCAAGCCGTAGATCATTAAGAATGTGCTGCTTGCTTTTACATCTATAAAAAACACCCAGATGCCTTACAAAATAGAGGAAAGGGACTTTCAGACAACTTACATTCAGGTATAACAATTTATCTCTAGTTCTGTGTGCCGTTTTGGGCATCACAATATAAGAAGGACTTAAAATTATTAGAGAATGTCCAAAAGAGGGCTACAAAGATGGTGATGGGTCTAGAGTGGAAACCACATGGGGTTGAGGTCCCTTGTCTCGTTCAGCCTAGAGAAGATGAGACAGGGGAGGTTTTAGTTGGATATTACAAAAAGGTTCTTCACCCAGAGCGTGGCTGGGCACTGAGACATGTTGCCCAGGGAAGTGGTCACAATACAAAGCCTGACAGATTTCTAGAAGCATTTGTACAATGCTCTCAGGCACATTGTGTGACTCTTGGGGTGTCCTGTGCAGGAGTTGGACTTCAATGACCTTTGTGGGGCCCCTCTGACTCAGGATATTCTGTGATTCTGTGAAAGGTTTAGGAATAGTTAGGACAGCCTTTTGCTTGCTGTGTCATCTGGAATACAATACTCCTTTCTGAATGAAGATTATGTTATTGTGTTTTCAGGAGCTTTTTGTTGTACATGGAGATAGAGGACTCCATACACAATGTTTCTGAAGTTTGTATTAAAATAAAGAAGAGAGCATGACTACACAGCTATGAGCTGTCTGTGTCCTCTAAAGAAACCAGGTATACTGTCTGGTATTTCTGTCCTTGAACTTTTACCTTTTCAAATTAAATGATAGATGTCTTTGTCTGCTATATTAGAATATAAATCACCAGAACTATATATTAAAGGTTTATATGTTAGAATGGACTGATGGGGGGGGTCACTCAATGGACACTCATCACACAGTATTACAATAATAAGTCACATTTCTGCCTGCAAGCTTCCCATATAATTTTGTTGGTGGTGGGGTGGGTTGTTTTGCTATTTTAAATAAGCTGAAGAAGAAGGTAAGGCTTAAAACTAGTAGTACTAATAAAGTCTCTAAATAATTCAATGCTTGCTGAGAACTGACTTTATTTTAACCTGTTCTTCTCCTGACCATGTTTTTTCTCTTTTTTTTTTTTTTTTGTCAAGAAAATAGTTGCAACAATCATAAATTGAAAAGTAGCGTCAAATTATTTAAAAGGTTTTCACTGTAGAAAAAGACTTTACTTATTCCTCAGATTGTAATCTAGAGCTGTTTAAGCATTTATTTCTCTTATATTGTAATATTGTGTCCTTCTGGAAACAAGTGTGGAATTTACACCTGCACTTTAGCTACTTGTATAAGCACCCTTCTGTATAGCCTCTATCCATGCTTTGGCTGAGAACCTGAGAGAGAACCTGAACATTAAACACATCTTGATTATGTAAGAGAATCTATATATTCATGACCTTTGCATTCCTAACCTCAAAGATACTTACTTAGACACTGCTGCCTTTTTGTTTCTGGGCTTTGGTTAACGTTTGCATTCAAGTTACATTGAATAAAACTCCTACACATCACTGAATATAGGGTCTGGAATCCAAATCTAGTACTGACCAAGTCTTCAAAAGAGTCTGTGTCTCAGGGCTACATAACAAAGCTCTGAGTCCCTCTTTCTAGCCCCATCAGTGCATGATTTCTGTGCTATTCTACCAGCATCAAATCCATATCTCCTTAGCTTAGAGAGGTGGATCTTTTGGAGGATTATGTCAAAGTCCTTAACAGAAGTCCAGTTGGTTATGTTTTGAAATCAAGGGCAGTCCTAACATGTCTGATCTATATTTTGCCAGGAAAGCAGCCTGTCCAAGAAGGTTATCTCAAAACAAGATTCATGATCACGTTCCTGCCAGGCCCCGTCAATGCAAGGCCTAACAGAGTTGCTGGAGGCTCACAAAAAATTGAGGCACTCTGCACTTGAGCATGATCAAGTGATCTTCCAAGGAAGAAGAGCAACAAGGGTTCTTTTATGAGTAGACAAAGAGGATAAGTACTTCTGTTGGCCTAAAAATGGCCTTGACACTCTGGAGAGTACTGTAGACACTACCTTTGGCTCAAACCTGGTCAAATTAGCCCCTTGCAGGAAAGTGTTTGTCTGAATTTTGACTTATTTTGTTTCACCTTAGGGATTTTCAGAGTTCATAAAAGTAAATTAATCTGGAAATTTTGAAAACATGTCATAATTCTGTCATGAGATATAAAATTCAGATGTGTATTTAATATTTGCCCTTCATATTTTCTTTGACATCATTTTCATCTTCCAGCATGCCTCATTTTCTTTACTTATCTCTGTCTTGCTATAGTTGAAATCTAAAATCCATACAGAAGTTTCATTAACTTGAAGTTTGACACACTCTGAGAAGCCCCATCAGTATGGGGGGATATTTTATTAATCTCCTTTCTTCAGCTGTGATAACAACAAACAAGATGAGCAGAACCAGAGATAATAGTGGCAGTGATACATACAGTTAGCACAGGACTTAACACCAAGGTGGGAAACTTCATACAATCAGTTTGGGAACATAGTAGTGTCGTTTGGTCCTCTTTGCACTGCACCTCATTTCATCCCAATCCTTGTCATTCAATTCACTCCATTTCCAAATTTTCTTTTTGTTTTTAACTTGCATTTGGTTGCATCATATGTCCATTATAGTGAGTTTCTTTCACTGTGTTCTCTGATTTCATTTCCTTTTATGAAAGGAAAGTCCTCATTTCATGAAAGGAAATGAAATCTTGCAAATTCAATGAGGATCAATTCACCAAGGTTTTGTCCCTTTCCCTGCACTTCATGTCATCCCATTGCTTTTTTGATTTGATTGTTTTCACTTTGGTTAGGCTTTTTTTTTTTTTTTTTTTTATCATTTTAATTCATCCATTACTTCTCCTGTCTTTTCCTTTGCTTTTCTTCCCTGATTTCAAGATTTCAATGGGTATAATTTTGGCAAGTTTTACTCCTTTTGACTGCACCTCATTTCATCCCAATCCATTTGTTTGTAGTCACTCCATTTGCAAAGTTTCTTTTTTTAAGTTTTCTTTTTTTATCAGATATGCTTTCCAGAGGGGTTGTTATAATTTCTCTTCTAATTTCAAGATTTCATTTTCTTTTTATGAAAGGAAATGAAATATTGCAAATTCAATGAGGATCAATTGAGCAAGGTTTGATTCATTTCCTTGCACTTCAGGTCATCCCATTGCCTTTTGATTGTTTTTACTTTGGAGCACTTTTTTTTTTTTTTAAGCATTTCAAATCATAATATTTGGTCTTTTTTTTTTTACTTCATGGTGTCCCATGATATAGTTTTCTCTTCATTTCATAGTCTTAATTTTTTCTTTTTTTTAGAAGCATCTCATTTCCTTCATTTATATTCCTGTCTCTTCTTTTCCTTTATTTGGCATTTCAATGAATATAGTTCTTGCATTGGTCCTTTTCATTGCACCTCATTTTTTCCGGGTGCATTTCATTTTATTCACTTCATTTCCAAATTTTCTTTTTTTTCTCTTGCATTCTATTTCATCATATTTTCTTTACTTTTTTTTTTTTCATTTTATTTTCAGACTTTTAAGCACTTCCTTTCATGTTATGCATTTTTTTTCATGAAATTAATTTAAATTCTGCTAGTGTTTTCAGTTTTAGGAGGGGAGATGAAGGAGATTAAGTAAATATTCTCCCTGCAGACAAATCCCACACAACTAAGTTTTTCTGGAGTAATGCTTATCTATGAAACAGAGTTTTCCAAAGATAAGTTATGCCTTTAGCTCTCAAACCAGAGCATTGAGCAACCTCCTGGCAAACTTCCATTTCCTTAAGAGGGCCTATAGGGGAGTCAGAGAGAGATGCCTTGTCAGAATCTGTAGTGATAAAACAAGGAGTAATGCGTTGTTCAAAGTGAAAGAGTAGAAGCTCTAGACAGCAATGAGTCTCAATCTCCTCTTCCCCAGACTGAACAGAAAAACTGATTTCAGACACTCTTCCTGTGGCTTCCCCCCAAGGCCCTTCACCATCTTTCTGGCCCTCTTTTGGATGCTCTCTTATATGTTTAATAGTATGAATAAACCACACCAGTTTGTCAGCTGGGCTCAGTTTCTGAGACAAGTCCTGGGCAAATATAATTTATTCTTATAAAGCATGGCTACTGAGAAAGAATGCATGAAAGAGGATGGTGAATAAGCTGACAGATCATTCAGATGCATTTCTTCAACTAAAATGACCATAGTTCCTCTACCATGGTTCCCTCCTTCTAGAAAGGACAAGAAGCATGGAAACCTGTACTTCCTACATTCAGATCTGAGAGGGGACACCTGTGTCCTATGCTATCACATCTAGCACTACCAGCATCAGTGTAAGAGGAAAGCTACAAGGCTCAGCTGAGACCATTCTACAGTTCAGGATTTGGGAGGCACCTTCCCTGCACACAGATGGAGGGAAACTTGGGACTTTCATGAAGCAGCAGGCCTGCCTAAGAAGCACCTCTGGGGCAGAACAGCTGCAATTTGGCCACCTGGCACTAAAATAATCAGCATCTTTTTCTACAGGGCCTGGTGTGCTTAGCATATTTGAAACGTGCACATCAGCTCAATCCATGAAACCATCATTCACAGCCCTGACGTTAAAGTATTTAACACTTTTTGGACAGGAGTAAATTCTTTCTGCAATACAGTTTGCACTCACCAGGATTTATGGTATGCAGTAATTAATTACTGCAAAACAGGCACTCCTCCAGTTCACATTCCACAATCCTGCTTCCCACGTGAACAAATCCATGTTGCTATTATTGGCTGTGTATGCTCAAATGATCAGATTCTATGCTCTGAGGCATAGGCCAATTGTTTCAGGACACCTTGCCTAAAATAATAATAAGTAATAGTAATAGTAATTAATAGTAATAGCAATAGCAATAGCAATAGCAATAGCAATAGCAATAGCAATAGCAATAGCAATAGCAATAGCAATAGCAATAGCAATAGCAATAGCAATAGCAATAGCAATAGTAATAAATAAAGCTCCTTATATTTCCAGCACAGAAATACAAAATCCAGACTGACTGTGGAAAGGGACCAGAGCCTCTTCTGACCCTCAAACTGTGCCTGAGAGCTGCTTGAGAGAGATGACCCTCAGCAAAGCCAGGCCAGGCAAACAGGACATACGGATGTCATGCAAACCTTGTGCACTCTCAATGCTACTGCATTAGTACAGGTGCAACCTTTTAATGCTTCAGGAGACGTTTGGTGAACCCCAGCTATCCACTGGCTATCCATCCCTTCAGATGAAAAATACACACACACACACATATATATGCACACACACAATTTAATGTACACAGTTTAATCTCCCCCCCTCAGATAACTGAATACTCAAAAAGAGTCAGAACATGTTCACCTCATTACAAGGTTCCTATAAGTGATAACTATATCTAGCAGAAGGGCACACCACTTCTCAGTGACATCGCTTTCTTCATGCCAGTGGCTGATTCCCATTGTACTTACCCTGCTTACCACCAGCTGATTGTCAATGCCATTTTCAAGTTCCACAAATAATCAAGGAGAAATTCTCAGAATTTATATATTTCATCTTGTGTTACCTCTAGATTTTGGAAACATCTTAAATACACTACTTAGCGAAGATGGGTACATCCATGGCTTTCTGTAAGAGCTGCAAACAAGAAAACATGGAGATATTGATAATGGTGTGGTTTGAGAGCAAGCCAGTATACCACCCATTTATAATGTGGGCAAGATAGAGTTTATTCACACATAACTTACATCAGACCAGAAATATATCATACCCCAAAATCTTTATCATTTTTCATTTTCATTTTAATCATTTTATTAAAATTAATAACTGTACAGCGATTATCAAAGAAAGCACTAAGTTTTATAATGAAGTGGGGTGGACATTTTTCAGTTTGCTGCAATAACATCAGGGCCAAAATTACGCAGAGGACTTGCCTGACACCTGTTTTGGAGCATGGCACAGCATGTGCAAGGCAACTCCCTTTCCCAAAGGGTGCACTGGCCTCCCTCTCTGTGTGTGGGCATTGGCACCCCTGTGTATACCTGGCCCTGCTAAGTATGAGACCTCAGCCACAGCATGGCTGAGTAGTTTCTCTTCCATTTCAAGCCCCCACAGGTCAGAAGCAAATGAAAGGCAGACAGCAGCTCTGTGTAACCTGTAAGCCACTGAGATACACCATGACCTCTGAGTCACAGCTGTGGAGAAAGGATGCAGTGAGTATCAACAGTACAAACACCATGGGCTGATCAGTTGAAGTAGAGAAATTGAGTAATCTGGTAAAGAATGCAGGAGAGTCAGAAGATCTGCATACACATCCCAAAACTACACTGATACAGGCTGTGCTCATAATGTATATAGAACCATCATCAATTCCCTGTAAGTAAAAAAACACAAATTAGTATTTTCTAGTAAGAAACTGCTTACTGATAGCCATTGCTTCTAAGGAAGCCTTTCTGAGATACAAACCTTGTGTAATTAATAGACATCTATGATGTTCCCTTCTGGTCAGAATGTTATGTTTCATTTTAATTTAAACTTAATTTAACCTGTAATCTAAACTAGTCTTTCAATTGGGTTTTTTTGACTTACAATTTTATTTTTTCTATCATCTCGATTCTGAAGAGACATGGGCCCCTTAAATTTCTCATTTTGTGATACATCTGAGGATCTCTTTAATAAACCATTTTCTCAATATATTTAAAATGCTAAATGTTTGTCAGATCTTGAATCTCAAAAAGTGTACTAGACCATTTTAATCCTGGAAGAATCTCTTAATTCTTACTGAGACAGTAAATTTTACTTCCAAGTAGATTCAAGTAACACATTGTTGTCCTGTGTTCTTTTCTTCTGCCTTTGATTTAAACTTTCAGTGGAAAGAAGATGCAAGTTACAGAACCCTAATTAAAGAAATTTTTCTCTTAACATGGTCATTTGCTATTCTAATTAAAAAGAAAAAAAAAAAGGTTTTACTATGTAAGGGCAAGTGATTTAAAGCAGCAGTCCCTTTTTATCACAGCACAAACCTGCAATTGCTGACATAACTCTTGACCACTCTACAAAATTGTACTTCTAGTAAAGGTGCAAGAATTGAAGGCTGACATTTTTAACCCTGAATTGTTAGATGCTTTCTTTACTAGCATTTTACCTGACTGCTTTTAATTCCGCAAAGTTGATGTACAATAGTGAAGTCTCTATAAATTTCACCCTGAATGGACAGAGGTGCTGTCAAGTCTTATCATCCTTAGAATGAAGGCAGAAGATCCTGGCACAATTCCCTTCTAATTAAATTTTACTCTCCATTGAACATTCTGCTGAAGTTCATAGCTGCTGGCCACACAGGAGGCTGTGGTGCTACCCCTGATGCATCTAGTGGCCCTTCCACATTTCTGTAACTATCCTTGTGTCTTATCCTCTCATCAAAACACCAAGCTTCTTTCTTAACACCCTAAGGAAAAAAACAGGCATGCTGTGTGTTGCCCCTGGATCTAGATAAATGGTGAACCTTTCTAAATTCAGGATTTAGTTGTTTTAAATTATGGATCATGACAGAAGCCAAGAGAACAAGCATACAATATTAAAGATTTACACAGCTCCCTCAACTGCTATAAACAGATGTTCAAAAACTGTATTTTGTTATATGTTTTAAAACCAAAGAAATATACTTCCCGTTTAAAGAGGGCAACTGTAAGCATACTGCTTTTGAGATAGAACATTTGTTATAAAACAAATAGCTATTTATGCAGCTTATGACAGTATCACTTTTCACATATGGAAGGAAGGGGCAATTAAACATTTACAAAGCTTTCTTAATCAATAACCCCCAACCTTCTCTGCTCTGGTACCTGTGGTACTAAATAAGAAGGTGTTTGTGACTCTCAAGTTGTTATTAATGTTCTAATCATTACAATGTCTTGTGCACACCTGTTTCAACTCCATATTTAGGCTGTACTTTCTTCATGGCAGCAAAAGTTGAAGTTACAAATTTTGTGCAGAACCTTTCATAAAGTGACACCAGATTCTCAGGGTAATTACATGTGACAAGTCATGAAGAATTGTTCCCCATGAGAAGTAAGCTGATGTGATCCTTACCCAGGAACATGGAGCAGCATATGGAGCAGTAAGTCACAGCTTCTAGGTCATTATGAGATGGAAAGGATCTCTGGAAATCATCAGGATCAGCTAGAGAAGGCTGATGAGGACTGTGTCTAGTCAAGTTTTGAATGCCTCCACTGAAGGAGACTCCACAACCCTCCTGGGCAGCCTATTCCAGTGTCTGACCACACGTAGTCTAAAAGCCTTTTCCCCTAAGCTTAAATGATATTTCCTGTATTTCAGCTTGTGTGCATCATCTCTTGTCCTGTAACTGGACAGATTCCTGGCTAGTCTGTGCTTGCATCTTTCCCATGGGAGGAATGGTAAATCAAATCCAATGCAATTGCTTACCAGCTGCTGACTGAGGCCAGACACAGATGCCCCAGAGACTGTGGGTTTGTGAAAGTGAACCACACTAGCAAAGACCAAGGAAAAGAAGGTATTGCATGTCCTTTGTCACAAGGTCCTCTGACCAACTGAGCAGCTGTGCCACATTTTCTGGGGTCTTCCTTGTGCTGCTGCTATGCCTGCAGAAATCCTCTTTGTTGCCCTTCATGTCCCTTGCCAGATCAAATTGACTTTCCTAAGTGCACTCCTGCACACTTTGAAAAATTATCTCTGTTTATCCTGGGGCACTTGTCCCTGCCTGCACCTCTTGTACACCTTATTTTTATGCTCCAGTTTTGCCAGGAGTTCCTTGTTTCTCACAGGATGTCCAGCCACCTTTGCACGACTTCCTACTAAAAAAGATCAGCAAGTCTTGAACTTGGAGGAGGTGATCACTGAAAATTCACTGACTCTCTGATCTTCCTCTCCTCTCTGGGGCAGTAACCCATGATAGTCTTCCAAGCAATTCCTGAACAGTCCAAAATCTGCTCCTCTGAGGCCTAGGGTTGTGATCCTGTCATTTCCCTGGCTCTCTCAGGATCCCAACCCTCACCATTCCATAGTCACAGCAGTCAAATCTGCCCCCAGCCTTCCCATTCTAACCAGTTTTTCTTTGTCTGTAAACACAGAAATCTTTTGAGATAAAAGACGGCAAACAAGCAAACTTAATCTCCTATAGAAGGAAACAATAGCTCCAGGCTGAGTCTGAAAAGAATTATATTCTGTGTGAATCTGACACAGAGAATCTACAATGTAATATACATGCAGATATAATCCTGGCTTGAATTCTGGTATAAGGATAAATTGCTATTTACAAAAAGAAAATGTATTACAGGACACTATTTACTAAAATAAGAACCATAGTGCTTCTGGCATGCTTTCTGGACTTGATAACCCTGTAATACTGCTAAGTAACTAAGAAATTGCCATGAAGATATCTAGGAGAAAAGTACTCCCCCAATTTTTTTTCTTCTCATTGAAATTTGAGTAGTTTGTCCAAGGTTTTAGGAAAGAGATAGAAAAACCTCAAAATCTAATTGCAGGTCTGTTTCCATGTCCAGTCAATGGAATAATCAATAATGTACGAGGAGATTTTAGACCTAAATTAAGTTTAGTGTTTTGAGAAACATCTTCTACAATCTGAACTTGACATAACATTTTTGCTCGTGGAAAACTTTTTCATTATAACATCACTTTCAAACAACTGAAGTAAATTTTCCCTTTTTCTTAGCAAAAGTTTTACAGTAATTAATCTTCAAAACCTAACTAGTTCTGACATAGTAAAAGATTATTCATTGTAAGCAAAAGAAAACATTTCCCAAAAATAAAACTAAAAATACCTTTAAGAGAGAGATTTTATCAGCTGATGTTGAAAACATGATCATTTTGGCATAAGGGTAAAAAAATACATATGGATTAGTTGTATGTTCCCAAGATCACCACGATCAGCTTGTTCAACAGAAGCAACCACGGGTCTCACTCGGCAGCTTCTCCCCTGTTAATGATGGTTCTGTATATTGCCACAGATGAAGATTCTCAGCAGATAGGACACATGGTAACAGGCTTGCATATTTTCCTATGAGAAAGGCAAAAAGTGCAGACTGGAAAAGTGTTAGCAAAGATGGGTTATGACGGTTTAGACTTTAAATCTATGAAAATATAAAGAGTATATTGGTGAAAACAAATGCTGGAAAGGTTGCAATTCTGTAAATCTTACCTACTACCTTGTTATGGTTCTCATGTCTATTGTGTGCCATTCTTCACATGCTTTATAACAAGAAACTAGATACAGACCTTTTTTAAGACCCTGAAGAAGCTGACTGGGATCTTGAGTCTGGGCACATCAAAGAAAATAACGTAGCATACCATCATTTTGGTTACAAGAAGGGAAAGAGCAGAACCCCAGCTCAGCTGCTCTTTGGTACTTTCAAATAAAATTGTGGAAAGAAGAACTTTATGCAAGAAGAAAAATACCTTAAGTGACTATAAAACCCTAGATAACTTTGATGTTTGAGAAAGAAAAGCTGACATAAAATTCTCTTCTAGCTTTCTACAGATGTCTCAATGAAATATTTGACTCACCCCTTCATAGTGTTGTAGAACACTGAGGGGTATAATATTATGTAGCATACTTATAAGGTTTGAGAAGCTAATTTCTTAAAGCAATTCCAGGTGCTTGGATAAGAGAAACTGTCTAGAAGTAGCTGCTACTGTTATCATTGTTGTTATTACTATTTATATTTTGATGATTATCCAAATCAGTTAATTTGTAAAAAAAAATAACCTGGGTTTTTAAGGTCAAGAAGATGATAAAAGTCAGATAACCAGAATGTTGGTACATTCACAGGCTTTAGTCAGTTAAAAGCTCTGATCACAATCATTCACCTGTTTTTCCTGCACTTAGTGACATTTCCATTAAGTATGAGAAGATGAGAGTACTGAGGAAAGATCTGGATAAAATGGCTTTTCTACACAAGTCAATTCTAAGAATATTTTAAAATGTTTAGCACTAGGTGCCTTTACTCCTCACCTCTGAGACACATTTTTCTGTGGCTGTCTTCTGACTTTTGCCATCCAAGCACATCCTTAATCACCATTAAAAGTCTGCAACTTACCTCGTGCAGTAGAGCTGAGGCCTTGGGGCGTGACATAACTATCAATCAACAAGATGCTTTTGGATCCTAAGATTGACACTGTACAGTGTTCAAGTCTTATGAAGAAGCCTCTGGTTTTGGAATTAGAAAACTTTGTCCATCTCATTGAATGCAGAAGATCAAAGGAATACAGTTTCCATTTACAAGTAAGCAGGTATTTGCAGCATAAAGCATGTAGGATTGGTCACAGGAAAAAGTGAACTAACACACAACAGAAGAAAAGCTTTTTTGGTGGAAAATAACTTCTCATTTGTTTTTCACATCGGTGATACATCACTACAGGGCCATAACAATTTTATGTAGGCTTTTGCCCCATCGTTTCCTACTCCTAATTCCAAATACTTGAAATTAAAGCACTGTATTCTCCATGGATATGTAACTAATTAAAACAAACAAACAAACAAAAAACCCAAACACAAAAGACCCAAACCAACAAACAAAAACAAAAAAGAAGCAAGAAAAAACAAACAAACAAAACCACCAGAAGAAACACTCCACAACCAGCTTTATTCTGCTTTAAATCCTCCCAGGAGTGGAGTATTCCTAATTTCCATTGATGTCAATGGTACTCAAAAGGAATTCAATTTTTGCAACCAAGCAGTCCATGAAAAAATGTCAACAGCATCTCTGACAGTACATATTCAAAGGGACTGACTTGAGAGAGATCATTAATGCTGACACACAGAGCCAGCAATTGGCCTGTGCACCTCCAAATGTTCATTTTGGCTGTATCAATCACCATGTGCTGAAGTCCTTTTGCAGGAAACAGTTCTGGAAGTCAGATTTCCCAACTAACTATTCAAGAACCATCAGACACAAAGTTGGCCAGGTTTAGAATTAAGGCACAGAGCTGATGGTCTTTTCTCAAAGTGGTCAGAAATGTACATTCATCACACACCATCTACTGTTCAAAATTTGTGTCAAAAGAGAGGCTCTTCCCAGAGAAAATGGCATTAGTCCAAGAATCTCTCACTAAGCAAACACCAAGGGAGAACTCATAAACAAAAATTATATGATGAGTGTTTAAGATCAGTAAAGGACGAGGAGATTTTCTCTCATCTGAAAAATATTTGTATGATTAGGAGAATCTATCTTCATTCTCCAAAAACAGTGTTTTCAAAATGTCATTAAAAAGCTGAGATGGATTCTTCAACCCCAAAATAACCAAGGAATTCAATGCATTGGTGTCCTAGCTTTGATCAGAACATGGTTAATTTTTCACAGGTATTAACTGCAGAGCTATAGATTTGGTCTGTCTTTGACCCAATGATTGTGTGATTTGCACAAAGTGAAATAAGCCCAGTAGGCAAACCTGGGAGAGCAGCTGGGATGACATGCAGGGTTTGTTTCTCTCACTTGCCAGTAGGAGACCTAGCTTTAGACAGAGTCAATGCTGCTTTAAATCATTTCGTGGAAGTACTGCTTAAATTTTTAAGGTCTTATGATTTAAAAGAAGAAAAAGGATGTTTCTAAAAGATGCCAGATAAAGCAAACACACCAACTCACATACAGCTAAAGCTGCTGTAGACAGAGCAGACTCTAATTTTAACATGAGCTACCTGGTCAGGATGACAACTTTGTGGAAATCTGCAGTTTGCCTTTGCTTGTTAACTTAGTAAACCACCTTCCATTAGGTCTAGGAGAACAGAGGAAGTAACAATTTTTTCCCTACTAAAGATCAAGTCTTTTGAAGGGATGACCTTTTAAAAACTTAGGACAAATGTGGGTGTTTTCAACTGCCTATATTCCTTGCACATTAAAATGTCTTGTTAAATGCAGTATTTCTTCTTAATAGTCTTAGTAGATCATTTAAAACAAGTTTACTCTCTTCACTTTCATTTGGAATATTCAGACTATGTACTGAATACTATTTTTGGAACCTTTTGTTATTGCAGATAGTTGATTTCATAAAGAAATTGTCACATTTGAAACTGTAAACCAATGTAGAGTTTTGTTTGTCTATTGCTAAATATAACTTAGCTCTCCAGAGATAAAATAGAGATTCATTAAGCTGCTGCATGCTTTTATCCATTCTCATGTTCCTGAAAGATTTCTCATTTATTACAAAGAAAACACGGCTAATTGTTAATTAGAAAGTGCATATGAATGTGATAGGATTTAATTAACTCAAACAAATACAATTCAAACCTTTAATAAAAAGATTAATTTCTCTCTTCTTGCTTTTGATTTTTCTCCATAGGAAAAAAAGTTCTAAGTTTGCAAAAGTCCTATTTAATACCCCTGTTACCCTGCACAACTTGACCCTTTTTAATAAATTCCTTCAAAACAGACTAAAAGAAACAAGTAAAAAGAATCTCACAATGTTTAAAGATCTATGAAGTCTGTACTTCAAACTTTGTTGGAAAACCTTAATTGAAAGAGCTCTCGGTTAGAAAATGCCCTTTCAATAGAAGTGCCTGTTTTGGCCCTGATAGAGTTAAGGTTCTTCACAGTAGCTGCTAGGGGTCTGTGTTCTGGAGTTGTGTCCAAAACCAGCGTTGATAGCACAGGGGTGGTTTCACTGCTGCTGAGCAGAGCTCACACAGAGCCAAGGCCTTCTGAGCTCCTCACCCACCCCACCAGCGAGGGTGCTGGGGGTGCACAAGGAGCTGGGAGGGGACACAGGCAGGACAGCTGACCCCAGCTGACCCAAGGGCTGTTCCAGATCATAAGGTCTCATGCTCAGCAAAGAAACTGCAGGGAAGAAGGAAGAGGGGGTGGTTTAAAACGATGACATTTACCTTCCTAAGCCACTGTCGTGCACCATGGAGCCTTTCTGTCCTGGAGATGGCTGAATGTCTGCTTGTCCATGGGAAGTGGCAAGTTAATTCTTGCCTTGTTCTGATTGCTTGCATAGCTTTAGTTTTCCCTATTAAACTGTCTTTATCTCAACCTATCAGTTTCCCCAGTTTTGCCCTTCCAATTCTTTCCCCCATCTCACCAGGAGAGAATGAATGATTGTGGGGATGAGTTGCCAGCTGAGGTTAAACCACGCAAACAAGAGAAGTATGTACGAGAAATGCAAGCCAATATTTATGAAAAAAATAAAACTTTGTACCAAGAAAAAGCTGGAAATTTACTTTTCATATAAAATGTGGTTTTTTTCAAAACGACTTCTCTTTATATTAGCTTTGTTACGTACATTATGTTCTGACTCAGCAACAGTCATATTGCACGGAATCTGTCAGGTCCACGTTGGCATCACTTAGAGTCTCTGTTCCCATTGTTAGAAAACCTTCTGTATATTCAGGAATAAGAAGGACTAGGATGGAAGATAAAGCAGAGTAGATAATAGGATTCCACTATTTGGGACTTAAAGCTACCTGTCTGGTAAATTTAGGTTTTAATGTGTAGATACAAGCTAGCTAACAGAATGAAAAATTAAGAAAAATTGCCTAAAAAAATAAGGGCCCAACATTTACAATTCAGTGTAAATTTTTGCTTAAATAAACTTATATGAAATCTGAAATGCAGCAAGAAAGTATATTAATTTTCCATAAAAATGAAAGTTCATGAAAGATTTCAGATTGATAGGTGCAATGAAAATTCTCTCTGTCTCGCAATTTTCATATAAAAATTGCCAATTCTTCTTGGCAAACCTCAGATGATACTCTAGGAGAAGGCCTATATTTTCTCTGCAGCAGAGCTCCTGAAAAATAAGTACACTGGAAAGATTTACCAGAAAGTCTCTTGAGCTCTTGCATGTTCCTTTGTCATAGAAAGTTCTGTTGGTAAAACTTACGTTGTATCAGATTTGCATGTATCTATCACTTCATAATTACATAATTAGATTTTCAATTAAAATTTGGAAATAAATGTGCTCACAATGTGTTTGTATAGGTGCTACAAACCAAATATATCAGTGACCATGTATGTCAACATCTCTATATCTATCTTAATAAGCTTGTTGTAATAATTATCAAAATAAATGCAAAATGATGACTCTGAAAAGGTCTCAAGACTTAGTGTATGTGAAGCAGTCCCACAAGGATGTGGGACTGCTTTACTGGGCATGCTGGGGAAGAAAAACAGCAAGTGTTCCATTTCAAATAGCTTTTAAGAAAAGCATCAATCCTAGAAGCAGTTCTGAGATCTGCAGGGTATGTAAATAATGTACCCAGAAGAACAAATTTTTTCCAGGTTCTCTCCAGAGACAGGAAAATACCTCATTCAAGTTCCAAAACCAGTAAATATCAGGCAGAAAAGAAAGAGCAACACAAGATAAAATTTGGACTGGACCTTTTAGCATTTTCCATAAGGGGAAGGAGGCATAAAAACCCCAATATTATGCCCTGAAAACTCTACTAAATGACCATATTTAGACTGTTTTCTCGAAAATGAAACTAGAGTTTATTTGCAGGTTTGATGACAGAACCCAGCTCTTGCAACACAAATCAGCAGAAGAGGACTCAGTTGCTCTTGGATATGCACTATCACATATCCTCACCATCACAGAGACTGAGAAGACAGGAAGATGAGTCCTCTGCAGAGATTATCATCCCCTTTGAGGTCCTCATCAGTGCCTTCTGAGTGAGAAACTGTCCTTTCCATTTAGCTGAAATACCTTACATTTGTAATTTTAGCCCTACTGTGTTTAGCCTATTGTGCTCATGTCAGGATATCAGCTGCAAAATTGGGAAGAATAGTAAAGCATCCAGGGAAACCCTCTCTCCTCATACTCCCTTAAAAAACAATCTTACAAACCTTCATAAGTTATACTATAATCCAGAATTTAACTCCATAAAGAAGTGTATTCCCTACTCAATAGTTTTCATGTCTAGAAAAGCTGTGCTGCATTGCTACCCTAATAGGTAGTGTGACTTTGAACACCATAATACACAACATCTGTGTCCACTCCCAGTGTTACCAATGAGAACTAATTTTCCACGGCCAGGATAAATTATCATCTTCAAGGATGAAAGCATCTGTCTCCATGATGTATAAACACGTCCTCCCCTTTGGCCTAAGAGAGGATTCATCTAAGCAAGGGAGCAGAAATAGGGGCATTAGAGCAAAGTTACCCCTTGTGGGAAACCAGCTGTTAGCTATTTATCTTCCTGTGGCCAAGGAGCCTTTATCCAGGATACAGCTGTTCCTTCCTTTACTCCTTATTAGCTACACCTGCCTCCAGCAGATGAGTGTGACTGTTAAATGCTTTTCTCAGTTTTAAAGTTTTAGACCTGGTTCTAGTACTCCCTTGTTCTCACTGGTAGTAGTTTAAAGATGCTATCAATTTATCTTTGCGGTAAAAAAGAGGCAGGCTTATTTTCATTTTCATAGAGATGAATAAATGAAGTATCTCTTGGTTTTTAGGGTACTACAAATCCAGGCAAGATACCTATTTTCTTTCATCCAACCATGAATTCTTAATGCAGCTCTAACATTATATGACCTCAAAATTTTTAATAGGACTGAAATTTCCCAAAGGAAACATGTACTCCTAAGCATATGTCATATGCTTCTTTCTCTGTGTGTGTGACTCATACAAACATTTCGTGGCAAATTACACTGACTACAACAACGTTTTTCCCTTCAGCTGACAGCACTGGGTTTTGGAAGCACAAAGTCACACAAGGATACATTTTCTACTCACTCACATGCAACTGTATACTGGAAATGTAAAGTCTTCACATTTGCTTCCTACCCTTCCTAAGTCCACAGTCCTCTGCTCTGCATGCTCATATAACTCAGCAAGATTATTTACAGAAGCACTGGAGAGCACCACACCAAAACTGAAGTGCCTTTTCAGGCACTGTAGAAACATGCAGGAACATATTACAAGCTATACAGACAAAACTTTGTAGCAAAGAACAGGAAGTAGGTGGGAATAGATCACAGGTGTCCCAAATTCTCACTCAGTGCCCTTTTTGCTCATAAATGATTGACTCACAGTTGTCATTATACTTACATCTGAAGCCACCAAAACATGTTTGGTAATGTTTTCCTAGCAGATTCAGCTTCTGAATGGCACAGCACACTCTGATCCATTTTGCTGAGGTTTGGACTTCGCCTCCTCACCTGATCAGCACCTGCACAGCATCTGAAGTTCCATCCAACAGACATAAAGGTTTATGAATCCATTGAGAGTAAGCACCAAGGCAGTCAGAATCTGTGCAGTGTGAAAGCTTCTTTCAGTTAAGAAGCAGATGAGTACCAGCAGTTCCTGCTGGCAGCCCAGGTCCCCACTGGTGTACTCTGGACACCTGCATGTCCACCCCATTCACAGCTGGGGCTGCCTGTAGCCATGGGCTCCCCAGGGCATGGCAGACTGCACGAGCTGGGCCTTGCACGGTGTCCTTGTATGTTTTGATGGGAGCACAGACTGTCTATCTTCTTCCATTTACTCTCAAAGCAGCAGCAGTGCCAATCTGTTACAGTTCTGGCTTCTTTTTCATTCTGCCAAGGTTGAGATTAAGACACGGGAAACATGGTTTTGAGTTTGGACTTGGATGTTTATTATTTCTTATCTGTTTACAGACTCACGAGGCGTGAACTCTAACTGACAAGTAAGAGAAATAAGATGAAATGGAGTACCTCTGACTCTTTCCAAGGTTATTTAAACTCTAATTACCCAATAACAAGATGACACCTATATTATTTATACTTTTGAGCCAATAATGACCATCCAAGGCCAGCAAAGCAGACCTTTTTCACCCAGTTACAGTAAACCACCTACTTCCATGAAGAAGAAGGAAGAAGAAGGTGAAGAAGGAAGAAGAAGGTGAAGAAGGAAGAAGAAGGTGAAGAAGAAAGACTTAGACAATGCCCAAAACCCTCCAACTTGACTCACATATATTACTATATACTAAAATCTTAAAATCTAAGTTTCCAGAATTCCAACACCAATCCAGGACAGTTTCCCTCCTGACATATCCTTTGCTGACTGGGACTCCATCCTGCTAGAAATCCTGAAATCTGCAAAACATTCCCTGTCTCTCACTAAATCCATCAACAACTGATTTCTTTTCCACTCAAGAAAGGCAAGGGATGATAATTGCAAATCATTCCAGTAGATAAACAGGCCAAATAAAGTAGTGTCTGGTAATTCATCTAGCCCACTTCTTGGAATTAAAAGGGCTCTCTTGTAGATTGAGAATAAATTAATCATGAATCTATAAACCAAAAAACACTGGTAAACTCCAAGAGAATAATGAGTACATGACAGGAAGCAGAGCATATCATATGCAAGGATGTATTTTCTCATTAAGCACTACACATAAATATGCAACCTTCTTTTCTGAAGGACGTGAAGGATAGGCTGTAGGTGGAAAACACTAAAAACGAACAAACAAAAATTTGTTCTTATTCAACCACCTAAATCCTTTCTTATAAAAACAGATGCATGCAGACAGAGAAACGAACCAAAAATGGGGACATAGGCATATGCACAATGTATTCACAAAGATTTAAAAAGGGGATGTTTGGCCATTTGGGAGATGGAGGTTGTTTGAATGTCTTCATTTAATTGGGAAAGGATTTCAGCAGCAATTCAATTATTTAATACAATTTACATTCATTTTTTTTCTCCAAGAGCAGAAGGGAGAAGCAAGAGAAATTACTCTTTTCTTCCCTCTAATGTTTGTTGTCCCCACAGTCACCTGGATGCAGTGCAACAAGGCTCTCAAGGCTGCCTGTGCTCCTTGGCCACACACTAATATAACTTTTGCATGTTTATTTTAAACTCTGTGGGTTCTTTCTGGTTATCTGCTGCATACTGATTCTTAGTACTGGCCCTGTTGCAGCACACTCTTACTGACTTCTACATTATATCATCAGGAAGACTGTCTTCTATGCTGAATTCCTTTTTATTCGCAAACAAACCCTGTACTGCCTCCTAATGTGTTAACTGTGGAGGGCTGTGTGGTTGGCTACTTGTAATCCAAAAGTGGTGTTATTTCAGAATCTGGTGTAAGATTGAGCAACAATCAGTCAATGAGGTCAGAGCCTCACAGGTTGCATAAGGTGGTCATGAAATCGTTTGCTGTTCTACCTTTGTCTTTCTTGTAGAAATGAAAATTACTCTGTGCTTTATTTATGATCAAATTGGCTTTTTTTTTATTTTAAATGTACATTTTGTATTTCATACCTATGATGATAGCTATGTTGCACCACAGAGAAACTGACCATTTACAAGAACAGTCAGACACTAGAAGTTTCTTCCATTTTTTTGAACCAGTAAAAACAACAATTTAACTAATCACACTAGAGAAATGGCTTTCAAGTGATCATTTATAAGGAAAAGCTCAAACCATTCACTCTTAAAATGTATTTTCACAACCACCAAGGAAAAATAGTGCTCATTAAAACTACCAGTGACATTTGGGTTCAACACAGCTTGTACAGAGCAGAAACATCTTTAAAATGCAAGCAGAAGTATCCTGAAAGAAATCCACCTTGAAATGTTGTAAGAAAACTACTGTCATCTTCATTGGACAACTCAACTGTGTTAAAAAGCTAAGAATATTGACTGAAAGGCTAAGAGGATTGGGATTGTTCAGCCTGGAGAAGAGAAGGCTTCAGCATAACCTAATTAAAGCCTTCCAGTACCTGAGGGGAGCCTGCAAGAAAGACAGACTGTTTCCAAGAGCACGTAGTGACAGAATGAGGGGGAATGGCTTCAAATTGAAAGACAGTAGGTTTATATTAGATAATAGGATGAAATTCTTTACTTTGAGGATAATGAGGCACCAGAACAGGTTGCAAAAAAGTTGTAGATGCCCCATCCTGGGAGGCATTTAAGACTAGTTTGGATGGAGCTCTGAGCAGCCTGGTCTAGTGAGGGGTCTCTCTGCCCATGGCACGTGGGTTGGAACCAGATGGTCTTTAAATCCCTTCCAACCCAGGGCATTCTGTAATTCTTTGATTTTTTTTTCTGCTATCCAGAGTCAATAAGGTCAAACAAAATCAGGGACATGGATAAGGAAACCCAAAGTTATCCGTTTTCTGGGGGTTTTTGTTGGGTTTTTTTTCCTCTTTTTGCATAGGTATGTGTTACAAGCATATAGCTAGATCTCTAATAAACACATCTACAAAAATAAACAAATATGAAAGTGCAAATTCTACATATTCAAGTTGCTTCTAATGTTCTGTGTTCCTTTGTTTTAGAAAGATAACAGAAAGAGCCAAAGAACCCACCAAAATTATGGAAAGAGATACAAATGTTATTTAAACTTGCACCCATCACTCCTGAGCTCAGTAGACACAGTTCACATACCATGTCCCTTAGGAACTAGGCATGATATGTAAGGCTGGAGAAGCAAACTCTTGTATAAAGGATGTTTCAAGTGTATCAACAGCAGTGACAACAGGAATAAAAAAGGTGGCAGATGGAGAACATGGACGGGACATAAGGACATGAATCTAGGACACCTTGGAAGGTCCTTAATGCCCTTCACAGAAAGGATGGCTATCCCACAAAATGCTTCTCTGATCATTATTGTACCAAAGGAACTGCATGACATCTTGTTCACCTTGCACTCTTCCAGGTCAATGCTGGGTGGTCAGGAGAACTGAGAGGTTCTTTCCAGCACAGGCTGAATTTTCTTCCCAGTAACCGGAAAATTTTGTTCTGAGTATAGTTTTAAAACCCTTGCAAGCTGATACTTTGGTTAACCATGTATATTTATTTTTGCACTTCTCATTGTTATACACAGCAGAAAATTTAAAAGATCATGTTGCTCATGTTTGATTTAATTAGTACTTGGGGAATTGGGTCCGGCAGGTTACATGGCTGCTTGCAGGGTGGAAATTCTCAATTAGCAATATGCAAATGAATGCACAAAAGCCATGTTTCCTCATTTTCACCTTTTACCCTTTGCTCAGTTTCAGGGGATCAAGCAGGCCAGTTATAATTTTTGTCAGAACAGGATTAATAGCTTGAGTTCACACATCCAACATGGGGTTGCTTTTGTCATCCCACAGAACAGTAAGTACAAACCACTTAGATGCTGTCATTTATAGCAGTTCATATGTTTTAAGTATTTGTAAAGTTGGGGGCTATCTAATGGATCATTGCATTTCAATGTTTTAGAAGATTCACTTTGCAGTTTCATTCTGCAAGAGCCATCATTCATTACCAAGACAAAGGGTTTTCTTTGAAATCAAAATTCATCTTTCAACTTTGCACACCTAGAGTATGCTTCTGTGCTGGTCATCCTGCAAGTTGGAGAGAAAATCTTATTCTTTAGTCCATTTCTATTTGTATTTCTTTCCTGTATAATCCTTTTATAGCATCCCTTAATATTGGTAGGAAACCCAAAGAGAGTCACATGGCTGGCTTCTGTGTTACCATTGATAAAACTCTGCTGGATTTAAGGGTTGCTACATGGGCATCAGGAAGTGATGTGTGCATCCTGTGTAAAATAATATATTCAGCAATAAATATTGGAAAGCTGAGCAGTAAGCAGCTTCTCAAGGTTTCTCTGAAAAACAAAATTCTGTTGAGGAAACCAGACTGGTTTTGCTGTTTTGTATTTTTTTTAATCTGGTGTTTATTTTTGCACAGTCCTTTTCTATGATCTTGCTGCTAGGGTCATTCACAGTACAAATATTATTTCCACTTAAATGACACAAAGCTTTTGAGTATATTGGAGGGCAAGAGGGAAGATTCTTTTCCATTCTCTATAAACATAATAGCTAGCTCAGCAACAGAAGGGATGAGATTACAACTGATTAATTTCTGTACTATGGAAATGGCAGGACTATTTAAAAAACCCATAAAACTATGGTCAAATATTATCTTTATGTAGATGGTATTTCAAGAAACCCCATTTTTGCCCATCTTGGTAGGTAATTGTTATCCAGGAATATTGGAACTATAAAATTAATTGGAATAAGAGGAAAAAAAAAGATAAGAAAAAATATTACCCTTGCCTGAGTGACTAGAAAGTGATGACTTATTTTTTTCACAAAAAAATGTTTTTCTTTGATGAGCAATAAGAAAAGAAGCTGATGAAAAATGTTTTCCTTCTCTGATTCATTTTTCAAATAAGTTTCTCAAAGAAGTTTCCTGCTGTTTCAAAATAATGCAGAACAGCATATTAATAATTACTAATAAAAATGTATTATCTGTTTCTGCAACTACAGCATAAGTTAATAGTTTGACTGTAAAGAAACCTTGTAAAGAAACATGCTTAGATTACTGCACAGGTTCAAAACAAACCAAAGTTTTACTACTTACAGCCTGCACATTCTGCAGATTTCAGATGTCTCTTTCATATGTACATTAAAAGAGAGAGATCTAAAGTTAGGAAAAGGTGAAGATGAAAACAAAAAAACTGTATCAATACCTTTCTGCAGATAATGACAGTTGCAAAATTTTGGTTCTCTTAGAATTTGGCATGAGCATTTGATTCACCTTCGGTCTTATTCTCGCTTTTTTATTTAACAGGCATACATTACACATATTTCAATTAGATTATATTTTTCAGAGGAGAAAAATAAAATAGCTGATAGCATGTCACATCTGCGATTACATGCTACAGTCAAGAGTCACCTGAGAGCCATAGCCAAAGAAGACATTTGTCTGCATCTGTCCATGTACTAAATATTTCCTTGCAGTGAAAGAAATACTGCCAGAGAGTATAACCAAAACAGCAAATGGAGCAGCCTGCAGGAAAAAAAAAGATCAGACTCAAGTGTTTTTAAAATTGGATGTTTGAGGTTAAGCACTGAAGAAATACGCATTTAGGCTGTGGGAAATGAGTTCCTTAGGTTACAGATGACTGAGTGCTCATAGACCAGCAGCACAGCTATCAAGCGAGTTTTACAGATGCAGGATGACCTGAGGCCAGAACACTCAAAATCCCTGAGCCCTGAAGTCAGGCAAGGTTAAACACTGAATTAGGGGCACTCTTTCATTCTTTGCATCACATTCCTGGCCTGTGAGCCTGGGCCATTCATTACAGATAAAGACAATACCTCCATATATTCTTCAGACTTCTGAAATTTTACTGGAATATCTCTGCTGGTGGCTCTGCTTTTCTTCTCCCAAACTCCAGCCATGACCTGACAGCTTTCTTGGAGCTTCACTTTTCTTCTGCAAGCTAAAATGATAGAATCACAGAATGGTTAAGGTTGGAAGGGACCACTGGAGATCATCTTGTCCCTGCTCAGGAAGGGTTTTTTAGAGCACATTACTGAGGATTGTTTCCAGTGAGGTTTTGAGTATTTCCAGGGAAAAAGACTCATAACTTCTCTGGGCAACCTGTTCCTGTCATCTTCAGTACAGAAGTTATTCCTCATGTTCAGGTGGAACTTCTGTGCATCAGTTTCTGCCCATTGCTTCTCGTGCTATTGCTCAGCCAAGAGCCTGTCTCCATCCTCTTGACAAAGGCAGCTGGATAGGGTCCTAATTGCCTTATTCTTCACAAAAGAAATACTGATTCAGTCTCCGCAGTTAGAGAATATCTTTCTAAACTTTACAGAGCAGGGGTATTTTTTATAACCTTCTTGTTAGATGGCATTTGATTTTCATTTACTAGTGGATGCTTTTGTGTCAAGTCATGCAAAGTTCTTCGTATTTGAATTTCATTTTCTGTCACATTCCTTTAATGATTTTGGGATCTTGCAAAATTTTACAGGAGTTGTCCTTTTTCTGATACAGCACAAAAATCTCAGCATGATATAACAAGGACATATCTTTGCTATTAGACTAAAATAAGTATTCAGAATTGGTATTTGTCTTCCTCACTGCTGTCTAATTACTTTGATTAGGTCTAGTGTGTGGTTTCACTGTTCATTATAAAATGTGATCTGTTTTTATAACACAGATGTCTTCCTGATCCTTTTCTTTCAAAATTAAATTCCGTACATTTAGCACTCAACCGACAGCCTCTTACTGCTTTCAGTGAATAATTTTCCATCAACAATTTCATTGATCTGTGTGGATACATGCTGACCAGAGTGAGTGGATTCTTACATACTAATGATTTTATAAAGTGATTCATTGCTTAAGTAGCAAGGAGGCACATTCAGATATCCTAAATGTGGTGCTACTGTCCTCAGTACCTCCACGGAGTCTTAGCTCATTGATGGTAAAATATTCAACCCAAGTATTTGTGTCAGAATGACACCCTTGACACCTTAAAGGGCTCCAAAATGCATCCATCCCTGTACCAATGTAAGAGGGATGTAAGAGTGGACAATGAAACCCAACCTAGACAGGGAACACTTTCCTGTCAGTTGCTCATAGGACAGATTGCCCTGAAGCCAAAAAGAAGCAAAGATGGTTTGAGCTATCAGCCTTCAGAGCTCCTTCAGTTCCAGAAGGAAAACACAAACTTGGACAAGTTTTTGGACTTTCTGAGGAACAGAAGATTGGTAAAGAAAGTTCCTACATAGGAATGAACTGCTATTGAATAAAATACTCACAAACCCTCCCCTCCTCTTTTCATCAAATTACAAATTACTCACATCAATGCAATTGCATTTTGCCCAAGCACCCCATAAGTGAGATGAGTCTTCTTTTAGAGAGAACATTTTAGACTGATAAAAAAATCTAAAACAACCACCTCCTGATACAATTATGTGTTAGCCCTTCTTAAGCTGGCCTCTCAGGAGACATTCCAGGCTTGTGGAAAGCACACCCAAAATTACAGCCAATGCATAAGGACTGGCTGAACCACCCCAATGAAGTCCATGATTCTAGGAGAGATTAAAAACTATTAAGGGACAAACTGACTTTACAAAGGATTTAAAATTAAATGTAAATTTAAATGTGTGCCTAATTGTGCCGAGAAAAATAGCAAAATCAGCAGAAGAACTTGAAACAGGAATGATGAGTGCAGTTATCCCATCTGACATTGTACTTCTGATTTTCTAAGCCTGCAAAATCCCCTGTGAAAGGTATGAATTTTCTACCGCTAATAAATGAATAAATGAATGAATGAATAAATAAATAAATAAATAATCCCATTTAAGATAATCATATGCAGATGATCAGGAGTCAGACAGTTGCAGCCATATCAGAGTCTTCCAATTGTCCAAGCCTGTTGCAAGTTTAGGAAACACAGACTAACATGATTGCTGACTTCACACCAGTGCCTGGGAAAGGCAGGTGCCATCGATTGCCAACCAACAGGAATTCCCACGCATGAGACTGTGATCCAACGGGAAATCCCACAATGGAACTGAGTGTCGAAAAACAGGACCACATTTCACATCTGCCTTACTTCATACAGCGCCCTTAAAGGCATGCAAAATGCAACATCATGAGCCACAGTGTCTTTTTAAAACAAAAGACAGAGGTTGCACCCAGCCTGTGCTAAAGCAGTCCTTGGGAAGGAGTTGTCACAGCAGATGGTGTCCTTTTCCTAAGCCAGGCTGCAGAAATGGCAGAGAGCAGTGTGAATATTGTGTAAAGGTTGTAAATGTCACAGCTGGTTACTGCCTGGGCACCTGCACAGAGCAGGTGTCAGTGCTGTAGAAACTGTCCATCCTGCCATAGGCCACTTTTCTGAAGAGGGGAGGGGGTGGGCACTGGAACCCACCGTGCTTCCTTTGGTTGTCTTGAGCTCAGACTGGGCAATAGGAGCAGTCAGAAAGGGTTAAACCATACATGAAATCCAACTGAATGACAAATAAATTTCTCCTTAGCCAGACACAGAAAAGAAATAAAATAGCAAAATGTGATGTAGCTGAGTACAAGCAGTGAATCCAACTCAGCCGACTCAGTGCTGATCACCTGCAAACAGTGCTGCTTTCTAACGCAGAATTGAACCCAGGGGCTTGGTGAGGGGAAATTTTAACTTAGGATGTGTATTATTATTATCCTATATTTCTTCAAGACACATTCAAACCTTGCACTGATGAAAGATCTGTAAGTACCATGCTATACCCTGCTGTAAAACTCCAGATGCTGAACATTTAATTCTGAAGATCACAAACTTCTCCCTACTCCAGCTTGGGCAACCAATCCCCTGCATGAGGAGAGATATATTTCTAAGTCTCAAATTCATTTAACTTCCAAATGATACCTGATGTTCTTTTCCCAAATGTTTGTGCATTCATACTATCATACCAGACATATAAGACAGTTGAATACTGTAAGGTTTGCTTTGTTCTAATATGGAAAAGACAAGAGGTCCATCAAAATCAATAGCACCACAAAGATATGCACTAAGGGAAATCCGGCACCTAAGTTTTCTTCAGAGTTTCTTTTGGATTGTTTTCAGTAACAATGATGCTTAACAGTGTTCTTGCTAGTCTGAGTTTCTTTAGCATTTTTGAGTTTTTCAGATATTCATATTTGGGTGAAAATTGACCAAGATGTAGTTTCTTTTCATGAGGGACTGTGTTTCTAGAAAGATGGAAGGAAAATAATTAGTCACTAAGCCCTGGTCGCAAATCAGCTGGCAAGGTAGGGAGCAGTTTTGTCATCTTCATTTTGAGTGCTTGATTGAGTAGGGATCAAAAGTTGGAATCACAGAATCATGGAATCTTCAAGGTTGGGAAAGACCTCTAAGATCATCAAGTCCAACTATTGATTAATTAAGGTCTACACAGGACTGTGATTATTCATTTAAAGAAAATTCATGGCTCAGAGGACGTGAGCTATCCTAAAGAATTATTTTCACTGTATTTTCAGCCACTAGGTGCCACACTGTGCTGTGGGAAACTCTCAGCAGCATCCCTGGTAAACTGAAGAGACAATGTCCAGTTTAAAGCTGTGTTGAAGCCTGTTCTTTTTTTTTCCTGTAGATACAAATACTCTGTATGGTCCCTGTTACAGTTCACAATATCATGGCATGTTCTCACAAGCAGAATTAACTCTCAAAAGTTAAATTTTGCTTCTCAATTTTTGAACACTTAGTTCCGCAGCCTTCAAGTGCTATTACAGTGCAGGAATAAAACTGAATTGTAAATACGTAAGTGTGCTTGCAAAGCACAGCATTACTGAGTCGATACAATTGTTTTTCACCCAAGCAGCTGAAAAGGATATGTAGGAACACTAAAAGTTAAATCAACATTGTGCTGATATATAAAAGTGCTGATGGTGCAAAGGGAATAGAAACCAATCAACAGACTAATTGTTATCAAGAAAAATACTAATAGCTTCTCATTATCACAACTACAATGTATTTATTAAAATAGACTGTATCCCTGTCTCCACCTGCTCATTAGGATGGTGCATCTCTTATTAACACTCAATTAAAAGAAAACCTATTCTGGGTTTACTTCTGTGTATAATCTCCTGAGAGCCCCTTCAGAATTCCAAAAAGGATATTCACTTTATAATAACATTCTGTTCTTCTTCTATTTACTTCCCTGACATAAAACAACAACAACAACAACAACAAAAAAAAAAAAAAAAAAAAAAAAAAAAAAATCAGCTAAACAAACAAAAAACATAGAAGAAAAAACCACAAGCAATTCAACCCCAAAAACCTTCTTCATAATCACACTTTTACTTTGCATTCAGCTCAGCTGCTTCTGAGTTCAATCATTGCTACAATCTGACCACCCTCACCTCCTGTTCAAAAGCAGAGCCACCAAAGCAGAGCACACTGTTTATACTCACAGTCCCATCAAGTCTTTGTTTCTGAAGGTGGCTTGAGAGGGTATTGCCATTATCCTTTCCCTTCAGTTCCTGCCATGACGAATTAGATCATGGGTATATCTAAAGAAACAGGAGCAGATAGACCTTGACCTAGCAGGTAGTCCTCATGCTTTTCATTGTCTGGATGGATAGTTCTAAAGTACATGATGTGAAATACACCGTATTGCTCAGAGTTTAATTTCTGGTGTGCAAAATTACTCTCTAACTGCTTGTATGGTGTTTTTGCAACTGGCCAGACTGATGCTTCTGGCCAGAGTTCAAAGCTCTTTCTGAAAACTGTATACACTCTAAGGTTAAGAGGGGAAGCACTGATTTCTCTCTGCCACTCAACTCAAACATGTCTCTTGAACTGAATGCCATGGATTATCCTGCTGTGAGAAATGAAAGGACCTGCTTTCAAGAGAGCCTCTACATGACACTTTAAGCTGTCTTCTAGGAAACTTTAGCTTGGTCATACACAAATATTAGCTCTGGACATTGCTGCAGTCTTATTTGAACAGTGAGATATTTTCTGATTATTCCTTGTATTTCAGGTCATTACAGTCCAACTCTTGACATCAACTAAAGCAATTGATTTCTTGGAGACCTTACTTTGGTAGTCAGTAATCCCACTGACTCTCTTATATAACCAAAGTTTTCCCTTTCAGTATCCAGGAACAAATGTTAATGAGCCTCTAAGTTTAATAAACCTTTTCACAAAACCCTGAGAGATATTAGACTAGACTACACCATATTCCAGCATGTTTGGCTTCACTGGTGTGCCTCGTTTCTGAGCATATTTTGACATAGTAAAAGCCCTGGCAACCATCTTACAAGGACAGAGCATTTAATATAAATCTCAATCCTCAGAAATTAAAATTAAAATCCCAGGAAAAAAAATGCATTAGGTTTACAGGTATGCAATGATCATTTTTCCAGTGTGCTTTTTCTCTGGTAGCCTTCCATAGAAATTAATGCACAACTAAGTATTACCTTGGTTCCTTCACTCTCTACCACATATTCAGCAATAAAAACCCTTCCAGACAAGTGACATCCTTCCTGTTAAATTCCATATCATGGTCTTCCAACTTTCATATCAGCCACTGGTATTCCAGGAATCCATCATTCTAGCTCCCTCCACTCCCCAGCCTCAGTAAATGTACAAACCCAGCACTGAGACTGGCGCTCTCATGACATTGGGGTTGTATGTTAGGGTGTCTAGTAAAAACAATCTCCAGTTTTCTTATGCATTCCTCACCTAACGCAGCTGAGTTTGAAATAAATGCACTGGCATTTATTTATTGTTTACTGGCATCTAACACCTGATCTCTGCACAAGACCATGGCCTACATGCAAACCAGGCACATGCCACATAAATGATCAGGTCATAGATGTAAGAAGAGCTACTATAAACATTAGGATCTCAGCAGTGGTCAAGCAGCGAGTATAGTCTTCCCCACTAATACTTCACCAGATGAAGCAAGTTCTGAATTCTTTTCTTCCATCTACCTGCATCATGAAAGGTTGTCACATGGTAAGAAAACTCTTCAGACATACTGTGAAGAAATGCTCCTAGATAAGAACATCTTGTTCAATTTAAGACAGTCCAATTATTAAAACTGGTATTTTCTTTATTTACAGATTGTTTAGGAAAAATGGCACATTAAAAAAAAATACTGATGGCTTGTTCATCACAGTGGTGGCACATTCTTTTCCAGTTAGCCTGAAAGGTTTCAATGTATGTAAGGCTGCAGACACTCCAATTACCCAAACATGTTTGCTTAAATAGAATGGTAACCTACTGCTTGTGTCTCAGCCATCATATGAGGACATCATAAAATACTGTCTTGAATGACAACAAGAGACCTTCCAGTCTCAGGGATGAACTATTCTGGTTCGGTGGAAATGGATTCCAACAACATACAAAAAGATAATACTCTTCTCACAACAGGACAGTAAATCCTTATCTTCACCCAATACTGATTCTCCAAGAAGGTCTTTATTTTCATCAACTATTTTTCTGAAGCCCTTTGCTTAAGGGACAGAAATGTTAGCCACACCAGATGAAATCAGAAGAAACATAATACATTTTATAAAGTAGCAACAGTAAGGTTCCATTACAGGAAGGCTGTCCACAGCCTTCCTGTCAGCCCCAGCTGAAGCTGCCAAATGAGTCTCCAAGCAGTTAGCTAGCAACTATCTTGGGTGTTAAGTTGCTTCATCAATTCTGAGTGCCTACAAACCTCTGCAGAGCACAGGAGAACTCCTGAGGTGAATTACGGTCCTTTACTAAAAGGAGCATTGATATTTGGAAAGCCTTTCCACACAGAATGACTCTGCTTATGGACATTGCTTATAACTGTCAGCCCACAACACAGCTCCATGTCCAGACTTCAATACAGTCAGGAACCCTGAACACCCAGAAGGACTGGTAAAAGGAACTGCACCTTATTATTTCACACTTAACTCAAGATCTATGAACAATTAAGGCAAACTTCAGTTGAAAGAAGTAGATCAGCATTTGAAGGAAAAAAAAACCCTTATAAACATATTAGAATCCAAGAAACCCAAGACATCCAGATGTGTTATATTTATTCATAGCCATAGCCCGATTTACATTCAGTTCTAAGCTTGATATGATTTGGATTCAAACTAGGACTCAGAACTAAAGCCACAGATGGAAAATTTTATAATTTCCATACATAAATGCATTTCCCTTGGCACCTCTGGAACCTTTGAAACTTCAGACTTGTCTGAAAGAGGTGAAAGGCACAAATCTGCTAAAATTCCTAAAAATATTCATACTCTTCTTGTCACTTCAGATTTGGTCTTTTCCTGCGAGACCTGAGTCCTCTACCTAGTGGTTAGAAAGGGTCCAATTTTCTCTTTGATACTTTTTAAAGCACACATGGAAAAGCCAAGTTAATTGCTGAGGAAACTTGAGCTCAAGTGACATCCATGTATAGACTGAGTTCAGGAACTGTACAAAGACACGTAGCTCCTGTACTTCACAGTCGCAGGATATACTAAATCATTCCTGAAAAAGACTCCTTGCTAGGTGAGGTCAGGTAATGGGAATGTACATTTGGCTGAAGCTAAATCCCATCAAGAAGTTGGATAAAGGTGAGCATCTTATGACAGTAACACAGGCTGTGAAATTAAACATACGTACCTGAAAATCACCAGATTTTTTGACAGACTTATAGGTCTCATGGATTCCTGACTGATACTATTGGTGCTAAAAAACTGCCTCCACCTATTTTTTATCAGATTTTTTTTTTTACCTAGGGCATTCTGGAGGATCTTGTTGTATGATGAGACAACAATTATTAATGCCCTAATTTTTTGTTGGTGGCACCCCACTGATGTGATATAACTGGACATGAAACTTTCTGAGGCCTGTATTTAAACATTCAGAACTAAGACTATCACAGATATTGCAACCATCAACAGAAACAATAAACTAATCTTCAGTCTTATCTATATTTCACGTAGAAAAACCCAAAAATCTTCAAAAAGAAAAGTGTCATGCCAGATTTCATTTTTCTGCCACTCTAGAAGGACTGAAAACACCGAAGCAGAAGGCACAGTCACCTTTGATGGATACTGACTGAAAAACACTGCAGAAGTTCACAAAGTAGGATGACTTAAGTCACCTTGAATGACCATCAATGCACGAGGCCTGCAGAGTTCAGATGTACAAATAAGAAGTAAAAATTTAAAGCAATCATTCTATCAAGAGATTCAACTCTGTAAAAACAATGATCAAACTTACGATGACGATGAGACTTAACCATTTTAACTTTAACCTTTATTCTTTTTTTTTGATTTCAGTAGTTCTTTTATAAATCCAGAATTCTGAATACTCATGTAAGATCTGCCAGCTCATCAATACACATGACACATTTCTAAGTAATTTACTTTATTGATTTAAAGTTTACCAAAAAAAAGTAAATTCCTTGGAACCTAGACAGTATGTATATATATATGTTGTATCACAATTGTTCTGATTACCTTCTGCTCTAGGCAAATTTACCACAATAAAAGCTAATAAACCTTGATCCAAAAGGTACGACCATCACATAATATTGTGAAAGCAGGATAACATGAGGCTGGGAAGCAGCACTCTCTTTAGTTACAAGAATTTTTAATGACTTCATCCTTCATGGTTGTCCAAAGCACCCTGTGAAATAAACCTTTAACTCTTACATCGTTTCTGTCTTAAGGGTAATGAGCCATATGTGAAGACATCTGCAATGCCTGAAAGGAATGATCATTAATTAGGGAGAGGACAGGATGCATTCTGATTGCTGATATGGGGTGGGGAGATGGGGGAAAGCCTTTCAAAAAGTCACTGGAATTAAGAAAGAAAATTAGTCCTTTACCTGACATGAATCACTGTAGATATCACAAGATGTGAATACTGTAGTTATGATTATTGTTTCTTATGTGTGCTGGGGAAAAAAGTTGCTACACTGTGGGAGCGAGAAACCAGTGAGGAGACAGAGAGCCAAGAGAAGGGAATTCTGTGGAAAAGGCTGTAACTCTGAAATCAAAACGAACCATCACGACCATCCTTTGGCTCGTGACAAAGGCTAAGACAACAGCATCTGTTGTTTGTATAGAAATCTCTTTCTGGAAGGTCTGGAGGAAGATGCTAAAGCAGGGCACAGATTGTATGCTTAACCTCTTATTTTCCTTGCTCTAATTGCCCTTAGTTTACAAATTTCTAGGTCAGGCACTCTCATCTTTGAGCTTTCTCTGGAAGTAGGTGAAGCCTTGGCATCTCCTCCTGACTGAATATCCATTTTGAGTCCTCTAGACCTTCCTCTAGACCCTTATGTGGCACCATGTGGTGTGATGCACAGCATGGTGCAGGGACAGCCCTATTTTTCTTCTCAACGAAGCATATGCAGCTGGATTTGCAGCAGAGTGAGGGCTTTCTATAAATGTGTGATTTCTTCACTGGTAGAAGTCCCTGGCTTTTTTCTGGCTTTGAGAAAAACAGCTGGAAGTGTTTTGCAACTGAAAGAAGAGAAGACACACATAGGATAGAGAAAATAATTTAGAAGGAGAAGTAGAAAGAATGATTCATGCCAGCCTGAGATAAGCGGAATGAATCATCACCTTGCTGATCTACCCCCATTGATCATAAAGGGAAATGAGACAGCTACTTCAGAACAGATGCCTGACTTTTAGACTCCTGAAGTCAGACAACCATAATCCTTGTCAAACTTGAGAGATTAGTGGTTTAGGGCCCCAAGTTCTACGTGTTCTTGGAGGCAGCTCCAGGCTAGAAGTCTCTCTTGTCCTCAGGTTTAGTGCTCTTGGTCTCCATCCCTTGGTCTCTATCAAAAATACCTACTTGGCTGTTACCTGTTCTGAAGAGGGCTATATTTGACAGGAAACTTGCACTTTTTACAGACTTGCAAGTACAGTCTTCTTTATAACAGCTGCATAGATACATGGTTTATATCTCCTGAGTTATAAGGAAAAAACCAAATTAAGTTAATGGCTATAGCATTTGCATATTGAGGGTGTTAATTGTTCAGTAAATACCATACGTTCACCTACAGTGAGAAATCTCAGTATACGAGGCACAAACTATCTAATGCATCTGCAACAGACTCGGTGCCCAAGTACAGGAATAAAAAGGCACAAACTGAACATAAATCATCTTGGATTAGCATGGCTCTGAGTATGAATTAATAAGATCTGTTGTTACACCTAAACAAGAACTATTTGATGTCACATCACTTTGTAACAGGGAGCACAAGTGCTCCAGTCATTCACTTCATGCTAGACAAGCAGCTGAAGCATATCTTTTCTCAGCTGAAACAAACCCTCTGTACTGACATTTATTCATTTTTTGCAGCTTTGGTTTTTTTGGCCATTATACTGTTATTATCTACAGTTTTTTATTTTTTCATTTCAGTGACCCAACAAATTATAATTCATTGATTTCAGTGAGTGATTGAAGATTTTGCAGGGAAGGAATTAATAGAAATTTAAGAAAATTTGTTTCATGCTTTATATAAAAGAATCATTTTTTTATAGGGAGTTCTAGTGTATCCAACACACGAAGTGCAAATTATCCTTAATTCCCAGTTTTTAGATCCCTATTTAAATGGAAGATTTGGGCTTCATGAGCACATACTCTGTTTTTTCGGAGTCTTCTCAGCTAAGGGATTTTTCTCGGTGCACTTTGGCTGTTCCCAGGTAAACACAACCTGGAAGCATGACAGTTAGTAACTAAGAATTTAGATGTACTCTGGGAATTTCTGGACTGTAAACCCTTGGCAGATGGAGACAGCCAAGAACATTTCTGCCAGAGTTGAGCCAGTATTATGATTAATGTTTATACATGACCTATGGAAGTTAGAAAGAATATCTAAAACCAAAAAAATAAGAAATGCCAGCAAGAAACCTCCAAAAGGATCAGCCTCCTCCTGATGCTGCTGTTAACACTAATTACCTAGATGTTTTTTCCTAGATTCTTCAGAAACAGTTGGCTGCTGAATAACTATTACATTTTTTTTCCAGCAGAGGAGGATAGTGCCAGCTCAAGAGTTTATCAGGTATAACATCTTCACTGTTTAGCACATTGGATTTACTGACTGCCTCTTTCTTGAAAGACACAGCAACACCATGCATAACATGACAGCTCCTCAAAGGAGTTCCTCATGGGAAAGGGGAGCTGCAAGTCTGCACTTCTCTTTCTTTTATGTCTTCAGTCATACAAAACAGTAAGTACTGTAGCATATTTTTGTAACAAAAATTGTTGTGTGCTTAGACAACACTAACATTTATATTTTGGGAAAGAAAATTAATATGATCTTACTGTGCAGTATTGACACCTTAGTGACTGACATGGAGGAAACCACAATTATCAGACAAGGAGATAGACCTCAGGTGATGCTTGGAATTAAGAAAAACGCACAGAAAATAAAAGCCTCTTTCGAACTGTCAGGAGAAGATTGCTTTAAATGCAGGATTTTGCTCCAAACAACAGCTTGGTAATTTCTGATTTTTAGAAGGAAAATCTGTTTCCTTTTACTTGAAACACTTATGGATTACAGTCCAGCCCTCAGGGACTGATGTTGATAAAACAGAAAACTACATCTGGCAGAAATTCTCATAATTTAAAAAAAAAAAACCAACATTATGACTAAGACAGCCATCCTGACAACATGTACCTGTGGCCTTAACTTGTAACAGACAAGCCTTTTGATGTTTGTAACACCAGGAATCAAGTTTAACTGGACTTTTTCCCTCTTTTCTTTAAACAGCACAGCCTGTTTGACATTTCCCCACAAGTGTCAGTAGGGACAGCAGAAGCTGAGTTATTGGCTGCAGGGACAAGAGATAAGCAGTCAGCGATTTTCAGGCTTGAGGTTGCAAGCCTGGAAATATCAATAAAATCAGGAGTGTAATCCTGAAAACAGTCAAAAGCAGAAAAAAATTTGGGAGGTTACTAAAATAAGCCTTGGATTTTGCTTCAAAAGGGATATGATAAAACTTGTTAGGTATTTATACCTTCCAAACACTTTTGTAAAGGAACGTAATGTATTTATCATTGCCCATCTGGGGAAACGGGTTCCTGGTGGAAAACAGCCCTGACTCATCATTTTCAAAATTGCATCCATGGATTTGGAATTGAGGTATTTGTGGTATGCTCTGCTAGGAGAGCAAGGCTGATCTCAACAGAGGGATTCACCTCACCTCTCCTAGCAAGTGGCATGCCCTCTTTAGTCTGCTATCAGCTGAGTGAGGAGCTCACGAGGCACAATACACCTGAGCTCTTTTAGGTGACTGCTGCAGACCCAGGAGAGCTGGAGAGTGTTCTATTCCTACATCTCTACAGGGATCTGAGGGTTGTCAGAGCAGGCTGTACTCAGTGTTCTAAAGTGAAGAGACATGCATCACTGGGTTGAGGAAGCATATGTAATTTGGTGCCCTAAAGGATCTGGAAGTCAGAACTTCTTTGAAACAAACTTGCACAGCCACTGAGAGAGGATATGTCTGTTTTGGCACCTGTAGCAGCTGTATTTACACTTGGGACTCTTGCTGCTGGAGATCACACACACAGATAATTACACATGCATATTTAGTATCATCCTGCCACACAGCAGCACTTTATCCTTATGTAACTATGTGCTTTTCTTGTCCTGCACCTCCTCCACAGAAGAAGCTAGGTTCCTCCTCCTCTTCCTCACACTACAGCTATCGATTCCTCATCCATGTCTTACAACCACCCTTCCTTCTCCCTTAATGTGACCTGCCATACTCAGCTTTCCTGTACAGCTAAGAGAGCTTTTATTGGAAAAAAATTAAAGAAATCCATTTAAATATGCTTTTTTATTTTAAAAATGTTGAAAAAAACACAAACCTTCAGTTTTAAATGGGTATTTCCTCCTGACATTGGGACATCAAAAAAAAACCATGAGGCTATCAGCATCCTATCTTTTCTGTGTGCTGCTGGTGTGTCTTCACAATTCTTGCTCTTGGATGCCCTAGAGTTTTGGCTTATCTTTTATAGTAGCATTTGAAAAGATCTCTGTAAGTGGGGCACAGGGAAGCTCAACTTCCTTTTCCCTAAAATATTGGTATTTTCCTATTCATCCCTTGTTGTCCTAAGGATAGTAAAGTTGCCTAGATTTATGTGCTTCACATGGCATTTTTCTTCTTTGAACAATGTGGTCCAATTGCCCTCCCCATGTTCATCTACTGAATCATAAATTGGCAAGCTCACCAAGTGAGGGACCAGAAGTGTAACTGTACTTAATTGACAGGACATAGACAAAGCAAACAGAAAGTTCAAGGGTGGAAACATTAATGACAGCTGGGTATATATACAGCAACAGCCATCTTTGTGATCAGGAATAGAACGCAGAGATGTTCTAATTGCCATAATGTTATACATGCTGTGCTACATTTAACCTGTTAGAAAGCTGGTGTGCAGGTTGCAGAGTTTAACAAATTGCTGCTGCATGTGGTTCCAGTGTGATTCTCAGCTCCAGCTGCACTTTACACATACTCATCATTTACTTAGTGAGGGAAAAACGCTTCCCTATTAACTTCTCTTACACTTCAAAAATGGTTACACAAATATTTTTTTTCAAGGTGATTCACCTCAAGCCCCAGTAATGTTTTCATGGTCTGTGTTAGTTGCACAGAAAGCAGATCAGGCACAGAGTGCACAACCTTCAGGACTCTGTACTGTCTATCCAGGCCCTGTCTTCTTCACAGCTCAGAGATCATACACTCTGTTGGTCCTTGTCTAATGAGCAGCTATCACTGGCTGGGCCTTAATGTTCTTCTGCTAATGGAAAACAATTAAGGGCAATAGTTTTTAAGAGGGCCAGCCAAAGAGCTGGATTATGGCTTAAAAGAGGACAGATTTTTAGCCAGTGCTCAAAAAGTGCTTAAAATTGGCAGGGAAAAAAAATTGTAAAACGCTGACATGATCAGCAGGATTTAAGAAATTCTGCCCTAACAAGTAATTGCAGACTCGGATGGAATTTGGTATAACAAAGGTGTATATAGTCACTGTTCAGGTATAGGTACATTTCAAACAGAAAGCTATGCTTTACGCTTATATTCTGATCCTAAATCCCTTATTACCAAATGCACAGTCTGTGCTCACAAATGACCACAACATTGTTCAGGGGCAGAAGAGTGTCCCCAGAGTTATGTGTTTATTCACTGCCATTTTCTAAAGGGATAAAACCTTCAGTCCCATTCCCTACATAGCTGGTTCCACTTCCATGCACACACCACCTAATCCGAGGAGTCATTTAGCGCAGCAATGTTTTGAGTCACAGCTTCAACTTTTGCTCTCTTGTCTTTATGTTAGCTGTTATCAAACAGGCCTTTATATGAATTAACAGGAGCCAATTAGCAGGAACTGCAGATAAGTCTTTCTGTGTTTGATTGTATAGCAAAGAAATTAAATGACTGATGTTTTATCTTACAGCTGCAAAACCAAAATAGCTTACTGGTATAATACAAGCACAGACAAATCCTCTCAGGATCAACACTTCCAGAATATCACTGTAATTAATGTTTAAAAGGGTGGAAGTTAATGTAAAGAATGTACATAGTAGTGAGCTTGTTCTGCAGACATCTGATAGATACACTATGAATACAAAAAAGATACATATAAACAAAGAAATAATATTATAACCTGTAACAATATTACAGGAGCTTTTACAAGATTTTCTCCTGTTACCTTGATTTTTCTGCACATTAGCTTTGAAACATTGTTCAAGACCTACATTTGTTGATCTCCTGCAACACTGGTAAAGGCAGAACACCCACAGAAGCAAGCTAATATCGAAAGATTGAGCAGAAACATCTTTGCTGCATAGAAATTTATCATTAAAATTGTACTCCCAGCTTGTTTGCTTCTGTGCTTGAATGTGTTGATCTGTCCTGTTACTCAGACCCACACATTCATGGAATTTGTGTTTTCTTAACAGTGGCAGCACCTGTATCTGCCTTTCAAGACTGGTGCAAGAGGACAATCTAAATTAGTTTGTTTTGTCACTTGCCCACTGCTGTGTACCTCAGAGCTTACAGAGGAGGTCTTTGGCCTCTTAAGAACCCACATTAATTTTGCCATTGATCTCCTGATTTCAGCTCAGTTATACAGTAAAGGAAGAAGGCACGGTGTCACAAAAACATCCATCTTCATAATTCATGTTGAGGAGAGCTATGTCACATCTTATCTTTGTGGACAGTTGCATGAAGGTGGGTGACAAAGGTTCAGCACTTTTTTAACCAGACATGACTGACACTAGGGTGGAAAACACAAAACAACAACAGAAATCCATCAATCAAATGAAACAAAGAGATATATATGGAGAGCGATCAGGAAGTGGAACAGGAAGGATCAGAGGTCTGAAATAGTCTGTGACAAAAGACAGTAAGTATTAGGGCTGTGATGAGACAAAAAGCAGCAGCTTTAAGCCACCAGAGAGATCTAGGTCAGACCTGCAAAAAGCTTTGATATGATAAAGCACACAGAGCCTGGGGAAGACTTGTCTGGGGAGACTGCAAAACTCCCATCTCTGAAAATATCAAATACATGCCAGACAAACATCTGTCAAGAAGAACAGATGTATTGCTGACTCTACCTTCTTCTTACAGGCTGTTTTATAAGATTTTTATACAGTACTTCACTTCTTAATTTAAATAAACAAATACTCATCTAAACAGTACAGACAAAAATTAGCAAGTTTGATACACAAGTATGGCTTAAGAATAGACAAAAATTAATTTCATAGTAATTAAAAGGTAGATGGAGGTACTAAAATAGTAAGCATGAATCTTAATAAATTAAATTATCTTTAGAAACTAATAAATCTACAAAGTAATTATCTGTTCTGCTGAAAACACCTTTTTAAAAATAAAATACAGATAATTAAAAATAATAACTTGGAGAACTGTAAGTTACGGGAAAAGTTATGAACAAAAAGAGCTATACTAATATATCAAATATGCCTGGTGCTGAAATTCTCAGGCATAGAACGTTTTTTCTTCTTCCTTCTTCCTTCTTCCTTCTTCCTTCTTTCTTCTTCTTCTTCTTCTTCTTCTTCTTCTTCTTCTTCTTCTTCTTCTTCTTCTTCTTCTTCTTCTTCTTCTTGCTTCTGCTTCTTCTTCTGCTTCTGCTTCTGCTTCTGCTTCTGCTTCTTCTTCTTCTTCTTCTTCTTCTTCTTGCTTCTGCTTCTTCTTCTTCTTCTTGCTTCTGCTTCTGCTTCTTCAGCATAGAATTCCTATCTTGTGGACTCCCTCTTTGGAATGGTCTTTGGGAGCAAGTTTTCCTTCAAAAAATCTCCCTAGTCATGGGTAACTGCTGGCCAAAACTGTGCTGAGGACTATTAAACTGGAGTTCAATAGTGGGAACTGAAGTTTCAGTGCACAGAAATGTTTTCTGTCAAATTTTAATTTACTGGTATGAACATAAGTATTGATAGCAGTGCCATAGTTGAGTAATTCCCAAGATTCTCATGGTTGACAGTACCACCTGAGAATAAACACCAGGTGCCAGAGCCAAGAAAGTACTGTCTGTGGGGCTATTTGGGGCCATAGCTGTTAGGCTACAGTCCCTGAAGAGCATGAAGCAAAATGGGAAATACAGATTAGATGCTGCTTTCACAACCTGAGATTAAAGAGAATCACTTGGATTTTGTCTCCTGAACTCCAAAAGGGAAGGAAGAGATTATATATAGTTTCCAAATGAATACAGGATTTCAAGTCTTGGGGACAAAAAAAAAATAGAAAAACAAAAATAGTATGCACACTCATGTCCTTGGTGTTCCTAGGCCGCTCCCATTGTTTCCAGCCCTAGCCAATCTCAGAAAATTAGAGTATGGAAAGATAGACTTATAAATGTGACTGAACTTTGTACAGATTTTTGTCAGTAGGACTTGGGTTCAATCTATTACAGTATAGGCATTATTACTAAGCACCAGTCTAGAGATCAGGAACACTGTCTAATCCCAGATCCCAGAGTTTGTCTCAATTTTATTGATTGGTGAGGGAATTGGATTGAAAGCTGAGGTTTTGGTCTGCTCTCCTGACTGACAAGCAACTTAAGCACACAGTGCCTATAAGAAGAGTTGCCTTTACTCCAAACCAGGGTAGAGAAGCCAAAGAACATAAAGGCACAGAGCAAGCCCTCTAAGCCCTCAGCTCTGCAGTCTGCCTTTCAGATTGACGTTCTTGGGCTTCCCTCTTCAGCAGCATAAGTCTCACAGTCTCTCTGAAGCAGAAAAAAGTATCCTGCTTTACATTAGAGCAGTCAGAAGTTCAAATCCTGGTAAAACCATCATACAGTTCATGAATATTTTCTTCCTCTACCTTGCAGGAACACAAAACCCAGAAAGAAAATTAAAAGATAAAAAACTCATAGTAAGTGAAGCCATGATGCAATATCTAATAAGAACACAGCCTTTATTCCAATAAAAGCTCTTTGTGTTAACTCTTTTATTAAGAGGAACTATGCAAATTTCTCTGTACACATGGCAGATCAGAAGAGGCTTTCATAATGTAAAGCCTTAGAGTATCTTCTGAATGTACCTGGCATTGCTCTGAATTTGCACTGCTTACTGCTTCTCTTCATCTCAATCAAACAGAATAGCTCTGAACAAAGATTAATGAAAATCATTATTAAGGTGATTATTGGCAGAGATTATTTTTGCTGTTAGTGTCTGAGGCATTCATAATGTTATGTGTAGAGGTGAGAGCCATTTTCATTAAAGCTCATACACACACACACACACACACACACAGAGACATATTTTCTTTTTTTAAGATTAAAAACCAGCCTTAAATTAAAGGGACAAATGCTGGCATCCTGGGTACAACTTATTCCAGTCCCTCTGCTCAAAGGAAAAAGATGAAATGAACTGATATTATTTCATAATTCCATGCAGAAATGAATCACAGATCTCTAGAGTCTCTGCAGTGTTTTTTTAATTATATTCATTGAAATCAAAAGTATTCACATCCCACTTTATAGTGAAGAGCCTGTTTCTTAGACCAAACTTTCCTCCAGTCTCAAATCTGACAGGGATACATATCAGAGGTGACATAATTTACTCACAGAAAAACCTTTGTCATTTATGGCTGATATAGTTTCACACTTGCCAGTCATCTCATTCAAAAAATAGGTGAAAGATCTTATGGTCAGCAATTTTTATGCCCAAATAATACAAGCACATAACCAGCACTCATCTCTAATTTAATGTCCACAGCCAATGCTGCCGTAATTATGGATGAGACAACTTGCTTGATTTTAGGTTTTGTCCTGTGTATCTGTGCTAGTCACCCTAGGTTCCATTTCACAAAGACTGAGAGTATAAATCGTCTAATATACTTCAGATGTCTATTGAAGGGTAAATCCTGCCCAGAATTTCCTTCTTCATTCCTCTGAGCCACTGCAGATACCTAAAATATAAAAAGAATAATTGTGCCCTGTGTCTGCTAGTCTTGCCTGTGAGATACATGGTCAGGGCATCTCTGGCTTTCTGGATGACCACTGCACAAGAAATGAAAGACTGCAAGACCTTGGTGCAGAAGTTGCATCATGAAACCTATCAAGACATGACATATACCATTTCAAATAAGAATAGTTATATGAGCTAATTTAATAGTCCTTTCTGCCTTCTCTCAAGCCTTCAACCCTCTGATGGAATGCAAATGACGAACTCTTTTAAGTTGTCCAAATATTTTTTAAAAAGCCCTGACCTGTAGCAAAAAACCACTCCAATTAGTGGAAAGTAGGTCCTGTCTCCTCACAGGTTTATTTCTAAATACAAAACCTGACTGGCCTCACTTGAACAGAGCCAGAAAATAAAGACCAGGATTATGACAGCCTGCAGGCTGCCATAATAATAAAACATGGCTGAAACAGAAATGAAATCCTAATCCTGTTCAAGCAGGAGAGTAGTGCATGAAAATACTATGAACACAAGGTCATATCCTTAGATGCTCCTGCCACTGGGCTTCTAATTGTGTTAGAGCTATCACAAGGCATTTCAGCAGGTGAGTTCCTTCCTTCCTCAAGAATGAGGGGGTAGAAAGGACAAAAGCTCAAGCTTGCTACTGCTGCTGCTGAGATTTTCAGGAGGATGTTACTACTGCAGTAGGTGATCATGCACCCATGAGCCCTGCAGCCATCCAACACACACCTTTCCCTCAGCCTTTCACACATCTGGAGAGCAAAGTTTCCATTGACTGTCATGTGCCTCCCCTGTGAACCGCCTGCAGATGAGCTCCAGAACATTTCTCCATTGCCTGTTTACCTCTTAACCATGGCATAGCAATAGATCAGCTGTGACAAGTAATGGCAGCATTTGGGACATCATGAGTATGCAATGGAATTCAATGCAAATTATATACATCATTGGATATATGTAGGATTCTTTACGTGCTAACAAAACCTCTCCAGTTCTGATCTCTGAGTGTTAGTCTTACATAATTTTGCAATGTTGTTGTAAATTCCTTAAAGACAGGCAGATGATTGATACATTGTAAATTGCAATACCTATAAAAGATGGGGTGACTGTACAAGATTTGGGTTTATCTCTCCACTGAAGCGATGAATTATCCAAGGGTATATGACAAGCAATTCATCAAAATATAAACCACACAGTCAAGGAAGAGTATATATTCCTTTAAAATCTAAGGAAAAGCCCATCAGAATTCAACAGCAGGCTTTCTGCTGACTTCAGGAGCCTTTCAGTGCAGACTGAAGGAAAATTCACGGCTAAACGGGAAGGTCGAGTGTAAAGTAGGATAAAGTGATGAGTTGGAATAATACATTTTTATCCTAATTAATTAATGCTTTTCCTCTGTGACATTTATGTGTGTTATTGTTATGTTTGAGGTCAGTGCCTTAATCTTTTTTAGTCTAAACAGGAAAGGAAAGATTTTTCTTTTAAAATAGTGAAATACTGTGCACAGTAAATACTGGGCACATAAATTTCAGAATGAGAGAGTGCTATTTTTCCCTGGAGCAGCACATTCACCTCATCATCCATGGATTTCCTTCTCAAATAACATCTTGTGTAAAAATGCAATTCTTTCTCCAAAAGGAGCATACATGGCTTTATAGTGGAAGAAGGACCTAAACATTAAAGAAATGTGGCATTTCCTGTTAGAGAGAGAGAAAAAAAAATTGTGTTTCTCTATAAGCCCTGTCATCTGCATGGTTCTTTGTATGTTTTTATGTCACTCTGTTGTGGTTTAACCCCAGCTGACAACTAAGTACCGTGCTGCAGGTCACTCACTCCCTTCCCAGAGGGATGGTGAGGAGAACTGGAAAAAGGTAAAATCCATCAGTTTAAATCACAACAGCTTAATAACTGAAACAAAATAAATTTAATAATGAAGATGATGATGATAATGATGATGATGATTGAGTATGATAGATGATTATGATGATGATAATAATAATGGAAAGGAAAGTGGAAGTAACAAAAAGAAAGGAGAGAAATAAAACCCAAAGAGAAACAAGTGATGCACAATAGCATTGTTCGCCCACTGACTGACACCCAGTGCATCACCAGTGCAGTGATGGGCCCCTCCTGGCCAACTCCCCCCAGTTTATATACTGGACATGATGTTCTCTGGTTTTGAATATTGTTTTGTCCAGTTCAGGTCAGCTGTCCTGGCCGTGTTCTCTCCTGGTTTCTTGTGCACCTCTTGGCTGGCAGGGCATAGTAAACTGAAAAGTTCTTGACTTTGAATAAGCATTACCCAGAAACTACAACATGTTAACTACAACAGCACTACAACAGAAACATCAATATGTTAACAACATCATCCTCATACTAAATCCAAAACCCACAGAGCTGTACCATCTACCAGGATGAAAATTAACTCCATCCCAGAGAAAATCAGGCCACACTGATGCCTCCGTACACAATCGCAAACACCTTGATGACCTCCCCTGCTTCATCACCAAGATGTGATATCATTTGGAAATGAAGAAATGGACAAGAAATTGTTTCCAACTTCAGAAAACAAGGTGAGGGAAAAAGTCTCCAGCCTATCTCAAAGAACAAAAATCAGAAGCGCCATCTGGCTGTCAGACGTTGAGTCTTTCAAGGAAATGAGTGCTGCATTTTTTATTAGCAAAAGCAGACTCCAACACTCGAGAGCTTAAACATAACTTGATTTTAAATCCTGACTGATGTGTGTTTTGCACTGTCTGTTTATGTGTAACTTACCCAGTTGCAGACCGCATTAGCTGCTAAAACAGAAGATAATAATTCTCACTGCAGTATGTAAGGCAGAGCTTTCAGAAGTGCTTTTTACCAAAAGCCTGGTGAATTGAAATCCTTCTGTCACGCACAGAAAAAACACAGCAGAGACAGCTGTAGCAGCAGCTCATCTGCTGTGCCTTGGTCTAAGAGATCCCAGCACTGTTTGTTTGGCCAGTCTTCCCTCCCTCTGCTGATTTCCACCTCCTGCATTAAAGGCTGTCAGTAATAGCACGCTCTGAGATAGGGCTGCTCGTCCAGCACAGAGGATATTGCCTGAATCCTTTCAGATCCCCCCTAAAAATGACCCACAAGAGCAGCGAACAAAACTGACGGTAATTTCAAATTAACACCCGTATAAGAGAGCACAGCCTTCCCCCAGGGTTCAGAGCTACCATCTTCAAAGCTTTTCAGGAAAAGCTTTTTTATGTGAGTTTTGCCAGACTGCATGCACAATCTCAGGCAAGCAATGAAAAACATCAGAAGAGAAATTGTTCTGAGATACCACAGGAAATTAATTGAAAGCATTGCGAATATATGCACACAAGTAAAAAGAAACTGTCTTGAGTACTGGAAGGGAGAGTTTATTCCACAAACATTTCTCTTGTCATTTAGTGTAAAGAAACTTGACAAAATGTATTCAGAAAGTGGCTTTGTCAAGTACGAATTACAAAGAGAGTGATAAATTGTAAGATAACAAATTTATCCATCAAGCTGAGAGTACCAAAGAACAGAGCCTTTCAGCAGAAGCAGCAGCAGCAGCAGCATGAGAGCCAAAGCCTTATATAGAGTACATCAAAGTGGTGCTGTGGTCAAGTTTAGCTCACTGTAGAATGTAACCAGCTAATTACTTAATTCCAGTTTGGGGGAAAGCTCATTTAGCAACAGGACAACAACCTTTCACTGTGTTCCTAAATCCTTGGGCCCTAAATACCTACTGTCAACTGAATTTAAGTTATTTAAGTTCTCAGGAACTATTTAAACTTGATTATTAGAGATTTCTTTCATAGAGACAAATGGGTTTTTATACATTCAGAATTTATAGAAAGGCTTTCTAAGCTTTTAATGTTTAAATAAATGCCATAGATGTTGGTGGAGATACAAATTCTCTTTCAGTGATACACAGAACTTTCTTCATAGGCTGGTTCTTGCACCTGTGGACACAAGAGTTCCATCTTCTGAATGCAGCTGAGATGCTAGCCTGCAGGGTCTGAGGAGGGATATTTTCACCTGGTTCAAGACTGCAAAAGAGTGATTCTTACCTGGTCTCTCCCTGAAGCTAACTCCTACGTACAACATGTCCTTGATCCCCCAGGAGGATCCAGGTTTGCCATTGAAAACAGCAGAGGCAGAGCTCTCCAGGAAGCCAATGTGTTCCATTTAAAATACATCAGCAGTGCACTGGCTCTTCCACCCTCACCTCCCCAGAGGCAGGGTTCGCCTTCCAAGGCTCCCTGACCACAGCAAGATGGTGAAGCAGCAGAAGCTCAGTGGCCTGTGGCGCTTGGGTTGCCCAGAACACAGCTTCTCACTGAACATGCACAGTGATATAAATTTAATATTTTATAAATATAAATTGAATATTTTATTAATCAAATTTAATATCCATTTCTTTCAGTGCACCATGTCCCTTGGTGGACACCTTCAATGATATTCCAGTGTTGTGGCTTAATTTGTCCTGCCTTACCAGACCTCCTCCCCTCTGCTGAGGTCAGCTGCTCACTCAGAGTATGAAAAGATCCTCATTATGGTCAGGATTGGAAGAAACAAATGAACAAAATAAACTGTCTTAACCCATTTTTTATCTTTTTAAAAAAGTTTAAGGACACAGTTGTCCTCGCTGAGGGTTGTCAGAAACTTGGCATTTTTTTCTAGCAGATCACGTAGTTGTATGCTGCAATCGACACATTTCAATGTGTTCTTTAATGTTTTGTTTGCACATTGTTATTTTGAATAGTAAGGTGGACATTTATACAGGCTTTAACTTTATTCTCAATTCTTGATTTGAGTACAAATTTGAAGAATAAAACAAGTGAGCAAAGGAAAAATTAAGACATTGATGAGCATTACAAGAAGCATGTAGAGAAGTGCATTGCAGGGCAGGGTTGAGAGAATATTTTTTAAAACTGTAAGGAATATTTGAGTGAGCTCTGAAGTCTGACAGGGTTTTTTTGCAAGTTCAAGTAGCCGAGGGAAATATTTTATAAAAGTAGAGCATATCTTCACTGCTTTTGTTCCTTGCTAGCATTGATGGATGTTAAATATCATACAGCAACAGGTTCATGATAGCAGAAACCAAATCAGCAAATCAAACCAAATCAAACAGACAATAAATGGATGTTGATATGTGTGCCTTTGGGTATGTAATATTATCTACATTCTGCAAAGCAAGCACCAAAATTAGCTTAGACATAGAGGCTTGTCCTCATGCCTACAGAAAGACACCATCCCTTGGTTTTGACATACGGTAATGTATTTCCATGTATCAACATGTTACTATCGAGTTATAGCTCTCTGTCTTGTTATCATCTGTTGCCTGATCAGTCAAGATCAGGATCCAACCACATCAGTATTACAAACAGATGTGAGATGGCCAGCACCTCAAAACGCACCCTCTCTCACAAGTTCTTTAATACCAGCCAATTTGGTCTACTATAGACTGAATTATTTGTTTAATAAACAGAAAACTAACAGACATAAGACTTAAAATAAACTAATACTACACAGGAATAAGGATAAAAAGAGAAATTACTAGTAGATATATACAGTGCAAGATCAAAGGTACCTATTAATGTTACAGCCAGCAAAGAAATAATATAACTTAGGATTCAATGCATCTTACCATCCAGTTGTTGGTGGGACACACATCGAGATCCTTTCCCTCAATCCCTAGTGAAGTAACCATGGAACCTGCATCCAAGTTCCAGGGAGAGGTCTCCCACACTTTCAGGGTGGGCTTGTAGAAGGCTTCTGCCTCTGTGATTACTCATGTATCTTTTACACTTTGTAAAACGGTGACTCTTAGTCAAGAATGTTTCTTTTATTTCTTCCCACATCACGTCTCCAGACCACGACGTTGATTCTTAGCTGAGGCCTGAGCCCTTTTGGTGCCAGAGGTGACCCCTTGCTGGCCCTTTCAGCCTGGGTTATCTCTTCATGCACCAACTATCTGAGATAGAGAGGAGAAGGAGTAGATGGCCTTACCAGGGAATGACGAGACAGTGTGCAGTCACCATCCTACATGAACTTAACAGTCAAGTGATGAATGGAGAAAAAGACACTTACCTAATCAAGAAGACTAATGTGAAGCCCAGCAAATAACATGACAGTGGCAGGAAGGATTTTGTTTGTTTTCAGATAAATACAAGAGACACAAACAACACACTAAATTGAAGGGCTAGGGAGTGCAGTGACAAAACAGCTCAGAATCAGCCACTGAGGAGGAGGGTAGTAGAAACCTGGATCATACCAAACTGAAAAGAGAGTGGACAAAAAAAATGAAGGGAAATATCCTCATGATGTTGGCCTTGGCTTTTACAGCTGCCCTTTCCAGCTGTAGGTAGAAATAACAATTCTAATGGCATAATAATTTTTATTTGGCTTTCCCTGTTTCACTTACAAAGACTAAATAGGTATAATAAATTGGAATTTCTCTAGGTGTAGTACTTCCTTAGAGGAGGCTTGTCTTAGAAATGCTAAACAAAGTCCTTATCTCAGTGTTTGGGAGCAGTGCAGAGCGAGGCATTCCAGGAAAAGCAGCACTACCTCTTTCTGTTCTGCCAGTATCAAGCTCTGTATGGGAGACTGTTGTAGCTCACATTAGGGCATAATTTATTTACTTATGACCCAGAAAGGCAAGGTGAAAATTCAGCCCATTTCTCATGCTGTCCCTTCCGAGATCCTTAAACGATAGAAAGACTGTGCTCACAATGTGGACTTGTCTCAGAGGTTTAAGAAATGATACCTCTTGTTCTGCTGGATCTCAACAATAATCTGGTTAAGACTTGACACTGAAACACACTTCCTAAATAGACAGCTACAACATCAATCCTCAGAAAAGCTTTGCAACTTACTGGAGGAGCATTCACAAATTTTATATGAAGTTAGTGGTGCTGTGTGGGGACTCAAGGCATTGTGAAGCTGGAGGAGTCTGTTCCCTGTGATGAGTCTATTTCAGAAGAATGGGACACTTTCAATTTCTTCCAGCTGTCAAAACTACTCTTAAAAATAGAACATCAATTAAAAGGAAAGAAAAATTTCTTTCATTAGGGTGAAAAATTTAAGAAATAAATGTGTTTGAAAGTGGATATACAGATATGAAACACAATGTGTAGCTCACTACTTCTAGTTATACTTCACAAGGTTTTCATTTAGCTATAAAACTGTCTCAATACTTCACATTTCTGCAAGATAGGTTTTATCTCTACTCAAGGTGCTGGCTGCTTTTTGAGGAATGCTGTTGTCTTTTAGGAATCCTTCTGTACTTGAAACACGGAACAATCATGGAAACTGCTAAGAGGTGATTTAAAAATAAATAAAATCTTTATATGCTTCTAGACTTTGTAGTTGCAGAAGGTGGGGGAGCCAGGTAGCATCAGCAGGTTCAAAAGAAGTTTAGGCAAATCCACAGCCATGACATCCACGAACAAAAGAAGGAAAGAGGAGAGCATGCTTATCCAATCATTACAGTTGTTGCAGGGAATATGAGGGAAAGGAGTGCAGAAGGAGGCCAGGCTCGCATGCTGTCACTCAATGGCATCTTCTGTTGGCACTTCTGGGAACACAGTACGAGGCTAGACAGATTCATTGGCTAGGTCTTTACCCTGTCAAGTATCTGGACATCACCTAAAGATGAAAGGTCTATGTATATACTTGATATTTAACTTGACTGTAAGGAGTTCATTTACTCACTGAAGATGAAGTCATCCATGAAAACAGGAATGTTGGCTTCAAACACTAGATGTAAAATTTTGTAGCAAGCATATTGGGAACCATATTTTATGCAAACATAATGAAAGCAACAAGAAAGCATCTTCTCCCCACTCTTGAAAGAGTCTGCCCCAAATTACAGGTGAGCCTACCAAGTAAATGGAAAGACATCTCATTTCTTCTTACTGCAGTGCTACACTTAATAAAATAGGACAGAATTTAGCCCTCAGTCATCTTTAAGCTGACAAGTGCAAATTCAGATAAATTCTGGAGGAAGAGAAGTACTTCAGCTGATAAACAGGGAGAAACTTTCAGACAGTATGCTTCAGGAGAAAGAAATTTCAACTCAGTGCAAAAATCTACTGCTGGGAGTTTCATTTTAATCAGTCATTTTCTTCCTGTTTTTATTTGCACAGCAGTTCTGAACAAATTGAATAGTATTTTTTTCTCCTTTAGTGCAGGCTGGGATTCTACCACTTCCACTGTAAAGGAGAATTCAATTTTGCAGTGATAAGTTCAAGAATACACAGATAAGAAACTTGAAAGAAGTGGGTAGGGGGCAGAAAGACTACCAGGCAGGAATAGAGACTACTGAGAAAATACAGAGAAAGGAGAATATTTCAGCTTCATTTTACATGCTGAACCTAAACATTTTTCCCCAATCTACAATCTTCAGCCAGAGAGCAAGTAGTGAGCTTTGCTAATTTCATCTCTCCGTTGTTTTAGAAAGATGCATTTGCATTTTCTGTGTGGATAAGCAGGACTAGACAGCTTGTGGAGAGAGATAACGTAAGCGCTGAGCTCCGTTGAACCTTGGCAGCTTACTAATCTTTCAGGTTTTAATCTCAACTCATTGTCCAAACTCTATCTCTCTAATGGCCAGAGTAAATCCAGATTTAGATAAAGAAATATATGGGTTCAGCTGAAACTCTGCTGGAGGCTGGATGCTGTGTTCTGAGGTGGAAAGAGCATGAGCCTTAGCAAGGCAGCCGGGGAAGATTTAAACTCTGCAGCCTTCCCTGCTGAGAACTGCAACATGCAACTGTGGGGGCTGAGGGTGGATGGCTTGTGACACAGAATAAGCACAGACAAGAGGGCAGCTGCCTGGGGTCAGCTATCCTGGCAGCCTGTCATCAGAGATGCCCAGCAGCAGCTTCCTTGGGAGTGGGATACAGAGACAGAGACTGTACAACAAGATAGGCCAGAATAGTCCTCTGCTCCTCAAAAATTTGCAGTGTGGGGACAGTTGAGCCAGACCTGTTGTCTGAGCTCATTAGCTCTCAGTGTATTTTTATTCTATGACTTCATCCAGTTCTCTTCTCTATGCACAGTTTCTACACACACAGCCACTTGCAGCAGGGAATTTCAGAGATGAATGAAATATTTTCTTGCTTTGTTTGCAATGAAGCTAGCAACTACCATAACTTGAAGTTTCTAGGTTCTCTGTGGGTAGAGACAGCAGCAAATTGTTGTCTACAAGCCCTCTGTGCATCCCCCCAGAATTTATACAGTTTTTGTACAGCTCTCTCTCTATTTCCACTGTTTTTCCCTGAAGAGCTGCATCCTGTTCACTCTGGTCTCATGTGCAATCTGCATCCCACCACTGATTACCTGTGCTACTGTTCACTTGGCCTTTTCTAGGAGCATTATGCCCTTGCAACTGAGACTAGAACTACACACAGAATTTAAGATGCAGGCACACCAGCATTTTGCATGGTGATATAATGATATTTTCTGCTTTGTTCTCTTTCATAACAATTTTTAACATTCAGTTTGCATTTTTTACTAGACCTGGGCACAGAGTTCAATAAAACTATGTATTACAACCCCGAGATTTCATTTCTGTGTAATAGCAGTTAGCTCAGAGCCCATAATTTTGTATGTGAAACTTGGATTGTTTTCCCCGTGTAAGTCATTTTACATTTATCTGTTCTGAATTTCATCTGCCACTTAATCACCAAGTCTTTTAGTCTCTAACAATCATTCTGCAATTCTCCACACTGGTTCTGACTTTTAACTCAGCAATTTGACTTAGACTTCCCACTACTATGGCACACCCACCCTTGTTCTTATATCCTTGGAATAAAACACCCACTCTGATCAGGTTGAGGTGAATAAGTGGGGTGGATTGTGTTACCATTTTCATTCTAGATTTTAAATATTTGTCTGCTTGCCTTTACCTGAAAACTTTTGAACCATTAGAAAGTTACAAGCAGTGTTGCTCCCAGGGAAGAGTGAAAGAGGGAATAAGTGAGACAGAGCAAATTCAGTTATCGGGAATATCAATATTATTCCATATAGAGCTGTAGAAGATAACCCAGACAATGGATTTCATTATAGCCTCCCAAAATAGCTATCTTCATGCCATTAAATTTGATGTCATTGTATACGTTCTGCATTTTTATAGCCTAAACTAGTTCAATATTACCATTTCTGTTCTGACAGAGCTAAGGACATGGTAAGATGTAAGGTCCAGCTCTGAAGAATTACAGATCAATGCACTGATTGGAGAAATTAGTTGAGGACATTTGTAGGTCTAGTTACTCAGTTAAGTTCTTCCCTAAATATGTCTGTTTTCCAGAGTTGTGGATGAACCTGGAGGGTCTGGACTGGGAAGTACATCACAGCCCCTAGTTAGCATTCCCCAGTTTTGTTTTCCCAGCTCTGAAAATTCTCCCTAGGATAAAAAAGAAAACAAAACAAACAAAAAACCCCAAACAAAGCGAAAAAAATAAGATGGTTTTAAGGTGGAATCTTAAATCCATGTATTGCATTTAAACAGCTGGGAGCAAGAAAAGGTTTTAATAGCCTCTTGCCATCAGTCTCCAGTCCTGCCCCATTTGCTGAGTGCTTAGTGACATTAGAATAGTTTCAAACTGTACCTCAAGATGCTCCTTAATTAAGCCATAAGAAAGCAAACAAACAAGCAAACAAAAAAGAGGCTTGACAACAAGCCGTTCATGGTTTGAGAAATGCAGCTAAATTGAATGTAATGCTTATCACTTTGAGTGAGAACATTTGGCTTCAAAAGTTGGAAATGTATTATTCTGTAAATCTTCTCATTAATTACATTTCATTTTGAATTCAAAGCCAGGCCAGCATCAATTTATTTCACTCAATTGCATCAGCCCTGTAATGTTATTCTTCAGTTTTACTTTCAATCTGGCTCTGACTGATAACATTTTGAGAACAGTAAAAAGGCAGAGGTTGCTACCAAAAATAATGGTATGTTATAAAGCTGCTGTAGTCCAGCAATTAAGGACTTTTTATTATGTAATAAAGCCATTGCTATTTTTTTCATTGAAGCCACACAACATTAATTCCAACATTAATTTACACGTGGTATATTACTGATGGGGCAAAAATGCATTTGTTTATATCAAGTTGAAAAATCGTATATCTTTTAATACATTAGAAACAGAGTCCTCAGGAGGCTACAAATGTGATCTTTCTTAATTGAGACAAAATGTATGCATAGCATTGATTAGATTCACTTGTCAGAGTGGTCCTTCCTGAGCTGGGTGGTATGGTAGAAAAAGGTAGAAACCACGTTCTGCTCTACAGAATTTACCAGCACGGCATTAAACAGCATGATGAAAAGGTTATTCTCACTGCTACTGTGTAGACTGAGAAATGTATTCAGGGGAAAGGTTATCACTGGCAGGAGTCTTTACTGGTTTTAGGTGCACATTTCTCTCACTTCTCATTATAGATTGACAAGTGAACAAATGCACCCAGCATTGGGAGAAAAAAAAAAATCTTTGTGTCCTATAAGAGATCCCTGCACAGTTGTTAACCTTGTTCCAAAAGAACAAGGTTCTTGAGCAGGGAAACACTATATGTGTGATATATAACTGTGCTGTGTCTGAGAAGGGAAGCACTTCTGGATCCTCCAATGACATTCTAGATAAACTTTAGACAGATCATAGCCATGCAGATTTATTCTGAAGTTGATTCACATCCAGAAGGAAGCCTGGGAGAATACGGAGGATTTGAGAGAGCAGTACATCCCTCCTGAAGCTTTCTGAGGAGTGAAAGCTATGACTAAGTGCATATTTCGAGATTGATTGTAAAATTTAGGAATACAAATTTATAGTTAGATCTTTAACACATCTGAGTGTGTGTTCACAGCTGCCACCAATGATAGTTACTGAGCTGCTTTGGTTGGATATGAGCTGGTAGTATTAAAATCCAGCTTCGTAACAGTAACGGTTAGAAGCAAACAAGAAATCTGGAAAAAAAAGTCATGCTTCAGACATCTATTCATCACAAAACTTTGCTTCAGATATTTACTCATCTCAAAAGTTTTGGAGAGTTCTTTTCCTAGTGATTGGATAAGTAAAAATCTTGCTGCAGAGTGTCTGCTTCTGAATTGGATCCTCAAAGGTAATTTTTAGACAGGCTGCTGAGTGAGATGGAGGACTAGCCTGATTCACTGGGACACTTTCTCTGTTTCAAAAGCTAGAATGATCCTCAGCTCATTAGAGAGTTATTTGCATCTGTCAAAGATCCATGCTGTGTTAAAGACAAAGAACTCATAGTCTGGAAGACATTTTTTTTTCCATTCTAAATTATTCTATAGACCTTTACCATGCTCTTTGAGAGGTCATAAATTAGACCTCATTTCCTCAGCCCTTGTCCTTTTTGAATAGTGATAATAGTTCTTATCTTAGTACTTACTTACCCCACAGAACTGTAGTAGATCTTCATAACCCAGAATCTGCAAAGCATCAACAGTATATAAGAGAAAAAAAAGGCTGTCATTAGGCACCTTTCAAATTAAACTACATGGGGCAAATGAAAAGATGAAGGACCAAAACAACACTCTCCTGGCTCACAAGGGCATGGCCAAAGTGATCAATGTCACTGTAATTTCCAGCAGCCCGCCCAGTGTATGAATGTATAAGAGGAGCCAAGACATAGATTTATGAAATCCCCAGAAAGCGTGAGTCCTATCTAAATCCCAGTTTCAGAAGGAAAGACAATTTACTGTGCCTACTCTTGTAACAAAACATTCCAGTTCCTTTTTAAACGGTTTTTAAAGTAGTTAAAGCCAGAAGTGAAAAGCAAATAAATAAAAAGGATATTATCTCTGAAAACAAATAGATCATGGTGGCATGCAGGGATAATATTGCTGAGTTGACCATCATTTTTACTACTGGATGGCAAGCTCTTTGTTAATACCTGTCTGTGGTTGTGGGATCTCCTGACAGAGGGCCATATGTATCACAAAATCTCAGGCACTTGAATGAGGGATTGAGCATGTGGAGTTCGAAACTCCCTTACCAGTCATGCATTTCTTCAGTGTAGTGATTTGTTTTTGTTGTTGTTTTTTTCTTATTCCCCCATTTCACCAAAGCCAGCTTTGAAATCACTTAAACTCCTAAAATGTCCCCAGGTTAAAAGGGAGAGGCACGATCTATGCCATCATGGACTGGGTACTAATCTTCTCCATTAAATGAAAGAAAGCTGAAAAAGCAATAATGAAGGACAGGCTTAAAATCAGGTTGCTTAGAATTGGAATTTAGTCCAAAAATATCTGAGAAGAGACTTCTGCAAAGAGGGATTGACCTTGCAGGGCATGCACAGGGCAAAATGACACAGACTTGGAGAACTGCTTCAAAGAAGCCATTCACAAAGAAAGAGAGAAGAGAGCTGGTAGCCATTAAAATAAGTTGTTCCCACAGCCCACACTTGAAAAGGGGAGCCACAGCATCAGCAGGACAGAAAAGTCTGCAACTGGTGCCAGTCAGGGGCAGAGACCTGTGTTTGAGGAGATCTTGAGCCAGAGGCTCAGCCACTGGCTCTGAAAGTGGATCAGAGGCACAGTGACTGTGGCAATTCATACCTAGTGCTCACATCTGGATTGACTGTACAGGGATTCTTCTGGGTCTGTGCAGTGAATCCAAGCCCTGCACCATGACCACAGTGAGATCATCATCTGCTTTTAATGTGGAATCAGAGGGGGTCCTTGTTCTCTTCAGAGAGAGCCAGAACTCCTTATTACGTGCACAGTCACACACTGCACTCACATAGGCCAGTAACCAAAGAGATTAAGTGTCTCATCTCAAAGCATCAAATCAAGGGGGAAAAGGTAAAACCAGGGCCACTAGAGATAAGTCTGGGAGTAGCACACCAGTGTTAAAGGGATGGTATCCTAGCAAGCTCCCTCGTTCTGCTATCTCATTCTCCAAAAGGTATATACAAGGAAAGAGTGGCAGTAGGGTTGTGGCACCTCCCCTGGAAGTATTTAAAAGTTGTGTAAGTGTGACACTTAGGGACATGGTTTAGTGGTAAGCCTGGCAGTCCTGGGTTAATGGTTGGACTCAATGATCTTAGATGTCTTTTCCAACCTAAATGACTCTATGATTCTATACTATAAAGGAATTTCCATCTTGAATCTTAGAAGCACTGATCTGTTGTAGAGTCACAGCTCTCAGCTACCTGCAATGAAAAAGATTAATTAAGTATCTGATTTCTATGCAACTGAGCTAAACTTGGTACATTATGGGAAAGGTTGTATTTTGGTGTCTGTTGGCAAGACTGATTGTCATCATTGCCTGTTAGGTCCTCCTTCTTGCAGCTTTGGGCATCCCAAAGTTTCACTACTCTATGCAATGAGGCATCTGCCTTGCAGAGTGGAAGTAGCAGAGAACATTACGAAAGGATGAAGAGCACAGCAAAAGAAGGATCCAGAGACCCACACGAATAATGTGTTGAAGGCATGCCTATATCCTATGGCAAGTCTGATGACTTCTGACTAGCAGATGTGAAATTGTCATTGGGATAGTCTGACTACTGTTGTGGATTGTATTTTTAAATGTGTGTCTCTGCTGTCTGTGATCCCCAAAGTTTTATTTTATTTCTTTAACATCTGTCTTATCTTTATCTCTGCTTAATCTTACAATTTTTCCTAAAATATAGCTTGTTATTTCTAAATCTCATTTTAGCAATGATTACTTTTCATTCCTAGAGTTTTAGATACAGGGGAATATTAATTTATGCATCTGATCATTAGATAGCTCTAGTCCATACTGGGACTCGATTTGACTGAACCAACAACAAACTAAAGGCTGAGACCTTCATCTGCCTCAGGCATAACCCAAGAATAATTGATTTCCAGTGGGCCCTTTGCGAATGTGAAATTAAACAGCACGACCTCTTTTGAGGTAAGCTTGCTCTTTGAAGGATGATCATGTATTCATTTGATCATGCCTTTAATCCTTGTCTGCAATTTTTCATGAGGATTGTGTCACAGCATAAGAAACACGATAGGCTCAGCAATGACAGTGGTGCCCACACATTCGAGAGGGGACATGAGAAAGAAAGTATAGCTGCCTGCATCACCTTCCATGACTGGCAACAGGTTGAGAGTTAAGTTTTGAAAATAATTATTATTTCCCTCATGTGTTATTGGATCCAACATCTGGAATTCAATTCTCTGGCTAATAAGGAGCCACAGGGGATCTATCACACTGTGATGTTTTCTTTGAGGAAATGTGAAAAGGAATTTAGATAATACATTCATCTGTGAGTTCAAAATCATTTGATCTTTTCTAAATAGCAAAATATGATAAATTATTCCATTACCTGCCTCACTAACACTTTGGTGAAAATAAGGTTTGGCATGGTGTCCTTTTTGTCTATAACTGGAGAACACAGAACCTGATAAAACAGCAGAAGAAAATTTAAAAAACATGTAAGTTATGGAAATGGATAAGAAGGTTTTCTGTTGATAAGGCTTTTATTTCTAACTTTCTCACAGACTCTTTGTCAACAACCCTACTTTTCAAAAATGTCAGTGTTACATTTTGCCTGCTGCCAAAAACCTAATAGGGTACATCAATAAGAATTATAATATACAAAAATATAGATAAAAACCTGCAATTTCAAATGGAGACATAATGTTTCTTGCCCTTCTCACATATTTTCTGATTATACCAGCATACAGTACAGGGCAGTTTTGGTTTCGGTAGCAATCTTTTACAGTTATATGCTCATTTGGGGTAAATTTGAGTAGCATTCATGAAAGTATGCAAATGGGATAGAATTCTGCAGATTACAGTGAATTCATCATATTTATACCTTATACATAGATGTGAAAAATTTGTGTTTAAAGATTAACTAATGATACAGATCATTTGTTCCAGATCATGCTGGATTGTAGAATGGAATGGAATGGAATGGAATGGAATGGAATGGAATGGAATGGAATGGAATGGAATGGAATGGAATGGAATACTATACTATACTATACTATACTATACTATACTATACTATACTATACTATACTATACTATACTATACTATACTATACTATACTATACTATACTATACTATACTATACTATACTATACTATACTATACTATACTATACTATATTTCAGTTGGAAGGGACCTACAGTGGTCATCCAGTCCAAGTGTGATGAGAAATTGAGATAGCTTATTGGCAAGCACAATGTCATTGACATAATCTTAAACTTGGATGAAGGTTACAGCCTAGCTTTTTGAATTGTTTCACTTAGAACTTTTAAGTAGCTAGGATGGAAAAAAACTTCAGGCTAAAATTAACATAGATAATAAAGTAATCATAGTAAATATTCAAAAGAGTTGTAAATTACCTTGACATAATTGTAGATCCTGGTGATTCCTATATTAGAAAATAAAATTATGTGACAGAAAATAAATACTATTATATTCCTTCTCCAAACACCTGGAAATCTGAAAGGAACACTTCACCTTCCTCTCTATTGGTCAGGATACATTTATAAATACAATTTCTTTATTTCCTTCCTTTCTTTTATCATAGAATCATAGAAACATGGAACACCTTGGGTTGCAATGGAATCTTTAGAGGCCATCCAGTCCAACTGCCCTGCAATTAACAGAAATGTTTTCCATTAGATCACGTTACTTGGAGACCCACTTATTCTTCTTTGAAACCAGGATGATAGATGGCAAATCCAATAAATTATTCACTGATTAGGTGCCCAATAGCATGGAAAAGCAAAAAGTAAAAACCTTTGTTGAATAAAGGTATTTAAATCTGTGTTGCGTACAGTTCATCTTGTAAATTCACTGCTGAAGAATCCCAGAGTGCTTGTAACCAATCTATATTGCAGGGTTAGTCAGCTATTCAGAGGGATTTGTTTTGCAGTCAATTCAATCACAAATGTTACCTGGGTGTAAGAAAGCTGAAGGAAATTGCATCTACTACCTTCATAAAGCAATTTTCTGAACAACAAACATTTCAGCATAATCCACTTAAATCATAATTAAACTTTCCGTACACCAGTCCTTCTATTTTCTCCTTTGCTGTTTTTATAGGCAACAAAATGATTCATTCTTTAATAAACTACCTAGTTGAAAATTTGTTTGTTTGCAAAATACCTAAAAGCAGCAGAAACTTATTATGTACGTCTTCATGAATTGGTCGGGGAACACCATGAACTCCTTTACCATCTATATTTAGAACTGCTAATATGCATGAAAATCTGACTTTCAGGAGTATGTTAGCTCCTTTTAGCTGAGGCTTCTCAAATAGTAGGAAATTCAGTTGTAAAGTAAGAAGCTTGAATTATCTGTGTAGATGTCCTCCAGTGAATAGAAGTTTTGAGCTCTCCTTATATTCTAGCCCATCCTCCAGTTAATGTTATTAAGAGTCTTCGAGAAATTATCCCACGATGATGATGATGATGATGATGATGATGATGATGATGATGATTGTTACTCATGGCCAGCTGAATTGTTTTCCAGGATTCACTGATAGCAATGACAAATTTGGCACCCAAGACACATGAAGATAGCTATAGCTAAATACAAATGTAGATGCTTTTATCTAGGGTTTAATCAATCCTTGCAATTTAACATGATTTCATGTGAATTAAAAATAGAATAGTGCTTCCTGATTAACTCCATGTGGCAATTCTTTTATTTTGTGATAAGGCTTTAATATAAGATTAGTTTGATTCCTGTATAAAAGGAAAAAAGCCTCTTCAAAAGGTTCATCATACTTTTATTGAGCTGTCGAGCCAGCAGAAACATTCAGGAACATTTATCCTACCTCTTTTGTCTGGAAACAGGAGACAAAGAGCAAGACAGAAAGTGTTACAAAGAGAATGGAAAATGTAGATCATTTCAAACTGCTCTAGAGAGGAATTTTGCCTCTGAGGACTCCATAATAGGCTGGCACATAACCTGGATATAATTTTTTATTTTAGACAGAATAAATATTTACACTTGTAGTCATGCCAGGTTCCCTGAATTAGAACTGGAAAGACATAGTCATCTTGGGGGTGCAATTCAGCTGAAATATGGAAAGGATTGCTACTTGAAAGTGTCTATTCCTCTCCACTGAATATGGGTGGGATTTGATCCAAGCCAATAATTCATATGTAGAAAATTGTATCTGATTAGAGGTGTCCCTGACTTGGTACTGAATGCCAAGGAAACATGGGGAGTCTGTGCTAAAGCAAGGAAAAGACGCACAAGACTTACTGATTCATTAACTTTCCACTGAATTTAAAAGCAGACACACGTTCCATTTGTAACAAAGAACAACTTCCCTCCCTCCCTCGTAAAAAAATCCACAACAACCTTTCCTCCACACCTCAAAACAAAACCATGAACACCAAATAGACCAGACCACACACAAACACAGAAACAGCAACAATAACAACACACCAGAAAACTCTTCAAGAACAACGTTTTCTGTGTAAGCCCAGCCTCCATCAGATTTTATCCTAATAAAGGCAAGGCATTAAAATCCTGAACTATCATAGTGCAAAGGTGCTCCCCACAGATTTTCAAAGGCAGAAAGACTGATCCTATTGCAGGACAAACCCTAGTACTGCTACTTCCAGTATTTTTCTTCCAGTTCTTCTGAACCTTCTATCTAGCCTAATACATGTGGATAACTGGTTCCCTACAGCCACATCACAGAGTGAAAACGAAGTGAAAAGATCACAAAAGGGCTAGCAGTTACCTCCATCCTTATCTCTGCATGTTTAGAAAAGAAAATGTCTGCGAGAACAAAATGTCAGACCTTAACTTTTTTTTTGTCTTGTAGACCATTACAGAGAAATTGTTTTATTTTGTTCCCCTTTTAAATAATAAGTTGTCTCAGGATCTCCATTTTCTGAGTCACATTAATTGTGGTACCCTTCCTTCACATCCCTGCAGAGAGTACTCTGCATTCAGAGACAGTGGACAAGACAGGTTGTAATAGAGTAGATCTTACTATATGTTTTCCACTAGAGTAAATATTTGTATTTCAACTGAAAAGCTGGTTTTATACACTATATGCAATTATTTTTAACAAATAATGTGCTTTTCTGCTGTCAGTATTATTCACACATGGCCGTCACAGAAGGACTACCAAGGCAGTCACTAAGCTGAATTATGAAGGCTGCTGGTATCCCATAGCTGCTAGCAACCAGAATATTCAAAAGCAGAGTTCATAACTGTCTTAAGACTCAAAATATGTCTTCTGTGTGGTAACATAGAAGTACTCATACACGAACCAGAGAATAAGAGACTTCAAGGCAAGTACCAAGAAGTTTCCATGAGGCACTCAGGCAGGAGGGTAAAGAATTGGATGCTGGACCAATTCTTATGTCTCATGGCCAAGAAAAAAGTTGTAGGTAGCAAAATAAAGTTTTCACGTCAGATTGGTCAACTGGGTATCAAGATTCAACGCCAGCTCCAGAAGCTGCATGATTTCAGAGAACATGTTCATCTATCTCTCTGCAGAGCAAAGCAGAGTGACTGATATGAGCAAGCTTTCATCATGTTAACACTATGATCTGCAAGATTAATCTGTCCTGACTGTCCTACCAGGAGAGCCACAGTGGCATGCATGTTACATACCCTGTATTCACCCCCAGTGAATGGGTCACTAAGGCAGGATTCAGGTCATTGCTGAGCCTTTCGTTTTTTAACCAACTAAAAGCATGGGAGTCGAATACACTTGGTAAATCCTCTCAAGCCACCCTGAAAATCTCAAGGATAAAAAGACCTTCAACTTTGTTTTGCTCATTCCGTTGTTTGCACTTTTAGACTCCTTTGGGGTTTCCATATCTTTCCTTCCTTTTTGCAATGTTTGCCATAAACCAAGAACCATACTCAAATGTTAGAAGCTAGAAGCAGCTTTTTAACGAGCTATTGAGAATGAAATGAATAATTTAAGATTTACAATAGCTTTAAATTGGTTTTGCTTGTTGTAGGGTGTAAACTTCATTACAGAGGGGGGATTTATTTGCTTTCTGTTTGCTTGCAATGAAATGATACAAAATCCTGTCTCATATTTTCTTTGTGTTAATTGGGGATTTAACTGTTGCTTCCTCTGCTTACAGTGATGTACATCAAAGCCCTTAAAATCCATTTTAATTGTGCTGAGTGGATTTGGTCAATTACACTAGTAATCTTTCTATTAATAAGCATGTGAAAGGAAGACTGTTCTGTATGTAAATTAATAGAGCTAATCAGTTGTCCTCCCTTTGTAATACATTTGGCAGTACTTCAATAGGAAGTAAAAGTTTTTGTGTGTATGCCCAGGATCATGTTTTTGCAGAGATAAAACTGAGGTTATTTCCATATCCTTTTAAAATGTCCGGAATTTATCTGGTCACCACCTAAATATCAGAATATGAGGGCTTTGGCTTGGAAGAATCCTCAGAGTGGCAATTGTAATGACTATACATTTTGGAAGTTGATCAAGACAACTCTTTTTTGCTACATAGAACTTACCAGCCGTACTTATGATAAGACCTTATAGCTTGGTCATGACCAAGGCAAACAAGAAGACAATTTCTGGCCATGTCTAAGAAAAGACAAAAAGACAAAAAAAAAAAAAAAAAAAAAAAAAAAAAAAGATCCCAAAAGACAACATGAGGGACAGACATTATCTTGCTCAATGTAAGTGAGTCTCCTCACTACTACTATTACTACTACTACTACTACTACTACTACTACTACTACTACTACTACTACTACTACTACTACTACTACTCAGTCATGAACTTTGCTTTTACCATACAAAAGGTAGTTTTAGAAGACACATGGTGTAGTTTATTAAATACTAGTAAGTAGTATTTCTGTGATACCTTTGAACTTGACTGGACACCAGGTGACCACCAAAGCCAATCTACCTCCTCAGCTGGGCAATGGAGAGAACATGTAACAAAAGACTCAACAGTCAACATAAGGACAGAGTAACTCACTAGGTACCATCCAGCCAAAACAGACTGAGCTTGGGGAAAACAGCTTAATTTAATACCAATCAGAACAGGATAGTGAGAAATCAAACCAAACCTTAGAAAATGTTTTCCCCTGCTCTTCCTGGACTTAGCTTCACTCATGATTTTCTCTACCTCTTCCCCACCAGCAGCACAGAGAGGTGGGAAATGAGAGTTGCTGCCAGTTCATCACATGTTTTTACTGCTCCTTCTTGTTCCTCAGGGGGAGGACTCCTCACAGTCTTCCCCTACTCCAGTGTAAAGGTCTCTTCCATGGGAGAGACCTGCACACATTCCTCTGAGTCCTTCTAAAAGACTACACTTTGTGTGGCACAAACTGCTCCAGCACAGACCTCCACAGGCTGCAGGAGAGTCTCTGCTCAGGCAGTGAAGCACTTCGTCCCCTCCTTTTTCACTGACCTTGGTGCCAGCAGACTCATATTTCGTGCCTTGCTTTGTCTGCAGAATTTTTTGTGCAATTTTTTTGCCCCTTCTTAAATATATTATCCCAGAGGTGCTCCCACCATCACCAACGGGCTTTGCCTTGGATAGTGGATCTATCTTGGAGCCAGCTGACATTGGCTCTGTTGGACATGGGGGAAGGCTCTAGCAGTGTCTCACAGCAGCCAAGCCTGTAGCCTCCCTGCTACCAAAACCTTCCTACACAAATCAATACATTCTCACAAAGAAGTCATTTGTTAGAAGTTTCTGGGATGCTCCTATAAATCAGAAAATCACCACAGGACAAAATACTGTTAGCTCATGGGGTGAGCAGGTCAGTGACACAAGACAGGAAGACAGGCAGACTGAGGACTGGAGTCAGTATTCAAGTACTAAATGAAATATGGTAGGTACTAAGAGAAAAACTTTCTGCATTTAAAGATATCTCTCACTGAATTCAATGAGAACATAATCCAGCTGAAGTGCTTTCAGAAATTCTCCTTTTAATCTCTCCATCTCTGAGTGGTGGTTTCTCAGAATCTGGAGGTATAACAGGAGCATCACTTTTTCTGGGCCCTCCTTTCCCCACACAACTCAAGCTCTCTGACTACAGCTTCCCAGGATGGGATTTCATTGTCTAAAAATAAGCATTTATATGCAATTGTGGGGTCCTGAGATTTTCAAGACACCAACATGACTTTTAATGAAAGACATGACAATTAATGAAAGACTTAACAAGGCACTTGCACTGCTCTGTGGAGGCAGCTGCAGGCTGGGCAGGACATCAGATTAACCGCCTATGCTTACACAATGAAATTCCATCCTTCTTGCAGCCATACAGACTGTCTGCCAGTAATATCCACTTATCTCTGTTAACTGCAGAGCAAAGAACAGGAATGAGGTGAGATGGAAACAACTTTTTTGGTTCTAGACAAAGTCTAATGATTTCACCTACAGTTGCTTCTTGCACAGACATGCATTCAGGATATATTGGACATAATGTGTACAAAATGTGCTGCTGATCTGTCTGGGCATCCTATGTGTCTCATACATCAGGTTACAGGTACTAAACTGTAATTCTATCACAGCATAGCCAAAGGTAAAAAAACAAACTTCAGATTCTGCTCAGGTTGATTCTATGGACAGAAAACTAAGACATAGCTACTTGACAACTTGGTTGTGGGACAACTCAGAGCATGATACTTGTAGCTGCAGTACTATGATCTTACCAGGAGTTTAAGTCTAAATTTCTGAAACAGAGGAAAATCAGGACTCATTTAATTAAAAATTAAAAAGAGGGAGATGCAAGGGACCTAAGTTATAATTTCATATATGATTTAAATGTCTTGTTAGATATCTGGACACTCTCCAGTACTGAACTTGCTTCCTGCTCATGTTAATCATTTCTGCAAGAAAAAACATTAACAGATTATAAAAGCTGTATCTCTGCCATTTTCAGGGTAATGCAAAACATTGGCACACTGTTGAGAGTCTATACCTTATCTTCTATTGACATGCAACCAATGTGAAAGAATGTAATTTTCATTCGGTCAGAAAACGTTAAGCAGACGGTGAATTGGGGAAGACAGGTTCTGCTGCTCTCTTTTTAAGCTCACAGACTGCCTTCTCGTATACAAACAGGCTTGCAGTTCTTCCATTTAAATTCTAAGCAGTCCTTATTTCTGGTCAGATTCACTAAGGTGCTGAGTATGCACAGCTTCTGCCAAGTCCACTGAGACACATTGTTTAGCCAATCTACTTCACTTGTGGGCTTCCTGAAATATCTTGTAATTCTGTAACTCCAATTTTAGAGGCAGCTAAACTCATCAGAGTTAATCAAATCAGCAATTTGCACAATAATCTGCAAAACCGATGAGGGAAGGCTAATGGTTTACTAAGTCAATAAAAATTGCTGCCCATCCTATTGTTTTATTTTCAAAAGAGATTTATTAAAAGATTTGCTGATCGTGACCAGTGCTTGACAGATAACTCTCTACTTTCATGTCTTCTTAAAAAGGTATAACTTTCAATAAACCACAGCAATGTTATAGTTCAGCTTATGCTATGAAACAAAAACAAACTCCTACTGGAGTAGTTTTGCTGTAGGAGACCTAATTCTAAATAGAATTTTCTCAGAATATAAAAGTTTAAAAAAAAACCAGCAAACCAAAACTCAAAAAAGTAGCAGACTCCTGAAGCAGAGAAACAAAATGAAAATAAGTTATCTGCAGAGCCCAGTTCCCCTGGATGTTAATTTATTTGATGTTATTCAGGAGGAACAGCAGCCTCCTGAAAAAAGCAGTCAGTAATAGCACCACATTCATGGATTTTGAGCACTGATAGCAAGCAGTGACTGAGTTAACACATAATTATAAAGATAATATTATCAAGCTCAGTCAAGCCTGATAAGCAGTTGGGATTCTGTTCAGGCCATCAAGATGAATTTTAGGATCCTCTTCACTCAATTTCCCTTTCCTGTTACTGTGGTTGATTTTACTGAAGTTAAACTACTGTAAAACTAGGCTCATGCAGAGCAAGTTAGGCCTCAGTATCATTGTTTCTCCCTGCAATAATTGTTTCCATAATTGTTCTTGTCATTGTAGTAGATGATCTGCACAGAAGAAGCCAAAAAAAAAAAAAAAAAAAAAAAAAAAAAAAAAAAAAAAAAAAAAAAAGGTTGTGTCCTTTCCTGCTACTTTATAAGGCATGATGATAGCTCCATAAAATTTTATTGTGTTACTATACCAAGACTATAATACCATTGTCATACTTTATTATCACACCAAGAGCTGGAAGTTCAACTCAGACAAATTCAACATTGAAATAAGATGTAACTTGCTACCACTGAAGGCAGGGAAACATAGGAATGATTTGTTGTGAGGGCTAAAGATACAGAAGGAAAATAGAGGCTCTTCAGTGTTGTTCTCTTTCGCAGTTAGCAGTTTGTCACTCCAGTTCCACCACAGCTCTGTGCACAATAATCCTTCTTTCTGGAGCACTCCTGTAGGAGCTATGCCAGTCATCTGCACAATGTTACCAATTAATCTATTCATACTGCTCACCCGAGTCAGAAAAAATTCTCCATTACCTCAGTATAGTTGAGAGCTTGTAGAGAGTTTGGCTTTTGTCTGCCTCATGAGGTACGTTTTGTCAGCTGAAATGAGACATTTTTAACCTAGTGGTTTTGGTGTCCTTAAGGTCTTTTGGCACTATCATCAGCTAGCATCTCCTGTTTTGTAAATGTGATTTATATTTGCCCAAACAAAAATGTTTGGTTTAACTGAAGCTGAATAAAAGTAATGGTTTGTGACAAATTATGGTGTAAAAAGTCCCTTACAGACTTAAATGTTGTGAATATGTCCAAATGTTCTGCTTGTGAATTCGGTTTATGTGGCCAGGTTTTGGCAGTGTAGGGACTGATGGAGTGGTTTCTGTAAGAAGAGATCAGGAGCTGCCTCCATGTCAGGCAGAGCCTGCTCCATTTAGTTCCAAGACAAACCCAACACTGGCCAAAGCCGAGCCCATCAGCAACCCTGGTGATGCCTCTGAGATATTGAAGAAAGGGTGGAAAATAGAGTACAGCAGCTGTGAAAGAGGCGAGTGAAGAAAAAATGAGAGAGAGAAAACTCTGCACACTCCCAAGACAGTGAAGGAGAAGACAGGAAGTACTCCAGATGGAGTACTGGAAGTACTCCAGGGGCCAGAGCAGAGATTCCCTGCAAACCAGTGGGGAAGCACATTCCCTTCCTGCAGTGCAGAGCACCCACACTTCAACCCATGGGCAACCCCATGTCCTGGCAGGTGAATGTGCCTTGAGAATGCAGTCTGTGGAGAGCCCGTGCAGAAGGAGGCTCCTGGAAAGGGCTGCAGCCCATGGAGAGAAGCCCATGATGGAGTAGGTTTTCAGCAAGACCTGTGACCCTGTGGGTATCCACACTGGAGCAGTCTGTTCTGAAGATATGCAGCTTATGTGAAGGAACCACATGGAAACACTTCCTGAACAACTCTCTCCCTTGGGAAAGAGCCTACTCAGGAGCTGGGAAACAGTGTGAAAAGGAAGGAATGATCAAAGCAAAGTGTTATGAACTGACCATAAATCCCAATCCCCATTTCTGTCCCCATTCCCTACTTCCCTGTTCCTCCTCAGAGAATAGGAAGGTGAAATGGCAGAGCTGGAAATGAAGGAATCAATTTGAGCCTAGGAACAAGGAAGAAGTGTCTGTAAGCTGACTTTAGTTTAATCTCTTTTTCTCACCATCCTACTCTATTTTAACTGGCAATAAATTAACTTAATCCTTCCCAAATTTTGCCCACGCTGGTAATGGTTGGAAGGAACCTGAAAGATCATTTAGTTCCAGCATAAGCACCATGGGCTGGATACTACCCACTAGACCAAGCTGGTCAGGATTCCATCAAACCTGGCCTTGAACACTTCCAAGGATGAGGCAGTCACAGCTTCTCTGGGCAACCTGGGCCAGTGCTTTACTACCATCTGAGTAAAATTTTCTTCCTAACACTTAAACTAAATCTCTTATCTTTTAATTTAAAACCTTACTAGGGAAAAACCTTGAAAAACTCACAACAAATGGTAAAACCTGGACTCCTCTATTCTACAACATCTGATGGAAAGATACTACCTTGTTTCCACATGGTACAACATCTCTAATGCCAACTCATTGCTTCCATTTTCACAGTGGAAGCTGATGTTACGGTTTCATCCTCAGATGCTTTGCTGCCAAGAAATCCATTGTCGTGGTTGGGGGGGGAGGTGAATTTTTTCCAGGGGGATGTGGGCAGTCCAATCAGTGATCAGCTTTTCTGCTAGCACCTGGATTGGTCACTCGGAGGTTTGGACACGCCTCTGAGGACACAAAGAGTTAAAAGCAGGAGTCTGGGGGGTTCGGTCTCTTTTTCAGATCCTAGTTTCAGCAGAGGGACGTCTCAGGCCTCCTTCCCCTGCCCGGCCACGAGGCTGGGTGGGGGAGGGGAAACACGTGGTCGGCTCAGGTAAGCCGGAGCCCCCCGGGGGGGGGGAGAAGATAAGGGACAGGACTGGAACTGAGCTGCCCCGTCCAGGATGGAGGGGTGGAAAACTGTGGAAGTGCCTTCTGTGTGTGCTCACCCCCCTCCTCCCCCCCAAACTCCGGGAGAAGGTGCCCAGCCACGTGGGGGTTTGCGGAGCCTGGGAGTGCCTCCGTCTGCAGCACCCTGCTGAGAAGAAACTGTTAACCCTTGCTTAGTAGAAAGAAACTTTTCTTAGACATTGATTCTCATGACTGGTAGTTTTCGGAGAGAGGGAAGCGGCCTGGGACCGAGATGATAAAGCATGATTGGAAGGAACTCGATGGAAGAATGAGAGGAGTAGCCTTTTGAGCTGGAATTCTCTTGCATAATGTCAGCCATGGACTGAACTTAAGTCTCTTTTGAACATAAACTGCATTTTGGGTGGATACAGCTGCCCCTGCTTTTGCTACAGTGACTGGCACTTTGAAGAGTGGAGCGAGCAGAGAAAAGAGGGGGAGGGTGAGGTGGCACCCTCTGCCCTCAGGGCAGACCTGCTCCTGGAACCCCGGCCCCTGGGGAAAAAGGGGAGAGCTCGGCATGCAAGTATCCTTAAAAGAGCCCTGTATGCAGTTTTCAGCCTGTGGACAGCGGTGAGAGCGCTGGACATAGGAAAAAGAGAGTGTCACCCTGGCAGACCTCTCTGGGCGGTGCCACGGGTGACATGGGAACACATAAGGGGTGGACCCGTGTTTTCTGAAGAACAGTCTGTGGTGCGAGAGAGACTCCTCTCTCCCTTGCTGAATTGAAGATTAGTTTGTTTTTTGAGTGGTGATTGTTTGATCTAAAACCCAAGGGTTGGTCTGTGAAGAGTGATGGGTGGGGAGGTAGAAACTGGGAGAAGAAATGTTCTAAGAAGTTTTTATTTCTGTCTCTGTGTGTGTTTAAGAGTATTTCTGTCCCTGTTCTTATGTAATTAATAAAGTTTTGGTGGGTTTTTTTTTGTTTTCAAGATTTAAGCCTGCTCTGCTCTGTTCCTGATCACATCCCACAGGAGTTGTTAGAGAAAAAACATATATTCATGGGTGCACTAACATCTGGCCAGTGCTAACCCATGACATCCATGTAGCTGAGCAAAACTAGATTATTTGGAAAAAAAAAATGCTATCATTGGAAAATAAACCCCCGAAATAAACAGTTAGAGTGTCACCTTGATATATCTAAAGAGAAGTGCAATGGGCACAATAAAAGCATGGTAGCTCCTTGCTTTGCAGTTACCCAATAGCATTCAGTTCCAAACCAAAAAAAGTCTGAAAGTGTATCAGTGATGTAGCCCTGTGAAAAATATTCTGCCCTGTGTGGTAGCCACGCTCCTGCTTCACCTCTCACAAAGATACAGGTCCCTGATACTCCCTACTTGTCCCCATTCCACCTGTCAATATTATTCTGAAAGCTGAGCAAATTCAAAAGCACTCAGTTCCTAAAGTCTATATGGTACCTTCTTTTGCACAATAAAGAGCATTTTTGATGTATGCAAAAAGAGCAAGAACAAAACAAACCTTTCATCTTCTTCCATAAAAGCCGCATTATAACTTTTTTTCGCGTCCCTTTTCTTTTTACCCCTCTGCAGTCCCTGGAGCATCAGCACAGTGTTTTCTTCGTAAACAGATCTCAGACTTGAGAAGTCACTGTTAAGAATGAATTAGCCCAGATGTACAGAGAGCACTGTGGTCATCAATAGTTCTTTCTATAAGCCCTCAAGGCTCTGAACTGCTGATAATAAAGGAAATCAGGGGGAGAAAAGATTACACAGTAAATAAATCTGACTAGTACTATGAATTTAATTGTTGGCCAGCATAATTAACTGAATGAAGCGATGCCTCAGGCATGGAATGATCTGCCACACAATCCACGCTCACCCTACTGTATTTGTCTGTCTGTAGCTAACATTTACAAAACCCACTAAATCATAGGTGACAGTATCTAATAGATTTGTCAGCCTGAACAGTTTTTCTTCCAAGGTAAATGCAGAAAATTCAATTCACTTTAGAATGACAAAAACCTCACAGTTTTGAAGTTTCTGGCATTTCCAGTTAAATATTAACAAGCACTGTAACCAGCTTGAGCAACAGGATAAATGAGAAAATATTAATACAAATGTCTGTGGTTTAGATATTTATTGAAAATTCAGCTCAAATTGCTTGTGGAGTTTAATAATATTTTTAACTGAAGAGACTATATTTCACAACTCTCTTCCTTAAACCATTTACTTTTTTAAACACAGATCATCAAAATACTTTAAATAGTCAAAATAGCAGCTTTGAAATAATTCAAACCATTTTACTTAATATAGTGTCTTGTTCCCCAAGACATTAGGCCCTGTCGATGATTCTGTTGTTTAATAATACCCCACAGTGTCTCAGCAGTGGGCATGAAAGGGATCTGTAAAGGAATAAATATTACTATTCACTTTAAACAGAGAGACAAACTGAGGCAAAGTGCCTTGATAGGGAGACTTGTTCGCTAAGCAGATCCAGGAAAGGGAAACAAATACCTGAATTTCAGTCTAGGAAATGATCGTAGATATCAAAAAGATGACTGGTGAGGCAGTTCTTTTAAAAGTAAACATTAAATTCAGAAATAAAAAATTCTATCTTTTCAGTGGAAAAAGAATATGAAGTGCTTGGAAAGATGGAAGGCTTCCTGGCTGGCAAGCTGCCCAGAGTAAAAGGACCTGAGGGAGCTGGTCAGCAGTGGTTGACCCTGAGCTAAACTGTGCCCAGGTGGCCAAGAAGGCCAAAGGCATCCTGGCCTTTATCAGGAATAGTGAGGCCAGCAGGACCAGGGCAGTGACTGTACTCAGCACTGGAGAGGCCACACCTCAAATCCTGTATCCCTCACTACAACAAAGACACTGAGGTGCTGGAGCATGTCCGGAGAAGGGCGGCAGAGATGTAGAAGGGTCTGGAGCACAAGTCTGATGAGGAGTGGCTGAGGGAGCTGGAAGTGTTTATCCAGGAAAAAGGAGGCTCAGGGGGGACCTTAGCACTCTTCTACAACTGCCTGAAAGGAGGCTGTAGCAAGTTAGGGGTAAGCTTCTTCTTGTGGGTAAGAAGTGCTAGGACAAGAGGAAATGGCCTTAAGTTGGACCAGTGGAGGTTTAGATTGTATGCCAGGAAAAATTTCTTTATGGAATAAGTTGTAAAGCATTGGAACAGCATGCCAGGGAAGTGGTAGGGTCACCATCTGTGAATGAAGAAAAGAAAAATGAAGTGACAATCTTTAAAGTGGGAGAAAAACAAGAACAAGGAAGCTTTAAGTCCCAAGAAAGTACCATCATAAATAAACTCTTTGTAAATACTTAGATGAGAAGAGAAAGACCATTTTTTCTTTTACAAACAGGTAATTTCTCTTTACATAGAGGGGGGAAAGCAACAGATAACCTAAATCTTCATTCTAGCCTGACTCTTGCTCTTTCATGTACTGTTCTCAGAAGAAAGCTTAGGAAAGGTCTGTAAATTTGGTATAAAGGTGCCAGGAAAGTAATATCTGAAGAGTAGCTATCAAGGGTGTGCCTTTAAAGTGGAATGATGCAAAAGATGGAGTTCCTGAGGAGTTTATCTTTAGCCTAATACACTTAGGTGTCTGCTCAAAGGAATATAGACTGTGTTTACTAAATACACAGATGACTCTAAGCTGCAAATACATCAGAAAACAGAACTGAAATTCCAAAGGGAGAAACTGTTTGGAGAAAAAAAATAAAAGAAGACCAGTTGCAATTTAATGAGAACAATTAGAGAACATAAGTATAACCAACCAAATAAAAACAGATTGGAGAAAAGATGGCTTAGGTAACCAATACCTGAGAAAAAGATGTGGGATTCTGGTGGATCAACACTGTCAGTGTATGTGTGCATGTTGTAGTGAAATAGCTGCACTCTAATACATGCTACACAATGTACATGGGTTATCACTTCCACTACCCTGCTGACAGAATCTCTAATGAAACCTTGTGTTCGGTTCTGAGTATTGAAAGTCAGGAAAAGTATGTGGGAATTAGAGACTGCTGGGGAGAAAGCACAAAGTTCTTAGTGGTCTAGAACTCATGATCTATATGGAAATATTGATGCAATAGTGATTTTTTCTTGTCTGGAGTAAAGAAGACTGACAACATCATAAAGGTTCTCAAAGCCTGGAAGTCCTGTAAATTGACATGATATTCATGATACATGGGACACAAATTAAAGGCTGAAACTGCAACCTGAAAAAAATCATTTTAGACACTTCCATAGGAGCACTGGAGCAGATTTCCTGGCAGCTTTTGGAACCCCCACCATCCGACCATTCTAAGAAAAAAATTACACAAACAGTCATCAGAAAGACACAGGAACAGCTGACTAAATCTTGAGGCAGGTGAATGGACTATTGATTTTCTGCAATTCTTTTAAAGGGTTATTTTTTTGTGACTTTGACATGGGAGAATTCTTATTTAGAAGCTTACAAAGGTTAATATTAATGAGAATTTTTGAGACTCCAGTTCAGTATGAAAAAAATCAGACTGTGAGGTTTTTCTTCTTCATCTCATAAGACAAAGATTATATTACAAGTATCACCATCACAATCAAAAATTCATATAAGAATAATTATTTTCAGCATAGTTCTGTGACTATTGGGATGGACACTGAATATCTGGCTACTGATTTTCTTTCCCAAGGAACACTGGTGAACCCTTGAAAGTGCATCCTCATTGAACCCAGAAAAGCAGCAATTGTATTTGAAGCATTGCAAGTTCTTAGAATTATGTTGTTTCATTTCACTATGACAATTTTGCTTGTGATAACAAAATGATCTCTTGGTTCCTGGATCAAGATCTCCATGTGAAGTCTCCTTAGATGTCAGACCTCATGAATTTTTAGTGGCAAGAAGCTAATGGCTCCTGAGACCTGGAAAATGCAAATCTATTGGAAAATGGAGAGTCTGAGACTGATGCTGATCACATACTTCTCTTACTTGCTCCCACGTGAGACTTCACACCTCAAATAAGGCTCTTGCTGTTCTGCTGTCATTGTGCCTTGATTTAGTCAGTCACAATAATATCCTTTCTTTTCATGCCTATCTATTTTCAGCTCCCTACACAATTTCTGAGCTTATTTGCAATAGGAGAAGGCTGTAAATTTAAAAGCTCTCCATTCCTGGGGTGTCTTGTACTGCTCTGACTACATAAAGAGGCTGAGTGCTTTGGGTTCTCAGGGAGAGCCAACAGCAATCAGCCACATGGAGATATTTTTATTATCATTCTCTTCCAATATCTGTCTATGAGTATCATACAGCACAGATGTAGGTCTAAAAATAAGTATTCCTGGCTGAAAATCTCTCTCATTGATAATCATGTATGGTTTGCATTTGAGGATTGTTTTTCCCCCTCTCTTTTCCCTTAAAGTAGAACTAAAGAGTGAGATTTGGTGCCAGGAATGGAAATTGGGCCAAATCCTTTCCCATGCTAGAACATATGCTTAAACTGAGAAGTACCACAGAATGCTGACAGTTTTAACCTCACCTGACGATATTCTCTTGCCATATGCATAATGACTATACATCCACAAAATCTAGCTAAAACTCTGATAAATTTGGGATGACTGGTGTAAGCAGTCTTGGAGGTCAGTGTCCTACACACTTCGAACAACACAATTGTGTCAAAATTTGAGTGATATGTTTACCTAGGCAACCCTTCAGGCAAGGAGAAGAAATGCAGAATTACAAAAGACAGGATAGGTTTAAATTTGATATTAGTGAGGAGGTACCTGCTGCAGGAATGTTATATGATTAGGAATGAATGAATCCACAGGAAATACAGAGAAAGATTTTCATGTTTTGTCTTTGCCTGTTGTTTCTTTGTGCTGTTTGAGATAAGATCCTTCTTCTACTGTACTTGGTGATGTAATTTCCTTAAAAAAAAACATCAAATGGAGCTTCGCTTGTGTCCAGAGATCACTGATAGATCAGCTGCGGAAAGCTGGAGCCAGGGCCAACTAGACCGCAGACAGAAAGCCTTCAGGTGTCGGTGAAGGCGAGTTCACTACAAAACTTTTGTCTTTCCTATCATTGTAGACGGATAAAATTGATCAGGAAGTTTGGACACAGAAAATGCCTATTTCTCTTTGTTGGCTGCAAGGCTGACAGGGGACAAAATCCATAGCTCAAGTGGAAGTACCTTACAAACTTCCTCCTTTGGATACCATCTGGAGGGCAGAAAAATGCTTGAGGCGCTGGGTTTGCAAGATTGGAAGTGGAAGATTACAAAGGGCTTTAATTCATGTAGGAAAACCAAAAAGGAGTATGATTTCGGAGTAAGTTCAAAATTTTATTAATGGGAAAGGAGAAAAACAAGCTACATGTAAAGCCAAAAACTTATTGTTACTATAATTGAAATCTTAACAAGCTAATCAAAGGGTTATTATTAGTCTATCTAAATGTATTTTAAAAATATTAAAAAGTGAAACAAATGAAAGAATACCACTATACAGAAAAGGTCTCAACAACAATAATAGACCAGCTAAGATGATTTTTAAAAGCATAGTCCCTATTCTCTACCCTTTTTCTTGGTATTACGTTCACTTTTTTGCTGTCATTCAGGGTTCATGGTTTCCATCTGGCCAAGGAAGGGGAAATGGGTGTAGAGCATCCCAAATCCTTCACTGGGAGAACTGGGATGATACTGCTGACGACTTCTTTCTGCTTAGGATTTGCTTGGGGTGTTTTTTACACCATATTTACACCTTGCTTTTTCTTTATTGGTTACCCTGTCCATGCTACATGCAGATTTCATACATAAATGCCATTTTACAGACATTGCGTATTTGTTTACAGTCCTCTTTGTTATTCCTAAATCCAGTTTGCCTGCCAAGATCTGAATTCCTTTAACTGACCATGGCTGATCTGTCTACAAACTTGGGGTTTCCATGTATGTCTGTACCTCATGTTAGCTAAACCAAGTTAAAACAAAGATGCAGTTAAGTCAGGACTAGTTCAGAAAGACCAGGCTTGACAAGGTTTCAATCCCATGGCCTTGCAAATTCACTGCAAGGTTTGTGATCTTTTATTAAGGAGGACAACACCATATTGCTTGGGTGCAGGGCTACATTTTCTGAACACCCTGCTTTTCAAAAAGTCCTGCACACTGCTTAAGCCAACTTGATGATAAATTATATTATCTCTGTTTATTATGCTTATATTGAAAGGATCCCCTTTTCCATATTGTACAGGCGGCATAAGCAAGGTATGTTGTAAATGCATCATCTCTTCTCACATTTAGGCAGTTTGTGTTCCTTCCAGATGAGCTGTAGCATGAGTCACCCATTACTGAGAACAGACACCAAGAGATCCAGTTTTACAGTCATCCATTCTAGAAGGAGCTGACAGTAATGCCCTTAGAATTCTCTGCACAACCTGCAGAATCAGACTTGGCATGCAAATAAACTTTGTAATATAACAAGGTCAACTTCTACTTCTTTTTAAAGATGAAGGGAGAGGGAGAGATCTTAGGAAATGAGTGACAGCACGAATACACACACACACACCAACCAGTGGGAAGTTCTGTGGTAGTTCCTGGTGAGTAGCTTTCCTCACTGCAATAACAGACATGTTTAAAAGCATAGACTTGAATTCAAAGAAGGTTGTTTTCCTAACCCTGACAGTATCTCTCTAATCTTTCTAGTATTAGATCCCCAGGGAAAGTGAAACCACTACAAAACCTGTATCACTTCAGGTCAAATAGCTCTCTACTGGCTGACCTTGGACTGTAGAACTCCTTCATTTGGCCTTCCATATGACCCCCAAAGTGGGCAGTTGAGCATTCAAGAGCTCCAGTCAGTGTCTGCTAGCAAACTCAACACTAAGATGTGTCTACTAATAAACTCAACACTAAGATGGACTGTGAAAACCGCAGAATCCGAACTCCAGCAGAATATTCCACTTCTCACTATACTGAAGTTACAGAATTTGTTTTAAATATATATATATATTGAAAAAAATTGTTACCAACTTTTCCTTGATCACTTACATCAATGTGATCACTAGAAATTTAAATTTGCAGGGTCTGTGTAGTACTAAACACTGACAGGTAACAAACAGCTCACCAGTGACTGCAGTCCAACAGTCTGCATATTTGTCAGATGATGCTTCCTCCTCACAACTATTTCAAAGAAAAAACTCATGTATAATGTGCTGCACTAAATAATTCTTTTAGCATCTAGAAATGCTGCTTTCTTATATTCATTCTCTCCTGAAAAAACAATTGCCTTCACTGATGCTACAGAATCTGTTCTTAGAAATTTGTTTTCTCATTTCAAGGTTTCCAACAGAATTTTTTATTAAACTGTCAGCTAGCTTGAATTTACTTTTCGGATTGGTACATGAACTTTAAAGAAACTTGACCATCACTCTGTAGTCAGATAATTTTGGCATGGATTTTTGAACATGACCTGTAACCAAAAAAAAAAAAAAAAAATTGGGATGCATTGCATCAAAGTACTCAAAAGGAAAACAAATTCTATCTACATTATCTCATCAGGATTGTCATAATATTTATCAAACTTGTGTCCAGCTCCTTGATTTTAGATATTTTCAAGAGAAACTGCAGCTGTGACATCCTGTCTTTCAGGATCCCTACTGTGAGTACAGCTGCTACAACAGTTTTGTAGGGTTGAATAAAGAACACCTTAGTGCCTTAATCTTTTGTCATGGAATGTAGAAGTGTAGTTCCTGTGCCTGAGATCAAGAACTGCAGTCAGGCTATGCAAGAGGAAAAAAAAAACCAATAACAAAATTTCAAATTCGAAAGCACAGAAGAAGAAATGTAGGGAAAAGAAAAATTTTGAGCTGCAAAATGTGAGAAGAAGCTGTCTCCCTGAAGAGAAAATTAAATTATTCAAATCCATGAGGCAGTTAAACCACTGGAAATAAAACAGAATGAAAAAAGAATTTTAATAGATTTAAAAGGCTTGGAGTTTTATACAACATTTTGCCATCATTTGCAGTCTCCTGCTGTCAGTTCAAAGGCACTTGGCCTTATTTCTTTAAGTCAACAAAGCACCAGAACTCACAAAGGTTACTGCAGTTCCTGAGCAAAATTTATAATGCAGTATTGTGGAGGAAGCTGACAAAGTGAAGAAATGGTTGAGATTTTGCCGTGACTGGCAAGCTGAAAAATTATAGAATTGAACAATTTTATGTACTATATAGATAGATGGGAAACATTTATGCTAGCTTTTTAGTCTATAACTGGCATGCCTGAATGAGGATCTCCTTTGTATCATTTTAAATCTCTAAATCCAAAGCCTGACTGTTACAATTAGTTTTTTTACCTGTACTGTACAGGGTAGCAGACCCACAGACACAAATTCACCAGTTCATGAGCTCAATCTGATTTTCAGGGCAACAAATACAAACCATAGGTTGTTTGGCACCACAGTTTTTGTGGGATTTGTTTTGTGGGCTCTGTTTTGTAGGGGGAAGAAACTTAGAAATCTGCAGAACGGGTCATAAATTACATGAATTGTTCTAGAAGCATATTTCTTGATTTCCACTTTCTCAAAAACCATATTTTCTCCAATTTCTGCAGTTTTTCCTTCTTCCTTCAGCAGGTGGCCAGAAAGTATCTGTCTTGTGATCAATATACAAGCATCCACTCCGCTTTTAAAGTGTTTAATACCTTTCCTTATACAAGAGAAAGGTGTACATAAGGGAATTAAATTATGAGGAATCCTAGTACAATGTTTCAAATGTCCATCCATGCATCCATCCATGCATCCATCCATCATATAGAGGAAGATGCTTATCTCATGGTCATGGGGTTGATACAGCTTCAGTATCAGGATGAAGCTGATGGATGTTGCCACCAAATCAACTGTGTTCTCCTCTGGTAACTGAACTTAATCACAGATCTTGGTAGTGGCTGCTCACAGCTGCTCATAGCTTCCTAAACTGAAAGATATCTCCTGATCATGTGCTGGAGAAACAATTTCAGTTTGTATTGTTCAGGAGCCTCTGAAAAGCTTTTGATACCTAACTATATTGCCTAGTACAGAATGAAAAATCACTTTAGTAACAACATTTTGAAATACCCATCTCAAGACACATTAAAAGCACTATACAGTAACACAGTATTTCTGTTGCCATGAGACATATACCTGAAGCTCTTAAGAATGCTACATGCTGCAATAATCATGTTCTTTATGTCTTCACTAGAATAGTGGGCATTTAAAGAATCCTTTCTAATGGCTTTAGATCTGTGATTTTATGTCTGTTTATTAGCATAACAAAACATTTCCTTACAAAGCCACTAGCTCTACTAAAGAGGCACCTTTCATAATTATTAAAATAATCAGTAGCAATAATACTCTCAACAGGAAATTATATTATTATTAAAAACAGTGCTCAAAACAGTTTTTATGCCTCCTTTTTACATAAATTCCATGCAAAGATCTCTAATTTTGTACTTTTGTTTATCTCCCACCTTTCAGACTGTCAGTCTATATGGAGATTTTGTTTTCTTAGTGCGTCCTTGAATCAGCTTACCCTCACCTGAAGAAAGCATCATCTTTCTCTTTTTTTTCTTTTCTTCTGTATCTTTGCCTTCTGGCTTGAAAACAACTTCCTAGTGTTCATATTCCCCAGCAATATCCCTAAAGGCCACAAGGCCATATTTTTGTAGGCATCATACAGATCACAGAGAGGGCTGGTGTTTTCCAAAACTGACACACAGTCTAAGTAGCTTTAACAGAAAGTCTGTTTTTCTGCCCATTTTGTACATAGGGAACTGGGACAAAGAGTCAGTAATACTTAAGTACAATCTTAAATGGTATTTCTACATCTCTATCCCATTTAAAATTAGTTTTGTGTCTGAAGAAGGGAGCACATACTCCTTGATAAAGTAACAGAAAGTTAATATTAAACCAGATTTTATCAATTATTCCACAACTAATGCCTACCTATAGATCCTGAGCTATTGGTATTACCATGGTTTACACAGGCCATAGGGTCAAATTAAACTTATTTCAATAAACACTCCCTTGGGAACACACATAAAACTATTTCCCACAGCTCTTTACAGATTCCTAGTGTCATCCAGTGGTCTGGAGATCACCTGTGGGTTGTCTGCATCATCCCAAGCAAAATGAAGCAGCTGGAAATTCCCTTTAACAATGTAAGTAACATTCAGCTGTGGCTATAGCACACCTCTGAAAGAGCACTAATAACTAGACAATCATAGTAGTCCTGTGTGCTAAGGACCACATCAAAAGTCAGATTTTCTTTGGCTGTTAGTTCTCTTATAGGATTTTCATACCATGTTTCTTGTGTTAGTACAAAGGACTAACTCCTCAGGTTCTAGCTCCGTGATTAAAGATTGGAAACTTACCTAGGATATGGTGATATCAGTAATAAATTGAACCTTAATTTCTGATAAGGACCTCAGTGTACAGCTGAAGAAAAGTTGTTTTTCCAATGAGGGCTGAAAGTAAGTGTCTTTCAAAAAAAAGAAAACCGTCAATGGAAATAGGAAGCCAGAACACCCTGAAACCCTGGATATAGAAACTGATTGTTTCACTCATTCTAAATCTGCTCACATGGAATTTAACTGGGTGATGAGCTGAGCAACAGGATCAGCAAAAAGCTAAATACAGTTACTTATCCTTTGTCATCCTAAGGCTTGCCCCTTTTCTGGATGCCTATGTTAGAAAGGGGTCACTATGTAGCAAGGCTGACAGTGGATTCTTGATTTACTTGATATTTTGCAGTGGCCTTAAAATGGTTCAAGCAAAATAGTGTGTGCTCCTCTAGGCTCCCTTGCCCACTAAAGGTTAGTTTATAGTTTATGGTCTTGAACTATGAAATTTTTCAAGATTGTAATAGTTTTGAGAGAAATCTTGAAAATTCTGACATTTTGTATGCATCTAGTAATATACCCTTCTTCCAAAGGGAGTATTTATAAATATTTAGGTAAGATTGCAGTCATAATCTCCCAGTCCTATGGAAGCTCTTCTCCCTGCATTCTTGTCCAGGCTGTAGTTAAGATGTTTCAGAAAGGGTGACTAGGTTTTTATTGGTCCAAAACCAAAATGGGGATGCTTCTGAAATTATTTGGATCTCAATAAAGGAGAAGTTGAGGAGTCAGAGGTCAGACGTAGACAGTGTTGATGGAAACACAGAATGAATATTATGCTTGTATTATTTCACGGAAATGGAGAGAAGCTCGAACTAACTAATAAAATTATTATTCTATAATCCAACCCCCATACACACAGATAACAAAATTAAAACAGATTTTCTTCAAACGCTGGATGAAACTCTTAAAGAAGCATCTAGGGTTTAGAAAACTTAGAGATTTTGAAATTCTTTAAATACTGGCAAATACTCCAAATTTTCCAAAAGGATCATTGCAAAAGCAATATATTGATTGCATGTATGGGTGTAAATACTTTATCACTTCTTTGTAAAAGACCCTGCTCAATAGAGCTGATAAAATCAGTCAATTAACCTGATTAATTACCCCTTTCTTCCTGTTGGACAAGGATTCTTGAACATACTTTTATTTCTTATTCCAGTAGTTCAAACTGTTCTTTACAAACAACAAAAATGCATTCCCAGGGCAGCCAGGAACATATTCAAAGGTCACTGACAGCTCTTTTGAATATATTTTGAAGTGCAGTGAGTAAAAAAATGTTCTTCCCAATACTGGAAGGGGTCATTAACTAAGACTAGTTTAATGACCATTAACCATCATTAACTAACCCTTAACTACAATACCATGTTATTCATTTGCCAGAAGTACTCTGCAGCACTTAAAATGGGAGAAGAGAAAAATATAAACCAAAAATTGTCTCTGTAATAATACTCACGGCTGAATTTGGGACACAATCTGGTGTGTGTGTTGTACAGATACACAGCATTCCAAAAGTCTCACTAACCACAAAGGTTATTACGTTCACATTGGCCTCAGAAAAATCCCTGTTAAGAGTTCCTTCGGGTCAGAGCTTCTTCTCCCACAGAGGGCCTGTGGAGGAAAAAATTCCTGTTGAGGAAGAAATCTCAAGGGGAAGAGAGTTCATGGGTAGGAAATTTCTCACTGAGATTTTTTACAACTGCAGTATAAACTTAAGACCTCAACTTACAGTACGTGCTCCCCTAGGGTATCTACAGGAGTCACACATTTGATCATTTAATCCAACCCAGACCTGAACTCGGTTGTAATCTCAGTTTGTAAAACTGCACACGGTGGAATAAGGAGGCAAACAGAAATAATTCAATACATACGGACCTCTAGCTCCTTCTCACAGTTCCTCTTTAGAAGTGAGAAATGTTGGGATAGCTGAGGATGAAAAGATCCATGCACTGATCACCATAACAAACCTCTGGACTTGGATCTCTGTTCATGCACACCAACACACATAAAAGTCTGAAGAAGGCAGGTACAACGTAGTTGCCATAAGATAGTAGCAGCCTCCTTGTGGGAATGCTTGCCCAAGGAGAAGACCTTAAAGCTGATCCCATTGTTAATTATGTAATATAAGCAGGACTTTGGAAAAGTAAGGTCTAATGGCCTGTGTCATCCCTGGCTGCAATGGACATTCTTCTCTGGGAGTATTATTCCAAGTCTACTCTTCTCCCAGTGATTAGTCTACCAAGATTGAATGCACCTTGCTGTTCCAATGATTATTGGTTCTTCCCTCCTCCCACAACAGAAAATTAAAAATGCATCTCAGACGTTCAGAAACACCAACATTTAATTAAAAGATGTAATCAATTCAATACATACAGTTTTACTGCTTAATGCATTCTAACACATGTAATGGAGAAATTAAACTATACATAAACAAGTACCCAGCACAAGAGAAAAATGGTAGATATGCTAATTTGTTTCTTGTAGATGATAGAACTGTTATGTTATGGGAGGTTTGTTTGCTTTCTACTGAGTATAGATGTGTCACTGTAATACAGATGACACACTTAGCCAGCCAGCTTTACAAATTGGGATAATAGAGTGAGTTGGTTGAACAGGCCCAAGATACACAAACAGCTGGCAGTATTTTATCTGGATGGATATTTGTCAGCTAACTAATTGACCTGAATGTAGATAAAATATAAAGCATGGGAAGTTTGGATATTCAGAATTTTTCGCAACAAAGATATGGAAGTATTTTTAAAACACTGATGATTCCAAATCAAAGTAGTTTAATTGCAACTTCAGGTTTAATATGTTAATAGAAAAATGTTCAACAACTCCTATAGGAAAAAGGTGATCAATACCTTATTTTGGCTATTACTTTACAGTAGTATTGACTTTTGCCAAAAATCATTTACCTGTACTGAGAAAAAAAAAAGAGCAAAATTTGTGTTTACAAGTCAGAATTTAGCTAGTGCAAATGAATAGATATGGATAGATATGAATGATAGAATATGAATATAGATATGAATAGATATGGATGAACAACTATGGATAAACACAACAGATTGCAGCTGAGACAAGTCTTGAGGTATATTCTTGAGGAAAAGTCCTCTGAATCCGACTCATGTCTTCAATCTGCTCATAGAAAGTCAGATTTTTTCCTTAATTCAGGCACATTTCATTGCAGCAGTTTGAATATCCCCTTTCCCTTCCTTCCCCTCCCTGGACTGTCTGCACACCTGCCATCCCAACAGGAGTTAAACCCATGTCTTTGTCAATCACCCTGGAAATAATGTTTCACAGGGCCGATGCTGGGACTGGGTTAGGCAACAAACTACACAATAGGACTGTCTTCTCCAGTGAGCATATCATCCCCTTTTACCTCACCATATAGCTTATCCACAGGGGCTGCTTCTGCTGTAAGGTTACCATAATGTCTGCCAACAACAGAGCAGATAGCTCAGTGCATGAGCTTCTTTCTGTCCTTAACAGATGCTTAGCGGACCCAGAACACTCCCTTTATGGTTAATTTAAACAGAAGCTAGCTGGCACCTACAAACCCTCGTCTCCATAATATTTGGGGTGAAGAACTGGCTCCATTTTAAACAAGGCCCCTGAAGATAAATATCATGCTAACACAGAAACTCCAGCAGAGCACACACATGCAGAACCTGCCATGCACGCCATGCCTCAGAACTCAATGGTTTAGCCAGAAAAAGGAATGAATTTAAATAACAGACATAAGAACTGGGACTCAGATTTCTTCCTTTTCTGAAGACACTTCAATTCTAACCTTGGTTTCTATATTCCTATTCCTTTTGTTGCAAGAAGGACTTCACCCAAAGCCCACAAAAACCAATGTAAATTTTTATGTTGCTGTAAAAGGACTTTGTGTAAGAGTCAAAGCAAAAACCACACCACCAATCAAACCTCTCTGAGTACTACAGAGCAATTAGAATGCAGATAGCACACTGCAATTTCTAATTGTTCATTATCATAGCATTATAGGTGTTATGGCTGTGATTTTTTCTTCTTCTCTGTTGATGTTGCTACATCAGTCAAATGTCCCTATTGCAAATTATACAGACATATTTCAATCTGATTAAAAACTCACATCAGTATAATTAAAAAACATCAGTAGCAGTGTTCTAGAGGGAGAAACATTCCATGTATTTTTAGTAGCTGGAGGTGGGCCTTTCTTTTGCTGTAATTAACTCATATTTCTCATAATAAGGTCCTGCTACCAGGTGATTCTGACCTTGCTGAACTTTAACTGCTAGGGTTGTGCTGCTATATGCCAGCTGACTTCCTGAGTCTCATCCTCCTGGAAGTGAGACAAAGTTCCATGTGAAAAACTGTATGGGATTCTGTGATGAAAATAATTAATTTTAAAATATATGCATGCAGCACTGAATTGAGGCTGTACTTGGAAATATAATTTTGACTTTGAAATAAGTGACTTTGAACTCTTTCAATGCAGCTTGCCACCTGTGGTTCCCTTATCTTGCTCTGCGGTAGCAAAGATCTCAAGGGCACAAAATCTTCTATTTAAACCTTGCCCTGTGTATCTGTTTCTTGACAGGAGGATCTGCAGGTTTCTCTGGTCTCTGCTGAAGGACTAGCAGGACTCACCTCCTCCTCTTGAAACAGTGAGTCTTGGATTAAAGGAGGATTTTGATGGCTGGTAAGAGCTAGCCAACTCCACTTAACAGAGCTGTTAGTGACTGAACCTCCCTTAAAGGTTCATTTTAAAGAGCTGCTTCCTAAATCTTTAAATGTTCAACTGAGTGTTGATAGTCTTATCTCCCACAGTTAATATGAATGACTGACCCTTTTATTCAACCAAGCATTTATCACTGATGGCGTGTTGAATTAGGAAGAAAAGGCTGACTCTGTCTGTGTTGGTATCTCTTCCAAAGGAAGGGGAGTTATTCCCTGTATTTTTTAATTAAGTGACACATTTCCTGCTATTAATTTAGCAAGTCATTATGTCATAAAGGCATTTGCAAATGACATTGTCAGTGAAGTGAATAACATTTTCATTAAAACGTGGCTGTGAGGACACACCCCACAGATGCTTACAGAGCCCTTTGGAGATGTCAAAGAGGAGGAGAAAAAAGTTCTCATTGTCAGTGGTAGCATTAAACAGTCTTATGAAAACAAAGAACTGGGGCTTACTGCAGTGTTTGATAGGTCTGGGAGTTATCTCACTTCCTTACCAACAATCTGCTCCAAAGAGGCTCCTAGAAAGGGAAGCAAGAGGTGTAAAGAATACAGAATATTAAGACATAAAAGATTACATAAAAGACATAAAGAAACACCTCTGTGACTCTGGCTCTAATATTCACCTTCCATTCCTGTCATGTGTCATTCCCTTGATCTGATCTGTATAACTTTTTTATATAAATATATAAATTATTTATATTTTTAAAAAAATAAATATACAAACCTTTATCCCCCTCTTCTTCCCTCACAGTGCAGTCTTGTCACTCACCAGAAGTGGCTCCATTACAATTGCTGTCCAGAGCAGTTACTGGCTGTCTTGACTTCTGTTTGAATGAGCTGGATAAAAGTTGTCATCTGTAGCCCTTCTGATAGACTCTCTTTGCAAGAGTCTGAAACTTCCAGGCTTCACTTTCCTTTTCCCATTCCCCAAATGATTCCTCCAGCAAAACTGCTCATGGTGTATCTGCCAGTCAGAAGAAAGAATATGAAATTGAATAGGATTTTCCTGCCTCTCACTATTGTGCCAAGCCCTTTAAGGAAAGAATAATGAGCCATAGCTGAGACCAGTCATTCATGACCATTGCCAGAAATGTAAAGCAAATGTAACTGCAAAGAAGTGATATGCCTACTCCCGGATGCAAAATTATTTTGAGTTTTCCCCTCCTTATATATGATAGAAAAAAAGAACTAGTGCTCCCACAGGAAAAGAAGGAACCCTTGAGAAGTGGGAAAAGCTCTGTAGAAAATTATGTTCAATGCATCATCTCTATTTCTGTCTCCCATCTGCAGAGACAGGTCAAAAGCAAGCAAAGAACATAAATCCTATGCTATCAAAGAACCTGTTAGGAAATGTCAGAAATTCCACTAAGCTGCCAAGCTTGAGTGCAAAATCATGATGCTTCTCTCTCTTTCTCTCTCTCTCTCCTCAGAGATATTATTTTCTCTTAAGCCCCAGCTTTAGAATTAAAAAGGTATTAAAAACTCTTTAGCAATGAAGAGCAACAATCTACATAACAGAACAGAAAGGTTTGAAAAGGCAAAGCATCTGCAGCCTGAAAGTTCAAAACCACTGGAGAAATTGAATCAGCTTATCAATACCAGGGTGTTTGATTTTTTTTTCATTTAATTATATATTTTTAATCAAAACCAGGACAGTGGTCAGGAATTTACAGTGTTTCTTTACTTTTCAGAGCAATAGCCTGATGTCCTCCAGCAACCTGAGTAAACTACTCTGGATCACTTTTGCCATGATCTCCCAGTGCCCATTTCTCTGAAATTCAAATCTAACTCAGCTTTTAAATCTGTCCTCCATCTACTCCTAGGATACCTCGCCCATCTACCTTCATGAATACAAATCTGAGCAAGCAAACAGGCAGAGCAGAGTTCTTCCCCATCCAAAAATTTCTTCACTTGATTAAAAGTTCTACCAAAGACAAAATGCCTATTCCTTTAAATGCAGTGAGGAGGTTTATGTCTGGTTAACAAGCTACATGAACCCACATTTCTGTTGCTTGTGAGAGAAAATAAGAGTCTGTGTCATCATCCCAACTTGTCTTTTATCTTAACCTATTTCTAAGACTACTTTTGCTCACCAGCATGTACGTGTAGATGACTTCACTATATCACAACACCCTTGAGGCTGTTTATTTACCAAGAACATAAATAAAAAACTCCTATAAAATGAAAGACTTATATCTCCCCTTGACAACATGAAAATCAGTGTATAGTGAGCGAATAGCTTGTACAAGAATTCTTTAGAAATTATTCAAGTCCTGCATACTGCCAGTCCAGCTTCCCTCAGAAATTCACGGTGAAATCAGATTGGAAATGATGAAAAGAATTTCCAGCATTTTCTGCTAGTGAGTGAAAAGTCAAATTATCCCTTGTTCCTCCTACCAAAATAGTCCTTTATGGGGGAACTCACAAGTGCCTAGATGATTCAGGTTCTTTGTGGAACTCTTCGATCCTCCTGCAAAGCGTGGCACCACGAGGCACAGACACCAGCAGCACATATTCTGTGTAGATAGCCAAATCTAGTGAGAAAGTGTGTCACTGTTCATGGGGAAACATCAGCAACAAACCTTTGGCTGACTTTTCCACTCAGTGGAAAAGTATTCACCATAAAACAAAGTGGTAAAGAATGCAGAGGAGTATTTAAGATTTCATCCTCACTGCTTCTCAGTGTGGTGTCCTAACCCTGATGATCATTTTTTGTCCCAGTCTGGTATCCATTCTTTCCCCTCCCCACAGATGTACTCATCCTGCAGAACTTAAAGACTGATTTTCTCAAAACCATTTGAATACCTGTATCACCAGGGTCAGTGTTATATTTCTAACTGTATTTTTCACCTTATTAGGAACCCAGCTGAAGGCTGTGCAAAACCTTATACATTTATATGCAGATGACACTTCTATTTTCACTGAATGATGAGGTGTCCTCTCTTCCTAATTCCCTTTCCTCTGAAATGGCAAATGTAATCATCTGACTTAATGAGCACCTTTTCTTTCTTAAGGGTGGATTTAAAAAGTGTGGTATGGGCTTTGTGTTCCTTTCCCTGCTCAAAATATCTTTCTTGCACAATATGAAGCACTAGATTTTCATGACAAAAAGATGTGTAGGTTTTAGATGAAATTATTGATGTTTGTTACAGGTATTCACAGGACCACCTAGATGTTGTGTCCATCTTGTAGATACCTTGATGCTATTGAAGAGACTTGGCTCTAGCCGATCAAGTTGCAGGCTAAATAAGCCGTCTGACCTGACCAAGGAGTAAAGCTAGAAGCAGAAATTGCGAGGTGTTATCAGTGGTTTTGGGGTTATGAAGCACAACAATCCTTGTAACACTTTACATTTCACTCAATTCTATAACACCCTGTGTTGTCACTCAGCAGTAACAATCTTTCTGAATATGACTATTAAAATATATTTTCACTCTTCAAATTTTCTTCATTTCTAAAATCAATTAATTTAAAAATGTGAAAGCCTACATATAATATAACTGCTTTTAGAGCTTTCTGATTTATTCCTGGGAATATAATGCCTCTTGTCTACATATAGACTTCTTTTTCTGGAGAAAAATCAATTTTGTGGTAAGGAAAAAAAGTGTCCCTCCTGTAAATTATTTTGGTAATCATTTAAAGGTCTTGTCCCTTTTGGTCTGAATATGATCACATTAGATCATACAGGCCATGAGGTACTGTGAATAAGCTTAGTTCCCTTGAGGCACCAAATGTAACAACTTGGGAGTCAGAGAAGTTTTTGACATAGAGTTTTTTAAGGACTAAATAATTAAATTCAAAGGTCTTCCCTTTCTTCTGAAAAGGCAGTGAAGGGCATGGAGAACAGCTGAAGGTGTAGTGCTCAAAATGAAGTTGATGCTGTGATAATAAACCAAAGAACTAGACCCAAGGCTTGTGCTGAGATTTCAAAAACAAAAAACAAATTGTGAGAATTTCTTCAGAGTTAGGAAATGACCCCTAACCCCAATTACGTTTAACAGCCATTGAATTTTGTCAAGATAATTGCATCCATGGTCTTCAGCACTTACACTGTGCTGAATCATTTCCAATTGTCTTCTGGCATCTCAGCATCTTGGTATTCTTTAGACATTATTTAAAAGTTTTTTAATTGGTTTCACTTTGTCAGATTCACTTAATTCATCAAAACAAGATTTTTAGGTAGGGACACGTTTATTGAAATGCTCTGTTTTTCTGGGGCTTTCTTCTACATTGAAGTCAGCCTCTCTCATGTTTGTTTTTATTTAGACCTGAAAAATTGATCTTACTGATAGCAACAAATTAGACACTCTCACAACTGCAACAAGTTACAGAGAAAAAAGCAGTATATGCATTGTTTAGAAAATAAAGTGCTACATTTAGGCCTAAAGTGTCTACACTGAAAATGTCTCCAGTTAGGTAGGGCAAAACCTTACAGACCAAATTCACCAAGATACTTCAAGAAGAAATGAGGAATTGAAAAAAAAGCTACAAACCTAAGCATTCTGCTAAATCTGTGCTTATGCAGAATTCAGTCTTATTTCTGCATTTAAATAGCCTACTTATTAAATAGACTTTCACAATAAATGAGTTCCATATACTGCATAAGAGTCCCTGCTACAGGCCTGTTATGACCTACAACAATTTATGGTCCTGTCACATTCCTGTTAAGACTTAAAAAATTAATCACTTTGAATTTCAGATATTTCAGATTCTATTCAGACTCAAAATTGTCGTTATGGTACCAGTGGTTTCCTCAAGATTGCAATTTCTCCCATTTTAAAAGTAAATCTCACCAGTGTCAGACAGCTACATGGAAAATGCCTTTGGTTCATACTCTGTGTCAGAATAACTCCTCAGTGATCCTCTCTACTATAATATTTTTAATTTCTTTTTTAAAAAATGAAAAAAGAACAGCTTCGAAAACCTTCATTTAAAAGCTCTTGCTTATGATTACAGATTCTGAAGTGCAACCTTGTGAATTTATGCAGCATGATCCTGTGTATTTTATGCTCCCTGTGATATCCCTGAAAACCAAGGATAACAGTAACTTGAGAACCGCACTTAGTTCTTGCAGGAGGGTTTCTGCTTTCCTGCAGGTAACGGTTACGTAATTCGGGTCCTGTTTCATTCTTGCTTTTTTTCAGTAAACATGAATAAATATTATTTTATTAGAGTTGCTTTTACCCATACATCAAGATCCAGAAAATCAATACAAGTATTTATTTTCAGGAAGAGAAAAACTTTGCATTCTTCCCATTGTTCCCTGAAATGAGTTGGCAGCAGCTAAAAACCTTGCACTGTAAGAAATTTAGAAGGAGGAAATGAGAAGTAAATCACGCAGATCATACCCAAGGATGATGCTTCTGATTATGGACTGATCTTCATTAAGGAGATTCTACTTCATTATTATAATTACCTATTGTCCCATAAGATTTAATCAGTAACACTGGGCAATTGAGCCATGCCAGCAATTTTCTACGTTGTAAAGGACATTTAAGTACATTAAAATTATTACAATCTCCAGAAGAAAAGAATCCTTACTTCCCTCAGTTCTTTAGCCCCACCAAAGAACCAGTCCTCTCAATATAAGTTGTTTAGTTGGCTCATTTCTTGTGAGATAAAAAAGGCAACTGGGCACATGCTCTGCAGCCTGTTTGAAAAGATGCTTAGGAGGGCTCATTCCCTAAAGAGCAGAGTGTTCAGAACTTGTGTAGGGGAAGTTTATTCAGAGTTGTGATACTGATCAATAAGAGTGTAATTAAATCTTTCCATGATTAAAATTCCTCTACCCTTTCAAAGTTCTTTTTTTTAAATCAGCTTTTCTTGATCTATTTTGTCTCACTGCTATATAATGTGTGACTCTGTCCAAGAATAATCTGACTTTATTTATCACTTTGAGTTTTTGTTCATATCATTTGTTCTGCATCAGCCCTAAATACCAATATAATTTCTTGGCTCACAGATATATTGCAATTTTCAGCTCATGGACATCCTTTTCTTGCTGCTTTCTTTTGTTCACAGCTTTGTCATACTCTGTATTCAGGAATTTAAAATTCCATTGTTTTTTCTGGCTTTTTCATGTGCCTGTTGTTCCCTTAAATGTGATGTATGTCTGTATCTGAACTGAAGAGCTGATTAGAAATGATTCAGAGTCCAGTGCAGAAGACTTGACCATTTCCCTCTACACAGAGGAGCAAGCCTCAGCATTACAATTAATCAGATCTAAAATTAACCAAGTAAGATGCATTCCATCCATCCTCTTATAGCAGGTATTTAATATAAGGCAGTCATTTAGAGTCTCCCAATGCACAACAGAGGTGGGCACCACAGAGGTTAAGATGCATCCTATGCTTTAGTTATAAATTCCATGTCCACAAACAGGGACATGTACATAAGAATATCTTACAAAGTATTCTTTGGAACAGAGAACATCCAGAATTTACAACAAAGCATAATTGTCCCTAGGAGAACAGTTATTACTCCTAAAGGGACAGTACTGTTTCAAAAAAACAAGAGTCCTTAAGTGGCCTGTGTCAGCTAACTTGGAAAATCTTTGCTAGGGTTTGCGTAACAATTTGTCTCCTAGCACTAAGACAGTCCCTAACAAAACTTTCCCTTATGATGTTCTCATACAGGGTCTCTTCAGAGTACAGAGTGAACTGGCATCAAGGAATGAGTGCGTTTCAAGCAACACAAATGCACCAGAGCAGGGACTACAGGAAAAGGAAAAATGCTGGTATGAACACACAGTTAAATTTTTTCCTGGCCAGACTTCATTTTGTCTTTGCTTCTGGCAGGTATTTTTTAGGTAATACTAGGAAAGCCTTAGTCATTGAACTTCTATATAAATCCAACACAAGCCTCAGGAGTTTCACTGTGACATCTATAGAAAGCAGAAACTTCACCTTGAATAAAAATCTGCTAAAACTGTTGAACAGTCAAGCACTGTACATTTTCAATTGTTCACACAGAAAATACTGCTATTTTCTAACTTAGCTCTGTCTGTAAAGTTGCTGTGAATCTGTGAAAATCTGTGAAATCTGTGAAAAATCATAGCACCACAATTTCAGTTCAGCAGTTCACAGAGGTTAAGATTCCAGCAATCATCAGAATAAATAGTCTGATCTCCTGCATGTTATAGATATAACCCTCCATGGAGCACAGCAATTTTTGTCTAGTATATCAACTTTTGGCAGTATAACCAGACTTAATCCAAAGATATGTGGAAAGCTTTATTTCCATGAAACACCACTCCTCCCTCCTACTCTGTTCCATAGAGGAAAAGGAAACTTTATTTTCTCCTAGTTTCTCATTAAAGTCCACCTGATTCCATATTCCAACCTAGGTTCTTAATAAGCCAGTTAGTATTTTATTCCTAAATACCATAATCATACCCTTCTATCATTCCGACATACAGAAAGTTAACCTCTCCCACTACAAGCCTTTTTTCTTTAGTACTTGAGTAAGTTTTGAGTTTATTCTCCATCTTCTCCAATTTTAACAGTATTTTTAACTGTGGACACTGAGTTTCACATAAAGTTGTATCCAAGTTATATCCAAGACGAAAATCATATCTCTAGCACTGTTATTCCTACAAATGCTACTTTTCTTCACAGGATCCTTCTAGGATTTCATGTTTAGTTGCTTACACATTATAACCGTTTGAAAGTACCTTATTTTTCTCTTTAATTCATTGACATGAAACACTCAGCTCTTGCAAGAATACTAATCTATGAAGTGTTTCAGAGATCACAGTAGGTAGTATTCAAGGTAGATATCGAGATCTAAACAGTCACTCAGAGTTTTCACTCAGTGAAACAGGCACATCAACAGCCAGTAAATCTGCTTATTTTGTGTGTGTGTGATGGAAGATTGTGTGAATTTTATTCTAGTCTATAGGCCATGAAGAATACTTCAAGTCACCTTACAACTTTAAGAAGTTGGTGTCAAATAAGTGCTCACATTTTGACCCTCTTGCACCTCCCTCTAGTGGATCTATATGCTGTTTACCAAAAATTGATCATTCTTTGGTAAGTAGCCTTGCAAACTATTTTTTACAGGGCAAAGGGACTTTCAGAATTGCACAAAATCTTTGCATGAGATGGGCACAGCATCAAAGAACAGGGACAGATAAAAAATAAAAATCTTTAAAACTCAGCTGGATCAACCTGGAAAATTAATGAATGGCCTCACAGTGTTTGGCTACATGGCTGAGCCTGCTGTAGCAATCAAAAAAATGAAACATTCAGCCTCAGTCATGGAATGATTTGTTTTTCTCTAAATGAAAATAGTAATAGGAAGAAGCAGTTCTATGTGTATGTGCATTTCTGTGCAAGTTACAAATGCTTGTAGAAATATGAGGTCAGCACATCCCAAGTACTTAAAATCACAAATTCCAGGGGGAAATTACTTAATAATTTTAATTAACAGCCTGTTATTCTATCACAGAAACAATGAGTTTTAAGCAACATTTACAGACAGGATCAATAAATCAGGCTGCTTTTATTAAAGTGCCTAAATAAGGAATTTACAAATTGACAGCTGAGCCAAAGAATGACAAATTCAATGATTCAAGTATTGAAGGCATATCAGCCTCCACTGATTCTCTCTAAAATCTGTACATCACTACCACTGGCTCCACATGAGAATGACTGGAGATTTTAATACTGCTGTCTAAAGCTGTAGGTAAAATCTATCCACAGCCTGAATGCGTCATGGTGCTCATGCCACAACAAAACACTGTAACTGAACAGCAAATCTTATTTTAATTGAGATTCATCTCACCTAAATGTAAGGCATCGAAATTCAGAGTAGTTATATTGTCTGACATTTCGGAGCCTGAGGTCAGGTGAAGTTAATTCTGTGATGAAAAGATTTCACAGCTTAGTTCTGAGTATAAACGCAAAGAGATGGTCCATCCCTATTTGTGCTCTTCTACTAAAGAGAGTGGGAACAGGGCCTTGCCCTTGGTTTTCGTTTAGTATGAAGGTTCCAGTTTCTTCCAATACCTATATGCAGCATCTATAACATAGGCATCTATAACGTAGGAATTTTAGCAGTGTTCTATGATGGTGTGTCAGATGAGATGAAGGCAGAATGATTCACTTTTCTCACCCCACAACAATCCATGTCATGCAGAACACTGCTTACATGTTGTAAAGACTCAGCACATCACCATCATGTGGACATATCCTGAATTTCCTCACTGGAAAATAATGCAAAAAAATTAAAAATATTAGAAAGAAGAGGTCATAAACCAGGTCTTGACACAAAGAAAGGAGAACCATTATGGAAATCAGGCTCTGAGCATACAGGAAAAGTGAAGACATTACAAAACAGAGGTGTCTGAAGGTCAGGCAGGAAGCAGGGAGAATGATGTTTATACAACCAACCACACAGCATCAGGATGATGGAAGCAGAGCAGTGAAACTGTGCTTTGTCCAGGCTAATTAGGCCTGCTGAGAAATTCCATCCTACCATCATTATATGGCTTGAGTTCCTAAATGAGCTTGTTCAGAGGGTCCAATGCAGACATATCTCCCCATCCCTGGAGGAGAATCCTTTAATTCCTGTAGCTCATGAAGAAGTTTTTCTTGTTGAGCTCACAGCAAAGCACAAGATTAGATGAGAGTTAGTAATGTGCACTCTGTTCTGCAATTGCAGTTTCTGCAATCAAAAGTATTGTTTAGTTGCTTGTTGTGTGTTCCCCAAGGTAGGCAGCTAAGCACTACACAGCAGTTCACTCACTCCCTTCCCTCTCACCAGTGGGCAGCGGGAAAAGGAAGAATAAAAGCACAAAATCTTCAGGGTTGAAGTAAAAGCACATTTAATAAGTGACGGTCACATGGAAGAAGAGAAAAAGTTAAACAGAACAAGCAATACAAAGGCAATCACTTACTACGTCTCATGGGTAGACCAATGCCCAGCCAGCTCCCAAGCTAAAGAAAAACCCAAAGCACTTAACTCCTAAATCTCTCTTTTCCCTTTTTATTGCTGCACATGAGGTTATATGACATGGACTATCTCCTTGGTTACTTTGGATCATCTGCCTGGTTTGCTCAACCTATTGCAAAACCCCCGTTGTATTCAGTGAGGAGGAGAGGGAAGGACAGAACGAGAAACAGAGAAGTCTTTGACTAAGTGAAAACACAGTTCAGCAATAGGTAGAATATTATTATGTTATCAGTACTGTTTTGGTCAGATTTTAAAACAAAATTTTTGTCAAAATTAAAACACAGCATCATCAAATCTGCTATGAAGAAAGCAAACTCTATCCCAACAACGTCCAGTACTTTGCTGAATAAAATAATTCAAGTGTAGCTTCTTAGTCAGATGATAGATTTAAGTCATTCTAACACACACCAATGCTGTGAGATCAGTAGATTTGCAAACCAAACCTTCTGTGATTCATTCCTTCCAGCACAAGGGGTCTCGTTATTTTTGTATGTATTACAGTGAGGTATCATTCCAGAGCTCTCTGAAAAAAGTGTTTACATACAGAGACAGCCAAGTCACATAGAAGCAAGAAAAAGTTACTTAATCAGCTGAACATAATCATATATAAATACTTCCTACTTTTAATGCAGAAAACAAACAGACTCCATTTCTTTTTTCTCTTTGTTGATAACACAAGGGTATGTTTCTTCCCTCATTCATAGACTGTCCTCATTATACACTCCATTGTATTTCCAGTGTCCTGGTGGCTGTGTTTGGCTGTGCCTCTGAAATGAAATTCCCAGGTTATCCATGTTGTCAGACCCTCAGATTGTCCTCTGAGGAATACTGTAAACATCAGCAGAGAAACATCAAGTGCAAATCTGCCAAAGTATTTAGTCCTTGTTCCAAAGCATCCCAATGTCCAGTCCTGTAGTTCATCTCCTGAGATGTGCTACTTCTAGCAGCATCTTATCTCAAAGGCCACGTTGTCCTGTCATGCCCTTGTACCCCTGACTCCCAACCAACAATTTTCTAAAAGTCCAGTGTCTGGTTCCCCTTTTTATAATAGAATGCTACCATAATTAGGCAATTGGAATCTGGGGAACTGTAAGTTGCTACCGTCCCTTCAGTCCTTTCCATGTTCACAGGATGTAAGGGAAGACAATTTCCCAGAACCACGGTACACGGCACAGACTTCCTCACAGCTTTGCTGACAAGTGCAGACATCAGAGCACATAGAAAACAGTTTCTACCAAGACTTTCTTAATGGTGGCCACCCAGACACTGGAAAATGCTGAATATTTTCCCTGCTGTCCACACCAAAACCAGCAAACCTCTTGATATTAAAAATCCCCTCACTGTGTGAATTGATAGATGCAATTAACCAAGGTGACCACAACCCACAGCTGAAGAGCAAACACTGAACTTATTCCGTCACCTCACTGGCTGGAGTATTAAAAAAAAAAAAAAAAAAAAAAAAAAAAAAAAAAAAAAAAAAAAAAAAAAAAGAAAAAAAAAGAAAAAAAAAAAAGTGGGGACACACACAATGCTTAGTCCAGTCTTAACAGGAGCACAAAACACATGAGCCCATTCCTGACCATATCGTGTCAAAGGGCCTGGCACATGCACAAAACTCCACAAGGCTGTGATTTGTATAACCTCCAAGGTTCTGCTCTCTGGTCCAGCAGGAGACCCAAGCCTGTCTGCAGATACCTTTTAATTTTTTGACAGCATTCTGTTCTCTTCTACAGAAATTCCACTTCCCAAGACAGACAAGAGATCATCCCAAAGCAAGCACAATATGTGAAATTTCCCATAAGGAATTTTCTCAGCACCCCCCAGTTGCAAGGTCATCTTGAGAGAAAACAACTCCATTTTCCCTCCTCACCAAATCTTCCAGTTTTAACCCCTTCCTTTCAACACCCATGTCTACAGGATCTCTGCTAGAGATGACTTTCATGGTTGATGATCAACCTGATGATCAATCTGTTGACTAGAGAGAACATCAAAAAAGAATACCGATACTTTGCACATCTGTAGGCAGGTCGACCTCTGCTACCAGCAAAAACGATTCATATGTAATCACATCATGGATGAAGAACAGTGTGGTGTCTCAGTGCATGTTTTAATGAGAACTCAGAGCTGCAGACACAAAAGATCAGATCAGACTGTACTGCTAAATATGACAACACTTGTGAATAGTACAGTCCATGGCATAGATTTTGGAAAAGGGCAACGAGCATCATCCAGGACCTTTGTCTGGCAAAAGTCATAGCATAAACCAGAGATCATTCTTGATCCTACAGACAGATTGCCCCCACTTGAAGTCCAAGATAATTTATCCACGTAGACATTGATCATTCTATGCCAGATGGCCTCACAGAAAAAAAAAGTAGCCTCACACACATTTCCTTTACATGAATAAACAAAACCAAAGAACCAAGGTTTGGTGCTGGTAGTCTTCAGAGTTCAGCCATGTCTTCAGTATACAAGAGAGCAACAGAGAAATGACAGATACTGTTGAGATTCACAAGCATTTGACTGGAAAAACTTAGACATGGAATAAAAAAATGTAGCATTTTACCACTGTGATGGAAAATATGGATAATAATGTTCATTTCCCTTTCAAAAATGGGGATTTATGAGACTGACAGTACAGGAAGAACTCTGAAAATTACAATATACATGCTGAACTTATGATTTATTCAGCAGTATTACTCAATTAGCATGACTGGCATTAATGCTATAAAAAGAAGAAAAAAGTGTCTGAATAGCCAGGGCAGAAACTGAACCATTTAGAAATTAAAAATATATTCACAGAAAGCCCTTGCAGAAGACAATTATCTCGTAGAAAAGTCAGCCATTTATTCAAGCAAATCAAGAAGTAGCCCACAAGTCAAGTAACAATTGAATTAAGATACCAATCACTGTATCTATTAAGCTTTTTAAGATTATATGACAAAGTTTAAAAGAACATTCCAATACAATGTGAAATATTATTCTTATTGCTATATCTAATTACAAAGAGGTGTAAATCACTTGGTTTAACCTTTAAAAAAAACCCTGCCTCAAATATGTAATATTAAAAATAGCGATCAGATATGTGGCTCCCATACGAATGGATTATAGCCCAGCAAGTTTTACAGTCACTGTGAAAACTTATATTGAAAATTTTCCTCTTTCTTTTCTTTAGCAGGGCCGTTGAGATAGGGCTGGGATGAGGACAGGTCCAGCTGTCAGCCTGTGGTTCTGGACCATGCATGACAGAGCAGTGGTAGGGCTCCAAACCAGCATCCTGCAGCATGACTAGGCAGGAAATGATCCTGTGCTGGGCTGAAACAGCAGCCTTGGACATGGACAGGGTGTCCAGGGAAGGTAGACTGCAATGGTTAGGACTTGCAGTGCTCTTGGGGCCTAGAAGATTTCACCTCATCAAAGCATTTAAGCAAATATTTTAAGACCAAGGTAAGCAGTTAAGAATGTGACTGATTTTACCTTACAAACTGTTGATGTCAATGCAAATTACTGTCACAGATTGAAGTGCTCCTTTGGAATGAGAGCTGTGTTTATTCTCTCTGAAGCAAGAACTAGTCAGCTATTTAATACACTCGGCTGGATCAGGATGGCATAAAAGAACTTTATTCATTACATGATTCTCTGTCCAACAGCATACTGCAATTGAATAGTAATGATATCATTAAATTTTAGGACTTCAGCATTTTGTAAATTAATTTGGCCTCTCTGTCTTGAGAGGCAAAGGGCAGAGAGGGAGTCCTTAAATACTGATGAATTTTTTTAATAGATGATGAGAGCCTTCATTTGTGGAAAAACACTTAGCTGGTTTATACTGTATTCCAGACAGCGCTATATCACTTTCACTTCTGGAGTCTGATGCTGTTCTGAAATGGGATGAGACAGTAAAATCTGTGAGATGAAGTTCATTGTCTTCTGTTTCCCTCCGACTGAATAAATTACCAAACTAATAACATTACTTTTTTTAGATTGCATTAAAGACCAGTGCCAGTCCCAAAGTTTGCTTCTGAAATAATTCCAGTCCAAGCTGGCAAATCTGCACATAATTAAGTCCTTGTTAACCTACAGAAATGTGCCCATTCACCTCTTCATCTAGCAAATACTAAATGCTGACACTGATAAGTCACTATCATCTCACCCAGACATTTTGTGAGATACTTAGGTAGAAATGTAGGATCAAGCAAGTGAATTTAATGGGTATTTTCAGGAATTGCACTAGTACATTCTTCACATCCTGGCTTTATAGACTAGACATTTTGGCAGATGAAAGGCAATGACTTAGGATTCGTACCAGATTGGCCATTCAGAAATCCCAGATGTGTCCATTAGATACATGTAGACCATCACTGTAGCTCACATGAAACTCTGTGTTAGTTTTGAATATGCAAAAAGGAATAAAGTTAATTTACAACCTACTCCATCTAAGAAGCCTATCCAGTGTCAAATCTAGTGCTTGTGCACACCTCATATAGCTAGATGATGTACAGTAGAAGAATAAATTCCTCATTGTGAGGATGTTGAGTGGATGTCTTTTCCCTGGAAGTGTTCAATGCCAGGTTGGATGCGGCTCTGAGCAACCTGGTGTAATTGAAGAGATCCCTGCAAATGGCAGAGGGGTTGGAACTAGATGGTCTCAATGTCCTTTCCAACCCAAGCCACTCTATGAATCTATGATGATTCTGTGATATATATTCAGAGGATAAAAAGTATCCGGGACAGAACTTTCATGCTTTTATCTTCCTGGGTAGATAGATAAATATCAACCTATGTCGCTGTTGTAATTCTTCACAGGAAAGGGATGTGACATCACGCTTTTCAGTGCCACAACCCAGTTCTTTACCATGCAAGTTAATAGTGGTTCTCTGTTAACTGGTAACACTCAGAGACTATGTCTGTATTGGTGAACAAAACATTGCAGAATTGTTGCCTGACATTGGAGCCAGCTGGCACAGCTTTTATCCTTTTAAACTCTCCCAGTGACCAGTGCTTGTTGGGAATCATGACTCATAGCTTTCCAACTTGGCTTGAGAGGTATTTGACCAAACACAGCCCAAACCATGCCAGGGATAATGCCCACAATACAATAGAAGAGGTGGCTGAGTCCCAGACCATGGGAGCATATGCTGGCATTATTTAATTTACCAGCACAGATGTGACTACAAACTGTTATTATGGTAGTGAAGCTGATAAAGCACAAAAAATACCCCATGTTTGTAAGTTGCATAAGTGCATATTTATGTGGACTCACACATTTGAAAATTTGGTTTTATCTACTTATGTACCACTATAGAACAAAAAACCAAGAAATTAAGTTTATTTATCCCATTTTGCCTCACAGAGAGTCTGCCCCAGGCAAAAGTTCCCCAAAGGCCCTTTTCATTTGGAAGCTGGATAACTAAACAAAGAGAGGGCAGTCCATCAACTGAAAAGGACTACAAATACAACTTTTTACCCAAATCTGATTTTCATAGTTATTTCTTCCTTTCCTGGAGCAATGGATGAAAAAAATAATTTCCAGACTAAAGAGCAATGGAAATAATACCACTATGGAAGCAGGGTATATAACCTGTCAGGGCCTCCCTGAGGCAAGAAGGAATGAAATGCAAACTCTATCGATGAGGACCCAACAAATGTTCTTTATCTCCAAAGGCTGTAACAGAAGCCTTGAATAATTGGCTTAGACAGACATGCCTATTTTATCAGAGGAATCTCCCCCAGCTTTTGCCTTTTTTTTTTACCTCTCCTATCTTTGTTATGCCTGTTTCCAACCACTTCCCTTTACAAGCCATTGATGTCCCCAGGCTGCTGAAACTCACTCACAATTCAAGTGATTCATAAGGCTGGGCTGGCAATAGCAGCTCTGTGCACTCCCTCCTGCTCTCTTATGCCTCAGAGGACAAAATGAGACATCCAGGTCAGTCAGGGATCTCTGACTTCTGCCTCTCCTCTGCAAAATCTGCCCTTTCAGAGTATTCCAGTGACAGTCACACTCTTCTTACGCAAAACAAGAAAAATGTCCTCGGAATCACAACAGACAAGGCAAAACATCAGCAATGGAAGCAGGTGAAAACATTACTGGTGTTCTCAGGGTTAAATCCCAGGGCTAGTCCTGTTCAACACTATCATCATCACATTTTCTTGTCGTACCAAACTGGGAAGTGCTGTTGACTTTTTCAATAAATGAGAAATTGAAGAAGGATCTACATAGATTACAGAAGCGGGCAATGCTTAATGGGGTTAAATTTTAAAAGTTCCACTGTTAGATACCGCATTTGGGATGGAGTATCACTGGGCACAAGAATAAATGGGAGAGGACTGGCTGGAGAACAGCCCTGCAGATAGGGATCCAGGGGTCCTGGCCAGCAGGCGTTGAACACTATTCAGTGGTGTGTTCTGATAGCAGATAGGGAAAAACACATAAAACAAAAGACTCCAATTAAATTCCTAAAATGAGGGGAAAAAGGAAAAATAAAAAAAGACACAGGAGAAGACTTTGAAGAAATGAAATGGAAAGTAAAAGAAAGAAAAAAATGCTAATGTGAGTGAAAATAACAAAAGTGAAAAGGATAAAAAAAAGAGAAGGAAAAGGCACAGAAGATTTCCCAATTAATCTGAATGGAAATCACAAGATTTACGGTCAGGAAAGGGAATGAAATCTTGAAATCAGAGAACCAAAGGCTCTGGAAAGGAGATGTGAGCAAAAACTGTGCCAAGGGAAAAATGGAGAAAAATTTGAAAATAAAGTGCTTAGGAGCAACATAGCTGAGATGAAATGTGACGCAGTGAAAAGGTGCAAAACTTACAAAGATGACTTCAATATAACTCTTGAAATCAGGGGAAAAAAGTAAAAAAAGAGAGAGGACAAGACTTGGAAGAAATTACATGTAATAAAAAAAAGGAAGCAAAAATTGCAAAAGTAAGTGAAAACCATACAAGTGAATGGGATGACAAAATCTGCTGGGAAATGCACCCAAGCTTGTCCAATTAATCCTCACTGAAATCACAGCTTGTCCAATTAATCCTCACTGAAATCACAAGAAATCTTGAAATCAGAGAACCAAGTGGAACAAAGGCTCTGCAAAGGAGATATCAGCAAAAACAGTGCCATGGGACACAAGATGAAAATTTGGAAATGGAGTGCTTAGGAGCAAAATGCCTGAGATGAAATGAGGGGCAGAGAAAAGGAGCAAAACTTGCCCAAATTACTCCAATTCAGCTCCTCAAATCAGGGAAGAAATGTAAAAAATGAGAGAAGACTTTTAAGGAATGAAATGGAAAAAAAACAAAGGAAAACTTGCTAATGCAAGTGAATACCATAATATTTAATGGGATGACAAAAATGCAGGGAAATGCACAGCATCACCATCCAGGCAGAAGAGATGATTGTCCCACTGTTTTCAGCTTGGTTAGGCCTCATCTGGTACAAGATGTGCAGTTTTGGGCCTTACAATGATTTGAAGATGCTTGAATGTGTCCAGATAAGGGCAACGAAGCTGCTGACAAAGCTGGGAGAAATGTTTTACGTGGAGCAGCTGAGGACTCTGGGTTTTTCTAGTTTGGGGAAAACAAGGCTGAGGTGCAACCTCATTGTCCCCTACAGCTTTCTGAGGTGAGGACATGGGAAGTGAAGTGCTTAGAGATGGGAATGGTTCAATGCTGCAAAGGAAGGTGCAGACTGGAGTTCAGGAAGCATTTCTTTATCCAGAGGGTGATCGAATGCAATAGGCTTCCTATAGAGGTGGTCAATACCCCAAGCCTGCCAGTGTTTGAGGCACTGGGTCCTTTTAGTCGGAGCTATATGGCTCAGTCTTGAATTATATATATGCATTTATATGCATATATACATATATAATTTTTCTATTATAGATGTATTATAGAAGTATTCAGTAAAGATTGGTTGTTAGAAGAAAAAACTCATTTTGTCTCAACAGCTTGACACTATTCATAATGGGAAAAGTCTTGATGGAAGAAGGAAGAATGAGGTGGAAGAGTACCTGTGAATGAAATATGCTCCAAAAAATCTGGAAAGACTCTTAAAATGCATAGAGTTGTCATACCCATGCTGTTATGACTGGGTAAATAATAAAAGAGATGGAGCAAAATGGATGTGCTTAATGTTACAGAGAAAATCTGAGTTGCTGTGTCCTATGCCATACAAGCCTCCTTCTCTGGAAACTTCCTACACTTCTGCTGGAATATATTAGTAATGTTCCTCTCCATTCAGGTTAGACCCAAGATCCTATTTATGCTAACCACTATAAAAATAAAACTTATCATCCCCTACAGCACCTAAGTTCAAGAAAAAAATGAAATCTTCCTTTACCCAGAGCCTTTGAGTAAGGGTGCTGTTTGTAAGATGAACGCCACATCAGCACCAAGACTACCTCTTCCCATTGACACTGCAGGTACAGTTCCCTGTAGAGAAAAGTTCAAACTAATGACCCTCATCTTGAACTCAACCTTCACAGTATGCACTTAACTCTAAGTTAGGCAGGAGAAGTCAGACTGAACAAACTCCTTTTCTCTAGAGTGGCCTTCTCTGTAATCAGACGACTAGGAAAGCACACTTGCTTTGGGTCATGAGGTGGAGAAGGAGCCCTTGTATTCAGGGAAGGGATAAGATGTATCAGCTCAGTCCCCTGTCTCCCGTTCTTCTGTTGAGATGCTAGTGGTACGTCCCCACACATATAAGAGGCAGATGGAAAATCCCACTAGCAAACAAACTTCTGGGACAACAGAGCATGCTGAAAATGTTCTGGTCTGAATTTCTGGAACCATGTCAGGAAGTTGCTCGCTCATTTTTAAGCATCAATACAAACCAAATTGGCCTGGCGGTTACTGCATTCCAGTGGTGGGGAGTAATGCCACACATGATGGGTGCACACATGGTCCTCAGCAAGAGAAATGGATAAGAATTGCAGAGGGATGTACAGTGATGGTTGTTTGACTCTTGAAAAAACAAAACAATTTGCATTCTTAAACAGGTAATAACTGAAATAGCATGGAAGTTGCATGAGAGTTCGAGAGTTTTACATATTTTTGTTATCTTTCTAAGACAATTTTATTCACATTTCTGAACTGTTTCAATTTGCCATGAAGTTTAACCATCTCTATTCCCTTTTGAATGCTAAATTAATTGGTACTGAGAACCTCTGACCTATTTTCTTCTGTTATTTTTTTTCGGATTTTTTTTAATCTGAATCGTGTCACTCTAAGCAACCTCCTAAAAAGCATCTGAAACAGCAGGTACTGTGTTTCACCAGACACTTATCTTCTCTCTGCCTACCTCATTTTAAAAGGAAGCTGCACTGAAAATGGGATTTGATTACAAAAGGAATCAATCTGTAACTCAGAAAAAAGAACCTCCTTCATAATTTATATAGCCTTGCTGCTTCACCCGAATAATGTTCATCTGTAATTTATTCTTCCTGCGGGTTTCCCCCTCTAAATGAGTGAAAAATGACAAGAAACCTTTGGAAAGTAGTTTGCTATTACAGAATTATAGAAAAAACTGGATTGACTCATTTAAACTCCCTAGTAATAGTCTCATAGGTCTTAAGAAAATACTGTCATTCAATTTAAGTAGGGTTTTATTTGATCCAGGTGCAGCTGGATATCAGAAAGGTAATGTAAATACAACAATCTATTGTCAAGAGTGTAGGCAGTTTAATTTCTTTGCAGATGATATATACCTTGATTTCCTGTTTAACTGGCAGGATAATCAGCATGCAACTGTGGGAAACAATCATTAATGTGATGAAATATGGAAATGAGCCTCAGGCATAGATAGAGGGTGGAAGCATAATCCTGGGGTGAAGGATTCATGGTCTTGCCTTGAATTTTATCTCAGCTGTATGCAAAAGTCTCTGTCTACAGAGAGAAAACACAGATATTCATTTCTCTCATCCTTTGTCTATTTATGGTTGAAAAGCCTAAATCCAAGGACCATCTCTCATCTTTTGCATGTCTGCAGTCTATGGCATGAGACCTTGCTTGTCATGCAAATGCATAAATATATACTATAAATATACAGAGAAAAGCAATGTGTGAATGAAGAGTAGGTATATCATCGGGCATATGTTTACCTTCTGCACTTGAAAAACTGGGACAGGCAAAAATCAAAATTTTTAGGAATACAAAAATATGTTATCAAAAGTTTTAATACATTTGTCATCTTATCACAAAGAATGATATAAAGCTTATTCAGTATACTTATTAAACTTGCACGTACACAATTTAATGTAATAGTTTCTTTCATCACAGGGAAACTGATGCATACAAGCAGCCAAAAGAATTGTTCAAAATCAAATGGTGGAAGCTAAGATAGATTTTTACATATGCAAATCAAATGCATCAATTCCTAGACAATATTTTAGGAAAAAAAAAAACAACAACAAACTATGTTTACTCACATTAATTACTGCTTTTCAGAAATCAACACAAAATGTACTACTTAGAAGCAAATTCTTCCAGTGCTTCCATTTTGAACATGGGGAAATAATTTGGTTGGGAAAGTAATTTATTTGACTTTTCCAAGTATAATTTATGGCACACACAGGAGGTTTTTCCAAAGCAACATTATTCCAATCCTGAATTATCATGAGACAGAGCACAGTGCTGACTTTTATTTTTGATTGTCGTTCAGATAATTAAGATTACTTTAACATTTTAGACAAAATAGTGATAACACCAGCAATATATATGGAAATTGGATTTCAGGTTTTGCTGAACTTATTTCTTCCTGGTAACAACAAAGCTCAAGATCTAGGCTCACTTGCTTCATATCACAGGGTATATTAAAATTATGCTTCAATTTCACATTTCTATAAATGGATTAACCTTTCTTAATTTAAGCAGTTTCCAGATGGCCTTGGAGGGCAGCTCTTGCTCCCCAAATTGTATGTAGCAAAATTGCTCTGCTACAGCTCTAACAAATCTGCACTAGGAGGGGAAATACAGAAAGAATTAATGTTATCTGAAGGATATGGTCTAGGGTATAGATATTCATGGTAAAAAAAAAAAAAAAAAAAAGTGGGGGAGTTCTGGCTATTTCTTCTTTTTTCCCACTTACCTCTCATGCAACATGTGTAGATTGATCATTTAAATCCATGTTTTAGGAATTTATTTTTCATTTAGCTTATGTCCTAGTGCATTGCAAAGTTGAAGAAACTTAGCAACGTCTTCCTGTCCAGGTTCTTCTTACATTGACTCTGCACTTTGTAAGGAGGTGCCTCCCAGAGCTCCCCAAACTATTCCCCTGGACAACCACAGTGACAGAGAAGTTGGTTGTTCTGTTATGCCTTTGGAAGGAAATCTTGCTGGTCTCAGTCAGGGTCCAGAACTAGGGACAGAGGGAAATTGCGTAAGACTCCATATTCATCAATAAGGCTATAACCATAAAAAACTGTCTCACTCTAACTTTTAGTTTCACAAAAAAATGTTTTCATAGTTCACCTGTTGATTTTCCCTGTCCACAAACCATGGTTCTCCTCATCTACAGTCACACACCCACTTCACAAACAAGCAAAGAGATCAGGACTAGCCTTGGATTGTCTAACCATAAAAAAAAAGGTCTTGAAAAGAAAAACTTGAATCTGTTAGACTGAATGACTGTTCACACCTGCACACACAAAGTGACACAGGAAACTCAAAAGAAATAAAACCAAACCAAAACACTAGAGGTTTATTATCTAACAAAATTGGGATAATGGAGAGGCTCTATCTGCAGAGTATTATACAAAGCTCATGACTCTGCTAGTTAACCAGAGGTCTGTTCCGCATGCTGGGCATACACTGTTAAATAGGATACACATAACTGCTCAGCCAAGTTTCACAATAACAGAAATGGAGACACAAAAATTGGTAGCATTCAGCATGGGATCAGCAAGACTGAATGTGACCCAGTTCACTGGGGCTCAGAACCTCCCTTCAAAGGCAGGAGGAGGCTGGAAGCACCGGTTCAATAAATAAATGGGCAAGGAGCAAACCTGAGATAAAAAGGCATCACTGGCTAAAGCAGCACTTGAGCTATTTACTGGAGGATGTCACTAATGGCCAAAACAAAACACTACTATGCACTCAGGGGAAGTCTGAGTTGTGTATTCCCAAAATGAATCCACTCAGTATGGTCTGGAGCTACAGTTAGAAAAAAGAGGAAAAGAAAGCCAACCACAGTCATTAGGATGCTTAAGAATATTTTCAAGTGTGTGTTTGTCCTCAACATATAGAAGTAGGTCATGCCATTCACCCAGTGACATGCATAAATTTGGTTGCAGATCTAAGAATTACAACAGGCATAAGACAAATATAGAATTATCACCTTTATGTAATGGACAAATATACCAATAACTGTACACTGAAGTTAATCTGTTCCATTTATCCCTGTAGATGAACCCACGCTAGCAGGTATAGTATTAAATTTGTCAGCATCTGGCCTAGAAGTGTGACACAGCTGTTCCTCGAAACAATGGTGCCAGTTTAAGCATCACTTGAGCAGAATTTGCAATACATCCCAGTGTTTGTCTTTCTTCCAGTTATTCTCTCTCTTCCGTTATCCTACTGTCTTTGTTCTCTCGTTTATGCTCAGATGGTCCTGTATTCTCCATTCCTTTTTTGGCATCATTATTATTATTATTACTGTTCTTGGTATTTGTCTTCATCTACCAGCTCTCATCCGTGCCATTTGCTTTGCCCTTTGTTTTATTCTTGTCTTCTGAACTGGGCTGGCAATAAGACATGACTGCATGGCAAGGAAATCTTTCATCTCAGTGTTCAGTCAGAAAACAAAAGTGTTGAGCCAACTCTCTGGAGTCTGGCATTTTTTCTCTCCATCAAACAGAACAAAGTAAAACACAACTGCTCTCCTCAGGTAAAACTCAGAGCTCTGTCCTCTGCCAGGGCACTTCTCCTAGATTCTACTGGATGGATCATCTGCATGCTTTGCAATCATAACTCACAGTTTAGCAGTAAAGACATTATTGTTGTGCTGTTCACGCATCGTAGCACTTCATTTCTTACCATTTGAAATTCTGCAAAACGTATTTAATGATATTTCCTTCCTTTACAAAATGCATGAATATGTATTCAGAAAAAAACACTGGAGTTTCATTTTTTCACATGCTCCAGAAACTTTATGTATCGCATATAATCAGACCAAAAATGTTCTAGATATTTAAGCTCCTCAAAAGGAATTCCAGTCACTTGATACAGGTAAAACTGTGCATTTTAGATGACTGCTGTTTGTCGTATTTTTTCTTTCAGTTGTATCCAAGATTGCTATCCACAAAAATTCACTATTTCTTTCTATTTCTTGCTAATGGATTTTGGAGACAAAAGAGAGATTGCTTAAATGTCAATTTTTTTTTTCTCCTGACAGATTGCCTATTAAGTAGAAAAAATTTCAAGTAATGTGTGAAATAAAGCTGCAAGTCAATGACAGGGTTCTGGCCCTCTAAATCTGACATCTTACAGCTTCTGTCGAGGGTCACAATTGCAGACACTTTCCCTTCTTGATTAAGTTTTTCTGCTTATTATATTTTATCATCTTATGCTCTTGGTGTGAAAGAAAAGTTTCCTTTCTTTTTCTCTGTCTGCTTTTAAAGAAATGTACCATTACCTGACTAGGAAAAAAACCCCATTTTGTATTGGCTGAAAAATTAGGGCTGATTGGCATTTAATTTTGTGTTGCAAGTTTTCTCTCCTGCAAAATAGAACAATTCCTTTCCAGAGAGCTGATTCCTTAGGGGACCATGCAAGGAGCTTACCCTAGTCCCACCTGCAAGGCACCTGCCTGGCTCACCAACTGGCTGGCATCCCACTCATGTTTCTAGGCAGACAGCCAAAAAGAAAGGTCACCTGAGAGCAGCTGCCAGGTGGAAGTGAGAAAAGCCACCCGTACTCCAAGGGAGCCAGGTGTCATGTCGGGCAAAGAACAGAGCAGCCTTCAGGCAGTCAGGGCTAGCAACTGGTTAAATATTTGAAGTTTTCAAAGAATTAAATCTGAAGCAACTCACAGACAGGTGTTCTGAAAGAAATTTCCAAGAATTGTGATGGTTGCTAAAAATACATCTTAATATACATTAGTACAGAGTAAGTCTTACTTCTTGGTGATAATCAAAGAGGAAAAGGGGATAATCTAGGTAACTGCAGAGCAGTTAATCTGATTTCACTCTCCAGCAGAGAAACCTAAAGTTGATATGGGATTCAATTAATGAAAATTAAAGATAGAACTATAATTAACACCAGTCTACATAGTTTTATAAGAACAGCTCATGAAACAAAATTAATTTTCTTATTTGACTTCAAAATGTTTGTGCAGCTCATAATGTACTTAGATTTATTAAGGATTTTGACTTCAGATGGAAAATTAACTCTTCAAAATATCATGGATGCACATTCTAAATGTTTTAAACCATATTAAGCAGGATGGCTGATGGACAAAAGAAATGTTCAGAAAAAAAGGTCATCATCAAATGCAGGTAGCTCTGGAAGGACTCTTCTGGATTTGTGTTATGTGAACAATACTTACTTAGACATGTATCTCTAAACCTAAAAAAGTGATTTGGAGAGAGTTGATAGCCTGGGAGACCTGCAAGCAGGTCTCCATGAACCCACAGAAGTCTATAAGGAAAAAGGGAAATCGATTTTCTTGTATGTATAAAGACAGAAGAAATCATGATGAAAGAGAGCAAATGCTACCATGAGCTGTAAAATAAAAAAGGTCAGTACTCTGCTTGTTGAAACACGCAACAGAAAACTATACTGTTTATAGAAAAGGGATAGAGAAAACTTATGTAACCTAGGCAGAGATGCCTTAGCCATATTGGAAGAGGTATCAGAGACTAAAGAGCTTTCTAATTCTGTAGGAAGATTTAATCGGGTATAGTCATAATACTGATTGCACACAACGTTTTCATAGCAAGGCTGATTACCAGAAGCAGTGATAGATTCTCCAGCTTCAAGTATTTGCCAGCAAATCCTAGATGCATTCCTCCAGGTGCTCTGCATTTAGACCTCATGCACAGGCTGTAGTGTGGGGATACAGTGGTTAAATGTAGATTTGGGTACATAGGAGTTAAAAATTAAGAAGGCAAAATTCTTCTTAATCTTTCAAGTTCGTGAAGATATACAGAACACCTTTATCAGTTTTCATTAAACTCTCTGCAAAAATGGCTGTTCTCACTTCAGTAGTTTGAGGCACATTTGCACGGCACAGGGCACAAAAGAGAATGAAGATACTTGAAAGTTGTTTATCTTGGGAGAAAAGCAAAACCTCAGGGAAAGCCCTAGGGTGATATAAGCTTTGTATTTCCCCTAGAAGCAGAGGTGTTTGGATGTCTGGCTTTTTAAGTGTGGTGCAGAAACACTACAGAGACCACCAAGCGAGAGACTGAGGTTTGAATGATCAACTCTAACCATCATTTTCTAAAACATCCTTGTGAAAATAAACCCCCGGGTAAAGAGATAGATCATAATTTTTTAGAAAGAAACTCCAGTTAACTTAGTTGCAGCTGTAGGACAAATCTTTCTCTTCACTAAATAACCTTTCAGCTGACTCTGATTCTTTCTGACATATTAACACTATGTGTTTAAGTATTCCCCTCAGTTCTCAGATTAATACCACCCAGTCTTTCACTAATAAAACAATCTTTTCTCTTTGCCCTTTCTAAGTTGAAGTGTATGCAAATTATATCCAAAGACATAGTCCCTGGATTGATTCCCTGATGATGGAAGGATAATTTACTTTCTCTGTGTCAGGTAATGCCACCCTCGCACAGATGCTTGAGCGCCGGTTCAATTTTCTTGATTGTCAGTAATGATGACATCTGTTAGCCTGATTTTATCCCAGGACTATGCAAGGATCTTGTTATTTTACAAAGCTTAGGCACCTGATCTTTGCTGATGCTCTTGCTGCTGGAAAATGCAGCATCAGTAGAATGGTGTTGAACACCAACAGATATATTTTAAAGAGAAGTCTTGCCCTTCATGGCAAATACAGGGTGGGGTGAGCTAACCAGCAGATTGTCCAAATGCCAGACAGAAGTGTGGCATGACAGTGTCTTAGGACAGACAGGGATGCATGTGCCATCACTTCATCAGATGTCAGTTTAAAAAGAATCACTTAATGGCTTATTACCCTACAGCTCTAAAAGAGTGTTTCGAAAATAATGTGGTTTACGTGATTTTTTGTCATACATGAAAAAAAATCTTCCTTGAATGCTCTTAGAGATGCCTGGACTTCCTCCAAATTGAGGGAATGCCAATATCCAAATGCTCAAAGCCACTATATGACTGGTCAGCAATGAAATCTCTCCCATGGGAAGATTACAAGATCTACAATTTTCAGAAGAGAAACAGTAGCCCTTTCCTTGGGATGTACAATGGTTATCTTCACACATAGCTGTCAGAATGTTGGTAAGAACTCTGAACCGACCAGGGTAAAGTCTTCATACACTCTTTCTTCAACCCTTCCTTTATGCAGGGGTAATCTAGTAGCAGCAATTTCTCAAGTTGTCTCCCACAGAAGGGACCTGCATTTGTTCAGATGTGGGCAAACCCAGTGGAAAAAATCCTTTTGTTCCTCCTCCACACTTAAATCTTTTCCATAGGAATTGAATAATTACTGGTTTGAAATTATTATTTAAATGAATATAGCTTCCATAGTCCTCAGTCACAATTAAGGGCCTGTTGGATCTGAGACTTTATGAACACCCAGCAAGAGTATATCCCATTGTATAAAGACTTCACAGTGCCAGTGGATACAAGAGAAACAGCAGAAGTGAATGACTTGTCTAGGTAATTCAGCAGAATAATTTACAGATCTCTCTTGTCCTCCAACCCTGCATATTCATTCAGCAGACTTCTTCTAAAGTGCTGAAAGTTCAGTTTTGTGATTTGCTGTGAAAACAACTGATTAAAATAAAAATGGGCAAAGCCTTCTGAACACCAGTGACCTTTTTCCCTTTTAATAAAGAAATAACCCAGGTAGGCAGGATGGTTCCTGAAATATGTTGTTGACATATTCAGAGAAAATCTGGGAGTTAAAATATTTTCAATACCTTCAAATAATATTGTTGGTTGTTGTTTAACCTATGTGGATCTGACAGCAAAGCAGTTGGTTTTAGCAGCTCTCAGATGTTTCAAAAAGTAAGACATGAGTTTCAGTCCTTGTGTTCTGTACACAGAACCTAGATGTTTGCCATTGTCTTTCTAGTCTCCATCTCCTAGTCTTTCCTAGTGAAAAAAAAAACAGCTATAGGATTAATCCTCATGTCTGGATTGCAGCAGTCTTGTCCTCAATCTTGAAAACACTGTTTTCATCATTAATCAATTTTGTGGCAACATTTGCTGTGAAAGAATGAGCTTTTTAAAATCAATTTATTGTTTACAGGCAATAAAGCAATTGATAAGAAGGAAACAGGGAATTGACAGCTCAGGTAAAGAAGCACTGCTAGATTAGGTCAATCATACCCCTGTCAAACCTGGTCTTGAATGTTTCTAGGGATGAGGCTTCTATCTTCCTTTTGGGCAGCCTGTGCCAGGGTTCCACCACAGTCATTGTAAAAATTTTCTTCCTTATATCTATTCTGAATCTACCCTCTTGTAGTTTGAAATCACTACCCTTTGTCCATTCGCTACAGGCCCTGCTGAAAAGTTTGTGTCCATCCTTTTTATAAGCTGCCTTAAAGAACATAAAGGCCACAGTGAAGGTGTACCCAAAGTCTTCTCTTCTCCAGGCTGAACAACTCCAATTCTCCCAGGTCAATGACAACTTTCTCTGTACTATCTGATGTCCTGCCAGTGAACAGAATATGCAGTATTTCACATATTCACTTTAGCATCTTAAGAAAGAAACCTCAGAACTACAGAAATTCACTAAGGCATTTTTCACTGCATGCTGCATATACTGAGGAGAATGTATTACAGTAAATTGAAAAAGAAACCACATGGATATGGACAGATCTGTAATCAGACCTCCCAAAATGCTATTATAAAATAGTTAAAATTAATAATTTTGCAAAATGAAAAGAAGAAAAATAATGAAAAGGAGATTTTCACTGGTCTAGCTGCTGTGAGAGTTTAAAGTCTAAAATAACCATACTTAGGTAAATTTGTTTTCCAAAACATTCCTGTGATTCGTCAATATGAGATCTCACATACTACACGTAGTATGAATGTGATCTTGCACCAAGAACATGAGGAAATGTAGGACTTCTCATTGTTTGTGAGGATGTAGGAGGATATCTTCACTATCCTAAAAGTGCAGACTTCTAGAAGTATTAAACAATGATTGGTGATGAATAATGAGGAATCGTATAATTGAATCAGAGAATGGTTTTGGACATAAGGGACCTTAAGGATCACCTAGTTCCCTCTCTCTTCCCTGGGCAGGGATATTTTCTCCTTGCCCATGCTGCACAGAGCCCCATCCAGCTTGACCTTAAAAGCCTCACCACCCTTCTAGTAAAGAATTTTTTCCTAATAGTTCATCTAAATCTACCCTTCTTCAGCTTAAATGGCTGCAGGTTGCACCAGGGAAGGTTTAGATTAGATATTAGGAAAAATTTCTTCACTGAAAGGATGGGCAGGTAGTGGGTGTGTCTACCCAGGGAAGTGGTGGAGTCAAATCCCTGAAAATGTTCAAAATGTGTGTGGATGTGACAGCTGGGGACATGGTTTAGTGATGAACACAGTAGTGCTGGGTTGACAGTTGAACTCAGAGGTCTTTTCCAACCTTAATGATTCTACTATTCTATTCTATTCTATTCTATTCTATTCTATTCTATTCTATTCTATTCTATTCTATTCTATTCTATTCTATTCTATTCTATTCTATTCTATTCTATTCTATTCTATGATGCAACAAGAGAGTCTACAGCTTTGCTTTCATTCCCAGAAGAGAAATGAGACACCTGGCTCTCGGGAAGCGAGGCAGTAGTTCATATCAAAGTTTTAATCTGTTATGCAAGGACCTTCTTCACAGAAATCTGGAAGCCAGAAAAGGAGAAAGGAAATGGTGGAAGCTAGAAATGAAAAAGTCAGTGATTATCCTAAAATGTGATGTACTTTTTCTTTCATTGCTAGAGAATTTCCAGGTGCAGAAGGGCAGCAGATCTTGTGCTACTGGGCACATATACATAATGATGACAGGAAGTGCTTGCACACCAAATGCTTCAATTAAAGAAGTAGTCAGACAAACTTTACTTCACTTTTCTTCAAATTTTATTATCTTTCCTTTCACCCTCAAGGACAGCAATTTGTGAACTCAGCTTTAAAGTGAGTAAAGGAGTTCATAAGCTTTTGCTTTACAGGGTGGCCTCAAGGCTTAATGTATTAATGTCTGACTCAGAGTAAGTTCCCTTCTCATCCACACAGAAATGGATAAATTCACTTTTCCTTCAAAGTGAAATGGGCACCACCTTTCATTAAAATGGCATTTAAGCACACACAGCAGGTGTCACCCCCTTTACAAGGAAATGTCATCTTTTGGAAATGTGCTCATTAATATTAAATACCTACATTCATGAAAATGAATCATGAGTTATTTATATTTTAAAATTATGTAACAGAGAGAAACAAGGAAGATAAGTGGCAACATACACGAGCGAGGGAGAGAGAGGGAGATGATGGAGCATCAGATCTCACCCATCATCTGGATCTCAGATAACCCAACAAACCTTTCTCTGATTTCTTCTGCTTCCCTCTTCCAAACTGATTTCTTCACAGTAAGACAAGGAGAAAACATTATGTCATGTCCATTCTCACTTCCAAACTCAAGACATTATGTGGCATTATGAGCTCAAACTTGAGGAATACTGGCCCAGAGTTACTCTGAAACTGAGCTTTCTATAACTATTGCAGAAGGAAATACAGATATTTGCAGATTCACTGGATTTTTTTTTGTTAAACCATAGATCTTGCTAATGAAAGAATAAACAACCAGCAACTGTATTTATGAGTCCATTAAAGGGACCATCTAAAGAAACTGCAGTTAAAGTCTGTTTATCATTGTTTCTGTATACTGCTTCCAGAAGCTTAACTTAAATGAGCTATAAAAAGGAAAATAAGCTACTTCCAAACAATCCTCACAATTTGAATAATAATTAACAAATAAATCTACCAACTATAAAAAAGAACAGCAAATAAGAGGTGGACCCCCAATCGGGAGAGGCTGGCTGCCTAACTGTACCAAGGACCCCAAGTCTAAACCTGGCACAGACAAGAACCAACATGTTGGTTTCCATGGAGTTGTGCCAGAGCCACACCAAATCTTAGTGCAGCTAGAGCCAGTTGATGGCCTGCTTTGGTGGAGAGCAGTGGGCAGAATAATCCACCATGCTCTACTCAAGACTGAAATGAGGAGGGAAGACAGAGTCTTCATTAAGAAAGGGCACAGATGAGACTGGATGTATCAGTCCCTAGAAGCTGTCAAAAACATGCGGATAAGGCAACTAGGGTCATGGTTTAGTGGTCAGCATGCTGGTGCTGAGCTAATGGTTGGACTTGATGACCTTGGAGGTCTTTTCAACCTAAAAAATTAAATGTCCTCGGCTGGGACAGTTTTTGTGCAGTAGATATTGCCTTTTGCAACAGTTGGCCTTATCAATACCAAAGCTATGTGTTGACTTGAACTGATAGGTAAAAGTAGAAGTAGCAAAAAGGGCATACAACAAAAAGGGACCAAACTTGCTTCTCAGATCTCAGAAGTGTCTTAACTCCTGTGTCGAGAAGAGTGCAACATACCAAAAACCCCACAGGTCCTACTTCAGATATTCTCCCTTCAGCTATTCCTATTACCTACCTTAGACATTCCCCGAAAATATTCTGTTTTGAGATTGTCACAGTCCTCATCAGCTGTCAAATTACTTCAGTACATATTTGCAAAATCGTGACTTCAACTGCTGGCCTAATTCCACTCCTGACTAGGAACGTGGGGAACTGACATTCCAAACATACTCTGAGAAGGATCTTTTTTTTTTCCTTCCCTGAAGCAGCAGTAACAAAACCATTGCTGAAGCATTAACAAATATACCTCTGACTTACGTTAAGGAAAATGTAACAGGCTTAGAAGGAACATAAAATAAATGATCATATTAGCATTAGAATAGATTAAATAAGTCACAGTACTTTAAATTACTTTTTCTGCCTTTCTATACTCCTCAGGTGCCACTGGGCTAAAAACCAAATGACGCAATTCCATTTTCTAGGGAAAAATCCTTAGCGTTGAAAGCTGGAATTTGCAGAGTCCTATGGGAACTGAGACTGAGGCATTCAAAACACTGACTTTGTACATGAATAATGGGAATGTTCAGTGAGTGAGGTGTTTTTTGCTTCATATCAACAAATCTTTATATTTAAAACATATCTAGCTTGAGAACAAGTCCATAAGTTGATATTTATGTTCAATATTATGCCCTCAGGGAACACTATAATGAAAAGTTCAATTAAAAGTTAGCTTTCAAGGCAAGACATTTGTGCCATGTGATCAGATACAGGGTAGTGAAAAAAAGGTTTACCACCACCTAGATAACAGTGCTCCATTGAACTGTTTCATTCCACTGCTAGTGGGATTGAGTTTGCCAGTTTGATGGTCAGCTGACAATTCTCCAATATTCAGAAACAGATTATAGTCTCTGTTATTTTAGCTCCTCATTCCCAGTCAAAAAACCAAAAAAAAAGTAGTAGTGAAATGTCTAACTCCTTTAGGAGTTATGTATTTAGCCCATTTATTAAGATATTGAGCGGATCCTCTGAAACCACTGAGATGCTTTAAGATAGCAGTAATTTTGCTGTATGAACATGTAGTGCACCACTTCTGAGAAACTGAAAAAAATGTTCCTAGTGACATGATGAACTCTAAGCAACCCAGTTGAGGGTCATAAGATATTATATAAGGCTCAGATTGCTTGGGTCATACTCTTTGGACATCCCAGAATTTAGTCCAGAAGGCATTGCATGGTAAATGCTATATTCAAATGTTACAATATGATTATAATTTGATTTTTTTTTCTTTTTACTTTATAAGATGGAGGAGGCCAAGACTCTTGTTCTGCTTTATTTCTAGCAGGCCTTGCATAAGTGTGCAGAATTCAAGGGATTGTTGTATTTATTTTGTTAAAACAAAAAAACTATATATCAGGATTTGAATAAAAATGTGGGGGCTTTCCCACCAGAATTCTTAGAAAACTGAATTTTTTTATTTTTTGGCATCTTCAGTTGTTTTCAACTCCAGTTTGTCCCATGCCATGCTTTCCTAGCAGATCATGGCTTCCCAAGAGAAGAATCAACAATAAAACCCAGATTAAAACCTGTCCAAAACAGAGGTCACATTTATTTAGATAAATTACATTTATGCTACATATAGACTGATGAACAGCACCAGAAATTATCCTCAGGGATTGGAATTCAATCAGGTCTACAGGTGGGCTTTATAGCAATCTGTGGCCATATTTTTTGCCCCAGCCTGGTTAGTCCCCACCTGAGCAATTTCTGGGAAGTGTTCAGAAGTTAGCAGGCATCAGGGATCACTCTCAATAGGCAGCTTGGATGCAGGCATCATGTAATTGAGGCTAAAAGGTTTTAACATTATGTTTGTGCCAGCAGTCCTTATCACCAGAAAACAACCCTTAGCATACTTATTGTACTAGTAGATAGGTAGCCAGGTATTTGAGATAAACATAAATTTTCTTGTTGCAATACATTTCAGAGATAAGAACTATTCAGATCCTATGACCATGAGACAGTTGTTTACATAGCCAGTGCCTTGAGGCTACTCTTTAATTAATCAAAGTATCGTTATGTGATTCCTTTTCATTTTCAAAGGATCTCTGTTTAAGGAGAAAATAGCCTGTGTGGATGCACAGTTCAGCAGGAGATGTGCCCACTGTGACATGGTGTGTAGGTGTGAGTTATTTAGAGGCTGCTGTTCCTCAAGAGAGATCAAACATTGCACGACTGCTCCAGTTTTGCCTGGAGTATGTTGGCTCCATAGGACTTCTCTGTCCACTCAGTTGCAATGAACACATTTCAGTGTAATATCTCTTAGGGTATTTGGATTTTTTTCTTTAAAGTACCAAGCTTTAGGAGCCCTTGATCACATGAAAGTCTTCACTTTCAGACTTGCTGTTGGATTTTTCTATGTTGTGTGATTTTGCGGAGGGGGGATGGGAGGAAGGGAATAATGAAAATGCAAACATTGCAGTCTTCAAAGTTGTTAAGAAATGGTGGGGATAGATATGGTACCTTCTCATGTTTCTTACTCAGACTCAAGGCTAGTGCTGGGAGAGTAAATGTGATGTTATTTACACATTTAGGCAGCATAGCAGTGCATCCTAGTCCCAAGAATATGATGTAGTGGAGTTATATGCTGGCAATAATTTATGTGTTTGTAACAGTTTATCTGCTGCCTTCGTAGCACATTTCAGTAGAGCTGCTAACCTCCCTGGAAAATGGCTACCTCTGATCTCCAACATTTTTTCCTAATTAAAAAACTCTTTTGATTTTTTTTTATAACTACATCAGAAGAAACTCAAAAATATTTTTGAGAGAGACTTATTTTTACAGCAAATCTCCGAAGGAGGCTTTCTTTCACTTTGATGCCATACCAAGCATTCTTTAATTCCCTAGGTCAGCATGTGAATACAATTGTTGATGAACAGCTGGCAAAACAAATAGACAAAACTGCCACTGTGTAGAAGTTTTGTCTGCTTTAGTATTATTTGCATATTTCAGATCAGTTTTGATAAAATGCTTCTTGCCTTTGCTGCTACACAGCCATTAAAGGAATGACCATGCAATAAGCATAAAAACTCAGTAATTATATGCTTGATTAGTGAATATTCTTTTCTGAGTTGAATTACAAAGTCATTTAATTTATATTACGGTTTATTACCCCGTTCTTAGCTACTAATTCACTGTGTCTATGTATAGATACTCATATATGTGACCTGGGATCACCATCTGAAAAAACAGCAGCAGCTTACTCCCCAGGATACATTAGTTGCCCACATCATGAGACATTTTTAAGTATATTTTAAGTTTATTTTCTTGTATTTGATAATTGGCAGATGGGACTGCACTCTGCTGGTTGTTCTGCCTTTTCTGCCAACTACTTGCACCAAGACCCTGAACTCTGTCTCATGCCCTCATGACTACACTGATGCAGTCTGTGAAGACCCCAGTGGCATAGCTGCTATTCCCAGTTTTTGCTATTCCCAGGAGTTACCAACTATCTCTGCACTGTCTCCTCCTTTATTTGTCTTTAAGCCTAAGTCTCAACCTGTTTCCAAGTCTGCATCCTCATACCATCCCACTTGCACAAGGCAGGCTGGAGGGAAGGAATTGAGTGTGCTGAGTGTAAATGTCTACCTCTGATCAAAACAAAATTATTGTTTGAAGCCTTCGTGTGTGATTATGTCCACCTGCCAATTTGACAATATTCTTCCTGAAACCTTTTTGTAATGTACAGTGATGTTCATCAGTACAACTTGCTTTTTCTTTCCTGTATTATTTGCATCTTGCAAATTCATATCTCAATAGCTACCATGTGAACCAAGGAGATGATTTTTTTTTTTTTTTTTTTTAATAAAATAGCATCCGATTTACCTTTTTTATTTTTAGTTTTTCTGGAATACGTGCAAGAACATATGTACTTGGTCTTGGTCTGGTTAGCTAATTTAAGTGCTCTCCTTAAATGGGTCTTTATTTCTTGAAAAGAGTCATCTTTGTTTCTTCTTCGCTTCATCTGCATTTTAGGAACTACTGCCCCAATATTTATTTGAACAGAGATCTTTTTATGATATCATCTTTCTAATGGTTTCTAAGTCATCTCTCTAACACATCTCACATTGCTCACCATCTCCTCATCACCACCTTTTCTGGCTTTTTGTTTTATACTGTCACTTTTCTTATCTTCAGCAACCAAAAGACTTCTAGAGTGATTGTTCTTTATCCCTGAAGGAATCACCCATGTCACTGCTTTTCTCATCTCCTCCAGCTGGTTCCCTGCAGGCTTAAAATAGGATATTCTGGCTTTGGGCACAACAGAATGTTCTCACTGCATGCTCACATATTTTAAGGGAGGCATTAAAACTGTCCTGTGGTTTTTAAAGTTGCTCTGAATGTCATGTGCATGGTGAGAAATAGTTTCATTTGGAAAACTTGAGCATTTTACACCTTATATCATGCAGCACATCAGGGCACACAAGAAATATTCCATGAATTAAATTTGATCCTCTTTGACACAGCATTTTTGTACTGCAGGAGTTCATTATTGCACAGTAGTACATGAGGCATATGTGGAAGACAATCCAGTTACTTTAGAATACGATTATTTTGATTTTGATGCAGCCAAGGTTTGCCTGTGTTTGGCAAAATGGTGTTTGTCCTTAGCTGACACAGAGAATATCAATTTCTCAGTAACTTTTGCAGAGTTATAACAATTTGCATCAAGTAAAATAATGCCAACGCCTTCTGGGGAATAAGAGACCAATACAGAGTTCTATTTGACCTTTCCAAGGAGGGCATTATCAAAGATTTATTCTGGCCAGAATTCTAATTGGCTTCTTTTGGTGACCTTTCTGGATAATGGTGATGTTTTTTCTCAAACTTTACAATGCTCTCAGGTAGGGAATTCCTTCACTGCTTTGACACAGCAACTGAATTCTAATTTCCATCCTAACTCCATCACTTCCTTTCTCAATAATTTCATGCTGCAGCCTTGAGCAAGATAATTTTTGCTGGGATTTTTCTTTTCATAGATGCTTTATCTGTTATTCTTAAATCCTGAAAACTTAAGATCAGACCAGACTCGGGGAAGTGTCTAATGACACAAAAAAATCCTACCAAGTTTGAGAAACCACACAAGTAAGAATGCACTGCTAGTGACCAGCTGCTTAATTGCTATTGTCTACATTTGTTTTTACTTTGTTCTGTGTGCCCAGGAACCAGACTTGGCCTCTTTCTTGCATCTGGAGCATTTGTGGGGTGCAGTTCCCAAAGTGAATTAAGTTCTTTCCCACATCAGGGTTTCTCCAACCGGCAACTTTTAGCTTTGCTCCACAACGAAGCTAGGAAACTCGAGATCATCTGTAGTATGGGTGACATGGGTAGAAACTTTGGAGTTAATCAGCTTTATTGTTCAGATACACCTGCTTGTGAAGCTTTTCACTATTTATTATGAGGCTGTAAAAGATGGAGTTGGACTCCTCTCAGTTTTGTCCAACAAACTGGCAAAAGGCAACAGACACAAACTGAATTACAGAAAATCCTGTTTCAACACAACAAAAGTAAGTTTCACTCTGCAGGTTGTCAAACTTTGGAATAGGTTGTTCAAAGAAGTTATGGAGTGTTCATGTGTTGAGACTAGAAACAGGTTTGAGAAATCTGATCTGTCTGAACCCTAGTTTATGATCTTCAAGGCCATGGACCTCACTAGACATAGCCCTGCGAAATCTGCTCTAGATGATGCTGTTTTGAGGTCTTCAAAACCATAGACTTCATTAGGTCAGTTCCAGCCCTCATGATTCCTTACCTTATTGCTATAAACAAAGTAAAAACTCTTGCTGCATTTTCTTTGTCCTGAAAAATAATTTGATTTCTTTCTCCAGCTGAAATGCGAATAATTTTTTGGTCATTAGAGACTACGGAATTTTTTATTTAAAATATTAGATTATTTTTTCCTACCGGACTGATTTCTAGTCCACACAGAAAATATTTTTATTGAAATTATATGAAGGTGAGTTTGTTTTATACCATTCTACCATGACCGGAATTACTTGTTTAGCCAGAACAAAACCTCTAAACAAAATTGAAAGTTCTGTTGCTTTGTATATTATCTCTCATTTTTACCATTCATTTTGGTAGTAAAATATGTGGCCTCCTGCCAGCATTATTGTGGCAGTGTCCCATATGAATGTTAAGCAGGCAACAATGATGCACTATAATTACAGTGCTTGAAATGATTGGAAATAAATTGGCACTCCAATTACAGATGCATGAAAGAGGCTCCAGTATATCACAGTCAGTCCGTTAATTTCTGAAATAGCTCAGGCGATCTCACTATTTTAGTGACATTCGTTATTTGCCGCTGCAATGAATCACAGTGAACAGTGGCGGGGCCCTGGAAATTAGCAAGTTGAAGGACATTTGGAAAGAAAAGAATCATTCCATGTTACTTTGTGCCCCAAAGAGAAAATAACCTCCAAGTGCAATATCAAAACCTACTTGCTGCATTTCCAGGAAGAAAATGGTAATGTAGTTTTTGATCCCACCTGATGCCTTCAGTCAATTTACACAGTATTCCAACTGAGCAGGAAATAATTTTATGGAAATCTGCACAGTAAGCATACCCACACTTCTACAGTGTTTTAAAAACATTTTAATGGGGAACTCAGGACTTCAAATGTAAATACTACTTGTTACGTTTGTTTACCTCAGCAGGCTATTGCTCTTAAGAATACACATTTTTAACTTGGTACTGGTAAACCAGTCCAGGTGATTTGGGAATTGAACCTGTGACTTACACCTATAGTGAACACCATCTACACAGAAACCTCAGTTTTTTAATATTTTCCGTGCATAGATTCATCCCTGTTGCCCCTTTAGTTCACCCTGAGCCTTAAAAATACTTTGTTTTCCTCTGACTACATGCTGTGAAATGTTACTGTCAACTTATCAGTAGCCCAGTTTTTCTGAGGCTGCATCAGAATAAAGGGAAAAAGAAGAAATAACATCACTGAAGGAGAGAGGAGAAAGACTGTTTCCATTCAGGCATCAACCAATGGCCCTGTGTCTGGTCTCTACCAGCTCTGTGTCATAGCCAAGGTGGGGAGATGGAAAGAGATATATGAGCTCCAGACTTCCAAGGCCCTTAACTCACTGTATAATTCAGTCTCTCCAATTAATCACCTGAAAACTGAAATACTTTCATGTGCAGCACTGTGACAATTTCAGTCTCCTCCAGTGTGCACTGGGTAGTGGAAAGGGCTGATCACAGGACATCAACCCCATTCCAGTAGGATGATGCCTCTGGGCACTGGAAATAAAGACCAGCATCTGAGCACCCCAAACAGTCTTACAGATTCAAACTTTTCAATGGGAATTTTAAACTAGCATAAATATTTATAAGAAAATTTAAAATAAACCTCAAACAATTTCAAAAAGACTAAAGCAAGTTATTACTACCAAGTCATCAGGGCCTGAAATTCCAATTTAAGTGTTAGTAATTCCCCACTGCTTTCTCAAGGATTTGTAATTATGTCACTCCAGGTTAACAAGCAAGCAATGTTAACAACTATGTACTTTCTCAAAATAACTGAAAATATAAAATTCTGATTTAAGAAATTTTTGTTTTATGCTCATAAATAGAGTAGGCAAACCAGAAGTGCAGATCAAGAATGAAATCAATGTCACCATACTCTGTGTACACTTTTTTAGAAAACTATTGTAATATATTAAAAAAAAAAAAAAAACCACCACCAAACCTGAACACATCTTGGAATTTTGAGTATCTTCTTCAACACTGAAATAGACCAATCAAGATGACTGGGATAAGACAGAAACTGTGGTTTGTAAATGTTCCATGGGAATTTGAAGGGGAAAAAAAAGGGAAAATGGAATTCAGCTTAATAAAGAATTTAATAACAGAGATCCAAGCGATGTCTACAAGGTTTTACAGAAAAAATAAAACTAAAATAACTTTTCAAGCATGCCTGTTGTCTGTGATGAAATTCAAAGTGTGACTAGTAAACAGAACTGTATTGATCAGATTCTATTGGATATTTACCTTAAACATATTTGTACAGTAGTGTTGGGAAAAAACCACCCAAGACAGCTACAAATTGTCTCATCCAGCAGATCTCAAATGGCAGCTTTCATCAACCTTTACGGGGTTCTGCAGAAATCAGGATGCCTATACTTTCATCACATTTTAAAAGAAACTATAAAACCACTGGTTACGACACCAGCAGGAGGCACAGTGTGTTCAATCACTGAAAATGGATGTGTAAATGAAGACTGCTTCAGAGCTTTTGGGTAGGGATGTTTTAATGCAGGTGCATGCAGATATCATGATAGATTCATGGAATGTCCTGAGCTGGAAGGGACTCACAAGGATCATAGATTACAACTCTTCCAAAGATATACATCAAGAATGAAGAAAGGCAATTTTGACAAGAATGGGAGACTTTAAACTAAAAAGTTGTGTTTCTGAAAGACTGAGGTTCATCATGAACCAAATGAGAAATCAAGACATCAGTGTGTTTGAAAATCTACTTCATAGCTTTGAGCTTATCAAAATCTCTTCCTTAGCAGTTCAGGAAGCTTGAGTTTAGCTGTGTAGTTCATCTCTCATAGAAGTCAATGAAAAGTTCATTGTAAAATTTGTTGAGAATCAGACCAAGTCCAAAAGACCACTTTACAATTTTTGAAGTGATCTACAAAGATTAACTAATTGAACCTCTATCATTAGAAACTTCTTTAAGAGGGGGAAAAATGAAAACATCCTCTTTTTAATAGTTGTTGCTTGCCCTAACCTTTCACACTAAACCTAAAATCCCATGACTAAAATGAAAAAGCTTTTTATTTTTAACATTTCATTCTCTGTTCCATTGACTTGGATCAATGTGTTTTAAGGAGGTCACTGTCAAATTGCCAACTTTTTAGATGTACAGTTTAAGCCTAATTAAAGGTTTGATAGAACTCTCTCAGTAAAATTAACTCATTCGAATAGGAGATAATTTAAGATCATTCACTAAGGACCTTTTCTACTTCCATAGAGAACATAAAATTTTTATTTCATCTTACAATATAAATTAAACTTGATAAAAGAGGTGCGGGGTTTGCTCCAAATTTAGGGATTTATATAAAATGGACAAGTTAATACTATTCTTTCCCTTTGGTGGTACTATGAATTATGTTTCTAGCAAACTTGCAGAAGTTTAATATACTAATAGTTTTCTTAAAATACTTTTCGATCTCCTCGCTATCTCTTGATTTTGGTATTTTGTGAGTTTCCTCATTGAGAACTATTTGAAAAGCCTCTATTATTTTTATTAAAAGTCGTATCTCAGAGAAAAGAACAATTGTCACACAGTAGTTAGATGGGGATTTTTCTGCCTGGAAGGTTTTAAGACTTACACCAGGACAGCATTTAAATCTAAATGCTGCAAAACTGTATTACCCTCTGTGTTTGCTTACCTACCTGCAAAATTAGTTTGTAAGTTCCCGTTTACTCAGCATTCCTCACCAAACTGCCTGACCTAGAACACTGCTTGTTTGCCAGATTGCTTATTTTGGCTCATTAGTGTTCTGTGCTGATTTTGAGAGTCTGTTCCTGATGTTGTATTAAGTGCGGGCTCCTGTTCCCACATACAAATGACAAATGTTATCATAGCACATTACCAGCCAGGATTTGAACCCTGTATTCCCCAGACACCAGTTAGATTGTCAGGAAATGCCAGACACTGAGGTCAGAAGTTTCTGGGGATCTCTCTTTAATATTTGGGGAACATCCTGAGACATGCTGAAAGATATGGTCAGGCTGGATGGGGCTCTGTGCAACCTGGTCTGGTGCCTCAGTGCAGAGTCAGACAGAACGGCAAACATCCCCTTTCACCTTTCTGTTTCTACTAATTGACACGTGAAAGTGTTACATGTAAGAGCTGGGCTATCAGTGAAACATGCAAATTATGCATTGATATACATGTAGTATATAGCATATAATATATATAGACAAAATACATACTATATAAGTGCACATGCATACAATTGACCGTATCTAGAAGCCTGTTCCTAAGCATCTGATCTTCTGCTTGACTTACCAATTGCTGACCATATAGTGTACAGACACCAGAGGCTTCCTCAGAGTTGACTAAAAGTATAAACAAAATACCTGCACAAGACCTAAATACACAACAATTTAAGAATTTAGCTGGGTTCTCCTCTGTGGTGAACAGTGGACAGGAATCTCCATTTCAGACCTCATTTACAGCTCTCTGCTTCAATTTTGGAGTGCCTGTCCTGAGCCCTGCCCCACAAAAGCAGCTCTGCTGAACTCTGAGCAGTTCTTGTCTTTGTGTGATGTGCAGCTCTAAAGCTTGTGTGCCACTGCTCTCATGAAGAGCCATACTACGACACTCTCTTCCACTTCCTGGGAAAGACTTAGTCCGCCACTATTACAATTATAAAATATGCTGGAAGCAACACTTGTTAAATGAAATATCCCATGTTCTCTGACTCAGGAAACAATTTCATTTTTTTCATTCAGAAAAAGTCTGGAATCCATGACTGAATTCTGCAGTTATACATTTCCAGCTAGACTCAAGTAAGGCAAATTTTCTTAAGTCTGTATATGCACTTAATGAGAGAAAAAGTTGTTTATTTGTTTATAGCTAATTAGATGAGAAAGAGAAAATAATTGCTAAGGAACATGCTACCAAAATACTTTTCTATAGATTTCTACAGATTGACAGGGTCTTTTACTTTTCAGTTAAACTGAATTCCTCTGTTTTCCCTCTTTTCTGCCCTGTCAGAAGTGAGGGTGTGATTCAGAATATGACCAAGCCAGGAAAGACCTTTCCATGGATTTCCATGCATATTACTGCAGTGTCTGAATATCTTACCTGAAAGTTACCATCACTCTCTGAGAGGCTGGACTAGATTCTGTGGAGATCATCTTCCCTCTAGGTAAATCTCTGCATTCTGTAAACAATATAAAAACAAAAAGGACATTTTCTGAATTACTTAATAAAACCAGAGAATTTTATTTTTGCAATACTAGCATCTTACAGTTGTTTAATACAGTTCCCATCTCTCAACTAATCATCTGAATCAAAGCTGAACACTGAATTTTGAGGCTACAAGAATAACAGCAGTTTCTAAATCACTGAAGGATGACACAATTTTAGATAAAGTGTGTTTATTCATAGTTTCCAACTATGCAGCTATCATTAGCATTCTATATTAATGAAGATAGGGAAGAACACGACAATCACACTCTGGTTCATAGGAAATGAGTGGTAACTTATTTTTAGTCCCCCATTCTAAATGCTACCCCATGTTACTTTTGACACAGGCATTTCAAGTGTTCAGCTGTGACAGCCTTTTTGCTCCTATCAAAAGTTTATGAAGTCCTTGATCTAAGGTCACTAAACAAATCTGAAAGCTGTAAATGAGTTCAAATGCAGTATAACGGGAAGTTAATTTTCACTGCCCTGTCTCTAGATTAATCAGTTGAGGACAAAGATGAATTAAACAATATATTAACAGACTGATATAGCAATACAGAAGCTGTATTTATCTATCTCTGAACCATCCACTCCAACAGCTTTATATGAATTCATTTTCTCCAGCTATAGTAACACATGCCTTGAACATGGTTCCTGAATATCAGATGAAGTCATCCACATTATACCAGTAGCTTTGAATGAACCAATACCAACAGAACAATTTCTTCTGATGCTGGTTTTGCCTCAGCAAGAGAAAAAGAAAATTAAGCAGATTTGCAGTACCTTATTTACTAAAGTGCCAAATGCTGCTGCAAACCAGAACTAACTTGATACACGTTCCAATCTCTAAAAAAATTATTCAAGTAAAAAATAGTATCTTTAGGAGAAGGATCAGAAGAAGGCTGAGGACCTGCTGTACTGAGAAGGATTCATGGAAACCTTCCAGTACATAAAAGGGGCTTACAGGGTAGCTGGAGAAGGACTTTTGACAGTGGCATGTAGTGATAGGACAAGAGGATATGGCTTTAAACTGAAATAGGTCAGGGTTAGTTTGGCTATTGGAAAGAAATTCTTTACTATGAGGGTGATGAGACACTGGCACAGGTTGCCCAGATTGTTGTAGCTGTTCCATCCCTGGAAGTGTTCAAGGCCAGTCTTGATGGGGGTCTGAGCAGCCTGGTCTAGTAGAAGATGTGCCCATGGCAGGGGGGTGGAGCTATATGACATTCAAAGGTCCTTTCCAAATCAAACTACCCTATTATTCGATGATTTCTAGAGATGGCAGGGGAAGTAGTTGCCTTTGATTAAAACCACCAAAACATTGAAATTCCCTTGAGAGACCCCCAAATGCACTATATTTCCTCAACAATAAAAGGGTAGTGTCTCTCATGAGATACTGATGATTACCACATAGACACAAGAGTAGGTTCAATAAGAGATCTTGAACCCAGCAGAGGAATGAAAACATGAGAGGCCTTGCTTTATTTTAAACAAAATTTTCTTCCTAGAATATAACAAAATTTATTGAAAATAAATTCTAATGGATAGGCTTTTATCCAGCTCTACATAAGAAGGTATAAAATCGCCTTGTCAATTCCTGTAGCAGTATGTGACTTCTAAAATCAAGCTCCTCAATTTCGCCAAAGTGCATGACAGCATAATTTCGAATCAGGTCACATTCACCAAAGAAGCCATGACATTAAGGAAAGCAAATTAGCATGGTTCCTGTGGAGTACCAGCTATTAGATATATACCTACCCTTTTCCATAGGGTAGCCCTGTGTGTTCCCCACCCTACAGTTCCTCCTGAAAGACGCAGATCAAAGGATGTGCTGAGCCCCTGTATCTTGTGTTGGAGTCATAGGGAGGAGAGAAGCACTGATGCAACAAAGCAGGGTTTTTCTAGGCATTGAGCTGAGGCTGGACAACAACTGCAGGGGCAGGGGAACAGCCAGTGACTGCTCAGATGAGCTAGTAGGGAAGAAAAGACACAGCAGAGAGGCTCAGAGATGACAGCTTCGAGAGGAAGTGAAAGGCCATCGTGTACTGACCTATGGTCAGCATCATGGCCTAAGGTTAAGCACAGGAGCTAGGCCAGTTCTTGTATTATTACAGTAAGTTAAAAGTATCAGACTCCTAAGACTCCCAAGGTGGTGTGATTTTATCTGTCAGCCTTCAGTGCGTGTTCCTTCTAATCTATCTCTCCATAGGGGATCTTCAACACCTTGTTTGTTATGGAGAGATTTCTGTTTTGTCTCTCCTGTTTGTTCTCCTTTGTTGTAGCTCAATAAGTAGGTGCAGTGCCTAAATGTCAGTGCAAGTGCATTGACTCTGGTCACAGACAAGCATCAGTAGGAAGTCAGTTATGGAAGTGGTGTGCCCAATGCATGTCACCCTCATCCCCAATAGTGAGTAATGCCCCAGCATCATATTTTCACACAAGGTGTCCATCTCCACACCTCTCCCTTACAACTTTAGATCATGTAAAGTTGTGTTTTCAAAGAATGACAGAATGGTTTGTGTTGGAAGTTATCTTAAAGATCATCTGATTCCAACCAAACCTGACATGGGCAGGGCCACATTCCATTAAAACAGCTTGCTCAGGGCCCCATCCAACCTGGCCTTGAATGCCTTAGAAACGGGGAATTCATAACTTCTCTGGGCAACCTGTGCCAGTCTCTCACCACCCTCACCATGAATCATTTCTTCCTAATAGCTAATCTAATTTTTTTTTTAGGTTTTTTTCTTTATACATTTATTATTGCACATCATTGCAGGGTAGAACTAAACAAAGTGTTCACTGTTAGATTAGCTCCACTCCACAAAACCGCCTAGGAAACAAGTTGTTCAGAACAAGCTTCGATTTGGATGTATCTGTGTACTACTTAAAAACATCTATGGATTGGTAGCAAGATAAAAGCAACTACCTAAAGAAATAGAGTTCTGCCTACAAACATTTCTACTCTATTCTTCAAGTACTGAAAAATATTACTATAATTAATGAAAAAAAAGAAGTTGATTTAAATGCTGTTTCTTATTTTAAAAGGAAACTATTTCCATGATTTTAACACACTTTCATCAAGGTTATAGTAAGTAGGAAGTGTTAATGGAGCCAGCACTGCAGTGACATACATTGATATACTAGAACAATGCTGCATGTGTGTCTAAACATTTCACCCTGCCCCTAGCCCCAGAAATGCTTCTATTTCAGTAATGTGAAATTATTCTACATGCATAATACTTTCTTTACTGCTTCCTCTGCCACTTGTTAAACAGTTTTTAAAAAGGAAAATATGTTCTTTTTCTGGTGATCTGTTTTTTAATAAAGAAAAATCTCAACTAGCAGACAAAAAGCCCTTGAGATCTTATGCACTATCTAACGGCTATGTTGAAAACCTCTGGTTAAAAGGTTTACTCTTCCATGGTCTATTCCCACAGGTACAAGAAAAAAACATTTAAACCCAATCCACTGGTCAGAATGATTCTTTCTTTACAGCTAGGCTTTTCTATTTTGTGTAAATCCTTCTTTACCATTATGAATTAATTACACATAAAAAGGAATAAGAGGAGTGATGTTCCTATTCCACAGCATGACATAGTCACAATGGAACTAGAAATTGAAAGGATAAATCTTGCAATGAATGGTGACATGCTTTATACATATATAAGTACTACAGAAAAGATGATATTAACATTCCTCAGTTTTAATAAATTCTTGATCTTGATCCATCTGAGAATTCAGAAGCCCAATTGCAATTTAATGCCCTTCCAGAAATAGCACAAAATAAAGCTCTGATGTCATTGACTTCCTCATGGGCACAGTAGCATGCCCAGATTTTTTTTCTTTCTGTGGAGTTAACAGAAATACTATGAATATTACAAGAACTAGGCCAGCCTGTGAAGTTAGATCCTGGAACAAGCACATGCCCCATGCAGGCATGGTACTGTATTTATGGAAGCCCTTAAATAATTCCCATTCAGTCCACGCTGGTTTTTTTACTACAAAATCAAGCTAAGAACAAATTGTCATCCCCTCCTTTAGTGGTACTTGGTAAGTAAAGAGGGCAGAGAACCAAAAAAACACACATTATTCACGTACCTAGAAGAGAAGAAAGGAGCATATAGCACTTAATTCCCTGCCTCAATGTGAGACATCTAGAGACACCAGACTTCAGGGAAAGCAATTTCCTTCACAGCCTGAAGGGAGCACATCAACTAAAACACAACTAGAAAATACATTTCCCAGAGCAGAAACTAGTCAGATCCTCCAAACATCAGGCCTCCGTTGAGAACAATACTAAGTTGAATTTCAGACTCCTGCCATGAGTGGTGCTGCCTTTTACTCACACACAGCTTCTCTTCAGCTACAACCCAGAAGGTGCAAGCCATACAGGTTGATCAGGAATAAAATAGCCAATTAGCTGTTCTAATATATTTATTAGAAAAATAGGTTTGGGAAATTCCCATCTCTGTCTTGATCATCTCTTGCCACCACGAGCAGGAAATTTTCATGTCAGTTCTGTCTTTTCCCTGCCTGCTATTTCATTGCCAGCTCAGTCTGTATGGGGTGGTAGGCTCACTGCAGCAGGGATCTTCTCTCTGGATTTTGCATGTACTACTGAATTAAAAAGGGACTCAGCTCACTGTTTGACTCTGGGGCCAAATGGCATCAACCAACATCCATCTACATTGCCTTGCACCTACCCCTGAATCTCTTCTGACTCCCTGCAGTGTCTCTGTGACACAGGTATCATTTTGTTCTTCTTCTGTCCAAAGTATCTAAGACAAAATGAGCCTGTGTCACAGTAGAGAAGAAAAAGGTATGGATGTTAAATATGTCCTGAGACATATCATGAAGGCACAGACAGTTATTTGAGGGCATATGAGCTGCTGAGATAGTCCTGAAGGACTCTGTAGAATGGAGGAATCATGTATTGCTGACAAAGATTCCTGGCAAGTGGTCATGGTCTCACACTGAAGTAAATGTCCAATTGATTTGGGCAATTGACAAAAGCTCATCTGCCAACCCTATCTCATCTAGACCATTATTTTATATAGCCCTATATTATTTTTATACTAATAAACTAAGCCATGCCTGACCTCATTCTCTGGCCAACAGTGAGATTGGCTAACACTCTCTGGTGATAAATGCAATACTAAAAATCCCCTTCCCTTCAAAAAGGGGTACCTATTGCAAAAACAACTTCAGGGAATGCTCTTTTGACTGCACTAACTCCTGAACCTCCTTAACTACTTGGGATGGCTAAAACTGCACCAGAGGCTTTCTCATGGTTTAACAGAATAGAAAATCAAGTTGTATAACTCAAGCTCAGCATTTAGTTCTGGTTTAATTGCAGTCAAAGACTCCTGTCTCGCATTGCAATCTAATTTATAGGTACTGAGGTGAGGGGACAGGGAGAAAAGGAAGTTATTACATGTGGATATTGCTCTTAGCAAAATTGTAAAAAAAAAAAAAATTAAAAAAAAAAAATTCTGCAGATAGTCCAACATTTGGGGACAAATTTGTCAAATTGTTAAACTCACTATCTATTCCTTCTCCTTTAGCACTTTGCCCCTATAAATTTTAATGTGTTTCTTTTCTATCAAAGGTATTATTTGGTATAAGTGACAAAGTGACACATTTGGTAGCTTTGTAAATATACATTTGAAGACTCCTGGCTGTCATAAAATAACTGGGCTGTCAGATTACAAAGTCAGAGTGAAGCAAGGTGGTTAACTGAAATGAGACTCCCATGAAGAATTTTCTTGTCACTCTGTATGTGGAGGCATCTGCTGCAAATTCAGACTCTCAAGTCAACAGACACTTTGATCACAGGATGATTTATGTCAGCCATCAAATGTCTGAGTGGTAACCACACATCTGTCACCAGGACAATGTGGCATAAAAGAGAATTTAATTGCTTTTGGATTATAAATAAAATGAACATTGCAGGAATAAATTATGAGATCGCTGTTAATTTGTCGATCATGCTATCAAGGGCAATAAAAACTATTGGACATAAAAAGCAAAGTTATTTTTGCTCCTAGGAGATGCAGTTAGGAATGTTTTAATAACAAATGGCAACAATCTTTTTGGTAGGTACATACAATCTGAAAAAAATTGTCAGTGTTGATGAATCTGGCACATCTGTCTCATTTAAACAACTCTTGCAGGTGCTAATGGAGGAAACAATCTGGGATAAAGGACTTGTGAAAGTCAGTTATTAAAGACATATATTAATATTTAGATCCACTTCTCCTATTTCCTTCCTCCTACCCATTATTTAAAATTGATGGCTTGGAAAAGAACCAATTCTGAGACAAAACAAGCTGTCTACTCACTACCATAGAAAATTAATTTGTGTTTAATGTGCAACCAAGTCATGGGTGTCTAGCACACCAGAATGACACAAACTTCCCTGTCTATCCACTGGAGAGGGGCCTAGACCTCAGCTGGATTATAGGATTTGGATTTACATAAATATTTGCAAGTGGACAAGGTGTCCATATACTCTTTGCTGTCAGTGGTTAATAAGGATTTGACTCAGTTACTATAAAGTGATGTCCAGTGTCATTTTATTTGCCCTAGGTTACCTGGGACATCTACACAGGATTGGCAGAGATGACCCATAACCTCTTCCCTTCTGGATTAGCAGCAGGAAACAAGGAAGGATTTCCCATGGCAGCAAAATTACACCAGATGCTGGCATTAGGGAACTTAATCTGGCCTCTACTCAGTAAGGTCCATTGCTTTATCCCTCGGTATGGAAGCAGCCCACATTCATTCTTCAGGTTCTCCTGAGTATCCTGCAAGGCCCAATGCATGTTACTTGAGTGTTGCAAAGCTCAAGTGAGGTTTCCACAACAGGCAGCAGGAATACAGCACAATGTCCCTGCAAAACATGACATAAATGCCATAATTTCCCAGATTGCAAAAATAGAAGGGAGAAGAGAGAGTTGTTTTCATCTCTTGCCACTGTGACCCTGGTCAGGTCACAGAAATCCATTCTCCAGCCTCTCTTATTTTCATGTGTCTTTTCAATTTAAGTAATTTGTGAGACTCACCTTTCATAGAGAACATTTAGGTTAATGGGGTTTCTGATCTCAGTTTTACAAAGTGTTAATGTAGTAGCATAGTAATAATAGCAATGGCAGAAATCACATTCTCAGCACTTTATATGTGGACTGGTGAAGTGTTTTGTGTAAGCCTCAAGTTAAATGAAATTGATTCTCCATTCTTGAGCCTGTACCAAGAACCACTTATTGTAATATAAGTGGCACTTGGTACATAACTTGTAAGCATGATTTGATTCTCATACAGCCCTAGTGAGAGGTGTAAATAATACACAGAGTGTATGCATGAATAACTGCTGCTGGAGAGAGGTTAGAGGACTAGTCTAGGGTGAATTAATCATTGTGAGGGATTTAACATCCCAATTTAACCCATTTTTTTGTGCTCAGCAGTGATTGGCATCCAGGTTGGAAGCTGATTGCACCTGCAAATTGACTTAAGTGATATAGAAGCAGCAGAGAGTCATCAAAGACTGCCTTAGGGAACATCACTATACAGAGTTTGCTATGTCTGGTATCACAAGAGCATAAGGGGTCTATGTCATGTTCTTTTCCAAGATCTGCCTAAGATGTGTGACAAGGAACAGATGCTGTTTTCTCAGGTCTGTTTACTTTAACTCACATGCAATAGTTGAACAAGTTGTTTCAGTTTATGTACAGGACCTTAGCTATACCAAAATATGAAGGAAGAAAAAACTGTCTTCAAGCCTCCTCTGGTTGATTCTGTATCTGAATATTAATTGATTATTTGGAGCATATGGTCACATTAGATGATAGTATGCTTTCTTCCTTATCTTCTTCAGTAAATTAATTATCAGTACAAAGCATACATATGAACTCTAGTCCCACCAAAGCCTGTTCTCTGAGTTTGGACACAGAAAGCCTTTCTTGTCTGTAGAAGAAGAGCTTCTGCAAGTAAAAGTGATACAAAAAGTGAGCAACTTAGTGGATTAAAAGACTTCTAGGAATGAAGGGTCAGAGAGGATCAGGTGAGGAGATAAGGCATTAGTCACAGCTACTTTCAATAACATGTAGAGATCTTAGACGAAGATGTCTGAGGAAATGCAAGGCAACACTACCTGTTACTGGAGATAAAATACTAGCTTCAGCAAAAAGCTGAAAATACTGTGGGAGCACAAGGAAATCACAGGATGGAAAAATGAGGATTAAGCAACCCATATGCCAGAGCAAAGATGAGATGATTATAAGCTCTTGCTAAGAATAAAAGTCTCTTCACATATACCTAAAAAGTAAGTATTGTTTTAAATTGGAAAAAGGCCACCTCTGATTCAGAACTTTTAAATTCATTCTAATGGGAAATACCATGTGTAAAAACAAATTTTCATGGAGCTAGTGGTGTTTCCACCATTGAAAGTCTTTCAAAACAGAGGATGGAAATTATATCTAGAGTGACACAACATACCCAATGTCCACTGAATCAAAGGAATGGACAAATGATTTCCTGATGTCCTTTTTTGAGTCTTGGCTAAACAAGTGGCAAGTGAACACAGAGACCATTTTACTGCCTGTTTTTCTAACAATGGTTCAATTGTCTCCTACAGATCCCTTCACCCTCCATTGAGCCAGAGGTGTGAAAATCACTTGTGACACTTTTGTTCTCCACTTCAAAGATGGCAGTACAGAACTCCTAATCTTTTGCACTGACATTACTAGCACTGCTTCCAGAGAGAAGTCACTTACCTCAATAGTCAGACATTTTAAACCAAAGCATTTATCTTCAAGCACTGAGGTATCAGTAGGACCTCTGGCTTCACATGCTCTTAGACTTGCAGAAGGAATGCATTTATTCACTTTTTTTTTTACTCACTGGCCCTAATGAATGATAATGAGGTGACTCATTTTAAGCTGGGTTGATAAGAAGTGCTTGGCAATACTGATATCCCAAGGTATCCCAATACAATAGGAGAAAACCTTTCTAGTCCTCTCTTTTGAAGGGCAGGTTAAATGTAGAAATCCAAGTGTCCTCTCTATCATCTTTGTCTGCTCAACAACAGAACTGTGGATATGGCAGTTAAGATCTCCCAAAAGGAGCAGGCAGTCTTTATGAAGTCCTTTCACTTCTTTTTCCCTTCATAATACTCAGCCAGCTCTCATTCTTGCTGTAGGATTTTAACATGACAAAGCTATTCAAAGTTCACCTGGTGACACAGACTGACAAATGTCACAAGTTTATGACAGGACTATTTGGAGAATGTACAAAAGCATGCAAGGTTGTTACCCATAAGGGCAGATGTAGCCCAGTTTCCAACAGAAAAGGCTGGAAAAAGGATTAAAAACCTTTGCCCTGCCATAGTTTCTGCATATGGAATGGCAAGGTCAATTTAACATGGCAAAAAAGGAGCACAAGGCTGGGAGCCAGGAGACCTGAAGACACTGAACCCTGCCAGAGTACTAGTGTTGACTGGGACAGAATTAGTTTTCTTTGTACTAACTCATATGGGGTTTGGATTTGTGCTGAAAACAGTGTTGATAATTCAGGGATGATTTTGTTATTGCAGAGCGGTGCTCACACAGAGTCAAGATATTTTCTGCTCTTCACACCACCCTACCAGGAAGAAGGCTGGAGGAGGGAAAGGAGCTGGGAGGGACACAGCACATTTCAGTTTGGCAATGTTTGACTTCTTTGCTACATGGGAAAAAACACATGCCACTTCTCGTCCTTTTATTTTTAATGCTGATGTCTTTAGTTTCTTGCATTCAGGTGTTCCAGCCTCTGCCCTTGGGGTCCTAACTGTGCCTTAGATGAAGGGGACAGGTCACAGAAGGAAGTGTGCCTGCTGCTAGTGTTTCTTTGGTCACAGGTGGGCTCTCGGATGTGTCATTCCATGTCCCACTCCTCAAAAAAGAGCTTTTCTCAATAATAGCTGGGTCACTACTTATTAGTGGGCATTACTTTTGCATCTCTGCAAAGGAAATCTATTTTAACATAAAAGTCTGCAGGTAAAAATATATTGACAGCAGAATTTCCGTGTGAACCACTGAAGATGACCATCCTGCTGTTGCTTTGAATCGCTTCCTGCAGCTTGCTGTAGACTGTTAGTCAAAAAGAAAATACTAAGAAGAAAATCTAAATTAGCCCCTGGACAATACAAATGCAACTAGACTTTGATTCATATGTTCTGATTTCACACTGTGTTGCCTGAGGATATACTGAGTGCTAGCATGAGGCAGTGTTCACCCTGACTGGTTAGAGTTGTTGGTTATTTTATTCACATGATGTGAATTTCTCCAATGGGATTTTGTACCAAAATAAAAGCAAGCCTTCCTTAGACTCTTGAACTGTGATGAAAAATAACATTACAGCCCTGTTTTGGCATTCTTAATACTTGGAAAGGATTGCCTTTCCAATCTGCTAAAGATGCAGCATGGCTGTCATTGTGCAAGAGGAAATATTTATACAAACTTGTTTGCTTTTTTCATTTTAAGCAGGAAGATATGCTATTTACCAAAAGTGAAAGTCTATTTTAGTAAGTATTTTATTTCTGAAAAATATTCAAGCAACTTTATTACAGTATAGCAAACTTACAGGGATTCAAGGGTCTATTGCTTAAAAAAAAATAATAAAGAGGAAGCTTTCTGCAATCCAAACCACTGCTCGTTTACTATCTGAAGCTTTATAGCTATTCTGGGAAGGTACATTTCTTCATATCTGGCATCAAGACAGCTCCCAGGTAACACAGACTTAGTCTTAATATGAACCACTTTTCTCCATCCTTGGCTCACTTCTTCCTCTCCTGCTTCTCCTGTAATTCTTTAGTGTCTTGAATGCCAGCTGGAACTGCCATGCTACAGTTGTCTGTATGTGCTAGCTATGACTTGGTGATTACCAGGATGTGTATTGACTGCAAGAGAATTGGGACATCAGCTCACAGCATCTTCTTTGGAAAATCATGATATTCGTAAGTTTGCAAAAATCTAGCAAAGAAAAAAAAATGTATTTGATAGGGTTTTTTGGAAGTGTTTGAATTCAAAAGTGTTTGAAAGTGTTTAGTCTTTCCCTCATTTAGGAGAGCATGAGATGCTTTTTGTTACCAACTTAAGGCATTATTTTGGAGCAGTTCTCTTGCTAGAATTTCAGGTAAACACAGAGACACTGTCTGGACAGAAAGGTCATTTAATGATTTCTTTGAGAGCATTCTATCTTCTCTGGCTCCAGCCTGTGTTGGTCAGAGAGCTGACTGTCAGTTGGTGAGGCTGATTCCTTTGAAAATAGTTTCATTTCTTGAACGTATGTACAGATGCTTTTATTCACATACCTAACAAAAGTGCCAGGTTTGCAGCACAAATAGAACTGAGTTTGAAATAATTCCTGGTACAACTGCGATTCAAAATGAATAACACTCCACAGTGTTATTTGAATAGTAATGGCTCCCACAGAGGCAGTAGCTTTGGAGCTTTATTATTAGCAAGAAAGCTTGACTTCTATATGTTTGCAATATACTGTAAAAATTTTGCTGTTTCACTATTTTTCACCCTGCTTAAAGTATGGTTGCAATGTCCATGAATTGTGAAGCAGTATCCTGGGCAGTTTTAAGAAGGTCCTGTAGAAGTGAGTTGGATGTTAATAAAGCAACCAACAAATTTTTGTTGTTGTTGTATAATGTAAATGTTTTGATGGGGAAATATAGAAAAAAAGGGGTACATGCTGTATAAATGAAGCAGTACATGGAAAAAAATTGACTCAAGTCTACCTCTACTTTGGTGAAGAAACCTGACTATTTGCAAATATTATACAATTATCTGCTTGAGTTTTTTGGGGAACAACTTGCAATAATTTTAGCTACTCAATTATACATACTGTTCTCAGGACAGCATATCTAGGCTTAGACCCTGCAGATCTGTATAAGAAAAGGCTGTGTCATCGACACATTAAAAACAGATACCAAAAATACAGATACTGCTGCTGTTCAGCTGACCATAATAAACAACAGAAAAAATGTTGCCTCTCCATGAAGATTGTAAGCAACATTGCACCTTGAGAGATTGCTTACTTTCTAGTCAAATAAGCCACTCAGTTGGGAATGGAATGCTGGAGAAGAGCACAGTATAGATCTTGCTTATCCCAACTACTGAGGGAATGTTCTGGCACTCTGATGCCAGCAGTGCCGGCATCATGGTCCAGCTGGTGTGAGGCCAAGACTCTTCTCAAATCTTTGCATCCACTTTGCTTGGATATTCGTTTAGATACAGTTGTAAGCTTGTCTCAAATGGTTTCTGGGAGAGAAAGATCCAGGCATATTCACCCTTTTAGTTCTTACTTTCAGAACTGCCCTTTGCTGTTTAAGATGTAAACGTATGAAGTTGATTGAGTTTCCTCACATAAGTTTGTTGGGGAGTGAGAGAGGGTGTGCAGGAATATCTAAAGTTTCAGTATCTAAAGTACCTGATAGACTTCAGCATCCCAAAGCGAGAAAGGAGGGGAAGTTGTACTGCAAAACTCCAGATGTTTTTCCAAAGGTTTTTGTAATTGATTTGTCATGGCTTGCTGTTATTTTTAAGTTCTGATAGCACTCCTGAGCTCAAAACTGGATCAAAATAATGGGCAAAGCCAGACACACACTGGTTAACAAGGATAACAGGGGGCAGGAGTAGAATCTCTCATTACTTTTGTCATCAAGTGACCTAAATTAGTCTGTTCTGTGACTAATTTGTCACCTAAATGAGTCTGTTTTGACTCTGCCTATAGTCAGTGTAAATGTGTTGAAAGTGATTCATCCAATCCTAGGATAAGTTTTGACTTTGGATGAGCTACCCACTTTTACTGAGTATAGAGAGAAACTAGATGTAAAGAGTTAAAGACCGGAGATGAGTAAAATGAGCCCATCCATAATTGTAACTTGGGGGATTTTTATGTCTTTATTAGACACATCTTTTAAAATAGTAGAACTGTGGGAATCCATTGACCTCACAGGCATAAAAACAAAAATTTTCCTGCAGATGACAAAATTGTTTGCTTATGATAGATTTTTATTTACATAATCCCTAATACGCAAGTTGTTGCTATTTAATGCTAATTAATTGTTCCATAATGCAGGCTGACTATTCTAACTGATATTGTCACAAGTCTGATTCCCTTTATCCAAAAAGAAAAGAATATGCTCTCTTTGGATACATGCAGGGAAGTATTAAGACTTCAGTGACCAGGAGAATGCATGAGTGTGTCACAAAGAGCTTTAAATCAGATGGCACATAAAGTGAATTTCCTATTTCTAAGCAAGGTATCTTTAAGCTGTGAAGAATTCGTAATGGAACGACTGACACTGACAGGAGTGTTTTATCCCCATCCTTTGATTTCAAAGTGTTGCAAGTCAGAATTGATGAGGACCCCTCTGAAATAAGAGAACTAAGTTCAGAGCTGTTCTCTGTGCAGGCCAGAGATAGAAGTGAACTGTGTTAGGGAGCTGCAAGTGATTGCTTCATAATGTAAGAAAGGTGGTAAAGAGACTTTTTAACCTGAATCCACATGGACAATGAATAGAACTAAGATAATTACAAAAACTACTGACAATTGCCCTTGAAAAAAGGAACAAAAAAAGATCAGAAAGTAGACACAACTGTTGTGTGCTGGTGAGAAAAGACAAACTCCCATATGCACACTAGATGAGCAACATTAACATGCACAAATCTGTCTTCAGAGAGGTGTAAAGAAGACAAAGACAAACTCTTCTCAGGAACCCAAAATTAACTTACAACATGCAATGAACATCACCTGAAACATGAAAAATTCTGGTTATATACTAGGATTATATTTTATTCACCAAAACCCCAGTCAAACAGCAGAACAGGGTATCAGAGAGGCTTTACAGTCTCTGTCAATGGGACAAGGCTCTGAGCAACCTTTGCCAACTGTTCCTGTTTTGTGTAGGGGTTGGACTAAATGACCTCTGGAGGTCCTTTCAAACCTAAATTATTGGGTGAATCTATAAAAAATGCATGAGCAATTGCTAAAGGTTTGTGAGATCTGTCTTTGCTGGGTTTAACAAAGCACAATTATTGAAAAAATGTCAGAAGGACAGAAACACAGAAAGACTGAAAGGACTCTGATCTAATCCACCTCATGCTTGTTTGGCTTTTTTTTAAGATTCTCAGTTGCTAGAATATTCCTTGTTCTAAAATTCAAACCAGATTTTTGTTTCAGAACAGTCCAAAATAAAAATGTTTGGAAATAATCTCAAATTAAAGGTTTGGATTAGGACCCTGAAAAGAGTTTACATTTGGTTTGAATCATGGAAAAATATGTAGGTCAGCCCTTACTAAAAAGAAAATATGAAAAAATCCATTTTTTGAGAGAAAAAAAAAGCTTAACCTTTTCTATATGAACACAAGACACAATATCAGCAAATTATTTAGGTGTGTTTATATTTTGGAAGAATGGAGGTTTTTTACAACATATCACTGAGCCAGAGAAGCTGTGTTTGTAGCAAGAACAGAGCAGAAGGAGGTGGAGAAAGGAAACAACAGGTTAAGAGACTTGGAGATGGTCTTTCCTCCTTACCCATCTGGGAACTACCCTGGTGCAATCAAATGTTTCTTTAGGCTCTTTTTTTACCAAATAGTACTGCTAGGTCTGCAAATGCACATTTGAGGACAGAAGAGCCAAGAGGCCTCTGCTTGGCGTAAGGAAGAACAGGCCCCTACTGGAGTGCATCAGTGAGCAGCTCTGGAGGCACCGCAGTCAGTGGGACCAGAAATGTTGGGTCCCAGAAAATGCTGTCATGCAGAGGTACCAGGAGATCAGAAGCACGGGAACCTTGAGCAGGTTCAGGAATGTTCAGAGATGCTCAGGGATAAGCATCTGAATGCCTGCAAGAAATTGCCTGGCCCCTGCTCTGGTCAGAACTAGGGATCTAAGGGATTCCACCTATTTGGTGATCAGACAAACTTATCAAGGAACTGAGTCCAGTATTAGGGAATAGTGTCCAGAAGCCAGGTTTAAAAAAGAGGGAATGGGGAGAAAATATAGATGATAAAGGAGAATGACACAGACAAAACAGCCAGACAGGTATAACATCTTTAAGAAGGTAGAAATAAACTCATAAGAAGCATAGTGAAAAGAAACAGCAGCCTAAGAAACAGGGAAACACATTCAAAGCAGAAACTGATGAAAAAATGCACCAACGGGATTAGAAAAAGATAGCATGAAGCAAATTGAGACTGTAACACTCTTCATACTCCCTGCCAGCTGGACATCTGTCTGTTTTCCTGAGGGACAAAAAGAGAGGATGACTGTGACGGGTGATAATTTTGTATGTACACAGAGGGTTTTCATCTTGAGAAGAAAAAAGGTCTCTGTCCTTATGTTTTAGGTTTTCTGTTTAATTACACCTAATGGCATCCTTAGTGCATTACACACCAGAGCAGCTGTCACCAAAACAGGATCTTTCTACTCTGAGAGTCTAATGACCTATCATTATTTCCTGACAGTGAGAAGCATTGTCACTTGAAAGGGAGAAGCATTGAGCTGCATTGAACTACTTATGATTGTACATGGTGACTTCTTTCTGCCTTCTGACCTCCCAGTGAAAATGGAAATGTTGCTTACAGTTTTTTAAGAGAAAGATTTTTCCAAACTGGTCCGCAACATCCTTGATACAACACTGCTTTTTCATCAACCTGACTTCTGAGATTACGGTGAAGAATTGATTACTAGTATTTTCTATTATGAAATCCTGTTTCTTCTGCCTTCATCATGAGTGAGAGAAAGGGTGAATAAATTCACCTAGCTTTTTTGAAGTATAATAAGAGAAACTAAGAAATTTATTTTACCAGAATGAAGGTCTAAGTTAATCTTGAAGGAAGTCCCACTCACCTGGTGTCAAGTCATCCCTGGAAGTGTTCAAGGCTAGGCTGAATGGGGCCCTAAGAAAATTAATCTAGTGTGTGGCATCTGTGTCCATCATAAGAGAGATCAAACAATATGATCTCCAAGGTCCCCTCCAACCCAAACCATTCTGGGATTTCTGTGGCAAAGACAAACGAAGGACTGTTATATGTACAAATGCCAAGCAGCAAGGTTAACATCGGGTAAGAGTTTTGCCACCCCTAACAGCAACAGTGTGATGAGTTCTGCTTTGAAAATTCTCTTGAAAATTTCAGACAAGTTAAACCAATTGCAAATCAGAGGCTGCACCATATAGGTGCACTCTATTTTTCCAATTCTTTTTACATTTGTAGAACAACAGCACATGAACTGTCAACTGAGATGAGAAATATTCAATTAGGAAGTAAGATGCAAAACTTGTTTCATCAATAAGATTCAATAGCCTTCAGATCCTTACTAAGGGGTGTGTAAATCAAAAATTTCTGTCTTTAGCTCAAGAAGAAATGTCTTTTTCAAATCTTTGAGCTAATTGAATTGCAGGCTCTAGAAAATGAAAAAACCCACATTATTATCATTCTGGGATTTCTGTGCTTCAGATAGCATATTAGAAGACTGAGTTTCTTTTGGCCTTATCATCCTGGCATTGTTCAGATTTTCAGTTGCAGTTTGGGTGTGAGCTCATGAGCAAAATGAGACTTGTCCATTTTGGATGATGTTTTCATGCTGCAAGAAAGATCTCAGACAAGCTGGCTCCTCTACGCTGCACAAGTCAAAACACATCTAGTGTGTCTGCAGACCTCCAGATTTCCTTCAATACATTATTGTTAGACCCTCTACTAGGTAAGGAGAGAAGGAGCAATGGCCACTCTCTCATCTGAAAAACTGCTACAGTCTTTGCAGCTAAGCTTTGAAGCTGGTAGGATTTTCTTTCAATGATCACTAGCTGTTAGCAAAACTTGATAAACTGTTCAGTTGATAAACTTGATAAACAGCCACATAATTAAAGCCCAGATATGTTACATCATAACTTTTCTTCAGTGAATTGCTGGAGCTGTGTGTAACAAAAGGCAGCTTTGTCCTGATTCTTCTCCTCCATGTCCCTGGATTCTTCTCCTTTCTTTGCCCACATCATAAGATGAAAATACAGTGACTTAGGCAGTGTTCCTGGAGAGTCACAGTTGTGATGACTGCCTAATGCAGTGTCACTGATGTCATCTTCCCTGCATGAGTAGCATTTTGTGTGATGCTCTGAAGAAATAAAGAACTATAGAAATGCAAAGTAATAATAAAATATTTTTGCATTCTTATCAGGAGACTCCTTTTTTCCAGTCTTTAATCACTACATATGCATGTTACTGCTGTAATTTTGGGAAGAAATTAAGCACAGATTTAACTACAAAAACTGGGCGGGGGGGCGGAGATTTTCACTGTACCTTGCATTTCAAGTTAAGCACTTCTTTGAAAGCATCTTCACTTTGGTCTGTATATTTACCCTTAGTGTTCACTTATGGCTTGTTGATAAAACACAGCAATTAAAAAGGTTATGGGACAAGTGGAGTCAGCAGAGAACCTGAAGAAAAGTCCAAGTGCAAGCATTCTGATTCAAGGGGTTAATTACCCCTGTGAAATTCAATATGCCTTTTTATGCTGGCAGCTGAGAAATAACATTAAACTTCCAGAAACTGGCTGCATAGGACAGATCTAACTATCATTATAACTTCAATAGTTCTTTGTGTCTATTTTTGTTTTTTCTGAAATGTTTAGCTGCTTATGAACAGAATTGCTTAACATCAGACCAGGGATACCCTTGTAATGGAATATTATGGGGTTTATATCAAAGTATTGAACTGAAATCTCCCTGGGAGGTCTTTTCCTGTGGTCTGAAGACCTCCCTAGGCATACAGTTGTTAGACTAAATGATAACTGAGCTGCTAATTTAAGAATGCAGCATGAAACTCAGTTCTTATTGAAGAATTCAGCATGGAAAACCCTACAGAGGGTGAAAGCAAGGACAAGTAGTCTGGGAGGAATACAGAGAAATTGTCCAAGTAACCAGGGATCAAGTTTGGAAAGCTAAAGCCTGGATAGAATTCAATCCAACCAGGAATGTCAAAGACAAAAGGGAAAGCTTCTATGAATATAGGTACATTGGTGACAAAATGGAGACTAGAGAAAATGCAGGCTGTCACTGGAAGGAAACAGGAGATGTTGTCACCTGGGACATGGAGAAGGCTGAGGTTCTCAACAGTATTCGAACCAGAGATGTTTAACATCTTTGTTGGCAACAAGGACAGGGATCAAAGGCATCCTGAGCAGGTTTGCTGACAACACCAAGCTGTGTGGTACACTTGACACGCTGTAGGGAATGGGTGCCTTCCATAGGAGCCTGGACACACTTGAGAGATGGGCCAGGGCAATTAACATATAGACCAAAACTTAATGCCCCCATGTTCATCCACCTGGATGGTTTAATTTGGCCTTTTTATTCTTTCTTCCTACCTTCTAGTTTCCACCACATAAAACTGGAGAAAGAAAAATGCCTTTATTGGAAGGGAAAACGGCAAAATTTCCCATGCTTAATTTGGGGGAAAGTCCAATGCATGTTTCCTCTCTCAGGAATTTTCATGGATAGCCACAAAGTTGTGCAAATCCTCCAAGGCAGTAAAGTTCATATAGCAATAGTCCTACAGGCTTGTTTGAAAAGGACTGGCAATTTCACTTTAAATTTGATATTGCATCATAAATGTAAACCGATTTTCCCTATTATAAGTTTTCAAGGCTATTTTTGCTCATTCCTCTTTCCCCTGGCTCTTACGAAGATTATTCCCACTTGCACTTGCACCTCAACTGTGGAAACCATCACAAAGATCCCTGGAAATGTGGAGGTGTCAAGGTCTGCCAGACCTAGGTGGAAGAACATTCATACTCAGTGTCAGACTTTGTTTCTTCTTCACTAAAACAGGTTTTGTCATTTGCTTCTGACACAGTGAGAGAACAGAAAATAATGCTCCTTTCCACCTTGTTTCCTAACAAGTTTAAGATGTATTTATTATTCTTCTACTTTTCTACCACTCTTTTAGCCTTTCCTTTTGCAGCATCTAATTTTGGAAAACAAAATTTGACAGTACCCTACTCATGACATGTAAATGTCAACATTTCCAGAAGTAATTATATTACAAATCAATGATGCTTAAGTAAAAAAGCCCTATCTTCCCTTTAAGTAGATGTCTTAGCTGTGTGTTTGGCAGTGAATCATGGAATCCAGTTTGTTTCTGTTTTAGGCAGTGAATTGTGAACTCAGTCTCTGGATATCTGACGAACCTTCTGTCTCTGATTCAGAGACATTTTACATGCACGTCATTAGCCCCAAAAGTCCACAATTCAATGCTAAGGAGATAAAATTCACCCTCTCAAGGAGCACTCAGTTCTAAATTTCAACTGCTCAGGGTCTCTATCATTTGTAAGACATTCATAAGCCAGGATGAATTTTGTAATCCTTTACTCAGTCAGAGTTCTGTATCTGATCCTCGGCTAATCTAAATCACTTACAGCTAATAATTTAGGAATATGGATCAAGAAAAACTAGGAGATTTGTTGGTTAGGATGCAGTCGCCACCAATGGAGATGCCAACAGTGGTCAAAGCTGAAATTTGTACATTCAAAACTTATTCCAAATCTGCTATTATTTTAAACATGTCATGGTCACCTTTTTTCAAGTCAGTTCTTAACTAGTGACCAAACCATTCCTCATCAGGGATTAGTTCAGTAGACAGTTAAAGTAAGCTTCACATCTCAAGCTTTATCTATTTTTATACTTATAAAGAGTAAAATAATACTGCAATTATTTGAAAGAAAAGAAAAAAGAAAAATCTCATTTTGGGGATGTAAGTCACAAATGATTTCACAGTTTTTATTCAAACTTTAAAAAGAAAATTCAGCTTCAGGCAGACATAATCAGAGGGAAATTTTACTTGAAAGAGTAGTGAATTTATTGAAAGATATCTGTTAGAATGTAATAGAGGCAGCACTGGTGTTGACTGATATGCTTTGTAAAACGGTTTCATTAAGTCAAGGTCTCAAGCATAGAAATTCACAAGGATGCTGAATTTGTTGCAAATTCAATAGTCATCTTTTGTGTAATACATTCGACTGCTCCCAGCAAAAGAATCACAGAATAGAATTACTAGAAAGTTTCTTCAAATCTTACTAGGGAAAGCAACTGTTCTAATCTTGATGCTTGAAAAATATTTTGTGGTAGGAATAATGCCCTAAAGTCAGTGCTCAGAGCATAAAGAAAGAAGGGTTAAATTGAATGTGAAAAACTCACCATTAAAAGAAGTATATAGTCATTCTGCACCTTGCTTAAGTGTCATTTATACCAAATATGAAACTTTCCAATTTCATTAGACTAAAGGAGGAATGATTGTTAAATAATGGTATCCACGGAAACAAACCAGCTTAGACATGACATTAATTCCCTGATGTCTCTGGAGGTAATGTCCATGTTCCCTACACAGTGGTCAGAGACCTCAAGCCAGCTGACTCCCCTGAAAGAAAATCTTGCATAAGTCTACACCAGCCCACAAAGATTTCATTCCAAAGAAAATAAAAGATTGAGTGTGATAGAACAACCAGTCTGGGAGAACCTGTTGTTTAATAATACATGAAGATGAACCTCTTAAGGACAGTTTAATTTCCCCTAATTCTAGCTGTCTGAAATTCAGGTGCAAGCCTAATGAAGAATTTCTCTGTTGCCAGAGGAATAAGGTCAGTGCCTCAGTCAGCAGTTTAACCCATCACAAGTTTGTTGTCATCAAAACTCTTACAGAGGGGAATTCACTGCCAACACAGCGGGATTTGGATTATATGTTCAAGCAGGATGGTACAAAGGAATACGATTTTTTCAAAACTACTCTGGTGACAGATTCAGGGAATGAATAATATATTTTCTAAACAAACACCAGGTTTTTAAAAATTTCCATGGAAAAATTTTTAAAATATTGTCCTTAACAAAAAGGAATTTGGGAAGCAATTTGAAAAGGAAATTAGACAGCCATAAGTTTTTGAAAATTTGTTTTCTATTCAATTCAAATCCCAGATAAATGCAATCAGGATGTCTCTCCAGTGAACTTAGAAATGCAGAATTGTAATCCAAGCATCCTTAGTCATGTAACACAGTGTAAAAGCTACCCAGTCCCAAAAGATCCGGGAAACCAACCAGTTTCCTACTGCCTTTACAGATACAAGAAATCACAAGAAACTTCAGCTCTGTGAAGAAAAGAGCAGTTATATTTGCTGCATTGCAGTGCTGTCAGATGTGTAAGGGTTGGCACAGATAATTTTGAGGAACATCTGTAACAGACACACCAGGGAAGCAGAATCACTTATCCTGGCACTATGTCACATGTTTCAATACCTTGTTTCCCAATTACAAGATGAGGATAGATATATCACCACAGATTGGCAATGCCTCATAGGGGTATTTCTTACAGGGTGAGCTGTAATTAGGCAACTTCTGTGAAATATATTGTCATAATATCAAGGATGCTGATATAGGAAAGCAAAACACCTCTATGAAGCACCAGGGAGCCAAAAAATCAAATGGCTTCAACACTTATTAAAAACAGGTCTTAAAACCACAAAACTTCTGTTGCCCAAAGATAATTCACATTCACAGCATATCTCCAGTCATTTTCACTTTATCCCATGTAAAACAAAAGATTTGGAATGTAAGAGAATTGTATTAGACACACATCTCTCTAAAGCAATCAGAAACCAGACATCAGAGTTCACCTAATTTGTTAAGAAAACTATTTGTTACCTATTGGTGTGAAAATCATGTTTACTGCTTATATTGCCTGAGGCAAAACACAAAGATTCAAAGTTAATTTTTTTTCATAAATAAAACATTGCAAAACTCTGCATTGCACTGTACTTCAAGCAAGGCTCAGGCATTGGTGCATGGATGCCATCTACTGGGTAGGACTTAATTGTAGAAACTCACAGGGCCTTATTCTCTGCCAAACATCCCTGCAATCCAACTAAGTGACTGTGTAGAGGTTTCAGAATTCTGAATACATTCTGTCTAATGTTTTTGGGTTTTTTTTTTTCACTTTCTGGGATGAAAGTGAGAAGAGCTATTTTTCTCTGTCTTCAAAAAGTACCACGGCTATTAAATATGTGGTACTTAAGGAAACACAAGCTCTCCCTTTTAGCAATGCACTGATGCTAGCAAAGAAACCTGAATAATAATTGTACCCACAAAAAGGAACACATGAATGCTTGTGAAGAATAATACATAAGACCATTATATTAAGAGCAGCTCAGTAAATTGTATTTATAAATGTAGTCAGTGTGATTTATAAGGCATGAAACTGAGCACTGGTTTGAATTCCCTGTTTAGATGCACACTGTGTTTACATTGTGAGTCAGCAAAGCTCCTTGAAGGATTGGGCAATTTTAAGGAACCAATAATTCCATTGATATGAACCCCAATTCTCACCTGCTAAAGGCAAAATGTGGGTGAGAAACTTCATGCTCTGAATAATTGGAACTCTATAAGGTAGAACCATTACCTTTCATGCCAAACTACTCAGCAATAGTAACTTGCATGTGTTATTCTAGGAGATTATCCCCAAGAAATAGTCGTTTCTGTCTTTTAAATGGGAAAATGTATCTCTCACAACAGCACAAAGGGAAAGATGTTTACAGCCAGCATAGGGCAGGGATGTTTGCCACAGCCCAATTCTTTGGCTTGGTCCAATCTACTCCCTCACACAGCGAACAGAGCCCACAGAGCACAGAGTGTCTATGTCCTATGAGTATAAATACTTGGACATCAAGCAGAATAAAGATCCATGTGTGTGAAGCCCTAAGCACCTTTGTTAAGATGTCTTTAGCCCTTCAGTGAGAGAATAGGACGTTAAAACCATCCCCAAGGCACTCAATCACTGACTCCAATCAAGGTCTGAAGGTCAAATAGTCTTCTCCTTTGGAGCTGAAAGGAAATAGTGAGTTGAATTTCTGGTTGAGTGAAACCAAGTAACTCTAATGGGAGACTGACATAGACTTATCAATATTGAGCAAACGAAAGAAAGAAAGAAAGAAAGAAAGAAAGAAAGAAAGAAAGAAAGAAAGAAAGAAAGAAAGAAAGAAAGAAAGAAAGAAAGAAAGAAAGAAAGAAAGAAAGAAAGAAAGAAAGAAAGAAAGAAAGAAAGAAAGAAAGAAAGAAAGAAAGAAAGAAAGAAAGAAAGAAAGAAAGAAAGAAAGAAAGAAAGAAAGAAAGAAAGAAAGAAAGAAAGAAAGAAAGAAAGAAAGAAAGAAAGAAAGAAAGAAAGAAAGAAAGAAAGAAAGAAAGAAAGAAAGAAAGAAAGAAAGAAAGAAAGAAAGAAAGAAAGAAAGAAAGAAAGAAAGAAAGAAAGAAAGAAAGAAAGAAAGAAAGAAAGAAAGAAAGAAAGAAAGAAAGAAAGAAAGAAAGATAAGACACAGGACCTCAAAAATAAGAGAAACCCTGAGATCACACAGCACTGAGAAAAAATTGAGATGGACAAAACTACTCAGGGTGGCTTTATCTTTGGCCAGGAAATCTTTGTCTGACAAGCCCACATGCACTTTTTCAAAGATACAACAGAACTCAGACAAGGATAACATGCTGCAGATAATCTAATTTGATTAGAGAGAGTCATTTGATGAAGAACTGCACACTAGGATGATAAGCACAGAAAATCCCATGCAACATCCTTGAATGTTTAGAGGACAGTAGTCCTATTTTAGCACAGGGTTAGGGTCCAAGGGGGAATGAAATGGCAAGTGAAACAACCTTCTTCCAGATAAATCACCATACACAAATGCAATCAGAGCAAAAAATAAATCTCTCAGAGGAAATCTATGCACAGAAGTCCACAACAGTGACTGGGAATCAGCTAATATTTAAATGACTGCACATGCATACCCATTCTAGAAGACATAGAAATATATTCCAAGTTTCAAATATGTTCTGAGTTTCATCATGTGAATCCATGCAGTCCTACTAGAGCTGTACTTTTAAGAAGGGATATGTGTTCTAATATGAGCACAAAATTGTTATAAGACCTGATAATGAAATAAACTGAACTTCTACATGTTTAGATATCAGTACCATCAATATGAAAAGAAAAACTACCTGAATGAATGAATGATTGAAATAAGTGTACCCCAAGGTGCTGAATGAATATATTACAGCATAAAGAAATCAAAAAAATACGTATTTACTTACAAAATTGAGCAGTACAGAGTATATTTACAGAACTACCAAAACATTAAAGACTCACATGAAATGCAATTAAATAAATAGCAACTTCTGAAATAATGTTAGAGTCAAACTCTAAAGCTAATATTAAATAAAAGGAAAGGTCACCAATTCTTATCCACAGTGAAGGAGACAGAACACTTTCCTCAGTGCAAGCACCACTGGCAATAAATAATTTTGGAATTCGGAAAAAATGTGGCGTTGAAGGCTTCATGTTGTTCCTAAGCCTCACCAGGAATTTCTTGACCCCGCCATAACAGCAAATGCACATTTCTCATTCTACAAGATAAAAGCACTCAAAATAACACTTAGTTTTCCATTTTGAGTCGAATAAGAATATGTGAGAGAGAGAGAGAGAGAGAGAGAGAGAGAAAATAACATTTTCTGATTCTCTCATCTGTGGGTCATTGGAAAATTGTAACTCACAGGAAAAGCAGGTTCTTCCATTTTTTTACAGATATTTTTCTACTAGTGATAATTCAGTCAAGTCTGGCAAAATGGGTTTTCCTCAAAATGGGCTGCTGGGTCAATCTAATATGTGGCAACTTTACTGATGATTTCTGTAGGTCAATTTAATTGTTTCAAAATACAATAAAATTAAATGTTGGGACTTTTAAACTCACAAAAAAAAATCCCAACAATCCAGAAGAAAAAAAATCTCATAAACCAGTCTACTCTATGATCATAAAAATCCACAAGCTCTTTGTTTCAGTATAAACATTTGCACCATCCCACACATAACCAGTTGCCAATATGAGATTTCCTCTTTCTAATCACTATCAAAACATCTAAAAATTAAAAAAAAACCTGATGCATTCTACTTCTGTCTTAGATGCCTTTTCCATAGCAGCAGAGGCTCTTGGGAAATTCATCAATGTGAAAGTCCAGCTTGCAGATTTTTCTCTTTATTTCTTTTGAGACTTAAACATCTGTTCATCTTTCTAAAGGCTACTGGCAAAGTCAAGCAGGTAGGTTTGTATCCTTTTGCACTAATGCCGTGATCAGCTGGCTAGGGGGAGTTTGCTCCACCTTTGTCTTTAGTATTTTCTAGTTAGAAGGAGGTGTCTTCTATTTCTTATCCTCTGGGAAGTGCAGAAAAAAATGGGAGGATTGGCATGGCTTTAATTTTGTTTTATTTACTTAATATTGTTTTATTTCTTTACCTTAAAAAATAAGGCATGTAAAATGGCAGATAAGAGTAACTGATTTAAAAGCACTCGTAAACATTCTGTAGTGTAGGCACTGCAAAGCTTTCCTCTTTGGCAAATATTTCGTTAAACATTTTAAAAGGCCTATTTTGCTTGTACTGCATAAATAAAGCAGTATTTTATGTGCTGCTATCAGTAATGGGGCATACATATTCTGCAACAAGATAGAGTCCCCTTGGGGAAATACCAGGTAGCTTCATAGTAATCACAATTCCCTTAGAGTACTTGGTAATTACTAATTATTCTTAATGAGATCAAAAGTAATTGCTATGTAACCTTCAACCATGGTTTAGACATTGAGAAATAACCTATGTCATCATAATTTACTCTTTAATTGTAACTATCTTGCTATTACATGCATTTTACCATATAGCTGGTTGCTCTGTAGTTACCAAGCAAATAAAAAGTCATCTGGTCATATTTATATCTATATTTAAAGATATGGTCATATGTACATTTATCCTCCTATATAAGCAGCTGCAGGGGAAGCAAAGCTCACTGCCAGACTTCCTGCAGCTAACATTTGTGTTTGTGATTCTTCTGTTTGTAATCCCTTGAACAGCTGAGACCCACAGCCTTCAACAAGCAAGTCATGCGAGTGCTGAGGTACTGGAATAGCCGGCCCAGAGGAGTCTGTGTATGCCCTAACCCTGGGAGTGTTTAAGGCCAAGTTGGGCGGAATTCTGAGCAGTCTGGTCGAGTGAGAGCTGTCCCAGCTCACGGCTGGGGGAGTGGCTCAAACGAGGTGGTCCTTAAGGCCCCTTCCAGCCCAAACTAATCTATGTTTGTTCGAATGCAGGTTATAGGCCTACCCAGGTCCCTTGATACAATAGAAAACTCCTGTTATCTCTACTGGGAACTGTGCAAGAATTTACTTTTTTGTTTGAAAAAAGGATGCATGCTGTTGTAGTGTCTCACTTGATTTCTTATGGCACATATATCATAGAATCTTAGTATAATATTGTGGTCTTGTGCATGCTGCTTATCCCACTTAAAGTGTTCTGAAAGTTTTAAAAAACATCCCCCTTAACTGCTGTAACATCCTTTCTTTTGGCTTTGGTGCTTTATCTGGACCTTTAATTCCTTACTTCTCAGTTGTCTCTAACCTTCTCCATTCCTCAGATTCCTTTAAGCAATTTTTTTTTTTATTCCAGTCCTTCCATAATTCCTATTTAACACACGCATCAAATCCCTTGTATAACAGAAGGTCAGCTCTCCTGCCTCTGCTGTCCAAAGGTCTTGGTCACACATCCTCCTCTTGTCTTCTTTTTCCCTGCATCACAAGTAACTAGTAGGAAAGGATCTCTCCATCAAAACCTGAAAAACCGTCATGGTGCTTACATTCAGAGCAAACCAGTAGTTCACACAGTGGTATTAGAAAAAGATGAAACTATGCTCTGAATTTGCACAATTTGTTTGTATTTTATTTTTCTTTATCCAGTGAAGGTGGGGGGCAATTTTATAAACCTGTCCTGGTCTATATTTTAAACTGGAGAGTCTCTGGAAAATAGGCTGTTATTTATAATATGCCTCTACAAATCAATAAAACTTTGACAGCAAAAAAAATCTAACCCAATTGTAGATTTTTCATAGCCCTGCATTGATTTGGTCATTCTTATTATTATCAGGCAATATCATTGTCATGCACATGAATACAACACAAGGTGCTCAACACAGATCACATAACAAAACCACTTGAGATGTTTTTTTCTTGTTTTTCTCTTTCATTTTCTCTTCTGAACTCAGTTATGTATTTATTTTCTACAATCTGCAAAATTTCAAGGAGCTGCTTTGATCTATGTATATCTACATATATTTTCCCACTGCTACTGTTTTATTATTAGCTTTGTACGCTTTCATGTGTCTTTATCTATCAACCCTATGCTACTGTACAAACTCTCTAGACAAAATAAATATCAGTCATTAGATTCACAGGGAGTGTTCAGGATGGGAGAACCCTGGGAAAGACAAAATTCCGTTTCATCTTCTTCTAAATATATGTTTAAAATAGGTCAGCTGAAATCATCTAGAGGTGATTATCTTTCCCAGGGACCTTCAGAGGGAATCAGGAAATTAATTTAGGCTGGATAGTTAACTTTCAGACGGTTATACTGGAGAGAGAGGAAAAAGCCATTTATTTTACCTGAGAGGAGGCAGGTATCCCTCAAAAGCCATAATGATAAACATTACCCTAATGTTTAGCTCAAGAAGTGTCTCTGTCTCAGAATCTTTAAAATGGAAGGAAAATGTCATTTTGGAAAACAATAACTGCACATTACAGCTTTATGCAGTTTGAATGGGCTGAAGAAATGAGCTTTAGGGCTGCCTAGGGGTTGGAGGAATTGTGGTTCACAGTGTGAATCCCAGAGCACACCTGGTCTCATGATGTTCTGTAACAGTGTAGGGCCACTGCGTAGCTTTCCACTTGAAAGAGCGGGTCTCATCAGAAATAAGCAAAATCACTTATTTTCTGCATAAACCACCTAACAGCAGGACTGGGTAAACAATCTTTGCATGCAAATCAATTGCAGTCAGATTTCCTGCACTAAGGAAATCCCAGCACATCCAAAGCCTTCACTTCTGTAATCTCCTGGAGTGTTTTGAATCAGTTTATGGCAGCTTCACACAATTTTCATGACATTAACTGCTGTAATGTGAACTAGAACTGTTTCAGGAATGACCACACCAAATCACCTGAGGGTAAGAATATAATATTCAGAGGAGTGTTTCAGACATAAAGAGCTCTGACCTACAGCTGCCCAGCTGTTTCTTGGAGAAAATTATCCCCCTCCATAATGTTATGAGCCCCGGTACCTGGCCCCCTTGGCTGCTGAGGCATGCTGCATGGATATTAAAGAAATGTCTTTCTTTGAGACCTGCAGAATGAATGAGGGGAAACTTTCCCATTCTCCTTTCAAAGAGGAAGAGAATGTATATTTCAGGAATCTTCAGTAAAATAATAAAAACAGTTTAAGATATGACAAATGCAGTTCTCACACTATTACCTCAAACCCTCAAAATATCTAAACAAGAGGAACAGCTTACTAGGATTTTGTTTTATAAAACTTTGCTTTCGGGTTTACCTTGGGTTTCATCATAGACAAGATTTCAAATCAATGGTCCTCTGACAGAAGGAAAATCTGACACCATCATCTATATTTGCATTTCTGTCTAACTTTAATGATCATTGGAACTGATTTTTTTTTCTACTGAGATGACTAATTTCTCTATTTTGAGACTCTCAAATGATATTCATGGGGTTCAATAACTGCAAGGTTCTGTACTTTTGTCAAAGCAAAAGCTGGTATCAATACAGGATTGGGGATGAAGGGCTTGAGAGCAGCCCTGCTGAGAAGGACGGGGGGGTACTGTGGATGAAAAGCTGGAAATTATTTGGTAATATGCCCTCACAGCCCAGAAAGCCAAGCATGTCCTGGGCTGTCACAAGAGGTGTGGCCAGCAGGGTGAAGGGGGGGATTCTGCCCCTCTGCTTTGCCCCTGTGACCTGGAGCACTGCAGCCAGATCTGGGGTCCCCATCATAGGCAGGACATGGAGCTGTTGGAGACAGTCCAGAGGAGGGCCACAGAAATTACCACAGGGATGTAACACATCTCCTCTGAAAAAAGGCTGAGAGAATTGGGGTTGTTCTGATCACAGAAGTGAAAACTGGGGAGAATTTACTGTGGCCTTTGAATACTTAAAGGGGGCTTGTAAAACAGATGAGACAGATTTTTTATCAGGGTCTGCTGGGATAGGACAAGGGTAATGGTTTTACACTGAAAGAGGGTGCATTCAGATAAGATAAAGGAAAAAATATCCTATAGTGGGGGTGGGGAAGCACTGGAAAAATTTGCACAGAGATGTGGTGGATGCACCATCCCTGAAAACATTTGAGGACAGGCTGGACAGGGCTCTAAGCCACCTGTTCCAGATGAAGATTCCCTTTTTCACTGCATGTGACACTAATATAGCAGAACGCTCCAAATGCTGGAATGGCCCAAAGCAGGGGTCTCACGCAGCTGGCTGAAACTTGTTAAAAAATCAACTTGGTTCTGATAATAAAAACTTATTTTTCTGGACTGTTCGAGCTGCAGTGACAGCAGCATATATACACAAACATCAACCAATAGCTATTTTTCTGTGCCAGAGGGCATGATGGTATCTGGAACAGAGCAGAAAATCAAGGGTCAATTTCTTTGTTTATGGGCATGTATCTTTTTGCCTGGTGGATAGAGAATGAACCAGCATATTTTGCTGGTTTTCCTCAGGTTGACCGGTAACCTTATATATTTTAGACAGACCAAGTGGCTATTTCTTGTATTTGGCAGCAAATCCTTCAGGAGGAGAGTCAAGGAACTTGCTCAGGGAGAAGTTTGAAACTAATTGAAGAGAGTCCCTCCAAAATTGCTGCTTAGACAAGAGCCTTTTGTTCCCACTCTCTAGTACTACAGTTCTTACTGCTATCACAGCAGTAAAAGGTAAACAAGTTACTGCTACAAAAGAGATGGATGGGAATTAAAATATTTAAATCACCCAGCTGCCCATGGGGATCTCATTAGTACCCAGTTTGCCTGTGAAAACACCAGATTTCAGAAAGCCATTGTGTTATTACCTCACTTGCAGTACAAACACTGCTGTGTCATGACACTACATGAACCCCAGAAAACCTGCTGCAAACAGACTAATCTAGATTTCCTGCACAGCAGGAAAGAAGTCCAAAAACTGACAGAACAGCTGAAGTGCTAAGAAGCCAAACCAAGCCTTATATTACCTATTTCTGATTTTTCAAGGAGTCTTTTGTTACAGAATTGGATAAAATTAGCCCAAATCTACTCCTTATACACCTAATAACTGACCACTTCTTTTTCCAAATATTTTTCTTGCTCTTAAAAATTAAAATCATATATATAATACACCTTAGATTACTTTTGTTTTCAAATGTTGCCTTAAAAAATATTAAACCGACATTTTTCAAAGGAGACTCACCTTGGCCTGAGTCCATTCCCATTGCTACATGAGCATTAACTGTCTTCTTCAGATTGAAAATCCCGAGAGGGATAGAATTAATTCTGACCCTTTTAACTAACTCATTCAGAAATTAAAATTAAAGATATGTAGAAACCAGCTGCACTTCAGTGACCACTGAACACTTTCAAAATTCACATACTAAATTCTCATTTGAAATAAATCTTGTCTTCAAAACTTTTCATGTTGTAATATTTTCAGTCTAATGAATAATTCTGTTTATGAAATGCAGTCCAGAATAACTTGCAGGTAGCTTAAAGATTTAGGGAGCCGAGTATATAATATAAAATGAACTCTCCTTCATCTCTCACAATGTTGATGTAGATAGGTAGATTTATGGAGTGTGTTTTTCTATTTCTTTTCCCTGGAGAGCTTTTAAATGATGGGACAGAAGATTTAGATTCAGGTTTATCTCTTCTTCAGTGGAACATTCAAGTATTAGCAGCTTGATGCTCACTAGCATAACACTGCTGTTGAACTCTACCCAACCTGACTTCGGTCATCTGAAAAGTATCTATCTGCTTCAAGTTAGTGATCTGTAGTTAAAGCACAGAGAAATGCACGTCCAAAGTATGACTCCAATCACTTCTTCTTGACACCCAGCTTAGGACATGATGAACCATCCCTATGAGCTACTTATCTCCCACTGGTTAAAGAAATTAAATAGCTTGCACAGACAGAAATCTGCACAGAAATCTAAATTTCTAGGCAGGTGAGATGACTCTCAGCCTGCCTCTCCATTCACAGTAGATTTAAGTCATGCAATTTCCTGAGTGATACATCATCATGCCTGGATTTGCATCTCCAAGCTTAAGGATTTTACAGTAAAATGCAAAAGGTGGGCTTTGAAGAAATCACTTCAAAAGAGCTTTAAAGACTTTGAATTATTTTCCTGCCACTAACTTCCCTTGATTTCCCACCAAGACCCATGAAACTTGAAAAGGCTGCCTATCTATTCTGCATGCCTAATGTATTCTTCTTCCCTCCAAAGCATCTGGATCATATGCAGAGAGAAATGTGTTTTTATAAACAACTCAGCAGTCAGCAGGAGGCCAGATGATAGCTAGCTGGTGAAGTGCCAGCTAAAGAGAAGATATTCCAGCATTACAGGAGAATAAGTCAGATGAGCCTAACTCCAGGAGGGTTTTGATTTTTGTAACAATAATTCTCTGTCCCTGCATGGCTTTGAGTAAAACACCATAAGAAACAAGAAAGAAAAAGCTGAAGTGTGTGACAAAAACTTCTTTTAATATTGTACTTGTCCAAAGAATCTGATTCAGAGGCTATGATAGTTTATCTGGTCTGCTGGCCATCAGAAGAGATTGAGATTGGATAATGATCCATTGTTACCTGCCACCCTTGTTAGATTTATTTTCGAGTCTGTCATGCTAATAATACTACCAAAATAATTCAAATCAAAAAAGCAAATTTTACTTTCTAACTGCAAACAAATAAGGAGCTCTAAAAGCAAAAACTGGCTGGCAGTTTGTACATCTTTGATTTTCACAATATCCTCAGCCTGACAGAACCAGCCAGAAAACAAACACTGAAAAGGACACCTTGGGGACATCTTCAAAGACTGTATACTTTTAGTCCATGACATGAAAATTTTCATATTTCTTTAAACTCTGTGCTTGTGCTTATATCCCATGAAACACTTAGAATACTTCATCTTATTAGTGAAACCATAATCTTTCATATTTACATCACTTCCTATTAACAGGCATACATTCATTTGTATAGCTAATTAGAGTCATACAAATAGCCTGCCTCAAACTGTTGACAAATAATCATTCACTTGACAGTTTGCTGAGAGCCTTGACACTCCCTATCAGTACTCTTGTTCATGACTTCTAAGAGCATTCTGGGTCTAGCTATGTAAACTTAAACCTGAAAAAAACAAACAAACAAACAAAAATTATGTCAGCAATTTTTGCTCTATTTTTAATACATCTATGTATTGCATTTTTAATATAGCTCCCAATCAGCTAGATCTCTTCTACTGTACCTATTCCATTTCTGCTGGCAAAAACCTTCACAATTTCAAGTCACAATAAAGAGTAAAACCCTAAAAAATGAGAATGAGTAATGGGTGCACTTATTTTGTTTAAAGTTGTTGTGGTTTAACCCTTGCCAGGAATTAATCCCCAGACAGTTGCTTGCTCACTCCCCAGCCAGCAGGACCAGAGAGAGAGTTGGAAGGGTAAAAGTTGGTAAACTTTTAGGTTTGATAGGGAAAGCATAAGCTGTGTGCACAAGCAAAGCAAAACAAGGAGTTAATACACTGTTTCTCATGGGTTGGCAGGGGTTCCATCTCCAGGACAGCAAGGTGAACAAAATTAACTCTGCCTCAGCCAAAACTAGCAAAAATGGACATCTGAATTGAATCTGGGGGATTCAGGACCCAGGAAGAGGAGTAGTATTATGGTATTTTACCACTCTTCCTCTCTGGTCTTGTCTAGATATTTCTGAAGGGATTTCAGAGAACTTTCTGATGATAATGCTACTGCAAACAAGAGAAAAGAAAATGCTATTCTTCTTCAAACAAACTTTTGTTTTCAAAGCTGTCACTTTGACTTCAGCACTTTACCAAGATAAATAATTTGATTACAGATACAGGCAATGGTATTTCCTTGGGTGGGAAAGAAATTAGAATGGAGATGTAACAAATATCAAGCCAGTTTAGCCACTTAGTTTTAATCCTAATACCTCTCCCACTCATTCTCCTCTGCTGCAAGATAACATTTCCTAGCAAAAATAATCCAAGTTGTAATTCCATATATTGCGCAGAGGATAACATGAAGTTTTTACACTCCTTAAATGGCAATCAAACCCTACTTAAAAACAAACAGGTGGAACTATGGGGGTGTAAAGACTTGTGCTGCAGGATCTGCTGTCACTGTACAAGAGATTAGGTAAGAGAATGATGATCTGACAAGAAAATGGTTGTAAAGGTCCCAAGTTAGTCCTGAGGAAGTTCTGGATTCAGCTCTCTCTGACAAGTAACCCTTGGGGAAATCATATAATTTGATCTGTCTTGTCTTTTACTCCTTATTTCTTCTTTAAAATGCATATTCTAACATACACTCTGTTACTCCTGTAGATAGAACAGTGGTGTGAAAGTGCCTCTAGTTTGGCTTTGTGCCACTGGTACTTTATTACAAATAATAAAATAAAAACAGTGTTTATTAAATGAATTTTCAATGCACAAAGCCAGATAAAAATGAGACAGGAGGAAGTAATAAAAAATGTGAAAGTAAATTTAAAAGTTGAAATTCATAATACACATCCTAGATTTTGGTTGGGGCAGCAAACTTAGAAAGTCCCAATGAGGGACCACATTTACTGAGGTTTGGTACAACCTGATGATAAAGCACAGATACCAAGTGCAACAGTGGCTGAGGGAAAATACATAAAAGATCTGTCAGAAAAAAAATTTACAAAATGGAAGGGATTCACAGAAGAGCAGCTAAAATAATTAGAAGGCAGGAAGGACTGATTTTCTAGGAAAAGTTAAAAGAGCTTGCCATAAACTAGATATCCATAGCTGCAGTAAGAGGGAATAGGATAGGATAATAAGGAATTCACCTTCTTGTCCTAGCAAATGTTGCTGTGTTCCGTTGAATTTTCAAGTGGAACACATATATTTCAAAGTACACATGCAGCAGAGATAATAAGATACTTTTGCTGTCTGCGGGCTGAAAGTTTTAGGGCTTAAACTGTCTCTCTGTTTTAAACCCAAGAAGGACCCCACACAGTAGAATCCTTCAGAGTCATTGATGTGACCCTTTTCCATTGCCAGTGACACCCATTTGAAACCACTCAACACAAAGACGAGAAATGGGTTTGCAGAGGTTTGGAACAGAACTGATGGGCTTGATGTGCATGCAATATAAATGCAAAGGTGTGACTATGTGCATGGGTATTGAAGAAGAAGCAACACAAGCATTAAAATAGTGGCCTTATTCATATCAAACACCAGTCACTCCCAAGTCACTTCTTCCAGGAAGCTGTTCCCAGTGGTCCAGATGAGGAATGTGTTGTTGATGTGACTCTCACAAGATTTTCTTATGATAAACACACAATGATCTGTCAATGGAAAATATTGTGTTCCAATAGCAAGAAGATGGCAAGACAGTGGCAGTATATCATGTGTCATATATTTCTACTCCTTTTAATGCAACAGGAAAACAGATACATATTTCAAATGACCAAGGGATAACAGAACACAAGCACCAATCTTACCTAAGATTTATGGAGTCTGAAACTAGCAAGATTCTTAAGCAAAGGCCACCAACCGATAGCAATTACAAAGGTGCCAGTCTCTTCTAATAGGAGACCTCAACTGAAGTTTTATCAAAAAGAGCACTTTTTGCTGCTGCAGGCCATTAGAACAACACACAACACAAGTGCCTCTTAGTGTCTTTGTGCTGCTGAAATTCAGATGAGCACATAGCAGTGTTCGGTTGATGCTGCGTATGTTTCAATAAAACGAATGTGATTATTGGCTCATTATACAGCAAAATGCAGTTGAATTATTAGCTTTAGTGGCACTTCTAGCTGTGTTTTGAAGAGCCCATGCCAAGCACTATGAGGCTGATGTTACTTTAACAAATACAAATGGAAAGAAACAAAAAATCTTCCCTGAAACTCTAAATTATTCATACAAATTACCTCTAAGGAAAGGTTGGCCATCTGATACATCAAAATGCAATATCCACAGCCTACACATTTAGCTCAGTGCACAGCAAATCACCCTCAATTTTCTGGAGCAAAAATGCAAATACACAATGGTTTTTCATGTTGCTTGCATATGTATTATTTGATTTCATCTAGGTAAATGCTATCCTCATCAAACAGCTACCAGTAAATTCTGGTCAGAAGGTTAGGAGCAACACACCTAGCAATCATTAACTATCATACCTCTGCTATCTCTGCTGACTTTTGACCTTGAAGTCAAGTCGGATTTGCCTGGCTCAGTGCTTGGAAGTCAGGGATTCAGTGAATGGCACACTTCCTATTGACAGGGAACTGGTCCCCTGTTTGTGGTGGAAGGGAGTGCTTTGCTTCCAAATGTGCCAGCGACTGGGACCAGATGTAGTAGTGAGGTCCTGATCATTTGCTCATTAAAAATTCTGTAGTGCTTCTTCCAGGAACATGAGTGAACTCCTCATGCTTGAAAATTCACATCTTCCCTAAGTACATTTGTTTATAATTACAACAGGATGCACCTTTCTTTTTCACTTTGTTCCCTAAAACTCCTGTGTACAACCTCTCAGCCAGCTGAACTAACAACCACAAGCTAAAGAGCAAAAACACATCAGCAGAGAGTTTCATGACCTATGCTCTCTGTGGATCACCACTGTCCCAATTACACAGTATTGCTGCATCCAGGTTATTAATTGATGCACAGCAGCAGAGAGTGTGGTTCATTTCACTAGTAGTGATGAATACTATCCACTGTACTGTGTCCCAGAACCTGGAGTGTGAAAGTCACTACTGGAGGAGAGCAGTGACGTTAAAGAAGTGCTATAACTATACTCCATAACTGCCCAAGTAGAGAGACTAATGACTCTAAGCTTCATTAAGAAACTTCACTGGGTCTTTAAGTAACTTACAGATCTCAGCAAATTCAAGGTAAGACTTAGAGGTTAAGATTTCACTAATAAGTAGAGGGCCCTTTCTCTGTCTTCAAGGGCAAGTGGCTTGGCACTGTCATCTACACAGTGAACCTCTCATCTCTGCCAAAGCTGCATGGTCTCACTCACTCTACCTGATGCAGATAGCCCAGCCACTGTCTAGGAGAGCACTGGATTGCATGAGGCAAAAACCACAGCAGGGATTCTGTAACAGATGGCAAGATATAGACAGGGATAAAGTGGTGTTTGTGCCCATGCCTTGGGTCTCCAGGTCACTTCTATAAACAAAACCCAACAAAAAAGCTGCCTGGCTTCATGATAGGCTTTGTTTTGGGACTGTGTCTAGGCCATAGGCTAAAAAAGAGGCATAACTCCAGGGAAAAGACAGAAGATCCTGGGAGCTTTGGCTTAACAAGCAATAGTCCCACAAGAAAAAAATCAGTTGATTCAGACTGAAATAAAATAGCTTTAAAGTTTAATGAAACTCAAAATTCCAGGTAACTAGGAATTGAGGTTGTTAGCCACAATTCCCTGCTAGGAAGAAGACAATATTAGTGATACCAATACTCTAAAGCTTGCAAATGAGGTTAAGTCATGCAAAGAAACAACTTCCAGCTGATATGTTTGACCTAGGTCAATGCAGAGAAACCTCCTGTTAGTCTGCTTTCTAAATGCAAATCTTGCTTCAGGCTCCACTGCAGTAATAATTCATAGCCTGTGCAGTCAGTCCAGCCACCATGTGGAGTGGAAATTGCACAGTAGCTAAAGCCACAAAATGTATACAGATGTATTCACCTAACTTTTCTGCCAAGCCTCAAGTGGAAGTCCCAAGGGCCAGGCCCATTTTCTAAAGTCTCAAGTAAAGAGTGACTTGAACCCTTCTAAGAAACCCAGAAACATTAAGTGAAGATTTTTGATTATTTACAAAATCACGATTCTTCACTTATGATAATTCAAGTGGTTAAAACAACAGTCCTTTATTTACAGGAGTGAAGGGAAACAGGAGGACATGGGACAATACAAATAACCAGCTATTCTTTTGCCAACCAATCCTTAAAACTGCTCTTGGACTTTTGGTGACTCAATTGTTTCTCTCAGTGAGACACAGAGTTGTGTCCCATCTCCTCTGTGGCCCATGAGGCACTTGTTTTTTGTCATATTTCTATCCTCTTCAATTTTGGTTCTCCTTTCCCTTCTTTCTCTCTGAAATATTTATTCCATTAACTTTTTATTCTAGTGTTATAGGTGTAACGCTTCAGTATCAAAGGTTTACCCCAGGGAGCTTTAAATGGCAGCATCACTGTGCAACTCTCTCATGCAGATAATATTCTACAGGGGAAAAACAAGATGACTACAGTAATGCCAGCAGTAGTTTACTTTCACTGGGATAAAACAACAATATTTTTACTTTGTATTGATCCGATTGATTTTCCTTTCTCTGCACAAGACAAATTCTCTGACATTTTTTCCTGACTTAAACACGCTGAATTTATTAGCTGCTCCTGGAGACATCCAGCACGTTCTTTCCAGACAAGTTTCTGTGCCATCATTGCTCATGACAAGTGCTAGTGAGAAACCTGGCATCTCTCTTGTCCACAGAACTGAGCTGCAGTCATGCACTGGCAGGTCATCTCTGACTCTAAGTCAGCTACAATCAAATTGAGTAAATGCTTGAAAGCTGATGAAACCTTTATGGATAACAAAACTATTTTTAACACTAAGTCTTGCTCAAAGGAGGACATTTACTCAAAAGTAGAGGAGCAGAACAAAGAAGCAAGTTTGAAGGGTAGTCAGAAATTGTAAAAGAGTTTTGAAGCATAGGGAAAAATAGATATGCAAGGTTTTTTTATGTATTTCAAGGTGTCTCCAGTGTAGGCACCTACACCTGACCCAGAATACATTCCTAGACTATAGTTAATAGAAGTTAAAGAGTTAATTTATTGTTAACAGAACATTCTTTGAAATTAATAGATGCATACAGGAAAGAGTTCCTTCCTAAGGCCAACAAGTAGAAAGACCCTTAAACAAGACTGTTTCCTTCATTGCATCAGAACCCAGTGTTGGGGCTCAGATGGAAATATATAGACTTTCTTGGAATATCTGGACTTTCTTGTGGTAGGAGAAAAAGATCCTGCTGACTGGTATCCCACATGGATTCAGCTTCCTCAAACATTTCCTGGATTAGCTCTATATTTTATTACTGTTGACAATCAAAAAGGATGAAAATAGATCAGAAGGCAGTAAGGCAGTTTATTCTCTTCACTAAGGGTTAAGCTATGGAATAAGAAAATGAATACTAATAAAATGTTGAAATAGTTGACTGAAAACCTCGTATGCCTCTCTAAAATAAAATCTCATTGACACATGGAAGAGATAGCTGTGTTGTCTCAATTCTCCTCCCTCCTCTGTAGGCCAATCATCCTTATCATACAGCATCTTTCATAATGTACTGCATTGTGGCCAAAGACAATTAATCATAGTGAAAAAGGTATGGTTAAACAGAAATGTGAAAATCATTTTTGACATGACTTCTTTTAGCAATTTTACCTTCTTCTCCTAAAATGTTTGTCTTTTCTTGCTCACAGCCCCATGCCTACATCACAGGTCTTTCTCAAGTCTTCAACAATGATAAATAATAACAGTGATTATTGTCTTTGCAGTTCTGCAAAAACTACCCAGGCACCACGGTCAGTGCAGAAGGGAGGGGTAGAGCTGCTCCAGGCACCAGAGCTGAGATTTCCTTGAAGGCCGTGGGGCAGCCCATGAAGGGGCAGCTGTGTCCCTGCAGCCCATGGAGGACCACAGGGATGCAGAGATCCACCTGCAGTCCCTGGAGGAGACCCGTGCTGGTGCAGGTGGATGCCTGAGTGAGAGCTGTGACACCATGGGAGGCCCATGCTGGAGCAGGGACCAGGGCAGACCCATGGAGTGAGGAGCACATGGTCCAGATTTCCTGGTAGAACATATGACCTTGTGAGAGACCCACACTGGAGCAGGATGTACCTGAAGGATTGCATCCCATGGAAGAGTGACCCATGCCTCAGCATTTTGGGGAGGACTGTCATCTTCTGTTGCTGCATTCCCCTGGGGAATGGTTTCTCCCCCCTCAGAGACCCCTGGAGCCTGTAACCATGTAGTTTAACCCTTCCTCGCCTTTCTGACCCTATAGGCTGTGTCCCAACTGCCCCTCCCTGGCAGAAGCCTAGATAAGACCCTCTTCTTCCGCACTCGTTCTCTTTCGCCTCTGGTAACCACCTGGAATAAACATCTTGAACTACAGCTGGGTGTCAGAGCCTCTTTTGGATCCTTTGTCCTGTCCCTGAAATATTCTTCCAAAGCCCTCTAAGGTCTGAGCTAGCATTGGAACATTGGAGGGGCTACAGGGGGATTTATTTCATTCTGTCACCTTCAAGGATAACCATCTGCAGGGAGAAAGTGTATTTCAATTTAACAGGATTAAGTGCTTAAATTGGAACTTTGGGTTGCAATTCCTTTGGGAGTTCTATATTCAATATGTCCTCAGGTTTATAGATGCCTTCAAACCTTAGACCAGACTGCAAATCTATCTAGAATCTATGTACAAAGCCCAGGTACTGTTTATGCAGCCTTCATCTCCCACCTTGGCTGTCTTCAGATTCCAGGTTCCTTTTACTAACTGGCTAGTCCTGCTTAAAGTTCACTATCAAATCACACATACACCCAGTAAGAGAAGAGAACCAGGTCACACAGAAAACAGTTAGACATAGACTTTAAAAGGAAATTGGACAGATTGCAAAGATCAGGATAATTATTTTCCCTTCTTACCAGATACAAAATTCTAGATTTAATCTCGCCAAGGGTCTGCTTAAGTAGCTTCATCAGCTACCCAATGATCAGTGACTGTTCTTTGTTAGTGGCTCTATTATCCATGTTATGGTTTAGGTATCTGTGTGTTTAATTTTGATTTTTCCTGTAACTTAATTTTAATTTTTCATGTACCTTGCCTTTTATGCTGAACAGCTATTAACCAGATGGCTTTAAAATCACTTGCCATTGTAAATATCACATATAAGGAGATACTGAAATATTATAAATGATCTGTCTGTAATCTAATGTCATCTTTCTACTGTCCCTGATGCCATTTGTAACTATTGTACAACTAGAACAATACAACTGACAGCTGCTAAGGAACTAAGAGCTATCTCTCTAATCATGACCTAAATAGGTTCATATCAAATACCCATTCAAATGTGATTAAGACATTCCTAAATCACGACAGATAGAAGAAAGGAAAGAAAGAAATCTGAGTGTACAATGATGAAACCTGACAACAGTAGATAGTGTCTGCATGGTAAAGGAATCATTGCAATGACTCTGTTTTGCATTTTAATTCTTATATGCTACATTGAATAAAAGCACAGTGAATAAGAAAAGTTATATATGGTTACTTCTGATCTTTGTTGTGCCTATTTTTCTATTTGTGTACACCTCATATGTGTAGAATAGTTTTTGAGCCAAGCATCCCAGAAAAATTGCAATGGTAAGCCCTGACAAATGTAACTGGCTCTGTTGAGTCAGCTCCTTTGCCTCAGATTTGCTGTTTCAGCCTTCCAGTCATTTACAGAGGTCACTCCAAAACAATCTTATTCTGCTTTTTTAAAAATTATCTAGATAGAAAAGGCTTGAAGTGATGTCACATCTACATGGAAGCAAAACATCAGCAATCACATCAACAAGAATATATGAGTAGAGGATTAATATTTATGACTGAGTTTACTGTGTGTGGAAATGAGATAGTGCATCCAAATAGGGTACTCTTCAGGTGAGATTCTGATCTCAGAGATTCAGCTACAAATTAGGATGGCTGACTCTAATTAAGATACATTTGCATAAATGAAATCAAACTAGAGTCAATATATTAACTCCTATCTAATGATTTCCAAGACACAATACAAGGATCAGACCGTGAAAGACTTGCCCGTTTCTTCAGAGATTCCCTTCTCTAACAAAGATTCCTTTGGCATTTTTTTTAACAGCAAAAGTCTGAAAATAGAATTAAATGTCTGGATCTTTTAGTCTAGCCTCATTTGAAGATGCCTAGGAACCTCATCACACTGAAGCATGGCTGCTTCAAAGGATGCTTGTGCATCCTTTGAAGCAGCCATGGTTCAGTGCAGCATCTGTTCACACTGCTGTAGTCTGTGTTCACAGCCTTTTCAGCTAAATCCTAAAACATCAATCCTAGTTCAGTGATGTCAGGCCTCAGGTTGATGAAACAATGATGGTGTTATATATGAGCCTGGGAATTTGACTTCTACAAAAGCCTAGAAAAAGCCCAGAGCTACCTATCTAGCAGTGTCTGAGGCACCACAGCTCTGCTAGGAGTCTGGGTCTTATGAACACAGGGTGCCATGAACAGAGAACCACACTAGTCAGTGATTAAAGCTACATTCAGGTCTGTACTGACCAGTAGAACCAGAGATGAAATAATTACTTTCCAGCATGGCAGACCTAATGTGTAATTACCTGTTAGAACACTAACAAAACAAAATATACTATTTGATGGGTAATTAATTTATTTCCCTGAATTGCCTGTTTTGCTAATGGCAGCAATTGGTGAGTGATTTCTCCCCGTCCTTATGCTGACCCCAAGCCTTTCATTGTATTTTCTCTCTTCTGCCCAGTTAGGGAGGGGAGGGATAGACTGGCTTTGGTGGACACCTGACATCCAGCCATGGTCAACCCACACACAAGTATGAGCACATGAGCCATATGGGCATGCAAGTATTCTTGGGAGTAATATACTGTGCAAGTCTTCTCCTGCTATCTGCTTGTCTCCCTTCATGATCTCATAAATTTTAACTTTGGTAAAGATGACAAGATGTGCTCTTCGTCTTTCCAAGTACAGTTGCTCTTCTATCAGTGTCAGGAGAGGAAGCTCAGAACTGCTTTGCAGCATTTGGCTTTCTACAGGACAGAACTCAGAAATGGGCACAGCTTGGCTGCAGAAATGTGACAGTGGTAATGGCAAGTACGGAGAAAATGAGTCCACGCCACTATTAAGCTATAGCTATCACTGACACTCTAAGAATGCAATTACACAAAGTATTATCTCAAAGAGAGTTTTAAATATTTTCTAAATATTGTCAAATAACGTTTCAGCCTCATCTCTTCATGGAGAACAAGAAAGTAGAAGTTTTTCCCAAGCCAACAAAAAGGAGTAACTGTTTTCTGGCTTCCGTTCAATAATTTAATAGCAACTATGCAATAGAGATTAATACTTCTATTTCTGTGGCATGACAACAGCCTTAAGATAGCATACGGCCTGGCCAACACACACAGCTCTACAGGTGTCTCTCGAGATGTACCAGTTCAAGGCAGCCAAGGGCTGAGTCCCAGCACTTGGATCATGTGTTATTTTCACATTGAGGTCATGAGGGAAACATAGCTTTCATTGGCATCTCCTGGTAAAAATGTATTGCAGACCAAGTCTCAGCAATCCTATGGGTCCTCTATGCAGGTTTATGAGCTGAGGAAAAATAAAACCACACTGCCTGCCAGAGCTCTTGAGCCACAGCTGTTTGATCAGATCTTGCAAGCCCTTTCTAAAGAGCTCAGCAGGAGAAAACTGTCAGACATAAAACTCCCAGGAGGCTTCACAGGAGCACATCTACAAACCAGACAGGAGATGTATCCTTCATTCTATATCCTTCTTGTCCCCTACCCTGGCACAGGATTTCTGTAGCACTGTAACAAGGACAAACGGACAGAACAAACACAATAGTACAGAGTCACAGTCATACTAAGAGGAACCTTCATACCGATTTCTGTCCTCAGCCATTAAGGTGCCTGCATAAGCAAATGTCTTGTGATTAAATTATACACACCACAGGTCACAGGGGAGCCCTCTGTTCATCCGCACAGACAATATTTTGCATAGTAGTGTCTCAAATGGCAAAGGAGAAAGCATGTCATAGAGGTTTTTATTTAGCCCAAATGCTGTTAAATAATTCAGGTCATTATTAAAATATGAAACAAGATTCAAATAGAAAAAATATTTAAATTTTTAAACAGGGAGCATTTTAAACTCTTTATTTGGACGGCATATATCATTCCAGCATGGCTTTTAGCAATACTAAGGTCAGGATTCCAGTCTGAGTGGAATGCTAACCTAAAGTACACACATTCAGTTCAAAAATACCAAAAATACAAGTGAAAATCTTTAAATAGTTTGTTTAAATCTTATTAAATAATTGACACATTGCACAAGACATTCAGTATAAATTCTCCTAAGGCACTTGCGATGCTAAAGATGAATTCAAATTGCTTGAAGTGACAATGAAATTTAAGCACCTAGTCTATGCTGATTTTTCTCTCTCTCTATAGTCCACAGAGAGGAACAAGTGCTTCCAGATGGTGATTCATTCTTCCTACCTTAAGGGATTACATACCCTCTGTGGTCTCCAATCTTGGCTATAGAAAGACACCAGTCACTTTTTGTAGCCTAGACTACTTTTTAGACTACTCATTTAAATTTCAATTACATTTATTTAAATTTAATTTTCACATCATTAGCTGATGCAAATACCACTGCATTACAAGAATTGCCACAGCAAACTCAGTAACTTGATTTGGTGTACACTGACTGGTTTAGTTAGAAGTTACCTAGCATTTTAGTTGTCACTAAAGCTAGAATTGAATAACTGATTTTTCCAAACAAGTGTCAAAAGCAAAAGGAAATAAGATAAATTCAAATTCCAGATTTATTTTAACACAATCTAACCCAGGACTTTCAATTTTATATCAGATTACAAAAAAAGTTTCGGAGTTGAAAAGAATATTTTATATAGTAACAGATGAACTGTCGAAGGATTTGGGAAGAGGTAGGGGTTTGTTACAGACTCCCTACTCAAAAGCAGCACTCAAGTCTTTCTGCAAACTAGCAGAAGTCCACATTTTTGTGTGATTTCAAACACCCACACATCCTGAACATCAGCATGGCACTGTGGAAACAATTCATAAAACTGGTGGACTAATACTAGTGACAATATCTTAATGCAAACCTGGTAGAACAGCACTGTTCAATGGCAAAATTATGCTGTGCCTATGAAAACACACAGAGAAACTTGTGCTGATTTCAGTGCAAGAACTAAACAAGAGGAATAATCCCATTTGGAGAAAGAATCTTAAACAGTAAAATATATTGTTCAAGGAAAGTGAATCATAGGACAACTGGAATATGGATCCCTTCTTCCATATTGAAGTCCAGTCCCAAAGTACAGTAAGTGATAGATCTGTACCTTGATTTTAGTTGAACATCTGCTCAAATGAAAATTACTTATGAGAGTGAGAAAATCATTTATTTTTAAAGTGATACTAGCAGCATGATGTTGAATCAGTTTGTATAAATGATATAAAAGTAGTTTCATGTCAGACTGTATATTAATTTCTCCACAAAACTTTAAACCTGTAGAGTTGTTGCTTTCTATCTTGGTCTGGTTTTTTTCTCCTTCTCTCTAATAGTTGGGTGACCCACATATGACCCACATGAATGGAACTGGAAGTGAACTTGACAGGAGATAGAATAACCTAAGCCAAACATATTGTTAGCTCTGAACATTTAAAAAAAAAATTAAACACTGAAAAAGCAGTAGAATCTTACCTGCAATCTCTTTACTTAAAACTTTCTCAACACAACTTCCATGTTAAAATAAAAAGGAAAATGAGCTTTGAACAGGAGTGATATATAGTGGATGACTGGCGTTCTTCAACACAGACTCATAAAAAAAGTTCTAAGTATAATCATTTTTCTCACAGTATAGCAGATAAAAAATAAAAACATGTAATTTTTACAATCCTGTATTCACTGTGAGAAGCCTTAACATTTCTAGTTTCCAAAGTCTCATCATTCATGTCTTGTCCATGTGTACTACTCAAAGAACCCCATCACTTTTAGATGTATTGAAACCCATTTTTAAAGCTCTTCTGCCTTTCATAATTGCATTAGAAGTGGCTCAAAGAGACATAGTTATTCTTAGTTGAAGAATATGTTATCGGTTCCCTGATGAAACAGCAATTAATAATGGTTATGTTCAGTCCTTGATGGTAGAAGAGAGCCCTGGTCTAATTTACATCAATATTAGCCAGGAAAAACTTCAGGAAAATAATAAAATTAGCCTAGTATAAATCATACAGCAGTTCAGTAAATGAGAACAAAAAAGATGCTCACTTTCAAACAAAGGATAAATTATAGAGTACTTAAATTCATTTCCTATCAAATAAAATGACTGATCTTAGCAGGTTGATTATCATATTTCTTGTTGATGAAGACCTAAACTAAGTCAGAATCCAATGTAAGGAAAATGTGTTGACTGCTTAAAAACTTACTGAAACTAGAATTTTGGCTGATACTTTAGCACAAAAAGCTCATAATCCACTCATCACCAAAACATTCAAAATGGGAAGATCCTCTGTAGACAGATCTTGTATCGAGAGCATCAACACTTGAAGAAAGACAGAGAACTTGTGAAGATCCTAAGGGGGCTGGCTTGGGCACAGCCAGAGTCATCACAGGGAAGAAAATCATCTATTGTCTGGAATCCCATTTAAAAATACAACAACAAAACTTACAATGAAGAACCCATCTTGTCTAGCTGGGACTGGCACACAAACCTAAGACTGCTTAAGAATTAGCAAATAGATTTCAGAAAACAACTTAATTTAGGTTGGAAGAAACCACTGGAGGTTGTATGAATGCTTATTTGATACACTTCCTTTAAAAAAAAAGTAGTATTCTTTGGATAACATTCCAAGTTTAATTAGTTGTGGAGTAGGATCAATTTTCTGTGAATAGTATAGGTTAAACATACATACAAATATCTGTAAATGCAAGTCATGTTACTTTTTCACCTTCTTCTGAAAATCGTTTTAGTGATTTGACCACCTTGCATGACTTCCAAATATATCCCACTAATTTCTGATCTTCTGTATAATCTAATTCAATGTTCAAAGTAGAAGCTGTTTTGATATTGTTACAGACCCTTTTCCTTCCAAACAATATCTTTTGCCTCAATTGAGCTGTTGCACCACTTTTTCTACACCAAAGTCAGCCAAGAAAGCAGAAAGCAGGTGCCATAAACTTCAATATTGAAGAGTTCTACCCTTACACAAACCTTCCCACAGGTATTCACAGCCGCCTCACCACAGGCACATCCCTGAAAAATATGAAAAGAATTCACAGATAAAGAAGTTCACTTGATTTCCTCATTATGGAAAGAGTATAAATACAAGGAAGGCTGTTAGATAAACCGAACGAACGCCTGTCCTTTCTTTTCTTTACAGAAGAATTTGGACTAAAATTGCTATTTTTTCTTCAAGATTTGTGTGCACATTCTCCCTCAGTAAAGGATATTATATATCACAGTATGAGTGAATTGTACAAGTAGGTTACATTTAATGAGAAAAAGTACTTTTTTTTTCAAATCTAAAGATAGCAGAAACTAGAATGTCACCAAAAATAGTCTTTCTGATCAGGATGCCTGTCCTTACATTGGTTTTGGACAATGACACAAAAAGTAATACCCATTTTCCCTCCATCATTAGGTAAACTTCACTACAATAATCTTGATAGCACATGCTTAAAAGTCTCTGGCCTTCGATCAAAAAGTAAAACCGAAAGCTTACAAAGTAAAAATGTGCTGATCTGCCCATTATTAAGCTGAGCAAAAACCTCAGAAAATATCTCTTTAAGATATGGAGCTCTATTCAGTATTCACTCCTACTGTATTCTCACAAGTATTAAGAATATGGCACCACTTACTTTCCCCACATCTTGTTGTGGTTTACAGATTGTACCATTGTATCTCACTTCTTTTGGGGTTTTTTTGACTGACAGACAAGGAAAATATTTATACAGAGCTGGATTCCTGAGATACCTGACTTCCCAGACATGGCCAGGGATGAGAACATAAAATTCAGGAGCAAAGAGTGAGAAAATATTTTTATCATAGCTTTTATTTTCCTTTCTGGGATGGAGCACAGCTTAGTTTTGATTATGTTCCTTAAAAGCAGAAACTGGGCTGTAATAAAAGCAGCTGCATGGTCTTTTTGCAGAAGAAGGGGGGGGGGGGCGGGTGCCTTTTTTTTTCCTTAGTTTTCTTGTTTGAGGAGGTTCCCACATTGACAGTTTCAAAAACACATAAAAAGCATGGTCCAATGTTTCAATGTCACTAGTTCAATGCTGCCTGCCACAGGCCGCAGGCAGCCTAGAAGGCATGGCTAGCTAAGCTGAGATGTCTTTTCCTAGAAAAGGTGATTGGGTGGAGCACAACCTGTGGAGTACAGAAAAGGAGTTCCCGTGCTTACAGATATGAAAAAGCAAGGTGGACATTGCTCTGGACAACCTGCTCTAGCAGATGCTGTTCAAGGACAGAGGTTGGATTAGACAATGTCTAGAGGTTTCTGCCACCCTCATCTATTATGCAATCCTGTGAAGAGTTAGATTTCAGAGGGTGAAACACAAGGCTCTGGAAATTTAAGACCAATCTGCACAGAGAGACTGATGGCTGAGCAGCTGACAATTCATACAGAGACTATTAAAAGGAAAACTGAATTACACTTTGCTTGATTAGTTAAAGCAGTACTACAACTATTGATGTTAACATTCTTTCTAACGTCTTAAAAATCCAGAGAACTTTAATAATACTGCAGAACTGCCTCAGTTAATTGCCATAAGTATGGCAACACCATAGAAGACTTGCATCTATATGCTGAATGACTGATAAGCAGCAGAGGGTATCCATAAGGACGGCTGAGCATCACCCTTTTGGGCATGCTCTCTCACTGATCCAGCCCAGAGTTCACATGTATAGCTTCTCTGCCTCAAGCACATAGTGGTTACTCCTCTTCCTCTTCCTCTTCTTTCCATCTGATAGACAGATCTGTTGAAGGATCTTCCCTGGGATCTCTGGAAAACCATTCCCTAAACTGATCTCCACTGCTTATGCTTGTATCAGTAATCTCTGGTCTAGGAAGCACATAAGTCTCCCAAGTGGACATTCCCCACCCATCTTGCCATACAGTTTTCCATCATCATCAGTCTCTGACAGACCATACCTTTCTACTAATTATCTTCTACCTATCATTCAAGGGTGATATTTTTCTAATAAAAAGCTTCATTTTTTAATACCAGCCACCTTAGTTAGTTTCTATTCTATACATCAATCAACTTAAAATTCAATAGTGTATTTTCTCCTTATACCAATAAGGCTATGACAACAGGCCTGAAGGGGAAAACTATGTGGGCTTAACTCAGATACCCAGATGATAAAAACTGGCACAGCTCTACTTTATTTGACTGGGAGGCAGAGGCAGAAATACAGGTTGCATAGCAGTCTCTGTTTTATTTTTTCATGCTGCAAACACTAAGCATCGGCGTGATGGACAAGGAAGATATATATGTTCCCTAAAACTGATCTGTTGCTTAAGATTAGGAGTGCAGTGCTTTAGAAAAGCATTAGGAAGTTTCTAAAACCTAAGCCATTTTTCCTCACGGGTATCCAAAAATTAAACAGCACACAAATGCGGCTCTTCTGGCTGTAAAATGCATTGAGAGTGAAAATATAAAAGCTCCCGTTCAGATTATTACTTATCATGTTCTTGTGTTTGTATCAGTGAAGAAATTTTCTCCTACAGCAGAGCAGCATAAAACCCAACATTTAAAGGCAGTTCAAAAAGTTTATATGATTTATCTCGTTCACAGTAAACTATCCAGCTGCATTCAGAACACTGTGAAGACACAAATTAAGCTGCACATCTCACTGCTCTTTGCAGTTCTGCTCACACATTGATCTCTGCTGGAGTTTTAGTGACATGACATTTCCCTGCAGGATCAATAACCGTGCCTGCATAGGTGTCTGGGCTCCACGGTGTACAAGCAACTTTCAAAGCCATTCAGCCCACTGGCACCACTCTACATAAATATATGGATTTGAATCAAAGGGAGCTGGTGGTGAGAAGCAAATAGGAAACAACACAATGGCAGAAATAAAAGTTCTCAACAGAACTGAGTGGAGGAGCTGTCAACTGGAAATGTTCAGGAGTGGAACAATTAACTCTTTCCAGACATCAGCTTAGGAGAAAAAGGATTTTAACAACTTAAAAGAGTCCAGAATGTTGCGCAATATTTCAGTAGGTGCAAAGGGTAGATCGGATAGACACATTCTAATAGATAAGAGGATAGAAACTTCAGCTGCCAGTCCTGTGTCGACAGTATATTTGAAGTTTTGGCTTGAGAAAGCTGGATTTAGTTCACTCTGACCACCTGATCAGATTCCAAGATAAATGAAGCTCGTTTGGTACTGTCAGACTAACAGATAGAGAAGAGGTCACAGTATCCTCAAGAATCAGTTTAAAATTGGAAGTACCACAGAAATCACATGCTTAGATGTAACTCTACTGGGAATGACTAAACTTGGAACCTTTAATGGGTGCTACTACCATCAGGTTAGGTCTGGCTTTTCTGACTCTTCAGATCCAACTTAAATGAGTTGATTTTTTCCTAGACCCTTTCAAAGGTAACCAGCTAGGCTCTTGCCAAGCAAAGTCTGGCTGCAACTCCAAACACTTCTGACTCCAGCAAACTCTTAGGCAGTATATGAAATGTAGTATTTGTCGATGTGCTCACTGAGAGCCGACGGGCTGTGTCACGGCTAGCCCAGAGCAGCAACAGGCACCATAGGAGGGGTCAGTCTGCGAGCAACGCAGGCAGTACTGACTCCTGTGAGTTCTTTGCCTAGCAGAGGTCGTGTGAGCGATGGAGATTCGACAGGCAGTGGAAGGAAAGGAGGAAACAAATTCCAGACAAACAGAGGGTTTATTACAAACACCTCTCCAGCCCAGGACTGTTCGGGTGGAGGGGGGTGCAGGGGGTTTTTGTCCGAGGGAGTTGGAGGGGGGGGCAAAGGGGGTGGTCAGCCACTGCTAGCCAACCAGGGCAGGTTGCTAGGGGATCCGGGGGTAGGGGAACATATTTTGGGCTAATCAGGCGAGAGTGGGAGGGATTTTACAAAGGCGGGAGAAATGACAGGCAGCTAACCGTGTGCTGCATAACAGGTGCAGGTGCAGACATGCGAGTTAAACAAAGGAACAATCGGGGGTGGGGTACAGAGAACCCAACGAGTACAAAATTATACAAAGCATAACTGATTAAATTAACACACTGCCACAGTATTTAGTTTCAGAATGAAACTAAACAATTTAGGTTGATCCACACTAGAGTAGTGCAATGCTCCCCAGAAAGCCTCCTCAGGTGCCCACACAACCTCTCAATACATGTTGTAGGACATAACTGCCACAAAACTACAAGTTTTGAGGCATCACTGTATTTGCTGCTCTTTGAGCTGAAAAAGGCATTATTTTCTGGTAACTATTTCTTAGAGCCACACTACTGGAGCCACACTTTGGACTTGAAGCAGACTTGGATCAAGAACTATGCACCGCAAAGACAACCAATTCTCTCTTCAAAAATCTGTAGAGATTTTTGTTCTGTAGAGAGGGTTTAGGAGTTACTCTGCATTCCATGGCTTAGAGGCTGGGAAATACCCTCTGGAGAAGCTTCCTAAGAGCATGGATGTAACCTTTATAGAATTACTGCAACGTTCCCTCTGAAATTAAGAGGAGCAAAAGACATTTGAAGATCTTTCCAAATCTATTCTGTGGGTACATTTTGGTTTAGACTCTTCTTGTCCACAAATAGAAACTTTAAGAAAAAACAGTATATATTACAGAGTACATTAAATACACAGTATGAAAAGAAACATCAGATTATTTTTGTACCATCAGAAGTCACTATTTTAATGGAGATCAGGAAGGAGGAACAAGAAAAGGAAAGTTTATGCATGCAGAAGAGAAATAGGGTGAACACTGACCATCAGCTTCTTGATGAGCCTGCTGTCTGACTTTCCGCACCTCCATGAAGGAGGGACCAAAGACACATGTTCCTACTAAAACAAGGAAGAAGGAAAAGAAGTGATGTTCAAGCAGTGAGAGAGACACTTGCTGGGCTGTCTTTTGTGAAGGGGAAGAGCTAAGGAGAGGAGGAAATGATAGCCCCGGTTAGAAAGATTTTCTGTCTCTGCGTGCAGGAACCCCTGCATTGCACACTTTGACCTTTTCCAGACTCTTCTCCAAGGTACCAGCAATAGTCTGAGAAGCTATGGGCATCACCTAAACCACAGAAAACTCCATTTAAACATTATAAGAACCCAATTTCACAGTGAAGGTATTCAAACACTGGAATTAGTTACCCAGAGAGATTGTGGAGTCCCTACCCTGCTTCATCTGGCCCTGCTTTGAGCAGGAGGTTAAACCAGATGATGTCCAGAGGTCACCCTTCCAACTGCAGAGATTCTATGATTCATTATCTCAGAGGTCACAAGTCAAAGAAGTACTTGGTACACTGCTAAGCAAGCAGCAGAAATTAAAACCACAGGTTTTGGCAGAAAGGTAAAATCCATTTTACTACCCCAGGTTTATAAATCTGAAGGGGTTAGGAAGTTTTTTTGGAAATAAAGGCCTCACAAAATGGTAAATAAATATATTTCCCACTGAATAAAATGAAAACCACAATGATTTCAGGTTTTTCCAAAGCAGATGAAATGAAGTTACATACATAAAGTATACCATTCCATCATCTTTCTGAATAGCCAAACTGCTGAATGTGTTCTATTTGTATTACTTCTGTCATACAATTTTCAGTAAATTTTAAGGCCAGGACCCCTCTTGTGTTGCTTGAAACCAATGCTGAAGGGAACAAGCTGCGACATAAAGCGAACATTTTGTCTCCTAAACAAATTCTTCATAAATTCTCCCAACAATTTAACATACGATGTGTGAAAATCTGTTTATAATTGTCTGAAATCACACCTATGCCCTTGTGACCTTTTGCTGAGCTTATGATCTCATTGAATACTAAGAGAAAATCTACCTCTTTTACCATTGCAGGAATAACATAGCTACTTAAGAAAATGGAAATTCCTACACTTTCATTTGCCATTTTCCTGGGTAATTCTCCTAGAATTATCAGTAGGTTGTGTTCTTTTAAAGGACAGAAAATAAATTTATTCTTTTATCCTTGAAAATTGCTTTTCTGAAGCATCTAATTCTTTTAAGATCAAAAATACTTTAGAAGTCCACAATGGGACATCATTACAGAGTTGCAGATTTGTCTTCTGCAAACAATTGTTTATTTCTAAAATTGACCATCGTATTACGATTAGAGCAGGTGTCAGAAAAGAAGCAATATTTTGTTCTATCGTATTGTGGTTATTCTCCTCGGAAATCCAGAGAAGTTGTTCTATTGCATACTCTGGAAGATAATCTGGATCTCAGGGCAGAGAATTCATGGTAAATACCAGGGAGAAAGAACAGAGGAAACGTCCTCAAATAAGATGAAAAGCCAGTAAAAGCTATAAACACAGAGGAAAACACTACTGGCAAAGGAGGCATCTTGACTGCATAATACTGAAATCTGAGACATGCACTGAAGAGAGAGCCCTGCAATATACCCACTACACTCCTCCACTGGCAAGAGCTACTGACCAACTTTGGACACCAAGCATTGGCCACATTTATGTCCAGTAGTCCAGGGACAAAGCATTCAGTCAAGAGGCAGGTTCAGGTGCAGATTTAAAGCAGCCAGAGTAGGGCTTCAAATGTTTCCATGCAGTCTGTAGCCAAAGTGTGAAGTCCTTTCTCCCAGAAGCCACCATTTCCTTACATTTCAAAACTGCTATTCAGCAGGATGGAAAAGTATAACTTATCCGGGTGGAAGGAATGCAAGCCAACATTAACCTAGATTATGCATAATACATTATACTCTAACTCATAAGGGAAGAAGCCAAGTGGCATGGATAAAGATATCAGGAATTTATGGAGGGTATAGATCTCACTGTAACAAAAATGTAAGGCTGATTGGATGGGGCAAAATGGAATAACTTTATTTCAGAACTGGTCAATTAAAACATACATGCAAAAAAGCATCAATATATGGAAGAGAAAGGCTATTTTTCTAAGCAAATTTCTTCAGCATGTCAGCAGTACTTCATGTTGTAACTAAATTCATGGCTTGAAATTATTCAGGGAATGGTTAAATAATGCAATGCATCAAATCCATTTCAAAATTAACTGCATTTTCGACTTTCTGGCCACTGCAAATTATTCTCAGTTGTAATTTACAATAGGCAAGTGTTAATTTACCTAACCCATATTTTATGAATATGTATTGACTAATTGCAAGTCCATGGTTCGCGGTAAATAAATACGCAATTTATATTCAGATAAGTCACACAATCAATTTCCAATCTCCTGCCTCAAATACAGTATGAGACTGTGACAGGTTTATTTGCATTGACATGAGGTGTCATAGTTCTGTGAACTGCAAAATGGAAATGTCAAACATTATTCAGCAGCCACTGGTGGATCATGTCCAGCAGTAACATCCACAGCAAAACCTCAGGATGTCAGTGGCCTGTCTGCTGCTATTTGACTACAAATTGAACAAAAGTCTAATCTAAGTAGGCCAGGTCTTCACCCAGGGATCAGTTGTGGTGGCAATTTTGTTTTCTGTGGTGGATTCTAATTTGACACTTCCTCAGCTACCCAGACATGAGAACAGTACTTCTGCCACTAGGTAACGGGAGAAAAGGATGGGACTATGCCCTCTGCATACTTGGGCTTGGCCTTTCAGGTCACAATCATTGTTAAGAACAGTTAATATGGCTTTCAAATTAGTGCAAAAGGTTTATTCTGTCTGTTTTTTGAGTGTCAGGCATCATCTTAAACGCTGCATCAGGGATTTTTGTTTTGCTAATAGAGCTCCCACATCACTGGATGCTTTTTGTACTCTATTCACTACCATTAAAAATTTTCAGTTAAAGAGAACATGCTTAAATAATATTCCAGGTTGAAGTATTCCTGACCTTTTCTTTAACCAGGCATCTTAAGATTCACCTTCTCTCTCCCAAACTAAATCTGCACACTGAAAAAACAGTCCAGGAGAATCCTTTGTATGCTTTGTGCAAGTGCATTTCAGAGTCCTGCAGAGAAATAAATACCTTAGTCTGTACAAATTTCTGTGTTCCTTAGATGGGGCTTCATCTTTCCTCCTCTTTCTCCTGATGAATTCCTGAAGGATAACTGAATTATGACCTGGGTTTTTATTTTCACTGCTTGACTCAGTCACATGAACATAGGCTCATAAAGCCACAGTAGGTGCTCCAGGGTGCTGTGGATGCCCTACTTGTGCTTATCCAAGATGTGAGTTACCTGGAAACCTTCTGTTACCCACGGTGGGGGGCGGGGGAGAGGGAGTGGTGGGAGGAGGGGGGTAAGGGCAGCCTCAAATATTTCAGGTGGGCCTAAATCTCTTTATATAGGAAATGCAACTATATTCTGACCTACAAACCTGATGGATGAGATCAAGCAGAGGGGAAACAGTTAAATTTAGCAAACACTGTAAGCTGTTCGTTCAGCTACAGCAGTGAAGGTATTCTGATTCACTCGATAACTATCTCCTTACTAGCAGCTTTAGAGCTATTTAATGATGTCGTTATACCCACAAGACCACCTGTCAAAGAGGGGAACACAATGAAAGTGATGAGGTGGTGGAGTGAGACGAGGAAGATACATTCATTAGAGACGTGAGAAGGCAGCTGGTGTTACTGGGCATAAAAAGGAGGTTGGGGAGCCTTGTTAAAAGTTATGTAGTCTCCCAAAGAATTACAGAAAAAAAACAGCAAAAAAGTTTGGTGTTATAGAAAAGGATTGGCAATTACAGACCTCCTTTAGTTATACTTCAAATTAAGGGAAATACAGACAAAAAGTAAATCACAGTTTTAATCAGTACTAAAAAAAAGATTCATTAAAAAAAGCTTCCAGTTTCATTTCTTGAAATGAAATTAAATTCTTCTCGGTGTGGGGTTCAGTGAGCAATTTGAATGGAGTCTGCAGACTGGAGTTAATTATTTGCATTTGCATTTCAGATGGCTTCCATGTAAATACCAGCTCTTTGGTGTGCTACGGTCATAGACAAAAACTAAGATAAATGCTTCATTTCCCTTATAGGATCCTAAATTATGTCATTTAATAGGTAGTCAACAGCATGGGGATTGAATGATACAGGCTTTTGAAAACAGCTCTGGGATCTAATTAATTGGGACAAATTATCCAAAGCAGCTTGGCATTGAGGAAGGAGGACAGACTCAGGGAGAAATGACAGATGGATACACAGAAAAGAAAGCAGAAAGACCTTTGCTGCTCTTGAAGAGCTGAGCCTTAAGGCCACTCTGAAAGGATCCTGCATCACGGTTTTGTGGCTGATTATTATGTATGCGACACATAAATGTTCTTATTTGCTGCTCCTTATGCCTATGAGAATTTCATTTCTCATTGTAAGATGAGACCCAAAAAACCCAGGAAGTTTTAATGGTAGTTGAGTGTGTGTTTGGGGCTGCTCAGCTTGGACCCTCCAATCTCACCCTATAACAAAGCTGTTTGCAGCTGTGTGGGGAGAACCTTCCAGAAGAGTGAGCCCTGAATCCCAGGACACAACAGCCAGCAGCTGTAAGAAGCTGGGCGAGTCAGAATGGAAGATGTCCCTCCCTGCCCAATTCCATAACTGACAGAAGTGGGAAGAAACTCCTGGAGAAGTGTCCCTTGCCCCTCCCCAGTCTGGTACTGCATCGCAGCCTCTCCTGTGGGATGATGATGTTAGTGCCATGTCACACACTAACACCAAATATGCCATAGGGGTTGAAGGGTTGAAGGGAACCTTTGACATCCTCTAGTTCCAATCTCTCTGCTGTGGGCAGGAACACCTTCCACTATAGCAGCTTCCATTGGGTCAGAGCCCCATTTAATCTGTCCTTGAGTATTTCCACGGATGGGGAGATCACATCTCTGAGCAACACATGAATGGTCACAGCTCCATTCTAGTGTTTTGCCACTTCCACTGTAAAAGCTTCTTCCTTCTATCTAGTCTGAATTTTCCTTAAACCCCTTATCCTGCCACAATAGGATAAAATGTCTAGCCCCACCTTTCTTTTAAGCTACGTTTTAAGTACTGAAAGGCTGGAAGAAGGTCTCCCTGGAGCTTTCTCTGCTCCAGGCTGAATAACCCTAACTCTCTGAGCCTTTCCTCACAGGGCAGATGTTCCACCCATGACTAAAAGTGTTTTGGATATTCAAGCCACCTTAGTCTGCTGCCACTTCAGTCTCAAACCATGACATCCTCCCCACAGGCCTGGAAGACAATCCTGTTCCCACAGGCTGCTTAGAGCCCTTTGTCGATAGCTGAATGTATCAATATTAATGGGCATGGGGGATTGTCACCAGCACACTCATAGAGCAAGGCATAAACTCTGTGGTTTATGCATGCCTGGCATGCACAAACATCTGGTATGCACATACATCACTTTCAATTCAGACAATACAGTCAGAAGTCAATGAGATCCTGGCATTTTTAGGCCTGGCAGAATGCACTTAGTGCTCACTGGAACTTGACCATACACCACAGAGCACATCCAAGCACTGACAAGAAGCCTTACCTTCAGCTCTTTTCTCTCCACTTCTACAAACACTCTAGCAAGCAAGCACCCTTGTGAAATACCAAACCATCTGCTGATCTAACTTCATTGGAATTTCTTTAGTGGAACTTCTTCCAGTACAGAATTTGACTGGATGATTGGCAGATTCAGTCATACATCAACACTGTAGGACATTCACAGAAGTTTCCTGAAGTTGTGTCTTATGAATCTTTACTCCAGAACATCACAGTCACTGACTTAACAAAGCAATCACAACAAAACTTAGACATAGTTCAGTCTGTAAAGATGTGTAGACTGTCTCCTGCCTCCCAGCCCTGAGACCTGAGGACCTGATCTGACACTGACATCCTACCATCCCACCAACTATCTATCCACTACCCTTCTGCATTGTTTTCTCCAGGTATGACCAGGCTGCTGTTAGGTTCCTCCAAAGCCACCTCTTCAGTAAGCTGAACAAGATCCACGCCCCCAGCCTTTCCTCACAAGGCAAGTGCTGCAACCCCTCATCATTTTGATGGCCATCATGCAAGTTCAACCAATTTCTTGTACTGACAGACCTAACACTGGACCCAAAACTCCATATGTTTTTTAATAAGCACTGAGTGATGATCACTTTCCTTGGTCAGACTATTTACCTGCTGATACAGCTCAGAACATTGTTGACTTTCATTCCAAAACTAAAAATGGAACGGGCAACAAAAATAAGCATCTGCCATTTGTCAGATGTGCATTTTCCTATCTGTCACACAGTGCACACACACAGCTAGAATTTTTAATCAAAACTATCAATAATTAAGCAGTACAGAATAAGTAGATGGCAAACACCATCTTCAAGCTGAAATATCTGCAGATGTATGGAATGTACTGTACTTACAAAAAGCACAAAAGATATAAAAACTCAACAAATGTCTTCCTATAGAGCAGTTCATCCAGATGTGCTAGAAATCATAGTTCATAACAGCGATTTTCTAAATAATGCTGTTTTAATAGGTAAATAACTTATTTACACAATGAAATTTTGATTTATATTGCTGCCCTCAAATGCACAATTGTACAAAGAGAATTGTTTCAAGAACATTCTATGCAGAAATAGAATACTGTTCATTGGAGATTCAGGGAACACTCCTCTTACCATTAAATAACTATTATTGACCTCCATGAGGCATGTCAGTACAGTGAATGCCAAGACCCCGTGCACCTACTCTCAGAAAGTCCAGCTTCTAAAGAAATAAGTTAACCTTGCCAACAGGAAAACAAAGTAGGAAATCATGATAGTTCAGCAGTGCAGAAGCAAATATAGAATGATTTCTATTTATTAGGCTTCAGCAGTGCCTGTAATTTTCACAGTATTTTTTAAACTATCATTCTTTTATTTTAAAGCATCATTGTGTATCAGGGACCTACCACTGTTCCATGTTTACAAGAAATATAAACATGCTAAAAACTTTTTGATAAATGCTAAAGCCACAGAGAAACCTGGGATCATGACTGACACTGAAATTAAATCCACATCAGTTACTGCCTAACTTTGGAGACTGTCTAAGGTCTAAACAAGTAAGGTTTCTGCTAGATAAATTTCCATTAAGTTTCTAGTTGGAAATGGCTCCATCTTGGCATAACTTTGCAGATCTATATTTGTATTCCATCCAGCCTTTCTCAGATACTTTTAGGTACAAATTCTTAAACACTCTAACATCTTTATCAAGCCAATATTACTTCAAAACACACTCTTACTGTCTTGTTCCTTTCATATGCAAAAAGTCAATAAGGGCAATCATGCAGACACTAACTTCTGGGTGCAGCTTTGCCCTCCTCCAGAGGTCATGCAAAACTGTCGCTGGATCTATCTGGTCCACCAGTAATCTGTCCTAGCAATATGCTGTGGCATACTACTAGGACAGCCCTTCTGCTTCCAGTGGCCATCAAAGCTGGGAAATGGCTTAGGCATATCTGGACTGCACCATTCACCATTCACTTGCACAAGAACACCAGACAACTGCCATTGGGCAAGAAATCCAACTCTCCCAAGGCTTGCATTAAAGACTTAACCATTTTTTTTATCCTGCTGCAGGTCTAGCTCCAAAATGCCACTCTTTCTATGACACTTCTTCAGAAAGCTAAAGGAGTGAGTCAAGTTTAAATGAAAAGTGTGTTTGAGTTTGGTTTGGAGTTTTTTCTCCTACAACTTTATAACTTCTTTGGGAAAAGAACTATTTTCCAAAAACAAGACTGAAATGGTGAGTTTCATTAACAAGCTTTATGAAGTCTGTTGTCAGAAATTGAGTACCAGTGAGGTAATTTCCCTTGATTACAATTACAGGAGCTAACTTAGTTAATGCCAAGTCGTTGTCTGTGCTTTTGCCAATTTCAGAGCTATAAAGGTTTCAGAATATTGTGTAAATGCATATTTTATTTAGATTTCTTATCCCAAGTGTTTAAAACATGTATTCATTATAAAATAATTTCTTCAGTCTATGCCATGGGCTATTAAAAATAAGTTTTACATGATTTAATTACTCTGTTGAGGTAATAGGTGAATAGAAAGCATTAAATCATACTTTGTTTAAAAACCTTATATCTATACAACCAGTGTTGTGTGCATTGTCATCTCCCAAAGTACAAACTTCTATCCTTTGGATGTGGAAAACATCCCCTTTGTTAATATAATTGATACACGATATATGGTTCACTTCCCAAATTCTAGTGAGGGTCTCTCTCTCTAAAAAATTATTTGTTTAGTAACCACTGACTGTTAGAACAGCAAGAATTTGTTCATCCGTTTCAAGGCATAGTTCATATAATTTAACTATCCACATGTGTTAGCCAAAGTCCTTCAATAAAAAAAGATAAATAATGAAACCTAATGTTCCTCTTCTTATAATGATCCTTTAGGCCTCATCTACATACGAAGTTAATTAGTTTAAACTGGCAGAGGGAAAGCCTTACCATCAGGCTTACAAAGGTAGGTAGCAATTTTTCATTCAAGTACATCTTTGTGGAAAACTTTATTATATTTCCTATCATCAAAATCTACAGAAAAAATATTATGCTGAGGGTGTTTAACTGAAAGAGGTTATTCCATTTAATTAAACCGACCCTAAAATTGGGATAACTCTCCCCTACCTGTAGTTATCCAAAATGTACGTGTCTAGTGTGAAGTAATCGACTAAAGCTCCAATGTCAATGCAGAAAGATGAGAGTCTTCAAAGGGTAATTAATCCTCTGCTAAGTCAGGAAGGATGAATCACCCTCTGGAAATACCTTTTTCCATCAACAGTACTTTTTCACATCATGCATAATAAAACTGTGAAAGTCATTACCACAGGGTGCTGTGGAGGCACAGACAAAAGGCACTAATGCATTTAAAAGCCCTAGACTAATTCATGGAGAGGGGGTGCAGCAAGCAGATGGTCTGAAAATAGTCACTGGCTCAGGAAGTCCTGAACAATATACCTGGAAGGCAGAAAGTATTGTGCACTGCTCTAGTTCTTATACTCTTCTCTAAACATCTGGTACCATCCCCTGTTGGAAAAGAATCCGATATTAGATGGGCTGTTGGTCCAGCCCATGGGATAGCTCTGCTGTTCTGAAGTTAACTCACGTCCTCAGTCAGCATAACTACTCCCCTTAAGAAACCATGCATACTCAAGCACTAGGTTTTTTTTCCTTCATATAAAGGGATACTATTCTATTTAGTACTAAGACACTTTGTTTCACTCTGAGATACTTTTTGGTGCAATGTGTTTCTTTTGAGTTAGCCAATACTCTTTATAAGCAGCAATTTGCCAGAAAATATTTCTGTATGTGCTAACAATATTTCTCAAAAGAAAAACCAAATAACTTTGTTTGGATACAATGTATTGTTATCTACTGTCTGTATCTCTGATATACCAGGTAGCTGTAACCAGTCATCAAAAGCTGACACTCAATTTCTGTAGAAGTCCTTCTATAACATATTTAATATTTAAGCAAACATATAATAAGAACATGAGCATGTCATCTTAAGACACGATTGCAATAAAAACATGGCTGAGAATAATAACATATTTGGAATAGGAAATTACCAGATATGACCTCCAGGAGTTCATCATCAAGCCTGTAAATGTTCTGCATTTTCTGACCATCATTTTCTGTGTTAATCAGACCTGTTCTTTCCTGTGTCTCATTAGCTTTGTTAAATTTCTGGGACTGTGGTACTATTTCAAAATATGGGGGCATTGTTTTCAAGACCTACTAACAGAAAAAACTTGTACATATTCTAAAGCCTTTTTTCAGACAGTAATTATTGAATTATGGAAGGTTGGGCTCACCAGGACCAAACAACCGGGAAAAGGACCTCAAATCAAAAGGTGAAAAGGAAGGAAAGAGCATCTTTTCAGTCTGACCGCCACAAGACTGATAGATGCTGCAATGAAATTGAAGACCATTTTCTGGGAAACAGGTTCCAAATCTCTGAATTTCACTCTCAATGGTTCATGGCCATCCATGTGATGGGAACTTTTAAAGATGCCTTTTTTGTTTAAAATATCACTAAAATTCTGATGATTCTGTTCAATAATCAGTGAGTTATTTTTACACTCCAGAGGGACTTTCTTTTGACACACAAAGCTTTCCAATAAAGTGTTGTTGGGTTAGGTCACAAAATTACTTGTAACTCCATTTAGCTAATTGTAACACCGATTTCCAGAGCCTTGGAAACATTTAAAACACTCCTGGTGTAGGGATTAGTTGTGAAAATATACTCGATTTCTTTTTTTCAAATTTGGCAGATTATTATATTTCTTTTCTCTATATAGACACCATTTATCTAGGTGCTGGAACTACTGTAGGATCCAGGAAACACATCTGTATTCTGTTGTCCCAAATCTGCTGCTAAAACTGATAGTTATTCTGCTCTAGATGATTCTGTATGGTAGGTAAAGCCATGGGGTACATGCAATAACCAGAGCAATAACTACTTTCCCACAGAAAGAGTGTCAATGTAACTTTGTAGCTCACAGAGGAAACTCTGTTCCAGGAGAAAACATTTAAAATCATGTATTTACATTGAACCATATGAAATGTAATATTCATTGAGGCAGCACATTGTATTTTCCTTCAGCAGTGAAACAGGATCAGTGAAAAGATGTTGAAACGTGGATATGACTTAGGTTTGAGGCAACACCTTCCAAAACACTTGGTGTCTTCAAAACCCAAAGCCTGATTTCAAACATCTATGCCATCTTCAAACACAAGCCATTGTGAAGTGAATCAGACCACGAACGTGAAGCACAATTTTTCTGTACCCGCCTTTCCTGTTGCCCTGATGGACTGAAGTTAGCAAATGGCTGTGTGCCATTTCCCAGTGCCAAAGGCATTATTCCAGCCTGCAGCTAAGACCCTATTTACCACATTGGCACTCAGTGTAGGAACCCCACATAAAAGGTCTTCACTAATCAACAGAGAAAAACTTCAGAGGAAGATTCAGCTTGTCTGAACTGCCTTCCATCTATGTCTTAGCACTGAACGTGCAGGGAGCTCTGCAATGCAGCTCATGACTTCAGTTACAAGCTGGCCATAAGTATGGCTTTCTGCAGCTTATTTTAAGCCTAAACCAGACAGTCCACAAAGAAGCATTAATGCAGAACAGCTGTTAAGGGCTACACTCAAAGCTTTAACCTTTATGTGCCTTTATGGTCCTAGTCTCCAGAAAACCTGGATTTCAAAATCCTTGTTTGTAAATGGAAGCCCAATGCCTGTCTCACTCTCATGCTCTGGATTATATTTGAAGGATTAGAGACACAACGGCATCCCTGAGTGGCATAAACGGAGAGTAGCTACATTAAGAAGCAAGACTAATTGGGATAGACAAAACCAAGATTTTTGAATCAGATGCGTCTGATAAAAACTTCCAAACTTTCATTACACAGTTCTGGCCGTGTAATGCTGAAATCTCTCCACAAGTAAAAAACAATCTGGATTTGATGAACAGTGACTTTCACATTTGCTTGCTTCAACCCAGACATCATTTGGAATACAAATCAAAATGTGAGGCTTTGACATTTTCTCTTTACTGATAGTATCAGTTTTTTCCTTTAATCTCATTATTTTTTCTTCAATTGCCCCAGTCAGGATCACACTTTGTGTTTCCTTACAGGCTCCCTGATACTTCCAAACACACCTGATCCTCACCTCATCTTTCTGAACTCCTTCTTGATACTACCTGTTTTCTTTCTAGTTTTTATTCTGTCATCTCAGTTGAAATCTTCCAGACCAGTTTTTAAGTTTTCATCAGATTTTAACACTTTCCCACAACTCCCTTCCTTAACTTATTAGGATCAATCCTAAACCTTGAGTCTATTCCTTTCTTTGCACTACCACTCTCTTTTCACGGGGTCTGCTGACTCTCTAGCTCAGCTTGAAACCGCAGTTACAGGCGAAATTGAGTGGTACTACTGTCCTCTCTTCCTCTGACCCACAAAGCCCCTGTGAATTTGGGATTACACTAAGAGCAGTGGTGGTTGGATAGAGGCTACTAGCTAGTGAATGACCATAACAACACGGAATGGAAGGAACAGGGATTTGTAGTTCTAGACTGAGACTTAGAAGAGTCAACACAACTCTGCAAACTTCACCGAGCTTAAACAGGCACCTCCTGTGTAATTGGAAAAGAATAGACATTTGCAATGTATACAAGGAGTTAAGCTAGTTCATTTAAAATGTAATTACCTTCTATTGTGAATCAGTTTGGGTGTTATAATTTTGAAAAGAAACACTGACTTGCTCTCACCTTTCTTAGACCTTTTCACATTTTTTGGGTAATTTTGTTTAGCTTGTCAAACACAAGAAGGCTGCATTATTAATAATATTCTAATGTGGCAGGTGCATATTTGTGTGTGGGAAGTGTTGTTTTAAAGTGACAGCTGAACCTTTTGTGAAATATAAGGTTTCCTCCCAGGAGAAAGTCATCATCTTTCTTCTTTTTTTCTCAGGATATAGTGCATTATATGATAGAAGATGTTAATATTAGAAATGGAACAGATGGCTCAGATTGAGATTGGGGGCACAACTACAACTGAGATATGAAGAAAGAGATTCAAAGAGGAACAAACAAGAGCAGAAAATTCAATTAAAATGTTCAGTTTTGAGGAAGCAGGTGCATGGGTTTTATTATTGAGACCTCTACATTCTCATTTAGAGTAACCCATTTGTGAGGCTTGTTATGAACTTGTCGAACCCCATTGCTGACATTTTACTATGTATGCATACTTGAAAGGAATTTTAAATGTCATTGGGTAGCTCTTGCTCTCTCTTCCTCTCTCTTTGGTTACATGTGAGAGTCTGACAGCTCTATTTCACTAGAAGGGCTGACAAACCTGTGATTCTCATTAGGCACGGCAGCATATAGATGTTTTGGGATCCTTCTGAATGGAGGGCCCTCCAACAACTCAGTCCTATACTGCTGCCATTATTAGATAGCATAGAAAGTGCCTAAACTGATCTCTGACAAGTTCTCAGCAAAATCACAATACAGACTAACTAGTGTACTCTAAAATTAATATCCTCCTAAGAACAGATTGTGTATGGCTCTGTGTAAGATTCAGCACCTTTGTCTCAATCCCAAAGACTCTGCTAGGCATTGTTCTTGTTAACTTACTACTCAAAGCTGTTAAAAAGATAGGACTGAAGATAAACTGGTTTACCAAGTCCAAGAAACCAGATGATATGACCTGTTTCATCAAACACCACAAAGTCTGCGTTAAAGTCAACCAGAAGGGTTTTTCCCTGCCTTACATGTTATTCAATAATCTCTTCACTCTTAAAATGTTTCATTGATTCTAGTTTTACACAATTTGCTAATTTTATTCTGCTTTCTACTGCTTCCAGACTCCTAGTGCAGCTGTTTTTGTGTTCAGTTATATCTCTTTGCATGCTGTCCCTAAATGTTGGGAGTTTCTTCTTAATCCACAGTATACTGTGTAGTATAGTACCCAATGCAGCAGTGTGTAAAGTAAATCATCTCCTCTTAATCCCTTTCCCTTCTCTTTCAGATTGTCCTCCCCACAAACAGAACCTCCATGCTGCTTATACAGCAGATTTTACACAAAATGTAGATTCTGGATGGCTAAGGAGTGAAAAATGTCAAAGGCTTAAAACTCCTTCCTAAGAACAACTTACCAGCATCCTTGTTAGAAGCAGAAATTGTCTGTATTAACACAAAAGCCCAGCACACCTCCCATATGCACTTCACTTCCTTCAACCTATGTCATTTTTTCTGGAAGAAGAGAGTCCAATGAAGAATCTAAAGATACATCTCATCTAATTCGGATTTCTACCTGGATCACAACTCATGTTGAATCATGACATGTGAGTGGACTTCAGCTTATTGCCTCTTCACAGCTATTCTGTGAATAGTTGTCTCTCTCCCAGGCATCAAACGACCCAACAGAATCAAAGTATGTTCAGGCTGTCCTCAAAATTCTAACACTTGTGATGGCAAAATAAAACTAAAGACAGCTAACAGGTGTCCTTAAAAGAGGACGTCAATATTTTTAAAATTGCTTAAAATGACACAAGCTGTGTCCTCTCCACTAAGCAAAGCAGTCCTTGCCCTTTAATGATTTTTGTCTGCTAGTTAAATCAAAGGTGCAAATACGAGTCCTTTGAAACCAAGCAGTTCATGCCAGTCTGTAGAAATGTCATATGATGATGGTACAAGCTGTTAAGATAAAGTGATTGACACATCATCTTAACTACCCTCTCAGGTACTCTTTCTGAGACAATCAATTTGGTGTTCTATCTCATTAAATTTCACTATTTTGGTACCTTATATTAGTTGAAAGAGACACTCTACAGTGTCCTTGAACTGAAGGTATTTAAAGATCATTCTCACAGACAGGAATCCTGATCAGGTAAGAGTCAGACCTGCCGCAAGCTGCCAAAAAGAAAGAGAAAAAGTGAAAGAAAAATTATGCACCACAGGACTGACAGAGGAATACTGAGGGGACTTCAAATGGGTGCCAAGTCCTTTTAAAATAATATTAGAGAAAATCCAGCAGCAGCCAGCAATGTAAGGAATGACATGCTATGAAAACCAAAGTGTGATGACATATAAAGGCATTACAGCAGGAAGGCAAAGTTTATTGCTCTGCTGCTTCTCTACTTGTTAATAATAAATTACCACATTAATAACCCTTTATATTTATCCTATTGGAGCTTATATGATTAGTGATAAAACTTTTAACTACATTAGCAACACTACACTAATTGCATTAACTGGCATAATAAAGTTAACGTATGAGTATGGTGTCCTTGACACACACACGGTAAGATTGCACATCTCATTAAGATTAATATTGTTGGAATAATGTCACACTATTTTTATCCAAGGCTGTATTACCAAACAACCATGACCCCCTGACATGAAGTTTTAAAATATAATATTAGGTAACAGGAGTAAAGCAGTCTTTTTCAGATGCAAATTTAGGGGTGGTTTTATATAAATCAGAAGTTAATTAACCAAGGCCTGTTTAAGTCCTATGAGATCTTCACCCTGAAAGAGGCTGTATCAGTGTAAATGGCCCAGGCTTCCTGAAACAGCTGATCAGGATTTAGATTTTTGTCTGAGCAGACAGCAAACACCAGTTTCCTCATATTTACCCACAGTTCTGAATGACCTTTGACAAAAAACAGTCTCATTCTGTACTCACAGCTACTTTGTCTTGCTGGAGACCTTAATCAAACCAGACTGTGGACTAGGAGGAATTTAGGAAAATAGCAAAAGCCACTTTTTGTACATTACACTCCCACCATAAAAAATAAAAGGACACTGATTTTAGCATAAAATCTGATCCATGGGCCAACACTTAGGAGCACAAGTCTAAGAATGGAGAGGCAACTCTAGCAAAGCCAAACAAGCTAAGATTGTCTAAACATTAAACAGTAATTTGTGAATGAGCAGCAGAGATACAACAATACAGTTTTCTCAAGAGAAGAGGAGACAAAGATTGTGGATTCTCGATTATGATGACCAGTCACAATTCTTGATTCCACACCCATAGTGGGCACCCTCCACCCCAGACAATGGCTAGCTCTGGACCAAGACTGTCCCCTCCTCGGTCTGTGTGACACTCACAACTTGCTCTGAGCCAGACGGCTCTTGGCCTTGCAATTCTGAGCTCTGAAAGTAGGAGACAAACACAGGGGATCACACATCCTCATCATACCAGGGACAAGCAGAGCAGTCTCCTCTTTCCAAGAGGGCCATCAGGATCTTGCTAAAAATGCCCATTCTTGTGCTGCAATTCCTCCTTTCAGAAAACAGGGGATCCAGAACTTATTTACCTTGTACCTGCTGTGAGTGGAAGTCCAGTCTGGATTGCAGGATCCTATGTGCAACACCTCAACAACAAAGGTGTTAAGGTGTTGCACAAAGGTTGTTACAAAGGTGTAACTAGGCAAGAGAAATATTTTCCTTTGAGGACAGCCATATTTTCAGTTGAATGTTCCCTTAAAACACATGACCTTTTTGGTCTGCCAAATAGCTGCACGAAAGCAGTCAAATTTCTTCCAGTAAAACTCTGAGTGGAATAACTTTAAAATCCAATATTTATTCATGTCACAGCACAGTAATTTGATATGTAGTAAGCATTAAGGTAAATACAAATCTGTAGTTGACGAATCTGAACTTTGCTCTGTAGCTCAGATCCCTGGGGGAGACACAATACTTGACATTTAATTTGAAAAGCAAGGTAGCCTCACGGAGAAAAAACTTTTCCGTTTCGATAGTAGAAAAGCATTGGTGCATTTTATTTGATATGGTGGATTTGCTTGGCTTTATTTTCACATTTTAATAGGCTCACCTCATAAAAGTATAAATGAAAATAGAAGGATCATCTATCATAAGGATAGACGGGTACAGATATTTTCTTTGAGTTGTTGTCTAGAAGAAAAACAGTTTTCTTCCCACTGATAAAAATAAATGTAAATTCCTCACTTTATTTCTTTTATTTCCCTTCTTCCTTAAGAATGCCTTATCCTATTTTAATTCCCAGAAAGCAGAAAATACCTCCTCTACTTTTTACAGAGGGACACCAGAGGCACAGACACATCTGCTCTAGGGCTTATCTGGGATCAGGACTGCACTTTTAATCCAACTCTCTTGCCTGTCCTCACCAAAACATGCTTTGCTTCTCTGTCAAGAGTATGAATAGCATCTGTTTTTACCAAAAGCAAAACCCAATAGGTTGCTCCAAGGACACCCCTAATGAGTTCAAACCCCAGATCGGGATTCAGCCCTTGCGACAAGGCCAGAACAGGTATCAAGTACAAAACCCCAGAGTGCGGTCACCCAGTTCTCAGCTCAGCTGTATCACTCCAGGGACCCACCCACCCACCTATGTCATCATTGCAACAAACTGACCCTTGGATTTCCCGGGTTCAATTATACTGACACCATGGTACAAGTTCTGCTTTGAGGAGCTAAAAATGGCTCCAGACTTTACCACAGCCATAGGACCCCACCTAGAAGTAGTAACTCTGTCTGAAAGTACTAGCTTCAAATACTCATGTATGCCAACCCACCACCTCTAGACTCTCCACGGTTTAACATTTCACTCCAAAATTGCTGCTCAGAGATCATATTCTAACTAGTTACTACCTTCCCTGTGTCATATTGCCTTTTACCATATTGGTTGACTACATTGCTTCTCTCTGGGTTTAGAGAGAAGAGTGCTGGGGCCTCATCCTTCTCCCTACAGTGTCTATCAGGTCGAGAGTGTATGTGAGGGCACCATGTCTTTTAATGACCAGCCCCCAAACAAAGCAGCAGCCAGCATTTAGAGTCAAACTTGAGAATCTTTATACCAGGACAACATTAATGTTCTGCTGACATCAGGGTCCAGCTGCCTCTCTTCTCTGGGCCCCATCTGGGAAGAACAAGGTTTAGGTACTGCTATAACCAGAAAGACAACAATACTTCAGCAGACAAGGAGGTACTGGGGTTGAGGAACAAGGAAGAGTGTATGAACTGAGGAGTACTGATGGATGCAAAGAGAAACCCTTTACCTAGACTCCAACCTCTGATCACGAGTGTACCTCATTTATGTGGATATGAGCTGCAGTGCTTTTTTCCCCCGGCCTTCTCTGAGATGTCCTCATCAGCTGTTTCTCAGCAGCTCCTAATTATTCCTCACCTACTATGAACTTCTCCCTAATTACTCTTTCCCTGTCTCTCCAGGGCTTCTGCAAGAATGACAATGCCATTTGCAGTCTGAAGCGGCTCTGAGCTCTGAAGTTAACTTTTTAAAGTGCACTCCTCTGTTCCTCCAAGGTTTTTACCTTCTCATAAAATCTAAATTTGAAAATTCCTCAGCAAAGTCAGTTAGCTAAAGACCATTCTTCTCAGGCTGCCTTGAGGATGGTGTGGTAAACTATATGAGAAGCCTTGGAAAAATTGACTGCATTTTTGTTAGACTGAAGGAGTGTTGGTAAATGCTCATTTCTGTAAAGAGGTCACAGAAGCCAAAATGCCAAAAGGTCATTAAACAGCTTTTCTAACCTCTTAAACTTGCAAAGCAAAAGGTCTCTCAGGACTTCCTTTTATTGCATCTTTCCATTCATCTCACTCTTGGTTCCTTATGAGACCTAAATTTCCTAATGTCACACTTCTCTTTCTCCCCAGAGTGACAGTGACAGGTAAGCTACCCAGCCACATCCATCCTCCTCCCCTCACCTAATGAAGAGAAGAGCTTTGGAGATTCCACTGCCCTTGCTACTGCTCAAGAACAGCAGTCCTTCCCGCTCCACTGCTTCCACTTTAATTGGATCAAGTCCACTGAGTCTTTCCCAGGATGAGACGAAAATAATTTGTTTACTCTAAATGGATCAAGCTGCGGTCCTGTGTGCTATAAACACTGCCATCGCAGTTTGGCTGGGTTTCATCCTCATGCTTTTCTGGGCTAGAACATCTCTGACAATCATTGCAGTTACTGCCATTTTTTCTGGAAGCCCATGATCCCTCTCCTCAGGCACCTTTTGCACATGTCATGTATGAATAATGCTCCTGAATCATCTTCTTCCTCAAAGACCATGGACAGTGATTCCATTGCCATTTTTTTCCATTTCTATTTGGTTTTGAGTATGTTTTTTCAACTTGTTCTGTCTTTGTTCTTCATTGATTTTTTTCTGCCAATATTTAAACTTAATAGGCAGATAGTGCTGAATAAGAAATTGACAGCCAAGAAGCAAGCTTGAATACCGCATCCCATCTGTTTACTTTGAGCAACCCAATTAACTCCCTTTCCAAGACAAAGCCCAGGAGCTGTCTGGAAAATCTTTCCCTGCAAGCACAACTTCCAAATAGCAGTATGGGTGACATATCACCAGCTTTGGTTTCCCCAGCCATGAGTCTTCCAATGCTATTGGAAGGCTTTCAAACTTCTTCACAGGTTGTCATGGCACGTAGCACCATGCTATCCTATGAAAACACTGGCTCTAACACAGTTCTTATATTGTTTTTGACATTTCAATACAAAACAAAGGAAAACAAAAGTATTTTTGGATCAGCAGGACACCAAGAATATCCACCACACTGTGAACTATGGAGCAAGAACACAGAAACTGTAGAGGAAAATGGCCTTAAGCATGTGCACATGAGGCAGTTGATACCCACAAGCATCTGTGAGCAATCAGAAAATGAAGATGTAATGAAAAGAACCAACTGGTCTGTACCTCAGGATTCTCCTTTATCTCTTTATTTGGATCTATGAGCTGCCCCAGAGGCTGCTGCACTGAATGTACTTCTTATAGAGAGTTCAAGTATGAGTAATACATAGGGTAGCAGATAACTAGTACAATCCAAGAACTCACTGATGTCAGTAACTGGGCCAAGCCTCACCTTTTTGGGAGAAGGAATACATCTTTCAAACATACACATCACCTAAGTAGTGTGCAGTCAGCATTCAGACAGCCCAGAAATACTCTTATAGACATCACAGAGCTATTTTCATACATCACCAAGCTGAAAGCTTGAAGGAAGCATCAAAAGATGCCCAAAAAGCAATTTTGGGAATATTCAAGATTAAGATGAGTGAGTCTTTCAACAAATGAGCCCATCCTTGCACTAAACATTTTAGCAGCCCTTTCCAGTTAATGCATAAGCTATTCTATAGTCATAGAAGAAAACAGTAAACATAAGTTGAAATGTTGGTTTGACATAGGTAATTTCTTAAACCCCTTTTGCTTCTCTCAGATTAGGTTGTCACAAGTGAAGGGCATGGCTGGACAGAAAGGTAGGACTGATTAAACTGTCACATGCCAATAACATACAGTATAATAATTCATTCTCTGCAGGAGAACCAGAGTGGCAACCTTGCTGTCACCTGTGATGTTTCACTATGTATGTATGGCCACAAATGAAACCCCTGAGGATGTCAAGGAATAAACAGGAGGACATAAAGAAGGGAAGCTTGTGTTATGCATGCACAAGTAGGGGAAAGCAGTCATTAGTCAAGGACTTCACTGGAGGGACACACAGGATAGTACTGTAGCTGGACTCCATGTCCCTTACAACTTGAAATACTGTATGACTACTCCCACAGGATCCAGCTCTTTCACTCTTCAGTTTTTGAACAAATCATTTGCTTTAAATCAAAATGGACACAAACCACATCCACAGAAGTCTGACAGGTCACCACCACAGATTCTGTCTTTAAAATCTCATTCATGTTACTTTTCCTGACTCTTGCAGAACAGAAAACAAGATTAAGAACAGCCCTTATGACTATATTTCATACAAATAGTGCACAAAAGATCTGGAATTTGGGTTCAACTAAAATAAGCCTTTGTAAATAAGAATGCTTATAAAAATGCCTTCTGAAGGCAAAACAAAACAAAAACCAACATGCCATGGTTCTTCAAGATAGCTTTGGAAATAAAAACTTCGAAAGGTCATACATAGATTTTTGAGAAAACTTCTTCCTTCCATCCTGATCCTAACCAGAAACAAAACATATGAATGCCTAAAAAAGCATATTTTCAATAAATAATCACATTTACAGTGCTCCCTTCCCTGTTTCACTTACTGCAACTCATCTCACAGCTGTGTTTACTCTGTAGCGAGCCAGCCAGGCACATTTCTGTATCAATACATTGTCCGAGCAAGTAGCATTCACTTGATAATTATATTTTCAATTTAGAACATATTGTAAAAAAAAATAATAATAATCCTTGGATTGGCTTCATCTAAAGCTAAAAGCTTGTGCCAGTATCAGAATAGGCTTTTCTGTGCATGGACATTTCCATGAGATCAAGCATTCAGCTTCTTCTCATGATGGAACAAACAGAAACTCAATTTTGGTCTGACTTCACTGTGGAATTAATTCCTTCTCTTTGTGTACCTACGCAGCCTCCATCATGGCTCTGAATACCACTGTTTCCACTACCCTTTCTCCAACCCAGGAGCAGTCCAAACCATAACCCTCAGAAGACTATGACAGGATTCCTACAAGCTGCAGACTGCAGCAGACTTCTGGAAAGCTGTACTGTTCAAACACTATGGATGTAATGAACTACATCCTTTAACGCTAATATGCAACAACATGCTAATCTGTCTGGTCACCAGAAGTCACACCTCCCAGGTACAAGCTCTGCAAATCCTGTGTTTGAATGCTTTGGGGTTTGTTCTGACTTACAGGGAAAAGGTTTCATGTGTAATTATTCTACTTAGTTGTGGCCTGACATATTTTTGTATTTTGTTTCTTTTATCCCAGGACTCTTCAAGTTTTGATTTTAAACAAATAGATTCTACAGGGGAAATAAATTCTCACAGCATCAGGAGAAATAAAGATGCTCTTTTCCTGTAACTGTAGGGAAGATGAAGCATGTGTATTCGCAGCCTCATAACACAGCACAATTGAATTAGGCTTACAGTTCCAGACCCTGTCTAATGGCCGCTTGATTTTTGTATTATTTAAAAGCAGAAACACAGAGCAATTTACTGCCCTCCATCCATCAGCTCTCAGTGATGTTAGGATTAAGGCTGCACTGTCCTTTGAGCTGTGAAACAAAGGCAAGCAACAATGCTATGCGCACCAAAGGGCGCCAGTTTACACCAAACTACAAATGAATGCCATAGTGTTGAGCTGTATCGAGTTTGAAAAAACAGGGGGTGAGTAACTCACAGGGACCAGAAACAGCTGACTCATTGTTTCAGGCAAATCTTCAGCAATCAATTAATTGCCTGATCAATGCAGCATGATGCAGGAAGCTTAATTGAAGAGAATTAATACTTGGGAAGCACATATCTCTGGAGGAGGAACCACTGCCAGTAAAGTTAACAGCCTTTGGAAAGGCAGCTGCATTTGTTTTAGGAAGAAAAATGATGTGAAACAAGATATAAGGACATCATGGATAGTTGACAACCAGAGTAATATCCTTCAACAGGGAGGGTTCAGATTGAGAATTTACTGATGCTCACAGACTCCAGTGGCAAGAGTGCTAAAACAAACATGACTACATTTGGAACCCAACAGCAGGAAGACATGATTTTTTTTTTTATCATGCCATCACCAAATTGAAGAGTAAAAAACAATCTTCCTGTAGGTTGTGGGACTGTGCAGACTGGCTGATTAATTGATGAATATGTGAAATGAAGTGAATGTCAATGTAATGAAAGATACTGTCATGAGCCAACAATACCAGTTTTACTACTCTTCCTGCCTTGGAGACATGGGTGCCTTTTCCACACTAGAATACATCAGGGTACAGGGGAAGAAATATATTAGTTGTCCTTGCAAAATAAAAAACGCGTTTTGAAGAAAGACAAGCACATACTTTTACACCTTGCTCTTTCTTAATCTCTCTGCAGCTCCATGTCACATCTAAATTCACAACATACCAAGCCTTCTACACATTAGACATTCACTCTTTGTCCACTTTGCTATCCTTAAAACCAGGTTTGACTAGCCCCAGGTCTACATTTCTTTTGACTGGCCACAGGTGAGTTATTTAGGCATCAGGTCTGCAGTTCCAGCCTGCAACCCAACTCTTCTCATCCCCTGCCTGTGTTCCTCTATGTCCTGTGTCTGCACTTCACTGCTCTCCTCTAAAGACTTATATTTCTCTATACTACATCATTATGCTAAAACCATAAAACTATGTAGTACCATAGAAAGACAAACAAAAGTAGAACAGATTAGCCGTAGACACCTAGTCAATTAGAAAAATTGCTGTTACAGCTACAGCAAGTAAAACAGAGCCCAGGCAGGTCACCGGGAGTTCAGACAAAGCAAACCTGACATACCTCAGTCCTGCAGCCTTGCAAATTCAGCACAAAGCTTATGGCCTGTTACGAGCCAAGGCAATACTGTCTTGCAGGTCTACACAGGTAACACTTTTCAAAGGAATTTTATTCTGTCAGACAAGTGTTTGTGGGAGCCCTGTGCAGAAATGAAGTAGACATGAAACTGAGCATGTCAGTTTTAAGACATTCTTTATAAGCATACAGCACTGGTGACCGTAATCTAGATGGATCGCTTAGAAAAACGCACTGTTCTGCTGGTGGATTCAGGCCCCGTTTGATTGCTGAGAGCTACATGTTATTGCCTCTAGCTAGAGACATAAAATGAAATGTGACAAAAAAAGAAAGAAAATCCTCAGCTTACTTGATTACCTTGCAAATTTTTGCTATGCAATATTTGTTATGGAATAAGGAAATTGGATGTGCAAGAGTTAATGATTCCAGGATATTAATATCATCTCGTTTTCTTTCTGTGCCATTTCCAGTCAATGGCTTCAGTTATGCCAGCACTCACCAAAGCACTTAGCATCATACATTCAGGGGGTCCCACATGTACTTATGGGTTCTCCAAGCAAAGCTAATGAAAATGATACAATAAGGGATTGTATTCCTGAGGAGCCTGGCTGATCCTTAGATCCTATTGCAAGATGAAGTGGAGAGCATGATCCCTCTATTTGGATGCTGTGCCACTTGCAGTATGGGTGGTGTTCCCTGCTGTGATCCTAACAGGAATGTAAGACAAGTCTTGGAACCTTGTTTCAGAAAAGAGACTGTGCCTGGACTGTGAGCCATGGTGAAAGAGCTGTGTGCTGGCTTGCTTGGGGCTACCACAAGCCCATGTAGCTGCTAACATGAACACATTTCCTCAATATTCCTCTGCTCAGGCTGACTCCTTTCTCAGCATTTAAGGCATTTCCTGTGGTAAATAAAGGGCTGTTACACAGAGTGTGAGGTATTGACTGCCAGAGTAGATTAAAACTAAACAAGGCCAAATTAACACTTGTTGCTTTTGCTCATTTCATTTCTTTACAAACGCACTAAAATGATAACAAACTTCTGCATGCTGCTTAAGCAGAAATCAATACAGAGACTGAAAATGTTTTGTCTGACTGAAATTGGAGTTACAGCTTTCTTTAAGAAAAGCCTAAAAACATTGCTCTGAAAACCTTAACCTTTAAACACAGCTTGAAAACTATTTTACTTCTGTGCTTTTATTTCCTAAGGACTTCTTAACCTTCTTGCTTTAATACATTAAAACATCATAGACAGTGCCGATGCAAATCCCTTTTGTCAAGTTGACATCAACATATTATCATGTCATCCTGATTAGTGTACATCTGAACTTGAACTGCATTGCTAACCAGCACAAACTCCTGCAAAGAACCCAGACATTAAAAAGGAAGGAAATTATCTTCATTTTGCTCTTTAACCAATAACCAAGGTCACTTTAATCTTGTAGGAATGGGATAACTTCTTTTATTCAGCACCCCAACACTTTAATTCAAGCATATTTCTTTAGTTTAATGTTTTCCTGCCCGCATTTCTGCACAATTAAAGTACTTCAATGTGGTCAACAATGTTAATAATATCAATTTATTTCAGGTAAACTGGCAAATGCCCAGTAATCACCCACTTATTTTTCGCAGCAGTCCCTATCCCTCCTTGCCTTGTGGGTTTTTTTCACCAAATACACTGGAAGTTGAGCCTGGATACTACAGCAGGTAGTAAAATAGCAATAAATACACTCTCAGGAAGCTGTGGCTGTAAGAACTCCATTACCTACAAAGTCTATTGTAAATTATGCATTGCTGTTTAGTATCCTTGACATTTTTAGTAAGTGCAATAAAACACCTTTATAGAGTTGGAAAGAACTGTATGCCAGCTCAAGGGAAAAAAAAAGAACAAATGGAAGATGTAATTGTTTTATCTAAAATAGATTTCTCCAGTAGATTACTACTGAAGTACACAGACTTTTTCCCAGTCTGCTAAGCAGGATGAAAACCTGGAAGGCTTCATATGTCATTCAGCCAGCCATTAGATTAGAATATAAGGTGCAGGAATGAAAACCAAAGAAAACTGCAACTGCTAAGTTTGGAGCTACAGCAAGGAGTTATATTTGCCACCGTCTTAAATATAAACAGAGGGACTGGAGGGTCATAGGTATCCATCAGAAGCTCTGAAGAGGGCAATCAGCATCCCCTAAATCCCCAGAGACATTTCTGTGCCAAAATCTAGGACTTATAATTATTTTGTTTGAGTGAGACAAAATATTATTTAGAATAACAAGTAAGACTCTAGCTAACAGGCAGACCATACATTTCTATCAGCTCTAAAGCACAATCAAGCTATGCTCTGCTTTCCCCAATGGTCACAGTCCAAAAGATCTCTCTATTACAACCAGGGCTGAAGTAAAATCCTATAAAGAAGATTTTCATTTCTGCAGGCATAATGTGAGGTTGCATTTTCACTGCTGCTATTAAATACAGGTATCACTCTGACTGCACCCTTTCCACCTAGCTGATAACAAAAGCAAAGTCAGCAGCTAGAAATCGAGATCACTCCTTTTCCCTTGTACTTAGGGTCTTTTCAGCTTTGGTGACATTAGAGTAAAACAAATTATTATATTGTTCAACATTAAATCAGCTCTCCGTATCTTTCCCGAGGTAACTTGGTATTTACCATTCTGTTTGACGTCAGACAGAAATATACCCTTTTTGGGCCCCAAAATAAATGTCAAATAAGGTTCTAACCATAGAGAAAACTTCAACTTTAGCTGTGCTAATCAAACAACAAGAAGAAATTCTCCCACATTTCCTATATAGAGAAAAATTACCTTGACTTCTTCTAAAACCATCCCTGCAGTAAATTCTTCTATTCCTGAGAATATTTCTATTCCTGAGAATATTTCTCATCCACCACCCTGTTCTGGCTTCGAGAACAGAGTTTTGAGACAGGAGACTGTCCTGAGAAACACAAAACAGATCAAAATGTTTTTCTCTATAGCACCCCCCTCCACCCTCAACATTATTATTTCCCTTCTGCCTAAAAACAAATAAAACTTCCAGATCTCAATCGCACAATGCCACCCCTTGACTTTGCAGAAAATCAAAATTAGTCATTTCTCTGCAGCAGAATTCTTTCTGCTACCTGTGTAACAGGAATCCTGATTCCTTCAAGAAAAAGAGCATCTCTTTAAAGGGGTGCCCACAAGAACATCAGCTCCCTACATCCCACTCAAAAGAAGATGCTCACTGAAAGGCTGTTATCTACATGCAATATTATGTTGAGTAGGAAGTATATTTTGAAATGTCTTGTTGATGATCTGCTCTAAGATTCCTGCCTCAGCTCCAGAATGAATTCTGATGTGACCTGCAAATGTCTGCAAATGCCTGCCACTTGCTCATACTGTATTTGCAGGAATAAGAGAAATATTTATGTAACAAATAACAGCTATTTTGTGCTGTTCTCTGCCCACATGTTCACCAGGATTTGAAAATGCCCAAAGCAAAATCCCACTTGAGCTTCTGAAGTCAAGGTTGTGAGAAGAAGTGCTGGGTTTCCCTGAACTTCTACTTTACAGTGCGGACATTCTGGGTGTGCAGCTTTTGCACAGACATGCACCCATGGCCTTCTCTCTGGGCCAAGCAAGCTGCCTCCAGGCTAACCCAGGGAGCCTAAAAACAAGGGACAGATGTGTGTGGATGAAGCAAAAGGTGAAATAAGTGCAGAGCTCCAGGGGGACCAACCATGTCAGCTCCAAACCTGTGACGCAGTGCTGGAATCGCCCGTTAGCTCCCGACAAAGTGCCGAGAGTGGCTGCTCTCTGACCAAGGGTGGGCTTGTAGAGCAGGGTTTGCTCTCTATGGCACAGTGGTGTGCTGAAGCGCCAAGGGCAGAGGCAAGAATGAGGGAGAGCTCTCTCGTGCTGTTCCAAGAAGGTTTACCTTCAAGGAGAGTCCAGCGACGAAAGACACTAAGCCCTGGTGTGCAGAGACTTTTATATAGGGGAGGAGCTAGGAGCGGGTACAAATTTTCAACCAATAAGGAGAATACTGGGGAGGAGTACAAGGCAGGGTTTACAATACATAAGCCAATGAGGATGCACAGGGCAAGGAAAACAGGTTATACAAACCAATGGGGCTTTGAGTAACAGGGGATTTCCAGAGGCAAGCAGCTGGTCTAAGGTGGGGTTGACAATTCAGTAGGAGCAGAGACAGGGAACATTCTGGAAGAAGGGACAGGACTAGGACAAGATAGACACCTGGGTGGGAGGATGCAACTTAGGACGGCACCAACAATACGGGGGGAACAGAACAAACCATTACACATAAAACACACAGCAACAAACCTGAGTAACAGTCAGAGTAGAAAGCTGACCTGCTTTGAATTTCGCTGCCATTTCCCTGGTTGCTGTTGGACTCCAAACCAAGCTGGACATACCAGCTTATATTCAATAATCTTACATTCATCATAGTCTTTATCGTGTCAAACAAAACAGGTAGCTGGTGACCCCATGTTTGTTCACATCCTTCTGGCTGGGCATTCCAGCTGGATGGATACAGGCAGGGCAGAGCCCAGACCTGCAACTGGGGGCAGGTCTGTGTGCCCCCTTCCCACACCCCTCCACACCCCAAGCTCCCCAGGGAAGCTGCATTCACACAAACAAAAACAGACCAAAAACCCCCATCTGCTGTGGCAAGACTAAGGAAAAATGACTCATCTACCATAGTTATTTTCAGAATCAAATAAATGTCAGGTGGTCCTGCATTAAATAGTCTAACCTGGAACATTTGATGTCTAGTGTCACTCAGTGTTTTTGTTGTCTTCATATATCTTGTTTAATAGATGACCTGTGAATCTGCTCTTCTTCAGTTAAATGAATGCTCTTCATTTTAATTGTTGTTTTCAATTGCTTTAAGTCTGTGTGTTAAGCAAGAAGATAAAATGTGGTTATTATTCAAATTAGATTTTCTTCAGGGACATGTGCTTTGCCTTAAAAGAAGCCATGTGAAATTATGACCATATGTACTGAAGTCTAAACCAGTATAATTATAATCATTGAAATTAAATGTACTTAGCACTCGTGAGGCCACACCTCAAATCCTGTGTTCGGTTTTGGGCCCCTTAGTACCAGAAGGACATTGAGAGGCTGGAGCGTGTCCAGAGAAGGGCAACGGAGGTGGGGAAGGGTCTGAAGCACAAGTCTGATGGGGGACAGATGAGGGAGCTGGGGGTGTTCAGCCTGTGGAAAAGAGGCTTGGGAGGGACCTTATCACTCTCTACAACTGCCTGAAAGGAGATTGCAATTGGTTAGGGGTTGTACTTTTCCCCCAGGTAAAGCATCATGACAAGAGGAAATGGCCTCAAATTGCACCAGGGGAGATTTAGATTGCATACCAGCAAAACTTTTCTCATATAAAGAGTTGTAAAGCACTGGAGCAGGCTGCCCAGGGAAGAGGTTCAGTCACCATCCCTGGAGGTACTGAAAAGATGGGCAGATGTGGCACTTGGGGACATGGTTTAGTGATGGGTTTGGCAGTACTGGGTGAATGGCTGGACTCACTGATCTTCAACGTCTTTTCCAATCTAAATTATCCTGATTCTATGACTGCGAAATAAATCTACTGGTTAAAATCTTATAGAAACACAAACTACTGAATTGGTTGAGGTTACCGATTTCTGACATGAAACAAGAATATTCTGAAGTTATAAAACTGGTTTTGGCATTTGGACTCTCTTTTCCAGGTTCAAATATTAATTTTCCAAAGGAAAAAGAAAATCATTTAATCAACTACCAGTTCATTAATTTTTCTTTTCAAAAAGTAGCACACTTTCTCTTCTTTTGGTTTAGGAAAATGATACACTCAGAGCAGGTAAGATCCAGTAGTTTTAAAATCTTAAAGGGCACGATGACAAGAAATACCAAGGTTTGCTAAGTAATTAATGGTAATATTTCAAGGGTTTATTTAATAAAGTTTTGAATATGAAACATTTTTCATTAACTTTTTTTCTCTGATATATGTACCACACTGAAGGTAGCTTTATGAAATTAATCATTAAAATGTTTCTGTGCATTTAATTGAATTATATTGCCATTTAAATATAATTTGACACAAATTGCACATGAAAGATTAATCATCTAGCAAAAAGGAAATGTATCATTCGTCATCTTACATAGTGAAAAATGTAAGACATAAAGATCAGAATAAGAATATGCTAAGCTATTACTTATTGATACATACCGAACTCTCTCTATATATCTTTATAGGTATAGCTGTATGTCTTTGTATCCAAACACACATGGTTTAACAAATGTGGTCTTGGTTAGCAGAAAAATGCCAAATTTATTCTACAAACATATTGTTTCCCAGATCAAGAAGTTTTAATGGTTCTTTGCCAGTAAAGAACTAAACTATCTTTGGTAAAATAATTATGATCATAAATTGAAAACAAGGTTATAATAGATTATTTAAATCAAGGCTGTCCACTTACTGATTTAAATTATTATTAGAATTGGCAATTTACATCATTTTTAATTAAATTAATTCAGTTATGCAAGGATACTTTTTGTCATTAAAGTATTCCAAAAGGTTTACAGAAAATTCAATTGGAAGCTTATTGCTCAAAAATTCACAACAAAATAACATAAGTTATTTAGAAATAAATATATTTGTAGCAAATATTCTCTGTAGAAAGAAACCACATTTTTCTTCCAGTTAGCATATTCCAGAGCCAGGGTGTGGGGTATTCCTGAAGACCCCATTTTGTGAGTCTTCCTTTGCCCTATGCATGATATGATGTATTCCACTTGACACATGACTTAATATATATTTTCTATTAAAAGGTGGATCCAAGTCAAAATATGGTAATTTAGAAACATGTTATACCTTAACTTTTCCCAGACTGCAGTAGAATAGAAATATTCAAAATGAAAATGATTAATTGTGCCTGTACCCAAGATCAGATCTGGAACAACCAGCTGGGGCTTTAACATTTAATGACCCTCATTTTCCTACCTTGTTTCAGGAACGTCTCTGTGCAAAATTAAATTCCATGACCAACACCTGACTGCACTTGGCACCAGAGTTGTACAGGAAAGACTTTCTCCAGGTCTCTACAGGTACAGGAAGGCCTTGGCTCAGCCACAACTATATGCTAGGATGACAAAACTAATCTTGGATGTCGGCCTCCCTCTACCCCCACAGCTGCCATCCCCATCACATCTGGATTGCCAGCCTCTGTAAAATGAAGGTTCTCACTGTGAGCAAAAAAAATGGCTTGTGGACAATAAGGAGGATGTATTCCATGCTGTTCAGCAAGGATTGGCCTTTTAGGTCTTGTAGGACTTACCATTGCTAAAGACCCAGATAAAGGATGGTACTTTGTAATGACACTATGACACTATGCTGGAAGGAACTGCCAGTCCACTGGACAACAGGATTAGTATTGAAAATTGGCTTGAAAATTGGATAAATTTCTGGGAGGCAGAGTGGGGAAATTCTGCTGTCAGCAGGGTGAGGCACAGCACTTGGGAAGGAGCAGTCAACAGCACTCACACAAAAAGGCAGCAACCACTCATAGTGTGCTTTTGGAAAAACAATTGATACATTGCAGTGGATCAGAGTCTGCAAATAAGCCAGATGTGAGCAAGGGAAAGAGGAGCAGGAGACACAAGCAGCAAAATACTCCTGAAAACACACCCAATGGCAATAGCTGCGGCTGGTCTGTTCTCTCCAGTTTTCACCCTGCACTTCATTGGACCTTTGAACAAAGTGCAGAGAATAGCAATAAAAAGAACTCCTGTTCAAAAAGAGAGAAAATTAGTTGAGGGATACTTAGCCTGAAGACAAAGTAGGATGATAACCCATCCACTTCTAAGCCCCTTCTGTACTCAGCAACTAGGAGGTACAGATATGCTGTCCATCGGTGACACCATTCATTCTGCAATATTTTGCAATTCTAAGCGAACTAGCAAGAAACCAGGTAAGATTTACCTGATCAAACACAGATATTAAAGTGTAAGCACATGCCAGACTCTTTTGATAATCAGAGGGAAATTAATTCCAACCTAAACAGAGTCCATGTTTGCTCATGAGAAGCATGGATTGCACAAGCATTTCAGTAACTATAGGGACAACCTAGGGTGATGAGCTAGGGTATAGGTATCTATTGAGTAGGGATCAATCCCACTCTAAATTATTTTGGAGAACCATACAAGAGAGTCTCCTCAAAACTATAGATTACACGGAATTAGATATTATGTCTGTCAAAGGACAGACAATATTGTTCCTCTACAATATCTGAAAAGTGCGTGTGCAGCTGTGTTATCACACAAAACACTTCCCATTTTCAATACAATTAATATCAGTGTCAATTAGCTAAATACAATTCATAAACAGAAAGAAATGAGGACTTACTGGGGCTCAGAAAAATACAAAGATGGAATACGTGGTTCATTTTCTATTAAACAAGTATCAGCCAAGTAATACGAGATGTGCTGGAATGAATGTTAGCTCACGAATCTTCCAAGTTAATAAGCTCCAGTGTTTCAGAGCAGAAAAGCTTGGTCTGCTGGGAGTTAAACGACAGTGCTTCTTATCTGGGAGACTTATTGCTAACTGGAACAAATAAGAAAGAACACGCATGAAAAGTCAAAAAGGATCTGAAGACATTGTGGCAATAGCTTGCTGCTAAAGAAAATAAAGCATATTATCCTGCAACTATATAAAATACAGCAGGCAGTTTAGTCTTTGGGACCAAAAAGTAACTTCCAGAATCAGTTCATCTGGAATACACAAGTCAGCATTCCTTTCAATCTCTCTTGTCTGAGAGTGACTGATGCAGCCAGATGCACACATGAAAATGTGGTGCAAGAACACCTCAGTGAAAATCTGCTTCTGGAGACATCTTTTGAGCATCCCTGCTCTCTGAACACAGCACAGCTTCACCAGGCCACCTCCCAAAGGCAGAGGTTCAGCTAGTACTGCTGAACCACCATGGCAGCTCTCCTAGAGACACCTTTGCAAAGATACCCAGGGCTACACGCTAGGTGAGCTTTGCAATACAAATTACACAGAGTTATGTTCCTTCAGCAGATGACTATAAAATTATATAGGGCACTCACCAAAAGGGGCTTAACTTGCCTTCTGCAATGAACACAAGTGTGTGGCATGAATCAGGAAGATGAATATGAAACTAATTCTTAATAGCTTATTGCTTCACAGGGGAGAGATCACCTTTGCAGGGGAAAAGGGGCCTGTAAATTTAACACAAAGCTAATGCCTCATAAAGCCTTCACAAAGAACTGAGAAGAGGCTTATTTTCCTCAAACATTATTCCATGTCTTTTCTTCCTAATTTCTTGCCTTTAAGCTAGCCACCTGTTTTCCAAACTCAAAATATATCCCAACTGCATCCAAGTTTCTTTCAGGACACAGTTTTATTGTGTGATGCAATTTAAACTCAAACAGGTCCAAAGTGTCATTTTTCTTCAGTATTTGTTCTTTTTCTGGATGTTCTCTCAGCCATTTTAGGGAAAACCTGGGTACTTCCTTGTCAAGCTTGACTGTCATTCATGGTTACCACTGTTCTTTCTGGCCATGGACAGAGCATGACCCCCAGGACTGTGACCATCATTTGAGACATCTGTTGCCCCTCTCCACTCTGCAATCCCATGTGCAGAAGGTGGGATTGGTCACAGACCAGGAGTGAGGTCACAGCACTGGAGAAGAATCAGCCATCTCTCTAGACTGAGGCCTCTCCCTGAAGGTGGCACCTTCCTGTCTAATCAGGACAAACTACAATGGTTTTCCACATCTTCCTTAGAGTAACTACTCTTAAAACACACAGCATTTTCCCAGAAGGTCAGTGTGGGCCAATGTACTGGAACCATTTCCTTGCATTCCTCTACCAGTACCACAACATTAAACAAGTTTAGCTTGGGCTTTGTTTTTTCTGTCCACTAAAGGAAATGGTGAGCGCTGAGCTTTCCTCCCTCTCAACTACACACAAATACACATCCTTGGCCAGCTCATCCAGGTCACACCCAAACATCACCCACACAAGCTGGCACAGAGGGAGAACAGAGGTAGGAGGCAGGACAGCCTCAATGGCAGCCACCATTGATACATGATACATTGCTACATTGATACATGATGAAGAGCTGATACTTCTAAAAGAGCTGCAGTAGCTTTCTCTCTCTGGAAGCTCTCTTTCTCAGCTTTTGCCAAAGATTTTCACATTTCATGTCCCTGAGTGAAGGGACATGGACTATGAAACCTGGGGAATCAGCAAAACATTCTACATTGGTGAAAGTGTTTCAGCAATAGCAATAAAAACCTTCTAAAACCTCTTGGAGGAAACTGGCACTGAACACACACTTTACCTTCATTAATCTCTTTTTTAACAGCAATTGCTGCAGTTCCAGTTTTCCAAATGACACAAAGGTGGATATATTGGCATGAATTTGGCAAATCAAAGAAAATTTCCGTGTAATCAAGACATATGAGGGACCTGGCACTGTTTCAGATGGTTGAGTGCATAACTGAGAACGGGATTTTATGGGAAACATCTGCTGATGATTAAACCACACAACTTCCTTTGTAACTGGAGCTCTTCAAAGATTTTTACTACTTGCCACCGCCAACTCCTTGCTCAGTTTCTCAGCTGATTATTTTCTTTGAAGATTCCAGATGATTTAAAGTCATGCTCCACCTTTTTACTTTCACATAGCCATTCCAGGAAGAACAGAAGCATTCTCACAGTATGGGCTCGCCATATGGAGAATCTTCTCTTTTGCATATTGTGAATGGACTTTATTTTCCATTCATTTCATTTGCTTAAGGTTGTTTCTGCCTGCTTTTGGATTCAGCATGAAAAATCATTTGATCTACTATTCTGATTTCATTCAGTTGTGTGAAAAGGACACACTTCCCTAAAAGTAAAAGTGGTCTTTGTATATGCACAAGCTCAGAATTAATCTATAATCTATTTAATCATGTTTAAAGACTTTTTCCTCTCTGTGCTGCCACACAGCTTTTTTCTGCTACTCTAGTTTCTCTGCCTACTGGTGGCAAATATGCACATTATTGAAATCACTAGAGTTTTTGCATGAGTAGTGCCATTGACTATAGCTGGACAAGATGGACATAATGGAATTGCACCAGAGCTTGATAATGGTCTCAAGAAATGTTCTGGTGAAGCAGTAGACCTACTTAATCTTTGTCCTGAGAAAAGTAAAAAAACCCCATGACTTCATTTGCATGAGTGCACACCATCACATTTTAGCAGTATCTTTAATTAAATTTAGAAGTCCATGTAAATCTGTATAATCCCTCCTACATCTGGATACAATGTCTGCATACAAAGGTGACCTCTTCCTTAAATCATTTCTGCATTAGCTGTATACAGTAATATCTTTCACAATTATGTTCTATTTCACTGCCTGTGACCAGCAGAGAAGACCTGAGGAAAAACACTGAATTAACTGGAGAATAATCAGATCTACACTCTGTAAATGAAATGAACACTTAACCATTGCTATTTCCTCGAGGAGATCGTATTCTTTGTAGAAGGAAAATGTTGCAATGCACAACTATAGAGCTTGTAACTCTTGCAAAGTATTATCTTACAAAGAAAACACTCAAGCAGCATCCACAGAGGCAAAGCTTCATTTCTAGGAAGGTCAGTTTGCTAAGGGCAAAGTCACAAAGTACGCTTTGCCAGCTTTTGTAGGATGATATATCACTATATCCGTCATGCATAGAAAATGTACAGTTAGGGTTTATGTGAGGAGGGGAGATAATCTAGCCAAACCCCATCAGCAAAACAAAACAAACTAGATAATAGCTCCAATAGCTGCACAAAGCCTACAAACTTCTCTGCTTTGAAAAGCTTCATAAAACAGATCACAGAACACAAGATCCTGTGACCAAACACAGAAGAAAAATGGAGTGTGCATGTTCTCCTCTGCAAGAGAAGACCAAGAAAAGTATCTGCTGATGCAGCATTTCAGTAAGTATTTCTGGGTGCAGAGGCAGGAGGGACCAACTACAGGGGTTTAAAGACAAAGAAGTACCTGTTTTCTTCTGTGTATCAGCCAGAGCTCTGGATGTTGAGATGAGGACACAGGTCCAAAACAAATGGTCTGGATTTTCTTTTTAGCATTATCACTGTCTAGAAGCAATAGGTTTTTCATTTAACCCTAATCTCTCCATCCATAAACTGGGTGCAAACAAATACATTACTCAAGTAGACAGAAATCCCCATCCCTGGAATTGGAGACATTAAGCTCACCACTAGATCCTTCAGTAGCTGTGGGATCCCCTCCTTCTTGAGGTCCCCAGGAATACAGAGCTCAAAATAAGAGACAACACACAGTGTGTTGCTCTCTCGGCATTGCTGCATTTTGGACAGTAAACTTAAGAACCACTGGCATAAATACTCAGAAAATGGGGAAAAAAGGAACAACTTCGGAAGGTGCCTGAAATTCCAGGTAAAAGTCAGTATTTACCATCATGTACTTCTCAGCCAGGTTGGATGTGGCTTTGAGCAAGCTGGTCTAGTGGAAGGTGTCCCTGTTTATGGCAGGGTGGGTGGGAAGGCCATGGTCTTTAAGGTCCCTTACAACCTAAACCATTCTGTGATTCTATGATTATTCTCACATGTTCCAACCAGCTGCCTAATTTTCTGTGGACTCCACCACTTCCCATGGCAAGTACAATGATTAAATGATACATGTGTATTTGGAAACAGACTTCATGTTACTTTGAGGTTTCTTGGAGGCAACAATTAACCCTCAGAGCTTTCAAACCTATCCATGAGAATGCAGGTACTGGTCTTGGCATCCTTGATAATGCACCATGAATATATTAGGGATGAAATTCAACAGTATCATCGCCCCTATAGCAAGAAGTTAATTTCAAAATTCTTTTTAGACATAGACATGAGCATCATGTGAGGTAAGTCCAACACATTGTTTCTGTGTATGAAAAGTCCAGGAAAAGGCTTTCCAAAGCTGAAATACTCAGCAGCCAAGGCACAAACCTCTCCTGAGGCTGTCAATTTTTGTAACAGACTTTGGGGACTGATAGATTCTGGGGCACAGAGATTGCGCTGCGGTTTTCCTAAAGTGTATGTCTTGTCAGTACCCCTGTGTGGGCAGACAGGTTTCCAAGATAATCTTCCAAGCAGAAGCTGAGATATTTGCTCTCCAAGCCAAGAACATCAAAACCTGTGATAATGTTCAATTATAGTAGCTTTATTTCCATTATGTCTGAAGTAGATATAATCAATTTATCTTCTCGATATTTATGCAGCCAATGGCACAGTTACTCAATAGTTCTGCTTTGCTTGGCTCAGAGACTGTATCTTGAACATTGAATAACATCTTTATTTGAAAAAATGTTTTTAAGAAGGATTATTTCTACGTGTTTTCTAAAATCAGGTGCCCTTGTAGCACCAGCTCAGATCATGCCACATCTTGCACAGAAAATAATCCTCAGAAGATAACAAATTTCTCCAGATATTTCAGAGATACAATTTACAGCTTGTCAGAAATGCCTCAACAAAGTAGTTTTGTCAGAAAAAGATGAAGCATCAAAATTGAAACTTTTCACAACCACTGACCTGTTTCCAGAAAACTTTTGGTCAGGAGAGGTTCCTCAGCTGCATGACTGAAGTTTTAGATGAAGAAAAAGGAAAACAACATGTTCTGCCTGCTAAGGAATGTTTTCTCAATTCTGTCAAGAGCTAGGATTTGACCTTGGCTAATGTAAACGCCAAACACAGATATTGGATGTAGCACAAAATGGGACCAATGCACATTTAGTTACTACCACATAATATTAAGAAGTTAATGCTGAAAATACTGAAGAGTAGGTCAGAAACCAAGGATTCTAAACAATATTTCTTTGTCTGTTTCTGAAGTGGCAGCCTTAAGCCATCAGAGAAGGGATCATTACCACCTTTGTCTGCAGGCAAGGAGCTGAGATAACAAGAATGCCCAAATCTTGTTCTTCACCCCTGAGCACACTGCTGAATTCTTTGCCCCAAAACTGATTCCTTATTTGCATCCACAGTACAATGTGGACTGGAACATCTCATGGGTTCCAGGTTAAATTAATCACCCAAGCACACTGCTTCCCATGAAATGCCTTTTCTCAAGCAACTGAGCAGGTGTTCCTGGTAGAGAGACTCAAGAGATTCAGAGCATGGGTCATGGCATTGAAACATGGTATGGGTGGCCCTAGGTCTGCCCATGTCCCATCCACCCTTGGTAAGATAATATCAGGCAGAAGAGATGCCAGAATCTCTTCTAGGATGACTTAGGCTACCTGTTATAAAGGCAAAAGAGTATTGACAGCCATGCAGAAATCAGGCAAGCTGCCACTACAGAAACCAATATTGCTTTAGGAATCAGGGAGCACAACAGATATTGTATGCAAAGAGAACAGCACAATAAAACATAGATGCTTTGTATCACCTGGAGGGCTGGCTGCAGTAACTCAATGAAATCCTGCAAGGATGCCACTGATCCCAGCCAATATATTCCACAGTTGTGGACTTCTCCACTACTCTTGCTTACACAATGACTTTTTAAGCCTCACTTGCCTCCCATGCTTTCCAAGTGATATTTCCACATTCCTGCTTTCCCCAGAGGGCAAACACAAGGACAGCACTAAAATTGCACTTTACTGTAAAGAAAAAGCTGGTTTTCCTAGACTGGGCAAAATTCGAAAATGTATTCATCACTTCCCCTGCATATAGCTGGGGTTTAAAAGAGGCAGTCAGAAACTGAACAGCCAGCAGATCTTTCCAATGACACCAGCTATTCTTTCTGAAGTGTCCTCTGCTATTTCTTAGCCATGTTCCAACTGCAGTACTTGGAAGAATGTTCTGTACAGATAAAGTGTCAAAAATTACTCAGAATAAATCTTTGTATTTAAATACATGTTTTCCTTAAATTTAGCCATCCTGAATGGCTTCCAGTCACTTGAAGATGTTGAAAAGCATCACAAATGTAAAGAATTACAGCATTTGCTTTAACCATAGAAGCAATTAAGTCTCCAGCAGTGTGGAAAAATGCTTTTGAGCTGTATTTATTGATGCATAGACTTCACTGTAGTGTGATATTTGAAGACAAATTGCTGTGCCCATAATTAAGACTGTTGAGGAATTGGCAAGTGAAATATAATGATGAAAGACCAGCTCAGAGGGCAAGTGAGTTAGATTGGTCAGGATGACACAATCTATATGACCTCAGTGCCCTATTCCTGCTCATTGATTTCCCAATTAAATATAACTTTTTATTCAATCAGTTAGAATATACTGCAAGTTATTGATGCACTGCTGGTAGGAAAAAGCAATGAAGTAAAGATAAAACAGTGAGTGAGCACTGCCACATTTTAACATTTTATTAACCTTAATGAGGTCATGATGAAGATGGTGTTATTCACTTGGGTCTTTTGTCCTTATTTTTATTTTAGTTTAAGGTGAACTTTTTCAGACCAAACTAGGGCAGAAGCAGCCCAGTCCTGGAAAGTGTAAGGCCCTTTTCCTTTCCTTTATTTGAACCGTGCTGAATTCCACTGCCAGTACTGCACCTTCATCTTGTCTCAGCTAGATGAGAGATAAACATGGATATTCACAGAGACAACAAGAAAGATGTAGAATAGTTTCTGTACACAGAGAAACTGAATAGACTAGGACACCTGCTTGCAAAATAAAAGCCAAAATAATGACAATAATAAAGATAATAATGGTCTATGAAATGAAAAATCACATGTAGAAGCTGAACTGTACTGTTTAGGCCTGCTCAGCTACAGACATCAAAAGCAGAAAGAAGCCGAAAGGACTGGAGAAAGATTTCCAGAAAGACCACACCTGCATTTGAACCAAGATGGCTGTACCTGAATGAAACCCTCAAAGACATTTCAGCCAAAGAAAACTCTTCCCCTGGAAAACTGAACAAACTGAAAGGAGTTGTTGCCTTAAGCTGTGTAAGACTTATTATGGGAGACATGGGGATAGAGCAGAGAATGTTTGAAGACTGTGTAAAACTTTATTATAGGATATTTTAAATGAACTGTAGAAAGATACAAAACATATTGTGGATGTTTAGAGGAAAGATCAAAAGTGGGGAAAGGGAGAGAACTAGTTGGATCTGGGAGGAGCAAGTGTGTACAGAGGAAAAAGAAGACAGAAAAAGACACCTACATGTTGCTGGTCAGTATTTTCATCCAGTCCCCACCACGACGTCTCTCCTTAGCGAGCTGGGTGAGCATGGTCCCTGTTCCCTCTGTGTGCATGATCCACCCGTGAACTTCAGTTTTACTGGCCCTAGCTGAAGTCTGCCAGCCACGAGATTGAGGGGCTCTTAGGTCTGGATGCCAGCAACTGGAGGAGGTCAGGGTCTGAGGGACAGCTAGCAGGCAGGTGGAATGTCTGTACTGTGAGTGTGTTGTCACTAACCAGGCACTCACTGCCACTGGACTTCAGGGCACAGCCTGTCTCTAGCAGACCAGGAAGGCAACTCCTGTGAGCCCCAACATGCACATGATCTCTGCCAACATCATTTCTATACTAGCTTCTCCTTCTGCTTCCATCACCCTTATACACCTTTTTTACACACTACAAATGTCCTGCAGAACAGTCCCTAGATGTCAAATCCTTTTGCAGTTGTAGTGGATTAGCATCCAAGGCATTCAGAAAACCACTGGCTGTGCAACAGGCCAACACTGAGAACCCAGAGAGCAAGAAGACTGCCTGGTTCATGTCTCTTTGCTTTACGAAACTGGGCTGCAATTGTGTTTGGGATGTTGCTACAGCCAGAGACACTAGCAACAGTGCACCAGCTGAAATGAAAGCATGTCTCAATGTTTTAGCCCTTAGTACACCTGTGAAGAGAACACTGGTGATCTAAACCAGAAGACAAGGCCTACACAAGCTTGAGTGCAATCTGCCATCTTAATTCATCCTCATTATCTGTGTTACCTTCTGTACATATTCAATGAGATTTAGATTTTCTGCATTCTTTTCCCAAATATGTCACAAACTTTGTGACATCTTGAGTGGAACATTTACAGCCTGATACAAAGCTCACTGCTGCCATTGGAAACCCTTTTGTGTCTTGCTTTTCCATGTGTAAAATAAAGGTAACAACTTAGATTTATCTGTTCACAGAACTAATTACAGTCACTCTTCACAGAAGAAAATCACGTGACAGCATTCCACCAATGCCTTTATCAAACTAATGGGTCTATCCAAGTTTTTTATTGCAAAAAAAATCACCTAGTGCTGCAGATCCACAAGGACACTAAGTGAAGCACTGAAGTTAAAATGAATAGCTTAATTACCTTCCATAATTTATTGGACATACACAACTGATTCCATGGCTCTCCAAAGTTAATTCATAATGACCTTGAACAAAGAAACTGTGTGAAGGACTGTCAGACTTTCTCTTTTTTCCCCTATACATAAATTTCCCAAACTTCCCAGGATTGGTTAAACATTTTTCATGACAGAAGAGGACATAATCCTTCTCAGAGCCTCTCAATGTCCTGACTGAAGCCCATTTCTTTAAGAGAGCATATGATCTGTGTTCACACCCTTTTATCCCTCTTTGAGGATTACAGTTAAAGACACACATTTATATAAAATGTATTAAAAGACAAGAGAGCTTCAGCCTAATTCACTTAACTACATCTCTCCAGTTTAGATCTCTATACCTGGGGTAGTCATCCTGGGTTAGCCTTGTAACAGGTGGAAAGAAACATGCACTTTATCTTTGTGGGGTATTGCATCCTGTGGCAAGTATCTGGAATAGCTCAGATGAAAGCACACATTTTACATTCCATTAGCTGTAAAGGCAGCCCAGAGTACTGAATCCAGTGACTCAGCAGCTCTCTACATCAGGTAGTCAGGATGGGTCCCATGAATTTGCTCTGGTATTCACAGATGTCTCTGTCAGACCTGGTAATGTACTCACACCTCCCAAGATCCACTTGGGTAATGCTATCTTGTCCCTAACTGCAGAAGAGCAAAATGATGCTGACTCCTGTGACACGTCAAGATGTTGTAACTGCCCTGCTGAAGCGAAGTCACTTCCCTTTTTTAAGAGCTGGGAAATCCAGCAGGCAGCAAAATCCCCAGAAGCAACACTATGACAAAGAGAAACCTTATGGTAAGATATTACAGAGATACTTATCTGACAAATGGGTTCTGGAGGAGACCTAGTCCTTCTGAAAACTTTTTCTCTTTTCTCTTTTTCCTATAGTTTGATGTCAGAGAGGACTTTTAACTAGGTAATTCCTTATTTCACAGACTGGCACTATGAGAAAATGATCCAGGAAAGCTTTTCTGGAGCACAGGGCAGCCACATAACTAAGGAAGTGGAAAGAAGCAGTGCCACTGCAGCATTTTGTTTCAGTTTTCTGATGCTCTGTAAATACAGGCCAACCAAAACACACAGGTGGATGACTGCTCTCCTGCAGTATCTTTCCTTGTGGACTCCTTATGCCAAAATAAAAGTTCCTGCTCCTGAAAATTGATTCTGTCCTGGGAGCAAGCTAAGTATCTGAAATGAAACAATGTTCAGACTGAAATCAGAGTACCCCATAGTGATCTAATTCAGGATTGCTCTAGCAGGAGAACTGCTCTGCTTGTGTTCCCCATTCAGCCATTTTCCAGTGCATCAAAACTCCTCCTCTCTTCAAAAGAAAGCTGAACGAGGTTCTGTGGTTCCTGTCTAAATCCACAATGATTCTGGCAGCAAGGAAAGCAGACAAATGGCCTGTGTTTACATTGGTCACACTTTTCACACTACTGTATTGTCCTCATTATTTGTGGAGAAAGATGTTTCATATGCAGCATTCTCAGAGATGCAGCAACCCTCTCATCTGTTAAAGGTTTTCCCTTGAGAGAGCTTTTGCAAGTTACATCCTTTAAGGATATGCCTGTTCGTAATTTGCATGGATCACTATGCATATGTATTTTGCATAGTGAGGGAATAAGTCTGAAATGAGTCAGTATTTTTGCTGTGCTCAAGCGAGATAGTTTGAAAATTCCCCTGGCTGTGGGTTCAGTGAGATCTGAACAGTTTCCCTTGCAGTGGAAAAACACTTTTTCAAGGGGATCATCTCTCAGAGGACATTCTCTTAAATTATTAAACTATCTGGTGGTTCTTAGTAGCTTGAACTCATCACAGCATTTGCATAATAAGCACTCTCTAATTTGAGTGTGTCACATCCATACAGAGACCAGCAGGACCATCCAGCCCGGAGTCCTGCATAATGATCATCTGCTGGAGACGTTGCTTTACTAAGTCCAGCATCCACAGCTCAGCTGCAGCATTGCCTGCAGAGAAGTATAAAATCTTGCTTTAAAGACTTCCATATAAATGATTTATCACAGTCCCTAGCAAAGAATTCCAGTAACTGAGCATTAAAAACATGTGCCTTATTTTTAAAAAATGCTCCTTATGTAATGTTTGGCTGCACTGGGTAGAGACCATGATCAAGGCACAAATAAATGAGCTCTACACCACTACATGGTGTTATGACTTTCCCTACAGAAGTTTCCTCATACAAATATCAATTTTTCACTGAACCTCCTGTATCAGCATTCCAAGAACTGGCTTAGCTTTACATTTCTTTCCCAACCCCTTGCTATAAATAGCTATATCTCATATATCATTTAAAGAGAATAAAACATTACTCCTTGCATTCATTTATTTGATTTTACAGCTTTGCTTGTATGTTAATCAAACCCATAAAGTGCTGAGGTGCATAGGTGCCAAGTAAAAGTCAATATTTTACCATGAACCTCATTTATCTGCATTAGCCTGAAACAAGGTAGATCTTTAAATTTGGACATTATTGAATTTAATGACAAAGATCAATTACAGCATCTTTGACAGGACAGGGATTTGTCAGATGAGGGAGAAAAAGCATCACGTCTTCCAAAGGGAGCTTATAAATACTGGCTGGGTGAGACTGTCCATCTCTTGGACAGTGGACTGATGCATGCAAATTCTTAAAAAACATTGGTAGTACTTGAAATACAGACCCACAGTTAAAAACAGAGGTAAGTTATAGCAATCTCTGAGGGATTGTTCAGCAGGATTGGCTGGAATACAAGAAAAAAGAACTAGAAAGTAATCAAAGTGTCTTCATGGGAGAGATGCACAATTTGGCTGCAAAACTGAAAGCAATTCTGAACTCAGGCTGATTCTTTCTGTGTCCAGTACACAAATATCAACCAAACTGTTTAATGAACACTGTGGTAGTGCAGATTTTTAATTTACAAAGCTCCCCAGAAGTACAAGCACTAGTTTTCAGAAGGAAGCTTGGGAAAACATGGAGAATAACCTCCTCTGATGGAAACTACTACATTTCATTGAAGCCAGTGCCTACAGATGTGTAATACTTCCTGCCCATCCTTCAGCATTATGATCTTTCTCCATCACTGTGTAGGAAGCATCAGTGTGTTCTGCTTGGCTTGTCTGAAATGCAGATAAGGTTTCACAAAGGAAATGCCATTTATTTTTTCCTTGGTGTTTTTCCAGACTTCCATCCAAAGGTTGCTGGGTACCATAACCGCCTTTGAACTTACTAGGAACTGAAGAATTTCAGGGTGTCTCAGGACTGATCATGTAACTCAGTACATTCTTCCAAATCCTGGAAGCCAAAGTGAACCACATTTCTAATGCATATTTTGAATTAGCAGATAAGCAGAGATTATTTACTATGGATGTCTTTAAACGTGGAAGTCCTGTAACCCTGACAGAACTTCATTAGACTGCTTTCACAAAGAAGGACTACAGTGGTATATTCTTGTATTTTCACTGGTAAGTTCTATGTAACCAACTCAAAAAAGCAAGTTCTCTTCTTAAAAAAAGTTATCTTAAGTTGAATAAAACACACCCCTCATGCCACATTTCTGCTTGCAAAAATGGGAGTACATGTATCGTATAAAGCTTTTTTATTAGCATGATAATGAGAGTAGGTGGTGCTTTTAGTCACACCTGTCTTTCATGGAAGTATTTCAGCCCACACAAACAGCAAGCACCAATCCTGAATTCAAGTGCACCTCAGCTTAAGCTGGCACTAATCTCACCCCTATTGTATCTTGGGTGAGATGAGACTGAACAAAAAGCACTTGGGCAGATTTGAAATGTAATGGGACCTTTCTGGACATCCAGGTTAGCCCCACCAAGACAGCAGCTGTCTGCAGTCATGAGTGAGAACCAGAAAAAGAGTAGTGGGAGGGATCTTAGCAAAGCTGAGGACTCAAAGCACAGCCAAATGGCCGTGCAGAGAAGTGCTCCATTCTGAACAGGGAGGCAAAATATAGTCAGGTATGGTGAAGAGTTACTACAGTTTCTAAGAGCAGGAGTTAACAACCCATGCAATTAACTACAAAGAGCACAATGACAAAGCTTAGTCCATTCCATACACTGCAAGCCAGGAAGTGAGTATGTGTTACTTGAGACATGCAGCTGTCATGGCCTACCTGACTCCATGCTGGAAAGTGAAACAGGACGAGGTTACCTGGGACAGAACGAGCTCAGAAATGCTCAGCTATGATGTCTCAATGTCAAGTTGTAACAAACCAAGACAAGTAAAGTCAACCACCTGCAGTCCTATGAACAACCCTCAAAATCCGTTCACACCTCACCTCCCAGTAGCTGCATATTCCTCTCACCTTCTCCCAACACCAGCAGTGAACTCAGGCATCATGGTGTAGATTCCCCACTTATTTCTTTCAAACTTTAGGAAAAACAGGGTAATTTTACTCACAGAATAGCAACTCCTAGAGAAGCAGTTTTCTTCACTGGTAGTGAGCCATGCTTTGCCCATCTTTGCATCAGAGGATCTCAGGCACCTACGATCTACTGGCTCTTGTGAATATTCTTATGGGGGGAACATCATGGATTGGCCATCATCAAAAGCTGAGAAACAGAGTTTAATGAGCTGTAGATGACAGGACAGTGCAAGCAAGAACTAAGGGTGAGGAGCCTCCATATGTGCTGTGGATCAACCCCACCACCTGAAGCTGGACTGTCATTTTGTCCTGTGTTTCTTTCACCCACTGTTTCATTCACAATACCCCCAGTTAACAAACCTAATAATGAATCTGTTTAAATGAATCCAGACTATTATGCCTAAAAGTCTGGGGAACATTTAGCAAGGAATCTGAAGAAGCAAAACACTCTAACAGGAGGAATGATGAACATTTAAAGTTGAGCAGAAGACACAAACCTATGGAGCTAGCACAGCTGGACCTAGAAAGCTGTGCTTGCACAATACCTTTTGGTAACATTCATCAGTAAAATCCAGAGAATAAGTGTCTTGCTTATGCTACAAATCAATTGAAACTTTTTCCTTAAGTAGTTGCATGCTAGATTCTTTTTATTCTTTTAATTTTATTTTTAGACCAACTTTAGACAAAAAGGAATTAAACTGATAGCTTTAGGGAAGCCAGACTTGTCTGTTTGAAGTGGCTAAGACATGCTTGGAAAGACACTCAAACAGGGTAGGTCTCTAATGAGATTTTACATAACCAAATAGAAATGTCTTCAAAAAAATCCTTACACAGTGATCTACAAAAAATTATTTTGCTGTGAAGTGGACTTTAAATTCCAAATGCAGATGGCATAAAAAAGGTTGGTTTGCTTGTACTCCAAGTCTTGGGGACATTTATCTGTTTGTGTGTGTGGCATGCGGGAGACTGATGGTCCTTGGGATTATTTGGTTTATCTGTTCCATTACTAGTTTTGATCCTGAAAGTATAGTTCAGTGCCTGCCAGTTAATGACATATCATTAATATATTTATGAACTGTTTCATCCTGATTAGGGTTTAAACTGAACAGAGCAGTTTTTCAGCAGAGATACAACCAGTGCCACTCTCAGATTCTGACACGAAGAGTGGTTTTTAAAATGCCAAATCTTGGTATTTTATCACCATCTGCTGGTGATAAAATGTCATTCACTAAAAAAAGGTAAATTCACTCTCAGCATGTACAAAATAATTCTCCCCATAAAGATTCAGAGACCTTAAATGCAGCAAAGACTAGTCAGACATCCATGGAACTCAAGTCTCAAAAAGTCATCAGAGGAACAGATTACATCATGTCCTATACTCTACAAATATTCTGTCATAGCTAAAGCTCTCACAGAACCACAGTCAGGTGCTCTCAGATAACACTGACAGAGGCTTCAAGGTTGCTAGTAAGTGAAATAAAACTCACAGTACAGACACCAACTACCTCTCTACCACTGGCAAAGAACAGGTCGTGCCAGGTCAATATGCCAGGCACTTTTTTGTGACCAAACCAGTCATCATTTCTTTCAGTTGCCCAGAGGGTTTTAAAACCATTTCCCAAATCTCAAAAAATCAGCACTACTGAAAAGTAAACTATACTCTTCCTCCTCCCTGCCCTCTGCTGCAACCTATTGCCCTTATGCCTTCTCCCATCTTCACTATTCCTCCTTTCCTCCTTTGTTCCTCCTATCATACCTAAACACCTGCACAGTGAGCTGGAGAAGAATATGGATTTCTCCCACCTAAATTCCCATGTAACTGAGGCTCCTCAGTTAAATGGCTGAACTGCCAAGATGTCTTCTCATTACTTCTCTAATTACTGGCAACAAAGATGCTCTTCCAGAGGACAGTTTCTGCCTTTGAGGAGCCACTGTCTAGAAAGAACAGAAGGAAACTGTTTTTCATTTAGGTACTTCCCTCTGGCTGTTAGGTTGGGTAAGAAGTTCTCAACCTTCTCTTCTTGCCGTGGTGCTCAACCTAGAGGCAGCTACAGACGAACTTCTGCAGCCTCAGTGAGACTTGTTCAGCATGGATGGAACCTGTGGTGCCACATAAATTTCTCCTGAGCACGTACAAACTGGGATTCTAGATACATATCTAGATACAGGTGAGCTTATTTTGACAGCACCTTTTCTGACTCAAGACTACCTGCCAGCAAATTGAAAGTCTCTCCTCTTACAACATGAGGCAATTAGGGCTCCTGAAAGAACAGGTCATCCAAATTTTAATTTTTTACCTTGAGCAAAACATTGCATTTTTTGACCCACGTCTTGGAAACAACAGAAACATTCTGACTGAAACCTTTACATATATAAAATTATAAACTAATGGAAGCACTTACTGGAAAGAACTTTAGTTTTAATGTTTAAAGTTTGAAAAAGTTGAGAAGCAGGCAAGCAAAGGTTGTAATAGTGGAAAATTATAATGCAAATTAAAATCTTTTAATATAAAACAGTGCCACAAATTGCACCTGTGTTCACCGTCTCCACATTTTGATTGCTTTATGCAGCTATTTAAACATATGCAAAAGAGCATAACTAGTCTGCAGTTAAGTTGGGAACTTCGGCTCTTTTTTCCAGTCTCCAAGTAAATATTCAACCTCTGTAGATTTATCTGGTAACGTTTTTTTGATCACTCTTTCTGTAAACAAAATGCTCACTGACTTCAGAAGAGAGAGGATTAACACTTATGGGTCAACAGCACTGAGGAAGGCAGCTACACAACAAATGCAGGACACTGCTCAGCACAAAGACAATTAAAATCTCCTTCTGAAGTGATCTCAGAGTCACTGACCCTGAACCACTTGACATCACATTCCTGCATGCTCCGTTTAGCCTTGTTCCTCCTCTGCCCCATGAGGCAGCTCCTTCACCACGATTACATAACCCTGTCCTTCTTATCACACATTTCCACTAGCCCAAACATCCCAATATCCCTGGTACCCAACAGCAGCCTCATCCATGCTCACAAGAAATTGAGCTGTAAGATCCCTCAGCTACACAGGGAAAATAATTCTTGCAACATCCCAGGTTTGTTATGTCAGGGGAACAGGTCAAGAGTTCATTCTTCTGTATCATCTGATCCCACATGTCCCGAGCTTTACCTCCTTCCCAAAACAGGAGAGACGTGCACCTGTGGGCAGATCTGTCCAGTGCCTTCCTGGCTGCTGACAGCCAGAACAGGCTGCAGGGCTGACTGCTCCCCTGCAGGGAACCTGGGGGAAATGGACCAAGAAATGACAAGAATGATCAAAAAATGTGGAACAGCTTCTGCACAATAAATAACTACACAGGCTACAACTCCTCAGGCTGGAAAACATGCAAATTACATAAGTTCATGAAATCCTTAATGGCCTGGAGACTAGACAGACAGCAGAAAAACACACTGGCAAACAAAGAGAAAAAGGTGTCCAGAGAAAGAGGAAAGAGGAACTACAAAACCCTACCCCACCCTACCACATGAATATTTTACAAGCTATTGCTGCTTTTGCAACTGTGACTAATGTGAAAAGAAGTACAAGAAAATTACTCTTTGTTCAGGAAAAAGGTTACTTTTCACAGATTTTGCTCATCCAGCATCCACTGGATGAGCCCCACTGCACCCATATTCAGACACATGTAGGTGCTTCTGGTCTGTGTGTTCAGGTGAGATCCCAGCACATATTTCGGCACACCACCCACCACTGTATGGGTGAAGTTTTGTGTCATCTGGACGCAACTTGCCTGAGGTTTTTTCCTCTTTTTCCTGCCTTTGCCTCACCAGAAACAGAAACTTCTCTACAAATAACTGTTTTTTGTGCCATGCCACTATTTCTCACTATTGAATAGGAAATACCTTCCCTTACTGCACAGAGGGAATGTGCCTGCTCCATATTACCTTCTTGTACCTAAATGTCATTAAGGCATGGATCTTAGTAGGGGTGCAAGTGAACATCTGTGTCACAAGTAACTTCTGGAGCAACTTTATAAACAGGCTGAGATTAGCTTTTGGCAGGGGGAGCAGCAATGGCTCAGCTGCTGCCATTGCACAGCAAGCTCCACAAATTTAGATAAATAGTAAATCATTAGGTTTAAATTTTAAAACAAACAAACAAACATGCCTAAGCAAGAGTGCTTGAGAATCCTGCTGAGATCAGGCTGCAAGATGGGGGTGCCCCGAGTCTTTTAGACATGGTGTAATCTCAGAGGTTTGCAGCAAACTGGCAACCTGAGATGAGCTCTTGCCTAATTAGCAGATTTCTTGTTGTGTCTCAGTGACTGCACTGCAGATATTGGCCACCCTCCACTAATTTGCAATATCTCAAACTTTAAGACTTTCTTTCTTTCCAGTTTATCAGGGCCAGCTGGAAAAGTACCTGCTAAGTGTAGTCACTTGCTAAGGTTCAAATTCAAAATGAGGCCTGGGACTAAGCAGTTCTGCACTATTGCCTCCGTACTTTTTATACCTGGGCTTCTTACTAAATGCAAGAGGTGAATCAGGCAGAAGTACATATTCCATCCTGCCTGTACAAACAACCGCGGGCTACCATCAGCAGACCATAGGTCTGACTCTCGTAATCCCCTCACACTGTCACACTGCAAGGGACAGGTTGTTTACTCCATCTAGTAGCAGGCACTGGGGTCTTCACTTTGTTTAAGTTTTTAGCATTTGGAAAGGCAATACGGTCCTTTGCTAAAATTTTACTACCGCAAAGTGGGCAACAAAAGCAACCCTGGGAGCTTCCCCAGTGACAGACCTCTGCCATAAGCCACAGGGGCAGTGCCCAGGGCCTGGGATGGCTGAGGACAGGAGAAGCTGTGCACCAAATGTGATCCTGGCTGCAGGAAAAACCCTGACATTTCCTGCAGAGATGAGTCCATCACAGGTTTCAGACTCCATAGCAGCAGACTGGCAAGGTAAAAGGGGAGAGGCTTCATAAAGATCTGTGACAGAAATAGTAACACGGGTGTGATTAAGACCGAAGCACAAATTAAATACCTGTGTAAGAAACATGAGAAAAAGACATATGAGAATAAGATTTAAAAGAATGACTTTGACAGAAAGTGCAGAACACTGTTCCCAGGCAAAGGAATGATTTGTTTCCATCCAGCCCAGCCAGCTGTGCTCTGCCACCCCGGAGACCACAAGAAATGAAGCACGGAGCCTCCCTCAGCCAAAAGAACACGGGTGCAGATTATGCTGCACTGACTTGGAAGGAACCGCCCTGTAAACAGAGATTGAAAAATAATCTTTGTGTCTTGAGCTGAAGGGAGCTTTTATCATAACTATGGAGATTTACCAGATGAACTGCTTCTCCTCGTCTCCCTGCTCATTTTCTTCCTCTGTTGTCTGATTTCATCCCATGTCTAGATTATCATTGTCATGGATCTGTTATAACTCAGCCTAGCTAAAACACAAGGGTGGAAGACTCTGTGGCACCTCTGCTGAGGACACTCCGGCCCACAGCCCCTGAGGCAGGGCCGGGGCTGGCCCGGGGCTGTGCGGGCGGCACCGCCTCCTCCCGCCCATCCCGCACCTCAGCGTGGTGACGGAAAGAACTACATCTCCCGTCATGCTCCACCACGAGCCACCCGCACCGCCCGGTGCGCGGCCGCGCGTTGCACGGCGGGAGTTGTAGTCTGTGGTGGTGGCGCCGCGGAAGTGACTCGGAGGCGCCGGGGTGAGCGGGGGCGTGTTGACTTTCCGGGGACGGCTCTCATGGAGGCTCGGGAATAGCGAGGCGTCTGAAGGGGCTCGCCGGCCGCCGCCATGTTCGGCTGCCTGGTGGCGGGCAGGCTGGTGAGCGCTGCCCGGGCCCGGGCGGGGCCCTCAACCCGCTCGGGGGCGGGGTGGAGCTGCCGCAGGGCCCTTGGCCCCCCCGGGCCGCAGGCAGGGGTCGCGCCCGCCCGGCGCTCGGCTGGCTCCTGCCCCGCGTCCCCACAGGCGGCTGCCTGGGCCAGCGTCCTTGGCGGGAGGCGCTTGCCATCCCCCTGTCTATGTTGTCTCCTCAGAGACAAGCTGGGAGCTTAAAAGAAGCTTTTTAAGGCTAGATTGTGCCTTGGCTGCAAGGATGTGGCATCTCGGGTAAAGAGGAGGGTATCTTTTGCTCTGGCATTCAGCCATCCTTCTGTTGCCTTTCTCAAGGTCTATTGTATTTCCTATGTGAACAGGTTTCCATGATCCTGGGGTTGTGCCAGCCAGGTGGTCAACAGCCACTTCTTAGTGACTTGGCAACCTCTTCTGCACCCTACTTTCCTCCTACGCACATGGGGAGCGAAGGTATTCTGATCCTGTAGTCCCGGGTGGGATATGTGTTCAGTGCAGGTAGAACAAGACTGTTGTGTCTTTCTGGTAATATTTTTTGCAGTTGTTCTTCTGCTGTGTTTGACTTTTATCTGGCTATTTGCTCTTTAGGCTAGTACGTTCCTCACTTTTTGTTCTGTGCCACTTTAGGTGTGTTTCTGTGAAAGGAAATTCACAGACAGATGAGGATGAAAAACCATGGTGATACTAATAAAGGTTTTGTTCTCTTTAGGTACAAGCTGCACCCCAACAAGTGGCTGAAGACAAATTCGTATTTGATTTACCAGACTATGAAAACATCAACCATGTAGTGGTCTTCATGCTGGGAACTATACCATTTCCAGATGGAATGGGAGGATCTGTCTATTTTTGTTACCCAGACCAGAGTGGGATGGCAGTGTGGCAGCTACTGGGGTTTGTCACTAATGAGAAGCCAAGTGCCATCTTCAAAATTTCTGGTCTGAAATCTGGTAAGACTGGTAGAACATAGCAGTCGGTGCAACAGATGTGTTCTTGAATGCATAAGAGATAAATGTGTGATTAATGTGCCTTAAAAAGGCAGCATTCTGTGTTTCAGATAGTACTAGAAGCAGCCTGTCAGCTTCATGGAAATCTGTCTGTGAGTTACTGTTCCTTGTGAAATTTCTCTCTTGTCTTCCCTTGTGTGTGGTCTTGATCTGAGAATTCTTTTAAGCAGACTTGATGTGGTTTTGTCCTCTGCACAGAGGAAAAATGATCCTGTAACTTCCCTACCGTGTTTTTAGGTGTTTGTCTAGACATGCTGGCAGCATTTTCTTCCAGCTTCCTCAGCTAAGTGGTTGTGTTCTTTGTGGCTCAGACAGGTTTTGCAGGGAGTAGAGCCTGGCAGTGATTTCTGACTGCTGGCAATACCCAGCCAGGGGCAGTTTCTCTATAGAATTGTCCAATAGAGGGTGTCCTCATTGCAAAGCAGCTTTCCAAATGTTTTAGGACTTTTGGTACATTCAGTAGGGTATGTGTGTCTGTGTCTGTGTGTGGGTGTGTTTTCCTAAATACATGAGAGGTTTGCTGTGTGTTATAAAGATCCTGAGACATTCCAATGCCACACCTTTGTCGTATGAAAGGAACAGGTACATCAGTCAAGCAGCTTAAAGTGTTACACTGGTAAAGTAGTGCACATCTTTTGTAGGCTTGGATGTAGTCTACATCTTTAACTTGAATCTCTTAATTAAGCATTGTGGTTGCTCTGCTAAAATGTATTCATTCATAACATGACTGCTTTCTTTTGAGTCAGTCCTGGATGTGGCAGTATGGTTGAGGTAAGGGCTCTCAAGCTGCAGGGCAAAATGAATTCTGATCATACACATTCCTCAAAAATTTGGGCTTTTTTCAGAAGAGGGAGCAACTGCAGGAAGGGTTTGGGGGGATGTGGTTTTGTGTATCCCAAAGCTGTGTGGTTAGTGCAACAGTAAAGGATATCACCAGTGCTTTTGGCAGATGTTTCTCATGCTCAAAAGGCTCACTGGTGTGTGCTCTCGGACAGCTTTGGAGGAAAATGCATTTTCAGATGCTTTTTGCATGATGAGCCATAGTTTCCCAGTAAGCACTGCCCTCAAGGAGGAGCTCAGTGACATAGCTGAACACACTTGCAGTGCCTTGGGGCACTGCTGTGCTTGATTTGAGCAGCAGAGAGCTCTGCCATTCCCATTGTCTGCAGCTTAGCTCTGACTGTGGACTCAGTCTAAGCTACACCGTTTAAGTTTCCATGGCCATAAACAATTTTAAGGTGGAGAAGACTGCGTAATAGAGAGCTGGAATTATTGAGAGAAATTACTGATAGTTGAACTCTGCATTTTGGGTTAAATACCTGGTTGAGAGGACCAAACGTGTGTCCCTGTCAGCTCCCCGGGAAGCAGTGGTTGTAGCAGAGTTTCATTAGTTTGTACATAAAGAAGGGGCTTAGAAATGCTCCCTGCCTTGGAATTGTAAGGTTTTTTGGTATTCAGTGCCTGAGGGTGTGGCAGAAGTAAAAAACAAACCCTGGGCTTGTATTTTCCACCCTAACTGGAAGTGTGTTCACAAGTGGGTAAGAGTTACAGCAGGGCCTTTTCCATGACAGACTTTTGTGCTGTGATGCCGTTTATGCTCTAATATGATGTCTGCGTTTGAGGCCTACACATGGGAAAGGGTTTTGTTGTGATTGGGCTGAAAGCTAATGAGGGCTCAATCACTGAATTAAGGGTTCAAAGAAGGGAAAGAAATGGGTGGAAAAACACTTTTCTGATAGCAGTTGCTCTGTGGTGATGTAATGTGTTGGGGAGTTAGGGTCTGAATGCAAAAACCTGAGCTTGTATTTCAGTACTGACTAACATTCTCTGCATTTGTAAGGTTTGGAATGCTAATTGCAAGAGCCAAGCATGGAAAATGTGGAGTGTATTTTTCCTGGTTTAAGGATGACAATGGATGCTTTTATTTCACACTTTTAGGGAGACATCTTACCAAGGCCATGGTTCTGTGGGAGTTCATGGAAAGTGAATGGGATGTATGTGTTTTATTATTTAGATCATGAGTATCTGAAGTAATCATACATTGTAACAGAACCTGTTGCTTGGGATGTTACATTTTTACAGAAATGTCAGTTTCTCCGGTGAAGACATTACATGATGCAAAACTTGTACCAGCTCAGTTGCTGTTGGAATTCTTTAACAATTAACTTGTTACTTGTTTTCTGATAGCTTGTATCAAGCAAGCCTCTATCAACAGCAAATGCTAAGATCATACAGGAATGACGTTTCTCAAAAGGTTCTAAATAGCATTTCAGGAGATAAAATCTGTTCTTGCTTACCTTGTGTTAAAGTAACATTTTAATAGGAGTGCTTTACTCTTAAGGTAGCAGTATATTGCAGTTGTAGGATCTGGAGTGAGGACTAGCACTTCACCTCAGTTGAAAAGGGTGCTGAGTTTGTGAGTGTACTTTCTGTAAGGGTTGGCTGTTTGCTTCTTTCTTTGTGCCTTGTGTCTCTGCAGAGGAATGGTCAAGTTCCTGAGGTCTTCACTCGTGATCTCAGTTCAACTTGTCAGACTGTTTTTGCTGGCTGAATTTTTGACTAAGTCAGATCTCTCATTAGCCTTTCTTGCAGCTCAGGGTAGTACTGACTGGTCTGCAGGACAGCTCGTGATTAGCTTTGCTTTCTCCTGCGAGTAAGAGGCCAGAGAGTGCTGCTGAGACATTGCCTCTGTGTTAAGAGGCTGCTTGACTATTGTGTTCCCACAAACACAGGTGCAGTATTAGTGTTTGTTTACTAGTAGCACTGTGGTCCCACAGACGTTTTCCTGCATTTTACTTTAGAGATGCTAACAGAGGAGTACATTATTTGACTGAGAGTCTGTCCTTGTTTGCAGAGACCTTGGCTGAAGCTGGGACTGAAAGTGTGGGTTGAGAAAGGTCAGAAGGGAGGGCAGAGGGCTGGGATGATGCCTGTGTTTGTGCTGTGCAGTTTGGGGAGGCTTTCTTGTTTTCTTTGTGGCACTTGCAAAGTCAGAGGTCTTTCTGTCCCATGACTGTTTCTTTGACCTTTGCTGCTTTTGGTGGGTTTTAGCAGTTCAGATGAGACCTGGGGCTGCCCAGCCCTCCCTGAGTCAGAGGGATCATAAACTAGTGCTCTCTACTGTTTCAGGGCAGGTTCACTAGAACCTGGCTTTAATGAGCGAATCAAACAACTGCAGCAGTGCTGCATATTTCCTGTTTATCTGCAATTGTCCAAATGTGAATTAAAAGCTTGGTTCCCATAGAGAAGCGTTCTGCTTTCACTCACTGATCATATTCCCTCTCAAATCCATTTACTTCAGAGGGAGCTGATGTAAAGTCACGTTTTCCTGCTTTTTAGAAATTTCCCTATGATCTGTTGTGCTTTTTAAATGTACCAGTCCAACTGTTCCGTGTGTTGTGCTTGTGTGTGCTTGTGCCTGTGCTGGACTGTGGTTTTTCTGTGTTTCCTGAGACAGGGAGATGGCTCTGGCAGGAGCTGGGGAATACCTTCCTCAGGAGAAACGCGGTGGTTCAAGTGACACAGCCTTGACATGTGTGCCAAACCTAACGTGTGCTGTTCGTGGTGCTTTCAGGGAAGGGAAGTCAACACCCCTTTGGTGCCATGAACCTCCCACAGACTCCAACAGTGGCTCAGATTGGAATCTCAGTGGAACTGCTGGAGAACCTGGCCCAGCAGACTCCTGTTGCAAGTGCTGCTGTGTCATCAGTAGATTCATTCACAGAGGTAGCCTGGACATTCCGTTCTCAGACGTTCTCTGTTCTGTGGAAGTCTCATTGAGCCACTGAAGCACTAATTGGGGGAGTGGGTTGGGGGTGCTGCTGGGGGTGCCAGTAGGATTGTAACCAACCTAATAATTGTCAAATCATTTGGTTGGATGCTTTGATACTATGAAATTGTTTTTTCTCACACTGAAAAATTGTTTCCTGTATAAGACTGGAATCTGTATGCTCAGTGACATGAGGCCAAGAGATTCACTTGTGTCAGTGTCACTCTACTGTAAAATTATTTATGATAGTTCTTACAGGAGCAGCTAGGACTAAATACGTGTAAGAGAGAGTGGATCTCTGGTGATTTGCAGGTGCTGAAACTTTAGTATGTAGACTTGCAGGGATAGTCAAAAATTACAAGTTGAGGCAAACATGAGCATGGATGCATAGAGATATTTAGATGTGCCACTTTCCCTGGAGAAATCCTGATGTAGCTCTGCAGAACTACAGAATTATGTCCTTCCCCACAGAAAGATTTTTATTTGTTTTTTCCCAGTGCCTTCTCTGCAGATCAAACCTTGGGCTACAATGTGTGCCATGTTTTAACCCAGCCTGTCCATTGGTTTGAACCGCTGGAAATCCTCAACCAGCTCTGGCAGTTAGTTGGCAGTCTAACAGCAGTCCAAGGCAAGCTGGACCTGCATAGTGGGTCTTGATTTCCCTAACACTGATGGCTCTGGCATTTTCTTTTACTATTTCAGCAGCTGGTGAGGTTTTTCTTCAGGCCTTCTCACTTCCCTTCCAGGTGCTTGCTGAGGGAGACTGGTACTTGTACAGTAATCCTGATACTGTAGCTGGTGTTCTCTGGCAGTTTATACACATTGTAGCTCCAAATAGGTAGCGTTTCTTGCAGAAAGTTACCTTGACTAGGAGTTGACCAACAGCTATTTTTGTATAATACAGTTAATTGAGCTTTTCTGGAGTTGTTAGGGGCAAAGGACACCTAAATAATATTTCTGATTCCACCAGTTTTTATTATAGCAGCAGTTATGAGGAATAACGTGCCACGTCAGGTCATTTGCAAGTGGCTCATGGATTTTTCTGGCAGTAGTATTTAAAGAAGAAAAAAAAAACTACCTCATGATGGTATAACATTTTTACAAATGTTATTTTCAGCTGAGTGATTTTTTCTGTTAAAAAAAGAGCAGCATCTAACTGTGAGCATCTTAACTGAAATTGCAATTGCCTTCAAGGAATGCAGTTGACCCAAAGGGTAAAGTACTGCTTAATCCTACAGAGAAAATGTGTGAGGTCAAAGTGGAAGGAAACCTTTGAGGGAGTAGATTGCAGAGGAAGGGTATATATGACTGGGAGCATGTTTGTCAATAACTAATGACTTTCATTTAATATTTAGTTCTTTGGAACTGCTACATTATAGCAATAAAAGTATTTTTTAATAGCAAAATCATCTATTGCTACCCTAAGTTAGAGGAGTTGCTCTCCTGTTACATTTTTAGTAAGTTTTATGAAGATTTATGATTCAATATGTTTTATTTTAATGTATATAAACTTACATATAAAAAATAAGTAGGACAAAACCATAGAGTTCTGCATGTGAGTGGAGTGAGACTGAGGGTAGTGTTCTGAGATATGATTTCTTCTGCTCATTTTGTCAGAGGGGAGCACAAGACTGTGAATTTATCAACTCAGGCTCTGTTTTCCTGCATCATTTCACTGTTTATGAAATTTTCTATATGAAAATTCCTTGTTCTCCCATCAAAATATGGCATAACCTTTTCTTTTAAGACCAGGGGAAATAAGAAGGTACCATAGACTTCTGTGTTTGTGGACTGGCTGGGAATGTCCTACAACCTCATCCTCTGCACACAAGGCTTGCTATTCCTTAGCCTCTTTTTCACTCTTTTCTTTCCTAGTCCTACAGTTTAGGAGTGCCCTATGCCTCCTTTAGGTGTTTTCTCCACAAGATCTTGTAGTAAAAGATGCCAGGACAGCAGCCCTTCTGTGGGGAATGCTGAAGGAAATTGTCCTGTCACTGGAGTCTGATGAGTTGTCACTAGACAGATTGCAGACTTTTCCAGGCATTTAACAAGTGTTTTTCTGAGAGCTGGAATGGCAACTTTGGCCCAGTCTGGAATTCTGATTATTCAGTTTGGAGGAGAGGGACAGCTCTTGCCACTGCATCACTTCTTTGTCACAAACAGAAAATGTTCTTCCCAAAGTTGTTTGTCCAGTTGGATGAAATTGAGCAGGGAGAGGTGAAGATTCTTAAAGTGATTTCTGGATGCCGGATGGATCTGAGTACAAGACCGAAGCTTAGGATGTTTTGATCATTGTCTCTGGACCTACTTTATCCATTTTCCCACTGAGTTTTGTATGACAGTGCTAAAATCACTTCATGTAGGACCTGTATATCTGCTAAATTTTTGCACAAAATTTCAAACTGAAGCAAGAATTCCCTTAAAGTAACTCTTCTCTTTTTTTTGCAGTTCACTCAGAAGATGTTGGATAACTTCTATAATTTTGCTTCCTCGTTTGCTGTTACTCAGGCACAGATGACCCCAAATCCTTCTGAAGCTTTCATTCCTGCAAATGTAGTTCTGAAATGGTAATGGCAGTGATCTCTAGTAACAAATGTTCTTTTTTTCTAGGCATTAGACTGTCATTTCTAAGCACTGAATTATAGTCATGCTATTCATTGAGATGATGCAGAAGTGTTCTAAAGTTGTTGTTTATTTCTAGTAGAGAGAGATACTGCCCACTGTTTTTATATTTATTTGTCAGCTTTTTTGGTTTTGTTGTTGGAAAAGTGCTATGCAGCCAATGAAACTCTTTTGGTTTAAAAAAGTTGCCTTTGACATATGTGCATTTGCACTGTGTTGCTAAAAATGCAAATGCTCTGGAGTTGTGGGAAGACAGAGCACACTGACACTTGTCAGTTTGTGCTTATTTGTTTTATTTGGTCTCTTCCTAGACATAGTTCCAGCATAGTTCCTTACTTAAGAATATGTGAGAGGTGATGAAATCATGTTACTTGTTGACCTGGTTCTGTCACCAGGACCCTTGAGTGTAAATACACAAGTCCCTCTGGGAGTTGTTTTCCAGGGACTGGTTTAATAACTGTCTGGGGATAGCCTGTGTAGTCTGGAGATAAATTGTGAACTGCTGGCTGTGCTTGAGGTTATCTGAAAATGTCTTCCCTATCAGTTTGGCCTTATTTATTTAGCCTTAGCAGTATTAACCTAAGCCCTTTTTAAATCAGTATTTGAGACTAGCTGAACACAGTTTTATCATTAGTAAGATCTCATGAATATGCAAGCAGTTGATGAGAGCAATATGGTTTGTTTGGGAGTGTAATTTGATGCAGATGCTTTGTGTTTAGAAGGTAACTACAAACTCCATGAACTGTCTGTGGGTAGGGTCTCTGATGTGACTGCTCGTGCCTGGGTGAGGCTGAAGGGGTTTAAAACCCTTCAGTCTTTTCTCACTTGAGCTGGGCTATGAACTGTGAGGTATAGGAGAACATTTTGTGGTTTCCTGTGTTTCAGTGGCAGTACCTTTTGATTCCTTACATTTTGGGTTTGTGAGGATTAAAAGGGGAGTTTTAACTTTCGTGGCTCAAAGCCTATAGGCCTCTCTATTTTTCTTTTCTTTTAGAAAGGCATAGAAATTGTATATTTTGTCTATTTCTTCACTGTGTGTCAACAGTGAATTCGAATGCTCAGTTTGTTTATGATTTGCTTGGCTTTGTGAGTATGGAAAGTGAAATTAGGAGAGCATGTGTGCATACGTGTTTGCATTATGTGTTAGAGAATTACATGTCCACATTTATCTTACTAAAACATTACCATCCAGCCTCAGATTCATACTTCTACCTGCCCAGACTTGGATTGGCTAGCCCAAAAAATTATATGCATACAGCAACCACTTATAATTAATTCATGCACTTGTTTAGGTTGGAATGGACCTTTAGGATGGAGTCCAACCATTCACCTCCTGCTGCCAAGTGCACCACAAGCCCAGGGCCAATAAAACATGTCCACACAATTTTTAAACACTGCCAAGGATGGGGACTCCACCACTTCGAGTGCTTGATAACTCCTTCAGTGAAGAAAATTTTCCTCATATTCAATCTGAATTAACTTACGGTTTTACTAAGCTTGAATGAGTCTCCTCTGAGATACTGCTCAAATGAAATTCATCTTGGTGAAATAGCCAAGTCTAACTGTGAATATTCTAGATATGCAGGTGGATTTGGGATTTGCTGATTTCCTGGTGTGAAGTAGATGCAATTTATCATGTCCTCTGCATAGACTAAATTATTTCTACCTTTTTAAAAATACAGTTTTATATACAGCAGCTGTTACTTTTTGGTTTGTTTTTTTTTATTTTTCTAGGTATGAAAACTTCCAGAGACGTCTGACACAGAACCCTCTCTTTTGGAAAACATAAGCTTAAATTCTGTCATTTGGAGTTCTTTCTAAAGTGTTACCTGAAAGCTGCATCAAGTAACTCTACTGAAGATTGTCAGGGGGGAGGAGGGGAAAAACCCGAACAATTAGTCTGAATAGACAAACCAGTAACTTTTATATTACTCTTGAACAATATTTAAAATTAAAATCAATGAAAATGACTAGTCTGCATGTTGATTTATTTAATTGAAGTGCTTGGCTGCAACAAGAAACCAGTGTTCCATGTTGAAATACTTCTTTGAAACTGCACTTGAAGTGGAAAAAAATTACAAGATGAAAAATGGCAGCATTGTGTCATACTTGTGTGGTGCTTTGGGGTGTTGTATGCAAACCAAATGCAATTTTTCACTCTTTACCTCATTTGAAGGGTGATCAGGCAATCATGCAAATAGGCTGATGGTTCTCCTGCTGGTACTTGCACTGTGAGTTCTTCCACTTTGTGGACAACCAATATTCCTGTCCCAACTCATATAAACGGTACAGCAGCATTTCCCTCTTGGGCAGTAAGACACTATTAAGCTTTATCTTGGAGTACCTGTCTCTAACTTTGCCTGTATGAAAGTGTAATGAGGAATCTTTGGGAACTTCAGCTGTGCTAGAAGAATTATTCCCAGTAATAAGAGAGTAAAATCTTGTTTCTCTTAGAAACAGATGTGGGGTGGCTGATACTGCTGTCTAGGTTACTGCCACCAAAGGCTGTCATATTTGCTCATAAATTCATAGGATTTGGGGGTGGTTTGAGTGGTTCTCATGACGAGTGCATTTTCTGCTGCTGCGATGGCTACAGCCACATGTGCCCAGGTATCTCATAGGTGAGCTCCAGCTGGCCCTTCTGTTCACTAGATTAGCTTGATCAGAAATACTATTTTGAACAATAGATCTTGCTTTTGTAAGTTACTTTCTGTAACCAAGGCCTCAGACTTGTTCCCAAACCAGTGGCATGAAAATAAAAGTTTTAACTGGTTTCATTGACTAGGGAGTGAAGCCTTTAAGGAGTCCTTTATCAACTCAAGATCAGCCTTAGGTACACTTGTCCTGAGAATGGAATCTCAGTCCTTCGAACCTGCTCAGTAACACCTCACATCATTTCTGTCTTAGCTTAAAATGAACTCATCCCTTGCATAAAAGCAGAGGGGCCCAAGGAATAAAAGGGGGCCGGAAGAGAAGGAAAACAGACTGATGAAACCCAGGAAAGCTTTGTAGGAACAGCTTTTGAAAAATAAAACTAATTCTCCCACAGGTAATTTATGGGGAAAAAAAGGGTTATTTCCCAGAAGCCATGGCACACACCCAAGCCCTGAAAAATTTGGGTTGCCTGCTTGACTAAAGGCTTAATTTTCTTAAAGACACATTTGTAGGCCAAATGTTTGTGGAGAAGCAGCAATGAGGGAAGTTAGCAGAGGCCCAGGCTGAACTCCCATCAACATGGGTCATTAGGATCATTCTGTGTGACCTGTCAAATTCTGCTGTAGGTTGTGGTAGTTTTGTCACACAGGTGCCAGGGGCCCCACATAGCTGGTGATAGAAGTGGATCAGAAGAGACTAGAGGGACCAAATGGAAGTTGGGAGTGGTCATTGCTCAGCTTCTCACACTTCTAAGAAAGCATCTGGCTGCTGTGGAAATAAGTAATTAACACTTCATAGGCCAATGCAAGGTGTCAGGAGTTAGGGAATATGGGTCTGCATCAAGTAACAAACTCACTCCATCAGCACAATTCAATTAACAAAGGAGTGATTTATTTGTAAAAAAGAGGTACTACCTGCAACTTCCTCATCTGACTGGCCAGAGCTGCCCTCTATGAAATAATCTTCATGTCACTACTCCTTGTTGCAACTTTCTATGGCCCTCACTATCTGACATGGTTTGGTGAGGAGCAAGTCATACAACTAAAGGTGTTTAAACCCAAGGGCCCTCTCTGGGCACAGGCTGTCACTCTGATGCTCAGTCTCCTCTAGTTATAACAAGCTACTTCTGTTCTGACTAAAGCTGCATTCCAGTTATTCCAGATTCTGGTGGGATTGATGTCTGGGCTTCAGGAAGCCAGATACACCAGACTGGACCATGTGGGTGGGGTCACTAAGTCCAGCATAAGCGCTCTTGCCCCAGCTCCAGTCATTAAGGCTGTAAATGAAACTATGTAATTATATGGGGTTTGAATGATTCAGCAGTGTAGATTAAGAACTTCTCCCAGTGCTGTAGCCACTGTGGGTTCAGCAGGTGTTGTCTCTGAGCCCACTGAATGTGGCACACACTTGAGAGCATCATTGTAAATTACTTTTCTTTCCTGCTGTGACTGAGCTTACAGATCAGACACTGACAGGGGGAAGACTCTATCCCCCTTCAGGATCAGCATTTTGCCTTTCACAACTGCTGTGAAAGTAAGAACTGACTCATTTCTACAAGTATGTGGATGGCCAGACTGCTGCTCAAGCGTAAGTGCTTTTTCTTTCTCAGCTTTGAAGCACAGGATTGTGGTGAGTGAGTTTGACTAGCTCTGTGAGATCCTGTCATATGATCACTAGTTAGGATGCTTGAGGAAACAGGCATTCAGTATGTCTAAGGAAATTTAATGTAAGAAACTCCAGGGTCTTCTAACCTGTCTCCCAACAATACTTCTTACCTCAATATCACAGTTTTAAAATGGAAGAACAGGATTATTGGAATAAATCTGAGGAGAAACAAAGATACATATATTCATCTATTTTGCCTTATATATATAAATATATATATCCTTTTTTCCCTCCACACACATAATACTAAAATTCCTTTCCCCAGGTAAGGCTAGAGGTGTGATATCTGTAATAAAACAACCTTGATGTAATATAAATTACTTTGTAATGATCCTCCTACATTTAGAGTATTTTTCCCTTTCCCAGTTTCCACATACTAGGGGGTTCAGGTTTTAAAGAAAACCTGTGGAAAAAAAAAATCCTGTCTACTGATCATTAGGCTTTGAGGCCAGACATACCCTTCCATGCCAAACTCATAACCATGACAGGGGTAGATGTATTTCCCTCCATTTTGGGACATTTTCCCAATTATTTTCCTTTCCAAGCCAACAAGAATTGTTAGTTAGAGTGGGGATTCTTTTCACAAGGGCCCTGCCTGTTTCTACATCTGCCTTCATCTCACCACCATGCCCAGAGAAAAATTTAAAAATACAGGAAGCAACATAGTGCATATATTGCTGCTGGGTTATACAGAAACAGATGCAAAATTCATGGGAAGTAGCCAAAATTCTAAGTATGCAGAGGATTTGTTAATTTGGTTTTTAAAAGTTGCTTCATTTCTTTATTGTAAATATTTTTCTGACACAGCTCATGGTGACAGCAAAGCATTCTCAGGTGAACCTAACCGTGTCCGTACACTTGTAGAGGAAGTTAATTTCTTTTAGCCATGGAACCAGAGCTCCCCAATACAACCAGTGGTGAAAGATGAGCATGAAATGCACCAGAGAAAACAAGCACTCCTACCTTTACTAGGAAAGGAAAATTTGATCCATATTTGCATAATTTTTTTTTAGCTTAACATTAAAAGCCTGAAGAAGAACCTGATTTAAAATTGCATTGTGGTAATGTTCTTTATTCACTCACCACCAGATGGAGCAGCACCCCAGGAAACAGGACCATTCTCTGAGAAGAGAGACCTTTTAAGTGAACCACTGATTGAACAACCAGGAACCTGTTTCCTATTTCTACTTCCAGCTGTTGTACAAACCTTCTTGCTGTCTCCAGGCAAAGTCTCTGCCTAAAAGTTAGAACTGTAGTCCAAGCCTACCATTTATACAATTTCTAAGTTTCTGCTGGTTGGTAGAATAAGACAAGGACTGCCAGGTACCTCTACTCTTCAGATATTTTTTTTTTTAATCTCTTCAGGGACATACTCAGTGTGCAATAACTGAGAGAATCAGCAACCTTCAGATTTTATGCTCTTCATGCAGGGTTCATAAAGACTAGACCTCTGTAACAACACTTGCAGCCTCTGAAACAGTTTCCTGACTACTGCAGTTACTCAGCAGCCTGACTTTACCTCTCCCTCACCTGTCTAGAGATGGGGAATAGAAGGAGTCAATTACAGAATTTGTCAAAGGACACACCTAAAGGTGGCCTGAAGACAATGGGGAAGAACACATGTTCTTTTAGGCTATTTTTGGTAGGTTTCTCCAATACTAGGGTTAAACCACACTTCTATTGTTGAAGAATTTAGGCACTGGAGTTCTCAAGGTATGTTTCACAGAAGTATGTATTAAAAAGGAAAATATTAAACTCTTTAAATCCTTTTGCAATGATTATAACTCGAATAGCTCTGTATCTTCAGAAGACACACAGCAATTTTAATCTTTCTCCTTTTTTTAGTCTAGAACTAGTCAACTGTATAAAGAAAACACTCTAATGAAATAAATACTTAAGTTTTATATCCACTTGAGTTTTATCAGTCTGCTTGTTGACAAAGAGACTTTTCCCCCTGTTGTGTATCTTCAAAGTATTATTAATTCTACATGCACATGGGGCTGACTGTTGTAAAGGAGAAATTTTTTCCCCCTTCACTTGTTACAGATCTACTTACACAAGTTCTTCCCTTCATTAAGACTTCTAATCCCATTTCAGCTCCATCCAGGTTTCTCAGGGCAATGCTCCTGGAACATTTGTCTGCATTTGAAGAGGACAGTCTTCAGCTCATTCATAAGTTAAAACAGAAATTAAAGCTGACCCTGTGTTAGGCCTCTTTCCAAGAGCACTAAGCACCACCCTTCCTTTACTTCCTCTCAAACAGAGCAGCTCATTTGCCAGAATGTTCCACTTATGTCCCAAAATAACATGCATGGCTGAGAAATCCCTACTGCTTTTGTATCCCATTTCACTCTCAACCCTGACCATAAGAAAACACAGAAGACAGTTTCATGCCACGCTACTGTAAAGCATTTGCAAAGGCTAAATGGGGTTAACCAGCCTCCAACCCAAGTATAGCTAATTCAATCAAAGCTCTTTCCTTGAGGCCACAGGAAGCCTGAGCATTCCCACTGCCTTTCTGGAGTGCTCTCCCAACCACACTCCAGCCCCATAATTTTTCAGATTCTGCAAACCCACATACTTACCTCAGAATGATCTATGAGGTCTGCAGGCCATTGCTGTTGTGTCAACACTGGCTCACACTATGCCAGCAGCTCTGTAGATGGAGGAAGTTAAACCCTGTCCCCAAGCTCCAGTCTCACTTGCCTCCCTCTTCAGCTGATCTGTGTTCAACTCTGCAGGAGTTAGAGTTTCCTCCCTCTGGTACTCAGGCTTCTACACGGTTCTGCCAGCCCTGTGGTTTTACACTTGGCTTCCTGATCACGTCCTCTTGACCAAAGACCCTACTGGCCATTTCGCTTGTGCAAGAAAAACAAGGTCCAAAATCCAGCTCAATTCAACACTGGTTTTGGACAGACCTGTGGTACTACTGCACTTCCCCAGTAGTAAGAACAAGGATTTAAAAGAGGAAGGGAAAAAAAAGGAAAACAATCATGTATGACAGACTAAAATTTGTAAACTGCTTGTCAATTCTGGGCTTCATTTTCTTCAGGTTCCCAAGGACACAAATCAAAACGGGTTTAGTCATATTACTTCCAACTGAACAGGTAGTTTATCTACCCAGAGCATTTACAAACCTCCCAAACTGTAACAAACAGAAAAAAGCAATATCCTGAAAGATGAAAAGTCAGATATGCATTTAAGAAGTCAGTAGCAGATGGGACTACTTAATCTACTGATCAGAAAGGCACCATAATACTGACAATTACTGCGTACTTGTATTTACATCATAACTCAAAACATTCTTCTCAAGTAACATGTTATGTTGAAGGATAAGGGCAGAGAAAGGAAAAAAAGTATGTAAACGGTTCAGCTGCAATAAATGTTATTTGCTTTCTTCCTCATTTAGATAAACACAGCTACTGAGAAATGTCCTGGACCACTTTCTTAACACAGATATGAGCATTTCAGCTACCTGATGACAACACAAGTGTTTTGAACACAGATTATCACTGCTAATAATTTCTGCCATCGTATCAATTTTCCCCCTTTCATTTTTATTAATTGTAGACATTTTAAATCTATATGAAATATGATTGATTTTAGAATTCATTATTCCTAAGGCAAGTAAAAACATTGAAGAGGTTATTTGGGAATACTGACAATAGAGGCAATTAAAATGCATTTCCAAAAACTAACTTTTAGATAAATGCAGTAACTAGACAGTCAGAATTCAAACAACAGAACAATATGATCCACAAAACAAAGGCAGTAATGTTTTTTCCCCCTAGTCATTAACAGATATGGTGAGAAGCAAATTTCAGTTTGAGATTACTAAAAATTAAATCAATTTCAATCTGCAACTAACTTAAGGAATGAGTTCAAAATATTTTTAGAAATTGTTTAACAATTATATTATATTCTTAAGAGTAGCATTTCCTTTGTGTTGTTCCTGAATAAAAGCTTCATTAGGTTTTCCAAAGGCACAAAATACAACTGCAAGCATAAAAACACCAAACTTCTCGCAAGTTGTCGTATATCCACGATAGCTCTACACAAAGAAATTTCCTAAGCCATAAGGGAAAACTTCTTGTGGGAAATAATTAAAATGGACAATTCAGAAAACTTTACAAAAATACTTCTTTTTATTAAAAGCAACAATTTCAAGCAGAACAATACACAGAATGTAAACATCACTAAGTCCAGCTCCAGCCTGCCGAACCTTCGAGAAAGTCTACACTAAACGCAGCTACTGTGCTAGCAAGTTAACAGACTATATTATAATTTGAAAATATATTTTCTTCTATGAATTAAGAAAAAGTACTTTATCGTAATCTGTCCCAGCGCCAGATACTGGCATCATCACACACAGCTATAAGGATACTGCTATCCCTGCTAAAGCTGGTCTGTCGGATGGCAGCAACACATTTAGGATGAGTAAGAGTTGTACACCTAGGAAAAAAAAAAAGAAGGTTATTCAGCTGCAATGTTAGATCTTCCTACTACATTATGGAGCACTGTTTCAGCAATCCCTTATTTATGTGACCTAGGAGGAATAGAAGGCAACAGGATTATGGCCTTCATGGTGCATTTTTTATTCCAAGTGAGGACTTGGGAAAGCACTTTCCTGTTCACCCACAGTTGTTTCTTATCCACCCAGTTTTTATTGAAGCAAAGACTGGAAGCTTATTGAATCACATTATTTAGGACTTCCTTATTAGTGTTATTTCCCAGGGTTAGGAATAAAAGATCAGAATCATGTGATTAAAGACTGCAGCACTTCCAGGAATTTCATACATTAATGTATTCATATATACATATTTACATGGATTATATGTATAAATCTATAAAGATATGTATAAAATATTGGGTATATAAAAATAAAATGCATAAAGTATTTTTATATACAGTGTATATGCATTTTATAAACACTGGCTTTTGGGAGTGGGTTTGTTTGGGGCCTTTTTTTGTGTCCAGTTTTTTTTTGGATTTGTATGTTTACACACATGTATCTGTATGTACCTAAGAGACAAGCTGGGAAATTGCCTGGCACCACAGGTGGGGAAGTGGAAAACCCTAGTGTTTTCTCCACACTGTGCCCATAGCTCACCTTTGCACTCTCCTTTTTTTACTCCAGTCCTGTCACCTATCTCGCCTTTGTCATGTCCACATCCACCCAGCACATCTTCTCCTAATGGCTTTGCAAAATTTCCACCCAACTAGAGAAAACTCTGTGAGAAATAAATTGCCTTTTACTGTATCTACACATGGTAGCCAGCACAATGTAACTGGGGCCTCTTGGCATTACTATGATATAAATTATAAATCAGTGAGATATAATAAACCTTAACCTTCAGGGGCTCACAGTGTTTATTTCCCTAGTAGTTATAATGGAAAGTAAGTAGTACTGTAAAGAATTTCTCAAGTTATCAGAAAAGGATAGGGAAAGGATAAGGAAAACTAGCCCAACTCCCTGTCTTAGCAAAAACAAAATAAAATACTCACTTGGCCTTATGTGGATCCTCTATTTCTAAATCCCAAACGTAAAGTTTGCCAACCTGATTGCCCAGAGCAAGCATCTTAAAAAGAAAGCAGAGGATACAGAAGTTTTAAAGTACTCCCTCAAAGAATAAAGTCAGAATTTTATAAAGGCTGTAGAGCTGATAAATTGTGTGTGAACATTTGAACATGAATAACTTAATGAGTTTGATGGAGGAGTCAGAAAGACTGTAGAATTTGCCTCCTTTCTTCCATTTTATCAACCTCTGCAGACAGGGGATAAAGACATCAGGAAACATATTTCTGGTGGAAAATAAATCTTTATTTGGTGGAACTTTTTCCACAGGCAGAACCCAGAATAAAAAATCTGGAGCTCCTGCAGGTTCATATAAAGCCCCTTACAGCAAACCACTCTATTTCTCAAACATGACATGAGCCAAGACCCTTCCTATGCCCATAAACATGTAATCAATGAAAAGCTACACACCTTAAAATACAGCAAAGCCAGGCACGTACCTTTTGCCAGAAATCCATTGAAAATCTCATGTACCATATGTCGCACTGGCTATAATCAAATCTCCCAAGAATGGTCACGTTTGACTCGCTGGGCTTGATTTTATCTATATCATCTTCCATCTTGCCAGGCTTCCAGCAAACAATGGCATTTTCACAAGACTGGAGGGAAACAATGAAAACAAAAACCACCTGTAATTTATACTGCAGAATCAGTCTAACTACAAGCAGACATTTAATCTCACAGCTTCCCTAATGACACCACAAAAAGTAGAACTGAAAATCTCCCCTCTGCCCTTAGATCACAGCACAAATGCTAGTCAAATTTCTAAGGTTTAGGATCCTCAGGACCAGCAAATAAATGCAATGTAACTGAAAAAAACTGTAGCATTACCTTGGAAAGAATTAGGTCTCCCAGCCACCGAACACAGTCAACATAGTTTCTATGTATGTCTCTTGTAGAAAAGTCAGGAAAGTGAATTTTCTGGGAAACAAAAGGCCTATGGAGAAAATTGCCAAATGAGGTTCAAAAAAACAAATGCAGAAGCATAAATGTAATTTTAATAACCAGCTTTAACATACTTCAATGCTAAAAGAACAAGCCCAACTTTTTAACAGTTTTATAACAAAGTCAATTTTGTATGCAGCTTGTTTTTTATTAAATAGTACTAGGAACTGTCCCTGTTTTCATGCTCATTCCTAATGAAATAACGAAGTTTCCCATGTAAAAGACTGTGCAGAGATAGTGCTGAGTAAAGCTACTCCTTCAGATGCTGAATACAACAGCTGTCACCAAATACTTTAAGAACTAATTAAAGCTCAGTCTTCCTGATGCTGCTTCTGCAACATCTCAATTGTTAAATAGAAATGCACACTTTAAAAAAAAATCATAATTTTAAAAAAAGCACGCTGAAAAGCATCATTTAATATTTGGTAACATTACCAAAAAAAGCGAGAGTACTTTCACAGCTAGTCTCATTGCTGAACATGTTCACTGTGTTTTAGACTCTTCAATTCTCTCAATGGTTTAACTGGAAGTTAAGATCAAAAAGTTGAGGAACTTCATAAAGGAGGATTTATCTATCATGTATCTAACTGTTATGTTTACTTGATCATGTCTGAGGTCAAATCAGAGAATGATGAAAATTGAAGTTATTACTATGTGAACAGATTTGTCCCCACCCCAAAGTCAAGTAATACACAATAATTAACTACTCAATATGAGATTATTTGCCAAATTTAATTACACAGATTGGATTTCCTTTTAGAAATTTTGAGATGAGATGAGATGAAGAAAAGATACTGACATCTTGAAATGCATTAAATACAAGCCTTAAGATACTAATTCTAAACATTTTCTAGTCAAGCAAATAAGAAATAATTGAGATATTTTTAAAAAATATTTCAGGACTTTGAATCAGAATTCAATACAATTCCAAACATCAATAAGACACACAATCTAGTGAGATTCAGTACCCAGCACAACATCTAGGTCACTCCCCAAACACTCCCCATATGGAAAGGAATTAGCCTGGACCATTGATAGGAGGATTCATGTATCGTAAAGACACACAAGGAGAAGAAGACTACATACCTGTTGGTTTTATTTGGGTTGTACTCATAAGACTCTTTGATAGCCTTAATCATTCTCTTGGAATTAATTCTCCAGAGTTTTAGAGAGTGATCCATCCCACAGGACATGATTTTTTCACCAAGAAGATCATAATCCTATGTATATAAAATAATTTTGAGCACTCCGACCCTAGGCTGCATTTTATCAACTCAGATTTTATTCCATCGTTTCCGTCAAAACAGCATTTTATGTGTACAGCATGCAATAAAACTTAATATTTCAAACAGAAAAACACTAAGAATGTAATCCAGCTCACTGCAAAGCAGCACAGAATCTTAATAATTATATCTAGTCTCTCTCAAGAAAGAAAGACATATTCAGCAGCACTGACAGACAGTGAATCTACAGCTAGTTCTCCTCCTTCACTAAGTTCCCTAGGAGCAGCTTTGGCAGAATTCCAGGGCTTTGATATGGGCGAGTAATAAATACAGTGTCAGGTTTCCTAAAGATGCACCCCTCACTTTTCACAACAGGTCACACAACAGGAATGGAAAGAGTTCTTAAGAACAGCATATTAAAAGTTAGCTATTCTTGTTGACATTTGCTGGGTACCAGTGTCTGTTCACAGCCACTGAAAAACACTTTAACTCAAAGAACTTTCTTTCACTACTGTGTCTTTCCAGGTTTATTTACTTATGCTGCTTTGACTTGATGAGAACTCAAGAACTTCAAAAGTGGGACCATCATGAAATGTTTTTACTCTTTCTAGCCCCACTGAGCCCTATTTTGCTCACTTCTAGGCTGCACCCCAAGAAAACCAGCTACTGAAACACACAGATCCTGTCTGTAAGAGGAGGCCACGTCAATCAAACCACCTGACATTTAAAGTTGTCTATCCCCTTACAACAGTATTTATGCACTTCCAGGTGGTTCTTTTTAAGTAGCTATAACATCAAGACAGTGCACAAGAGGATAAAAAGTTGCTTTCTACCCTTTGTAAATCTAAATCACTGCCCCACGGTCTTCCACTTACTGCACTTAACACCTCATCCCTGTGCCCTTCTACTCCTCCAAATATTGCAACCAGCGTGTCTGTTTGGATGTTCCACAGTCTCAATGCATGATCTATAAAGAACAAATAGAATTACATGCTGCTTTTTATATGTACATTTGAGTAATATATTTCAGCTTAACCACTTTGAGTAACAGGTGTTTAGGTCAACATCAAAAAAGCACTTCATTCTCCTTCTCTTGTTAGAAACAACAGAACTGCATTAACTAAAATTACTATTATAACTAACTTACTGTTGAAAGTAATTCTGTAATTGAAAAAGTGTGCCCACCCCATCCCCTAGGGACAGTTTCTAGCAAAAACACGCTTGGATCTTTAGATTATCCAAAAAGAAAAGTCTGATCTCAGATAAATATGCTTTTAGTCAGTCATAAAAACAATTTTATGTATCAAAAAATGCTAGAATTCCTTACGTCCATTCTAAAATCAACATTCAGAGAAGTTGTGATTTTCAATTTTTTAACCTTTAGAACATTATTCTTTATGAACCACAGCCAGTAAGGAAGGGGAAAACTGTTTATATAAACAATACGCCTCCCAAAGTCAATCAGACTAATCCACTTATTTAAAAGAAAGTTTTAACGATTTCTAATGAAGAACCTCTAGTATATCTCCCGTTTGGTAATGGGAACCTCTAGGGTATTTCCCTTTTAGATTCCACTAGTACACTGCACTGAATTGCAGCAACACCCAAAATTCCAGTAGGGACACAGATGGCCATGCACTCCCAACTATTTTCCTAATTTTTTATTAATCTCTCAGCCAAGCAGTTTTAACAGCCCAAATATTCTCCTGCCTCGTGTCTTCTCAGTGACAGCACCTGGTCCAGAGATTGCACATTAAAACCTGCAGTACTACGGCTGATGTCAAAACATTATTAAGAAGAGAACCTACACAATATACAGAAACTGGATGTTTACAGACCCTCAGCACTAGCTTGACCATTGCAAGCATCAGAAAGCTTCCCAACTCCTGTTCTCATGTAGCTTCATCAGTAAGTCCTAATGTACTGAAGTCAAAAGTCCCCTTAAGTGAATGTTTCCAGCTCAAGCATTCCTGAATGCTAGCTCCTTGTGGCAGATCATTCCCTTACTTAACAAAACAGTCAAGATTAAGAAGTTGTGACTGTTAGAACTTTCTGGACAAGCCCATAAGACACTATGCCAAAAACTCACTTCACTAATATGCTTTTTACACAAAGTCCAATTAAAGTTCCCAAGCAACAGACAATCCAAGTTTTTCCCCATGAATATGATGGTGAAAGCTGTCTGCAACATTAAGATGTCCCCACTAGATGGCAACGTGATTCTACAACCGAAAAAAATTTAATTCAACTGCCAGAAAGTAAAGAGCAAACCCAAGGCTTGTGATTCTTCTTTCCTAAAAAGCAGCACTATTCACAATCCCTTTGCACCATAGCTGGAGTTATGGTTGTAGGCCATGGATTTAGTAAGTATAAAATATACAGCCATATAGAAGCACAATTTGCTCTCAACTTTCAAGGTGAACTGGTTCAGTGCCTTTCATTAAAAAAAAAAATCATGAAGGTTTTTGGCCATATCCGAGACCAAACTCCAATCCAAAGTATCCTCATTTATACAAACACAACAGGGGTTTTTCCTCACCTTTGCTTACAGATAAAAGAAGATTTGGATCTCTTGGATGGAATTTCAGTTCATTGATTGCATTTCCATGGCCCACGTAGTGCTGGGATAGAATTCAGAAACCAAGTTACCATTTCCCCTCATGTTTACATGTACTTAGAAGAAAAAAGTGTCACACCTTACTAAAACACAAGCTCTATCTCCAAGTTCTGAACACTCACCTTTATGCACTGCATTGTAATGGGATTAATTATCCTAATAATACCCCTGGATCCTGCCACAGCCAGGAGAGGATGGCTTGTATTGCTATCATAGGTCCATGCACAGGTATAGAAATTTTCATCTGCCTACAATGCCTCCAGTTAAGGATCACAGAACAAACAGGATTTTTTCTTTTCTAAACAACATTTTATTTTAAACAGACCTGTTGCTATTTTATCCAAGTGCCCAAGAATCTCTGCTGGACCCCATAAAAAAAAAGGACACATGCTTAGTTATACACCTGCAAATACCAGCAACATCACCTTGTCTACAGATGTTGATTTCCTCACTTCTGTTCCATAACATACACGGAAGACCTTCTCTTTCATGACCTCACCTTTGATTGGGAATGATGAATCACAACTGAGTTCACAAGTTAATGATTTGTGTACTGCAAATGATCACAAATTATTAATGCTTCAGAGCATGAAACGCAATTCTTAGGCTTTAAAGCCAGCTCCAATTCACAGGGAAACTGAGATCATGTAAAGCAGAGAAACATTATACAAATATTAGTGTTGGGAAGATTAAACTGATGGAAAATCAGTTTTCAAATATTTTAATATAGTCTGGTCCCTGAGTCTGCGTTTTTAACATTTTTTCAACAGGAAGAATTCTCGGATGTGGGAAAGAGGCAAGACTTGGACCTAACATAAAGAATGCACCACATGAGCAAAGTATTAAATCACAGACAAAACATTTTCATGCTTTTTCCTACAAAGCCTCTTGATTTTTCATAAAGAAGCAAACACACTGGTATTTAACTTAAAGGATACATCAGCATCCACATAAGACTGCAACAGACGGATTTCTCCTTGGGAATGACATTCATATAAAGTAACCTGAAAAAAAAGAAAAAAAGAAATAAGTGGGAGAGACTGCTGCTTAGGTGTGACATTTCAAAAGGAAATCACATGCATCCACCTATTGACTGACTGATGGGGAGAGACAGAGTGCCTCTATGGTTTAGATTTCATCCATCATCCATTGGTTTAACAGGTGGAAATGGTTTGATAAAAGAATGCACACAGCGTTTCAATAAAGCACCATTCCAAGATTTGTCAGCTGTCTTTCCCAGATAGTGAAGTCAATTATTTGAATTGCCTTAATAAGATAAACGCTTCTTGGAGTTAATTACTGCAGTCATCTCTAACATGACCTGGTCTTGTAATGAGTCATTGAAACCTTGCTTAAACTCAGTTTAATGTTTCTGGTGACTTGCCAGGCAGAACAAACCTAGAAATCAAACACTTCTTATTTATTCACAACACTTGCATAAAACATGTTTCTCAGGGCTTATTTTCAAGACTGAAATGACATCGATCCTTGTTCAGAGGAAGTCTATAAATTCACCCCACAGGGGCCATTAATTTAGCTCCTGAGCTGGCTGGCATGATTGCAGACAGTTCTCATCCTGTATATATCAGTATGTGACCTTTAGAAAATAATAACATTTATGAAGAGCAATTTTATTGAGATTTATGCACCTCTCTCCCTTATCCCACATGCATATTACTGAAGGACTTTTTTCTTTACAATATAGCCTAATTACCTAACATGGTAAAATAGCCAACATGACTTTGTAGAAGAACCCAAAGGATGCAGCTGTCGCAGACAACAGATGCCACACATCTTAGAAATACATTTGTTTATATTAAGTATTGTGTGTGCACACCAAACACAGGTGAAGGGATTGCTTGAAAAAAGGACTGCATGCAGAACCACACAGAAGCGCTGAAATGATGAAAAACAGATTACTCACTCTGTTGCTGCCTACAGTGGCAAAAACAAGAGGATCACCTTCTTTACTGTGCCAGTTGAACTGGACTCCAAACAGAGGCTGGCCGTGGTCCTCCTACAGGTGTAAAGTAAGGTTAGAGATAAAAAACCCAACAGGCATATCATTACTGTGAAATTCAACAGTTTAATTGACAAGGCTCCCTCCTTGAACTAGTGGGTTCAGAGCCAGTAAAATTTTAGATAGTGAACTGTTAACAATCATAGTTTTGTAACATCACATTTTTACTTGGCTGTCTTAAAGGGAGGTTAAAAGAATATTCTGATACACACACCCCATCCTTTTCTTTCTCCACCAAGCTTTTAAAAAGTAAAGGGGCAGAACTGTTGTCTCAGTTATGCCTAGAAGATGACAGAACTCACAAGTTGTATTTGCAGCTCCACTGTTTTGTTTCACAATTTTCAATAAGGCCACCTCTGCACCTAAGGTCATACCCCATATGCATTTTCTATCATAATTACCTATACACAAGGATTTGCAACTTCACAGGGAAGAATTACCAGGAGAGAGAAGAATTATACTGGTATAAGGATGGAGAAGGGCTACACTTAACTATTACATTACAGTTAGGTCCTGTAACTTTGTCACAGACACAAGGAACCCTCTCCGGAGTGTCACAATACTGCTACAAAGTTCATGTCTACAAAATGTTTTCAGATTGCCTTTACAAACAGTTACCAGAGAAATGCCAAGTACTATTTTTATACAACTTACATCAGTTTGAGGAAAAAAAAAAAAACAAAGCACCACAACCACCAGCTATGTTTATGAATTGTGATGAATATGGTAGTGCTTGTTAATAATTGATAACAGTATTTTGGCCTGTCCTGACAGGATGTTTTCAGCAAGAATAATGTTCACTGAAGTGCCTCCCCACAGGGGACTGTCTGGGACAGTGCAGGCAGGAAGGAAGTGTCTCATGATGGGTGTTCAGCAGCCTTCAAATGGCAGCACTTGAGAGACAACACAAGAAGTACCAGCCCTGGCAGCTCCGGCCTATGCAAAACCAAAGAATAAATCTGAGGAGGGGGTGTGAGTAGGAAGTCTAACACTTAGAAAAAGAAAAGTAAAGGAAGTCTGGAAAAATTTTAAATAGCATCATTTACTGAGAAAGGCAGTATCTGTTATTAACAAAAATAACTACAAGAGCTAGAAAGAGAAAGCAGAAAATCTTTCAGAGATGAAGTCCCTCCTGCAATTCTTAAGAGAGGTAACTTTCAAAGCTCAATATAGATTAAAAAGAATTGTTCAAAGCTTACCTGAAAGTATAACCCATCATAACACAAAAGAACAAACTAATGGCTTTATGAGATGAGGGATATAGGATATTAGGAAAGGGAAAAGTAGCAAGTTTATTTGTAACCCCAGGACAGAAGGAAAAAGCAGATATTCAGTATCTGTAAAACATTACAATTGAACTAGAAATAAAGAATGAGGAAAATTGTAAGGCCATGATTTTTTGTGTGCAATACATTTATTAATTTTACTTTACAGCAATAAATTCATTCATTTTACTTGGTAGCCTTAATTTTTGAGTGTATTTAAGTCTTGTTTGAAGAAAACAGCTGTGAGATAAATTCAGAATGCTTCATAAAGTTTTTCCACTAATAATAACTTGATTTCAAATTTCTGCTTGAAGGAGTTTCTGCTGCTGAACAGTGAGTGCTTCTGACTCACCACATGAAGATAATAAAGGTAAAATGCATGGATTCCCACTGCTTTATTACAGAGACATATTAGCAGGTTTTGCATTTGTTTTTCTGGAACAACCTTGCTCTCTTGTCATATGCCCTGTTTCTGATAAATTTAACAAAATACAGCAAGTGAAAAGCAGTATGTTTTTCGCCCTCAAGATAAGCTATTTTTCCAGCAGAAGTTGCAATAAATTTCTGATTCTCTAGGTAGGACCCAGACTAAGGTGATAAGTAGAGATAAATAACAGTGCTATACTGTTTTCATATTTTTATATTTGAGTACATGCCTGAAGTATTTTGCAAGCTTTTTCAAAGAAAACCTATTTCCCTGGAAAAAATTACTCTGCATGACAAATGTCTTTAGTCTACTTACTTCACCCACACTACCTTTCTCACACCAAGTGCTACAATCTCCAGGAGCCTGCCTGTACATATTGCAGTTTTGCTGGTGTTTGATGGATGAAGCAGCCAGGCAGAGGCTCCTGCAGGAAGATACCAAGGTATCTGCAGAAGTTCTGCTCCTGTTTAAACTCCCAACATCCCCACTGTTCAGAGACAGCACACAGCTATTTCAAAAATACTTGTCTGCTCTAATTCTTGTCCCAAGTGCTAAACAATTAAGGAGGTTTCTAAAACATTGTACCCCTAGGTGCCGTACATGATGGTTATGCTCAGGCGCCAAGTATGTAACACAAATCTGACACTGGTTTGTACAGAGAGGTGACCCAGATACCCGTCCAAAAGTAAAATTGTGAAATGCCATCTTGGCCCTGCTATGAATAAAGGGCACAAAACCCAAAGTACACGGGTTGTTCGTGCACTAGAGAAAGAGGGCAGAGAAGAAAACAGGCCTATTGCTACAAAAGCAAATAAATAAACAATCAATGGTGAATCAATGGTTCCCACCTTACTCACTCAATGCCAACTTGGGTTCAATCATAAGTAAGATCAGACCTGGTTTTAGACAGAAAGCAGTGAAGTCAATACTATGCCAAAAATAACCTGCATGAATGCCTGTTAATCCGTGTCACCCACATTGCCAGTGGGGAACCACAACCCACACATGCATTTCCAGTCCCAGAAGTGGAAATAAGCCATTATGGGCAGTGGGTTTAGTTACATTTAGTGTCCATTACACATCAACAAGCTAAAATTCTGCATGGCATTGGATACTGGTTCCCAGGTGAGGGAGCAGCAAGTAGAAGCTGAGACAACACTGGGCTGCTTACAACTTAAGTACACATCCTAAGCAGAAGAGTAGGGGAAATAATTGCATTGCTTTTACTTTAAAGGGAGCACAACAAAGCAAAATAAGCATAGTTTTCCACTAAAAGATCTATCAGCAAAACACATATGGATATATGAGGGTGTGCAACTGTGCTAGCTGTGTTAGCTGTATATACTCATTTATAAACCCTATTTCCATTCAGCCCACAGAAAGCAAAGGTTTTTCAGTACATCTTACAAGTAACTTACTACTCTAAAAAGAAAAAAGGCAGTTTTTTATTTCCTGTCATTTTCCATGTCATATTATTGTTTTCCTGACACTTAAGTTTCATCCAAAATAACTCCCAAAGTAGTGTTTAAAAAGCATATTTAGCAAGCACTGGGGTTTTCAGGCTGAGTCATAACACTCAAAGCAGACAGTAATGGCCACATTTCCTTGTTTCCCCAACGAAAAAAGTTTAACACTCAAAGCAGACGGTAATGGCCATATTTCCTTGTTTCCCCAAGGAAAAAAGTAAAAAACAAAATAAGAGGAGAAAACCAAAAGTACGAAAATGGAAAACCACATAATTTATACACCCCTAAAGAATATTAATTTCTATGATCTTTGAATCATGTTGACACTTCCTTATCTTCAATACCTGTAACTTACAGCCTAGTTCAAAAATATATAAACTAGGGGATCCATGACATGGTACTCAAAGAGTCACAAATGTCTTTCTAAACCCACATACAACATTCAATCATTAGAGTTTTCTCCAAAGTATCTGCAAAGTCAGTATGGAAGAAAAGGAAAAGAATAGAGACTTCCTCAACCATGAAGTAAAAAACCAAATTTGGCTGCTACCTCGTCTTTGTCGTAACATGCACATCTCTTATTATTACCACTAATTTCAGATCAAAGAGAAATGGGGGGAAAAGCTAATAAAAATACCCCACTTAATTGAAATGCTACATTTACTCCCTCACAGCTTGATTCCACTTGCACAGGAATCTCTTCCCAGGCCCTGATCCAAATCCAAAGAAGTCAGGGATTGCTTAGTTTCATAGCTTGGTCTTTTGGATCCCCGACAGTGGGGTCTGGATTGACACTGGGGGGAGGGAATGTTTTGTTTTCCCAGAAGACACTTGGAAAGTACTAACTCTTTTTTTCTGCAGACAGAAAACAAGTATGAGTAACAAAGCTCAGAACTTGTTAAAAGTTTGGGTGTCCAAAGGCCCGTGTCTGTGTTTGAAGTATGACTTGAAGCCGCAAATAGCACCATCCGCGGGGGCGAGTCACTCGAATCACAGGAACTGCTGCCTACCTTGGTGAAATGAAACAACTTCCCTTCCTCCCACACCCTCAAAGGCCTGGAGATAATTTTTATACTTCAAGAACACAATAAGATCAATTTGTTTCCCAGAGAGTTTTGTCAGTGTAACTTCGTATCACAATTTCTCCAGTGACAAAGCCCAAATCGAAGGTTTCCATGCTCCAAACCTTTTATCCCCACCCACTCAGGTCCCCCAGTGTTCCACTAAGGCAGCCTGAAGACAAAGTTCAGGAAGAGCCACATCAGCACAGCTCCACAGTTAAGCATGGGGGAATGAAAAAATACTCTTAGAGCAGTTCTGCAGAAAATATCCACTGCTGAGCTACACAGATCCTCAGAGTTTGCCATAACTCCCATCTTGTTCCAGACACAATCATCCATAACTTAAAAATCTTATAAAAATCAAATCGTAAGGCTTATTTACAGATTTTGCCACATAACTATCCCTCACAAGGCTGAGGAATGAGTAAAAGAACATCCTGACAGAGCAAAATAGACGTGAATGAGAGAACTGGTTCAGTCCACCATAGCCTGTCACCAGTACAGAAGAAAACAGCACCATTCTAAAACAGCAGAACAGGGAGTAAAGACCATGAATCCACATCTCTTAAAACCATCAAGAGTTACATGGGAACATATATACTGCCTAAATCAGGTGCTAACATATGATCCCAACACTCACAATAAATTAAACCAAATTGCATTACATAGTAGTTATGATACTGCCAGAGGACAGAAAATACCTGATCTGGTTATGTGCAAGGAAAAAGCTACTTTAAGATGGTTGGGTTAATTTGTTTGGCGTCTTTTTTCGACATATAGAGAAATCTGTGCAGGTTCTGTGCTTTGCATGAAGTTGTCACAGGTTTTGTTTTAGTTCAATTTGTTTATCTGGCCTCTCATATTTATCTCTAGCATCTACAGCTTCCATGAAATACACAATCATAGCATCACACAAAACTTTGCAAAGAAAAACAGGGTTAATTGCAGCACTACCTACTGTCTCCTACTTCTCAGTATCCTTTTTCTTCAAAATTTTGGCTATTCCAAGAAAGGTAATTGCTTCAAATCAGCAGGGAACATAATTGTTTAAAGATATTTGAAAATATCTAGCTTGATGTTGTCTCACAGCCAACATCAACGCTGCTGCCAGTAAGTGGTGGCCAGCACTCCCTGAAGCTCACACATACCCACCTTTAGGCTATTTACACACTTGAAGGAATATTTGCACTTCTTTGACTTCCATTTTCCTTTCCCCCAGCTTTTTCTTCCTGGCGCATTAGGAGTGTTTGTCGGCGTATCAGGGCGCTCGGTGTTCGTACCGCTCTCAATACTAACGGCATCATCCTGAAAACATTCGAAATTAGATAGAATGTCACAACGAGATCGTTCACTGCTGTATAAATTCAACTCATCTTGCAGCACTTGGCCTTTTCACTTTTTCCTGTCATTCATAAGAATAAATCTCCCAGGACTTGGTGTTATTTAGATTCATGTATTTAAATCTAATGCCAGCATAATAGTATTCCTCTCTAGAAACAGAACATGAATCACATGAGGACTAATCCAAGAGGGAGAGATATGAACTGTGATCTAGACGCGTTTCTTCAGAACACTGGTAGCTGCTCCTAAGAAAATGTCTAGAGATGAAGCAGCTGCTTCCCCTATAAAACATCTTTGATCCAGACGAAATGAGCACTTCTGAAGTACTGAAGAGTTGTTTGTGTAAAAACATGAGGCTTGACCCTACCAAGAACCAAGCCATTCCGAGGCTTCTGCACACCCTCAGCAGCACCACCCACGGCACGGCTCTGCAGCGGGCCAGCATCGACACCAGAGGACCAAGTCCCACCTCTCCTCCTGCTCTTTCCCACAGATACCTACTTGTTTCCACTTAAAGCTAAATTCTGATCAGCTAACTAATCCAACTGGCCTCCAACCATTAGCATAAGATAAGCATGGGGAAAACTGAAGAAAAAAAGGACACACAAAACACCCCATCCAGCCGCTGAGAGATTTTAAATCGGCTTTGGACAATCAGCAGAAAGTACAATTTCACATGTGGCCTGACTGCAGGGCACTGTTCAAAAGAACATTTCCCTGCATCACCCATCACAGAGCACTTCACCTTCACCTGCACTGTACCTGCCAACCCCGTATCACTGCGTTCAGCTTGGTAAAAATCAACTGCTCCCATTTTTTCTGGTAAGATAGTCCGTTCACTTTCACTCAGACTAGTGAGGGGAAAACAGCTCATCCCAGGCTTGGTAATTTCTAGAACTGAACTAAGGGAGACAGAGGTAGACAACAGCCTGTCACTGGAGGAGATTCACAAAGCTGCATTTAGGAACTCCACTAGGAATACGGAATGAGGTCAACTATAAACATTTATACACCAATTCCCACCAAGCATTTATTCTTTGTCCCAGTTTCCTGTCTGTATTATCAGAAGCCTGTAGAGGTGTACTAGTCTTTGTTTGCCCAAAACTCTGAAAAACAGGACATTCAGAGGACAAAAAGGAGGAAAGATACCGCACAAACCTGTATGTGTACTGCCCAAATCTGGAGTCATTCCCTTCACACTGGACCCCTAAATAGCCAACCCTCTATTAATATTCATAACCAAGTTTAACAATTTTCAAGTTTTCCTGCTTCTTCTCCTTCATCCTAAAAAACTTCAGAGTTGGCCGAATTCTCATCTCCCAAGTGCACTTGCCAGAACTTTAACACTTGAAAAGCCTGAAGTTTTCTCTGGACTAGACAGATACTGTCTGTGAGAACATTGGGTATCTGCAACTACCACATAACCAAGAAACCTGCACACAGGACACCTGTGGAGCAAAACACACCCTTTCTCCAAGTCAACACTATTACATCAACTCTTAAACAGAATGCCCCAACTTGCAGGAGTAGTGGAGTCCAGTAACTCTTGAAAAAGGAATCCCTTCACCACTGAGGCAACCCACATCAGAGAATCAGAGAATCATATAATCACTGAGTGGTTTGTGTTGGAAGAGACCTTAAAGATCACCTAGTCCAACCCACTGCCATGGGCAGGGACACCAGGGACACCTTTCACTAGACCAAGTTGTGTAGATACACATCCAGTCTGGCCTTTAACATCTCCAGGGATGGAGCATCCATATCTCTGGACAACCTATTCCATAGTCAGTGATAGCCTACAACTGACAGCAAATCGAGCCTGAACGTCTGTCACCAAATTACACTTGGATCCACAATCGCTGCTGAGCAATTAAAAAAAAAAAAACAAAAAACCAAGAGCAGTGGTGTGGAGCATCTGAAGCCTGCCTGTCACCCCATAAGCACCACTTCCAAAGGTTCTGGAGGATGTGGTCCAGATCCCTCACTTGCTGGACAAGTGCAGAAAAAAACTTCCACACACACACTATAAAACACAAACGCAGTAACTACACAACCTCTCTCCACACCAGTAACTGCATCAAGTGACCGCTCGATACCTCAGATTAAGTTTACCTTTCAGGTATAAAGTTACTCTACATCAATCACACTACCTTTGCCCTGAACACTAGAGTTTCACCTAACTTAGACATTACAGACCCCATCCCTGCCGCCTTCTGCTGACAGTAGTTTACAAGCACCATTTCCTACTTCTCATTCGCCAAGAGGCTGCACACATAAACTTGTGCTGCATGTTACTCTAATGCATGACAGTGAAGACCCACGATGCAAAACTGCAAAACTGCAAGAAAGATGGAAAATGCTGCTTCTTTGCAAGTAAAAAAAAAAAAAAAAAAAAAAAAAAAAAAAAAAAAAAAAAAAAAAAAAAAAAGTCTGACGTTTTGAAGCAAAGTTCGAGACGGAGCCCGCTCACAGTTTGGGCCTCAAATCCACCTTCACCCACGTGGAGGCAAAGCGGGAGTCTCTCCTCCGCCGGTCTCTCCCACCGGGGCCTCCCTGCAGCGGCCCCGAGGGCGGCCACCGAGCCGACACGGGTGGGCTGAGACGCCCTTCTCCCCCTAGCCCCTCAGCCCCTCTCCCGTCCGGGATACACGCGGGGGTCCCGGTGGGCGATGTCCCCTCACGGCGGGGCCCGCCTGAGCGGGGGGAGGCGGCGCCCCCTCCCCCTCCCCCTCCCCCCTGCGCTCCCGCCCGCCCCCGGCGCGAGGCCCCGTGCCCGCCGCGCGCGCGCGCGCGCTCCCGCCACAGCAGCCCCCCCACCCGTGCCGCCTCCCCCTCGCCCGGCCTCACGTTCTCGTCGCCGGACAGGTCCCCGGGGTTACTGTTCTCGTCGCTGCTCAGCTTCTGCTTCTTCGCCGGCATCTCTCCCGCCGGTGCCGCCGCCGCCGGGGCTTCTCCCCGCTCAGACATCTTCCCCGCCCCCCACCCACCGCCACGCAGCCGCAAAGCGCGGACGGCGGGGTCGGAACGGCTGTGCCGTAAAGCGGCCCCGCTGCCCGGGCCGGAGCGGTCGCGCCGGCCGAGGAGCGCCGTGCCCGCGGCTGGAAAAGCGCCGTGTCCGCGGCTGGAATAGCGCCGTGTCCGCGGCTGGAATAGCGCCGTGCCTGCAGCTGGAATAGCGCCGTGCCCGCCGCCTCAGGGGCTGAGCGAGCCGCGGGGACCCCGCTCGTCCGGGGGGCTCAGCCGAGAATGAGCCCGCGTGTTCACAGCGTGGTGGCACCAGCCCGGCGCTGCCTGTAGCCCGAGCACGCGTGTGATGGAGAAACGAGCAGCCCCTTTGGCCGCGGGTGTTACCGACCCCTCTGTCCATCTTCTCTTGTGCCCAAAGGCTTTGTTGGAGGGGTTTGTTGCGTATGTTCTCTTACTCCACAAAAGTCCTTCAGCCTGCAAATGATGTTTCCGGATAAGAAAGGCTCTTCTCTGCTTCCCACTTCTGTACTCCCTGGCCAACTCCTTCTGCCGCTATCAATTAAATAACTGCAGTTGCCAGGCTTTTGTTTATTTATTTATTTATTATATTTATTTATTTATTCTGTAAACCACAGGGCCCTGAGTCATAATAATTACGAACAGGGAAAAAAAAAAAAAAAAAAAAAAAAAAAAAAAAAAAAAAAAAAAAAAGCCCACAAAAACCCCTTCTAACGAAAGAGAAAACTAATTTGCCCACAGGCACAGCATCTTATCTGCTCTTCTTCTAAAGGCAAAAACGAGTCTTTTCTCCCTGAGGGAGACATTCCAGTCTCAAAAAAGCTTTGAGGGCAGTGACAGAAGTGAGCCGTGCCTTGTATATAAAATTCCATCTCGCATGAACTTCAGAGATAAAGAGGAAGAGATATATTTCAAATGGTGCATGGACTACAGTGTTTTTAGCAATAAACAGTCTCTGTTCTGCAGAACTGTAGGTTCCAATGAAGCATTACACAACATATAACAAAAGGTGGTAGTTTACAGGTAAAAGCTCTGCATAGATATGTGCTGTAAGATTGAGGTTTTGGTAGAAGTGTTTGTGGGAAAATATACAGGCTTGTTTCTAAAATACAGCAGGATTTTTTTTAGACCAGTGTCTTGTAATTAAGACTAAATCACAACTGTGCTGCAGATTTGTTGAAAGAAGGGCAGGCACAAAGTTTTCAGCAGAGAGAATTTTTAACTTCTCCCTGTGGGTGCCCTTGAGCTACCGGGGAGAAGAGAGTCCCCCTCTGTCCTGCAGCTGTCAGCTGACATGCTCCAGATGGCCAGCTGAGCTGCACGTTCAACTCTACCACGTTTCACCAGCTCAGGAGGAAAGTGCTTCATGGCCAGCATTCAGAAAGGTTTCTCACCCACTCCCAGAATCAATCAGTTCATCTCCCTAACAAACTCCTGGCAGCAGTGTCCTGGCAGGTCTGTGCCTTCTCCTGTCTTCTAGGCACTGGGGAACTTCCTTCTCAAGGTGATAGTTCTGCTTCCCTCTGGAGACACACTTGCTTTCCTTTTGTTTTCTTGGAAGACATGAAAGGCTGTACCAGGGGAGCCCAGTTTCCAAATATCGTAGTCCATTTCATCTAGCTTCTATTTAAAGAATTAGTTGTGTGCTTAAACGCAAGGGAAAGTTAAAGGAAAGCTGAAAGTTAGGGGAATTTGTTTCAGTTTATGCTCTGCTGAGATTCTCCTTGGAAAGCCTCCATGCTTTTCTGTGCCTCATTTTCTCAACAGTGCTATGGTAGAAGCATTTCTTATATCCCAGAGGGGTACTATGAAAAATTATATTATAGCTCATTATTTGTTTAATTAGTATAATACTACTATATAAATACCATACACATATTAACTAAGAAGTAATATGGCCCTTGATGTATATAGAAAAAAACAGAGAACAATATATTTTTTTTAAATCTGCGGTCAGTTTTAAGTAGTGATTTAATGGTATTTTAAAAACACATGGTGAGTCCTTGGAAGGCTGGATTTAATATATATGCAAAGATTCTGCCAAATATGAGTTCTTATAGGATTGCAATAATGTCAAAAAAACTCTGGAATGCATCGAAGATATAGGGTCTTAATAAGACAGTCTGGTTTGGTTTGTTGGTTTTTTACTACATACCACAATATTTCTGGATCATTCAGGGACACTGAAATGCTTTATATATATGGGTTGAAAGTAAATCAGTCTCACCCTTTTCATTCATTCTGTACCAGTCAGGCTTCTTCACAGAATCATGGGATTGTGGAGGTTGGAAGGAACCTCCAAAGCTCATCTCTAACCCCTGCTCAAAGTAGAGTCTGTTGAAGCCCATTCCTCAAGGCCTCATTGAGTCCAGTTAAAAACTCCTTCAACGAAAGATTTTTGCAGCCACTGTGGTCTTCTGTGTTCAGTATTTAATTACCCTCATGGTAATCTTTTTTTAAGTCGTAATTAGTCAGAAATTCACATGCTTCAATTTGTGTCCTTGGCATTTTCCATGTCCTTAGTGACTATGTCTGCCCTCTGCTCCACAGAGCAGCAGATCCCTATGTTCCTCAGCATTCCTTGTGCTGCCACCATGCCTACAGAAGCCTTTCCTGGTAACCTTTCCCTCTCTGTCTGGTTTCATCTCCCAGATGAGCTTTGGCTTTCCTAACACCAGCCCTACTCACTGAAGCAATGTCTCTATCCTTGGGCAATCCATCTGTGCTTCCACTTTCCATACACGTGTTTTTGTGCTGGAGCTCAGCTGGGAGTCCCTTATACATCTGTGCTGGTGTCCTGCTACGCTTGCTTGTTTTCTGCACATTGGAACGGACTCCTCTTCTTCTTAGAGGAGCTTCTCCTTGAAGACCAGCCAGTTGTCCTGAGCCCCATACCAATTGGATCCTGCCAGAAAGGTTCCTAAGCAGGCCAAAACCTGCTTTCCTGAAGTCCAGGGTTGTGATTCCACTACTTGCCTTGCTCATTTCTTTCAAGATTTTCAACTCTACAGTCTTGTGTTTGCTGCAGCCACATCTTTGACCAGCTCACTTGTGTTTGTGGCAGGTCCAGCAAGATATCTGCCCTGGCGTCTTCCTTCCTTGATATGCTTCAAGTAATCCACATACCTTCTGCCTTCTTCTAGTCGTGATTTTGGCAACCAGCTGCTCCAGGTAGCCGAGAACTTTTGTCTCCAAAAGTAGGCATTTAAGAAAGCATGTAAGACAGCATGTAAGAGATAGTGGTGTTCTAAAGAGACTTAGAATTAGCTCAGGGTTTCTAACTGTGTGGGTAGCCCTTAATTTTGCTGTCTTAAAGATGAAGGGGCTGTGTTGGGAAAGGAGGATATTTGGAATAGTGAGCTAGTGGGCAGACACGAAAGAGTAGAGGCCTGGATAATGAGCTTCTTGTTCCCACTGACACAGGGAGCAGGGAGAGGTATTTTGCCCAGGCAATACTTGTTTTCTTCCAGCCTCTCCTGTTAGTCAGTGAACATCTGAGTCTGGCTTTTTAGACCTCCTGCATTAACAGAGGGGCCCTGGCCTTTGTGCTGCCCCGACAGGTATAACTGCCTTAGGTAGCAGGTACCTTCCCTCTGTGCAGAGATAGCCCCACAGCTGAATTACCTGATACCAGGATCTGCTCTATGAAAGGTGCTTCTCATTATTGCTACTAACTGGTTTTTATGTGTCTACAGATCAGAACTACTGAATTAACTGGAAAAAAGTCATTTTAAAAATTATGTTAGCTCAATGGGAAAACAGCCATGGCAACTGAGGTGGATTCTGGTCTGCTCCGTGTATTGTCAATAGCCCTGTCAGTCCATCCCCAATTACAGAGGCTATTTTACTGGTATTTTTAGTAAGAGTCTGAAAACATGGCTGGATTTTCAGAACATGAGTTAAGTTTGATAGCTAACATAGTTTTTGCCTTATGAAAACAGCAACGTTTGAAACCAATTGCAAAAGCATCCACACAGAAAACCATAGCATCCCTTTTGTGTAATGGGAGTGCAACAGCCAGAAAAGGCTGCAGTCTTTTCCCACCCTCTCACTTTTCAAAGATTAATGGGTCAAACCTTTGGCTGACTCATACTCTGAAAGCAAGGAACAGCTCACACATTTAAATCTTGCTGCAGAAGTTCAAGATGATATGGATAAAACTTACATGCGTTATCCATCTGCTAGAGCTAACAACCTGCATAAAAATGGAAGATGTATCTGAATCAGAAGGCAAGACAGCTGAGTTGATCTGACAGCTCAGTGATACTAAAGGAAGGATATCTCACCCACCCCCCTTTCCAAACCGTCCTCATGTTCCTAATTCTAGTTTTCCACCACTGCTCTTCCATGGGCTTTGCTTTTCAAAACTTTTTCAATGAGCCAATTCAGCTAACTAACTCAGAAGAAAATGGATCAAGCACGAAGTAACTTGATCCTTTGTCTTTAGCCAAAGGGCAAAACCAGACAAATGCAAATTCTTTGATGACCACCAGAATGGAAGCTAGGGCCAGGAGTGAAAGATGGCAGAGAAACAAGGACTCATCCTTGATGGTAGTGATGAGCTGCAGCACAGCAATGTCCTTAAATCTGCCTGTGTGCCACCTCAGTTCATGGTTTATCTTCAGTGTTTGAAGATTGGGCTCAAAGGGTTTGACTCAAGGTGTAGGATTCTCTATGCTGCTCTAACAGCTCTACTGCCATGATGACAGAGGGGTAACTTGCAATTTTGTGTAAAGTATCATCTCAGTCTGTGGCTTTGTCATCAGCAACAGTGTGGCTCAGACAGTCCCATCCACCCCATCCATTTAATTTATCCTTAATTTATCCACCTGCCCTTCTATTCTCTGCCAAAGAGTGATTTACATAGCTGTGTAAAGAATCACCCAAGTCAAGTGAACTGGCAGAAGAAAACAAGGAGCACATCTCTATTTTGTTGTATTAGGTCCATTGCCTTGTTTGTTCATGAAATAGTACACAAACAGCTCTGCTGTCACACTGCAGGGAGTGGAGCAAGAACAATTGGTGGGAAGAGAGGGAGGTGGCAGGAAAAAAAGCCAGAATTACTTAAGCCGGTATTGTCACCAAATAAATCCTCATGGACCCACAGCTCATGTGAACAGAGCCTTTAGTCTAGTTTAAAGTGACCTTTCTTCCAGAATAGCTTGTTCTGTATGTGAAGGAGCTCTCACTGAACCAGACAGGCACATTACAGTACATGAAGCATATTTGCAAAGGGACTTTGGGGTCCAGTTTATAGAAAATATGGGGGAACCTAGAGTCCCACACACTGGCTCAGTGACAAAGTACAATAAATATTCTGTGATGCAACCTCTGCCATCAACAGGAATTCAGCTGCTGGTGTGGCCTGTAACAGCAGCAGTTAAAAATGCCCTAATGCTAAGGGCTGTTCTCCATCCTATTTGCCATCCCAGAACTAGTCCATAGAAGTGTGAATATTAAAGCACTAAATCACCATAACACCAAAGAATCTGAAAGGCCAGGATAAGAAACTAACATTCAGCTAAACTGTATTTCACTTGCCATCTGTGCAGCTACCTCCCTAGGATTTTCTCCCCATCCTCCCAAAAACACTACAAGAATCATCCCCACAAAGATTTGCATTCAACTTGGGAAAGATACAACAGATCAAGAGCATCCAGGAAAGCCCCATGCTTTCATTACCGCTTGGAGCCTCTTTGGGAGGCAGTTCTTGTCCTGGGTGTCTCCTTAACACCAGGGAATACCACCAGAGAAGCCACCCTGCTACACAGCCAGTCTGTAGGGAAGATAGTACAGACTCAAGCTTTATGCTACATTGTCTGTTCTGAGATGGCATCACTCATGAAAGGAGTAGCTAATGCAAAAAAATACATGGATAAATTAATAAAATTTTCAAAAATGCAGCTTTTGCCTTTGCCTCTGTATGTAAGTTTTGCCTTTTTTTCCCATGCCACACCCTTAGTTTTTCTTTGTAGTTCACCATGGCAATACACTTTCCTTTAAATATTTTTCTATTGAAATAACTATGCACAAGGCTGAGCCCAAGTGTTTTCCACTGAAACACACACAGTCATAATGACTGTGTTGACATCATCTTCAGAAGCTACTCACAGTGCTAAAACTTCAGTGCAATGATTTGCTGCAGCAAAATGTGATGATTTAGAAATGCCTTAGAGACAGTTATGCATTGTAATTCAGGCTTTCTTTAGCTGCATGGTGCAGGAGCTGTTTGCTGGGGAAAATGGTCCAACGCCTATGGTCAATCTGTATTTAAATAAATGCGTTATTCTCTCAGCTCATATTTCAGTTTCATTTTCCAGTAGTTGTACTGGAAAAACTCCAAAGTAACTGTGAAACCTCGTAACAGGGTGCAGGCAGATTTGCCAGCAGTGCTTAAGAGGGCAACAGTCCACACCAGCAGCTGCTGGAACAACTCCTGTGTCCTATCACCTCATCACTTTTCTCTTGCACCTTCTTTTCCCAAGAACTCTGCTCCCCAGGGTCTGCCTGTCTCTGTGGTGACAGGCAGCCTTCAGTGCCAGAACCACTCCTCTGGTCACGCCACTTCCTGTACATTTGTTATCTGTCTACAAAGAGGAAAGTCCTGGGTATTAATATTTATTCCTTCCCACTTAGACTGTGTTTTCACTGTATTCCAGTGCAGTGCAGCTGCCATTCCACTGTCACTTTTGGTCTTGCCTCAGCCATGTTCCCTCCCCTCCAGTGCATGTGATGGCAAACCCATCAGCTAAACCCATTTGTTTAGACTGCGTGGAGCTGCACTTTTCCCTGCATGATGCTGCAGAACTGGTATAGGAGGTGGTGTTGCTAGAGCAAGGGGGCTGTCAGGGGGATTCCTGCCTTACAAGCCTTTCCTTCGATGCACACGGGGTGTAGCAACAAGTTCACATGCACAAAGATTTATTAGTGGGGCTGAGGGCATACATTGAAATTAAGAGTGAAAAAAATAATTAGAGAGACTGAGAAGGAGAAAGGAAAGGCAGAGCTCTTCCACATGAACTGTTAAAAAAATGGGGAGAGGATCATCAGAAAGTATCCTCTCCTGGACTTCTCTCCAGGCTGCCCTGTAGTGCTTTTACCATAGCAATGATATAATGGTTATTGGGACCCACTCAAATGTTCTTGGTTGAAACCACTTATGTTGTGGGTGTCACATGCTTGGTGGTTGATAAGCTTTGTGCCCCCTGAAATGTAAACCAGAAGCAAAAGGGTAGGAAAAGAGGGAAAGGAGGGGTGATTCCCACGCTGGTGGCAATCGCTTCCCATGAGAACCTGCTGAGAACACTATCGGGCTTGCAGGTGCAAGGCCATCAGAATAACAACATGAGAGCAACAGAATAACAGCATGACACCAACAGCATGAGAAAAACAAGGGAAAGATACTTCCCCAGGAGCTCTGGGGAACATTGCCAAGGCATCCAGGGTGGGAGGACACTGCTCTGGGAGACAGGTTTGGAGCTGCAGATGGAAGGCCCTTAGCAATACAGAAGGCTCAGGTGCCCAAGGTTCGGGTGCAACAGCCCAGGACACACTGCTGGTGCTTGCTGGGCCCTTTTGTCAGTCCCACAGCCTCACACTGAGCTGGTGGAAGGCACAGAAAAGAAAATGCTTCTGGGCCAAAACATCACTTTAGTTTGATGAAAGCCAGTCGTGAAACTACATGTTCAGGAGCCTCTCTCCTATGTCTAATATCTATCTTGTGGTCAGCCAGATCAGGGATCCAACCAAATCAAAATTAATGGAGCCAAAAAGAACAAAATATTTTGAAATATTAAAGCCAGCTTCAGAGAGAAAGCAAAAGCAGAGACGTGCATGGGCAACTTCTCCAAGCAGCAGCAGGGGCTGAGTCTTTCTTAAAACCCATCATGAGCATACACTTCCAGACATGCTTTCCTGTCCCTTTCCTTGTATAGGCACGATCTCCACAGTGACCTGGTTCACAGCAGGCATCCATCCATGAGCTATGATTCTTCTCTTTCTGCTATCTTAGTTTTCCCCCAGACTGGTTTACCACTTAGCCACACAAATAGTTGTGTTGACCTGACAGAAAAGGCTGTGCAGGGTCCAAGTGCCAAAGGGAAGGTAGAAAACATGATCTTTTTCTGCTTTAAAAAATAATAGGTTAAACCATGGCCCAAGATGTCTTTGCATCATTTTTCCACTTGAAGACCCTAAAAGGCTGGAGAAGAAAAACTTGGTCTGTCTCTGTGTTGGGTACTACCAGACTAGGACAGTGCTGTCACAACCGCATTGCATTGTTCCTTGCTGCCGTCCTTTATTAGGGTAGCAGCATTACCAAGTGGAACTCTCCCTCACAAGTCTTTTTCAATCTAGTCAATAATAGCTTAGCTGCTGGAATGGAAAATGGGCACATTCCACATGGAAATGACAAAGAGCTGGGAGGGGACTGAAAAAATACTGGGGTACAGGATTCGAATTCCAAACGCTTTTGCCATATTTATGGAAGGGTCTGAAAATAGCTTTTTAATGGAGGTTAATTTAAGATACAGCACTTGGGCAGAAATGTTCAACGGCACAAGCATGGGGCAGACAACACAGAAGTAAAGACCAGACCTCAAGAAGGAGGCTGAGGGGATTATAACAGTGAAAGACTTTAATAATGTCAAATACTGCAGCTAAAGTCTTATCTGTACATCCAGTTCCAGGCACTGCACTTCAAGAATAATTTGGCTCTGTTGGAGAGTGTCCAGAGAAGAATGATGATAGGTTTGAAACCACAACCTGCAATGAAAAAACAGAACAAACTGGGAACTTCTTACCCTTAATTACAGAAAACTGAGAAGAGAGGTGATAGCAGATACAAAAAAGGGAAAGGTTTTTGAAGAAATAAATTCTTTTCTGCAGGAGAAGAAGCAATGGGCTTTAATTGCAGTAAAGAAGATTCAGTTTATGTATAGGGAAATATACCAGTAGATAATTAATAGAATTAGTTTCTTGTGAAGGATAGTGTATGAAAGCTTTAAGGTTAGAGGAATGTCAGTCATGAATATTTAAGGCATAATTGATCCTATATAAGGCCAGTGAGGCCAATGGCCTCTTGAATTCCCTTCTGTACAGGCATGCTCCAGATGCAGGGCAGACAAGGAGGAAGCACAGAATTAACAGAGATTAGTAGAGAACAAAACAGTGTAACAGATTACATTGCAGCAGAATCGGGGAAGTCTTGATGGCTTGTTTCCTTCACCCTTAGTGCCAAGGTAGGATCTGGGTTCAGGGTAGCTATGTATTTCTGATAGTCTTTGAGAAACTGAAGGGATAATATTTCCACAGTGTGCATGTTGGCTTATTGCTGGAAAGGGGTTTCTAAAGTTGGCTGGTGGGGAAAAAAAGTACTGTGGAAACTGTGAAGGCTTCAAGTTCCTCTCTGTGTACCATGGCCTGTGTTTGCCTATTTGATGTGACTCTTTCATAGGTGACAACAGTGTTGTAATATTATAAAACAGTGATTTTAGTTTATCCTCAGACCAAAGGCTTGCTTTTGAGTGCACAGACAGTCCAGGTCTGTACAAGCTAACTGTTCCTCATCATGATTCCATGTAAATATGTGGGTGGCACACAGGCAGCAGCTCTGTGCCTGCAGAACAGCTGTGCAGCTGTGTGCTGAATTTGAGGCTGAGCACCAAGCACTTAGACCTACTCCTCTCCCACCATGGTGTCTCTCATTTGCCATTGGGATGCACGTTACCCACACTGCTGGATATGGATTGACTCTGAACATCTTCACTGCATCTAAAGAACATGTTGAATGCTTGGAAATGTCACTCCAGAGGGTACCAGAAATGCCTAGAGCTTTAGCTGTGCGTTATCTGTTGTGCAACTGTATTTGACGGAAATCATCAGATCCAATTATGAGCAAGAGCATCCCTTAGCCCGCTTCCCTCAGGATTATTATCAAGACAGCCATAGAAAAACCCTTCAGGAAAGTGTATTTCATTTCTTGCAATAAAATACAGATACGTGTACACTTCTAATCTTGTCAGACACTTGTCTCAGACATAGACAGCAGGATCACCCTCACTAGTTTCTGACTACCTATGGACAACTCCCTTTTTTTCATGTCCATCTATAAATCTGAAGCAAACAATGATGAAGATTTCTTCACTAATGGACTTTGGGCCCTGTTGACGAAAAGTTCACTTTTAAGTATTGTTTTATTATTTTCAGGAGGAAAAAAACCCAGCTTTTTTAGGGACCTCTGACATGAGTTGCTGAGAAAATTGCAGATTTAAGACTGCATGAACAAAATTGTTACTCAGACTTCATTCACATGTAGCATCTGTTGTATCTAACTAAATTAGCATCTTTCTTTTTACATTCCACATGGTACTAAGCATACTTCTTTTTCCCATAATATTGTAGTTCTGCTTTTATGTAACACAACCTGAACTAGACACAAAGAACATTGAATTGGAGATAGTCATAGCTGAAGGGCTTCAGACAGAGACAGGCTGACCTCAGAGGAGGGTTAAGCAGGAGCAAGATGCTGTCCTGGACACCAGAGGCTGCAATATTCCAGCCAAAACATTGCCACTGACAAGGAAAGCATAGGAATGTGTTTCCTAACCACTTCCATGGTGGAGTTCAATAGCTGTTTCATTTACACTTCATTGATTTTTAAGAGTAGAAAGGGTATTATATCATCCAGCTTGACCTCCTGTTTAATAAGCACAACTGAGTTTTACTGAATTAGTTAGTGTTGGGCCCAAAATCTCATGTTTATTAAAAGTATTTTCCACAAAAGCATCCAGTCCTGAGCTGAAGACTTGAAGAAATGGAAAATCTTCTGCTTCCCATGGTACTCTGTTCCACTGGTTAATCACTCTCACAGCTGAACAATTGTGCCTTATTTCTCTTGTGAAATGTGCCTGGCTCCAGCCGTTAGTGACATTAAGGGGCACCTGGTATTTCTTCCCTGTAAGAATAAATTTTATTTTCAAGTCACCTCCTAATTTATCTTTGGTTTTTATAGAGATTGTTTTGTTTTGGGGGTTTCTTTTCTATTTTTTTTTTTTTTAAGATAAAACATTGCTTTTTAAGTGTAGAAACCGGCATACCTATGGTAAAAAGCCATGACCACAAGCGTACTTGCTGCCAGTGTCCTGTGTGCCCAGCCCATCACACCTCTTGCCAGATTTCTCCTCAGGAGCTGCCCGTCTCTTTCTGCTGTCAGACCTATTTCCCAGCCCGTTTCAGGCACAAATAGTTTGGTTTCTTAATGACTTCAATGGGAAGTGTCCTGGCTCCCTGTGACCCAACAGGGCAGCATTGCAAGCAGGTGTCGGGCAGCAGCACCTTGTGTTGGGAAGAGGAGTCTGGCAGCAGCAGCCAACACTGCTGAGCACAGCAGAGGATCTCCATCCACAGGCGTGGTTGCCCACCTTTGGTGACAATTAGGTGACAATTTAAACCAGCCTGATTAGTCTCTGCCCATATCATCCCATCTTGTTCCTAGTGCCAACTCTCATGTTTATATGACTCTCAAGGACCCCACTCCAAGGCAATAAATCCACAGAAAACTTTCACTTGTTTCACTGAAGTAGTTTCCTAGCACTTTGGTGCCCAGAACCAGCTCATCAAGGGGCTGGAGAAATTCCAGTGTCAGCACAATGGAGGACATTGAAATCTGTGTTCATGTCATAGATGTCAGCTCCTACAGCTGTTTTTCATCTGCCTGTGCCCATGAGTCACAACCTGAAGTTTCTCTGACCTCATAGCAAAACAGAACAGTTAACACCATCCTCACAATTCATCTGTAGACCTAAAACCACCTTAAAGCTGACTATCTTATATATAAAGTCAAGTTTCAAAACAATACAGACACATGGAAGAGGTAATATTAGGCGTGCATTTTCAAATTGTCATTGGAATGAGCCCTGCCTACATCTTGGACTACAGACCACAAAAAAAGCTGGAGATCAGCATATTTTTCAGCTCCCTGAAGATACTCACTGTGTCAAATACCTGAACAGGAGATCAGAGGTTTAGGGAGAAGGTTCAGTCAGCAACCTTGATTAAATCTTCAGCTGCTGCACATCAGGATAATGTATAGGCTTCTTCAGAATAGCATTATTTTACTTTTGGCTCAACAATGAAAAGGAAAGGGAAGGGAAGGGAAGGGAAGGGAAGGGAAGGGAAGGGAAGGGAAGGGGAAGGGAAGGGAAGGGGAAGGGAAGGGAAGGGAAGGGGAAGGGAAGGGAAGGGAAGGGAAGGGAAGAGGAAGGGAAGGGAAGGGAAGGGAAGGGAAGGAAGGGAAGGGAAGGGAAGGGAAGGGAAGGGAAGGGAAGTGGAAGGGAAGGGAAGGGAAGGGAAGGGAAGGGAAGGGAAGGGAAGGGAAGGGAAGGGAAGGGAAGGGAAGGGAAGGGAAGGGAAGGGGAAGGGAAGGAAGGGAAGGGAAGGGAAGGGAAGGGAAGGGAAGGGAAGGGAAGGGAAGGGAAGGTGCGGGGAAGGGGAAGGGAAGGGAAGGGAAGGGAAGGGAAGGTGCGGGAAGGGGAAGGGAAGGGAAGGGAAGGGAAGGGAAGGGAAGGGAAGGTGCGGGAAGGAAGGGAAGGGAAGGGAAGCGGAAGGGAAGGGAAGGAAGGGAAGGTAGGGAAGGGAAGGGAAGGGAAGGGAAGGGAAGGGAAGGGAAGGGAAGGAAGGAAGGGAAGGGAAGGGAAGGGAAGGGAAGGGAAGGGAAGGGAAGGGAAGGGCAGGAAGGGAAGGGAAGGGAAGGGAAGGGAAGGGAAGGGAAGGGAAGGGAAGGGAAGGGAAGGGAAGGAAGGGAAGGAAGGGAAGGGAAGGGAAGGGAAGGGAAGGAAGGGAAGGGAAGGGAAGGGAAGGGAAGGAGAAGGGAAGGGAAGGGAAGGGAAGGGGAGAGGGGAGGGGAGGGGAGGGGAGGGGAGGGGAGGGAGGAGGGAGGGGAGGGGAGGGAGAGGGGAGGGGAGGGGAGGGGGAGGGAGAGGGGAGGAGGGGAGGGGAGGGGAGGGGAGGGGAGGGGAGGGAGGAGGGGAGGGGAGGGGAGGGGAGGGGAAGGGAAAGGAAGGGAAGGGAAGGGAAGGGAAGGGAAGGGGAAGGGAAGGGAAGGGAAGGAAGGGAAGGGAAGGAAGGGAAGGGAAGGGAAGGGAAGGGAAGGGAAGGGAAGGGAAGGGAAGGGAAGGGGAAGGGAAGGGAAGGGAAGGGAAGGGAAGGGAAGGGGAAGGAAGGGAAGGGAAGGGAAGGGAAGGGAAGGGAAGGAGGAAGGAAGGGAAGGGAAGGGAAGGGAAGGGAAGGGAAGGGAAGGGAAGGGAAGGGGAAGGAAGGGAAGGGGAAGGGAGGAGGGAAGGGAAGGGAAGGGAAGGGAAGGGAAGGGAAGGGGAAGGGAAGGAGAAGGGAAGGGAAGGTGCGGGAAGGGAAGGGGAAGGGAAGGTGCGGGAAGGGAAGGGAAGGGAAGGGAAGGGAAGGGAGGAAGGGAAGGGAGGAAGGGAAAGGGAAGGGAAGGGAAGGGAAGGGAAGGGAAGGGAAGGGAAGGGAAGGGAAGGGAGGAAGGGAAGGGAAGGGAAGGTGCGGGAAGGTGCGGGAAGGTGCGGGAAGGTGCGGGAAGGGAAGGTGCGGGAAGGTGCGGGAAGGTGCGGGAAGGTGCGGGAAGGTGCGGGAAGGTGCGGGAAGGTGCGGGAAGGTGCGGGAAGGTGCGGGAGGAAGGGGAAGGTGCGGGAAGGGAAGGGAAGGTGCGGGAAGGGGAAGGGAAGGTGCGGGAGAAGCGGGAAGGTGCGGGAACGGGAAGGTGCGGGAAGGGAAGGGAAGGTGCGGGAGAGGTGCGGGAAGGGAAGGTGCGGGGAAGGGAAGGTGCGGGAAGGGAAGGTGCGGGAAGGGAAGGTGCGGGAAGGGAAGGTGACGGGAAGGGAAGGGGAAGGGAAGGGAAGGGAAGGGAAGGGAAGGGAAGGGAAGGGAAGGGAAGGGAAGGGAAGGGAAGGGAAGGGGAAGGGAAGGAAGGGAAGGGAAGGGAAAGGGAAGGGAAGGGAAGGGAAGGGAAGGGAAGGGAAGGGAAGGGAAGGGAAGGGAAGGAAGGGGAAGGGAAGGGAAGGGAAGGGAAGGGAAGGGAAGGGAAGGGAAGGGAAGGGAAGGGAAGGGAGGAAGGGAAGGCGAAGGGAAGGGAAGGGAAGGAAGGGAAGGGAAGGGAAGGGAAGGGAAGGGAAGGGAAGGGAGAGGGAAGGGGAAGGGAAGGGAAGGGAAGGGAAGGGAAGGGAAGGGGAAGGGAAAGGGAAGGGAAGGGAAGGGAAGAGGGAAAGGGAAAGGGAAGGGAAGAAAGGAAAGGAAAGGAAAGGAAAGGAAAGGAAAGGAAAGGAAAGGAAAGGAAAGGAAAGGAAAAGGAAAGGAAAGGAAAGGAACAGGAAAGGAAAAGGAAAGGAAAGGAAAGGAAAGGAAAAGGAAAGGAAAGGAAAGGAAAGGAAAGGAAAGGAAAGGAAAGGAAAGGAAAGAAAAGAAAAGAAAAGAAAAGAAAAGAGAAAAAAGACTGTCTTGTTTTTGTTTAAGAGCTGTTAACAATTATCACTTAGTATAGTCCTTTGTTTTGTTTTGCCCAGGGATGCATTTAAAGAAAATGTAATCTCTTAATGATACACATGCTCATACATAGATTCCCACAGCAGCTAAATAGGCATTGAACATCAGACTGTTGGTTATGATCATCTGTCTTCCCCTTGTGCATGTTCATTTCATATTCACTGTAGTTCTGATTCATTGTCATTTGTAAAGTAATAAATTCCTTACCCAAAGCTGGTGTCACATTTTCCAGAAGGAGAAGTCTGGAAAGGTGTTGAATAATAATTTAAAAAAGCCTATCTCTGTTTTCTGATCTAATCCCAGGAACTATTATGGCTCATATTGCCATGGCATTATTTTTTACATAGATGCTGGAATACAGGTATCTGCCACAAACAATCAAAACAGAGTTACTTACCTTGTTTCAGTTTCACTTACTGTTTGGCTGCATTCCTGCCATGGAATTTTAAAGCTTATATCTCTTCCATACCACAATTTTATCACTATTCCTTTAAATGAGAATGTTTCCATTTTCCATGAGAATATTCAGAAAATACTCTTTTAAGGCCAGCTAATCTCTCAGTCTAATACCTTGTAAGTCAGTGAAGGTTGTACAGTGTTTGAAATAACATTTCCCTCCTTCTTTTCATGCTCACTGGTAGTCTGTTTCTGTAAATGGCTTCTTGTGAAAAGCACATGAATGGAAGAATCCCAATGTGCCTCTTGTAAGTGTTCATTTCATGCAAGTCATCATAGTCTCACCTTGTTGTCCTGCTACTAAAATTAAGCTTCAGTATTTTTCCTTTAATACCCATGATTTTCCATTCTTATGTGACTCTTACTGCCCATCTCTCAACCTTTTTCTTTAAACTGTATCCTTTATTAGACTCAGTGGCCAAGCTGAGCACACTATTTCACACTATTTCCTCAAAAACTCTCTGCTCTGTCTCCAGGTCTTTCCTTCCTTAAATAAAACTGAGTAGTCGGCAAGTTTTACCTTCCTGCTTCTCACCTCTTTCCAGATCAGAAATGCACATTCATAAATATATCCATGGTCACTACTTCAAACAAGAATATATTATCAGTAGCCCCCAGATGGCAATTTTACAGAAAATAATACAAGTTATTTTTCTTATTACATAAGCAAGGGTTTTGTTTGGGTAGATTTTTTTCTTTTTTTTTATTGAAGTGTGCTTTTCCTTTGGAAGAGTCATGGCAAATAATAATAGCATTTGTTCTCTCATTTAATCCTTCTCTCCAGAACAGACTTAGGGGTAGCATTACTCCTGGCCTGTGTGACAGAACAGGCGACACTGTCCCCACCATCCCTGCCAGGTCTATATAACACATGATTAACATGGGAAAATGCTGCAGGACAACACCAAGCTGCCAGGACTGGAGTGTCGCCTGCCATTTGGTATTGCCATGCTGAGTATTGCAGCTTCTACTCCAAACTTTTGGCTGCTCTGTGTTGACTATTGGCTGAGTGGAATAATTACTGATTTCTCTCATCTCTGGCCTCTGATGGTATTTTACTTCTCTTGGATAGCTTAACTATTCCTAATTCAAAGGCTCATTCAAGTCCAACTTTATATCTCCTGATTCTTCCTGATTCATTTTGTTGATGGATTTAGAGGACTATTATGTAAGGGTGAGACATAAATTTCCTTTTCAAAAGATGTCTAAGGGTTTGTCATATTGGTAACATCTTTCTAGCGTGTCATTCCATTTTGAATTGTTGCTTAACCATTCTCCCAGACACTGAAGCATGGCTTCACTATTAGCTGTGTACATCAGCCTTTCTGGATAGCACAGTTTCAGTCTGTGAGCTGATACCTTCCACTACATTCAGCTGTGACACTGGAAAAAGTTATCACTCCCAAATTTTCTTTGTTGCCTGTCTTCCATGTATTCCTGACCCCTCATATCTGTCAGATGAATTATGTAAGCACTTCCAAAACCATCTCTCTGGCAAAGTGGCCTAGATTGTGAAAATGAATTATTTAAACTTTTTAAGTCAAGTTGTCCCTTTTTCACTCAAGTGAGTTAGAAAGTATTCCCACTGCTTCACCAGGAGAAACCCATGGAGTCAGTATTTTAAAAGAGAAGAAAGAATACCACTTTGGTGGAGAGACATGATGACACAGGCAGCAGTGGCCACTTCTTCAGCTGGCTCTGGCAGAGAATATTTTTCTTCTTCTTGTTTCTGCATGCAGGGCATCTGCTCCAGAAAGATTACAGTGGATAAGACTGGGAACATCTCTGATATGTGGATTTGCCAGTATGAATCAGCACTTCCTAAAAGACGTTCTCCACTGTGCTCATCTGCACAATACAGACATTCAGAAGGAGAGTGTGAGCTACAAGAACTTCATCTAAATCCAGCCAGGATCTTCCACTGGAGCAACCACTGGGCTGTTTTACACCTAAGAGAGCAGTGAAAGATCAATGAAGAACCTGCTGCTGATGTTCCTTTTCAGAGACCAATACTGATGTTTCCAGACATAAAAGAAACTGTAACTCCCCTGTCCTCTCAACACTAAAACACTGGATGAGCATTCAAGTGTGCTATATATTTTTATTGGTGTCTCACTGAACCTTAAACTCTTTCAAATCTCTACACTGACTATACACAGTTTTTCAGTCATGCTACCCTTTACTTTACATTCCTGTGTCTTCCTTCCTTAATCTTGCTGATAATCTCATTTTTCTCCCATTCTCTTCATTTTCCAGCATATTTTCAGAAGGAAACTGATGCTAAAAAACCTCTGCACTGTTTTCTCATTCTTTACCATTCCACTCATTCCTTAACTGCTCCATGAACAGGATTCACAGGCATTTTACCATTACATTTCCTATATGTCCTATGCAAAACATCATATATACAGGCTGGAAAGCTAAGCAGAAGCTTGATGGGAGGTTGTCCTAATTGCTTCCCCCTGTGAAGAAATCCTCTTCTGTGAGACAAAATAGTGTATGATGATGTAAATAAAGATGTAATCCAAACACATATATGCTCTAGTTGAACAACCAGTACCTGTATTCCTTAGGTTTTCAGGGATGAAGAAAGAAACTAATATTGCACATGTAGAACCAGTGTGAAACTTCACCTATCTGCTTGACTGCTCAGGCTGCTTGAGCTATAGGGACAAACTATATTCATTGGCAGTACAACGGAGAGATTGTCCTACAGCAACTGTCATCATGCATACTTTGTGCTGGAACACAGTTACTTGGGTGCTTTCAGGTATTTTCAGGCAAGTTAGATGGGCCTCAGTGCCCCATGTCCATAGCAGAGGTGAGTCAGTCTCAGCTAATCCCCTGGGCTCCATGTGCAGTCAGTGGAGGAGGCAGCGCCATCTATCCACTCTGCTTTAGACATTGAATTTAGGATGTCCTGATTTTTGTCCTATGTGCCTGGCTGTAAGTGTAGTTGAGGGATGCAATGCAATCCAAGACTAATCTTACAATTGTAAAAGAGAAAAAAAAAAAAAGATTAATGGAGGGCTGAATATTACAGTCTTTAGTGCCTCTCAGGCCACTTTCGTACCTGATATGAACAGGCACCTGTTGAGTGGACTCTATTAAAAAAAGCCTGAAAGTTTCAAGTATAAATTGAAAAAGATTTGCGTTTTGGAACACTGCTGCATTACATAAAGGTGACAAATTTCACAGTGTTGCACAGACACTGTATCAAATCAAGATGTTGGTGAAGAGAAGGGAATTGACAGTCCTGGAGCTGTAATAGAGAAAGTCATGTACAGATGTTGCCAAAATATCAGGATCAGCAAACTTGAACCAGCAGCAATCTCTGCAATCAAATGTCTTAACATCAGATAAGTTCACTGCCTCCTGTAAAGTTACTCATGTAGATGATAAATCACCAAGGTGAATATCAGGTGCTCCTCAAAGGCAAAATAATGCGTAGAGCTGGTGCTGAGCACTATTAAACACTTCCCTGGTCCATGAGAAAAAGAATGTTATCTTCATTCCACTCTATACTCACCTTCCTTTTTCTTGAGAATTGATAGTCTTGCATCTGCAGCCCTTTCTTTATCAGAACAAAACACTCCTGCCCATCTCCAAAACCTTTCAGGCACCATACCAGATCAACAGCATTTCCCAACACATAAGGCATGTTTAGCACAGAGCAGAAAACAGTTATCCAGGGGACCAGGACACACAAGATGAGGCAAAGTTGCTGAGGTGCCTCAGAAAGCTTGGCAGATTTCACAAAGAATTCTGACTGATTCCACTGAGACAGAGCTTTGTACAGACTTTTATTCCTGACAAAACACCTATAGCCATCTATATCCATTTCTGGGCAGCTCCCTTCAGCCAGTCTGTATGGCCAAATGCTTTAATAAGGCATAAATAAGTGCTTAATGGTAACAGACACATGAAATAGTTCCCCAAATAACTGTTTTTTCTTCCTGACAGTGACTAGCTTTCATACATTTTGGAAAAACATGTTCAATGAATTCATCATTCTTGCGTCTCAGAGATATTTGCATTATTATGATGATGCCTTAAGTTTTAGTTTTCATGTTTTTCAGATTCTGTGCTGCCCAGGGGTGTAGTTCTGAGCCTGATATTAAGTGCTGGTAAGCTCTCTTCACAGAGTAGGTAGGCAAAACGAATCCTGTTTCTGCTGAAGACCAAGGACAACTTTCAGGCCCAAAAGCACAAACCACAGTGGACTGAAGGGAGGAAGAAGAAGGATGAGACCTCACAACCCGAAGCTGTAATTGGACAATTAAACCCCAAGATGCAAATGGACCAAAACTTCAAAAAGTGTAAGACCTTGTGACTGGTTGGGCCATTTTGTGACCATTCTAAGTCCACCTTGGGTGTAGCTCTGGCCAGGCTCTTGTCCTGCCCAAGGTGTGCCCTAAAGGCCTTTCAATAAATACCTGCTTTGTTCTCTAGCTCTGTCCAGTCTGTTTCAGGTCAGCCTTCCCAAGGCATCAATTAATTACTGACATGCAGTAGTTTAGTTCTTCCACCTGTTAGCATCTGACCAAGATTTCACTGGAGATAACATAGAAATGAGACACCACGCAAAGCAGAAGACCTGAGGAAGCTGTATCTCTGTAAATGACACCCCGGCTTCAAAGGAGAGGGCTGTTTGAGGGAAGGATACGCGGCCGAGAAGAACATTTTCAAAGAAGGGTATTTCTCTCCTAAGACTGTAATCACAGCTGTAACTTCTCTCTGTGGATTCCAGGCTAGGATAGCTCTTGTCAGCTACTCCACTGAACCAGTGGAGGTTTTCTTTCTGTTCTGAAGTAATTCCTTATGAGGGGTTTAAATACCTATTTTCAAACACTCCATCTAGCTAAATAGAATGTTATCCTTTGGTAAAAAAAATACATCATTATTGATTGTGCTCTTTCTAGACCAAGTGAGGTGGTATCTCAGTCTTGGCAGTATATTACACCTCTCCTACTGTGTTTTACCTGTTACTTTTTTCTATGGCCTGAGGTATGTTAGGCATTTTATATATTAATTTTTATATTAACTTTGGGGACATAAAAAGGGTTTATATTTTTGAAAACTGTCTAACTTTTCAAACTATACCAGCTGATCCAACAAAAGACTACCAATAAATCTTGCGTCACCAATGTCCACTTGAAGTACAGCTCTTTCAGTCTGAGCAGCAGATTGTAGAAACCTGCTACAGTCTGGAAGTTTTCTGCCTTACTTGAGCAAAATTATGATGATCTTTTATTCTAAAGCATGATATTTTACAGGCAAAAAAAAAAACAAGAAGAATTTTTCCAAAGGAATGCATGCTTACAACGGAGTGTTGGCTTCAGAACCTAGCTGAACCTTTTCAACTTAAAAGTATGAAAGAATCAAAACCAGAAGAATAAAGATTTTCTAACAAAGACAGTGTTAGTCTTAATGAAAGAGGACCGTGGAAATCTCCACTGGAAAGAATTTGGGAAATGTTATTTACCCTGAATTTTTCAAAATTTTCTCATTGTTATGATTTTCTTTACTAATACTTTATTATTTCTATATGATAGTGACTCAGCAGAAGTTGAGCTCAGTGCTGTATACACATGGGCAAACAGCTTTAGAATCTCAATCCAAGACAAAACACAAAAGACCTAGATGGAGAGTGAGGAAGCGATGCAACTGCATTAGCCAGCCAGACAGCATGGATTGCCAAATATTTTCTAGGCATCATGGCCAACGAGAGCTGCAAGGAGGAATGTGAATTAGAACAATGAATGGGTCTGAGAGATCATGATTAAGAATACATTTTTATTTTTTTCAAACATGGCAAATATGTGGCAGATGCAGGAGTCGCTCTCTCAGTATGCATGACAGGAAGAGAGGACAGAAAAGCTTTTAACCTCAGTGTAGGTGAAGAGATACAGCTGAGTTTTGATGAACACAGAAGGGGAAGTCAGTAAAACAATATAGATGTGGTTATGCATGTAGAGTATGGATTGTACAAGGGAACGGCACAGCTAAGAGTTACCCATATTCTGCGTAAAGTTTCATACTCTTAAGTAGTTTAACTTTAGACAATTTCTGCATCTTGCTCATGCAAAAGACCTAAAACTTGCAAAAAATTTTTGCCAGTGAGATGTATAGGAAGGGCTTTATCTTAGAGGAACCTCAACAATTAAGTCTGTATTTAAATGAATTCAAAAGAGGTCAAAGAAGTCAAAACTGATATCCAGCATATGGGTCTGACTGACAAGCAAGATCATGTACAGTACAAGGTGCTGAGAAGAGTGGAAATCAGGTTTTGGTAGTGAGGGCTGAAACATCTTCCTTAGTCAGACAGAATATAAACCCACTACACATCCTCTGAAGATGTCAAATCCATAAGAGGTTTTACTTTGAACAGAAAGGTCAGGGCTCAGATGCCACTATATATATATATGTATAAACCTGGGCCAGTCACCCAAGCTTCCTTTATGGATGGTAAAGACCTGCTAAATGAACAAAATCAATTTCATCTAGGTTAAATATCTAACACAGGACAGTTTTGAATAAAAAGATCCCTAACCTAGGTCCCTGCAAGTGCCTTTTTCTGTCCACTGACTATGAAAAGCAATTCAGATGGCTGGTTTAGCTGTAGACATCTATGCTACAGACATCTAAACTTAGGTGAGATGACTCAACCACAGAGGCAGACCTGGAGCAATGACTGTAAGTCTCAAGAACAGAGATGGTGGATTATTATACATGTGAGTGTGAGGCCTGTCAGGGATAAAGTGCAAAGAGAACCAAACTCTGTGTATTTTGTGTTTAAGTGCTGCTCATCAATCTATCATGTATGGAATTGTTGCTTTCAGAATGAAAAACTTCCTGCTGTGGAGGAGGAGGAGGCTAGAGGCTCAAACTGCATAAGGAAAGCAACAAAATTATTTCCCTAATGATTACAGTTAAGTCTAGTTCCAAGAATACTGTCTGTGTATCCAGCAAACTCTCTTGGACATGTACATTTCCTCTGGCTCTAAAGTACTAGGCTACAAAATACCATATAAGTGCATGAAATGTCCAGACTTTTTTTCCATGAAAAGAAAGCTTTCAGCATGGCAAAGCTGAGTTCAGACAGTATTATACATCTTTTTTACTGCTAGCAAAGACCAGGTGGGCATTCTGTGTTCATGGCACATCTGCAAAAAGAGCAAACCTGGCATGCAATCCTAAGTTGTCTTTTATTTCCCACACAGATATCTTGCAGCTGCAAATGAAGGGTATTTGGTGACAAGCATGTTTGGAAAATAATTCTTTGATAAAGGAAGTCAAAGCTCAACATTTGAAATAGAATCTCACCACTGCAACAAACTGAATTGTGCCAGGATGATCCTTTGAATGGATAAATAAGAATTCTGTGGGTAAATAAAACAATAAATGCTGCAAGACAATGAATTTAAACTCTGTGGTCTCATGGTAAATCACTGTATTGTGCCTATATGCAGGGAAAGGACAGAAAACACTTTGTGACGTGACATTTGGCCTCTACAAATAAATATTCATAAGTTACAAGCAAAGGGAAGAAACAAACAAAAAAAAGTTTGTAGCTGAACTAATTCCTGTGGTTAGAAAGTATTTGGATAATGATGGGATATCAATAATAACCAGGAAGCAGAACAACAAACAACATAAAATAGCAAACTCAAAGGCAGTCAGCACAGTTTTCCATCAAAGTCAGTTCAAAAAAAAAATTAAATAACTATTGTGGATGAACTCACCACTGTGTTTCTACAGGCTGATGACAGGATGACTACTTTGATTTCAATGTGATGTAAAGCCAAACCAGCACACTGTTGACATAGACCCATTGTCTCATACTAACAGAAACACTGTTCAGTTAATGGGACAGGTCCTGACTGATTCAGACCAGAATCTGAGATGGAATAAGCCAATTGAAGCAGATTATTTGATCCTAGTGGAGAACTTTTATCCTTTCTCACCCCCAGGCCATAGATAAAACAAGTGTCAAATAGCCTATACAGCGAAGGATCAGAGCAATGAGTGGCAAATGGAGGTTGTAATGAAATCCCTGAGGTCCACAGAATTTTCCCTTGTGCAGAGACAATACAGGATCCATACATGTAAGTCCTGCAGGATCTATCCTGTGAGGTCATAAGGCTAAATTTGTGCTGATGACAGTGCAGGGCCGGGGTGAAGATGTGTGCTATAGCAGTTGAATGTGCACATCATGTAGCTGCTGTGGGGATGGCAACACATGATAATGTAGAGAGCAACAATGGATGGTATCTGGGCAAGAGATCCCCTGTGCCAAGACTCATGTCAGTGATGTCACACCCTTGGCAGAGAGAGCTATGTAGCATCTCTCAAATGTCTGTTTGGGGATGCAGACCACAGCTCTGGCCTGAATCGCCTTCAGTTTCACAGGGTCATGAAAATGCCTTCAGACAAAAGAGGTGTTTCATTGCAGCACAGGGGCTGCCCATCTCCACCCAAGAGGGTGCTGTATAGCAGCTCTTCTTATGTCACATCCCTTCATCAGCTTCTTGAAACAGAAAAGCCCAACATATTTACAGTAAATGTATTTATTCTGTTAGAATAGCAGATGCCCTTGTGGCTTATATTTAAGTATCTACCCATGAATTTGGAAAAATCATAGCAATCTGCCTATACATGAAGTCCTACCAAACAGGGGCTTCTTGTCACATTACTACCAGTCATCTCTGCCCCTAGGCTGAAGCTTGAATACATTTGATTTGATACAGCATTATTATTTGTATATTCTCCAGTACTAAGGCCATTAGCAGGCTACATAAGTACCTAAGAGAAGCTCATGAACAGTTTTAACATATTACTGAATTAACATTAAGTAAAATACATTCTGTGTTCAAAATGTAATAGCCCAGCATCAGAAATAGGATGGTTCTCCCTGTGCATACTAGGAAACTGCTAGGTCCCGTTCAGAAAGGAAATCTAAATTCAGGCTGAGCATCATTTGGACGTCTGAGAAAAGGTTTAGTAACATGTCTAGCCAAGCCACAGAACTTTTTCACATCTGGATGTGTCCCATGTGCTAAACTGCTTCAGTCTGTGAACAATTCCAAAATACACTCGGCTTTATTATTGTAAAAGAATGTAATGTTATATAACCAAACGTGAAAGCACATATTGTGGAATATTTCAGAAAGAACAACATGTTAAAACTGCACTTTTAAAACAAGGTTTGAATTTAAGGGAGAAAATGGCCTCAACTGGTCTGCATATGTCAATAGTTTACTTTACGTAATCGGCTGAAGGCGGAGAAGCCTGCCAGGAAAACTGCTTTTAAAAATAAAATCACACGGGTGAAATGGGCTTTCTCCAGAGCAGAGGTGGGCCTCAGCTGCAAATATCATATCTGGCTTGTTCAGAAGTTTGAAGCACTTAAATCCCAAGGTATTGTTCCACTGTATCTTTGAAACAGATTTAGAAGTTATCTTCAAGGAATTAAGAACGTTTCTCTCTATATAATAGGCAAAGAAATTCTGAAAGGTTATAAAAATAAGATCTTGGGATGGATGAGGGGGATTTCCTATGCAATATTAGCAATATCAAGATGGACTTTTTCCTGGGTTTACTGAATGGCTCTTTAGGGTCAGAAAATCATCCCGAGTTCTTCATCTTTATTTATTTGTGGACTGTGAAAATAACAACCAAGCTCTTTGCAGGTCCACAGATGTAGTTGTGTTAAGAAGGAGATTGTGGTACGATGGAAAAATGCCAGCCCAGACCCTCCAGAGATCCTTAGGAAAGGCCTGTCTCAGATTTCTGCCTATAAAAGAGAGAACTTCAGAACAGTACTGTGGAATATGTGAGAAATATGCCTTTGCTTGCACTTACTGACAAGACACCATGAGAAAGGCAGAGAAAGGCATTAGAGATTTTCTTACTCATAGATAAGCAAAAGGTTTAATGTAAAAGAGAGGAGAGGAACTCCAGAGTGGACTTCTTTTTAATCCTCCAAGGTTCCTTTTATGTATCATAAAGATGGGCCACCTACAGTCTATTTGTCCCTCTGGAGTTTTTGTCTTTAATTATGCTGCAGAATTGCCGAGTTTCATCAGCTAATCATGATCCTCTCTGTCACTTCTGAGGCTTGATAAAAATAACCTGTGTTTTCTGGGTAAAGAATGGACAATGGACAATGCTCAGGATAACACCACTCCCTATTTCTGCCTATTCCCTCTGTCATCCAAGGAGGGTTAATAAACAAGCATGCTTAATAAACTGGGGGCAAAGTCTGCCTCATGGGTATGCCGCTTCTCTTGAGTGCCTCGACAAGTGTGGATGTAGTTCACCTTGTGCACATATCCCTCACTAGCTGCATTTCAGCAGCAGGCAATCTCTGTAGGGGAAACACAGCAGTCTTTCCCATTCTGTGCCACCAGGATTACACAAAGGAAGGGAAGTGAGGAATACGTCATCCAGCTGAAACTACAGAGAAAATTCAGGAAGAAAGACAAACATCTGAGCTGGAACATAGCCACATCTCAGAGGTTAACACCCTACTTCTGTAAAAAGTGCCATAGTCATAACGATAAAAAAGTGGTCAAGTCCTCATGTTTCATACAAAGAAAGTTTTTTCAATTCAATTTCCATTTTAAAACCCCACAATTCAGAGCAATGCTGTTCTTTCCAGGCACTCTACAGTTCTGGGTAAAATCTGCAACAAATAGGATGTCTTTTTTGGTTAGGAAATCTTAAAAAATGTGGTGTGTGTCAGAATCCAGTGAGTAAATCAATTATTAATTCAGTCTATGGGTTATTTATGAATCATTTCTTTGCATGCTTTACTACCCATTACTCATTCTGTGTGGTCGATTCCTTTAGGCTTTGTCTTCACTGCGAAAGGGATCCATTCTTCTCTATGAGCTACCTGGGCCAGATCAGCCTTGCTCTCTGCAGCTGCATTTTTCTTTGAGTTTACAGAGACAGAAACTGCTGAACCTTGCTTCCATCAGGATTTAAACTGGGATAGCCAGTTGGAGAAAGACAGCAATTTTAATGGAAAAAAACCACTGGGCTTGTTTTGGGTTTTGTTTGCTTTGCAGCAAACATGTCATTTTTGTCCAAGACATTGTTTCAGCTCCCTAATTGAATGACGGAAATTTTTTAAGCAGAACAATGAAATGGTCTTCTTGTGAAAAAAATTCTGGTTGCCATCCAACTATTTGTGAATAATTCTGATTGTAGAAGTCAGATAAAACAAACTCTCTAAATTATTTGTGAATACATTTGTATTTTGTATCTTTTCAAGAGATTCTGTTTACTACAACACTTGGGCATTGCTTTATAAAGAGAAGGGGATCTTATTTCCTGTCCAGCATCACCAATTTCTTACCCATTTGATCTTACTCAGTATATAAAGTCATATACCACATATGACATATACCACATATGGTTCCATATACCAGAAAGCAGCTCAGCTTTCTTCCATCTTATGCTCCATGAAGCTTTAACTCATTCTGATAAGAAACAAGATATCTAGAGGTAAGCAGGAGGGCCTAGCTAAAAATATAATGGAATTAAAAGCTTGCTTTTTGAATGCCTTTTTTGTTACTTAAGATCTGCCTGTCAAGTGAGGTGACATTCAGCATGAACTGGATTTCAGAATCTCAGCCTTAGTCATTTCTGCTTAATGCAATAACATCTTGAATGAAATAGTTTATTTCCTGGCAAAGGGCTTAACAGCAAAATTAGACTGTGTTCTGGCATGGCACTTAAATTGGCTTCCAGAAAGCTTGTGATTATCTTCTGAAGCTGGCTGAGCCAAGGGTCTGTTTTTTATCAGCGCTTCTTGGTCTGTTCTGTCCTTTTCATTCGAGATACAGCCTCACTAGTGCTAAGTAGAGGAGGACAATCCCTGCCCTGGTCCTGCTGGCCACACTGTTGCTGATACACACCAGGATCTCACCGGCCTTCTTGGCCACCCGGGTACACTCTGGTTCAGGGTCAGCTGCTGCTGCCAAACACCCCCAGGTCCTTTTCTGCTGGGCAGCTTTCCAGCCATTCTTCCCCAAGCCAGTAGTGCTGCCTTGGGTTGTTGTGACCCAAGGGCAGGACTCAGCACTCTGTTTTATTGAACCTCATACAATTTGCCTTGGCCCATCGATCCAGCCTGCCCAGATCCCTCTGCAGAGCTTTCCTGGTCTCCAGCAGTTCAACACTCCCTCCCAGCTTGGTGTCATCTGCAAACTGACTGAGTGTGCACTCAATCCCCATGTCTAGATCATCAACAAAGATGTTAAAAAGGATGTGTCCCAATACTGAGCCCTGGGGAACACCACTGGTGACTGGCTGCCAGCTGCATGTAACTCCATTCCCTACCACTCTCTGGGCCATCCAGACAGCTTCTAACCCACAGTGCACCCATCCAAGCCATTTTTCCAGGAAAATGCTGTGGGAAATGGTGACAAGGGCTTTACTAAAGTCTCAGTGTGATGGAAGAGATGTTAAAGCTTCCATTGCTGCTGGTTATGCAGTCCTTGTTTCTATAATGTCTAAAAAGATTCATTATTCTGTAAACGAGTTTACGAGACCGACATCGTCACTGTGTAAAAGAGAAAACAACTTCCATTATCAAGATAATAAATCAACCACAAAGACCCATAAAATTACTTTCTTCTGCCCTTGAGAAAAATCCTCCACACAGAAAAGGATAGGTCATCTCCAGACCATTCATTTTTCAGTCCATTATCTTGGCAATGTGCACAAATTTATAGAAAATACCATGCAGTCTGACATTTGTGACAGACATTCCCATGTAGGTAAAATGGGACTACAAGTGTGAAACATTCTTCAGTGTGCCACTGGCCAGTCTTGAAATCATTACAACCTGCAGCCTTGAAGTGAATCCCTAGGAGGCAAAAAACTTCAAATTCTTTTTTATTAATCCCTTGAGCTGATCACGCCCTTTCCTCTCTTGGGCATGAATAAAAAAATTAATTTTCCAGAACGCTTTAAACAACATCCAAGTATTTGTATATGCAGGCAAAACGTGCAAGACCATTAAAGCAAGAACAGAGAAGTCCAGAAGAATGTGAGCTATTTAAGCTTAGGCAGTTTGCTAGAGAAAAAGACCCTTGCTATGGTTTGTTTCATGCTCCTGGTGAACTCTACAACAACAATACCAACCTGTTTCGTTCTGGAGAGTGACCAGTATAGGACAAAGTTCATACAAACTTTTGTTCAGTTGATTAGAATCATGGAATTGTCTTGATTGGAAAAGACCTCTAAAATTGTAGTGTCCAACCATTAACCGAGTACCACCATGTTCATCACGAAATGTTGTCCCCAAGTGCCATATCCACATGCTTTTTTTATATATTTCCAGGGACATATATTCCACCACTTCCCTGGGCTGCCTGCTCCCATGCCTGACAACAGGGTATTGAGTTAAGGGAAGAAAATGGCAGGAACTGCTGCTTGTATGGTGTGATAAGAAAGAGGCTTCAATTTTGATCTGAATTGCTGACAACTCTGAAAAAGCTCACGTGTGGCTGACTCCAAAGCTGAAGTCTACAGAGAAGTTACTGGCAGTGTGCTGGGAACTTGATCTCCTCTCCCTTGCTTTCCAGCCACTAAATTGCTTCAAAGGAGAACTAAATTGCTTCAAAGGAGAACTAAAAACACATCAAATGCTTCCTGATAAATAATTTTCCACATACACCATTTCTGTACTTGTCATAGGGGTGCAACGAGGGTGAAATGTTCTACCAGCCACTCTCTATCTGCTAAGGTGCCCAGCACATAATGAATGTGTTTGAGAGTCTGGGATTTGGATGTCAGGAAGCAGAGAAAAGCAGAGAAAACTCATAGAACTTCATAGCTCTGACTGGGATGTAGGAAACCTTCCTGGTTTAAAGAAGTAATAATAATAAAGCCTGTGAAAACTGGTAACTTCACATTTATGCCTGGTGTTATGTGATCCTTCCCCCCTTTGAGGTACAGAGGATACCTTGTTCTACCTTCAGAAAACATCCGGCTCAGTGGAAATAGGATGTTTGTTCTGTTCTTCTGAAGAAGTTTGAAGTAGAGCCCAGTCTGGGGCCCCTGCTGAAAGGCTCATGATGCCTCACTCCCTTGAGGAGATTTTGAAGGAACCTAATTTGCTGTGAGATACAAATGAAACCATTTACAACGAACAGGTTTTTCCCTTTTATGTGTAATGCAATCCTCCTTTTAAACTGGTGGATTCCTGTTGTCCAGTTTTGCTGAGGCACACACTGACTTGTTGTGCATATCCAGCTATAATGCAAAAAATATTGAGAGCCCCAACTAGCATGGCTGGCTTATTTGCAATTACAAATGACCACAATTCTCAAATTTGGAGAGAAAAATTTGGTTTTAGGAAGATGTTTCTCAGCGGATAATCTAGGCAGAGATTTTTCAGCCTAATATCATTCTTTGGTTCTTCATGATAACTGCAGAAGATTTAAAAAGAGTTTGTCCAGTTTACATTTATCCTGGAAAAGAGATTGGAGAACTTGCATAAATCTTACATAAAGTAAACAAAAAATGGGTCTTAACTCATTTTTAAAGCATTTTGTCCACCATTTAAGGTAGAATTTCCATTTATTTTTGTTGTTGCTACCCATTAACTCCAATTTCTGACACAGAGCCACATAGCCACATAGCTGTTCAAGATCCCATGCCTTATATTTATTTTCCTGAAACTGCTCAAAAATTCTCTGCTGCAAAAAAGGAGAAAGTTGATTTCCAAATTTTTAAAAGATAAACAACAATCAAACAAATTCCCAAACATATAGATTGTGATGCCTCTAAAAATACACAAGTTAAACTATCTCTGTCTCAGATGCCAGGTTTTTGTACTGTTATAACTACAACAGTTTATCTTTCTACACTGCACCACTGTGAGAAGATCAGTGGTGCTGTGTGTGAGTCAAATTCCCCTAAAACTGCAATCTTGTCTTCTTTATCTAATAACCAGCAAGCTGAGGCTGTGCTTGGCTGCTGCTGACATCAGTGATTCTGCTGAAGGAACTAAACAAACAGTTAAATGCCCAAAAATGCTCACCCATGGCATAACAGCCCAACAGTCAGAATTACTTCAGCTTTACCACAGCAGAAACAGGGTCAGAAACTTGTTCCATATAATTCACATCCTGCTAATGATGAGCTCACTGAAGATGGCAGCTTCTGACTTTAAATGAAGAATAGAAATAAAACAGATATCTAGACTCCCAAGGGGTTTTTTTTCAGACTGTGTTTGGCTTGTAGTGTTGGTTGTCAAATCTGTACTCCACTCTGGTTAGACCACACCTGGAGTACTGCGTCCAGTCCTGGAGCCAGCAATGGAGGAAAGGCGTGGACCTCTTGGAGCAGGGCAAGAGAAGGACCACAAAAGTGATTAGAAGGCTGGAGTACATCTCCTGTGAGGAAAGGCTGAGAGAAGAGGTTTTTCAGCCTGGAGAAGATAAAGCTTCAAAAAGACCTTTTTGCAGCCTTCCAATAAAAGGGGGCTTACAAGAAAGATTGAGAGAGACTTTTAAGAAGGGCATGTAGTGCAGCAGAAATAAAAATGGAGTTTCTGAAGTAGGGCAGGTTGAGATTAGATATTAGGAATAAATTATTTACTGTGATGATGGTGAGACACTGGCAGAGAGAAGTGGTAGATTCCCCATCCCTAGAATCTTTTAAGGGCAGGCTGGAAGGGGCTGGAAGCTGGAAGGAAGGAAGGGCAGGAAGATGTCCCTTCTCATGGCAGGGAGGCTGGAACGAGATGATCTTCAAAGGTCCCATCCCACCCATTCTATGCTTCTGTACCTGATCAGCAGGAGCCAAACCCACTGCCTAGAAAAAAAGCCAAACTGTCGCCATGCTCCACCAGTACAGCCTGCTCCTGTAAAGCCACTTTGGAGCAATATTGTATCTTCCACACAACTGAAAAGGCTTAAGAGCATTTTTATCAACAAAATCCTTGTTTGTGAAGCAGCAAATGAAGTGGACCAGATTGTTTTGGTTCCAGCTCCAGCAGGTACAGCTGTTATTTGAACTTGACATGCTCTTTTCAAGGCTGGCTCTGTCAAAGCAGTGCCTTTTTTTGTTGTTGTTTGTTTATTTGCAAAGAGCCCTTTTGAATACATCCATTCTTTATATGTGTGTAATTTTACAGTGTTCAAATACCTTCGTTTTAATCCTTCTCTCACAGCATGGGAAACTACAGAAAGCTAGCTTTACTCCTGGCATATCAAACAGAAACAGCCCACATCTGGGTCTGACTTCTTTTGATGACATTCAAAAAATTCCATCGCTCGAGGAGCTCCACGAAGAAGACAAAAATCAACATTACACAACGCCTCGGCCTGGATGTCTTGGACCAGGGGACCTAGTCAAAAATACTGTCTTTGCTATACACAACTTACTCAGAGCCCTTGAGATCCACTAAATTTTGGACTGACAGGGATGACACAGGTGCATCTCCTCTAAAAATCTCAAGCCCAAAAGCAACTACAGCTAGTTTGGCCTCAAAAATAGAATAAATCAAAGCAAACTCAGAGAGCCATCAGCTCTGCTGCTCATTACTACAGCAATACAACCTTAGAAGCAAATTTCAAATTCACCTTTAAAAGAGTATTTATAAAGAGCTTAATCTAATACAAGTGGTGTTAGAACATCTTGATAATAGCCTCTATACATTCTATAGGATGAAAACATCTGATTAAATGCCTTAGATAAACATGCTCTTAGCTTTGTGGTTTATCCATTGCAGTACTGAAAAAAATGCTATGCAAAAATTCACTTTAAATATTTCATTAACCTTCTTAACTCTCACCCAGCATCATGATACATGCTGAGAAATTAACAATGTATTTTACATAGCAAATGTATGTCTCTGTCCCAGTAATTTCTGAGCAGAGAATGAATAAATGTCGATTTTCCAGCTGTACCGGCTGAGGAAATTATAGACCCTCCTCAGTAAAGCACTTAACATCTTGTTAATTTGAATAGCTCTGAGGGAAAGCTTTAAGCAGAATAAATGACCCTTTCCCTTAACAAGAAGCAAGGGGCAGCAAATGAGCAAATTTGCATATAGAAAATACTTACTATTCACCAGCACTAAATGTTTCCTGCTCAAACCGGCAACAGAGAAGAATCTAATTCTCTAGAATGTTTTATTGAGGAGCTAGAAAGTTAATGGGAGAGGGAAGATACTACTTATGTTTACCTCAGGAAATAAGCTAAAGTCAGCATTGATAATTCTGCTGAAGTGCTCCCAATTTCCATATTAAAGAGGTTCTTATTTGCTTGCTTAAATCCACATCTAAATAAGACAAATCTGAGGAGGCTTCAGGATTAGTGCTGGTAGATTCTAATAATTCAAACAAGCTTGCACGGTCTTTTTAAACATACATAATAACTATAAGGTCAAAGAATAACTTAGCCAAGATTTTTAAGTGTCTATGATTTTTGTTACTGCCCATTTACCTTGTGACAACTGAGAAAGGCTCAATTTCACAGAAGAGGAGCACAGTCTTTTCCAAAAACAGACTTTCTGAGATATTTTGTGGAGGCCACTCCGATATTAAAGATGATAGTGCATTCAAATATCATTGGAAAATCTTAGCCACAAGGGAACTGGCTTCTCAGCAATGTTGCAAGCTGTATGAGATAACCAGCTTGGCTTTAGTTTTCTGGCTAGCTCATAATGCAGCCCCTTCTGAAAACAAGCTATGAAAACACAGTCTGCTTGAAGTATTGCAAGAGGCTGTACCATTGGGGAAGCAGAAAAATCTTATATTCCCCTCACTCCATGACAAAATCCAACCGATAATGCTCAGATATCCTTTTAAGTGACCTAAGAGAAGCTGCCTCGCCATTTTGGCAGCCATCCAGAGTGTGTATTTTGTGTCCAAAGTTGCGGGGAAAAAAAAGCCATAGAGGCAAATGATTTTGCAGGAAGACTGACACACAGAAAAAGCAGCTGAAGTATTTTTAACAGAAGCAAATGTTTCACACTGTTTTACCTTCAAAGGCCTGGTTGCAGCTCTTGTTTAGTTTCTTTTGTACTTGGCTAGATCCCAGTGTATGATTTGCAGAACATAATCTGCCTTTCCTGTACCTATGGGTTTTTTGGTAGCTCAGGATTAGCATCCACTGAAAAAAGCATTTCTCAAGGCAGCACATTCAACTGCACTCACCAAAATCTATGTTAACAAGATCAATAGCAGTGTGTGGGTTATACGACCCAGGGAATAGCTCATTTTGGGCACCTCATCAGTCATTAGCAGTCACTGGAAAAGCCATACGATTCCAACAGTGACTGCAGGTAGATATCAAATTTAATTGCAGCCAGATTTAAGTGTTTTAGGCTGGTGAGTTTTTGTTTAAATGGCTCTCTAAATGGCATAAGAATGGCCCATTACAACTGCATAGCTGTTTCACATGGAGCACTGCATGTAAAAAATACCATAAAGGAAACCTTATCAATCTCTACAACTGAAAGGAGGTTGTAATGAGGTTGGGGTGAGTCCCTTCTCCTAGGCAGCAAGTGACAGGAGAAAATGGCCTCAATTTGTCCCAGGGGAAGTTTAGATTGGATATTAGGAATTTTTTATTTTTAATCTAAAGGGTTAAAAAGACATGTAGATGTGGCACTTGTGGATGTGGTTTAGTGTTGCCAGTTCTGGGTTAATGGGTGGACTCACTGATTTTTTCCCACCGTAGTGACTCTGTGATTCTCCAAAATAAATTCTCTTCCTCTCAGTTGCTCAGGTTCCTTCCAGAGTCTGTGTTGGCTGTCCTGTTCCAGCGATGCGCAGCAGCCACAAATCCACTGTGATGACCAACGTGACATGAACAGCAAGGACAAGGCAGCAAGAATGTGCTGTCTGAAAGTCTGACTCAGAAAAAGAGGGCATATATGCATGTGTAAGGGATGTGAAAAGAGTCTGTGCCTTGGCTTAAGAGCTGTGCTTTTAAATATGCAGAGAAAGCATCTCCGCGTATTTACATGTGGGGATGTGCAAGGAGCTGGAAATTCCACTATCGCTACATCATCGTCGTTCCATCGGTGTCAGCAGAAGCATCCCACTGCACTGGACAGACAGTACAGCCCTGGTGGGGAGAGAGGTGGAGAAAAATGAAGCTGTGAATGAAGTGCAGAGACAAAGAAAATATCTTTACATCATCCACACCTCTGATTTTTACTTGAGCGTTGTCTTTATCCCCTTCCTGCATTCCACAAAAGCTTCATTTTGCTGTGCTCTCAGCAAGGAAACTCATCTCCACTGACTATCCAGCCTAAATCCAGCCTAAAGCAGGCTCCCCAAAGTCTGCCTATAGTTTCTGGGGGACACCAAAGAAACTCTTTAGGCCACTGTCCCTTCCAGTCAAGAGCATGGGCCATGAGATGAAGTTAGAAGAGGCCAGGTGTGAAACAAACAACAGGAGATTTTTCTTCATTTAATGGTATGGCCACTGTCCCTTTTGTCTGTGTGTCTTAGGGATGAGGATTAGTCCAGCTCTGAAACACCATCAAAGCACTCCCTCAGAAACTAAGAAGGGATGAAAGAAGAGGGAAGGCAGAGAAAAGAAGAAGCCAAAGGACTGGAGGGAACATTAGCTGAAAAGAAAGAAAGACATGGCAACATATGGTTAAAAAATCACAAATAAGGAGCTGCAGTGGGACAAAGAGCAAAGGACTCCCAACACTTCCAGTACTCTGATGAGCTGCATGGAACAGCAGTGCTGTTCTGCCCAGGGGCAGAAGGACAAATGAAAAGAAACCTCACATATTTGGGGGTTGGTGAAGCTCGGTCCTGTTAACACAACCGTCTGGCTTGGCCAAGGCCAGAAGGAGGTGGGTGAGGAGGCCCAACACTGTGGTGGAGTCTTAGCTGAGACAGAGGTAAATAAAAAGGTGAGGGGAAAAGTGCAGCTGCAGGAAGAAATTCTATGGGAGCAAAAGGAGGGAACACAGACCTGACAAGTCTTATCTAAATATGTGATAGCCCTCATCTTGCAGAAAAGGCATAATTCTGCTCATGAGAACTATGAATATGTTTCTGTAATAAAACCATAGAATGATAAAATGGTCTGTGTTGGAACAGACCTTTGAAGAACCTCTAGTCCAAACCCCCTGCCATGGATGAGGAAATCTCCCACTAGACCTGGTTGCTAAAAGCCCTGTCCAACCTGGCCTTGAACACTTCCAGAGATGGGGCATCCACAACCTCTCTGGACAACCTGTTCCAGTGCCTCACCACACTTACTGTAAAAAAATGCACTGCCTGAGTGGGATTTTTTCCACTTTTTGTCCACAGTGATCAGAGACATTAGATCAGAATATAAACTGAAAGACCTGGATACCAGGCTAAATAAAAGCAGTGAAGAGAACAGGAAGAGAGGAAGAAATGTAATTCTCAGGACAGAACTTTTGGGCTAATGACTCGCCTGGATATAGGGACTGAAGGCACAGAGCTACGTGAATGATGACTGGACTCCCTTTGCATCTGTCTTCAACAGAGCTTGACACTGTTACCAATACAGTTCTGGGAATGCTGAGAAGTCAGGGATCATGGCTGAGATCAGGGCTGTCTGTGCTGTGTATGCCAGCAGGTTTTATTTCTCAAGTCTGAACACAAGAAACAAGAAGAGGCAGTAAACAGACAGCAGCACTTTAAAACAAAATGATAGGTTAAGGAAGGAACACCTATCTATCTTGTCATTGACATTTAGAAGACATCTATCATCCCGCTTTCTAAATCCCAAACAAATTTGCAGAATTAGAGTTCAGAGGGATCATGTGTTTCTCTCTGCTCTTCTGGAATGACAGTGGTAGGTCAACTGAGTCTTAAATAGATGATGTATAAAGGCATCTCCTTCCTTTTCCAGAATTTGGAGCCCTTACTGAGGCAGTCAACCAGATGGAGGAAGACTAGTTTGTGGCATAAATTTAAGAGGAAGAACACAGACTTTCTGCCATGTACCAGTTAGACACTTTTTCAATTTTTTTTTTTTTTTTAAGTACAGGAGTTCTTAATCTAACATAGAATTCATAATTCTCTTGGGGAATAATATCCAAATCCCACATGCATTGTCCTAAGTGGGTGGGCACAATACCTCTCTATCACTCTGACATTCCCAGTAGGATATAAGGTAGAGGCCCTCTTTTGGCCCCCACCATTCTTGGACAGAATATCTTATTCACTGGGAGTTACAGTCCTTGCAAATGCATTCCAAATTCTGCTTGATTTAATCATGGCAATTTTCTCTTTCCTAATGGATTGGCCTTTCCCTCTGCAAGCCAGAAACAAGTCAGCTGCAGCAAGAGCAGGGAGTGCTCACTGGTATCACAGCAAACCTTCCACCATCCTGCTTTTCATGGTGTTTGTTCCCAATTCCTTAACAGCAGCCCCTCCTCTCAAGGTCCACTTCAGTTCAGTGAACTTGAAGCCCTGTCATTTCTCCCAGCCACCTCACTGCTCTTGTGAATACAGGCTGCTCATAAACTCTCAGTCTCTGCAGTGACAAACTGCAACCTTCAACTCAGACTGATGGAAAATTTATATCATCACAAAGCTTCCTATTACCTCTTTTTGACATCTCCAGGACCTCCCAGAGATCTGATCTCCAAAGGTTGTGGCAGAACTGCTTTTAACAGGCTTCAAGGGATGGGGGGAGTTTGTCCCAGACAAGTCCCCACATCTTGACTTTCCACCCCCACCTTCAACCAGAATTTAATAAATTTGGCTCTTTTCCAAGAACAAAAACAAAGGAGAGAATATTGCCTTTAATTTCCATGTCTTTCTTTCACTGTCAGTAAAGGAAGGGTAATAAAACACATTTGCATTGCTCTGAGGGGGATTGTGAGGGATAAATTAGTCTGTAACATATCTGTAATTGCTCAAAATGCTATCATGAAAAGTGGGAACAGCATGTGAAAAAGGAATCACCTTTAGAACCCAAGTGATGCTGAGCTGAAGCCTTACAGCAAAAATCATTTTAAGAATAGGAGTATTGTGTACCGAGCTCACTTGCTGATGAGAACACTGTATTAATAAAAGTGAGAAAAAGCCACCACCTGTGAGATGTGCCATCCACATTGGCCTAAAGTTCTTCCTTTACTTGGAAGGAAAATAACTAATTGTGGAGGTGCAAGCAGTGCCTACATGACATGACTTTTGAGATGTAAGCAGGCATCAAGAAACCTGTTGTACTACTATTAAACAACACAAACTGTGCACTGGGTCTATGACCAGATGTCAAAGAGTCTGTGGGACTATGCAAAGGGCATTAGAAGAGGCACTATCAGCAGCCCAGATCTTAAAACAACATGACTCATATTTCATTACTATGAAATTTGCTTTAAAATCTCACCATTTCCTATAGGTAGCAATTATGGAGAGTGGTTCCCCTTCTTCCTAACTTCTGAGTTAGGAAGTTCTTTCTTTGCAAATCTGAACACTAAAAACCTTCCAAAGGAATAAACAAAAGTTGAATATCTCGCATAACCACTAAATTCCAGAATCTGAGCTTTAATGTAAAATGCAAAGAATTATCATGTAATGTAAAATGCAAAGAAACAGAGCTATCAGCTTGGCAAAGCATCCTCTGTTCTTGGCCCAGGCTTCCTACAGGTGGCAAGATTGAACTCTGGTCTGTCTGTGTCTCACAAGACACAGAAAGGGACAGGCTGAGGGAAGGGCACCTGTCACAACACGATCCCTCAGGTGCAGCAAGGACTATTGCTAAGGTATAAAGGCTGCATCGACCTGTACTGGTTTGCTGAGCAAGTGACTTCAGCAAGGGTATGGCTTCTCTCTGTCCTCAGACTCCTTTCTGAGTCATTAGACAGCAAGGCTGTGAATCAGTTGCTTTCGTGCTGCATGGAGAGCAATACTTACAGCACCCAGAAATAGACTGAGGAGGGGAGACACCCCATCAGTATGAAAGATAAAGAGCTTAGCCTCTTCCATAATTATGGTTTAAAGTACCTGCAGTCACATCTGGAGAGCAAAGCAGGATATGTATTCTCCTCCCCCTTCCTCCTCCTTTCCATGTGAAAGGTATGGCGCTACGATGTACTGTCCAAGGGCTAAGGTCATGTTTGCTTTGATCTGATAACAAATTGTATAATAGCTGGTTGGCATTCAAGGAAAACCTGCTTGTGCTTACTTGTGGATAAACTTGTGGTTTATCATCAGAAGTGGAAACGAGGATTACTTCTTTTCAGGGACACGCCAAATGAAGGACAGTTTGCAGGGGACAAATTCCAGACTACTGGTCCATTGTGCAGACACAACTTAATAAACTCCAGAAATTCTGATAGTTGTGAGGTGGCATGGGCTTGAATCCCAGCAAGATCCAGTATCTGTTCTTACTTCTGCTACAAGTTTGCTTCTCAATGGCTTATTAGTTTCTAGAGGGAAGCTGAAGACCTTAAACTTATGTAAAATAAACTCCAGGGCATATCACCTTTGGCTAGCTTCTTTATGGAGATAATAGTGTTTACTCCTCAGCTTTATGAGGGTATTTGAGATGTTATTACAACTGTAGTACTTTGACCATGTAAATGCTACGTTGTCATAGTATTCTCTCCTTCGCTCTTTTATGTCTAAAACAGGACTTTGAGATTTATAGGTGTCTCAGTCAGTCATCCCTCTTTGCTGGGTGTCAAAGGCATCAGGAAATCATGCCTGCCTGTGACAAAGGCTTGTGAGTCAATATTAAATACAGCTGGGGGTTTGACTCCTTGTTATTACATCACTAGGAGAACAGGTAACGTAGCTGGAAGCCAGAGATCAAGGATACATAATATATCACCTGCTCTTTGGGTACCAGTGGCACTCACAGAATCATCTTCTTGGAAAAGCTGGACCTCTGACACTGCTGAGTATATTTCAGAGCCAATGAACAAACCATTACTTCCTCTTTCAGAGGCAGATTTTTACTGCAAATAAATATGCTTGGAATTGTGTCATCTTCAGAATTGTAACTCATATTTTACTGCTTGGAATAAAAATGTTATTTTCAGTATTAATAACCTAACTAAGTCAAAGTGTTCATTTATGTTTTGACTACAAACTCTGTCCAATGCCAGTATAGAACTCCTCTGGAGTTCTTGGATGTGGTCAGAAACTCTGATAAATTTAAAAAAAAATCAGCAAAATCTTGCTTACAAATCCTGACTTTTAAATGTTTTGAGTCTTTCTCACTGTTTGAAACTCCCTAAAGCCCTAAATCTAGATCACTCTCTTTCTTCCTGAGGAGAAGTCCTGCTGCCTTTCTTAGTCATTTTGAAAGGCTGAATTCTCACAAATTCATTTAAGAATAGAGGAAAAGCAGTGGAGTGTTCTGTTTCGCATTTGTGAAATACATAAGCGAGATGCTCAGCCACTGGGGAGGGAGGAGGGCTGGCAGATAAATCATAGTGGAAATTCAGTAACTGTGTTTCTTTTCTAAAATGGGCTTGCTATAGTTTCAAAAGACATTATTTATAGAGCACCACATGCATTAAGAGTTTAACAGGCAAGGCAGACAGAAGGTATCAGTCCCAAAGCATGGTTCAGTATTCAGTCACTGGACACCAAAGACTCACGGTTTTCACACTCCTGAACTCCCACTCTTGCCTGAACATTCCCATTTCTCATTGCCTTTACTCTGCTGACAGACTTTGGAGCCACATCACAAATTGGAACAGGGAACTTTGATCCAATTGAAAAAGCAACACCGCAAAAAAGAGTGGATAAACATCAGCCATATTTTTCAATCAGGTAAGTTCCCTGGTCAGATGCATCACCCACCAGCACAAGTGCTGCACCAACAAGGGAGGTGCAGGAGGAAGGAGTGGCCATGGTGGGAGAAGAAGAGCAGATTCACGATGTCTGTTTAAGCAATGCAAACAGAGTGGTTATTAAGGTGGTCCTCCAGCGCCTTCACCCCAGCGGTTTGAAGGCAAGCTTCACTTAGGACATGGTGAGTCACTCCCTTCGCTAAATGGCACTATTCACAGCAAAGAAAGCCTAAGGTTGTGCCCTGTTCTTGTGATCTTTGTGGAAGCCTGGAGTCACGTTAGCCATGTAAGAATCTCAACATCCCTTTGGAAAGGTCAGTTTAACTTGAACACCTCCTGACTGTGGAGGAAAAAGGCATGAAAGTCACATTGTAACAGTTAGCTCAAAATGTTGAAAGCAAAGAGAAGAATCTCAGGGCCATAACAGCAAAAATGTAATGGCTCCATAGGCCTTGCTATGCCAAATGATATGATAATGCTCACATATCTCTTTAAGTGACCTAAGGGAAGCTGCCTCACCCTTTTGGGATCATAAGCTAGATATTCACGTGTGCTCATCAGTGGAACTGTTTAATTACACAGAGTTGCTTCAACATGATGCCGTGCAAACTTCACCTACAATCAGCAAAGCTTGTTCTGTTCCTGTGCTACAGCAAATGCCCTTGCTGCTTCTTTGGGCTCAGAGCAGTGTCAGCACAGCTCTAAGGCAGAGCATGTGACTCCTGAGACTTGTGTCCTGCATGGAATCAAAGTTCTGTCAAAAGCCTCTGTACTCATGGGAAACCCTCTTCATAATTAACATTTATGTAACGACTCCTCCAGGGGCCAAACATTTGTTTACATTCCTTCAGTCTGTTTTTTTAGGAGACAGTGCTGGCCAGATGTTTTTGCAGGAGTACTGGAATTAGATCTTTGTTTTCAGCTCTGCTCCATCTGCCCATGCAATATCTCTAAGTCTCTGAGGGGACAAATGCTCCCACACATCCCTTTGTTTACCAAAGAACATGGGTGCATTCTGCTTTTCTTGAGAGTATGTATCAGAGAGAAGTTACAGAGAGCCTGTGGAGTGACTGAGTCATCCTCCTCCCCCACCAAAGGAGTATGGGTTTGGTGTGGAAAAGAGATGTGAGGATCTTTGAGGAATGATGCCCAAAAATCGTGTCTCACCTAAAGAGGTCACAGCTCTTTGGAGTCTGCTGCAAAGTGAATCAGTGGCCCTGACTTGAGGCAAGATTTCTGCCTCACCCTCTAATCTGCAGGGCCTTTCTTGTCTTTGTGCCTCCTGTCTTGATGTTTATTATCTGTAAAATGGATGAGCTACGATAATCTTCACCCACTGTGACTATAGAATACATCTCACAGACATCTGAAAGATGGAAGTTGGTAATGAGTAAGGTGCAGTCCAATTGGCTTTTGAGTAACTCGTCATTCCAAGTTCCCCTTCAGACTGGCTCACAGCCCCGGGACTATCTAACTTTATTTTGGTCAGAACCCCAGCTTTGGGAACTATTGCCTAAGGGTGTTCATGCTGTACTGTGGTTTCTGAAGGCAAGTGTTTTAACAGGCAAACAATCCATGCAAGGAAAACTCAGTCCTCTGAAGTTTCCTCTAGGAAACAAAATGATCTGGATTAGAGAAACACCAAGGGATGTGGCAATTTAGAAAAGTTCTGCAGGTAACTGTTTCTTTCAAACCTATGAAATGTTACATCTGGGAATGAGTCAGCCTTCATAACAAAATCCTGAGGAAAAGAAAAAAAATCTCAAGACAGAAAAGGCCACTAAAAGTAAATTCGGTAGCTGTCTCCACACAGCCCTCTCATACAAGGGCCAGTGTTACTCCCAAGTTGAGCTGGGCTGTCCACAGAAAATTGAACGGGGAGAGCAGCTGCTACATTAATTAATTTAATGAATACCCCCCTCACCGTACTAGCAGGATTTTGAACTGCAATTTAAAAAGTAAAGGTTTGAAGAGAGGGTAGCAATGTCCTTCCTCAAGGAATTTCTCTGGATTTAGTCCTCACTGCCTCAGGAAAAATCAGTTTTACCTTTCTGTAATAGGACTGTTTTGGAAACAGCATCTGATTTCATCAGAGGTTTTCTAATTGGGCTTTTCATAAGTTTTTCATGAAAGTTTCTTTGCTTAAGGACGCGCACCTGCAAATGACAGAATTCTGCCCTAAAACTTCTACAAGAAAGTATCTGCTTAGTAAGACACTGAAGTTCCATCATACAGAGGCAGGTACTACATCCAGTCTAAATTTTGTAGGCACTAATGGTCTTTACTCAGTTGATGTTTGTTTCTGTTTACTAAAGAATTTTTCCCCATCATAATGTTATACCTCTAACCTCATCAAAACCCTTTTCATGCAAATGGGCACATAGAAATGAAAAAGTGGTGGGTTTTAGCATCTTAACAATGGAAAACATTCACTCCAGTTGAAACTCCCTGAGATTTCATTTGCCATAAAAGACTGGATTCCCAAATGAACAGAACTGTTCCTAGGGGATGATGTTAATCTCTGTCTGTAAGAACACCAGAGTTTGGCCAAAGACCCTCACTGATTTCAATATGTAAGTAGTTTTCTTCAACATTTTCATGTCACTTTCTCTATATTTCGTTTCTTTCAGTAACCCACAACTTAAAAATGGTGCTCTTCTGTTCTATTAAAATATGTGGGCTAATCTCTGGTAAACCACCATATTTTATTTAGTTGAATATGTTTTGGTAACATTTTAAGTTAGCACAGTTAGTTCATGCGCCAAGTATTACATTTTTTCATTCCCCACAAAATCAGGACAAACTGTACGTCTCCTGCTGTGTCCAAAGCCGATTTGGCTAACTTTCAGCAGTGTTAATTAAAGAATTCAGCAATCCTATTTTTATCTGATTTTAAAATACTACAGATACATTGCCAGCAATTTTACTTGTTTTGATGCAAAATTTATGCAAAAAAAGTTCAGGAGTTCATTTTATGCTATTCATTTTCATATCCATGCATAGATACCTGCTATAATGCTGAGACCTGTCAAATAATTACAAAGACTTATCAAATCTACATTCAGGATAAGGTTTAAGGATATAGATTTGGATAAACTTCACTAAAAGGAAAATCATGGAACAGAGGAGGAGGTAAAAAGAGAGAGAATACCAATTAGAAGGTTTAAAGAACTTTCTTGAACAAAACTGGTTGCAATATCAAAAAGTTCTGTTTTGAAAAGAATGTTTCTAATGCTTCTGAAAACTTGGGTTAACTATTTAAAAAACTATTTACTAAGTAAAGTTTATTAGCATTAATCACTTCAGCCAATGGACTGTAAAATATTGTGGATCAAAAAACCCAATGATTGATGTAATGTTTTAAGAGTGAAAGAGTTTTGTTAATTTGAAAATAAAAGGATGAAGATAGGCAGGCACTAAATTACCAGCACCAACTCCCTACTCTTCACCTACACAATTTATTTCTATTCTGCATTAGTATTGCTGGCCATACTCATAGCTTAGAGGGACAAAACCCATTCTGTTTGAAGTCGGTGGGCATTTTGCCACAGATTCAATAGGAACAGAATTTGGCATCTGAAAGCATACTGCCATGTGATGAAATATGGACCTGCAAAGTATTTGATCTGTGGTTTTACCCGCCCGCAATTCTGTTTTCTTTACAACTGTGCTTAGTAAAATATTCTTTTAGGGGTCTGATCTTTCAGGTCAACAAGATGCTGCACAAACTACTTAGCTTATCCTTTTTCTTCCAGCTGTGTTATCTAATCTGAATAAGTTCAGTGCATCTGATATCTATTTTTGCTCTTTATCATTCACTGGTTTTTTGGTTGTGAGGGTTAAAAAACACAGGTGCCCAGAATGCTCATCAGCATCTCGCTTTTGTAGTTCTTCCTAGGTTTCAGATGCTATTGCAATACACAAAGCCTAGCAATGAACAGGCTCTCTTGAAGAATATTAGAAGTGAATACCAACACATGCAGAGCTACTGTCTGACTTGAGAATATCCCAGTGCAATTTGAAAGACCATAAGACTTTCTTTTGGACCATTATTCCTTCTTTACTCCTCTGGTAGCAAGCACTGCCAGCCAACATGTCTGGATTTCCATTGAAAAGGGATGCTGTGTGAAAGGGAAAATTCCTTACTGAAAGCACACAGAGGTGGTCCAAAGAGAAGAACCGGGTAGGTGGATCCATCAAAAACACCCATCCTCTACTACCCTTTGCTCCTGCCTTCAGAAAAAAAGTGACCAGTAAAAACTGTGGTGATTTTGTGATCCATAGAAAGTGAACTTGTTGGCCTGCAGCCAGTGGAGAGAGCCACATCAAACAGCTTTCAGCACAGTGGGTGACTTATGATCTGAAGTCACAGAAGTTTGTTGCCAGATTCACTTGTAGCTTTAAACTGATACGGATTTATTGGGAGGTTACCAAGGAAATTTTACCCTTCTTGTAGCCCCTCTCCCACTCCTTTGGTGTAGTGCTAGCAATGCCCTTGCTCCCAGCATATCATCTCATCCCTTCTCTGGTGCCCCAACACTAGCCACAAGCAGTGGGGAGAGAAAGCACAACCTGAGTCAGGACTGTGGGTCTGCGTCCTCCTGCATTTGGCCCTCCACTGTGGGACCTCCTCAAAGCCATGGAGCTGTCAGGAAGGCGGGTGCCTGACACAGAGTTGTGAAGGGAGTGCTGTGTCCCTGACATTAACATCTGGCCTGCATCTGTCCCCGCTTTCAGTGGAGAAGACAAGCAAAACATATAATCCAGTCACTTCTGGACAAGGCTCATGGCTGAAGCACATTATCAAGCCAAGCCTGCTGTGCCACTGCTACCAAGAAAGAACTGCTTTTTGAGTTCTAAGAAATAAAACTAGGAAACACAGGATGACAGGGAAGGTGAGAACATTCACTCCAATATTACTCACAATTCTTTGCTTCTCAGATCCTGAAAAAGAAAGCAATTTTAAATTCCCAGTTATTTCCTTTTTTATGCATTTCCTCAATTTTACTAAACAGAAAGTACTTTACGTACTTGTGTATACTAGAATGAATTAGGACAAATCCTCTATGGATTTTAGGATTCAGAATAGCTTATACACCTAACACAATGTTAGGAGGCATTTAGTTAAAGTTCTTTTCAGTGCAGTAGTTTGATTTAATCAGCATGAAGTCTGCCCACATGTAAATGCAGTCACTGACCCCTGAAGCACAGAGCCAAACGCTGATAGCCTGACTCACTCCAGTGGGCAAGATTCAGATCTCACATAAAGACAGGGAGTGGGACCTACCCGTACATGGCTTGAAACCAACTCCTTGGTGTAAATGGATTTATTTGCTTGAGGAAGAAAACCAGGATTTATTTTTACTGCACAGACCTGATCATGAGAATACTTTTCACATGTAGCTTTTCTTCTGGGTGAGAAGCCCCATTCAAGTCAGCATTGGCAGGCCCCAGCTATTTACTCTCTATAGCTGGCATTGCCAGCATCAACATTTTTGTTTCAGCTCCACATCAAAATTCATGTGGGTGTAAAGCTTTCCCAGACACAGAGCATGAGCACATGATCCTCAACATTAATGAGGAAATTGATTAAGCTCTGCTGCACGTATATGTGTGCAAGAGTGTGATCATAACTACCAATTTTAGCTTGGCAGCAGTGGCTGTTCCATTGATATCCTGCCTGTTTGTTTGCTTACATCTTTCCTTAAAAATATTCCTTTGGGGCTGGAGTGTGTTTTTGCTTTTGGCTCAAAGGTGACTGAAGGAAATGATAGGGGCTGCTTCTAAGTTACAGGAGTCCAAAAGGAATGCAGTTCCTCCTGTACTTGCCCTGCTGGCTTGGTGTTGTGAACTGGCAGGGCAGTGAAATGAATGACAGTGCCCTCTCAGAGGTGCCCCGAGAAGGATTCTTATCAAATGCTGTCTCCTGCCAAGCCTCACAAACACTGCTAGCCTGCAATGACGGGGAGAAGCATTTGGCAGCAAGGCCCTTGGTTTTCAACATCAAACTGGGGGAAGGGATGAGGACAAGTGTCACTAGCAGGGACAGGGCCACTTTTCCTGTGTGATAGATGGTCTCCAGAAATTTTGGGGAAGTGTATAGGTGCACTTATCATGCTGGTGAGGCTGTGTTGTAAGGTTTGCTTTTCCTTGTTCAGTATCGGAGTGAGTTACTGTGAGAAGGCTCACTGCTGAGAAAGGATGTGTAAAAAACCACAGTAGGAAAGAGCAGCAGCAGGGGTGCATTGGGAATGTTTGTTGATGGGCAGTGCACGGCAGCTGCAGAAGACACCAAGCCTCTTGCTCTTAAGAGGTGTCAGTGTTTGACACATCCACTGGGAAGTGTGAACAAAATGAAAGAGAGCTTGTTTCCTTTCTCTCTCACACTCAAAGACATTTACTATGTGCATTTGTCAGCCAGATAGGAATCCTGCTTATAGCACCAATGACATGATCAATCTTGCAGTGTGCAAGTTTCACGTCAGGACAAAGAGAGAAAGGTGTCAGAACACCCAAGAGGATGTTTTGTTTTCTACCTCTACTTAGATACTCTCGTGAGGCATGGGAGCTCCTACCCAGATCTCCTGCTCCTAAGTGAATACACTAAAATTAGTTCTGATTGCTCCTCTCCCGTACAATGGTACTGACTCACTTTTGTCCCTTCCTACGTGCTTTTCTCATGTCAAAATTACATTAGCTTTTGGACAGCTGCTTTCTTTGTTGACAGATTCATCTCTTTTCAGGGAACAGCACCACAAGGGACATTGACTACTAGACAACTGGAGCTGCACGAGAAGGTGGCACAAGCTGCAGAGCTTAGAATACTGTGTATGAGGAAGGAAGTTGGATATTTGCCTTTCAGAGAAAGGCACAAAAGAGGAAATGCAAAAGGAACAAAAGAAACACGAAAGCTGTCACTATTTCCAAAAAGAGGGAAGAGAATTGGGAAAGAGATCCCTGATTCACTATGGACTTGAGGAAGTTGTCATTGCAATAGACAACTTGGAATAGATTTGAGGATTGATAATTTGGAATAGATGTGAGGACAGTGTGGAGCTCGAAGAAACACAGGTGATATGAGGAATGCACAGCAAGAGCTGAATGTCCCTGTTTCAGCAGGAAAATTATGGATAGACTCAGGGTGGATATTTGGATGGATAAGGATGATGTATTTGAAAAAGGAATGAACATGAAATAATGATCCTTAGGAAAGGAAGAAGCTGCATACTAAAAGTACGAAGGATCAGAAACTAGATACAAGTGAAACAAAAGAAAAACCTGTGAACAAGCACATTTGGAGTAGTGAAGAGATATATCACTTTAAAAAGTATCCTAACTCCGCTGTGTTTCAAGACTATTTTGAAATATTCCAGATTGCAATGGCCAGTGATCTTGTTGCCTCCTTTCCCCCTAGCCAAGCAATGTGGCCACCTTGCCTACCTCTATTGGCTCCTGGTCTTGCTGGCAGCATGAATGAGTAACAAGGACCACATTCCTGGACTACCTCATTTCACTGTGCCACTGACAAGTGTTATTTTAACCGTAATTTTTCTTTGCTCCAGTTTAATTTTCTTTATCTCCGTAGATGCATTACTGGAAAAAGTTCATTTTTGTCCATAAAATTATATGATTAAGTTGCTATGGTGATGCAAACTATATTGATTCTTACTGTAGCCACAGAAAAACAATTTTGGTAAATCCTAGCCAAACTCTTTGAAAATGGTGTTGAAATTATTACACTCGAGTTAAACTGGGTGCAGTTCTACTAGGCTGGGCAAAATTGGGCTACTCGAAAGTGCATCACTAACTGTAGATTTCTGCATAGGGTCAGTGAGTGGCCTGGTTCTAGATGTGCATCTGCTCTGGAGCTCGCTGTTGCCAGAGGTGCACAAGAAATGGACCATATAGTGGCCATAGACATGGACAAATGTCAGAGAGCTACATTTGGGAAGCTGGTGTTTTCTATTTCCTACAGTCTCTTCTACAACTTATGTCTCCTCAAACGGATGCTGAATTCCTGGGGCTGGCATCAAAATCTTCAAACCTTCCCTGAAAAGCTGGGGGAAATACTATAACCCTTCACAGCAAATGAAACCACAGTGATCCTTTAAATGGGTCATGTGAAACATCTGGATTGTAACTTGTTTCCAAATCATTTATACAACACTGAGAGGGCATTTCCCAACCTTATGCAGGTGGCTTTGCTGCCTTTGCATTTCTTCCCCATTGCCTCCTTGCCCCAACACTTTTACCATTCCCTTCAGATGTTCTGATGTCCAGCCCTATTTCAAACTTATTCCCTCTCTTCAACTTCTCTTCACTAGCCTCCTTAGCTTCCCAAATTATGGTTGATAGGGGTTTTTTGTTGCTGTTAGCAGATATGGCCTCAAATCCTTGGTAATGAGCCTGCAACAGTTTATTGGCATATGCTCAGCTTTGTTCCTCCCTAGCTTTGTGCCTCAGATGGGCTGGTTTCTAATAGACCTGACATTCAGCCCAAACACCTGGCTTAGAGCTGAAGCTGATTAATAGTGCCCCCAGCCCCTGGCTCTCCTAACAGAGAGCAGCAGGTACAGCAGCACGCAGCAAGGAGGAAGGGCACGGGTGCCAGGAAATCACCATGGTGGGCCGCAGGCATTGCAGTGTGACAGGCACCTCGCAGAGTGGAAATGGCACTGTTGCAAGAAAATGATACACATAATAAATTACAGAGGCCATGCTGAGGCAAGGTTTTCAGTACTATACAGTAGACATGGGAAGAAACAGATCTGTTAGCTTGTTTGTGCTTCCAGGATAGCTGAATAGCAGCGAAATACTGTCAATTTTGGGGAGCTTGTGAATGCAAGATACAGCATTTTCACAGGAGCTAGATCCAGATTCTGGAAGAACTTTTCACAAACGAAAAGAATGTTGCTTAGGTTTGCTGCTTCACTAAATATAGGACTCCTATCTCTGCAGTAGTTTCTCTTCAGATATGTACTCCTTTCTCCTTTCATTCTCAAGCACACCCAGGCACACAAACAAAAACAAATGAGTTATAAACTAATCAAACTTGTTTTCTTCAGGTTGGAAAGGAAAAGAGATAATATTTTGATTTCAATTTCCAAATCTTTGGGAGGTGCTCAGATATTATCTATCATAGTGCTTCAAGCTTCTTGCTGTAATGGCATGAAGTGTCTCCCAAGCAATTAAAAAGCAACAAACAATTACCAAAATATATTTTGCCATCAGTTCTCTCGCCCATTTCTGCTTACAAACAAGCATTACAGGCAGTGGAGTAAAACAGTGAGCTTTCTGTAAGCAAGAGGATCTGTAAAAAAAGACATTTATTTTTGGTTTTGGACCTCTAAGATGGAGGTCACTTTTTATTCCCTTAGGAAAGACATTTTGTCCAAATCTGGCCTCAGTAACTCCTAGAGTCACAAGCTTCCTCTGTTTGGATAGTTTCACTGTTCCTGGAGAAACTGACGGGCATCATCAAAGAAGAACTGATGGAGTCTAATTCACGCAGGCCAATTCAATGGAATTTCTCCAAACAGCAGCTTGAAATGGGGTGTTGAAATCCAGGTCCTAGCTGAAGCTAGCGTAAAAATACCAGTGTGTGTTGCTGTATCAGTAGCCTATAGCAGCCCCTGTGTTTTCATAGTGTGAAGCTTTATGCTAAAGCTGTCTTATGCCAGAGTCTGGTGCTGTATGCATCAGTGACTTATTTCCCCAGCATGGATATTTGGGACTCCCAAGGCAGTTTAGAAGGAGCCAAGAAATACAAATACAACAGTGCCCTCAAAGAGCTTGGCTTTATGAAGAAAGCAAGTTCTGTATGTTGCAAGTCTTCCTTACACACACGCACCAACAAATGGCATTATTTGGGCTCAGCTTTCACCAGATGTTCTTCCTCTGACACCAATTTTCCTTACGCATTATAAACAGATAATCCTACTTACACATCCTGTCAAGCAGACAGAGCTGAGTATCATTTGTATACCGCTTCTCTTTAAGCAATATTGCCCAATAAATATTTCAGTGGCTTCACGGATGGGCGACACTTACAGGACATCTCCCCAGGAGGCACTTCTGGGAGAGGAAGAACTTTGTGTGCTGAAATGCTTTGGTTTCGCTGTGTTAATCACCGCTGTGTGTTTGGGGAGGAGGAGGAGAGCTCTGCTGCAAGGAGCCGTGGAAGCTGCAGACAGCCGGGAGGCTGAGACGGCGCTCCGGCAATGGGCGGTGGGAGGTAAGGACGCCAAGGAGCTGCTCCCCGGTCTGTCCCCGGGATGGATACACGGAACCAGGCTGGCAGCTGTAGGTGCCAGCCTGGGAGAAGGCACCTCAAGGAACAGTTTCTAATTCTTATGAACAGAAACCAAGTAACTTCGTACAAAATCCCAGGCTGCCAAGGACAGAGCCACCGAGTAAGTCCAAGAGCACTGGCTGACTAGCAGAACAGTGGGAGGCTCATCATGAAAGACCTGAAAACCACCAGTGCTTTTGTGCTGGCCGTGATGTACATTCGAGAAAATTTTGCCGAGCTTTCAAATAAAAATAACTCGGAAGAGAAGCCCGATCGTAACAACCAACCGGCTCCGAACCCCTCGGAGCCTAAGAACAGATTTTTTTTTTCCCTTTGAGCTTTCTCTAGCCTAAGGAGTTTCCACAAAAACTTTCCAGGCTGAGAAATACAAAACTACTTCCCTTCAGGGGCGGAGACACCCCCCACTCGCTCCACCGAGACTTTACCCGGCGCTGAACCCGAACAGGGGCTCACCGAATCTCCCGAGGGGAGCCTGCCCAGAGGAACGCGAGGCTGCCCAGCGGCATGGGCAGGGGGGCTGCCCGAGGGGCAGCGATCCCGAGGGAAGCGATCCTGGGAGAAGCGATCCCGGGGGAAGCGATCCCGGGGGAAGGGACCCGGCCTGAGGCGACGCTCCCGCCCCGGCGCTGAGGGGGCGGGGCGTGTCACGGGGGCGGGGCGCCGGGCGGTCACGTGACGCGGGAGAGGCCCGGCAAGGCCCGAGGAGGAGCTCGGCCGCCGCCATTTTCCTGCGGCGCCCAGTGCGTGTCCCTGTCCCCGGCCGGGCGGGCGCGCAGGGGGAGGGGACGGCGGCCGGGGGAGGGGGGCGGGAGGAGGAGGGGTCCCTGCTCGGGTGACAGGTCCGTCCCTGAGGGCGGAGCGGGGGCCGCCTGCGGCACGGCGGGGTGAGGAGCCCGCGCAGCTCCATCCCCCCGGCGACTCCTCCCGTCCCGGCCCCTGAGGAGGGAGCGGAGCCGCGCTCGGTTCCAGCGCCGCCAGCGAACCCGCCATGTCCGGCCAAAGCCTCACCGACCGCATCACGGCGGCGCAGCACAGCGTGACCGGCTCGGCCGTCTCGAAAACCGTGTGCAAGGCCACGACCCACGAGGTTATGGGCCCCAAGAAGAAGCACCTGGACTGTGAGTACCGGGAGGGGACAGCGGCCCGAGGGATCTCCCCGAGCGTCCCGCCGAGGGGCGGGATTGCCCGGCCTGTGCCGGGGTCCCGCTGCGGGGCTGCCGCCCATCCCACCGGCCTCGTGGGGACGGGAAGCCTCCTCAGGCGGAGGAGCTCTGGGTTTCGGCATAGGGCATACCCGGAGGGCGGGGGCGTAGGGTCGGGGACGTGGCGATGGAGAGCTTGGGAGAGGCTGTTCGGCGTATCTGCTCTCCAAAAGGGGCCTTGCCGGCTCTTCCTTGTGCACAGGGCCCCGGACAACGTGAGCTTCTGAAGGGCAGGAGCTACCCCATGCCCCTTTCTTCGGGAGAGAGAGAACCACGGAGGGCAGGCAGGGGAATGGGCTGCAATTTCCTTACTAATTGATCTCATTTGCGTCGTGCTAGGGCAGCACTCCCCCATTCTCTAGCGGAGGTGCAGGAGTTTCAGGAAAGAATAGCTGATCAGTTAGGTCAATTATTTTCCAGGTAATCTACAGGGGAAAAAAATTCCTTCTTTAACAGTCATGTAAATCTTCTGTGTAGGAAAATATGTGAAACGACTGTTTGAGGGGCAAATCTCTCTCAGTAAGGATGTTCTTGGTCTTCTTTCTAGTCTGTCTCATTCACTTGGGAAGATGTGTCTAAGACGACTTCTTTAGAACTTCAGTACCTGATCTTAACATACCATGCAGAGTCTGGCCATTTTTCAGCTCCTATTAAGAACAGATCAAAGGTGGGAAGGCTTAAAAGGTTTTCTATGAACTGCGTTCCATCCAGGTGATTATGAAGAGAATGATGAATACCAAAGTTCACATTAGTGTGTCTCCCGCTAAGCTGTAAGGTCACAGGACTGAGGAAGTTCTTGGTCTGAATACCTGATGGTCTTGCATCTGTTTATTCTAGGCCTTTTAAGGACAACCTCCCCACTCCCTTTCACTTTCCCAAATAGATAATAAAAGATACTGGAGAGTTTTGTATGTCTGTGCCTTCTATAGGTGTGCTTTCTCCCTTCCTCCCACCCATGTCTGCAGGAGGTTGAGTCTTCGTGAGTCTTGAGTTTGTGCCTTCTGAATTGCTCCGTATCCAAATGAGAGCACCAGATGATAGTAGTAGGATTAATTGTACTGTAGTTCTTTCTTCTTTCCACCAAAATGTGTGCATGTTAAGGGCTTAAGAAATTCTTGTTCTGCAAGTACCTGAGAGCAATATGATTAATTTTTTAGGGTAGCCCCAGAACAGCTGCCTCTGTCTCTTTTTGGTATTTCCTCATTCATTTAATCTTTTGGCTGAAGATGATCATAACTGAGTGGTCTTTTTATTTTTGGTTAGCTAAGGGTCTCAGAACACTGAGGAAATCTTTGGGCTTTAAGTAACTTATTGGCAGGTAGAGGAAACACCTTGTCATATGGCATATGAATGAAATCTTGATGTTACTGGATTTCACACAGCTGAAGCGAGGCTTTCTGGAAACAAACTTTGTCAGGTTTAGCCTGTAATAGTGCTAAAAGTATAGTTTCAGTAATAAGACATTTAGGAGCTGAATTATTTTGTGCTATAAGCTTTGTTGAAAAAAATATGAAAGCTGGCCAGAAAACTGCTCCTCAGGTGAGGGTGTGTGTGTGAAAGGGTGATGTTCTGCACAGGGCTGCTGGGAGACAACCTACTGGAGCCCTCCAGGGTGCTGCTGCAGAAAGGTGCCTGGACTTCCTCAGAAAGCTCTCTGGCCATTGCTGGATGAGAAGACCAATTCTGTATTTCCCTTTTCTACTCTAGACTGTCAGGGGTTTTAGGTTCTGTCTCTCTCTGAGAATTCTTTTATCAAAGAAAAGTGGTTTTTTTTTTAATTAGTCTCACTTTTTAGTGGTTAAAATAGATCATGGCTAGATGTTTTGTATGCTACCCTAATATGCTTGTTAGAAGTCTCTGTTCCTGGCATCAGGAAATGACACATGGTCTTGTATTTTGAACTTTTTCTTTGTTCATACCCTGTATGGTTGTATGCTTTAAAATAAATATTTTTTTATGCAGGCTGTGACTCAAGCCCCACTTTTGAACTATTTGTATGTATCTTCCTTTTATAACAAACAGTTTAACTTGGTAAGTCCTATGAACTGACCTCTCATTGTAAATGACAATTAATATACCAGTCTTCATAGGCAGCATGCTGCCTTGATATTTTTCTGATTATTGCTAGTTAAGATAATACAGTTAAAACTTCACTATAGGTTGTGTCCTGGGTGAGTGGAGAAGTTGAGTGTTCCTATCCTGTTCTGTAATGAAGTCTTGGTTTTATAGCATGTTCTGTGACCATGGCATACGTTCTTGTTAATTGTATTTCTTGTACAGATCTCAAGATTTCTGACTGTCCTGTTACTGAAATTCTTTCTTCATTAAGCTTGAGCTGCTATGAACAGATTTAACTAGCTCAGGCTCATGTTAACTAACAAAAATGGAGGGAAGTCCAACATAGATACTCGTGAATATGATTATTCCTGTTCTTATTTATCGTGCTCCTGACAGTGTGTGGAGTTTGAAAACTGAAGTGCTCTCCATCCTAGGTTACCTTTATTTTCCTCAGTGATGGTTATCTTAAGGAAGGTAAAAAGGAATTCTTTCTTTAGCCATGATGGTTAAAATGTAATATACTTCAAAGAATGCTTTCTCTCCCGTTACAAAGCTTAATTGTTTAGTCTGAGGGAGAAATACTTCTAATTTACTAGTGGACATGGCTTGTGATAGGTAGTAACATCATCTTGAAGCTGTATACTTGAATCCATGATACTGTTTTTTTCTTCTGTTTTGAAGTCCAGCCTTAGAGCTGGGTTAAGGATTCTGTTTGGCAATCTAAATGCTGCTTTTGTTATGATGGATTACTGTTTTACAGAAATCAGGTTTAATAGCCTTGGAACCCTCAAAGCATAGTTTGTGAATTTCTTTTATGGAAAACCTAGTTTCACTTGGACTTTGTCCCAGTTTTTACACCTATCTGAGCAGTGGGAGCTCTAAATTGGATTGTGGGTTTAACTTGCACACTGAGATTGGTACAACTCTTTCTTGCTAGTTAGCTTCTTGTCCCCACGTTGAGTGGTGGATAGTGTTGCTAAGAGCAAGTGCTTTAGGTTGTTCAAATATAAATGGTGCTGGGGAACTTGTTGCCAGATTTCCCTCCTTCTTTACATGATTCTGAGAGGGAGGTGTGCTTGTGTATGTATATGTGGTGGATAATTAATATTAGGAATACCTGGAGATACATTAATATTAGGAGTACCTGAAATTAATGCCAAGTAGGTTTCACTGGGTTGGTTCAGTGAGAATGCTGTAGCATAAAAATGTTTGTGTACATGTGCATGTTGTGGAGTGTCCTTCAAACAGCTTCGTTGTGATACACATTTAGGGTTGGCCTCTTGAATGAGCGTGGCATAGGAGCCCTATCTGCTGGTAGCTAATGGAGTAGCCCTCTTTAGAGGAGAATGTGGATGGATGACTTGGAAGGAAGTTGTGATGCTGTAATTACCCATTCTTAACAGGAAATATCTATATAATTAAGCCAGAGTGTAATTTCCTTGGTTTCTCATTGTGAAAGAAAGTGTGTGCTTTTAAGGAAAACAGTAAACCAAACCCCTGCTCTGTGTTGGTAGATGCCTATGAGAAGCTGTGTAAGTGGAAGTAAACCTGAAGGAACTTCTTGGGAACTTAATTCCTAAGTTGCTGGTGTCAGCTGCTTTGGTTTTGTCTAGAGGCTACAGCTAGGACCGAGAAAAGCCCAGGTAAAGACTTGCTTCATGTCTGTCCTGGGGACAGCTTCTCTTTCAAAATGAGATGGCACTAAGTGGGTAACTTGTAGAACTGAGCAACAAGGATCTTTGCTTTTCCCTGGATCACCCAAGAGATTTGTGGAAAAGCTGGGAAAACCAGCGTTGTAAGTGTTCACTTGCCTTTTCATGCTAAAATGTAGCTGGGTGATGAGGTGAATTAACTCCTGATTCTATGGCTACTTCTGTGTTCTCCAGTAGAAACAGACTATCCACGTTCCTTTTATGGTATTGTAGTACTTCAACAAACTCATATTTTGTCTCTGGTTTTGGCAGAATCACCTGAAGTTTCTTGCAGCCTTGCTTCCCGTTCTGTAATTAAATTTCTGGAGGCAATCCGTTGTTATTTTTGCTTAGAAATGTTCTTTGTAACTGTAATTATTTCAAATATAGATAATTGCATTTTTACAACTTTCTTTTGAAGTATTCAGTTTTCTCTGAGTTTTTTTTTCTGATTCCTTCACCATTTCTTTCTTTAGCCAACTTTCTTACTTTTTATTGAAATTCCTTTGGAATATTTGTTGGTGCCTTTTAGTAGAGTATTAGAACTATCATACTCCTCCTGGCTGCCAGAGGGACAATTTTCTGCCACAGCTGCTCATTTGCAGAAAGAACAGCCATGTAGCTGTGCAGCTGTTGTTTTATTTTACTTAGCCTGAAGCAGTATTCTGCTTCAGATGAAGTAAGAGGCAGGAGTAAGGAGGAGAAGCTGTAGGACACCTGCAATCAGCTTCCTGTGAATCTTCATAGCACCATTGTTTCCCACTAGCTGTGGTTATTCATGTCTCATGTAACTTTGGACTATAGCTCTAGCTGAGATTTTTTTAAATGATTTTTTTAATGGTGCAGTCATCTCTTGCATTTTCTAAAAGGGACACTTGGGAGAAGCATTCCTTTGCCGTTCAGCCTGTGACCTAATGATCTATTTCAGTCTTCAGTTCCTAATCCTAAAATCAGTTTTTGATTTGGAGATGTGAAAGTTTTAAGTTGTCCCTTATGACTTGTCTCACAAAGTGATGGTAGTTTGCATAATAACACGAGAGATGACTTACCCAAGCTCGAATCTAAAGCTTCCCGACTTTTGCGTTTGTTGCTTCATGTAAAGTACATGATTTGTTGATGATGGTAGAGTTCTGGGAAAGTTCACTTACAAAATGTTACTGATGTCTTGCTCCCTCTGGAAAATGCAACATTATTTCTGAAGCAGAGACACCCTTTGTATTTGGAAGCTTAATTTATTAAACAGCTTTCTTAAATTAAAATTACATGTCTTAATACCATTAAAGTATTTTCACTCAAAACATCTTACACATCAATTAATGCTTTTAAAATAGCACATAGTAGCTTTACTACTGGTAGGATATGTGCCTTTTTCTGTAAACTGTGAAGTATCTGTTTCTCAAGCATGATAGAAGAAATTAGGAAAGAATTGTAAGTGACTTGTTTATAAAATCTTGAAGCCCTCTACTGGGGCAGTTGTTTAATATTTTCAAGTAGTTTCCAATACAAGTTCAAAGCAATAATCTCAAGTATGTGTCCTTTTGAGTATTTCAGCAAACTCTTCTGCTGCAAACTTTGCTTTTTGTTCATGAGTATGTGAGTTTAACCATTTAGATTTTCTGCTGGTCAAAGTCTTAACTTTGTGAGTAGTTGCAATTTGGAGCTTAATGTTACCTTGCGAAGACTTGGATATGAGAGAGATTTTATTACTGATTATATCTGCAGCTGATTAAAAGTAACCAACAGGTAACTAACAAAAAAGACTGCAGTCAAGTGGAAAGAAGCTTGTGTTGCTGTAAAATTTTTGGGTTTGGTGTTTTCCTTGCTCTTCTGGCTGTTTTCTCCAGTGTGAAACACGATTGTGAGAGGGCAGGTTGTGAACTCTTAGTAACTTCAAATAACTGTGTCCTTCAAAACTTGAAGAAGAAATATTGTTCTACTTTGTATTTCATCCCTAGTTTATATCAGAGTTTTATCAGTTGTTTGGTAGTTTCTAAACCTAAAAATAATGTTAGCAAATTCAGTGCTAAGGTGTGGTAGTCTCAAATCTGCTAACAGTAAATCCAAGTTATGAGTAATATGTCACAAATCAGGTATTGGGATTTTAGAAATCAGGGAGCTAAGCTGTATTTAACTGTGTGAGTATAACTTAATGAAGTTAAGCGTTTCATACAGATTTAGCAAATACGCTGGATTTTCTGATTGTGACTAAAAATCTCCTGTGCTATTTTGCTAAAGGAGCTTTATTAAAGTAATGCTGATCTGGATCATTTGCAGTATTATACAAGAGTAAATTAGGCTTTTATAAGTTTTATTTCAGAAGAGTGAGTGTAAATTAACAAGATCTACATGAAAATTTGACTTGGGCATGTTAATTCACAGAATGAAACATATGAGGATTTACTGAGTGAACGGTGGTGGCATAAAGGGAAAACCTGAGACTTCTATTCAGGTCACGACATAAGTAGTCTAAATTAAAATAAATAAAAAATCCTCATGAAGTGGGGATTACACTCATTCTGAGCTCTCCTATATACTTTCATTCATATCTCTGTTAATTTACTGAGTTTCCTCATCAGCTTCTTTTTTTCCTTTTCTCCTGAGAAGACACTTTTGAAATCTTTGCTTGCTGTCCTTTCTTGCTTCCTCCCAAGCAAGCAGTCCTTCAGTCACAACATTCCTATGCTCGGCAGTGGTGCCATTCTAGCAGGAGTGATTGTTTTGGTGATGTGGGAAGTGAGAAGTTTGCATGGGTTGAAACTGCTCTGGTATTTCACATATTTACTCTAAATATGGTGCTTGCAGTAGCTCAGCTATTCCAGTTGCTGGCTGTGTGTTATGACATCAGCAAGGTGTCTGTATTGTTTGTAGCCTTTCTTGATTTTTTGAATAGTTGATTTAATAAAATTTAAAGCACAAATTGTGAACCCTTAATAACACTGTTTCCTAGGTAAATAATTAGTTTCTAAATAAGTTTTCCACATTAATAACTTGTAAAAAAGGATATTCTTTTATCCATTTCTAAAAAGGTGATAATGAGGTTCATACCATTTCTTAATTACTTTTGTTAAGAAAAAAAGAAAAGTGAACCCAACAAAACCAAACCAACTCACTGGTATTCATCTGCACAGCATTAGTTTCTAACGTTACCTAAGTAAACTAGATTTCAGACCCAAACTAAGTAACATATGAAGTTTCAGATTAAACTCAGACTACAAAGCTATAGACAGAGGTAAGCATGTTTTAAATACTTATTTTTAATTAAAAAAAAAAAGTCTTTGCCTTCAATCTGGCAGTAAATCCACTCAGAGCAGCTCTGATTGTCTGTGGTTTGTTACTCAGCCAGATGAGAAGACTGAATGTCTTGGCTGTCAAAAGGTAGAAGAAGTTGGTGTCTTCATGTTCCTTGGTGGTGTAACTTGTAACTTGCTTTGCTGTTGGTAGGGTTTGGGTTTTTCTGGGGTGGATACTGACCTGTAAAGTGAGGTGAAGTGCTTCTGTACCTCTCTTTTGCTGTTCAAGTGTGTGCTTTTTTCTTGGGTTAATTTTTTTATGTAGCATGTCTCTCTTCCCCACTTCTTCCCATAAGTTCAGAAGTTGCATCACATTTCACCTACATTTGCTTGCAGTTGCACTTGGTTTATTTGGCTGATACCTCCGCTCTTGCTGAGAAATGGGTCAATATTTAATTGGAAATGGGGTCACACTTGAATTTGCTTTATCCCCTTTCCTTCTCTCCCTGCCCAGTGTTACCATAGAAGTTTCAGCCATCACTGCAACCTGTTTCAAACTTTATCATTTTTTCTGATCAGCGACTCTGTATTCTGGATCTGACCTTATTTTTTATGTGAGGTTGTCCTGGGGTGATTTTTTGATGCTTGTATCCCCAGTTGTCTGTTCTGTTTGTGCTGTCTATTAAGTTCCACACCTTTAAGACCGGTTCTGCATGAAGCGGGGGAAAGAAGAAGCATGCAGTTTGTTTGCAGAAACTGCAAACAAAAAACTGTAAAACCTTGTTTGAGCTGTTGTGATTCTTAAGTCTCCATGCAGGGAGTAGTGGTGTTATTTGATCACGTTGAGTTCTGTCTCCTTTTCTATTTGCCAGAAGCCATTGGTGTTCATAATGCGGCATATATACTGTTATGGAGAGATTAAAAATAACTTTCATTTAAAAATCAGTTTGTTAGGGATTTTTACGTGATTATGTATTGCAGTCCCATACAGTTGTAGCTCTCAAAGCAGCTCTTCATTTCTAGGTTGATGTAAAGCTGGCTTCATTGAGTCTTGCTTACTCATGAAGTGCCTTCATTCTTCTGTCTCACAAGGGGCACTTGAGTTTAATATTTATGTAAGTGATTATGTCAGTTTGTAGGTTTTAGTGCTGAAATTCAGGTGTTTTACTTGCAATTACTTTTTATTCATCATGAACCACAACTAGTTCAAATCCTAGTTGCAGATAAAAAAGAAAAATGTCTTTTTGAGCAATATCCTTGTCTTCTTTTATTCTCTTGAGAAGTGAAGTTTCTTTACTGTTTAGAAATCTATTTGAATCCTTAGGTAGTTTTCAGTTTTGAATTAATTCTCTGAATGTCCATGTTCCTTACCTTTCACTGATATAGGCATGCTCTGATCAGCTGGTTTTAATTCAAATGACTGAATTTGGATTTATTATCCTTTAAATAAGTTTTTCTATTTTGTATAAATAACCTGTCTTAAATTCATTAGGGATTATTTCTCCCTAGAGTGTTTGCATTTCAGTCATGAGTGTTACAGTGCAGCACTGCACAATAAGACTTAAGAGTATCAAAAATATGTGCGAAGTGGATTTTAATCATAGGAATAAAAGAAAAAAACCCAAATATGAACATCTCTGCGTTTGTGGACTGTAGTTCTTTTTAATAAGGCTATGTCATGCATAGTGAGTTGTCACATTTGATTAGCAGTTGAATGGAAAAGCTCAGGACACACAACTCTTAGCTGTGAGCTGTTTGACACAGAGACTAGTGCACTGTTTGTTGGGCATTAAGGAAAAATGGCTGTCTGGATACAGACTTGTTAGGTTCTTGATAGTTAATAAGGAGCTAGCCCAAGCTTTTCTCCTGTTCAATTGAAATGCTTTGCCACAGTGTAACATCATTTAAGCCTATCAAATGTACCATAAATTAAGTCAATTTTCAAGCAAGTTACTTTGCATTAAAAGTCTGAAATATATCAAGTTTGTTTCAGTGCTGAATTTGGTGTGTAAGTGGATGGAAATCCAAAGAAGTTTTTGTTTTAGTTCCCACGTAATAGGGAACTGCACAGTTAGTTTAACTTCTGAAATCTGAAATTTCATTGTTATGAATTTGAATTTAATATACTTGGAATTTCGTTGTTATGAATTTGAAGCTCATGCATCTGAGGGTTGATTTTTCTCTTGTTTTGCTGGTGTTTTTTGTGGGTTTTTTTGTTGTTGTTGTTTTGGGGGTTTTTTTTGTTTGTTTGTTTGTTTTTGTTTTCCGCTTTTTTTACACATAGTTTATGACGAGACTTTCTTCATATTTAATGATCTGTAAGTGAAATACAGTGAGTTGGAGGAGATGCTTTTGTCCTTATTTTAAACTGTTAATGAGGAGTCTTTGTAGACAGGAATGTGGTCGGTCTCTTGGTATATACTAGGGCTGACACAAGATGTCTTAGCACATAGTTTTACCAGAGTTCCATATTTGTTTTAGCTCTTTGAGGTTTTTATCAATGAACAAATTTTACTTCAAAGTAAATGGTATAACAGATTTTTATCTTTTTTGAGCTTTTCTTATGAAACAATTTAATTTTAAGGACAGAATCTGGCTGAAGGTCTCTTCCCTTTTACTGAAAACCAAAAGGCAGATGTTATTTACTACTTCTCTTGGCTTTAGTTTATCTTAGAGGCTGTTTGTGATAGGAACATGTCTTTGGTCACAGTAAACAGAAAAATTCTCAGCTGAAAGTTGTGGATACTGAGGAGTTCTTTCTGTATACAATTTCCTCTACCCATCCAGTTTCAGACTTCAGAGTATGAAATTCCATCTTGGCTCTGAAACTTTGAAACTTGGTCACTTATAAAGGGCTCAGGAACAGTCTCTGAAAGTGAGGCATGAGGGAAAGAACTGATTTGGATTTATGAAATTCAGACATAACAGTGTTGCTGTAAAGAGGGTGTGTTCCCCTTGGTAAGGTCCTCTGCTTTCTCTGCTGAAAATTAGTGTATGGTCCTGGAAAAATCCAGCTTCCTTTTTACTCTGCATATTACATGAAGGTTGTTCCTGCACCATCCTAACCTCTTACCGCAGTATATTCTAAAATTTTTACTCTGAGCAGCTCTGACATGGTCTGCAAGGGATGGTTTTTTTGTGCTCTTGTAAGAGTGCTACTCAAATGTGCATTGAAGATGTGCTTGGGATGAGCCAGGGTGAGTCTTGTTTGGTCAGAGAGCTCCAAATATCTCATGGGAGATGTTAGTCTAAATTGAAAAAGGAAGTAAAAGCTAAATTAGGCAGGCATTTCCAACATTTCTATTAATAGAATGGAAGAATTTAGCTGTACTTTTGCTTGGCTGCCTCCCTTCATGGAAGAGCTGCACACTCACAGTTCATGAGTGTCAGTTGAAACAATTTTGTGGTGGTATCTCTGTTTTTCTGAGTAGAGAGGTGGGGTTTTCTATGGGTTTTTTTAGCTCTTGTGCTCTGCTTTATCCAGTTTTCTAACAGTTCATGTCAAAATCTGATCCTGTTTTGGTCAAAAGAAAAGGTATGAAAGTGGCTCTCAGTAACAGATCTCCTTAAATGAGTTCACCTACTTTTAAGTGGAAAAAGTGAAATAGATTGTATGGAATTGATGCAGCATGCATTAAAATGGCTGCAGAGGTGCTCTAAATCCATGAGTCATGAACTTTCCTTGTTGCTTAAGAAAGTAGTAGTTTATAAAGTAGTGACACTTTTTAAACCAAAATTACTAGAATTTTGCATGTCACCAAATACATAGATGTGAAAGAAGCAGTTTGTTGGGTTTTGTTACACTTCTTTCTCCTATTCCTGATGGGAAGAATGAAGATTAGTCTCACTTAGGAGTAGATGGAAGTAATCTAAAAATGTCTTGTGTGCAGAGTAATTTTTTGTAGTCTAGAGAAAGGTAAATCTCAGTCACATCATGCAACACTGTGTGTTCAGTGAGACTGTTTCATATAACACCAGGGAGTACCAAATTCAGCCTGTTTGATCCCTGAGATAGCAGCTCAAGTACCCAACTGTGTAAACCTGGGCTAGCCTGTGTGATTTTCTGCCAGCTACTTTGTATGAGAAGGATGATGTTTGATTTTCACGGAATGATAAATATTGAAGTTTGAGAATTTGCTGCTTTGATCATTCAAATAATTCAGATACTTTGTCAGGAGCTTATTTTTTTTCTTTAAGAAAATTCATTGTATGATATAATAGGCAAACAGTCTAAACTGCTTTCCTCTTTAGTATGTTAACTGAGATTTGGTAAGGACATTTTTGCAGCAACCTTTGGGCAAGTGTTTTTAGTTTATAATCTTGAAGGTTACTATTCTGAGGTTGACCAGCTTCTTCTATAGAAACTTCAAGAAAAAGTATTCCTCAGCAAACTTCCTTCATGAAATCTGTGTTTTGTTTGTCACTTATTAGCCCCATGATTGAATTGTTTTTGCCTTATTTTCCCCTCTTTCCAGTTTTTCCACGTTTGTTGGGCTGCTTAGGGCATTGTTTGTAAGCCTTCAAATGAGAGCTACACTGAGACCTGTTAAGCTCTGTGTAGTCAGCTGTAAGAGTAAGTGATCCTCTGACAGGTCACTGCTGTATGTATTTCCTGAGACCCACAGTGAAGTAAGATACATAGATTATCCATACAGAATTGGAAATACTGCATAGCTGGATTGTAGAATGATGTGTATGAAGTTTATTAATAGTGAAAATCTGTGTTAAAGCTGTCATCTTATTGGAGGTTTTCTCCTATAGCTGGGCATTCTGCTATTTAAAAGGAAAAGAACTTGCACTATTTTGTAATAAATAGTACTAATTTAAAAAATATAAATAATTTGGACTTCTTCTATTTATCTTATGCCAGAAAAGCACCATTTGCAGTAATTTTATATATTGGACTTTTGATAATTACTATATTAAAATTAACCCAAAATGAGTAATTTTTGCATCTCTATTATGTTGGAAGAACATGATGTAATAATAAAACCATTTTAGAATATTACTTAAACCTTTTTGGTCTTAGGTACAAAAATTTTCATTTCTTTTCCCTCTTTGTCAAATTAATTTTGAAAATCTGTGTAAATACATGAAAAGCAATAAAATGTGGAGTGTTGTTTTTTTAACCAGTATGCTACAGGGCAAAAGGACCTGTAGTAGGTGCTGACACACCTTTAGACTCTCTTGACAGTACAGCTGATTTGTACATACTAGCATGGACTCCTGACAAAAGGAAACCTCCTTCCACACAGTTTGGGGTTTGGTTGGGTTTATTCCAGTAGTTGATCACTCAGCCCAGTTTTTTCCTGTAGTTAACCAGAAGCTGTAGAGGGTGGTATCTACCAAGAAATGTCATACCATGCATAAGATATACACATCTCCATTGGCAGTTTCAGCTCTAATGGAGGAAGGAAAATACAGAGGCATAACTTCTTTAACTTAAATACATACTTCCTGACAGCCCCCAAAGACATTCAGGAAAAATGTGCTATTCGTGCTCAGGATTAGGGTTTGTCCAGAAGGAAATCTGATTTCCAAAATCTTGTTTTAAAATGGGAGAGAATAACACATATTCCAAACAACTTTGCTGGAGTAAGACCTTTGAGCTACTGAAGTGAGACAACTATTGAGGTAGGAAAACCTCAGGTCAGATGGCTTTGGTTTTCTCTTATCTTTGGTTTTGTCTATTAAACTGTCTAATTGTAGATGCTGCTCTGCTGTTCAAAGAGAAAAGAATGTGAATTACGTGTGTATGATTAATTCCAAAGTAACAAGGGTCTTTAGAATTTTTTGGCTTGAAGATGTGTTCAGTGAGAAGTGGTGGCAGGAGGTCAGGTTGGTGTGATCCCTCATTGGTTCCAGTTTCACTGTGCTCTACTGTGGTGATACATCACTGCTACAGAATTGCTTTCTGGTGGGTCTTCTAGAATAAAGGGATGTGGAAGGTAAACATCTAAGGGACATCTAAATTACACTTGTGTGGATACTCTGTATGTTTAGAGGACACATATATCTAGATTCAGAAAGTGCGCTGGAAGTGTTTGCTGCCAAAACGGTGCTGTGTGGGAAGTCTGGTGTTTTCTCTGTTTAGTCCTCTGTAACGCAGGATTAAGGAAGTCACAGATGCTGGAAGTTGGCATGGGCTCAGAAAGTTGGAGTTGTTCAGTATGGATTCAAGAAGGCTTTGGGGAGACCTCACTGCAGCCTTCCAGTACCTGGAGAGGTCTTGTGAAAAGCAGGGAGAGGGACTTTTTATATGAGTAGATAATGAGAGGACAAGGGGAAGTGGCTTTAAACTGACAGAGGGTGGGTTTAAATTGTATATTAGGAGGAAATTCTTTACTCAGAGGGTGGTGAAGCCCTGGAACTTGTTGCCCAGAGAGGCTGTAGATGCCCTGTCCCTTCAAGTGTTCAAGGCCAGATTCGAAGGAGCTTTCAGCAGCCTGACCATGAGTGGCATCCCTGCTGTGGTGGGGGTGTTGGAACTAGGTGATCTTGAAGGTCTTTTCCAACATAAACCAACATATGGTTCTTGTGATATGATTCCAACGGGTAGGTCTGTGGTAGGTACTTTGACAGTCTTTGGGTGTATTTTTTAACAGATATCATCTGAATGCCATATGACCAGGTGAGCTAAGGTTGAGATTAGGAGTTCCTTGCATGACTGAGGAGGGTTAGATACTGAGCAAACCCTAGTTATGTTAAAGGCGTACCTTCTCAAAAAGATAGAAGTTGTCTTGCTGCAGAACTACTGCAGAGTTGTGCTCATTGAGGGTTTTTTGTTTGGTGGTGTCTGCTATTAACAAAATGGTTTCCCTGTCTCAGTGGGCTGGGCTACAGTAATGTAACTGTACCACTGCAAGGCATTTGTTGCATCCAGGAGGTATCCAGAGCAATCTGCAAGGATTGGTTATGTGCTATTGGCAGTAAAACAGCAGCTTGTACATATGTTTCACAAGCCTTGTTTTAAAAACATGTCTGTTAGCACAACATGTTTTTTATTGTATGGAGGTGTAATAGCTATAGAACATTTACAGGTTCTTCAGAGCAGAAAGAGAGGGCTTAAGTGCACACTATAACCAGAAATTTACAGTATGCAAAGGCAGATGGCTTGGGCACTATTCCTGTCAGAGACAGAGAACAGTGTGGTAGCATTCAATGTGTACATGGTGATGAAGACACCTGAGGGTCAATATCTCTGGCATCACATACTGATCTCTCAGCTATCTATAAACCATGTTATGTGCCTTCTCTATGCACCTTAAGGTGAAATCATAGGATATAAACTCACATGTATGCAGCCTGCTTGAAATACCTTCATGTTTGCAGTAGGATATAAAAGCAGTGTTAAAGCTATGCAATTTTCAAAGTCATTAGTCTTCATCAAAGTTAAAATTTGTTCCACCTAATGCATTTCTTTGTGCTTCCATCCATCCACTATGTGTGACTGTTCACACTATAAATATTATAATGGATGCTTACGTATTTTCATAAATTATTATCATATTTAAGATAGTATTTTACTATTTTACACTAATACATTAAATATTGATTTCAATAGCAAACCAATGGCTGTCATTCAAAATCAAAGCCTGCCCAGCCACCTGTCCTGATGTATTCTTGAAACGGCAGTGCTCATATAGAATCCTTAGGGTGCATACCTGCTTTCTCACTTGTCAGAACCTGAAATGGGGTGCATCCTCAAGTGTTTGCAGCTATGCACTCTGGAAATACTGAAAATCTTGAACAAAGAACTAGTCATAATTTTATTCATGAATGCATTGAAATGAGCATGTGATCAGTGAAAACGAATATTGGTTTCTCCCTGGTTTAATTAGGCTAGTGGGTTAAATATTCAGATTGAATGTACAGTTTATGCAAGAATTGTCTTGTTAGTTGGCTGATAGATACGACATTTTTCATCTTTTAATCGAGGATCATCTTCAGAATACGATTCACAGGCTCATTATTAAGCATGTTTGTAAAGGTAGGATCAAGGCTCTAAGTTTACAGATAGTTTTCAATGGGAGTAACGTGCTAGTGTGTATGTGTGGGAGCTAATAATTATTTTGGAATAGATTTCATTATAAAATGTTTGTAAAGGGTAGCATAGGAACTGAATGTAGAGAAAAAGTATTTGGTAGTTTTAATATGTCTTGCATATTTCTCCGTATTAGGGAGCTGAAGCAATTGTTGATTTGTTCTGTTTCGAGGAAAAGTTTGCTCTTAAGAGTGGGTGGCAGCTGGAAAATTAATCTTTAAAAAGGTAACTAATATATTTTAGATACTTTTGTATTGATTAGTATTTTAAGATTTTAATGGAGATAATTTTCTCCTGTTATAACAACTGATAGGTACAGGTAACAGCTGTGGGTTTTAGTGTGTTTTTTCCTTTGACTCTCAAATTTAATGAAGCGAGAGAGTGCTGCTTTAATACAGATTGCTTACATCACTTGCCCACGATTGGAGGGTACCTAAAATGGAGAATATGTCCATATGCAGTTCTGATGACGCTTTTTATTAGTAACTGGTATGTTGGTACACACTGTGTGTCAACAGAGAATTGCTTTGTGTTGGGAATGTTTGCAGCTGCTCTTCAAGACAAGATTAGAATATGAAGTTTCACTGATAAATTGTAGTAATGCTCTGTGAATGCTTGCAGAGGTCTAAATGTGTAAGGACGATGTAAAACCTGAGTCTAAAAGGATTATCTGAATGTGCAGAAACACTGCAAGATGGTTTGGCTCACTTAATTTTCATTATAAACCACCAATATAAGAATGTAGGAAAGATGGGCATCCCCTCATATGCCTCTTAGAAGGAGGTAATTTCCATTATCCAGCTGGGACACTATATTAAACTATCTGTATAAATAAATACATACATTCATATGTGCATGTGTGTATATATATCTATAAACCAGTGAAACTGTAGAGAATCCAGAGGGGGTCAGATGAATTAGAAGACTGAAAAGTTAGAAAACCTTGAAAGAAAATTATTTGTTTTATTAAGAAAGAAAATAGTAGTTTTTCCATTGTGTTCAAGTTTTGTTATGTAGAGTATGGCTATCAAGTCTCCACTGAGGAGCACAAGGGGAATTTCCTTTTAAATCTGCACCAGAACATCAATCTTTTGGGATATTAAGCTAAGAAAAGTTGGAACTATAGATGTACAGTAACCACTGAAGGTCAAGGCAGACATCTTGGAGATACGGAGGATGACTGCAGTGGGGTGGTTGAGGAACAGTCACTCACTGGTGCCAAAAGTTGGGAGGACTTGTCCACATCCCTTTTTCCTCTCATTCTTAGCTTTGCATGTCATCATCTCGTTTTCTTGCTGTGTTTTTTTGCCAATTTTGGTCTTTTGTGAGCCATTTTTATCTCATGGGATAATGAAAAAACTGTGCTGTGTTGTGTCACCTCATGTGTCACCCCCATTATCCCACCCACCACCACTGAGGTCAGGAGTTTTTGTATGGTTTTCTTCTATTATGAAAAGTTAGCATGGTTCACACAAGTACACTAGGGCTGACATAACATAAGCAGTAGAAGTGTGTGAGTGTTTGCAGGTAAAGACAGGAATGGGACACCCTGTTTTGTCATGAGTTATCATGAGAACATATCCTGTGCATTATACATCATGAATTTGTGTTGGTCGTGAATAACTGACTTCTGCAATGTGTTAAACTTGCATGAAGATCTAGGTGAGTTATGGTTTGTGTTCAGCTTGAAGTGTTGAGATGTTGGGCCAATGCAGTAATGGGTTAACTTGTAGCAGTAGGCATAAAAGGTAATTTCATTAGCTCCAAGTCTGGTCAGTTGTGAGCTTAATAACCTTTCCTTATGTACAGAAGGAAAGGAAGAGACCTGAAACTGAACAAAACTAATTGTCACTGGTAGTGGTTCCACAGCTGGATGTCTTTAAAAGATCATTCCTCAGAGGGATCCAAGCTCCAACAACCTGTATATTTAGTCAAGCATCTGCAGGAGCTGATGAGCTTAGATGCTGTCCAGAGGTTCTGCCCATGAATTATTTTATAGGTTTGTGATCCTAAATGTGTGTATAAGTAATTTATTCTGCTGCGATGATCTGGCAATTCAGGTTATTTTCTTACGTTGAGCTTCTGAGAATCATCTGCTCTTGTCTGAAAGTGTAACGTGATTCTTTGCAGGATGAACAGAACAACCTAAAATTGCCATTTTTTTCCAAGGAGAAATGCATCTTATTAGACAAACAGATAAGAGCAAAAATTGTGACGCTGGTATGTTCATTTTCAAAACTGCTCAAGATTGTTTATGTGCTGTCAAGGTACACTGAATGCCTACGTAAATCTGATTGTAACTGTTTCTAGATTAATAATACAAATGTATTTGAAATGAGAGTGTTGTATTTACAGTCTGTGGCTGGGGCCTTGTTGAGGCAGTATTTTAATATTAAAATATATAATACTTGGCAAGTTTAGACAAAAGTGGAGTTTAAACCTGTCTTGAGAAATCAATTCTCCATAGGTAACATAGCCACATTTGTCATTTCCACAATATTTGTAACTGGAGAAGTTTGAATAATCGTTATGAATATTGAATCAAGTGGTAATGTGGCACCTTCCAGGATGTAAGAATTAAGATGAAGTAAAGAAAAAAAAGAAAAAGGAGAATCATGTGACCTACATGATGATTTGAGCTGTGCTTCCCTTATTTTTAACTTTTTGCTGTTTCATTTACCAGTTCTTTGTTTGTTGAGGAGTTTTGGTAGACACTGCTAATGTTTTTCAGAGAATTCTTCATTGAAAGCAGGAGTTCAACTGAACTAATTTTTACTGTATCTTTTGCAGAAAGTATCTTAATTAGTTTTTACAGTTCTCAAACAGAAGTCGTAAGTTACTCAAAGTGTTGCCATATGAGAAAAATGTTGAGTTAAGACACCTGAGGCAGTAATACTGAGTTCACAGGGTTGCTGACAGATTTAAAGTAATTTCTAAGAATTCCAGTTAGAAACAGCAGTTTTTTGTGGGAGAAAGAACATGATAGTCTCATTTGAGTTGGAAGAAAAAGGCAAGATTCAGCTTGATAAAATGAAAATCTGAAGTTTTGGCTATAGAGCAAGTTATTCAACATTATCATAAATCTTCTTTCTTGTTTTTTCATCCTGCTTATCTAATATAAATTAGATTAAATCATAGTTCTTTTAAAACATGGAAAGCTCAGAATAGAATTAACTCTTTAACTCTTTAACTAATGTTTAACTCTTCCATAAATTGTTTCCTGAGTCAGTGCATGTAGCTGCTAGGATGCTGTTTATTTGCAGAGAAAGAGTTCTCAGTGGGAATTTTAATTCTTAATTTAAAAATGTGTGGTCCAGACTTCCTTGTCCACTTTTTCAGGAGGACTCAGGTGAAGCCATGGGGCAGTCTGATGTAGTAAACTAATTCTAGTAAAGTGTTTTGGTGCAAATGGGTTTATTCAGAAGAGAAACAAACCTAAATTTAGAACAAATAGTGTTTACAGCATATTTTGTTTTATACTACAAATGTAGGTATTTTCTGTTAATTAGGGAAATACTGAAGTATTCACTCAAATACATTTTCAAATACATGCTTGTTATATAATATTCTTCGGATTAAATTCAGCAGATTAAATGTCCTTTAGTGAGTAGCTCAGAATAAAATTTAACATCACTATGTCTCATTTGATCACTCCAGTATGTCATTTGGGGTATCCTTGTTTTTGCACAAGCTTAAGTTTTAGTTATCAAATGTATTGTTTTAAGAAATCAGTTTCTAAAAAATTACAATTTTACCTGTTTGCATTAATGTTCAGAATTATTCTATTATTTTTAGACAAATTGCTTGCTTCTATAATGAAAAGTTTATTATGTCATATTTATATCCAGGAACTTTATAATGTAATAATTCTAATATATGTATATTATATACATATTTATATCCAGGAACTTTCTAATCCTATTTCCCGTATTTAATAAGGACATCACCTGTTAAGGAAGTGGGAAAGTATTTAGAAAGTTACCATATGCTTACATTAAGTTATCTGTTTTTAAAATGTCAGTTGGAACAAAACCAGATCTGAATGTGTCAGGGTTTACAGTTATCAGAACTGTTAATATGTACAAGTAGATTTTAACTACAGATTTTATAGAAAAACTTTTTCTTTTGTTCTTATTTTGGTATTTCTGATTTCTTGAAGTTTTTATTAGTGTCCTTTCATTGCACAGTTAAGTCTTCCAAGTATTTAAATACTGTCTGTATATATTCTAGAAATATTTTCCAAAAGCTTTGCTAGAATATAACTGGTATGTATTTGTGAAATCATTTCAATTTTGTTAATTTTGTAACTGGATAAAATTAGAGCACACTCTTCACAATCATTGTGTCAAGGTGAATAGAAAAAAATAACCTCCATAATCCAAAATATCTGTTGTTATCTGGAGCCAGTTGAAAAACTCTGCTTGATTATTTATATTGAACCTTTGAAAATAAGAGACTATCTTGACTTGCCAATTTTTCAGGGCAGGAAGGAAGATGATCTGTTATAGAAATCTGAAGGAAAAAAAAATACAACTAGGAAAAACATCTAATATACAGAGGTTAGATATTTCTAATATTTTGTTACATTTCATGCAAATTGTTTTGGTTAAAAAGACACTTCTAGTTCAGTGAATGACAAAATAAAAATGGATTGTGAAAAACTTTGTTGCTGCTAAATTCAGTTTCTCCTTCATTTAAGATCTGCTGACAAATGTTACATTACAGTAACTGGAACATGTTTATTTCTTTTTTTTTCCCCCCCCCCTCTCCTTCTCAGTATCCCATATTTTCCCCCTCTAGTGAAACTTTGTCAATGTCTTTCTGGGAAGGAAAGATGTGGCAGGCGTGTGTGCTTTCCCAGAACCTGTAACAGAACAATTTAAAATCTACATGGGCATATAGATTATGAGCTCTTTAGGGGTAAGCAGGGAAATGTTGATCTTAAACCTATAAAATTTGTTTAGAAATAGTAAAAGCTTGCTGTAACTGTATTCCTAACAAAAATCAAAGGAAGGATTTTTTTTGTCTAGTGCCTGATTTCTCAATGGCATAAACCAAATCATTTTTCATATCATTAACTGATTTGATGTCAATGTGCTCACTTCTGATCTTTGAAATTTTTCACCAAATTCCTGAAGTTGTCGGTGTTCACTGCTGCTCCGTGGTGCATCGTTGTTTGGGAAATGGTCACATTGCTGCTTTCTCACCTGGCCTTTGGAAATGCTTTAGATGTTTAACAGATTTTTAGGTTCAGCCATTTGCATTTTGATTAAGATTGCTGGCCAAATAAGGAAGCAGCTCTGTTCCAGTGATCAAATATTTGTGTAGAACAAGGAGAAAATGAGACCCTAACATAGAAGAAACTTGTATAATTTTAAAATCATTATATGACTTGAAATCTAGGCAGCTGGAGGAAGGAATTTAACTTGAGTATTGGCAGTGTAGATAACTGTGTCTTTTCCATTAGTATTTTATTTTTGTTTCAGCTTTTGGGTTGAGATAGCAACATTTTTCCCACTCATTTCCAAAAGTATAATAAAAGAAAGTGTGTCAGCTTTGAATGTTTTGTCTTGTTGAGAAACCAATCCCTTAGAGGAAAGCAAAATAGCCCTATGTCAATAATTATCAAACCTTTTTCTCAAATCTAAAAATTATTTTGGATGGCCTTAGGTGAAAGGGAAATGGATCATAAGAAGATGCACACTCTTAAGTGGAATTATTATAAGGATAGACACTGTCCTGTATTCCACCATTGTGATTAGCCACAAGTGTTCCCTCATGAGTGGAGTGTCAGTCACTAGCATGTTACCTCTTCAGTTTGAAAGATACTACATTAATTGTGTTCTGTTGAACTCCTCTGTGTGGACATAAGTTGAGGGAATATTAATTCATGCAAAGAATGTTTTGTATTTCCTTTTGTATTTAAAAAAAGAAACACATTTGCTGTGTAAATTTCAAGTTTAAATCTACCAGTTGAGTAAACTTGATCTGATGTGTGTTGGCTTGTGCTTTGGATCCACCAAGATGTATTAAAGCATTCTTTTATTATTCTTGTGATTTTTTAAACTGTGTTTAGCTCTTGGCACTATATGCCTGTTCATGTTGGATGTTCAATTACTTACTGAAAGGATACTGCCTCTCCCATTATATATATATATATATATTTAAATGGCACAACTATCAATAACTTGCAGGACATAATCAATTACTTGCTTATTCTAGGTAGTATCTGTGGTATAAAAGATGAAAAAGCAAAAGCTAACAAGATGGATATCTGTCACAGTTGTTTGACCTATTTTGGAGTAACTGGGGTGTGGGGCACACTTTCTGGTCTGGAAGGTCTTATTCTTATAAATATTTTCAGATTGATGCTTATGAATAGAAGTACTGCTCAAAATGAGAGATACAGGTAAACCACTGGAAATAGTCAGGTACTGCATGTACATGAAGTACGTAAATCTGGCTTATGTTCAGTCTGCTTGTCAAGTGACCACAAATGACACGGTCTGAAACTGTATCTGAAGTTAAACTGTTAACGAAAGCTATTCTCAACCAGGTTCTTTATAATCTTACTGTGAATTAATATGAATAAGATTCTGGGAAAAGAAATCTTAGTCTCATTCAGAATACCTTGTAGGGTTTGGTTTTTTTGTGTGGGGAAGGAAACCAGTTTTTAGTAGCTTCATCTTAGCAGGCGGCCTGGTGCAGAACGAGGTGCAGTACAAGGAGTTAGATCACAGGCACATGCTGAAAGCACACACATTCTCTGGGGTACTTTGGGACAGATGCTTTTGATGATTTATTCTCCAGCCTGACTGCCTCATGTTTGCCGTAGATCCAGACTCACGATCTCTTACCATGGGTTGGTTAATCCACATCTACATGCCTAGTGTGGCGTAGACACAGTACTTTATCATCACAGTCTTGTAGTAACTGCTTTGTGTAGGTGACTGCTGCTTTTTTCTTGTAAATGAATCTTTAGTCCTGCTCTGCTTTTATTCTGCTTTGCACCTTTAAGCTTCGTTCACCTGGTGAATTGCATAAGGCAATGAATCTCTTGGTTCTTTCCTGTAATGAAGACCACATGGTTGAAAGGCTGTAGAACTCTTGATTGGGAGCTGTGAGTATATTATTTTTCTAAGCCTGGCTCTTGTGCAGTATTGCACTGTATGTTTTGCAGTAGTTAGCTTGACCAGGGTTAGGCAATACGCTTGCTTTGGTACAGGTGCAGTTGCAAATCTTCCAGTGTTGCTGAAATGTCTGTTGGCCAGACCTTTGTTATGATTCATTGCAAAACCCTTGCTTTGGTGGAAAAAGATCCCAACAGAACTGAATTATGTGAGAGTCACTTGGTGGTGAAAGCTTCAGCTGGTGTAACAAAAATAAAATCTAAACAGTACTAAAAAACAAGCTGGAAGTGTTTTCTTGGAAAATCTAGCTTTGGCTCTGAAACCTCTGCTGAAAATTTGATACACAGTTTAATGTAGGTAGGTAAATGGTGTCTCAAAACATGTTTTGTCAATCACTTAAATAAGTCTAAGGTTTCTGATCTTTAGGAATACCTGTTGGACTATTCTTTCTGACTTCAACTTACTTTGTTAGTAACTTCTCTGGTTTTGCCTGTGTCTATCCTGTCTTTCCATGGATATTGCATAGATTTGTAAATTGCTTTAGATTGGAAGGGACCTCAGGTTTGGTAATGAAACCCAGCTTTTGAACCATGCTGAACATTAACAGATCTGGCTGTTTACAGGCTCTGGTGCCTGATCATTTCCCTTTTGGTTCTCATCCTTTTACTGTGAATCTCCAAGAAATAACTGACTGAAGACAGTATGTGTATCCCCCTCTCTGCCTCCAGCCTTCTGTTTTGCTGATGGAATAAACCCACCTCCTTCAACCACTTCTTGTGCATCGTGTGCTTTGCGCCCTGGGCAACCTGGTAGCCTTTCCCTTGGCTGTCCCCTGCCACATCCATGGATAGGACTGTGCATTCGTTGCTGTCTGAGCGTCCTTCATATAAGTCTCCCAGCCAGCTGCAAGCTTAAAGTTCGTGTTGCTAGTTGCTGCCTTCTTTGAAACAAGGAATGACATTTGGTACCTAATACGTGTATGCTGTGTGTCTCATGCTGTGAAAGTTTTAACAGAGTTTAGAATCGCAGAATTCTATGATTTTAGGTGTTTATATTTCCCAGGACAATTTCTTTTTCTGCTGTGAGGTATTCTGGGCCTTAATGCAGAAGATCAATACATGAAGTGACTTTGCTTTCTGTGGTATTGATGGGGGTAACTATTCCATCTTCCTCCTTGACTCCTATGACAAGATGATCAGTGAAACAGGCATCACTCTTTGACCGAGGGCTATCCTTTGTTTTCTTGATTGTTTTGTTTGTTTGTGGTTTTGCTCTAAGATGAAAGCTGATCCCCTTAGTGCTGTACCCTTTGGTTATACACCTGCCTGTGGTGTTGCTCATAGCATTTCCAGTAAGTAGCAGTCTAGAGATCTGTTGCTTTGGGGCCCTTAGGTTTCCAAACACATAGCTAGTATTTTCAGAGGTGGGTGTGAGACGAGTTAAGTGTAGGATGTGAAAGTAACTATATATTTGTTCCTTTCCTTTAATGAAGGATGTTTGTGGGAATAGGATAAATAAGTAAGAACACTGTGTATGCAGTGTGGGATGTAGTGCGGCAGTGTGGGATGAAGGATACCATCTTCTGACTGTACTATGCTGCTTATAGTATAGTTAACACAAAAAATTGCTCTTCTAATTTGGGTGTAACTGTGCAAATATTTCTTTACCTATGTAACGTTGTTAATGAAAATACTTTCAAAAGAAATTTCAGAGAGATGTAACTTTCCTGAGATGTATGTGGTGTAGGTACTTTGAGGTATTAAGACGTACCAGATTGTTGCGCATTTGTTCAATCAGCATTTTGGAGAGAGAGGGAAATTTCATGTTTTACTGAATTTAGTTTGTAGTAACTGTAGTATTGCAGTGACTCCCTTTTTAGTGTTTGCAAATTTACTTCCCCTGGAGGCTGGGGTTGCCTCTGTACTTCTCTTCTTGCCCATGTTCTCCCCCAGATGGTTACTGGTTCCTCCTAATGTGCTCGCATGCTCTTCCTCTGCACATCCCCCCCTGGTTCATTCACATGCTTTTCACATAAACACTCATCAGTCCTGTGAGGGATGATTTTCTGAGGGTTACAGAGCCTGTTTTCTTGTATACACTGCAATAGATAATGATTTCAAAGTTCAGTGCCATTTCAGAAACATTTCTCCCAGCACAAAACATCACCTACACTGGATATTTATTTGGGGTGGGTTTTTTAAATGTTTTATACAGTGGATTTTCAAGTACTACCTCTTCTTTTTTATTTTTTGTTACTGTTGGCAAACAGTAACAAGAGTTAAGTTGCATTTAAGAGTAGAAGTTTTCACTTTCTAATATGCACTTGCACCTCTTGTGCCAAAATGTATGACTTGACATCCAGTGATGTGTGTACCTTTGTCTTTAATGTATGTTCCTGCCAGACAGCCTTGCACAAAAGTGCTTGTGTTATTGTTTAGGAGGGAAGACCTGAAGGTGAAGAAGCTGCAGGGCTTGGTTTTAATGATCCAGTTCAGAGCACGTCTCTTGCTGAGTAATACATCCTGGCATTGTCTTAACTGCCCCAAATCATCATCCAATAATAGATAACCATAACTTAAAAATGAGGTCATAAATGCCTGTAGTCATCACAATTTTACTTGTAGATAAAAGAATGTTTATCTCTCCATCTCATTACATTTATGAATGTGGAAATCATTTCCTGCTTACTTCCTTTAATACTTAAACATGTAAATAGCACCTTTTTGAGTTCTGACTGTACTAGATCTGAGTATGGCAGTCATGCTTACCTGCTGCTCTGCTTGAAGGAAGGTCTTGTCTTTCAGGAGTCCTTCAAGGTGAATGATTGTTCATAGCAAGATACAAAACTCTTCAAAGGTGAAATGTTTGCCTTCAGATTAAAGGGGTGTTTCCAGTAGGCCTTGGTAGTCCTTAGACAGGCAGGCATAGGACATTCTGAGGTCTTGATTTTTATTGAGCTGTGGGCTTTGGCAGCGCTGTCAGTTTGAATGAATATTACTGTTTCATTTTTGGAGTGGTAATAGCAGAAAAATTTCATCACTAATATGTTGCGTTAAGTTTTGTATTGAATAGTAGCAAGCTGTATTATCAGTTGTTTCTGTTGTATTTGTCAACATAGTGCCCTGATCTTAAGTCTTCCCTTCTTTCATCAGCCTTTGGAAATATGTTACTGGATGATGACAGATTGTTCTGTTGGTTATAATGAAAGTGTAGCTTCCCATGTTTACACAGGTGGGACAGTAGTCCAGGCTGAACAAAAATTGGAAAGCTTTGTTTTAGCAAGAACCTCAGGTCTTGGGCTCCTAGCCATCTTTTTTGGTTAACCATCCAACTTTGTTTGAATTAAATTAATCTATCAGCTTCTGGCATTGTTGCTAGAGGCTTCTTTTTTCCACTCAACATTTTCTCTGCCCTTTTGAAGGTGTTTTTATTGCATTGTATCAAGACTAAGCAGTATTTGAATCTTTTATTACTCACTTTGAACCAGTGTCTGAAAGGGTTTACTGATCCATTAAGAGGCCAGAAATCTGAGATTACAGTTAATTCTAGTCATAATCTTCCAGTAAAACTTAATGAAATAGTAACATGTAATAATTATTTTGATATGTGATGCTTTAGGTGTTTGAAAGCTGAGAGTTGTTAATCAGAGGTAGTGTAAGTCATTATGGTACTTCTGTTCCAGGGCCTTCTAAGGCAGCTGCAAAAGCAGCTGAATCTTGGCAGTGAGCAGAGTGAACTTTGTGTTAAAATTCTAAAAGACCAGAGACATGGTGCTTTTCAAGATTTATTCTATTGGAAAACCCCTCAGTTTTCATCAAAAATATTACTAAACAAAATGAATGTACTGATTTTGGGGGACAACATTATTGATCTTCCTTCACAGAACTGATAATAACAACAGAAATTTTTGTATTTCAGATTTAATCCAGTGCACGAATGAGATGAATGTGAACATCCCACAACTGGCAGATAGTTTATTTGAAAGAACTACCAACAGTAGCTGGGTAGTGGTCTTCAAATCTCTTATCACAACCCATCATCTAATGGTGTATGGAAATGAGGTAAGACAAAAATGATGTGTGTGAGAACAGCTGCAGCCCCTCATTCCTGTAAATGTCAGCTAAATGCTTCCACTAATTCTTTTTGTAAGACAATCTTTGGGTTTGCCTTTTTGGTTCCAACTCTGCATGAATACAGGTCTCATTTTTTGTATGTCTCCGTTGTTTCTTCTTCAAAGTGTGCAATTCTAGAGTAAAAAGTAAATGTCCCAAATGCTGAGGGTACTTTTTTCTATGTTCATATTCTTACGATGGAAGGGGAAAAAAACCCGAAAGAAACTAACTTGTGTGGGATTCTAAAAGCCAAAAATGGAAGCATTTTTACCTTCATGCTGTAGCTAACCCTCTGGTCTTTTCTCCTAGATAACTTCATTCCAAATTAAATTCTACCATCACCCCCTAATCGTTTACAATGAAAACAAATGTGTGCCTATGAGTTGGCTTTGAGGGTCACCTGAGGACAGGGTGAAATAACACCAAACTGTTAACAGTTGAACACTTTAACAAACATAACCCCAAGTTATACAAAAAGGAATAACCTTGTTTTGTCTCACAATTTGAATTCCTGTGGGGCCTTACTGTTTGAAATACCAAGCCAAGCATAGCAGCAGCTTGAATGTTTTGCCTTAAAAAAAAAAAAAATTATTTCTAAGGCTTTCTTAGAGAATGTTTGTAAACTTTGCTTTTTACAGACAGTCAGAGTAAGGTAAGCTATATGAACTTTGGAATTGAGATAGCTTCAGCAAATTACCAAAATTTTTAATTTTAGGTTGCATTCAAAGGAGCTGCTTCCTCTGACTGACTTGTCTGGTTTGGAGGAGGAGGTTACATTTTTGAACATACACTGGTTGCACTTGCAGGTTATTGCCAGTCTGGGTCTAAATCGAGTCTATGAGGCTAACTAAGCCACAAGAGGGCAAACTTCTGTTGTTGACTTGAAGCTTAAACTTTGACATTGTGATAATTGACACTTTTCAAAACATAGTCTATACACTTTGCATATTGAGGCATATGAATTTTAAACTGATACCGAAATAGGTCATAGTAATTAAGGGTATTTTGTGGGACCAATGTATGAAATACTTTGCATTAAGAATACAATTTCCAAAAAAATTTTGCTTGCCAGATATATTGCAGAAGTAATGAGAGTAAGATTGCTGCTCAAAATGAAAGTTTTCACAGTTGGAACTAGTACATGAACAAAGAGAGAGGAAACTGATTATAGCACCATTTAGATTGCAAAGGACCTTTAAGATCAAGTCCAACTGCCAAGCCAGCACTGCCAAGCCAACCACAAACCCATATCCCCAAATGCCACATCTGTGTGTCTTTCAAATACCTTCAGGGATGATGCCTCCAACTTTGGCTTAATTCCTTTATAGCTAGGTACTAAGTGCCTTTACTCTTCATTCTTTTTTCCTATGTAACCTATTCATGCTAATGAAAGTAATGAAGTAGTACATTAAACTAATCACTGGTTTTGTCTTTTGTCAAAATGTTTCTTGCAACTGAATGATTTGCTTATTGTTGGAGCAGCTCTGTACAAAATCTTTTTCCTATTAAATTGTGGCAATAATCTGAAATGTGTCTTTACAAGATGAATATAGCATCGTTCACCTTGTGAAACATAATTTGTAATTATATGTAATTAGAAGTATTGTGATACAGTGTTAATGCTTTATATGGATTGTTGTGATTGATATTTGATTTATAAGCAAACTAACATTTACATCATCTAATTTTCATATTTAAGCTAAGTACCCTTACAATTGTATGCTAAGCAAAGATGACTTGGTTAATTGGTAAAATTAGATCAGTTGTTAAAAAACTGAAGTCAGTGGAACAACTATGAGCATGTAAAATGAGAATGTATTTGAAGAGATTTTTTCAGAAGTTCAGAGTTCCACATTCTGGCTTAAAATAAAGTTTGACTAAACGAGGCCTTTATATGAAATGCTTCTTGGATTTGTTCATAGTTTTATGGATAAAAAAATGTCTGGCTTACTTTGATAGTTTAGCTGTTTCTGGAATATTTTCCACATTTAAAGTCAGTCTTAAGGCATAAAAGGTGAATTTTATAACCTGGATTAAAAGTTTCTGGTACTGTCACCTGAATTCCTTCTCCTTGGTAACACAGTAAAAGTATTCCATTTTTTTTCTCTTCCACCTAGCGTTTTATCCAGTATCTGGCGTCCAGAAACACATTGTTTAATTTGAGCAATTTCCTAGACAAAAGCGGATTGCAAGGTAAGGTGTCTTTTTTTCATTAAAAGTTAGTAATGTGCTCAGGAACAGCAAAGACAACTTGTAATGAACTGTAATGAACCTTGTCATTTAAGAAGTGTCTTTTCTGTCCATTTTACCCCAGGCTGCATTTCTTAAATAACATGCTGTAATGGTGTGGCAGGAGCTGTCTGCTGGAGGAACGTGTTGCATGTTTTCTAACAGGCTTACTTAAAGGCTTTGGACTTCCTTAGCGATACAGATCTCAGTATTCCTGTTCTTTCTATAGAGATAGACCTCTCCAAATGAGGCAGTTTTGATTATTAACTTAATTTTTAAAAAATGCCTCATATGTACATACATCATGTTAGTGAGAAAAGAACTGTATCTAAAAGAAATTAAAATTCCTTTTTTTGGGAATTTGATCAAAGACAGTTCCGTTTATCTTTGAGACTAATTCAGTGGGCAAATAAGTGTTTCTCTGGTTCAGATTTTTCTAACTGAAAGTCTTCAAACTGTTATGCTGCAGTTCCATGCAGTTCTGACCAGACATGTAACTGTCATTGTTTTTTCTCCTAAGGTGGTTCCTCACTTTGTCTCCTGCTTCTTAGATACTTCTGATCTTTGCCACAAGTGTACTACAACAGGCAGCCAAAGTGGTTGCCCGAGGACAGAAACCTTCTTAGTTACAACCAAGGCTCTACCAAATTGTCTTTTTACCGAGTTTTAACTTCTATGGTCTCAGCATAGACTATGAACAGATCTTTTTCTTAGTCTATACCCCTAGATTGACAGTTATCAAAATATTTCCTATCACTGCTGTCTTAACAGAGAAAAATTTCTGTCATTTTGTAGAGTTTCCATCAAAGCCTTTTTTTCCTATTCAGTTGCAAATGAGACAATGTGTTGCGGAGCTGCCGTGAACGCCTTTGTGAATGCATCATTGAATTGTTTTTGATAGTAATTTATATTGTAGTATAAGAGAACTTGCATAAAAATGACTTTGTTTTGCTTTTGGAAGTAATTTCCGTAGGAAGTGAAGTGTAAACTTTTACGTAGTTGAGGTTGTCTGGGTATTTGTGGTATTGTCTGATTTACGTGGCGAATAAAATGACGTACGCAGTTTTTTTCAGATTATATTTTTTGCACAATTCTCTATAGTCAATAGAGCTGTCTTGTGTTAATATTTTGCATTTTATTTTGAATAACATTCTTGTTCTTTGATTAGGTAGATAATAAACCTCTGAAACTTGTTTTTTAGGGTATGATATGTCAACGTTTATCAGGCGGTATAGCAGGTATTTGAATGAAAAAGCTGTTTCCTATAGACAAGTGGCTTTTGACTTCACAAAAGTAAAAAGAGGGTAAGGACTGCATTTTGTTCTACCGATCTTGAGGTTTTGTCGTATGTCCTGTAATTCAAGTGAAAAATACTGATGTTAGCTCAGGCTTAATACAGACAATAATGACTCCTTTTCTCTTTTGCATATCTCCCATGAGAGACAAAGGCTCAACTGCCTACTAATGTATATTGCAAAAAACATTTTACTTCAGTAGTTGTAATTTTTATCTTTAAACATTAACAGCCTAATATAAAGAAATGAAAGATGGTATGCATGGAAGGCTATATAAAAAAAAAAAGTAGAGATTTGAACAAATCTTTCACAGTAGATTATATACTTTGCCTTTTATGTAATATAGAGGACTGTGCAATTTATTTGTGCTTGTAGCTCTGTAAGGTTTAAATGACAGGTGAAGCACCTTGCACTCCTTCCTGCTGTTTCTCTGTTCTTGTTACAAAATATGTGTGTGAAGTTTTCTACCTTTGTGAAGGTAGTACAAATTTGTACTTTTAATAGTACGTTGCAGCAGATGCTATCCTGAGTTGGTCTACAGGAATTCAAAATTTCCCTGCTCATTTAAGAGAAATGAGTTGTTTTGAGACTAGCTTACCTGTTTGTTTACAGGTAAAATAACATAGTGCAGAGCACCAGTAGTTTGGTAAATTACATGTTATAGTGAATGATGGAATTAATCTGGAGCTCTTCTTAGGGAAGCCTAGAGAGAAGGTACCAATCATAGTTGAGTCTTTCCATCTTTGCCCATTATCTTTTTATATAGTTTAAAAAGGTTTTAAACCTTTTTAAGGTTGAAAAGCATAATACTGGTTTTACATTTGGGTATCCTATATCATCTGCACATAGGTGAATTTATATTGAAACTAAAAACTTAATGCTTAATCCACAGAAATCTGGATTTAATACTATTGAATGAATTAATTGTTGTCATGGACTGTCTAATGATATTTTGCATTAATGTTGTAAAGGCATTTGAAATGGGCTTCAGACACTGTCCAAATTCCTTTTGCCTCCTTACTAAGACTGTGGAGCCCATTTTGGTTTGAAGTGTGATGGTGAAGTAAGAGGAAGATGCTTGGGCTCCTTTTGCTCTTTCTGCCCTTAGAATTGCTTGGATTGCCAACAACACAAAACAGCATTTTCCACACCTAAGGTTTGTGTGTGATAAGGTGCTGTAAAGAGATAGACAAATTTTTTATCAGGTCTTGTAGGTCTAATGAGGTGAGTTATTTATCCTGCACCATGTGCCTGGAGGTCCTTCTGTGAGCCAATAGGAATAACTCTTCTGATGGCAGCAATCTGCCTTTTCTGCTCCTCGATTTTTCTCGGGGCTCTTGCACCCATGCCCTGGCCCATTAAATTGCTTGCATTTGCTGTTTGCTGTTAGGGGTAAATATACAGCACAAGTAGAGAGCTGGAAGCAGCATGCTCCCCACTGCTTTCCGACCTGGAGAACAGCCACAAACTTTTCTATGAAGATGCACTATGAGATTGGCACTTGCAGGAAGCATTTGGTTTGCTGTGTGCAAGCTGATGAACTGCAAGGCTGTCTGATTTGTCTTACAGAAAGCAGTTGTCTCATGTCACTGAGGGGATTTAGTCTCTTCCTCAGTTGTTGCTTTTCTTAGATATTTTTGGTATTCATCTGATGGGTTTTTCCAAATGTGCAGCCAATCTTAGTCTATTCAATCTGAGCAATTAATAAACAACCAAATATTGGTAGTCGGCCATTAAAAGGAAATTTCATGTAGTCTCTAGAATCTTTCTGAAAAAGCTTGAAAAACATACTGCAGTGTTTTTTTATTCTTTCTTACCTCTTTAAGTTGAAAAGAATCCAGACTGACACAAAATAATAACTGGGTGATTGGAAAAAGAATTCATTAAAAATTGCTTCAAATATAATCTTTACAGCTTTTTTTTTGTTACCCGAAGCACTGTAGCTCTCCTTTATTTCTAAGCACTTTCAGTTTCATTTTCTCTGAGTAAAAACTCATCTTGGATTCATATTGTGACCAAATAAGTTGTCATTTGTCTGCACTGCTGTTATTATGGTTATATTGGCTTGACACCATTCCTAAACATCACTAGAGCAGCTTTTGTATGGCAAAGACTTAAATGCTTTCTCTGATGATCTGATATATTTTTTGTTGTTTCTTACTAACAGTAGCCTTCAAAATTCATGTGAAGAATTTTCTTTGTTTTTCTCTTTATTTTTCACAACAGGGCTGATGGAGTGATGAGAACAATGAGCACAGAAAAACTCTTAAAAACTGTACCAATTATACAGAATCAAATGGATGCACTTCTTGACTTTAATGTAAGTTTAGCAGCATGTACATTTCTAACATACCGTCAACTTGTTGTACAAACATGTAAAATCGGTCAGGATTAAAGATCTTGCACTTGGTTCCATGTTACCTGCACAGCTTAAAGAGCACAAATCATTTTGTTCATTGGTATACCCCCAAGAAATCAGAAAAAACAGATACAGTGCTCACTGGAGAGAATGCTTTGTGCTAAATGACTGTGTTTTTATTGTGTACCTTGTGTAAGAATTGCTTGTTTGTTGAAAAGCTGATTATTTCTGCCTTCTGTCTTTTAGTTATGTTAGCTAACATTAGCATTGGTTAACAAAATGTCTGCCAAAATGATTTGATTTAATTCTGTAATGAGAGAAACTGTTGGTTTTCTATGGTGCTGCTTCCTGCTAATAGCCAGTGAGATGATGGGAAAGCTGTCTTGACATAGTGTGCTGAAGTTTAACTAGAAGTTTCCCAGTAAGAGATGAATCCAGTTCAATTAACTTTTTCTCTGATCTCCCTAGGTTAATAGCAATGAACTTACAAATGGTGTAATTAATGCTGCCTTCATGCTCCTCTTCAAAGATGCCATTAGACTGTTCGCGGCATATAACGAAGGGATCATTAACCTCTTGGGTAAATACAACTGCTTTCTGCAATGCTCAGCTCTGGGGGGAACTCAGTGAATAATTCACAAGAGCTGCTCTCTTGAGAAACTGAAACAGTCTTACTGTAAAACATCAAAATTGTACTGTTATTTCCAATGTTAGTCTGTGCAGTTGCCTTTGACATTGCTTTGTACCCAGGGATAGGTAAAATCTGAAAGCAAAGCCCATCCAAGATTTTATTCACCTGATTTTTTTTTCTTGCACTGCTTTGTTGGGGATTTTTGTATGCATTGGTTTTGGGGTTTTTTTAAATTTTCTGACTGAACTGCGTGGCAAACCTGAGTTATAATATTGATGGTGGTTGGGGATTTTCTTAAGAAACAGTCAGTGTTTCTTAGTAAAGGAATCAGTTATGGTCAGTTACAAATCTGCAGTCACAACACCAGTGATTGCTTGGCTATTGAAACTTCAGTGTTGCTGTGTTTCCATGACTGGTTGTCTTATGTTCCTAGAGCATATCTAATATTTTAAGGAGAATTACAAATTCAGGGTTAAGACCCTTTCACTTGCACTTATTGGAGATGAAGGGGAGCCTAAATTTAGAAAAGAATTAAGTTGAAAGTTATTATCTGTTGATTTGCTTGATTTTGTTGTATGCTGTGATTGGATGAAGCTACCTGATTGCTGTCATTACCCAGTGCTTGCAAAATGAAAAGTAAAATCAGGAATAAGTCAGTAAAGCTCAATCTGAAGTCAGTCAGTCTTCCAGTCTGAAGCCCCTGTCCTCTTGCTTTCCCTTGGTAAGAAGGAACGTGCAGTTGCTTTCATTTCTGCTTTGAGTGAAGCTTAATTAAAATAAAGAAACAGGCCTTGAAAGGGCTTTTCAAAAGAGGGGTGGGACCCTCTTGCTTTCAGCACTGGTATTTTTTAATCAGTTGTACTTCAGGGCACCAGACCACAGTGAGAGTCATCAGTTTGTTAGAGAAGATGAAAATCTTGCCTGATATCTGGCCATTGGAATAGAGTAGATATTTGACTGCCAGATTGTAAAACTGCCTTTTTTTGTTGTTGTTGTTTGTTTCTTCTTCTTCCCAAGAAGATGAATTTGCATTTCTTTGAATGACCTATTCTTCAAGGTGGTTATGGTTTTGTGGTATCTAATACCAGCAAGGCAGGGTGTAATTGCATGCATGGAATCAGTAGGTCACATTTGACAGAGCTTTTGACATTTGGTGCAAGTTAGGCATAGTGACTTCTACAGTTATCATAATAACATATCTGCAGGTATTTTCTGTTTGTCTTGGTTTATTATGCTTTTACTATGCATATCCATTGCAAACCTTGATTTCTTATTTGATGCAAATATTGTTACTGTTTCTAGAAAAATACTTTGATATGAAAAAGAACCAATGCAAAGAAGGCCTTGATATATATAAGAAGTTCCTCACTAGAATGACACGGATCTCAGAGTTCCTTAAAGTTGCAGAGGTAAACTTAAGTCAGTCAACTTTGCCCTTTATTTGAAACAGCTTGTAAAGTGCTTATTTTATCATAAAACATATGCTTCTTCCTTCCTTATTTGCTATTCTCTCAAGGGTCAACTTGTTCTCTCTCCTGGTGATTAGTTCATTTGAGGGCTGTCTTGAAAAACCTGACTGTGGAGTGCTTATTGGTTTATCTTTTACTTGAGGAGAGTGTATTAATGTGCATTTTAAAATTTCCTTGGTTATGTAATACTTGTGAGCTTTCTTTGAAGAATAGACTTGCTTTAAATAAACAAAGGAACCTCATGGTGATCTGCTTTCTATGATTCTAGCTATATTCTAGTTTGAAACCCACAATTCTACCAGAGGTTTTAGGTGAAAAAACAGCTTCACAAAGAAGCAACTGAGACAAACAGATGAACATGGGATTTCTTCAAGATTTCTTGCTGTGGGTTTGCTCACAGAAGGAAAAGCAATTACCTTGCAAAACATTTAGTTTGTGCTTTTTGGTTTTTTTTAATGTGTTTAGTCTGTTGCCTTCTTGTTTCTAGAGCACTGCTAAATAGATGTCCTAGTATTATGGAATTCCTCAGTTGAGGTGTGCTCCTCTTCGTGTTTTTATTTCCTTGGTATTCATATCTCTCCACAAAAAAATAAGCCTTCAAGCTTGGCTTGCTGTCTGTCCTGACAGTGTCTCTGTCTTCAGCTAATTAGACCATCAATTGAAGTTGAGAGTATTATCTTTCTGTTGTAACAGTGTTGTGTCCTGATGCAAACATCTTAAGTTTCATCTGCATTTTAGAAAAATGTTTCTTTACACAACTTCCGAGGTGCTTTGTTTCATCAGCTATATCCTGTGTATCAGTAAGTCTGAGAGTTTGCCATGTAAATTGTGAGATAGGCGAACTTCTCCAGGTTCTAAAACACTGGATTCTTACTGTTATTTTTAAGGTTCTATCTGTTGAAATATATGTGTAGCACACCTATTTCAATGTGTATACGTTTAACAAGAATTTATTACAAGCAACCGACACAGAGTACAGACTCTGGAGATGTAAAATTATATTGAACAAGTTTGTGCTTTTTGCATTACTTTGTGTTAATGTTGTTACTTTCTGAGCATCTCTGCCTTCAACAAAAGCAAACAGGTTCTGAAGCTCGTTTGTTTTATTACAGCAAGTTGGAATTGACAGAGGAGACATACCAGATCTCTCACAGGTAGATAAACCCATTATGTGTTTGCCAGTGCATGTGTGTGGTTTTGGGGTTGCATGATCAGAAAAAGCTGCCATTATGGTACTCACGTATGCATTCTTGTCACTGTCACCAGGTTATCTCTTAAGTTTGTGATTAAATCCAATCTCTGTCAGGGCTTGGCTTTTATATTCAGTGATCCTGTTGTATTTAAATATCTATATAATTTCTGTTATTCTCTAATTGAATTTTAAGATAACCTTATTCCCATTGTGCTTGGAGACAGTTTATGTCTGTGAGGTCACATAATGAAACTCTTATATGATATTATGAAGCTGTGGTTTTTAGCAGCCTGGCTTTTGGCTATGTGCCTATTGAAGTTAATGTGAAGGCTTGCAGAGCATGCACAGAGAAATGACTTTAAGTACAATTTCCTTCTTAGTGTCTCTTAAAATACTGACTGCTTCTGATTGTCTGCTTACTGTTTCCTAGGTGTTAATTTTAATGTTTCCTGACTTATTTCAGTCCTTGCTGATAAATCATTGTGATGGAATAATGTAGTGAGGAGAATACATCACCTTATACTGGAAGTCATTAAATACCTACAGAAAGCCAAGAGGGGGTAGAAGTATTCTGAGCTGTTGTAGCTGTTGCCCTACAGTTGCAATCTCTGAAAATATTTTAACTACTGGTTTCCTCAAATATATTCCCCAATGTCTCCCTTTGCAGGCACCAAGTAGCCTTCTTGATGCTTTGGAACAACATTTAGCTTCTCTAGAGGGGAAGAAAATCAAAGATTCCACAGCTGCAAGCAGGTGCTTACATTCTTGTCCTTCTCAACAATTGTCCAATTGAGTGTTAAATCTGGGTTTTTTTTCCAATTTCATTGTAAATGAAGATTTGAAGAGGCTTCTTTAAAGGCGTTGTATCAGCAGTGATGGATTAGCAAGTTGTCATATCTTAAAATACCTTCTTCCAGGTCAACAGAACTAGAATCTAAGGACCTGTAAGGGCCTCCTCTAGCATCCCTGCTTAGGCTTTTGGCACTTGATCCTGAACTTCTAAAGAGGAACTAAGTTTCTTTCATGTGCTGCCTACAAATGTTCATTATATATGAATAATTAGACTTCTGTAAGGTATGCGGCATGAATAAATACATGTCCTTAGACTTTTACATCTCAGCTTTAATCCCTGTTTTGTCAAAAGCAAGGAAATGCTTCCAGAAGTCCTTACATTAAGAATGAATTTTGCAAGTAATTTGAAGTTAAAGCCATGATGCATATGGTATGACGTTAAATTATTGTGAGGGCTTTCCAAAACACAACAGGCAATATACAGAAGTCCTCTACATGACAAATGTCATAGTTTAAATTTAACAAAGCATAATATTGGGGGTAAGACTTGTAAAATGAAATAGCATTTTTCTATTGCACGTTCAAAAACTAAGGCAGTAATATTTTATAGGTTCTTTGTCAGTGACTATTAGGGCACTATTTTGTTAGGGCACTACTTTTTAGAATATTTGCTTTGTTTTGTAAGATGACTCTGTTAAAAGTTTAAGTATTTGTTTTAAATCTTTTTACATACTCTTAAACATGATAAGTTACAGATTTCCTTTGGGATATATTAGAAGCATTGATAGTTTGTTCACTAAGCTCGTTAAAATAACAACAAATTGAAATGGAGTCCAGATGACTGGAGATTGCAATGTGCCTACAGGTAATGTCATTTTAGGCAAACAGGAAAAGAGCAAAGGCTTCAAATGTGAATTTTGTGATGGAGGGGAAGCATTTAAGATGGAGAATCCAAAAGCCAGTAGAGTAGGCATCATGATTTCTGGGCAGTTCTAATTCTGTATGTCATATGATGTATCTTAAGCTTTTCACTTGTGCAGTGTAAGATGTAGCCAGTGTTATCCAGAGCTCAGAAGAAGACTGGGTGGATACAATGAAGTTCTATCACGTGTCATCTGTTAACAGGCAGCTTTTCTCCTGTCCAATTACCTTAGGGCTACCACCCTTTCCAATGCAGTCTCTTCCCTTGCAAGTACTGGCCTGTCCCTCACAAAAGTGGATGAAAGGGAAAAACAAGCTGCGTTAGAGGAAGAACAGGCTCGCTTAAAAGCTTTAAAGGTAGGCATACAGAGTTTTCAATTGCAAATGCCTTTCCTGTGTTCGTGTTGATAGCTTATTAGGATTCCTAAAGAAGCAGAGGGGAAAACAGAGTTATTAATACTGAAAGTGCTGGAAGTAGAATTGTGTGTACTTAGATGGTACAGCTTGTGGAGGGTTTGTTAAAATAGTTTTCCAAAACATTTGTGGCACCACTGACTCTTGTAATTACAAGTGGCTAATGCTAGTGTGTGGAATAAATAATTCTTTAGTTCTGCTTTATTTACATCCAGTGTCATACACACAAATGTTCAGATTTCTTACACCAGCTCGCTTTCCCAACAGGAGCAACGTCTAAAAGAACTTGCAAAGAAACCTCATACCTCTTTAACCACGGCAGCTTCTCCTGTGTCAACTGCAGCAGGAAGCATAATGACTACACCAGCCATTGATATTTTTTCTACCCCTAGCTCCTCTAACAGGTATGCTGAATCTTCCCACTGGGAGATGTGCTGCAGCAAGGTCTTCCTCTAAATTTCTGCCACAGAGTGTATATTGCACAAGATTGGTTGGGTGTAGAGTACATTAGCAATGTGATAAGAAATTACAGTGAAGCTGATGGGAAAATAGCCTATTGCAATAAATAACATAAAACTCTGTTCTCATCATCTGTTTGCAGAAGTTTCTGGTATGAACTGACTGCTGACAGCCCTTGTAGCTGTTCTTAGTCAGTAAGCCAGACGGTTGGAACCGTAAAACACACATGCTTTGTCCCCAAGGAACATTACAAGTAAATGTGAGAAAAGTCAAATAAAAATTCTGTTTGAGGAGTCATAAAGAAAATGCATGTCTAGGTCTTTAGAAGTAGAGTGGTAAATATTCTGGGTAGTTTTTCAGAAAAAGAAAAGCCTGAAATGGAGTTTGAAGTGAGAGGCAGGTTTTGCAGTCTTGTGTTGTATCTGGAACATCTCTGCAAGGACTTGCAAAGAAAAGTGCAGGAGTACTCACTGCATGCTAATCCTCATCTTTGGCTAACAGGAGCTGCTGGTATGAGCAAGTGTGTGATCTTCATTCTGTAAAATACCTGTCAAATTAAGCAGCAGCAGAAGGTACAATGCGTTTATTAGTATAGAAGGAATTGGTGCTCTGGAGTCATACTTTTGCTTTGAGCATGACCCTAAACCTGAAGGGATTGCTTTGTTGTTCTGTTAGAGCTCACATAGGAATCTATTGCTCTTCTGACAGCTTTCTTTTCCCATTAGAAAGCTATTGTAGGAAATTACTTGACACCAAATGTGTGGTAAATAGCTGAGTCACATGTAAGAAGCTAGAGAATCTGTCAGTGTTAGTAACTGAAAGACTTCCTGTAAAATATTTTTTTAAATTGCTTTTTAGAGGCCAGCAAACTTAAATAGGTGTGTGCTTTGAACTTAAGAAGCAAGATCAGATATTTAAGAGGTCTGAAACATAGAAACACCTGATAAAGCTTCTTCAAACAGACAGAAATGTTGCATAGCGAGGACAAGAGTGTTTTCTTGTTAAAAAAAACCCCAAATGCTAGGGTTTTTTTCATGTTCAAATTTACTTGCTGGCAGAATGACTGCTATGAGCAAAGAACAGATTTTACAGCAGGAGCTGTCATGATGGGGATATGCTGGGTCAGAAGTTCAATGGCTTGCTACCAGATGCAATGTGTCTGGTTAATCCTTGTCATTATCTTGAACAAGCTTTACCTTGAAAAATAATTTGTTCAGCTGCTGACATTACAGGGCAGTGACAGACAGTGCTGCTTTTTAATAGGAGCAGTAGTGGCAAAATGTGACTGCAATTACTGCTGAAATGCATCATGCAGTAGTGAAAACTGTGAATTATACAAGTGATTGGGTGAGCAAGAAAATATGCAGAGATCTAGGATGTCACTACTAGCCATTAAACTCTTGTGCTGGTCTCATTTAGAGAGACATTTGGATGTCACAGTGAGTCAAGTTCTGTGCATAGTAGGAGCCATATTTGCAGATTTGGGTTCATTTCTTGTCCTAAAAGGTTCTAGGAGAACACCAGTACTCTGTATGTTTTTTTTTTTCCCCCTCTTTTTTTTCTTTTTTTTTTTCTTTTTCCTTTTTTTCCCCCCAAGATTTATTCAAAGTGTGAAATGAGCTGTCTGCAAGAGGATGAATTTTACTGTTCCTGTTTGACTCCTTAAATTGATGCAGCAGTTGTGTATAAGCCTTTACTGATAATTTCCATGTGATGGTATGAGGTTTGAATGGTCTAAATGTGCATTTAAATATGTTTTCATTCACATGCCTGATGTATGATCAAGTGTTTCAAGGCCTCTTATACTTTGCTTTCCCCAAAGTTCTTTAATAGCCCAGGTTGTGAGGTAGTTTCTCAGCAGTGATTATAGTGGAAAGATCAGAGTGGTGGAATTGAGTAATATTTTGGTGGTGCAGCCCATTAGAGTTCATTTTGTCTGTTTGTTTTTGTTGTGTTATACAGTTTCATGAGGTGATTTTAAAAGCTGATGAAGAGTTCTGAACATAACATCTCCTAGCCTGGTGTTGGACTGTGAGGATACCTGTCTTTGTCTTGGACAGCTTTCACAAAAGTCCCTTGGCATAACATACAACTTATCTTGCTAAATTAACACTTTTTTACAGAACTGAAAATATGGAGTTCACCAGCCCTTCTGATTTTGGCTCAGTTCTATCCATTTTGTAATAACCGTTTTGTAACAGAGGTTTCATTACTGTTGACAGTGCCTAGCATTTGCCTATATTGAAAACTGTGATGCAGTTCAAACAGTTGTATTAATTTATCTTTGTAGCACTTCAAAGCTGCCAAATGATCTGCTTGATTTGCAGCCAACTTTTCATCCGTCTGTACATCCTATATCTGCTGCTCCACAAGTAGGAAGTACCTGGGGAGGTAAGAATTCGGGGTTGGATTAAGTTTAATTGCTATGGCCATGTTCTTGTGCATGTTGCCCCTACTGTGGGGCTATTTTTTCCTTAAAGAGAGAGATCTTAATAAGACATTACAAGTGAATAATGGGATCAGAAGAAGTAAAATCTGTGTATAGGTTAAAATAATCCAGCACTGTGTGGTAATTCTAAATTATTTTGATACATCTTCTTATTAGCAAAGTTACTTTAATTGTTGACCATCTCTGTCAGCCTCATAACTGCTCTCTTCAAGATTCATGCAGGCAGCTGCAGAAGCATAGCTCTTGAGAAGTCAGTTCAGTGAAGATGTCTATGAGGTAGACTGTGCTGCAAACACAGGAACCTGAATGCAAAATTGTTTTAAATTTTGTCTAATGTTAAATCATATTTGCCGATGATGGTACTGCAGAACTTGGATGAAACCTCATAGAAGGCACTTGTGACAACTGTGCATAGAAAGAAAGGCCAGAGTTAGTTATTGAAATAATAAGGCTTCTCTTTATAAATTCTCTGCTATATTTCATTTAATTACAACAGCAAATTAGCAAAGAGTTGTGGTTGGACCTTTTAAATGAAGAGATGAAATTTATATTCTTCCTGCTGAAATCTACTCCAGAACACCCAAATTTTCATTCTGCCAAGTTTCTAGGACAGACTGAATGAGTTGAGATCTTATGGGTACAGTCAAGTCCTCAAACCAAGGGGTCAGGCAAGAGAGTTCTAGAAAGTCCTGAATTTTCCTTCAAGACTGGTTTGAGTGCTGGAACATTTTGATGTTTAATCAAAGTTCTTGGCTGCTTTGCAATGTCCCAAAATAATTCAGATACAGTATTATGTTGCCAGTATAACTACTGGTTATACTGGTTGGAGGATTGAAAAGCTTTATAACAGAGGGAGAGGGAGGTTGTGTTCATTTTTTGTTTTTTCTACATAAATGACACTTAATAAAATAGTAAACTCCTGAACTATGTGGCTATTTCCAGATTATTTTTTTCTAAACTAGATACTTGCAAACATGCTTTATGATGCAAAAAATTGGGAATTGCTGCTTCAGGAAGTTTCGTAGGCATCAAAACAACCTGTCCTAAATTTTTACTTCCCTGTTTCTTTTTATGAGCTATAGCTCTTCTTAACATCTTTCCAGCTATCTAATGTATCTTCATAATAAGCTGTATATGTTTTCCACTTTCCTATTCACTTTTTGCTGTGTATTTTGTTTTGTATACCTTCTCACATTTGTTTGTAGGGAAATAACACAATTTTGAGTGAGGAAGGCACTATTTGTGGCAGCTTCTAAAATAAATTAGTAGTTTACTTGTTCTTTAGTTTTGCTGAGCAAAGTCTCCTTGGAGAAAGATTTAGTGAGAAGTGTATGGAGTTAGGCATACAAATTTCAGTGCTATAATAGGCTTAGAGTTTAGAAATGGAGAAAAATGATTTGCTCATCTTGATTGCTTTCTGCAAAATACCTTCTGTTTTAGCTTGTCCTGTTTGTTTTGTGGGTGAGGGATAGAAGGGGAACTATCTGCCTTTTAAAGGTCACATCACAATTTAGCGTTTCTTTAGTAACCTGAAAGTTGAGCCTCAAAGTCTGTGTTTGTTCAATGTTGTGTTGCTCGTGCTATGAGTCTTCAGTAATAGTTGTTGATATATCTGCTTACTATTGACACATTTCTAAATACTTATAAGACTTAATTAACCGTGAGGATTTTGAATTGTCTGCTAAAATTTAGGCTAAAATTCTGGGATCACCATTTTTTGTATTACCTTTCATCAAAAAACCCAGCTCTTCAGCTTTACAGACATGAACCCTCATTTCATACAGGTGAGGTAGATAAGAAGTGCTTTCCACATTTTACAGATGGGGAAATCTGAGCAATTAACTGACTTGTCTGAAGTCATACGGCAAGTCAGTGGCAGAGCCAAGAATGGAACCTGAACTATTTCCAGTCCTGTGCTCTAAGCACTGCACAGCATCCCTCCCTTAGGTAATTTTCTGACATGATGATGTTTGTATTTGGTGTATATGGTGCCTTTGAGAAGAGTATCAAACCATCTAAAATCAATTACTGTTAAAAATTCTATGCAGAAGGTCTTAGTTGTATAATAAACCAATACATTGTTACAGAAGCATTATGTTTGGGTTCTTGCCTTTAGTTTTGTGCTTCCAAAACGTTAAAGCTAACAAGGTTAAACTCCTGGGGAATGGGTTCTGTCATTGTATGTTTTCAGTTTATCTATTTCAGACTGTAAAAATGCCACTGAAAATCCTTTAGCACTGTTTTCTCAGACAAAGTACTTCTAATTGGGTAACTTAAGGGTAGAAATTTGCAGAATTCAAACTACTCATTTAAATGCACCTAAATCGTTAATGCCTAACGATAGCATGCAGGTGCAGAGTAATTCCATTGACATAAACAGATTCCATGTGTATTCAAGGATGAAACTGGGCTTTAGAAACATCCAGGTGTTGCTGTCAGAATTGGTAGCATTTTTTAAAACTTGAATATGCAAGGATATAAATTACCCAAACCCGATTAATTTTCAGTTACTTTTGTTACTAGCATTTGCAAGTTCTGAGACTTGGACAAGATTGGACCTGCTGGCTAGAGTTAGAATGTGGCAGACAAGCAGAGAATCTGAGAACATTTCTGAGCAAATCTTGATAATCTAAAGTTGCATTATATTGTCTAACTACTCAAAACAGGAAGCACTATATACAGCCTTGGGAATTGGGAACAGAAAGTAGGTTTTGGTTATTTTCTGGATGAGTGCATGTGTAAAATAATTTTGGTGGTCAGTAGATTCAGACAAATACAATTAAAAACTTGTGATTCTTAATTTCTTCCATTTTTTTATCTGCACTATTTATTGGGGTTCTTTGGAGACCATTCCAGCTGTGTCTGGTACATTCGCCAGCTATCAGTTTGTACCTAAACTTCAGAAGTAAAACAAATGTGTCAGTGTGAAAATGAACATTTTGACCCATCTGTTTGAATTCTTTCCACTTATACGATATATATATAAAGAGAACCAGTAAAATCAGAAGAATGGGAAGTAGCAACAGAAAGAGCAAGGAGGATCTGATGAATGGATAATCTGCCCCATTTTTATTGTCAGATTTGTTTGTTCTATATCTTTTTAAATGGCATTCAAAGCAGAAAGCAGTTCTAAGGAGTAGCTGAAACAAGGACTCAGTTTCAGGCTGATTGGCATGTCCAGTGTATAAAACATACATGGGACAATATGTAATTTTGTATTCCTGTTATATATTACAAATATCAGCTTATTCTGCTTGTCTTTTATTCAGTGTTGGAGACTGTCATTTTGCTGACTGTTTTAAGAAAAGGTCTTTTAAGGTATTTCACTTGTTCTTGCAACACAGCCAAGCAATTTGGGGAAAAGTCAGGTCTCACCTAAGAACATACCTACAGCTTGCAGCAAATCAAAGCATGCAATAAGCCTGTGAAAAATAATGCAGTTATATAATTAAAAATTGTTTTCATTAGGACTTTTGTACAACTGAGCACATTATGAAGCTATGTGGGACTTACTGCTAAGAATCAGGTCAGATTCAGGGAGAGAAAATAATTTGCACTTCAAAACTTGCTTCATGCAGTACAATAGTATTTACAAGAGTTTTGGATAAACTGGCTAGGTTAAAAAAAAAAGGCCAAGAACTGAAGTATTGAAGACATCTTTCCTATAATAATTATTCAGAAATTTCTCTGTAGTGGCTTTCTGTAGAAGAGTAAGCTGCAGTTCTAGGCACCATGATAAGTAGGACTAGATACAACCCTTGCTGATCTCACCTAGTGAGTTCTTGAATTTTCCATCAAGGGTTCATGGGCTCTGAAACCAGAGAGCTACACCACAGCTCCTGCAGTCAACAAGTATTGTGGCTGCCTTCTCTGTCCACTTTATCTGTTAGATTCTGAATTACAGGAGTACTTGAGCATGGTATTTGCATCCATTCTCAGGAAACTTTGAAACTATGTCCCTTGGGAAGTTGCTTGTATAGATCCATGTTTCCTTCATTCTGATTAAGTCTGACAGTTTTTTTGGTAAGGAACATTTTCCTCATTATGGCTTAGTGTCTGTTGCCTGTAAAAACAGAGGAGTCCTTTGCTTGCTTGCAGGTAACAGCATCTCCACAGCAAGCTGCTTTGTTCCTGATGCCCCAGGCAGCAAGGAAAGTGCTTATGACCTGTATGCTGCCTTGGTATAATCATAGCTCTTGAAAATTTCATGATAGTCAGTTACAGAAAAATCCATAACACAGTTTGGAGAAAGAGAAGTTCCAGTCGGTTGGTTTTGTTCAGGATTTTAAAGTTGTCTTGGGGATGTTATTGCATTGAATCCTCACATAGCCCCTCAGGTTCTATAGTGCTGACAGGCATCCTCTGCTCCAGAGACTTTGTTGCACATATCAAGACATGACTGTGAGAAACAAAAAGTGGTTGTGTTTAAAGAGGAATAACGTAGTTACTTTCAGTCTAAAACACATTCAGGAAGAAGCATATTTTGTAAGATGGTGTTATTAATTTAATTTTTTTTAAAAGGAAATTAGTAGCTAGTATCTGCAGTCGTGGACAACTTGAAATGAAATAATTAGCTAGGTCATCCCAAACCTAGAGATGTCAGGAGAAAACTAAATCCATCTCCCTTTTCTTCTTTCTCTTGCTCTCTGGAATTGAACAGATCCTTTTTCTGCTACTGTTGATAGTGTTGATGATGCCATTCCAAACCTAAATCCTTTCCTTACAAAAACTAACGATGCTGCTCATCTGTCTGTGTCTTCTGATGTATCTACTTTCACCAGTAGGACACCCACACATGAAATGTTTGTTGGTAAAGTACCATTTTAAACTAATTTCCTATTTCCTAAAAATTTTAGCATTATTTTAATTTCTAAAATATATTTTTACAGCCTTTCAGAAACTGTAAGCTAGTCAATTGGGGCTGGTTTTGTGCTGTGTTAGAAATTGATTTAGTAGCTGTACAATAAAAATGGTGTTAAAATCCTTGCTTGGCTGCCTTGATAGGATTCTAACCTGATGTACAGAAACAGTTACAGTGAGAGCAGTTGCATGAGTGTAGTTTTACAGTCTCTTGTACTTGGGAATTTTAAGGTGAAATGTTGCATCTGCTTGAGAAGGAAAAGAAAACGCTGTTACTTTCCTCCTCAGGGTGAAATGCTCTTCTTAAACCAAGGAGCCTGATCTGACTTGTTTTGGTAGTGGATGTTTTTGCCCTAGTCACGTTGTCATTAACAAAACTGATAAAGCCACACACATATTGATGCATAATCTTCTCAGACTGTTTACTTATGGGGCAATAAACTAATAACTCACCTGTTAAAAACTGTTCATATCTTACTTTGAGATGGTTCAGATGTCTCATTAGAAGTCCTTCCAACATTTGTGTTGGTGCAGCTCTATAGTAATTTAATTACTTTTCAATATGAAGATTCAGTTTGTTTTTATAGATGAATAATCACTTAATTACATGTCATTTCTATTAAATAAATCAAGTTTAAAGACAGTTGTACACCACAGGCTGTATTTATTCTGATTGTACCCCACTAGAATTGATCAAAGAAAAATACAGACTATTAGAACAAAGAGTTTTTTAATACCTCTGCTACTTGTTAATAGAGGTAAAACAAAGGGATTCTCTTTAAAGGTATTCACACTATCTATAATTTGTCAGCTTAACTAACTAGTTTCCTAGCCTGTCTGTCTATTGGAAAGACAAAGCAAACAAGATAAATTTGTCTTTAAAATATATAAAATACTTTTAGTTGGCACTGCTATTTAATAATCTGCCTTTTCCATACTTCAATGAAATTTTTATGGTTCATGTAAATGTAGAATGATTATTTGAAATACAACTGGTTTTTTTAGTAGGATGGTTATTTAGTCAGATTAGTTTCCTCTGTCTAACTTGTTCTGCAGTCACACAAAAAGTTGCAGCAATGCAGAGCTGTGAACAAGGACCCTGGCTGGGTTTTGTGGTGCTTGCTGGTCTTTGTGGTATTTATCACATGACAGCTCTGAAGTCACTGGAAAGGTATGGCATTGATACATTGCGGTCCCTTCCAGTGTCTCATGCTCTAAGGATATATCTATCTGAGGGTGATATCTAAGGATATATCAATCTGACAGGTTGATATGGGACATGTAGATGCAGTTTTAGCTGTAGCACGATCAAGGCACTACGATAATGTGAATGTGGATTTAAAATAACTCTTTCTGGTTCTTTAGATCATTACAATCCATTTACTCAACTAAATCCCTTTGTGGCAACCAAATATGAATATACTTCAGGTATAAGAAAAATGCCTTGAAGCTTTTACACTCATTTTCTCCAAGGGTGTAAAACATGGCATTTAATTGGAAAAAAAATAGATCCTAATATAGCTGTTCTTTGAAACCGTGCTTTCCCCTTTTGTGTTAGAGATTGTGTAAACTTGTTTCTTACCGTGTGTCTGATGTGTATTGATTTCATTCCATTGGTTCTGTGTTACTAGACTATGTGTGGATTTATAGACTGATGTGAAATTAAAGTTTTGAAGAGCAGATAAACAGTGTATCTTGGTTCTCTCTCTGTAACTCTCCCTCTTCTCCTTTCCTGGCTTTCTCTCTTGTGTGATACTCCTTATCAGATTCTTTTTGTGGTCCTCAAGCTTATCCTAACGCTTCTCATTTCCGCAATGAGCCTTCTTCTGTAGCTGGTCTATTTGGAGGTAGGTAATGGGATACAGCCTCACCACACACACAGAAGTTTCAATGTGTTGTGTGCCTAGAACTAGTAGGCATGTTACTGACTACAGAAGTGCCTTGCTGTAGTGGCTCCAGCTATATTCATGTGCTTATGCCAGGTGTGTGGTCACAAATGGTATGTATTTTTTCAGTTTGTGCCAAACTAAGGCTTATTTAGTCTAAACATGAAATGAGTATCTCCCCATTTCAGGATCTCTCATGGTTTACTTGTTGCTACATACCACACAAAAGACATGCATGTTTATAAGTAGCTTCTCATCTTGCTCTACCTCATTGTTTTTAAGAAAAAGGGATTGGGATGTTCGAGCTGCTTATGGCAATTTTGTTGATATATTACTCTTAAACAGTGCACTGAACTAGTGTTAAGCTTTGCAACAGAACGGGAGAAAGATCTCTGCTGCATTAAAGTGCTGGCTGATCATCTGTGCAGCTGTGTCACATCTGTGTAGTGACCCCATACTGGTGCTGATCCTGGAACACCGTCCTGATAGTTGCTAGAGAGACCGTGGGCTGTGACAGGTCCAAATCAGGCTGAGCAGGATGTGTAAACATTGCTGCAGTGCAAGGCTTAGGAATACCTTTGGTAAATGGTTTGTGGAAGGCTTAGCTTTTAAAAGCCCCTTAAAGTCACATTTTGGTTTAGTGTCTTTGCATAAAAATCAGTGAGCATCTTTCAACAAAAGGTTAAATACTACAAATTACTCCGTTCCCTTTGTTCTTCATTAAAAAAGTAGGATTAGTTTCTGTCAAGTCTTGATGCTCAAATAACCTCCATTAAAAATACAAACCTTTGCACCTTTCAAAATATTCCTGTCAAACAAAATGCCCTGAGTTGGTGGTTGATATCGAGAGTAGGATTTGACCTTTCTCAGGGGCTGAGTCAAAGGAGTCCTGTGTATTGTTTTGTCTTGGAGATGGTCTCATCTTTCTAGTTTCATAAAACTTCAAACTTCTAAAATGTGAGAGCAGGAAACTCAGCTTGTTTCAGTTGAGGCTGATTGCTAAAGCAAAATATGAGCTGTTGTAAGTAAAGTTTTCTATTGGTACAGGCACAGTTTTAAGAGTTGCAGGACATCCCATCAAAGGAATTTCTATCTGCGGTTCAGAGTCTCTGAAATGGCTTGTTACAACTTGATGCTATACATGTCATAAAGATACTCATTTTGGTTTGTTGATTATTTATTCTCTTTCCCCACATTACTGCTTCCCATGTTTTGCTGTATGCAGTTTACTTTGATTTATTTTTAATGAAAGCTACATTGTGTAAATTTTAGTGATGGAGTTAGGAGTTCCTTAAGAAAAAGAAACAGGTAATCCCAACTTAGTTTTTTCTGTGAAGTTGGTTTAAGAATAACATCCTGTAGTTGCTAATTTTTTTAGGTGAAATGTGACTTATTTCAGAAAAACATTGTAAGATTGAAATGAGGTGCTGTCCCAGCAAGCGAAATGAAGTCCAAGAAGTGTTCTTTGTCAGTTATTTCTACCCACTGCAGTGTTTTACTGCTGAAGAAGTTGTGATCCTTTCATTTCTCCATATCATCATACTTTTTGTTAGAAACCAAAAGAGCTAATTTTCAAGGTGGCATTGGGTTTTTTTTCTATGCTTTTCATATAAAGCAATAATTACTTCTGCTACTGTGTGAATACCAAGGTGATGCACATGCATGTGCTTGTGTGAGAGCATATATAACATAGAAAAATATTACAAATAAGTGGCTATTACTTATTACTTACATTAAGTTGAACTATCAACTTAATGCTGCTGAACATCATATGCAATGCTTCGTGCTGCAATAAATTTTCAGTGTTGAAAAATGATTGTGTATTTGTAGAACATTACAGATATATGGAAGACAAATGAAGTAAGTTTAGACAGCACTAGGAGTGGAAGTATGACTGTACCTCCCCGTATCTTGCCATAATTTCTAGAAATTTGATTGCAAAACATGGTCAACTGCAAAATGTGTGTCCACATAAAGAGCTATGAAAATTACTAGTATTAAGAGTGTCCAGTCAAAGGCATTACTCGTTCAGGCACCTTGGGATGGTTTGGATCTTACTCCATTTGTTTCTAAGAGAATTGCGGATTAATGTAAAACATCGAGAATAATCTTCAGTCAAATACTCTTGAAACAGATTCCACACTAACTAGCTTCTTTTACTGGAGAAGCATGGTGACATTTTCCTCAGCAATTTTATTGTAAGCATATGGTAAAAGAATAAGGAAGGTGTCTAGAGATTAAGCAATTGTAGAGCAACTTTTATGGGCTGTCTGTTCAGTTTTTGAGACAAAAACCTTCCTTTGGTGGAGGAACTTCAAATAAAGACCAAATAAACTGCTCAGTGTCTAGGTGTAATCTGGACTTTTGAGGTATTCCTAGTCTTTCTGTAGTGCTGAAATATGTATTTGACCTGTCTTGCATAAAGGTGGATTTGTGGGAAATGCTGTATAAAGGCATACAGTTTCTTTCTTTCTTTCCCCACAGGGTTCACTCCATCTCCTGTTGCTCAACCACAGCCATCAGCTGGCCTTAATGTTGACTTTGAGTCTGTTTTTGGAAATAAATCTTCTAATGTTGTCCCAGATTCTGGTGGTAAGACACTTACTAAAATAAATGACATCTGTCCATTCCTTAATTTAGTTTATTCTTGAGGTATAAATCTCTTAATATGTATTTAGTTGCACTACTGGGACAGAGTTTCAGATGAAGAAAAGAAAGCTGACTTTGAAAGGTCAATAACAGCATTAATCAAATAATTTTTCTTTACAGACTATTTCTACACTCTGCTGAAATGTTTACACAGATTTCCCTCACTTAAATTCTGTATTCTGTACATTAAAAATAATGTATTCTGTGCATTAACCGAATACATTCTGTACAGTTCTGTACAGTAAACCTTCATTTTTATATGCTGTCAGTTGAAATTAAGTCTGTATTTGCAGAGTGTGGTTGGAAGAGGTAAAATTTCATCTTCATTTTATGCACTTACAACATGGTTTTGGCACTCCTTTCTTCTCTTTTGACATGAAGATTGCTTCAGAAAATAATCAGTTAATACACAGTTAATTTAGATTGAAGTCATAGTGCTCTTTCTCTTCTTTTGAGCATCTGGAAAGTAGATATTTTCTGATCTTTTGCATTAGATTCTTGACATCAGATTTTTTTTTTGTAAGGCAGTGATTTGCTAAAAGCAAATACGTGTTTTTGTAAGATTGAAACACTTGATATATTTTTCTTTGTTTTATGTTTTGACTGCTTTTCAGTCACTATGAATCCATTCCATGTAAAATTGTCCCGTAGGTTAAACCACTGAAGTAAAATCTATTTTTATAGTAAATATCTTTTTTATCAAGAAGCATAATAAATTTTGTCCTTCTTGTATAGAGTAGCATCACCAGGTTAAATTTTGTATTTTAGCCATTGTGTTGACCTTGCTGTCTGTTTAATTGAATGTTATGATATTTGTGGGAGGCCTGTGATTCAAATCACTTATGTTTCTCATTCCAAGGCTTTGATGAACTAGGTGGTCTCCTAAAACCAACAGTGGCCTCTCAAAACCAGAGTCTTCCAGTTGCCAAAGTACCGCCTAATAAATTAGTGTCAGATGATCTGGATTCATCTTTAGCCAATCTTGTAGGCAGTAAGTATGGAACCACTAACCTGTAAATACTTACTGATTTCTTTTAAACAAACAGAATTTCAGTAGTCTCTTTTTCTCCCTTGTGACAGATTTGGGCATTGGAAATGGAACTACTAAAAAGTGAGTATGCTTAATCAGAAGTCGAGCACTTGGACTTTCATGATAGTAAATTTTCATGGATGTACATGTTGAAACCTGTGCATACCAACATAATGTTATCCTTCAGAGCCCATGTGGGATTGTACTTCCTGTACAAGGTGTAATGAATTGTTGAGAGCTATTGGAAGGTGGACTGTAGGCTGAGGGGCAGTGACAGTGATAGCAGCAGGCAGGGTGTCCTGTCTCTGATTCCTTTCAGACTTTAGGTATATTTAAAACATTAGTTCATTGAAATGTTTCTTTGTAGCTGTTGCATACAGCAACAGCTGTTGTAGTCATAGCACTCCTTAAATACTTGGTATGATCTGAGTGTCAGCAGAGCTGTTTTAAAGATTGTGAAACTGCAACCTCGATCTTGAGGCTGACCTTGAGACAGGTGAATTCTGAAGCGGGGTGTGTGTATTTGAGGGTAGTGAACATCTGCTCTAGCAGCAAAGTTGAGAAATGGGATTGGCAAATTTCAAGTTTATTGGGAGCATCTGTGCCAACTCTGAAATCATTCAGAAATCTAATATGGTGCCTTGAAATTTAATTCAAATGTCTTGAGCTGAGTAAGATACACTAACTTACCTATTCAGGGTAACTGGACTTGAGATGCTGAGGGGGCTCATGCTGAACTTCTCTTACTTTTCCAAGCCAAAACATGTTGTCACGAAATTTTTTATCAACCCCTTTGCTAAATGAGCTTCATTAATAAAAGAAGCCTCATTCCCAAGTGGAAATGCTGTATACCTGAGAAAGTTTTATAAGAAAGTCTAATGTTTTCTAACAGTTTTTTAAAAAATTTATTTGAAGTGATGTAAACTGGACTCAGCCAGGTGAAAAGAAACTAACAGGTGGTTCCAACTGGCAACCCAAGATTGCACCTACAACTGCGTGGAACGCTCCAACGTTGGTAAGCAAATGCTCATTCTAAAATAGTGAATTCCTTGCAATGTAGATCTGCAGGGTGATGTATAATGGATGAATTTGAAAATGCTCTATAGTTGCAGTAAAAACGTAATAGAAAATTGAAGAAGTGGTCAGTTGGAGCTGTGTACTACTGGGATTTGTTTTTCTTGGCTATGTGATTCTAGTAAATAGTTTGTGATGTGCAGGTTTAGCAAAAACTCCAGCAGTGTTTGAGCAGCCTCTCTCATGGGAGGTAAGGGCCTCTGGGTTTCACTCAACAGGCTTTTCAAGTGCATATGGAGACAGGACAATGGCTGTGAACTGACAGAAGTCAGGTTTAGATTAGATACTAGGAAGAAATTTTTTACTGCAAGGGTGGTGAGGCACTGGCACAGGTTTCCCAGAGGAACTGTAGATGCCCCAATCCCTGGAAGTGTTCAAGGCCAGGCTGGATGGGGCTTTGAGCAGCCTGGTCTAGTGGAAGGGTGTCCCTGGCCACAGCAGGGTCTTGAAAGTAGGAGGTCATCTAAGTACTTTCCAACTCAAACCAACCCATATTCTATGAGTTTGACATAAAACTCTGAATTCCAAGGAGTCAGGAGGCACTTTGCAGTCTACGAAAGTAGAAGTGTGAAGGTGTCCTTTGGGTGCACTTGTAGGTCACACACCGTTACATTGTAACTTGGCCTGCTCTGGGAGGGGGAACTGGCCCCACTGGTACTTGCAGAGGTGTCTGTGGCTACAGCTTTCTTAGTGTACATAACTACTGCTTTCCTGCCCCAGTGTGCAGTTGCTTTTAATCCATGTCAGTTTTGATAAGCAAGTTCATGTCTATTTTAACAGGTGGTATTGACAAGGATTTGGGGGTAGCAGTGTAGGGGGAGGGCTTTTAAGCCTACGTGTTAAGGCTTTACAGAAGTAGTTTTCACAATGTTCACAGAACATTTTTGCATGTGAATCCTACTCACCTTTTCACCCATGAGCTGGAGAACTGTACCTGGGCAGAACAGGTAACAAACTGCCCCCAAGATTTATTGCATCTGGCTCTGACTGGGGGAGGTTGAATCCACAGTGTAGTAATGCAGTGTTGTGGATTTGGAAAGACAGAACTTGTCTCCCTGGATCTGCCACCTCTTCCCTACCAGGTGTCCCTTATCAACTCTGTACATTTATTTATGGAGAAATATGTTTGTGGATCTTACTGGAGGGTGTGTAGATATTGAGGAAATTGTAACTACTTACCTGCATTAATGACTGGTGATTTGAGTTTACCTGTGTGCTTGAACTTGTTTAATAACTCATGTCTTATATCTACATCTTGTGATGATAAGTCATTACATTTAACAGCTTTTATTATTGAAAGATACTGTTGAGACACTTCCTGTGAGACTGTTCTATAAACATAAAAAACTTGAAAAAGAAATAATGTGAGGGGGAAAAAAGCACATTGTTTTCCTCTGCTGGTCCATTTATTGTGGAGTTGCTGCTGCTTGCTAAATAAATATGCTTTTGAAAATCTTTGGTGAAAAAGGCATATACCAAATAAATGGACTATGCAAACCAGTCTCAAACCTAATACCAGTGACAGTATCACAGGTGTGTTGTCTCAGTGAATGACTTGAATTACAAGAATGTGTTGGAGTAAACATTTTTAATGTATTTGTGAACTAAAATGCTATCTGTGTATATTCTGTTGTGTAAGTATTTGCTTCTAATCCAGTGTTATTGCATTATGTAATTGTTCTCCCTGGGAAATACAGAATGGCATGCATTTTCCACAATACGTAAGTGAAACAACCCACAGCCTTTTTGCAATCGACTGGCATGCTGATATTAACCACTGCTGTTGCAGAATCTCATAACCTCCTTGCTATTTACACATTTCTCATTTGAAAATCCTTGGTGTGCCAAAAATTGAGCTTTTCCTAGCATACACAAACTTCATAGGTGGTGTGCAGGCTCTTGAATCGAATGATGGCATGGGAAATACCAAGATTATTTTTCCTTGCTTTAAACTGTACCATCTGCTGCCAGAGAGCTGGGGTGTGTGTCTGTGCTGCCTTTAATGCATTTGGTGAATTCTGAATGAAGATCAAAGTATTGTGTTTGAATAACTGCATGAAACCTCACAGGCTTCTGTTATACGTGGCACTTGATCCACATTTATGGTAGATCTTGATTTTTTTTTTTTGTGTTTTAAGTGGGGAGAGACCAATATGTCATCAATGCTGATATGAAAAAAAGAAAATTATTGCAGATAGTTTACAGAGGGGAAGAAATAACCTGTGCTTGCTGTCTGAGGAATGGAGGTTTTCATTTCAGAGGACTTTTTTCTTTATGCCAACAGTAATATTGGTCTTTTCCCCCTTGTAGTCTGTTTTTATTCCAGGGTGACTCTGTCTAAAGGGTGGTAGGTCCATATTTGAGCACTCAACAATACGTTTACTCAGCATGTTTGTGTAGAAGTGTGTACACAAACAAAACAAAACAAAAGTTGTAATTTTCAGGATAGCTTTGCGTGCTGTGTGAAATATATGGCGAATCCAGATGATTTTCTATCTGTTCTCATGGCAATTGAAATGCCAGTTGCAGTGGCTCTACTATATAAGGAAAAGCAGCTGATACCTTAGAACTGAATTCAGAAGCAGCTTTCCTGTTGCCCTGTTCTTGGTGAAACAATTTATCTGCTTTAATTAATCCAGTATGATTAACCATTTATCATTTGCCTCTTTTCTGTAGCAGTAATGTCTGTGTACCAAAAAATGCTTATGGTGTTTGTCTTGAATAGAAATCCCCACAGCAAAAGCATGAAAATTACTGATTTTTATCTAAAAGGGAAGACTAACAGGAGGTGGAATGGACAGACAGCAAGATAGCTGAATATCTGTAAGCACCAATTTAGTCTGAAAAAATTCCAGCTTTTTGTCCAACTTTATGATGGTTAATACTAATTTAGAAAGTGGATAATAAACTCTCGAATAAAGAATATGGCCAAGAGATGAAGAACCATCTTTATTTCTATTTCTAAAAGTTATCAGCTGTTTTTCTATATATATATTGCCAAGCTGTTTACAAAACATAAGTTCACCCAGGTTTTGTCTGTTGACAGCAATTGCAGTGTACCCTCATAAAAGTACAGTAAGCACATCAGGGTAATATAAATTTATCTGCCAGGTACTGAGAGGACTTTTAGCATGTTCAAATGCAGTGAACAAGGTGAGCAAGGGAGAGGGACTGCAAACTGGCTATTCCTGTGGGAGTCCAATGTATATCAAAGCCAGCTAGGAGAATCCCCATAGTGTGTTCATCCTGGCTAAAGAGAATTCCTCTAAGTGTCAGCAGAAGCAATGGTAATTTGGTCTCTCGATCTCTCAGATTCTCTCTTAGGACTCCTTGTGTACCATTACTTTTGATACTGAAATATAAATACATACTTCATGGATTAAAGAAGTGCTTCTGCTTCATGAATATTTCCTCTCAAACTCCTCTGAGTTTTGAGCTGTGTTCTCTAAACAGGATGTTGAGGGAGTGGTACTTGCAGTTTAGTTCAAACAGCCAGGATCCTAACATGATAAAAGCCAATACATTGTTAGATATTTGCCAAGATGGCCTAGAAACTTTATCTTAGGTATTGTACTCCATCCAAAATAATCAGGATACACTTTTAACACCAGACTGCAAATGCTATTTATTCTTTGCTACGTTTGTAATAAGCTGAGTGCTGCAGTTGATCCTTAGAAAGCAGTGTCTTAGAGTGTGCAGCTCATCTCTTCTCCTCTCAGTTCACCACTGTTTCTCACACCAGGCACCCCCTGTAATGGCCTATCCTGCCACAACGCCAACAGGAATGATGGGCTACGTGATGGTGAGTGGAATTCCTACAACTCCAACCAGGGAGATGTTGCATATTGTTTGATTGCATATAGTTTGGTAACTCTCATTTTCCTGAACTATTTCACTGAAGACTGAATTTCAACTCCCATTCATTTATTCCTCACCAAATTACGAACTTCTGGTTTTCTGAACCACTTACATGCTGTTTGTCTGAAATTAAAGTTTACCCTTCCTTACTTCACTTGTTTTATTCATAAACTTCTTAAAATGGAATTATATCATATTTGAGGTCCCTTCCGACCCAAACCATTTTGTGATTCTATGAAAATTAACACAGTGTCTGTTCTTGGTCTTTATTGGCATAGAAATAAATGTATCATAGAAATAAGTTTACCATGTCAATATCAATACCTGCCTTCAGAACAGAAATGTTTTCTTGGTGAAGTGAAACCTTCCTTAAATACCTTCTGCTGAGGTTGAGAGCAAGTATCTGTGATGATTAATGCTGCAAAAGTGCAAGTTTGTGACACTGCAATATGGTGTGGTTCGGGTTGAGAACTGGATCTGTTAGTGACTCACCAGTGCCTCAAGGCTTCTGGCACTCCTGCTTTTCGCTCTGAAATTTTTTGTTCTTAACTTAAATTTTAAAACATTTTTGAAATTATATGCCTTAGCTCTTTTTAGTATGATTTTGATGCAACACAGCTTTCCTGGGTGAATAAAAGACAAGAAAACTTCCTTCAAGCAGTTATTCTATTGAATGCCTCACAGTTTAAAGGAACAAATTACTTTAATGACTGCTAACTTGCATACATTCAGTAAGTGAACTGTGGAAGTGGCCAACTGTGTTCTAGAGGGCCTCTTGGGATAGTTTCATACATCTTATCACTCCCCATTACCCATCCATGAACTCCCTTATTCTTGATCAAAGCTGTTATGGTTAAACTAACATTAATGTGGATTCAAACTTGATCTACACAACTTTGCTCTTATGGTACCAGCAGCATTTTCACAGTTATTTTGAGTCAGCAGCAGGGGAATGTAACATATGTAGTGTACAAGAAGTGATCTTACTTGTTATGTTGTTGTGTTATGTTTAAGTGTGGAGTTTAAATGCCAGTGTGAGATGGAAACTGGAAATTGGGAGCCATAACTCTGTTCCCCTGAGTTGCTGCTGCTTGTTCAAACAAGTGCAGTATCTGAGCAGGTGGGTGAGGTGGGCCATTATAGAATGACCAGTGGGCTCTGTAGCACATCCTGAAATCTGGCTGGCTCATTCAGGTTTTACTTAGAACATTTACTGTGAGGAATCTCTGAAATGTTGACTTAATTTACAGCTCTTGCTGTAAAACCTTCTAGTTTTTCATAAAAGCAATATTGGGAACCAGAGTTCTGAGGATGGTCCTCTCTAAGTGCAGGCTTTTCCCTTATGTTCCCATATGTTGCGAGGGTGCTGGGGCAGGCAGATTGCTTAGCACCGTAGCACTGTGCCTGAGCATTCCCTGGTTGCTGCTTCCTGTGCCTTGGGCCAGCAGTTGTTCAGTTGTTCTTTTATTTTTTATAGGGTTTTTTCATTAGGGTCAGTTTGAGTGGGTTCACCCTGTGATTGCCCAAACAGCTGGTTGGCACAACAGGAGGAGTACCACCACCACCAGGATTAGTCAGGGAAAAGCTGCTTGGAATGGGGATCGCTTCAGTAGGACTGCTGCTGGCTGTCAACCCAAGCCTGAGGGGAGTGCAAAAGCAGTGCCAGAGATGGGCATCTGTGATAAATATAACCTGATTTGTAAGACCATCAATACACATTGAACTCGGATTTTGGCTCAGCTGGAGTGTTGGTAACACTGTGATTCTAATTGCGTATTGACTTCACATCAATTGCACGTACAGCTCTCAGTTTTCAATTTTGTCCTGAGCTCTGTCAGCCCTGCACTGCTGTCTGCAAAATGGTGCTTGTGCTTTCAGAGGCAGTCAGGGAAGTGCTGTCAGCCCTCGCGTTTGGGAGCAGAAGGATCAGCACAAATGCTTGTCTAACAAGTGTTTCAGTGCTTCAGATCTTTGTAGCAAGAGATTGAATGGGCTCAGTTGCTACTGAGATAATTCCTTGGAAAGGCTCTAATGTTCCTTTCTGGTAACCTTTATTTGCAGAATATTGTAGAAAGATCTCACATGGTTGCATATGTCAAATATAATCAAGACTTTCCCCCCATTTGCCATTTTCCTTTATCTCCTTAAATACTTCTAATGTATTAATGCTGTGTGTAATTTGATGCTGTCTGGGTTTTTTCAGCCATCACAGATGGGAGGCATACCAGTAATGACACAGCCAACTTTGATATACAGTCAGCCAGTCATGAGACCACCAAACCCCTTTGGCCCTGTACCGGGAGCACAGGTGTGTATATTCCAATTATTGGTGCTGGGAATGAACTACACGAGGCAGTTTCTTTAGCAGGATACTTAATATGTCAATTTTATACATAGATATAATAATCTATTGTATTTCTGTTGGGCAAATTATTGCACAAGCCCAGTGGTTCATGGGAGGCTTGCATCCTATCAGCTTGTATCTGTGCTGACAGCAGCAAGTTTGTGTCACCAAAGCAAAGAGAGTAGGTTTTTTTCAGGCATTGTTTTTCTGGGAATGTGACAGTGATGAAGAATAGGAAAAGCTGATGTCTGTGTGCTTTGCTGAAAATGAGCTTTTCCCCAAAGTCATGTTCCATGCTGCTTTCCCCTCAGAGTGTGGCTTTGTGAGATTGGCTATTACAGCTTTTTCCTAACTGTGTCATTGTTCTTTCCCCTGTTACACTTAAAAGTATGAGATTATAAAGTACCCGAGGTGCAGGGTGTGTGCTTGTATTACAGCATTTTGCAGGGCCCAAACAGGGTATGTGCAGCCTTTTATGTCCATGACTGCATTTGATGGGTTTGAAAAAATTGTGGAATCAAACTTGGTGAAACCTCAACCCATGACCCAGTTGTTGGTGCTGACCTCCTCAGTGAGAGGCACATGGCACGTCCATCTAGTTCCAATAGTGGCGGTGTCCAGTGGGTTTTGTGCTCCTCCATGGTCTGGCAGGAGACTGCATTTGCAGCATAGTGAGGCTGTGCAATAGCAGTATCGATCTACCTGGCCTTTCCCTGTTAAGTGCTACTTAGATGGAGTGCTCCTTAAATCCCCTGGTTTCCTACCTGTTTCTCAGGATCTGTTGTGTCCAGATTGATTGCCTAACCTACTGGAATGAGTGTGCCAAAGGGTCTCTCTGAACTGACTGCATCAATACTGGAGTTAAATGCATACCTGTTATTGGTTTGTTTTACTGTTTGTTCTACAGATATCTGTCCCTGGGAAATTTCTATCTGAACTCCCTTTTATAACCCAGTAGGCATCTTAAGAGAGGGGCTTTTTTTACAGTAGGAAAAACATCCCTTAAAAGTAGGAGGAGGAGGGGATGGATAACCCTGACTATGTTCATGCTATTTTTGGAAAATTCTGAGATCATTAAGACTTTGTGTTTGTGAACTGCAGTTAGAGGCAGAGCCAAGTTTAGCTGGCAGACTGAAGCTCCAGAATTAAGTGTGGTTTTACTCACCTATCAGATGTTTCTTTTTCAAAGCTGACTCTGTACATCAGACTTCTGTTAGAAAAATGAAATCTATTGTGCCTGTATTTTGATCTTACTATAAAGAGCTCTGTCTCTATGGGTGACTGTTTAAAAACATTCATGTAGAACTTCACCTAGGTACAGGTTGGTGTAACTGCAGTGTTTGGGACAAGACTGTGGAGGGAAGAGCATTCAGCTGGAACTAAAAAGAGCCTCAAGCATTTTCCAGTGCCTCAGTCTGATCCTTTGAAAGGTTCTGCTGTGTGCTACCAGTGGGCTGTATGCCCATTGTCTTCTTCAAAATACAGCCTTCTGGATAGGGTTTTTTTCTAAGTATCTTCTTTTAAATGCTTTATCTGAAAGGGATGCTGTTAGATTTCTTTAGCTAGAAATGCAGTTCTCAACTGGCTTTCTCTTGGACTTCTGATAGCTGCTTTGCATCTTCATTGTTACTTAAGTGATTTGGTGTTTTTCACATGGGTTTTATACCATTTCCAGAGGACAAATCACTTTTATGAGTTGTTAAATATCGACAAAGTGAAAGGTTCCTCAAGGATAGGAATTTTCTCTACATTAAAAAAAATTGAAATGATCCTTAAAAAAACCCCAAACTGCCTACCTGCCTGATTCAGTTATGAACAGGTAGATGGATCTGAACAGCTCAGTGAGCCTTTCTGCTTCATTTGACATTGCAGGGCGTGGCCTAGGTTGAATCTCAACTGGCTGTCAAAACAGGAGAAAGAGGAATTAGTCACAAGTGAGGTGTGTGGAGCTATATTTATTCTTTTATCTGACAATATTTGGCTCCTGTGAGAATTAATTTCATTGAAAACACACCCTTTGAATCAGCATTTGCTGTGACCAAGGAGGGTTTTCCCTGAGACACACAGTCTGTGTTGCTGGAAGGTGTTGAGTTTTCAGAAGCCTCACATCAGTAAAGCATCTTAAGTGAAACACAGGCTGCATGTGAGAGCTTCCCCATAAACAGCAGAGTTTATTAATGTATAGCTACAGAGGAGAATTACATTTTTATCACACTGAATTTACTGTGTGCTGAGACTCTTCTGAGAGTGTATTTCACAGTTTAAGTTTAGTTAATGCTCTTGTTGTGCCAGAAATAGAACAAGGAAAGTAAAAGAAATACAAACATGTACTTGAGGGCAGTAAACAAATCTTAAAGAATAAATAATGGTTATCTGAAAGGCACACAGCTCGAACTGCCCACATGGATCACTGTAAACACCATTATTCTAATACTGGTTTTGTCCATGGCATCATCGCTGCCAAAAGCTCAATTGTTTTTCATATTTACTTTTAAAGCACCAGATTATATCACCTCCAGTCTCCTGGTAGATCTTGGGTGTTGTCTACAATAAAGAAAGCTGAAGGTACTTAAAAGCTTGATGACAAATATGAGGTTGTTGCCAAAAATTTTATTGCCAAGTTGTAGTGAGTTGAGAACACACTGGGAAAATAGGCATCTTAATGTTGTGTTGTTTCTGTATAAATTAAACTGCTGTTCATAACTTGATACTCCCAAGGATTAGTCTCAATAAATAAGCTTTTTTCTCTCTCTAGATGTACCTATTTTGTTTCTCTTCCAAGGTTCTCTTTACATGCTCTCAACTTTTTTCCTAATTGTTGCGGTCAAAAGCAAGGGTAGTTTGATTTTTAAGGGCAAAATAATTTGAAATAATTAAGAATGAAACTAGAACAGTAGCTTCTTTGAAAATCTGAGTGCAGAAGGCATTCATAGTTTTGAAAGGTGTGTAATTTTTCTTTGAAAATATTTGTCTAGCAGTATTTCCCACCTGAGAAAGAAAATAAGTTTTCATCATGATAATATAGTGTCCATTACCCACTGCAAACTGTGACAAACTGTTGCTACTCAGAACAGTGAGAATGGTTGGTGTTGTTTGCTGACATTGTAGCTGGTGAGGGGGAAGTGTGTGTGTGTGTGTGTGTGTGTGTGTGTATGCAGAGGGGGCAGGCTGAATCAGTGGTTCAGGCAGAGGGATGGCAGATGTGATACAGTGCAGCAACTGCAGAATGTTGCAGACAAGCCAGATCTGACTGTGCAGGGGCTGGGATGTGTCTGCCCAGCACAAGGCCTGAGTGTTAAACCAACAACCACATTGTGCTGGCCAATATAAAATGGTACAGTTGGTACAAATCCATGTGCCTTCACATGTCACATGTTCTGGGGTCATTGTCCCCAGGATGACATAGCCTTAGGAGGGGGAAGCAGATGGGTAGTGCAAAATTCAAGATTTAAAATAGGCTAAAGAAATCCCTCCACCTGCCACCAACCTCTGTGTAAATTGTAACAGTGCAGTTGTGAACACGGCTAGTTGTACACGGCAAGTAGCAGGAGTGATCAGCTGGGTGATGGAGAGTAGGTCAATGTGCAAATGAGTGGGTTGGTTTGGTGGGTGTGTTTTGTGGTTGTTTTTTGGCTGGGTGTGGGGAGCTGAGTTTGAGGGGTATTTGAAACTGTAAGAACAGGGTATGAAGTTCAGGAGAGACTTATGCCAGAAAGTGACCGTAGAGATCTTGCTTTGGCACATTGCCCCTAAAATACATGCTAGGACAGCTTGACAGACGTGTTTCATGGGAAACCAGAATGTAGCTAATGGTGGCAGTCACCCCGATGCTCGCTTATGGACGGGTTCTTAGGTTTTACTGTGACTCCAGGGAGCTTTGGCTTTGTTGGAGGTACTGCTGGAGGTGTGACTAAGCTGTCTGGGCAGCGCAGTGTGGTGCATTTCACATCACACCAGCTCTGGGCAGCAGGGGCACTGAATCCACAGCTCCAGTTAGATCAGCACTGGAGAAACTGATGGCCAGCGCTGTTGTTTTAAATGCTTCTCCTTAGGAACTGCTAACAGTGGTCCTGGTTTCAGATCTATTTATAAACAGTAATCTGGAGAACTGCACTGTAGGAAATGATCTAACTATACTTTCCATGTTTGTTTTTTTTTTAGGCCTCCTTTTTAATAATTAGAGGAATCTTGTTAAAATGTGTATTTACTGCAAGATGTTGTCTTGTCTGAATTTATTTACGGCATCTAGGTAATAGCATTTCAGGTTTTTTCCTCAGATTTTAGCCTGAACAGGCTTCCTGAAATTTCCCGTTTCTGGTTACGGGCTGATGTTGCACAAGTGACTCCAACGTACCAGTCTTCCACACTGCTTTCAAACTGGGACGTTACTGTGGACTTGATATGGGTTGGAGATTTGCCAGCTCAGTCTGAGAGAAGTTTTAGTATGTGACTTGAAAGCATTTGACCATGAAGAGGGAGAATGTCTCCTGAAATCAAGTGGCAGCAGGCATTCCTTGCTGAGGTTAGGACTCTATTGGACCATACCACTTGTCTGCCTATGGCTTTCCAAAAGGAAGAACCAAGTTTAAGAGGGGAAATTCTGACATCCTGAAACTGCTCCTCAAGCATTTCCCATTCTGTCTCATGACTTTTCCATGATTTATTTATGGTGACTGGATCTGAGTGCCCCACTGGGAGCAGGGTTTTGGGAGGAGATGAAGATTCCAACGCAGATCAAGCATGTACTGATGCTGAAGGAAGCCCTTCTGCTCATGTGGTTTCTGAGACAGACATTCATGTGAAAAATTTAAATGTGCAACAGCAATATTTACACTCTGAGCACTTCTGCAAGCAATTCCCATAAGCATATTCCCTGTCGGTCAGGAGATTCCCTGTCGGTCAGGAGATTCCCTGTCGGTCAGGAGATTCCCTGTCGGTCAGGAGATTCCCTGTCGGTCAGGAGATTCCCTGTCGGTCAGGAGATTCCCTGTCGGTCAGGAGATTCCCTGTCGGTCAGGAGATTCCCTGTCGGTCAGGAGATTCCCTGTCGGTCAGGAGATTCCCTGTCGGTCAGGAGATTCCCTGTCGGTCAGGAGATTCCCTGTCGGTCAGGAGATTCCCTGTCGGTCAGGAGATTCCCTGTCGGTCAGGAGATTCCCTGTCGGTCAGGAGATTCCCTGTCGGTCAGGAGATTCCCTGTCGGTCAGGAGATTCCCTGTCGGTCAGGAGATTCCCTGTCGGTCAGGAGATTCCCTGTCGGTCAGGAGATTCCCTGTCGGTCAGGAGATTCCCTGTCGGTCAGGAGATTCCCTGTCGGTCAGGAGATTCCCTGTCGGTCAGGAGATTCCCTGTCGGTCAGGAGATTCCCTGTCGGTCAGGAGATTCCCTGTCGGTCAGGAGATTCCCTGTCGGTCAGGAGATTCCCTGTCGGTCAGGAGATTCCCTGTCGGTCAGGAGATTCCCTGTCGGTCAGGAGATTCCCTGTCGGTCAGGAGATTCCCTGTCGGTCAGGAGATTCCCTGTCGGTCAGGAGATTCCCTGTCGGTCAGGAGATTCCCTGTCGGTCAGGAGATTCCCTGTCGGTCAGGAGATTCCCTGTCGGTCAGGAGATTCCCTGTCGGTCAGGAGATTCCCTGTCGGTCAGGAGATTCCCTGTCGGTCAGGAGATTCCCTGTCGGTCAGGAGATTCCCTGTCGGTCAGGAGATTCCCTGTCGGTCAGGAGATTCCCTGTCGGTCAGGAGATTCCCTGTCGGTCAGGAGATTCCCTGTCGGTCAGGAGATTCCCTGTCGGTCAGGAGATTCCCTGTCGGTCAGGAGATTCCCTGTCGGTCAGGAGATTCCCTGTCGGTCAGGAGATTCCCTGTCGGTCAGGAGATTCCCTGTCGGTCAGGAGATTCCCTGTCGGTCAGGAGATTCCCTGTCGGTCAGGAGATTCCCTGTCGGTCAGGAGATTCCCTGTCGGTCAGGAGATTCCCTGTCGGTCAGGAGATTCCCTGTCGGTCAGGAGATTCCCTGTCGGTCAGGAGATTCCCTGTCGGTCAGGAGATTCCCTGTCGGTCAGGAGATTCCCTGTCGGTCAGGAGATTCCCTGTCGGTCAGGAGATTCCCTGTCGGTCAGGAGATTCCCTGTCGGTCAGGAGATTCCCTGTCGGTCAGGAGATTCCCTGTCGGTCAGGAGATTCCCTGTCGGTCAGGAGATTCCCTGTCGGTCAGGAGATTCCCTGTCGGTCAGGAGATTCCCTGTCGGTCAGGAGATTCCCTGTCGGTCAGGAGATTCCCTGTCGGTCAGGAGATTCCCTGTCGGTCAGGAGATTCCCTGTCGGTCAGGAGATTCCCTGTCGGTCAGGAGATTCCCTGTCGGTCAGGAGATTCCCTGTCGGTCAGGAGATTCCCTGTCGGTCAGGAGATTCCCTGTCGGTCAGGAGATTCCCTGTCGGTCAGGAGATTCCCTGTCGGTCAGGAGATTCCCTGTCGGTCAGGAGATTCCCTGTCGGTCAGGAGATTCCCTGTCGGTCAGGAGATTCCCTGTCGGTCAGGAGATTCCCTGTCGGTCAGGAGATTCCCTGTAGGTTGGCAGGTGCCTGCCATTTCCAAAGGAAGAGGCCTTCATACAATGTTTTTTGCTGTGGCCACAGAGTGCAGGCAACTCTGTTCTGAACAAACTGTTCCAGTGAGGAACACAAGTTGGAGGATGGTGACTTTGATTTGTACCTGCAAAAACATGCATGTTCTACCCAGGGGGAGGGCAAATAGGATTTAATAAAACACCTTTTATAACGGGAAAAGTACTAACACAGAAGGAAAAATAAATCAACAAATAGCAGATACTCCTGCAAGTACAGCCTGCAGACTATTTGCCCTTTTCAGCAGCAGCAGTGGGAATGCCAATATTACTCACCTCTAAGTTATGTGCTTTATTATGACTATTTGTGGTGTGGTGCTTTAGGTACGTGACTGCAGGATGCAATTTTTATGAGTGTACAGACTATCAGTCACAGTCTCCAGTTCTCACCTAAAACAGCTGCAGCAGCAGTTCAGATTCTCATCTTTTTTTCCTTTTTTTTTTTTTTCCTTTTTTCTCCTACTCACAGAATATATCCCGTGTTCTCCTTCTAGGTCCCAAACTGGGAATTATCTATTTTCTGCTATCCAGCCTCTTTTTATATGTATCCTATTTTGACAAGGAAAGATGCTGAGAGCTGTTCCTTCTGGAGAAACCATCTGGAAAGATGCCATGCTCTGGCCAGACCCCAGCATCATCTCTCCCTGCCAGGCTGTAGTTTTCCCAGTAAAGCAGGGAAACGACTAACCTGTTTCACAGGAGTCAGGCTGAATCTTTTGCATCTCTTTTGAAGAAAACTGCTGTGAAAGTGTGAGCTTATCTGCTTATTTGGCAAATGCCAGTGGCGTTTCCTTTCTGAGAGTCATGTCCAGCTTGGTTCTGCATTACACCAACCATTGAAGAGACTTTGTTTTCCATATAACCAAACACCTTGTTTTAGTAGTTGACTCCTGCCAAGTTTGCCTCTAAACCTCCCCTTGTCCTTTCATTACACGTTCAGCTTTCATATTCTGTCATTCTGAGACCTTGTTTTCTTTTCTTTCCCTTTCTCTGTCGTCTTTCTTACTAGCTGTCTGCAGCATCCAGCCCTTCCAGTCAGAGTCCTCACAGAGCCTCAGGAAAGGATCCCTTTGCAGAGCTCTCTCTCCAGGATTTCTTGTAGAACAACTTAGGTATTGTCCATTATTCTGGGGAGATGCTGGTGTTTGTGATATGAAACAAAAAAGTTCTAATTCTAAAAGTTTTATTAACATGGCTAGAGCTGTTTCTGAAGGAAATAAAACCAAATCTTGTTGAGTTGGAAGCACTGTGGAAGTGACTTGGAAACTCTGTATTTAGCTTCGGTAGTTTAGAGGCTGATTGAGTGTTTTTGCCTCAGTCCATTGGAAATAGAAACAGCTCATGTGGTACTTGCTGCAGGTAGGGAGAAGGAGCTGGTGCTACCTGGCATTTACCATCTCATCAGGAAAACGTTCAGAGTTCCCCATTAGCAGCAGAGCCCCGAGTGCTGCTGGCAGAGTGCTCGTGCGCTTCCCCATGGCATGACCGGAGTTCCCGTCACGCAGCAGGAGATGCTTGTTTCACACGTGCCAGGGATCCATTCTGGTACAGAGGTGCAGTGGAGGAGTTGTGTTGGTTTTGGCCAGTCAGGGGCAGGTGGGAATTAAGTAGTAAAATGAGGGCAAACATGAAAAACAAATTCAAGAATTCATAGTACAAAGAGACAGTAGGCTTATTGCACACAGCAGCTGCTTTTCTTTGTGCACTTCCTCTGGTTCAACGTGAAAAATGACCCTGAGTTCTCTTCACAATGGTGTTGGTCTGTGTTATGCTGCCACTGGTGACAATATTGCATGGATAACTAGGTGAGTTTTATTTTTAATGCAGAGCTATTCCAAAGGCTGGTGTCGTTGGAAGAACATCCTGGTGGATTTTGGTTGTTTCCTGGCCCTGATTTTTTAAAAATATTTTATTTCTATTCAAAACTTCAGATCGTGGGGTAGCTTGGGCATCAGAAGAATGGAAATTTTTGAAGAAAAAGGGTTTAGAGTGAAATGCTACTTCTGTTGCATGTTAACTCCAGGGTTTTTCATCTTTCCAGATTCAGTTTATGTAACTGTGTTAGATGGAAGAGAAAGGAACGTTTCCAAAAAGATGTGCTCAGCAGTAAACTCCCACTTCCAGGAAAAAATGAACTTCAGTCTCTCAAACTCTCCTCTTCCATTAAGTGATGCAGTGAATTGATGAAGACCAATGAAGGAAGCTGGGACACCTCCCTAAGAAGACATCAGTACACAACACAAAGCCAAGAATTGCCATGAATTAAGACCGAGATCTATTCTTGTCCTGGTGACTAACATGTCAATACTCTCAGCTTCTAATAATATCCTTAATTGGTAACGTATGAAGAGAAGCCTTTATTCTGGAAATTGATATTGTTGTTTGGAAATGCTGTCTGGATTGGAGATGTGTCCTTTACCGTAAGTCGAAACAAGACTCTGGGCAGGGGAGGGTTGAATCCTAACTCTTAATTCTGCAGTTACCTTTTCTTCAGTCCTCACAAATGTAGGCACAGCAGTAATGGAAATTAACTTTTTTTAAAAATTATATATTCAGTTTGCAGTAGACATTCCTTATGTATTATTGTTTGTATTTATTTATGATTATCAATTTAACATTAATATTGTATCAAAAAAACCTCCTTATGAAAATGAGTATGGATGTATACAGTATGTCTGATTTTTATCCACAAAGAATGAATCTGATTCAGAATGCTTTTCAGCTGACATACAGAGCACTAAATATTTTAAAGGTCTGAATCTAATGAATTCTCAGTATATATGGGAATTAGGGAAGAGCTGTAAAACGCATTAATCCTTATAGTCAATTCTGTGCCTAGGATTTTGCAAGGGAACAGTTAACTGACTAGAAGAAGCACTACATTTTTAATTCAGCATTAGTGCATTGGGAAGGAACTTTATTGCTTCGTGCTTGGCATGTCATTATTTTTTACATTTGACATTATAAGGCCTTTCCAATATGAATGTGAGGAATTGCTTTCACTTTTAAGACTTTCCTTCTTTTCTGTAAAAAAAAAAAAAGAGGTGTTGTGTGTTGGGGGGGAAAGCCTTTTCATTTGGCTTGTGCCATGTTTATGATCATGTACCTTTTAAAAGTAAAAAAGGGGAAGTAGCTTCCTTACATATGTCTAGTGGGTATTTAGTTCACGAGGAATTAAAGTAGCGCTGTTGATCGGTGCTTTGTGTAAATACATCATAACTTTTGGGTGGAGTGGGGCCTTCAGAAGGATAGTCAATGATACGAAAGCAATTCTGTACATGAATTAAGCATACTTGCTGCATTGTCTCTGCAGATTCTATTTTTGTTTAAAATATTAAAATGTATGTTAGCAAAAATGGGTGGATTTTCAAATAAAATGCAGCTTCCACAGGATTTTGTTACGGTATGAAAGTCTGAGGTTCTTTTCTTTTTGCTGCTTAAAATGTGCACTGATAATTGCTTTGTTTACTTAATAAAATACCAAATGTATTTCATATGTGCATATTGTATTGCAGGAAGTGCACTCTGAATCTGTGGCTGATGTGATCCCTGCAGCCTCTTCCCCGGGCTGGTGTCACGGGCAGCCTCAGTGTTCCAGTAACAAGGTGTCTCCTTCTTCCTAACCTAACGTGATATTTCACCATCTTCTAGTTTTTCAAAATATTCATGGCAATAAACTTGTACTGTTTGTAACAGGGCAAGAAGCATAAATATGTCCCCCAAATTATAATTATCTCCCCTAATCTTCCAGCGGAAGGTGTAGTGCTGGAAAAGCTATGAACAGTTTGCTGAGACTGTCTTCTGTAATTAGACACAGGAAGAGTTGATAGAAGTGGAACTTTCCTCCTCACAATGACCTGAGGCTTGTCCTGGAGGCCAGGTTATCATAAACTGAGCAGTACAGGTCAGTAGATTTAAAATCTTTTTCTCAAAGCATGAATAAAAACCTCCAGAACCTTTTACAGAGTATGTAATACACACACCCAGATCTGGGGAGTTCCATACACATTTACTGACATTTTGCCTTCCTACCACTGAGGCTTTCAGTGCGTGATGGTGCCCTCAGAGAGAAACTCAGGTTTGCTTGTGGTCAGAATATAAAAAAGGTGAATTGTTTGAATCGGGGGCCAGCTGGAAAAACGGTGCACATCTGTGACCTGTTAACTCCATCAGTAACTGCCAGGGTACAGATTGTTCTGAAATACAGTCCGGACCTCATGTGAAGGAAGAAGGTAGACCTTCGCCCTCCAGAGCCTGATGAGCTGGGTTATGATGAAACATATGCCACCCTTCTTTTTAGGTCTGTGGTGCTCTCTGAAGAGTCTAACTTGAGGGTTTTAGCTGAGGATAGATCTGTGTTCCTAGATCTCTTTGATCCCTTGGGCTCTTGGTGTGGCTGTGGACTTGAGGTTGCAAATCACGAAGTGCCAAAGAATTGCTAACACCCAAACCCATGTCTTCTGCAGGGATGCTGAACTCAATGTTACCCTTTACTGCTCACTCGTTGTTGCTCTGTGTTCCTTGAAACAGCTGCTCTACAGATTAGGTTTGCTTGCTGAAGGCCTTGCTGAAAACCCTTGCTCTGTGGTTTACTCTTCAGAGACAAACTGGCTTGAGAATTTTCCTGAGCAGTATTTTCTCATTTGTTTTGTTCCCAGTAAGTGTTTGCTTTCAGTATCACTGCAATAACACTCAGTTTAGCTTAATTTAAAAAGCACGGTACACAGACGTATTTTGTTTTCTAATTACTGGCACTTTTTAATAATAACAGATTGGGAAAACCTGGTTCTCTTTAGAATTTAGTTGAAAGGCTGTTTAATCTACAGGAGCAAACTGTGTAGGGAAGCTGCCTGCTCTCAGCAAGTGGAGGACGATGAAGTGCTTTGTCAGAGGGATGTGGTTCCTCTTAAAGCTTTGACAACTGGTGTGTCAGAATAACCACGATTTTTTTTAAAATCAGGGAATTATATAATGAAAACAACTGGATTTACCTCTTGAGACAATTATTCTTGCCAGAACAAGAACTTGAACGGCTCCTAACTTGAGTTTTCTAACAGCACAAATCTGGAGTCTTCATCTGAAGACAGATCTAAATTCCTTTGCTGCTTTTCTTCTTTGTTTCAAAGTCACAAACTAAACGGAGCTGGTACCTCAGGACATGTTTCAAGTCTGTATTTTCGTGACTTTGTGACACTGGAGGTTCCATTCAGCCAACTGCCAGAACAAGTCACAGGCGTTCCCAGCTGCCAAACAGCCCTTCAGCAAGAAAAGGGACAGGGTGAAACCCTGCATCTTTCACTAGACAAAAAGTGCCCATTTCCAGAGCCTGACACAAATTTTGTAGCAACATAAATGAATTGCAACCTAAAGGCCATGACATAATTGAGATAAAGATTGTGGCAGAGAAATGAGAATTAAGTGCTAAAAACACTGGGAACTATGGTAAATGCTGATGGGAGCAGAAGATTGACAAGATAATGTGAGGGGCAGTGAAAAAATGTGCTGAATACAGACAAAGAGCAGCGCTAATGGCAGCATATGTAAACTGAACAAGAGCTTTCTCCTTGGCCTGTTGTCAATCCCTTGACGTGACCTTTGGAGCTCTCACACCACAGTGGAGAGAGCAGAAACATGCTTGACATCTTCCACTGAGTTTGCCCAACAAGAAAAATCTGTGAGATGCTGCTGTGTTCCAAGTTCGAACTGGAGCACAGAGGGACTTAGCTGATTGTTCAGCTGCATCCTGGCTGGATCAGGAGAGTGAGCGAAGAGGAGAGAACCCTGGGCAGGTTCCCTGAAGGTGTAACATTGCTGCCACCTACTCAGCACCTTTTGTACCTGAAGATTGAGTAATACTATGGGACATGGCCTTCCTGAGATAACAGATCAGTCTAGGAGTGAGTAAAACACATTTAATTCTTTTCTTGCTTCTCCGATGGTGAAATTTCCTGAAGCAAAGATCAAAAAGCCTTGGAACAAAGAGCTAACTTGCTTAAATTTCTGTGTGAGGTGATAATGGGTACAGAGAATGTGTTGGATGCAAGCAGTGCACAGCAATCCAGTGCTTTGGATATCCAGCAGCTGCAGTACACAAGGAGCACTGGGGTTTTGGTTTATTTTCATAGCATGGATCTCTGCTCTTGGCGGTAGCTGCTGAACTTCCCTGTGCCAGCTACAGCAATTGCCCAAATACTGGGTTTTTTTAGAAAATGGTATTTGATACAATTTTAGCTTCTTGTTTTGCTTTAATCACTAGTAGCAAAGATCCAGCACCATGTTAAATCCCAGTTTTCAGCATGGCTCAGTGCTCAGTTGTCCACATCTGGGAACAGTTGTTGGCATCTTGTTGCTATGTCATGTCCTAAAACAATATGCAGTTTGTGGGTGACAGCAGAACATGAGCTCTGAAATACAGTATTGCAAAAAACATCCTTACTTTCACAGTTGACTCAAAATCCAAGGAACAGCCTTTTTTTGGAGGAACATCCAGCTGCAAAATGTCTGGCTGAAGATGCTAACACCAATAGATTCTCTTTTCTGTGCTTGTCACCATAGTGTAACTTTTCAGTCCATTAGCTTCTGCCTTGACCTTATTCTGGCAAACTCCTTTTAGCCCACAGAAGCAGAGTGTTTAATAATTTCTCTTTCAGAAAGCAGCCAAACAAGAACAAATGTTGCAGAACGAGTCTCTTACCCTCATTTCCCAAAACGTGCAGGTCTGAACCTGTGGAAAGATTGCCTCGTTATATAACCTCACTGCAGCAGAGGCTGCAAACCTCACAAAAACCAGACCAAAAGTGAAATCACCCACATTCCCTGCAGCTCAGGCTGGGGGAGATCATACCAGCACAGCCAGAGCATAAAGCAGTACAATCCAGTTGCTCAGAGAGAGTTCAAGCCAGCAGAATGCTGAGGTCAGCAGCTCCTTCCATCACTGGAGTGGATACAGGCTCTCAGCACACCTCTCTCCATTGTGCCTTTTAGACATTCCGTGGATTGATGTTTCTCACTTCCAGCTCGTGGACCTCAGATCTATTAAAATAGTTTTTACTGCCATGCAACTTGAGTGATCCTTTTATTTCTTTAATTTCAAATTCCAAGGAATACTTGTTGGATATTTTCTTCCTATTGAAACTGCAAGTTTCTTTGAGCTGTGTTCTAGTTAAACACTTCACTCCAGCTCAACTGAATCTTACCTTGGAGACACCTGGACCCTTGCTTTTGCAACAGTAACATAGCAAAGAAAAGGTATTTCATAATGCAGGGAACACAAGGGTGACTCCCATAAGTTTGGTCCTAACTCGAGCAGTGAACTCCAAGTGGAGCTTGGAAAGCACTGGCTGTGCTGCCAGAAAGTGACTGATCAGCCCCCTGTTTTACAACATGCTGCTCATTTCTGAGAGATTTTGCCAGTAACAAATTTATCAAATCCAGATGCCTTGGGCTGAAGACCCAGCTTTCCCCATATGAAAGCTTCACAGTGGCCTTAATGCTAATCCTGTAGAAATCGAGGGGATTTGGGACACTTCACTCAATATGTTTTGCTGCAGGCTGTTGCTTCTGGCTTGTGCAGGCTGCCTGTGGCTTGTACTCTAATTAGCATGCTTGGGATTTCTTTTTAACTCCCTCTGACCCACCCAGGCTGCTATGGGAAAAGGCTAAATTCACTGGAGGAGGCAAGGGTTCTTTTTTCCAAGGTGCAGGTTGATATTCTCGTGCCATATGCCCTGCACATGGCGTTAGGCATTATGGGCATAAGCCAAGAGAAGCCTAGAGATGGGCCCTGCCTTTACACCACTAGAAAATGTAAATCCCCTCTGGGGAGTGGTGGGAAGGAGAGGCCCTTCTCTAACAAAAGCCATTCAGCATAAGCCACATTCTAATTCTGCATCTGAAGGAGAAGCTAAACTAATCACTGAGCAGAACTAATCTCTCTTTCAAATCAGCCATTTCATGGGGCTTGTGCTGCACTCGGAGCAAGGCAGGGGAGTCGACGGGAGGCTTCTGTTGGGCTGCAGACACAGCAGGAGCTGCCCAAGGGTGGATCCCCATTCCCTGGACACTCAAGGCATAGGAACTGCCTCAGCCTTGGCAGGAACTCCACTGGGTTACAGCAGGAGCACATCCAAACTCACTTTACTGTTCACCACATGGCAGAGAAGTGAGAGTCAGTGAGAGCTGGAATGCGCCACCTTTACCTGTCTGCTCGTGATCCCAGCCTCGGAGGAGCTGGGTCAGTGGAGCCCAGAGAGCAGTGGGACTCACCTGCAGCCCAAGGAGACACCTGCTGGGCAGGAACAGCTGAGCGAGCTTGGAAAACCAAAAGTGTTTGCACTGACGTACAGATACACCGAGATACTGCACAGAGATAGAAGTTGGTTAAAACATAAGTTTTTTAAAAAGTTTTATTGCTTTTTAAACAGCTGATTATCCTGTCAATGGTTTAAATCAGATTATTCAATGCTGTCATAAGTTTCTAATGAGGAAATGCACGGGTCAGAGCCTACATGTGGGGAGGACCTGTTGGGTGCTGAGAGGGTGTCTAGAGGGAACCCCCCCACTGCACTAAGATATATGTTCAAAGAGAGCAGCCATACACCAAGGATATGAGCTCACATAGTATGTTTGGCCAGTTCTAAACAAAGAAAATATTTAAGACCTTGAGAGTTTTAGGCTGGTTTTAAATTGTTTTTAAATTAATTTTTGTTTATTTCAATGTATTTAAGTAGCGGTGTTGTGGAAACAGCTAAAAAAAGTATTCAAACACTCAATTTATAGCACTAGTTGAATTACGCTTGCATAAATTAATTCTGCTTTAGCACAGCATTACGTATTTTGTAACAGTTCTGTGTTTTATGGCAGCCTGCGTTTACCCATTCACTGTCTGATCAAGAGGAAATTCCACATCTGCAAGTGGAGACCACACAAACTAAATATTAGCTCAGACTTTTTAGTAGATAGGTGTGCTGCTACGTGGACTGAATACCCCAAAAAGTGCACAAGCCCTCTCTCAGTGGTGAGGAAAGGAACCTTTCCATTAGCCTCTGCACACAGACATACCTCTCATGAAACTTGTAATCATGATTCAGGCACTCTAAAATAGTTTCCTCAAAGCCCCATGCCATACAGAAGAGAGCAAATATTTAATTTACTGAGAATGTTACATTTCTGTGTCAAGAGTACAGCTTGTCTTGTCTTCATCATCATTTTCCTTAAATAAGGCCTTGATCATCTCAGCTGTGATACGCCCATTTGATTTACCAGCAGTGTCCTCTTCCCTGTGGCTCTTGCTTGGCATTTCTTCTGGTTCCTTACAAGTAGGCACAGCTTTTCCAACCACATACAGCTTTCTCTTCAGAGGTCCCAGTTTTGAGTAGGCCTTAAGAAGAAAGAATGTTTCCTTTGCAATTTCATAAGAAAACAACCATTCCTTAAAAAAAAAGAAAAAAAAAAGGGACAAAAAACAGCCCAGCAACTTTTCTTTTTAAAGCAACTGTAGAGATGCTGCCCTGGGGTTATGTTTGATAATGTCAGTAATAATGGGCTTCTTTTGCAAGCCAACTCATTTTAGGAGGCTACAGCCCTGCTGCCCCCCATCGTCTGTGTGTTTTCACCAATATCCCCTTCTCTATAAAGCAAATTCTAATCTCAAATTCAGTTCTGTGAGAAGAATTAAACTAATCCAACAGCTTGCTCCTGCCAAAAAGAGAGAGGTCCAAGCCCAGCTATGTGCTTCTGCCACATCTGCACTGGCTCTGGTCTTCTCCAAACCTCTGAGTCTACTCGGTTGACCAACCCAACAGAAACTAATCCAGGGGGAGAAAGGAAAGCTTTTCTGCTGGGTTAGAGGCAATCAGCTACAGGAAAGGCCAGTGTGCACTGTTTTCTCAACCCCACAGTTTGCACCCAGGAACACCTTCCTCCTGGCTTTCTGTTGAAGGAATAGTGGTCCTTTAATGCTACTGTGCAACCCAGATTGTGAAGGAGCAGTCCATTACCATTCAAGCAAAGTCATCTCTCATTAGGTGACATTCAGAATTGTTTCTAGGGGAATCTCATGCTGACGCTCCATGGGATGATTCCTAGGGCACCATTTAATTGCCAAAGCACTTGCCTCATGGTATCAGAGCGCCCGAAGGCATCCAAAACAGGCACGTGAGGCTGGTTCTGTAGGACACACAACCTGTGCTCCTTTGGCCCAGCATCTGAAGGACACGGAGTGACCTGACTGTCCCAAACAGCACCAGAGGACAACAGTCAAGCATCTGAATTGCCCCCCAGGTAAAGGACATTGGATGCCATAGCACCGTTGCAAACAGAATGGTCCCGACAGGAGCTCATGCTCCACACTGAAAGATGTTCGTGTCAGTGAAAGACCTGATAATTCTAACTCATACCTGGAACTCTTCTTCATCTTCAAATGACAACTCGTCCAGGGCTAGAGTGAAGAATTTGTTCCACAGCTTTTCATCACTGTCTTGAGGCTTCTCATAATCTGTTTTAGACGGAATCTTTGGAAAGGCACTTCTGAGGCTCTCTCCATCTGTCTTTGCTTTTTAAAGAGAAGAACAATAAAGTGTATGTAATTGTTAAGCCTTATGGAAGTCAGAGTCAGTACCCTGATATGAGCATTGCCTGCAATCTTTAATATTGCTTAGCCCATGCAAAGAACAGCTTGGTAGCATTTTTAATTGGCCATTCAAGCCAAATGTTCATTTACGTTGGGATTTTTTAATGTGCTTTTTTGTTCACAATTTCTGAATAAGGACCCAGGGACTGAAACTGATTGGAAGTTAGAACTAATGGATCTGTGGGAGGGGGCAGGGAAAAAAAAATGAGCTTTTGTCAGTTCAACTTGAATCCAGTAGAGCCCTGAATAGTTACAAGGAATAAGAAAGGCAGCAAAAACAAGTATAAACTTCTTCTATACCCATGTTTGTGTATTTATAGGTACAAAAATACAAGTTCCTGAAACACAATTAGTCTACCTCTAACTCCCCGAAAGAGTTCACATCTGTAGTTGGCTAATTCTCAGGAGGATAGAGGATTCTGGACACGGACTGCCAAGTTACAGGTTTGCCAGGGACAATGACCCAGCCTATTGGAACAAAGCCTTCTCCTCTAGGTAACTATTGAAAAAGTCTAGCAAAAGTTTTCAAAGTAAACACATACTTCATACAGAAGTATTTGTCAACATTTTTGCTGGTGCCTGATGGTTTCAAAAGGCCCACCTATGGCTGGGACTGATCAGAACTTCAACAAACTGCTTCATGTATCCACAACTGTATGACTTCCATTTTTCTAACATATCTCTTTAATTTTGTATTAAAGAGATATTTTGGAATCATCTTTCTTCTACTTTTTTCCATCCTCTTTCTTCTACTCACACAAAGACGTAAAATAAAACTTGTGATACTTAGGAATCCACAGAGACTGTCCTAAACAGGTAAGAACAGGCTCATGCTCCTTCTTTTATACTAATTGTATATCCTTTCTGTGGACACACCTACCAGAAGGGATGGAGATTCAGCCCAAAATTCAGTACTGCTTACCAAGATTTTCAGTTCATTCTGAGCTCCATCCAGCTTCATCTGCCCTTGCTAGGGATTCAGTTATAATTGAACTCTGGTGTATCAGCTGAATGACTGCAAAGTGCACGTAGGCTTAAAGTGAAAGCCAGCACGGAGCTTAAGAGTGTCATCTCAGGGACAAGCTATAATGAAGTTATATGGATCAGTAAAGAACTAATTAGGATATGATTCATATCTCCATAAAAGATGGCCAATCCTGTAAACTGCATTCCAGGGTAGCTCTAGATAAGTAATTACATTCCACAATCTGAAACCAATTTCAATTTAAAAACTGTATTACAGATAGAGTGTGATTTTGTCTCCTTATGGAAATTACAATCTATCATGGCTGTGGTGGCTGCAATCAAGAGGGAAATAAAGTGTTCACCATGTCAGACAGGTAGTTTGATTAAAAAGCTTCAGAAATAAAAAGTCTGTAAATGTTCAGTAACTTATCAAGCCTTATAAGCTGCTGGCATTTGCATTACCTGCATATTCTTTGTTTTCCCTGTTCATTTCATCCTTAGGAAGTTCTTGCAAGCCAGGTCCTTTTGTAAGAAACAAATGCCTATGGAGTAAAAAACACAAAGTAAAACCCATATTAGGGGTCTGAATTTTCTCTCTGAACTGTCCTGTGCAAGGATTTGGGGTGAGGGGGAGGCCACCCTTTCTGAGAACCACTGCTGCTTAACCGCAAAGGCAGAATAGCGCAATAGTTCAAAAATGCAACGGAGGCAGCCAGGTAGCTTAGTGGCTAATAAGCTGCTCTTTTTTATTCTTAGTGCTTCAGTTCAACTATGTCCATGAGACTAAAAGAAAACAAATGTTATAGTCTCCAGTCAGTCCAAGATTCAGACCACAGCTGGCAGCTCTCACTTCAAAGTTGGGAAAGGAGAGAAAAATGGTCACTTCTTAAGACCTGGAACTTTTTGTGCAATATGGCTAAAATCACTGAGCTGGGACTGGAAACTGAAGATGGATCTCTCACATTGTTGCATTGTGCTTTTGATACCATTAGTGTTGACATTTTTTAGCTAAATTAATCTTTCTCTAGGGAAAAAGTTAAATCATTTCAATACAAAAGCAGCTAATACTCCAGACACCTCTGCAGACAGACATTTCCCAGGGTCTCTTCCTTTCTCGGTGTCAAGTCATTTGTTTCACTCAAGACTGCAAACCCTCTATATTTGCAAATAATTCTTCACATCCTTAAACATTTTGTGAACAGTAACAGAAAAATCTATTATTCAGCACTTAGTCTGAAAAGCCGGGGCTGAGACCATCTAACTGCAACACAAAGAAATTATTGCCAAGCCTCTGATATAAGGCAAGTGGTGCTAGGTTTTAGTAGATTAATTAAGGATCCAGTTTCTTCCCTGAAATTTGGTGCTTGGGAAGTCACAATGTTACTGACATCCTTCAGACATACTACTCCCATGTAGAATCAGTCAAATCCTGTCTTCCCTGAACTAGGAAACTACTTTGGCTTCTATGTGGGAGAGCCCAAATACCTCTAGAGGCAGACAGGAGCATTATCTTTAAAAAAAATTAATCACTTTTGAGTCCATAAAAGCATTATTTTACCCTGATACTTGTAGATGCTGAAGTTTGATATCAATCAGTTTTGCCACTAAACTGACATTTTCTTCTTCCAGGAGCTGGACAGAAGCTTTCAAATCCCTTTCTTCCTTTCGGTAGATCTCAACCTTTTGACAATTAAAAAAAGAATAAAAGAAAGTCTTAGAATTTTGGAAAGCTTTGGTAGCAACTACTTTACCAGACATACCTAGAAAAAATGCAGCTGTATCAGCAAGATTGCACATTTGTTGGGGAAACATAGTGACACACTTTCAGTCTAAAGGAAGGTCTCTCTGGTTCTTTCCCACCTTTATTAGGACCCTTTTACTGTCACAGCCCACGTGTGTCCATCACAGCCACACATCTGGGCTACGCAACCCAACAGCAAAACCTTTCTGTGTAGTCAAACAGATCAGCTAGACAGGAGCTCTGGATTTTTCTTTTGTGCTTTCACATCAGTGCTTTGAGAGAGGAAAAGCTTCTTTGCAGAGGTAAAGTCAGGGTCTTGCTCAGCAAGTGCTGTTTTTCTAATTCCTTCTTATACACCAAACCTTCTTACCCAGAATTACTGAAGTTTTCAGTCCCAGTTACCACAGTGCTTCTTCACCCAGAGGGTGGTTGGGCTCTGGAACAGGCTCCCCAGAGAAACAGTCACAGTCCCAAGGCTGGCAGAGCTCAAGGAGCATTTGGACAATGCTCTCAGGCATGTGTTGGGGCTTTGCAGGACCAGGAGTTGGACTCAACGATCCTCGTGGGCCCCTTCCAGCCCAGGATGTTCTGTGGTTCTGTGACATTGGCTAAGCCCCAGGTACTACTTGCTTTCAAACTGGTAATTGCCCCTTATCACTGTGCAGTTATACTGAGCAAAGGATGCCAGTTATCCAGTTCCCACAATTCCTCCCACTTTTGCTGAAATACAACCAAGTTCTTACCCCCTTCACTGGAGAGGGGAATGTACTATGGGAAAGATGTCTTCCCAGAAAGCTTAGCCATAAGCACGTTTAGCAGAAGTACCGAGTGATCTGAAAGTGTCCATTCTCATCAAAACCAGATTAACCCAGCTTTAATCATCTAAATTTGCAGTCAAAACGAGTTCCAACTTCTCCCAAGGATTAAAAGGTGAAAATTACTGGAAATTAACCAGTAACAGGATGTGGCTTGGCACAGTGAGGTGATGCAGCTTTGCACCATCTTGGTGTGACACAGTAACCATGGAAAAAAGTGACTGAAGGCTCCAAATCTGTTTAATTTCAGAGGTAACTAATCTAGAGCTATTTTGGTAAGTCATTTTTCAGTTTAGTGGCCGAATTGAAAAAAAAAATTGAACAGAGACAAAACTAAATTTTTTGGTTTATCTCCCCCAAAGGAAATACTGAGAGAGTCTGTCAGCTACACATAAACATTAGTCTGAGAAAAAATATTTCATCCATGTAAGAAAAGCAGAGAATATGAATGGGTGAATTCAGAAGACTGGAGAAGTTAGTGATAATAGTTTTGTTTTCCCCCAAAATTGAAAGCACTAATTCATGACACAGGAAAGTAGAAACATAGGAAAGTAATTCATAACATAGGAAACTTCTAGTTGAGAGGAAAGAAGTCCAAATCCCTCAGCTCTGAGGTGAGTGCCTGTCAGGACATCAGAGTATTCCAAGGGTTCTCTTGTTGGCACTGCTCACGTGTGTAAAAACTGTAAGTGTTCAGTGAGACAGAGAGAATGGAAGAGAATTCATACTCATTCAGTGATGGGATGTGTAGATTTGAGCTCCTGTTTGTTTATGCAGAATAAAACATCAATTCTTTCCCATTTCTGTTCCCTACCCTCATTGCTTCAGAACCTGTGGTTTGGACACACTCCCTGGAAAGTTAAAGATGCATGCTCAGAGCTCATTAAGGGGAAGAAGGAGAGCTGTGTCCCTGCATACTGGCAAGTACCTTAAATTAGTAACTAAAATGAAGAAACCTCTGCCAGATTCGTTGATGTGGCATGGAAAAGTAAGAAGTACATTTATTAACTCCCAAAAAAGTTTTGCTTAGTTCTTAACTGTGAGGCTATAAAAGTGAGGAAAGACATTTCACCCACCAATCTCATGCTTAGATTTGATGGAAACAAAGAGCCTATATTGACTGGAATAAATAAAATCAAACTTTCACCATGGAAAAAAACAGTTTCATAAATCTGCCTCACAAAAACATTTTCTTGTCAAGAAAATTACAGCTATCTAATATATAGCTCTAAATTGTCGTTAAAGGACAGTATTAAAGCTATCAAGCAATTAATTACAACTATATATGATTTTGATTTTCCTCTCTTCAGAGTCCCATGGTTTCTTTAGGACCTTCCATGTAATGTTGTCTCAAGCCATTTCTCAGAACATGGTTCCAACGTGCATATGCAGTTTCTTTCAATACAGCAGCACTTCAGCTTCAATGCAATTCAAACCTCCCCTCTCAGCTGCTTACCTGGTTGATCCTTTACGCTATATAGCGTCCCAATCTCCACAGAGGAAAATCCTTAATTGCATGGAACGTTGTGGTCCTTCATGCAACAGCTTGGCCAGGAAAGGGGGTCTTTGTGAAAGCAGATGTTCACCTCTTACCTTTATTCACCACATTGCACTGTTTGCTGATCAGGATTACAGATTAATTACTGGAAAATTGCTCTCCTTTGCCAACTGAAGTGTCCCGAGGCCCATGACTGGAAACAGTTCTGACCGTGGCCACAGCGTTTCAAACATAAACTGCCATGATGAACTGCAGGCAAGCGATCCTCTTACCTCTTCTTTTAGCCACTTATTCTCTTCAATCTCTCTGCGACAGTTTACGCCTAAGTATCCCACAGCTTTCTGAGAAAACACAATTTAAGATCATCTCTTCTGAGAGCAGAACTTTGACAGTCCTGCACAATATAAGGAAGAATCTTCTGCTCTTTAGCAGGAAATAATTAAGAAACATCCACACAACAGACTGTAGCATCCCCTGAGGGATTAAAAGGGGATTTAGTTCACAAGGCCAGATGTTTCTCCTCTATCATCCTGCCTAGAGCAGATTATATATCCAGCAATTTACCAATATTTTTTGATTTCCATATTAAAATAGGACATTTCCTTTTTTGCCTAACAAATTCTTCTCTGTTCCCAGTACTGCTCAAATCTTACTGCTTTCAGAAAATCAAACCTGCAGCTATTAAAAACCCTAAGTAAAATCACAAATGAGTGACCTAAGCATGCAGAGGTCTGTGCTAATGAGCCAAGGCTACAATTTAATCACTGATGTCAGTAAAGTGGAAAGGAAGAACTGGGAGGGAAGATGTCCCGGTAGATCACCATAAACACTGTCCTCTGGATTATGTTCTCACATGACTGGAATTCCGAGCATTGAAGTCAGGGAATTTAAACACCTAATGGGCCTAGTGGTTTGTACTGAAGTATGCTTTGCATTTTGTGAAAGTAAGAAGTTGTCACTAGAGCTATTGTAAACCATGTTTTCAAACCAGAACTGGCAGACATGACAAAAAAATACTGTATCAATAAACCTACTTTTTCCTGAGACTGCGCTACTGTGGCATTTTAAAAACGTTGGACTTTACAAGTACAGTGAAACCTCTTTTTTTTTTCAAATTGTTGCATATTTTAATGCAATCTCTTTGTATATTAGTGCTTTTTAGAGTCTGTGTAAATGTACAGTGAAACCTCTTTTTTTTTCAAATTGATGCATATTTTAATGCAATCTCTTTGTATATTAGTGCTTTTTAGAGTCTGTGTAAATGTCAAAATCAAGGCCATGGCAAAAGCAGTATGTTCTCAAACAAGCCTTGTCAGTGCATGGTGCCCCAGTTTCCTGTGACTTGTCTGTAAAATGCCCTCACATCTACCCATTTTATTCTAGTGGAAAGGAAAAAAAAAGGTACATGCATGTATAGCAATAACCGAATCCATGTGTACCAAGATTTATAGCTTATTTTACTCTCAATTTACTAGAAAAGTCCAAAGTCTTAATATGAGTTAAAATATTTAATAATGCAGAGTACAGGTATCCCAACTATAACGCAGTTAGCAGTTTTTAAAAAAAGCAAAAAGAATACCTTAAGCGCTTCTTCACTGAGTAACTTCATGTGCCTGTCAAACCGTTTCTCATTTTCTTCTTTCACAACATTCAAAGCTTCTCTATAATGTTCTTCAAAACAACAACAAAAAAACAAACAGGGAAATCAGAAGTCATCATTTGACATCAATTTTCCCTGATAACAGATAGATAACTGGCATGTCGTTACTAAACTGGAACTTATCAATGAGTGCATCTCTGCATAGATGCTCCACAGAAAAGGATTCAAATACCCTTCTCCACAGAAACTGTCCTTCTAGACCCAAAGAACAGTAGTGTTAACTACCAGACTAGAAATTGGAAGTGGCTTGTACATTTCTGTTGACAACTGAAACAGCTGAGCAATTCACTGCTAACTGAGCAGTGAGCTAAGCAATTCTCTGTGAAAATATTGACATCCTAACATTACATTTTGTCTCTATCAATAGCAGAGCTCCTGGAGCCATGTGAGAGATTTGCTTAGAAAATCTATTTTTTCAATATAGAAGCATATTGGAGCACCTTATCCACGTGATATTTTTTCAGATAGTTGTTGTGATGTGCCTAATAAATCTGCTGACTTATCTAAGGCTCTATGGTTCTAATTTGACAACAGGACAAAATGGAGAATGTGGCAATTGCCACAACGATTTGCTTCTATCATTACTAGTAGTCATTACTTAGAAAGTGTTCTTACATTGAATGAATAGGCTTGGCTTCATGTTCTAGTCATTTGCTATTTAATTACTGCATCCTTCCCTTTAGTTCTTTTTCTGCTCTTCTAAGTAGCCCACTCCTGCTTGATATTTCCTCCTTTTGAAGGAATAAATGAGATTGTAGTAATTTTCTTTGAAGGAAGGCACTGCATACTTGTTCCAAAGAGTGGAAATTCAGTCTTTCACTGCACTTGAGTCGCAGACAGCCTATTTCTGATCTGGCTGAAAATGAATATCTGCTCATGGATGCACTGTGGAGTCAAAGGCAGTCAAATACGAACGGTGTATTAGTTATTAATTTAATACTGGACTCCACCATCTAGACTTGGCAGAATGAAAAGAAAGTACTTCCATACTATAATGAATTCCCTCTTTCATTATTTCAGACAGCTAAATAACCTGAGTTGTACTTGCAGAATGAAAAAGGAGAAACTGAACAGTTTCAGACCGTATGTCTGAACAGTTCCCAAAGAGGCTATCTTCCCTAATCCTCTCACTGAACACTGTATTCCCCACACATCACCTGAATGTGTGGCTCTCTTTTGCTTCCTCTCCTCTCCAGCTGTTTTGTTTAAAATGCCACCACCAGACAACACAAACTGTGCTAGTTTCAAGCCCTTCAGTGTACACACAGAGACAGAAATCTGTTCACCTATGCTTACTCTCTAAGCCTGTTACACATTCAAGGTGTGAACAAGCCAAATTTGTTGCTGCCTTGCTCTGAACACTTGTTAGATTTCTGCTGGAAGGTTGTACTCTCAGACACTTTCAAAGTTCAGTTTTTGGGAGTTAAGCAAAACAGAACGGCAAACATCCAGTGCTGGCAGCATAATTTTCCAGTATGTTGTGTAGGCCACTTACATATGGACCACTATAACATGACTTTCAATAAATAAACTTCTGTTGGACCATGAGTTTTTGTTAAACCACAACATCCTGTACCCTGTGACATACAGGAGGTCAGACTGCCTGTCCCTACTGGCATTCTATATAAAAGCCCCTTCTCTTTTCCATTTCATATTTCAGCAGCTATATAGCAAATTTTAAATCAATTAAGAACACAGAAAATGAAAGAAACCCAACCTCTCCTGAATAGACAGAGATATCTGACAAGCTGTCTGGAAATGCAGAAATCACAGAGCAGATCTTAATCGTGGTAAAATATGTTTTGAGAGACAAGAAGATAGCTAGCTGGCTCTTATTCACAGTAGCTGATGCCTGGTAATGGCTGGCACAGAATATACAGAGACCCTTAGAGCAGTGTCACTGCCTGTTACTACCAGCTGCTTGGCTGCAGTCACGCATACTGAGAGGGACATAAAGAAAGAAAACCACATCCTTCTCCTGTTGGAAGCATGGGTTATGTAACAGCAAAATATTTAAGTTATTTTAAAATAATGCAGTAATAAGGAAATCTTTGTAAAGCTCTCAAATTAATGCCACTGCTGTGACAGTGCTGAAGCAGTTCCCAGTATGTGTCTATGTCTGAAGTGGTGATTTTGCAGGGCCTCACACTGTAACCAGGAGGAAAGGTCCAACCACTGGCTAAAGAGCTCCCTCTAGTCCTGCATATAAACCACTGTGCTCCATTGAAAAGGCCGTTCCAAGAATGAGCTCATACTGCTCTCCTGTCAAAGGAGCTTTCAATATGTGAAGTGCCTGTAGATGATGAGAACAGCAGCAGTCAACATTTTCAAGTATGACTGCTAAAGGAGCCTGACGCACCAACGTCGGGCAACAGCATCAGCGACCCTGAGACCAGATGGACCATGGTAACTCCGTTTCGGTGCCGTCTCCGGTGGAGCGGCCGTTCTGGGCCATCGCGGCCCGGGGCGGCCCCTCCCCCACCGCGCAGAGACCTCGTGAGCCACCACGCGGCCGTCCCACCACCGCCGACCAGCCCGGCGCGGGCCCGGGTCCCGGCCCCTTGGGGCCCCGGCCCGCCTCGGCGCTGCACGGGCTGCGCAGCCCCGCCGGGCGGCGCGGCCCGGGCGGCGCGGCTCCGCCACGGCGGGGCTCCGGCGTGAGCCCCGGTGCGGCGGGACCGCTGCTGCGGCGCGTGGCTGCGGCGCGTGGCTGCGGCGCGGCCCCGGCCCGCCTCGGCTCGGCGGCGCGGGCTGCGCGGCAGCGGCGCGGCACTCTCTGGCCCGCGGCAGCCGCGGCGCGGGCGGCGAACCGGCGGCGGAGCGGCCCCGGCCCGGCGCGGCCCCGGCGGCGGAACGGCCCCGGCCCGGCGCGGCCCCGGCGGCGGAGCGGCCCCGGCCCGGCGCGGCCCCGGCGGCGGAGCGGCCCCGGCCCGGCGCGGCCCCAGCCCGGCGTGGCCGCGGCGCGGGGCAGTCCCGGCGGAGCCAACACGTGGTCCCGGCCCCGCCGCAGCGCGCGCAGGCCCCAGCACCGGGAGAAGCCGCGCGGACAAGCAGCCCTGGACAGCAGCGAAAGGAACTCAGCCAGACAGCCATCAGAGAAGGAAAAAGCAGTCTTCAGTTGTGCCCAAGCCCCGCACCTTCCAAAACTCGGTTTTGTAAATTGTGTAACCTCCTTCCTTACCCTTACCCCCTCCTCCCCTCGCTGCTCCTTCTCCCTAACCCCCTTTCCCTTAACAAACCCCCGAGAGTTAACCCTTTCCTGCTAAACCCGGCACGGCACAGCTAACACCACGTGCTGCGCTGTGACCGCATGGCCACCATGGCCACGTGCTCTCAGTCCCATCTTCCGCTTTTCAAGTCCCACAAGGTAAACGCTAAGAAACCAAACCCCAAAGCTAAAGTGAATTTGTAATACCAGTTTTACAGCCTTGTATAATTGTTAATGCTACTTCGATTCCCTTTCCCTGTTTTTCTGCCCCTGTCCCTTGCTGTTCTGGCCAAACAGCAGGGTGTCCCAAATCCCTCCATTTCCTTCCCATCCCCATGAAGTAGTTTTACAATTATGCCATTCTAGTTTTGTGTGTGTTCATATTGCAGATTCCCCTGTTTTCTAATTTAGAAAGCAGAGGCCTTTTCAGGTCACAAGTGTGGATCCAAGGGAAGCAGTTTTTGGATTGTCTTCTTGTAAGGCGCGATTCAGTAGTGTAGACTATTGAATCTGTAACGCTTTTGGGTTTATGCTGTCCTCAGTTAGTTCTGAGGGTGATTGATAACCTAAATTGGTGTCTGAGAAAGTATTTGACGGTTTTTGTAGTTTTTTTCTTTTGTTTCTCTTTTGATGACCTAAAACTGGGGGTCTTTTGGTTGAACCAGTTGGAAAGTGAAAGGAGTGGTTTGGCTCAGATCTGTGAGTGTCGGTGACTTGCTGTTCAAGCCTTACGGGAATTCCGTGACAGATCAATGGCAGCTTGAGTTGATTTAAATTCCTCACTGCCCCTGCCCGGCCCCAATGGGGGAACTGCAGCAGGCCACTTGGAGAATCTGAAGCCGTGTGTGGAGCCCGGGGAACTCCATGTGTTTTCCTGTCCCTGGAATGGGAGCAGAGGTCAGCGCCTCAGCCTAAGCTGGGGGCTGTGGTGGTCTGAAAAGCCAGTTGGAAAAGACTAGACACTATTAGGCCAGTCACGCTGGAAAGGCTCAAACAAATTTGTTAACTTGTTTCAAATCTTGCAATATAAACTCACATAACCCGTCTACTGCAATTACAAGGTCAGAAAAAAGTTCACAGTATAACATAATCCTTACTGCAATTGTATTTGGTTTCATGCTGCAAAACTGTAATTACTGTTTCATTTTTTAAATTGTTAATTGTCATATGTCATATTTCTCTTCTCACATTTTAAAGAAAAAAAGGGTGACTTGTGGGATTGCATTTTATGGAAATGGTTTGCTCTGGCTCACCCTTGGAAAATGTATGGTTTATCCCAAGTCTGTACCTTCCCTGCAGTATCCTGTATCTGTAACCTCATTGGCTGGAGACTGTTACCGCGCCCCTTTGAACCTCTGTGATAAGAATGCCAAGGCAGAAGGCTCTGCCCCCTCTTGCCCCTCTTCCCCTGGAGGCGTCCGGACGCTCCTCTCTCCTCTCCCCCCCTTCCCCCTCCCCCCTCCCCTTCCCCTCTCCCTCAGTGAATAAACCCTCACCTCATCAGCATCCCACCGGCATCTGAGTCTCCTTGCCTGCAAGCCCGGGAATACCACGACCCCAAAAGACCCCGGGGGTCTCCGGGGGGCACTCCCCGGGGACCCCCCATAAATTTAAACAACAACAGAAGCCTCTGTGCAGGTGACCTAAATATGCGTAGACTTATTCTTACAGAAAACTGCTGTCCTTCTCAGTAACATTTTTTGTAAATGGGTTGCCTGTATTTTACAGAAAAAAAACATCAAAGGACCAGTTTATCAGTTTCTTTAAGTGCCATAATTTCCATAAAATTTATCAATTTCTTTAATAAAGGAACTTTTACAGAGAGAGAGAGAAAGAAAGAAAGAAAGGGTGTCCTTACATTTTCCAGGATTATGCAGCCCATCTTAGGTGCACTTAGAAAAGTTCATGCAAATTACTAGAAAAGTTGATACAAGTTACTGGAACTTGACCTAAAATTAATTTTATCATTTAATTCCTGCAATTAAGCAATATGCAAAGACTCAGTAAGACCTGCATTACACCAGCTGTAAACTGACCTTCAGTTCTTTCAAGTTCACATTTGACTTCCATGATGTCTTTTTCCAGACTGCTAATCTTCTCAGCATGTATCTCACTTCCAACATTTTTGTACTCCAACCAATAATCTCTCTCACTCTGCTTTTCTGTAATTTTTTTCTTAGTTTCTTCAATTTTGGAGCGCAGATCTATTAAAATAAGAATGTCAAAAGACAAGTTTGTTACTGATTTGTTTAACTGGTAATTCTTACAATGTCAACTTCTTCAGGAAAGGATCTTCCATTCAGGAATGGAAAAGGAAGGGGCATTCTTCCACGCTACAATACATTACAACCTGATGGCCCTACATAGTTTCAAGGGCCACCATCATTGCTGAGAACAGTTTGATCTTATTCTTCCAAGGAGAGACAACAGCTCTCACCAAAATGTTGTAAGCAAGGTCACGTGTCTCCCACAGAGAATTGCAGGGATAGCAGCCAGAATTTTCAACACTCAAAACTGCTCTTTTTTCCTGCCATCAATTATTTTATTTCATAGAGTCAGTGCTTAGGTCTTTCATGAGTTTCAAAAAAGAGGAAGTCTCTGTACTTGTACAATACTATACATCACTTGGAAGGGACAGAGTGATTTATAAACCCTCCACAATCTCATACTAAATTGAGAGAGGAGAGGAAAGTTTTCTACTTTTTATACAATAAAGAATTTTAATCTCGCCTTAAATTTCAAAACAACAACAACTCATACTCCATCCCAAGTGTGTAAACTGCAAACCACACTTCCCCAGCTCACAACATACCTTGAAGAAGTTGTTCTTTGTCCTTCACAAACTGAAAAACTGCTTTCAGCGACTCTTCCACATCATCCCTGGTTACAGCCTCCTTCTCATCTCGTTTTTGCTCCTTTTTTTCTATTTGCTTTACCAAGCGCCTGATGAGCACCTTCTGTTCTTTCTTCAAAACAACATTCTAAGAAAGAATACGCAGATGATATTAAAATGTTTTCAAAGTGACAAGTTTAAGTAAAAAAAGTAAAATCTGGCCTAGTGCCAGATGAAATGCAAGAACACCCAGCTAAACACCTGTCCTTCATATTCTGAATGATTAGAGCCAAGGGAGATTTTGCAGGGCTCAGACGTTTCCTCAGTAACTTCAAGACCACTGGAAGGAAATGAAAGACCAATGACAGCTGTACTTGGTACAGCACACCAACTGCCTGGAAAGAAAGGTGCTAGTGGATAACTTAATAACAATATTTATATGTAGGAGCTATTTGCTTCATGTCCACATTCTTCATGAGAACATACCATCTTCATAGAGAAAATTCATGAGACAATCAGGTCACTTGCATATAACCACAGCAAAGCGTCTTGTCAGATCTGAAATTATTAGACATCCTGATTCCACAACTGTGATCATAACCCTTGGCCATGACCCTCTCTAGTGACACTCAGATTGTTTGAAATTACTGATTGTGTGTGTTTGCTCCCAAAGAATACCCTAGAGGAGCAAACAAGGAGTTGGTAAGTAACAGTTAGCAAGCAGTAGAAAGAGTCTCAAGCATTCCTCACTTCTAGGATTAACTCTGAACCACTCAGAAATATTAAGTAAGAGATAAAGAATGGAGCTCAAAGCATGTCAAAACATGATTAAATTGAAACAATAGCACTTCACCCACGCCCTAAAGTACTCTGCTCAGTCTAAAATATGGAGTCCTTGAAAGACCATGAACTAGCAGCGAATTGGGGGAATAACTGTAGAAAGATAGCTGGGGGTAAACTTAGAGAAAACTGGGAAGTTGTATTCACATTCTAACAGAAGTTGTAGTGCTATGGAAATTATAGGGTAAAAATGCAGCTGCTACTCTGAATGGAATACAGTTGGCATACTCAAAACCTATTCCATGATGATTCCCTACAATCTGCAACCACAGCCCCTGCTAAGGATGATGGAACAGAGGGTGGAACAGAGAGGAGACACCGTGGCCAGGCTGCGTACGAATCCTTGCAGGGAGGGGAACTCAATGGCACTCTGCAGATGATAAACTGCACAGCACCTGTCAGCCAGGGGGGAGAGGAGGACATGAATGACTAGAGTCACTCAAGCTCCACCTAAAACACAAAGAAATAGTATAAAAGGAAGCTAGGAATGGAGAGAAGTTTGGGAAGTCTGTCATAACTGCTTGGATCAGTCGTGAGGCTGAACCTGTCTTCTCCCTCATAGGGACACCTATAGGGTTAGATCCACACTCTGGGCACCGAATACTTTCCCTGGGGATTAGAGCTTGTCTGTGCATTGCTTTGAACATGTTTTTGCAGGGAGATACCATCACTGAAAATCCTCAAAACCTAATCTGTCCCAACTTTATGTTAATACAGAGCATTAGTGCATAAACTGTAAGCGTGAGTCCTTCACAGGCACTGGCCATCAGGAACACACTCAAACAAACCAGGGACACCCATGGAGGGGGCACAAAGAGGGGAGACCTACGGAGGGGTGTCCCTTATGCTGTTGCTCTGTGTCCCTGAACAAGGCACACAAGGCACACAAGGCAGTTGAACCGTCCTCCGATCCAGCAGAGTAACAACAGACATAAGATCCAACAATAATCATAAAAGCTTTCAGATGCCTGCAGAAAGAAGAGCAATTGCCACTTCCAGCAATAGTCAAGCCACAGATGAAATGTCATCCTGGCTTCATGTCGTGGTTGCGGGGGGAGGTGAATTTTTCCAGGGGGAGGTAAGCAGGCCAATAAGTGATCAGCTTTTCTGCTGGCACCTGGATTGGTCACTCAGAGGTTTAAACACGCCTCTGAGGACACAACAAGTTAAAAGCAGGACTCCAAGGGGGTTCAGCCTCTTTTTAGATTCTGGTTTCAGCAGAGAGACGTCTCAGGCTTCCTTCCCTTGCCCAGCCACGAGGCTGGGTGGGAGAGGGGAAACACGTGGTCAGGCTCAGGTAAGCCGGAGCCCCGGGGAGGAGAAGAGAGTGGACAGAACTGGAACTGAGCCGCCCCATCCAGGATGGAGGGGTGGAAAACTGTAGAAGTGCCTTCTGTGTATGCTCACCTCTCTCCCCCCCCAAACTCCGGGAGAAGGTGCCCAGCCACGTGGGGGTTGCCGAGCCTGAGAGCGCTTGAGTCTGCACCCTGCCGGGAGCCAGAAACTGTTAACTCTTGCTTGGCAGAAAGAAACTTTTCTTAGACATTGATTCTCATGACTGGTGGTTTAGAAGAGAGAGAGAGAAGCAGCCTGAGACTGAGATGATAAAGCACGATTGAAAAGAACCTGATGGGCAAAGAATGAGAGGAGTAGCTTTCTGAGCTGGACTTTTCTTGCATAATGTCAGCCATAGACTGAACTTAAGTCTCTTTTAAACATAAGCTGCATTTTGAGTAGATACAGCTGCCCTTGCTTTTGCTACAGTGACTGGCACTTTAAGAGTGGAGCGAGCAGAGAAGAGAGGGGGAGGGTGAGGTGGTGCCCTCTGCCCTCAGGGGAGACCTGCTCTGAGAACCCCGGCCCCTGGGTAAAAAGGGGAGAGCTCGGCATGCAAGTATCCTTAAAAGAGCCTTGTATGCAGTTTTGGCCTATGAGACAGCGGTGAGAGCGCTGGACATAGGAAAAAGAGTGTCACCCTGGCAGACTTCTCCGGGTGGTGCCAGGGGTGACATGGAAACACGTAAGGGGTGGACCCGTGTTTTCTGAAGAACAGTCTGTGGTGCCAGAGAGACTCCTCTCTCCCTTGCTGAATTGAAGATTAATTTGTTTTTGAGTGGTGATTGTTTGATCTAAAACCCAAAGGTTTGGTCTGTGAAGAGTAATGTGTGAGGGAGTAGAAACTGGGAGAAGAAATGTTCTGAGAAGTTTTTATTTCTGTCTGTGTGTGTTTAAGAGGTTTTTTTGTCTCTGTTCTTATGTAATGTAATAAAGTTTTAGTGGTTTTTTTTGTTTTCAAGATTTAAGCCTGCTCTGCTCTGTTCCTGATCCCATCCCACAGTAGTTGTTAGAGAAAAAACATATATTCATGGGTGCATTAACATCTGGCCAGTGCCAACCCATGACACTTCAAGACTAAAAGAAGTACCACAGAAAGCGAAACAGATGGATGCTTATAAAAGAAGGGCAAGCATCAGTGTGCGAAGGACAGAGATACATTGTTTCCATGTTTCACTGCCTTGAAGTGCAGCTGCAGCATGATCCAGAATAAGAATTCTTGAGCTCTTTCAATTTATTTCAATAGATGACTCTCTAATATCAATTTTTAAAGCTCACTGCTCATAGTTATCAGATGCCATATTACAGCTGTTTATACACAGGTCATATGCATGGTTCTTTAAAGTGTCACTCAGTAGTTACACAACTTTGTTCTAAAAATTACCCAAAACAATTCTTAATCCATGAGGAAGAGTGTCTTCATCAATCAGTGCTAGAAATCACAGCTAGTAAATCCATGATGGCCTTCCTTCTTTATTCAATTTTTATTGTAACTAGGTTTGCAGCAATAATGAGATTATCACAGAAACCTGTGCAATTCTATTGCTTCAGAAGTGATTCAAAGAAGGTCAGCAATTCTCAGTGCTTGGTTAGGTCTGCCAACACTACTGACAAAAATGAAATTTATACCATTTATTCTTCAGGCATTGAAATATTGACAAATATTTCTAGGATTGGTGAAAAGGCATATCTGAATGAAGTGCAGGAAAGGTACCCACCAAAAGAGGGCTTGATGTCCTGTGCTTGCTGCAGAGAAAGATACCAAAGAAGGGCAACAAAATTTATAAAAGGACTAGAGCACAAATCTGATGTGGAGCAGCTGAGGCTGTTTAGTCTGGAGAAAAGAAGGCTCAGGTGGCACCTTAGCTCTCTCTACAACCACCTGGAACGACTTTGTAGCTAGGTGAGGTTGTCTCTCCTCCCAGGTAACAAGTAACAGGGCAAGAGGAAAAGGAAATTGTACCAGGTTTAGATTGGATATTAGGGAAAACGTCTTCACTGAAAGGGTGATGAAGCATTGGAACAGGTTGCTCAGTTAAGTGGTGGAATCACTATCCCTGGAAGTGTTCAAAAGACATGTGGATGTGGCACTTGTAGACCTGGTTTAGTGTTGAACACAGCGGTGCTGGGTTAAATAGTTGGACTTGATGATCTGAGAAGTCTTTCTCATCCTTAAGGATTCTGTGAGTCCATGAAATACGTGGGTATAATAAATAAGGATCTCTTGTGCATTGGAAAGCACCTGCACTGAACTCGCCTTACCTTACTGCTCTGTCCTATTCTGTAATGTTCTATTCCTGCAGCTTCTTTTTAGCACGTTATATTTAGGACATTTATGCTATATGTCACATTTAATGCAGATAACACTTTAACTTTCAGTACATAAAGTGACTCACTAACTCTAATTTCATTGACTGTAACAAACTCACTGAAATAACTAATTTTAATGTATGTAGTATTAGAATGGAAAGAATAAAACTGAATCTGTAAGAATACCACAAATAAAATTTGTTGCATAGTCACTTACTTTTTGAAGATTTTCTTTGATCTTTTCTTCCAATCCTTTTAGATGAAACAAAACCCGTTCAATTGCTGCTTCTTTTGTCACAATGCTAGGAAGAGAGAGTAAAAAAGGGACATTCTTACAAAAACATTAGAGAAAGAAATGCTATTTAAGCTAGATTAGATGTAAATACCACCAAAATGTTTATTTTCATATCATATTGCTTGACTCACTTGGGTAAATACCACTGTCTGTTACTACACATAAACTATTTCCCATTTACACCTGGGCCTGTCAGTTTGGATTTCTTGCCCCTACAGAGCAGCAGACTCCCTGGCTATAGGGTTCCTGTGCAGCCTCCTGAGAGGCTGAGCTGGTTTGCTCATTCTGCAGGAGGTTTAGCTGACCTGTGATACAGGTCACCTTCAGGACTAGATCATTTGTGCTCCAGAAAACATCACTCATCTCTAGCTCCAGAGAAAGCCTAGGCAGCTCACTCACACACAGGTCAAATGAATCCCAAACTGGAGAATTCAATGGGATTCAATTCTTCTGAAAATGTGCTTTGTTAAGCTTCATAAACTACATTTGTACACCAAGAACTTGTTAGCCTTGAAGAAGAACTAAGGGAATAGGGACTCCAGCCCAAGCAGTATGTTCTGTTTGTATATTTTTGTCAAAGAACTAGATCACTGATTTCACATTTTCATACGCTACTTGTCATTCTCTTTGCCACAGCTATAAAATAAACATTTCTTTCTGGTGTCCTCTCTTCTACAAACACTAGGCTGCAAATGTGTCTATTTGCAAAATTCTCTGTAATAAGTACCTCTGTTCCCAGCATTCACTCCTCATATGGCACAATAGAGGCAAGTATTACAATTATCACAAAGTCTTTTATTCTTTTAACAGTTCTTCTTCCTTCAGTTTTTAGTTTGGAGATTTGGGGTGCTTCTTTGTGGTTTGGGGTGTTTTTTCCTTCCCTATAGCCTTAAGCTATTTTAAAAGAAGATAATTGTTTTCCTGGTTAATTTGCTAAGTTTGGATCACTGAATCATGCAAATTGCAGGTTACTAAATTTGCATTCTCTGGTGTCAGTGTGCTCCAAGGTATTCTTCAGGTTTTCTGTTAAGTAGAAGGATATTGGTTACAGAGAAACTAGACCAGAGATACAGGGGTACGGTGGTCATGGCCACAGCAAAAGGACATCATAAGATTGTTGTTCCTAAGAAATGCTGAAACTGAGAACTTCAATGAAAATGCAAAATAACAAACTCCCTAGGAACAGTGACCTTTCTTCAGTGTATGGAAATAAAAAACAGGAATGGAAGTTAAATAAATATTACACACTTGATAAATCCTAAAGTGGAATGTGTCAGCTATTCACTTGTATGATTATCCACCTTTGATCAGTCAAGTGGTACAGAGAAAGTTACAGATCACCAAGGTGAAGACAAAGAAATGGAGAGAAGAGAGAGAGATAGAAAGATAAAAGCAGCAAGAAGAATACTTTTTTTCCCTTTTCCCCCTCCTGTTGCTGTAGAAATTACATATTCCATTTCAGTGAGGCACCTATTTCAGTAGAAGACTCTACAGACAAATGATTTATTTGCTTGGATATTTGCATATGCATAACAATAATTTTATCAGAAAGTGGTATAGGTTTTTTTCCTCAGCCCAGTAATACAGTTCCCATATTCCTTCACAAAATGGTTAGTTTAGGACCTTTCAGATGGTATTTGTTTCTGATATGATTCAGCTAAATCTAGGCTATTTCACTATGGAAAATGGTACTGTGTGCTCTGTAAAATGAAACAGAAAATCCCACATAAACCCTGTGAACTCATAGAGATGTCACTACAACTATAGGAGCATAATTTTCAGTTTACTCCACTTTTCATTTCTACACCTAGGCACTACTCCTTGCTCCCTAAGCGCTGATAATTGCCAGATATTGGGTGTTCCCAAGGTATTTCCTTTCCAGTTTCTGTCTCTTACATAAAAGTCATGAAGCTTACTTTTTCTCCTTTTAACCATTTACTCAAGAGACTAGAAATCAAGTAACATGGACTGGTTTGTAACTGCTTAAGATATTTCCCCCTTGGCTCTTATTTTTCTCTGCTTGATTTTAAGAGACCTTTAATTTATCCATCTCTTACTTTCAGAATAAAACACTTTGTGCTCTGCTCTCAGCTGCACCAAGGAAGACAGCAAACTGTAGGTCTTGAGATTCTGGCTAGAGACAACAAACCTCCACAAACACCAAGGAATCCTAAAAAATACAGTCAAATGTGATCTTGCAACTTCAGCATATGCTGATCAAAAGCTTGCTACTAACAGAAAAAACGTCAGGGTTTTTTGGTTTTAATAATTTTTCTTCCCAAGTTATAGCCTAATGGCATAAAATTGCTTGAATTTCATAAAATTTCATTGAATTGCTTTCTTACAGCTACGGTTTAAAAAGTGTATCTTTCTGAAATAGCCTCAAAACCTCAAAACAATCAGCTCAGGCTGTAAATTGTATCAGTTGTCTTTGTTATCTGCTTCATTCACATATTCTAAACGAGTGAAAAGTTAAAATAATTCAACCTACTGATATTCTAGTAAGGCTTCTGGTAAATCTGATTCAGGCCCTTCAGCTTGCTCTTCTGGTTTCTTCTTTTTCTTACTCTCTTCCATTTTTTAAATTTTTTTTTTTTTTTTTTTTAATACTTGTGCTAGAAGTGAAGGAAAAGAAAGCATAGAGGTGAATGATTTACAAAGTATTGTGCGTTCACGGTGTTTGTCATTTGTGACAAGCTTGGAACAGTTCTGAAATAAAAAAAACCCAAACCAAACAAACAAACAAACAAACCCCAAAACAAGTTGGGTTTTTGACAGCAATAATCCTGCCCAGGGGTAGCACTCAGGCCCATGTCCATATATATATATGTATATACATATACATATGTGTCTATATATACATATATATATGTAATCTGTACCTGAGTAGATACAGTGGTCTCTTTCACCAGTTACTTATCGAATCCTTTGCTGCGGGTTGTCTTTCACATTCTTGCAAATCAAACCAGCATTTGTTCCTTTTTCAATCCTTTGTTTCTTTATCAGGCGTTTTTTATCAAGTCCACTTGTTCACATGCCTTTCTTTCCCTCTCCTTCTGTTCTCCTAGCACCATGAATATCTCCCTTTCACCACAACTCTGATACCAGTTTTCATTGTCAGAGCTGGAACAAAAGCACTTTCTGAAGGGCTATGCATGTCAGCAGTATTCCCTGGGCAGGCTGTCCCAGCAACCAACCTCAGAATTCAACTGGCAATGAATAGTTCTGCAATGGAACTGGTGGCATATATTATACAAAATCAAAAATGTCACAAGAAAGGGCACTTATGAAGATTCCTCATTTTTAGCAGTCACATAATCAAATGTCCAAACCAAAATAGTTTCTATAATACAGAATGTTTTATTACTGACTGAGTAGAAATATTGTATATAACCTGTTTTCCTATTAATCTGCCTCTCTGAATTTAAATTCTGAATTTTACAATAATAGCTGGAATTGATAAAACCTTGTTCTGTGACTAAATACAGCAGCCTGGATACTTTTTCCTGTTAAAATGTGCACACGTAAACAGGAAAAAAAAACCAAGTAAAAAGCGACATAAACCAGCCTGTAAGATTGAGGGAATGAAGTGAAACCAACTATTGACAGATGCACTGTAATCCACACACTGTCCTGTGCCTTCTCACCACACTCACCATACCCTGAAGCAAGGCAGTGTCAGCTTTCTGTCCACAAAATAACTTTCTATCCTATTTCACATACAACCTTTGCAGTTTCCAATTCAGTACAATATCTTTTCATGAAACTTTCTAAAATCCTAAAGACATGGCTGTTGTAAGACCTGAGATTTAAACGAAACCCAAACAAGTGAATTAAGAAAAAAATCTCACGGGGGCAGGAAGTTAGGTACTTTGCTCCTCCCAGACTCCTTTGAAATTTCTAAACCAAATGCACAAGTGTAGGATACACTTGTTAAGTGTAAAAAAGAATCCATCACACTTTTTCAGTGCAGGATTAACTGGACTGCTATTGATTCCATTTCCACTTGAGCATTTTACTGATTTTCCTCAGAAACTGAAGATCACTGGAGCACTCCCTACGATTTTCTTTAATTTTTTTCTGTCCCTTTCACTAAATGAATAATCAAATTCCCTGCTTAAAACTGGATACAAACCAGAAAATTTTGAGCAGAAGTATTTTGAAAAGGCTTAGGGCCTTTTTTTTTTTAAACTATAAACCCAGATGAGCTCCAGTGATATATTTATGAAATTCTTCCCAAGTAGAGAGGAACAAGAAAGCCTTCAAGCTGTACAAGGTGAAAAAACATATACTACAATAAAGGATTTTGCAAACCATAGAAAATACACAAACATGAGAGAGAGAGGAACATATTTAAGGGGACTGAGGATTGAATGCACATTTTAAACCCACAAGAGAACATTTGCAGAAGAAAAGATCTTTATCTGTTTCTTCTCCCAAACAAAATTCTGAGGCTTTTGACTGTCCCCCTTTACCAGTACCAGCACAGTCTCAGCAATAACTACATTGCAGTAACTACAATAACTTAGAAGGAGCAGGCAGTTTCCTGACACTGCAACCCAACCACAGTGAATTCCCAGACACTCTTTACAGAGACCACCTGTACTGCATCTCCCCACTCTCATGAGCCCAATCACTATCATTAATGCCATCCAAACTAGCACTTGCACTCACATAATTACCCCCATATACCGAGCAGCTGCACTATCAGAAGCCTCCAGTCCCCAAAATTTATAGACTCACAGAATACACTGAGTTGGAAGGGACCTGCCAGGATCATCGAGTCCAACTTCTGGCCCTATGCAGGACACTCCAAGAATCACACCATGTGCCTGACAGCATTGTCCAAACACGCCTTGAACTCAGCTTCAGGCTGTCCCCTGGGGTTCTCTCACTGATTACTAGAGAGGAGATTGGTACCAGCCCCTCAAGAGGAAGCTGCAGACTGCAATGAGGGCTCCCCTCAGTCTCCTCAGGCTGAACAGACCTAGCACCCTCAGCCACTTCTCATATGGCTTGCCCTCAGGACCCTTCACCATCCTTGTGGCCCTCCTTCGGGCACTCTCCAATAGCTCAATGCCTTTGCTGTGGTGCCACCCCTGTGCAGTGCAGAGCAGAGGGGGGCAATCCCTCCCTTGCCCGCTGTGATGCTGTGCCTGGTGCACCCCAGAACACACTGGGCGCTCCTGGCTGCCAGGGAACTGCGGACACACGTTCAGCTTGCCATGGACCCAGAGCCCCGGTCCTTTTCCACCGGCTGCTGTCCATCCTGTCCACCCCAGTCTGTCCGTACACCCGGGGCTGCCTCGTCCCAGGTGCAGAATACAGAAAATCGATTACCTCAGTCACGCTACATCGTGCGGTCACACTGTAACCCCTTCCCAATCTCCAAAGCAGGCTAACAATTCCCTCTGCCCTCAGTCCGTCCCTGGCTAACACTTCCCCCATGTCCCTTACGCTACTCCCCCCAGCCCCCTTCACCACCAGACACTTCAGTGGACAAAGCTGGGCCACCCCTCACGGAGGCCAGCGCCTCGCTGCCCGCAGGGACCACATCGCGCTGGCGCTGTCACCCTGCGCCTCAGCCCCCCGCCAGCCCTCCCCGCCACCCCGGGGAGTTCCCTGAGGCGGCTGCCCCGGCCCTGCCTCAGCCCCCCGCCAGCCCTCCCCGCCACCCCTGCGAGTTCCCTGAGGCGGCTGCCCCGGCCCTGCCCCCGCCCCCGCCGCGTCCCCCTCAGGTGCCCGCGCCCGGCCCGCACCGCGCGCTGCGTCTGCCCCGGCCCGCCCCGGGCCCCGCCGCGCGCCCCGCCCGCCGTCGCCATCGCGACGGGGCCCGGAGCCATGGGGGCCGCCGGCGCCCTCTGCCCCGGGAAACGAGAAGTACGGGGGAAAATGGCTTGTGGGACGGCCTGGGTTTTGCCCAAACGCGGTGCCAGGCTGAAATCCTGGAGTTGGAGCTCTCTTCAAGAAAGAGAGCGTGTCGCAGCTCCATGCTGGGACAGCCGCACCGAACGTGAGCTGGGGCACCCACCACCGCAGAGCTGGAACAGCTCCCTCAGTGCGAGGCGCTGTGATGGAGCCTTGGCTGCCTCCTGCACTGCAGCAGCAACAGCCCTACTCTGTGGCCTGTGAGCCCTTTGCTCCACATCAGTGCAAAAGGCCATGCCCAGCGGTGGGGACAGTGCTCGAGAAGGTGGAAAGGAAGGCTGGAGTCTGATCCTGAACCACTTCTGCTTCTCTGCTCCTGGCCAGTGGACTGCAATAGATTTTGGATAGGCCCTGGTCATTTCCTTCCTTCATAGGATATCAGTGTCTGAGCCACATAATTCTGGGAGCCATACTCAACAACAGAAATAAATCATCAGTCACTAAAGTGCTCTTGTCCGCATTCTCGGGCAACAGAACCATAGAAAGGCTTGCTGGAAGGGGCCTTAAAGATCATCTGGTTTTAACCTCCTGCCGTGGGCAGAGATGTTATCACTAGTTCAGTTTGCTCAGGGCCCCACCCATCCTGGCCTTGAAAACTTTTAGAGATGGGGCATCCACGACGTCTCTCGGGTCTTCTCTTTTAGTTTGAAACCATTCATCCTTGTCCCGTAACTATCTGCCTGTGTAAAAAATGTCATTCTCCCTCTTTTTTATAAGCCCCCTCTAAGGACTGGAAGGCTACAATGAGATCTCCCCATAGCTGCCTTTTCTCCATGATGAACATTCACATTTACTTAATTTACTTAATTAACATTCACTTTGTTCATAATTTTTGGCCATCTCTGTGGGAATTTGTGTTTTCCTTTGACAAGTCCTGTTTGACATAGTACAGCAGTCTCCTTAATTAAGACATATTCATTAAAGTGAGGACAAAATGCCTTTAGTCCTAGAGGCAGAGATCTCTAGCCATGCTGCGTAAGAGAGTAATTTAAAGATGCCTTGGTCACTGGCAGCAGGACTTAAATCTGTTTTGTTTGGGAGTAAAAGAGAAGGAAAATGATCAGGCCCTAGTCATGCATATTTGATCTTTGAAGCCATTCCTTTCATGATCATTATTATCAAGCCAGTCTTTTTACCACAGAGAGCACCATATAGAGTAATATAAATGATCCACACTGTTTCTTTTTAAAGTTTGCACTTCTGGTATACTTTTTCTTGTAATGCTTTAAAATAAATTCTGAATAATTCTAAAATATTTTGAAGGCTTACTTTTTAAAGACTCTGCACTCCTTCATGTGTGAAGAAATGGACCTTTGATAGGCAGAGAGCTCCAGTGGTGGACTTGGGAGCAGCCAGGCAGGGCTCCAGCTCCTCCACTCACCATTATTTCTCTGCCTTCCTTTGTACATGTGGAGAACTTTTTATGGCATAATGTAACTGTGTGGAAGATTTTAAAGGAAACAAAAGAGTTACCTTGATGGCCAGGAATCAAATGAAGGATGAAAAGCAATAGATGATATGGTCAAAGCCACCTAGGAAATATCACTACAGCCATTAAATGAACAACATCAGAGTAAGCCGTGATTTGTGTTAGTCCATCAGAGAGCAGCTCAGTGTCAAAGGTAGTTTAGTAACAGGACGAAACTGGAAGAAGAAAAGCATTATCAGCCTGATTTTCTTCTCTGGAAGTTACTACAACTTAGTTAGTTAGTTGTCTCTTCAACTAACACCCGTCCTTTTGTAACCACACCAAGGCACTTGCTAATTTTTTCCTTACTGGAATAAGATGGGATGACTTCCATTTTACTTTGGGAAATCACTAGAGAGAGAGAGATGCTGAATGAGGGGATGAAGGAAGAAAGGTGATCCACTTTCTGAACCTGATGGCAGTACTACTATACAAAGGTATCTGCAGACTTGGTTGGTTTGGGTCTTTTTCCAGAAGATGCCATAACACTCTCTGTTACACTGCAATTAAAACCAAGCTTTTATGTTTGATTGTGTTGAGAACTTAACAATCCTATGACTGTGTCTGGGGAACACAAAGAGGAGGGTGGGTGGAGTATACCCTTCTATGACTAATTTTTGTTCTCTTGCTGCCACCTTGAGAGTGTTCAGGCTCAATTCACTTGAAAAAGAGCTATTCTGTGCTTACATGAAATGTGTAGTTTATTCAAGTCTACTGCACTGCTGCAGAGTAGCTGTGAGGACAGGCTGGATACTGGGTGCAGACTTTTTCCATCTGCAGTTACTGCGGAATGAGTCTGAGGGTCCTTCACATAGTCCATGTTCTGAAGGTCATTCAGGTATTTTCAGTTTCTTCTTTATGAAGATATCAACTGGCAACTGGTGTGAGCTGAGACAGTCCTGACACACATAATCCCACAGATTTCATCTGAATCCATGAAGAACACACCACTAAATAAAATTTAAGCAGGAGAGCTCACCTACATATTTTAACAGACACAACACATCACATTCACAGTTTCTCAGCAGTCACTTCTCAGTGCTGGAGACCTCTGCAGTTTAGCAGCAAGGAGCTGCTTTTTCCTAAGCTCGGGTCCAAAGTTCTTGATTAGAGGGGGAATTGCTTCGGGCAGTGGGTACACCAGACCCCTCAGTTCCAAGTCCATCCAGCAGGGGTCAAGCGCACCCACAGCTGCCCGCTGATAGAGCGTGTCTGGTCCTGAAACACTTGTTCTACTCATACCTTCCTTTTTCTTCAGGACTGCTGTGAGAGGGAGAAGAGGTGTTTTACACACGAGAAAAAGATGCTCCATCTATGAAGGGTGTCAAAAGGGCTTCGCATCACTTCTAATTAAATGATGTTTCTTGAGCTGTACTGAACAGCACTTTAGTGTGGGTTTGAATAGATACAGCTTAGTATGTTGCATTGGGATGAATAAACAGGGTATGTAGATGAGAGGTCTTTGAATGAAAATTACTGAGGAGAGCAAGCGACTTTTAATCTTTCACAAGGCCTCCAATTCACTCTGATCCTCGTGAGCTGAATGTAAGCCTTATTAAAGCCTTATTAAGCCAGAATTTTACTGCATAGTGTATGAAAAGTATGCTCTAGTCCCTTATTTTGTCATCAAAAAGGAAGAGCTGCGTATCAAATGCATGACTTTGAAAAGACAAGTAATTGACCAAAACTTTACACCAATGCTACGAACACTGATTTTTCTCTAAAAATTGTTTCACCACATCCAAGTTTGAGAACAAAGTGAAACATAAGAATTTATCGTTATCAGGACGCCAGGACTGATGGTATAGGATTTGGGGAGTAAATGGACTCAGGCTGGGAACACAGTGCGGATGTGATTTAAAGCAGAGCTGCTGCAAGCGAGAGCCGAGCCAGCGCTGCGGGCCGCAGACGTGCGCAGGTGACAGCAGGACCGCCCTCAGGGCACAGCGGCCCCGCTCCCGGGCACGCCAGAAACTGAAATCCTCCAGCTGCCCCAAACCAGCATGAAATCAATTAGATCAAGCACTGTGAGCAGAACGTGCGTAAGGGGAAAAGACCAGCACGCCAGCTCTCCCAGGCGAAGGTCGGTGCTTTCACCCTGCTCGCAGAGGCTTCAGAAATCGCCGTGGTGCCAGGCTGCTGAGGGGAAGGTCCTGCTGAAACACCCCGTGGAATGGCGGCATGTGTATTCTGTGCCACTAATTAAACAGAAAAGCACTTACAGCGGCTTCCTGAACAAATAGATGACTGAAACCTGTGTTATCGCGGCCCGTATCTTTACTCAAACAGGGGCGTATGTTCACACTTCTCGGGTTGCCTATCGCCAGGTGAAGTGAAATACTGATCACTGTCCCTCAAGGCAGCTCGTCAAGTCCAGCCGACGCTCCCTGCGTGGGCTTCGTGTGAAGCAGCCAGTGTCCGCAGTGGAGCCGCTCTCTGAGAGCAGTGCCCGCTGACAGCCGGCCCGAAGCTCCCCCGGCCCGCGGGCACTGCCACCGCCCCACCCGGTCCTGGGCCTGCCGGGCACACCCGGGGCGCCGCAGGTGACACGGGCGGGAGGGCGGGCGCGGGCGGGGGGCGCCGCCCCGCTCGGAGGGACGGGCGCCGGCATTGGCCCGGGGTGGCGGGACGGGCTCGGCCTCGCCCCGCGCCGCCGCCTCCCTGCCCTCAGACAAGCGGGGCGGAGGCGCGGGGCAGCGGCCGGAGCCGGGCAGCCGGCGCTGTCTCTGGCCGGAGGGAAGGAAGGAAGGGGCAGCCGCGGAGGGGACGGAAGGCGAGGTGAGGCTGACCTAGAGGAGACTCTGGGGGTGGGGGGTCCTGTTAATGGAGTGACTCGGAGTCAGAAAGGGGCGCAGACGCCACCGGCGCCCGCAGTGCTGGGCCAGCGTGAGAGCGAGCCCGCTGGCCGCGGAGGAGCCCTGGCTGCCAGCCTTGGCCAGCCGGGCTGCTCCGCAGGGTTTGGCGCGGCCGGCTGGCGGGGCCCGTCACAGGTGTCTCGCCGGCCCGGCCCCGGCTGTCGAGGCCGCAGGGAAGTGGCGCTGGCAGCGCCTTTCTCCAGGAGCGCTCCGGAGAGCCCCGCGCCCAGCGCCGGGACATGCCCGCTGCTGCTGCTGCCTCTGTCCGAGTAAGAGCTGGGTAACTGTCAGAGCCTCCCTGCACAGAGCTCCTGCTGTCTGCCCGAGTGGCAGAGCTCTCTTTATTCAAATAACGTGCTTACATCTCAGCTGAGAGATGGTAATGACCTGTGCGTAAACACTTTTAATCTCAAAACAGTGAATTATTCGAATCATCCACCCTGTCTCTGGAAAGACTTGGAGGATTGGACCTGGCCCTAAAGTTTAATGCAGCCAGTTGTGTCTTTCCTGTGTGAGCAGCAGAATCTGCTTAGGTGATTGCTAGGATGAAGGTCACTTAAATCTGGGGACAGATTGTTAAGTGACAAGAATTTTTGAATTTTTTTAGGAAGTGTAAGGGTAAGGGACTTAGAACATGTGGTGGTTCCCCACACTCATTCACAACATATGCTTAACAGGATGTTGTGAGAAGAAACTTGATTTTATTAGCTAGAAGAACTGATCAAAGTGTTGCAGCAAAACATTTGTGTGTTTACACACAGATTGAAGCTCTCAGTGATGGATTGTTTAAAAGACTAATGAATCAAAGCACTTTATTAAACTTGTATACAGCAACAATGCATCTTTCTAGTCATTTGTTCTTAATTACTGTGAGTCGTTATTATCTCTTTCCCAAACAGTTCTGAACAATCACATAAATAAGTGGTAGTAAACCTGGAGTATACAATACCCTGGAGCTGGTGCCCTGTATTTAGCACTGATGACTATGCTTCTTGATGGTTTGTTTCATTTGAGGGAGTCACAGTAAAGAGCTCCTTGGAAAGAGAAGCTAAGAATCAAAGTGAGAGTTTTTTGTGATTTTCATAAATTATCATTCTTTTCTAATTGTTAATGTATTGTTCATCTTGCTTCCTCCTGGAAGAAAAGGGGGTGATCTCAGATGATGTAGTTCATATTATTTGAGGGAATCAGCTTACTGTACTGTTGCTAGGCACCTTTCTTTTTTGTTTTGCAGGATTATTCTGATTCCATCAGACATATCTCCTCTTTGTTCTGCAATCTTATTTTAGTTTCATCTGACATCTTTCCTGACCACTCTACATTCTTTGTTCCTATCTTGCAGATTTTTACTATTTGCATATGCTTTCCTGTGCCCTGTTTGGGCAAGTATACTCCAAGTCTCTGTTCATTTGCAGTTGTGTTATTCATGTATACTGAGTTATCAAATACTACTAGTACTGCTGCTGTGTTACAAACTGTTTATACACTGCTACCCATTACCATACCTTAGTGTATTTATATCTATGTCTAAGGCAAGGAAATAATGAGCATCTTAGTCTGCTTCTACCTTATGTGTGTAGCTGTTCTCTGCTTTACTTGTAAGGCACGTTTTTGAATTTCTTGAAACTGTCATTGGACCTGTCTCTTGTTAAACCAATTTCGTTCCAGCGTTTCTTGCATGCCAAAATAATGTATTACTAGTTTACTGTTAGACTTTTTAAATCAGTGAAATAGGTCTTCGTGTTCTTGTTTCCCAATTCTGGCAAAAGCCAGAGTAAACCATGCTCCCTTGCCCCCAAAAATGGATGACAGAAAAGTGAATTTCTCCTTTCCCTTAAGAGCCAGTGCTTTAGAACACTGGATAGCACTCCAGGAGTGCTCTGTTTCTACTGGATAGAGACCATGTGCAGGTATTCTCTGGAGTAAACTCCTATTATTCTGCAGGAGATGCTTGCTGGATTCCCAAGTGGAAATACTGCTTCAGTTTAGTATATGGAGAAAATCTTTGATAGTTGCATCTGGAAAAAAGGCTTAACCAGGAAAGCTGCTGGATGAAGTTAAAGAAATGACTTATTTTCTACTCTGTATTGTTTCCTGTGCTCATGACAGAAAGGGCTGAAACAGACTTTAATCAAAAATTAATAAGAAAACATTATTTAAAAGGAAATATAAAGGTAATTTGTAGTCTTTCAGTAGGACAAAATGTTTAATTTTCTTTTTTCTTTAATTAAAAGTGATGCTCCTATCCTTTGGAAGGCACTCTTTGTTTCAAGAGTGACTTGTTTTAAACCACAGTGAAGAATTTTTTTTCTCTGCACGGGAGGTGCTTTTCACCTGGGATGGCTGACGAATGGATGACTGCTGAAAGTAGTAGCTACCCTTCTGGTGCTTGAAGTCCATCACTGTTGCATTTAAAGGCAGCTGATTTAGGTTGATCAGAAGTCAGTTTAAGAAGGCTTCATAGTTTGATCTTCCAATTCCAAAACACTTGTGCCAAAATGGGTATGTCGAACCAGTGATCTTACATTTGCTGTATCAGCAGTCTCCAGTTTTTTTAACTTATTTGGGCTTGAGAGTGACAGCTGATTTCAGCAGACTTGTTCATGATTCATTCTTGAGGTAGGGAGTCATTCCAATTCATCAGGGTACAGCAGCTGGCTGAGCTAGATTCTTACTTCATGTTACAAGGCTTCCTTGCTATATGTAATTTGACTCTGCTTATTACATCAAGAGGGGCAAAGGGAAGACATGTACATGTGAGGAGGAGGAAAAGAATGCTTCTTCCCCTTCTTCATTTTATAGCTCTGTTTCTGGATGATAATGCCAGACTATTTTTGACCTGAAACCCACTCAATATCCTGTGCCTAGACATCGAATTAATGAGCAACTTAACTATTTGTTGCCCAGAGAGGCTAGGGTCTTCCCATCCCTGAAAGTGTTCTAGGCCAGGCTGGATGTGGCTCTGAGTAACCTGGACTAGTGGAAGGTGTCCCTGTCCATGGCAGGGGGTTGGATCTAGGTGGTCTTTAAGGTCTCTTCTAACCCAAACCATGCTGTGATCCCATTTTTTTTACCTTACATCTTTGTATGTTCCTTTTTCTCTGCAGTATAAATCTTCTAAAAGTAATTTTCTCTATTTCTCTATCCCGGTCAGGGAAAGCTTGCATTTCATCTCTCTAAATTTATCTGAGTATAAATAAAAATAAAGGTAAGAAGAAAGGGGACACTCACCTGTGGTGTAATTAGCAGAACAATATCCTAGATTCAAAATGTTTTTGTTCTATAAAAACATCAAACAATATTGGTATAATCTGTATGAGATTTCCTGCCCAGTGTCTGATTCTGGCTGACTGATAAAAGGACAGAGATTTAACTCTGTATAGGCTGGATGGACTAGAGTCAGAGGATGTGATCTCACCCATGTACCTAGAGCTCCACAGCTACATCAGTGTATTCGAGAGCCCCTGGGTTAGAAATGGTTTCTGCACCATTAGCTTGTAAATGTTAAGATCTCCCACCATGCTTTTCTTCTCTAATGCATTTAAATGGCTAATGTGATTTAAAAATAGCATTTAAAAAATAGAGCATCTGTTATGAAAAATTAAGGGTGAGGTCCAAAAACCCTCTGTAATTGCACTTGAGGCATGGTAAGCAAAAGGTGTGTATCTGAGTCCTTGGCAGAAATCTGTCAAACAAGCAGAAGTAGCAAGCTCTTAACCTTTTATTCTGGTCCTACCCCCATAACTTGTTTTTAATCCTGGGATAACATATGTTAGTGTAAATGTCATTAATTTTACCTTGCTTCATAGTGATTACATTACTTCTCTGGAGCTTAAGAGACTTGGATTAAAAATGAACACCCTCAGGTTACTGTCCTGTTTCCTCTGCTGTGTTAGAACTGGACTGCTCTATATCCAGGACTGCAGGTCTGTCTGGATGAAGAGGGAAGTTAGGAGAGACCTTGAATTTTTTTTTTTTTTTTTTAAACAGTGGCCTGACTGAGAGAAAGTGTACCTGTCTTCCTTTCTGCCTGCAGGGTTGTGACATCACTTTAATAATGATTCTGTGAGATTTAATTCTTGGTCATTCAGGCTTAGGAAGGGTCAAGAGAGAACCAAGGAAACCCTTCAGAGATTAACATTATTTTGATGAACAAGGGGTTTGCATTTGAATCTTCTTGGGTTAAGTGGTCACGGAGGCTCTGGATTTGGCTGCTTCCTGGGTATGTAGCTGTAGCTATTGGGCAAGTGAGCTAACACCTTGCATAGCTATGCTCTTAAAGAATGAGCCACTCCTGCAAGACTAAATACCTGTTCAGGGGCAGGACTGATACTCCAAAGCCCAGCCTCACAAATTCTCAACTCCTGATTTAGCTGCCTGTGTATGAGAAACAATTCCTGTCAAAGCCTTTTGCTCCTTCTTTCCTATTCCTGTGCTATTCAGCAGCGTTTGTAGGGAAAATCCTTTCCACGCAGTGTGAATGGACACCTCACCTCATCCACTGCTACTGAAGGCTGCTCCAGAATCTGTTCCCAGCTTCATGCTTGCCATGTGTAGCAGCTTGGTTTAGCTCTTGCCATGGCCTTTTGTCTTCCTTGCACCACTGCACACCTCGTTTTCCAGTGTCAGAGTTCTCTGCTCGCATCTGGCCATAAGTGTTCAGGGAAACTGGTACCAGTCAGGGAGAAGATCATTTTGCATGATACAGCCCAGCCCAGCAGTGCAAACAATCTCATGAGTGATATTTTTATAGCTGATAGACTTCCTGTTATTCTTGCAATTTAAGATCAGAATTAAGGAGGACTAACTTGCTGCTGACTGGTTTCAACTTAGCCAGAATGACTCCAATAGCAGACAAAATTTTCGTGTTATGGAGCTATTTGTTAAAACATTATGCTTGGGAGGACAAGTTATTTTCCTCTCAATAGGGAGCTATTGTGAGCTTTCTTAAATGTATCTATTAAAAAAAGAGATAACAACAACAAAACGAGTAAACAAAAATCCAATAACCCTGAAATAAAAACTTCATTGCAAAGTTGAAGTTAATTTTGGTGGCTGAGACCTGATTCTGACTGGTCTATGTGCAAAACTGCATGCTATCTTTTTTAACCATTTTGAACGCTAGCTTTTTTAACCATTTTGGTTTATAACTTTTGTGGGAATTTTAACATAGTGCTTTTTTTTGCAACTCGTTCTTTGGCTTACTTATTGTTTCTGTGACTGCAGGACTCCTTAAGGATACTTTCTTTCCTCTAGCACCTGATTTGTGCTGGGAATTGTGTGAGGCTGTTTTCACGTAGGTGTGTGCTTTAGATATGGTAGCAAGGACCTAATTGATTGACGCAAACTTGCTTAGGATCCTTGAGAGTACGTCATTTACTGGGTAGGTAATTTTAATCTTCAAAACTTGCACGAGTGAGTGCCTAAGGTGAGTGGTTAGTCAGTCATCCTGTGAGAAAGGGCAGACAATGGGCCTGTTCTGTTTGTTAGCTCTTTGTCCACAGTAGTAATCAATTAAGTAGAGCTGTAGTTACAAGAACAAGGCTGGTCGCTAAAAAGCAGGGAGGTTGCAGTGACAAATTAGAGTGGTTCAGGTGAGTTACAGATTCTTTTGATTCCCACAGGTACTTATGCAGTTAATTGTCTGAGAGTGATGGAGTGCCTTTTGCACTGTTCTGTGTGATCCCAAATTTCTGTTGGGCTGCAGGCAGAGGTGCTCTGGGGAAGTTGAGATCGGTAGCCTCTGTCAGGGAATGTAAAGATGATGTAAAATGCTGTCTTGACTAGGCATTTTATGCTTAATATGTACTACCAAGCTGGACTGTGCACCCTCCTGCAAAGGCAACGTGCTGCTAACTGTGACCTGAGCAGTTGGCTGCTGCCAGTGCTTTAGAGAAGATCCAAGTGATACATGGAAGGGGCAACCTGTTAACCCACAGCTTCCCAGTTTTACAAAAGCAATGGAGGAAAATCAGTCTGCCAGTGGTGGTGGCTGTCCTTGCTCAACTAGCTCACCTTCAACTCAAATGAGGAGTAAGAGCAGGACTCTCAAAGTCACAGGGATGCAACAGATGCTGACTCATGGATTTCCATAATGAGATAATAATCTGAGAAGTCATGTCCATGGACTTTGAAATAAAACTTTGAAAAATTTCTTCAGAACCAGTTGGTGTTCAGGACTGGAACTGCTCTACAAACTATCTTACTGTCAGCTCAATTTAGCATTACTCTAAGTATTTGAATGCAAATCCTCATCTGCTCTTTTTAACATAGATTTCTTCTCATCTGTGCTGCTAGCCCCTTAATAAGCCCTTTTGTTGGCTTGTCTACCCTAGCAAAGAGTCAGAACTACCCAGTGACTGTAAACTGCAGCTCAGTTCGTTTTCACATAAGAAAGAATATCTTAACAAAGTGCAGGAAGTGTGTCACTTCCCAGTAGTCACTGATAGGAAACACTTGTTAATTAGTCACAATGTTTTGCACACTTCCATTCTTTGATGTCACAATTCCTACAATAAAGCAGAATCCTAGCTAAAATGTAGGAGAGCAAGGAAAGAGGGTAGAGGTCAGGTAGTTCCCCTAAAGTCTCCAGTATCCAAACTTGTCAAGGCCTCAACTTAAGTATTTTTGATAACTTTTTTTTTTTAAGAAATTCCTAGTACGTTATAGATGTTTTTATTTGACTTGCATCAGTGCAATGTTCATTAGCCTAATCCGGGTAATACTAAATCCCAGACTAGAATACATTTTTTCTTTTTTTTTTTTTTTTTAAGAATGAGGCAATGGAAGAAAAGGAAAGGGGTTTGGCAGCTTCTGGTTATAGATGAATGTCCTCTGTGGGACAGTAAAAGGGAGAAATAGCAGGTGTGTTTTCCATTCTGCAATACAAGTTTGTGAGAAGGGAATGGAGGTCCTGTTGTCCCATTCTCATTGTTATCTTCCATGCTGAATCCGTATGTTTAAGATGGCAAGTCTCCAGAAGAGCAGGGCAAGCACTTCTTTCCTGCAAAATGAAAGGAAGGTCATGGCTTCGTAACAAAACCTTCTTAAGAAATTAATCAGTTATTTGCATTATAAGTTTCAGGGTTGCTTGTTGCTGGGATCTTTTTTGGGAGGGAGAGGTGGTGCAATGTTTTGGCTGTTCCTTGTGGAACTTCCCTGCTAGAATTTGAATCTGTCTTGTATTTATGTTGGGAAAACATTTAGAAATAGTTAGCATTTAATACAGAAATGGATCAGATATATAGGATCAGGAGATGCTTCCCACCAAGTAATTGGTTTGCTTTGGATCTCTCTAATGGTTTTAGTACTCTCTAAAGGTTTTAGTATTCTGCTTAAATCTATTTTCAAACAAGATATAAAAACAGCCCCTCAGGCTGGACCCTGTCTGAGTTTAATGCCAATTTTGACATGAAGAATGAGGAAGCAGCAATGGGAGCTTGAGTCCTGTGAGCCTCACACTTCTGCTGTCTAAATGGAGATGAGAATAATTGTTACACCACTGACAGTGCTCTGCCTTCAGAGATCTACAGGACTGAGTCACCTTCATTATTGTATTTCAAGTCCATTATGCTGAGAAGATATTCTTTGTTTTGTAATTCTTGGTGAAAAGAATTAGCTGGAAGAATGAAGTTCTTTCAAACGAACTGTTACTAATTCAAGCAATGTGCCTACTGGGATTAAACCACAGCCAAGTACAAATGGTACAGTGTGCAAGGAAATATAACTAGATTTGAAAATATGCTGATCTTAGTATCAATAACTTGGTGGAATTTCTGTAATTTTGAAGATCCTTCAAATTGTATTTTTTAGTAGATTTATACTTATTGCAATGTGAAATAAATGGCATGGCATACAGTTAGTCTGACAGTGGTCACAGGGAGGAGAGATGTTGAGGTGTGTTTTCCTGAGGTGTCTCTTTAATTTATGAGCCTCTTTCTCCAGAGACCACATCCTGTTAATACCTCTGGCCTAATGGTTTTACACCATAACAGGTACAGAGATTGACATTCCTAGGCAGTGCTGCCAGTATCCAAGCCCTGTGAAAGAAATGGCAAGCTGCCATATGTGATTAGCGGGATTACGCCACAACCAAAGCAAATTATTCTTTTCTGTTCCAATATTAAGTTGTTAACTCTTATCCTCTTTGTTATTAACTCTTCTTCAGAGTAAATTGCCTTTATAGTCTTCAAAGTGATGAAGGTCTTAATGTCTTACCAAATAAGAATAAAATTAAACCACAGGCAGAGTCATGTGGACCAACAAATCAGATGTTCCGGGAGAAAATGAGGATTTTTCTGAAGTGCTTGTGTTACTCCAGCTGAACTTCTTCCTCTTTCAGCTGGTTGAGCATCATTATATAAGGCTGTCAGTGAAAGTATCTTGAGACTGGAACTATTTTACAGGTTAAAACAGCAAGGATTATTTTGACAGTATAGAGCAAGGGTAAGGTATGAGCAAAGCTTCTGTGTAACTTTTAATATTTTCCCCTTTATGGCTGTTTGGAGCAGTTACCTGGTCCTATTCTTTACCTTAACCATGTTGTAAGGAATACTGCACAGGAGAACAAATAGGCTTAGTATTGCAATAAAATGAAGCATTGCTGTATTAATAAGGCAACACCAAAACTGCTTTTAAAATAGATATGCCTTGCTTCTGCAAAAGTCCTTGTTCTACTGATACTCTTCACAACTAGCTAGATAAGAACTTCCCTACCTCCCACTGACTAAGCATTCATGTAAGCAAATGCTCTTCTCTAAATTAATCTCTGGGACTGTTGGAAATATGATATCGTGTGTATACTCTGCTATTACAATTTTGAAAATATTCTGATAGCACCTCTTGTAAGAGCAGCTGGATTGGCTGCAGATAGGCATGTCTTACTGATATGCATATCTTACTGGTGATCTTTTCCTTTCTTCTCCTTCAGGAATAAAAATTACAACAGGCCTTCTTGTGCTTGTTTTTAATTCTTGTCCTGATCATTGCAGTCAACAGTTTTTAAAACTCCTGTGATTTGTGACTTAAGTCCCTCTTCAAAGTTAATAGCTTTTCTTTCTCCACTGCTCAAACTGAAATCCATAATCCTCTGATCTTCTGAGCAAATATGTTCATGACCATTTGTTCTTGTGCCAACACTGGTGTTTAGCTTAATTAGCTGTTCTGCCTTCATGGGATTTGCCTCATGTATTTGCAGAAAAATGATCTCTAAGCCTAGGCTGGTGCTAAGTTACCTGTAACTGTACTGCTAAATATCACCGGAGAACGAAATTTATTCAGGAGACTGATTGTTTGTGGGACTCGCAGCCAGAGGTACCCTTACTGCCTAATGTCACTTCCCAGGGCCATAGGGGCCAGTTCTCCAAGGCTTTTATTGCTCTTGCTATTCTTCTTGGCTTCTCTGCTTCAAAATCAAAGTTTATTATTTCCTGAGCGTGGGTGTAGGCCAAACTTAGTTACTTTTGAGAATGAATGCCTCTGCACATGCAAATTGTTGTAGTGCACAATTGCATTTATCTGTCTTCCTCAGCTTGCTGTTTGCCTTGTGTGTGGACTTCCAACTCATCCTAGTTGCTAGTGCCAGTATGTTCTAAGCAGTGGAGAAATATAGTTAGAAAAATATCTTTCAAGCACATAAATCCAAGCCCTCCTATTTTTAATAGCCAGTAGGTTATTTGCAAGTGAATGCTTTCTGGGATGAAGGTGTGTGCAGATAGCAGCTGCTGATCAGCCAGGCCTGCAGGGTAGTTGTTCAGCTGAAGGAGCTGGCACAAGAAGCTGTGTGAAGTAGACAGAAGTGGAGAATTGGCTGTCACCTTCTTCCTCCTGTTAGAAGGCATTGGCTGCAAGACGGATTCTCCAGATCAAAGCTTTAGCAGCTTAGGCCTACTCTGCAAGGAGCTCTTGAAAAGTAGTTTTGCAATGTAAATTTAGGACAGACATTATGAGGTCTCTGCATGCAAAAGGAGATCTTGTTGGTTTGAATGGAACAGCTGACTCTGGGGTTTTGCTGTTTGTTTTCTGACTCTGTTGGTAAATTCAGTGTCAGCCATGGCCAAGTACTCCAGCTTTTTCCTTGCCTCCCTCATTGCATCCCATAGGTATACACTGAGCAAAAACTTGGAAACATAAACTATTATTGTAGTACCTCTTAATGTGATATCCCATAGTGTTCAGCATAAAGTATTCAAATTAACATTCCCCTTTTGTATTTGGGGGAAAGCAGTGTGGGGGGGTAAGCACAGCTCTCTGTACAGTTAATGAATTCGTAGTCAAAGTTATCTTTCTTTTGTGGTTCCTGTTCTAGAAAAATGTGAATTCTGACTTAAAACAATTGAGGTGTACAGCTGCCTGAGAGTTTCTGAGAAATTTTAGAAGATGAAATTTTTGGATGAGTGCCTGGCCTAAACCACTTGGAAACCAAGAGCACCTTAAGAGTCTGTGTGGGCAAAACTATTTTAAGTTGCCTTTCTGTTTCTTTTATTGCCAAAACATAGAAGCTTTCATGCATGAATTGGTTAAAACATAATTTCAGATTCCTGTTTATTACTTGGAGTCTTTCATTAAGGGGAGGATTTTTTGTGTGGTTTTAACTGAATTTAATGTTTAAGAAAAAATAATGCCAAATATGCCATGATTCACAAATGTTAGCACATGAGAACCCTACTTCAGAAGTCAGTCAGTGTGGTATCAATTTCCATGATTTAATCAGTTTGATAAGGATCTTTCAGTCTTGAAACTTAGATCTGAAAACTTTCCTGACAAAAAACACTCTTGCCATAAAATGTGCAGTGGCACCAAACAAACTTCAAGCATCTCAGTTCTTCCTCACATGTATAGGAGTTTTTAAAAAGGAAGAAAATGTCAAAAGAAATCTAAATAATTGAGGCTGGAGTGGTGTTAGAGTGTGAACTGAACAGGGGGAAGACATTGATTTTTTTTTTTTTTTCACTTTTCATTTTTAAATTAATTTTAAGTTTTATAACAGATTCTATACTCTTAAGCTAGCAGCTTTTACCATCTGTGTTTGGAATCAGTGCTGATAATCTTTTGCAGAAAGCCAGCCTTGCAGTAACTTGTATCAGACAATCTCGTGAGACTGGCCATGCACCACACACACAGAAAGAGGTTTTCTTGTTTATGAAGAACTGTGGAATCATGGGCGAGGAGCCTGCCAGGGTGGGTGGTATCTTGGTATCTCACCTCTGGTTGAAAACAAAGTGGGGGTGCAACCCTAGCTGAAAAAACTGCTCTACAGAATGATGGTATCTGGGAAGTTTAGTAGCAGTGCTGCTTGCTGTGAGCTCTCACAGCCTGTTTGGCTGTGCCCTTGCAAACTGTTGTTCACATGGGGAGGACTGAAGCTCTGTTTCCACTAATTTTATTGATTTGAGTGCTGAGAGACATCAGTGAAATCATTTGTAAGTGCTGTCCAACTAGTTCCTTTAGAATTTTAAATTCATATAATAAGAGAAGTAACAGATCTTCCCTCAGTCTTCTTTAAACAAAAAAGACCAAAGTTGTGGTAAGATACTATTCCATGCAACAGCTTTCTTGTAGACTTGACTGAACCTGGGCAAGAAACAAAGCAAAATCTTTGATTATTCCAGTTCACAGTTGTCCAGGGTTTGCACATGAGCTTCTGTGCCTGTTGGCTGGGCACTTGCCATTCAGCCAGAATCCAGGGCTTTGCACTAGCAGTGCAGATGCTGCTTGCTGTGTCAGATAGGGTAGAAAGTTTCCACATGACAGTTGAAACCATACCCATACCTGTTCCTATTTGTTGTAGATCCTCAACAAATTTAGCATTGTTAGATTTGTTGGTAGTCCTATAAGTAAGCCCTTTTCACTTTTGCCTAATTATAAACCCATAGTTTTCTTAATGCAAATGAAGTTACAGATGGCACGTTGTTTGACATGCTGTTGTATAAACCTCATGCAACAAAGTCACAATGAGAATCACAGAGAAAAATATGGCAGCAAAACAGAAACACCCAGAAGGTGGTTGGGCATTGGAGTTGTTGAGGGGATATCACATCAGTGATGTGGCTACAGCTCCCTACCCAATCTAAAAGAAATGCTGTTGTTTTCAGAATGAAGTTTCCCTTGAGTCCTGCCCGTGTCAATATCTTGTTTTAATGCCTGCTTGCACTCCTGTGGCCAGGGGAGCAAACGCAGGGACTCGGTGCACAATTGTACTGCTCTGTAGATCGATATGGGGTCAGCATCCTGTCAGCCACATCAGTGTCAGCCTGCAGGGGCCAGAGGAAGACACCCACAACCCTGAAGGGCTGTGATGGAGCTGCCTGTCTCTCACCAGATTTGGTTCTGAGCATTAAATTCGAGCTATTTATTTTTTCTCAGGCTTTGACATCCACATCTTTGTAATCCTGAGGCTCTAAGGTACCCTACTGCAGACACTAAACTAACTCCTCCCCATACCACTCTCTCTGTTCCTTTAAGGGGTTTTTTTGAAGATGTTTTTGTCTTTGACAGTTGGAATTATCTCTAAGTGGATTGTCCTCTGAGACTATGGCTTATAAAACAGAGACAAAACAGTATTTCAAATTACTACTTGTAAATGCAGTTTGGCTTGTATAAAGCAGTAGGGTTCATGTTACCACATGACCTGTAATTACATATACTCAATATGATTATGTTATACATTTATTCCATAAGGGCTGTAGGACAGTTGTTTGCCTACAGTTTTTCTTCCTTTTCCTTTAAATCATAGTGATAAGTGCTCTTTACTTATTTCGGAGGGGGTGGTTGTCTCCCCTTTCCTTCAAATTGTTCTGCTAACTGTAAGGGTGATTTCAAATACACTTCTATAATACAAGTGTACCAGTTCTATGACACTCATTCCTATGTTTTAGGGTGTGAGTTGTCATATTGGAGAGGAATACATTTTTATGGCCACCTTGTTCAAGAGGCCTGTAAAACAGGTTTGACTTGAAGTGACCATTTGAACTTCATAAAGTCATTTAATCACACTGAAAAACTTGTTTCTTTTAATTAAAAATGCATACATAATCTACTTCCCTGATCCCTGATATTGCAACTTGTTCTTCCTTGTCTCTTTTCTAGGGAATGTTTTGTTTGTTCTCAAACACTGGATATGCTGGGTCAATGAGCTGCTACTCCAGGGAACAGAGCTGAGAGGTCAAACTGAGAAGACATTGTTGTGATGGCAAGCAGGAATGAAACCCTTTCCCAGAAGTCTCTCATCTAGGGAAACATGCGAGAAAGCAACCTTTGTGACTCTTTAAACCACTGACTGTAACCTGGTCCAGGTTTGTCAGTGCCTGCTGAGAAAGACTTCTAGAGCTTTAAAGCAGGCTACAAGACTGTCCTCAGCAGGATCCAAGATCTTCCCAGACACTTTCCCAGCCCTACACACAGAACAAGATGATTGACCTGAGCTTCCTAACGGAGGAGGAACAAGAGGCAATAATGAAGGTGCTGCAACGGGATGCAGAGCTTAAAAGAACTGAAGAAGAGAGAGTCAGGTAAGGGATCTAGCACCCTGCTTGCCCTGGGAGTACCTACACTGTTCCTGTACTGTGTTACTCAGGAACAGATTAAAACAGTTGTTGCTGGGGGCCCCATAATCCTCAGTATATGTGGTTTGGAGATTCTTTACTCTGGACTAGATTTACCACAGTCTCTGGATGAAGTACATCTACCACACAAATGATTCATTACTGGCCAAAATTGTTTTAGACCTTTGAAATTCCCTAAGGAGCCAAGAGCACCCTGTACTCATCTGCCTGGATACACGTCTGCCTTGCTTTCCTCTGAAGAGGATTCAGTTTGCAAGTGTCAAAACCACTGCAGACTGAACTAACAAATAGCAAGTGAGAGGCTCCTCAAAAGGAGTGCAAGCACCCCCAACAAACCAAAATATAGTTGCAGTCAGCAAATATGTCTGAATGCTGAAGTTGTACCTAAAATATGTGGAGCTGCAGTCCAGCACTATGACCCACTGCCAGGAAAAGTCCTTGAAATCCATGGATAAAGCAGAAAATTGCTCCTTAACTTCTTTGTGGTGTCAGAGATGGAGCAGTGTGTTGCTGTTCTGGAGTGTTTTATGTGCTGGGAGGTTTTACTGGAGCTACTATTAACGTAACTGCCGTGACTGGAAATGCATGCATGGAAAGTGGTGTTTCCCAGATGGCTCTGAGAAAGCTCTCTATCTACACAGGTGTAAGTAGCAGTCAAATAGTTGCTCCAGCTAATAGAGATGGCTGCCTGCCCAAGTGTGAGGATTTTGGTAGGCATTGGAGTTTTTTTTTTTCCCAGTGTGAAGGAAATTATCCATTAGAAGGTACACAAAATAATATGTGGACAAAATAATGACAAATGGAGCCTGAGGTGCTGAAAACTCCAAGTGCAATAACAGTGTAGTGGTTTCAGGTTCACCAGTTTCTTAAAAAACATATTTTTACAGGCCTCAGTGAAGGCAGGATTTTCTCTCACTGATTTGGTAATCTTCTCTAAGGTTCCTTCTCGTTGTGTTACTCATGAAGTAATGTATTTACAATTTAAATGTTTTGAAATTATTCCAGCCATGATGTGTCTCTGATTCTTCTTTGCTACTGAGAAAGATTTTTTTTTTTTTTTTATAAATGTTGTTGGTGTATCCTATATCCTGCAAAGGAAAAGGCAGCCTGACTCTTGCCCTAAGAGCAGCATTCCTTTTGCTGAGTATGCTTGTGCAGCCCTGAGGTTCTTTGATCAGCATGTGGACAGTATTTTGTTGAGTTATTCTCCTTGCATCTTTTCAGAGCAAAAAAGTGTAGACCAGTAGCTTCTCCTTGTCAAATAGACTTTTCCTCTCAAAGCATTTGCTTTGCTGAAGGTAAAATCATTACAGGCACTGTTCCAAGTTCCTGCCCCCATCTTCATGCAGCCTAAAGAAATATTTTCAGGTCTTCTGCTTCAAAAAGCAGTAAACTGACTTTTCTGTAACAGAATAGGCATTTTATTTACTGAAGGTAAAAAATCACTGGTTTTAGTCTTGGAATGTTACATCAGTGCCAGGTCTGAAAGCATTCAGGGTAAGTAATTGTAGATGAGAGTTTGAAAACAACATCTAGGGAAAGGAATCCTTCTTGGAACAGAAATTCAAAAAAGCCACTCTCAGTAGTGGTCTGAAAGGACTGTCAGCAAGTATTTTTGTCCCTGTAGCTTTACTTTTGCCATTTATAATTCTAGTTCAGGAGGGTGTGGTGGAAAATGCGAGAGACTGCAGGTTGTAGCAGCCTGTAATCAGCATGTTTGCTGCTACAATAAAAAGTCTCTTCTGGTTTCTAAATATTATAACTTTAGAGAAGCTGGAAGTTTATATATGAAAGGGATTTTTCTGCTTAATTGTGGCACACGGAGCTGGCTTTTCATCTCTTATGATGACTTGAAAAAACACTACTTGAATTATATCTCCAGCTAAGGAGATGCAGTATTTTAATTTGGATTCCATAACCTTGCACAGCTGGGAGATTCCAAGAACTGGGATCAACTGTCATCATACAAACATCAGACAATGTGTTATTTATGTATGTATATAATGGAAGTCTTTCAATGTGATTTTTTTTTCTCTCTAGATGAAATTCTGAGGTTTGAAGGTGTTCTAATAATCTGTGCCATGTTCTTGGAATGTGGACAAATTGGGAATGTGACAAAATCCTCTTTGAGCCACTTCCTAGTGGAATTTTACAAATCACCTGATACAGTCTCTTCCCTGCTAACAGTTCTAGTATTGCTAATGTAATAAAACTGCTCTGATTAGGCTGGTCCATGCAGCTTCCTTAAGGCAGTCTGCTTTAATTCTTGGTTTGTTGAGGGCTCTAATGGGTGTTCTCCCATCTTGTCTCCTTTTGTTGGTCTGGATCAGCATGATTAGTTTTAGGTACTGCTTTGGCACAGCATGCCTACTTCCTCCTTCACCCCTGCTGAGGTTTGTCTCAGAGGAAAGAGGTTGTCATTGGCAGAAGGGTGATGAGGAAATCTCAGGTGACAAGAGGGTGTGATGCAGGGAAGTAAAAGGCATTGTATGCTTCTTTATTCCTAGTGCAAGAAGATGCCTCTCTTTGCTTCCTTACCCTGGGAGCTGCAGCAGGTCACTCAATGGTACTGCTGCTGGCGATGGGGAAAAGGTATAAAACAAAGAGTCAGGTGACAGCTTGTCAAGACTAGAAGCTGTTTTTCAGCATATTACTGACTTAATTATTTTGGATTTGTTGTCATCATTCCTGTTCAAGAATCTCTGATGTGCCCTGTTCCAGCATTGAACACGAGTGGGCTGTGTACATAACTGAATATCCTGGCAGTAGCTTCAACATAACCCTAACTGCTTTTACAGATGCATAGTTCAGAATTAACTTTGAGCCCTTTCTGGAGACAGTAATGTGAGCAGAAATATCTTTGTCTGTGAAGCTGTGGAGTGTGGTTGCATGACTCTTCTGTGGTTTGAGTAGCTGACCCCAGGCACCAGGGTGTCTACGGCAAAAAGCTGTTGTGGTCACCTTTGTGACAGGGTTCCCTGCTGCGGCCATCAGCCCTTCCCAGCAGAACCTCCTAGCAGTGCCCTTGCGGGCTGTGCTTGCGATTGTTTGCCCCTCCTGTAAGCTGAAGGAGGTTAATGACAGGGGAAGTTCTGATGTGGAGATGTTTGTGTGGAGGGTGGGGACTGCTGTGTGCCAAACCCCTTTGATAAATTGATGTGGCATTGCAAAAAGAGAGAAAGCTTCAGGGGTCTGATTCTGCTAGGAGTGTGTGCCTGTTGAAAGCCTATTGTAAATGTTATTTTGACTCTGGCTAGTATTAACAGATATCCTCTCCAGTTACTTCCAAGGCAGTTTTCCTTCTACCACTGACTGTCAGAAGGAAGGCCTGTTTGTGAGGTGAGGTATATGTAAGCTGTCACGGCGAGATTAATGCTGGCATTGGGGAAACCAGACTTCCTACTGTAATGTGAAAATAACTGACATCAGAATACATACTTAAAATCATCATAAAATATTTTTTTGTTACATGAGACTGTTTTGAGAGTATGCTTAACAGAGGCAAGGAGGTTCTTTGTACACCTGTGGTGGCAGAAAAGGATAAGCTCATGTCTTCTGGAAAAATTCTCTGTTACGGACACTGCTTAGCACCATATATGATTTTCCAAGTACACTGACTATTCAGGATATAGATCAATATTTTTCTCTAAACATGAATTTTCTTTAATTCATGTGATTATTTATCCTTCTTAACAACGCCAACTGACATAAGAACAAAGGTGGGGAGGATGGGCCCAGCCCACCATGTAAAATGCCAGTAAGAAAACTAGGACTGTTTTCATCTTGATCAGGTGGGATAAGGGAAGAGACCTTACTTACTGGTCTTGGTAAGAGATTGGCTACACTGAGAAATGAGCTGATACATTTTCTTCCCAGTATTGATTGCTACTTTGTCTACTAGTAGCAGATAAATTGTTTGACAGATGATGATTAGGACTGCTAGTGAGGCAGAGAAGATGGGACTTATTCTGTAGGGTAGAAGAATGAACTGAAGGGAAAAAGTAGATACTAATAACAATTTTAACCTGTATATTGCGTTCTCCCTCCACAGGCAAGGTTTTCCTTATAGTTCAAAAACTTTCTTGGTAAGACTTATCACATGTGCTGTATTATTAAGTGCCAAACTGAAACCTTTGTCTTCAGATTAGATTAGTCTTGATTTGTAGTTCACCTGAAATCCTACATGCAACCTTTTTTGCACAGCAGGAAAGCTGTCCTTGCTGGTATATATTTGCTTGTATGTGTCATTTGGTGGGGCTGGTTTTATGCTTTATGTGCCTACTTTTAAAGCTTGTGAAGAGCTGGGGACACTGTGAGCAGAACCTGCCAGTTACACATTTTCTAACAACCTTTCCACCCCTTATTCAGGTTGCCCTATGCTGCTGTGCAGGCAGGCTCTAACACCAAAGGTGTATGGTCACAGCATCATAGTTTTGGTTCCAGATTCTGATGGAGACCGTATTTCAGTGGGCAGCAGAGCTTCATGTTTTTTTTCTCTGCAAAATCAATTGACTTTTCTCACCTCTGAGCATGTCACTCATTCATTCATTCTGATGCTCCAGGCTTGGATGTATCTGTCTTCGCTCTGACTTGAGAGAGAATGTCGAGTCTTTGTCTTGCCATCAAGACTTGTGCTGACTACAGCCTTCTCCAAGGACCCAAAAGCAAGATGATACCTGAGATTTATTCATCAGGGTATTGTTAGTAGACTTAATACACACAGACTTCTGAGTAAGCATAAAATGGAAGAACGTGCATTACTACGAACAGAATGGGCTTGCTTTTTCATGTATCCACCTACTTCTAACTATCAGAAATCTTGCTGTATAGAGAGACCCCAAAAGCAAGAATTAGAGGTGTTGCTTATGAGGAGTTGTGATGACAGGGATGGGGAAAGGTTGCATAACCCCATAGGTCTGCTTTGTTCTTTCTAGTATAGCCCTCAAACAGTTTGAAATTATATTACTCTATTGTTTAAACCAATTAAATAATAAATGATGGGATTTTTTTTGTTTTTAGGGTTTTGTACAATCATGTGCAGCTACCATGCAAATGATAGCTTACTTGCAATTTGGGACTGCCCCCTACAAATATTTTGGGTGTAGCTCTCTAACAAATGTCAGAGCAGACTTTCTTCCTATACCTTATATACATACTTGCAGACTAAAGAGGCATGCTTATACAAGGCAGAACGTTTAAACAATTACTGCTTTGTCCTGTAAACTTTTTGTAGTTGCTTCCTACCAAAGAAGAAAAAAAGAACCTAATCAACAAGTCTGGCTCTTATAATGCCTGGTATAATATCATTTTATTCCTGTTCTTCCATGAGTGATACTACAAAAAGTATGTCTTGTCTGTGTTCAGAAAGTGACCCTAAGAACCTAAATCCTTTATCTTTTTGTTGGTTTGCAGTCTGTTGTTATGTTTGTAGCAAATAGAATTGAGATAAAATTCATCATAATTCCCTTTCCTTTCAACTTCTCTACTTATTTGGTATTCCATTGGCTGAAGGGAGGCTTTTAAAGTTAATTTGTAGACAAGATGTGATGATATCAGGATTTTTAAAGGCTTTATTTTGCTATTGGACTCTAGGGTGCTTTTTCCATATATTCAGATTAGGATGTGTGAGACAATAATGAATCTGTCTTTGAGACAAACACAGACCTTGATCTAAACTCTCCTTCATTTATCACAAGGAGTCCCAGAATATGCTGGCATCACACAGATTCTCTTGTCTGAAAAGCTCAGCTTAAGCTCTCAGTTGAGGTATAAGGAAATCAAGTAAGGTATTAAGGTGTCAATAGTCACCTCTTGTAAAAATTCTATGGTGGCTTGTAATGTTGACTATGAGTAAGGCAGGTGCGAGGGAGGGAATTGAGACACTGAGGAGGTGTAGATGAAAAATTTTAGTAATGCTAGATATTATTTTTTCAAAAACAGGGATGAGTTGTTAGCTCTTTGCTCATGCAATGACCTATTACAGTAGGCTACAAAGCACAGGATAAACCATTCTGGATTTGGTGATAAGAAGGTTGACAGGGGCTGATTATATCAGAGAAGATTTCCTGCCTTACAGTGATACCATATGATCTGGCATTGTAAGATGTTCCAGAGGTGGAGAGGAACAACCGAATTAATCCATGCATAGATTTTCTGTTTGCCTGCAGAGTGATGGACAGCTGGTTTGTATTCCTGTTCAGTAGAATCTGCATGCACTTACTGCCCTAGGGGAGATGACAAAGTTTCCATCTTGCCGTAAAACATGTTTCACCTTAGCATAGTGGAAACATCATATTAAATAATGGGAAGTCAGTCTTATTCAGTCCAAAATCCTCTTTTACATTTCCTTTTAACTATGTACCTTTACTTTCTTGAGTTTAAAGTTCCTATAGGAGAAATGAGCACTAGACTCATTATAATTTTAGGCTGTTTCCCTTTGAAAAACTGGAACATAAGCTAACTGGCATTTTAACAGAGCACAGAGGGACTGCAGAATACATAATTGCATCATATATAAAGCTCTTGCTGCATTTTCTCCTAATTGCAAACTTGGCAATTTAGCCTGCAATCTGATTCTCAATCTGGGTGTCTACTAACTAGTTCTTTGGTCACCAAGAGAAAATTTAATGGCAGCCTCTTTGTTAACTGGGGAGCTGGTGTAGAATCAGTTGTTGGCTTCTAGTGCTGCTGTGGTTTGGTGAGAGGCTGATGTAGCTGCAGTCTTATTCTCCACAGTTCCTTTTGAGGTAAACCTCAATCTCTCTCTAATTTCTAGCAGTCAAACAGGCCATCATAGTGCAGGGAGTTTGGTGTTAACTGCTAAGACCTTCTCCTAGCAAATCCTAAGAATTCAAGTAACACTGTAAAAATTCCCATTTGTTGCAAAAACAGCTGTGGGCATTACAAGTCTATGATGTATTCGTGAGCACAGGAGGCTTAAAAACATTTTTGTTGTCAAGACCTAGAACTGATTGTCTTTCTGATAATCGAAATCTGTTTAGTTGTGGCTGGAGAATGCCTGGAAATAGCTTTAATACTTACATTGCTCTTAGTTATCAAAAAAAAAGGGACTGACAGGCTTAACACCTCTCTTGAAAAGATGAGTAAGCCAAGATGAGATAGTAAAAGTCTGTTGTAAGTCATCTGCTGTGAGCATCTGACAGTTTTCACCACACAAACCCTATCAGGCAGGCAGGCCATTGTAAAGGAAGTGCTGTGTAAATTGAGAGCACATTTATACCTTTGTTAGCAAACGTAATTAATTAATTCCCAAAGTCTAGAGGGCCAGTTGAGCTGGTTAAGGTACACTAAATCTCATAGGCAGCAAGCAGAGGTGGGAGCAGAGTGCTTGACTTTCACTTCCAGACAGAATGAGAGCTGCATTGGCCGGGTGACATTGACTGAGTCTAGAGCTATGACAAATCCATGCCTCTGTCTCTGTCTGGTCATGTTAACTGGCCACAGATCTGAGAGTCCTGCAGGCAGGTTAGCAGGCTGCAACAGCTGAGAGGCCTGGGATCCTGTCCCTTTCCACAGCCCAGCTGAGCTTCCTCTGCTCCCAGCTGACTTGTAAAGGTTTCCAACCACACCCCAGTTTCAGTGGCTGAATACCAAGGGGAGAGGGGTGAGCCTGGGTGTCTGGAGTGAAAGGATTGAATCAAACAGGGTGAGGACATTGAATACTTGTCCTGTGACTCAGCACCCTCCTGCTAGAGAACCTCCCTTGGCATATGTTGTCATACTGTCCCAGAGCACTTACTGCATTCTGCTGCCCTGCAGGCTGTGCAAACAGCTGAAAAGCCAGTCCCTAGCCCTAAGGGGCATCACTTCTGAGAAAACAAATAACACGTGTGAAAGAAGGTGAAAGGGAGAAGCAGTCACCCGTGTAAAAATTTGTGTGTTCTACATTTCTATTCTTCTTGCTGGCTGCATTTATAAACTGAGTAATATATTTGCTGGAGGACAAACGGAAGCTACTGCTGTGTTCCTGCTTCAACTTAGAATACCTGTTTAGGGAAGGTACATATTTTCTCCCTTAGAGAAGCACAGAGGGAGGGAGACATTTTAAATGACCCAGTGATACTATGGACTGTTGAATCTTGGAGTTAAAAATGCCAATGGTGACCTCAACATTTGACAGCCTAAACTGTATGTAGTAGGTTTGAGGCACCCCTAGGAGGGACTGATTTCTGACAGTACTTTCAAAATGAAGTTCTAAGTATTTAAATTCTAATGTAGCTGATGCATTCAAATAAGGCTTTTCATATCTGACCATACAAAGATGAAAGAGAAGTTGAATGTCAGATGAAAATGGTCTGTCTATCTCAGTGTGAGGGCTGGGACTGGCTCAGTGTCCTTTCTCTGCTGAGAATGACTATCTGTACATGACAGTCAAATCTGCAACCTATGATAAGGGGGCTGTCATCAGAGTTAATGGATTGCACCAGAAGATCCATCCCCTAAAGCCATGAGAAATATCATACTCTGCTGAACTTCCTTGGGGCTGGGCTAGATGATCTTTAAAGGTCCCTCCCAACCTATTCATGATTGTCCATCAGGCCTCTGTAAGACAGCACCATTCCACAGCAGTGGGGACTATGCTTAGCCTTCAAGTCTCAGTAAATGGATCTGATTTGATTTCTCCCTTGGGCTCTGTTGTTAGCTTATTTATCTGATAGAAAGGACATAAATGGAGAAGGAAGATGAAGCATGACTTGACCTTTTTTTTTGTTTAAGTGCTCTCTAAATCTGTGTGGTAACTTCCCTGATCTGCAGGTTAGTCCAGGCCATGTGTAAGCATATGCCTAATATGTTACATGCGTAACAAGGAAAAAACCAACCTCTCAAATTGCCCACAGCAACTATTTATTCTGTTAAAGCATGCCTCATAAAAGCAGGAAAACCCTGAAGCCTGAAAACAATTTGTTAAAAATTTGTCTCCCAGTTTTTAAAATGGCTGCAGTTCACATGATTGATATATGTAGATTAATAAAATAAATGGCACAAACCTATGATGTTGTTTCTTACACATGATGCTTTTGCTTTGTAACTCATTGTATTAATATAAGGGTTTTTTTGTAATTTATGCAAAAAATGGCACCGTGCTTCCAGTACACATTTGGAGTGTGTGTTCTGTGTGTAAAAGCAGTGCCAAAAAAAACCCTGAAGAGGCATCTTCTGAGCCCCAAAATAGCTCTGCTCTTAATTTTGCTAGAGACTTTTTATGCTGTTCTACTAGCTTATCTCAATTTTAATCTTGGAAAACTGGCCTTTGAAGGCAGGAAGTGAAGATCTGCAGTAACTGGAGACTTCTCTAGTGCTTGAGTGTTTATCACAGCAAAGTTGTGCAAAGCAAAGTTGTTTTTTTTTTCAAGAGTTACCCTCAGAGCATAGGTTGAAGTAATAAGGTTGAAGCTCTTCTCTTTCCAGCTCATTGTCATCCTCCATAATTAAATAAGAAGCATAACAAGTGAAAAGATGGAAATAACATGTGGAGACAGTGTTAAAAATGATCAACAAACAAAACACAACCCTGCTCCCCAAAACACAAAACAAGCAAGCAAAAAATCTGACTCTTTTTTTTCTGTTCACATAGGTAAATATGTGAAGTGTGTTTATATCTCATGTATCCATTTTCCTCTTCCTCAGACATTTACCAGAAAAAGTCAAAGACCGTGTTCAGCTAAAGAATATGAGTGGGCAGTGGTTTTATGAGGCCAAGTCGAAGAGGCACAGGGATAAGATCCATGGAGCAGATATTATCAGAGCTTCCATGCGCAGGAAGCCTGCCACCATCGGTAAGCATTCGGTTTGTTCTTTGTTTTGGAAAGGCTGCCTCTTACTTTGCTAACCTCAGGCAATGTTGTCTGTGAAATACTGGTGTCTCTACAAGTGGAAAGTGATGCAAAAAAGAGATTTGCCATTTAATTTACTGTGTAAGCTTTCCTCTTCCACAGTGCTGAATATTGAAGACTGGTGACTGCTCAGGGAAGGGACTGACATGTTTATGTGTAGGATTAAAAGCTCTCTGCACTCCTAGACCCATTCTCATTTCCATTTCTGAGGCCCTGGGAGTCATTCAGGAACATGAAAGAATTCAAGACTGAGGAAATTGCTCTTTAACATGAATTTCCAAGATTTTGGAACTTGGTCTGAGACCTTTGAGGCTTAATGGCAGGCATCAGAAGGTGGAGATAGTGGTTAGAACTAACTGAAGTATATGTGCTGAAAGCTCTGGCAGCTGGAACTGGCATTCTGTGTCCAGGTGAACTTTAAGTGCAGCCAGAATCCCCATGCCATTGTGGGTGCCCTGGTCACTGTTAACTTTATCCCTTGGAGGGAGGGAGTGAGCAGTCAATCTGTATTCACAAAAACATGTTATATATTAGCCAGGATTTCATAGACCCCCATTATAAATCTCTCAGCATCTGACTTTTAATCTAAAGTGTCCTGGTCTATATTATCATTCTTGGTATGGAAAGTGATTTGTTTTCTTAGTGAAACTGATGTACATCCCCTTTTAACTTCCTCAAGGTCTACTAAGTCCTTTTGATTTAGAAGGGCAAGACTTACATTATTCTTATCAGATTGTACTGATACTTGTACTATTTTGGTTTTTTAGTTCTGTCAAGGGATTTTGCTATGTACTAGGTGAAGCAAGTAAGGTACTTTCCTCCATACTGAGACTGGACTACAGTTTGTTGCTTTCTATGGGTTTTGTAACTACAAGTTAACCTTGTTTTCCTCTCTCTAACCCTGTATTATTGCACCTTCTCGATTTCTGTATTTTGAGAGATGAGTTTGAATAATGTCCCTTTAGTCAGTTGGAGGTTACTGCTTTGAGTTTTTAAGTTAAAAACAAAAGGCTTGAAACAGAAAAGAATGCAGAAAAAACCCATAGATGGTTAGTGTGGTGTGTTTTTAATTTTGGCTGGTTTTGTGCTCGAAGGTTGTGAAAATTAGCTGTAAAACTCTAGCTAAATTTCACAGTAACTGGTATCTTAAAGGAAAGTTAATTAATCCCAATATTATTACTTAAACAAAGGGATATGTTGGTACATTCAGAACTGTGTACAATTGCTTGGTTTCAATGTCTCATGAGATGGCAAGATATTTTCCCTTGCAATTATGGATAGCAAAAGTGTCAATAAAAATCTTGCTTATTTTTGCACACTACGACATTCTTCACTTGTAAACTGTTGGTGAAGTGGAAAAAGCATTAGAGGAAATAATGGAATATTTTTGCTCTGAAAGGAATTATCAGAATAGGATTTTGTCCCACCCTAAAAAGAAATGCAAATGTATTTGCATTTGCTGTGTGAGGTGGGGCTTTTTGTTTGTTTGGGGTTTTTTATATTACCTTTTTAACATCTTGTGGTAATTCTGTCCATAAAGGATTAGCCACTTGCCTAAGGGAGTTATGACCAACTTCCAGCTTACTGCTTAGGATGGGAATAGTTGACTGGATTTCAACATATTTTCAGTTTCCCATGGTTTAATAATTTTTGCTTCCTCAGGACACTGAGGATGAACTTTCAGTATTTGTCTAACTTCAAGAACTGCAGGATCAGTCTTTATGAGGGTTCCTGTAGAAAACTCCTCCATTTAGAATCACTTTAAGGTTTAAACCAAGTATATCTGGTATAGCAGAATGAAGTATTCAGTACAGTATTTGACACCTTTAGAAGGCACCGGATTCTGAAAACAATTCAAGTATAGTGGGCTTTAGAAATAGCTGTAGGCTTAAATGCAAATACTTGTAGTTCTTGCTTAAGAAATCCTGCAGGAACCTGTGGGAAACAGCAATATTCTTGCTTCATGTTTTAGCTGAAGTGGCTCAGAACAAAACAAGCAAAGCAAAGATCAGCTGGGTGAACAATGTTAATAAAGAAGTCTTCGTGCCACCTGATCTGCACGGCATTGTGGAACATCAAGAGGAAGAACAGCAGAAAACTAGTTTGAGGTAAGCTGTCTGTTTATCACTCCTAGAATGTTCATATATGGACTAGTGAAACTTGGGAGCTTTAAGTTCCACCCAAAATATTGTACTTGTCTCATATCTCAGAGGTCACCAAATGTTCCCTCAGAATTGCAGAAGAAATCTGTGCATGTGACAGACACATAGCCATGTATTGTTCTGCATTTGAATATAGAATAATTAACAATGTTCAGCTTGCCTTTCTCAGAAAAAGGTGACAATCAAGCGTAGAATGGTCCCACACATGGTTCTCATGTCACAATTTATTTTGGTTCCTTGGGACCTGGATTTTCTAGTTAGAATGACTAGACAGGATCAGTCCTCTGCCGTCAGTAATTGGGGGACCACAACCTCTGCATCTCTTCATTCAATTGTTTACTGAAAACATTCTATCAATTCAGCCTGAATTTTAAACTTGGATTACAGCATTGAGATTAGAAAAACCAGTAAGATCATCAAGTCCAACAGTTAACCCAGCACTGCCAAGGCCACCACTAAACCACATTCCTAAGTGCCACATCCACATGTTTTGAACACTTTGTGTCACATGAAGAACTAGAGACTAAGAAATTGCTGTTTAGAATTTTCCAAATTATTGGGCGCACAGTTTAAGACCTCTGAGACTTTTTAAGATGACCAAACATACTTCAGGTGGAAAGAACTAGAATCTTTAGCTTGCTGCAGAAAATCAGTCATATTCAGCCAAGAAAAGTAAATGTCTTTCTGGAATGGAGAAGCTTCCTTTCAGAGTAAAATAAGACAGTCATACTGAATTACTACAGTTGTCAGGAGGGCTGGATGATGAGTAGTTTCTGAACTAAAAAGGATTTCATATTAAATCACTTAGTCTCAAGTCTGTAAACATCCCAAACAGCTTTGTTTTGCTTCGAAATAGCCTGAGTTGATTTCTGAAACAGGCATGTCTTCTTTTTAAAATAATTACATGTAATTCACTGGCTATGTTAAAAACTTCCAAAAAGCCTACATTTGAGAAGGAAAGTGCTGAAGCAGCCGGAGTCAGAGGAGGTAAGAGTGAAATATCTTAAAGTGGCCAGATTCCTCAACACACGGAGGAAACAAGAGCTAGGGTGTAACCCAGATAGGCACTGTTTGTGCTTATAGTGAACAGGGTGAGGTAAGAGCCAGAGTTACTTCTTAGGAACTGTTTTACTTCTGGCTGTGCCATTGATCAGCTCTGTAACCTGTCTCTTTCTTGTCTAAGTCCTTCTCTGTACATCATCTGTTTTTTCTTTGCAGTCAGGCTTCTCCTACTATGCATTTATACAATACCTAGTAGCAATTGAACCTTTCACTTTCATGGTCTGCAGTCTGGGCACACACATTCATGGTGAATGGCTGCAAAGGTTGGTGTGAGTCTCAGCAACTCTGCCTTGTGTTACTGTCTTTCTTACATTTTATCACTATCAGTGAACACAGAGGTGTTTGTTTTGACCACATCTGAAATTGTGCTGAAAAAGGTCAAATAAACTGCTTTGTTATAGACTCTCCAAAAATTAAGTTGTCCAAAATGGATGATAAAGGTGTTTGTTTTGACCACATCTGAAATTGTGCTGAAAAAGGTCAAATAAACTGCTTTGTTATAGACTCTCCAAAAATTAAGTTGTCCAAAATGGATGATAAAGGTTGCTTATCACAAGACAGAGCTCTGTTTCCCCTCCCAGCTCAAGTTAACTGATGTGCTGACAGGGTTAGTTGCTACTAAAAGTGGCTTTTACATTTGGGGGATTGCTATGAAGTTCTTTCTTTAAGAACAGCAGGAGACATGTTGATGTTTAATATATCTTTTAGAATATTGCACATTAAGAAAAGGTGATGATACTTTTAAAGAAGTATAGCCTTATAACACTATTCTTATAATTACAATTCTCCACAAACTATGTGTGATTGATAAGGTATAATAGATTTTATAATATGTCAGGGCAGCCTCTTCAAAAATACATAACATAGCAAGGTTTAAGAATATGTAGACTTTTTTTTTAAATGAGACCAACTTGATCATGGTCTTCAGCTTGAAGTGATTTGATGACTATTTCATGCAGAGCTTGATAATTATTTTCCAGCACTCTCTCCTGCCTTTTGCTCCAAGTTGCACCGGAATTTAATCAGCCTCCATGCCTTGTTCGTGTGTACTTGTACTTTCCTCAGTAGCTCAAGATCTTCTCTCTAAAGCAAGCTCACACAGTCCAGTGATTTATGAGGCAGTTGGAAATGGACATTAGCAAGTGATTTATCATATGTAGGCTGGATGCTTACACTGACTTTGCATTAATAACTTGATTAAATGCCTCAGATAATTTGTTTCTAAAATGTCAAAACCTACGGCAAGCAAATGTGGCAGGACTGAAATTCATTGCTAATGATTTCAGCATGGGCTTAGTTCACTATAACTGAGGTTAGTCTACACAATGTTGCATGTGAGAAATTGCAGGAGGCACCATATGCTTATGAAATACTCGTCCTTTCTGTTCTCCTGATACTGGAATTTGAAAGAGACTGGCCTGGCATAACTGTGGACCTGTCTCTAATGGCAGAAGAAAACACAATGGTGCAAAAGCAGTAACTCCAGTCACTGGGATGCGAAGGGAAGGTCTACAAACATTTAATTTGGCTGCTAAGATAGTGGAGCCACAAGGAATTAATGGGCTCTTCCTCATACAATGCAATAGTCTTAACACAGCTAAGACGATGAACCAGAGTTCATTCTAGAATTTGGGATTGCATTAAATGCAGTTCATGGCTTACAGTGTCCAAATGCTACCTGCAGTTCAAGCACTTGAACTTTTAAAGCATTTAAAAGTGCTGCTTTAAGAATAAGTTTGTGGATGTTGTGAGGTTTATGGGATTTTTCTGGTTTGGGGTTGGCTTTTTTTTCCCCTTCTTTCTCTAAGAGTGTGCCTCAGGCCAGCACTGACTTGCAGGCTTTGCATAAAGTACACAGCTGCTAACCTGAGGATTGGGTCCAGAAGCTATGTGATAACAAATTACTTGCAGTACTTTTGTTCTGGATCCTGTTCTTAAAGCAAACAATTCTTGCTGAGTGTAAAGAAAGTTCAGTTCTGGTAGATCTGTTTGGAAACTGATAAGGATAAAATCCAACATTGGGGCCAGTTCAACTACTAATGAATCAGGGTGCACCTATATTAGGTGGAGCAACAATATAATTAAAATTAGCAGTGACCCTTATCTCCACACCCCAAATATCTAAAGTCCATAATGAAGCTATGAATTATTTCTTTCTTGAGTGTTATATCATTGTGATAATTTTCTTGCATACCAAAGCCTTTACAGGCCAGGTGTGTGAAGTATCTTTGAAGGTGTAGCCTTGAACAGAATGAGTTTTCAAAGATGAGTCACACTGTCAATATTACCTCTGTCCAGTGATGCCATCTGTCTATAAGATGAATCTCAAAAAAGGAGGGTTGTCTTTCAAATTAAGATTTGTAGGTTGTTTTCTTCCCTAAGCTACACAAAGTGTTCTTGATCAACATTGAACAGGTGGCAAGTGGGAGTCCTGGAGTTCAGCAAGTGGACAACTTGTACAAAAGCCCTGACTTTTAAAACCCACGTATTGGCAATGCCTGCAAATCTATAACCCCTTTCTCCAGCTTTGCTCCTGCCTTTGCCTTGTTGCCTCAGTTTGTATAGGACTTGGGCCTTCACTGTGGTTTTGGGTACATAATTTTTCCAAGTTGAAGTGCAGGATTTTAGAAATATTTTTTAATCTATCAGTTTGGCCTTATACACTTTTAGATTAGCCTTGTGAATGCAGCATATCTGGGAACTGTTTGTTCAGTTTTCTTATCTATATGGGTAAACTCATTTTCAGAGCCTTTGTTGTAAAACTTAGTTATAGGAGCCTGGCTGTTGTTTCTTCTCTGCTTTGCTTTATTTAGACCAGGGTTTTCCGTATGTAATGCCAAGTTCATAATCTTTAATTATTCTCTGGTAAATCCGAAGAAGCATTGCATTAAAGATTGTGAGATTATATTTCATTGAACACACACACAAAATTATCTCCACCTATAAAAACTGCACTGAAGAATATCTTACCAGTTTCTTGCAGCCCAGGGTGCTTAACAGTATTTTCATTGCTTAAATTGAGTGAGAGGTTGGAGTATTTCGGACCTAGACCTTAAAATCATGATTATCCTGTTCTGTAATAGATGGTGCAGAGAAGACACAAAATACAGGAGCATACAGGTGTGGTGCTCTCAAAAACAAAAACACAAGTGCTTTATAAAAGCAAGAGCACAAACTCCATTTTCTGTAGTTTCTTTAATATGTATGTCTATTTTCACACTTAAAATATATATTAGAACTAAGGTTAACAACTGTAATGTGAAAGGATATTTTGGAAAAGAAACTAGAAGTTGCAACATTTAGCTGCAACATTTAGAGAACCAGAATTTTTTTCTTACTTGGGATCAGCAAATAATAGAACATTAGCAACCTGTTAATAATCTGGTGTGTGCGTATAAGAGGCCACAGAAATTACTGTCTTACAAAAACGTAAGAACAGTTATTTTTTCACCCCTGAGATAGGTTCCATTATAAGATCAGCTCATACCTTAACCCCCTATGCATGGTGGTGTATTTATTTTGGGGTTTTTTGCTCCCCTAAACTTTGAGCTTAACTATGCATCCTGAAGAAGGTGGGAAAGTTGTCCTCCCCTCAGGAAGGCAGACTGGTACCGATTATCAGACTGGAGAGATAATTGTCAATTCAAGGAGATGAATCTGGAATTTGATGACAGGTGGATGCTGTTTCTCTCCTGAGACACCTTGTGGCTCTTCTACTTAAAACCCTTAAGCCTTTTCACACATAACAAAGATCATTGAGCAAAGAAATATTCCATTTTAGAATCTCTTTATTACATCTATATTGGAAAAATCATAGGAGTTGCTTTCCTTCCTAGCCTGAGATATATTTCCGATCTGGAAATATAATCTTTTTCTGCTTCATACTGTTCCCCCAAAATCATAAGTGTGCATCTTGGTTAATGTCAGTGTTTTCCATATAAAATTAGGATACTGAATATGTTTGTTATGAGAAGACCATACTGAAATCCATGTCTAACTTCCATCTTCAAAACCCAAATACTTTTTCATATATTAGATGTTTAGGTAAACTGAAATAGTAAAAATCTGATAGGGAAAAAAACCCCTTGCATCATTCTGCAAGTAGCTGAAATATTTCTTGGGATAATATGGAATCTGTCTCTTCTAGCTATTTCAATTTCTCCATATCTGGGCTATACTTATTATCACAAGAAATAATTTACTTCACTTGTGCTATCAATAGAAAGATTTATACATCTCAGTTGAAAGCATAGCTTATAAACTGTACCTCTGAAGGGATGCATTGTCATCTGTGACATGTCACATCTTTACTATAGTGGTGATGGAGTTCCTCTGTTTTTCCTGACTTTGACACTCTGCATAACTCTGGTTTTAATCAAATTTTGACATTTTCCTCTAGTTTGATTCAGTCCTAAAAGTACAAGTGTAGGACAAGGATGGAGATGGCAACACTGATTTGTTTGGAGAGTAGCTATATTTACTGTATTTATAGTAAATATAAAAGATATATTTCTGTTTATTTTTAGGAAGCTTGCTCAGACATCTAAAATGTATCAAAAATATAGTTTCTGTCATGCCAAGCAGAAGTTGTATTGATTTTTTTAACAACTAAATACATTTTTGCAAGGAAACAAAGCAGCAAGAGTATCCCCTTTGCTACAGGAATGAGAATCTTTTCTTCTAAATCTGATGAGAACAGGCTAAATAGAGAAACTCAGGTGCCAAGTGTTTGTTTATGTATAAGTGGATCTTGGTTTTTCTTTTTCAAAAGGGCCTAAAGTAATGTCCTGTTTGCTGAAATTGTTATATGACTTTCCTTTACAGTTCTAAAGAAGTAACCCCTGTGTTAAACAGACCAGAGGAAAGACCTGTGAAGGCAGCAGTCTCATCAGTAAGGGTACGACTGATACTGAATATGGTGGAAGTTAATTGCTTCAGTGGTAAACATAAGTAAAGCTTTGAGGAGGAAAGATAACAATTTGTAAAAAAAAAAAAAGAGATTGTTTTGTTTTGGAGGGAGGTAGTGAGAGCCACTAAAGATTTAGCACTAAAGTGCTGCTATGCCTATAATGGGTGGCTGTTTTTTCTTGACATTATTTTCAATCTGTTCAGCTACTGAAAGTGATTGGCCTGCTCTGTTCTACTATCACAGAATTAGAGATAAAATTATTTAACTTGTAAGAACTTGGAATTGTCAAGTGTCTCTAAGTGGTGGCTGATCTCTGTTGGTGAGTCCAAAAGAACAAGATGAGGTTATCACCAACACTTCTGATAGTTTCCTGTTCATATTGTTTAGGTTTTTTGTCATGTGTCCAATTTAAGAGGTATGCCTTCAGACTCTTTGCTGATAAATTAGTGGGGAAGAGGAAATCACTGCACTTTTTTCTATTTTGTGATGTAAGAATTTGACTGCAACAGTAATGTTTGTTCCTTTTTTAGCAAAGGAGAAATCCATTTAATTCCATTGCATCAGATGATAACTTGAACAATGGGGAATCAGAAGACAGACCAGCCATTGTACCTCAGCTATCAAAGAAGGGTAAATGTGCTTGTTTAGCAGATGACTGTGAATTTCCTGTAGCTTTATATGGAAATTATTTTTACTTTCATTTCTTCTTTCTGAAAGAGATCAAAACCTTTTTTTGCCTTAACTATAGGGAGTTGTCAACTAGCTTATTTCAAACTTCATCTGAAGCACATGAATATCCTCAGGAAATGGCTGTAGACATGAGTAAATGGATTTTGCTTCCTTTCTTTTACTCACAGTTTTAATCAGTACTAAGCACTCCATCTGAGGGGGCTGCTTGTCCTGAACTGCTGACAAGAGGGCAGTGAAATTTCCTTGAATTTCACATAGCTGTCTTTATGACCTTCCAGTCATTGCTGCTAATTAGCTTGACAGAAGCAGCCTAGCTCATTTTGGTCTGTACTTTTCTCCTTTGTTTCCTTAGTCCTGTTTATTATCCTCCCTTTCCAGCAGTATTTTCTGCAAGCAAGCTGATGAGTGATTATATATCACAATACAGGCATTTGAAGTTGTAATTGAGAGTCATACGTGGCTATTACTCTCCTGTCTCTGTTGTGAAGCATGCTAACAGAAAAAGGAAAGATTTGCATAGTAGGAATAAAAAACCCTTCATCTCCCTACCAGGAGATTATTTCTGCATTTGCCTTGTTCCTTATGACTGTGGAAACAGCCAGTTTCCATTTTTGTAGGTTGCTGTTTACATTCTGACACTGAAGAGGTGTATGTGTATTCAAAAGCTGCCTTTCCCTGCAAACTTCGTCCCATGCAGGAATAACGCTGATAAAAAAACTTGGTGTGCTTTCTTTGGTATCATCAAATAGTTAATGTTTCTAAAATAAGAAATAACTGCAAGCTTTTAATTTGCTAGAAGTTTCTATTACATAAAATGAAATCAACACCTATGTAAAATTACTGGCTGTGCTTTTGCTGCAGTTTTTTTTGATAAACCAGCATAATTAGTGCATTTTAGATCTGCACTGTCATGTCTTTCTGTTTTTTCTGGCACATCTCACATAAACTCATGAGCTCTTCTATGTCTTACAGAAATTTGGTCACTCTCAGAAGACAGCCCACCTAAATCAAACTTACAAAATGATGGGACAGATAAACCTGAGAAGCCTTCTGTAGAACTTACTGATGAATCACAGAAGGAGCTAGTTAAGCGTCCTGTCCCAAAAGCCAGGAAGCTGATTCAGAAAGCAGCAGATTCTGTGTCACAAAGAGAAGACCTTGTTCCCAAACCACCCAAGCAGACCGAGAGGATTAATGGCACTGGAACCCCACCCAGGGGCATTCTGAAGCGCAGCTCAAGCTCAAGTTCCACTGACTCAGAAGTTCGGGGCAGTCAGATGTTGGATGTCCAGAAAAGGAATGGTCTTGCTACTGCAACTATTTTTGAAGGAGAAGGTGAGAAGAACTCTCTTACGGAAGAAGCAGAAGACTCCACCCAAAATTCACTGGAAAAACTGAAACAAGTGAGGTTTTCATCTGGCTCAGGTAAAGGAAAACCTCTGCAAAGCCCACAGCTACATCATGGTAAAGAAAAAGGGGAGCGTGATATCTTAAAACCTGACAAAAAGAAAAATAATGGAAATTATTCTGTTCAGTCGGATTCACTTGGGGATAAGCAAATTTCTGCTGGAAAGCCTTTGGGAACCTATTCATCAAGTTTACAAATGAAAACAATAGATGGCTTACAAGAAGACACATCTGCATCCAGCCCTTGTGACAGTAACAGATCAGTCTTCCCAGTTAGTGAAAGCTTCCAGACAAATACAGTTACTCCCAAGAAACTTGAAACTCCACAGAAGACCTCCAGCAATATCCTGTCAAACAGCAATAACGAACAGAGTGTTGATGAGACACATGAAAAAAAATCCAACCAGATCTTGAGCCATGAATCAGAGTCACACAAAAACTTGACTGGTAAGAGTCTAATAGAAGTGAAGAGTGGAATGAGATAGGATATAACACATATCCATTAATGTGGATCACTTATAGCTAACAATTAACAACTAGGAAACAGAAGTAGGAGGAATATGCTACTGCAGGAATGTGCTACTGCAGAATTAAATAAATTTTCTTATATATACTTTTATGATCTCCTATTGGTAATATTATCAGAACCAGTATAGGCATCTCTGTTGTGGATGGCATTTTTGTGTAGTGCTGTCAGTTGTCCTTGGGAGTAATTCAGATGTGACTTAGGGATTTGCTTATGGGACTAAACACAAATATGCTGGACTGCCATTCTCTGTGTCTGTGTCACACCCAGCCTCCCTTCAATGAAGGCATTTCCTTTAAGAATGGGTTTAAGGCATCTTCTTGGCTTGTACCCTCAAAAGCCATGATTCCAGTAGGATGTCTCAGAGCAGGAATTTTCTTCACTCTGTTGTCCATGATGTGCTTCTTTCCAAAATCACGAGGACAGAGAACTCTTTCCTCCACTAACAGTTAAAAAAAATCTGAGAGTTTTCTAGGTAGACCAAACATTTTTAGTCATGTGTCTGATTCATACCTCTGATAAGTTTGTTTACATTGTAGATGGACATCAACTTTCTGCTGAAACAGAAGGATGTGAGGTGTCCAATACCAATTCCACAAGTCTTCAACAAGGTAAGCCTGATCTTGTTGAGGAGAGAGATGCTAAAGCCATTTTCAAGCCTGGCAAACATGCTGATGAACTCAGGAAAGTGGACAATGAATCTGTGTCAAAAGTTTTAGACTGGTTTAAAAGAAGTTCTAGTACTGAAGATGAGGAGCTTGTATCAACGAAGTCCCAAGGCAGGGAGCCCAGAGAGGAAGTGGACATGTCAATCGGAACAGCAGTTCTTCCTACAGAGCACAGTGGGCCTGGCATGCATGGAAAAACAGAGGATACAGAAGAGAGACTATTTGGAAAGATTAAACAACAGAGCAGTATTTCATCTACATCCTTTACCTCAGAAAACATACAGCTGATAAAGGAGAGGGTGAAGCCTAAGACAGGGGAAACAAATGACAAACAAAATGATAAATTGCTGGCTGAATTTGATCGTACAAGAGTTCAAGAAAAAGAACATGGTCAAGAAATCAAACAACAAAATAAAAAATCAATTTTCTTGGAACATCAAGGGCACAAGCTACCAGCTCAGAAATGTGAATCAGAGAAGGCAATACAAGAAAAAAGAAGAATAAGGGAGATCAGAGCATTCTGGGAAAGGGATAAAACCATCCCCAGTCATAGAGAAAAAGAAGCTAGCATCAATGCTGATGTGTCAGGTGGCTGTGCATTGACGGGTCTCGGAGAAAGTGACAAGCTGAAACGATCTGCAGGGTATCTACCTAAGGCATTGCATGATCAGAGCAAGAATATATTAAGTCCTGAACTGAGTCGTGCAAGCCAGGCTTCAAGAAACATAGGTCACCACTCTTTCAAATCTGGACCAGGCCATGCATTTGGAAATCCAGAAGGGACACTTCAATCTGAAGGAGTTCATAAATGTACAGAACTCCCAAAAGCCAGTAACTTGCATCCCAGAGCTGGTGTCCCTTCAGCTTCCTCAAAAAGCAAAGACAAAGATGAGAAGGAAACTCTTAAAGGAAGAGTTGCAGCTTCTTCCCAACAGAAGCCCAGCTTCCAGATTTTATCTTTAAAAGAAAAGATGAATGAAAACTCCAAGAATCAAATTTCAGATCCTTCACGCTTCCAGAGTCTGAGAAACTTCTGGGATACTGGAGTTAAATTCCAGAGTAGCATTGACAGGGATGATGATTCTTTGCCCAATAATACTAGATCAATAACCTATGAAATAAAATCAAAGGAAGATAAAAAAGGCAGAGATAATATGAGCAAGCAAGAGTTAATTCAACAACAAACCCAAACATCTGAGAGAGAAAAAACACAGAATCTAGATCCTGTGGTGTGCAGAAACTCTCTGGAATCTCCTATCCTAAAAGGTCTGAATGTAACACACACACAAAACACAGACTCTCTCCAGCTGGACAGACAAACTGTTACCTCAAAATCCCAGGAAAGGATGGGTCTTCCAGAGCGAGAAGTTAGAGACTGTGCAGAAAAAAGCATTGTTTCATCAAAAGATCATCATGGATCCTTGCAGCTCCAGTCACCTGGTGACAAACTGAGGGAGACAGTAGTAGGTGATAAACTATACTTACCTGTAGAAAAAGGGGAAAACAAGACTACACCTTTGGATAAAGAAGAAGTTGCAGAGACTGTGGATAAAGTTGTTCTACCTAAAGGTGAGCTTGATATATTTAAGTCATGTCTAAAGAAGCTAGAAAAGGAAGCCTCTGAGATGTCATGTAGCTTAGACCTAAAAGGAAACATTTTTAAAGGGCCACATTTTCAGTCAAATCAGTGCAAGGTCTTTGAGAGAACAGGGAAAGACTGTCATGATACTTCTCCTGTTGGTCAAGGAGAAGAAATAGACAAAAGTACAGGACAAGTAAATGTGTCATCAACAGATAAGCATGAGAACAGAAAAGGTCTCAGAAAACTGTTTAGGGAATTTGAACCTTTGTATCTAGAATATCAGACAGCAGACAAGGAAGATACTTGTGAGGGCTCTCAGAGCCCTCAAGCTGGTTTGGAGAACCTTCTCAAAGAAACCCTTGTATCTCAACCTTCTGAATACAGAAGGGTGGGAATGAAAACGTATGATGACTCAAATAGTATATCACAAACAAACTGCAGTGTAGAATCAGCACACCAAGAAGCTACTGGTCAGCCTGAAGAGGTCTATGAAACCATAGAGAAGTCTGTAGCTGGATCCAAGGTCCATGGCTTGAGTTCTGCTCTAGAGAAGCTGCTGAAGGAGGCTTCTGAAGCACCACCTCCTAAACCCAAAGGTGCTGACAGCACAGCACGGGGCACTGCTGAGGAGCAAGGTAAAAGGACAATGTATGAACATGGTGGAAAAGTGCCACAGGAAATCAGTGAGACTGTGGAAAGGTCTGTTGCCCCGACCAAGGCCAGTAGCTTGAGTTCTGCTTTACAGAGGCTGCTGAAGGAGGCCTCTGAAGCACCACCACTTAAACCCAAGCGTGCTGACAGCACAGTGCAGAGAACTGCTGAAGTGCAAGATAAAGGCATGACTTATGAGCATGGTGAAGAGGTGCTGCAGGAAATCAGTGAGACCGTAGAAAGATCTGTTGCCCCATCCAAGGTCAATGGCTTGAGTTCTGCTTTAGAGAGGCTGCTGAAGGAGGCCTCTGAAGCACCACCTCCTAAACCCAGACGTGCTGACAGCACAGCACAGAGAACTGCTGAGGAGGTGCAAGTTAAAAGCACAATTTACGAGTGTGAAGGGGAACTGCTGCAGGAAATCCATGAAATAATAGAAAAGTCTGTTGCCCCATCTTCAGACAGTGGCTTGAGTTCTGCTTTAGAGAAGCTGCTGAAGGAGGCCTCTGAAATATCGCCTCCTAAACCAAAACGTGCTGGCAGCACAGTGCAGAGAACTCTGGAGGTGGAAGCAAAAAGCACAGCCTATGAGCAGCATGGTGGAGAGGTACCTCAGGAAATCAGTGAGAAAATAGAAAAGTCTGTTGCCCCATCCAAGCCCAGTGGCTTGAGTTCTGCTTTAGAGAGGCTGCTGAAGAAGGCCTCTGAAATACCCTCTCCTAAGCCCAAACATGCTGACAGCACAGTACAGGGAACTGCTGAGGTGAGAGCTGTGAGCACAGCCTATGAGCATGATGGAGAGCTGCTGCTGCAGGGATTTGGTGAGACCACAGAAAGATCTGCTCTGTCCAGCACTGAATATAGAGGGTCTGATGTTAATTTTCAGAATCCACCAAAAGAGGTCTCTGAAACACCAGCTTCTGTGCTGGAAAATATGGATAAGAAAATGCTTGATAAAATACATCTTAGTGTAGGTGTACATGTTCCACATCAACGAGACAGAGATCACCCTCAAGAAATACAAGAAACAATAGAAAAAACTTCTGTTTCAAATATCAGAAAATTTGGTGAATTCAGTCGTTCTTTAGAAAAACTTCTGCAAGAAGCCTCTGCAGTTTCGTGCCCAGTATCCAAAGATTTATATCAGCAAGAAGAATTTGAAGATCCTACATTTTCCACAGAAAAGGAGAGTCTATTCATTACAAGGTCACAGCCGTACAATGCCCTAAGTAACTATGATACTCAAATGAAGATAGTTCTCAAAGAGGGAGTTCCAGAAAAATATGTCAAAGCCTCAGTTAATGATCTTGCAGTAAGTGAAATTGAAGCTTTTGGTCTTAAAAGACTTGGAGCTATTAATAAAATAGGAGAGAGAAACATGGTTCTGGTTGATTTTCATCCCTTGGAAGGCAAGACCAGTATGGTTGCAATCAAACCATTAGAGACAAATGAAAAAGGGATGAATGAAAGCACATTCTTGGAGGCTTCTGAACAGAATTCAGAATTTCAAGCACTGGTGAATTTCAGAAGGACAACTGCACCACTTAAAGATGAGAGCAACTCCCTCCAGCCAGAAGCAGCTCAGTTCTGCCTAATGTCTCAGCATGAGGACAACAATGAAGAGGAAGGCAACAACTTACATTTGGGATCCAGGTTTTCAGATGAAAACTCTGGTTCTCCCTCTGGTACCCGAAGTTCAACTCGTGAGCTATCTGATTTCTAAAATTGATGGTGCTGTGTTAATCATGGCTACAGTAATTATTTTGTACCCAGTTTGGAATATGTTAATGGAAAGTGTTTGTGATACTTTCTTAATTGAAATATTTGGATATTTGCCTGGGAGAGGTGGGAAGAACTAATTAAGTTGGTTGATAAGAAAATGTTTAACAGACACATACTACATCTGGGTAAGCCTTTTGTTGATAAGGATAGTTTAGCAGCATGAATCGATTCAGTCTTTGTGATTTTCACTTTTCTGATCCCATGTGACATTTCCTTCAAATTAATAAATTTGTAACACACAATCTAGTAATCTCTTCAAATATGCTGGATTAAAAGAGCAAAAAAAAATCAGTGGCTCACTGGGTTCATTCTTTAGTTTTACTGTCTAGTCTCTGCAGATAAATACTTACCAGTGGAATATCTGGTTATAAGGATAATAACAATACTCTGTGCTATTTAATTTAGCATTGCTGCCTCTTGCACTGAAAAAAGGCCATATAAATGAAGAGGTCCATTTACTAGGATTCACCTTATTTGGTTGAATTACAGTTCTAGTCAATGGTGTAAAATAGTCATCAAAGAACTTAAGGTAGAGGAGATAATTTAACCTTTTTAGTCTCATACTGAGAAACTGGGAATATATTCTTTTCCTGGATTATCTGAGAAATATATCAAGTTCCCAGGGGCTGCCAACTTATATCTGAGCCTATTTTGAAAGTGGATTTCCAAAGAAAGTCAGTGAAAACCCACAATATGTGAGGAAAAATCAGTGATTTGGTCTCCCCCATAATAACAGGCAGCAACACTGTGATTGGTTGGTGGAGGGGGAGGAAAGTGAGACAGGGAGGAAAGAAAGTCTTAAAGATTTCTGAAGGAGCTAGGTCTGTCTTGATTCTACTTTTGGAGATAACTGCATAACTTCAGGGTTCCAAGTACATCCACAACTTGGTTTTTGTGTGTTTTTGGTTTGTTTGGTTGGTTTTTGTTTTGTTTGTTTTTGGGGTTTTTTTGGGGGTGTGTGTGGGGAATTGGTGTTTGGGTTTTTTGTGTTTCTGGTCAGTCAGTTTTGTTTGGTTTTGGTTTTGTTGGGTGTTTTGGTTACTCAAGCATTGAAACAAATTTACTTTCACTGTGGGAACACTGTAACAGACAAATTTGCATAAAGGGTAAAAATGAAAACTTTCTTTTGTGCTGATTTGTGAAAAGATGGTTACGAAATGGCTACAATCTGAGTTTGTCTGAGTTTAATATCAATCTTAACCAACTGAGTGCAATAATTGCCCCAAACACTGTTATTAGTCAGTAAAGATAGATCTATACCTACACAGGGCAAATCACTTGTTTGTCAAATCACTTGTCAGACTTGTCTGTCTCCACTGATGACTGAGGGTGTTTTGAGGGGACAAATGGACACTTAAAATTAGATGTTTATTTTATTTTGGATTTATCTTGTATTTTCATTGAATGTTCACTGTCTTTGCTAACTGTCAAAATAGATACTCATGTGATTGGTTCTTCATTGACTTGCCTAAAGTGGCCTTTTTTGTGTGCAGTGTTCATGTGTTTTGTCTCGTAACAGGTTCTGAAGAAGAATTAAACCCTGTTTTGATGGCTTTGAAAAGGAGTGCAGATAGGAAAAAGCCTTCCAAAAGTCTAGAGGACATTCCTTCAGCCACCTCAAGTGAGCACAAAGCTTGTGTGTGTCTCCCATGACCCCAGTTTGGCTTAAATGTGTTCATGCTGGTCTTCCATACAGCCTTGCCAAGTCATGGCTTTGTTTTTATTTCTCAATAAGCTGTATGGAGTTTGTGCTTTGGAACCAGATTTTTTTCTCTTATGGTTTAATTTTCAGCTCTTGTTAATTTCGGAACAAGGCTGGTCTGTGAAGCAGACGTCTTCCAGGAGCTCACTGTGTTGATCAGTGATTAACTGTTTCTTGGATAGTTTTCCAGTTGTGAAAGTATTGGCAATTACCCAAAACAGTAATGAGCAACTACTGTCATTGCCTCCTGGTTGCTGGCTTTGGGCCAAATAAGTAGACAGTGAAAGCATGAAAAACTCAGTTGAGTAATGATTCAGCTCTGTATTCTAGCAGTCAATATATCAAACTCACTTTAAGAGAATACAGTGAGATACTATTATACTTAAAATGAATTCCAGCTTCCCTCAGTAGCTTCCTTGGGGTTTTTTTAAATTATTATTCCTGTCTCACTTCACCCTGCCCCTGAGTGTTTCATGCTTATCTCATGTCTAATGGGGAAGACACAGACTGAACTTACATTTGTGAACTGAAGCATGGAGATGTAGATTTTTGAAGGATATTGGCAAGTTGTGCTTCTAATACTACTTATGCTACTGCTTGCTTCTAACCAGTTTCTAGGTTTTAGGTGTGCACTAACACTTGCAACAACATGCTGATAGAAACTGTGTCACCATGAGAGCCCTGCTTGGATGTAGGCTTTGAGGTAGAATGTCAAGTAAAATGGCTCTGCTGGTTTGTCTGTGGTTTTGGTCCTCATTGCTCTTCATTCTGTGATTATCACTGCCATCCGTTTTACACTGAATAACAAAGTTTCTAACTGTGTTATTTTTTCCTGCACAGATAAAGAAAAAATAAATAGACCAAAGGAAGAATTAGTTCTTAGTGCTGAAGATGGTAAATATAATTTGTGTCTGCATGGAAGTTTGTTGCTTTTTCAATGGCCTCTTTTTGCTAGTCAAGATTTTTTCTTTTTTAACCAGAATTATATTGTAGTTTTAGATTTGGTTAACCTCAGCATGGCTGGAAAGCTTTTATAGAATTCTGTTGTGGTGTTTGTTAAGGCATCTATTTATGTCCTCCTGTATCTGTAGAAACTGTGCCACTTATCAGCGTATTCTTTTGGCCTTCAATCATTCAGCCTATGAGCTAGTAAAATTGTAAGAAGCTTTGAACATGAGCTCAGTTGAAAGAAATTTGCCTCAGTAAATATGTCTGTTTATCTGTTGCATTGTGAGATCTAAAATGCCTTTTGCTAGTGCAAAACACCCTTCAGAACACCTCAGTTGGAAAGGAACCACGCTAATATCCCTGCTTTAGTCCTATAAAGCAGCATTATTGTAAGCAATAGATGAAATTCTAGATCAACTACTGCTGATATCATCAGTCCATTAGTGCATTAAAGATGCCTTACAGTTAAATTTTTCTATATATATACCTTTAGAAATTCCAGATCTAAGAAAAATAAAAAGCAAACCTGCTTCAAGAACATGTCAGACAGAATTGAAAGCCATCACATAATATAGAATATATTGGACTATAGTGCACATTTTTTTATTTACTGTGTTGGAGTACTACAGCTTTAAAAGAACTGCAAGTTCTTTTTGAAGTTGTGTGCAGTAGTATTTTTAATGTTATGGTTTAGATGCTTTAGAGCATTTTGCATGCTAGTGGCTATTGATAATATCCTAATTGTATCCCATAGTATCAATAATCCTACTGACAATACCATAATAATCATAGCATATTAGGATACCTAATATGCTAGTAAATACACCAGTAAAGTAACAAGACTTAAACACCATCCTGCCCTCTGCTTTCAAGTGGAGACCCCTAATGAAAGCCTGTTTGGCATTCAGTGTCAATGTGTAGAGACTAACCTGAAAAGAGCAGGGGGAATTAGAGTCTAATTTGTCAAGACTGAAGTTATGAAAAAAGGACACACAGCCAAATTGATAACTGTACAGGAAAAATAAGGCGAGTTCTCTTGAAAAGACTTTGGAACAGTGAAAAGACTTGATTTTTTTTTTTTAGTTTGTATGCTTATATGACACTCATATTTTATCGTGATCCAGGTCCTCAAAAGAGAACAGCAATGCAAAACAGAGAAACAGAATCATAGAATTGTTTAAGTTGGAGAAAACAGTTGGATTTGATGATCCTAAAGGTTAACCCAGCATGGGCAAGTTCACCAGTGAGCCGTGTCCCTAGTTCTGAATTTATGTTTGCATAAACAGAAAGGCTCCATGATGCACCAAAATCAAACAGACTTAATGGCCATACAGGCCTAATGCCTAAACCACTACTAACTATTGGAAGGAAAAAAACCCCACAAAGTTCATGGGATCTGGGGAAGTAAAAAACCCAAAAACATCAAACCCCCCCCAAATTCCTACATATAAAGTATATTGATGCTATTTATAACCTTGCAAAACTGTGCTGCTGAATGACTGTTAATGCTGCACTGAGCAGGTCCGAAACCTGATCAGCATCAAGAGAGGACTGAAAATGCAGCAGAAAGTGAGTAATAGGATTCTTCCAGCAGATACTGGGAAGACTTTTCCTCTGAAAGCTGAACTAACACATTAACAATACATTTTCATTTAACAACTAACAAGTTACACTTCTGGACTAGACACTTACTCTAAGTACTGCATCTAATTGCATACTGACAATTACTGATCTGTTGAGCACTAGTTGAGTTTTGACATCAAAAGCTTTGCAAAAGTTTCACTCACTTTGCAAACAATTGTATTGTGTGCAGTGTTTCATTTTTATGCAATAAATACGTGCTCCTGTAGCTGGCTCTTTGTTGCCAAGTCACATGATATTGATGCATCTCACAATGTGTATCCAGTATTTTGTATATTATTAAATATAAGTGGGGCTAGAGCATGAAAAATTCTGAGGATCGCGAGCTTACTCCAAACTGGATTTTTGCACAAGCCTAGCTTGTGCAATTAGATTTTATACAGTGAAAGAACACAGAAGTGAGCTGCAGTAGAGGTTTGAAAGTCTGGAAGAGACAAAGCACAAAAAAGTGCATCATTAATAAGATATGCATCTTATAATTAAGTAGGAATACTTGCATTTTCCTTGGTCAGGTCTAGAGTTTGCTTGATTTACACAAATTTGCCTATTGGAGTTAAATAGACTGAGTAAATAGAGTTTGGCTTGTATACTGACTTCTTACTAGGAATATTATGATAATTCTAATGTCAGTGATGATATTGTTAGTGTGCAAGTGTGCTTATTTTTCTTCTAGGAAGAACATCTAGAAGGTAATGTGCAATGTTTTTCTTTATCACTTCGGAACAGAATTTGCCTGTAGCACCCAGGCTACCTCATATCAAGCAACATTTCTGGTCCTGTCAAAGTTTGTTGGTCACTTATAGATTATAAAGTAGATTATTCTTCCTAATGATAGCTTCTCTGAGCCTTGGGCGGGAAAAGAAACCCCTTGCATCCAAACTGGTTGTGCATGTGCTTGTATTTCATACAAAATGGTTTGCTTCTAACTGTGTCCTGTTACGGAATCTCACTGTTCCGATGTACAAACATGTTTTTGAAGCCTTTTGAATTACTGCTTTCCAGTTTCCACAGTGACTTCACAGCCTGATAAACTGTTTTCCAACCCTGAAAAACTCAAGGGACTGAGCAAGTCAGTACCATCATTCTTACAGGAAGAGGTGAGCTCCTATCTGAAATGTTATAGTTTCAGGTACCCGACCATTAACTATGTGCAAGTAAAAATTTCAGAATTCCCAACAACATGCCATGCTTGATTATTGTTGTTATCATCATCATGATGAGAACCTTGGAATAAATTTTGAGGCCACACTCAAATCTCCTAAAATGACATTGAAGTTTGAAAGTGAGAAGCATTTTGAACTGTTGGGCCTATGACATGTATGATTCTCTATCAGAAGAATCACAGAATGATTTGTTTTGGAAGAGACCTTAAAGACTACCCAGCTCCAACTCCCCTGCCATGGGCAAGGACACCTTTCACTAGACAAGTCTGCTCAGGGCCCCATCCAACCTGGCCTTGAACACTTCCAGGTGTGGGGACAGCCACATCTTCTCTGGGCCACCTGTGCCAGTGCTTCACCACCCTTACAGTGAAAAATTTCTTCTTAATATCTTATCTAAACCTATCATCAGTTAAAGCCAATTCCCCCTTGTCTAATCACCATATATCCTTCCCCCATAGGAGGACTTACGATTTTTCTGTCTTTCAAAGAGTCCAGGTAACTGCACTGATTACCCACACTGCTTAACCATTACTTCACTCTCTGGATTTATTTTGTGCAGTCCCAAACAACACTCTCCAAAGCAATTTTCTCTCAAGAAGCTTTGCCCTTGGTAGACTGGACATTATTCAGTCCTTATTGTTGACCTGTGAACAGAGGAACAGTCCGGGTCTGCTTTTACTTGACAGAATAGACATAACCAGATTTTATAAGCAAATTGAAAAAGTCTTTATATGCTAAATGTTTATTTATATAAATAACTTTTTTCTTAATGTGTGTGGAAATACTTGTTTTCTAATCTTGTATCTGTTATCAGAAGATCTGTGATATCAGACATCAAACATCAAAACTGTTTGAAGGAGCAGGGAGACCTTGTAAATTGTTCCTGGGTGGAATACAACAGGAAGATGAAGCTGTCTGTAACAGCTTGCGTAGGAAGGCACATGTGGGAAGGGGATCAGTTCTGTAGTGCAGAGATGGCATTGAGATAGAATGGGGTTGTGAGTACATAACCTGATAATGACCAAGGAAACAAAAGCTGCAATTCCCTCATGGAAAAGCAAAGCCCTGCTTGCCCTCGAAAGACTGCAAAACCCATTCACTGTATCCAGCGCTGTTCTCTGAATGTTACCTCCTGGCCAGCTGCCCTTAAGGGAGAGGCACAGAAGTGACAGCATTTTCTATATAACAGAAAGGACTGGTAAAAGAACTGAGCATTATCAATTGCATTGGTTATGCATGAGACAGTGACACAGAGAAGTTGAGTTTAATTGTCCCCATAAACTTACTTTTGTAATTTTCCATTGCTACTTGAGATTTAAAACAGACAAAGAAACTCCCAAACCTAGTTGAATTGCTGCTTAAAAAAATTATCAGTGTAGGCTGTTAATCAGAAAAACTCTCTTTCAACTTGAAATGCATGACCTAATTCAAGAAGTATTATTTCTGTTGCACTACAAGGGAATTTAAATTCAGACTTCCACTGAGTCTCAATCTGCATAAAAATTCTATTAGGGTTTTTTTTTTTTGTTGGTTGGGTTTGTTTGTTTGTTTGTTTGGGGTGGTTTTTGTTGTTGTTGTTGTTGGTTTTTTTTTTTTTTTTTAATTTTTCTTGTGACTATACAGAATGTACACAGACTTTCTTTCTGTGATGTTTTTGTAGAGTGATGACAGAGAGACAGATACAGCATCAGAAAGCAGTTATTCCTTTGGCAGAATCAAGAAGAGTCCCAGCTCTCTAACCAATCTTAGCAGCTCTTCTGGCATGGCCTCCTTATCCTCTGTATGTAAACCAAAGCATTATTTTAATGACACGTTGCTTTTGCTAATTTCTCCAATATTGTTTTGGCTCTTTTCTCATTCATCTTCTTCTCTTGTCATCTTTGTCTCCTTCTTTCCACTTCTGTTGTGTTAACATAATTCCTTGCATGGAATTGCCTGAAGCAAGTAAAGTAAAATTAGATAGATTTTCAATTTTTTTTTCTTGTGATATATTGGAGCTTGTTCAGGGCTCTGAACAAAGATATGGATTTTACCCTTAGAACTTACATTTGTAACTGAAAATGAGGAATAATTCATATTGAACAAACATTTAGAAAGGGAGAAAGGGGAGAGAGATAAGTGAAAGCAAGAGATATTACTGGTATATCAGGTGTGTAGTTGAGTCAACTAGCTAACCAAAAGTCATTGGTTTATGTGGACTTTGACTAAGAAAAACAGAATTTTGGGGAAGAATGTTGAGATAAAAAATACATATGTACACACACATCTTTCTTCTTTGTATTTAGTATTTAATTTTCAGTGTTTTATTTAGTTACGTATTTAGGTACATAATTCAGCCATATAGACTTTATCTATTAATCTTTTTGTTAGTATTTCAAGAGGGTCCATTGTCCTAAACTCTTAGACTCTGCTTTCTGCAAGGAAGATAGGCTGAGGAGATTTAGAAGTAATATTTCAAGGATCTGAACACCTGATTTCAAGGCAATCTTCAGATCTACAGCATCCTATAATTTAATTTCTTCTATCTCAATGCAGTAAACCCATTCAAATTTTTTGTAAGAATCCTGGCCTAACACCTTTGATTTGCAAATATCTTTCATTAATCTGCTTGCTGAGAAGCTTGTATAATAGTGTCCATTACATTTTATTGTTACATCCAAAGGGATGCAGTTGATTTCTTTACTGTCTGAATCCTGAGCACAGTTTCTGATCCTGAAGTATCTGGTGAAATGCAATGGAAAACATTTCCCCTCTTGTACGGTGCAGGTGAGCGGCAGCCTAATGAGCATCTACAGTGCAGACTTTGGCAACGTTGATGTGAAGGGGAACATTCAGTTTGCCATTGACTATGTGGAACAGCTGCATGAGCTCCACGTCTTTATTTGCCAGTGTAAAGACCTGGCAGTGGCGGATGTTAAGCGCCAGCGTTCAGACCCGTAAGTACAAATAATGCTTTGCTTTTCTAATGGAAGTTTTTATCTTAATGTGGAAATGAAAACTGCTGGGGTTTTCCAATCTCTCTAACCTGCTGGAGTAAACCACCCAAGAAATAGATGAAGAGGCTATAATGTGCTTTGTGGTTTTTTTCACTCTGATTGAATATAGAACTGCCCTTATAAATTGGTGTGTGTATATATTAACATAGGACATTAAAAGTTTTAAGAATATCACATTACCTTTTAAAATGCAACTTTTCAGATGGTAAATCCCACTTTGATATGTTCTCAGTAGAATTAGCATCTATAAATACGACAGTGGAGCCTGCTACAGGTACATATTCTGTATTTTCATGTGCTGAGGAGACATTTCAACAGATTTTCCCTGGAGGAAGATATTATAAGAAAGTTATGATGTTATCCATTTCCACTGCTGTTCTAGTTCTTAAATATACAAGCTGAATAACATAATGTCTACTCGAGTGGATTTCTTTTACTTTGTAAGCAAACATTTTGACATTTTGTATTTTGGAAGATGAAGTTGGAGGGGGTCTGCACTTGTTAGGTTTTTGGATTTTTTTTTAACTCTTCTAACAACCCTGTCTAAATTTTAGGTATGTAAAGACCTATCTGCTTCCAGAGAAATACAGACTGGGCAAACGGAAGACCTCTGTCAAAAAGAAAACTTTTAATCCAGTCTACAATGAAATACTGCGGGTATTTATCAAAATATTACTGGATATAACATACTGTATGTGTGAAGTGTGAGGAACCTTAGCTTTTGGGCATAGGTCTAGATTGCACTCAAAAGGGAAATTGGCATGGGAGGGATTGCCCTGCAGAGCTGGCCGTGTGCTTCCATTGATGGGTTCACTCTGCAGTGATCTCTGGATCCAGCATTGAGAGCACTGGTGGTTTTATACTTCTTGTAAACAAACACAAGCCATGTATGAGCTTAGGATGATAGAAGTAAAAAGTAAATAGTTGGGTTTTATTGTGGTTTGTTTGCTTTCTGAAATGCAGAAGAGGGAAGTTACGGATGTATAAACCCACACACTTTTCTAACCGTATCACTTTCTGACACAGCATTGGTAAAAATTCAGCTTGTTTTAATTTTTTTTCCTTACTTCTTCCTGGCAGTATAAAATTGAGAAGGAGCTCCTAAAGAATCAAAGCCTCAATATCTCTGTCTGGCACAATGATACCTTTGGGAGGAATAGCTTCCTTGGTGAAGTGGAGTTGGATTTAGGAGCTTGGGACTGGAATGATCCATCCAATAAGCAGATCAACTGGTTTCCTCTCAAGCCAAGGGTAGGTTGGCTGTTCTACACTTTCTACTGTGTAAGTGCAAAACCAAGTCATTCTTTAGGCTTAGTCTGGTGTGTTCTGTGGGTTTTGTGCTGATTATAATCATAAATACTTATACACTGGTGAACAGAAAAACAGTTCTGAGACGTCTTTTAGTCTAGTTCGCTATTACAGTAGGAAAAACTTTATCACATTATAAGGAGTAGGAATTTCAAAGTATTTCTCATTGTCATATTGTTGCAACAGAAATCTGAAGGCACTTGTTAATCAAATATGGAGTAAGCTTTCTGAGGATCTGGAGCAAGTGCAGCACCATTTTCACATCAGATGTTTGGTTTATTTTGTTTTTCATTTCAGACTTCAGCAATAACTCTTAATCCAGAAAACAGAGGGGAGATGAAACTAGCCCTCCAATATGTCCCACATCCAATTGGAGGTAAGCATTGCTGCTTTGCCTGGGTTTGTCAAGCCTTTGGTGGTTTTATCCTTTTTTTTTAAATTTAAAAAACCCCTTTGTTTAATGTTTGTCATTCACTTCACACAGCTTCTTTCAACACAACATTTTTCTGTTTTCTTCCTAGAGGATTAAGGCACTCTGATTGTGAATACAGTTAAGAACCCAAAGACCATTTTGAGATCTTTTGTTGTTTTAAATGTTACTGATGAAGAAATTACCTCGTTGTCATAATCTAAGATTTGTAATGCAATATGTACGTGTAACAAAATTCTGTTTTCTCAATACTTTTCGAGATTATAAATCATCGGGCAGATGCTGTGATGTGCAAAACAATGACAACACAATGAATTTCATGCAATGCTAGATGTAGGAAGTACCAGCAAGTATTTAGAAAGCAGAAATTTATAGCAGTCTGATCAGTTTGGTTTAATCTTGTCTGGCAACAGATAGTGGACCAATCTGAGAGTGAAGCCAGGTCAGGTCTTTAATCCAGACAGAGAGTCAGTCAGTAAGAATCAAAGATATTAAGAGCATAAAAGAGCTTATTTGAAAGTACAAGCAACAATAAATGCTAACATCAGATAGGCTGATGACAAGCTGATCTGTTTATCTAGGAGTCCTGGGAAGAGAAGACCAGTGGCATGTGTTTGCTTAGTTGTAACAGAAGAAAAGTCATTGTAGGAAGGCAGACATGATGTGATCTTGCAGTACTTTGATGGGATGAAGGTCTCAACTTCCAGAGTACAGAGAGCAATGTTGAATTAAGATGTGAGATAAGTCCAGGCTGAATATCACCTCTACAAGTGGGCAAGGATTGCTGCAGCACACAAAATACCTTTAAAAGGCATCTGCTTCAGCAGATGTTTTGTTTTATTTTTACAGGAAAGAAGACTCTATCTACTGGTGAGGTCCACATCTGGGTGAAGGAATGCCATAACCTCCCTCTTCTGAGAGGCAATAGGCTCAACTCTTTTATTAAATGGTAAGAATTGTGGTTGAAGTCATTAAACATGGTGTCCTAATAATGTGCTTTCTAACTGTATCTTCTTTTTCTGCATTCATATTAAAAGAACACTTGGTTCTGATTCTTCTTCAATTCAAAAGAATTGGTTTCTGATTCTTCTTTAGTGTAGTGCAAATTGTCCTGCATAGTTTATAACTTCCAGATGCTAAGTATGTACCACCAAATAAAACTTACTGGGAGAGCTTTCTTTGTCATTATTACCCTTTGGTTTTGTCTCTCAGTCACTTGGTGGATAGACTAGTCAAACTGTTCTGGCTTTTACTCACTTTTAAGCAAAGTATGTTTGTGCAAAACTTGGTTTAGCTTAGCAAATTTTGGGGGGAGACAGAAGGGTCAAATAGTGCAATAGTGTGACTACAGAGTTGTATTTCTTCCCCCTTCCTTTCCACGTACAAGAAAGAAAAGACAAGAATAACAAGATGGGTGGGGAAATCTCTGGCAGCAACAAAACGTTTCAGCATCATCATTGATAACACAGCAAATGAACGCACTTGTGCCTCTTCCCTACCTGACTTGCCCTTCCATCCCCTGAAGCACAAGGGTGGATACCTGCTGCCAGTATTTCCTGTAAGGGGCTGACAATATGACCCTTCACACCTTATCTTCAGTGCTATTTTAACATGCAAAACACAGTTAGTCAGCAGCTTTTGCCTTTTCAGTATGTTCAATGCAGGCTGTGCTGTGCAAGTGCAAACTAACAGTGCTCTTTCTCTCTCAAGTACCATTCTTCCAGACACCAGTAGAAAAAGTCGCCAGAAAACAAGGACGGTTGCGAAGACGACAAACCCGGTGTTCAACCACACCATGGTCTATGATGGCTTCAGACCAGAAGATTTAAAAGAAGCCTGCATAGAACTCACAGTCTGGGATCACAACAAACTAGCAAACCACTTTCTGGGAGGCCTCCGGATAGGCCTTGGAACAGGTACTGGACAATCACCACATTAATACTTAATTTGCAAAGTAGTCTTTCCCTCCCTTTTTTTTTTTTTTTTTTCCTCCCCTTTTCCATTTCTTCTCTTCTCTTTCAGTCTTTTTTTTCTCTTGAACGGTTTCATTCAGTAATGTACATATTGTTCAGAACAGATCCTGAAATGTTAATAATAGTAGTGTTAGAGGGGTTAGGATGACTGACAAATAGAAATATTAGAAACAAACCTTCGTCTGGCCATACATTGTGTCTGGTACTGTTTAAAGTACAAGAATATGCTATTCCTGCACCTGAAATCTGATAATGTCTTGCAAACTTACTCATGCAAAAGAATAGTGTAAAGAAAGTAGTGGGTGGAAATAAAAGGACAGATCAGGAATGCAGGATAAGATTGGAAGATACTGAATAGGAAAATTATAAATGCAAACAAATTTTAGCATAAGAGCAATAGAAGATGTACAGATATAGCAACAGGAAGAGCATACAATTCTTCTATTTGTCCCTTTCATTCTGTTCTCTGATCTGAGGGGAGGATATGTTTGGAGTCTTCTCAAGAAATGCAATGTACAAACTACTTTTCACAAATTAGTTTCTTGCATGGCTCACCAGAATAACCTAAATTACAAATTAGAATAGTTTTAATTTGAATTTTAGAGTATCCAAGGTTGCATTTCAGTACAAAATCAGTACCCTATTGTATTGTTAAACCTTCTCAGATATCAGGGCAATTGGCATCTTTTTCTTTGGGATTCTGACAAAAAGACCAAGGATAAAAAGGAAAAAATCTGGACAAAGATGACAAAATTTGTGAAATTGTTGTTAATTGTATTTGACATAATTGCTCAAGAGTAAAAATGTAGAACTGGATTTCCAAAGCACTAGGTCAGCTACCTGAGGAGGTGTAACCATTTTAGAGCAGGCCAATTTGATTGTCTGCGCTTAACTCTGCAGCATAATAAATAATTTTTCTCTTAAAATTGACATTTTTCTAGGCAAAAGCTATGGAACTACAGTAGATTGGATGGATTCTACTTCAGATGAAACTGCCCTTTGGGAGAAGATGATGAAATCTCCAAACACCTGGGTAGAAGATACACTACCTCTCAGGATGCTTATGGTTGCAAAATTGACAAAATAAGGTGGAATTTTATTTGTTAGTGTCAAAAGAAACCTTGGGAATGAAATTGAAAGCATGGAGATGGAGCTTGGAAGAGGAACACAGGAGCTTTTTTGACAGTTTCTGCTCTGTTGCTGTTCTGGTTTTGTGCTGTCAGATGTCACTTTGTATTTCAAATTAAACATCTGCTTCCAGATCATGATGTAAACTGTAGGGATTTTAAAATTTCTTATTCACTGAAAGCAGCTTCAAGAAAGAAGGTGCTTACAGAACTCAGAGGTAGCTGTGATACCTGGATGACTGTGTTGTCTAAATGAAGCATTGCTGATCCCTTCAATGATCCAAATAACCAGCAGAAATACAAGAGCAAGTCAACTGTTCCTGTACTTTGCTAGAATTGTTCATGAAGCCTTACAGATAAGGCAGCAACATTAGTGTGAAAGCTCATGGGTATGTGTTTGTATCCTCATGATGCCGTGTTGGATCTCACTAGCATGGTATTCCATGGGCATGGAGAACTTTGAAATTTCCTCTAATTGTAATTGTACATTTCTAGGACAGGCAAGCTAACTTCCCCAATGAAAGAAGTGTGGCATGTAGTGGCACTGTCGATGGCTGGTTGGACAAGGTGCAGGGGACTTCGTTCCAGTGTACTGTAAAAAATCAGGGTTATAAAAAGTTTGCTTTATATGTGTGTTAATCATCTTGCTAGCATATAATACTTAGTCTTAAGTGCTGAAGATATAAAGGAGAAACTTTTTTTTATTCTAGTGCTACTCAAAAGGATCTAAATGTGCCAATTTTAGTGATGACACGGATGTTGGGTATTTATTCTCTCCAAAGTGCATTTGTTTGTACCTGTATCTATTAGCTTGGGGTTTTTTTGCAAAAAGTGAACTTGCCTGTGCTTCAGCCCCCACTATTAGGAGACTGGTAGGACTGGGGTGGGGTTTGCTTAGTTTTGAGGCATAGGAAATAAGACTGGAGTTTGTGGCTTGTAGAAATGCATGCTACCAGTAGATAAATACATAAAATACAAAATATGTTTCTTTTTTAAAAAATAAATACAGCCTATTTAAACTAAATAGGAATTCAGTTTTTATTAAATGCCAGTGGTTTATGTTTGCCATTCAGCAGGTAATATAATAAGATGCAGACAGAAAACATTTTTTGAAAATAAATGGGTTCAATCACTCCAGCTAAGTCTAAAAGCTGGTGAAATCTCACTTCAGTTAAAGCAGAGGGAAGAACAGAGCTCTTCACAGCTCCAGTGCAATTGCTTGATTTAATCACACAAATTTAAATGCTACTTGGTATTTATTATACACTGTGAATGGAAAAAAAGGAAAGATGCTATTCAAGCTGCCAGGGAGTCCACTTTCTCTCTTGTCAACCAGGAAGTCTGTGGAGTTTACAAATATCAAAAGCAGCTTGCCAGTGTTTGATACCTTCCTGCTTCAGGTGCTTTGTTTGAGATTTGGTAACTGCTGCAGCTTCCACTCTGCCAGACATATACAAAACACTTTTTGACTAGGAAACATGTGCACATGACACTTCAGAACAATGTATTCTTACCAACATGGTACAGCTGCTGCTTTGATTCTACATTCTTGAAGAGCCCCTCTGAAAGGATGGTGATTCTGAAAAAAGAATAGGCACCTAATTTATTTGTATTCATTCCCTATGTGAATCAATTTTTCACCTGAAAACAAAGGTTGCTGAAACCTTCAGTTTCACAGGATTAATGTTTTTATAGCGGTTGTATCTCCTGTGAAGCTCAAATATACTGCTAAGTCAAAATAGCTTGGGTTCAATTGTAGGGATAGGGTCTTAAGGCTTCAGGTTTGCAAGCATCATGTAATCTGCTGTGTTCTGTACTCTACAAAATTTTAATACTTAAACTTCACTGCTATCAAAATAAAATGTTTAGTTTGTGGCAGTGGCAATCTGCTTGTCTTCTGATCAAGTAGAAGACATTCTGTGTCTTCCTATTTTTTAGCCCTCCTAGAGACTGACAGTTTTTCCAATATCTCAAAAGACTCTGCATACTACTGCAGATAGACCAAATCTCAAATTTTGAAAAGCTATCTGAACATGAATGCAAGATTTACTTGCACACTGCACTTGTAATTAACTAGTTGATTAACCAATGACACAGAATTACTATGTACTCATCTAGGTTAATCAAGAAACTGAGCCAAGTAACAAAAACTGTCCCGTAAGTTCAAAAGTTCCTCTCCAGTTTTTAATACCTTTTTTCCATAGTGTACAGAATTCCTAACTTCAGTGGTATGATAATATGCTGATAGAGAAATGTGAGTTGGGAAGTTAATTAAGACAAAAAGTTTCAAGAAACCTATTTTGTTCTCAAGTCAAAGAGAAAGCCTTTAGTCATCCATAACCAAATTTTTAAAGGTGCATAATTAGCTACTCATTAAAGGGCAGTTGGACAAATTAATAGCTATACTTTGTCATAAAGGTGAACTGGAATTAAGACTCAAAGCAGCCACACTCCTAGAGTATCTTTATGTATATTAGTGCTTGTCTGGAGAAACACAACAGTTCCCCTCTCTTCCTCATGTTACAAGTTCATCTTTGTTCTAGCCCATAATTTATTTTTTAGTACATATGTGTGTATATGCATATATGCATATGTGTGTATCTTCTAAATTACACTATTTTCACTTGCTATAAACCAGGCTTCAAAGTCCAGCTCTCCTTCTGTTCTCTGGGTTCAGAAATCTCCCAGCTCTGCAAGTAAGGCTGTAAACCTGAGTTGGTGCAGCAACTCCCATTGCTTTGGTTTCACCCGTTTTGAAATGCGTACTGTGCCCTCCTTCTCTTGTTTGCTTCATGTCTGTTACCCACAGCACTCTCTTCTTTCTCCTTTGTATCCTTTTCCAGAGGACTCAGCTAAACCTGCACTGACTTCTTTCTTCCAGTTGCATTTATTTTTCCCTTTCCTATCCTGTCTGCCAGATTTTTATTAGCTGCTGAATAAAGTTGCACATTGTTCAGGGCAAGGTCTCTCATTACTTTCTGTGGGCCTTCAGTGTGTTCTGAGGTCAGAGCCTGCTATTCTGATCTCCTCTGGCATGTGCAGGGCGTAAGCTGAGAATGCGTTGTTCAAGCTTGTGGAAATTCTGTTTCCTTTTCCAAATTTGTGTGCTTTTGAGAGTGCCAGCAGTGTTTGTTTGCTAAGAAACACTGCCAGCTCTTTCAGCCACCCTGATAGGGCTGGCCTGGCTCCAAGCAGCCTGCATGAGGTCATGAGCTCTGGAGTGACTGGATTCAGTGTCTTACCTCTATGGAAACAGAACGTCACAATAGGAGAGACAACAAACAGGAGAAAGAAAAGTAAGTAAGAAAATAGTTTTCTCTTCTTAAACCCTACTCTTCATTGTATTTCCACTGTATGGCCTAAACCTTTCAGTCCTTCCCCCTTTCTTCCATTATTTGCAAAGGATCCAAGGTAGCAACAGGAGTGATAGAGTGCAGGATGTTGGAGGCAGAGCTGGTGTCTGTACTGCAGTCACTGCTACACAGCTCTGAAATCCTCTGTGCTTCACAGGTATTTATTTCTCTTTGTTGCACATAATCTTTCATCCTTGCTTTAAGCTGGCTCCTTCCAATCCTGTCTTTACCTCCAAAGCTTGTAATTCACAAATCCTGATTATCAGCTGTTTCAGGTCTGCATCCAAACAAAAAACTTGTAGATGAGTTTTAGGCTATTTTTTCAAATGTCTGGGTAGCATGCTGTGTGATTCAGCACCAATAACCATTTTGATGCATATATAATATAAATATTTTCCTTATTTTACATGAAGAACCAGATTTTTAAAATTACATGCCTAAAATAATCCAGCAGATCAGTGTGAAAACTCAGATGAGGAACTGTTTCCCCATGCATAGAGGCTTTACATCACAGAGCATTCACTAATTATTAACATTCTATAGATCTTTTATTTGATTCATAAATCTCTAAGCAAGGGATAAGGCTATTCAGTTATTTTTAACAAGCAACATACTATCATAGAAGTCTTGTAAATCAATTAGAAGTGTGACGTAACCCTCCATGTTTTATTTGCCATTACAATACAGAGCTGTAGGAGAAAATAAAGGCGAGGAAAAGGATTGCTTAAGGAATTATTTACAGCTTTATCACTTACAAGCTTTTCACCTAACTATAATAGTAGTTCTTGTAGCTACAACAGCAGTGCCTCGAGAAGGAATGATTAGTGAAGCTAGTCATCAGCAAGTGAATAGGTTTGCATAAATACTAAGCCCACGTTCTTTGCTTTTGCTCATGGAGTCTGGCATCCTTGAGTCACAGTGTGCCTGACTGATCCAGAGGAGGGGGAGGGCTGCAGGCCTGTGTGGTTGCTGGCTGACATTGGTCTTGGGAGGTCCTGTTCCCCCACATCAGTTTCTCTGGACTTCCAGAGAAACACCACCAGCTTATGGCAGCAGTGTTGGCCACACAACCTCGGGGCATTGTTTAATTACGCTGAGTGTCACTAACAGAAGCAGCCACTATAAAATATTATCTTGTCTTTGCATGAAACAAGCTCCATGGCTTAAGAGACAGCAGCAGTGATGGCTGACTCCACAGGTGATCCAGGGACAGGCAAAGACATGGAAGATCTGACAGAAGGCTTGGAGCAACTCTGTGAGAGCTCTAAGGAGCGGAGTGAGGAGGTGCTGCTGCTTTCACACCTAGAACAGCATCATCATCTTGTCTCTGTACTGAAGAAGAAAGTGGATGACACTCATGAACGCTGCAGAGACCTGGAGCAGCTCAACATGGAGCTGGAGAGACTGAGGGCAGAGGATGCTGTGAAAATTAAAACCCAGGCCCAGCATATTCAGTATTTGGAGGGGCGCTTCATGGATCTGGTCAAAAACCATGAAAAGATGATCCAGTTCAAAAACGAACACAAAAAGCAGCACATGCAGCTGTGGGAGGAGAACAAGCGCCTGCGGCAGGACAGGGAAGCGCTCTTCAGCCAGGCTGTGAGGGAGAAGGAAGCTGAAGTGCTCCGGCTGGTGGCCCAGGCAAGGAAGCTCTCACAGCAGTTATGCTCCTTGCAGGAGAAATATGCTTATGAGAGCCACAGAGCCCAGGAGCGAGAGAAGGAGCTGCTGGAGGCTCAGAGCCAGCAAGCAGATGCCTACACCCTGGAGGTGGATTCACTGAAGAAGCAGCTGCAACTCCTGCAGGAGAGGCACCAAGAAGCTGCTGCAAGGGCCGAGCAGGTAGAGAGTCAGCAGAGGGCTCAGGGCAGTGAGCTGCAGGCCAAGCTGGAAAAGGCACATGAAGAGAAAGAGCAGCTACTGAGCCTGGCCACGGAGAGGAGCAAAGCTCTGCAAGATAAGGAACGGGAGATTCAAGAGCTGGAGGAGAAGCTAGAGACCATGGAAGAAGCCGTGCAAAGAGCAGGAAGGTGCCTCAAGAAAGAGGCAGCAGCAGTAAACAAAGATCTGAAGGTTCAAGAGCTCCAAGGACAGCTAGAACACAGCAAGCAGGCGTACAATGAACTCTTGCTGCGGTTCGATGCTTACAGAAAGCACAGTATGGATTTGCTGACTAAAGAGAGAGCTCTGAATGTCAAACTCCGTCACTTTGTTGCATAACTGCAGTTTTTGCTCTGTTCTCCTCAACGGGTGCCTCAGTGGTAACACACCCCTGAATGTTGTTCCTGTCCATGGGACCATCCTCTGGTTTCTTTATACCGTCCTCACCAGTTTAAACCCTCCTCCACTGACACTTCTGTAGCCTTTTTGTCATTACGCTTTTATGAAAGTCAATCACTACTCTCGTAAATCTCAACATGGATCACTGAACCAGTCAAACCTGTGACATGAATGATTAGGGTGGAATACATACAATATGAATTTGATTTAGTGCTAACCTCTGCTGAATCATAGGTTTTCTTTTTTTTATTGTTAAACCACTTTATTTTTCAAAATGACTAAAAGCTCAAACTCTTTGCCTTTTGTATTTGATTCTGCTTTGAAGTTCAAGAGAGGCTGGGGCATGTAAGAAGTTCTGAGACTCCAAGAAAGAAATCCTACCTTGCAATATCTCTGGGATTCTCTAAATTCAGGGACTTAACAGGTAATCCAATAATATCATATAACATCTGATTCTCATGCAAATTCCTGTTTATAGTTTTCTAGTAGTCTTACAGATTTCTGTAGTCATTTAAACCCCATTTAATGCCAGAGCAATATTTATATCTCCATTCAGCTCAGAATAAATTGTCTTTTGGGTGATTTCAATCTGTTCTTTGGGACAGGATGTTGTTGTAGATGTTCCACCAGCGTTTTTTTCCTGTTTCTAGCTGTTTTCTGCAGATATGTATTAGTAAAACACTCTTCTATTTTGTGCACGTCTGACAGATCTTGACAAAAAGAAAAATCTTTCCTGTCAGCACTGTGGGATACAGAGACCTCCCATTCTCTCTTGCTGGTCTCCTAGGCAAGAAAGGAGTTTTTTGCTGCTGAGTTTTAGCTCCTGCTCTTTAAGTCTGCAACAAAAAAAACCAAACAACCCCCCCCCCCAACAACATTCCTCTAGGGCAAAACAGCATTCCTCACCTGGACTGTAGGCAGCTGCCACCAGAGTACCTCAAGTTCTTTGCCTAAGGCTTATGCCTTGGGATAACTCAAGAATTTAGGTAATAGATTGAGTATTTCTTGGTCCTGAGTATCTATCAGCCACAGCTCAGTATCAGACTTGGCATCCAGTTTGTCTCAAGGACTGGCTGAACCAGATGTGGTTCCTGGCAAAGGTTTCCCAGAGGAGCTGTGGATGACCCTATCCTTAGAAGGGATGTTCAATGTGAGGTTGATGAGGCTCTGAGCAACCTGGTATAGTGAAAGGTTTACCAGTTCAAATCAGGGGGCTTGGAACTAGGTGATTTTTAGGGTCCCTTTCAACCCAAACCATTCTCTGATTCTGACTCTACATAAGCGGCTGCTGCTAGCAGCCTATCTTCTGAATTTCTTCGGGATTTTCCTTGAACCCACACAAAGCCAGGTGAGATGTATTGCTCTATTACCTGCTATGTGATGAACCACAGCATTTCTTCTGATCCTGGCTCCTACAAGTGTCATTTCACATGTGTTTTATGGACCACATCCTCCTGCTATTTAACCATACTTCCCTGCTCCGAGGTGCCCACCCCACATTTAGTTCATCCCAGTGCTGGCAGCTTCAGTGTAGATGCCAACTGATTCACACACTCCCCTTTGCTCTGAGAGTTGGCTGCTCTCTTTGCATTAGTCCATAGGCAATGAGCAGCACCTGCATCCCTTTGGTCACTGCAAGAGCCCCTGAAGCCAGGTGCCTAAACACTCTAAAGCTGGGAGAGGACACTTGCTCACTGTGTGACAGAACAGCCCCACAGGCCCCTGGGCCAGTCCCAGCCACGGGGGTGTGGTGGCAAAGACCTCACATTCTGCACTCCTCAGGGACATGCCCCTTCCCACCCTTTGGCAATGTCTACGTGTGAGAGACCTTCTCCCCTACTCCCTGACACACAAACCTCTTGTCAGTGCCCCCATTCCCTCCTTCACCCCGTCACATGCACACCTCCTCCTGTACACCCACGTTTCCTACGCACCTCTCATCACCCCAACCACACACGGCTCTCGTCGCCCCCGCAGCCTCCACACCTGTCACCCTGCTGCCCACAAAAATCACATTTGTTACCTGGTGTGCAACAAGCCAAAAATTACATTTTGGGAGGCATTCATTTATTTCAGAGTTGCACAAGCCTGCATGCTCGGTGGTATTCCAGAAATCAAACACACCAGGTATCAAAACTTTTTACAATTTATATGTTTTAGCAAACATGAGAATTTGTGTTACAAGCTATCTAGTTCCCCTATTAATTAGTATTCTATCGGTTAATGATTCTCTCTTGCTAATTAGTTTGCGTGCTCAATCTTTCTCTTTCTTTGGGGTCGGTTGTCCATGAGCTGGTGGTTGGGATCTCCCCGTGTTGGAATTATGTTTTACCCAGTCGGAGCTGTTTTAGCGCAGTTGTTGCGTTTGGTTTACTAATTTATTCCTTATCGAGGCAGTTCTGCCAGCTGTCCTTGTGGCCCGTAAATTCTGCATTCTTTGTGTCCACTGTCAGCGGTGCATCCTTCTTCCCAAGCTTTAAGCTCCCTCTACGTCTGGGGTCATTGAAACACGTTGAGCCCTAAACCTTAAGAAGGCAATTACAGTGACAATTAGTTTGTCCTCCTGACACCTGGAGACCCTTAGAGCTTGTTGGCTGCTCTCTTTTTCACGGATCTCCCTTCTCGCTGATTAGGCTTGAAAGTGTACAAAGATCAAACGTCAGAGAACGCCCTCTCTCACGAAAATGTTGACCCGTTCCGCCCCTCATTCCCCCATTCCCACACGCCGCTTTCCCGCGCGCGGGCGCAGGCGCGAGGCGCTGCCACCACCCGCCCCCCCCCCAGCCCCGCGCGCCGCTTCCCGACAGGCCCCGCGGCGGGAGCCCCCGGCCGTAGCCTCGCGCCGCCCGCCGCCCTCAGGCTCGTCCAGTCCGGCCGGGCGCCGCTGCCGCCGCTGCCGCCATGCGCCACAGCCTCACGCAGCTGCTGGCGGCCGGCGGGGCCAGCCCCTCGGGCGCCGTCTGGCCGCTGGCCGGAGCGGGGCAGGCCCCGAGAGGGCGGGATGGCGGCGGGGAAGGGGACCCGGGCCCCGCGCGGCCCAAACCGCAGCCGCCGCCGCGGCGGGACTCCCCGGGAGCCTCGGAGCCGCGGCGGCCGGAGAAGGAGGCTGAGGCGCCCGGCGGCCCGCTGGAGGTGTGGGAGCAAGAGGACTGGTTCCCGGGGCTGGAGCTGGGAGACCTGCTGGAGGCGGCCCGGCCGGACTGGGACCTGGACGCGGAGCTGAGCGGCTGCTTCTGTGGGGACCCGGAGCCGCCGCCCGCGCCCGGCCAGGGCCCGCGGCCGGCGGCGCCCGGGCGGAGGAGCGGCGGGGCCGGGAGTCGGCTGAAGGCGGCGGCGGCGCGGTTGAACCGGCTGAAGAAGAAGCAGTATGTGCTGGGGCTGGAGAGCCGCCTGCAAGGCCTGGCTGCCGAGAACCGGCAGCTGCGGGACCGCAACCGCGGCCTGAGCCGCCGCCTGCGAGAGCTGGAGCGGGAGAGCAGCTACCTGCGGGCTGTGCTGGCCAACCAGAGCGCGCTGGGGCAGCTGCTGAGCCGCCTGGCCGGGACCCGCGCCGGCGGGCTGCAGCTCAGCACCAGCCTCTTCAGGGACACGGGCAGCCCCCGCCGCCAGCACCAGCAGCTCCAGCCCGCCGGCGAGAGCAGCGACCACGACTACGCACTGCCCAGCTCCCGGCCCCGCGGCCTGGAGGAGGCGGCGGCCGTGACTAAGACGGAGGAGGAGTGGGCGGCCCCCGGCGGGATCTGCCTACACGTGGACCGGGATCAGGTGTCGGTGGAGTTCTGCTCCATCTGTGCTCGGCGGGCGGCGGCCTCCTTCAAAATGTAGGGTCAAGTACCTGCTGCAAGTACTCGTGGGGTTCTCACCCGTAAGGGCCTCGCGTCGCGGCGGAGGAAGCAGGCAATGGTGCGGAGGAAAAGAATCCATGCAGTGGTGATGGGGTGGTATTGGGGGAGATGCAAAGGAGGGGAACCTGGCGCTTAATTAAGCGGCCAGGGTAACAAAAAAATTCTCTCGAACGGCACGTTGGGAGCCAGACGGTGGCCTTGGTTCAAGGTCCCGTAACTGTGGCGTGTGGACGGTAGTGGTGTGAGCCTGTCTGGCGATGGGAGTCGCGCAGAGCCGTGTGCGGCAGTGGTCGTGCAGACTGATGCGCACACGCGGAGGTGCCGCCAGAGCCCGCTCGCAGCACCTGGGTGGAAAGATCATGCCGACTTGATGCATGAAGGTGTGCTCGGCTCCGCTTCGCAGTAAAGATAATGCTGACTACCCGGTCTTGAGTCAGATAATGTCTAGCCTGCTTGTCCTGAGGAGCTGAAAATGCTTGCTTAGAAAACCAAACAAAAACTCCATTATGACATCGTCACTGGACAGACTTAAGAAAATAGTAATGATCGGCAAAAGAAAGCATGCATATAAAATTGTACTGCATCTCAGTTATACATTACTATTAAAACCTCTCTGACAGTTTCTCTTTTAGGTGGTTGCCCTGCCAGGCTCCGTTGTGTAGGGGTTAAAGAACAGTCGTTTCCCACCTCGCAACCTGGTAAGGATCAATATATTCCCATAATGTGGTATCAGACAGCTTGCTTTGCTTATCCCAGTCTCTTGTAATGACTGGTTCAGAAAATGATTTCTCTGGTCCTTGGCCTACTCTACCAAAATGTGTCTAGCTCTGGATGACAACTAATAGTAAAGGTTACAATCACATCACTCTCATTAGCTGTTTTCCTGGTTTAGTTTTTGAAACAAATATATTGGCTATGTAGTAGCCAATGCAGGAGCTACATTTTGAATTTTAAAAAAATGTTCATGCCATTTGAAATAGAAATTTCCTATTAAACCAAGTAAGTAGCTGATGAGCTGAAAAGGAAAATTTGCTAATAAGGGGGACGTGACATTTATAGCCTTTATTGCAGGGGACTGCCCCAAAAGTCTAAGTAAATTGCTTTGTGAATGAAAAGAGAAAAGGAATTTGTGACCTGTTGGTTTAGAATGCTGTCTAGTGTCAGGGAGTCACAGTACCTTTCAAAAGCCCCTCTCTAGCTTGCTCGAATTTATGATGCGGAGTTTTACCTGATACAACAGCCTGAGCACTGGTTAAATCTCTACAGAGGAGTCCTCACACAGAGGAGCCACTCTTGCATGGACCTCCAAGGAGAATTAGGTTTGAAGAATCAGTGCATTGAAGTAACTCCTTACTTCACCTTCCCATAAGTAAATCTCTGTGCCCGGGCACACTGAAATTCCTGTTACTTCAGAGTAGCTTTAAATTTTGAAAATATTGCATGTATACGTATGTGCTTAACTCTACTGTAGAGTTCTTAATTTAGCCTCTTACAGTATCCAGAAATCTATAACCAGATATAGATAAGCACAGTTTGGAGATGAGCAAAATATGTACCTTGAGGCTATTTATATGAAAAATGCTCCATAATTGCTCCTGAGACAAGAGGAAAAATAGTTTGACAGACAGATAGTGTGTGTTTTCTTGTACTAGTCAGTGTTTCTCCCTATCACAAAAGATGAGTGGGTTCTTTTTTCAGTTGTGTTATAATGTTTAGGTTGTTTAAATGTATGTCAGTTGGGGGAAGAAAGATTGTGAAAATGATAATATGTAAAGTGAGGTTTCACAAAGAATACTTTTCTAAAACAGCTTCATTTATTAATTTCTGAAAAAAAAAGATGCTATTTAGTGTTTCTGAAGCCTTGTTTCATAAAGCCTTAAATTTTGTGTTTAAGGCTAAGTAGGTGAAAGCCTTTTCTCCCAGTCCTTTGCTTTATTGGTGCTAGACCCTGTTACCCTGTGTTCATCAGTAGAAAAGGAGTTTGATTTTTCTTTGTGAAACATCACTGTGTGATAAAGTATATGTGTATTTAGCATCCTTGTTTTTCTTTATGCTAAAGTGGATTCAGCTGTGTTGGGGCAGAAGAGACGGGACCAGCTGCTGGCCACATTTCCTGCTTTATTTTAAAAGGTAGTATAAGAAATGAGAATAAAGAGGTAACAGGGCTTTTGCTGTCTTTGGTTTAAAAAAATTGAATGCTGGGATTATTTATTGTCATTGAAGATGATTTTTTTTAAAGGCAGTTTTCTATCAAACAGGTTTTACTCCAGTGTATGCAGAATTCCGTCTGTTCAGGGGATATTGCCAGCACAAAAGAGACTTAGTGGGATATGTGTGACCTTACACCTCTGTGGTGGCATCAACAGGGCTGTACAAAGTGTCAGTCTTAACTCGGGTAACTCTGCTGTAACTGATGAGTTGGGGGTTAACCAGTGCAGAGGAGTCACAGTTAGCCACCAGGACCTGCACTGACTGAGGTGCAAAATGGAAATAATCTAGAGTCAACCTAAGCTCAGCCTGCCTAGCTCAGACTTCATGAACGTGCTTTATTTTGCAGTTTTAACGTGCTGGAGGAAAAGAGAAACACTAGTGTAGCAAGCATGGGATGTTCCAGTGGCATTTTTACGGTTACTTCAGTGTAGGAGTGTGTTTTAAGTTAATTTAAATATGCATTCTTTCTTGTTGCATCACTTCTGAACGGCAGGGTGAGGGACAGTTCCTCTGGCCCCTGCTGTGAACCTGCACAATGCTCTGCTGTGACACGACCTGTGGCTGTGTCCCAGAGCAGCTGATTTTCTGACATGCAGAACGGTGTATTATGGTACAAGAACAAGGTCAAGTCCCAAGAAAGTCAGTGGCTGCAGGCATTTCTAGTGCCTACTGAATCATATTTAAACCAAATAGAAGGGAGGAAGTTATTTGAAACTAACCAACTGTACTATATGGTGTATTATTAATGTAGCTTTTGGAAGTGAAAGCCTTGAAATGACATAAATTAATACTTGAAAATATATTGTAAATGTTTCTTTGTAATTGTGCCATTCAGATAAGAATACAATATCATAATAAAATCAGACTTGTTGATCTTTCAGTTTATGGGCTCAAATGTTTTTTCATTTTTTCTTTTCATTAATGACTTGGTTCATTAAACAAAGGGGTAAAACAGAAAGGGGAAAATGTTGTTGCTGCTATCTCTGGGTCATCAAGTGGAAAACAAGATAAAATGGATCAGGGTATGCAGGAGAAATGTTCTTGCTCATCTCTCTCTAAAGGTAATTTTGTGGGGAGGACAACGCAAAGGTGTTACTCCTTGAACTGCATTTGGAGCTTTACTTCTGAGAATCAGCACTTCTTGTATTTCATAGTTGTTCTTAATTTTTTATTGATATGGATATATTTGATCAGTATACCACGGAGGAGTAAAAACTTACATAAACCCTTCTGTGGTCTATTGGCATCTTCTTCCTTTCTGTTCTATTTTTAGGCTCTGAAGTGTCATGACTGGTTAATTACACGCTGCTGAATCACAATCTTTGATCAGATTGCTATTTCCACACTAAACACAGGGTGAGTGTAAAAAGTGAATGGTTTGGCAGTGCTGAAAGGACAGAACATTTTCAGTGCTCTGGAGTGAGCAATGTCCTGTATGTTCAGGTTTCTGCTCATCTTGAATGCTTTATTTGTAGAGCACAGTTTAAAACAGTGCACTGGCTTTCTAGCATGAGGGGATTCTAGTGAAAGTGGTCTGCAGCTTGATAAAAAAGAGCATTTCACAAAAAATACTGCATGAAAATGTAAAAGCATACTGGCATGCTCTGCCTCTTTGGCCTCTGGTTGTAGGGAATATCCTGTTCAGCACTGAAACGTGTTTGGTACATTGTGTGTACCACAGAACCAAGTGCTGCCAGTGCTCTGCTGCACAGCTATGCTAACCTGCATTTTCCAAACACAGTCACCTGAAGACTGCTTAGCTTTTAAATAAGAAACAGTTTCATGCTCAGTTCTCCTTTAGTCCACTGCAGTTTGATTCTGGTGCTGTGACTCTCAGTAGTGTTCTGAATGAACTTCTCTTTCCTCTGAAGAGCTTTGCAGCATCTGGGAGTTAAAAACAAATTGGTGCTTCTGTAGTCTGTAGCTGCCTGGAGAGATACCAAAGCAAATGCAGGGACTCATGTTCTAACACTTGGCATTTCTTGGTACTTCCAGAGAATCAGATTTCTCATGCCATTTGTCAAAATTGTAATCAGGTTTCCTTGTGAAACACAGGGATCTTGGCAAAATACAAAGGCCTTTTGTACATTTACTGATTTTTTAAATGCTGTGTGTTTTAGAGTTTGTAATTGAGGTTTTCTGCTGGACTCAGCAATATTCTGGTTATGGGGCTGTATGTACTATTAGTTACAGTGTAAAATGTCTGAAGGATATGTCAGGTATGGGAGATGTTCAAATGGACTCTGTTTAAAGAACACCCTGTGCAAAAACTGCACGTTACCAGCTGCTGAGTCCACATTTTGCCACAGTTTAAGTGGGATATGCAAATGTGGAGAAATAACTCTGCCTGTGCTCATCAGCAGGAAGATGCCAAGGGCAGGACTTGCACATGCACCAGAAGGATGAGGGAGACATTTGCAGGAGCTACTGTAGGATAGATTGTTATGTTGAGATAGCATTTAGAATGGTGCGTCTAGAAGATAAAAGTGGTGCTTTTATTAGTAATTCTGTGGGCTCTTAGCTCTTATCTGTAGCCATTCTTGGCATTCTTTTGGCCAAAGTTCAGACTTGGAGTAGCCTGAAATCCTTTCTCTGGGATATGCAGCCTGTGCATGGCTTGTTTCTACTACAGTGGTGGAAGAAAGGATCCACTTAACAGCTGCTCTCACTCAGTGTTGGGGGAGAGTTTATGGCAGGTGTCAGAAACCAAGGACTGGTTCTTGGGGTTGTAGGGGGTAGGCCAGATCCCGTGTGTGAAACAGGGAATGGAAGGAGCATTCCCAGATTCCTGTGTAGGCACTCCTCCACACGTGTGCGTGCCACAACTGGGATAGTATCTTGCTATCCTGTGGAATTCTGAAACAATTTCAGACTTCATTGATTAACTTCTGAGAACACACCTCCCCCTCAATAGTTTAAGTACAGAGGGTGTAAATGAAAAGTTTCCTTGTTCACAAACACACACAACCTTTCTAGTCTCAGGGGTGTTCAGCTGACCTTTGATGTGATTAGTGCTGAACATGTACATGCTTGCAATTTGTGTGTTCATCAGTGATGCTGGAAAAAACTATCAAGTCTCTGCAACTTACTAAAAGTGTTGAGGAATGTAACTTTTTTTAATATACAATCTTCACCTTTCACTTAAAGAAATGAGTAAAAGGATGTGGCTTGTCCAGGTCAGACCACTGACCCTCAGAACATGCATTTTGGTGACTGAGGATAATTATCACTTCAGTTTATACCAAAATGAAAGTAGTACATGGAAGGAAAGATCCTTTAGAATCTCGCCCTTTAATAAGCACTGGAATCTGTTCACAGTGTTTTAACTGTATCATGTTAAATGCTTGCAATAATCACTGAGCCAATCATTGTCATTCTTCATGCTACTATTGCACAATAACACCTTTATTTTATGTTTTTATTATCACAGGTAAGTGGTTCTGTTGGTTAAAGTCTGATGGCTTCCGGAGATAGGACAGTTCACTGTCCTGTAAAATACTTGCTCCGTGAGAATCTGCAGTCGGGGTGATCAAGGTAAGGCCGAGCTGGGGAACACCACGTGACACAGCAACTCTGAATCGAGGAAAACTAAATGATCTCTACCTAACAGCAACAGGGAGTCTGTATTGCTGCTTCCCTGTGCAAATCAGGCTGCTGCTGCTGGTGAGAGAGAAAGAATGTGTCATGCTCCTGCTGTAATGACCCATTTTTAAGGAAAAGGTAGACAAAGATCATGAAACTCCTTCAGTATATTTTTGAGCAGCATTACAGAATAAATTTTAATCCCTTTCAATTAAAGGTCTCAATGCCAAATGCTTAATTCTCATTAATAAATATTTCCACGTGCATCTCTGGGAATTCTAGAATTTTACTGTGGTGACTGCTGACCAGTAGCTGTACAGCTTTTACAGTTAGAGAATTATTTAGGTTTGGAAAAGACCCCCAGGATAGTTGAGTCATCACCAACTCCTCAAGGAGACCATGGCACCATGGTGTTTCTTGAACACCTCCAGGGGTGGTGACTCCTGACACCTCCTGGGCAGTTCATTCCAATGCTTATCAAGCCTTTCTGTACAGAAATTCCTCTCGATGCTTAACATGAAGCTCCCCTAGCACCGTTTGAGGCAGTTTCCTCTTGTCCTGACACTTATTGCCTGGGAGAAGAGGCCAACCCCTACCTATGGGGGGGTTAAGACCATACATCAGATTGAGAGTATTGTTTCTGTAGAGGAATTCCTCATTTAGCTCTCAGTCTGCAGAATGCTCTAAAGACACCCCATGCAGTAGGAGAGCTGTAATTTATACTGCTCTAGAACATACAGCCACCAATGTGAAGACACACCTACTTCATAAATGCATTATTCTGGACTACTGATCTTAGGTGTAGCTGAGATATCCCCATAACCAGTCCTCAAAGGTCTCTTGATACAGCCATCCTTCAGGAAAAGACTTCATTTCAAGGCAAAATGGTTACGAGGCCAAGGGCTGTTTTTTGATATGCTGGGAAGGCTGACACGACTGTCAGTCCTGATTGCTCTGTGATAAAAGTGTTCTCTACAGTGTGACCCATCTAACAGTGTAAAAGGAGTAATCTTGTGACAGAAGTTTTGTGCTAGCAGAATGGAGGAAAGGGAGAAAAATACTCAAATTTTGAGGAAATTCTAGTAAAACCTTGCCTCGATCTTCCCAATTTTTGGTAGTTTTGTTTGTTTGTTTGTTTGTTTGTTTTGGGGGTTTTTTGGGGGGTTTTTTTGTGTGTGTTTTAATCTCTGTGGTTTGCATTATGAATGAAAACCCCTCTTTTTTCAAGAATACTTATGTTTTACAGCTTGGAAAAGTTGTAGCATCACCTTAGAACCAAACATGAAGCAGGCACTATAAATGCTTTCTCGCCTCCCATTTCCAAAGCAACCTACCTGTCTGTTATTTAGGTGTATACACTAAACTGGGCATAATGAAAAGTTTACCTTGCATTTAAGTTCAAAACTTTAAAAATGCCAGAGCAGAGACTTGGTTTTTGTATTAAAAAGACACAGCAGCATTTCTTTTTCTTGTTTATTATGGTTACTTATCCAAAGCAATTGAAAAGTTGCTTTACTTCATTCAGGTAGCTCTTCAGAATCCCTGCTAGTGGCCATCTGCAGCAGCATTTTGATGTATATTCCATGCTGTTTAGTGGCAAGATATAATCCAGTCAGAGCCTGCACCAGTATCCCCAGACTCATCTTTCGAAAGACAGGCTGAGAAGTGGTGAGCCAGTAGCGCAAGAGATTTTCTTTCCCTGGCAAGGGACTCGACATATACCTAAACAATGGAGACAGTGGTAGAAACATCTGGTTTTTTCCATGCAAGTGTCAAGATTTAACATCAATATTTATGCAGATAGTAATTTTCTCTTCCTTCTCCTAAGTTAAAATCACCTGGAGGTACTGAGCTCTCTGGACAAATGCTTTAGAACATCCTGACCACACGCTGAGTCTCAGCAGCCTCGCCCTGCCCTTGCTGTGCTCTGAATTTCACAGAATGACACCTGTCAGGGACTTTGGCTGCTGGACACTGCCCAGGGTCAGTGAGGGCTCTTGGCAGGATGGCAGCCACCACTGCACACACCCAGGCACACCCTGGGAGACTTGGAAGGTTCCTGCTAAACACAAGGGCTTCCCAATGGATCACTTTGCAGATCTTATTTCACTTTGGTGTAGCTCTTACAAACTTCACTTTGTAATCAGATGACCTTAATGTAAATCTCCTTCCACATCCTAAATGTCTACAAGAAGACAAGTGTGCACAGATTAAATATCTACAGAATTTACACTGAGAACTGAACATTTAACCCATAAATACATTTCTACCAATTCACTGCAGGTAAGTAAGACGTACCTGGCTGCAAGGCTTCCGTTCAAGGGGATAGCCAGGAAAATGGGATAGAAACCACCCACAACAGCACCTACTAATCCTCCTCTGATCACAGCACAGACCTCACAGTTCAGCTGACCTGCGTGGCAAACAGTATTTCACTGCCAAGATCCACACATGCTCCACCACATCAATTTATAAGCTGCGTGCAAGAACCTGAAAACAGGCTCTTGACAGAAATTTCCAAGCTGTAAGAGTATGCAAAAATTATAAAGGAGGACTCTTCTTTTAAAAAACAACAACAAAAAACCTGAAAAAAACAGAATAACAACCAGAACAATCCCAAAACAAAAACAGACAAAACCAAAAACAATCACTCCCACTCCAACTCATGCGGAATTTACCATTTGAAAGTTGACCTTCAAATGAGATGGGTACAGATGGGGGCAACTGCTTTGTTGCAGTCACTTTTACATGACTTTGAGTGAAAAATACTGAAAATAAGTAATGTTTAAAAGAATTTTTTTAGAAATATATATATAAACATATGTCTCTCCTTTCTCACTCCACTTTGAGAACTCACTGCTGTGCAATGCATTTTGTTTTTCAAACTCTGCTTTACAAACTAAGGTTTTTTAAAACCACAACAGTTTAAGAGCACTGTTCTGCAGGGAGAAAAACTCCTCTAGAGTTTAAAAAAAAAAAAAAAAAAAAAAAGGCAAAAAAAAAAAAAAGCAAAACAACAACAACAAAAGGAATATAGAGGTTTTTACCTGAAAATAAAGGGTCATGCACAAAAACTTCATAAACTGCTGCTGTTGAAAGAAATGGAATAACAGCCATTGGCACAGCAGACACCAAGGCAGCCTTTCTGACATGTAGGATGTTCCTGAAGAAATTATTTGCTGCTAAGCCACATAGGCTTGAATTTGCCGCTAGGAAGTATTTTCCATGATTACAAAGGTTCCTGTGAAAGAAGGAAAGTCGTTTCAGCGACTGAGAACTGTAAAAAAAGTTTGGTTTAGTCAACACTACAGTTCTCTTCTGAAAATCCTGCAACAGTAAGAGACATAAATCTCTCACTGGTGCAAAATGGAGAGTAACTACTTTCAGAAGCAGCCAGTGCAGCACCCTTGAGTTTACACACACTTCTAGAGTGAAGTGACAGGTTGAGAAGCTGTTGCTGCAGTTTTTTTCTCCCTCATTATTATAGTTAATGGAAACTTCATTAAAGCTCTCCTAATAAGCATGTTTCTAAGGATAATGTTTTCTGAAAAGAAATGAGGAAATAGATATACAATAAAACATAATTTTAAAAAGGCAAGTCAACCTACTTATAATTCTTCTACATTTTAATGTTTCAAGTAATATTAAGCACTAAAAATCATACGGAAAAGATTTCAGAGATGTAGTTGCTAACCTTGCAAAACTTGTAACACTAAAAATGTCAGACAACAAGGACACCAACTATTTCTTGTTTTGAATAGGAAAATTCAAATTTTACTTTTACAATTGTAGGCAGTAAGACACAGGCAAGCACATGAATAAATATGGAGGACTGAGATGAAAATTTTAGCAGCATATTTAGGTATCCAAACCAGAGCAAATTAATGTACCCAGGACCTGCAGAATCTACTTAGTGAGGTACAGAACTGCTACACTGCACAAAAGAAAAGAAAGGGAGGATGGAAGAGTTGGGGTTTGTGGTTTTTTGTTTGTTTGAGCTCCCTAGTGTTAAAAAGAAGTGCTTGGAATAGGAACTCTCAGTTTGACTGCAGTGTGCTTCCTCTTCCTTTCCAGACATTAGCTCCCCTTGGGATACAAACAGCAAGTCCTGCCAGCGACTGGCAGCTACTTCTTTCCAAGGCCCAGCAATCCATAAGTCCAGAGTTTCTATCCAGACATTACCACATCACTACTGAGTATCTGCATCCCCTGCTCTCCTGGGGAAGGAAGAGTTTCGGAGGCTGAAAAGGGCAGCAGATCCTACACAAAGTTGTAGCCTTTTCTTTCCCACCTGTGTGGGAGGCCCTGTGTTACTACCAGCCATTTGTTTAGCCAGCAATTTAGTCCTATTAAAAATATAAATAAAATAAGCTTCTGATTGCTCTTATTTCTAAAAAAAATATCCAAGCTGATACACACATGCAAATGGCTCCTAACAGAAGCAGCTCAGGTCCAGTAAGGTTTTGCAGTGACATGCAGTGTCACAAACCAAAAGGTCATTTGTGAGGCCCAGAGGGCATTTAGCTGGCTTTGTGCTGCACAGAACCCTGCTGGAGAGCCTGCAGGACTCCAGCTGACTCCTCCACCTGGATACCTCAATCTCACCTTCCTGAAACAGGGAGCGCCAAAGAATGAGATGCAGAAACCAGCAGGTTGATGCTCGCTCAGTTCTGGCCCCAGGCCAGCCCTGCTGGACACAAGATGACTGCAGCAGAATCACATTTCAGTTTCCTAGAAAATGTTTTAGCTCTAGCATAGCACTGTGAGAATTCTCAGAGCGAGTCAGGCCTGACCAGCCATCCCACAGCCCTAAGCACTGAGAGCACATGCCAGAGACCAGCTGAGCAGGACCAGGGCCAACACTGAAATAACCACATTGAAAAAACAGAAAACAAGTTGTTCTGGACAATAACAAGCATCTTCACAATTAGCTAATTTTGTTAACGGCAAGGAAAATTCGTAATAGAAGAATAAGGAAAAAGAAAAACCTCCAAGACTTGAAATGTTTGATGCACTTATCTTCATTTACTTTACCAGCACTTACTGATCTGCTTTAGGAAGCTCATTGAACATCTTTTGTATGATTTCCATCCGCTTAAATCTTTCCAAAATTAGTCTTTTCTGCGGAGAATCTAGTTCAAGAAACTCTCTTCCTGACATCTTGAAGTCCTGGATCATAAGGAAAAAATAAACAAATGTAATCAAAGTTGCATAGCCCCAGTATGACTCAAACATTTAGACTCTTTGCCACTATGAATCACAAATACATTTCCTATTTTGCATGGCAATACTCCGGTTTTAAACTGACTTAACTGTCAAACAGAACCGTAAAAAAAAAAACAACAAATAAACTCATATTTGTAGACATAAATCAGAAAGCACAGAGTTGCACTGTGTTTGTGTGGCAAGGTTTTGGTAGCAGGGGGATGCATGGGTGGCTTCTGAGATGCCAGGAGCTTCCCCCGTGTCCAAGAGAGTCTGCTCCAGCCGGCTCCAAGACAGACCTGCTGCTGGCCAACTCTAAGCCCAGCCACTGCAGTGGTGGTGTGTTGTGGTTGCGGGGGAGTTGAATTTTTCCAGGGGGATGTGGGCAGTCTAATCAGTAATCAGCTTTTCTGCTGGCACCTAGATTGGTCACTCGGAGGTTTGGACACGCCTCTGAAGACACAAAGAGTTAAAAGCAGGACCCCAAGGGGGTTCGGCCTCTTTTTTTTGGATCCCGGTTTCAGCAGAGAGATGTCTCAAGTCTCCTTCCCCTGCCCAGCCACGAGGCTGGGTGGGGGAGGGAAAACACGTGGTTGGGCTCAGGTAAGCCGGAACCCCGGGGGAAGAGAAGAGAGTGGACAGGACTGGAACTGAGCTGCCCCGTCCAGGATGGAGGGGTGGAAAACTGTGGAAGTGCCTTCTGTGTGTGCTCACCCCCTCTTCCCCCCAAACTCCGGGAGAAGGTGCCCAGCCACGTGGGGGTTGCCGAGCCTGGGAGTGCCTGAGCCCGCACCCTGCTGGGAGATAGAAACTGTTAACTCTTGCTTGGCAGAAAGAAACTTTTCTTAAACATTGATTCTCATGACTGGTGATTTTAGAAAAAAAGAGAAAGAAGCAGCCTGGGACCGAGGTAATAAAGCACGATTAGAAGGAGCCTGATGGGCAAAAAATGAGAGGAGTAGCCTTTTGAGCTAGACTTTTCTTGCATAATGTCAGCCATGGACTAAACTTGAGTCTCTTTTGAACATAAACTGCATTTTTGGGTAGATACAGCTGCCCTTGCTTTTGCTACAGTGACTGGCACTTGAAGAGTGGAGCGAGCAGAGAAGAGAGGGGGAGGGTGAGGTGGTGCCCTCTGCCCTCAGGGCAGACCTGCTCCTGGAACCCCGGCCCCTGGGTAAAAAGGGGAGAGCTCGGCATGCAAGTATCCTTAAAAGAGCCCTGTATGCAGTTTTGGCCTATGAGACAGCGGTGAGAGCGCTGGACATAGGAAAAAGAGAGAGTCACCCTGGCAGACTTCTCCGGGCAGTGCCACGGGTGACATGGAAACACATAAGGAGTAGACCTGTGTGTTCTGGAGAACAGTCTGTGGTGCGAGAGAGACTCCTCTCTCCCTTGCTGAACTGAAGATTGGTTTGTTTTTTTTTTAGTGGTGATTGTTTGATCTAAAACCCAAAGGTTAGTCTGTGAAGAGTGATGTGTAGGGAGGTAGAAACTGGGAGAAGAAATGTTGTAAGAAGTTTTTATTTCTGTCTCTGTGTGTGTTTAAGAGTATTTCTGTCCCTGTTCTTATGTAATGTAATAAAGTTTTGGTGGTTTTTTTGTTTTCAAGATTTAAGCCTGCTCTGCTCTGTTCCTGATCACATCCCACAGTAGCTGTTAGGAAAAAAAAAAACATATTCATGGGTGCATTAACATCTAGCCAGTGCCAACTCATGACATGGTGTGTGGGGGAAAGATAAGAAAGGGTAAAAACTGCTGCACAGCAGTAGCTGGAAAAGAGGAGAGAGAGGAAGAGCCCTGCAGACACCAAGGCCAGTGCAGAAGGAGGGGCAGGAGGTGCTCCAGGCAGCAGAGCTGAGATTCCCTGCAGCCCATGGTGGGGCAGCTGTGCCCCTGCAGCCCGTGGAGGACCACAGAGGAGCAGAGATCCACCTGCAGCCCCTGGAGGATGCCATGCCAGAGCAGGGGGATGCCCAAAGGAGGCTGTGACCCAGCCTGTGCTGGAGCAGGCTCCTGGCAGGGTATGTGGCCACATGGGGAGAGGAGCCCAAGCTGGAGTGGGTTGCTGGCAGGACCTCTGAGCCCGTGGATGACCCACACTGCTACTGAAGGACTGACCCCTGTGGAAGGGACCCACACTGGAGGAGTTCATCAAGAACTGCAGCCTGTGGGGAGGACTCCTGTTAGAGAATTTTGCAGGAGAACTATTTCCTGTGGAAGGGACCCCACACTGGAAGAGTGCAAAGAGGAAGGAGTGATAGAGACAACATGTGATGAACTGACTACAACTCCCATTCCCTGTCTCTCTGTGCTTCTAAGAGGAAGAAGGACAAAAACAGGAGTGAAGGGAGGGGTGGAGGGAAGGTGTTTTAAGGATCTGGATTTATTTCTCATTACCTTATCCTAATTTGATTAAAAATATATTCCATTTCCCCCCAGTTTCCTGTTTTGACTGTAACTGTAATTGGTGAGTGATCTCCCTGTCCTTACCACAGCCCTGAGCTTTTATTCTCCCTGTCCTTTTGAGGGGGGTGGAAAGTGATATGAGCACCTTGGCGGCCACCTGAGGCCAACCCTTTAGAATAGCTCTTGATTACACTTGGAATTTAGTGATTCAAGTGTTCTTTTCCTACACGTTTTACTGCAGAGGAAATTCTCCCAGACTTTGCCAACCATACTTACCTCAAGTTCCTTTTACAATGTGAAGGCTGTGTCCTAAGCCCTGCTATAGGACTGAGCCTGCTTCGGTTCGGGCTTGGCAGGATAGAGGAGCGCAGAAAGCGGGATCAGGGGCAAGGATCTCACCGGGATGGCTTCAGGCCGCTCGAGGAGGGTCCCCAAACCTGTGCTTTGGGATCCCGCACACAGACAGCACGTCACGGAGCTGTAAGCACCCCGCTCTCCCTGAGCCTTGCACACACCTTGTACGCGCGTCTCTGCCCGAGCCTGGCGCGCCGCTGGAGGCAGAGGGAGCCCTCCCAAAGCCCCGGGGCCCAGCTCAGGTCAGAACCCTCAATCCCGGGAAACCGCGGCTCGACCCCGACCTTCAATCCCCACCGCTACCAGTCGCTGGCCCCGCACCGCGCTGACCGCCCCGGCCTCCCCGGCTCAGGCTCCGACCTTGAGCCGTACGGGCGGACACGGCCCCGCCGCCCTCACCGAGCCGTTCCCGCTGCCTCCAACATGGCACCTCCCACCTCACGTCCTCCCGGTGGGCGCCGCCATCTTGCTCGCTCACATGACCCAGGGGCAGCAGAGGCCGCCTGTGATTGGGCCCTTGGCCGGCGGCCCAGCATGGCGGCCGCCGATTGGCCGCGGGCCGGCGGGCGGGGCCCGGCGCTGGTTGCCGGGGCGGCGGATGGCGGCGGCGACTCCTCGATGGCGGCGGGGCTGAGCGCGGACCCTGCACCGGCGGCCGGGACGCGGGGACTCCCCCTTCGGTGCGGGGAGGCCCAGTCCTCGGGGTAACCCGCTGACCCTCTCCCCTCAGCCCATGCCCCTTCCCCGCCTGCCCCCTCAGCCCTCGCAACGCTCGCTGCCCCCTTCCCTCGCCACCGGCTGCTTTGTGCTCCCTCCTCACCCCATTCGAGCGCCCCTCGCCCCGGCCGCGTCTCGCTTCGTCCAACCTCCAACCCCTCCCTCATCCCCTCAGCTCCTGCTTCGCTTGTCCCTCAGCAGCCCCGAGGGGAATTGTCCTCGTCCTTAAACCCAGCTTGGCTCCGCCAGTTCACCTGCGCTCCATGCCGGTCCCTCAGCCAGCCCGCCCGCTCTCGGTGCCTCGTTTCGCCTCAGAAAGCAGCAGGCAGAGCCCGTGGCGTTCGAGAGAACCGGGGGAGGGTGGCGCGGGGAGGGGATGAGGGGGGACAGCCGCTGAGTCCCTGCCCGCGGGATGCGGGGACGAACAGATCCCGGCTGAGAGCATCGGAGAGCAGAGCGGAGCGGCCCCTCCACAAACACAGCTCCCACCTCCCAGAGCAGGCGATGCTCGGCACAGCCCTGCCATGTGCATCGCAGCTCCCGGGGAAGGGAAGCGCTCGGAGCCCGTCCGCCGTTCTCAGGCTTGTCCTTAACGAAGTAGATGAGGAAAATCTATCCCGTTGCTGTTTCTCTTTTTGTTTTTCCAGAAAAGGGGAGAGAGAGAGAGGCTGATACTGAAGCCAACCAGCTGCGCTTCTGAGTGGGAAACTCCGGACTGATCTCATGGCTTGCTTTTTATTTCATTAATACTTCATTATCTCTGAAAATGAACCTTTTTGTGAAGCTCTTCTCCTAACTCTCCTTATTCCTCTTTCACGAGGTGGCTGCTGCTGTGCAAAGGAAGGAATGGCATGAAGTGAATTACTCCAGTATAAAGCAAGCTGCTTTGCCCAAGTGCCCAGTGGGCAGCACTGTCACTTTAATAATTCCAGGTCAAGGGATTGCTTTCCTCGTTTTCAATCCTCTCTTTTAATACATGGGAGGATCAGAGGGACATTAAAGACCGTAAGGCTGGGTGGCTTGCAGATAATAAAAATGAAAGTGTTTGCCCAGTGACTTCTGTTGGGTAAGAGGGTGATATTTGAAGGATCTTCCTTCTTTTCCTCTGGTGAGGAAAAAGGGATCTTTTCAGTCTGCTGTGTAGACATCTAATACATAGCTAGCAAAACTAATTCAAGAAGTGAAAGAGCATAAAGAGGCACTTCGGCTATTGTTTTTGTCTTCCTCTTATTTGGATTACTTGGGTGTTTTTGTCCTGCAAATAATATGTTTTTGAGCATGTACAGGTGGAGTATGAGACAGCTGACTAGAGATGGACTGTGCCTTAATTGTATTGCATAAAATCTTTTAATTTTCAAACATTGCTGCCAGAAGAGGAGTTATAAGGTTTTATACTGCCAAGGAACGTTTGATCTTGTATTTTTATAGAGTCAAATATATTTTAAAGAAATTGAAAGCATCTTTTAAAAAAGAATCAAAAAGCTTCTTTTGCTTCCCCTTCCCTCTTTTTTTTTTTTTTTTTTTTTTTTTTTTTTTTTTTTTTTTTTTTAATTTGCGGAGAGCATCGGAAGTTCAAGCCAAGGGAACAGCAAGTATTCATAGAAATGAAGATTGAAGCTGCATTTCCTTACTGAACTGTAAAAGTGTTCTGCAATAGATAGTCAGTTCCTGACCTTGCAGAGTGTTCCAGTAGTACTTCGTTAGTACCTGTAAATAAGTGCTTGCAACCAGATTCAGACATAGGAAGAAGAATGCCAGTCAAGAAGAAAGGTGGGCTATGAAGCTTCATATCTTATATTGCGTCTTCATTGTGTTAGAGTGTTGATTTCTAGTACTTAACAATTTCAGATTAAAAATGCTTTAATGGGGAATGGAAATAGTTTTTCTTTTGCACTGAAAATGGGAGAAAAATTTGTACGCTTACAATAATAATTTTTTAAAGTTCTTTCATGCTCTGTTTTAAGATTTATGTCAAATTTGGCCTCAAATGGTGTTTTTGTAAATATCAGCCGTCTGAGATTCTGAACAGACACCAAGAGAAAAGCTTGATGTTTAATTTTGTGAGAAGCCTCTCTTAGAAACACTAATAAATTTTAAAACCGTAGTTTAATCTGTTATCTATTTGTGACATGTTTGGCGGATAAACATCAGCCATCAGTAGCAGCATTAATAAATAACAAAGTTTCAAGGCTAATTTTAAAAACAAATTATGAGAGCTGTGTTTTGAAGGTGACTTGAATGTGGTTTTTTTTTCACATATGATTTTAGTTATCTTGAATTTCCATGCTTTGATACAACACAAAACTACTGTCTTTAAGGTTGTAGTATGGCAGCATTTAAGAAAAGACAAACAGCCTTACATTTGGCCTCTTGTCACCTCAAGTTTGTGTTTGCAGCTTTGGAAAATGTGGCTTCCAGTGTTCAAACAACAACTGGGAAGTACATGAAGGCAAATTCTTACTCTGAAATGCTCGCAGACCTTAGATTATTTCTGGTTTCTTGCAAATTGGATACTGATTTAAAGTTTCTGATTATGCTAATAGAGTAGAGGTCATGTGAACCTTTTTTTATTCAGCACATCTATCCAGGATCTGATGATACAAAATGTGGGGGAAAGGGCAAAAAGTGAATGTTACAAGCAAAAATGAGGATGTAATCGTTGTGACTTTGGATTCTCTTCTCTATAGGTATGACTCTTCATTAGTTATGAGTTAACATCTACTATATAAATAATGATAAACCATGCTGATTGCTAGAATTATTTTCATGAAAAAAACAATAAATGGGATTTTGTGATTGTTTTTTTAAAAATGACAGTGTAGGAATGAAATTTCAAACTGAAACATTTTAATGAATGGCGTTGTCATTCATGGAATTGCTTGCCATTATGTGTAGTAAAGGTGGAAATGTGTGGAGGAGTTCCATTCTTAATAATTCATCCTTCTGTGCTGTAAGAGTGTCACTCTGATGTACTGGTGAGGCTTCTGTATCCTACCTGTTTACAGAAGGAAAACGGAGGCTTTTCGTAATTTAAGTTTAATTCGTGATTTAGGTGTTTTACACTAAGGATGTTTCTGTGCAGGATGTTCAGCTGTAATTCAGTTTCCAAATACTTGCTGCAGGACTTTTGGGGTGAAGTCTTGCAGACTCCTTCGTGCAGAAGTGAGAGTGGCGATCACAGCAGTCCCTTCTGGCCTTAAAAATCTGTGAATTTCCTGCTTGTTTGGGTCAGTCTTAGTGTACACCAAGGCTTGACTTTCTTCTTTGGTGTTACCAGGGTGTGTGTTCTGTCAGCATTAAAATATAAAGTCAAGAGACCCAAATATCCCCCTTGAAATACCTCAGATTGTCATATCAGTCAGTGTACTGAAGTTGCCAGTGTGAATGTATTTGATTATTAAAAGGGTATTGTTAAGAATGTATTTAAGCATGAAAATTGCAGGATTAAAAATGTTGGCAAATCAGCAACTTCATTGTGATTTTGAACGCCTTAATTTGTCTGGTTCATGCAATAGACTTCAACTTTCTAAACGTAATTAAAAGCATGCTGACAACTCAAAACATTCTGCCGTTTTTAAAAAGATTGCTATTTTTTCAGGTAATCCCTGTTACTGCTATGAATGTTAGGGAGATTTAGGGGATTCTTTGGGGGTTTTTTTCCTATTCATTTGCTTTATGACTTTGACTGCAGTTTGTGGCTAACTAGTTTAGTGTTTCTGATGATGAATTATTTTCCCTTTCTGGGGAAAATTTGGGAGTTCATGTCTTCTGTCCTTCCCATCGAGGGTATCTGTAGAAATCTCAGTGGGATACTCTCTTGTAGGCTGTGCAGAAGTATTTCAGTATCAGCATTCAGGACAGGATTATCCCTCTCCTTGTCAGCACTTCTTTCTGCATTGCTATTTTGGATTTGATTAAAATATTCTCCTAAAATCAGTATGGAGACAGAGAAATGTGTGAAACAAGCTTTAAAACACACTGATATTTATCACTGGAAGTTGTTACTAAGCCCTGCTTTCTTTGGCACTGGCTGGTCATGGGTGTTTCTAAAGAACAACTGAAGTATTTTGGGAATTTACCTTTGAAATAGCTCTCACATCTAATACCAGTCTTCAAATTTCACATAGCTTTGCACCTAATTTCCAGTTTACCTTGCTGCTTGGTGTGATGCCATCTTGTGTTTATAAATCCAGGCCTGTGTAGATAGACAAAAAATAGTTTTCTTAATAATAAAAATCATGTAACTTATAGGAAGTGTTAATTTCTTACGGATGTGGGGAAAAAAAGGTTTGGTTCTGGTTCTGGTCATGTGTCAGTACCTGATTTCTATTGCCAGATGTGCTAGAGTGAAAATATTTTATTTTTCTCACTGGAGTGTGGAGGGCGATGAGGCTCCACATTGCCAGGAATGTTCACAGAGCTGACATGCTTGCTGGCAGTCTCAACAAAAAGCAGGGCTGGAAAGGGACTACGGAGAATGCTGGGGGGTTGGATGTGCTCCCTTTAGGTCTGGGGTGAGACATTGTGTGGATTGGTGCACTATTGCTGCACAGTTAAACAAAGGGCTCTTCTCTTTGGCTTTTGCTCATCTCTAATTTTGAAGTACACTTAAAGTTGTAAGTCACACAAGACAGGCATCTGACTGTAGTTACAAAATGATTGTTTGGACAGAGCCATTTAGAGATGGAATGAGATGAACAATTTTGAAAAGTAAATAAATTCATTATTTTTGCTTGATTTTTGGTTTACTTTTGAAAACTAGGATAGAAATATTCATAGAAATATAATGGAATTTCTTGAGGAATGCTTTGCTTCTAAGTACTGTCATACAGAAGAAGTGAAATTAGATTTTTGCATGGGTTTAGATGTCTACTTTCCCTCCCTCCCTCCCTTCCTGAGATACTTAGCTTGATTTCTGTTAACTGTAAGGGACTATATTTAGCTCTGTAATTGCATATATTTTGGATTCATCAACAGCATAGTTAATAGCAAAAATGTTACTGTAATTCATTCATGTCTTTCGCAGTGACAGAAAGAACTAATTAAACCCCTGCTCCTCTGTGATGGAGACCAGATTCCAGTTTTGGAGCCTGCTTGTGATTCACAGAGAGATGGCAGAAACCCCCACATGTGGGTGCCTCTAGATAACCCTGCCATCCTCCTTGCACATCTAGCTGTGTCTGGGCAGTTGGAGATGTGAGTGTTGAGGTGTTTGTGCTGTCCTCACCCCACTTTGCACCTCTCAGAGGGAGGGGATTGTCCCTTTAGTGGGATGAAACCTGTGGGCTGCTGTTAACGCTGTCTTGACTTGCCCCACCTTGTTGCCCGTTTATGAAGATGTGCTGATTCTGTCATGGAATAACTTTTTGCATCATTCCTTTTATATTAAAAAATGCCTTCCAGGACATGTTTTATTAAGTACATCAATGTCAAGAATTAAAATGTGTCAGTCTGATCCCATGTGGGCAACTTCTGGGCTGTTTAGAAGAATCTGACAGATGTGCTCTATGAAATGCTGGATTTTGTATGGTAATGCTGACTTTGTGGCTGCTCTGTTGAAAGGAGATGGTCTAAAAACAATTCAGCAGGAACTTCAAAAGCGAAGTTAATGAAGGACCAGACAAAGCTAGCTCCCATTCATGCCCTAATTCTCTTTCAAACTTCTTTTGAGCTTCTTTTTAGCTAACAAAATTTAAACTTTGGATCATAACTTTTTGTGCTCAAAAATCTCAAATGTGGTTCAGTCTTCTTACATCTTACAGCAGCAAATCCAACATAAAATGGAAATTTTCTTTCTCTTTTGCTTGTAACAGGTAATTGGTATTACATGATCTTTGTTCTTTCAGTTGCTGAATAAGAATTCTCAAATAAGTACATGGCTAAAAGGCCACCTCCTTCACTCCAAGTTTTGTTCAACTACCTCCCAGTTTTTACAGTTAATTGAATGAGAGCAGTGCAAATTTTAGTTACGTTTGCAGACTGTGGAAAGCAGGATTTTAGATTTCCAAGAGTTAAACAAAAAAGTGTCAGAAAATGACTATCTAAACCATGCCAATTTTCACCACAAAGCTTTGATTTAAAGATGTCACTGCTTTTAGGGCAGTGAGCTTTTTCCAGCCAGACATTGTTTCTGCTGTGAGAAACAGGGAAGTATTTTGCCCACAAAAGGACTATAGGAGCAGGCATTATACAGAGCAAGCATTTGTTATGTGCATGCAGACTGCAAAGCTAAGAGGGCTCTGGGCTGGGAATAGTGAAATTTATACTCCTTTTCTGCCCTGTTGTTACTGTGGTACTTCTCAGATGTTTAGTGTAGATCCATCCCATTTTAGTTGCCTCACCTAGGTTGGGTGCCCAGGTTTTTGTCCTGGTGGGTTGCTTTGGTCAGCAGAGAGATCCACCTCCAAAGGACATTTTAGCACATCTGAGCTCTTCGTTGCCTTATGGACAATTGTCACTTTCTCTCTCCCCATAGACAAAACACAGGGTAACCACACTGTAACTCACCTCACTTTGATGATGTCTCATTCTCGCATATAAATTTTAATGGCAAAATCACCTCCTTATCTGAGATATTTATGAGAGCTGACCCTGTGTGTTCTGTGAGTGCTTTAAATTAACACTATTCATTATTTTAGTGGGGGAAAAAAGTGTTACAAATTATTGTACTATTAGTCACTGGAATTGGAAGCAACCAGAGTGTTGCTGCAAGCACAAGAGGCAGCTGTGCATCCTCTCCTCCATTCCTATTAAGTGCATATTGCACTCAGTAGAAGCAATGGTGTCTTGCATTATAAGCATAATCTTTTTCCTTCTCATCTCTCCTCTTTCCCTCTGAATTTGTTCCAGATGGCCAAGCTAGATGTCAGAGGGTAACCATGGAGAAAAAGCTGAATTTGTAACTAGTGGCCAAATGTGATAAAAGATGATTTTGCAGTCCCTGCTTCAGCAAAATGAGAAAATCTACCTTACTCAGATATGCTTATTTTGGTCAGGTCATACTGGGTTCCTGCTTCTTAGAAGTATTTAAGGTCTGTTTCACTGTGGTATGTTCTTGTATTTACTGCAAATTAACACGGTGCCAAACAACAGCTTTATAAAAACAGAAATAAAGTTCACGTTTTCTCCTGCTATATTCATCCCAGAAGGAGCCAGCAAAGCTGCCCTGACCTCATGGGTGATGACAGTAGTAATCAACATACAAAGTATGTGAAGAAAACAGTTGCTCTTTATTGGATGTGGTCCAAAAGAGTTTTTGGTGGCAGTAAACACTTTGCCAGAACAAGTCAGTGCAATTGTCCCTAAGTCTGTCTTCACTGTTGGGCTGAAGAGGTTAACGCTTTCTTCAAAACATATTTATCAGGGAATTGAGTCATGTAGAGTTTCCTGGAAGAGGGAATCTGTACCATTTACAGCTTCACAAGCAGAAACCAATCTTTTCAGATTTCAAATGCTCTTCTCTCCCCTGACCATACGGGCATATCTCACATGATGCTGTAGTGGGGTAATTCCAGGCACCTTCCAGTTCAGTTCCAGGTGTTGAGCACTATGTCAATACTGCCTTGCAGATGGATGTCTGCTCAACTGTGCTTTTAGCCAAAAAAACCCCCAACCAAACAACCCCAACCCAAGGTTTGCAAATCTAGAGACCCAGTTGTTTAATGGCCAAAATGTGAAATTTATTTTATGGTGTTGCTTGAAGGCACATGTTGGGGTTTTTTATTGACTCAGAGATTCTAGTATAATGCAAAGGTTCTTAAATTAAAAATTCCAACATGGATGTGAGAAAATGTAAGACCATAATGCCTATTTTGCTAATAAATAAAGATAATTTGATCTCATTCCATTTTATTTTTTTGCATCACTAGAAAGGCATTTGTGTTACTGAATTGTTTTCTTTCATGTGATACAATGATTCTTTTGTATGAGTTTGGAAGTTATTTATTCCCAAACAAACATCTTTTTGTTAGTTTTCTGTCTCACTCCAATTTTCACATTTATGTTAATTTTGATACTGAATGTTCTTTTAAAGGGAAAAAAAATATATAGCTGCTGTACTAAGTGTGCAACTCCTGTTTTTTACTCTTGCAACTATCCATCAAGTTCCACTAGTTTGTGTTTTGCATTCAATTAGATTGTAAGCTCTTCAAAGCAGGGCACTGAAATTTTGCACTGTTAAGATGTCAATTTACAGCTATTCAGCTGTATAAATAAGAGGTTTTCACTTGGTGCTCTCTCATTTTGAGGGTTTGTGGCTTCGTTTTTCATTCTGTCTTCATATTTGCATTTTTGATTTTACATCAACATTTGTACACCCGGATTTTAACATTGTGACACTTGAAAGGCAGAAACAAGAAGGTCAGGAAAAGCTACTTGTAATTGCAGTGTGTCTGTAGTTTTGGAAGGAGTTTCAAGGCACCAGAATCTGCTCATTCTGCTGTCTGAAATACAAACAGGTCACCTGTGTAGCCAGGTCACCTATCTGGAGCAAGGATTGCTAATGAACAGGTCCTACATTGCCTTCAATATATCTGGGAAACAAGAACTCACTGGAAAAAAGGAATGGCCCTGGTGTGACGAACAGCTGAATCTCAGGAGTTGCTAAAGGTGGTCCCCTGAGGAAAAGTGTGGTGGGAAGAATTCAGGCCTCAGAGTGAGCCCCCGTTGACAACTGGGCTCTTCCTTATGGTAAAGTGTGATGCATAAGACTAACAGGTTATGCACTAAATACTGACTATTTTTTCAATATTTAATTGTAGTTTACAGGGAGGGATGAGTAGAGAAGATGTATCTGTGGGATTGCAGGGGTCAGATAGTCCTGTCTGGGGGCACTGCAGCAGGAATGTAGCTTGGTTTTCAGGATGCTTTCAGATAAACAGAAATGCTAGAGTAAAGTTTGTGAGTTTATGCTGATCCAGTTCCCGATCTTTGTATAATTATCCTATTCCTCATGTAAGTACAGTTAGTCAAGTTTAAAGAATTATATTTAGAACTAAAAAATGTGTGAAGGCAGCATTTTACCAGAACAGATGTGTGGTTATATGTTGTAAAATCAAGTGTGAACATACATGGACAACAAGGTTACATCAAACTAATCAACAGTGATAAATGAAATTTTTCTTCATTTTCCTTATAGTAAGTTAGACAAAAAGTCTGATTCTTAACAAATAGGCAAAAAAAAAAAAAAAAAAAAAAAAAAAAAAAAAAAAAAAAGAACCCATTGCTTCCCTGGTTGGTTGTGTGTGTTGTGTTCCAGAAAGCTGATGGTTTTTCTGTCCAGCTCCATCCACCAGTCAGTGTTCTTGTATCATTACTGGGTGTCCAGCCTGAGTTTGTAGGTTGTGTGTTAAGATAAATTTAATTCCAGAAAAGAGAATAAGAGGCTTGTAGAATGTCAACAGTATACCAAAGTTCAGAGGCTGGAACTGTGAAAAAGGACACTGAGCAGGGAAGGGACATGACAAATCAAACAAGTGTAGAAGAGTCTGTGAAGGGAATAATGGTGGTTTGCTTTACACATTGACATCTGGAGGATAAGTAGTTGTCCTGATTTATAACAAAAAAAATTGTTTTTATAGGAAAAAACACTAGAACCGTCAAGCACTGAAGTCAGATGATGAGGGATCTTGTGGATGTTGTAGGAGATTACCAGTGCAATTAGACACCATCTGAGTGTAAGCCTGGGTCCTTCTGCACAGCAGGGAGGAAAGCTGAAAACCTCACAGGGCTCCTCCAGGCTCTCTGTGTCTGTTCTGTTTCTCAGAGAGTTCAGCTGACACATCATAACACAGCCCCTGCCCTTCAAAGCAATCTGACTTGCAGAACATTCGGCGCTCTGCGTTGTATCGTTTGCTCAAATCAATATTCTGGAGACTGCTGAGCAACTTCTGCGGTTCCATGGCGCCTTTCCCCTGAGCCATGTGGGGCACAGAGACCTGCAACAGCACAACTGCATGGTGACAAACATGCATAGTGCAAAGCTACCTGTCCTCCTTCAGTTTTCCTTGGCATTTGGATTCCTGGTTTCCCCTTAATATACCTGTCTGTGTAATAGTGCCTTGTTCTGAGAAGTTTGCTGTTGTACTGGCATAGCAGTTCTTACAGTCTGTCTGGCCCATTTCTTGTCTGTTGGCAGCATCATGGTCTAGAATAATGCTGCTTCACAATGGAACTGTTCCTGTATTGGTGTTCTGCAGGAAAGCAGTCGTGCAGTGAATTCACCCAGGCTATGATTAGTTCAGGGATGTCATGCTTTTTACAGTTAATGGAGAGCAAGGGCAACTCAGAATGCAACCTCAGCCTGAAATATCATTCCTTGAAAGACTCTCCACTTGCCCGAGATTAATCTCCACATGCCATGTGCTGGCCTCTGTGTGCCAATCTGGTTGCTAAAAGCTGAAGGCTCAGAAACAAGCCTGCCTGGTAATCCCTTTGGTGATTACCCCCTCCTTTTTCTGTCCCCTTGTTTTCCCTAGCAGGACAGAAGATGGGTTTCTGTGCCATGCACATCCTCAGGAGATGTTATTTTTAACCCTTTGGCTTGTTTGTTGTGAGTGCCCGCCACACTGGGTGATTGCCACATACGTCATGCCTTATGCTCCTCAAGGTTGTATAACCCATGTGCTGCATTTTCTGGATAGTTGTTTAAAGTTCTCTTACAGAGATGAAGGGCCCAAGATGCTGGGAGCTTTCTGTTTTTTACACATATTCCCTGTCTACTTTCCCACTGTGCGGTCTGCTGGATCAGTCTCACATTGATGTTTATATGCTAGTGTTTTATGATTATTATTTGTCTAAAGTTCTCAAGTCCTTTGAACCATAGGAACTTACATCTTGTGTTTTCCTCCACCATCTTAGTGTACTGTTTCTTGAATTTCTTTCTAAAATTTACCTGGCTTTCTCCTCTCTTCCTCTGTGGATACTGAGTATTGTGTATCAGCAGGATTTATTCCTTTGTGTTTGCTGTTCTATGTGAAGATCAGGGAAGGTAAATGAGTTACTGATAGATCTGACTTGGATCAGTCCCAAGGCAGGTTGCCTGGAAGCTTCTTACTGCATTCCCTCCTGCTCATCTGTAACAACTCATTTTAATTTTTTGAGATTTCCAGACTAGAGAATCAAATCAAATATCTTTAAGTAATGGAGGCAGGGAACAGTGTTTGCTCCTTTGTCTCTTTTGGTCATCTGAATGAAGGTGCGAACTCTGCAAAATGAAAGTAGTTTTTGAGATATTTTTCTTCTAAAGTTATCAAAGATCACTAAGAACACTTCCTTGCTTCCTTTCCTGGTGCTCTGGTTCAATTTCTCACTTCTATTTTGGCTCCTGTGTTTTTTCTCCACCATTCTTCATGCCTTTTCCTGCTTCCATGCCCTACATTTTCCCAATTCTGGTTCTCAAAAACCTGTAAAGTTTCTCCTGGAATGTGTTGGCGTTTTCTTCTTTTAAAATTCATCTCTACAACAGACTTCACAAGTCAGAAGATAATTGAAATCCCTTTTAGAGAAAAGCAGATTAAAAAAAAAAAAAAAAAGAGAGACATTGAAATAAAAACACCCCTTCATCTTATCAATTAATTTAGGGTTTGATCTCAACTAATGTTAAATGCACTCAACAATAAGACCTTATTTTTCCACCTTGTTGCACCCCAAAAATATTTTCATTCACCAAGTCTGATGCCAGTGGGAGGAAAAAAATGGAAACGTGTTTCTAAACTTAGGAAGAGGCTGTGATAGACTTGGTTCCCTGAGAGGCAGTGGCTGCCTGATACTCCCTTGTGCTGGTGCAGGGCACTATTAACCAGCTGACTCTGATTTCTTCCACATGCAAGGCAGAACTTGCTGAGTTTGGAATCATATTTTCCATTTTTTCTCTCCATCTTCCGAGCTACCTTGCTTTGTAGCAAGAGTTGAATGTCAGGATCATGCTCCTAAGGAAAGTAGCAGCGGCTCCCAGCAGACTGGGGGTGTTCAAAGCACAATAATTGAGTGCAGAATAAGAGACTGGTCTGGGCCAGTTACATGTATGGGTCCATATAGAGTTCAGCCTCTGTGACTTCACTGTGGCCATATGGAGCTCTAATGGCTTGAACATATTCATACGTAGCCTTAGCAGCATCTGCTTGAGTTGTGGTTTTTCCATTATCTACTCCTTTGGTTTGAGCCATCATCACTCAACAAGCCCTGGACTGAAAGTGGAGCTGCCTGGAGACTGGTTTTTGAATCACTCTCATGTAGTTTCAGTTCATCTTAGTTTACAGGTTAGTCAAACCTGTTCCTAATTAGTTGTTGAACTTTTTGGCTAGACTTAGATTATCTTCAGGTGTAATATATTTAGCTCCTCTGAAGGATAAATGGTGTGCATAAACACCTGGGAGCTATTTAAGAAGCTTGTTTCTGGGGTCTGCCCTATGGTGTGGTGTGTGGCCTGCTGTGTGTCATCCTCAGTCCCATAAGAAGGTACAAAAACTTTTAAATCAACTCGACTGCCCCTGCCAGCAGAGCTGCAGATGCTTCAACTCTACCAGGACTCTGCTGTAAATGCTACAGTGAGTATAGTGTCTGCTTGTCTATTTGGAGTTTCAAAGTGATTCTAAAAATGTGTTTGCAAAACCTGAGAGCATAGAAAACAATCCAGCAGAGGAGTAGAATCCTTTTACTTTAAGGTACTGGTTAATATTGTAAGTGGCATCCAGGTCTTGGGTGCGGACTTTGAGAAATAGATAGAGTTGATTTTGACATAATTTTAGCAAAGTAGATGATAAAATTATTGCAGCATTAATTTAAGTATGCATAATTATCAAATTTAGTCTTTCATATGTGTGGCTTACATTTTAAGAGCAATGCTTTAGGAAACAATTTATTGGTGAGAATTTAATTTTTCCTGATATATATATAGTGCACCTTACTCTGTATGTGCTTGGATATATGGTTTCATTTCTTTTTGACAGTATCCCTTGAAAACATTTTGTCTGTAAGATATACTGGAGTTACATTTTGTTAAAATATAACTTGGGTTTTCTGTACAAGTTTTGTATTTGTGTCATCAGATCTATATGCATTGCCCCAACAGATGATTTTACTCTATAGCATAAACCTACTTACTGAACTTTAAAAATCAGCATCACAGAAAAGTCTATACAATGGGGGTACTAAGAAGTGTGGCATGTTCTAGTATAATAACCCTGAGGAAAGTACTTGCCTCTTCTTTGAGTCTTATATAGATGAATAAATTATGCAGACACTCATTCTGTAGAAGAAAAATTGAGTAATTCCTTATGTGATATAAATTTTGGATTGAGAGAGGAAGGAAAGTTTTCTGAGGAGGTCCAGTAAACAAGGTTACTGCTCTGTAGTTTTGTGTCAATATTACATATCTCTGATTTGCTGTATTGTAGCAATTATCCGTTCCCCGATCAGTAACATAAATCGCAAACATTCCTGAATCACTTAAAAAATTGTGGAGGCATAGAGTGATAAAATTTACAGAAATGTGAGTTGGTTTGGGTTTACTGATAACTTCTTGGACAAGATCCTGTAGGACTGTAAAAGCTGTTTTATTCCTTAAGATTGTTTTCTTACAATTGTATGAAGATGTTTTGAGTATGGTTTATTTAAACAAAACAATAATACATTTACTGACTATAGGAGTATAAGCATGTTTTTGTAGGACTTTGTCTTCTGAATGGTTCTTGTCGAAGTCATCTTTCAAAGCCAGTAGGATCAGTATAAAAATAATGTCATAAAATACAAAGAACCAGTAAAAAAAACTAGATCAGTGTCCAGCAGGCCTCATGGGACACAGCTGATGCTGACTTTTCAGTGATCTTTTGTTCACAGACAAAGGACCTACTGAGGATCCACACAGAGGCCCACCTCTTTGGGTATTAAATTCTATGTTCAGTGGATTTGTTGTTTTGCTTGAATTTGGTTTTGGTATCAGTACTGGAGAATAGTGATACCGTAGAACAAAGGTTTTTTGGCTGCATTTCTGATATACTCTGGAAGGTATAGGACTTATTTTGGTGCTATAAATTAACTGTGTGCTTTACTGAATACTGTAATACAGTGATCCAGTCCCTCATGAAAGCCACCAATCTCTCATTCTTCTGGATTAAAAGAATGTGTGGGAATTCATATTCAGGAACTTTCACTCAATTGGGTGGCAGGGAATATGGTTCTTATTTGACTATTGTTCTGCAGTTCATTCCTGCAACCAGATAGTACTTAAACTTTGTAGCTGCAGAAGAAAAAAATACTGGATGTCCTATTCTGTATTGAGTAGGATTGGGAGCTGACAGTGGTTAATACTTTGGGGAGAGTGCTGAGCATTCTTTAGCTGTACCATTTTATTGCATTATTCCCTCTTGCTCTGTGCTATGCAGAGGTAGGAACATGCTGTGCTGATGTTGAACAGGATTGTGCCCCAGCATGCTAAATGCTGTCAAATCCATCTGAAAATCTAGTTCTGAGTCATTTATAACCAGAAGAGTTCATCAAGAAGGAGGAGAGTTCTTTTTTGAGTCTGGTGACAAATTGACTGGAGATTCAAGTGGTCTCCATGAATCCCTTGGCTTTTCAGGAGTGCTCCAGTAGTAGTGGTTGCATGTCCCCCCCTCCCCAACATGCGAAAATACTCTTGGTCAGGATATGCCTGGGCATCCTGATTGGATCTCCCAGCACATATCAGCCATTGCAGGTTGTCTGGAAAACTGGATACACTGCTGCCACATGAGATTGTGCAGGAAAAGGATGCAACTCCATGCTGGAGCTACAGGATGGAGTAAAAATTGATGTATCCTAATGAAGCTAGAGAGGAAAATTAGGCAGGGAGATCATTACTTGATCTGGGATTTAGATCTAGCACTAGAACTGTGCTCCATTGCTGGTTGTTCAGTTTGTAGAGTTTAGGACTCTACTGGGGTCAACAAAAACTAGACTTTTACATCTTCATGAATTGAAAAACAGTATTTCAAGTGAAAATAAAAACTCATATCCCTAAAGGATGCAACTTTTTGTAGCACTGTACTCTTTTAAATATGAACTGTACACATTAGGAAAGAAATGATTAGTGAAGAGGATGTCAGCATGCTTCAGCAAGTCACTAAGAAAAGTAGTGGTATCCCTGGTGTGGAAGAGGCATTCACATCCCATTTTCTGCATTCCTCAGTCCACTCTTAAAGTGTGTCCTCAGTACTGGATACTTTGCAGAGGTTTTCCATCACTCTGTGGCCTCACTTTAGTATGAGTGACTGTGCATTCATTACATATGCATGTGTGTACTTGGGAGAAGGTGAATTACTGATTCCAACCCATGCTTTAAGTTAGGGACTATTTATTTTATTGGGGGTGGCCAGAAGGGTCAGTGTATCAATAAAAGCACAGGTCTCAGGTGGGTCAGGCACAGTCATGAAGTCAGTAAAAGGTGTGATGTCATTGGGGTTTTAAAGGCAAAAGAAGCTGAGCTCACTTGCAGAAGTAGCTCTTTGTACCCAACCAATATCCCATGTGGATCCTGAGCTTTGTTTCAAGGCTGTGCTTTTGGTTTGGATGATTTGAGGGAAGCCCAGCCCCAGGTATTAAAAAAGCGGCTCTCTCTATCTCTGTGTGGGATATAAGTAGTCCCAAGTGCAGCTGCCCAATCCTTACCTGCCCCAAGGACAGCTCTCATAGAAAGAACAGGTTCCTCTTGGAGACCCTCTCAAGGTGGAATCAGCAGAGAATTGTGAGTTCCTCCATTATAATGGCTAGACTACTATGAAGTATTCCATTGTCTTCCTATCTGTGATCTGTACATAGGGTTGGACTCAATGGTCTTGGAGGTCTTTGCCAACCTTAAAGGTTTTATATATTTTTATTTATATGTCAGTGCACATATAAAAACATTTAAATAAAATTCCTTGTTATTCATTATATTTTTCATTTCTCTCATAAAGTGCTTGTGACCAGCTAGAAATTCTGGTGTGTGGAGAAAGAAAAAACATTGCATCTTTTTAAATTTTAATGATTGATTAAAATTTTCCCCTTTTTAAATTTGAGAATGTAACCAGGTTACAGAATACAAGTCATGTCTCTGCCCCAATCTGAACTATCTGGTTGTCACATCCCAAGGCCTATATTACAGAGAGTCAGCAAGACTGAAGACAGTCAGTCTTTATATAGTAAAAGAGAATTATGAAAGCAATCTTTTTTGCCTTTCCAAGAATTTTACACTACTTTGTTGTGTTTAGTCTAACCAGAGGAATCTGACCCTCTTCTAGTAATGGAACTTTTATTGAACTCTAATGGAAGAAATTGAGACACTTGCTTTTAATCTTTTTTAAGTGTTTGGGAATCTTACTGAAAACTTGGTGGCAATACAATCACAAGAGCATGTGCAGATATCTCAGTGTCATACATACGTTTGTGAACATTTCTGGAATTTAAGTGGGATGGGAAGAGGGACAGATAAGTCTGATTCTCTATGTTCCCCTGTTTTTTCTTCTCTGTAAGATGGTGATTATGTGCAATTTTACATGTCACTCATGCTCTTGGCAAGTGACTAGACAAAGATAATAGCAGCAGGAGAGACACAGCTCTGCTCCTCTGGGCTCTTACAGAAAGGCTGGATTGCTCTCTCTTTGAGCCAGCACATGGATGAAAGTCTGCTATCAAAGCCTCATTTACCAAAGAGGTAGATAGTAATTTTATGTATTGAGGGAAGTGAAAAAAACAGCCTCACTCTTGGACACCTGCCTTTCAGATGCACATTTGTCAGTCAGGGAACAGAGAACTGAGTGCTGCAGATGGAAAGCAAACACTTTCATGTCTTCTCTGAGTATGTTTTAAGGCCAGTTTTCCTGCATGGGTATCCATAATGGTTGTTGTCTATAATTTTGTAGCTTCTGCAAGTTGTAATTTGGTCCAGGCCCCATAGCTTCCAGATGGTTTTTGATAAATGGAAGCTGAGCACTTGTTATAGATGCTATTCCAAAGATCATTTTCCCATATGCATATGCAGTGTTGGATATGTTGTTCATGACATATGACTGATGACAGAAAGCAATAACACCAGCATCCCTGGAAGTGTTCCAAAGGCATGTGGATGTGGCACTTGAGGACATGGTTTGCTGGGGAACACGGTGGTGCAGGTTTAATAGTTGGACTCAATGGTCTTGTAGATCTTTTCCAGCCATAGTGGTTTTATGGTTGTGTAAACATTTGTTGTACATGTTCCTTATATGTGTGAACAATGCCTCTCAAAATGTGTAGTTAAAATCTGAGCATTTAGATGCTTTTCAGAGCCAATAAAGACATTGTTGTGTTTGTTTGTTTTTTAAGATACTGACCGAGCTTTAGTGCTGCTGGAAGAATATTGCAAAAAACTACGGAAGCCAGAAGAGCAACAACTGAAAAAAGCCATCAGAAAGGTGATGGGCATCTTTAAGAGCAGCTTGTTTCAGGCACTTCTAGGTAGGTACTAATGTTTAATACTAGGTGCACTCTCTTGAAGGCCAGAGCTAGATCAGACCTAGTAACTTTATTAGTCACTATTTAAGTTGTGTTTATGGTGAAAAGCATGTTGAGATGATCCTTAATGGTTCTCTGAGTGGAAACTCATTGTCCTGATATATTTCAAGGGTATTTTCTGACAGAGACGGAAAAGTAACAGAAACCTAATGCAAGTGAAGATATTGAATAGTTACTCCTAAACCTTGCTGCTTTGCTTTATTTAATGGAAGATACAGAATCAGAGTAGGATATAGCTGTTTATACAAAGCTGAAGATGAAGCCATTTCCACAGGTAAAGTTTAATTGATTTCACTGGCACCAAGTAGCATTGAAAATATTTGTCTTTTTAATTATGTTTTTGTGAAAAATGTTAGCAGAGAAACTCAAAAATGAGTTAAGAAAATTGCTCCAGCACACAGTTTGGCAGAATGTTTCCATTCATGTGATGTTCCAGTGTTCAAAGAGATGTGCTGGTGTATCACTTAGTCTTTCTTCCACTTACTTGAAGATCCCCATTTCATCTTGTAAACGTTATTAAAATCATGTGCTTGTTGTTTTGGAGCTTTATATAAAGCAATCTCCATAACATGAACATACCTGCTTGCCTTGGCATTCCTGTTGTTCCTTGTGCTGTGCCTGAGCTGCCAGTCATGGGCAGTGGTGACTGTAACTTGTGCGTGTCCCTTGCTCCACCTCCCTCTGCCTTCTTGCTCACATTGTGTGGTCCTTCCTTCACACACATCTACATTTTGTGAGGAACTCGTCTCAAGGGTGCGCTTCCTAACACAAATTATGGTTGTGGAAGCACAGGGGATCAACTGTGGAGCCAGAGTATCAACTGTGCTCCTTGCAGAGCTACAGTCAGGATCAGTTATGGAAAAGTTTTGATTATAAGTTGTAGAAGTGGAAGCACACCAATAATGCATTATTATTGGGAAGGCAATGGAGGTCTGGGACTAGTTTCAGGAATTTCTGTAGCATTTTTGGAAAAAGTGTATTACCAGTCTTTAACATTTCCTGCAAATTGAATTAATTAATTAATTAATGTTAATGCTATTTTACTTGTAACTTTTCTTAACTTCTTTAAAGCTATTAGCTTTATTTTATGAACTTTACATAATTTTAATTGCTCTGTAGGCTTTAAAAAAGGAAATAGATTAATAATTGAATTGAATTTACCAAATAGTAGTGAATAGATTTGAAAAAAAATGAGGGGGGAAAAAATGGGCTTTTCCATATTGTTTTTATGAAGGTGACTATGGATACAGAAATGTGTACTGAAGAAATACACCAGTCACAGAAGTGGCATTAGCTATACATTTACTTCTGCTCTACCTGGAAGTAGTTAGAATACTTTGGAATATTGTAATAACATGTGTGCTTTGTGTGTGGCTACACTACAATATCTGTTGATGTATTACACATGTTAGAAATGAAAAAGTGATGATAGCTACATTAAGGTTGAATCCAAAGAAGAACTTATATCCTTTAATTGCTACAATAACAGATCGAGGAGTATGTTGTTACAGAAGTTAACATTTTTATTTGTGGGCCTTTAGTTGTCTTTCCCTTCTTCTTAAATGCTTCCTTTTGTAGAAAAACTTGGGAATTGTGAGATGCGTTCAAAGTCTCTCGTTATTACATCTGGTTTGTTACTTGGTTGGTCTAGATTCTGGAACAATACTAAAGAGGGATCTCTCCTCCATGAGCAGAGACATCCCACACATTTTAAGTGTGGTAGATGATGTTATTACACAATCAGTAATGAGATTCTTGCATAATTAATATTTTAGAAGACCCTCGGTTCCATAACATCTGTTTTAGCTTCATGGCATACTTTATTCACCTATAAATCAAATCACCACACAAAAGAATACCTAAGGCAGAGCTTCTGGTCTCTTTTTAAGTTCTGTACTGCTAATGTTCCTTTGTCTTGTATATTTACAGAATGTCTAATGGTCTTGAAAGTGTCCATTTTTCTGTGCCTGATCTTAATGAGACTTAATTTCCAGGGCCTGAGAGTTCACTGCTTTCCCAAACTCTCTCATTTATAGCTGTCAAATATTGGTTTTATCCAGATGATTGACCTTTTGAATATTTTGGCTGGAACTATTAATGAAAACTGTGAATTTTGTACAGAATCATTAACCTGGATGCAGAGGTGCACATTGCTACCAGGAATAAAGTTAACAAAATTTTATGTGCCAAATCCAGTTTTTGTAGGTCCCAGAGCTCCAGTGGAATTTGGTTTCTTTACAAATAAATTTGTGCATTGTAACCATCTCTGTCCTTTAAGTGTGGATTCAATTCCCATTAACTTCCAATAGGCTTTAAAAATCTGTAGGATGTCTTAAATTGAGTATAACAAGAGGAGATAAAGAAAAATAATAATAACAGAGTAACTTTTCAAATCTAGTGACATCTAGTTCCTTTTATTCTGAAATTTATGCTGATTAAATTCAGCTCTCTTTGAACTTGGCTTCTCAATGTGTGTGACTATTTTTGTCTTTGTGTTTCATAAATATTAAATGTGGACTACTAAACAGTGGGGCAACATGAGAGAAATGAAGATTGAATATTTTTCTTTCATATATTCTGCACATGCAAGAAGCCACTACAATCATGTAGGGAAAAGTTCTGTAAGGATGTTTGAGAGATTGTCCTTTTACATTTTAATTCTGGTTCAAAAGCATTCCCTTCTCCCTTTGGGCTGTTCTTGTTGCTGGACTTCTTGCTAGAGTAGCTGTGCTCAGTGACAGCCAATTTAGTTGCCAAGAGGCACATTTTCAAAGTGACATGTGGAACTGCAGTCTCTGGAGTCCTGCTTACACTCCAGTGGCCCAAACACAATGCTTTGAAAATCCAGCCCTGCAAAGGGGGGAGGAAGGGAAACTCTTCAGAAGGAGCATGCAAGGAGAAGAACATGAATTTAGATATTGACATTACTCTTAAGTTAATTCTAGATTTCTTTCACCAGAGGGATTTTACCCACTCTTCCATGGACAGTGAGGAGTTACACTGTTGTTAGAACCTTGTAAGGATTTTTTTTCTTTTTGTAGGGTCATCTGTAGCTAGCTGATGGTAAAATCACAAGGTTCTCTTAAATTGTAGCACATGTGCTGATGTGAGGATTTTTAAAACCCTGCAAGGAAGAGGAAATGAAACCTCCAGAAATTCAAATGCCTCATTTGTTGGGATTGTCTCATAACGGGGCATCTTGGAGACATCATGCTGAGATAAAAAACAGAAATCATGAAAGAGTAATAATAGTCATCTGGATGTGTCAGAACAACAAATATTTTTTGTTCCAGTTCTGTTCTTAAGGAAACTTAATAATTTTTAATAATGCAGTGCATAGTTTAGTACAATTTATTTTGAGAAACCTTTGCTATATATTTGTCTAGGCTTCATTTCATTAAGAAAAGTGCATGATTCCACAGCTTAGAGGGTGGTTCTGTGGAATGAGAATGGATAAAAGAGGTTTATCAGGGTTGTTTGGGTTTTTTTGTAGATACATCTCTATAAAACATCATTTTGTTTCTAGTAGGAATTAAAGTGCCACAAATAACTGTAATCATCTTATGCAGTATTAGGTAAAAACTAATCTCAATAGGTTTTTGTAAAATTCGGATAAACCCAATCTGCAGTCCATGACGTATTTCCTGGGGACTTTGAAACCATGCCTAATGGTTTTTTCTCATGCTTGCATAACTTTGCCTGAATTTTAAAATGCCAGATTTCCAATTTAAAATCTGCATCACTTTTTTTTTTTTTTTTTTTTTTTTTTTTTTTTTTTTTTATGGTATTGCACCATTTTGACAAAATAATGCAGATGTTCTAAAACTGCTCATCTTAAAAATTGCTGTAGTAAACATTGCTGTTAGAGAATTTACTCATCTGTGTCACAGCCTGCACTTGGAGAGTTAGGACACAATGTAACATCTCCAGTAGGCCATTTTCTTTTAGACTCTTCCTCGTCCAGCTCACTTTTAATTAAACCTTTTTATAACAATTTGTTTTAAAAGAGTGGTCATGTCTTTTAAACCAAGTCAAAAAGGAAGTCAAATGATATTTTGCAATCACATATTACTCTTCTATTAAAAGACTGTATAAATGAAGTGGAAGTGTAACTTAATAGTGTTACATTAGTTTCCAAATTTCCAGAGATCTAGTTAAATCTTGTATTCTTCCATGTTACTGGAAGGTGCCTAGGATAGATAGGGTATATAAAAAGGACATTTTGGAGATGCAAAGCAAGTTTCCCTTTGGTTTAATTATTTTAGGGCATATGTATCTATTAAAAATAGTATAGTCTTTGAGAAGTGCAAGTATTTATTATAACCAGCATGAAGCAAGCCAAGAGCTTGATTTGCTTTGGATTTGTCGTAGTTTGATTGCCCTCGATGTCTACAAAGTTGTGAGCTGGGACTGACATTTCTCCTGTACTTAGGGCCATGGTTAAATTTCTGGATAGTTTAGATATGAAAAAAGCTGCAAAGTAATGATGGAATGTTGGAACATGTCACTGTCATAAAAAGAAAACTTTTAAGAATGAAAAATGAGGAAGATTAGGCATGGCCAGGCATGTGTCCCACATTATGAAAGCTTTAATGCTGAGAACAATAATGATGCTGTTGACCATGTAGGGGGAAGAAGAAAATACAGGAGATTAGTGGGAATACAAGGAATTTGTTCAGGCATGTTGTGTTTAAGGAGAAAGTTTTAAATGAAATTTGAGAATAGATGGAAGGAGGTGGGTCAGGACTGGGGAACAGATATATGAAAAGCAGGACCCATGATAAGTAAAGCAGACCTGCATCACAGTCCTGGGCTGGAGATAGGGCCTGTACCAAAGAAGTTGTGGAGAACAATTATAGATGCCACAGAATGCAAAAATGGAGTGGTGGTCATACATGGTAGTGCTGAGATTTGCACAAAAGGCATAGAAATAATCTATTAAATACCAAAGGTTGTTAATGACTGCTCCTGTGATCTGTCTTGAAGAAACACTGCTCTCATATTTTCAGGCTTTTCTTCACAACCACCAAGACCTCTTTTGTAGTTCTTTCTTTGAGCAGACATTTAACATTCATGGCACCACGGAAAACAAGGCAATGTCTCATTTCACAAGGTTCCTGATAAAGCTGCTAGGATTGAGGAAATCCAAATGGAGAACTTGTTGGACTGAGGTGAGGTGATGGTCACTGTTGCTATTACCCATCTTTCTCAGTCCAAAGGAGGAAGCATGTTTTGGTACTCAGTGCTGGGTCAGTGTTTCAGGGACCAGAAGGACATGAAATGAATTGCTGTGCTGGGAAGCTTTTTAACAAGAAAGCACACTAGGTGTGTTACCTATTCATATTTGCCAAGCTTGCTTTCAGCAGATGTTCCCATCCCACTCACATGTTCAGTGTGCTCAATTATTTGCAGTCTCCTGGATGTAGGTCGCTTGTCTCCTATGCCATTGCTCTCCAGACTTACTCCCTGTGGTTTCTGGTCATGTCAGGCTGTTTCACCCACAGTAACAACACTGAATTCCTCGGGTGTTAATCCAGTGCAGCCAAGCCTGTGTCTGGCCCAGGGACATAAAGCAATCCTCTTGCTGAGGGGCCTGCATCTACCATTCATGATATCAAAGAATAAAACCCCTGTTGATTTCGCTTGGCTGGGATCCTGCATTGGGGTGATTCTCTCAGAGATTTGTAGTCAGATCTTCCCTGACTGAGAAATACAGATTCTTCCATAGCTGTATCTAAAAATATTTAAACCCTCCCTGACTATTAAAAATGTCGAGGAGAAAAAGAAATGTACAAACCTCTTCAGTGCTCTGTCACATTTGAGAGATGCTCAAATGACATCTCTGACAATGGGGAAGCCTGTTATTACTCTGCACAGAGTCCTACTTTCCCAAACTGGCATCTTTCTTTGTTGCAGCATAAATTACAGCAGAACTGAAATTTAAATTCAAGGGCAGCTTTTGTTTTGCCTGAAGACAGCTGCAGCTGCTTTTATTCTTGAAGTCCAATTCTCTTAGTAAGCAAATTTTGTGCTCTCTCTCAAAAGAGCTAAAGGTAGTGCTCGATCTTTGGGATGGTTTGAAGCTGTGTGATTTTTTTTTTTTTCCTTAATGAGCTGAAGGCTGGATTGCAGCCAGCTGGAGGAACTAACTCTTGCAATTCTCCAGTGGAAGTCTGGTCACAAGGGGTGGACCATGTGTTAAAAAGACAGAAAAAAAGGGCAGTTCTGTTGTATCTGGTCTCTGGTTTGTCCCACTGCTATTTTTGCTTCCATGGCAGTGCAGTTTCTCTTGCACTTTTATAATTTCTCTCAATCTCTCACAATTCCTCCCAAGCCATGGTGCCTGTGGATGCCTTGGAGGAAATAAGGCTTCTTTGCTTCTATCAGGCTGTATTGACAATGGGTGGAGGGTCCCAATTTAGCAGGTGAGAGCTGACAGGTGGGTGCATGTGGAGAAAGAAGAGAGACAGACATGATGCTGCTATAGAGGGATTGGAGTGAAGACACCCAGAGAGGGGAGTTTCAAAGACTGACAGAATGGGTCAGGTTGGAATGAACCACTGGTAATCCCCAGTGGAGATCACCTAGTCCAACCTCCCTGCTTAAGCAGGCTTCCCTACAACATCAGAATTGTGTTCAGTGGCTTTTGCATATCCAGGGGAGGAGACCCTCAGCCTCTCTGGGCAACCTTTGTGTTTCACTGAAGTCAGAAATGTTGCTTGGTTTTTCTTCATTGTGTCTGTGATGGAGGAGCTGAAATATTTCCCAGAATTGCTTTAGTCTTTGGGGCTCACTGGATGTTAAGGTGATGATATCTTACTGGTTAGAGATGAGGAGCAAGCAGAGCCAGGGCATGGTGCTCCCTGTTCTTGCAGGCCAGCCTGATGATGTGAGTAGCCAGCTTCTTAATATTAGAGCTATTTCCCACCTTGAGGGAAGGTGTGTGCAAAGATGTGGCAATCTTCTTGTGTACCCTAAATCAGATTTATTTGAAAGAATTTAAACATTAAAAGCCTGTGAATTACCAGGAAAGACCTCAACCCAAACCCAAAGCTCTGCTACCTCTTGCATTTATGGGAGTGAATGCTAATGAACTGTGATGAACAGAGGATCCCAACCCATGTATCTGTATCTGGATTCTCAGCCCATCTGAGCACAAGAAGAAACCGATTACAGCACTGATACAACCTGGGTAACACATAATCACTTGTAATCCTAATGCAACCCTCTGCTCCTGTTTTGCTGCCTTGTAACCCATGAATGATAACATTTACATCTCAGACAAGGAATTCAGAACCTTTGGGGACTTTTGTGAATTGAAATGCATAAGCTGTGCATTAGAAAGAAACCATTTTTAACATGAGCAATGTTGTGAGGGTGTGGGTTTTTGATATCCAGCAAGGAATAAAAGCTGAGTTTTGTTCCTATAAGGTTGTGGTGAGTTTTTTTTTGTGGTGGTTGTTTGTTGTTGTGGGTTTGTTTTTTTGTGTGGGTTTTTTTTTTTTTGGTTGTTTTTTAAAGTGCATCTTGGCCATATGGATTCTGTGTATAATTAGAATTAATAAAATGCAGTTGCAGCAGCTGTTACTGTGTGGCTGCTGTCCCAATGTGAAGCTTTTCTTTCTCTTTGCATTAAACAGGGGTCGCCCTTTATTCTTGGTTTGTGATGAGAACTAGAGACAAATTATTAAGAGATTCATTTAGATAATTTGGTTTTATTTTGAACAATGCAGTTTCCTTTTTCAGAATATAAGAGAACAATGAGAGATAATTTTCTTCTGGTGTCAAAGAAAGAAAGACTGGATTTATATCTTGCTAATGTAGTTTGTACATCTACTAATAAAATGGAAGAAAATAATCTGGAGCAAGCTGTTCCGTCACTAATCCCAATGTTTATTTTTGTCTGTAAAATAGCAGAGCTGTTCTCCCTTGTTCATGTTTTGGTCTGCAGAGTCATTTTAGGCTAGACTGTGATGTGACTTTTGTTCAGTGAATATAACTGTTTAAGAAATTGCATGGTAATTTTGAGATCACAAACATTTTAGCCTTGAAGAGTGTTATACCTTATGTTTCTCAAAGCTGTTATAAATGAGCCAAGTTGATTGCCTAATGGTACTACGGTGGATCTTTTGGGATCTCCGTTCTCTTTTTACTTAACCCTGTGCTTCCAGTGTGTTGTGGGAGTCTGTGAAAAATACTGATTGGAGTGGGATTGAGCACTGAACAGTAAAATGCACCAAAGTGAACTAGTTAACCTTAGATGCACTTACCTGTATGCATTTGTGAATATATATATGTCTCTATATAAAATACTTACATGAATTAATGTATACATATTGTGGCAGATAACCGTGGATGTCGTATTTATCTCAAACTTCTGCTGTAGTTTGCTCAGGTATTATTCTGTATTTGGGAGTTCTGTTGAGTATTAAAGTGTGTCTTTAAGAAATGCTGCAAACTGTGTTGTTCATTCCCATCGTGTGTTGATTCTGTCGTGGGGTCCTTTTTCTGTGGTTGTGTATGTTTTCTGTCACCCTGATCTGCTTCTGAGATACCTGTGTGCTCTCTGCAAAAAAGACTGAATTCATGTCTTTAATTTGTTCTTTCCTGTCTTCATTTGGTCATCATAGCTGTGTGGCTTTGAATGTCTGCTAATATAGCTGATTAAGGCACCATTGCATAAAATCCCAGGCTTTAGAAATAGAAAATAGATTTTAAAATATTATCATTACTTTTTTTTATGTTCTGTTATTTTGTGTTATGCAGGAAGGATGTAGGATTTCCAAACAATGTGAAGAGAATTAGGTAAGTGATGAGAGGGCAGTGCTACAACTAAGCCAGTTTTGGTGAACTGAGTTGATTTCCTGTACATATACACAGTGTGATACTTCTTATGTATTTGACCTCACACTTGTTTTCTTCAAAATCCCTGCTTCATTTAGTGTGCAGAACGGGCAGGACTCGGCTCACGAGCAAGTATTTAGTTCATTGCTTTCCCATCATTATGTACTCTGAGAGGTGCTACAGAGGTGGTACTGAAACCCTGAGAAATAAAAGTAAAAATATTTTCTTATTTTTGAGGCCTGATTGGAGATGCTTCTGACCTGATACATCCCCACATGCACCACTTTTCATGTCTGACCACAGCTCCAGCTGCAACAGGGAGTGTCACCATTCCAGCAAGACTGTCTCAGTGTCTCATTTTGGGTACTTAAAACATGTGGATCATCTGATGGGTGATCATTTGTGAAAAATACTGTGTAAGTGACTTTCTGACCTCAGTGAGACTCAGTAGGAGTCAGGGATAGGATCTAATTCCCAGGGTGGCATTTAATGCTCTTAAGCTAAAGAACCCTCAAGAAATCTTCTTATTGCTTTCAGCTCCTCAGATAAATGGTGTAAAGTTTGCTCAGGCAGCTTTCCCAGAGCAGGCCCACTCTGTACACTGAATCAAGTGTCAGGGAAAAGTGATGTGTGACCATACAGCTGAATTGTGACACTTTCTAACTTGAGCTGTGCCTTGGCAACCTTATCAGTGTTTTGGAGTTAATTTTTCATGGTGATTCCCTAGACTTTAGGGATAGTAAAGAGAGCTTCTCTTCACAATTTCCATCGTGTGGTGGTATTAATAACACACATGCTTCAAAGCAAGGTCAAAACTGTTGAACACTTCCATGTGAGCCTTTGCTGCCTGAGCTTTTAGAGGTGGCGATGCTACTGAAAGTGCACCTTCCTTTCTCTTAGATTTGATTTTTATCCCAATAGCTAGATTCTTTAGATGAACTAGATGATTTCTAGTGCAAAACAAATAGAGTATCTTTCCAACCAGACAGTAATTAGATAGCTGGAGAAATCCAGCCTCATTACAGTGAGACAGAGGGGTAGATAGAGGGTTGAAATGTTTAGTGGCTGTTTTCTCCCAAACCTTGCATTTTTTTTGAATTTTTTTTTATCTCCAGTGTTGGACTGAACTGTAACTTCATTCTTTTTCTTCTTTAATCTCTCAAACCAAAAGGATGTTCTGTTTTTATTCTCGTTACCATTTCACACCCAGCTGCCTTTTGAGGATTTAAAAGTAAGTTTTGATGTGGTAGACTGCATTTCTCACATTGGTTTAGTTGTGTTTAACATGTAGCAATTAATTTATGCTTTAAGTTTTGTAAATGCAATGTGGAAGACTAAAAGTATACTTAAAAAATTGTATCTTTGAACTCTGTTAAAAGTTGAAGTAGTCTAACCCTTCTTCTAAGTAAAGTTTAGAGTGACATCTTGTGGTTACACTGATTTCAAGTGGATATAGCTGTTGACATGATTTTTTTGTCCACAGAAAATGTGGTGTTTTCTGTTTCAAAATGTTCTGGATTACTCACCAGAAGTCTATAATGATTTCCAGTATGGCTTTTTGGAGATCAGAGAAAACATTGCTATGTGTCAGGGCTCTGTAGGTATAGTTTATATTTTACTGCATGAAGTTTATCCCATGTATCTGCAAGTTTCCAGTATTTTGAACTCCAAGATGTTTTAATGCTCTTCTAGCTATTTGGAATTTCTCAAGAAGTTTCAATTATCCATAATGCCCATAGCAAGTGGGAGCACAACATCTCTCAGCAGCATGTTTGTGCCAATTCATTAACTGTCCAAAGACTTGCTTAGGTTAGGTAAAGATAAATATGTCCAGGAAGCTGGCATGGAGGATCTGTCAATGTAGACATGGCCAAGCCCATTTCAGATCCGTACTGCAGTAGTGGATGTGTGCTTCCTATGGACCAGCCTCCAAGGTGCTGGGTGGTGTAAATGCACCACCACCATACCATATCCAAATGCCTACAAGGTGCTCAGACTACAGTTTTGTGCAGTTAGTGTAAATGAAATACAAGCCTTTTCAATGCCAGGTGGATATATAGCATAATCCTGTGCCAGAAGCTTAAAGGACCTGGGGAAATGTGAGATTTGCTTTCACTTTTGGGAAGCCTTATGCAGAGATGCAGGAATAGTGGCCCTGCAAAGGGTGTTGGTTGGCATCAGCAATGTATTGCCTGGTTCCTGTCTCTCAAATTAGCCATGCAAAGGTCTTTCCCATTCCTCAGCATTAAAGAGGAGAAAGATGGTGATAATCTGCTAGGTCAAATTTTAACTATAGAAAATGTTGATTAATGTTACCATGGGAGCCCATCTGGCAGCTTATACCTGATTGTAAAATTACCTGTTCAATAAAAGACACTTGACCTTTCCAAGAAATAAATTCTGTTTAGGAGAACAGATTCATTAATGGATCTCAAATAAAAAGACCCTCTAGCTCTGCTCCATGGTGCATCACTCGTAACATGTGGCCCCAGTTCCACTGTCACGTCTTTTGACGCGAGAGGCTGGACTCAGGAAAGGATTCTGTCTTTGTGAAAGTCAGGTTTTTGTTGGAGGTACTTTGGTACTTTGTGAGGATGCCAGCACTGATTGATGTGATGTGCTGGCAACGTTAAGGGCTTTTTAGCTTTGTGGTAAAGCACACAAGGAACACAAAATCCAAGAAGCCCAGCTCAATGATCTTAAAAGAGCCATCTGGTGACCTCATTTATTAATTTGATGAAAAAAACAAAGATGTGACATTTTCAATTAAGATGAATGTTTGACTGCCCTGCCAGAATTGGTTTTGGTGGATAAGTAAGTACAAGTTAAGCTGTTAATATAATCCGAATACTGAAACTGGAAGTGTTGGATGTACATTAGGTGTAAAACAGAGCAAGTCATTTGCAGGGCCTCTCAGAGTGGAATAGCCTGTAAAAGTTATGTTTGAAGTACACAAATTGTGTTTAAATATTTATAGGGATAATTCTAGAGATTTCCTTGGCAAAGCACCTCCACTTATTCCAACAGAAACTATTTAAATAGTAAAGAAATTTGTAGATAGTTAGGTATCAAATTAATGCTGATCTTTTTTAAAGGCCTTCTCCTTTTTTCACAGAAAGAAAGTATTGGTGATGATGTTTCGGAGCAAAAGAAACCTGTTTGCTCTTTCTGTTTCATTTCTGTTGCACAGACAGCACTATCCTTGTTGCCCTTTTTGACTGGCTGCTTGGTGCATTTTGTCCTGTTATGAATTAGAATCTTCTCTAATAGTTTTCATCTGTCAAAGAAAGAATTTGGCTCTTCATGCTGAGACAGGTATTAAGTAGATTTTGCAATGTGAGACTGTGAAGAGGTTTCCCCCTAAGGCAGAGCATGAGGCTGAGATGCCATTGTGCAAACCCCAGTTTTTTTCCAAGTTGTGGCTTCCATTGGTGAACTCCTTGCACTGGCAGCAGAAAACCCATTGATGCAGCCACCAAGAGAAATGGGGCAGAAACCCTGTGCCAGCTGATCCCCACTGCTGCTGAGTGTGGTACCCTGTGTACCCTGTGGGATGTATTGAAAATAAAGACTCATCAGTTAGTGTTTGGGTGGTGGAATAGCTGTTTGAGGGCTTAGTTATTAAATCCTCTGAACTCTAAACAGCTACTCATAGCCTCTTTCAGCAGCATAAAGCCAAAATTTTACTGTGCTCTGATCACTTTAGTCACCTCTTTCATTTTGTCAGAATAAAAAGAAGATTCTAGCAATTCTGGCCCTGATTTTCACCTCACTAGTGCTAGAGTTTCCCTCGCTACAGTTCAGAACTGACATGCTGCCTGAAAAGTCCTCCAGTATTATTAAAAGCCACAGCAAATTTAAATTTGAAGTGGAAATGACTGAAGAACAAAATTACTTGCAGAGTTTGGGGTGTTACTTTAAGTAATTGCTATCTACCTGTATAAATCCCTCTGGGCTGCCTTTTGGATTAAGTGTTCTTTACTTCTTCTCTGAACCTCTTGTTTAATATTCATGTGTGTTGTTAAACAGCTGCTGCATCCTGTCCAAGTTAAAAAGGGGGATGCATTTCAGTAGCAAACCAAGTGACGTTTAAATACCTCTCTTGTCTATTTCAGAGCAGCAATATTGGAGTTAATTAACATTTCTAAAGCACTTAAGTCCTTGAATGAGAAGTGCTATGGTTGTGCAAAGCAGAGTTTATTTCAAGCTCTTACCTGGCCGTTTTGACCATTTGCTAAATGCACTTGAGAGCAAGCACACAAAATGTGCTATAATGCTGACTTGATTTCTTTTCTTTAAATGGGAGCAGAATCGGGATACGCTTTCCAACAGTATAATAATAATTGCAGAAATGTAGGTGCTCTACTTAACCTGAGAAAAAAGCTCTTCACTTAATTAGCAGCCTGGCATTTTGCAATAGATGGTGATATAAAAAGGTTGTATTAACACAGTGCAATATAGAAGGACCTTGTTAGGTTTTATTACATTTTCTTCTTGGTAATTTATTACGATTAGAAAGCCTAATTCTTTGCTTATCTTGTAATTATACCAGGGTGTTTATAAGCAGGAGTTCCAGCTGCTTTTCTGTATAGTCTCATTAGATGTGAAATTAGAAAGCTTTTTAGACTGTTAATATTTGCTCACTACACAGGGCGCATAAAGCATTTTGCAATGCATGTATTATGTGAGGTCAGCATTATATTTTGTGAGTTGCTACATGAGTTTCAGCAAGGACAGTGAATCTCATAGATTTGGATAGTCTTCAGAGGAAGGCCTCTTTATTTTGAAGACCACGTTTTTAAAATCCTCCTCTGGAATAGGGAGGTAACTAATATTCCCCAGTCACTCAAAGTGCAGTTTTAGGTGTCTGTGTGTATAGTCTCCATTTGACACCTCGGAGTGTCTGGTGACAATGTCCCTGTCTGAATATCACAAAAGCCTCCTGAGGAGTCCTGTCCTTGTGTGTAGTGCCCAGCTGTGATCATGGCTCTGCTGGGATTTCTTTATGGATTGCAAAACCCAGCTGATCTGAACAAAAGCTTTAGTGACTGACCCAAGACCTCACAGGACACTTGTGACTGAACACAGAGCTTAACTAAGGAATCTAGAGCCTACATCATATAATGAGATCATCCTGATTTAGGCTGTCAGCCTCAAGTTATAATGGAAAGCATTGTCTGGTTTCATTCTCTTGGAGAGAATTTAGGCCAGTCAAGGACCTATTCTCATTCGGTTTTGTTATCTTCACTGTGGAAGATGAGATGTCTACCTAGAGCAAAATGGGCCACAAAATGGCAGGCAGTAATTACAGATCAGAACATTTGGAAATAGGAGCAGGCATTGAGCTATTACTGGTGTTAAAACTATTAATACTTAGGTGTCTCTGTATGTTGCATTGTTCGTGATAAATTCTTTCTTTTACAATCTGTTAATTACTGGAAATTATCTGTCTTACAGTTTGGACAAACGAATGTCTGTTAGAGGATGGAACTGCCATCTGTGAGACTTTGCACTGGTAGTCTTGCTTTCAGAGGAACTTGCTCATAACATGAAATCTGAGTGATTATGATGGAACAAACCAGCTTCATGAACTCTGTCCACATGCAATAAGGATCAATGTTTTAATGAGAATATAAAATCAAACCTGGATATTTTATTGCTGTTCTGCTAAACTTGCCATTATTCTGACCCTCTGTGAGTGAGAGTCCCCTGATTTTATTTGTTCCCAATCTTTTGTGCCTCTCTGAGAGGAACTTTATATAAGGGCATGGAGTAATGGGAAAAGGAGAAATGGCTTTTAACTGAAAGAGGGCATGTAGAATCACAGAATACACTGAGTTGGAATGGATCCATAAGGATCATCAAGTCCAACTCCTGGCCCTGCACAAGACAGCCCCAAGAGTCACACCCTGTGCCTGAGAGCATTGTACAAATGCTCTTGAACTCTGTCAGGTTTGGTGCTGTGACCACTTCCCTGGGGAGCCTGTTCAGTGCCCAAACACCCTCTGGGTGAAGAACCTTTTCCTGATACCCACCCTAAACCTCTCCTGACATAGCAGTAGGCCATGCCCTCTGGTTCTGTCACTGGTCACCAGAGAAAAGAGATCAGTGCCTGTCCCTACTCCTCCCCTCACCAGGAAGCTGTAACTGCAATGAGGTCTGCCCTCAGTCTGCTCCAGGCTGAACAGACCAACTGCCCCCAGCCACTCCTTATTTGGCTTCCTCTCAAGGCCCTCCAACATCTTTGTTGCCATCCTTTTGATGTTCTCTGGTAGTTTAATATCTTTGTTATATTGTGGTCAGCAGAACTGCACAAATTATTCAAGGTTAGATTATATGTAAGAAACAAATTCTTTCCTGTGAAGGTGATAAGCACTCCAGCAGGTTGTCCAGAGAAGTTTTGGATGTCCCATCCCTGGGAGTATCCATGGTTAGGCTGAATGGGGCTTTGAACAACTTGGTCTCTGCCCATGGCAGCAGGGTTGGAGTAGATGATCTTTAAGGTCACTTCCAACCCAAGCTGGTCTAGGATTCTGTGAGCTGAGCTAGGAGAGAGAAAAGCTTAGATAACTGTAACCAGCCCTTGTGCATTATCCACAGGCCCAAAGAAACTGAGAGTGAGATTCAATCCACATAGTTTGTACCACAGATGGGTTGGCTTTTAGAATTACAGTTATATCCCGAAATATAAGGGTATATCTCTTTAGATCTTAGAAAGAGATGGTGCCTTTGAAAGCAGGAAATCCTGTTTGAGCTGAGATGACCTGGTTAGATTGGCTGAGTTGTGTACTAAGAAATCAGCCAAACCGGAACAATAAAAAGAGCAAACATAGAAGAATAGTGAAAACAATTACTGCTTTAAAACATGCTCTAAAAATTCTGCTTCTGGATTGAGCTGGCTTTGTTTCTGTAAGATCTTTGTATTTCAGAACAGACATCCTGCAGGAGAAGGAACCTTTTTTAGTTTGGACATGATATCTAGTTGTGCAATGTATTTTTTTGCACTAGTTTCAGTATCATTTACCTAATGAGTCTGAGCTAGAGATGTACAAAGCACCAAGGCAAGAAAATCTGTCCTGTGTGTGGTGCAAATGTTGCATGTCAGAGGGAAGGACAAGATTGCTCAAAAGCTTTGTTGGTGATTAAGTGAGGTGTATGTGTGACAGCATAAGAATCCCAGTTGACACTCCACACAAATTAAAATATATACATCTTTCATTAGCTGCTTGTCTGGGACTATAGCAGTTTGTAGAGTAACCTAAAAACAGGACTGTAAATATTGGATAAGTACATCCAGTACTTTAATGAGATAAAGTAACTGCCAGGGCTCTTGGGAAGGTAAGGGACAAGCACTCACTGTTCAGCTTTGCAAAATGTATTGTTTATCATGTAGGGCTCTATGGCTTGGAAATTACCACCAAGCCCCAGTTTCTCATTGGAGTGCCTTTGTGTTATCTCTTATTCATGACCTTTGCTGTCAAGACAATTTCTTCCTTTTAAGATTTTGGTCGAAGGAGAAAATCAATCAAACAAGTTAGTAAATTTATATAAGAGATAATGATAGCTATCTTCTTCACTTCAGTACATTTACAGCTTTGGCCTCTGCAGTTAAGATGAAAGGGTGGGATTTGTGCCTTTTTGTGGGATTTGCCTCTTTTTTGATGTATTTCTCCTCAGCCCAGGATGTCAACTGTCTCTTGAAGTACCAGACTGCTGAGGGGTTTCCTTCAGTATTTGTCTACAGAACTTGGTGTAGCATTAGGATATACAGTGAAGATCCCTGTAATAAGGCTGTGCTCTCTTTGTACCCTGTGGGGTTTTTTTTTGGTTTTTTTGCAAGTTGTCTTTACTTTCACTTAAGAAAGGCCTAAAAAGTGAACTGTGATGTTGGTTTGTCAAACACCAGATTTGTGTTTGTGCTTTTAGGTTTGGGTGATTGTAGATTGTCAGTTGGTGAGGAGATGGATCTCTGGAGAAATGGCATGGGGTTGTGAGGTACAGCACAGTAATAATGCTGTAATAATTTTATGTCAGGTGCATTTTGCATTTAAATGAGGAATTGGCATTAAGTCAAGACAATCCTAAGGTACTGGAGTATGTCTGGGTGAAGAAAAGGGCCAGTGCCTTGAACTTTTCCTGAGCAGTGTGAGTGATAATTAAAGGATTAGAGAAGAAGACAAAGGGTAGCTAGGACATATATACACAGTTCTCAATGGGATAAACACATGAATCCTGATTGGAACATGAATTCAGATAGACAACTTAAATACATTCTAATAAAAATTGTGTTATATGGTTACACTAGGTTTGTGAGATAACCTGTGCTGGCAAAGTGCTCTCATCCAGCACCACTTCTAAGGATAAAGACAAGAACTGCAGGATTTCTCAGTCCAGATTCATATTCTGCAAGATTTGCACTCAAAAAAATCAGTTGTGAAAGTTTCTGGAAAACCTTCCTTGAAACAGGACTTGTTTGACTGTGTAAGGGAAATACATGCTGAGCTGTGCCAAAGGTTTGGAGATATGGATGTGCCTGAAGAGAAATCTCTTCATGAAACTCAAAAGCATTTTTGTAGGATTGTGATTCATTCAAATTGTCAACTTCCTCCAGTGTCTTTAGTGCCAGTCCTCATAATGTGTTTGAAAAAACAATAGTATAAAAATAGCAATGATAAAAAGGAAAATGTTATAGTTTGACATAGTTTCTCTCCCAGACATCATCTTTTTTGCTGCAGAAGAGCTTCAGAGAATATTACAGTTCCTTTTCATTGCTTTCCCTGGAAATCACTGGACATGAGAGGTATGGTAGTCACATATCTCAAACCCACTGCTCATCATTTATTGCTATATACTGTGCCACAAACTGGAATACTTTTTCCCAAACCAAAAGATATTTGCTGAGTGTTTGGCAAAGAAGAAAGTTTTGAGGAGCCCTTCACTACCCAATAAATTTACAATAATTCCCAGCTAACACTTTTTTGCTTGGAAGTACAATTTCCATAGTGCACTGAAAAGACCTAAAGAATTTGCTGTATACAGGTTATATCTCTAGGACTCTCAGTGGCACCAGGAGTGAATTCCAAACCTCTGCACAGCTGAGGGTGATGGAGATTGTCTACTCTTTCTGAACTGGGTAATGCTCTCATAAAGTAGCATCCAGTAAAGTGTGCAGATCTCATGTGGAAGCAATATACACAAGTGCTGGGGCTGAACAGATGGCTCACAAGTGCAGAAGAAGCTGCAGTCAGCGAATTCTTAATAGTTTGCTTTAAGTATGACAAAGTTACTGCAAGGCAAGCAGGAGTATGGATTTCCAGCAGGTTTGTGAACTGCCCATGTGCACGCTCCCACTATCCAACAAACTGTTCTCAAAGAATGTACTGACAGCTGAAATCTAGTTGGAAGTGTCTGTATTAGTGAACTAACCTGGGAACACATATTTCCACACAGAGGACTCAATCATCTCCATGCAGAATAGCTTGACTGGTTTGTGACAAGGTTTTGGCCCATTTGACCCGCATTCTTTACGGTCCAGGGATTGTCCCCATAAATCAGTGTACATGGCTGCTCTGTTCTGGAGGCTAAGAGAATTTTAAGGTGTGAATCCAAGCTCAGCTCTAGAAGGTGATTCCAAGTGTGTGCAGTTGACATGGCGTAGCTTGTGTACTGTTGAGTAGCATCTCGCAAGCACTGTCAGAATCTGCCTTCAGACTCTTCAGATGTTGCAGGTTGTCCCTGTTGATCTTACAGAAGTGTCTCATCTTTTGTCTAGCCTAAATAATGTGCTTGATAGCAGTCACTCAACACCTTGTTCTTGTGGCTAAAATTGATTTTACTGCATCCAGGCAGATCCAAGGGCCCGTATAGCTTCTGTGGACAAATATGTTGTCAGTGAAGAACCCTGGTTGGCTGCTAGTTAACGCATAAAAAATAAGGCTGATAGAATTAATGAAAATGGAAGCCTTTGGAAAGTTTTTAATCATCTTTCTAAAGGGATGATGGTTCACAGTCTAGAGTGAAGCCTTAACGTAGTCCAGAAAGCAAACCATGTTCTGGCGTGCATCAAAAGCAGCATGACCACCAAGAGGACAAGCACAGTGTTTCTCCTGCTCTATTCTGCTCTGGTGAGGCCCCACCTGGAGTGCTGCATCCCTGTCTGGGATCCTTGGCACAGGAAGGACATGAACCTGTTATAGCAGGTCCAGAGGAGAGAAATGAAAATGATCATGAGGATGGAACACCTCTCCAGTTAAGGAAGACTGAGGGAGTTGGAACTGTTTGGCCTGGAGAAGAGAAGGCTCCAGCAAGACCTTACTGTGATTTTTTAATACTTGAAGGGGGCTTATAAGAAGGATGGGGACAGACTTTTTAATAAGACCTGTGATGATAGGTCAAGGAGGGATGGTTTTGAGATAAAAGGGGGTAGATTTAGACTAGATAAAAGGATTTTTTTTTAAATTTTTTTTTTTTTTTTAATTTTTTTTTTTTTAATTTTTTTTTACAATGAGGGTGATGAGGCACTGGCACAGATTGCCCAGAGAGGTGGCAGCTACATTACCACTTCAATATTGTAAAAATCTTCATTTGGCTTAACAATCAAATCTCTCCTGACTGCATTATCCCCAGTTCATTGATCCAAGAAACATAAATTATTTCTATTAAGCACAAACATTTTCAATAGGGATATTCTACATACTGTGCAAAACTTCAGCATTTTACCTATGTGTTTTATAATATTTTGATGATCTTTCCTTTGCTTATTTGCTCTGTTGAGGCCAAGCATGAGAACTGCATCTTTCACAGCATCTGCACCATTAGAAAACTTGAATTATTTTAAGGAAGTAAAATCTTCCCATCCCAAACAGCAGTAAAAGTCCACTTTGTCACAGCAATATCCCAGTGATGAATGTTCAAGGGCAAAGCTTTGATTAATGACAGCTGCAGTTTGGATTTCACTGATGGTGATTTTGTACCTCCTTCCAGACAGCTGCACACTTACTGCAAGTATCTAACTAGACATATTTATTATGGTAGTTTGGTTAAATAGTCGTATAAATGAAGCATATGGATACTTGTATAATTTGCATCTGCAGCGTGTGACTATTATGTGAAGTAGGCTTCTACGAGAAGAGTATCCATCCTTCTGTTGAGATATTATTTTGTTAAATTAGGAAGGTCTCTGATTGGGTTCCATAGAAGGGAAATACCAGTCTACTAAAGGTCCTGGGGCATGAAGGGATGCAGTTGTTCTCCATTCAAAAGCACATTAATACACTGAAAGTTGTCCAGTGATTTCAGCTGCCCCTCCAAAATGTTGAGTTTAGCAAAAAAATTAGCAACTTTTGGGTGAGCATAGCAAACTGTAAAGCAAGTATACTGCCTTCTATTCAGTGTTCTCTTCTTTATAAATGTGAAAGACTAGTCAGCAGTTGTGGTCCTGGGGTTGCTGTGCAGGATTGTAACTGTAAATAGGATATTGTGGTAACTGGGTAGGAGTAGAGCTGAGGTGAGGCTCCTAAAATGACTGGTTTCACCTGTAAGTTGTTACTGTAATGTAATTAAAGTGGTGGTTGTGCAGTGATTGTTGGGAATTTGTATTTTGCACGCAAGTAAAGCTGTAGAGAAACCATCAATATGCTCCATAACACAAATTTTGGCGATTTTATTGTACAGATGTTATTTCAACTCTGAGTTGTGTTACGTGATGTAAAGTGTGTCTTCCTCCACTTTATACCCAGGAATCTCCTGCAAAATAGAAGCTCCATTTCTATTACTCCCCTCTACCATTTTCTTTAAAAATTAGGTTTTTGAAGCTATCTATTTACAAGGTATTTGTTATTTTATATGCAAAACAGAAAGTAATATAATAAGGTTGATTATGCACATTGGCAGATACCAAACAGACTTCAGGCACTTGATGTGCTACATTCTCTGACCTTGTCTCTGCCTCAGCAAGGATTCCAGCCCTTCTTGGCCTGTCCATGCTTGCCTCCTGCTTGCCCTAGGTGTCTTCCCCCACCACGTGCTGTTACCTGCAGCATAAATCCCGATTTACCTTGAGGAAACAGGGCAAGAGTCTCACCATGCAAAAGGAACCGCCCGTCAATTGTTTGGTGATTGTAGTCAGCAGCGTTGCAATGCAGAGGGAGATGCACAGACCAATTTATGGCTTCAGAATTAATTTCTCTTGTGAGTTGTTACTAGCAGGTAAGGTGCAAAAAGCACTTGCTCGAGCACTCCTTTTTTTGTTCAGGGACTGCAGTCATGGGGGTTGTAAAATCCTACAAGGTGGTGCTAGAGTTTGAAACATCACTGCAGCAAACAAGAAGGTTTTGAGCTACAGAAAGTGCCCTGCTCCCACATCTCAGCAGATTCCAACAAATTAATGTTAATTCTTTCTTTGTCCTTTGTGTACTATTAAGTGCATTTTCTTCACAAGCTAATAAACCATAGTGGGGTGATAGTGTCTAAAATAAAAGTAAGTTAAGAAATCTTTTACTTCCTATTGTTTACTGTTTTTTGTGTACAATATGCTGTGCTCCTTAGGACAAGTAATTAATGCAGGTGATGTGGTTTTAGGGTGGGTTTACTCTCGAGGAATGGTTTATACTATACTAATTTTTTTTTCCTTGCTTGACAAGGGCTGGGAACAACGAGTAAGAGTTGTCACCAGGTGGCACCATTAACCTAAGTTATGTTTCAGTGAGGTGAATGCAATGAAGTTTATGTTCAAAAGGAATTTAGTAGAGAGATTGCTCTTTTCACCTTCCTTCAAAGTAAACACACAGCACAGAGAATAGGCCAAATACTTTTCTGTTCACTGACACATGAGATTATTTCATGCATTTGCAGTGCTATAATGTGGTGAAGATCCTTCCCTGCTTTGTGTATGGTAAGTAAAATGCATGCCTCTATTTCTCCAGAAAACCCTTGCCTGCTTAAGAATTTTGCAATGTATTTCACATCTGACACATCGAAAAGTGAGATTTCCCCTAGTGAAATCCCAGAACAAGTCCAGGGATATCTCAGATGAAAACACTCGTGTTTAAATATAGTTTGAACATTTTAAGACTATATTCTATGAAGCTAAGCAATAAGAAGTCGATTTTCCTTACTTACAGTGAGTAGCACCATGGGCAGTGCAGGGGAGGTGATGAGCCCTATCCCTGGCTGCTGTTCCAAAGTGGTGCTGGTGATGCCGTCCCCCTCTGCACCAGAACTGCTGCAGCCTCCATCAGCTTGTGCTTCTTCTTGCACTCACTGGGTGGTGTAGCTGTCCTCTGAAGCAAGGAACAAAACTTTTCCCCTTGCAGACATTGAAATAGCTTGAGTTGAAAAGTTAGAGTTTGTTTTGAAAGGGTCGGGTTGCTTTTTAAATGGCTTTCAGAGGATTTTATCAGCTTGATCCTAAGATTGTAAACATGGTGGTGTTTTTTCTGAACAGTGATATTAACCTAATGGCAAGAGATTAGGATGACCCTTGGGAAACAGCAAATTCTTGCCTTCTGATCAGGTATTAAGAAATGCAGACCATTAACTAGTTCTTTCTGAATATGCTGGAATATTTAAACTTAGTGGTGTTTTAGCTAGCAACTCCGGGATACTTTAAAACATATTTGTAGGGTGCAGGTTGTAGTTTCTACTTAGCTCATAAAGGTAAGCAGGAAACCAGAGATTTATACTTTAAAGGATTATTTCATGAAATTTTTATTGGAATGAAACCACAAATAGTTTTTGTTCATGTGAACTGTGTGAATTGTATGGTCACATCAAAGCAATAGGTTGATTATACTGAGGCACATGCTCCCTTTTCAGTGATTTCAAGGGTGTTACTGGGTACCAGCTTATTGTACTAAACTGCAAGTCATGCTGTAATTTAGGTTATACATATATTATGTGGGGTTTTTTTACCTCTGCTTGCTTCTCTGGTCAGCTGTGAAGGTCACTGATTATGCGGTCTTTGTGTCAGTGTCCAGTCCTTGTATTGAACAGAGGTAATGGAGTCTGTCCTTAGGAATACTAAAACCCTGAATGGACTAAGCTCTGAGGAACGTGATCTAGTTACCCCTGCTTGAGCAGGGAGGTTGGAGTAGGTGTTGTCCAGAAGTGTCTTCCAATCTCTGCCACTCTGGCTCTGTGTCTAACAGAAGAAAGGTCTTGGCAAACAGAACTTTGGAATTTCTCTGATTAAGCCTGTGTGGAAACTGCAGAATTGTTCTCAGGTCTACCCCTTGCTGGTAAAGATAAGGGCAATATTCAGAGCATGTGGAAAGAAAAATTCTCTTGAGATTTACATTTTGTTGCAGTTTTTTACTGATGTTCAATTGCAATGAATTATTGCAATTGACCATTGCAATGCAATAGATGCTTAAATTCCAATTTGTCTTCAGCCCCTAGCAAAGCAGAAAGTGTGCAAGGTGAATCTACCAGGCACTGAGCAGCTGTGGAATTTTTTTAAAAATTTTTGGGGGGTTAGTTGCTTAGGGTTAGAAGGTAGCAAAATTCAGCAACACAATATCTTAAAGAAAAATGCCATTAAGGATCTGGCAAAAATATTGTCAGTTCTAAAGCATCCTGTGTGTACACTCAAACCTTTTCAAGTTTTCATGTGCTGACTCAGTGAGCATTTTAAACAGCAGCAGTAGCAGTATTACTGCAACCATGTTCCAAGGAAGAAAGTGATGCAGGCCTTGTAGGGAGAACAATATCAGCCAAGTAGCGTTTTTTGACAAAAGAGGGTATTGCCTGATGTCGATTTTATTGGTTTATGTAGTAAAAGGCAAATGGAAACAGTGACATTATCAAATGCATCTGTGGTCAAAAAAATGTTATCTTTTTTCACTGTTTGAAGGATCCAAATGGGGTATCAGGAATATTACTCCTGAGTCTTGATAGGACTTGTTTATTGTTTTCCTGTTTCTCTCACTTTTAAATGGAGACATGGATGTGGCAGCAAAAAGGAAATAAATCTAGTGTTGTAGATATCTTTATCTAGGATGCTGCTTTCAGTAGAATCCTCAGCACCCTAAAGCCTGTAAATCATGTAATAACATAAATCCTAAATGTAAATCCTAAATTCCTTGGTGTCATAAAATACTAGCAATACTTCAAACCATTTCTTTTCACTATTTTCCTGAGGGGTTTAATTTTTGTATTTCCTCTGTATGTATTTCTCTGCATTATTTCACATTTCTGGTTTAAATTGCTTTGCCTTTTCTTTTCCTTTTTTTCATTTTTTAATTTTCTGTGGTCAGTAGCAAGGCATTGATTTTGTACAGGCATCATCTGGATTTCCCGCAAGTACTGCAAGGACCCAAATGTTTTCTTGGATGTGATGCTGCAGGCAGCTGCCTGTGCTTATAACTGATTCTGTTCCTGACAGCTTTAAATTATTGCTGTTTGCTTGCCTGCAAGCCTTCACTGAAATTCTTGCACAAGCCCACATATATCAGGAAAAATGTGGGCAAAAAAAATGAAGAAAACAATTTATCCATCACTGACAGTTGAGCAGTGCATAACAATCTCTCAGTGGCTGGTCAATGGTGAGCAGGGGCAGTGGCAGTTTCGTAATGTGTGATTTGGGGTCAGAATGTCTATAGGACCTGCAGACCTCCTATTTGCTCTTCAGAATTTTATCTGCACTCATATAGACAACCAATGAATAGTTTATATTTCTTTTTCTGTTAGGAGTTTGCATTCAGGTTATTATTTATACATTGCTCATCTGAAATGTAGCAGAACTGACGGGTGGTTTTCTGACTGGAATGGAGTGGATCTGATTTCAATTAATCATTAACTTAAATAGGGGTTTTTCTGGAATCCTCACCTGGATGAAATTTTTTGTGAGTGGTTTTTCTTAATTTCTTTTTTAAATGAATTGACAATAGCTAAAGTTATTTATAAATGACATTCATATTTGGCAAGGACTGCTGACTGAAAAATATTCATAGAATATATCAGATTGGAAGGGACCCATAAGGCTTGTCAAGTCCAACGCTCTGCTCCTCACAGGACTACCAAAAGTGAACCATGTGACTAGGACATCATCCAGACATCCTTTTAGCTCTGACAGGCTTGGTGCTCTGGTCATAGAATCACAGAATTATAGAATGTTAAGGGTTTGAAATGGACCTTAAGGACACCAACACCCCCTGCCATGGGCAGAGAGAACTTCTGCTACACCAGAGGTTGCTCAAGGCTTATCCAAGCTGGCTTGGAACTCTACAGCCTCTACTCCCTAGCCAACCTGTTCCAGTGCCTTACCCTCACAGTAAAAAACTTCCTCCTTTTAGCTAACCTAAATTTCCCCTCTTTCCATTTGTGGAGTTCAGTTTCTTTTCTGAATACTTATGGGGAAACATAAAGGCATTTTAGATCTATCTCTGGACTGGTCAGTAGCTGGCTAAGTTTCCTGTTTGGGCACTGGAGATGGATGTATCCACTGGTTTTCAGTGTGTGGTACTGACCAAGCTACTGTGACTGGCACAGGTTTCCATTCTGGCTGCACTCTGAAATCTGATTTTTCAATCATCTCTTACTCTGTAGGTTTATTAATCCAACTTAACCGAATTCTGTCAACTGCTCTATTCTCTCTCCAAGTAAAATAAAATGCAACAATGCCTGACTCATGTTTGTGTACCACATTTTCTGAAATAGGTGTAAATTTGTATATTTTTCTGCTTTATTTTACTGGCTACACATCAGATACCCAAGAACTTTCTGGAAGAACACACTCCTAACATTTTCACAGGAATCTCTGTGGTTTTCATATCATTGGTTACACTGAATCTTAATTGATTAAGTCCTAAATCAAGCTCGAAAAGGATGCTGATCACCCAATTTTTTTTCCATGGCTACAGCTCAAGGAGCTTATAGTATAAGGTAAGGAGAGATGGACAATGCAGCAGAGCCAGGCTCTACAGAAGATGCACAGAAAGGTGGGCATAGTGGTGTTTGGACATGTTTTTATAAGATCCAAATAAATTTAGGCTTATAAATACGCCAAAGAGTGGTATCTTCCTCATGGGAGTTAATAATTAATTTGAGTGTTGGAAAATGAAATTCTAGCTCAGTTCCTGTAGCACACAGCTATTTTCAGTGCAGTTGGGAAGCACTGACTGTGCACTGAGGGGACAGTGCACAGTGCAAAGTCAGTCTCAGCTCTGCTGCTGCTGTTCCTTTTACACCTGAAAACTGTGTCATGGGGAACCCCTGGAGCTTGGTCTTCAGAAAACTACTCTGAATCAGATTCCTTCCTGTGCCAGCAGACATCCTTTCAACCAAGGAAAATATTCTGCCGCCCTTGAACTGTCAGCCTGTGAGATGGAACAGCCCAGCTCAGTGTGTTTGCCTGAGTCTACTTCTCAGAGTCAGCGGCTCTTTGCTGACCTCCTGGCCGGGACAACGGCTTCTTACCTGCTCTCGAGCCTATTTGTTCTCTTGCAGCTCTGCTACAACTGACATTTGCTAGGAGTTTAGCTCTGAATCACCTGAATACACAAATCTTTCTGCCTATAGTTTCACCGGAAGGTGAACACTAACTGAAAATAAATTAATTTGGCATCGGTGCCTGTGTCTCTGCTGTGCTGCCTGGGTGGGAGCCAGGGGTGGGTGAGTGTGTTCATTGAAAGAGGTTCCTCCCCAAACTGTATTTGTTAGTGAAACCCTAACTGTGATGCTGTGCTTGCCATGTAAGGAGCAATGGGTAATTCTGTAGAAGCTTGGTAACAACAATCACATCTGTACAGCTAGGGATGCTTTCTATGCATGATGTTTATTTGATTGCTTTTTTTCTTCGTGCTTGTCTTCCTCTGTACATCTGTACTCAATACGTTATATTTGGTAAACTCAGACCTATCAGATGAGAGGGGAAAAAAATTCTCTGGGGTTAGTTGGTTCTAACATTCAATATATCACTTGGAAATATGTCATCTAAATGTCTCTGTTTTTAAACACCATCTTTGGCTGAAAAACTGGTTTCATGGAGAAACCTAGAGAAATGAATGCAGAAAAATAGAACATAAAAATCCTGGAAAATAAGAGGCAGTATTGCTCTTCCTTTCATTCTTGTTGTCTGCTTCTGGGAATTAGTTAGATTAGGTAAACCTAAAAGACAGGAGAGGAGAAAGAAAATACATCCAAAACTCATACTTACATTAACAGAACAATATCCTGAAAGGGAAATCATGCCAAATGTTGCATCTGTGCCTTTTGCAAGATGGTGATAAAAAAGCAAAAGAAATCTCTCCATTTTCAAGATAGCTTCAAAAAGAAAGCAACCAGACATGGAACCACCTCCCACACCTCATTGCCAGCGGCTCTTGCATGTGATGTCCTTGGATGCCCAAAAGATTAGCCAGTCTCATCCACCTGGCCCATGTCTCAGGGATCAAAGACATTTCTCCATCTACAAACTTGAGCTCGTGGTAAGTATACTTTTACTAAGTTGTGCAATATTTTTATAAAAAACAGTGTTACAGCTTTTTTTGTAATTGTACTGAAGCACAAATTTGTTTGTGTCTATGAATTGTCATGAATTAATGAAAAGAAGGAAAGGCTGTAGTACAGTGTAAGAGGGATAGCTTTGTGAAGGCTATTATGAACTACAAGAGTTGATATTCCTTTCTTTTCTTTTTCAGCTCTCTGAAAGTGAAGAGGACAAATTGAAAGTTACAGTCAGAGAAGATTAATAGGGATATCTGACTCTTGAGAGGGCAACAGTCCTCTCATGTGGCAATGCATTACAAACAACAAAAAGGTATCCTTTAAAATTACTTTGTGTTCTCAGTAGGAGCAGACAGAGCACGTGCCATGGGAGATTGACATCCACATTTTATTTTCATAGATGAGGAATCTGTTAAAAAATCACACACAAAAAGCAAAGAAAGGCAGATCTAATCTGTGATTTGGTGGTCTCCATATCATATCCAACCAGTCTGGAAGTTTCTTCTGCAGTAGTTTTATTGACTTAATCAAATGGCAGTTTTTGTTTAGCAGGTGCATTTTCCTTCTCTTTTGAGGTAAAAGGCCTTCCCAGTTACTAAATGTCAGTTACAGTTCATTTACAGCTGAAACTCAGAAATTGGATGAAGTTTCAGCCTCTCAGTGGTCATTGACTCAGGACTAGACTGAGCAGAGAATAATGCCACTTCTTGACAGCTGGAAAGGTATCTGATTGTCAGCTGCAACCTGTGAACGATCAAGTCTAGGACCTGAAACCAAACAAGAGTTTTGCACTTGACTTGTGTGAAATTCATGTTTGTGTCTGGTTTTGCTCTGGTTTCACAGACATTAAATGAGAGTCTACATTTATGGTGGCACGTCATCAAAATTGCTCTAGGCCAGCTGGATACCACAGGCCTTTCTTAAATTCAGAGAAGTATTACACTGGATCATTAAACTTCTAATTTAATGCTCATTATACCTGAAGAAATTATTTTCCTCTCTTGGTGCTGTGTCCTTTTCTGCTTTTCTTACTGCAAGTTTAATAACTACCAAGCCTTATCTTCCTTTTAAGAAGAAACAACTGCTTTTAATCCAATGAAAAACACATATTCTTGAGAAATCAATGATTCTGTCATCTTAAACTTGCTGCCATCAACACTGAAGGTGTAAAGTTTGATCTCATTTGGATTCTGAATTACTGAAGGTCTGAGACATCAAAATGTTTTCGCTAGAGGCCAAAGAAGGTGGAACAGTCTTCTCTGGTCTCTTCTTGTTGACTTCTCACAAGATTCTCTATAGCTAGGAAGCTGTGGTCCTTGAGATGTCTGTGCTGACACTTCTTCACAAGCCCCTTATCCACTTACTCAGCAACTGCTTCTTAAAGTCTTTCCTGGAGTGTAAGTCTGGCATTTTCTGGATGTACCTCCGTGTAAGCACATCTCTATCTTTACTGGTTTCCCAGCTGAATTTCTGCTTAAAGTGGGTTGATAGAGGCGAGTGAATCGAGCACACAGCTGGGCACTCCTCATACTCTTCTCTATTTCTAGATGTAGCTGACTGTCATTGTGGAGGGACTTCACTGCTCTTTGTAGAGGATTTAGCCTGTGCAAGAAAAGGGTCACGTTCTGAGAAATTAAGAAAAATCATCTGTGTGGCAAGAGTGACATGGAGATTTCAGTAGCTCATCCAGGCTTTGCTAGAAAGCCACGGGAGTTTGGAAAGAGTCTTCAAGTAGGATTGAGATACATGATGTCAGAGGAGGTTTGTGATGCAAAAAGTCTATAGGGCCAGTATTACGAAGTTTGTATAAGACTCTTCTGTTTTAGCTGTGCACTGTTATTGTTGTTTTACATGTCAAAGACACTTCCTGCTTACAATATAATTTTAAGATCCTTGTTTCTTTCCTGTAGCACTAAAGATATCCCAGGGCCTCAGGCTACATACTTGGGAGAAGAATGCTCTTGGATAATGTGAAAATAAAACTGGTTACTTAAGACCAAATGGACTATAGAAATGTCTTACACAAACAGAAGTGAAGAAATGAAAACCAGACTTCTTCTTACACCTAAATTAAATGAGAGAGGTCTCTGTCTGTCTGTATCTCGCAGAGTGGCTCTAAATGCTTTCCTGATGCACACCTTCTGAGGAATTCTTTTATCTGTGCATGTCTTACATTTCAGGTTTACATGCATCAAAGGGAGCCTATTCCTGGCAGAAAGCATTAGCTGATCTTCAGCAAGTCCCTTAAAGGATCTGAATGGGGTTAATCTTTACCCTCAACACATGTACTACTTTTCTTCTCATACTCATTCAATATGTTTCAGTCATTTAGCTAAAATGAGGGGTCTTAATGTCTTAGACCAAGCATTAATCTCCTGCAGTACACTGGCTATTGAGTAGCTCTTTGACTTAATGAATATTACCTTCTCTCTGATTCAGTGTCTCCCTCCATGGGAGTAAATATTTTATATTCGAGCAGCCTGGGCTAGTGGAAGGTGTCCCTGCCCACGACAGGGGAGCTGGAACTGGGACATCTTTAAAGTCCCTTCCAACCCAAACCATTCTGTGAATCTCTGTTGAATATGCTTAGTATGAACATCTAAACGGTGCAGAGGTATGCAGATCACTGAGACCAGTTGGGCTGGTAATTCAATAGTTTAGATACCATCATAGATTTGGGCAAAGGAAGCCTTACAAGCTTTCTTTTCCTATATAATGGCAAAAGGCAGAAATCAGATTGAGAGAGATTCCTGGGGAAATATTCTCAGAATCTTGATGAAGGGTACTGGGAAATCACAGAAGGAAGGGCAGAGGAAGAACTCAAAGACGAAAGAGGGGCAAAAAGGCAATGGCCTGAGGAAATTGAATTCAAAATCAGCCCACTCAGGAGCAGAAGAAAACATGGCCCAAAAACCAAAGAAAAGGTGAAAAGCACAGAAAACAAATGAGAGAAAAGTGATATGATTAAAACTTTGAAGAAAAATGTCCATGACAAGAGGAGGAGAAAAGGAAATGCATAAGTGAAAGGAGGCCATGAGAATGATTGTATATAGCATCTCAAACTACATGATTTGTCTTTTTCAGATTTTTTCTTATTTCTGTATCAAAGAAGGCACAATATTGCGAAGTAAAGACTGAGAGGGAAGAGAGATTATATATGTGTGTATAAGTGGTCTAACTGCCTTTGGATAGGGTGGAATAATGATGGCTAGTGAAGGAGAATACTATCAGCCAGTCACATTACGAGTTTTACTGATAACTGACGTATTTTGAAGTTATAATGGCAGGGTGAGCTTCAGCGATCCAGATTTTAGAGGTGCACAGTGACCTACTCTGAGGTGGCTGTCTGAGAGTTCTTTTATTATCAGTGGGAAGAAATAACCTCTTTTTAAGAGGTTGAACACTACACTACAGAAGTGTTTCCCTGCAGGGACTGAGTCCCATTTGAAAGGTGGGCCAATAATGCATATTCCGTTTTATCAAGTGTTCAAAAATATTCCAAATTTTCATTATAATTGTTCCACGTTGACTGTTTCAAATGGCAGTACTGTATTCCCCTCTGCTGAGACACTCCTCTTATCTTCCCTCCTGTCTTTCTTTTAACATGGGAGACACATTAGGGATTCCATTCTTGCAGCTCAGCTCAAAGTAGAGGAGAGCTAGGATAGGAAAACTACTGAGAACACCTTGGATACTATTATATGATTTCCTTGGCGTTTAATAGCATTCCAGAGATGTTGAATATACCCACTTGTCTGACTGCAGATATTGCCAAAACGGTGATACAAGACTTGTAAACAACTTGGTTTGAGAGGACTTCTTTCTCAGTGAAAATTTTTATTTAAAAATGTGCAAATACTGTGACGGTTAAGTTGTTTTGGGGGTCTCTATAGCTTGATATGTTTGATAAGCTGCTTTGGATGTCGCCAAAACTGGCTGAGCTCCAGAAATGCCAGTTGCCTTTTTCAAAGGATCTGAATGGGAGCTGTCTCCTGGGGATACCTTGAGACCTCTTGAGAAGGTCTTTGGGTAATTGCAGCTTCTGTTTAACTGAGCTGCTGGATGTCTAGGAGCTTTGAACAAATAGTGAAGGTCAATGACAAAATAAAAAAGGAGTGTGTGAGTAGGAGTATATATTGTTCCTCCCCACCAGCGAGGCAAAGGATGTGAACCAGACTATATTTTATACATTGTTATTTCTGCTGCAAATCCTTATATCCAGCCCTTCAGAGAAAGTCCATCCTAGTTAGGCACAAGATAAGTGAAAGCCCAAGTTCTGCATTTGCTTGTGACAGAGTTCTTTGTGTAAATCATTCTGGCTTACACTCCCACTTGCTTTTAATACATCACTTCAGAGTTGTTACTTTTTTATGATGGGTAAAATGCATTCAGAAGATGCACTGGATGTTTCCCAGTGTAACACAGGTTGTTTGCAACAGCAGAAAGAAACTGAATGTTGTCTCCTCACAAGACTCCTCCAAGTCAATGTTGCCATTTGTCACAGTCTGTGCTGAGTAGCTGGAACATTCACAGTCATGAGAAGGAACCAGGCTGTCTCCTACATTTATATTTATTCATATCAGACAGATTTGGATGCCTGCAGTAAATTTGTAGGTTCTTGCTTCTACCTGTCCCTGTGTGTCAGAGTGGATTATTCCACAAACTTTCAGACTGACAAATCATTGACATGCATGCCTCAGTTTCCCTAATTGTCAAACAGGGATCATGATACCTGTCTGCCACGGGCAGTGTTGTGGTGGTTGTCTGCAAGTAAGAAATTTTTATCTCTAGAAACACTTTTGGAGGGGTTTTTTGTGTCTGTGAGAAGGTTAATTTTTGAATAAAGCCATATCTGAGGAGAGTGAGTAATAACCTGTGCTGCAGGAACAGTGAGGAGAGGGGGTTTGGGGACGGGTATTATAGTAACAGGGCTCTGAACTTAGAATTCTGAGTTGCATCTTAGGCCTGAGGTGATATAAAAACCCATAATCAGTCACAACCATCTAATTTCAGAAATGCTAACATGACTTCTTGTGATATTCATAATGAAAAAATAAAATGCCGTGTGTAAAAATGGTGAAAACATTCACTTTTATTCAAGATATTAAATGTAAAATCATGAAAAGGATGAAATAGTTTCATTTGTAGCATTCAGTTCATTGCTCAGGAGAGGTAAGGGAAAGCAGTCAGGACTCTTGACAAATTGGTGTGGTTTAATATAACAGGAAAAGAAAGAGAAAAGGAAGCAATTTGAAACAGAACAAAATCTAAAATCTAACGGATTCTTATTTCAATCAGATGGCAAAGTGTTGGTGTACTTTTTTAATAACATAGATGCATTCTTACAAGTGTTTTCATTTGCCTTTTTGATTATTAGTTGAATTTGATGGTCTTAGAGGTGTTTGATGATCTTTTCCAACCTAAATGATTCTATAATTCTGTGAATCATAGTAAAAATTACATTTCCTCACAGCTTTCAAGCCAGTTGTTAGCACTGATAGCCAGATTTCAGGGGTTTGGTTTGCCTGGGTTGTTACCTGAGACAGGACAGTTAAACACCAAGTTGGGGCTTATGCAGAGGGTGCCATGAAGAATTGCTGAAGGATCTCTCAGTATTGCTGGTGAAGCGAAGAGTCCTTCCTGAGGACTGACCCATCCCAGACCCTTCCCTTTATCCCAAATTTATGTGATGATCCTGATAACTTGGTTTGAGCCTGAGTTCCCACTAAACTTTACGTCTTGGATCTCTGCTGCCTTTCCATGGACAGAAATGTCCAACTCTACCCACCTCTTTGCCCTTCAGTCTCTGGGATATGAGATCTACTTCTACCAGGAAAAGTCAGCCAGCTGTAGTCCCCCAGCTCCCTGTCCCTGCTTTCTGTGAGGGCCCATCCTGGTTAGGTGTAACCTCCAGTTTTGAGTAACTCCTTGATGTGGTGCAGTGGCTCATCTGTTGAGGGATCCGTGAGAGTAACCTCAAAGTCAGCCCTACATGTTGATATAAATACAGATGGCAGGTTTTGCCTCTCTACCTGTGTAGGCTGTGGATATATTCTTTCAGTGCAAGTGTCTTTGAGCTGATATTTTCTCTCTCTAGTTGTAACTAGAGATAGAAGAACAAATTATTTTTTCCTCTTATGGTGATATAAATGTGGATCAACTTCCCTGGGTGCAGATTTACTCAGCATAGATAACTCAGCAGCCTGCACTTGTATCAATTCATACTGATGTGATCTGCTCCCGTGGTATGCACTGTGCTCTTCTCACCAGATATTCAACATTTGGCAGCATCAGGGAGTTCGATAATTTCTTTTTATTTTGCATCTGTGATTGTGTGTGTTATGGATGCTTCAAATGGGTGCAACCTTGACATTTTCAGTCATTCAGAGGACATGAAAAGTGTGGAAATGGTTTAATTATCTTTAAGCACTTTCTGATTGAAGATATTCCACTCGCATATCATGCTCCACAGAGATGCAAAGCTCCTTTCAAACGAGTTACAAGACTTTTGCTCTGCTATTGAATTTTGCTTTCTGTGATTGCTTTTTCTTCCCTTCAGCCATCCCTATCTTCAGTGAACCTATTAGTCTTGTACTTATAATTCTGAATGTATCCCTCTGTACGTTGCAAGTCAAAGTGGCTCACTCTTCAAATGTCCTTCAGTAATATATTGTGCTCACGTTCTCCCTGTGCCACGCAGTGCATTCACCACAGACTGAAACAAAATACAACAAAGCTTGTGCCAGCATCTTCCTCGAGAGGTCTTGAATCTCTCTGATGAAATTTGCATGTGGGAAAATTTAATTAATCTGTTTAGTTTCTCCTAAAAGCAACTGAGAACACTATAAGCTGCTATTTAAAATGTCAGCGCTTCCCGTAACTACCACGCAGCATGCCTTGCATGGCCAGAGTTTTCCATTGTATTCAATAATTAAAGCCTTTTAGTGCAAGAAAGATGGTTCTACTTAGCCTATGTTGACTTTTGCACACTTTCTATCTTGTGTGTGTCCTGAGACAGAGCTGTTTCCCAGCTGATCATTACTGCCTGCCAGTGCCTGTCTTCAAATTGCGTTAGACAGATTTGTGTCTCTATGCCGTGTCACAGGGAGTGTTTTTCATATCTCACTCTTGTCAGAGCATATAGCTTTGACCCTGACCCTGTTCCTGTTAAACTGGAGAAACTATGCCGAGCCAACAGTTTTCAAAGTTGTAATTGGGTTAACCAAACACAAGTTCAGTAAAAAAGATTTTGATGCCCAACATCATTTACATCTGGGATATGATGCTTTATTCTTTCTGAGTCAGCCTTTCATGAATGCTAATGGTCCTCTAGCTAGGAGTAGAGTGACTGCTAGCAGTAGGCATCTCCCATTGCTTCTTGGAGCATTCTGTAATTGTTTGTTATTTCTATGTCTCCTGAAAGGCCCTGCTGTTACATCAGATTTACATTGGAAGTAATCTGAACTTTTGTACCTCCATGATGCTGATTGCCTCTAGAGAGGTTCAGAAAAGGTGATTCCACTTCAGGGAAGACTGTCTGCTTGTGAGACTCCACTCTGTAATAAGCTATCAGCAGTGATGAGGCTTGACCAAAGTCAGAAATTGTCATAATCCCATTAGTTTGCCTTGCTGAAAGCCCATAGAGAGCAGAGGATAAGAATCTCAGATTAAATATGCTGGAAAAGCTACAGTTACTTGGGTGAGGCACAGACCCAAGTCCTTTATGAAGTTCTCTCTGGGCCAAAGCAATAGATCAGCATTTCCATTCTGTCTCTCATTTGAAAAGTGTCGTCTGTGATTGCCCTGTGTCCCCTCAGGCAGTGTTCTCTACCTCAGTGTGTAGAAACCATCTCACCACCCCACGAGCATCTGGAAGCAGTTATGGTGTGTCTCTGCTCAACCTTGTTCAGGCTGGATTCCACACAGGGTCCCTACACCAGACACACCATCTACAGTTATGAACTTACCTACCTTCACACACATCTGAGAACTAAAAACTTCATTAAACTTTGTTATGACAAAGAACTTTGGCATGAAATTCATAGGCCAGATGTACAAAAGTACAAAGGTCCCTAGGTGCCAGTAATTTCAGCTTAACTGGGGTGGATTTGTGGACCAAAGATTTGACATCTCACAGATTTACGGCTTCCAGGTGTTTTTGCCTTACAAGAAATCATGGTGTGGTATGTGTTGTCTCAGAGCAGCCTCATGGGGCTTCAGTGCAGATGACAAAGGTGTTTAGGCACTTGTATCTGCAGGAGAGCACCTCCTAGAATCTTTAAAATATTTTTGCACACACTGACTTTTGGTGGAATTTGAGTTCTTACAGTTTGCATGTGGTTTTGTAAATCCCACTAGCCACATTGCTGGCTTATTTATGTGCCTTCAGAAATCTTGCCCAAGGATTCCTGGTGCAGCAAGGATCATAAATCTCTTCATACATATAATTCCACACTTGTATATATAACAGCAAATATCACAGAATCTTCCACTTTGTTCCAAGCAGATATCAGACCCAGTTTAACCTCATAACTCAAGTCATCATTTGCATCAGTACAAAGCAGGCCAGCTTTTTTTGGTTCATAGTTGTGATTTGTCTACTTAATGACACTAACAAAGAAAACCAGCTCTAAATTCAAATTAGCCAGCCAGTCAAGAAGCCTGCTTTAATTTTTAAGGGTAAAAATGCTGGATGTTATCTGATTAGGTCAGGTGAGCATGAAGTATTTGAAAACTGCTACCTCTGGGACAAGTCACTGAGAATTTTGGTATAATGGAGTCTGTCACTCAGTGCACAGGTTCTGTAGCACTGTACAGTGAGTCAGCAGTCCAGGTAGGGAATGAAGAGTGGGGGCATAATAATTCTCATTGCCTAGAAGTGGGTCACCCATCAAAACAGTTTCCTAAGCAGAGTAAGTCCTCTTTTAAAGCCTTCTAGTAGAGATGTTGGAACAGTGGTCCTGGGCAAACTTACCTCATGGTTTCATCCACTGTACCCTTTTAAAAATTAAATTTCCTGGCTGTTTTGTGAAGGGAGCATATAGCCAGGCTTTGTTTTATCTTTTCCTCTGTAACTGCAGTGCTGTTAACAACTCTGGCAAATATTTCCTCTCCTGTATTTTCATTGTTGTCAAATACTTGCAGAACTGCAATTTTGTATGCATTAAATGACTTGCACTAGCATTTATGCAGCATTGCTATGTATTCACCATGTATTACTTCATTCTGTGAGTATTATTATTACCTGAGTATTACTGCCTGGCTTTTACTTTTTTCCAGTTGACTAATTTTTATCTTAAGTTTCAAAAGTCATGCTGAGCCTGCCCTGCTCAGTAAAATCAATACAATCATTTCCATTGCCACAAGGTCTGCACTGCACTGCACTTTTAGAGGTATTATTGCAGTAGGGTGGGGGGCTCTTTTGCGTGGGTGATGTGTGTGCTCTGTTTCTGTGTCACCCAACAGTCCTGTCCTAGTCCTAGGGAGTGGCTTCAAATGAAACAAATAATGTTACATTTTATTTCTTCTGGATCTAGTTTTTAAATTTCTTTACTTTTAATTAAAACAAACATGATTGTGTGTTATCTTGTTTAAGATTCAGCTTCTTTTATCAGATGCCCATGCAAAATATACAATAACATTAAGCAAAAACCCCATTTGCTCTCTTTGTTCTCTCTCACTGTCTGGTAGCTGCTCTTGATTTGGGAACTTTTAAAAATTTAATTAAGGTACAGGTGACATCTTTCAGCTCTTCTATTAAAAATAGTGCCCTGGGAACATCCAGGTTCATTTACCTAGCTGTACTGTTTTTATATTCTTTTTGCTTCTCCACATAGCGCTAGATCAACCATCCATTCTTTGGTCAAAATGTATGGATAAATATTATATGCTTGTTGCAAGTCTTTCCAATTATTCTATAGATTTGCTCTGCTGAAATGTCAAGTTTAAAATAAGCCTGCTGGCTTCCTTTCATTCCCTCTGCCTTGGAAATTTGGCTCAGAAAAGCAGCATCCATCAATAGATTCAGCTGGAGCTGAAGTGCCAAGAGCTAGCAAAGTCTGCTCTTGGCATAGCCAGGTGTGCTGTCGTGAGCAGGGCCCTTCTTCTCCATGCTGAACTTTGAAGGAGCCTCTGCTGAAATTTGCAGATATGGTTTTGTCCTTTTACTTAATTGCCTCCACATTTTGAAGCCTGTAGTGAATATTGGCTTGACTGGCAGCAGTAATCAAAGAGCAGAAAACTTCTCATTTGTGTCTGCATCTACAAAGCTGCACCTGCAGAGGCCTCTGTGCAGTGGGGTTTTTTCAGTTTCCAGCATTTCATGAAAGAAACAAAACCACTTTTCAAAATCAGCTATAGAAGATGTTTCTCTTGTGTAAACTGGGAGTACAAAGAATCATCTATTTAATAGAGATATTGTGAAGATTAGGTAGTAAAATATTTAAAGATCTTTGAAAGTGTCTGTAATTATGTTCAGTGAGTACAGCTTAAATATTTTCTTAGTTCTAACAGGAAACAGAAACTCAGAGTGGATGTGTGTAACCTTCTTACAAACCCACTTTCACTGTTCCCACTCTGTTTTAGACATAGAGCATTAGCAGCTTTTCCCAGGAAGAATTCCTGGTTTTCTTTCATTATTTATGACTTACAAAGAATAATTGATGTCAAATATGTCTGTTGGCTCCTGTTCATTACAGTTACCAGTTTGGCAGTGATTAATAAAATATATTTTACTTTAGTGAGTAATACAGACTAATACAATGAGAATATATATAATATTATAAAAAGAAATCATAATTTTTTCAGTCCCTTGAGCTCTGCATTATTTTTTGCTCTGTGGCTAAGCTATATTTTTTACCTGTACTGTTTAGAGCCGTGGTTATCAATACATGCATGGCTCAGAAGGTGTTGCCATTGTATTGTATTTGCATTTGCACTCTCTTCACAGGTCAGAAATTTCAAGTTTTATGTTTTTTATATTCCTCTCTCACTCTTGCAACTTTTAATCTTTTCCTTCTCCCCTTCTGAAAGCAGATTGGAAATACATTTTCTGCCTTGGTCCCTTATTAATTTGTGCCCTGCAGTGTCCCTTTTTTTTGCCTGTTCTTAGCAGGTTGCAGTAAGAGTTCAGTACAAACAGCTGTGAGATTATTTTGTGGTTGGCTGTACCACATATCTAAGCATCACTCTTTCGATGTTTCTCATCCTCCAGACTATGCACACATAAAGCCTTGTGGTTATTTTCTTCCTACAGTGTCCCTTGCTTTTCCTTTCTTTGATGTTTCCTGATAGAAATTTCACACTATACTTTTCCCTTAGGTCTTTGTTTTAAAATCCACCTCTTAGGTGGTTTTATTCTACATTCATTCAGTAAAAGCTGTCAACTCTGGGTCTCCTTTTTCCCCTTCTCCATGCAAAATGAGAAAAATCAGTGTTTTCAGGAATTCAGGTGCAACTCTCCAAGAGGCAGTAGTACATCCCACTTGGGTGACATCTGTGAAATATTAATCTTTATAGAATTAGAAAAATCTGCTCCAGGAAACAATATTCTTTCATTTTGTCTCTTGTTATTTGCTTAATGATGCAGCAGCTCGCTACACCTCTTGAACACTTACTAGAACAGTGATAGGGTTTACAAACTAAATTTAAATCTTCCTATTTCACTGAAGAGGAGAGAGAAAGTGGTATATACTTCTTCAGGGGTGATTGGCCTAACTGTCATAGGCACCTTTAGAAAAGTCATGATCTCATGACCATTGATCAAAGACACTGCCTTACAGTGGTTTTCTACTAACTGATTTGTAATTTTTAGTGGTTTTATGTCCACTGAATCTGAACTGGCAATAATTGGGCAAATGCAGGCAGAGAAACCAAAGATGAAATTGTCTTATAAAGTGATCTGCTGTTTCAAATCTTTTCCTGTTAATAGATGCTGAGACATCAGTAAGGTAGAATATGGAAACTTAATCCACTTACTGTCTGATATATTTTGTGACAAAACGAAATTAGTAGTAAATTTGTCCTGGATTCTTAGAGTACTGAGAAAGTACATTTGTATCACAGGGTGAGAACAGCTGGATAATGAGGAACAGAGATGGGAGCAAATGAGGTGGAGTGTTTTAGGCACCCTACTACTGTGTGAAAGAGAAGTAAAAAAGGTTGCTTGAAGAAACCCCTACTTTTCTGTGAGTTGCTAGTCCTTGATCTTGAGCTGTTTCTCAAGAATACTTTTTATTCAGTGTAGTATGACTAAGAAAAAAATCTTGCTTTGTCTCACCTGTTTGATTACCTTTTATACCTTTAATTCAATTCTTGGCATTCTTAGTAGAATGATAAACTCTTAGGGGTGAAAAGCTTCCTTTCAACACACAGACTTAAATTTGTTATACTTTGTTCTGTAAGGTACTGTGGTGTGAATTTGGCAGCTTGGATATTTTATTTGTGGTGCTGTCTTGGGTTATTTGATCATTGACATTGATTATGTCAATGGCATTCCTGAGGGTGCTCAGTGCTGATCAATTTGTCAGTAACAGAGCGTTAATGATGTTATTGTAAAACTCTTTTTGTTTGCTCCTACAGGAGCAGCAGAGGTCTCTGGTTGTTTTTATGGTTTTGTGGGAAGCTCTTCTTGGAAAAGTTGTTCTGGAGTAGGATGGTTGTGTATGTTGTGTGTGTGGTTTGTAGTCCTAGGAAAAAAGGGGTATTTTCCAACAGATTGGTTTGACCTTTTTTCCAAAAGGCAGCCGTGTTGGTGTCACCCAATCTTCTCCACCTTCCTAAGATTTGTCAGGGTCCACAAAGCAGGCGTGGAGTGTGCAGGATGGGTTGGCTGCAGGTGTGTGAAACTACATTGTACAGAACTTTCATTCATCTGGGGTCAAATACACTCTGTCTCAGAGCACTGAGACTTGAATTCTTACAAGTGGAGAGAGACAATATGTGTTCCTTCCTCTATCAATTTACTTGCCTTTCTTAGGGCAGAAATACCTTTTTCCCATGGCACAAGTGCCATGCCAATGCCTCAGCTGGCTGACTTTAAAACCAAACTTCATTTAGGAGGCAAAGATGAAATTGTAATTCATCTCCTCCATTAAAGGAAAGATGCAAGTAGAATGAGAGAAAGTGGATGGCTGCCATCCTTTTCTTTCACAGCCTTGCAGGAGCTTCACAGGGCTCAATCCCATTCCTGAGGTTGCCAGATGGGCTTTCTTGGGACCATGGGCTTGGAAGTAACTCTAGAAACCTTGCTCTTTAAGTGAGGATAAGAAATAAATACTTTAAATGGGAAGAACTTTCACAGTCAACAACAAAAAGTAAGGGTGTGCTCTCTGTTCTGCTGATGCCACTGATTTCAAGATCTACTGGTTAAAGGAGAATATGCAGAAAATTTGATATGGCTTTCCAAATGATTGCTGGAGGCCTAAAAAGGAGGGAGAAAGATCTGCTTCTCATAAGAGCTGGTTAAAAATGGAAAAAGTTTCATTCAATGAAAATGAACATTATTCATCTATTTAAGTATGAAATTGTTTCGCTTAGTCACGTTTCCTATTTTGTGTGATTTTGGATGTGGCCAGTAGGGAGGGATTACTGGTTCATAATTTACAAAGTCATCTTTGAAGCAAACTCAGACTTTTACCCCTTCATTTTTCAGGAAGAAATACTATGTTCCCACTTCTCTTTCTCATGTGCACTGCCATAGTTTTATTCCCAATTGGGCTGTTACAAAGTATCACATAATTTTACTTTTTTTCCAGAGACAGCCGTCCCAAGTTCATGTAGATCTAGGTTTCTTGGGAAGGTGGGATGTAAGAATCTGGCTGTGGTGTTTCCAACCCATATTAAAGAAAGTAAAAAAAAAAGGAGGAATAATTAGGAAACATTTCATATTGTTTGGCTGCCCAAGTCAAGACAACTGTTTGAAAAAGGAATGATTAAATCCTATTGCAGCTAATAAGATAATAGAGGGTCACAATAGGACCAGACATGATCATCTTAGTACCTTGTGAAGTTTAGTGGCCAGGAATAAGTACAGAATGTGCATGGTCCCTATTTAGTATTTTTAGTGTGTTGAATCCTAACGAATGACTTTATTTACATAGATAATAAAATAGTATGCCTAATTTTGAATGACCTTACCATATTCATTCTTTGACAGGTTCTTCTACTCTGGTATTTTTCAGAGTTCAACTTCAGCCATCAGCCTGCACCCTAGGACCTTTATTGACCACTGCAGCTGCATCACTTGCACTGTGGCACTTTTTGACATCCAGGAAAACTCAATACTTCTGCTGTAAGGAATGTGGACATGAAGATCAGCTTGTATACCTCTGTCCCTGAATGTCTGCCACTCAAGGAAAAACCTTGTGGGCTCTTGGATAAGGTCCTGAAATATAATTTAAAAGCATCACCAGCAGGGAAAACACATCATGAAGTGAGAGAAAGTCTTCTGGGACATTATTCATATGAATCATGGAGCTGTATAGAAGCAGATATTGATACGATGCAGCTGACCTGTGACAGAGTACCATGTGGACGTCATTCTAGAAGTCAGTTCTAACTTCCCTAAGTCATCTCTATTCTCTTAGTAGGCCACATTTTTTAGGGAATTGTTCGGCATGTGTACCAGCTTTCCCAGTCCTAAATTATTTTAAGCTGCATATTTCTTTTGGAGTGAAAATTTGAGACAGTGTTGCCCATGAATTGCTGTGAAGATGTAGCAGCCACATTCCTCACTTTTAAGGGACTGGTGTAGTGGCACTCCTGTAGACAGGAGTCTAATGTTCCATGCAATTTATGATTTTCTACTTTATTGAAGAAATAATTCTGTTTGTAGTTTTATGAACTTGCAGTCTCAAATACACAGTACTGCAAGTCACAGTTCTATCTATAGGCTGTTCCATTGTAAATTAAGAAATACTGTATGTTGTTAAAACACTGATCTCCAAGAGTTTGTAAAAAATTAATGATGTTTGATTTCAAATGTAATTTTAAAAAGTTGAACAGTTATTATTAAAATTTCTTAAAAAAAAAAAGTATCACTTTTGTGCATTAATTATTGTCTGACAGACAGTGGAAGTGTTTCTCCTGAAAGAAGAATACCTTCAGTCACAGCCTGAGGAAGTGCCTCGCACTGTGGATGGATGGATGCTTTGAGCTTATTTGCACATATTGAAGCTTTTCCAGGTGCAAAGTCCTGACTGAAAGGTAGGGGGTTCTGTGTGTGGGGATTACACACGTGGCTTCATGCTCATACTAGCAGGAAAAGCGCCCTGCACAAATATAGCGATATTTGTGTCCACAGGGTAATTCTGAAACTTTCATGTTTCTTTGTTGCTGGTATTGTAGTGGCTGGAGCAGGAACCTGTAATTCCTAGGTCAGTTCCCAGAGCCCTTGCTGACTTATTTTGAGCCCTCAGCAGGGCATGTGCCTGTTGTGTGAGATTTTCCAGCATGCCATAGGGGGAGAATTTCGTCTAACGATTGCACTGTGGGACGTCAGCCTCTCATGTTTGTGCACTGCTTGGAGGTTTTTCTGCTGAAGGTGGTAGTACTGTTTCTTCCAATTCCCAGTTCATCTGTGCTGCAAAGTAAGAAAGAGCCTCTTGAGGTCACAATTACTTCCCTAAAATGGTTATTCATCTCCTGGTTGAGATTTAGTGACTCATTTACTGATAGAAGTTTTTATGAGTGGGTTGTCTTAATAACCTACAGGCCTAGAAAAAATCCTTTTGCATCTTTGCCAGCCAGTGGTAGATTATATGCATTCCATGTATTTCTATTCAGCTTTTCACAGGGGAATTCAAAGCTTGAAGTGAAACTCCCTTTATTTTCACTCAGCTTTGAAAGACAAGCTGCTACTCTTGGTGAGGTGGGCTGTTCTCCGTGGCCTAGAGAAAGAGCTCTTTGGTTTCACATTGTGCCATAGCAACTGCTTTATTTATGGCAGTGAAGGAAGGACAGAATTTAGAAATGTAAAAAGCTTTGGTTAAATAGGAGCAACAGTATTTCTGTTAATTTTTACGGCACTGTAATATCTGTATAAGAGCTAGGCTTTGGGGCTGGTTCTTTAGAGGAAGAGGAGACTATTTTTAAAAAATGTATGTTTTTAACCTTCTGTCTTGCCCCCCAAATGAAAGTGTACATAATGGTAATGTACAGAAATGAATTATCTGTATTTTAACTTGTACAGTAATTTCCACAGAGATGCTATAATGGACTATCTTGAATTTGTAGCAATGCAATTAGACAAGCACAGTCAATACCCCTAATCATAAAGATGGTTTCTGCCTTTATTAGTCTCTAATCCCATGCTGAATGTATAGAAATCCTGATAACTTCAGAGTGGAGGCAATGAAGTGAGACTTCTCTCCTTGTTACTGTGGTCCTTGGACCTGATGAACCAGTCTGAATCCTTGTGGGGGCTTGGAAAAAATAGCCTCTGTCGGGGTTGGGAAAATGAGATGGATACCTTGCTTTTCTTTGTACAGAGATGTTCCATTAATCCTTTCTGGTCAGGATTCTTAGTGTGAAGGGATATATCATAATCATAAAAGGCAAAAGCCATTTGTAACTGAGTACTAATGTTAAAATAATTAATGTGACTAATCTAGCCAGTCTTAAATCTTCTCCTCATAACAGTAAGGATACCTCAGATGACCCTGACCACCAATTAGGTAGCCTCAATCCTTTAGCTTCAATGGGCCTCTGTAATAGATGATGCAGATTCCTAATACCTGCTTCCTCCCAAAGGAAGGGACTGGAGGGGCAGTATTTAATGTTGGGGTCACTATGCTCAAAATCTTGTGTAATGGCCAGAAGCAAGCACATGATGAATGTAAGTAAAGGCATTGCTAGTAGAACTGAAATCATAAAAGTCCAATCACTATTAGGCTGGATGTAATTGTTTTGTAAAAAATAATCAGTTCCAATAGTTATGCTCACACTTTTTAGTTTCTGCTCCTTTTCCTGGTGTTGTGCTCACTCTTCCATGGGCCCTAGGGTTAGTGGTTTCCCTCTGGATGTGGTGCTGAGGAGTGCTGGATTTTATGACCAATCATTAGCATCTGGAATGGTTTGTTGGTAGGAATATGATGTTTGTGTTAATGGTTCCTTCTTACTCCTCTTAGGGTCTACTTGTGGTGTTTTTATGTTTTCTAACACACCTTTGCTCATTCTTCATTAGCCTGGAGCTCCAGGTTGCATCCAAGTACTCTATAATTGATGTTCTTTTTTGTATGTTAGATGTTGTTCCTTTGTTTTTTATCAACCCATGTTTGTCCAGTATTTCCTTGAATTGACCACGAATGAGTTATTTATGGTGATGAAGTCTCCAGTGCCAGGCTGTGCCCCATTTATTACCACCCCCTGACTGTAATCTTGTATGCTATGTCCTGTGTCTTCTTCTCTGAAAGTCTCTGTTGTTCCAGGTTTGTGTAAGTCTATCCCTGCATTAGAGCCATAAATATCTCATTCCAGATAGACTATTTACTTGTTTGTTTGTTCTCTCTCTTCAAAACTATAGCTGTACCACATAAAGACAAACCTAAGTAAAACAAATCAGCCATGGGCAACCTGGCCAATTAAATTGCTATGTCAGCTAAACCAAATTAAAGTAAAGCTGCAGGCAAGCCAAGAAAAGTTCAGGTGGCAAAAGAGACAAAGCTTTGTCCTGAGGCTTTGGAAATCTCAAGACAAATCTAAAGGACTGTTGCTAATAATAATGGTACTGTATTATTACAGGGCTAGATAGTTATGGGTGAATTAAAACTCAGAGCTTGGGATAAATCTTTCCTTTCTTTAGAGAAGGGAGCCAGGAATTTGGTAGGAAAGGCTGTGGCATACAGGGTTACTTTCAGGAAGAATGAGTTGTCTTGTTGGATTGAAGGGCACTTATTTGTCATCTGCCTGTATTTGTCAGTCATTTCCTCCTCTCTCTCCCACACCCACATTTCCCTCCTGTTGATTAATTTTTTTCTAGATCTGATCTAAGTGTTGATGCGTTGAAGATCATAGAATCACAGAATGTTTTGTGTTGGAAGGAACCTTAAAGATCATCTTGTCCCAACCTTCCTGCCATAGACTAGGTTGCTCAGAGCCCCATCCAACCTGGTTTAAATATTGCCAGGAGTGGGGCAAGGTGTCTACAATCACTAAAATCTGGTGGCTGGGTAGAGACAAAAGGTTGACAATAATTCCCCTCCACCCCACCATTTCTCCTTTCCAGGGAAATAGAAACTCTATGCTTCTCCATATTGTCTATGCTACTGCAGTCTAATTATAATGGCTTGTCAGCACTTTGGTAATTACAGCTTCTTTCTCTGTCAGCAGTTTGGGAATGCAGTGGAGATCAAACATTGCTGGAGAGGAAAAAGTGGTAAAAAGGTGGGATGGCAGCCGGAGCTGTTGATTGCTGTACACCTCTGAAGGAGGCCAGGTCTGGATAGCTCTGTGCCCACAGCACTGTGTGTTCGTGGGTTATAACATGGGGAACCCCCAAAGGAGCTGCTCCATTCAACTACTGCAACGAGAAGTATCCATCAGTATTAACACCCATTTTTGAACCAAGCTGAGGGTGCTTTGCTCTCCTCCCTAGATGCTCTCCCACCTCTGCCAATTGGTTTCCTCTCGTGTGTTTCCCAGCCATCTTTATTTCTTCTATTTCCGTGTGGGGCCTCTTGTCCACCTTGTTGAGATCTGTTATCTGCTTTTCTTGGCCATCTAGAAGAGGGATATGCACCAATTTTTGAAGTACCCGGGGCATGAAACAGACTTTGGGAACATAACAGGGGATCAGTGGTAGAGCTGCCATTGTTCATGGCACTGGTAGAGGTGGGTCAGCAAGGGGAACACACAGTCATCATTTTTGAAGTGGTATTCCCTGATGGATGGTGATACTCACATGAGAGCTCCAAACATCTAGGACCTGGATTTTGCTCTATTAATGTCTCTGTCTATAACAAAGTCTAATTTTGTTCAGGGTTTTTGCAGGTGAACAAGCCTGTGGGCTGTTTCTTTATGTCTGCTGCATTTTAAGCACTAAAGGAAAATTGAAGTTCATAGGCAAAATCTTTCTGAGAGTTGGCATTAAAGGAGATGGTAGGTCATTTTAAAAATATGTATTTTAAAGTGAGGGTAATTGATGGGTCAGTGATGCAGTTCTGCTTCCTGAGAGTGATTTCCCTTTGATTAGGTTAAACTTTCAAAATAAAATGTTCTGTAAGGTACACACGAGACGTGTTAAACTTCATGTTATTTGGTTTTGTTAGAAATGGAACAGAAAATGAAAAGTGGGTTTAAATTTGTCAAAGCTCAGGCTTATGCAGTGATTAGTATATTTCTTGTTATTTCACAGCAGGTTGGTGTGAAGGTCTCTGTTTCTGTCAGGGCAATTGCCACTGAGACTGAATTCTCTAAATGCTAAGAAAGAAATAAATTCCTAAGTTTTTATACATGTAATGACCAACAAATCTTGTTTCACCCCTTCAGCCTTCTCACTCTCATTTATAAAATCCTTTTCCCTCTGTGATTGGTGGCAAGTGTTGCTCATACCATGGGATTTTTGCCAACAATTTCAAAAGGAACACAATAGAGTCCGCGGGAACCGGTTGTACAACCTCAATCACAGTTGTTCCTCTGGCCCACTACTCTATGAATCCCAAATTGTAGTTAATAGATTTATAAAGCAGAGTGCCACAAGGGACCATTAGCTCATCTGGCCTGATGGCCCGTACATCACAAGCAATTGCACTTTATGCAGTACCCTTTACCAAGCCCAGCAGTGTTTATGTTTGGATAAAGAATCTTTGCCAAAAAGGCATTCAAGTCTTGGCTTCAATACATCAAGGTAGAAAACAGCAAATTTTAGAGTAGTCTCTGTCATTAATGCCTTGGTTAATTACTTTCCTGGGTAAAAGGTATGAGTTATTTCTGATTTGAAATTGCCCAGTTACACCTTCCAGACATTATTTTTCTTGTGCCTTTGGTAAATTAGAATTTGTTAACATGACCTTACTGTCACCAGGGACCTTGCCAAAGAAAAAACAGTGTTAGAGGAATGACTATTTAAATAGAATAAGCTCTTCTAGTGCCTCTCAGTGAGGCCTTTCCATGACAGTCAGTGGTTCTAGCAAACCTGGGTAGTCTGCCCTACCTGTGAGAGTTAATCTACCCATGGCTGCTGCTTTGCCAGTGGAATACCCAACACGACATAAAAATAACAATTGTGTACTTTCAGTTACACAGCTGGAGGGGTTATTTTGCAGAAGAAAGAGTCCAAATCTTCTGTTGGTTTACGCACGGAATTATTTCAGAGAAGATTTCAGTTTCCTCTGATTGAAGATCCCTGAACTCTGCACACTTTAGTTTTAGCTAGTTTTATGTTTTATTCTTCCACACAAATCAATGGACTTGCTGAGAATTGGATAATGATTTAGAATGTCCATCCACATTAAGTTGGCCTTCTGCTTGTTTTTGTTGTCCTGTTAAAACATCACAATTTCAGTTTCTTCAATTTCTGCTCTCTTTAGTTCTTGTGGGTTTATGGCACCAGGCTCTGAGTATGTTTGTTCAGGAAATCTTTGTTATAATATATGGGATGCAGCATAAAATCATCCCATAATTTTCTTCCCAGCTGGGGATACATTAATATCAGTGAGCCTCTGTGGGATTGAGCACTTCAGGTATTTCAAACAGGATCATTTTAGTGTTTTTAGTCTGTAGTCCTGCTGTTCATAAAATAAATGGCTGTCACATACAAAGTAACTTAGACTTTCCTCAGAAGAATTGAATTACTAATCATAAGCTATTACAAATAAAGAGGATCAGTTTATCTCCCAGAAGAGAGAAACCACAGATGGCTGGAAGTGTAGTGGTTAATATAGCAACAATTCTTGAAATAAGTTAACTGAGAAAAAATAAATTTGGGAAGTAAAACCATTTGCATGGAGTTAAGAGTAATAAGACAAAATGGAAGAGAAAAGCAAAGCAAATATGAAATCAGGAATGATGGGAAATGTTCCCTACTATCTACTGTTCTATTAAAACATCTTTTCAGAATCCTGTGAACAAGAACTTTGTAAAAAGTTTTCTAATTTTTAATTTCCTATTTAATTTAAAATAATGTTTACATTATTTTTCTTATTCTGTGTTAATGACTCGGGTGCAAGAGTGATGTAATTTATGAGATACCGGGATGATTATGTATTCTTCAGTAAGAACACAGATTGCTGAGTAAACTTGTTCTTGGAAACCAAAATGCATCCTGCTGATCTAATGATGATGCACTTATGCCCAAGAATTGTATTTGTATTATTGCCAATATTGTCTTATACAGGATTACAAGAGCTGCCATGCTGAATCAGTGCAATGTCCTGTGCAGTTCAGTCCTGTACTGAAAAATCAAACAAATAACAATCCTGGGGGAATTGTTTTAAACAAGAATCTTCTGCTTTGTTTTTCCAAGCCAAGATCTAGATCTCAGCAGTGTCTTGTAGCAGTGAGTTTTACAGTACATTTCTGCCCTATTAAGATAATTTTTCCTCCATTGTGGAAGTACCCACTTCCAGTTCCATTGGCTGAACCTGTGAGAGGCTCATGTGAGTCACAAGAATCTGATCATGGCTGTGTCCACAAAAGAAAATAGCTTTAATTTCCGTGAAGTTCCCAGAGGAATCAGGGAACTGGCAAAAACATGAACAAACAAAACACGTATGAGTGCTGTCCTTAGTGCCTTCAGCTTTGCCTTGTAGGACTGGACCAGTGGCAGAGGGTTCCCTTCCCTGGAACTGTGAAGTTGCAGTGTTGCTTCCTCTGTGCGATATTTCCATTTTGGAGTCAAACAGGAAGTTCTGTCTTTTCACAGTCTGCTAGGAGAAAGGTGTAGATGTTCTCAAGTCTGTTTCTTTTTTTGTGAACCAGCCAATTTAGGGATTTTATATTGGCTAAAAATACCGGCAGCACTCTGAGAAGCTGAAATGGGACATCATGACTGATTCAGCCACCATAACATATGCTGTTGTTGGGTTGGGGGCCTGCACAAACCCAAACCATGTTCCAGTCCCCTCTCCCGTTGGCAATTCAGCCTGGATAGCTGTGCAGGCAGGTGGTCTGGTACCCTGAAAAGGGAGGAAGGAAGGGGCAGGGAAAGGAGGAGAGAGAAGGGATGTCCTTGAGGAACCACTAATCCTTGTTTCCACAAGCTGGCTCTCCAACAATCATCTATCTCAGGCATTTTGTATGAATTTAGGTGGACAGAGTGACCCAATACTTCTTCTCCATCTCAGTCATTATCTTATGTATTTCTGTATGTGTTTTCTTGGGTTTTTTTTCCTCACAGACATGCACAGTCCAAATATTTTCATCCTCACCAACCTTGCTGCCCTTCTTTGAATATTCCCTTCTATAGTTCTGCCATGTTCTTCTCACGACTGAGTGATCAGAGGTGCACACAGTGTTCTAGAGAAAAGAGTAACAGTGATTTATGTGAGGGCACTGCAGTACCTTTGGTTATATTCAGGGTGTCCAAAGGACTGTCCCTCCTATCTTAGAGTACCTGAGAAGTTCTCAGGATTTAATGATGCAGATCACACTTTGCCTGCTTAAATGTGCTGTAGCCCACAGCTGAAAGACAGCTTTGGGTGAGTATTCTCTCTTCCCTTCTCTCTGCTCTCAGTGGCTAATACTGGTACAGGGCTGGAAGAAGTCTCCTGCTTGGTTCTCGAGTTCCCATCCCTGGCAGCTCCCCGCCTCATGACTATGGTTCCTTAGCCCTGCCCCATAACTGGCTGCTACTCACAAGATGGTAAAACTCTGACCAGTCCTGAATGATCCAAGGGCAAATTCCCTGCTCTGCTAATGGGTCCCTGTGCTGTCATTGAATTATAGGGAATCTATATTAATTCTGACCAATTTTAGACTCCTGCAGTAAAGATCAACACATTCAGGAGGAACAATTTTTATTGTCATTGTGGAAAAAGACGTTTCAGATGCAGACTTCAGAATAAGAGCAGTTGTGCCTTTGGAGTGCCTCTCCTGGACACACCACATTGTAGGTGTCTACACCTGGTAAAACAAGCCCTGGAGTGCCTCTCCTGGACACACCACATTGTAGGTGTCTACACCTGGTAAAACAAGCCCTGCCCTGACTCGTGATCTCCATCCGAATTATTTCTGTTCTCTGTCTCCTTCTTTTGGAGTGCAGATCTTTTATTGCTGTCCAGCCCTGGTGTTAAGGTTCATTGGTTTGCATTGGGCATATCAGATCTAATGCAGCAACAAATAAGCAATCAAACCTGACCTTGTAGCTTTTACTTTTACCTTCTGTTAATCTTTTCCTTCATGACATCAGGAAAAAGAGATAAATGGGTGCTGTTCTCTCTCTTTGCATCCACTTTCCAAGTGATGCTGGCAGATTTCATTAACCTTCCCTTCTTGAAGATTACATCTTTTTCATAAATTACATTTATTATAAAAGCTAACAATTAAAGTAGCATCTGGTATTTTGTATAGATAAATATGTGTACAAAGTATATATATTTTGCTTCTTCCCATAACTGTCATGAAAAAGGTATATTTTATGTTATGCGGCTTTCTTAGGGCACTACTAGCATACTTATTATCCTCATTTGCCTGACACCAGAGGGTTTCACTGACTATTTACATTCTCTTTATCCCAAGGGGTGGGAAAGGCTGTTCCAAAGACCTCATGCTAGCTGCATTCATCCATCATGTTTGTCTGCAGAAGTAGTTGCAATTTCTCTTTAGGTCTGTAGCCCTTCAAGAAGTCTTACGCTGTTAACTCTCATTTCAGAGCAGCTTTGTGTCTGGAAAAAGGAGCCAGAAATGCATGAAATGCAGAGGAAGAAGCACGTAGGGTTACAAGGTCTGAGCCTGCAGTGCTCAGAGATATTTGCTCAGTGAGGTATGGTTGCCCAAGCACATTTCTTGACTTCAGCCTTTTCTTTCCTTCCCTTCCTCAACTTCTTCAGACTTTGCTCCAACTCTTCTTCACCCCTTCATTGGCAAGGGTGCTTCCCAGCATTGCAGTGGACATGTACTTTTTTTTGTAATCAAGAAATGGAGTTCTTTCTCATCACTCATTGAGGGTACATTCAGGAAGTTTGGTGGTGGCACCAAGTTGTGTGGGATTGTAGATCTGTTGGAGGGCAGGAAATGTAAATTCAGTCATGAGTCCTGCACTTGGGTCACAACAACCCCAGGCAGGGCTAGAGGCTGGGGACACAGTATCTGAAAAGCTGCCCAGGGTAAAAGTATCTGGGAGTGCTGGTGTAGAGCAGCTAAACACGAGCCAGTGTGTGCCCAGGAACACCAAAGGCATCCTGTCCTGGATCAGCCATGGTGTGGCCAGGGCAGGGATTGTCCCCTGTACTCAGCACTGGTGAGGCCACACCTCCAATCCTGTGTTCAGTTTTGGGCCCCTCACTACAAGAAGGACATGGAGGTGCTGGAACATTTCCAGATGCCATGGTTTAGGAATGGTATTTACCAATTTAGTACTCCCACTAAAAGAAAACCACAAACTGCTCCCCTCCCTGCTCCAGTGGGAGACACAAAAGGCAGAGACAACAGGTTGAGATAAGAACAATTTACTGGAAACAGCAATAACAAAAGAAAACAAACAGTAACAGCAGCAATACTCATAACAAAAGTGGCTAAAAAGAGGGTGATTTCCATGCCAAATGCTGACTAAGCCCAACTCCACACAGCGTGACCCTAAGACAGTGAACAATGGCTGACAGGTTCTCCACCCTGCCAAGACTTTGTTCCACCAAAGAGGGACACCCTCCATCCCAGAAGCCAGAGAGGGAGACCCTTTTGCCTCCTCTGACAATGACACAAAGTGGTACCAAAACACGTAATGTCCTAGCCATGCCCCTTCCCACTGATCCGGCCTGGAAGCAGGACCCCAGAGAAGGGTAGTGGAGCTGGGGAAGTGTCTGGAGCACAAGTCTGACAAGAAGCAGCTGAAGGAGCTGCAGGTGTTTATCCTGGGAAAAGGGGGGCCTAATTGCTGTCCACAATTCTGAGAAAGGAGATTGTAGTGAGGTAGGTGTTGGTCTCTTCTCTCCAGTAGAAGTGACAAGTTGAAGGGAAATGGCCTCAAGTTGTGCCAGGGGAGGTTTAATTTTAATAGTATGATTTTCTTTTTTCATGGAATGGGTTGTAAAACATTGGAACAGACTGTCCAGAGAAGTGGTGGATCACCCTCTTTGGAAGTGTTCCAAACCTGTGTGGATGTTGAACTTGAAGACTTGGTGTGATGGTGAACATGGTGGTGGTGCTAATCTGACTGTTGAACTTGATGATCTTAAATGTCTTTTCCAAACTTGAAGATTGTGAATATAATTTTAAGAACAGTGTCAGTGGCACATGCAAAGACACATTTGCATGCAGCCCCTCTCATAAGATCCCCTTAAATGCCTTGGGCTAATTTTGGAAGCTGGGATCTCCCTCTGCTTCTACAGAAACCATAGATTAGAAAACCTCTATAGCCTTTCACATCAGATTTGAAGGACTCTTACATTTGGTACCAACAGTAATTAGCTACAGGAAAAATATTAATCCCTCTGGGGAAAATTCAAAAATACCTGACACCTTCTGGGGACAAGTGAAAGGGGACATTTTAAATGAGAACTTCGATATGTCTTGTGCTTCTGTGTGTTCTCCTCAGCTGTAGGGTGGGATGGTCATCTGCTTCCACTCAAGAATGAGGTGAGATTTAAAAAGTAGAGATAAACATTTAGTACCTGTTACTTTAAATCAATGTTGTACTTGAAAGATTTGAACTCTATAACTTTTCCTGTCCACATCTGTATTTATATTGCTCTGAGTACCAACTGCTGCCTGATCCATCCTGAGAGCAGCCAGTAAGAAAAATCTGTTCCCTGGCTAGGGAACATACAGAGCAAGAGAATGAAAACATATGAATAGCACTTGAAATCAGTGCATCCAGCCTGTCTGACCATCAGGGCTGCTGGGAGTTAGAGACAGAGAAAGATTAGAAAACATCTGAACCCTTGTTAGCTCCAGTGGGAGGTTGGGTAGAAATTGTATTTCCAGGAAAAACTGTCTCACAAAGGAGAGCTTTTGATTCACTGAATTGCAAAAAACAAGTTTAGGAGGGTTTGGGTTTTTTTTTTGTTTGAGAGTACTTTTACACTGCCTGAGACCACCAAGGAAGGTAATAAACAAAGGAAGAAATAATAAATGGGAAGGAGTCACAGAGAGAGATAAGAGAGGCTGCTGAAATTTGTGTTTAATTTTTGTGGAGTCGCTTCCCTGATGAGCTATAAGGAACAGTATGCAGCACAAGAGGGGCAAGATCATCTCTTCTCCCATGAAGATGATGTGAGTGAGCACCTGTAGTTAGGAGGAGGACAAGAAGGAATCTTGAAAAAGCATGTAAATATCTTAGGGGTGATTGTCAAGAGGATGGGGCCAGACTCTTGTCAGGGGTGTCCAGCAACAGGACAAGGGACAGCAGTCGGAAACTGAAACCCATGAATATCCATCTGAATATGGGGGAAAGCTTCTTTACCTTGAGGGTGACAGAACACTGGAATAGGTTGCCCAGAGAGGTTGTGGAGTCTCTTTCCATGGAGATGTTCCAAACCCCTGGATGTGATCCTGTTCAGCCTGTTCTAGCTGAACCTGCTTTAATAGTGATGCTGAGGTGATGGCCAGAGGTCCTTTACAACCCAAACCTGGGTTGGAAATTCTGTGTGATTCTCTTCTCTGGGGCAGCTCTGTTTCCTTCACACAGATGGGCTAGCAGTTGTGGGAGGAAGGGGTAGAAGAGGGACCCCCAGCCTTAGCCTGCTGTTTCTATGCACCATGCCAAGCAGAAGCAAGGAGAAAGCACGGGGGGAAAAATAATTTTCCATGCATCTGTAGATGCTAACAGATACCTCTCAGGAGGGAACAAATTGTCAGCTGAAGTCACAGTGTGTTCCTGGGATTGCTTTCTGCTCAAGGTATACGGTATCCCTAAGTGAGCAGAGGATGTTGCCTTGCAAGGAGCTGGGAAGATTAACAAGGATAAAAGTGGTAGAAAGGATGTTAAAGGTTAGAAATATAGAATAATAGTAAAAGAAAAGTTCCAGCTTGAAAAATTCAGTTTCTTACATCTGAGAAAAATAATCAAAGCTGTTCTGCAAGAGAGATACACTTACAGAGCACTAAAAATAAAAAAAACCCAAACCCTAGAGAAAGCAGTGGGGGACCATTTAGTGGGCTTATATTGGCACAGAAGAGTATGATTTTGGGGCTACACACAGAGGCAGAAGCATTATCTTCTGGGGAGGTGATGATCCAGCTGTACACAGCACAGGTGGAGCAGTATTGCTGGTTCTGGCATATCCATGCCAGACTGACGTGGATGAATTGGAGAAATGTGTCAATAGAGAATAAAGGACTGGAGAGAATATTTTTAGATATATGCAAGGAAGATTTTATGTGACTTGGTAGTGATTTGAGTTAGAAAGGATAACATTCTACAAAATCTGAAGGCAGTAAAAAGCGAGGAGGAAGAAGTGCATTTAAGGTGGCAGAATAGGTGTGTGTATACAGGGTAAAAAGGATCAAGGAGCACACAGTCAAGAAAAACCTGAGTTCAAGACAGAGACGTGAAGTAGCTCTAAGGGGGAAGTGGTGAATGCCTGCCATGGGCACATTTCAGCATCATCAGGAACATGCAGAGATGCCCAGGGTAACTCAGGTGCCAGAGCAAGTCTGTCCCAGCAGCACAGAGCTTCAAGCAGATATGTCCAAGCAAGACATCTCTGTTGGTGAGCAACAAATGCATTATTTAGCCCCTAAACATCTTCCAGGTGTGACTCACTCATGGTTCCTTACATAAATACAGATCAACATCTCCTGAGTTTCCCAGAGGAAACCTGGTTTGAAAGAGGACCTAGAGGATGAGAGTGTCCTCCTGGCAGAGCTACCTGCCTTCTGTCCTCCGTGCTCTCTGGTCATGTTCAGGTCCCTTTCTGAGTTGTGCCTGACATGGCTCCTCTTCTGTTGCTACAGGGAGCAATCCTTCCCTCTCTCTGTTGTGCTCTCTCTCTCCAGGTCATACTAAGCCCACAGAGATCCCCTGGTTTTCCTTAGGATGTGACCAGTCTTCTCCTTCCAGAATAAACAAGCAGGACAGCAGATCCGTTCACTGCTGCTGCTGTCTTTGCCCTGATGAGAGCTGTGCCTCTTCCCCACCTGCCTCCTCAGAAACACAGGAGTGTGAAGACCTGCTGATGCCATTCAGGGCTCTGCTTTCCCTGACTGATGCTTTTCATCCGTGGTGTTTCTGTTTCCTGCAGAAGCACTACAAGACTCAGTGTCTGTTTAGCACCACTGCACATGTTTTCATCTCCTTGGCTTTGCCACTGGGGTGAAGCTGGAGTCCAGTATCCTGTGGCATCACTTGGGAAGGGACTGGTGGACCCAAGCTGGGCTGAAAGGGGATCCTGGGCTATGGGGAGCATGAGGGAAGGCTCTGGGCTGCACCCACAATTCAAGAGTGGTTTATTTTATTTGTGATATCTATGGAGAGCTTTTTCAGTTGTTACTATGGAGACTATGATGCCTTCTTTGATTGCAGTTTTTACAGGGAGTTTAATAAGACCACATGGCCTTTCAGTGCAGCTCAGGGGCTGAGATGCAGTTGAGCTTGGTAAGCAAAGGTCATTAATGTCTGATAGCTATGCAGGGACCTTTGTATTATTCAGAAAATAGTATTCTTCACTGATACCCAACCCACAAAGAACAGTAGAGCATCACTTGAGGATGAGCAAATTAACATTGCACAGACTTTAGTACTGTTTATCGATGAGTAACCCACCCATGTCTGTGAGGACACAGTTACTTGGGTCTGTTACTCCCCTGCTGCTTTCAGTTTTATCTTATAACCAAAAAGCCCTCAATGTCCCACCCAAAACCAGATGTGACTTTGGCTATGAACTTGTGAGGGCTTCTGAGCTGAAGCTGTTCATGGTGATGTGTCAAATTTCTTAGAAGCATGAGCTGGGCAGAGGGCTTAGCTGCAGCAAACATACTGAGCCCCATTTTGAGGAAAACTGCAGCACCACAAAGCCCTGTGTGTTCACTATCAGCAGTGATGGAGCTGCTCTTGACTATGGAAAAGTATGAGCTAGGAAATGGTCAGAAGACACTTCTCAGCAAAAAAACCCAAAACCAAAACCAAAAATCAAAAACAAACAACAAACCAAAACCTCTGGGGTACATGTAATGTTTGTTTCAGAAAGTGTTGCCTGGCTACTGCCAAACAGACTGTTGCTCTCCCCAAATCCACAGGGTGAAATCTGTCTGTTAAATTTTAACCGTGTGACACATCTTGTAAGGCACAAATGAGCAGCACAATTATTTCAACATATTAAATGCTGAAGACCAGTGAATCAAAAAGTCAGAGATATCTTCCTTTTCTTTTATTTCTGTGCGTTTAAACTCCAATTCTCCATCAGTCAAGGTCCTGAAACACTACAGCCCGCTGTGGGTGTGTGGTACAGAGAAGACAAGGTAACATGGAGCAGGACATCTCCTATGGGCCAGCTGAGCAGGAGCCTCTAGCACAGCTTGGGGAGGCACAGAGGGAAAGGTGAAGGTTATATTCACTTAGTCCTGTCACACAAATAGCATCTGCTGGTGGGTACAGTATCCACACCAGAAGGATGGGGCCAGAGCATCGCTGCTGGCAAGGATCTTCCCCAGCCTCCTGAGCTTGGCTTTGCTCCCTGCGGCATAAGCAACACACACGGGACAGTCTGTGCTGCAGCATCTTCAACAGCCCCTCATCTGCCAGAAGGACTGTGTACCACGGGATTTGTGGAGCCTGGAGTAGGTCACGCCTGTTGCTGCTGTCTTTAATTGCAGTTCAGAGCTTGACAAGAAAAACACCATTTTTCTGCTGCACATGGGGAACCAGCTGTTGTGGTGGATTGACCTTGGCTGGACATCCAGTGTCCTACCAAAGATTCCCTATCCCTCTTCTCCTCAGCTGGGCAGGGCAGAGAAAATATAATAAAAGTCTGCTCATGGTCAACCTATGGACAAGAAGAAATCACTCACCAGTTACTGTCATGGGCAAAATGGACTTGACTTGGGGAAAGTTAATGTAACTTATTGCTAATCAAATCAGAGCAGGGTAATGAAAAACAAACCCAAATCCTAAAACACCTTTGCTCCTGCTCCTTCCTTCTTGCTGGGATCAAGTCATTCCCTATTTTCTTTATGTTTTCCCCCAGTGTTGCAAGGGGAGAGGGAATAGGGGCTGCAGTCAGTTCAGCTCGAGTAGTCTCTGCTATTCCTTCATCCTTGCTTTCTTTCACTGCTCCAGCATGGGGTTCCTCCCATGGGACACAGTCCTTCACAAACTGATCCAGTGTGGGTCCTCCCCACAGGCTGCAGTTCTTCATGAGCTGATTCAGTATGGGTGCCTTCCAGAGGGTGTGGGGAAACCTCTGTTCCAGTACCTGGAGCACTTCCTTCCCCTCCTTCACTGACCCTGGGGTCTACAGGGCTGCTTCTCTCACACCTTTCCCTTTCTCCCTTCCCCTCCTTCTAAAAAGTTACATCTCAGAGGTGCCACCATCATCCCTGATGGGCTTGGCCATGGGCAGCATTGGGTCCATCCTGCAGCTGGCTGGGATCAACTCACACAGAGGAAGCTTCCTGCAATTTCTCACAGAAGCCACTTTATAGCATCCCCGCTGTCAAAAGCCTTGCCACACAAACCTGATACAGCTGTGAAAAGCAAGTGTTTTGGAAAGTATAATTTTAGGTGTTCATGTCAAGCCAGCAGCTGGGCATATCCTAAAACTTGTGATGTGAGGTGATAGACTTTCTTCAGTCAGTGTAGTGGGATTCACTGTAGCCTAATCCTTAGGCTTTGTTTGGTTTTTCTTTTTTTTAATATTAGTGCATATTAGAGATGTTGAAATATGGAGTGTGTGCTGCAAAAGATGGAAACAATAAACTAGAGATAAAAAGTAATTATTTAGACAAGTAAAATCCCGTACTTGCTATTGTAGCCATTATTTGGCACAAACCTCAGCTGGTGGTCATTAAATGGCAGCTTGTGTCACGTTTCAGACAGATGGGAAAACCTCTTTCATCCAAGTTGTTGAAGGAGGTGTTGCTTAGGTCTGTGGTATCAGAATAAGCAAAGCACAAAGCATTGGTTCTGCACCGTAGAGCAGTGAGGTTTAGGAAGCAGCAGAAAAGGAGGCTCTGCTACAGACCAAGTGCTGTTCTGAGTATGAGTAGAGACCCTTGCAGCAGCCTGAAGGTGAAGGGGTTGTTTATATGGGTTCCCTGTGTGCAGGCTGCCAGTGCCATCTATCTGCTCCAGGGAATGTGCAGGCAGCCTGCTCCACACCTGTAAGCATAGTATAAAACATTTGATTAATGAAGAGGAGGGCAAAGAAGAGCATCTGGAGTGTACTATTTTCTGGAAAACACTAACCAGACTTCTTGATCTTTAAAAGCACGATATTGTCCAGCATTTTAAAGAAAAAACTTTAAAAGCTTAGACCTGTAATGACCAAATATAAAATTTGGTTATGTCAATAGTGGCCCTTGCATTGGAATAGCAAAAAAGTATTTTCTTAGTCACAGGAACTGTACTTGTACTCCTGGATTAGGATGATTTTGGTGACAGGCAGCTTAGCATTCTTTTTGTTTGGTTTGCAATGTAGCCTGGGGCAGCTGAGCCATGAGCTATTTTTTGCTTTGATGAGTCCTATCTCCCTCTTCCCTTATTTTGAAAATAGATATAAAAAAAGATAAGATAATTTAATAAATAGGAGCTATAAAGCAGAGGTAACAGAAGGAATTACTTGAAAGGTATTATTAATGGCATTTCTGTGTCCAAAGTGCCAGAAGGGTTCAATCAGGATTACAGCTGTCAAAGCAATGGGCGGGACAGACTGGGCTTCCCACAGCCTTTGCATTCAGGGGCTGCTGGTTCTCAGCTTTTTCTTTCCTTTTCTCAATCATCCTTTGGGCTCCACAAGAGCCACATATTATTTTAGGGATATTTTGTTTTGTCTGTTGCTGGTAGAGAAGTTCTCCACACGAATTGCCTGTTGTGCTGTGTCCAAGGTGCACAGATTAGCATGGGAAGAGTGACATTGCTGGGGACCCATCAGCAACAGCATCTGTGGAAGGACCAGTGGATTGACACTGCTTATGCAACGCTGACAGATTTATATCTATGCCAGGGTTTGCTTTATGGAGTAACACTGGACATTGGCATAAACTAGAACAGGACATAAATACTCCCAATTTAAATTCTGTCCACAGCTCCACACCATAAGGTATTTCCCCTGAACCTCCAAATGATCCTAAATGATATGGGTTTTGGAGAAGGGTGGAACTGTGTTGAAACCAAACCTTGCAGCAGCAGGTCATTCTGCATAGTTTCTGACTGAATAAATATTTCTACCTCCAGCACTGGATCTTCTTTTTAATTTTGATCAAATTTGGGGGAAGTAATTTAAATGTTTTATGGCTGCTTGTAGAAAAATCAATGGAAAATATATCATATTGGACCAAATATGCTTAAACCTCCTTAATATGGATTGGGATTTTGCTCCAGGCTCTGGTTTGAAAATATTGGTCAGTAATAAAAGTGACTAATAATACCTTTTATTATGGATTCCAATAATGCCTGGGTACACAATCACCAGGTAAATGGGGTTTTTTTTTTCTTCCCATTTTCTTAATCTGAAAGAAGACTGAGCCCATAAACCCAGCCTAAATGCTACATAAACATTTAACACTCCCCATGAAAATGTTTGCAGCTGTGTTCTCCCATCACACATACCGTGAGAATTCTGTTATAGTAAATTGAAGCTGTTAGTGTCATAATATTGCCATCATTATGTGTTCAAAATATGAGTCAGATCCCCAGCACTCCTTGATGTTCTAATATCACAAATGTGTCTAGTGTTTTACTTTCAATTCTGGTTTCTAAGGCTTTAGAGGAGAATCTGCCTGTCCCAATTGAGTGCAAAATTTTAAGGGCCACACCTAACCCCCAACAGCAATGCAGCCACTTTCCTCCTTCCTCATGGCCACTGGCAGGAACTCCATTCCTGTGCTTCCAGGGTTAAATGGTTTTCCCCTGAGCTCATCTGTCTCCCAGCCTCATCAGCACAGCCTGCTGCCCTTTACCACTTCCTCATCCTTCACAGTCTTCTCTCTCTCATCTCCTGGCCATGGCTCCACTCAATTTCCTGTGTGCATCTCTTCTGCCTGTGGCCCTGATTTGATGTGAGAGGCAGTGGTGACCCCCTGTACTCTGTCCTGGTGGACCTTAGAGAATGGCAGCTCCCTTTCTGGCTTCAGCTGTTTAATGAGGAAGAGGATTGGTGGTCTTGAGGGAGAAGCAACTAATGAACTGATTGCCCTTTATGATGGAACATGGTGAGGCATGCTTGAAAATCACAGAAATATGCAACTTCTGGGGAAGTTAACAAATTTAATGCTTCATTTTGTATTAAAAGTCTTGATAAACAGGACTATGTATAGAACAAACATGTTTTAGCAGGTACTTTCACATGTCCTCCTGACTTCAGCTTCCCACTACAGCTGTTTTCTTTGCTGCTTCCTTGGTTAACAAGTAAATTGGTACCTTTTAGCTCCCTGAAGCAAGGGCAAGACTTTTTGCTTTCCTGTTGAAGGAATTTCTGTGCCATTTCTTAACCTATATCAATTAGACACATTGCACATATATATACATATACACTTGATTAGATATATAAACTAGATGCTAAAGCCTGCTTATGGATGTTTCCTGCAATAATGTATTAGTGTATATAAATTCATCAAATGATGGATCAATCAATTACTTTCCACTCTGGAACCATATCTGTATCTGAAATGTGATCTGAACAAAATGGGAGGATTTTCACCAGGAGGACTGCAATGTCCAGCTGATTTAGTGTCAAAAGTACTATGCAGAGAATATCTGAGGATGACATGGCAGTCATGGATAGCTGTGTGCAGAGGGCTAGAGAAGAAGGAATTGGAGCAATGCGCTCATGTTAGTGCTTCCAGGAAGCCTGTGCTGATGCTTTCCTGCACATATCCCTCCAAGTCATTTAACTGCCAGGCCTCTCATCCCCCTTGGAAAAGGAAAGGACAGAAGGCAATGGAAAGGAATGCAGAAGATACTGGCATGGCTACTGAGATTAAATCACAGCGTTTGCAAACATTATTTTGTTTCTAATGAAAATTGTCATTTCCTCCATTATTAGCTTCCAAGAAATTAATTTCCTGATTGTCTCTCTAACCACTCTATTAAACAAAGATAGATGTGGGATTGGTCTCCATTGACTTTGGCAGTAATATTTAGCTTCTTATAAAGTACAATGAACTTTAAAAGACTTTACAAATCTTATAGATCCAAGGCTCATTCATTGGTTGGGTCTTGTTCTTTTGTCAATGAAATCTCATATCTATCTGACAGAAGTTTCCATAGCCCACTTAATGAATTTTTAATGGTTTGATTATGGCAGGGCTCAGTAAAAAGCTTGTCATATTTAAGAAATAAGTTTTAATTGCCTATTTGTTTTTGCAGTGTTTTTCCTTTATTATTTCCTTTTTTTTTTTTTTTTTCTGTCTCTGAAAAACATTTGCTTCTGTCAGTTATGAGCACCCACGCTGCTTTAAGAGTGTGGTGAAGTGATGAACGTTTATTTCTGTGCACCATTAAACTGTCAGGACAAGAATGCAGCTGTAGGATTGCATGGCATTCCCTGCTGGATCAAAGTAGTCCCACGGGCCCTGATTCATGATCCCCTCAGGTGCAGGTAGGATGCTGATGTGATTCCTGCCCCCAGGTTGCAGCTGCTGGAGGAATGGCAGAACATACATATGGATGGAGTTTATAAGCTGCAGACTCGATTACTCCATAGAGTTTGCTCTAGTGATTAATTATATAAGGGAAGGGTCTGAGCAAGTGCTATTCATGCAGTTTCTGACCATCTCTGCTAAGGGGTTTTAATTCTCCACAACTGCTTGAAAGGAGGTTGTAGGCAGGTGGGATTTGATTTCTTCTCCCAGATAACAAGTGACAGGAAAATGAGCAAATGGCCTCAAATTGTGTCTGGGGAAGTTTAGATTGAATATGAGAAAAAATATCTTCACCAAAAGGATTGTCAAGCACTGGAACAGGCTGCCCAGGGAAGCAGTGGAGTCACCATTTTTGGAGGTATTTTAAAGGTATGTAGATGTGGCACTTAGGCACATGGGTTAGTGATGGACTTGGTAGGATGAGGCTAATGGTTGAACTTAATCATATTAAAGGTCTTTTCCAACTTTCACAATTCCATGTTTCTAACTTATGAGAGAAGGAAGGGAACTGTTGTCCTGCTCCTCACTCCATCTGTATCTTCCTGTGCTCATTAGTAAGAACCCTTAGAGTTTTCACCTTGAGCTTTTTTTTAATCATCACAGTGCACTATTCAGTGCATCTGCATACCAGACACTTGCTACCTTTTCATCTCCTTGGGATCTAAGGCTCCAGATTTATTATCCCTAATAATGCCTTGTAAAGTAAGCAGCAGATCCTTGCATTGAATATGCATAGCAGGTGGGCCTGTGTGTGTGTGAGCATGATAGATGTACTGGGTGCTCTCTCTTGTCCTTTTTGCAAATAGACTTCTCCAGAGACTTCACTGAATCTCCTGAAGCCCTACATCATAGCAAACAGCATGCCTACCATGTCAAACTGTGGGGAGGATTAATGGAAAACCAGCTAAGAGCCATCCTAAAGCTCTGTGTGTGTTAGAATGGGGCCTCATTCTCAGTGTTTCAGTAAAGTGTAACACACAAGTGAATCTCCCAGTTGTGCAGACCTTAAAGGAGTGGTGTTTAAAAGGGATACTAATATAGCAAGGACTCCAAGCTCTGTATTTGTTAAATTACAGCCATGGCAGTCTGTAGTAACCTTCACTGAGGTCACCTGTGCCAGATTTACATTGCCAGACTGGAGCAGCAGCATCTGACCTAATGTGAGCAAGGTGTGATGAACATCGGTGATGTTGCTATAAAGGCAATTGGAAAGTAATTTGAAAATAGCAAGAACTATTTTAAAAAGAAGTTTCTGAGGTGCAAAGGTTGAAAGAAAACTCAGAAGTCAGAAATACTATGTCTACAGTCCAGGAGTGTTTTATAGTACAATGTGAAGCTGCAAATACTTTCCTTTTAATGTTTGCAAAAGTTGTGCACTTTCTAATACTTCTTTTCCACTTTAATTTAAAAAGGTATGGAGTTTGGAAAACACTGTGCACCACACTAATATATGAAAAATGAGGTGCATGTTAAAGCTGTTTGGAAAACTTTGGCAAAGCACTTGTATATTATTTTCTTGAACAACTGCAGCATTAGTTTTCAACATGGACCAAAATGCAAGCAGAATCTAAATAGGTGTCAGTATCTTAGATAACTGTGTAATTTTTCCATCACTTTTTTGATGCAAGTTTTGCATAAGAAGGGGTGTAAATTCAGGCTGAGCACATAATCATGCAGACAGCTCAGGGCAGAGTTTGGGTAGAGATATAATTGCCATCAACTTTGCTTTTACATTTTGAAATCCAATGTAAGAGAATCAAAATCAAAAATGTTAATCAAAAGGAATTATAAGAGAGTGAAGGTATAGAGCCAGTTTTGGCAAGCAGTTTTTTTCTCTCTAGACTGATACAGTTACCTTAAGGAATTTGCTTTTCTAACATAGTTATTGAACACCCTGTTGTGCCTCAATCTACTTCTGAGGCAAATAAAGCAGCTGTGCTTCATTAGCTTCAAGTTATTCTGAAGGTAGAATATAGCCTTGTTTTGTGAGTGGGAATACTGAATGTTCAACAAAACGTGGTGTCTGTAATTTGCCTTTTTTTTTCTTTTTGTGTAAAATGATATTCTCATTTTGCCTCTAGACCTTGCTGTGAAAAATCAATAGAGGAGACCTGTGAAAGTTGGTGTGCTTTCAACTGGGCCTCTTCTAACATCCACTGCACTTCCTTGGCACTTTGGCATTGTAAATTTTCAGCTTCTTTAGTAAAGGAGCCTCCATGTCCTGAAATATAGGCGTATACGTCAAAGAAGCTCGGGTTTTTAAGCACGGTTCTAGTGCACTGTGAGGCAGTCAGAGCACAGGGCTGGCAGTGAGGGATAATTCTGTTCAGAGTGGCAGCAGCTAATGCCAGCACGGGCAGGAGCACGGGCAGTGTGTGCGCTTTGTATCCTATCCGTGAGTTAATCACGGCCGGGGTGCAGAGGGACACGCTCTGTCCCTCTGCAGGAATCTCGGTGAGCTCGGCCTCTGGGGCGGGGGCCGGGCCCGAGGCCGGGAACAGCCGGCCCTTGGTGTAACCAGGGGCACCTGCGGGGCCCGAGGCCGGGAACAGCCGGCCCTTGGTGTAACCAGGGGCACCTGCGGGGCCCGAGGCCGGGAACAGCCGGCCCTTGGTGTAACCAGGGGCACCTGCGGGGGCCCCTCGGGTGAGCGAGCAGCCAGAGCTCCCCATGCGCACAGCGAGATGGGGCAAAGCCCGGGGCTCCTCTGCCCGAGGCCCCTCCTCGGAGGCACCTGCTCGGGCTCCTGTTTTGTTACCTAGCTGTTGCACCAAGATCAAATTGTCTTGGGGATCTGGATGGCTGAGACTCTGCTACGGCAGCCCTGGGGTGGAGCAGGTGAGGAACCCGGGTGGGGTGTGGGGTGTGGCTGCGGAGGGGCCTCGGCCCCAGCTCAGGCGGTGCGAGTGTGACTGCCGGAGCGGCTCCTGGCTGCTGCAATGGAGGAAGGTCCTTTAACAGAGTGTATTTGCATTGTGTCTTGCAAGCTGTTATAGATATGTCCTGCTTAGGTGTGGGGGTACAGTGCTTGTCAGGTACTAAAATTCTTTTAAAAAGAGGTGAAGAGCAGCCCGGAGCAGCGTGAGCGCTCCCCAAGGTAACTCAGCGCTGTCCCTGCAGTGCCGAGCCTTACCTGCAATTCCCACTGTCGCTAACTCCGAGAAGGGTCTGGCTCCATCTTTTTTACACCCCCAGCAGTATTAAGTTGCGGTAAATAGCAGTGAGTGTTCCCTCCTTCCTTCTACCTTTTCTTTAAACCAAGTAAATCTGGTTGCCACAGCTGCTTCTCCCTGTTCCGTGTCCTTCAGACCCCTGACTATCATTACAGTTTTTCCTGGATTCCCTTTAGATTGTCAATATCTTTTGTACTGCAGATCCAGACTGGACACATGAATTGAAGTGAATGTCAGGGGAGAGTTGTAATATTACAGCTAATGATTATAATCTTGCACCTGAGGAAAATGCCTGAACAGTGGGTGATTCCTGATGGCAGAAATGTTGCCTTGGGAGTTTACTGATTTCTGGAACTTTGCAGGCACAGTGAGGTAAATAATGAAGACCTGAGCTGAGCTTTCAGTGAACAGTTGTGAGATTCATAGCCTAAAAAGGCTCATATATTTTGTTTAAATGGAGGCAGTCTCATTTAGCCAATAATTCTGATTCTGAGTTAGCTATGCTTTGGGCACTCAAGCACTGTCCTTCATGTCAGTATTAAAAAACTAAACCATGGGATGGCAGAGAGTAGGTGATGGGGTCTTGAAGGTGAGACATGAGTGAGCTATGGGTAGTGGCTGGAGAAGGAGCACGGTTAGCCTGACATCTCTGCTGTAAGGCATCTTGGAATTTCCCATACACCACCGTATGTAGGAAAAGAGAAGTTTGGGTTAGAAGGGACCTTAATGATCATTCATGGACAGGGATGCCTTCCACTTGACCAGGTTGCTTAAAGCCCCATCCAGCCTGTCCATGAGCACTTCCAGAGATGGGACATCACTATTGCTTGCATAAAACTGTAATATTAACCAAGCATTTGGAATTAGATGCAATTAATGTAAGTAGGCACCATGCACTGAATCATGACCCATATCCTGGTTTCTAAAAAAATATTTATCACAGCATCCTTACTGGCAACTGAGTATTTCCATGCCACAAGATGCCAATTTAATCAAATATATTGGTCCTTTAAACAGCAACTTTTACCAGTCTTCAGTGGTCAGATTTCCCCTCCCTTTCATGAGTTATTCAAGGAAGTCTTACACTGCAGGCTGCAGGATACTGGAAGTGACTCGATACCTTTTCAGAAAACAATATCTCATTCATTCAGGCTGGCATATATACAGGGAATAACAGTTTATTGTACCTGATGCATATTTGTTGGACTGAGCGCAAGGATGAGATGGTGAAATATAACATCCTGTGATATACAGCAAGTCGGGCTAAATGATCTAATGGTCTCCTCTGAATACACAAAGTGCTGGGCTGTGTGCCAGAAGCCAGGCAGGCTCCTGGTGTGCCCACAAGTCTGCGTGGATCACCTACCCTGCACTCTGTGGTGAAACTCCCATCTGCATCCTTTAGAGCAGGATATTGATGGGGGCAGTTAATGCTCAAATGAAAAGTACAACCAGTTCTGTTGGGAACCTCTGGGAAGTGCTGGGTGAGGGAGACACAGCTAAGGCTGAACAGGTCCAAAATGCTGCTAAAACTAGAAAGTTGTCTCTGGTACTTATGCTCCATTGGATCGGTACCCTTGCTGTTTCTTCTCAGCTGCCAGCTCCCTGGCATGGGGCTGCCAGGGGAATGCGCTGCTGAGCCGGCCCCGGCACAGCTTGGAGGGGCCTCTCCTGACATCGCTGTTTGGCACTGAAGCCATTTGCATTACAAGCTGCAGTTTCAAATTCTAGCTTAGCTGATCTCTGAATCCCTGTGACGCCTAAGCTTTTAAAATATATTTTCACATATTTGTAGCTTTCTAGATAATTCAAGTGTAATGGTTTCACGAAGTACCACAGCATGGCTGTAGCTCCAGTACTTTTTCTACCCTTTTCTCCTAGATTTTAGAACAATAGGCTGACTTTCTAAACACATTCCTGAAATATTGTTTAGTCTTATTCCCAGTAGGGGAGCTACAATAAGACATAATAGGAAGTGGGGAAGAGAACCCTACGGACCAACCCCAAGAGACTGACCCAGGGGTGCATTACTGCAGCATCTGAATCTCCTGTTGGATGTAAGTGTTGGATATCCTAATTAATTCACCTCACAAAGTTGTAGAAATTTGATTCTGTCTGTGCCTATCACCACTGAGACACCTGGAAGCTTCCAAATAAAGGTCTGCTTTTGACTTCACTGTTCTAACACCGCTGCAAGGGTTCTTTCACTTCTGATTATAGGCAACACCTGGCAGTGTAGTTATCCTCTCCTGTCCCCCCTCACAGCTGCTCCAGTGGATCCACAAACAGGCAAGTTAGTTACAGCCAGGAAATTGTTCACTTTTGCTCCAGCAAAATAGGTTTGTGTCATCTCACCTTGGAGTTAAACCTGTGCCAAGGCTGGCACAAGGAAATCCGCAGAAATATAGAACTGTGCTTGAGGATAGAAACAGAATTTCCCCTTTTGCAAAGGGGCAGTTGGTCAGCTTAACTGTGCCATGAAGCCAAACCTTCAGGAAAGGAAACTAGTGGTGAAATTTTGTGCAGTAAGATTTGTGGTAAAAGCACAGCTTCGGGCCGCATTCAACTTACTTGTGTTCACCCAGTTTCCTGACTTCTAAGGAGCTTTTCAGAGTTGCACTTGACTCTATTCATTAAGGTATAATGAAGGAGATAGGCTCTTTATTGACTTGAGTAGTTTTTTCCACTGAAAGCCCTGGTGCAAACGGTTCAGACTGCTCTCAGATGTACTCTGAATACAAAATTTCAGCTTTGCAAGATTGACTTCAGATTGTGGTGGTGCAATCTCCTCTTCTGGAGTAGGGGCTGTGACAAACAAGGAACTTTTAATCAGACATACCTTCTAGAAAGCTCTGGTGAAACACAGGTGGTTTCCAAACACATGTGCTGTCCTGGAAGCTGCCTGGAAGAGGAGGACACGGTCTTCTCTGCACACTTTGATGAGGTAGAACCAAACAATAATTTAGGTTGGAAGAGACCTTTGAAGGATCTGGCTCAATCCTTTCTCAAAGCAGAACCAGCTTAGATCAGATAGCTGAGGACCTTATTAGCTGGAGATTTTGCAGCTTCTCGGGTCTTCTTTCTGAATATTTGGCCATTATCATGTTGATTACATTGAGAAGACATTTCCTGTGGTGCCTGTAGTGCTCTGCGTTCCTGTCTAAGAGAAGTCTTGGTTCTCCCTCTTCAGACCCTCCAATTTAGTTTTTGGAGGCAGCCATGAGAGTCTTATTTAACCTTTTATTTCCAAGGCTGAAAAACCAGAACCTCTCAGTCATCCTTGTAAGGCAGCTTGCTTCAGAGGTCTTAAGAAAACAGCAAGCCAAAACTTCAAACTGTCCTTTGGGCTTCAGGGAAGACCTTCAGTTTTGTTAATGGTTTCTCATTCACACAGTACCTCTACTCTCTCAGAATTAATCTGCAACACTGATTTATGCATATATTTTTAAAAAGTATTACATTTTATAGTTTTCTTAAAATTAAATACCCTTTCTTGTCTTTTATGCTTATTATTTTTTTGGTATTTGATAAGAAACTCTGTTTTATTTGGCATAGAGTAGCAGGTACAGTATGCCAGGAAGATGAGCATTTCTCCTGCTTATACTGTTCAGAAGACTTTGACTGGGAAAGAAATTACTTTCAGATTCTGTTATTTTTATTTTTTATTTCCTAGGGAGACTTGAGACACTGAAAATGTAAGGTGATGAGACTGCTCAGGCATGTTAGGTCTTTGCCAGCTGTTTCTTGTGCAGCTGCTGTCAGGGCTGGGGTCTGTTCTGACTCAAATCATGGTAAAAGATAGTTCAAGTTTTGCTGTTGTTTTCCAGCTTGAAAAATGTTAAGAGGTTTGACCTCATGTGACACATCAGAAATATCAGAGTAACTATTATGTGTCACTTACAGAAAATGCATTTTTGCCCTCCTGAAAACACTTCCAGATAAGCCATTCTCTCCAGATTTGTTCATACTGGCTTGAATACCTCTAGCTAAGAGCTTTTTACCTTCTTCCAGGGCTTCTGCATACAAGCATTTATTTTCTTGTATCTCTGTTACATGACCATCAGCCTACTTCCCCTTTGTCTATTATATATAATATTTTATATTCCTTGGAGCCATACAGAGGGCTGCAGTAGAGTGGTAGATTAACACCTAATCCACAGTTTAACTGAGAATTTTTTGCCACTACTTTTCCTTATTGTTTGGTGAGATAAATATTGTGGATTCTAATTCTGTTTGAGCTGGGCACAAGGCAACTGCAAAACCAGTCACTGTCCATCATGCTTTGGGTTTGTTTTGGGTTTTTCAGCCTTTTAGATGGAAGTTTATGTTTATCTGTGTGCACAGAAAGGTAACATCTTGCTTAAAGAAATGAATAATCATTTATAAACTATTAGAGACTGTCTAGAAAATGGCCGTGAGGGTGATGAAGGGCCTTGAGGGGAAGCCTGAGGAGTGGCTGAGGGCACTTGGTCTGTTCAGACTGGAGGAGACTGAGGGGAGAGCTCTTTGCAGTCTGCAACTTCCTCGTGAGGGGAAGAGGAGAGGCAGGCACTGATCTCTTCTCTTTGGCGACCAGAGACAAGACCTGAGGGAATGGCCTGAAGCTGAGTCAGGGGAAGTTTGGTTTGGGTGTCAGGAAAAGGTTCTTCACCCAGAGGGTGCTTGGGCGTAGAACAGGCTCCCCAGGGAAGAGGTCACAGCACCAAACCTGACAGAGTTCAAGAAGCATTTGGACAAGACCTTAAGGAGCATGGTGTGAATCTTAAGGCTATCCTGTGCACAGCCAGGAGTTGAACTCTGACGATTCTTGTAAGACCCTTCCAGCTCAGGAAATTCTACGATTCTGTGTGTGACAGGGGCTTTAATGAGTTGAGGTACATTTCAGATACATAGCTGAGGCTCTTTGCAGTCATCTCTAGCCATACATGTTGACTTTGGCATTCATTGATCCCTTGCTGGGGTTATTTGACTTGCTGACCTACAGGCAAAGTAACTCCCCCCACCAAAGTGTATAATTTTCTGCCAAATTAATGAATTGAAAGACCTCAGAAAAATGCCTGACAAGCCTGAAAGCTAGTGCAAGGAATGAAGCTGGAAGAGGTGTCTGGTGTGAGTGAAAGGAAGTGTATGGAAAGACAGGATGGAAAAACACTATCCACTCCTTTGGGTAGCAGCAAGCTCTTAGGTCAGCTTGAACTCAAACTTTGGCCAAGCAAAACTGGCCTCTCATTTTCTGTTTTGCCAGGTTTCTGCCTTGAACAGGCCAAAAAATTGATATGTGCATGAAGTTTGCAGATTCACACAGGCACAAATGACTGAGCTTTATTAGTTGTTCTGTAGCAGTATTCATATGTCTTTCCTTTTCCTTACAAAATCTCTGAAGACACCTTCTCACTTCCCCTGCAACCACACCCACAGGCAATACTCTTGCTGTGCATTACTGATGTATTATATGTGATCTTCCCATAGCAAATGTCAGTATTAATATTTGAACAGCGATCCATCATTTCTCTCCAACAAATAAAGCACAAATGATCTCATTTTGATCTTGCTTACGCTGGGATAAAGCAGAAGTAATTTCACTGGATGCAAGCATTACACCAGTGTAAAATTGCAGTGTTAGATGAAAAACTGACAATGACAGAGAATTAAAATAAAAAAAGCATCAGCTCATCCTTCGAATTCTGGAATATTAAAAAGGTCTGTTGTTGACACAGTGATGAGTGTGCAGTCTTGGTGGCCCCTGCCCCTGTCAGTGTGACACATGTTTGAGAGGGTCGTGCTCTGCCTGTGCCCTGGATTAGGAACCAGCTGTCCCTAGGAGCGTTCCGCAGTGTGGAGGGTTCTGGGTGTGATGGTGCGCACCAGAGGCAGCCGTGGGGATTAAGCTGGCTGGTAACAAGCATTTGTATTTACCAGTCTGGTTAACTTCAGATCGGCCTTCGAACCATTTCCATGGAAACAAGGGAAGTTTTGGTTCACTGTAAGTGCCTTAATTTACTTTCTAGCTGTTTTAAAAATAGAATACTAAACAGACGTAAAACTAACTCTGGAACATACTTTTTATAATATGGTTTTAATCAGTCATGACATTTGGGGATTGTTTTTCCAAACTTCCTGCCTGCAGTTATGGGTGAAGCTTTAACTGAGCAGTTACAGCATGAACAGAATAAGTCAGGAAAGGAACTGTGAGTAGTTGAGGGTTTTAAATTTTGGTTTTGGTAGAAAACAATGTAATGCCCTTGCTTGTGTGTTTTCCTGTTGTTATTTTTTTTTTTTTTTTCCCTTTTTTCTACAAGACATGAAATTGGAGAGATAGGAATGTGCTGGGAACTCCTTACAAATGTACTATTTTACTGTAATGCCTTGTGTAAGTTTTGATGTGACAGAATAGTCACTTGTCCAGTCAAAGAGAAAAATAACATACTGATGTAACAGAGAAATGCACCAAAACTGAATTTTCCTCTAGCATTGACATCTTCAAAGTCACTTTATAGAAGGCTATTTGCAAGTAGTTTTTTTTTTCTGGATTTCTACAAAGAAGTTCATATTTCCATTCAAATAGAGGTGCATCAGACTGGAAACATCCTCAACATGCAAAACAACAGAGTGAGGGGAATTGTAGGCTGCCTTACATGGCTGATATTCTTGCTCAAAGTGCCTGTCTGTCTCTCAGGGTATATGCACCCAAAGGCAAAGTGTTTGGATGACTCTGGAGGTGTTTTCCAGTACAAGTGTTCTTACTCCTGTAATACTGATAATTGGTAAATATGTGAACTGCTTGGGAAAAAACACCCAGCTTTAATTATGCGTGAATACTGATCAGTCTGGAAATCAATTTAGCTGACTCACAGTTAAAATTTAGCCTTATTCTCTGAATTTCAGTAACTATGAGTTTTTATTTCCAGTTATATCCTAAAGAGTAGTCAGAGGCATCAGGGAAATTGGCTTTGATGTTTATCTGAGCATTGGAATTGAGTATAGCCTTGCATCTAAAACATGAGGGAGAAGATGTTCCTTCCCTCCATGGTATGGAGCTGACAGTGCTGTCCATACGCAAGTCCTCACTGGGCACTTCTGCATCTGCCAAATGGTAATATCACCATTTTCCATATGGAACACTGAGGGAAAGAAATAGTCTTGTGTTTTTTTTTTTCAATGTCACAAAGGCTTTTTGCCGTTGAGGGAATTAAACTTGAGTTGATCTCAAGCTTAACTTTTCACACTTTCACCATTGCTCATCCCTTTTGTCCATGACAAATGAGCTCTGTATATCAGGTCTACCTAGAAAAGCAACAAAATGTCCCCTACTAAATTCCAGGAATGTTCTGATGATAAATCATAATGAAGCATTCTTATTTCCATAGAAAATACACTCAACCTTGCTTATTAAAACATGTTGTAACAGGTGGCTGGGGTTCCAGCTCCTTTCCATACCTCCCTGAGCAGGAATGTGTGCAGCTGACTGGAAGCAGCTGTGTGTGAGCTCCCCGAGCTGACAGCAGCTCTGTGAGTGGCTTTAATCAATAGCAGCAGTGGTCAGAGAAATACAAAGACAACGTGGCTGAAATATTCTCCTCAGAATTTGGAGGAAAACCATGTGAATACATTGACAGCATGATAGTAGGTTTTGAGGCAGAAAACCTGAGCAGGCTGGCCTCTGATCCTGCTGACAAAGGCTTAAAAGTAAGTGTGGAGTGTAAGGCTTTCAAATATTGTGACTTTTTGTGTAAACTCTTCTCCAGCTACTGGAGTCTGAGGTAATAGCAAAAAAAAAAAGTTAAGGAAGGTAGGATGCTTGTTTTTGTGAGTGCAAAGAAAAGGTTTGCAAATGGGAATGCGATATAGGAAAAAACCCAAGAAACCAGAAATATATAGTATGAAGTGACACTGTGTGAGTGTCCCCAGATGGTGCCTTTCGAGTATTTAAAAGACACAGGCTGAGACCCGTATGTTTTTAATAAAAATTTTAATAAAAAAATTCTTTTCCCTTCTCACCACAAAATGTAATAATTTCTCATTTTTACCCTGAGTTGCTATAGTGATTTGTTTCTCTGTTAAATCTTCTTTCTATCCTCACAAACTGTGGTCCTAAGCCTTCCCTGATAAGTGTGTGGGCTGGAGACAGAATGAAAATGATTTTCCGCATACTGCAGTCATTTGAGTAGTGTTGCTGACGTAATGGAGACAGATTGTAAGCTTTCATTATTGAATTGTATCAGGAGCAAAGCAAGCTGAGGAGACACTCGGGGTGGAACAACAGAGCACTGAAAAGTTACAGCGGTACTCAAAGGGTTTGGGAATAGAACAACTGGGGAAGGTTTAAAATGTGTGGGTTTTTCTGTGTCAACAACAGGTGTGAGCAGAACACAAGTCCATCAGGAGGCAGCTTTGTTCTTGATAATGGATTTTGGAGGCTCTTGCAGTTTCAATAATACCCAGATCTCTCAGGCAGAGACTGGCTGTGATGGTATTAAATAGAAATCTGAGATATATTAAGCTCCAAAGAAAATGACACTGTCATTTCAAGAAGGATTTTCTTACTCCTAGCACAGGCTATGAGATGGCAGTAGCAGCATTAGACATGAGGGCTGTTACATATGGGCAACAGGCAAGTTTGCAGTCCATCCAGTGAAGAGATAGAGCTTCTGTTAGCTTCACACAGGTGAATATGCAAACACAGTGGAATGAGGAAAAAAGAGCCAAGACTACAACGGTGGTGCACAAAGACCAGAGGTGTGCAAAGAGCAGTTGGGTTTGAAAACTTCCAACATCCCTCTCTATGCATCTATGCAGTATTTAGAGGGCTTCGTGGGATCCAGTGGCAGCAGGGGAAGCTGGATGGGGAGACCCGAGTGACTGTGAGGTCTGCTTGTCCTTGTCCTCTCATAGCTCTGGGCAGCGCCATCCGCCAGCTCCTTGGAGGAACAGGAGGTGCTTTATCCAGAGTCTGCTCTCTGGGCTCCTGTCAGCCCATTTTTGACCTTTAATATCAACTATTATTTCTTGATTTTTTTAAAAACTTTTTTTAATTTTTTTTTTTTTGTTTCCCTCCATTTGTTTCTACTGGTATTAATTATTCTTTCTGCTCACAGTTTGTTTTCTATTTAGCCTTCCAAGAAGGAATTGCAGGTTTTTCCCTGTGAGAAAAGTGCCCATCTGATTTTGCTAGGCGTTTGTATCCAAGCCCACTGCTGGTTAGTCCTCATTGTGGATCAAATCAGATCATCCACAAATCAATAGAAGACTGAAACATCTCTCTCTTTTCTAAATCGTGTCTGGGATTTTGTCTACTAAAGGAATTAATTTCTGATGGCAATTATTGTTCCACTTAAAAATAATTAGCTTTATCTTCTACTTAGAAAATATAAATTAGGCAGCTGTCTTTGACTTGATATTCTCAGGAGCACAGGGAAGCTAAACTCACTTGTATTGAGAATGTTTCCGATTTATTAGCTTAAAAGCTGCTTCTGTAATCTGTCTAGGAATGTCTGGGGAAAAATAACAATTTATGCTTATAGAAAACCCTATATTTCATTTTCTAACAAAAAGCATAATTTAATTCTAACTGATCATAAGCATGAATTTCACAAGCAGGGATCCCAGTGCTTTATTTCCTTTTCTATTTCATTTTAAAAGGCTTTTTGTTGTTGGCCCCTATTTGCTGTCATCAAGTGGAAGCACAGCTCTTCCAATTCCCTGCTCTCAGTATGAAACATACTCAATTGTACAAGCCCCTGAGTAGGTACAAAGTAGCTATTACAAAAGGTAAAAGATGTGTTCAGGTACTTCTAAGACTTTAAAATTTGTTTAAATGTTTTAAGACCTTCTTGAACACAGGAGTAACCTCTGGCAAAATTTATTCACCTTTGATATAAATTTCTCATTTGATTTTCATTCCTCTTCTAAGTTATCGGTTTCCAATTTGGTTTTTCAATTTCAACCTCTGAAATAGAAATTTGAGGCCAGACTCTTTGCTGCTGCAAACTGACTTATGTTAGTTCCCAGCATCTGAGAATCTGACTTCTTATGTCTTCTATAGATTTTCCCAAATGAGCTGGGTGTTTTTCTTCATTCTAGAACTTTATTTTCAGTTGCATTAGTAACAACTGGCATTAGGTTTATCTGTCTGTGAGAAGCAATTTCTAGTTCTGAATGCAGCTGTGAACAAGCAAAATATTGTTCACTTCAGCTGAGCTACCTCTGTTCTTAGCATGGCAAGGTGTCATGGAGAGTCCAAAATAATTTAGATTTAACATTAATGAGGTGATGCTGTGGATTGCTTTACAGCTGAGGTCTTTTCAGGCAATATTAAGAAGCTCCTACCTTCCCCACTTGTGTTCGCAAATCCTATAAAGCAAAATCCTTCTTGCCTCTGAAAAATGGAGTAATGCCAAGAAACAGTGGGCTAGGACAAATCTGACAAATACGGAAAATCTTCTCCGTGGAGGTCTGCCTGTAGTAACCATTAATCCTGATTGTCTCTGCTGTCAGGAGTGGATCAACGTCCCTTTAAAAGCCATGACAACACTCAGGAAAATTGTCTTAGGGAGAAAATAAGTTAACAACCCTTCTTGTTCATAGTGCTGAATTATGTATGATGAATCATATCTGCCAATTATAGAGCCAGTATCTTTTTGTTTTAGTGGTCCTCCTTAGCTGGGAACACTTTGAGAGAGGTAACTCAGTTCTAGTTGTTTCCATTTGCTGTCAGTGGAATATTTTACTAAGGGTCAGGTGTGAGGATGAGCACTGCCTCCTGAAATGCACCTTGATGGTATCCCTGACCCTGTTACTCCTAGAGCCTTTACACCTGGAGTTACTATGGAAGGGATGCAGCCTCACTCAAACTGTGTGCTGAGTTGCAGGGCTGACTTTAAAGCCAGTGGTACAGAGTTGGGAAAAACAAAGTGAAAGACAAAGGTGAAAGAGCTGAAGAAAAATGTGACGTGATCCCACACCAGTCACTAACTGCAGCCCGTGCAGTTTTGCGGAATTTTGCTGTGTTAGCCTGAGATGGAGTGAAAAATGGAATAAAATGGACAAGGAGAAAGCCCAAATGGTTAGAGAAGATGATCATGTTTTAGAGCAGAAATGAAAACTCAGATAAGGAATGTGTAATTTAATAAACCTAATTTTGTAATATTATATCAGTATAGCACTTGATGTTTCCTTTTGGAGAAAAGTGATATTGTAGCATAGCTGAAAGTTGCAGAACAAGAGTAGGTGTTCTGTGTGACATGACAACACTGGAGCTGCAGTCTTCAGTGAGGATTTTGGCTTTTCTGACATGAAATAGAGCCTGAATCCACTGTTCTGTGATGGGCTTATCCCTAGCAGTGTAGGCTAACCTTGGAGCAATTGAGCCAGGGTGACTTTTGCCAAGGACGGAAGAATTTGGCCCCTACAGTCACTCTACAAGTTCAGAACTAGAAGTTTCTAACTTAAAACACATTTTCCCTGTCTCAGTTAGGAGAAGGGAGATTAATGTCTCCTTCAAGCTGGAGGCCTGGTTTTGTTCAACAGTAAGTTTAAATTAACCTCATTAAAAGTGGGAGCTTGATGGCTTTTTTAGTGTAGAGATTTGTCTGTTTAGTTAAGATGGCTTCTTCTGTTCAACTGCTGCTAATTAGCATCCATCATTAACTGGTCCAGAGCTTGCAGCTCTATTCATTGAAATGATTTTTAATGGGAACTGCACCCATTGCGACATTGGGTTAAATGTTAGTTTAATGAGGGTGTGTTCTTTATTTCACTGTAACTGAAACTCTATTCAGCTGTTGAAATAGGTAAAGGTTCCTCTACCTTCTCACTAAATAATTTGTTGAAACTGTGATTCTGAGTATGTTCAATTAACAGAAAGCCCATAAACACTAAAGGAACCCATTAAGGAAGTGGGAGCAATAGATAAATAGGAGAATAATCTTTCAAATTAAGTTAGGTGCAAGCACAACTATTTAGCTTTTAGAGCTGATTTCTTCTAAAAGGTGCCATTTCCACAGCTCTAGAAAATGAAATCTTTATCCACTGAGGCAATGCAGCACAGAGCAACAGCACCGCAACTGTGACAACCTCTGGCATTGAATGGCACCTTGCAGATGGAACAAGGGAGCTCCAGAGTGGAGGGCAGGGTTGCTGCCACATGAGCAGAAGACATTGCCAGCTTTTCTTGCCTGACTTCATGATGCAGAAGCGCTGAATGAGGGATGCTCTCAATGTTTACCTTGGTGAAGATGAGCCTTACCTTGGGGGTGTGCTCCTTGGAGGGGAGGGGGAGCGCCACTTTGATCACAGTGTTTATAAAAGGAGTCCCAGCAAGCGTGGGCATATGGCAACTGTCCATACTTATCCAGCCTGGGAATACTTATCCAGCCTTAGGACCATAATCCCAATAATTCTTCTCCATCTGCACACTTCCTAGGAGTTACATAAGTAGGAAATTGTAAGTGCATGAAGCCAAAAATGTGAAAGAATACAGAACAGATGAAGTGAGAGATTTTGTCTTAAAATAAAACTTTCTCTTCTGATTCTGATTTAGACTTTCTTCAGTCCAGCTGTCATTCCTACCCTGCCTTCAACTAAGGCTGCAGGGGCTCACACCAAGCCAAGTCTCTCTCTGTATGTGCCTCTGCCCTCACTGACCTACAGCTGCTTTTGATGCCATTGACCATACTCTTTTCCCAGGATGTTCTTCCTCTTTAGGGATTTCAACATCTTTTGAATATTTTTTTTGTGATCTTGTCTTATTTGGAATCACATTTGTCACATTTTTGTCCCTTTTTGAATCACATTTTGTCATCTTCTGACCCTTCTCCGTCTTTCTGTGAGAATGCCACAAAGATCTGTCCTTGATTTTTCTTTACTCCTTTTTAACTTTTTTCTTGGTACTGTTGTCCAAAAATACAAACTTATCTTGCCATGTCTATGTTGATGGGGCACAGACTAGTCTGGATAATCCAGGCCATTTTTTTCTTCCAAACAGTGGTCAGGGATTTCTTTTCTGGCAGGTTTGACCTCTGGAGATCAGTTTTAGCCACCTCTGACACATGACTCTCAATAATTGATAGCCATAGAACCACAGAACTGGTGGGAAATGACCTCTAAAGTCATGGAGTAAAACCATTAACTCAGCACTGCCAAACCCACCATAAAACCACATCCCCAAGTGCCACATCCACAGGTCTTTGGAACACTTCCAGGTATGGTGGTTCCACCAATTGCCTGGGCTACCTGTTCCAATGACTGTCTCCCTTTTCAGTGAAGAATTGTTTTCCTGTTATCTAGTCTAAACCTCCACTGTAACTTGGGGCAATTTCTTCTTGTGCGACTGACTCCTGCCTGGCTACAGATTCCTTCAGGTGGTTATAAAGAGTGCTAATGTCTCCACTGAGCCTCCTTTTCTCCAGGCTGAGAAGAATATTTTCCATTGCTGTCACTTTTGGTCTCTTTTTGAGGCCAAAATCATGAAGGTGAGCTTTCTTACATTTAGTCTGGTCAGATCTTACAAGTTCTGCATATCATCTTTTCAAGGATGTGGTCTTTTTGTGACTGTAACATCACTAGAAGCCTTACTCAGGCTCTTATCCCTGGCATCTCACTCAAGGCAATATTCTCTTCTCCAGTCTTCTCCCATTTAAATTAATTCAAAATTTACATGCAGAGGCATTGTCCTATCCCAGTACATTGACAACATCACCTCCTTCCTGTATTGTTGCATTAGTTCCTCTGTTTTTCTTTATACAACATAATCTTGTGTTCGTTTTGAGCAACCTTCTTGTCTCATCCCCACATGGTTTGTCTTCTCTTGTTCGTTTTAAATGTCAGTTCCCATCTTTGATGTGCTGATGATACCAGATCCCTTCCTCTTGTCTTTACATCTTCAGCTCATCACCTTTCCCATGCTTACCCTCACATGTGGAAGGAGCTCTCTGAAATGGCAACAAAACAACTTTCAAGTCATTTTAAAAGTCTTTTTTTTCCTGTGATGCCTTACAGAAACCTTGACAAGCTGATAGTGTGCCAAGGCAGATCCTTTTCATGCTGACTGATAATTCTTGTATTCCCTGGCTGTCTGGGAGCCTCAGATGTTTTCTGTTTGAAACAGGGATGTTCTGAGTCCCATATCTCAACGGGGCCCTGGTCCATGATGTGAGGGACACAATAATAAACAGTGCTTTGTTCTAGGCACAGATGAAGAACGATCTCAAGCCTGTGCTACTGTGTCTTTCTCCTTTCCCCCTCTGCCCTTGCCCTTACTGCAATTCTGTTCACCTTGGTTTCATAACACTGGTGATATAACCAAGGCAAGGCTACATCTAGAAACTAGCAAGTTGGAGATCACTTAGTATCATTTAGGTGATAATGGTATCACCAATATAAACAATATAATTTATTTGGTGACTGTTTGCCGTGGTTTCAGTTGGACCTGAGGAAGGTAGAAAATGGGGTTTGTGCATGGGTGAAGAAGTCTTTGTGGCTTAACTAGCTACAGCAAATGACTTGGTTCCTGCAGAGTTGGTTTCACAAGGGCCATCATGTGTTTGTTCTCCAGATGTGGGAGAATGGGACCCGAGCACTGGGGACATTCTGTGCAGCTTGAACGATAAGTTCTTTCCCGGAGGTCTGTAGTTGTCCCAGACAAACAGAAGAGCAGGAGCATGAGGCAGATAGAAGAGATGCGCCTTGAAAGGTTGATTGCAGTACCAGATGCACTGTTTCTTCATTGAAGAATATAATCAGTATAGAAACCCTGTGTTTTGTCTCAGGTGCAATTTAAATACTTTTTTTCTCTTAGGTAGCTGTAGCCAGTGATCAATCTGTCCATGAGAGTCTCCTGGCAGCAGACTCCCATTTAATGGCAAAGGCCCTCAGCTTCATGGCATGCTTGCAGCATCTGGCCAGGCACAGGCTGGTGCTGCTGTAGCTGAGGGTGCCTCATGACGGTGCTGGTCATCAAAGGTCGGAGGCTTAATGTCAGGATGTCATATTTCTAGCAGAAACACTTTCAGGTGTTTTTGTTTTATAGAGGATGTGAAAGGAGGGAGGCTTGGTTAAGATGTTTGAACAAAGAACTAGATGGAAAACTCTCTGAAATTGTCACAGAAATACATCACATGATTTCTGACTGAAGTCAGTGGGGAAGAATCTAAAATTCAAAGTTAAAGGAAAGTGCTGTTAAAACTGAACTAGAAGTCCCCATGCTTATTTATAGTTAAGTCATCTCTTCTTTTTACCTCCAGAGTGACAAAGCCATTTGGATTTTATTGACCAGTGTGTCTTGATCTGCCTGATGACATTTCCCAAGATTAATGTGTCTGTTTCTCGACAATGCATTTTCTTCATGATGCATTGCAATTAACCACTGCTACTTGGTATGACAGGGAGGGACTCTTCTATCTGCATCTGCATGACTTCTATCTGCATTTCAAATGACAAGTAAACACACACTTCTCTCATCTACCTTTTTGGAAGGAAAAAAAAATTGAAATTCGTGCTTAGGTTCCCATAAGATGCAGAATATTTTACAAAGGAAATTTGTTTGGAAATATAAAAAGTGGAAAAGCATTAACCAAACCCCACAATGTATAAGATACAGAACACACAAGCATATCCTATAATTTTAATACTTGAATTTATAGCTTTTATTTATTTGTGTCGGTAGAAAGGTTAAATTAATATTTATAAGCTCTATTTAGTGCATTTGTTTGTTTTCAGTATAAATTATCAGGCTAACACTGTGTTCAGTATTGCCAAAGTGCGTTTTTTAAACTCAATGGGAGTTTCACATTTTGACCCAGTTTTTCAGGGATGTACCACTCTGCTTAACTTGAAATGGTGAGTGATCCATTTGTCTTTAACATGACTCTTCACATGTGTAAAGTTAAACTTGTGTGCATTTGCCTGAAGCCACTGAGTTTTTGCCATAATAAATTTATAGACATCTAAGGAAACAGCTTCAGTTAAATTTTTTTTACTGTTTTATTTAACTTCAGTAGCTGAACATACGACATTAATACAGACTGAAATTTATCTAATCGTTGTTTTAATCATTTTAGCACAATTTTGTATTTTCAGATTGCATACAACGTAAGATTTTTGACTCAATCAGTGCTTGGTTCTTTTAGGGAGGTCACCAGCAGAAGCAGTGACCAGATATAGAAGCGGCCTTGTGCTATTTTCTCAAAGTGTTTTGGATAAAGGTTTCTCCACTCATGTAACGGAGACCTCCAGTAGCTCATAAGTTTAAGAAATGCTTTGAGCCTTATTTTGCTAAATTAGTTTTTTGCTTTCTTCTTGGTTTCCTCCCATATATTCCCTACTGCCCTTGGTAAGTTTATTTGCTTCTGGTCTTTATAAGGTCACTTGCTGACAGCCACTTTTCCCTTCTCCAGGGAGTATTTCAGCTGAAGCTTGGTATTCTGAATGTGTGTAATGTACCTGAGTATTGTAATCTTTGTCACAATAAAAACCAACTAAATGTCACAGCTGGTACATATTTAATAGGCAAGGACATAGCTTCTCTGTAGGAGGTACAATGAAGACTTCTGCTCCACGCACATTTGTAATAAGAAAAGCTGACAGGATGTGAGAATTCCTAAAGAATAGGATGGTAAACAGCACAAAGGTTTTTATAAAGCCTTTTGTGTGAATCAGTTGATGAAACCTATTTTAATACTGCTCAGGTCTGGCCATTTTATTGCAAAAAGGAGGTATCAGAGCTCATGGAGTATCATATTGCTGAGTGAGGTGAAACGTTCTGATATGAATAGGGATTGAATGAATTGAGATTTTTCCTTTAGAGATGAGATGGAAGTGAAATGAATGAGAGGATCCAAAACCTCAAGAAAGAAGTTGTATTATTTTTCCTTTTGGCGTGAAATAGGCTACTTTGCATAATTAAGAACTAAAAATTGTGAAACAATGCAAGTAATTTCTACAATATATAATAGAAAGTGGCCTCAGTAATAAGTAAAAGCCAGATAAAGTAAACAGAAAAAGAGATTGCATATTTTATGTATGCATCAAAAATCTCCAGAGCTATTATTGAGGGAAATGATGTGAAATTTCATGCCTTGTGGCTTGAGCCTGCCACCAGCAGACACAGGGATGGGGACAGGCTATGCCCCATCTGCCTATCAAGAATTTTTCATCCTTCTCCCAAATGAGTGTCTGACTGCTCACAGTCAGATCCTGCAGAGTCGGGACTGGGTGGTCTGATGGTGAATTGCAGTCCTTGTGAACGATTAAACAAGGAATCCTTAATGCGATGTGCAGCTGCTTTAATTGAGTGCTGAAATTCATTCTCCTGTGTATAAATTAATAAAGGAAGTGTATATAAATTATTTATTATTTATGAGTGGGTGTCAGGACAGTAATCTTCTTCAGATAAACGGAAACAAACAATGGTCTTAACTTTCAGTGCAGTGAATTTACTTACTGCTCTATTTAACCAAATATTAAACTCAGAAAAAATATTCTAAAATAAACAATGAACTTATTTGATCTATATTTTCTGTCTCTAAGAAGTGAGTTTAGAGCTTGAAGCCATTAACTTAATCAAGAGCTCCTGAATCCCAGTTCCACCCCTGCCTCTTTTATGAATCCTTTTAGAAGCAAATAGCTTCCTCTTTGGGCCTGTCTCCACATGGCTTGTGCTTCTGAGGTCCAGAATCAGAGACATTGCTTTTCAATTTCAGCATGCCAAGGTTCTTTTTTTTAAAGCGTCCTTCAAAGCAATTTTGGTAGCTTTTTCCACAAAAGGATTAGATTGTGCATGATCTGGGTTGAAGGTAATGTGTACATGTTTTTGCAATGTACTTAAACTCAGAACAATTCATATTGTGACCCATTATTTATCATTAGCACATCTGGTATACCAGGTTCAGAATTTAATATGCAAAGCCTTTTACATGCTTATATGCACTGGTAAAGATGGAAATTTTCATATTTTCTAATAGTGTTGTTTCTATACAGTGGAAATAGTTACTCTAACTCAGTGCATGAATATTTCGGGTATGGATAGCATCTTAATATCTACATAGATAGGCAAATTCTTGAATCATCATATTGAGATATATTATCATATTGTTCGCTTTTTTTCCCCCCCCAGGTTTCATATCAATTAAATATTAATTATTAAAGTATCACCTACAGCAAGAAGTTCTTTCAGTCTTCTTAAAAGGGTTATGGTTATAATTTATTTAAATAAGGTGTCAATATCTAGCATAATTTTTGGTAAACTTCAGCTTGTGCTGGAGCACTGGCAGACAAAAGCACCCACGATAGGAAAGTTTTCTTGGCCTTGTGAACATCAGTCTCAGGTGTTTGTTCCACTTGTTGGCATCTGTGTCTGAGCACTGCAGGGGCACTCCTAGGGACACTTGTGATGGGACAGATGAGTTTCATGATAGAATGGTTTGTGTTGGAAGGGGCCTTAAAGGTCATCTCATCCAACCTTCTTGCCATGGGCAGGGACTCCTTCCACTAGACCGGATTGCTTAGGCCCTCATCCAACCCAGCTATGAACACCGCCAGGGATGGGGCATCATATTTATCTTGTATCCTGTTGACAGCTTTCCAATACTGTTAAAGACATGATAGAATTGATTTTTTACCCTCATAGGCTTCTGTCTTACAGCCTAAACTCTCATAATGAGCCTGAGCATTTGCTGTGTTTTCAGTCCTTGAATCAATATGCTCCTTCTCTGAAAAAAATACAAACCATATTTTTTCAAGGTTTTTCTTTATCCTTAAGTCAAGCTCCTATAAACCTACAATGAGAATCATTTATCCACAGCCTAATCTGTGGTTACTTATGTGGTGTGCAAGTATGTCTTCTCTTCAGATGGTTTCAGCTATTGTATTAAACTTCCCTGCCATGCTTAACTAATCAGAAAAAAAAAAAAAACAAACAAAACAACAAACCCAACATTGTGGGCACAGAGAGTGTAAATGCCTCTTCAACAAGGCTATGGTAAAATTTGATTATTTTTAATATATTTCGGCTCCTGTCTCTCAAAAGTATGGAAAGCCTTTCCAAAGGCAACAGACAGAGCTTAGAACTGGTTTTGTGTCTGTTTTGATTGAGCCCTCCACACTGGTTTTGCAAATTCCTTCTGTTTGAGTCTGCGGATTCCTTTGGAGAGATTTTTCTAGTTGTGTCCATTTTGTTTTCTCTTCCTTCCAGAACCTGCAGTTGGGTTTACTTTTGGTCTGAAATCCTGGAAATGTTCTCTCTTTTTGTCCTGGAGTTTTAATAAGGAATTCTTCACATCTTCTTCTCCCTCCATTTGGAGCTCTTATTCCCAGTTCAATATGATCTCCAGAATTAGGAATATCACAAGTGCTCTAAAACTGCACGTTTGTCTCACAGTATCAAATCTGTTATAAACTATCCAGCTCTCTCTTCTGAGTTCTGTTATGAAATGTATCTCTCTCAATAGCTTCATTTGTATCAAGGAACTCAATATTCGTGTTTGTGCTGCACATTCTGATAAATGATATTTTCTGCCTCAGTCACAGGCTAATGTACAAATCTGGTACATCTGTGACTGAAGTAATCCAAAGAAAGTCTTCCTGTTCCTATCTATGCTTGCCAAACTCTGGTTTTAACTTTTTTTTTGTTTCCTTCTGCTTCTCTGGAGAGCTCTAGTTGCTCAGGAGTTTTTATTGCATCTTTTTTTATTAACCACTGGTCTTACACATTTTCTTTAGTTTCTGTGGCCCCCAGTGCCAGGTTGTTGGGTTATTGTACGTGTGTACATGTGTCATAGATTTTTAGAATCTGAATTAGGTTCTTAAATACTTAAGTTAGGATTTTAAATAAATATGGCAAAAAAGTTAATAGATGCCAGAAAATGCATTTTCTGCTGAAGAAAAAAATGTTTGTGTGGTTTTATACCGTACATCAATTAGTCTGTGTCAGAGTGTCAGGGATGTAATGTTGAAGACTCAGAAACTAAAAGTTCTAATTATCACTACAAAACTATAAAACAGTAAAGAGACTCTATTTTTCATTTAAAATTTTATGCATGGCTTTATGTAAATTGTTCATAGCATCAAGACTGAAGCTCTTACACAGAGAAATTTCAAGGAGAGGTCAATAGTAGAGAGCAGATTCATGGGAATGTGCGGGAAGGAAAGTTTTTTTCCTGGAGAAAATATTCATTAGGCAGGATCCAGATGATCCAGGTGCTTGCTGGCCTTAACACTTTCCAGCACTTACCAATGCACTTATTCCCTTCCTTATCTTTCATTTAGTCATATGCTGGGCAGGAGTTGGTACCCAGCAGGTTCGGGTTTTGTTTTGTCACTTGCCAGGCTAATTAGCGGGCAGCTCATCCACCATATGATTCCTATTATCCTGCCAAAGAGAAATCAGGGGACTTCATGGAATTGTGCATTCCACCTGCAGGAAAGGAGGCAATCCAAAAAATTAGATTCTGAACTTTTAGAATCATAGAAACAGAGAATGATTTGGGTTGGAAGGGACCTTAAAGATCATCCAGTTCCAACCTCACTGCCATGGGCAGGAATAGCTTCCACTAGACCAGGTTGCTCAGAGCCCCATCCAACCTGGCTTTGAGCTCTTCCAGGGATGGGGCAGCCACAGCTTGTCTGTGCAACATGTGCCAGTGTCTCACCAGGCTCTCAGTAAAGGATTTCTTCCTTTTATCTAAGAATCACAAAAAATTCTGAGTTCAGAAGGACTCACAAGGATCATTGAGTCCAACTCTTCAGTGGATGGCTCATATGGAGTTGAATGCACAACCATGGTGTTATTAGGACCATGCTCTGACCAGCAAAACTCATCTCATCTAAACTTGCCTTATGGCAGTTTAAAGGTCCCTTGTCCTATCCTTACGTCCCTCTCCATCTTTCTTGTAGTCCCTTTAGGTACTGGAAGGTGCTGTAAGTTTTCCCCAGGGCTTTCTCTTCAGCCTTAACAGCCTCAACCCTCTCAGCTTGTCTCCATACCAGAAGTGTTCCAGAGTTCTGTTTACCCTTCTGTCCTTCTCAGAACTCAGTCCAATAGGTCCATATCTTTTTTGTGTTGGAGTCCCCAGAGCTGGACACAGGACTCCAGGTGGGGTCTCACCAGTGTGGAGGAGAGGGACAGAATCCGCTCCCTCACCCTGCTGCCCATGCTGCTTTGGATGCATCCCAGGACGTGGTTGGGTCTCTGGGCTGTGAGTGCACATTGCTGGGTCATATTGAGCTTCTCAACCATCCATCACATTGATTTCTCATCCCAAATCCTTGTCCTCAGGTCTGCTCTCATTCCATTCTCTGCCCATTCTTTGCATTTCTCTTGGGATCACTCTGACCCAGGTGCTGGACCCCTTCCCTTGGCCTTGTTGAACTTCATGAGGTTCACCTCCCAAGCCTGTCCACGTCCCTCTGGATGGCATCCCTTCCCTCCAGTGACTGACTACACAACGTGGCTTCGTGTCATTGGCAAATGTGCTGAGAGTTCCCTCAATCCCACTGTTCATGTCACCAACAAAGATGTTAAACAGTCCTGGTCCTAGTATGACTCTGGAGAATCACCACTCACATTTTGGTTTTCTCCTACTCCCAGCACTATTCTGGCAATCAGATATTTTTTGTGTCGTTTGTGAGAAAACATTATGTGTGATGATGGATTTCTCTCTTCCAGACAGCTTAGTCTATGATTGGCTCTTGAAAGCTATATTTGTGGTCTGTTTGGTAAAATATTTTGGAACATCTGTAAAACACTATTTCAAATGTCTGAGTTTTGGCTTATTAAAGATGAATACATTTGCCAAATTTAAACTAAAAAACTTCAGACCGTTTAGGACAGCATAGATGTGCTTGCAAAAAGCAGAAAATATTTGCCTCTATTGGTTCCCAAAGAGACTCATGTGATTTTCTGGGGAATGCAAGTTTTTTTCACCTATTCCTTAACAAAACAATATCATGTATGGTTGAATCATCTTGTTGAATACTTCCATTACATGGCAGGGTGCTAGTTGAGTTATGGACAGTCACTGACACGGCATTAAGAAAAAGCTGCTGAAGAAAAATCTCTTTTGAGATATGAACTGATGGCAACTTTCAGGCCATAGGTTCTAATAAATGAACAGTGTATGTGAAAGATCATGAGCTGTTAATAATATCTTGTACATAAACTTTGCTGTTTTTCAGCTGAGCATGTTTCCAATGCTGTCAGTTTATATTTAACAACGAATTTTGACAGCTTGTCTTTTAGATCACATTATTCTAGAAGAAGCTTATTTATAATGAACATGATCTAAAATATTAAAGGTGTGATTACACCAGGAGTTCTGGAGATTTATCTTTTGAATTGAGTCTTAAGTAATGGCTAAAAAAAGAAAATTAAATGTTATGGTGTGCTCCTTTTTAAAATGAACACATTTTCCTTGTCCTGGATAGGTCATTAAAGGCCTACAGAATCAAGGTATATAGAACATAAATTCAGATCTTCAGAGGGAAGAGAGGTGACCACTGACCACTGATCCCCTTGTTAATAACGCAGGTTTTTTTGTTTGTTCTTGGATTAATTCTGTCTTAGCTCCATTCCAGAGATTCTTGGATTTACTTGACCAATGGTGTAGCAGTGATGCTTCCAGTTTAGTTTGGAAAAGCAGAATCTAATATTAATTAAATAATTGCCAGCTACAACTCCTTCCTGCCCAATTCCCTTCAACGCACTGTGAATGCTCAGTTTTTCCTCTCCTGCTCCTCTTCAGATGAGTTCTTCCATGAGTTCTTCCATAATGCTAAGAGGACTATTTACTTTTATTTTTACTCTAAGTAGAACAGCTTTGCAACCCTTTCACAAGTGTCACGGCTGGCTGCATCCCTTGTGCATACAAATGCAGTTCTGTGTGCGTTAGCCAAAGGGCACAATAGAAAGATTCTCTCTGTGGTTTTACCCAGACACCGCTGTCTTATCGATACAGATCCCCAACACGATGGGTCTCCTCAGAGTGAAACAGCATTCTGCTGAAAGCACAAATCAGGATGTACTGATCTATTTTTATAAGTTTAAGCGTCACAAGCCCTTTGTGTGGATATTGAATATAGTTTGAAGGGGCTCCCATAACGTTAAGATTTGTGTCTAAAGCCATAGTTTAGTTTGCTTCAGGTAGTTGTCAATTTCTCAAGGATTTAATCTTATAAAAATAAGTTTACTAATGATATTGCAAATATGTTATAACTGAGCCTTAATACAATATAGTGTCTATGAAATGCAATTTTTTGGTATTTTTATTATTCATGGTGTCTGTCTCCTGTGGTGTAAGTAACAACTCTACCGTGGAGGTGAGGGGCCCAGGTTGTGTTAGGATTTGATTAAACCGGATCTCTGCCTTTTATCAGTTTTAAATTTCTCGCCATTAAGCCCTGCAAGCTATTCCCTTCTCTTAGCAGGGTAAATTTATCATTTCATTAATCATTCAGCAACCTGAGCTTGGTCATGGCTTCAGGCTGCCTGCCACACCATTCTCCTGCTGCCCTTGACTGCTTCACCCTTCACTGTGTAGCCTGGCAATATTGTAGGGTGCTGAAGTGAATCCTTTTAGGCATCAAAAGTCCCATTTTTGGTTGTACTAGAGAAATCTCTACAGCTTGGCACCTCTGTCAAAGTTTCACAGGGTTCTGACCTGAGCAGGCAGCTGCAGTTGGTGTAGATGAGATGGTTACATCCTGCATGTGTGTCCTCCTGGCCCTTTTATCTTCTGATGAATACCCATGGGGCAGCAGAATGAGATCCATTCCTGGTGGGCAAACAAATGGAGCTGGCAGCCCCTTCAGCTATTCTGTGCAGAAGCTCCCTGGTTCATAGAAGAGAGGGTGTGGGGGTTTTTTCAGGACTTTGTGCTTGGTCTTTGGGCTTGAAAACTTACTGAGCAGCTACTTGGCTTTTCTGTCACGTCAGTCATGGCTCCTGAGGAGCCATGTGGGTTTTCCTGATGGATCTGTCAAGCTTGTTCCTATGACTATGACTTAGTGACTGGGACTATGTCACTCGGTGTTTTGCTCACTAGCATCCACTTTCAGCTGCGGCATTTTTGGGAAATAAACCGCTGAGAACAGTCCAACATAATGCACTGCTTTCCATAATGTCCATTAGGTGTCTCCACACGCTGGTGGCTCATGGGTACTTTAATTACATCTTCCCAATTAACAGCAGGGTGCTCTGCATGTGTTCCTTGAATGGAGTCCTAGATTTCCATGGTGAATAAAGTGCTGTTGCATTTGTGCTTTCTGCGAGGAGTTCTCATTACTGGAGGAACCCGCGCACTTGCGGACCACTATTTGTCAGTTGCCGTGCCTGAGCCTTAATTAAGGTTGCATTTTTAAGTAGATAATACATACAAAATGGTAATTCTGAGCCCACAACCACCTGGCACATTCTTTCCTACCACTGTGCAGCTACTCTGTTTGCAATGCAGAACAGTAAGAGAAATTACAAGTAAATTTAATATACAGTCATAATGCCATCTTTCAGCTTTCCTGTTTGCAGCCAAAGCCGCTGCTGGATCCCTTGTTAGAGCACTAAGTTTTTTCAAGTTGTCTAACTTGTTCTGCCCTGGGTATATAAATATGTCTATGGATTATTTGCTGCCTGGATCATTATCCTGCAATTTGACAGAGTGTCAAAGGGAGAAGTCAGCTTCTCTCAACACCAAGTGCAGATTTTTTTGTGTATGTGTGTGATATTAGGAATAATCTCCATCTCCTCTCCTCCTTCCTCATTTTTGTGAAGACTTGGTTATTTACTTTTCTTACAGTGTTGACAAGAACCTGAAGGCTTCCTGCAGCACCACATCTGCACTCTTCTAGCTTAACTCACCTTTAAAGGATGGTTTAAAATAAGACCCATTTTTATTAATTAAAGGTCAAATGAGAAAACATCCCATCATAAACTGGCCAAGCAAATTCAAACTAGGCTCCGTTACTAGAGCTTGTCCTTATAATCTTCTGTGCATTTATCTGCCCAGAATACCTTTGTGACATCCCCTTTCTGAGACAGCACAAAAAGGATTTCTCTACCCTGGGCTTTTGGGATTTTTTTCCTCCCTGGGAGGGAATATCTGTATGTTTCTCCATAGGCTTTTGTGTGTGTTTTACAACCCTTTCCCAATCCACTCCTTACTTCTGGGAAAAGTAAAAATGCTGTAGATATAGAAGATCTACCTTTGCCAGTGTCAACAAAATCTGGTGTTACTTTAAAGATTTGTAACCTACACTTAGTGAATCTGATATCTGGACACAGGTTTGCAAGTCCTCTCTATGTTTTTCTGCCTTTGTAGAAATTTTCAGTAATGTTTTTAATAACTAATATTTGTTATCTTCTTACATTTGAGATATAATTTGAAATCTTTTTACTTAATTTTAAAAATGAAGTTCAGTTACTGACATGATTTAAAGTAATAAATGGAGTTGTGCTTTCTGACATGATTTATCATTCCAAAAACTGATAGAATATTGTTATCTTGTTAGAACAATTCCTAGCTTTTTTATAGCAAGCATAGCAAAAGGAATATAATACAGCAGCTCAGCCTATCATGTTTGATTTCATCCAAGCATGATAGAAATACTAAAAAATTGATTTTCACAACCTTAATGTGCATGTAATAAGTGTCTATAACACATTAAGTGAAATACCAAGGACAGTAGAGTGGGTTTTAGTGGCAGGATCATTGTTAATGCTCTGTTTCCCTGATATCTGTCTACTTTGGGTTTTTTAGGGACAAAAAGCATTGGTTTTGTATCAATGTTTGCGTTATACTGGAAATAATACTCAAGGAAAGTTCATTGTCATCAAAGTTTTGTGAGTGTTTTTCCTGTTCTGCTCCACACTTTAAGATTGTTTTAACAGTAAAAAGAATTAGCAGCAGACTTCTGTAGGTGTGCCTGCCCTGACTTTCTGTCTAGTCTTCAGTCTCCAGCTGTAACTTCACTTCATCCATTCAGAAAAATGGTTTTGAAATAAAACTTTCAAAGTTAATTTTGTTCAACCATATTTACTGAGAAGCTGATGTTTTCAGGAGGCTGAGCAATGCATGGTCTTTAAAAGATAATCCTATATTACTGCAGAACTTTGGAAAGAAAAGACCTACCACACTGAAGTTGCTCCTAGATTATTATCAGCTAACAGAGAAAACAAAACAATAAAACTATGAAAAATAACGCAAATCTGGCCACCAGACCTTTGCCCAAGAACAAGTTCTGGCTGCAAGGAAAGAAATGGCATTAAAGTCCCTTGAATCCACTCTGGTGTTCAGTATTGCCTCCTTAACATGAAGGATGCTCAGATTGGGATGTAGTTCCAGGTTGGGGCACGTACCTTTAGGGGTTAACACATGCTCAGTGTCAGCTCCCATTGTCAGGAACAGATGCTGAGTCAACACTGGGGGCAGAGTGACTGGACTCAGGCTGTAAGTGAGGTGCTCCCAGAGATGGCTGGTTATCCCTCTACCCTCCCTGTAAGTCAGGTGGATGCCTGCCCAGCCTGTTCTTATCTCCAGCGAGGCCCAGCTTTCTGGAAGCCCTGTGCCATGCCTACCCAACCCTCTGGCTTTCACACACAGCAGTGCAATCTCTGCTGCTCCAGGTGGCAGCAGCTGTGATATCCAGCCTGAGTTTTGCAGCAGATGTGACAAACTTACCTTACCTCCAGAACACATCTCAATTCATAGCTAGGCTGGATAAGAGTCCCTGAAGTTTGTGTCCTATGTTTAATTTTCTGGCTGCTATAGTATCAGGAGGTTGACAGTATTGACCTTGTCTGTCCCCCTAGCCAAAGCCAGCTTGATTTAGCATTTTTGTTTCTAAAGGGGTTGGTCTGAGCTCCTGCTGTGCCTTGAATGAAGGTGGGGTCTTCCTCTGTCAGCAGATCACTATTATATGGAGCTGTACTAATTATCCCTTTGTCCTGTGTGATAAAACACTGGAGCAGATGATATGCCAATTCCTCTGCTGTGGGTCATTTTCTTCATTAGCATTTATGTCATGCCCTTTCATTAGCATGTCCCTTTCTGCTCCCTTGAGTTTTGCTTTCAGACATTTTTAAAGATGCTGCATAAAACTTTATAAATTATTTATCTTGAAAAAAATATACTTTGTTAATAAGGACAGTATTATGCTCATAACTAATTTTCCTGTGGCAAAGATTAAAACTTGGTATAAAGAATGGTTAACTTGGGAACACAATTTTTTGTAAAACATTCCCTCCTTTAGGGGACTGAGAGCCTCTCTTTGGGACACATCACAGTATTATTGGTCTAGAATAGTGACTGACAAAATATTTGCAAATATATTTTGTCCCTGTTCACAGCAGAACAGTTGGATTAATGATCTTTAAGGGTCCCATCCAACCCAAACCATTCCATGATTCTATAATTTATGAATAAATACATAAGTCCATAATGAATGACAGTCTAAATTACTGAAGTAAGAAAGATCTTATACTGAGTCCGTAAAACAATCAGTTACATGAGAATGGACATAATGAGAATGGTAGAGATTCATGACCTGCAAGGGTTTGTATAAAGGATACAGGATTTTTTTTCTTCTTCCAATGGAGACCAGCAAATGTCTATGAATTTTCATGAAGCCTCCTGTTACTAAAACCATGGGAACATAAAGTGAAGCAAAGTCGAGCATGACTAAGGAAGTCTTTTGATGTTCATGGAAACCTGCAATACAAGGTTAGACCAATTAATGCAATAACTGTAAATGTTAAGTGTAGACAACTAAAGTCACAGTCCTGCCAGTGAAAGGGCTCATCTAAAGTATAATTTATTATAAGAGAGTAGCAATATTAAGGGTTACACCAGACATTGTGCCAAATATGTTCAAGGGTCATAAGCCAGAGTTTATGAAGGTACAACCTGTAATAATTTAAACTTGTATAGAAACATTCATTATAAGTGTTTAACAAACATTAATTAATTAAGCAGTGTAACACCATGCTGTGAGCCTATGGATAAGTCAAAGCATTTGTATCTCAATTTTACAGAAGGTTAAGCTGAAGTGCAGAGAGATATATTTGCCTGAGGTCACATAGCAAGTCAGTGGAAAAACTGCAAATAGAATGTGCAATCTGAAGTTCTCGTTTCCCTGTTTTTGCCACTTACCTCACACTTTCTACTAGTAAAATGAAAGAGAAGAAAGAGGCAACTGAAGTGGTGAGACTTGGGATATAGTTAACCCAATTTTCTATACATGTTCTTTCCTTTTTTTTCCCCACAGCTTAGGCATGTATAAAAGGGGTGGGTTGGTTTTAAATTATTTTGAACTTTGGCTTCTGGGCAGGAAACCAGCTTCACCAGGAGTGCAGGGCTGGGGGGAGGCAGAGATGGGGCTTACAGCCCTGTAGCCACATGTTTGACTTTACAAAGCACCTCATCAAAAATGAGGGCTGAGCTGTCGCTTAGTGACTCTCAGGTTACCTGGGACTGTGTGTTTCGGTATCAGAGTAAAGCTGGTTATTGAGCACAGGTGATGCCTTGCTAAAAGGCAGGGCTTTGAGCTGAGCAGATGTGTGTCCTTCCACTAAAAGGAGGCTGTGGTGTGTTGGCAGAGAAAGGGTAAGAGAGATGCAGAGGGGGAGATGTTCCCAGGTGAGACCTTGAAGAAGAAAGATTAAAGAAGGTAAAGAGTTGCTCTGGCAGGTCAAAGAATGGTGAATAAAGGTTGTGTTGTAGCTCGATATTTAAAGTAATGTTCAAAAGGGGGTTGTGTATGAAGATGCTTCTTTGTCAGGTGAAGAAAAGGAAGAAAAAGAACAGGAAGCAATTACTATTACCATTTATAGATTGCCACGGGGTTTTCCTGAAAATGCTCTTACCTTGCCTTGGGAAAGCGTGTCTGATTGAAATTTCACTCTGTTTTTTAGCAAACTGGGTGCTTCTGGGAGATAGCTGAGAGGAATGGACCCTGCCTGGGTTGCTGAGTATCTGCAACTATCCCAAAGCCTGCAGGTCCCAAGACTTGTGCTCCAAGCACTAGGTCTTTCATTTACCGTGTCTACTCTCAACCTATTTAAGTGCAACAGCAGTGGAAAAGCCTTTATGAAACTAATCTGATCTAGGATTATAGAATGATATATCTTTTTTCTGGTTCTGGTCTGGTGTACAGCATTTCTCTCCACACTGGGAAATTGGCTTGCAGCTGGGTCCTTTCCAAGGTTCAAAAAGAAAGGTGAGGAAATATATAATATGATTTTTTTTTCTCTCTGACTCTTGCCTCAGAGATGAAAATACACCCACCCCTTTGATTTGGCATTTTACAGTCAGATTTCCTCAATTTTCCTATTTATCCCTATTTAAAGGAAGACTATATTTAACACTTGAGCAACAAACAAAGTCACACAAGTAAATGATGTAAGTGAACAATTTTCCAGTATTGAACTCAGTTAGGCACAATTGGAACCATTCACAGGAAAGTCCGTTCATGACTGCTTGTGACAAACCGTGGGGCTGTGGGATCCTCTGGCAGCCTCAGAAATGCACAGTAGTAACTGTTCACTGTAGCACAGAAAATAGGGAAAATCTCTCCAGTAGTGGCTTTGAATCCAGCTCCCCAAACAATGAATAAAGCCTCATTCTGAAGGTATATTATTATTGTTGTCAAGCAGTGGAACAGGCTGCCCAGGAAAGAGGTTGAGTCACCATCCCTGGAGGTATTTACAAGATGTGTAGATGTGGCACCCGGGGACATGTTTTAGTGGTGGACTTGGTGATGCTGGGTTAGCAGCTGGACTTGACCTTAAAGGTCTTTTCCAGCCTAAATGTTTCTATGTTTCCATGATTCTAGACTACATGCAGGGGAATACACAGTGCTAAAACAAGGTGAAAGTTTCTCTTTTAAGCTTATAGGAAAAGAACTTCATGCAAACCATCATTTTTCAAAGAAAACTGTCATTTTCTGAAAGATCTGTTCTGAAGTACAGGAAGCCTTGCCTTGACCTCTTAGTACTTCCTTAGCTGTCACCTTTGAAGAGTTTCTAAAATTATCTGTGCTTTCTGTTGATATAGTTTTCTATCAGGAAGTATCCTGGAACAGGTTCAGGTGTCTGCCTGGTTGTGTGGAGGTACAAAGCAGCCAGTGTGTGCCCGTGATCCTGTTCTGACTCTCGCAGGCTGTGTGTAGATCCACAAGCCCTGGATCACCCACTTGAAAGGAAACCTTGCCGCAGGATTTGGGGCTTGCTGCTCTGCTCTCCTGCAGCTTCAGGAACAGCATCAGAAGGCGTGAGGGCAATATCTGCTAAATTTACAGTGGCCACTTTTAACTCTTTTTCTGTGCATTATTAAACCTGACTCACGGGTTTTTGTCTTGTTCCATTGAAAACACAGTTATCGACTATACTTATAAACCATAACATATTGTCAGTGGTGAATGCTTGTGATGGTTTTGACTTTGTTTTAAGCATAAAAAATGCCTAAATCCATAGAATTAGAGAATTGTTTGGGTTGGAAGGGACCTTTAGAGGACATCTAGACCAACCCCCCTGCAATGATCCGGGACATCTTCCATCAGATCAGCTTGCTCAGAGCCCCATCCAAGCTTATCTTGCATGCTTCCAGGATGGGGAGCCTACCATCTCTCTGGGCAACCTGTGCCACTGTCTCACCACCCTCACTGGAAGAAAATTCCTTCTTATATCTAGTCTAAATTGGTCCTCCTTCAGATTAAAACCATTATTCCTTGTGCCATCACAACAGACCCCCCTATCAAGTTTATCCTCACTTTTCTTATAAACCTTCTCTCCTCATCCATTGTTACTCGTTTATCAATCCTGCGTATCGTGGTGGGATGCATTTTCTTTGACCCTCAATCTACAGTGCAGTTCTTATTTATAGATAAATGGCTAGAATGTGGGCAAAACTGTACTAATACACTCAATATCATCACTGAAAAGGCTTAAATACTGACTTCACTCTCTGATTGATTGCTCTCTAGTTTTCACGCAATATCAGCATCGCTCACATAGAAAGGTCTGCAGCAATTATTTTGCCTTCTCTGTGCAGAGTTATCTGTGTTGAATATTTTATTCTCCCTGGATATTGGACAGCTGCCTTTGAGGTGCATATTCCTAGCTGAGATTTTATTTGGAGAGCTCTGGTTGTATTTTGGATATATTGCAATAAACAATAGTGTTGCTAATGTAGGAAACAGCAAAGCCAGAAGTACTCAAAGTATGTTTCTATTTCTTATATTCAAATAACTACTGGACATCAATTACTAATTATTTAGTTATTTACTACAGTCTGTAGAGTGTTTCAGAACTTTTTTTGATGAAAAGATGTAATCTTCATCCGGTATGTACCTGCTTACTAATGGTTCCTGCCTCCAACAGTTTACAACCTAGATGTACAAAGGATCGCTGGATCATTGGATAGTTCAGTTTGGAAAAGACCTCAAAATTATCTAGGGCAAATAAGAGGGATTTACTGAAGCTCAAGAATCAAGAAAGGTTAATAACAGAAACCATATTTCTTGCTGCCAACTTTGGTACATGTTCTACCAGAGTATGCTGCTTTTAATAGATTTAAGAACACTCATCAACTGTAGGGAATTGGCAGAAGACTGCTTCCCTGGCTTGCAATGCCCTGTTTCACTGCCTGCATGGAATAGAGGACTTTTTTTTTTCTCCTGCAGCAGCTCTTGCTGTTGGGTTGCCATCTATGTTTCTCACGCACCAAAGGCTTGTGTCTGAAAACCTTGCAAGCATGACTGCTGAATTTTGATTTGACTTGAAATATCTTCGTGTTACCTCTGCCAACTGCAAAAATAAGCCTTGAGCTTTTCCTTTGTTGTTGAATCTGGTTCCACCTTTATTAGTGCAGACCCAAGGCAAATACATTGGAGCCAGGGAGTGAGATGCAGCTGAAATGGGCAAGGTGTTTTTGACTGCTGGTGCACTGAGGGATGCTAATGGGGGCAGGTTGGAGCTCCCCAGGGCTGTGAAGCTATGAGCCAGCTTGATTACTGGAGTTCTGCCAATTCTCATGGGGGTCAGTGCCATAGGTCTGCTTTAGTTTAAAACTCGCCCCGTTTCAAGGTTTTAACTTCTCTTGCTTTTTACCTTCCCTATCTTAAAATGGCAGTTTTACTCAATATGGAAACATTTTGCTTGAAAAAAACCCACACAACATAATTGCATTGGGTGAAGCATGCTATTTAACCTCTCTTTGGACTGCTTCCATCAGCAGGGCCACTAAAGCTCTTTACTGGCAGGCTGGTACAGTCTATGATCAGTTCCCTGCTACTTGTGCTGCCTGAATGAGTTTTCCGTCTTGAACAACATCCTGCACAATTCGCCTTACTCCTACCTAATAATTCAGACCAGATGGCTGAAGCTGACCCAGCATAATCTACTCCCCAGGATATAAATGATGCCATTTAGACGTACACTGTAATGTTCCCTTAGTTAAAAAAAGGATTTGCAGCAGGAGCCTGCAACAACTGACTTTATTTTGATCTGCAGTGTTCTGCCAGACAGTAGTCATTTGTGCTGGGTTACACAACATTAAAAGGTACATATCAGACACTATCCTACACTACACATAGGCAAAAAGACTGTCCCAAATTTCCCAGCAAGAGAACAGCTTGTGTTTGCATGTTGCCTTAGACCCCCATTCCACCTTGTCCCTGAATGCCCTGCTAAAACAGATGGGACTTGCAAAGCAAGTCAGGGCACTGGCACAGTATAGGAAAAATTCCAGGGCTGTGGACCTCTAGAAAGAGGACAAAAAAAATCTCCACCAAACCCATTCTTTTTATCTTACGGAATATTTGTTCCAGTTCCGAGTTGGGTTCTATAGAAATATGATACACAGAGAGCTCATTCCTTGGGTAATGGGATTCTTTGTTAATGCTATTACAGTTAATTGCAAAATTGTGCAGCTGTCTGCAGAAACAACAGACAACTTCTGCAGATACCAGAATTTTGATGCCATTGCTAATCCTCTCAAGACATAAAGTGAAGGGGGGTGGTAGCAAGATGTATGTAAGGAAATCTTCCTGCTTTGCTAAGCACAGATGAAGGTAGCAGCTTTTGGAATAGCTGTCAGCACAGTGGAGGTCAAAACATGCTGTAGGGGGTAGGTGTCTGCAAATTCACTGGATTTTGGATAAGGTTTGATGCATGGAATAATTTGCAGTGCTCTTTACAAGTGGCCACGTGTACTGTCAAGTCACTGGGGAAGCAGCATTTGCTGACATACGCAGTACAACTTCAGGCTAAGCGATGTACAAGATTATCCTTTTAAGCTTAATTGTTTGCGTGTATAAAATATAGATGGTATCAGAAAGCCTAGCATTGTCTTGTTTGTTACTGGAATACAGACCTTCTTCATCTTCCCCTTCCCTTTTTAAATGCAAAAGAGGTGCAAGAGATTTTTATCTCCACTTCTTCTCTAGTTTTTTATACTTCCTGTGTTCTGAATCCTGAGTTTGGCATCTTCCAAATCCCTCCAAAGCCCTGTTGGATGGGGCTTTAAGGAACTTAGTCTAGGGGAAGGTGTCCCTGCCCATGGCAGGGGCATTGGGACTAGGTGATCTTTAAGATCCCTTCTAACCCATTTAATTGTGATTTGACCCTCACTGCAAAGCTGCATTGTAAACCTGCACAAGCTCAAGCTGAGCTATTTTGCATTTTGCACTTGTTATGATCTGTTTATAAGGAGATGCCTCTTCCCAAATTAAGGTGCAAATGAGGCCATATACTGAAGTCAATAGTACAAATTAAATGTAGTGTTAAATGTGAGGTATATAAAGAGAGAAATTGAAAAGGGGGGAGGGGGGGAGAAAAAAAATAACAGAGAGACAGATTAAGTAGAAAGATATCACCACCCAATGGATCCTGTGGCATCCCACTAGCCCCTCTTCACACTGGTGGTGAGGGTCCCCAAGTCATTATTCTGTGGTATCACCTTTATACTGTCCAAGTTCTAGGTATCCACAGGGTGTAGATGCCATTGCCATGACTTGGGATGGCATGAGTGTGAGCACTTTTTCCTTTCTCACAGTTTGCCGTGGTGTGATTTGTTTGTCCGGATGCTAACCAAACCTTCAACTCTGTTAGGCCTGGAACAAGCTCTTTCCTACTATGCCATCTGTGCATAATCTAGTGTTTTGTCATGGTGGTTTATTTTATAACAAATTCCTTCTGTGACCTAGACAGTGTTTTGAGATAGGCAACTGCATTCTGTATGTCCTTAAAGCCCTTTACTACCTTGGAAAACCAATCTTTTGATGTTCTCACTCCCTAACTCTCTGCATCAGTTTGGTACATGGAAAGTGCAGCTCCAGGTCAGCTGGTATTAAAGAGAGAGATTGGGATCATCCCAGTTTCTTGGTGCACTGGGATGTGTGTGCCTTGATGGATACATTTCTGAACGTCCGTGAAAGTACTGGGATGCATGTGGGACCTGCCAGTGCTTCTCTGTGTAGGTGGAAATCACACAGATGCCAAAATTATCTCATGTACTTCATCTAGCCTTGGGGCTACCAGGGGAATATGCTGATTCACACAGCTGAAGACACCAAGGGCACCAAGATGCATAAGCAGGAACAAATGCTGATCACCTTCCCCTTCTGACCTTAAATCACACTAGTGAATATCTGGAATAAAGGAGAAAGCTTTTAAGAGAGAGAGGTTTGTGCCCTGTTTCCAGCACACTGAGGAATTGTTCCAAATTTTCCTGTGCAGCTGTATCTACCCTTCCCAGCAAAGAGGGGTTTTAAAAATGGAATAGTGTTGCCTCAAATCTGCTGGTGATTCTGAAGCCACTGTAAGTGGGTTATTGATTACAAAGGGCTGGACACATCTGGTGTTCTCATGTGTGGGCCTCTGCATTTTGACCCTGCTCGTTTGCTTCTCTTTGAGGCCATGGGCAATTTTCTCAGCCAACACTATATGGTTCTAAATGTTTGTTTTGCTTTGAAATGAAAGGAAATATGAAAGTGCATGTTGTTATTATTCTCTTCCTTTAATCTTTGCTCAGAAGTTAGTCCTCTCAGACCTTTAATCATCTATCTTTGTCTGAATTCCCCTCAATTTAATTCTATCTTTCTGGTGCTCAACTGCTTACAGATGAATGAGGAATTGTATTGCTTTATCTCATTTTTTCCCTCATTAGAATGCTGGTGAAAGCTCGTGGTCACAAAAGACAGACAGTAGTTTAGGCCTTTTTTGCCTTTTTGTAATATTTAACCCCTTTGCTATCAGAGGAGCTCTAAAGTGTTTCTATCACAAATGGATATTGTCATGCATATAAATTAAAATAGAGATTGCACTGGAATAATGGTTGCAGGCTGCAGCACCAACCACTAAAAAGTCAGAAAACGGCAGAGTTTAGGCAGCCTGTTCAGCTGTGTCTGATTTTTTTTTAATGTAGCTGCTGTCTGAAAGAAAGGTCATTCTTTTATGTGAGTATGATATTGTGTCTTCTCCAGTATTTATTCTTTTTCTAAACTATTTTTTGTTTAATTTTTTCTTAAAAAAAAAAAAAGTGGGGTTAGAGTGAGCAAAATCTGAGCATTAATAATTTTTTTTTAAACAATAGAAAAAAAACCCCAAGACTTCAAACTGAGAAGTGTCTCCAGCTATAGTAACAGACAGTGCTTCCTGACATACCTATAAAGGTTAGACCCTGCTCATTCCTGCACTGGTCTGTAAGGAAGGAGAAGAGGGGACTCTTGGAGCTTTCCTGCAGAGAACAAATGCAGCCAGCTATGATATGCTTGTCCATGGGCAATTGCAAAACGCTACTGATATGTACTCTACCATGCTGATGTACAGAAAATTTGTTTTCTCACTTCCCCGGTGATGGAGCTATCCAAAATAAAATAAGTCATGGTGTCTTTAGAATTACTTTGTACTAGAATATATATATAATTTATTGTCTGCAATTTATCTTTATATAGCAAAACTGACAAAATATTTTGGTGAGGCTAAAGGGAGAGCAAGCAGACTTTCTTAAATAAAGTAAATAATCTTTTAAGAAGTAAATGAATGAATTCTGTTAGACAGAAAATCCAGTGAGATTTGCCGACAATTTTAAACGAACATGAATTAATTGCTTACTAAAATGTTTGGAGCAGTAAAGAGATTCAAATTGAGGATGTCTTTTGTGCTTACAAAGTTCATCAATAGTATTGTTGCCATTTCTTTGTGAAATCTGAATTTGGTTTCACTGGAGAGAATCTAGTGCCAGGAAATACTAGGTACAGGTTTAATTTGTGTAAGAAATGCCTCATCCCTGGAAGTGTTCAAGGGCAGGTTGGATGGGACTTGATACAACCTGGTCTAGTGGAAGGTTTCTCTGACCCTGGCAGGGGAATTGGCACTAGATGGTCTTTAAGGTCCCTTCCAACCCAAGACATTCTGTGATTTCTGCTTTCTATGATAAGATTTTAGACTTTTTGTTGAATTATTCTTCTGTAAACCCCGTTAGGAGACAGACTGTATTTTGCTCATTTTATATAACAATTACCATGCCCCCATGACTCCTTTTTATGGCTGTGGTTCCAATCTTGATTCTACAGCTGCTCGCTCTCATTCTATCCTCAGTAGTATTCAACATTTTTCCCCTCCTAGTATGATTGCACTTCTCATGTAGCAGAGATTACTTGATAGAGTAGGTTTTACTCAAAGCAAATTACAAAGCCTATTTTGTGCAAACCTTGTCTGGCTGCAGGTTTCTGGCTGCCCTTGTTCCACAGAAATGGCAATTTCAGCTTATGGAATTACAAAGCAACCAACTAAGTGAATCCTCTGCTTTCTTCTGTGACCGCATAAGTACTGAAGTGCTTTTCTCTGCACACCAGTGATCATTATTCCAGCAAAAGCAACCCGTGGCCTCCTCAGAATAGATAAGGACCTTTACAAAGAGACTGAGGTTTTTTAATATTTATTTTGCATATGTGCATACACATGCAAATGTGGCTCACACATCATTTTTAATGAAAACACTAGGGCAAGATAGACTTTAAAGTTAGGGCGAAAGCACCGTGCTATTGTTCCTTGACTGGATATTGTCAATCCAATTAATACCCTGATAACGTCAGCGATGCCAGCTGAATGCCACTGCCAGAGGGCATTTTCTAGCTTATTTCTGCAATGTATTTATCTAGAGATAATTACATATTAGCCTGATATATTTTACTTGCTGTTGCAATACAAATTGACCTGGCATTGAACCATATATTACAACTGTTTCAATTGTACTATGAGTATTCAAACTAACTGTAAAAAGTTCCCTGTACTGACAACGGAGAAACTTTCTTTCTCATTGCAACTGCTCTGTAGCTTTTTGTTTTAAAAATAGTTTTTAGTTTTAATGTGGAATTAAATGTTCATAATAATATGAAATATATATTCTTACAAATATATGTGTGAAATAAAAGTTAGTATGGCAAAGTGGGGATCAGCCTCTTCTCTCAGGTAGCCAGCAACAGGACAAGGAGGAATGGCCTCAAGTTGTGCCAGGGCAGTTTTAGGTTGGATATGAAGAAAAAATTCTTCACTGAAAGGGTTCAAGCTTTGGAGCAGAGTGCCCAGGAAAGTGGTGCAGTAACCATCCCTGTAAGTGTTCAAAAATAAGTAGATGTGGCACTACACTATATGGTTTAGTGGGCATGGTGGCATTTAGTTGAAGGTTGGACTTTATTATCTTTGAGATGTTTTCAAACCTTAATGATTCTGTGATTCTTTTTTCCCCATTGTACATGACAAATAGAATATATAATAAGTTGGAAAGTTGTAAAAGGAGTCAGAAGAAAAGTTCAACTTTAGCTGTTCCTAAAGAGAGGGAAGAGAGACTTCTGATATCTGGCCAGAGACTGAATGTGAGGACAAGCACAAACCCTATATAAAGCTTTTCCTTTGAGGTCCCAAGGGGTATCCAGGTAGATGCAATTTCTTTGTTTCTTACCCAGGGGAAAGTCCATTGTTATTAAATCAAGTAATGTGAACTTTATTCTTAGATAAGTCAAATTATCTCCACCAGACAGTGTGCCACCTTTTGTGTGTTACTATCTGATTAAAACTTCTTGCCCAAAGAAGGGAACACTTTCTCCCTCCTCTCCTTAGGTTATTATGTTCACAGGTTTCAATAAAATTGTTTTCACTCCTGGATCTTGTGTATCTGATCATAACCCCTGAAAATAAATGTGATAAAAACATCTGAGCAGGATATTTTAAGACCTGGCTTGTTGCTTAATCTTGGTTGAAACCACTCAGCCACTTCTGAATGGCAACAGACTGAAGTGATGAATCCACAAAGTCTTCCTTCAAATTGTGTACCCCACTTGAAAAAAAAATGCCAAATGCACCTGCAGATAGCACTGAGAGTGTTTCAGGTGCCTTGGATGGGTGTCAAGAAGTTCCTCTTAAGGTATTTTACATTTGCAAATTTCTAGGTTACTTGTTAAAGTGATCTGTGACTTATTTCTCCCTGTAAAAGGGTCTGTTCTGCCTATATTGTTCAAGTGTGCCTTTAACATGTCCTTTGAATCTCTTATAATGTTATTCCTTTACATTTTTAGATTTTTTCTAAAGACATCTTTAAAATGAGAATATGACTCAAGAATCTCATAGAAATTTTAGAAAAAAACCCTTTGTGTATTGGTGCTTTCTACTAAAAATGTAGTACGTGTTTATCATTATGATGATAATGTGTAGGTATGTATCAAAGGAAAACACCAGGGAATGGCAATATGGCAAATAATGTCTTTTACTTGTTCCTCTTTACAAACAGATATTCAAGAGTTTTATGAAGTGACACTGCTAAATTCTCAGAAAAGCTATGAGCAAAAAATAGAAGAAGCAAATCAAGTTGCAGAGAAATGGGAGAAGACAACATCTGCTACAGACCATGAAAATCTGCAGAAAAAACAGGAGGTAATTTAACAGATTAAGAATTAAAATACATGTAATGAATGAGACGTCTCAGACCTGAGAAAAGCCATGCAAGGGTGTAAAAGATTGAAAGGATGGGTTAATTAAGGCATTAGATTAGGGTGTGAAGGAGATATATATATAAAATAAATATATATACACACATATAGTGTTATCCCTCTGACCTTGATTATGTCGCAATTGCAATCTGTCAAAGGAAAAGTAGAAAACTTTTGTTTTCTCATCCTTGATGTACTTTATCTGATGCTTGGTGTCTCTGATTACCCCCAAAAAGAGAATATATCTTCTCTACTTGCTGATAACCACTGAGGTTTTTAATACTCTAGTGATTACATCCTGCTTAAAAAATTTAATATGACTTCTCACATTTCTGCGGCTGACATGGGGCTGAACGTTTCCACAGTCCAGGTTCACAAAGATCAACCAAAATAGTCTCTGCATGAGGAAGAAGGTTTGCTTTTCTCCTGTAGGCAGTGGAAGCATTCAAACCCCCAGCACTAATCTGCCTTTGCCAGCCTCCAGATTATTATTAACTATATTAGCAATCTAAACTACTTGCCTCCACCCACATTTGTACTTCAAAGATGAAAACAAGCCCCACAGAAGCAAGCAATTCATTGCTCTGTTCTTAAACAGTGAAACATAAATAGGGTGGGCATGGAATGCAAACTGCAAATCTCCAGACCAGAATCAAAGATGAAGGAAATCTATAAAAATTTTCATTGTTGTCATGGTAAGTAAGGCATTTCAAGTTTTAAAAGTTGTTGGCAAGAACTTTCCCATAGGCATGACTATTTTTAAGAGCTTTCCTCCTTTGAAAAAATGTAAAACTCAAAAATTGTAGTTCTACATGACATTTTAGATGTGATTCTTTAAAAAGATAAATCAGAATTGCAGGCAGCTAGAACAAAACTCTCTGAAGAAATAAAGAAATTTATTGTAAAAATTAATTAACAAAAGAAGCTTGCAGAATTAATGAGAACAAGCATTCTGGTTTTGAGTGAAATCAGAACAAATGAGTCTTAACACTAATGTAGGCTATATCCCATGAATGATTTAACATTTGAGTCACAGTTTGAAGGCACAGACAGCTAATATCGGTCTTTTTTTATTATTATTTTTAAAGCACAAATTTTTATGCTTTAAAATGGTGAAAGTGTATTCCTGTTATCTCTTGGAGCATAGACAGTGGACAAACTCCCTTTTTATTCCAGTCTCATTGAAGCATTTGACCCTCAACTCCATCTTCCCTAAATTCATTGCTGTCAAAAAGGTGTGCTGCTGGTCCTGTACAGGGAAATTTGAACTTTAAATGCTATGCTGAGGATAATAGATACAGGGCCAACTCCAAAATTTTCTCATTTTATGAAGCAAATGTTCTGATTTAAACAAAAACAATAGAAAACTATAGCATAGAATCTGGAATAGCCTTTTTAGGGCAGGATGCTGGCAGTCAGAGTCCAGGGTACCATTTTCAAAGTTACTGTCTCTCCATAAATTTCATCAGGGTAGTGGGAGAACAAAATGTTTAAAAATCATGTGTATTTTGAGGGTCTAATGCAGGCAAAAGAGACTGGAAGTGTAGGCTTTTGTTTTTTTCCTTATGACAACCCAATATACTATCAGCAGTTCTGAGTCAGAACTGATTTGTGTAGGCTGGATGTACAAGCTGCCATACAAATCCAAGATAGCCCTTTGCTTTCTATGAAAAATTACCATATGAAAATGTAACCAAATAATCTAATATATCACCCAAATTCTTATTCATGATCCATTCCTCATGGGAAATGATTGTTTTGTACTTCCTTTTCCATCCTCAATTACATGTCCCAAATCTGTTAAGAAAAGGCCTCCCTTCTTTCATTGAATCATAGACCTATGGAATGGCTTTTGTTGGAAGGATCATCTAATCCCATGGGCAGGGACACCGTCCACTGGAGCAGGTTGCTCAGAGCCCCATACAACTTGACCTTGAACACTGCCATGGATGGAGCATCCACAGCTTCTCTGGGCAAGCTGTCCCAATGCCTCAGAACCCTCACAGTAAAGAATTTCTTCCTTATATCTAATCTAAACCTCCCATCTTTTAGTTTAAAGCCATATTCACTTGTCTTATCACTGAATGTCCTCGTCAAAAGTCTCTTTCCAGCTTTCTTGTAGGCTCCTTTCAGGTACCAGAAGGCTGCCGTTAGGTCACTCCCAAGCCTTCTGTTCTCCACACTGAACAATCCCAATTCTCTTAGCTTTCCTCACAGGAGAGGTGCTTCATCCCTCTGAGGATCTTTGTGACCTCCTCTGGATGTGCTCCAGCAGGTCAATGTCCTTGCTGTGCTGAGGACCCCAGAGCTGGATGCAGCACTCTAAGCTCAAGGATAATCAGTCAGTCCAGAGGCCATCCTCCTTTCATGCCTTCCACTCAAAACCTTCCTTGGTGATCTGTATGTATCTTTTTCTATATAAACTGGTCCTTTTTCTGAATTTATTTTCCAATCTTAATTGTTGATAAAAAGGAAAGCAGCTTTTACTGTCCAGGACAGGTGTCCTGCGAACCCTCCTTTGTATTTATGTCCTTGCTTTTCTGAAAGTGTAGATTTTCAGGTAATAGAAAAGGTGTTCGCTTGTTTGCAATAATGTACAAATTTGCTACCTTGCATCTGTGATCCCCATAGTGATTTTTAGCAAACTGGTGCTAGATCTTACGGCTTACTGGGGCTGGATCTTCATCTCTTTAAATAGATGTGAAAGGATCATGACCCATCCTATAATTTCCTATCATTCTCAGAGAGTGCCTGAGAAGAGAGATGTCTCCTTGAGAGAGACTCAGAGACTAATTCTGAATGGCCTTTGCAAAAACAAGTGAAAGATCAGTGGAATATAAGAGCTCACAGTATGTGTCAGAACCAGTTGCATCCAAATTTTTAGTGTGAATGCCTCCACATAGCATCCCATGGCTACAAAGAATGGAATTAACAAAAAGTGTTGGGGTTTTAGTGATAGTTACTAAAAGTTAGTTTAGATAGTTATCCAAAAAAGTTTTGAGTTTTTTTTCCTACACTGTTTTGTCTTGTTTTTTACTTGCATGCTCCTAGCTAAATTCTGTGGTGTTTAGGTTGTAATCATGAAGGAACCCCTAGATCCCATGAAAGTGATAAATATTTAGGTATGGCCTATGCATTTAAATATCACATTCTTGCTTTTGCTTCATCATTAACAGCTTTGTTGGTTGTCTGAATAAACAGTGACTTCAATGTTTGCAGATGAAAAATGCAGTATTACTTACCATCGCATTATTATTGCGTTTCGCCCTGTATAGAGACTAAATATGTGTGCCAATGTATCTGGCAGAGCTGTAAATATCATAGACCAAAATAATTCAAGTGGGTGGGTGTTAGTGGAAAGGAAGAAAGAAGGACCTATATTAATGTGTTTTTTTGGGTGAATTTATCCATATTGCTTTCCCTCCTGCAAATGCAACTTGACAAAATCAGTCAAAGTGGTGGATAGTTTCAGAATCAATGCAACAGTTTTGTGGCACGTTCAGATTCACTGGAAATGTTTATTAGGTTCTATTTGCAAAGACTTTTTCTGTTTCATATATTCAGATAGAAAGCAAGGAATGTGATATATTGGGCACTAAATGAAAAAGTCCAATGTGTTCATCATGATGTAGGAACTCTACAGTATAACTCTGAAGAAGACCCAAAATACCCCTGTTGTCCATTGTCTTGCCCTGGGGCAGATCAACTGCATTTCAACCATTCCTGTCATGTTTACCAGTTCTGTGGTCTGTTCTATGAAACCTTCCACAGTGGAGAGTCAACTATTTCTGCAGGTTACTTACTTCCTCCCTGATGGAAAGTCTTTCCTGATGACATACTGGAGTTTCTGTAAGTGCAATTAGAAGCCATTAGATTTTGTTCAATTAGCAGTAGACACGGATAATGTTTTATTCAGTCCTGTTCCAAAAAGCACTTAAACACATCACAGAATTGTGCAGCATCGCAGAATAGTTTGGGTTGGAAGGGACCTTGAAGATCATCCAGTGCCATCTCCCCCCACCATGGGCAGGGATATGTTCCAGTAGACCAGGTTTCTCAAAGCCACCTCCAAACTGGGCTTGAACTCTCTCAGGGATGGAGCAACCACAGCTTTTCTGGGTTCCAGTGTCTTACCATCCTCGTGAGGAACTTTCTTGTAATATCCAGTCTAAACCTATTCTCTCCCAATGTAAGGCTGTCCCCCCCTTGTCCTATCACTACGTGTTCTTGTAAATAGCCCCTCTCCAAATTTCTTGTAGCCCCCTTCAGGTACTGAAAGTCTTTAACGAAGTCTCTCCAGAGACTTCTCTTCTCCAGGCTGCACAACTCAAACTCTCTCAACCTGTTTTCATAGGAGAGGTGCTCCAGCCCTCTGATCATCTTCTTGGCCTCTTCTGGACTTGTTCAAACAGATCCACATCCTTCTCATGACAGGGATCACAGAGCTGAATGCTTTACAAAAACAAAAAAGGCTAGATTGCAATGAAAAGTCTTGTCTTTTGGGATAGAAAATATTTAGTTGTCTTAGACTCTTCTCAAAGGAGCTATACTTAGAGATATGAAATATTTTAGTTTCAAAACAAAAATCCTTGAGGCACTGTGAAAGGCAATTAGTGTTGACAGCACAGGCACTATATATCTCTCTATATATCTCCAAGTATATATAAAAAAAAATCTGGAGACTACTTTGCAAGATTTATGTATTAATGGAAATAACTAACTCAGGATTTGGGAACAGCAGGTGTTAATTTCTTACTGTTCTGTGTACTTCCTGAAGGACTGTATGTGAAGTTTGAGAAAAGAACTTAAGAATTAAGTCATGGGGAATTGGGAATTACGGTGTCTGGGGTATCTCACCATACGGAGATATCAGCTAAGAACCACATCCATGGGGCACTGCATGGGCAGAAAGAGTTGTTCAGGATTAAAGTCCACAAAACACAGAATATATCTAGAAACGAACAAGTACTGAATTCCAAATATGGGACAAGGTGTCATTCCCTTAAAATCTGCCTCATCGAGATGCTGATACCTTATCCTAATCAAGGTCCAGAATCATGATCTCTATTCTATAAATAAGACCGTAGATAGATGTCTCTCATAATGTGCACTGCTGAAACATTGTTCCTTATGAAGAAACTATTTGGTTTGGATGTTTTCCAAGGATGTGGAAATCCATGTGCAGCTCCCTTCTTGACCAGAGTGGAGCTGATAGTGCTTCTCTTCTCACCCACAAGAGTGCACTAAGAATTGTGCTGGCAGACACTGTTTAGCTTTTTCTTGTTGGGATGTTGCCCATTTGTCTCAAATAATTAAATATTTATTGGGATGGAGTATTGACACATGGCTTTATAACTTACAGTTTATAGCTTTTACTGCTCTGACGAGTATTAAAGTCTAGGCTGTTTTGTCTTCTTTTGCGTACCCAAGGGTGGAACCCTCCCTCCCCAGCAAGTGCACAAGCACCAGTGTTATAAAGTCATAAATGCAAAGCCCTTCTCCCTGTTTTCACTTTTTTCCACCTCCCCATTGTCACCATACTTATATTTAAATCTGGAAGGGGGAGGATTTAACAGAAAATATTAAGAACTCCACTTCGAATGCCCACTATGTCCCAGGGAGCCGTATGTTCACTCCTCTCAAACTGCATTTAAGGGATATGGGATGTTGCATTCAGTGGGAAGATTGGTGACACACAGGGGAGGGAATGTAGCTGGAGTTCACCTGTCTGGGCAGGTTGTGAAGGTATGCCAGAAACATTGAGTTTGTGGATGCTGACAGTGCTTAGACATTGGGCTGATTGATATGGTCCAGACAAGGTCATTTTGGGAACAAAATGACCTACGCAGAGAACATGGCTATGTAGATATGATGCTACAAAGATAACGTGCCTCCAGAGTTTCTGAGGCTCTCAAATGCTTTTAAGCTGAGTCATTGCAAGTTGCAGTAATAAAGCATCTGCATTGGCTAAAACCAAGCAATAGTTACCTGTCCATGTAGCCTGGCACCTGGCTTCCAGTGGTGCCCAGGAAAGAGTCAGAAAAGACTAAGCTTTGTTATTGGGTGCTTTAGCTGTTTTGCAAGTCTAATATGAATTTGTTTGAACTAGAAGCACAGAAAGTGTTCAGTGCTGGGAAATTCAGCCTTAGCTTATTTTATAAACATTCAGGATGGTGTTCACCACAGCTGACTGGGGATGTGCCCAATCTGCTGCTGGAAATCATGAAGACAGGATTTGTTTGTAATTTCACCTCTGCCAAAGAGCCTCATTACTTCTTTGGACCAAGGTTTGTAAGGCTAGCATTCACAGCTTGAAAGCATTTTCTTGAAATTATAGCTCTTAAATTGTCCCTGTTGGAGAAAGAAGACTGATTTCTTTTCCCCCCTAGAAAATGTGATATAGGGATTGATAGTTGTTAAAGTTCAGGTTTTCCACTGCTTTGAGAAGTGCTGTTTCCCTTCTCAGTTCCAGATAAGTCTGAGGAAAGGTATTCTCCATCTCTGCCGTCTGTGCAACAGTGTGAGTGGGTTCCTGCAGCTTGAGAGTGGCTGTGCAGCTCCTCAGCTTAGGAAATGGTCACTAGCCTGGGAAAAAGCTTTCTTCCCTCCCAGGACTCTCTGCATAGCTATAAGCAGTCACTAGCTAAAGGATGTCTCTCACTCAAGCATTGTGTAGATAGTAGATACAATTGAAACCCTGAGATGTTTAGAATATACAATAATGGAGAACAAAAAAACGCCTAGATGGAGGAATCTGGTAAAACAAACACAGAGTTGCTCTTTAGTATGTGAGTAGAAACACTGCTTGAAGCTGCAGGCTTGTACTCCGCTCCAGGCACTCATTGAAAGACATAAATTTACCCTTGTTTTAATCTCTATATTCTTTAATTTGGTCTTCAGTGCTGCTTATTTCTGGTCAACTGTGTTTTGACCTTTATCTAGATGGAAAGCTGAGGTGAAGAAAAAGAGAACTCTGCTGTTGCACTTACATATAAATCTGGCAACTGAATGTCTGCCAGTTCCTGTATCTTTGCATGAAAAGACTATTTACTTATAGGCCATATGGTGCAGATACTTTTTCCATATTGAATGATAATAATTTGCAATTGCTGTGCAAGTTTGATTGTCACACCCTGATCTCATATGCACAATCTTCACTCAGCACAGTGTGGGATCATTGCTTTGACATGGTCCCCAAAGATTCCAGTTCTTCATTTAATTCCTGTTGTTCCATGCATTTCTTATGTTTAGAGGCTTGTTTTGCAAATATGTTTAATTGCATCATGCAAAATGAATCCTCTTATATCTGTGTGCTTCAGGAATGGCTGCTATCCTTGTACCCAGCTATTATAAACACTGTAATTACTTCTCTGTCCTCTAAGTGCTGGCTTGTTAAAAGTTCCAGTAGTAAAACCCTTACTTAAAAATCTTCTGCCTGAAGCAATTAACAAACCATTAATCAGTTTCACACTAACAGCTTGTCTAAAAAACATGAAACTGCAGCCCCTTCTATATGTGCCTATAAAAATTCAGTATCTTCTCTGGAATTTTGTTTGTTTTCTTTGTTTGTAACTGGGTAAAGCTTAATTTGTATGGCTTGATTTACTCCCAGGAGCCACATTTGATTCTGTTTAAGTGATTATACTTAATATGCAAGAGTCATTAGGTATGATCAACCATAATGTTTCATTAGAAGGGTTCAAAACATTGAGTTTTATGCATCTGTTTCTCCACTAGATTTAGCACTATAGTATACATTTATCTGATCAAATGCAATTTGTGTCTGTGGGTTGATTTTGTGCCAGAGCCAATTCCCAAGTAATTTTATTTGGCACTAAGTTCTCCTTCAAGGCAGCAGCAGTCTTTTTAAGGGGTACAGTGTAAGTGACATCTTGATGTGTGTTTTGCTAGCCATGTTCCTTTTGCACCCAAGAATGTGTAATAACCCTAACTAATTATTGAACAATAATGCTGAAGCTTAGCTCCATGTTTGTTTGGGTTTGGTGTTTTTTTAAATATACAGTAGCTTTGTGATTTTATTTTTTTATGCACTATTAAGGTTTTCTTTACTTGCAAAGATTATTTTATACACTTACCTTTTCTTCTCAACTGGGTTGGCTAATGTTTAGAAATGGATAAGTGCAAAGTCCTTGTGTTATTAAACCCTTATTTATTACTAGCTGCAGCTAAATGCCTTGCCCATACTGGGTAACCATGCTGGATCTCTATTTATAAATTTGTTATTTGTTCTGTAGCTTGTCAATAATTTGAGTGCCAGAGCGTCTGTTAAATGTCATTTTAGAGTTGCTTCTGAATATGTTCTAATATGGTCAGGCCGATGTTTCTGTTTTAAAGCAAGTTGTATCTATACAGAGCAGTGTCATCCTGTGGACAGAAATGCTCTCGTGATGCTGAGAGCAGGGCCGCATACACATCATGCCACTAAACAGACAATTTGTGTACTTCTGAACAAGGGTTGGAACTAGACATCATGCTGCCTTTGCCATCTCCTTGTGTTTGCATAGTTAGACATGCTCACAGTAAAAAGCCTTTTCCTTTCTTTCCTCTCACTTTTTCACAGTGCAGGGAAAACTGACATGGGTTCCTGATTAATGACTGGCTGACTGTGAGTCAGCAGTGCCCTGGCAGCCGGGAGAGCCAAATCCTGGGGGGCATCAGGCACAGCACTCCCAGCTGGGCAAGGGAGGAGACTATCCCCTCTGCTCTGAGCTGGGCCAGCCTCACCTCCAGTGCAGTTTTGGGCACCACAAGATAAGAAAGACATTAAATGTTGGAGAGTGTCCAAAGGAGGGCCACAAGGATGGTGATGGGCTGGAGGGGAAGCTGTGTGAGGAGCGGCTGAGGGCACTTGGTCTGTTCAGCCTGGAGAAGACTGAGGGGAGCCCTCATTGCCATCTGTAACTTCCTCACAAGGAGCAGCACTGACCCCTTGTCTCTGATGTCCAGCAATAACACCCAAGAAATGGCCTGAAGTTGTGTCAGGGGAGGTTTAGGTTGGATATCAGGAAAAGCTTCTTCACCCAGAGGGTGGCTGGTGCTGGAACAGGCTCCCCAGGGAAGTGGTCGCTTCCAAGACACCAAGCCTGACAGAGTTCAAGAAGTGTTTGAACACACCCTAAGGAAGATGGTGTGACTCTTGGGGCTGTCTTGTGCAGGGCCAGGAGTTCGATTTGATGATCCCTGTGGGTCTCTTCCAACCAAAGACATTTTATGATTCAATGATTTTTGTTTAACATCACAATCACATTGGTGTGCCTTGCATGAGGGTTTAGAGGACTCACTGGTTTCTTAGTCCTTTTTGAAAGGAAGATCTGATTGTTTATTTTAATGGTTGTTTTCTACTGACATTAGTGGGGTGGATCTGGGATCTTGATATTAAAATAAACCAGATCAGCATTGATGAAAGAGTGATCCTCCACAATAGGTTTATTTGGGTTTATTTTTTTTCCACATTTATATAATATACCTATCAAACAACCTCTAGGCAGTTTTTTGATTTGTGATTTGTTATTACGTCTACAAAGGATTTGGAGCAGGCCAGAACAGCTGCAAGGGACCAGAAACAATAATTTTCCCCAATGAAAATGTGCCTGAGTATCAACCAGCATACAGAATGAGCCAAACTTTTAATTAAGCAGTGAGTCTCTATTATGATAAGCATTGAGGTCAGACTATTGTGTACATTCCACTTCTGTGTATCAAGGTCAAAAATGATAGATCTAGTTTGAAAATAACACTTGACAAAAAGATCTTGCAACGTGTTTTTTCTGAAATAATTTTCCTAAACCATGATATGTTTCAACAAGGGTATACCAGATTAGTCTGAAAAAATTACCAACAAAAAAATATCAGAATGTCCCAAGCGGCTTCTTCCACAAGCTAGCAGTTCCTCTGAAAAGTGTGTGATATAATTCATTGTTTTTAATAAGATTCTGAGAAGTTATATTTTAGCTACCTGCAAAAACAAGTACATCAGCTCCTAAAGTGCACTTCTTTGTCCTATAAAGCTGTGAGCGTTCTGTAAAATTGATATTCAGGGACAAATGTACTCCAGTTAAGATTAATTCTAAAAATATTTCAGAACAATTTGTCTCGCTTACACATTTATTAATTCTGATTCTTCACCAATCTGAGCAACTAAGCAAGAGAATTCACTGCCCTACATGTGCAAAGGACTCAGGTCTCCAGAGGAGTTTAAGAGTCCATTATATATTTCTGCAGTCTACCAATACTTCTTTATTAAAATGTTTCTTGAATAGTTCCCAAGAATAAAGAACGGTATCACCCCAAGACTTCTGGATCACATAAAGGTCACCATAGGGGAGTGATTTCTTGGATAGATGAATGTATCTTTGCTTAGTAAGATAAATATATATAAAAGAGAAAATATCCAGCCTCTTTTTTTTTAGTTTCTTTATAATCTAGAACAGATACTTTTATATTTTAGCAAATAGTAAATACAGTCTGTAACTCTGGAGAGTTACAACCTGGTAAATTAAAGGTAAGCTGTCCACTTGAAAATATGATTTATCTCCACAGTTGTTTTTTTTTTATAGTACACTTACAAATACTAGAGAAGTACTAGAGACATGGGACTTCATTTGTTTTCAGCTTGTACATTTTACACACTTGCTTGTATTTGATTCTCACTCGTACCTCTTTAATCTGTAACAGGTGATAGTGAAAGCTGCCCTGGGTTTAGAGATGAGACAATTAACAAATTTACAGTTTGTTTGTGATTACAATGTTTAGCTGGATTGGGAATTAAGCATTTGTCTAGACCTTTGTCTAGACCTTCCTCTACTATGAAGGAGGGAATTTCACCCTTTGTCACTCTCCTCCTTCTTGAAAAGAGCCTTCAGGAATGTTTCTTTTTCCTATATAGTATGTTTCTTTTCCCTGTGTAATCTTGACCCATTTGCCCATCCAAATGGACAGTCTTTTTATAGACATCATGCCCTGACATAATTTCTCTAACCATATTTACCTTGCTATTGAAAGCCTCTGTCAACTTCCACCCTTCCACCATCAATTACCACTTTATCTTTTTCCTAAGGTCTGTCATCTCTCTGCCCTGTACTTCACTAACTCTTGACTTCCACATCTGCTTCTTCAGCTCTTCATGACATATTCAGTGAGGAACTTTCCTGGTATTGTCACCCCCAGTGCACAGAAGCTTTTCAGACAGGGCTACGTGACTATCTCATTTCAACTTCAAAACTGTGTTTTGTCCCAAAGGAGAGGTAGTTGCATTTGTAACAAGCATTCCTGCTACAATATTCTCCTCCTCTTGATCAATATTGACCTACTGTTTGCTCTTGCTTCTCCAGGTTCTCTTGTCTTGAACTGAAATGGACAATTTAATAGACCAGAACCCTCATGTATTAACGCAAAACAGATTTTGTGCTGGGTATTGGCTTATGTGTCTCTGTGGTGCCTATTTCCTCCCCCCAATCCAGAAACCTAGTTTTACAGATTAGTTCTGAAATGGAATTTTTAATAAAGTTCAAATATCTCATGTCTAAAAAATGTCAGGTTAGCTGTATCTCAAGCCTGCACAGACCTGCACAATACCAGTGGGGGAAGATGATTGAAGCTGCAAATGGATCTCTGTGCCTTTGAGCGGACTCAGCATTCTGGCTGCACCTGATATGTCTGGTGCTTGTGCTTTTCTGACATGAGGGCAGCCTTGTTGCTCAACAGCTGTAGCCCAAGTAATGGTGTTCAGTTCATTGCTGTAGCTGTATAACATATCTTCTCTGAGAGGAAAAACCAAAATGATGAGGTTTTCCCAAGTCCTCCAGTTCTTTCCAGAGGTGTGGGGGAGCCTACCTGGTTTTCAAAAATGCTGTGCCCTGTCTCTGTATATATACATATATATATTTTAGCTCAGAACTTTCAAGTAGTTGTGGTGTCTCTTTCTGAGAAGAGACAAGTCAAACAGCTGTTGTGCAAGGCTGGAAAAAAAAAAGGAAGTAGTAACAGACACAGTGCATTTGAAGTCCATTTTCTCAGAAGGTGGCTTTTGAAAATCTGGAGTAAACAAAGCAATGGTAACTGTTAAACTGTTGTTGTTTTAATGAACCACTAGATCAAGTTTGGTCTGTGTAAATTTGTTAATTACCACAGGAAGGAGTGAAAGGATCCCTTGAGAGATTTCAGGTCAGTCATTACACCAAACTGGTGTCATCTCTCATACGTTTTTTGGTGTTGTGGTAATTTGTAGAAAAGCAGAGGTAACAAAACTGACAACTTTGTGTCTTGCTAAGCAGTAGGAAGATTCATGACAGACATATGCCTTCACTTATGTAATTTTTTTTTTTGCGATATCTTGTACTTTTTTGGACAGAAAATGCTCCCGGCATACACAATGGTAACTTTGCTAGGTCAGCAGCAAGCCTGTAATTAGATCTTTCAGTATTTGGGATGCTGACTACATTGTTGTCTGAAACAGTCCACCTTGTGCAGTCACAGATGTATTTATCAATGCTGTTTCTTAGTTCAATATCAATTTATTTATTTGATTCCTTGTTTTTTTCCCCATCTAAGGAGTGTGCCTGATATACACAGATATCTTTGTACCTGAAGTGGACCATTCTATTACTTTTGAGGTTTAGAATCATCACATATGGCTCTTTGCTTGCAATTTGTGATCATCTTACCCCTGGACAAGGACCAAACCCCTCCTTATATTGGTGCTTGTTTATGTGGATAGTTATCACAGAGAAGAGGACTGATCTGACATCCTTGCTCAATGCTGAGCAGAGAGGAGTGCTCAAGTTGTAATGAGCTTGGAAAACCAGTCTTTGGGCCTGGTTTCACAGAGCTTTGTTGCAGCTCAGCCGAAAGAAAATGAAGGCTTGGATTGCCTTTGTGAAGTGTTATTAGGATGTTGGTCACAGATATTCAAAAGAATATTCTTAGTTAACTGTAGCTAAAAAAAAAAAAGACACGGGAATGTTTCCAAACCATGAAATTACATTGCTGATTACAGGTATTAGTCTTCATAGTAGAAACTACATTTTTGCCCACAGCCTTTAGAAGTACAATATTAGAATCTACCATCTCTTTTAGAGGCACCTCTAGTGACTCCTGTTTGACTAAGTACTGCGCAAAAACATGTCAAGAAGATGATCTTCAACTTTGTTTATAAGCTGGTGAAATGTGGTATTAACCTGGTGGTGGTAGTAATGCAATAGGTTGTTGAGATGGGGGTTGCTGTCATGGTTTAACCTGTCAGGTAGCTAAACATCACACAGCCCCTTCTTCACTCACCCCTTCTCAGTGGCTTGGGGGAAAGAATTGGGGGAAAAAAGAGTAAAATTTGTTATTTTAGACAAGGCTGTTCCACAGAGCAGAAATGCAAGGGAAAATAGTAGTAAAAACAATAATAAAGATTTTGAATATACAACACAAGTTACACCTTCCATCTACTGACCCGTGACCAGCAATTTCCTGAGCACTGAGCTATGGCTAGCTTTCCCCCTGGCGTGATGCCATATGGTATGGAATACCCTTTGGATCCCTTGGGGTCTGCTGTCCCGGCTGTCTCCTCCCAGGTTCTTGTGCTCCTCCAGCCTTCTCGCTGGTGGGCTGGCGTGAGAAGCAGACAAGTCCTTGGCTTGGTGTAAACACTGCTTAGCAACAGCTAAAACATCAGTGTCTCATCAACTTTATTTGCATCCTAAACTCACAACACAGCCCTGTACCAGCTTCTAGGAAGAAAATTAACTCTATGTCAGCTGAAACCAGGACAGGTAAATATACAGAATAGCACACAGAGCTGTGTTCTGTTGGCATTAACAAACACCCAAGTTGTTATGAGCCTTCTGAATACAACCAGAATTGGAATTTGAGCCCCTGATAATGAGAGGTGAGGTTGTAGAGTAAAGGGCATAAAGGTGAACTGACATGTTTCAAGCAAATATTCATCAACAGTGAAAGTATTTTCAGTTTTTTCATCTGACATTCTTCCAAGTTTGTATGTACATCTCTACCCAAACCAGATGGCAGATACATCCTAGCAAAAAGAGAAAGTCTTACCTAAGCTGCATGGCACTGCATGGACACATTGAAAATGCAAAGAGTTGCAGGTTTTAGACTGGATTTCTTGCCTTATCCAGGGTTTCCCTTCTGATAGTGTCATCTGGACCTTGGTGTCAGTGAGCTGTGACAAGGACACTGTTTTTCCAGTCAGCTCGAGCTGGTACTTTGAAGGATTCCTGCTTCAGGATCCATATGACCTGTGCAAGGTAGTATGCATGGACAGGGCAGTACACAGACTAGGAGACTTCCTCCCTGCAACTCTTGGCATTGCCTGGTACATTAGCATCTGCTGCTTTTCTCAGTGTCAACTGCAGTTGACAATGAAATTTATTTAATTAAGTTTCAGTAGCCCTTACACTTTCGTGCTTCTACAAAAGCAGAAAAGGTTTCTTTTCTACAGAAGCCCAAACCCCTGCACAGTCCATAATTGTTTAATAACCTTGCTCAATGGCTAATATTAATAGTTCTTGGAGTCCTCATACAAAATGCAGGTTTCTGCCATTTCCCCATTAGGCAATGAAAGATTCTTATCCAGCATTGAGGTCATGACAGTTGTCGCAAAGGAAATTGTCAGGCATTGGCAGATCCATGGTGAACAACCTTCTGCAAAGTATTTAGGGAATGTTGTTTTCCCTTTCCCTTCACTTTGTTGGCTGGTTATCAACATTTAGGGAGTGTGATGATGTATTCTGCAGTTTAATGACCTGATTCATTTTACTTAACTTACCTTTTGGGTCCTTTCCCTCCGATCTATATCGGTGTGAAGCGTTTTGTAATGCTTTGTAGGAGGGAAGCTGGATGAAGAGATACGGCACTATGTTTTGGCAAAGGTTTTGTTTAGCTGCAGTCTTTTTGCGTGTCAGCATGAGTATACATGATAGTGGAGCTCTGCAGCCATGACTTAGCAAGGCAGCTTGCCACTGTAATGACAGCCACTGCTTATTTCCCCTCCCTATGGCTCTGGCTGAAACAAATATTCTTCTATACCAAGGTTTAGGATGCTTCAAGCAAATCTTGAGAAGTAAAAGTCATTACAATATTCTTCAAGGCTTTGATGTTGTGTTTTTATTGTTCGTTTGAGGTTCTTTTCTCTTTTATATTATGCAGGCTTTATGTTCTTGTATTAGTGTAAAGCACCTTTGGTTATCCTAAATATCACTTTATGATACATCTGTCCTGCTCTTCAAATGGAGCTGGTTTTATTACTGCTATTGAGCAGACCGACTTAATTTCACCATTTCTGGCAAGAAAAGGCACAAAATTTAATCTCAAGTGAAATGTGGATAGTTTCCTCCTCTGTAATTTCTCTGGAGGTGTGTGTAAATAGAAAGAATCTGTGTGGGCCAGTGGAGGAGATAGGAGATTGGTTTCTATTCTTAGATTTGCTATGGGTCTGCAGCACATCATGAGATAAATGAGAATTCACTGTATCTGAGTGACTTCTTATTTAAGCATATTTCCTGCAAGGTTATCATGCAGTAAGTAGCACTCTTGGGTGTTTTTCCTGTTTTGAGTTAGAGAGAAAAAAGAGTTTGGGTTGGAAGAGACCTTTAAGATCCTACAGTCCAACCCCCTACCATGGGCAGGGACACCTTCCTGTAGACCGAGCTACACGAAGTCCCATCCAGCCTGGCTTTCAGCACTTCTATGGATGGAGCATCTGCAGCTTCTCTGGGCAACTCGTTCCAGTGCCTCACCAGTAAAGAATTTCTTCTTAGTGCCCAAGCTAGATCTGCCCTCTTTCAGTTTAAAGCCATTTCCCCTTGTCCCATCACTACATGCCCTTGTCAGAAATCCCTCTCCAGCTGTATTGTGGCCTCTCTACGTACTGGAAGGCGGCAATAAGGGCTAGATCTTGTCCTAAACTCTGTGTGGTTACACACATACAGACTCCTGTCCTGACAGCTGAGAGGGATACAGTCCTTTGAAAGCAACCATTCTAACTCTCCTGACAAAAGTAGAGGTATTATAGTTAGGAAAAAATGAAGAGCTGCCCCCAGAGGCCAAGACAGCCCACAGGAGCCATTTCACTAAGTCCTTCTCCATCAAAAACTCTAACCTTTCATTCATAAACGCCTTATTATCTCTAATCTGAGGTCAGTCCATGCCAGCTGTATGGAACAATGGTTACCAAGCAGTTCCTCACCTTGCACCTTTAATATAATTGATAGTAATTAATACAGTCTCTCTCATTATGACTGTTACAGGGTACCAGATAGAAATGCAATGTCAGCAGTTAGGTAATTGCAATTTAATTGAAAAGGGCCCATTTGCAGGGATGCAGAGGTGGGAAAGGTCAATGGGCAACAGCAGCTCTGCTACACTGCACAGAGGGAAGGACAAAGGCTGTCCTCATCCTCTCTGTTCCTTCCATCATAGTGTCATTTGACTGTACCTTTAAAAGGTTTGATCTTTTATTCCCCAATTCCAATTTTAATCTCCAGTTCCTTGGAGGCCCTGAGAGTCTAGGAAGCAGCTCTGCTCCTGGATAAAAGTGTAGTTAAGCTCATCATGTACTACACCAGTGTGTATGAAATGTGGAAACTGCTCTGTAAGGTCCTCCTGGCCTGCAGCATACTGCAGTGATTTACTCAGCTGTTTTGCATCTCTGCAGTTGTGTTTGCTGCCTCAAATCTATTGTGCACCTTTCTGAGGAGTCTGATGTTCATTTAATTCATTTTGGGTTTTCAGAGGGAAAATGCACTAACTGGAGACTTTGACTTACTGTGTAGTCTTCTCTTAAGAACTTGACCTCAAGCTATGTATCCTAGGGTAGAGTACTGCAGTAGCAGTTGAGCTAAAGGGCTTTACATATCCTTGGGATTTTTGACAGACCCAACACTAAGCCCTGAAATTGGTGGTGAATTTTCCACACTGTACTAAGAACATCTTTGGAGAAAATTTATATTAGTTTCAAGAAGAATTAAATGTGAAAAGCACAATTAAAAAATAGTGTGTTATTCTAGCAACCAAAGCAGTTGGCTTTTTTTCTTTCCTGGTTGTTAAAATAAAAAAAATCTGCACTGATGCAATAAAAAATGACATAAGAGAATAAATGTATCAAGTTGTTATGGCAACTGAAATATGTAGGTTGGAATTTATGTATCCAGAACTTCTATGTAAGTAAAATAAACATTATCCTTGCTAATTAAAATAGCATGCAAAGATTATTTAATTTAAAATCATTAGTTATGTTTTCCCTTACAATTAATGAGTTACTTTCATTTTTTTTCCTGTTTCCAAGTATTTGCATTTGCTTCCAGCTGTGGTCTACTTGCATTTTCACAACAAGATTGTGGTTTCACTAATAAGGGCTAAAGTGTGGAGGGAGTCCACTGAAGCTAATGAATAAAATGTGTGCAGGTGGGCACAACTGGAGTCAAACCATGTGCTTTAGCATGTCACTCTTGCTGCAGGTGACCTTTCTGCTTGCAGGGCCTCTTGGCAGGTGTCATTAGCCCACGCTTGAAGGGATCTCCCAGCAACCACAGCTCCCTGTCTTTCTTCTCAGTTTGATACAGTGCACATGGAGCTCCTTCCAGAGCTTGTTTCTGCACACAGCCTGCCCTCTTCAGCTGCAGATTTTGCTTCCAAGATATTTTATGATAGTGAATTCTAAATGAGCATTTATTAATTATGTTCAGCCTTTTAATTTTTCTAGTTCTTTTCCTCCAGCCTTCGTAAGAGTTCAGTAATAGCCTCTGCTTTATTTGAAAGAAATAGATCTTTAATATCCCAAATTACTCTTCATGTTTTATCTTCTTTATGCCTAGCAAAGTGCAAGCTGATAGCTGAAAGGTAAAGGAATAAGGAGAATGATCTGAGTCAGATCCCAGTGAGCTGAGGAAAATGCATTTATTTGTTTAATTTTAAAATCTCATTCATTCTCATGTTCAGAGGTGTCTAAATTTGCCCTATGGAGTTTAAAAACACCGCTACCAGGAATGTTTTAGAAAATACCCCATTAGCAATACATAAGTTAATTGTCTCCATTTCTTGCTGGCAGATATCTGCCTGGCATGGAGCTACAGCTGGCGTGTGTCTTTGCCTGAAAACTGCAACCAGTCTGTCCAGTCTCATTCTTTGAGTGTCATTTTCAAGCATCTGAACTGTAATTTATTTATCTTTTCATCCATGCAGCACAGTTAATTTCCTCATTTTTTCTCTTTGTCACATCCGATCCTGCCAGGTCTCAGTGCGCCAGGTCTCAGCAGGAGAGACTGTATTTGAGCAACAGCCCTCTCCAGGTTTGTGTTTGCAGGGGCTCTGGTGGCTGCACAGTGCCCTGTTCTCTTCCCTTCCTGCCGCACAAACTATCACACCTGGCAGAGTCCACTGATGTGTGACCTTAGCGACTCTCTGCTGCCTGGGAAAGGAGACGCACAAGTGCCTTCATTTGTCTCCCAGCTCCAAAATAAAGCTCTGCATGAGCTCTTCTCTTTTCTTCCCCCTTGCTTCTCTCTCCTGAGGCCCCTCCTGGAATACTGCATCGAGATCACAATGTAGGAGAGATGTGGACAGCTGGAGTGAATCCAGAGGATGGGTACAAAGATGACAATGGGGCTGGAGCATCTCTCCTATGGAGTCAGGCTGAAAGAGCTGGAATTTTCAACCTAGAGAAAAGAAGGCTCCTGGGAGACCTTAGAGCATCTTCCAATACCTAAAAGGAGCTTATAAGAAAATGGGCACAACCTTTTTTCGTGGAGCATGTTGTGACAGGACAAGTGGTAATGGTTTTAAACAAAAGGAGGGTAGATTTAGATTCAGATTTATATATGAGAAATAAGGGGTTTTTACAATGAGGGTGGTGAAAGACTGGTTGTTCAGAGAAGTGGATGATCCACCCCTGGAAACATTCAAAGTCAGGCTGGATGGGACTCTGAGCAAGCTGATCTAGTGGAAGGTGTCTCTGACCATGGCAGGGGCATTGGAACAGATGACCTTTAAAGTTCCCTTCCAACCAAACCATTCTGTGATTCTGTGACAAGTGACACTGGAGACAGAGCCCGGATCAGCAAAAGGAATCCCGTGTGTGTCTTCTGGTCGGTCACCAGGCTTGAGTTTGTGGGGCAACTGACTCCAGCCAGCTTCATCTGAGCTCTCTGTCTGGGAGGAGAAAAGCTGATGCGTGAGCTCGTGTCTCCTCCCTGCCTGAATTCCCTGCCTGGAAAGGCAGTTGTCACAGTGCAGCTAGATAATTGTGTCATATGGACAGTGAGGGAAATCAGCTCTGAGAGTGGATTTTGTGTTAGTCCAGCAAAAGTGACTGCTCCAGTAACTGATGGCTTGGATGAGAGCTTTTAGATGAATGGTCAAATCTGTACTGGGGCCGAGTAAATGCAAAGTTCACCAGTGACATTCTGACATCCAGAAACATACTGAGAGCAAGATTTGCTTTCAGGAGGGTGGAGCAGCATTAAATCAGATCCTGACCTTTCTGAGACACAAGTCCACAGCCAGATAATTGTTCCTGAGCTGTAACACTCTTTAAGGCTGTCATAAAATTTTCTGAAAGGTTGAATCCATATTAGTTACAGTGAAATCATAAAAATCCCGGGGCAGACTAAATATTATTGTGATATTTATGCTCACTTTCAAATACAATAACTTAAAAAAAATGTAAAACACTTGTGATGTGATTTGTAGGTTAGAATCCATGCTCAAATGTGTATTTTTTCTTCATTCACATTTACTGGTCATATTGGGAGGACTGGTGCAGAAGGGACTGAAGGACATTCTTACAGGGTTTAGCTGTGAGACCTCATAGTGCTCTACAGCATCACCCTGACTTAAGACAGCTGCTAAGTCTGAGCTAATGCAATGTGATGTGGAGCAAACGTTGATGTCATCAAAAAAATGAACACGAAATCCTAACATGGAAATGGAAATAAAATCCTTCTGACATCTAAATCATTTGACATAGAACTATGCCTTTCTGTAGGGCCTTAGAAATACTGAATTAGAAAAGAAAGCTCTGCTATATTATTTCTGGATTGAAATTTAGGCCCAGCTGAGGGAGATTAAACTGCTTGACTTCTGTGGGGTTATATTTCTGATTTTAGTTTCTAGCATGGCCTGCTCTGGAATTGTTTGAGTTTTCAGTGATACTGATGAAAGTCATATCCTGGCAAAAATTTTATTGAATGACATTTCTTCCTGTAATAAGGAAGGCAAGGGAAATAGAAATAGGACTAGAAAGCACAGCTTGTGGTCTCTAGGAGTATTTCTCTGCATGACATCGCGGGAAAGCTGATCAAGCCCTCAATGATGCTTTGTGTCCCACAGTCTATCCAAGATGTACAAGTTTTTTTCTTCTTCTTCCCCTTCTTTTTTCTTTTTTCCTTTTTTTTCCTTCTTTTTTTTTTTTTTTTTCTTTTGTGGTCCAGTGATGCTGACAGCATGTTTAGGAGAGCTAGCAACTCTGTGTAGGTATGGCAGAAAGGTGCAGAGCTTGGAGGACAGATCACAGGCACAGAAGGTGTTCGTGCTGTTGCTGGCACATTGTGAAGGATGGGCTTGACTTGGCTCCAGTTCTGGTTCACACACAGCTTGAGCAGAGCGTGAGCAGGTTGGCTGTACCTGGCACAGAGGTGTGCCCTGTGCTTTGCTAATAGCAGCGTCCTGATGAGCATCTCAGGTCAGCTCAGGTTGCTTCCTGCTCCAGCATAGCTGCTGAACGAATTAATTTACATCAATGTCCTGTAAAATGGATAATTCCAGCATATATTATGTTGAAATGTAGCTTTTTAGATGTTCTAATGATTTTCAAATATGCTTGCTCCAGAAAAATTAATTAAATAAAAGCAGTATCTCTCAGCGCTATATGTTTCTGGGAGCATTTGGTTACCAGGATGATAGATTTCCTGACAGATATCAGCATCCAAAAGTTAACAAATTGCTGGAGTTTTTCATTCCTTTCCTCTCCTCTTGCAAATCACGTGGGGCAAGCAGGCATTTATTGACAGGCTCTCGTGAGAGAGTGCCCAAAGTGCCCCAAGACATCTCAGGGCAGCCTCTGTTTTGAATTTCTCTTGCTCGAAGCACAGAGGAGAGTGCTCCCCAGCCAGTGGTTGTAGGGGAAGGTGCATTAGCCCTCTGAGCCGTAGGGCAGTTGCACACTTACTTGGGCTCATGAACTGTATTCCTCACACTTCCACCCATCCTTCTGGGCCCTTAGTAAAGCTGACCAGCCTTTTCTAGCCACATGTGCCCTAGAAAATATTCCCGGGGTGCAACTAAATTCAAAGTCCTGGAAACAATATCTTAGACTGTGGAAGAGCAGAATAAACTTTGCACATATGTTTCCTGGGTTTTTTTCAATATTTTTTTATATTGTCAGTGTTGGGCTTCACCCCAAGAAATAAACATGTGGTAACTATTCAGGATGGTTATAAGTTTCTCCTATTGATATATCCGGCATAAGTTCTGGAAATTTTATAAATTCTTACTCTAGACTGGGGAATTCATCCACCATTTCATGGCTTGGCTGCTGTAGGAGGACCTCCCATAGAAACTCACGGAAACCCCACATGCCATAATTGCCTGTGAGGGTAGATGCTCCTGCTGTCTGGTTGCTGGCTCAGACATGAACTGGAAGTGCTCCCTGCTGAAGGTGGAACTGGTGTCTAGTCTTTCATAACTCATATCTATGTACTTTGGCAAAAAATAATCAGCCAGAGTTTTATTGTCAGTTGATTGTGTTAATAGTGCATGTCCTAAAGAGCTACATGCAAGATGTGTTATAGGCACAGAAAAACTTCACCGTGCACTGTTAAAATTAGACAAAATTAGCAAGGTAGGTAATGCGGTTGCTATTTTATGAACAAGTATTTAAATAATGCTGTGAGTTTGCACAATGAAAGAGACGTGCCGAAGAGATTATGGTCTAAATAGTATCTGTTAATTATAATCTAAATAGATCAGTGTTAATTATGCACAAAATTAGGAGGTTGCTTTAGGTGTGATCTTCAAGGCTCATGGTTACTAACCATGTGAGTGAAGTTACTAAGTGAAGTTTTGATCTGCCCTTGCAACATTTGCTTGCGAAGTCTCTTCTGTTTCTCTGACCAATTTGAGAGAATAAGATCATGCTTTCTTCTGTGAAGAGGAAGATAGAGTTGTTCCAGCTACCAGCCCTCTAGATGCAGGGGTGTGATCAAAAGTCTATAGTTTTGGCAGTAATTGTAGTTCAAGCTTGAAGTCATTATTTCCAGAACCTCCTGCAAGGATGTGTGAGCATGGTGCACGTTGTCCATTGCATTTGTAGTGTGTCATGGTGGGGCTGCCAGTTCTGCATTTCCTGGTCCTGGTTCAGGAATAATGAGGTGTTGCCAAAACACTTCCTTTGCATGAGCAGGCAGCTTTTGGCTATAAAATATACAAATAATTTTAAGCAGGATAGACTTTTGTAGGCCTCCAAAGGGAGGGTTGTATGCAATCAATAATAAGAAAAGACTCAAATCCAAGATGTTAGTTTTGAATAAATCTGTCACAATGCACAGCAAGTATGCTTTCTGTCTCTTGGATTATACAGTCCCATTTCTTTCATAACACAGAATTAAATATCTCTTGGTGTTCAGATGGATTTTAACGTGTGCTTTGTTTAGGTTGAGAAACCATATATTATTTTGCTAATGATTATTGAACCTTAATATGCTGGAACAGAGAGATGTTCCAGATTTGTTACAATTACTCTTGCTTGAGCTGTTTGAACACCCTCCCCCGCCCCCCCCCCCAAATGTCCTTGATTTTCTGCTCTTTACAATGAATTTGTGACCTGTTTCCCTAAGGAAAACAATGGAAACATTTCATAGCATCTTATGCTTTATGTGATTTCAAAATATTGGAGCCAACTAATGGTGAAAAATTTGAGGAAAAAACATGTAAAAAGTAAACAAAGTAAGTTTCTTATCCTGTTTTACAGCTGCACTCATTTGATAAATGTTACCATAGCAGTTTCTGTTGAAGTCCTCAAACCCCTTTAGAGAAGTTGCAGGAGCTAAGCTCCTTTAGGATCAGGATCTTTGAGGTCTTTATGATTAGAGCAAATAAATAATGTATTGATTTGAAGAGTTTCTATTGTTGCCTGCAAATAATAACAATGAAAATCATTTATGTCAGGTATTCGAAGACAGCAAAGATGAAGTGAAGATTTTGTGCATGCTTTTTAGCTCCTTGCAAAACCAATTTTCTCTTTCTGAAAGAAACATTTAGGGACTTGCTTGGATTTTCTGTAGGCTCTGAGGCAAGACCTGGGTTCAGTTTCCTGCTGTCCTTGAAAATTTTGGCCTCGTCGTCTTTCTATCCCTTACTCCCTTCCCGATTGCAAATGGGAGATATTCAACACCCTTTGATGACTAGAAACCAGCCAAGGGAATGAGTGGTTCTCCATGTGAGGGAAGCTGTAACCTCAGAGAGGACTTGTGGAGCCCTGAGTGTTTAGCCCCATGTAATGCTGAGCTGCTGTGCCTGATCCAGCCTTTAAACTCGGTCTTTACTGGAGCACAAGACTCATCCACTGATTCCAGTGGAGCTAGAAGCACGTGTCTAAGTAGTTGGATGGACTGGGGCCAGCACTCAGTCTTTTGCTGGACAGAGCCCTAAATAAACAACCAAGGATCAGAGGAGAGAACATTTGCACATGCTACAGTATGATTTGGCTCTTTCTGTGGCACTGGCTTGTTGTTTTCTAAGTTGTGCTGGCAAAGGCTGCTCTGCTTAAAATGCTAACAATTTCTTGCCTGTTGTGTTGAAATTGACTGCACTCCTGTTGCACAGGCTAAAACAGGATGGGTCTAAATCACTCAGGGTGCTTGCAATGCTTGGCATCCACAGACACAAGACACTGAACTCTGAATCCTCCCTGCTTTCCTGTTTGTGCTTTTGCAGAGTGCTCAGAAATTTTTTGAGATCTGAGTTAGAGGCAGTCATCACGTTTCGTTCAAAGACTGACTCTTCAAGCACATTATTGCAGGGCAGAGCATTGTAAACAGAGATGTCATTTGTAATATTTACTGTCCTAATGTAAAATCTACAGTAATATATTAGATTTCCAGCAGGAAAATTGAAAAAACAAATATAGCCATTTACTATGTCTTCTGCCAAAGATATTATTTGAAGAAATACTGTGTATTTTATGAGGTCTTTGTGTAAGCAATGTAAGATTGAAATCTGTGTAAATGAAGGAAAAATAACAAAAAAAAAAAAAAAAAAGGCATTTGAATTTAAAAGATTTACACATATGGTTACTAGTCAAGCATGAAACCCTTTTAAAAATGTTTTGCTTGGGAGGATGTCATGAATTAGAAATAAGAAAACAAACCAGATAATTTGTTTGTTGCTGTAAGGAGATATATTTTTGTTCCTGCAGCTACTCCAGATGAGAGCCCCATCACGGTCATTAGGTCTTTTTGCCAGGGCACTGCTTTCTTTCCTTATCTTCATGTTCTATTGCTGAGAGCTGCAGAGCACCTTGAATGCCTTCTGAAGTCACACAGAGATCATGATAAGCATCATCTTGCAGATTTAGCCTATTAAGACTTTCACAGACTTCCATGAGAGTACCTGTAGGATAAAATGCAGAAAGGTTTGCATAAAAAACATGGAGGTGAAAATCTTCTGTATAAGCCACCTGATACTTATCTGAATTCAGGCTATCCTTTTGTATGTGCATGCTAATCTTTATGTTTAAATGTAATTGAATTAAAGCACACATCTCAGCTACTTTATTTGTGGTTTTTTTTCCACCCTGCTCTTCAGCCTGCAGTTTCCAGTGGATCAGAAGGATCTGGCCAATGTGGTGAACACAAGAAGGAGAACCCGACTTTTGAAAGCTATGTGGTAGACATGAAGACAAAGGTATTGTCCACTCTTTTTTTGTGATGGAGAATGAAATCCTTGTTAGTGAAGTTTTGCTGGAGGTGAAGCGTGTAGAACATAAAGAATTTGAGCTTCTGGATATTTTAAAAAAATTTCTGCTTAATGGCTGCTTGTCCATTATCACATTTGAATGAGGCTTACGGCTGCAATTTGTAGTGGTACATTGCTATCCCTGGGTGTTTTATGCTGACTTAGGCAGAATTTAATTTTTATTTTTATGTACAAGTCTTGTTCATATTGGTGATGATTCTACAGATTTGGTGATCTCACGGTGGTTTAATTTCTGTCTGTTTTGAAGTCCAAGTTGTTGCGCAGTTCATAGGTTTTATTCCAGGTGCTTTCAGTCTCTTAGTGTGTGTTGTAGTTTCTTTTTGGTCTGGAGTCAGTATGGAGGAACTGGAATGTCAGAAAAGTGATGATTTCTGTATGGGCAGCCTAATGATACCTATCATAAAACTCTGCTGAATAACATTACTTCATGGCTGTGGTAAGGGGCTGTGTTAGACTTCCCTGTCTTGCTGTATGCAACAGTGAAATAATAAGTGTTTCATTATACTATCTCCATTACTTTCATATGTTCACAACTTGGCTAGAGCAATTCGCTTGGGCTTAGATATTATTATGTAGACTTTCAGCCTTGGCATCATTGTGTATTTTTCCTTTTTGAAGCAAAAGAAACTTATTAACTTTTCTTTTAAAGTAAACAAGCTGGAAACATGATGAAGAGAAACATTAACTGAGCTGTTGTGCTTGTGCGGTACCTTGTAGACTTCAGCAAAAGTTGTTTCCAACAGTAGAAACCTGCGGATTATTCTTCTTGTCTAAAGCTTTATTTCCATTTCTAGATCAATTTCTCTGTTCATTAAATTTTAAAAATCTAAAGATCTAATTTTCTAACATGATTTTCCGAGTTTCTTGTATTGTTGTGTTCCCAACTTCCCAATCAGAAAAACTTTTGTACCATATGGTAGCGTGGTGGTACTTGTTAGTTGAAATACATGAACATAAATACTCATTGGAATTTGTCTTTATATTTATGGAAGATTTTATTTCTCCAAAGCAAGGAATTATCAAAAGTGTGATATATGCCCTAAATATGAACAACGTCCATGGGGATGTTGTGAAAATCATGGGGCGTAGTTGATCTCATCTCCATTTCACAACGTGCTTTCTGTTACGAATGCTCAGCTGAACAATGCACTATCCTCCTACCTGGAGTCACTGCAAACCCCGGACTCAATGCTTCTCCATCAGCAGTTCTAAGTACTACATTTTCGTGCTGTTCGTCTACAAAGTATACCTGAGAGGAAACTCTGAAAATTGGCAACTTCATTGCTAAACTCTTAAGACATTCAGAGCTGTGAGCGGTGTTTTGTCCAGTTCTCAGTACCATGGGACAGCAGATAGCAGATGTTTTGTTTTAGTTTCCAGGAACTTGTGGTTTAGTGTGTCAGCTCACTTGAAAGCGTCCCTCTGTCTGATTTCTTTTTCAAGTGAGTGTGCTTGAGTGTTAGTGGCTGCTATGACGGTGACACACAGCTATTTAGGAGTGGCTACATGTTTGAACATATGTGCCACAGCTTCTCATGCTGATGATCAATTGGTTGTTAGATTTACATCCCCAGGCAGAATGCTCAGGAATGAAAATGAACTCTTCATTCACCATTGATCTTGAGAATTGAGAACCCCTTCTGGATGTACCGCCCTCGAATACCATGAGATTCTGTTGCGGAGCATCCCAGACTGCATAAAGCCAGCAGGGCATTTGTAACTGAAGCACTACTGTTTCATTTGGAATAAGGGATTTATGTGAAACAGGAAAACAATTACGGATTTGTATAGGAAATAATAGATAGAAAAAACATTTGGCATAAGTTTTAAACTAACAAAGGTTGTGGGGCTTTTGAAAGGTTAGCTTGTCCAAGGACCTTCAGGGCTGTAGGGTGGGTCAAAGACCTCTGCCCCATACTCTGTGATGATGAAAGTGCATGTCCTACAATCCTACAAGTCATATTGTGTTCCCAGCTTGCCAAACTGCCTTCTCAACTGCCCCAAATTGGCGAGCGTGTGGCAATGAGACTGCTGGAGAGTTGCACTGTCTCAGGAGCAGCTTTTTTGACTTTTCTTCTGTGGCAGTTGCTCGGCTAAGGTGGTGTGAGCTCCCATGTACTACATAAAGGGTGGTAAGGTGGGAATGTACCTGGGGTAAGAAGAGAGGGAATCTCCCCCACAACTGTGAAGCAGAAATTTTTTTTCTGTGTCTGTTGAGCCCAAGGTCATCGTGGCCACCTGGGTGCACAGACCTTGTGGAGAAGGAGTGGAGCCGCCTGTCCACCTTTCCCTTCTCCCCGTGCCCATTTTACCATCTACCTTCAGGGCTTTGAGAGGCAAGGTCTGCTTCCCTACAGAAAAGAGAATTGTCTATTTCTTCTCACTGGAAAAGCTACCAGCTGGAGAAATTGGTCAGGACTCCAACATTGATTGTGGTAAATAGCAGTGAAATTTGCCATGCACGGGTGAAGGGAATGATTCGTGTTATAACTTCTGAGACTCTCCTGGGCCTCAGATCAGTGACAGAGCTGCTGCTTGTAGCCTGCTGCAGTTAGGAGGGGAAGAATTGCTAATTTGGTGATCTTTGAATTAACAGCAGGACTCCTGGGCTTCTGAATCAGCCTAGGAACTGCATTAAAATTCTGAATGACTAAGGTGTACAGAACATGCTTTCTGAAATCTTTATTAACTTCTCTTTCTGGATGAAGAAGGGTTTATTCTGACATTTCATCTGTAATACAGTTTTTAGCTACATATCCAGGTTGTACAAGATTAGTAGGTTCTCTTTTTTTTTTTCTTTTTTTTTTTTTTCTTTCTTTTTTTTCTTTTTTTTTGGTGTGAGTGCCACAAAGCAGCCTTCATAAAGAAAACTGTCTCATAAGACTCTCCCCTGTAGCATATACTTACTGAGATCACTTGAATCCTGGTGTTAACCTACTAAGTAACAAGTCAGGTTCCACAGGAACTGGGTTCAAGTGGCTATAAGTGGGCTCTGACTGTAAAGACATAATTTACCAACTACATCCATTGACCTCTTGGAAGATGTAATCAGGAAGGTATTTATTTGTAGCTTGTTTGGATGCAATATAGAACCTGAAAAGAAAAAAGAGAATATAACCTGGGAATGTAATACCATCAACAAGTACTCCATAGTACACAGTTTAAGATACATTAGGAGAAAATAATGCTTTCTTTATATTTGTAAGAGCATGTGTGTGTTCATGTATTCTCTGTGTAGGTGCATAGAGCTCTAAATAGTCACTGGCTAAGTTTTTTGAGATGATGACATTACTAATGTAATGTTAACAGTTTGGTTATATGCCTCCTTTCTTAATGTATACTCCCAAGCTTGGAGACATAGAGCTCTTGTTTTTCTTAGTCTCTACTCTTTGAAAAAAAGAAAATAAACCAAACCAGTTATGCTTTTATTTTTTTTTAATTTTTTCAACAATCTATTTTTCTTTACAGTTTTTGCTTTATAATATTTGAGTTTCAAAAGAATTTAAAGAGTGTTTAAGAAGGTGCATAATGAAAGATTAAAAAAAATCAGAATCTTTTTCATTTTAGCTTTTACAGAAGGTTGCTCTTACAAATATTGAATTCAGCGGGATGTTGCAGGCTCTGGTTCTAAATATAGTGGCCTAATTAAACCCTCTGCTTTGGTTATCCAAGTGGAAGTACCTGGATACAATAAATACTTTAATGCCAGAAAGGAGCATTAAATTGTCCAGTGTAAACTGCATTAAAAGACCATGCCATTTCACCCACTCACCTCATATTGTTGGTTTTTGTATGACTTAGAAATAAATACCTTGGTAAAATTAGAGGATAAGGAAGCAGTCAACTGGGCAGATGGTTTTCACATGGTGATCTGCAGAGCCACTGGTGTCACAGTGGGAAATATTTGTTATTCTTCCTATAGTAAGGCTTCCCAAGAGTCAGGGCTCATCACAAAGGTTATTTTTTACCATCTAAGTTGACTATGAGCAACTATAAACCATGTCTTTTCACCCCAGATGGATGCTCCTCAATTTTTCTTTTAGTTTTTGGGTCAAGCCTTTCTATAGTAGATTTCAGTCAGGATAACATGTACATTTAAGAAGAAGAAGAACAGGGGAAAAAATAGAACTAAGCAGTGATACGACCTCCAGAAATTAGAGCAGAAGGAGGTGTTGCTAATGACGAGTACAGCAGTGGTAAGGATTTGAAAATCCTTATTCTTGGGGAGAAAAAATGAATGGAAAAAGTATCTAGTTGGAGAAACAAAATTAAGCAGCTCAGCCTCTTTTTGGGGTCTGGGATGGATTGTTAATGGAAAGGAGGGACTGTATCTTTGAAGAAGCACTGGAGACCCATTGACAGTTACCTGTTGCCAGTCATTGTGTCTTAGAAGCTATGACTGGGGGCCCTGGCAACCAAAATCAACCTCTGAAGGTTTGAAGCTTCAGTCTGCATCCCCAAAAGCATGTCTTACCTCTGTCTGCAGGTTCGGGAGATTATAGAGGTAAAAAAGTAGGTGGCAGTATTTTAGGAGGCAAACTGCTCAATTGTGTATTAAGCTTGAGGAGCACATGTGCAAATCCTGCCCTGTTAAATGCTCATTGTCATTTTTAATGGAAGGAGGTGACAGTCAAAAATGGGAGGAGTGCAGTAGGAAGCTTTTGGTACACTGAGGGAGCTGAACAACGGGTGGGTGAGTCACGTTCATGTAAGCATCCCTAAAGGGTTGAAACCCCCGTGTTTTTCAAATAAACTTTAAATAGGATCATGAATTCACTGGGAGCATCTCACAAGAGTAGGGCTGCAAGTAGAAGCATTTACAGATCATGCACTTAGAAACCAATTTCAAAATACTTCTCCATATGCGAGTTTCAAGTCTGAGATGAAATTTTACAGCCAAGTCACTAGGTAATTATATGTATGAAATATTTCACACCTTACTAGATCAGCTTCAATCTATCAATTATGAAGAACTGTTGGGTGTTTTACACCCGTGTTAAAATATCTGCTGATTTTAGAGGTGACTAAATTCACTTTTACCCAATAATGCTTAGAGCACAAGGGTGGCTTATGTCACCATATTAACGGGCTAATTTCCCCTTAAGGAGATATTAAATTGGGTCTTACTTCAAGGATGTTTGGAAGTTCCCTGTTTCATGTAATCTATAGTTTAATAAACTTGTCTGACTGTTTGGCTACTGGGGTAAACCTCAGTAGGGAGAAAACCTGCAGGTTCTAGCACAGCCTAGACGCAAATCAAGTTTGTTTTGTGCACATGTGTCTGCTCAGAGTGAGTTAAAGCCTTAGACACAGTTCTAAGTGCCCTGGAGACTTTCTCTTTAAGATGTATCCACCAGGACTTTAATAGTTGGGGGAGGGTTGATTGCTCTCTGACCACATATCTGATTCACTATGGATTTTGTAACTTTGGTAGCAGTGACCTCATTTTGGCAAAATAATATGTGTCATTTACCGAGCGTCTCACTGCTCCAACAATCACGGGAATATTAGGGTTATAACCTGAGTAATCTAGAGAAGAGAGATGACTCTTAAATAATCTTTTATTTTCTTGGAAAGGCTTATTTTATTAAAAACATATTTTAGCTCTGAATGAGAATGAGAGATTCTCAGCAAGGCACCCAGGGGAGATTGTGCTGTCTAGTGTGTTGAAAGGGTGAATTGTAATGTATGGGTGTCTAGACATTTCCTCTTGTTGCTGTCAACAGTCCAGTTGGCTGTATTTTTTTTTTCCAGTGAATAGGAGCATTGATTTTCCTCTCTCTTTGGCCAGAGCTTTCATTTTACATATCTTTCCCCTTCTGAGTCTCTTTCTCTCTCTCTTCCTCTACCTGGGAGAGGGAAGCCTGTAAGAGCTGACAGCATGCTTTCTAACTCAGAATGATTCATGTAAAACACCTGAAAGGCAAGCTCTGCACCAGCATCACTGCAAGAAAGGTAGGGCTGTGGGGGCTTCAGCAGTCTGTAAAACTCCAAGCAAAACATAGAGAACATGAGATAAATAGTTTAAGTCTGTGAATCTGTCAGTGATGCAAGAAAAGTTTGGGAGAGAATTTAAGGATTGTTTAAGTTCTGTTGTTAAAGGTGCTTTCTTTTAATTGAAAGTTTGATGTATTTTTCCTAGGTGGGGAAAAAAAAAACCACTCCCCTACAAAGCTTTGAATTATGTATATAATGTAGGGGTTTTTTCCACGGGTGGTAAACTATAATTATATCACTGTTGTGCTTGACAGATCCACGTGCATGTGTAAATATGCAAATCCCGGTTCTTTCCCCTGACTGATTATTTTCTGCTATAGCTAAAGTTCGCCTTATCCAGCTGTTATTTATATTCACTTCCCAAATCCGAATCTGACCCAGTAATTCTGAGCAATTGGAGCTGTGACGCACGAGTTCTCGCACACACCTTCATGTTTCAATCATGCACTTCCAGCAATGTGTGTTTGTAGGAATCATGCTCTTAATAAAACCCCTTACAACCCAAAGCAGTTGTTTTGGCAGAGAAGTGACAGCGCTGTGATAGATGGGCCCGATAGTTGTGTGTTTTGTGCTTGCTCTGAGTTAGTAGGGAAGAGGAGGGAGAGAGCGAGTGAAAGGGGGGAGGAAAAAAAAGACAGGGAAGGAGAGAGCGGGAGGGAGAGATTGAGAGAGAGAGAGCGAGAGAGCGAGAGAGAGGCTGAGAGAGAGACTTGGCAAGGGAAATCTAATGGGTATACTGAAACAGCAGATCAGAATTGTGAAACCAGAGCTAGGGCTGAAATGTGATGCTTTTGCTCTTTTGTGCTTGTTGTGGTTCTCATCTTCCCGTTTAGAGGGCTGCATACCATTCAACAGCATATTTTGATCTCAGATTGAACAATGCAGCAATCAAGCCTGATAAGCCACCTGGAAGTTTTGCTTGAGACGATTTCTAGTGGGTTTACTGATCCCTGTGAGCATCATGACTGCCTTTAGCATTGTGGAGGAGGACTCGAGTTTCTTATGAGGGCCCCACTTGGAAAAGCCGGCTGTGCAGATTCAAGCCTCCGGTTCTGTTCATGCTATTCAAAAGCCTTTCCTCACCCTTGCTGATTTATTTTTATGATTTACATACACTCCTGTGGAGATTTACAGAATGGATTGTCTGTGCATTGTCACGACCAAGGTAGGACTGGAAACATTGCTGTTCTGTGTACATATTTCTCTGCTATTTTTCTGTTCCTGTAATTAAATAAATTGAGCATGTACTGTCAGGTTGCAAGATAAAGTGATGAATAAGCTTTGCTTCCACGAGCATTTTGTTCTCTTTAGCTGTAGATTATGCAGTTTGTTTCTGTATGACTTCCTAAATGATATTTTTTTAACTTATTTTTTAGTAGCAAAAGGAAAAGGATTTCATATTTTATCTCAGCCTATGCTTGTGTCTATTAATAACGCTAGCAACTAGAGCACTTTCAGAATACACGGTATACTGCACATCTTTTCTCAGTTTATCAGTTTATTCTGTAAACTAAAGAATAATAAAGAAAGGGGCATTATATGGGTCCTAGGATTTTAAGGAGGCCAATCAGATGTAGTTTAGATAGTCATGGTGTTTCTGATTGGAGAGATGCAAGTTTCTTGTGGCTTATTGTGGCTTTTTTCGGGAAAAAACATAGATTACTTTGCCTCCCTAGGCCTGAAAAATAAAAATGCCTAGGTCCCAATTCAGTACTCTTATACTGATTTTAGATCTGTTTGGAAACAGTGCTTCTAAATAATTTCTTCTGAACATGAATATAGACAATTTCTTTTCCACAACAGCGGCATCAGGCTAAGGACCTCATGGTTAGGGACACTTCCCAACCTAAAGACCTGGTGTAGGGATAAGCTGAATGATTCCTTGAGACATCCTCAAACTTATCAAACTAACTTAATATTAAATGGCAGGGCAATGATAAGGGAACTCCTCTTCTGCTGCTACAGGGCAGGCAGCTCAGCGCGTGTTTGCAGCCGCCTTTGCACGTGGTGGTGGTGGTGGGGTTTATAAGGAGGGGTTAGCAGGATGTCCAGCTTTGGGGTTCAGCACAGAGCTCCCTGTTCCACCTCACTTTTGGTGAATTTCATCATTTCTACAGGACTTGCAAAATGCCTGGGGTGGGCAGAAGCCCTGAAGGCTGCACAGATGATAAGGCAAAGCAGGGGTTAGCACTGCTGTCATCACTGCTGTCATTTTTTGCGTCACAGCTGTGTAGAATGGGGACACCCATCTGTAGCATGGAGAAGGGCAGGAAGATACACCCTGGGCACCCATGGGCAGCAGAGAGGGGTGGTGGGTGGCCAGTGCAGGGAGCAGGGAGCACAGTGGAGCCATGGAAACAGATGCCAGCTGTCATTCGCATCTTGCTGGTGGAGAAACCCATATGGGAAGAGAACAAGAGGTGAATGAGGCCACAGAAGGAGGATAAATTGGAGGAGGCTGTGGCCTCATTCACTTCCTGTTCTTTCCAGATCCTCCTGGCTCCCCCAAGCTGTGCTGAATCTGAGAGTCTATCCTCAATCAGCCCTGGAGCAGAGCAAGGGCACCTGTGGGTACCTGTTGATGCAATACCATTGGAAAGTGCTCAGCAATGAGGTGCAGCACTGCTGAACAAAGCTGGGATGCAGGCTCACACTAAGCATCCAGTTTTTACACTCCCAAGTGTTGCTTTCCAGTTCAAAAGGTTGAAAAGAAGAGCTGTGATTAGCCCTACTTCTGGGTGTCTTGTCGTGCAGTGGGACCTGCAATTGCATCCATGCTTGGCCTAGAGAGTTTGGGGTGGAGGTGTGTAGAAATTAGATTTGGGACAGGGGAATAAGTCAAGTTTTAAGATGGTATAACTGGAAAAGAACATGTCCCAGTACCTTTTTTTTTTTTATGTGTCAAGAGACATCACTTATTTATTTTATGAATTAGTGCTGCAGGTTTTCCACTGAATATTTTCCGAGGGCCTTCTGGGAAATAACAAACATGGATTCACTGCCAGCTCACTACTGCTTCTGCCTTGAGCAGGGCTCCCAAATCCATCTATACACATTTTTCCTTTCAGCTTTTCTGTCTCTTGAATCCAATGCTGAGTGTCTGAAATGATCTGAAAGTCAAGCATATGAGTGAGACTCAAATATTCAACTGCAGCTATTCATTCTTTGCTGCCAACGTTGGTGTTGGAATGAGATACAATGTGAATTGTACATGGCTTTCTATTTGCAGGCATGTGGGAACAACATAATATCATATGTAACTGAGCTGAATAATGGCAAAAGTCTAGTTTCAGAACACTTTCATATTGCAACAGCTTGAAACCAAAGTTACAGTGATTTGCTCATCTTACTTTGTGCCAAATTTAAATAGCTAGATTAGTGTTGTATTGGTCCGTAATCTAATCTTACTGGCTTTATTTTCATTGGAGTAACTCTCCTTCCTTTAAAGCACCAATTCTTTTTATCTCTTTATGCCAAATTTTAACACTATAATAAGAACAGACCTTTTTCAGAAAAAAAGTTATTTAAAAAAATCATTTATAAGCATGATTTCTACAGAGCAACAGTGTGGTCATTTTTGACCTCAGATCTGTTAATTGTCCATATTTGAATAGCCATTTGTCTGACTTATGCAGATAATTGCCATTCTTTGTCTTGAAAAAGTGGACTTCATGTCAGAGGGAGTAAATATATCAGGTTTATTCTTCAGATCTTAAGTAATATAAAGGGAGTAAAAGATAAATACTTTTTAAACTGCAGAAGATGAACACTTTGAACGAGTTGACATTTTTAACACTTGATCATTAAATTTAGTCTGGAAGTTTTGGTTTTTTCACATTATAGAAAATGACAAACGTTGTGGTGGAGTGAATGTGCCCTTGTGGATTATGTTCAATGGATCTACAGATCGTGCTTTGAACTCTGTGTGATAAAAGATGGCATCTAATAAAATTAATTTCTGATATACCTTGCCAAATCTTAAATACTACAGATGTTTTCTCAGCCAAAGTGTAAAATGTGTTTAAGATAGATTTAAGCTATTAATTTGTACAAATTCTTCCTCTTCTTTTTATTTCCTTCATTTTCCCATGCATTTCTGAACACAGGACTATAGAAATGCTGAATCAGTCAAGGACAGCTTCTTATGGTTGTCCTGGTTTATTTTAATTGATCATGTTCCCAGCATAGCATCTTTCCTTTACTGTCACATAAAGCACTTTAATTGGTGGGATTATTTCATCATTAGAAAGAATTTGGTATAAATTAAAGCTTAGGTTGAGCCTCCATCTCAGCTGGAGCACCAGAGTTTTTGAAAGGGAAGAACATTCCCACTGTGCCTCCCAACAGTCAAAGGCAACATGCTGTCCTCTCCTCTAGATACCAGCCCTCCTTCCATCCTTCAGCCTTTTACAGAGTGCAACGGGAGCTGCCACTGGTGAGAAAGAACATAAATAGCTCTATGTTCCTCTCTGCAACAGGGGCTGCTCCCCCTGAACCCCCGGTTCTTGGTATTAGCCTAGAAAAGATGATTAGCTTTCACTGGGAAACAACCCCAAAAGCTTTCTGGCTCTGGTTGCTAGAAAGGAGAGCTCAGGAAGTGGCAGCTCTGCAGACTTAAAACCCAGAAGGCCAATGGCAGGGCTAGCTGAAGAGCTTCCCTCAGGAGAGAGATTTTAAAACTTCCTGGGCAATCTAGACTAGTGGTATAGTACCCTGAACATCAGTAATGTCCCTAAGAACTATCAGTGCTGGTTGCCACTTGTTTTGTTTGGGAGTTGTGTTTTGAGGTTTGCGTAAGATCTCAGATTTTATCAGTCGAATGCTTCTGTGTTTTGAGAAGATGTACACAAAGAAGAAACACCACTTAAATAATCCAAATTTATTCAAGAATTCTAAACCACTTACCATTTGTGCCTGACTCCTCTGTCCTCAGCACTGGCAGCAGTAGGAGTCTCGTGTCCCAAAACTGTGTCTTTCAGTTTGTAAAACAGAGAATTTGCCTTCAGAACCAGGGAGAACACTCAGCTGGAACTGGTTTTTTTAGCACAAAAATAAATTCCTGTCATCAAAATACTGAAAATTCTGCAAGGTTTACTTCTTTTTAGAGATTCTTGTTTTTAGATTCCAGTTAAGTAGAGATTTACACCAAATTACTCACTACACAGGTCTTACATTTAATTTGTCAGTGACCCCCGTGGAGCAATTAATTGATAATTTGATTGTTCACATAACTGGAAAACTGGAATTTTGGTGGGGTGTTTTTTGTTTGTTTTATTTTATTTTGTTGATAAAAGGCTTGGTCTATTCCACTAGTGAGGGAGTTTGGCATTTTGTTTTTATTTTTGTAGCTTTTTTACAAATTCTGTATTAGTCTAGTTTGAAAAATTAACCATCTCCTTTCATGACTGCCCATCTAGCACCTTTTCTGAGAATTTAATTCCCATGTTTAAAACAATGAAATAAAGACAGAAGAAAACCCTTCTATTTTGTATTGGTGCTGGGAAGAAGAGCAGTAAGCTTGTTCTTGTTGTTAACCCATCCTAAAGTTGCATGTGTACAATTTTGAATGACAAGGTTGCCAGGAGCCAGCAACATCTGTCTATCCTATTTTCTTCTGCTCATCCAGCCATATATATGGAACAGGGGACACCACTGTGTGCACTTTAGGCAAAATTCTGAACAGATGTGTGATCAGAACTCACAAGATGCATGATGGTCATGGAAAATAAGAGTTACAGTGGTCAGTGACAGGACAAACATCTGGCTCATACCCTGGGTGTGCTATGACTTTTCTGTAGGTCCCGCACCACACACTGATGGACCCACTCTGTAGCATGAAGTTAAGAGTAAAGCAGAGGAGAGCTATAAAATTTGTCTGGCTAGTTCACTTTGAAACTACATTAAGTATATCATTATAAATCCCTGTTGATAGTGTGGTGTATCAGGGAAATGTAGGAGCAGGGCTTGTGTCCCTGTGGGATACAGTGGATTTTCCAAGTGAGAAGGAAAACATCATTCAGCATTTAGCCTACAAAACTGGTTCCCAAAACCAACTCAGTTGATGTGGAGGGTGGTTTTAGAACATGACTGAAGAATGGAAAAATGTGGGGATGGCACCACTGAGGTGACCTTGCTGTTCCAGCCTCTGATTTAGAGTGGCTGCAGAAGCAGTTCCAAGATGCACTGAGAAGGGCAGAATGGTCCACGAGATGAGGACATCTGCTGGAGGTGAGGAGCAGGTCCACACACTGTGTGCCAGCTGCTGGTCCCACTTTGCAGGTGAATCCACTAGAAGGTTCATTTGAATTATTGATCATTTGGGCCTGATACTAATGCAAATAGCTAATAGTTAGGATATCTATTTATGCTGAGGTGACTTTGTCATAGGCCTGTTGTCCCATCCTTTCTCCCGTTTGATTATTTTAATCTGAAGAATACTCTTATAGGGATTTAAAAAGGCATATACTTAGAGAATGAGGTTCACTTTGTTTTGTGAGACTTCCTGCAAGATGAGAAGTATGTGTCTGAAAGGCTGTAGATCAGTCCCAAAATTAGGAAATTATTAAGCACGATATAGATACTGAGGTTAACCAGTGCCTCGGGTGTTCCAGACTAGTATAATCTTACCAAAAGTAACAGAACAGTAGAGAGCTATACTGCATGAGGATTTGATTTAAATTTAGCTGATATGAAACAAGCAAAAAAACCCCGCATTTTTGTGTCTGCATATTCTTAATAGATCTGGGCAACATTTGTTGTTTTTTCTTTCCAAGACTCCAGGCTTTGAATCATTGCAGTTTGGAGTCATAAACTGGGTAGCTAACTTTTGTGTATGTGTGTGTGTTGAATTTCCTGGCTATAACAAATTGAAAACAAAGGAAACAATGATTTTTTCCCCCAGAGAGTCACATTTAGCAAAAATCAAAATCTTTTCCTATAGTCATTATTAGGTGCTGATGAGCACTTCAAACTGTGGTGTTTTCCTGCCAGACCCTAAAACTGTAATAGTGCTGAATCCATAAAATTTACATGTAATTTTGTAAAGTCTATTCTGAAGTGGTACTTGAGGACAGCTTTGATGACTATGGGTTGGCTGCTGGCTAAACTGCACAGCCTTAGAAGAGTAGGAAGATCCTTTTCGATGATTACCATTTATCTTAGCTGGAGAACTTACTCAGGGATGTTTGACAGATGAGGAGTGTATCTGAGTATTTATTTCAAATCTTTATTTATAATGTTAAATTTTGGAACAATTATTGTGAGCCTCTAGCATTTGGATTTCAGACATTATGAATGTAAACTGATGAGACACATGTTGTCTTTTCTAGAAAAATAAGATCATTTGGGGAGGGGGAATTTCAAGAAAATTACACAGAACAAACCAATGTGCACTGCATATGTAATGTCTGCTAATTATATCTTGTCAAAAGCTCAACTTTTTTCTCCTTTATTCTTTAGAAATGTGATAATAGTCCCTTTTCCCTTGTAGTTAATTATAAATTTCAGGAAGAATTAAGTCTGTTAAATTTCTTCTTTCCTTCTTCCCCCTCCCTTGGTCTCTATGGCAGCAGCAGAAATGGAAGGGAATTACTTTGATCTCCATTTCTGGGTGACACTTCATTTCTTCCGAGCACTGACCTTGTTTAGTGCAACTGAAAATTTCAATAGATTTCATTAGATTATAATTTGGTGATTTTAGAGAGATGTCTTTATTGAGGCTGGTTATGAGCTATGAAAGGAGAAGGGTGATTTTTTTTTCCCCATAAATCTATAAAGAGCTCTATAAACTGAGAGCAGAAAATGTTCAATTAACAGCTCAGGCAGATATGGCTGGGCTCAATACTGCTCAGCAGTGGAGAGCTGCAGAGGTGAGGCAAGGTGGGAGACATTGAGCAAGAAAAAGGAAAGGAGAGCTTGATGCTGCCTCAATGCTAGTGCTGCTTAATGATAGCAGAGCTATACATCCTTAGCAGGTCCTTTTTCTGATATTCGGAGGACCTGGGTGAAGGTGGGAAGATAATTTCCCAGTGCCAAGGTGAGCTGCATTTTTTTGCACTTCACAAAGCTGGAAAAGCAGAAAAGATCTGTCTTGTGGTTCTTATTCTCAATATAAACATATATTTCTTTTCTGTGTTAATCTGTTTGATAATGCTGTGAACATTTTTTTTCTGTGTCCATTCACCTGATGCAAGACTTCTGGAAAATGAGAAGATATGTGCAGTCAAGGAGAATGGAATAGTTATTTATGAGTGAATCATTAGGCCAGGTGTATGCCCTGGTATGTTATTATATTTTGCTTAGTTTGAGACCTCTGGTTGAGATCTACAATTTTCATTTCTCTAGAGCATCAGAGATTTCCAAGGATTTGTAGCTGAAAATGTTCCACTGGGTTTCACTTCAGGATTGACTTCATGCTTTTGTTGCTAGAGACCTCACTCAAGGACTTGTATTTAATTTCTCGTATTTGTATTCCTGTGCATTTCAGTAGATACAAATGGAATATAACCTGTGACTTCTTTTGACTTTCATCAGCAATATTTTCTCTGAGAAAGAATATCAAGTCAGATCTTAGAGAGTGCTGCAGTTCAATGAGCCCTGGACCTTTATATTCCTAAAAATCCTCTCTGGATTTTGTTCCATCTTCCTACAGAGCTAAGATATGCCTCTGAATGTGTCTCCAGACAGAATCATGTTAATATTTAGCCATCCGAATTTGGTATTGATGTTGATATTTTATGTATACAAAAATCTCTCCTTACCTGTGAGAAAGTGTCAATAAGATATACCTACTTGCTCCTGAAGTCACTCGATACAAAAGAGGAGTTCTTCCTTGAAATCTTACCCAGAGCTTGCTGAGGTGCAGTTGTATCTCTGTCACCCGAAACCTCTCTTGTGCAGTGCTACAAAGCTCTCACCTTCCAGTTCAATATTCAACATGCAGCTGTTTCCCTCTGCAATATTGCTGTGGGCACTGATGCACTACAACTCTGCACTGTGTTGATGCATTTCCAAATACATTATAATGATGTTTCTAAATAACGCTGGTGGCAGTCAGTTATTTTAACACCTGACTGAGAAAAGCATGTAAGAAAGAGGCTTGCTTAAGGGTTGCTTGCTAGGAGGGCAGGTGTTGTGCATGGGCTCTGAAGGGCTTGCAGCCTTGTTTTTTTCTTCCTGGGATTGGTGCCTTTCTGTCTGCTGGTTACCCATGGGGTCTGCATTTCTGGAGGTTTGATGAACCTGTAGGTTTGGAAATTACACGTGTGAGGGCCTCCAGAGAAGAAACTGTACTGTCGCTAGCTGAATGTGGGGAGAGCATCTCTATCTGACTTTGGTCATTGCTTCATTGCCTGCTGACTGTATCATTGCTATGGAATTTATCAAGCATTTGAAACATCAGCGCAGAAAAAGAGCTGTGAATGATGCTGAATTCAGCAATGAGAATGAAATTACTCTTTTGTGTCCCAAGGTCTCTTTATACAAAAATTACACAAGCTGAAGATGTTATTGTATATTTTGAAGGCTTTGATTTCATTAAGCGGTGGTAAAGTTTCTGCCTGAATGGCTGTGTCTGTCACTGTGTTGAAGCTGTCTCAAGGGTGAAGCTTAGCGCAGGAGGCTGAGTAGCCTCAAAGAAAGTGAATAAAGCAAGACTCTGGAAATCACTCATTCATAAGCTAGAGAGATACAGCCACTCTCTTTCCATTTAGGATGGAGAAAACTTTTATTGGAACATATTCTCCCAAACAGCAGGGCAAGGTATATTTGTATACCACTATTAGCAAACATGAAAAACAAACTAGAGGTGCTTCTATCCTCCCTTGAAAGCTGTCTGAAGAAAGACTATTTTATTTTCATCACTTTTGAGGTTTTTATCTTTTCAGTGTAGTGGTGGGCCAAGGTCTGTAGTCTTTTTGCTTACCGAACTCCTAAGCTGAGGAAAATGTTGGTAGTAATAATCAAATTAAATTAATTCCTTCTACAGCCTGTAAATATTTTCCAATGTAAATACATTTAAATAAATTCCAATGCTTACCTGTATTGCCTATGCCTGCAGAATACTTAATGGAGTGTTGACTTTCTGGCTATTTTTTTTAAATTGGCTTCTCTAAATGTAACATGTTGGAGCTCCTGGCTATTAAAAAACCCTGAGCATTTAGGAAGAAAAGTGTTATCAGCAGCTGATATACAACCTGATGTACAATCTAAGACTTGTTTCAACTAGGTCATGGTCTAAGATACGAAGGGTGTGAAAAGCATTGGTTTTTACACAAGACAAAAAGAAGTGATCATTCAAATAAGAAATAAGCTGTGATTTTCATAAAGAACCCTACTCCAAATCCCCAAAAAGCTGTAGAAGAAAAGTGTTCGGTCTTTGCCCTTGAACTACATGCATTTCTCAGACTGTATCAGTGTAATGTCACGTTACCAGCACAGTAATTCAAATATCCAGCTGTGAAAGGCCAAACACTGCAGGTCACCCTACATCCCAGAGGAACAGCCAGCCCAGCTCTTGCCCTGAAAAACTGGGAACTCTGTAGAACTGCTGCCTCTGAGCAATTCCCAGTTACTGCTGTCTCTTTGACCTTTGAATACGCACAAATGCCAGGGGATTCTAGGCCTTGGGACAATTTAGGTATGAATCTCAAAGACAAGGGGACTTGAAGAGAGTAAGCCCTTCCTGCTGTCATATTTGGAGCTTTTATTTTGCAAAAGTATCTCTTAAAAATGTGAGGAGTCTTTTTGAGGAGTCTCCTGACAGATTTAAACATAGTTTCCTCTGTAAGATCAATCTTTTCAGTCAGAAAAATGTTTTCAGTCCACAACACATAGTTAATTTCCTTGCCTTTAACTTGCCTTGGAATAAAAAATTAAAGTGTACAATTATAAAAGTAAAAAATAATTACTAGTGTTTCATACCATCTTTTTAAGTAGAATTCATTTATAATTTTATTATTTTGATAGGATTACATTGTTTGTTGTTGCATTTATCCCTTCCTTACAGGAGATAACACACACCTACATAATTCTGGTGCCATGATAGCAGTGACACATTCAAATCCTTTTAAATAGGACTTTCTAAACTTTCATCTAAAATTACAATGATTCTTGCTTGCTAGCTGTTTTTCTGAATATTTCTTAAAGTTGTCTAATTGAAAATGTAAAAGATAACAAGTCTTAAGTTTTGAAGAATAGAAAGCTTTATCTGATATATCTGATATCTCCACATTTTCTTTTTTTTTTTTTTTTTTTTTTTCTTGTAAAAGTAGTACTGCACTGCTTTACAAATGTTAACTTTTTGGAGATAAAGAACGAAGCAGAACTAGCAGTTCTTAAATTAGACTCAAAACTGAAAATCGTGTGAAATCTAATCATTAGTGTTTGCAGAGGTTTCTCTCCTTTACTCTCAGCATGGGGAAAAGAAAGGTGTAATGTAGTTGCTTGTGATATATCTGGATTAAATGAAAATAAAGAGAAGAAAGACTTTTTTTTCCCATACTACTTCCAGCTTCAGGAAAATACTTGGTTACAAGACTCCTCTAATTCAGGGAGCTAAATAATAGTGTGACTCTTATGTGAAATGCTGAGAGTAATGGTGGCAGACACCAGAATTTATTCTGAACTTCAGGGACTCTGACCCAATCTGCTGTGCAATTCATTCTGATGGGCTCCAAACCTTGGCTGAAATGTAATTGAATCACAGCAAATGCAAGGGAAATTACAGGAAGATCAGCCTGAAGGCCTGATGGTTGCATCTTGCACTGCCATGTGGAATGTTAGACTTCAAATTAACCCCTCACTTTTTTTTGTTCTGCAAAGTTTCAGGGAACTGCAGGAGTCTTGGGTACTTGCTCATGTTCTCCAGGGACCAAACTGGGGAGCAAGCAGAGCATTCTGCTCAGAAAAAAAATGCCCTAAAAATTTTGGGCATACTTACTCTTCCTAGAAGATAATCCTGATGGTTGTTTCAGGCTGCATCTATCACTGGTTCAAAGAGGACATCGTGGAAAGAATGCAGCCTGTCTTGAAATGGGGGACAAAAGCCAATCTCTACCTGCTGACCAATGCTCCGCTGTTCTCTGAATGCTCCAGTGTGGAGGGAAGGCAGATGGCTCACGCTTGGGGTTGAGAGTGGATGCATTTCCATCCACATAACCGACTTCAATGCAAAATTAACAGACAAGTCATGAGGCCTTTTTGGTCCTGCAAACTGCAGATTATTCTTCCTACATGACAGTGGAAAATGACTTTGTGAGGTGTGATGGCTACGAGCAAACTCCTAGATGCTCCCTATGGAGTCGAGCCCATTGTGCCTAGCGATTGCAGCACGTACTGTGTTGTGTATAATGCCCTTTTCACTTATTTGCAGCAGAGCCATGGCAGATGCCCATCTCACAAATGCTCAGTCGAAACACCTGCCTGGATACCCATTCAGCACTCTACCGTAAGTTTGAGCTTTTTAATACAAAGATTTGAGGGACTGAATGGTAAGTTTCTGTGCTTGGAGGCCCTGGGCGGGTAAGGTTTCCACAATTAATGCATTTGAGAAAGAACAGTAATGAGTCCTAAGTCTAGACCAAGCTCTATGGGAAGCCTGAACTGTTGATGTGTTGGTTAGTGGCTTAGCAGTGCTTCTCCAGAAGTTCAGACTCTTCAGGAATTTATTGCATTCAACTTGGAGCAGTGGGGATCAGTGACAGGTGTGGTGTGGGGTGATGATGGAGTGAGTCCAGCTTAGGGAGCGTGGAGTTACTGTGGATTTCTATACCTGGGCCCCTGCTGAGTGTGGTGGCTGGGAGCTGTCCAGATCTGGGTGGCGATGCAGGGAAGTGGAAATGCAAAGAGGGGATGCATCTTTCCTTTTCCACATTCTCATGCAAGAAAGACTGATGGTTCCAAGTGCCTGACAGACTATTAAGTGGGGAAATTTGCCCAGTATGGGTAACAACAGCTTTTGGGATGATGGATAATGAGTGAAACTTGGTCTGCTGAGTTTATAGGAAATTTCTGCTGTAAATGCTTTCCTCCTCCTGCAAATTAGATGACTTGAGTGAGATTTGCTTCTGACTATCAAAGGCACAGTAATATCTGAGAAGGAAAAAACCCAACTGCGGTCAAGTTGACACTGCATTGATTTATATCTTTTCTGAGCATGCATTGTGGATAGAGCCAAATCTTTGGGTGTTGGAAGTTAGAGGGCTGACTAATAGAGCTATGATGATTTATTGCACCTAAGGAGTTGGCAGGATTTCATTGACATTTTCATTGGCTCTGGACCACAGCATGATGTTGGTCCACAGCTATCAACTTGTCACCTTTTATGAGTAGATGAATGAGAAACAAATTCAAGTTGTCACTCTCTCTCAGTCTCTCACTAATCTTGCAAGTGATTGTAAGCTCTGAGATTTTGGTTGTCTCTATATGATGTTAAAATTATTTATATTATTGTTTATCTGTATGATGAGACCCACTTAAAAATATCGATAGAACAGTTGAGCTACCCATTTTTTTACCAGGTGAGGATCTAGGCCAGTAACTTATTCATAATTCGTTCTAATTATTAGTTTCCGTTCTCAAAGACTTTGGATTGACTTTGTGGTGTGGTTTATGCTGTTTTGTGTTTATATTGAGAGGATTGCAGCATGAGCACAAGTATGGTAATGTGATGCTTTAAGAACTGGAGTTGTGCTGGACATTTGTAGCAAGTCAAGAGCAGTTGCACGCAGTGCAACACCATGACCTGACACAGTGGCTTTAAATGCCTTGGGCATTTTTTAGGATACTTATTTCATAAACCATAAAAAATAAAAACATTTATCTTGAGTAGTATTTGCTTGTCTCTGGTTAGATATCTGCACATGCATAGCTAATATATCATCACAAAAAATGGTAAACTGAGGATTGAACTTCGTTGTCTTGCAAAGCATGAGAAATTGTCTAAGATCAGAATAACTTGAAGTGCTATTATTTTTAAACTGTTAGAGTGGAAACTGGCACTGGGACTAATACTAGTTAATGTCTTAATCAACAACATAGACAGTGAGATTGAGTGTATCTCCAGCAAATCTGCAGATAGCACCAAGCTGGATAGTGCAGTTGTTATGCTGGAGGGAGGAGATGCCATCTGAAGGGACTGTCACAGGCTGGAGATATGTGCCAGTGTGAACCTCCTTAAGTTTTACAAGGCCATGTGCAGGGTGCTGCACCTGGGTCAAGGTCATCACCAGTGTCAGCACATTCTGTGAGACGTGAGATAAATGAATTGAGAGCAGCCCTGAGGAGAAGGAATTGGGGGTACTGATGGATGAAGAACTGGACATGAACTGGCAATGTGCACTCTCAGCCCAGAAAGCCAATTGTATCCTGGGCTGCATCCAAACCAGCGTGGGCAGCAGGGTGAGGCAGGGGATTCTGCTCCTCAGCTCTGCTCTGCTGAGACCCTGGAGTGCTGGAGTGTGTCCAGCCCTGAGATCCCAGCATAAGAAGGATGTGAGCCTGTTGGAGCAGGTCTAGAGAGGGCCAAGGAAATGGTGAGAAGGCTGAAGCACTCTTCAGTGCAGACAGGCTGAGAGAGCTGGATCTGTTCACTGTAGAGAAGAGGGGGCTCCAGGGAGCCCTTATTGGGCCTTTCCCCATTTAAAAGGCGCTTCCCTATTCAAGGAAGATGGGGACAAACTTTTTAATAGGTCCTTTAATGACAGGACAAGGGGTCATGTTTTTAAGCTGAAAGAGGGTAGAGTTAGCTTGAACATAAAAAAAGGAATTCTGTACTATGAGGTTGGTGAGACACTGAAACAGGCTGCCCAGAGAAGCTGTGAATGCTTCATGCCTGGAAGTGTTCAAGATTAGGCTGGATGAGACTTTGGGCAACCCGCTCTTGTGAAAGGCATTCCTGCCTGTGGGTGGGACTAGATGGTCTTTTAAGGTCTTTTCTAACCCAGACAATTCTGAGTCTATGAGAAAAAAAAATCCCCAACATTCTATTAGACTTTATTTCAACCATTCAACCTGGGGTGCTATTTTTTTGATTCTAGAGTACAACATGTGGTCCTTGAGGTAATTGCCTACTTGCAGCTTGTTATTATCTATATTTTTACTTGATTATAGAAGCTGAATGGAGTGAAGGCAAATAAGTTGTAATTCCCAAGTACGTTCTGCTTCTTTTTTATCAAACAAATGCAGCCAAACAGATTTTTCTGTCTGTCTTATCTGTATCAGATATTTATAGGCACATTTTACTATACTTGAGTAGACTTATTTTCCTGGGAGACTAATGCAGACAGTTGGAGCAAATTAAATCAGACAGAAATTAGCTTCAAAGTGGTCGATATTTTCCCTATTTTTTTTCAACAGTGTTTTTTAACTGACTTCCCTTTATCACAGAAAAATATCTGTGAAACGTCAGCATTTTGATAGAAAGCTGATTAATGAAATGAAAACTTCTAGTGACACATCAAAGCATATTGCTTCCTATAAAAGTCTTGTATGGGGGAAAAAAAAGCAGACATCTGGCCAGTTGTGACAACTCCATGAGCATGTGGCAGTATGTGCTTGGATGTCTTGCAACAGTGGTAGAGGGAACAGTGTTGAACAATGAAGGAAAAACAAAATCCTAGAACAGGTATCCTCTTTCATCAATTGTGCTGTCTGTGTCACTGAGGATGGCATGTGTCTGGGCTCTCCTTTTTTAGCATTTTTTATAAAAAGCACTGTGTCCTCTCTTGGGAGTGCCTTTTGCATCTAATGCAAGAACCAGGAGATCTGGCAGCATTGCTGTTATGTAACAGTCTGATTTTTGCTATCTTGTTGGAATTTGTTGTTGATTCTTGCAGTTAAGATTCTCAATTCTGTTTGGCAATTCACCATCTGCAAAGAGGCCATAAGTGAATACTGCCCTTCTGTGCCTTCACAATGTCCTTAATTAGATTCATTTTAAGTCTGAGAATTTTAATCAAGGGAATTACCTAAGGGTGGCTTTGTCTGCACTTGCACTTTTAGTTATGTCTTCCAAAGGATTCTGGTGTTTGATTATAAAATACTGTAAAAGGAGTTCACTGTACTGCTCTCTGTCATCCTAAACCTCCCGGTCGCTGTGGCTGCTTGCTAGCTAGATCCATTATGTAAAGATAAGTGTCAGAAGCTGCACCTGTGTTGCAAAAACATTTGGGGTTGTCTTTCCTTCTAGCCCACTTGACAGCTTTTCTTGAGCTTGGCATTCGGCACAAACATTCACCTTAGATCACCCTGCAGCATTAACAGGATCCCTCTGCTTTTCCCTGCTGCATTCTCAGGAGAGCTCTTTGGTCCACTGTTCTAGCCCATAGAAAAAATCTCTTTCGGGCATCATCTGCTATGGAGAAGAGCAAGAAGGAGCAGTAAAGGGGATGTGGGCACAAAAGGTCAAGGATCCTGTGTGTGCCTTAAGCAGACCCTCATTCAGCATCAGCTTGTCACCTCAATGTGAAGAGGGGGACAGTGAATTTAAGGGAAGTGACCTAAGGAAGGTCCTTGCAGGGTGAATGCAGCAGCTGTACCTGCTGCTATAGGTCATGGACTACAGATTTACATAGGTGCTACATTCTGCAGAAATCCAATGAAGGTTTTGGGTGCCAGTCTTCTTTGCAGCTGAACTCTTAGCCTTTCTGGCCCTTGATTTGCCTATATCCACAGTATCACTCCTCTTTTAACCTGCATATGTTCTTACTGTATTTACAAGGGATAGATCTGTGCAGAGGATATAGCTACTCCCATTTTTTCTTTTCCCATTTTATTGGGAACACTGGAGGAACAGGGATGCACTAATGCCCTGCACAATTCTGAATTTCGCCCTGCTTGTTTGGAGAGTTAACCCATCAACATTCCTGGTTTAAACAAATAAGGGCTTTTATATTGAGATTCACTTCACAGGAGTTGTTTTAAAGAAATTTTTACTTTTGGAAGATGACTTGGAAGATGCAAGTTAGTTTTGGAGGTTGCGCTCTATGTAAAGAATGTCCTGACATGATACAGAGCCAAGCAGAAACACATTGAAACATGCATGTCCTGATTTGGTCTAGGGCTATGGGCCTGGAAGAATTGTTTCTGAAATCAGTCTTGCTTTTGTTAAACACAACACAAAGAAAAGTCTCTGTTTGGTAGGAGTCAGTTCTCTCCTGGGACTAGTGTTGTGCCTCCTAACAATGTCCCATCCTCTCCTGCATAGATGTGCTCTATAAAATAAATGGATTGCCCTGCACTCCAAGAAATGCATTTTGCAGAGTCTCTCTAAGCTTTAAGTCTTTTTCTGTTAAACCCCTGTTGGCTAATAAATTTCACTCACAATCCAGGTGGTGGTGAATGTTTTTTGTGGCTAAAGTGAAATATTTGGGAACAGAGCTATTAATACAGTACTTCTTCTGTCTTTTGCCTCAGTGCTGATAGCAATGGAAAATTCTGAGTGCTAAAACCCAGCTTTATTTTTAAAGGAGGTATTAAAGTGATGCCATGCATATTTCTGCTAGGTCTCTGTATTCTTGCAGATCTTCTTCATTCCTAAGTCTCCTGTACCCCACCGTGCCCAGTGCTGAATGCAGTTTATTGTCCGCTTCTTTAAAAGACGTGGTCAAAAAAGTCCATCTGTACCCTGCAATGCTGAGTCTGTCACCAGCTGCCAGCCATGAAGCTGCTTTTTAAAACAGCCACTTTAATCCCCCTTCCCCTTGGATAGCTCTCTGATGCTTCCTTCTTGTTTTCACCACCCTCCCTAGCCTTCCCCGGGGAAAAACATGCTGTTCATATTGTTGTTGGCAGTAGCTGGAGGTGCTGAAGAGTCTCTCTTGTAATCAGATTTATGGATTCTGTGGGGAAAATTCCAGCTAGACTAAGGTAGTGTTGGATTAGCAGCAAACCATAGCACATCCCAGCAGGGCAGCAAATGTTTCATGCTTGGGTAGATAGAGGCATTGGCTTCAGAGTATCTGTAAACGGAAGGGATTAGGTTTAGGAGAAAATTTTGAGAGAGATAAGGCCAAAGAAGCCATTGACTCCACTGTTTCATCACATAGTAGGGAAGAAGGATAGAAGATGTCTTAAAACAGCAGTAGCTCTTTGATAAAGAAATATAAATACCTAATTTATAACATATGTGGTCCTTCGTCCCATTGCAGTTCCCAGTGAAACTAGGGAAGGGTTTCAAAATTGCAAAACAAGCTCAGAAACCCCAAAGATAAATTGATAGTACATTTTAAAATGTCTATGATAAACATTAAGCTGCTCAAAACCATTATGTGCAGACCAACCCACATAGCTGCTTGATATCATCATCAGGAAACATTTTGCATGAGTTATTTACAATGGGTAATCTCATTAAGCACACATTATGTATAGGATATTTGCTGTCTTTATTGCTTGCTTTGTTTTATGGAGAGCACCAGGATGTTTCTGCAGCAGGCCCAGTCACAGAAGTGTAGCAGTGCATAATTTACAGCAAAATATTTCTAGCTTGGTTTTAGAAATTTTTTTTAAGCTGAAACCTAGTATTGATCTGTATGAGAGCAATTACTTAGAGGTACTTTTATGGAGAAGTAAATATAAATTTAACTACTTAAAATCATTGCAGCTCATGAGGTTTATGAGCAAAAAAAATTAAACAACACTTAATTCTCCTCTGGACACTATTTTAAAATTCTGTTTTAAGTTCTCATTTAGCCAGGCAACATTTTGACAGTGTTACTGAAGTTTAAAACCAATGTGCACATCCAATTTCTACAGTATTTATTATTTATTATTCCCAGAGGGAAAGCGCTGTTGGAGTACAGTTTTTGTGATAGGCTATACTTAGCTTGAGGGTTATATACCAGGGATATTGCTACCCAAAAGCCACACTCTCCTGACATGGGAAATTCCATGCTAGGGTCAAACACGAGTGAGTCAAACATTCTGGGCTTATGGCGATGTACACAAAACCAAAGTGAGCTCCACTCTTTATTTACAACCTGCAATAACCACGAAATAGGGCTATTTCTAGTCCCCAGTAAAGTGAGCAAATTAGTTTTCATTATTTTTGTCTTAGATGTGCTACAGTGTAAAATGAAGCAGTGATCTAATTTTTTTTTAGGAAACCAAAGATGTTGACCGTATAACTTAAAAAAGTCTATGTGTATGTAGCCATCAGGTGAAGGGGAGTTCAACTGGAAGAGCAGGACTTAGAGGTCAATAACTCCTGTCATGGTATCTATGTGTTAGCAAGCAGCCTTGCTTTGCCTCATGCTGTTGTAAAAATCTGTAGAAGAAACTTGTGGGGAAAGCAGTTGTGGCAGAAAAAAAAAGATAGAAACTGTGCTTTGCTCAGCATTATTTGATAGTGATGCTGACAGTGAAGTTCATCTGTCCAGATTTATGTTGTTGGAGAGCTATAAACGCTTTTGAGGGACAGTTCACCTCTACACTGGTATGGATGGGTTAGGTTATGGAAGGCTGTGTTTCTCTTGACTAAGGAGCCCTGGGCAGCTCTGGCACAGTGTCTGAACTGAAGGTGTATCCCATGGTTTTCTCAGTGTTGCCCAAGTCTGTGGCAAAGTGTTGATGTACAACAGACACACAAGGTACAACAGGTGCAAGACTTTCCTTCTAGGTACTCCAAACACACACTTCATTATAGTTATCCTTTTGAAACCATAGAACCATTAAGCTTGGAAAAGACCTCTAAGATTATGGAGTCCAACCATTAACCTGGCACTGCTCACCACTAGACCAAGTCATCAAGTGTCACATCCATGTGCCTTTTGAACATTTTCAAGAGTGGTGATTCCACCACTTCCCTGGGCAGCTTGTTCCAATGACTGACCATCTTTTTAGTTAATAAGTTTTCCTACGATCCAGACTAAATCTCCCCATGTGCAGCTTGTGTCCATTCCCTCTCATTCTGTCACTGGGGGAAGAGATTGACCTCTACCTGGCTACAACCTCCTTTCAGGCAGTTATAGAGAATGAGGAGGTCACAGCTTGGCCTCTTTTTCTCCCAGCTAAACACCCCCTCAGCTGTTCCTCATAACTTGTGCTCCAGATCCTTCCCCAGCTCTGTTTCCCTTCTCTGGACACGCTCCAGCCCCTCAATGTCCTTCCTGCAGTGAGGGGCCCAAAATTGAACGCAGGACTTGAGGTGTGGCCTCACCAGTGCCAAGAACAGGGGAACAGTCACTGCCCTGATCCTGCTGTCCACACCATTGCTGATACAGACCAGGATGGCTCTGGCCTTCATGGCACACCCTGGATCATATTCAGCTGCTGTTGACCAGCACCCCCAGGTCCTTTCCCAGCCTTCTGGCTTTTCTGCCCCCAGCCTCAAGCACTGCTTGGGGTCATTGTGACCCAAAGGCAGCACCCAGCACCTGGCCTTGTTGAACCTCATACAACTGGCCTCAGCTCATCAATCCAGCCTGTCTGGATCCCTCTGCAGAGCCTTACTACCATCAGTAGATAGGTAGAGCTGCTACTGACTTCCAGGCAAAATTGGATTGGATCTGGGCACAGCCCAAGCTGTGTAGAGGTATTACAACATCTCACAGGATCTGGTATTATACATAATGCCTTTTTCCTTAATAACTTGAAAAAAAATCTGTTTAACCATAATAGACCATATGTTTTAGTGTCATTTTCATTGGTACTCTTAGATTGCAAGTCCTATTTTTCATTCAGTACATACATACTGTATAATGTCATTTGCACTTAAAGGGCTCTAGGAACATAGAAGTCTCTCTTTATCACATAAATGGCTATAAACAGTCATCTTAGCAAATGTGTTCTGCAAAGATTTATTCCTGGAAAGTTCTGAATGTCTCCTGTGAAGTGCTTGGGGGTCCTCCCTTTGACCCTGTTGGTATCACTCATATGCCCCTCTAAATAAGCACGGGAATCCTGCCCTGAGACCGGGTCAGCTTATGTATCAGGGAGGTGTTGCACAGGCATTTCACAAGAAATGAATAGAAAAAAGCTTCTTTTAATGCTGATAGAAATTACTCTTCCCTGCAGAGTACCCATTTCTCTGCTGTTTGAAACTTCTTTTTTTTTCACTTGTGAACAAATGCAAATTAGGATTTGTTTGCTTTGTTTGTATGTTCTAGGCTCTCCAAGGAAGCAGGGAATATAAATTTCCTGTGAAACATATAATTGATAAGCTGTTACATGTAACAGGAAGACTGTGAATTATAGGTCTAAATGTACTCTCTTTTCAGGGGTTTGAAAACCAGAGCTTCAATTATCCATGCTAACACACCTGAATTCTATCATCCCTTCCTGGGATTTGGGCCTCAGCAAAACCCAAAGGGGCTCAGCCCTGTTTGTTGATAATTCTTGGAGCTTCTGTATCCATCTCTCTGGGTCAGTGACCCTGCATGAATTTTTCTTGGTGGACATCTGCCTTTTTTGCATCAAGACTCACCATCTTATGAGAAGTCACAAGGATAAATATTTGCTTGAAGCGTTTAGCATTAACTACAGATTCCCATGCGTCCTGTCAGTCATTCTAACAGTACCTATTCATGTAATCCACAGTAGGGCCATCTCTCCTGCCTTGGATGCTTCACAGGATTTCCTCAGCCTCTGAGCATCTCAGCATGTTAATTTGTTTTCACAAGATTCTTGTGAAGAAGCTGGGAAAAGCTGTTATCCCCATTTTAAAAACAAGGGTGAGAAGCAGAGAGGTGGAGAATATGACTGCATTGTGTAGGGATACACTGAGCATATCCACTCTGGAACGAGTGCTGTACTCGGGGTAATTAACCCAATTAACCCATAATAAAGCTAATAGTCCATGTGTGATATCACATCTTTGTACTTTACTGTGCCGTGCAACTGGTCAGCTCTTGAAACAAACTTGGGACTTCATACCAAAGTGGTGAATGACAGAACAGAATATTACTCTTCTGTAGAAAGGGAAAGGGACATGTAAAAAAATATACCCCTTCACAGGTATAACTTCAGAAGTGGGTTTTGCTACATCAGTTGCTGGGTTATTTTGTGAGCTGGGCTCTGGCTGAGGAGCAGGGGGACAGTGACAGTGTGCAGGAGCTGTCAGATCTGCAGTCTGCTCCAATGTCACTGTCTTTGCTCAGAGCTGAGTTTCGGGGCAGCTTCATTTAGAGGCTACATATTCTCTGTTCCTCTGAATTGTTTATAATGTATGGTGGAAACATCTAAAATAGGATGCTGTAGAATTAAAGAAAAAGCAAAACCACAGGAAAGTTGAAGCTTTTCCTCCCACAAATATATACTATGCATATGTATTTTTATACATAGATTTCAGTATCTCCTTTTCCATGCCTCTGGTGTCAGCTCCTGAGTTTACCCCAGTTGTACTTATCTCTGCTGCATAAATAACTCTCTGTCCCTGTCTCCAGTTATTCTAAACCTGCAAGTATTCACTCCTGTTCTTTTTTGCTGTGCCACCTGCTTTTCAGTCTTACTGCTGTGTTACTCCCTTCTCTGCCACCAGTCTCAGGTTTCCTGAGAGAAGCCTGGGTCTTGAAATATTTTGGGAATGCAAGGACGGGTGAGGGAGTGCTCTTCCATATTTTGGTGCTCTCTTTTCACCCACAGAATAGCTCTCACATTTTTTTCTTCCCTGCCATGTCCTTATTTCTGAGGTACTTTTGGATATTCCTATATGGATAAACATTTACTATTTTTAAACTGCTTATCCTTGCAGAATGGGTAATCAGAAAAAGCCAGTCATGAGTGAAGAACAGTGATTTCTAACACTGGATAGCCACCTAAAAATGTTTAACTGTCATGACAGTAGCAGAATGGCAATACTGGGTTGAAGGACGGGGGATAAACCTCAGGAGAGGGAACCTAGTCATCTGCTCCTACAGGGAACACAATCACGTAAAACCTCACTTGAGAATTTGGAAATTATTCACTGTCAGACACTTCTAACTTCTGCTGTCATCCTGTGCTGGTCTCTGCTGCTGGATGGATGTGTAAGATAAAGCTCATACCACGCTGTTTGAAGATTGGTCTCAGTAAAAAAGCCAGGTGAATAACTCACCTGAGAATTTGCGGTCTGCCTGGACTTACCCTGGTACTGCAAAACAGAACAGAATGTGCTGATCTGTTGCCTCTCTGCACAGTGGAGCCTTTGATTGTAAGCTCAGCCTAGGTCTGCCTGCTAAAAAGCAAATTTAGTCACTTTTGGCAAGAGCAGACTCAGTCACTTTAAATGGTTCGTAAAACTTAGAACTGGTCACAGGAGAGAGAGAGCAAAAGCCCTAAAGGACCTCTGCACCTCTGCAGATGGTAGCAGTCTGTGGTTGATGCTTAGAGATAAGGTGTGGTAAGAGTACAGAATCATATTTCCCTTGGAATATCTCTCCTGCTTCCAGCAATCAGGAGTTTAATGGCTTCTTAAGTTTGAGGATACAGATGGGCATTACTTCTGGGAGACCAAAACTCCTTAAAATAAGAATTGGATGAGTGGAACAAAACTCTGCTATCAGATAAGTAAATCTAGATTTGCACCAGTGGAACAGAGCAGGGTTTGGTTTCTCCCTCTCTCCCTTGATAGTAAAAGTGATTAAATCTTGGAAGTTTGGATCCTCTCCTGTACTATCTTTTAATAAAGAACTGGTTTGATAAAAAAACTTGGTATTTATGTTAGCAGTTCTTAAGTATCGAAAAGAGGGTTTTACTTAGCAGGTATATGCTTATCAGTTTTCTAGTGCAGTATATATTCTATTTAAATAATTTCTGCTCAGCTATGCATTTTCTCCCCCTCACGATATGTGCATGAAGGGTGCCTTTAGAGATTTAAGGGGGTGATTTGAATAATGATTTTTTATTTCAGCTATCCTTCATTAATTTCAAATCACCACTAACTTTCTGCAACATCACTTCTATGGAAACTCAGCATCCACTAAAATAAAAAATGTCTTTGAGCAGATCTTTCCACTTTTCTCATTTATTTACTGCTGCTTTTTAGGTATTATTTGTTCCATTGTGGCCAATATGAAATTTGGAAGGTCTTGTAAAGTTATTCACAGTATTTCTTTTCCATTTACTGGTAATTCTTTGGGTAAGACCTTCTTTTGTTTCAGGAAAATCAGTGACAAAATTGATTTTGAAATGAAAGTAGAAAGGTGTCCTTCTTTTATCACCTCTGAAAATGAAAAAAATTGAATCCATAGCATTCACAGTAGTAGTTGACCATATTGCATGTTTATTAGGTTCTTAGATGTGCTTAACTGCTGTTAAGCAGTAAAATCCAAGAAAATTGAGATTATTGAATGGTCTATTTACTAAGCCAATCTTGACGCCTTTATTCATACATGTCTGATTATGTTGCCACTTCCAAATGGTATTTTGGACGTGGGGATTCAGTACTATTTTTTAGTTTTACTTTGTTTAGTAGTGATAATCTACAGAATCAGGACAGCTTTACTGGGAGAGGGAGTTGTTTTGTTTTCTGGTTCACAGGTAATTAACAGAATTGTCAGGTAATTTCTAAGTCCTTGTTGTTGGTGAATTTACATAAAATGCAGAGCATCGTTGTTGGTCTGAGGCAGAGTGGAATCAGGATAAAGCATCCAGGAATTATTCCAGAGGAACTTCTGAGTTCTGGCTTGCTTTTGACAGACACTAAGAAGAATGACCCTTGTCTGTCCTTTGGCTTACACCGAGCTATATAGACAAATACTTGCTGCTTTCCTTGAGATTTCAAATTTCTTTGAGATCTATTCATGTGTACAGTACAGCATCACTGTGGTATGATTTCAAGTTCCATATGTAATTTTCCAGGGTCAGCATTAAGTGCTTTTTATCTTGAAACCGAGAATGAAAGAAAAGTTATTGAAAAACACATTTTATTGTATTGAAAAGGACTGGTTTTTGTGGTGGTTTTGTTTGTTTGTTTGTTTTTGTTGGGGGGATGGAAGGAAGACAAGACAGGAGATGGGAAAAATGCTCATTATTTTAGGAGTTCTGGTTTTGGGTGCAAACCCAAAACATTGGAATAATAGTGTACTTTATAACTGAATTTTAGAAAAGAAAAACTTTAGAAATCTTGCATCATAGATGCAGGTTGAAACTATCAATGTTCAAGGTGGTTTGAACTTTTTTGCTTTAAAATAACTCGACTTAAAAGCATAGAAAAGTAAATGCTAGGGTTTTTTTAAACAGACTTTTATTCAATTCTTGCCACTGCAGTCTTTATATCTTTGTTCTTGACTGACATTTTCTGTTTATCCTTCACTGACTTGATACTGTCACACCTGCAGAAGCCTCAAGTTTAATTTGCTTTCTGAACAAGAGCCAGAAGACCCCAACTGCCATGAAATTGAAAAGGCTGGGGAATTACAAACAGCCCCTTGTTCCTACCTCTATTCCCTCCCCAGGATGATCTCCCATGAAACACCCTCTCAAACTGCCAGTCCAGCAGACGTGGGATGCATCAGGGGATTATGGATCCGCATAAGCAATTCAGTGACTGAAGTGCATCTTGGATAAAATTTAAGTTTCCAAGTCTGAGTAGGCAGTTCATGAAGCCCCTGTCCATTCCCATCCCTCCCTTCTCCCTACTTATGTGTGTCCAAGATTTCAGGAATCAGGCTTTCTAGAAGTTAATTTCCCATCCTTTTTGCTGAAGGTTTCTTCATCTCTCCGGGTACAAGTGGCCACATTCTGCAGGGAGGATGGAGACTTCCTCTGTCTGAGCCGTGTTTGTTGCTGCTGGTGATTGCACTCTCCAGAGTGAAGCTTGTGCTGAGCTCTGAATTCCCCTCACAAGAATGCAGTTATACTGAGAGCCTTCATCCATCTTTTGAGGGAAAAGAATGAAGCAATCTTCCCTACCAAAAGCGCAGTTTAGGCATGGGAGTAGGGATTTTGGCGATGTATTGTGATTTCTTTTAGAAGCACAGATCAGGCAGGCGCTTGCAGTAGGATACAGGGAATTAAAAAAATAACCTTTATCTCCCTTCTTACTCGCATTTCCCCCTGCTTCTAGCCAACATGCTGCTTTTTCTGAATTTTGTTATTTGTAATTTTAATGAGCTGCATTGCAGGAACCAGTACCTAAGGGCCATATCAGGCGGGTCCTGGGATCAACACGCTTTCTAGGTCTGCCACCATTTCCATTGTGCTCTTCTCAAGGCGTGGCAGAAATGTTGATGACTGTATGACAATGTTAGTGTCACCATCTAACAGGCACCAAGCCACCCCTGATTGTAGAATGTAATATAATGTATGAAGTGTAATAAAAGGCTAAGCAGAGGTAATGCTTATGGGCTTAAGTTACTATCGTTTTCTGATTGTATTTTCTAGGAATTCTCTTACGAAAGATTACATTACATACATTACATTACATACAAAAAAAGCTGCAAACTCCACCTGCAATTACAAACTGGGCAAGCAGCAAGAAACTGAGTTGGGACAGAGCCTAATGTCTTGTGCAAAGCTGCAGGACCTTTGCCTAAGCCTTTGCAGATGGACATTCCTATGCTAATTAGTGGAAGAAAAAGTCAAGAACTGCGGTAGTTAAACTACATTGCTCAGTTAAATCAGGGCAGAAAGTTAGGAAAGGTAGACAATTTAAAATAATTTTGGAGGCTCAGCAAACTCTTAACGTGGAATTTAACTGAATTGTAGCACAGTTACTTTCTACTCTCCAAGTATAGTAATATGCTTTGGCAAAAATAGTCTATTTTATACTGACTGATCATCTTCTTTTGACAGGTTGGCTGTGGGAAAAGATTTAGGTGTCACTGTGAGTAGCTCATGAATTAGATTTCAATTCCTTATAACATAATTGAGTAAATACCCGGAGATGAAATCAGCAAAGTCTAGAGGGTAATAGAAGTTTGGGTAAACAAACAGCATGATTTTTATAGAGAACAAATCATACAAGACACACTTAATTGCTTGTTTTGATAGAATTGCAAAATTATTAACTGCTGCTTATATTTTTTAGAGATAGACTTGCAAAAACATCAAGAGCAGTAAGGTATCCAACTCCTGCTGGTTTTAAGGATTTGCTACATTTTCTCTGGAAAGTTTTAAAGAAAAGTTCATGCTAATTGGCTTGGAGTTTAGTCTTGATACATGACTTCTTAGACCCCCGGGGGTGCCTGTGCCCAGATGGATGTATATGAGTTGTGTAATGATGCTGGCACTGCTTCCAGCACCAGTATTATATGCAGACTTACTTTAGATTTTCATTAATGACTGACAAGTTTGGCACAGAACAGCATGGCAAGGAAACCTAAAGGCCAAAAATTCAGGAAGCCATGAGCATTAATATGATAATATGGTCCTGTAGAACAAAACTGCCATCTGAAATACTTTATCAATCCCCATGAAAACCAAAACCTAAACTGGAACTTTTCACAAGAACAAGAGATCTCAAATAGTTCTGGTGGGAAATTCCATGTATCACCGAAAGAAGAGAGATCGGACAACTCTTGACAAATATAGATGCTGTGAAAATATTCCATTATGCTGAGTAGTTTTCTGAATTTTTTCAAATCATCTAGTTGCTTTGTGTGTGGACCATAGCAAATTTGGAGGTCACTAAGGCAGGTAGATCAAAGGCAGACAATAGTAGCATTCACATCTAATAACACACTTCCCTAAAACAGATCTTTTGTACAGGGAGATAGAAGAGAAACCAGTAATCTGGACAAATATATGCCAATCAGTTAGATCACCTCACCTGTGAGAACTCCTTGGAACTAAATATGGACACCTTTTCTGCCACTGTATAATTGGAAGCTCTCCAAAGGTGACATATATTGTATCTGTTCTACTGGAACAAAGTTGAATCATACTGTGTATTTTTACTAGGAATCTAGAAGGAGGGGGGATAGTGCAGCTAAAAGAAATGGCAAGAAAGCAAGTTTGGCTGAAGTTAGTGATACCTGATTCAAAACAGATGTCCTCAGACAGCCAGTGGTCAAGACTGGGAAAGAAATGAAAAGAAAATAGAAAGGAGGGGATACTCTGTGGGGAAGCAGAAAATGTGTTGAAGAGGGACATAAGGATGCACTGGGACCAATCAATCAGGAATACTTACAGTGGCAATGTAGGGAATGAGGTGGAGAAAATAGGAAGCCCTTGAATGACGAGCGTAGGAGGCAAACTCTGCTGAATGATTGACTAGTGAAAAAGCTTCTGTGGAAGTGCATCAAGAACTGGGTTTTACTGCTCGACAACCACCCAGGAGTTAAAGGAAAAAAAAAAAAGGAGATACTTATAAACCCCAAATTTGGCAGCTCTCTAGGAGGTAATTAAAAAAGACAACACAACCCTCCTCACCACTACCACCCCCACCAAATATTTAGGCTTCTATAGGATCCTACTTTTGGTAGAATTATGATGGATTAAATCATGAACCCAATGTAGTCAGTGTGAATTGAGATCAGGTGGAACATGAGTAATACCACAAAGAAAATAAAGGAGCATGAAACACACTTAAGACTGAACTTCAGAACTGAGTTTGATGTCATATTCTCCATGCATTTAGTCAAGAGAAAATTAAAAAGAAATTATGGAGTGGGAGAGAAAAATACAATTTTATTTTAAATGAATGAAAACAAACCAATATTCTCTATCAATATCATCCTCTTAATGAGCTGAATTTTGAAGATGATGTTTATCAGCTGCCAATCATTGAGATAAAAAAATGTAAATCTAAGTCAAAGTCACCCAGAAAAAGTATTTTGAATTACAGAGGTGCCAATAGAGATTCTGAACAGATTTCACTATGATCTTTCTTTTGCAGCAAGACAGTACCTTTTATTACTAATGTTTATTTTCAATTCTTGTCAAGCTTTTAAATCAATGGAGGATCTGTCCTTTTACCTTCTGAGAGCATAGTTTATTTAAGACTTCCATAAAGGATGGTTTTCTTTTTTTTTTGGAAATCCAAGCACAATAACCAAGCTCATCTGTGATTGTTGTCTCATTTGAATGGAGAGACTTGAAAAGTCTGTGAACAATATCTGTGGTATGTTCAATCCAGCTTGATTTTTCCTGCTTTGCCACATCTTTGTATTCCATCTGGTAATTTATCCATTTGTATAGTTTCTACAATTTTTTTCCAGAACAGAACACAGGTTATATACTCTCTAATTCCTTAGATCTGTCCAAAACTTTTAAAAAAGTTGATGCCATGGCATCAGTTTGCCCATTTGCAGTCCCTTACCACTAAGGATCAGTTAAGCGATGGGTTGATCCTTGTCGATTAATATTTTACTGCATCATATTTGTTCCTTCAGAACTTTTGGCCTGTGGGGCGTGATACTATGCATTTTATATTTACTAAGAGCACTTCAATTTAGGATAGTTCTTCTTAATTTGTAAAGAAATGTGCAACCGGTAGTGAAGAGTTTTGGTAAAGCCATTAGTCCTTTTCACAAGCAATCATTATTCAACACTTAGATTTGTTGGGAGTTTTTAGTGATAATGAAAGGTCAAATAGTTTTTCATTTTCTTGCTGAATAAAGGCCGATACATAAAAACAAAACCCAGGAAAAAAAACCCCAAAACCCAAGAACAACAGAAAAAGGAGTCACAAAATGAAGACAGAATAATCATTGGTGCATATATAAAAGAAGAAGTAGTGAACAGCCACCATATGGAATTAAAGGCTGTGGAAGATCAAAGCAGAGAGCATAAAGTTATGACAGAAAATAGATTTGCAGTATACATGCTTATGTTGTTTGCTATGAATGTGCATGTTCAGCCTACCAGGGTTAATTGCACATATCCATATCTGAAGTACAATGAAAGAACAATTAAATGGCAGTGTTGCTTTTTAGTGAGTGCTCTGCTCTGCTAGAAAACTTTGATTTTCTATTCCTTTCCATGATTGTACCTTTTACTGAAAATCACTTTGAAGCATGAGAGCTACAGATACAATTTGCACATCCACACATTCACTGAGTTACTCGTACACTCTTGGGATCCTGAAAACCCCTTTCGCCTCTCTGTTCTGATGTACACAACTTATGTCCACCCTGTAAGACAGCATAATTTTCTTTTGTCTATTTCATGTGCTGAGCACTTGATGCAAAATGCACATGTGTGTTATGCCAAAATATGTTGAAGTTAGAACATAATTCTTGAAATCACAGAACCACAGGATTGTTAGTGTTGGAAGGGACCTCTGGAGATCATACAGTGCAACGCCTCTGCCAAGGCAGGGTCACCTAGACACGGGAATGGATCCAGAGGAGGGGTGAATGGCTCCACAGAAGTAGACTTCACAACCTCCCTGGACACTTTTTCCAGTGCTTGACCACCCTCAGTGTAAGAAAGTGTTTCTTGGTGTTGAGGTGGAACTTCTTGTGTTCTGGTTTATGGTTATCAGCCTCTTTGAAACAGTTACTTCTACAAAGAGGGTTAATATGAATGCATAAAGCCTGTTTCTGCCTGTAGGTATAGAGAAAGGGCCTTGGCAGAGCAGGTTTTATGGTAACATATTTTCTGGCTGCCAGCCCAGTGCTCTTACACAAATTGGTGTTTTGTTGGGAGGAGAGGCTCATTTTCCTCAGCTGTTTTGTCAGTCATTAATTTGAATCCCTCCCTGTTTGGAAGTGCTGCAGAGTGTTCAGTGAGGCATAAACATGCAAAGCTGTGACACCACTTATTGATCCTGTTGTTCCTATAGGCAGATTTGGTCCTGGCCCTCTGGAAAGGCACCTCTCCAACTTCAGCTCTGACATTCCTGCCTCTTATAGACCAACTTTTAATTGGCAAAGGTTTGTTTCTATTTATGTAGGTATCCCATGCCTTAAGTTGAGGAGGTGTGAACTCCACTGGTACCCTGCACTTGGGCTGACTAATGAAAAGGGAGCTGAGGATACTCTGAAGGTCTCTAAACTGTTTCAAAGATGCTTTGCTTCACTGCAGGACGAATTCACTGGATTCCTAAGGCAAAAAAAACCTGCAGAAGCATGAAAGGAAAAAAGATAGCAAGATGATAAATTCATAGATTCCTTAAGGTTGGAAAAGGCCACAGAAATAATTTGGTCTTTGACCAAATACCAACATACCCAAAACCGTATCATGAAATGCCACATCTGCTTGTTTTTTGAACACTTCCAGGGGTGAAAAAACTATAATAGGAGGAAGAAAGCAGAAAAATCATGAGTGTATGAAGGGTAATCCTGCTCCTGTTACTTGATGCTGACTGCATCTAAGTTTAAGAAATACTAGTTTAATGACTGTGTAAAGACTATATTTTACGTTGGATTTTATTGTTATAGCCTCCCACTGACTTTTCCACACCAGGATGAATTGCTTCGTGACTTGATGTGGGGAAGGTCATTAAAAATAGTTGTGGTCCTTTCACACAGATGTTTTCAATGCTTTGATGAAAAGGATGTGCCCACTAACAGGCCCATTAATGCTAAACATGCCCATTGCAGGGCATTCTGATGGGTCTCTTGTATATGGACAACTGAGCTGCTGAAATATAAAATGGATGTTAACTCTGAAGTTACTGGTACTTTAAATATAGATTGAACTCAAAATTGAATGTCAACGGGAAATGGTGCTGTTTACTGATGTGAAATACTGGTGCATTAGTAAAGTTTTGGAGCTTTTTTATACCTGAAGGCCCATTATACAGAAGTAAATCTCTCCATATGGACTTCTTTATGATCAAAAAATCATAGAAAAATTGGATAGGGTGAAGCAGAGAGCAAAAATTGCAAATATCATAGTGAGACTGGAGAAAGTGTGCTTTTTTAACAAGGAAACTTTTTCTGGCCCATTTCTTTGCCAAGAACACCTTCTTGATGGCAATTAAAAGCAATGAATGGAAGCATCAATGGCAAGTCATTGAGAGTAGTCCCACAATAAATTCTATTAACACTCAAAAGCTCATTAGATAAAATCACAAAACTGGGTTGTGACTTTGAACAGACATTCTTATGTATGAATAATTCTTGGCTCTTTATCCTTTCTCAGTTGTGTGTGGTTGCATGATTCCTCAATATTGTCACTGATATCAAAAACTTAGGTTCAGATTCCAGGTTTATCTAATGGTGGGGCTTCTAGGACTTCTTTTGAAATCTATTCCTTGTCCAGATATATGTCACAGGCCCGACAGTTCTCCCCAGTTACTCAGGCAACATTTCTCCTTGCCTGGTTCCCAAACCCCCACTCATATCCTTTTCATTGCCATGCATTCCATACTAGTTTTCAGTAGTTGGTAATCATCTGTTAAGCCTTGTTTAAGTGCTACTTAGAGATGAATCACCATGTGTATTTGAATGTTTTCCCTCTCTCTTTTTTTAATTGTCTTGTTGATTTTTTTGTGTATGTTCCTGGTGGGCAATGAACTTAGATGGGAGGTGGTTTTATTAATAACAAAATGGCTTATATCTATTAGTTACCTTATGATCTTCCATGAAGAAGAACACTTTAGAAATAAGTATATTTCTGTTTGTATAAGTATATTTCTATACTTATTTGTTTCGGCAGTATTTCTTCAGAGATTAATTACATTGACCGTTTAGATTATTTTTGCTTTATTTTTTAATTTTTCTGAAATTGGTGATGCCTTTTTGGAATGCTGAAGGTTTGAATTCAATCTGCTGCCTCTGAGAAGTCAGCAACTTTCAGGTGATAGTTCAAAAAGTGTGTACTGTGAGAGCTCAGTCGAAATTTTGTATTCTGTTTTATATCAGTGTCTCATATTGACATCTATGTGTAAGCACTGTTGTGAAACAATCTGAATGGTTTCTCAAAAGATGAGATTGTTACTTATACTAAGTTGAAAACAAAAAATTATTGCAGCATATTTGAGCCTTAAAGGTCAGATTCCATCGATTTTATAGAGAAGGACATGGCACTCTTGTGGTGGTCAGCATTGCTAAACCACTAATCAAGTAATCCCTTGTGTAGGTTACATATGAAAATTCATACCTGAAATTCTCTTTAAGTCTTTCACTCAGTTTTCTGAGAAATGTCAAACTCTGGAATGAGTACCAGAGAGTATGCTGGCATGGGCACATAACCAACACTAATCAATAGATCTTGAAGAAGTGACAAGAAGTCTAAGAGATTATGTAAACACAACAAAACTTATCTGACAGACAGAAAGGGTCTTTTCATTGCTACCAGAATCATTTGATCCACATTTCCTGGAATGGCAGTAATACCCTTTACACATTCCATGTACAGTACTCAGGAATCATTGTAAATGCTTATTGTAAAAAATGTGGTAAATGCATATAGGACAAGGTGAATTTAAATGAAACCAAACACTTTAGTAGAGGCAGGATTAGGCCTATTGGCTCCTGGGTCTCATTTCCCTGCTTAAGTACTGGAAACCACTCTTCCTTAAGGATATCAGACTGCTGAAACCTTATGAAGTCCTTTCTCTGCTTCTCTAACCTCTCTGTGGGTGAAGTAGTTTCAGGAGTGCTGCTCATTCTCTTGAAAGTAAATTAATTGAAGTCTTCATACTTTAGATTAGCCACTTAATGTACCATGATCCTTGAAGAGCAAACCAACTACACATTCTATCCTGCTCTTCCATAACTTATTAGAGAGCCACTTTGGGTTTCAAAACCACTCCAGGGATCACAGAACACTAACTTCAGCCATGGAAAACCAAAGTTCAAAGGGATTGAAAGATGAGAGCTCACTTATCACTGGCCAGGAAATAGAAAACAAAAGCCAAAATCTGTTTGCGACTGGAAGTAAAATGGAGCTTTCCTCACGCTCTTTACCTGTTCTCTCAAAGACTATAAAAACAGTTTTATAGAACAGTAAACCAGCTGTGGTTGATCATATTAATTTGTATTTCCTGAATAGTCATTACTGCTCTGTATAAAATTTTTGCCTCTTATTGGTCTGGAAAGTGCTTTCTGGTCTGGTCTAGTCGACCAGAGAAGATGACAGAACATTCTCCCAGCCATATGAGGACGAAGAATTGTAGGACAAAAGACACAGTGCTGTTCTCAGTAGCAGGCAGGCAGTGCATGTGCCCTATTTTTCCCATAGGAAGATACCATTACTTTCAGTAAGCTGCTTAGGAGCATAGGTTCTCATTCAGAGGTTGGGTTGGAAACTCAGGACCTTCATGTTTCAGCTCTTTGTTAGTACCCATGCATTTCTCTGCATATGTGATCGTATTTATTATAAAACAAGGATGTTGAAAAAGTTCTTAAGTACAGGTTTTTATGCCTGTTCCATTCTGATTAGCCCAGAAGTCTTGCATTCCCTGCAGCCATGTAGAGCATGAGTTGCTATCCAAACACACAAGATCTTGAATTTCCCTCACTACAGGGCTCCCCATCCGCTCTCAGAGATGTCTTCAGTGGGTTTTTTGAAAAACCTGCTGGGTTCACTTCTAGAGAGTTTAAAATGGGAAGATGAAGGGGCAGTTGAGATGAGTGTACAGAAAGGAATTATTTAGGTTCTACTTCCAGGAGGAGAGACACCAGATTTGAATCCGAGTTTTATTCTAGGAGAAGCCTTAATCTCAGAGAGCGTGAAAGCTTGAATACAGAATTTATATGACAAATTGCCTATTCTGGTTTTCTCTTGCTCAGCATACTGGCTGCTGTGATTCCCGGCCTCAGCTGCTTCACTCATCCTGATCCCAGCTTGTGGATTTAGTGTCTGGTTCTGGGAAATCTGTGGTCTGACACCATGGATATGGCAACAGTGTGTATTACCACTCCCTTTCTAGTCCACACAGGTACCTGTATGGAGCTTTGCCTACTATTTGAGCAGACATACCAGAGGAGTGCCAAAAGTAAAACCCAACACGAACTGAAAATAGTTCTGTATATCAGTAGATGCATACATTATTTATCCATGCTTGAATTTTAATGCAGAGGAATGCCATTTACTCATTAGTTTAGAAGCCAAAAATACCCACCACTTACATGTTGACTCTGGGTTGTCTTCTGTTCCAGATACTACATTTTTCTTCCATTTCCCAGACGGAAGATATTAAATGTCAGTGTTTGACCGGCAGTATTTTTTATTCCTGTAGCAGTAAGTAATGCAGATCAGCAGTTACTGTAAGGGTTGACTGGGATCCAGGTAGAAGGTTCTTATCCATAGCCCCACGCTGTGATATAGTGAAATGACTTGCAGCACAGTGCAGTGTGATACTAGAAGTTTCTAGTCTCCCTGTCCAGCCAGGGAGCTACAGAAGAGCTTAGATTTGGAGACAATATTGTAGACTGACAGATCCTTACCCTACTATGTTGTCTGGTGAGTAGGGAGGAGTCAAGTAGCTTCTCCCCCGAGAGCAACATGATGAATATCTGTGTAAAGTGCATTGCAGATGGGCATGGATAATCTTGTTCTGGATGAAATAAATGACACTATTTTCTTTGTCTTAATTTAGATCAAGATGTTGCATTCTGGCTTAATTTCTTATTAGGGTCATTCAGAGTACAGTTACTTTGGGCCAGTTCACTCTGAACCAAGAAAATGGCAATGATTTTCCAAGGGGCAGTGCACCCTGAATTATTTAGCACAGGAGAAGAAATTGTACATGTAGAAAAGTATTCTAAGGTGAGGACTTTTGCACAATAAGCTGTCTTTTCTTAATCAGACTTGCATGACTTTTGACAAGCTGAATGTTTCATTTTTAAAAATGGAAAAAAATCTGATGTGGGTAAAATAGGCTTGCTAAAGGTAGAGAAGCCTTTTTCCTTCTATCTTCAGACTTACTGTATTGCAAGAGGAAGAAAATACACCTGTGATTTCTTTTTATCACCACAGTAGAACATCACAGTGTTGTCATTATTTTGTATATACATATATAAGTAGAAAAGTAATATATTAGGCAAAACAATGGTGAAGTAAGCACATAAACCCGCTCAAATCACTGCAACCTACAAAGGTTAATTTTTACTTCTGAAATGAAAATTTAAGGCAGGTTTGTATCTAGTACATTCAGCTAATTGAGGGAATATACTTTGTTCTTTGAATTCTATTAGACCTGTGCAGTTTTAAAGCCCCTTGGTAACGTATTTCATTGAAGCGCCCCCTTCAAACACAATTAAAAAGATGATTATTGTAAATGATGTCATATAAATGTGTAACAGGTTGGTTTAGGACAAAGAGTGAAGGGATGAGTCATTCCTGCTCTAGGCTATGTTGGAAGTATGAAAAAATTAAATATGGAGATTGGGAGAAAAGGACAAGACATCATAAAAAACATAATGGAATAGGTGAAGAAAGGGACTGGAAAGGGCAGAAAAAAGACTGGAAATTAGAAAAGAAATGATAAAAAAAGGCTAGAGGGGCAGAGAACAAGGCATTACTATAAATAGCTGATATCTCTTGGGAAGAAGTATCTGTCATCTTGTTATATCTCTACAAATTGACACTTCTATCGCAGTTGCTGTCACTGATGTTCTGCAAATGCTCCACTGCAAAAAATGTTGAAGAAATAGGGATAAAAATGTCATTTCTAAGTGCAAGTGGGGATACCAAGGTTCTACACCTAACTGCTTACAAATCCCAAGTCTTAGTAGTACCCTGTATGTTATAGCACAGTATTTATTACTTCTGAGTTGATTTTGAAGCCTTGAAGTACGAAAGTATTGTCCAGAATGAATCTTAACCTTAAGCACTCTCAAGGTCTTCCCATATGAGACAGTGGATTTGGTTGGTTTTTACTCCAATAGCTCCCATGCTGAATTCCTCAAATAAAGTTTCAGTGTTACCAGTGTGCTGGAGAAGAAGGTATTGTTCTTCCTGAGAGGAAGGTTGCAAGCGAGTACATTTCCTGCATGGACAGAGTTGCTTGCATGCAAGCATGGATTTGGTAGTGATGGTATATCTGAGTATTTGACTGTGCAGCCTTGCTATATTCTTCCCCCACATTTCAGGGAAATGTATATACATTTATTAACAACTCTTCTTCTACAAAATTTTTATGTCACATTAGTAGATTGAATATGAAAAATGATGGCAGTTCCAAAAGGAGTTTTGCTACCCAATGCAGCCTAATCTAAATAAAGTTAATATCTACTGCCAGAACTGGGGAGAAACTGTATGTGCAATGAGGTCAGAACACTCATCAAAAATTTCCATTTGTTACACGATTACATGTTAAAATGATCTGAAATTTGTCTCCATATTAGGTATATTAAAATACTTTTGAACACTGAATATTTTTGTATCTGGCCATTTGATCATGGAGGTTCATATTTCCATTAAGGAAGGCAAATGAGACAATGCATTTCAGTGTGGGTATTTTGTGATTCAGATCATCAGCTCATTTTCTCAGACTGTTCTCAAGTCAAATATAGCCTTAAATTTTATTGCTAAGATTTTCAAGTAAGAGGGTATTTTTGGTGTTGTTTTGGGTTTTTTTTTCCTGCAGCTGTATCTCCTTCATGTGTACACATAAAAATATGCTAACCATCCCTTCCTCAATTATTTGCATGATTTCATGTAGTTCTGTTTCAAGATGAAATAGATGTATAAGAAATTGTTTTTAAATGCTGCTGCTTTCTGTGGGCTTTCGGAAACATACGACTTATTAATTGTTACAAACATGCTTAAGGTAATTAAAATCTATGGAGTAATATTGTATAGATAGTGCACGTACATAATGTGTATCACTTTCCATTACGTGTTCTTAACTAGACATTTTTGAAGATGTAAAACAAGAATTGACAGAATACCAAGTATGAAGAGTGTTTTGAGGGACGAAATAGAAGAAAACGAACACTGTCATTTATTATCTGTGAGTTTAAAATTTCTATAAAATACAGAAAATAAACACTGTTGCAGGGTTATGCTGATCATTCTTTTGTTTACTTGAAGCAAGCTTAAGTTTTATTGATAAATTATCCTTTTGAATATCTTGAACTCTGTCTACAGAGTATTTCTGTAATGTAGCACATTAGAGTGAGAACAGTTTGGACCATTTACATAAAGAAAGGATTGCCAGAGGGAATGAATCCAAATGGCACTAAAATAGTAAAGCCCACAGAAAACTTAGTGTTACAGAAGACAAGTTATTTTGTATTCCAGGCTATGTACTGATCCTAAGTGCTATCAAGAAGGTGGAAAAGAGAGGATATAAAAATGCAGCAAAAATACAGATTTGGTACTTAAATTAATTGGAAGAACATGGACATTGTGCTGTAACTTAATCTCTCCTTAACCTTCTGCATGACTTTTAACTCAAGAAGTAGACTGAATGCTGAAGTAGGTTGAAAATATGTTAGGAGCTTTAATTTGAACTGCTACAGAAATAGAATGTGCTGTGCGGCTGCCCAGATATTTGCCACTCCTCACATGCCAGCACTACCTGGCCACACTGAGAAGGAAATTGATGGCCAGTGTCAGAATCCAAAGCCACTTTTCTGAGCAGATCAACTCCTTCCAAACCACCACTGGCCAGTGCTCAACATGACATTTTCAGTGTCTCCTACACAGTGGTAAACATCATTCTGGATTTACGTACTGAAGAACTAGCACTTTAAAAAGAGGATTGGATTTAGGATCCAACCTTGAGCTCCAGCAGCAGTTCCTTGCTTTAGGACTTCTCCATTTAGCTCATGAAACCCAGGCTAATGTATACCTGAAGTATTCAGTCTGATCTCTGTTGTAAGCCCCAGAGCTGAAAATCAGGCAAATCAAAAGGCTGTAGAGGAGACATAAAAATTGCTTATCTGTTAATACTGTTGGGAGCTGAGTGGCAGGAAGCACCTTGGTCCAGTAGTACTGTTCTTTGTGACGGCCCTCTCCTGCTTCCACATCAAAGTGCTCTAGTGGTTTGTTTGATTACTTCTCTCTCTGTGGGCAGTTTTAATGTTAAAATTAAGTCTTGATAAGGATGAAGATAAGTACGTAGGAGAAGAAATGCTTTAAGTAGTTTTCCTATGTCTCAGATCGCTGTGGGTCTTTCAAAATCTGCCCAAGTCTGATGCTTCTGAGAGTGGTTCAGGTACCCTGGTATGCCCCTGCTTAGCTATTTGCACTTGAATCAGTTCTGTTCCACTGCCACAATTAGGTCTGCCTCAGCTTGCTCATGTAGAAACTGGAGGAGCTGTGCAAAAGCACTATCAGGTAACTGGCAGCAATTTTTTACTTTCAAAACTCTCAGTACTAACTTGAAATACACTTTATTGAATAAAGTCACTGCAACAACAATCAGAGGCACTTTAAGGCAAATATATTCAGGCAAATGCTGTTTCATAATAGCCTGTTGTGCGTCACTGAGGATTTTCGCCCAAACATTTCTTCTAAATGGACTGTAGGCATTATAGGATGGCACTCTGAACCGACCATTAATTCTAAAGATACTTTATTGTTACCTGGGCTAGTTACGCATCCTTGGCCTTAATATCTCTTTTTTTTCCTGAGTCCAGAACCTTTTTATCATTTTTCAGGCATATTGACCTTCAATCATGCAGTAAGCATGCCAAATTTTTCTTCTTGAGCTAACACAATGTGTCAGTCATGCAGATCACTCTTGCTCATTCTTATTTGTAGATCAGTTTGTTCTCTGAGATGAGATTTGATGTCCTACTGTTATTTTAAATGTTCTCACCTCTGTCCCAAAGTCTTTACCTGCAGTCACCCTTCCTGACTTTCAAACTAAACAGCAATCCTTCAGTTTGACATTTTAAAATCTTGTCAGCCAAATCATCTCTGGAGAAAAGGAAGCTAAGTACTTAGAAGGATATACTGGCATGATTGTTCTGGGATAAATGAACCAGCCTTTCTCCATGCATTTTATGTGGAATTATAGCCCGTTCCAGAATGTCAGTAGTTAACCACATATGAAAAGTATTTAAAAATGTGTTGGTAATTGTAGTCAATACATTTTTTTAATGTAATTTAGTTATTATTGACAATTGTGTTGACCTGCAAAAATTAGGAAATGATGAAAATCTGATATACTTTCAACTGTTGGAAATTATCATAAATTTTTGGTCTTCATGACATTGAAAATCCCCACTATTCTGGTATTACTTAGTCATTGTAATTTTAAGGAGGCTGTTGAAACCAAAGGTTTTATACAGGTATTTTGGTTTCACTACCATCATCTGTCAATGTGTAACAATATTTTAAAGTCTTCTACAAACCTAGAATAGTTGCACTGAAAACATCATGTTATTAAATCACTAAATGAGAGTGCTATTAAGTTTTCATAGCTTAAGTTTTTATAAAAGAGCAACACACCAGTTTGGCTCTTCTCAGCAAATCCAGAGAAGCAAATCCACTCTGGTCTGTATTCAGGCAGGGATGGGTAGCAGTGTGGAATGTAACCCTTATATTTAATAGCATGCTTGAGGACATTGGCTATGCAGGTCACTGGAGTCAGTGGAGACATGTAGTTGCCTCTGAGAGCTTCTCCTTTAGAAACTTATCTCGAATGTCATCCCTGCCTCCCAGCTTCTGCTTACCAAGTGTGCAAGAAGCCACATTTCATGGCCTTGAAAACAGGCCTCTTGGTCTTATATACCCCAACAACATCCAAGTAAGCAACCTGAATGTGGCCATCAAAGATTGCATTCCAGCCAATCCAGCCCATTGTGCCCTTACGCAGAAGCAGGAGAGGGTTACAGTCCTTGACACAGGAAAATGTAACCCTGCCATGCCCAGTGAGGCGCGTTTTGTGGCATCGTGCTGGGAGGAGAGCTGAGCCATCCCTCTGGCTGAGGTGTCTGCTGCTCGATAGCCACTGGGAGCTGCTGAGACACTGCACAGGAATCAGATTTATTTAGAACCTGATTTCTACATTTGCTCTGTGTCCAATAACTCTACAGCAACATAACAAGAGCCTTTAAAGTGGGTGTTTATCCACTGGGCAAATAGTGCTGCAAGGAAGGGTTAAGATAGTAAATGCTGCATTTCCATCCAGTGCTAGGAATGTGAGAACAGTTTTATGATCCTTGTCACTGAGCATGTAAGGATTGTGTACTCATTCCTCTATTTCCTTCTAATTTTGGAGCTGCTTTGCCTGTGCAAGTTAAATCTAAAATTTAAATTAAAATTGTCTGCTCATGTATCCTGAAGGATCTCAGATTATTTTGGATTCTTCTTAAAATAATTAAACTCAGAATATTTTATAAAATACTTAAGTTTGGGCAAAGCAAATTAGACTGCTAGACAATAGATATCTTGAGTACTCATTGCTTTAGTTGCCAACTCCAGCAGTTATTCTTGGGGCTTCACTGGGCTAAAGTTAGATATCTTTCACTGAATCTGCATTTCCTCAGGCCTCCACCTCCCCCCCAAAAACATTAAATATTGGAAAACTCATGGCAATAGGGGGGAGAGAGCTGAAAAGAGGGAACATAATAGGATTTGTTCAATAACTGAGTAAGTAGCCTCAACCAGCTGGTCTGAAAGAGCATTTTTATCTGTCCCTGTCTTGAACAGGAGTTCAAGTGGCCAATTCACTTGGTGCAAACTGGATGGTGTGAGAGGAAGTCAAAAAAGAAAGCATGGCTTTAAAAGCTTGTTCTCTGGTTCGTTGTTAAAAGGCTATTTTTGAATCAATAAATAGTGAAAAATTTTGTGTGAATATAACTGAAAGTATTTTGTGCATCCTGCCTGCTTACTGCATTATCCTGTGTTACATAGGAGAACATGAAATTTTGCTTCATACTTCATTGATCTGCATGATGCAGGAAAGAAAATAGAATGAAAAACATGGCCAAACCTGTCAGACTCTAAATTTTGATAATGCTCAGATTGTCTGGAAGGGAAAATACTTTCTTAATTCAGCTGAGGGAATGTGATCTGACCCCCCCCAAAAAAAATTTTTTGTTGTTGTTGGAATGACATGTCACACAGTACAGAGGCAAGCTGAAATGTGCAGTGTGGTTCACAGACCCTTTTCTGACTGATTTTCTCTGTGCGTTTGCATGGCTTGATTTTGCATTGGTTTCTCTTTTTTTTTTTTTTTTTTCCCCAAGCAAACACACTTTACTTGCTAGCAGGATACCAGCTGCTGTTCTAATTTAGCATTGAGCCTGTGTCCCAGTTTCACATTTGTGATATGCTAATATAAATTTCTCTGTGCTTCTCCAATGCACATAGAGTGCAAAGAAATCCTGTTCCTTTTTATTGCGTTACTTGTTAGGGTCCTGCAGCCTCATACTGCCATGAACAAATATCAGTGTTGTAGAGTGATTTCTACTGCACTTGAAAGCTAATTGACAGTGCTAAATCTCTTGTTGTATATATTTCTCTTAGAAATAGCTATTTTGTTTTATTCTGAAGTACTTACTATAGATGGGGAAAACAACCTGTCATATTGATCTCTAATGTATATGATTATACAAATATACCTCACTTTCCTTAATTAGCATCTTGGAGATCTGCTAGATCTCATGCGTAGCTACAAAATGAATAATCACTTACAGCTTACAGACATATCAAAATCATTAAAGTCAGTAGAAGAAATCATCACTATCGATGATTTATCTTTTGCCCATCCTGTCAAGTCGTTCTTTTGTGATGCAAGTATATGTAGGCAGGTGGGAAAATATGCAACACACTTTCACTTAATGCCCTTTTGATATGCCTCCTACATCTATTCCCAACATACAAGCTGTGGCAAAGGAATGAAAAAGCCTAAGAGCTCTGAAGTCTGGGTGTAAATCTGGCTATGGATTCAGGTTCCCTCCCTTTTTAAAAATAAATGCTATTAATTGCCCTTGAAAGGAAATTTTATTTATAGATATAAAACACGGATTGCTAATGGTGGGAGTCAGGCAAGAATTCAGAAGGTAAAGGAGAAGTAGATGAGGAAGGGGCAAGCTGAGTGCTCAGGGGTCCATGGTTTGCAGTAGAGAGGATGCAAAATGTCACAACTAGTGGTTGCATGATGCCCATGGGAGCAAGACCGGGGGAAAAGGAGGACTGTGAAGTTCTGCAATGTGCACATTTAGTGTGACATTTGAGAATGGCCTTTACCTTGGGAACAAATGAGCAGAGGCGTGGTGGATTTGGCCCTGTGTCCTCCCACTCCATCTTTCTTACCAAGCCTGCAAAAAATGGTGCCAAGTGATGCTTGTTCATCTCTGACTGCTGTGTGCATGGAACAAGCTGGTGTGGTTTGCCTGCAACATCACAACCTGCTTTAGTGGGTGGCTGAATACTAAACTCAGGCATAAGGGATGTGGGAGGGCCTTTTGAAGAACAGTTGTGAACTGTGAAAAGTCATTGAATAGGGGAGAACACTCGGCTTAGCTTCTGCTCCATTTTTTAAATTTGGTTTGTAAAACCATTATAAGGAAGGAAACTGTGATGGCAAAACTGATAAAAAGTGGGAGTTGAGGAGAGGAGTCCAGGAAAAGCTTCTTAAAGGCCAAATCTGTCAATTATATTATTAACATGTCTTATGTATCCTTTATGAAAAATTGTCAGTTTGGAACTAACAGATGTAATGAGAGGGATGTACAGTTGATGCTTCAATGGTCCACCACTTTCAAGTATTGCAGCAATCATGAAAATGTCATAACTTTTGTCATAAAAAAAGAAGCCACTAAGACCAGAAGGAAAGTGTTAATTATGGGCTAGGACTATGATTGAAAATTCAAAGAAATCTCTGACTTCAGCTGCTTGTACTTCATATCTTGATGCCCAGGGTGCAAAGAAGGGGATGATGCTAAGGTAACACATGCATGCCTAGATTAAATGCTGATCCTGAAATCAAATGGGATAAATGATTAAAAGCAAAGGAAGATTACAAAGGTCTGCAGTGTATGTACATAAAAAGCCCCAGGATCAGCTGAGGTAGGGGTTAAGTTGAATAGACAGCAGAGCATCGGAGGAGGAGCAAAAGTTGAAGACATGCATATTTAATACATGTTTAACTATGCTCCAGGATTTTATCTCACTTTGGTTTGCTGGTTTTTAGCAGCAAGGACATTTGTCTTTAAATTAGTGATCTAGAATCCTTTATTGTAAGTAGTGTAGGGAAGCAAACAATTTTTATGCCTAAACATCATATTAAATATGTTCTAAAAATGCTCATTTCTTTTACCAACCATGAATGGAGCTGATAGTGATCCACTCTCCCGCTTAGGTGAGACAAATCCAAATCCTTGTTTATAGTACTATAATCAGGAAGTTATTTGTTTTTTAAAAGAAATGCTGCATTATTTTGTGCTGTTTTAGTGTTTAAAGCAGTCATTAAGCAGAATTAAATCTGGCAGGCAGAGGGCACCCTGTCTTCTTGATGGCAACACTCAAATAAATGTAGTCTGCATACAAACCCTTGGGGTGCCTGAACACAAAAAATCACATTATTTGTTCTAAAGATCAAATTCTCATAATTATATTGGACCTTTTGACTGAAACATTAATTGTCTCATCAAACCATGTTTGAAGTGGTAAGCCCAGGGAAATAGAGAGGACTTCTGACACCTGCCTCCTGTGAACATCAAGGAATGTTATTGTCAACAGCAAGAGAAAGAAAAGAGATCCGCTGTGCCCAACACTGCTACCTGTCCCTCTACCAGAGGGCAGCCTGCAAGGAGCAGGACCCATCTTGTCTGAGAAGTACAGGGTCAATTTATAATATGTGGGCTTTTTACTGAGAATAGTTTTGTTTAAATGCTACAGACGAGGTCTGGCACCTACTGATTCACAGTTTGGTTTCCAATCTGTGCCTGTTTGGCCATTTCTGAAAATTTTTTAATAAATGTAAGAATGAATCCTGCATTATTGCATAGACATCACTTGGCAGGTTCAGCCATAGCTTTAAGTGGTCAGACTGGGTAGTTTGAATTTTCGTAAGCTTTTGTAATGATTGCTTCAGTGGTCATCGTCTCTCTCTCAAAGCAAGTTTTCTTTGTCAGATTGTTGCTATTGAACAAATTAAAGAAAACAAGCCATGACAAAATTCTCTGAAGTCTGAGGTCAGCTTGATGCACAGGACACACAGAACACACAGGACTCTGCTTAGCTTCTCTTCAGCAAAGAGAATTTCACAATTACACTACAATATCTTAGACAGTGGATTAGAATACGATGCATACAAAAAGAACTTAAGAAAAGCCCACGTGGTGAAAAGACATTCTGTTAAATGTTAAATGTCAGTTAAAATGACAAGAAAACAGCTGCAAGAAAATAGGAGTTTCTTACATGGAGTAATTGAGTTGTTCACAGGGTGGAAATGTAATCACACTCTTAACATTTAACAAGAAGCCGAGAGATTTCAAGAAAAACTGTCTTGTTTTCTAAGATTAAGAAAGTTAGTGACTTTTACTGAGTGGCTTGAATAAGGGAAGTATTTTCACAAAAGTTTTCTTTTAATGAAAACTCAGCAGGTCCTTTAGTGAGAAGCACATCAGCTTCTTATAAACTGTTATTCAGCCAGGCCCATTCCCTTTGGAGCAGCATGATGGAATTTCTACACTTCAGACAGATGAGAAATAAATGGGTTTGGGAAAGGCACACTAGAGATCATACAGTGCTTTATCTGTAGCTGCTGAAAACTTGCAGGGAAATGAAAAGGGTCTGGCTGAAGTCTCACTCTGCAGACACAGAAGTCTTGGTAAATAGGATGAAGTAGATCAGGCTGAAACAGAGTGCAGGGTTTCCAGTCGTTCTTCCTGCCAAGGAAGAGAGAGACACTGGATCAGTGATTTGGCGCTTGTTCGTGTGCTTGGTTGAATCAAAATGCTTTGGAATTTGCTTACAGTTTTAAACTTGGGGTAGAACAAGTTGGTAGTGGCTTTGTGTGCACACGTGTGTGTGTTTGTGTGTATTTGGTTTTAAGCTTCTTTTAGATAGTTGGCTGGATTTGGAAAACAAAAGTATGTTACTTTCTATGGTTTCTTTCAAAGTCTCAGCCAGGCAAGACACTGCAGCCAGGCCTTCCAGGGACATACCAGAGGTTATCTCTGTTTTGCATGTCTGGAAATGTAGGCCAAGATATTTCAACAGAAGAATAAAAATGAGCCTTTGCTTGTGCATTCCCACTTCTTAAGATAAGTGACCTGATCTGGCATTTGACCCAACTCTCTGTAATTCCTGTCTGATTTTTACACCATCCACTTCCTTTGACCTTGGACACAGCATCTTGTTGCTGTGGCAGATAATGTGACTTGGCATAATTTTTCACTGACCACGATGAGCACCTGAGCAGTGGGCTAGACTTGATATCACAGCATGCCCTGTTATATGTAGATAAACTTGTGGTGAAAGTTTCTGTAGCCAGATTAACAGTACTTAGTTTTTCCAGGTTTTCAGCTGAAATCAGGATCTGAGTAGAGCTGTGTCAAACTTTCTTTGGAGGAACCTCTGCAGAGACCTAGACTGCAGCTGAGCATGAAAGATGCATACAACTAATTGTTTTTAGGGACCACATATTCATTTAGAGCCTAAGCAGTTTGCATCTGGAAAACATTGGTGAGTTAAGACCAAGTGGTTTTAGTGCTTTAAATTCAAGCTCATTTTTCCCAGGGAATCTGCTGATCTTTGAGACATTTATACCACTCGCTTTCTTAGGAACTTTATGCTGCCACCCACAATCATGGTCTTTAATCCCAGATTTATCTTGAAGTTGCAGCCTGTGTTTGTTGTATGTTAAGGGGGGCAAAATAAACTGCACTTTATCAAAGACATCTGTCAAGTTTGACAGAAATACCCAGCCACTGCTTATTTACAGGTCCTCAGATTGATGATTATTGCAAACAAGAAACAGTTAAAAAAGTAAATGTGAGTGCACATTCTTCCACCATGGCAACAAAAGAGAGTTGTGGCTGTCTGGCATCCTTTTTTTGGCAGAAAACTGAGAACAACATGGCTTGATGATTGTACTATGACCAAATCCCTTGTACTGACCACTTTCAAATCTATATTTACACATGTTCCTGTAAAGGGAAGGGCTGTCTGACCCAATTGTGCTGAAGAGAAAACACAAGAGCAAGGAATTTATTTTTGTTTTGAAACATTTTTCACCATATATCATACCTTCTTTCTTTCATCAATATCAACTCAGTATACTTTTCCCCCCCACCCCCAAGGAATGTTTCTTTTTGCATTAGAAAACAGTTTTAATCTATAAAAGATGGAAGACAGGACAGACATGTGTGTTATTTACAGAACTTTTTCATTCATATTAAAACAGGTATCTCAGTTGTTTAACCTTGACATCCTGTAATCTCTGTTTTTACTTTAGCAGTTGGGTGCCTTCTAAATGTCCTGTATTTTGTGCTGCACTGTTGCATTCATCCCAATAATGGCCAGAATTGAATGGCTCCAGCAAGTTGCTGAGAACAGGAAGATGTGAATGCAGCCAGGGCTGCTGAAGTATAGGGAAGGATATATCCTAACACATTTTTTCTCCCCCCATCTGGTAATCCCTGATGACTGATTGGATGGGGCTTTCAGGGCTTTAGCTGCTTCATTCACTGTGCGTAGTCCAGATGCCTTTTATTGGAGCTGGAAACACGTACCTTTCTAATGGGATATGTTTCTAGGTTTTGGCAAAGAAGGGTAAAATTACAAATGAATCATGAAAACATTTTGCTGGATCACTCACTCCCCTTTGCTGTAATTTTATTTAGCCTCTTATTTTAAATAGCTTTTGTTCAAAATACTAGAGATCTTTGCTTAGTTATTCAGCGCGTTTGTGCTCTGAGTGCCTCTAATGATTTCTTGGCTTCAGACTGTCCTCAGGAAGCTATTCATAGCAAAGCACACATTAAGGGCAGTCCTCATCTTCAGTTAATTTGAATGAGAAAACAGATTCCAGATATTTTACCTCGAGTTAGTTTATTTTAGTAGACATTTAATGGTCTTCGTATGTATTTTATTATGATGTTTCTCTTCATCAATTCACCCACTTTCTCATCAAGTTCAACCCTCATCTTAGCACACACGTGCACACGCCAACACATCCTCACAAATGCAATGTATTGCTGACACAAAATTCCTTTCTGAAACAAAGACTCAGAGTCAGACTCTCTCACATCAGACCTTCCCACTGCAGAAAAACCAGGTTCAATGAAATAGTGGTTCAATGTATCTTTTATGCAGACATTATTAGTAAGATTCTCTGCGTAACAAGATTGAGACTTCAAGACTCTGTGTCCTTATCTGAATAATTATCTGATGATAATCATGAATCTCCCTTGTTTCCCTGTTCCATGTCTTATAATCAGCCAACACAGACAGCAATTTATTATTCCCTTCTTCCCCCTGGCAGCCTCTGACGTTCTGACACTAGATCCAGGAGCTGGTGGTGACTGCTCTGTCACTGCATTTGATCCCCAGATAGGTCAGTGAAGTCACCAACCTGCTGACCATGTGGCAGACAACAATCAGTTCATAAGTAGGTGTGGGAAGAGTCACTAGTTAAATGCAGTGCAATCAGTCTGGAAGTTGGCATTAAGAATATAATCTTAAACAGAGTAATTAGGTGTTTGCCAAAATGTCTTCCATTGCTCAGAAGCTTTCTGCATCCCCCTTCCCATGCCTAGTTACCGTATAAGTTTCTATCTTTACAAAACATTGGAGAAATCACATATTTTAGAAGAATTTTGCCAATTATATTGTCTCTCTTTGAGAGATTAAAAAAAAAAAAAAATGACTGTGATTCCTGAGACTGCTCAAGGGGTAATAATCTTGAATTGTTGTTTTCAATGAACATTTTGTTACAAATTGCAAAACTGGGATGCAAAACAAACCTTTATGTAAAAACATAGGAAAGATAATGTCTGCTAGAATGATGAGAAGATGTTTTCTCCTATTTTTGACTAGGAGCTTAATTACATCATTCTCACTCTGTGGGAAATGTCATAATTTGCTAAATGAGATGTCTTATGTGCAGTTTTTTACTCCCTTTTGTACACACAGTCCTTCCACAGCATCCTGATGCTACAAAGTCAAGGTAGAAAGAAGCCCTTCCCCTCTCCAGTTGATGTCTCCATTGTTCATGAGTTCCTGTGCTTTCTCAGTCTAACTTTGCTTTAATTTCCAGGTGTTTTAAAAGATTTAAAGACAATGGATATTAGACTCTTTGGTTGCATGGGCACTGTTAAAAATACATGGAAGCATTTCCATTAAGAAAGCAATCTTTCTACAAGACACTGGATCTTGAAATACCCTGTGGTGAGGCTTGTTAATTTTATGTAGGGGATAAACTAGACAGGAAACTATTATTATACATATATTAAATAAAATTCTAGATATTCAGTTTGTTTCTGCCCAGATTTTTTCCCCTTAATGTGTCTTTTGGCTTCATGCCTCATGCTGCACCCAAGGTGTACTATTATGGCATGACACTGAACATCCTGTTGTGCCGTATGTTCCAGCAGATGTTCTTGGGACTTATTTCTGTGCCATTTGAAATTAATTTCAGTAGACTCTTCAATTACATACTTCTCGAATTCTTCTGCAATTGAAAATACAGGACTCCTATGATTTGAATATATGTATATTTTATACACACATGCCCATGATTATGTATTAATATATATATACCCAATGTCTGTTTAATATTAATCCACAGTCATGTGATGAGCAACAGGAGTGTAGTTAGTGGTTAAGCCAAGATCTGAAAAGCGGCAGATAGAAAATATCTGGTATGGCACACTTTATGCTTCGGGGGAAATTTGTTATAGGCGATCTTATTTCATCTGAACCCTTATCATCCCTTTTCATGGGTGATGCTAAAGTGAAATTCTTGGCTCAATAGAGATAAATAACTACTTTTAAAGGAATTTATTTTCTAAAAATAAATCTCAAATAAATTCTAGCCAAAATTAATTATCCCAATATATGGATTCATATGTTATTTTGATACAGGTTTGATTGCTTTAGTGACTGAAGTTTTAGGCATATATTTAATTTATTAGTGCTTGTTCTTACCTTTTTTATTTTTTCTTGAAATATAATGGAACCGTTTATTTATTATATCTCTCTTTGGAGATTTAGAAATTATTGATTTATTAACCAAAATTAAGAATTAATTCTAAAAATGGTAAATATTAAAGAAAGATTTTCTATTTTAATAGATATTTATGAATGTGATTCTTTAAAGCGTTTTATTCAAAATGGCAGGAGATCAGAAGCTTTGATGGGCTTGGAGCAGAGCTTAGAAAATAATGAACAAATTTGGTTGTACTTAGTACTGACCTTTCCTGTAAATATTTTATTGGTTTGTTACAAAGGAAACCTTAGTGAAATAAAATTAATCAAGGTCTTTTCTGAGTCTTTGTCCCCAGTCACAATCTACTGTGGAACAGCCACTATTTCCATGATGATAATTCTCATTCAAATGGAGAATTCAGTTGGGCCAGCAAATGCCAGAGACCTAAAACTGCAGAGAGGACTGGGGAAAGCAGGCAGTGGGATTAATCTGGATGGGATTTTGATTTTACACAGACAGTTTTGTTAGCAGCAGGTCCTCAGGAACTAAGTGTTAGGTTCCAGGAATAATGCAAAGACTTAATATTCCTTATGCCTTGTATGAAATGATACATTCCTTGTTTGTCTCCTGGTTTTGAAGCCTTTTGGGCTGCCACATTTGTGTTTTCTAAATATTTGTGCATAACCAGGAAAGCTGGAAAATTGGTTTTATTTATTCATTAAGAAAGTTGAAATTGAAGGATAATCCATGACTCAGAGGTCTAGGGTTCTGGGAAAAAACACTTAATACCATGAAGAAATTGCAAGACTTGCCAGTGTTGCTCAGGTGAATCATAAAGTTCAAGACTCAACAACTTTTTCTCTAAGTAAAATATGTGCCACTTCCACTTGAATGTACAGACAGCTGGCAAAAGTCTTCACATTATTTATTTAAGAAATGGCAGCTACGGAGGCTGCATTTCTCATTTCAAGTACATCTTTACACTGGACCAAAAACCTTCCCAATTCTTCACCCAAGTAAATGTGGGAGACTCAAAGCTGAAAAATAAGTTCCCAGAAGTAATTCCTCTCTGGAAAGCTTCAGTTGTCTCAGTCATGTCTTGCTTTGGGTGCCAGGGAAGCTCAGAGGTGAGTTTTGAAGGTTATTGCAGTGATTGCTTGCAAACACTGTAAACCCATCACCATGTCTGATGTGCTCTATGTTTCACATTTTTTGAGGGTGTGGAGGGTAAAATTTACTGGTCTTGGTTTTGTTTTTTTGTTTTTGTTTTTTTTTGGTTTTTTTTTTTTTTTTTTTTTTTTTGATTAGTCACAGACATTAGGAATCTTACGAACTACTAAAAGTGCTAAAAAAAGCTTTCATTTATGCTAGTGATGTTTTCCAGTTTGTTGTTTAGTGTCTCAGGTCCTTTGCTGGCAATGAAGCAAAGTCTCAATGTCCCACTGGGAAGCCAAGTTTCCCCCTCTGCCAGCGGTATTTTTGGTCTCCTATCTGTAGGTATTCAGTTAATGAAAATCAAACCGTTTCAGATTACAAACTACAAAATTAAGTTCTCAAATTGCTGACAACTTAAATGCTGTCACATGTTATTGTTATTACATCACTGAAAGTCAGGGTTGTCTGTACCCAAAAGACACATTAGATTGTTTGTGTTTTGCAACCCATCTGGTAAGCAGCTAATTATTTGGACCCCTTCCAACAGGGTCCAACAAGCACCTGGCAGAGGATGTGCATCTATTTCATTTTGCCATTGCAAAGGAGTGTTAGAGACCCTTTTTGGTTATCTTTGTTTCATTTATGGAATTGCATCCGAATGGCAAGGGTGAACCAGGGCGAATATCTTGAATGGTACAGTGGAGGTTGGTTATCTATTAAATCTAATATCCCCAGGCTCCCTCCATCATCAGCAGGAAAATGCATGTTTCTGTAGGCAGCACTCCAATGGCTTTGTTTCCCTGGGCTCAAGTTAATGTTTGTGAATATCTCCTTCTCTATCAGCAGAATTATCTGAAGCACTATCTGTAAACATGTAGAACTCAAAGTCTTACTGAATTTCAAGGAGACTTTGTTTCCTGGGTTTCGTGTTAAAAGATTATCAGGATATTTACATTTTCAAGTCAATTATACATCCATCTTGTTCCAAATTTTGTGCTGAAAGAATAATTTTGCAGTCGTTAGTCTTCAAATATTATTTTGAGTATAAATAAATTACACAAAATGATATTCCCCTGGCAGCTAAAAACAGCCCATGTGGTGATTCTTTTGAAATATTTTTCTGCATGTAGGAAGATGCAGACATAATGTTGAATACCTTCTATTTCATTCATGCGACTCCACATGCTCAGCTCCATCATCTGGGACCACGTTGACACAGAAGATGTGCATTGTTTGGGCTGTATTTGGATGGTCCAGTTCATTTGACAACTGCCTGTCTATGACCTGATGAATTTAACATCTGGGAACAGAGCATTGAGAAAGGTGGGCTATCCTAAGAGAGAACGGCTTGAATAACGCGTGTCTCAAACACTGCTCATTCCACCTATGAACAGCTTCCTGATGCAGTTTTATTTGTTTCATTGGTATTTGTAGGGCAAGAGGGGTTTTGTCCACACTGTTTTGGTATTCATACGAATGCTCAGGTTTGCATCTGGATGTTCTGTCCGCTATGGACAGTGGCATGCATAAGGTCAAGCTAAATAAAGCCGCCCTTCTAGTCTAAGAAAAATCTACAAAAATCTGTCTGAAATGCTTCAGAAATCTTGCAAGGCAATGGGGAAGAACACCCTGTGGCTCGTGTGAGCAGCTACATGCTGTGAATAGCAAGTGGCCAAAGAGGAGTTAAATTGAGCAGTATGTGCACAACCCAGAAGGTGAAATTTATCTTTGTAAACTGAATGCAAAATGATTAACAAATTATTTAGTAAATAGCTTGTTCTATCACCATCACATCTAATAAAACACGTTTCTTTTTTTTCTGAAGGGTTGCAGCAGAGAAAGAGATGTTTTAATTTTATTGCCAAGCACTAAAGCATTTCTGCTGCAATTAATCTAGGCAGTATTCACATGCTTATGGCCAGCTTGTGTCCATGCACTGCTGGAGAGGTCAGGTGCTGCCACCAGAGAAGATGGACAGTTTCAACTCTATTTTCCATCGACCAGGACAATAATAGCATCTCTCCCCTCTACCTAGCCATTTATCTTACTGAATTCTGAGCAGAGTGACAGAGAATAGAGTATTTTACAGAGTGGAGGAAGTGTATGCCCTCAGCATGGCATACAGCACATCTGTACTGCAGCTGTGCCAGGCTGGCTGGTGACACATCATAGCTGAGAAGAAAACACAGGGCAGGTCTCATGTGTGCCTGCCATATGCCACTAATATTGCAACAGCTTTTCACATTTGGGTTCACCATTTCTGTTTGTATTAGTGGCACTTGCCAATTGTCTGCTCTCTCTGTCTCAGATGGTGCTGGTTTGCTGAACCCTCAAAACTGAGAACAGAATGAGGCCACGTGGCTTCACAAAGCAAATGTGTGAACTGAATGAGCCCCTGTGTGCATTAATTTATTTCTTAAATTATGTGAAGCTTGTCTTGCCTTTCTTACAAATGCTCTGTGCTGTGTATCCATCTGCACTCTGTATGCAGAGATCATCTGACAGAGCAGTCTGCTAAAGTCCTGATGCCATTTACCCAAAATATCTGCCAACAGAGTGTTCCAGACCTTCAAAAGCACGTTTTCATCATAGACATTGTATGGGCATCTTTGCTATTTTGTCAGTCATAAACCTTGGGTGACCAGTCTCATGCTCTCTGACCTGTTCTGATTCTATCCAAAAATCAATTACTGTCTTTTGCTTCTATACTTAAAGCCAGGTTTATGTGAGTCCAGGTGTTGGGTCTTGAAATAATTTGGAGCTGAAGTCAAAAGAATATCCAATCCTCTTGGATCAACTTAAGTTTCTTCCCATATGCTGCTGAGGGGGTGGAATTATAGTGAGTCATAAAGAAGCTCAGGCTGATGGGAACTGAGGAGCAATTCATTAAAGCATCTCTTGGTTTCTCCTGACTATTCCTCTGCATTCCTCCTCCTTCCCATTGCAAAGGCAAGCAGGCAGCTTGCCCTACTGGTGGAAAAAAGGCTCACACATTGATGCACAGTCTGAGCTCTGCGGCTGCCAGTGCCCCGTGTAGGGCTGATGCCTGCTCCTGCTCTCCACGTCCATGCAAAGTCAAAAGGATTTCTTTTTAACCTTTTGTTAAATTAATTGTTCAGAGGTGATAAAGAGCTTGAAGGCACTTAGAAATCTGTATTTTCAAGAAAAGGTCACAGCTCAATTTAAAGGTATTCATAACTATCCTTAGGAAGTTGCAGTCAATATCTAAACATGATCTGTCCCCAGGTACTTCTTGGAGAAGCACTGTGTGATTTTTTTTTCTTTAGGAAAAAATGGTATAAATCTGGTTATTGTTTCCCTTATCTCTTTTACTGCAAGACACTCTTTCTCTCTCCTCTTATCCTCTTTTCACCTTCTTTGGGATAAAAGTGATTGTTCTGAGATAAGGTTCTGAGCATTATCTGGTCCAATCTCCCCTTTGCAGCAGCTGAGTATGAAAAGACAGCAGCACTTCAGTCCTTGGAAATGGCATCATTAGTACTGTCAGCACTAGGAATCCTTTCAGATACACGTACTCCCTATTTCATCGTGAACTCAGTTTCATTCTTTCTCCCTTTCTGTACCTTTCTGAGGGAGTGCAACCCATGTTATCTTTGTCCAAAATCATGATTTCTTTTTAAGCACACCAGCACACTGTCAGCAACATTGGAAGAAAATGACCATAACACGTATGTTTTATTTCTAATTTATATTGCTGGTTTAGCTAGTAAAAGTCTAAAATGTTTCTTCCTTATGGTACAATAACCTGTTTCACAAGAGGAGACAAGTTCTGAGATGAACCCACTTGTATTTTTATACAAGATGTTAGATACAACAATACTTACAAATTAAAATCAGTAAATAACAAAGTCTCTTCTAGTCCCTTTACACACATACTTTTGTGAACATCATGCAGCTGCTTATTTTGTTGTCAGTAGGGCGGGATTTTTGAAGTCCAAACCCCTCATTCTCTAGGTGGAATATTTTTAACATCAATTCTATGTTAAAAAAATAAAAACAGTAAATTCAGTGACATGCTTTCAGTTTGATAACACATCTTTCTAGCTTCTTCTTTCTTATGTGACTCATTATCATTTCTAAAACTGGAATATATAAGAAAGAAGAGTAGAATATAGGGTAAATAATACAAAATTCTCCCTGCCTGTGTGAATGCAGGAATATCTGTAGCACTTGGCTAGAGTTGTGAGGACAGGTATATGCCTGAGGCATTTCTACTATAAAATACCAAAACTGAATATCAAACACATCTGTTGACAAATTGAGACTGACTTGATTGTGATTAAAAGGCCTTCCTGAAGCAATAAATATTTATCCAAGTATAGCTTGTTCCCAGAAGACATAGATCTGGGTTTCTCCTTGTTGACTTTTGTTGCTGAACTGAAGTTAGGAGCACAGATCCTTTAGATATGAAAAAGGGAGAGAGACACAACCTCTTCCTCTTTCCATCAACTACCAGGACAGTAGAGCAGTCTCCCAGTTAAGGTGCTAAATAAAGGTGTGTTGAGTCCCAGCACTCATACTAGGAGACATTACAGAATGCCTTATTTAGGGATAAATACTCTTAAATAGGAGGAGCATGCTGGAAGAACAATTTGCCAACTAGGACATATAAATTAAGTACTCAGAGCTGAAATAATGACTTAGATCCTTATTAGGTGCCTGCTTTGCATGCTTCATGGCCCCTTTCAGTACCATAAGAAAAAATTAGATGTTCTACTAGGAAACATGTTAGTTAGACTCAGCCTTGAGACTCCAAATGCAATTTTCCATATATGTCTATGCCTGATAAATTATGTACATAGATAGCAACTTGCTAATTTACATATTCATAAAAATGAGTTATCTTCAGGTTATGTACAATCTACTGTGTCTAGCTGTACCCTTTCTTGTTTAGGGGTTGTAAAGAATATATGTGAATGTATGTGTGAGAATGAGCTTCAAGGGCTTCAGAATTACAGCAGCAGCAGCAGAATTTGCACATCCTCACAGGCTGCTGCATAGGACAGAGTTCTATTTTTATGTAAATAGCTTCTCACTTCTAAGGCACTGATGTTCATTCAAACCTCTGCCTTTTTCCCATCTACTGGAGGGTCTCAGAGATTCGTGGGCGGGATAAAGGCTTCCTGCTTGAAGGATGCTTCCCAGGATGGCATTCTTACATGTTCTGTGGCCTTTTTCTTGCACCATGACTATGTGTTGGTGAGACCCTTTGATTCCACTTGGATACAGGAAGATAGCAAGGCTAAGAGTCAATGGCCTAGCTGTTCATAATTCTTCAGAATTCTGCATTGGACTTGTAAAGATTTTTGAATATATTATAAGAAATCTCAATTTTTCTGCCTTCAAAAGACTTTTAGACCCGTTACTATTTCATATACAAGAACTGCATTTCAGTGGTATAACTCCAGAATTATATTATTCTGAATTTGTTTGTGCAGATTTTATTTTAAAATGAAAAGGACTTCATACAAAACCCTTCAGGTCTTTTCTCTCAGAGTTAGGTAAGCCAAGTTTCTAGTTTCAGCAGCACTGCTGAAGCAAGTTTGGAAATGTTAGTGATTCCAGTGATCATGAGTCAGTGCCTGGGAGCTGCTTGTTAGGCAATAAGTTTGCTTGGATAGATGGTTCCTGGCTGGTAAAATTGACCCGCTCCGTGTTATGAAAGAGTTACCATTCCCGGACCTAGAAATTCAGTCTGGGAAACACTCTAGTCATGTGCCTCTAGGCTGCTGAGATTTATTCTTGGCCTGCAGCAATTAAAATGCATCACAGTGGGTTTCAGTTCCGAATGAATGCCTGGATTCATGTTTTGTGTCCACAAGCATTGAGGACATTTACATGAGGACATTAATTACAGGATGTGATGTACTGTAGGTGCCTAAACTCCTCCTTGATGGACACCTTGTTGGAACTGACAGTGCTTTCCACCTCTGAAGAGGGAACCTAAGGCTTGACTCAGGTGCACATGGTGCACAGCCATGACTGCTCAGTATGTTCTGAGGTCTTCTAGCCTGTTTGTGACCTGCACAAAGCTTGAATAGCTCTTGTAAGTTTTATGAGAGACCTGTGTGGCCCCTACAAATCAGTCAAGTGACGTTAGGGTATCTCGAGTGGCAGCAGACACCTGCTTGTGGGCGACAGTGAGAAACCCAGTGGCTGGTCTTTTGAATTGCTCTTTGGTCTGTGACTGAGCAGGACAGGGTCTTAAACTCACAGCTCCATAGGATGGCACATCATCACACCAATCCATGGAAAACATGTTTCCAGGGATGGGACATCTACCACCTCAGGGCAACTTATTTCATTTTTTCACCAGCCTCATCATAAGAAATATCTTCTTTATGACTTTTCTAAAGCTACTCTCTTTTAGTTTAGAATTTTTACCTCTTGTCCTCTTGCAATGGGCCCTGTTAAAGTGTTTGTCCCCATCTTTCTTGTAAGCCCCTTTTAAGGATTAAAATGCCACAATAAGGCCTCACTGGAGCCTTCTCTTCTCAGGCTGAACAACACTAACTCTCTCAGCATGTCCTCATAGGAGAGGTGCTCCATTCCTCTCTCCATCTTCATGGCCTCCTCTGGACCCAACCCTAACAGGTCCATGTCCTTACTCTGATGAGGACCCCAAAGCTGGATGCTGTAATCCAGGTGGGGTCTCATGAGAGGGGATTAGAGAGGGAGAATCCCCTCCCTTGTGCTGGTCACACTGCTTTTGATGCAGTCCAGAGTATAATTTGCCTTCTCCCATTTCTCTCTTTGCTTGCATTTCTTTTGTTCCTTATCCAACATTTCATAGGGAAACATACCACACAAAATCCCAGATTTTATTCACTTGGCCACAACCTCATGAGCCATCTCATATGCCCTTCTAAAAGAAGGCAATTTCCCTTCATCTCTGCTAGACCAGTTGCCAAGTGCAGCTCTCTTATAATTTATTATCAATAAGGGAAGTAATTGAAGGACTTTTCCTTAATGAGTAGAATCTTCACGAGGAGAAAAGTAGGGCTTGAGTCTTCTCAGGTTAGCTAATGAAGATGGGTACCCAGATCCTTTGAAAGATAAAAATAGAGATTTTCAATCTGTATCTTGCTTCAGGCATTACAAGTGCAGAGAAATGTCAAGACCATGTCAGAGAGGCTTTTCAGTATAGACAGTGGTTTCAAGAAGAAAGGACCATTCCTCACTGTTATTAACTGGAGACATTTTCCACCCTCAGCTGGTTGCTTATCTCGTTCACTCTGTCCCCAGGTTGCAGGGAAAGGGTGTTAATGTGGGTGTTAGGGCATGTCCGTATGCTTGTGTGTGTGCTGCTGTATATTTGTAAGCTGCTGGTGTATCAGTGTTTGGCTGTATTAGGACAGTGGCATGCCCAGAAGCTTTATAAGAGGATTCTGAAAAAGATTTGAAATGCTATTTAGCCCTCAGCCAGGAGTAAATTCCGTATCATTTGTCTGATTCCTATACCAGGAACTACTTCTGTATTGTTTCTCTTTCTGGTGCACTCCAGGTGCGATCTTAGTGGAATATTACTCCATGAGTTTCACAGGGAGACTGTATCCCACTTACAACCTAATTTAAGATTAATGAAAGAAAGTAGTGCCTGGTGCCCAAAGGAAAGGACAGAATCACCTGAAGGAAAGCAAAATCATAACTCATGCAGAACTTTGTCAAAAAAAGGCTGTCGTAGCCAGCCAGAAGGAGGTAATGGAGAAAAGGAAGGTCTGTGACCTGGCTGGGCACAGAGAGCTCTGAGCTAGCACTGACCTGAGCAGACAGTCCAGATGGTGCAAAGGTGCAGGTCAGTGCTGCACGGTGATAACCAGCTTGGCTCTGGAAGCTATTTCACATTTTTTGTGTGGCATCCCACCTGAGCCACCTGTATGGGTCAAGGACTGCACTAACTTCCTTGGGAACAGCTTAGGTATTTTCACATTGCATTTCACAGGTCATAAAGGCAGAAGATTGAAACTGTACTGGGTACATCTCCAGTGCCCCCTAGTACATGTAATAGGTGTAGCTGTGACCAAGAGATGATTGCATTAAGTGTGAAGTACCTCTCTGCTGAGGCAGGCTGTGGAGTCTCCCTCACCAGAGATACTCAAGAACTGTCTGGATTCAATCCCATGCCATGAGCTCCAGGATAGCTCTGCTTAAGGAAGGAGGTTCAACCAGATAGCTCCACTGTCATCCCTTCCAACCTGACCCATCCTGTTATTTCAAAAGACAAGATTATTTGGGTTGTTTTTCTGTTGTATTTTAAGTAGAAAAATACTTCAGAATTTGGGGGTTCGCTTTAATGATCAATTTCATTTCATGTAGATTTGCATTGTTCAGCTCTTGAATATCACTCTGATATCAAAAAGTCATTTGACATTGTCCATTCTTCCTTAAGGGCCATAGGGCAGTTTGTGAGAAAAGGGGAATGAATGTTAGGGGAAGTTAACTGCATAGTGGAGTTGTAATCACAGGAATCCTGTCAGCTGTAGTGTTATGACCTCTGATTAATCTTTGTAGCAGAAAGAAAATAAGTAATAATGAGTTTGTTTATTAGCATCTGTATAATTTTATAGTTACACTTAATTCTTGGAATGTTAATTGCTATCTGTGATTAATCCCTCTCATGCAGAAAAGTTTTCACTGGCGGCTATGTCTTTAAGACTTTGTGTTGATTCACATGTAATTTAAGTTGACAAGGACTCCAGCAGTATAAAAGGGAACAAAGAGCTTAGTTTCAGTGTCTAATTGAGTTGTGGCTTCTGTATGGCTGATGCAGGACTGACTGGATGTGCTTTGATGGTAATATTAAATCTCACCACTCCCTGAGTGAGGATTGAAGTAATTAGCAGGGCTTATTGCCAGAAGGCAATGCATTTCACCATGATCAAACCTAATTCAAGATTTATGGAGTGAGAATTTCAGATATTTCTGGATTTTCAGACTGATGATTTTTCTGCTTTGAAGGCATTCTGACAACCTGTTTATTTTCGTATATGTCTTCTATTCATTATATGCAGTTTCTAGTGGGATTCCTAACCAAGACCTCTGAAAGGTTTTATGTTGCAATGTGAGGAGGAACTCCAAAGTTCCAGATATCTGTTCGTTGAAATGGATGCTGTGATTTTCAGTTCTCTTCCATGATGGCAAGGAAAAGCAGACACAGCAACACCCATTCTTGCTAAGATTTTTTTTACCCTGTCATTATTCCCTATTATAGCGTATGCTGTGTAATTTTTAGCAGCAATTTGAAAGTACCTCCCATAGCTGCCAGAGCTAGTAGGAATGACTGTGCAGAGCCCCTTGGCTAAACTGCAGGTCAAAATGATTTATGTGCACGGAGGTCTATCCTGGAGCCCACAGAGTGCTGACTCTGCTCTAGCAGGAGGGTGGCACTGCTCGGTTCAGCTTAGTGACATCCAGAACTCCTGCTCCAGGGAAACGCTGACACTTGTGTGTCAAACAAATGAAGATGTGAAATTTTAGAGTTTCCCACAAAAATATTTTCGCAAAGCATACAGTTCTGGAAATAAAAAGAAACTTTGATCCAGGTACTTTGTTTTATTATTTGTAATACAATTATTTGGATTAATATAATAAGAAAAGGTTTGATATTTTTTCAAAGGTCAAAATAAATTGAAATTATGCCTTTACACTTTTTTAAATCATGCTCCTTGTTCATTTTTGTTGTTGAAAGCATGAAAGAGGTCAGTACATTTGATTAAAAAAATTATTTAGTTGAAGCACCAAAACCAACAGAATTTAATCCTGAAAAAGATGGAGATGGAAAGCTTTGCTTAAATGTCTCTATGTTCAGAGAAGGAAGATAAAGGCAGCATTTTACCCATTTATTTGTGAGGCTACTTTCCAAGCAGCCACAAATTATTTTCCTTCCACATACTCATGCAGGTAACTACTCAAACATACAACTAGAAGTGACTGTATGAAAATCAATGTGCATATCTTTCATGGATATTAAAGCAATTTCCATCACCCTTGGATTTAGGATTGTTTGTATGATAATCTTGCCACCAGTCAGATGTGCACGTGCATTGCTGGGCAATTTTCAGATGTGAGACTGCAGCAGGTTTAGGCTTTGTAGTAGTCCATGGGAAATACACCTTTGGCTCCTCTTTGAGAGCATGTCTTGATGTAGAGTTATTTGCTTAGGATCCGATATCTAAATTGTGGAAGATGCTTCAGGCCATGACATCCTTATGTGTAAAGTGCAAAAGCTTTTATTTATTTAGCATGAGACAGTGTTAATAGCATTTAGTTCAGAAAAAGAAAGGAGTGGAAAAGTCTGCAGGGAATCCATACAGTTGTGTGCTACTCTGCAGAGGAACATCCCTGTCTTCTCTCTTTAAAGAGTTGTAGAGTACATCCCATTATTTGGTTGGCCAGCTAGGATTTTTGGTGTGGAACAGCTCAGCAGGAGATCAGTGTGAGGCTCTGGATTGGATTAGCTCACATAGAGCATGTACAAGAGTATCCTCATGAGAACTTGTCAGGACTATAGCAATTTGGAAAAGTTTTCTTTGAAGTGAAATATACCTATTATAAAAGAAAAAAAAAAATGATGCAAGTCCAAGATGAGGAGAAAAACCTTTTGCCATTAAGGTAGAAATTTATTCTTAGTTGATCCAAATGATGCAGAGCAAGCTGTGAACACTGCAGCACTCAGACCTATTCACCAGTTATTTTGGGGATCTTCCCTCTTTCTGTTTCTCTTTGAATAGAAGTTTCAATTTTTCAAAATTAATGCAACTACAGAGCATGCCCTGCCTTTTCTCCCACCTAAAGGCATTTGATCTTCTGTCCCACCCAGCTGACTGTAAATCTTGGTCCTAATGGTTCTGTTTCTGCAATATGTTAAATAATTACGGGGACTTTGTACTTGATTATGGAGCCAATGACCCAGATTCAGCTGACCTGACTTTTTCCTTCAGTCTTAGGAGCACTTACTCCACAATTACGAGTGCCTCAAAAGCTAGTGCAAAGGGAAAACTGCTTCCAAAGAATGGTTAAACCTATACAGAACTTGTTACCACCAAAGGAGCCTGTCTTTCTATTACCATAGAGAAAACCTGGACCTTGACTTTAAATGAGAGGGCTAAGTTTGTGATATCAAAATCTAAATGAGTTCTCTACCAAACCAAACTTTCCCAAGAGTGGTAAAACCTTTTAAAGCAGCAGAGAAAGGTGTTACAGGACAAGTAAATAGCACATTAATTTAACTTAAGGCTGGAGATCGAGTTAGCTGATTTAATCCTCCTTCTGAGTGGCTGGTATGTATAGTAAGCATAGTAATCTATTAAATAGCCTTGTTACATGACTTAGAAATGGGAATTTGGGAGCTGAGTTATAGATGCTTATCAGGCAAAGTGTTGAAATTAACATAAGGAGTTAATAAGGGCTTGTAAAAGATTTACCAGCTAACATTTCCAACATAGTTATTGTACAGAACACTGTAGCATTTAAATCTTAGCAGCATGATTCAAGAGCCTTCTGACTGAGATGCAGCCCTCCTTCTCAGTCGTTGCCTTCCCTGAGGCTAGGGGGACAGTAAAATTGAAGAAAAATGTGACTGTATATAGGATCCACTACTAAATTTTCTCCAAATACTTTAAAAAAAATATTTTAAAATTATTTTGTCCTCATTCTGTCATTTCCAGCCTGTGGCTTGCACACAGATTGAAATTGATTTAAATACTGCTCTTACAAAATCTTACACTGAATTGTAGAAAGTTAAATTATGAAGAAATATTTGATAATTTCTTATATTTAATTAATAAAGGATATATTTAAAAATAGTTTTTCATTAAATGGTTTTTACTTTTTTTTTTTTTGTAATGAGCCAAGCTTTTTTTAAAGAAGCCCAAACTTTAAATATTGTCTTGATTCTCTTTATTGTTAATCAGAAAGAATGACCACCTGCACATGTGTCAGATGGTTTTAGCAGTGTTGGCCCTCTGCTAGGCCCTAAGAACATTCTTAGCTAACAATAGGAGGGAGTTCTTCAATTCTTCTAAGATGAAAAGAACAAAAGGTCCCTAGTTGTATGTATCTCATTCCTGCAGGTTTCAATCCTTATGTAGAATTTCATCATTTAGTTGGAATGTACTTTTGTTCCTCTGTGTGCAAAAGAAGATGAACAAATCTCAGCCTGTGTCTCAGCTCTGCTTCCTGCGTCTCCCTGGCTCCAGCATCCCTACGACTCCATGTACGAGAGGCGTCATCTTGCGTTTGTGTTGGGCGGATGTAATTAGTGCACTGAACTATGAAAGGCTGGGAGCTCATTTAAAATTAATTCTATCAAAATAGCATTTCACTGGAGTGAGGAGACGGATTATTATATCTCGAAAAATCTTTAGCTGAAGTAAGAGAAAGGAGATGTTTCTAGCTGCATTCTTTTACCTACAGTCAAAATGCTGCACCCTGCATTGACACAGGCTGTAAACTTAAACAAAAAACAAACTCCAAGGTTTTATTCTTCATGTCTTAGAGACATTGGGCTGCATCCTGAACACACAGAAATCAGTGCTAAAAGTCCTGCTGTGAAGTGTGCTTTGAAGAGGTAATAAATAGTCATGCTCATGGTGGATAGAGAGATACCTATGTAATGAGCCATCCCAAGAACTAATGGGATTTTAATGGGATTGATTTGATATACCAACTTAGTATACTGTCCTCCTCATGGGACGTGTGATTTATTTTACAACATGTATGTGTGAGGTCTGGTGTTCAAATGAAATCAGGACCTGCACCTGGATCCTGTAAAAGCAGCATCAGCTTCTCTTCTATGGCCTTCCACTCAGCCATATATCATACAGCAAGAGTTACAGGGTGCTGCAGACTCTTGGAAACCTGGTCTTAACTGTGGGAGAATTTGGGAAAAAGAGTCTTTTTGTAGAGAGAAATATAAGAGGCTGAGTAACCTCTCCTGAAGTTCATGAGAGCTTCTCCTCTGCAGAGCAAGAGACCCAGACCAGGAGTGGTAGAGCTCTACGTGCACACTCATTCCATTAGTGTGAACGTCATAGCAGCGTCATTTCTGTCTGTCCCAGCCTGACAGCTGGGAGAGCTACCTCAAATCTTTCAGTATTCCTGGTGTCCCATTGTTTTTACAGACAAGGGAGAAACAGTCTTTATTTTTCTACTTTATCTGCAGACAAAACCAGCAGGTGTGCTTTAAAGGTGATCGATCTTTTTATCATCTTGGTTTTTCTTGGTGTCTTTCTTTGCCATCTTCCGTCTCCTAAATGAGTCTGTGCTATCCCTCACAGCCTTGCAGTTCCATTATTCATTTGCCTCATTTGCATATACTACTATGGAAATGAGTAAGGTTTTTTTAGTTTTTTTTTGAACATGCCTAGTCCTTAAACAAAATGGAAGCTGGGAATAAAAGGAGAGATAAGAGAGATTCTTGCTGTGGAAGTGTATGCACCCTGGGGGAAGTGACAGCATTCTGATCTTGCCAGATATTCACTCCCTTCATTGTGAGAAACTCTGTTTCTCAACATTTCAATAAGGTCTGAAGGTATAAAGCGGTTTGCAGTATCAAACCTAGAGTACCTAGAAACTTGTACTTAGTTGCCATTTTTGCCACATTTCTCAACCTTAATTTATAAGCCTGGAAACTTATTTTGTAAGAGAAAAAACACAAATATAGGGCTAGATGTTTATCCTTTCCCTCTGTGTCAACCACCTTTTCTTGCTTTTGTCAGATATTTTTGGGAGAGCTAAGCCTTTGTGCAAAGCTTTGTGCTCTTTCTGCACCTGCTGCTGGCATTTTCTGACCTTAAGTTCATGTGATTTTTCAGTGCAATAAGCAGTTCTCAGAAACATAATTTTGAAGGTATCAAGTGGGTTCGTCTGGAAGGGAGCCCGTGCAGCAGCCTGGGTGTAGTGTTGGACCTCAGTCAAGGACCAAGATCCAGACATATAACAGGGAACAAACCAATCTCTTGGGTAGGTGCACTCGATATTGATCACATGTTGGGACTGTCTTCACTTTGAAGTCACTCTTTGCTTGGACCTTCTGAAATTCAAGTGTTGAAGTATTAAGTAAAAACTTGAGTAGTGTAGAACAAAGAATGTGATGTGTTCCAGCCCTTTCTCCTGCACCATCTTTCTGACTAAAATTTGGGCTGTACTGTAGATTTTCTCTTCTTACTGAAGTCTCTTAAGGTATACTAGGATTTAGCACTTTTTAACACAAGTGCTTCCTTCTAAGCTAAATCCTAGAATCATGCATTTACTGCAAAAAGATTAAGACTATATTATAATAGTGTTAAAGTAATAGGAGGAGCATTTTTCCCAGAGGCTTTTGTTCATTCTGAGCTCTCCATCTGCAGATGTAATAAAGTCCCTTTGGAACTATCTCTCTGAAAAGTCAGTCAGATCCACCCTTAAGAGTGATTTGTGATTCTCTGCAACTTTGGTTACTGACAAGAAGGATTAGGAATTCTTCTCAGTGCATTCATAGCCACCAGTTTCATAAATATTTTATTACATACCTATACACTTTTCATATACATTATTTTAGTTTATACTATAGTAATTTATTGTATTTTGTGTTTAAGAGAGTAATTTACATTCTTTGAAGTTTCAGGCTTTTCAGGCAAGTTATCTTTGTGTTTCTGCTGATTTGCCATCATGACAGCAGAACAAGATGATCTTTATTTGACTTCCAGTCTTCAAAACAATCACCATCACTTTATAGTGTTGCCTTCCTTTTCTCAATAATTTAGAAAATTCTGGTAGTGACAATACAGTAACATGAGTGGATTTCTTGCTTTAATTTCTAAAAGAGATAAAATCTCTTTGAGAAACAAATTATAGTTATTCATGTTCTCCAAGTCTGTGATACTGTTGCATTCCTGGAGAGTGAGTATAACATCAACTACTTTAGATTTTTACAATAAACCTAATTTTGACTAAATTACCTATGGCATTCCACATCTCTTTGCCATGCTTAAAGTTTCATGCTCTGTACTAAGACAAAACTTATTTTTCTTAGAACTACAGTAAGCTACGGTACTGCCCTGCTAGTGACAGATAACTGATGGCCTCTTCTGCATTCTTTTAAACAAAGTCTTTTGAATAAAACCTCACAAAACCAGATTCAAACACATCCCTTCTTAATTTGCGTTCCAGCTCAAGTAGGTTCAGCACACCATTATTCAGAACATTTAATGCTAGCTCTTTGTGTCACAGTGGACACGGGAAGAACCACACGAGGACACGCTGGTGAGCGAAGCAGGAAAAAGGGGCGAGTTTATTTACAAAACCCAGTTTTATACATTTCCCATGGTGCCCGTGGATTGGAGGATGGAATTCCACCTCTCAATCCACGTTGGTTATGCTAACTGTCAATCACATTTCTCCTCCTACCTAGAAATATGTAAACAATAAAAGACAGTTAGCAAAACATGGCCAGTGTTTATAGTAGAAAATGTGATAAGGTGAAATTTCTGACTCCAATATGAAGAATATAACAGAAGGCTTAAAAAAGTCTTCAAAACCAGGGTGACACTCTTTGCTTGTAACTTTATTACTAACACCAGAAATAGTTTACCTTCTAAACTTTATGCAGTGTTACAATAATTGTTATGAGTAACTATATTTTCACCATCCCTAGAAATTACATTTTTTTTAACGTTAAGATCAAAGACATTTCATCTGGGGAGAAAAGGCCAATTGCATTAGAAAGTCTAGCTATTATCCAAGAGAAACAACACACTTCTAATTTTAAATTCATTTTGATCTGTCTTGTATTGAGACTAATCCCATGTTCAGATCACTGATAGTGACTGCCAAATTTTAACAGGGACAAGAGTTACAGGGTGCACTGAATGCTCTGGGAGGAATAAGGAGGGTGGGAATGAGGGAAGATGGCAGGACCCATGTGTCCTGTCATTCTGTTGCCCAGATGAGCCAGGCTAGGTGTGCAGTTATTTTTAGGGATATGCCAGTGACAGCAGCAGATGTAACCTGGCTTCCTTTGCTGCTGGGGTCTGCTCTACCTGCACAGCTGTGCCCAGCACAGCCAACGAGGTGGGAACTGGCGAACTGCTGAGCCGCCTCAGTGAGACTGCTTGGTGTTCGTGGGTTGAACCTCACTGTTGACACCGTGCAGAGAGGTGTATTTTTCCCAGCTTCGATAAAGCAGCTATCCTTGATCTCCTCACAGCCTCGGAGGGAATTCCCATTGCATCCTGGGTCGGGAACTGGCAGCAGTACTGATAATAGTCATTATGAGCAGGATTAAAGGCCAGTGTGTGCCCCCCTCTGTCCCTCTCATCTACCGTCACCCAAACCATAAATGAAATTCTAGGTTAGGGAGGACATCACATTGCCTCCACTCAGAAAGAGAGATTACAGAGAATCACACTATCAGCCAAAAATATACCCTATTACAGTCAGCCCAGGCTGCCTGTGAAGGTATGGTGGGGGAAACAGCAGCAGCTGGGAGTGTCGGCTGTGTCTGCAAAGTAGGTTGGCTGTAATCAGAGGAGAGGCAGCACCCTCTGCTTGATCTGCTGCCAGAAACTACTGAAAACAGCCAAGTGGCTCAGAAGCACCAGTAGAACTGTCCCATGCACTCAGATCAGCTAATCCTAGAAGGTGTCATTCCCAATCCCCCAAATCAGCTTGAGCCATGGTAGAAATGGACTGCAGCTTGGGGGCCGTCGTGCCAGAGGACTGACTCCCCTTCATCCCTCTGACACCAGCCCTTGACATGGCCCTGCTGTTGTGCAGCTGCACAGGGAATCAGCCTTGTGAACTGAACTGGGAGGGAAATTTGCTTTTTGGGTTTTATTTTTTCCTTTTTCCTGTGGACAGATCCACACCCAGCCCCCCTGGCTGCTCAGGTACCTGAGTGCTTGTGGAAGCACAGCAGGGTGTGTGGGTACACAAGGAAGCTTAATTTGGTGTTGCTGAATGCAAACCATTTTCTGAGTGAACTTGGCCCATTAGCTAGGAAATAAATGATACTGTGGCAGATCCTCTTGGGATCAGAGAGAATACTTAGGTTTTTTGAAGCAAAAGTCTTTTCTGAATATGCCAAGTTTCCCTACTCTTATGCATTATTGAAAAAAAATCTCTAAGCTGCTTTTTAACACCAGTTTCTGTTTTATCTTTTCTCTGAGCTTCACATACATTTTTTAAATATCCTACAATCTGGTTGCCATTCACAGTTTGGTCTTCACTGTTGAGAAGTGATTTTCAATAATCACCCAGCATCAATGGATAACAGTGTGCTGCAGCTAGAGCAGATCAAATCTTTCCCTTCTCCTCCTGATTTTTAAAATAATTGGCATTCCTGGAACAGTATTACAATCTGCAAAATGTATCATTTTTTAAAATAAAAAGCCTCCTAGATAATATCCAGCTTCCTGAATGATTTCACAAAAATGTACAGTACAGTGGGAGAAAAGTTATATCAAAAAATAATCAACTGAAAGTTAAAACTGTTCCCTTTATCATAGAAAACACTTTGCATAGTCCTGGGATATTTACATTAGTCAAATGTTATCTGAGGTGCCTATATTCTGGGTGCCTGGTAGCATGTCCTGACGACAAGCTGAGAGGGTTGGTTTTATTCAGCCTGGAGAAGAAAAGACTCCAGGGAGACCTTCCAGCACCTAGAGACTACAAGAGGGCAGGTGAGGAACTTTTGACAAGGCCCTGTAGTGACGGGAGAATGGGCAATGGTTTTGAACTGACGTAGAACAGGTTTAGATTGGATATCAGGAAGAAATGCTTTCCTGTTGGGGTGGTGAGACAGTGGCACAGATTTCCCAGAGAAGTTGTAGATGACCCGTTTCTGAAAGTGTTCAAGGCCAGGCTGGATGAGAGCTTGAGCAACCTGGTCGAGAAGAAGATGTTCCCACCTGAGGCAGAATTGTTAAACTGGATGGTCTTTTAGCTCCCTTCCAACCCCAGGCGTTCTGTGATTCTGTGTTGTGCCTGTTTTCTCCAGCTGTATAAGCTAAGGCAGAACAAAGTATCTCAGTTGGAATGTAACCAGCTCAGAAATCCATATCAATCAGGCAAGGTATTTGTTAACTTGATTATTCATTAGGTACAAACTCAAGCCTGGCTCTGGGGAGCAGTATGAGAAGCTCTGTGGAGATGGAGCACCTCACATTTCAGAAGGCAAGTGCAGAACTGCAGGTGAAGCTCGGTTGACTCACTGGAGTCCTCCCACCCCCCAGGGCTGGGTCAGCTGTCAGCCTCACAGATTCATTTGGTTTTAAATACTGCTTTCCTTCAGCTGAATTGTAATGCCTTTTACTAGTATGGTGGTGGTGGTTTGTCTGACCAGGAGTCTTGATTAGTCAATGTAATTTATTGGCATAATTACGGCTTTTAACATCAGCTGTAAGAGGTGCAACACGTGCCATTTACCTGCAGTGCACACACACACATCAGTGTAACTCCTCAGAATGTATGGAGGGAATGAGCACTGCAGAGTGGAAGGAAGTACAGAGATTTCTGAGCTTTCTAGTGCAAACTGGCCATGCAGACCATGGAGGTTTGGCTCCCAGATCTGAGTAGCTGTGTGAGGTATAGCCTGGTAGCGGAGTTCATTAGAGGAGAGAGCACTGTCCTAGCCAGCACAGCTCTGTTCTGGAGATCTCTGCACTGACATAATTGTATTATTACTCATTCTGATTTACCTCAATGTTTGCTCACTCAGCATCTCTCTATGTCCATTACAGACCTGCCCTCCCTACAATCTCCTGAAATTGTGGTTTTTTTGCAGTATCACTTGGGAAAAAAAATTTTTTTGGAAAAAGTGTCTGTGACTGTTGCTGATAGTGCAGCACTTAACATAATGCCTTCCTTGGCTGGGAATCTCAAGTGAGCAGAATTTGAAAATAGAGGGAGGCAGTAGGAAGATGCAGAAATCCTTAATCTCTTTTCCAAACTCTAGAAACAAAGGACAAAAAGAGCACTGTGCTACCACTCTGTAAGAGTGATAGCAAAATATTCCTCCTTCCATCCCCTCAAAAAGTCTGGAAATAAAACATAATGTAGAAAGGAATGAATCCAGCAGGACTGAGGGAAGAAATGGAAATTCCCAGTTTAGTGCATAATTACCCTGTGGGCTCCTCCTGGCATATAGGGCATCTATGGCTCTCCCAGGTGAGCTTATGTGCAGCTTCCCCAGCTCCCTGCAGCAGCCCAGTCAAGCAGAAAAGTTCATCCATAAGACTTTTATAGGTCGCCTGGTGCTTGGACTGCTGCAGCCGAGCAGCCTTTGTGCTGATGGAGAGAAGTAAACACAGGAAGATTCTGCAGGAAAGAAGGAAAGGAAACGACCCATGCTTGGGAACTCATCATGGTACATGTGCAGGAAGGATGGCTGTTTGGGGGCAGGTATACCCTAAAAAGATAGCACACTGACCACAAGTAGGAAACAGAGGTAAATTTAGATAAGATCCAAGGATGCATAAAAGGAGACAGACAAACAAAAATCATATCTGTTCCTAAAGGAGATGTGAAAATTAAAGGGAAAACTGTACTGTGGAAGACAGCCCTAAGAGGCACAACACAAACTCTGACATTAAAACACTAAAAAGCCATATAATCATGTTACATAAATAAGGTGTATTAAGAAGTAACATAAGAATAATCTGCCTTGGACTGAACTGGATAGAGTTCCATAGATAAACCGAAAATTTTAGTATTGTTTTACTACCCCCACTGACCTGCTGCTTGTATTTTCTACCTTGGATATCTGCTGTAGGCCTGGTGTCCATGAGTTTGCAGGACTGGAGCTGGATGGCCCTTCTGGTAAAGGCAGCCCAGTTCTCTTCTGATTATGACTCTGTGGGATTTCAGAAACGACTAATGAGAAAAAATACAGATCATGGAATGTATTCCAAGAGAAACTGTGTATCACTGGTGCTTCATAAAATGTACTCAGGCTACAGGAGTACAAAACCTATCAATAATGAATGAATAGATTGCAGTTCCATTATTTACTATAAAAAATATGCTCTGTAAGTATGCATAAAATTGCAATAAATAAAGGAAGCCTGAGGAAAGGCAATCCCCAAGCTAAAAGAAATATAAAGGAGCTGGCAATAGATAAGGTACTTCCCTGGATAGTTTTAACAAGAGACTGGACATCTTATTTTGTTGCACCCTGAGGAGACTGACCAAGTCACTTCTGTGAGACAGGGTAAGTAATTTGGTAGTCATTTTCCACTTCAGATCCTCAAAATTCTATTAAACCAGGGTAGAAATGGTTACCTTTAGGGGGTAGGATGATGGATGAAATGCCTCTTGTGATATGTGCTCCTCCTTGATAAGACTCCTGGCATGTGATTTCCTGGAGAGTTCACAATCAGGACATTAAAATAGATTAGTTATGAAGAACATACAAACAGTGTAGACAATTGCTTTTAGGAATAAGGTTACAGTTAAGCTTTTATGTCACTCTTAGGTAGAGATTACCCACCGGCAGCACAGCAGAAATGACCCTTCAGGGTGATCTTAATCAAAGAGGTGGCACAAATCTTGTGCCTGAATTTGTAGTTAAAATAGTGAGTTGGGAAACAAAAAGGCCTATATTCTCTGCTGTCAAACTGGCTGGTCAAGACTGGCATGGAAAGAAAAGCAAAGACAGCTGGGGGGAGATAAATAAGAGCCGAACTCCACAGGGCTTTGAAGGAGATGAATGCAATGAGTTAAGGGAGAAACTCGAGGGAATAAGTGGCATAATTAAAGCAATAAGAAAAAAATTGTGATACTAGCAGATGCATTTCTCAGACCCAGAGGATAAAACATCGGGTCAGAGAAGAGGATGCTGCAGCAGTCAGGAGTCCATATAGAAATTTAACTAAAAATGGGTAAAGACAGTGAATTGCAGTAAGTCTAGAAAGTCTGGTAAAATGACTCTCAAAGAAAAATCAATTACAAGCTCTCTTTAAAATCATGGAATAATATGTCCCAGAATTTTTTACATGAAAATTATTTTTATGATTATGTATTGTGGCATTATTCTGAAAAATATTTAGAATCTGGAATTCTGATTACCATTATTACACCTGTTTACTGAGATGAAATAAGTTTAAGTGGACATGGAAGAAGAAATGCACTTAATGATGTTTACAGAGAATAAGGAAGATTGAGAGATACTCAGGAGTAATTTCAGTAAATATGGAGAATCAGATAGTGCTTTGGTTAAATAATATGAACTGAAACTCTATACTGGTATTTTATTCCTAAGATTGGAAAGATAGGGCTATTTGTTTTCCCATAAGAACTATGAGCCTATTTTCCTAGTTTTCAGCTTCAGAATTACAATAACACAAAAATGTGACTTCTAATGTTCCAGCATAGCTTTTCCTTATGATTCTCAGAATTCTATTAGTTCTGTTCCAGGGCAAGAGTAAGAGAAAAGCTGATGAGTTGATGGCATAATGCACTATCTCCACCAGACTGGCATAGCTGTATTGCCATAAAAGTCATAGTCAGTGATTTATGAGGTTGTAAGTATTTTCAATTTACACTGATTACAAAAAAACCCCAAAAAACAAAAAACAAAACAAAACAAAACAAACCCCAAACAACAAATAAACAAACAAACAAACAAAAAAAATTAAAAAAAAGAAAAAAGAAAAAAAAAAAGTAAAAACCACCGAGAATCTGAGAATGGCTTTAATTGTACAGTGTATTCCACATAAAGACAGGAACATATGTCAACTCAGCAACTCACAGTTTAGTTACCAACTTTTTTTCTTGTTATGTTTTCCTTAGCCTCTTTTCATCTGCTCCTATTATACTTTTGGCATTTCTATAACTATAGAACTAGTTTTATGGTAGTTACAGCTCCTGCTTTCTTTGCCAGAAAGAAAGTGCTGCATATCACGTAGGCTAAGGTGGCTAAAGGAAAGAATGCATCTATTATGAATGGTATAAAAGCAGTACTAGTGTCAGTTACTTTGACAGGTTCATCCTGTTTTCTTCCTAACAGTATAAGTTACTTTGTTATTTACATCATAAATGAAGAGTGTTTGGTAATTTTTAACCAGTAGTACGTTGTTTTGTCACTTACTACTACTCATTGGAAGGTTATTCTCTGGACAAAGCAGGCAGTGTAGAGGTTCAAATAACTTTTAGTTGTTATGTAAAGCAATTATTAGCAGTGGAATAAAGGAATTATGTTAAACTCTGAGGACATTATTTTTGAATAGGTTGTGTAAATGAATTCTAGAAGGGACAATGTAGGCGGGATGTGAACAGCAGGAGTAGTGAATTACCAGGAGCAGAGACAGGAGGGAGTGAGTGACAGATGGGTTGCTAGTCACCTGGAGCACTTTTCCAAGTGATGCACTGCAGGGCTGGTCTGAGCTGGTACCAAGCTAATAAGCTGTACCTAATCACCGAGAGACACAAGCAGGGGTCACCTGGGTTTCCCTAGAATGGTGAACTTGTGTTTACTTCATACTCTAGGACGGACTTGTTCCGTTTTGATGAACAGGTTTGCTGCTGTTGGATCAAAGGAAAGGGTAAGAGGTCACTTGCACAAAACATTCCCATTGCTACTTCATTATCTTTCTGTAGGCTGTTATTAAGCCTCTGAATTTTATTTAGAAAAAAAATGAATGAAAAATATTATTTCATGTGTTGACTGCTTCCTCTGTTTCTTTGAGTTCATCCTTGCAGTTCCCATCAGCATTTTCCCTATATTTACAAAACTCATTAAATATAGTTCTTCAGTCTCATTATACAGGAAATAAAGACATAAGGAAACTTGTTCCATTTGGAAGGGCTATGCTCTTGGAAAGAAAGAAGATCAAGGCCACTTCTACTTAAAAACTCTTCTATAAGACCTTTAACTAACGTTTCTCCTGCACTTTCATCCAGACTGATTTTAAAGTGGTGTTCGTATTTGGATTTGTTTTGACTTAGAAAGAGTTAAGGAAGCATCGTTACAATGAGATAGCTCCTTACCTCTTTTCTTCTTTTTCTCTCACAGAAAGGAGGAAAATTAGGGTAGGTATTGTCGCTTCACTTAGATTTGTTGATCTTTTGCTTAGAAAAGAAGAGGGGATTGAAGGGGTTTATTCCCTCCTACAGAAGAAGCTTAGACAAACATAAAAGAGCAAGGAACAATAGAAAATACTTTTTTATTTTCAATCCTTTTGTCTTTACATGGTTCAATAGCTGCTTAGATATCACAGAGATTATCGCTGCATAGTTAGATCTTTATTATGAACAGATAGGTAATTTTACAGTAATTTCCTGCTAAGGGCTGACCTTTAAAATTAAATATTCAGAAAGCTTATACCACTGATTAATCTTTTCTTTTTGGTAGCTTCTACAGCCCAGAAGATTTTTTGGGGGGTGGAAACACATGTAAGCAATGAAAATTTTCCCCATTATTAATGGGAAACCTTTTTTTCTTTTTCTTTTTTTTTTTTTTTTAAAGTATGAATTAAAATTTTCTGTGGCTAGGATCTTCTGGTGAATTTCTTACAATCAAGCTCTCATTTTTATCTTGCTTTAATGAATTGTTAGGAAAGACTTGAAGAAGTTTTTTGAAAGTCTAGAAGTTTGGTCTGTGTTTTACAAGAATAACACTCTTTCATTCATCAGCTTTTTTTTTTTTTTTTTTTTTTTTTTTTTTTTTTTTTTTTTTTTTTTTTTTTTTTTTTTTTTTTTTTTTCATCATCCATCTCCTGGAAAACTACGAAAGATTAACTAAAAAGCGTTTGTGGTGCACAGAACTGTCATAACACCTCCCATGCTGGCTTTTGGATATGTTGCTTGCATTGTCTCCCATCGGTTCTCTTTTTTTGTGTTGCTGATATCATACCAAGTGCTGATGGTAGATAAATGCCCAAAGCAATAATTTTGCAAAATGTTCTGTATTTTGAGCTCTCTGTTTTGGATTGTTAGTAGCTCCCTCCAGTGTAGTTCATGAATATGGAGGTCATCATAGCAGGTCTGAGCTGAAAGCAAACCTTTCATTCCGTTCGTAGGAATATCATCTGTGCTCAGAAAAGTGTTTTCAGTTTGCAACTCCAGCCACGGGTGTAATTAGCCATCATGTGCTATGGGCTGGAAATCTGGTACATTATATTCAAGAGCTCTAATTATTTACTCGTATCTTCTCTACTTTGTTACTACTGCAAAAAGTGATTCTTCCAGATGCTCCTGGGGGAATGTGCACGTACAGTAAACAATAATGTTAACCCTGGCCTTGGCCTGGTCAATAGCTTTAAATCTTATTATGAGGTCCTCACCTCATAATCTGAGAAGGTAGTCATGCCTTAGGATAATGACTGATCTAACCTATGAGGTAACTAGAAAATTTAGTTTTGTATTGCTTGACAAAGGAGACAGAAAGTTGAATTTCCTGATTGCTTGCAGAAAAATTTCTTACATCTTTAAAACCACCCCTGCTGTGTAACTAGCTATCTTCTGAATACAGGTTAGTCAAAATGACATGGAACAAAAGAATAGTAAATCAGAACAATAGAATAACAAGAACTCATTTCTTAAACCTGAGTCAAACAGTTCAGCTGTCATGGAAGGAGGTGACTGTGGAACATGAAGGACTGTTAAGGTCAAAGGGCTGAAGAATACATAAAAGAGACAGAAAATATGTGTCTTGATAAATAATTTTAGCCGTCAAGGAAAAAAAGCTTCTAATCTGAGCAGAATGTCTTCTAATAAGGGAAATGAACTTGATGATAGGGGAAAAAATAGAAGGAAAGAAGATAGTTATGGCAGTAAAGGACAACTGGGAAAGAGACTAAAGAGCTGCTATAACTGGAGAGAAAGGAAAACATACCTCCCTTTTAGTCTAAGTCGTGAATGTTGTGCTATAATTGTTTTTTTCTTACTCACCTAGTGCTGTGTTAATGTTAGAAAGCCTAGTAACTTAGTGGAGCTTGTCCTTTTGAAATCAGAATCCTACAAAAACATGTAACAACCTTTCCCTGGCTGGCCTGGCAGCATTTGAAAGTTGTGCTCTGGGTTCCCCAGTACACAGGTTAAAGTAACAGCATTATTGTGACTGTCAGGAGAAGGCCAGTCAGAGAAGACTGATTTAAGTTTGATTTGGAAAGAGTATGGAAAGCAGGACTTTATTTTACCATAGAAACAACAGAAGGACTCTTCATTTGCCTGTTAATGCTGATTTTATTGGAGGAGGACTGGTGTCCTTGTGGTGGCTCTGTTATGAGGTGCTGCTGCACAGGTCACCTTTCAGAAGGTCTCCTGGGGTATCCAGAGCTCAGGACTGGGGCCAGCTCAGAGCCCAACTGAGAATGAAGCTGTCTCTGTCTTTCAGACAGTATTAAAACCATCAAGTTGGTTCATCTTTTCCCCACCCTCGCAGCTAGAACTGCCAGAAAAACTGCACCCACCCAAGACTATGACCTTGTCTATACTTCCAGTGGTGAATTTGTAGAACACGTTTTGCCAATTGCTTTGGCTACCAGAATCTTTGTTGAGCACATTGGCCACAGTAGTCTTTGAAGATATACTTTTTGAGACTTTTATTGTCCCCGCAATTTGACCTTTTATCTGTCAGTGTGATTCTTTGTATCAAGGAACCTAGAGAAAAATAACTACTGTCCTGATTGGGTTTGTGGGAGCATATAGCTGACTTTTATACTCTTCCTCTGTTTCTTTTTATTCCTGAGGGACTACTTCCCAGAATAGCTCCAACTTTGGTTTCAAAGGATGGATTTCATGCAAATGCCTAGTCAGTATCCAAACCCTCACAGTAAATCAGAATATTTTCTTCAGTCTTTGAATCTTCATAGAGTCCCCATGATTTATTTATCTGGGACTGCAAGGTTTCAGCTTCCTAAAGACTTTCTATTTTGTCTGCAGTCCATAAAATGATTCCACAGGTTCATTTAACACTAAGTAAAAGCATATCCTTCAGACAAGACTTCAAAGAACTTTTAGTTAATTGACAGCTCTGTTTCATCATTAAGCCATGCTTCAATATGTATGTCAAAAACTTGCTGATGAGAAGCAGGGTCAAAGCACAGAAGTAGGAAGGAAAAGCCTTTGGAAGCTCTGTATATTAAGCAATGAGTTCAGGAACCAAAGACAAACAGTAGAGAGTGTTGGCTAAATTTCAGGAAGAATGAACTCTTTTGTCACCACTTCCGCTGTAATGAAATAGTAGTTGTTGGTCTTTTGAAAAGTCAGAATGGGATGAATTACCTGACATTGTTCTCCAGGTGAAGTAGCTCTATCCCAAGTTCTAGTGGCAGCTGCTTTTTTTTTTTTTTTTTTTTTTTTTTTTTTTTTTTTTTTTTTTTGTCACTTCAGGAGGCTATGTAAGAAGTTGTCTGCTGCTTTTGTTGTCTGCAGATCACCCAGATCACCTGTCCAAATGCTTTTCACGATTCCATGCATCAGAAATCTCTTAGATTACTGCTAGCTTATATTCTACCTCTGTCACAAGTCTCTGGCAATCAGAAGAGAGACATTCAGAATAAACTGCTCTGCAGAGTCCTGATCATTATTTGATACAGCAAGTAGCCATGGACACTTGTAGAAAAGTATTTGCCTTCATCACTCTCACAGCTGATGCACATCATCCAAGTGTCAGGGGATACTGGTAGGGCTTTAGCAGCTCCAGCTGTGGTGCTGAACTGGGGAGGAACTTCAGTATATTACATTGTGACATCATTTTCCATTTAAAAATTTCCAAGTTTTTTAAAAGCTGATACTGAGAAAAGATAGAGCAGAACCATGCCAGGGAGATTGGTTTTATGCATTTAGATAGAAGTGCTAAAATGGTGCTGAGCAAACAAACTTGATTTTGACAATTAATCATCTGAGTCCTTAAACTTTGGAACTTGCAGCAACTGAAGCAGGACTACTTGCCTCTGCTGAATTTCTCTGTACAACTTGGCATGCTTCAGAGACTTGGCACTGAGGCACTTCAGATCTGGTCTCAGTGGTAGACTGATGAGGAGAATCTTTGTATTTGTTTAGTGTCAAAATCAATATAAACTTCTTAGTGGTTGTTTTTCACACACTTAGTCTTGGGGAGTTTTGGTTTTTAATGATTAATGTGGCTCTGGATCAGGGTCAGAATCTTTATCTTGAACTGTCCACCTGTTTTTAAGTAAAATTCAGACTTGGCTCTCAACTATGTCCTGTGTTTCTGACTTGTTACATAAGAGACAGAAAATGCTCTAGTTCATCCAGTGTATTGGTTTGTTCTGCCTGCATCCTTGTGAGACCCAGAATCTTCTCTGAATTTTCTCTTGCTGTTGCTGTCCTGCCTTCTCTCATTCTTTACATTTCTCTCTGTCTGCAGCACAAGTCCATAATATACAGTGTGATTTTCTGATGCATCTAGCATCTTCTCTGCCTTTCTGTTCCTGTCAGAATAGCACTTCCCTGGATCCTTATGGGTCACTTAATTACACCCCAGACCCTCTTAATGCACACCATATAGGAAGGAATGGTTTGCAGGGGTTTTTCTACAGAGGTGAGGATAAGCGGCTCTCAAGGGTCTCTAGCAGAATGAAAAATAAGATGAGTTTCAAGACTTTGATGTCACAGGGAGGTGATTTAAAACTTGGTGTTCTTCATAAATAAAACTAGGAATCTCCTTACTCTTTCAAGGAAAGAGAGGACTCTGTTTCATCACTGGTGTGAGGCTCTGTGATTCCTGCTGGGATCTTTGTGTGCATACCATACAACTGGGCACCAAGAGAAAATTCTGAGGGTGAATGTTTTCGTGTGTGCTGGAATATACATCAGGGAATATTTCCTTTTTCACTATACACATGATGTGAGCAGATGCTCAGAGGTTAGTGTGCTAATCAACAAATATTTTCTGGCCCTGGCCCAGCCTGCCACAACATGGGTTGCATACACGCAGCAAAGATCTCTCACCAGCCTGAGAGACAGACAGAGCAGTCATGTCAGCCCAAGCTGGAAGTGGTCCGTGAACCATAGTAACACCCAGATCATGCCCAGGCAGTGTGTGGGAGAATTCTGGTTTGCCAGAACCAAGTGGGTCATTTAATATTTGATCAGTATGCATGTATTTGTATGGACATGAGCTCCATTTTAATTCCTGATACAAGCGTAGCCTGAATAAAGCAGTTTAGATCTGGAAATTGTGAGTCATTCCCATGTAGACATTCCCTGCACAAGTGTGCTTCCCTTTTTCACAAGTTTTAGACAATCCTATCTATGCCCCAAACAGGAGTGGCTACCCTCTGTACCCATGCTGCAGAAACCACAGGTCTCATATCTGTGGTACTATCTGTGATCCACCAGTAGGGATGTAAGTGGTCTGAAAGCACTTCTTTTTGTTCTTTTAGTACAAGTCAGTGGCTAAATCTTTCAAACTTACCAGAGGAATATCGGCCACTAATTCTCTGGAGTCCAGTCTTTGTTGTTTTGTGTATGTTTTCCCTTTCTGTGTTTCTATTTGATGCCACACTGATGGAGAATAAAGGATGGGAACAAGGTTTAAATGGGAAGGAGAGTCTCAAAGAGACATCCAAATTTGCATATGGATTTATTCTCAGATCCAGACAAAATTGTACTTCTCTGGATCATTTTTAATACGTCATGGTTTAATCCTAGTGGGCAGCTGAGCCCCATAGTGGCTTGGTCTTCCTCTTCTAGTTGAATGAGGGAAAGAATCAGAAGGGTAAAAGTCAGCAAACTTGTGGGTGGCAGTAAAGACAGTTTAACAGGAAAAGCAAAAGGTGCTTTTCAACCAAAATAGAATGAGGAATTTATTCACCACTTCCCATGGGCAGCCTCCTCCAAGAGAGCAGGGCCCCATCATGTATGATGGTGGCTGGGCAAGACAAACAACCATCACTTTGAGTGTCTCCCACTTCCTTCTTCCTGGAGCTTCCATTGCTGACCATGGTGCCATATGGTCTGAAATATCCCTATATTCCTGTGGTCAGTCAGGGTCAGCTGTCCGGCTGTGTCCCCTCCAAACTCCTTGTGCACCCCCAGCCCCCTCGCTGGTGGGGTGGGTGAGAAACAGCAAAGCCCTCAGCTCTGTGTGAGCTCTGCTCAACAGTAACAAACCCATCCCTGTGTTACCAACACCGTTTCCAGCACAAATTCAAAACACAGCCCCATACAAACTACTATGAAGATATTTATCTCTATGCCATCCAAAACCAGTACAAGTATGCAGACATTGAATTTTTTACCAGAGTAGTGAGACTCCTAATAGACTGTAATAATCTATGTCTATTTACCTTTGTTTTGAGTTTTTATTTTTCTTTGATAAATGAAATTAGGGTCACATTTAAATGGATAACCTAATATATTGAGAGAACCTTTTGTGCATTACAGTAGTAACCATCTCAGTGTAATTTCCTAAACATGGAATCTAAGTGTTTTTCAAGCTGGAATCAATAAAGGTTTAAGAAGAAAATCCTTTCCCTCTCAGCAGCAGGGATTGTAGTTTTCCCTGAAGAGCTCTTTCAGTCAGCTCTTTCAGAGATGAGCTCCGTTGGTTAGAGCATGGTGCTTGTAACACCCAGGCTATGTGTTCAGTTCCCTGTATGGGCATTCACTGAAGAGTTGGACTTGATGATCCTTGTGGGTCCCTTCCAACTTAGAACATTCTGTGATTCTGTGAAAACACAAAGTGAGTGTCCTGCTACCACCTGTAGTGGTTGTGTGGATTTCTTACTTGGAGCTGTGTTGAGAGTCAAGGGGAGAGTCAGAGTTCAGAGTGACAGGTTTTCAATTTCTGATTAGAAAATCAATATTAGAGACTTTGTCAACCAGCTACTGATGTGGATGCAGAAGATAGTTTGCCTTTAATGTTTCGAATGTTAAGTGTGGCAGAAAGCTGGTTTGGCTCAATAAGCAGTGGCTGACATGAAAGACAGGGAATCTTCCTCCCAGAGGACAACTGTGACTTGTGCCGTGCTTTTCAGATGGCTGAAGGCTGTCTTGGCCAAATTTCTTGCTTCTGTAAAAGGCAGAAGTGTCACTGAAATCGATGGAATATCCTCATCAAATTGATGGGATTTCACACCAGTAAGCAGGTTCTCTCCTACACAGTATCTTCCTTCTTCTGGTTGCTGGGAATAGTCATTCTACCTGATCAATTCAAAAGGTAAAGGGACATAACCTAACTGACTGAGCGGGTTATTGTGTTGTCAGTGAAAAAGGGGAAGGGTCTTACATGAAATGTATACTTTTCAAGGAGTTGTCAGCTTCTGAAAGTAATGTGATGGCCATTAAATGCTTGATTTTGCTAATCTTTTTGGGCAAATGAATTCCTGTTTAAGTCAGTGGATTGCGACCAACAATAATGAAATATTTTTATGTGCAGGCTTTCCTGTCTAAATTTCTCTGGCATCTACTGAAGCTGTCTTATACTAAATGCTATATGATATTATGCACAACAAAAACACTAAAAATTAACATCAGTAATGTTTAAGTTTGGAAGAGAGTAATGGAGAACTAAATCCTTAAATGCAGAAATTAAGGGAACTGCTAGTGGGTGGGACAGATATTTGGGTGTGAGATTGCTTTTCTTTTTGTGTTGGAAGTAGGCAGTTAGAACCAGTATATGTTGAAATGTGGAGGCTGAACAGTCAAGGAAGTGAATGAGAATTTTTCTGGGGGTGGCAGTGATGCAGTGGCATTCAGAGGAAATGTTACCATGGTATTCACAGACTGATGTGAACATATAGGAGATACAGAAGAAGAAAAGCTCTGAAACCAGTGGTAGGATATGGACAGAAAAAGCAGGAGGATGCTGAAATCTCTCATTATCTAAAAGTGGCATTCTGCCTTTGTATGTTAGCAGTTTTCTTTTCCTTCACGGCAGCTTTTGTGTAACCCAGTCTTTGACAGTGACACTCCATCATTTGTGATTCATTTTAGTAATGTCTTCAATAAAAATTGATGCTCAAAATGAAGTCCTTTTAATGTGGACTGCAATAGCCAACCTGTAGTCGTTACTGTGAACTGTTTAGTTCATTTCTCTGGGTCAGGAGTCTCAGGTGCTGTATCTCATCAGGATTTGGTTGTATGTGCACCCCAATGCAGTTCTAGATGACAATGATGCAGTAGGATGATAATGATCCTGTAAGACACATCACCAGGATGTATCCTACCAGGTAGGATACAACAAGAGGAGCAACCAGGATGGGCAAACAGATCACGGCACAGCAGTTTGCGTAGGAGGATGTGCAGAGTGAGATGTTCTGCTGGCCAAATGGGGACACTTGAAGTCCACATCGTGCAGCAACTGGGCACCATTCTGTGACTATTTGCACAGGCCAAGGCCACTTCTGCCACCTGTCTGTCCATGCAGAATGATGGATCTTCCTCTGAGAGCAAAGGCTGCAGCTCTGTCTGAGGGGTCTGCACCTTCCACCCCAGTGGTGGCTGATGCCTCCGCCCAGATGGAGCTGCTGAAGAGACAGCATGCAGCAGAGACCTTGACTGCAGGACCTTTCTCCTGTGCACAACAGGCAGCAGACCTGCTCAGGTGGAGAAGCCACTCCTGGACCACTGGAAAGGTCAGGAGCCATCTGAGAGTATTAAGAAGAATTACAGGGCACTGGGAGTGGTGGGAAAGGTCTCTAAAGCACAATGTAAACCTCATTATGCCTCATCAATGTGTGCCCACAGCCCATAAAGCCAGCTGTACCCTGGGCTTCATCAGAAGTGTGACCAGCATGTTGAGGGATGTGATTCTCCTCCTCTACTCTGCTCTCATGAGACCCCACCTAGAGTACAGTGTTCCATCCTGGGGCCCCAACATAAGTAAGATGTGGACCTGTTGGAGCACGTCTTGAGGAGGCCATGTAGATGATCAGAGGGCTGGACTACCTCTTCAATGAAGACAGGCTGAGAAAGTTTGTTCAGCCTGGAGAAGAAGACACTACAGGGAGATCTTAAAGCACCTTCCATTACCTAAAGGTGCTACAGTAGAGCCAGAAAGGAACTTTTCACAAGGCTGTATAGTGATAGGACAAGGGATAATGGATGTAAACTGAAAGACAGTAAGTTTAGATTAGATATAAGAAAGGAATTCTTTACTATGAGAGTGGTGAGGAGAAGCTGTGGATGCCCCATCCCTGGAAGTGTTCAAGACCAGGCTGGATGGGGTTTGAGCAACCTGGTCTAGTGGAAGAGTCTCTGTCCATGGTGGGGGATTTGAACTAGATGAACTTTAAGGTCCCTTCACAACTAATCCATTCTACTATTTTATTTTTCCAGTGAGATACACAGCTGAAACCTCCTGCTCAATCTGCCTCTGTGGTAGTTGTAGGTGAAACTGTGCTACAAGCCTTGGTTGAATTTGTCTCCTATTAATTACTTACAACATCCCATGACAAGAACTGTATCTTTATTGCATATGGGTACCTGTTTATACAGCACCTGATGCAAAGGGTTGTGTTCTGTTCTTGGGAGCTGTAGTTGCTGCAGGCATAAAAATAACCGCACTATTGGTTATAATAATCATATTAATGTTTCTGGAGTTCTTGGAGAACAATAGAGAATATATTTTTCATCCCAGCTGATATTCCCATCTTAATTAAAACATTTGTTAATGTCTAGGTTTGGGTGCTAGCTTTTAATGAGCACACTCTAACTAAAAATCCCTCATAACTATGTAAAGCACGTTGGGTTACTCCAAGTGTGTCTAGAACTATAAAAATCGTATTTTCTTAATGGCAGTACTAAAATATAATGTGCTCATAAATCTGTTTATATGAAAAATATGCAGAAACTAATAAACCATCCAAAGCATTATGATTTCTGAAATTTAGGCCTGTCATCTATGAAGGCACCAATTCCATGAAATTGTGATATGATGTCTATGTTATCACAAACTGCAGGTGTATCACTCATTCTAATAAAATTATTGAAAATACATTAAAAATAAGAATAAAATATCCTGAAAAAATATGCCAGCGCACGTATTTCCCATATGTCAAACTTTTAAGTGTGAGGGTGTATTTCACCATAGTAGTAAGTAGGTAAATTTTTTTTTTTTATTTTTTTTTATTATTTTTTTTTTTTATTTTTTTTTCCCCCTCAGAATTCATAGAATTTCAGGTAGTGTCAGTAAAATAGTCATTCCTATCTGGAGGCTGTAATCAAGAGAAATCATTCCTAAGGGTGTAAAAACATTTGGGATTTCATATTTATTAAACTAATGCATCCTCACATCTCTAGTTTTGATTAACAATTTTACACAGGGATGAAGTATATGAATTTTTCTGGTATTTTTAGTGATGGTAATGATCTTTGATAAAACCTGTCTTACAGTGCCATCATTGTTATATTTAATTCATCTGATAATCCTTTATCTGGCAGTCAAAAAGAAAAATCCTTTTAAAAGGTTGCATAAGCATTTCAACAACTTTCTAGCCTAAATATATGTAAAACTGCTCAATTACATAAAGTGTTTAACTGATATATGAAAGATAAGCTCTTTCCTCAAGACTGAGAAAAGCACGAATTTAGCTGATAAGTGCTTTAGTCCCTTAGGGATTCACGTGTTCTGTTTACAGGAGTTTCCTGATAGCCCATAAGAGTTGTATTTCAAGGCTGGACCAGATATGAAAAATAGGCAAAAGTGATTGCATGTTGAGTTAAAACATTTCAGTGATGGTCTCTAGAAGAGTGATGCTATTTTGCGCAGTTACAGCCATACAGGATATTTTTCCAGGTGCTAATGACTTAGATGAATTAGCAAATCCCTCCCATTAGACAAACACGCAAACAATTCCCAACCCCCTCCGCCAAAAAACCCCAATGAACCCAAAACCCCTCTAATCCTTAAAACCCTGGAGAGGTCACAGGGCAAAGAAGATGCCTTAAATGACGTAAAAACAGTACTATCAGGTTAAAATTGATCTTATGTGCTGGAACAGCCTTGGGAAGAGTTTGCTGTAATGGGAGTGTCCTCTGCTGGTCATTTATCTTGGGTGGGAACCTCTTTGAAGGTGAAAAACATTCATTAGGAAGAAGAAGCAGCTTGTGCATAAATTAAACCAATTTTCTGCTCTTGCCTTTGGACTGCTGAAGTCTCCAGGCACCTAATGGCCTTTTCCTTCATGAACCTCGATTTTACATACATATATGTATATATGTAGAATTACAATGAAAAAAGATCAGGCAATTTAATTAGTTAATGTTTATAAATCTCTTTCAAGATGAAAAGGGCTTTGTGCCATGCATTATTAATTGATAATAATATTTGTTTAGAAATTGAAGGTGAAATTGGTGACATAATTAGTGTGCATAAATCAGCTTTTTTCTTAGTTGAATATATTTGTTAATTGGCTTTGTAAGGTTTTTTGCGGTTTTGGTCTGCAAGTTCTTTAAAAGATTCAACTTTGACAGTTGGAAATGAGTAAATGAATATGCTACTAATGTAGCATAGGCGGTCAGAAGATCCTAGGTATGAATACCATCATGGTTCTGGTTTAAATTAGGGGAACTCAATAAGATTTCCAATATGTCAATGTGGAAAGAAAATTAGAGAAATTTAGGTGGAACAGCAGGATGTCTCTAGCCATACTCAATTCAGGAACTTGAAGGGGGAAGGGAGTGGAACACTCCTCAAAGTAACCACTTTGACATCTCCATTGTTTCCAGAGCTAAATGGAAGAACTTAGATAAAGTTTGTGGTCATCTTTATGAAAGAGTTCAGAATTCTTCCCAGAAAGGACTTCCATCTCTTTCATCTGGCATAAATATATGGTGCCTTCAATAATGAGCTTTGTGATTGCATCTTTTTTTCTCATCCATCATATCACTGAGTTTATGCATTGTAGTTTCTCCTGTGTAATGTATTAGGGTTTGAGCCGAGTCCCAAATTCCTCTGCTGACTTCCATTTTATACCCTTCTGATCCACCTCCTTGGCATAGATTTTGAAAATTGCCAGGACTCCCCAAATGCCAAGTGGTATGTGACACATTTGCCAGCTCCATCTGGAGTATTTACTTTCTTTTTCTTGCATTTATACGTTTAAAATTGGTACATACGGATGTCTTCCATGGGCTCACATCCATTTCTGGAATTGCAATATATAACTGTTGTGCACACTTTATGGCCCTTGGATATTTTCAGGACATCAGTTGTTAATGGGCAGTCTGGGAATTTGGTAGCAACCTAACACAGGAATTTCTCTTTCCATTTGAAAGCATGTAGTAATTTTCAAGAGGAAATGTAACTATCCCTGTCAACCACTACTCTCTAGTAAACCTAGTTAATGCAAATATGTAGGCTAGTTGGGTGGAACTGGAAGCATGATTCATTTTTTGCTGTTTGCGTGTTACCAGTTTTGTTGACCTTTCGAAGGCTATATGACCCATAAATGGGTTTACTGCTAGAAAATAACCACTTGTCACCAAGGTGCAGTGGTGAGACAGAGACGGCAGAGAGGAGTGTCCACTTCTTTAGAAGAAAGTAGATGCCATTGAGCAGTATCTGCTTTGACCTGTAAGTATTTGACGTGTGTACTCACATAGTGGCACAAGTTCAGGTTGAATGGGGCTCTGAGCCATTGAGTTGATGATGACCCTGTTTATTGCAGGGAGAAGGTGGCCTTTAAAAATCCTTTCCAATGCAAACTACTCTGGAGTGACTGCATCAATGAACAAAGGAAGGGTAGTCATTTATCTGGACTTCGACATGGTCCCCCACAACATCCTTCTCTTAAACTGGAGAAGGATGGGTTTGATGAGTGGACTGTTAGATTGATAAGAAAGCGGTTGGGTGGTCACATCCAGAGGGCAGTGATCAGTGGGTCAGAGTCCTGATGGACATCGGTGATAACGTCCCTCAGGGGTCCATACTGAGACCAGTATTTAATGTTGTTAATGTTGTTTGATGTTTTCTTCATTAATGACACAGATGGAAGACTTGAGTGCACCCTCAGCAAATTTGCAGAGGCCACCGAGCTGAGTGGTGCTGTTGACACACCTGAAGGATGAGGTGCCATCCAGAGGGACCTGGATAAGCTTGAAGAAGTAGGCCCATGGGAATTTCATGAGATTCAAGCAAATGCAAGGTTCTTCACCTGGACTGGGGCAACCCCTGGTATCAATCCAGGGGATGAACAGTTCAGAGCAGGAAAGGAAAAGCATGAGGAAGGGCTAAGAGAGTTGGGTTTGTTCAGCTTGGAAAAAAATAAAAAATGATTTGCAGCCTTCCAGTAGCTGAAGAAAGGCTAGAAGAAACCTGGCAGAGGGACTTTTAACAAGAGCATGTAGTGATGTGACAAGGCGCAATGGCGTCAAATTGAAAGTGAGTAAATTTAGGTTAGGTATCAGGTAAAAAAATTCTTTACTGTGAGGATGGTGAGGCACTGCCACAGGTTGCTGAGAAATGTTGTCAATCCCCTGAAGTACCTAAGGGCGGATTGGAGAGAGCTCTGAGCAACTTGGTCCAGTAGAAGGCATCCCTGTCCCTGGAAGGGGGTTTGGAACTAGGTGATCTTCAAGGTCTCTTCCAGTCCAAGCTGTTCTGGGATTCTATGACTCTATGACATGCAGTAGCTGAGAGAGTCTCACTGCAGCCTGGGATACAAGGGAGCCTGGGTTTTAACATTCTGTCAACCAGTGAGACATCACTGTTTGATGTCCCAAGTTACATTCATGAGGGACATGATCAAAGATGTCTTCTATTCCCTACTGGAGGACTTGAGACTCTTTTCTTGTTTTTAAAAGTTGTTGGTTTTTCTCTAATATATATACATAACACTTGAATGTCTAAGGATATGATTTTTCTCCTATGTGTATTAGCATAGATTAATTTATAAATATTTTAGGTGGGAGAATTGTGTTCCCACCCATGGGTATGTGTTGCTTATGCTTAGGATAACTTAGTAATGTATTTTCAGGATAAAGATTTTAGTTTTGCTATATGAGGTTTGGTTTTATTCTTGCTTCTCTTTTGTTCCAGGATTTAAACATAGATGACTGAGAAGACATTATTGCTGGACTTGAGACTAAGCTTAAACTATGAGCTTAATTTTATGGATTCTGTTTAAAATAATTCCCCTACAGTTGAAGTAAGATACTTTTGAAAGGGAAGGTAAAAATGCAAATGCCTGGTCTAGAAGTTTTAAAACATATTACAAATATTGTAAGTGAAAATGAGTGTAATTTATAGAATGGTGAACATGAGGGCAGCAGGGCAAAAGGAGGCCCCTTTGAACTAAGGATGAGAGCAAGAGGCACTGCTGCCATTCCCACCCTCCTATTCTGATTCCTATGCAAACTCAATAGATGCAGTTCATTACCACAGGTAGTTTAATCCACATTTAATTGCCTTATTCACCTCTAATTGCTTCCCATCCCATCTTCTCTGCTCCTTTTCTCATTGAATATGTTTGGTATTTTTCCTCTTCTTTACAGACTTACTCCTACCTTCTCTCCTGTGCCGTCTCACCCACCTTTCTTTAGAGATAAAAGGTTTTTTGAATTAATATAGTTTAGCAAGCAGGGAAAGAAGTTCAAATGTGTAGATTATAATGACACATTTTAATTCAGTGTTTTATTGTATATTTGTAAGAGCTAAAGTATTGTGGAAGGTCTACATTGCCTATGAGTATTCACTGGGTAAATAACCCCATGGATTCCACCTATTTGATTTTCACTTTCATGTTTGTTTTCCAGTTGTTCTAACAAACATGTTTACTAGCAGGAATCCCTAAGAAATCCAGCGGGTTTTCGAAGTTTCCCATTAGGGAGCTGATCCTAGGAGTTGGGCCTCCTCTAGCTATAAACAGAAAGTGTTATTCAGTCAGAATTAACCACTGTAGCTGAAAGGTGAAACTGTAAAGATTCACAATAAACTGCTGCTGACTGTTCACAGGTTAAACAAATATGAGCAGAAAATAATCACTGTGTAATTAGTGTAGAACAAATAATTTGTAGAAGCATGTAAGCAACACTCGCCCAGTTTCAGTAAAGGAGATAATTATTCAAAGAAGTTATTTACTACCAAATTGCTACCTATGCATTACAGATTTGAATTCACTGATACTCTCTTGGTAAGAAACTCATGAAGACATGACACTGCTTGAAAGAGGTTGTGTGTGCAATTGTGAGCCTTGGGAAAGCTTTAGAGGGACTTGAGATTGGTCAGAGATTCAAATCTTGTGTTCTTATCACTGATCTCTTGTTCCATTCACCCTGTCACACCAAGGAGCTGAGATTAATAATGATGTTACAGTATTTGTCATATATGGCCTATTCTGTGCTCTGCTTCTGCCTCATTACAAAAATGATGGGAAAAACCCCAAGTTCTAGCAATGGTATTCTTTTGAGGACTAAATGGTGCCTAATCATATATTAATATTTATGGGATTGTGCACATGTGCACTGTAGCCTACTTACAGGTCTATTTAAACACTTGATTACACAGCAGAAACAGTTTGTCCAGTCTAATGCCCTTCTGTGCCGCCTTGGCTGGTTGGAGATCCCCAGGGAAAATGTCATCTCAGGGGAGGGGGGAAGCTCAACCAATACTGAATTTACTTATTGCCACTTTCTGCCTCTGGTATGGGACATGTTGGGGCTGAAATGAGCTGCAGAGATGAGAACTATTCCATTTGAGTTTCTGAGGGAATCTTTTCTGACAGCATGCTGGACAGCGGGGAGGCACGGTTCTGCATGTAGATTGCAGTCAAGGATATGTTTGCTGCAGGCTGATTTATCCTCTTGGGAAGACAAATTTAACCTGTGGGCAGCACCGTGCTGTTTTAACTAATTCCAGTATCTCAGCTAGCTTATTTAGAGCGGGAGCAGATACCAATGCTCTACTCTGCAGGCTGCAGTGTCGATGTAAGCTGGAGTGTGAAGTCTGAGGATCATTCTGGCAGAAGCATAATTCACTTTCTAATATTTCTGTGCAAGCAGGCTGCTGGGTCACAGCAAATGTGAAGGGATGTATGAGACTGGGAGTAAGGCTGGATACTTCAAATGAGAAAATAGGGTTGCTGTTGTTTGTCTGCTCTGGGTCCTGCACAGAACCTGGGTGTATTGAGGTGGCTGGGAGCCTGCTCCCCAGACCTGTGAGCCTCTGCCACCTGAAGGAGTGGGAAATAGGGCAGCTGGGTCCTGTGGAGCAAGAAGGGTGCAGAAGTGCTGCTTTTGGGGGAGCTGGTTTCTGTGGACCACATTTGCTCATCTCCGCACTAACCAGTGGTGAAGGGGCTTAACTGGCGTGCTGCAGGGTGGGTGCCAAACTGTGTTCTCTCTGGGCTTGTGGGAAGAGAGCAGCAGTCCCGTCAAACTGAGGTGAAAGCAGTGTTAGTTTCCCTTGCCTCAGGGAGTAAATACATAACCAAAAGAAGAGAGAAGACTGGATAGAGGAAGGTATGTTAAGGACTGGGGAAAAACCAAACCACTGTGATGTTTATATCACAGCAATGATTTTGACACTGAACCACAGAAACTGATTTCTTTATTTCTTCACCGTCTGAGGCAAGGTTTGCCTTGTATTTTATTGTGGATTCAAGTTTTATTGTGGATAAATTCACCATGTGGATTTCCTTTCCCAGGAAGTTTTAGAACCACAGTAATCTTACAGCAGACTGGTGAATATTGCTTCCAAAATGTGTGTTATATGGGACACCTGGGTCACACCTGTTGTTTTTATTGCTTATGACCCCAAAACACAATTAGTGCATATCTAGCTTAACACTTGAGAGAGATCAGTTGATTCTGTACACTGATCTGGTACTTAAATCAAAGTTACAATCATTGGAATTACTATTATAGCAGCTTTTGAAATTGATCAGTTTAAATCTCCCTATTACCATTTGCTCTCTCTTTCTAGCACAATGATTTGCTTTTTATATTTTATTTATTTAGATTTCTTATGTATTAATTAATTTATACAACATTTATTCCAGCTATACCTGTACCTGCTGCTAGGTATATATATTTTTTTTTTGTTTTTCTGTGAACGATCCAGCCTGGCTTCTGGGACCTGTCAGGAGAAAGTTTCTATCAAAAAGCCATTCAGAATTAAGTTTCTTTTCCATTGCAAAGTGGAGCTCTTGTAGCTATGTGATCCCTTGCCTCAAAGAGAACTGACAGAGTAGTTACACTGAACAGCACCCCAAGGCTGCTTGACAGAGGGGTTACAGTGACATGAATGACTCTGTACCTTGATCTCTTTTTTTTGGAGCACAGCCTTGTAAATCCTAACATATTTACACCATTGGCTAATGACTTACCATGGTAGCCAATATGTTCTTGCAATAGCCAGGTCAATTCTGCCTAGAAGCTTAGATAAATTCAGCAAGTTGCAAAGATGGTGCAAAGGCAATTTTTCCTTTCCTTCCACATTACACTGGGCAGAATCTCAGAAAACTGGGGGTTTTTCAAGTTGCTTGAAAATAGTGAAGTTCTCTGAGGGACTCACTGAAGCCATGCAGTTACAGATAACTGGAATTCTTAGCACATGTAATATCACTAGTAACTAGCTCCCAGGCAATCCTGTTGAGTACTTTGAAATCAGAATTGAAAATTTAAGGTTTGGGGATAGGTGTGTGTGACCCAATGAAATTCTTTAATGCCTTGCATTTATTCTGGTTGTGTTAATCACTCTAAGATACTCTGGGCGATCATATTGCACATCTGCTGAAGTTTCCAAATGCTTGCCACAAGCAATGCCGAAGAGATTGCATTGCAGAAATCTGGTCTGAAATCTACTGAAACATTTTTAGCTGGCGTGAGCCCAAGTAATAATTAAATGGCATTGAAAAACTGCTGTGCATACATTAATTCCAGACAATGTGCACATTATCTTAAAAAAACCTCACAGTTCCAGAAAAGAAGATTACATGAAAGATTATTCAGCACCAAGATGAACAATGATGCTTTTCCTGCTTTTTCCATGCAATAAAAAGATGGAGAAAGTACAAAATCAACCAGTATTGGAAAGGTATGTACGTCTCCTGAATTAGCATAGGCCCCAGCTGGATGGTAGCATCTACATAATGACCAGATCCCAGATATTCAGTGGGATATCTGGGATGTTGTTCTAATGAAGGGATTTGAGAGTTTCTGGCTTCCAGGAGATAAGAGATGCCTACAGCTGTCGGAGAAGACAAGTTTGAATTCTCTTTTTGAAGGTTACTTTTTTCACCTAGCAGCTACTGGGTTCCTGAGTTGATGACTGCTTCAGCCTTTCCTGGTTCATGGAGAGCCTTCATTGTTGTGGCTTTTGAAGAGAGAATGATAGGTTTAAAGTTCTCCCAGATAGCTCTCCTTGCATACGGTTAAAGGTCATGGTCAGTAATTAATGCTTAAGGTTTAATTTAGTGTTTAACATCCTTCTAGTCAAGCCTGGTGCAGGAGTGCCCACGACATTCCTCATGGCTGTCCACTCTTTTGTTAGGCAACTGCTGAGCTCTGCCCTCTGACAGTTCATCACAGCGTTGGCTATCAGGCTTTCCCATACACAGATTAATTTCTTTTCTGGTCTTCCTACTTTCTTTATCCAAGATTCATTTCTTTTCTGGCCTTTCCAGTTGCTTTATCTATAAATCTTAGCTATTTCTCCTCAAGGTTAGGCTATTTTGGGCTCTGGACTGAATATTGAGAGGCGGCTGAGGTCCTGCATTGCTGATGGAAAGAATTTCCTTCATTCCTGCATCCATTTTTGTAGCTATCTGGGAGCAAAGCAAGGGGATTGATCACATATTCAGGGAGCATGTGTAGAGATGGAATATAGTTTTGATTAACCTTCCCTGCACACATAAAGAGCCTTTTTCCTTCAGATTCATACACCAAACAGATGGTTTTATATGTTAAGTCAATTGGTTTAGTTTCTAAAGAAGGATTTTAATTTATTGAAATTTTGTTTAATTAACTTAAAATATTTTTTTGGATTGCAGATTTTGTACTTAATATTACAGTTGTGTATGACTTGTATGATACCAGTATGATACCACAATACTTCCTATCGTGGTTCCCTCAGTTGCATTCAGCCTAATTCCAGTGCTTAACTTGGGCTATCTCTCGGTTAAATTTTTGACATCTGCTTGAGAGGAGAGACACGGATAAGTTCTGCCTACCATAACTAAATTTTTAATCCTTTGTGAGCAACTGGGAACCATCATGAAAAGTCTATCCACTCTGCATCCTGCCATACAGCCCTTCTCTGAAAATGATGGTGAGTGAGCCAAGTAGCCCCAAGTAAGTGATCCAAACACAAGGATCTCAGGTAAAAAATGGCATCATTTCTGGTGCTGCACCAGTACTGTGATGCTAACAGTAGTGCTCACTTCATCTAGATTTTATGCTTCTTAGAGATAATTAGATAATCCAGAAGGATTTAGTTAGGGTCTAAGTGGCTGTATCCCTATAGATGAGCTTCACGGTGGTGTTAGGTTGGACATAATTACCAATTCATTAGAATATGTGCTTTGAGTATGTGTTAAAGATGAAGATAACATCTAGACTAAATTAGGAGAAATAATTTAATTTAGACATCCAAAGGCTTTCACACTTTAGGAGAACCCGCAGAACTGTTAGACTGGGTGATTCTGAGACTTTTGATTTTAGGTGACAGGTGATATCCCAAATTAGCTGGGATCAGGTAGACTTGATTTAAAATTGCTTTTATTGTGGTTGTTTTCATAGGATCTGACAATCCTATAGTGTTAAAAAACTGAGTCATGCTCATAAGCTTCATATCTTCATATCTTTGTATATATGACATGGAGATCCTGTAGGCTGAACACCTTGCTCTTTATCACACTGGTGTGTGCCTATGGCAAAGCAGGGGGTTTAACCAAGTCTTTAGAGTCACAAGCTGTTGCCCAGACCAGTCACCTTCTGACCTGCAAAGGGCAGTGAGCAGCTACTGCTTCACTAATTTTTTTTTTTTTTTTCATTTGCAGCTCCTCTTTTTCTTAGCATTAAAGTGTATTCCTTTACCAGTTTCTTTCTGTGCCCCATTTCTGCAGCTGGACCTTCTGACATGTTACCTACATATCTCTGAATTATGTACCAGGCATCAAACTGTCAGAGGCTTCTTCAGAAAATTTGGCTGGAGGGCATAAACTCCCTTCCTCTCTCACGCCTTTCACTGGTTTTCTGTGGGGATTGTAGAATAGCTGAAAATAATGTAGTAAAATCCCATATATAAGATAATATAGTAAAACAAGAAACAGTATGGCAGTCAGAGATTTTTCTTATAGGCAAGCTGAAAACTTTGGAGGCTTTTCTGGGTGCTGCATCGCTACCTGTAGTGAATATGGCTCAGTGGAATGTAAAACCACATGCCAGGAAAACATTAGCACAGTAATTTGCAAGTTATTTGAACAGAAATATGAGTATGCTGATGATGTAATCTACTGGGGAGTCCAAAAAATATTCATGATTAGCATCTCATTGATTTTGGTATTTTGCTAAAAATATAGCAGTGCTGGAAGATTGATTTTTTTATTTCCTCCTAGAAATATGGGGTGCCAACCCAGAGATGTCTTTAATATGTTCTGAGAGGGTTGTGAAAAATATCAATTTCCATTCTTGAAATCAAGCTTGCTGCTTGTGATAGAGGAAGGTACAAATATATGCGTTCACATAGGGCAAAATACTTTGGGAAATGCTCTAGGTGCTAGAGCACAAAGCTACACACTGTGGGTGGTAGAGCTCAAAGATTCAGTGAGCATGGAGGTGTGTTTGATAAGATTAAGGAAATCAAATATCCCAAATCAGTCTGTAGAAATTACTTGAAAATGTTAACCTCTCTCACTTATTCTTGTCATTCAAAGCTTTGCAGACCAAAGTGTGTCCTTACTGAAAGGTAATACGCAGTTGCAGAGCAGCAAAGACTGTAATAAAAACACTGACATTTTGAGAGTTATTACTGGGAACGACTATAAATACCAGTTTGCAGATGAAAAAGTTGAGGGGCAGGCCTATTTACCACACTTGGTAAACTGAAAGAGAGATCCTGAGAGTCCCAGCTTTCAGCCTGGGCTCTGACTGCTACCAGTTTGCCTTGTACTGTAGAAGAGAAACATTCTAATTTACACTATTTGCTGTGCAATAATGTAATAGTGAATAAACAGATCTTTCTTGTAGCAGCAGAAGCCAGGAAATGAAAAGGAAATGGTGATCTCTTCTGGTCGCCAATGTTTCCCAGTTCTATTTAAGAAAAAAAAAAAAAAAAAAGTTTTATCTGTTCAAGATGTGTACAGCAATATGTAGGCAGAAGCTGCTTTATGCATGAAATTCTATTTTCATTCTGATTTTACCAATTAGCATTGGGTTCTGTGTTAATTACCTAAAATTTTTTTCAGAGATGATGGTAGATATAGGAGATCTATGATAATAGGAACATGTTGCCATAGACACAACTGTTCAATATGACACTGGGACACTGCTGCGTGAAGAAACCCACTGAAGTTGTATTTCACAATGCCCTGAAATCATGCAGTTGTGAAAAATTAATTATAATCCTTTCACTGAAATACCATGATGTTGATTCTAAAATATTCAACAAGCTATTTCAGTGCAGAGGGCTGTCAAATGACAGAGAAAGCCAATGCATCAGAAGTACTGAGACATGTTTAAAAGGTGGCCAACATTTTTGAGCATTGCACAGCTTCATTACGGGTTTTAACAGCTCCGCTTGTAGCTTGGGAATTTCTACATTTCTTTCAAAACCTCATCTCATTAATTGGCATGAAATGCCACTATTTATAGAAAACATAGGGGAAGAAGCAGAGAACAATGCAAAGCAGAAGTATGAAATGACAGTTTTCTGTTACAGGCAGTAACAAGTGTGGAGTTGAGAGTGTTTGCAGATTGTTCCAGTCTTGTGCTTTTGTTTGTGCATATGAATTAGAAGATACATCTGCAAGTGGTCCAGAAGAACTTGGCTATCACCTAGCCTGACTTCCTGGCCCGGAATTCACTGAAATCAGCAGACAGCGATTGTCTCCCCATTTAGAGTACTTTGTGGTTTGGTTTGTTTTTCCAGAGCATCATATACAGCAGCTGCAGCCATTAATGAGCAGATTTCTGATGAGTATTTAAAGAGATATATTCTCTTTACAAAGGTAGACTTATGAATGCACTTACACACACTCTATGTCAACCATTATTATTTAATTCTCATTACCTTATTGCATCACAGGTTTTGTGAAGGACTGGGCATCATCAAAGGTGGGGACATGAGTTATCTTCCTGTGTTGGTTTGGTCAAGGATGGAAAAAAGCCCTTCCTATGGTGTGTGTTTATTTTATTGACTTCACTTATTTCTTTCTCTTCAGACTCAGACTTTAAAAAAACACTAGCTGTATTGCATCTCTCCAGCTCACAAAAGACTAACCAAATTGCATTCTTCTGTTTTGTAGACATGAGTCACCTCTCATAACAGATTCTCCTATCCTCCTTCCTTGGGAAAATCCTCTTACAGTCCAGTTTGGCTTGTGTTACTGAGTCAGTAATAATTCTTAGTAGCCTTTCTTTTGTTCTGATTGACAAGCACAAGCTGAAAGGTATCTTGCCCACCTGCCTTTCCACTGAAGACCACACAATATTTCTATCATCTATATCAGGAACTCCCTGACTTTCTCAGCAATCTCTCACACTTTATATACTTTCCATCATTTTTGCAGTGTTTATAGGAATAAATGCCCTGTAGGAGTTTCCCAAATCAGGAAACCACATTTGGATTGAAGTTACCCAATAACTGCAAATGTATATGAAGTTATTCAGATGACAGTGTTCTTGTGTTCAGAATACTCTTTGACAATTGCATGATGCTCTTACACTGTATTCAATGTTCCAGTCATTGTGACTGAAGAAATATTCACAAACACTTCTTAAAGCATATTTCAATATGTGAACTCCAGTTTGAGTGTGGTGATGAAGAGGACATAGAAAAAGATACTTTCAGACTTTATTACTGTGCTTTTGTAGAACAGCTATAGTAGAACTGTTTATCTGCCAAAAGAAGAACAGGGAGCATCAACTCTTTAGGTTTACATACAAAATCAGTATTGTGGGATGTGCATTACTGTTTATTTTATACTTTAAAGGACAGGTGAAATTCCTTGAAGTTAATAAGAAAGTTGGTTTTACTGTTGGCTTGGGTAGATGCAGATTTTCATTCAGCATATATCATACTTTAGTCTGATTTTATTTATCCTTTTGGCCAGGTTTTCATATTTTATAGGACTGTAGATATTTATGACCCTGTTGAAATAAAAAAGGTTACTTGTATTATGATTGACAGTAGACTCTGGCTTTGTTTTCCTAAGAGATTTGGTGATATTTTTAGTTAAGGTGTGAAATGGGGCATGCTTCTTTGAGTCAAGAGGGCTGCAATTTCTAAAAATATTTAAATAGAGCATTAAGAGAAGAGAAAATGCTCCTCTTGGATAAATACTGCTCTAGTCAATTGGTATTCTGCTGTCAGCATGCATGTCTCATTCAGTCTTGTCCTCCATGCAAAAGAGACACTGACCCTGTGTACTACACCAAGACTAATTTTGCATATAGAAGTATTAACAAAATGTTTATAGACAGCCCCATAGCAAGAGAGATTGGCAGAGATTTTTAGTGTTTATAAATAGTTACAGAGGAAGCAGTGCTAAAGTCAGCTTCCTTGTGAAATATCATCAGATTATGGCAGCAATTTACATTTTACAAGATCTTTCTCTGAAGACATTCTCTGAATTTATCTGATCTCCACTGCATGTGACTCAAGGGAGTAGTGAAGTGAGAAGAGGACATGCTTGGAAGAAATGTGCAAAGCATGGTATTTTAAAAGGAAACTTCTAACTACTTGGAAACAATAGAACTCCTTAAATAATATTGGTAAAAAATAGTTCTTTAACTACTGTGAAATAATAGAAGTACTTAGATGCTAGCACTGTAAAAAGTTTCTATTCAGATGTAAATGTGTTGAAAATATTTTGTGTCTCTTAAGGACATTTTAAAATTTTGACTTTGTGTGCCAAATTCTCCATAACTGAAGTAACTAAAAAAGCATCATTTCCAGAAAGAAATAACCATGCTTTGTCCAGAACATTTGCGGGATTCCCTTGGACCTAGAACAGCAAAGCACTACAATACTTGTTCAGTCAGTGCATGTGGAGCATCCCTACACCATCAAAAATAACCCACAGAACTTCTTTATCATTATGCCATTAATTACAGCTGCTGTAAGAGATGGGGTCTAACTGCTGAGATTTCTCAACACCAGTTTTCAGGAGCATCATGTGAAATTCTCAATTTCCTCTACAGCTTTCTTATAGGTCCCATTTATGTACTGAAAGGCTTCCTGAAGGTCTTCCTAGAACTTTTTCTTCTCCAGGCTGAACAACTCCAACTCTCTCAGCCAGCCTTCATAGGAGAGATGCTCCAGCTCTCCAAACATCTTTATGGCCCCCTCTGGACATCCTTCATCAGTTGCTCATCCTTCTAATGTTGGGCCCCAGAGCTGGATGCAGCACTCTGGGTGGGGTCTCAGGGGAGCAGTGTAGATGGGGACAAAATCACATCCCTCAGTCTGCTTGCTGGTCACACTTCTGATGCAACCCAGGATAGGGTTGGCTTTCTGGGCTGTAAGTGCACATTGTGGCTCGTGTTAATTTATTTATCCAGCAGTGTCCCCAAGTCCTTCTCTCCAGGGCTTCACTCAACCTATTAATCCCTGGTACTGGTGATTGCCTTAACCTAAGTGTAACTTGTTGAGATTCAGGAGATTTCCATTGGACAATTCCTCAAACATGTCAAGGTCCCATTTTATGGCATTCCTTCCCTCCAGTATATCAACTGTACCACTCAGGTTGGTGTCATGTGCAGATTTTCATTGTCACAATGGTTAAGTCATTATTAAAGATACTGAACTATGCTGGTCCCAGCATAGGCTCCTGCAGAATACCACTTGGTAATGATCTCAATTTGGACATTGAGCCATTGACTGCAGCTGGCCATCCTGTGAATTCCTTATCCATAAAATAGCCCATCCATCAATCCATATCTCTCTAATTTAGAGACAAAAATGTGTGTGGGACACTGTCAAAGACCTTATTGAAGTGAAGATAAATTATATCAGTTTCTCTTCCCTTATCCAGCAGCACAGTCACTCCATCACTTCATAGTAGAAGGCCAACAGATAATTGAGGGGTTTTATGCATTTACGTGTTCTGAAGCCGTGTTGGCTGTCTGGAATCACCTTCCTGCCATTCATATGCCTTGACATAGCTCCCAGGAGGATCTGTTCCATTATCTTACCAAACAAAGAGGTGAGGCTGACTGACTGGGAGTTCCTATGGTCCTCTTTTTCATTATTTTTGAAAATTGGCATGATGTTTCCCTTTTTCCAGTCACTGGGTACTTTGCTGTTACTTTTCAAATATGATGCAGAGTGGCCTATCAACTACACCTGCCAGTTTCCTCAGGACCATGGGATTCATCTCATTGACTCTCATGAACGTCTGTACGTACAGCTGAAAATACCAACCTGATGGGTAAAAGAGGAGCTGAAGAAATTAAATAATTGGTAAAACTCTACGGGAAAAGTCCCAATCAGTCATGGGAAGGGTTTTTGCTGGGTTTTTGTTGTTGCTGCTAGTGTGTTTTTAAAGTGTTCCTCAGAGTATTTTATTTACAGTTCGGATAGTCCTAGGAGAAAAAGTATCTAGGTTGGCCAGGTGTGTTTAAGTGTTGGGAGTCACAGGGGGCCCAGAGGAGATACAGATGTAACATTCATCACCAGTTTACTGGTTTTCACAGAGACAGGTTGCTCAAAAAGGGGTTTTGCTCCTTCATGTTTATAATATACTTATTTTGAATATTATTATTTTTTTAAAAGAAAAAATAGATTGCTAGATTTAGCACATTATTAGAGTAATCAGACCTGTTCTAACCTATCTATTCTTTACTGAGCCTAATAGTTTGTTTTTAACTTATAAGGCTTCTAGAAACATCTTGATTCATCATTTGAAATCAGTAAAACATAGAATATTACACTAATTGCCTTCTAAATAGTTTCCCTCATTAATTATCCTTTACTTTCAAATGCTACGCAGGCTTGAAAAGCAATTTCAATATTTAGATCATGGCCAATGAATATCCACCCATGTACTCTGTACTGTTAATTCAAGCACTTTGCTTGTTTAATGAAGTTACTGTCTACATTAAAAAAAAATAAAAAACAAAACAACACCCCTACAGATGTATTTTCATGAAAACTTGGGTTGTTTCCAGTGCTACAAAAATTTTTATCGTATTTCTTAATCTGACAATAGGTTCCCTTTAAATCATTTCCTCAACTAAAATCATAGTACAAAGAATAAAATACTCAGTGTTTTAACACACGTGGTCTTTATCAAGTAAAATTCAAAATCCAGTTGTTCTTATACAAGTTTACAGTGAGAGATTTAATTTTAATTATTTTTTTCCTACAAAAAGACTACAGCAATTTCCTCAGTGAAATAGCTGGAGGTTTATTTTTAAGTACTGTAATAAATGCAATTGAACTTTAGAAGTTCATTCCTTCTTCATTCATGCTGTTACCATGGAAATGTGGATTTTATGCTTAAATGAATAAGCTTAGTTCATAAATTATAGTTCATAAATTATAAAAGTAAAATGTTAATTCATAATTGAGGAGTGCTGGAAATCATGACAAGATAGGCATCATTTTCCCCAGGTTTCATTTTCCCCCAAGTTTTTCAAACAATCGCGGTAAATTTTTTTTTTTTTGAAAAGAAAAGAAAAACAAGCATAAAAACAAGCAGGCAGAAAACAAGCATAGGCTTCTAATAATTGCAAGGCTTCTAGTGATTTAAGCTTTTTGTCTTTTGTTGAGTTGGTGGTGTTTAGTCTGGAGGAAATGGGGCTGAGGAGGGACCTTATTTCTCTCTACAACTACCTGAAAGGAGGTTATAGTGTGGTGGGGCCAGTCTCTTCTTTCTGGTAACAAGTGACAGGGCCAAAGGAAAGGCCTCAAGTGGTACCATGGGAGGTTTAGCTTGGGTAATAGGCAGAATTTCTTCACTGGAAGGGTTTTCAAGCATTGAAACAGTCTGCCCAGGAAAGTGGTGGAATCACCATACCTCAAAGTGTTCAAAATATATGTGCATGTGGCACTCTAAGAGCGTGGTTTAGTGGTGGATGTGGTGGTGCTATGTTGATGGCTGGACTTGATTGTTTTAGAAGTGTTTTCCAGCCTCAGCAATTCTATGATTCTATGACTTTCATGTTAAGAATAAAGGATCAAGTGAAGCAAAGGCTGTATTCTGCTGATGAGAGACTTTGAAGTTGGACAACCATTTGCCAAGAACACTCTATGTGTGGTTAATCTTTCCACAGCAAGAAAAACAGCCTAGATAATCTAGGGTCCAGGGTTTCCGTGGCCTTTAATATGACTATGAATGGAAATACCTTTTTGGAGGAGTTATCATGGGAATTCAGGTCAAGGACAAAGGCAGGTTTTCTCTCTTAGTCACAAAATGAAACACATATTGTGGAGACACGTTATTAATCAATTTGAGTGAAATCCAGGAAACTCAACTGGGGATCTTCAGAGTTGAAAAAGTCTTTGCAGCCTGGGTGTCTCAAGTGAGGCGTTAAAGGGGTCATGTCATCTCAATCAGTTGTATAGGATAAGGTGTAAAATAAACTTGATCCATGGATTACAGGTACAGGAGTGGAAAAATGAGGTTTTGAGTAACTCAAGATGAAGCTTAATCCTATTCTTTCTTTCTGAACCTCTGTTCCTTGTTTCTCATTATTTTGTTTTAGAGTAGTTGGGGCAATGACAAAACCTGTCCTGAAAAATTCACAGTCATAGAAATACTCACAGGATGAGGCCATTCTTCACTAATTTTTTATTTATCACTTGACCTTTATTTATTTATCCTTTAAATTTGCTTATTATAAATGGCTTTATGACTGCAATTACAAAATACTAACTGCAAAGCCTGGTTTATGAAATATATGTAAGTTTTAATATTGTGAAGGAATTATTGTCTAAGTAAATGATATTTTTTCGTTATGTATCTGATCAAAACCTTCCTCAATGCAACCACACAAACAGAAAGCAAAGAGCTGGGACCTTCGTAAGAAAGGTATTAAATGCTCAAAAATCAGACAAATGTATTAAGAAGATAGTGCAGGAAAAAGGGAACAGAAAGTTTTCAGGGAAAAGTGTGGCTTTAGTTAAATCAGCCCAGGGCAAGGTCTTTGGTGTTCACTGGTCTGGAAGTGAGCAAGAATTTCTGACACAGCAACTTATGCATCAGAATGCCAGGATATCAGAGGGCTGCTTACAGTACTGAAGATGAGACTTTGTAAGTAATCTATTCAGCCTTTTTCTTTCTGTTTGTGAAAACTTTGAGTATTCTGAGTCCAAGTTTCTGATATAGTTCCTCTGTTACGTTTTACTAGGCTTTGCTGCAGTGGACAGCCTAAGAAAGACTTCTTTCCAACTGGGGCTTAGTTCCACATTCTTCTTTCTGCAGTTTCCAGGTGCCCCATAGATTCAATCCACCATTTCCAGTCAATGTTTGCCATCTGGAAACTGTAGGACCTACAGCATCCCAGACCTGCAGTCCATATCAACAATTCCTTCAATATCCCACCCCTCAGTATGGGTATCAGTGTAAAGAACTTCTTGCAGACGGGGAAAATAACATTTTTAAGACAGTTTAAAGTCTTAGAAATGGGGAAAAGAGTAAAGTCATTTCAATTTAGAGCTCCTGTGCTGAAATCAGAGTTATTTAGGCAATGCAAGACTAGGGTGCTATATGGATTGTGTCACTGGAGTGTGCAAAGACAGGAAGTGATGGAGCATGACGGTAGCCAGAGTGCCATGACTGCAGAAGCCAGTACCTCCTGTGAAAACAGGGAGAATTACACCCCTGGCTACTCAAAGTCAGTGACGCAGGTTGTCAGTGTTGATACTAATAAGCATTGCATGGCCTACAAATAGCCTTGCAACCCTCCACCACTATGCCGAATTTCCTGCAGACATCCACTCTTCCCTCTTTTGGAGGACAGGCGTGTAATTTCTCCCTCTGTCCATTTAGAAAGCAATTCATCCTCTTCTTCAGACCTTTCCCCCTCTAATTTCTCTTTTTTTTTTGTAGCTAATCTTTGCTTTCTTTGTGATCATCACAGGATGATCACAAAATCTGTGTCATTGCAGTGAGTCTTTTTAAGACCAACTTATAATATTTACCCACAAACGTGCTGTTAAGTGAAGTGGGGCACATTGCACTGTCATAAAGCAAATCCTGGAGACCACTGGTTTCTTTACTGCATTTTTAGTCTATTGTTTCTATTGGTACTCCCTTTTAAAATACCACCCTTTCCATCATGCCTGGAAAAAACAAACAACTCAAACTTGAAAAAGCTTAGGTGTCTGAGGATGAAAAATGTTATTCCGCAGTATGGTTCCAATGTTATCCCAGAGAAATGATGGATTCTCCATCCCTGGCAATGTTCATGGCTGTGTGGGATGGCGTTCTGGGCAACCTGTTCTAGTGGGTGGCATCCCTGCCCTGGCAGGGGCTTGGATCAGGACAATCTTTAAGATCCCTTCCAACCCAAACCATTCTTGATTCTGTGATTCTGCCAGCTCTGTGCCAGAGTAGTGCCATGGCACTCCGGAGGTCCTTGAACACAGCTTTATGGCACAACAGCCACAGGGCATTCCCACTACTGGAACTACTACTGTTACTGCTACTGCTGCTGCTAGCTCCTGGTGCTCTTCTTCTGGGCCGTGACGGATGCTGCAGAGGGCTGTGTCCTCCTCGCTGCTCTGAAGCAGACTGGCCTCAGGCCCTCCTGAGATCAAAACCTTCCAAGGCAGCATGTTCCCTCTGCTCTCTTTGAACCTCTGCAGACAACCAGGGTTTCCTTCCAAGTGCTCCCTTCTGCCCTTCTGAAGGCACAAGAGCAAAGAGTAACAATGGAATTTTACAGCTCAAGGTAGTGGTTCCAGTTGCTGTTATCTAAGAATATTCAGGTCACCAGTTGTGTGTTTTTTTAAATAGGGTCTGTAGTATGGGATCCTTTGGACTACTGTCTCTCTACTGGTTTTATTCTTAGCCTTTTTAATTTTTTTTATGGAATAACTTATTTCATCTCTAGGGTTTTTCCCTGTTGTCATCTGTTTAAAGAGGCCCTGAGCACTTCAAATGTCCTGCTGTTTTTGCCATGACTGGATGACTTGGGCAGAGCTTTTCCCCCACTCATGTTTGAAGACTCTGTATCTTTAACTTTAAATATCACCAGTGTATGGTGCTTTTGAGCAGCTGTTAAGTCATCATAAAATACTGTATGTCCTTGATGACAATGCTTTCTTTAACAATTAGGCTGCTGTGATAAGAAATGTCTTGGCAGAGGTGAACAAGCCCTGCAGGGATTTGCTTGTGTAGATTACCTGAAGATGCCCCTGATAAATGTTTTGGGCTGGTCTGCTAGCAAGGTAATACCTTGTTGCCTGCTACAGAGGTCTCAATTGTCTGGCAAATTCTCACATGCCCCACAGTTACTGCAGGAGGCAACTGCCACATGCATGGGCGTCTCTCTTTCCCCTCGCAGAATTATAAGGGTCACTCTGTAATTCCCTAGATAATTTTCCTCTTAGATGCTCAGGAGTCATGGGAGTTTTTTCTGTGTGAAGACTTTAGGACTGCATTTCTTCTTGTTTTCTTTAATGAGTCTGAAGATTTTATCCAGGTAATCGCTCAGAAATTGTATTGTTATGCAGACTTGCTTTCTTTTAGTGACATTTTCCCATGTTGGGTTTCTTTGCCTAAACCCAAAAACCATTAACTTTTTTAGGATTGAGGAAAAAAAAAGTTGTTTCCAAGACTTTGCTGACTGAAAACTGAAACCTTGTGCAATTCCTTTGGCAGGAAGAAAGCTTGAATTTGGTTTTCATATGCAGCTACATGCTTGCCTGAACCTTGCCTCGCTTCTCAGGACTGTGTATCTTTTCACCTTTGTTTTTTGAATTGCATTTCTCTGTGGATCAGAATTCCCCAAGATCTGTGATTTTTTTCAATGGTTAAGATACTTAATTTTAATTTTAGTGTATTGTACTGCAAAATAAACCATGATTCCTTTCACTTTCTATTCACTTGAAGAGTGACAAAAAAATGTATCAATTAGTTCTCCCCTGCTTTTGCTGAGCAGCATATTACTATGTTTAAGCTTATTTGATGAATATTGCTGTAGTCGAAGTCTGAACCACCGTAAGTTTGGGATACTCCAGCTTTTTGAACTATGACATCTAGACCCCAGTTTCATTACTAACAAAAATTGCAGAATTAGATTTAAAAGCAGGGTTTATCTCTTTTGTTGTGGAAGACATTGTTTGTGCCAAAGAATGCTGTGATTACTAATTACTTAATTTGTATGACAGATGGAGCTGGGGATCAAATTAAGTAGCTGTCTTGGGCTACGTTACAGAGCAATATCTAGCTTTAAACACGACTGCCTTTTTCATTCCTAAAAAAAGGCACAAACAATGACAAGCTAAAAATAGCTGTTCTCTTGGAGTTGACGACAGTTTCTGAGAGCTTGTCTTTAGGAAGAGGTTGGAAAAAACCTTGCTGTCTTTTCCCCTCCCCCTTACTGTTCTTTAAATGCACACCCTTCTGTTTAAGCTTGTTCACCCCACTGCACACAGAAAGATACCCACTGATGTGGTCAGGACTCCAGTGTTTGTGAAGATTTCTAAGGGGCTTTACATAAAACATTTAAAGAAATCTAAAAGTCACTGCAGATACTTCTATTAAGTTATGCTTATCCTACGCAAATTGCTCTGTGCTGCTGGAGAAGGAGGTAGTAAAGCCTCTTTCACTCTTTGCCTCCCACAGTATCTGCTGCAGTGGAAAGAAAAAAAAAAAAAAGAAAGTGCCTTTTTTCTGGTTTTATTCCCGGAGATTACTTCATAATTCAGTGCTGATACCAGTGGTTTCCGGTGCTGTAAACAGAGTTGAGTCTTTGACTTTGTGTCCCTGCAGCCCAGTAAACAATCAGTTAATTCGCAGCATCCCAGCGGTTGTCAGGAGTGAGAGAAGTGGCTTGATTTTATTTTTGTGCTTGTGAATTAAAGCTTTGCCTTCTGGCTAGGATCTGAGTTCCCTCGTTCTGGAAGGTATTGGAGCATTTTGAATTCAGAATATGTAGTTACAAATGTGAGGGCACAGACTTCTTCCAGGATTTTTCTGCTTTCATTTTAATTTTTCTTTGTGTTTCTAATCTGAAGCAAGCAAGAGAACAGTTTGAAGGCAATGTCCAGTGCCTGAGCTGGGAGCACAATGCAGTTCAGGATATTTAGAGCTAGTCCACTGCATTTTTATTAAATGAGAGGGAAGGAGTAGGTGGGACTTTTTATTTAAAAATAGATTAGCACAGGGAGCTGAACTTGCATTTGAGGAAACGTTAATAAGCCAGCCAGCCATTGTCCTTAATCAGAGACTGTATTTGTAAGTAGAACATGTTGAATCTGTCATGATTGATGACGTTGTCTTTGTTAAAAGGGATGCTGCATCTTTAACAAGAGCAAACAGAAGCAGTGCAGAATCTACAGTAAATTTGAGACTTGGAAGAGAAACCTTTCTTCATTTTTCTGTGTATAACGTTTGTAAAATATTGAATAGGAAAACATCAAAGCCGGGGGGAAATATAAGTAACTCACTGCGTACGTTTTAATTCCTCACCTTTCCCCCCGGGTGAGTTCCCCCTCCTTTTTCCCCCCTGAATTTAAAATGCTGGAAGGAAAAGCAACTGAGGTCCAAGTTTCAGATGCTGAATTCTCTGCTAATTGAAATTACTGGGCATATTTCTATATATAGTCGCTGAAGAGATATGTAGCTCTCACTCAGTGCCTTCAAGACATGTCTTTTTGTAGTCAGAAAAACAGAGATCAATGCATTTCCAAACTGACAGAGGGAACGGATGCTCCTTAGTAGCACATGCTCGGGATCGTGTGTGTACCGTTTGTGCAGAGCAGAGACGCTGAATACTGGTCCATATGCTCCTTGTTTACTGCAATGTTTTTTGCATGTTACTGTGCACTCCGGACTAATGTGAAGGTAAGAGGGGACGAGACAACAATTTGGCAGGAATGTAAATGTAAAACCAGCTGCAGAAAATGTCTACCTTGTGTTGCTGAGTACTTTGGAATTGCTGGCTGAACAGGCATATTATTACAGGTGGTTGTGGAGGCTTTGTTTTATCGCTGTCTGTGTGGCTGAAGCATAGAAGCATGCTTGAATTTTGCAATTTAGCGACCTTCAGTTTTTAACTGCTTGCAGTTCAGGTTCTGGGCTTGTATGGTCTGATAAACATGTTTTGCTACTGTCCAGGTAGGCCAGAGACAAGATACCAAAGGCTGTTTGTGCAAGGCTACATAGCTTTACACAGGATAAGAATTCCTATAGTCGGGTCCCCCCTGCATCCTCCCGGGGATGCTGCCTGCATGCTTTCTTGTTACTTGTCTGAAAGCCGGGAGTCTTGCTGCTGCTATCCGGGTTGGGTTTTGTGCCGATGTGTTTCTCACTTGAACCAAAATGCATAAAAACAGATGATAAGCAATGTCCTAAGAAATAAAGAAAGGATTATGAGTGCAAAATGCTACAGGAAAATGCCAGTGGGCTGTGCTGGTCTCACTATTAAGCAGCATTTATCACTAATGTCAACATTTGCTTGCTCTGTTAATTAGAGTCAGAACTTCAATATAAGTTGCTGGATATACTACCTTCTCTGCAAGTAGGACAATATTAGCAGACAGGTTCACTGGCATTGAATCGAGCTCTCAGCCAAGCTGTGGGCCAGCTGTGGGAATCCAGTTGCATAATTTAAATGAATTACAGTCCTTAGCCAACTTATTGGGGAGGCACTTCTGGCGTTCCGGCTTTTTCAAGTTTGAATGAGTGTGTCTGTCTGGGAAGGAAAGCACTGGCAAATGATGGATATAGAATAATAGTTAGAACAGTTTCACCTGCAGAAGTAATTGCAAAGGATTTTTTTTGTTTCAAACTGCTTTAAGCATGACTCTGAATTAAAGTGAGTTTTCTGTATTTGTACTTGGTTTGATAATAATGAACTTCATATTTTTTTTGTTAGGTCAAAATATCTGTTGACATTTGATTTAAAAATTTGATTTTGCATTAGAAGTTCACATTCTAAGAGCCTGCTTCTATGTTTTTGCTTAAAGTCTGTACTGTACTTGTTTGCTGTAATAAATTTCTAAGCTTTCACATTTTATTACTTTCTAATTAACTTTTGCAATTATGATCCACTTCTGAGGAGGAATTCTTTAAATCTGTGGATAACAAGCAAAAAAATACAAGTTAAAACCTTTAATGCCATTCTGTCTTCCTAAATATATACATTATCCTTTTTTTTGTGCTTTCCTATAATGTTTTGGCAGGTTAGTAAATTTTATGTTTTATATTCCCTGTGATCTGTGCAGTAAATTGTCAATATAGAAATGTTTTAAGACCAACCATTATTTGTTGCTCATTTTGTTCCTCAGCCTGCAGTACTGTACTGAAGATCACTGTAAAAGTGGGCATGTTGTTGAGATATGATTTCTCAGTTTAAATAAGTACAGGGGAAATTTGAATTACTGTTTTTACTGTAATTTCCACAAGATACCTTGTCAGTAAGTACCTCAGCAACTGTTAGAAGTCTCATGGGTTTAACTTTTGAAATGTCTTTGTTTCCATTCATAGACACACAAAAAAAGTGAGAGGTTTGTACCAGTACAAGTCTGGCAGTTGTTTGGACAAGATAGTTTTAATTTGTTGGAACTTCTTCAACTGTTGAGTATTTCTGAAACAATTGTTTATTACACAGTATCTGCTGTTTACATGGTATTATTCTGCGGATGTTACCTCCAGATGTTTTACTTTCAGCAAACTCATCCCCTTTCAGTGTATACTTTGATCATCTACTTCCCGAGCTCTGCATTAGGCTGCAATAATGTAAGAAAGCAGCACAAACTTTGCCAATCCCCCCAGGAACTGCTCAAGTACGGCAGCACCCCTTGCACCTCCAGTAATTCCGGTTTTCTTTTTCTGACACTGAAGTTTGCTTAATGAATAGGAGTTCATTGACAGGAGCTCCCCATGCCTGGTCATTGTACAATATGTTATATAGTGTTTATGAAGAACTCTGTTGCTTTTAACTTGGTCGGCACAAACATAAGCCACAGCTCTAGGGGTGGCCAAAATAAATTAAATACATTATAAAACATCTGTTTTGCGTTTTTGCATTTTCCCCCTTTATGGGTGGAAAAATCCTAGTGGTGCTCAAATATTTTAGTCTTTAAGTCATAAGATAGAATAAAACTATAAGTACAGGCTGTACAGGAAATAGAATTGCTTGGCCTGGAAAATGAAAAGGGAAAGCAATCGGGTCTGTTTCTGATGGCAGCTGTACGTTATGGCTTTAGAGAAAGCAGATTTTTCAAATTCAAGGTAGGACTCTCACTTCTTGATTGCCAGTCTGTATGAGACTGCCATGTGAACTTGGTTGGCATGTGCAGACCTATCAAAAGAAAGAGAGGTCTACTCCATGCCTTCTTAATCAAAGCCTGTTTTTACAGCTGACTAAAGAACAGTACTGGCTTTGAACATGTACCTGCCTATGTGGATGCTTATTTCTTCCTGCCTGAGCACTGGGTAAAATAGGCAAAAAGATATCTGAGAAGTTATGAGCAAAATATTTTGTCTATCAGAGTTTCTCTGGACCTACATTTTGAATTATTAAAAAAAAATAAAAAGGAAAAATAACTATTGCTTACTGTTGTCTGTTTATACATACAGTGCTATTAAAATTCTACATTTTGGACCAATCTCTTCCTTGCTCTCTCATGTATGCACAATTTTGTATCTCAGTGGAAGAAACCAAAAATAAGCAGAGAAGTCAGGGAATTAAAATCTAAAAGCGGTGCTGCCAAAATCAGAAGAGTTCTTGTGGAAATGTGCAGTGTGCCTGAAAAAGTGAACTCCTGCTGTATGCAGTAGTTGTGTTGTTGTCTTTTCAGCATGAGTAAATCTTGGGCTAACTATGGCAGGGGGCTTCCTGTTGTCAAGTGTTTGTTGTTTTAATTGTGTCCACTGTGTATTGAAAATAATTTATTCATATGCAAGAGATTTTTAGAGGTTGCCATTAAAACCTTTCTGGTTTTGGTTTAGGCAAATATTTTAAACTCCCTCAGTATTAGCAATATTTCTTGTAAAACTATAGCTAACACTGCAAATATTTAGGCTCCATAGTCTGACCTAAGCTTTAAAAACTTTTATGGATTGTGTCTGGCTTTTCTTAAAAGTTTGTAGGAGTTTTGCCTTCCTCTGGCCTCGATGAACTCTCTGAGCAGCTCTGACAGCTTTTTCTGTGAATCTGGGCTGCTATTTTTGGCTGACAGTTTGAGGGTCTTACTGGAGGCACAGCTGGTGCTTCTGGGAATTTGGGTAGCAGAGCTGAAGTCTTCCATTTGTGCTTTAGCACAGAACTAGATGTGAGTGTTGGGCTCTCTCACCTTGAAACATCTCCTTCTCAGCAGCAGTCGGCACTGGTTTTGGGGTCGTCAGAGCTTCGTGTAAAGAATGTTGTGAATTCAGATCCAGACTCTTTGAAGAGCCAAAGGCTTCCCAGGAGGTTCAGAGTTACTTCAGCAGGAGTTTAAGGCTGTCTTCATGTTAATGGGTACACTTGGCACCTCACAGAACTGAGCTCCTGCCTGAACACGGGGTTAACTAAGAGCTTTTTTTTGGTTATGGCTGCTTGCTGTGGGCTACCCATGTTATCTAAAACTGTGTAGCTAAAAGATGATGCCTGTGTCAAACAGTTACCGTGATGTGATTTATGACTGAAATGTTGACCTGTGAGTTGTCACTTTTTGAGGATCTCAGATGATGGAGAGGACCTGTTAGGGTAGGAATGGAGCATGGGCATGTGGGGGGTGTTGGGAGCTGAATTCTTTAATCACCTTTCCCCTTCTGTGTTCATCCTCTTTTTCCACATGCATTGCAAAATATATAAATAATTATTTTAACCTAGAAGTTTCCAATTGCAGCCTAAGTTAAGGATTAACAGTAAAGGCAGAGGAATCATTATAACAAGTAGCAAAATGTTGCAATGCCCAAAGCTATAAAACGTCACAAATGACAACTTCTGAATTCTGTCTACATTTTTACACACAGCTGTAATTCCTCCTCTCTGCCAATCTGTATTAATGATATAACAACAAAATTAAGTTGTATATATCCCATATTTTGCCACCTGTACCAAGAGTTGTTTTGGTCTTCCAAAAAAAGAGCTTATGGATCTTTCAGACTTGGTCCTGTATTGCCAAAATATATCTTGATGTGCTCTTATGGTATTTTTTAAAAAGGGGGGATAAAGTGAAAAAAACCTTCAAACTCTCACAGACTTCCAACATGATGCTTGGTTTCTTATGCATATTTTCCTCCTTTAAATGTTCAATCATGCACCATCATCTAGCACTTCTCGATGAAGTGAGGAACAGTTCAAAAGCCACAGGAATGGCTTTGATGTAGCATTTTAAAAGGAGTAAGCAGGAAAGATTGGTTTCTCACTTTTCCTAATGTAATTAAGAATTGACTCATGAGCAACTTTTATTTGGGTTTTCTCCTTTTTGTAGTTCTGATTATGTCTGACAGTCTGGCTTACTTTACTCGTAACTGCAGAGACATAACTACAAGTGGCAGGTCAAAGTGCAGCTCCTCTGCTACCTTAGGATACCAATGCAAAATGTGGGTTAGTACTAGAAAGCAAACAAAGCTGGTGTGGAGTTTCCACCCTGAGAGGTTTGAGGATGAGAAAAAAGGGTAATACTGTATAGGTTGTGAATATATAGTTGCATTTCTGTAATATATCTTTTCATCTGCTTGTAAAATATTTGCCTAGGTTGTAAAATAAGCAAGACACTGAACTTTCTGAGGGATTTGTGCAACACCAGTGGGATCTAGCCTCAAGAGCTACAGCCAGCTGAGCCATTTGTATTGTTGTCATCCTTTTGCTAGATAAGGATGGAATTTTAGGGAAGTCATAACTCATAGCAAAAACAGGGAGTTCGTGATTTCTTGAACCAACATCTACAGAGAAAGGTGTCTCAAAATTATGAGATTAACAACACAGCATTTATTTCTAGTACTACCTGTGCTTACGATTCCTAGAAAGCTAAAGGTCTCATTTGTGGCTCAGTTTTTGCAGCCACACCAGTGACATTAATAGGAATTCATCAGGAAATCTGAATCCAGTCTCATACTGTTCAGACAATAATTCTGTCTTGAGTAAGAAGTAAATTGCTTGAATCTTGAAGATCGATTTTTCCACTCTTAAAATCAAACTTGGGAAGCTTTATAAGCATTTGTAGTACCTAAGTATATACTTCACCACTCCTCTCAGCTTCAAGTGCTGATTTACAGTACATGACCATAACAAGTTTTGAATGAAAGAGGTAATTAGACAGATTAATAACACAGCAGCAGCTCTGGTTTTCTAGATACGATAAGACTGGGACTATATTTAACCCATAGACTAAAATAATGTTCCCTTAAAGGCCATTACAAATGTGTGAATAGGTACAGAGATGCTAAAATGACAAGCACAGTGTAAGGAATTAAATCCGCTACTAAGAATTCTTTATGAACTCCAAGCAAATATGAATATTTTGCTGTGGGGGTAAGGGACACTTATCTAAAGTTAGATGAGTTAGTCACAAAAATAGTGATTGGAAAGTGTAGAAGAAGCTAGGCCCTGATTTCTTCATTCAGAAATTTCGTGATAGATAATAATACCGAGAAAAACATTTCAGTTCTATTTTGTGTCTCCCATATTAATGTGGACTCATTAGAGATTATCTAATGAGCTGTTCCTATCAGAGATATATAATTGTCCTTTTTGTTAGAGGAGAATTAGAAAAGATCTAGGACTGAAAAAGCATTTAAATTTATTGGGTTTTAAATATGTGCAAGGAACTAGAATATAATATCATGTCTATATGTGACAATTTTATGTTTACATAAAAATGATGAAGAGTTAAATCCTCTACCATTAAATCACTGCTGATAGGCTTGCCCTGTGTGCTTAAGATGCCAGTGTTTATGTGATTTTTATGAGATTGCATAGAAATTAGAACAGCAATCATGAATGCAATTCTACCTAAAAAATGCAGTGTTTCTAGGCAAAAGTAAGGGCTGTTTTACTTTTCTGGGAAGCTCTGTGGCTCCTGTTACCTGGATGGGGAGAAGTGCGGGAGACCATTAATCAGTGATGGCTGGAGTTGACAAAAGCTTGCCACAGTTAAAGACTGCCCAGAGATATCTCCTGGTTGTCTTCTACCTACATTCACTTCCAACTTTGTCTGGTTTTCCTATCCCATTAATTGGTGCCAAGTTGGAATAAAGATTGTGTATGGTTGAATGGCAGGTTGTGTTTTCCAGGGTGGCCTCCACAGGTGTGTCCTCTCTTAATGCTGCCACTGCTGGCTGTATTTGTACATTTTGGACATGCTGAGATGTTTTGGTCCCATGTTTTTGGTATGAGATGAAGGCATGAAACGCTTGTATCGGCTTTTAGAAGGGGAAGCCTCCATTCCTTTCCTTCTGTCATGTCCTAACAGACAGTTGGAGACACAGAAAGTGTCTTTTGCCAGTAAAGATGCAAAACAAGATTTCAAAAGGAGAACTGATTTTTTTTTCTCTTATGGACTCACACAAAAGAAATTAATTTTGGAACACATTCAGAGCTGGCAGTCTGCATTCCACCTGTGTTCACATGTCAAAATAATGTAATAGCTACAGATTAATGGTTAAGACAGAACTTACAGAATGAAAAAATCCAATTATTAAAGGCATGGCCATCACTGTTTTCTCAGATGAGGAGGAAGAAGTGGCTGATTTTTCCCTTTGCTACTCCAGACAGATCTAAGTGTTTGAAATAGTATAAATCCTCCTGATAACTGAGAAACTTCCAGACTTTTTCTGGAAAGACAAGTAAACCAAAATCTGAATCCCATGAAGCAAATTCTTATTTTTAGCCTCATGCTTACCAAAGAAGCCAACTTCTCAAATTTCAAACAGGAATCTCTGCATAGAAGTAGTTAGAAAGGCTTTCCTGCCTTTGATAGCACAGAGGTTCCTCAAGACTTTTGAAAAGGAAATTAACTGGATAGGTAAAATTCAGAGAAGCATTTTTATCTGAGTTGCAGGACAGATGAAGAGAAATATTACAGATACATCACACATATTTGCAGGTATTTTGCCGGATTTTCAGCCTGCTCAGATTTGTTTTCAAAACTTCAGTTTTCATTGGCAAACAAGATCAAGTGGCCAAGTTTTCAAGTTGGGCAGAACAATCACAGTTACTCTAGTTTGTCAGGGCAGGCTGTATAGCTAACGGGAGCTGTTGGAAGAAGGATCCATCTCTTGACACCTGCCCTACCTTTTAGAAAAACATTCTGTTTCTGTTGAACAATTTCTGATGATCAGAACCTCTCACACATTTACAAATGTATTATTCCATTAATCCGCTGGACTGAGGAGCCCACTGCAAAGGGTTGTGCCCCTTTCAATAGCTCAGGGCTACAGTAAAGACATCATCTAATCATCTCTTTGATTAAGTAAATAGGCTGAGCTCCTGGCATCTCTTACTGCAAGGCACGATTGTCAGAGCTCTCGTGTGCCTCATGACCATTGTTTGAGCTCTCCCTGGTCTCACAGCAGGAATGCTGAGCCATGCCTGCCACAGCGGCGCGGGGGCTTGGAGCAGTTGCAGCCCTGTGCAGAATTAATAAATGTCCTGGCTCCCACAGGAGCTGCCATGTGCATGTCCAGGGTCCTGCTGGCTCCTTTAGCCAGGCGGCTGTGCTGGGAGCTCATGTCCTGCCCCACAGCCAGTAGGATTGCCACCTGCCTCACACCAGACCTCTCTGGAAAGGGCCCGAAAGGAAGAGTTGCTTTATTCCCAGAGTTAGGACTTTATTGCTGTCTGTGTTAAAAATTACATTGACCTGTATCAGTGACCTGTCTTCAGTACCATTGACCACAACACCTCATTTCTGTCGTTGCTAAAACTGGACAGTAGTAAGGGACTGAATTTTCTCCCAGACTGGTCAGCATTTGAAAAGCATAGGGCCAGGATCAGTCCCTGAGGATCCCACTAAACACAGGTGATCAGCTCTCCCATTTCTAGTTACATACTAAAACCTGTCAATTAGATACTTTTAAATCAATTTGATGGGTGCCATTTTAAATTTTTTTTATTAATAAAATGCCATGAAGTGCTGGGTTAAATGATTTACAGAAGTCTAAGCATATTATAACAATATTTTTACCAGTGTCAGTCAAATTTGTAATGCCATCTGAAAAAAGATATGATGATATTTACCTTGACAATATCTGTTTTCCATTGATTTAGCATTTATGTGTATTTCTGTTCTTCACAAATTAGTATCTATTTGATCAGCAGCTCCATGCTATGTGCCTGGCTAATTAGCCATGACTAGCACAGGAGAAATTCCTAGGAATGAATCTCTTTAAACCTAGTCCTTGTTTAAATTCCTGTTTAGAAATATATCTGTAGTTAAGCACTAAGAAAAAGTTAGAAGTCTTGAATGGTCAAACTTCTCACAAAACAGGGATCTCTCAGTTAAAATGGAAAAGTGAATAAATTGTGAGTGAAATAAAGCTGATACAATAGAAATAGTTTCTTGTATTGCACCATCTCCAGGCACTGAGAAGCATCAAATGTACTTATGGATCCTCAATGCCCTTTGGTCTCCCTAGTATCCGTAGATTATTATGAAATCAGCCAGCAACTGACTGACTGGACCTTATATGAAACGTGGTTTTATTAGAAACTAAATCATACTGCATAACTCCAGAAAAGGGAAATATTGAGACTTTGAAAGATGATTTCATTTTTACTAGACGATCTGTGAAGTCAAGAACCTAAATTCTTGCTGAGAAGGTGTTGGGAGTGCTGATTAGTTCTTTCATACACTCTGTGCTATGTGCTCTGGAGATGTTATTAATTTCTTATGAAAACCTGCTTTTGTAGTGTGAATCACTTGATACATTCAGATATCTCTTATAGTGCTTGGGCTATTGAAAACAGTGAACACAAAGGCCACATGCTTGTTTCTAGCCACATGTGTAACCAAAAGATGAATATAAGGGATTTTGTCTCTCAATCAAGAAATCCATCTGAAGAGCTCAGTTGGCATCCAGCTCACTTAACTTCAGACATATAGATGTAAACATCTATATCTAGTGATTTCAGGCTCCCTTTAGTGTCAGTAGAGAGGAATTGTCTCTTCTAAGGCATGATTCATATGACCTAGTTTAAATATCTACGTGGGGATGAGATTAATTGTGTCCTGAAAGTGCCAGTTTCTCTCCATTTGCCAGAAAAAGCTTAGGTGACTGGCTGTGATGTAGGTCTCTCTCTTACAGACATTTCCATCTGGTAAAATTAATCCTGTCCTTCCAAGCAGGAAAGATGGGATTTTTAATGCTGGTCAGGCATCTTTTTCTCTCCTTTTCTTTTGCATATAACAGAAGGAATACATAAAAATGTGGGGAGGAGGAACAAGCTGTTGTGAAGGGTCAGCCAAAATGCCCTGGAGACTAGGCAAGAGCAAGAGCTTGTGGGACTGTGAGATCATCCAATTTGTTTTCCTTTGTTTTTGTCTTGGTTCTTGCTTCTAAATGACTTAATTAATATACAAAAAATAAGCATTGAGCAATTGTACTGAGCTGTTTTCAGCATGTTTCTCTCTTGCCCAGCTGGTAGATCGGCCCATTACTTAAATGGTGTTCAGTTGTTGTATTTTATTTTAACTGCTTTAAAATTATGAGAGAACAAATTAAGGGCTGCATACTTAGGTTGGGTTTTTTTCTGAGCTCTGTGCAGCTTTCTCAGTGTAGGCAGGTGCTGCAAGGACATAAAAAGAGAGACAGAGAGAGAGAGAGAGAGAGAGACCTCACATTAAGTTTTTTAGATTAAGGCACAGGGTCTTCATTTGATCTTGGTCCCTATCAGACAGTAAATCTAGAGAAATGAGAACAAGGAGGAATGGTTTTAAATTAAAACAGGAGAGATTTTGATCAGGTGTTAGGACAAAATTCCTTGCTCAGCGGGTAGTGAGGTACTGGCACAGGTTCTTCAGAGGAGCTGTGGATGCCTCATTCTGGGAAGTGTTCAAAAAAGTTTGGACAGGGCACTGAGCAACCTGCTCTAGTGGAAGGTGTCCCTGCCCATGGCAGGGGGTTGGAACCAGATGCTCCTTAAGGGAGTCCTCCAATCCAAGCTATGCTATGATTCTGTGAGAAACCAGTTCAGCTCACCTGAGATTAGACACACAAGGTTGTCCAGATGAACAGTTCACTGAATGATAAACTTCAAAAAGGACCCAGAATAATGGGATCATCTCAGGGTAGGAAGGGGAAGACTCAACATGAGCCTAGATGTGTAGGTGTGGCTTTGGAAAACCTGAACTGCTGCCAGAGATTCACCAAAAAAGTTAATATTAATAACAGAGTCCCTAATGCATCTTAGGAGGATATTTACTGAGTAATAATTAACATAATAATATTTATACAGTACATCCACAATAATTTTGTTATGTCTCTATAATATATGGTAAGTTAGCAGGGAATTTAAGTGTCAGAGACTGTTTAAGATAATTACCAAGTTTTTAAAAGTTAGAAGCTGGTTACCAGGGAATCTGTGAAGACCTAATCACTTTTATCTGTCTGACCAAAACAGGTGACTTGATCCTGAGAATTTCCCAGGTAGATTTAAATGTTGATGTTATTTTCTAAAGAGGTCAAATTCCACAAAAGTTTGAACGGTTAAGTAAATATTTATTTCATTCTATTTCACACCAAAAATGTAGTACTTCTCAACCAAAACATGAGTTTGGATTTAATTTTAACCTGTAGCTTGTTGCTATGTAATTGCTTTTAACAGAAAGAAGGTAAGGAAGAGTGATTGCTGTCTTCTGTTTTCAGAGCAAGTTATATATTTAATACAGAAAAATGTTTTAAAGATTTCTTGACAGGCTAATAAATCATGAATGTATGGATTGTCTCCCATCAGGATATAGTTTCACACAGGATGATGAAAAAGTTTAAAAAAAAAAAGCTGCTTGCTTTTTTTTTTTTTTTTTTTTTTTTTTTTTTTTTTTTTTTTTTTATCCATAGTTGTGGGAATACATCAGTTCTAATGGAAAATAATAAAAAAAAAGGAATAGCTTTCTCCAGTGATCAGTCAGGAAGAGAAGTTGTGGGGCTATCCCTAGGTGATCATTCACTTCTAGGTGTCCTCTCCAATGTGTAAGGTGTTCCTGAATACCTTTTCCAAAGTAGATTCATAGTTTCTTCAGGATCTTCTCAGTCTCCTCCATTGTTTTTTTCTTGCTGTTTTGCCAGCAGAGCTGGCAGGAGCACTTCTCAATCACAGCTGATAAGCTTGGCTCATACATCTTTCGAGGAAACAATGGCTGTCTGAAAGATGAGTTTTTTACTCTTCTCACCTGCTAAACTCAGTTGAATCTCTAGCACCTCAGGATTTAGGTACTAACCAAAATTTAGGGACTGAGGAGGGCGACTAAGGGTAAGTGAAAGGAAGAGCAATTCAGATGGTGGAAAACGGGGCTAGAGGTACTGCCACGGCAACTGGGTAGGTGAGATGAGTTAATGGGAGCAGCTTGCTCCCAACAAGATTGCACATGAAGGACTTCAAAAGGAAAGCCCTGAACATTACACAGATTAAGGCAACGTGCAACCAATAAAGAATGTTTGGGAGGAGAAAAGAGAAAGTAATGTTTTTTCCAACTGAATGAGGACACAGAGTGTTTCACCCTCAGTGGACAAAGCCCTTTGTCATTGATCTTGCAACTGGCTGGATAGAATATCCCTTCAACCCCTCCCATTACCCCCAAATGCCCAGCAAAAGTATCTCTTCTCTCTCCTTGCTAACTGTCAACAGCAGTGAATCACTTCTGGGTTTTCCTAGTTTATTCTGTTCTTACTCATTTTGGTTTTATTATGCCTAAATTGCATCTGCCATGGTTCTGTCTCTTCACACACTTACAATCTCTCTACTGCTGACATTTGATGCTAGTTTCTGGCTTTGCATCAAACTTATCTGTGTATCACTGCTTTTCAACATGGTTCTTGTGTCTCTGATCCCTGAAGCGATATTTTCTCATTGAAATGCTGTCTGTTTCCCTTGCAGTGCATATCTTTTGTGGGTACCTTGAGACAAAACTCAAAAAAAATGCTAGCCTTACTGTTTCCAATCTTCCAGATCTTATTCCAATTTTTGCTTCAGTCTTTTCCTTTCCATGCCTCTCAGAAGTTCACTACTATGCCCTCTGAGAATTTGCCTTTGCATACTGAGTTAAAGGCAAAGCAGTATCAGAGCAATGCTATGTCAATGATACATAAGACCATTTTGTTTAGAAGCAAAGGATACCAGAGAGGCCCAGAAAATTACAGGGCCTGATTTTGGTCCTACACAAATTGCAGTGTGATTTCCCATCACTATAGTAGTGTCCTCACTGTATCTGTCTCCATCCTTCCTTTCCAGTCTGTCTTAGGGACCACTATTATCCTTGCTCATTCCAGAGAGTTGTGTCACTGTCTCCTCTTTCCCTTTGCCTTTTGCAGCTCAGTCCCAGACTAAGTCTCTTTTACTCAAATACCTCATCATCTGGAAACCACTTTTCTGTGTTTTTCGTAGAATCTTCCCTGTTCAGCAATTTCTCCCCTCAAATAGCTAATCTACTTTGCTGTTCAACTCTTCTTGTTCATCAGGGAAGACTTTATTTTGCCCTGTTTAATTCCTTCTTCCAAGGAGAAAAAAAATTACTTTGTTCTCCTCCTTTCTTTACCAGATTATACCAATTCCTGTTTAGATAAAAAACAAATAAAAATAAGTATTCCCCCCCACTTCTGTAATTACTTGTTTGGTCTAAAATGTTATCAGCCTAGAGCAACAACAAACCTATTGCACCTCTCTCGAAATTCATCAGCTTTTTGTTTATGTGAAGGTCACTAGTGAGTAGAGGCAAAAAGGCTTTCAGGATGAGAGATTTTAAAGGTTGAGGATGTTTCCTTTAGGAAATGCATGATTTAAGAGGCCACAGTGTTAAACATTGTGAAGAAGGTAAGTTTTCTGCCTGTCTCAAGATTTTCCTACACATTCCACCAAAGGGGCATTTAGGGAAGCTGAAAGACACTCTCCCAAGTCTGATGAAAGGATATATGACTGAAAGTATCACTGGAATCCGATGTCAAAACACCATGGATGCTGAGAGTTTGGAAGGACTTTAAAAGGAGGGGAAAAAAAAGAAAAATTGACAAATATACAAGTTCAAAAGCAGAAATTAGATAAGTTATTCTGTAGTTACAATTTCACACTCCTTCTTACTTTTCTCTGCAGACATAAGTCAATGAGTGAGATGACTCACGGCAGTTTTATATTTCATGAATTAATAATAATTAGGAAGAAGAAAAACCCCAAAAAACATACAAACACAGTGCTGAAATTTTGTCCCTTAAGAAAGGCCTTATGAGTTGAAGGCTTGGACTCAAGGAACGGAGTCTCTCTCATCTTCATTTCTCTGGGGGGATTTATAATCCCTGATATATTTGGCTGAAGTTTACCTTTCTGTTTCTCCTGTTTAAATATCTGGCAGAGAGCTTCTAAGATCCACTTACCTACCATAACCAGAACTCATTGAAAACACATTCCCAATCATTAGATTGGATAATAAGAAAAATTTTGTCAATGAAAGCATGGCCAGGCATTGGAACAGGCTGCCCAGGGAAGTGGTGGATTTCCTGTCCCTGGAAATGTTCAAGAAACATGTGGACATGGTGCTTAGAGACATGATTTATTGGTGGACCTGGCAGTTTTGGGATAATGCTTGGACTCAATGATACTTGACGTCTCTTCCAACCTTAATGATTCTATGATTCCAAGAAAAATATACTAACAGTAGGAGTACAAAAAAAAGTGAATTATATGTAAGTGGTGGTGTAAATTACTTCAGAGTACAGGCAGGCCAAAGGTGCATCGAATATTCATTGGATGCCTGTGAAGAACTGCAAGTCCATTAAAATAAAGACATCCAAAGAAAGGCATGTTTCTACCTGCAAAAGCAGAATTTGCCTTAGGAAAAAGCAATTCTTCCTGTTATGATTATTGACAGAGTTACAATCTGAGTGATGTTGAGAAATCATTTTATGTTTCCTTGTTGCTGACAGGCAGATTTGGCTCAGGCTAGTGTGCAATATTTGTTCCCTTAGATGTTTTTAAGTGGTGTTAAATTGTGAGATAGCAGCAAGTATGGTCTGAAGGCAGTACATTGCACGTGGCTTTAGTACACATTTTCACTCCTGGTCTTCTATTGTGAATTATTCTGGAAACTTTAATGTAAGGAAAACAGGGAGACCTGCATTAGTCTCCTTCTCTCCATGTGGAACCTTTTCTTGGTGAGGTTTCAGGGAACCATGCTTCTCTCACACTCTCTGTGAGGACAGTAATAAACTGAGTTCGGAATTAATACCTCAGTTTCAGATACCTGAGTAAAGTTTTTTCCTTCATCCTCCAAGGCTGGTGGACAGAGGTTTGGTTACTTTGTCCAGTACTGGTTTGACCACTGATCACAGCAGTCACACAGCATTTTAGAATACAATAAGATTAATAAATTATGTGGAAGATATTAAAAGTCAACATCAAAACCTTAGGAATATAGAAGAGGAAAAAAACCCAAAAAACCAAAAAACCAAAAACAAACCAGACAAACTTACTTTCTTTCATCATACAGTTCCATGTAATGAATTAAGGTAAAAAAGCCCTCTCCAAAACATGTACTTATACTTCAAAAGTTGCTTTGAAAGTTTCATGGTGGAAATAGTAAATAGAAAGCATTTAAACCATGAAAGTGCAAAAAAAAAATGCTCTGCAAAAATAGCAACAGCTGTGGAGATTAAATGGTTTGACATTCCATGCAGAAAAATAATACTTGTAGAAGTTATCTTCTCTTACTCTCTCAAATCTTCCAAAGGTTTGCCAAAATGTTGAATGTCAGTAGAAACTTTTAAAGCTCTGTGAGTGTGGCATTGGTCATGCACATACTTCCATGTATACTTCAGAAGAGGCCAAAATGTTGAACAAAATAACACCTCTGCTGATATTTCAACTCACTTGCTGGTCTCTCATTAAATGACTAAGGTTACTTTGACTTAATCCTCTACGTTTAGAAAATATCTCTCCAAAGAAGGAGAAGGAGGACTATTATAATCCTTGTAGTCTTCAAATAAAATGCATGTGGTGTAAAACTAACTTAGAGGGTGGTAACTGTATTTTATGTAGCATTTCTGTCCACAGAAAAGAATGTTAGGATCAGTCAGGAAGTTTTGAGAATAAGAGAAAACAGAAGTCTTTCACAGGGGACTTACATATTTTTGTAGGTCTTAACATTACCTTTCCTGGACCTTGTTCTGTCAGCAAAGTCTGTGTCCTTACATAGCCTAGCAGCAATTACTACTTTTTTTCCTGTAGTGATCTACTCCCAGGACACTTTCTATCACCTTTTATCAGCAAAAACACCATTTGAATGGTAGTTAAACAGAAAAAAAAAATATGTTGTGTCAAAATGAAACCCAAGTGGTAAATACTGACAACAGCTGTGAGCCTTTTCAGTTGGAGACTTTTATTTGGAGGCAGAATCCATCCACCCAGATGGTTGAGATGGGCTATGAAAATGGATAATGTACTTGCTGCAAGAAATGACAGCAGTGGAAAATGTTCATTGTTTGTCTGGAAGAGGGAGAAACAATCTGGATGGAGTGCAAGGCCTCAACCTGTTATCATGAATGAGCTATAGAGATCAGCTCTAGAAAATGCTGACAGTAATTGTCTGTTGAGAGAGATAAAGATCTCTGCTAACCCATTTGGTAGATTAACACCAGCAGAAATAAGATTGGGTACCCCTAACAATAAGAGCTTAGTTTTTACTCAATGGGAAGAATGCCAGTTGTTCCTCAAGTCTGAATCCTAGGTCATTATAATTTTATGAAAAAGTGTTCATGAAATTAAAATAAGCTCTTCACAGAGAATTCAAGATGCATTGTTCCTGTAGGTAAGGAAAGAAATGCTCTAAAAACATTAACAATAATTTACTGTAGGATTAGATCATCTTTCAGTGATTACTTGGGGGAAATCTTTACCCTCTCTCTATTTTATACCACATAAAAATGCCACAGATGCTGCACAGCCCTCAAGGCTATTTTTTGCCCCAGCTTTAAGAAGTTTCTCTTGCAAAGAGCCTTTGTAGAAGAGCACAGTATGGCCACAGTATCCCACCAAGTCTGTGGCTGTTAATTACACCAGGCTTGTTCTAACACTTTGAGTAGCCTAAGACCAAGAAGACAGAAATATAAATGTAATCTGCTCTATTGCCTTGCTGCTCTTGGGTTTCAGTTCCTAGCCTATACCTGCTATAAAATTGGCACAAGTCTTTGTAATACGTAATTTGCAGTACTTTTCATTAATTCTGTTTCATACAATTTTGCCTGCCCTATTAGATAGAACAAATTACTAGCTTAAGCCATGAGTATTACTGTAACATGCTTTCCTTTTTTTAAATTTGCATTGTAATTATTGTATCATCAGCGATAGACATATAGTGGTTCACATAATTAATTTCACATGTGACTCTAATACAAACAGGACAAATGAACGTAGCTGCATGCTGTATTCAGAACTGTGTCTTCCCAGCAGAGGGGATTTGTTCAAGTTCTTTCTCTTCCAAATGTGAGTGATTTCATGGTTTATTCATGATGGTTATCCATGCAAACATGCCTAATTGTTATGGAGAGTGTGTGTAATTCCGCATTTCTAATCCAGAAAACAGGAGCAGTGAGGATTTATAAACAAAGTTGACTCAGTGGGAATGATCACTTCTAACCCAAGCAAGCTGTTGCTTTGATACGTTCTGAATCACAGCTGCTCACTTCAGTGGTGCAAATCCATTCCCCACCGCTCCTTGCTCCCGTTAACCTGCTGAACCAAGGCCGCTAAATGACAGCGCAGAGACATCTCTGCCCCGTTTTGCACATCATCAACAGAATTGTTTCCTATGTTAAATTCCCACGGAAAATAAGGGTGGGACCTGGGTATCGCTGAGGCATCGATGCAAGGTTGTGGGATTTGCTCTGGTGTTGCACTGAAGACCTGAGGCAGCCAGCAGAACATTTATTGATGAGGCTGAGTCTCAGAGGCCTGAGCTGGGGACAGAAAGTGATTTTCTCCTTTGCAAATGAAGCACGTGTGCTCTGGAGCCACTGAATAAATAATATGGTGATACCACACGACAGCCTTTTTGCAGTCACTTCTCATAATACTATTTTTGACCTTTTCAAGACCACAGTTTCTTCGTTCTTAAAAATAAAAATATCTCAATTATTTCCTCCCCATTTCAGCTTGTATTACATTTTGAAACTTAATTTTAAAGGTTTGCATTATAATTCATACAGGATGTTTTAGCTAGATAAGTAAATTGATGGTGATAACCATCGATAGCACATAACAGGATTAGGAATGATGAACAATATTAGTAGCACAATTCATACATGATTTTGCTTGTGTACCTCTTATTTATGCCAGATTGAATATTCCTTAGAATGAGTAATTACACTACATTTATAAGGTAAGCAACATTTTAAATAGTCTATTTTTTAAATTGGTAGCTGTAGGGTAGGCTGAAAGCCAGCTCCATTCAACTAATTGCTGCTATGACCTAGACCTTGCAGCAGATATTAGGTGTGGTTTTCTTTCACAGCTCTTTGAAGCTCTGATTTTCATTATGTGAGTCTGTAAAGAAGGAAAAACAAAGTTTTTTGTCTGAACAATGTCATCCAGAGAATATGGAGAATAAAAGAAGGGAATCTTTCACATGCAGTACTGGTGTTTTAAGTAAGAAGTTTACACATGCATTGAAGTACCTGTCTTAATGAATTTAGGACTACTCAACAATAATACAGAGTTGTCTGTATTTCTGTATTAAAGCTGATTCAATCTGTAGCTTACTATCTTAACTCTCTGATGATCTTTTTCACTACATTTCTTTCAGACTTGTTTTAGACTTTAAAACTTTCAGTAATGCTAGAAATGGCAGCATTTTTTTACTCAGCAGCTGTCTGGCACTGAGAGTAAATTTATTGAAGAAAAAATATTCTTTTCACCCTATTCATATCCTTGTATTTCATGTAGTCCTTGTGTTTCACACAACTGTGTTCTGAGCTGCATCCAAAGCAGCGTGGCCAGCAGGTCTCTGCTTTTTTGGGACCCCACCTGTAGTGCTGCCTCCAGCTCTGGAGCCCTGAATACAAGAAGGACATGAACGTGTTAGAGTGTGTCTTGAGGAGTCCACAGAGGTGTTCAGAGAGCTGGAGCAGCTCTCCTATGAAGACAGGCTGAGAGAGCTGGAGAAGATTTTGGGGGACCTTAGAGTACCTTAAAGGGCTACAAGGGAGCTGGAAAGGGACTTCTGACAAGGACATGTAGTAAAAGAACAAAGGGGAAAGAGTTCAAACTGAAAGAAAATAGATTTACATTAGACATTGGAAGAAATTCTTCAGTTTAAGAGAGGTGTGTGTGTGTGTGTGGTTGTGTGCACTGGAACAGGCTGCCCATAGAAGAGGGATTGGAATTAGAAAATCTTTCAGGTCCCTTCCAGACCAGAGAATGGATAACACCGGATTTCTCTTTTAACTTGCCCTTCTCTAAAGGGAGATTGAACTAATTTTTTGGTATAAAATCTCAGAGTAAACAGAATGTTTCCCTCTTTGAACCAAGACCTGTCCCAAAAAGGTTCTTCCTCTCTGCCTATCAGTAAGAGGAGTTAGTGAACTCCCACAGTTAAGGCCTTTAAATGAGATTCAGGCATCACACTTGAGTGAAATATTCTAGGGGTGCCTGCAGCTGCTGTTTACTCCTTTTGTATTTGTTTGTTTATGTTCTTGTGAAAAGATGGAGCATCAGTTTACACTATGCACCATGTGGCAAAAAGGAAGCTCCTAAATGATGTCTGAAAAAGAATTTTGTGAAACAGTATCCATGGGGAAGAAAAGTTACAGGGTATATGGTTTTTTTTCTTCTGCCTGTAATGTTTTGCTGATACTATGGATGAAATCCAAAATGTGCTTTGCTCTTTAGGATCTGATCATGAAAAATGTCGAGGTTCAGGTTTGTGTCTTCTGTAAGAAATAGATGCTTATCACTGTGTTGTTTTCTTTTGCAAGTGATTTAGCATATTATAATCTGCAAAAGGGAACAGGAGATGGTATCTTTCTACAAAGATAACTACTGTAAGGATAGCTAATGCTTTTTCAGGCACTTTGTCCTCCAAAATGAGATTGTGAAACAGAGTAACTGGCAGTGGAATTCCCAGCTAAGAGTTAGTCTTTTTCCCTCATTTGTGCTGTCTCTGGATGTGAAATTTTATCACTCTGTAAATAGCTTTGGTTCCTGTTCTACTGCAAGTGCTGCTACTATTGCTAATATTCTAATCACTGTGTTACTAATATTGCTTCAATATTATGCTTTAGTACTTTTAAATACTCAACTTTCTGGAAAGAATACCCAAACATATGCTCTAATAACCTTGATCTTTCAGCTGAGGTCATTCTAGCTTTAATGAAAATCAGCATTTTAGGTATCTTAAGTAATGTAACTCCTAATAGCTTATCGTTAATAAGATTTTAGGATTCCTCCTGTATTAGGATACATGTGAATGCAAACATTGTACTTCAGCAACTTTAATTTGGTTTCAGAGCCACTTCTACAGAAATACACTAAAAGGCAAACCTCAGAAAAGATGCACATAATTTATAATTAGCAGAGGAATGCTTATTGAAGAAGTTCTTGTGGTTGGACCATGGATGGACACCAGGTGCCCACCAAGCCACTCTATCCCTCCCCTCATCAGCTGGACAGGTCAGAGTTCATATGATGCATGGCTCTTCGGCTGAGATGAGGGCAGAGAGAGATCTCTCACCAATTACTGTCATGGGCAAAATAGACTTGACTTGGGAAAATTAATTTAATTTATTACCAAAGATAGCAGAGTAGGATAATGGGAAATAAAACCTAAAACATCTCCTTCCCACCTTTTCCTCCTTCCTGGGCTCAGCTCCACTCCTGATTTCTCTACCTCCTCTCACCCAGCAGGGAAAGAGGATGGGGAGTGGGAACTGTGGTCAGTTCATCACACATGGTGTCTGTTGCTCCTTCCTCCTCAGGGGAAAGATTCTTCACACTCTTACCCTTCCCCAGCGTGGGGTCCTTCCCACAGGAGACAATCCTCAACAAACTTCTCCAATGTGGTCACTTCCCATGGGCTGCACTTCCTCATGTACTGCTCTAGTGTGGGTCTCTTCCACACGGTGCAGTCCTTCAGGAATAGACTGCTCCAGCTTGGGCTCCTCTCTCCACTAGGCCACAGGTCCTGCCAGGAGCCTTCTCCAGCGTGGGCTTCCCCAGATTCACAGCCTCCTTTGGGCATCCCCCTGCTCTGGCATGGCATCCTCCAGGGGCTGCAGGTGGATCTCTGCTCCTCTGTGGTCCTCCACGGGCTGCAGGGGCACAGTTGCCCCACCATGGGCTGCAGGGAATCTCAGCTCTGCTGCCTGGAGCACCTCCTGCCCCTCCTTCTGCACTGACCTTGGTGTCTGCAGAGTGTTCATCTTACATGTTCTCACTGTTATTTCTGGCTGCAGTTGCTGTTTTTTCCCCTTCTTAAATATATTATCCCAGAGGGTCTGGCACCCCTGCTGATGGGTCTGCCTTGGAGCCTGGCTCCAGAGCCAGTCTCCAGAGCCTGGCTAGCACTGGCTCTGTTGGACATGGGAGAAGCTCATGACAGCTTCTCATAGAAACCATCCCTACAGCCTTCCACTACAAACGTTTTGTCACACAAAGCCAATAAAGCTCTTCAGTAGAAAACGGTGGGAGACATTTGGACTCCATGGTGGCTGGTTTTATTGTAGTGTGTGTGTAGGAGCTGCATGGGAGCTAAGCCCCTAGGGTAATTTCTTACATTCAGGACCTGTGATGGCTTTGGAGATGAGTCTCTTGGTGTACTGAGAAAAAAAGAAATTAGAAAAGACACAGCAACAAGGTACTAGAGGAAAAGTGAAGGTGTAACCCTCTGAGGGTGAATGTCATGGAGGGACAGTCCAGCTGGCATCACTGCCTGAGTGCCCTGCTGCACATACGGTTGCACTGCTCTTGAAACAGTTCTTATGTGGCTTCAGTTTTCATCCAAATGTTTAAGGAAAATTAGTTTTGGTTTTCCTTTTTTGGGTCTGAGTAAAACTCCACAGTCCGTGTAGTGGAGTTAGGAAAAACAGCATCCTACTTGCAAATTGAACCTAGTGAGTTTGTTTAATCTGGTTTTGGTTTGCTGGTTTCTTTGGGTTGTTGAGGTTTGTTTGTTGTTTTTTTTTTTACAGAGAAAAATATTCCAGAAATGAAATACAATTTTTTTCTGTGTGATTTTTACATAGCATTTGTGGGTCAGAAGACTTGTTTTAGGGTGGTATAGTTTCACCCCAGCCAGGAACCAAGCACCAGACAGATGCTTGCTCACTCCCCCCCCAAGCAGGATCAGAGAGAGAACTGGAAGAGTAAAGGCTGAAAAACTTATGGCTTAAGATAAAGGAGTTTATTAGGGAAAGCAAAAGCTGCACACAGAAGGAACGCAAAACAAGGAATTAATTCACTTTCCCATGGGCAGGCAGGTGCTCTGCCACCTCCAGGAGAGCAGGGCTCTGTCATCCATAAATTGACTTGGGAAGACAAAACATCCACTCCAAATGTGCCCCCTTCCTGCTTTTTCTTCCCACTCAATGTACTGAACATGATGTCTTATGTGTCTTTGGTCAGTTGGGGTCACCTGTTCTGGCTGTGTCTCCTCCCAGCCTCCCCATCACACCCAATTTGCTCCCCAGTGTAGCAGCACAAAAAGCAGAAAAGGCCTTGGCTCTGTGCAAGCCCTGCTCAGCAATAACAAAAACATCTCTGCATTATTAGCCCTGTGTTCGGCACAAATCCAAAGCAAAGCTCCACTCTAGCCACTATAAAAATAATTAATTCTACACTGGCCCAAAACCAGCACAGAAGGAAAAGTAGAGACTGGACTTCTGTTATCATGTCTGAACCCTACCCTCACACAAATAAATGAAAAAAAATCATTATCAGATATCATCTCTGTGGTAAAAATAGCTGCTTGGCTTTCTTCCACAGACACAAGATCTGTTGAATGAAATGAAACAAAGCGAGTGAAGTGATATCAGCCTTATTAATGACATCACCCAGTTATGCTGGTCTTTTATACTTTTTTTTTATAGAAGTCTTTCGCTTGCAAGTTTCTTTTGTATTATGAAAGTTGGATTCTGCTGCTGGGTTTGCAGCGTGGATTCCAGAAAGTACAGAAATCCAAAGGTATTTTTTTCTTCCTTGAAGTCATCAAGTGGGGATCCACAGCATGCTCGCACTCTTTAATCTGCATACGTGCCAAAGTTCTCCTTTCTTCCACCTACACTGAAGCTGGTGCCACAGGATTAAACCTTCCCAGTGATTTGTCTCCAGTAATTCAAACAACTGCAACCAAAGTCTGGGAACTGCTTTTCTGCTGGTACATTGTTTCCCTTTGTACCTATTCCTACAAGCAGTAGTTGTGAAAAGAGGAATAGTGCTCATCAGTCATGCAGGGAAAGCTGCCTTCCTTCCCCAGTAATGAGGGGTTAATAAAAAACATTATTTTAATTTTTTTTTCATCTTCAGAAGTGTGGTTTTGGGCTTTTTATTATTACATTGCTGTCACAGTCAAAGGTCACAGATTAGACAATTGAACTATGTTTGTTCTGTCTTTGCTCTTCTTGTCTAATCTTGGGCACATATGTTGCAGGGAGCTCACAGCAAGTCCATCCACAGTGACGCTGGGATTTAACTTCAGAGAAGTCATTGATTTCTCTGCTTTGCAAGCAAGTTTTCTACAGCCTTGGGACACTGTCTCCCAACAGATAACCAAGTAGTCATGGTCAGGAGAAAATGCAGGCCCTGATGTTACTGGGAAGAGCAAGGACGTTTTCATCTGGCATCACTGGGGTAAAAGGATATATGAACAGACTACATGAGAATAAAAAATTGTGGAAGATACTGGTGATTTTTCTGGAAGGCAGACATTACCTTCAATGAAGAGGTAATGGGTGAGGGATGAGAGAATTGCTCTGAACCTTAGATAGAGTAACTAGTGTGCATTCCCTCTCCAAAAGTGAAGCCATGAGCGAGTTGTCAGGAATATGTGCCTTTTCCCATCAATATCTGTCTTTCTGGAAAGCGGAAACACTCTCTAGAGAATTATTTTTCTTTTTAAAAATGTAGAGGGTGGGAGTGGTGCACAACACACAACTATCTCATTTTTTTTTTCTCACATAGGATATTTTTTTCAAAATTAGTCTGCTGTGTATCCTTCTGTGGCAGCACATGAACCATTATCTTTCAGCTAAAGAGGTTTTCTCTGACCGACAGAACAAAACATCTTGAACCAAGTGTGTGTTTACCTCTGGGGCAGGATTTGGGGCTTGTTGTTGTATGAACTGTGAATGTGCTACTGAGCACTGCGTATCTGGAAAGCCTTCAGCTGACTGATAGGGCATGTCTGAGCCTTGGAGAAGACAGAGAGGGATTTAGGTTGCTTTTCACACTAGGATTACCAGATAGTCAAGCTTGTGTACCCACAGCTATCAAACAGCAAAATTGAATTCATTTAATGGATTTGATTATTTATTTTATTTTTATTTAGAAAAAGTTTAGCAATCCTTTTGGTTAAATAAACTGTAAAGAAGGTTTTGAAGTTTATGGACAATAGAAAAGCCTGTATAGCAAACTATGACTGTGAATTGTCCAGTGTGATCATATGTTAATAATGAAAGTCCCAAGGCCTTGCACATTGAGTTAGAAATCGGCCTGATGACAAAGTTATGGTTTCATAGCACAATTTTCTATTTGCAAATATTGCTTCACTTTTCTGCTTTCCTGGTCTTTTGTGCTGTCTCTTTTTCTTCTGGGTGCCAACCTTTTGCTGAGATTGTACTGCTTTTTATTAAAAAATGAAGATGAATGGCTGAAAGTAATGGTTTTCATAAACATGGACACAGACAGGTTGAAGTAATATGAATTTACTTCTAGAGATGGGTTTCTTTGCAGTCCAGAGATGATTTTAGAGATGGTGGAATGCAATTTTTTTATCATAATATTGCTTAAGGGTACTGTTAATATGTTGAGAACTTGGATGAGCAGCACAGAAGCTACAGTATTTCTGGAGGAGAAGCTGGGGAAGGGCATCACTGTTTAAGCCGTGTGCCCAACTTGTGTGAGTGCCAGCAGAGACAATTTACTCAGAGGATTTGCTGTCCATCTGTCTCATTACTTAATGAGGAGATGCTGAAAATGAATCTCAGACACAGAGATGGATCTTTTAAAATGGAATTTTACTAATTTGTTATCTTTTACCTTTAACATGGTGATGGAAAAGGCCCAGCTACCTTGCAGATCATTTGCACCTGTTCCTCAGTTTCCTATCCCATCCAGTGACCAGGATGAGAATGTCCATGCAGTTTTTCTGCCTGCACAGGTTTCATATTTCTCTTTTTCCCCTACTCAGGGCTCTACTAGTCCTGGCTGCACAAGCCCTTGCAGGACTTGGCTCCTTTCAGTCTTAAATGCTGGACACTGATTGGAGACTGGACAACTTTCCAATCCTGTTCCTGCTGTTTCCGAATTTAATGTCAGGCCACCAAGGGGCTGCTGGTGAGTGAGAACATTACACAGAACCATGCTCATGAGACACTGTGAAAGCCTTGCCTGGAGAGATAAATTGCTTATCCCCAAGCCAACAAAACAGTCAGACCAGGGCATTTGGGAACTGCATTTCAGACTCATGTTAGGTCTGGGGCTGTGGTTAAATGGCCCTGTTATGATGTCAGAACTGCCCAAGGAAGGTCAGGCCCTGGATACATGTATTAAGTGTTGGGATGTGCATGGATGGAATTGGAGGAAATGTCCAGTATTGCACCTGTGCCCTCAGACTCAGTCTCAGCTATTAAAGTAAGCAAACAGACAGACATTAATATTTTTATTTGGGCTTAAATTTATAGGTGTGTGTCATTCTCTCTTTTCCCATGGGGAACAGACAGACAGGGAAAAAATATACATGAAGGTCTGGTTGCCTCCTCAATAATTATGTACTAGTGCAGTCTGCTAGTGGGTGACATATATACTTTTACAGACAAGAGTCAAATGGCTTAGGCAAATATGAAGCTGTAGGAGCTAATTTTCTGCTGCACTTCACCTTTCATAGGTGTTTCCCCAGCACTGAGTGGATGTTAAACTTTAAAGGTGACTATAAAGCCACTTGGCCTTCCCTCTATCCTGGTATAAATAATTACACATGATATAAGGCAACAAAGAATTAAGACTGCCGATCCTGTTTTTAATCTAAGAATAATAGCCTGTTCAAGGCATGCTATGACTCATATTCAATGAAAGTGATGCTAGTTATGTAGTAATTTGGAGCTAAACTTGATTTTACACCTGCACTTAAGGAAAAGTGATAAAATTGCCAGTGATGAAGTGGAATCAAAAGGCACAATGAAAACCTTATCAAAAAAGCTTTCATCACCTTCTGTTTCCCTTGGTTTTAGCTTGCTTCTTTGAAAAGAGTAAGATGACAGACTGGGCTTTGTTCTTGGTTTAGCGTTAAAGAAGAACTTGCACCCTTTCCCACACCAGAGTGCTGATGTCAGTCTTCCATTTGTTTCTCTGGCAGGACATAGATAATGTCTTCACAACAACCAATGTGGATGTCACCTCCATAGGTTTTGTTTTGCTTTCCTATATATGTGCTTTCTTATATATTTTTTCCTTGAGAGCTTTTGTTAAAAAAAATTTTAAAAGTTCTCACCTTTGCTTGAGGCAATTATCTTTGTTTAGGGCAGTTGAGCCTGAAGTTAGAGGACACCTCAGGTTTTGCTGTTGACTGTTTTCATTAAAGCTGCCTTGTTTGTTGTATCAGATTGTATCAGTCCTACATAGCAGAGCTTTCCGAGGGAGTGTTTAATAGTCGTTTTAATGACATATCAATCAATGTCATTCACCACAGCTCTGAAACTTGTAAGAGAGAAGACGGTTATTTTTGTAGTCCATGATTTTAACCCTTAGGACTTCAAATTGTTGCAATGTAGCTCTTTTCCACATTACTACCTACTTGTGTAACAGCTGTGTATCCCTTACTGCCAGTTCCAGCTGCATTTCCATCACCTGCATCTACACCCGTAGCATCATTCATGTTTCAGCAGAACTGCTGAAAGAAAACCCATTGCAAGAGAGAGCAATGCTTCTCAATTCCATTTCCATGCTAAACAGCTCTGTAATTTCATTTGCAGCTAGGATTCCTACATGTTGAATGATATTCAGGTTCTGAAAGAATTTATTTAATGATCTGGAATTTTGGTGCCTTCATGTCTCATCAATATTTTGCAATCTTCTACATTGCTGATATCACAATTTGGTGAGCTGATGTTTTGGGGGATGAGTTTTTGTAAATACTGAGAGTGAAAAAAACCCTTTTTGCATTCTCTCTTGCAGTGATCCTCTAATTCTGCCCTCTATTGACATATCCCTGCTTATTGTCTCCCAGTATATCTCTTGATCAGGATACTGGTGTTCCTCTTGTTCAGTCTCATTGTGATGTCTTCTTAATGTAAGTATTTGTACTCCAATTAGTTGCTTCTTCATTCATCCTCATTTGCTGCTGTCTAGAGTTCATCACATTGTTCCAAACCATCCATATCTGCAGTGTTTCACTGGGAAAGAGAGAGACATGACAGTGTTTTCATCTTGTTTTCCACTTCTGTGGTCATCGTTTTGGGACTGCTTGGTTGTTTCTGTATTGTGTTCATCACTGACTTTTGAGACTGTATCACCTTGAAAAAAATATAGTTTATATCTGATGTTTTCTTCACTAGCTGCAAGTATTCCATCTTGGCAGGATTCAGGAATCTTTGACTCCAGAAGAGTGGTGGCTGTGGAAGTCAAAGTGCCAGTGTGTCTGTTCAGTTGGGTCTTTGTTCTGTTTGTGTCGGAGAAGTCTGACAGTAACAGTTTTGCCTCTTCCCTTAGTTAATTCCTTTGGATTGGCTGTTTGAGACTGGTGCGCTGAGAGATGGTTTGCAAGGGTAGCCTTTAAGCCAGTGGACTGAAAATCTGGTTGTTTTAATCTGCTGCTGAATTTCTGGTTTAGGCTGGGCTTCTGTCTTTTAAAGCATGCTTAGCTGAAAGCCATCTTACACTTACCTCTTACGCTTTTTACCTTTCACTACCGTTTTGTAGCAGTGGTAGCTACTGGGATTGCAGATTGCAGCACCTTGTTCTGAGACCATTTCCAGTAGTTCTTTTTGGTCTAAATAACACTCATAATGGGACAAATACTCATTTATATGTCAAATATTAAACGTGTATATATTTATATCAATTAATAAAAATACAGATATTAGAGATAAGTGTTAAATATTTAATTTATGTCAGAGCAATGAATGCATCTGCTTAGAAATCCTATTTTTACATTTGAGATGTAGGTTGTAGTGAAGATTAAAGGTCTGTATTCATTTTCTTTGAACTTAGTGGCACTGCAAATCAGCGCAATTTTTTGCTGATATTCACATACAATAACAGTGCACTGCTCACATAAAAGTATAGAAAATAGGGATGTAAGGAGACCATTAGAAGAGGTGCACCAGATTCACTTTGTGTCTCAGTAAAGTCCTTGGAAGCTCATAAAAATTTCAGCCGTGCCTTGAGTTTAAACGAACAGAAAGCTTGACCCACTATGGTGAGTTACTGGCATTCCTTTGAATACATTAGTTCTTCATAAGTGAGCTCAGTACTGATATAGCAGGGGAAGATGGGGAATGGCTGCTCAGCCACAAGGCCACTCGAGACCTAGCAGTGTGTAGGGCAGGCTACTTGCTTCTTGTCCTCTTCCTCCTAGTAAATGTGCCTTGAATGTGTCTAGACTGATTTCAGCATGCTTGAATGAACATGCCCGAGGTTGTGAAGGCATTTGTATTTGTGCACAGACGTCCTACAGAATTTGGTAAGATCCCACTGTTGCCTGTGACTCTTACCTCCTTATACAGAGGGGTTCATGCTCTCATTTATATCTTTCTCAGCCTACCCAGATCTGCTTTTGTATCTGAATTCAGAAAGAGAGAGAGAACAGGCATAACATCATGCCTCCTGTGGTGCTTGCAAATTTATGCCTCTCTGATAAATTGCAATTGTTAGGGAGAATGATCAGGGAACGGAGCAGAATTCCTGGAGACACTCCCTCCCACACCAAGAGAGGGACAAAGAAATCCTTTCTGCTATCTGATAAGAAAAAACAGAGGCACTACCAAGTGAAATTAACTTAGTGAAATGATGAGGCTGCAATAATGATGTCCTGGCATTACTTTGCAGTTTATCCATCACAGTGCAACATCTCTGCATGATAACTGAGCAGCAGTGACATAAAATCAACAACTGCTGTGGGGTAGTAAAAGGATGTTTTAATGTAATTATGTAGCGATACCATCTCTGCCCATCCAAGTAGTCCCTCCTCCAGCAGCTATGGCAAGCTTAAAAACTCAGGCAGTACACTTGAATTAGAAGAGATAAACAAAATCAATCAATATAGGTATTATAGCTGTACATTTACTACAGATGGAAACTAGTTCTACTTCTAAACAGAAAACTGCACATGTAATGGTCTCAGCATACTCACCACCTATTGACATCAGCTACAGCAAGCTGACTGTAGAAATTTGCAATGGATCTCAGTGGAGCAATGTAAATGAGTAATGTTGCCATTACAATATTCATTCCTATATAGATTTTAATTTCTACACGAGTTCTTTTTGTTTCTGAGTGGAACTGTATTGACACAGTATTTTGTCCATGTAAAATCCACAGTGTCTGCAATAACAATAGCCCAGTGGATTGCACTTCAAATATGATTACAGTCGATTCATTTCTCCAGACCAGTAGAACATAAAAATTTACAAGTCAGAACTCTTTGTGCCCTTTTCCCTTGAATTTGCTATGCACTTTGATACCATTTCTTGAAATATATCAGCAAATGTAAAACCGTTTCTATGACACCAAAAGAGTATTATAGTGAAAATTTATATGAAGAATAAAATTCAAGCACTGAACAGTGAAATGTAAAAAGTAACCAAGATGATGAATGTTCCCTCCAGTCTATAGAGTCTATCCAATAAATGCTTTGGATTAACTCATTCACTCTACCTCCACTTTCTTATCCTGCCTTAAGCCTCTACTCACACCAGCACACAGCTGTGCATGTTGGACACGTGTGGGTCCACAGTCACACCCATACACCTCCTGTAGCCCTGAGCTCATGTCCAATCCCCCTTCCAGTTCTGGAGCTAAACCAGCTCTACTCACTGCTAGTTTGTTGGCTGCTTTGGGAGTCAAAGTAGAGCATGAATAATTTTAGCAAAGTTTGATGCTGAGTGGTAAGTCCTTTCAAACCTCCAGGGATAAATAAAGGGATAAAGGAAATATCTGTTTCAAAGACAGAGAATGGTAGGTTTTGCTTCCCTGAAATCAGAACAAGCAACTTCTTGAAGCAAGAATAGAAGCCTGGGGTTCATGACTCCAATGCTGAGTCTAAATTTTGCCTAAGTAATACGAGCTTGTGGGAGCCATTAATCACTTGCTTTTCTTTCCCTCCACGTTAGAACTCTAGAATATCTGAAAATAAAATAAAAGTTATATTCAGGAGGATATTGCATTAAATTGGAGTAGCACGACAATTAAAGAAGCGCAAATAAGATTTTGTGTTGCAACAGTGTTTAATGAACTGTGAAAAATCAGGGAAGTATGGAGAGATAGCTGAAAGGAGACATAGTATTTTTGGGTGTGTAGTAGTAAAGAAAGCACAAAGGAAAGTGAATTCTATAAACCATGTCAGTGAAAATTATTGTTGAGGAAGTAGTTTTTATGAATAATGATCTTGTACTGGTCCTCATTGTCATGGTTTGGTTCAGTTTTGAAAACTTGCTCATGCCCAGCAGATCTGCCAGGATTGCCATGTGTATTCCACCTTTATCTTGCAGGTGTTTCCTGCATTTTTTCCTAAATTTTCTTACCCTTGCTCATCTCTGAATTTCCGTTATGTAAAGACGGTTGATTTCTGTCTCAAGAAAAATAGACAGTCACTGGCTAGCTGCCTTTTCATTATAATTTATGTGAATCTGAGTTTACACTGGGTGTAATCACTGATGAATATTCATGCAATCTAGTATCTTTGAGGGATTGTTATCCTGTTTAATCATGCTTTAAAGCTTGTGATCCTCTTTCCTGTTGATAATGCTTCTTACCATATTTCCTGTTGCAAAGAGACTGAGCCACTCAAAGATGCTGAGCTTAGGTGCTGATTTGGGACACTGTGCAGAAGTGGGATGTGTTTTCATCTTTTCTGAGAGCTGAGGCAAATAAGACGCCTGGCATTGTCTCTGGGAAGCTGATAAGATCAAATACTCCCTGATGTTGGGAAAGCAAAATAAGCAGTATATCATGTTTTTTCTCTGCTATTAGAGGGCAAGACTCATTCACTTTCAAGGCAATGTCACCTTCAGCAGCCACTTTGCTTGTCATTCAGGTCACTCCCTAAAGGAAAAGTCCGGCCGTTCTCCAATTTCAGGAATTAATCTTTTGTGTAGGGGGAATTCAGCAAGCAGTACTGAAAGAGCTTGCACCAAATTGTGTCTGGCTTAGCCTTGTTGCACTGAATACACAAAAGGACCTCTGTGCCCCTTCCCTCCAGTTGCTCATGAAGCTAATTGCAGTCTCTGGTTGCAGCCTCTGGGGGTTCCTGTGCCTCTGTATGCACACAGTGGCACTAAGGCAAACCAGAGATGGGTTCTCATTTTACAGACTGAACACAATGAAAAAATATTTGTACTTTGATGTAGACTATCTATGCCATGGTAAGACTGGCACCAGTTTCACTTGTTAGGACAAAGTATATTACATACTAGAAAAGTAAATGTATTTTATATAATATATTCTATTCTATGAATATATTCTGTAATAATATAGTAAACCAGAAACAAGTACGTCACCCTAAGAATTTTCAGTGTTTCTTCATGTTCTCCAAAATAAGGGTTTTTCTTGTTCTCATAGGGATCCTGTAGGATTTGTGTCCTGTGGGTTGTTTTCTGTTAGCTTCTTAGAGGGCTCAGGCCTGGAAAATGGCTCTTACATGGGCAATTATAGATTGCTTGAAGACATTTGTTTTTGATCTCCCTGGGAATATTGCAAACGTAGGTACAGAAACACAGTCCTAACTTCACTTAACTGATCTCTACAATTCAGTATCTTGAGGAAAAAAATCCTGATGCCACCTTGGTTGTATTCTCATGTTTCCCTTGTGCAGTCCTCATTCCTGCGGGCTTGCTGATTACACGTAGGGACCTTTTCTACAGCTGTATCATGACACTGGTTTTGTCTGCTATGGGATATACCACTGGTGTGTACAGACAGACTCTGGGTAAAACAATTCTCTTTCAATTTGTCCTTCCAAGAGCACCTGTGCACAGCTGTGTTTTGCAGGAATATCTCTTAAAACCTAAAAGTGCCGATCACTTTTAAATCGGTCCGTGTTTTTGTGTAGATGTTGAATTGTTGCCTATTTGGAGAAGGATTTATTGGAGCGGTGTATTTATTCCCCAGGCTCTCTACAGTGTCCAGTCATGATATGTTTTTATGTCCCAGGAGTGCTGTGAGGGTGATGTGGGATAGCATGACAGGGCTGCAGGGAGAGGAAGAGGAGGGGGCGCGTACATCCAGCTCCAGCCTTCCTTCAGTACATTCCATTCTGCTGGTACAGGGAATAGAAGGTTCTTCCACTTGTGTTATTTTGAGTTTTGGTTAAAACTGGAGATTCTAGTGTGCCATAAATACACTTTATATAATGATTTCCCTTTCAGACTCCTTAAAGGAACTAGAGTAGTTTTTTCTCAGAAAAAATCTCCAACCCTCATGCTTCCCTAAATTAGTAAAAATAAAAAAAAAATTAACATGTTTTCTAAGCAGCAATAGTTTTGAGGGTTAAGAAAAAGTTATTGCCATCACAGTTAACACTTACATGTATTCATCTGTTATCTCTACTTTTTTAGGATTATTTTTGCTTCAGAACTATCTGTTAAAGGAGTCTGGAAAGGTGATGACAGTGATGTATATAGGATGTTTAGAAGACTAATTTTTTTCCCCTCTCCTTTACAAGCTATTTGAATCTTCTGAACATATTAAGGCTAATCCTAGCTCTTTGCTTAACTTTTTCTATTCAGCCATTAAGCTTTTGACAAGATGCCTGAGTCCATCTGTCCCACAGTAATTTAGGAGCCATAAAGGCACCTCAGTTTTCAAATGAACTAGAGAGTAGTAGTTTTAAATGTAAGAACATGCTTCTCTGGAGTAAGAGACTGGCATTCACCTCTACTGAAAGATGTTCTGGCTCTCTTTATGTAGTATGGGCTGCTCATTACATTATTACTGACTTGTAAAAAGAATTGAGACTTGGGTGCTGACCAGACAAGAAAAAAAGTTGCTGTCAGTTCTATTCCAAAATCATTTTTCTTGATACAAAATCTATAGAATTGATGATGCCAAATATTGATCTCTTTTCCACCTCTATTTCCATCTGTGCTTTCCTCTACTGCATTTAATCTTTTTTCAAGCAGATAAAGAATTTGGAACAAAATTTAACTGAATAATTAGAGATTTTATTTTTTTTCCCCTCTGCAATAATTGCCTGAGAAAGCAAATAATTAGTTCAACTGATCACAGGACACAGAGCCTGCAGTTCCTGAGTCCCTGCTCTATTGTCAGACACTTGCCTTGGGAAGTCATTTAATTTCTCTGCTTACAGTGGAAAACTGTACTTGCTAATTTCTCAGGAGTATAACACAGCTAATGTTAGAAGAGGATGGGGAAGATCTGTCCTGTTCTGCTTAAGGATGCACCCTATGGCCAGATTCATTAGGTCCTTTTCAAGTTCCTAGGTTTCATAGCCATTTCTTAGCCTCTCCATTTCTGGCCAGACTCTCCCTTGATCAGCCATTAGGGTTTTTCCTCTCTCAAGCTCAGGAAACCCTATTTCTGCTTCTTGATGTTGTGTTCTGACAGAGTTCTTCTATCTCAGTATCTAGGGAGACTACAACTAAGTTCTCTTTCTGACCTAGGATTTTCTTTTGCTTCCCCCTTACTCTGCTTGCCCCAGGAGTTTCTTCCTTCCATTCCCTCACAGACCTGGGGTGCCTGGTCTCCATGTCCTTCTTTCTTCCAGCTATTTCTCCGGTCTTTTCCCCCATTCCTATGAAATCAATTCCAAAGCAAGTTCTTTCCTCCATTTTAATGACCCTGCATCCCTTCACACATACAGCTCATTGGTGTTATCACAGGACTCATTTGACTTTGCGTGAAGAGCGTTGGCCCAGTAACTGACAGGCAACGTGACCAATGCACTTGTGAAGCAGTAGATGCATCACTACATCACTGTGCTCAACATTATGCACCTAATTCCTTAACTAGGGCATCACAATTCTCAGCATGCACTGCTTTTCTAGTGCCAGCATTTGGACTGGACCCAGCTTCTTTTATTATTAATAACATCAATAGCTACAAACTTTTAAAGTTTCCTCTGACTAAATATGTGCATAACTTGGTCTCATTTTTACAAAATCAAAGAAAGTTCTCTTCTCTTTTTTTTGCCTAAAAATGTATCTAGAGTCATTTTATTAGTGGGCTTCTTTTATCCTGCCATACAATGTCTCTCAAGCTGGTCTGCCTTAGCTTTCATAATGTCCCATGAAATAAGGCAAAACTTCCAGTCACAGTTCTCAAAATGCCAGTTTGTTCAACGCCCCTCTTTGCCACAGTTCTCACTTGCATTTTTCTGAGTTTCATTTCTAGACAGAAACTTATCCAATGCATTGTCATGGATTTCCTGTCACTCCAGGTACTAAAGTTGAGATCTTCACTTGCTGTGCTGCATATACATGCCAGCTTGGGGGTGATGGATGCCTTCTTACCAGTGAAATCCTTTTCCTTCTTGTCCCCACAGTGGGAGAGGTCTCCAGATCCTGTAGCTATGAGGGATGTCCTTGTCCATCCTTCCCAGTTCCACACCTTTCCTCACTTCACAAAGCTGCATCTTTGTACCAGTGATTTCTCTGCATGCTGAGTCTCCACAGCTCCTATTCAGTCATTCAGTCTCAACATCTTTGAGTCAGGCACATTGTGTGGGAACGCTTTGCCACATCTGAACAAAGCTCTTGATAGAGGGGCCTTTACAGTTTCTGAAGACTTTCTCACTAAAAACTGTCCCCTTGAGTAGTTTTCTTTTCCTTAAAGAACTTGAATTCTTCCCTTCCCCCTCCCCCCCTCCCTTTTTTTCTTTTCTTCTTCCTTCAACACATGCAAGGAATAAGTGGACATACAAAAAATAAGTGGTTTTGAAGAGCCACTGTGAAACAAAGTTTGCAAGAAAGTGGGTGCCTTAGAGTAAATTGAGTCTGGATAACAAATTTCTCAGAATCCCAGACCTTTGTTCATGAGCTGCAGAGAATTCTTTAATACAAGCTTTTTCCTGGCATGCTTAGTGCTTTTCCTGTGTTCACTTTTACAGAGAAGTACTAGTACTCAGTCTAGCTGATTTTAAAAGAAAGTTTTTGATTTTCCTCTATTACAGATATGATATCTTATGGATAAGATTGCCCCTATGTTATTAAAAACCTGCAGGGTAAAGTACTTTTCACAGTAATACAAATAACCTTTGACTACACTCTTGACTTCCCTGGCCTCTCACAAGTATAACAGAGCAAAAAAGTAAATCTGTACAATGTTAGATGTGGTTCTTCTGCTGACTCTATTAATAGCTGATTCTGTGTTACGGAGGAATATGCACTTATTAATTATTATCTAAAAGAAAAATCTGGACAATTAAATACATGCAGCCACTCATGAAAATCCTAGAAAGGCAAAATATTGGAAACACATTTGTGTATCTTCTGTCAGCATGGGCTCACAGACATACAGAGGAGCAGTAGGTCTGCTCCCTCCTAGAAGCATCAGAGTCACTGTGCACATTTAATGCCACTTCTGTCCAGAGACTCCCAAATGCACCACTCTGACTGGATGCAGCTGCTCAGCAGCAGTTGCCATGAAGTACCTGAAGGGTACCTATCTGTCAGGATTTTCTACATGCAGGAGGCAATTTTGGTTTGCAATAGACTTTGCAAGTAAGTGCCCAGTTGTGCATTTGCACGTGCCAACTTCTGATTTCTACCAGTGTGGCGTGGCCATGGGGAAAGAGAAAAAGGAAGCAAATACTTAGTGCAGGTAAAAGGGACTGAGAAATTCTCAGTAACATTTTTCCTGAAAGATTTCTGTGAATATCATCTCTTTTGTAAGTATTCCAATAGAAGCTGAGTGTGAAAATAAATAAAGTTCTTCTTCAGAGAACAGAGGGGGCTTTTGAGGACTATGCCAAGGGCCAGGGTGGATAATGTCCTGTCAGAATGGCATGGCATGGCATGGCATGGCATGGCATGGCATGGCATGGCATGGCATGGCATGGCATGGCATGGCATGGCATGGCATGGCATGGCATGGCATGGCATGGCATGGCATGGCATGGCATGGCATGGCATGGCATGGCATGGCATGGCATGGGCTAGACTAGACTAGACTAGACTAGACTAGACTAGACTAGACTAGAATAGAATAGAATAGAATATTTCAGTTGGAAGAGACCTACAAGAACTACCTTGTCCAGCTGCCTGTCCAGCTCAGCGCTGACCACATACAAGCATGTCATTAAGGACACTGTGCAAGCTCCTTTCTAACACTTTCTAATAAGACCTGGGGCATTGATCTTCTCTCTAGAAGGCCTGTTCCAGTGTTTGACAATGCTCTCAGTAAAGAAATGCTTCCTTAGGTCTAGTCTGAACCTCTCCTGGTGCAACCCTGAACTATTTCCACATGTTCTATCACTGGATCCCAGGGCGAGGAGGTCAACACCTCCTGCTCCTCTTCCTCTCCTCAGGGAGCTGTAGGGAGCAATGAGATTTATTCATATGCCCTGGGATGAGACTGGATGGAAAGGAAAATGTTTTCCAGTATCGTCAGACCTTGCTCTTCAAATGACTTACTCATTTATATGGTTTTGTTTTCTTTTACATTAGAAGACACAGCCTTTTAAAATGACATGTTAATTTATGCCAATTTTTAGGCAGAAGAGTACTGTCAGGAAGAGATTTTCACCTCTCAAACTAAATTCCAACATCTTTAACACTTCAAACCCCCTAGGTTTTTTTCCTAGTTGAAGGGAGAATGAAGAAAAATCTGCATTGCTGTTTTCCCCCTGGCAATAATACAAGTTTTTTCTTAAATTGTGTGTGCAGATGGCTGTCAGATTTATTGGGTCACTTACTTGCTCGTGTATCATCAGTTCAGGTGTCAGAACTCCTTGGGAAAGGAAAGGCTTGCACTGTTAAAAGCTTTCATGGAAGTTGCTCAGCAATGACAGTTCATCTCATGCTCAGCTGCCGCCACTGCTGCAGACCCCTTTTTACCTGGTACTGCTGGGGGTCACAGCCTGGCAGCCTGGTGGCATCTGACTTGGGGTGTGAGGCTTGGAAGTCATTGTGTCCATGGGAAAGAGCCTCTGTCAGGAAGCAGGATCTGGAGCATTGCAGGTTTTCTGGAAAATCCCTGCATCTGCTGCCTGGTCACCCTGGAGGGGAAGGAGAGGAATAGAAAACAGATTAGTGTGTGTTATGAGGCTCAATCCTTTTATTGATTGCCTTTAAGGGATGCTTTTCATGGCACAATTAGCCAGAACTTTGGATGTAAATCCTCTTTTAGGCATTTTTAAGCCTGAGTTAGCAGTAAAGCACACACTTGCTGTCAGCATTTGGGCCAGAGTACAGCAGCAGTCTCCAGCCCATCCTCATCTGCTGATGCACCAAGTGCTCCTGTGACTGATGTGCTTCTCTAGAAATGTCTTCCCTCCCAGCACAGAAAGTGATCTTGAACGAATATGAGCCAGTGAAAAACTCTGGGTTTGCTGTGGAAATGCTACTTTTGGACTAATGAAGTGGTCAAGATACATCCTGTGTGTAACCCACTAAGTGCTTTGAACATGAGACTGGATTGTTGATCCTTAAGAATCCTCAGTGAGTGCCAAGCTCTGCAAGCAGAAGCAAAACGTCTCCATGAAGGGGAATGAGTAGGCTTGGAACCTCTCTCTGTCAGAAATGTGCCAAGAGTGGGCCAGGCTCCCAGGCACTCAGGCAGCTGGCACACAGGAGCTGTGCTGTGTCCCCTGTTGCTGTATTCCAAGCTGTGATGGGAATTAGGGAGAAAGGCCACCCTAGGCTGCTTTGGGATGGACACAGAGCCTTATATTGCGCCTTGTACCTGGACAAAGCACTTAGGTGGTTGCCATATAGTCAGTCCTGATTAAACCTCACAAAACATTAACCTTATTAATATTTAATATTTATATGCAAATTGCAGTCAGCCAATTAGTTTTCTCTCTGCAGCTTCAGCAGTTTCACAAGAGGATTATGCTTAAGTACCTTAATTTGTCTTCCTGAGGAAGGTGAAAGTGCTAAAAGGAGCTTTAATTTGTTATTTAGTTGTCTTTTCAGGTTTTTTAGGAATCAGTTGAAAGACGGTCAGAAGAAACGAGTTCATTTTCCTTTTAGTTCCTGCAAAAAGCATTGAATTGTTGATATTGAAGCAAAGACAAAGCCTGCTAGTCTAAGTAGGTGGTCTCACTTTATTGACCTATTTCCACACCTTCGCTCCTCCCAAGACATTTTGATCTTTCTGTAACTTTGAATTAGCTGAAGTCTGTATTAATACATTGGATTATTGTATATAATTGCTTTCTAGATATGTAGAATTAGAAGTTAGCCTCTTACTAATAACCAATGTGATTTTTTACTTTAAATCTGAACTCAGTCTTTTCCTCATTTGCTGTTCAAGGTTGTGTCGATAATTTTCTCCCTCATCACCTCTGGAGCAGATACAGCACATGATAGCATACGATAAAGTGTGTAGCAAAATGACACTGTGATCAGAAAAGGCAAAAAGTGTGAAGATTTGAACCAGAAATTGGATAGATGATGTAAAATCTAACAACCCAAGAAAGTTGTGTGGTTTAATGTACTTCTCTCTGAAAGTGTTATTTGACACACAGGACACTTAGATCCTCTCCATTTGCTGATGATTTCTCAAATATCTGACACAGTGGGGAAATTGGCAGCACTTGTTTTTCAATGCTTCATTGCCATTAGTACCCCAGAGCTGGCCAGAGTGTGTGTAATATGGTTAGAGCACTGCTGAGTACTGCTGAGAGCAGGGAAAGACCACTTATCTGTGCCAGCCAAACGCGTGGGGCTTACTGCTCTGATCATCGTTACTGAGCTCGAGCAGTGCTCGGAGCACTTGGTGTTAAATCTGCAGCAGCACTTTCCACCTCTCTAATGACCCTCATCCGCAGTGAGGCACCTCTGCTCTTACCATCATTTTCTTGCCACCTGAACTTCACTTTGCCTCTGCTGAGCACATACTGACTGATTACAGAACAGACACATTTCACAGCTACCATACCCACTTTCATTCATTTTTGAGGGCAGTAAATGCATTGGTTAAGCAGGGGTTGTTTTGATTTGTTGGGCTGTTTGTCTTTTATCCTCTTCAAAAACACAAGCAAAGCACTGCCAGGTAAGGTGCAGAGATTCCTCTGCAGACTCAGATGTATTGTCCTCATGTATCACTTCCAACTGCTCAAAAAGCTTTACTAAAACGTCTCACTGTGGACTGGTTGGGTGTCCTCTCTTCTGAATAAAGGCAGCACAGTTTCTATGTACTGAGAATTCACACAGTACAGGGGAGAGTGCTGTCACTGAAGTACTTGTTTCATAGGAGTAAGTAAGTTAGTGTCACGACTGGGATAAAAATAATTCATTTTTACATGCTAACCCATTTCTCACCATTTTTTGGTATTTCAAGTCATCATCAAGTTGCTAGTTTATGCCCTGTTATTACCTATAACTTCTCCCTCATCTTTAAGGCATGATGTTATTTTTTAGGATTATACTTGGACTTGCTCAACATACTGTCTGTCCCAGTTAAAATTCAACCTGACATCCCAAATGCAATGAGGTTAGTGGTTTCATTGTAGCCTCAAGTGCACAGTAGTATGCTGCTGCACATATAATTCTGCTAAATTTGGACTATAAGGGGGCCCTAGCACTGAGTTACTATGGAAACAAAATTCTTCTTTCCTTTAGAAAGAAATTCCCCTAGGTTTAGTAGTGTGAAAAAAATTCCCAGTATTAGAGCCCTGCAATGGTTCCCTTCATTATCCTTTTGTGTCCACACTTAATAAGAGTTTAAAGCTGACTTTTTTTGACTTGTCCGCTTAATATTTAATTTGGTCACTGGGTTTTCATGGTGTTTTATCTGAAGGAATAAACCAGTTTTCTTCTTCCCCCAAAGCTGTTTGGATAGCTATATGTGTGAGTGCTAAGGATTCATGAAAGACTTGGCACAGTCACAGTGCTAAGCAGAGCACAGGCAATGCTTCCTCTTTAGCAGAATATATAGGCACAGGAAAAATCTCTTTCTAGAATTTTATCACATAAGGGCTGGAATGCCACTGCTCATGACATTCATCATCTCACCCAGCTCTTGGGATGAAAGATTTTACAACAGAACCCAGGTAAAAGACTTGCATGACAGGAAACTGTAGTGTTTCCCATCCCTAGAAGTCTTCAAGGCCAGGTTGAATGGGGGCCCTGAGTAACTGGATCAAGTGTGTGACATCCCTGCCCATGGCAGACAATCTTTAAGGTGCCTTCCAACTCAAACCATTCTACGATTCTACGATTCTATGATTCTGTGATTCTACGATTCTGTGATTCTATGATTGTATGATTCTATGAAAAGAGAACCATGTCTTATGTGAATTGGATGGACTTGGACAGGAAAGTGCTTTTTCCTGAGACTATACTTACTAGAAATATTTTTGGTAGCAGGTTTATGAGGGACTGTGGGCAAGTCCCATGGCAAGAAAGCTGAGCTAAGCATGGCTGGAAAGTACCATGGCACAGAGAGGAAGCAAAATGGGCTGTGTGTAAAGGAAGAAGCTTTTAAGAGCACGTAGCATGAGGGAGGAGTGGTGAGAAGGCAAGGGACCATGGGAGCAGGACTTGAGAAAAGAGAGGAATTTGTAGTCTTTAGAAGAAGAAGCTCTGTAACTTGATTTAACGTGAGGAATAGCATTACTGGGAACTGCAATTATGTTTGTAAATGCACAGTTCACCAATGGATAGACTCAAGAGCTGAGAAATGCTCTTTCTTTGCTTGCCTGAATATTACAATCATGTTGAAGTGAGGGGGAAAAAAATTTAGATTCTCCAATTTAGTTGCAGCTTGACATTTCAAGCTCTTTTTAAATTGTTACTGTTTTGAACATAACTTTATATTCTTGTATAAATACTTAATTTTTTTCATGGTCTTTCAAGTTTATCTCTTCTCCATGTAATGATCACTAAGGATGAATATGTTTTTAAGAAGTTGTTTTGTTTAAGTGGTGAAAGAATGCTGAAGAGAAGTATCGAAACTCTTTTCATATAGTCCAGCTAGTCTTCAACACAACTTGTTACTCTTGTCTTGAAGAGCCAGGTTTGTAAGACCATACAAAGAAAAAGAAAGTGAGATAGTTACACAATTAGACTCCGTGAACAATTTCTGCTCCTTCCAGTAAATACAAAGCAAATTTAGCATTCTTGTATACTACTTACATAAGGGATATGTGGCACAGAACAACAGCACATCCTTGGAAGAATATCAGCATACACATTTTAAATTTAATTACTTTAGATGATCTTCCTTTTCCATAAAATATGTGCCTGTAGATTTTATGGGCAGATTCTGTGTGCTGCCCAGGGATCTGCAATGCCCAGAGGTGTCTGGAAGACTGTTATCATTGCAGAGCATCCTGGGGACAGACAGACAGTAAAGGTAGCTCTACCTGCAGCCAAAGAAGTTGCCTTGGGAGCAGATTCCTGTTTGTATCAGGTCTGTTAAGAGGCATGAGAGAAGCACTGTATGTTAGAGCAAGGTCCCTTTCTTTTGTTCCTATTCTAATGTAATGTAAAACACCAGTAGTGAGAACCACAATAAGCACTCCCCAGCCTCTTAATGCTTGTCTGAAGCTGAATTCCTGGGCAATACTGCACACACATGTTGCCTGTGTCATGGGAAAACAGCAGAGCATGGGAATTGCAGCCTCATGCAGAGAATTTCAATAATTTAACCAAATCCCCTGTCCAACTGAGGCATCGGCCCTTACCCTTTCTGAGAACTCTGTCTGTTACTAGTTTCTCCAACTAGAGATTCACTATCATTGCCTCTTCCAGATTTGGCAAAGGAATGTGTTGTGAAACTCAGTTGTTCCACCCTGCCCCAGGACTTGTTGAACCGGTGAATGCAAGTAGAGACATTTGCAGAGGTTTTCAAAGGTGCAACTGGTACATAGGTTTTTAATTTTTCATTTGCCAATGCTAGTGAAAGACACCTTCTGGTGCTGTTTGGTTTGAAAAGGTTTGAACAGGTTTGAACAGCAACACTGTCTAGGACTTTGCTGTCTTTCTGACTCCACCTGGAAAATAGTTTTAAACAACATTTGGAGAGAATAAACCTATCAAGTGACATGCAGGCAGCTACTGTTCCCTGGCAGTATTGCTGTCACTCCTTTTCTCTTAATGATCAAAGGCAGAGAACTCTGCATTAGGAAGGCTGTACAGTAACCCTGGAGAAAATGATAGACTTAAGAAATTTAATTGCTGTAAAAAATGAAGGTGGTTGTGCTTAAATGGTACACTACAGATAACAGTCTGTCTCTGTGGAAGGTCTTAGTTTCATTTTGAAAAAAGGTCAGAACTATGTTACAGGTTTCCTTGTTGCCAATTTATCAGAAAATTGCAAAGGAATAAAAGCTTTTATAAACTGATCTTACTTCTTGTGAAATTGCCATTCTAGACATACTGTCTGAATCCTCCTAATCAAACTTTTATTAATGAGAAGCTGAAAAAACACTGCAGACAATAGATTTGGGGCGGGGGGTGGATTTTTGTTTTATGCAATGACACTGCTATGGCTGTTTGAAATACCATGTATACTAAATTGACTTTTGAAATGAATTTCAGGGATATTAACTTCCAATAAGTGCATAATTTAATTTTGATTCAAAAGAATATTGATGTCACCAGAAGGTACCTACCAGAAGTGTTATAGCACAATTCTTTTAAGCTGCATGAAGCTTAGCAAAGTGCTTAGAGGGAATCAGTTGGGTGCTCACACATTTCAACACTTAGTAATTTACAAAACTTCCAGAGACACTGAAGCATTAGTAGGAATATAAGTACTTTGTCCACTATGACTGCTTTCTAATGCATTTTTGACAGTCCTTGATGTGTTGAAGAATCAGAGCTTAGTCCTAAAAGATTTTGTGACACAGAAATCCTTATTAAAGTGTGTAGATACAACATAAACATGATCAGCGCATGAAGAAGGAATACTGCCAGGCAGAATTCACCCAAAACCAGACTAAAATCTTCATTCAGGATCCAATTCTATTTTTCCCACTGAGTATTTTCTACTAAATGCTAGAAGACCATTGTTACTTCAGCAGTATACATTTCTTTGTATGGCCAGTTGTTGAGCTGAGCAGACATGCAAAAGCCTTTGTCCCTATAAAAACCATGTGAGTCACAGCACACGGAGCAGACAGTGACACCTAGAACAACTAGCCAGGCTCCCTGGAAATCTGCAAGAACTTTTCTGACTTTCTTAAAGCCAAATAATGAGTAATTTGGTCACAGTTGCAGGAGGCCTATGTGAAAAGAAAATGCTTTGGAACTCAATGCCCAATGATTATTTGGGTTAATTACCTAACCCAGTCCAGTGCCTTCACCATATAATCATTCTTCTTGTCTCCACTAAGTATGATTTACACGTCTCCCTTTTATCTGGCAGCAGTTCTTGCTACTTTGTAAATATCAAGACTTGGACTAGACATCCTGAGAACAAGTGTTATGTGCCTAAAACCCTTCAGCATAGTGAAGTGATTGGTAATACGTCACAGTATGGGCCTAATTCCCCACTGCATCGAGCCAGCTGTGCAAGCACATGTGGAAGAACTGGAAAAGGTTAGACTTTCTCAGAAACTGCCATGAGCACGTGTCAGAGTTCAGAGAGAGGTTCAAGCTCTTGCTCTAAACTCTCATGACTTGCTGTTGCTTTATTTTTTAGCTAATTGAGTTCCACACTAGAATGGGCTTAAAAAAGGAAAACACACCTGTAGATTTTTCGCCTCTCTCTTGTTCCTCTCCTGTGATGCTTAAACCAAGTAGTTATTCAGGGCTTTGCTGCTCATATTGCCATAGCACCCAGGGAGCCTGACACAGGCATCAGAAGAGCACAGTACAAGCACAGATCAGAAGGCTGTCTCAGTGCCAAAGACCTTAAAATTGAGGTGAAAAGCCTGGGAAAACAAAGAGAGGCAAGTGGGTAGCTGGGTAACAAAAGGAAACAAGAAGCTGATCCTGGCTAGGCAGAAGAATCAGCATACAAGGAGGCAAAACTAGGAGGTTTTGTTGGTTTTTTAATATACAGTGTGGAAAGGAAAAAAAAAAATAGCATTAAGGAGAAAGAAATGAGCTAGTTTGCAGATGTCAAGGAAACTTTTTCCCTAGCATTACATACAGCATGAGAAAAGGCACATAATGGTTATCTGGATGTTTAGCAGTGGCCATTCAGAGGGAGAATCTCCCTCTGCCACTGAATTAGAGATAATGGCTGACAGCACATGGAGAGTGTTAACAGTGTTGACAAGCCTCTATTAGATGCAGCAAGGAAGTGGAAGCCCTTGCTGGGTGTGTGAAGAGAAGGATATTGGTGAGCTGGAAAAAGGATCTTACAGCAGCATTTAGAATAGATCTGCACAGGCCAAGTTAGGGTCTGTCATGGTCAAAGAGAAGATAGTATTTGCAGAGATGATGAAAAATGATCATCAGTATTGATGGCTAGCACAGACTTCACCTTTGAGACATTGCACATGGAGTAGTTAAACAAGACAAGGGCATGAAAGGAAGAGATTTAAGAGAGAATGAAGTTTTTCTATGGTACTCAAAAATCAGTAGCATATTCAAGAGCAGGATTTAGGATGCTGAATTCCAGCACAGAGCTCTGCTTGCTGGATCCTCCATTGCTCAGGCAACAGCTTATTTTTGTAGCTTTGTGAACTTAGTGTGAACTTTGCATGTTTTTACAATACCATAATTTGCAGGGCTCCAGACTGAGAGCAGATGAGTCACATTGTTTAGGCAGAGAGGAATGTGCCACAGAGCCACTTCTGTAGCACAGAAAATCTCCTTTCCCTGAGGACGAAATCCTCTCTCCTCCCACAAAGCAGCTAGCACGTTTCAGAGCTCCACATCGACTGGCAAGTACATGGCTTATTTTGGCATTTAATTTCAGCATGACTGCTTAAAGATAATACAAAGCATTAAAGCTGTCAATATTTTTGAATGACAAAGACAGAACTGAAACTGTTACTCTCTTTTTCTCTTTCAAGTGACAAACATAATTTGTATTATGTGTCTAGTGTAACTTACTGCACTACATGGAGAAACCTTTCCAGTTTGCTTTAGCCATATGCCCGTGCAGACACAGTCTGTGTCTCTAAACGTGTCTGTGCAGCACCAGGAGGTCCTAATCCTCAAACAGGATTCTTATACACTCATTATTTTGAAGTGATATTTTGAAAAGTAATAGAAGAGGATGACAATTTTTAGAGCAGCTCTAAGCCTGAGTACAGCACAGCAATTCAAGCTGGCGCATTCCTTTCATCTTTTCACATTGCTTCCCACAGTATTCTCCTTTTAAAGAGAAGTAGGAATTTTCCAAGGAAGTCAGCTTTGAAAAATGGGTTTATCTTTGTGTGAGCAGGGGCAGGTCAGTCTCAAAAGCAGAGCTGATGGTTCTGTGTGCAATTTTGCTCCATTCTTTCTGTCTGGTCAGCTTTTACCCTCCACATCACACACTGCCCACACCTTCCCATCTTCAAACCATGCACTGTTTGAAGCACCAAGCAGAACAGATCTGTCATCATCAGAAACCCAGTCGCTATGCTCAGCATCTTTCCAAAAGTTCTCATGCTGTTGTGAAGCATGTGAAACAGCTTCAGTGCTGCAAATCCAATTTCAGAAGATGAAAAAAGAAGCAGCATTTGCCTTGTGGGGTAGGGGAAATAGTGGTTAGAGAGGTATACTTTAAGCAGGGACAGAGGTCAATGAGGAACACTAAAAAATGGACTCAAGTAAAATACATCTACATCTCTCAAAGGCAACTATTAGCATTCTGCCCACCTCTGCACCGTTCCAATTATTTTTTTCCATGATGAAACTGCAGGAAGGGATTAAGCCAATGCGTGATTGGTAGCCAGTTTGTACCACTTGGTTTTCAGAAACTTGCTTTGATTTTTCACTATGGACACACCATCTCTATCATTATTTAGATAACTCCATTCTTTTATATTTGATTTCTTGCTCCCAGTCCTCCAGTGAGATGAAGTGTTCATTCTGCTATTACAGTTAGAAATCTAATTTCCAAACTGAATGTTTCATTGTCAGATAATGCCTTTTCCCCCCAACTTTTACTTTCACTGCAAGTTTCCAATTTGAAGCTCTTGTTTGAAGAGAAATTAAAACCATTGTATTCAGACTCTTTTATGAGGTCTTGCCAGTGGCATTAGTATTGTTCTGTTCTCTAGAACTGTTTTACTGAGTGTTTTATAGGACTACCATTGCCTTCTCAAAACTTCATGTTGGAGGTTCACAGTCAGTCTATAATAGACTAATACCCCATTTCCCCTCCTCCTTCATTTTAATCAATCCCTCAGTGACTTACAGAAGACATGCTTTTATTAGTCCCTAAAGTCTTGTTTTCCTTTCAGAGAGACTACTTTTAAATTGTATTTTTACAGTGAAAATTCGATCAAAAATCTGATTGCCATTTTAAAGTATAATGTGAATGTTGAAAGCAGTATGTAGATCAAGCAGCATTGCTTTAACAACAGCCTGATCTGTGAAGGACTAGAAAACCCCTGCAAGGATCACTGATTAATTAGGGAAAAAAATGTATAGAAAACCCAGCAAACCCCAATTAGTTTTCTTGCTAGCCTCGCTAGTTTATACTTTGCTGAACTATTATTAAGAAAGGAGGAACATGTTGCCAAAGCCCTGGAATAAAGTAATTTAAGCACCTGGTAGAAATCTGCTGGGGATCACATCTGCACTTTGCCTTTTCAAGAGCAGCACAAGCGGTGACTGTCAGCGTGTTCCTCAGATGGCTGAAATCACTTCTCAGAACATGTTTACATTGCAATGCTCTCTCACTGTGACCTGTTGCTGTATTGTTAGCAGCTCTGTCCTTCTGCCAGCAAGGGTTCTGCTGATGAGGGTTTATGTAGGTTTGCATCTTTTGTGCGGCACATCCCAGGGATGTAAAGAGCGTCTGGATAACTCTGGAACTGTTTGATTGTTATTAATTCCCATGGGCAAATCTTAGAGGATTATGTGCTGAGTAAACCTGGGAGGGCAGGAGTTCAGTGGAGAGATAGAACAGGAAAAATAGTTCTTCCAGCAGATAATAGCATTTGTGGACACGAATACATTAGGAGAAACATGTGATTGACAAAATATTTGCAAATTTCTATTTGCAATGAAAGCCAATTTTTGTCTATTTGCAATGTTCATCTGAGTTTCTCAAAAGTGATTCAATTTTCAGAGATTCATGAAAAGCAAGGGAATGCACTCTGTATATCTACGTATCTGTTAGCAGCAAAGAATAAGAAACAACATGTAAGACTAAGAAGCAGGGATCTATATGGCTGATGGGCTGGGCTCAAAGAGTTACAGTAAATGGATTTACTTCAGGCTGGCCACCAGTCACCAGTGGGGTTACCCAGCACTCAGTTTTAAGGCAAATGCTCTTTAATGTTTCCATAAATTACCTGAATGCAGGAGTTGAATGTACATTAAGTAAATTTGCCAGTGACATGAAATTAGGAGAAGCTTTGGGTTACCTTGAAGGTAGAGATGTCTTACAGAGAGATCTGGATATACCCCAATCATTTGAAGAGAAGAAAGACATCTGGGGGCTTGGGTTGATGGCAAGTTGAAAATGAATCAAGTATGCTCAGGCAGCCAAAAGGACCAGCACTGCCCTGGGATGCATCAGGCACAGCATGGCCAGCAGGAAAGAGAGGGGATTGTCCTGCTCTGCTCTGCACTGGGGCAGCCTCACCTCGAGTGCTGGGGGCAGCTCTGGGTGCCACAATATAAGAAACATGTAAAGATATTGGAAGTCCTGAGGAGGCTGACCAAGGTGGTGAAGCATCAGGAGAGCAAGACACTTGAGGAGCAGCTGAGGTCCTGGTTTGTTCAGCTTGGAGAATGCTACAGGGTGACCTCATTGCAGTCTACAACATCCATAAGGGTGGCAACAGAGGAGGAGGAGGTGCTGGTCTTCTCTCTCAGTGGGACCAGCAATAGGACATGAGGAAAAGCCATAAATATGCACCAGGATCTAGACTGGATAAAATGAAAAGTTTCTTTACTCAGTGATTGGTTAGTCAGTGGAGCAGACTTCCCAGGGAAGTGGTCATACCATACCTGGGTGATGGTCTTAGTCACAGATTTACTTTTAGGTAGTCCTGCAAGGGGCAGGACTTGATCCTTATGGGTCCCTTCCAACTTGAGATATTCGATGATTCTACATAAGGCAGGACAGTGAATAATCAAAATTACAGGTATTAAACTATTTGCTTTTCATCAGAAATGTTGTCATTAAAAAGTTCAGGATCTCTTGGCAGTTGTGTTTGTCTAATGCTAACCATGCTGTTCACAAAAAAAAAATGTATATATACATATATATACATCACCTTGTTCATGTTCCTATTGTACCTGATTGTTTTATCCAGTTCTATAGGATAGAGAGGCCCGTGGGGTATGGGAATTTAGGAGGTGCTGCCTGCTTGTTGTTTTTTCTGGACCAGGTTATTGACTTCTTCCTCCTTGTCTTCCCCACGTGTGAAACAGAAACATCAGTACTCCCGACCTCACACAGCACTGTGAGGATTGATATTTTCACACATTATGCTAGTGAGATCAAAATGGTTCTGTTTCATAGGTGTGAGCCCAGGGACAGCATGGATTTGCTGTCACCACTGCACAGCCAACAAGTCTGCCAGATTATTCCAAGTTTTCTTTGTAATTAACCATTTGGTAGTTAACTGGTACAGTTATAACCTTCTGTTGCTGAGTTTAAGTGATTCTCTAGCTTTAAGCTCAAGGAATTTGCTGTGAACATTAATTTCCTGGTTTGGTCTTCAAAACAGACAGCAGGAGGAAAACAGTACTCTTTCCTTTGCCTTTAAACTGTCAAAGTCTAGGATGACAATTACTAAGAGATGTGGAAATTGGGATCCTCAAAGCCAGCCCTGTTTCAGGCTACAGCTACAGTTTAATATTGCATTGCAAAACTGTTTTAAAATGCAGCACAAGAATAGTGCCAAATACTAATTTACTTGTGGAACTAAAATATAAAAAAACCAATTTGTTGTTAATAATTTTACCTGTTGGAGGTGAAAGATTGTAGGCAGAAGACAAGTCAGAGAATAAATGCCAGATTGGCTGTAAACTAGTACTTATTACAGTTCACTGACTATTTAGAATTATTTTGAGTTTTCACTATTTCTCAAATCCAGTTGTTTCTTTAAATGAGAGAAAGCAAATAACCAAGGATATTGAATGAACTTTCTGCATGATAAGATCAGGACACGTCAATATTTGAATTTTGAACATGGTAATGTGTGTTATAATTCGGTTTTGTAAGCTGGATCTTATCTATTAAAATGAACACATTAATAAAATGTGGAAAGAAGGGTATGAATATATGAATATAAAGCCTTGACAGACATTTTTCTCTTGCAAGCTGTTTACTTCTGGAGATCAAGTCTTCAAGAAGATTAAATAATGCTGAAGTGATAATTAAGCCAAAAAAGTAATAGGCACAGGCTTAAGAAGATGCTGATGTGATAGAGGAATAATAGCAATGCCGTAAAGTAGCAACCAGCCAGATTGTCCTTCGTCCTTGTGTGGATGTGCAGCACACACAGCAGCATCACAGGGAGCCTGCTCTCCTCTTGGTGCTGATTTCCAGGTCTGAAGCATCCACTCCACACAGGTAATTCAAGGTGACCCCATCACACCCTCATATGGGAAGGGGCAAGCAGGGAGCCCTGGCTCCCTAGGGTATTGACCTTCTCAGGTCCTGCTGCTGTGGGTCTGTGCAACCAACACAGGCTTGTGAAGAAATTCTTGGTCTGGTCCCTGGGAAACAGTGGCTGCAGGGAATGGAGGCCGTGCCAATGGGTTCTTCAGAGCCTGTGCTTGTGCTGTGGCTATGCCTGGTCTTTGCACAACAGTTTTCTGCTCTTACTTGGAAGCACAATACTTTGTTGTGTTGCTTGTGAGGCTTTAAAGCAGTGTGTCTTCATCCCTGTCAGACAGTGCAGCAGGAGCCATTGGCAGTGACTTTGCTCCTTGGGACTTCAGTGAATTTCTGTCCTCATTCGGCCAGGGCCAGAGCGAGAGCTAGCACTTGTTACCTTTTTTTTTTTTTCCCCCCTTCAGAAGTTCATTATAAAAAAAAAAAAAAATCCAGAGCAACCTGAAAAATTCAGTGTAAGTTCAAAGATGTACCTACTGCTTTTTTTCACCTGTGGTTATTAAAAACTAGGTGTAAAAACAGCAAAATATTTTTTTCTATAATTGTGTTGACTTTGTCCATTAGGAGTTCTTATGTATCATTGCTTTTACTGTACTTAGTTTGCAGTCCTGATCACAAGCAATCAAAATCATACATTTACCCTCAGAATCCAAACAAGAGCCTTTGGAAACATTAGACTTTTAGATTATTCCATTTGCATGCTAGTTAAGGGTTGTTAGGATACTTTCATGTCACCTTTTCAAGATTTTGCCTTTAATCAGAAGCTCTAGAAAATATGTCCTTTGTTGCCTGAAAGCCTAAGTGCCTCCAAAAATCAGGCATTTCCAGGAGCTAGTTTGAACAAAAGCCTCACATATTACTAAAGCCTTGTAATATTACAGGTATCAGAAATTGGTATGCAGCATTAGCTTGTTAGAGAGCTTGGGGTCATCACTGCAAAACTGAGCCAGTCCTGGGTCTGTGTTACCAATTCAAAGCGCTACTACAGGCAGATCAGAAGAGCAGAGCAGCTGGTATGGAATTCCTTAAATCCACACAGTGTCTCAATAATTTTACTTGGGAATAGCCTTTGGACCAAATATCTCTACTACATACATCCCTTAAAGTCTGTGAGCTTTAGTGGATATGGGTGGATAAGGAGCAGAAAGGAAGTAGGTAGTGACACATGCTAAAAAGGTCTGGGAAGTATGCACAGTCTTGCGATTTTGAGAGAGATTTCAATCTGTGTGCTCAATGAATAAGTCAAAACACCTTCTCTGTGAGAATCCAGTAACTCAGGAGACGGTTGCCTTTTCCTGGAACTTGCTCACTGACTGCATGTGACAGATATAGACCTTTCCTGCAATAATTTATGAGTACCATATGTTACCCAGGCTATTTTGGTGATTGCTTTTACAGTATAAATATGCTGTGTTACCCAACAAGGTGTTGTCCGGGTACAAATGGGAAAACAATAAGTTGAAATGGCTCACTCTTGTCCCTCCAGATCAAGTAGTTGTCTGCAGGGATCTTTTGGTTTGGTTTGGTTTGGTGGGACTCTGGAGATCCTCCAAAACCAAGATGTTTAGAGATAGTTGATTCAGCAGACAGAGTGAAAAAGAAGTGATGCGTGATTTTAAGATACTGCTTTCTGTTGAAGGAAGCTCCACCAGGCAAACAAAAGGAGCAGGCTTGGTAGCTGCCTGAGGAAGATAGTCTTGCCAAGGTCACCACTGTCAGAAGGCATAACTGCTCATTGTACATAGAATAAATCAAATCAGGATTGAAGTGGTGTATTGATCTATTCATGGTTTTTAGTTAACTGGCAAGTAGTAATTAAGATATGTTTAGGATCTCTCTCAGCAGAAAGCATTACTATACACCTAGAAATTCCTACACATGACTGCACACCTTCCTACAGCAGTTTCTTTAAAGTCTTAAGCTTATACATGCACCCCCCCTGCTCACACTCACTCATAGTCACACAAACACACCCACACCAAGCAGCCACCTCCCTCCTCCTGGATTTCCGCCTTTTACACGGGCTGGTTATTGGCACCCACACACCCCCCACTGTGGGTGACACATCTTACAGACAGGCAGGAAACTCAGCATGAGAAATGTTTGTGTCAGATCACTGAAAAATATCTTTTTAAAGACTTTTTTCCAGCTAAAAATGTACGTATGTACATAAATAAACCAGCATTAGAAATTATTTTATTATCATTTGAGATTATAAATATGTATATATATGTATATATACGCACACATACAGAGGAGTCTAGCAACTGTAAATTCCATTTGCTTCAAGCTTCTGAAGGGAAAAATGTGAAGTGAGATAAACCAGTTGGATCAGGAGAGTTAATTAAGCTGATACAGAAGTTATTAACCTGAAGTTACAGTTTAAGAGGCCAAGACCTGAGGTGAGCATACTGGGAGATACTAAAAAGGAGGGCACAGATATAAATAATCCTGCAACCACAGCATAATGAATCTTCCTAACATATAGCACGATATAAAGGCTTCCTACCATGAGGCTTGATGTACATGCACATGCAGAATAGAATCATAGAATTGTTAAGGTTGGAAAAGACCTCTAACATCACTGAGTCCAACCATTAATCCAACTCTGCCAGATCCACCACTAAGCCATGTCTCTAAGCAGCTCCATGTCATTTTACATTTTATACTTTTTTTTGGTGGAAGCAGTGATCCACTCAGGCCACAAAAGTCAAGGGAGGAGCAAAGGCACAAACCTGGCAAGTCTTTAAGTTGTTGAATGCCATTTCATGCAGTCAAAAGTGGTGGTAAGGGTGCTCATCTCACAAGCTTCAGGTATGTTGTGCGGATCACCATAGATCTTTAGACAACATGGTTTGTGAGGACTGGTAAAGTGGAGAACTGCCCACTAGGAAGATAACATGACCAACACTGCTGTCACTTGGCTACTACAGAACCTACAGAAAGGGAGAATGTTTTGTCCCCGTGGAAAATTCTGCAGTGCAACTGTGAGCGCTCATTCCAGCTGTACTCCATTATAAAGTTTGCCTGATTATTGCAATCACTCTGAAGATCTTTTAAATGGCCGAGGTGACTCTATGATTTGGGATTTGTGGCTAAGAGGCAGTTTTGAAGTTTCTAGAACAAACGGGAAGGAAATGATTCTTATTTTAGGAGTATGACTCAGCAGCAATGGATCAGCAAAACCAAAAGGCATTGATTTTTCTAGTCATCAGTGAAGCAAGAGGTGAACATTTTAATTTATGCTCTTGTTACTTTTCTCTTTCACAGATATTTTTTCTTATGTTGATATGTTAGCATCGGTCAAAATAGCATCTAATATCAATGTAAATAATGCAGTAGGGAAGGAAGTGTCTAAATTTCAAGATGTGCAATAATTTGATTGTACAACATTCTTTGCTTGTAAAAAGCTCTTATTTGTCTATATTTTATTTTAGGAAGTCTTTAAGATTAGAATAAAACAACAAAAAACACATACAAGCATCTTACTAACTTCTTTTAAATGCTTAAAGACTTTAATTTACATTATAGACTATGTATCCTGCCCAAGATAAGCAAATAAACAAAGCATATCTAAGCAATGCTATGAGATTTACATAATTAGAAAATACTTTTCTAGTTACCCAGTACGAAGGTCATGAAATCCATATAAAAATAGAAATACCAGTTAGTTGGGAATGTTGCTGTTGAGGTTTGCAGGTCTGTGTTTCACAGTGGAGGCCAAGGTGCACACGGTGTGAAGTTTTTGCCTTCTACAATTTGATGAGCTCATTGTCTTCAGCATCCCATGCTTTGTGGCCTTACTCAATAATGTCAGGGTGATATAATGCCCAATTCCTTAGAATCAGCTTTAATTTTTTTCTGTCTTGTGCCCCTATTATATAGGTAGTTTTCTTTTTGAAAGACTGCTTTCTGTGAACAATACCTAAGTATCTTTCATCCCCAAATTCAAATAATAGACATCAGGAGATTGGAAAGGGATATGAATCTACATACCTCTGAGTATCAGCTGATCTCTGCCTTTTGCATAGAGAAGATGAGGGAGAAGTTTTTTTATGGGGATCATTACCTGTAAGCTGTCTACAGCACATTTTTTTTTTTACTGTCATAGAATCATGGAAAGGATTTGGCTGGAAGGAACCTTAAAGATCATCTAGGTCCAACCCCTCTGCCATGGTCTTGAGACCTTCCACTAGACTAGGTTGCTCAGAGCCCCATCCAACTTGGCCTTGAGTGCTTCCAGGTGTCTGACATCCACAATTTCTCCCCTCCTGTTCATTGCTGAAGACACACAGCAGAGAAATTATTAAAAAATTAAAATAGTCTAATGTTTTCAAAGAAAAATTATTTTTCTAGTATGGATTTTTTTTTATTCCTAAGTTACCACTTAGTAAATCTAGGGGCTGTGTATATTAGGTGAAAGATCATTTTCAGTTATGGAACATATATAATATGACTGAACACACGTTCACTAATTGTACTGGACTGGGATTTTATTGAAGCCATACTCGATGTTTAGGGCATGGTGATAAAGCATTAGGTTATCAAGCTGATAATAACTCATAGAGACAGTTTCCATAGCTGCAGTTTGATTCCCAAATATTTTTTAAAGTTTTAATTTTTCTGTGGGTGATAGATCCTTTATTATTGCCAAGATCTTGTGAAAGCCATCTTTGCAGTGCTGGCGTGTCTCAACTGTTTTCTTTCCTGAAGCTATTATTAGATGGTTTGCATTTGTACATTGGATATTTAGGGAATGCAAGTACTGAGCTTATCTTTAGTTTTTTAATCATCCAGACTCTTCTTTAGCGATCAGTCTGAGAACTATTGCATTACATCATCCTGCAGCAACTGTTTAATGCTCTTTGTTGAAAACATGGGCCTGGTTAGAGAGACCACAATTATTAATTTATCTTGCCTTCTAAAGGTATCACTTGTGACTCTATTTTACAAGTGCTTTTCATATGATTGAGAATTACATGAGTGACCCATGATATCTTCACTTTGGTATTCCCTATTAAATTATCACTCTGCTGTTTTAACTCATAGTACACTGTGCTGTGAGAGCAGACAACTGTATTGCTCACAGCTTGGTTGGAAGCAGGATCTGGAAGCATGCAACAAGGCTATCCCCAAATTTTCATCAGAGGAAAAATCAGGAAGGCAAGATCAGCAAAGCTACATTTGCTGCTTTGTTCGGGCATTGCAAACACGTGAAATCTGTATTTGTACGCGACACCAGTCCTACAGTTTTCTGGAGAATTTAGAAAATTTTTCCCCCAAGAGATGAAAAAGAAATTAAGTTGAAGGCAATCACCTTGCAGCAGCCTTCCAGATCAGTTTCAGAATGCGTTTGAGTTTTCGTCTAGGGAGAAGGCCAATGTCCCTTTTCCCAAGACTCACCTAGTTTGATTGCTTTTGAATCTGCATTCAGCAGTCACAGCCTGACTGGCTTAGCACTCAGAATGAGACTTGGCAACTCTTACACATTACCTCTTTCTGTCTGAAATCTGTGCTAAGCTCACGATTAGCATGGCATAGGCCATCTATGAAATTTTAAGTGATAGTTGGCAGCAGGATGACCAAAGCTTGGCTCGTGTTTCTTATCTTTGACACACAGAATAACCAAGCGATTACAGAAAAACAGTGTTATATTTAGAGAAGGATGGAGGGCTTATTTCTGTGTCTGAAGCTTCAAAATTAGAGCAGCAGGCCTTCTCCCAGTGGAAGACCAGTCTCAGAGCAGATGGACTGTAGCAGCGGTCTGATCTGTGTTGGACAGTAAATGGAAATGATTTCAAAGATGCAAAGACAAGACTGACTAAAAAGTGTTTGAGCCATAAAGATAAAATTACCACGTCATTCACAAGGAAAAATATCAATTACTTAGATACTTTAACAAAGAAACTCTACTGATTCTATTCTGCCTATCTCCTATTTACTTCTTGGACAGAAGTCCTAAAGGGAAAAAAAATTAAGAACAGCATTTACAGTTCTGCAGAAAAAGCCACTTTTCTTCCTATGAGAATGTGAAAGAATCTAAGTTTCAGAGTAACTTAAAAATGTTTGAGTGCTTTATTATTCTCATCATGTTAGACACAGCCTTTCTGAGAGATTTATTTCTTCCTTGATTTAATGTTAAAAAAAAACAAACCCAAACCCCAAACCCAAACAGTTAGAGCAGCATTAATGGACTTCAATGTTTTATATCTTGCTGAAAGCTCTATGAAAGGGTGTGGGATGTGGGATATAGATTTCCTTGTGTATTCTGTAGACTATGCCCAGCAGAAAAGATGCAAATGGAAATATCTGCTCTTCATTAATGACACTAAGAGTATGATTGACATTTGAGGAAAAATCCAAGCAACAGCATGCAAACAACTCTCAGCCCTGACATATACAGAAAGCTTTATTGATAAAGAATTCCAGTAAGATTCACGCAGAATCCTTTTGGTTCCTGGGTCACTTCTTCTGAATGCAAAGATTATTTGGCGTATCCAGAAGAATGACACACTCTAGAGTCAATATCATAACAAATCCAAAGGGAATGCTCTCGGTTTTACAGCTGGTGGAGTGATTTGTCCATCTGTATGTCCAACTGATTAGTGTGAATTTGCACAAAAACAAACGTGTTTATGAGAAGAATTCTTATGGACTTGAAGAAAGAACATTAGGAAGTGACCTTAAAAACATGAATATCTTCACTTTAGTGGTTGTGAGTAACATGGATCTCCTTTCAGCTATATTCCAGTGCTGAGTTTTGTCTGTGTCTGAATTTGCAAGGGTTGTACAATTTTCTGAAACTGTGAATACAGTTTCTAATGTGTGGGATCTCAAGCTTCATCTCATTAAATCATTTTTCAGTTTGACAAGTACTCAGTCTTTTCTAATCCAATTGTCCAATTTGAGAAGAATTAGAAAAATCTCTTTATTCATAGAGTAGGTAAAGCAATGCAACTTACTCAAAAATATTTTACAAATATTAGGTCTGAATATAGCAGGCTAAATTTCACCGGGTCTTATGCTTTGGTTTTCATGAATATACAGCTACTACTGGGTACTTTCTGACAGGGCCTAAATTTCCAAAAACTGCCTTACTCAATGATTAGTTTTCACTTGAGGCATATGTTACTGATTTCATTTGTGTCATCAGTTATGAGAAGCAATTTGACAGGACCTGTAGTATTGGGTGATGTAACATAGAATGTGATCAAATCTCTGTGTTTCTCAGACAATTGGATTTTCTTCTATGCAAGCCTCTTGGCTCATGTGCCTTCCTGTCACCTCCAAAATTTAGGGAATTTAGGTGACAACAAATGTTTGCCTTCACTTCTCTAGTTTGGAAGTTAGTAAGTGGCTGCTAGCAGCTGAGGGTAGCTAGTGCATCCCTGCCTAGGGGAAATATTTCAGAAGTTTCTTCCTGAACTCACTACCCCGGCCTGGAGGAACTGGGCTCCTGTTGACTCATCACTCCACTGAGCCCTAGGAAGTCTTCTGTGGTGAATGCAAACCTGTAACTTATAAACTAAGGAATCCTTCTTCCCACCACATTTTGGCCCAGGTTACTCCAAAGGATGCCTGCTATAGTTAAACCTAGGGGAGGCTGCTAGGAGTCTCACATAAAACATTTTTTTTTTACACAATAGCTCAGAGGAGTGATCCATCCAATCCATGTCAGCTGCAGGCTGGCTCAGTCAGCGAAGTAAATAGAAATATCCCCTGGCCACAAAAGTAATAGGAAAAATTCCACTCTATAGAGAGTTAGGATCTGCCTCCTGTACTGCATCTCTACCTGCCCACCAAGTGATGGAACTGCAGGATCAGATGACAGAGGGCTTGAACTGCATCTTCTCCCTGTGTAAGACTCCATACCAGTGTTTTTCACTGCCAACTGACCCCTGTACTCTGTCCTGTCAACCCACATGGCTGTTTGTTCCTCCATTAATCATTTTAATGCCCAGCTATTGAAATGATCTGAAATTCAAGCGTATGTATCCCACGGATTTCTAAGTGCTGAAACCCCTATTTCCTGCCTAATTGTTGATGCCTCTGGCATCCCCCAGACAAGTTCTATAATTATCTTATGCATTTTTAATTTAAAAAAATCTGCACCATCTAGAAATATGAAAATTTTAAAGACTAGTTACTTAAAACAAACTTAAATTAAATAAGACAGAGGTACTTTACTGCCTGTATTGTTTATATTTAATGAAAGAGAACACATTTCCTTAATATATCTGAAGCCAACACGTTCTTCTGTCTCTTTCACTGGAGTGTTGCAGAATTTAGGTCAAGTATATCAAGCTGTAAACAGGGATTTGCACATAATCACATGGAATAGCTGACAAGAAATAGCCCATAGTAGTCACATTAATCAAATTAGCTATTCTTTGGCTCCCACTGCTGCAGTAGATCCCAAGGTTCTCACGTGCTGTGTGAAGGTGTAAGTAAAAGGAGGTCCCCGATCCAAAAGTTTTAATGTTAACAATGTGGCCAAAAACAGTGGATACATTGACCAAGAGGTGTAAGACGGAAAATTTTCCAAGAAAAATAAGCTTTCTTCATTGCTGACTAGCAGAATTAGACTAGCTGAAGTTATATATATTCCCTGATATTAAAACTCAGCCCCGTGCAGTGGGACTTGTGTCCCAGCTGCAGGGGTGACGGGAATTGCACGCCGCTGGGGAGGTGGCTGTCGATCAGCTCCCTCCCACTGCTGGGTGTCTGCCTTTGCCAAGAAGTGGGATGCCACAGCTGCCTGCAGCTGCAGAGCTCCTGGGCCAGAGCTGGCTTGAATCAGACATTGCAGAGGGAGGTCAGATCTGCCTGCCCTTCTCTGTGTAAACATATCCTCCGACAGAATAAAAATGCAAACCAGCCCATCTCTTGTGTCTGATCGCTGTAAGTGCCACTAAAAGCATCTCAACATCACAGGGAAAACTGAACGTTATCTCCTCCTGGCTTAAGGGTGGGAAGCTGGAATCTTGTCCTTCTGCCCTGCGGGAATCCAGCAGGACTGAGACAGGAGAGAAAAAAGCTACAGGTGCTGGAGTTCCAGATTCCTGTTAGCTAGATTAAGCAGCAGCCATAGATGGTCCAAATACTCCATATCTTTCATTTTGCACCAGCACTGTTTGCCAGCCTGGCCATCTATCTTTGGCATGGTCAAAATAAATGGCAGGATCATGGCTATTTTCCTGTCTCTTGGTACTCTGTTGGCCTTCAGAGCTGCTAAGGTCTGTGGCTGGACCTGGCCCCAGTCAGGCTATATGAACAAGCCCACTCAAAAGGATGGGGGGGGGGTTTGAGGAAAAAAAAGAAAACAAACAAACAAAAAAACACAACCTCCCCCTAAGCAGTTCAACGGCTGTATTTACAAACTTGTAACTACTTGCAACAAAGCCTATGGCATCTCTTAGGTTCAGAAAACAGATTGATCGTCATTTGTTGCACAGTTGCTTAAACACTGCAGTAACTGGAAAAAGGAAGTGTCCATCTAAGGTGTAAACTGGATTCCATGCTAAAAGAATTTTTCAGATCATATAATACAGTATGAGGAGGTTTATTCCAGCAGAAAATGTTACTCATTTCACCTGTGAGAACTAATAGGAAACTCTCCTTAAAGGGAGTGCTCTGATACAATTAGAGTTTACAATTACTTTCTTTAACTGCTAGATTGGTAAGAAATGCAAAATACTTCTCTTGGTTAGCTTCTGATTCCAGATTCTGTCCTGATTTTACAAATAATTGATGAGGTTTTCTTCAGGTGTATCAAAGAGGAAATGCTGATAGAGGAACAACTGTGACAGGAACACTTCGAACAATGCAGATTGCAAACAGGAGAACCACAGTGCATGTGAGCTATGGACAGAGGGTACTTAGTTATGTGATCTAATTGTGAACCATGTAACAGGGATATGCAGGAAAAGTAAGGGTTTGATCAATAATGGGGAGTCCTCCAGAGCCTTTCTCTTTGCAAGAATTCCTCCACGAGGAGACTGTCATGACATTGTGTCTCTTTTTTTAGCCAACAGGAGAAAGTAGGAAAATAATAAAAATATCCAAATGTGAAAGTATGCCCTAAGCAGATTTCTTATCACTGAAATGGAGATGTGCCAGCCATTTCTTAAAATCTATCATGAATATTAAAGCCATTATCAGTGTGATGTGACAGAAGCTCTGATAGGACTTGATGGGTAGCAATATAAAATATAAGAGAGGTCATTACGGTTAAGGCAAGTGGTGGTGATCTTTAATGGAGATGCAGAAATCACTGCTAGGGTTATAAAGCTAAACTAAATCCTCAGAAAGGACAGGTCATACCCATCTCTCCCTCCGCTACTTTTGATCCTGTTTACCTCTTCTGGTTCTGTGCTGTGTTTGGATTCAGTGAAAGTCTTTTTTCCAAACGCCAGCTCTTTTAGAAAACGATGTCTGAGTCTAAAGAGACTCTCCTTTATCATCTGTATTAACATATGATGCCCTACTGAAGTGTCTGCCAGGTCTTGCCCGTGGTCACACTTTATTATCTCCATGTACTTTCTAGGACAACAGAGATTGTTTCAAAGCCAACCCAGCCTCACTTCATTTCCTAAGCAGTGGAGCGTGGACTCCCTCTAGCCTCTCTAATGTTTTTTGCAGTAGAAATGCATTGATTCAGCTTCTCTGCATTTTTATATCCTGCTTGGTTCATTTTCCAGCCTGCACCATGCTAACCCCTTTTCTAGCTTTAGGCAGCCTCCTGTGAGAAGTGGGTTTCCAGGTCAAAACACAGCTCTTACTGGCAATCAAAAGTGGAGGACTTTCTAGAAAAAATGCCATCTTTTACAGCATTGTGCTTTTTTGGAGTTAGTCCCTTCAGGCCTGGATCTGGCCAGCTCGAGAGCACTCACTAACAGGATGGGCAGCCCAGTATTTCAGCCTTTGTGACTGCTGAAGGCATTACTCACAGCTGAGTATCTCTAAACAGCTGAGCCTTTTGGTTAGGAGAGATGTGCCACACTAGCTCAATTCTAAGCTCAATTAGCAGATAAAAATACCAGAATGGCTCCCACGGCTTCCTGGGAGGCAAAGGCTTTTGGCTTGGGCAAAGTGCTGGGTAGAGGAAGACGGGGATTTGACTCTCTTGTCTCCCTGTGTACGAATTCATGATCAAAAGTGGGAAAAGCCATGCAGAGGTAAATTCCATTCCAGCCCTTTCAGGAGGAATTGTCCCCTAGGGGAAGCGATGACACAGTTTGCCTCCCCAGCACCCCCAGACAATCCCGGTGCACTGATGAGCACTGGGATAAGCTGTCATCTCTGTTTACACAAGGGTGGTGCTGGAGGCAAGTGGAGCAGTGAGCTCTGAACTGAGCACCAGGAGCATCTCACAGCTACACCAGAACCCAGGCAACTCCCAGTGCCAATTCAGCATTCACACTGCTGAGGGGCCCTGGGACAATGAGGAATCCTCCTAGCTTTGCCTCAAATGTCATTTATGGACCCTGCCTCTTCACATTCAGTTTTGTGTCGCAGATACACTCAGAGATAAATCAAAATTCAGTTTTTAAAGATCCTCTATGTCTGGGTGTTTCAGGATGAGCTGTCAGGGTGTCCTGTGGTATCCAGGATATCCTGCAAACTTTTATGGGTTTCCAGTGCCTCAGCCCTTGGAGTAAACTGGAGAGATTCACTCAGTGCTCAACACTTATAACTAGGCCACTTATTTAGTAATTTAAATTTTAATTGAGGCATTTAATTTTTGGAACTCAGGCTCAAACATTTGGTCCAAAATGTCCAAACCCAGATGCTAACTGTGGGTTTAAAATACATATATAAGTTTTTTGGTTTTTGTTTTTTGGGGTTTTTTTGTGGGTTTTTGGGGGGTTTTGTTTGTTTGTTTGTTTGTTTTTTGATTTTGTTTTGTTTTGTTTTTTCCAGAGCTCCAAATATGCAGGAATTTGGCTTTTAAATTGTGGCATGTACAAATTTAAAATTTCAGCCCTTGTCAGGTTGCTTATGCAACATCTGATGCCCATGTTGCCATGGTTAGTGGATGCTTTGGGTGAAGGCTGTGGCAACTAGTCACATATGGTATTTGCACAGAGCTGTGCACAAGAATTGCATATTAAATTACAAATTCAAGTGAATATAGCCTGGGTCTACCAGGAACTGAATATGAAAATGCTTGGACTGAATTGCCTTTATCCCGGTAAATTCCCAATTAGTTCATTAAAAATTTAACCATGCAGCATACTGGCTCCTGCTGCTACTGTTGGCAATGGAGAGCAAATCTAAATGACAAATGCTCTGTGCAAAACCAAACAGAGCTCTCAGGGTGATGTGGAGATGTTATAAAGCAGCCTATATATTTTAGAAGGTGATACAAAAGAAAGGCACTGTTGGGTTCTTTATTTTTGGCATTGTGCAGAAATCAGTGGTGTGGCAAAGAAAAGACATGGTTCAGAAAGAAAACCAAGATATTCAAAGAACATGTGTATGGTGTTTCTGTGGCATCACTTCAGTTTCCTCTTTGCTTTCTTTGTTCTTTGCTCTGATGGGTGTAAACTGAATTAGGATATTCCACTTCTGATTTTTCCTAAAGGATGGATGCTTAAACATTGTCTCACTTGAATACCCTTTCCCATTATCTGTATGTGCGCATCAACTTTTTAAAAAGAATATATTTTTTCCAGATTTAAACAACAGTGAAATAAATACACAGACTTTAAAAAAACAGAATTATGGTTCAGTTGTGAAAAATGTCTTCTAAGTTGAAGCTAATAAATCACTGTCATTCTGGATTAGTAACTGCAGCTGAGGGGGGTAAAAAGTATTAATGTGCTTTCTCTGAAAAACCTGCACAAGGGCAAGTATTGAACAACAATTCCACAGAGATAAATACAGCTCTGGCTTAAGTTGCAAAGGACCCCATGGCAGCAATGCCTGAAAAATTCTGCTCTGTGTGAAACTCTCAGTGCAATTAAAATCACATTAGTTATTTAAAATATCACTAGTGGTAGTTCTGGACAGTTATTTCCAAAACAGTGTAAAAGGCGTTGTCAAAGTTCACAATGGAAAGTTTACCCATACTGTGAGTATGAGACGTGCAGCTCACTCCTGGGTTAGAAACTTGCCAGAAATGCAATAATCTCTCAGAAACCTCTCTCTCTTTTCCAATAAAAGTAGAATTAGCTCTGCAAGAACCGAAAGCGCAAGAGCACATATGGTGCTTTAAAGTATGGAAAGAAATTTCCACGTGTCCTGTGGCTCTGATTGTGGTAGTGCAACACGCATCTCAAAGACTTACGGTGATTTTGTTCATCTTTGACCCAGGGGTATGCAAACAGGGCTGCCTCTGTGTAGCCCTGTTTGCATAAAATTAACTCTGTAGTAATGGGGTAACTGGGAGGAGAGGGTCCAGCTCATGCTTCTGCATTGCTGAAAGTCCTCACCAGGAGCACCGTGACCAGCTCTGGACCCCACAATTTAAGAAGGACGTGAATGTGTCCAGAGAAGGACAACAAAGCTGGTGACAAGGCTGGAAGGCATGTCCTGTGCAAAGTGGCTGAGGACTCTGGGCTGTCTGTTTTGGAGGAAAGGGGGCTCAGGCGTGACCTCATTGCACTCTGCTGATTCTTGAGGAGGAGAAGAGGAAGGGGAGATGTTGATCTCTCTTCCCTGTGGTATTCAGTGGTAGGACCAGTGGGAATGGTCCAAGGCCGCAGTGGGGAGGTTCAGACTGGACTTCTTTAGAAGACGAAGCATTTCTTTACTGAGAAGGGGTTCAAACACCAGAACAGGCTCCCTAGGGACGTGGTGATTGCCCTAAGCCTTGTCAGCCTTTAAGAGGCGTTTGGACATTGCCCTTAAGTGTTGCCTCGTGTAACAACGAGGCCTTGAGAGTGATCTGCGCCTTTAAGCCCGGAGCAGACTGCTAAGATGGCTGATGAGATTGGTGAGCAGACGGGTCCTCGTATGGCAATCCCACAAATGTTTATTAACAGGAACAGGGTACAGCATTGAAGCGGTCCAGGGGTGAGGACAGGATTGAGCTGGGGCTACAGGGCTAAATATGGGGCAAAAGGGGCGGATCTGAGGGTCGAGGTTCAGTAGGGATAAGGGAAAGTGGTACAGAGGAGTGGTTAAGGGCTGGGAGAACCAATGGAACAACAGGGGAGGAGTAATGCAGCAAAACTGGGCCAATGGGGATTAGGGGAAGGAAGAACAGTCTAGGGAACGTACATAAATGGCAAACAGGGGCTGAACAGGGATGACATCAATTGATAAACCAATAAAACAACAGAACCTACAAGACATTAGCATGTTACTGCAAAGGTCCATGGGAGAGTGGCTTTTCTCACCCTAACCTGAGGGGTGTTTCTCTTTGCTGCTTTCAGCCGCTTCATGGCTGAGGCATGAGTATTTCGGTAAGTCCACACTTCAGAACTTGCTTTAACTGATGATCAGGCCGGAACTGGTCATGCAGTTGGACTGGATGATCCTTGTGCGTCACTTCCAATTGAAATACTCCTAGTCTAGTCTAGGCTAGTCTAGTCTGGTCTATTCTATTCCAGAATAGAATCAGAGTGAAAAAATGGAGATACTTGCCCTGATGAGAACAGGTCCAAGCAAGCAGCTTAGGGTGTGTGTCTAGATGGCTGTAGCCCTGAATTAGAATAAGCAGCCACCAATAAGGCAGGTTCTTCAGCAGTAGCTGAGGTTCTCTCGCCTCTCAGGTCTTCATCTGTGGCTGAGGGATAGAGCAAGCATTGCAGTAGCCTGAGGCAGCCGCTACTGCAGCACACTTTTTCTGAGTGCCAATAAAGACATCAATTTTGATAAAAGAGGTATGGCTGGAAAGGTCTTCCATCCATTGCCCAAGGTTTTATGTAAAACAGCCTTCTCTGCTATTGATTGTCCGTGCTAATAAATTGCATGTGCTGAAATAGCAAGCATAAAACAAAGTTGTGGTAGGATCAAATTAGGAAGAAACGGATGTTCAGAATTCACAGAGAATCAGCAGAAAAAAATTAACCAACATTGAGTTCTCTTGTTTTAATTTCCTCCCTGTGTGACTGATAAAAACAGTAAATGGAAATGTTACTATGAATTTGCAAGATTTTATTTTGCCGTGTCATATTTCTTAAACTGTGTTGAAGATATTGATCTGTATTTTAAATCTATAGTAGATCTGGAATTGAAACAAAAACTAGAAATACTCTCTGAGAATCGAATTGTAACACAGAGGTGGAATTTTAACTTGCAAAAATATTCCATGCAGAATTTTGCCAAATTTTGCTGGCAGGTTTTGGCCGAGAAGTGTCTTTGCAGTCTCTGCACTAACAAGTGAGGCGTTCACATGACTTCATATTCCTGGTCCTATCAGTGCTGCTTGACATGTGGGAAGAGGGTCTTTGATGTATGTGAGACCAAATCTTAGGCACTGTAGAACTTTGAAGCCGATTTCGTGTTGAACGTGTGAAATTTATGCATCTGGGCTCACATATAGACTATTTACTTTGATGGCTACTGACTAAAAATTATAGCAGATGGACCTAAATCTGTGAAAGCAAATATTCCTTTGTTCCTCTTAAAATATTGGGAGATATTTTGTAATGGATATGTATAAATTAACTGCATATAGGTTACTCCACTTGCTTGTGATGTAGATTGTCTATTTCCAAGTACAAATGAGGAACCTACATACAAAAGAAAATTTTCTTATGCAAATTTAAATATTGTGACAGGTATTTTTTCCTTTTCTATGAGTGAGGAAATGTATGAGAGACAATGGGGTTACCTCTATTTCAGTCCCATGTCTCTCCCTCTGCTACATTTCACAACATCAGCTGTGGACAGGTGCCGTGGTCTGTGGGAAGAGCTGAATGCTGTACACACAGCAAAGAGCAGCGCACATGCTGAGCTACAACATTTCCCAGCCTAGGTGGGGTGCAGCACTAATCTCTGCACAGCGCTGTGCCGGGCTTTGTGGCGGTGTTGTCTGTGTGTGTAAGGCACGAGCTGTGAGCTGAGTGTGGGGGCGGGCAGCAGAGCTGGGATCAGCCTGGCATCGCAGCGATGCTGGTGCCAAAGGGTGCAGAGCAGGAGCTGCTCCGTGGGTGTGAGTGGGACAGGCAGCTGGTCAGACCACAGCTGCAACACCCGGTAATTAACAAACAGGTTCCGAGTTAAAGAAATCTGCTTTTCCTTTCATCTGCTTTTGGATTTTTTTTAAAAATCAGATTGAATTGAAAGTGAGCTTTAGCAAAGGCTTCTTAAAGGATTGTCTGCAAATAGCTGGAAGAACTTCCAGTTTCCCTTTAGGGCTTCTGATGGTTGCACAGACTAAAGGATGCAAAATTAGTAAGTTTAAACTGTCATTGTTGCTCAGAAAATACTCTGATCTAGTTTATTTCATTATCACAAGCTTATTAAAATGCTTATTAAAAACTAAGCCAAGGCTTCAGAATTTTCACTATGTTGCATTTATTTCTTCTCTTTTCTAGTCGGACTGTAATTTTATTTCTAGTTTCTTCAGGCCTCTTTGTAATATATCTCTGACTATGAATATTTATAGCTGCTCCCAAAGATTAGTTTTATTTATGTGCCTTAAATGCCACTTCCAGGTATAATTAACAAAGGGACTGAGAAAGACTGAACTCAATACCCAGGCAGGTTTACTTCACCACCGTTCTCCCAAGGCCTGGCACATTGCCCCTCTTCTTTGCATTAGATATGAGCAGAAATTACTTATTTAGATTATCCACTGTAATCCTCACGTTGCAAGGTAAATTGACATGAAACTCATATGAGAGTACTAAGATCAAATGTTAGAGATACCTTCAGCCTAACTCTGAGATGACAGGGCTATGTGAAAACATGGGTTTAGTCCCCTGGGGAAAAAATAAATCTGTTCCATTACAGAAATACTGAAACTAGACAACAGAAATATGCTGGAGAGAGCACAACTGCAGGAGAGCCTGTCAGTACACCACTGTAGTTAAAGTGCTGGAAGTACAAAGAAATGGATAAGGGAGGATTGGAAGATGGGAAGTGAGAGAAGAAGACAGAAATATATGTGAAGAACACTAAAAAAGTGCATAGCAGCGGTAATAAGTGTGGCAAGGAGCAAAACAGTATGCTCATAAAACCCGTCTGTCAACATCCTGGATCTACAGTAAACTGGAATTTGCTGCCCCTTAGAAAGGCCACTTGTTCTTGGCAGAGGCTGTACAGAAAAGCCCCAGACAGCTTATTCCAGCAGTGTAACCTAGAAGTTTACTGATGAGCAGCAATGGGGAGCCTGTGACACATGCTGGAGTGGGGCTTCTTTGTATACAGTGTCACACTGTGCATTTATGAAATGACAATCATGTCACAGAGTTAGGCGTCGAGATCTGGTTTCCTACTTCCCTTAAGGCAGCCCATGTTATTATTTAATATTGCTGTTCACATTTTTGTTCTTCTTCAATAATTTTCCGTCTGTCTTCTTCTGTTCTTCTTTGGTCTTTTCTCACTGCATGGGAGCAGGGGGGAAGCTCAGGGAAGGAAGGCGAACCTCTCACCTCTCATTTGTGTCTCTTCTGCAAGGCCATAAAGTTTATGGCCTCACACCTAGCCTGTGTTCTCCTTGAAGCTTCCAGTGTCAGAGCTCTGCTCAGAGGAGGTTCTCACACTTTTTAAGGCCACCTCTAAGGAGGAAATTGAATATTAGCCTAATCTCTGCAGCTTGAATTTGATCTTAGAGGTCTTTTTCAACTCCTAACAATTCTATGTTTGTATCATTCTACTCCAATTTGATATTATATTCTAAAAGAGGCCAGAGTCTGGAGCTCATCATTAGGGCAATGAATTCATTGCCTGTGAAGATGTTAAGCCCAAAACTCTGTCACATGGTACAGTTTTTGTCTAGGTAAAAAAGACAAAAAACCCGCAAACACTAGGAGTGGGGAATGAAGGTGAAAACCAGCACTAAATACCTAGCTGAAGGGTTGGACTAGATGATCTTTAAAAATCCCTTCCAACCCAGACTATTCTGTGATTCTACAAGTAAGATTTCAAGTCTTTGGCTTCCATTTTTGTAAAATGGTCTTTGTCCATTAACCATTGTCATAATCCCATTAGTGCAGGATAAATACTTACTAAATCTGCTCTACATTTTTCTTTTCATACCTAAGTCATGTGCTGAAAGCTTGAAGACTGCTCCAAATGCAGAAGGGAGGGGCCTGAGCACCTGCAAGTGATCTTGAAAAAATCAGTGTCCTGCTGCTGACACATTTGTAGGAATGTGATGCTGTGGCAATAGCAGACCGATAGGGAATAATTCCTTTTTTATAAACCACTGCAGTTTATTTCACCTGGTCCTATATTCTGTAGATGTTGATGGGTGTCCTTCAAATATTTGCTTAGTTTCCCTAGAAGTAAAACTTATCTGATCCTTACTGCCAAAGCAGAGAATATTGTCTCTCCCCCTTTAATCTTCATTCATTTTGAAGACATCACCAAATAAAAGAGAAATATTTAATGTATTCAAATACCATTGGATAAGATTGGTGTATTGAAAACAAATACATTGAATATGTCAGTGATTGAAATGAAAGCTTGGGTAATGACTTATTTATACATTTGTCCAAGGCATTTAAAAGGTCTTATTTTAATGTATTGACTGATTATTGTTCACCTTCTTTATTTTGTTCCATTTGAGAACCAAATTTTTCATGCAGAACAGTATGAATAATCGACTTTTCCATTTTGCTGGCCATTGAAAACTAAGTAAATGATGATTTAAGCAGAATAAAATTGTTCATGTGAAGTGAAACATATCAAACATATTTAGTGTTATTTTAGACTCCAGTTTGACAAGTAAAATACATTTCATCACAAAATCCAACAAATTTTATTATGCGGTGTCTTAAAAATCTTTCTGTTTTTCTGGATATCTTTATATTTTATTGGTGGAAAGATGAACCTAAAAATTTCTCATTAAAATCTCATCTGTTTCTGTGTACAAATGTGAGTTATTAAAACCCAGCTGCAGGGTTTCTGGAAGTGACAGTCAGGTTATCCATTGGGGTGTGTGACTGAGGTGAAGTATTTCTTGGTAGCAATCAAAAGAGCTGTGACCAGCAGGCTGAGGGAGGTGATTCTTCCTTCACAGGGCTGGAGCATGTCTGCTGTGAAAACAGGCTGAGAGAGTTGGAACTGCTTAGTCTGGAGAAGGCAAGGCTCTGGGAGACCTTAGAGCCCCTTTCAGTGCCTGAACAGGGCACTACAAAAGAGCTGGAGAGGAACTTTTGTCAAGGACAGGAAGTGATTTGATACAGGGTAATGGCTTCAAGATGAAGGATGGTAGATTTAGGTTAGGTAGTAGGAAGAAATTCTTCACTGTGAGCATGATGCACTGGCACAGGTTGTCCAGAGAAGTTGTGGCTGCCCCGTCCCTGGAAGTGTTCAAGGCCAGGCTAAATGGGGTCTTGAGCGACCTGGTCTAGTGGAAGAGGTCCCTGCCTGTGGCAGAGGGGTTTGGAATTAGATGATCTTTAAGGTCCCTTCCAACCCAAACCATTCTATGATTCACTTTTTCAATAGTTTATGGGTGGGCATAGATTCAAGCTGTCCTAGTCATTTTCCATTTGGCAGGGTTACTGTTGCTTTCCATAAATTCTTTCTCTTTTTGGTGATGTTTTCTTGACACTCACAGCTGGGGGAGGTGGAGATGAAAGGGAAAAACAAAAAATAACCAACAATCGTAGGAATATACAAGTCAGTGGGATTCAGCCCTCTCATGCCTCTCTGCTGGCAAGGGAAATTAACTCAGTGTTTCATGCTGTCAGCTGCCTTCCAGTTTCCAGTCTTCTGTATCTAAAGTTCAGTTTGGCATTTTTAAAATTGGTCCTGAGTTCCTAAGATACTTGTGATTTTTGAAATTTTGCTAGGAGTCTAAAGACAACCTGGGGAAAAAAAAAGCAGATTGTGGTAGTACTAGTTGAGTTATACTGAACTGGAGAATAGATGGAGCCAGTGTAAACAAATACATACAGCTTTTTTTTGGGTTGGTGTTTTTTGTTTTTTGTTTTTTTGGTTTTTTTTTTTTTAAATTATTACTTAAAATCATGCATCTATTTGGTTAAAGAAGCTTATGTTTCCAGAGTTATCTCAATGTGGCTGTTCATCTTCCCTTTTCAACTATATTCATTTTATGATTCACAGGCAGAAAACTTGTTGCTTTGGCCAAGTTATTAGTCATGTAAATGCTATTGGAGATGCAAGAAATGTCAGTCCAAAATAGGAAACTTTTGAAAAATCATCCAAGAGTGTAACAGTTCACAGTCCAAAAATATTTAAATGAAGTTGCATTGGCAGTTACCTCAGTCACCAGTGCCTTTTTATTCACAAAACCTCCAGAATTCCTGTTTCGATTATGCTGTAAGGCTTCATTGCTCTTTTCATGTTTTCCACTCTCTATTGCTTGAGGCAGGTTGTTAGTCTCTGCTATGAGCTGCATGTGGTGTTGATATGTTTTGGGCAATTCTGGTTGCTTTTGAAAATATTCTGAGGTTTGGTCCAGTCCTATTATTTATGATTTTTCTCATTTCTTGCCTGTTTTGCTTAGGTGAGGTTTTCTGGTGGAGCAGGTGTTCCTGGGTTTTATTTCTTTCTATGGAGGTGGTCTATGCCAGTTCTAAGTGTAAACAATGTATAAAACATCCTTGTGTGATCATTACAAAATCCCCATGCACATCCTTTCCTAAAGCAGTCCAGAGGTGTCCACTGGCTGCTTGCTCTTCATGGTACATCCAATGTGGAAACTCAGGACCAATAAAATGGCATTCCAGCACTTCTAATTGACATTCTTCCCAAGGGTCACAATTTCCCTGGCAGTACTTCAAGGAAGCCTGCAAGAGAGACTTGTTACAAGAGAATGTAGTGACAGGACAAAGGGGAACGGATTCAAACTGAAAGAGAATAGATTTAGATTAGATGTAAGGAAAACGTTCTTTACTGTGAGGGTGGTGAGGCACTGGCACAGGTTGCCAGAGAAATTGTGGATGCCTCATCTCTGGAAGTGTTCAAGGCTGGGTTGGAAGGGGCTCTGAGCAACCTGCTCTAGTGGATGGTGGCAGTCCAGTGAGTTGAAAGCTCTGCTGTCACAGACAACCATTTCGTGTAATCGTAACCATAAATTTTCCTAAGCTTCTTGTTCTGGGAATTGAAACACCATCATTGCCAGGAGCTGCTGTTTTGATGATGTGTTTTTAATTCCATTATAAGAAAATTAATTATTAAGAATCCAGTTTAACTACAGTTCAAGGAAGAAAAGTGTGTCTAGCAAAAGTCTAATACAGTTGTTGCAAACATTAGCCTTCTTTTATTTTTTTTGTTTTTGCAAACTAAAAATATTTAAGGGCACAGGATTAAGAGTTCCACAGCATAACTGAGGCTTTAAAACCTGCAAAATTGCACCAATGCCATCAATCTTAATAACACTGAATGGCTAAGTTGTCATATGACACACAGAATCTTCAGCTAATCTCTAAGAGATCAATAATTAACAAATATAAAGTTAAAAAAAATCTTTTTACATATGGCAGGGTGGACTGTCCACCACTGTAGCTTTCTCTTTAGGCAATGCTCTTTAAGGGGTTCATGAGAGTCATCTACCCAAAATCTCTGAGGAGACATGGGTAAAAGGCTGCAGTGCTGAGAAGGTTAAGGGCTGACATGGAGAGGGATGGAAAGCAGTTGTGGGTGGCCCAGTTGGCTGACACAGAGAGTCAGAGACAGGAGCAGGCAGGCAGGTAAAACTGCCATGTGGGAAGAGATGAGACAACACAATTTTTGTCTATGCCATAAAAAAAAGTGTATGTGAAGACGAAATATTTTTTCCTTATTCAATGAGAGGATGAGCATCAAGAAAGAAATCTCAAAGAGTAGCTAAAGGAGCTGCTTCTTGCCCTACCAGACCATTTGAGGACAGATTGCCAGAAAATAACTGACCATTAACTAATAAGGCCATTATCATATCTAGTATGAGGTTTATGTCTTTTAGAAAAATATTACCAAGTTTGGTTCAAAATCTAATTCTGAGAAAGCTTTTCAATATAAAATCCGTAACAGATTATGGATTATGGATAGCAAGTTCTAGATAATATATTCAATAATATAAATAGAAACAGGAAAAAAGCTGCTAAACCCTGTCAAGTCATCAGTAAAAAGCTCTTTCTGTGCTTGCTTCTGAGTTAAAACTCCACAGAAAAAGGAAAAATTATAGACCATGAGGAGTATTATTATTTGTCTGAAAATACTGTACTTGATTACAATACAATTTGTATCAGTTTGAGTAAAATCTTTCCAGCAGAGTTTTTTCACATAATGCTCATGTAACCAAAAGTAGAAGTAGGCTCTATTGTCTGGCAAATATCTTGCAGTGAGAGATAGAGCATGTGGGAGGAGGTCTCAGTCAGGATGTACTTTTCCAAGTTTTTTATGACTATTGCATGGACTCTACAGTTGTATTTATTTTTGTACAGAACCTTCTTTTTTTTTAAACTGAAATAAATTTCAGAAAGGCTTTGAACATGACCTACACACAAATCCCACTTAAATTCAGCGAACAATTTTAAGCAAAAAAAGGAGCTTTTATTAAGAATCAAGACTTTTTGTTTAAAGGCTATTTTATTGTGATGTGCTGGTCTTTAAATTGTGAGAAAATGAATAACTGCTCCATATTTATTACCTCTACAAAATAAACCAAAGGATATAAGAGACTGCTGGTAATTATTTGGTATAGTCCCTAGCATAGTGCTGTGATCCAAAGCTGAAAAGCTTAGAATCACAGAATTGTTTGGGTTGGAAGGGACCTTTATTGCAGCCTTTCAGTATTTAAAAGGGACTTACAAAAAAGGTAGTGACAGACTTTTGAACAGGAAATGTAGCGATAGGACAGGGGTGCTGGTTTTAAACTAACAGAGGGTAGGTTCAGACTAGATATAAGGAAGAAAGTATTTACAATGAGGGTGATCAAGCATTGGAAAGTGTTGCCCAGAGAGGTGGTGGTTGCCCCATCCCTGGAAACATTCAAGACCAGGCTGGACAGGGCTCTGAGCAACCTGATCCAGTTAAAGATGCCCTTCTCATGGCAGGAGAGTTGGACTGAGTAATGTGCACGGAAGCCGTGGCCTCACTTACCTGATGAGTGAATTCCTGCTTTTCCGCCTTTGAACTGCATATTCCATTTTAATATATAAAAATATATTTGTATATATATAATATTTCCATATATTTATTGTGCAAACATTGTCACGAGTCGAGCTGTTTAGCAGCTCATCTTTAGGCAGCTACAAATAAGGAAAGTCCTGAAGGTGTACTCAAGCAGTCTGTCTGGAGGAGATTACTCAGTTGCTGCTTTACAGGTTTCTGCAGTGCTGTAGGAAAGCTCAGCAGTTGCCATCTAGTGGAGGATGCCTTCAAGACACTGAACTTTCCAGCAGCTGCTGCTCCTTCTTGAGGGTGGGAAAACTGCGGATGTGGAACAGCAAAAACCAAAATAGTGCTGTTTTCAGTGAGCATATGGGTCAGAAAATGAAACATGAGCTGATCAGACTTCATCCAGGAGACCTAAGTTGTACTCCATTTTAATCTGTATTTTCTATTTCCCACTTCAACATTACCATTATCTTTATACATTGCAGAAGTTCAGCATAAAAAAAATTCATGCTTGATTTTAGATTTGTTTTGGAAGCACTGTAACATAATGGAAGTTCAGTCTGTTTAAAAGCCAAAGTTTTATACTGCATTTTTCAATTGGTTCCTTTTCCCTGCTGTCCTGTCCCACTTCATCTCAGCAGGACAGCACCTGAGCTGACACATCACTAGCAGTGCCAGCACTCACTCTAAGAACACAATTTCCAGTTAGGAAATGCCTGGTTCTCCCCTTTCAAGGGCTTTGGCTTAATTTACAAAGAAAACAAACCCTGAGCTAATAGAGGACAGGATCCCCTCTGGGCTTGGCTGTTCCTCGATTTTCTCCCTGTGGACCACTGCCAGACATCTCTGTCTTCAAACTCCCTTCTGTCCAGAGAGGCCATGGATCTTGGTGAATTAGTGAACTCACCTGGTACAGCAATGGAATGGCACAGATCAGTTTCACTGACACATCCTGTTGGCTCTTGTGCTGCTTTCTGCCCTGGTGAACCCCAATCCACTGGTCCACCGATTGTCCACTCCTGTTCTTACTGAATGGAGAAGGAGAAAAGAAAAATGGAAGAAAAATACAGCGGAAAAGACAAAAATCAGCTGCGTTTTTCCCTGCCTGCAAGGACCAGTTTACTTGCATTTATTGCAGAACTTCTTCTGGTCTGGAGTGGCAGAAGGTGAGTACCAGTTTGCAGGGAACATTTCAGAGAGCATCAAGCATCCTGAAGTCTGAAAGAGCCACCTTCTCCTAGCTGTTTCTTGTGTTTGAGTATCTAGCTCCAAGCCTATGCTGGGTAATGTGTAAACTGAGGCTTCACTTTCGTGCTGTTTAGATCTAGTCCTATGTTCTGTGATTTCTCACACTGCATGATACAGTGGAGCCTCAACTTCATCTGGAGTCTGGAGGTGATATGGAAGAAATAAGGAATAATAGTTATATAATCACCTGAACCTGCCCCTGTTGCTTTTAGACCACAGATCTACTGAGAAGAAAACCCAAATGGCATTCCCTGTGTGGCTTTGCTATCACTAGGGTTTAAGGTGGGATTTGCCTTCATGTTAGCTATCTGAGTAATAAATGTCTAAATCTGTCCACACTTAGTGGAGATACAGCCAGAAGGAAAGGACATCGTAGAAACATACACTTCAAACAGGTTCCCAGGTAATGGGAGAGAAGGGCAGAGGCCAAGGGGAGAACTTGCTCTCTGGAGGTGCCTCTGCCTCTGCATTGATTTTAGAGGAGCTGAGAGGAGATATAAGTAAAGCAGCAGCCCAAGGGTTTTCCTTTGACCCAGAGCTCTAAGCTGTAGAAGAGCTGTGAAGCTCTGCTGATGTCCAAAGTGGTGAGGATGAATATAAACTGCCAGCTGGGAATGGGACTTGGTCTGTGCTATCCACTGAACCATGCCAAGGGGCTGTCCAGGCCAATTCATTGGCATGGGGTGAAACATTTCTAGAAATGATCATGATGTAACAGTAAAGTCTTCTATTGCCCAGCAAAATTTGGCAATAAGGTTGGATTTGCTTATGTAGGTGTATTCAACACAACATGCAGCAAAAGAAATTAAAATTTTAAAGAACTCAATTTAAGCAAGGTAAATTTTATTATCAATGATTGTCATACGTAGCATTCTCTGTCTGTAAGTTGAAATACAACTCTGCTACTATGGATGTAAAACTATTCAGCATACATCTCTGCAGTCAAACTGGGATCGTTTTCTTGAATTACCATGAGGTGCAGAAGCTGTCCAGTGCAAAGATTTCTTTCAAGGACACACCTCTTTCCTCATTCCTTCTAGGAAGGTTTTACAAAAGATTTTTTTCAGATTTTGTTGCTGCTGTACAAGGAGGAATGTGATATAGTAGAGATGATAGGGATAGTGTCAGTGATCCCACGAAATAATGAATAATCATCTGTCTCTGGTAGAAACAAACCTATCTCCAGTTGGCTCTCAGTATTTGTGGAAATGGATTAATTTGTTTCACTCATTTTGAGGAGTGAATGTTACCTCATCACCATGCAAGGAAGAAATCCTTAACTTTTTTTTTTCCTTTGGGTAATTGAAAAGTCCAGACAAATATTCCCATGTCATTTCTAGAGGCAGAGAGTAGCTCAGAAGGTGGAATTGCCCCGTACTTCAGTACTCCCAGTCCTCTGTCTGGTCTACATCAATCTTTAAAACCTCTTGATTACTGTTCAGGTGTAATATCCTGTAAAAGTCACTTGTTGAATTGAATATCAGCTCAATTCTCCCTCATTAAAAGCATGATAATGGAAGAAATGGATTGCCAGAAACATTAGAGATGGACCAGCAAGAAAGGAAAGGCAATACTCAAGACTCACAAAGTTCTAAGAGATAGAGTTCCTCTTCCAATAATTCTTTATCCAGACTTCTACCATACTAAAGAAAGTTTCGTTTAAAAGGTTTCTTTTGTTTAGAAAGACTACACAAAAACTGTGCTGATGTATGTACCAGTGGGTGAGTTGGTTTGCCGTAGAATGTACTGGCACATAAATGGAATGGGGTTTTATTCATGTTGTTTAGGCTACCAGCATGTAGGGGCATCTTCTGGCTCTGGAGCATATGGACGATGAAAAAACCAATTTAAGACTGTTTACAGATATTCTCCACTTGGCCTAACAGAAAGAAGTCAAGTCAGGAAGTGTCCTGATAATAGTATAGAGACCGAAAACTTGTTAATGCTGCATTATGGTGTTTTTACCTTCACACTTCCAACTTGAGATACATTTTCTCATTTTCATTCTTTTTGTGACTATGTGTGTATTACTGAAAAAACAGCTTTCAGTGAACAAAACTGAAACACAACAATCTTTTGGGGTTTTTACTGCATCTTCTGAGTATAGTAGTGCAAAAGTTCAGTAAAAAATAGCAGCTGCTATTTACTTCAGAAAAACCATAGGGTTAATCCATAGTTAATCTTAAAAAAAAAAAAGAAGAGCACACTTTACACATATCTGTGCCTTTATGTTTCTCCCACTGGGCCAATTAGCATCTGCTTCTGCCAAGAACTGATCACATCCTACAGAAAGACAAAGATCTTCACCCACAAAAAGAGATAGATCTTCACTTATTTCTGACCCTAGTGGAAGCTGAGGGCACAAAAACCCACTATCAGCATCTGGCCCTTGGAGATTAATGGTTCTATGCAAAGAGTTTTACTAAACAATATCCAGCACAGAAGGCATTTTTGGAACACTGCAAAAATAGAGTCCCTTTTTAAGACTCTCATTACTGTCATATAAAACAGATGGGAAAGATTTGAAAGTTTTAAATTATAGTAAAAAAATTTCTTGTGCCAAATGGAACTTCTCAGAAAGTTTGTAATAAATTGACAGGAACTAGATTTTAAAAAAATAATGCTAAGCATTGAAAAGAGAAGACTGGAAATGGAATGAGAACAAGAATAATGATCTAAGAAACAGCACACTCTGAAAGTGTCAGAAAAATGGGAAAAAATATTTTACTGCTGCTTTCATAGAAAAATCAAAGGGAAAGATTATAACTTAAATGCAAATGCAAAATCAGGATCAGAAATGGAAAGACAAACTTTTTGCTAAACTTTACTAAAGACAAACATTTGCTATTTTTACAGTTTTTCCACTAAAAAAATGGAGCCTCTGAGGTCTTAGATGAAAAATTTCTGCCATTGTGTATTGACTTTTTATGCTATTGTGGTCCAGGAAGTGGAAAGATATTGAAAAGGTCATCTCTACATAAATTATGTCATATGGAAATGTGGTTGTATGGTATTAAACTTTCAGTCTCCATTTGTTGTCTGTGCACAGGGATAGTGATGAAACAGGGACTCATTTTCAAATGTCTGTGCCCAGAAATGTGTGATAATGTGACCAAGTCCTTTAACGTCAATATTTTAGTTACATATCTTTTGTCAGTCACGTCAACAGATAAACTAATGTTAATTACCTAGGTTCAGATAGCCTGGCTTAAAGTGTGGGTCTTTATTTTCCATTTAATTAATGGACTCTAGTTCTGAATTGCAAGACTTTTCCCTTCTTGACAGGTCTTTTAAAAATGACAAGTCTATTTCCGTATTTAAGTACCAGCGCCTGGTACAGCGTCTGCTTATGCATCTTTCATTCTCCCAAGGACAGGTAATTTGGGCTTCAAAAACTCCTCTGTAATTAAAGCTTCAGAGAACTTTTACCTGTGCAAGAAAACTGGTAATGCAGAAAAATTCACCCAAACTGTGTGAAAGGTTGAGTCCAGCTTTTCAGCTTGAGTGGCAGAGGAAAGAAAAGCCTTTGAACATTTTAAAGCCATTATAGCAAAGGAGCTGCTGTGGACGATGTAAGATGCCAACCTGCTTCCCCAGAAGCCCTGCCCCTCTGGGGCCACGCTTACTCTTTCCTTTGACCTTTAAAGCTGGCAGCAAGGGAAGCAAATGACAGCAGATGATACCAGAATCAGCAGCAGTTAAGCCTGTTTGTCAAACATTCTTCTTTTCACAGCTCTTAATGCAGATTTAAAGGGTTTACCCGAGCAGGGAAAGAGGAGTGGAAGAGGAATGGATGGGAGAGCAGGGTAAGGGTCATCCCTCTCTGAGAAAAAAGGTCTGCAAGGGAGAATGTAATGATTATAAGCAGTACATTACTCAGGGAAGGAGAAAGCATAGCCTAAGAGCATTTGTTTTCTTATTAAGTCTGTCTGGAGTTTTTTTTTTCTATCTACTCTCACTTATTACACACTTGGAATGTCTGGATGAGCTCCTGAAGTGCCTATATGAAATTTAGTGAGCAAAAATATTTCTAAAAGCATAAAATCACTAAGACAAATGAATGGAAGGGATATCATACATTTTGGAAAAGCTTGTTGGAAAACCTTGAGAAAGAAATTAAAGCTGCAAAAGCAAAGGGCTAAAAATCATGTTTCAAAATACACAGATAGCTTTTGTTCAGGAAAAATCTCCTGCAAGACCCAGGGCGAGTGTTGGGGTTTCAACATACATGTTAGAATGGAGGGAAGTTCAGAGAGAATACTTCATGAATTTCGAGGTTATAAGCTGTACAACTTTTTTATTTCAGAGCTTGACAGATAATAGTTTGTATAAAATTATTTTATAATTCTTTCCAAGTTACTGATTTTTTTTGCCATTGTAATTATAGCAATCAGTGTTAGTAAGGACTTTATAAGGTCTAAATTAGTCATGTTAAGAATTTTCGATTTTCACTTAGCTTGTGGGTTATATTGAGACATTGCTGTACCCCGGGAAGGCCTCAGCAATCCCTGCAGTCATCTTTCGAGGTCTGCCATTCCAGCAGTGAGATCTGTGCTCCCTTTGCAGACATCTCGTGCATTTCAGCAGGGATCTGGTTAAGGTTCCATTAACATGGTAACACAGAGGAGTGTGAGCTGCTACTGCCATCATAGTAAATAAAGTTAGTGAGTTCACATTGTCACTTAGAAGGCCAATTTGCCCTGTGGGCTTTCCTTCTGAGGTTAAATCCAGCTCAGTCTGTAGCTCCATTGGCGCATTGGCAAGGATTTAGCGTGTAACTAAAAGAGAGCAAGTGGGAATGAGATGTTGAGTGCCTTTTTATAGGGGCAGGTAGTGATAAGACAAGGGGGATAACCTCAAGGTCCCTTCCAACTCAAACCAGTCCATGATTCTATGAAAACACAGATCCCTCTTTATGCAGCTATTTAATGTCAAAGCACAAAACAGAGTGGAATATTAATAATTTCCATCCTTACAAAAATATACATTCTGTGAAAGCTGGTACGAAGTGAATGCATGGAGAGTAGGATGTCCTTGGGCTGGAAATACTTACTGAGCTGAGTGGCATTTTCAGCTGTGACACAGCTAGTGTCACCACAGCAAGTGCTGTAGAAATTGTGTAGAAATTGTGTGACCCCCAACATTTAGCATCTTTCTGATACTGAGGAATTGATTTCTGAATTTGACTTAAAAACCTCATGTTCCTCATTTTGGTCCAGAATTCCAGGTTTGAACGAAAACTATGGAATTTTTGCTTGCCATTTACTCTTTTCATCAAGTATTGTCAATATTTCAGTGAAGGAGCTGAGTCACTGGAGTATTGGCACTGGCTTCCCTGGAAGTGCAACTTGCAGAAGGGAGCTAGATTTATAGACTTCAAATTATCCATTTTTGCTATTTGTATGTCAAAAGAAAATAAAGCAAAATAAACATCCACTTCCAAGCCACCCCCTTCTGCCTTTGTTATTCCAGTGTCAAAGGTGTCCTTGCCTCCTTTTTCTCGTTTAGGAGGGGATTAGGGATTTTATTTATTGAGAGGTTTCTAGTTACTTATGTCTGCAAGATTGCTTTTATAACTTCTTTTGTCCTATTTCTCTGTTTTAATTTAGATGTTCACCTTTCTGATTCTTAAGTATCATTTTCCTGATGGCAATCTGTTTCTTTTCTTTCCCCTCTTTTCTTGGGGTATGCTGGCTTCTCTCATTATCTATTTCCTGTCCTTAAACCAATGAATAGGCTGTGAAAATGTTGTCAGTGACACCTCCTGCTGTAGAAGCGAGCAGACAAAGGGAGTCCCTGTGCTTCTGACACCTTGATTACGAGGGGACAACAGCAGCTCTCTGCCTGCACCTGCACACCAGGCACTGCTTCACTGTGGCTCCAGTGCAGCAAGTCCTCAGCCACTCACAGAATAGAAACTGATGGTATTGCTTTTTGCACAATCACCAACATTGTCTGGGAAAATATATTGTATTCTCTACCAGAGCTATCGGCTTTAGATTTTTTTTTCCTTGATTTTCCTGTTTTGGGATGACGTGGCAATCAGATAGCACTTCCCCCCCATTAACATTAGAATTTAGAATAGACTGCAGAATTTGGCATTAGTGTTTTGTGGTAATTAGAAGGCATTGTTACATGCCTGTGTAAAAATTCTAGCTGCACCATTTCTGTCTATGCTGCAGGAAATGATGGCCCCCACAGCTTCCAAATACGTTCAGTTTGCTTCCCAGAAAGTCAAGTTACTGTCTTGTGAGGAACAGCAAGTCTTATGAGGAGGACTGGGGTTCCTGGGGGTGTTTAGCCTGGAGAAAAGGAGGCTCAGGGAGACCTTCTTACTCTCCAAAACTTCCTGAAAGGAGGGTATAGGCAGGTGGGGATCAGTCACTTCTCCCAATTAACAAGTGTCAGGACAGGATGAAACGGCCTCATTGTGCACCAGAGGAAGTCCAGATTGGATGTTAGGAAAAATTCTCCCCTGAAAGAGGGATCAGGCATTGGAACAGGCTCCCCAGGGAGGTGGTAAAATCATCATGCCTGAAAGTCTCCAAAAGGTATGTGGATGTAGCACTTGGGGACATGGTTTAGTGGTGATTATGGTGGTGCTGGATTAGTGGATGGACTTGATGATCTTACAGGTATTTTCCAACCTTAATGATTCTATGGTTCAACAAGGGATTGTTAATTACCTTTGTGACTCAGAAATGGTTAATTGCTGAGCCCAGTTTCCTTGGTAGCAATAATAATGATCTGGCTGTATTTATACAAACAGAATGTAATATCAATGAATAAATTTTTTTTATTGCATTGTTTGTCGAAGATTAAAATAACTACTAGCACATCTGGGAAAAGTGCTGAGTGTCCTCAAAGCCATACCTCAGAAAACATGGTAAAAAAGGTTTGCTTTCTGAAAGCAAAGCAAGTCAACCAACCAATCCAAACTGAATGGGAATGGAAAGCAGTAAACCCAAAGTGGTACAGACAGTATTGGAATAAAAGACAAGGAATAGGCATAAGATATAAAACTATTGTTGAAGGAAGCTAAAGGCAGCTGCACAATACCTATGGCTGCAATGAGAAGAAAAATGTGATTAGATGGAAGTGCTTTTTACATCCTGGGATCTGCAGCTACAAGGGAATATGGTAGTTTGGATACATGGATGTGAGTCTCAGAGAAGGATTCAAATAACATTATAAGCAGTTTTTCCTAAATGCTTTTATGAGTGCAATACTGTAACTAGCCAATGTGATGTCACCCTTGGGTAAATTAAAAAAAAAATGGAAAGAAATGGAAATGTGGTCCAAGATGTTATATAGCACTAATAAGATACTTGCTAGAATTTTATCTAAGTCACTATTTTAAGATAGATATGGAAGCAGTGGGGAGCATGAAAAAGAAGATGAAAAAATAATCCTTCCCAAAACAGGCTAAAGGATCTCAATCTATTTCATTTGCTGAACGGGTGGATTTGATTACAGGACCCGTGTTCCTCCTTTAAGAGAAAATATGAAGGTTTTCTTCCAGTTCACTGGAAAAGGTTTAAAATTACTCAATGAGATGGAAGCAGAAATCAGGTAGGTCAGCACCACTTCACAGTGAGAGCAAACATTAGAGAACCTTACCAATTCTTAAAATGAAATTAGATAACCTCCTTTAAGGATCTGCCTTAAATATGATTTCTGGGAGACATCCTGAGCCCTGTGCTTGCAGGGGCCTGGCTGCTTCGTTCCTTCTGACCTTGCTGTCAATGAAAAAATGAAAATGAAAATGTCCCATTTACTCTTTTCATGGGCTGTAGCCAGAACAGAATAAGATCAGACTTGCTTTCAACTGGCTTCTAATGCTTCCTGCTCAGTATGAAGGTAATGGTTCTCATCCTTGCCTTAATGACTTGTCATCAATAGCTATAATTAAATGCTCATATATATACATATGTACACATACTTATAAAATGTATATGGTTATATATAACACTGAAGGTATCCCTACCCATGGCAGGGGATTTGGAACCAGAGGATCTTTAGGATTCTTTCCAACCCAAACCATTCTATGATTCTATGATTCTGTGATTGTATGAATGGGATCAAGTCTCTTTTTGGTTTTTTGTTTGTTTGTTTGTTTGTTTTGTTTGGTTGGTTTTGTGGTTTGTTTTTTTTTTTTTTTTTTTTTTTCATAGTGCAAAATTTAGTGTGTACCCCGTGAAAACATGAAGTATTGCATTTAAATCTAAGAATCTGTGCTCCTGACACAGTACGTAATTATACTGCGCAAATGTGTAATTATACATGTTATGCACTCCTAGAGGATAAATATATCTATGGATATTAAACAAAGTGTATCTAACTCAAGAAAATATTAATTTGTGAGAACTAGGACAGTGGTCCAAACCCAAAATGTTATATATATACATATATATATTTAAATATATATAAATATATTATTTTCCTCCCAAATCCTTGCTAAATATTCTTCTGAACTAGAAGACTAGATTAGGTGTTTTTGTGATCCAGGCCAGTAGCTGTTCTGTCCTTAAATCTCATATTTTAAGAATATCTTAAAGGTTCAGGAAGGACTATTTTCTTTCATAACACAAGTTGAATATGTATGATTAGAATTTTTTTTTTCCTCCTTCCTTTAAAACATCAATGTTGGATGCAGCTGGAGACACCATGTCATATTGAGTAGGCCAATGCTTTGAGGGGGTATTGAGAATCCTCTGCTTTAAATTCTTGGCTGGTACATTTTAGCTAGCTAGTAAGGATTAAATATATCAGGAGACTTGGGGACAGGGCTGAATTTTCCACAAGTCAGATTAGAAGGAACCTTGGGATTTTTTTCAGGCTTTGTTATAGCTTAGTATAGATAAATTCTTACCTAATCAATTCCTTGTTATTGTTGAAGCCCAAGGTAACACCGTATTCTTTTCTATCCCCTACCTGTGGCACTTAATAATTCAGTTTTTCATGGGCTGAAATGATGTAGTTTAGCTCAAATTACTGGGCTCAGTACAAGGTAAATGGAAGAAAATTAATGTCTTGTGCTGTAGAGCTCAATCTGAGCTGTCTAGTCATTCCTTCTGGTATTACACATAAAACTTTGCCTTAGCAAATTAATTTGGTCTGAAAAGTCAAAAGTGGGAGGAATTTCAGAAAGGTTGTGGAGAGATTGCCTACACACTTTAAAACTGAGTGGGGTTTTTTTGTTGTTGTTTTTGTTGCGGTTTTTGTTTGTTTGTTTGTTTTGTTTCTATTTTGTGACTAACTCAGTTTGAAATCAAAACCTTTCTCTTATATTTTCTGTGATTTTTTCTTTCAAGTTTTCCATTTTGTTGAATGTACCTGAACCTGATGGTTTGGAATATATAATTCACTAATAACAAAAATGTCGTTTGAATGTGGAGTTCATTTTAGGGATAATCTGGGGCCAAACCTGCTATCAATAATTGAGGGAGAATTACCCATCTGCTCCTCAGACAGTTAATGTCAATTTGGCTACTGTGTATGGTGCAACCAGGATAAGTTTTCTCATTACTGTCTTTGCCATCATATATTTATGATTATTTAGGTTGTGAGGTCCTTGTATACCATAATATTAACAGTGCCAACTCTGCCTACTCAATAAAGAAAACCTTGCCAGAGGGAATCCTTTGTTTCCAGGCTTGGTGATACATAGTGCCCGACTTCCCTAGAGCAGGTATCTTGTGGAACTGGTGTACCTTCCCTGGGGACCTAGAACAATGACACCTTTTTAAATTTGGTTTTTTCAGTACAAAATAGCAGTGCTCACAGCGTTGCAGTCCAGTTCCTTTTACAAGTGAGCCACAGCATCAGCAGAAAATGGAGTCTGTGTGAGATGTGCTCAGCACGTGGGATGAGCTGGAGGACACATCCTTCTGACACTATGCTGGGGACCTGGTTTAAGATTTCCCTAGCTGGAATTCAAATTTCAGCTTAAGGAGAACAAATGGGATTTCTTCGCTATTTTTCCAAAACATGCTGTGAGATATTTAGAACCTTGTAATTTCCCAACCTGTGATCAGCAAGAGAGCAGAGGAATTAAGCTGTTTAGTCATAGGGAAGCAGCCAGCGTTGATTGTTTCCCTACTTGGATGGAGGAGACAAGTAGCTGTGAAAGAAGCAGCTTTCAAAGATAGCTCGGGTCACGTTCTGGGTTTTGTTTTTTCTGTCCATGTAAGAAGTAAATATAACATGAGAAACAGTGATGGGCAGAATTTCTTGGCCTTCATAAGGAGCAGTAGCCATCTCATAGTTTGTGGATATTGTCTTGATCCTGCGTCACAGTGGAGCACAGTAAGATGCCTTCACCCAGCTTTGTTCCCACTCTCCATCAAGGAGGCAAGCACAGTTTGGGAAGTCAGCTCATTCTGTATCCATTGCTTGGTTGTGAATTTGTATTAAAGCACTAGCTTCAAAATAAAGGATAATGTGTTTTGGAAGGAGAAGGCTAGAGTTCAAGCACTGGTGTATTTTTTATTAGACAATTACAATGGTTTTGCCTAACGTTTAGCAAAACTAGTTCATTTCAGTCAATTTTAGAATTGATTGAAGCAAGTTATACAGCACAATTGCAGTATAACAAATAAAAATCACAGTATCTGTTCTTGCCAGATATTATTTAAGGTAAAGGAGAATAAGATTAATTCTTTTTAGCATTGCCAAGATTTTAAGTTCAATCACCAGTGTGCAGACATAAGAGATATTCAACAGGTATAGTAAAATTTATTTAAATTTAAGCATGTTACAATAGCTTGATTTATCCCCGTAAGGACACGTGGCCTGAAATTCTGAGAGGGGAACTCACACCTTTCTCAAGGGATTGGGAAACCAAAAAGGGACATACAAGAATGCATGGCCTCCTATGGCAGTTATATAAGAAAAAAACTTACACAGAGTAAATGTTTGGTGAATGAACTACTGATTCTGTGCCACTTTGGAAATGTTTGTGTGGACTAGTAAATCACTATCTTAGGAAATGGCTTAAAGACAATTGGGCAAGATTAAACTTGCAGTGGAATTTAAGCAACTGAGTGTAAAGATGAATGGTTTAAACCACCTCCACGGCTCCCTGATCTTGGGCACAGTGAAAGAGCTGTGAAAGCCCGGTTCTGCTCATGGTCTTTGTGTGTGTGTGTGTCTGTTTCTGACAGCACCTTCAGGTTGCTTTGCCATCTCTTCCCTCCTAGAATAATTGTTTGAGCGGGCAGGCTTTTTTGAAATTCAATTGCACAAAGTCACAGTTACTGTTCTGCTGTTTGAACTCAGCAGTAGAAAAATCTGAGGAGAGAAACAAGCGTAAAATTCCCCATTCCTGCAGAGCGTGGGCACCTTTACAAGCGAGCCACAGCATCAGCTGCCCTGCTGGTTCTGGGCTTCACCCCAGCAGTCCTGAGCCCCAGAAACAGACAGCAAAGTCTGCAACTACTCTTTATTTCACATCTATGCTACTAGAGCATGCTCCAGAACCCAGAAGATGCTGTCTTCCCTCCTCAGGAGAAGTCCAGATTCTGTCCACAGCGGGATGGAGGTATGAAAAAAGTAGGTGGGCTTAGTGCAGCATCTAGTGGACAAGTGTCCACATCACAAAAAACCCCTTGTGTTTCTGGCTGATTATTGAAGGAAAAAATCAGCTTTAAATGACCAAGGGACCATAGAATATAGCAAAATCCAATTTAGCTGTAAGAAGCATTGCTCTTCCTAATGAGGCACAGTGGCTAATGAAAGGAACTCATCCTAATATCATCCATTTTATAAATGTGAAATACACAGATAGGGGACCTGAGGCAATGTAGATTGACTTAAGTCAAAGTGAATTAAATCACTGGTCAGAAACATTAATTTAATCAAAAGCGTGAAATCTTAAGTTAAACTGGGAGTTTTTTATTTTGTTTGCGTTTTATGTCCTAAGGAATCTTTCGCAATGACTGGTCCAGTGACTTAATGAGATGCTGTGCAGACAGACACAGTTTTTAAAGAAAACTTGATTTTCTTTATTTCCTAGAGGGAAGGATGCACTGATACTCACACATCCATTGAATAAATTTGATAATTTATAAGATATTTCCTCTGCCTTATTTTTTAAATTTTTTAATTGGATTTGAATTTAACTGGTGGCTAATTCATTAGAGAGATAGTGAATTGAAAATCTGATGTATTGGTGTGTAACAGAACAAAGAGGTAATCAGTGGGATTTTCAAAACCACGGAGCAGGCAAGCACTTCCTTTTCAGTACTGAAAGTGTAGCTGAACTAAAGCAGAATTGGGAGCTAGTCTTGGTAAATACTTTTCAAAGTGTCATGTTTTTAGATACTTTTGAAAGTGGGTCATTTGTTCTTTAAATTTTGGTTACTGTTACTCTCATATTCTCCTCTCTGACTTTTATTTTTAAGTTGTAAAAAGAGAACAGCTAATTAATTTCTAATTCATTTTCCCAGATTTCAGTGGATTAATTCACATCACAAAAATATTCCTGTAGAATCTGATAATAAATAGAAACTCAAAAAAATGAAGGCAAATCCTTATTTACAAAACAAAAGCAGAAAGTACTGGCCTTTGGAAAACATGTAAATAGTTGCATTCAGTCTTTTGTTAAAAAGTACAATACAGGGTAATTTGACATATTTATGAAGATCGAGCTGTTGTAAGAAAACCAGCAACTTCTCAGTTTCAGCTGTGTCATTATGGGAAAAGATAGCACTCCTTACCTCGTTAAAATCTGGGAATTAATAGCTGTTGCTATACACTTTCTTATATCTTTAATTGGTTGTAATAATTTTAGTAAGCCCAGGCTTAGTGTAAACTGTCCCGTGTCTGAATTTTAAATATAAAAATGTAGTACATTTTAAATCTTAACAGATCTAATTTTAAAAAGTTGTAGGGTTTACATTTTTAGTTGAAAAAGTTTAACAGCCCTGCTGAGCACTGGGCTGTTTTTGATCAGTGCCTCCTTTGCCCCATGTCTTGTCTCTGGATGCAAAGTCTCTCCTCACCAAGCCCCCAAGCACACATCAAGCATCACCAGCTTCCCTCAGGAATGGGCACACCCACTGGCTGCAAGAGGAAATTTGATGGTGGAGACTCTGTCGAGGTTGGGTCCTGTTTTCTTTCCCCTCCCCTCTTACCTTTGAGCACCAGTGAGTGGTGTTCACTGGTTTATTTGGTACCTCCAGGGAACAGACTGCCCCTGTGGGTGCTCAGCTCAGGTTGCCCCTCTCACTCCCTACCAACATGTTTTTGATTCTGTGGCACTTGTACCATTTTTCTTTTCTCATTTGTGCCTTTACCACACCCCAGTAAGTTGGTGTTGTCCTTTCATCCTTTCTCTCCCAGGGAGTTCTTTGTAGTGCAGTAGCAGTAGGACAGTTTGTTTGCAGTCAGAGCATGTGACCGTGGTTGCTTTCTATGATCTTCCTGATCTCTACAAATTTCATCCTGAATTCCATTCTGTTTGTAATCCAGCTTCTTCTAGATCATCCAAGCTATTGTTGGAATGCAGTGGTGTTCATACATCTGCATTTTATTACCTCAGACAAGGCCATGGTTGGTATAAACCTATGATAAAATGAATAGTCATGTAAATGAGAAGTATCCATGGACACAATTTCTTTCTACTAGAATGAGACTTTTGACATACCTCCTCCTGTATCCAGGTTTCTGGACAGCTAGATAAGTAAAAAACTAGTTGAATGATCTGACTTGGAGGGCACTGGTTAGTGAGTCACCCTCTACTTTGCGACTGATGGCAAGTATATCTCAAAAATCTATTCTGGGATCTTTGCTCTTTATCAGTTGGTCTCTAGCAGTGTCTGGGGATGAAGAGCATGTGCTCATCAGGTCAGCAAACACCACAATGCGGGGAGAAGTTAACATGCCTAAAGGCAGGGCTGCCATCCACAGGGACCTGGATGGTCTGGAGAATAAGGTCAACACAGACTTCATTAAATTCAACATGCATAAACAGGAGCAGAGCTAGGCTATCCGGGGAAGTGATTACTTTCCTCTTCTCAAAGCTTGTTAAACCCCATGCATCTTCCAGTACAAAGAAGGTGTTTATTAAATACAAGCAAGTGTAGGAGAAGCCCACCAAGATGGTCAGAGCTGGAGCACTTTCCCTTTGAGGGGAGACAAGGGCCAAGCCTCATTCAGCCTTTAAAGGAATGGCTTTAAGGGGAAATAATCACTGACCTGAATGGCACATGGTGGAAGGATAAGAGGTAATTGTCCTAGACTGAAATGAGAGAGGTTCAGAATGCACAGAAGAGGACATGGTTCGTTCTGCAGCAGCCCAGCAGTGGGCCAGGTTTCCTGGAGCGACAGTGCAGCCTCCATCCTTGGAATCCTTCAGGACTTAACTGAAAAACAAAACCCTGAGCAACCTCCTCTGCTTTCATAGCTGATCCTGCTTTGAGAGGAAGTTTGGACCAAGGGCTACCTGAGTTCCCTTCCAACATGAATTATCCTGAGATTCTGTGATCTACATTTTTTCCTCATTAAATAATGCATGGCATAGAACATTCCTCGCTCCAAGTAAAACCACTCCAGTCTTCTGTCTTCCTTTCTGTACAAAAAAAGAAACATTCTTAGAACTGTCAGATTTTCTCATGGTATGAGAAATGTGTCTGCACTGAAAAATGGCAATATATTCCTTTGTGCAACATAGCTGTAAGAACCCTCTACAGAAATATCTAGTATCAGGAATGGTCAGTTCGTAACTGTGTTCCTCTGTCTCAAGATATTTTTCAGGTTTTTCATTAGAACAGAGTACTGGAAGTTAAAACCAACCCTCCTTTGGACATTTATAATATAACCCTCCATACAAGATGTTTCTAACCCACCTAATTGTAGAAAAATGCTTTAAAATATGACCCATGTGCATCCTGAGATCTCAAATAAGAGAGACTGATTATGGGTAGCATTTCCTCTTCTGCTTGATCTCCTCTCTAGGATCAAGTTTCAACTTGTTGATATCACTGCATCGAAACCTGCCTAAGAGCAGTTGGTGGGAGACTCCAGATGGGAGTTTCTGGCTGTGATACTCATAATGGATCAGCAGCCACAGTAGTAGATATAATTCTCCCACGGCTCCCGAGTCCTCTTCAGCTTCTCCTCTTTATGTTCCTGTGCCAAGATCTGACACAAGCTTCATGATATTCTGGCAGAGATGGGATGTGCCAGCAGAGAGGGAAGAGAGGACTGGCTGGGACATGGAGAGATAGGTACAGGTGGCAGAAAGGAGCAGCTGACAGAGCCTCAGGATGTCAACCTACACTCACGAGACTGCACCATCACCTGCAGTTACAGAGGTCCTGTAAATAGGTCTCTTAATTCAGGTTTACAGATGTAAAGACCTCCCAGATGGTTTTTATCCAAATGTAGGACAAGAAGTGATGAGGAATCTGAGGGGCAGCCAAAAAAGTAATTTTTACCAGTAGCCAGAAATCTCATATCGATGTTAGAAGGAGGTTCAGCTGTGTTTGCCATTCTGCCTTGGTGGTGAGGCAGTTTCCTACCTTCTGACTCTTGTCCGCCCTCCAGCATGTGCCTGGCTCAGCCTGGCAAATCCAATTTATAGAATAGCACCCTTTAAAGTTAGACAGCACTTGATTTCAATCTGGCATTGATACATGGAATATTAACACAAATATTTCCCATTAAATCCAAGTGTATCTGTGTTTGTCCCTGGTACATAGATGAAGGATTTGACCATGCGAGCTTCCCTAAACTCTGAGGAGCTGCATAAATGCCTCTTTTTAATATTTATTCTTGTGTGCTAATTTGTTTAAATCTGTTGTTGCACATAAAGATGCAGTGAGGGAAGTAAATCTGAAGCCATATATTGGTGTTATCATTAGCAATATTCTTCAAAAAATACAAATGCATCTTTTTGTGAGGTACACAGGCAAGCATAAATTGTGTACTAACAGTTCAGCAATTTCTTTATTATTTCTCTGTCACAACTGTAAAATAACTTGTGTATCAGACTGATGCCAGAAACAAGCCCAATTCCAGGTAAACAGCTGTCTAAGTACTCTTCCAGGAAATTTATGTAACTTTAGCTCCTTCCTACGGCTGAAAATGCAATCGCCTGGAACAGACACCACTGTTGCATATCCTTAGGAAAAAAGGTATAATTATTGGTTGTGGCTGGCAGTTTATCTTATCTAGAAAAGTGGTTTCCTATTAAAATAATAGAATTCCAGCAGATCACTGGAAAAAGAAGACAGTATTTATATTCATAGCTGAATGAATTGGTTTCTTTAAACACTAATTTTCAATAATACCTGAAGATGAGTTACTTAAAATTTAATTAATATATGGATAAATATACCTTTTTTTCACCTCTCCAGAACAATTTTCAGTGGTCTGACTTTGATTACTAAGCCTTTGGGGTGGTATTCTCATCTCATGCAGTACAGTACAAATTTAATTTGCAGCAATCACTAAACAACAGACAGAAAAAATGTGATTGAGAGTCTAACATTGGTTGGAGGTACATTGACATTCACCTTTGAGAAATGCAGGAAAATTTATATTTTAGGAAGTTGCAGGAATAACCTGAGGGAGGTATTTATGAGAGGACAAAGGTCTTTAAAACAATAATGCTGAAACAGAGGTAATAATAACAAAAGCTAAAGACCACAGTCCTGCACATTCATCTACCTATTTGAACTCATGGACAAGTGATGTCATGTGTCTGTTGAGCATGTGATTTACTGTGCCTGTGCTCTTTTCCTGTGCAAAATGTGAGGCAATTTAATTTCATTTCCAGTAAAAGAGGAGTTTGCCATAGATTAAGAATAAACGTATTGAGACAATTAATTTGAGGCAAAATCAATTGCTAAATTAAGGTAATTTGTTAATCAGCCTGACCCTTGAGTGTTTTCAGGCGAAAAACTCTAAAGCAGTCACAACAGGGTACTCTGGCAAACTACCTTTGCTGAAGAGGGCACTTGGTGTTTGAGTGTCCCAGAACAAGACGAGAGTCACGTCCGACAATCACAGAATCACGGAGTAGGGTAGGTTGTAAGGAACCTTTAAATGCCATCTAGTCCAGCCCCTCTGCAATGTTCAGGGACATCTCCAACTAGACTCAGTTGTTCGGAGCGCTCTCCAACTTGATCTTGAATGTTTCCAGGGATGAGGCATCTACCATCTCTCTGAACACAATATGCCAGTTTTACCACGCTCTTTGTAAAAGTCTTCTTCTTTATATCTAATCTATATGATGGCTCCTTCAGTTTAAGAGCACTACCCTTTGTCCTATGTCATTTTGAGCAAAGGATTAGTGTTAAACACCAGTTTCTAATCCTAGAGATTCTGGTTGCCACCTCTCAGCTGCCTCCTGGGACTTGACTGCAATTCCTTCTTATGTATAAGAACCCATTTCGATAAAAATCCAGTGTCAGTCTCTCCATCTATTACTTTAGCTTCCCGGCTCATTCAAAGGGCTTTGTCCCCTGGTTGTACATGTTGCATAATGTAAATTCGCTCTTAGACTGGCTTTTGGAGCCAAACAAACATTCTGGGGCATATCCCATGACACAAAAATTGCTAGAGAGGAAAGCTCACAGTCTGGAAACGACACAGTTGTCCAGCACAATCCCAGGATGTTTAGTGTCCTCAGATACACACAGAAGAAATACGGATTTCTAATGTCATGGAAACCCAAGATCAGGTGCTGTGATCTGTGGATGTGGCCTGTGTGAGTTGCAGGGGAAGAGCCCTAAAGAGGTTTCATTATGAGGTATGCTAAATTTCTTGGCCTGAGTTGGATGCAATCTGACATAAATTTTTTGTAAGCATCTAGAGCACATCTAGAAATCATAAACTTAAAACCAATTTTTTTTCATTGTCCGAACACTGAGTTTCACCTTGATTTAATGACTTAAGGATTTATTGGTATTCTTTAATTTCTACCTAAAACCAGTGTCTAGACCAATACCTGGTAGCAAAAAGTGGTGACCATTGTATCCATAATTCAGAAATATCTTAAGAACCTTCTGAGTAACCACAAGTCCATCAGTTCTTTTGGTGACTTTTTTCTCAGTAGAGTGTGTCCTTTCCATCAGTCCTTAAATGACTTTCATGGTCAACTGTTCCATAACAATGCGTTAAACACAGGAAAAGAGGACATGAAATTTTCTCATTATTCCTATAAAGGAATAATTTACTTAACTGGAAAAAATAATGTAGTTGACACTCTAAGTAATGCTGTTCTTGAGAATCAACCCTAATCTTCACTATGAAGCGATAACTGAGTGCTAAAGGCTAAGCAGATTATCCTAGGAAAGTCTCCTTGAAAGTCATTTAACAGCTAATCATATGTTAATGTCAAACATTTCCAGTTTCTCATGTGAGAGAAAGAGGCATTCTGCCTGATTTTCCTATTCTTAAACAATTTTAGGAGTATATCCAAATTGAAGGATTCTGCAAATGTCCACTCAGAAATACCCCTTCTCTGACATTTTCCTGATTTCATCTCAATTTGATCTGGCCAATGTCTGCCCCAAGGACAACAGAGGCCTCACATATTAGGGAGAAACAGGATACATGGTTTCCTTTGTGCTTGACTCACCTAAGAGCCTGACTATGGCACCTACATCGCCCCAGAAATTTTGCAACATGGTTAAGGGGGAAAGAGCACAGAGCTCTGGGACACACATGGACTATAGTGTTCAGTCTCTAGTTCAGCCCACCTTCATTTCTTCTGTCTCTTCAAGCTCTATACTAAAGATCATCCTAACAACACTTACTGCATTTCAGCGTGAAGACAGTCTAGGATAACTGCCCTGAAAATTTTAAGCAGCTCCATGAGGGAAGTCTACAGCTGAAGGAAGTGATTTGGGCAGTCATAGAGGCATGGCTGGCACGACCTGTTTTCCATTTTAACTCCCTTTTCCACACTCTCTAGTCATGCCTCAGGGGAATCATATTTCATAATGAGAAGCTGAACACTATAAAAGAGTGTGATTGCATCATGATGTGTCTTGAAACCTATATTTTTTCTTTTCGTGAATGAAAGTGCTTTCCTTCCAGAGTGGAAAGGAGCACATGAATGTAGGCAAGATGATGACTCACAGATGTAAAATCTTTCACATGAGTAACATTCATGAGCATGAAGGCCTGACTGCAGTCAGTGTGTGGCCTCAGTTCTTGTAGGTGTGTACAAGCCAACTGGGGCACTGTTTCTGAGGCAGCCCAGCTATGAGCACGGGCTGCAAAACCTGCCCAAGCAGCAGTGCAAGGCTTTGGGTGGCCAGCCCTTACTGGGTAATGGCTCCCATGTCTAAATTGTTTTCTATACTTTCTCCTAAGCCATCTTATCTCCACAGCTGGCACCTTTTTATTTATTTATTTGCACTGTAATCCTGACTCTGGTACAGCTGTATTTTCTAAGGTTTTGGTAAAAGATATATTTGAGAAGTACTTTGGTCCAAACAACACACAAATAAGAAGGAAAAGAGATTGTTAATTTGCAGAACTGTGAAGTAGGGCAGGTTGACAACAGGGGAAAGGAAAGGAGAAGGATACTACATTCCTTTTAACTCCCATTTTCCAGATGAAGGAAGAAAATTGGCAGTTTTCACCTTATAGGAAGCTTTTAAAATGACATATTTAATCAGCAAAGTGACCTTAGAAATCTGAAAAGTAAGAGTGGCATCCTCTGCCTTTGCTGAGGTAGAGGAAGGAGCTGGAAGAGCCTGCCAGGGTTAATGAGGATCAAACAAGCCATTCCAGACAGCTGGATTGTTCATTGTGTAAAACCACATTAAACCATGAGGACTTTGCTGTCACACCGTGAGCTGGTCAAGGCAACGATGCTTGCTTATGTATTTGTTTATTTATTCAATTTACAAGAGACTTTGGTCAGCACACTCCCTTAGGGCACGTATAATAAAAACAGTACATCAATTAAATAGCGATGCTTACAGCATTGACAGAGTGCCTAACGAAGGACTTTGAATTCCTCCAGGCCTGTCCCTTTGGGGAATACTCAGCTTGTAGCTCTCACACATCTGGAAGGTTTGGAGGAAAAAACAGGCTGCCTGAGTACATGGATGTACCTTGAAGCACAATTTGAAGGACAACAGGAGCTTCAACTGTTGTCTTACAGCTGTAAGGGAAGAGAATTCTCCAGTTTGCAGCCCTACATGAGAGAAACCTGAGATTTTTAAAGCTATTTATGTACTACAATCACAAGTAGGCCCTAGTGGGTGTTCTCACTTGCCCTGTTTTTTAATTTTAATTTCAAACTTGTTCAGCCTACAAGGGAAAATCCCACGAGGTACCAGAATGCATCTATCTAGCTAAAAATCTGGGCCTTGGTTGAGTGTTGCTACAGCATCAACAACCTGGCAGAGGGGCAGCCTCTGAGGTCTCTTTTATAGCTCTTTGGTCAAGCTCACTAAGAGCTAAAAGTGTAATGTTTATTAAGGGTCTATCATAGAACAAAAATATGCCTTGAAGAAAATAAAGAGCAAACCAAACAAAGCTCTTGTGCCACTCAGTTAATATCAGCTCCCAGCCATGTGGCATGTCCCACATGTGTCCCTGTTTCCTACCTGTGTTCCTCATTTTCTCCATTGTATAGAGTGGCCAGTGCCATGGAGAGAGAAACTCAGGACAACTGTTCTGTTTCCATAATGGCAGTTTTTGTAGGGTGGTGATGGATCCAGACAGAGTGTCCCATCTTGTCCTTTGGGTCATATAGAATAAGTGGTCCTGGACAAGAAAAGTTTTATTTTCCTTTTTAAATCCTGACTCACTGCCAGCAGGTCCACAGGAATCTATGGGGAAGCCACAGCCTGTCTAGATGCATAAAAAGAAGCAGACAGACAAAATCTGATTAAACCTGACTCTAGACTTTCCTACTCAGATATCTTTAGTCATAAAAGCTACCATTAACCTAAGGGTTAGTGATTTGTTGTGCCTGCTTTTTAGCATTTCCAACTTGAAATACCCCAGAGGTTGGCTTTTTAAAGCAGATGTTCACTCTTATTTACAAGCAGAATACAGATGTTCTGCTCTGTCAGAGCCAGACGAACCTGTAGATGCACCAACAAACTCAGGCCAAAAGACTTTTGGTCCAGGCACCCTAAAATCATGGGCTACTTCTGCACCAGGTGACATTAGCTCAGATTATTTTCTGCACCTGTAAATCTTGACAGGTGATGTTTAATTTCTGAAAGGGTGTTGGCAAAGATCAATTAGGTAATGCCTATAAAGTGCTCTGCAGGCGTCCTGCAGAACCACTGCTGGGGCACAGTACTCCCCTTCCTTGCCATGCTCAGTGGGAGCACTGTTGCTTTAAAAAGGGAGCTTGTCCAAGCTCTCCTCCTCCACTGGATCTAAGATGGATGCTCCTGCTGCAGCACAGCCTGTGAGCAGACTTTGCCCAGCCTGCTTTTTTTGTTTTCCCTGGAAGCTTGCTCCAGACAAGTCAGCTGCACTGCAGACTGAGCAGAAGCAGGAGGGCAGCTCTCCCCAGGTAAGCTACCACTGCTCCAAAGCTGCTCATTCCCATACCTGGATGGGGCAGCACCAAGGATGCTGCCATCCTGAGAATTATGGTCCTCTCCGTCCGTCTCTCTGGCTGACTCACAACAGCTCTCAGCCAGGCAAGAGTCAAACAGCTCTGGGCCTGGGCTCTCTTGCCCTCCTTTCCCGGCTGACTGGCATAAATTTAGTTATGAGGAGGACAGGGAGGCTCCTGTTCCACAACCAAAGCTGAGCTTGTGCCTGTTCCTTTGTGTTAGCATTGTCCCTGTGGAGGCACTTCTGAATGACGTGGGAGCTGCCTGTGGCTCCAGGGCCCCGGGGCCCTGCTGTGCCTGGCAGCAGCCCCTTCAGCCTGTGCTGGGTGAGGAGGTGGTCTTCAGTCACCACACAGAGCTGGGGGCTGGCTCAGGAGGGATCTGCAGGCTCTCCTAGGCCTGCAGTCACTGGGCGCAGTTTAGGCTCTGTTGGCTCCTTTCCCTCAGAAGTGCATTGATTTTCCACTAAGCTCCTCATCTTTGAGGCATTAAAAATGTCATCTGTAGAGGACTGCGCACTGGGCCCGCCAATAACTCTCTCTGAGTTTGTCTTTATTTCACCTTACTGTTCCCATGGACTCTTTGGAGGACACACTTCCTCTGTGTAGCATCATTTTAGGAAGGTCTTTCCTTTCACCTTCCCCAGGGTAGACCATTTGAGGTAGGAGACATTCCCAACCAATGCAGAGTTGGAGGTGTGCTGTTCCTCAATGTCTTCCATTTACAGGACTTTTCCCTTGGCCAACCGTGACAGACCCTGCTTGTACCCCCTAACCCCAGGGACAGAGAATGTTTGGGCAGTGCTGTCAGGGTGAAAAGTCCCAGTCCTGGCTTTAAAAGGCATTCTAGAAAGGGAAATGCGCTGTAAAGAGCCAGTGGTCAGTGCAGACCGGGAAAGATTATTGTCACTAGCCCTGTGCTTCTCCCTGGACATGCCCCAGCAAAGAGGGTCAAGCAGAACTGTGAGGACCGAGGGAGCTCTGTGACTGAGAGTGCCTGGTCCAGAAGCTCCCATGAATGAGAGAACTGATAGCATTCCCAGGTAACCCAGAATTAAACTCCCTTTCCTCCATCTGTTTTTTTGTGAGTCACAAGGCTTTACAGCTAGTATTTAAAGCCATGGCGATGGGCATCATCCCATGGAGGCAGAGAGAAGCTGCTGTCTGTGCCACACACAAAAGCAACAGTCTTCCAGCTTTCTCTGGGTAACCTTTTCCTGCTGTGAAAAGTGGTCAGGTTACAGAGAAAGACGCACAGGAACTGTTGAGAGAAGAGGAAGTCTTTTGGAAATATTTTTCTTCAGCCAGGTGGCACCTCTGTGTGAGCTGGAGTCAAGGGCAGCTCTCCATCCAAAAGGACAATGGTGGGCATTGATGTTTTTTTTCTTTGTTGACAGTGGTTGTTTCCCAGATGTGGGAAAGAGATGGTGGATATATTTAATAAAGGGATCTGCAACCTCTGTTCCCCTAATTACACCTAAGGGCATCCTATGTGTCCACTGTGTCCAGAGGCAAGATCCATAGTCTGTCTTTAGCATGTTGAGGTTAGAAATGCCAGCAAACAGAGAGCCAAAATAGATGTTGTCATACAGATGCTTTTGCTACAATTTTGATGGAAAACTTGATGTAGAATTTAGCTGTGACCACAATTGCATTTCTTATTTGTGAGTTTTTCTTGGGTTTTGGTTGGTTTTGGTTTTTTTTCATGGAATGAGAATTTCATAGCTGAAAAACCATTAAATGCTAAAAGCTGTGAAGATAGTGGCATTTGCCAGAAATGAGAACAGAATTTCCTGTTACAGGAATCTGAAGGAAATCACTGACAATCTTCCTGACTGCTGAGAAAATGCTCACTTTTAATGGCAGCTGGGAATATGGATACATCTATATAGAGAGAAAGTTGTAAAAAAATTCAAAAATCAAACATCTGGTAATCAGAACTTCTTTCTCTATATGTCAGGGAGAATTTCTCTGGAAAATGTCACAGAGGAACCCAAAGGTGTTCTCCTGCTTTTAGCACATGTGGTGACAGCCTGGGTTCAATTCCAGCATGAAATGTGTGTCTGCTTCCCTCAGCAAGGGTGCCTGCACCCTTAGCCAGAGCAAGTTTTGGACACAGTAATAAGGAGCAAGTAATGTAAGGCTTTACAACATAAGACTTAGATTTAGGCCTGGTGCACTATTTATTTATTTATTTATGCCTGCAATTATGGCTCAGTTGAGTGATGTTTTGCAATCAGGATAACAGATTTTCTTTCAAAACGCTAGTAATGTGGAAAATTCACTTCTCCAAAGTGTCAAATAGCCTGACCTTCTCATGAATTCTGATGTATCATTGGTTTTATTTTTACTTCTGCTTTCATCAAGCACTTTTTCTTTCTGATTATTATTTCTCTCTAAATAGTAGTAACATATGACACAGGAAATAAAGGCTGGGTTCTGGTTGTTCCTCTCTGAGGCTCCCAGCAGCAGTCTCAGTACAAGTGATGATTGTACAGACACAGGTTTTCCACCAAAAGCCACTTATGGGAACCACATTTGAAAATTAATCCAGGGCCTTACAAAATACTTCCAGGAAATGGTCAAGGTAACAGTAATGGTTTTTTACTTGTGGGGGTTTTGGGGGAGAAGTTAATTTGTTTTTTGATTTTGTGATTTTTTTTTTCCTGTCTCCTAACTTTTACTTAGATCATGAAAGGATTTCAAACATGACTCTTAGAAGATAGATTCTTTACTTGCCATCAGCTGGGTATAGTCCCTATCAACTTCCCATCTTGTGGGCCATTAATGATCACCAACATTTCAATTCTGTGTGATCCAAAGGCAGTGAGGGCTAAGCAGTGTATGTATTTCAGAAACCAGAGAGATATTTCTTGAAAGTAGATTTCCCCTTTGAAACTCTTTTTGGCAATATAGCACTGTGCTCCAACTAGTCCAAATCCCAGGAAGAATTGCTTCCAAGTGCTTTTTTATTGAAGTCCATACCCTGAACACACCAGAAATTGTCAGAGGAATGGCATGCGTAAAGCTCAACATAAATAAATGGCCTGAAAGCAATAACATGAAGTACAAATATTAAGTGTTGCATGTGGTAAGGGATATCCAATTGCACGAATACCAAATGTGTATTGATTAGCCAGGAAGCAGGGAACGGTGGAATGGTGTAGAAATTAATCCCAGAGTGAGTCTCAGTGAAAAATGAAAGGCTGTTGCAAACCTAATGTAAAAAACTTGGACTATATTTAGAGAATTACTGTAAGTGAGAGATGGGAGCTATTATTGTGCAGGGCAGTGTCACTGTTTGGATACACACTTTGAGAAGGATGGGGAGATTTTAGAGGAAAACACCAAGGACATTAAGGGTTTTATAGTGTAGTAGCTGTGGTGGAGTTTGAAAGAATTAAGTAGAACAAGGTGAGATAATCAATCTCAAATATACATCTTCAAATATATAGAAGCTGCTTTTTTAAGAGTGACTGAGATCTATTTACCGACAACTTTTCATAATGAAAAAGAGACCAGTTAGAGAGGATGCATAACTCGTTTTTAAAGTCATGACATGGAGAGAATGAATAGCAGTTAACTGTTCCTAGTTCCTTTCATTGCAATATTTTTAGACAGCTGGAAAAGATGTCAGGGCCAAGATACAGAATAAAGAAAAAAGATAGAATTGGAGGGCCAGAAAAGCTTCCCATCAGTGGATGGTATGGAAGTAGAATGGATTCAGGGTGAGGCAAGAAAACAAATGGAAAATTCCTACTGCTTCTTACTGAAGGAGTCTGGCTTGCACACAGGATGTGCATGCAGAGCTGGTGATCACAAGGAGAGGACTGTGGCCAGGCTGATGCCTCCACTCAATGCATGAAGCAAAGATGCGTGAGGTGCAATAATTCACTACACATTGACAAGCAGAGCTGGCCAGCTTAATGCTAGAAAGAGGTTATCAACAAAATTCCACGTAGACTAATCCCTCTTTTGTCCCAGCACCTTGGGTAAATGCTGCAGCTCTTAGTCCTTGGTGAGTTCTAGCACGTGGTGGCTGAGCTGATCATTTCATGCTCTTTTAGATGCATGTGTATTACACTATAAACACTTGAAGGAATCACTAGGTCTACATAGTGACATTAAAGTAAGGTATATATTTTTCTAAATATTCTGTGTGCGTTTCCACGCAGTGCCAGCAGGATCAGGCCTTTATTTCTTCTTAATTTGCCACAGAAAACCTTAAAAATGCTAATACAAGATATAAATAGGGATCTTCAGTTAAGTGGAGCTGTTTTGTATCTGTTGAGGACTGGCAGAAATACATTTGCTTTCTTCTTTCAAGGTGATATTTAATTAGAGCATTTTTTCTCCCCTCTCTCATATTTTTGTTTCAAATTTATACCTGGCTGGAGAAGTTACTTTAAAAAATTATATGCAGTTGGTGACTTTGTAAATGATTCAACAGATCAAAATTATTTTCATAAATAATTCAGACAGTTTTTCACTAGTTACAAATGTAGAACTATGCGGGGAATGTGGCACTTTAGAATGTATAAACACTTATGGACATGAGTACTTTTTGTAAGAGTATTCCCATTAACTTAAAAATCGCTGTTATAGGATGGCATAGTTAGAGATATGGGCATTAATTCCATCTTCAGGTGGGGAGATTGAGTCATATGTTTTCCAAGCTGCCTACCACATCTGAATTCTTGATGCATAGGTTTTTTCCAGAGCATCCAATCGATCCTCTGCCTTTCTCTCTGCCTCCATGCTCAGATTGCAAGGTGCTTGAGGAGAACTTTATATCTCCATGTGCCTGTCATTTCTAGGTGAAGTGAACCAGCAGGGTCTGCAGGAGCCTTAAGACCTTAAAAAGTGGCAACTCATCCCTGTCTCCATACGGTGATTTGTGAAAATGAAATCAGTTGTCACAAGGCCACTGTGTGAGATGGAGCAGCTGCTGCTCATGACAGTGGAATAGGGGGGTCCCAGCAGTCCCAGTGACATCTCACAAAAGTGGCAAATCTGTCTCTACACAGCTATCTCTGGAGCTCTTGCTTCCATCTCCACCCCAGTGGCCCTATTCATCTCCTCGCCCCTTAGAACCAGTTCAAACACAGGTCTGGGTGAGGTGTTGAAAGATCACAGATCAGCAGCTCTTGAGCTGGTATTTGGTGACTGTGGAGTCTTTCCTGGGCAGACTTTAATGATCCCTGCTCACAGCGCAGAAGGTGGGACCGTATCCTGGGCTGCATCAAGGGAAGTGTGACCAGCAGGTTGAGGAAGGTGATTCTCCCCAACTACTCCACTATGGTGAGACTCCCCCAGGAGTGCTGCATCCAGCTCCAGGATTCCCAGTGAGGGAAAAGCTCAGACCTGTTGGAGCAAGTGCAAAAGTGATCAGAGGGCCGGAAGTTTGGATTGTTCAGCCTGGAGTAGAGAAGGCTCTGTGGAGACCTCGCTGCTGCTTTTCAGTGTGTAAAGAGGCCTGTATGAAGTATAGGAACAGAAATCTTCTGTTGTGATAGAACAAGGGGTAATGCTTTGAAACTAAAGGAGAGTATATTTAGACTAGATATAAGGAATTTTTCTTTTCCCAGTGAGGGTGGTGGAACACAGGCACAGGTTGCCCAGAGATGTAGTGGATATCCTATCCTTGGAAACATCCAGAGGCCAGATTGGACAGGGCTTTCAGCAACTTGATCTAGTTGAAAATATCCCTGCTTGTTGAAGGAGAGTTGAACTACATGGCCTTTAACAATTGCTTCCACCCAAACCATCTGTTCAAAAGGGAGATGGATTTTCAGGCAAACTAAGCCCAAGCTTTTGATACGCACCAACAGACAGAAATCAGCAAAATGAAGGCTCAATGTTCCATTGTATACCCCAAAATGACCAGCTCACAGGAAGTATAGACATAGCTGAGGTCCTTGAAACGCTCTGTTCTGTCTAAAAGACAGAACAGCTGTAAAAACTTTGGTTTAGACCAGAGGTGTGAGACTGTTCTGTTCTTAAGGAACAAGTGAGACAGTTGTGTGCAATCATTTCTATTTTGATGGGGATCTTTCAAGTTTGTTTTATATTTACGTTCTCTGGTTCCCTTTGTATGTGCTGCCTGTGGTGCAACAAGCCTTTTTGCTTTTTCTTTTATCTGATTCTTTGAGAAGACAACTTCTCTTTAATCACTGTCAGAGCCAGGTTTAGTTTTAAGCGGCTTGATTAGTATTCAGGGACTTCAGAGAACAGCAGCAAAGAAGATGGTTTTGAATTCTAACATAAGATTAGAAGCAAGTTAATAATCACATACCTTGGCCAAGGGTTTATAGATCATCATGATCTTCTCTTACCTGATGGATGTTGTAAGGGTTAGTGGATTTTTTAATGGCATAGCAATGGAACAAAAAGTTGATTAGTGACAGCAGGGAAGGGGAAATGCATAAATGTATACCATAGTACCAAAACTTAAGCAATCTTCTGAACAGAAACAGCTGAGAATTAAGAAATCCTAAAATCAAGCATCCTAGATGCTTTTGACTAGCCAAGATAGTCAAAGGTGAATACCTAAAAATTCTTTATGATTCTACAGGTCTTTTTTTTTTTCTTTATTTTTACTTGCAGTGGTCTTCTTGTTTCTCACATGTTATGTCTGGTGCAAAGCTAAGTATTCCTGTTTGAAGTAGCTCCAGTACAGGAGGAGGTACATACATGTTAAGTGAGCAAATACCATGCAAACATGATCATAATACTTCCTGAAATGTAACTCAGTTGCTCCAAGTCATCACTTCCACAAAATGGTGCACTGTGCAAGGCAGACAGACATCTTTGGAAAACCTGGAGCTGAAAGGTTGGCAGCTTCCAGAGGGGCTGGTAGAGCAGGAAAGGTCTTAGCAAGCTGTGGCTGTGAGCAAGTGGCTGGATCAAAGCACTCAAGCCCAAAGAAGGCTGGAGGGCTCAAAAAACTGATCTGTGGACTCCTCATAGAGTAACACCCACAATTTGTGTTCTGCATATCCCATCAGCAGAAAGATACAGACATAGATTTTCCAAGAATCCTTGCTCCTGCAGTATGACTGTGATTTAAATGCCTTCCTGGCAAGTGGCAATCTACTTGTGTGTGTGATAGTGAAAGTGCTGTTGTAAAAAAAAAAAAAAAAGATAGAGAAGGATCTCTGAGGAAATGTTTTCTTACGGCATTTTTCTATATGTGATTGTCACTTAATGGAAATAAATGTCTTGGCCAGTTGCGACATGAGTTATTATTCAAATCTGTCACTGGAATAAATCTTTCTTTTCTGAGATTTTCCCAAATGACTGTGTGTCAGGTAACTGGCTTTCACTTGAAAGCAAAGATTAGCTGAAGTGTGAAGGGATGAATTTTGTGCCTTGCAAAAGACTTGGGTGCTTGCTGTTTGGTGCCGCTTAATACTGAAATGAAATCACAGGTGAAACCTGTTCTGGTTGAAAATCTGCAATGGTGGCAGGGGCTGGGGAAGAAATGGGAATATTAATGTGCAGATATGTCTTCCTTTTTGAAAGCATGAGCCAGCTGAATGCAGTAAGATCCAAATGGTCCAAGAGGCTGGCTGATTGTCTTTTCCTTCTTTGAAATTAGAATTTGGAAATAAATGCAGGTGATTTTAATGAGGCCATATGCATATTAATCAGAAATCACATTTGTGTGGTTGAGTTCAGTTTTCAATCAGGACCCCATGTTTAAAACATTGAAAAGTACAGATGTGATGCATTCTTCTCGTAGAAATGCTAATGATTGGTACAGATTGGGAATTACTGATCACTGAAATCTCTAAGATGGGTGGCTATTAGAAGGGCCAAAATTGTTTAATAGCACAGTTTTCTGGCATTTTATAGTAGTGTCTCCTAAAAATATTGCCAGGCCACCCCCATCTCAAATTACAGCTTCTAAGGCCAGTGATGTAGTGAGCTCACACCTTAAGGTAGCACTGTGATTCATGTTTTAATGATAGTGGCTGCTGGCTGTAACTATGGAATGTATTGTCATGGAAACTATGCTTTTCTATATTTACACCAGTGCTGGTTATGCGAGAGACAGTGCTTGAAAGAAGAATCTGTATAATATATAGCTTAATAACAAGATAGGCAAGTAGGAATAAACAGATCAAAGATTCAGCAGTGTTACAGCTGCTGTTTGTCACCACAGTACTTTTCTAAACAGGCTCAGTGGCTGTTCCAGAGAAGTGGTGCTGTGATGTCACTCTGGGCTCGTGGGTCACCAAACTTAGTTTATTGAACAGCTGACTGAGGGGCATCCGTGCAGTGAACTCCCATGGCACATGGGCTCACGCCCAGGCTGCTCGGGAGAAAAGTGTGAGCTGAGGGAATTGAGGACAATGGTTTGTTAGAGCTAGTTATTTGCAAAAAAGAAATCTTCAGAAATGGAACTGGGTTGTAACTCTGACTGTGGAACAGCTCTATCTGCCACTTCCATCTAGAAACTGCTGTAATTTTACTGAGCTTGGGCTCTTCCAAGTGTTAACTTCAAAAACAGAGAGTGAGAAAGAAGAATCAGAAAACATTATTCCAAGCTGAAATTTAACTGCACACTAAAATTAGATAAAAATGAAGTTATTGTATGGCATAAGAGTAGGAACAAAGATGTTTAAGAAGTTGGTTCTTTTATGGCTTTGAACTTTGCAAAGCAAGGGTAAATTATACTGAAGAAATTCTACCTGTAGATATATGCATATGTGCAGCACACAGAGACATGTATATATCCTTATATAAACACAAAATCTTAGTAGAAGAGGTTGCCTAAGTTAGGGTCTGCAATCTCAGGCAGCTTTTTAAAAAAAATCCTGTGCTAGTCATTGTCTGTACTGCTTGATCTGGCTTCACTGGGACCTCTATTTGCCATTTTCTCTGTTCTGTTGTATAACAAATTTCTACTTCGGGTTCATTACAGAAAACTGTTTCAGTTGTGACTTAAAAACTCACTTGCGATTGCCAGGGAGACAAGCTGCTCTCATTTCTTTAGAAAGAGTTTCTAATTTGATGGGCAGAGCTTAGTGAGTCACAGAAAAGCAGGGTCAGGGCACTGTGAAACACCTCCTTGGTTTACTTTGCTATCAGCTGTGAAATCATTAAGGGCATCACTTGACTTTCCATATCACGGCCTTTTCATTTTGTATCTGTGTCTGCCATGACCAAACCTAAACCTGGAGGATACATTAATCCAACTTTTGATATAAATAATCCTCTTAAAAAGCACAGCTAGTGATTTGCTTATCCAAGTGCTTTATTATGCATTTTCAGCTAGTGTTGCTTTAACTGAAGGAGCAGTGACAGCTGCAGAATCCAAACCAGCATTATGCTCCCAAACTTCTTTAATTATTGCTTTTCTGGTTTACAGCAAGATGTTTCCAGGTTTCAGGATAGCAGTACTAGCTGGAGTCAGTAGCTACAGTGCCTCCAAAGCAGAGTTTAAGGAGGTTTGACTCTTTAGCTTCGTGCTGGTGCATTTTCCGGGTAATTCCATATCTTTATTCAGTGTCTCCTGCAATCCTTCAACCTGTCTATTTGTAAATTTGTGCCTGGAGAAAGCTCCCATGTGGCAAGCCAGGATTGGATAAATGTTGCTTGTATTTCCCTTATTACAAACTCCCAGCATCTGTGATTTTCAGCTCCGAGTACAGTTTGTTTCCTGCTGAGATTCATCTATTTGGGGAAAGCAAAGGTCATCGCTTCTCCGGAGTTGCGACTGATTTGATTCTTTTTCACGGGGAGGCGCTGGGAAGGGAATCCTTACTGGAATGCATATTGATAAAGGCTGAGGATCCTGGCTTCTTAGATAAGTCTTTTTTTTTTCTCTTCTCTCCACACTATGACTATGTATTGCAGCAACTCACTGGCTTTTTACCAAATCAGGAGCTGCAGTATTTTTCTTCCGATGGAATAATTTCAGCCCACTTCAGCTAGCATGACAATCTTATGTGATTGTTATGAGTAGGCGTTTACATCCTTTTACATGCTAATACTGCCACACCTGCTAGTTCCCCTCATTTCCATTTCTCTCTCTTTTTTTTTCTCTTTTTTTTTCCTTTTTTTTTTTTTTTTTTCTTTCCCCCGATGTGAAAACTAATTTCCCAGAGGAAGGGAAATCCTGAGATCCGTGATCATTGTTGCATCGTTGATTCACCAACAAAGAAGGGGATGGCTGAATGGGACCCAGGTAGAGATTCAAGCAGGCTGCTTCTGACCAGCAAGAGGAAAGCTAGCTGTTGAGCAGCATATGTTGCCACTCCATGTGCTGTGTTAGCTACTTGTTTTCAGCCTTCAGTAGGCTGCCACTACTGCAGCACTCAAGGAATGTGCCCTATTGTTAAAAATTCTGACTGCTTTACACCAATGATTTGCCACTGCAAAGTTGCATGCACCAACAACACTTTATCCTTGATGTTTGGATGCAAGGTAGGATGTGGTTAATGTATTTAAATGCATGCTGTAACTCCTTTGAATATCTGTGCTGTTTAATTTCGTGTCTGACTAGAGATTTCAGTGCAAACTGCGATCCGCTGGCTATAAATTAGGGCTTACAGCCGGCATGTTTTAAACGCTAGAGAAAAAAAAATCAGAAGTGAAGCTTTCTTATTTCCCAGGGTTAGACGAGTAGAGATTTACACGGGAGAATTACGGATTATGAAGCATTTGTTTTAGAGTTGATTGTATACTTAGCTAACAGTGCTAAGATTGCTAAAGCACTGCTTTGCTATTTGCCTGGCTTTATTGATTTGGATGTGTATACTGTTATTACAAAAACACAATCAAGCCAGACCGAATGTGTTTTTTCCCATTTATATTGCTGACATGGTTTTAACCAGAAAAGCAATACTGAAGTATACAACCCTGCACGTCTCTGTAAGAAAGAATAAAGTAAGCTCCCGATCCCATTTTTAGGTATAGAGGAATATCTTTAAGTAAGTGTTTTCTTCTACAGACTGGACAATCATTTAATTTCCATTTAAATTTAAATCATAAGGTGGCGCAGTTAGCCAGAGAAGTTTTTTCCTGGCTGTGTAATGCAGCCCCATCCCCATATTTTTAACAATGGTGTTGGATTGGACTACATTTCCCCCCACATACATCCTGGCTTGACGTTTGAGTATAACTGATGTTTATTATTTTACTGAAATAATTGTGAAATGATGACATGCTTTTAAAAGTTTTTGTATTTGGGGAAAAAGTTTGGTTCTTGGATGACTGGGTCAATCATAATGATTTTACAAGGGGGTTACATTTTTTGTCCCATTCTGTTTCCTTGCTCTCCTTAAATAATGAATAATATTAAAACTGTTCCTCTGGCTAAATAGAGTAGGAAATCAACAGTTATATATATATTTAAAAAGTAGTGTCAGTAATGACTTTAAATCATTAACTTCATACTTGAACTTTACTAACCCTCAAAAATAGCTAAGCTGCATAAATAAATTTTAGTTATGCAGTCCACAAACTATGGAACACAGTATGCTTTGTGAGTTCCTGTGTGACAGAGTAGCCTAAATAAAATGAAAAGACTTTATGGAATAGGTAAGAGATGACCCAGTGCTGCCTAAACGTATATCAGCTAGAAATTATTGACAGCTCATGTATTGCTTCATATAATACCCTAACTCAAACTTGGTTATAGTCAAACACAAATTATTCGTGTATCTTCTGCTTTTCCTCTAACTATGGCCTGCCTTATATGTCTGGTTACTTGAGGCTTTCTTCAACTAAAGTTTCTTGTTTCTCCCCTTCTGTTTTAAATAGGCAAAAATATGTTCTATTAGTGAAAGGGTTATAATTTAATTGCTGTGTCATGATGCCACTAGTGATATAAATAGCATTAAGAGTTTGTCAGATTTTTTAATTTGCATTTTTATAAGAAAAAATACTAATTTTTTACTTTAACTTTCAAACCTTAAGTCCTCTTGTTTTCAAATGTTAAATTATAATTAATAAAGGTGAATTTTTAGTCAGAGGAAATTAAATGCAAGCCACCCTTCTATAAAGGTAGGCCAGTGGCCTAGGGACTAGTATCCGATTTGTATTCCTGCCTGTAAGCATGATTTTCAAAGGATATTCTTTGATGCACTTAAGTTCTTTCAAGATTTTCAGATCCTGTTAGGAGGAAGCAGGAGAATAAAAATCATAAATTTCAATTTTTTTTTTCCTCATCTTTCTTTAGTGCTTCAGGCTCATTACATTAGTCACAGTCAATGTTTTATCTTCTTGTGGTGGTGTATGAACTACTTCTCAAATGAAAAGTGGATGTGTGGGGTAGTGATCATTTCCAGAGAGATGAGAAGGAGCACAAGTGAACTTATTTATCTTGGGCTGGTTCAACACGTGTCCAATTAGTACCCTTTGATAGTACCATCACTGCTTGTTACACTTGTAAATGTACAGAAATCACCTCACTTCAAATACCTTTTTCTCATTTTTGTTTGTTCTGCAGCCCATATTTGAATTCATGACTTTTTTGCTCTGGATACACACGGGGTTATATTTCCAGATTTATGGGTGCAGATCCATTGTTAACAGCCAAAGAAGTGTGAATAAGAAGTAAGACTGTTTCTTTCTAGGAGATGTTTTAGTCACATGGCATGAAGTCATGGATCTAAGCATGCTCATAATATTATGACTTCTAGAATCACGTGGTTCTTGAACTCAGGAAAGACTGTAATATCCTGAAATGACACTTTATGTTCTGGGTGACAGAGGAGAAAATAGGTCCTCAGAATATAAAATCTAGATGGTGGAATAGACAACAGAGGAATTCAAAGTACAGGCAAATATTTCCAAATGTTATTAACTGACTTCTTTCAAAAGGACAGGGAAAGTTGAAGTATTGCTTACACTCTTGATTTACAGTTTTTAATTTTTTGTTGCACACAGACTTTATCCTGTGGTTGGAGAAATGAGTGAGAGAAATAACACGACCTCAGGACCATCAGACCCAAATTTATCAGTTCCCCATGCAATAGTTTTACAGTCTTCTCATTCCTAGCAGGTGGTGCCAGGGAGTTCATGTGGTGGGGCAGGAAGAGGGTGCACATCTTACCACACCATATGTTGCAAAGTTCAGTGGAGGAGCTCTCACTGTGTCTGTGAGAAGCTTTGCTTATCAGCTTGATTTCCTGGATTTTGATAGTTGTCCTTGTCCTGGACCTTTCCTTTCAATGATGCCCAGTTTTGTGATCCTTGACTTTGAAACTGCAAAGAATTCAGAGCATTTTAATTTGAAAGACAGGTCAGTGTCTACCTGAATTGACACGATTGCACTTGAACACATTTGAACACTTTTTCAGTTTCTAGTAGGGAAGTACCCGTATTCCCATCACAGCAGTACAGAGCTGAAGCAGAAAGAGGATAATCAGGTTGTAAAATACAGCCCTCAGGTGCCAGGAGGTGCTGTGCAGAGCTGTCTTGTTCATAATCCTGCAGGACTGGCACATGGCTGTCTCTCCCCTGAGTCAATGAGAAGCTCCACAGCTACCAGACAGATTCAGTTCCACAGAGTGAAGGAAGGTTTGTGTCTAAGACAGACCCATGTTCATGGATCTCCATCGAGAGGAGTGCACAGGCAGATATCAGATTCTCACTGAAGACACTGAAACTTAAATGCGTGCTAAAATGTCAGTATGTGCTTACTCACTTTGCTGAATTGTTTGTTCAGTATTGCAGAAGAGTTATCTGCTGGCTCTTAATATCCTGTTCATTTTGCTCTTATTAAGAGTGCTGGGAAGGGATTTCAGGTTGAGTGACATGTTTCTTAAATTATATTTCAGCCACAGTTCTGACTCTCAGATGGAAGTGTTATTCTGCCTTACCTCTTCTACTTCTATATATTGACAATAGATGTTGAGGAGATTCCATTGACTTTTCTGTTTGTTGACCTTGACTAGCTATTTTGATTAATCCTACTTTCCTTTTGATTTAGGTTTATTTTTATATCTGTCCTAGCATAATTTAATTTCTTTTTAAAGAGATAAGATATACTTACCTCTTTTCCCTGTCTCCTTTCCTTTCTCCTAGTACATTTATCAAAATCAGTCCTCCAGCAAAATAACTGGTTTTGGTTGGCTTTTTCTCTTACTATTTCTCAGTTTTAGCTGAAACAGCCAAATACTGACATATTGCACTATCCAAGGTGAGGACATTTTGAAAAATTATTGAAATGAAGATTTTATTAGTAAAACAAACAGTAAGTGGTATTACTGAATATCTTGATGTTGGTATACATTATTTTTATCCTTACCAAACTGTTAGAAAACTAGTAGTTTTCTGTACTGGTATTCTTAGTCTCTTGAATGAACTCTAGTATGTCACTTAGTTCTTAACTAAGAATATTCTCTCTGCTGTCATAAGCTAGACCTGGCTATTTTAAGGAGCAGCACTTTGACATGACAGGAAAGTACTTCTCTAGGTATGATATACAGCAACCTGCTGAAGGCCTTGCATGCTTTAGCTTCTTGATGTACCCACATGAACTCAAGTGCAATGGATGCAACTAGACAGAACACTCGTTCAAATTCCAAATGATTTTTCACAACAGTCTCCCAGCCGTGCCCATGTATCCTGATTTTTTCACATTACAGAGTAGGTTTGGGGTGTGGAAACAGGATGCCTTTTTGATGAAACTAAGCAGAAGGATTCACTCCAGAAACACACCAAGAATTCTGCAAAATCTTACATGTATTCAGCTTATAAAAGCAGGTTAACACTATTTCAAAGGAAAACCCAAAACACAGGTGTGGTGCTGTGATTGAGCTCTTCTTACCAGCTCTTCATTCTGTGGATCCATTTGTGCTGCTTGCTGATGTGTACCTATCCTCTGATTCCACTGGCATATTTAATTTCTTACTTTTTGGGGGGCAGAACTGGAGAGATGTAAAAATACAAAAAATCCATGGTCGTGCTTACTTCTGCAATCCATCTGTAGAGACTGGTGTATTGTACAGGGTTCCAGAACCCTCTGAAGGAGTTTGCTGCCTATTCATGGACAATCAGCAGAGTAAGTCAGCTGGAACATTGCTGCTGCTCTCTATGCATAACACTGACAGGGGCACTGAGGAACCTACTTCCACATATTATTCTTGTTAGCCTACTGTGGTGTTTAAATAAAAGAGCTCAGCAATAGAAGGAGCTGCAGAAGAGATGCAGCATTGCCATTGGCAAGAGGCTCTGAGTGTGATCACTTGAGTCACAGAGGATTTGTGCATTAGTGCACAATACTCAAGGCAGGGAGAATTTTCTTCTCTGGCATTACGTTTATGCAAGCTGCACATGGGGTGTAAGCCCAAGCAAATTTACCTGGCTGTATCTTTTTATTTCTGTCAGACATTCACTAACCCCTTGCACTTTAGCACTTCTGGCTAAGGAAGAAGTGGTAGCTCTCCAGCAATTCCCACCCATCATCAGTGACTGTGGGGAAAAAAGAACTACACATTTTACTCCAAGGCCATCAGTCTGAGATCTGAGTAGCAAGTAGCAGTTTATGAGGCCATGGGACCCTGTCAGGAACTCCTCCCAGTATTAAAAAATGTATAAAGTGGATCCAACTCTTCATAAATTCTTGTTCCCCACCTCTGAGGAGCAGAGAGGAACTCTAGGATCTCTAGTAGAGAAGACTGTGACTTTGTAAATGATCCGGAGTTTCTTATCTTGAACTCAGCGTGGGTGCTGCAGAAATCAATATTACTGGAGACACAGGATGGCAGAAGCAGGAAGGTTCACGTGGGGCAAGGGGAAAAAAGACATGAGCAAAGATGATGCAGAGACAGCAACTTTGGGGTAGATGAGAAGGCAGGGTTCTGGGCAGGGGTCCTGAGGAGGTGAGCTGAAAAGAAAGCTGGTGAGGTCTGGCTAGATTGTAAATAGTAAAAAAGTTTTATCATGAACCTTCTGAAATTTTGGGCTCATGCTCTCAATCACACAGGAATTACTTGATCACTGGTTTGGGAATGCAAACAAGTGTTACCATTTTCTCTTATTTGGAGTGAGTTCACTTTCCAGTCACCCACTGGCACTGGCCAGCATCTGTGAGGGAAGTGCTGAGGTGTGTTTTTAAAAGCATCGAGATCAGGTGTTAAAAATATTTGTGTTTCTTTGAGAGCATTGTGTCACTTTCTGCCACTGTCCTGCCCACAAGCTCCCTGTACACTTTGACAGAGATGGGTGGCTAGTGGGAAATTCCCTGAGATAGTTTAAACTAAGAAAACAATGCTAAAAGTGTTTTTTTTTTTTTTTTTAATTAATGTGTCTTGTTTTGGTTTTTAAAAGTTTTTTACACTGAAAGAAAGCTCTATTGTAGGTGAGATCCTCAATCCCTATATCATTTTGAATCAGTGGTTTTGTTTCCCACGTTTTGACAGAATATTTTCTTTTGGCTGCTGTCAGCAGCTGGACCCTGGACTGGATGGCTCCCAGTGCTTGCTGTTGTAGAATCATAGGATGGTTTCTGTTGGAGGGGACCTTAAAGTACCACCTAATTTCAGCCCCATCTTGCTGTCATGCTTCTGTCATCACAAGAACATTCTCTGGTAGTGCAGCAATGGAGTCTGATATTCACCACTCCAAATTACTTCTAATTCACCTGGGGCTAAAGGTAAATTATATATCCACCATGAATGCCCTCTGAACTGTACCTTTGAACATACAGCCATAGTGGGAAATGGGTTTCTTTTTTGAGCTAGCAATAAAGAAGAGCTGATTGTTGTGGTTCATAAGTACTGCAAGAAAGTTTACCTATGGGAAAAGTAGGGCAGGAGGAACATAGCTAAGGGTTACTGAACATTTTGAAGGAGAAGTTCAGAGTTTTCTCAGGCATTTAAAATTTTTAATATATTTTTACTTTTAATTATACATAATAATTACATAAAGTGAGGTACGTTCAAATAGAAATGACTTGATGCTCAGCTGCATGAGCTGCTTGATTTTGCAAACTAATTATTGACTAAGAGAGGGATATATATAGACATTCATCTTAGCTGTAAGAGATGTCATAGAAGAGAATGGTGATAAAGAAGTGTTATATAAATATATTTAAGTGATAATAGCAATAGAACTGAAAACTGTCACTGAACAGTTCTCCTGATCTTTGAAAAGTAGCTTTTATGTTTCCAGTGTAGCTGTCAGAAATATTCTCATCATTAAAATTTATGAATTTATTGCTTTCACTTTTTTGGTTGTACTTCTTTGGCTTTAAGCATTTGCTATAGTATTAATAAACATGAAGGACAGGATTTTTCAAGAAAGCCTGGCTGAGGGTTGTGCTGAGTGTAATGGAAACCTGAATGAGAAGAAAGATTACTGATGGGAATTCCTCTGACTCCCTGTAGAAGTTAATGATCTGTAATCCCAGGAGAGATGGCACAGAATGATCTGATGAAGTATTAAGGCATTTTGAGCTATTCTTTTGAGTCACTTGGCTCTTGAGTGTTCTGAGAATATCCTGTATTTTTACTTGGGAAGTAAAAGTCTTCACCCAACTTTAATGAGGAATTGCACCAGTTAGCTACTTGAATGATCCCCACCAAGCCAGAAAAGCAGGTTTTCTGGGAAACCTTCTCTCAGTAAACAGGATTTTTAAAATTTTTCCTTAAACTGACATTTCAGAAATTTTGATTCTGAGAATCCTGACAGATCGCTTTGGGGAGATTTCCTTTAGGAGATGCTGACAGCTGTTCAGGGTATTTAAGATGGAATATGCCAAATATGAATGTTCAGAAAGTTGTAAGGTGCTGTCAGCACTGAAGTCCACACAGTGAATCACCTGAAGGCTCTGTAGATGTGTTTAATGTGTTAAAGAGCCTGTGCCAACACATAGCTGCCTGAAAAGGAATGTAGACTTATCACTTATTTGCAGGATGTGAGCTCATCCCCTGTGGAGACAGGCCTGTAACTTCAGGCCTTGGACCAGCTGCAAATGTTTAGAATATACCCATATTTCTAAGTAAAGGAAGACTAATATACTCAAGTACACAATTCCTGACATTCTGTATTGAAAATTTGTTAGATTTTTTCCTTGGCTGAATTTTGTGATGATCCTAAGCTCTTTCAAGACAATTTGTAGATGTCGTTGAGGGATTGTTCACTCCAGGAACTTCTTCCAAGAGGGAGTATGGATGACACTGCATCAAGGAAGATTACTTGCAGCCTACAGCCAAACCCCTTTGCTCTGTCTTCAAACACCTCCCACCCCTGCCCTTTGCGTATTTGATATTTGAGAGCGTGAAATGCATCTTGGATTCATTTATTAAAGATGCTGCTTTAGCAGCAACGTTGATGTGGGCCTCTCCCAACCCCTTGGCCTGAGAACCAAGGGTCGTGCTGAGAAACAGACAGGTTTAGCATAATGGATGTAGCATAAGGTCTCAATCATGGCTGCACCTCTCTGATCTTGAAAAGTGGAACCAATAGGTCAGATCTAACCTAGCCATAGCAGCTCTGTCAGGCTGGGTTCATCTAGACCTGTGACTACCACACGTGTGACAATCCATCTGAAATATCCCCAGGGATGCTGGTTAGAGGTCCAAGTCCAGAACTGTGAGAAACCTGTGCTGAATTCAGGGACCCCGTGTCCAGCACAGAGAGGTGCTCTGCCCCTCAAGTACTTCCCATCTTTGCTACTTAAACCACTTAATCTTTACCAGCCACAGGTGCTTCAAGTAAGAGAGGAGTTTAAATTCAGAGAATTTAAAGGTTTCATAGATAAAAATGCATTTAAATGTGTAATGCACGCTTGCCTACCACCTTGTAAGGCTTATAACAATGCCCTGTGAGCAGTATGTTGTTAAACTGTGTCAGTCCTGGCCCTTACCTATTTATCAGAGGTATTGTCTGGTGGCAGTGAGATGATTTGAACTTTGTACACATCCCAGGGAAATCCCAGTCTGTATAAAACATAATTCCATAACAGGATAGTCACCTCCATAAAACATTGAGAAAATAGCCTGTGCCAGAGAGAGTTCTGTGACCTTGATTTAGGACAGGGAATGGGAACTCCTTATTTCTATTTCTGGCTCTCACATAGATTCCTGTCATGGCCTGAGGAAAATTGTGCCTTGCATCTCTTTCTAGAAAACCAAGTTGGTAATACCTGCCTCAAAAGAATATTGAGAATTGGTAGTTATTGTGTGTAAACAGCACTGAAATGAAATGAACCGTGTAAATGCGATTGGTATAAGGACCAACATAAAGCCATGGTTAGGCAAAGATGGGGAGGATAAAGTGAAAATGGAATGATATCAGTGAAAATCAAATTATGTCCTTTTTTTCCCTGTGTTTCCCTCTTTCCACACTATTTATTTCAGTGAAATAAGTACTTGAAATACCTTGAAATACTATTATTCATCATTTTTTTAAGGTTCTTCCTCCAGATCTGAGGTTTCAAATCCCCTCTTTTTCCCCTTATCAAATTGTTGTAGATGAATTGCAAGTCCCTGCAAAAGGATTTGAAAAGAAAGTGCTGACAGGCTCGTATCTCCACCCATCCAAGATAGTGCTACTATCATCTAAATTATTATATTAAATTGCTGAAGGGAAGAAGCAGTTTCCAGAACTCTGGTTGGGTTTTTATTTTGCAAAGGTTTTTTAAAAATAGTCATTGGATGATGATACACAAGGAAGGAAGCTGAAAAGCAGATGAACATACACCTGTTGCAAGGAGGCAAATCAGTAACTGCACCATGCAAATCTTGTGAGTGTTCAGGAACTGTGGTTAGGCTGGTCGCTGGGAGGGACATTCAGCCCAGTTCAGGGGGCCATGTGGCTCTCAAACTGCACATTATATCCCAGGTTCTGCAGTCTACAATAGTTAAGCAAAGTGCTGTAGAGTCACATAAAATTCAGGACACAACAATTTGCAGAGCTGTGAGGGAAGGTCTTTTTAGTGTTCTTGTAGCTGTGTTTTGCACTGTACCTATAAAATATACTTTTCCTATTTATTTCTTTCCCTTGTCTGTGTCAGTCTCTGTGCTCAGATTCCTGGGCCTTAGCTAAAGAAAGGTAATAAATTGCCTGTGTAGGAACTAAACACTTGACAGCATAAGAAAGCATTGGCCATTTTTGCTCTGGCAAAACTAACTGAGGACTAACATTCTATACACAGCAGTTAGGGATATAAAATAACCAGGGCAATATGTTTTCGTAAGATAAACTTTGGTGATACATTTTGAAACATGTATTCCTTCCCAGAACAATTAAGAAAACTCCAGGGAGGAGGTGAGAGCAGAGGAGGGAGAAGAAGTTGACCTAGAAAATGCACTTGCGGGTCTAATTTTGTGTGTATGTACGTATTACAGAGGAGACTGTTGCACCACCTCCTCAAAGCCCTGGTGTTTTGCACTCTTTACTATATGCATCAACCCCCACGTGAGTTTCAGACATGCAGGTCTTTAATTTTTCAGCATTAAGGGTATGTTTTTCCTGTGTCTTGAAGATCGCAGTCCTGTAAAGGTGCTGGAATTGAGTAGACCAGAGAGAAGGAATTGAGACTATGTGAGAGAGACTTTCAGAGGATTGCAAGATCTGGTTATGAAGCAAGAGGTTTTGTATTGAAAGTGTTTGTATTTGTTGCAGGACCTTCAGGCTTGCTTCCTCATGGCAGGTACAGCTGTAGGGAAAGGGGAACAGCATCTTCCTCACAGAGCTGGGACTTGAGTCTCAGGCTATTGCTCCTTGTGTTGGAGGCAGCTTCCTAAAACAGAGGTTTAATTTGCTGTTTACGATTGCCTAATCTGAATGGATCCGATGTATAAACCTCTTACTGATACTAGATGGCACCACTTTTCCCCCACAGCATTAGTAACTACTACTTTCCTGTGCAGTTGGAATAAAAACTTCCAGTGTGCTGAGCCAGAGAAATGGAGATGCTCTCAAACTAATCCACATTCTGCGTGCAAGCACCAGCTGTTTCTTGACTGTTTTTGTTCACCAGGAGGGACAGCATAGGGCTCTATGAGTTAATAAAGTTTCTGTTATTAGATGAGAATTAGTTGTCCTGTAGTCTGATGAGTTTTCTTCTACTATCTTCAGTTAATCATAAAAGGAAGGAGCCCAGATAGGAATGGGTCATCTCACATTATAAGAACGCATACAAAGTAATCACAGAATCTTAGAAATGTTGATTGGAAAGAACCTCTATAAATGACCTCATCCAGGTTTCACTGAAAGCAGGAGGAATGAGAAGTGATTTAGCATGCAGCTGGGTACCTCTCTTTGCAGAAGAAATGGTTTGGGTTTTAAGTAATGCCAGGTGAACTATCACTGCAGTTAAAACAGAAGGAAATATGGAAAGCACAATTCAGAGTTTAAAACTAGGGAAAGGAAGTTGAGAGTTCTGAATGTTGCTCCCTGTTCTTCCACCGATGTAATAGAACATGTGTAGGAAGTTGATTTGGCCTCTGCTGATTAAAGCTGGGCATGTTGCCAGGGGCCAGGATGGTAGGGGCTTCTGTCACAGGGGTAGGGCATCACCTTTTATGCCTCCATTTCTAAATAAGTTCAGGAGGAGTTTGTGAGACTCTAAGGTCAAAATCGTTGAGATAATTAGGTACCAGCCCCCTTGGCTTTTGACAGGAATTAAGGACCTCCTAAGGATCTGCCCATGCAGAATTTCTTTTTCTCCAGTGCTTCCTTTATTCAGCCTATGCCTTATTTCCTCCTTTGCTTTACTTTACTTCTCCAGTATGCATATGTGCCTTCTCTGCTGTTCCTGGCTCTTACTTAAAATTCACTGTTAGACCCCAGGTCAGTCGATGTGGTTGGTTTGGGCAGGGAAGTTAGGAGAGCACTCCTAGAGAGAATCGTAGACAGGAAGAGGGATAAGTGTCCATACCCTGCAATGTATATGGACACACAAACAATCAGGTCACTGAACTCTGCACTTACCTGGTAGATTAGTAATACTCCCACTCCTAATTCTGAAACTTTGGTGACTGTAAGCCTTGGATGCTGGTGGGTGGGTGGGAGAAGCGGAGTGTCTGTTTAAGGCTGTACACTGCATCTGAAAGTGTCAAAAATGTTTGTGAGGCAAAGGTCTATTTGCCTTATATAGAAAATCCATGTTGTCACATCCCTGGAAGTTCTTATGCAAGAGTAAGAAGTCAAACAGTTCTTTGAATGCTGCAGTAAATAATAACATGACTTATTGTCAAAACCCTCAAAAGTTAAATCTAGCTAGTGCCTTTTACAGATTTCTTTATTAAGACATCTTTAACTCCTTGGATTAATTGCAACTAAAATTAAAAAAACAAAAAGTAAGGAAAAGGAGCAGATTCTGCTTTTATATTCCTGCATAATTTATTCCTCTAGTTAGATTGTGAGAAGCTGATGCAGAGACACAAGCGTGTTGTAGTGAAATACCTCCGTGTTAGTAATTCCAGATTTGGCTAAAGCTTGTAAATGACTGGTTTAAAGACCAAGGGACAGCACTTGATAAGACTCTATTCCTTGGTGGAGTTTAGGTGCAGAAAGCAGGGTTAGAGCTTTTTATGGAGATGCTTTTCTCAGACCTCAGTCAGACTTAGTACATAAAGAAATTTGGTTATTTGGTCTGAACATACTGTTTTCTTTTTAAGGGGCACAAGGCCCTGTCTTCTCTTGCTTTTCCTATCATATCTCCACAAAGCATCAAATGAGTATTAAGTATAACACTACATGTGGTCCCCTGGTATCTGTTGGATTTTTGTTGAATTAGGGCACAAAATTTACCAAACAGGACTACTGCAGCCATGAATTAGGTAGCTGTTTTGAGTACAAGTCAGGGCTTGGAAAACTGGTAAATTAGAGTAAACATAGCATTTCATCAGTTGATAACATTATATTGTTGCCTTCTTTATGTGAATAAAAGTTCTGATAATCTTCATTCAACAACTGCAGAGCAAAATTCCTTTTCCTGTTGTGACTAATATGGAAGAGTTTCTTTCCATTCAAAAAGACTGCCATATACTGCAAAGAATAAGAAAATAATGAAGCTGTAGCAGGACAAAAGAGAAGGTGCTGAAAACTGGAAAGAGCTGAACGTTTTTTGAACTTGTAACTCTTCAAATTACATTTTCTCTGTGTGAAGTTTTGAAAATGAAGTGAATGTCTCCCCTTGATAACCGTGTGCTGGAACCTACGGTGTGCAAGTAGAATAATGCTATGTCTGACACATGATTATATAATGATGCTTAAAGTTGAAGTGCCATTACCAAAAGAAAAAGACCTTATAGGCTCATATTTATTGTTTAACAGGTGAGATCCCAAAAGAAGGGCAAAGCACTTTATTTTTTTCCAATGTGTTTTCACTAATGCTAAAAATACGAGCTATAATTAAACGCTCTAAATACGAGCAGAGACGCCTGAGCTCGACAGCTTTTTGGTTTGAAACAAGCACCCTCCAGGTGGTGGTGACCTTCTGGCAGCATTTGCTATCGACCACAGCTGCTTCCATCGCTTCTTTGGCTGTAGATACCCCACGCTGCTTGCCTGCAGAGGATGCAAACAACCATTTAGCAGCTTGCTCTGAGCTACCACTTGACCCCCAAGGAGGGTGCAGACTGCTTAGAGACAACTGACTTGCTGCCATTCCCTGCCCCAAAGTGCACTGTCGTGCTCAAAGATCAGGTTCAGGTGCAATCCCACAATGGAAAACACACTTCAGAACAGGTGCACTTTGGAAAACAGGCAAATGGAAAAAGCTCGGAATTATTTTAAGGAGTTCTGTAGCTGTGGCTTTATATTATTTTGTTCTAAATATCTGCATTTAAGAAAAACTTTTATTAAGTCTATTGAGCACTTCTAGTCACTAGCCTTAGGGGAAAAATGATATTGAGCTGTTTGATATTTGTATTGGGAATGCCTCTGGAAATGGGCTGCCCATCTCTGTCACGTACGTGGTGTCGGTCAAAATAAGGGAAGACAACGGAACTTGTCCTGTGGGTTTTGGTGACAATTCTTTCCCTCTTCTTGCCTATTCTATCAATGCAGACAAACACTGAAGAGAGATCTCTGTTTAGGATACCCAGCTATTTCAATCCACAAGTCTTGATCTTTTTGAGGCTTTAGGAACGAAGCCCAAACCCTTCAAGTACCAAGAGAGGCTTTGGCTCACCTAGAAACAAGATATCTGTACTGTTCTCAAACCCTTTCAAAAGCCTGATTTGAGTAGCGTAGGGATTGGGAGGCCTTCAGCAGGTGTGAAGGGAGAAATATGAAACCAGGGAAATATTTTTAGTTTGGCTTAACCTTCTCATGATTTCAGTTGAGATTTTTGTTGGATTCCAAAGTTTCATACAAACTTCTCAATGAGAAGCTTAAAGTCCAGGTTTTCTTCTTGGAATTTCTTTCCTGGAATGTTTTACTTGTATAGATGAAAGACAAGCGTGGATAACAGCAATGAAATCAGAAAATACCTGGAGTAGTCCTTGCGTGTGGGTGGTTTGTTTGGCTGTGTTTTGTTTTCCTGGCTTGAGGAACTGTACATTTCTTCTTTTATCTAGGAACTGTATATTTCTTCTTTTATCTTGAAAGGAAAAATTCTAAAAACCGAAAACAGCTTTAATTTGTGCTCTGCTGTTCCACTTTCTAAAGATGCAGTGTTCTGTTTTCAAAATAAAAAGCTCCTTTTCTCTAGAAAACTTTACACCGTATTTGAAAATCCAAGAAATCAGTAATATTCTCCTGTCTTCATCCTATGATGACATAGTAGTCTATCTTCCTGTGCACCCACTTGATTTTTCAAGGGCTTCAATTGAATACTCCAAACCTGTAGTGCCATTGATTGTCATTCAGCCTCCTGTGAGTAAAAACCATATTTGTTGTTATTGTATCCTTCAGGCTGACAGCACTAAGCAGTAGTGTGTGGATGTTTACTCTTGCCTGTATAAAATGTTGACCCTTGACTCAAGGAGACAGTAGAGCTCTGATTTCTTCTAATCCTGGCCCTGCCGCATGCTTCTTCTGTGGCTTCAATGCATGACCCATTACTAAATCTACAGGTATTGCATGATTTAATGCCACTGCCTAGTCCCGTTTTTGGCACCATGGGTGATGCTTGCAGGTGATTCATTTTTATGCTGATTTCATCAAGAGCTGTGGCAGTGTTGCCACTGTGTGGGTACCCAGAGGGGATTGTACTCTACTGCAGAAATATTCTTTCAGTCCAGTCAGAGACAGAGGCGGGAACAAAGCAACCAGAGGACTAAAGGTGGTACTTTTCCCCACCAAGCTTCTAGGCTTGAGCATCTCCATTACTATAAGTATTGCTGATTATCCCTTTAAGGGAAAAATGTTACTATACAAGATCTAATTACCTCTGTCTAAGCTGATACGCCTACAGCACCCTTTACATAACCCAAACACTCGAGTTCCAATTATACAATTATATTTTAACATGTATTAAGTGCTATTCCTTTAGGGAGGAGACTTATACTGAATATTTTAACTAAATTCCTTCCTCAATATGGACATATATATGGTAGGGTCTCCTTTAATTACAGCGCCAAAAACTTGAATGTTTCAAGTTCTTTTCCCCTTCAGTAAATGAGCTGGCTCTTCAGAAAGCCCATTTTTCCATGTCTTCAGCACTGACAGCAGTCTCTTACATGTGTATCAAATGCAGGCTTTGAAGCTCATGTTCTTAGGGTCAGCAGTGGCCCATGCAACTAGATCAATAATGATCTCACTGTGCTCAGTGTGAGTATCCTCTGGTTTGCAAACAGCCTATGGCAAGGTCCAGGTCTCTGGAGGAAGCAACATGTTCAAATGGGGAGGAAAGGCTGCTGCTTATTTAAATAGCATGTCTTGCTCTAATGGTTGATAGCACAAAAGGTTGAGTGTCCCTTTACTGAAAAGACAAAGGGCTCCAAGGACCATTCTTCTTTTCTGATAACTTCATGCAAGTTCTGACAAAACCCCTTGTCTGGATGACTTGTTGATGAAGGCTGTTTGCTGCACACTTTCAGTCATTAATATCAATGAGGTTTGTAGGTCAGCTCTTCTGAAAACCCAGAGCCCAAGTTTAGAGCAAGGAGTCTGAGTGTATTCCTATGCTCAGCGCTAACTCAAGTTTTTGGAACATCCAGGAGAAGGTGGGACTTGACCTGAAAGAGCATTGGAGAAGAAAAGAGATGAACCAAGAAATAGTGAGTTGAGAGCAACCCTGGTGAGCAAGGCTGGGGGCTGCTGGTGCTCCCCATGGTGGATGAAATATATGTGGGGTGATGGCTACTGCTGGAGGGGAGGAATCAGCTCCCAGAAGTGTTCTGCTTCTTTCCATGCCTCAGCATTAGCCTATGCCAGGGCTGCCACAGCCTGCAGTGCAGTGGCAGAGCTTGTGCTGAGTTAATTGCTGCCATGGAGGTTACCTCACCAGCAGCTGAACCACTTCGTTTAACACGGATGCAGTGCTTTATGTACTACACCTTAGTCATTTCTGCACAGTGACTCAAATTTAAAATATCCCCTGATTAGAAAAGCAACTTTTGGAAATGTTGAATAAAGTTACCACATTGGGCTGTACCCATCAGATAAACAGAGATCCCGACCAAAGAAAATGTGAACATAATTAATTACAAGGCAAAACAGAATCATTACAACATTGTACTTTAAATATACAAACCCAAAAAAATCTGGAGGTAAAGTTCCCATGGCAACCTTAACTCTGTTGTCTCTATGCACTGTGTGTGTATGTTTGTGTAAAACAGGACCATGCATTATCCTGGTCAGAGTGTTTTAGGACTTGCTGGTCAGGAAGATGTTAATTGGGCAAGAAATATCATCTTAAAAGTGATTTATTTTTGCTGTTTCTCCAGCCAAGTGCTAAAACATAGAGGAGATTTTTAATTTCTGTCCAGTCTGATAAGTATTCCTGCTAAAACATATTACCTGAACCTTGTCATAAATCTGATCTATCACTGTTCAATTTTAGCTGTGATTGTGACAGACACCCTGCAGCCATAAATCTCAAGAGTAAGATGAAATTGGCATCCATTTTTTTCAAGCGAGCTCACTAGTATCAAACATTTGGTTACATGTTGCACTCTGATGCTAACACTTCACACTGCAGAGCTAATTTTACCCATAAAGTTTTTCGTCAAGAAGGTTAGACATTGTTTGCCTATCCATCAAGGATTGTGCAGGGGTCTGGTGATGTAGCAGAACTGTCCCTGTGGTGTCCTGACCTGGAGTAACTGTCAGGAGATACCCTACAATATCACCTGAAGGAATGGCATTCCCATGAAATAAATGAAACCCAAATGAATTGCCATGAAACACTCTCTTCATTCCCTTCTCTCACCTCACCCATGTTTAGTTTTTCCAAAATGTCCCTAACAGCCATCACTCTCTTACAAGAGCAAGGTGGCCCAGTGATCAAGGGAGGGAGATGCTAACTGCTGATCTGGGGAGAGACCAACAGCTGTAAGAAATTTCAGCTGTTTTTTTGCAGGCAGAGTGAATAAGGGGAAGCTTTGTGATTAAAAAACCCCACCACATATTATACCCTTGTGAAGCATGTCTAGATGGTGAAGGCTTTAAAGTGTACTGTTCATTTTTATGACTATCATGAGATTCTGTCAATGACATGTTCCTGGTAGTGAGCTTTGCAAGTATTATGTAAAGTACTTTTCAAAACTACAGCCTTTTTTTTTCCCTGTGCTTGCCTTTAACTCTATTTTCAGTGACATAATTCTTCAAGGTGGTGGCTCAGAAAGAGGATTAATATTTTAGAGGAAGAACTGAAGGTGTAAAACTTCTCCTATACAAATACACATCCTTGCATCTACTGAATATGACTGTATTCTTGCTGAGCTGCTGTGTAAAGTCGAAAGAGACGTTATACCTACATACCATAGGCATCATGTGTGCATAAATACATTCTAAGCAGACATACAGAATAATAGAAAGATTTGCAGGTTTCTAAAGTCCCCAAGATATAAACCTAACGACAGAAATTAGAATTCACTGTGTTGAAGAGCTGTGAGTATGTAGAGTAGATGCAAGTATTAACTCACTAAGAATTCATCTAAAGAGCACTGAGAAACATTAAGAAAGAAACCTCAGAAAAATTCTATCCTGTTTTCATTGGGGGTGGGGGATGAAATGTTAGAACAATTCAATTTGGAAATGTCTTCAGTTGATGAATTGCCTTTAAATATAAGAAAGCTAGACATACTGAAGTAGAGCAATTATTTCTGTGCTTTAAGTACACATTGTTTTCCTGTGAGTCATGAGGTCAACAGTCAAATAATATTTAGCATCTAATTCTTAGCATCCTGCCAAAATTAAAAAGCTTAGAAATTTCCTGCCAACACAGTTCTGAACTGGTATTTATTTGAACTGGTTTTAGTTCCTTGGATATAGCACAAAAGCAAAAATGTATATTTATGCCCATGAAGGCGCTTGAAAATACAGCACAATTATAATCCCCAGATGTCTTTCATCATAATTACTTTTCTTCTGTTTGTAGTTACATTTTCTGTATTTTTGTAGAAGAACAGGTTTGAAATTAAACCTTAAAATCGGGTGTGATATCTTTGCAATGAGCCTAATGAAAAACCTTTTTTTAGATTAGTCCTCTCTGATATAACCAGTGGATACCTCTGTGCTCATGTCAGTAAGATGCAGTCTCCGGGTCAGGGGAGGTGACATCAGGTTTCTGTGGTTATTCCCAGCTAGATGAAACCAGGCAGAAAAGAGCCCTCTCGCAAGTGCTGTCAGAACAAAGGGATTGCTGAACAGGATTCAGAGGAGGAGTTAAAAGGAACAGAGGAGAAATACACAGAGGAGGAGAGTGAAACACTTCAAAGCCTGCCCCTCACTAAAGCTAGAATTCTCCAGGAAGGTAGAGGATAGCAAAAGTGACACCACTCTAGTTTTGCAGGCTGTGAATGGCAGCAAAATGCAGATCCTTTTCTAACCATTGCTGGGTTGAAGTCCTCGGTATCTTTGATAGTTTTTGTTGCCCCAGCCCAAAAGACTATACAGCTGAAGCAAAGAAGGGTGTGGAATGCTCTCTGCCCTCTAAGCATGGGATATGGGCAGTGGCTGTAGTCAGAGATCCGGCAGGCTGTGGAAAGTGTGAGTGATATTTCTGGGGGCTGAGTCCGTGGCGAGCGATCGCGCTGGTTCCTGTGCTCCCCGCGGGGCCGGTCCCCAGTGTGCGCCGCAAACACGCGCTGGCTCTGGGCTCTGTGCTACATACACCCATCCTTGTTCTCTGCCAGTCACCCAGCTGGAGCTCTTCCAGGAGCACATCAAGCCTGCTTAGCGTTCCTGTGGCACAGAATAGCAGAGGAGGGATTGAGCGTGCCCGAGTCGCATCCCAACACTGCTCTGGTGACTGGGAGGGCAAACAAAGCTCAGGAACATCACCAAGAATTCTGAAAGGAAAGATGTAAGAATTTGATAAACAAGAGGAAGGACCAAATTTGGACTCAGAGTAGTGGGTGGACAATTACGTCCTGATTGAGATCCTTCACACTGTAGGAGAAAAGAGCTGTGTACAGCATCACAACTCTGACTGCAGCAAAAAGCATGTGGAGTGTGAGGAGCAGAGTTAGCTAACAGAAGCCAACCCACTGGGTGTCAGTAAAGGAAAGATGTGAGAAGGAGGATGGATTATATCGCTTTGCAGAAGTTGGCAAGACCCACAATGTGTGTTGCTCAGATTAATCCTCACAGGAACAATGAGCAGCAGTTCATTTGGAGATAAATACACTATTGAACTGGAAGTAAATGGGATAGTTATGAAGTTGGACACGGCACATACACTCTTACCTTGCCAAAAATAGTTGCTTTCACTGCTAGCCTTGAATACTGGATAGTAAATTTACTAGTGGTTGTAACAGAATTCAGAGCTGCACTTATTGCAGCTTATTGGTGTGTAAAAGCAAAACGGAGAGAGGGGTCTCGGAAGAGCACAGTTTACTTAGGAATCTCCACACTAAAGAAGTGTTGGACTAGCTGGATGATCAGCACATTGGAAGATACTCATAATGGTACTAAGGAAAATTTATTTCTTTTACTGGGGGAAAATATGGGATATCCTTTTCCTCATTAAGAAGACCCCTAAAAATGGAGGAAGCAGAGTGGAGGTCGGACAAATATCCTCCAGGGATAATAAACCTGCGAAGACACAGGCATTTAATAGCATTTTAAATATCATCCCAGACATCTCCCAGTATGTCTGTGGTTGATATGTCACCACACCTGTAGGGAACCCATGGCTTTCTCCAGTAACAGCCGAGGGCCAGACAGGTCTCTCTGGTACTAAAATGGCATAAACACCATCATCTCAGCTGATGAGCCTGGATACAGTCCCCAGAGGCATCAGGAGACATGTAAAGACCAACCAGTCTCCCATTCACCCATTTCAGTAAATTATCCTTTCCCTAAGGACTGTCAGAGCAAGCACAGTTATTAGCTTTGGTAAGAACAAAAAGAAGGGAAACATATTTCAGTCAACATTTGTGCCAGATCAATTTTATGAGCTTGCTATATCAATAGATACTTTAGAAAAACAGTACATTAATGCTTTCTCCACCCCTAGAAGATTTTTTCTTTTTATTATCAGTTGAGTTGTGCTGGACAACCAAAGTCTTTTACCAGGAAGCACATCTGTGATATCTTCACAGGCAGCAGGACCAAGAAAGGTTAGAAAGTCATGACTCCAGATGCTCTCTGGAACAAAGTGGGCTGTGGGGTCAAAGCCGAACGAGTTCTGTTATATGATATATATATATATATATATAATATATATATATGGGGGGGTACTGGTACTTCATCTCATTGATCCATGTTGACACCTATGTCTCAATGCACATGGTTTCTTTGAGGTGGAGCAACGGAGGGACATTATTGTTTTAGTCTTACTACAGAGTTTTGGAAGCTGGGAGAATTAGAGGATCTTATGTCACTTACTATCTCCATTACTGAAATGCTAAATTTCTTTCAATCCTCTTATTCTACTCTGTGAAGCCTGAAAAAGGCTTTGGCAGTACAGATAAAGACCTAACAGTTGGCTGTAATAAAGAAGAGGACTAGATTGTGGGTGCAAATATCTCATACCCCTATTCCTGGGAAATCAATTTAAGCTAGTATCAACCTCAAACTGATGCTTTGGGAAATCCTCACTTTTTCACAAATAAAACCTTTTTTGTTGTTGTTTGTGAAATCTATGACTCACAAACGGCATATAAATCTGAAAGGGAGCTGCTGTTTGTAGGCAAAGTCATTCATGCAGTTGACAAAGGTTTAGTAGATAAAAACTGTCCTGAGTCTAAATTTGTTTCCTAATAACTGGAACTGAATAACCACTCTGGTCTCGAAGGAGACAAGCACAGAGACTGCCAGAGCAGATTCAAGGTAGGACACCGGAAAATGACTGCATTTGGCAGTGGCACATATTTAACACTTACTACCAGTTTTGGAAAAGGCATCTGGAGCAGACAGGAGTTGGACATTACAATCGTCTCCAAAATGTTACAAAAAAACCCCCCAAAAAATCCAAAACTAAACCAAAAAAACTCCAGTCAACCAAAACATTAAGGCCATTTAGCATGACCAGCCCATGAGAGAAGGTACAAAATATATTGAATTTGCTTCAGTAGCAGTGAATGAAGTCTTGCAGAATATTCCATTTTACAACATGCAAAAGTAGACAATCCCATATGTTTGTGCTTGATAATTAGCTTGTATCAGAAAATTCTTCTGTGAAAGAGGAGGTCATGTACATCACCCACTTCTGTGGTAATAGTACAAATGGCTGAGTAACAGCTGAGAACAGACCAGAGTTTACTGAGCGTGTGTTTAAGTACTTTTCAATGAAGATTAGTTGTAATCATGTAATCTCTTATCCCCATAATTCCCTGTTAAAATGGCTGATCAAAACAATGTACAAAACCCCTTCAGAATGACAACTGCAAAATCAATCAGCAGTGGTGCTCCTCTCAAGTTCCAGTGTGCCTCCAGTGAAGTGGCTGTCGCTGATAGCTCTGATTAAGAGAAACCTGTTAAACACATACATTTGCATTGCCAGCAACCACACCTAAAATCACTTTCAAATGGGAAAGGAAAAATACATGATCGATATAATTTGAATTCTTGGGTATTTGTACTTCAGGTAATGCTATTGTGCACGTCTGGCAGTAGGAGGTGGCTGTGTCTACACTGCAGAACAGAAGGTGCTTATTCCTGTCCACATTACATGAGTCTGGCTCCTACAGCAGTTTTGACCTGGCAGGAGCCAGCTGGAATTACGCAGAACAGCCAGGACTTCATGTAATGTGTAACGTCTAACAGTGAGGATAATGAGATTCCAGGCTTGAGCGTGTTCCTCAGCCTCCTTTTTTTGAACAATTCAGCCATTTCCAGAAGTAGTAGTGCTACAGCATTGCAGCAGGTCCAACCAACCAGAACAGGGAGCACACAAACCAACTGTGTTTGCATCCATTTGACAGCATCAGTAAGGATGTTCCAGTTGACTTGTGTTAGACAGAAGTCACAGCTCTGGAAATCCCTAAACAACTTCCAGTAAGGGTACATGCTAGATTGACCAAAAGTGTTAGCTTACACATGTGTGATGTTTTCTGACCATTAATATTTGGATTGGGATGAAAGGTGTGCTTTGATGACTGTTACTTTAATGCCTGAATTTCCCAGACAATACAGCAATTTCATTTCTAAGCCTCTCAGCAGGTATCAGACAAGGGATAAAAAAAAGCTCTTAGAAGATCCCTGGGAAAAAAGTAGTCCCTGAATGCCACATGGGCATCAGTGGACTGATTTAATTTTATCTATTTCATGAATGAAGTATAGTACTAGGATTAGAGAGAAGTGATTTTGCAATAGCCATATTATATTTTTTCCATGGAAAGAATTAGTTTGAAAAAGAGGTGGTTTCTGCAATGAAAGTGTAGAGATCATGATTTTCTAAAGCAGCAGTGAAAAGCAGTAGGTTAGCAACAATGTAAGTTTATACTTGGTAACTCACATGAAGGTCTGACATGTCTTGTCTGATACACTTCTGTAATTTGGTTCCTCACCTTTCTTTTTTATCATTTGTTCCCCTAAAACTCCTTTCCCTCCAGTCCATCCAAGACAGTATCAAGAAGATACTGGTATTACAGAGCAGCTAACCAGAAGCATCCTTGGTGCATCTAAGCAGGAACATGTGTATAAAATAGTGTCGGAACTCCAAAGGCTTCCTTGAATCCAGTGATGCTCTTTTCCACAGTTGCTCACAAATCTTTTGTTACAGCAGCAGTGGTTTTCCCCTGGGTTTGGTCCTGATGTAGATTTCTGTTCTCTGCCAGTTGCACTGATTCTTTTGAACCCTTCTTTGTCTGTGCCTTGTGCATCACTGTGAGTTTAGAAGTTCCAGTTTTAATTCCGTGTCACAAGCATTTGTGTCAGTCAAGTATAATAATACGTGGTAGCAAGTGCAGAAGCTTTAACTTAATCATAGCTGTCACCTAATAAGGCCACTTTTTGATGGATTAGGAGATGAAGCCAGAACTGGTTTAGGTACAAACAAAAAATTTGCTGCTTGTTTTCTTGGGCCTCTGGGACTTCACTTTTGCTTAAATCCAAGAGGGCAAGAGACATGGAGGTGGTCAGAGCATGACTGCAGAAAGCCTAGATGCAGCACGTCATCCTAGTGCCCACATCCAGATCAAGAATTGGAAGGGCAGGCAATTTCTAACATGTTTATTATGTAAAACGTATGCAGAAATTGAGGCACTGGGTGCACTGGCATAATTATCCACTGTGAGAATGGATACCCTGGTGCTGAATGTGATTAACCTGCAAGCAGAGCCAAGAACTATTCTTGTTTCAGAAAGCCCATGTTAAACCTGCCTGCCTGTGAAACTGTGCTCAGTGCTGCTGTCATTGCACTCATTGCTGGCACACATTGTTAATAACAAGCATTTTTGCTGTTGTAGACAAGGGTAAAATGTAAAGATGTTGCAGTGAGCCAAAGCTTGAAAGCCCTCACTTAGCTTGTATGCTCAGGATTTAAACTGCTGGGGAAACTTTATGTCTCTGGCTATTTATTATTACATACAACATGTTCTTGGAAACCGCTCCACATTCAACAGCAGTTAAACCCATCTGCTGCTCCTGAATTTTCATTTCATTCACAATCCTGTTTTAAAAGTATTTTTGGACTTGTCTCCAATGTGCTATCAGCTGTTCATTATTCTGTTGTAAACTGATAAAAAGAATAACTCAATTTTTAACAGAAAATTGTAGCCTCCTATATATTTTTGAGCTTTTCATTGAAACTTGCCTTTCTGTCATTGACATAAATGAAATTTTTCATTTAAAAGCAATTATTCTCCCTGGAAGTTCATCCCCTCATGCTAAATTCTGTGGAATTCATCTACAGTAGTTACATCACTGGCATGAGGAACAGACTTGAACTTAGCACTGTGATCACAGATACTGTTCAGGATATTGAAGTTCCTGTGAGTGCAACAATTTTTCATGGCTTTATTTAGAAATACTATTACCATTTTCTTTGCACATCTCTTCTGACTATATTCATATTTTATTACTGTTACTTTGCCTGGCAGTACTTTAATGCCCTCTACATATGATTAGCAGGAACTATTGTAGATTTTCATGAGATCTCTTTTTGATTACTTTTTTTAAACAGAAAACTTTATTTTCCTCAGTTTTATAGGTGTGGTTGACTTTTTTTATGACACTGCATGATGTTCTTGTATGAAGGTAATATTTGTTGGACTGTGAAGCTTCCTGGTATTTAATGGGCACAGTTTCTTTCCATGGCAGTAAACTGATCCTTCCTTAATCTACAGATTAACAAGGCATTCCAGACTGTAAGAGTATTTAAATCCTTCTAAAATTGGTGTACTTCAGCACTGAAACTTGCTTGGATCTAGGTGTTGTATAAAACTTTTACTAGATTTTGGATTTATGGATTTATGGTAATTCATAACATTTAGGGAACCTTGGAATTTATTTTCCTATTTTTAGTTAAAGTGCAGGAAATTTCGATTTTCTGTGCAATAATCCCACAAATTTTATAATTTTTAAATATATATTTGTATTTAATATTAGCTTGTGTGAATGTCTGCTAGAAAAAACTTTTTTAAAATAAAAAAATACTTTTTGGGGTGAGATTCAGTTGTCTAATAGCATATAGTGCTATTTTAGATGTCCTGTAAGATCTGAGATGTGCATATGGCTGTCAGAAATGACAGAAGGAAATCCATTCCCTTTTCAAGAAGCAGCTGGGGACAAAATGATACCTTAATGCATCTGATGACATGAGACAGCTCTATTTGGGAAACTCAGTCTCACCTTTAGGGTGAGAGAGTTGTAGCTCACATTTTGATGCTTAGGAGGAATGCTGTTTTAAATGCTACCTTACTTGCATTTGAGTGGAGTTTATTCAAAAGATGTTTTTTGCGAAGACGATTACATTTCTCCATCCACTACATCCACTAGTGGCATTGTAAAATCTTACCTTGGAAGCAAGTATGGATTTATTTTATTTTAACTTAGCACAGAAGATGTGCCTTTTGCTTTTAGCTGGTTTGTAATCATCTGATTCCAAATTAAAATTACTGGAATTACTAAGGGATAAACCTCTCATGGAGCCAAAGCCTGCAGAACATGGAAAGGACTGGAGAATTTCAATGTTTCAGCACCCTAGAAGTTAAAGGTTCTTTTCATAGCAGAAAATTTGGAGTGATTTCCCTGGTTTCTCTCTCAGATGGAAACAACTGATCACTATCCTATGCAATATCCTGCTTTCAGTCTTCCGTTGAGAAATTCTTCTTCTGTAGTTTTTGTTCGTCTTGCCATTTTGCAAAGAAGCTCACTCTTGGCTCCTCCTTAGTTAATGATCTCAGCAGAGCTGTTCCTTACTCTGTATTTTTTATTTTGATGTTTCCTCTGTCAGGGACAGGCTTACTGCTCGGTGTGCATTTCTTCTATCCCCCTTTAGGGTACTCACATTTCTTCTCAAAAGTCTCCAGAACCAAATGCATGGACACAGAGGCTTGCTGTCTTCAAAGTACATCAGCTCCACTGGACTTGTCCATACAACGCCTTGTGGTTGCTCCTGGTGGGCTTGATGCAGATGTTAGGGAATCACAGCCAACTATTACACTGTAAGAGAAGTTACTCTAGATTTTTTTTAATGTAAAAATCCTCTCTGTGTAAGCTCAACTGAATATTCAGACTTCCATTAATCCCAGTTCCCTGAGGTGGGAATGCACCCTCCAGCATGACTCAGGGAATTTAAGCCTGAAGCCATCCTCAGTATTTTCCCGTGTCTTGAAGAACTCTGCTCCTAGCTGGCACAGCTAAATGCCTGCAGACTGACAGCATCAGTACAAGCCTCATTTCTTAAAAATATTGTTGTATGACAGCATTAATCTTTTTAAGCAGAGCCAGAAGTCCCTTTTCCTTAGACTGTATACTGAAAAGTGTTGCACCCTGAGCTTTTTGACTATTATTGGCCATTCTTTATAGCAACAGAGTTTTGAGACTTCCCCGAATGACTTGGCTAGTGGTTCTATACTTCCTGTGTTCTATGCTTGATGATAAAAAAGACTTAATCTTACAAGGAGAGTGAAAAAGAAATAGTGGGTTTATGCCCAAATCTACAAGAAGTCTTGAGAGGGATATTTTACAAGAGCATGTAGTGACAGAACAGAGGGAAATGGCTTCAAAGTGTCAGAGGGCAGGTTTAGATAGGATATTAGGAAGAAATTCTTCACTGTGAGAGTGGTGAGGCACTGGCACAGGTTGCCCAGAGAAGCTGTGGATGCCCATTCCTGGAAGTGTTCAAGTCCAAGTTGGATGGGCCTTTGAGGAACCTGGTCTAGTGGAAGGTGTCCCTGCCCATGCCAGGGGGTGTTGGAAGTCGGTGAGCTTTATTTCCTTTCACACCTAAACTGATCTATGTTTTTTATTCTTTTTAAAATCTGTATTCTTTATTAAAATAGAAACAAAAAGTCTCCAAAGTAACCTAGTAAAAAGTGAGGATCAGTTACATAAGCATCATAGTGAATATCGCCTTTGTAAAAATGCTTTTCAGTCCCTTGTGTATTAAACATTGTGTAAAAATGCTGTTGGATGCATAGTTACAGATATGGCAGTTTTGCTATCAACAAAAACTGAGAGCCTTGCCTTATGTCTCTCCTTACTGGCAGGGCTCTTCCATACTGTTGTTGTTTGTTAAGAACTCGTGTGTTTTCTACAATGGCTTTGACTCATGCCTACGTGGGAGACGGAATTCATTATAGATTTTCTGTTTCACAAAAAAAAATGGAAACCTGATGTTCATTAAAAGTAAATATATAACCTCCTACTGTTAAACTTCATAAATTCATAGTGATAATTAGAGTGGGTTTTAAAATGTAGAAGCAACAGGGTTATTTCTAATTTTAGCTAGAAAGAGGTGGACTGTCAAGAGAATGTTTATTTATTCCCTGTAGCCTTCTTGATTCATTTGCTAATAGTTATGTGAGATTGGTAGATGTTGCATACTAAAAATAAACCTAAATATGGTAGTGTAGCATTAATTACTATAAAATATACATAACTTGCTCATTCTTCCTTCACTGATAAATAGCTAGTCCATAGATATTAATAAACAATAACATGCACTCATATTTTTAATGCTGTATAATATAACGCCAGTTAATTTTTTTTTATAAAGCCTTTGGGAAATTCAGCGTGTATTAACCAATTTACGGCTTCAAGGGAATAAATGAGCCCACTTCCCCAAAAATCAACCTTGGAAGCAAACCCGCACAACTAAGCACCATATGCAAAGACAATGAAAAATCTGAGTTTGGAACGTGTCCTGAGTAGATGTCTCTATGTACTTCCAGAAAGGCCAAGAGGAAGAAAATCCCACAGGTAGAGGCCTTCAGCTGGGACCTTTTCCTGAAATGGAATGGACTAATACACAGGTGAGAGTAGTGAAGTTGGCTGTGAGAAGTAAGTGAGGAAAGCAAATAGTTTATGAATTGCTGCTTCATAGTTTTGCCAATTTTTCTCCACCAATGCTTCCCTGCACCCGAAAGGGCTCATTTCAAGTTAAAAAAAAATATTTGCACAAATATTTCAATAATTTCCAAGATGCTGTGGCATGTAAGAGGCTTCAACTACATACTGATCAAACTGAAAGCAGTTTGAACCATTAGGAAAATGATGTGGCTTGAGTTGACTTTTGCCATTTGAGGATATGGCAGGATATTGCCATGGTAGTCAAAGGAGAGACCTGTCCTGATCACAATTCTTCTAACCCGATTTGGATGGCTTCTTTAGATGGAGGGGGAATGCGCCCTGGAAATTATTTTGTCTCTCCACTGTCTAGACATCTTTATAGTCAAATAACTTAGGTGTAAATGTCTCAACTTTGGTATCTCAAGCAGTCAGGAAAATTTCATCTTTGTATTTTTGAAATTTCTTTTTATTGCCTGTTGATCTGACGGAGTCTCTGCGATGTAACAGGCAGGACCCAACTAGAATATAGGACAGGAAGATTAAGCATACTTATGGACCCAGAGACCCTGACAGAAAAAAGCATTGTTGAAGTTTGATTTGGCTTTTTTGGTTTGTTTTGGGGTTTTGTTTGTTTGTTTGTTTGTTTGTTTTTTAATCAAAGAACTTTCCCAAGAGAGGAGTTGTCATTGAAATCAGAAGTACAAAAAACCCCTCCAAATCAAACAGAAGTGCAAGTGACACTATTGCACCAGAATAGTAACCTCCATAAATTTCTGTTGTCAAAATACTCAGATTAGTTTATGTTGCGTTTGTGTGCTCAGTTTTCAGTGTATGACCTTCTGCCATTATGATAATAGATGTGTGAGAAACTTGATATTCTGGCTGTTTGCCAGCTGGGTGCTTTGCAGTCTCAGGAGGAAAAGAAGGCAGATTAAGATATGAAGATAATGCACACTAATGGGATATTTCTGGTAAAAGTAGTCTAAAGTGATACATTGTTGACGTCCAAATTGCTATCCTTTGTTATCCAGGGTTAACAAGACTCTGGGATAAATAGGACAGATGGGGATTCTCAGTTATCTTGCACAGCTCTCTGCCAGCTGGACATTAATTTATAATGGCTTAGGATGTCTAGGTAATTTTCCTTAATGTAAGGGCCAAAAATATGTAATGATTAAGGTGGCAACGTAGGATGAATTCAGAGGCAAGCATAATGGACAAGAGCTCTTACAGTATATATCTGGAAATTCAATATCTACCTCCTAAGATTTCGAGGAAAGTTTAACAAAACTTATTTCTGGGTTTATTTTGTATGTGAATTACCTAATTTGCGCTGCTTTTTTGTAATGCCAAAACCAAGAAATGATGCCAGTCAATCACTGTTTCATTAATCATGTCATTTAGTCATGCAAAGATGAACAAAAGCTCTGATACCTCTTCAATACTGAGTGGCACGCAGTAGGAGGGAAGTGCTGTTTGCTCCCTAGCAAGCCCATATGGTGGTAGGAGATCCAGTGTCCCTACTGTACAAACAGCACTGAATCTTTCAAAGCATGCTAAACAACATCTGCCAGTGATAAAATAAGTAAAGCAGAAGGCTCATTACTTTGTAACTTTCACCTAAGAGCCTTAAAAAAGGAGGCTGAAAAGATCTGTTGGAGAATATTTAAAATTCTGGAATGTGAGTGTCATGCTATTATTTCACGTTTTTTTTTTTTTTTTTTTTTTTTTTTTTTTTTTTTTGGAAATGATGCTGCAGAGCAGGCTAGTTCTATTTCAGCCCTGGAAAAAATATTGGAAAGATTAAGGAGAATTTAGCTAAAAAAGCAACCATAGGAACAAATTAGTGGTAGGAAGAAATTAATGACAGTCAACGTAGTTTTAAAGAAAAGCAATTATGCTAGATAAACTTCATTCCAGAATGTGAATTTGCTTGTGGAATATTCCTAGGTGTTGTTTAGGCTTTTGTAAGGCATTTCATTTAATTATTTCATCTGGTAGAAATTAAATAACAATATACTTTATCGAAATAATATTCCTTGAAGATTAACACCTCACAGCATTAGTCAATGAGAAATGACTCTTACTGAGAAATTTTGAGGGATCATAGGATCATAAAATAGGATCATAGAATGGCCTGGATTGGAAGAGACCTTAGAGATCATCTAGACCCAACCTCCCTGCCATGGGCAGGGACACCTTGCACTAGACCAGGTTGTTCAGAGCTTCATCTGACCTGGCCTTGAACACTTCCAGGGATGGTGCATCCATAGCTTCTCTGGGAAACCTGTGCCAGTGCCTCACCAACCTCACAGGAAAGAATTTCTTCCTAATATCCAATCTAAACCTGACCTCTTTCAGTTTGAAGCCGCTCCCCCTTGTTCTGTCACTGCATCCTCTTTGAAATAGTCTCTCTCCACAGTCTTCCACAGTTTACAATTGACTGTGGACAACATCATTCAATATTTTCACAAATCCTTTGGAAAGCAGCATGAATTCGTGGATGTTAGAATTTGAAAATAATGTGAAGATTGAAACAGTAGGAAAAAAGAGGACATAGCAATCAGGTAGTGCAAACCAGCTGCAGTCTAGCCTGCAAAGAGAGGTCATTTAAACAAATTTGTCAAAACTGTCTCTAGAAGAGAAGTATTACACATCCAGAAGGAAGCAATGGCAGCCTTACATACACATGAGGACCCTATGTGGTGATGGTGACATAAGTGATGTTCCAGAGGAAAGAACAGACAGCTCAGTGGGGCTTGTATTTTTAATGTGAATGTAAAATCCTCACTAAAAATTAAGAGTAAGGAGGTGTTTTTATTGGTATGTGCAACACTGAGACTGTGGCAGGAAATATTGTACCAGGTTTTGGCATCTGTAATTTATAAAGATAATAAATAAATATCAAAAGAAAGATGAGAGACTAGAGTGGAAAAAAATTCTTCCAGAGACAGACGTGACTTAATGACAGCATATTCCTGTGGGATGACTGGGAATAAGAGGATTTTCGCAGTAGCAGAGAAAAGCAGAATGTGTACCAGGGTAAGAGTAAACCAAGGCTGGGCAGGTGTTTTTAAAAGTGAGAGCATAGGACAAACCATCAAAGAAAGCAGTAGATCTCAGTCCTGACATGTTTCCAGGGTTAGGTGCTTTCCTGAGATGGGTGTGCATGCTTCTGTTTAAGACAAGCTGTTGCTGTCAGTGTTGCATATGGCAGTACGTTAGATCCCAATGATCCAGTGGTGCTTTGTGCCTTAAACTCCACATCTTTGAGGTGCCTTTGAGGTGCCAAGTCAGAAAATCTTCTGCACAGGAGGGTGGGGTTAGGTGGTATTATGGAGGGAGATTCAACTCATCAAACCAATGCATTTTATCACCACCTTCTCCAGCCAGTAGTTTGAATGGAGAAATGTGGAGCTGTATTACTTGGCCTAATGAAAGCATTTATTTCCTTTTAACTTCCTTCCCACTTCCTTCCATTTTAATTCATTAAAAAAAGCTCTGTGCACCCACCTCCTGGCCTACCTGTGTGGAGGAGAAAATTCGAATATTTCTTGATCATGAACTTCTGAATTAATTTTCCTTCACTGATTTTTAATCTGGAGTTGCAAATTTTTGATTAAAAGAGGCAGGGTTTGGTTGAGAGGGCTTGATGCTTTGCAGTGCTGTCTGCCATCTACATCTCAGTCATATTTTGTGTAACTGGTTGGAGATTGGGCGATCTTTAAAATGAAGTTCTAGACATATGTTTTTTCAACTCCTCTTGAGACTTTTTGGGCAGCTTGCTTCACTCTCTTTCTCTTTGCTTTCCTACCTGTAAATAATAGCATTTTCCTTTCTTTTACAAAAGGCTTTGAGAAACATTGTAGTGGCTGAAGAGTCGTTAGACATTTTCTTTCATTTTGACATTGAACTAATTCATTCTCATGCTACCATTACACATATTCTCAGAGCAGTGACTGATATGTTCTCATCTGATAATACTCTAGAACATTTGGAGGTAAAAAGAAACAGAGACCTCCAGCCCACAAATCCATAGGTGCACTTATCAAACCCTAGAAAAAGTATATTTAAAATGAGCTTTGTTTTCACCCTCCCCCCCCATACCTACACCCACTGTAGAATGTATTTTCAAGCTTCCTGCTTTGACTTGCACCTAAAATAAATTATTTTCACTTATTCCCATGTTAATTACCTTATAGGATTGCCTGGGAAAAAGTGACTCTCCTGTGCAGGCAGGCAAGGATGAAAGGCTCCATGGTTCAATTGTGAAGCCTCCCAAAAAAACCATTTTCATGGGTTTTGCTCAGTTCATCAGCAAAGTCTGCCTTTGTCTTAATGTCTAAAAGAAATTCAGTGTCTCAGTGATGATGAGTCTAAAACTCTGGTGAAATCCTGATGAGAACTGTTGAGGAACAGGTGCATCTGTTGTCTCCCGATTTACACTCAAGTTAGAAACTCTCTCGAGCTTGGCTGCTCCTTTTTCATTTTGGATTTCCTTAAAGCCCTCAGCAGTAGAATTGCAGTCCTTAACACTGACACTGAGATGTTATAGATGACAGGCTAATCAGAAGTTGGCATTCTTTGCATAATCTTAACATTTCACCAGGGAAGAGGGAACTGAGCTCCTGTACCCCTTACTGGAATTTGAAAATTCAGATGAGCACATGGGCAGAGTTTGAGTCTTAAAACCTAGTTCTAGTAAAATGGAATTTCTCTGATGTACAAATCTACTTCCTTTGTACTCTACTGAGATACAAATTTATTAAATAATATAGCTGTTTAGCTTTTTCCACTGCTAAGTTTTTAGTAATGAGTCTTGGCTCTTGCCTATATACCCCTGTAGAATTATTTATCTGTGATGAATAACAGCTGAAAGTCCTGCATGGGCATCAGGAAGTCTGAATTTGGCCTGCAGTAAGTTTCCATTATTTGGTATTACTCATGAGTAGTAGAAGAGGTGGAGGTAGCACTTTATAAATTTGTTTTCCCTTTGTTTCTTGTGTCACTTGATGTTCCCTTGTGGTCTTTCATGAACCTTGTTAGATAGTGCTCAGGCAGTCCAGCTTATCAATGCTTATCAATTCAGTCTTACAAGATGAGAAGAATTTGCTTCACCTCCCACTCAAGTAAATAATAAAACTTCAAAAGACTTAATTGCATCCAAGATATTGCTTAATATTTCCACATGAACAAACATAAAGGTCAGAAATCCTTGAGAGGCTTTATTGCAAAGATCTTTCTTCTGGCTTGAATTCTGCTGAAAATTCTCTATGTTGTTAAGAAACAGGAATTTATTGATCTTAAAAAGGACATTGCCTGTGGACAGTCCTTTAAAAGTGAATGTCCTTAGTTTTTAGCTTCTATTGTCAGTCATCTTTGATATAGTATTAGAAAATTAGTAATTAATATTAGTAATTAGGTATAATATCTATAGTGACCCTGCAAAAACATTTTACCTAAAGTGATTTGTTTCTATATTCCACTCTCCCACATAGAAGAGTGTTCACTATAGCTTCAAAACTGAGGCTTAGGATTTTAAACAATCTTGTATCTACTTTGCAGTCAGCATTAAAGGTAAACTGCTGGTTTTGACCGTCAATTAAGTAAATCTCACATACTTTCCTGCAAAAGTCTAATATTAATATTCGGATGAGGTAAAAGAAAACTGAATATACAGTTAGTAATTCTGCTCCACAAAGCTGAGGAAAGTACTGGTAACATCAGTATTCCATATGGCTTGCCTATATTATATGGGGTAAAGGGAGTGCTGGAACTTGAAATAAATTCTCAAACAAGTTACTGCCTTTTTTCACTTCTGTGATGTAATGCAGCAATGCATTAATTTACAGCAACAAGATGATTTGGGGTTAAGTGTTATGGAGGCAGTGAAGAGTTTGTTCTGCTTTTAATTGATGCTGTGATCTACATTGTTCCCCAAGGCAGCACAGACATTTTTTCACAAAAGTCTCCTGTTAATTAGAATTGTGCTCTGTGGTGCTGGGTCAGTTTTTATTCCCATTATATAAACTATAAAAACTGGGAGGGGGGTGAGAGGGGTGTTTGGGTTAGGTTCTTTAGTATGCATTTGGTAAAGCTTTGTTCACTTGTCTATAAGTGTTTCCTGAAGTGATGGTGGCTTCAGTCTGAGAGTCACTTCTGTGCAAACCCCTGCCAGTTCTGAGGGCTCCAGGAGGTACCTGCATAGCTGTGCAGTTCCTTGGAAAATGAAGCCAAACATGCTGAATGTTTGTGTCAGCCTGAATTCCCATAGCCTCCTTTAGAGCCAATGTGTGGTCCTGACCATCTGCTAAGCCTGATTTCTGGAGTAAGCCCTAACCTCACTGCACTGCTGAACACATTCCGTATTTCCTCCAGGAGGCAACCACATCCACAGAAACCATCATGGGGTTCCTAAACATCTGCCTCCCAGAAACAGGGAAATATTTATTGGTGACTTGGATGAGAGATGGTGTAAAGAAGTCAGCCATTTTAAAGGAGAGGAAATTTATTTCTTATCTCTAGACAGTCAGAGTTATATTTAATTACAGCATTTCCTTTCTTTTGTAGACATACCCATGTGGTCAGCTTGCAATATCAGGCTCTTCACTTATTTAAGAGGTTTTTTGGTGGTTGTTTTTCCCTCTCATAGTGTTTATCTCTTTATATTATTTTTTAATGTAAATATTCACTGGATAGGGCTAAAGCCCTCTTGCCTCCATTGCAACTTTATTACTTGAAACATTTGGGAATTTGTGATTGTTTAGTTACATATAGTTGCCGTCTACACTCTGGAAAAGAGGTTGTGTCAAGGTGGGCGTTGGCCTCTTCTTCAGGCAATTAGTGATAAGACAAGGGAAAATGGCCTCAAGTTGTTCCCAGGGGAGGTTCAGATGGATCTTAGAAAAAATTTCTTTACTGAAAGAGTGGATAAGCATTGGAACAGGATGCCCAGAAAAGTGGTATTGCCACCATCCCTGGAAGAGTTCAAAAAATGGGTTGACATGAGACTTTGCTATATGGTTCAGTGGGCCGGCTGATATTCAGCTGAAGTTTGGACTTGATGATCTTGGAGATCTTTTCCAACCTTAATGATTCTAAGATTCTAAAGTTAAGTAGAATACCATGAAAACTACTAGTGCTTCTCAACCCTGAAAGACTGACTCAGGATGTCTGAAGCTAAAGACTGAAAAATTAGCAATCGTTGTAATCTTGCAAGTTTTTAGGCAATCTTAAAATAATTTTATGAAGTCATCATTACACAGCAGTTAAGAGTCAAGAAATTCAGATTCAGAAAACTTCAGGAGCCTGAAGTCGTAGTATGAATTCACAACCTTTTCAATTACTTTCAAGATTTTGCATCTAAGGGTACTTTTCCTTAAGAAACATGTTTCTTTTGGAGACATCATCCTGATTAAATACATTAAAATGCTATTATTTATTAAAGTTAGAATGTTGTGATATCCCTGATCATTGGGAATGATTGATGTAATTCTTTTGGCTCTGAGTGTAAATTCAGAAATTTGTCATAATTCGACTTGTAGCTTAAGATAAAGTAGTTATTGCCATGGTATAATCTTTCTGAAAAAATAAGCATGTCCCATCTTAAAATGTACTGCTAGTACCTTTAAGGTACATTGGTGGCTGCTGCCTCAGTCAACTGTCCTACCTAATTTTTTCATGTATTCATTCTCCTGTTAAGAGATCAAAATGATTTTTCTCTTTGCTTCACAGTATAAATCTTTACCCATTCAGAAAAGCACAAGGAAATTGTGAAATAAGGGCCGTGTAAGCAGTCTATTAAATGTTATTAGAAATACATGCTCTTTCTGTAGTGAACTCAGTCTCCTGATTGCTTATATAAAATGTTTATAGGTGATTTACAGCTACAAAAGGAATATTTTTTGTATGTTATTTGAAAATTTTTTTTCCCATGCTAGAAGTGATCATGAAAAAGAGTACTCTTTAATTTCTTTGTGCAATAGAAATTTAGAGCTTACTGTAACGTCAAGTGTCTGTGTCTCTAAGAAGAAAATATTTTATCTTGGTGTTGGAATCCAGCTAAAAGCATATTTTTATTCAGATCCTTTATTCAGTAAAGTACTGAAAAGATATATAGGAATTAGTAGGTAACTTGGAGGATTTTAGAGAACAAAAAGAAACAATTAAGAGTAAACTGATTAACTCACCTGGGAGAGAGATTTTACCATGGGAGAATGTTTTCTGCAATGTTGTTTGCACTCAACTCTCAATAACAAAAAAGCAGCACTTTTTCACTTGTTTACAAAACACATTGTTACTGATTAAATTGCAAATGAAGAATGGCTGAGTTTAGTGTAATCCACAGTCAGAGCCTGCAGAAATTTCAGACATCAAGACTTTGAATTCCATAAAGCCCAGACAATTAAGCGACCTTTCCATGTTCATCATCTTGTTATGAGACAAGCATGCACTTTAGTCCAGCTCTACTACATAAAAACAAAATTTGTTTAATTGCAACAGAGAGTACCCAGGGAATTGATAAAATTATACTTTTGCTATGATTTGGTTTTCTGCAAGGCACAGTATATTGTTGACAGATAGAATATGCAGAGCTGCTTTACTACATAAGCCTTCAGTGCTATTGGAGGTTTTAATTATCATTGAATGAGTTGGCTTAGATCTTTACAAACACACATATAATTGCAATGTAAACTACTTATCTAAGAACAGTTATTTCTCACTTTGGCCATAGGAATTTGAAAATTAAAGGGGGTTTTTTTGGCAAAACTTTTCCCAGTTACATTTTAAACTTTGCAGTTCCAAGCAAAATACAGCTCATACTTAGTTTCTGCCCTCTAATCCAAGGGTTTCTGCCTCTTCTACTGACCTCTGAACTGTCCCTTTAGAAATATGCAGTTTAACTAATAATACTAAGTTTCCAATAACAAGATTCTAACATTTTGCTTAGAGGTGCTGTGAAAAGAATTGTGATTGTCTTAGCTTTAACTGGCATTCAGCTTAAACCCTGCAGAACCTCTGGATTCAAATTTTTCAAAGTTCCTTTTAAAATTTTCTAAAATAATAAGGACTTGAAATTATTTCTAAAATAATATGGGCTCTGAGACACCTGCTTCAGCTTTGAAATTCTACTTTGAGAATGAGTTGTACAATAGGACACACTTTCAACTCGGATTGTAATTCTATAGCTCTGTGATTCTGTGACTTTAATTGACATTCATTAGTGATTGATTTTGAAGAATGCAATTTTATACTAAGGACTGAACATTGTAGGCTCCAAACTTTAAAATCTCACCCACTATTTCCCAGACAGACCTTGGTCACTCTTAATGTTTAGTTCAGCTTTTCCTTTCCTCTATTTCATTTTGACTCCTGCAGTGCCAGACTACTTTTTCTGGTAACTTTGAAATACTTGAACATTTCACTTTGCCTTCTCTTCCCCTGACCTTGACAAATCCCTGTTGGCATAATCACACTACAAAATTTTATATCATATGCTGATGTCAGTGATGGTGCAGCTTTCAGATATTATGTTTGCAGTGAAATACAGGAATTGGAGTAAACTTGAGTGACATACCTTTTCTGACATAACCATTAAGAATTCAGGTAAATGCATTCTTTTGTGAAATTTAAAGCCAATCTTGTAAAAGAAGAAAAAAAAATCTGTTTTTCAAGCCAGTAAGGAACTTTCCCTTAACCAGCGTTAACAAACTGTACAAAATCAACTCCTCCTTACTGAGATATTTTTTCCTGCTACCTTTATATCTGTTGTGAAAACTGGGAACTACTGTGTAAGGTAGCAGTGTCACTTGAACACAGAATGAAAAGACAGACCCTCTCCCAAATAATTTCTTAATTAAGTAAAGGAGAAAATAAAAATAGATTAAGTAGGACAGAAGAGGTACAATAACATATTAAGAAAGCACAAACTACTGATCATTTTTAATAGAACCACAGAATCATAGAATGTTTTGGGTTGGAAGGGACCTTAAAGATCACATAATGCCAACCCCCTTGCCATGGACAGGGACACCTTCCACAAGACCACTGTGCTGAAAGTCCCATCCAGCCTGCCCTGAAACACTTCCAGGGATGCTGTAATAACAACTTCTCTTTTAAAATCAATTACTGCTCTAAAGACAGATCATACAGCAGCAGCTTTGCAGGATGTTTCACCGTCATAATTGAAGTGCCACTCCTGGCAACCTGGTGCCAGAAGACCCAGTTTTATTATTCTTTTTGGGAAATATCTGAGCTCTTCTAATACGCAGAAAAGACTTATAGAAGGGGTCTAAAAGTACATACTGAAAGTGGCCAAAGGACAATTTCACATGTGTACCAGATGCTTTGGGACAAAGGGGATAAAGCTTCTTCCCTCATGATACTAAAGTATTTTTTTAACACTGCTTTTACCTCTGCAAAAAAACCTTCTGGGGAAAAAAGAGTTCTTGTTGTGTTCCCATATTAGGCCAAGGGCTGATGCACCAGCCTGGAAATGGGTTAGCTATACTCGTTCTAGGTTCTTTTACTTCTGGCCGTAACTAATTTTAAAATCTTCTATGGATGAATTTACAGGGCTTTCACAAGACCATTCCAAGCAGTAATGGGAAAAAAAGCTAGATCCGTAATAAGTTTTTACGTATGACTCACTGGTTTTTGGTGTAATTTGGAAATGATTGCAGTCTGGTATCAGCAGGTAGATATTTTGCCTATGCTTACAGACTATAAACCTCTTCCTACAACTTTTCAGACAACCAGATGACTTCACGAGCTCTAAGATTTTTTTTAATGTTTTGAGGATTTACTGTTTCCTGCCCTACTTCCTAGTAATTCAGCAGTTTAAAATAGGTGATTGCTGAGCAAATGCCAAAGTTGTTCTATGAATGTCAGCACTTGCCTTCTTTAGCTGCTGGGAAACAGGTAACTTTGGAATGAGTGTTTGATCTCAAGGAGGGAAACGTTAGTTGTCTTACTTTATCCTGCTAATAGCACTGATGGCTTTTCTTTCCAGGTCTGTGTATCTGTTTGGAAACATAATTTGGGATGAGAGAGTGTCAGTGGGTATACTGGAGAAGAGATTGATAAAAAAAAATTAGAGGAATGTGTGAAAAGGGTCTAGAGAAAGGCACCATGTATGGAAAAGTGAGTCTGAGCAATGTGAAAAAAATTGTGGGAATGGAGGGAAAGAAAGAAGTGAAATGTATTCATAAATTTCCTATGGCAAAAGTGCTTGCTGAGCAAAGGATATATAATGTCCACTGGTTGCAGCTCCTTTCCTCTTGGTTTCTTATTTATGTGTTGACTGTATTTCATAGAGGTGCAACAGTATTTGCAGCGAGACTAAGATTGAACCACATCTGAATCCAGAGAGCAGCTTTTATTTGTTAGCATGGGAAGAGCTGGACTGAGGTTTTTCCTGTCTTGAAGCAGATACACCAGCAAATTCACAGATTTGAAAAGTCAAGGATTATACTGTCCAGTCAAGGAATAGTCTGCATTATTATATTATCTATCAGGTATCTAAAGACATGATTTTATGTGGCAACAGTATGTAAAAACTTCGAGTATCTGTTCACCTGTGATGGTACTTAAGATCCACAAAATCAGAACAAGTTGATACTAAAAAGACAGCAAAAATAAAACTTGTAGTTACATCAAGATATTGTGGATAAAAACACAGTGCTGTCTCATTTATAGGAATTATTTGGGTTGTATGATGCAAAGAGACTCCACAAGCTGCAGCAAACCACACTTTTCATCCTGGCTTAGTGTTTATGTTAGTAGGCAAACAGTACTCTATGCCCTAGAGTGGTGTCTGTTGGGTAACTTGTCCTTCCTACGTCTTCATATGATAGAACTCATTGTTTGGTAATATTTGATTTTTTTAAAGTAAAGAATTGCTCAAGCTAAAAAGTAGGCTTTGTGAGTGGGGGCTCAGCATGTTCACGCAAAGGGGACTGTTTCTGAAAAACGGATACACAGAACGTTTTTATTGTTTCTGCTGTTCTGTGGATTTTCAGACCTTCTAAAACAGATTGTTTCCTAACTATAAAGATGGCCAGGCATCTCATATTCTGGTTAAATAACCCAAAGAATTCATGATTCAAATGCCTGTCTGTGGTTCTTCACTATCAGTGGACCAAAGAACTCAAAACTGATCTAATTCCAATTTCTAAAGGTACGTGAGAACTCGTGTCCTTGACATCAACTTTTTTTCTTTTCATTGGGTCTGGTTTTAGTGCACAGGCTATGGTGATGTAAGGAAGCAGGCTATTGCAATACTCTTTAAATATCTACAAATAAAGATATTTTAACATTTCAAAGTTAATTCCAAGAGAGAACAGCATGAAGCTCTCTCATGGAGCATTTGCTTGGTGAAACAAATACTTAAAGTAAGATACATCTTTGGCATAATGTTCCATACTACAATGCCCTGCAGGCATTTAGAGGAAGTTAAGAGGTGTCACATACATAACACCAGGAATTATTGCATTTTCTGTTATTTAATAGGCTGCAGTACTGCACATTAAACATAAGCAATGTGTGTTTCTAGCTGTATAATGTATTCACAAACCAGCTAAATTAGTCCCTCAGAATAATTTGACAGACTGTTTCTTTTTGCCTTTTTTAAAAAAAAAATCATACAAGTGCTGAGATTATCCAGTTGTAAATTAGGTGACAGTTCTTAGGAGTGGAGAGAAATATTCACAGGCTTGCAGAGCATTGTTCAGAGACACTCCTAAATTAGAGTGGCTTTCTGCTCAGTGTTTAGAGACTGACTGTTATAAAAGATAAATCATTATATAACCTTGTATTGGTAGAGGACTTGCTTAGTTCAGCTTAATTCCTCTCATGGGAGAGGGCAAATCTGGGGGTTGCTCCTCTGCTTTCTTTACTTGAGACAGCAACCTGATGAAATGAGAACTAATGCAGAATAACCCAGAGCTTTTGACTGATGAACTTTCTGTTAAAAAACCAAACCAAACCAAAAGAAATGTTTTACAGTATGTTAGCTGTGACCTGAACTTTATCCAATTATCGATTTTGTGCAGCTGATAAACTGGATTACTGAAGCCTTGATCTTATTCAGACCTAGGAGCTATAAATCATCTGATCTGACACCTGAAGCATTTGTCTTGAGTCTGTAATATATCCTTATTACAAGCTTATATTGCAGAAATTTTTTACTGCACTTCATTTACAGAGCTGATAATCTGAAATCAAATGAAAAGCAGGATTGCAATGGAAATGATGGGAAAAGAAGTGTCTGTATGGATTATTAGAACTGCATGTCGTAGGCTAAACAAAGGTTAGATTCCACTTGCAGGTGAAAGAGAAAATGGTTGTTTGCTTTCTTGAAAGGTGCTGAGCTAAATGTAGCTGTTGACCAGCATCTCTAACCATAGTGCACCCTTCCTCTTCCCAGACTTTCTGTGAGTCTTGGAGCACAGAGTGACATTGTGTGTGCACAAACCATCTGTTTATGGTGGCTGAGTACCATAAATATGCACGGGGCTGGATATTCCTGACATGCTGAGGATCTTCAGATCTAATGGTATGACACAGCATGTCATTCAGAGGAAGGATGTTCAGAAGTAACATGAGAAAAAAATGGGTCAACTCCATTAAAAAGACATGGATTTTCTATTAGTTCATCTCTGTGGTTTTGTATTTCTTGAAGTATTTTTTCAGGAAGGGAATTTTGGATTTTCTTACCACAGTGAGATGTGTGAGACAAAGCTAAGAGGGGGTTACCTATTATGAAAATCTCTTTGTAGCAGTCACCTTGAGAAGATGTGCCTCAATTCTCCTGCAGCTCATCATGATGAAAAGCAGAGTTTAAGGCTTTGGACAAGTGTTGTCTCAGAGTCTTAAAAGGGAATTCATTTTTAATCTGATATATTTTTATGAACTTTTGGCTTTAAATCCAGATTCACCAGGTGACAAATGTCTTTTTAGATGTAGGAATATCCCACAGATTGAAAGGAATATTTTTATGGGTCCTTGGGTATTTGCTGTGGAGGAAGTATAAATAGCTTTGTGGAGTAGGCACAAATTTAATAGCGTGCACTGAACGATGTTCAGTGGAGTGCTGCTGAATACTGCAGCTTTGCTAGTTTAGCTGTAAGCACTTAAAATTAGTCACTGCTGTCATAAAGCTCGAGATTTTCATACATACTACCTAGGGAGAGATAAAGACCTTCCAATTGATGGCTAGTTCTAGTCTTGTCATTTGTTTCCATCTGGTATTAACATGCTGACATCGATTGTTCCAAAAAGCCAGTAAAGAGTCGAACTGCACTGACATCACTATTCCCTTCAGTTATTGCCACACTTCTATTTCAGTACAAAATGCCTTATTAATCCTTAGAAAGGATATTTTGTTTTGAAAAAGAATGTTCAGGAAATGGTAGCACATCAAATATCCTGTTCCTATTGGTTTCTTGGAGGAAACTGCTCCAGAGATGAGGGCTATGCCATGTACACAGCACAGCTTTGTTACGGGGCTGCGCTGGCACTGAGCTGACAGCCAGCGCTCCTCCCACACCTCCAGCCAGGACAGACTGACTGCCCAGCTTCTCCTTGCCCGTTCATGTATCTCATTCAACCAGCAGCCATACAGCAGGACTCTTGAGTTATTTTAGCGCTGCTGATGTTCAGCTCTATGAAGAAAATGCGTATTTCACTCTGGAGAGGTGATCAGGCAAACCTGTGAAAGCGTGCTGTGAAAGTGAAGAGGTTAAAAATAAATTAATGGTAATTCTGGCATCAAATGATACACAGAAAAGGAATCAGTGCTTTTCTAGCACTCCGAAGCATACTGATAAAGTGTCTGCTAATGAAAATTGCTCTAATAATTTGAAATGCATGCATATCAGATGCACATATCCCATGCACTTAAATATTTTAACTAAAAGGAACTTCAACTGGAAATTCTAATTAATGCCTTGTTAAACATGTTACATTTTCAACCAGATGCACAGTATTTATTCTGTTCTGCTGCTCCACTCATGGATGATATTTGATATTTTCATCTTCCTCATAAATTACACTTTAGATTTTGATGAAGATATCTTCCCAGATTAAGTATGTCGGTTGCCCATCTTACTTTTCTTGAGAGCAGACTGTTTCTCGTTTAATTGAACTTGGGCATTGCTGAATTTGTATAGTTTCAAATACCATAATTAAAAGAACAACAAACATTAATTATGACAGAGTTATGACCAATAATTGTGGTAAAATCTCATTAATCCCTTTTCTGCTTACTCAGACAATTGGTATCATTCTGCCTAAATACTGACATTTACAAGTTTGTTGTCAGCTAAATAAACACTCCATTTTTTACATTGGTTATAGCTGTACAGATGCCCAGCACGCTGAGTGTTCTTTTATCTGTATATTTAGGTATTCACATATTCTTTGACACCTCTGCATATATTGTAAGAGGGGAGAAGGTGGTGTCCAAATTTGTCACAGAAAACGCGTGTTAATATGCATTAAAATGTTCAAAGAGCAATATTCATCTTAGCCTCTACATTGAGACAGTATCAAAGCAGCTCAGCAGTGTGTTATGAGCAGCTAATTTGAAACTTCTGCTCCCTGTTAGTGTTATTCTGTCTTATGAGATATTGTTTAACTGCAAAATGTCACCCAGACTTTTTCTTTTTAGTCTTGGAAGGCTGCTCAGAATGTATCACTTGCGAGTGCTGTCTGTTCACAGTGAGAAAGTTGATAAAAACCACGCACCAGCAATTCCCCAAGGGATAAATCAATTAAAATATTTCTAATTTACTATTAAACATATTGGGTGAACCGGGAAAGAGATACAGTTTAATGTTCACCTGAGTGAGATTTCAAGTTTAAACCATTGATGCAGCTTTTCAGCCTAGTGGCTAGACTAATTTATATATTAAATCCAAAACTTCATGTGGTTCCCTGTTCCACAACATGGGAAAAAAGTTTTAACACTTTTGAGATCATTTGGAACATTCTAACAGCAACCTTCATCCAGCCTTCAGTGTGTCTAGGCCCTTGATCACCTCAGGATGCTTCACTGCATCCTCCTTTCACTGCTGCTGCCAAAAAAGCTGGGACTACTATTTTAGCACGGCTGTGTCAGATACTGAGGAACAGCTGAGGTAATTAATAAACCCAGACTCCCTGAGATTTTAGTGTAGATTATATATAAATGTTCCATGGGCCAGAAGAAAGGAAAATGCTAAGGCTGATATCCTGACAATATTTGTGGAATTGGGCAAGATTTTTTCTCATTTGGTGTGACCTCTTTTTTTTAGTGTTTTCTGAAAGGATCCTCCACTGGTGTGAAACACTTCCAGGAGATAATAGTGAGAGGAACTTTCTTAATGTATTAGTCAGAGGGAAAGGATGTGATGCTGCCAAAAGGAAGCAGAATGTTACAAGTGCCTGGAAAAGTGGGGAATAGCAAGGAAATTAGAATCCAACCTCAACAGAAGTGTTCATTATACTAGCTAGCTAGATTATGTATCATTATAACTGGGAACATGTATTCCTTTAGATTCTTGTTTGCTTTTGCTGATGTCAAACATTATCCAGATGGTATAGTGCGTTTTCAGTATTCACCTCCTTTTTATGGCACACATTTCCTGATCTGCATTTTTCACAGGTTTTTTCTTTCTTTTTTTTCTCTTAGAAAATATATTACAATGTCCTTCATTCTTAGCCCTATTGCCATATTTTTCTCTCCACTGAAACTTTTTTTTTTAGATCATGAACTTAATTTGTCCCTTTTTCTTAAACAAGGTTTTAGCTCTGCTGCTTTCAGATTTAACAGAGTGAGTGCTTCAGAAGCAAATATTGCTTGTAAAAAGTATTGTGCGTTATTATTTTCAGATCCTGCAACAGTGAGGATTGTATTACATATATTTCACACATATGAATTCTGAGGTTCGGTGCTGTGAACCAACACATTTTTAATACTAGCTGAGAAAGCACAAAATTATCTGCACAGAATTGAAGGACTGCTTTTTGAGAATCAGTGGAAAAAACCCTTTTCTAAATGAGACCTAATAAGCTACAAAGGAAGAAACTGGATGATCCTCTAGTAAGTGTGGCAGTCAGGCAGTGCAGAGTGTGTGACTCGAATGTCAGAGTGGGTGGTGGCATCAGCCAGGGGAAGGGCTGGCTTTTGTGGTTTTCTGCTGAAATGACTTTGGAAACACGGAGTGGAGAGCCATGAACTCAGTGTTTATTCACAGCCATCTCTCTTTGCACACATTTTCCTTTTTAATATTCATAAAATAGACAAACCCTTTGTCCTAAATTTTTAGGACTCCCATTAGCCAGTGTCTTTAATGAATATGCAATAGAAAAGCATTAACATAGAAAGATATGCAAGTCTGTGATCAATCTTTGGCATTTTCTTCCCAGAGAACTTGTAGGTGCCCCATCCCTGGAAGTATTCAAGGCCAGCTTGGGCAGGACTTTGAGTAACTGAGTCTAGTGGAACATGATTCTGCCCATGGCAGAGGAGTTGGAACTAGCTGATCTTTAAGGTCTTTCTGATCCAAGCCATTCTATGATGAACTTTTGATTTTTCATTTTCATTAAAGTGAACAATTTTAATACCTGTGTGTAATTTAAATCAAATCCTTTTTTTTTTTTTTTTTCTTTTTTTTTTTTTTTTCTGCCTGGTTAACTCCTAGTACATAATGATTTGATTGAAATCTCCTGCTGTCTCTCTGAGTTACTGCACACTAACAGGTGATGTCATCAGCACAAGAACTTAAAAAGACATAAGTATATATAGAAAACTTTTTCAGGCACTGAAAAGCATCTGACAGATATCTGAGGAAAAATCAATCAACTATTTGAATAGCACATATAATTCATAACAAGAAGTAAAAATAAGTGAAACTGTCAGGAAAATCAACTGATGAAATTTAAATTTTAAATTAGTATTACCCAGGACACTGGGATTAAAATACCTAACCTGTCAGAAAATGCTATTCGTTTTTTTCAGCATGCTGGCGTACAGATTCACGATGCTGTCCTTAGCATCACATCACGTATAAGCCTAGTATTGATGGAGGAGGGAGACTTCCATTGACGGAATTGTGATCTCCACCTGCTGCCTCTCCATGGCAGTTCTTGCTGATCTACCTGATCTGACCATCTAACAAGTGTTCCCAGATGCAGACTCCAGGGGTTTGCCTCTTATCACTGTTTCAAGTGCTCCTTTGTGTTTGTGTGGATGATCACATAGCCAAACACTGCTCATATATCCATCCATATTCTTCACAACAGATTTCTGATGTTCTTTTGTTTACTCTATGACACATGCTACTAAAGCTTCAGTTTGTCACAGAGTCTGTTTAAATGGTTTTAGAAAGAAACATGTTCACACGTAAATGAAGGGACTTGGTGTCAGTAGATCTTGTGGCAGAAGTGAAACTCAGGCAGTACATGCATACTTACCTCATCTTTATTCTCCTCCCATCACTCCATAGGAAGAAAGACTCAGGGAGCTGAAGGCCAGGAGGAGCTGCCTGAAGAGCCATTAGATTTAGTCAGCTTTCCTTAAGCCTGAACTTGCACTGGAATAAAGAACATTCATGTTTCAAAGGTTTATATCTCCTTGCAAAGCCTTCAGTCCTGAAAGGTATCAGGTGACAGAGAAGCCATCACTTCCTTTGGCAGTTTGTTCTGCTGGCTCCTTTCCCCACTTTGCAAGTGTTAAGTTGTCCAGCAATAGTTTACAGTCAGTGGTTCTTGTTATGGGTTCTTCCATTATATAAATGACAGCACTCAAATAATTCTCTGTTACCAGATAGAAAGTAAAGCATCTTGCGCTTTTAAAGCTTTTACTGAAAGAAAATGTTTCCCTATCATTTGATTATTTTCCTGGTTTTGACTTACAATGTACTTATTAAAATGTAGACTTTTTACTTTTACGTAGTATCTCTGCATCAGTTATCATTTAGTAAATAAATCTGCTTCTGTAAAATACACTGCTTGCTGAAATAAAATTGCATCTGTACTACCCTTTGTACTAAATGGCTCTATTGCTCTTCTATATGCTCTTCTCTTACATCTGGTGATTAAACAAATTTTTTTTCCAAAGTAAGCAGTGAATCACAGAATAAAAGACTGGGTTTGGTTGGAAGGGACATTTAAAAATCACCCAGTTCCAATCCCCCTACGACGGGCAGGGACACTTTCCACAAGACAGACTTGTTCAAAGCCCCATCCAACCTGGCCTTGAACACTTCCAAGGATGGCTTGTCCACAGCTTCTCTGGGCAACATATTTCACCACATTCTTCTCACTATCCTGATCATGTATTTTTTCTTCCTGATTTCCAATCTAAGCCTACTGTCTTTTAGTTAAAACTGTTTCTCCTTGTTGTGTCACTACAGGCCCTGCTAAAAAGTTTATTTCCATTATTCTTAAAAGCCCTCTTTATGTATTGAAAGGCTGCAGTAAGGTCTCCCTGGAGTGTCTCCTATCAAGGATTAATGACCCCAGCTCTCTCAGCTTGTCCTCATAGCAGAGGTGCTCCATCCCTCTGATCATCCTTATGGCCTCCTCTGTCCCTACTCCAACTGGCCCACAGCCTCTTGGAGCTGGATGCAGCAGTGCAGCTGGGGTCTCACCAGAGCAGAGGAGGACAAGGATCCCCTCTGTCACCCTGCTGCCCATGCTGCCTTAGACACAGCCCAGGATAGGTTTGGCTTTCTGGGCTGCAAGAAGAAGGTTGTCAGGTCATGCCCGCTTTGTTGCAATTTTCATGTTTCATAAATGTGGTAGGCGTTTCTTTGCTCACCTGTCACAAGACTTCCATTATTTCCGGAGTCCCTGTTTTCCAGTCTTCAACCCCTTTTTCTGTATGTTTTTTTTACTTATCTTTTTACTTATTTTTTTAGTTCTAAATATGTAACTTACTTGTAGTAAAAGAAAAGAAAAAAAAAGAATAGGAGTAATTTCAACTACTTTCTTGAGTAAGCCTGTGTTTTCTTTAGGATCAGAGGTGAGAAATAGGCACTTTGAAGGTGTTACTAATCTCAACTAGCATAGGCATCTAAAAGTGCCTATTTCTGTCCTTTGGCTAAAAATAACCAAAAGAGGTGACTTTTACGGTGAGCCAGATTTACAAAGGTATTTACAAAACAGGCACTTTTATTTGTTCTCCGTTAGGGGGAATGGACATCTACAACTAAGCTGTCAGTATTACTAACCTGAGCAATCCTTATGTCATCCAAAATTTTCATCAGAAACACCTTTATGTATCTCAAAAGACTTCATGAAATGGTTCAGTAGTGCAGGATGTGCTGCTATAGCTACAAATCTACATTAGAGACATTTTCATTGAAATCCTGTTGCGCCACTGTTGACTGCTTTTATTTATCATCTAGTCAGTTCTTTGGCTGTTATATCTATGTTTTAATGCTATTTAGTAGTGCTAACTTTCGAACTGCTTCATATGCAATAGCCTTTCAGAAGCCTGAGTATTTTATGTTTGACAGTTATCTTTCTCAGCCAAAGGCATAGAGAGGATGCAAACAGGTTTAGGAAGACCTGCTTTCCATAAAATCTGGGGCAAGCAGTTAGCAACAGGGTTTTTTTTTAATTTATGGTTTCTATCAATGGGCTTTTTCTAAATTTCTGAAGAAGGACCAGATACAGCAATAGGCTTCTTATGATCCCTCACAGAGTTGCTGTGCAGTTTTTATATTCCCCTATGACGTTCCTAAAGGTTCCTAATAGCTCTGTAGCTTAACATCAGCTGCACCCATAATATGATAGAATTATAACTCAATTTGAGAATATTTTATTAGTTGCTTAATATAAGAGTAGATAAGGAACTTTCAGTTTAGCTGGAAAATGTGTCTAGACATGGACATTTTTAGTGGTTATAATTATCTGTGTAATTGTTTATTATTAATGTACCTTTAGAGGTCAACTTCTTTGTTGTTTGAAAGGTAACACATACTAATTATCAATGCTACTTCTCTGTTAAAACAATGATCCAGTTTAGCTGTTCAGATCATCTCTTTGGCCAGAAAATGTACAACATTTGTTTACTTTAAAAGGTGATGTTTGGGCAGAAAATACATGTCTTAGTCTATCTTAGAGTAGAATGTGTGAACGCTATTAAGATTTGCAACTGCTCTTGTGACTTGTGTTCTTTCTCTGGATTCTCTGAAAAAGGTTTTGAATGTGTGGTATATAAAAATACATTTTGGCCTTTTTCTCAGAACTTCCAGGAACAATGAGGCATCTTCCCTTTTTCTGTTCTGTAAGTCCAGGTGACACTGGAGTCAAAGCAGCAACTGGTAAAAAACTGGATGAATCTGTACAGAACAGACATCTCTCCACTTGATTCATCCCGATTTTCAGACTTACTCCGTTATGTTTCGTGCTCTGAAAACACCAAACTGTAGTGATTCATTGGTTTCCTTGTCTTGTGAGCAATACCCTTTTTTTCATGACATCAATCTTTTTACTTCTGACATCCTCTTATAATTTCATGCTTATGATAAAACTGGTATTCCTGATTTCCCAGCACAGGTAGATCCTGTTGTCCAAACTAACTGAGCTGGGTGCCAGGGAGAGATTACTTAATATGTGAAATATGTTTAAATATTCTTCCAAAGTTGCAAAAACAAGATTTTATGGATAATTTAATTTTGAATTTGTTAGGGGGCTTTGAGTTGGAAAGGTATTCAGATCTACGTTCAGCTTTACTTGATTTTGTTAAAAAATAAAGTGCTCTTTTAATCACTTATTGTTCATGTTTTCTCTCAGTCTGCAAGATTTTAATGGCTATTAAGGACTTTTAAAAGTCAATAACAATGATGTGGTTATCTTATGAATACATATGGGAGTTAATTTGCCTAAACGCCCACTTCTCAATCAGCATCTCAGATGCAGACCTTTGATTTTTATTCCTCTTTCAAGCACAGAGCTTGTTTACCATTTCTGAGAGGTTGTGACTATAAATACTGCCAGTGCTTCTATTTTAAATACAGACACATAGTATATACATCTACTTTTTTTCAATACTGAAATTTCTGTATTGGTTTTTATTTTTTTCTCATCACCATATGTGCCACAGAGCTGCTGAAGTGGAGGGAACCTTGTGAGGTCTCTGTACAACCTGTTCCTCAAAATGGGGCCAACACTGAAATCAGAACAGGGTCATACATTTACATCCTGAAAACCTCCAAGGGTTGAGATCCCCCCACCTCACTGGACTCTGTTCTTAATTAACATCATAGTTCTTAATTAACTTCATGCTAAGTTCTTTTCCCCCTTATGAGGTCCAGATGGAACCTCCCCCAATTCAGTGGATGACTCTTGTCTGTTCTCCCACGAAGCATCTGAGTGAAGAGTTTGGCTCTGTCCTCTTGGTTACCTCCTTGCAGGTGTTGAAGAGCAGCCCCTAAAAGTCCCCCCACTCATTCTCTGGCTATTGGGAGATGTACTTCAGTTTCTCTTCTTCAGGAAACATTTACTTTAATCTTGTTTCATACTAATTTATATGAGCTTCACACACTTTTTATGCTAAAGAACTGTAATTTGTAGTACTTCTGATTTTCTTAAGTCAAATAATTTTTTCTTGGAACCAACAACATTCTAAATGAGCCAAGATTTCCAGACCTGAGATTTTATTACTCATCCTTTATTAGAGCATCTAGTTATCATGCTCTGTTATTCTAATCTTCATTTTGCCTTAATAGCTTAAGAAATTTTGGCAGTAAGATGTTAATTATGCTTGCAGTAATTGACCTCTACACCTTTAAAGTGCAAGTAGGTGCATATATGTAAATTAAGACTTATGAATGTGACAAAATGCCAGCAGCATTTGACATCAACTACACTCCTTCTGTCTCTCTTCAGTGTGTTTTGAGCTAAAAATGCAGCTGTTCGACTTGGGCGCATTTGAGTTACAACATTTCAAATAAAGTCCCTTTTTTTTGCTTAATTACAATGAATATATTAAAACACAAACTCAAAGAGTCCCTTTTTACCCTGTTCCTTAATATTCTACTTTGAATCTGGACCCTTTTATTCCTTAGAAATTTAATTTTTTTTCTGATTTCCCCAGCAAATGGAAATGATGATGATTTAAGATTTTTTTTTTCCTTTTAAAGGAGGATTTCTATTCATCATGACTGTAGGAAAAGACAATGAAACAAAACATTAGTAAATGCTGTTTTCTTTTCATCACTGTTTTTGCCATTACTGACTTGTTACACTATTTTTAGATGAGGATTTTTTTCTAATTTAAACGCATATTAAACAGAAATATCTATTTTATACATTAGTTTTTCAATTTCTTTGGCCACAACAACCTAGAGAAAATGGCTTATACTGGGCAATTAAAATGGCAGTAATTGTAGAAAAGGGATTCTGGGTATTAAGCTCCTTTCATTTCTATGTTATTTAAAATAATGAATGGAACAGATACGGCTAATTTTCTTCCCTGTGGCATGGGAAATGCTGGCTTCTGGAGATATGGAAATCATTTTCCCACTGCAATGGGCTCCTCCTGCCCACATGGCAGAGCTCCAGACTTCACCCTGACAGCAGCTGAGTGCATGGAAACTCAACTAAGAGCTCGGTGGCAGATGGAGCTAAATATCACCACCTCAGACACGGATTTGCCCAGACTTGGAAAATCATGGAGGGAGTCCTGGGATGTCAGGCCTGCCATCACCCTCTTCCTCTCCCTGCAGCTTGAGCTGTTCCAGAGATCATTCCTGTATCACACAGTGCACTCATCTGGCCAATGCCTCTGGAGGTGCTCCATAAACGCTGCATCATTAATGTCATGCCAAGCTCAGTGTCCAGGGGTTCAGATGGCTTTTGGTTTTCTTTCACCATCAGGTGGACTGGGAAAATAAGGAGATAAACATGAAAAAACACTAAACCACCTCCAACAAGAACTGAGCATGTGTCCTGTGCAGATCTGGAAGTGGCTGCCATTTAAATGTTGCCTGCACGAAGGAGGGCAGCCTTTGTAACCTGGAAAAGTGAGGATTTGGCTCTAGTGCAGCAGATGTGATTATTCGTACCATTGGTCACTAATGAGGGTTTGGTAGCTCAGCAAGGCTCTCAGCTCCAGGGCAAAAGAGAGCAGAGGGCTCACCTTAGATTGCAACTCTGTGGATGTTAAGGCTCTTCTCTTGTTCTTTCCTGCCAGTACTTTTTTTTCTACTTGCAGCTGCTGCTATTTTCTGCTTGCAGCTCAGTCTTTGCCAGCAGTCAGCGACTGCTGTCTGTCACACTGGGCTCTGTGTTGTCCCCCAGAACTGGTGTGGTACGAGCCCCACCTATGTCTGAAAGACCCCAACATCCACAGGCTGCACTGAACAGCCTTCAGCATAAAATGTGCACTGGCCAAGAGATAAAACAAGCTTCTCTAGGCCATGATAACACTGTTCCTTCTACCCAATTCACGGATAGAAATCTGGATTTGGGACATCTGGGAGTTAAGGGAAGTGCTTCATCTGCTTTACAAATACAGGACTGGCCACCGTTTCTCTGAGGAGATCTTGGCTTCCCTGAAAAGCAGTGGTGCAAGACCTGCATGCTCGTTAATTTTCTCATGTTCAGAAAGGGAGTTCACTGACAGAAAAATCTGCAGAACTTTATTCATAAAAGCAACCCTTTCTGAAGGAGTCTGTTTCTTGGGTTTGCATTTTATCTTAAGCCTAGCAGGATATAATTTATAAAAATAATCTTTCATTGTTTCCTCATTTTGGCAGGACTGTTGAAAAATTTGAATACCAATATTTCCAGTGACTCAGAACAATGCCTGAAGTGAAGAGGCTTTCATTTTTTTCCTCTGTAATTATTTTACCATAAAAATTTTTGGGTTTTATGAATATTTTGCTGTGCTATGAAAATATCATTCCCAGTGATACTGTTGTAAAGAAAAAAAGGGACAATGTGTGGAAGTTGGAAATATTTTCAGATTTTAAATTCCACTGACAAAGATTTTTTTTTCCTTAGGCTAATGTAGTGATTTTATAACATTTCCCTCTTAAAGAAAGTAAAAAAAAAAATACCAAGTATAGTCCTTAAGGCTAAAAGGGAATGTTAAAATTATTCTTTTCTGAAAAATCCTAGCCTAGTATTAAAATTTAGGTTGAAAAGGATCTCTGGAGGTTGTCTGGTGCAATGTCCAGTCAAAGTAGAAACAACTTTGAATTCTAAAATTACATCCAGTCAAAGTTAGATGAGGTTGTCCAAAGCCTTGTCCAGTCCAGTGTTGAATATCTCCAAGCAAGGTGACTTGTTCCAGTGCTTGACCACTCCTGTTACACTTTCTGTCTGGTGAATTCTGTTTTCTCCAGGCTGTTCAAACTCCTCTCTCAGCCTCTCTTTATCGTGTGCTCTGAGCCGCTCATCATCTTTTTGCGCCACCATTGAACTTGTTCCGGCATCTTTCTTGTGTGACACACAGTACTGAAACACAATAGCCAGATGAGTCTCATAGTTACCAGGTGATAGAAATGGTCACAATATTGGTATAAAATCTGCAGAAATGAGTGAGAATACCTCTGAGTACTGCTTTTGTTGGGAGATGCTCAATTACATTATTCTTATGGAAAATACAGTGACTTTTTGGTTTTCACTGATCCTACTTTGTCCTTTCCAACTTAGGATATTCTGTGATTTTTATTTTGTAGGTTTTTTTTCCAAAATGGAAGTTAAAAAAAAAAAAAAAAGTCAATGTAATTCTAGTATGTGTTTAGTCTAGCTTGTCTTGTGAAGTCATAGGGCAAGATCATAAATGTCCTTGAACAACTATTTATGTAATATTCATACTACTATTTAATGTCATGTTGTCAGCAGTTAATTAGTGCAATTAACTGAAAACAAGTGTGATCTACAAATTCTGTTCTGACTTTACCCTAAGACATGACATCAAGTACAGATTTCAAGAACTGATATAGTATGTTGACATGTTTCCCCCATATTGACCACTGGGCACTATTTTACAGAAACTGGAGCTGAGTGTTAATTTATACCCTAAGGGCTCTGCAGAAAAAGCTCAATTATTCCTGGCAGGAATCCTACAGTTTTTGCTTTCTACCCCTTGTAACTGTTTTAATATTGTTATTCAAAATAAGCTCTGAGTGCATATACTCAACCTATAGGATTAGAGAAGCTGAATCAGCATTGCAACAAGCAAGCACTTTCAGAAAAGGAGGATCTTCGCTGCACTTTGTACTGAAATTACCCTGAGTGTTGATGTCAGCTCTATATAAAAGCAATGAGCATTACTTCTAATTACTGAGTTAGGCTGGCTTTGGGCAAATGGTGATGGTAATGAGAGTTTTCATTCTTTCATACTTTGCAAGAGGCTGCCTTAGACAAAGATATGTTCATACCTTCATAGTTAAACTTTATTTTCCTCTAGAAACATTTTAGTGACTTTGTCATTGTTTTAATACTGGACTTGGAGTTCCTGTTAAAGGCAAAGGAGACTTAAAAAGATTTCAACCTGAGAAGGAAGACCTTGGGGCAAAGCTCAGAAAAAATCATACCACGCAGCATTCCTCTAATCTCAGCACAGCTTAGAAGAATAATTAAAAAAAAATAACACCTCCTGCCCTGATTGAAATTTGAAGTGTCAGAAGTTGCACCCTGGTATTTGGCACTTCACATACTTTCTCCTGAAATGCAGCTGATGATTCATTGTACTTCTGTTAAAAGCTGCTAAATATAAGTAAAACCCAATTCCTTTTTTTTTCTTCATCACTTCTGCAAACTGGAGGTGAAAGACACAAGGAGTGAGTATTGACTTTTATCTGCATTATCAGAACTTTCTGTAAAGAGATTAGGAGATTTCTTGTGGAAAGAGTGAAGAGGGACCAAGGAAACTGCACCTGCTTTGCTACCTAGCCATCACCTCCTTAAATAGTCATGTTCCAGAGCCTTCAAGAATATCTTTTTGGCATGTTTTCTTGCTGATGAAGATGACCAAGCTCTTCCCAGGTGTACCCTAAGGTGACCTAGGAGGATGGTTTTGCCTCCTTAGCAAGTACATGAATGCCGGATATATTTACATGTATTCTCCCCTAAATCTCTATCTCTTTACATTATCTTAAGTTTTTGGTGAGCTCTCTGATAAATTGAGTGTGGCTGACTTTGCCTTAAATATCCCAGGAACACAGCTTCATCTCCAGCACAGCATTGGACAGCACGAAAGGCAAAACATCCCTCAAGAGCACAGTGGATGGTGTTTTTTGACTCGGCTGCTGAGTCACCTCTCTGTCAATGCTGACGCTGCGCGAGGACCTGGGGCGATATCTCTGTGGGGTCATTATGGCCACAGATGCATTAAACTGTGAGAGCTGGAGGGATCAGTAGTCAGTCTGCAGGTAGCTCAATCACTGGAAGGCTTCAGAAATTGGCTGAGTTGTTAAAGCAGCAATTTTCGTGACTGTAATTTCCAGGAATGACAGTGTCTGTTGGAAAGCACTTGAGAAAACTTGCATTATGATAAATTATCCATTAAGAACAAGATAAACTCAGAAGTTTCTTTTCCCTTAAGCAAGAATTTCAGCTGCCCCAGCTGCATCACCTCTTCTCAGTGGCATAACTCTGCCTACAACACAAGAATGCTTTAATTTCTCAATATTTGCTGTTAGAAGCCTATTTATTTTAATTGTATCTTGAATATAATGTTTAATATTAAAAAAAAAAAAAGCATCAATTTTCCTACTTTCTCACAGGGGCAAACCTTCTGACATGACTCCAGCTTGCTGATATGCCTGCATGTAGACAATTTCATAGAATCACAGGGTATCCTGAGTTGGGATGGACCCATCAGGATCATCTAGTCCAAATCCTGGCCCAGCATGGAACCACACCATGTGCCTAGGAGTCACACCATGTGCCTGAGAGCATTGTCCATATGCTTCTTGAGCTCTCTCAGACTTGGTGGTGTTTTAAATACTTTGGTTCCTATTTCCATGAGAAGAATTGTAAGGGAAATACTTTTCCATAAATTTTCATAAAAAACCCTGGAAACAACAGTCTGAGGGGTTTGTGTTTGTTTGTTTGTATTTCCCCTGAAAATTAGACATATTCTGTTTTAATCTCTTTTAACTTAAATTTGAGAACAAGAGGGATATTTATGAAAAATAGCATTCTGAACCACACTGACCTGTGATCTAAGTAGTCTTTTGAAGGATTTTATTTAGAAATTAAAATAGCCAAACATTTTAGTTACCTCAGAAGTAGCCAAGCCAGTGTGTGGCACTACACACCTTGACAGACTGACTACTGTGTGCAGATTTCTTTTCTATAGGACACAGTTTGCCTTCCTCCAATGCTACTGAGAAAAGAGGACAATGAGCTGGAGTTGTTCTAATGGCCTTGCTTTGGTTCATGTACCATGTTGGCCATCCTTGAATATTTAAGAGATTTTTAAAGTTAGTTAAATTCAATTTTGTAGAAGAAATTATTTTGGTTTGTTGTTCTATGGTTGGTAGTTCAAAGATTAGACAGAAAAGATTGTGGCTGTTCACACATGATTGTGGATGAGAGTTGTTTTCTTTGGTTTTTTTTAAAGTTTCAGAATGAAGTATCATTCAGATCAGCTTGGTTTGAACCATGTTTATTTCAAAATTACTCTAGAATATTCAACAGCAATGAACTCTGATACTCTAGAATGTTCAACAGCAGTGAATTCTGATGGGAAAATACTAAGAAAAGAAAGAAGACCCTAGAGAATGAGTGACAAGTTATTTCAACAAAATCTCTAGGAAGAGAAAGTGGACATGTAGCGATGCTGAAGTGACCTGACTCTGGGGCAGTGTCTGCTGTCCTGCTTTTAATCTAATTTTAAGGCACTTACTTAAGAATAATAAAATGATCAAAGAATTGGAAGAATCAAAAAAAAAATCTGAGAAACAGCCAAATATTTCTGAATCTTACCACACTTTTTGACTCATTAAATCGAAGATCAATGACAGTATCTCATGCCTATTCAGATTCATGTAGAGAATAACAATCTGCTGACTCTATCAGCTCTTCTATTATTTCAGGAAGCAAAGATCTAAAAGCTTCCAGTGCTCTAAAAAAAAAAAAACAAACAAAACCCTTTTATTTTTCCTTTCTACATGGTTGTAATTTTTACATCTACTTATATAAATATTTCTAAGCAAAATCCTCACTTTTATAATTCTGGAATTTTTTTATACTTTCTTTCTCAAATTTCAATTGCACAATGATTTTAAGTATGCTCCATTTTCCTGTTGCACTCATTTTTGTGGGTAAAAAACCACCCGTATTTCTTACATAAGGCTAATAAGATACATTCTAGGACATTTTGTAGAGCACTTCTGTGAATTTGGAGGAGCTGAATGAGCAGCATGGAATGAGAGATGTTGCTGACTATTAGTGATGCCTCCTTATGGAATTACAGAGAGAATACATACAAGAGAGATACTGTGGGCCTTACAATTGTTTTACCTTACCTTTTTGGAGATTGTGATCAGAGGTGGACATAAACTCCAGTGAGTTATCTTCTCATATACTTGCTCTTCAATGTAGCTTTGGGCTTTAAAACTACTGAAGGCCCAGAGCTGTAAAGACATTAAAGGGGAAAAACCCCTTAGTGTAGAATCAACATCTCCAAGCAGTTGCACACTGTTTTGCAGTCTGAAGAAAGAAAATTTAATCAGTTTTACTGATGTTTAAGTACAGTAGGTCAGATGTGGAGAGACATTTTCTAGGACTTCAGCAAAGATAAGCATGTGTCAGAATTTTTGTTCAAGGTATTATTTGTCCTCTCCAACAGAAGCAGCACCTCTTGGGCACCCAACAATGATGTTGTCATGGGTTGACATTAGACAAAATGCCAATGAGGGTATATTTTACCTAATGAACTCCTGTGAGATGTGGTCAAGAACAGAGCAGAGCAGGCCTAATACTTGAAACAGACAGACAATTTATTATACTACATAACAATGGACAATAGAAAAGGAAAGAAAAACCCAACCACCCAAAAGCAGAAGAGAAAACCTCCCAAAGCACTGCTTCTCCTCCCCCCCCCCCAATTTCCATTCCATACATGCTCACTCAGTTGACTCCAGCACATTACCTTCATCTACTTGCTTAATCCCTCAACAACCCTGGGTTCCTAATCCAAATCATCATCCTTTAAAATTCAGACAATCCACATTCTATCCAGGACGAGAGGAGTCTCTCTCTCACCACAGACCATCCCCCCACAGGAAACACAGGTCCACCATCCCGTGTTCCCACGTCACCCATGGCACTGCCTCGAAGAGTCTGCCAGGGTGACACCCTCCTTTCCATGTCCGGCACTCTCACTGCCGTCCATGGACCTGCACTGCAACAGGGCTCTTTTTAAGGATGTTTTGGCCAAGTACCAAAAACCAGCCATCCTCTCATTTTGGGACTCAGGTCCCCCCCATTTACCCCTGGGGCCGGGGGCTCCACGAAGCAGGCCAAAACGTCTCTGGGTTTGAGCCAAAAACATCCACCCAAACACAGTCTTATTTATAGTCAGGAGGGTCCAGGGTCCGTCTATGGCTATCATTATGCAGGAAAAGTCCAGCCTCATAAGCCACTCCTCTTCATTCCGGCAATCGAAGGGGCTTCTTTCCATCTCCCATTACCCTCTCGGTCCCAGGCTGTCCTCTCTCTTCTAAAACCACCAACTATGAGAATTCAGCGTCCAGGGGTAACTCTCTTCTGCCTTAGAAAGAGTTAAAAGCTTTATCTCCCACCACCAAGGTCAGGCACAGGCGATCGCAGACACTGCAGTTCTCACAAGCAGCTCCAACTCGGCACCTTCTCTCTGTGGGGGGAGGAGAGAGACGGGACCGGGGGGGGGGAAGGGGGGGGGGGGGGAACGGGATGGGACAGGGAGGGGGACGGAAGGCACATCCAAAGTTCTCCCTCCACCCCTCCATTCTAGATGGAAGCTGGACCAGCTCCACTCCAGCTCCCTCTGTTCCCCACCCCGAGGCCCACCTTGCTCAGCCAGGCCCACCTTGCTCCCCTCCCCCACCCGGCCTAGCCAGGCCTGGGCAGGGGAGAGGAGAAGACGCTCCCTCTCCGAAAGCAGAGCAGGGAAAGAGAGAGTCCTGCTGGGCAATCCGGCTTTTAACCCCTCGTGTCCTCAGAGGCGTGTCCACCTCTTAGTGGCCAACAAAGGTGCCAATACTCAGACCTAAGGACTGATTGGTTTGACCACTACTTCCAAAAAAACTCACTTCCCTTCAAACCACGACAGATGTCAATAATTTGCCAGGAATGTGATGTTTCTCAGAGAAAAAGAGGCACAAGACAAGAGAAGCACCTGCTGCAGTGAGGTTCCAGAAAAAGTGGCTGTGAGCAGTGGGAGGCAGAAACAAATTTCAGCCCGTGCAGAGGGGAGAGAAATGGAGATCATTGCAATGGAGCTACCCTGGCCTAGCATTGGGTATGACCAAAAATTAACATGCACTGATGAGGATTGGGTATTACTGGCTAATTCTGTCCCCGTGTGGGGACAAAGCGTTGGGTCCTTGCCTGACCAAGCCAATAATTTTGTACTGAGGTACAGCTGAAATTCAGCCCTTGTTGGGTTCAACAGGGGGCTCCTGTCGACTCTAATCAGCTCAATCAGGGGCCCAGAAACAGCCTCAGAGAAATAGGCAGAGTTGCTCTGGATTTCTACAATGAGGCTGACAGAACAATCGGTCTTTTTTGAAAGGATCTTTGAAATATGAGGTGCGGTGTAGTTTAGTCTGTAACAGCTTCCTTAAAATGTCATATGCTTTTTCAGACATTTAATAGCTTATTGGCAAAGCATGGTATTTTTGATTTCATAGTCAATTTAATATAGAACGTTTTAAGAAGGTGGATGGCATTGCAATCTCATTGGAGGTACTTTCCTTTTCCTGCTGCATTGTGAAAAGAAAACCTAGATGACATACACTCTAAATATATCTGAAAAAATCTCCTGCATAAAACATTTAAGGGACAGACTGTATTTGACCGAAGGTGAATGGAAAGAAGTTGGGAATGTGATTTCAAAATGGAGGTGTAAACATGCCCAGGGCAATGTGCCATTCTCTGGAACAGTTGTGAACCCCAGCCAGCAGAGCTAAGTTTTTCCCAGAACCTTTTCCATCCCTACTGCTTTGTGACCAATCTGCATGACCATGCACTGCATGTCAAATTTTGTATTGTTGAGAATGACAATGATATCAGCCCTGTGCATGGGCAGCTGATGGGCAAAAGGGCTCTGGGAGAGGTTACAAGCAGGAGGGGGAAACTGCAGTGTAAGTCTGGGCTGGATGGGTGGGGGATGCCAGGAAAGCACTCTGGTATCACCTGCTACTGCAAGGGGTTAGGGGTTAAGGTTGGTGATGACTCCTGTAGCAGCACAGCTCCTTGGCTGATTGCGACACAGCCTCGCCACATAACCCAAGAAACATTGTACCTTAGACAAACATCTGTCCTCAGGCTTAAACAATGCCCACAGCAGTCCATAGCTATAAAATTAGGGACTCCTAATGCCCATTCTCTCATGCCCTTACCGATTAACTTTCACAGAAAAAATTCTTTTCATCCCCGTGATGACCAGAGGCTGGACCTGGGGCACTGGTCTTCCAGTGTGCAGTTTTGTTCCTGTGAGTATTAGGTGTACACACATACATATGACACAACTTTCACACTCGTCAGAAAATTATTAATCTCCTCCAAATTTTCTCGCCTACAACTTCTAGTAATGCTGCAGTTACTTGAAGTCTTTCTTCATCCCACATAATGCTATTTTCATAGAATGCTGTGATGACTAGACAGATAAAAAAGAATTCTAGACAAGCCATCTTTATCTTTTCAGACTTCATATATACTTATTAAAACAATTCATGGCAGTCCATTCTTTCTAGGAAGTCTGATCAGGACATAATTAATTCCAGTGCTAGCAATCGTATTAGTTAGCAGTCTTATGTCTTCAGGCATGTTTCAGACTGGAAATTAGTAGGAGTGTTTTTATGTGTGGCTTAGGATAAACAGTTGATCTCTTCATTGGAATTTTCTTATTTTTCATCTTGTCTTACTATTACCTCCTTTTTTCCCCTGTGACTTTTTTCATAGTTCTTTACAACAGTACAAACAAATAGTAGTTTTCGATGAAGTCTAAATAATGTAATATATTTTTTCTGTTTAAAAAGAAAAATGGTAAAATCTGTGTAACAACTGAAAGAAAAATTGCAACAACTCCTTGCCATATGCTGCACAATAATTTCTGTAAAATGCCATATATGTCTATATAGATTGATCATCAATATGATGGAAGGTGCAGGTATTCCTTCTTATCTCAGAATGTTTACACCAGAGTTCTTTTATGGTTAGATCATTATGTTCTATAAAAATGCTTTTTTTCAATGCCAAGTAAGTGATGGCCTGGGCCTCCCAACTTTGGATAGATGCCTATTTTTCTCTTTCCCCCTCATGTCGTTTGTCTTTTGAAATCTCAACAGTTTCATTTTTTAAAATCTAAATTTATGCCACTCATGTTCAACTTTCATGAAAGCACTTTGACTTATGACTTTGCAATACTCCGTGGATAAGATGTAGAGACAGAATCATACATTTTGTGACAGTCAGAGCTGTCTGTTCACTCTTTGAGACTGACAGCATGAAAGACCTGAGCAAAGTAATGGTCCTGTCACTTCATGTCCCATTCAGAGCACAGATTGCAGTAAACCTTTGCAGTACTTAACTGCAGTCGCTGGAAGGCTGAGGTGTCGCAAATAGCAAATCAACAACAGTGCTGGGCCTCTTTAAATTAATACTCATGACTCCTAAGAGTGACTACCCCCAGCAAAACTGACTCATGGAGGATAAAGTTAGCCCAGCTGAAGTCAGAGTTTGATTCAGAGACTCCAGGAATCCTGTGGTGCCAGTACCATTTGGAACTGACAACCTGTCAGCACCCCTGTTAACAATTTTGCATTGTTAAGTGCCAAATAAGCCATTGCTGTGCTCCTAAAATTCGTAACTGGTACAAATAGAGCACCATGGAATACCCTGACTTCTAAAGAGTAACTTGCTGGAAAGGATTTTTGAAGATCCATTCATGTAAGGATTACATATTAACATCCCTCAAAGAACACAGATAAAGAGAGATCTGGAGATCTTGATTTAAATATATCTGAGTCAACAAAGTTCCATATTTCTTCCCTAAATGTGTCTAAACATTAACATTGTTAATGTTTTTTTCCATTAACAATGGAAAAAGCTTGAGCTCATTTTATCTGTCCAATAACTGCATCTTTTAATGCATATATTATCTGGTGAAGCTGGGATATACTTTGTTTTCTGGTATTTTTGGGGAGGTAAAATAGAAATGTCATCATTAGGGGGTGCCTGGTTTTGCTTGGCTCATAAAGCCATTTACCTGAGATTTTCTAACCCAACTCTATTGTGATTCTAGAAGTAATCTGGTGGTGATATATCAGATTTTGGAGTCTTTTATTGGATTCAAAAACTTTGTTTTTCCCTTAACTCTCTCTGTATGTATGACCCATTTAGGGTTAATTTAAGCATGTTCCTGGAGGTGATACCTGTTTCCAAGAACAAAACTTAATATGGTCATATTTTCATTGTCCTCCAACTTTGACTAATTTTGCATTTTTTTTTCTTAGTTCATTCCTATAATTGAAGAAGGGGTAAAAGATTTACAATTCCATTTGCACAGTGGAGAAATACCATTCCAAATGAAGAGTACAAAAAGCCTGTTAAAGAGCTAAATCCTGACTGTAGTTAAGTAATGTACAAGTGTTATGTAAGTTAATGTGGAGCTCCTCCATTGAAATCAAATTATCCTTAGGCTAGCAAACTGGTAGCCTAAAATGTTCTTTGTAGGGATTAAATTGCTCACAATGCTACAAGTGAATATTTTATTGTGTTACGAAGCTACGTTCAGCTTTAACGTTCAATCTATATTTAAAACCAGAAGTAGGCAGTAAGAGAAACCAAACAGATGCATCCATCTGTTGTAACAATTTTGGGGCAATATTTGAATCTAGTAACTAGTTTGGACTTCCAGGGTTGTGGTTTTGGTTGTGGATTTTGTTTTATTTTCTTTAGTTGTGCTGAGACTATGAATTTATACATCAAAATGCAGTTTACATTTTAGTCCTGGGTGATGCCTATTCTCATTATGTTTTATGCATTACTTTTTCAGTGGCTGTGTATGCACTTGGTTTAAAATTTAATCTACTGCAATAGAACCTTTCAGGGTTTTCAGTGAGCAGTGAGATCTGCAACAACAGGCGATTAGGAACAAATTTTATGTTTTGCATTCCAGCTCTTAAAATTCCTCTTGTATAAACATCTCCTGGTTTCAGCTGGTGTAGAATTTACTTTCTTCCTGGTAGCTGGAACAGTGCAGTGTTTTTGATTTAGGTTGAGACTTATGTTGATAATACACTGGTGCTTTTAGTTGTTGCTAAGTAGTGTTTATAGCAGATCAAGGACTTTCGAGCTTCTCACCTCCTGCCAGCGAGAGGGCTGGGGAGGCACAAGGAGCTGGGAGGAGACACAGCCAGGAGAGCTGACCCCGACTGACCAAAGGGATATTTCATAATGTGTACTGACATGTTCAGTGTATAAACTGTGGGGTAGGCTGGCTGGGGGACTGCTGCTGGGGCACTGGCTGGGCACTGGTTGGTGCGTGGTGAGCAACAGCATTGTGCATCACTTCTTTTGCATATTCAAATTTATTATATCGTTATTGTTAATGCTATTATTATTGTTATTATTGGGTTTTTTTCTTTTTCTGCCCTATGTAAGCTATTTCAACCCACAAATTTTCTGTCTTTTCCTATTCTCTCACCAATTCCACTGAGGTGGGGGTGATCAAGTGGTTCTGTGGGGCTTAGTTGCTTGCTGGGGTTGAACCACAACAAAACATTTTGCTTTCATCCCCATTTCATTTCCATTGTAGCTGACTTGCCTCATATAACCTTGAAAGAAATTGAATACTGGTTGTCTAGAATTGTATTTAAAAATGTCTGGATCAGGCTTTAAAAAGAAATAATACTTTAAAAGATTTTATTTGTTTAGATACCTAAAACTTTTGTCCTGAGGCAGTCTTGTAGTCTGTATGAATGAAATGCTTTAGAATATTTTATTCACTGTCTAGGCTGTGCATCCTTCTTTCTTAAAAGAGAGGAATGTAGATACCTTCCACTGTACTTTATGTATTTTAGCATCTGCAGTTTATGATGTGTTTGATTTGTTTTGTTGAGGTTTAAAATCATCATAATATTTTCTATTTTAGGCATGGTTCTAATTGGCATGGTTTTAAAGATAGTGCTCAGTGCATGTGTTGCTGCCTGTTTTAAAGGCAGAATTTCTTAGCAGTTTGCTGCTGTGGTGGATGGAGACAGAGGATTTCAAGATGCCAGGGTAGGGTGCTGCCTGTGGGAGATGCACGGTCTCAGTCCTGTGTCTCCATGGAGGAGTGGGACAGGGCAGCACCCAGGTCACACCTGAGCTGCTGAGGCAATGGAGAAGCATTTTGGCAGGTGCCAGTAGGCATGGCCTCTTTCATAGTTTCAGATTCCAATATAGCATCATGATGTGATGAGAAGAGGCTTTTCATGCTACTTTCTCATCTCTTTTACACTCTCTGCCTCTCACTCCTCAAGCACAGCCTGCCTCTTGTGCTCATGTTGCAGGGAAAAAGTGTAACAATCATCGCTATGACCTCAGAAAACCTTTATTTTTTTCCAAGAGTTATCATTGATAAACATTGCATTCCACCTGAAGTGTAACACTTTTACTTTTTCTCTGTACATACATTTAGGGTATTCCTTTACTTCATTTACTGTTGGTTTGACTTGGGAACGACTCAAAGGTGATCAGCAGAGCTCAAAAATTGTGTGCATCTGTCAGAAAGCAACTGTAGGCAAATGAGAATTATCAACTCTCTGCTGAGAGGAGTTTTATTAGCAAGAAATAAGAGCCAAAACTAAGGCAGATGGACACTTAATTTCATTTTACTGCCAAAGCATTGTGGCTCATAGGTACATAGTTTCACACAAATCTGAACAGAACCCAAACACAGCAGTCTGAATCAAGCTTAAAGGAAGAGTTTGACCATGGGTGACTTTGGATATTCAGATTTTTTGTTGCATCTTTAGCTTTCATGGAAAGAATTGGTGACTAGTTTATTTTTATACAGTTTTGATGAGGTCTTTTTTGTCACTCTCTGCTTATTCTTAATGAGGATCTGTTCATATTGGTTTCAATTTACTAGAGGAGTGAACCCGGGTAATTTTCAAGAGACAGAAATGAGTGAGCCAGTAACTATTCATCCAGTGAGTATAGTCCTGTCACATCTGCAGGAAAAGTGAGATAGATTAGATCAGGCATCCCTGAAAAACCTTGAAAAGCTTCACAGCTGGTAGATTAATAGCCTAGTTAAGCTAATCAAATTAATAATCAGTTGAGAAATCACTTTTTTTTTGCTCTAAACCGGTGCATTTTCAAATTCTAGTTGACAGCTTATCCTCTTAAATTGCCATTTATTTTTTGTACTGGCTGTAGTGCCTTTATAATCCAAATTATGCCAGACTCCAGGCTACATGGAAAGATGGAGTTCTGCATGTGGTACATGATGCTGGTGTTGTTGGGGAGCAAACCTGACCCTCCACAACTCTGTGTCAGCTTTCCCACCTGAATAGCTTCTATTCTCTACTTACTCTAATACTAACTGTCCTCTATGGATAACACATGGTAATGCTCTGTCTCCAGGTCCACAGCATCCCACACTTTACAGCATATGAATTGTACTCAAAAGTTTCTCAAAAAGCTTCACAAAACTCTATGAACTCTTGTGTAACACTTCTCCTCTGTCAGGGACAGCATTTCTGAGTCTACACAACACAGGGAGCATGATATAGAGCACCTGCATGCTGCCTCCAGGGGATGGAATAGAGAAAAGGAGGGCACTGGGGGCATGAGGGCAGCCCCAAGGTGTCAGCAGATCATCCAGGGAGCCAGAGCTCTCCCCTATCACTTTAGCAGGCCATAAATTCCACACATTGTTGTGCTGCAAAGTCAAGGGGAATGGTTAGAGTTTGTCCTCCAGAATGCATCCTCCATGCTGTTCCATGAAACTGGAGAAAGCCAATGGATTCTTATACATTATGCTGTCTTGTCTCCTCTAATAAAGAAATGCTAGCATTGCAAAGTTCTGGCAAAATTTCATGCTGACGACTCTTTTCTAGCTCAGTGCAATTACCCCCATGTATTGATAACCCTGAAATAAAGCAGTTGTTATTCAGATGTGTAAAAGCAAATTGATGTGGTAGCAAGATGAGTTGTGCTCCTGAAGTGGCTGTGAAGATGTGGATAGCCATTTTTTGCACTGCCACAATGACCCTTTAGGATTAAATGTACGAGCACTTGTTAAAATGCTTATTTAACACATGGGATTAATTCACTCAAGTTCCTTGGAACAGTCTAACCTCAGTTCTGCACCAATTGAAGACCTGATCATGTGGAGTCATAGAGTAATTAATAGAATTGTAGAATCATAGGATGGTTTGGCTTTGAAGGGACTTTTAAAGGATATCTATTCCAACTCTCCTGCAGTGACATGGACCTCTTCAACTCAATCAGGTTGCTGCGAGTCCCATCCAACCTGACCTTGAATATTTCCAGAGATATATTTCCACCCACCACCTCTTTGGGTAACCTGTGCCAATGTTTCACCACTCTCATCATAAAAGCAATTCTTCCTTGTATCCAGTCTGAATCTACACTTTTCTAATGTCAAGCCACTACCCCTTGTCCTACTGCTCCTTTCAAAGGCTACAGTAAGGTCCCCCAGACCTTCCTTTCTCCTTAGTGAACAGACCCTGCTCTCTCAGCCTGGCTTCATAGCAGAAGTTCTCCAGCTCTTTGAGCATCTTTTTGATTCACTCTAAGAGATCCATGTCCTTCTCATGTTAGAACCTCAGATGTAAAAGGAGAAGTGTAAAACCAGTACAGTTAATTCTAAAAAATCAGCTTTTCCATTTTTGTAATAAGGTACACAGAAATGATCTGCGTACTCTGTTGAAAAATCACAATATTTAATATGCAAAAAGTGCTGCAGCAAACAGTTGTGATTCAGTCTAAAAAGCGAAATGGAGCTGAGTCTGGAATACACTGCCAAAATAACAAAATTGGTTCATGTTATTTACCGTGATAAGATTTAAATGCAGATTAGTAATATTAAGTCATTATATGTTTAATTAACTACTAGACATCAGTACTTTGCAACAACGTCACAGTCACATTTGGCCATTTTTAGATTTCTATAAAAATGGATACTGTCATTACTTAGTAAAAGCAATCTCATATTTGATCTGATGGTCTTTTCTTAGGAAAAAATGCATGAAAAACAGTTAAAGCAAAAATGCTCTCACTTGATCATCACGGCTTATACCATGAAGGGAGATGAGGGCATTCAATAAAACACGGTTTGTCAAGTTTATTTTTTTTCCAAAGCATTTTTTTGTTGAAATGAAAGCAAACCCCCATCAAATTATTGTCTGGCTTTTTTTATCGCTACCAACTCTTTTTAATATATTCTTGTAGTCTAGCTGCAATGGTAATGATGTCGGAAGGCTTCCAGCCCTAGTCCAGTTATGTCAGCCATAAATTAGTCTTCTTTATAACCTCCGTGGTCTTCCTAATTCCGTAGCAAATGGTCTTTATACCATCACACCTTGATGTCATGAGTCATTCACAGATCAAGTGCGTGTGGTGAACCAGAACAAATACAGTGGCTTCAGGCTATGACTTTCAAGGTCACAAATACATAACATGCAAAACAGGTTTGAATTTTCAGTTACTGAATCAGTAAGAAATTCATCCTCGTCATCGTTATTACCCTTCCATTTCCTCTTGAAGTCATAAATGCTAATTTTTCATTCCCAGCCTTTGAAAATAAATGAAATAAACCCTGGATGTTAACAGAATAGGGTCAGTTTCTGCACCTGATCCTGAACCTCAAAGCTTGTGGAAAATATAGGATATCTAATGAGCACAAAAGTTTATAGATAAATCTGCAGTCACCAGAAAATGCTTAAAAAGTGCTGTGTCATGCCAAAAAAAAAAAAAAATCAAGCAACTTACATTGTAAGTATTTAATACATAAAATATGAAGGTGGGTTTTTTTTTTCTATTTTTGATTATTGTTTTTCCTCTTAAAATGTGAGTGCAGTCATGCTTTGCAAGGAGAATGCCTAAAAGTCAGACAGATATGGGATCCCTACATACTTTGTAAACTGCTGCCTGGGGATTCTGATTTTTCAGCTCTAGGAAACCTTCTGATAGATTCCCAAAGCAAACCAAATCAATCCCCAAAGCTACTGTAATTCTAAAGAGATTCTGCTTGCCATAAATGGAAACAGATAATTAAAAAATATATTAATATAATTATTATAATAATATATTTTTATACCATGTGCTGTATTATTTCTCCATTTATTAGATTCTTAGCCATTGCCTGCTAAACTGAAAGTATTTAATGTATGCATATTAATATATCGATGTCTGGAAAATAATAATCTTTAATACATTTAAGTAGTGGATGCATTAAAACCAGCTTTCCCTGCTAAGAAGATAGAATACAAGATCTGTGAGATGTTTCTCATTGGCTTTTACCAAGCAATACTTGATATAAGTTTAAAACAATAGAATATATCACAATAGACGGGGTGAAATTCATCCTTTAGTTGCAGGCTGTTGTAAACTGGTATCAAATTCACATATCAAGTTTCATTTCCTGTTAATTACATATTGGTGAAAACAGTCTCCATCTCACAGAAAAAAGTTGGCAGTGCAGAAAAAATGGGTGAGGAAATGCTGTGTAAATTAGGGTGCCTGCTAGCAGGTGCACCAGTATGGAGTGCAACGTTTCTGATAGATTTTTGCCACCTGAACTTTTCAAATGAAAGGAAAACTGAAGCTAGTAAAACTACTTACATTCTTGGGCAGATAGCTATTTGTTATAAAATTTTGTCTTTGGGAAGGGGAAGAAAACCCCAAATAATCTATATATGTACAAGTATGTGAATAGAAAAATCTGTGTTTCTAAATATTTAATCTATGAATTCAAATTTTCCATGTACTCATAGTGGTCTATAACAGTATCTGTGTGTCTACACTGATAAAGGGGCTCTCTTGTGCATTACTCCTTAAAGTAAGAACACATGGGCCACAAAATATGTTTGCAGTGTTGCTTAAACCCACAAAATAAGGAAACATTTTCCTAAGTACAATAGATTTTGGTAAAATGACTTAGCCCCTGGAAAAGAAAGATTCTGTCACTAATCTGTTTGCTGGAGTAATAGATTTGTCAAAAAATACAGAGCCGTGGGAAATTCTTGACAATTTTCTCCCCATCCATATGAAATGCAGCATGTCACAAAAACACACTGCTGAGGCTTCCAGCATCTCATAACAACAGAAAACACTGCCATAATTATCTCTGCAGCATAATGTATTCTGATTACCTATGTACAGCAATTATATAAAATAACAGGGCTGTTAATGTGCTATCACTGAGACACAGAGCTCATGTGAATAATTTATGCAGAATGAAGTAGAAAAGTGCCCTCTTTTAATTAAAGGTAAACTCTAGAACGTTCTCAGAGAACTCCAAAGATTAAAAATTACCTCCTAGAATAGAAACATGGAATACTTTGGGTTGGAAGGGACCTTTAAAGGTCATATAGTCCTACTCGCAATGAGCAGGAACATTTTACATTACATGAGGCTCAGAGTCCCATTCAAACGTGACCTTGAATATTCCTGGGATGAGGCATCCACCACCTCTCTGAGCAACCTGTTCCAGTGTTTGATTACTTCTTTCACCTAACTTTGGAATATATATAATTATGGCTTTTCCCTTCTCCTTAGGTGTTACTGACCATGTGGTTCTTACCTTACTTCCTTCAAAGAAAATAATTTATGTGGCTTTTTATATGATGTAAATATGTTTATTTCACTGGATTATGTGTCTTTACCAGGAAAGTACTACATACAGGTTTGTTTGAAACAGATCCTAGATTTTACAGGAATTAGTTCCAGCCTCCTTCATTCCAGAAAGCCCACAGAGATTGAGTGCACTCTCAGCAAATTTGCAGATGACACCAAACTGAGCGGTACTGTTGGCACACCTGAAGGATGGGATGCCATCCAGAGGGACCTGAACAAACTCTAGCAGTGGCCCATGGAAGTCTCATGAGATTTAACAAGATCAGGTGCAAGGTTCTGCATCTAGGTCAGGGCAGCCCTGGTATCAGCACAGGCTGGGGATGAACAGATCAGAGCAGCCCTGCCCAGAAGGACTTGGGGGTGCTGGTGATGAGAGGCTGGACATGACCCAGCCATGGGCACTCACAGCCCAGGAAGCCAAACGTGTCCTGGGCTGCATCCAAAGCAGAGTGGGCAGCAGGGCCCTTCTGCCCCTCTGCTCTGCTCTGGAGAGACCTGCAGGGCTGTGTCCAGCCCTGGGATCCCAGCAGAGGAAGGACATGGACCTGTTGGAGTAAGGAGGGCCATCAAGTTGATTAGAGGAATGGAGCACCTCTCCTTATGAGGAAAGACTGAGAGCTGGGTTTATTCAGCCTGAAAAAGAGGTTTGCATCCTTCCAGTACCTGAAGGAAGCCTACAAGAAAGCTGGAGAGGGACCTTCTACAAGAGCACATAAATGACATAAATGACAGAACAAGGGGGAATGGATTCAAGCCAAAAGAGAGTAGGTTTAGAGTAGATATGAGGAGGATGTTCTTTTCTGTGAGGGTGGCAAGGCACTTGAATAGGTTGCTAAGAGAAGTTGTGGAGGCTCCACCCTGCAGGTGTTTAAGGCTGGGCAGGATGGAGTTCTGAGCAACCTGGTCTAGTGGTGAGTGTTCCTGCCCACGGCAGGAGAGCTGGCGCCAGATGATCTTTGGAGTCCCTTCCAACGCAGGCCATTCTATGATTCTCTAACTCTGATTGGACAGATTGATTTTCCTCACGCGAGGGACAAATCTGTTGTGCCAGGAGTGAATTGGCTTTTTTATCCATCTTAGGAGTTTAAGCTGTTTTCTTATTGTACTAGATCTGGATCAGTAATGATTTCAGAGATCAGAACTGAGTAGTTGAGGCACTTGTCTATAGGGAGCAACGCTGAATAACCGGGATGTGTGCCCAGAGCTTTCACCAGCTGAATCCAGGTTGTACCCAGGCAGGGGTTTTACAACTCATTTCTGAAGATAAGTGCTTTTAAGCCTCTGCCAGCTGCATTCCTCAGGTATCATTACTGAAAAGGCAAGGAAAGGTACTTAAAGTATCTCTGGGCCACATTTTGGCACTTTAGTGCAGCAAGTCCAGTAGCTCTTTTTGTTCTTTGCTTATCATTTTTCTGGGTAAAAGTCTGAAGAAATGAAAGTCCTTCCACTGTCATAAGTAGATTTTAGGTCATTTCAGAAGTGCTTGGTTTTCTTTTGATTTGAAAGAGCATCAGTTCACCTCTGTCGGTACATCATTATAAAAATGAGGTCCTGGGTATAATAATGATCGTAGCCTGAGTTAAAATGATCAGATTTGCAGAGTTTAGAAAACTAGAACAAGAACAAATAGCTTAGGAGCAAGTAGGATTTTCTTGCACCTGACAGTGCAAATGCAAGTATGTGTTTCTAAATATTGTATCAATGCTGAGCAGTAAATGTTTTGGTTTTCAAATACAGTCTGTCTTAGATCTGTGTGACTATTCCCTTTTCTTTTAAAATACAATTTTTTGAGACTAGAGCATTTCACAAGAACATACTGTTTTAATTACCTTTCCCTTGGGGCATGATTACATTATTTTTGGTACTGTTTTTTCTTATTGTTTGTTATTTATTTAGTTCTCCTGACATTTTTAATATGCTACTATATTTTCAGTTTAACAGTTAGTCTTCTAATGTTTCATTGTTGTAAAATGTAAATGTAAAATGCTTTGGGATAGTTTCTTTTCAACCTTTATTCACTGAAAAGCTTTTCATTTCCCTCATTCATTCCATTCTGAACTGCTGAGTGACATCTAGAGAATTTCTAACTAAGCACTGAGAATTGTATGTTAAATCTAAAGAAAAAAAATAAATATTAAAAAAATAGATTCAGGAAAAAAAAGAAACTTTGTCCTCTGAACATTTTGAATATACATTTTGAAGATTATGTCACAACAGTAAATGGGACTTTTTTTTTAATTGTAAAAGACTTAAATTTATGAAGTGACACCATAGGCATGTGAGTAAAGCTAGGATTCCCACTTTCAGGAAACTTTTTTTTTTGACTAGCTTCTTCCTTGCAGGTGAACTCTGCATAGCTCAATATATGTTTATTTATTCTCAAAAAAGAGGCTGATACAACTGACCTCTAAAACTAATTCCTTTTAGCTAGATTAGTGAAAAAACTACAGAAAATGTTTAAAAATATTTGAATGTCTATTTTTCTATTTAATTAATTAATTTTGAATTCATTAATAATAATAACCTGAATCCCCTAGCCATGCTTTCAACTACAGCAAATGTCACAGGATCTGGCAGAGCTGGGTTCACCCTGCAATAAGTGCTGGTCTGAGGCTCAGTGATTGGAGCTACAATAGTTCATAGGAATTTCATCAAAATCACAACCAAAGGCAGCCATCTACTATTGTCTCAGAACTGCGTTTCTAAACATTACTGGTGTTACAGTGGATTCAAAACCCATATTGTTACTGACAGTTTGGGAAAGAAAATAGCAGGTTTTGTTGTTATTCTTCAAGTAGCCTTGAGAAGAGGCTGCTACTGTGGAGATTATAAAATCAAGTTATTTCCAGATGCTTTCCAGAATGGCTTTTACATCCAATAAAATATAAGAAGGCGTGCTAGCAGTGTAATTCTTCTTTCATCTTGCAGAATTATCTGTGAGAAACAAAGAATAAAAAACAATTGATTGTGTTCTTTAGTTTGCAGGAAGTGTGTTAGAAAACTTTCACAGATAGCAAAGCTTTCATTCTATTTATTTCATACTTGACCTCATTCCTGTCTGCATCAAGATGGTTAAACCTGCCTTTGTCACCATAAATGGTTGCAAAGTTGGGTGAAAATGACACATTTGCCCCCAGTAAAAAACCTGCACAGCTATCATGGTGTATAATAGCCTGTGTGTAAATGTGAATCAGGTAAAGTTAATACAAGTTTTGTTATCACTGTCTTTCTTTCTTTCTTCCTCCTTTCTTTCCACATGCATTTAAGAAGTTAAGACCAATAGGTTTCACCTGACTTCAGACAAATAACATCCAGAAAATAAATTAGTTTTTTAAGAACTCATGATTCAAACAATCCTTCCTTCACACATTGATATAAAGTCAAAATACTTTTTTTTTTTTCCACAGTTGTTTTTATACTGTTTTTAAAGAGCAATCTTGTGAATGTTGAGCAACACAGTTTTTCATCTGAAGCCCCACGGCTGCCTTGTGGAAAACCTCTGTTTCCCGCCTATAGACATCTAAGATTTCTGCCGACATCCCAGTGGTGTGCTTGACTGCCAGATTCACAGTGTTAGGTTCTCAGATCTTGAAACAGCTGGCAGATGTTTTCTAGTCACTTTATACTTACAGGGGAGTGGCAAAACTTGCGGCCTGCAGGTGCAAGAACATCACACCAAGGACAAAATTAGCTGCTCGAAATGCTCAGTGCGATGCCTTCCTGCCTGCACCACCTCCAAGGAAAACTTCCTTTTCCTCATACTCAGCATGTCTGAGCAATCCCATCTGACAGAGAAAAATGCTTTTTAACCCTCCCCATTTATCTTTTTTTTTTCCAATTCCACAGGTCCTTGTGGTTCTAAAATGTTGCAGCCCATGAAATATAAGTCAATTTTTGGGGCTCACCTCTCGGCACACACAGTTCCTTTAAAACGAGGAAAATTATGTACAAAAATTTGTGCTGCTTATTTCTCTAAGTTTTTTGTTTTGTTTTGTTTTTTGTTTTGTTTTTGTTTTGTTTTGTTTTGTTTTGTTTTTTTAATAATGAAGCTATGGTTTCTGTTGCCCATAGCAAAATATTAGGTATTACCATGAAAAATGTATCACTGTGGACTTCAATTATTTCTTTAGGCTTTAAATACAGTTTCTTAGAGACCTTTTTCTCCAATTTTGTTTTAAGTAAACTGCAACCCACCCATGTTCCCTTTACTAGTAATGTCCCTGTTCTCATTCAAATTACCACATAGTGCCTGCGATTATATCCCCAGGAAGACTTCTGTCAAATGAAAGCATAAATAGAACTTGAAGAAAAGGAAATGCATTGATCAGAACTTAAAACACCAGCTTTACTTTGTGTGCGGATGGTGATGGACTTTCCTTTTTAATATCCCCTTGCCAATTCCTGGTTGGATAAACCACAATGTTGTGTAGTGGGTGGACTTGGGTTTGCAGGCAAAGATGCTCTTCCGTTGTATTTACTGGTGTAGACAGGCCTAAAATTTCAATAGCTTTTCAATGTGGTAGCATCTTTTTGTTTTATTGCTTTCTTTTACTTCTTTAAAATGAGTCTGACTAAATTCGTGTTTTTAACCACTTGGTTCTGGATCCTGTGCATGGCATTAGGGTTTTGACTGCTAGAGCCTTACTTCTCTCCTCACTTGAGCTTGAGTGGAGAATTTTCTGTGAATAAGCTTTAGTGTATGATTTGGAGACTTAGTTTCAAATTCTTGCATTGCTATAGATTTATTTTTTCTTGATAATAACAATTGCAATAACTTGTAAAGCTAACCTAGTAGTGCCTGGGATATGGCTGTAGGCACTTAAGGGCACTTTCTAAGGGCTGCAGCTTTGGACTTTTAATTAGCTGAGCATTAGAAAGATTTTTCAGCCTACAGGAGATACTGGAAAATGGCTTGTTAACCAGAGATAATGAGGAGAACTGAAGGATGTTAGAGAACAATGGGGTCTCATAGTAGTCTTATTTTGTTTCTACCAAAACTTTAGTTTTAGATGGAAGGGTTCTGTTTCTGTTTGGTATTTTTGAATTTGCTTAGCTTAAGGCATAAATAAAGCTAAAATATGGAAAACAAAATGATAAAGTTATGGAAAACAAGTGCTCCATACATGTTCCCAGGTTTGCAAACACCATTGGTCTCATCAGTATGAGAATGTGAGGTGGAAAGTGTGTAAATACTGTTGATTAATCCAGACCAACCCCTAAATAATACCAGTTTTTCCCATACTGGAAAACATAAACAGAGATCCCACAGTTATTGCACATTTATAGAAATAATTTATCTTAAAAAAGCATTTAATTTTGCAAGGCTAGTTTTCCTGCCAAACAATTTAGTTGCCACAAGAAAGATACTTATCCTGTTGCTGCTGTTGATACCTACAAATCTGCCAACCCCTTTTGTACATCAGTGTACTGAATAAATACCCCTGCAACAGAAATGTGCATTGGGATTACAGGTGTGAACTTAAACCTGTCACAGATACAGAGTAAAAAAGAAGTAGATCCTGTTTACAATATCTTACTAAATTTAAAGAAATTTGGTTAAAAAATCATCACTTTATGCTGTTGTTAATTCTCAACGTTACTACCAAACTGATAAGGGAACTTGTCACTGTGAAGTGAAATATTTTTCTGTATGAATAAACTTGGTGCATTTGGTCATTATGATCCCACTCAGCTAACAGGAATCTTTTGAATAAACCAGATGTTCTGTGCTTTAAGTTCTGCAATAACAGCATTTTTTCTTCATTATAGAGCACACTTTAAATGTGTTCATGAAACTGTTTTGCTGTGACAGTGTAGTCTTCCCTCTGCCTGAGAAATTGTAAGGAATCAAGAAAGACAGAAATATTACATCTGACATTCTCGATGACTTTTCATTTCATTTTCACTAATATAAATATACTAATACCCCTTTAAAGCCTTTTTTATGCTATTTAATACTGATGTCTGTACAGATGTCAGCCTCAATGCAAGCTGAGACTGACAACTTTATTAAATTTTTGAAATATTTTTCATATATATTTGTGTGCATGTACACCCTTACAAGAGCTCTGCTGTAAACCTTTCTGCCTGTCAGGACCCTAGCATTTCTGTAAAGAGAGAGACTCTCACTCTGAGTTTGGCAGCATTATGCACACTGATGATGGAGATCTCTGACCATGTCTGTTTCCATCAACGGTATTTTTTTATATTATCTCCCCACCTCATACTGTTGGCAAAAGCATTTTCAGTATTGCTACTTTAATTTCCTTTTGTTCTCATGTCAACATAGATTGATATCATATTCCAATCCGACAAGCCCTGGCTTTCCTCTTGCTCTGCTATTATAGATGTTGGTATTCCCAAGAGCTACAAATTCCTCCATCTACTCACCAAATCATCTGTTGTTTATGAAAGATCATACAGAAGAAAAAGCACTCGAGTGTGATTTTTTAAAGAAGTTTCTGAACTCTCTTTGGCCATCCATGTGTTTGTGAACTTTGTGGGGTATTTTGCTGTCTGATGATCTTTGACCCCAACTCGTCAGATAGTTGATGCAGGACTTAAAAATGTTCAAACCTCACTCCTTCTTTTACCTGGGGTATGGGAGAGGAGTCTCTCATCCCCCCTCCCTGTCTGGGTCTCCTTCTCCCTTTGCATCTCTTGGACACATCTCAGGTGTTGCTGCAGGGCTGGAGCAGGGCTGAAAGCCACATAACTCATCCATGAGGGTTGTTAAGAGGGCTGGGAGCAGAGGAGGCCTCCCCCCGTTAGCAGTGATCCTTCATTCGAGCGATGCTGATGGCAAAGGGGAACACTGGCTGGACACAGCCCTGTCTGGGGATTTTCCAGCAAACCCCGGGAAATTAGGACCATCATTTCCGCAGGAGCAGAAAGTTCAGCGTTCGGTGGTTTCTGTATGTCCAGAGGGAAAGATATGCCATCAATATTCAACTTGCCACTTCTGTTATTAGGTCTCGGCCATTTATAAGGGAGAGGGAATGGGATTCACTGCATATTTCATGTTACTGAAATTAATGGTCACGAGGATGGCTTTGCAAAGCATCCTGCACAAAGGAATGGATGCAAACCCTTGACTATTAAACCTTTGCATCTCACCTTAGACTTGTCAGATTTTGTGAAGAACATTTCACAGGAAGTGTTAAGGCAAAAGACAAAGAGTGATTCTTAAGATATGATATGTGTGCTGAGTTTCTCCACTTAATGAATTGCAGGTGGCTTAACTAATTTAGAAATAATTTAGCCCCTTTTAAAATTCTTTTGAAACTTGGAAGTATCAGGGATTGCATGAGCTATTGGAGAGAGGTTCAAGAAACTCTGCAATAGACAATTCCACTTTTAGGGTATCTGTGAGTTCCCTCCTCCCCAAGGAAAATGTGAGTTTTAACATCATCTCTGAAATTGTTTTTGTTTTGCTTTATTTATAATTTTTTCTTTGAGACCTAAATTACAGATTAGGAATGTCTAAAGACAAATAAATTTAATTTCCTGGATTGTATACCTAAATATTTGCCCACTTTTTTTTCAGCTATACTAAAGCTCTAATAAATTACATTGTTATCCCTTCTTGAACTTCAGGTCTAATGGATAGTATTCATCTCTTTTCTAAGCCTTCTTTTTCTACCATTTCAATATACAGAAATCTGAAATAAGTACTTTAAAGGGATTTTAGGTGAAAATATTTATAAAGCAAGCTCTGTTTTGAGGACAGGAAGTAAACAGAAAATGAAATTTATGTAAATATATTTATATGTTGACTGCTTATGTGATTTTATGTAACTCTAAGGTAGTTAAAACTAGCAGATTATTTTTCCTTTTGGAAATATTTCATAGGAATGTATCCATCTTCATTGACTGTCTTCAAAATATGTAAAGTCACACTTGCAAGCAAATTAATGTATTTCAAATATTTCTTTGAATTTCATTTTGAATTATATGTATCTTAATTTTTAAAAAACTGGCACTCTAGTTAAAGTAAAGCAATTGAATTAGATGTTGAATTCCCTTAGTTTGTTTTTTTCAAGGAAATTCTTCATTTAATTCATTTTGAAATCAGCTTAATCAGTTTTTGAAATAGTATTTAATGTGGAGCCCCTGTGGGTAGTGGTATAAATAAATACAGATATTAGCATTAATTCCACTTGGGATATCCTTTGTTTTTTATCCTTTTCATGCTCTTTTGGGACTTTTCTGCATATACTTTCTTCCTGATAACAACTAATATGTATTCCACATCCTACTAATGAGGACCAAATACTGATTTCTGATATGTCCTAGAACAAAACAGCAAACATATAAAAACAAACAAATACATGACAGGAGAGATATAGTCACTTTAGGAATTCATGTTTTGAAGGAAATGGCTAACCTTTTTGTCTTTGGTATATTTTAAAATAAATTCAAAGAAGAAACATGGCAATAGCACCTTTTGCAATTTCAGATTTATAGGATACAGAAAAGAGGCTCCAGTTTTTTGTGTAGAACTGGAAATATGTGCCATTTATATTCTGTTCCAAGTCAGTGCTTTTTATGTAGAAGTACTCCTGAAAATCTGAAGCTGTAACAAGGAGCAGAATGGGTCCAGAATACCTGAGTAGCCAGTTATGCATATGAGACTAGCTAGTATAGCTTGGCAATGTATAGATGAAGTGCAGATTTTCAAATTTTGCAGGCAGGTCAGCTCTGAGAGCATGCAGGGGGTTGTCAGAAGGGATGCAGGGGTGTTGGGAAATGCAGACATCTGACCTATTTCCAGGTGAGAGCTGAACACTGGCAAATGAGCTGCACTGATGTGAGAAAATTAGTGAGGAGGGAGGGACTCAAGAACTGCTAATTTTCATGTGATTAGCATAATAAATGAAACACTTTGAAATTTTGGTACAACGGTAGAATAAGCTTCACTTGGAAAACATTGGCTCCAACGGAGTCCTTCAGAAGCTTTGAGAATACACTTTGTTAATGTAATGTATTTCACAGAGTCTTGTTCATCAAGTTTAAGACATAAATTTTTACTGAATTGCTTTGTAAATACAGTATAATAAGAAATGAGGGAAACATTTTCACAGTGGTTCCATGGCACTTATTAGTTGGAAAGTTCAAGAAGACAAAGTGTTCAGGTCCTATACTCCTAGTTATTTCACTATTCTGATAGTATTTTTTTAAAAAATGAGGACAGTCAGTTCAAAGGTGAGATACCATCCTACATTTGTTCAGACAACCAGTGTGCATCTTATAACTTCAGTTAATCGCTTGTAAAAGAAAGTATTCAAAACATTTTTCTGCTGAAACATGTAAGCATTACTTCAGTAATTGGAAAAGCTAATAGGGATATAATTTAATAAGCTAATAAAGCTGAAAAATATCTCTGAGAACATGAATCCATAGGGCTGAAATATTACTGGCAATTGGGATTTGCTTAATGCTATGTTCAGCTTTCAAAACTATAGATAGAATCATAGAATGACTTGTTTGAAAGGGATCATTGTGATTATTCAGCATGTGGAACTACAAGGGTGTTGAATAAAATTATTTTTATATTTTTGTTTCAAAAAAAAAAATCCAAAGTGTTCACAAAATGATGGAATCCTGGAACCATGGAGTGATTGGGTTGGAAGGGACATTGGAGACCATCTTGTTCCTACCACCCTGCCATGGGCAGAGGCATCTTGCACTAGGCCAGGGTGCTCAGAGCCCCATCCAATCTGGCCTTGAGCACTTCCAAAGAGAGGGCATCCACGACTTCTTTCCCTGGGCAGCCTGTGTGTCTCTCAACCTTCACAGTTCAGAATTTCTTCCCAATATGTAATCTAAACATTTAATCTAGTTGTATGTTCACAAGTTGTGGCAATTCCCACACAGGCAGTTTTCACTTCGGTTTAATCAGGTAGCGTTCAGGACAAAGTCACTACACCACAAACTAAACACACCTCCCAAGGGACAGCAGACATCCACTGCTGAGCTCAAAGTCTGAGAGCCAGAGGAGCTTTTGAGTGAGGTTCACCAGTGCCAGAATCTCAGCTTTTGTGTAGTTAGCTTCAAGCTCTGTTCAAGGGCAGCCCACCCCTTCCGGAGCAGCAGAGATGAGATGAGTCACTCAAAATGGTACATCTTCCTTGCTGTGGATAGGCATTCACACAATTGTGATTAATGTTGCCAGAACTTTGCTCATGCAGAGATGTTTTATAAATAGTAAAATGTGTTTTTCCCACTCTATACATGATAGTTTATGTGAATAATGTTTTATATATATAACACTGACTTTTAGATCTGTGTTCCAACTGCAACAAAGGTCAACAACAAGTGAAAGTCATGCTTGCTTTCTCGTTGTCGAGATAAAAATGAGCTGTAGCTCTCAGTTTGGTTCGCAGGAAGCGTTTCTCTTCCTCAGCAGAAAATCACAGCTCCAGACTCAACAAATAGTTTTCCTTGTTGGTATTATCAGCTGAATAGCAGAGGATTGGCAGAAAATGCAGAGTAACTTGTCTTTTCTCGTAGAGGTGGTTTATGTAGAGAAAATGATGTAATTTTAAAAAGAAAACGTCTGTTTTGGGGAGTTTAGATTGTTATTCCATCAGAAAACAGAGATATCGGTCTTAGACGATTCATTTAGAGCTTAGCCAAGCACTAAAAAAAGATGGAAAATAAAAAATATCTTTAAATAGGCTTTATTTCCAGATGGATGTTTCAGATTTGGCCCATTGCAAATATAAAGTTCTGGAAAATATTTATTTTTATAGTCAATCAATCCATTTGTTGGATCAGGACTTAAAAAACCCTCTCTGCCTAATAATAAAACTGCTGTGTCTAGACCAAGCTATTTACTTGGGATTGTCTGAGCTTTGTTTTGGGTATCATTTTAAGATAATGTTTCATTTCAAAGTTAAGAGTGCCTCATGATTGCCTTATGATCTGGGCTGAATCTAATTTTAACCTGGTTGGGTTGTGCTTTGTCCTGGTTTTCTAATAATTAAGAACACAGAAAATGTACCATGACATTGTTGTTCAGCTGACAGTCATTTATGTAGCCTTTCTGAAAGCTAGTTATTAGGACCAAAGGAATTTAGATTTTATTTTCTTCATGCTATTTTATACAAGAAATTTACTTTTTTTTTTTCAGATGAAAACATAAATAAATTAAAAAGAAAGTTGTTACATTGTCTAGACTTTTTCAAATAGGACTTTTTATTCAGCACAGGAGGAATTTAACCTTTTAATTAAGCTAGTGTTATCACGAAGAGGGATGGCTTTGAACATATTGATAAGGTCAGTCTGCCAGAAAGAAATCTTTTATTTCCTGAGAGATAACATTACTAACTTCTAAAGTATTCAGCCTTTTCCTTTGCCTTCCCCTGCTCTTTACCACTGCAAACCCATCAAAAACAATCAAGAAAGGTGCAAAATACTGTAGGATTCAGCACAAAGGTAGGCAGACACAATGTTGACATACAGCAATTGTATCCAACAGAGAAGTTGGATAGTAACTTTCAAAAGCAATGAAGTTTGAGGTTCTCCAGGTTAAGACAGGCAGAGTTTTGTTTTCAATGGACTGGTAGTACATTTCCATCTAAAGCATTGTCTGATGCCCAGAGAGTCTTCTATGCCACATATTATGAATTTGTACTTTATAGCATTTTTCAGCTCTAAAGAACTTTTTAGACATTACTAACCCTGCCAAATATATAACGTGACATGGTACAAAACAAGTGTCTGATCACTTTCTGCAACAACCATAAAGGAGGTTGTGGTGAGGTGTGGGTCAGTCTCTTCTCCCCAGGAACAAGTGACAAGACTAGAGGAAATAGCCTCAAGTTGCTCCAGGAGAGGCGTAGGTCAGGTATCATGGAAAAAAGCTCTTCACTGAAGGGGTGGTCAGGCATTGGAAAAGGCTCCCAAGTGAAGTGGTGAAATTGCCATCCTGGGAGTGTTCAAAGGCATCTGAAAGTGGCAGGTGGGGATATGCTTTAGGGGCGGACTTGGCAGTGCTGGGTTCGTGGTTGGGCTTCACAAACAAAGAGGTCTTTCACAACCTTAATGATTCTATGACTGAGGCAGGTGCTCTAGTCTGTTTGCAGACATGAAGAGCCAAGTTGGCTTCTTTAAAATATGAGTGCCCGTAATCGCTTAAAAATAAAAAATATGCCTATTCTTCCAATATGACTGTGGAAGGAGATCCCTAAACAGCAACAGCCCCAACAGAGAATCACTGTCTTCATCCATCAGGGAAAGTGCTGGTTGATTCTCACAGTTAAGCTCAAATGTGGAAAATGCTTCCATATCCAGGTAGGACAAAGGCAAATTGTAGATGCCTAGGTCTAAAAGCAGTTCTTCATATAGGAGAAATCTGTCCTTGCTTTCCTGCAATTTTGCTTTGCTATGTGGAGTTCTGCTCTCCATGACCCACTCAGCGCCTTGGTTCAGGCTAAACCCTATGGGACTTGAAAAACTAAGGAAGGCTGTGCTGGGAGGCTTGCTTGGCACTTCAGAAAATGCAGGCATAATATCTCTGTTATTTATTTTTGAATAGAACAGTAAAGGTGATGATAGGATGCTCCCTCTTAATTTCAGGTAAAGTATGGCCCAAGGAGTGGTAAATTCATCAGAGGAAGTAAATTTTCCCAATACAGTGAACTCAGTGTACCTGGAGGCACACAGTTTAAGGGGGTACACTCTTCCTGCTCAGCCCCTGACCTGGTGGAATTTAATCCTGATGTGTCACCATCTGATCACTGAGCTGAAGGAGCCTCCCCTGGAACTCCCTAGATCAGGAACTAGGTTGCTGTGGAGAGGTGAAATGTGGAAATACGGGTTTTTGCAATAGCCTCAGTAAAGCAAATGTTCCCTTGTTAATGCAACATCTTGATGTTTTTCTGTGTTCTGTTTACAATGACAGCTATTTTGCTGGCTTGTGCACTAACCAGGCTTATTAAAGTATCTGAAAATGTAGATTATTTTGCCACAATTATGCTGTATTGAAAGGCTATGGAAGGATTAAGATGCAAAGGCCCAAAGCAGTTTTTTCAGTAAGTGCCCTGCTATTGAAATGTTTAACTCAACCCTTATGAGTGTCAAGCACAAGCAAATGCACCTGACACAAATGTTTTTTGCTGGCCTATTGAACATCTAGTTAAAATGGACTAAATCCATCTTTCTGTTGGTAAAAATTCATAGCTTTTCAAAGAGGGAACTGATAAGAAGAATATTTGAGACTTGTAATAACTTTTTCAGCTCCAACATAAATTGCTTTGTAGGAAAAGAATTTTATCTTCAGAGCAAATGGTCTAGGTTGATCAGGGTGACAACAGTGAGATTGTCAAGTTTATGTACACAAAGCATTTGCATTTTTATTTAAGAAGAGTTAGTTTTCCACAAATACTGAAAAATACTTATCTCCATTCCTTCTTCATACTAGAAGAAGCAGGAATGCTATTAAAATGTATGAGGTATTTTTATGTGTGTATACTTTGTGTTCAAAGAACTGTTAAAGGATGGCAGGGTGATAAAGTCAACCACTCAGATTTAGGAAATGCAAGAATTGAGATGGTCTAAGCAATTTTATTGCAGTCCCTCTGTGGCCATATATTGTCATGTGGTATTATGATATGTATCAACTCTAATACATTTTTAATTACACTGTTACTTTTGTTTTCATGTGCTTCCTGCTTCTTTCAGTACGTGGAGTGGTACTTCATATGGCATTTTACATTCAACTTATGTCTTTATGTATTATTTAATTCAAGCTGTTCCAACTGCTCTATTATTAATCCTTTCATTGGTTTTCCTGTTGTACTGAGGGGGAACCTTATCAAAGTATGGAAGTACCTGAAGGGAGGGTGTCAGGAGGGAGGCAGGCTGTGCTTGCTAGTGCCAAGCAGTGGGACAAGAGGCCACAAGCAGAAATGAGGAAGAACTTCTTTAGGGTGGAGGGGTGACTGAGGGCACAGGATTCCATGGTATTTGTCCTGTACAAAGCCCAGCTCTCACTGATTTCAGCTGATTTCAGCACTTCCACAAAAACTGGCCATCTGTGGCTTGCAGGACATTTTAAAGTGAGGGATATCTCAGTTCTACAGCTGTAGAATGTTATGTTTTTTGAAAAGCCTAGCATTGTATGAGAGTTCTTTGGTAAAAGCAAGAATAGATGCAGTTATCTGCAACAGCATTCACCTGTCTTAGCCTGAGAGCATCCTTTTGCCTCATAGAGCCTTGCAGCAGAATCCCCTATTTCTATGAAAAATGATACTGGAATCCCACAGACACATAATTCCTGGGTGAAGATAGGGGAGAGGGTTTCAGCTGCAACACACAAATGGCCTGCTGTGTCACGTGCTGCTGGGCCAAATCAAAATATATATTTTTGGTACAGAAAACATAAGAGGGCCAAGCCATTAGTTCTGTGGGGGGTTTTAGTTTCTCTTTTATCCTTTGTTTCAGGCAATGCTAATACATAATTTATTTATTACAGTCCATGATAACTTTGTACTCCTCTGATGTAAACCTCGGGTGTCTGTTTTGCCAGGCTGCATTCCCACCTCAGGCTTATTGGCAGGGAAACTGAGACATGGCAACTGAGGGCATTCCCCAGCTCTGCCTGTCCAAGTGCTCAGCTGTAACCTCGGCACAGTCCCCCCATACCCAATGCCAGAAGCTGCTCCTTAGGGCAGGCAAGGGACGGGAAGGAGAATTTGGGAGGCTCGGTGCCTCCGTGCCGGGGAACTGCAGCAGCAGAATGAGAGGGATCAGTGGGGATGTGCATCTCTCTAGGGCTGCACGGGGAGCTGCAGGGGAAAACAAAGGAGCTGCAGAGGCGTGAGGGCTCCTACAGCAATTGGGGGAACATGGATATACCAGAAAAAAATGGACTTTGAGTGGAATAGTTGAAGACTATAAAAAGGAGTAAGCAAGTGATGTTATTGCAGGACAGAAGGATGGAGAAGTGGCTACTGCCTGATGCTGATAAATGGTACAGTTTCACCCACGTCTTTCCTTTGCTCCCCTTAGATAAACAATCAGTTATTAGATGGATTTTCTTTTTTGCTTGTTACTGATTTTTGTAGTCTGCAGCCACATTCACCATTTAATCCAAGCAAAGCCACCCTCTTAGAATGTCTTTTTGTACATTGGCACTTCAAGTTAAAAATCTATTTTAAATTATTGGATAGCAAGTAGCAGCCTCCAGAGGGCTAAACTGATGCTGTTAACAGGTCCAAAATGTGATGCAGCATATGGAGCTGAATACCTCATGGTACAGATTTGCATGCAGGCGGTTTTAATTAGGATTTAGAATTCCTGGAGGAATGCAGCATTCTGGGCTAGTCTCAGTCTTGTCAATACACAGTGGTTTTGTTCATTCTAAAGCTCACAAAAACTGATAGATTCCTACTTGCTTGTAATTTCTTGATACTTTCATGAACTGTTAAAACTTTTTTCCATCTGCCAGTTTATGTATGATCACTGCTTCTCTATGTATACTTACTATAAAAGGCTGCTGCCTTTTTTTAAAATATAATTTTATATCAGGTCAGTTCAAATTAAGAATCGTTTGAAGTTTTATGACATTGCATAAATACTTATTTTTTCCCTGCAACACATCATAGTTCCAAGTGAGATTATGCTTTAACTCGATGGTTACTGTGCCATCTTGTGAGAAAAAGATGCAACTACCTCCAGCTCATAAAATTAAGAGGTATTTTGGCTAAGGCCCATCTGACTTCTTCTTTTTCATCATGAAAAATGAAATCATTTAGGGTTAAAAAAAAAAAGATTATGAGAATACTGTAAAAGACATTTGTTCCGCTGCATTATACCTACCTTTTTTTCTTTGTTTGTTTTAAATGATGCATATATTCCCTGCTATGGGCAAAAACCTGGTGCTTTCAGTAGACTGAGATAAGAAATGATACTCCTTTTTTTCTCTTTCCTAAAAAAAACCAAACCAAAAAACAAAAACAAAAACAAAAACAACCCCAAAAAACCAACACCCAAACAAAACAAAAACAAAAACAAAACAAAACAAAACCAAACAAAAAAAAAAAACCACAAAAAACCCCCCCACAAACCCAAAAAGTTCTTGTTGTACTAAATAGCAAATATATGTGAATTCTCAGTATTCAGCACTGACAGTGTTCTTTCTGTCAAGTAATATGGCTCCTAGAGAAAACCCTCTTGTCTTCTAAAATTCACTGTGTGTTTCTCAGAGATAGCACACTGTAAATCACCCAAAGTACTGCTAGGTATTATACTGAGACAGAGAAAAACCTATATCCTGACTTTTAGAAAGACTGCTTAACCCTGGAACATTTGTGAGCACAAAAAAAAAAAAGATCAAAAAATTAAAAATAAATTGCAATAGCAGGCATCAGCAAACCTACAGCCTTATGTTTAAATAATGATAATAATTATCATTGCTATTGAAGTCATTATAGGTGCATTAGACCTTGGACTTAAAAGAGCAGGCTGGAAAAAATCCCCTAAGCTCTACTACTGCTTAATGAACTGATTCTCTCTGTGACCTTGAACAAGTTGCTGCATTTCTGTGCCTAATTTTACCCACCTTTAGAAGATGCACATCAACAGGATGCTATCAGTCTTGACTGCCACTTGTAAAGCTCTTTGGGCTTCTCAGAGGGAAGGTATTGCTGTGATATAGTGACAAGCTTGTTGGAAATCTACTTGATAAGCAAAAGAGCAAGTAATTCACAATAAGTGTAATTATTCAATGATTTAAGCTTCCTAATCTACTTCCACAGTCTTGGCAAGCAGATTGTGATTTCTTCCATTTTATATAATGAGAAGAGTATTTTTTTCTTTTTTTATTCTATAGATTGATTGCAAATATTCAGAATTCAAGCTGTGTTGCTCATTTGCAATCAGTTGGATGAGTAATATTATTTCTGCTCATGATTGGATGAATGCCCAATGATTTGTGTGTGCAAATTGTAAAGTTTGTTTTCCAAAGATGCTCATTGGTATGACATTGAAATTTGCTGCCTTTGGAGAGCAGTGACAGTAAAATTCAACACATCAAAGACCAAAGAAAATACCGAAAACACCAAAGTAGGACAAGGTGACATTAACATTTTTTTAGTGGGACTTTGCAGATTCCTCATTTGTCTAAATGGACCAAGACCATTAGGGTTTTATTTTTTGTTGGCTGCTAATACTGAGAAAAAAAATCACAGAATCCTAGAATGGTTTGAGTCGGAAGAGATCATCCTCTTCCAACCCCCCTGTCATGGACAGAGATGTTTTCCAACCAGACCAGGTTGCTCAGAGCCCCATCCAGCCTGACTTTGAACACTTCTAGGGATGGCACATCCAAAACCTCTCTCAGAACATCCTGTGTGTTTAATTTTGGACCTAATCTCATGCAGAGGTGGGTGATGCTTGCCCTGTTCAAAGGTAGCTCCCATGTCCAAGTTCCAGGATACTACCAGCAATGGGGCTAACCTACTTGGGAGCTGCAAAGCAGCTCAAATGCTGGTTTGAGAGAAAAGGCAAGTGAGTGAGAATTAGGAAGAAGGTAGTATTGGGACCCAGTTGCATACCTTGCCCGTTTCTAGATTGCAGTGGGACAGCTGGATCTGTAAGAGGTCATTGTCTCATGTGGGAAATTTTCTGCAGAAATTCCTTTCCCTGTGGTCTCAATGTTAAGTGGGTTATATGAAACTCACAGCTTGTAAGGAGCTGACCCTTCCTTAGGAGGACTGTAAAACAGAAATTGTATTTGAGACTCGAAATGCTGATGTGTAAGAGCTAAAACTGGTAGTATTGCTATGGTTTCCCAAGATAAAACACAATATACTGGCCACTGGCTAACACACTGGCTTTGAAGAGTGATTGGGAGTGGGATTCCCTCATGAATGAGTTGTTATCTCATAGAATGTGGTGGTATTTTTTCCCATTATTAATATCTATAAACTATATCTACCATAAAGTTGGCTGAGTGAAAAGCAATGTCACTTTTTTAGTTATGTGCCTCTTGATATTTCAGGGTGTTTTCTAGTAGGTCAGGATCTCTGTAGACCAGGATTCACTGGCTGCTCATTTCACAGGGTTTTGTAGAGCCTGTGACTCCTCTGACACATTTAACTCCCTCCTTTTGCAACCCTCCCATTGCAAGCAGCAGGGATGTGTGATGTGTTGGAGTGTGGTCCAGCCAAACAGCTGTGTACAGAACCAGGGACATGTGCTTTTGAATGGCAGCTCCAGCTGGGCCACATTCAGCAGCTTGGGTCAGCTTGACCTGATATAAAATGAAATATTCTATTTGCATTTTCTGCAAACCAATGGCAATGACAAAAAGAAAAAGTAAACAACAAACTTCTTTAAAAATACCCATTCCCTGTGGCCCAAAATTGAATGACAAGTTCCCAGCTGTCTTGGTTCTCTGTCAATCTGTCAAAGGTAGGTCATAAGAACATTTGTATTTTCATGCCAGTGCAGTACTCTGGCTATTGTAACTTGAGAACTGCCTTTGTTGAAATTTAAGGTTTTTGACCATTACCTCCTGCTGGAATCATGTCTTCAGTTCTGTCTAGCTGACATCTCTGGCAGTCACAGCCTTAGAAATGCTCCTTTAGACAGTATGATGTGAGGAGCAGTGATGCCGTAATAGCCTCACTCTGTAGAGAGAATGATCTCTTATAAAAAGGCGCGTTCATATTAAAAATTCACAGCAGCGCACTCCACACCCCCATTATAGGTAATTACAGAGGATTTTAAATATCTGATGCTAGTTGGCAGCATACAATACTCTGTCAGCAGCAGGCACTGATTTGTAATTTAATTATCATAAGACATCCACCTGTTCTTTTGTCAAATGAAGAGTAGCGTTTCCGTGCAATCATGCTTTTCCCTCCAGAAATTTGAATTAGTCCTTAGAGAAAGGTTTATAGGGAATGGTTTTTTTCAAGGACATTTGCAGGACCCCATCAGAGCAGGGTGATGGAGATGAATAAAGCATTTCTGCAGGAGTGTCTTAATCCTAGTTTGGTATTTTCAGCCTTACCACTGGCTTTTTGCTGTGTCAAGCTGTTTTGGTTCACAGCTGAGAGCATTTCAATGAAGAGATGCTGTGGGAGTAAAGATGTATGAAAATCAATGGGTTTGGTGCTTAGAACAGGAGGCAAACCCATAGCAGTATTGACCCAGAAAAGCTCTAGGCTCATACTTTGTGAAGAAGAAGAGGCTGGGCTTGGAATGTCAGCGAGACAAAGACAAATAGAACTGTGGAAATCTGTTCTGTAAACTTTTCCGTTGATGGCACATGACCATGGGTACTACTGAAGTTGTCCTGGGAATGTGCAGTTATTAGATAAATAGATCAATTCAAATCATAAAGCAAGTCTATCTGTGGAGATCCACACAAGTGTTCTGCTCTTTGGGAGCACAGGGTGAATCTGTTTCCTCTGGGCTTTGGCTGCTGTCTATGCAACAGCTACGCTGCAGTGCAATGATGGGGAGAGGACTTACTGATGGTCAAAGAGATGTTCTCTCTTTAAGACCACATTACACTGCTTCTGGCAATGTAAAACTGCAAAAATGTTCTGGAAAGAACAGCATACGTGTTTTATATATATATAGATACGTATGTATGTGTTTATATCTATATATGTATGTATATATATACCTAGAATGAATCATAGAATCATAAAATGGTTTGGGTTTGAAGGGACCTTAAAGATTAAACCCCCTGCAAGGGCAGGGATGACATCCACTAAATTAGATTGCTTAGGGCCCCATCCAACCTGGGCTTAAACATTCCTTCCAAGGATGGGGCATCTACAACCTCCCAGTGGGGTTTCATCCTGTTCCAGTGCTTCATCACACTGAGGAAAGAATTTCTTCCTAATATGTAATCTAAACCTCTTCCAGTTTGAAACCGTTCCCGCTTATCCTGTCACTACATGCCTATATAAAAATCCCTCTCCCTCCATTATATAAACGTCCTTGAGGTACTGAAAGGTGTCACCCTGAAACCTTCTCTTCTCCAGGCTGTACAACCATCCTCTTTCAGCCTGTCTTCATAGGAGAGGTGCTCCATCCCTCTGGTCCTATTGGTAACCCTCTCCTGGACCTGCTCTAACAGGTACAGAGGAGGGAATGTCTTCCTTGTGCTGAGGACCCCAGAGCTGGATGCCGTGCTCTAGGCGCCACAAGTTCAGAGTACAGGGTGAGAATCATGTCCCTTGACCTGCTGGTCACTCCTGTTTTGATGCAGTCCAGGATGAGGCTGGCTTTCTGGGATGTGCATTCACTGTTGGCTCATGCCCAGTTTATCATCCACAAGAACCTCAAAGTCCTATTTTGCAGTACAGCTCTCCATCCTTATAGTGGGAGGGACTCCACTTCTCCCACACCCACCCAGAAGATCAGGAACTTGCGAGAAGTGGGAAGCCTGTATATACTTATGTATGAATTTTTGTATCTGCAAAAGTATTGTCAGCAGGATCAGGGCAGAGATTGTGCCCCTGTACTCAATACTAGTGAGGACACACCTCCAATCCTGTGTTCAGTTTTGGGCCTTTCACTACAAGAAAGACATTGAGGGGCTGGAGCATGTCCAGAGAAGGGCAGCGGAGCTGGGGAAGGGTCTGGAGCACAAGTCTGATGAAGAGTGGCTAGGGAAGGTGGGGATGTTTAGCCTGGAGAAGAGGAGGCTAAGGGGGGACCTTCTTACTCTCTACAACTGCCTGAAAGGAGGCTGTAGTGAGGTGAGAGTTGGTCTCTTTCCCAAGTAACAACTGATAGGATGAGAGGAAACAACCTCAAAGTGGTGCCAGGAGAGATTTAGATTAGACATTAGGAAAAATTTCATCACTGGGCTGTGAAGGGCTGTCAAGCAGTGGAACAGTCTGCCCAGGAGGTGGTTGAGTCACCATCCCTGGAGGTATTTCAAAGTTGTGTATATGTGGCACTTGGGGACATGTGTAGTGGTGGACTTGGCAGAGCTGGGCTGGACGGTTGGACTCAGTGATCTTAAAGATCCTTTCTAACCTGAATGGTTCTATTTTCTATGATAGAGCTTCTTATGCCTTCTGTCATTGCTGTCTTGTCTCCTTAGGAAGTAGCCACTGGACATTTCCATTTTCCCCATTCCTGAGTTAATGAGATGACTGGTATTCTGCTCTTATTTCTCCTAATTACATTTTAGCAAATGACTCGCTTTAAAGAGGATGTCTCAGAGTAGTTGCCTTTTTAGAAAGAGTACTCACTCCATTAAAAAAATAATTGATTGTGGCTTAAATGATCTATATGCCAAGCCTTAAATGTGACATTGGCTGGAGTACTGTCTATTAGGCTGATGGCTTCTTGCCCAAATAATATTTGGCTGGTGCCAGTCATTTCATATATTCATTATGTTATCTGGAAAGAGAATATGTGAAGGGCTGCAGGCATATCCCAGAAAGGAAGAAGAGAATAAATCACATCACATGCGTATTGTGAAAGTAATTGGCAACTGCTGAAACATTTCCATACATTAGATTGGAGGCAGGAATACACTGGGGTGGTTTCCTTAGGAGGGATGAGTAAATGAAATAACACTCCATAGCTGAGTGGTCAAAGTGGGGTGAATGAGCAGCAGAGAGATCTGCTGCACAGAGAGGTCTGCTTTGGGAGGTTCTTGTGTTTGTACCTGGACTTCAGACTTATTTTTCCTAGATGGCCGTACAAATAAGTCTTAGGCTTTTATCCAACAGTCCCCTCCTCCGGGCTAAGGGGTTGGTACCTTTTTACAAAGCATTCTGGCTGGAGAACAGATCAGGTAATTTAATTTATTTTTTAGGGTTATATTCCTTGTTGTTACAAGCTTCATTTGGGATCTTGGACAAGCCCCTCATGTTTCCTCTTCATGCAGAAGAAGGGTATAAGGATAGAACTTTTCTGCAGGGGGATCTTCTGTGGCACTGTGGCTCTGTGGAAGTGCGTGTGTGCTCTCCAGCATCAGAGTACACACTGCCAAGTGGAAAATAACTCAAGTATTTTGCAGAGAAGGGCCATAGAACTCTAATTGTTAACACAGGCATGTGAAACGTGATCTGACACTACAGCTTAGCTGATCAGCTTCTCTTTTTCTTGATTATCAGTGTGCCTCTCAAATGTCTATTTGATGGTGGAAGTTTTGTGTATCAGTGACATATACCACGTTTCTCTCTTTGATACAATGGTAAAAAAAGAATTACTCATTCTCTCCAGAACACACTAGGAAATCCAACACACTAGTATTGTCTACTGTGTCATATTTTATTTATTATTCCACAATTATATTAAAATATAGGAATTGCATCCTAAAAGCTTATTTGTTCTTCCTTGATGTTTTCTTCCTCTAGAAATATCGTTATCAAGATGAGGAGGCTCCACATGACCATACTTTGCCTCGTTTAACCCACGAAGTGAGAGGCCCAGAGCTTGTTCACGTGTCAGAGAAGAACTTGTCTCAAATAGAGAATGTCCATGGATACGTCTTGCAGTCGCACATTTCTCCTTTGAAGGTAGGATCCACACAACTCACGGCTTTAGTCCTCAAATACGAGAAAATGCGTAGTGGGAAATGCCCGGGAAACTTATTTTGTTGTACAAACAGAGAAGCTGCTTTCTGAAACCTATCACTGCAGATTGATTGTCCTGTGGTGGGTTTTTAAGGCTCGCTGTAGTGGAGCAGGTGATAGTTCAGTTGACAGAGCTTTGTGTGGAGATGTGAGCTTTCTGCCTTGAGTGAGGCTTTTGCTTGAGTAAAAATAATTCCTGGCAAATGAGCTTGTTTTTCTGTCCATTATGAAAGGTTCATAATGTGTACATAATGCAGGTTCTCGGCCTCAATATCACAGTGATTTTGAAACAGCAGACTTCCCTTCCTGATTATCCTTGTTCAGAAATTAAAAAAAAAAAATACTCTAAATGTAACCATCTGATGGAATCCTGTTTTTTACATCTCTCAGAAAGCTATATCAAAGTCACAAGTTATGTCTGAAAAGGGAGCTCATTTGCCTCTATTCATATCCTTGCTGCTCAAGCACTTGCAGTTTTCTGTGGGTTTTGATGCAATTCAGAGTGCTGTAGAGATATCTTTTTTGTTAACTAAGGCAACTATTTATAAAATGCAGAAGCTTTAGCTACGTGTGGGTCTGGTGTCCTCTGGTATATCTTGTTGGGCAAAAATGTTTCTCTTCCTGCTCAACCTGTATAATAACCAAAAAGGAATCTATTACTGAAAATTTATATTTATCCTTTAATAAGAATGCAGTGGTTTGAAAATACTCCTGGAGCTTCTCTTGTGTAAGGAGCATAGATGCAGTGATTAGCATGATGGGTTTTCTATTTCAGTTTCTACTAGGCCTGGGAAGAGGGGAAAAAAGAATAATATTCTTTACTAGAGGTGGTGATGTTCTGGGTGATAGTTTTTTTCCAGCAATTATCTAAGAAGCAAAAAAGGCAGATGGGCTTTGCTCCCTCTGGTGCTCAAGGCCTGTGAAATGGGCACTGCTTGCCTAGCACAGTGTTTACAGTGTGGTTACAAGTGAAAGGAAGTGTTTATTATTAAAGATTGATGTGAGTACAGCTGCTGTTCATTGAGCCCTTATGGAATAGGCATGTGAATGAATCTTTGACCTCTGCTCTTGTTGGTCCTGTGTTTAGTTTGTATGATGGTTGTCTTTTCAGGTTTTAGCAGTCCTGGGTTACTGCAGAAGCCAACAGTACCAAGCAGTGATAGATCATCTTGTGCTGAGATTATGACTTTAGTTATTTTAAAAGGATTACCTCCATGTGGTCTCTGTGTAGCACCAGGGGACAATCACAGATCAAGCCATTTCTGGCCTGGAAAAGAAACACCCCCGTTCCTCTAGGACTCCTTGAATATTGTGATTACAGTGCTGTTCTTGTTCATGCAGGTCAAAACCAGACATTATTCTTCACATTTGGAGACTTTCAAGTAAGGCTACATAATGCAAGCTGAGGGTGTAGCAATGATGTCAAAAAGCTTGTTGTGAAGTGAAGGGTATCCCCAGACATGCACAGTTGCCTTGAAACAGCTCCCAGTCTTATTTGCTCTTGTAACAGGGCAAAATTGTTGCCTTCTCCTGTTTTCTGAAGTGATGGTAGGACAGGAGCTGTATAGCATTTCCTCTTGGAAATCAGTGTCTCCTGCAAGTTCTCCCTTCAGCATGATGGTTTTTATCTTTGACTCTGTCCCTTTCCCTTCTTTCCTTCAGTTTCAGTTTCTTGTATCTGCCACTTAATAGTCTCATGCCTGCCATTTAATCTAAATTGAACTGTTTGTCTCTTCAAATGGCTTTGAAGTTCCTGCTTCCTTTTCCCTGCTATGTCCCATCTTTTAACCTTCAGTAGAGAATTAGTTCAGGGGGCTGGAGGAATTCTTCTGCTAGAGCTCCATGGCATTTTATTGCTCTTCCTATCTGAAACACCTGCTTTGGATTCACTTTTATTGTTGGCAGTTGACCGAAATCCCTGTTTAGAAGATTTTGGTCACAGTGATTTTCACACAGTTGAGAAATAGCATTCCCAATACTCTGGAATCTCATCAGAATTGGTTATTGTCTTGAATTACAGACTTTCCAACCTATAGCCTGATATCATTAGGTGTTCTGCCATCTTCTCAGCACTATTGTGTGAACATGGCTGCTCTGAATAATGGTGAAAACTGCCTCTCAACCCACAGCACGCCTTCCTAGGGAAATGTAAAATACTGGATTCTTAAAGATTAACTGGAAAATAATGCCTGCAATTTAAATGTTTCATTGACTCCTGCGAGAAATGGCACTGCTGGAATCTTGCTCTGAGGAGAAATAACAAGTACTGTGGTCCAAGGACTGTCAGGTAATTTCCTAGCAGTGAGAAGACACTGGCAGTTGCAGCAGGATAACACAGTCAGGAAACTCCACCAAGAGCTGTTGGCTCGTTCTGCCTCACTTTTCTGGTTATAGGTCAGAGCATTTGGAGCAAAAGGAAAATGTGCGTACATGAAGGTCAGGAGTCCGCTTGTACCAAGTGCTGAGGAATGCATTTGGTGCCGTTTCTGGAGTGTGACTGTTGGAGTCAGTGAATGGTCAGACTGGGAAGTTTCCTTAACACCAAGCCAGGGATCACATCACATCCTGTGTGCCATTAGGACTGTCCATCTGACTGCTCACCCAGGCCAGCAAGCACATTGGCTGCCAGGCTGGGTGGGGTTAAGTCACTGCCTGGCTGCATTTCACTGCCTGAATTTCTCCATAGGGACTGTAGCACCACGGTGAACCTCTCCAGAAAGTTTTGAAGCAGTCTTTTGTGTTTTGTGGCTGCACGATGCCCTGATGACAGGATGATTACCCAATATTTGTTTTGAAATGATATCATAAAAGGAAAACGTTTGAGCATAAAAATAATCTTGCTAAGGTCCTTAGGAACCAAAATGCTGTCCCAAGACCAAGCCTAATCACATCACTTTTCCTAAGTGACTTGACTTTGGCAGAATAAAAGAGTTGCTTGTTTCCATGTATTTTTGTCCATTTGGAAAGAAATATGCAAAGATCATACAGTTATAAAACTTCCCTTTAGGCTGGCTGATTCCAGCCCTCACAACTGACCAGTGCTCACGGCCCTCTGTGGAAGCCACAGGTGTAACACCTTGTCTGTGCATGTACACTGCCTGCTACCATCACCCTGCTCCCCCGTTCTCAGCAAACATCTCAGCTTGCATCCATAATCCAGCTTGCCAGCTTCAGGACAGGCTTGCATCATTACAGAGGAAGGTTTTGTGGATAATTGAAATTTGGGCAGAGAAACCCTGGGCCTGTCTATTCCCCTGTGTACATCTCCAGGTAAAACATTCCAGGGGTTCTCGAAACATTTTCTGACACTCAGATTGGAAGCATTCAGACCATCTTTTTCTCAACACCCAGGATTCAAAATGCCTGATATGGCCCATATTTGCATAGAACAGATGCATCTTAAATTTTGAAGTATACAAATTCTTAAAGAATTTGGCTGTAATTTCCTATTTCAGGTTGTGTGGTTTGATGTAGTGCAGAAACACCCTCGTGGAGCTCATTGTTATTACATTATTAGATTGATATTAGGATTAAATTTTTTTATTGTGAGGGTGGTGAGGCTCTGGCACAGATTTCCCAGAGAAGTTGTGGGTGCCCCATCCCTGGAAATGTTCAAGGCCAGGCTGGATGGGGCTTTGAGCAAGCTGGATCTAGATGATCTTCAAGTTGATCCCTTCCAACCCAAGCATTCTGTGGTTCTATGATTCTATGATTATTGATTACCTCAGGAGGTTGTTTTGGAAACCAAAACATAAAACTAATTTTCTTAAACACTCTTGAACTTGTTTTATGTGCTGAATAATAAGAAATGTGGTCCTCGTACATTCTGAAAATCTCTTTGAGACACACAGATACTGATTATGATAAATACTGTTTAGAAATGTGAATAGACTTTCTGAAATTGCAGATAAGCATATTTTTCTTATCTTCCATACTAAAATCTAGTATGCATTAGCCAGATTACTCCCTTTCAGAAGATAACAATGAGCAAGAGCAGTTTTGCTGCAAACCAGACCCTCTTTTCTTTTCTCTGTCTTTTTCACATTTCACGCATAATATTTTGCATTAACTTTCCTTTTCTACTCTCTGTAGCATTTCATGTGCAGTCAACTTAGTTCTGGAAATGCTTAATTTTAGAAAGCTTCAAATTCCTTTTAAAGGTTGATCTGCTTATTAGTGTGCAGAAGATAAAATTTTCAACATCTTAAGCAACTTTGAATGTCAAAAACTGAAGTTGTTAAGGAAGTTTTTAGTTACATGGATGTATTAACGTTTGGGAAAATGCTAGCATTGGAGAAGTTTTGTTAGAGTTGCTATATTAAGATAATAAATGTTCTTTTCAACTTGTGGAGGTGATTAAATTGTGTTTGAATAATCTCTTAAAGGAAGAAAGTTGTAGTGTAATGAAAAGAGAATTTAAAATAATTTTCTTGCACTTCCCCTCGTTTGACACGAGATGGTGCAGTAAGCTCAGAATTCTTTGGTCTGCATCTGCAAAGCTTCATGATACTCTATTGAGAGTTTTCTTAGATGCCCTAGAAAATAATAATTCAGTAAAAAGTGCCTTGTGAATCCCGGGTGTTTTGGGAAATCTGAATTCAACACGACTGTACCTGAAAATCAGAGGTGCAAGTTCTGTCTCTAAATTAAATATGTGTCTCTTCCCCTTCCTCCCAGGAACAGAGCTAATCAGTGTTCCTTAAATGAATAACTCTGGCTCCTAAATGAACCTTAATAGTATTACTGTGGTGTTGGATTTATTTTTGTTTCTCATAATATTCCACTTTTTTAAGATAAGCTGAAAAGTAAAAATCCCTGTAAGGATTTGTATCTCCTTGATTGTCCGAACACTTTAAATGTCAGGCTGTTCCAGCTATCTCCAATTCCTAATTTAATGCCAGGTTCAATTGTAAGCATCAGTGGAAATTGAGCAAAAACAAGTAAGCAGGTAAATAACTGTTTCTATCCTAAGCTAAGTTACTTTCAAACAAAAATGGTCAGTAATGAATCTCTTCAGTTGCCTGATCTTTGGTAGCCTCACTTTCTGGAAAGGAAGGAGCCACACCAGCTTTTACTCCTTTTCTTTCTGTCCCAGGATATTGTCCTGCAGCCCAGCTGGGTTGCTGACAGCTTGCAGAAAGTCAGGATTGATGGAATGACTTTCCAGTGGAGAGAGGAGAAAAACCATCTCCACATGGAACAAATGGGCTCAGCGGTCTACAAAGTTAAGGTTATCCACGAATTGGCATTTGGACAAATTGCTTCACAGAAGAAGGAGGGCTGTGTCCCCCAGTGCCAGAGCACATTGATACTTTTATTTTTTTTTTTTTTTTTAGTATCAGAAAGCCCTGTCTTACCCATTGCTTGAGTTATAGAATCACAGAATCATTTAGGCTGGAAAAGACCTCTGAGATCAGTCAGTCCGGTCTCTGACACATTGCCACCTTGTCAGCTAGACCGTGGCACTAAGTGTCACATCCAGTCATCTCTTGAACACCTCCAGGGATGGTGACTCCACCAGCCCTGGGAAGTTCATGCCAACATTTAACAACCCTTTCATGAAGAAATTCTTCCTGATATCCAACCTGAATCTCCCCTGGCACAGGTTCAGTTGCCTGGGAGAAGAGGCCAACCTGCACCTGACTGCGACCTCCTCTCAGGTGTTGTAGAGAGTGAGAAGGTCCCCCCTGAGCCTCCTTTTCTCCAGGCTGAACACCCCCAGGTCCTTCAGCCACTTGTGCTTCAGACCTTTTCCTATCTTCGTTGCCCTTCTCTGGACACGCTCCAGCCCCTCAATGTCCTTCTTGCAGTGAGGGCCCAGAACTGAACACAGCATTGGAGGAGTGGCCTCAGCAGTGCTGAGTACAGGGGACAATCCCTGCCCTGGTCCTGCTGCCCACACCATGGCTGATCCAGACCAGGATGCCTTTGGCCTCCTTGGCCACCTGAGCATTCTGCTGGCTCGTGTCCAGCTGCTGTTGACCAGCACTCCCAGATCCTTTTACCCTGGGCAGCTTTCCAGTCATTTGCCCCAGCCTGTAGTCCTGCCTGGGGTTGTTGTGCCCTAAGGGCAGGACCTTATAAAGCTTCATGCTGTTGGTCTCAGCCCATCAATCCAGCCTGACCAGTTTCCCCTTGGAGCCTTCCTACCCTCCAGCAGATCAATGCTCTCACTCGACTTGGTGTAATCTCCAAATTTACACTTGATCCCCTCATCCAGGTCACCAGTAAAGGTGTTAAGCAGGACTGGACCTGATACACAGCCCTTCACACCACAAGTGACCAGAAGATTCTTTGAGACTCTCTGTATCTAGTGTGGGGAAGATGTTTTGTTTCTGTTCCAAGGCAGATGTCTCTCTCCCAATTCCTATCTTCCAGTGAATGTGTAGTCCCTTGAATGCCCATCATTCTTCTTTTTATCCTCCTGAGTGCAGGAAGGTCATTCCTGTGAAGGCTCCTGGGATCTGTCACTCGCCCTTTTCTCTCTGTAATGAAACAGCTTTTTTCCCACCTCCGAAGCTTCCCCTGTCCAGGTGTGAGTCAGACCTCACTCCAGTGGCTTCTGTGCTTGTCCGACAAATTTACAAAGATGGGGAAAGAGGCTCTGAGGATGAGCCTGGATGATTAATGATTCTGTGAAAAATCTATTAGCTTGAGCTTCCTGGAAACTGTCATAAAGAGTAATTTTTTGTGTCTAAAAATGTAGATTAGGGAAGCGCTATTTATTTCATGAATTAACATTGACTTCAATAAAAATTGAGTCCTGAAGACAATTTGAGTAAATAAGGTCAAAATATTATATAGCATTTTTTAATTTTTTTTTTTTTTATATTTTTTCCCCGGATGCAACAGTCTCATTTCTCAATTCCACAAACTTTGGGACTATTTTTTTGGTACTGAACTCTGTATAAGTCACACACTGGCCAAGGGTACTGTGAAAATAACAAAAGTGCAAGACTCTCCTGATGTTGCAGAGGATCATGTGACCTGTAAATAAACTCGAGATGTTGCTGCCCAGAGCTGGAAAACAGTGTCAGGAAATACACTCCACAGACCTGCATAGCTGTTTTGAAACACAGAATCACAGAATGGTTTGGGTTGAAAAGGACCTTACAGATGATCCAGTTCCAACCCCCTGCCTCAGGCAGGGACATCTTCCACTCGACCAGGTTTGGGCAACTGCAGGGAAGCCCTCTGCCCAGGGAAGGGAAATACCCCAAGTTTCCAGGGACTCAGGTTTAACACAGAGAAAGCAGGTTGCTGCAGCTTTCAGCATTGCCATGCCTGATAGTCCTGTGTAAATGTAGTTCCTGGTGTTTTGGGGGGGATAATCTACCTGTGGTAAGAAACGACATTTATTTTTCCAGAGCTGCTGCAATCCCTTAATTCCTATTATTTGGGAAGAACCCTATGGTAGAGATGAAGTTCAAATAGGGAAGGAAAAAACCCACAAAGGTTGAATTTGCTTTAATTTCTGCGGCAGAGTTGTGACTGAGCTGAGGCAGTGCCACAGCACAGGCTGTTCTTCCCGAGCAGAGATGCTGCATTTCAGAGGCTCTTTGAAAGCCTAGGAAGGCTGAGAGAGGCTGAGGCTTTGTTGCATGTCAGGAACAGCAGTCTGAAGTTTTCTCTTGCAGTTACAAAATTAATTGGGGTTATACAGAGGACATATTAATGTATGCATGGATATATTAGCAAGCCATCTAAAATTTAATCTTGCATCCTTTTCTTTGCTTACACTGACTGCATTTCATAAGTATAGCTAATCTGCATGAAGCATTTTTTATCCCCAGCGTGGCTCAGCTCAGTAGCAATGATCTTTTACGAGTACTTTTGATCATTGCCCTGGTAGCTTCCTAGCTTTTGTGTTTTGGACTTGGTTTTGTTTTGTCCTTTCCCCCCGCCTCTCCTTGTCAGTATGCAAAGCCCCCATGCTGGTCAGTGGATTCCACTGAATGTTCAGTAGCTTGCTTCATTAAGATACAACACTTGTTACATGTTTAATCATGTACTGCTTTTCTCTTATCTCCTACTGTTACAGCAGATAAGCATATATCATACATCTGTATCTCTAATCTATGTTTTTTAATACAAAAATGCAATCGGATTAGAAAGAGACAAAGGAAGCTCAGAAATATGCCTATGCTTGTTCCTGCTCTTAAGGAAGTGGCAGAGGTAGCTCTGAATTTTGATTTTATTTCATTATGTTTCAAGGCAAAATAAGCAGCTTATAGATTAGCATTTTGAGTAATATTTTGTGCCTCATTTTCATGTGGGCAGGAATGTCTTTCATTTCTGAGTCTTTGTCTTACTCTAAGAAATTCCTGAAATGGTGCAAAAATTGAGTGTTACAGTGAAGAATAGTTATTAGTGAAGAATACTTTTTTTGGTTTTGTCATCACAGCTAAATCCATTGTTTTGTGTGCTTGATGTTTTGCCTTGGCTTGATTGATGGATTTCCACATGATTTATGTAGTTGCAGACAGTATCTTGTTATCTTTCTAGCTTCTGACAGAATAAAAAAGAAACCAAATAAAATTGCTTCTGTCAGTGGGTGATTTAATTGGAGAAATCTCAGCAACTTAAAGTAAACCTCAGGCATTGCAATCCTTTATTTTTTGGCAAAATAAATGTTGTCCTGTGATGGACACAAGCAGAGCAGGTTCTGACGGTATCTACCATTGCACTCTAGGTTGTTAGACTTGCCTGAAGAACAAAGACAGGAATTTTCAAAGGGGTTGGAAAATATTTTCAGGCTGTGGACCCTGTTTACTTTATATGGGCCTCCTAGGTATTGAAGGTCTTTTCAAATGTTAATCTGAATTGCTGTTTCAGGAGATTTTCTGTGTTCTTGATCTACTGGGTGCTTTATCCATTAGTATTAATTAGCTGATGTATCTTTTATTCTTTATGAATAGCAGGTTTCTTTTTAACAATAGTCTTGTTCCTGAGCTCCCTTTTTTTTCCTTTTCTTTTTTTTTCTTTTTGGTTGCGGGGGGGGGGGGGGGGGGGGGGAGGCTGACATAGTGCAGATATTCCTGACCACATCTCTCACATCTCTCACATATAATCAAGTAAACAGGAAATTCCAAGAATCATTTTCTCTCATTGTCTTTCTGTAATGCTTTGCACAGTACTAGTTATTTCTTGCTTCCCTGTAATTTTCTGAGTTGTTTCTCCCGAGATGTGTTGGCCATGTTCAGTACTCATAGAGTATAAAAAAACCCTGAGAGATGGACTATTATAAAGAGGTTTGGTTTTTTCCCCATCTGAAATACATGAAATATATGCAATAAATCCATGGAGTAACTAGTAAATGCTGTGAACATAGGATTTGTATGTTCTGCCAGTTCTTTTCTCCAAGTCTGGAAGTTCCAGAATATTTTTAAGTGTCTGTAATGATGTTTGCCACCTTTCCAGTGTTTTGTGACCTACTGCTGAAAAGTGCAATAAAGCATCTTGGTGTTATTAGTCAGACTGTAACAGGAGGGATTTTTCTCAGATATGTCAGACAGGTTTAACACCAGTTGTTTCCCTAAGCTCGGTAGCTGAAATGCCCTTCTGTCAGACTTCAGCTACTGCTGACACTTGGGAACGTATTCTACAATTTAAATGAAGCACTGAAGGGCCATAATACCTTTTCACTGAGGAGTATACTGACAATTCACTCACTCAGTAGAAGATACATGTGTTTATACATCTGATGGTGTGACACATCAAAAATGTTCTGGCTTTTGTCAGTACCAGGTGTAAAAGAAAGCAGAAGTTTGCACTTCCAGGAGCTCTGGATGGCTGCAGCCTCCAGGATGAAGAGATCAGAATCTCTTCAGTCAAACCTTATGAAAGAGTATCTTGGCAGCCTGATTAAGAGGTGCTTTAGCTATTTCCAAAATTTTTAAACTCCTATTTCTCATAGCTCTTATATCATCTTGCTGTAATGTAGCTTTGTGAACTTTGGAGCTCTGAAAAAAACCAGAATTTTGACATTTAAAAGAAAAATAGATTTTTCTGAACTGGCTGTTACTTTTCAAGAAACTAGTCTAAATAAGAGTTTCTGAGATTATTATTGTGTGACATCTCCACAACCTTATTACTATGTGACTTCATCTCCTCGCCCATGGCAGGGGACTTGGAAGTAAATTATCTTTAATTCCATTACAACCTGAACCATTCTGTGGTTCTGTGTTTTTGTGATCTTGTGGAATTAATGGCTAATTGAGATTTCTCAAAAGAGAAGATGTCTCTCAAAAATATTTTTAAAAGGGAAATGCCTTTTGTCATTTCTTTCCCTTCAATCTCTTTCAGAAGATCATGTTACTTGCTTTTTAATAATCTTTAAAAATTGCTACTGAAGCTGATGCAGTTGGGCATAATGTCAAAAAAATAGTCAGCGGTCTTGATGACTCAGGTGGCTTTTTTAAGATCTGCATTGTTTACAGACTCGATTTTTCACAGTGTTGTCTTTCCTTTTGCATGAAATTTGGTTTTTTTCCATAGTTAATCAGTGTTCCTTTTCCCCTCTTCATTTTTCTGCCTTACCTTCAGGTGTTTCTCCTTCTCTTACATGTCTCTTATTTCCATTCCTACACATACACGTGGATCTTATTAATCCTTCAAGCCACCCGTGAAGTACAAATTTGTACCGGGGAGCTGTGAGCGTGTAACAATTGATGCCCTCCTGTACGAGACAGCTGCACTCTTATTGATCATTCTGCTTCTTGCCTGCTTGACGCAGCACTGCCTGTCTCCCCTTTGTTGTACCTGGACTTTAAGAACAGTTTTTCTCATTTTTCTCACTCCTGAAAGGTGGGTTCTCTTCCCCCTGAACAAATTCAGTGTGAAATACAGTTGAATATTACCAAGTCTAGTGGACCTCAGTTGCCCACTGAAATGGCAGCACTCTGGGCAGCTTTATTCTACTAATACTTACAGAAACTATGAGCCAAAGAAACTTCATTCAAACTTTTTTCAACCAACAAACTCATGAATACCAAATTGCATCTATCTTCCAAATACAAACAGAATGAGACTTTAACATAGATAAGAGCTAGAAGTCAGCTTTTCAGATTAAAGTGTTTTCTGCATAAAATACCACATTCTCAAAGAAAGTGTACCTAGCTGTTTCTTTCAAAGCCTTCCTCCCACTAGTTTTAATAAGCATCTGTCTGAATTGCTGCACTGGATTTGATCACCCCATAGTGGTTGAAGTTTTTGCTTACAAACAAACAAACAAACATCATTAAACCTGATAATAGACCTAATAAAATTATCATAATTGATTAAATGACATTGGAAAGGCTAAAAAGAGTAATGGGTTTTTTACAGCAAATAAACAAATTTTTACTTTGAAGTCAGTGTCACAAATTGTGCCTTTGATCAAGTGGATGAGCAAATGCCAAGCAGGGAAGTAGAATTTCAGTGACGAGAGCATAAAGAGTTATTTTAATTACTGGGAATTAGCCAAAATTGCACAAAGTTAACAACTTGATGCTCTGGGAGTGTTAAAGTCATCAGCCAGCTTCTGAAGACCACACCTGCAGATGGCTTCACATTGAAATTGCTGCTGTTTCCTCTTTAGGAGTTGTTGGGCAGTTGGTTTCTTTTGCTGTTTTTCAATAAATCTGCAGATTGAGCAGATCTGAATGGAATTAGAGATTTCAGCAGAAACCGGGTTATTTTCCTAACTGCTATCTTCCTAATTTCACTTCTGTTTAGAAAATGCATTATTTTTTCAGTATTCTGGAAAGGCAAATGTAAATGGGAGCAGTAAAGTGAACCCAAGGGTTTTTCTGTACTACTTGTGCTTTACTAATACCTGTAATGTCAGGGAATGTCTGAAATATGGCTTAAGCAAGCTCAGGTTAAAATACCTAAAACAGGTTTCCATTTCTGAACGTGCTATTTACCTACTCTCTCCTAAAGATACTGGGGTTAGGGAACTTTAATCCTGTCTCTGTTTTGGAGTGCAAAGTAGGCCACAAGGACTACTAAACAATTGTACCTCAAAGACTAATTAAAAAAAAAAAAAAAAAAGCTGAATCTGTCAAAAAAGACAACAATCAACCAGGCAGAGCATCACATCAGTATTTATCACTGAATCATTGGCTATCCTGTGTTGGGAGGAACACACAAGGATCATCAAGTCCAGTTTCTGACCCTGCACAGGACAACCCCTAGAATCACACCAAGTGCCTAAGAGCATTGTCCAAGCACATCTTGAACTCTGCAAAATTTGGTGCTGTGACCCCTTCCCTGGGGAGCTTGTTCCACTGCTGTTTCTAAACAGAAGAAAAGCAGTCTTGAGCAAAGTCATAGAGCACCAATACATCGGTCTGTTATAGCTGCTAGGAAGGGGGAGTGTTTGAATTACTCTGAAAAACGCAGTTTACTTCTATTCTCCTTCATTGCTCTGAGAATTTACACACCTATGCCTTTGGAGGGCTGTGTGTGCCTTTGTTTAGGAGCTGTACCTTCCTCATCTGAAGACTCGAGTATCAAAGTCTTCCTACAATGCAGCTTGCAGAGAAGCTGGATGGATGTTGCTAATGTCTGGATATTAGAAAAACTTTGCCACTGAAAGGGTAGTCAAGGATTGGAACAGGCTGCCCAGGGAAGTATTGGAATTGCCATCCTTGGAAATGCTCAAAAAACATGTGGCTGTGGCACAAAGGTTTAGTGGTGGTGGACCTGATGGTGTTAGGTTAATGGTTGGACTTGATCTTAGAGGTCTTGCCCAACCTTAATGGCTCTGTGTTTCTCTGAACAGGTTTATCTTTTGGAGCAGAATGACTTAGAAACCCTCTGTACTCAACTGGATGACAGAGCCACTGGAAACACATTATCTGAGGCTTTCCACCTTTCATATCCTGACTTTATCACCAGCCTTTTTTTCTCATCCTTTCTTGCTGAAGCGGGATGACTCAGCAGCTGACTGCTATGCCAGGTCATTATCTCAAACCAAAGGGGATCTGAGCCATCTTGGAGCCACACAAAATGCAGCAGGGTAGAGAAACAGGCTGAGGAAAGTATTCTCCAAATTGTATAATTTGGGTTTTGTCCCATTGCTCTTTTTCTCTCACTCTCACTGTCCCTGCAATTTTTTTTTCTTTCTTGCTTCCAGTAGAAGGCTTTGTGAGAAAATGGATTTTACAAATAATTTGAATGTGAGGAACTGTGAGAAAGGAGTCTGGCAGTCAGTGGCTGAAGTACACACAGGCATGTGCAGCTGGGGAGAAAGAGGCACAGACTGTTAAAATATTTGAAAATATTTTAGAGCCTACATTTTGCTACCTTGCAGCCTGATTTGACTTTGTGATTATTCAGCTGCTCATCCCCAGAAAGCTGACATGTCTGCAATGTTGTTTAAACATATTTCTTTTGGCAGTATGGTAATACTAGGGTGAATATGGTAATACTAAGGGTGAATATTAAAGCTGAATACTAGAGAATCTGCTGTAAACCTGCATGCATAGAGATCATCTCACATTTTCTGGTTTTTAAGTCAGTTATAGCTATCTTAATACAGGTAATGCTGGCAACTAGAACTCAGGTTTTATTCCGGTTATTCAATTAAGCTGAAATTGCTTGTAATGTTGTACCATAATTGTAGGAGAGGCATCGTTGCAAGATGGTAAGTAGGTGAGATACTAATTAAATTCTTCTGAACTTCAATAATTTAATATTTAAAGGAGCTGTTCATTGCATTGCCTCTGGGGATTACAGGGAGAGAAACCTGAACAAAAATAGCAGCCCCTAAATGATTTTTGCTGGACGACTGACTGAAATTTTGCGTTTGTTAGTATTGCTCCACCATTCTGGATACAAACACAGTGGGTCATATCTGTCTGTGGGTGAATTCTCTGCAGACTTCAGTTAGATCATGTGTGGGTGGATAAGTACAAAATTTTCCCAAACACTGTTAAACCCAGGGGCGACGGTGGTGTTTATATTTAATCTTGAAAAGCTGGATTCTTTTATATTCAGGCTTTTGGGAAAAGTAGGTTTCAGTCTAATTTAGGCAGGAATACATCTCCCTTTGATTTTCAAAGAACTGTAAGTCACAAACTCTTTTAAATTCTTTTTGAGAATCTCATCTGGTAATAAAATGAGAGGTGTGGGAGAGGATGAAATTCATCCCTTCTGTAGCATATCTCAGATTGTCTTATCTTTGCTACATCAAGATTTTTGACCAGGTTAGTGCAGTCCTTCCAGCCCCTGAATACATCAAAGCAGATGTGTCACTGCCCTTCTCATTACAGCTCTCAGTAACGATCTAAGCTAGACTGGTCTGGAGATTCCTCCCTAGATGCATATTCTTTCCAAGCCTCTTAATTCGATCTGAACGATGATGATGATAATTTAGGTTATAGTATTACCCAGGGGCTGTGATAGCAGTGTAGGGCCCCATTGTCCTAAGTATCGTATAGACAAGGATAAGCTTTAATGTTGTGATACCACAGAGCTGCCCAGGCTAAAACCAATGCAAATGAGCAAAAATTAATTGGATTTCCTGCACATATTCAAATCTTATCTAATAATCTATCTATTACAATCAAATTATATCTGCTTTTAAATTAGTGTATAATTCCTTTGTAATTTTTTAGCTAGAGATGTTCGTATCTCGAGGCTGAATTCCAGACCAGTGCTATCTTGTTATATTTATTGCCTTTTTCCCATTAGCACTGCAGGAATGCTTTGCACCTCACTGAGTGAGAAACACATGGACAAGTGTACACATTTTGGGGATAAAAACCAACAACCTTGATGTTGAAGAAAAATGTCTCAGAGAATAGAGCCAGCAAGACTCTGCCATGATTGCACAATGTAGAAATCAACCCCCCCAGCTAGCATACCACCATTTGCTTACTGTGTTAATCAATTAATGGCCTTGATTTATTTCTACACATGTTTTTAACTGAGTTGATGAGCGTTACTATGCTTTCAATTAGATGGGTTTTTCAACATAATTTTCATCATAATGGTTAGAGTAAATGAGTTTTCTTAATTATGGTAGGGTGAATGCTTTATTAAGAGGCTTGAGATGTAATGTAACAAGTTTTGGCACATCCTTGTGAGGACCCTTTGTTTTTAGGGACACCCATATCTCTACCTCTCTTCTCAGAAACTCTTTCTGTTGGCCTGCTGCGTGTGATATTGATGACCTACGATAGGTAGACTGTCAAATCCAAATTCTCCATAATTTTGTTTGAATACTGTAATATTATCTGGTAATGGGTTTAGTACTCTGATGATCTATACCTTCTAAAAGTGCTGGTGGATGGGATCATGGTGTACTAGAATTCTGTTCTCTGGCAATCTCTTGGGGGCTGCAGTGGCATTTGAACCTGCAAGATTTTATCAAGAAGAAATAAGGTGACAATTTATATGCAAACACAAGAACCATTAGGGCAACACTTTATGGAATGTCAAGATGCTGATTTGCAAAAAGTCCTTATACTCTGGAAATGCTTTCTCTTCTCCCAGAATTGCCTTTTTCCTTGAGCTGGCAGTGACTTTCCCAGTTCCCCTTTCCCTCTAAGACATGTGGTCTGAATTACTGCTTTGACATCTCTGTGACTGTGGGGAAGGAGATTGATTTGCTGAGAGGCACAGTGGCTGCTCAAGGCAGCTGCATCACCAGCAGTCTGGGGCAGTGAGGATCACCTGAGGAAAAAGATGGAGAAGACAGGAAATAATGGTTTTCATGCTTTTAGTCCCATTCCGAACTTGGCCTTTCTATGCACTGCATCTACCCTACAGCTCCCACTTCCCATCCTTTTTCCAAACAAAGATGGAGAAAGCGGTCAGGGCATTGGACAAGGGTGTTTTGCATTGCCAACATTGCTCAAAGACTAATTAGTGTAGGTGCAGTGCTAGACCATGCAGATCCTGGGCATTCCTACTCCAGTGACATTTATTTTTCTGAAGGGATAAGGCCGCAGAGTAGGAACCTACCACCCACTTGTCCTCATTGGTTTTTGTTGCATCTGTGCCCACCACTCTTTTACAGATTTGGGATGGTTGCAGGAGTCGTTCTAACCACTTTCCTCAGAGCTCCCAGAACTGTATATGTGCTTCAGGGACAAAACCCAATCCTAAGAGCAAAGAACTGTATCTGCTTGGTACAGTCTGTTTTCCAGAGATACGGGTAAATTTGCAGTTGGTATAATTTTACTCCAGATTTTTATGAGCTGGTGGTGGCATTGTATATTTGCAAAAGAAAAAAAAGACAAAAATGTCACTCTCTTACAAATAGTGTTAATTAAGTAGAATTAGATGGCTGATGGGTAGTTAATAAAAATGTGTAGTGTCACAGCTGTTCCATTTAGAGAACTGGATGGCAGGAAATATTTATCTGTCCTTTCAGAAGCTTTCGGGATGATCTTGGGAATTACACTCCAGAAAATCTGTGCCAGGTACTTTTAATGAGATAAACGTAATGGGATTGTAACCAACGGGAATAGTTTCTCTAAAGGAAAAAAGCATTTCTTTTAGCTTAATGGAATCTCTGATAGTGTCAGTGAATTAGCAGCAAGTGGAAAAGAGGCCCAAGTAATTTATTTGTACTTACTAAATAACTTTCATGAAGTCCTGTCCCTCTAACATGCTAAGGAAAGAAAACACCTCTGAAAATAAAATACCAGGGAAGGTTAGAGTGCCAATGATCACAACAACTGAAAGAAATGAATGGATCACCTGCAGTATGGCAGAAGGCTTATGACTAAGATCATCCCAAGACAGCCTGGACCAGGGAAAGTTCATGCACATTTTGAAATCTTTCCTAGACAGTGCTATAGAGGTGTAAATGTGATTATTAGCTAGACAGACACAGGGCAGTTTGAAGATGGGATACCATTATTTTGGGCATTGAGAAGAAGATAAAGCTGTAAGACAATTCAGATGAACTAAACAGAACTGGAAGAATAGGCAGATGATAAAATGCAATTTTGAAAAATATACATATCTGTAGTGGACAGGGAAATATAAATTACTCATGAACACTTAACTAATTGAATATTTTAAGAATAGCTTACAGCTTTGTAGCCAAATCTTTAAGTGACTGAATTCACTAAGCAGAATTTTTACAAATGAATGGCAAAATTCAAGAGCTGAAATATTGAAAAGATTTTCATGCCATAAGAAGCTCTATTGCATAAAGCTTTTAGAAATTAATAAAGAAGAAAAGGAAAGACTGATTGAAATGGAGAAAGAAAAATGTTTTATAAACAAAATACTGTGTTAGACCATGATGATAATTTTTGTCCCCTTTGATTTTCTTCCTCTTTTGTCATTTTCAGTCAAATCTGAAAGGGGTCAATAGCTGAAGAGAAAGTCCTATGACTTCCATAAAAATAGGTAACCAAATAAAGATACAGAATTAACTCATCTGATATGAATACCAGTGAATTAATAAAGTATTACAATTGAGAGGTGGGGGAGTGAGAGAGAAAGAACAAATGTTAAATTTTGCTGCAGCAGAGACTTCTGTTGGAACCAACGCCTTATTAGCCATCATAATTTAACAACACAGCTCAGAGGCACAGGAACAGAGGTCTTGTTTATTCTGCTACATATGGGTCTATTTCTTTGGAATCTGAAAATATTCATGAGCTAACATGAAAAATCAGGACCTTGTAGATAGAAGATTAAAAAGCCAGAAAATATGGATCCTATGGCGCTGTGCTGCTGGATAGGAAATTTATAAATTATTAAGGTTCTCAGCTGAGCTGTAGAGCCCAATGCTTGTTGCTGTCCCATAGATCTGGCCCTGGTAAAACGGGTCAGGGTTTAGTAGAACATAATAACCTGTCATACATAACCTTTTCAAGGCTGAACAGATTGGATGCTCCAGAAATTTGCTAGCTCAAGGGTAATTTCTGGAACTTGTGAAAAAGAAAAAAAACCCCAGCTGCAATGTTTGAAACTCCTTCTTAAGAGGTGAACTAACACTCTGAGTTATTACAAAATAATAAAGACTTTCTTTTATTTCTTTTTCATTTCTGGACTCAAAGATCTTATGGCAACTGAAACTATGACAAGAAGTTACACTATTAAAAAATCCTTTTCTATTTTATGGTATGTTTTTATACCAGAGGTACTTGCTCATTGGACACTTAATCAAAATAAAGTGATATGGTGTGTATCACTTGAAACCTCACTTGTGAACTTTAAGATGTATTTTTATCATGCTCTTAACTTTTACATTTTTCTAACAAATAGATCATTGCATTTGGAGAAAGAATTGCATTGGGAACATTTCTGTTACCTTTCTGCATCATTGACTTATGAGATCAGGTATTAAGAGAAACAAACCATATTTTAGTGAAATTAGTCTGATTTTCTACTAATTTCATTTACAAACACTGTTGATAATCTCTCTTTCAAGTTCAGTCTAAACTTCAAAACCCCAAATAAATGAAGGAAAAATTTTTAGGTGTCACTGCAAAAATTAATGCACAAGTTCACTTGCTTCTGAGTTACTGCTGTAGACCAAACGAAATGGTAAGGTTTTTCCTACTGGCTTAGTGTCAAGAAAGGCAACCAAACAAAAAAGCTGATCCTACAAATGATGATACCTTCTTGTGGATTTTGCTGCACAGTTTGATGCCTGTTTGAGAAGCAGACTGATGAAATTAATAAACATTTAGTTATCTTTCTGAAATGTTTAAGGAACTGTATCATGTTTAAATATGGGGAAGAACTGATTTCTTTTTCTCAGTTTTAAGTGACATGGCTGCAACAAAACTATACTTTTCAGTGTAAAAATATAAAATAAGAGGTGCATATTTATTGTCAGAAATGGTAGCTAAAACTAAGAATCTAAACATGGATTGTTTAGCATGAGTACAGATGGTGATGTTTTTAATAGCAGATTTGCCACAAAAAGCTATTTCAGTCTTACCTTGAAACTTTCACATGAAAGACAACAAATAATTTCATCTGACTGAAAAAGAAAACAGATCAGAAATGACAGTGTTTTGTATTGACATTTTTAATGTAAAGTTTTTTTCACAAAAGTCAAAACATTTCATTTAAAAGCTGCAAAATAATTTTGGACTCATCATTTTAAACTGCCATTCCAAAATGGAACAAAATATCCAAAAGTAAATGTAGCAAAGGAAGTAATGTTCCCTCTTCCAGACAAAAACTTTTGTATCAGATTGAATGAAGTATTTCAGGTCTAGCTGACCTGATTTCTGTCTTTGTTCTGTTATTGAGTGAATGATCCATTATTTGCACAGTTTATGGGGAATATGAGACAAAATATGCACAGACTTTCTCAAAATGTATGCTGCAGTCATTTTGGTTTTGAATCTTTCTTTTGATTTATGAAGATAAAGAGTAAAAGTTACCTTCACATCTTAACTATAGACAATTTCCGCATGGAGGGCTGTGAATTCTAGAACAGGAAATTCTTTCAGGGTGTGCAATGAATCATCTATGTCTGAGTTTGGCGAAATACAAAGTTTTACTGTATATACCGTGTTCCCGTTCTGCTCTTGGCAGAATATGTTGGGTTGTTTGATAAATGTTCATGAGAGATCCCCCACGAGAAAAACAAGAGACTCATCTTGCTTGTCACTATGTTTAAACTTGGTTTTGGCAGTGCTTAATGTTCCCCATCTATGAGCATTTTTAGGGATAAGTCAGCATGTGTCCTTCTAGGACCATGGTCCAAGGGCTGAAGATAATACGGCTTAGAAGGGGGAGAGAAGTCCCATTTCTGTATTTCTGCAAGTCCAGGGTGAGTGGAACAAATCTCTTGCCTTCAATATCCACATAAATAACTGGGCAATATAATTTGCTGCTTATTTGGGAGTGCACTCGAATATATATATGTATAGTTTTGAATTTTTACCTCTCAAATTTTCAGTCTTTAAGTTTTGCAGCTGAGGTGTCTGGTGTGCTGCCAGCCAGCTCCGAGGTCAGGGTGATGCTCATTCAGGCAGCGGGGAAGCTCTGGAAAAGTCCCTAATGGATATCACATATGGTGTTCTCCACTGTAGCTGGAATCCAAATCCTGGAATTACCAATCCACAGATCTGTGCACCTCTGCTGTGCTGCAGTCACAGTGGCTGCAGTCTGTCCCTCGCTACCCCCTCTCACCCCTCAGCAGATAAAAAAACAGGGTTTAACCAGCTCTAAAAGGCTTTCTCAGGTCCTGTCTTCTGTGAATAGTTCTACCTACTCTACTGTAGATATTAAGATTTCCTATATTTAGAGCCAAAGGAAATGACAAACTTTTATTTTTATCATTATAACATACTGTGTAGTTAATTACTACAGTTAACTAAAGTTAAGTAGAGAGGGTGGAGAGATGATTCACTGACAAGTACCTTATAAAATGTTATTCATAAACTATTTGCCTGAGTTATCTTTTATAGACTTTACCTTTCTAAATAGCTTGTTTGGTTTGATTTGGGGTTTTTTTTGGTGTTTTGTTTTTTTTTTTAATTCTATATATATGATAATAGTTATACATTCCTGATATTCATGAATTTTTGAGTTAATGGCAGTAAGGGAAAAATCGAGAATCGGGCAAGCAAAATATAACTCTCGTCAAGTGTAAGCAAGTCATTTTAAAATATGAGAAAAAAAAAAAAAGATGGCCAAATAACAAGTAATGAAAGCAGCAAATCCCAACACATTTAATATTATATTTTGTTGTAACTGTGTGCATCCATGGCTGTCATGGGGCATATTTATGTTTTGGCAGAAGTCCTGATTAAGTCAATGGGGATTTCAGCCTAAAAGCCATGTTATTGTTCATTACTTGGAATGTTGTCAAAATTGCATAAACAGTGTTCCTTTTTAATTAGGCACCTAGTATAAAATAGAGTTTCAAAGGGAATTGTACTGATGTGTTTTAGATGAAAAAGCATTTATTGCACTGTAGTACGTTTTCTTTCTGCTGCCTTTCATTTTGTATAGATAAGAGACAAAAAAGGTTTAAAACTGGGTTGTCCTGATGGAAAAGCTGTGGAGGATTACACTTAAGGGTCTTTTTTAAGATTTATTGTATATGAATGATTTGAAGAAAGGATGAAGCACTTAAAAGTGTTTCAGCTGGGACTTCTTAAGCATTATTCTCAAGTGTCATGTACATGACATCGCATATACCTTCTAATGTTTCCTAATTTTCAGATGAATGTGCAATTTGAGTTCCATCTTTCAGAGAGAAATCCCTTCATTTGTTCAAAGCTCTCTACCTTTTCTGACTTCCTTAGGAAGGCTGAAAACCAGTTGACAGTTGTATTTATATATGTGTGAATCTGTGTGTATATGCATTACATAATGTGTTCGCAAAGTTTAAAAATCTTACTTTAAAAATAATCATGAAATCATAGAATCATTTGGGTTGGATGAGATTTTAAGATCATCAAATCCAACCATAAACCTAACACTGGGGCTGTATATGTTTCTTAGCTGCAGCCTTTTAAAAGAATCCATTTTTCTCCTCATGACAATGCACTGTGGGCTTCTTTTAGCTAAAACAGGCAAGTTTCTTCAGAGAGATGTTTAAAAAATATATCTTAACACAGTAACTACTGCAAGGTAGAAAGGAAGGCAATGAGTAACACAAGATGCAGAGTGGGGAGAAATATATTAAAAATAAATTCATAATAGATAATATGATAAGAGCCTGGAACAGTTGAGGAATTTATAACAAACACTGGAGAGAAGATGAATAAATTGTTCTGAAAATGTAGGAAGAGATGAGACAAACAAATGAGAAAACCAGAAGGAAAAAAAGTTTCATTGTAACAATTTCATGCTACTGGTTTTAGTTCTGTCCTTTAGTCTTTCCATCAAAACCCTTTATCTCAATTGTTGAACTCACTGAATTTAGAGATCTTTTTTCAGTCTTAATGATTCCATGATTCTATGTTCTGATAGAGTTTTGATTTAAAAGACCTAAATTGGAAAAAGTGTAGCTTTTGAATAAACATCTTAAATAGTCTGATGCAAAAAGGAAGTTAGTTGTAAACTTCCATCTGAAACACAGCCCCCCAGTTCTCCTTTCTTTTGGGTGGTTGTCTTAAGTGGTATTTCATGCAGTAGAATCATGAGCTCGTGGCTCATCAGTGAGTTACACCCATGCCATTGGAGAATTGAGCATCTGGTTTCTGGTGGTACAAGGAAGGATCACACCCTTATTTTTCACAAACAGTAGTAATTGATTATTAAATATCAAAAAGGTTAAGGACCTGTCATAACTCTGAATTTTGCGATAGGTTTCCTTACCATCAAGAAATCACGTAAATTCCAGGATGTGGTGAAAGAATGTACTGTTTGCTCTCTGTATCAGCTTTCGAGGAATATCCTTCTTCAGTTGCATACCTGTGACCTTCTTATTCAGCCAGTAGAGTCCCAAAGGCCTTGCACAGGCATTTATTTGGAACTTACAATGGTCATTGGACTCCTTTGTCTGTGATGGTTTTTTGTGGTAACTTCTTCACAGGCTCTAGTCCCTGTTTTATTTTTGCAGATTGAGTATTCTAGGTTAAATTTATTGAGGAAATCAAAGTGAACAAGCGATGCTCTAGATTACATGAGCAAAACAGTGTGGACAACAGTCACCACATTAGAAGTACCAGTTCTAATATTATATTATGCACAACAAATCAATTTAGTTATTCAATAAATATATTGAATAACTGAATTGATTTGTTGTGCATGAGATCGCCTTAGTTTCCTGTAACTACAGCTGTTCCAAGAAATTCACCAGGAATAGCACTCTAGCAGTGTATGTCAGAGGAGTTTAGTTGCTCACTGTAGAAGTGAATTAGATTAAACCAGAATGAAAGCACTCTCATAAATGCTAAGTTAGCTGTATCTGGATGCATAAATTTACAGGCATTTAATGGGACCATAAAACAGAGTTTAAATATCCTGGCTAACTACTGTTGGTGATTAAAATTAATATGCTATATATTAGCTAAGCACAACACTTGATATTAAGAATATTTTAGAAATAAATTTCAAAGTCAGTTGATCTCACAAACTCTTCTGTAGTAGCCAAGTCTAATTGCATCACTCTACTGGAGGAGAGGAAAATAGGAAATAGGAGGCTGGAACAAACATAGGGATCCTAAGTGATGGGTTAATGCTCATGGTGAAAACAGGATAAAGAACAGAGCTGCAAAAGTTCTCCACCACAGCCTGGCAGGCCATTGCACTTTGTACAGGGGGCCAGACAAATAGTGCACAGATTTGAAAGCAGTACCACACAAAAGTTACCCTCCAACACAATCATATTAGAATAATGACTGTAACTTTCGATTTGGGTAAATCCATTCTCCCCTTTTGAGAGCAGAGGGAGAGTTGAGCACATTAAAAAGTGCATTGATTAGATGACTCTGAGGCACACACTCCTGGGTGATATACAAATCTCAGCAAAAGATCTCTATTGGAACAGTTCGGTTTAAAAGATGGTATTTCTAATAGGGATGTTTATTATGAAAAGCATATTTGCAATTCTAGTGTCATTATATGTTGTAAATTAAGAATTAAACCCAGTTTTTTCCTAGCCTTGTCTGTTTGCCCTGTGAAAGAACTACTGATGCAGTGTATCCAGATTAAGATCGATTAACAATTCTGTGAATTTTGCCCAGCAGCTATAATCGTTGGTTGCCTTAGCAACTTGGTAGATTAAATCATAAGCTAAAATCCAGGGGGTTCAATTAAAAATTCTTGTTGAAATTCAAATTCTTTTGAGGGGGAAATGACCAATGATTCAATATGCACTTGAGAATTGTCAGGATTTGCTCCTTTCTCTTTGGTGTAATTTATTAGAAATGACATATAAATCTAATATATTGTTTGGGAAATATTTACCTGTTCCTATTTATTATTGGCACTAGGGAACTACGAATAATGGAGCATTGGGGTTTTATGACATAACAAAGCACAGGCTAAACTTTATTTTACTCTAGGTATAATCTGATGAATTATATTCTGTAGGCTGTTTTTCTTGTACTTGATACTGGGCAGAATTTATACTAGCATTATTCCTAGGCATAATTTAAGAAGCAGGGAAGGAATTTAATTCTGCAATGTGCTTCTAAAGGGCTTTGGCTTATTTAATGCTGAAACTTCTCAATGTCCAGTTTGTGGCTGCTGAGTAGGGCCAGGGTTTTCTGTTCTGTTCTTCCTGCTCCAGTTTGGATGTTTTCTGTATTTCTTGGATAAACAGGGCCTATTTACCTGCTTTTGACCATACTGATCATTCTGCTCCTGATTTCCTGTAATTGGGCTGTCTTTTACCTCTTGTAGCTGTTTTTCTAGCAACCTGATGTCCATTTATTGGAGTAGATGCACTATTCCCACAATGCTCTTGAGGGAAGTCTCATTTTGAAAGGATGAGAAAATTGGACTTTTTCAGCCTGAAGAAGAAAAGTTTCCAGGGTGACCTTACTGGGACCCTTTAGTACCTGAAGGGAACCTACAAAAAAAACTAGAGAACAATCTGTCACACAGGCATGGAGTGATAGGAGGAAGGCCTGTGACGTTGAAAGAAAGTATATTTAGATTAGCTGTGAAACAAATTCTTTACTCTGAGGGTGGTGAGGCACTGGCACAGGCTGCCCAGAGAAGCTGTTGACATTCCATCCCTGGAAGTATTCAAGGCTGGGCTGGATGGGATTTTAAGCAACCTGGTCTAGTGGAAGGTGTCCCTGTCCATGGCAGCAAGGTTGCAACCAGATGAGGTTTAAGGTCCTTCCAGCCTAAATCATTCAAGAGTTCTATGATTTATTGTCTGTCAGTCTTTCTCAGAAAAGTCTTTGTCCTCCAGGTATTCTGATATGGTGCCAAAAAACCATAAACACCAAACCATTATCCACCACGTGGATGCTAACTCCTTGCACAACTCTTGACTTTTGTTCTCCCCCCTTGCACAAAAAGAGCTAGAAATGAATACATTACTGCTTTATAACTTCACTTGTCTAAATGAAAAGTTTTCTTCTCTACTTATCTTCCTTTGCTTTGTTCTGAGTCTCAGCAAAGACGGACTGTTCAGCCACTAAATATATTCCACCACACCCAAGGATATTTAGAAACCATTTTAGGCAATGTTTTGTATTTTCTTGCTTTCATCTTCCTTAAAGTGTTGGAGCCGCTTTTTCCTCAATCTATAGAGGTGATGTTCTTTGTGGAAAAAGAAGAAACAATGAAGATGAGAAGAAAGAAGGTGCTTCTTTTGAAAAAATTAATTAAGCAACATAAATAAACAGAAATATGTAGCATAAGAGGAACATACATGTTCCTACAGTATTCCAGACACAGAGAGAAACCCAGTGTTGACTGTTCAGTGTGGTAACAGAAGAAGCCAACCCTTTCATTCTCTGTTTAAGTTCCTCCGTTACATTCTGGGGTTTGGTGCATGTCCTCCATGTTAGCAAATCTACAGAGAAGACACTCGGCAGCTATTCTGCAGTCAGATCTCAATTCTGCTGAATACTGGTGGATTTCATAGATAAAAATGGTAGTAATCAGAGAAAGGAAAGTTGATATAAAATTTAATATATTGTGTAGATAAGCTACCAACACTTGACAGCTGAATATAAAGACAAATCTGAACTCCTTTAGGCCCTTCGTCAGCAAGAAATCTCTGCAGTTATATTTCATTCCACAGAATTATCCCTTGAAACCTTTTTAATAATTCCAGAAGTTATAACAATTTATGTTAAATTACAGAGGAGGCCTAAAGCATGATCCTAGAAGCATCCAAATTCTGAATCTAGTTTAGGACATAAAAGTGTAGCTCTGAGAGAAAAAAAAATAGGAAATATATATATAAATGTATATAAATATATAGAAAAAAATATATATAAAAAGTATAGGAATTAAAGCATAGTAATATAAAAAAGGAGCTTGTGACTAGAAGGTAGTTCTTTCACATGTACTAAGTAACCCTCAATTTTTTTTTTCATACTAAAAACTTTTTATATGTTTTGGCTGAGTGAGAGGAACTTTTGGATCATTAAAAGCTAATAAGGAGGTTCAGTAAAAATAAGTGTACTGCTACCTCTTTCTTTAGAAAGTACTTCCTGGCTTTTCAGTGTCAGTTTTATAATCAACATGTCCTTGCAATTTGAGAAACTCATTATTTTTATATTATGTAATGTTGATGATGGGTTTTGCAATCCCAGAACAGGAATCTTGTGTGGATTAACATGTCCTCATTAGCTGCAATGAAACCTGGCTTTGCTAAGCTTTTCTGCTGGTGTTGGTGAGAAATTGTCGCGGCGGTGTCTGCTGTTCCCCGTCTGTTCAGCCTGGCTTGCTCTACACCGCCAGCAACACAGACTCTGGGAGGCGAGCTGACAGTATGGTGGAGTCAGCCCTGCCCCTGTGGGTTCTTGGCCTCGAGAGGCAGTGCAGACCCGATGGCTTGCCACAACAGTGAAGGAGGAGACAGAGAGGCTCTCTCGGGAGGAACACACAGTGAGGTTTATTGCCACCCTGGGTTCTCCCCTGAGAGAGACCCAGAATCAGGGATGCACAGGGGTTTTAAGGGACAGAGCATGGGAGGAGCAATGGGGGTGGCTAGACGCAGCTAGCCAATCCAAGTTAGTAACCAAGACAGAAAAGGGGCAGGGACATGCAGCAAAGCCAATCAGGGAGGAAGGGGAGGAGAACATTTCTGGCGGGAAGGCTGAGGGACACTTAACAGCAAAAGCTAAAAATAGCTCGGGGTGCAGGGACTGTGAGGGAAGGCTTGCATAACAATTAGGGGGGAAGGGGTACATAAAACTGAACCATACAGAGAACTCATAGAGAAATAAATCATGAATCCCAACATCTCCCCCTTTTTTAGTTTTTAAAGTTCATTGCACTGCTGGCAATCACAGTCCGCGCAAACGCTTTGGCCCTCAGCATAGTTTTCCTCTTCATCGACTTGAAGGTTCATTGATGTGGAGGCCATAGCAATGCGCACAGCGGGAGTGTCAGAACTGGAAGACAGCTTCAAAAGCATACGCTTAAGAATGCCAAATAAAATGAGGGCAACTAAAATGACAAAGAAAATCATTAGAACAGATTTGAGAATCGATCCAACCCAGCCAGAAATGCCCCAACCTTGGAATAGGTTGGAGAGCCAGTCATCTGTCTCTTGCTGGATCTTGCCCACTTGCTCTTGCATTTGCTGGATCAGAGATCTGGTGCTTACTGCCCGCGTCGAGAGATTAAAACAACATAGACCCTCAAACTCCTCGCATGTATGACCGTGCAAGAGGAGGAGGTAGTCTATGGCCGCCCGATTTTGTAGGGTGGCTTGTCTAGTTATTTCCTCGTCTCGTAGGAGGTTTGATAGGGCCTGGGATGTAAGATTTGCTTGTTTAGCAACCCAACACTCTAAGTGTCCGAGTTCGCCCAGGGCCTTGGCAATGGAGACCCATGGCGCGAAGATTGTGACTGCGATTCCTTTGGACTTTGACCAATGAATAATTTCTGTGTCGCAGTCGGGGTCCAAATCTTTAACAGCACGCTTTTGGTGTCCGGGATTGCGTGCACCATTCTCCTTTTCTTTCAGATTCATAATTTGTGTCTTGTTGGGTGTAAACAGCCCCAGTTTCCCCAAGGTGCACGGACCTCCTAGAAGGCGAGAGGGGATGCCTGCCCAGGCCCGATCGCCGCAGATGAGGAACATTCCAGCAGGCAGCTCGCGTGGCTGATTCATGGAAGATATCGGGGTCGATATCTTGGCGAGCCTTTCGCACCAAGATTCCTCCTGGTGAGAGGTGCCAGACAGCACAACCCTGCTGGAAGGCAGAGAGGAAGACACCGGCGGGTGGTCGAACCTGACACAAACCTGAGCCTTGGAGGAGCCCAAGAGCTCAAGCTCGGGAGGCTCGGCCGGCAGGACCTTAAGGTCGCTCAGAAACCTCTTCCACCCCGCCAGCGGATTGGCGTCTAGGTTGCCGCTTTTGGTCACCACGGAGTGTGTTCCATCCGCTTGGCGATACGATTGATTGATGGCCTGGAAGAGTGCTCTAGGCATCTCAGCAGCAGCGAAAGGGATCCCCACTAGACATGTCGACATCGGGTCAGAAGCACTGGCCTGGTTGAGGCAGATATGATCCTGCCCCATGGCCTTTGCAAGAGTTGCCCAAACATTGGACTTGGGCTGTGGGACGATCCAGCCGTGTCCGGTGTTCGCGACACAAGCGAGCAGGAAGAGAAGGTGAAGGCTCCTCCTGGGGCAATTTGCCACGCAGATGACCAGCCTGCGGGTTCCTTTCCTGATGGCTTTGACTGCAAGGGGGATAACTGCAATGATAAATAAAATGATCAGGCACCATCGGACCAAAGGTTGCGCCCAGCCCGGCACCCCCCAGCGCCCGAGGACGTCGTCCACCCAGTTGCTCATCGTCGTCGGTAGCTCCCGCAATGCGATCCACGCTTTACCAACGGCGATGAGGCACAGCGCCACGAGGGTGGTCAGGAGGCTTCGCATCCTGAGGCCGAAGGTGATGACCTGAAATAAACTGTGGGGGAAGGTTACTAACTTGGATTAAACAAAAAATCTGGAAGGATGGGTTCACCAGGGTAGGAACATCGCGAGGGGATCTCCCGGATCTGCTCCAGGGGGTCAGCAAACGACACTTTGCGCTTGCGGCGCAAAGCTGCAGATTCAACCTGCGGAGCTTCCTGAAGCTGCCCCGCGTCTTCCACCGGACCCTGCTCTTTCTTCCGCGACCTGGCTGTGAAAGGCTTGACCCACTTGGAGGGAACCCATCTGGCCCCAGAGGGCGTGAGAACGCAGGCGTACCCGCGCCCCCACGTCATGAGATCATAGGGTCCCTCCACCTGACCTGTTTCTGGTGACTTCACCATTACCGGAGGCTTCTTCCCAGGCTGGTATTCCTCATGCATGTTAAAATGCTTCACAACCGGCGGATTAAAATTTTCAAAGGTACAATTTAGGAAATTTAGAGTATAAAGTGCTCTAGCCAATCGAATTACCGGAGTTTCGGTTTTGAGCATCCTCGTCTGTTGGTCAAGGACTCTTTTGAGATTTTGGTGAGTCCTCTCCACAATTGCCTGCCCTGTGGGAGAGTGGGGGATGCCTGTTTTGTGTTCCACTCCCCATTGCTGGAGGAAAGCTGCAAATTCCTTGGAGGCGTAGGCTGGGCCATTATCAGTTTTGAGGCCCTTAGGAATGCCCATAAAAGAGAAAGCCTGGATCAGATGACTGATCGCGTGGGCCGCTCTCTCTCCTGCGTGGGCGGACGCATACACAAGGCCAGAGAAGGTGTCCACGGAGACATGGACGAATTTCAGCTTTCCGAATGCCGCCACATGGGTGACATCCGTTTGCCAAAGCTCACAGGCACTCAATCCACGAGGGTTAACCCCAGCATGGAGAGTAGGGACTGAATGGGATGAGCAGGATGGACACGACGCCACAATCGCCCTAGCCTGTTGGCGGGAGAGGTGAAACCGCCTCACCAGACTCGGAGCGTTCTGGTGGTGGAGCGAATGGCTGATTTGTGCCTGTTTAAAAACCTCAGGCAATGGGGCCACAGCGGCAGGAGCAGCGAGAGCATCTGCCCTCCTGTTCCCTTCCGCGATGAACCCTGGCAAATCGGTGTGCGACCTACAATGCATCACATAAAAAGGATGCTCTCGGTGGGAGACGAGCTTTACCAGCTTCGAGAGCAGCTCATAAAGAGCTTTGTTGGACACCTCCTGCAAAACAGCCTGATCAGCTCTGGAGACCACCCCCGCGACATAAGCGGAGTCGGTAACTAAATTGAGAGGTACGCGGAACCTTTCGAACACTCTCACGACAGCGGCCAACTCAGCAATTTGAGGGGAACCCTCAACCGTCTTGATATCTGCCTCCCACTGCTGAGTTTTGGGGTCCACCCAAGTCATCACTGACTTGTGCGAACTCCCGGACGCGTCAGTGAAAACTGTGAGAGCCTCGAGCGGTTTCCTGCTCCGTACGCTCCTTATCGCCAATGTGAAATTAACCTCCGAATTGAATAATTTGTGGGCTGGCCTGTGAATCGAAATTTGGCCCGTAAAGGAATCCAGAGCAAATTGAAGCGCTTCATTTTCCTGAAGCAGGTGCTCCAACATTGGTTTTGTCATCTGGCCCGTTGACAACCCAATTGGCATGTGAATGCATTGGAAATCGCATCCGGCCAATTCCCTCATCCGCAATCTCGCTTTGCGGATGAGTTCAGCCATCAGCTCCTGTGGCTGTGTCATCCTCTTGGGTCTGTGATGGCTGAGGAAGACCCACTCTATGATCAAGAGAGGATCGTTCCTGCCTCGACCCTTCTCGCGTGTGTGTGTGCGAGTGTCCCATTGAAAAATCACACCGTGAAGGTGTGGGAGCTTACCCAGGATGACAAACTTGAAGGGAAGCTCTGGGTCACAGCGGTGAGCCTGGCGCGATGTCATGGCGCGCTGAACCTTCTCTAACGCTGTGCACGCCTCCGGGGTAAGGTTCCTGGGAGAACTCAGCTCCTCCCCCCCTTTCAATAAATTGAAAAGAGGAGCAAGGTCCTCCGTAGAGAGACCTAACCAGGGTCTTACCCAATTCAATGCTCCACACAGCGAATGGACATCCGCAAGGGTCCGGACCTTGGTCCGAATCTCCAATTTTTGCGGCACAATGGTCCGCCTGGTGATCTCCAAGCCTAAGTACCTCCAAGGCGGCATCTTCTGGATCTTGTCATGTTGCAGCTCGAACCCTGCAGCAACTAACGAACCCGTTACACGAGCAAGCAGTTGTGAAAGCTCATGATCAGTTGGGGCGCAAATGAGGATGTCATCCATGTAGTGATAGATGACAGCCCCCTCCGATGCTGCACGCACAGGGGCCAGCAAGGAAGCGATGTACTGTTGGCACATCACTGGAGAGTTTTTCATCCCCTGGGGGAGTACGGTCCAGTGGTACCTCTTCCTTGGGGCATCTCGGTTAATGGTAGGAACCGAGAAAGCAAAACGCGGAGCGTCGTCAGGATGCAGAGGAATTTGGAAGAAGGCATCTTTAATGTCGATGATGGCCAGATTCCAATCTCGGGGGAGCATGGTTGGGGAAGGCATCCCAGGCTGGAGAGACCCAACGTCCTGGATGACGTTGTTAATTTGGCGGAGGTCATGAAGGAGACGCCAACGTTTGCCATCCGCTTTGCGAATGACAAAGACCGGGGAGTTCCACGGTGACGTGGACTCCACGATGTGGCCTTTATCTAATTGCTCCTTCACGAGCTCCTCCAGCGCCTGTAATTTGTCTTTAGAAAGCGGCCATTGATCAACCCAGACTGGTGTATCTGTTGTCCAATTGAGCTTCTGGGTTGGGCGCTGTGCAACAGCCGCCGCCCCAAAGTGTGAGGGGTCGGGAATGTCAATTGTGGCCCCCCACTGGGCCATCATGTCTCTCCCAATCAAGGGATCCTCGTAGTCTAAAACAAAGGGACGTACAGAAGCCAATTGTCCCTTTGGCCCCGTAATTTGTACCATGCTCTGTGAACGTCTTGCCAATTGAATGCCTCCTACACCCTGGACTTGCACAGGCGCGTTTTCCAATGCCCAATGTGACGGCCAATCCTTTATAGGAATGATGGTCACATCCGCCCCTGTGTCAAAAACCAATCCCTTGTCTACCGATTCATTCCCTAGTGTGATGGTGCAAGGGATGACGATCTTTTGCCTAGGAGTGATGGCGTGGACAGAACTGACCTTGACAGGTGCGTCACAAAGTGTGATTGCCTGAGCAATCACTGTCCCTCTAGGCAGGTAGATGGGAGGAGTCGTGCAGCACACCCAGAGACCGATGGCACCAGAGATGTTAGAGAACATAACTGGATAGACCTCAATCTCAGGCGGAGTAAATTTGCAATCACCAACGATGATGAACTTACCAACCCGAAGTGTCTCGGCGTCGGTGTGCGTCGAATCGACGTTGATGAATGACCAGCTGGAATCGGTGAGGTGAAGTCCTTTGGTCAAGTGCAACCTACAGGAATGATAAAGACAGGTAGTGGGTGAACTGAGTTCAGCCCTAACACAGCCTTGAGGTAGAAGTGTCACGCCCGGTGAAGTGTCATTTGCAATTTGACCCCCCTGGTTCCCGGCTGATGTCATGCCGGTGAATTGGTCCGCCCGATTGGGGTCTACACGTTGGACGGACCCACGCTCTCCCTCTAGTTTTTTTGATGGTTGCCCCCCCGCTGCAACTTGGGAGTTGCCGGCCTTGGTTTGTTGGGGCACTCATTTGCCCAGTGTCCCGGTTGTTTGCAGACGTGGCAGAACCCGGGTTTTCCACCACGGCTGCTGGTGAAGGACGACTTGCGGCGAGGCGGCACTGCTGGTTTCTGGGAAGGCGTCCTCGCGTCTGCAACCTTGGGTCTGACAGGGCCTGTGGGTTGCTGAGGTCTGGACATGGGCTGAGACTGCGGCTTCAGTAGATACGGGACTTTGGCGTCGCAGACCTGGAGCATGGCGGCGAGTGTCCTCGGGGGATCTAAAGGAAGACTTAAAATTGCTTGACGACAAACATCGTTAGCATTGATGAATGCCAGTTCAAGGAGGACATGCTCGCGCGCGGACACCGTTTTAACTTGAATTTCCACAGCCCTCGTCAATTTGTCCAGGAATTCCACATAGGATTCCTGGGGACCCTGCCTAATGTGCGTAAAAGGGGGAAGCTTGGCATGGGGTTGCAGAGCGAAGAAAGCAGTGCATGCAAGCTCCTTAATCACTTGGAGGACGGGGACTGGGATGAGTGAGGCCTGGACCTGAGGGGTGGAGAACTGGAGCTCTCCAAAGAGGAGGGAGAGGGAAATGGGATTGCCCTGAGTGTCCGTTGCTGTGCTTTCGTCACTCAACAGCGTGGGAATCCTGTCCTTAAGCAGCTGCCGGAAGGCTGTCTCCCAGAGCTTGAACTCTGAAAGGCCCATGAGACAAGCAAACAGCTGCCTAAGGTCAAAGGGAACCACTGTTGAGGAGGAAAGTTCAGCCTGAAGGAGACCCCTGAAGTATGGGCTGTCCCTTGAATAATCCTTGTGCGCCTTACACAATTCCCGAATTACACTTTGGCCTATTGGAAACCAATGAGATTTTGGGGTGTCACTACCGCGTTGCCGACGGTAAGTGACTGGCGCAACCGACAGACCCATTTCAGGATCCCAATCACTGTCATCTTCCGGTGGGGAACCGTGGGAACCGGAAGAGAGAGCGTGGGAATCGGGAAACCAAGATGGCCTCCTTCCGGGGCAGGGCGATGGGCGGGACGACTCCACCTCCGGGGTGGGTCGATGGGAGGGACGGGAGGGTGGGAACCTCTCCGTGGTGGGTGGGGTTTGGGACAGGAAGGGGTTTGTCGGGGAAATGGGAGGGTGGGTGGGACGAAAAGGATTGCGGGAAGAAGAAGGGATGGGGGATGGGGATGGTGACCACGAGGCTGAGTGGCCGCCATTTTCTGCACCACATCCGCCATCTTGTGCGGACTGTGACGCAGTTAAATTAAATTTAACTCTGGGATGAGGGGATGAGGGAAAGCGGGTACGGGTTGAGCCTTCGCCTGCCTGGCCAGGGCAGTCCGAAGGATCCTCAGCAGTCTGGCCACGACTATTGAGGCTGGGGGAACGGGAATTCTGCAGAGAGGCAGAGCTCGGGGATTTTTTCACCCCAACTTTCTTTAGAATTCCCTTGGGGGAACGACTGGCCTTAGGACTAGGGGAAGGGGAAGAAGGGGCAGACTGCCTGGTAGATGGATTGGCAAGGAGATCTTTATTTTTCAAAGCAGTTTTTAACTGCAAGGCCAAATAAGAAAATTTCTGCGCCTCTTTTCCTCGGGACCGGCCGAATTGTGCAATTTTCTCTTCCACTGTCCCCCAAAATCGGAGACAATGAATCTTGTCCCGGGAAACCTCCTGAAATTCCTTGCCGATCCATCTGATCAGCCTCTTCAGGCAAGTCTTGGAAAAATGCGCGCCACTTGCTTCCAGCAAGGCGACGCAAACTGAAAAATTTTCTCTGTCTGCTGCCGACAGGGAAGCACCCATTTTCCCAACAAAAGGATGTTAAATGGCAGCTTTCTCCCTGAAACCGGTAAAACTCAAAAACCACACAAAAACGACGAGCACCGCAAACTTAAAACCCGCAAAAACACACTCACTACAGCTGCAAAAGCCACACACGACACGGGGTGCGATGCAAAACTAAAATCTCGCTGTCAGTAAAAACCCACAGAAGCCGACACACTGACAGCCCTGCGTGCCGCCCTCTCACGGCCACGCACACTCCCCAACACAAAAACAGCCAACAGAACAAAATCAAAACTCCAGAGCCAACCAACCGAGGGCGAGGGACCCAAAAATCCTACCCCCCGGGACCACGTGGTCACGTCCACAGCCTTATGGGCTGTTATATCAATTCAAGTCGTGCCGAATGGCACTTGCTCTCCCCGCAGCCTAGGGAGGCACGAAATTTTCACTTACCAGTCCTCAGACCGGAATCTCGGCTCCTGGAGGGGGTGCAGAACTGTCTCAGGGAGATCCTCCTTCTGCGAGGACCGACGCTGGAGTGCAGCAGGCGACGGCTATCCTCACAATCCTCCGGGAGCGCCTCCCCAAAGGGACTGCTCACCAGGAGGTACTGGAACGTCCAGGGATCTTCTTCGCAGCACCCGACCTGGTCTTGGGTGCTGCCAATCCACTTCTGCAGGGTCTTGACGCCTCTTCAAGGCCCCACGTTGGGCGCCACCAAATGTCGCGGTGGTGTCTGCTGTTCCCCGTCTGTTCAGCCTGGCTTGCTCTACACCGCCAGCAACACAGACTCTGGGAGGCGAGCTGACAGTATGGTGGAGTCAGCCCTGCCCCTGTGGGTTCTTGGCCTCGAGAGGCAGTGCAGACCCGATGGCTTGCCACAACAGTGAAGGAGGAGACAGAGAGGCTCTCTCGGGAGGAACACACAGTGAGGTTTATTGCCACCCTGGGTTCTCCCCTGAGAGAGACCCAGAATCAGGGATGCACAGGGGTTTTAAGGGACAGAGCATGGGAGGAGCAATGGGGGTGGCTAGACGCAGCTAGCCAATCCAAGTTAGTAACCAAGACAGAAAAGGGGCAGGGACATGCAGCAAAGCCAATCAGGGAGGAAGGGGAGGAGAACATTTCTGGCGGGAAGGCTGAGGGACACTTAACAGCAAAAGCTAAAAATAGCTCGGGGTGCAGGGACTGTGAGGGAAGGCTTGCATAACAATTAGGGGGGAAGGGGTACATAAAACTGAACCATACAGAGAACTCATAGAGAAATAAATCATGAATCCCAACAAGAAATCTGTTCTGTTGCTGTGTTATTTACAGAGCTGTTCTGCACCATTCTGAAATTACATTCTTTTGTTTTAAAGTCTTCATTCTGGAATCACAAGTGTAAAACTCATGCTAGCTTCATCTGTGCTCTACATTTCTTTCTTAATTTCAATTAGTAATTTAAAATTAATCAACTGGGAGTAGTCCAGAGGGAAACTTTTGTGATGAATGAATGGGTCTCTCTTGGTTTATTTATCCTAAAATAAGAAAGACTAAAGGGAAAAGGGGGAGGAGATTTACAAATAATTTTGTATATATTCTTGCAATTTTAAACAAATTATTATGCATTTATGCATTCTGCCTTTTAAATGTAATGAATACTATAAAGTCTTACCTTTCTTTAATTCTGTTGACCCATAAAGCATTTCAATCTGCACACTTTGAAAGGCTCAGTAGGGATCAGCATTAGCATTGTCTTCTGATTTGGTGAAACAAAGGCACAGAGTGGGGAAGAGAACAGCTCAGAGTTGCACAATTTCATGGCTGAGCCAGCAGATCAACCCAGCGTCCGAAGTCCCTTTCACGCCTTAGCAATTCTGTCCCGTCACTAATAATCAGCATTGTGCATAAGAGATCTTTTTGTTCCAGACTAAACTGTTTGCGACACATCAGAGATGCTGTAATATGACAGCAGGATTTCAGACACGATGGATGAGTGCTGAAGGAGTTGTGTTACCAGATGCTGGTGGAAGCTCGTCTGTCCTAGAAACAGGGGTCACGTATTGTCAGAGAGCCTGGTTCAGAACTTTGAGTAGCTTCCAAGGCAGATGTTTTTGAAACACATCTACCAAGGGAAGGGACCTAAGTATCATTTAGTTCCAAGCCCCTGTCATGGGCAGCGACACCTTTCACAAGTTGGTCAGAGCCCCTCCGAGCTGGCCTTGACATTGCAGGGATGGGGTATCTGCATCTTCTCTGGACAACAAATGTAGATCTCAAAAATTAAGAAATATCAAAAGACTCCTTGTGTACTGGCACCTGCAAGGGAGGCATGTGATGCATTGCAATATTAAATATTCTCTGCTGCGCATGAGGATTTAAATGAAGGTTATCTTAGCAGATTGATGAAATACCCAGCTCTTCAGCTTTCCCTAGAGAAGTAGCTGAGTGATGGTCATCCAAATTATAACAAAATATGTGGTTAGCTGAGGTAGAATCAAGTAGTTTTTCATTCGTGTGCTATTCTGCGAACTCATAAAAAACCCTCTAAGCCAAGAAACCATAATTTAAAAACTTGCACCATAAGATCCATTGGCCAGGCCCTAGTAAGGAGATGTGCTGATGGAGGGAGATTGCTCTTTCAGACAGTTCTCAATGAGAAAGGGTTAGGAGGAGAGGAGAACAGGTTTGAGTCATGCTGTGGACTTTAACAGATTGCTTTCCAACTGCCTACCCCAAGCAGGGCACTTGCTGGCATGTAGCATGTACTGAAGATGGATTTGTACCACGCTGCCTGGCAGGCAGACAAGCAAATAATTGTATCAGCAAGCCAGAAGCATGATTTTGATCTCTAAAATGGGGAGGTAAATGAGGAAATAATTTTAGTTTTTATCTAGGCTGACCATAAAGATTAGTTCAGTAAATTTTCTCCATTTTCTATATTCTGTCTAGCTACAGGTTTCTTAGATATAAAGTAAAGACTCAGAAACTCTTTCACTGAGATTACTGTATCAGAGAAAAATGTTTGGATTTGAAGGCTTGCTTTCAATTCCCTTCACAGAATTGAGATCAGATTGACACTTTTTTCCTGTCAAATTTCCCTCTGATTTCTGCAATTAATACATAATTTTTATTATGCATTAATGCATAATAAATTCTTGTCTTTTGCATATTTCAGATCAAGTTTTCATCTAAGTGCTAAGATCTGGGTGTGAGTTAATAAAGTACAGTGGCACCCAACTTAACAATTCCATTGTCTTTTTTAGGTACTTTTATTGAAAAATGTAATGCATTAAAATAACATCAATCAATGCTAATACCCTTCACCAAGATATCCTGAATATATCCTTTGAGGTAATATATAACATCATGAAACGTTAACATAGCAGGAAAATTTAGTCTGAAGTCTTGATTCTGTACTAACTGTACTTATTCAGAGTGCACGTGTGAAATGAACACTAATATTGGAAATATGTTTGGTATTGGCAAGTTTTACAATGCCTTTCTTGCAGTTTGCAAGAGAGAGCTCTGTGGGCATTATTCAGCTTAGCAGGGGGAAAAGAATTGAAATTATGAAATTTTAAAGGGATACATTTGGTGATGGTAGAGTAGTCTGGCAGCACATTAATCTTTACATGGGTTATCTCTCCCTGGTGGAAAACACGTAATAAGGTGCCACTCTTAGATCTCCTCGGAATGTATGGACAGAAAGGATGGTGAATGTGTAAACCACCAGGTTTTTGTGCAACTTCAGTTCCTAAATACTGTGACAAAGGACAAACTTTAAATGAGGCTACCCTACGTATTATCAATTATCATCTTCAAATATGTGATTACCTGCAGCCAGAGATTCTGGTGTGGAAATCAAATATACTATCTGAAAAAAACTGGGGGCAAGACTTGCTTTAGCAATAAGGGAGGTTTATGCTGATGGTCCTATTTAAGGAAAGGATTTTTTCTTCAATAATTACTGAAAAGTCCAGCAGAATTCCAAAGAGTGCATGGCACAGAGCATGAATGTATACTTTGATTTTTAAAAACATATTTGCGTGTATTTAAAGTACACTGGGATAATCTTATGCCTCTCTTAAGTCAACTGATCATCTGTGTCTGTGGAACACAAACCCAGATGTTTTCAACTCATTCTTTCAGAAAAAATAACTTTTGGAAGTAAGGGCCAAGCCAAATATACTAAGATGTCTTTAAATGTCACCAATATTAAATCAAATGTTCTTCACCAATATTAAATCAAATATTCTGAGTGTTACTTTTAACTGTCATCATTAATTGTACAGAAGGGATATAATTACATGTCCCTGTCTGTCAACTCATGAAAAAAACACAAGGGAGCATCCGTATTGTAGGACGCTTACAAATGCTATTTCAAGGTATGGTTTTTGGAATAAAAGTGAGGTATCTCAGTCCAAGCTTGATATCACAGGTCCAATGAGAGTACGAAAAAGTAAGCGTGATGTGTTGCTGTTTTTGTGATGGTTGGTCCAAGATCATGTGAGCAGTGATGAAACACTCTCAGAAATCCCAGGAACTCTGCGCTGGCAGGAGACAGGGATTGAAGTGAAGCTTGTAGGTGCTGATGGGTTTTTAGGGATGATGCAGTCCACCTCAGGTCCCAGTCTGGCAATTAGGAAGGCCGTTCTGCAGGGTGCAGCATCTGGAAGGAGTTGAGCTGCTTTGAAGCAAAACACCATTCGATTATCTAGGGAGAAACAGCACCTGAAAGAATATTGTCTTGGAGTAAATTGTGCAATTTATCACAGCTAATGGCTTTGCAAACAATTCTGAAAATATTTTGCAGCTATAGCTTAAGATCTCCATCTGTAGTATGTAAGGCTGAGATGTTTTGAATAGTTGTAGAGATACCCAGGCACAGACTAATTTGAGCCAGATAGGAGCTACTCTGGCTTCTCCCTTTGAAAACAAAACACACAACAGAAAACAAGTAGCAGCTCTCTCATCATGGCAATTTTCCCAGTACCATCCATGAGTGTAAGCTCTGCCATAGTGCTTGAACAACACTGCAGGAGGTACTGACCTTCCCAAATAATTATGATTTTCTACAGAAGGGAGTGATCCAAAATTGTGCCTGTGGCAAGGCCTGTAGCGTGTATAACACACTAAACTGGCATTGCTTAGTTTGGAAATGGTGCCAAGCTGCTGGTAAAACTAGCTTCTTTTCCTACATGTGCTGGATCTGTGTGTCTGTGGGATTCAGCAGCTGACCACACATATTACTGGAAGAAACTCTAAAATCAGAACATTTTAAAAATTAATATTTCTTTAGCAAGTGTGTAAATTTATTTAAATTTTTAATTTATTTCTGTCTGGTTTAGGATTTCTTCCCACATCTACTGCTATAATCCTAGCATTTTGTTTTGAGGGAAGGAAAATACTCTGCAGTCAATAAATAAAACGTACCATCAAAGCAAAGGAATGTCCCCTCATCTATTCTTTTTGGATTAATTCTTTGTGTCATGGTGAAGAAATTTTGAAGATAGACTGTCTGTGGTTCCTGCGTCATAGACATAAAACATTCTGTCATGAACTGAAAACCTCTGAGGTAGAATGAGATACTTAAAAAGTGCTTGAAGAGTGACAGATCTTTAATGAATTATGAATATGGTATTGACCTTTTTTTCTTTAACAATGTACTTCGTAGATGTTTTGTTGCACTTCAAAAAGTTGCCTGATTTTTACTTCACAAAATATTATTGCTTAAGTCTTACAGAGTGGAAGTACTGGCAAAAAATATTAGAAAAAAATCCAGATAACTTTCTTCAGCTGTTGTCAGGGGTCTTTGCTTGAGTAAGTCAAAGAATACAGGTAATGAGTGTTGGGAGGAGAGGAATCTAATGAAGTTCAGCAAAGGCAAGTGCAGAGCTTGGGGAGGAATAACATCCTGCTGTGAAGCAGCGCTGCAGAGAAGGACCTGGGGGACAACAGTCTGTCCTGGAGCCAGCAGTGTGCCCCAGGGGTCACGAAGGACAATGGTGTCCTGGCTGGGAAGAGCACTGGCAGCAGGTCACATGAGGTGATCCTGCCTCTCTACTCAGCCCTGCTGAGGCCACACCTTGAGTGCTGCGTCCAGCCTGTCCTCAGGACAAGACAAGGAACTGCTGGACAGGATGCCACAGAGGGTTATGGAGATGATGAGGGGACTGGAGTATCTCTCCTGTTAGGAAAAGCTGAGGGAGTTGAGCTTGTTTAGCCCGGAGAAGAGATGACTAAGAATTGTCTCATAAATGGACATAAATATCTCAAGGGCAGGTGTCGAGAGGATGGGGCCGGGCTATTTTCAGTGGTGCCCAGCAACAGACACAAACTGAAATGCAGGAAGTTCCATCTGAATACAAACAAAACCTTTCTTTACTTTGACGGTGACAAAGCACTGGAAGAGGCTGCACAGAAAGATGTGGAGTTTCCTTCCCTGGAGATACTCAGAATTGTCCTGGAGATGATCCTGCTTAGCCTGCTCTAGGTGAGCCTGTTTAGCACGTGCATTGGAACTAGAGGTCCCTTCCCAGCCATCCTGTGCTTCTGTGATTTATGGGAGCAGCTTGAAAGGAATGACACCGTGTCCAGTTTTATCAAGCAGAAAGACATTATAAATGAAAAATGAACACATACATGAGAGAAAGTAAAGAGGGACAGTGACAAATTTAGATAGGTACTCAAAAACAAGAGAGTCTGGTCTCGGTACATCTATAGTAAGGGTTTTTTTTACACGGAATTTGACAGAGAATTAATACACCTCAACCCATCTGTGTAGAAAGCTCCATATTGTATGCCACCCATGACCCTAAAGACAAAGGACTAAGGAAGAGGAAGCACACAGAAATTGAAGGTGGGTCACTGGAGATAGTTATCCCTGTTATAGCAGTGCCAGGAGCCGTCAGCTCCGGCTGATCAACAGTTTAATGTTGGGCATTATAAATAGTAGAAAATAGTAACTATCTATAGTAATAATTGAAGAGGTGGAGAAGAAAACAAAGTCGCTTTAGATTGAGACTATACTCAAGGCCAGGCTGGACAAGGACCCTGGTCTAGTGAAAGGTGTCCCTGCCCATCGCAGGGGGTTGGAATGGGATGATCTTAAAGGTCCCTTCCAAACCAAACCATTCTATGATTCCAATTATTTTTTCATGTTGTGGGTACACAGAAAATGCTTTAGTTTTCAGTGTTAAGCCTTTTGCGAGTGAATGCCAGATATAGATTTCCTATAAAATATATTGAAATTGCAAAATCCAGCTTATGCATCATTCTTGAAGACTACAAAGCATTACAGTTGTGTCTAGAATACAGAACCAACAGCCTCCAAAATGTGTGCTTCTTGGAAAAGTCAAATATTTTTGAGCTTTTCTAAAATGGTTCAAGTTATTGTCCTGACTGACACCTTGTACTGCTAATATTTTCTTCAGCAATGCTGTGTGAGAGGTCATGACATCCATCTTGTGCAGTAACTTAGAAAATAAAGTGACTCACTACTGCACATCTGACACACCCCAGGCTTTGGCCTCTCTCTTTCCACTCCTATTGCCCTAGTTATCTTGCCAGACTGTCTATAAATGTGTCTTGGAGACAGATTGCTGTTACATGTTGGCCTAGCTGTTTTACCCTCATTTTCTTTGATTCTTTTAGTCTGAGAATGGGTATATTCACTTCTGAATTTCGCCAAATAAAAGCATTTGAGAAGCTGATAAAAGTTCTGGCCCAGATATACATGAGGCTATTTATTTCATACAACATTTTGATCACTAAATCACACACTTAAATAATCATAAATCCATAAATTGCTTAGACTTCTTGGATGGGCAAACCCCTTATATTTCTGATTCTCAAAGCAAAATTGATATGTATTAATCAACCTCTCTGCCTCAGTAATAAACTCCTATAGCTCTCAGTGTGTGGCCTCATAAAATGTTTTGTAAAAATATGTTCCTTCCTAAGAGATTTGGACCAGCTGTTAGGTAATCCAGCTGAGCAGCTCTGCTCTGTTCCAGTCTAATTAGAGTTGTGCACAAAACTGCATTTTTGCTTTTTAAATCTTAGGGGTATAGTGCTTCAGTTCACATTAAAAACGTGATCTAGAATCTCTGTTGTCTCTCCAGGAATGTCCTGTCACATGTGAGGATTAAAATTTGGTTTTTAAATAATAATACTTACGTATATCCCAACACAGAAGCGGAAAATTACTTATTCATAAAAAACATCTGAGTGGTCGTAGGAAAAACGGTGTCATTCAGACTGTCTAATACCATGGTCTGTGCCCACAGCTCGCCAAAGGACAAATTGCTGGTTCTTGCATAGTTTCTCCCCTGTGTGTAGAATAAATTACATCAGAGTTAAGTTCCAGAATCAGTTTATTCATAAATAAATTAATAAATAAATTGGTGGCTTATATGATTGTTGATATTTGCTTCCATTGACTGGTGGGACACTTCTAAAGTACTTTCATATGTATTAATTAGCTGAAAGATATTACTTTTTTGTAGTTTTCTGAAATATCTTAGTCTTCATGCTTTTTAATGTTGGGCGTAAAGAAATGAGCTTGGATGAATCAAACGTGCATGACGTTTACAGTCTGTAGTTTGTCCTTTCTTTCCAACTGTGGAATTATTTATAGGTTATTTGCTGATGATGGCAATAGCTAGATATGTTTTAAATGGTTAAACCTTTAGGTTTTGTATTCAGTTCTATCCAGAACATGAAAACCTAGTCAGGTGCCCTGTCTGAAGTTAATAATTAATCTTTTTAAAAGTCCGGTATAGTTTCAAAAACTCTGAAATACTCTTAAGCAGAAGAACTCTACCATTGTGTGCAGAAGAGGCTCTACCATAGCCAAATGAAAAAGTGTTGCTCATTTGGCAAAACTCCCATTTAAATCAGTAGGAGAAGAGAATTTAACTCAGGCATTATAGGGGTTGGTCTGTTTGAAGTTAACCCTCAGATTATCCTAACTATAAATTTATCCATCTTGTGTACATATCTATCTATTTCTCTAAATTATTACTGGGAAAATTATGGGACATAATATCAATCAACTACAAATTTTACAGACACTAAATCTACATTAGGAATATATTTAATTTAAAGCAATTTTATATAATATAACAGTGTTTTACAGTCATATTTTACTTACAATCCTGATTTTAAAGCCTGCCCAAGAAGGACACATAAGTAAAACAGCTATTAAAAATTATATTCAATAACATTTTAACACTTTATCGATTGCTCTAGACTAGAGCCTTTCAATGCATATAAAGCAGATGAACCAGATGCTTAAATATAGCTCAGATTATATTATATCAGCTTTAACTGCCTCCCTCACACTATCCATAGAAAATCATTGGGGGAAATTACCTTGCTTTCTAAAGGCCAGAACTCTGTAAGTAGTTTGTAAACAGTATTTTTATCTTGAGCTTCCAAGAAGTAAATACCTTCTTGTAATTTTGGGCTGGTTTCAGTTAAGTGACTTTGTTTACGTATACTTCAAGCATTGCTTGAAATTGATTTCTTTTCCAATCTCTGAATTTGCATTTGTAATGTAGCTTGCCTTGCCACTGTGCCATGTTCAGTGCTTGTGTGACTAAAAATGCAGATCTGTCTCAGCAAAGCACGTTGCACATTCCTAAATGCACGGCTGTGGTGTGCCCTGCCCTAGAAACAGCTGAAGTGGTGGCTTTGAAAGGACTGTCCGGTGTTCTGTGTCTATTTGCATGGGCAGAGAAGTGTGAGATTGAACATGTAATGCATCCATGGACAATTATCCATGATGTATTGCTTGGGATGTGCATTGAGCATGCAGTCAGAGGATGAGGACGCTCTTCCACAGATGTGTCCTGATGAAAATCCCACAGGTAGGAACGGGCGTGTGTTGCTGTGGAGATGTCCTGAAGTACATGGAGGTAATGCATTCCTGTAGCACATTTGTGTTCCCCTGCTCTGTCCCGGCTTTAATGGGCATTTGCTGTTCATACTAGATGAGATAGTCAAAAGGTGTATTCTTTTAGCCCTCTTCAGACTAAGACCATCTGAGACTGAAAGATTGTGCTGCCTGCTTATCTCATCTTTAAATCACATCAAATTTCCCAGCCATTTGTGTAATACATTTGCAATCTACCATCTTTTTGTTGTCTTCCTACGGCATTACTGTGGGCAGAGAACCTTCTCAGGTAGTGCTTAGTACTTAATCCGTTATTTTTAAGGAACTACAGAAGCATAAATGCCTATTTTGTGCTTGAAAGGGTAGGCTGCAAAGTAGGAAGTAGACATGTCAGAGGGCACCTTAACAAAATAATGGCTTTGGCAGTGGTATGTGCTTAACTGAGTAAAATGAGTGTGGGAGGGTTGGGCAGGGTGGTGCCAGGCGGGCAGCCTGGGGGCGCTCCCCTCAGCACGCATTGCTCCTGGGGCTGGCTGTGATAGGGATGTGCTCTGGATTAGAGCTGGTGCTCAGGATCACGCAGACTGATTGCTGCCTCTGAGGGCAAGACTGGGAGGCTGGGACAACCAGAGGTATCTGGGAGCCTGGGCTGCTGGGACAAGCTGCTCAGACTGCTCAGAAGTCTGTGCCCTTTCATGACTTTTACCTTCACTGAACCTTTCAAGAGTTTGAATGGCAAAGAGGAAGAAAGTGGAGAGAACAGATTGTTTCTCTTAAGATGAGAGCTCCTCTCCAATGCTGGGAATGGGATTTTGGCACATTGCTCATTATTTAACTCTCTTGTCTGGAAGCAGAAAGCATTTTAGAGCTTTCGACTCAGTTTAATGTAGAACTGGTTCCCCTAGAGCCACAGAAAAATAACTGCAGCCCTTGTTCTGGTGCACCACTGTGTGCAGGGCAGAGATGTGTTGTGCAAATCTGTGTATATTAAATCTTTTCTGCATTTAGCTGCGGGGAGTGGTGGAGAAACAGACCTTCATTCAGCTTTGGTTTTACTTCTGTGAGGTCTAGGCATGAAATGTGGTGCTTTTTGGGGTGCTTGAACAACAAGAAGCAGGGACTTCCTTGCTTTTGTGGTACTTTGTCTCCTTGTGATCTTTTCTGTGAGTTCAGATGAGTTCATTCTAGCATCTTCGTGGTGTCTTCTGACATGTGAGAAGACAACCAATGTACCTGGCTTGGCAAAATTCAATCTGCAGAAGGGTGTGGAAGAATCTTTGATCTTTGATTTGGCAGATCTTTCAGGCTGCTAGATGTATGAATCAAATAAAAGTATTTTCAGTGACTTGTGCAGAACAGAAAATTTAAAAATATCTGTTGACTGGGATCCCAAAGGAAAGTTAAATGTAAATGTAATTTAGACAGCAGTATTGACAGCCCTGGAGAAGGCTGAAATGTTCTGATTTTTTGATGAAAATGAAAGATAAATATTTTGACAATTTCAAGGAACACTTTCTCAATTTTCTACTGGTTAGAGATCTCAAAAAGTTTCTGTTTTCTTGGAACACTCGGATTAAATTTAAAAACTTCAAAGTGTTTGGAAAGATGCTATTTTTTATTCTTGTCCTAAAAAACTATCACTATTTTTTTTTGTTTTTATTTTAATGAGCTCTAGTCCATCTCTTGTCAAAGTATATTTCACTATCTGTATGCAGCCTCAGTTCTTCCCTTGGTTTTTCAAGTGTCAAAATCCTCTGCAATGAAAAATTTCCCTCCAACACCATCTTTGTCCCATCAGCTGGGCTTTGCACTCAAATGGAATTGATTAAGAAAATCTCATGTGATTAATTTTCTCTTATCCTTTTTTTCCACATAGAATTAATTAATTAACTGAAATAGGTTAGGCTGGTAATTCTTTATTTTAGATTTTAGTGTTTGCTATATGTATTTTTTTCCTGCTTCTGAATATCTCATAGGTTTACAAAGAATAACTCCTTGTCCTTAACTGCATATTTCTTTATAGTTCCTTTATGTTTTGATCAAAATGGATATAACACCATTGTTTATGACACTGCTGAAATGGGCCTTTTCATGTGTCACATTGCAGTGAAGCATTTTTGTAATCAGGTTTGATGTGGACTGTCACAGACCTTTCAGCAGAATTCTGTATGATTCTGTATTAACCAGTGAGGGGGTAGATGATCTTCTTTCCACAATGTCTTCTCTCACAATAATTCACATTTGTTAATACTTCTATCGTTAGACTGTCCCAGTGTGGTAGAGCATTATTCTTTTCATTTTAAGAGTGAGCAGCTGGCTTGCAAAGAGTAAATAATCTCATGCAGAAGAAGTTTAGCAGAACTAAGGGAGAAAACCTCATTCTTGGTCTGCTGTGGTTTGGACTCTCTTTGCTTTGCTTGTGCAACAGAAATGTGGTGAGTCAGTTCCAAAAGGAAGATTTCTTCCTTGTTTCTGACTCTGGGAAGCAAGAATGGCAGGCAGTCCTGGATAAAGACTTGTCATCTATCCTTCATACTTAGTAGTAGAACATCTTACATTTCTAGGAATTAACCACATCCTTTTCCTTCGTATTTCTTCTCTTTTGCATTTTAACAGGAAAACCCTGCCTTGTTAAACCCGTGTTCAGCATCTAAAGTTTTCAGCATTGTTCTTAAAAACTTGGCTCTGAAGTGATTTAACTTCCAAGTGATGCTGAACTCTTGAACTGTAGGACCTTTTCCCAGGAGCTGTGAGGATCACAGCCTAGAAAAGCTGAGGACAGGGCTAAATAGCAAGAACTGAAATGAAAACTGGCAGAAGCCACTGTCTGATGCATTTGTTGTCCATGTGTGGGTTCTCCAAGAAGCATTAAAAAGGCGGTCAGGAGGCCCTGGAGGGGAGGGGCTGCTCAGCTGGAGCAATCCACTCACCAGCAGCACATGGCTGGAGAGGGTGCTGGGAGAGGGCAGCTGCTGCTTCGGCAGAGGCTGCGAGGGGGGCTGAAGGCAGCCCAGCCTGCAGGATGACAGACAATGGTGTGCATGGGCTCTGCTGCTGCTCAGGAACGTGCTGCTGAGTGGGCAACCCACACAGGTACACGTGTGTCTGCCTGCAGGGAGATGCTGCCATGAGATTATAGCTGTCCTGTTAGATCTCAGCCCGTGTGATTCCTTAATGCTTCCTAATTCAGTGCAACCTGGCTTCTTGTGCATGAGGATTTTCTGGAGAGCTTGGACAATGGCAAGGGCTAGGTACATTCACCTTGAACTTTAAATAATGCTGGGTCAAAGCAGTCAGTGCCTGTAACTTGCAGTGTTTCTGCTTAAACTGACTTTTTAATTTTGCTCTTGGGGCTAATAAAGCAAAAGTGAGATTTAAGGATGCCTTTGAAAGGAAAGACAGCTTGTCATCAGCCAGAAATAAAATAATGTTTAAGATGGGATGATATATATTCCCATGCTTGTTCCTACAGCTGTTTTTTGGGGTTCTTTGGTGACTAGCAGTGAGCTGAACAACTCTTTACAGGCTGCCTGGCTTGCTTCTCCTAATAAAGAGATCATATGGAGATTACATGTGTCAGTGCCCCTTGTGGGGGGTGTGCATGGACGTTTCCAGCCCTCCTGCTTCTCATGGATCTGGACAGGAGAGCTGGGACTGGCACAGGGCTGAGTGAGAGTGGGTGCCACATCTGCCTGGCTGTGGCCACGCCCTGGGTCAGAGATTTGGAGCTCCAGGCAGTATACAGATCCTCCAGTTTCCTGTATGCTGGTTACCAGGTCACCTTTTGCCTTTATTCATCCCCACCCGAAACAGGGATGAGTCCCCCATCACACAGGGTTATGTCTAAGTAACGAGACAACAAATGCACTGAAGTGCTGCAGGATGGGAGGCACTCTCACAGAGCTGTAATAGAAGTGTTTCCACACTGAATTCAGTTTTGCTCAGGATTATATTTGGCAAGTGCCTTGCAAGATGCACTGGTGACACACATAAGCACTGCTCGCAGTCTGTGGTTCCTCCTTTTTTTCTCTCCCCAAGGATAAATTTTGTAGTTTATATTATTTCCCGTGGGAGTACTTGCCATGCAAATGTATAACTGTGCTACATACACAGTGCTTTGATTTGGTACAAGTCTGAGCAGCGTAATGGCACATCAGAGGATTTTATACACCATTTTGATTGTGATTTCTTAACACAGCAGGAAGAAATTTAAAAATTTCTATTAGAAAGGTGAGGCAGAAAGCAATTTGTGCTGAACCAGGGACAAATAGGGAATAAACTGGCATTTTTCAATTTTTTGTTTCTTTTTTTAAGGCTGCTAATGGTTGTTGTATTACTTCTGTGACTCACCGTGGTTTCCTATGCACCAGCAGAAACTAGAGTTGAAAATCAATTTTTAAAATCAAAATTAAGTGCTGTAATTAGGTTTTTCTCCATTCCAAGACTTAACAAATAAAAGAGGAAAAAGAACTGCCTGGATTTAAAACATAGTCTGTTATGCCATTATGCTGTAAAGTGCTAGAATACATTCCCATGTATAGGGATGTGCTGAGTCTCAGTGTCTAGCACAGCACTTACTTTATTTCCATTTCCTATCCTTCCACAGTTAAAGGTCTATTTCAAGCAATTTTGTAGCACACCTCCTCATCCTCTCTTCTCTTGACCTGTTGCACCACAGGTAGCAAGCTGAGCGCCATCTAATCCATCAAATAATAGAAGAGCAGAATAATAGCAGTGATAATTGCATGGCAGAGTGCAGGCACGAAATATCTGGGGCCTTGCACTTAAAGGAGGTCCAGAGGAAAAAGAAAAAAAGCTTGCATTTTATTTTTTTTACTGCTCTGAAGTCTTATGACGTGTATGAAATTCTTCCTGCCCTCTGCCGTGAGACAGCTCTGCTGTGCATCAGGAAAGGTGACAGAGGAGATGTCTGCATGCAGTATCTTCTGTTTTAAGGGGAAATTAGACCTGGGGCAAACTTTTAATGTCACATCTGGGTTTCTGAAAGCATAATTTCTAAAGAGAAATAACTTGGCACTAGAAATATTAAGGGAGTAGAAAAATTTAAATTGGAGGAGAAGAGTATGAACCTCTGTCATCCTTAATATGCAGCACTTCATTTTCACTTTTTTTTTTTTTCCATTTTTATCCTATCTCTTCCTTCATCTTCTTTTTCTCCCCCCCCGTTCCCTTCTCTGCAACATTTCTTTGTCAGGATAAGTGACTGTTCTCAGAATCATTGCACTACATTCTTGCATTGACTTAGATGTTCCAAGGAAGCATTTAGCTTTTAAGCAAATCAGATTTCATCTTTAAAACTCAGGCCCGAGAGGTAGAATTTTAAAAATGTTATTTTAGAAAAAAAATTTTATGAAACATCATAACTGGTAGAAAATACCATAACTAGACATTTACATACCCTGCAGTGGTGGGACAGTGTGTTCAGTTCTGGGCCCCTCACTGCAGGAAGGACATTGAGGGGCTGGAGAGTGTCCAGAGAAGGGCAGCGGAGCTGGGGAAGGGTCTGGAGCACAAGTGCTGTGAGGAGCAGATGAGGGAGCTGGGGCTGTTTATCCTGGAGGAGAGGGGATCAGGGGGACCTTATTCCTCTCTATAAATACCTGGAAGGAGCTGCAGTGAGGTAAGGGTTGTTCTCTTCTCCCAGGTAACAAGGAATAGAACAAGAGAAAATGGCCTGAAGTTTCATCAGGGAAGATTTAGTTGAATACTGGGGTAAAAAATCCTCATGGAAAGCCTTGTCAAGCATCAGAACAGGCTGTCCAGGGAATTGGTCGAGTCACTCTTCCTGAGGCATTTCCAGCATGTGTAGTTGTGGTGCTTACGGACATGGTTGGACTCAATAATCTTTCCAACCTCAGTGATTCTGTGATTCTGTTCTACGATAATTCTTCACCTGTACTGTATTTGTTACAGACTGTGTTCTGCCCTGGCCAAAAGAGAAGTCTGAATGTGCTGACTCTTACTTTTGTAAGAGTGCCCATGGGTTTTCTATAAAAATAGTCTTCATTGCATTAGTAGGAAGAACTTTAGTCCATTTGCCATTGTTCAGAGGGAAGAATGAGGGTCCTTACAAAACCTTGGGTCTTCCATCTACTTAAAGAATTGTGAGGTCTGAGTGCCTACAATTTATGTCTTCTGGACTGAATAGCAGACATTTAGATTCCTGTCCTTCCTCATATTCTGGTCATTAAAGAGTATGTCTTGGCATCATGTAGCTGTGTAAGATAATTAGTTGTGCTGGGGATGGGAAATGGTTGCTTGTACAGTCAGCCAAATCAATATCTGTTGTTGCCTTGTGCTATAAAAACAAAGCTAGCTACCTTAGATTCTCAGCTGCAGCCCTGTTCCTGTACCCACAGCTGTGGAATGCTAACAAATAAACCTTGAAGTGAAGTGATTGTTGTATATCTTAAGTATTTCATTTTTAACTTGTTTCATGTCCTGCCCATTTCACTGGAAACAGTTCTGCAAACCCTGAATACTAATCTTTCCATCCGTCTTCCCATTCTTCCAAGGAAGGCATTATTTATGACCGAACTGTATTTGTATTTTAAATGGCCCTGTCATCACGTTTTATGACTACTGTGTGTACATACTCAGATGGAGGTTGGAGGGAACCAGAACGCAGAGCTAACATCTATCTTCACCGCAGGTGTGTGAGGGGGAGGCTGACACCCCACGTGTGTGCTGTGAGAAGTTATCCCTTAACAAGGGAAAATTAATGCTCTGTCTAAAGCAAAGCCAGGCTTCTTCCCGAGTGCTGCTTAAGTAAAGCAGCGCTGCTAGAATTGGAAAAGGAGGCAAACTGTCAGAAGCACTGGCGGTGCTCAGTGCATACAAACAGTTGGCAAGGTGTTTGAAGAGCCATCTGTTTGGTACCGAGCGTCAGTTGCCGCTGCTTGCGATGTTGGGGAGCCATGTCATAAAACAAACCCATTCAACAGCGTAACTGATCTGTGCTGACACCCACGTGCCCACGTGTGGTAAGACCAGTCCTTCTCAGGGAGGCAGAAGAATGACATTTAATGGATGGTTTGGATGTGTGTTAGTTTACCAAAAAATACGGTTGGTTTACCCAGTCATTTGCAGCAAGAAGCTGCTTGTAAAATCTGCTCTTAACTGATTGTCTCCTGTCTGTGGTAGCATTGCTGCTCAGTGCCATGCATCTCTCTGTCCCTGTAATGCAGCACTCCAGTGAGCAAGCTGAAGTACGTGTTACTCCTGTGAGGAGACGGCAGCTGGGAGTTCCAGTTCTTATAAAGCAGCTCAGCTTGTAGCACTTGTGTGAAATGCAGCCTTCGTTATGGTTACAGTAAAATATTCATAATGATAAACTCCCTCGGTACCAGTGCAGCCCTAATAAACCTGCTGTGGCAGTGTATGGCAGACTGCTGCCTGCTGGAGCTGGAAGGAAATGGCTTGCAGCCTGGCCATTGCTGCACTTGAGGGTTCGGATGGATCTGCAAATGCATGCAAACAGTTAAACTGTATTTCTGATTAGCATCAGGATTAGGTATTTGGCAAGATTTATTCTTCCTGATCTAACATTTTCAGTGGGTGGAGAAAATTACCTCCCTATTGCTTTGTCATTATTTCTTAAATGAACAATGTATTCTATTTTTTTTTTCCTTTAAGTGGGATGAATTGTGGCTTTTTATTACTCCCTATTTTTCCTGAATAAATAGTTCAGTAAAGCTGCTAATGTTGATGATAAAAGTAATAAAAAGGAAGTTTTATTGTTTAATGAGTATTTCCTTTGATTTCCTCAGCCTCTGAATATACATAAGACTGTATAAATAGTTGTTTGGGAGGATGTAGCCTTTTTTGGTTGTAGTGCATCGATTTCAAGTTATGCTTATTCTCTTCATAAAAACATGGAAGCAGAGTGGGAGAAGTGTTCTACTGTTTATGCATATACTCTGTAAGATTTTTTTTTCCTGTTCCTTTAACAGTTATAGTGTTGGTTAAGCTGTGTAATGATGTTGCTTCTCCTTTTCTGCACTATTTTTTTTTTCCTATCCATGTTTCCTTACAATGGTATTGCAGCTAGAGACAAGGTCTCTGATTTCTTCCTGAATTTTTCAGGCCATCTTTCTTCCTTCTCTTGTCTACCCTTCCCTCTGTTTTAGGACAGTGTCATCCCACAAATAGGGAGACTGGTGAGAGGCTGCTACATGGCATAATAAAGGTTTTCTCACCTTGGAGAGTCTATCTTACTATCAGCCTAGATTTCAGAGAGCTAAAGTGGTGTTACGGAAAGACAGCTCTTCTACAGCAATCATATTCTAGATGAGACATGAATTTACTCTATCTTGTAGTCTTAAAACCTTCTGGCTACCAGGATCAATTAAATATTTGCATTGGAAGTAGTTAGTAACTATTCTCTTCCAAGAAATACCACCAGTTACCAAATATTTTGTCAGAAGGTTTTAGATGCAAAGAAAAAATCAATCATTAACCTTGGAGTTACCTTGAAAATAGTCATCACTATCAAAGAATTTCAATATAGTTAACCAAGTTACCATTTTAAAATGTGTTGGAGAATTCTCTGAACTCCCTACAGTCTCACTGGAATTGAGCATTATGTGCCTTTAGGCTCAAAGCTTGAGGAATGCCATCCAGGTACAGTAACTTGGATAGTCTCTCTAAGTTATAAGTGGGAGTGGAATATTTTCCCTTTTGATTCCCTGTACTCTGGAGAAAAATAGTTTCAGCCCTTCTCTGAGAATCCTGGGGCAGAAAAGGTGTTTCCTTGGCCCCAAGAGTCCTATACTAAATTGCTCTGCCTGTATTTCCTTTGCCATGTATTGATTAGTTTTGGGTTGCTCTTTACCACGGAATAGCAGAATAGAAATTATTCCTGCACGTGTGCATTCCAAATCCAGTGCTGCACACAGGACAGCAGGGGTTCTCCTGTGTGTGATATCTTCACACTCGTAGGTGGGAGGGCATTGGGCAGGACTTGTCTTATAAGTGCTATCAAATACGACACGTAACTTTAAGCCCTGTAATTTACAGCCTTGATACTGCATCTGACTGGGATGAACAGCTGCTTTGTCATATGTCTGGAGCCAGAAGAGTGTGTTTCTGCTCATTGTTTAGCCATTATAACTGAAGAGAGGTGCAGGGGTTAAAGCTGAAATGTGTGACAAAAGAAAAACAGTGCATTGCTGTTTCGCTGCAAAAATAGCTGTTCAAAGGCACTTCCCAGCTCCTAATGCAGAATAGCTTGCGGGAAGAGGGAAAAGCATGCTTAGGTAGGGCAGAAGTTTGGAATCTGGAAAAAAATCTATAGGGTTTCTGTTCCATGGAGGCATTATCAAAGAAAAAACAGAAGCCCTTGATTGAGTCTTAAATCCTTCGGCAGAGCATGTGTGACATCAGCAAGTGAACTGAGCAGCTCGGATGCCTGTCTGTTGTGAACTGAAACTAAGTAGCAAAAATATCTCTGAATAGACCCCAGACTTCAAGAACAAAGTAAAATCAATTTTCCTTTCATATCTTAATTGCCCTGAGACACATGAAACACCTGTTCTTTCACCTTAACAGTCAATACACATTTCTATTTTTGGCAGTTTTGTACCCCTTTGCTTTCCTGCAGTGCTGTGTATCTCGTTTTTGAACTGCTGCTGCTTCTGTTGCATACTGGCAAATCGAAGAGAACCAAGGAGTTAAATTTCAGAACAGGAGAAGAGGAGGTGAGCTGTCTGCTACAGTAGTTTACTGCAGCTTCCCTTCATACTGACACATATGTAGTTTGTGGTGACAGTGCTAAAGAACTGCAGACAGGCACTTAGCAGACTGGATGTGAGCTGGATACAAAGATGCCTCACCCTGGACTTCCTGCTGGCAGTATGTAAATACACCTGCAGACTGGCCACACTGGGTGGTTTGTTTTTTTTCAGAAGGCAGCATGAGAGGACTTGACAAAGCAACAGCATAGTTAAGACCTTAACCAGCATTAGATCTGTGTCTCAGCTGTGGGGGAAGTTGGTTTTTTTTGTGTGTGTGTGCTGCATATTCAGACTGAAACCTTCATCACTACAATGTTTGCCTCTATCTGGTATGCCAAGAAGCTGGGACGCAGGTTTGTGCATAACGCCAGGAAAGCAAAAGCAGAGAAGGTACGTTCCTAGTGGGAATATAAAGCCTTATGTCTCATGCAAGCTGCCTGCTGGCATCCCGTTGTGTGTCTACTTAGCTTTTTAAAATACCATGAAAAACGACCTATTGCCATTCCTGATTTCATGCGAGAATCCTTCAATATTTTGCATATTATTAGATACTAGGGAGAAGATCCTTTCAAAAGTCTTTATGTCCTCTTTTGAATGTTTTTCTTCTCAAGATAAACAGCTGTACATTTGGCATGTCTGTGTTAAGGGAGCACTCCAGTGAACTTGTTGCTGTGCTGCATTATTTTTTCCTTGTAACATATTAGGCTCTTAAACAACGGCTGCTTGTTTGCTGCTTGTATTTTTTCCTAGTGTGTTGCTAATGAGGATGGAATAACATGTTAAACATTTATAATGTTTGGGAATGTTTTTTCATGGTACTTGTTGAAACTGTGCTGCAGCATGGATGCCTTTTATTTAAAAAAGATATAGGTATGTAAAAATGGTCAGTACTATCTTTCAGTATTTTTCTGTCTTGTAAAATTGAACTGCATTTAACTGTCTGCTTTCTGGAAGCCCTTGTAGGTAAGAGTCTTCTACCCTCCTTCTCCCTGAGCAAAACTTAAATAGTTTTAGAATTTGCAGTAATGATAATTAGGGGATATCAAGGCAATTGTCTTTTGTTTTAAGCATAGAAAACATTTAGTTAGTGGACCTGCAATCCAGTTTTGTCTACATTATCAGACAAACCATTTTCAAAATGGGACCAATTACTCTTTCATAAACTCAGATTTAGATTGGGGGGATAAAAACTTCAATGTAATGTTTTAAAGTTACCTCATTAGTCTGATAATGATGGCTTCCTCTTTTCCTTGTTTGTAATGTAGCCAAAGACTTTCTAAATGGGCTGCTTTATTAGGTCTTTAATATGTCTTATGCTATGTAACACAGCCACCAATCCACTAAGCAACTATCACTGCCTGAATTCCTTTGTAACTGGAAAAGCCCTTCACCTAGAGAAAATTATTAGCAAAAATATATTATATTTAGGGTTGAGGGGAGGATGGGGAGATGTTTGCTTTTCCTGCAGAATATTCTCAATGGTTAAAAAGGTGCTGTGTGGAAATTTTGGAATTTGAATATGCAAGTCATTGGGAAGTTATTTAAATAGTAGTGATTTATATATTTCACATCATATACATAAGGGGGAATTAGAAAGGCAGTGAGCTATACATGGGACTGTCAAACTTTCTCTGCCGTCAATCACTTTTCCATAAAGAGAGCATCATATAAACTCTCCTGCTGTTTGCATATTGCTATGGGAGGAAAAAAAGTTGCAGCCTGGATCTTCCTTAGTCCTGAGGGGCTCCCTCCAGAGGAATATTTGCTCTCAGGCTTCCTCCAAGATGACAGAGGCAGGATGAGTGGACACATTCCTCTCCTGACACAGTGGGGCTCACTCAGCAGCTTTAAAAACAGATTTGGTATGCGTTGCTTAAAGCATATATGGTCGTAGATTATTTCAATAACCTTGAAAAATTTCATAAAGCAGTGCCAGAGTACTCACTGAGAAAATATATTCTTCTCTGTAGAGTCTTGTAATACCAACTAAAAGAATGCTTTAAAGAAAATTGTCCCTTTTCTTCTCTATTTTAAGTACTTTAAATATTTCTGTATAGATTTATTATATTGCTACTTGCTCATCTCTATAGGACTTTCAAAATAACCAACAACTTAGGTTCATGCTATTTAAGCTGTCAAACTATGCCTAACAGTTTTTAGGGAAAAGCTTTTTTGATATTACTTGAGCATGCTATTAGCATATTTGCATGGGATTTTTATTTTTGCCAGAGACAGTAAGGATGCAGTAAACACCTTGTAAAATGTTTGCTTATTGCCTTACACAAAAAATAATATTTTTTTCTTGGATGTTTATTCCACAGTCAGGGCTCATTTATAATTCCTAAATTTTCCCCCCTGCAAATCAAACTCCAGCAAATGCAGAAAATCCCATTCCTAGCAGGATGCTATTTCAATAAGTGCCATTAATGATTGGAAGCCGATCAACACTGACATCTTCAGTGCAACATCTTGGCACCAGGGGAACACAGATAGAATATCGATCTATCGAAAAATAAATTCAAAATAATAACATTGAACTGCATGCCTTGTTTTGGTTTTGACCTTTTTTTTAATAAGGGTTGAATGATTGAATTATTAAGCAGTTTCACCTTTTTTGTTTCCCTAGAAGAATAATTAGCTGTTTTTCTCCATAAGTATGATTTTAATTGTTGTCATAATGCGTTTTTGGAGGTAGGAACATACAGCAGTATTTCCTAATACCAACATGTGCAAAAAGATTTACTTGCAGTAAAGATCTGAATAGTAGGAACCAGAAGACTGGGGCTCCATAAAGATTTTTCTGTTGTACTTTACTTCTTTGGATAAGTACAAGTCAATAATTTTTTAAGGGCTATTTGTAAGAAGCAGAAATTTTGTATGAGCCTATTTGTTTTCGTAGGATGAGGAAGAAAATGAGGGATGGTTACAACGGGTTGCTGTGTGTGCACACACATATGCACAACCTGACAGTGCAACTTCTTAAAATGTCAAAACTTTGAGCCTGAACTGTGCAGAGAGAGGACGTGAACTTTTCTCTCCCTTGGATCCCACCAGGATCTCCTCTCAGGTGTCTGTTTAGGGCAGCTGAGTTTCCAAGGTGTGAAGCGTGCTGTGCTGAGGGCTGCACACAAAGGCAAGGGGAGGGAAGGTGTCTCTGCCCAGGTCAGGGAGGCTGGAACCAGGTGACCTTTAAGGTCCCTTAAAACCCAAACCATGCCATGGTGCTGTGGTGACTGGGGCAGTCCTTGGTGGGGAGAGATAAGGTGGCATTGATGTGACAGCTTGCTGCTCCTGTGTGTGTGCTCTGCACCTGCGTGGGGATGTCTGGTTGTGGCCATGTGGGTGAGCTCGGCCCACGGTGGCTCCAGAGGTCTCCACCTTGTCCAAAGCCAGAGCTCCTGTCCCCACCCCTCCCATCTCACCACACCTTCCTGCTATCTCCCCATACCTGAACGTGGCAGTCCCTGCTCCAGGGCAGCTGGCATGCCAGTTGCCTCTAAAATGAGTGGGACCTGCACGTTGGTGGTACTTTGTGACCTGCAGCATTGCAGCCAAGAGCTGGGGGCTCACAGGACCTGGAGAACTGACCTTGAGCCGTGGGGAAAGGGGAAAGGGGATCAGCAAGCAGCAGAGCTGGGAGATCAAAGAAAAGAGGTGGGTTTCATCTTACTTAGAGAGAGAACTCTGTGGTGGTTCCTGTGCTTGCTCTCTTATCTCCCTAACCAGTGCCTGCTGTTGAGTGCAACACTGCTGCTCCTGCCCTGCCTTTTCAGTTCTTGCTTCCCCTCCAGCCCGGCATTTCCTCAGAGTTTGTGCTTACAGGAGTCGGGCCCTGGGGAAAGGCACTCTCTCATCAACACCCACGTTCAGCTGAAGAGCCTCAGTGTTCAAGGCCAGGCTGGACGGGGCTCTGAGCAAGCTGAGCGGAGGGTGTCCCATGGCAGGGGGGTTCAATGACATCACCTTTCCATCTCAAGCCCTGCTAGGATTCTATGACTTCCTGGTAAATATTAGGCTTCTGTAAACCAAACATGAATTCTCACTGTTAAAATTTCATCTGGAGAGTGAAGAAGACATCTAGGAATAACGGGATGAGTGGCAGCTGTAGGTGTCTTAAATGGTTCTTCCGAGTTTACTGGTGTGCACCAGTATTTCTGTTTGAGTCATACTTGTATGACATATTTAAAAACCTTATTTTAATTCAGAACTGAACCAAAATATTTTGAAAAACCTTCAAAATTTGAAAGTTTTACCCTTTTTCTTCTCTTTTTTTTGGTTCTAACCGGTCCTGGCTAAAACTTCTTGTAAGTAAAATGGGATAATGCCTATTAATTGCTCTTAATGTTTTCATTTTGCCATTTTTGCCAAATCTTAAACATGTTTCTTCACTTTATTGTTTTTATTAGACTAAGTCATAAACTCTTTCCAGTATATATTGCACTTTTTAGCTACAAATTCTTTCTCAGTCTGGTTGTCTTGGCTTGATTGCTAGTGTTACTCTTCCCTTCAAGTAGTGAGACGTTCAGTATACAGGGAATGCTGCCACTAATGTTGCTTGAAAACAGTTGAACTCCTTTCAAGGTATCACTGGTCTTGCCTTTTTTATTTTTATTAAAATTGTTAGACTCCTTTGAGTTTGCCGCATGGAAGGATTATTGTTACACGAGTAAAGGTGATCACTTGAACCTTGGCACTGAAATAACTTAAGGCAAAGACTGATGTCTTGATTTTTTCTCATTAAACCACAATCAAGCAGAAATCAAGAGATGTCAACTGCATGTAGTTATGCTATAGAAAGAAGTATTTGAAATGGTTGGAAGAGGTACAGAAAAGTAACTGAACAATTAATCATGTTGATCTGAGAGAATGAGCTAAAATGTGATAAAAGCTTCTGATAATGCTTCACCATATCAGTAGAATTTGGGTTTCAAAGGTCAGTATCAAAAGTGGGAAAAGACTTGCCAAAGTTACCACATAATTTAATTCAAAAAGGCAAAGTTCAGGAGTGGTTTTCATGCTAGTTCAGACGTGGAACATATTGCAACCATGAGACCCAAACTTTAAACACTTTAGAATTAGTTATGTGGGTGAGGTTTGAAATCTAAAGATAACAGTCACTTCAAAATGAGGCTTCTCCTTGTAGATTATTTTAGGGAGCAGGGCCCATGTGAAGTGTTCAAATGAGTTGATTTTCACTGTTCTGTAACAGTGGAACATTGTTAGAGTTCTCTTTCTAGTTTTTAGAAATCAAATTACTGCTAAAGTGTTACGGGTTCTAAGAATGAATTCTTGTGTTTGAAAATATTTAAGTTTTATGCCATAGGGTTTAGTTCATCATTCCAGTTTAACTCATTTATTAGTTCAATGATTCAAGATAGAAGCAACTTAACTTTAAAAAAATAGGTGTATATGTAATGATAAAATAGAATGCAGTTTTTGGACTATCAATTGTAAATAAAAATAAAGATGACCCAAAGGTCACATTCACAACTGAGCAGTATAATTTTAAATGAGTAGTTTTGAAAGTATTGTAGTGCAGCCTAGATAAGTAGAATATAGACCAACAAACAGTTTTTCTTTCTGTGTGCTAGGCTTTAGAGTTGTTTTGGGTAAATCAAGTATCCTTGACTGTCAGCCTACAATGAAATATTTGCAAAAACCCCCAAAAAATATGCTTTAAGAAGGTAAAACTGGGATGTGTAACAACAACAACAGTCTATAAATACAGGCGTATTGTATAATTTTTTCAAAAGTATTCTGGCAATACCAACAATCAAGTCTTCATATCAAGATAACACTTGAATTTAGATTGTTCTCATATCTGTATTTTAGCATAGCTAATTGCAGGGTGGGCAGTTCTAGGATATATATTCTTGTTTCGTTTTTGCTTTGTTTACAAGTAGCTACCCAGCAATTTAATTTGAAAGAGATAAGAAATTCACTTGAAACAGTAATTATTCATAACATAGAATAGAAACTCTGTCATTAAGTAATCATAAAACGTATTAGCAGATAAACATTTTTTTTCTTACATTATTTTTACATATATATATATATATATATATATATATAATTCCAAAAAAGAGAAAGTCTCTGTTTCCTTCAGTGCATTCCTTAGATTTCTTAAGGAGTCCTCTCTTTCAAACCAGAGCTTATCAAATCATTTACAGTCCACTGGGGTTGTGATGAAGTGATGAAACTTGCAGGTCTAGTTATTGCCTGGCTAAAGGTGAAATGACTGCATCTCTAAGGGACGTGTCCTGTAGCTGCCACATGCTGTAAGGGCAATGAATAGTTTTATTTGTGTTTGGGCAATCAAGGGCCCTCGTTGTCCAGGTTCACTGGGATGGCAAAAGTGTGTCACTTATTGGCAGAGTTACCAGTTCGAACAGATGCCAGAGGTACCTCAGCCTCCTGGAGGAATCTTTTCAAATGGACTTTGTAAATGTTGTATTTCAGATTTATGGAGAAATCTTATCTTTTCATACATAGCTGTGTGAAGAAAAATATGCAAGCATTCCTATATCCAGAGCTCGCTGTCTTCCGCTTTAGCACAGCTCAGTTGGAATTCTAAGTCATTTTCTCTTATTGTGATTTAATCCAGAAACATATAGCTACTCAAGTTGGGTTTTTTCCTTTTTTTTTTTGTTTGCATTTTGTTATAATCCCATATGCACTGAGATTAATATATAACAGGAGGGATAAGCTGCCTAAGTAGGGATTTATTTTAACGCACTGCCACCTCACAATCACTGATAGGAGTGATAATAAATAAATTCAACTAACCTTGAAAAAATGCAAGAATGATGTTTTAACATAAGATACCGATCAACACTAAACTACTAAAGTTAATCCCTTGAAATTCTAAATTTCAAAGTAGTCTTTTTCCTTTAAATGTGTTTCATTTTTTTCTTCTCTGAGGGGTTTTGTTCTTGCACCTGACCAGGCCTAGCACCTATCTGTAGCAGTTAATGGGCAATAAAGGGCAGTCCTGGTTAAATTAGTTGGATTTTTCTTTTTTTTTTTTAAATTAAAGAAATACCTGTTAACCAGCTATGGGTGAGGTCTTTGTAAAGAACAGAATACCTTTTCTCCTTCTCTCCAGTCTAATCTAAAAGAGCTCCAGCCTTAGCTGGCTGCCATACCTTGGTGATGCCCGTCCCTTTCCCCCGTGCATTATTCTGGCATGCACTGCTCTGTACATTTGCCTGTCAGGTACCATAGATATCTGTAGCACAGCACTGAAAACAGTTGGGTTTTTTTTTTTCCTTTGCCATTTTAGCCAGTGTTGTGATCATTTTAGAAACAGGTTAAGTAATTTTTCCAGTTATTTTTCATCTTGTTTGCTTCAAGACAAAACCGAGACAGACAGGAACATTCAGGAAACGACAGCCCCACCGATGGCTGCATTAATTGCCGCTCTGAGTGCTCAGCTGGGACTCAGAGTCAGATTGGACCTGCCTCCAATGAATAAGTGGGCTTACTATCATTAGTTACAAGCTAACCTGTTTTTTCAAAGAAAAGTTTTTTCTCATTTTCTATTTTCTGCTTTCATTCAATAGATAATTTATCATTTTCCCCTCTTCTTCTTTTCTTTGTATAACTTCTGCATTTGTATTTTGGTCTACATTGTCTATCAAGTTCTGCTAAATCCCAGTGTGTAGCATTTTGAATATATTTAACTCATAAGGCATTCATTATTTTGTTGGTATAGTTTCATTTCTTTGCATTTATATACAGTATTCAAGTATATTATGGAAATGGCTTGTGTGATGTGCAAGCATGATTTTTTTTTTCCATTACTTTCCTCTCTGTCCTGCATATGCAATTCAGAACAGTGCATAATAAATAGTTGTTTGATTTGTGTTCTGAACTGCATTTGGCATCACTTGCTGTGTTTGCAAATAGAGATCAGTTTGAAACATGGACAAGAAACAATCTGTCCTTTGGTGTTAGAGTCTCTGGAGGAAACTGAGATGAAAATTCTCATACTGTTCCTAAGGTAAATTATCAAATTATTCTTTATGTGTTTTTAATCTCTTATATGGGCCATTAGAGCTGGTACATACGTAACTTGCTCTCACTGGAAGGCAGCCTGCCAAAGTCATGTGTGTGTAAAAACCTTTAGTGAAATTTAGAATCATTGTCATGTCGAGCAATTCTCAAGACAGTTGTTTTAAATGAAGCACATTTTTTTTTATGGTGAAAGAAAATTCTCTGCCATACACTACTTAAAATGTTGGTGCATATCAGGGAAAGCTTGGTTATAGCTCTGATAGATGTTACCAGCTTCAGATGAACAATTGGAAGAAATCAAAGGACCAGCTAGTACGTGCAGTCTGAGAGGGTTTGTCACCAGGAAGGAGGCCCCAATACCACATGAAGCACTCACAACATTTTCTGGAGTGTGAAGCTCTCTTTTTCACAGCAGCTTACGATAAACAGCAGAACAAGGCTCTTCACATTTCCACCCTCCCACCACCCATCCTCCCTCCTTTCCCAGTCTGTTCAGAAATAAAATCGTTCAGATGTAGAAAGTATGTGCAGGTACAAGAGCTGGCGCCACCCTTAGCTCTTCCGAGACGGCCCACGTGGTACCAGCACCATGCCAAGTGCCTCACTGTGTTCTGTATTAACTCCTGCAAGGCTATCACATGCCTTCTGTGAAGATCAACATTGCAATAACTTCAGCATTGTTAAACTGGGACTGGATTTGAAGAACAAACTTTGTGTGAAAACTTTATTTTAATCCTAGACTAAGACTTCTTCAATTTACTTCAGTCTGTCTTCCAGTAAGTGCTTCCACATTTCATACAGCAATGTTTAAACTGAACATGGATTGATTAATACCATATAATAATTGATTAAAAAAAAGATATCGCTCATCTTACTTCTAAGAAGTTTACCTTACTAGTTACTTTGGGAAGCAAGGTCACATCATCAGGATTCTGCAGCACAATGAGAGGCATGCTACCAAGTGTACACTTCTTTATTCCATTTAAAGGCTTGAAGAGCTATAGCATGCAGTTTTATAATTCTACGAAATACTCTTTAGCCTTGAGATGTAAGGAAGATGTAGAAAAATGTTTTTTACTCTTACTCTAAATACAATATTCTTTTCCTTTTAGCTGATGAATTACGTCTACATAGCTGTGGTCTTCATAGCTAACAACTTTTTTTAAGATTGTAGGTGAATTTTTTTTGACGAGACTGTCATGTACTCTTGTAAGATAGCAAAAGGTCTGGATATTCTGTATTGTTAATAAAAAGAAACTTGATGCTTAGGGAATATCAATTTGCTTTTTTGAAAGAGATGTTCAAGTTGAGGTGAAAGCGATCCTGTTGCCACCCTTTGTTTTCCAGACTGTAGTTACAGCCTGATAATTTCTTCGTTTGGTGAAATAGTCTGTTCTGTAGACCTCCCTCTGAAATGGGGCATAATGACATTGTTCTTAACTTTCTCCAGCTTGTTTTGCCTTATTTCTCCATTCTTTGCATCTACCACTGTACAGAAGGGTAAAAACCATCAATAACCTTCCTCTTCTGAAAGCTGAGTTGTATGAGTTAGAGAGACAGTAGGAAGGAATAGTTCAAAAAAGGAGGAAAAAATCTCTAGAACTAATTCTCCATATTGCTACACATTTAGCAAATTCTGAGAAAATCAGCTACATTTGTTGAATATCTGTTTTGAAAGCTCACCTTAATTAGATTTGATGTGCATCAACATTTGTTGTTCTCATTCAACACTGGGATATTCATTGCGCAAAGTCTTTGCAAAAGCTCTGTGTGCAATTTCCTAAACTGGAAATATAAACAAGTTGGGTTTTTTATATGAGTCTGGATGTATAAATGCAAATGAATTTAAAATATTGTACCTGGGATGTTTTGAAAATTGAATATGGAACAAAGAATTGCTAGATATTCGCAAGGAAGTTAAAATGCCATTACTCTAATTAGAGATGTTAGCAAGAAAATCATTGGAGCAAGACTATTACATTGCAAATGTACTGCCTCAAAGTGCACTGCATTTTCAATTAATTTAATATGCTATCTAAAAAATATTTCTGTTGGAACTACAGGAAGGACGAGGCCTATCAGCAAATAGCAGACTGGCTGGCCAAATACACAATTCTTCACTTAACTGGTAAAGGCAAACCCCACAAAAAGGAGGAATTTTCCTATCAATTGTTCTAAAAATTTACCATTACTGACCACAGTAAAGTTAAGACTATTACTGTTTTAAAGATTGATTAATTTCAGCAGAACACCTTCAGCTTTTGCTACCATTTGTAATTAAATATTTAGCTGTGTAGTAAATTAAGCATGTCATTATCTCTGCAAAGCGGTTCTCTGTTTACTGCTGCATAAATGTTTTACAAGGTGCTGTATTGTTTTTGAGTAAATTAATAATGAAGATTTAGATTTTTACTGATTAATAATCAAATTTACTATTTAGGAGAAATCTAATTCAGGATTTGAAGCAAGATTGAAGTAAACATCTTTGGCAAGGATCCCAATTCCCTGACAAAATCACCAAGTGGCAAAAAACCAAATCAGAGTAAAATAAATTAGGAGATTGGAACTTCCAGAACAAGTAGCTAGCATTTCTCAGTGAAATCCTAAAATGTTCTCCAAACTTCAGTGTACTTGGACTTGACTTTTCTTGTCATACCAAATGGTCAGTACAAATTCTATACAGCAAATTGCCAGGAATGTGTAAGGCAAAGAAATAAGAGTCTGGCATAAGCAAAGAACTACCTAAACTACTCAGATCAAAATAAATTTATGGTGGCATTGTAGAAGTATTGTAGTACTCTCTAGAATATTTCTGATGCCCATGGAACAATAACCAATAGACGTGTTAGGAACTGTTCAAAAGCTGAATGATCCAGGTAACGCATTGTGAGGTGGGATGGGAAGAATTCTTACACAGCAAAATTAGGGTCATGAGTAGCTGTGCTGTCACAATTAGCTGTGAAAATATGGTAGTGACCAGGCTGGTGAAAACTGAACATTCTGAAAAATGGTTGAAGTGGCTGAGGTTGATCAAATGTAACGTGAAAGGACGATGGGTGGAGCAAGGAAAATGAACTATCAGCAGCAGCTAACAGGGAGACATACCTCACATCTTGCTCCTCCTTCCACAAGCTGAGGCAATAAAAGTTGGGCTTGTGCAGTTACAGGATCTGGGAGCCTCCTTGTGCACTGATGCCTTCGGGGTGAACAGCTCTGGTTTTGCCGTATGCAGCCACATCCTCAACACTTAAAGCTCTGACCTGAGGCCCTGTAATTAGAGTCAACACTTCATAGATTGAACTGGTTGCCACCTGATGCTGAGATCAAGTTCTTTGCCAAAAACAGTGGATAATAAGGGTGCAGATTTTAGTTCTTGTACCTTACATCTTTAATTTATGTATTTCCAAGATCTTTTCTGTCAGTAGTCTGCTTGTGTCAGTTGTCCTTTTCTGCTTTTAGGAAGTAGTTTAGTCCAAGAACAGAAACACTGAGGTTTAATTTTGTATTTATATAGAAAATGCTATGGGTTTTTTTTTGGTTCATCCAATAGTTCTTTTGGTCATTCTTCTATTATAAAGTAGCTTAAAGTCAAATTTTTGTTCTTTCACAGATTTTCTGATTAGAATAACTTGAGCAGGAGCACCACGGTTTATCAGGGATCAGGACATGTCCTGCTGTGTTTCTTTGTACAAACAGGTCATATTTGTTGAGTGGAGAGAAGATTATTTTAATTAACATAATTAACTTTTCTTGTGATTATCTTAGGCTTGAAAATGCATTTTGCTCTTTCCCAATTATAGCTTTTTCTCTGATAGAGCTATACATGCTGTGTGTAATAATGAAGGCAGTTTTGGAAGAACTTAATGTATATAATTGGAAAGTAAGATGAGGAAGTCTTCTATCAGCAGGAGGGTAGGAAAGCTGGGCTGTATAATTGAAGTACAGTGTAATGGGATTACCTACAAATTTTAAACATTGCTTTCATTAAGGAAAATAATAAGCATATTTATTAAATATAGTCTCTGCTTGGGACAATGTTTGTTATTATGAAAAAGCTTTTGTAATTAAGCTTGGGTCTAAAAATGTATTGAACACACTACATCAGTTTCTAGAAAATGCTTTTGTGCATAAAATTTTACTGAAATAGAAAGAGCTTTCACAGCAGAGGCAGTTAGCCAGATATTAGTATAGCTCACATCTAGCACTGACTGTAAATTTTTCTATTTGCTTTCAATTTAGCCAAGGTCAAATCAAAGAAAAGTCATAGTCAAATATGCTTAAGCATTTTTCTTTTTACGAAAGCTTTTAATGAATCTACTGTTTTTCATGGTTACATTTAGTGGAAATAAAAGCTAGATTTTTTTTAAGAGTATTTCCTTGCTGAAACTGCAGAAATGCGATGCTCTAGGAATTATGGGATGGGTGACTATGACCCAAATTTTGCATGCCGACACATAGAAATCTCCAAGGACTCCTTCTTGTCTTTAAATATGCATCTGTGATAATCTCCATAATAGTAGAAAGTATTTTCATACCATTTAGAGCATTTTAAGTGTGGCTGCTATGTGGGTGCTTGGGATAAAATATTGTGGTCCCTCTGGATGTTCTTTACTTTCTTTTCATTGTAATTTTCAAGAATTTCTCTTCAGAAAAAAAAACTTAGTTAACCAAAGCCTGTACTGAAAGAAACTGCCTTCAACAAATGTTGCAAACCCTCCCAGGTTACTTCTTGCAGTTCTGCTATGGTGATGCCTACCGAATACTATTCATTGGGCAATAAAGTATTTCTTTATCTGAAGGATATATATGGAATATGGTTTGCCTGCACTGTGAGTATGAATCTTAGATTTAAAATTTCTTGTATCATACTGTACACATATAAAAATGCAGTTTCTGTTAATTTACAGAAAGAGAGTTGACAAGGCCAGTCAGAGCAGTAAAGAGTGAGGTGACAAAGGCACTACTACCTCTGCCATTGCCATGTCTTCTATCATCAGATCCCCTGCCCCATTCAGAAGTGGCCTGACATTTTCCCTTCTTATTGTCTTTCATGTCCCTTGTCAGATTAAGCTCCAAATGGACTTTGGCTTTCCTAATCACATCCCTGCATGCTCAGTGTCTCCATATTCCCCCCAGGTTCTTTATCCCTATTTTCACCTCTTGCAGGCTTCTTTTTTTCTAGTTAAGTTTTGTTGGGAGCTCCTTTTTCATCCAAGCAGGCCCCCTTAACCTCCTCTTGTTGGGAATACTTCATTCTTCAGCTTTGGAGACACGACCTCTGAAAAATAACCAGCTCTCCTAGACCCTTGTTCTATCCAGAACTTTATTCCATGGTATTCTTCCAAGCAGACCTCAAGAAAAAAAAAAACAACAAACCACAACCCAAAAAACAACAACAACAAAACAAACAAAAAATAAAAACAAACAAACAAAAACCCCAACAACAAAAAAACCAACCACAAAACACCAGCCATAGATATGGCTTATGAGTGGTGCTCATTTTCAGGTCCAGTCTCCAGAACCTTTTGCCACTCTGAGAACTGACAGAATGATGCCAACTCATCTATATCTGAACAAGTTGTTCTTGAGGGAATGTATATAAATGGAAAATTTAATCTTGCATACTAGGTAAAAGTGTCAATCTTTAATCACAGCTATACCTGGTGTCTTCTCAGATGTAGATTTTTTTTTTCTTTTTTTCATTACTGTAAAGAATGATTGTATGAATGTTGAATGATTCAAGGAAAAAATCTGGAAGCAGAAGGTGAAGAATTCAAGAAAAAAGCTCATGTCATTGTGCAATCTTCTTCTATGTTCTCATAAGAGAAGTTAGAGGACACCAAGAAAGAGTGAAATACAAGATCTGGAGCCCATGGTTTAGCAGTAACTCAGTTTTAACTGTCCTATCTGCCTTTTCTCAGGATTGTCTCTTTGCCAATACCTCTCACAAAGAGCTTTGCCTTCATATTTGTAACTTAAAAGCAATTTGCAAAATTTGGCAATAGTACATTCTCTCCCCTTTTCCCAAGTGGAGGGCTGTTTAATAATTTTCCATTCCAGCTTTCAGCAAGTTCTCCATTATCTTCTGCTGGCTAGTGACATTCCCATGCATCTTTTAAAGTTTCTTTTACTCCCCTGGCAGCTTCTTTCCTTTCATTATCCTCACGTAGATTTGCCTGGTAAGACCACAAGATAAGAGTTTCCTATCTTTTTCTTTTTAAATGCAGATTCTGATATTGAAAACTCAATGAAGGAGCTTTTTTTTCTGTTGAAGAGTTAATGAGGAAAAATGCTATTTCGATTATGGAAAAATTAATGAATTTGCTATTTTTTTAATGCAGATTTTAAAGCAAGACAATGCAGTATTGTTGAAAAGAAAATATATTGTTGATTCTGGGTTGCAACAGAATTAATTAATGAGGGCAATAGTTCCCCAGTTGTTTATTTTTTCTGCTTTAGTCGTTATATTGGAGGCCCAGCAACTTTTAATGAAATTCTATGTCTTAGAATACAGACCATGGAGATGCCTGGGTGAAATTTGTTCACCCAGTTCATCCCTCCTTCCTTCCTTTCCTGCTAATGAAACTCTTCATGCTGACAGTTCATTGGCCCTAATTAAAACACTGCACCACCATCCCCCTAAAAGACATCCCCAAAAAACACCACTAGAGATTTTATAGTAATTTTCAACCAATTATCTCAGTTTCTGGGGTCAGATTATGACTTTACCAGGAACATTTGTGACCACTCGTTACAGCTGATTTTGTCTCCAGCTGGAAGATACTATTTCATGTGAAAGGCTGGACTGGATGGCTTCTGGCTTTGTAGTGAGGGCAACAGTTTCCAGCAGGCTGGGTCTGATGAGTTCAAGTTGGTCATGTAAAAGAGGATGAGATGTTCCCAGTAATCAGGATGAGAAAATTCATTCACTGACAACACCCTTTTTTTCTACAAATCTCGCATGTCAAAGTTGACGAAGAACTGGAATGAGACACTGACAGCATAGGAGAGATGAGAAAGCAGAATCGAACTCACTTGACTGATTACTTCTTTAAGTGTGGAGTTTGGTTTTTCACCTTTTCCTTCCTCAGCATGAGAATGCATTATCTTCAGGGGGATAATGTACGGCTGCCAGTTGGCCAGATATTTTCCCCTGGTTTGGAAACACCTTTTAGACACAGCAAAGTGGGCTGCATGGCGAAAGTGCTCTGTATACAAATAACATTTCTGGCTTCTGGGAGAGCCGAATTAAAAGGGATAAAGTGAAAGACAGAACTTAGGAACAAGAAAACTGGGTTTAGCTTTGGAGTCATGCCAGCTAAATGCAATTAAATAGATTAGGAACTAAGAAAAAGACATGAGAAGCTCACTATAGATGTCAGCTCAAAGAACAGGAAAGGGCAAAATATCACCAAGGGAGATTATACAGAAAAGACAGAGAAAGAGCAAGAACGTTGGAGCATGAACAAACCACAGGCATGACAAAGACAGGCAGTCACTAAGGGAAACTGGAAATCTGTAAGGTAGGACAGAAATGCATGAAAACATTTCTGAGAAAAAAGATTCTGTGCAAATGGCCTTATATTTACAATGTAGGAGCTTGTTGGCAACCTGAGCAAAAATCAGATCAGCAGAATGAGGTTTTGTAACTCCCAGCCTGCGAAGAGCTATGTTGGATGTGTCAGAGAGGAAAGTGAGATGCTGAGAATACACAGCAGGGTGCTGGATTTTGGAGCTGGCATGTGCAATTTTAAATAAATGACCTGTCCATTCTTGTCTTAAGTTACTTTCTTAATTTTATGTTTTCAGGTTATGGCATCAGTTATACCCTTTTAATTAGTCATTCATATCTTTTCTCCCATATGTTGAAAATATGACAACAAAAACATTACAAGAAAAGCTTGTAATCCTAAGGAAAAAAATGTACTTCAGTAAAATGATATGTAATAATAAGTAGTTTTCATGAGTTATGGATAACAAAATTACATTATTAAATAGTGTTTCATCATATATGACAGAATCAGAAACCCCAGTTAGTGAAAGATAATTTCAATTTCAACAGTTACATAACCTTGTGATTGTTCCCCTTTCCCATTGATTTTCTGAGTAGATTTAAGTGCTTTGGACAACTTTTGCTTATCATTTAATGGAACAAATGTATTAGAGTAGCTCGATGATCTTGTTATGAATCAAGAATATAAGCCTTGAGCTGAGCCTGTGCCAAAAGATGCACCCAGTTTGCTGGAACGCTGGTGGGCCACTCTTCACTTAGGCTAGGCTATTAAAGGACAAAAAAGACCATTGCTGATATATTCTCCTGCTCACTTCTGGCAAGAGATTCTGGCCTTCCTAGGGTAGCCAGAGCTTTCTAGCTTGGGGAAAGATCTTTGTTTGTCAGTTATTTTACAGCTAATTTCACTCTAGAGATTGTGATTTTTGAAAAGCAGCTATGCTTTGGACTTGACCATTTAACAGATTAGTAAAGTGCTCGATAAGCAAAGTTACAGGAATTGTAAATTGCCATGTGTTTCAACAAATTCGATATTCTGATCTACAAGTATTTTCAACAAATCATGTTTCTATTAAAATTTATCCTGGTAATTGTTTTGATTATGTTATATTGATTTTTCTCTAATATTTCACACGTAATTTGTTCAGGCTACTGCTCTGTTGTTGGAAACATCAAGGGTATCACACTGCAGTTACTGTGAGAATTTTGTGATTCACAAAACCCATGTTCCATTTTGGCTTGAAACAAAAGGACATTTTTGAAAAAAAAGTCTTTTGACAGATGGGATTACTCTGGAGCCAGCTGTATTGGGTAGCAGGATGCCATGCAAGTAGGTAGGTGAGCAGTGCACACTTAGGAGGACTGCACGTGAGGAGGACACAGGAGTAGGACCCAGTCTGGTGTGCTGCTGACTGAGCCTCTCAGGCCCCTGCAGTACCTGTCTGCTGACAAGACTTCCTCTTCTGTGCACAACATAAAAAGTGAGAAGGTATTTCTAAAAGAAAACTTTTGACAGCTAGATAACTTTGGCATATAGCCCATATCCTAAAAAGAAGTCTGCAGAATTTTTTAGTTGTGTTTCAGCACTGATAAACCATGTTTCTGCATTGTTATCCAGAATATCTAGGATGTTGACTGCCTATTGATATTTTCTTACTGAATGATTTAGCACAATTTAAGAAAAGAATAGACTAGACTATTTCAGTTGGAAGGGACCTTCATAGATCGTCAGGTTCAACTGTCTGACAGACTCAAGGCTGGCCAAAAATTAAAACACCTTGCTAAGGGCATTGCCCGTTAAACACTGACAGGTTTGGGGCATTGACCACCTCTTGGGAAGCCTGTTCCAGATTTAAACACCCTTTCAGTAAAGAAATGCATCCCTGGGTCCAGTCTGAACCCTTCCTGGTGCAGCTTTCCACCATTCCCACACATGTTGTCACTGGATACCAGGGAGAGCAGATTTGCAGTAATAACTTGATCATCCCACTCAGTTATCCAACTCCGATCTTGTGGGACTGGGATGACAGCATTGTAAAATTATTTTAATAACCTCAGCTGGTATTTTCAAAACTGAGTATCTTGAGTGTCGGCTTTGTAGGGTGTTATTCTGAAGTGCTGAAGTATTGACTTTTCGGAAAGAAAGATCCTTTGATGTCTAAGATACTTTGAATTACAAAAAATGAAAGCCAGAAGGTTTAATCCCTATTGGAGCACATCAGGTTAAGTCAGACTTAGGAGATGTGCTGTGATGTGAAAAGAAAATGGAAAGAGGGGTTAAAACTTTTTCTTTTTTTTTTTTTTTTTTTTGAGTTATGGTATGATGACAATCAACAAAATAGACACTGGATAATCCTAGTAGTGCTTTGGGGAACCAATAACCATTATGCATCTTACTTTCCTGTAGTTTTTGTGTGTCTTCCACCATGGTGCAAATGAAGTTTTCACAGAAGCAGAGATTTACTGGGAAGTCTGAGCTGTCCCAGACTTCCTGTGTTTAGGTCTTGCCAGTGTGCTTGGATTATTTCTGTGTTTTTTGGTTTTGTTTGGTTGTTGTTTGCTCCTAAATCTACCATTCATATTAGAAACAGCAGAAATTTGATGTTTGCAGATAATGGGAGGATCTTTATGTAGTCTCAAAACACACTAAAGCAGGGTAAGATGAATACTGCTGTCTTACTGCGATTCATCAAGATTCAATAAGGAAGACTTGGCATGAAGTTGTTTTCCATAATTGTTAATAAGAGGAACACTAAATAATATAAAGATTAATGGTCTTATGCAGTTAAATTGTGACAAAATCTTGTCCAAAAAGTTTGTTTAATTGATAGTATAATACTTCAAATATGTTAGTTACCACTGGATGGTAACTTTATTGTGCAGGTATATTTTTCTTCTATTACTATGTGGAGATAAAAATAAATCTATGACATGGATCATTCATCACTCATCATTTTATTTGCATTTTCACCATTTAAATTTCTCTCTGCAGAGCAGATAATAGGCAATTAGTAATTTGAGATGGCTTCTGTCCTGAACAATCAAAATTTTACATAAAGGTTCAAGACTTTTTTGTATGAATTTTCTCTAGATAACAAGAACTGAAATAAATGGGACTCAGCATAGATCCTAATTAAAAATCCAGATCTAAAGTTGTTTAGTAGGGTATTACTATTTAATAGGCAAATATTGTAATGCAGATTGCTAACAAGAAAACTAACGCTTAAAAATAATACAATTTTATATATATAAATATTAAAATCTCATTCAGGTTCTTTTTTATTGAAGTTTATTAAAAATTCAATTTCCTTGTGGAGTTCTCATAAAAAACCAAAACAACCCCTTGAAACACTTAGTATGAGCCTTACCATATTTACTTGAGTTTAGCAAACAGACTTAATTGAATTTAATCTAGAAAATAGTTGTCAACATGAAATGCATATGTGCTGATAGATGTGAAATGTCAAATCCATACACATACTAAAAAACTTAACCTGTTGTCTGCAGTGAGTGAGAGACACACTAAGGTATTTGGCAATATTAGTTGTCCTGAATTACTGTATACACAGGCATCCCTATATCATATGAATAATAAAAAACCTGCAATATACCCATTTCTTCCTGTGTGTGATTTTGGCACAGAATGCAGAAAGCTCAGAATCTGTATTTGTAGACTTGACGTGCACTGGGGAGGCAACTGCTGATAGAGGACATCTCTGGAATTTTCCAACTTCCTCTCCAGGCTCTCCTCTTCTATTTCCTTTTCCACTCCTGAGATGCCATCTAGGCTGCCAGCTCTTCACAGCACGAAGCTGTCTTTTTGTGTGAACCTTTTGTACCACCGTGGGTCCTCATTAGCTGGTGGATGACTCTGCACCTGCAGCTCCGAGGGATTACAGATGGAATATGTATTAGCATAAAAACACCTTCATGTCATAAATAGACATATTTTATTTAAGTGGTTAGGTTTAATTATTTGGTCACAGGGAAAATCTGTTGCCTGCCTGCACACTGCTTTGGTAAGATCTGTATATTTTCTTTTTTGGCCGTGGACAGCAGCATAAGGCAGGAGCCCAGTCACACTGCCCCAGTCAGTGAAGAATGCTACACTCAGATGTGATTCACATTTACATATGTGGGATTGCTCCCTGGAAATGCTTTATTCGCCGTATGGGGAGGCAAAGTTGACAGGGGTCTTGACACAGGCAATTAAATGAGCTGAAATCTGTCCAGGTCCTACTCCTGTACACATCTACTCCTCTTTCGCCTCTTTTCTCTCCCTTCTCACCAAGATGAGACTGCTGTATGGAACACTGGGCTCCTCTGCAGAATTTGGCATAATCTTTGCTGAGCAAACTTTCACACTTCATGAAGGTTTCTGGCTTTCTGGAGCCTTCTGTGGAAGCGCATGGTACATCTAAGCACTCGTGTGCCTGGTCCTGGTCTGCATGGTAGTAGATCTTTGTGGTGAAGAATGGGAACAGTCTTGCAAACTGGATTTCCTGGGGAATAAACCTATACCCATGGTTGCCGCACTACCATTTCCTGAAATGAGGAGGGAAAACCTTGAAATTGGGTAGCAGAAATTGAGAAGGGCACGTGTTAACACTTAAGAGTATATGGGCATCCTGAATATGATACTGCATTTCTTCTGGTACCCAGAGTTGATGAATTCAGAGAATAATGTATTCCAGATTGAATAAGGTCATAAACCTCAGCCATGACAGTCAGTGCTTCTTCAGCAGTTCAAAAATAGGAATAATAATTAGTAGTGAGCTAGACATCTGGGTTTAATGCAGAATTTATTCCACATCCTAGACAGTTTTATATGACTAAACTATTGATTTTAATTGTATCAGTCAGAATTTGGCTGCTCATTCACAGGTGTGGTATACCTTAATCATTTGTAGGCAGGCACATGCCTGTTTAAGACTCATTTCCTGTGTAGATAATTTACTGCAGTTCCCTGGAGGCATTATATGCATATCACAAAAGCCAGCACCAACAGCAAGCTTGCAAATAACAAAACAAGGGATTAATATTAATTCCTATATTCCACTTTTGTCAAAGCTTTTGGATTTTTTTTTTGGTCCTGGAAGAAGATAAAATAGGACTAAAAATTCTTCCTTTGTGAGGGGTTCCTAGTTTTTAACTTGCATAATAAAAATGGTATATTGACAGGGTTTCTTTCCCTCTTGTTTTACTCAACAGTTTTTCTTTAAGAAAAAAGAATGGCATTACATAGTCACTACAGATAAGTTGTGATAGCTATTATAGTAGTTTTTAAACAATATATAGTACAGGTAGTCAACAAAAAGTATGTTCTCAATCTTGTTTTTTGTATAAAACTAGTCATGTCCCAAGACCCTCTCATTCCCCATCTCCTTTAGTGTATTGTGTTTTCTTTTTCCTTATCTGGAAATGTCATTAGCATGTGACTAAGATCAAAAAAGAGGATGTGCACTTGGTACTTGACAAGAAAGAGGTTTTAGTTCTGAAGAAGCATTGCAAGAGCTAATTAGAACAAAGCAGCTGACCTTTACTAAAAATAACACCTTTAAATATTCCGTGACAAGTTAGGGTATACTTAATGACCATCTGGAAGCCTTCCTGAGCAGTACAGATGCAGTATCAAAATAAAGATTTATTTCCATTATGATTTTAAAAAGAGAAAGGTTACAGTCTCCAATCTCAACGAGGCTAGTGCATCCTTTTCAGTTTATCAATGGCTTATCTTGTTAGCTAAGTATAAATGTCAGAATAAGTAACAGTGGAATTGCTAGAGTTTTGTTTTATGGATTTGGTTTTTTTCCTAAATATTTATGACTGTTACCAGCTAGTGATTTTAAATAGCAAATTTAATAGTAAATTTAGTGGTTTGGAATTCCCTTTTCTTTTTATAAAATGTCTACTAAGCCAGTTTAATATCAATTTATGTTTGTATTTAGCTTGTGTTAGCATGTCTGAATATAGTGTTTTACCCTTTGGACTTTTCGTAGTTCTTGAAGTTGTGGATTCCCCATCCTTGGAAATGTTCAATGCCAGGTTGAAAACGGCTTTGAGCAGCTTAGTCTAATGGAATTTGTTCCTGCCCATGGCAGGGGGCCTGGAATTAGATGATCTTTCAAAGTCCCTTTCAGCACAAACCCATTCATTGGTTCTGTATTTAAACGGAATTTTACACGAAATTTTCACTAATGGAATTTTTCAAATACACTCCTGTTCCTTTCAGTAATTAATTTGAAGGAAAAAAATTTAGGAATGGAAGGAATTGAATTTATTTTATGTGAATAAAGTCACATCTGACTTTTGAGTTGAAGAATTCTGGCCTCAGTACAGACCATTCTACCAATGGTTCCTTGGTGAGCTGAATGAAACCTGCTCCTTTTTAGGAGCTATTGTGGCAATTACTGACTTGCCTGATATAACTACAGATACTGCTGTTCTCATTAATCTTTGTTAAAAAGGTCAAGTAGTATGTGTTCATGGAGTACTTTTCATATAGATGACTTCCATAAGGTATCTGATGCAGAGCACTTCAAATGGAAATTTAAATTAATTATTTTAAAACATGTATAAATTTTAATATCCTGTGTTCATTAATTGAAAGTAATGCTTTAATGCATACAGAGTTTAAGTCAATATTGGATCCTGAATTCTTAAGTGCTCAGTTGTACAGAGAGATGTACTACTGTAAAGCAAAGTCCTTAATTCTGTTTCAGTGGTGAATTAGTCCCACTGCAAGCCAGGTTCTTATTTCAAGATCTCTGTAGTGGTAATAGCAGACAAGAGAGCTCAGAGTACATATTGTAGACTTTAAGATTACAAAGGTTTTCCTGAGAATTATGTGGGTATACAGAATGGAGATTAGACTTTGAGCATAAGACTGGGCTTGTTAATAGTTAAAACAATCATTTTATGCATGGTAATGGAGTGAATATGGAAATTGAAAAGGGGGGCATGAATGCTGAATAAAAGGAAATACAATTTTTAGGTTTTTTCCCCCCTGAAGTATAAACATACTAAATTATTCAGACAGTAATAAGGGGATTTAGCATATGGAATTATATCTCTAAATCTGTCCACACTATAGTTATGTGGAAGATATAAAAGCTGAAAGAAAAAACCCATTTAAAAACCCAGCATACTAAACACTCTGGAATATTTGTTACTCTGTGGATTGTTTTAGTTTACACTTTTTCATTCTTTTTCTTCCCACAGTTAGAGGGAAAAGGAAAAAGAAAGCACTGAGGAGATTTTTACGAAGTGCTTGCTTTATGGCCTCCAGAAAAACAGCTTAATTTTGCTTGGTTCACAGCAGAGTCGCTCACAACAACCTGTACCTTCCAGGCTATTCCTATATGCAGGGTAATGAACATGCAGTAAGCTGTCCAGGTAATGAAATGGCACTGTTGACTGCGATGTTCTGTAGCCTCTGCTGGCCTGTTGCCAGAGGTTTTTGTTCCAACCAGGGAGCTTGAAGCGAAACTTCGGCTATTACTGGAAATTTGGTGTTGTAGTGACACAATGCAGGTCTGTGTGCCTCCCCCCTGAGCTGGCACTGAGGAAAATCACCGCCACATTTGCAAACTGCTGCCTTGTGAAATGAGTTTGGAGCACTGCAGTTTCACATCACTCTGGCAGTTTCATTGTAATATGGCTGCATTTTAACCTTTCCTTATTTTCACTTTCCTGTCAGAATGTCATTCAGAAGAGAGGTTGTGCTTCAAAATTTTTCAGTGCAGTCCATGGTTTCTAACACATCTTTTAAGTGTAATTCTGTTTACAGATGGTAAATTGGTGGCCAGAGAATTTAATGATGGAATCAAAGTACTACAACTAGGCAGCACCAACTGGAAGTAGTTGGTGAGTGGACTGCTTACTTTGTTTTTGCTATTGGAACAGAACTTAAAGAAGAAAAAAATATGTCTGATAGTTTACTACCATTATTGAGAGAATATGACTTTCTGATGGTGCACCACCTGAATGAGTACAATTTCTGTGTCTGCCAAGTGCATTTTCCTTGATTCTTCTTGGTGTCTGGTCTCATATGAACTCCCCAGATCACTGCAGTTTGATTCTCTGAGCATAGCTATGTCTGTTGGGATTGGGAATATTTGCCATGGAGTCCAGCCCATGCTGCAGAACCAGGGAGCGTGATCCTTAAGTTGGTACAACATGACATTTCTGTGGTGCTAAAGTTTCCCTTCCTGACCGTGCTTTTCTCTTGTTTCTCAGAACGGGGCAGAATTAGTTATGGTTTAATGCTTGTTTGTGTTAGACCTGAAAGGTGGAGAAGATGGGTGAGCAGAAAATTCTGGGGTTTTTTTCCCTCCCACTCTATGGAGCCACCCTAAATACTTTATGCTTAGAAATGTTTAAAGGCTTACATAGTTCCCTTTGCATTAAGTAACCTGCGTTCAGAGAGAGAAATACCACCACTTGAGATTTACATTGTAGTTTCAAAAGTATTTACCATCTCCAGATCACTGGGAAGAGATGAAATTTCCTCATAACCTTGGGAAAAAAACTCCTCTCTGGCTGAGGGCTGCCTTGCTGCGTTTGTCTTTTTGAGCCACGAGCCTATTTCCCCACCTTGCCTTTTTACTCTATTCTTGTTTGTATCTAAGGACTTGTATTAAGTGCTACTAAAATAAATTTATTAATGGGACATTCTCCTGCAGTAATGGTGAAAGTTAACTTTCACTGCTCCCTGAAGGGGAAAGCATGTCAGTAATTGAGGCATTCCCCTTGCTGTTTTGCAAACCTTGTGGTGGTGCATGAAAGATGTCTTGAATTATTCAGTGTTCCTTGTTAGTTATGTTTCTCCTTGGTTTCTCTCTGTAGTTGATGTCATTTGTTAAGGTGAGATTTTTTTACTGTGTGAATAGAGCCCAGATTTGTGAAAAACATCTTCCTTTTTAATTTTTGTCATGTCTAAGAGGTAGCATTTAGTTGTTGACATTTTCTCTTTATCCACCTTTTAGGATATGAAATGTTTGGAAAACTTTAGAAAAGAATATTACTTTGTTAAACTTTCAATGCTGACAGAAAAAGACTTGCACAACATTGCAATACTGCTGATGCTTGCAGTCCTTAGGGTAATTTACTGCTGAGATCACAGAGAATGCATAACAGGATAAACATTCCCATTCTCTTTTTTATTTTAAATGACCTCTATGTATAGGTGCACCTATTTCTGAAAATCCTCTTCTTTACATTGCACACCTAACACACATCCATAAAGAAAACCTTTCCTAAGTGGAAAATGCACATATACAAACGTGGAGTTTTTATTTAGAATTCTTTTTCTGGAGTTATCAGGTTTTTGTTAGTTTGGTTAATCTTAACTCTTAGAAGAGGGAAAAAAAAAAGGAAAAGATAGAAGGATGGAAAAAGAATTTATATTAGTTATTTAATCCTTCAACTGTCTACAAGGAGCAGCACCAGTGGCCCCAGTCCTGATGTGCTGTCTGCAGGAAAAGCTAACAACCCATTCTGGCATGAGAGCATTTCATTATATAAACGTCGTGAAAAAGCCTGTCATTTCTGTGAATATGATCTAGTTAGGTCTTTATTAGTTCTTCCAGCTTTGATTTCCCCATCTCACAGGTTAATAAATTCTCTTTTTAACTTTAAATAGCTGTGTAGTGTTTAGATCAGAGATCACAGTGAAAACATTGTTACTCTCTGTTATGGTCTGTCAGTACCAACGCCCCCAAGGTGAGCAGCAATGTGGCCTGACATTGGTACTAAGCATCAGAGAATGCAGAATTACTTTTGAAAGTATTTGTTGCCTTGCTTGTTGCTGATCTCATCACAGTGGGAGTAAATGTATTTTCCTGATGTTTCAAGGAAGGAAGATGTGATCATATGCTTATAGACTTCAGGGTAAAGGACAATGAAGGAACACTTTCTTCATCTTTCAAAAATGCAGAAAACATCCCTCTGTATTCTGAGACATTTTTCTCTTCTGTATAGTTTTCTGGGCACCTGAAGGACAAGGGCACGTGCATTAGGCTGGCTAACCCACTGGGATATTTGGCAGAGAAAGCCAAATTTTACCTTTAGACCATCCCAAATAAAACCTGAGAAGACAAGAAATCACACAGTTGTGAAAGTTACTGTCTCCCAGATGAGGGCAAAACCCCCCACTTTTGCCTCTTGGTAGACAAAAAGTATTTCTAGCAGTATAATTGTGAATATTCATCAGTACTTGCAAGATTGTTATAATTGAAAGTCTTAATTCTGTCTTTGCAAGGTCACCTTGGTCCCTAACAGAGAATTGCGTGAAAGCCAAGAGACTGAAACACTATTCCCAGACTCTACCACTGACCTGCTTTTGCAAATTATCTCACATCTCTTACTTCACTTTTTTCATATTTGTGTGGAGATTTTAACTGCACGCTTCCTCAAAGGGAGAACTCTTTGTTCTAGTGCACAATCTCTAGGTCTGGACTTAGAAGATTGGGGTGTGTGTAGAGCTGTTTGCATTTTATCTTAATGGTTAATGGAAAAACTTCTGTAAAACTGCAAAAGGCATGAAATCCATCAATTTGGGTAAAAATCTCTGCTATCTTTCACAGATAAATTCTCAAATAAATGGTGTAAAGTAACTTGTCTGTTAACATTTTGTAATAGCTGACATAGGCAATATGATTTTATTCTTTTTTAAGCTTAAATAGCACTTTTTAAACATTGTACATCTTGTTATTAGAGGCTTCATTGCATTTTTAGTGAATTTTGTATCTAGTTCATCATGGCTCCATCTAGAGTGATGATTTAGCTTTATTGATGTGGTAATAAAATTAAGCTGATGTGGAGAGCTGCAGGTGTGTCACACTTAGTGACACTGGTGTAAATTGCTTAACTAATGCCCTATGTGCAAGGTTGAAAGTGTCCCTTCAGACTTGGGGAGCTTACCAAACAAATTCTAAATCAAACCCTTTTCCTTCTGGCACACTTAAATAACTCACAATAAAAGGAAGGTGCAAAAATTGGAAGCTTGAAGAAATTCTTTGAAATTTTTGTACAGTCAAGCAGAAAGAGAATAGAGCTTCTGGGGCTAAAGCTAATAGAAAACCCAAAACATACATCCATATTTTTCGTAAGGAAATAAAAGTTGAAGCTACCCTTTATTGAGAAAGATGCAAATGAAGTGCTGGATAAAAATGCAGCTGTTTCATTGTATAAGTGTCTCTACAGCTCTGACTATCATACTAATAGGATTTTAATCTGCAATGCTCATAAAGAGGTAAAGGACAAATCATTTATTAAAGCTCATTCCATGTGAGATGGCTGCATGGAGCTCGTTCGGTAATTCACAACCTCTCTCATACATTCTGCTTTTTTTATTTACCAGGGAACATATCATGACTGATTTTCCTTTTGGCAGCAGGGTAACAGCTTCTGGTACCTGCCTCACACTGGCATTTTAGATGTTTATCCTAGAGGAAAGATGTGTCCCAAAATGTTCCAGTGTTGTAACTGCAACTAAATTTGTCCAGGCAGCTTTACAGGAGCAAGGTGCTACTGAAAAACAAACAAAAAAACCTGTGCTGTAAATTACAGGCTATTTTTATGGAAGTAGAAAATAGCTTTCAAGTATTTCTGTCTCAAAGTCTTGAGGCTGCAGAGAGCATACTACAATATGATGTATATGTTCTATAGGGGAAATTAAAGAAAATAATTTTAAAGAAATTATTACTTCCTTAAACTTTTCCATTTATTGTTTTTTGAAAAGACCCTGTTTCAAACTAAAATAAACTTTTAAAAATGAAACATGACTAGATAATCTACTATCACAGGATATAAGCATTTTAGAGCAAGTATGTTTGATTGCAGATATTTCTTTATTCATTCTGCATGCATAAGGACAAGCTGAAATCAGAACTTGGTTTTTGATTGTTATTTGTTGTTTCTCCTGAAACACCTTGGTTTGAAGACACCATTGTGATCATTAACATCCATTGCATAAAGCAACTGCATTGACTGCAGACCTGTAGCACTTTCCATCTTATTCTTACGGCTGTGGGAAATAGAGGATTCCTCTTCAATTCATACTTTTCCGACCTGGGTATGCAGTTGTTGGACTTGACGATCTTTTTGGGTGCCCTCCAGAGCAGGATATTCTGTGATTCTTGTGCAGATACTCAGAAACATTTGTGTATGATCATCTGCACATAGGCAGCTCAATACAGAAAATCAGCAAAAAGCTTGCAATTTTAATAATGTTGCCATTTTAAGCACAATGTCTCGTAAAAGATGAAGCAAGTAAGGCAGAAGACATGGGATGTGAATACTTAGAGATGACATTTCGGTTCAAATTAGAATTTCTGTGTAAGATTGCTTTCTTAGGAGACTGCTGTACTTAGTAAATCAAAGGAACTTTTGAAGAATAATTTGACACGAAGAGCAATGTGTTCATATTTTGATTTCACAAAGCACAAAAATGTCAGTTATCAGAATGGTGTTGATTATCTTTCACAGCTGCTTATCCAGATTACAAAGAAGAGAGTTGTGGGAAAGTATGCCAAAGTTTAAATCCGGCCTCTTTAGTACCTTTTTAGACATTTTAAACCATGACAAACAAAAAGGTTGTCAAAAATAAAATTTAAAAAACCCCACTTGGATTGTGTATAATTTGCAAATTGATAATTTAAGTTAAATTGTAATGTAAATTATGCTGAATTTTGACATTCATGAGCACTATAAAAATTTCTAGAAACTAATATAAAGCACTTGAAATAATAATGTCATTAAAAATCTTGTGGGGATGAGGCCATTAATCATGATATAGAGGTAAAATTTGTACATTTGAAACTCTACATTGTCTTCTGAGGTATTAATGTAGATTTTTGTGATGTATTCAGGGTGTGATGCACCCTCCATTTGGCTACTGAGAATACAAGAATAATTTCCATTTGCTTTCTAAAGAATTATAAGGATGACTCAAGGTTTGAGTAGCCTTCACACTGCCATATCTACTAAGAATTTTCAGTCCATTACCATGGCAATAAATAAATTCTGATGTGAAATAAAAATTAGTAAGTATATCAGCCAGAAGGCAGTTTACAGAATGTACACATTAGGGAAGGAGGGGAAAGAAAGAGCAGAACTATTTTCTCTTCCTGAAGAATGAAAAATGCAGCTATTATAAAAAGCACACTCTTAATTTTAGGCTGCTCATATAGTGTTCTTTAACAATTGAGAAAGACCACTCATTTTATATGGTTCTTTATACTCTTTGAATACTTAATATTGGGTTTTATAAAAAGCACCTATAGGATAAACTCTATAAAACATAGCATCCCTGGCACAATTTGTAACTTAGTATATACAGTTATTGAGTTAAATTATTATCAGACTAAAGACTTACTCATCCTGTACATTTTAAATGTTGGAGGAATCTGCTAATGTGCAAGATGGCCCAAAATTAAAAAGTCATTTAATCAGCACGTTTATTGTTCTGTTGGTGCTTTTTTTTTTTCCCTTCCATTACCAAAAAAATTTTGACAGAGAATAATGGAGACTCTATAATTATGAATTAAACCAAATAACTGCTCTAGTCACATATTCAGGTAATGATCTTGCCTAGAGTTTATCAAAAATTTATGTGTTAAGGGAAGGGTAGCTGGAAGATATGAATATCTTTTAGGAATAATTAAGTTATTATCATATCTTCTCTTAAAGGTACAGATAAGTCTATAAGAAGGATGTTCATGCTGGCAGGGTCAGAAGGGAAAAATTGCATTTTAAATGTAACAGCATTAAATAAAGATAGGTTTCAAAGTGGGGGAAAGGAAGGGAGAAAAAATTCAGTTTTCCTCATGGCTGTGATCACTGATCAGATGAAATGGTGGATAACATTGTGATGAAAATCTATGAGTGGGATATGCAGAAGCTCTGAAACCACACTTTAAAAAGTCAACATTCTAATTATGTTGTTGCCTTTGAAAAATTTTGTCTTCAATCCTCTGGATGGAGAAGAGTCTAACTAGTGGGGGCAGATATTTTTGTCCATGCTCTGAGTACAGGAGAGAGATGGAGAAATTCAAAGTGTAGTGATGTCCAGCCATGTTACATGAGGCTCTTCTGCCTTATTTTTTTGTGTGTCCACTCTTTCTTGGCACAGTAGGGAAAGCTAAAGTTGGTTACTCCCAGAATGTTTACTCATATTTGAATTAGTCAAAAGAACAGCTATGCTGTGTCTGGCTGTGGGGTCCATCTTGTTTAGAACTGAGAACACTTAAGTGATAGTATTGGCCCAGCCTCCATCTTTTCACCTAAGAGATTTACTTTGTTTGAAAACAATTCTTTTATTCATTGTTTATTTAATTTTATTTCACTTTTGTCCCTTTTCTTTTACAGATGTATGTACTACCATCTGTCTGTTAATATTTCCTAGAATGATGCAGAGATCATCTCTTTTTATTCAGCTTTCCGATGGCATTTTTAATTTTGTGCCTCTTACTGTTTTTCCTATCCCTTCATCCTTTTTATTGATTACTTTTCTTCTAAATTAGGCAGACATTACCATACTTACCCTAGCTAGATTTTATTTGCATTTCTTTGATCTCCAGGCTTTCTTGAAGAACTGGTAGAAACTGGTTCCCAGTTAATGTTGAAAGGTGAAGTTATTACTTTGCTCATTATACTCAAGAGGAGTTTCTTTTATCTGTCCCTTTCCTCCTGCTCCCCCCGTCCTTTTTTTTTTTTTCCTTTATTTTCCCTCCATATTTTAATTTCACTAGGCATTTGAAATTTCTGGTGACATGAACCTTCATAAAAGTGATTTCTGTTGCTAATATTTCAGTGTATTCTGATTTAAAAGGGACTCAGAAGCTCACCAAGGAATATGTCAGGGCTTTTTTTCCTCATTGCCAAAGCTCCCGGGCAAATTACCGAGCTTAACACAATTATGCAGCTGTAAAGTAGATCTAAACTGCTTAAGGGGGTCTCAGAATACAATTGGCACAATTTGGGGGTCTAGTCATAAGTCTTTCATGCACTTTAGGTACCTCTGAGATTCTAAGACATCTGCATGAAGTGACAGGTATGACACGGGACCTTTACAAACCTGACCTTTTCTGCAGTGGCAGCTCTAAGCTTGGCAGGACGCCCTGGGGCACCTAAAATGTTACTGGTCTCATATACAGCACCAGCTGAATTCTGCCCCAGAACTTTTGTTTCATGTTCCTTACATGCCGTAGCACTTGGATGTGCAGTGTTTGCAGTGCCATGCACCAAAACTTCGATTTTGGGAAATACTCTTGTGCTTTACCTAAGAGCTGCGGTTATCTGAAAAGGTCCTGTTTGCTTGGAGTGTAATTTTTTGTTTTGTTTTGTTTTCAGTGGTCTTTGTGGTGTATGCATGTATAAATTACCTCAACCATTGCCAGGGAAGAGACAGAATACTACAAGCTTTTTTTTTGTAAAAAAACCCCAACCCTTTAGAATGATTTTTATTCAAATTCCTGTTGTCTATACAGTTAGGCATAATGAACTTAAGTATTTTATGGCTTTCCACTTAAGTAAGAAATTAAGAAATTACTCCTGTTTTGGAAAATGAGTGAGATTTTAGTATCTGCATTGCTTTTATAAATAGTCTTAAGTCTGTGTTGCTAAAAGCTTCATTGGAAGAGTGGGGAGAAAAATGTTCCTTTAGTTTTCTTTCTAAGAAAGTGCATGCTTTTTTTTTTTTTTTTTTTTTTTTTTTTTTTTTTTTTTTTTTTAAGAGAAAAAAATCAGTTACTAGTAAGAAGAAAGTAAAGGAAATAAAATGGGAAAAACAAAAAAGTATCACTTTAACCTTCCCTCTGATTCAACACAAGATCAGCAATCAGGCAGCAATTAGGTGATATATCTGTTTTTAACACTCTGGAAATCCAACATTTTTCTGTAGCCATCTAGGCAATCTACTCCAACACACCTTGTATTTATGAGTTTCATTTCCACATGTTTATTGGAATGAAACACTTCACCTCTCTTAATAATTTTGTAGTTCCTTTTTATTGTAGACAACCTTTTCTTTAAAGACCAGTTGGCCTCTTCATGACTCTTTCCCTCACTAGACTAAATAAATCCATTTTCCCCCCATAAATTACATTTTCAAGACTTCTTCTTTCCCTTGTCTCTCTGTTCTTAGTCACTTCACAGTTTTCTTGCAGTTTTCAACTGAAAATTCACTTTGCAGCTGAAGTATTTCAAGCTGTAATTTCCTACTCGCAAGTACCTTCCCTTCCCTTTTTTGGTTCTTGTCCCTAACCACCAGCCATCCAAAAGTATCTCACTGGATGTTGAGTAAATGACTACTGAAAGTTCATGAAAGTTCAAGTTTTCATTGCACTTGGGGATACTATTGGGAAAGGAAAAAAGAAATATGAGGCAAAACCTTCAAATATGATTCTGACTGAAATAATCCTCTGGTGATGTCATCCAAGATCTTCTTTAGTGCTTTACAGTGAAAATATAATTTCTTATGGTAAAGATAGAGAAATCATAGAATTTTCTCAATTATACAGTATTGAACAACTAGCATGTTAATGTAGTGCTGAAACTCAGCAGAAAATTATTTTAGAGTTTAAAAAAAATCTGTTGTACAAGTGTTAAAAATAATGAAGGCAATAAGACACTTTAATCAAGCCTAGTGCTGTGCAAATCATGACAAAAATTAGCTGAGCAATGAAATTAGTTTTCCTTTGGAGTGTTTTACTTCTCTTCAGATAATAATGACAAACACAGTTTGTGCTACTTGACAGTCATTATTTCTTTTTATCTATCTAGATGCAAGAGAGGGCTGCCAGCTGAAAAAGATGCTTTGCTTTAGGTGATAAGTAGAATCTTTCTACCTTGCCTGCAGTTTCATTTCTAATAATCTGATGGGAGAGTGTTACTGGTGCTGCTCTAGAGCAAATGACACTTGGACCTGACAGTCCCACATAAGGTGTATATCCTCCCCACCCCTCCGCCCCATGCCTCTCCTGAAACACCAAAACAAAACCCAAACCTACCTTGCATTAAAAAATTCCAAAAAATTTCCTTTGTGGTGCTTCTGCCATGTACATTAACTATTTCCTAGTGGCACTGCTGAATTAATTTCCTTTGTGCTCCTTTACTTCTAATAGTAGAAAATGGGTAAAAATGAAGGGCAGAGTTTAATTTCTGATGGACTTCATGGAATCACAGAATGGTTTGGGTTGGAAGGGACCTTAAGGATCATCTTGTTCCAAGCCCCTGGATGTAGGCAGGGACACCTTCCATCAGACCAGGTTGGTCAAAGCCCCTTGTAACCTGGCCTTGAACACTGCCAGGGATGAGGCACCTACAGCTTCTACGGGCAACCTGTGCCTGCGTCTCACCATGCTCACACTAAAGAATTTCCTCCTTCTATCTAAATTAAACCTGCCCTCTGTCAGTGTAAAACCATTACCTCTTGTCCTATCAGTCCACATCCCTGTAAAAAGTCCCTTTCCAGCTTTCCTGGTGGTCTTGGAGAACCTTGAGGTCTGTTCCATCCCAAACCATTCCAAGATTCTCTGAAGAACATATCCAAATTAATGACTAATATCTCAGCTTGGCTTCTAGAATATAAAGGCAGAGGCTGCTATTTCTATTCCCAGTGTTTTTGGGAGTGCAGAGAGGGAAGGAAATGTCGAACAGATTTTTTTGCCGTTGCAACACTGGTAGCTATAGCTTCTGCTTTAGGCATTATTTTCATATTATTGGTTTGGTATGGAGAGATATGTGTGTCCTTGCATGGGATCAAGCTTGCATGACTGATTATTAAAAAAAAAAAAAAAAAGAACCAGTTCAGTTCATCCAGCAGCACTCACTGCCCTCTGGCATTTAATTATGTAGCTCTGCTAACTATATTAAGGAAGCTTTTAATTTTTTCTTTTTTTTCCCCACGCTTTTCATAAGGCTACTACATCTTTATTGGCTGCATTGAATATGTGTCAATGGAGTTGGTTTTCATGCTGCATGAGTGCACTGATGCTGTGAATATGCTTTTGGCAACTCGAAAATAGAAAGCAGTAGCATCAGTGCAATAGAAGAGGACCAGTTCAGGACAGACAAGTGACAGAGAGCCACTACCACATAGCCTCATAGAATAGTTGTTAATAATGGATTAGAATCCTCTCTGAGGCTCTGAGATAGCGCAGAGAAAAATGATAACCAGCTTTGTGTCATATGCATGACGTAAACCTCAGTTTGAGGACTCACAATTAATAGCATTAAGTACCATAAAATACAGCAAAATTTATAATTTACGGTACAGAATACTACTGTAAGCAGAAAACAAAAATGCTTTTATGAGGCTGTGAAAAAAGGTATGTAAGGGAAACTTATTAAATCTGTTATAGGTGTTTTTTATTTTGAAGTGAGAAAACAGTTATCAGAAGGCTGGGGTTAAGAATGAGCTATCTAGTGGTAAATAGCTCAGCCTTGATGAATCACAGAGGAAGTGTGCCTAGTGTAAAAGCAGCATCTCATGAGATTTTGTGCCCACATTACCAAAAAAGGTGTTCCTTGGATGGGCATAAAGGGAAAACCCAACAGTCAAGCCAACTGAAGTGGCCATCTCTTCTTACTATTTTTAAATGGAGACAAACTCTGGAAGAGCGTCTACTGAAGAAGCACAAAACTAGATTGAATTGTTTTCAGGTAATGTGTCAGTTGCAGAATACCTTGGCTGCTGTAAGTAATATGATTAAACATGATTGGCAATTGCATATGGTTGTGTCTAAGAGATTAACATTTGATACGCCTGTCATATATCGTTCCTAATTTGCAATAATTTTTTTGAAACTTGTTATGAATATGTTCTCAGAATTTTTGTTAATGCTCACCCAAGAATATGATGCTTTAAAAGGCTATGAACGTTCTTACTGATACTTTCTGAAGTGTCAGAATGTATAATTTACTGGGTTTTGCTGAGAAGTCAGGGAGTCTATGCAACATCTCAGACGAAATAAAGGATAATTCATTTTGGGTATCAGTATGGCTATATGAATTCTGTGGGGAATATAATGACTGCTGTGTAATATTATATATCAAAGATTACCAATGAAGCCTCACTTCATCTGCCTTATATTTTCTCTTTTTCATATTTGATTAAAAGCAAATTGAAAATAAATTGTTGGCAATAATTACAGCAATTTTTAAAGAAGAATACTGACAGTCACTGTAATGTCTGCAAGATTGTGCAAGTTTTCACCACACTTCAACTTCATGGTTTGAAATCCCAAATTAAACTCTGTTAATACATGCTTGGAAATGGTAAAAATAGAACAAAAATGATATCTCAATATGACTTGGTAAGAACTTGGTTAAGGTCAAAGTCTTCTGCTGACTTCAGTGCAAGCAGAAGTGCAATAAGAATCTCTGGAATACATCTGACTAGTGGTGCTAGAAATCAACAGACTATATTGTATACAATGCTATTTATTTCTGTTTTCAGGGTATTTGTGTAGCAAACTTAGTTTCTGCTGTTTACTACTCTGATTTAACAAATTTATTCTCATCAGTGCTGTTACTCACAGATGGACATTTACAATATTGCATGTAAAGACTTCTTGTTCTAAGTTAACCTTCAAGCAGAAATCCTTTTAAACTTCAGAAGACAAAACTTAACTGTACAAAAGAGCATAAAGCATTTTTTAATGAGGACCAGATTATGTTATGGTTCTGGTAGCAGTGCTTAAGCGATAATAGGAAATGGGTCATAGCAATCATTCACAATTCCATTCTTTTCAGAAGTTTCTTTTTTAAATGCACTGAAGGCTGTAAGAGAGGATTATTTTATAGAATTCTTGTACTGTTCATTTTCATAATAATCATTTACAGAATGAACTGCTTTGTACTCATTTTCTCGCACCTCTCTATGAAAATAAAATCCCACAGTAAAGAAAAAAAAAGAGATAGGCTATATTTTAAAATGTACTTTCGTGTTTTCAAGAACTGAAACATAATTCTTTTTAAATGTTCCATAGCCCACGTGACTTCGATTAAACGAATATGTAAATTTGTAATCTTTCCAACATTAGTATGTGGTAGGGGAAGGAAAAATTTCTAAAGGAAGTAACTTCTTGTAAATTTAAAATAGAGAGATTTCATATATTACCATAGGGAAGTCTACAGATATTTGAATACAAATAGGTTTGTCATTACAGTATAAACAAGGTGATGTTTATGATTTATTTTCATGTTACGGTATGTATGAAATGATTTTCAAAATCTGTGTAGCAGCTTGGTATTGACTTCAAGAGTAAGTGACTGATTCTTGGCGAGGGGGAAGAGCAAAATACATTTGGTTCATATATTGCCTCATTTGAGTTTGGGGTGGATAGTCAAGAATTATATTTATTAGCTGATCATAAAGTGCAGATTTATCTAAAAAAGAAACTGGGTGATTAATTGCAAAAAGGATCTTAAAAGACTCTAAGATAAAATGGCTGATAAAATTTAAAATGAACAGTTGTAGATCTGTGCCTGTGATGATGGAGACTGGATGAACACTTTTAATATCATGAGTTCTGGATAGCCAGGACAGAAGTCTTAGTTATGGTCCTCGCCATGTATGATAACCTCACCTTAAAAAAAAAAAAAAAAAAAAAAAAAAAAAAAAAAAAAAAGCCCAAACAAGCAAGCCACAAAAAATCAACAAAAATCCAAAACTCAAACCCCTTCTTCTATCCTAGAAATTACTAGGAAAAGCACAGAGCACAGAAAAAGACTGACATGATCAGAAATGAAGAGGACAGATGCAGAATGTCAGGCAGGAGTTACCCCTTTAATAGGACAAGCTTTACAGGAAATAGAATAGGAGTCTTGGGGATTTTACCCTCTTGAAACAAATGCTGGGGAGATGTAGTAGATGGGATATCTTGAGAGCAGCATGCCAGTCAAGGGGGCCCACACCTTCAGCATAATCCAAAATGTCTCTGACCTTGGTAAATCAGTCAGGAACACCCTCAGATGCAACAGGCAGAGCAGAGTCCTGCCCAGGCTGGATCTGTGGAGACAGGCGATCCAAGGGTGTCTGCTGGAGAGGGACGGTGATGGAAGCGCACACCTGGAGCAGCTGTCTTGTGTGGATGAGCTTAAGGGGCCAGGCAGTGGCACTGGGAGGCTGCAGCACACCAGAGTGAAGACAGAGGTGCTGATCTCTTCACCCTGGTATCCAATAATAATCCAGGATAATTTGCCATGACTTTTGGCCAGCCCTGAAGTGGTCTAGGTGAGTTGGACTAGATCCATTTAGGTCTCTTCCAGCTGAACATTATTCTGTTCTATTCTGTTTGGGACATCCCCATACTGCTCAGGCTTGAGGAAGGCTCCATTCCCAAAGTCTGTGGTAGTGCAGGTTAAGGAACTGCAGTAGAGATGTTCCTCTGCTCTTGTTTCTGCTCATACAGGAGAGTAGGAGATAAGCTCCTAGGGAGCAGAGGTCAGCACACCCAGCAATTGAAACAGGTGGGAATCTTCCTTTGTCCCTTTCTGGCTACTTTGGGACATGGGATAGAAGGCCACTTGGTCCAGTCAGTGTTGCTGGTCTTACATCTGGTTGGGAGGTAATATCTCTAAAAGATTGTTGAGCTTTTTGGTTTTCTATTGGTTTTAGGGGCAGGAATTTTGTCACTTCTACTCTTCCCATTCTCTCCTTCATCCCACTGGGAGGGAATGAGCAGCTGTGGGGAGCTTACCTGCCTACAGAGGTTAAACCACAAGAGGTTTTTTAGCAAACTATGGATTATATAATGAGTTATATTATCTGAGAATGGAAAATTAAGTTTACTCCAGTTCAAGTAAGGTTTTGTTAAAAGTTATAATATTCAGTTTGCAGAAGATTTCGAAAAGCGAAACATAATGAGGAAAAAAGGAGAAAATAGGTGAAAAAAGAAACAGGGAGACATAAACAGGCCTTAGAGAAGGAATGTATAAAGTCAACACAAGCCCTTTTAAAAGATTTCTGCTTCAGACTTGTTTGGGCAAGACCATATTGTGGTAGGTGATTTGATTTACAGCTTTGGGAACCTTGGTTAAAGAGCAGTGGATCAGATGGTAAACTCATGATGAAGTTCAGTCTGCTTTACTATGATTGGAAGGGGCACTTTCTGCTGCTTGTCATGCCTTCTGGCCTTGGAATAGCATCTGGGACTTAGGAAACAGCTCAGGAGGCTTCTGTAATATCTCACTAACCTCAGTTCAGCCTGGAAACAGCCTTAGTGTCACAGAATCACAGAATGGGTTGGTTTGGAAGGGACCTTAAAGATCACCTAGTTCCAACCTCCCTGCCATGGGCAGGGATACCTTCCCCTAGACCACATTCCTCAAAGCCCTATTCAACATGGCCTTGAAGCCTTTTAGGTGTCCTCTCCTACTTTTTTTTTTTCTTTTCTTCTTCTTTTTTTTTTTTTTTTTTTTTTTTTTTTTTTTTTTTTTTTTTTTTTTTTGCCTCTAACCCAGAGGAATTGCTATCATATTGACCGTCAAATGAGACTGATAATAATTGTGCTTCAGAATGGGTTTGCAGCCCTTCTCACCTTTCTCTGTATGCCTTTATTGCTGTGCATGTTCAATGTCTGATGTTTGAAGTTCTTGAAGTCCGAAAATCTTGCAAGTCCTTAATTGACTGAATTAGGTCTCTGCTGAACCCTTTTTACTGGTGAGCCAGTTTCTCCCTTCACAGGTGCTGTCGTGGTAGTAGCAATCTGGAGTCAATGTTCACGTGTGCTGTGTACGTGTCATATTTTGTGCTCACTTTTCCAGTCTTTAGCTCATCTGAGGGGTCACTATTCCCCATGGAAAGTGTCACGTATTTTGAGTCAACTGAACTGTCTGCCATAAATATTTTGCAGGCTGTAACTTTAAGAGAGAGGGTGAATTGAGTATTTTCCTTCGCATGTGGGTTGCAGGCAGCTTGCTGTGCCACCAGTTGTGTACAAAAGTCTTCGCTGTTTTGATGCTGCAGCATGGGAGTTATGCTTGAATGCAGTCAAATGTAGCAGGTATTTTCTTCCAGCTATTGCAGTTTGTGGAACCCTAGTATCCCTTATAATGGAATTGAATAGAATAAAAAATGCATTCAATTTCTTAATGCAATTTTACTCTAATTAGATAGGGAAGGAAAACTATCTATAATTGTTTTACTGCATAAATCTTTCATGGCCAAAACAAATCCTTGAGCAAAGAAATACAGTCTTCCTTCCCCTTCTTCCTGAGCCTTCCCCTGCTGTCACTGTCGTTATCTTGCCTTCTGGTGTTGTTTTTTGAAGTGCCAGAGTAGTGAGTTTCAAAGGCAAAGAACAATAGACGATAAAGAAATGTGTCTTTTGTTTCACACATATAAAGCAGTTGTCTTCTGCAGTATGCAATTCCCTTAATAACTGGTCTTAATCTACTATATTGGGGTGATTAGTCATATAGATATTTCTGGACTACTTTTATATTAAATGAATATAAGTCAGCGTTACAATGGACGCGTGTTAAAACAATTAAGAATGGAGTGAGACATTGCATAATTTTGAAAAGTATGGACTGAGTGATTTTCTAAATACATTTGTTCCCATATCACTTGACCACACACTTGGTGCTGGTGGACTTCAAGCATTGATTCTTGAAAACCTTGTCCTTTTGGAGTGCAGGAGTCCCACTGAAGAGATCAGCAGGGATAGAGCTGGAGAATAGCATTTCATCTCATGAATCTCTTCTCTACCACATGACTGCTGCCTGACTTGTAGAAGACAAATTTAGCTTATAGGATTATTAGCTTTAATAAAATCCAAACCAGAGAAATATTCCCAAACTGGAAGGAAAACATGATATAATTTTACACAAGCTTAGGAATATCAATAACCAGTAGATGGGACTACTGTGAATTGAATTGAAAACCATCTTTTAGAATCCTGTCACTGTGGTAGATAAGCACCACTTAAAATGTGGCTTTAATATTTGAAACCTAGAAACACTGCAGCTCAAAGAGATTTTATTAAGGGAGCTGGTGTATTGCTTTGCTAGCTCACTTGAAAGGAGTTTATAGATACTTGTCATAATTATACTGTTCTCATTAAAAGTAAAATTAGCCTATAAAATACTCAGAAGAGACATTTGGAACTTAATAGTCAGTGTCTATTAATCCAAAAGAATGTCTTGCTGGACATTCTGGTCTTGTGTGAACTATGGCAGAAGGAAATCTAGTATTTACTTCAAAGTTTCTCATATCTGTCTTCTTCAGGACACAGTCTGCAGTGTCTGAAACTGGGACAAATATGATACCAAACTTCTGTTCAATGCCAGAAAGTGTATTTAGAAAAGCTGAAGGAGTTCCTGCTGAGGAGAGCAAAAATGATCGCAGAGATGTACTGAAGTAGAAAGCAGTCACAGTCCTGCTCCCCACTACCCCACCCCTGTTGGATAAGAGATGCCTCTTTCCCTCCAATACAGAATAAAACTCTAGAGAAAACCCTGAAAACTTTCATGGAATACAATTATTCAATAAACATGAGCAGTATTTGGGGATGAAGTCGTGGGAATGAACAGGACTGTCTTCGCTCCTGTACAGCTTCCATGGAGTCGTTATCATTTGCCATATTACAGGTAGTTTCCATGGACAAGGAAATGGGTTCAGAAGATAGCAGTTTTGGTGGAGATAAATAGTGCTGTAGGAATGATGCAGATGTGTAAGATTCCTAAATATTGCCTTGGTCGTGAATGCATTTTATAAAAGAATTTCAGGGATTGGAAGCAAGTTAGAGGCAATACTCACTGGAATTTGCATGTTGTGTTAGTGTTTTGCTCATTGAGGTAGTTTTACAAATCTATTTTGTTTGCTGTAGTTAGATTATATTACCCAAAATTGGTCCATGAGCACACTGCAGTGGGTTTTTAGGTAAAAGCAGTATATTTCGCTGCCATGGTGTGTGTATACTTTCTGGAGGTGGGATTAATACCCTTGAATTACATTTTTTTTCCTTGAAACTTCAACGGTTGCAACAATTGAAGTCAGATTTTGAACTCATGAAGAAGAAAATTTTTGTTGTTAAAAAGATAAAACTAATAAAGCTGTAGCAAGTCATCCTTCTGACCCCTAACATAAGCTTTTGTTTTTGCTGTGAGAACCAGGGCACAAACCATGTGCCATCTCGTGGCTTCTGCAGTCACTGCACTTGGTTTGAGAGGACAAGCGTTGGCTGAAATATTTTTCGTGCCCTTTCTTTTCAACTTGCACACAAGTCCTGGTTGAGAGAAGAATTTGGAAATGGGACTCTTTTTAGAGAGAAATAACCTTGTAGGATCCTGAAAACGTGTTGAGGTGAAGCACAGAAATTGGGGGATTTTTTTTTCCTCGCTTCGTGCCATTTTTACACCCGATGATGTCATCCTTGAAGCAATTTGCCATAATTGTTCATCACTCATCTAAATGTAAAGCTCTTTGCAATAGTGAAGTCAGCTCCTGGTTTTGTATTCTACTTGCATTTTGTAATTAAAACAATTAACACTGGCTACTGTGTCCTTTCCATAGAAGCTTTTAGCAGTGTATAAACAGAAGATCACAACTTAACTGGGCCCATTGCTTCACTTAACTGGTTTCAATACAGACAATCACATATTTATTTGAACAGTATAACATCAGGTTATACTTGGATTATGAAGAAAGGCAACAGAGTTACATCCCCTCCCCCCAAAAAAGCAGAAAAAAACCCAACAAAGAAACCCACAACAAAACCAAACCAACCAATTATTATTTTGCAGCCCTGTGTCATATTTGTAAGAATATTTTTGTCCTCCATGTGATTAATTTTGCGGCATATATTAGCAGTTTACCTATGCAAAGTTTCGAAGTACAGTCTTTCACAGAGAATTAAAATGTTTTTCAACAGAAACATGGAATTATAGCCAATAAGTCACTGGAGCACTGGAGCCCAGGCAGGAGCAAATATGGAATGGTATTTGTGTGATCAGGGGTTAACTGACAGATCAATTCATGTGTTAAAGAAGACAGCAGAGCACTTTCTGCAGAGGACCTGCTGTTTCCAGAAGAAGGGGGGAGAGGAGGGCTCCCTTTGCTGCGATACCATCTGCAGCAGGAGACTGCAGAGAGCACGGACAGAACTACCAGTTCAGAAAGCAAAACAGGATGGTGGATGGGTGGAAGGAAGCAAGGCATGTGCAAGCGTTTGCCTGGCAGGTTGATGATGGAACTGTGGCAGGTTACAGGGATTTCACGCTTCCAATACTCCATACAGGAAATTTATGGTCTTATTGCTTGAAATCTCTGAATCACACAAATATAATGGAAATAAATAAATATATATATATACAAAATGTTGAATGAGAACTGAAGATCTATATATATTCATGCTTCTGACAACGATCCTGTTATGTCAGATCAGAAGTGTAAAATAGGAGGATAAAGAAATGTTTTCTCTCCATCTACACAAGTGCTCTTCAGAACTCAGAACTCTGTCTCCTATGTGGGGAAAAAAAGGGCACATTTCCAGTCATTTAAACTGTTGTGTGAGCACTGGCCAAGTCTGAGCACAGTTGAATCTATCTTGATTTCAGCCAGAATTTTGCACTGAAATTCCTTGACTCCATCTGATAATTTGACACCTTTGTGTGACTCCTTCAATTAAATCTCTTTTGCATGTGCTTTGGATCACTTCGTTGTTGCTAAACAAGAAGGTTGTGATATTACATATTAATCTTGAAAAAACAGCAGCACGATTTGGCCTCTGTGAGCAAATGCAATTTCCCTTTAAGCTCTGCATTGAATTGAAACAAAGAATTAACAACACCCACTTCAGCGAGATACTTAATATTAGGAAAAATGTTCTGTTCCAGTGGTCATAATTTCGGCTTTGAAATTTTAAAAGGGAGTCACACAACTTCTGGGCAACAGAAAGGCAAACTTGATTTTCCAAAAATCTCAAAAGTACAAAATGTAAAATATTGTATGAAATTAACAGATGAAGAATTGGAAAGTATTTGAGATGCAGTTCAGGAGTTTGTAATCCAGGTCAGACCTCAGAAACTGGAGAGAAAGCAAAAGAACAAATATCTTTGTAAGTGCAAATACTGGAGGAAGAAAAAAAAAATGAAAAGCAACAAGCTGTAGAAATGTAGACGTGATTGTATAAAGACTTCAAGCTCATATATTGATATTTAATTTTCATAGCATATATATGCAGTAATTTATATTTCAGAGCCCCCTCGGAAGGACTCCAATCCACACTCCTGCTCAAAGATGAGTCAATTTTGATTTCATGGGCTGTTGTTGTGGACTTCGTCCAACCTGGTCTTGGAAATCTCCAAGGATTGAGACTACATAGCCTCTCTGGACATCTTGTTCCAATGGCTGCATTCCTGTAGCTGCTGACAGGATGACAGCTGTGTGATTTTAATTCAGATTTTTCTCCTTACAAATTAAATTCTCCATTTTTGTCCAACTGGCCACAGCTGAGCCCAGAAAAGAAAAAACAACTTCTGTGAGATTGATATTGAAAAAATATCTTCAAAAAAACATAATTGCTCTGCCATTTTACATATTCCATTTATTTTATGGAGTTTATCTTTAGGCCACTTATTATTATTATAATTTTTATCTTTTCTAATTTATTTAGCATTATTTTTTCTCTGTTGTTAATAACTGAGGATTGATTTCACCCTTCCTTGGCCCAACTTACGGTGCTTTATTTAATGTGTATTAAATTATTATGTACCCTTTTTTTTCTGAAGATACTATGTAAATGCAAGTTATATTTAGCTCTTTTGCACGCTTTCCTTTTTTTTTCAACCACATGCTGTCAGCAGTTAACTTCCAAAAACCTTCATTCTTGGCTCAAATCTTGCAGCCTTTGAAGGAACATGTAACGAATATACTAAATTTTGGAAAACTTGTTGAAGCCAAGTGAGGAAGTGTAGGAAACAAATCAGTAATTACCCAGTTTATTGCTGAGAAAACATTTAAGAATTTCATGTGGGTCTCTAAATTTCTTAAACATTTTTGAAAATACTTCTCTTACTGCAGCAGGTTTAGCAGCGTAGCTGATAATTATAATTCAAGGCCAAGTTACTTTACTGAAAACTACAAGTTGATCTTGCTTAACTTTTAATCCTTTTTTTTCTTTCAGAGTGTGTGATTCTTGTAGTGCTCTTTAGTCTGTACAGTGACCTTTTCTAGTATGCAATCATTGCAAATTTATTTAAATAATGTATCTGTTTTGGTCCCGGCTGATTGTCTGTACGATCACTGAACATTAACAAAGGGGACACAAGCTGGCACATGCAGGTAGTTACACGTAAAATTAGATAGATAAAATTGTTGTGTTTTCAATGTTATGGAAAAACTGTGTCTTGATTGAAACTGTTTCAGGAGGCTGATAGGCTAGTATGAACCTTAAATATTCACATATTTTGTTGACCCTTAGAAGCAACACTAAAGAACTCTTCAGAAGAGAGAAAAAAAAGAGGGAGACTCATTAAAGTCACTTCTAAAATAAATATATAGCAAAGATACTGTTATGTACTAAAACCATCTAGAAAAGTGTCAGGGTTTATACTTTCAATCACGTGAAACTGCTCTTAATTATTAATTATATTTGATCAGTCCTTTTGCAAAATTTATTCAGATTTGTTGTATCCATTATTTTGAGTACTACTTCAAGGCTGCCTTTTTAAATGTATTTGATCGGAAAAATGTCATAAGAAATTTAAGAATTGCTATATTAGCATTAAAACTAATCAAAGTTGTATTTAAAAAGGTTAATTTAAATGTAAATGCACTTTGTGTAAATTGAAATATTAATAATGTGCTGTAATTCATTGACTGGGATCAAAAGAATTTAAAAATTACTTTTGTATCAGGTGTTAACTATTTAACAGTAACAAAAAACCCCACTTAATTTGAAAAGTCTAGTCTTCAAAGCATTCTTAAATTTCTCCAGTGTAAAAAAGTTTGCTTGGCATCATGGAGAAATCTAATTTGTGTTTTACAAGTGAAGCTGATGAAATTTTCCAATTTGATTCTGTAGCTCTTGATTCTGTGTTGACAAGTAACCCTCAGAATTCCAAAAAAAAAAAAGGTGAAAAAACCCCCAACAACATGAACTGGTGAAAAACACAGAACTGATAACACCTGCTACTTCTATGATGGCTTGCTTCTACCTGTCCAAAACTCTGTATCCCTTGTAAAGGGGACGGCATTCCACTGACCTGTTTGTCTCCCCTCCTCTCTCTCCCCTCTCTCTCCTGCTGCTGGGGATCCTGGTGTTGGGGATGCTTGCCAACGCTGGCATGAGGAATCCTGCTGGAAGCAGGGCTGCTGGAGGGACTGGGGTATCGGGGTATGTCACCACACACTCAGCACCCCCGTGCGCTTCAGGTGCTGCGGGCAGGGTCACTGCCCGGGGGATATTACTGCACCTTCTGGAGATTTTTGCTGTAGCAAGGGCTCTGCTCTGAGAGAGACTGGATTTGACTGAAGCTACGTCTTGGCCTCATTAATTGTGTCTGGAAGAACTGGGAAACAGCCCAAAGTAGCTCCTGCAGGGCGCTTGGCTCTGTACGAGAACGGCGTCATGCCACCTTCCCTGTGCCCTTCTGCAGTTTGCCCTTGGCAGTGGGGTTTAACCTGGATGCACAACGGCACTCCAGGCAGAATGACACAGGGAGGCAGTGCCAGGCAATTATTGTGCTTCAGATTTCAGCAGTAACTCCTTTTAATGATGCCTGAGCTGTGTAGAAAATCTCAAAGGCGCAACACAGACTTTCGTCTCTTGTTTTGTTCTACATTTGCTGAAGTTAGCTCTTAACTCCTACTACTGCAGAGACTTCTCCAGTACAGACTCACTAAATGAAATGGCTCTTTGTTTAGAAACCCATATGCCCTTTTTTATTGTTTTCATTTGGCACTAACAGCACTATAAATTGAAATCTGATGTTGTCATTAAGAGTACTTTAAGGCTGTTCTCATCAGTCAAGTGCATTAGTTACAATAGCACGGGTTCATCTTAGAATGAGTTGTGTGTTACCCTTCTGCTCAATGTCCCTGACCAGCTGGAGCTCACAGAACTCCACCTGGGAATGGGTGAGGAGCAGGCCACAAGCTGATGGGTCAGGATGAAAGGGAGGGCAGGGACAGGTGGCATCATAGTGGGGGTCTGCTACAGGTCACCCAAACAGGAACACAAAGCAGATGAGTCTCTCTGTAGACAGTGGATCAGTCTCAGATTCCCAGGCCGTGGTCCTCTTGGGGGACTTCACCTTGATATCTGTGAGAGGGACAACATAGCAGAGCATTACCATTCCAGGAAATTACTGGAATGCATTAATGGTAACTTCCTTCTCCAAGTGACAGATGAAACAATGAGGAGAGGTGCTGTTCTGAACGACTGTGGGAAAGTGAGGAATTTGGAGCTCAAGGGCAGCCTGGGCTGCAGTGATCAGGAAATGTAGGAGTTCAAGAACCTTGAACAAGGAGGACACACAGCAGATTCACTATCCTGGACTTCAGGAGAGCAGACTTTGGTCTCCTTAGGGTCCTGCTTGGGATCTCTTTTATCCCACATACTGAGGGATAAATCCCTGGAAAGAGGAGAGGCCCAAGAGAGCTGATTGATACTCAAGGATCACTTCCTCCATATTCAGGAGTGATACACCCCAACAAAGATGAAGTCAGGCATAAATGCCTGGAGGTCTGCATGGATGAACAATGAGATCACGGACAAACTGAAACCAAAAAAGAATTCTACAGGTGGTAGAAGCAAGAACATGTAGCCTGGGAGGAATACAGAGAGATTGTCCAAGCAGCCAGGAATCAGGTTAGGAGTGCTAAAGAATTTACAGATTTATATATGGCCAGGGATGACAAGGGCACAAGAAAAGCTTCTAGTGGTACACTGGTGATAAAAGGAATACCAGGAAAAATGTGGGCTCTCTCCAGAAGGGAACTGGAGACCAGGATATAGAGAAGCTAGAGGTATTGAATGACTTCTTTGCCTCAGGCATCACTGCAAGTGCTCCAGCAAAGCTACCCAAGTCACATAAGTTGCAGAAGACAAACTCCACGGAACCTGATTAGATGCATCCCCAGATTCAGAGGGAAATGGTGGATGAAGCTGCTAAGCCACTCTTCATCGTATTTGAGAAGTCTTGGCAGCCTAGTGAAGTTCCCACTGATTGGAAAAGGGGAAATATAACCCCTGCTTTTAGAAAGAGACAAAAGGAAGAGCTAGGGAGCTGCTTGCTAGTCAGTCTCATCTCTGTCCTTTGCAAGGGAGCAGTTGGGTATTGTTGTTTCCACATGAATTGTTCACCTCTTTCTTATACCCCCTGTCATGTTACTGTTCATTTTATTTGCTCATTGCTATTTCCAGCAAATTGTTCTTTTCTCAACCTGTGATCTTTACCTTTTCATGCCTCCAGCTCTCCACTCCATCTTGCCACAGACAGAAGGAGAAAGGGGGAGCAAGCATAGGGCACGTAGTTTGAAGAGTCTCAGTGGAAGAACTAAATTAGGGAGTATTCCTAAACCACGGCAACTGAGGTCAGCAGCTCAGTGTCCAAAGGGAGAGCACTGATGAGTGGCGTTCCTCAGGGGCTGGCATCGGGATCAGTGCTGTGTAACATCTTTTGTGGGTGACACAGACAGGGGATTGAGGGCACCCTCAGCAAGCCTGTTAACAACACCAAGCTGAGTGCTGAGGGAAGGGATGCCATCCCCAGGGACCTGGACAGACTTGAGAGATGAACCTGTATGAACCTCATGAAGTCCAACAAGGCCGAGTGGAAGGTCCTGCACATGGCTTGGGGCAATCCCAACTACCAGTACAAGCTGGGAGGAGAATTGGGACTGAGAGCAGTCCCAGGAAGAAATATCCGGGGGTGTTGGTGGATGAGAAGCTCAACATGTCTCAGCAATGTGCACTCACAAGCCCAGAAAGTCAACCGTGTCCTGGGCTGCACCCAGGGCAGTGTGGGCAGCAGGGCCAGGGAGAGGACTCTGCACCTCTACTCCGCTCTTGTGGGACCCTCACCTGGAGTGATGTGTCCAGGTGTGGAACCCCCCCACCTAAGAAGGATGTGGATGTGTTGCAGAAAGTCTGGAGAAGGCCACAAAGGTGCTCAGAGGGCTGGAGGACTTCTCCAGTGAGGACAGTCTAAGACAGTTTAAGTTGTTCATACTGGAAAAGAGAAGGCTCTGGGGAAAACTTATGGCATCTTCCGGTGCCAAAAGGGAGCCTATAAGAAAGATGGGAACAAACTTTTTGGCAGGGCCTATTCTGGTAAGACAGGGGGTAATGGCTTTAAACAGAAAGAGGGTAGACTTGGATTAGGTATTAGGAGGAAGTCCTTCTTTGTCAGGGTGGTGAACAGTTTGCCTAGAGAACCTGTGGATGCCACATTCCTGGCAGTGTTCAAGGACGGGCTGAACAGGCCTCTGAGCAACAGGAAGGTTCCCTGCCTATGGCAGAGGGGTTGGAACTGGATGATCTAGTCCCTTCACCCAAACCATTACAGGATACTGTGATTCTAACAGAACTACTAGATAATGTTTACTTAATGGTAACCTTCAAAAAAAGTCCTATTTTAAAGGCTGTAAAAGGACTAATGTGTTTTACATTTAATCCATGTTTATTTATTTGCTGTTTTCATTATGTGCTTTACCTCATTACTTTTAATTTCAACAAGAATATAATGAATGAAAGTCTGTGATAATTTGGTTGATACTGTCAGTAAGATACTTATGACTGTCACAGGACAGGGATGAGAAGTAAAATCCAAGGCCCATTAAATTGTGAATCCTAGTTTCTTTAATGAAGTACAAAAATTAATTAACATAAATTTGCTAGATCCACTCATAGATACACTGGTGGCTTGTTTCTCCTTTACAGCACCATTCAAGCTGAACTTGAAAGTGTCTTGGCTAGCATATCTTCTTCTTTAATATGTTTACCAACTCTCAGGTGGATGCTGAAGCATTTTGTAACAGAACTGCTAATAATTTGCAGTAGAGAATCTCTTGGTGAAGGTCTGAAAATGTATTTCTTGGTACCTGAAATATCAAAATGAGAGCAAGAAGCAGGAGGAGGCTTGGAAGTGCCTTTCTCTTATGACAGAAATACTTATAATAGAAAAAATGTGTTGCAATGTCTCAGCTAGGGGAATGGAAGTATAATCAGAAGCTTGAATATTAGAGGCTGAAACAGATGTGGAGAGTGAAGAAGGGAAAGGTGAAGGTGGAAGAGAGCAGAACCAGTTGGAAAAGCTGCCGTGAGGACAAAGAAACCTGTACCTTACGCAGCACTGTCTGGGAATCTGAATCAAGCAGATGTAGAAAAGACTCTACATTTCTTTTTTTATTGCTGATGTTATAACAAAAAAATAAAAATAGGAAATGTTTAAGTGTATTTCAAGGCAAAACTCTGGTTGAGATAAATTATAGACTTAGTAAAAACCAAAGTTACTTAATCAGAGAAAGTAATTATTACATCATAGCTGTCACAGCTGAATTTGATATTGTCATGGCTTCACCCCAGCCAGCAGCTCAGCCCCACACAGCCACTCACTCCCCTCACTGGGAGCTCCTCTCCAGGGAGAGCACTGGAAAGGTCAAAGTGAGACAACTCAGGGTTGAAATAAAGACAGTTTAGCACATAAATCAAACAGTGCTTGTGCAAGCAAACCAAAACAAGGAATTCATGCACCACTTCCCATGGTCAGGGAGTTGTTCAGCCATCCCTAGGACAGCAGACCATCACACCTAATGGGAACTTGGGAAGAAAAGCATCATCACTCCAGCTGTGCCCCACTCCTCCTTCTCCCCTGACTTCACCTGCAGAGCATGACTCCCTGTGGTCTGGAATATCCCTGTGGTCTGGAATATCCCTGTGGTCTGGAATATCCCTGTGGTCAGTCAGGGTCAGCTGTCCGGCTGTGTCCCCTCACAGCTCCTTGTGCACCCCCAGCCCCCTCGCTGGTGGGGTGGGTGAGGAGCAGCAAAGCCCTCAGCTCTGTGTGAGCTCTGCTCAGCAGTAACAAACCCATCCCTGTGTTACCAACACCGTTTCCAGCACAAATCCAAAACGCAGCCCTGTACCAGCTACCATGAAGAAAATTAACTCTAGCCCAGCTAAAACCAGCAAAGGTGGGCAGAACTGATAACATCTTTTACTATTAGAATGGCTTGATTCTGTCTGTACAAACATTTCTCAGTGTGTAACGTTGAAAAAATTTAAATGTTAAGCTAAAATTTTCCATGTTCTGTGTCTGCCTCAAGCTAGCTGATCTGACTATTTTTTATCCATAATAATTTAGTCATTTATGGACTGATGTTTCTGTATTCCTGACATTCCAGCACTTCCAGAAGAGCCAGATTATTTTCTTTAATGGTGGTGCTTTTGAAAATGCAAACAAATTTGGCTGAGTTACAATCCAGAATTCACAAAGGCTCTCCATATATTTGCTAGCGATAATAATTAAGTCTTCAAAGAGCTATTTTTTCTTGCACATGCTGAACGTTCTTACTGCTCCCACTGCTAACCAAAGTGCATGGGTATTATTTTCCCAGGGATTACGCATGATTAGCTTCAAGATGAGTTAGCCTTTTGCCATAACAAGTCGCTCCATCCTTGGATGTGTATATGTTTATTGGAACTGAAAGCACAGAGTCTTTCTGTTCTATGCCACAGTACAATAAGTCTGACTGAGAAACAGACTGTATGAGTTTGGGAACAGGTCTGTGTTAACACAGCCACATTTTGAGTTGGAGTAGCTTTGAAACTGGGCATTAGTGGTTATATGAACCCATCTGTCTTGGTGGGTTCTGTGAAAGATGGGATAAGGATAGTGCAGCTGGGAACCAGGACGAGAGAGAGGAAACATAATGACTCAGATAACAAACTCTAGGGCAAATTGGAGCACAGGAAAATAAGAAAAGACCAACCAGCAAACAAACAAACCCAAACTGAAAGCCTAAACTCACTTTCACACTGATTTTGAATGTTTGATTTATTCATGCTTGATAATTCAGTATTTGCTCAGCCTTGTAAAGCAGCCGAAGTGTATGAGAAAATTCATGTTGACATCAGATGCATTTTTTGGTGGTTTTTTTGATCTTGTTGCAAATTAGACCCAAAGCTTTCAACTTCAATAGTGAGAAAGCTAGGCATATGCAATGACCACAGGTGATAATGTTATTTTAAATGGCTTCCCTAGTGAAACATAGAAACACTTTGCCAGAAGAGCTGGTCAAAGCCAGCAGGCACAAGAATAAGTAAGTCATATCCATAAGATCTGGGTTGTCTGTACACACTGTTGTGCTGCAGATGAGACAGGAGTCTTGAAAACAGTTTCCTCCAGATAACCCCAATATAATTCCAAAGAGAAAGGAAAAAAAAAAATCATACTCTTTGCTGTTCCTAAGATATCACAAGTTACATATTTTCTTCAGACCAAGGAATATGCTTTGCCCAGTTAAGCAGTAGGTACATATGACATTCCATATGGGTAAGTGACTTTAGCGATCATTCTGGAAAGCATAATCAGATGACAAATATAACATCTGTTTACATATTTCCATTAGAGATAACTAACATTCTTTTCAAAGTCACCCTCAGGGTCTGGGGAGATAATCGTGGTTCATTACTGGAGAAACTGGGGATTATTCTTTTTGTAGTTAACATCAATAACTACAGAACTGCAAAAAGTCTAGTAAAATATGGAAATTACCACAATCAGAATGATTTAGAATCCAACGGGATCTGCCTTTAGAAGCAGAAATGTGACTGCAATAAAGACAGGAATACTAAAAACCAGATTCTGAACTGTTTAAATGTGGTGTTTATTTGCATACGGGCAGGGAGACAGAGCTTTAATTCTCTGTCCCTTCTGATCAGCCCTACCCTGGGCAGTGCATACATGCTAAGGTATAGATCAGTGCACTGTTCAGTGTCAAGCCCAGTTTTGTTCTGGTCATTGTGTCTCTCAGCCATTTGTGAGACAGGGTTAAAGTCACAGCAAATAGGGACCTTTCCTCAATGAATAAATTTTGCTTATTATAAATTGAGTAAGTGGGCTGTTCTGTATCACCAACTTTCTAGATTCAAACTATGAGAGGAAATTAATTACTTTTCAGGATTGAAGCTTAATTGTGTCTGAACTGCTGCCTTTTGAATGTTATGATATATTTACATTTTACAGATGGATTGAAAGCTTTTGTGAGGAAAAAAATGTAATTGAAAATAATTGTCACATAGGCAGTGTTGGCTAGCTGGTGAGTGTGGTGAGCATTTCTCTTACAGATTAGTTCAACTAAAATACCACAGTCCCAGAAAAAACCCATGTGCTATTTATTCATCTTTTTGCTGTGTTTGAGCCCACTGGTTTATGCTGAGCCCTCTAGGTCACTGAGAAGCAAGGTTCTCTCTCTAACCCCTTTTTAGATGACTGGAACCAGCTGTTAAGGTCCTACTATCAGAATTCTTTCATGTATCCTGATATGCACCAATCCCAAAGCACTCCAGACTTCTAGGTTTATCGTTTTACAGTTTTCCAGATGTTTGACGGTCAAAGCAAAGAGATGTGAAGATTGCAAATGAGATTTATCAATTTATTTATTTTAAGCGACACTGGCACCCAGTTCCTTCCCTCAGCAGAGGAATACTCTAATCAGTCAGGCAAATCCTACACAGCCGTTTCTGACTTCCATGCTGGACCCGCACTGAGAGCAGAGCTGTGCCATGAAGTTTTTCAAGGGGTTGCATGGGGCTGAATGCTGTTTGTGAATTGGCTGCAGAGATGGAACAGGTGGTCCTGGTGAGCACCGCGTTGACCATGAACCTGCCCTTGCAGTAAGAGAGGCCAAGAGCCCCCCAGGCTGCTCTGAGCCGAGCCAGCAGGTTGCAGATGATAATTCCCCTCTGGTTGGTGCTGGTTCCTTTCCACCCCAACTATTCCATGATCCTGTGAGCGGGTCTGCATGAAACCATGCTCACACTGTCCTTGGGTTGCTGACAGGAGTAAACAGAAAGCATGGCAGCTCAACTGGAGCTGTTTTGTTCGATTGGTAACTAGGGAGGCTACCAGAAAATATATTTTTGACTGCTCTTGAACTATTTGTTAACATCAGTAGATTTGGCTGAATGGTTTTTAATCTAGAAAAGGTTCTGGAGGTGGCTGAATTCATCTCACAAGGAGAGGTTTAAAAGACACAGTAACACAGCCCATATGTTGATTACCTGTCCATGTAGACACATAGAAAACAAAGATGTGTGCCTGATCATTTCTCCTGATCCTGTGAGGAAGAGTCTGGTTGGTCACTTCAGTTTGGAGGTGAAGTTCAAAGTAAATGTCATGGAATTTATTGATGTTACATGTTTTACCTAAGGAAGTAGAGTACATCCCAGATGTTGTGTGGTGGCATTAAAAAAAAAGTCTATAATGATGGATCAACTTAATGATTTGTTTTATTTTGGGTGGGGTTTTTTTTGTTTGTTTGTTTGTCTGTTGGGGGTTTTTTTTGTTTTTTTGTCTTTTTTTGGTTTTTTGTGTGGGTTTTTTTTTTTGTGTGTGGTTTTTTTTTTTTTTTTTTCCTGTCGAAACCAGAATGTATCTTGCAGTATTTATTTGTCTGTGTTTTGATGCTTAGAAAATGGAAAAACATGAAACAACTTTCAGTCTACCTTTTAGCAAAGGGATTAGGGTAGGACTCAGATTCTGGAAGGTGTGTGTTTGAGAATGGGGGAATCAATGTCAAGTGTTTTCAGCTTTAGCTTAGAAGTGACGAGGATCATCAAGTCTTGGTTTGTTTGTTTATTTATTTTTAGATTTAATATTTATAGTCTGAGAGTTCTGGTGTTCATCTGCTCTCTTCCATGACACATTTAAGTTAGAGTCACAGGCAATTCCATCCATAAAGAGTTGTTGTCAGCCAAAATGAATCTGGCTGGGTTCAGGGAATAAGTACCTGATGGCTAGGCTTTGCTATCATTACTGACCATGCTAAAAATCAGCCAAGATGAGCTTAGGCAAGACATCCTGCACTCACTGTCAGGCTTCTCTTACTAAGGGTAAGATCTTTTCTTTTTTTTTTTTTTGCTGTGCTGTATCTACTTCATTGGAAGACAGGTATCTCAACACAGAGGGTCTCATCACTGTTGGCCAGGATTGTCTGGTTTTGATGGTCAGCTTGTTCAGGATACTGGACTAAGATACTCTGAAGAGTGGAAAGGTTTGGTTTTAGGTCAAGATCTGTTGGACTTGTGAATCTGTTGAGTCAAATCCAGAGTAAGCTCAAGACTGACTGTTAGACTCCATGGACACCATACCTTGGGTGTCTGAATATATAGGCTGCTGTGGAAAATGAAATCCAATTTCCAGTAGTTATGTAAACATTGCTTTTATTTTGCTTTCATGTTTTGAACAGGTGTAATCAAATACAGTCTGAGTCATGGTGTGTATTTTGTGTTAGCTGAAGCAGAAGACAGCCTATTTCAGTAAGGGCAAAATATTAACTTCTAATATTGATTAAATATGAACTTCTGTTTTAATTGGGCATGTAGATTACTTTTGGATGGCAAATACATATATATATTGGCAAAACACTGCTGGCATCTTTACAAATGATTTCTGTACAAAGAAAAGTGAATCTCAAATGCCTTAGAAGAGAAAAATCATGAAGATAATTGAAGGTCATAGAAGACATTCAACAGAGAAGTTATTTGCATGCCTTTATGTAGATAATTGGTTTTTGAATTTTGCTGCCAAAATTCCAGCTGTAACATAAATGATTTTATGCCTGTAAAAGTTTTGTGAATTATTTTGTTGTGAGAAGAGAAAAATGTCTGAATATTTTCTAAATCTACCCAGGTTGCTTTCAGCTTGGAACACAACATTTGTAACTCGCAATTATGCACGTGTGTCCTCAAATATCACAGAAAACACAGGAGCAGCATTGAGGAACACGCTCAGTGCAGGGAGCTCAGTGTGGAGCTTCTGCTGGAGCTGCAGGTTGAGCTCTGGGGGCGGGGGCTTGAGCCAAGAGGCCGTGAACAGCTGAAGGGCACCTGTGGGGGCCCATCCCAGTGACTGGACACAGCAGGAGCCAATGACTCCGGATTTCTCAGCATTTAGAACATAGGGGGTAAAAGCCCAGGGTTTTTTACATTGTCTGGGTTCCTTCCTCAAAGCCAGCAGCTCAGGCTGTTATTTTGTTGTTCATTGCACCGAGATTAAATTGTTTTAAGGATCTGGATAGCTGAGACACTGTTATGGGGAACTGGTAAGGAAACCTGGTGTGGCTGGCTGGGTGTAGGAGTGTGTTGCTGCAGAGGTTTCAGCTCAGGTGGAGCAAGTGTGGCTGTCTGAATTGCTCTTGTATGGTCAGACAGGGAAGTTTCCTTAACAGCAGGTCCTCCAGGAACTGTGTCTGTGCTCCTGATTCCCTGATGCCTTAAATTTGTGAGCTGTGACTGGGCAGAACGTAGCTGTAGTGGAGACCACATGCTACATGTAGGGCAGTCCTGGAGCTGAGACTGGTGGCCCCAGACTGGGCTGAAATGGGGTCTGGGAGTGAGGGTAGCACATGGGAAGGTGGACAGGGGCAATCAGCCTCACAGTCCTTCAGGGCTCAGACAATCCTGCTGGTTTTAAATTGTTGGTTATAGGTGCATTGTCCTGCAAACAATAAAGGATTTAGAAAACTTGCAATTAAACCCTCAACTCTGTCAAACAGATACTTTGCCTGCAAACTTCAAACACCTAATCCCATGACAATCTACTAACAGCTGCCAAACATTGTTGACAAAAATGTATTATTTCTTTTCTGAAAGAGAACAGACTGTTAGTATTTAATGCAATTTAGCGGTTTCTTCTGCCACGTTGGATGTCCTAGGATAATGAGTATGAGGCCGATTTATTTTGGATTTCTGTTTTTTATAATTTCTTCAGTTTTCTCACATTCTGCTAGTTGGCAGATACATAGTGTGGATTTTCCAGAGTGAAATAGTTGGTCTTCACCTGCCAAGATCTGCAGTTAGTATTTTTTAAAAAAAACAGTTGGAAGGAAATAGTCAGGTAAGCAAGACTGAGCTGACTCAACTTAATTTTGGAAATATGAAATAATTGTCCCTTCTACAAAGCAATCAGCTTCATTTACATTAAAGTAATTTTCTTATGTGATTTATATTTGCTGGGTGTTTCCAGCAGAGACACCAAGACTAACTGACCAGTCAAACATCAAAAGATGTGCTAGGGGACATTTGTTGAGCAAAGGAAGCATTTGCAGCACTTCTGTAAGCATGAGTGGTTTAATAAGCTAGGAAACTTGTTTCGGATCACATTGATGGTATTTTTTTTCCTCTAACATTGAATCACATTTTCTTTTCTGCAGCTTGTGTTGAGTTGCCTTTGCCTTTTTATCTGAAGTTTGGCTTGTCTGTAACCATACATTGAAGAAGATGGTTGTGGGAACTGACAGTGGTCAGATTTTAGGCTTCAGGCACTGGCTAAGACAAGCGAGTAACTCTCTGATTCCAGCCTAGGAAAATCCTAAGGAGGAATCCACATAATCCTTGGGAGGTGAAAAACAGTTAGTAGGTGGTGTTTTTCTAACTTGTTTACTGGCAAAGATGTTTACAAAGAGGTGTAGGCTCTAAATGACCAGTCATAGTCATTGTACCAAAGTACTGTGTAAAAAGAGGGGTTTGAAGAATAAAGATCACTCTCACTTGCTGTAATAAGCCTGAGAGTCCATGTCATTGTTATAGTGCCATCCTTAAAACAATAACCACAGATGGTCAGCTGGATTTGTTCCTTAGCACCTTTTCTGGCTCAAATGATATCACATGCTCCAGTCCATTGATGCTCTTCATTTGACTCCAGTTTGTTCATCTCTCTTTTTCTGCCCAAAAGAGACATAGTACTTCAGAGGTGTTTTCATAACTCTCACTTTCCTTGATGTCTTCCTGTACTCCCATTAATGCAGACCACTATATGGTTTACCTTGATTGCTGTGAGGACACACTGCTGCTTCCTGTTCAACTTGTCCATGCTGTCCATCTCAGCATCTTCTCTGCAAGTCTGCTCCCAGCCAGTCAGTCCCCAGCCAGTTCTGTTGCATGGGAGTATTCTTCCCAAGGTGCCAGATTTCACATTTCTTTCCTTGAATTTCATGAAGATTATTCAAGTGTACTTCTCCAATTCATCAAGATTCCTATGAATGACAGAGATGCTGATCAGTAGACCAAAGCTCCCTCCAGGCTGTGAACTTTCTGTTTTAATTTGCTCTGTAACCATCCCACAGACTGAAATCAAGAAGCCCACCTTTTAGTTCCCCAGATCCTCCTCTTACCCTTCTTGAAGATGGATACAATATTTGTATTTTTCAGTTGTCAAGGCTCTTCCTGACACCACGCCCTTACAACAACAAGAGAGGTCTCACTACAATGTTGGCAAGTTTCATAAGCGCTTTTGAAGAACTCCCATCCAGTTCCATGGACTTCTGTGCATCCAATTTACCTAGGTGGTCTCTAGCTTCATATTTTCGTGTTGTAGGTAGCACTTCCAGCCTTGAATTCTACTGGTCCTTGTAGGGTCTAGGGAAACTGGCGAGCTGAACTTGCCTATAAACATTGAGAAAGCAGAATCACTTCACAGTGAAGGCTTTTCCACGTCTTTGTCACTATACCCCCACATTTCTTTTTGTCTTGCTTGTGTTGCTGGTGTACCTCTGGAAAGCTTTTTTGTTACCTTTAATGTCCAGCTCTAGTTTTGATTTCAGTAGCACTCCAGTAGCTCTCTTTCAAGAGAATAGCTTTTACTGTAAGTAACACTGTATGCTCAGTTTCACTACTCTGAAATACTGTCTGAGAAGCACTAAGTTATAGTTCTTTATTTCTTCCTAATGATGAATTTTCGTTGAACTCTTCTCTAAAACTTTCTGTATTGCCTTCACAAGCCTCCACATTCGTTAGCTGAAAGTGATCTGGAGCACAGTTGTTGATAAATGCATTTTTTTCCTGTTGTAATTTTTTGCAATCATTATATCTATTTAAGAACATATTTAGAAACAGTTATTTTGGCATAAAGGCAATTTACTAATCAGTCATTAGTCATAAGGGAACAAAATTATGTCTGATTGAAATGAAAGATGAACATGTCATCATGAACTAGTTAAAAATACACTTTCACATTCGAGCAAAGTTTTATTTTTAATAAAGACTCATTCACTGTGTTTGGTGGTACTGAGACAAAAATTCAGGAAAAGTGCTGTCCACTCTTCCAGAGGTACCTTCCAATGGCAATGTTTTTTTCTCCTGATACCATCCAATCCATGTTAATTTATTTTCATCTCCTGAGCTATATTTATATATACATTATAGAAGAATTATAACCATAACTTCCAACGAGGCTGCCAATTTAAGTTTTGTTGTACAGTGACTAAGTTCTGTGAATTAACAATTCACTTCAGAGGAACATTTCGTCTTTACTATAGTGATTGTTTACAATATTTTTTTCCATTTCTCACTTTGAGACAACTAACATTGTTCTGTTTATGGAATTTAAGTAATGTGTATGTATATATGTATATGATTTATGTACATAAAATGAAATCCTTTGTATAAATGAAGATAGTGGTGCATCATACTCTTAAGAAACACTACAGAGAAGAAAAGCCATGGAGTATTGCTGTAATATACTTGTAAACTAATGTTATTGAAGTCAAACTGGACACAAATCTAACACATATCAAAAGGGGGTAAAAAATTCTATAGCATAGCATGGTATCAACACCACATTCTTTACTGAAGGATAAAGAGATTGAGTTTTAAGGTGTAGCATGTGGTGTTAAAAAACCCAAATTGCACAAAGGTTCTCTTAAATTAATCTGACTTACTCCAGGACATTGATGAAATTATAGTTTGCCAAGAATGGTCTTGCAAAGAGCCTGTAAGTGTGTGGACTGTTTTTATAAATCTGTACTACCAGTATTCCAGAGATTATTAATTTTGTTTGGTTTTGTTTTTTTGTCATAGTGCTCTGGTCACTAATTTATCACTAACAGCTTGCTCTCACACAAACCTGCAAAGGTCTAATCCTCTTTAGACTGCATAAAACTGGAAGAAAAAAATTGAATGCTTATGGTTTGGAGCTGACCTATGAGAGACTAGTTAATAGACTGAACAAGCAGACTAACAAACCCCAGGAACCTTTCATTGTAAACTCGTGATTACTGAGAGGGATAAAGAATGATGAAGTAAAATTAGAGAATAGAAATAAATGGGTGAAAGCGAGGAGATGGAAGTTGAAAGTAATTCAGGTGAATGTTTCTCAGAGTGAGAGCTATTTGACCAAAGAGCAGCTTTGTTTAGCTAAATCTTGGAATGTATTTTAATAAATGATGCTAAGCAAAACAAAAGCCTTGCAATACGCATTGTCAGTACATGACTACTCAACTGTTCTTTGATTTGCCCTTACTTCACCTTTAGGAATGCAGACCATAGTTCTGTGAAATCCGCCTTGTCTTCTACCCTGTATCCTTCTATCCTATAACCTTGTCTCTGAGCTGGAGAGATGTGGGTTTGACTGATGAACCACTCACTGAATGAGGCGTTGATTGGCAGGTCAGACTCCGAGAGCTGTGGGCAGTGGCTCCATGTCCAAGTGGAGAGCAGTGACCAGTGGTGTCTCCAGAGGTCAGCCTGTAGCACTGTCCTTGCTGGTGACATGGCCAGAGGATTCAAGTGCACCCTCAGCAAGCCTGTGGATGATTCCAAGCTGTGTGGTGTGGTAGTCATGCTGGAGGGAAGGGTTGCCAGAGGGACCTTGACAGGATTGAGAGGTGGGTCTGCAAATTCCTGAAGTTCGACAAGGCCAAGTGAAAGGTCCTGCTCATGGGTTGTGACAATCCCAAGTATTGGTACAGCTTGGACGAGAACTAGGACTCAGAGCAGTCCTGGGGAGAAATATTTGGGGGTGTTGGTGGATGAGAAGTCCCACATGTCCCAGCCATGTGCACTCACAGCCCAGAAAGCCAACCATATCCTGGGCTGTATCCACAGCAGTGTGGGCAGTAGGGCAAGGGAGGGATTGTCTTTCCCCCCACTCTGCTTTAGTTAGATCCCACCTGGAGTAGGATCCACAACACAAGAAAGAATGGACGTGTTGGAACAAGAGCAGAGGACAGCTGCTAAGTTAGTCAGGGGGTGAATGCATGCTGTCAGAGTTAGTGCTCTGGAAAAGAGACGGCTTCTGGAAGACCTTAGAGTAGCTTTCCAGGACCTAAAAGGGTGCAAGAGGGATGGACAGGGACACACCACAACAGCAGGTAGTGATGGAGCAAGGGGGAATAACCTTAACATATAAAGGAGGGCAGTTTTAGGTTAGCTATGGTTAAGAAATTCTTTACTCTGAGGAACTGGGGCAGGTTGCCCGTAGAGCTTGTGGATGCTGTGTGGTGAGAGTGGTAAAAGCCAGGATGATGGGGCTTTGAGCAAAGTGCAGTGGAAGCTGTCTCTCCCTATGGCAGAGGAGTTGAACCTAGATGAATTTTAAGGTCCCTTTCAATTCTAATCATTTGATAATTCAATGATTCTTTAAGTTGTGAAGGCTTCAGTTTTGGGTAGCTCATTTTTTGTGGCCTTATTTCTTCCAATCGTGTTTGCCATCTGAAATTAGAAAAGAAATCTGAGATTTCTACCAAAAGGAAAAGGAGGCCAGATTTGTTTGAATTACCTAAATGTAATTTGCCACTTGACAATAAATAATAATTTTTTCCTTCAGAAGCTAATGTGCTTTCTTTGTGGTTGTGTTATGTAGAACAGATTATTTTCCTCATACAGCAAGTGGTTCTAGGAGAATTCATGTCTTGTAACTGAGGGTGTCTTTCCTGGATTTCTGATGCTAAAACATCCTCACAATTAGGTCTTCTCTTTTTAAAACTATGTAGCTATGAATAGCAGGCTGTGTTTACATCGATTTATGTGAAGAAACTACTTTTTATCTTAGCCATTAGCTTGCTTTCCTTTATTTGTGCAGTGCTAGCCTGAGAATTGTGGCTGGTTTGACCTACTATACAAGACAGACTCTAGAATTCTACCTTGTCCATCCTGCATTAAGCTCAAAAACCTCCTCAAAGCAGAGAGCAATGGGTCCAGCCTTTGAGGTCACTTGGTACAGCTTGGTTTTACTCTTCCAAGTAGTGAAGACAGTTTAGAGCAACTGTGTATATGGGTAAAGCTATTTTCATTATAGAGCCATCAGGGATTCATCTTGCTTCCAAATCACCCTTTCTTGTTTCAGGGACTGTGCCCGTCATTTAAATACACAGCACGTTGACCTGTATGTAATTCCTTTGCAAAAACGTGCTAGCATATTTCTGCTTGGGAAACATTTTTAGATAATGTTTTCAACTGAAGTGAAATCTCAAGGGTGGCCATGTATGAACTGTAGAGAAACTGATTTTTGTTATTCTTTTAATATTGAATCAGTTATGTTCCATCAAATGGTTTTGCTTTTGTTCTGAAGTTCACGATATTCTGTTAAGCCTTTGCTTTCCAAAGGCTGAAGAGGGAGCTTAGTAAGTTGAATTCTTGGTAATGTATGTTTTAAACTTGTCCTTTTTTTGGTTGTGATGTGTACTCACATCTTTCTGCCTTCCATTCATCTGCAGTGGAAGCTTATAACTGGCCCATAACAAGACAGTGACAGAACTGTGTCAAACTCTTCAAAGATATATTAAGAACATAACACAAATTGCTTTTAGCAATTTCCCATTGTGTGCTCATAAAATTAAGTTCGTTCAAAATCAATCTAATGGGAAGTAATCAGTTAGAAAGGATATTGTCATAGGCACTACACCCAAAAAAGATTGTCTGAGCCAGCTAATTGGCATTTGTATTTTCTATATGGATAGCCAGCATTGGAATAAAAATTCTAGCTCGGTTACATTGTCCTCTTCCTTTATACAATTCACACTGTGCATGTATCTGCAATATAACTGTAATAAGGCTCCTGATTAGCTCATTCTATGGATATATGCTGAGTATTCATGGAATACTTTTCTGCTTACATTTCTACCTGAATGGAGACCCGGTATAGTTGAATTTCATTTTCTAAATCAAAAATCACCTGTTGTAAATAGGTGCATCCCCAGCTCCCTTGCCATTGTGGCAATATGAGGAGGAGAAAAGATTTTGGCTCTGTGTAATTCCTGCTCAGCAATAACAAAAATGTTATCAATTATTTGAACTAAATTATCAACCCTGTGTTCAGCACAAATCAAAAACACAGCCCCATACCAGTCATGGGGAAGAAAATTACCTCTACTCCAGCTGAATTCAGCACAACACCTCTACCTGAAAATAGCAGGTTCAGTAAGGGAAGTTCCTGTATTGGCATGGAAATGCTCTTGTATTTCAGTCCACTGAAATTTTATGACTCTTTGATTCACTTGGATGTGAAATTGGTAAACCTGCTGCGCTGTTCTCCACCAGCTTTGACATGATTGACTATGACTTAATATTCCCAGCTGAGGGTTGTTTTCTTCTCTTGATATAGTTCCCTTCCAAACGCTTGTCATTTTTCTCTTTCATTGGATCTTGATTTCTAAATGATTGTCCTTATGTTAACCCTAGGACATGCAGCTAACACTGAAAATGGATATGTTTGTGTTTGTAGCTCCTTAAGCTCTTCTAGCCTCTGATAAAAATGAAAAGAACATGCCCTTGCTCATGCAGACAGATACATTGTGCAAGCAACTGTGTCTCAGTTCAGTGCTAATATTTTTTTGCAAAACCTCCAAGATTGAGGGCCATCCTGTTCTGTAAAGGATATGGGGATCGTGCTTTTCTTTTTTTAAGTAAGCAGAATATTACTCTTGAAAATCATTGGTAGATTTTCTTAATGGTGTTTTTTTTTTAAATAGCTGTCTTTTATTATATTTTTCTTCTTCTACAGTTTTATTTTTGGTGTTGTACTATTGCATGCTTCTTGTGTTGAATACCAAGAGGAAGAGCGGAGTAGATAGACCTGAAATAGAAGCTGAGTTGTTTTATTTCAGCTGTGTCTTTCCCCACCTCTTACTTTCTGGTTTCATTAAAGTGTTGCTGGTTTTGTTTTTGGTTTTGTTTCTTTGCTTTGGGTTGGTTTTTTTTTTTTTCTTTTTCATTTTGCATATGAATAGTTATGAAAATCAAATTATCTGTCCAAGATTTCCTGGGTAGCAAGGTACCTTGGGTAGGAATTTCCATGGTAGCAATGACTTATGCTGGATCAGTTGGCTCCTGGCCTGATCTTGGACTAATCACCACCATTCCTTCTAGCCCATGTCACCACTGAGAATGTTATTTCTATACAAGATTACCATTCAGTAACCAGTAAACCAAACAAAAAACTTACAAAGAAATTGCCTTTGACTTTTTTCAGTAGATTCACTACTGTGTTAGTAATTGTTCATACTACTTTTCCTTCAAAAAAAGGATTTATGGAAATTTAGGGTCTCTAATAGGTTGGTTCAGTCCATGTTTTTTACTCTTCTTTTATTCTCTACTTTTTAATAGTTGCATAACATTGCATTCTTGGTTGGAGGGAAAAATCTGTTACTATGTCTAAATCGTGTTTGCCTGTGATTGTAGCTTCCCTTTCAGAACTCTATTAATAATTTTTGTTTCCCATATGCACTTTTTCTTTCCCATATGCACATTTTTGCCTGAAGCAAACTATTCTCAGCATTTATTTTTGGTGTATGTCCAACATTGCTCTAATCCAGTTACAGTTATTTGTGCTGGTACAATATCAGCTAAATCTATTTGCTCCATTTTGTCATGCCTACTTAATATTTTAAAAAGAAAATTAGTGAGATTTTCCCACAACAGTATTGGGTCAAACACAGTTCACATTGTGTATCGTACAGTATTCAGTTTTGCTTTGTGCACCAGTTACTATCAAATTAGGATTCCAGTTGGGCATGTGGATTTGAGCCATGTGTTAATCCAAGTTCATCCAGAGGTGCGTGCCATCCTCTCTAACACAACGGTTCAATTACAGCAGATGAAATTGCATTATCTTTTGAATCCATCTTCCCATGTTGTCTGGCAATTAGTTGCACATATGCATCCCATATCCAAGTGCTTCTCACATAGGCAGGGACAACCTTTAAAAAAAAGTTTTGGCAGTAAAATAATTTATTTGTAGGAATTCTTTACTAATTTTTAAAGTATGAAATACCCTGGACCTACCCAGCGCTTCTAGGCTATGTTCAGTGGTGTGAAATTCCTTAGAAACACCTCCCCCCACCTCCTTTTGCTACATTCTGATAAGAGGCTATTTGAAATATACTGTTTAACATGAATGTTACAGTCAAAAGGATGCCATTGTAGTCCTGCATTGTTCTGGCTGGGGTACGCTAAGGTTGCTAAAAGGTCATCCACTGCTTTACAATGTAGGGCTAGGGAGGTTTGTGACAGACATTTTAGTGCTCTGGCACAGCTGACTTTGCCCCAAATTCTGTGTGTAGGTGCTCTACAGACTGTGTCTGGTCATTGGATTGTGTAGATTCTTTACACTCCCCAGTCCTATTATGGCCATTGCTTGCACTGATTCTTACATATATTATATATTATTTTGAGCAGCTTTTTAAAATTTGTTTGAGTTTTTTCATTACTTCTGCAATTATCCAGATTTCTCCAAACAGCTTTGAAAGATCTATTAAAGTGTTTTTTTGGTTTTTTTTTTTTTGAAGATTCTGACTGGCATTTGAGAAAGCTGGAATAGCATTGGGATAGTTTGGTGTGAACTTGCTTGGTAGCTTGCAGTGTGACCAAAAGGCTGATGGTTTCAAGGTGATGGACAACACTAATACAGGTCTACAATGATGGAAACAAAAACTGAATTTGGCTTTATTAGTTCTTTGCTTTTTATTTATAGTATATAACTAAGTATGTTATGATTTTATACATATATGATTTATAGCTTCACATAATGTCAATATATATATTTCTGTAATCGAGGTAGTCCTGCTGGAAGTGGTGCAGTAATGACTTGAATTGCCTTCTGGTAGACAAGTTTTTAGGGGCTCAGGGTTGAATGTCCCTTGAGCCCTAGAGGAAAGCAGCTTTCTGGACAGCTTGCACACCTTCACTTCTTGTGCTTGAGTAAAACTGCAAAAGATGGATTCAGGCTTATGTAACTTTACATTTACTTTATTGTAGCAATGATTTCCTTGTAGACTCCCTGAGCTCAGGTTTTTAAGTGCTGGCTTCCACATCTACGCTCGCAGTTCAGAAGTGCATTAATATTTCTTTTTCAAACATGAAGTGACCTTAATTCTATGCCAAGCTCTGTGAGTTCTTGTTATGTGAGAGTATGCGGTGTACGCTTTTGGCTGTTCAGTGAAGTTCTGAATAAACCTTGCATTATCACATCAGTTTAGTATAACTGGGACAAGCACCTTGAATGGAAATACAGCTAAAACTGATGTGAGTTTCACATGCAGCAATTTGAACTACAGTGTTGTCAAAATATTTTCTCCACTGTTAGAGCATTGCCATTTTTAAAAAAAAAAATCAAGAATTACTGCCAGGGTTTATTGATTTGCATTTTAGTAATATCTAAGTTTTTAGGAATTTCAGGTTAGCTATGTAGGAGGAATTAAATAACTGAATCAAGTTTATTTGCATCAACGCATTTGTGAAAATTCATTTATCTCACTTGAAAGCATATTTGCAGATAGTCATAGCTGTCTTTGAAAGTAGATTTGTTTTCGATTTTGTAATAATAAAACTAATAAAAATATGTATTACTAATTATTTTTAATTTCTGTCTATACTTAAATCCTAGTTGAACACCAACAGACCAAAAAGTGTTGTCACACATTCCTGTATTTGTTTTTAGAAATCAATTTATCTCCTATGGTCAAATGTACCTAAAATATGCTTAAAGAAAGTCTAAAAAAAGTATATACATATGCAAGTCCATGATCCAGTGAGTGTCTTACAGGCCTAAGGACTTAGGTACCTGAGACTGGAGAACGCTCCTAAAAATCTCAAGGTCCTGGAACAATCAGACCAGATTTATTCACTTTACACTTCTGTCACTTCTATGAGAAGAAACAAAAGAAAATACTTGCAAAGAAAGAATTCAAGATAATTTAAGGAAAAGAGATTGTATTAGGAAGAAAAACCCAAGAGGGGATTTACACAAAACTCTGTACAGAAGGTTATTGGCAAGCACCAAAGAATTTTTAAGGGGTGAAAAACAGAAGAGAAAATGATAGATCAATCAGAATCTACACACAAAAAATACAGTCACATGACATATATAAGATTCTGTGGAGTTGTTAATCTGTGGCATAGGTCTCTTTGGCTTTATTTTTCAAGTCAGCCTCTTGCTCTCTCCGCGGTGTTTGTGCATACTAGCCTGTGCACATTAGCACAGACCGACATTCATGCTGTGGTTTAGCATTTAGGGCAGATAACATTCTTCCCGGACTTGTCATTTGCATCTTCTGATGCAATTTTGTTGACAAGGTCTTTTCAGGCATGCAGGGAAAAAACACTCCCGCGTCTGTTTGGATCATTGGTAAAGGAGTATCTTTTTCAGTACTTTGTCTAGATGCTATTTCCACAAGAAAGCGCTTCGCCTGGAAAGCTTGTACATATAAATGTGCTTCAGCAGGGTGCCTGTGCCTCGTGCCAGGGTCAGGCAGAAAATGACTTAAACCTTCCTGAAAATTGCAAGAGTGGTTTTTCTTTGTTGCTGGATTTTTTTCCCCCCCTTCCCGTGGTTTGTCATCCAGAAAGGGATGCAGGCGTGCGTCCCAGCCGCGCAGAGCATTGATTGCTTCTGCCTGCAGCGGGGATGCTGTCAAGTGGCTGCGCGAGTGGAGTCCAGCACTGACACGGGGCTGCTGGGCAGCGGCCCCCGCCCGCCCCGGCCGTGCCCGGCCACCAGCCCGCGCTGCCCGGCCACCAGCCAGCGCTGCCCCCGGGCCGGCCGGGCCCCGCCGCGCCTCGCCCCCGCCGCCGGCAGCGCGTCCATGCCCAGCGGGCAGGGCGAGCCCCGGGCGCGCCATGCACGGGCACCTTCCCCGGCAGCACAGCTGCGGCCGGGGCGCCGAGGGCTCGGCCGGGGCCAGGAGCGTGCCCCCCGCGGGCAGGGATGCCCAGTGCCCCTGCCGCTGGCACCAGCCCCCGCCCGGCCTGCAGCCCGGCGCTCGGGCGCTGCCCTGCCGGGGAGCCGCGGGCGCCGGCCGCGGCGGGGGCAGGCTGGTCCCCGTGTGGGACACGGTGCGGAGGAGCCCCCCCAAATCCCCGGGCCAGCCGCAGGGCAGCCCGGGGCAGTGGTGGTCAGAGTGCGGCTGTGCCCACGGCTGGGCTCCCCCGGTGCAGGTGAGCTGACTGTTCTCTGTCCGAGCGACTCAGAGGATGCTCCAGGGAAAGTGAGGGTCGGTGGTGTCGACAACTTTTGTGGTGTGTCTTTGATGCGTGTTTAGTGGTTTGTTCTGGAAATTTGATATGCAAGGGCAAGCTGTCGTGTGGTTATATCTGTGTTTGAATATTGCTTCTCTGTTGCCTATGAAAATTGTGGGCTGTTCTTGGAAAGGTTTTCTCGTTAAAATGTTTTGGTTTGTGCCTCCAGGTTCTGCAGGCTTCGTATTCCATTGTGCTGTATGGAACTGATGTGTTTGTCTCCCATGTGTAATGGATTTTGGGAGCTTCTGTAAACTATTTGTTTTCAAATATCGCATGAGGTTAAAATAATGTTTTAAGAGACAGCGTGGGGGAGGGGGTGTTAGATTTACTGATAAGAGAAAGTATGACCTCCCTCTCCTCTTTGGAACTTCAAATGTAGTTGAAAACCTCAATAAATATGAAATAGCTCTTTAGCTTTCACGAATCTGTAGATTTTTATTTAAATGCGGGGCAGTGTATTTTCAAATACAAACCAAGCAGAATCTATGATGTGTACAATTACCTGTAACCAACTAGACTGAAACCCACCACTGTGAAATAGAAATCTCAGTGAAACTCATAGGATGGTTAATACTAAAAAGCATTAAAACTACCTCCACTGATTCACGTTTTCATGTCTCACTCAGAAAGCTTCCAGCTTATTCAAAAAGGCTTTCTATCACGGCAACATCAAATGTTTTTGTCAGCATTTCACAGTAAAAAAGGCAGAATGTATTGCTGAAATAAGTTTTTGAAATATATCTTCACTTACTGATGTAGTGTACTCTAGAGTTTAACTAGCCTCAGCCCACACTGAACATGTGCACCCTCTCTAGAGATTACATCGATTCTTTCATGGAAATGGTTTTTAATATATTTTCACTGTACAGAAAAGCAATAAGGCAAAGGACTGTCAGATAGTGTAGCTGTATTTTATCTTGTCTTATGGTATGAAAAAGTGATGCTCTGTTGACTGGAAGTGATTGTTATATAAAAGCTTCTTTTTTCTTTTCTTTCAAATCTAGTATCCAGTGGGAAAACTAAGCTTTCTGTTATATCTTTGAGTGATGGAAATGTTGCACATGACTACAATATATTTTATATATTTTCTTTCCTATACAAGGCAAATACAGCTATTTATGTTGGAATAAAGCCAATGTTAAAATAACATATAAAGCATCAAATTAGACTTTTTTTCCAAATTAGAATTATAAAAAGCTCTGAATATTTTTAGGCTCTTTTTGATTTTGAAAAATCTTGAAGGAAAAAATACCTTCAATGAAAGAGCTTTTTGGATATCAAAGGTATAGAATTTATAAAGAGAAGATGTAGGAGCATTATTAAAAAAAATCCCAAAAAACCAAAAAGGCCCTTCTAAGACTACTTCCATATTTGTGTTATAGATGTATTGTAGAGTTATTTCAGTAGTTTTAATACCTTTGTGATCACATCCTCATGTGTTTAGATAATGTGGAATTATTCAGGTTTATGTACTTCTTATATTTAATGCAGAACTTTGCTCTGGAAACTTTCTTTACTGTGTGTTCTGAATGCCAGCTATCTCACTCTGTTAAGGAAGGTGCCTTTCTTGGGTTCTGTCTATAATGAATTTATCACTGTGTCTGGAGGTGGACTGATGTACTTGGGCAAATACTTGGTGGTTTCAGTGTCATTGAGTTGAGAGATGGTTTGTTTCAAATAATAATCTCCTTTTCTCTGTGCAAAGTAAGCATTGTGTAAGCTATGAGCAGGAAGGGAGGAGGGTGTGTACATTTGTGTGTGTATACGGGTACTGTTGTAGGTACGTGCACCTAGAAAATCATCAATGATATTGCATAGAAACAATATGAGAAAACATTGCAAGGCTGTTGGGAGCATTACTATTGCTCCCTAGTTTGGGGATACAAGTTGGAGTCAGTGATGTTTTTTGAGGGCTATGTTGATGGGGAAATCTTTCTTTCTTGCTAAAATAAAGACATAGTTGAACAGTTACATATGCTGGCCTAAGGAAGAAAAAGAAAATAATTTATTTTAAATGTTCCTCTAATATGTAAATGTGAGAATAAATGAGACATTGGTAGCTACCAAGGTGGAGTGTTTTATTACATAAAGTTCTGAGCAGATTTTTCTTCTGCTTGACTTCTTCTGAGAGAGACTACGTTCTTCAGACATAGGAAAGACATAACACTTGGTGAAACTGCTTCTTGATTAGTACTGCAGTACCAAATTAAATGCACAGGTCCTTCATTCCTAGAGTGTGTACTTGACAGCTGTTATTAATAGGCACTTTGGCATCCTGATCCAGACAAAAATGTTGATTTTATTGAGAAGTACACGGCTCCATTTTTGTTACCAGTTTCTTCTTCTGTGATATGCCAGAGCAAAGAGTGACATTCTGGTATTATTGATACTTCAACTGTCTTAGAAATTCTGCCTTGCTGGCTTGCATGGTTGTGTTTGCTCCTAATGTCCGAATGTAGGTATAAAAATACTCTCTTTATATCCAAATAGAAATTAAGTTGGAATTTAAAAAAACCCAAAAACCACCAAACCAACAAAAAGCCGCAAACCAAATACCCCCTAATTTTGAAAGTCAGTTGAAATCATGTTTAGATGGAAATTTGGTTCCAAGACCAAAGTTGGCTTTTAACTTCCATTTCTTTTTTGACAAACACATTATCAGTTCTGTTGCTTTACTTAAGAGAAAAAGTGACAGGGGGAAAGTAAGAAGAAAAGTAAGTTAATAGGCAAGTTTGAAATGTCCTGCTTGCTTGGAAATATTTTTTATGTCTTTGCAGTGCACTGGATATCTTTATCAGCATTAGTATCATGGAATTATATAATTTGTGTGATTCACTCAATGATTTTGTACTTCGGGTCACTGTTATGCTGTGGGAGATGGAGCAAAATTTGAGGGTGGAAGAGGGCTTTGCAGAGGCAAGGTGGTGACCTGGTGTTTTCCATGGGTCATTCTAACATGGGATTTGGTTTGTAACATTGGATGGACTTTCCCTGTAGACACCTCTTGATTGGTGGCACATACAATATAGCAATTGATTAAATTAGAATTGTATGTTTAGCTGAAGCTGTGTAATGAACACGTTCTTTGTGCAGACAGAGGGATTGAAGAGGAAATTCCAGAGTCTGAGTTGCTGTTCTTGATTTAGGAAGTCCAAAGCATAAATTTTACTTTGTGTGGTCTGCATGAAAGAGGTCCTCCTCTGAACATTTTCCCAATATGAGTCTTTGGATTCCATGAGCTCAAGATTATCCTCTTGAGGGGGAAGGAAGCTGTAGAAGTAGATTTCCATCTTTGCTGTTTCAGAAGACAATATTGGAGTCCATTGAAATTTCGCTAACTATTTGCTATAAAATTTTTGGCCCTTCTGTTTCGAAATGTTCTCAAAGAAAATCATCTCATAGCAGATAGTATCCTGAATGTGTCATCTTCAAAAGTGCATACATGAACTTTGCTTTGAAAAGTTCCATAAAACTGCAAATGTTCACCTATTTTTGAATAGTTTACTGTCAATATCAGCTTTGATGACTTTTTTGGTTGGTTGGGTTTTTTTTTTTTTACAATCAATATCAGAAAAGTTTTTTTGTAGTCAGTTTCTTTTAGAAGAAACTGTTTCTTCTTTTAACAGAAATAGCTTCACGGGTGTTCTTTGTTACCTGGTAGAGGCTTGTGGGCTAAACCCGAGGCTATAGATGTGGCATGACTTCAACAGGGCAGTGGGCAGCCAGATTCTGAAGGATCTCCTGAGAATGATCCTTTGTGTTTGAAGGCCTTTGGGGCTGGTGCTGAAATTCTAGTATTTCACTTGAGAACTCTTTGCATGGTGGCATGAAGTGAGAGCTTGCTTCAAGGCATTCTGCCTCAGTACTAATGCAGAAGGTCTACTCCAAGAGATGCTTACTCTCTTGGAGTACTGCTCTTCCAGCAGTATAAAGAAATGATTTATCATGGGTTGTGTTTTTGAAAGCTTAGATCACTCCTTTCAGTTCACAGATTCCCACATGCAACTGGCCGTTCTTCTGGCAAGTCCCTCCTGGCTATAAAGTTACATCAGGCTATTTCAGTGAGCTAAGGGAGAGCTTTTCACTCGAATCTAGTGTGTTCAAGTGCCAGTAAAATAGCAGTTAAACAGCAAATAAACAGCAATAATTGACTTTTTAACTTTTTTCTTTTTAATCTTCAAGCTATTGAGAGCTAGATGATGTAAGTTGAGCTCAAGTTTTGATAGGAGTAGCTGGGCAATTTTTCATGAGGAAAAAAGCTCATATTCCATTCTCAGTGTGGTATGCTCTTATCAATGGACTTAGATGACAGCTCTTAATTCAGCATCTTTCCTTGGATTGATCCTCGTGCTGCATTCATAGAAGTGAGCTAATTGAGACATTGTCAGCAATCTGTGCAGCTGCTATGTAAGTGATGTACAAATGCAGAAATACAAAAGCTGTTATCATATTCTTTTGAAGATGAGTGATATTGTTCTAACAATTCCTGTATCTCGTCCCTCTCACTGACAGAGGGCTTTGAGAAGCCTGCACCATTCTAGGTGGCATTCAGATCTGATTCTCTCCCAGGACAGCTGCTTTAGGAAACTTTGATTTTTGCATTCATGTTTAACCTATTTCTTCTACCAAACCCAGGAAATCATTGTTACTGCTGAATTCATAGCAGTTATGTTTAGCATAAAACAGAGATCAAAGCTTAGCCTGTTGAGGCCAGCAATTTCCTTAGTGATGTAGGAAGAAGTAACATGAAATGAGGCATACCCTCTACCGCAGGGAAGGGGTAGAGTCACTTTCCCTGGAAGTATTTAAAAAGCTCATAGATGTGTTGCATAGGGACGTGGTCTAGTGGTGGGCTTGGCAGTACTAGGTTAATGGTTAGACTTGGTGATCGTAGAGGTCTGTTCCAACCCTCAGTGATTCTGTGATTCTGTAATTGTTTGGAAACGTGTTTCCTGAGCTTAATGGTTGTTCATGTGACTCCAATTTGGATGGTATGCAATGAAAAGGCCAGAAACTCCAGAAACTAAATATGCTGAGGTCACAGTAGGACTTTCCCTCTGAACATAGAAGTTCATTTTTTGGTGCTTTGTTTTGGGGTTTTTAGGATATTTTGAGGGTGTTTTTAGGGGGTTGTATTTGTGGTTTTTTTGGTTTTTTCAAGGAAAGGAAAAAGAAAACACCAGTGTTAGTTCTGAGGCTTAGTGGTCTTCAGATTCAGGAACTTGGGGGTGTGTCAGTAATTCAAGATTTTCTACTATCTCACAGGAGGTAATTCAGCAATCCCTGCCTTGATTGATAATGTCGTATTGCTTTGCAAAGGCCACTGGTGGTGAAAGAAAAGTGGATATTCTTTCAATTGTTAGACAATATTGTATCAGGTCTTTATCAGTGTTAATATTTTTGATAATACATAATATTAAGTGTTAGCAAAGAAATTTAAGAAATTGGTTACACAGATCATGACAGTATTTGTGTGCAAGATACTCCATGTATTCTCCTTCACATATGGAAGTGGATACACTATGTACTGTACTTACCAATGATAGTAATGATTTATAGTTCAATAACACATTATTTGGCTCCTGCTGATTGTTCAGTCATAAATGTCTTAATGCCTAATTTGCACTTGTTGCACCATGCTTAGAATTGCATTGATTTAAACCCATATATCAAAGTTTCTCCTCCTAGATGCCTCAAAAAGCCAAGAACATTTTCTCCCCTTGACATGTAATTTGGCTACTGGGATTTTCAGAGGGGGATGAAAGGGGACATAGAAAGGGAATTGTAGGGTTTGGACAGGGATTGTTTGTAGCATCGGTAATTAGCCAAAACTGCACAAGTGTTCTGATAGTTCTGCTATTCATAATTTTGTCTAATACTTGCCATGTTTATTCATCCATGGATAAAGTGTTCATCATTTTTGAGAACAGAGGTGCATTTCTCTTGGGCCAAACTGGTAGAACCCAAAGGGATTCAAAATCTTTTATTTTTTTCTGCAGTTTTTCTGTATTCTGCCATGCTATGCAATCCACTTCTAGAACTATCCAGGCATTTTCACCCAAGTAGATCCTTGCTACCATGGGGACTTAGAACACAGGAAAGTCTTTAATTTTTCCTATAGTACTCTGATGGCACAGGCCACATAACAGGATTTTAGTCTTCCTGTCTCTCACAGTGGTTCATGAGGTTATACGTTTCTGGAACTCTTTGGTGGCATGTCAACAGGATTGATAAACTGGATGCTCTCTGGACTAAAAGGAAAAAAAAAAGGAAATGGTTGCATTACGGTTTGCATAAAATGATTAGGAATAAGGCTTGATAACCCTAGTTGGGCTTTGTGTCTAATGTTCCACTACATTTAAATTGGGCATTCAGAGTTTCAAAACCCTTTACAGCAACTCAGCAAGGTGGCTTTGGTCTAATCCAAACAGAAGTAGTGATGCATGACAGTTTATAGCTGGACACTGAGCAATGGCTCAGATTGAGATAGAATTGGTCTCAGCTATTTTGGTGTGACTTGAAGACACAGCCTGAAAATTGATCTCCCTTTTGAAAATGTCTCTCTCCGCTGTTCTGGGGTACGAAAATATCATACTGCTCCACCAAAAAAAGTCCCAAACACTTCTCCCTCAAAAAAACTAAAGGGAGTTTCTGGTTATAGTAGCGATAAGATTTACAGAGTTTGCCAATTTAGCTCTCTGTTTCCCCATGTCTGCATGTGACTTTTGGATGAAGGATAATAAAAAATAAAGCCAAAAAACTGTCAAGAAAGGAATATGGACTCAATTACTTTGCTGTTAAGAACCATGTTTGCTTTTAAATAAGCCTCAGATTGTTACAATAACATTTATAAATTAAATAACATATACTCATTTATCTTTTTGTATAAATATTTTTTATAAATTACTACAGCTAATCAGAAGAATTGTCTCAATAGTCATCTAATTTCAAAATCTCTGATCATTCTGAGTTAGAAATACAGGAATCAAAAAGGAATTCTTTATGTATTGAAAACAGAGGTCCTGTAATATCTAAACCAAATATCAGAAAAACAAACCAAATAATCCATTTTGTAAATTCCAATTCTGGTATAAGCTTTCTTTTAAGTCACAGGAGCCAGCTATGAATGCAGTACAAAATCCAATTTAGCAAAATAACAGCTGGTTTTAGTTTGGATATACTGTACTTTTAATACAGGGTTTTGCCTTTCTGATTAAGTATTTGTACAAGGAGAAGCAGGTTACTTCAGAAGCTAAAATTGTTCGTATAATTGGTCAAACAGAACATCAGACAAATTATTTTCATTATGCATTTCAAATGAGAGCAGAATGGAGTAGCGTCCCAGGATTTGTGTAGCTGCCGTGCCAGAGCAGCTATGCTGCACCCAGGTATGAAATCAGTTAAACTGAGGCTTTTCATGCTCCTTGTTCTCTTTTCAGACTCCTTGTTTACATTTGTTTTGCTTTTAAATTTAGATAAGCCCTTGCTCCTTACTCAGCTGCTATTTCTTGCATTCATGATCATGGGAATAGGAATTACTGTTTATCCATGTGCTGGTTTGTCCAAGTTTCATGTTGTGACCATCACTCACCTGAGAGCTGATCATATTAATTGGAACTGTAAGGTCTAAGCTCTGTTTTTACTTTTCTTCGTTCTGCAGAACCTACTTGAGGAGGGAAAAAAAAAGGTGTTTGAGAGGCCTATTTCATGGCCCAGTTGATGTCCACTAGCACAGCTTCTAGTGCCAGCACAAGGCTGAGAGCAGAAGCATGTGACAAGGGTCATGTCCCAGCACAGCTGCCTCTTCCAAAGGTAGTCACACTAATATGCAATCTGGTGTGTGCAGTTTGGTTTTGACAACACGGAAGTGCTCAGGGACCTCCCCATGCTAAGCACAGAAACTTGTACCAAGCTCATTTCTGCCTCCAAAAATTCAGAAATAACAATGTTTGACTTAGAAACTGGAGAGGTTTTGAGTCAACTTGTTCCCTTTCCCTTTCTGTTTTCACTTTCTGCTCAGCAGACACATCTGGGTTCTATCAAAATCTATCTGTCTTGCAGTCATGAATACAGAAGTCACTTGTCATGTTCTGTGAGACTGCAGTTGGGCACACAGGATCAAACAGCCAAATGACATCTTGGAAGAAAAAGAACCCCAAATTTTTATCTAGATATTTGGTAAGAAGGTAGTAGCACTAGCAGAACCCCGGTCTCATATTCAGTCTGTGGCTGATGCTGCCACATTTGCTGCTGTATTTAGAATGGTCTCCTTACCACCAGCTCAGGCAAAAATTCAGAGGCAGGTGCTGCACAGGACAGGCTTAAGAATCACACCCACATGCCTGAGAGTGCTGTCCAAATGTTCCTTGAACTCTGTCAGGCTTTGTTCTGTGGCCACTTCCCTGGGGAGCCTGTTCCAGTGCTCAAGCACTGGATGATGAACCTTTTCCTGATCTCCGACCTAAACCTTCCCTGACACAGCTTCATGCAGTTCCCTCGGGTCCTGTCACTGGTCACCAGAGAGAAGAGATCAGTGCCTGCCCCTCCTCTTTCCCTCATGAGGAAGTTGCAGACTGCAATGTCTCCCCTCAGTCTGCTCCAGGCTGAACAGACCAAGTGCCCCCAGCCACTCCTCATGTGGCTTCCCTTCAAGCCCCTTCACATCCTCATGGCCCTCCTTTGGACACACTCTAACAGCTTCTTTCCAGGATGTAGTTGTTATTGTGGCCTGCAAGCACACAATGCTGGTCACATTTAACCTTTCACCCACCAGTTCCCCCGAATCCTCGTCTGCAGGGCTGCTTTTAATGCATTTCATCCCCTGGACTGTATTGATGTCTTTGGTTGCACCGAGCCAGGTATGGGACTGTGAAACTTGGTCTTGTTCAATCTCATGAGGTTTCTTGTGGTCCCACTGGGCATTTCAGAAAAAAATAGCCTGTAGAATTTACCACTTTGAAAAAATTATCAGTTACTACAATTATTACAGTAATAATTTTTAATAATTATTATTTAAATCGTTAATGATTTTAAAGAAGTGAAACCCCATAGAAATATGAAGGGGCAATACCAGTTTGTTGTGGGTAGATTTGGCTGCACTATGCTTCTTCTGTAATGTACCAAATGTAGATCTACTACCGTATTAAGCAGAGTCATGATATACTGTAGTTGCCTCTGGGGCAGCTTGCTCAGCCTCTTCAAGTATAAAAGTAGAAGCAATCTGATCCCTTCTGCTGGCATAAATCTGCAAAAATATTTTTTCTTTTTCTCTAAGTTGTCATGGCAGTATTCTCAGTGGATCTCTTTTAGCTGAGATGCATTTAAGTCTATGTAGTCAGCACAAAACTGGATTTCACACATTACTTTTTAAATAATTTGTGCTGAAAATTGAGGTTATCACTCCTAGTTATTTTGGGTTTAAGTACTGTTTGCTGTCTATCAGCCAACTAATTTGTGTACCAAGAAATAAAACGTCGTGTTAATCATATGGAGAATACAGAAAGAAATTAATCAGCTCTTAGTAGTGGTTGAAAATGCAGAATTGCAGAAATATTTTGCTGAATGGACAAAACCTAAAAAGCTGTTCAGATTCATAATTTTTTGGTTGTTGTTTCCTCTGACGGTAGCCCTTGTCATATCTAACCAGAAGGTTGCCTTTTGCTCATTTTATATAATGCCCTTTCAAAATTCATGTTGGCACTGCATTTAGTATCTAAAATTTAGTATCTGTTTTCCATCTCACCTTTGCTCCTTTGTCCTCTTTTTGAAGTGTCCCTTTGCTTTTACAGATTTTTTTTCATAACTCATCTGTATTTTCACATTTTTGAATGGTTGCCAAACCAGTAGTGGAATTACTGGGTTTACCTTTATGCTCTTTGTCTGATTTCCAGATGGAGGTCTTTTTGCTTGTGGTTCACTTGCCACGGTTTGTCCTCAGGTGATAATAACTTTAATGTACTTTCTGCCAGTTTTTATTTCATCATGTTACCTCTTGCACTTGAAGGTTCAGCAAATCTTACAAACCAGCAAAACGCAAAGGGGAAAAGAATTGCCACAGCAAAAACATTTGCTAGCAAGGGAATGAGGGGCAAAGGAGCTAGGTTTTTGTTTTATTAATAATAAAACTACAGAGATGCAGGAAATTCTTTTTGCAATCTGAAGTAGTAGTTGGTGTTCAGCAGCCAACCAGGGGCAGGAGACGTGATGAAAGCAAAATTGATCTGGTTTCTCCAGATGTCATTACTCCCGATGTCTTGACATTTCTTGAAGCGCCTCAGAAGGAACAGCTATGTGACTTTGGTTTTCTGATACATTTTTGAGTTAGGTCAATGTTCATTTCATTTTGTGCTGGGAAGGCTGAGTCAGGAAAGTTAACAAATTTTTTTTGTGGATTGTACATAGAACAGAGGGAGAGCTTAATTTTCAACCCCTTTGTCATAGCTTAGTCCTAAGGCAACAGCCAGACTGAACCTACCTGCACTGTTTGGTGAATGGCTCTAAGTTTTAACCCACCTGTGTGGAAGGGTATCTGAAATCTGTTCTCATTGGATCTTTAAGGGTCCTTGCTGGCTGTGGTCATCCTTGGGGTGCAGAATCAAACTCAGTCCCCTTGGTGGGGACTCTGACTTTGTGGGTCTGTGAGTGTGGGTATATTGGTAAGATTTCCATCTTTTTGAGGTTAGTGGTTCTTCGTGTTACTGTGGCCGGGTGCAGTGGGCTCTTTGTTGAAATGGGGCAGTTTGCATCAGCCTGTTCTATGTATGAGAATTTTCAGCTAGAGGCAGGGCTGTTCTCTTGGAGTCAGGCATGTACTGACTTGGAGGTACAAAGCAATTATTTAACCAGCACTGCTTCAAGCTTTTCCATCAATAGATTGTGTTCCTTTCAGCAGTTTGAGCTGACCTTATTGCTGGGATGTTGTACTGGGCTGGTCAACACAGTTTAAACAGTTCTTGTACTATTGAATTGGTAAACTTGAAGTAAGAGGAGAAAATACTGAAAATGTAAGAGCAAAGCAATGGCAGAAAAAGTCATTAAATGTAGCTGGAACTTCTTTAAAAGATATTTTTGTCAAATACAGAAGTTGAATAAGGAGCCACTGATGTGGACCACAGCTCTGCAGAGTGCTTAACGTTATTCCTATGTAACTCTGATACAGTCTGTGTTGGTGGGACTTAGTATTACTGGGAATACTTTGAATGCTGAAGTTAACCCAAAAGTTACGTTCCCTTCTGGACCGCAAAGTAGCAGTCTAACCTGCAATTGTTCTGTTTAAAAAATTCATCTTGTTTATTTCCATTTCTATGTAAAAGTAAAGAAAAAAGAATCCTTTTAAAATCTACCTGATATGTAAATTGGTAGGATTAAAAAAAAAAAAAAAAAAAAAAAGTTTTCAAGATTTAATAGATCTAACACAAAGAAAATGCTACTTCTTCATTTGTTTGTAATTTTCAATTTATCTTGAAATGACAGTGGGGTTTCAACAGAAGTGGCAGATGAGGGGGAAAGAATATTTTTGTAGCAATCTTGCACTCATGTTCAATCCAACAAATAAGTTTAAAGGACACAAAAGAAAAAAATCAGTTGCTGCAATGACTGGTCTGACTACTGCAGCACTAGTGGGAAAAGTTAGGCAAGGAGAGTAATAGTTGATCTGAAAGTAATCTAAAGCAGTAATGCTTCCTCTGATTATTAGATGTCATAGTTCAGACTCCTGATGCAGGAGTTTTGGACAGGAACTCAGCAATCACTACTCTATCCTTACTTCCCTTAAAAATTCAGTAAGAATAACTAGCAAAGCCCTCCAGACTTAAACAGTCCACATATTTCTGCAACCATAAATAAATAAACCTGTTTTATAAAACCAGTGAAAAATTGAATGGCTATATTGTTCTTATTCCTCTCATGCAAAGTATTTCCCTTGTAAACCGCCCAGTGACCTCTGTCATTTGTTCTTAATGAGTTAGAGGTTTGTAAACAACCAGTTGGCAAAACTCCAGTGAAACTTTATAGAAGCTATTATCTAAGATGTATTTAAAAAATTAAACATTTTAATGCTTGTAGGAAGGCAGTAATCCAGTTGGAAAGGTTTAAAAAGGTGAGGTACAGTTAAACCATTTCTAAAATTCTGTGCTGGAGACATTGTGGGCTATTCCCAGCTGATCTGTTATATTTACTTACAAAAAGTAATTTCACTGGTTAAATTATTTAACATTTACTTCATTGACAGCAGTTTTCATAGATATAAATACTTGTTATAAATGGCATTAGATATATAAGGCATAAACAAACATGGAATGCTTTTTTTCTATAAAATATAAGGGAAAAAGTGGGAGAGTTGTATCTTTATATATAAACTGTATGAGCTTTTATGGAGTGTAGTTGCATCTGCGTTTGTCATACTTTGATCTTTATTCAATGTGAGTTCTTTATTAAAGTTTTGTCATCACTATCTTGACCCAAGGTATTACATGTCTGTGGTGGTTTTTCACAGACAGTGGAAAAGCTTCACGTATTCCATGAGATCACTTTTTAAAATATGATGGAAAGTGTTCTGTAAGGTGCTTTAATTGGAGGACTGGTAGATCAAGTTTTGGTAAGCTGGGCCCACCTGGCAGCCCCCACGGAATCACTCACTCACTGTCCCTGCAGCGGAGAGAAAATCAGAAAAGCGGGAGAGAGAAAGTGCATGAACTCAAAGTTAGAGAAATCTCACCAGCTCCTGTCACAAGCAAAACAGCCCCTCTGAGGGAGTGCCTGCTTCGGCGTGGGGTTATCCTTTGGCTATGGTCTCTTTGTGGGTGTGCTTTCTTTGCCATGCAGTACCATCTACTGCTCTGGTCCGGGTGTTCGCTCATTCTCTTCTCCTCGGAGTTTTTGTTTTTTTTTATCCTTTATTAAAGATGTTTTCACGGAGGCTTGGCCAAAGCTGAAGGACTCAGCTGTGTCTGTCATGGTCCATTTGGATCGCTCATATTTACAGGACCAGGTACTCTGTAAATTAAACTTTATGAGCTCACTAGGTAATGCAACAAACAAACTAGTTGCAACCATTTTCACAATAAGTGATCCCTCTCATGTCCTAAAGATAATGATTTAAACATTAGCTCTTCAAATTGATGAAGAATTGGTGAGTCATTGATGCTCTCACTTTCAAGCCTTCCATTTTTCTGAGAAACAAATAATACTGATTGTGTGGATCTAGGGAGACCTCATAGAACCTTTCAGTATCTAAAGGAGCTACAAGAGGTTGGGAGACTTTTTGCAAGAGTGTGCAGTGAACAAGGGAATAGATTTAAACTGCAAGGAAGCAGGTTTAAACTAGAGGAAAAAATCCTTCACTATGAGGATGCCAAGGCACTGGCACAGGTTGCCCAGAGAAACTGGGATGCCCCATCCTGGAAATGTTCAAGGCCGATGGGGCTTTGAGCAAGCTGGTCCAATGGAAGGTGTCCCTGCCCATGGTAGGGGCTGGAACTAGATGATCTTTAAGGTTCCTTCTAACATGGAGCATTCTATAAACTGATTCTGTAAGTTGATGCAAACAATTGCATTGGGTGAAACCAAGGGGTTGTTCAAGTTGTTGGTTGTTTCATTATACTGAATAATGTACAGAATGTTGTGGAAGGAGTTTGAAGGGAAAGGAAAGGTTACCTACCTGCTGCTAGGTAGATACAGTTCACGTATTGTCAAATTGCCAAAATAAAAATACTAAAGTATTTGTATAACATTTAAATTGGTGTAGAATTTTCTCATTAACTGTGCAATTTTAAGTGAAGAAGTAGAGGGGAGAAGCAGCACTCTGTCTTCCTTTCCTCACCTCCACTCTGTAAAGCTACGTGGGTTTTGTTGCAAAATTGTCTTTGAGAAAATTGTCTTTTCAGAAATTTGTTTTCTTGGGGGGAAAAAGTACACTTTTTACATTAGGCTGCATAACATTTTTTAATTTGAAAAATTTATATCAATTTTTTAAAAGAATCTGTTCATCAAAAGCGTGTTTATGCTGCATTGTGAAAGACTTTCAAAATACTTTGTTCTAAACTAGGCAAACCTGTAGGGGTTTTCAATGCTGCGTCGTCTTTTTTTTTTTTTTTTTTTTTTTTTTTTTTTTTTTTTTTTTTTTTATCAGTATTATTTTCTAATCTTTGCTTGATTTGTGAAGTATTTCAGTCCTTATGACATTGTTTTTCAATTTGAACATGAATGTTTTGAGCCCCAAAATGAACTTGCTAGGAGACAAACCAAAAGAGTTTAATACACAGTAAATGACATAATTTAATGTCACTTGTTTCTTTGTCCCTTGTACTAGGAGTTTTCAATTTCTCTCCTCTCACCTCTCTTGCCTCTCAACAAATAATTGTCTTGCTTCCTTTTGAACACCCGTTTTTATTAGAAGGTAAGGAATTGGAGAATATAAAGGTAATTATTTCTAGTATTTCATCTTTCATATCTGATATTTCCATTTCATCATGTCTATTTAGCAACTCTGACATTCAGATTTGCTTTAGAGCTTCTTTGGCAAGGATGACATCTTCTTCCAGAAAATACCTGTAATGTCAGTCTTTGACCTTTCTGAGCAGACAGCCTACAAATATTCTATACCATCCTCCTTAAAAGACATTGTAAGTGAAATCTTGACCTTAGTGAAATCTTCAAGATTTCTGTGTTCTGGATTTTACCAATGGATAAAACAGTCATGTCTGGCCTCTGAAGGGTCACAGAATATCCTGAGTTGGAAGGGACTCACAAGGATCGTCAAGTCCAACTCCTGTCCCTGCACAGGACTAAGAGTCACACCCTGTCCCTGACAGCATTGTCCAAGCACTTCTTGAACTCTGTCAGGCTGCTGCTGTAACCACTTCCCTGGGGAGCCTGTTCAGTGCCCAACCACCCTCTGGGTGATGAAGGTTTTCCTAATCTGTAATCTAAAACTCCACTGGCACAACATCAGGCTATTCCCTTGGGTCCTGTCACTGCTCCTTTCATTTCTACAGTACTGCCCGTAAGTGCAGGGAATATGAACCTGAACAGGTAAAGAGAGCTCTCAGCTGTACTTTGGAAATGGAGACTGGAATTGCATCTTTTTGGAGAGATAAGAAATCATCCATCAGCTATCCTGTGGTTATTTGGGTAGTTTTCTAAGATTTAGTCAAATTAAACAAATCATTGTATGTAGAGTCTTATCTTCTTTTCTTTTGTTAGAGCCAGGATTAAATGCTCAAGAGACGCAGTTTTTGTGTTCAGACTCAGATGTTTATTAATTCTTATCTATAGTACAGTCTCACAAGTTGTGAGTTCTAGCTAACAAAGTGAAAAATGGCTGTATCTCTATCTCTTTCCAAGGTCTTTTAAACACAAATGGACCAATTACGAGATGCCACCTAAATTATTTTTACTTTTAACCCAATAACTTACCCATGGCCCGGAATGTGGACCTTTTTACCCAATTACAAAAAACCACCCAAACCCATGAAGAAGAAGGTGAAAGAAGAAGAACTTAGCCTATGCCTTATATCCTCCATATTGCTTTACATACATGTATGACTATATATTAAAATCTGAGACTCTAGGGTTTCCACCCTGTGATATCACACACTTCTATTCAAACTACACACCCATAATCCCAGGGCTATCACTCAGCTTTGGAAGCCTCTTCCACAGCCTCAGGTCAAGGGTAGTGCTTTCTTGAGGATCAGGGCCTGTTAGAACAGAAAGCCTAAAATTCTCAGCTTCCATGGTTCCAACAGTTGTAAGTTGGCTCTTACAGTTTGTCACCAAAAGTCCTCGCAAAACTTGTTCTCGTACCACTTCTGTATTCAGTTCCTTTCAAAATTTTGTTCTTTTAGTGAAAATATTTTGGCTGTGTCTGGAAAGGGGGTCTGGAAAGGTGCTTGCTGTATTAGAATCCCAGTATAGAGAGGTCTCCTGAGTGCCACTGAGGTAAACCAGGTGTGAACAGTTAAGTCCAAAGTAAAAGAAAGGGAACACCTTGATTTTTCATGCATGTATTTTCACTTCTTAATAGTGGCACAGAATCTAGTTAGGTAGTTGTGCGATTGTCCCAAAGTGAAACGGCTGTCTCGGCTCTAATCTTGCCCTCCTATTCTTCCAATGAGGCTTTTTGATTAACTTGTTATTCTTAGGATAGCAATTTGTACCAAGGATCTAATTAGATCTTTATGTAACACAGGCAAAGCCCTCCTTTTGCTAGTCTGTCTCACCTCAGTCCTGCTAATCTTGCAGCTTTCAGTATGGAGCATCCTGAAATATCTGATATTTCCAGCTATCTCCTCTGGCTGAAAACAATTTCAGCTGTTGAGAGTCGGGAACAGGGTTCATTTGATTCTTTTGTCCCGGTAAGGAAAATTGTAACATATCTCTAAAATAAGGCATGTTTTTCAATTTCAGTTCTGAGGGTTAGGCTTCTTTTGGGGGGGAAATGAATTGAACTGAACTCTGTTGAACTGAATGAAGTCAGACCTCTGACCATAGCTCTTTTGTGTTTCTTTCTGATGAAAAGATGAGTAGTAAAGAACTGTCTTTTATAAAAGCTAATGATTTTTCTGGGCAGCAAATGTATAGTTCTATATACCTGGAATTAAAATCCATTGCCAGTATTTCTATTTCATCATTACTTTAATGATCAAGAAAAAAGCTATATTATATAGAATTCTTACTTCCTGAAAAACATGTAATTGAGATATGGCTCTAAAATGATAATAAATATTAATATAAATTGAACATATGTGTATTGCTGCTTATCACTAGGTCCCACACAGTAATGCTGTATATTGTGCATAAATAAGTGATTTCTTCTATATTTACATCAATATGTGTTGCTACTTCTAACTCCAAGTGTTTTGAAGAAGCTACTTATTTATATTAATGTCATGTGCACTGGAAATATTTTAATAGCAGAGGGCTTTGGGTGACCAGGTTAGGAAAACCAGGTAGAATGTCCTGGAAAGTAAAGAAGATACTGTCTGTCTTTCTTCTATGTATCTTCATTTCATGTGAAATATGAATTTAATGGGGTATTTTAAAATGAGAATATGCTAATATCGGGCAGAAGAAGCAAACATCTGAACTGTTAAGGATGTGATCAACAACCTGAAGAATTATTCAGTTCTAGCCGTGTCAGATCAGTATTGAGCTAAAAAGTGAGCAAAAAGGTCTTCAAAAACAGATGGGCTGATAGCAAAAAAAAACCAACTTGAAATGTTTGTATAAGAGTAGAGCACTTATAATTGAAGAAAACATTTCAAAATGTGTCACAAAGCATATAGTAGCATGTGAAGGATGGGCTGACTTTAACTTTGGAGTCTCTTGCTTTCTCCTTGCTACGGCTGCCCTAAAAAACCTTGTGCCTCCCACAGATTCTGTGTTCTTCTTGCTGTAATATTTTCTATGTCATTTTTCTCCCATTCCTCTGAAGCACACGATGTTCCCATTTCTTGTCCTCCCAGCCAAACATTTATTTAGTATCAGGGTCAGGTCTGCAGTGGGGTTTTTATATGTTAGTGCTCAGAATTGGTGCACCTGCCTGTGAAACTGCATAGCTTTTGGAAAGGACCATCACATTAGGTGTTAATTTTTCCCAGACGTCCCATGGCGAAAGTCAGGATTTACAACAGGCTGAGAATGGTAAATGTGATATTTCTGGCAGGCGTCATAATTTACTGGAGGAGGGGGATGTGGTTCATTTGGAGGGTGGGAGTGGTGCCTAAAAGGTAGGGTAGGAGGAGACTGGATCTGTCCAAATGGTTCGGGGGAAAGGTTGCATCGTGTCTGAATGCCAATTTCTTGTGATAGATGTTGAATTGTTTTCAAGGTTGAAATGCTGTTGTACAGGCACAAGAGAAATCTTAGTTCCTGAAGCTGAATATTTTTAGGACTTTGCTCTTTCTGTATTCTACCTCCCTCCTGCCTTAAGCAGAGAGTTCTGTTTGTGTTACGAAATTCTATGCTTAGTCCTTTTCCAGGTGTTCTCTCCTACTGCCTGATGTATAGCGCATAACTTCCATTTTCCTTTGCCAGGAAATGTTTTCTTTACCCTTTCTAACAGTAATCAAAGCTTGTTTCTGAAAGCCCTCTCCTGGAGCTATACCGTTAAAAAAAGAAAACCATCATATCACAGACAGATATGCAGGAGATGTTTTTTACTGTTACCGTTTTTGCTGTTATTACTAGAGGAAGAGGCTGCCTTGATGCTCTGAACCATTTAATGTTCCAGTGTGTGGGGGGTGCTGTTCAGTGCATGAAGGGTGGTTGTGACGTTTGAATTTCCCCTAATTGGTTTGCAAACCCATCTTTTCAATCTTGGTTCAGATCAGTTCTGACAGTTTTTAGATTTTATATCTTTGATTGTTACATGTATTGTTCGATACAGTGAAAGGTGCATGTTTTCTCTGTGTGGAAGGAAAGTTGTTCCATTTTTGTGGGATAAGTGGCTTTTATTATATACATTCCCACAGTAAATTCAGAGAGTGCAGAACTTTCTCAGTCCTTTCCAGGTCACTACTAATAATGTACACAAAAAACAGCATCCTAAATGTTCATGTTTTACAAAGCAGAAAATATATTTTGAAACTAAAAGATATCCTATAACCCACGAACAGTCGTGTTTCAAAGTGCTGCCTTGTATTACTTTTTGTGCTTGTGTCCTGAGGAAAAAGGGCCATGTTACTTGCTAGATCAGTCACTGTTCCCACCTATTTTAATTCAGTTTAATACAATATTTTCTTACTCAGAGTTTCTGCATCCAGTTCTAGCCAAAACAACACTGTTGAGAAATGACAGAATGCTGAAATATAAAGATGGGGAAAGACCGCATAGGTCGCATCACCCATCTGTCAGAATGTGAGTACTGCCTACAGTACTCATTTCAGTGCTAACCTAAGTTCATACAAAGGAGTTTTAGGCAACAAAGCGTCAGCCTCTCTGCTCTATACTTGAGACTGTTGAATTTGCCATGTAGTTGTAGCTGTGGATAAAATCTACTTGGCTGCACTTGGCATGAAACTGAAAAATATTCCCATGGTAAAAATAGCAAAATATTGATTGAAAAACAGGCAAGTATAATTTTCCTGATATGAAGTACTTTTCAGCATCATTAACAACATCAAAGAGTTATTTTTTTATTTCTTCCTTTTGCTTTTAGTCCATTTTAAGTTTGTTTTTTAGTCCTATTTGCAGCCGTAATAGGACCATAATAGGTCCTATCCACGTATTAGCACCCACAGTCTATTTTTTTCATCTTCACAAGGATGCTTTTCGCAGTAACATTTCTCAAGGGGAATTGCCTTCTTTTTTTCCAGGCCTGTAGTTTTGAGTAAGGTGGATTTTTAAGGTTCGGTGCAGCTCCTCAGCTCCTTTGAAAGAATGTTGATTTTGCTGTACTCTCCAGTCATTTCCATTGTGCTTCAGACTTATAATGGCCCTTGGCACTTTGTTTACTTAAGCAATGACATATCATGGAGTGTCTTTTGTGACGCTGTACTTCTCAAATTCAGTCCTTTTACATTGTTTCATTTTCTCCTATCCTATGGTGCCGTGTTGATTTTGTGTTTTGAGATTTTTTGCTTAATGTTATTTCTAAGAATTGAGAGGTCAACAGCAATGCATTTTAATAGAGCATGTGAGAAGAAGTAGCTTGCTTTCTCCACGGAAAGTGCCTCTTTATAGAGGATCTATAAGGGTGTAAATACGTATGTTTAATCAGTTGCTAATTTATGTGTTCCCATTTTTGCATGACAACTTTCCTTGTGGCCACGGTACTGCTTACACTTTGTTGAGAGATTTATTGTGGCCTTGCAGTGCTTGGAGGGGTCTAAGTGAAAGACACTTTTTAACAGGACCTTCTGTGACAGGATAAGGGCTAATGGTTTTATGTTGCAAGATGATTGAGTTAGATTAGATAGAAGGAAAAGATGTTTCACAGTGATGGTGGTAAAATATCAGCACAGGTGCTCAAGAGAGTTGGTGAATGTCCTATCCCTGAAAACATTCAAGGTCAGGTTGGATGGGGCTCTGAGTAACTTGATGGAGTTGAAGATGACCCTACTTATCACAGGGGCTTGGGGCTGGATGAGCTTCAAAGGTCCTTTCCAACTTAAACCATTCCACGATTTTATGATTTGTTGTTTCTCCTACTCTGCTACATTCATCTTATGGAAGGGCAGTTTTCTTAGCTTGGGCCTATTGTACAAACAGAGCCACAAGTCAGTGTTCCCTTCAGAGCCCGGCTCAAGTGAGTTCACATCTGCACAGGATACACTGTGCACTCGACATTTGCTTTCATAACCAAAGACTGCTCTTTTGCTTTCTTCTGCTGGTCCAATCTCACCTCCAATACTTGATTTGTAGGTTTTTCGGAAAATAGAATGACTAAATAAAAGGTGCTGAACAAATACCTGTTCTACAGTGAAATTTCAGAATAATCAGTGTTTTGAAGGCAAAGCAGGTTGGACTTACGGAATTTAACTTTCTTGCCAGTTTATATAAACATTTAATTATTGAGTTGGATATTGAGAAACAAAGATGACAAACTCAAACTAAGGGAAATGCCTCATTTTGAGGTTCATCTTCACTCTGGACACCTCTCCTCCTCTAGCCATCACTTCAGGTCCCACTCAGTACCTTTAGGCAGACCAGGAACTTGGTGTCCCTCACACGTGGGGTTGGAGTCAGGGTCAGGACATGCTTGTTTCTCTTTGCTGCTCCTTTTTCTCACCCTTTTTTCCTTATTACTTGTTTCTCCTGCCCTGGTTGGGAGGCCTGGTGTGACACTGGCTGGAACCACCTGTATCCAGGGTAGGGCAGCCCTGGCTTCTCCTCTCAGCAGCCTCCCGTGCAGTGACTGCTCCCTTGCTGTTTCCATCCAGTAAGGAGCAGAAGGCAGGCAGAAGAGACACAATATTCATGCTTCAGCACTCCTTAAACGAGACACTTGAATGTAGCAGAGTGAGGAATAACAATGTGTAAAGTTTGGAAATTGGACTGATCTTTCTTCTCTGTGCAAAATTTTTAAACTGTCTGGGAAATTGGTCCTAAAATCCAAAAAGAGAATGGCTTTTGCATATTTCCACTCTCTGTCCTACATCAAGACTGTGTCATTCTAAAGGGAAACGCCTCTTTAATCAGTGACAACCTTATGGCATTACAGAGGATCACATGGAGAGCCCTGGCTAAGCTCAGCAGCTTGTGGTGTTCCTGCTGGGTGCTGCAACCTGTAAAATTATGGAAAAACTGGCAGTTCTGGCAGTTGCCAGTTGCTATCCTGCAAGTCACCCACAAAGCACTCAGGTTGTCAGGCAGAAGGACATCAGTAAGAAAACTGAGATTTAAAAATGGTTGGCAAACCCTATAGCAAAGTACCAAACAGTTGTAATTTATTTAATGGAGCATCTCCACTGAGAAATGCATTTCATGCCACACAAAGCTAAACCATGTAAGAGAGCTGATTCCCCCTGAGCCCTGGATAGCTGCACTTCACACATGGATGTTTATCTTTTAAACTGATGAACTGTGAGTGCAGTGGTCCAGCAGTGATTTAGGGTTTGAAACAAACTGTCGGGTGAGTGATATATTTGGAATTATTTAGTTAATTTTTTTCATCACTTAGAGATTCTGGGACATAAAGGGGCACTCTGGGACATCAGTTAAAACTTTTCCAGAGGATGTTAGGGTAGAAGTTTACTTCCACTGACGTAAAAATCAAAACATTCTTTGTTCCAGTACAGACCGACTTGAATTTGCAGTTTATTGCAGATACTCAAAATCAAGTTTGTTTCTTTAAGTTCTTCCTATATACTTAAATGTGTACACATTCAGTGAAAGCATTTGGCAAAATAGCTTTGCCTCTGCCTCTGTACATACTTGTCCAGAATCAGTGAGTTAATTTTATGCATTTTATGGACCACAGTAATTCCCAGGTCTCCCCATGGCCACTTCGGTGCCAAAACAAGATAGTTGGTGATTTTGCTATTTGTGCTATTAGAACCTTTCCAAAACTCTAAAACTTGTGTATTTCTTATTCTTTTTTCTCTATGGAGAGTCTGAACTGTGGCTGCAGTAAGTCTTGGTGACATCTGCCCTTGCTAACAGAGATGAGCACTCTTTGGCACTGATTCCATTCTTTCTGGGCTCCTGTTTACAGTGCTCAGTGTAACAGATTAATCTGAAAGCAGATCTTTCATTCTTTAGTATTTATGTTCTGATAAACCTCTTAAACAGATACTGAATTTTGTTAAAGTAACTCACCTATTTCACATTTAGTTTTGCATTCTCTTTCTTTTTGTCCTCTTCACCTTCATCATAATTTTTAGTCCATTTCTTTCTGTGTTTTTGAGGGGGGTTTTTATAACCCCATGCAGGAATGTTACACAAATTTCAGGTTTTTCATGATACAGAAAGGTAACAGAATGAGGCACTGGGTAACTTATTTCTAAGCTTAGTGTACCATGAATTTAAAAATAAAAAGCCATATGGTGGGTAAGGCAGCCTTGACTTTGGAAAGAAAGGAGGAAAAGCCAAATATGAGATGATACCATAATTAGGTTGCAAGTGCAGTCCAGATCCATCCCCTCCATTGCTTGTGCTGGGAAAACACATGCATTTGTTTTTTCCTCTGGCCCTGCTCAGCCTTTGGAGAAAGTGTGACAGTATTTGTAGATGTGAGACCTGGGACATGGTTTAGTGGTGGGTGTGGCAGTGCTGGGTTAGCATTTGGACTCTATGACCTTAGAACTCTTTTCCAGCATAAGTGATTCTAGGATTTCATGAAAGAAGTAGCTGCAATTTTGCTTTAATTTTGTTTTTCTCTCGCTGGAAGGAGTTCTATGTTTGTGCACACTGAGGCTGGAAAAAAAAAATAAAGCACACAGCTAGGTCAAACTAAGATCTGGGTGCATGGTTTTCTTCTGGTCTATTTTGAGTCTGTGTGCATTCATGTGTATTAGCACACAGTCACAGCATATCCTGAGTTGGAGGGTACTCACAAGGATCATCGAGTCCAACTCCTGGCCTTGCACAGGACATCCCCAGGAGTCACACCATGTACCTGAGTGCATTTTCCAAACACTTCTTGAACTCTGCCAGGCTTGGTGCTGTGACCACTTCCCTGGAGTGTTCCAGTGGCCAGAGAGCTTCTCCCATTGGTATTTCTATGTCCTTCATTGGATCTTATATTGGGGAAAAACTACCTGTTTTATTAATCGTTGCTATTTCAATCTGCTAACAGGTAAGATCATTACAGGGGAAACTTCAACAGCTGTAAAGTAGATGCTTTCTTGTCATTGCCTCTGATAGCCTCTGAATCCACAGAAATGTTAGATTTTCCTTGTGTGTGGGTAATGGGTTTCTTAATAATGCAAATCATACAGTTTTGAATAGGAAGTTATTCCTACGGATTAGGTAAAAAGAATGTAAGACTCCAAGTCCGCAAATAAAGCACCTCCTTTGAAAAGCACAATTTACATTTAAACTAAATGGCTTTATATGAGGTTGCATTATATACACAGGGAGTGGTCTTGAGGATTTCCTGAGGCATTTTCTTTCTTTCATGGCAGCTGCAGCCTGCAAGCAAAGCTAGTTTTGACTTCTGTTTTATGTCTCAGAGCAGAGGTAGGATTGTTTGCTGCAAAATCATTATTTAGATGTGCAAAAAGGTTTTTTATCTTTTACATTTTCTGATTAATAGCAATGAAATTACTTTTTATCGTTCATAGTCTTTCAGTTCATAATTCAGTGGTAAATACGACAAAGGGTGCTGTGTGTTCTGTGATCTTGAGGCCTCAGCATGAAGAGAATTACTGTTTTGACATCTGAATTGTCATTTAGTCTTTCTTGCCATTGTGCGCAAATGTAAATCTGTTTCTTGCAATTGTGAAACTCCTGAAAACAGGAATTTAAACGAATTCAGTATTACTTTCTTAAGGCCTTAAACTCTCTTACACTCTGTATCTGGGAAATGCAGCATGCCCTATTCATGTACAAATATAGAGACTGCTCTAGTTTGTATTATTAAGGCACAAAATGCTAACATTTTGAAGTAATACAAAACTATAAATGTATATTCCAGAGAATGTTTCAGAGTTTGGGGCTGACTGCCTGGAAGGATGAGGCTTTAACTCTGATATACAGTCCAGAATTCATTGTCTGCACAAGACGGCAATAAGCCACTGACAACTCAACTTACTTTTAAAATGGTAATACATGCACTCTTGTATTATTCTCAGTTTCACCGCCTCCTTATTTTGAGTTTGATTAAATGGAACAATGTAAATAATGATGGTGATTCCTTAACAAGAAAAGTCATAGAGATTTCTAACAACCTCAAGTTGCACAAGAGGAGGTTGAGATTGGATATTAGGAAAAAGTGTTCACTGAAGGGGTGATCAAGCCTTGGAACAGGCTGCTCAGGGAAGCAGTGGAATCACTGTACCTAAAAATGTTCAAAAACCAGTTAGGTGGGTGCTTAGGGACCTGGTGTAGGGGTGAACCTGGCAGTGCTGGATTATTGGTTGGACTTGATCCTAGAGGCCATTACCAACCTCACTGATTCTGTGAAATTAAAATCGCAGGTACGAATAAGCATAGGTGGAGAATTTGAAAATGATGGCATACTTGGCTGTGTTTTCTGAAGAAGTAATGTGCTGTGCTTATGATTTATAAAGTAGTGGCCACATAACTGTGCTTGTGATTTTGTGGTCTGGTGCTGAATATAGTCCTGCATAGTAGGAACAGTTAAAACAAGGACTTAGGAATGATGGAGAAAGCAGCCCAGTATGATATGGATAGTCTCTAAAACTGTGAGTAGTGTGACCAAAACCAGTCAACCAGGAAAATGCTAGCAGTCATGGTAGGGGGAAAGCTCACCTTGTCTGAGAGGTGTGAGTCATGCCATACTTGTAGAGAATTTGGTAGCAGAGTAATTGTTCATGAACTAGACCATGTGCCTTTTTGTTCTGTTTCTACTGGCTTCAAGTGCTTTGACTCTCTCGCTTCTAAGTTATGCTTTTGGCAGAAAAGCAGCTAGACTGTCTGATGTACTGCAAGCAGAACAATCTTGTATTTATTTGGGGAAGCAAAGTGTGTTATGCTCAAGTCCTTTATGAAGAAGAATAAAAAATATCTTCCATTTTTTCCCCAAAGCTATTCAAGTTTTGTCTCAGCCGTGCCAATCTGTCACTGCAGCTGTCAGTGTGATGCCTTTTTTCAAAGCACAGAGAGGCCTCAGCTGAAAGCTTCCAGTCAAGGGTAGGAGAAAGGTCCATGCAGGGAGCAGGAGCTGTAAGTCTGACTGCACAGTACACTGTCAGCTTAGTATAATCCTTAATGTATAGGTAGGGGTTGGGATAGAGAGGGAAGTGAGTGAGGAATGGGGAAAACAGGACTACTCAATTCACTGCACTCAGTAATATTCAAACTTCTGGTGACTGGTTTGGTTTTATTTTGCATCTGGGAAAAGCTGGTAAAATGTAATTTATTTGGTAAAATGTAATTCAGTGTATTGGGTAAGACTACAGAGGAGGTCAAAGTGCAGAGTTAGGAATAAAGCCATTATTTTCCAGAAAGGTATTTCTTCTCACCCAGTCTCAAGCCTAGGTAAAGACTATATACATCTGTGTGGGTATACAGATTGAAAGATAAGAGGCAGTGCTGTCTCAAAGGCAGTCTACGCAGACATTCTCAAGACAATCTAGACGTGGTTTTTTGCTTGTGTTTGTTAATTTATGCAGAGTTGGGAGTACTGTGGATGGATCCCGGTTCATAGATTTGTCAATGTTCTCCATTAGGCTTACGGATATACCCGAGTATCATCTTTGAGAATTTGGTGAACCAGTGTTTTCAAGACTCATTCTTTTTGGAAAGTAAAATCTTTGACTCCTTGTTGATGCTCATCCTACCCCTTCAGTAATTTCACTGTGGTTACAGGACTGTTTTGATGCCATTGTGTACTCCATGGCTAGCACTACATTTAGGGCTCTCTCCAGTGATTGCAAACTGTCTTCTCAACTTCGCATAATTGAAGTCTCCTACTTTAAAGCGTGAGCTACAAACAGGTCCCAGCTAATGAAATAATCTCCATTTCCTGCACTTTAATGCAATTTTGCAGCTCAGGAGGTTAGTATTCTTCAAATTACCATATATCAGAGAGATGGGAGCAAAATGTTTGTATTAAATCATGTTTCTTATTTAAAAAAATCCCAAGACAACAAATACTGCCTCCCCCCAAAAACCCCAACCAACTAAAAAGACAAGTTGTAACAAGAAGCTAACTAAGTAACTGTCCCCCCACACACACACACAGAATCACATGCACAGATATGAACAGGAGGAACAGAAACGCCAAATGCACTGATGATATTAGTTGTGAGTGACTGCTTATAGTCACTCCATCCATCTGAACTATTGTGCTGTGAATTTTTTCATGACCATCTGTCTGAACAGGATAAATGCTCCAGTTGCAGAAAATCATCAGTTTGATAGTTTAGTTTAGTTTTTCCAACCCGTAAAGAATACAGTAAGCACAGCGTTGAAATGAACCCTGAGTGATAAAGTGGCTTGAAAACTAATTCTGTACAGGCTCTATAGCAGGGCCAGTCAGGAAAGGATCACATCATTCAAAGGAGCAGCTTTAAATGATCAGACTTTTGCTGTGGACCAAGTGATAAAACCCAGGGATGGGGACTAGTGTCAAGTTTTCGGGGCATCTTCTTTGAATGCTATGGTGATGGGTAGTTGTAAAAAGCAAACTCCTTTACTGCATCATTAAATCAGTCCCATGAAGTTATTAGAAAGTTATTGGAGTTATAATACAAAGTTATTAGAGTCCACAGCAGTATGCAGAAGCCTTCTAACATAAAGTTTCTAAGTCCCAAGCAGAAGCAGCAGCCACAGCACTCTTAATCTGTGTTCAGTAGTGCTTGCAACAGTAGCAACAACAGCGGCATCGGTGTTTCTGTGAGTCTTACGTGTGCTCTAACATTCTCAGTGCATTTCATTCTATTTTTAGCCAATCCAGTTTAAACACAAACTCTCTACAAAAGTATTGGACCTATCCTAAGCTAAAATTGACGTGCAACAATTTTCATAAATTCTTACACAAATTTTGTGCATATAATTCTATCTATTCTATTCTATCCACCTAGGTATGTTTAGCAAGGTTACATTTTCATTATTTCTAGAATTTATCTGTCATTGCAAAAGGCAAAGCTACTGGGTTTTAAGTCCTTTAAGGTTTTAGGTCCTTTTCTTTCTAGCTACTTCTGTCTCTTACTTGTTTAAGCCACTTAAAAATCCTCTATTTATTTAAAACTAAACTAGCATTTCTACCTCATGTCTCTGTGGATTTATATATTTTAGTTTTTCTGAAGGTTCTAATTCAATCCTCACATTTCTGGGCACTCCTGGGCCTGTGTGGATTTGGCCCAGGGGGATTCATGCTCCAACAGATTAGGTAGGGAGCGAAAAAATTGAAGCATCGTGGTGAGTCCATCGTTTGTGCTTCCAGAACATTTTGTCAGGGCTCATGAAGGACAGAGGGAGGTGATTAAAAAGAGGGAGGTCAATTTTAAAATGCTTACAAATGTTTGGATTTTACCATGCCAACCTAACATCTTTCTGTGATGAGAAATCCGCTAGCTCTGTGGATGAAGGAAAATCAGTAGGTGTCATTTGCCTGGATTTTAGCAAGGTTTCCCACACAAATTCTCTTTCATGGCCAAATGAGATAGAAACTAAATGGAAGGTGTACTAGAAGTGGGACACTGGCTGGACCACCAGACCCAAAGAGCAGTGGTCAGCAGTTCAGAGTTCAGTTCCTGATGGCAAGTTACTTGTGGTGCTCATACAGAGTTGACAGAGGTGCTAATGCTGTCTAACATCTTCATTAATAACCAGAATGATTATACAGAGAGCACTGTCAGCAAGGTTTGAGATAGCACCAGACTGGGAAGAGCAGAGCACACACTGCACTGCTCCCTGCTCTTCAGAGGAATATCAACAGGAAGGAGAAGTGGGATGAGAGGAACCTCTCAAATGTCAATGGAAACATACAGGAGTTCCCCATGACAGAATAAAACATGGAGCAGTCCCAGCCAGGCACAGTCTGGGCAGAGATGAGAACAAGCCGTATGTTTGTCAGCCACTGCAGCAGTCAGGGGCAATGAAAACTGGGCTGCACCACCAGCCTGGGCAGACTGCACCAGGAGTACTCTGTCCAGTCCCAAGTGTTCTCACATTTGGTTCTGATTTCTTTAGCTTTCCTTCAGGAAAATCTGATAAAAGGCTTTGTTTTTCAGTAGATTAAAGAGATTTGGAGAAACACTTTGGAAAATGACTTCTGAAAGATTTTTGTTATTTTAGTAGGTACTGTTTTTTAAATCTGTGGAAAGATGCTTTTATTCTGCAAATTACAAACTTTGTAGCTGGTAATAGAGCAACACAGTAGGTAAAAATAAAAAAGGAGATAAAATCAATACTGTAGAAAATGCCCAAGCTTATTCTTCCTGTAGTAAAGGTAGCACTTTTTAAATATATTGAGCTAAATATTAATGCAAATAAAGACTAGGATTCTAAAAAGGAAATGATTTGTTTTAGCTTCAGTGATAATGCAACTGTTGGTATATTCCATATGCCTAAAGCTAAAAGTATTATAATCATATATGGCCTTCAGCTTTTACCTATCATTTCAGTGTGTCCAGTGTTTTGGGACACAATGAGAATAACAGGGTATGGGCATATAATGTCTTTCCAAATACTAAGCATTTTAATATCTAATAATACCTTACCATGACAACTGGTCTATGCCACAAAATGCAGACACACCAAATTGTATGCATTTCATTTTAATTCACGGCATACACCGTTGTGCAGAAATTATGGCATTAATCAGCAGTAGCTTTTGTCCAGTAACAAAATTTCTTTGGAGACAGAATTATCCTTTAATGACTGTACATAAACTGGGGAAAAAAGCCCCCAGTGTTATTCTCACGTTATTTGAATTACTGCCCTAACATCACATTCTTAATTTGGGTTGTTACCTAGGTTTTGAAATCCCACAGTAAATATTTGACGACAGAAATAGGATCAGTGTTTTCAGCAGTGCCGTGTTCATGCCTGCCATGCACAAAGAGACCCAGCAGTCCGTACGAGTTGGAAGTGCAGTCATTCAGTGACCAATAGACAGTGTAGATGAACAGAACTAGTGAGCTGCTGTGCTAAGCATTAGTGTTTCCATCAGCCCTGTACAGTGTCTGAAGAGTCTTGCTGCCCAGGTAGGCACTAAAGGCTGAGAAGGGGTGCCTTGCATCACTTCTTGTACTACACTTGTTGATCCTCTGAGTCCTTGAGTTTTTAACAATCTCGTCTCTGCAGTCCTGGCTCAGTTTGACATTTTACTCATGGTGCTTGCCTCTGGCTTACACATTCTCACAACTTTCTGGTTTTCTCCAGAGTCTTAGCCAGCTTTGGGCAGCTGGGTCATATCAGAGCTTGGCATTGGGTCAATACCACTGAATCCCAGAATGGGAAGAGCAAGAGGTTCAGGTGGTTGGAAACTAGCCTGGATATGAGCTTCATGAAGAAATTAGAGATCCGGTTGAGCAGTTTTGCAGATGCACAAGTCTTTTTAACCTGGTCTGTATTTCAGTCTGAACCCTAGCTGAGTGTATATGAACCATGCCAATTATATACTTTTGACATAAATATCATAGTATTTGTGGTTATACATATATCTATGCAATATTGCTAAGTAGTGTAAACATTAAATGTTTATCCTCTGTCAAGATCAGTTAATCATCCTAGTTCAAACACGAAAGGTGGCTTGTCAGGTAGGGAAGCTGAAACCCTCAACCTCAACCTCTCCTAATTGAGAGCCAAATACATCAGGTTTCTTACAGTTCTATTAAAAAATGAACAACTGGATAATAAGTATTTGGGATGTGGTCCAAAGCCTGAAGAAATTAAAAAGAAAGACCACAGTGAGCTGTGGTTTGGAGGCTGAGGATCTACTTCCTTCATCCTTGATTGAGCAATACCCACAGTTGTGTCATGTTGGATGATTTGAATTCAACAGGAAAACAGGTTTTTAGACTTCTAACTCAATGTATCAGTATGGGTGTTTCAATATTAATGAATTTCAGATCTTTAAATTTATTTTCTCTTTTTCTTCTTTTTTTCTTTCAGGCAAGCCCTGCCCCTATAATTGTCAACACAGACACCTTGGACACAATCCCTTATGTAAGTATTAAGAGTTTTTTTATAAATATGTAGAGTTGGTTTATTTTCACACAGAAATTCTGTTTGGTATTGCATAGAAGTTATCTTATAAACAAATCATGCAATTAATAATTTCTCTTACAGTTACACAGTAATTTTTTTTCTAGGAAAAGAAATTGGGAATCACAAATGCACCCAGGTGAATCATAGCATATTATATACACACAATTTGTAGGTTTTGTTTACTAAAACAAGCCTTTCTTTGAAAAAAAGAAAAGTGATTTCATTAAGGCTGTCATCCTTACTGGTGACATGAGTACTTCCTTTTAGAGCCATGCACACCCTGCTAGCTTAATAGAAAGATACCTGGGTGCACAGTGCATACTAAAATGGTGCAACATCCCTTCATTTGTTTGTCTATCCTGTTGATGGAAATTGCTCTTGATAAATAGTACCTCAAATGAATTGACTTAATATTTTCCTATTACTGTCTCTTCTTTTTTAAGACTTCTAGGAAACAGATTATCCTTAAATAAATGCATTTTTATTCGATTTTTTTAAAATCTGGTTTTTCTACAAGATTTGTTATTATTGTCATTTAGACCATAAAATCGACTCTAGTTGAAGATAAAGGACATAGAAAAGCACAAAGCAAACTCATCACAGAGAGTAACAGGCTTAAATGATTGGAGGAAAGAAAAACAAGTAGCACAAAGCTAGCCAGCCAGTATCTAATCTTTCTTCTTGCATCATCTTAGTTATCTTTTTGAAGCTCCTAATTAATGTCTCTCATCTGTCGCGTTTTGTCCACATCTGTTTCTTATGATACCAATGCATAAGCCTAATTATTTCTCTACCTATACCAATCATGTGGCTGGGTTTTGTTTTTCAGAAGACTGTTGATGAGGAAGTTTAATAGGGGTTGTTCTGGCCAGTTTGTTACTGACAATTCATAGAACTTAGAAATTATAGTGCAGAGCACAGGTAAAGATCACAGCCAAGAGCAATTTAGAAGAATGACAGTGCTCTAAAGCAGAAAAGAATTAAGTCCCTTGATAGGAATATGAACTATTGAGAAGGGTGAAAAAGTTAAATAGAATTTCTCTCTTCATTTGCATGCAGCTTTTTTAAAAGGCTTCCTATCATTTCTGTCTCAGTTTTCCATCCTAACATCAAAACCATCTGCTGTGGTATCACTTTCAATAGGTCTGTCTGGCTTTTCTCCTGTATTTTGATGAGACATTTTACACTTCGTGTTCTCTAGTCTTGCAAAAGGGACACTGTGAGCCCCAGTTCTCATTTTCAGCACTGGACCTGTGCCCAGGATCCTCTGCAGCTACGGTGTTAGAATTCCTAAATACAGATGCAATTACACTAGTGACAAGATGCTCAGTCAATATGATTTATTCCCTTAACACATCCTATCAATACTTACACACTTTAATGTCACTTCTGTACTAAAGTTCCTTTCTCTTAAGTAATAAAGAACAAATGACCAAACACATTCAAGAGAAATGTTGACATTAGGCTGAGAAGTGCCTGTGGGCTGTTTCAGTCTCCAACACATGATGTGAGCTGGATAAATAAACAGAAGGTATTTATTGTAGAAATGGACAACTCTGAATTGGTCACCTTGCTCTTCCCAGCCTGGGAAGAGTTCTTTGTTAGATATGGGACACAGCAGCACCACCACAGAGGGACTTATTTAACCCTAGACACTAAGAAACGCTTCACCTTGACCTGCCTGCTGAGCCACACCACCACAGGGCCCCACAGAACTTTGGGTCTCTGCTTTACAAATGGGCGTTTCCTTCTGCTCAGGATTTGTATGCTTGAACAGTCTCTGAAATGAGACAAAAAAACAAGCCATGAACAAATGGCCTCTTCCTCCAAACTTATGTTTGAGAGAGTGGGCTGGGACACCTGTGTTTTCTTTCTTGCTCTCAGGAGTAATGCAGTTTAATTTAGTTTGGTTTCATGTTATATTTCCTCTGCAAGGGAGATGCTGCAGTCACTGGGTCAGATCGGTGTTTGCTTCCGTGTGCATCCCCTCCTGGTCCAGGGATCCTTCCCAACACAGATTTAGTGACAGCACGTGGTGGATTGACTCTGGCAAATAGCCAAACACTCTTCTCATGCCTCTCTGTTGTGGGTCAGGAATAAAACAGGAGATATAAAAGCAGAGTTGTATATGAAGATAATGAGTTAAATAGGGAAAGCAAATGCTGCATGTGCAGGTAAAGCAAAAGATGAAATTCATTCACTACTTCAGCGGGCAGATGTTTAGCCCTTCCTGGAAAGCAAGGCTTCATCCTGTGTAGCAGTTAGTTGGGAAGACAAATGTCATAACCATGAATGTTCTTCCTTGCTCCTCCTTTCCCTGAGCTTTCGTTGCAGAACACCATATGATATGGAATGTTCCTTTGGTCATGTGGGGTCATCTCTCCTGGCTAGGTCCCCTCCAATCCCTGTACCCATCTCCAACCAACTTGCTACTGGGACAGGAAGGGTAAAATTGAAAGGAGAAAAAGCCTTGATGCTGTGCAAGCTCTTCAGCAATTACCAAAATGCTGGTGTATCAATATTGTTTCAGCCACACATTGAATTACTGCTCCACACAGGCTACTATGGAGATTAAACCCCATCCCAGCAAAGCCCAGTACAGCCTAGAGTATTGTGTGGGTCCTGTAATACAGCCTTTAGCATCATGGGGTGTCAGGGGAGGTTTGTCTCTCTTTTGAATATTTGGAAATACAGAGACAAATCTTCCAAACTGGATGAGTTAAGTGTATGATAGTGCAGCCATCATCATGTAATTTATTTTACAGGAAATGTAATTTAGCAGATATGCTCTAAAATATTTTTTTCTGGATGAGGTCAGTTCAGAGATAACAAAAAGCTAGATTTAATTATGATTTTGGAACTTGAACATGTGTCAAAGCAGCTGCATTTTCAGCACTGTTAGGACTTCCAGACATGCCTGGGGGAAGACTGTAAGTGCCTAGGAACATCTTTGGTGAGTGTATAAGTATCCTTAGAGTTAACTATCTAGGTATTTGCACTTCTGAAAGGCTCTACTGATTTTTAGTTGCCATAAAATAAACATCTAACACTCTGAGAAAAATTTGCTTTATGGATCAGGGAATCCAAGTTAAATGATTATTTTTTCTGTCCAAAGCTAAAAGCAGCTGTGGTGTAAGATGCTGATTCTCTCTCAGAACTGTAGAGTGTTCAAGACACCCAGAAGTGCTGTTCTTTGGGGCTCTAGTGATCTTAGATTCCTGCTACTCATCCCTGTTTTTCAGCTCCCATTTCAGCTAAAGTACACTTGGAATCCAGGAAGACTGGATGGGAAGAACAAGGATTTTTCAGTTCCTCTTAATTGGGCCATGTTTCTGATGTTCACATTCTTTTTTTCTTTTCTTACTCCCTTTCTGTAGTCTTAAAGGGTTGTCCTTGAATTCTTTAGATTGAGTTTGCCTTCCACAAATCTGAGCACCATTTCTAAATCAAATTGTTGAATAGAATTAAAAGGCAAGGGAATACATAAGCAAGTGATACGTCTGAGGAAAATGTTTGACATAATAACTTTTGGTTTCTGACTGTTGGGATTTTCTAAGATACTTTTCATGACAACTGGTTAATGCATCCACTCACATGTTTGCAAAAAAAAAGTGCTGCTTAAAAAAATATAAAATGTGTTTTTCTTTTATGAATCTCTTTTCTTAAATAATGGTAATTTTCATTGGATTTACCATAAAAAGATAATTAATTCATTTTATACCATGTAGAAATTATTTCCAAAATTAAGCACTGGAACAGGCGTGGATTTTCCAATTTTGGTGAATCAAAATGGTATTTTTTTTCTGTAATTACTAGCCACAACTCATAACCTGATAGATCTCTAAATAAGGTCAGGCTGGTTTTAGTGTTGCTACCCACCAGGTAGACACTTTTCATGATTTCATTAGACTGGTGGCACAACCTTTGTCGTTGTTTCGTCTTATGGGCTGTACCCTCAATGCATTTCCAGTTCATTAACAGCTCTGCTCATCCTCTCTGCCATCTTCCTCCAAAAATTCCTGGTTTTGGGAGAGACTCCTCACAGTGATAGTCAGCATTCACAAAGCATGTTCACATGTCATCTTTGCACTGGTCCACCTGAAAGAAATTTCCTTTTTACAGTTGGTATACAACTGGCAAACTGAGTGATTTTGTCTCATTAACCCTCTAATGATTTAAAATCACATAATTAAACATTTTGCAACTGTTGACATTCTTCAAACCTTTCAACTCAATAGTTTGGAAAAAAAAATCATCCTTTGTGTGACTGGTTTTCATCAGTAGGCTTTTCTTAGACGAGATAAAAGAAAAGGCCTTATTCTATTATAGTGAGTGTTATTCCTTATAATTTGGGCCTGCAGCGAATAACAGAAGAAACAGTTAATTAAGTTTTCTTCTAGGTTCAGTGGTCTGAAAACTTTGGCTCACCAAGCTTTGGACGTGGGAATAAATTTGATAGGAAGCTTCGATGGTACAAAACGAATTATTCTGTGACATTTTAAGCACAATTAAACATTTGTGGGTGTTTGTTTGTTCTCTATTCTTTGGCTGTAAGTTTTAGATCTCTTTGTATAATGAGAAGCATTAATTTGATAACATATGAATCATCTCATTTTCTCTGTTGCACAGAATATGACTTATTTATTTATTTTTTCATTTCCAAAAAGCTGCATAGTTCAGTTAAAAGTAGCTATAAGGCTGTCTTTGCTGTATCACTTCTAGAAATTGAAGGGAGCCTTTCTATTTATCTTATGATGGATTTTTATTTTTCTTTTCATCATCAAAAAACTAAGAAAAGTTCACTGAAGTACTGTGGTTGTTCTCTTCCTCCATCATCTTGTCAAAGCAGTAAGATCTAAGAAACATGTACTCAATTTGCCTTTCAGTCACAATGAATTCCTCATATTTCTTCAGTTTCACATTGTTCTTTCAAATTATTTTTTTATTACTACTCTTTTATTATGAGTTATTGTTATGCTATTATTGGTTTGATTTGCTAACTGTACTGCCTATGCTGAGTTCTTTGAAGACACATTCAAGACATGTCCTGAAGAAGTAGTTTTCAGACTATGTAGGTTATGTTTTCATGAGCTGTAGTCGAATCTTTGTGCTGTTTTACACTTGCCTGCGTGTGGCCACAGAGAGGGCTGTGCAGCTGTTCTGGTGCATCCCCGCTTGGGGACACTGCGACCTCAGCCCCTCCTGGCTGTGACGCTCCCTGCTCCGGAGAGTGAGGGGGCCAGGATGATGCCAGAATGGGGAGTTCAGCAAAACTTCCAGCTTTCCTCCCTTATTTAATTAGCCATTTAGCTACTGCACCTAGATTTAGCACATTAGAAGGACGCACATAAAAGCTTAAACAAAGGCTGAAAATAAAAATGAATTCTTCCTGTTCTGATGTTGTGGATGGAATCAGGCACTTCACTCTCAAGTGAGAAGAAACTATGTTTTATTGATGTAAGAGAAGTTCAGTGCTAAATGCAGCAGTGGTTTAACAAGAATTAACACGTATACTTGAGCATTTACTGTGACAGAATTGTGGGGGGTCTTCCCATTGAGCCATGAGGTTCAGAAAGGACTTCACCATGTTCCAAACTTCCTTTCAGAGGGTAGTTCAGGGGCGGCTGGATCCAGACTTAGTCTCAGCCTTGGCCAGTGGGTGATGTCTAAAGGATTATATATTCACAGTCACAGAATCAATTAGGTTGGAAAAGGTCTCTGAGATCATCAAGTGCAACCTGTGATCAAACCACAATGTCAGCTAGACCATAGCACTAAATGCCACATCTAGTCTTTTCCTAAACACCTCCGGGGACAGTGACTCAACCACCTCCCTGGGCAGCTCAATCTTAAATCATCCTTCCTGAAAGATGGCCAAGTTTCAGTGTGCTTATGCCCAATCCACTTACCAGCCGTCTGATGTAATAAGGACTCTTGTAACCTTGAGAGCGTTCCTGCTCAAGAGGAGATCCTGGTGTGCAGCCCAGTGCCATGCAGGAGAGCCCAGCAGGCCTTGGGCTGGCTGCTTTTCGTGGAGTAAGAGGATAGAGTCATAGTCATACTTGCTTACTGACTACAGATGCTAGTTTATTCCAAATTTGCCTCAAGTTGGATTGACCAGCAGTCTTTTTAGCTGGGTGTATTGCCCAAATGTTGGCTATCATACTGTTATCTGTGTCCCCCCAGTCCAGCTGGAACCAGATTCAGCCATCAGGACCAGATACATCCATGGCTGATCACCACTTAGGGTTATTACCTGAGTAAGAGTTACTATGGAGTATAAAAGGCAGGTTGGGGTGGGAGCACATTGCCACACCTGACTGTAAAAAGAATGAGGAAAATTTTGAATTTCTGAGCACAGTCAGTGCTCTAAAGGCTTTTATTGGATAATAAGAATGTAGGTGCTTGCTAGACCTAAGTAAATTGGAGGGGGTAGGTGGCCTTCTATATTTTTAAATAAAGCATGTCATTAAGTAACTAATATTAAATGTCATATATGACTGAGCTGGTTTTGGCTGGGGTAGAGTTAACTTTCTTCACAGTGGCTGGTATGAGGCTGTTTTGGATGTGTGCTGAACACAGGGGTTGCTAATACAGGGGTGATTCTGTTACTGCTGAGCAGGGCTCACACAGAGCCAAGGCCTTCTCTGCTTTTTTGCTGCCACACTGGTGAGAGAGTGGGGGGTGCATGGGAGAGCACAGCCAGGACAGGTGATCCCAGCTGACCAAAGAGATATTCCAGATGATATGACATCATGCTCAGTGTATAAAGTGGGGGGAAGAAGGAGGGAGGGAGGGACTTTCAGGGTAATGGAGTGTGTCTTCCCAAGTCACATTGACACGTGATGGGGCCCTGCTCTCCTGGAGATGGCTGGACACCTGCCTGGCCATGGGAGGCAGGGATTTAGCTCCTTGTTTTGCATTGCTTGTGTGTGTGGCTTTTGCTTTTCCTATCAAACTGTCTTTATCTCAACTCACAAGTTTTCTGCCTCTGACTATTCCAATTCTCTCCCTGATCCTGCTGGTAGGGGAGTAAGCAGTTGTGTGGGGCTTGGCAACAATGACTGTGGATGATGAGAAAATTTTTGAGGACAGTGGTAACAGAAGACTAAAAAGAAATTTTGATCTAAAAGGATAGGATCTGAATTTTTACAAAAGTAGGAAACTCATGAAGTTTGGATTTTTTAATTACTATTTTATTGAAATATATAAAAATATCATCATGTAGATGTAGATATATTTTTTCATTGATTCCTCAGAATAAATTTGTTGCTTCTTTCTTAATTAGTTTGATCATAGTCTTGAAAGTCAGATTACACAACTTATTATCTCTATTGATTTATATTTTTCCAGATTGTTAATCTGCAGTTTTGTTTATTATTTATACTCATCTTTCAGCCTGTCATTAATGTGCATTACAATGGAAAAGCTAAAGCTGGCAGAGCTCTGTGCTAGTCCTTAAAAGCTGCATTGGCTTGGTTTGTCTCTTTTGGCCCTTGAATTGTTTCACAGCAGTGTTTTTTGCCCTGGCAAACACTGCTGTATTCTGCATGTCATTGTTTCTGCAGTGGCATAAGACATCTTTCTTTTATAATAGCAGTATTGACAGACTTGATTTAAATAATGTTTATAAAATATTTTGTGATCATTAGTGAAGAACGTTCTTCAGAATACCAAACTAATGAACTAATATAAAACAGATCCCCTTAAATATGCAAAAATAGAAAAGTTTTCATTCTGCTATCTGATGACCTAAATGGATTTTAGTGTGACAGCATAACAAATATGCTGCTTCTGTTGAAAACCCAAAGCAAAGGGTTTATTTTGCCTCTATTTCATACCCACTGATTTTCTACCTGAAAATAAATTTATTTGAAACATTTTCATTTAAAATATACTGCTTTAAAAGGAAATGTTTTTTAAGGAAGAGCCAAAGTGATTCTTAGGCAAAAATGTGATTTTTGCCTAAAATTCTGAATGTATTTTTATTATTTAAATTCTTTTAAATTCTGAATGTATTTTTATTATTTAAGCCTTATCAAAAACATAATTTTTAATTAAGGGCAAAAGCTTTGCTTTCAAGTAAAACAACTTCATTATATTAGGGGATTTCTTTTATTTTCTATAGGAATGAACGCTGCATTGCCTATTTTAGTGCTACATATCATAATACATAAAAAATTGAAAAGCTTTTATTATGTCTGGATGTAGGTAGAATTATCAACATCCTGTCAATCCAACAAGTAAATGCATCCCTTGGTCACGTGTCTAATTATTCCTTCACACTTCTATTCTCTGAAATTACAATACTGTCCATTTTCAATTGCCTGTGAATGATGCTGGAGTTCAGATTCAATCAAGGAGCTCTTTCTATGGATGTTTGAAATGTTGCAATTAGCAGAGTGGGAGAGAGGAGCTTGTTGAACTATAGAGATCACATCCTCCACTCGTTTGTGTCCCTCAGCTTCAGAGGGACACAGCACAGAGTGTGTAACAGCTTCACGCTGTTTGGATTTGGAGTACTTGGAGTGCAAGTACGTCAGCATTTCAGTCCATATCGTGGGTCTGCACTTACCAGTCTTAGTTCTAACACTTTCAAGTTTTTGAAGCAGACTTTTTGATAAAAGACTACAGGTCTTGCCAACAGGTTTTTGGATATCCGCTACCAGTTCCTTTGGGTGACAATGTAATAAACCCCTTGAAAGAGGTACAGTGCTTTGCTTTTGCAAAATCTGTTCTTGTTGGGCCACTCTTATCCTTGTTGCCTCTGCTGGGGCAAGCCAGCCAGGTATTACACTGTGAGGTATTTTCATCACTCTGAGAACAAATCAAATATACTATATACATATGTGGGTGTGTACATACCCCTCCTCTACACCCAGCTACACCTAATTTTTAATTTGCCTGTGGTGTTGGCAGGTGCTGCAGAATACAGTGGATGCCTGTTAAAGATGTTTGAAGCACTTGAGAGTCTGAGACAGCCTTGAATTACATGGACCAAACTGGCCTAAATGAAATATCATTTGAATTGTTTTTTTCATTCTCTCACTAGCCTCGAATTAGTTTTTCTTTTGTATAATTCTTTATATATTATGCTACCACAGCTAAACTTACTGGATATTGTAGCAATAGGCTAAAGTCAGTTGGGTTGGTAGGTTTGCAAGGATCCAGTGGCTAACATAACCAAATATGCTTTTTATAGCACAGTTTGTGGTCTTAAACCATCAAACCCATTGTCCTTTATATAAAATATTTGATTAGAATATATATATGTGTGTACATATAAAATTAAGAACCATGGCAGGGAGATCACACCTGAATGATCTTTAAAGTTGCTTCCAACCCAAACCATTCTGTGATTCTAAGAAGCTGATAAACCTCTTCAAGTACCCAAGGCTATTTTTCCATAGCAATAGCTTTGAGTAACTTTGTCATGAAGTTAAAGTTCTGAAGTGATTTGGGAAACAGCATAAAGAATGCAAATGAATAACTACTTACCTATAGTTTTTTTTTTTATTTGGTTTGAGTTTTTTTGGTGATTCAAGACAATGGGACTTGTATTGGTCAGTATTCACTGTACTAGAAAGGTGTTGAACTTAACTGAAAGCTCTTGTGAAAAAAGGGAAGAAGAGCTAGCACACATGGCATCATCTTATTGGTTTTAATTATACAAAAGGAAGAAACCTTTCCTTTTTCATAAGACCTCATTTTGGAGGATTAATTGCTGTCAGATTGTGTTCCTTTGACCTTGGATGATCTAAGAAGTAAAGAGGAAGTGACTGAAAGTATTAAAGAGAAAGCTTGTTTTCATGTCTTATTGGACATATAATGGTTTGATTACAATGGTTTTTCACTCATTTAATATGAAATATGTCTGAAATTTATTTTACAAGAACTCTTCTTTGTAATTTTCAGAATATTTACTTTTTCCTGTCTAGAATTGTTGAATATTTTTGCTTTGGAAACTGCCTGGTAAAGTTCAGCCAAGGTGAAGTTTTTATCCTGGCAGCACATAATGCAACATCAGTAATAACAAGAGATAGAAAATAGACCCTTTTCTTTTGATTTCCTGATTTCTCTTAACATTATTCACTATGTTTTTCATAGCAGCATCTTTTCCTGTTGTTTGTGGTAACTTCCTAAAAATTTTAGAATAGCTAGAGTGTGTTCTTATTCATTCCCTACAGCAATACAAAGAGATCTCAATGTTCTCTTTTAATAAAAAAAAGAGTTCTCTTTTAATAAAATCACAAAATTAGCCATTGAAATGCTCTTGTTTTCCCCCATTGTTAGCCAGGGATTAGCTGATCCATGCTGTAAAACTAACAAAACCTCAATACAGCAAATACCCTCAAGCCCCTACTGTTGCAAGTTGTGAGTGTAGACATTTTGGGAATATGAGTTATTTCTATTCCACATTTTACACAATAAAACCTCATGCTACTTTTAATGCAGTGATCTGGTGAACCAGACTTGATAGTAAATTACATTTTTAACCAGTGTTTAGATGACCTAGCATAGAGTAGGGAACCCAAATATGCCACAGATAGTATCTGTTTTCCTAGTCTTAGAAATTGCAGCCCTCATAAATTTCTGTAGAAGATTGGCTTAGTTTGAAGGTAATAGAAAATAAAGATTCCTACATGAGATAAATTTCCACTTGTTGAGACTATTAGTCAAGAGAAACAATAACTGAAATGCATTGCTTTTGTATTTACTTTAACAAATTCAATCGGTTGTTGAAAAATTTGCGCCTGTAAATTTTTCTGCCTAAAGATGACAACAGTTTAAAATTTTGGATTCTTATTTTTAGTCATAAATTATTTATGCTGAGTACGTTATGTTTAATGTTTGCTAGGCAGAACCATTTTACTGAGTATTGGCAAGTGTGACTGTTTTGTTCTTTGTACAGCTTAAGTGAGCATTAGCGTGGTTGTAACAAAATTAATCTTGTCTTATATCCAAATTTGGGATTTAGACTTTGGAAAGTCTTTGCAAAGTTGGAAAGGTGAACATAGCACACTGTGAGTTTATCTTGAAACTATTGAGCTATACTAATTTTTCAAATAATGTGCACAGTGCAAGGTTGATTAATGACTTAGATTTCACTGTAGTCTTTCTCTTTAGTAGAAGCAGATATGTGGTATCTTGGTAGTGCTCTTTCTTATTCTAAAAATAGCAAAAGTATTCAGCTGTCCATACGACCTCTTGGTCTTTCCCTAGAGGAGAAGTATAGTTTGCAGCTGGTGCTTTCAATATTGTTTAATTTCTTCCTAGAAGCATTGTCTATTAGTTTGAAGTTGGTTTGTAAACTAAGTCAGAGAAGTGCTCTTCTTTCATTCCCCAATAATTTGAATTTCATGCAGAGGGACACAAATATATTCTAGTTCGTGAAACTTTTTTCCGTATACCTTGAAATTGTTGAAAGATGCTCGTCTTTCTTTTGAGATAAGGACCAATCTCCAGGAGCCATCCTCCTGTCTTAGAGAGACTGATCTTATCAATAAGACAGGTTGGTCAGAACTGGGCATGCCTGTTTCCATCATGTCTCAATGAACTTTGTCTCTATATGCAGATCTACTACTGAAAGAAATTATACTTGACTTTCTCCCCAGTTCTTTAATTCCACATCTTTTTGATTTTTGGCCATAGCTAAAATCAAGTTTGTTTATATTTTGTAAAAATTCCTCTGCTTTACTAAAGTTAAAACTTTAATACTGTATAAAGTCCATCATCATTTACACTTTGAGCACAGTGTCTTCTTTCCAGATCTTTTTCTAGCCGTTTTTCTTTCCCTGCTGTTTCTTGGTGAGGAATGATTCAAGAATATTGTAAGAATAGCTTTTCCTGTCACATTCATCTTTCTGCTTGGGTGAAAACAGGAGATACATGGCAACAAATATGAGTCTGCAAAGAGTTTGTTTCTTGCTTTAGCATCGCATCGAGTTGTACTCCATATAACAAAAAAATGCTATGTTTTCAGTACAAGTGGATGAATCATTGCAAGATGTTAGGGGCTTGCTGAATTTGCTAGCCTGGTGGAAGCAAGGCTGTTGGGACTCCCAAGGCTGTTGGGGACTCCATGCCACAGCGCTCAACCTGTAGCAAGATCAGCCCTGTACACCCAGTAAGCACATGGACATCCAGGAGGCATTCAGGTGGACACAGGTCTGAGCAGAACAGCACAGCAGTCAGTGCCCACACAAACAGAAGTGGCCTCCTCCTGTGCCCATGTACATGCATATGTTCTTGTGTGTGGTGTGAAAACTGCCTGGAGCTGGATTTGGACACTTGGTCAGCTCAGGAATGCAGGCTCCAGATCCTTGATGTTCCAGATGCTGGCACCTGACTCTGCACCCCCTGTCCAGCTGTTGGTACAGACTCCTTTGCACCAACCAACACACACACACACACCCGCTGTGGGACTCCGATTCCTCCTGTAACTGAGCTGAGACACACGGTCCATCCAGTAGCTGGCCCTGGATCCTTGCCTGTACTCCTGCACAGTAAAATACACACACACTGAAATGGGTCTCAGTCAGCCCCTGGATCCTAGAGTCTCTTGAGCAGTTGCTTGGATCCCTTGCCAACTTCTTCCCTTGTCTTACTTCCAGTTACACATACACACCCCAGCTTTCTGACTGCTTCACCTACTCCTCAGCCTGGTGTTTGCTGGCAATCACCCACTGCTTGTAGGCACCCTCTTATACTCCAGCTGCTGGTACGACAGACACAGAGAACACAGAGAGAACACAGAACCCTTTACCCAGGAAAGCAGGTACAAATGAAGTTTAATGGAAGATGTTACAGAAGGTGTTCAGCAGGCACAGAGCTCAGACAGGAAGATGAACAGACCAGCCTTGTCTACATGTGACTGGCCCCCTTTATCCACTCTGTTTTCTTGTGCTTCTTCCTCTCTAGTTCTAAACCACTTCTATCCTTCTCTTTTCCACAGCTTTTATTCCTCACCTAAACATCTCCTAAGTCTTGTTGCACTGCCGAGGTGCTCGTTCCCTGCATCCTGCAGGTGTCCCAGCCCCAGGCTGCAAGGTGCTCCCCAGCTGACCCACGGTGCTGGGTGCCACCCTGAGCCAGGGGCTGAGGGTGTCCTGGGAGAGGAGGGGTCTCTGACAGGGTATCTCCACCTGCCCTTGTGCCTCTCTGGTCGTGGGGGTGTGTGTTGGCACCTCTGATGGGCTGATGGCTCCTGTGATGAACCCAGGATGAAGCAGGAATAAGTTTAATCCTGAGAAATAACTTTTCTGTGGAGCATACATGCTTGAGCATGTGCAGTGTAGTAATGGCAAGTAAAATGTCTGGTTAGTGGCCTTGTGCATATTGGAGTATTTGATGTCCAGGAGAGGATCTGTACACAAATTTAGCCACGATGGTCAAGGGCCACTAACTTCATTACATATTGTTGAGATAAGAACCAGAACTTTCCACATCTCTGCTGCCAAATACTTTAGCTTTGATGTGGAAATTACAGGTTTCATTATGTCAGGAAACCTATGGAGAGGTGTAATAAAGATGCTTCATATAACTGGTAAAATATGCTCTACTCTGGAAAGAGATGATGAAGCACTTGACATTTTAAAGGTAGTATTACGTGACATTAAACATTTTCAGAGCGCTTCTGTGTTGCAGTTGTGCATTTTAGTGTAGTAAAAATATTCTTAGAGTATTTCTTGTGCCATAGGTCTTTTCATCACTGCTTATTTAAAGCGAGAGAGGACTGCAGCCTTTTTGTGCTTGTTTTAAGGAGGATTACGTGTCAGCATTTTTCTCAAGCTTTCTTCTGGTTTTGCTCAGTTCTTTTGTAAAGCTTCTCTCATCTCTGCTGTTACACATTAATAGGTAATCTGGAAAATATTTTTTTAAGGGTGCTGAGGCAATGCATAGAAATTACTTTCAGAGTAACTTTCAAGTTCAGGATTTCATTATTATGTCAGAAATTAGATTGATTGAAGGTGGATGAAAGTGATGTTTTCCTCTCTGCTTAGATTTAAATTGGAAAACATTTTGTGAAAAACTCAAACTCTCTCAAACTGGTGCAAGCCAGTTTTTCCTACCAAGAAAGCCTGAGAAATGTTTGTAACAGTTTGCTGAATATTGGCTAGGCTTAGACTGGGAATGGTGATGATCAGTCAGGCTGCATTAGCTTCGTCACTCTTAATCCCTGTGAACAACTGTTACGTCAGTTTTCTTTCCTTGAGCTTGGGAGCAGAAAACCACTGGTTTTTTTTCCTCAGCCATTCAAAATGTCATCTTTTTTTTTTTTTTTTCCCTGCAGCAAAATTGATTGGGTATGAGGGAGCTGTTCTGCTGTGCTTTTAGTTGCAGAGTGCAGAGGACTGTGACTCCCTTCCCATGCATACTCTGAAGAGCTTTCCAAGATTTTAAGAGAACTAGCAAATCCTTCTGCTGCTATAAAATACTTAAGAAGCAGCTGAGTCATGCCTAAAAAGCCTGTCCTGTGGAATCCATATTGGTTTGTAAATGTACATGTACTTTATGTGTGTGAATGTTCCTTATTACTCATTTTTACTATTAGTGCAGGCATTTTCTCCACTTTTTCAGGGTTGTTTCCCCCTGCAGATGTAAGCACATCCACAGATGAGTAACTGCAACTTCATTTACATGAGTACAAACTGAGTGACACCAGTGGATTGCACCAGTGCTACTGACTGCAGAGTTTAGCCTTTAGTGCTTGTGCTAGAGTAAATACATAAGAAGAAAAGAGTCCAAAAGAATTCATTGATTGTGAGGTTTGATAGGCAGTGGGGTGAGAGAGCAGTGAAAGGGGTATTAACTCTCAAAGCTAAACACAGGTACTTGCAGACAATTTTAGGCACAAAAAGATGAGTCAGAGTATGTTCCCATTGAGCAAATTGTAAGGGATTAGATTATGTTGGTTGTATATTTATTTACTGAGGAAATGTGGTATACCTATTATGCCTATTACATGTATTTTATTATATAATGGCTGTATAAACACGTTATGGATACCAAAGAATGAAGTTAATTAGAGCTATTCTTTCCTTGCCTAAAATTTTACCAGTTAGTATGGTACTGATTTTTTCCCTAAAATGGAGAAACATTTATTACTCATGTTTAAATGAATCAAACTTAACCCACACGTAATAATTTCTGCCTTTTAAACACTCTTACAGTTACCAACCTTTAAAATCAAATTATGCAAATTGAAGTATTCAACATTATTAAAATTACCTTTTAAGTCCCAATTTACAAGTACTTTATAATCTTTGTTGATGAAATAAGGTCAATCGAGCAACAGCTATTTTCCATTTTTTTGTATCTTGTGCGGGGAATGATAGATTACACCAGAAAAATAAGTTCTAGAAATGTCTGAATTGTTCAAATTCTTTGAGAGGTTTGATGGATTTTCTTCTAAATCTGAACTAGAGCAGAGATAGAAGAACCGAACAAACGGAGTGTTTATGATAACTCATGTGTTACTGTTTCAATGGCAGAAACACAGAAGAAAATAAGAGGCAAAGTGATTGTGAGCTTCTGAAGCTGTATAGTAAATTACCTGAATTGTTCAAAAAAGAGTGTGATTTTGTGGGAAGAAATTGCTGCATCCAATTCTCTGGAATGTACTGCTTCAAATTTCTGCACCAATATAGGTTCTAAGTTTAAGACACAAAAAATTGAAGAATTTTCATAGAATGAGAACTGTTTGGAAGGGATCTTAAATATGACCTAGTTCCAAGCACCCTGCCAATTTAAAAAAAAATATTTTTTCAGGATGCAAATCTAGGAAGTCTAAAGTTTCCCTATATAGTCAGTGGGCAAGCAGGTTCTTAAATCCATCTAAAGACTAAGACACATGGCATAAATCACTCCCCTTGATTCTTTTCTCCATTACCTGAAAAAAAACCCCAAACCTAGATGACTTCTTAACTTGGATATCTACCCTTTAGACAGGTAATAGGATGGTATGTGAATTTCTTTTAGCATAAAAGGGAAGGTTGTAACTACCAAAGCTTAGCTGTGAACTCTTCTTTTGTTGGAACTAATTCTGTACAAGCTGGAAGTGCTAGCCTAAACAGAATTCACACACAGATGTAATTTCATTTCCATTTACTGTGAACCCCACTTAAAATCATGATCTCTGCTTTTATCTGCTCCTGCATTAAGCTTATAAAACTAGGAAGTTTGTATTGAGTCTGCATTAGCTATATCAAATGCTTACACTTAAAATAATGCTTCCATCAGAATATGGACAAAACAAAGAAGAGGTGAAAGAAAGATTGATGGCTCATTGTAAACCTCATCAAATAATACCTTGGAGAAGGGCATCAACTTTTTTTTTCATACTGCAGAAAGTGTCAGCTCTACAATGACAAAACAGCTAAAAAAGTAAATCTAAATTGTTACTAAATAGCAAAAAGGATTATGAGGAGTGAGAGCAGTGAGTAGGGGAATCCAGAAAAGAATTCCTCATTTTGCCAAGGTCTTGAAACTATGGTCAAGCAGGTGAAGCATAAGTGAAAAGAATCAACGAACATGGAGTGAATGAGTGGCTTAATAAGAGTCGTGGGAGAAGATTGTGTTTAAAGTTTAGTTGGAAAAGATGAGAAGGTAGAAAACTACTCATGAATAATGCTTTGGATGAAGTGGGAATAGATAAATCAAGTTTAAATTTATATGTGTGTGTGTGCATCTGTGTGTGAGAGGAAAACAGAAAACAATTTGGGAGGTAATAAGAAGAAAGAAAAAAAAACCTGAAAGGAACGAAAATCAGAAAGCAGTGGCAGCTGACTTGGAGACAGAAGTTGTGATTACAGGTGGGGGGTTGTGATTTACAATAGACAAGCAAATATGACTGTTCTGAACAAGACAGGAGAAATAGGGTAGAGTAAAATAAAATTGCAGTTTGGGAATCAACCAGGGAAGAGTGACAATGGTTACTTGCTAGATGGGTATTTTCTCCAAGGGAAAGAAAACAAGAAAAGCCAGGATAACAGTGAGGGAGGCAGAAAGAGGAAAGGGGGAGTATGGTGATAATCCTTGGAGAAGAGGCTGAATAAAAATTAGATCCTGAAGTATATAATTGACATACAGAAAGGAAGGAATGAGTGAATATAGCACCCTTTGAACAGGGTACAATTTAATCAGGACTGCAGATCTTTGCAGGTGTTGACCAAGAGCTGCATTTGGCTTCTTGGAGCTCTGCAAATTATGTGTTAAGAGTAATATCTTCCCTAAAGGATGTACACTGACTCGTGGTTGAGTGCTCCCTGGGCATCTGTGGAAGGATCCACAAAGATCTATTCCTGATAAAGTATAAATTTCTTTGAAAACCCTACGGTTTTTACTCTTCATTCTTTACACCAGAACAGTCAGATTACAACAAGAAAGTTTTAGGTTATGGTACATTTTGATTCAAAAACTTAACATATTTTCCTAGTTTCCTAAAGGAAGCATGGGTAAAAAGAAGGAAATGGACTTAGTTATGCACCATAATTAAAAATAGATGTGGGATATCTCACATAAATAGTCCATAAAATGCACTCACTCACTGAGATAAACGCTAGCATAAAAAACTTTCTGGCAGCCTTTTTAGGACAGGACAGCTGGAAAATGTAAAGTCATCACATTTGAAGTCAGAGAAATCAGGAGAATATTTTCTGTGTGTTTTTATGCAGTAAGAAAGGAAACGTCTAATGATTTTGGAAAGCAATATCAAAAGAACATCAGCAGCTTTCCTTTGACAATTACTAAAGAAAGAACTCAAATATGGAGTTGTCAGAGGGCTAAATAGGAATCACTCTTTAGCTTTGGTGACAAAACAGAAATCCTGAAAGGGTATTTAATACTTGTTAGATACCCAAATGGGCTTGCTGTTTCTGAAATACAAAATAACATGGTCTAGTAGAAGATGTCCCTTCCCCCGGCAGGCGGTTTGAAAATAGATATCTTTAAGGTCCCCTCCAACCCAAACCGTTCCATGATTCTCTGAGTCTATGACCATCTTAATTATACAGGCAACTGGAAACTTCTAAAGGACAAATATAGGCTGAGGTTACTTGTACAAGAAGAATCTGGCAATCTTGTATTCTGCTGAGGTTTGAGTGACGAGACAACTGGTGAAACCATACAGCCAACAGAGTACAATTTGCATGTTGAATGAAAATCAGTGTCAGGGTAGTTATCTTCCTATGCATATAATAACAGAAGTAGCAGAAGCAGTCTTCTTTCTTGCAGTTGTCTGAAAAACAATACTCAATTAAATATGATTAAAATGAGTTTTGCTTGTAATAAAATCTATAGGTGTAATTTTTAGGCAAAATAATCTCATCTTGAAAATAAGACTTAGCATAACAAACAGCTCTAATGGCAATTTTTATTAGAAAGGATAGGTCCAGAGGTTTTGAAATATTGCAGTTGTATTAATTATATTTTTTGATTCTGTTGTTGCCGCTATCATATAATGGTTCTTAACATTAAAATTCACATGATGAAATATATATCTTATTGAGTGGATGCAGTTGTAGTAGGGTAGAACTATAGCAAGAAAGAATTATACAGTGTTTACTTTTCTGCTGTAAACAAGTCCATCAAATCAAATAATTGCAGAAGTAAAATGAAAGAGTATCAAGTTACTATTGTTATTATGAGAAAAAAGATCTTTAAAAGTGCTGATAAAGTGGCAGAGTATGTGGCAAAAAATGAAAAACCCAAGAGAATGTTTGTCTCAAGGATTTTAGGAATTTAGCATAATCAGTAGGGCTGATTTTCTGTAAGGGACTATTTCAGCTGCTTATGTCACCCTTAAACTGCCATAAAGGAGAAAAACTTCCTAGAAAGTAAGAGTCCTCTCATAAAGGAACAAACAAACTTGTCTGGTCCTTACTTTGGCATCCCGTATGCTGGGCTTTATTTCATATTTTTCACAAAATTTTGTATAAAAACCTCTCTTTACCTGTTTCTTAGTTCTCACCCTCCTGAAAGTAACTTTCACTGAAGCTTAGTAGTGTTTTCTTCTTAGATAAGTGAACTCTAATAGTGATGAGAGCTTTTTCAGGAAATCTCTCTTGAGTGGTGGAGTCTAGATAGTTACCCTACCTTATGTCTCTTTAAAGACATTTCCTTGTCAAATGTTTTGGAGAGTCCTATAAAATAACAACTGCAGCCCTAAATGAAAAGCAACTGTTACCCTGCCTTTGCAAAAGACCCCTTTGCAAGGGGTTCTTTAAAACATCAGGGCTTAATTAAATCTGGTAACTTATTCTAGAAGGGCTGTGCATTCATCAGGCTCTGGATCATTAATATATGAAAGGTCAGGAGGCTGAGAACCTTCTTGCCTTGCAAGTGTGTGAGGCCCTCTAAATCGTCTAAAGATTTCATGCTGATCTGCTCCCGTGGAGCACTTTTACACTCAGCATGTGCTGTTGAGCATCTTTCTCAGAAGAGTGCACATTGGTATCCCAAATCTGAGACAGAAGCCAAGAGCAGTGCTTCTTGGCTTTTGGAGAACAGGAAAGATGGAGTTGTTCCTTGTGGATGTCCTGACTGGGGATATCCAGAGGAGTACGTGCTGGACATCATACTGGACACGTGCTGCCAATTACAGGTGCAGACAAACCCAAAAAGCAATTGGAAAACCTGCTAAACCAGAGATCCGGCCTTTCTGCGGTGCATAATTGTGAAAGATGTACAGCATCCCTTAAGCAGAAATTTGGTACCAGCCAATAGCCAGGAGACATGCAGAGAAAACAGATTTAAGGCAAGTGCTCACCCCCCTTCACACATCGTTTTTAGACTCTGTTTGTACATAGTGAAAGGAAACCTCTGAGCACAATTCACCTCACCTGCATGAGATTTCTAGCGGGGGTTGAAATTAATTAAGACCTTCACGTGCCTGTTTTTACTCACTTGAGTATAGAGTTAGATGACTACCTCACATTTCAGCATTATAAATGTAAATTTTACTTTACATTTGCTTTACATTTACACTGCACTCTAGGAAGCTGAGAATGAAGTTTTTTTCCAAAAAATTGGAAAATACTGATGATTTTTTTGATTGTGGAGAAAACTGAATAAAAATGTTTGTAATTTTTCATATTTCTCTAAAATCATGGAGGCTGTAGTAAATTTTGCATTCTGTTCTTGCTGCAGTCTGTATAAAAGCGGGATTAGAAAAGTCATGCAAAGAGAGATGCAAGAGTAGGTTGCCACTACTTGCAAGAAGTGGAAATTCCAGGTTCAGACAGCTTATTTAGGTACTTTGACAGGCCAGAGACTGTCAAGTTAAAATGTACAGAAATAGAGGGTATGTCCATATGCTGCTAAATGAGAGCACTGACAAGCCAGTTCCAGTGCTGGAGCCATGGTTCTCTTCCTGCTTAACTGTTGGCTTACTCCTTGGCTATTTGCTTCCAGCAGGCTCCAGACAGAAACAGCCCTAAGCACTGAGACTTGGCTGAAAACTGACTATAATTTAGCAGTGTAGGTGCAGCCAGAGAGTCTAAATACAGAGTAAAATGGTGCTAGCAATGAGTGGTACTGCATAAAGCTTCGTTCCACCTGCCTCAGGTGGGTACAGTACCTTATTAGATTCTTTACAAAATAACTGCGTTGGTTTGCTGAGCAACCAGCAAAACAAACAGGGCAGTGAACAGCAAAGGCAGACATGTATGTTTAAGTAACAAAAGGAGCTGGATCAAGATCAGCTTTTCAATTCATATCACCCCTGCTGCCATGGAGCCTGATAATGGATCTCTGCCACAATTAATTTCGATTTGAATTGAAGGCATTTTCAGAGTCGCCACTGTGGATGATAATAGAAACCCCTCAGATGGTCATAAGCAAGATATCGTTTGTGTGCAAATACAAATTGAGTATTCAGCTTGTGTTTTCTCCTTTCATCTTTCCACAGAGGTTGCTCACTTCTCATATCCCTCTTTTTCCCATTTTGCTGCACTAATGAGTTTTTAATGCAAAGGAAAAGCGATTATAAGCAGTGAAGCAAAGACAGCTTTATAGAGCAAGACTGAGGAATTGAAGACATAGATCAGAGCTATCCACCAACCTAAGATGAAAGAGAAGTTCATGAAAACAGAGACATATAGATAGCTTTGATTTCATTATCATTAGACAAGGACAAAAAATGGAATAGCTATAAAGATCTTCATACCTCGTAAGTTGCCTATATTAATGAAAGAAAAATGCAGAAAGCGTTAAAGTGATAACATAGGACAGGAAGAAATCCTGTAGTAAAATATTTTTGTTCATCTCTAGTGTTAGTGTAATGTCATGTGATTAACCAGTCGTAATAAACCAAAACCCCCAAATAGTATGCACGTTTTAAATACTCCATTCATTGGTGGTGTGTTTTCATGAAATTGTTAAGTATGGGTTGTTTGTTTGGACTTTTCTCTCTCTTTGCTTTTCAACACAGGTGAAGATTAGTGAGATTGTATTTCTATTACTGATTTCATGGTTTATCAGATCTTGAATTGTAAACAAATTAAATAGTTGGTGCATTTTAGAGGAAGCTTTTGTTTGGCAGATACATGTACCTTGTTAAAATATTCACAAGAGAAGTACCTAATTACATTTGAAAGGTGCTTGACTAGATAAAAGATTGATTTATGCACAGTGTTTTATGATTGCAGTTAGGAATCTAATACAGAAAATTAGCTGTTGGGAGTGGGGAGGCGTGATAAATGTTCTTGTTTTGAGAAATAACAAACTTGTTCCTCCAGGATGAAGACAATCCTATGCTTTCCTTCAGTTTAGGTCTTAAAAATATTTTTTTTTCGTTAAGCATAAATTAAGTAAAACACTAAAGTAAAGCTATTTACCAGGGCATATATCCCATCATTACAAAAACTAAAATACCGTGATTAATATATTTGTCATATTCTTTTTTTTTAAAATTAATCAGTACTTTCTGGCCAAGTCAAAAAATTGCTGACTGGTTGTATCAAAGTGATACTTTCAGATTCCTCTGAGATTTTAGTGATAGATATATTTCCATTGCTCTGCAGTTGACTTGCAATATAGTGAGCCTTTGTAACTTTCTCAGATGCTCTACTCTGCCCATTTAAGAAATGAGAAAAGGAAGAAAGGTGTGTTAGGTGAGTTGCCTGGAGGAACAAAAAAAATCCATGTCAGGCTGGAGCAAGGTTTTGGAATACTGCTTAAATCAGTGTCATCTCTTCAGCTGATAGATTTCTTGTCCGGCACAATCCATTTTGGTGCTCTACACTTTGTAGCTTAATTTATTTTGACACCGGGACTCAGCATAGGAATTACATTAACATTCTGTGCCTTTTTGCCATTCAGCTGTCTCTTGCAAAGGTCCTCTGTCACATTCTTGCCCTAGGTTAATATAGTAAACAAGATGTATTTCAGTGTATGTATCAGTGGATGAGTTTTACATAAGTACTGTGAATTTCCTGTCTGTTTTTGTATTGCAGTGTAAATTGTAGCTTGTAAGACAATGCATAAATAATCTTTCTTCCATTATGAGAATATTAGAAGCAGATCTTCTATTTTGACTTGAAAATGTTACCTTGGAAACTATTTAAACATTGGCACAAAGTCCACAAACACGCACTATCAAATATCTGTCTTATTATGTTGGTGATTTATATAACCATTACACACTGAACTTTTACTTTTTTCGGTTTCTAGGCTTTATTATGCACCCCCAAGACAAAGAAGAGTTAAGAAGTTTATACTTTAGATCTCAGCTATATGTTGAAAAATGGGCTGCAGTAAACCAGTAATACTAGAACAGCTGTACAGTATGCCTATGAAGTTACCTTCCATGTGGATTTAAGGAATTATCTCTTTTTATGTTCTTTAGGTCAATGGAACAGAAATTGAATATGAATTTGAAGAAATTACTTTGGAGAGGGTAAGTATAATTTACTCTCCCTTATAGAAAAAATATAACCTGTAATAAAAATAGTGCAATTAATTATGAAATTAAAAGTCAGTGAGCATGATTGTTTATATTTTTAATAAAGGTGTCCACTGTTTATTCTAAAGTGTAAAAATGTGAGCAATACAACAGGTAAGTCTTTCATGCTATTAAAAACTTTCAGGTTAGCTACTTGCATTCAAAATGCTCTTCCTTCCTATAACTCTGTCAGTGCTCAGTTGGGTGTTTGGTTACTGTGAAGAGCCTCTGTGACTTGGTAACTCCCGTTTTAGCTTGTCAACTGGAATTGTGGAATGTCTCCTCGTCAAAAATCTTTGGTTTCCTGGCATATGTGCATGATAGAGGATGTGTAATCCTCTGTACTATAAAAGAAAAATTTCAAAAGAGTTTTAATGTTCAAGTGATGCTTGATAAAAGCTATAGACTGTATCTATGCATAAAAGAAATGCTTACTCAAAGGCTGAATTACCTGAGCTCTAATCAGGGCTTGCAGTGAAGGCTTTGTTGGTAATGTAGCCCCAAAACTAAAGCATGCTGTACCACGTCTCCCTGGATTTGGTGGTTTTTTCCTTGCCTTTCTGTCATGTATCTGTTGTCGTACAGTGCTGACTTTGTCTGACACAGATCAAGGCCATAGGGGCCATGTAGAGAGTGAGAAAGAAACTCTAAGCTTTGTAATTTCTCATAGTGCTTACAGAGGTTTCTTACAGATGCAAGAATGTCATTGCTGAATTTCTATAGTGTTTTTTCCAACATCTTGGAAATATGAAGTTTTTCCATCTTGAAGCACGAGTCAACTTCTTTCTACATAAAGTGATTGAATGGAAGGCCACATTTATCAAGATGTGGTTGATGCCATGTGAGCAAATGCCTGTAAGGTCGCAAATTACCATTAAATTAGATACTTAAATTATGTAATTCATTGCACTTTTTCTGCATGTTATATTTTTAATTGTCCAGGATAATGAATTCCATAACCATTAAACTTAAAGGGACACAAGTTTATGTTCTCATTGATTTGCTCTCTCAGGCAAATTATGAAAGAGCAATGTATCTTTTCATCATAGCCATCTTCATAACAGATAACATGTAAGGTTATGGGCACTTTTCATCTGCTGTCTCCCAACTTACTCGCGCATCACTGGTTATTCATTGGACTAGAGTTTCCAAAGGTCACTGAACAGAAAACAGAACACATGCCTGCTGGGTGACATTTTGAAAAGCACTTTATTTTTAACAGATGTGTAAGTTATCAGCGTACACGCTGCAGAACGAATGTGATTTGCATCTCCTGTACCTGTCAGAAGCGCATAATTGGTTATTCATAGTGCGGTGTAATATCTGTTAAGGGCTGAACAACAATAGCAAAAGGAGATGCAGATCTTAATGGACAATGTTTCAGTTGTTTTCTTGATGATGCTGGATCTGTGGCTTCTGATTACTACTGCTTGAAATGTTCTGTCACATGTACCAGTGTTTTGTCTCAAAGGCAGGGTACTGTGTCTGCTGGTTTTTGTGTGAGATATAAAACACAAGTGATTGCCTTTAAATAGCTGTCATTTATGTCAGACTAAAAGAGTTTTCAGAAAAAAAGACATTCTCCATGTTGATTACCCATTTTCTTCCACAAAACTGCTTTAAGAAATTAGCGGGAAATCATCTCTGTATTTAATGGCAAAGCTGCAAAATATATTAAGATTGCTGCTGTTGAGAGACAAAAATGTAGTTTGCCCATGTGAAACAGCTGGTAATAAACTTTACATTTTAGTCCAGTTATTTGAGTTACAGAATTCTGCATCCCCAAAACCATCAGAGATTTTCTTCATTAAATTTATACACATTTTGAAATGGTCAATATAATTTAAAGATTTCAAAATGTGGGAAAAAAAAGGGTTGAGGGTATATTAGGGCAAAAGTACTCTTACTTGCCTTTTGATTTAATAATAGAAGTTGGTAAGAGACTAATTATTTCAGAGCACTTCTCTATATACACTATTAATTTAATTGTTAGGAGGTCACCTTCATCCATAGGTGACATGGATTTGTGGGACCTGTTCCTGAAGAGAGTTTCTGGCTTTGGTATGAACCTTGCCCCAGGGTGAAGAGATGTCCCCATCTCTTGTGGTAAAATAAGACTACTGTGTGCGTGTTGGGAGGAGGTGTCCAGGGTGGAGCTGGAGAGCAGATCATCAGGGTCCCAAAAATGCCAAGAGCAAACTGTGCTAATGCTGTGGTGGGAAGGACAGTGCAGGGCTTGCTGAGCATCCCTGAGCTGCCCAAGAACGTGCTGGTGTTCTTTGAAGAAAGCTTTTTTAATTTTTTTTTTCCTCTTTGAAATAATGTTATTCAGTTGTTTCTGTTTAAAATGCTGTGCCCTACTTTGCGATAAAAAATACTTGGGCATTTGAGATTAAAAGGCTTCAGTGAGATTTGACACAGACAAATACTTTGAGGCAGATCCATCTAAAATCTGTGATCAGTTCTGCTTCCAGGAGTTAAAGAAGTTGTAAGTACACCCCTGTCAGCCCTCTCTGTAGTGGGTGCTCTTATCCTTTTACTCTTCAGTTGTGCCAGCCACTTATCAGGTACCTTCACCAATCTCCGAGCTCACTGTTAAATCATTTAGAGCTCTCATAAGAATACACTTCAATAACAGTTACAGAGTTAAGAGAAATCAAACAAGTTCTCTCATGTGGGGGAAAAAAGAAAAAAAGGAAGACAGTTTTAATTCCTTGACATACCACAGAGAATATGTGAGATTCTCTGCTAACTTACCAGGATAAAATACAAATCCAGGTGTAGACTAAAACTTTGTGATTCATTAAAAAAAAAAAAATCCCAAATGCACACTCAGAGAAAATTCCTAAAAATAAAATATTACCTTGCTCTAGCTTGAATATTAAATACATTTTTAAAATGAAACTTTACATAAAATAATTCACACTCAAGCAGTGATGTTAGTCTTCCATTACTGAAGGACTTGAAACAACCACACCCAGCACCATCAAGAGACTGATTTGCATTTGTAAATCAGTGGTCAGTGTAAGAGGTAATCAAATAGTCTCTGTCACAAAGTCTAACCAACTTTCCTAAGCTGGAGGAAAGTTTTAATTGATTGACTCCTTGGTGCAAGTGCTGTGCTTGAAGACAGATGCCGGAGAGGATTTTAATTGAGGCTGGAATATCAGGCAATATAGATACTTACCCTGAAGAAAAGTTAAGAAAGACAGTGGGTCACTTAATGATTTGTATTGGAATCATGGTGAGTTTGAGATCTGAGTTCAGATCTCAGAACCTTTTTGCTCATCTAACCTTGCCTGCTTTTTAGACATTGGACAAAAAGAGGACATTTATGATTCGTAGAGCTGTTTTCAATAGATTCTTTTCATGTTCGGTATGCTTTTTCATTTTCTATCTGTATAAAAGAAAAATGATGATAGTTTTTGTGGAATAGACTGTTTGGAAAAATTAAATTCTATCAACACTGTCATTCTATCAAGACATCTAGTTCCCAGTGCAGTTTCATCCTGAGATTGACTGACTAAGGTCAGTCAATCTGAACAGACCAAGCTCTGACTGAGAATTTTCCCAAGGCTTAGACATGCATGAAGGGTCTCTATTTCTTCTTCTTTATACTTCTGTGAATTTTCTGGCCTATCATAACAATTCAGGTTACACTCAGAATTTCCCTGTCTTTTGATTAACCATATAGTTTTACAAAGTTTTTAGGAACCTGTTGTTTTGTTTCCTCCTCACTTTTTCAGATTTCATTGCAACTGCCTATTGTCTCACTATAGCTGAGAGAGGGACGGGTACAAATGCTCACACAGCATAATTGTTTCCTTAGAAAATCAGGTTAAATATATTTGTAGAATCATATTCCAAAAGAGTAAATTCTTAACGATGATCTATCATCTTGGAGTGTGCCATATTAACTCAATTCTGTAGCCACCACAGGCTCTGTTCAGTGGAGAAACTAAAAAATTTGCTCTGTTTCTTCTTTCCTTTGACTTGATAGTTCAGTTACATCAAGCAGCACCATGAGAAGATTTAATTTTTCTATTTGGGGATTATAGTTCTCTTAAAGATTGAGTCTCTTTATTTCACCAAATTGGAGGACTTAGTCAAATCTTAACTAGAAAGGCTAAAACTAGTCCTAGGTGACCTTAGATTAGTTCAGTTGGTTAGAACGTGGTTCTGAAAACACCAAAGATTGTGTTTTCAATCCCTGTATGGGCCATTCACCCAAGTATTGGACTCAATGATCCTCAAAGTGGATTCTTTCCAACTCGGAGCATTGTGTGAAATTATGGCTTAAAGGCCACAAATTAAAAATCCTAAGCAAGCAGTGGAAAAAGAAATCCTGGTACACATCAGGAAAGAATTTATTATAAGCCTCAGCTCTTAATTACTTTGATACTTGAAAACCTTAGAAATAATCACTACTGTGTTATTAATAACTCTTTTTTCATCACTAATTTCCTATGTGAACGTGTAGAAGTTTTCAAAGATGTGAACAGCTGCATTCCACTGAACACTGAAGAACAACAGCGAGATTAGACTATATTGAAAGACACAAGTATTTTAATTTGACTCGATGCCTTATTTTTTTATACCCATCTATATATCTTGTTTTTGTAGAGATCACAGAATTATAGAATAGTTTAAAGGCCATCTAGTCCAAGCATCCTGCAATGAGCAGAGACAGTTTCCCCTAGATCAGGTTGCTCAGAGCCCCGTCCAACAATGTCTTGAATATTTCTAGGGATGAGACATCCACGGTTTTTCTGGGCAAGCTCCTCTAATATTTCAGAACCCTCACTGTAAAAAATGGCTTCTTTAGATGTAGGCTAAATCTACCTACTTTTAGTTTAAAACCCTTTTCCTCTGTCTACAGGCTCTGTTAAAAAGAAGTCTGTCCTTTCTTATAAGGCCCCTTTAGGTACTGAAAGGCTGCATTAAGATCTCCATGGAGCCTTCTCTTATCCAGGCTGAACAGCTCCAGCTTTCTTAGCCTGTTTCCACAGGAGGGGTGCTCCAGCCCTCTGATCACCTTTATGGTCTCCTCTGCATTCAACAGATTGACATCCCTCTCATGCTGGGACCCCAGAGCTGGGTGCATCACTCAGGTGGGGTCTCACCAGAGCAGAGCAGAGGGGCAGAATCCCCTCCCTTGATCTATTGGCCATGCTGCTTTGAATGCAGTCCAGGATACACCCAGGATATGTCCAGCTTGTCACCAATCAACATCCCCCTTTGCTTGTATTTCTGGGAAAAGGGATTTTCACCAGTAGTCAGTAGTGAATCTTCTTTCTGCCATTTTTTAAGGTCTTAGACAGCAGTTTGTGCACCAATATGCTTTGACCTCTCAGGTCTGAGACTGTAGGACACCACAGTGCCACGGAAGTCTTCCTTTAAATGTGTCAGAAATAACAGAGTGGAAGGGATTGGTCAAGAAATGACCACTAGGAAAAAGCATTTTCAAAGTTTAAAAGCGTTTGCAGTAGATGCCTTTTAAGAGTCCAGAGTGCAAAAATCAATATCCAACCATCAATGCCCCAGTGGAATAGTCTGGCATCTTCTAACAGGAGAAAATAAATCTTTTAAAGTGAGTGTCCCTCAGGTACCTGATGAGTTCCACCAAACTCAGAGTTGCTCTCTGAGTGTTTATTTTTGCAGAACTGTAAATGATTTCTTTACAGTTGAAAGCTTTCTCTGTGCCCCTAGTACATTCTCTCTTTGATAGGCTTTGCCTGCTTGCTTCCTAGGTGTAGTTACTCTTGCAGCCTCAGACTGAAATGAGTTAAATTCACAGACAGAATCCTTCTTACTGCCTAGTTTATACCAGATTCATAGTAGCATAGTGACCTATACGTGTTTATTACTAGAAAGCTCACCCGTAGGAGTCTCTTTCCTGGAAGGGGCCTACAAGAAGAGGCAGAGGTGTTTATTTATGGTACTGAGTTATCAGCAGCAGAAAATGAAAATCTCATCTTTTTCATAGTTGTTCAAACAATTTGAAATACTGATCTCTTGCGTATCCATGTAGAGTCCCTGTAGTCTATTCCTCTGTGTATGTATAAAACAAAGTTCTGTGAAATAAGAAATGAAGATCCTTGAAAATACATGTGCATTCCCTGTGCAGGAAATTCTGTTCTGCATTCTAATTCCAATCCCATCTTAGTTTAGATGGTCAGTTGTGCCAGTGGCTATCCACCTTCAGGGAGGTTTGTGAGTACTGGACAGGGCAGGCTCTGGCCCCTGAATGCAATGGCTGAAGCAAGGTCTGTGTTCTCCTTTCATCTCTTGTGTCTTACCAGATTTTGTCTTGACCTGAGGCTGTGCTGGAGGGATCAGTGAAAGAAACTAAAGGGCTCTGGTGTGAAGTCTTGCTAATGGGACTCTGAAATACCAGGTCAACATTTTCCAAAACAACTGCAGAATTTGGTTGCTGTAGTTCAATGACCTAAATTAAGATTCTTTGGAAGAGTCTAGGGTTTTTTTTTATTTTCTTGCACCTCAGAGCAGCCCTAATTTGGTACTCAAAATATAACTAATCACTGGAAAACTTTGTTCTTATTCTGTCAGAGAGTCATTATGCTGAACCTATTCCTGGTTGTAGAACTGTACTGCATGTCATGTGGGGGCCTGTTCCACCAGTGCGTGGTAGAGGTACAAAACGTGCCAGTCCAGAGTGCGGATGGAAAAGCAGAAGAAAAGCTGGGAGAGGGTGGGCCCTGCCTTTGGAAACACAGAGGCTCCTGCCTGATGTTCTCAGCTGTCATCCTCCACATTCAGTGTCTGGGACTGGAAATCAATAAGCCCACATAACTGTCTTACTGAAAGTGAGGACTAAGAGAAGTGAAGGAACAGCTGTCAGAGATTATACCCCTCTTAGAGGTGGGAACGCACTATTTTTATTTATTACAATTATTACTGTTAGCAATTAAATGGCTAAGGAGGATGACAAAGTAGAACTGCTGCAGTGCTGACAGTATCCTGGAAACAGTGACAGGACAAGGAGGGCTGCTCGTATCTCCAGATAGTGATATCTGGACTGCCTCAGAATACATACTGCCAGAAGAATCTGAGTTATCCAGGGAGAATGTGAAGAAAGCCAGTGGCTTTCCCTTGAACCTTTGTCTATAAGGAAGATTTGCCCTATATTTCATCATTGCTACAGCTGTGCATAGAGTACATCCTTTCCCAGCTGTGTAGTGGCAGCACTTGGAATCCCAATAGGCACAACAGGAAATCTGCTAAGCCATGAAAGAGGAGAAAAAGGAGAGGAAAAGGCTCTAAGTGAATAGAGGGAAAGAAAAACCTGCTACATTGGGCTTAGCAAAAGAAGCTGGAATAACACTATACATTTAGCTGCCTATGGGTGCCTATCAAAGAAATTGGTATTTTCATATTATTTTCTTAGAATCCTCCTTCTAAATCTAAATGACTGAAAAACACTTCATGGATGCTAGCTTGGATAAATCAGAATGGTGTATTTCTTTGGCTGTTTAAATGTCATTTATACTCCTCTAAGGGCATTTTTGCAGTGAAAGATGTCTCCAGCCATGCAAGTGTGTTAGCATTATATTTCTAAGTAAAAAAAAAAATCCATATCTTCAATTTACACCTGATGACTCAAGCATTCCAAGGCAAAAAATAATTGTATTACTTTGGATTAATTAGGCTTTTATTCATTACATAGGTAATTTTGAATGTTTATGTGTTCACTGATTAATATAGTAATTTTGGAGTATTTCTTTGAGGGATTCTTTCAATGCGTTCTCAGGTCCAGGGAAAATTAGGAGACTTCTTTTGTTAAGTGAGAAACTTAAAATAACTGAATATTTTGTTACAAAAGCTCATGATGACATTTTGTTCTCAAGTAATTTGAAGCTTTGCAGAATGCTCAACCAAAGAAAACTGGAGGTTGTTTGCTGTATTTTTTTTTAATTTAATAAGAGTCACTTGACACACTGAGCTGTTTTGTTCCCAGAGGAGTAAATTTCATTCTCCAACATATTGAATTGCAAGCCTGAAGTTACTCAAACTCTCTGCATTGAAACCTCACAGGGAGCTTGTTCAGGGAGAACACGTCAGTAGAAAATACAGACACTAGAGAGAAGACACTAACACAGTACTAGAAAGTGTTCTCAAAGTGACAGAAACAAAATAAATCAACTGCAGGGGGAAAAGTATCTGTATTCCATATCAAAACTGAGGAAAAGTTGAAAAGTTAATCATCATTTATTTAATAGTTCAAAATCTACCTTTGTAAGTATAGGGGAAAAAAAGCATTATTCATGTTTATCTCTATTTGAATCTTATCCCTTTAACTGCCAAGATCACTGAGACCTTGAGTTACCTATTATTTGAAAAGTTACTTCATGCAAATCATAGCTGCCTCAAGGCAATGTTCTGCTGCTGGTTCTTTTAAGTTATTATTATTATTGTATTGACATTTTATTTTTCAGGTAATATCACCCATTTATTGCTTTTCTCTCATTTCCCAACTCACTCACTCTCAACATGCTGTTTTCAAGGAGTAATTCTCCTGCTTTTTTGTTATTTACATGAAAACTTTACATGAAAATTGCTTTTAATTCAGATGAACCTATTTAAGATGTGGCCTTTGAGTCTATTTGTTATCTGTAGCTGAAGTCCAAGCTTTATCTCACCTCTGTTTGGTGTTTGGAAAGTGAGTGTCTAGTTTGTGAAGCTGCCTGACAGTGAAGTCAAATCTGCAGAATACTGCAGTTTCTGCAAGGAATATTCAAGTGTGCAGTAGATAATCTTGGTCTAAGGGAAAAAAAGCTTTGTACAGTGAAACAGGGCTGCCTTTGGTGCTGTATCCTAGTCCACCAGTGTGATGGAGAAAGGCACATTTCTCCCCTCCATCTCAATTTTGCCCAGAAATAATTTTGCAGGAGCTTAAACCAGATTTCAGGGTGTTCTCAGTGCTTGGATTGTGTCCCAATTTTCAGGAAGTGCAAACAAATAGGCCTTATGCTTCATACAGTTTGACTTTTCACAAACTGACATAAACTGGCATTTTGTAGCAGGCTGCCCAGGGAAACGGTGGAGTCACCGTCCCTGAAAATGTTCATGTGATACTTCACAGTATAGTTCAGTGGGAATGGTGGCATTCAGTCAGAGGCTGGACTTACCCATCTTGGAGGTCTTTTCCAACCTTAATGACTCTATGATTCTGTGAAACAGCCTGCAAAGAGAAACCAATCTAAGTGTACCACCCAAGGAAACCTGACGTGTCCTGCCCTGTGGTAGCCCACATCTATTAGTACTAGTCACTAGTGAGCAAAGCTGCAAGTGTGACTTACAAATAAACATCCCAGTTCTGAACAGAAGCTTCAGGAGCACTTGTGGGAGGGTATGTATACACTAAAAAATCAGTTATATGTGTCTGAAATGCTGTCTTGTCCAAGAAAGTATGTAGGAATCTTTTTGCAGAAAGACTGACAAGGCAGTGCTGAAGAAAAAATATGAGCTACAAAGCATTGGATTGACTCCCTTTTCACTTAGTTTTGCAACTGTCATTGGCAAATAGCATGTAGATTTAAAATATGTATATTTAAGTAAATGGGGGAAATGAACCTCAATTTACCAGTAGAAAATGACTCATTCTGGAGATGATAATAATCACCTTGCAGCAGATATGGTCATTTTCGAGGCAGGACTTTAAAAAGGCATCTTTGATATACTGGATTTGTCTCTTAGGAAAAGTAATGTTTTTCATTGCAGAAAATTACTTTTCATTTTTTTTATCATTTAGAATCAGTCATAATGCATAAATTAGGGCTGCACAACCTTGAGGAATCAGTATGCCATTTCGGTAGGGAAAGACATTGCAAAGATGTAGAGGAATAAGGCGAAAAATTGCTAGATTACCCAGGCTGAGTGCCACAGCTGTGGTTGCTGTGCACCTTAACACATTATCCCAATAAAGAATTCAAATTTGTGCTTTGGCTGCAGCATTGCAATAATTTTCTGTTCATATGCATTTGTATTTGAAGCAGTCGCAAAATCATTTGTCTTCCACTTGGAAGTACCACTTATAGCTTATCTTTGGCTCTGTGAAGGGAAGAAAAGCTTTTCCTTGTCATAAGAGGGCTAAGAATTTATCCTGATGTACTTCTTCGCAAAGTAGTTTTGCAGGAGCAATGGCCCACTTTGTAGCATGTGAAAGTTCTTGGAAATTATGTGATATAGACTGTTTCATCTCAATTTTTTCCCTGTGTTTAAAACTGAAACTAGATGTCAAATGGATAAGGTAACTCCAGGTGTGTGAAGCAATAAGTAGATGAAAAGCAATTGCATGCTGCTTATGCATGTTTTATATTGCAAGATATTGCTTTACCCTAAGAATTTGACCTAGCTGGTGAGACTCAAGCATGGCTTGAAAGTCGCCTTCTGTGACTTAATGGGATATATGAATTCTGACTGAATTCTATGAATAATTTAGGTTTTAGTGCTTTTAAATTTTGCAGAGTTTATGTTGCTCTACATTTCCTGTACCTCCCCTGCAAAGGAGAAGAGAGCTCCTGGTAGCAATGTAATACAAAGATTGCCATTAACAGAGATTATACTGTATAGGAAAAAAAACCCAAACAGAAACAAACTCACTCCTGCCCCCTCCCCCAAACAAATCACTAAAATAAATTATGGGCTTGTCACTTTAGTCTTTGCTAATGTTGAGTGGTCTCTTAAAGTGAAAATCTTTCTCTTAACTGTGAAGAGAATGATCATGTATGTTATGTTTTCATTGTGTGTCATGATGGGGAAACTTTTGCAGCACGGAAGAGTAGGTCAACTGTAAAAAATAGCATGAAAACACACATGTCTTGGGATCTGTAGTCTAGTAGCTTACTTTTTGAAGCCCTCTTTGAAAAGTACACAGTCAAGAGTACCTGTTCCATTAGTATCAAGGACTTTAATAGTACAGGAAAAATTACATAAGTTTAGGAAATATGGGAAAGAAAATAGCATTTTTGTACTCTTCTAATGTCCCTTGAATTTTTAAGATGGCTAAAATATGTGCACTTACTACATGTCCATCCAGTATTTATTAAAGAATGATAATAAATATTTGACAAATAGATGTTTTTATTAAATTTCCAAAGCAGAAATAAGACTACATCACACAGTGAGGTATTTTTTGCATATTTTTGTCAATAGACCTATAATTAAAACACTGTATGTTGAAGTCTTAATTGAGTTTTTAAGCAAGGAGAAATGCTATAACTATGCAACTTACATTAAATGAATATGCATAGAAATTTCATATTAAGCATTGTCATGGGAAATCTAGAGATCTGTTGTTATAATTCAAGTGGAAGGAAGGCCTTTCTGAAAGGAAGTTTAGAAAGTGAATATGGCTTTTTTAGGTGTACTCATAATTTGGCTATGGGAGAAATGATTAAGGTTGTGTGTGTGTGTGCAGACCTACAGTAAAAAAGAAAATGACTGCTACACTGAGCTAAAGTAACAAAGGCCATTAAAAATCAATGTCTCCCCTGGTTTTCCACCTCCAAACAATTCCATCGCTCATCTCTCCCAAAAGCAGAGAAATAGCCATCAAAACAGGCTGAGAAAAATCTTCCTGAAACTTCAGCGCTATTTTAACTAGGGGGAAGGAAATCAGAGAAATTCAGATACAGTGTAATGTAACTGTGTATGAATAAACCCCAGAACTATCCTTAATTATGAGAATGGGCTAGGCCTTGGTTTCCCAACCTGATTTCTAAAGGCGTTAGTTCAACAGCATCTCCATGTGTTGTGCTGAGTTTTTAAAAGATCTTTGCGTACCGAAAGAATTTGAACATATTGAAAGAGAGTTAACGCCCTGGTGATGTTTAAAAAGGGTAAGTGGATGGAGTGATTCATCACATGTCTGTGTAGGTTAGGTAGGGGAAGAGGACAGCTAGGCTGTTCTGGTTAAAACACAGGTATTTTACACTGGCTGAGTCTGAAATCATGTATCAAGAATGAAAATGCAGCCTGTGTACGAAATCAAGGACTCTCAAAAGCAGTAAAACTGAGAAAAAGTCCTGGGCCTTCTTGGCTGGTCATCAGCCAAACACAAGTTTTTAGCCCAGTGTTGTAACTAAAGGTTGGGTGAAGACCTAGAGTGCATAACTGTAGAGAGCTGTAGACGAGAACAGGTTTAGGATGTGGAAAATAACTGGAATTGGCACCTGATGTGGAAAGCTTTTGGAATTTTTTGCTTAATTCTACCTGAAAAAGTTACTGATAACTGAAGTGTCTTTAGGGGAAACCTTGAGGGTTATTGTGACCTTGAAAAACACAGTGAGAGATGCAGGTACCCTCATAAATTTCTTTTCTTGGGGGAGGAAGTTAAGAGGTGACTTGTCAGAGAAAACATAGATTTAAATGAGAAATAACCTTTAAGAGAATGTTCTTCATCCTATCTGGAAGGCAATAACAGGAGCTGATGGTTTGATGTTGAATTTAGACCTGTTGAGACTAGACACAAATATATTAATAGGTCAGCAATGGCAAGGAAGCAGGACTGGATGAAAGTTTTAGGAAAGGCAGCTGATAAAAAAGGGAGAAAAAAGAGCATATTAAAAGTGCTAAGGAGGAGATAACATTAATGAATTCAGAAAGGGTTGTCAAACATTAAGGGATCTGATAAAGGGCAAAAGCAGACATTTTGGGAAGGACAGGGGACACAGCACGGTGTCAGTGGTGAAGATCAGGTTCAGGCATGTTGGTGTATATATATGTGACACATAGCTGTGATTGTGACATATTTTTAAGGGATCAGCAAGGCATACTAAATGCTCTGAAACAACATTCCAGCCTTTGCTGCCATCCTTCTTTTATGACAAGTAGAAGACTATGAAAAAGGAAGGCATTAATGCTACAGTTTCTGTTTGAAAAACAGACCTCTCAAGGGAGTACAAGGGGACAGATGTGTGCTCAGTTTCTATGAGGGTGGAAACTGCAAGCCTATCCTGGCTTTTGCCTCCTTTTTGCAGTAATTGCTCTGCGTAAGAGAGAGACATTGTGGAATTAAGTGATATTTTTCTCCAGAGGGGATTTAAGTAGGTCCTATAGCCTATATTAGGCAGGAGTTCAAGGTAAATGATCCAGTTGTGTCCTCTGTCTTAGATTAACTTTTAGGCATTGATTATGTACTTGGATATAATTATAAAGGTAAAATTTTTCCAAAACTGTATTTGTAAATGGAATCTATTTATCTCCTTGTTCTGAGGAATGGAGTATTTCAGGTGCTAAAGCATAAGCACTGCTGTTAAATGTTATCATTTTAGTGGGGACCAGAGTCTGTAGAGGCCAACCCCACAAGTTCCTAATGTTTAACAGATGATACCAGAGTGTCATCCCTGGAAAACTTTCTTCCATAAATGGAGGCTGAACTGTGTGTGGCTGAAGTGATTTTTTAATAGACTATTTGAAACTTTCAGGAAAAACTGTCTTTAGCCTGTTCAGATCTGCTCAGAATTTAGTGGAGGGACAGAGTATAACCATAATGTATTTTTCAAAAGTACATGCTCGTTGAAAACAATTGCCAAGAAAAAGTGGTTGAAATAATACACACTTGAAGTAAACAAAACTTTAAATGAGAAATAAGCATTAGACAAAAGCAGCCTACATGAAGAGGAAATAAAAACAATAACAGCTGTTATGGGACACAAATGTATGCTTTGGAATTTGTCAGATTTTCATTCCTGTTATTTTATTCTAGTATGCTTAACAAACATTTTGCTTTTATTGTATTATCTCAGGTAAATCTACTCTCTAGATACCCATGACTAACTGGCAAAGGAGACTTATAGATACAAAAGCTCTTGGTTCACTGATAAACAGAGTGTATCCATGAAAAATGCAAAAGTCAAATTGAATAATGAAGCACTACAGAGAGCACAACCACATTAACTATTTCTGAACAGAAATGTGCAGTACACTGACAGTACTCTGATGCTGAATTTAGTCAATATATTCCAATATACCACGAGCCAATGTTAATTCGAGGTTCACTGTAAAGCAACATATTTGAATGAAAACCATGTCTGAAATACCCCCCAAAATGCCTAGTTGTCAGGTGTGCAGTGAAAAACAAAGTCACGAAAAGGATATGATAGGAAACAAATGTAAAAAAAAGCTCCAGACTAGGTGGGTTTGTTTGCAGGTGAATTTTAGACTGCATAGAGATCTACAGGAGAGAAAGAGTTTGTTGAGAAACTGAATAGCAAACCCTTGTTTTTAAAAGTTAAGTTGAAAATGGAAGTAGAGCTGTAAACATTATTTCCAAAATAACAACTTTATTAAAATATCAATGGACCCCAAGTCCTTTCTCCATCTTGAAACTTTAAAAGTATTTTCTTTTTTAGAATAACAAAAACTACTGTTGAAAACACCATCAAAGAGCAAATGCTTCTATTTTCAGTGATGGTTTTTATTGTTCTGGTTTTACCTTTATCTTACTGATGCCCTAGCTTGCAGAGTTCTTTAAAATTTGTGATAATTGTTTTCTTCCCTTTGGAAAACATAAGTTTCTTGATGATGTTACAGTGTAATAATTACCTATATAATTCACTACAAAAATAAGTAAAAACCAAAGTTATGCATCCATGAAGATACCTGGTAAAGTGGGTATCAGAATTGGTGAGTGTTGGGTTTTTTTGATCAGGTTTGAAAGAAAAAAAATCAAATAAAATAAACGAGTGGTTCACAGGATAATGTAATCATGAATTCCCTCCTCCACATTCGGGAGAAAGGGAGCTGTCACCTTTTTAAGGTGGTATTTGTGGCTCGGATTTATAAAGGAACTGAGGTGACCTAAAAACAGCCACACAGATAAAACTCAGATAAAACAGAGATTTAGGCACTACGGGGGTCTGTGTGCATGTCCATATGTGCTACAAATGATGCTGAGGATCTTAATCCCAGTCCTGTGCTTTCCTGGAAGTGCTGCTGCTCATAGATGATCATCACTTGTCTTTTGACTGGCGCCACTCGTGAACACGATTCCCCCGAGTTTGGAGTGGCATAAGTGGCATAGGAAGTTTAATTGCCCAGAGGTTCTCTGAGCCTGCTCATTTAATGGGGAGGGAAGAATGGACATGGTAGCTGTTACTGTCTCACCATTCAAGTGGAGATGTGGGTGATGAAGATCTCTTTAATCTGGGGAGGAGCTATGAACAGAGTTTCCATTTCCTAAGAAAGCACTTTAGTCCTCAGGTCACTTGAATCCATAGGATACTGAGATGTTTGACCCTTCCTTCCAAAGGAGCAAGTGGACAGAAAAGCTACTGAGCAGTCAGAATTCCTGATTTTGAGTATTAGAAAGGCAGTAGATTAGAGGGAATTTGTTTCTGTAGCCCGAGGATGTTAAACTTTCCTAAGAAAACTGGCAATTTTTTAAGGCACTACAAGGATACTTTTAATTTTAAAAAGTTTAGATCTAAAATCCAGATACAACACTAGGTGTGAACTGAGAGAGTGGGTATAAAGCTGGATCTCAGGCCCCATTCTACTTCAGCTGTAATGGATTATGTCTTCTTGAAATGCTGGGTCTTTTTAGTAGTCCAAATATTTGCTAAAATTGTTATTCAGAATGCTATTCATGACACTCAGTTTACTGACTACTGGTGTGATATAGGGAAGGGAATGTGGCTTTGTTTTCATTGTGAAATAAGAGAATTCTCATTTGCTTCATTGGTAGGATATAGAAGGATATTTTCTGGACACCCTGAAATTTTAACAGGTGGGTTTAAATCTTCTCTTTTCACGTATCTAACCAGAAGACATTTGGGAGACAGTTCAGATTATTTTCAGAGTTTCTGGCACTATCCAAGCACTTTTGGGAAATTATGTGAGTTGCTGCATTGATCAGAACAACTGATCCAAACCTCTCCTGCAACAGCAGGTTCTTTTAAAAATGCACTGCAAAGCATTTCAGGGATTTGAAGGTCACAGTGTTTGCATCATAGACAGTGGTGCATGCTTCCAAACAAAAGTGCTGCAAGGAAAGCATATATGAGTTCTCTCCAAATGTGAGGAAGGGCAGCTTATCCCCATTACACGATATTCAGGATCTCTAATATTTACACTGTGGAAAACCCAGTCATGGGACATGTGTCATTTAATTTATTGATGTCAAGAATGATGTCAACATCAATTTGAAGAGACCACTGCAGAAAATGTGAGCTGATTTTATAAGCTTTTCTTGTGGAATTTGAGTCAACATCTTTGTGCTGCAAGGTAGAGTCTGAATTCCGTGGTAGCAAATTTGAAGGCATAAGACACAGGCAATACTGAAGGAAAAAATAAGTCAGTCCTAAATAATATTGTTGTAGCACTAAGTTGTTTGACAAAACAGTTCATTGTTCTGAAGGTAGTGAGAAAGAAGGAATTAACCCAATAAATAATTTAAAGTGGTGTGCAAACTTAAATGGATGGAGAAACCATTCTTTCTAATTATTTTGTTCTAGTATTATAAGGCAAAGACAAGTGCCTGTATCTTCCCTTCCCTTTTTTCTATTTTCGTTTGTTTTCTCTCCTTTCTGTTATCTTTGTAATGCGTCAATTAAATAGCAAAGCATTTAGCAATAAGGTTTCCTTGAAACAAGCCTAGTGAGACAGCAGTATTGTTTAGCATGGAATTGTAAGCAGCACGACTATTAAACCTGAAAGCTGACAAAAATTCACTTCATTATTCTTCATTGTTGTTTATATGCTAACCAAACTCAGTGTCCTCTCAGAGTAAAGAAGAGTGTGTTCGTGTTTGTTCCATCTTAAATAGTACTGTGTGGCTATATAAAGAGCAAAAAGAACGCAATCTAGAATCTGAAAATGTTATGGAAATGGGCTGGAGAAGTGGCACCATCCTGTACTTTTTGAAACTCAGTGGGGTAGAGAAGAAGAGAATGCTGTTGTAGCTGCTGCATAATAAAATGGGAAGAAAGAAAAAAGGCACCCTCTAGAAATTCTAAAGGAATTCTAAAGGTAGAGCATAGAAATCAGAGCATTGGAGAAAATAAATGGCATGTTCATCTTGCTTTAGGCTCACGCCCATAAACTGATCTAAAGCCTCATGAAGTCAATAGGAGGCTCTTTGCAGTCACTAATGGATTTTGGATCTGGCCCTAACGAAGAGGGTGATACAGGCTAATTGCCTTACTTAGTCTGCTGATAGAGCTGATAGATGTAGTTTCAGAAAAGCAAACAAGTCAAAAACATTTTTACAATTTTTCAGCCAAATATCTACAGAGTGAAGAGCTCACAGAAACCACAGCAGGCAGAGGCTTTGTTCTGTCTTGATTTTGTCTTTCACTCAATATCATTACTTGTGTATTTTTCATGTTTCTATGCAAATATTTTATAAATAATAAATCTAATAATTTTGTACACGGAAAATGGGAAAAATGGCCCATGGGTTATTTAGCTTTTATGCACTCAGCCTATTTCTATGTATTATTGATTTTTAAAATACAGACTAATGTTAATACAGAAATTATTTTGCCGTCTATATGACCCTGACTTTGCCTATTGCTATACCCTTACTCTGCCTGAATTTGGTGATGTTGTTTCAATTTTAGTATTTCTGCTTACTGAGAGAAAGGGACTGTACAGAAGACACAGCTTCTCTGTTTGGAGGACATGTGGTGCTAATAACAGAATATGCCTGGATTTAAATGACAATATATTTCTTTAGCAGATTGTAACTGAAACAGAAAGATTTGGTAATATTATAAATCTCATTAATAAAGACCTTAGGAGAGATCTGAATTTAGCAAAGAACTTAGGACCAAGTCCTTCCAAATCAATTGTTTAAATTAAAATGGTTTGATCGAGTTTCTCTGTGTATGAGGGGAGAGTCCTTGGAAACCAGTGGAACAAATTAGTCAGCTAAGTTATGGTGGTAAACACTGAAAATGGAGAGACTGTCAAAAGACTTCCAATGAGTTTTGTGACTTAGGAGGAAAATAAAAAAGCTTTAAAGAAAGATCTTAAGTGGAGGGAAAAAATACTTCTAAAAGAATACTAAGAGAGAAAATAGATTGATCTGTCACAGAAAGTATATCCGAAAGGTCAGTGTTTACCAGAAAAGTGAGATTTGGCAAAAGTCAAGCTGAAAAATATCTTTCTTAAAAAGAAAAAAAATGGCAATCTAAATATAGAAGAGGAACATGAATTAACAGGAATTAAATTTTGGAGCACTATCTAGTGAGATAAAATAATGATTATTTTTTTGCCATCTGCAAACTAGTATTTTGAATCCATATTTCATAAGGACTTTGAGTATGAATGAAGGACGAAGTAGCAAATTATTTTAAAATAGAACATATGAGCAAGGAAAAGTTCAAGAGCCTCAAATTAATTTAAGATGTGGAGGAAAGGTGATTTCCCCTCTACAATTTTAAATAAACTGAATGAAATTTTTAATACATTCATCAAGGCAGTGGTCACACGTTTGAAGCAGAATATAGAAAACTGGTGTTTTGGAGAAAATATGTTGTAGCCTATAGTAGCAGCTAAATAGCATGCTAAACTTAGAACAGCTTTGAATGTTCTTCCACATTCAGGTCATGGAAACAAATAGAAAGTTGTATAAAATTCAACACAATTTAGCAAAGCTAGATTGTACTGGAGTAGTTCGATAATTTTATTTTAACTGACTCCCTGGGAAAAGAAAATCTATTCTCCTTTTCTTGACTTAAACATAGTAAGCATTGTGCTGGACACTGTGGGGATTGGTAAAAGAGCTCTGGGATAGATAGTAGCTGTTTTTGTGGGAGATGACAGGGATTGCTCTGAAGAGGAAACTGTCAGGTTGGGTGGTTATTAATGAGTCCTTGACGATTCCCAAGATGAGCCCCGTTCAGGAAGGATCTTAGCACAAATCATTTCTACTTGACGTACTCAGTGTCAGTGAAATTACCTGATGTCACAGCACTGGGAAAAGTTTTCAGCATGGGGAGGATGTAAGTGTTCCAAAGAGATCAGAGGGTAATCTCAAGCATTGATGAAAAAGAAAGGTAATTAAATTTAATCATGCCAAGCGGCATGTTAAGTACCGATAACTAAGGACAAGTTACTTCTGCCGTGCGACTACAGCTCATTAGCTGACAGAGGTGGGAAAGATTTCCATAAAGTAGCTTTCTATAAGGAAATTAATCTTAAGTGGTTGTAAAAAAGACAAACTGAAAAAGACGTGCAGTCCTACCAATATCAAAGGAGGTGTTTTCTGTACATATAAAGAGATATGGGTTATGTGCCAAAGTGTCATTAGATCTGTTGGAATTCTGCTTTTGTGTCTGGTTTCCTGTGTTTAAAAAAGTTGATTTAAATAGGAAGATAGGTTCAGGAAATGGCTACTAGAAGATAGGCAGTAGGCTGGCATCTATAAAGACTCTAAATCTTGTCCCATGAAGCCAGAAAGCAAAGTCTGAGACAAGAGATTATTATCATTTGTAAATACAGTTGAGGGGTAAAAACCAGAGAGGAAAGATAATTAGGAAGATTAAAGGAAGTTGTTGATAGAATAACAAATAAGTCTGAGTTGATCTGCTAAAAATTTCAGCTGAAAATTGAGTAACATAACTAACCTTTAAAGCCATTAAGCTTTCCCTCCAAACGCTGAATTTATGGTATAATCTTCCAGTAAGAATAATTTCGGAAGTAAATTACTGTATACAGTTGTCTGCAGCAGCCATAGGGCTCAACTCAGAAAACCAGGACCTCTTCCTGTGATTCCGAGGAATGTGCTCACAGGCAACACTGTAGGATTCCTGCTTTTTAAAACCTAGCTAGACAGATAAATAGGGCAGATCACATCCTCATTTGCATGCAGAATGCATCCTGTAGTAAACTGGTGCTTCAGGGCTGGACTGTGATTTTGAAGCTACACCTGCTTCAGCTGCATTAAGGCATCCTCTGCATCCGTCCTCGGGCTGCGTGAGAGCCACAGATGTGCTCTCGTGCCACCTGAGCAGGTGGTTGGATTACGCATCAGGAACTTCAGCTGCCTTCACCCCTTCACCACAAGGGAACAGTGGGGCAATACAGTTTGCCCCTGGTGCTAAGGTGAGGAGAGGAGTGAGCTTGTGGTGCATGAGGACTCGGTGTGAGCATTGTGGTTAACAGCCCCCACCCGCTCAGGACCGTGCTGAAAGCAGCATGGGTGTGTCAAGCTGTAGCTGGACATGCTTCCCAAAGTTTTATTGTGCTGCTCTCAGCACCTGGAAAGTGCTGTCTACTGTGTTTGTGAAGAGCTAGGATAAAATGCTGCTTCGTGACTAGCATTCCTAGGGTTGGCATAATGCACCTGATAAATGAGTAAATTGTTCTTCATCAGTGATGGATTCACTTATATAAAGCTGACGAGATTTCATTGAAGTACTGCTGACTAATTTTGCAGTATTTACCTATAATTTCTCTACTGTTTCTTACACTGGAAAAGATATGACAGCTCTGCTCTAACTTGTGTTCTCCTTGGCATGCAGGTTCCAGATCTGGGCCTTTCAGTCCTTGCTGTTTTTCTAAATAGCTATTACTAGACTTGAGAAAAGGAATATTTATCCCTGAACTGTCTTTATGAAATAATGAAAACAGATGTCCGTTAGCAAGTACAGAGGAGATCAAAAGAACGTACATGTTGCTTCGTTCAAATTCGTTCATACTGGACAAAAACAGGATTTATTTTTCTTCCTACTTTTCACTTGTGTAGTTTTGGCTATTTTTGAAGATTACACTTAATTTTACTGCAATCCTTACCTGAAATGAGTGCAGGGGATCAAATTCATCTTTGCCATTGATCATTCCTCTCTCCTGAAAAGGCAAATAGGACATAAGTAGCTTGAATTGTGCTTCAGCAACTACATATTAGTTGTTTTTAAGGCACATTTCACACCTTTCACCTGTGAATTCTGTGTCAATGATTTGTTCTTGATTTGGCTTATTTTTGGCAGAGATAATTTTATCTCATTGCTGGTTTTTTCTTGTTTATTAAGTCCAAAACGAAATTGTTCTTCCATTCATTATCTCACTTATCATCACCATCCCCAAAGCTGAAAATCAAAGGAAGTCTGCATGCCCAGAATTTTATTGAAGTAGTTGGAAATGCACCAAATTTCAGTAGTAGGTAGGATAGTTTTCCTTAGTTCTCATTCTCTTTGGTTCATTTAAAAATTCTACTTCATGTGAGTAAAATTGATTTAATTTGATTTATAATTCACTGCTTAGTACATTAATTATCAATCTTCTTTGGTTGTTCTCACTTTTTCTTCTAATTCTACTCAGAAAAGTGATCACGTGTCAGAAGTCAGATGTTGCAAAGGGTCAGATTTGGAGCTCCTTAGCTTGAACGGATCCTTGCAGCTCTGTAAACAGTGTGAAGTTATGCAGTTTTACCACACAGTTCAGTGCCACATGTGACTGTGAGGCCACAGCAGTGTCAGAGCCCAGGGTCACACTGCACCAGGTGAGGCTGGAAAACACAATGGGGAGGACAGGGAGAGGAGTAAAAGCTCAAATCTGCTGATTTGTGCATGCCAAGTATTTGATTCTAAGTCTTTTCCTGCAGCTTATCATACCCATGAGGAAAAGATGTTTGTGCAGAAATTTCCTAAACCTTGGTGTTAAGTATTAATAAGAATGGTTGATTATCCTGAAAATCACTGATAGCTCTTTTCACCACGTCTACCAAAACAGGGTTGCATCACTGTGCTCTTCCAATATGTTTGGCATCACTTGTTGAATAGCTCATCCCACTGCTTCCCTGTATTCACCCCTCTGTTTGCTTCTGCCTCTGGTACTCTATGCATCTTCTTACACTTGGACTGTAAACTTGTTTGGCATCTGTGTTTACACAGCATGTAACAGAGAAAACCCAATTTGTATTACAGTATGTATCAAAGCTCCCCAGTAGGTATGGTTATACCCCAGCTCCGTAACCCTTTCCCCTAATGAACTTAAAAAATAAAGGAAAGTCAGAGATACAGATGAACATCATAGAAGGTGGAAACAACCTAGCACTGAACACTTCCAGGGAGTAGGGTATCCATAACTTCCCTGGGCACAACTTCTCCAGTGCCTCACCATCTCCTCAGGGAAGAATCCCTTGTTAGTGAGGACGATGAGCTTCTCATGAGCCAACAGCCCCAAGTCCTTCTCCCCAGGGCTGCTCTCAGTACCTTCTCCACCCAGCCTGCATGTTTGCCTGGGATTGTCCCAGGACCTCACACTTGGCCTTCTGTTGAGCTGCTGAACTTCATGATGTTCACACAGGCCCACCTCTGAGGCCTGTCCAGGTCCCTCTGGATGGCATCCCTTCCCCACAGTGTGTCAGCTGCACCACACAGCTTGGTGTGGCTGGAAAAGCTTCTGAGGGTGCACTGGATCCCACTGTTGTCTCCAAAAAACAATGCTGAACACTTCTGATCCCATTAGCAACCCCTGAGCATATCCATATTGTCCATGACTCTTACTACTTGTAATTGATGATAAAACTCTAATTAAACCAATAAACAATGTATGTGCAGCAACAAAATTTGGAACACTGAAACAGAAAAGACAATAACCAAACTCCCCATACAGATCAGTTTTACATGAGGGCTGTGGCACTGTTTGTGGACGTACAATGCTAAGCTCTCCCTTAATTAGAACCAGTTCAGAAGAATGTAGTCAATAAGTAATGGAAGAAAAGCCTTTCAGTTGCCAATTAGCAACTTCTGATCATGCATATTTTATGAAATTCTGAAAACATGGGTAAACATGCAGCAGCAAGTGTATTAAATTATATGAAATTAATGATGGCTTCAGGGGAAGATGAGTTTGGCTGGCATTTAATCATATGTTTATTTTGTTATATAAATATATTGCAAGTCATTTTTACACAGACAAGTTTTTATAGGTTTGATTATGTGCATTCTCTAGTTTGCCAACTGTCTTCCTGAGCTACACCATTCTTTCTCTTGAGTAATGGTTCCAATGAAAAGGAGTTTCTAATTTAAGAAATTGAGAAAGACAAGACCATATCTTTCTGTGCACTTATACGAGAGATCTCTGAGGTCTTTTTTGTAAAAAAGGGTTTTCCAAGGGGAATTTTTCCAAAAAACTTTATCTGTGATACCTCCTATGAAATGTATTACATTAATTATATTTGCAATTTTGTTAGATCAGAAATATTTTTCCTGCTGATTTGACCTGAAAGCAACCTGCTTAGGTAGTAGCATTTCCCCATGACCATAATTTCAAATTTTATCAGTTGTAATTTTTGCTGAATCTTATCAGGTGTTTTTTCCAATGCTAATTGTAGTCTAATGCCATCCCAGTACATCGAAAAAATATTTATTCTTTATATTAATCTCTGCTTATTTTCAGCTATGTTGTATACAGGACAGCTGATGATAATGAGAAACTAAGTTATTTCAACCAGCAGTAAGAATACCATGCAGTTCTTTCTTTGTAGTTCAGCTGCTTCCTAAATATTGCTGAACTCTGTAGACTGACTTTTTTTTCTTTTTCTTCCATACCTAGGTATCAAACAGCAAGCAGTTACTGCTTTCTCTCTCCCTCTTTCTTACACCGTCCTTCTCTCCCCAGTTTCTTTCAAGCGATTTAAATGCTGATGTCAAGTTCCTCCTTTGGTGAAAGACACAGAAGTGTCAGCACAGGTTTTCAGGATTGCTTCAGTCTTTCTTTGACAATACGCCCCTGCTGCCTAAGGATCAATTTGGATAAGTGAAGATAGTGTGGTTCCTAGAGGAGGATATTTCTTGCCTTGTCTCTTGTTATACTAAGTTGCCACTTTTTCATGACTATCATGTTATAAGTGTTAATGGTCCTAGCAACATCCAGAAGCCTCAATGCAAAGTGGCTACTCTGAGGCTTACATTTTTTATACAAAAAAAACCCCACTATGAACCCTTCAAGCACTGAGAATTCTGTTCTTCATCCTTCTCTCTCAGTTTCTTGCCCTCTCATCAAGACATGCTCTCCTCCTTGCCTTCTGTCCACTCTCACCTTCTTACTTGCTTTATTCAGTTTCCCAAAGACTTCCTCAGGCTTTTTAAAAGTTCATTCCTGTGTGTCTGTGTGTTCATAAATATCCTCTTTGTCCCTCTTTACTTTGTCTAATCAGTTCAGCCTTGTGCAGCATCTGATATTCAGCATCTGACCTATTTGGGGGAAAAAAATCCCTTTGCAGGAAAGAATAAGAATTCTCTCTTAGGAAATTGTATGGACACGATTTTAAGTGTACGTTTGTATAAGGCAGTCTAACCAGAAGATGTCCAAAGCAAAAAGACTATATATAGAGATCTTCACTGACTATTTGCTAAACCTAAGACTCTAAAATTTAACTTCTTTTCTTGGATTCAAGTTTACTTAGCAGTATCTCAGGTGCTGATTAACTAGACCTGATTCCCTTAGATTTCTGTTAGATTTAATTATACAGGGAATGCAGTTTCTTACATTATTTTGACACTACAAGAAAGCCTGAATACATTAAAGTCAGTATCAGACAAAATAAGAAACCCAAAATAGTGTAATTACAGGACTTGTAGAGAGTTGAGAAACAGAAATATGGTAATGAAATTCTGAAAAACTGTTCAAGAAAGCAGAAAAGTGTTTGTTTTGGGTTTTTAAAAGAAAATATTATGAAGAAATAAAGAATCATTAGGTCATTGAATTCAGATAGGGATAGAACAGAGGTTAAGCCAAGAGCAAGACTGAATGGAGTCAAGAAGTGTTGCAAGGAGATATAGAATGAATTAGTTTACTTTTTAGAAATGGTTAATACCTGGATTTACTTTAGCAGTGGGCATTAGGACTTGGATTAGAATGGGGTTGTATTAGCACTGAATGGCTGTGCTGCTGCTGGTGGCACACCAACGGGCTATGAGCAATAGGTGGACTTTTTAGGAGCTGTGAATTACCCTGTTTTCATTTCAGTGCTGTGATGTGTACCTGGGCCTGTGATGTGTACCTGCCCCCACCAGTGTCTTTTTAGTCAAGGCAGTCTTGTACCTCAAATACCCCCTGCTATTCCTCACTTCTGCTGCAGCGCTTCTGTTGGCTTCTCCATCCTCTGCTGGAAAAATCATAAAAAATAGTAGATCTCACAACCTGGTTTGAGCGCTGAATGCAGAATGTGATCCAGAGTTTTTGATAGGAGAAATTTAGCCTAAAATGGGAAAAGTAGCAGCCCTGGGAGAAGAGAGCCAGAGAATGTGGTGATACATCCTATTTCATCAGCTTTCCTCAATCAGGAAGAGTCCCTTGCAATGCCTCTGAAAGATGCTCTCCATTCTGTTGAGGAGAAGCTGAGTAAAGGAGAAAGTTTTCTGAAAGGTAAGCTCACAGTGAACAGTCGTAGGTGCACAGGAGGCATTCTGGTGTCAGTTGTGCCATCTGGGAGAAAGACTGCCTTGGACTTTTTTATAGTCATGGTGAGTTTTCTAAACCTTAAGAGGAAAATCATCATTTTGTTTCCTTGAGTGATTTGGTCAAAAGAGGGCTTTTTTCTTCCACAAGAGCATGAGATTTAACTGTAGGGTAACTGCAGCCATGCTAACTTAAAAAGAAACAGCCACGAAAACATGTTTTAGTAGGTATCACTTGAAGGACAAAGTACAAAACTAAAACCTGAAGTGCTAAATTACTTCCACAAGTTGTCAGATAAGATTTCTGTAAAACCTCAGACAGAGAAAAAGAGCTGAAGGAATGTAGAGCGAAATAGAATTTTAGCTTCTGAATAAAATGAAAGAATCATGCTCTAGAGGAAAAAAAAAAAGAAAAAGGCTGGAAAATCATTCTACAATACGTGTAAGTGTTCTGAGAATAGATGTAGTAAGAGCAAGCTCAGATATACTAATCTTCTGAATTTTGGTGTTAGAACTACTATGCAGTAGTTGATTACTTTGCTACAAAGGAAAAATGAAAATTTTGGAGGCATGATGAGGAAGAATGGACTGATGAAGTTGACACAGTAGTCTTTCTAATCACTGGGGAGAGTAAAAATTTTGTGAAGCCTTATCAAGCAAAAGTAAACAGAGGTGCAGACTAACTGTATGCTACCAATCAATATTAACTGATCTTGACTTTCCTGCTGAGAGAGTAGGTAGGATGGTTGCATTGTGATATATTCAGTGTACGAGCCTGATCCAGACTGCTTTTCCTACGGAAAATCAAGACAGTTATTCTTGGCAGAAGAAGTACATGTGGAGTATGTAAGTACAGGATTCGTTCCTGAAGATGGAATACCTTTAAGCAGTTTCCCTGGAACAGTTAGCCATGTCTATGGAAGGTGCTCAGTCTGCTGCTTCTTTGGAGTACAGTATTCCCTGGCCACATTTTCCCTAGTAAACACACTCAGTTATTGATTTAGGTATTCTCATGGCTTGTAAATGGCTTCTGTAAGAAGCTGGTTTATTGAATCTTTGTTGGGCAAGGGAGAGGCTTTCTGGAAGTATAGCAATTATGTGGAACCAGTACCAATCATTAGTTTAAATTGATTTCCTAATTTTTGGTTATTTAGTGACCACTTTAAATAGAACTGAATTTAATTTTTTTATACTTGGCAAAGCTGGAAAAGAGGGCAGTTCTTTTTATCTATTTGTAATGACTTAGCTTCATATGAAATCCAGAGGAAATCTTTTATGTCCACTGGGGTATCATTCTTTGAGATAAAAAGGGTTTTATTCATCTTTCCATGTGGTCATATTCTTCCCTTTCAATTTTGTTTGCTCAACAAAAAAATAATCCCCCTTTGAGTACAGTACCTTGTTTGGAAAAGTTTACAGTGCAATTAAATGAAAGCCAGTGATCCTTTTTATATTATTTCATAAGTTGACACAATAAATTTAAGTTTGAAAAGTTTTATGAAATACAGTTATGGGATTCTCGAACAACAGATGGTGGATAAACACTCTACACTTTGAAATTTGGTATTCATAGCACTTGTTCTGTCTGAGCGGTGGGTTCACTTTCTGTGGATGACTCATGCAAAAATATGCATTCACAGATAATGCAGAACAAACTTTAGTGTAGATCTGAATTTTTTGTGCTTTCCAGACTGTGTGTCTAAATGTTCCTAATGAAGCAGTCTGACTTGCTGCTCTGTGTATGCCATGCTACTTTGTTGAAAGGAAGATATTTTTGTTAATTGTCATAATGATTTTCATCAGTGTGCTGGCATTTTAAAAAAATCCTATTAATTAAGAAAAATTGTGTGAAGCCAGGGTGACAGTGAGATTTTAATTTGTTCTTGTAAGTCAGTAAATTTTAAAACGGCATTCCTCAGTGAAGTTAGTGGTTAGTCACATGCTTGCTCTGTTTCACCAAAATGTTCTTTATTCATTATTGTTAAATTTGACAGTGAAATAATTTTTTAAAAATAATTTGAAACAACTATTGCAGAAATATTTGAATTTAAATGAAACAAAGCTCTTTGAGCATCTTGTTTCAAAGCTCTTTAAGAGTGCTTTACTTTAAAGTATTGAACACTTTGGGAGAACTGAGGATGGATGGTCATGCCAGACATGCAACATGTTCTGTTCTCTCTGTGGTGCTGGCACACATGATGGTGGTGTGGGCTCAGATGGGGCATGTTTAAAGTCAGGCTTTTTAGAAAGGGTTAAGTCAAATGTTTTTTACTTAAGTGCCCAAGCATTCTGTTTGTGGTGTAATATGAATTTCCATGTAAAATGATATCTCTAAAGTCTCAGTATCATGTTGCAGCTTTTGGCACAGATCTAACAGTTGCTTGAGGCACAGGTTGGATCCTTGTCTGCTAGAGCCACATGCAACACTTGTAATTTGGTTTCAAAAGCTTCAGAAATTTCTCTGATATTATTCCAAATCCTCATACTGTTTTTTCATTTGTTTTTTCAATAACATGTCTTGAATTCTAGAAAGAATTTCCTTGAAGCCACTTGTTACATTAATTGTAATACATATTGTGGCATATTATTATTTTTGTAAATTAATTCAGTATTGAGTAACTACGTTTCTGTCTCGCTGAACTGAAGGATTAATCGGAATTAGAATTTACTCTCTCTGTTTTGCTACATAATTATAAAATAATTTCTTTTTCTAATTCTATATTTCTGTGGCTTAAAAGTTTAAATTATTAAATACATAGAAATCTATTATCCCGTTTGTACTGATGCATATAATTGTAATAATTCAGAACAGACAAAGCCCATGATGTGTTTCTGAATCTTGAACAGGGGAAAGGGGACAGGCTAATACTTGCCCATCTTTGTGTGCCATTGTCCTCTTGTGCAAACTCTGTGTTGTAGGAGAGAGTCTTAAAGCTTATAAATCTCTATGGAAGTGGCTGCAGGGAGTTATGGAAGTGAATGCTGGAGGGAAATATCTAGGAGAGATTCATATGGATTAAGAGTCTGTAAATTGTTACAGCTGTATTGGCAAATGTCCCACCTAAATCAAGGAATCAAGAAAAAAGCATCAAGATACATGATACTTAAATCCACATCCATTGTATTTCCAAACATCTCAAAAAAATCTTTGCCGGATATAAAGCGTTTTCTATTATTTAATTGAGATCTTGAACATACCCAGTGTGCACTGAAACATTTCAGGTATTGTTAAAACAGTCACTTTGCTTTATAGAGAAAGCTGAGGCAGCCATTGAAATGGATTGCTGCATGCAGAACAGCCATCCCCTCTTTCCTGTTCATGCATCCCACCACATCTGATTACCAAGAAAAAAAAAACACCTTTATGAAGTTTTTCCCTCTTAAGATGAGCCTTTAACAGCAATTTCATTTGGCAGGTGAAAAGCTGTTTGTTTACTCACTGATGGTTGCCTTTATTCAGAATCTAACCCTTTCTGATGGTGTCAGCTTTGGCATCAAACAAGCATATGCACAACTTAGAGATTTTGTCATGTCTTACATCAGCACTGTGAAAGTACATCCCACAGGCTTCCTCTTTCAAATGTACTGCTCACTGGTGAGATTCCTTTGGTTACATGTGTCCCGTGAGTTTCTCAATTAAAAAAGGTCCATCTTTACCTTCTGCATGGATCTTTTTGTTTGTTGGATAACCCTTTGGAGACAATGAAAAGCCTGAATAAATACTAAAAATATTATGACATGATACTTACTTTTTTTTTTTTGATGGAGTTCTACCCTTCACATATATTTTTTAAGAAGTGTTATGTTACAATGACAATATGTAACTTATTTTCTAGTTGCAGAATTTTAATGACAGATCTTATTTTAGCTGGAAAATTCGGTTCCCCCCGCTTTGCTTTTTAAGGAGATTGCCATTATTAGCAGTATATTTGTACAAGTCTACTTAGGCATGTAAAATAAAATTCTGATGCTGAGCAGAGTTTGTAGATCTTACAAAGTGTAATGACAATGTACTGAGGAAAAGGCATATGCATCAATGTATGTTTAACTTTAGATTACACTGATGCATATCATGGGAGTGGGGAGATGCTTAATGCTTTAAATTATCCTGCTTGCACTTTGAATTGAATTTTAAACAAACTGAAAGTATTTAATATGTACTAATGAAAATAATACAGATTTTTTAAAAATAAACATTTTGGGACAATACCTACCATGTCTGTAATGGATTTCCAGAAGGAATCTTGAGAAAAACAAGCCCATGTACAGGCAATCGTTTCTCCTAATTGTTTCTACCTTTGGCTGTATGTAACAGATGGCAGGGTAAGAGTTGGATGCAGAACACTCCTCACCAACTTTTTTGAGCTATCTTCTTCTTTTTCTTTTTACCTCTACTTCACTCTGGCAGAAGTTTTCTCTTTCACAAGTTTTCTTGGGGGAAATATGTAAAGTGGAAGGAAGAACATTCACAATCATCATAAGAATACTTATCCAGGGTGTGGGAAAATGGGATTGACATGCCTCCTCTGCCTGATCTGTAACAGGGATTTGTCTGTGATGAATGCCTACTTTTGCTCAGGTGTGTCTTTCTCCTGTTGGACCTGTTCCACTTTGAATACACAATTATATATTCATTAGATCAAAGATAGTGTGCCTAGTGATTAGGGCCGTCCTTTGAAATGTAAACCCCAGTGGTGTCTGTTCAGAGTAGTAGTTTGGTTCAGGTTTTGCAGCACAGATGAGTTCCTAATCACCAACCTGCTGGTTATTCTGATCTCATTCTCTCTCTTTCTTGCTTTTTAAAACCCTTTCTTACCTCAATTTTCTCTCTCATTTTAGAGTACAAATTGCATGCCAGGACTAAGAAACCGTTAAATGAAGGTTGATTGCAACTGATAAATTTATGTGAAACATTTTGACTTGTGCCAATTTGCATGTTGATGAATTGCAATGCAGAATTGTCTCTTTCTATACAGTACAGAGAGAAGGGTATGTGGCATGCTTACCCTAATGGAAAAGGTTCAATGGAACATGTTTTAAAAGACAGGTAAAATGGATTACACCTATTTTGTACAAAAAAAGCACAATCATCCAAAAGAAGATAAGATTCTTTCCTCATTCCTGCAGCTCCATATATTCTGCTGATGTTAAAAATCAGGATTTTAGGGGTGTTATTCCTTAGGGGTTTAGTATGCTGGTAATACTTAGTGCTGTGCTGCAAAACACTACAATTTTTTAGCTCTGAAGGGGATATGAGAATTCCCTCTCCTTTAGGAGGAGGAGGACATGGGAATTAACAGGTCTTGAAGTAGCAATAGGTAATATGCATGTTCATGACTAAAACAAAGAGGGAAAGGGGTATTTTCACTGCTAGGGGTACTAAGAAATGCTAAGTTAGTAATAATTTTCTTTTGAGCTGAAATTGCTTCTTTCTCTAAATTTTTCAAATGTTGAAAAATTAGCATGAGAGTCTATAGTATCAGGAACATACTGCTTATTTTCTGTGACTATGTTATGAGTAAAATCTCAAACCCATTCACGTTGCTGAAGTATACTCATAGCATCACTTAGTTCTTCTCACTTCCTGAAGTGAGGGTTATTTTTTCTAGGTTTTAGTTTGCATTGTTAGTTTACTGTCTGGGTGATATGTGGAATATGTTCCAGGAACACAGTAGAAACTGGGCTTTCATGGTTTTTTTCATGCTGCTGATAACAGGAATCTCAGCTGTATTTCTGATAGTGGTTACTCCTAAAATGAACCAACACAATGGGTCTTTAGTGACAAAAACAAGACCTAGATCTCAGGTGTTAGGAACTAAGATAAAAGATTGGATTTTCAAAATGTGTTTACCTGTAGCCTATTTCTTTTGAAATGGGTGGCATTTCTATCAGACATCAATAGGAATAGGTTTATGCTTTTCAAAATTCTGCTCATCAAACTTGTTACTGTACATAAATCTGCTTATCTATGAGCGAGCCACATCTGTGTTTGACCCAGAGGCATCTCAGACTGTGGTCTTTCCATAGAGAGCCTGAGATAAAGTGAAAATGACTTTGTTGACTTTCACCTTTCTTTTTAAAAAGTGTGCATTGGTAATTTCTAGTCTAACCTCCCTTCTTCTGGTAGGAAACTTGCCTCAGCCTCTGTCTCTTTCCTGACTTGTGTTCCTACCACTTCCAAAAAGTCAAAAGTGGCATCTTTTGGATGGATGAGAGAAAAGGACTTTCTCTTTTTCCATGAATCACAAGAGCATTATTCTCTGCCAGTGAATCACTGGCAAATACCTTTAAAATAATGTTACTAAACTTGAAAATTGCTATTAACTTTTCCTAGGTATTTTTAATATGACTCAATATGATTCATTACCATGACATTTATAAGAAGTGGGACATGGGAACTTTAAAATTCCTTTGAATTTCCAAAAAAAAAAAAAAAAAAAAAAAAAAAAAAAAAAAAAAAAAAAAAAAAAAGAAAACCAAAACAAAAACAGAACCAAAACCAAATAACCTGATACTGTAAGTTATTAGATGAATGCTTTGGGTTATGGTAGTCTAGATCTGTGTGTACTGGTTTATATATGTGCTTAAGGCATCAAGAACATGACCAACCATTTGACAAGTGTTGATGTAGGTAAAGGAACAGAGAATCTTAACTGATTTCTAGAAAGACAGGAAAATACTGCCCAAGGAATGTTTTACCTCACTTTGGCAAAGATATACCTGTTAAATATTCCTCTTCGCTTCTTTCCCCCGGAAGGACACTTGTAGGATTGATTTTTCTAATGTAAAAAATTGTGCATTTCTCATTTGACAAAGTTGGTTTGTTTAGGTCCAAAGAACTGTGTGAAGGTTATACAAGGTGCAGTTTTAACCATGAGTTTCATCTGACATTTACAGAGATCATGTCAAAAAAGTCCGCACCTGAGAATGTACAGTTATAACTCTTGGAAAATGAATTTTTGTGGAGACATATATATATATATACACAAAAAACATTTCAATATCATGTTATTGTTAAGATAAAGAGGGAAGTTTTTACTGACTGAACTATTCCTAGGCTGGCAGCAGATTTTGAAACAAGTTTTGTATTTGTGACGCTTGTATTTCATAGAAGCAGAGAATAATTCAGTTTGGAAGGATTCTGTGGAGGTCATCTTGTCCAAGCTCTTTCTCAGAAATAGACAGCTTTGAAGCTGCTCTAGATTGTTCAGGGTCATAGTCAGTCAGGTTTACTAAGAATAAGGAAAAAAATGGACACTGAAATGAAATGTTACTACAAAATAGGGTCATCACCACAAGATTGTTATAAATTATATTTAGATGTGTGTCTGTGAAAATGAATGAAATGCATTTATTTATCCTTCTTTGTATCTCTTCTCAACAAAAGCTATAACTGAGCATCATGGGAAATGCTGAAAGAGAAGTCTCAAGTGTTATTCAACATATGAATGTGTTTCAAAATAGCTTGCTTTAATTTACATTAGAAGAGAAGGTAATGCTAAGCTCTGCATGCTTAGCCACTGGAGTAGTGCAGTGTTGGAAAGGTAAGTGATGCAACAGCAAGAATACTCAGTTATTTGCCTCTGGGATTTGTGCTTGAACTTCTAAGCCCTAGGGGCCTTTTAGTTCATTAATAGTTTACCTTTTTATTCTGGATTACATGCCCTGAAGATCATGATTTTGAGTAAGGCGGCAAATGAGGAGTTTTACTCATGCATTTGCTTTGATATGAGATTAAATAAGATATGGAAAGAAAATATTACCAAAGTCTTACAATGGATATAAACATTTCAGAGTTGTAACCTTAATGATTAAGCATGTATCTATTCCAGTAAAGAAATATAGTCCAAGAAATTGTTGAAATACGTTTAGAAGATCAAAAACCCCACCAATCAAACTGCAAGAACAACTAAATACACTCATTTCACATCTGTGAATATGACAGTCAAATGGAAAAGAACAATAGCTTAGAACTTAGGTTTATTCCAGCACTTGTGATAGTTCAGGGGTCTCAAATTCCCTTAAGTGCTCTGCACAGCAATGCTGTAGTGATCGTGCAGTCTGTCAAAATAAACCCATTTAGGCATGCAGCAGTTTTTCAACACAAAGACTTAGAGCTACAAACCGGTTTAACCAAGGAGTTTCCACCTAATCTCAAGACATCCATTGGGGTTTTCATAGTGCTGAATTGTCAGCAGAGGGGGATCAGAGGTGTCATCATTAGAGAGGAACTTAAGTCAGCAGCAGGAGTTTTCTTCTTTCCTTTTAATTGCCACCACTGTGTGCTCAAACCCTGTTGGTTTCCATGGCTTCAGTAAAATCAGGTTTCTGTTCCCGAAGTCCTTGTACAAGATGTGACTGTCTGCTTCTGTCATAGAGTTACATTTAAACATGTCTTAATTTCCTCAGTTTTTGCAGATAATTGCATTGTGAAAGTTTCAGTGGTGATCCTGTCAAAGTTTTATAAGTAGCTTGCCGCTTGAAGAAGCTTTGCTGTTCTTTCAATTCCTTTTAGTGTTTTACTCGCTCCTGTTCTTCCCCACCCCCCTTATGTCAAGTTGCTAGTATCACTTGCTATTATCACTTAGTGAGTGCTTTCCTTTCCTTGGTCTGACTGTTTCACTTTCTTGTAGCCCTGGGAGCTCAGAAAGCTCTTGGGTCTGGCTGATGAGAAGTCTGCAGGGAGCCTGGAGTGACACCACATGACAAAGACACACACACACACATATTTCTTTTGGGGTTTTTTTTTTTCCCCAAGTGAAGTCAAAGTTTTCACTCCCCAGGACTAGCATTTCCCTGCTCCAGTTTTGTGATGAAAAGTTTTGAATATTTAGTTTTCTCTCATACCACTTTTCATCACACTGCTTTTTGTGACATTTGTTTGCTATCACTGTAGCCAACTCGAGGAAGACGTATGTTGCCCCACCTCTCAGTCTGAGATAGAGCAGGCAAGGTCTTATGGTCCCATAATGCTGGGAAAGACAATTCCTACAGATATCACTGAGGAAGGAGAAGAAACACATTTAAGAAAAAAACTAGGCTTGTCTGTCACAGCGCAGAGGTTGTTAAATGAGCTTAATAGAGATAAAATAGTGAAACCCCAACCTGGTGAGAATTCACATCTATTCTTTTGCTTCAATCTGTGTAGAAACAGAGGTCACACTATCACTTTTTCATGAGTTGCTTTACTTTGGAAGTGGTTTCATTCCTTGTCTAGATGTGCTGTTTGACAGTGTTGTAGATTTCATGTATATTATGAAAAATAAAATCCCTTGGATGATTTTTTTGCAATACATCTTTTTTGGATACTGTGCTTGGTTGGGCAGAGTTGAGAGAACAATATCACTCTACAGCTATCAAGTGAGAGTAAGCACACGAAGCAGTTGTAGTCAAGTGTATTGTGATTTTGTAATGAATGTGCTGAGCCTGATAAGGGTCTTGAAAACAAATGGCATCGTGAGGGATGAAAATCTGTACCATATGGAACATGATATAACTAAGGAGTCTCAAAACTCTGACTCTAGGGAGTGTGCCAGTGTACGTGGGAGAAGTGAGAATTTCATGAATTATGTTACTCTTCAGTAGATTTGGAAGTAAAAAAGAGTTCAACAGTACTCTGATAAATATGCAAATGTTCTTGTTTTCTGAATGAGACATAAATGCAGCTTTTATGTTTTGGCTTTTGAAACTGGGGCTTTGGACAAAACACTGGAGAGCAGAACTACAATACAGTGCAGCATGTGCAGATACCTGAAAATGTTGGTGGAATGAATAAAGTCTAAAGACAGATGTGTCAAGATTCATGTTAGAGTGGGAGACAGCTAAAGAAGCACACACTGTGTGGCAGAAAATGGTTTGGTTATTCAGCGTGTATCGCTCTTCAGAACATAAAAGCCAATGCTAGTATAACTGCCAGATTGTGAAAGAATTGCAGAGCAGAATCCTGTCTTAAAGATCTCAGAGCCTTGCATAGGTGGGTTCAACAAACTTTTTCTATCAAAATCCTGAATTGGATGAAAATACGTTGCATATTATAAAATCACCTGCTTGTTTCAGTGGGATGAAGCATCAATGTGTTAAGCTGCTGTTTGCAATGTGTCTGTGTGCTGTTGAGCAGGGCATTGTTGAGTGACAGGTAACACCCCCACCATATATGTGATGTTAATCTAGGCATGGCTGAGTGAAAAGTAGAAAAAATCCTTTATAGATTCAGTGTCAGGCGAATAGAGGAGAGCTGTATTTGTTAGGTAAGAGGTACTTAGTGGAGAAAAATCTTACTGAAGAAAGTCTGCAGAAATACTCAGATCTTTACAGCAATCTCACACGATCATCCTTTTTCAGCTTGGTGTATATCTAGAGGTATTTCCTCCTTATAAGTGTCTTAGGTGCCAAACCAAGTAACTTTATCTGCTTTAATGCAGAGAAAAAGAGAAAGTCTTTCACAGGCTGTTTCAGAGCTGCAGCAAATCCTGGTCCATATCTAATGGACCATGCCAATTAGGGGCAGAGTTGTCAATCTTTTGTCTCATTTGTAGACTATGTTACTTGATTCACTCTGCTTGCCACACAGACTTCGTATTTTTTTCTCCTGTCTCTTCCAAAAAAAAAAATTCCCCACATTTTTCTGAGTTCCTCATTCTCAGCTTTCACTTTTTCATGCTGTCAAGTACTTCTTGGAGAGCTGGTCTCACAGAACAAGAGTGAATGTGATTTTTGGAAGGAGTTCTGGGGTTTTGTTGGTTTTTTGTTTGGTTGGTATTTTGTCTTGTAGAAGAAGTTGTTGTCTTTTTCATCTGAAACGGAAGTATCCTGAGGCAAGAACCCTAAGCCAAAGATGGCAACAGCCTTAGCCAAGATTCACATACTGGTGTTCTATAAAACAGCTTTTGTTATTAAAATTACTCTGTGAGAGAATAATTTTGAACATAATAAAAATTTGCTGAGTAGTTCAGGCTGTTTTAAATATCTGCAGAAAACAAGTATTGGCTTCATATTTTACTTTTCAAAAGAAATCTGTGACTTCATTTAAGCAGAAATGTGAAAATTAAAAATGAGTACAAAAAGTTTAAACTTCCTAAAATATATAAAAGCAAGTTTCAAATGAAAGTGTCTCACAGTCTGTTTCATAGTGCAAGGGAATAAACTCAAAAGTAGTTTATGAATTAAAATATCTTGCAGCAACATTTACTTAAAGGAACATGCTACATTAGAAGACTTGAAAAGCAAAACCAACTAAACATTTTTTTCCTAAAAAAGAGGATGATTTCAAAACCAAGTCTATATAAGAAAAGTGGGCCTTACTTACAGAGTGAGAAAGTGCCATGACTGTAGTAGCCAAAGCTGAAAAGTTTTAGCATTTTCATGCATGTATGTAAAATAAAGAAATTCTGACAAATGAATGCCAAGCCTACACTGCCTTCACAGAATGTAGCTTATCTTTGTATTTAAGAATACAATATTTTTGAAATTTTACATAAACAAGATAAAACCAGTATTGCTTAGATTTCAGAAGGTTTAGGATATTCTGAACCTACAGATCATGAGTGCTCTTGAAAGTTAAAGGATAATTCTCATTGAAAAATGCAACAGACAACTTTTTAAGGAGCACCAGTAACGAAATTAATAAGGTCTTTAACAGTTGTAATAATGGAAGACAATAAAAAAACCCCCATAGCATTTCTTTAGGAATATAGGAATGAGCCAGATATCATTCTGTGAGAATTCTCTTGACTAAACTTGCTCTGACCAAATCTGCAAGTTCAGGCAGAAAGTCATACTTTAAAGTCATGTGTAAAAGATGTGAGAGAGAAAAGCATTCCACAAATTTGGCTGTGAACACCAGAGTACAGGTAGGAAGTCTACCAAAAAAAAAAAAAAAAAAAAATCCCCTAAACCAATGGGGGGAAAAAACCCAAAATTAAACACAAAGATCATTTCAGTAATAGAGACTTTGGGAGTATGTGTTATCACCAGAAACAGCTTCCAACCTCCAGAAAACATTTTGGGAAATACAATTACTCCTTCTGTCTTAGACTTTTCACTGGCTGATGGCCTCAGGCTTCCTGATATGCTGCAGTGTCAGGGTGAGGTTGCAGCAACAGTTAAGTGAATTCTGTGAAGTTCAACTATTTTTTTTTTCTTATTTGAATGCTAGAGATTTTCAAAATCATGTCACTTCAGAAGATGATGAGAAACTATTTTAGGTGCACTGAAGTAATTAACTCACTCAAAAAGCATCTATGTGAGTTCTACTGTCACCTTATTGATTAGAATTAAAAAGAAATTAAAATGGAGAATAATTTCTGTGTGATTGTGGTAAGCCTTTTTAATATGGTAAAATACAAACCCACTTGTATTGTAAAATACAGTCCTTTTCTCAGGAAAGTACTCAGTCTGCTTTTGATAGGCATTTCTGATATTCTTTCTGCTTCTTGGATTTAGGTTCTTCCATGATTTTGTTAAAGACTGGATGACTTTACATCATTCTTTGTCAGACTTTTTTCTAAGGCAAATGCAGCCCTTGAGCACAATAAAAGAGACAAATGAGATGCAATAAGGACAAAATAATCAGTAGAATCATAGTGAAGGCTATCATCCACAGTGAGCTGCAATGTCGTGGGAAAATGACTTGACTAGCTCTCGGTGTCGGCTGAACTCTGTTCCTGCAGAAGTCAGTGTGGAGCATTTCTGTCAGTTACTGACAAAATAAAAAGGCTGCAGCCTTATGAAGTTGCAGTCTGATATGTGGCTGCTCATAGAGGTGTGTAAAAGGAGAACACAAGATGGAAGGCTGAGCTAGAAGAAGGATAGGTCTCAAGGCCTTCTGGCTGCCCAAAACCGGTACCTGCTGGGGGTTCATATTTATTTTTGTGATCCTTATTTGTAAGTATAACCCTCTTGAGGGAAGAGATTCAAACTGGCCACAACTTACAAGTTTTATTTTCTTTCCCCGGCATGTGAATAGTCTGTCATTTTATTCTGTCCCCAAGTGCTGTGTTTCAGTGCTGGAGAAGGAGTAACACCAATCATCTGCAGTCATGCTGTGTGGCTGGCGGAGGTTGTCCTCCACCCCAGGGCCAGGAGAAATACAGCCAGGCCTCCTCTCTGCTCAGGCTGAGCTATAAAGAATTCAGATGGTCCTTGTGGCGTGCAAAGCCCCATTTGAGAAAGTCATAAAGGAGGCAGGCAGGTATAGTAAACCTCAAGATGAAGTGCTGACCTTCCCTTCACAGGAGAGCAGGAAGGCGGCCTCAGGGGCTGGGCTGCGAGAAATTGTTTTGATGTGGTAGTTTGACCTAATCTTCTGTGTTTGAAAAGTAAAGCTGAGCCAAGAGACAAATTTGAGCTTGGTGGTAAATCCCTGAGAAGCATGACCTATCCAGCGTGAATAGGAGGAAACTCAGGCTGTATTTTGTTTAAAGCAAACTGGGCATGTTGTGCTGTGCTAAGCCTTTTGTCAGTCTGTGTGCAATGACTGGAGCCTTGCAACAAAAGGCGGGGAAGGTAGTTAGAAACTAACAATTAAAAAGTACATTCATCCATCTATTGCTGTGCAATTTTATGCAAATCTTCCTTGTATAGTCAGTAACTAATTACATGAGGTTTTTATAGCAGTAGAAATTGAGAGCTTGGACAAAGAGATGGAAAGATTTGGGTCAAGAGATAATTTAACTAATAAGAATTGAACACAAAATAATTTGGATATGAACTCTTATATAGAATCATAGAATTGTGTGTGTGTGTGTATATATATATATGGACATGCTAATAATGATGTTTGAGCAATACCATTAAAAGTTTGTAGGTCAGAAGCTTGTTCAAACTTCTTTTGTCCCTTATGTGTGTGGGTTTTTTTGCATAGGTTTCTTCTACTGAAGGATCCTGAAATAAAATAGGCAAGCATATTTAAGCCTAAATATGAATCTCAATTAAGACGTATCAGTAGAGTATTCCAAAAGGGGAAGACTTTTTCTCCTTTGTATCAGCTGCTATGAGCTCTCATTAAGTATTTATCTGCACTGTCACCAGGCCTCTGAGCTCATTGTTAGCTTGCTTTGTAAGCATCCAAGAGATGTAAGCCTTGGAGTCGAAAGAGTGCAGTGAATTGACTTGACAGATATATGTGGGGAACCACTCCCAAACATGAATCAGCATGAGAGAAAGCATCAGTGTTCCACCTTGGAAAATGCTGTGGCTAAGTGAAGGTTCAGTTGTTGTTTCAGGCTGTGGGATGGCATTTCCATTGGTTAGCGTGAAATGGGAGGGAGTCAGATACGCCAAGAAGAGCTGTGAAGATAATTACCACGCGCTTTTTTTTCTGGAACGGGGACAAAGGAGGTGCAAAAACTAAAGGGTGGGGAGCCAAGCCTTGTGGAAATGTTCAGGAAGCATTGCAATAGTAAACAGTACTTGCTGGAACTTGGAATTACAGCTTGACAAGGGCAATGAGATTTTAGTACAGCAACAATATGCTGGTGAACCTGCATACTAAATGTAGAGCGTGGAGAGAAGCAGGAGGAGAGATCTGCACATCAGTATAGCTGCTCAGAACTGAAGTACAGTGGCTTTTAACCAGAATGTTTCTATTGCAGTTTTTTTCAAATCAAAGCTCTCAAAAAGCCATGAGTGATTGTAGCTATGCTTTTAGCCATGTTGGCTTTGATCTGAGGTACCAAGAACCTTTCCATGTAGGCAAGGCAGACCCTTCATAAACCATAGTGGGGAAAAAGAATAATAATTGCTCTTAAAATTTGTGGCAAGTTTCTGGTGCAGTGAAGCCTTGCAGGGATGTACATATTTGTCGAGGCAGCTCGTGCCTGACAGCTTGTAGATCCTGTTGATCAAGTCAAGGACTGCAGCCAGAATAATTGCTTTAAATTTGCTCGATAGAGAAGTGTCAGTGAGGAGTGCTACCCTGTGCTTTTCAAAGGTTGCTCCTAAGGGGCAGAATCAGAACAGTCTCGCAGTGTAACAGATGCACATTTATGGATAAATGTCATGGATAGCACTAATTCTCCTGAGAAGTGTGTAGCAGTGTTACCACATCACTGCTTACAGCCAGCATTGCTGTAGCATTTTTTAGCTCTAAAATGTTAATGGGAAAAGATACAGTAGGAGGAAAAGAGTGCTGAAATTATTTCCTCCTAAAAATCAAATGCATTTTATGTGATGAACAACTAAGCACACTCCACATAAAAGGCAAGCTTTGATAGTTTTTTAAAACTCTTCAGACACGTTCTTTTTTAAATTATAGTGTAGCTGTGTGTGTGTTGTGCTTATAATTATGCCCAGATTTGTCCTTGTTACCCTGCTCCTTGCCTTTCCCTATAAAACTAGGTCTTGGGGATTTGGAAATCTACCTCATCTCAGAAAGATAGATTACTGCATAATTTTAAATCTCTTTGAAGTTAAGAATAAATACAGCAATTTTATTTTTAGAGGTTTGATGGGGTTTTTTTGATTGCAAATCGAGTATTACTCAAAATTTCTAGAAATTTCTCCATGGTTCTACTGATGTTTTAGGGGGTTAGTTCCAGGCTTCCTGAAGTATGTATAAGTAGTCTTTTTTCCTTTCCTATGTGTTGGACAGTTAGCTTAATTAATAATATGACTTATAAAAAGGATTTCAGGAAAATACTCCTGAAGTATTGAGAGAGTGCACATTAGTGTAAAATGTGTTGTATAATTGGGCTTGCGTTAAAATATTGCGAGAATAACCTGAATCTGAGATGATCCCAATGATGAAAGGAAGATTAAATCAAAGATTTATAATGCTGGCCTGGAGGTGTTTGCTAACTACAGAAAATACATACGGAGTGTTTCAGTACCGTAATGATTTCCATATTATAGCTGGCTGAGAAGCGTTATGACACGTGCAGTCCCAAATCCATTTCCTGGGATTATAAATTAGTTCCCAATTATGTGCTGATAGCAGAGCTGCATGTTGCGTGTACGTCACTTGGGTAATGAGAACTGCAACTCTGGTGAATGCAGAGTACTGATAACAGCATTCAGAATCTGACGTGCTGCAGGCTGGCAGCACATAGGCTTTCAAACACAAAATGCATTGAAATACAGCTGGAAAATGCAGAAGTGACATTTGATTTAAATTATTTAGGAAAAAAAAATGTATGGAGGGGCCATTTTGATTAATAACTTTTCTCACTAGTATGGAACTAGATACATGACCACAAGCAGCAATAAGAGAAACACACTCTGAATAGTCTGAGAAGCTGGTGAAAGAAAAGTATTTTAGTGCCCCAAATTTGCAGTACATATTCTGCAATATATATGTAGTTATATCACTGTAGTAAGTCTAAATATCTAACTCTGAAAATACTTCTGGCTGAGAGGCCCCTAAAGAATCAAATATTGCATTGAATTTTACAATACTCCCTGTGCATAGGGGGGTTCTTAAACCTGTATTTGCCTTTCTGTAAATAAGAAACAATCCCTTGGAAAAAAGGTTAATTCACACAGGAAAAAAACCCAAACCCAAACATGTACTTAAAGCTGACTTACATAGAAAAGCATAACCAATACTTCCAAAAAAAAATTAGAGTTGTGGTTTTGAAATGTGTGTGAAAAAATGGTGACTTAATTTGCAAGACTATGTATTTGTGTACATATCTATTTATTTTTCATTATATTCCCACAACTAGTAGAAACAATAAGTGAAATTATTGAGTCTTATAATGTCTTTCAAACATTTTGTCCTAGCAGATCAGTAGGATGAAAGAAGTATTCTTGTGGATTTTTTTGTTTGTTTATTTTTTAAAGCATGTCAGTCTTCAACAGAAACTAGTGTCAACAGAAACTAGTGTAGTAAAATACTTTGGAGTTAAATGTTTTTCACTTTTTCTGTTTATAAATGACAGTCATTTTGAAAGTCTTTTTTCAAAGCTCTGAAATGTTTTTAGCCTCTAGCTCTCATTGACTTGGATGAATTAATATTGGAGTTCAGATGCTAATTTATGTGACTTCCTTTTGAAAACAAATTTAGGTCAAATCCTGTTTCTGTGGGAGTAGCCATTAACTCTGTCATTAACTCCAGGAAATCTTTCTGTTCACAGCCTCTGTTCTTTAACTGACAATTAATTTTTTCTGACTGAGTCACCTGCCTTCAAGTATGGAGTTGCCAAATAAAGAGCTTTCTTTAAGAAGCAAGGATACTTTGTTCATGCAGTGCAAATGAGTTCTGCAGAAATGTAGCATCTGAGTGATGGATTTTATTATTTTTCCAGGGAAATTCTGGCCTGGGGTTCAGTATTGCTGGAGGAACAGATAACCCACACATTGGGGATGATCCTGGGATATTCATTACTAAGATTATACCAGGAGGAGCTGCAGCAGAGGATGGAAGACTCAGGTAAAAATAAACTTATTACATGTGTTTGGAAACAAAATGCATATTTATTATAATTGTTCTCTGGGAGCCATATGCCAACTGGATCCTTCATGGGATCAGGGGAAGTAAATGACATGACTGGAGTCTCCTTTCTGCTAAGACAGCTGATTGGAGGAGCTTAGAGAAACTGAATAAGGGTAGTCAAATCCTGTATAAGAGAGGGCATTTGATGGTGCCACCTCCTTCTTGAAGGTGGTACCAGGTGTTTATTTAGTGCAAAAGGTAAGATGGGGGCAGCAGGAGGAAACCTAAATATCAGCATGGAAGTCTTCTCTGCCTGGCCTTTGTGTGTTCATGGCTAAAGAACTACACGTTGGTCTTATACATTAGGCTATCAAGACTTCCCAAACTACAAAACCATTAATCCCAAATAATCATAGCTATTGGTAGATGCTTCCTGTCATTTGGCTGCAGTAGTGAGATGTGTTTACTGCTGTTTCCAAACATTATTTTGTTCCATGAGGATGTGATGGCTGTGCTGTATTTTCTGAGTCATCTCCAGAGTGGTCTGTTGCTTTAGATCCTGAAACAAACATACAATTACTTGATGGGGTTCTCAAATACATGGCAGCATCTCCCTTAAACAAGAGGAACCACAGAAGTGCTTGTGCTTGTCTTTCCTTATGGACTGAGTGCAGAAAGGCTCCCACCTTACTAGTGGTCATGCAGCCTGCTAATGCACCAAAAAGTCAATTTAACTGGAGAAAATTGGGCTAAAATTCTGATGCTTTCATGGTCTCACCACTGAAATCGGCTCTGAGAGCCTTTGCCAAAAACAGATGGTCTAAAATTCATAAAATGTACCAGATGGTAACAACATCTTTCCTGGAGCCCTTTCCTTTAATTCAAAGCTAAAAGTAAGGGTCGTTGGCCAGCTTAAAGCACAAGTTTGGGATAGTTTTCCTTTTTTTATTTTTTTTTAACCATTATAGTGATGAGGAGTCATGGTGGTTGGCAGTGCCTGAAGAATTTAGTTTTAATTAAGAGACTAATATCATGTAACTTTGTGACTAAAATGCAGCTATCTACTCCTAAGCTAGTCTCCTAATAGTGAAGAAAAACCTAAGCGTTTCTAGGTTGTGATTAATTTCATCCCAAAGTCAATGCCTAAAATAGAACAGAAGAATAAAAGAGCCTATATTTGCATTGGTAACTCAAATGAAAAGGAGTTCTTTGCCCAGTCTGGGTGTATTGAGCTGTACTGTAAATGTCTGCATTGGGCCAGGTGAGCTTCATGGAAAGCACAGCATGAAGACACAGCAGTAGTTGGAAATCATGCTATGGAATTAGACATGATGAACAACACAAAGGGGTCTTAAACCTGGAACTGCCCTTCTACTAAAAAATAATTCCTTAGAAAAAACAACAGTATCTTTTTGGTAGAATTTTTAATTACTTATGAAAGATTCTTTAGTTTAAGCTATTATGAAGACAGAAGCAATTGTAGTATTTTGCTCTCTTTGTAAAAAATCAAATATTTCATAACTCATCCCTGTATTAAATAACTACTGTAGATTTAACTCATGATTATGTCTGTGTTGTAAACATCTTGGAAGGACCTTCTAAACCCACAAAAAGTAGCATACTAAGGCAATTCATTAACCCATTTTAAGATTAGACGTGGCAAACTTTGTGTTTTGTAATCAAAGTTTAGCAGTACAAATATAGTTATCTTATTACTAAGACTTATATGATGTTTTAAGCATGTATTTGGCCTGGTCATTCTTCCTACTCTCAGATTTTAGAAAGGTTTGTCCTTTCCTTGTTTTATCTGGCAAATGGGTTTCACTTCGCTGCAAGGTCACAATCCCGTCACTTCTTAGGAACACCTGAAAATGTGATTATCAGTGGTCATTACTAATATGCCACTGAAGGGCCATATCCTGGGGCAGTCTTCACAATCAATTATCTACACGATAATTAATTTTTCATAACAGAGAGTTTATCGGGTAGGGCTTCTCTATAGGAACAAATGTTTAACAACATTCAGTAACAAATGCTAACAGTAGTGATAATATAGATTTCTTAGCAAAAGTCCAATTTTTAATTACCTGAGAATGAGATATTGGTGTTTATAGACCACAAAACATACATCTTTTGTCTGCTTTTCTTTCACACTCTGCCTGCAGATACTCTATGTTATATAGCAATGTGGGCTCTCTGAACTGGCTTCTGTATCTGGTGTCTGGTTTTGATCATAAAAGCCTGTAAAATCACTTCCAATGCATTTTACATGATGTCCCTTTGATCTAACTTAGCTGAGTGAAGTTCTTCAAACAGCAAGACTATGAAAGCAACCTGTAAGAAATTGACTTCATGCTCTAGGCCCTTGGGAATATTTTACATGAACGTATGGGTTGACAGGGGAGGAGTAGGTCAACTGAAATTTCATTTAAGTCCAAGAAAGGCAAATGCAGCCTACTGCACCTGGGAAGGTATAACTCTCCAGTGGTAGATGTATAGTTACAAGTACATAAATATCAGGTATAAACACCTGATGGGAGGGAGTGAAGATGAAAAAGCCAGACTTTTATCAGTAGTGTCCAGTGACAGGGCAAGAAGCACTGGACAACAAGCACATGAAATTTCATCTTATCATGAGGAAACTCTTTTTTAAGGTAAGGGTTACTGGGCACAGGTAACTCAGAGAAGTTGTGGAGTATCCGTCCTTGGAGATATTTAAAACCTGACTAAACAGGTTCCTGGACAACCTGAAGCAACTAATCTTTCTTTGGCAGAGAGGGTTGGGCAATGGGATCTCAAGAGGTGCTTTCCAACTTAAATGACACTGTGATTCTTTAATTTGGCCCGAGCCAGCAGTGTGCTGTGGCAGCACTGAAGAGCAGCATTGAGGTGAGCAGAGATGCACAAAGAAAGGACTGGAGGCAACAGTCACATGTTGCAATAAGGAAAATTCCAGCTGTGTCTGAGGGTGAAAAAGATGTCTTTAATGTTACTGGTGATTCCATGAGATTATGGAATCTCTCTTCTCCAAGAGGTTTAAAATTCATCTGGATGAAGTCTTAAGCTATTGTCATGGGTTGGCACTGGCCAGATGTTAGTGCACCCATGAATATATGTTTTTTCTCTAACAACTACTGTGGGATGTGATCAGGAACAGAGCAGAGCAGGCTTAAATCATGAAAACAAAAAAAACCACCAAAACTTTATTACATTACATAAGAACAGAGACAAAAAAAAACTCTTAAACACACACAGACAGAAATAAAAACTTCTCAGAACATTTCTTCTCCCAGTTTCCACCCCCCCACACATTACTCTTCACAGACCAAACCTTTGGGTTTTAGATCAAACAATCACCACTCAAAAACAAACCAATCTTCAATTCAGCAAGGGAGAGAGGAGTCTCTCTCGCACCACACACTGTTCTTCAGAAAACACGGGTCCACCCCTTATGTGTTCCCATGTCACCCGTGGCACCGCCCGGAGAAGTCTGCCAGGGTGACTCTCTCTTTTTCCTATGTCCAGCGCTCTCACTGCTGTCCATAGTCTGAAAGCTGCATACAGGGCTTTTTAAGGATACTTGCATGCCGAGCTCTCCCCTTTTTACCCAGGGGCCGGGGTTCCAGGAGCAGGTCTGCCCTGAGGGCAGAGGGCACCACCTCACCCTCCCACTCTCTTCTCTGCTCGCTCCACTCTTCAAGTGCCAGTCACTGTAGCAAAAGCAAGGGCAACTGTATCTACCCAAATGCAGTTTATGTTTAAAAGAGACTCAAGTTCAGTCCATGGCTGACATTATGCAAGAAAAGTCCAGCTCAAAAAGCTACTCCTCTCATTCTTTGCCTATCGGGTTCTTTCCAATCGTGCTTTATCATCTCAGTCCCAGGCCACTTCTCTCTCTCTCCTCTAAACCACCAGTCATGAGAATCAATGTCTAAGAAAAGTTTCTTTCTGCCAAGCAGGGGTTAACAGTTTTTTTTTCTCGGCAGGGTGCAGGCTCAGGCACTCCCAGGCTCGGCAAACCCCCACGTGGCTGGGCACCTTCTCCCGGAGTTTGGGGGGGAGGGGGGTGAGCACACACGGAAGGCACTTCCACAGTTTTCCACCCCTCCATCCTGGACGGGGCAGCTCAGTTCCAGTCCTGTCCACTCTCTTCTCCCCCCCCCCCCCCCCCCCGGGGGCTCCGGCTTACCTGAGCCGACCACGTGTTTCCCCTCCCCCACCCAGCCTCGTGGCTGGGCAGGGGAAGGAGACTGGAGACGTCTCTCTGCTGAAACCGGGATCCAAAAGAGACTGAACCCCCCAGACTCCTGCTTTTAACTCTTTGTGTCCTCAGAGGCGTGTCCAAACCTCTGAGTGACCAATCCAGGTGCCAGCAGAAAAGCTGATCACTGATTGGCCTGCCCACATCCCCCTGGAAAAATTCACCTCCCCCAGCAACCACGACAGCTATATGATTTGAACTTTCAAACTGGTCCTGCTTTGGGCAGGAGATTGGTCTAAATGACCTCCTAAGTTCCCTTCCAGCCTGAATTGTTCTCCTAATCTGCAGATTACTCTTGTGAATAAAACCTGTGTGTGAGACTGAAACAAAGGGGATTAAATTCCTGGGGTTTTCCTTTAGTGGACAACAATACTTTTATTGACAGTAGGTACAATGATTAGTGCAGGTTTGTATCACTTCATGACCAATATCTCTGCTTAAAAAATAGCAATAATTATCATCTATTTAGACTTCACATATCTTGATAAAAAAACCCCTATTTTGAAATAATTTGTGAACTTTGAAAAATCAGAGAAGCGCAGAACCACAGGATATCTCAAGCTGGAAGGGACCCATAGGGATGATGGAGTCCAATTCCCTGCTTATCTCAGGACTGCTACTAAAACTAAACCATGTGACTGAGAGCATTGTCCAGATGCTCCTTGAGCTCTGCCAGGTGTGGTGCCACAAACGCTTTGCTGGGAAGCCTCTTCCAGGGATGGTGCACGCTCTGAGTGGAGAATCTTTTCCTCAAATTTCCCCAGAGCAGCTTCATTCCTTTTCCTCCTGTCCTATTGCTGGTCACCAGAGAGAGGTGATCAGCACCCTCTCCAGTGCTCTCCTCAACAATTACTAATGGGTATGTTTATGTATGCTCTGCCTGAAATGACCTGACTCGTAGAACTAGTGCAAGAACCATCCCACTGCACAACTCAGATTTTAGAAGACATTTGGGTCAGTACACTAACTACTCATCTTACAAACTAAAGCTGTGGAATCTTCTATGAAGTCCATATAAGGTACAGAAAATAATTTCATATACAGTAAATAATATAAAATATATCATTTGATGGAATTTTAAGAACTATTTTTAATTTAATTATTTAGCTAAATGTGTCTATAATAACCTTGGAACTAAATGGAGATTATTTTCTCTCTGAATGCTTCATGCCATGCTTCTCTGAAGATTTGAGTTTCAAATCAGGGATAGACAGAGAATATAAACCCTCTGAAAGTAGCAGTGATTCCCACTGAGTTCAAGGAGAATTTCTCTCAACAGTTTGATCTTTTAAGATTTTTGATGCATAAAACCTTCTGCTTCTATCTCATTAATGTGGGTTTTCCATGGGCAAACATCTACTTTTTGATAAAGAAGCTCTGAATTTAGACTTCTTTTCTTCTCTTCCTGGAAGAAAGAGAATTCCAGTAATTATGGCTCAGTGCCTTTTTTTTGTTTTATTTGCATTTGTGTCACAGAAAAAAAAAACCAAACAGTGTTTGTTTCAATTGTCTACATAAAGCAAAGAACTTCAATGTAATATTCAGCAGTTATTTCTTTTGGCTTATCGATCATAAGTGAACCTCTGGCTTGTAAAAGACAACACATATAAAACCATTCATCATTCTGTGAGAACAAGAGTGATCAGCTTATGGAACTAGAAGCTTAGTAGCAGTACTTGATTGGGGGGAAATAAGGAAAGAATAACACAAAGTTTTCAATTATGATCAAGTTTAAAAGAGCACATTCTCACAAAATATTAATACATTTTTGATAATCGTAAATAAAAACTATTTTGAGTCAGGAATCACTCTTGCTGATTATAGTTTCTCACAGTCTAAATTTGATTTTATGGTAGAGATAGTTTTCTCAAAAAGCTTTCTCACTTTACAGGAATGAGAGTGTTATGTGAGTTCCTTTTGTATTGCTATCAAAAATATGTATTTCCGTCTTGAAAAGACAAGTTTGAAAATGAGAGTTTTAAAAGGTCTTGGGATCTAAAAAAGTAAATAAAAGAATCTTGTATAGAACAATAATTCAAATCTTACTGTTTATACCAATCACTTGGTCACGGGAATCTTACTGAACCTGTGATACGAAAGTCAGTTACTGCATATGTGATGAAATATGAATGAGTTAATTCACAGGACTGTGAGATAGATTTGGACAGTCTTGAGCTTGACTTTCAAGGGTTAATGTTGTACCAGAGGTTATTTTGGTATTTAAGCCTGAGCTGTACTCAAGAGAAAAGAGGGCCGAGTCCAAAGGAAGAAACTGGTTGTGCCTGGGAGGATGCACATTGCCCTGGTTAGCTGCCCAGACATGTGATTTTTTTCATTTGTTCTTTCTTCTAGGAAAGTGATTGCCAGTCTCTTCCCATTTGTGAACCTATCAATTGTTTTTCCTTAAGAGCGTGGACATTTGTAAGGAGAACTTAAACAGGTTGAGAAAATTAGATCAATTCAGAGTTACCTTTGGCAGACTAATCAGAAACAGCACTGGCACCCCCAGCTAGCTGAATACCTTAGGTTAAAAAGTTCATTGTTTATCTTTCCTTATTTAATGTATCTTTCCTTTTCTTTAATTACTGATCGCCAGGAGGTTTAGCGTTGTGAAGCTGCAGCATTTTTTAGGCATGCTTTGTTGTTCTCCCATCACCCTGTCAGTTTTCCCCACTGGATTTCCCTCCCACCCTCAGCTCTCAAAGTGATTTGGTGTGAGGAAAGGAGCGTTGTACATGTGCTAATGGCAGGAGACAAGAAGCAAAATAACTTGCCTTCAGTCATGCAGTAAATCAGGGAGAAAGCTTGGAATAGCACAGTGATTCCTTCTCTCATATTTCTGTGCCTTAAAGGCTTCAGCTAAATGCCTACCAGCAAAGGCTCTAAACAAATTAGATTGGTGTTCTCCTCAGTTGTCAACTAACCCACTGTGAAGTGTCAAGGATTATAAATTTAGCTAGATATATGTAACAAGAGAGGAACTCTGAAGACCTTTTCTCATGGATATTTGTGGGAAAAAAATATTGTGTTCTGATGAAAATTTTAAAATAATTCTGTGTTTCACTAAAATGAAACAGAGAGGAAAAACTGTGATTTCATGCTGTTAATTCAAAGCTTGCAAACTGGAATTGAGAAACACTGGTATTGTGTGCAGTTTACCTGAGAAACTCAAAGGAGAGGAAGGGAGGAGAGGATGCAGAAGTGAATCCCCACCTGAGAGCTGGTTAGATAATAGACACCCATGGGCTGTGCTTTGCCTCTGAGAACAAGTCTGAAGCCCAGGTCTTTCCAGCAGCAGGCACAGTTGTTGCCCATTAGTGTCCATTTGTAGCCCTAGATTTCTTGCCAAAAACTGAAAGGAGAATGATGCTACAGGGGAATGATGCTTTTCAGATTAACGTGAAGAGCCCTTCCCAGGAGAGACCATGATCTTTACAAGCGAGTCATGTGCCTCTAATGCAGCTTGGGAACTGGCTTTATTCCACCATCTGTAATATATCAGCACAGAAGTGTGTCTGCTTTGTGATTAGCTGCCTTAGTCCCTGTTAACTCCTGATCTTGTACAAAGCCAATCAGTACCAGGTCTGTGCGCGTTGCAATGGCACACGGCTTGTTCAGGATGTTGTTATAATTACGGTGCTGCCACAAAACACTGATTCATATCTGCGCTGTTTACAGGCCTCTGACAATGCTATTAGTTCAGTACATAATTTAGCAGTAAGTTAATAAAGAGGCATTCACCCTATTAGGCAAAACATGCTTGCTTTGCAGACAGTCATAAATTAGATCATGAATTATTGACTGTTCACTCTGTCCTGGTTTGTGTTAGGAAGTTTAATCTTATTAACTCTGTTTGTCTGTGTGTATCTCTTTTGAGCTACCGTGGAATTGAAAAAAAAAAAAAATTACCATGGGTGATCTACATGAAAAAAGGCAGGTCACAAAATCCAAATCTGATTTTCAAATGTTATTTTCAGAGTTGAACATCTCTCACTGTGACTCGTGTTTAAGTTAACAACTTACATGTCTTATCATAAGTGGAATATTTGACCACATAATTTTGTTCTCAATTGCCTGCACCACTTTATTTTTCTTTGGTTGAGTCCTCCTTTCTCTCTTTTTCCTATGTGAAGTTTGCACTCTTTGTTCAGTATTACAGATCCCTAGTGTGTCTCTGAATTGGTTTACACTGTGTTATATAACATTAGTTATATTATGCTTTTCCTATTTTTGAAAATAAGGTGGCAGGCTGTAAAAATTCTTATATGATATACAAGGAAAGTAAAAATATGTTGTAACGGCTGAATTGTCAGGCAAAGAGAATAGAAGTTAATAAAAGACATCTCTGAATTGTGATATTTAAAACTGATCAATCTGAGGAGCCTCTTCACGGACATCAGTGCTGGACATTTTTATAGAAGTTTTCTTTTGTAACACAAAGCATCAGTACCTTCCCCCATACATTTCTGAGCTGTTTTCCACTAATTGAATTCCACTGCCTGTGACTAACACAAATTAGCAAATTAGCATGGTACTAGGACTCTAGCTTACATAATGCCCACTGCACTAAAAATTCCATGCAGTGGTACCGAACTGGTTAACAGGTCTCTCTCCAAAGAGTTCCTTTACTACCCATCCTGCCTGAATCCCAGTCACCCCAGAGTGCTGCAGCAGCAGAACAGCACCGTGCAGCCAAATCCATTATTTCATCCTCATGTTTGCACTGATGCTGCAGTTACGAGCTTAAATAGCTCAGTGACGATTTATTTGTAGTAAAAAGCTTTCTGTGCTTGCATACCTTAGAAATCATCAGCTTTCTGTAGACTCTAGTAATTAGTCAAGGAGAAAATATTTCACATCCTCTTCCCATACTCAACAGGTGTAACCCTCTAGGTGCTATTGAATTTTTCATTTCTTTCATTTTCCACAAAACCTGAAAATAAGATTTTAGATGGAAAAAGAAACTGACTTGAGTGACCATTAAAAAAAAAAAAAAGTTATTTTTAAGCAGCAAAGGTCTTATTTTAAAACTTCCAAGAAAAATCTTGGTCAACATGTTGTTTGTGACAGCCAAAACCAATTGTACATGATGAGACAGTTCATACTCTGTCAAAACTCCTGGCTGTGGTTTGCATAAAGGATTTGGACTTTCAGACTTTAGCCAAGCCATATTTTCTGACAGTATCTCATCCTTGTTACATTCCTTACTCCACTTTATTGCAGCTGTTAGAGCAGGGGTTGCCCACAAAGTGGGAGTTTTAGTATCAAACTTGTAAGGTGTAGAACTTTGTTTCCATGTGCTGCTCATATTATACCATCCTGTGTGTAACTCCGACTCATAGCCACACGAGCAAGAAGCTTTGGTGTTTTCTCTGTGGGGTACCTGTTTGCACTCTACTCTGGGTTGCAGCTGTGTTGTGTGCAGCCCAGTGGTACTGATGCTCTGGAGCTGGGGGAGTTCCTTACTGAACTTGAACAACGTGTTTTCTCCTCCTCCATTCTTTTTAAGGCTGCACCTATGTTGGGAATAGCTATTCCAATCACACCAAAGCAGAAGGGAGGGTTTTCTGCTTGTCGGTGCAAGCAGAGGGATGGCAGTGCTGCTTCGTTTTGTGCTCAACTTGCTGGGCCTGATCTTTGGCAACACTTTTCTTCTTTTGTGCTCAAGTTTCCCCATTTGTAAAATGGATACAGTGATCATTATCTCTGCCTCACGGGGGTTGTTGTGAAGCTAAAACGAGTCCATGTTTGCAAAGCGCTTTGAGAGCCCCAGATGAAAAGTACTTGTAAAAATCCTGAACCTGGGATTGCCTCCTGGGTTATCTGTTGTAACTGGTTTTCCTGCACAAACCTGAACGCGCTGCAGACACTGCTGGTGTCAGCTGGGAGGGTTTTAACTTGGCTTGAGGAACAACTGAGCAGCTCCGTGCCCTCAGCAGGCACAGCACACCTCAGTCCTTGGCTGTCCCTGGCTGGACACGCCACAGCCTGGCGCAGGCTCTCCCTTCCCGGGCCGGGGCCTGGCAGCCCCGCGGCGCTGGGGACGGCCGGAGCAGAGGGCTCCCAGGGTAAGTCAGGGCTGCACAGCCCGAGCTGTCCCTGCCCTCCGCCACACCTACAGCGCCTGGCCCGCGGCGCCTTCCAGGACCTGCCAAGCAGCCCTGCAGCTGGGAGGAGTTTGGCTGCTTCCTGATGCCCTCATTCATCCCAGGCTTTACAGAGATTTGTTTTCTTTCCCTTCCCTTTATCCCAACACCTTCCTCTCACAACACCCCACAGCTACCTACACCTCCTTCTGCTCATCCTTCGCCTCTCCACTGCGCTGGCCTCAGCTGTTGACGGGCAGAGAGGACTCCTTGTCCTGTGAGCAGCAATTCTCCTTCTGGCCACCCTTAGAGGCTGCCAGAGCCGCCCGGATCGAGCCAGCAGCAGGGGCTGGATGTTCTGGGAGTTCCAGCACTCGGTTGCTTGTAGGAGAAATAGTTTCTGAAGGAAAGCATCGTTCATGGCAGTGGCAGGAGACGAGACGCAGAGAGACTGAGGATAACTTGGGAGTTAGAAAACGGACAGAGGAATGGAAAAATGTGGTAAGAGCAAAGGATACCAAAACTGAGGGTTGAGCTGGATGAGAAATACAGAGGGAGAAGAAATGCAGGGTGGGAGAATATTTTGGGAGGGGGGAATAGAAAAAGTAAGCATTAGTTCCTGTAGATCTTGCAAGAGGTTAATAAAGAAAGTTTGATACAAGTTTGAGGCCATTTAAGAGAACCCTTATGGAGCCCCCACCAGTCCCAGCATCCTGCCCACCCTTTGTGTGCTCCCTGCCCTTCCTGTCCTGTCCTGCTCATGCTTCCCTATCTGCTTCCTTAGCCCTCCCCTTGCCATGAGCTTGCCATTGCACACAGACATTTAAACACAACTGTGGGCTGACCAGGGCTTCTGGCTGGGCAGTGTTTAACTGGGCATTTGGGCAGTGTCTGCTGGCTGGGCATTGTCTGGCCAGGCATTCAGGCAGTGGCTGCTGGCTGGGCAGTGTCTGCAGGCGTTACCTGGTGGAGTTGCTGGCCTGAGTCTCCTTTCACCTGTGTCTGTGCTGCACTGCTGCAAATCTTTTGCTTTTAGTAAAGTCGTGCTTCTTTTCCAGTAAGCTGAGGTGGGACTCAGGTCTGCAAAGTGCAAAATGGTGTTTTATGTTTGGGCAGTTGTTTTGATTTGTCTTTTATACTTGTGTGTCTGGTTCATTTCCAACCCAGCAGCTTTACCTTGACATATGTTTGTGTACTGCAGTCCCAAACTCTGTTTGAAGAGGATGCTAATTATGCACAGGACATTTTAAAAGGAATAATGTGGGAAGTGTAGGATCATAAACTCTGTTCAAAATTACCACAGGTGTGGCTTACCTTGCAAGAGAGTTAATTTGCCTTGAGTTATTCTGGCCAAGCAATAACTGAGAGCTTGATGGCACAGAAAATAATTTCATAATAAATGATTTAGAACATCTGTACCTCCAGAACCATTATACAGTGACAGGAGATCATTCTGTTTTCAGGATGTTTGTGCTAAAGTAAAATAAATTATGAAAGAAGAGGTCCTCCTGTTGTAGATGTATTTACACTTGACTTTTACTCTAGAAATTTATGCTTGAGTCTGTGTGCAAATTGAATGGGTGTCAGCTGCTCCTCCCTCAAGCCTGTGTAGCTACACCCTGTGAGATGAGCTACCATTAGTTAATAACTACTCCCCATGCTCAAAGAGTGCGTTAGGAGATGCAGCTCTTCTGGGAGGCACCAAACTGAGCAGGCTTCTACTCCTCTCCTTGCTGTGCATGGAGCTTGTATGTGAAACATTTTTAATCTCTCTGATTGTAGTCACACGCAGAAAGAATAGCACTTCTTTTTAGTGTCGTTGTTGGCTCAGCCATCAAGTAGATAGATGAGAGATTTTATCTGCGTAGGGTTTTTTTTCCCCACAGTTGAGGATTTAGAGAATTACATTTGCAGCTGATTTAGAAATTACTGACATTTTTAGCACCTGAATATTATTGACAATCTTGCATTCTGTCTTTATGAGTAGATTTGAAATAATACCAAGTCAATATTGTACCCAATTTCAAAATTAATATTGGATTAGAAATCAATAATGTGACACTATTATTATCATCATTTTCATAAGAATTATTATTATTATTTGAAGCTGTGGTTTCTTAAATTATATGAATGCTCATTGCATTGTATCAGTTTTGACATTTTGACAACAAATTCATTCCTAGAGCTAAAAATTGCCTTGCATCTCCTTACCAAGTGTTTAAACAAACAAAAAAAATTAATAAATTAAAATACAAATACTTAGTGCATTTGGCAGCAGTACATTTTCAAAAGTTTTCAGTGCATGTGTCAACATATTTAAATTGCACTGTTTCTTTATTTGGCTTGTAATAATTTAAATAACCTATTTTTTAAGTCTCCACTGCCCTTGCAATCATTTCTTAATGGAGTGCTGGGCTGCATCACTGCATAAATTTTGCTATCTTCAAATTCCAGGTCTAAGAAGACTTAAGAAAGTTACACTGAAGCTGAGCAAACATTTATTTTGGTGCAAAATTAGGTCCTAATTGCTTTTAAGTGCCAAAGAGAAAGAGCAAATCAGGGCTGACTTCATTCACAAAAGGAGTGGCAAAATCACCTTCCAAGGGAACCTGCATTCACTGCCCTTCTCTCTCTGAGGAACATGAGGCTCCAGGTTCCAGAGGAGTAGTCAGACCCCTAAACTGTAGGGGCTGTGAAATCAGTGTATTTTATTCTTTCCTCTCAAGGTTCTTTCACTTCCTCAAAGACAAGTAAAGGTTACTTGGGCCAGAGCAACCTTGCAGTGAGCATGGTGTTTTGAAAGCCAGGTAGAGGCTGTGGACCAGGATCTCCTGGTTATGGATGCCCTGAGCACTGCTCAGCAGCAATCTTACACGGACCTGCATTCATTTCTGTGGTTGTTAGAGTTCATCCTGCAGAACCATTGAATGGTTTGGGTGAGAAGGTCCAAAGACCCTCTAGTTCCAAGCCCACTGCCGTGGACAGGGACGCCTTCACTGGACCAGCTCCATCCAACCTAACCTTGAACACTTCTAGCAGTGGGCATCCACAGCTTGTCTGGGCAACCTGTACCTCACCACCCTTACTGTAAAGGGTGTCTCCAAAGGATCTTCTCAATATCTAATCTAAATATACCCTCTTTCACTTTAAAGCCATTACCCTTGGCCTGTCACTCTGTGCTCCTGTAAATTTTTGTAACCTATGTAAAGACTTTGTCAAGTGAAAGGGGCAGGCAGAATTTCTGGCATCTTGCTATTGAGGATGCTCCCCTGAGTAATGGGATATTAAGGCTGCAATCTAAGGAGAGCATTATGTTATACAAAGTGCAACAAGTTCAGTGATGGAAACAGAGGCAATGAAAGTGTTTTTCTGAGATGACGTTGGACACAGCAGATTGTTGCTTTGATTTTTATTTCTCTGACTGCCTAATCTTTTAGTTTATTTAATTTTGTTTTCATTCAGAGCTTATTAGATTAAATTTTTGGGGTTTTTCTTCTGTTAGGTTTGGTTTTTTGGGGTTTTTTTTTAGGTTTTTTGGGGGTTTTTGTTTGGTTGGTTGTTTGTTTTTTGGGTTTGTTTTTGGTTTTGTTTTTGGGGTTTTTTTGGTTTTTTTTTGCTTAACTGGAAAATTGGTTCATCATAAACCAGTGTGATTTTTGTCAAGAAAAAAGGATCATAACAAAAAAAAATTGACCTTTCCATTTTATTTCAGAGTTCAGCTGTAAATCTGTAGGTGTTACAGCCAAGGGGAACTCAGATATAGAAAGATGGGTGGTGGTGTTTCCATCTCTGAAATTAATTCAGTGTTACGGGTAGTTCAGCTGTATGCCTTTGGCTTGAAGAACTTGTCTAGCAAGGCCTTTTAGGATAGAAAATCAAGTGTCATATGTGGGAGATTATGATCAGGGAACCTATGTTTGGGCTCTCAACAAAAAGATTCATGGACATCAAATGAAACAAAGAAACAGCAGGTTTAAATAACCACAAGGAGAATTTTTTAACTGGTAGCAAAGCTGTGAGGTTCATTGACAAAAACACTGGGCATGTTGAGTTTACATGAGTTTTGAAAAAGGTTAAATTTGTTTGAAATAAATTATCCAGGGATATTAAATGGAAAAAAGAAGAAAGTGTTTTTGGCTCAGGAATGTCCAGCAGTTGAAAATGTATTCTGGGTAAAAAAACTGTAATAATTTTCCTTTACCATCTGCTAAAGGCCACAGTTGAAAAGAAACTCCAGGCTAGGTTGGAACCATGGTATGGTTTATCACTTCATGTAGCTTTTGTCTTTTAGATGAGCAAGCACCTTATTCCACACATTTTAGCTCCGAGCTTCCCTATAGCTGGATCACTCTGGCCATACAGGCAGCCCTGTTCCCATCAGGCCAGGGGCTGGATGGCTGTGGGAGCCACTGGGTGTTTGGTAGGGATGTGGTCAGAAGGTTCAGCAGGACAGCTCCAGTGCAGGTCTCCTTGCTGGCTGTCTTGCCTTGCTGCCTCGCTGTGTTCCTGCAGCAATCCTGTTACCAGGGGCCAAAGTTTTAAACTGCTGCACAAAGTTTTGCATGAAAGGTTTGTGGCTGCTCTCTTTTCTATTTCTGTTACTCTTGGGAGCCACTAATGGTCCCCTCTTGAAATCAATCACTGCATGTCAGGATGTGCAGGAGCTCAAGGTAGTGCTAAATGAGCTCAGCATTGCAGAGCTGCATTAATATTGCCACTTACCTGTGGTAATTGGCTGTAGATGTATGGAAGATATTGATCTGGCTGGATTCCTACTCTAGATCTACTCTGTCATTGTCTGAGCTGGCTTGGATGTCTGCATGGGATTTCACTGTGCCAATTTTGATGAAATATGATGTGTCTTTGGGGTCAGATTCCAGATATTAGGTTAGGGAATATTTTCAGCCAAGAGGGGTGTGTGTGTGTGTGTGTGTGTGTGTGTGTGTGTATATCTGTATACTCCCAAAAGTGAAAAAGGCATTCTGAAGACATTCCACCTAAAAGGACGAAAGGGTTAACTCAGAGAGAGCCCCAGCTTTGTCCAGGAAGTTCTCAGAAACAGAGTATCATGCAGAAATGATCCAAAGTCCTTTAAACAATAAATAAACTGCTTTTTAGCCATTTTGTGTCTGGAATGTAGTCTTAGAGCTGAGTTTAAGGCCTTAAAAAAAAAAAAAAAAAAAAAAAAGAGAAGATTAATAAAAAAGGAAATGCTGATGCATCCTCTATTGAAACTGTGTGAATAGGAACATATTCAAGCTTCTAAATATATTTTCTTCTAAGAGTCTAAAGGCTGCAGGGACTTTTCCATTCCTAATTATATAGTGCAGTATGCCGTCTGTTTCTGACTTACAACTTCAAAAATAGAACTTAGAGTCATAAATGAAACACAAGGAGAGGAATAAAGAGATGCTGTATATGATAAGGAAGTTCTCTGCTAATATTTTTACTGTTGTTGTAGTCAGCCGCTTGGGGTTTAAATTCAGTGACTGTTATGTAAACCCTTTAATATACTGGGATTTCATTAAGAGGCTGTTTTAAAAAAATCTGTGGATAACTAAAGCAATAGCAAAGGATAGGCAGTGTAGATGTCTTATGACGATTCTGTGGCTGTGCTGATTTTGTCTCAGGTCTCAGCAAGGTCATGTCGCTAACAGGGTGTGGAAACACAGTCATTTCAGGCAATAAAATATTCTCAAATTCAGAAGTATTTCCTGAAATCTGACTTACTCCCTGACATTCCAAGCTCTGATCTCTGTTCTGGAAGTGAAAGCTCAAAGTCCTCTGGTGGGGCACCTGCAGATCTTGGGGGTAGGACCTATAGCTTCCCTGGATACCATTTGAAATTTTTGACTGCATTATAGAAGGCACTTTTACCTCCAAAACCATCACTAGACTCCTGGTATAGAAAGAAGGGATTTCATTTGTACAGTTTTATTTCTCATGCAAACTTTGGGAGGACAAGAAGCAGGACTTCATGCTAGCGTGTCCCTGGATATGGGAATGAGAAAAGTGACTGGGACTGCTGTGATCTAGGGGAAGTGAGCTGGATCTGCATGGGCAGGTTTTTGCTGATGCTCTTCCACATCTTTCACTTTCTGCCATTTAGGCAGGAATCCACTAGAGATCACTTTCATTTGGAAGGGTAAGTGACTATTTTCTACACACAAATACTGAAAAAATTCAAAGGAGTGAACTGTGGGGATAACCAACACAATTTCAGGACCCTCTCCAAAACCTTGTGGAGTTGGAGGCCGTGGGCTGAACACAGGTGGTGTGCCATAGGACAGACTGGGTTTCCATTATATTGTAGTAAAATCTGCTCACATAGTTAATGAGAAACACTTTATAAGAGGGTTGTTTTTTGTTTTAATTTCAGTCTCTGGGATGATAGTCATTCCAGTTGCTGGTACGAGTCGTGAGGCTGCAGAAGCACTGCACTGGGCTTGGGCAAGCACACCCTGCTTTTCAGCAAGGCTTGTTTAGCTCAGCCATCCACCAGCCCTTGGGCTTTGGGGCCAGCACACTGAAGCTGCTTTGCCAGTGCAAGGGGAGAAGCCGTCTTCCCGGGTGAATCTACTGAAGGACATGCTGTGCAGGAGTTGAGTTCCTGTCTTTGCACACACACACAGCTGTCTCTGTGCTTGGTCGAGGTGTTTGCCTTTCAGCACTCGCTTCTGAAGACTTGCTGCGAGGGCGAGTGCAGCCAGGAACAGGCAGGAGACTGCTTTGTTTGGTTATCCAGTGTTTGTGCTGAGTGTGCCTGGGGGCTGCAGTGAGGGCTAGTGCCTGTTTGAGAGGAGCCAAGAAGCTGTAGACTCTCCTCTGGAAAGCCTGTTTAGACTGTAACAGGAGACAAAGGAAGCCGGATGCAGGTGAGGTTTTAATCCTACATTTGTAGACTCTGAAAGAAGAACCTGGTGGAGGTTGCACATGAAGAGTTGGAATGCACCAGGCCAGCATTATTGGGGAAAAGCTTCTATTTTATTGAATTTATTTCATCACAATAGATTAATGCCATTGATTCAGAGGCTTGAAGAATGATGTTTTTGTCTAAGAAATGAAACATTGTGGGTTTAGTGCTTACTTATTTTCCTCAGAATTAAAGATAATTCTGTTCTTGTTAGAAGCATAGGTTGGATTCAATAGTTCAAACAATGCCTTTATGTTAAATACAGTTGGGTTTACCATTTTTTTGCACCAATATTTCCACATATTTTTAAATCAAAATCAATCCTAGAATTTCAAATTATTACTAAGATCGGTTCTAATTCTGCTGTGTCATTTGTAAGTCACAACCCCCTCCCTCCATCATAAGTTTTATCAAGTATTATTTTCAATTAACCATGTGATATATGGAATTTTATTATAAATCACATAAGTGTCAAATTTTGAATTAGGATTGGCTGTTACCTTCATCAGACATTTTCATAAGCACTAGTTCCACTCCACCTTCCAGAGACAGACAGGAATTTTCTTCCACTGATAAGTTTTATCTCTTTATTTGTGAAATAGACATAGAAGTAGTTTTACACTACTTTACAGTGTCAGGAAGGGGTCTAACAGTATACATGAATTTGCTACAGAAGTTGGATTGTGTCTCTAAGGATCATTATACGTAAGGAAACTATGCCCTAAGGTGCATGCACGTCATCGGCATGTAGTGTTAGTTCTTTATTCTGTGATTTTAAAGACAGATGTGGAGGCTGCTGTAGTAAATATGATATCCTTTATTCTGAATTCTTAGTGGATTTTTTTTTAATTATTCCTCTTGAAGGACGTTCTATGAACCAGTATCAATATATACATTTTTTACCCCATATGCTGTAAATTCTAGTTATGGAATAGGAAGGATGTGTATAGAATTAACCAAAAAAAAAAAAAAAAAAAAAAACAACCAACCCACAACACACCAAACAAACAAACAAACCAAAACAACAACAACAACAAAAAAAGTAGGGGAGAGTCATCTTTATCTAACTAGTGGACTAGACATATTATCTTAGGGTCAGATAATGTAATTATAATTCTTTGCTGACCTCTTGAAGAAAAGATCATAATCCTTTCAGCTCACATCCTAGAATCTTATGTTCTTGCTTAAGGTGCTGTGCTCTTGTGAGTTCTGGAAGAAAGAAAATATGAACAGTTTTGGAGGGAAACAGGCTAAATTGGAGCAAAGGATAAAGAGGAAGTTTAGTGTTTCTTTGTCTTACTTTTGTAAGTTATCTGATATCTCCATACTGATATATGGAGGTATATATCTACCTGATATATTCCATAGTTTTGCACTCACTCTCCCTTTCTAACTATTTTAACCTTAATTTCTTTGCTCTGACTAAAGAATAAATAAAGTCCATACAAATTCGAGTTTTTCTGAGGAGCAGCTAAAAAAACCAGCTTTGGTTAGAAAGAATCTGTGAATGCTGTCCATTCTGAATGGAAAGCATGGTAACACTGCTTTTGAAAAGCAACATTGTCCCACTAATACAACAGCTGGAGGTGTCTGGATGATAACTGAGACCTGCAGATTACTACAGGATTTAGAGTCATGATGTTGATCCACAGAGTACAAATTATTGCCTTGTTCCTGAGTCTATAGTTGGTTCCAGTTAGCCTTGTTATGGAGCTGCAAGTGGGCTAATGTGTGTTGGCAGGACCATTTGGTCTTCTGGGTGCTCTTAGCTGCCACACTACGCTGCTTTGGGTTTCCCTCCAAGGCACCATATTGCACAGAACAAGGGAACAGAATGATCATTACCAGTTGTCATCTACTATATGTCCAGTCAGTGCCTAAGGATTGTACTTGTCTTCTTTGCTTGCAAGTGGACTGAAGCGTTTATCAGCTTCTCAAAGATGTGTGCACAGTTTCTTGAAAACAGTGAAAATCAAACTCAGAATAATATAGTGAAGTTTAAGCCCTTAAAAATAGGTTTTTCCTGAATGCAAGCCCTTATCTGCTTTGAGAATAGCAACAAGTATCAGTAAACTTGATACTTAAACTGACCTTCCCCCTTAACAACAAGGGATCTCTCCTAGTTCTTCTATCAGTGGTAACTGGTTTGGATGTGTTCTGTATTTAACTGTCTGGGGTCCTTCATACCAAATTTATACTTCAGAATTCTGTAGAATATGTCCATTATGTTAAAGAACTTAGATGAGCCAGTGTGCCATACGAAAAGCTGCCTAACTCATTCTAATTTGTTACCTGCATGGGGAATTTTGCAGACCTGAATAAATTTAGGTGAGTGCATAATATTTGAGAGCAGGCCTGAGGAGAACAACAGATGGATGGGAAGCTCAACATGACCTGGCAATGTGCACTGGCAGCATAAAAACCAAGCTGTATGAGGTCCCTCCCAACCCAAACCTGTCTCTGATTATATGATTATATGACAATACAACTAGTGTATGTATTGGTGAAACTACTAGGGTCTCTTCCGTTTGACTTGTGTTGTCTTGGATTATGAGGCAGATCTTCCCCTGGGCATAGGCTTGTCACCATCTGAAACTAACAGGTATAGGGCATATCCACCAATAAATGGGAAAAGAAATCACAGAAATAAATTGTTGCCATATACTTGGCACATGAATATAAAGCCAGGAAAATGCATTGGAGAGCTGCTTGCAAAGGGGGAATAATTTTATTCCTACGGGGTAAGACTATGCACTTAATAATCTGAAAGAATTTTCTTAAACTGGGTTTACTGACTTTTTTTGCTATTATCCTTTTAGGTTTATATTGTTGCAACATGTGCATACATGTTCTTGAATATTGTATTTATTTATTAAAAAATGAAAAATTAACCTCCTTAAGAGAGAGAAGAAAAGCCTTCAGGTGCAGAAAGGCATAGAATCATAGTAGAATAGTTTGGTTTGGGTTGGAAGAGACCTTAAAGTACTTTTAGTTCCGTCATTCCCAGCTTTGGGCAGTGACACTTTCCATTAGGCCAGGTTGCTTAAGGCCCCTCCCAACCATGGAAACTTCTGGCATTGGAACCCGATCTTTGAATGATATCTGGAAACTTTGTGATACAGTGCTTTTCCTCAGAAGGGAAGCATCAGCTTTGTGTCCTTTCCAAGTCTGACCAGTTTCAAATAACTGTGTTCTTTTTGTTGTTTTGATTTGGGTTTGTTTTAAACAAAAGCAGCAGCATAAGAACACGACGAAAACAATCCTAAATTCTCAGAGTTCTCATAAACTTAGGTAAATTTCATTCTCCCTCCATGTGCTGAGACACCTAATCAATATTCAGATTAAATGTTCTTTTGCTGTAAAGAGTAACATTTGATAGTTGATTTTTATGTATAGAAACATAACAGGAATGGGAATATTTTTAGCAACCAATATTTGATTTGCTGGTTGTCCTTTCAGACATTCAGAAGAACACATTTGTTTACAAAATGCCTTTTTCTTCTGTACCCAAAATACTTAGAGGCATCTCACAACAAATGTACTGCACAAGAGCAGTACAGTCTCAATCAATCTAGTTCTTTGGAATTTGCTCTTTTCACTTGTTCTCATTTGCAAAGAAGGGGTGGCCCGGTAGTTAAGTCATTAGCCTACTGCTTGGGAGGTGGATTTTACTGCTCTTAAGTTGTAGACTTCCTTTCCAACTAGGACAAATCTGTCAGATAAGGAGAATGCAGCTCCATCTGACCAGGACATTGAGATTGATTATATGTTTGTCCCCAGATACTGTAGTAAATGCTCAAAGTAAGACTATGAGGGAATTTTATTTGTGTTCAAATAAAAAAGAAAATGTGATTAACATACAGCAGATCTTGAAGCCTACTGTCAGTGTTGAAAACATAAAGAATTTAACTTGAGTAAATTATTTAGCATCAAGCATTCTGTTTTAAATTGTCTGCCTATTGTAGGACAGCATTTTTACTGTGACAGCTTTTGTATCACACTATGAGATTTCCTTAAGAGCAACTGTAGTTGTCCTTACTATGATCTGCAGTAATAGCATGCAGCATGAGTGTTTTAAAGCAAATTTATATTGTTTATTCAAAACTGTTTCAGTGTAGTCTGTAAAGACAAGTTATTACTGATTTCTATCACTATAGTGCATGTAGCCCCAATTCATGAAGGAGGATGGTAGGTGTGGGTGACTGGGTTTGAACCAGGTTTGATCCAGTTTGAATCGGGTATGTATTTTGGAAGGACTGAGCGCTCTGTCTCACTGCTTGTGAAGCATTAAGTCTGTCACCTGGCAGACTTGGACTTGATGATCCTTATGGATCCCTTCCATCTCGTCATATTCCGTGATTCTGTGATTCCCAGTGAAGTGTTCTTCATTTTACAGGGCTGCTGACAAAACTTTGTTTGGTCCAAAGCAGCGGCTGAAGCATTTAGTGCCTTGTTTGTTCTTGCAGGGTCAACGATTGCATCCTGCGCGTGAACGAGGTTGACGTGTCGGAGGTGTCGCACAGCAAGGCCGTGGAGGCCCTGAAGGAGGCTGGTTCCATAGTGCGGCTCTACGTCCGGCGGAGGAGACCTATACTGGAGACCGTCGTGGAGATCAAGCTCTTCAAAGGACCGAAAGGTAGATAAGGAAATCAAGGACATCCATTTTAAACACGGTGTTTAGCCTCTCCTGTAGCTCAAATTGCGTCACCTTGTTGATTTGCTGACCGGTTGACCTGTCAGATACTGAAATGGAGTTCATTTAGGCTGGTAGGATTTGAATTCATGGTTACGTCTCTTCGTGAAATACAAAGGAGTTCAAGTGGTTGTGGTTTGCTTCATTTGGTGTTTACTGTAGAGATGTCTCCTTACCTTCTAAAGAGACACAGAGATACCATGTGGCAGCACTGTACTACCTCTGAAGTTCCTCTGCTCAAACCTTTCATTTAAGGTGCTGTTGAATGTGGGGTTTCTGAATTCTCCCTCTTATCAGAAGGAAAAATTTTTTGATTATCCAGCTTATCCTCTGTACTTTCATGATGGTTTTTTGTAGTTACTTTTGGAGCATGACGACAAGAATATCAACTTACCCAGATCCATAGAAGAATTTTACTTTATTTTATTCTTCAACGAAATTATGTGGAAATCTAGCACAAACCCTTCACTCGTCTAAATGAGCTTTATCACTTCCAGTAGAACCTTCTGTTTACAGAACAAAAAGCCAAATTCCTTTCTACAAGCATTTTTCTTCATAGCTAAATTCTGGACAAAGAAAATGCATATTTTCATGGTATATGTGAATAGAATGAACAGCAGTTAATTTTTTTTGATCCATAATAGCTATTTCACAAGCAGGTCTTTGATGTAGATATATATATAGAGAGAGAGAGAGAGATAAATGAAATTAAGACATTTGCATGTATCTTAATACATGCAGTGCACATGAGTTTACTCTCCCTGTTTTATCTATAGTGAATAATCTGCAGCTTTTTCAGTGTTCTCCCTTACATGTCCCTTCATGTGAATACCATAGTATGCTTCTCCATAGGGGTTTTTATACCACTAGCGGAGTATATTTAATATATGGAGACATATTGTTGCAATTGACCTCTAACAGTCAACAGTGCACTCTGACACTGCAGTGCATTCATTATGCCCTGCTCTTGGATTCTTGTGGTCAATTACAATGCTGGATTGCTCTTCTAATAGAAAAGCATTTCTAATGGTATTTTATATGCATGTGAATTCAGAGTACAAGTGCAGGCAGTGTTTTTAAAGATTTGGAATTAAACTAAGTGTGTGATGTGATAGTCATTTTGAGAGACCTAAGGCTAAAGAAACTAAAATTAACATGTCCTTTCTGGTTGTGATGAAACAGTAAAAATTATTCACCGTGACCAAATTTTTGCTACATTGTGGAAATGGACAAGAGAGGCAATCATTATCTAATAATGGGTTTGCACTGTATTTGTTTTGAGTGTATGCCTGAAACTATTTCTTTTCACAAATGTTTTCATAAACAGAATGGATACCAAAAAAATGTGCCTTTTTGGGCAAGCTAAAGAAGTTTTGCTGCTTATTACTGAAAATATGATTTTCATTTATAGTCTTTCATGAAGTTTACTACAGATAAGTGCTATAAATAATGAATTTTAATGTTAAGTTGAATATATTTTTTTATATTTTCACCTCTATAGAAACAAGTTAGCTGGAAACTTAGATAAAAAATAATGGACTTGATGGACTAGTTTTCTGCAAAAGCCAGAGGTTTTACCTTCATAATTCAGGCAGTAAGGAAGCGTGCTCTGTTAGGATTTCTGTATTCCACAGATAAAAAAGCAAAATAAAGAAAATAAATAATTTATAGTTGTGATGAAAACCTTATAAATACTACTCTTAATATGTAGAGCATTTTTTCCTTTGATTTTTTTTTTCAAAATCTTCCATGAAGAAATTATCTGTTTAGAGACATCAAACTCTCACCAGAGGTTGAGCATAAAACCTGTGACTTTCGGCTGTTGTGACTCCTCTGATGCTTATTTCCTCATATTTCAGGTGATTTATCTGTGAACTGGTCTTTCACACCATTACTATGCAATGTAAGAACCACTTAGTATTTATATAAACAGTGTTTCTTACTTCTGACAGTGAAACTGGGATGTTTTGGTGTCCTGAGCAGGATCTGAAAACCAGCATGGTAGCTTGCACACCATTCCTTCTTTCCTACTCACGAAACTAGTAAAGAAAGTAAATCTGTTTTTTAGACAAGAGGGTTGTTCCATACCAAACTCAGAGTACCAAACATCTCTTCAGTTATTCTCCTGACTGTCTCTGTCAGTATATAACCTAGCATTTACTGGCTTCATGCCTTACTGCCCTGAGAATTTACCACATGAAAGCAAGTCTTGGCTTCCAGAATACCAGGTGAACTCAGAGATCCCTAACTTGCCTGTCTATGTGTAGTAGATTATATCTTTCAGCATTTGAAGTTGGTAAAGAGGGAAATTTGTAAGGCTTTATATGTAGAGGTCCTTTTAATTTCATCTGAGATATTCAGGATGAGGGCTTTTACAAGTTTTTAGTCCATAGAGGTTGGTTGGTTTTTGTTTTTTTTTTAATGGTCATTAATTTTTATAGCTAGCAACCACCACGTAAAAGACATTGATTAATTTGGTGAATGTATTTTAAACATCAGATATTAAATAAGAATTGTCTGGCAATGGCTTTGGGCATGTGACAGGGGACAGGGTATGGTCATGTGCTGCCAGGAGGCCCCTTCAGAATGTAGATCCCCATGCAGTTGTTCCTGTTGCATCACAAAAAGGCTCTTCTATCATCATATGTGCTAAACCTGTAACCCTTTATTTTTATTTCTGGGGTGAGAAGAGGTCAACAAAGACACAAATGAGTAGTGTAATAGGAAAATCAAGGGTTCAAAGAGCTGCATCTGTGTAGGCATTTAAAGCTGATCATCCCTTTGACACACCTGATTGCGAATATAGGCAGATAGCCATAGTCTGTGTCTTGAAGGTAGTTGCTTACTGTCATCCTTGCAGGCTCTTCCTCTCTTTCCTGTGCTTGGGAGATTGTCCTTTGTATGCCTCTTGCATGTCTCTTCAGTCAGGCACACCACTCGTGTGGCTTTGCAAAGGGTTGGGTGGCCAAGAGTAGATGTTTTGTTTCAGTCACCCCCAGGGCACTGCAGATTTTAGCAGCCAGCATCCCTGCAGTGGCTGACAGCTGTAACAGAGGAAAGATATACTTGCAGCTTTCTTATTTAAATCACTGGGATTTAGACACTACTGAAAATCCTGTCATTAAGTAATATGCTTTTCTTGCTCTGTATTGAAGCAAGACTAGCAGTAATGAGAATGGATTGCACACGCTGGGGTGTTTGTTCCTGGGGAGCAAAATGCAGGCATTCAAAACAAAGCAATTTAATGGTGCTGTCTGTTTTGCTTCCTGGAAGACCCTGCAAATAACTGTTTATGGGTGCTGGATTGTGAACTTCAGTCACTGTTCAGGGGTTGCAGTGCTCAGTCCCATTTCATTGCATTTGACTGGAGGATTTCAAACCAAAGTAGTTCCACTGACCTGAAAATTTTCATGCTGTCCTGTCACATTCCAAATATACTTTTACTAAACCCAGGAGCACTGAGTAGTGTGATGGTACACAGTTAGTATGCTAATGCCCAAGTGATAGAAATGAAACTTGATTTTTTTGAAATTTCAGTTTTTAAATGATCAGCAGAAAAAAAAATATTTCTACCATTGCAGAAAATTTCTGGCAGTCAGAAACTTGGGTAAACACAGAGGTCATGTAAAATATTACCTACCTACTTGCCTACCTAGCTGATAATTTAAGCTCTGATATATCTTCTCTACCAGAAGGGGAGGAAAAAAAAAAAGGCAAAAAACAAGGATTCTTGTAACTACAGCAGTGGTGGATCAGATAATAAACTTTTGACCTCCCTTCTGTAGGAAATAATGGTGTCTTAGAAGACATCAAAACTGCAGAAATTAAGTTCAGGGTATGTGAAGCAGAACAGCTGAATACCAGGAAACTTCAAAGGAGAAATGGCAGACTTAAAAACACCCCAAAAAAAGGATCAACATAAAGGACAGTTAATTTGGCTATCTGGATATTCTGGTGGCTTGAGTATAAAGCCGTAGAGAAACAGGATTATTTTCCCACACCCTTCATGATAATAGTGCCTATTATTACAGCGTTTGAGCTGTGTCGGGATCTTGCTGCAGTGACTGGAGCTGCCCTTCTGTTCACGACGTTTTAGATGAAAAGGCTCTGGACAGACCAGCAGCTCTGTCACTTTTTGATTTCTTAAAAGCATGCTTTTTGCCATTCGTGATGAATTCAGCCAGTGACACATTCTCGTGAGGTCCACCCCAAACTGCTTCGGGCACTAAAACATATTTAGAGGCACTTAATTTACTGTTTCTGCTCTCAGAATTAGGGCCATATCAAAACTTTTCTTTTAATCCTTTTGGAGTGTGATTATATTTTGGGGCTTCAGATTAAAAGTTAATGCATCTCTTAAGCACTGTTCAGCCCCATTGTGTATCTCCCTCCTTATCTTAAATTTCTTAATCAGCAGAGACTAAGCTCCTAAACCAGACATCTCAATAAATTATGCAAAAATAAAGTGGGATTAATATAAAGGGCATAATGCACATTTATTTTGAGAGTTATGTATATCTGTCTAAATGTTAGACCACGTCACTGGGCATTTCCAGTTCCAGAGTTCCCATTTCGTTGTGTTCCATGCTGAACTGAAGGGACTCTGTGGCACATGGTAGAATTTCTTTTCCCGTAACTATTTGTTTTATTCTTGATGACACTGAATAAAGTCAGTGGACGGTAATGAAGCTTTATTACTATACTGGGAAAAGAATCAGTATGGTTTAAGAAGTGTATTTTTAAACTCTCTGATAAGAGATTTTTATGAGATTTTCTTGAGAAGATGCAGAGATTTTTCACCATCAGTGTAAGGTAAGATTTCAGTGCAGATTTATCTTGGATTGTTGCTGAAATGTCCTCTAGTACATTACTGTCTGTAATTTCCTAAAGGTTCATACTTTTTTTTCATAAGACTAGAGATATTTTAGTTTTGATTGATGATGACTTTATTGTAAATATCTCATGTGTTCTGATGCATAGATAGTATCCCAGCTTGCAGTGACGACTGAAATAGTCACAAAAGTAAAGTTCAATTATGTGTATTTCAGAATGTCTGCTAAAAAAAAAAAAAGTTCCATTCAGAATAGCAGAACAGAGGGTTCATTTAAAAAAAATTTAAAAGTGCTGCTTTCAGTAAGGAAGGGAGGAAACTTAAGACTTTTATCTACCAAAGCAAAGTCAAAAGTTACCTTTTTATCTCAGGTAATAGCTACGGCACTTAAAATGAAAGAAGGGGCTTTTTGCAAACAAAGAACCCCAATTATTTATTTCCCAATTTCAGAGAACAGTGAGAGCTTTCAGATCTTGCTGTTTGATAACTGATTGCAAGTGCCTGCTCCAGACTGATGATGGTCCTTTTTTTTTTTTTTTTTTTTGCAGCTATCATGTCTATTACTTTAATAATAGTTTTTCTCTAATTTATGAGACACTAAATATGCCATAGCAAACTAGCATGTGGGAATAGAGGGGCTTATGGCAAGTTAGCCAGATATTTTCCTAATTAAAAAATTAAGAAATGTTTTGTAAGGTCCAAAGTGTTTTCAACAAAATAATTTTTTCACACATTGAACAGAACCTTTTCTTACCGTCTTTGAAGAGTTTCAGCCTTGTGATCTTATCAGCTGTGAATTTATTTCTGGCTTTCAGTGTTGTCTTCCTTCTGTGCTCTGTGAATACTTCCCTAAGATCCCTACCTTACAGAGCAAAATGGGGCAACTTAAAAGACAGAACCATAGAAATATAGAGGAAACAGGCAAACTTTCTCAAGTCTGAGTTTAACAAACTATTTTGGTTCTCAATTCTAATTTAAGTGCTTCACTTCATATCACCTCTGTCATTTACTTCAGGTATAAATAGAAAAACACCACAATTGAAACGAAAATACCATTTTTTGTAAAATGTCTGTGCTTGAAGGAACTTGTATTTCCTCCAATAAGCAGAAAGTGCTCCATCAAACACTCATACATAATTTTCGAGTTTTAAGATAGTAGCTCAAACCACCATTTGTAAGTTAAGAACACTAAAAAGTGTGGCTTCCCTGCAGGCTAGGATTGTCTTACGTAAGAGTATGTGAGTATCTGATAGTTTATCACATGAAAATTGTATTCTCTTGAGAATCATAAAATTAGAAAGCACCATGGTAAAAGTAATATAAAAGCCTCTGCTGTTTTCCAACTGTATTTTGACACGTTTGTGTTGGCAGTGCCTGATGTGGTAAAAGTGGTAGGTTATATCTGTACCTTTCTATTTCCCAGACTGAGGATCTGGTTCTTTAATTTAAGTGATGATAAATGCATACAGCTGCTATTACCATATTCTTCTTTATGGTATAAATAAAACACCAAATGTATAATCTGCCTTTGGTGACTCAAGACTTGCCTCTCATTTGTGTAAGTTATCATATATGAAGCTTTTCTTTAAAAAAACCTCACACCAATTCTGTGAAGTGATTCCTTCCATTCCTGAGGAAAAATGGTTCTTGCACACAATTTCACAAAGTAATAGTTATTATTAAAATGACATTTCTGTTCTAGTTTTTCAGGTTTTTTCTAAAGTGTTTTTGTTAATGGAGAAAGAAGGTAAATCTACTTTTTGTTAGAAATGGCAGTTTAATGGCAGGAAGTGATGGAATCAGCTTGTCCTCACATCAGACCTAATTCAACCATCTTTGGAGATAAGTAGTCAGTAATTAAAGAAATTAATTTCCAAATCAAAAAGGATAATTTCAAAGGGATTCAAAGTCCCTTCTTCTGGCTGGTTGTCTCACCTAAAACTGGAACTATCCTATGAACTGTAGGATATTACTTGCTTGAAGACTTTTATATTTTCATGATAACTATGTTTTTTCCCCTTTTCTTTTTAAATATCATTTTCCATTAGCAGTAAAGAAGTAAACAACATGTCTGGGAAGACTGTGCAGCAATATTATATGCACGTATTTTGTCTGTTTTTCCCTTGAAACCATTAAGCTCTTAAGAACTCTCCAAGCAGGTCTGAAGAATCCTGTGTTCATATGCAAAATGAACATCTAATCTCATAGTAGATTTTAAGTGTCATTTTCCAGAAATCATTCACAGAGAGTAAGGTTTCCGCTGATATGAACATTGCTTTTTGCAGCTCCATCGTGCTAACTATTTCTGAAGTGGTGCAGTAGCAATTTCAAAGTGCAGTGCTGTATTTTAATAGCCAATTGAGATGGCTATAAAAATCCAGCACTGTGCGTTAAGATCATTACTAAATTGCTTCAGCAGTACTTACTGATGAGGCAGCTTCAGCAGAGCACATTTCATCTTAATGAACTGTGGCTGCAACAGAGCAAAAGCAGCAGCTCAGGGAAAGATAGATGTGCAGGTAGGTTTGGATGCCAACAAACTGGAGGTTTTGTTTCAAGAAAAATAAGTTCTGGTTGGTGGCTTTTTGTTTTCAGTAGAGAAAGAAAATAAACCTCTCATCTTTTTCATTACAATTGCAGTTAAATGGCAGAAATGGTGCTATTAAATGGTTTCACATCAGACCAAATTCAACCATCTTTGGAGCTGAGCAGATAACTGACATTTCGATTGACAAAATTTTCAGTGCTGGTCCTTTCTGAATTAGGTGGGAATTTTGTATTATTATCCAGTTGCCTAGGTAGTTTCATCAGCTCTGAGTAGAGACAGCAAAGGGTATGGTGCTCCAGTGTGACCTAGATTTTTATCATTCTGTCATGAGGTGTTGGTCCTTTTGTTGTGGTCAACGTTACTTCTGAGGCTTTTGCTGCGAATCAAGAGCTGTTAGCATGACTTACTAGATTCCCCTGATACTGTCGTTGTCACCTTCACAGGTTTAACTCTTAACTTTTTTCTGAAAATTTGAGAAAAGGGAGATGTCGAGGTTTGTTTTGGGGTTTTGGGGTTTGGTTGTTTTTTGGGGGTTTATTTTTAGTTTGTTTTATTTTGATTGCTTCCTTTAGAGACAGGGCTTATTAATTTCTGTGCTCAGCTGTTGGATAAGTAATGGAAGCATCTCCAGCTTTGGTTCATATGGCATCTTTCTGGGTGCCAATAAAGCAGACCATTTGAAAATTCTGCACTCGATTTATCCTGTCCTTGTAGAAATGCTTCAAAGGAACTTGCATTCTTAATGGATTTCCCAGTTACATAATGATCTCCAGCATGCTGCTGAAAAGTTTCTTGGAACATCTTTTGTCTCAGGCTTGTATGAAAAACTGTGATGTGTTTGCTTTGGGATTCTACTTGACACTGTGTCCTTATACTCTCTGCAATTTTTAAAAATCCCGAAGACTAAGTGCCTTTTTTGGTTTTTATTTGTCCATGCCAAGCGTGAGGAAAATTCCCCATGGATCTTGGCCAGCTTCTTTTTCGGTTCTAAAGTTTTCTCCTGGCTAAATATAATACAGTGAGTCTCATAATCTTGTTGTTATAGCATGCCTTTGTACTGCTCTTTTCCTCCAGGTTGTAACTTTCTGGGTAGGAAATAGTTCCATCATTTGCCTCCCCATTCTAGAGTGCTGTGTAAGAGCTAAAAGGGGAGTGAGACAAGATCCCTTTCATTATTTTTGCCATTGCTATTTTCATCAGGAGGACAGGAGATGCAGCAGACAGTGTAGCAGGTGTTAATTGTCTCATCAGTATTTCCAGATACACAATAGATCAAAAGATAGGGAAGGACAGTAGCATCATTTGCTAAACTACTGGGCTGAGTGTGGAAAAAGTCTTTCCTCCTGTAGACAGGAGGCCAACATCATTTTTTCTGTTTCTTAGTGGAGTGGTGAGAATTTCCTAGGGAGTGGCAGTTTACTTGGCCTTTTTGCTCTACTCATCTTATCCTTGTTCTAAGTCCTTCAGGTAAATTTTAGAAAATGATCATTATGCTTGATCTTTCACCACATCAATAATAAATAATTATATGACAACTATTGCTGGAGCCTGATTGACATCCTGATGCAACAGAAGGTGGGGATTAGCCTGCTGTGTGAAATATGTTCATTGACACAACATCTTTCATTTCACCTGGGTAGTCTGAAAATCCTTATGTTCCCTTCTTTGGAGACCTTCATCCTTTTTTGAATATAAACCTAATGTGCAAATTAGTTACATGAAACTACAGAGCAGTGTTTTCATCCTTTATTGTTCATTTAATTATCTATGTAGCAGTTCTGTCATCTTGATAGTTTTTAGATGTCCAGATCTTTCTCAAGACTTCTGCTATCTGAAAGACAACACACATCAGCAAAATATTGCATTGCCACGAAGAGCACCTTTTAGAGAATAAATGATATTTAATTTATTTTTTATAGCATGAGGAGCTGTAGCTCTTCAATTTTCTCCCTTCATTTTTCTTTCTCCTTTTGCCCTGTAATCATAAGCATGGACAGTCAGTATTTTAAGTCTTCTGAGAAAGGCATTGCAGATTCTAATCATGGTGGAGAGACAAAGCTGACTTCAGCTTTAGAGATTCAAGTGATGTGGTAAATAAAATATCACACTGCAGCCTATTTAAAAATTATTTTAGATTGTCAATATAATTATTTTGTTTGCATTAGTTGGAAGTAGAAAGGAAGGAGTTACATTAAGGCATCTCTGAACATCTGAAGGGAATAGCTGTCTCAGAAGTCAAACACCAAAGTGATTAATTGCAATGGTTGTTCATCTGGCTATTTGGAGTCCTTTCTGGACTACTCTGGTCCTTTCTGCAGGTCTGTCATCCTCATTTTGTTTTCAGTATTCCAAATTCCAAATACATTTGTCAAAAAGAAATTTCCCTGTGGCATTCTAGCTTTGACTTGCCGTTGGTTATTTTAGAACATTTGTCCTACAGCTTTGAAGAGCTTCTTTTCCTTTATCAGTTAGGGGGTTTTTTTTTGTTTGTTTTGTGTCTCTCAACATTATATTAGAATTCCTGGAAATGGCAGCTATTTTTTGGCATTCAGGTGGAAGACCCTTTGCTGTTTGCCATGGAAACTGTCTATGTAGATGATTCTTTGCAGCTGGGCTGTCATAAGATATGAGACCAGGAAGTCCAGGCTGTGGGACTGCAGTGCAAAAATGTGCTGGTTCTGCCTGTATCACATCAATGATGTGCACAAAGGGCACCTGAGTTTTTAAATGCAGTGAAGGTTCCTCTATTGCAGACACGGTGAGATTCTTATAGAAACAAAGTGGAGCCTTGCTGTGCCAGTCCCTGACATGTAGACAGCTGCTCTTCAATTCTTCTGTTGAGTTGGCAGTAAAGCCATTGATTTATGAGAGTATCATTTGTTCTTCTTACCTTGCAGAGACTCACTTAAGATTTTTTTCATTCAGAAATTCTGCTACTTGGTCCAATGGCAAGTTGATGAATTTTTCTCAATGTTAAGCTTTTGGTGTGTTTGGTAGATGAAAAAAATTACTCTGACCTCTTCCAGTGGAGATTTTGGCTGTTGTTGTATGAGAAAGGCAAGGAAATAGCTTAATGCTTATATCTTTAGTGACTAATTTTGGAGAAAAATGCAACTCTGAAAGTTTGAGAAAACAACTTATATCCATGAAGGAAATCCCCATGAAACCATAAACACCAGGGAGTATATCCGGAATTTTCAAAAGCACAAAGCTATGTGTTCATTACCTGGGATGCCGGCTTCTGAATTTTGAGTAGTAACTTACATGAACAGGTAACAAACCTGCTCTTGGATTCTTTAGAAAAAAAAAATCCTATCTATCTTTGTTGATAGGAAGAAACAGTTGCAAAGCAAGATCTTGGAACTTCATGACATGTAAAAAAGGGTATAATGACATAAAAACTCTTTAGGATATGATAAAAGATGTGTTGCATAAGCTAAAAGAACAATAGCCCCAAGACATGCTTGACTTGTTTATTTTGGAAAGTGATATTTGCAAATAGGGACATGATAGACTTTTCTTTCTCAAAACTATATTTTGATTTTTGTTTGTTGTGTTTCTTATGCAAAACATTTTGTAGGCTGTCTTATGAAATTAATAGGAAGGCATGTTATTCACTCCAACAGACAGAACTGAAATAAGGAAACATAAAATTACGGCAAATAATGTAGTAAAATTGTTTATTGTGGGTTCATTTACATTTTATATACTGTAACTGAAAAATAAACTCAGTGTAAATTGTAGGCCAGGGGTAAGTCTTATCCAAAGTCTGTAGGTCAGGTGTGTATCATTCCTAAATTCAAAATATTATCAAATGTCATAGCCAAAACTTCTGAAAGTTATTTTTGAATTACACTTTTAAATACTGCTATGGCAAATCAGACCCGCTCTGTAATGCAGGGTTGTAGTTTTAGAGATGCACTTGGCAGTTACAGAGAGATGTTGTGATTGTAGGTGTATTCAGACAAGATGTGAAAAGTGTGTACCTTTTTGCTGGCATCAGTTTTCACAGAAAAGCCTCTGAGAAGGTTGCTCTCGTGATCAAAATCAGCAACAAAGGGACAAGACTTCAGCCTCAAAGGAAGAAGCAATAGGTCTGGCAGCACTTAGAGAAGCTAGATACTCACAGACTCATGGGTCCTGGTGGGCTTGATGACAGACCACCAGAACTTATCTGGTGGAATCTGAGTGCTGACAATGGTGGGGCTTGAACACACGTGGGGAGGAGGAAAGATGAAAAACTGGAAAGGTGAAGCAGGAAAGAAATGCATCCTTATTGAAGTGAACAAGGGGAGCCCAGGGGCTGTGAAGCCATCAGTATATTTTTAGAATCTCCGAATAATATTTGAAAAAGTAGGAAATCTCTTCATGAGCATTTAGAAAAAGGTTGAAGAGTAATGGTAACCAGAAGAGACCATACTTCTCTTCTGCGACAGTTCCTCATTTTTTCTCAAATGACTCCCTGTGCTTGGAAGGTTTAACACTGAAAGTGATCTGAAAAAGCAAAGATTTAATTGAGCAGGGTCAGCTGCAAGGTGCTTTCAGCAGAAATAACCACATAATCTGCTAAACAGTGCTAACATAAAACTGTAGGAAAAGAATCATGTGGAGAGTAGCTGGAACTTTGTTAGCTGTAACATCTTGTCTCTAACACATCCTGCTGTGATGAAACATTCAAATGCTATATTTGATTTTATAAATTGAGGTATGGTTTATAAGACATAGGAGCATTCCTTTCATTCTTTACAGGTAAAGCTTTGAGCTCTGTACTTCAAGGAGGGTGTATGCCAGCTGGAGGGACTCCAGGGGAAAGCTGTAAAAATGATCAGAGATTTAGAAAGCCTGTCCTGCAATGAATAAATGAGTGATCTGAAGCCATTTATCTGGAATTCCAAAGACTAAGTGGGAGGTGGGGGCAGTTTATCAGCACCTGATAGCAATCTTGCCTTGCAGTGCATCTTTGAAGAGGGCGTTTGCTCTCTGTGCTCCCTAGAGCAGGTGTGAAACAAAATTTAATAGACAAATAATAAACAAGATTTGTACTAGATGCAGAAGAAGTGAGGCTTGTGATTACCAGGGAGGACATCAGGTCTGTAGCATGGGAAATACCTGGATAAGCCAGACAGTCATTTGTTAGGCATAATGCAGCTGTAGTTGCTTCTACCTCAGGTTGAGGAGAATAATGATCCATTGAGTTTCTACCTGTCCTGAGATTCATAACAAAATTTCTCATTTCACTATACTTAGAAGACAAAGAGTAGGCATGGGGATATTTAAATACTCCATCTGCAGAAATGAAGAGGGTGTCTTCCAGACAAAAAAATGTGTGCTTTACCTGTCCTCAACAATAATTTTATATGTTTCATTTCTATCTTTTTTTGCTTTAGGAAGGATAGAACATTTTAGAAAAAAACTTCTGTGCATGGGAAAATATTAATGACTATTGGAACACAATCTGGTATCTTAATCTGCATTTCTCTGTCTTTTCCATCTTTCTGTTGCTCAAGCCAGGATTGTGCTCCTTAGGAACAATTTGATCTGGTGGGTGGCGGGTTCTTCACCAAAGGGTGTTTTCACAGCATGTTTCAGTATTTGGGGGCTGGCAAAAACTCCTTTGCTTTGGACTGCACCAAGTCTTTTCATGCTAAGTCTTGAATTCATATGAACAGTTTTGTCCAGCTCAAATCAGAGCTGAGTTTCTTTACACCTAAAATCAGTCTTGTAGGCTTTGGGTGAGTCTCACTAGTATCAATCTTTTCATCCAAATAGCTACTTAAATTTTCCAAATGGGGCCCAGAGATGGCCTGTGAATAAATCAAGATGTTAGTACATTCATTCTTTCCCGCAGGGTTTCATTTTTCATTGGAAATGCTGCATATATAGTTCCCAGAGAATGACCTACACCCTGGATCTGGCATTGCAGGAAAGTTCAGTGTTTATTATTAGTTGAAATAGCTGACAGAAGGGCCACGTTAACATCCCTCCGAGCTAGAACCCCTCAAGGGACTAACAGCAGGGTCTTGTGTTATGCTGTATCTCATTAAGAGGGAAATTCTTACTCGCAGAAAATTCGTAGTGTAACTCAGGCTTGAACAACCATATTTTAAGTGTTATACTCTGCATTTCAATTCTGCTAAGCACAAGTTCTTAGAAAATATTCAATGGTCAGGGACCAGTCTGAAAAAAATCTGTAATTCTGTTTCAAATGTGAGTTCACATTCCCTTTCTAGTTAGGTGTGCTAGAATACAATTCCCTAAGCAAATATTTGGCATAATTTCTGAGAATTCATAGAATCATACAATGATTAGAGAATACTTTGAGTTGGAAGGGAGCTTTAAAGGGCTTCTACTCGCAGTCTTCTTGCAGTGATCAAGGACATCTTCAACTAGACCGACATCTTCATCTTCATCCGACACATCCTTGAACACTTCCAAGGGTGGGGCATCCACAGCTTCCCTGGTCAACCTGCACCTCACCACCCTTACAGTAAAGAGTTTCTTCTCAATATCTAATCCAGATCTACCCCCTTTCAGTTTAACACTGTTACCCCTTGTACTGTCACTAGAGGTCCTGCCCTCATCTTTTTTAGAAAGGCACAAGTGTCTGACTTTACTCATTTTACTGTGTGAGAGTACAGGGTGCTTCTCACTGGCAAATGAAACATTTTTGCTTCAGTTTGCTTCCTGGAGTGCTGCAAGACAGCATCATCAGTAAACTGAACTAAGGGACCAAACTACAGTTTTAGAGAGACAAAAAGAATCAAAGCAAAGCGCAATGACTCATGAATCCATTTGCAGAGTGTCTTTGCCTTATTTCTTCTGTTCAATAAGCACCATCTATTTTCCTTCCCTGTATCATTTATATACCTGTTCAACTTTTAATATCATGGCTTCATAAAGTGCCTTACAGAAAAAAGCAAAATTACATGTCCATTTTTACCTTGATTTCTCTCCGTGTTTTTAAGAAGTAACTGAATGGGTGACAGATTGATTATTTACGGGTTGATTGCAAATAGGTAAGAGGTGCAAAATGAACTTTGATTTCATTTTGTATTTTCCACCTTTAACATTATTGACAGAGAGCTTTTTAATAAAGTATTTCTGTTCAGCTTTGCCACAGGGATGAGAAGATAAGTGTTACATTTCCCTCATCAGATGGAGGACAAACAAAAGAAGCTGAGGAGTCTGTCCCTGACATGTATCCCAAACTGACAGACTGCTCCTTCACCATTTTATTGGTGACAAATTATTAAATATTTGTCTCAAAGAGCCATCCAACTTAGGAGGGGCCTAACTATACTTATTTAAAGCTGTATCACCTAATGTTATACAAAGCAAATAGAATTTCTCCCTGAACTGGAATAATTTTCTCCTGTGTCAAGTCTGTAGATTTCAAAAATGGATCTATATCAGGGAAAGAAAAAAAAAAAAAAAAAAAGGCAGGAAAAGCACAGATTTACATAGTACAAAGACTTAAAAAATTTAACATCTCATCAAAAAGTAAAAACTCTACTTCAAGGCACATCTTGATATGCTCATCTACAGGAACAAATGCTTTTCATTTACATTATTAGGAGATGAAATATCTTGTTCTGCTGTCAGTAATTACAGTAATTTGTGCAGAAAATGACATAGGTACTATTTGTTAATGACTGGCAAACTGTGATCGACTGTCAGCATGAATTTGGTTCCTACACCTGAAACAGCTGGGGTATTTTGTGCATGGAAAGTGAACTGTGTTTCAGGATTTGAACCCGAGTTAATATATAATGTAAAAACAAGAGCAGGCTCTGGATCTTCCCATTGCAGTCATTCCAGGTGTCTGTAACTGCATGTCTGTCTCTTGGCACTGCACAGGAGCCATGCCCTGTTATTTTTTTCCTTCACCCAAACATTATGTGTCTGAATTTATGTAGCATCAGGAACTAAATAAGGTCAAGTGAATTTAAAGAGCATGAACAGAGAGTGAAAAGAGATTTTAAAAAGCCTCCAAGATTTTGTTGAATTGCTTGTGGAAGAGAGGAGACAGTCAGAGAAAGGGGACTTCTCTTGGTTTTACACCAGTGAGATCTAGATCTGCCATGCTGATCCCATTTCCAGATATTCCCATTTTGTCTTCAAAACGAAAACCTTAGAGAACTGGTTGATTATTGGTTACATATTAATGGAAAATGGCTTTTTCAACAGGACATGCAGTTACAATAAACGTGGCTATAAGGGCATATTTATGGTAATGAGGCTAATTGCCTTAAAATTTGAAAAAAATGGGACAGGAGAGATAATTTGATTTCCCCCTTCTTTCAACCTGTGTACATAACTATACTCTAGATTAGACGTTCTCATAATGCACACAAAGGTGCTTAAATCCAACATTCTCAAGCCTTGTGCTTCTCTTGAAAGGTGGGTTAAAGATTTCATATTTGATTCTCTACTCAGGAGAAGAGGTTCATAGTACCAGTGTATCATTCAGAACAAAAAATTGCAGAAATATTGAATAAGCATTATTATTACTACACCATTTTATTCCACTATAGATCTGGCTCAGCTCTCAAGAGCCTTACAAACCTAAGATTTTCTTTCTCTCTCTTAAGCTAAGGAGAGCAGTTTTATTTTTCCCTTTACGCCCAGTAGGACTTGTGCCGTAAAGGCATATTTTTATTGCCTTTTTTTCAGCTGCATTTCTAGCCTAAACATCTATTTCTGTCCTACTCACTTCAGCTACTTGCTCCTCTCCCTGCAACTTTCCTCTTCCCACATCCTTCAAATGGGGTTTGTGGGGCAGCAGTGATGACCTTGCAGTGCTCTCCATAGGAGTCACAGATCTGTAATGAAGTACAAAAGTGTGCTGCCAGCAAAGAGGATGTGTGAACCCAACACCATCCTCATCTGCCAGCTGCCATCTCTGTGAACGATGGTTGATGCACACCTGCTCTGTGATTCAGGTTCATTTGGCTTGGTTTTCATGCCATTTTTGATTTGCCATTTGGCTAGAACATTTCCATGGCTAACCCAAGGCAGGGAGCAGATCAGAGTTGTCTCTTTTGGCGTTAGTGAGTTTTTAGGTCAGCATATGACAATTTTAAAAATGCATCGTGCAACCCCCCACTTGGCCTTTTCGCTGCTAGTTAGGAGAACTGGCTGCTTAAAATCATGGAATAGTTTAGGCTGGAAAGGACCCTAAAAATCATTGCATTCCATCCAGTTTGCCATGGGCAGCGACACCTTCCACCAGACCAGGTTACTGAAAGCCCCCATCCAACCTGGCTCTGAACACTTTCCCAGGATGTCTACTTCATCTGTAGTCTTGTATAGTCCACTTGATTTTTGCCTTAGTGAATGAAAGAGCAGGGGTGAGGATGAGATTAAAAAAACCAAAACAAAGCCAAAAAACCTCTTACCAAGAAAAATGCTAGTAATGTAGAAAAAAAAGTATGAGGAAAAAAATGAGTAGCCTTTAGCCTTCATATCAATTCAGCCATATAGGCCACTTATGCTGTGTTTAACATTATTCCCTGCAAGATATAAATGATCCTGTCACCAGGCAGCCAGCCAGATGATGTCTCTCTTGATCAAAAATTCTGATTTTTAGTGCCTCTGGATCTGAGGATTGTTTGCCCTTGTGGGTGCACCAACAGGATACAAAAAGCTTTGTGCTTGAAAAGGAAGTGAGCATTCATTCAGTTCAGTTGTAGGCATATGGAGATGTGAGAAGAGAAAGGCATTTAAAAACTTCAGATATAAGCAGTTAATCCTGTTCCTAAGAGGCAGATCTTGGATTTTTCTGTTTCAAAACACTAATCTTAATTTTTTAAAAACCTAATTTAGCTGGTCTTACCATGAAGTGTTTAGACTTGGTGTATCATATGTTATTTCCAAAAGAACCAAACTGCTCGCTCTGTTTCCTGGAGTTTCAAAAATGGAATAATTTCCTTTTTCTTGCACTTACACTGGTAAAATTGTGGCAGTGCGGTTTAATATGATTTTCAGTGAACTAGAATCTCAGTAGTGCTTTGAAAGTCAGATTATTGTGAATAATTAGGAAAATACCCTGATATTTTAAAGTCAAATAGTAAAGTATTCTTAAGAATTACTGTTATGCAATTAGGCCACAGCTCTATGTTGTCTATGCTTTCTGGGAATTTTATTCCTAATTAATTTGAATGAATGTAAAAATATAGAATAAACACAAGTTCTAATGAGACTCTAAGTGTATTTTCCTAATTTGCTGTTTCCTTTCTTTTCTGCTATATCTGAGGAGAATATATCTTTAGGGATAAATATACTCAAGGAAAAAATAAGAGTGGGAAAAACATTAAACTGCAAAACAATAGGAACTAAGGGATTGTTTTCGTTTGCTTGTTAGAGAACGTTTTTACAAATTCCTACAAATAGCAGTGTAATTTAACAAGATATGTTTTCAAGGCTTTATGAAAGATTATAGAAAGATTAGCTTTACTATTATGATGATGTCAACCAATGCTTTATCTACTATACCTACAGCATGATTGTTTTTAAACATGCACTCACTGCCTTGCCGCTTTATTAACATTTGCATCATAATCTCAATTTCCTATCATTTCCTTTCTGGCTGGGAATGTAAATGATTTTTTCTAAGCCAAGGAGTATAATGCTGAGAGCAGATTTCTTTCTTTCATATTTCCTGAGAACAGATTTCTTTCTTTCATATTTTAACCTAATAAATTTGGCTGCAATGTTTGATTTTGATGTCCCCAAAATGGAAAAGTAGTTGGAAAAGAGCTGAAGTTGTTTATATTTGCTTCTGAGGCTACAGCTGAGTAAATCAGCAAGAAAATCCTTGAAATATCCAGGTGGTGTTTTTCCATATTCTGAATTCTTTCGTGTTTCTGACTTTCATGGGTCTCAGATAATGCTGATGAACCCTGTGTCCAAGAAGAAGATATAATATTTTGCATTCCCCTGCTCCCAGCAGAAGAGAAAGCTCAGAGAATGCAGTGGTGGAAGGGGGTTTTCCAGGCCATCTCAGCAGGAAGCTGTTTTGGAACAGATATAAGGAACTGTAGTTAGCAGCATGGTAGCCAAATTTTAAAATTACATATGCAGAAAACCTGCTTCAGAGGTATGGAAATCAGCCTGCCATTCCTCCATCGCTAGATAGCAGCTGGCACCACAGGCTCTCTTCTGAGTTTTAGCTGGCTGCCACCTTTCCAAGTCTTCAGTCCTTCAGAGAACTCTTTGTGATAGTATGAATGTACACATGCAGCAGTGCCTTGAAGCCATTTTAATCTCAGTGAGATCGATGTCTCTGTTTCATCAAAAATCAAGGAAACACCTCTCCACATTCTTGCACTGGGCTGTGCAGCAAGTGTGTTATGATGTTTTCAATGTCAATGATCTTTATCTTTTTTTTTATTAAATCAAGAATAGCTAAAATTAGAACTAACTATACTATTGTAGTTTATTTTGAAAATTCATGCAGATAAATGCAAATGAGGTGAAAACTTTTACTGTTTAATTTCTATTAAAACCTCAGCCAAAATCTGTCTCCTGCAGAAAAGTATGAGTGACCATTTGCAAGAAAAGAATTCTCTTTGCCTGCTGTATCATCGCAGCTGCCAGGCAGCATCCAGCCATAGCCTCTCTTGTGAGCACGCTGGCCGTGCTCGGTGGCAGTGCTGTGTGTGCTGCTCAGTTTCACCCTCATGGAGTCTGGCATCCCTGTTCCTTCAGCAGTATGGAGAGGTGATGCACTGGGAGCCAGAATGTAGGGAATAATGAAAATAATAACTATGAAAATGGCTGTGGGCAAGAACAAAGGAAATGTGTAAAAACACTTGGATAAATACCTGAAGGCACGAACGTATAATGCCACACAGTGTGAGGGGAACAATAATTTTCACTTTGTGTAAGGTGGTTTTGGACAATATTCTTCTTACCTAGTGGCACTGTACATCATTTTTATTCTATCTGACATCAACTGGGAAATAACCTGAAACACTAGATATTTCTGAAAGAAAATGTCAGAACTGTAAGGAAGATGCTTAAAGTTTTAACCCAGGGCCATTAGAAGGAAACACCAGGTAACAATATACTGCGTTAGATGTGTAGGGACTTGGGCCTTCTTCATGGTCTAGGCTGTTATCCAGTTGTTAGTTACAAAAAGAGCCCTCTGAAGTGATCTGGGAGCAGGGTCTGAAACAAGGATTAACAATGGCAATGAAATTAAAAAGCTTTTAAATATGTTATGAATATTAGTAAAAGTCTTATGAATCATACTGTACTTTAGATTGACTTTTTCATCCACAGAACAAAATGTAGTCAAATTTTATTCACGTAAGTCCCTCTGGCATAAGATGTCACATGCATCAGGCATAAGAATTGCTATAAGAACTCAAATAAATTGATATTTGACTTTACTGCTGCAACATGAAGGAGATGAGATAAAGTGACTTCATATACTTGGGATTAAAAGTTTCTCGAGGGCTGATTCATAGGATGACAGAGACAGACAGAGAGAGCTCTGTAGAGGAACGTTGGTCCCTCTTTGTAACATTGTGTAATTATTGTGACACAAACTTTAATTTTTATGTATTTTATAAAATTTTTATTTTGTTTTGTGTTTTATTTTTGTGTGCACCTAATAAAAGAGGAATCTGCACTCAATAATGAACAGTAGTCATAAATCACAGATGTAACAAGTGTATTAAATGTCCACAGTTGTGGGGTGTTACTGTAAATACATGCTATGTGTCCTCCAGGAAAGCTGAAACTGGCAACAAGAGGCTTGAGCAAAGGGCATGGGGAGGCATTCCCTGGTACTCCTTTGTTTATAATTAACATTTTTATAGTTTGTTTACTCATATAAACTGGACATAACAGAGGTACCTGTCAGAACAAGTCAATCATTATATCAGTCAAAGCATTTTATATTGCCCCTGTTCCTTTCCTCCCTGCTAGTGGAATTTGATTAATTAGAAGCCTGGATTGGGCTTCATTGTTCCAGGGTTGACAGTTTTAACAAGCTGCATCTTTTGTAGCTGTGTTGTAGGAGTGGCTGTCCCTTGGAAAGGCAGGAGCTGGCCCAGCTTGGGTTCCCCATTGCCACGTCCAGGTATTTGCAGGAGCACGGTTGATGTGCCGTAAGCCACGGAGCAGCCAGGCTTGCAGGGAGGGGAAGGGACTTGGTGGGGCAGCTTGCTGGAAGTCCTTTCTGGTGGTACTTTCTGTTGTGCTGTGTGAAACAGTTTCCTAAAATATGAATTCACATGGTGCTCTGGAGCAGATCAGTTTGTTTCACACCTTTAGAAAAGAAATGTTGGGAAAATGCGTGCACCAGGATAGTGACATTTATTCATGAAATCTTTGAATAAGTTAACCATTTACGATCTTACTTTCATGTATTTCATTCACTCTCCATTTCATGCATATCCCCCAGGGTGCATGTGCTGAGGTGATCTGACTCGCCTGTGTGTGACACAAAGGACATGAGACATCAAACCCTTACCACATCTCTTGGCATTTTCTTGATTGGCAGCCATGGACTGACTGATTTTTGGAGAAATCTATATCCCCTAGGTGTCTACTGTTGTTATGGCTGGTCCTTTATACTGAATACTCCTTTCTTCAGGCTCTAAGTCTTGTACAAGGTGGCTGCTCCTTTGCTGGTTTTTTTTTTTTTTCATTTAGTAAACACACATTTTTATTGGTATGATCTGCTTCTCTGTTGGGCTTACAGGCAAGAGAATGGCCGATATCACGTGCTGCAATCTTGCTGCCAACATCCCACTGTCATGGTACAGGGTTTTCTGCTGACAGACACCTGTGCAATGGTCTTACAGAGTCCAGACATTCTGTGCAGGACTGACAGAAATTACTCATTTTGGTGTTTATTGCTTGGAGTGCTTTGAACTATCAATACACATGATTTCTCTAACCTTTGGTCTTTCTTCTAGTGCTCACATTCATACTCCCATTCACATTTCATTTGTTGTTATGATATTTCTGTTATATTTCTGATGAGATAGTCTCTGTGTAGGATAATGGCAAAATGCAACATCCATTTTTCGGGGTACTGACTGAGTTTCTTTAAGTTCACTTCTCATTAGAAAACTGACCTCACATAGCTGCAGCTGATCTCTTAGGCTCTCTCTCTGGTTACTGCAAAATGATAATGTCTGCAGTGTAATTCATCAACTATGTCTGACACAGACACACAGAGAAATTTTTTTTTTTTTTTTTTTTTTTTTTTTTTTTTTTTTTTTTTTTTAGTACTATTATTTATTTCTATTAATCCAACTTTGCTGGATTATGTGTAGAGCCTTCAAGCCCACATTTACTAGAAACATAATTAGAACATATTGTTTTACTAATATAGTGGTGTATTTAGAACATGTATCTGGTATGGCAAATAATACAAAATACATTTAAATAGTCAAATATTTTGATGTGGTTTTGCTAATAATCCCAGGAAAAGATTCAACTAAATATCTTTTCATTATTTCTAGTAGCATTTTTTTCTGTAGTTTCCACTTTTGGTGGAATAGCTTTTGTCCCTGTCCCTTTTCCTCTTTCTGATTCCAGTAATGTCTCCTGTTCCATTGGATTACTGTATGTTGTATTCACAGGACCAATGATAAACGTTTGTGAAATCTAAAGGCAGATGAATTTTACAAACACATATCCAGTGGAAATGGAAGGAAATGAGGTTTGACTCAACTTTCCTAGTTTACAAATTGAGTCAATCTTATATGGGCCTGTCCTCTTCGGTGATTTTGAACGTAGCTGAGTTTGACTTGGATGTGCACCAGTTTTAAATCCAGTCCTCTCTCTTTTTCTCTCTTGAAGTAGTCTCTTCTTCACTGAACCATAGCAACATGGAATAGTTTGGGTTGGAAGGGATCTTTAAAGTACCAACCCTGTCATTCTCTCGACCAGATTGCTCAAGGCCCTGCTCAGCCTGGCCTTGAACACTTCCAGGGATGGGACATCCACAACTTTTCAGGGCAACCTGTGCCAGTGCCTCACCACCATCATCATAAAACATTTCTTCCTCAACTCCTGATTTTATCCTCCATCTAATTTCTATTGTGACGAATTTGAGCACTCAGTCCAAGATCAGCTGTTTCTGTGAAACAAATTGCACATTAGCCCAACAGAAAGTGATCAACTCCTGATCTTCTGTGTTCTGATGGAAATGTTTTCCTAACCAAAGGAGTCAATAAGAAAAAGTTTCTGAAATTAAATATGCTCTTTTATTTGGGGGTGGGGGGTTACTTCAATGGAACAATGAAAAATAAAATTTAGAAAACATAGCTTGTTCCATTCTTCCCACTTGTTTGTATGACTCTCTGTTTTTAAAACAGAGTAATACAGCACTAACCTGATGTGATGAGTGACCAGAGATGCACACCAGGGTTGAGCAAACCTTTCTGAAGTCTTAAAACAGAAACCTTCAGTCTAAATGAACTCAGATTGTCAACTTTCATAGCACTGATCTTCCCACTCACCTCTTCCCACATCCAGATCCCAGCCTTTCAAAAACCAAAGGTGTGATTCACCTCATCTCTTTCAGATGTCTTGCTGAGATGAGATGAATCATACTTTAAAGGCTCTTAATGAATTTTATTTATCACACAGGTAGTATAAGTGATTAGCATAGTTATCTGATGTCATTTGGCCATATGAATCCTACCCAAAAGTTTTTGTGTAGTATACTTTCCATGTGCCCTAGCAATTAGCAGAAATCATTTCAATAAAATTAAATGGACTGCTGTTCCATTCGCTGTTCTTTCTAAGAAATCTTTTTAGGAAGGCAAGTATGATTAAGCAATGAAATTAAGTCATTATTGATTGATATGGAAAATTTTTCTCTTCCCCAGTTTTCATTCCTACCCACCTTCCTTTGTTCCTCGCAGTACTACCCCATCTTGTTCTGCTCTTTTAAACCTGTCTATAATCACTGCTGGTTTTTTGGATGCCCAAAGTCAGACCTTGCTTACAAACACAATGTACCCCCCAAATTGTGTCACATCTAAATTATATGTAGGCTGTAGCAGAAGAAGTTACTCCTTTCGTTATTGTAAGCTTCACTTTTCCAATGGGAGTAGCCTGTGTTAGTCCTCTTCTGTTTTAGGGTTTCATACATCCATTGTGCTGCAACCATGCAAACAGCGAGCCAAGCACTTCACCCTGCCCTGCAGGAGTTTCAAGTGATTATCTTGGCCCTTACTTGCTTGAATTGCAGCAGGAGCAGGCTGCATTAGGACCCACTTTGTGCAAAGCGCAGACCATTCGTGTGTGCAGATCTGACCTCGCCCTTTACACGCTTACGGTGTCAGTGAAGAGGACAGGAGGGGATCAATGTGCACCCCAGCCTAATCTTCCCAAGGCCATGCCCCAGGTGAGCACTGGAGCTGAAGCAAGCTGTCTGGCTGAGGTCTACCCCCCTCACTGGCTCCCACCAGCATTCCAGAATACTCTCAGATCTTTACTGGTAGAAGCTGATACAGATTAGATCAAATTGATAATTAATGCCATCAAGAAATATTGTGCAATCATTGTTCCTTGTCCATAACTAGTGTTTTAAAGAAAAATTCCTTCTTAATGTTTTATTAGAATATATTTTCTCTTTTTTGTTAGCAGTCACAGGAAAAAATTATTCCCTGCTGAAAAAGTCATAATCTTTTTATCCTTGTAGTGACAGTAGCACATAAATAGTAAGAGACATTGCCAGCTTTAGCTGGAAATTCAATAAAGCTGTATTTTAATTACCTCATACTTCTGAATTAACTTCATGTGTATTGTTAATAGTCAATTAATGAAGTAGTGTTTCAATTTGAGATATAAATTCAAAGGTTTCTTTTTGTAATTTACTGGTGTGGCACTATCCATTAAGTAGTCCATTATGGTATCTGACCTCACATCTTTTTGAAGCTAAAATAATGATCAAACGAAAATAATGTAGAGGGAAAAAAATTAAAATATTTAATTCACTCAACACCCCCCCCATTATCTCTGCACTCATACAGCTGCTAAAAATGTTGTGTGTATTAAATATACACTGTCTCTTAATTTTTATTGCCCAAGCAGTCTCCCTTTTGAGTTTGTGATGAAATGCCAGATTTAATGCAACTCACTTTTTACTACTGCATTTTACTGCTCAGGCTACAGGAATTACCAACATATTTCTTTTAGGAATGAATGAAAAGCATAGATTTCGTAGCTAAAACCAGTGATTACTCTCTAAATAGGTATAACTGTTTTTCTGTACAATTAGAAGAAAAATCCCTAGCTGGAGCAAGAACCTAAGCAGGTTATTGTCAGAAATAGTTTCTCTGTTCAGATGGAAGTTCCCATTAGCTACATAATCTCTGAAAAATTAGCTGTATGAAGTCAATTTTTATGGAAATCAAGCACAGTAATTTCTGTCTTTTCTTTGATTGAGAGGTAAAAACGTTCCTAAAAATTAAAGCAATGATTTGCTTGTATGTGCAATGTGTCAGAGAGTAGGAAATATAGGATAAGGGGAAAAGTATCTTTTTTTCTTCCCCCAACATCTCTTTATTTTGCCTTCCTTTTCTTGACTTATCGGCATGTATTGTTGATATTGTTCCAAAGTTTGGGTCTTAGAGCATTTATCTAGGAATTTCACAGATCACTGAATAGAAGTTACACATTTACAGAGGACTATTGCTTTCCTTTTTTATGTATCCATAGCCACAGATTTGTGTCCTAGAAAAAAAACGCCCCCAGTTTAAATCAAATATCTACACCTTTCTGTTTTACTTTCACCCACCCTTCACTGTGGTACTACATGAACTTGCAAAACCCGTGCTAGAGCTCTCCAAGTATTTTTCAAATTGTGTGGACAATCAGAATGCCTTTCATTTTGTTCTTAAAGATGTTGATGTATTTTATAGTGAAATTTAACAAAACAGATTCCAAGTTTCAGTGTTTTAATGCTGGTCGTGGAAAGCTGAGCCATAACTTCTTGATGTAGGCCTCACTGAACCCCAGTGAGGAGGGTGTGTGGAATCATCACTGGTTCAATTATTTTTGTCTCTAGCTTTCTGTTATCGTAAATTGCAAAGAATTTCCTTACTTTAGTTCCTGACCTTTCAGGGAATGTGAAAGAGTATGTTATTTGTACTTCTGTAAAAAATACTCAAAATTTTCATTGTATATGCTACTCTTCCACTTCTCTTTATGCCATATGTTGTATTGCTAATGTTTTGTTTGCAATATCTTTTCCAGGTCTAGGATTCAGTATTGCAGGAGGGGTGGGAAACCAACACATCCCCGGAGACAACAGCATTTATGTCACCAAGATTATTGATGGGGGAGCTGCACAAAAAGATGGGAGATTGCAGGTTGGAGATAGACTTCTTATGGTAAGTATGACAAATTTAAATCCCATTTATTTAGCTGAAAATTATTTCATATAAGGACTTTCAATCACAAAGCATCTTTCTGGAGGTAACCAAAACAACTGGTATAATAATTAGATTTCTATCGTCCTCATTTTTTCCATTTTTGTTATATATTTCTGAGACTGAAGTAAAAAAACCATTCCTCTGGAAAACCAACATTTTATGGAGGCAGTGTGTTATATTACATTGACAAACCTTTTATGGAGAAGAGAATAAATGTAGTATGCAGATAAGCATAACAAGTCAAAATGCTCCATAAAACTTAAGAGATTTTAGACAAACTGTTTGTTAAGGTAGTACTGATTCTACTGTTTGTTGTAAGCAATTTGAAAGGTGTCAAAACATGCCAGTAACTGACTCCCATGCAGCAACTGTCATTGACTACCTACATTTCAGTACCTGCAGGAATGCTTTATGTATATGTTCCACGTAGACATTAAAAAACCCCAAACATTTTCCACATTTTCCCTTGAGGAAGTGTATTCTTCTGGTGGAACTCAATTCAGGAAATTCTTCCTGCTGTGTGCCATGCTGGTTCATTGTTTCTTATAATGCTTTCCCACTCACAGAGTTTGTTTAATTCTACACTGAGGGGGAAATCCTGACCCTGGTGAGTCAGCACAAGATAATCCATGTCAAGTTGTATTCATGTCAATATATTTGCATATATTTCAGCAGCTAGAGAAATATTTTTTAAATAAGTGCAATGAAAAGGAACTTGTACTGCATTAGCCCTGTTTTGTGATGTGATATTTGAACAGTAAAAAATTGCCTCGACCTTTTTTGTGGCCTGTGAAGTTGTGCCTAATTGAGGTTTTCTTTATTTGGCTAGGGACACTCAGTTCAAGTCACATATGAAGATGACCATTAATTTTATACGTATTACTAAACAGAACTGGAAAGGCACTTGGTTGCTGGGTTGCTGACTCTTTGTCTTTTCTAATTAACCCAAATGGGTAGATAAAACAGCTTAAGGATCAACTGGTGTTAGCAAAACCAGAGCAAAATAAAACTAGAAATTTTCTTCAGCATTTTTTCTTTGCACAATCTCAGCATAGTGAAATTCAAGTCACTGTTGGATAATGAAGTTTTGCCTTATTTTGGTGCAGAAATGTATATTTTTATTTGCCAAATTTGCACTTTAGTTATTTTGCAAATTGTTGCAAATCTGCTTCTGTTCAACTGTTGTTTGTTGCTTTTTACTCGAGAATTCCTTGCAGTTTTTGTGTTATCTACAATTTTCTGTTAGTTTACTCTTAATTTCTTCCAGGTCACATGAGGTAGTAAATATACATATATATATATAAAGAAATCAAATAGGTTCAAACTCCCCAAATTCACCCTCTCCAGTGTAATTGGATCAGAATTGATTTACATAGAAATATTTTATATACTAAGGTGCATAAATTAATTCTTTTCAGATTTTTATAGGTGTAATCTATTAAGCATCTCAGCCTTCAACCTGTGATTCACTGCAATCATATATAGATGTTTCTTCATTGTGACGAGTTTATACTTCTGAAAACGAGCAGAGATCATTTGCATTATGTCTGACATCTTTGTTCTTCTTTCTGTTCAGTCTGGACTGTTTCTTTACTAAGGGTTGTCTCCTTTTATCACTGCATGTAAAATGAGCAAAAAAAAAAAATCATTCCAAGTATTGCTTTCCTCTCGTTGTAGACTTCCAGACCAAGCTTTTCATTGTTGCATGAGAAAATACTAGTCAGCTTACTCTTTGTATACCTTAATCATTACATATTTGGAGATATGTTTACAAGATCAAAATCTGTTTCTAAAATTCATGCAGATTGCAGACATGTTCCTTAGTTCTCTTCAACAAGACCCTGGTTTGTTTATAACTTCTGTACCTTCAGTATTTTTCTGTCCTAATTTGTGAATTTTCTGTCCGTTCATGGCATTAACTTCATGTTCCTTTATGAGTAGTGAGTGAAAAAATTAATTACTTTCTTTTGGCAGTGTTTCAACACAATATTACCCTTTCAACACAATATTACCCTTGTCATCTATACAGTCCTACTTCTGCTTCTGATTTCTTATTGATTATACATTTGAACTGTTCCTCCTTTTTTGCTTTTTGCTTCTCAGTAGTGCATCTTTTCTTGATCTTTGGTTTTTTCCGTCATTCTCCCTAGAATTCAAAAGAATTTGTCATCCTTCTAGAATTCCCAGAAGCTGCTAGAGAGCTTTCTTAATTTTTATATCTGTGTTCTTATAATTTTGGGTGAAATGTTGTCAGATCCCAAAGAAATTGCAAATCAAATTAATATAATTTAAGATGTAATGAAAGTGTAGATCCAAAATAAAAACTAATATTGAAATGTAAGACAATAAGGGGCCACCTGAGCATTTTGCAGCTTGATGATCCTGCTATTACTAAATGCAGATTGCACATAGTGTGTTAAGCATTTCAGAAGATGTATTATATAAATAACACATTGTGATTATTGTGAAATCTGTACAAGGGCATGTTTTGCAGTTATGTTTCTGTGGCACTAAGCCTGCACTGAAGACTTATTAACCTGAGCACTTGCACAGGAAAATGCTCCATTGTAAGAGTATCCCGAGGTACCTCTTTGGAAAATTACTGGTGAAAGCATGAGTGTTTTAACCAAAAACTTAATAGTTTTTCTAGGTGTGTATGAAAGAAAAAGACCAGAGCTCTTCTCTGAAGACTTACAGCTCGGAGAAAAATACTCCCTCACTGTGTTCTGGTGGTAATTCCTGTGGTAATGTCTCCTTCCTGTGGTGGTAATGCCAGCGGTGGGAATCCCACTGCAGTGGGTGGCAGCTTCTCTCTGCAGTGGAAGGGAGCACAAGTAAACCACATACAGAGCATCACAGACCACCGTGGTAATTCAGGGCAAGGTACAGGGCCAGACAAGGTTGCTCAGGGATTTATCCAATTGCATCTCAAAAATCTCCAAGGATGGAGGTTGCAGACCCTTTCTAGGGAACCTCTTCCACAGCTCAGCTGTCCTCCTGAGGAAAATACTTCTGATAACCTGTTTGACCCTCTCTTGTTTCAACATCTGCCTGCTGTCACTCATCCCGTTACCCCATGTGACTCTGAAAAGCTTAGCTTTGCTTCGATGATCTTCCCACAAGCACTGGAGATCTGTTATTAGTTGTCTTCAGAGGAACCCCTTCTCCAGGCTGAAAATGCCAAGATCCCCCATTTTCTCCTCAGCAGGTCAGCTTTCCATCCCCAACCATCCCAGTAGCACACCTCTCAACTTGTATCCTTTTGTTATTTTTCCTGTAGTGCAGGAAACAAAACTGAACACAGTTTCCATTTACAGGCTAATGAGTGTGAACTGTTGGGGAATAATCCTTTGCTTGTTCTCCAGCCTCTGCTCCTGTTCATCCAGCCCAGGATGCTCTTGTCCTCTTTGCTGCCAGGACACACAGCTGGCTCATGCCCAGCTTGCCATCCATCAGGAGCCCCAAGCACTTTTCCATGGAGATGCTGCCAGGCTGTCAGTGCTCAGCCTATGCTGTTGACAGGAGTTAGCTTATGCCAGGGGAAGGATTTACTGTTTTCCTCCTCCTGAACATCATAAAGTCTTCTTCAAGCCCTTCTTCCAGGCTGTGGCAGCCCTGCCTTTGAGTATCTCACAGTGAAATGAAGCATCACCTCCAAACATGATGCACATCTCACCTCTTCAAGGTCACTGCTAATGATGATCAGAAGAAGCTGAAAAATTGTTTCAGTTGTTACAGCTCAGATAATAATTACCTTTTTTTAATCTCTTACCATCATCCTACTTTGGACAAATTTTTTATCTACGGAATGAATAAATGAGAAATCAATATAAAATTGGTACTAGTTTTTTACAAGTACATAATAAGACTAATTGCTAGAAACAAGGCATTTTTCAGGGAAAATGCAAAAACAATTAGGGTTTAAAGGAAAATTTAAGTTATTATTTATCTTTTTATAACTATTATCTTTTCTAAAATATATCTCATATGCCAAAATACCCTTTCAAGTTTGGTCTGTATCCTGTTGCTTCTTGGCCCATGTAGTCACAGAGATCAGTGACTGTATAACAAGAGATTTAATTTAATTCTGTTTTCTTGATGAAAACAGAAGGAAGAAACAGGAGTTAAGGAGTCACTTTCCTTTTCAGAAATTCATGCTTCCTATCTGAAAAAAAGAGAGTTTTTTTCTGGTAATTTCAGAGGACTGCATGGGGTTGTGATTGTGCAATTGTTGATGTGTTCCTTATAGGGTCTCCTACCAGTGTGTGTGTTTTTCAGATTGTGTATGAATGCAGGATCACGTTTGCATTAAAGTGCATAAAATCAGAGCATGGAATTCGAGATGGATCGAGATTAGTGTTTGGTTGTGGTCAGAGGTGTTCTTTTAAAGTGAATTTGTCTGTCTATGTGGGATCATCTTTCAGAAAACAGCCCAGCACTTGTGCAACTAACTCACAAGTCCATGACATTGTTATTATTTAGTTAATGAGTACAGATTTATGTCCTTTGTACCAATGACTAGTCTTCATCACTAGAAAGCATTTCACTTTTTGCAGCCTTCTAAGTCAGAGAGTTTTGAAAAAGGCCATCAGTGTTCTAGCAGGCAGGTTGTAGGTGTTTACTGGCAAATGTTCAGCCAGGAAAATCCACTGTCTGAATGAAAAGCTGAAGATACAGAAAAGCAAACATTACCACTGGCAAGGTAAAGATCACCCCTTTGTCTCATTCACTGAGTGAATCAAATCTTTCTTAGCCTAAATCAATAGAGGAAATGAACGAATCCCCTTTCAAAAGGAAAATTAAATAAGACAGACTTATTCCTCTGGAGCTCTTTTTCTCATATCAGCTTACATTGTTCTGAATGAAATTATTCTTTAGAGCACTTGTACAGTCATTTTGGGGATTCAAAGATTTTCTAGCTGCTTTTTGGGGCTTTTGATTTTCAGTATGAATCTAGGAAAATGGAAAACTTCCAAATAAAACATTATTGCTTAGGTTTATACTTCATTGCCCTGATTATGCTATTTAGGAAAAACAAAACAAAATAAAACAAAACAAAACAAAACAAAAAAAAATCAAACAAACTAACTAACAAAAAAAAAAAAAAAAAAAAAAAAAAAAACACAAAAAAAAACCCAAAAAAAACAACCACACAAACAAACAAACAAAAACCCCCAAAAAACCAAAAATAAACACAAAAAATCCCCAACAAACAAACAAAACACACCCACAAAATAAAATACAACAACAAACAAAACAAAACAAAACAAAAAAAAAAAAAAAAAACAAACACCACCAAAAAACCAGTCTTTTTATGTCTCTTTGGCATCATTTCTTATTGATTTCCCCCTCACTCAAATATCTTCTTTGATTGGACTTCTATCTTGAATTTCCTTCTCTACTGCTATTTTATTTCTTTCCCTTATTGGTTTGTTGTGCTGTTAGTATGACTTACATCACATACTTCCTATTTAAAGAAAAAGCTTTCCTATTTTTTTTTTGTCCTTCAGATGCTGTTTGCACTTTTAAATTTTCACTGCATGGAACTTTTCCCATTAGAAAAGCCCCACTTATTCCATGCCTTTTTTCTTTCTGACTCCTCTTCTTTGGTTCCTGTCACAGCATTTTTTGTCTCACATATACAACTTTGTGACTAAACTGACCATTCAGATAAAGATCCTTCTTAGCATTTGCCTTAAGGGATTTTTTCTCCTTAATTAATTGCTACTTAAATTGGCTTCTTAGATCCAGAAAGTTGTCATGCAGTACCCATTCTACCCACTCAGAATTAAGTCAGCCCTTCTGCACTAAAATTCAGCCTCTCAGAGGATTGCATGCTATATACATTTTGATTTCTTACTTTGTGTGCATCTCCCACTCTTCATCTTCTTTACCTCTAACTCAATCCTTTATTTGCAAGCTATATGCAAATATATATGATGGTATCTCTACAGGAGGACGTAAAGCTTTGCTATGATGCATTTATTGGGCCAAACCACCAAAAAAGCCAGATTTAGTACTTACAATTCTGTTAAGATAGGCTTCTTTTATGTCAGAAATAGCTTCAGAAATAATCTCTCTTGGCATGAATCTCAACATAAAAGTAAACAACAACATCGTATTTCCTATTATTATCTCTGTGCAATGTTTTAAGGAATGATGTCCAGAGATTCCCCTATGGAAAAGATTACATACTACAGTCATCTTACAATAATACCTAGGGGGCTGAACAATAGAATTCTTCTGAGTAGTCAAGTTTTTTGTATATCAGAATACATACAGATGTCTTTATTTGTGATCATTGTTTTATGGTCAAAAAGTAGAAAATATATTGATAGGTACACATAGGATTATTAATAGGAATTGCAGATCTAAAGCAAGGACTGTCTTCTGAAGGAAACCTGGAAGTGCAAGTCTAAGCTGGTGTTGACAAATGACTAAGGAAGGTGATCTGATCTCTTCAAAGAGCTCCCACTTAAAAGAGACCTTATGGCATCATTGAGGATCTTTGTTTTTGTAAATGAATCAACAAGTCTGTTTGTTTTCTCTAGATGTACATTGAGTCTTTCTTTATTTCTTTACTGAGAACTAAGCAGTCCAGGACAAAATTATTTTATATAACCTTTGCCATGACCTCAAGGATCTTTAAGTGTATGAACAGAAACATAAAGCTGAACTGCATAGGCATTAAATCTTAGTTTAGAATTGCTTGAACTCCTTAAGTCTTAACTCCCAGATTTCAGTAATTTGTACACTGTTGCTAAAATGCCTGTCCCATAATGTTATTGTCAGAGAGAAGATGCAGGACCTGCTGTATCAAATGTATCTTGTTTCTATGTATCATGCTTTACTTTCTGTTTCTAAAATGGCTTTTTGTTTTCTTTACTGCACAACTGTGACATCCTAGTATCTTGTGATGGTTTTTCTATCAGCTAGGTTTACTAAAAAAAACCCCAACAAAATCCAGAAATTAACACCTTTGGATAAAAAGTTACATCAAGTCAATTTGTGTCATAATTGTGTTTATTTACTTCTAAAAAGACCAAAAAGTCAAAGCCCAGACAGTTCTAAGATATTTCATTTTGTGTGTGTTTTTTTTGACTGAGAACGTTTTCTTACAGCAGCTGTATAGTGGGTGGGGTTATATGAGATTTTCTCTACTTCAAAAAACAGGATGAAACACAAGAAGGTAGATACAATGTACAGATAGCGTGGGAAGGAGAAGAGGTAAAGGATAACCTTGTAGTCATCTTTCTAAAATGTGTGAATCTGAAGTGTCTGGCAGGTTTGAAATACATAAACAAGAAAGGCATCATTTCAGTCACTTCTTCCTACCAGCCTATTAACTTAGGAAATTTATTTGTTAATTTTGCCCTTTCATAAGTTATTGCTCTTCATAATAAAGAAAGATATAGAAATTTATAGAAGTTAGGTATAAGATTTTTAATTAAAGAGAAGACCTGTCAAAATACAGTATACCTTGTCAGCAGCTCCCTTCTGAGTGTTACTTTCTATTACTGCTCTTCCTGTCAAATTATCGTAATATACCTGCCATTGTCTCTTCTAATTACCCTTAAAACCAAACCTGAGAATTGTTCAAGGAAAAAGGTTTAGACAGAATCCTTACATTCAGCAATACTGTCCAATAGCAATCCTTTTTTCTTGGTGCTGATGAAATGCCAGAGTTCAAGGAGCAGCTGGACGATGCTTTCAGTCACAAGGTTCAGTTTCAGGCAGAACTGTGACGAGCGGGGAGCTGGACTCAAGGATCCACATGGCTCCCTTCCAGCTCCATGTGTTCTGTGATTCTGTTCTTTCTCTTGTCTTATGCCACACGCCTGAAACCTGGATCTACACCCTTTACTCTTTTCCCCTATCCTATAATTTCTCCATTCAGGAGGTTTATAAATTTTGTGGCAGGGACTATTTACGGTTCTGTTTCTAGGAGGACAACCTATCGTTGGCCTTCTGGTAATACAGTGGATTTATATGTGAATAAATTTTATATGCCTCTACAATAAACCACTTCTGATACTTTTCTTTTGATTTTCTTTGTGTGGGAGTAAAGCATAAATAGGCACAGCTTACTGCCACCATTTCCTTCCCTATTTTATCTGTAGTCTTCTACTCTTATCCTTGCTTGACTGTTTTTCTTTTCTAAAAAGCATAGACCTAGTACTACATTCTGTTACTTTTTCAATGTCTTTTCCCTGTTCTTTCAGAAAACTGACAAACTTTCGCAATGAAAAATACCTTTTCCCCATCCTGAACGGTCCTTTTAAAATTCCTGCACCTCATGGGTATTCTATATGCTATTTTTTACCTCTCCTTATTTCAATGGTCAGTATTGTATCAGTGATGGAAAGAGTCGGGTGTGTTGGGTATTTCTGAGGTCCCAGCTATGGAGGCTAAGAGATGAATCAGGAAGTTTATTTTGTTAGGTCAAATAATGTAGACAGTTTCTGTAACTGATGTGATGCTATTAATTTATTATTGGTGATTATACCAGTTGCAGGACATCACAATGGACTTTTCTGCTGTCAAAACCAAGCCTCTTCTTAACCGTTTTTGATTCTGTGTATCAATATTACTACATCAGTCTTTGGATATGCATGTGCTGAGAAAACTGTTTTCTACCCTGCAGCGGTATTGCTTCTATAATCTTTAGCACTCCTCGTTTACAGCAGTGGTCCAAACATTTTGAAAACTGCAAGGATGTGTCATTTTTGTGCCTGTTTCTGCATTTCAACTCACGTTTCTCATTTCTCCTTTAAGGTAAATAATTACAGTTTAGAAGAAGTCACCCATGAAGAGGCAGTAGCAATACTGAAGAACACATCAGATGTAGTGTATCTGAAAGTTGGAAAGCCCACCACCATTTACATGACAGATCCATATGGCCCACCAGATATTACTCACTGTAAGTGACTTCTGCAACTTATTGTACAAGAGATATTTCAGTTTGTCAGATGATTGTATTTTTTCATAGCTTGTTCAAAGTAGCCCATTAAAGTTTATGAAATAGCTTGGAAGGCTAGAAAATGGAATGTTTATTGCCACCGAAGTATGCTACTCTCAAGAAATATTGCAAATAATATAACTCTGCTGAAGTATTTTTGCAGCAGAAGTAGCAATGTAGAAGATATACAGCTGTGCTTGCTCCAATTAGCTGTTGTCCAGGTGATCAGACTGAAATGTAACTCTCGTGAAGATTACAGCAGTAAGTATATGTAAATGCATTTTGAAATATGATTAGATTTGTAGCCTGGAGTCCTCTGTCCACTGAAAAAATTGGAACAAGCAGCAAGCCATCTTGTACAAACTTAGTAGAAGCCTGAGGCAAATATATCTCATATTTGAATAAACTATTCTACTGAAATTTAAAAATCGCTGCTCTACTTACAAAACTTTACCTATTTTCTGTGGATATCCAATTTGCAAAGTCACAAAATGGCTTGGGTTGGCAGGGACCTTAAAGACCATCTGGATAAAGTCCCCCTGCCATGGGCAGGAACACCTTCCACTAGACCAGGTTGCTCAGAGCCACATCCAGCTTGGCCTTGAGCACTTCCAGGGATGGCACTTTGCTTTATTCTCAGTCTATCCATTCACTTTATACATGTTCAACTGGATTTTCTTTTTGCAGAGGACCAAGCATTCAATGCACATTCATTTGTCCTTGCATTCAATGCACACTCTGTTGTAGGAAAATTTGTTTAAATAGTATTGTAAAACTCAGTGATAAATATCCCATAGGAAGGGAGGATATCCTCATTTTAAAACAAACTGATTTCAACCAGGCTGTTGTATCCTTGCACTCAAAAATATCTAGGCAGATGTCCAGCACTCAGGTGGAAAGATGTGCATCCAGGTGCATCCCCAGGACTCCGTGGGGTGACTATGTACAAGGCTTGGTGGCTGGCTGAGGAGTCCTTATCGTATATATACGTATTTTATGTTGACAGCCTCCTTGCTAGAGTGCTTTTGTACTCCTAAGGAGATGACAGCAATAAGGATCTTCTACCTCTGCCATCTGTCCCTACTATGCATGTCTGTAGGATTTACTCACATCTCTGCTGTCTCCTTATTTGAGTGTCCTAGGCTCCAACCTAGTCTTTGTCTCCCACCACCATCACCATTCAATGGCTTGAATATTTGTTTTAGTTTGGGTGTAGGCTTTCCTGGCAAGTTGCATGTAATTATACTGACTATTGATGACTTATTGGTGAATCTAGCTTTATCGATACATGCCATAATCTTGTACCAGTCCTCCTGGTGTCCATACCCAGGCATTTCCATTCCCTTGTCATTCACAGCAATCTCAACATTTCAACTGCACTCTCTAGGCCCCTGGTGCCTGTTGGTCTAAACAGTTCATTACTGAAAACTCCCTTTCTTCGTTGGTTGTTCATTAAAAACTGTCTGCTTTGGGCTCAACTACCAACAGGGACCAGCTGCACCATCTAGCAACTGGATGGAAATGGAATTTTTGACAAGATCTTCAGCAGTCGATCCATACCCATCTTGATTTCCTGCTAATAATTCTGTGGGCACTGAAGGCAAACTAAGGGTGGGGAAAAGGGCAGTAAATGCTAAGGATTTAAATTTTTCTGCACTTTTCAGAGTTACTATTGTGGACTGACAACATTGAGGGACAAGCTAAATATCCTAAATCCTCCTTATTCAGTCTGCTCCATGAAAACAGAAGGGGAGCTTTTGTAACATGCATGTCAGTGGTATGCTCAGCCATGCTGAGGATGCCTGTTTGGTTAGCAAATGTTACGACAGATGGCAATCATGTTGTTCAGTAGCAGCCTGGTCTGCATCTTAGCAAAGCCCAGGAAGTAAAAATGCTATAGACATCCATATCCCATCTCCAGCTTTATAATACTTTCAAAATAATAATTTTTTAGTTTTAAAACAGTGTGTTTTATTATGTCAGATTATAGATCAGCAGCATATGAGAAGACAGAACCAATTCCAGCGGGAGAGTAAAGGTTGAAAAGATTTGCAGTAGCCCTTCCCAAGCTGTTGGTGCTTACAGATTCATTTATCCTCAGGGAACCTTTCATTATACCTACATGTTCAGAGCATTTCAGAATGCTTAATGGCCCTTCCCTGTAGAGAGATTCTGCTTTGAAGCATTCTGTATCTCAGCATCTGAAAAAAAAGACTGAGACTAATACTAGAAAGTTTAGCTGTCTTCTTCTCATGAGAAAATTAATCACAGCTCATTGCAGAAGCATGTAACGTGGCTTTTCCTATTTATCCTTTCTTTTTCTAATTAGATTAACTAGAGCTAGAATATAACTATTACTGCATCTCCCTAGTCACAAATGTCCCAGATCACTTCAGAATAGCAAAAAGCACACAAACAACAAAACCTGCAAACCCTATATATAAAGAGACAATACAATATTATAACTTTCATCATTAACCATTAAAGTGTAAGTGATTTGCATCCATTTTCTTTTTTAAGTATACGGATTTACTGTGGTCTAAATGCCATCTATGTTGGTACTGAAATTTCAATTATACTGGGGATTTGGGCACCTTTAGTAGATCACAGCTTTGAATGTGTACGTAATTCTTGCCACACATAAAATTCCTGCTCTTATCCTGCATTGAGTTCTTGCTGTATTACTCCCTTTACTGCACGCTGGAGCCAAAAAGAGTGCTTTTAATCTCATTCTTTCCTAATTGCATGTCCTTCTGCAAGTTAGTCCTAAGTGAAGAAAATTTTTCCTGTCTCCCAAAGAGCAGACCTATTCAGGCTCCCTCTTTAGGAACTTAAGATCCTCTAAAGAATTAATTCCTTCCAAATAAGCCAGCATTACTACTACTACTACTACTACTATCACTATCACTATTATCATTATTATTTTTATTATTATCAGTAAAACCCCAGCTGTTAATTCTTTCTTGTTATATTTTAAGCTAGGATTGTTTGTTTTGATCTTACAGCATTGAGCATGTTCTTGGTACTTAAATCAAAAAAATGATGTTCTTGTGTCATCTAATGAAACATCAAAGTTGCTTACTAGAAATGTTCATTTTTACCATCAGCTTATTCTCCACCAATGGAAAATCATATACTCTCTTCTGGAAACAATGGCACTTTAGAGTACAAGACATCCCTGGCGCCTATCTCACCAGGAAGATACTCACCCATTCCAAAGCACATGCTTGTGGAGGACGACTACACCAGGTCAGATGCTTCTCTTTATTTGTTGCCTTTCATGCAATTGTAAAGGACCTAAGTTAAGCATTCAGTGCATCTCAAATAGAATACAGTATGCTGTACATTTCTATTCAGCCTTTTCTGGTTTTATTTTTTTAATAATCCCCAAAGAATTGTGACTACTGTATGGAAGTACAGTAGCAGAATTGTATGTATGTAGTTAATTTCAAGGTAGAAGAGACACACAGGAAAATGCTGGGAGGGTTCTTTTATGCCTTTAGATGAACACTGAATGTCACTGATGAGATAGTGTGTATTTATCTTTTTGTTTGAAGAGCACTACCATTCACCTAGGAGTTGTTCAGTTTGGAAAATGAGCCCTCATTATAATGTCTAGTGCCACAGAAAATGAGAAACTATATATATATATATATATATATATATATATAAATTTTTTTTGTGCTGGGAGGGGGCTGTTCTCATCCTCTAACCTGACTTGCTGTGTCTTACAAGTGAAAGAATCTCACCCACTTATGTATTCATCAGCTTCATAACCCACTAATTTGCATTTAATTTTTCTTGTTGCATGCGATTACTATCTCAAGCAGCTTAACTTGTTGGATCACACAGATTCAGAGTAACTAAATCATGATACAGTGTTTAATCAGGACATAAATGTGCGGAAACCACACCTTTCTTCCCTCTCTGGTTAAAAGAGTTTCCCTTTTGTTTTGATTGAGAATGCGAAGCTCGAATTGATTTCCTTCAACTTATTAGACATTCTGTTAGGATGGATTTTCTCCAAATGGTTCCAAGAAGTTGCAATTTTAATTAACAGTTAAAACATTGATTTTTTTTAAATCTGCAGCTATGTTTTTACCTGACCTAATAATGATCTCATAATTTCTCAAATACCCATGTACAGGGTGAATATCAGTATTAAAATACCTGGGTTGCAACAATGAAGGTTTTGTCAATAAGCTTGAATTGTCTTTTGTACATATAGAATATATATAGAAGAATATGGCTGAATTTTCTTCTTCTATAATGAGGTGTCAGCACCACTATTACTGAGAAAGAGTTAGAGAAGTTTAAAACCAGCAAAATACCTGCAGCCTTAAAAGTAAATAATAGCTAAGGATATCAGAAAGTCACAGAAAGCGAAGAGATTAATTCTAAAAAGGGAGATAAGCTGTCCTGGCAATGAAAAGACCATTTAAACAGTTAGAAGGTTTGTAAGGTGACAAAGAAGTGTTTTTAGTCCTGTTTCTTTGTGTTCATGTAGCTGGCTTTAACTTTCTAGTTACTTCTGGGAAAAAAAAAAAGAAAAAAAAAAAAAAAAAAAAAAAAAAAAAAAAAAAACCAAAAAAACAAAAACAGTATAGAAGGGAAGGCAGTGACACTCTTAGCCCAATAGTTTAGCAGGTATCCAGTAGAAAACCTACAAGGAACCATGCAGGATATGTATTGAAATGAATTAGGATGTGCTTTTGTCCTTTTTTTTTAAGGAAGAAAGATGCATTCCTATGCTGATATTTTTAGAATGTTTTAAAATAAGTTAGTTGTGCTGGTTTAGCTCATGAGAGAAAAATGAAATACTGACAGTCTGTTTCTCGTCTGAGGTATTCACACCAATGTCCACTTTGTATTATTTGGAGGGAAAAACATGAATCCCCAGAGAAGCTCTATTTAGTGTGTGATACTCCACTCCTGTGTTCTTTTTCCTGTCTGGATTTCCAAATTAACGTGTTGCCTAATGAGGGTCTGGTATCCAAAGTCTTCTTGTGGCATTGGCGCTATTGGCAGGAGCTGCTGACTCTGCGAGTGTGACCTTCTGTGACAGGCGTGTGGCAGCAGCAGAAATAAGGGTGTCAAGTGATGGGAGCAGGCTCTGAATGCCACAGCACAAATCAGATGGAAATCCTGTATTTCTGAACAAGTGTTAGCTCTGACCTATTGAAAAGGAGGAGGCTGTTATGAGCTTCATTTTATGAGTGGTAACAGTCAATATGCTACATCAGGAAACAAAAGCACAAAGAGAAAACAGAGTCGTAAGACTCTTCTTGCCATTGCATTTCCTCACTGGACACATACATACATCTGAGAGACACCCAAGCAAGAGACAAAGACCAGTTTTCTTCTCTGACTACAATGACTGAGAAGCTCTGACCTTAAAAACCAAACCGCTTAACCCTTAAATGCTGCTGAGATTTTTTTTTTAATGTCTATGTATCTAATTATTGCCTATTAATTCAAGTGGGGCTACTGAAATGCAGCAGTTAATCCTCACAGTCATTTTCACAGCTATAAACTCAGAATAGTGAATGCACTCTTTCTGTTCAATGCCATAGGATTTGCTGATGAGCCTGCTATTAAAATAAGAAGATATTTGGGAAGTCTTAGCTGCTGACTGATTTAGAAAATCTTTTGGGAATTCAATTATCATATTGATAACTGTAGTAAAACCTATAGATGCCTTGATTATGGCATTTACAATTAGGTTTTCTCACATAATGTTTTATAATTAAGATGTTTGCCAACTACTGCAGTGCTGTCCATTAAAACTACCTGGTTCCTGCTGTAATAGGTTTACAGAGCTAATTTACATTGTGCTCACATAAGGAAATTTATTACCCATGCACTCTTGCAACACTTTTGGCAGATTTTCGTTTGTGCCAACCACAAATATTTGGAACAGTAACTGCTCCACTCAAAAAAGCTTTTGCAATTTTGGAATTCTCTGTATAAGTGGTTTGAGTAAAGCAGATGACAGGCTTTCCTTTAACCTACTTGTGGTAATGAATCTATCAGTAAAGCTTAAATGGTTGAACATTCAACTCAATTTGCTCACTTCCTTCTGCTTTTTGGTTTTGTATTTTTTGTTTGTTATGTCCAGTTCTAGAGGGTTTTTTTAACCTAAATACATCTATTTTTTCTAACAAAAATAAGTGTTTCAATTCATAAAAATTTATATTTTTTGGTCTGATATTGAATCTGTGCCTGGAAAAAATTAAGTTCAGCCTGTGTAAAAAATAGGCTAATCTGAGCACAAGGGAGAGAAAAGTAACAAATCATCTTCAGCCATAAATTTTAATGAAGCTGAATGTTGTCTCTTAATTACTGAATTTTTTTAAGTTATGTGCTTTTTTGGTACAAAATAATATCAGTGATGGGCATATTTTACTTTATGATTTTTCTGGATTTACTTTAAATTCATTTAGAATGGAAACTTCGGCTTCCTGTATTTTTTACAGCAATTATCACCTTTTAAATTAAATTGAATAACACAAGTTCAGGTTAGTAGAATATGGGATCAAAGGTGGATAAAAACAATATGTCAAATGATTCCATCAGTATACTTGGCCGTGTACTTCCGTCAGTACACTTCACTTGCTTGTTTTAGTTTCTAGCAAGATTAAATTGTTGTGCAGGCAGTGCAGGGCAGTGCATTGATTGTGGTCCTGACCAGCCCCTGATACTGCTAGAGGGGAGAAGCAGGGTTTGTGGCAAAGGTGGTGATAAATAACAGCTGGGATCAGAGTGACCATGACTTGGCTTAGTTCTTGATTCAAAGGCGGTCTGGAAAGATAGTCAGCAAGTTATGGCTGTTAAGATTTCAGAAGAGCAGACTTCAGCCTTTTTGGAGAGTTGCTTAGCAATATCTCTTGGGATGCTGCCATGAAACATAGGGCCCATGAAAGATGGATGGTTTCTAAATAAAACTTACTGAGAACTCGGAAGGAGCCATCTTGGTGAGCAGAAAGGAGGGGGACTCAGCAGAAGGCCTTCATGGCTGAGCAAAGAGCTTTCTGATGACCTAAAATGCAAGATACACACCGGTATTGCTTGACTACATAGTGACAAAATTAGAAAGCTAATTGATTTGAGCTAAGACTTACCCTCAGGGGTCATAAAGGAAAACAAAAATGATTCTGCAGATGAGTGCTACTTTAAAAATGAAGGTAAAATTTGAGGAAGGAAAAAGGTGATGAATAGAAGCTGATGTAGTGACAGATAATATAGAAGAAGCCAAAGTACTCAACAACATGTTTGCCAGGCACTTAAGGTAAGTGCCAGAAGGTAATTGGACTAGTCAGCATAGATTGACTAAAAGCAGTCTGCGTGCTTGTCCAGACTGGTTGACTTTCCTGATGAAATTTCTAACTGCTTGGATGAGGGGAGAGGACTGTCTGTGCTTCACCAAGCAGTGCCACAGCACAGGTGCTGCCTTGAGCAGGAATGCCTCTTTGCTGAGGGAAAACACAGCTGACTCCAAAGTCATACCTGACCCTGTCATAACTCCCACTAATGTGCATCTGGGATCTGCTGTGAAGCACATGGTAATTCCTTTTCTCCACCAGTTGTCATGGGGAGCGGCTGCAAAGGTATTTCTCACACCTCTTCTGTGGGCAGGAAAAGCTGTAACATGGGGAGCACCCTTTAAAACTCTTCCAACAGCCTCTCATCCAAACATGAGGAAGTGTTGGATGAACATGTACAGCTAATCAGGAAGAAAATATGGTTTTTAATGGTTTGGAAGCCTTGTGGATAACCTTTTGGGTTTCTCCTGGATTGTGGGCTGTCTTACCCTGCTAGTTAGCCTTCTCCCAGCATGGCTGTGCTCATTTGCATGCAGTGCTGTTGGTAAGGCTTTAGACACAGTCTCCTACAGCAGGCTTTGGAAGCTGAGGAAGAGTGGACTAAAAGAAGGAACTCAGTTGGGAACTGACTTAACCAGCAGGCTCAGAGGGTGATGGTCATCACTTGGCATGTGTCAAGTGGTCAGTGATGAGCAGAGGAGCTCAGGATACTGAGGGCGTCAGTGAATATCTTCATCAATGACCTAGATCATGACACACAGTGCACCCTCAGCAAATTTCAGGAGGATAATAAACGAAGAGGGAGTGGTTAACGTGACAAATGGCAGAGCTGTATTCTAAAGGGCTCTTGATATACTTGAGGACTTGGCTAGCAGAAACCTCATAAAGTTCAGTAAGAAGTCTGTATCTCAGGTGAAAGAGCTGCACACACTTGTGCAGGCTATGAGCATCTGAACTGCAGCTTCACTAAAAATGACCTGGATGTTACTGCAGACATCAAGCTGAACATGGACCCAGAAGTGCACTCTCCTTACTAATCAGGTAATCAGCATACCAGGCTATCTTTGGTATCTTTGGAGCAGAAAAAATCTGTTCTTTTCTAAAAACCTCTGACCAGTTCCCGTTCTTTGGCTTCAGGAGGGTTGTGAAGAGGGTCTAACATATTCTGAGAGCCCTAAATCACATGGAGGTTGGAGGGGGCGTTGGGGGAATTTGGGCTTGTGTAGTGTTGTGAGGAGGAGATTAAGGGGCAGTCTAAGAGGACCCTATGAGCCCTCAGTAGCAAAGATGATGAAACCAAACTCTTCTGAGTAGAGAAGCACCAATAGAAACAGGAATTGGGTTTGGATATTCTGATTTCAGTTTGAGAAGAAATTAAAACATGAGATGGATAGAAAAGTGCTGGAGTAGTGCCTGCTAGGAAAGGCTGTGAAATATCCACCCTTTGAAATTTTTGAGAACTGGCTTGGTAAAATCTGGTGTTGTCAATAGTCCTGATTCAAGCACAAGATTGGATCAGATGGCCTACAGAGATGCATTCCAATCAAATTTTATATGGTAGTAGTAAGAAAAAAAGATACTTTTTTGTTTTTGTCATTTTGTGGAATGTATTACTAATACAGCAGAGAGAGATGTTACAATTTTCTCTTTAGTGTATTTCTGCCTTCCTATTTTCAGTAGTAATAAAATTATAGACTAAAAATCTTGTAGCTTTTACATACTAATTTCTTCTGTCTTTAATGAACAAAGCCAGGAAAAGTTCCATAAAAAAAAAGAACCACCATCTTGAGTTTTTACTTCCTTTTTAGCTTCAGATAATGGTAACATCAAACTTCTGTGCTTCAGCTGATAAAAAATTCACTTTAGCATTTAACTCTGGCTAGATATTAAAGATTCATAGATAAAAAAGCTGAGTTATCTGTTTTGCTATGTAAAGCATGTTTGATTTTTTTACATGTGTTTTTGCAAAATAGCATTTTCTGGGTGGGGAAGAGGTGCTGGGAATTGGGAGAGAAAAGAGAATCATTAACTTGAAGTCTCAGGGGATTTTTTTCCCTGTATAGAAAGTAGCATTCCTCAACTATTTCTTAATTACTTATCTAAACCTGCTAGTTGAATTGACAGCGTTTTATGGCAACACTTTTAAGTTTCTGTTGACACACAGATTTCACCTTCCAGTATTAAACCATTACAATGAATACTATGCTTTGTGTGTTATAAAATGATCATTAACTGTTTTCTGATGATGGTTTTAGGAAGAAAAGCAATAGGATAAAAGAACTGCAGCTTTTAACAGTGAGTCCCGAAAATTGATTGTTTGGGCTCTTTAGAGTTAACTTAGGTCGCGAGATATTCTGCATGTTTCAAAAGTGTGCATTTGCTGAAAGGGGTCAGCTGCATTTCCTGTCAGTCCTTGTGTGCCAACAGAGTTTACACTCACGTTTCACAGACAAGGTCTTTGCCTGCTTAGGTAGAAGTGTCAAATGAATTTTACACCACATTTAGTGTTACTATATGCGTGATGAGTAAAAGATACATAGAAGGCCACTGATACAGTTATAGGAATGCATATAATTGTGAGCTCACAACAATCATTCACCATGCCTAACCCAAACTCAGAATATTTCCTCTACCCCAAAGAGAATATATATAGTATGTTGCGAAGACTGATGAAGCCTGTTATTTATTCCTCTTATTAAATAACTTATAAATTTGGCAGATAAGATGTTCGAGTTAATATTTTCATGGTTAGCTTTTGCTTGGGGCTGGATATTTAATCTAGGGATAGCAAAATTTAAATATTTTTTCTTTAAAAATTAGTGTAAAATATATCTATTGTTGCTTAAGTCACTTTAATTAACCACTATTATTATTAAATTAAATTGCATTTATTTTTAACCAGACCATTATGATGAGTTAAAGGATAGAGAGAGAATTACATGCCTTAGTTCATGTTCTATTCTGTTCTTTGTTTGAAACTGTTATGCTATTATATTTTAAATACCACAATATTCCATACATAGGTTTAGAAGGTTAAGTTATAGGAGCTGATGAAATGGAATCCAGACAGTATTTCAATGCATTTATGAGAGGATATGTAAAAGCCAAAAAATGCAAGTCTTTGGGAAAACTGCAGTTCATTTGTCCTCCAAAATGTATTTGATGTGTTTTTTGCAGTAGAACAGATTCTGTACTTGCATATTCTGTTCTCACACTGCAGTATATCAAAGCTTCTCACAATTTTGTCATGCTGACTAGATTATTTTAAAAAGCCTGCATGGCTGAGCACAGCATTAAATGGCCAAAGCTAGTTTTCCTCTCTACTTATTTCTTCCATCCCTCTCTGATACAGGAACATAGTCAGGAGGGATTCTGTTCTGTGCTCCGAATGCCCAGTCATGTCACATTTTAATATTAAAGAGACTGGAGGAATAGGAGGAGTGTGTTAACAAGGGATAAGGGTGAGAATGAGTGTGAAAATACAGGAGAACTTATCACTGGTATGTGAGAATGGAAGTCATAAGAAGGGAAGACGAGCATTTAATCAGGTAAGAAAAGTTGGATTTGGAAAGGGAAGTCAGAGCAAGACAGGACATAACAGAAGAATAGGTGAAGAGAGATGAAGAAGCACTGGAGCAGGGCAGCAGTGGAGAAGGGATTTCGGGCTACTGAACCAGCCAGTCCCTCAGAGAGTGACACATGAGGTGTGGGATAATCAATGGTTGCGCAAGTGCCCTGGCCAAGGAACAGAGATACAGAGCAGGGACGAAAAGCTGCTGATAAGGTGCTGGCAGGATCAGGCTGAGGCCATCTCCCTCTAGAAAAGTGGAGAAGCACCTGGGGTTTCTGGGGTGTGCATGAAGTGGGTGTGATCCCAGCAGGCAGTCTGTCACGTTGGTTCCTTGTCCGTCTGTCTGGCGGATGGCAGCCTGCTGCTGCGACTGGTTACTCGCTGTCTCTCACAGGCAGGGCTCTCAGCTCTGGTTTTCATGTCGGCGACATACTGAATCCAATATGGTATCCCAGAATAGAATTTCTTCTTGGTTTAGTCTTTGATCAATCTAAGAAATTACGGGGTTTTTTTAAAAAACTTAGTTAAAAGAAGACTGTTGAAGTTACACATTAAATGTTCAGTTAAAGCGGAGAGGGGGGAAACGTTTATCTACATAACCTTAAATTGGACCCTTGGTGAAATACTTTCCTTAGATTGAAGCTTGAAATTGCTAACTTGCAAATGAACTCTTTTATATTTTTTGTAATTATTACACAAATTTAATCTTAAACCAATTGTTAAACTTCACAGATGTGTAATTGTCCGCCTAGAGTAAGATTTCATTTTGTTATCCAAATTTTTTTAAGTATAATAAGTCTTGACTTGGGAGAATAATTTATGTTAAAGTAAAAATTTAGTCATTATCAAGTCACAGATAATCTCTTATTCCTGAGTTATCCTTGCATATTTAAATAGGCCTGTCAGAGATCCCCAAGTAATAGGATTTGACTATTTCTAATACAATCACTGGCAGCTACTTAGTACTTAAAACCGACAAAAAAAACGAGTCAAATTTTGGAATATGCTTTAGTGCTTGTATAGAGATTTTTGAAATGAGATAGTAGGATTGGCAGTGATAACGCACACAGAAATGGTAAGTAGCCTTCAATAATGCACAGAGGAAAGGGTAAGCTGAAGTACATACAAAATATAACATGGACATGGACCCTTCATGCAGCTCTTGCCACTTGAGAAATACACCTTGGGGTGACTGTGGTTAGTTCTGTGACATTGTCAGCTCAGTACTCAGGAGCAATCAAGAAAGCAATTAAGAATGAAAATAGGACCTGATAGGAAAGGACAAGAGTGCAAAATGTAAAGGTTTTCTCTGTGAATCTGTGGTGCATTCAAGTCTTGAATCCTACATTGAGGCAACTGAAAAAAACACCTCAGAAGAGGGTGACAGAGATGAGCAGGGGTGTAGCCCAGTTTCCAGGGAGAGATAAATAACAAATAATTCCAGTATAGAAAAAAGGTGTCAGAGAGAAACAGAACAGAGATCTGCAAAGGTCCCCATGGCACAGAGAAGGCTACAGGCAAGGACTCTGACCACTTTCTTACAACTCAAGCACAGGGCGTTTACAATGCATTGCCAAATTTAAAATGTGGCAAACAGAAGGTTTTTTACGTGTTACCCTGTGTTATCAATGTGCAACCAAGTAACAGGCTTACAGTACACAAAGGTAGAGCTTTTGGGGCATGTCATGATCAGCTTGTGGGGCTCAGTGCCACAGGGGGCTGTGAAGCCTAAGAATATAAAAATGTTCAAATATGGATGGGAATAACTTCTGATTCCTGGTGGACAGGCCTACTGACTACAGTCTTCTTGGATTTAATTTCTGGTCTGTGTGGTTCGTGCTGATTTTCAGCAGCTGGGCAGGTAAGGGCCATTCTGTGCTGGTCCCTGTTTCCTGAGCAGTCACTGGGGGGGACTGGAGCCTTTGGTCTGACAGTCTCTCCATTCCTGTGGGAAACAGCCTTCTCTTCCATTCCTGCAACAGAACATCATTACTGATTTTTTTTTTTTCAAATTAAGCAGTTATTTCATTTCCTAATTCCTAATGGTTAAGAATAATGAGTGTAGAATCAGGTGTAGAATATTAAAAGTTCTAAATTATACTTCTGTCTTCCTGTAGGCCATTTCATTTGAAAACTCGATTAAAATGTTAAAATAGTATTGTGAGGAGGAACAAGGCAATCCTTAATCTTCACAACTGCACTAAAAAGCACTTGTTTTGCAGTTAAAAAAACCTCTAAGGCATATGAAAAGAGCAGTTAATAACAGAAAAGCTGTGAAATTATTAATTCTAGTATTTCCAGAAAGAACTAAGGTGCTGAGCTTCAGGTATTTTCCTCCAGCTCTTCACACTCCTCCTCTGTCTTCCATTTAGTTGAAATAAACATGTCATATGAGTCATTTGGTCTCATTTAAATTGCCAGGGCACAACATATAATAAAATCAACGATCAGTTCTAATTGCCCTATTGAACAATAAGGTATATGGTTCTCCTAGAAGGTTATTTGAATAAAAAGCTCAGTCAAAGAACATATATATAAAAAAACACTGGTTATTAGAAGTGGAAGATTTTATTTGTATTAAATTACCATTAATTTTTGGTTTTATAGGGAAGTACGTCTTAAAAAGTTCTTTGTCTATTTCCCAGCAACATTATATTAGCAAAACTAATATGTTAGATGTCTTTATGAAACTTGGATACAATTAAAAATTGCTGCTACTCAAAAGAAAAAAAAAAAAGTTGTAAACTTGTAGCTTTGGGAGATTTCTGTGCTCTCAGATTGAATTTATTTTCTCTCATATTGTTTCCTGGCTATAGCTGTGCATGCTTAATATGCTGTGAGAGCTGAGCTGGTTTCTTTCCATATCATAAAAGGTTTTGAAATTTTTTAAAACCTGAACCTGTTAACATTTAATGTGCTGTGTGTTGGCAATTGATCCCTACAAAACAGGATTCCACAATAAAAAGAAAAAAAAGTTAATTTTAAATTGAGGACCCTGCATGATGCTGAGGACAGAATGGTTTTTAAAAATGCCATTTTTTTATAACTTCTGTTCTACAATTAAGTCAGCCTGAAACAACAAAACAATGGTGATCTAAACAAGGAATAATAAGGACTGCAAACAACAAGGAAGATTTGCTTTACACAATCTGTTATTTATCTGAAATAAGTGAAACCAGTGTTAGATCAATTTTCTACCTCCCACTGTTACTGTTATCTTTTCCACTGATTAGCTCTGCCTTTCTGTGGGGATTGTGCCTCACTGCTGTTACGTCTGTACTGAATAACAATCCCTGCTTTCAATTTTTTTATTTTTTATTTTCTTGCTGGAAGAGTGACTCTGCTCTTCATGTGACCATTTAAAAGCTTACCTCAGGTGCTAAGTGACTCGATTCTCTGTCCTGTGAGCTGAACTGTCTCCTGAGGCATGTTCAAGCCATGCTATGCTGCTACTTATATTTACTACTTACATCTTCTTTTGCCTTCCCTTTGCTATAGTGTGCTTTATTCTCAGAGTAATGTAGTTGTTACTGTCCATCCACACCTGGCAGTTGCTGCTCTTATTTGTCACAAAGCTTTGTTTTTAGCTCACTGATAAAGACAGAGAACTGTGACACCTGTTTGTTACTAAATAAACAGTTTAAAGGCAGAAGGGGAGCATATCTGACTAAGAAGTTACAGTAGTAGTTATTTTTCAGAGTAGATCCACATTACATAATTACTCTTTAAAAGAGATGTTGCAATTATCAAAGATGCATACAGTAAGAGTCACACATTTGGCATTTTAAGGCGATTTTTTATGCATAGGTATTAAGAAAAATGAAGAAAATGGAGAAAAGAAATTCTATAATACAGTGCTTTGTTCTTCCTCAAAAATAGTTTCAAAAACTGCTTAGCATTTATTTTTAAATTAAACCTCTGAAGCTATACCTGCTGTATCTGAAAGAGATGCAATTGCACATAAACCACAGTGAATTAGTCCTTAAATACTATATATCTAGCCTTTACACTTTTCTTAAAGCATGCTAAATGGCATGCTGCATGTTTTTAAATTTATTTGAAGAATTAGTGCATCATAAAGTAAGGCCTCAATGTTTATGTTCAGTACGGCTCTTAATTATTTTTGCAAGAAGAGATGAGGTGACCTTGGCTGGTTTTTTTCATAATGGCACATTAAAAACTCTTTCTAAATAGCATTCTCATTATCCCATGCTTTGAGAGAGGACAATCTGTCTTTGTCATAGCCCCGGAGAAGATGTGCGAGAAAGGATTTATCAGGTGGGCTGATCCCTTCTTTCTTTGGAAAGAAGTGCCTTCTTCTTTTTGTGAGGAGAAATATAAGTGACACAAGAAAATGCTGCATTAGAACAATTATTTAATAAAGCTGGGTGGTCTTCATCATCTTTTTTTAAAGTAGGGTATTGTTTTCTTCCAGTAGGTGGCTACTATTGTAGTTAAGTACTAGTTTGCTATAGAGAAGATGAAGACTGAGGAGGATATTTGGTGACAGGCTGTTGCAGCAAGTATCTCAAATGACTTTTTGCGATTAATGGCCTACATGGAACACAGTTTGTAGGGGCAGGACGGTGATTTGCCCCATATAATTTTAATTAATCCTATAATTTTTTTTTAATCTCAACTTTCAAATATTTTTACACTACTTAATTCATATTTACTGCACCAAATTGAGAGAGAAGATAAGATTATGCTTATCCTAGACTCTGGATGTTGTGTGCTGGGGGTTTTTTTTCAAATTCTTGCTTTTCTGTGCCCATAAAGCACGTAGTCAGAGCCCAGCTATGCAGCTGGCAGTTGTTAGCCTATGCATTGGAATAGGATAGAGGCGTCTAAAGGACCAGTGCAGTCCATGCTTTCAGTGACCTTGAGGGAAGGGACATCTGGTGGGAAGTAGGTGGCTGTGGTGATCTCAGATCATTTCATAGGCCTTACACAAAGTGCACTCATAACTGGAATTAGCTGATATCCTAAATCCTCTTCTAACCAAAGAGTCCGGGTTTTAAAAGGATAAGAAGTATAAATTCCTTTTCTTAACCTTAAGACCTCTCTCTGCAGCTGAAACGCAGAGGGTATGATGTTAACTAGGTCACAACATCACTTACATAATGTCGGTGAGTACAGGACTTTATACTCAGACTTGTTCCCCTTTCCTGCTATCTTAGCACCCAGGAAGACTGAATGGAGTGAAAAATGTTTTAAAACATCTTAACATGTGCTAAATATTTTAAAATTTGCTGAGCCTCCTAAGACTATTTGTTAGCACTGTGTGTTATACTTGAAAGATTAATTTGGTGTCAATATCTAGGTAGATGTTGAAAGTTTAACTTCATTTTGCTTTTGGAGCAGCTTGTAACTGTCAATTAACAAAGAAATTCCTCATATCTACCCATCTCTGTGGCATGATTTGTGTCTCAGCATGAGGCTGGATGGTCACTGACTCATGACTCAGTGCAGTTTGAGCATTCACAATGTATCCAAGGGGTAGCAACACTCTCATGCCGTCTACAACTCAAAGACAATTAACTTGAATATAGGACACTAACAATTTTTTTATGGACTTGTTAGTGTTTTAAACCATGGAGGAGCCTACAGTTCTTATTCATCTTCCTGCACTGGGGCAATATTTCTTCAATTTTCTTAGTAGGTATCATTTATATTTGATATTTATACTTGTTCTTTCATATATTGCCTAAAAGCAAAAGACTTTTCTATGGGAATAAAAGGCAGTATTGTACAAAAGTTAAATAGAATAGGTTTTATCTGCATTTTTTTTATTGAAAGCAACAGTTGATTCAGTAAATAAATTATTAAATCCAGCCCTCTGAAACAAGTGAAATATACTGATAGAAAATGATTACTTAACCTTAAACATTTTTAAAGGGATTTTACTAGGGACTTGACACAATGCTTTATAACCAAATGAGTGACAGCTTTGTTATTTTCCTACTTGGTAATCTTAAATTGCCCGTTTTTTTAACTGTAAAGTTTTCCCTGGGAAATTCAGGTACAGAGAGTTCTCAAATCATGTGGCAGATTGCTATGAATAATGTTATTAGTGTTGAGTGAGACCAATTTTTAAGTAAAGCAGCTACTCCTTTTCCCCCAAAGGACAAACCCAGAAGCTAACAAAGGAAATTAGGTTCTCTGTATCTGCCAGCACATCCACGACTGTAATAAATTCTGGTACCTGTGAAAGTCACAGCAAAACCCACACCCGTGTGAGGTATAGTGCAGCCAGAAGAACAAAAAAAGTTCATTAACTTCTTGGCCTCTTGATATTTTCAGGCTTCTGAAATAAGATTTCTGTCTAGCTAATATTATATGACAGTGATGAAAGGCAGTGGCATACCCTGGATCTTCTGGCAGAAGCGTGGATATGATAGCAATTGACCCCTGGCACTCTTGGGAGCAGAAATGTCAGGAAACAATGAGTCAAGTTTCACAGTGTCAGTGGGCCCCAAGGTATGTCCTGGGGCCAAGGCAGGGAAGTGACAAGGTGGGAGATTCACTGTGTGTGTGGTGCGGGTTTGTTTTGCAAACTGCTCCCGCTGCTCTCCCGCGGATGGATCCCTGGCTGGTTGGCACTAAGGGCTGCATTCCCTTCTCGCCTCTCCCAGACGGCTCCTGGGAGGGCTGTGGTAAGTATTGCCTCCCCCGGGCAGGTGGCTCTAGGCATCAGGAGGGAAATTTTAGTTTTAAGATCTTACTCTTTGTATCTAACTTCACAGGCTGCTGTTTGCCTCTTGGAGCAGCACTGCAAGTGCGACGGCAGCAGCCTTGGCAGTGAGGTTAATTGTTTCAGATGTGGTCTGCATAATCAGATTTTGAAGGCTGTATCTGGAAAGAGTGCAAAGAACTCTTGAAACGCAACGAATTGCCTGCCAGTGAGATGAATTGCTCACACAGTTTGTTACCATCAGTATTATTCTGGGATATGGGTCAATTTGACAGCAGCTCTACTTGCAAACTCCCGGCTCACTGGGACAGGAGTATGTTGTATTAACAAGTAATAGGTGCTTCATCTATATTATAAATTAATGGGTAAAAATACTTCTTTTTCAGGTGACAAGCATATTTTCTTCTATGCTGTACTCAAAATTAAGATCATAGAAAGCTATGTAGATGTTAGATTAAAAAAAAAGAAAAGAAGAAAGAGTATGGGGCAGAATGCCTCACTTTCTCAACATCAGAGATAAGATATTCCCTTTTAGTGCCACACTTCCCATAGGGCAGTTTTATGGTCTACTTTTATTGTGTGAATCTTTATATGCAGCTACTTGAATGCCATACTACTGTTACCAAACTCTAACAATTCCTTTAACAGCACCCTTTACTTGTTGGAAAAACCCCACTGGAAGGGTCTTGACAGATTTGCTGTGCATGCTTTTAAAATGATTGCTGTGTTTTCTCTGTATTCTCAGCAACTAATACGCACCTGATCTTTTACTCTTGTCTCTGTATCACCAGGCCTCCTGAACCTGTTTACAGCACTGTGAACAAACTGTGTGATAAACCACCTTCTCCTAGGCACTATTCCCCTGTCGAGTGTGACAAAAGCTTCCTTCTTTCAGCTCCCTACCCCCACTACCACGTAGGCCTGCTCCCTGACTCTGAGATCACCAGGTACTGCATGCGCTTCTTCCTCACCTCCTTTGTTAGAGTGCATGAACATCACTGGATTTATCTCGTAGTTTGCATCTTACCCATAGATCTTTTTTCTACAGCTTGTGCTTATTTTTAACCATGCTTTCACATCTGCATCACTGGAAGATACATGCTACTTTGGTGTATAATTTTGGTCATCCAAAATCCAGTGATGAATACAGGCAATGTTTTGATTCATTGGAATGGTGCTCTAAAGTAGCTTACATAATATGTACCACATTTTGCAACTGAATTCGGAGTTTGTTTCTCTTTGAGTATGGAAAGTGACCAAGACTTCACTGAAAGCTGTAGTAATTTGTTTTGATTCTGTCACTTTATTCCTTTGTTATGCATACTTAGTTCACTGAGCATCTTTGGTTTATAGGACAGCTGCCTAAGCCATTCAGAAGAAATAGAGCAAAAAATAATCACCTCCCTCACCAAATCATGGTTAAGAATGCATCTAAAATTTAGCATTCCCTAGGCTAGCTGTGCTCTGAGAGGAGGGTTAGGAAAGCCTAAAATGATGAACATTTCCGTAACTGAAATAATGGAAGATCTTTCTGTAAAGCATTGTCAGTGTTTGCCACCTGGTAAATATTTTAATGAAGTAAAGCAGACTATCCAAAACTGTATGCTAGTATAACCCAGCTATTCTTCTGTAAACTACACGGATAGTAGTAAACCACTTGCAAACCACATTTGGGAGACAGAGGAACAGTTAGGCACAATTTTTTCTAGATTGCTTCCTTTGTTAGGAAAAGTTCTATCATCTTTTATATAGACTAGAAGAAAAATAATTATGTTTGGAGCTTTGATCATAGACATTTTCCACAGAAAACATTTTTCAAAGCATAGAATAATGCAGGAAGAGAAGAGCAGAAGTCTGTAAGTGGAACGTAAAATGGTAATTTAATGTAAGATACACTAACAGGAAAGAAACCCCAGGGATTAGGAAGACAGCTGTGGTGCTATGAAATAGAAAGTTCCATTATAAAAGCCAGAAGACAAATACTAGCAAAGAATGTTACAGATGTGGCAAAACCATGCAGAAGATGTCAGTTTATTAGAATGAAAACTGTGTAGCTTCTAGAATTTGTAAAAAGATGTTTAATCAAAGAGTTCAAAGCAATTAGTCAAGATGTTCAGCCCAGTGCAAGTTGAAGTGAAACACATTGATTAGTATAGTGTTTTATAAAGGTGTAAATATCTGCACAAGGATGCCATGCACTAACAGAGCTACCCACAATATTTTAATTTCTCTGCTAATGTTGCCTTAAATTGCGTAAGTGAGCAAAAAAGGAGTAAAATTCCTCTGGTTCTTTAGGTAAAATATGAGTGATTTACCTGAGCATGGCAGTGCTTCTGAGGTTTTAGAATGAGACAATGGAAGAGTTCATTACATAAAAGCTCTTATAATGGTCCCCTTACAAAGAGAGGTTCCAGCTTGAGCTAGAAAGTTGAGTGAGTGGGTTCTAGGGAATGTTGGGGCTGTGGAGTTGAGTTCCTTGCTAGCCACAGAGAGAGGTAATTCATTGCTAAATGGTTGATCTTTGTACACATGACTGCTGTGGAGAGAGGTTGAGGGAAAAGATTATGTTAAGGCTGCTTCCTGCAATCATGTACTTAGAAGTCAATAATCAGTAGAGCTCTGGAGGGCTCATAAAACTAGGCCACCTTGGCACCTGAATGTACAATTCTGTACATTCTTTTGCTTTATGATTGATTGAATACTCGGTCATCAGATATTTGATGGCCTGACACCAGGACTTGGAAAGCAGGGTATTATTCTGCTGAGTGTGAGTTAACAATTCTCATGAAGAACAAGGTTTCATTTATCTTCATTCTACTTTGACGTAATATTGAGCTTTAGTCCCTGTATATTTAATCAGTTTGTTTTAATCAACAGTCCAACAAAAACTGCAAAAAGAACATAAAGTATGAGAAAAGACAACTTGTGGTTGAATGCTCTGCGCTGTGCTCTGCTACATGCTGTTGCAGAGGCAACTGATTACTATAATTTGTACTTCCTTCACACTGTGAAATAACATTCAGATGGAAAATATGACAGTTTTCCATGTTCTCAGTACTGTCATCTTTTCTGCAGGACTCTGAATAGTTGAGTGTGGAGGAAGACATTTGAAATAATATTTCAGCAAATGCCTTTGGTGAGGAAAGTGACAGCTTTACAGTGGATCATGATTCAATTTCCAAATGGACTCAGTATTCACAGTTGGAGAGCAGATTTTAGAAAAGTACTAATCTCATTTTTACCCTAATGCAAATAGCTGTTCTTGCAAGAGTATTTAATGTATACAGCCCTAAATTTCCCAAAGGCAATATGCTTCAGGGCTGTATTTTATTGAAAATTTTGAAGAACTAATCCAGTAAAAGACCCTGGTTTAAATCCACAATTGTGATGCCACCATCTCTGTTGGAAGTTAGACTAAAAAACAATCTTCCAAATACTGACCAGGAAAGGTCCCCCTTCTCACCTGAATTTCACAAACTCTTTTCCTCCACATTAAACACTTCAATGAGCTCCAGTCAGAAATAAAACTGTGTCTTGCTTTCCTCATGCAGACTTCCTAGAAAGAGTTCTGCATCTGCATTTGTGAGCCTCAGGTTTGGGGAGGAAATGGCAGGGATTGTTTAGTTGTTTCAGTAATTACAGTTATTGTTGTATCTCAGTGCTCCAATATTGGGAATCTGCTGTTGATCTGGACAAAATTCAGTTTGACAAATGACTCTTCCAGAGGAAGAGGAACATGATGCCATATCCTCCCAACTGAAATGTTTGTAAGCCAGCCAATGCCTTTCATATTGCTGCTACAGATAATTTATCAGCTGCTCCTCAGATGATTGTTTTGTCAAGGCTCATTAACTTAATAGGCAGTGAATTCATAGGGCAAAGCTTTATTTGTATATAAAAAATTCAGGTTTATAACCCTTGCTTTTATGGTGGCCTGTCAACTCCTGGGAGATTTGGAGGTCTAGAACAATGTGTTTCCATTTTAGGATAAGTGTAATTAGTTTTTTGATTGAGTTATCAGTTCATATGAATTGATATTAAGAGGGCTATGTCAGTGTGTGACAGCTGAAAATCTCTACCATTGAAGGTGGAGTAGAGAGAGAATTTTGGAGCAGTAAGTTTTCCTTTGAGAGCACCATGTGGGAATGGATGTGGAGTATTCCTGTTCTGGGCCCTGTCATTATTGACTATTATGTCTACAAATAGAAGATTGTTGGCAGTGAAAAGACATCGCAGCTCATGGATGTAACCCTCTTTCTACAAAGATGAGAATTTATTTCAACACTGTGTAGCACAAAGTGTTCCCAGGCTTTGCACTGAGAACTTCATTGCATTCACCTCTGCAAAGACACACTTGAAAAATGCTTTGGTTTTTCCCAGAATTCACTTCCTTGTTTTCACTGAAAACTTTCTGGCCCTCTAGTTGCCAGTATATTTTTTGGTTAAGGGCTGCCCTGAAATTGTTGATGCTTTTTTTTTTTTTTTTTTTTTTGAGTGCGTGTAGAGAAGGAACTAATGGTTGGGTTTCACTTCAAGGTATTTGATGAATCAGATTAATGACAGCAGTGTTTAGAACCACCTCTACTTTCTCTGAGACGGGAATTAGGGAGAGAAGATAACATTGGCATAAGGCTCTAGAGCAGAGTCTTGAAGAAAACAGTGTGCCACTTCCATTGATATTCAAGGGAAACAGAGCATTGTGTAACTCCTAAGAGCCACAGGAATAAAAGTGGGCTGAAATGGATGCAGGCATATGGGTAAGGAGACTACAACATCCAAAATCTTGATGGAAATGCTGTTTCCAGTGTGTGGCTGAGTCCTGACAGCCTCCCTGTTGGCACAGAAGGGTCACCACACTCCTGTGGTCTCTGCAGCCAGCCTGTGTCTGCCCTAAGCTCTGCTGCCTGTGGTCCCCCCGTGCGGTTTTAGGGATCCCTGGGAACCCTCCACAGGCCAGGAAGGCCACTGAGGAGGTGCTGATCACTTTTCACAGACCCTGGGAGGAAATTAAGGTAGCTGCAGTCAAAGGTGTGGATGGTGAGTCTCTCTGGAAGTCACTCTCTCATTATTAATATCTGCACAGCCTTTTCCTTCCCAGTAACCTACTGGGAGCGAGCTTATTGTCAAAGTGATGCATGGAACTGTGCTTGTGTGTGGCTGCCTTCCAGGGAGGCTCTTGTCCTCTTTATGGAAATTCACACTGTACAGGAGTACTCGTCGTCCCCTGTTCAATCCCAGGTGTTTAATACGGGAATTATATCTCCCAAAACACATCTCACCGTATTTTGTGTTTCTTGAAACGCCTGGCAACCTGAAAATGGGGACTATCAAACAAGCAGTAAAATAGCAATGGTATTGCTATTGAGTCTTAAATTGAGTCTTCAATTTGGCCTACATAAACATGTTTCATAAATTTAAAAATAACTTCTAAAAAATAACTTCTACTCTTTAGTACTCTTTGCCTTTTTTTTTTTTTTTTTTTTTAGAAATTTCATATGCTGACTAGAAAATGGGAAAACAGTCTGTTCGGGTCAAATAGATGTAAATAGTCAAAAATGTAAAACAAGAATTGAAGCAGATTTGTGCTTCTTATTTTAACACCTTCAGATCAGCTTCTGGACTGATCTGCATTCTACACAATCCAGCAACAGACAGCAAGCTTATAGATAATGAAGTACTACTACTAAAGAACATTGCTTAAAGACGGTGAAAGGGAATAAGTACACAATTCTTTATGTGGATTTTTAACATAAAAATAGGTAATACTGAGGTTCAGCTTATTCAATGTCAATGAAAACAACCTTATAGTCACAAAAAAAAAAATCGGAAAAATATAAGATACCTGGTTAAAATAATTCTTAGTGAAGAAGCTCCCTAGAATCATAAAGTGGCATTTTAAAAAGTGAATACTGTGGGGTTTTGTTTTGAGAAGTGATGTTTAAAGCGTATTTACACACAAATTTAAGCATTTGGAGGCACAGAGCACATGACAGCCCCTAAGCAATTTGAAATTAAACTGGTCATCACAAGGGTTGGCTCGGGTGCTGATGTTCATGCTGATGGGAATTGAAGCATCTTGCTGTTGTTGATTTCAACAACAGAGTGAGTGCTGTAGCCTTCACTCCCTGAGCAACATCTTTAGCAATTCAAGCACTTCCTTAACTCCTAGAGCTCTCTAAAGATCAGCCTGGAGCCCTTGACTTGCCGTCGGGAGCGCACGTCACCGTGTGTGGCGGGATGCAGCCCAGGTGCATACAGCTACATGCACGTTATGCTTGACAGGGTGGTGCTGCTTCTGAAAACACCTTCAGATCTGCACTGTTTCATAGTTATAGGGCAAAGCCACAATCAGCATAAACTGTGTTGAATAACTGTCTCCAACTTAAGTACAGTGTTCAGTGTAGATTGTCCCTGCTTGTGAATCAGCCTCCTGAGGCCTTTAAATTATTTAAGGATCTTTTGGAAATGATAGAAGTTAATTGTGCATTTTCTTTATCGCTTTCAATTAACAAATTAGAAAGTCTTGACTGGAAGAGTTTCCTATAATTTCTGTTTAATCCTGACTGAAGTGTTCTCTTCAAGTACATGATCTGTTAGGGTTAATGAAAGAAAAATGATGTTGCCTTTCAATCTCAGCTCTCATGCTGTTTTGCATGTGTGAATCTCTGACCCTAATAAGCACAAACATTCATATAAACTCACTTATGTGCTTTCATTTTTTAATGAGGAGTCCTCTATTTTGGATGCTATTAATTAAAATGGCTAAGAAGATGCAACTTTCAAAAACTCAGAGAGATGTTCTCGGAAGAATCTTAATCTGTAATGGCATAAAACCTCTGCAGTTCAAGTGTTTAATTATATAAAGTTGCAGAAATCTTTCAGGTTAAGATGTGGTACTTCAGGTTAGAGCTGCGGGGTTTTATTTGCAGTTGTGCTGCTGACTAATTTTTTTCAGTTGAGCAAGTCATTTAATTCTATTTGCTTTGCTTTTACAGTAAAATAATCTCCTCAGTTATATTGAAAACAATAAGTACTAACGTTAAACAGACTAGAATAAAATTTTAAAAAGAGAAAAATTAAGGTATTTGTTCTGCTCTGTCATTTGGGAAATGTTTCGTATTTTTTTAATATGGTTTGATTTTCAGAGATAATGTGCTTTCTTGTGCTACAGATCTCCTTTTGTTTACAGTCTGCACCCATGAAAATTAAACTGTATATTCTTAGCTCATTAAATGGACAGAAATATTAATTCAGTTCAGTTAAGTAGCAGTCTTTTCTTTAATATGTCTTTACAGCAGAAAAAAAAACAGTTCTCATTAAGAAAACATCTTTAAATCACTAGTATTAAAATTTTCCTGCTGTTTTGATTACAAGCAGAGCTACAGAGAGACATCTGTGAACAAAGGAAAATGTCTCCTTCCTTTTCAATGCCTGTCAGCAAGTTCAGTCTCAGTCTCTAAGTAAGTCACAGAAAATGTTCCCAAAATATCAAAAGTCAGTTTCTATGTGGTTTTTTTTCTGGATTAATGGTGAAGACCGGAACCAGGAGACTAGACTAGTATCAGGCTATTTTTAATGGGTTTGTGCCTAAGGACTTGGGCAGGGCATTCAGTCACCAGGGATGGGGAGCTTGTGGTGGACTATGACCCTTCCAATGGAAGTTGTGCCTGATGTCTGCCTCTGAGGCTGCCATTCACCACTAACACTGCCGAAATACAAGTCAGGAGTGGTGCTTCTGACTAGCCCATGAAAATCCAGTCAGTTCCTAACCAAGTTCATACAACAACTTTCTTTTTTGAAATGGTCATTTCTGTGAGATATGTTGTTGTTTTCCATATACATAAGCAGTCTCTCAAAGGTCTCATTCTGCTCTCTGAAAATCACCTTGAAACAATCCTTCCAAAATGACAGAGTACTAAAACTCCAATGTTCAAAAACTCAAACACAACGTCCAAATTCTTCTGAATGTTGGGAGAAATTTAAAACCATATATTGGTTCCCTGTCTGGTTCAAGTATACTCAGAATAAATGACAAAAATTTATGAGAAAGTGTCACTCTGCTAAGGACTGATGCAGTAACAAGCTACTGGAGCCATTCACTAATTCAGACTTTGTCCACAGTGACAATGATTACCTGACAACTGTCTAAAGGCCACTGAGAGAAATGGGTTTGGAGATCTCAGTTTCATTCCTGTGGACAAGTTCCACATAATAAAAGTCATCACTCCATCTGTCACAGTAATTGCTAGAGTCTTGGCTCATCAGAAAAACCAAGAATAAATTTAACCTGGAGAACAAATTACACTTTTTACTCCATGAGAGAGTTCTTTGAGATTAGAAATTAAATGTTACTGTGGAGGCAGGGTAGATAAAGCTATGCTGTGGCTCCCTATGCTGTGCCTGTTGGGAGAAGAATAGTTTCCAGGGTTGTAACTGGACAGAAAAGAGCAGGAAAGCTTTTGGTCAGAGCAAAGAACTGGAAACTGAGAAATTTGCCTGTGCCACTGACACGGTGTATGGCCTTGGAAAATTAAAATTTTCTTTCAATTTTGTCCAATTGTGAAATGGGTGCCATGTGTCTAGAGACACCTCCAGCAGTCCTCGGGGTTAAAAGATATTTCCAGCAGGTGGAGAGGTTCAAGATTTTCTGCACTGCATAGAAAAGGAGAGATCATTAGTATTAAATGCAGTGAGAGAAGGAGTCATGGAAAGCGGGTGGGGCCTCTCGTTACAGCAGTGTAGCTTGTCAGGGAAATGGGAGAGAATTATAACAGTAATAATGACCCTTCCCTCAGCCCTGCACTAGTTTCATTTTACACTACACTTATCCCAGTAGTAAGTGGAATAATGTAGTGTTGACTCAGGCCCCCAGCTTGTGTTGTATCTACTTGCCACTATTTATTTTTGTTGAAATAAGCTCTGTATGTAGACAGTTTCAAATATGTCCAGTTCTGTTCATTTTTTCAAGTCAAATAAGGGCTGACTTTACCCCAGGATATATCTCAAAGCATGTTTGTGATGCAGAAATCAGGAGGAAGCAGTCTCTGAGTCTGTGCTAGGCAAATGAGACTGCAAGCCTATTGAAGGACACTGTTGTGGGAGGCATCACCAGACTGAATGAGTTGTTTAAATTGGATCCTCCTCTCTTGTAGTTGGTGGTTTCTCTTTACATTTTCAATCCAAAAATTATAAAATACCAATTAATGGAATAGCCAGAAACAGAAACGTACTAACTTTAAGAAAACTCCAGATGTGATGGGATCCACATCCTGAGTCTACGCTATAATTTCTATGTGATTTTGTTTTGCTTTTCTATTTTTTCCCCACTATCACAAGATACAAGTACCTTTATGTGTCTATAAGGATAATAATTATTTCCCATTATGAAAGGAAAATTGATTTCAGTAACCAAAGGTTGAAACACTTAGGTCACATTTTCTGGCATTTCTTTGTTTTTAAAAGGCCATGCAACCATGCAATCATTAAGAGAAATGTGATGAAATCAATTGTTTATTTCTCATATTACTGCAGAAATAGTTATTGATCAGTACTCTTTACATTTCCTGTTTCAAAAAAAAAGCAGTTTTTGCTTTTTGAAAATACTGACTATATAACTGGAACCACTCTGCAGAGTGACACAAGCAATGAGAACTGTAACACTCAAAACCTTAAGGTGCCTGTTTAAATTTGAGCTCAACGGAAAGTCTCAACTTAACTTTGGGGAGTTGTTGTAGGTTGTTCCCTGATTCAATCTGACAACACAAATACTACAAAGGAGTTTCTCAAAATGGGGAAAACAAGAAATTGTGGAAAAATAAACTCCCGTTTACCTATATAGTGCCTTTATGTACATGTGCTACAGTTAGTAAGTTGTTTTTAAATGCCATCTGAATAAACACCATCCTTATTTTAGGTTAAACTTTCATTTTGATATGGAAAGAGTTGCTGAACTTCTTTTCTTATTGTTTTAAATCCATTTTGATGTAAATGAATCTATATCTCGGAGAGAATTGACTGTCATAAAATGAAAGATGGGCTTTCAGATAATCTCATGAGTTAAAGTCCAACTGACTTCCAGTAAGACACAGCTTTGGAAGTACCTAAATTACATTCAAAAAGTGAAATTTGAGCCAGAGAAATACAGGCCAAAATCTATAGGCAGGACTCTCCATTTAAATTCCTTGGTTTTGGCATGCACTTGCTTTGCAAACCATGAAATTTTTTCTCCGTATCTCAGTTTGGTTATTGAATTTTCTATCTCTCACCTTTCAAACACAAAGGACACTGAGCATACTTGCTAGAGCCCTTTGCCAGCCCCCTTTAACTTGCTAATTAAAGCTATTTCACTCCAGTTCATTCATCTCAGTATTTTCTCACTTTCCTATTTGGTGTGAGAAACTGTAACTCAGTCCTTCACACAGAATATTTTAATGCTATCACTGTGGGGTTTGGGTGGTGAGAGGTGCTGGTTTTGATCACCAATACTATCTTGTGATGACTTTAAAATTATTTGGTTTGTTGCTTCTTTTATTTTGTTTTCTTTTAATGTTATAACCTAAGGTGGGATCTAAATATGACTTCAAATCTCAAAAATTACTGTTGTAGATTCCATTTCAATTTAGAATATACATTCAGAGTTGGAAAGATAATTTATGTTATCCCAGCAGACTAGGGCTGTGCCTATTTTCAGTCAGTTTCTCTTCCAACTCCATAGCTTTTTTGACAAATTTGCACTGTAATTTTTTCATGTTAGTTCAATATTCTGAAAGTGTGTGTCTGGAGGAAATATCCAAGTTGTGCTGTACAGGAATACAGAAATGTATAAGAGCATTGGTTCATTACTGGGGCCTGTTCAGACACCTACTGTGCAGCTCTGAGGTTGTAGAGCTCACCCACCACTACTGCTCAGTACTTGCATCCATAATTTTCCCCAAATTGGCAATAGTAGGATACTTTGACATAGGAGTTCATCATAAGCCATAGTGATTATAAACTGCCTTATCAATATGAAGTCACTAGGAAATGGTTTCTTTTTGTTCTGCCAAGAAAGAAAAGGAAAAAAAAAGTGCATTAGGTATGCAGAAAGAGTTACGAGCTCTAAACATCCCTGAATTTTGTAAAGGTCTCGTTATGCAACTGACCTTTCTGGGCTGAACTTCAATTTAGCCAGGTTGTCATTGTAAACTTGTAGGTAGAATTTGTTAATGTTTTGGGATTTAAGAGAATTAATTCTTTAAAAGGTTTTTATTTCATTTTTAAAGAACAGCACCAGAAGCAACTACTTTATCTGGTTTTTTTAGTAATGCTTATAGTGCATAAAAATACTACTGTTACTGCAGAAAAAGAAAGGTCGCTGAAAGTGACAAGATATTAAAATACATTTTTAGCTGTCAAGGGGGAGAGGAACTTCTAGTTCGACTTTCAAAATTAAAATTTCAATATTGTTAAGGAAATACAGGAAGAGAAATTTTACAGTCCCCAGGGAGATGCACAGACAATGTCTTTTTCCAGGGTATTTCCATACTGCATGCAGAAAATGCATTGTTTCACAGATAATTGGAGTTGTTTGCTTTATCTTTTGAGTATCATTATAGTTCTTCCTTTTATGATGTTGAAATCACCACACTTACAAAGTGGGAAGAGGGGAAATAGTACAGCTCTAGCAGCTGAGTTCTCAATAGCAATGACTGTATCTGCAATCAGGTTTTCCTCAGTCGCAGAGTGAAGCCATCAGAGCGTAGAAAGAAGGCACATTAGGATGGGCACCTGCACTGCCCTGAAGCCCACACGGGTGGAGTACATGGTAGGGAAGCCAGACACCACTTGCTGCTACTCACTGGTAGTGCAGTGCCCCTGTGCAGCCCGATGCAGCACCGGATCCTGGGCTGGTTCCAGCCAAGGTGGGTTAGCTGAGGAAGCAGAATAACCTGCTCCCAATAAATGCCCACGTTGATTAACAGGTGACTGGGGAATAACCAGCAACGCTAGACACTTCAGCTGCTGACCTGATGAAGGCTGAGTAAACTATAATCAGAACTCTGAGCCCATTCGAGGTGCAGTGAGTAAGAGCTGCAGGGAGGAGGACTTAGGTAGTGTCTGTGGTAAGAGCATGGCTGTACAGGAGGTGTTGGGAGCAGGAGTCATACAGGTTTGGTTAGGGTGCAAACTCACGTAATGCTGTCATTGCCACACGCAGGAGAGCATTCAATTTTGACATTTCAGATTCAGCAGTATGAGTGGAGGTTGTTCATTTTTCGTATCAAACTTTTACAACCATTTCATTTATTATCCTACTTCAGTCAAAGTGTATAAGGATTCTTGCATTAAGACATCTGAAGTAAGTGAGGAATTCATGAGTGTCTTTGAAATCATAGGTGCTGCCTAGAATATTGAGACTCAAAGGAAACTTCTCCTGGTTGGTATTTCCACAGGATTTAGAAAGGGAAATATGCAAAGAGAGGAAGTTTACTCCTGATGGAAATTTGAGGGCATTTTTCCCAATGGATTTTGCCAGGTTTCCCAGGTAGTTCTTGTAGTCATTACTCAACAATTAGCATTCACATTTGATTACAGAAATAGGTCTTTCAGCTGGGGTACTCAGATTGTTCTTTGGAATTTTTGAATTTATTGGAAGAAGAGTAGAGTTTTGTGTTGTGACAAAAGCAGGATTAGGCAGCAGGTGACTGCAAAGGAAGGTCATTACAATACCAAGACGAAATTACATCTCAGCAAACACAGGAGAATTACATGACTTCATTAGAGTTAAACCAGGAATGACATGGCAACATGATACTATAAGTAGTTTTCATGTCAGAGCTGACTGCCACACCACACGACATCATTTTTGTAGCATCACAACAAGAATTTCTCAAAAAGCCTCCATCTATTTAAATGTACTACTGTGTATCCTTCTTAAAGAACAGCATCACATGGCAAATACATTCCTAAGTGATTGGAATGGTAAATCTATTTGCTGTTGACTTAACTCAAGCAGCATGGACTGTTGTTTATCAATAAACTTTAAAACACAGTGCTGCAAAATAAAGTTTTGGTTCTAAGTAATCACAATGTAATAAGAAAGGGCATTTTTATAAAACTGATGTAAATGTGCTCTTCAGTAAAATAAAATATGCTATAATTTTTTCACTCTGCATTTCTTTATTTCATGTTTTCAGGTTTAAGTTTTTTTTAAGTTTTCCAGTTCTGCTATTCTAGCATTACCACTCTAAAATGAAAGAAATCATTTCAATTAGTTTCAATTAACAGTAATGCAACATTGATGCAGCTTGGAAAATTACAGCATTTCTTCAGTTTGCACACAGTTTTCATCTTGTCTACATTAATATTATTCCAATCACTGCAGGAGTCTGGACATGTCATTTATCTTTGTCCTCACAGAGACAAGGAGATGGCAAATGGAGAGAGTAAATAGCTTTACTAAAGTCCTAACAGAAGTCTTCAGTGAGGCTAGGACATTTCAGACTCACTTGCCAAAAGGAATGGCAAACAGAGAATAGAAATCAAGAGTACCTTGTGCAACTTCAGATTTTATTAGTGTACATATGAATTTAAATCAGTGTAATTCTTGTTCTGAAAATTTGACAAAGCTTCATTTGAGTTATAAAATCAATCAGTGGAAAAAGGTGGAAGTTACCGTTTGACTTGGGAATGTTGGTTCATAGACAAATTAACCAATATACAGGAATTTGGTAGTATTGTAAAGATATTTCTATTTCTAACAAGCAAAATTAATTAAAAGAAGTCCCAATAAATTAATTTTAAATTATATTAGCATTTCATCACTTAAGGCTTAGGCCAGTCTCTATGTAGAGAATAAGATGAAGTGTGATGTGAGAAAAAATGATGTTGTGTTTTCTTTTTTAAAATGCTGACAGTTTTACCTCTATTCTCAATTGTAGATGTGTATATAGTAACATTTACTGTAGGAAACAGGTCTGGGTTGCCATCAGTGAAATACATAAATTGAAATAATCACTCTTTTCCAGCACTAATTTACACATCCTGCATTCACATTTGTAGGGAGGAGTTTTTGTTTGGGGCTGATGTGTACCAATCTCTGGTTTGTGTATAAAAGATTCTGCAGCTACAGTTGTTATCATAGGTTTAATAATAAGATAAAAAAATAAATTAATGTATATGCCTCAAAGGTGTAGAATGTATTCAGGCCCGTCTTTGATCCAGAAGACTAAAACAGGAATGAAACTCAAGTTCCACTTAACTTGGGTACAAAAGTTCTCAGTTTTGTATCCAGAAATAAGGAGTAACAGAACCTTCACTGGGTTTCTTGATGTGTATTTATTCAACTGTATTTGGAGACTTCCACTGGTTAAAAAATATGATTATTTGAACAGGTATTTTCTATAACAGTAGACTTCCCTGGTATGTTGGAAGAGAGGTGTAACTTGAAATAAAGTAGTGTATCAAAGAAATTCTAAACACAAGAACCTATTGCTTGGAATTTCCTGCCAATCTTGTGAAACCAAGATTTGAAAATCGAGATGACCATCCCCAATAGCTTATCCTCCATAATTTTTTCCTATCATCTAAGCAATCCATATCTCATATGTGAAGTGTTCATTGATTTCAGGTTGTCATAGGTTTTCAGTAGAACTGCTTTCTCTTCAAAAATAACACATGGAGAGCTGAAGCAAAATGCTGCAATAATAGCTCCGTTCATGTGCACAGAATAAATATGGACACAAGATGGTCATGTTCCAAAACAGCTTCCTCATGTGGCTATTTCTTTTTACAGTGCTAGAAATCAATGGAATTCTGGTTTTAGTGCTAGTTAAGGTTAGATGAGTTGTTGGTGTAAGTCCAGCTGTGACCGTTTGTATTGATTGATTCATGTTTCCTTGTGCATCCCTGTCTGTCTGTTATTCAGATGTTTTCTCTTAAGTAGCAGTATTTCAAATCTCAGTGGACCCAGTGCAGCTGGTTCTGGCAAAAACATGTGCAAACCAAAGTACAGTAGTACATGCAAAGGGAAATAATTAGTAGGTAGCAGAAGAGAGAGACTTACTTCTAGATTAAACTCTTTATTTAAGAAATGAAGCATGAACACAGAAGAAACATGGCAGTGTCTTTATACTAAAGTAACCTTGAAATAACCCAAGAGCCTTGGTTTGCTGGCTCACTGATGAGAAGATTGTAATCATAAGGAATGATCCCTAACCTGTAAGAAATACTTGTAAAGTTTGGCAGAGGAAACACAGGCTTTTTTTCAGGACTTACACTATTTTATCTTAGTGATGTTAAATTAATCACCAGAAGGATCACAAATTGACTGTGTATTAGCTCAGTCACGTATACATGCTTGCTAATTTTGGAAACCTTTTAAAACCACTTTTCAATGTTTTACTCAAATGATTTATCTATTAAGTTTGTAACTAAACAATTCACCTTAATGACTACCATGTAGTGTTGAATCTTCATAAATTCCTTTCACAGTCTCTCTTAATTAGCTAAATATCTCTTCAAAGATTGAATTTAATAATAATTTTTAAATAAATGGTGGTTTATATGTCAATTTATGAATATAAGGATTGACATAATGGAACATATCAATAAATAATATAGCATCGTTCATCTAGTCTAGTCTAGGGCCTACAATCAAAGCCAGGCAAAATTAATTACTAATGTAGTTAGACAATATTACAGTCATGTTCTCTGGGAGATGTTTATGCCTGACACTTCCACTGGGAGTAACCCCAGAATGAGAGAAATTAATAGAGTTTGGTTTTTTTTTTCCATCTCTAGTTTTAGTGTATACTTCATCCTTAGACCCCATGGTATAAGACAGTCAGTGGTTTACCATGAAATGCTAAGTCCAACTTCTGTCAAATGAAAATGATTCAAAAATCGGGGTTTATATAGACTAGATTAGAAGCAGAAGAACTTAAACTGTTGAATTACTTCACTATTCATCTTCCATTTTGACAATACAGTCTTTATACCTCTTTATTTTCAAAATGCCATTCCCTGCTGTTTGTCTTTATCCTGTTGGAATGTTGTTTACGTGCATTGTGTTATTGCTGCATTTGCTTTTTCTCTTTGAGTATTTTTCTAGGATTTTGTTTTTGTGCTTGGTATAGCTGCACATGCACACTTGCATGCTGGGCTGCTTTGAATGACAGAGGAAGTGAGACTAAATAGCTGCTTATGTAGGATTACATTCTCACCTCTGCTCTGTTAGAAAAAGACATATTCAACCCATATTTCTAGCTTGCACAGAGATAATGTTTATCCAGATAGGAGGGATAACATTATCTGAAGGTATCACACAGGTGCAGTAAACACAGTGTCAGGAGTAACTGCAATATGGAGTGTGATTTCTGATAAATTTTAAATTGTAAATTAATACTCTTTCTGTTGTGATGGTCCTGTTTGTTTTAATGAGCCACTTCTGTGGAAGCTGAATGTACCCCTTCTCTGTAATTCAATGCAATGTACACATGAAGGTTTGTAAGCACAGAGAAAATGAAGTTGGTCTTATACATATTAAGCTTAAATTTCTGTAGGATTTTTAAATTATTATTCAGATACAATGATACAGAATCTCATAACATATAGAAATGTTTAATAATGGCATGGTATGGTTTGCCATCAGACAGTTTTTCATTGCTGTTTTAAATCACTTTGATTTCCATATACTTTATCATAAATGAGTGAAATTTAGTGCAATGACTCCAGCATAAGAAGAATTTTATGTGCCTCTTTTCCTTTGATGGAGAGGGATAGAAATGTTGCAAATTAGCTTAATGGATTGATGTTATTTTAAGTCTATCATTAGGCTTATTTATCTGTGATTTCCCTACCCTTTAAAAAACAAGCAGATGTAATAGAAAAGTCCTACAAATTATTTTTGAAGTGTCATCTTAAGTGCAAAGAAAGTTCATTTTCTTAACTACAAGATTTCGTTGACAGAGTTCTCTGTTAAAATCACATTATACTCTATTTTTTTTGATCCTGGATTGAAATTAGTAGTCTCTGATTCCCAAAGGGAGCTCTCAATGGTCTTCTAAGTGGAATTCCTAGCTTTAAAAGAACTTCTGTAGACTGTGGCGCAAAAGTATATGAAAATGTGAGATCTTCCAGATTTTTCAGTTGTCTGTTTAACCATTTGGTTTCTTATACTCTTACTGAGTACATATCTCCCACAAAATTTTACTTCAACAAAAATGTATTTCATTTAGTTCTATTGACAATAATAAACCAAGTTATCTAAAAATTCTGATCTTAACACTTTCTGAGACTCAAGGCTTGCTGCCTGTTAGCATTGTTAGGAATAATTTACTAGTTTAGAATATTTCAGAATTTATGAAGTTTTCACAGACTATAGAATAGATGACCTTTTCCTTTAGACAATAGTAGCAGTTTTCCTACTGGAAAACTTACCCAATAGTTTGTTTTTTCCTCTTGTGCATTCCCCCCACAATGGAACTCTTAAATACATGTCTGATGTGCACTTTGGTGGTTTTTGATTGCAAGTCTTATGTGATTCTTCCTATTGTGCCTATATGAATTTTTCCAGAACTACTGAGCTATCTCTTGATAGTTTTGCCAAAGTTCCTTAAACATGGACGCATTTTTTGACGTCCTTCATAATGCCTTTTGATATTTGCTTAAACAGCGAAGGAAGTTCAGTTGTTACACTACGCCTAATAAGTTTTGAGTGCAATAATAAGTTTCATTGTGGAAGCAATGCACAGCTCTAGAAATCCATCAGCAGTGGGGTTTACGGGACAGTGGTGAGTGCTGGGTGTTGCAGCTGCCGCAGAGCAGCTACTGATGGAAATTGTGGTACATACGGACAGACCACACGTGTGCGTGTATTCTTGCCTTCCAGGGAGAGCAATCACCATCACAGGCAGAGCAGGCTCTACTCAGTGAAAGTGATTCAATTAAATCAGAGTAGGGTAATGAAGGGTAGTAGGGTACCTTAAAACACCTTCCCCCAACCTTTCTCTTTGTTCTGGACTCAATTTCACTCCTGATTTCTGTACTTGCTTTCCCTGGCGGCACAGGGGTTGTGGTGAGTTCATCCCAGCTTGTGTCTGCAGCTTCAAAAGCCCTAGGCTGGGGAGAATTAGGAGTGATAGTAACAGGAGATGAGGTGCAACACTGGAGTGTGTGGCACAAATCATTAGTGATGTGGAAGTGCAGAAGCATCGTGCCAAGGAGCAGGGAGGAGGGTGGGAGCTGCCTTCTCCACGAGGAGCTGCAAACCCAGCCTTGTGCTGGGCGTGGTACCAGGTACCGCCAGCTGCAGGTAATGGAGGCCATGCAGAGTGCATCAGGAAGCTTCCTGCAGTTTCTAAACAAACATTCCCTATTTAAATTCATAAAAATAGCACTACCTCCTCTTCCACAGCTGTAATTAGAGACAAAATCAGGTGTTATGTTCATGGATCATTTCCATCCAATATTGCTTAACCAAGTGTGACTGTTGGATTTTCATTCTTCTACCGTCATCCCTTTTTTTCCCTATACACCTCTATGTTTTTCACTTGTTCTGAATATTTTGCCATGTAAACCTCAGTCCTCATCTGGTATAATGTTCAAACTAACTTCATCAGGGAGTATTTCAGCTCCCAGAAAGAGCTTTATAATTCCTCATAATCATTACAGTGTCATAAATAATTATGATAGCAATAATAACAACAGTAGTATTATAAGGGATGCTGGTAGGAGGACTTATGCACAAAATGTCTTGGAATGCTGTGGGGATACAGGCACCCTACTTCTAAAAACCCAAAAGTTTGTCCAAAATATGAAGATATGAACAAGGAACACAATCAGTTTTCTAGTAGTTCTCACTCACCATCCCTAATTTACTCTGTGCTGAGTTCTTCACAATAGTTTGAGTCTGTATTTACCCTACATGGGAACTTTACATGTGGAACTGCTTTAAAAATATATCCTCTCCACTCTACTACTTTAAACAGCACTCCTAATTATTTTCAGTTACCCCCACATCGTTCTAAAGCACTTCTGCTATTTTGAATTCCATATCTCAAGCTGAAAGAACAAATCCTCTCAAATAAGCAATATTTTCATGTTTTAAAGGTTATCATTACCTCCTTCAATTACCTCAGCCATAAGGAAGTATATTTGAAGTCAGTGCATGTTTCACCACTTTGAAGCTCAGGTATCTGACCTAGGCACACTGCTAACAAAGGTGGATAATTAGCTTTACTCCAGGAGCTGAAGCATTCCTCTGAATCACAGCTCCACCTTGCATTCCTCCTTATTGCTAAATGATGCTGGTTTAGGGCTACAGCAACTCAAATACTTTAAGTCACAGAATGTGGCTAACCACTTCTTTGTGAACACTGTCTAGGGAAGGGAAGCAGGCAGGCAGGGAGGAATAAGTTAGCAACCTTTTTTACTTTACTTGTGCAAGTGAAATTACCTCAGAGAACCTGAACAGAGATATAGCGTGGCTTTTATTCTACATATTAGTAGAATATGTTAGGCAGAGTGACAGCCTAATCCTTCATTTTGTTACTTTGTTACTTTTCTGCTTTCCAATGAGCAGCTATTTAGCCTAGCAATGGTATTTGTACAGTAGATGTGCAGATGCCATTTTAAAAATGGAGTTGTGTTGCTGAAATCCTCACTGCATGTGCCTGTGCATGAACACAGCGTTACATCTCATGTCTGCCTTTGTTACCTGAGGGTGATCTGAGCACAGCAGGGCTGAATGCCCTATTCCCTGAAGTTTCCCATTTGCCTCAGATGGGAGACTGCCTGGTTAGTTTGACACTTCTAATTTGGGTCAGTAACTGTCAGCTTTGGATACTATCAAACCGTTTGTAGCTGAGATAAAATTAATGCCAAAAAAAGCAATCTCTGGTCTTCTAATTAATCCCATAGGAGTGCAAAAACTCATTTAAGTTAGGAGTTTAGCTGTTGGCAGCATCAGGAAAAGCTGGTTTCACTTCACTGAGCTGAATTACAACTCCACATTAATGGAATTAAAGCATGTTGCCTTCCTAAACTCCTACATCCATCAAATCAAAGGCTTAGAAGCTTTATAAACAACTGCAGTGCTACCTTCAGTCCTTGACATAAGAAACAACATGCTGAGAATACATCATAAAAACAAACAGTATTAGAGTTTCCTTCAGTGGTCTCCAGTGGAATTTTTTCAGTTTTCCATTTATCACTCTTTTTTGTTTTAGTAATGTGAATGACAAAGAATAACTCAGAGCTCTAGTTTTGGGTTTGGTTTTGTTGTTGTTGTTTGTTTTGTATTTTTTCCCTGCAGATAATATATTGATAGACAAATGGAGTTTGTATATTTTTCTTCTGTGTGGCAGTTTGGGAATTGGTGGCTGAAGAATGGCTGCTCCCTAAGCCAGTGTTCAGAGAGGTCTCTACCCAGCCTGTGCCATGGCTGCTTCCCTGCTTCTTTATGAGAAGTTGCAGGTCAATTGATTTAGAAAGCAAATAGCTTTAATGCTGTCAGTTTTGACTTGTCAAAATAAAGATATATGAAAACAAAAGGTTTCCTAAATCAGGGCTTTAGCAAATAGAGGACATCTGTTCTTTGTTGATAGAGGTTGAGGGTTGAGAGAGGAAATCTAATGACTTTTCTGGTACTCTCTTTGTAAAGACAGTGTGTCTTGGTTTTATCCACAAAAAGAGAAGAGGAAAAAATTTGGATTGTAAGAACCTTATTTCTTCTACTCTCAATCCAATAGGCAGGCTTTGGGATGAACTGATTTGAGCATCATGCAGTCTCATCTCTTAATGGTGGTTTCTCTATATTTTTGCATTATAGAAATTGAAAACACAGTAAATATTTCCCTAACATGATTGTTTCATCCCAGATAGAGGTTTCACTGGCCTGTTGTGTATGTGCGAATGTGTTATTTGGGAAGGGAAGGTGGTGGTTCATCTGATCCCTGTGGGCAAGGAGGGTTTGTGATGCTGCCTCCAGTTTCAGCATCACCCACACAGCAAAAGTGCCTCCAGAGCTTTCTTGGCCTAGAGCAGAATTAAAGCTAAGGAGACTGGCTGCTCACCTTTTTTATTTCTATAATACTTACAATTATTTTCATAATAAACATTTTAAAAAATACGTCAGAATCAGGCTGCTCTATTTTTAGTATTTAGTGAAGCCATGAAATGGTTAGACTTGCTTGAGAAATAAGTTTAAAACAAAAAGCAACTTAAACCCATTTAAAGGAAAGGTTGGATTCTTTGCTCCCGGTTTTGCATCTTACTATTAATTTGCAATCTCATTCGTTGTTCCTTCACTCTTATAAATTGTCTTACAAGAACAGTATATTCCCCTTATCTCAATGAACTAAAATAAAATGGATTTAAGTTAAAACTGGTCTTTTATAGGATATAAGATTCTTTTCTTCAGGGAAAATCCATCTTGTGTGGCTGTAGTACTGGGTAGTATAAGGAAATATTGTTACTTTATGTTGTTAAAGCTAGTAGGTTCATTCTGTATCATTTCAGAGAAATGGTACGATTTTTACAATCCTAAATGTCAAACCTTGAACACTCTGATCTGTCAGTTTAAAACTGTGCCACTTACATATCTCAGCAGGGATATGTTTAGGCATTCATCACAGAAAGTGTTGGTAGCAGTAACTCAGAAGCTTTATTTCTCCTGTGCTGCAAAAGACATGGCAAATGCACAAGTATGTTAAGCAAGTGATGAAAACAGCTTCTTTCTGCTGGTTCCATCAGTGTGATAGAATGCACCAGGAGATTATCTTTTCAATAAGTCAGTTAGGAATCATATCAGACTATCATTCTGTCTCCAATAGCAACTTCTGTCAAGCAATGATTAAACTTTGTTTTAAAGTGTCATTATAGTCATGATTATACCTTAGAAGGCACAAGCTTGCATCAAGCATCAAACTTGATTTTTATAATTATGTAAAAGAAAATGAGTTTTCATATCACCAGTTCTGAACTATTCTCATGAAAGAAGGTGAGGGCTCCTTTGGATACTGTGTCACAAATCCCTAGGATTGGAAAAGGTTTTCTGATGGGTGGAATACTGCAGACAGAGGAGCCCCTCACTTGGCAGGAGTGGGGTGTAAAGTTCCTCACACATGAGAACTTAATGTGAAATTTTAACCAACATTCATGTAATATTATGCAGTGTTTGTCCAGTTCAGCTATTCTGTTCACACCACAATCCAGAAACTTGGGATACTCCTAAAGTCTTGCTGTAAAGGAGATGAAAACCTCTGCAGCTCTTCTTAGAGGGGGAATGTATTTTTCCACAAACCTTCTGAAACCTTCTCAGTAAGGATGAATACTTTTCTAGCATAAAACAAGAGCACAGTTGTCACAACAGAAGATACCAGGAGGCAGCAGGACTCTTGTTTGTCCAGTGACATGCATCACAACTCCAGGGGCTACACAAAAAAAACCAAAACAAACAAAAAAGTCATCTTTTCTGTCAGACAGTATTGACTATGCTACAGGATGAAATTCATGTAAAATAGATGTGTTGCTCACTAATGTCAAATGAAGTCGCTTTTACTGAAAATAAGATGTGTTGCTTCTGAACAAGCAGCCTGAGATATGCAAAGCTTGAAAGCAAGACAAAGTCTTCAGTTATTAAAATCAGTCATATAAAACTGACATAAAGATTTATTTTTATTGTGTACTTTGCATTATTAATACTGGGCCTCACTATGTGCTGTAGTCATTTAAAATAATCAGAAAATACACCCAGATGCTTCTGCTTTTTAATATTTTATTTAAACAGTTTGTCTTGGATAAGGAGTACAATTTATTATCACAAAACTGTCTTTGACTGATGCTCTGGTTTATCCATTTGTATTTACAATGCCATGATACCATAGTATGATATTGAAATTCGCACATACTGTGTAGTTTTAACATTATTATTATTCAGATTTCTTGGTCATGGCTGTATAATATATGAGAAGCCATTAGACCCCAAAAATCAAAATCATTCAAAAAGGTTTTTTTCAGAGTCTGTGTTTTGCTATAGGAAAAAATGTCTTTTTTTTTCCTAGATGTTTCGTCCTAGATTAATAAAAATCCATGTGGAAAGACTCAAGCTGCTTAAAATACGATAGAACTAGTGTTGAAGTTACATCAAGGTGCAATTCTAAGGAATGCAAGTCCGCTTTTACTGAGAATTAGATTGATTACATTATCATTTGCTGATTTACCTTTTGCTCTGAAATTGAATTTGCATTGTATGTTTAGTATATTTAGTGGAATAATTAGCATTTAAGTTATTTTAAATTACTGAACTCTGTGTGTGAATATTTATGTATTTAAAAATGAGTAGGAAAGATAGGAGGGAGTTAGTATCTTAATTTTTGGCTCGTAATGAGAAATGAAAGCTGAATTTAAACACGAGAGATGGTACAATTAAGCCTTTTTGAACAGATGAGCACCACTGAAGTCAAAATGCTTTAGACACATGTAAAACAATCTGATTATTGTATCTCTTTTGGCATTAGCTAAACTTCTAGAGACAATAAGAGCAAGAGAAATTTCTATTTCTTTAACAAATGCTTTTCTTTGTTCTTCCTTGGCCGTACAGTCATTCCCAGCACAGCACCGCAACGCGTCCACCCACAGTGAGCTTGCAGCGGACCATTTCTGTGGAAGGGTAAGATCATTCTCTGTTGCAGCTGCTCTAGAGGTGTCAGAGACCCCTGAACTGCCCACACACACAGAGCTGTTCCTTAGATGTGGGTTTGCACACCACGGTGTTTAGGGCTGTGAGATGAAGGAATGAAGTTTCAAATTAGCGCTGATCCTTTTTTGGTTTTCTGAAAGGTTTGGTTTTCATGGAGGTGAGAATATCTGTCGTGGAGATGTAGTGGATACCGTTTCTTCCTCTCACTTGACTAGTGTTAGTATTTACTTGAGTTAGCTCTAAACTCTTCCCACTTCTCATGGAAAAACCCAGTGAAGTCTTGCTCTGTTTTCTTAATGTATGCATGAGTTCTTTTTGACAAACCAGTGTCCAAAACTAAGGATGAAGAAGTACTGATAGAAAGTATTTATCCTGGTGAATATCTATGTACATGAGTGTGTCAACTGTAGAACACATCTCTGGGTGCACAGCTGTCTCAATTTTATCTAAGACAGTGGTGTAAAATGTGAGGAATTCACAACTATTAATATTCTTGCACCTTTACAATATTAGGAAGGCTGATATTTAGCAGATTTTGTTTGCACTGACTGTCATAGTCTAAAAAAAATGTCTTTTTTTTTTATCCCCTCCCATAGAAATGTGGAACTCTGTAAGCATGGGTAATAACTTGTCATTGGCTGCTCTCAGTTTATATTTCAAAGCTTTTCTTTCTTGTGATAAAAGTGAGACTATAAATTTTCCACAGAGGAAAAAATATAATCTTGTTGTCTTTCAGTTTCTGTTATAGTTGTACTGTGGTGCAGTCAGAAAATAAAGTGTCAACATGTAAAATAACCCTGTCCTAAGTGAAGCCTGAAATGGTTTTCTCAAAAGCCACAATTTTTAATTTCTTATCTAGATCTATGATTTTAAAATATGATTATTTAAAATATGTAAAACAGCTATGGTAATTATTCATTGAAAATTAGATTGAATAATGGAATTATGCAGGAAAAGTGCATGTGGCTCAGGGGCTCTCATCTGGATAGTTCTGTAAATGAAGCCCTCATCATCATCCAGCCATCATGCACAAAACAGGAGCAGTTTTAAGGTAGATCAGGTTGCTCAGAATTTTTTTCTGTGAAGCTGTAACTATCAGAAACATGGAGACTGCTCAAGTCCTGAACAGGCAGTCTCAGTGCTTAAACACCCTCCTTTTAGATTTCTTTTCTATATTTCTGTAATCCAAAGAGAGAGTCATAATAAATTCCCCTGACTCTTCTTCAAATCATCTCATGAATAAATTGAAGTATGAAATAAAACTGAGCTTCAAGAACAATTTGGATGGTTAAAAAGGAGGGGGAGGGGAAGAAAAAAGTAATTTGCTCTACTGAGATTTAAGGAAGGAAATTCTATTATTACGTCTCTGTCTTGGGCTACTGGACCAATTCAGGAATCATCCTGTAGCTTTAAACACCTACTTAAATTTGGAAATCAATCTGTCTAAGTGAATTTTTAGGTAAATTGCAGAATCTGTATTGGCCACACAGACAACTTGCATATATTGTATGTGAATCATTAGAATGCAGAAAACCTGCAACTGATAACACAAGTCTCCTGTTGTTCAGGAGGTAGAAGAACATCAGCTTGTAATTATTACTAATCAACTTACACTGCATCATATTTCACTTCACATAGGAAAGTAAGACTGTTAGCCTATTCCACTGCTGAGCAGAAATGAGGAACCAGCTCAGCCCTAAATATTTCATTATGTTAAAGCTCGATTTACTCTAATGTCTTTGTGGAGTCCATGCTGCTAAGTAGGTTTACAGCTAATAGAATTTGAGGTCAAAACAAAGTTATTTTTCTCTTTCAGGAACCGTGTTCCTATCAGTAGAATCCTGTATTTAGAGGAATCACTATATTGCTTTTGAGATGCACTTTTCAAACAGCTGCTTTACCTGCAAGGCATCCCTGGCTCACGCTGACATTTGTACTCTGCGTGTTCTGACTGACTGTGGAGTCACTAAAGTGATATAATTATTGGGTCCTATAAGTGAAAAATTAAATTTGGAAGGGTTAAAGAAATACAGATGGGATTGCATTTGCTGGCATTTAGTCCTTTCCACCCTGTTGAAGATGTGATAATAGAGCTGGCCAGAATAGATGTTTTAAGAACTTGAATAGCTTTTTTCCAACAAGGTGACAGGTGAGCAGGTAAAACAATTTATTTTTTTATTAGAGAGGGCTTTTGTGGACTTCATGTCCAGCAATAAAATGAGTGGCCAGGTGGGGAAAACAAAGACATCTTTAAAGAATGTTTTTCCTTTATATTCAAGCCATATATTCTTCAGAGTGCAGTAACTGAACATGAGGTGTACAGATTTATTCTGTGTTGTTTTGAGTTTTTTGAGGTGATTTTAATGAATAATGTTAGCTGTGACTATCCAAAACAGGAAAAATATTGGTTGAAAACAGCCCTTGGTTTTTTTGAAATCCTGCCATACTAGCACACAAAGCTTTAATGTTAGTGATGTCTGACAGCTATTCTCTCTGCTTTTGGCATCCCCACTAAATTGAATTTTGTATGCTACCAGCCAACTCCTAAAACTGGAATTTCAACTTGTTTGATGGAGTCTTTTTGACTTGCATCTGAAATATATATAAAAATATTTATACATAAACAGCATTTGAACCATGACTAAGGATAAGAATTTTTATTCTGAATAGGACAGATTTTACAGAATGCTTTTTGTTTCAGAAGTGCCTTCTATAAAGTAATTTCAGATGCTTGCTACCAGCAGCCTGTGTATTGATATTTCGAAATATGGCTTAGAGGCACTGCTATTTTTAGGTATTCTCTGAGTGTTTTAATACTTCCTGTCTCCTGGTAGTGCAATTCTCCTGCCTCTCACCAGTTCCATCTCATCCACCTTTGTTTACAAACTGTAAAGCTGGAGCATTCATGGTAAATGGAGCTATTGAATGCTGTAAGTAACAGTTTTTACAACAGCAGTTTCAATATGAAACCAATAGTTTTTAAAAGCAAGATGCAAAGAAAACCTTTCTAGTATGGAGTTGTCTGTGCTGGGTGTAGCAGGTGGTACAGAGATGCAGTTTTCAGGATTTATTTTGATTATTAGCATGTAAATAATATACCTCTTGGAACAGGGAAGAGAGAGAAGTGATTATGTGAGACAAAGGATAAATGAACAAGCAGACAGGAATAATCATGTCCCTTATAGAGCTAGAGAGTATATTAGCTGTCCTACATTATCTCTCTAAAAATCAGTGAGATTTCTCAAACCCAGGAGACAGACTACTGCGCATTTGAAGTAAATGTCAGATGTCATGGTAAAAATGCAGATGAGTTTTTCAAATCAGAAAGATTATTCCTGTATGCCAGTTCCATCTTGCTATCTGCAAGCAGAAAACTTGTCCTGGTGTGCACACTTTAATTTCTCTACAAGAGATAAAATGAAAGATTGCTGAAGTCCAGAGGTCTTCCTACGTAACAAAACCAGTTGCAGGATGTAATCCAGTGCAATCGCACATGCATCAGTCAGGTTGAAGCTTGGCTCCCCCGTATTAAGTTTGTGACAATTTAGGCATGATGGTTGCAGAATAAATGCATTAAAATTGTAGTCAGTATTAAAATTAGAATAATCCATTGCTTTTACATCTTCAATGAACAAGAAATGCCAAGGTATCCATAGTCAAATAAATGGACAAAATACTTGTTTCAAGCAGATAGGATAACTTTAGTAGGCAAAGTGATATTTTGCTATGTAATCTGATAAATGTACATCTTATTAAAGGCTGAGTGATTCGTTAATACACCAGTATTTGGTAAAATGAAATAAGTCAACAATCAGTTAGAAGGCCAAAACATTGTTTCAGTTTGTGCAGGCAAAGTTCCCCCTCAGAGATGGTCAATGTGAAACCACGAGGTGGTGAAGGGCTGGGAACTGAGAAAGGAAGGTCTGCAGCTCCCTGCCACTGCCAGGTCCTGGTGCTTTGGTCACTGCAACACAGGCAAATGACAGGGAGGGCTGGGGAGGAAAGCGAGGGGTGGAGCTGTTTCACATCATAATGGAAAGATTTTGCCAAGCCTAAGAGGGAATAACGAGGGGAAAAGTAAAAGCCAAGATGCAATAGAAGTGATATTACAATAAAACAATAGATGAGAGCAGTACAGACAGATTTTTCTTTTGTGTGAAACAAGAGTTGTAGAAGTATGAAAGAAGATCCATATAACGAGAGCTTGGTTTCACCAAAAGTTGAAGCCTTTTAAAAAAGTGTGTGTGAATATTTCAGGTCTTCAGCCACTTAGAATTTCATATTATCTCTTGTTTGGTTAATCAGATTTTAAACCATCACACACACTGGCACGTACTCTGTCCCTCCAGGCTTCCTGTGTTCAGTGCTGTGAAGAAGTGTGAAAAATCTGCTTGAACCACCTTTTTTTAGATCCTTCCAATAAGAATGTCATTTGGTTGCCAGAAATAAACACACAGGTATTTATCAGAATATCTGAAGCATGAGAGGAAAACTAATGAAAAAGAAATGTCTTGGTTAGCCAAATGACTCTAAGGTAACTCAGTGCTCACATTGTGGATTGTCGGAAGACAAACCTATTTATACTGCTCAAGAGAAGGGGCCTTGCAGCCTTAGATTTGGGGTGGGTTCTTTCAGAGAATCACAGAATGGCTTGGGTTGGAAAATCACCCAGTTCCAACCTCCCACCACGGGCAAGGTCATCTTCCACTAGGCTGCTCAAATGCCCATCCAGCCTGGCCTTGAACACTTCCAGGGGTTGGGCACCCACAGCTTCTCAGGGAAACCTGTGCCAGCCTCACAGCAGATATATTCTTCTTAATGTTTATTCTAAATCCACCCTGTTTCAGTAAAAAGCCATTTCCCGTTGTCCTATCCCTGCATGCTCTTCTCCCTGAAATACTAGTGTGACTTTACCCAAATAATACAACTTCTTGCAACTTCACCTCTCCCTCCTGCTATTTGCTGATTCAAGTAGGTGGTACAGATTTTCTTGCACTATATAAGCATACAAAGGTTGTGGGCCCTGACTTGTAAATTGATGCTACCCTAATGCAAGCAATAGGATAAATATTCTTCTGGGTTTTCTGTGATCTGATTTACTGTAACACCAAAGCAACACGTGCATGAATTTATGTATGCTTTCAACATCCTTTGTGAAGAAAATGGCAGTTTGGGAGAGGAGGAAAGGCAAAAAAACAACAACAGCAAAAGAAAAAAAATTTTAAAGCCAAACCAACAAAAAACCTGCAGCCAAATCTGGATCAAAGCCATATTTCTAAGCCTCTGCAGATTTGACATACCTCATTGATTGTATAAAACTGAAGAAATCCCTGGGGTCTGATATCTGAAATCACCCAGTGTTGCTTAATATTTCTGTAGGTATTTCAAAAAGCACCAAAACTGTGTCTGCACTCCATTTTTATAGATGGTACAAAAGAAACAGAAAGACAGAGCTGTGTCAATGTGAGATGAATGCTAAAATTGACTCTTTTCTTTAATGTTGCCGGCAGCACAAAATAATCAGTTTAATCATGGATTTTCTTTCAGTTAATTATTATAAGAATTACTTGTTTTTAGAAAGCACTTCCCCATCATTTATCAGTCCAGTTTTAATCTCTTAAATTAGATCTATAATTACTATGGATTCCAGTCTATAGAAGAATGATAGTAATAGTCACATTTTTTTGTCTTGCCATTTTCTGTTTGTTAAAAGTAGACTGATCAAACCAAATATTCAGTACAGATGTAGTAAATAAAAAGCACTTGCTGTTTTCAAGACAGTGATCAAATTAAACATGCATAAACCAAAAAAACCTGTTGAGACAAATGCTGCACTTTGATTTATTTTTGGTCATTGCATTTTTATGAGAGAAGACATTTCCTTAAGTGTTGATATTTTACCTGCTGTGGTTTGTTACTACTTGTTGTTTTCAAATATTAATTTAGTAATCTTTGCTCTTACATCAGGGCTGCAATTTATAATGTGATATACAGAATCTGATCTGATGCATTCCCTAGAGCAAGTAACCAAGTCCATCCAAATTGATTCTGCCATTGATATCTCAGCCTGTAAATTTGTGTGGATTGCAGCACTTTATTTGCTCCTTTACTACTGGATCTGTTAATGTAAATCTTCCTTTCTTCTTTCCCTACCTTTTTATTTCCTTCCCTGTTCCCCTATACAGAGGCACTGTCTCCCTTTATTCTGATTTCTCTCTTCTTTCCTCTTTCCTTGACTTTTTCCCTTCTCTGTTTCCCCTCTCCCTTCTGCTGCCTTCTGTCAGTCCAGGAATGTTTTCATCTCACACTCCTTTCTAATTTCTGCTTGATTTCCCCTGCTGCTCTGCTCTGTTTGTATGTGATACAGAGCTGCAGGAGGGTATAAAACATGCACACACCGAATTAAAGTGCTAGTACACCTTGTTAGCACCTACAAAGTTACCTTCAGCTGTATTTATCACAGAAGAAATTGTAAATGGGATAAATAGTTAAAGCTGGAGGCTGAAACATGAATTTCAGAAACACTGGATGTCAGACGGCCGCTTTTTCCAGGGTAGCTACAGAGTGCCATCTATTGTCTACAAATAAAACATTTTCATAGAATATCCTGAGTTGGAAGGGACCCACAAGGATCATTAAGTCCAGCTCCAGGCCCTGCACAGGACACCCCAAGAGTCACACCCTGTGCCTGAGAGCATTGTCCAAATGCTTCTTGAACTCTGTCAGGCTGGTGCTGTGACCACTTCCCTGGGGAGCCTGTTCCAGTGGCCAACCACCTCCCTTTTAAAATATGTTCTGCCATAGTTGCTGTTTTCTGCAGATAACTACACATTCTGAGTGCATTGGCTGCAAGAAAGCATCATTCACATCTGAGTTACTTTTCTTTCACTTTTCAACTCTCCCATCATCACGTCATCTTAAAGTGCTTGATTCCATCACCTCCTTTACAGCATTGATCTGCATTTTGTCTTGAGTTCTCTCATGTGTACTGGAACTACAGGGAAAAGATTTTTTTCCTAATGTTGTTTCCCACATATTCAAGAAAAATTGGAACAGCTGTTCTTAGACCTCCTTAAATATCATATTAAGGCTGGACTGTAACTTTTACACCAGACAATAAAATATGTAACATCCTAATCTTTAGCTTAGACTTTTCAGTCAGTGTTGATAAAGTATTGGCAGGTAACTAATTGCTGCATCACTCTTAAAAGATCACCTGGGCAGTGGCTGGTACTGTAGTTGGTTTCCTTAAGAAATATTTTTCCTACTTCAATTTCATAATTTCTTTTATCAACTTTTTTACCATCATAAGCCCTTTTTTTAATGTCATTCTAAGTACACTATACAAGTGGAACAATTACGTATTTTTTAAAAACATATTATACCAAGGGGAATTGGCATATACATTCTACTTCCTTTAGCTTTTGTAGTACAGTAATGGCTAAAGGTTATTTTTATAATGACAACAGCTCTTAGGTGTTCTTGAGTCCACCTTTCAGATTCTGCAGGATGCTCAGATATGAAAGAAATACAAAGACACGTTAAGGATGGTCAGCCTCTATTTAGCGAAATCTGACTCAAGACCAAAGTGACCTGATTAGGTAAAAGCGCAGGGGCAGAAACTCATTGCATTCTAATCACAGCTTCTGACCTTTTCCTGCTACTGTCTGAACTTCCTCTGAACATAATCATCCAAGAGCAGAATGTGAATTTTGCTGTCAAAAGGCCAAAATTATAAAACAGCACTGGCAGCATTTTAGGCATAAATCTGCTGACTTGATCAGAGACAGGGATTAATAACTGGGCCAACATTTTGTTGAGCTGCATAGCTTACTATTCAGTAGATACCCAGTTGTATTGACCTAGTTTTGCCCGTGGCCCAGGCTTTCAACTGTTTGATCCGAGCTGCCTGTCATATGTGAAAATACTCATTTTTATTTTGAACAAGATCTATTCTGATTTCTCACCAGCAGAGCATGCAAATGTATTGGTTTGACTTTGCTGCCTCTTTTTCCTCCATATTCTGGTAAATAGTCAATGGCAGTTGCTCAAGCCTTGCAAAGTATTTCTGATGTGTAGGACACGAAGATGACAAGTGTCAGCGTATCATTTTGTGGATGAGGAGACTGAAGCTGGAAGAACAAATGAGTTGCCAAGAACACTCAGCAGTGCTTGGGCACAGAAGAGAAACCATGCTTTCAGCTCACTGTCCTAGTTCTGCTGCAACCCCCAGGCCACATGTCTAATTAAAAACCTATTTAGACTTCTTAGATTCTGGATCACATGACATTTACTCTGCACATATTTAACAAGGTGTTAAAGGAGTTGCTACAAGGCAGATCAACAGCAGTGATGCAAAAAAAAAAAAAAAAAGAAACCCTCTACCTTTATTTTCTGATTCTTAAAAATACTTCAAAAACACACAAACTCAATACAATATATATTTTTAACTATTTTCTGACTTTACAATGTTAAAAAAGTCCAGAGATGAATGACCGTACAGAGTAGAACTAATACTTTGCTGTAGTCTTCTCTTTCAAAAATATGAAACTTAAATTTCAAAAAGTTGAGATTTTATTTTCACCATAATCAAATTTGGGATACCATTTGAATATTAGCACTAGGCAAAGATTAACAAATGCCCGTGATTTCAGAAGTATCATGTCAAGATGAAGTCTCCATGTATCCATAAGATTAAACTTGTGTCAAATAAGGCATCCCTCAGTTTAATCACTTCTCTTCCTTTTTTCTGTTCTTTAAAAACAAAACAGAAATTCTGCAGAACTGCACTATAATATGGAGGAAATATTGATTCTTTTATACAAGAAGCATTCTGTAGAATGTGTGTTTTTGTTGCTGGCAGGTTTTATTTGTACACTTAAAGAATGAGTAGAGCATCCTGTTTCTCTGGGAGGAGTTACAGACACTTATACGTATGTGTTTGGGAGACTTACAGGGCCGGGCTTAAAATTTACACATCATAATTTAACAGCATTTACACTTTTTTTCTGAAAATTAAATTATTAGAGGGATTTGAGATGGGGTAAGTACCAATAAACATGGAGTGTGTGTATGTATATGTGGTTGTGTGTGTTTGTGCATCCAAGGGAGAGCCAGCTCTGAGGCCTTGTATGTAGAGACTGGGAACAAGAATATTTGGGACCCTTTCTCAAGGATGCTCCCTTAGGAAAGTCATCTATTTCTGGAAATCAGTATTCCCATCAGTAAATTGAGTGTTATGTTTGCATTCTCTGGGTCATATTTTCAATTTACAGATGAAAAGAGCTGTGTGAGATATACCTGTTATTATTTATTGATTTCTATCACAATCAATAATTTTTTAATGAGTGTGGCAAAAGCAGGTGCCCCTTGGGCTGGTTCAGTGATAAAGCTGCAGTGTGACTTAACAAATGCACGATCCTGACAATGTCAAACCAAAGTTTTTAATGGGATTCTGCTGTATTAGCTTGAACATATACATGTAAATGTTACTTGCTCCAAATCTGTCACGATCAAACACAACTGCCATTGCTTTGCTTTAGTTGTAAGTATTTCTTAGTTCTTTTGTTGCAAAAGCAAGACCAGAACTTAAAATAAAAAGGTACCATATAAACATTGATTCTACCTGGATATTTAGTATTGCTAAAAATTAGATAATTTAATATATTGAGTGTTTTCTTTTTCCTTTCAATAAATTTGTCACTGAACATAGTGAAGATGACTCCAGTGGGGTGAAATTATTAGAGATGTTTGAATTCAACCATGAGGGAAAAAAAAATGCTGGTTGAGTCCTACCTTATCTGTTCACAGTTAACAGCTTTGTCCTTTGTTACATGGTTTCTTTAGACGATAGCAGAATTGCAGACAAAGCAGAATCTGTGTCTTAGGCAGAATATAGCATGCATACATGAAAAATGCACACACAGTAAGAGGTTTGAGTGCCTAAACGTTATCATTTTGTTTCTATACAGAGAGCCTCGAAAAATCATCCTGCACAAGGGCTCCACAGGACTTGGTTTCAACATTGTGGGAGGTGAAGACGGGGAAGGCATTTTCGTGTCGTTCATCCTGGCGGGCGGGCCAGCGGATCTCAGCGGAGAGCTGCAGCGAGGAGATCAAATCCTGTCTGTAAGTCTGTCTGTTGGGCTGTCCTGACCAGCCACTTCATCTTGCTCTTTGTCTGTCCTGCAGGGGGCACACAAAGAAGTCTCTTCTCATGTCCACGTTGTGAAATCTGAGCTGAAAACACTTTATTCCTGAGTATTTGGGTTATTTTGCCCTTGGGTTTGAGAGTGTTGGTTACTGGTGTTACTTGCATTTAGCTGGGAATGAGACTTTCCACTGCTTAATGCTCCCTACACTATGGTGACACCACAGGGAGGAGCTAAGCCCAGGGCAGACCTAAGCACCCCATATTTTGCAAAGCCCATCATCCAGTTCCATTTTTCCCAAAACATACTACTGAGTCCAAGGATATTTCTCAATTTCACCTTTTCCTGGAGAACAGGCAGTGGGATGAAATCATTTGTACTCAGGCTGCCATCTAGTGTGCACTCAACTGCTTGGCAAATAGCTCACCACAACAAGGAGATTAATTAGGTTATGTTAATTATCTCTCTGCCTCCGATGAATTTGATGATCCCTCTGAAATTCTTTTCAAATTTTATTGGATGAAATGCTTTGTAGCCTGGGGTTGTATTTTGCATATATGTAAACTCAGAAACATCTTTTTAATTTTTCATTCATGTGTATATTGATATCACACATTTTAAACCCAGAACATTTGTGTTTTAGGCTCTATCAAGTAATCGAACATCTGACTGAAATAACCTGAATATAAAAGAATTTGAATAACAATGAAAGCCTTGAAAATGTAGTTAAATATCCATTGCTGTTATTCACATTCCTTACAGGAAAAAAAAAAAAAAGAAACTGTCCCAAATTGATACAGATGTGACTGTTTCATGTGAAGCACAACAATAGCCTTAAGGCAAAGAGCTGAAACACAGGAATTACTTATCCCAGATAACTGATGGATGCACCAGGCTGCAGTATCACACCGCCTCCCACTGCTGTGCCTTCTATCCCAGTGAATCCTGCATCCCTGGCTGTGATCTGTAATTCAGTTAAAAGTTAAGGGCAGAATATGTCTTCAGCCTGGATGGTTTGTGATGTGGTTATGCAACACTTTCCTGGTCAATGTTTAAATTTATAAGAAAGCTGGATATGGTTTTGCTACATTGCTAAGGATTGCCTTGGCCTATTCTATGAGAAGTGAATTTACCTTACACCTATCAAAGTTTTGTAAGAAGTTGTGAAGTGGTAGCTGGAGGTATTTTGCAGTACATAGAAAATCTGAGTGAAGTTATCACCAAAGGGAGGCAGTAACCTGACATTTTGAGGATCACAACAGTGTATTTTATCTACACCTGTTCCTTAAAAGTGCTGTAAGAAAAAATGAGAATGAGCGAGTAAAGGGTGTTCAGGTGCTGCTGGGAGTCAACACAGGCAGGCAGGCAGGCAGAACTTGTGGTTACAAGACTGCATCTGAAATGCAAGGAGTACATTTATTTCATTATCTTGCTTACTGAAGGATCCCAAAGCAACACCTGGGCAGAGACACAGGAGTGGGAATGCAGGAATTGTCAGGAATCCATCCTGAGGGGTGTCAGGGCTGTTCTTTGCACCCACTTGTCAAGGACTCACACATGTGGAGTTAACCACCACGCTGTGATCTCTGTGCTTTCTGTGATCTCTGAGCTCTGATGTTCTCTCTCCCAAAACAGGGAGCTCAAGCATGTCCCTGAGAGCACCTCCAAGCCTCTCAAAACACCTGTGTTATCTCTAAACAGAAATTCTGCTTCTCAAAACAGACAGAGGATAGACAGCAGTATAGGCACAGTCTAAGGGGGATATTCCCACACTGATATCCTCCAGGCCTCATCATTCCCACCTGCAAGGTCTCTTGGAATCTCACATTCCCTTCTGCATGCTTCTGCTTTTAACCCTTTCCTCCCCTCAGTGCCTTAAAGAGCTCTCCAAGTAGAAAGTTTCTAGGGAACTGCAAAAAAAAATCAAAATAGATTCTTATAAAGTTATCATTATGAAGAGATAACGAATTCAAAGGCCTGTGTCAAGAAGAACACAGACGAGAATCCCAAAGAATAGAAACAGAAGTTTCTTCAGGACAATTATGCAATTTCTTTTTCTTTGGTTAGATGCAGCAAAATAGGGCTGACTGACAGAGACTAATGACATCAAAGTCTTTCACAGTACTTCGTATTCAAAAATCCAGAAGTTCAAATACAAATTTAAAAGTCCATTTTCTTTTTTTTAGAACTGTAGGCTACAGCCATGGTAAAAAATTTTAACTTTATCTGTTTCGTAGTGACATTTTCCGTAAGTTCTAATTAACGTTACTAGTGTTGCATCAGCATTTACTTGTCTTGCAAGAGTTGTTTATTTGTTATTGAGCAGAGAGGGATGGAAATTATTACTAAATTAGACTGCGTACATATCCCCAGGCAATCACCCAGTCAGGCCCTTGTTACTTATTTGGTCACAAATAACTATTATGGATCCATTTTTCCATATTCAGACAAAACCAATTTCATGCACAGAGCTCATTAATCTTGTACCATTGTCTAGTGAAGGGTCCCAGACACCTTAATTTTATAAGGACTGCAGAAAAAATATCTGCTTCTCTCTCTTTGTTCCTTCTTGTCTCATCCCTCAGAAAAACTTATTTCCCTACAGAAATACTTTTCCCATTTGTTTCTCAAGACATGACAAATCTGACTAAAAAGAACAAATAGTAAAAACTGCTATTTATAATCAGCTGAAGCATGGTTGAATTTCTTACAGACAGGAAGCATAGTAAGCGATTTAGAGATCTAAATTTAATTTCTCATAAGATTGGTATTGCAGAATTACAGTGAAGGCACAAGAGTTCTTCCACTGTGATATTTTACATGTCCTTAAAACATGCTGTGACCTGCTTTTTGGCCAATCCCTCTAACATTTATTATCTTTCAGAATGCTACTTCTTTCATTGTTGTTCCTGCCCTTTGCAAGGGAGTTGGACTAGGTGACCTTTAAAGGTCCCTTCCATCCAAGCAGTTCTATGATTCAATTTAATCAATTTAATCAATTTAGCTGATGTCCTGTGTGACCACAGGAAGGATGCTTTGTTTTCCTAAGCCTCACTCTCCCAGGTGGACAGTGAGGATCAGGGGCTCTCTCCTAAATCATGCCTGTGCTGTGAATAGGGCAATGTTGACTGGTTGAGAGCTGTGTATTCTCACTTTTGGGAATGTACCTATAAAAATACCTAAAATAGACTGCAAATCCACCAGTGAGACCTTTGCCTTCACATGCATTGACTTGGAGAGACACATTGGGTGTACACATGGTCCCAGAGTCAGGCGACAAGGTTTGGACAAATCCCATAATCTCTGCCTCTCCTCCTGCCTGACTGTCGGGATGTGAGAGGGACGGCTCCAACCCTACAGCTCTTCGAGAGCTGGAAGGGATGGTGCCGCAGCCTTGCCCCATGGACGAGTGAAATTCGAATTTATTTTTCCCCAATGCCACCAGGTGGCGGCCCAGGATCAGTAATGACAGCGGTCTGCCTTTGGAAACTGGCTGAAACTTCAGAAAAAGCGGGGATAGCAGAGTTTTTCCCCAGTTAAGTGGGGATATCTGAAAAATATCTCAGAAAGAAGGCTGTTATTCCCAATGCTCCTGTGCAGAGAGAACACATGAATCCTATCTGAACCTTGAGAGTCAATTGAAGAACCATGGAAAATCTGTGTCATATAGCAGAACATTTCAAATAGCCCAAAAGTGAATTTTTGTGTTGCATTCATGAGAAGACTGGAGTTCTCCCCTGAAAAGGTTTTCTTAAATGCTAGTTTCTTCTGGCTGTAATTCATTGTAGTGCTTTGAATCGCCACCCAACTATACGTTTTATTTCTCATTTCTGAATGCCTTTAAAATGAAGTAACACAAACGTCACCAATGTAAGTTCATCACTGTACTAGAATATAGCTCTCTCTGTAGTATTTTCCTCTTACTAAGTATATCATAGCTATTATCAAGTAGCATTTTGGATTCTAATTGACATTAACTCCTGATTTACTACATGTGCACACCCTGATTAATTTTCATCTTAGATACTTATAGGCCAAGGGAAACAGTTCCATGGAAAAATTATTTCCATTGTAGAGCAGCAGAAATGAGGTGCCAGTGTGTTAAATGATTTGTTTAAAATCAGCTTAGAAGTCTGGGTCGAGTTTAGAGGCTGCTTGAACTCAGATCTAACCCCAAGTTCTCCATCTGTTAGGAAAATGCAGTCTTCAATAAAAATAAAAAGTAATGTTCCTTGATGCCATTCTTGCAGTTTTAAGTTCCACTTCCAGTGGTATGGGATATTTTTCCTATTAAAACAGCAATGGGAAACCAGTTAGTCAAAACCACCTGCATTAGAGCAAAGTATTTCCATGAGCCATATGCATAAAATGGCCACCCATTGTGCATAGACCCTGCAAGAAAGCAGTACCAGTCTTATAATTTTAGGAAATATGTACACAGTGAATACATTGCAATTTTTAGAGGAATAAGCATAAGGAATTAACAGCAAGTATTTGCATTTGAATATTAACTTTTAAAGTAACTGAACTTTATGTCTTTGTGCAAGGTTAAGCCTCAGATTAAGATACTTACATTTAGACATTTGCATATGTGCTGGGGGTCTGTTTAATTAATGTCGAAGGAGGTGAGAGAAGAGATCAGCTGGCCAGCTGTGAGCTGTGTAGAGCAGGCTGGATTTCTCTGTAAGCTATACTATCTGTATTGACTTTTAACCTTAAACACCATTCATATCTATATTTAGGTGTCTTAAACTGCATCTCATATTTCATGTCAGTTTTCCCTTTTAATATATATCTGCTTTTCCAGCTAACATCATGCTTCCTTAATCACACATAAAAGTAACATAAAATGGTGAACCGTAAAAGCAGCATCAGCTTTATTTCATTCTCCTGTGGAAATGCTTTGTGTTTCATTCTCCTGTGTGGAAATGCTCACAATGGCAGGATGCAGCATGACTTGGAGCCTGAGAGTAGAATCAAGTGTAGAATCAAGAGAGCAAGATGACTGCTCCCAGGCAATGCATGCACAGGTTACCTTAAGGGAGTAAAACAACTTTTCTGAGGAGTGATTGCTCAACAGCAGCAGGAAAGATTAGAAAAAGAACAGGCTGCACAGCAAAGAGACACACAGTGCTCTCACAGTAATTCCATTCCCCTCTCATCTAACCTCAGTCAGGTGAATGGAGTTAACCAAAGCATTCTGTGTGATTTTCCTCTTGATCTGGTGTAGTATCAGAATGTACTCATGTATGGGGAAAGACACTGTATCTTTTCCTGTGCTGCTTTCTGAGAATTAAACAACTATGGGAAGGGTTGGGAAGGGGCTGGTGGAGATGCTCTGTGGGGTTTTCTGTCACTGGCACGTGGCACTATATAAACCCAGTTTGACCCTATATAAACCTAGTTTGCAACACCAGTATTTGAGTATCTCACTTTAGTATTGTCTCTGCTGTTTTACACAAGGTTCTCCCTTTCAGAGGGATCTGTTAATCTATTAATAAGATTTTGTCTTCTGTCTGTGCATCGTTCTGCTGTTGATTTTTTGTGAGACATTTGCTATCCCTTAGGAACAGTTTAAACATTTCTTTGTACTTGGTTCCTCCCACACAACTCCTACCCACCTTCTCACTTACACCTGTAGCCAAAAATACAATATGCATTTGATAAAACAGAGTGTTCTTCAATTTCTACTCCAAAATTGTCCATATAGAGCAGATACAATATAAGGACTCTGCTTACTTACAGCAAATATTTGTACTTTATAATTGCTTCAATTATGTTTGACCTTCAGACTGACTTCCCTTACCTTGGTACAGAGAAGCTTTCAACTTCCTAATTTAAAATTATTATTTTGCTCATGGTAAAAGCAGTAAAACACTCAGGGCAAATACTGCATTTTGTTACCTAGTAACAAGACTCAGATAAATGGCAAATACCATTTGATTTTCCTTCTCAGATTTTATTTTTTCCAAAATGCAGCTGTCTTGGAAAATGTTTGAAACATCTCTATAAGGCGTGGTATCTTTTCTCCATGGATCATCAGTTTGTCCCTCTTGTGTATAGTGTCAGGATTGTAACAGATTTTCCCTTTGCCCTACAGGAAATGTTTGCAGAGGCACTGACCATATCCATAGGATGCATTCTTCCCTGTGGTGGTGTGAGGGGTGTATGACTGTTCTCAGGCATGGGACAGTCCATCCATTTCTGTGCTCTTTAGCTGCAATTGCCTCTAGACTTCTGTAATGTTTTAACTTTAATCCGACTTTGTCAGTATGTTAACCATGTAAACCTGCTTTGTGGGAATGTACAGAGCACTGTTTGGTGTATATTGGAAATCTCAATATATAATCAGAGCAGTGATTTAAAGGAGAAGATCAGTGCACCTGACTGGACTCTTTTAAAGTAGACTTTGTTTGAAAATCAAGCAAGAATGTGTTGCTAAACATCTCCAAAGGATCAGTAGTGAATGGTAGGAGATCTATATATAACAGATCTGTAAAAAGAAAACCTCTGGAGAGGAAAGCAACTGAGAGCACAGGCATTGTCATATGTTAGTGGGATGACACCCAACTAGAAGGATAGGTAGATCAAGCTCCTTAGAAATGTGTAGTGGATTAATCTCAATTCAGGCTTTGCTCATGTTGGGAAGCAGAGTATATAACCATTTAGGCCCCCTCTGTAGCTAACAGAAAGATGTAGTACTTCTGAATACAACTTACCTTACCCTAAAATAGATATTTTACATGGGTCAGATGAACATTTTGCTGTAAAAAAATTACATTTCTTTTCACATATTATAGAAAATCTGGCATAATTTCCCTTTACTGAAATAAATCCCATCCAAACTGACCAAACATTCATGAATCTGGTTTTGGTGGAAAATATGGAAAGACAAGTATAAGTCAGATAATTCTAGATTTTATTCTCACAGTAAGAATAGCTGAAAAATGAGAGAATGAAACAATGAAACACAACTTTCCCTTGAGTAAACATATAGTGCAGTGGCAATTTTTATGATTTTGTGCTGAAAGGGAATGAGGAAGTAACATGAACCTCACAACGAGCTTGCTGTGCAGCCACAGTTGTGGAACTCAAGTAATCAACATTGAAAAAGTGAAAGCTGAGTTAGTCACTGTGGTAATAACAGCCCAAGTCTTAAAAATCTATAAATGTTAGGTAAAATCTGGGGGGAAGAATTCAGAAGGGCAAGGTGTGATGTGGGCCGTACTTTCAAGAATTAGAAAAGGCATCAAGAAAATGTTTGCTGAAAATAGAAAACCAAGCAATAAATTAATTTCCCAAAGAGTTGGAAAAAGGATTGTTTAAAAGTGAGACTGTGAGAGTTCACTCCTTTAGTGATTTTTTTGTTCTTGTTGTTCTTTTGTCTTTAAAAAGAGATGGATCCACAATTATCCAATTAGGGCAGTTATAAAAAACCAGAAAAGTCTTTATAGGGGACTTAGGCAAAATCAGATGAGAACTTAGACAAGTTAGATGTTGTGAACAGATGACATTAATTCTCATATACGTAAGGAACTCTTCAATGCAGACCATTTGTAATTTATCCAAGAATTGAAGGATTATTTGGGAGTATAGAACAGGTTGCCCAGTTTTCAGGGAAACTGGGAGAAACAATCAATCCATTTGCACATGCTTAGAAAACAACAAAACAAGGAGTAATAATCCTGATTAATTTTTCAAGAATAAATTGTGAAATGTAATTTTTCTCCTGAAAGAACATTAGTCATAAAGTCATAAATGTAACTTTACTGCCAACTTGTAGCCCCTGTAATCTACCTATCAACATCTTCATAGAATAGCAGGTCATAAACCTCCCAAAAAAACAGAGAAAAGCAGAGAAAAGCAAAGATGTCATGGCAAGATCTAATGGAAAGATCCAGGGCAAAAGAGCTGTTTCATACAAGTTCAGCTGACAGTGCTGGGATTTGAGGGTGAGGCTTTGTGTCTGTGTGGGATCATCTGGGTGCACAGTGCTCTGCTTTTCCATATAAACTCAGTTTCACCCCTCACAATGCATGCAGACATATGTTCAGTACTCACTGTCATCATGATGAGCCAAAAACATTTCACAAAACTGAGACACCCGTGCATCTTCTCTGTAGAAGAGGGGAGATTTTAAAGTGCAGAAGACAACTGGGAACCTGGTGAACAGAAGCTGGGTGCAAACACTGATTTATGCTCTTTTATGTGTTTAAAGAAATGGCTCTTTGAAAAGAACAAAGTGTGTATTCCTGTGAAGTTGTGGAGTTTAGAACTCATGTCAGAAAAACCCTAGCATCCTCCCTGACAGTAAAAATTCATTTTAATGTAGTATGAACTGTGTCCATGTTAACACTACCATCTAGAAATAGTCAATCTTGAGGAAGAGAGCCAGTAGCAAACTGTTACTCAGTGTTGATGGTAAATATATCTAATCTAATGGCTGGAAGTGGAACTTAGATATATTCAGCCTCAAAATATGAGGCACTTATTTTGTAATCAGGTTTTATTGCCAGAGAAGCTCATAGACCTGCCGTTTTGGAACTTCAAATAGATTAGTTTCAAAAATACAAGCTTAATGGAGACTCTAGTGAAAAAAAAAGACACCACCAGCATATTCTGGAATTCTGCATATAATGCTGCATCTCATATAATCTAGGAGTTTGTCTTCCATCTGGATTTCTCTCCCCTCACCACAACTCCTCACCCACATCTTTCTGCAATCTGTAACACACAGTGGAATTGTCTTGATGCAGTAACTGTTTCCTAACTTAACTCTCATATTTCAAGCACATGATCAGAAGCTAATAAATTATACCAACAGTGCTTTTGAATAAGGTATATCTTTTTTTCCCTAAGAGTGTTAGCGATTCAGACATGTCAGTTCTGTCATACACAGCTAGTAAATTAGCCTAAACTGGAGACTGCATATTTCTGTTGTGCTGAAATCATCAGGTCTCTCTAAAATATACATTTTACTATTGCCTCAATGAGTAGAAAGAGTCTCATGCCAGACTGCTTGCTCTTCAGCTCCTTATAGTTCAGGATGGAGTGCACACTCAGTTCGAACATTCTGACTTGGCAAATTTTGGTGTAACACTGTCAAGCAGAATTATGTCACATGTGATACACCGAAGATTTGTAATGATGTTTGCACCCCTCAGTGTTGCTGCCCTGCCAGGCTAACAGTGAAGAAGTGAAAGCCAAGCTGCTACTGCTGGACAAAATGGCTAAAACCCCTGAGCTTTATTCATACAGAGCTTTGCCCCAGGCTGGACTTTTGCCTTGTGCTCAGACTAGTCTCCAGGAATCATTCTGCTCTACTACCCAGTCGGTTTTGGGTTTCTGAGTGATTAAAACAATTATCATATGACACAAGTTGCAAAGTAATAGAAATTGGCCATCCATTAAATAGGGTATTAAAGGGATATCTGCAATCATTTGTTGGAGGAGTTTTCTTAGATCTTTGTGAAAAAAGCAAGATAGATATGCCCTGAAACTGAACATGCGAGCCACCAGAACAGTAACAAAAGGAAAATCACTTAGAGAATACAAGAGCTATTTCCTTTCCACTGGTTATAGAAAACATGGTTTATTTGAGAGTATTCTCAGTGTCTATTCAAAGTGTCTGTGTCGTAATCTTCATCTGTAGAACAACACTTAAATTATGAATGTTGTGATTCAGGCAGGTTAGTATGAAACGTGAGCACCGAACATTTACTGACATCATTCCATCATTCAGCCAGTGGCACGTTGCCTCATGGTCACCGCATTGAGTTCAGTATGGATTTGCCATGGCACAAGCCAGTGGCCAGCTCACCTCTCACAGGCCACAGTGCCATACTCTGGGTGTGGAAATAGGAAAACACCTATCAAGCAGAGCTCAAGGCAAGGATTTCAGTTCTTGAATTAATCTCTAACTCAGTGCTCAGTGCCACTTCTGTCTCTAAGCAGCCTCTAAAATTGTTCTGCCTTTTTATTTCAGCTCCTGAGTACCTATTTCTTGTTGGCTTCAGCTGAAATTAAGTTCTTATCATCTTTGGGGTATAAGGAATTTGTTAAAATGGAAACCTTTACCTCATTTCAGAAGCAAGAGAATTTGTCATTATTTCTGCCTGTAGTATCCTTTGAAATTCAAATGTGAAGCAAAACCCCTGCAGCATTATGAGTAAAAGTGAACAACGCTGGCTTAGTTATATCCATTCACTTATGCTTGCAAATGTGAGAGTTAATTTCGGAAACAGTTGCTGCAAAAGGAAAAATATCTTTTAGATGTAATAGTCACCAAGGTATATGGAATAAATGCTACTAAAAGGGGCATGTCTAACTGACCCAAGATGAGAGCAGGAGACAAGAAAATACAAATGCTGAAAGCAGAATTAGAGAGAAAAAGGGATATTTCAGAAAGGCCGGAAGGTGAATGCAAGTAACAGTCGTGTGTAAAGTAAAAGCTGTAGGAGGGAGGAGGGACAGTTTGATATTTCACCAATTCAGAGTAGAAAGTGAGCAGGTACTGCAGAGGAGAAGGAATGTGTGAATGCTTGAAAAGATGACACTGTAGTGAGATCCATAAAATTAGGTGATGGCAGGAATATAAGGAGTTTTGAGCAACCACACAGAAGGAGAAAAAAAAAAGTAGCAACTACCTTTGAATTTAAGGGCTAATTATGAGCTCTCAGTTTTAACAATAAAAAATACTCAATACAGAGAATTGTATTTGATGGATGTTTCATCTATAAAGTGGATGAAAAATTTTATTTATATTTATTTTTCAATCAGCTGCTAGACACTGACCTGTGTTATTAGCTAGTATAGTACTCCTGTAGGTATTTTTCACAGGTAATAGCAGTTGGCTTAATATGCAAAAAGTACATGTTCCTTTGTCTTGACTTTGCCATTTAGTAATATGACAAAATGCCGTTGATCACCTTGTAGTTGCTGAATCACCTCCAGTTCAGGTTGGTACTTGAACAAGCTGATAGCTGCTTAGTGATCTGAATAAAATAATTTTCATGTCCATTAAGGCTCCACTAAGTCCACGTGTCCTCTTCATAAGCTGTCATTTACTTCTTAAACTAGTTCTATTCATTAAACTAGTTTTGAGGAATTCTGATGTACTTGAGGAGAAATGACTCTTAAGATGTCATTCAGTGAAATTATTTCAATCTCAAAGTTTGCAAATCTGGCATCATTCATAAAAGCTACAATCACATGGGAAGCAGATCTGGTCTCGGAATTTCTGTACAGTTTGGATTAAAACATAAGTCTTTGCCTGTGGTTCTAGGCTTAACAGGTGCCATTTGGAATGATTCATGTGGTCTGGTGAGTCATAAATCTTGTTGGTTCCTACTGTAAAAGGCAGTGTGTGCACTTGAAGACACCTCTTCAAGAACAAAATATTATTTTTTTTCGGCTCCAAATATGCTTTGATATCTCTTTCCTTTGGCTTAGCTGCCTCCTTAAAGTTCCTGGCAGAAAAAGGCATGATACAGCTCATACCCCCACAATGGTTCTTGTTTTCCAGAGAGAGAAGAGCTTGCCTCTAGAATGTCCTGCTCCTCAGAGCATAAAGACCAGCTTACCAGAGGCAAAAATGTAACTCTAAGGTAGCCAGACAAGGAAAATTGAAAAGGTCACTGAAATTGCTGGCCCATAAAAACAGAGAAGGAGGGTGCTGGGCATGGAGAAGAGCAGATGGGACATGATCCTATGTTTTCAGCAGAGCTCAGGATGAAAAACCCGCTGTGCTTCTCTGTACAGCTCTAACTAGGCAGTAGAAAGTGTAGGCTCAGAACAGATCAGAACTGAGAAAAGTGAGAGAAAAGCAATAAATCTAGCCTGAAAATGCCGCAGAAGCTAAGCTGGAGAGTGAAGACTCCTCTTTTTTTCTTTCTTTCTTTTCTTTCTTTCTTTTCTTTCTTTCTTTTCTTTCTTTCTTTTCTTTCTTTCTTTTCTTTCTTTCTTTTCTTTCTTTCTTTTCTTTCTTTTGTTCTCTCATTCTTTCTCTCTCTCTTTCTCTCTTCTTTCTCTCTCTCTTTCTTTCTCTCTCTCTTTTTCTCTTTCTTTCTTTCTCTCTTTCTTTCTCTCTTTCTCTCTCTCTCTTTCTCTCTCTCTCTTTCTCTTTCTTTCTCTCTCTCTTTGTCTCTTCCTGTAAAAAGAATTTGTAAACCTTTTCTTCAGTAATTCCTTGTACCTAAAAGATGATAAGAACTTAATTTCAGCAGAAGCCAACAAGAAATAGGTACTCAAGAACTAAAACAAAAAGGCGCAACAATTTTAGAGGCTGCTTAGAGACAGAAGTGACCCTGAGCACTGACTTAGAGATGAATTCAAAAATTGAAATCCCTCAGTAGCAAGGCAAAGTCTGTCCCATACCAGCATTTCCCTGCTGGGTGCCACCCCCACAGCCACGTCCCAGAGTGTCCGTGGTGCTGAGCCCGCTTGACTTCCACAGCCCTTCCAGCAGCAGCCAGCAGAGCCTTGGCCTCAGGCTGCACCCGAGGCCCTCACCTTCAAAAAGCTGCTGAAAAGCTGTACTTTGGGAATGTGTCCTGGTTTCTTCGAATTCTGCTTTTTGGTGGACTGTATTAGTTGTCAAGAGGTGTGGGGGCCGTTGTGAAGAATGGTTATTCCACCTGCTTGTGAGTAAGGTTTTCCTCAGACATGTTCACAGCGGGTCATCCCTAATGGGTTTTTCCCCAATGTTCTGTGTTTTACATTCCCAGTGACTAAACAGGAGTGCTGGAGAACATGGCCCAGCTTTCCTGTCATCTCTTGATAATGTGCTTGAGAATTAAGCAGATAATTGATGGGCAGAATTAAGGCAGATAAATAACGTTCTTTGTGTCTTCTCTTAATGCAGACAATGGGAATTCTGACTGTAAACAGTCATCATTATTCAGACTTCTGTTTGCTTTTTCAGGTGCCAAAAGCTCATATTTTATGATTTCAACAAACAGAAGAATTTAGACAGGACTTGAAAACTCTGCTCTATTGTTTGCTCTGTGGTAAAAGAATGCCTTTCCTTCATTTTTTAATTTAGTGTATAAAAGTATGTACTATGTCAGTGAAAACTTAAAGAAGAAATGAAAAGAAACCCTTTATGTTTCCTCCCCAGGAAAATTACATGTTTTTCCTTTCTTTATCCAAAAAGGTGTTCCAAGTATTCATTTAACCACAGTACAAACACAAAATAAAGTGGCCTAAAGAAAGAAATTACTAAATAAACCATATTATTCTGCTGCCTTCTGTTTGAATGGCCTACATACAAATCACGTTCACCTTCTAGAACCCAACCTTGCTGCAACAAGTCTGTTCAGAATACAATCAAATTTCTTCTAATATGGGCCACTCAAATATTTTAGAGGGAATGAAACTCTTCCAATTTTAGAAGAGTTCAATCTATGACGAAAGTAAATCTGACTTCCGTTGCAGTTATGATTCAGTATTAAATGAAGTAGATCGTGCCTTGAGTCAACATATGCAAAGGCCTAGTAATTACTGTGAGCTATTGTTGCATCTTTTTCTCCATCTCAATTTAGTTTTGACTGTAGTTTTCAACTCTAATCTTCTATTGCAGCACTCCTCTTTGTTTGTAAGCTCTCGAACTGCTTTGCCAGTTCGAAACATGCAGAAGAGACAGACCTCAGTATAAGCTGCAGGCTCTTCTTATTTCCATGATGTCAAATTCATTTTGAAGTTAGGCATCAGAAATTGTGCAGTCAAGCTTATTCTGGGCCAGGACATCAGGGCTGTGCAGTGAAGCTCAGAACAGCTACTTTGCTTGTTGTATAATACATTCTAAAGGAAGCAAGCCCATTTATTACAGAAAAATACAAACAAACAAAACATCTTTGATATTTATTTATTTATTGATAACTTTCCTTCACACATTTGCAGCTTTTTTCTGATTTTTTAAAATTTTCTTTTGCTGATTATTTTTTATATAAATTATGTTAAATTAATTAAAAGCATTAATTTTAATCAGATTTAACAATTTGCAATGAATTCATATCGGGGAAAAATGTCACTGCACACAATTATTATGAGACATTAAATTACCATTTTGAAGGAAGAGGCAAGACAGTATTACTTATTTTATTCTCTCCAAATTCTTATTCATTTTGGTCTGATGATAACAATTTGATTAAAATATATAAACTAATGATGCCTTTCATCAAGATTTAATGTTGCTACGTGAATATGCTGATTTTCAACTAGAAGTTGGGAGTTGATTGTATTTGCTTTTAAATAGGGGGAAATGATACCCAGAAATCAAGTTAGTATCTACTCTTCTTGTTCTTTACAAAGTCAGAGTAGATTATAAGTAATTTCTAAATTTAATAGCTATTATCCTACAGTGAGATTCTGTCACTGTTGGTGAATAAAATAATACGCAAACAGAACTCTCCCTCCCTATTTGGCAACAGTTATTTGATTTTTCTTCTGCAGCAGTGTGTCTTCAAGAAGGAGATTGCTGTTTTGGCAATCTAATGTAGTCAGGTCATTTACCTGTTCAGCATTGGTTAATCTGGTTTGCCTAGCTTGATTATGATCTAGATAAAAATTGCAGAAGATAAATTTATGTGTTATTTTGTCTCTGACATTTCTTTTCCTTGCTCTTTTGATTTCAGCCACTCAGGCCTCTAAGTCTTCCTCAGATGTCTATCCCCAGCTATATCCTAAAAGAAAAGTGGAATTAATTTCACGGAAATTCATGTGTTGTGTTTATACCTTAGGCAATCATTTCTTCTAGAACAAGGTTGCAAAGGGCAAAAAATAGTCAGCTGCCATTTCAGTGGCTTCTTGTTTTTCTGTGGAGAAGTGAAAAATATTTGTGTAACAACTTCAGTGAAATTCCTGTCCTACATTCACAGTGTTTATGTGTTATTAAGATTGTACCTATTAGCTCACATAGACATAGAACTATTGTTTCTCAGAGAAGGAAAATAAGCATGTGATTTCCTTATTCTTTCATATATTCTTTCCTTTTATCTATAGACATTATTGGGACTTCATTAATGATGGTAAAATCTTCTGTACTATTAACACAACTTTACAGACTACCACAGTATATTCCTGTATTGCTTAAGAAAGACTTCTGTCCTCTGCTGCATGACTGAGAGATGGGACTTCAAAGAGAGGGTGCAGAAGTAATCTAAGCAGGGAGCCGTAAGTCAAAGCTTGAGCAAAAATAGGTCGGAGTTTGAGTTGAATTTAAGGTTTATTGAAGTCTAAGCTGAAGTCAGGGTAAAAGGAATTGAAGTTAGGATAAAAGGAATTGAAGTTAGATATTGTTCTCACAGTACAGTGTTATTCACTTGTTACAGCTCAAAATAGGCCACAGCCCTAAACAGTCACAAGATTTGTCCCACAAACTACAGAATATTGCTCACATTATTTGGCAGTTTTTACAAAATTACATAGTTTTAAAGACTTTAACAATTACATATGCAGGTCTCTTTCTAGTTCTTTTTCATATCTGTGGTATCTCTATACCATGGCCTATACTCAACCAAGGCTAAGATATCTCAATTCACAAGCTCCACTGTGCTCCCCACTTCATATCTTACCTGTTTTCCTATAGTCCTTTCACAGTCTTTGAGCTTAAGCCTGAATTTTTTTTTTTTCCCTGGAACCTTCTAATGCTGACCAGGTGACATAATCTGTATCCGTCTCCCCAGCTCAGGAACTCAGGAATTTAGGAGTGTTCCTTGAAGCTTTTCTTCGGTTCATCCTAGGCTTTTGTGGGACTCTGTCAAGGACACCAGTTATGAAAGAGAAAAACACACAGATGAAAATTAAGATCTCTCTTAAAGGAAAGGTTACTTGGCTTCAAAGTTGTCTCCTTCAGACACAGAATCACAGCTGATGTTTGCTTTATGTCGTGATATAAGCACTGTTCTTAAATTTAGGAATTCTCCTCACACTTCACAAAACTGTGACTGTAGTGCTCAGTTATTGAGTAAGTAATGGTGGTGCTGGTACATCTGTGCTCAATGCAGCATCAAGTGTCATAGCACCATCACTGAGAAAAAGTAAGGAACAGCACCTCTTTTTCTATGGCAGTACCCTAATTTGCGTTCCTTACAGGATGCTGGTATTCTCAACAGGGGTTGCAGAGTCCTACTTGACATCATCCTCCTCTTTAGGTATTTTCACTGTTGTAGATTAAAATATGGTCGATTTTTATGGCACTGAGAATTCTGCTTGTCTCCTTTTGTTCTTTTAGAACGTACTTAATTATTGCTCTCTAGGGTCATATCTTCCTAGACTGAATTTCAGTGAGTGTTTCCCAGAGGTTTCAGTGCACAACTTTAATGAAAGCTTTTGAACCTTTGGCTCATTTTTTTGAAAGCTTCTACCAGCCATTATAACATCCCAGGGAGATGGGGCAACTGAGGACTCCTGTGTTAAATTATGAAGTTTATTATGTTGTATTTACCCCCTGCTTATAATTTCTGTTTACAGTCAACAGTTCTACAGCATCATGCAGTTTTCTGGATCAGAAGCTGTGGTATCTCCTGGGCTTTATATAATTGCTATCACAAGTTAGTTTTTCTAAGAGGAATAGTCTAAATGTTGTTTGCATACTAGTAAGGACTAGATTTTGTCATGCAAACAAGGGAAAAATTTTTTATGATGATGGTGGTGAGACACTGGCACAGGTTACCCAGAGAGGTGGTGGGTGCTCCATCCCTGAAAACATTCAAGGTCTGGATGGACAGGAGTCTGAGTGTGATATGGGATAGTTGAAGGTGTCCCTGTTCATTGCAGAAGCATTTTAAAGTTCCTTTCCAACCCAAACTATTCTGTGACTCTATGATTCTATGATATGTAATAATTTTGTCCTCAAAACATCATATTCTCTAAAATTGGATGAAAGACAGCAAGTTAAGATGGGCCAGTTTCTAAACATTATTAACCCAAATAAATGTGTTCATAAAAGACTCAATAGCTGTTACTTAAAAAGTTCTGTGGAATTAAATTTATTTTTGTAATGCTTAAAAAGTTGTTTAGAGTTTAAAAACCCCTTCTTTTCAATGTGTGCTTAGCCATCTTGCAATAATACTTGGTAAACATAAACATAAATATTTGCTATAGCTGAGAATTTGGGTCTAGTGTTTTGGCATGTTTGCTTCATATGGCATAGTTCTCTTTCCTCTCCTGCCCTTTATTTCCTTCCTTTTTCTTTTCTTCAATAATCAGAATTGGATTTCTGTCCTGCTGAGGTTGTTACATGTCAAAAATATCCTGTTCTTCACTAAAGTATTAAAAAGTGGAAGTCTGTAGAAGTGAAAGAATGATAAATACATAAACAAACAAATACGTACATACAAACATAAATGCATAAATAAAAGAAATCTCACATACTTCAGTGCAGCCAGACAGTAATACTCCCATTGGAAAGCAAGATTCAAGTTACTGGAGCAGTTAATAGATCTGTATGTGAATTCTGTCTTTTCCTTGGGATACTGCTGACAAAACATTTATCACAAATTCAAATCCAAAGAGTTCTGAAACTGCTCCTGAGTTTTAGGGTTGGATTTCCTACTTTGTTCTACTCTCTTCCTCTTCCATTACTTGTGCAGCCAAAAATGATCAAGAAAAAGAAACCGTATGGAAAGATGTGTGGATGTTGAACAGCCAGAGTTGAGGAAGCTGTGTCTGACAGCAACTCCACTGCTAAAATGTGCAAGATATAGGATATTTCCAGGCAATAGTCAGAGGGGTTGTTTGAACAGAAAACAGTAGAGGGGGTTTTTGCTCTAATAGTTCTGCAGCCAGCAATTTCTGTTAAAAATGCTGTATGTGTCTTTGGGTTTCCTGATGCTACTGACTGAGCCTGCAGAGTTTGGAGGAGCAGTTTCTTTGCTTGCAGTATTCTTCAGTGAACTTCAAGCATCACAGACAACTTCTCTTTTGAGCTGAATATATTAAGTGATATTGTTTGATGAAGGTGTAACAAGAAATGCAAGCTCAGTAGAGCAGGAAACACCCAAAAATAGTGGTCAAAGAATCTGCAGAGATGAGCACAGTCAAACTGTGGGGTGAGTGGTACTAGTGGATATCCTCTTGGCCGGGCATTGGAAGTTTCCTCTCACCCTTTTCGGTTTTGTACTTTTCTTCTGCACCTGGGCATCCATCTGACCTTTCCATCCGTCGGGTATTTACGACAGACCCCGCTTCTGCCTCCCTGTCCAACACCAAACCCCTCTCACTGCTGTTGTCTTGGTTCCCGCAGGTGAACGGCATCGATCTCCGCGGTGCCACCCATGAGCAGGCGGCGGCTGCGCTCAAGGGCGCGGGGCAGACGGTAACGATCATAGCGCAGTACCAGCCGGAGGGTAAGTGAGAACACCCCGCAGGGCAAGGGCGAGCTGCTCTGGACACACGCCTGGAACGGGACGGGCCTGGCGTAGATAGCGAGTCCCCCAGCTGCCGTCAGCAGTCATCTGGAATTAAAGTTGAAGTGACAATTCTGTCCCGAGGAGATGGCTGTACTTTTGTCACAGGCTTGGCTTTTAGAAGCGTTTTATGCAACTGTGAGAGCGCTCTTTAAGTGGGCATATAATAACCCAGAACTCAACACTTAGTTAATCATTTTATTCTATTTAGTGCTCGTTTTATGTTCTTTTCTAGTGTCTTCCTGGAAATAGGTAGTACAAAAGATAAGACAGAACAGAAATGCCAGGAAGATCTGACATTGCTTCAAACAGTCGGATTAGAATTAGAGGAGGATAAATGCTTCCTGCAGAATGTGTAGATCTTCCTGTTACTACTTTTGGAAGACAGCATCCTTGTACCTTCAGGGCAATTAGGCCTGGATAACAACTACTTATTAGAGAAAATTACAGCTTTCTGAGTAAAAGCATCTGCAGGAAATTCAGCAAAATGTACGACATTTAAGGTGGGATGCATCTCATTCAAATTTTGCTGTCTAATATTTAGCTTCCTAGAGGTTAAGCTAGTTTCGGTGGGCAGAAGTAGGCAGTGATTGATTTGGGAGTCCAGAATTGAAGGGCAGAACTCCTTGTTGTCCATGAGCAGTGACCCAAATGACCATCTGAGGTTCTCAAGGAATTTGTGAGAGGAATATTACCTTCTGATTGGAACTCGAGGTGGTTTTCCTCATCAGTAGTTGTTACTTTAAGATCTTTGCCAGATTAATTCAGCAAGTACAAGTGTCTGTGAAGACTTGCTGGCGCACTGTTGCCATTTTTCAGGAAGCAGTTCTAGCACAATTCACAAGTTGGTTCTGCCTGATTGTGCCCAGCTTAGGAGATATGTAGGTCTCATAGGTGAAACAACTGCTCTAATAACATCATCAGTCAGTCAGTTTTTTAAGGGAAGATGAATTGGTACTTCCAGAATTTATCCAATATGATACTTCCTTTCATTTCTTTGGATCCTGATAGTGGCACTCAAGGAAGAAAAACAACTTCTATTTTATTCAAATGTACTATTGTGCTTCAGATCTGGAATCAAGCATCCATTTATTAGTTTATCTGTATTTGAGTCACCGAACAGAATAAACTGGGCCATAGTAAGAAATGGGCAGATGAGAGCAAATTAAATTGGAGGTATCTATCTTGAATTAAATAAGTGGAACATACTAATATAAAAATGCATGAGTAATAATCAGCATTATTCCAAAGAAGTATTGAAAAGCAATTCCATCACAGATAGGGATCCGCACTGGGTTCTGAATGAAACCATGTTCCTATTAGTTCCAGCAATCTTGTTTGCTGTCTGGTGATTTTACACTGCAATTATCACCATGGTGTCTGGGTACTTGTAGCAATCACTGGCATGTCACAGTTGTTCCGTGCCATTGTTAATACACAAAAAAATACACGGCTTGACGGCTTTTTCCTATTAGAATTGGACTCTGAGTTGACATACTTGTACCCTACGCTTTAACAGCTCAGTCCTATGTCAGATTTAGTTGTGGTGAACATACAGTTCCAATTATGCTGATGAAATCCATCAGGTATTATACTGGATATTTATTCAATTTTTCCTATGTTATTGCTCCATTCACCAAAACACCTGTTGGGGGCAGACTAGTCCCAACTGCATCAGTGAAGTGAAGCCCGTTTTCCCTTTCAGCCAAATAGCTCAAGACACACTACAGAGAGGGAAGCTTGTGAACAACATGGCCCAAAAGTTTTTCTTTTTATAGTAAATGATTGAATCTTTAAAGGTAGTGAGGCTACTCTGTAGTTGTCCAGGGTGTGTTATGTTACAACTGAAATATTTAATTTTAATCTGAGATTCTGGTTAATGCAAACTGCATAAATCAGATGTAAAATGAAAAATTTATTTCCTGAGAAATCCCTAAAGAAAGGTGAAAAACTTTTTGAGAGTTAAGTAACCTTCAAAGAGACTTATTTAAAGATTTATAGGTTACACAGAAAGACAAACACACTCTGTATGAGATTAAATACTTCTTTTATTCTAAAGTTATTGCAGAAATCTTTTTGTCCTTTATTTGATATTTATGTCTGATTTCTTATTTACTATATCTTATCTTGTTGCATATATTGGAACACAGTCATAAAATAGTCTTAAGATGTACATCTGTGCTTCCCTCAGGGGCTTCTCTTCTTCAAACACTTCCAAATCTAGTAAAGTACATCAGCTAAGTTGGCTGGTAGCTTGCTTCTTTCATTTTCACGCTGGAATTTCTGAGTTGTTACTACAACTTCAGGTTTTTCTGGGGAGATCCAAGAATAGCCACTACAAATGTTAACGAGTACATTCTTTAAATCTCTTCCAGATTATTAAGCCATTAGATGTCGTTGCCAAAAAAAACATTCAGTGAACCCTTTAGCTATTGATATTTCAGGTATTGAGTGATGACAAGTACCAGTCAATGCTCTAAGCAAGATGATGATTAGCAATTAAAAGTGTGTGTAGAAAAAGCTTACTTTTATGCAGCAAAGGAAAGCGACCAGTACGTTTATCTTGGTATTTTCTCAAAAAATAAATAATATGCTATGCTATGGGGAAAAAAATTAGGTGAAAACTATTGAAACCGCTTTCGAAGTTTAAATGTTGCTTTCCTTGTTTCAAACATAATCCCATTCAAAGCCTCATGTGAACTTCCTTCACATTTATGTGTAGAGACTTGGCAACAAATCTCATAAGAATGGGAACTCCTACCCAAAAAAAACCTCCTAATCCTTGCCATCAATTTGAATTGCTTTGGCCATCAATATTGTGATGCACTTTTTTCTCATCCTGTTTGTATGCACGAATGCAGAGATGAGCTCAGACAAAAGAGAATAACATCACAACATTTTTTTGAATGCTGTCAGATCTGTGGTTGGTGATGGTGCTTAGCTGACCCACACTGCTCATCCCTCAGATGAAAGTGGTCTTGGTGAAAAAAGCACAGATACTGTGAATAAAGGGAGAGTAGAAGAGGGAAACAGTGATTTCATGCAAATTGTTGAATGGAAATAAAAGGGATAGTATAAATGGAGAAGCAATTCCTCAGTTCTTCTGCTCTTCAGTCACATTTTTCTTCATTTTCACTCACCACCTTTATTTCCCTCTTCTCTCTGAGAAACAGAAGAGGCAAAGTGTTACAAAAATCCAAACAGAAAAGTAAATTTCTGTGAGGAAAATTATGTATAGATTATTAAGAGCAAGAGGAAAACAAATCACCAAAGTTAAAAAAATCAGAGCTCAGCAGTAGAAGTACCTATTTAGGAACAGCAGCCATAACTCTGGGCTTTTTGAGTGATTCCTTACTTTTATTTAAGAAACTGAAAATAACTTGTGTCCTGTATGTTATGTGCACGTGTATAGTATAAATGGAGGACAAATAATGTTAAGCATAATGATCTTTTTATAATCATTGTGGATGTAGTTCATATGGAGGTTTGTTGATATATTCAGTCTACACTAACTAGTCACCGCAGGCTTCAGAAAGATAACCTTTCATGTTCTTGTGAAACTCACATCTTCTGCATGTGGTTGATATTAAATTAATTTAAGGACCAAAAGCTACTTAGAACAAAATTAGAAGATGAACCAATCACTTCTATTTAGCTTTTTGCTTCAGTTTTTAATAATCAGAAGCATTACAACTTTCTTTAACAGCTTAACAACTCTCAGATCTCTTTTAAAATATACACAGATATGAAGTAAATGCAAAATAAAAACCTGAGCCTGGAAAATACTCTTAGGATGGAACAGTGTGTCCCTATTAAACACCTAAATAGAAATTAAAATGGAGTATTAAGGGAATAGATAAGTTTCCACACAGGAAAAACATGTTACACTTCCAGGTTTTTCTTCAGAACATATTTTGCTGTTTAATGGCCAAAGTTCCAAGTACAGCCCAGTGTGGAAGGAGTTAAGAAAAAAAAAAAAATTTTCTGTTAAGTTAGAAAATATTTTTAAAGAAAAGGGAACTTTGGTTGAAATAGTGACAATTTGTCTTGAAAGACACAGCTTGGGAGCGGGGACAAACAGAGTACTAGTCTCCTAATAAAGCTGCTAAAAAGCTTTATTGCATGTTTTAGTCTCAAATGCTCATGTTCCTTTCCCCCACAGCAGTGTGAAAAGGTGAAGTGTAGCCTTAAGATTTTTGCAAAATACTCTGTCAGTGGTCTGCGAGCTGAGCTGTGCTGCATTGCAGTACCTCTGCAGCTATTGCCTCACAACAGTCCCCAGAAAAGTGTTAAACCAGTTCGAAGTTTCACGTGCTCTCAATCTTTCTAGCGAGCCAGTTAACCAGCTCCCCTAGCAGCTTGCATACAGGGAAAATGGTCATTGATTGCAGTTTGATTAGAGCAGCTGACACTGAAGAGGTTAGTAAGTTATTGCAGGGAAAGAATTTGCTTTGTCTCTTCCTGAGTGAGCTGCTGCTCGGCGCCTGTTGTGAGGTGAGCAGCTGAGCTTTAGACACAGAAAGTGTGAGGGAGAGACACTGTCTGTCTTTGCAGGCAACAGCTGAGAACATTTTTGAAGAACTGCACCTAAGCAACTGCTGGAAGCTCTGATACTAAATTTACTTCTTCATTCTTTTGCTGCTAATTCTGGGAGGCTCTGTAGTACGTTAGAATAGACCTAACTTTTTTAAGCAGCCCAGATTTTATGAAACAATGCCCCTTGTCTTAAAGATTTTCCTGAGCAGATGCTGAGATTCGCTTTTTTGAAAATATCGGATGAAAATCCAGGAGTCACTTCCGAAAGTCCCTGAAGTGATGGGTATCTTTTAGCACTTACCTCTTTTTTATTCCTTGTTCCTGCCTCAGAGCACAAACACTTGTCTCCTCTTCCAGTACAACAGTCACATAGATTCCTGATTCAGACATTTAACCTTTCCAGCTGCTGTGGGAATTAGGTAGATAAAAAAACACAAAGGAAAAAGAAAATAATAGTATTTTTTCATCTTTGTCTAGGTTACTTCTATACTTTGAAATGTGACTAGCCCTATTAAAGCTCCCTTTCCCCAGCTGTTAAAAAGGAATGTAGCTTAATTACTTGGATAAAGTTGCATTACAGCAGTTGGCTTTCATCTGGAAGCCTCAGTATCCAATTGCCAAAGAATGCAAGATATTAGAGCTACATTTCATGCATGTGCATTAAAGAACAGAACATAATCTTGGAACAGCCAAGCTGGATCTGACCAAAGCCCATTTGCTGAGGATCCAGTTTCCAGCAGTGGCCACCAGCTTAGAGAGAGGAGAAAAACCAGGACAAGCACACAGTGATACTTGTCCTGAGTACTGTCCTTCTCACCAGGGAGGATGAAAAATCCTCTCCTTGACCTCAGGCAGAAAACATCACCTAAAGAGGAATAAAAGTGAAAAAAAAGTTCATAGGTATTTTTCATAGACTGTCCTGATGAAGTTCAGTGAGTAAATTTTTTTGAGAAGCTTGGTCCATTATGTTAGGAAAATTGAGAAAGAATGAGGAATATAAATGACAAAATTCAACATTATGATAGTGATAGATATTTTTCTCCTTGTGTTTGAGCCTTTTTTACTTGACACCACAAGAGAAGAAGCATTGTTCCAAAACTAGAGAAATTTTTATTTCAAATCCCAATATATTGATAATAGTTGACAGTGCACCAGAGTTCTCCTATACAAGAGACTCTTTCAAATAGCAATATTAAAGGCTGCTTTTTTCCCTCCTCTTTTTACAGTGGCATCTCCAACTCTACTGTTTTCTTACTTAGGCATAGAGGGTTTTTTACTATGTTGAAGAACAGTAAATCATTTTCTCTAGCTGATTAAATGGCAGGCATATGCCTCTCTTACTTGTCTGTGAAGTGCCCATTGAGGAGAGGTTAGCGAGATCATAGAATAATTTCTACTGGAAGGGACCTTTAAAGGCCAGCTCATTCCAAACCTCCACCCATGATCAGGGGCATCTTCAGCTACGTCATTTGCACAGACCCCCATCCAATCTGGCCTTGAATGTTTCCAGGGATGGCATGACAGATGATGCTGTCAAAACTAGTTCTCCCTTCTTGTAGTTTTAACATGTTTTGCTTCAACAAAAGTGTTGGAGTTCACTAAGCAACAAATTGCCTCTTTGTTGAAGAGATTTCTGTGTTAGTGAAGATGTTTAACAGGGTTGTGTGGCTGCAATACACAACTTCATGTTGTGTACACCAAATGGTATTTGTTGTGTTCAGAACTAATCCTTCAGTGCTCCAGGCTGTGTCAGCAGTTCATGTACAGGGTTAAATGTTGAGACTGGTATTTTCTGCCTTTCTTTTGATCTAATAAATACAATTTTGGTACCCTTTGGACAAATGCTCAGGTGCCAATATAGTACCCACTTGTCTGGCTGTTCAAGACCTTTACCTTGGGTTTAGCTTTTGTGCCTTTATTTGCTGCATATATTTTAGAATATGCTGCTTTTATTTTTACATTGTTAGAGAAAAGCCTTTAAGCTTGTAATTTCGTTGCAAGTTTCACAATATCTTTACTTCAAGTAACAATCCCTAAAGCATATTTAAAATGGAAAGGGTGGTTAAAAAAATCTCCCTGATTAACTTTCAAATTATTTTCTCATCTCACAACATTCCTTTTCTGTTTGCCTGAGCTGTCCTCACCACAGCTTCCACTCTACTGAAAATTAACTGTAGTCCCTGAGTGACTCTGTGTTCATGAACATTGCCCCAGCACTGACAGATATTTCTGGGGCTCATCAGATGCCACAGCTAAAGCATTAGGGATTACAAATGTTCTTGTAAAGTCAAGCCCTAGTAGGCTTCCCATAAAACACAAAAAGTTACATTTTAATTCCTCTGTTAAATTTAAAGATCACTTTCCTAGTAGAGTTACATGGTGAAACCCATACAGCATTGAATATTTTATAGAAAGAAGAATTTTAATCTTTTTTCCTTTTTTTTTTTATTTTTGTCTTTGTCTAAAATAGTCTGCACTCACTATGCATCTATGCATGAAACAAGTTATGGATATATTTTCTTAATGTTTTCTGCAGATTTGCTTGTGTGTAATGTAGTCATCCTTGTCTGCTAGAGCGTATTTGCTGTTTCCTTACAGACTCCTGAGCTTTCTCTATTCCCATTTACATGAATGTTTCATTTTAAGTACTTAGTTTTTCATTCCTTTTTATTTAACTCTTGTTTCTATCAACAGCCTTTGAATTTCCTTGAATAGTACATTCTTCATTGAAGAATATACAGTTGTCAATGTTGTGCAGGGAAAGAATGATTTCCTTTTAAAACCCATCTTTTCCTCTTATCGTTTTAAATGTGAAAACACAAAGTTATGTGGTTGGGAGGTTTTTTCTGTAGTGCTTCAAGCTCCGTTAGTAGTGCAGGTCTTGCTTAGTTTTTTGTTGTTCATACACAGCCTTCTGTGCTTAGACATATTTATGCACATGTGGAAAAGGTGTATCTCTTAATTCCTCTTGCTGGAGATTATTAATTAATTTGCTTTGACAGTTTATTAATTTAAGTTCAGCATTTTCCACTTTTTGCTGTTTTGTTAAGGTAGTCATTAATAAGTCTGGTTGGGAAGGCAAATAAAGAGTTGGTTTTGTTTTTGCAACAGGACTAACGTTTGCAGCTGCTCATTTAACTGGAAATACGTGCTACGGATTGTTCCAAATTTTCTTCCCTGTCTTAGAGTTCACTAAAACTCTGGTTGTGCCCTTACCTGACAGCTTTTTCAGAAAACAAGACCTTCTTTCAGTAGCAAAGACATGTATGGATTTGTCCTGGCCTTTTAGAAGGGGGTATGCTGCTGAGCAGAGGGTGCCCAAGGATAATTCACTGTAGAACCAGAATAAGGTTCTGAACCTATTCCGGTATTTCTTTTCTCAGTCTCTTTCTTCTTTCAATTTTTTATTTTAATTTTCATCTGGAAAAAATGCATTTCATGCCAAAGATGTTTTGTGTTTACCTTCAATTTTTACTTTCTAAGCAATAAGTCTTACCAATATTTTTTTTGTTTTAATTCTTTCACACTGACATCCTTTCATATATGACCTAAGAAGCTCCTATTTTTTGCTATCTATTTACTTCAAAATGTGTTATCATTTCCTTCATATTGATGTTTGTACTTTGCAAAGACATGGTTGGTTTCTTTGTTGTTTTGCTTTTTAGTTACCTTCAATGTCAGAATTTTTTTCCGTCATTTCTTACAGTTAAAAAAGTCTGTCCTGTCCTATTGCCACTACCTCTCCCAGTCTTCCTAGTAACTGAAAAACTTCAGCTTTAGAGGTTGTTATATAACTCAGAGCTGGCCCTGGGTGATTGGGCTATTAAAGATGCTGAAGACTCTTCACAAAAGTATTCTTTTATACAAACAGTTTAACACATTTTAGTATATTAGAATTTAAAAACTCACTAGAAACCTGTTTTTCTTCTGCCTTTGGGTGAATTACTTCATGAAGAGACATGACTGAAAGTACAAAGTACTTCATTAACCGGCTGACATTCCACAATATAGCCAATATTGCCAATGCTCATGTTCTTAAAATAACAGTAAAATATAGGTTCTGTACAATCCATGTGTGTTCAGCTCATGTCCCTAGAAAATATGAATACTAAAATTTAACCTTTCCTTGCAGTCATTTATGTAAAAATACTGAGCAAGCAAAATGCTTCAGTTTGAAATTAAAAGTATATTCTCCTGATGTTTCCTGCAGAGCTTTTCTTGAATCTGTTTAAAAGAAAAAAATTAGGTAGTTTGTGCCAGCGTTTAGTTAGAAAGAGACAAATTGAGGAGAGAGTTTCTGGTGTCACTTTTTCTGCTTGCAAAACACCAGCAAGGGAGAAAGTGGTGAGGCATGGCAGAGATTTCCCAGAGACTTCATGGATGCCCCAGCCCTGGAACTGTTCAAGGCCGGATTAGATGGGGCTTGGAGCATCCTGGTCTCATGGAAATGTGTCCCTGCCCATCATAAGGGGATTGGAACTGGGTGACCTTTAAGGTCCCTTCCAACCAAACCCATTCCGTGACTCTATGATTCTGTTATACAAAGGGATGAAGTTTTCCCAAAGGATGCAGAGATTATCACTTGCTTCTGAAGATCTCAGGCTGAGTGAAGATAGCAAGTCTGATATAAAGTGACAACCGTTATGCTGGCATTGATAAATATCACAGAAGACAACAGCATATCAGGGATTTTCTTGGCCCAGTGCTGGGGCTGCTGTCAGCACAAAATTCACAGTGAGTGTTAGGGACAGTCTTTCATCATTCGTTATTTTTAAAGTTTATAGTTTTTGACACATACAGGGATTTGCTTTTAATTAAAATACAGAGCTAGGCAAAAGCAAACAAAAAAAGACTAATGTTTTCTTTAAATGAGGCCATTGGCTAAGGTGCTTGCCCGAGGTCTCTCAGTCAAGATGTAGTTCTCTCTGAGGTGATTCAGCCGTTGTTGATGAGGTGAGTCTCATCTCACCAGCTGTAGAGGGAATATTGGTGACTAAGGCTGGAAGGACAAAGCTGAGGCAAGATGAATAGACCTCTTCTGGTGTCCCTGCAAAGCAGCTACTGGAAAGTGCTATGCAGACATCAAACTGCTTTCTCCAGATCAACAGGTGAACCACTAATGAAGCCAGAAAGAAACTCAGTGAGGTCTCTGCCTTTGGTTTATTGCTAGCCAAGAGTTTCTCTCAGGAATAATTCTTGAGGCAAAGTCATTATTTTGATGGAGGGAGAGAAAAATGGGAAAAATTACAGACAAAGTTGTGATTCCAGTAGAAAAATAACAAAATTAAGAGTCTCAAGGCAAGAAGGAAATTGCGTCATAAATTTTGGATAATTAGTTGGTTAATTTGAATTTATTCCCTATGGGCAAGAATGACAGCAGAGTTTGAGAAATGAACCATAAAGTTTGCACTTTTAAACAGAGAGGGACAAAGAGGTAGAGGGGAGTTCTATTCAGATCTACTCCTGTTTGGTGCACTTTCATGCACAGCATTTTTGAGGCTTTCACTTACAACAGTGAACAGTTACCCTGCTCCATGTGTCTTCCTCGCTCTGATCTCTGCCTGCTGAGAGTGGTAATACATGGAGTCTTTAGGAAAGTAAAAATACTAATTTGAGGTTCATTTGGTGTTTAGGTGACCATGGCATTATTAAGAACAGAAATTCTGTTGAGTAGACTTCTGTGCACACTCACACATGCAGCCATTGGAAACTGGAATCTGGGATCCACAGGGCCAGATTTTAAGAGCTGGGAAGGGCATCTGCAAGAGATCCCATCACAGCTATCATATTCTGCACTTTGTAGACATAAATGCATGTGAAGGGTAAGTAATAAGGTAAACAGCTGCAGATCACACACTAAGCTGTGCCTGGGATAAAGCTATTTTTCAGCAAGTCAACTCACTGCCTCTGAAAATCTTTGCTACCGAGCTACTTCTGCAATTAATTCCCTCTTTTTCGGTTATCTCGATCTACGTCACTCTTTCTTACATTACTTGCCTTTTCATGACTGTTAAGATGGCAGCTGACAGGAGAAATAAGAATCAGATTTAGACTTCATTGTCAATCTCAATACTTTGTTATAGACTCATTGAAGATACTTAATTAACTGCAGAGTCACTGAAATAATGCCATATGTCATGTCAGCTTCGAAAAAAAAAGGTCTTTTCAATATTAATTTTGAGTAGGAAAACCTTTACACAACAGAAAAATGCCCTGAAGAAACATATTAGCTTTGCTTTTATCCTCTCTCACCTACATGGGTTACTGTATAGTGGCTGGATTAGAAGTTTAAGTGAATGCTGAAGTAAATGGAATTTTTTAATTAAATATTAACTGCAGTTGAGTGCGAAGAAGTGTTTAAAGATACAACTTCATTTATCTACAAAATTAAAATATCCATATAATTTAACCTGGGAATCCATCATCTTTTAGAAGCTCTAGTATCTTGAACAGAAAGTACATTTATACCCTTGTTTCAATGTGGAAGATAGTTTCAACAATATTATAGTCAATGTTTTCTAAGACATGCACTCAAATTAAGCTCTGAAATAGAAATATCCTGATATAAATTATGTGACTGATCACTTCTCATAAAATTCAGTTTAATTTGTGGCTTAAACATGGATGTAGAAATCTGCCGTAAGTCACCTTTCAGTAAAGTTTGTTAGCAGATATGAGATTCTAATTCCCTTTACAGCTCAGAATTACGCAGAAAATTCAGGTTTTACAAACTTTGAACAAAATTTCTGAGTACTGAGTTTAATTGTTGCTTCAGTGCTGTTTGGTGCCTAAATACACAAAGAAATGTGTATACATGCATGTTACGAGTCCAGTTACTCTAGCTTCAGTTTAATAAATATGACTCCTAGACAAGAATTTTTCATTTTCTTGGAGAGACTCAGATTAGTGGGGATTTTGCTGGCTTGCCGAGACAGACATCTGGCAACAGGAGTGAGTGTGAAATGGGGACAGGGGAGAGAGATGGACAACCCTCATACTTTGGTGTTCTGTCGTTTCATTTGTCAAGTGGGTGCTAGAAGTTGTTTGTACAGTTGGGCATTTCAGTGGTGACTGTAAGAGCGTTTTTTATATGTGTGTGTGTGTCCATACTTTTCAGTGTTTCTCTTTTAAGCCTCCCATTGTGTTACACATGTGTAGGTGTGTATTTGTGCAAAATTTTCTGTAATGATCCCCACGTCCTTAACTGTTCCAGCAACCTCTGATATAAGTTATGAAAGCAGTGTCTGAATCAGAATGGTCTGCCTACATGGCTTGGAGGGTAATAGACAGCCAGTGCAGCTTGTGTTCCAAGAGCAATGCACCTGCATTATTTTTCTTCTCTGCAATTATATGCCCTGCATCTCTGAAAAATGATCTGAAATTTGCATCTATCTTAGAAATTCATCCTCTTTATAAAGGACGACTACTCAGTTTAAGGTAAGTATCTGCTTTATGATGCGTTGCTAATTGCTTTTTAAACTGAAAAAGGTTTAGATTAGATGATAGGGAAAAAAATCTGTATTCATTGGGTGGTGAGGCACTGGCACAGGTTGCCCAGAGAAGCTGTAGGTGCTCCATCCCTGTAAGTGTTCAAGGCCGGGCTGGATGGGGCTTTGAGCAGCCTGTTCTGATGAAAGGTGTCCCTACCTATGGCAGGAGGGTTGGAACCAGAAGATATTTAAGGTCCCTTCCAGTTCAAGACATTCTAATCCTTCTCAGTACTGAGTACCAGGGAATAGTTTGTGTTACCATTCTTAATTGGATTCTGCAGCAATGTAAAATTCTGCGTTTCATGGTTGCATAAATTCAAAAGCAAGGTGTACCAAACAGGCCCACGGGGGCAGCAGAGGTTCTGACAGGCAGTGGGTACTAACTTTGTCCTTGGATTTGCATAATTCTCTTATTATTTTGTTAAACAGCTCAACCACCTTTAAGGATCAGAAAAGTAAGACCGTAATTATGTTTTGACAGTAAAGAGAGAGCGATGTAAGTGGTAAGTGCTAGTTATTGGACAAAACCTGTAAATTTTAATGTTAGGAGTCAACCTGCATTGGAATTAAGAATTCTTAAATTAATGCCATTGCTCAAAAAGTCATACATTTAGGATTGTCATAAAATAATGCAAGAAGAGGAGAAATATCTGCAGCATGATGGAAATAACTGCTGCAAAGGAAAATGCTGAGTATCTTGAGTACAGTTACTGCCATATTCTGTTTTCTCTGTGCATTGCCCATAAATATTTTATTTCAGATAAAATTGCATCCATTATGTCCAATAAGTGACTATATGAGTTGAGTTTAATATCCTGGGAATGAAGCATCGTTGGTTATAGAATAAAGGAACTCAGTCCAGTATGTGAGTAGGGGCAGGCCTGGCTGGATCTGGGTCTTCATCTCCAAGGTATTTTCAAGGAAATTAGAAGTCAGGTCATCTGTTTTCTGCTTGAATCCTTTCATAATGGAAACTCAAGGAGTTTCACTAAATGGACTTTTTCACAAAGCCATCTGGTTCCCATAGAAATTTTCATCTGCCAAATGAAATATCTCACTTCAAAACCATAGGAATTCAGAAAAAGTCCAAATTATTTCCATGTGAAAGTGCTTTTGTGTTATCTTATGTGTTGTAAAGTTGAGATGCCGCATATCACCACTTTCTGCTTCTTGAATTGTGGTCACTTTTCTTAGCGTATCCTGTAAACAGGAGCCCATAAGATGCTTCATTTCTTGGCCTTTAGAGCGGAATAGAAGTGTAGGAGCACAGCAGAACTGTTTTCCAAATGCCAATACTTCCTGTTGACTGTCAGAAATATAATCATTTCAGGAGAAGTTAGGGAGAGAAATTAGTTCTGGTAAACATGCCCTTCTGAAAAAGGGATGCAGATTACCCCCATCAGGAAATAAATTGAGTTTGTTTTGTAAGTTGCATTGCATTTCTAGGTATGTGTCTGTTGGAGATCTTTCTGTGCTGTTTCAAAATAAGACTGTAGGTGCCATAGAGAGGCATGGGAAAATCTGAGGATGCTGAGAAAGTAAACAAAGTTAAAGATAGAGAAAATATTTTATGTATTTATTTATACTCCCACCCAGATTTAGGTGACTTAAAGCCAATGTGCCTACTAATACTATACATTATAGTACATATAAAAATTTTATAGGTATACTGTTTATGATATAAAATATATAAAAATGTAAAAATATGATCATGTTTAATGTTCTCTCTTTGGAAATGCCAATACACTCAATAGGAAAGGCTTGGCACTGGAAGGCTTTAGGCTGTCCAAATCTGGGTCCAAACACAGTAACTAAATGGTTGATATTTCTTTTTTGTGTGAATAAAGGTCCAGGTGTGATACTGTGCTCTCTGTTGCATCTTATGGTAAGAGACTGAAAGAAAACATCTACAGAAAAGTCAGTATTTACCACTGGTGTTATTGCTCTGCCTCTTAAAATAGGGTTTTAACTTCTGTGACAAAATTGGAGGGTTATTGCATTGTCACAGGGTAGATTACCTCTGGCAGTCTACCTGCAGTCTCCCATTCTTGTATTTAGGAGAGATTTTGCCTTTGAAATCTCTCAGTGTATTTATCACTTCACCAAGAATGGTTGAACAACATATTTCTCAGCTTCTTTTACCACTTCCAAGGGATGTTGTATGTTGTCTTCTTTAGCATTTCTAGGTCTGGAAAACAGCAAGGTGAGAGCTGTTGATGCTGAGACCTTATCAGCATCCATTGAGTCACAAGTGGTTCAGTTCACAAAGTTGTCCTTGTAATTTTTTTAAGAAAACATTACTACTAATGGAACTGAAAACAATGACTGCTGATTGCCATTTGCACTTGTACTGCATTCTCTCCTGAGTCTCTTTACATTGTATCTGAAAACTGAGTCATATTGAAATTGCTTACATCAGGATAGTAAATAAAATGACAATTACTGAGCAATCTGCTTTCTAACACATTTAAGTAATTTATACGTAAATTTAAGTAATTTATGGCTGCAGTAGACAGTGTATTAAAATCCTGCATATGAAATGAAAAATGTAGTGGCTGGAAGACTATATACGAGCTCAAAGAAAGGTATGAAACTTCCAAATTATTAATGACTACCAGCAAGAAAGTTGTAAGTAGTGTTGAAAAAAAAAAAAAAGATAGGTAAATATATTCAAAAAGAAAATAGGATTTAGGTTGTTTAATAGTTTCATATTCAAACTCTGTATAGGAAAGAATGCAGTGTTCAATTTTCTCTTCCTAATTCCAGAGAGAATGAGAGCATAATCAGTTTTAAAGTTGGTCTCAGTGAAACTCTAACACAAATGACAAATTTTCCACTGGGCTGTGGAAACAAGAGAACCTGGAGCATGAAGCAGGCAGTGGGCTGGGACTGCAGAGGGCAAGGGCTGCAAAACCACTTTGCCTGTTCTGCTTGTTCCAGAGCCTTGGAAAGCCATGCAGGTGACTGCCTCCAGCTTTGTGGAAGGGATCAGTGTCCCTCAGCTGTTGGTTGGAGGGGTGAGCCTGGCTCTCTGAGGCTCTCCCTTCCTTCTCCATCCCAGCTCTGCCCCTTCTCTCTTTCCCCCTCCTTTTCATTGCAGAAGTGGCCTGGGCTTTTATCCCTGGGCAGAAAAGATCACTTTTTCCTGTACTTCAGAGGAATCTGGAACTTTGTCACCAAGACATGAGTCGCCACTCTTGCAATGTGATTATCATAAAGGACAGATCTGTGAGAGGTTTTCTCCAAGCCCAAAGAAGTGCTTTCACATCTTTTCCTTGTTTCCCCACAGATTTTCACTCTCAGTTCATGGTCTGTTGTGACAATGACAGCAGAAGAGGGCCTCTTGACCTCGCGATTAAAGCATAAGATTGACAACCAGGCATCGTGGGTTCTGCTTAACTCTACCACTTGCATTTGCATTGCTTGTCAAGGTTTTGGGTTGGAGTTCTTTTACCTTTTTTTCTTTAGGTTATTCTACTGTTATGGTATTTCAGATCACTTTGGTCCTTTATATGGCATTGTTTGTAAAACAAGGTGTGATGTAGCAAGGAGCAATGGAGCATGATTATATAAGGTCATTGTGAAATTTGATGAAAGCCTGTTCAGCACTTCCCATTCACCAAGGCATCCCTGCTGAGCTCACTGGGTCTTGAAGCCAAGGGGTCTTCAAGTGAGTAATGTGCAAAAACAGGCTCTTTGACTGTGGCTTAACCCTAAAATACATTTTGTGACTTCAGTGGAAGCTGTGCATGTCCAATGATTGTTGTATCTGTCCATTTTCATTTGTAAAGTACTCGGAGATCTGCTGGGCAGCCAGGCTTTTGTTTGACCTTTAGTATGTACTTCATGAGTGAGCTGATTTTTTAGCTTGTCTTTGAGCATAAATAATGGTTGTGAGCACCATGGTTGGCAATGTATTTTGATGACAAGAGTCCTGCATTAAGTATAAGAATAATTCATGATTTTAAGTGGTTTCATTATGTTCTTGCATTCAGTTAATTGTGTGCAATTTTAAAAATCCCTTTGTAACTTCAGATGATACAGGACCCCTAAATCTTTTTATTTCATGTGACCTGGGGCCCTAAGTCCCTTAGCTTACACGATAGTATGGTCTGTGCATTTTCAAAGCAGAAAATTAACAAAATCTGGAAACACAATTAATTGTTCCATACAAAGATGAATTTTAATGACAAAAGCTGAGATTTCATTTCTATATCAAGACAGCAATGTATTATTAAAAGTGACATAACTTAGTTTATAAATAGTTTTTTAAGAATTCATAACTAAACATAATTATAAAACAATTTTATTCATAGATCTCTTCAATTATTTAATACTTGAAGCCAGATTTTTGAGTGCCTTCTTCAACAGAGGTTGCCATATGATATTTGCATTCAAAGAATTACACAAAGAATGTTTCTCTTTTGAAAATTGAATATTTTCAATAGGTCTGATGCCAAAGGCATGCTGCCTCTCATAGTGGCCATTATATTTCACTGTTTTGAGGCAGCTATTTTCACATTTCCAATTTTTAATCTCCCTTGTTTTTCTTTTCACTATAACCAGATCTGTAAACTTCTGGGGATTGTAAATCTTGCTTGGGGCTAAATATATATCCCTGTAATGTATTTTACCTTAAATTATTGCTATGTATGCTCAATTGTAACTTTATCTTAATGCAGTTTTTGTCTGGGAATTATTATACAATGCTATTTAAGAAGTCCTCAATTGCTTTTGTGTAAGAAATTTAGACATTAAATAGTAAGATAAATTTCTAGAGTATTCATTGTATTCTTACTGACTGGGGAGATTTACTTCTTCACGTCTTTGATAAAGGTTGCTGGGATTTGTGAAGTTGTCATTCATGGGACAGTATTTTATTGAATTTAGGATTAATTTTTGTACTGCTACAGTCTTTGGAAGGCCCACTTACAGCTGGCAGTAAGGCAGTGTAAAAACACAACAATTCTGGGTATCTCTGATAGCAAACAAAAAACACTAAATAGGTAAAGACAGCTCAGTATCCAAGGGAGCGGTCAGGTGATACTGTCCTGAACTACGTCAGGTTTTCCTGCATGTCGTATGGGTAAAGTCAAGGCCTTGAAGATCAGTGAAAACAGTGTGTGGCTATTCCAAATTGATTCTCTAAGCGTTAGGGAATCCCTGAAAGAAAGTACGAGGGCAGTATCAGACACCCAGTGTCACAGGCCCCATAAGGGTAGGGAGGTCCTCCAGGTAGTGTGAGAAGTGTCCAAAGCCGTGTTTGTAGTTAGTGCTGGGGTAGAGGCCTGGTGCAGTGGGGAGCTCGGGCTGGCCCCCAGCACACTGCTACAGCTCCTGTGCCATGGTCCAGGAGAGCAGGGCTGCTTCAGTCGAGGGCTTAGGGCGGCAGAGGATTTGACACCCGCAGGAATGTCGTAACGTGACACATGTGACAAAGTGCGACATGGGGAAAGAGTGTACAAAAGATATCAACAAGTAAACTCCGCCAAGTCAATGACAGTCCTGCAGAGCCCATGGGCACACAAGAGGGGTTACGTGACCAAATGAGAGATGTGGACACACACCACATGCGCGTAATTCTTTCCCAGTTCTGATACCCTCTCTCTCTCTGCTTTCACTGGGTTTTTCCCACAGACAGATCAATCTGATTTCTTCTTACTCTATAAATCATTGGATATTTCAAATCAAAATTGTAAAGATCTTAAATGCAGTATATAAACACCTTAGACTCATGGCTCAGTGTCGTGGTTTGACATAGCTTTGTTTTTAGCTTTATTTGATTTTTTGTAATAACAGTGAAAAGATCAAATTTTCAACGAGTGGACAAACATAAACGTGAGTTAAATTACCCTGATAGCATCGCATTTCGGTGTCATTGCTGGCACTAAGTCCAGGCTTTCATCTCATCATTGTACAGAGCTGATGTACAGATTTACATGTTTGGAGATGTGCCATGAGACAACGAGGATTTCTTGATGGTGATCTTGTGATCAATGGCTTGTCATATGTTTGGTTACAGGAAAGTTCTTTAAAAGACTAATATAAAATTGCAATAAATAAATACATAAGTAACATTAATGCATAACATGCAAATATTGCTTAGGCTTTTAATAATTAAAATTAAAATCTAAGTTTTCCTATTAGGTAATCTAAAATTATTTATGGTATATTAAATGCATTCACTCTTATTTCTCTCGACTGTGAATATTTAATGCACAGTAATCAATATAAAGTTCAAAACTGTGTGTTTTACTTGAGTCTACAGCATTAGCAATTAGTAAGAATGAGATAAGAAAGCATAAAGTTAGCACTTCCCATATCTCAAATTATTTATACAAAAGCTGTGTAGAAAATTGTTTTATCTATTATTTGTACTGTATTTCAATTAATTTGTCAAAATAATTAAAATGCAGCTTATAATAACAGGATGGTGATGAAAAGCAAATGAAAAAATACGGTGTGTTCATGAGTACAAGAAAAAGAAAAATACAAGAGATAAGAATTATTTCATGTAGGTTTTGTTTTAAATTAATGGAACCAATTTTTTTTCTGAATCTTTCAGTTTCATCAGCAGGCTTATCTTCCTAGAGGATATTCTTTGTTATAGTATTCCAAAGCACAAAGGTTTTTATCTTTAACATGTTTCAGATTATAGCCTTTTATAAACTTCAAATTTTAGTTTGACTAGTCAAGATATTTATCTGAGCTAAAACTCCGAAATTTTTGGTGACTTGAGAGAAACTGATTTTGATTCTTAGCTAAAGGAAAACATTTTCTACAGGTTGTTTTGAAGTCAGCATTAATTGAGACAAAACAGAGACAAAGCAAAAAAATGTGTTTGTCATTTTGTCAATTGTTATATTTCAAATTAATTTAATATCTTTTTAACTGGTTTTGCCGATCCAGAAAACAGTCCTTTTGGGCCTAATTAATCTGTCTCCTAGGGAAGGCTTTATAAATAGAGTGGCTTTTGTTAGCTGCAGATCTGTGCTCTACTATGTCAACAGCTGCTTCTGGACCACTACCAAAAGTGTATTTCTTAAGCCAAGCTTTCACCGATGGCCAGAGGGATCTCCTGGAGCCCTTAGTTATAGTTAAGGGCTCAGCCCATATGCCAGTAGGCTCTCAGCCCTCTGCAAGGTCAAGTTCTCCGTGACCAGGGGCAGGAGCTGCAGTGCTTGGTTGCCGTCACACCTTGATTGTCTCAGTGAGGCCTTTAATAAAACATCAGCTCCTTGTTTGCCTTATGCAATAAAAGCACAATAGGATCTTGGTCGGACAAAAGACCATTGCAAACAAATGTTGGACATAGTTTAGGCATTAGCTAAAAAACCATAGCTTTGTTATTCTGCATTTTAAATACAATTAAATCATTTTACCCTTATGAGCATGCATCAGTTGGTCTGAAAACCAGAAAATACTCCATGGACCAGTGTCTAGGATATATGTAGGTGTAGGACCTTCTTCTATAGACATGGACTTGCCCCTCAGTCATCTTAGTGGCAGAAGCTGGACTCTTCAGTTCAGTTGGTATGACTCTGGCTATAATTTTTTCCTAATAACAAAATAATAACAACTTTTTCCAGTTCTAAACTGATTGGTTTTTCAATAAATATTTATCTTTAGGGGAAAAACAACCAACCAAAAAACAAACAAACAAACAAAACCCAAACAAACCCCATAGCTTGGACACAAACCAGCCTTCTACAGTTATTTTTCACTCACATTCATTTATTTTGGTCTCTGTATTCTGTATGTTCCTCCTTGGCATGAATTTGTGTTTTCTGAGTTTCTGTTCAATCACTGATGTATTGTTTTTTTAAAACAATTGCTTCTTAGAGTGTATCACATTTAAGGAGAAAGCACAAAATCATGACCTAAAAAAAAGCTTCATTCTAAAGAACACTTTGATCTTTTTCAAACCATGGTGCTTTACAAAATTCAATTAACTTTCCTAGTGGGATTCCTTTTAGCCAAAAGTAAGCAAAGAGTACAAAGTAATTATTTTATTTATTGACCAAAAGCTGACTAATTCACTGGCTGTTTCTCCTGCTTGTACCAGCACTTCCTAGTGTTTGGGTTATGGACACTACAGTGGATGTTTACTTCATTTTAAGTGAATATTTTCTGCAGCTTTGGTTTCATAATTTTATCAAATAATTTACATGGCAGAGCATACTAGAATTGATTTTCTATATATAAACTCTATCAGTATTAGCTTGGTGAATACTTTGAAAAGGAATTTACTACAGCTTATCAAGATGAGATCAATATCATATCACATGTTGTAAGAACTTTGCATCCAGATGCAGTGTGGCTGTTCTTGTCTTTATTTTCTTTCTCTTCTCTCTTCGGTGTTCATTTCCATCTCTTTTGGATTGTGTCCTGATTTTTTTCACTGATATGTAAAAGGATAGGTTTACAAGATAGTGCTAATTTTATTGAGTTAAGCCTATCTGCTTTATTTAAATCTGGAGGAATAAATCATCTGAGTTCTTTAATGGGCCTTTTATAAATGCTATGACTATCTCTGCTCATCCTTGAGGTAAAGCTGCTCTTAATCCAGTATCTTTGTATTAGGCTTGATTCTTCTCTGTTTAATTGAGAGTAGAATCAAAGAAAATGGCAAAAATGCTGAGAATTTGACAGCCTGAACTGTGGTGAATTTTAGAAATCTTGCCTTAGGTACTACTGCACCCTGGATATTTAAAACTTTGGTTCAACAGTAAATTTGTTTTCTTGTTCTGTGGCCTATACTGCTGCATCTTGTTTATCTTAGTTCAGGCTCTATTTTACACTTTCTATCATTACATTTAAATGTTCTATTTTATTCTTCTTGTGTTGGGACTCGGTTGTTTAAACACATCAGTGAATACCTGACCAAAATGTTTATGCAACGTGCTTTCTCTGTGCATAATTTTACTTCATGATTTCAAGTCAAGACCTCTCTTCAGTCCTATGGTCTAATCAAGAACTGTTTTCTCTCTAGCAATCCTCTACCTATGTAAATAAGCAATTTTGTTTTATGCTCTCTGATATCCTCCTTGATGTATTGCTTCTTTTTATTGTCTCCATCCTTACGTCTAACTCATTCAACTCTTTCATTACTCTTACTTCATTTGTTTTCCCCAGTGTTCCTCTAAAAGGGTTATGTTTTGCCTTTTTTATTATTATTTCTAATGAGACAGTAGAAACTGATTGATAACCGTTCCATGGATTAGATTTTATTAGAAAATGTCAGTTGTGCAGAATTGCTTTCTGAAAACTCAATATGACAACTGAAAATTAGGAAAATGGCTTTTACATGTGGGAGTAAGAGTTTACAGCTCCCAATTCCCTTATTTCCATAGTATCTCTCCCTACTCAGAGTAGTCAGTTCCTGCAGACCATTCAATTCAAGTGCCTTCAGCAGTTTCAGGATCAAGCCTCACAGGGGAAAAGCCTTTCTTTTTCTTCAGTAGTTTAGTTTTAGTTTCAATCTGTGAGAATTTTGCCTCCGAAATTCAAATATTGTCTGAAGATTTGTGTTTCTGGCTTTGCAAATCTCGCCATCCTGCCTCTATATGCAGCTGTAATGTGGATGGATCAGAGCTCAGTGGCTCGTTCTCCCTCCACTGCACTGTGTGTTGTGCTGGATGTTAATGCAAAGCCCTTCTGACAAAGCCGTGGTCATTTCTATCTCATATTTTCTCCGTATCTAGTCTCAGGGTATATATCTGTATTCTCTGTGCCTCAGTCACCACTCACCCACAGACTGATCTCACCTCTCCTCTGCTTTGTTCTCTCTGCCTCCTATTCAAAACTCCCTGCCTCAGGTTCTGTTTTTCCTGATTTGGCACAGTCCTTTATTGTTCTAATGTCTGTGATTTAGCATTCTTAGACTTCTTTCCCCTGCTATGTCTATTGCTTCTTTTGGTAGGATGTAACCTGACAGACCACGTGTGTTTCCAAAGGGCTTCCTGATCACAGGGAACCCTGAATCTCTTCTGAACACATCAACATGGGAGGCAGTCCTTCAGAACAGTGCTGCTGGGGCAGAGGGATGGACCAGCTGAACTGTTTATTCCAGTTTATTCCACAAACTCTCATCTGTTTGTGCCCAAGATCTGCGGCCCCAGCATGTGACCAGCTTTCCTTCACAACATAAAGAGTATCATTAGTTTTGTTTCTGAACATACAAACTCAAAGGTCTACTTAAAGCTAATTGAATTCGAGCTGAATTTGAACTTTACAGGTGGTGTAGCTGGTTCTCAACATCTCCTCTATGTGGAGCTTGCTCCTTTTCTGGTACAACCTCTCCAGCGTTTCCCAAGTGCTTTGTCTGCACACCGCTATAGCTGTTTAATGGTGTGGTTTAAATGTATCAAACAGTGGTGTCATGCATTGAACCAAATACCAAAATTTGTTTTAGTGCTGTATAACAAATGATGTAGAGCCAGTCACAGCCCCTGAGATCTCACACCTGTAGTTACCCTGCCTGTGCTGGAGGAAGGATGAGCAAAGCCAGTGCAACAGGAGCATCGTGGGATGGCTTTGGTGAGTCACAAATTGTTGCACCTGCTATGATTAAAAAAAAAAAAAATTAATCCACGTTAAAATAAGCATTATTTTATTATAAAGATTACTGTAGTTGAAATTGCATAGCACCTGTGTGTGCCTCATGTTCACACTGTACAATCCACATGGCATGTGCTTGGGGACAGATTTGCTTGTACGAGCTCAGCAGGTGCAAGCAGTGCAAAGTGGTCCCTGTTAAAAGATTTTATTGTCCTCAGCCCTCCTCCAGAATTTTTCTGGTCTTAACTTTGTAGCTGAGGCTCAGCTGGAGTCTTAATGATTGGCATCTGTCACTTGTTTTGACACAATATGTCTCACAAGTGATATTAGTCATTGTTTTCCCAGCATGGACTTCCTTCTGCTGTAGACCACAAGTCTGGCTTAGACTCAGAAACTGTGCTGCTGATTTTGGGCCTTTTACAGCACAGAGAACATAAGAAATAACAAGGAAAAGAAAGTAGCAAGTTAATAAGGATTCACATCATTTTTCATAGCACTTTTTAATGACTGTGTTCCATGCTTTATCTAAATCCTGTTTATTTCACTCTCTTTTCTGTGACTGCTGCTCTGTAGTGCAGCAGTGCATCTCATTTTGCCGCCCCAACTGATGTTTATTTCATTCTTCTGAGACTCTCACAAATGCAGGAACTGTTTTAGAGAGGGGATATATGATTTGTTTCTCTTTCTGAGATGAGCTAGATTTTTCTCAAAAACAGCCAGGACTTTATTTCTGCTTGACTGCCTAAACCCTTTAAACTTTCTTGTGCTTTTTCAAATCTCACAGATTTTTTCTTGCTATATGTTAGCATTGAGTGGGTCATACTCTCCTGACAGGGCACAATTTCTACTGCCCAGAAATCAGGTCCATTTTCTGAGCAGTAGCTGCATGATGAAAGCATTTATCTTTTCAGCTGTGGTGGGACAGAGGGACGAGAGATTCCAGCCCTCCTGCCACTCCCCTGGCCTTGAGCATCACAAGGATCATGGAACCTCTCTGAACAGGGTCAGTTCACCCCTTTGCTTACCTGAGATCAGGTTCTCAAGTGTTATCCAGCCTCAAGAAGCTGGCACAGCAGTTACACCCAGAAATATGATCAGTGACATCATTTACAAAGTAACTCTTAGGGGAAATAATCCATTCTCGGGGGGTTGTGCTGTCTGCCTGCGTGTGTGTTTGTTAGGCTGCTGTACTGAGATGTGTTTGCTTATCAGAAAGGAACAAAGAAATCGGTATGAGCAGAGGCGGTGGGGGGTTTATTCTGCACTGTGGAGTTTTATCCACTGCAAGTTTGGGGTGTTTTTTACCAATCCTGAACATTGATATTGTGCTGTTGAAAGCCTGCCTGTGCGTTCTGCAGTCAGTGTGCCGTTCAGGCGGCCTGTGCTGTGCTGGTGCTCAGCAAACCTCCCAGAGGGAGACTGCCCACCCCGTGGGCAGCAGCTGGGCAGCCCAAGCCCAAGGCACAGCTCGTCTGCTGGAAACAGCGGGTGCACCACAGCAGCAGCATGGAGCTACCTGCTGTTCTCAGCCAGAGCAATTGTCAAGGCAAAGGAGCCTAAGGGGGCAATGTTTCACTGACTCACCTGTCTCGGTGGCACTGCAGAAACAGAGGCAGGTGAGGATGTGAGGATGGTGGGCTGGAGGTGGGCCTGTTAGCTCTACTGCCAGGATGATAATAAAACTTTAACTAAGTCAGCAGAAGCAATTTAGATGCAAAAGGGATTAGAACTCATTACTAACTCCCCAAGGAGTCCAGCTCCTGATCCAGCTGGAAACTTACAGAGCCTTATGAACAGCAGTGATAACTGGAGAACAGTGCAGGGTATTGTCAGGAACTTTGTGGATTTTTCCTGTGAACACACAAAAGATTTCCATTGCAGCTTTGCACTTGGGCTGGCAGTAGCAGTTTGTACTCAGCTCTCTTCTGGCATTAGGAAAACCTGCATATATTGGTTGGGGAATTCACAGAAAACATTTCTAACTAGTCCAAATTTAGAGTCAGTCAATGTTAGAGCAAGTTAGAACTAGAAATCAAGGAATTAGAGAGGAAAAAGTGGTATGGCTTTAACGGCCTTGGTATGGGCCATTTTTAACTGAGGCAAAATCACCCTGCTCTTAGTACCTGTCCATACAGAGTAGAAAAGCAACAGGGTATTGAAGAGCACTTAGTTCCAACATGGAGGTTTAATACTGTTTATATGGCAGGAAAATATATAACTAACTGTAAAATATTTGAACAGCATTCCATTATTAATAATCGGTTTAGTTCATAATATAGATGTTTTCTATCAAGAAGGGTGAAATGAAAAATAATGCAAACAGAAACATAAAAGAAAGATATTAAGATGGTCGCACAAGGTCATGGCTGGCAGATGTTATGGCATGTGTCCATGCATTTGTTCATGCTTCTTTATTTAGTTAAATGAAATAAAGACTCTTCTTGACAGAAAAGGGCCCCAGGGTTCTGATATCATGTAGCAGTCATGACAAGGAGCCAAAAAATTTGGGACAAGTGTGGAAGAGGTTTTTGGGGAAGAGTTCTGCAATTTTCTTTGCTATTTTTAAAATACACAAAGCACTTGTCAGTGTAGAGAGTACAAAAAGATCACCATAATACAGGCAAGGTTTGCTTAGGTGTGCTCTATTTCAGGAGCAGTACATGTATCCATCTCTCTCCACTGCTGCTGCAGCTGTGTGTAGGATCCATAGGTTTGTAGTCCTGATCTTTATTGTGGGACAGACATGTAAAAGAGAGAAGCAGCACAGGGACTCGTAATGCAGAAACTCAGGCCATATTGCTTCTGTTTGTAGTATCTTGTTTGTTACCTGGTTAGTTCTTTGCTGACGTTTGTCGTACCTGGAACTTGCATGTGCCCTTTGCAAGGCCACGTGTCCCTTGTGTGTTTGTAAGGCAAGATTGGGGTGTGAGATAGAGGGGCAGTAAGACACTGGAGAGAATTGACTATGAATTGTGTCTGTCAGAGTCCAGAAGACAAGAGAGTTGAAAGAGAACATTAACAATTACGGTTGGTTTTTCATAGTTATTCCATTTCCATAAAGAAGAAACAATAATGATTCAGCAGCCATTTTCTGTACACAAGCAATGTTTTCATTCATTTGAGACCCTAAACAGCTGAGCAACACTTCAACTAAGCTTCATGGAGGTATTTTTACCACTATTATTAGAGATTTCCATTGGATTAATAATGCATAATTTTGCTAATTGTACAAAGTGCTTACAAGTCATATCTCTTCAAGACCTAATCTTAGTAACAATAAATTATTTTTACCTCAGTACCTAGATTATAAAATTTTTTTTATGTTACTTTTCCAGTCTATGTGAATTCAGAAAATTATCTGGGCAATGGAGGCATTAGATGATACTCTGATCTGAGATTCAAAAACGTCCTCATTTTCTTCTGTATGTGTTGCTATGAGGCCTCCACGGTGATATGTATGACTGTATATTTCTTTGTCTTTCTTGATGTGCCAAATGAACTGAAGAAATTAAAATTATTAAATATATGCGACCAGAAATGGACCTGCATTAATCATCAACCATCAATAATTCAAAGTAATTGTCCTGACATAAAATAAGTAGAGTCAGAAATTGTCTTACCATTGTGCAATTTACAGTAGGAAGTATTTTTCCATACTGATTTTCAAACTGCTTGAAAAAAATCAGGCTTTCAACAGAGCATGAACTGTTCTTTGTCTGTAAGATGTAATTTTCTGTGCTGTATTTTCCTAATTTATTTTTATTTGGTTTGGGGCACTACTGCTTTATTGATTTGTGATTGACATCTCTGTCAATCTGTTGGTTTTGCTCAGTATCTCAGTGCTCTCTATCAAACCTGGCTGGAAATGATGCTATAATCATATATATGCTATGTTAGAAGAGAAAAAGGAGGTTCATCATAAATAGAGGAAAAGCAACTGACACTTCCTGAAAAATACATCAAGATCCAATATTTTTTCAGGAATGTAATGCACAGTTATAACTGAAGATTGTGACTCCCAGAGACCAAACAAAAAGCATTTTCTTTTCTTTCCAGAGCATAGTTACTATAGTTGAGCAGAGCATGTGTTGGAAAAAGGTGCTATTTTGATGAGTATGTTAAAGGAGGTGGGAGAGGGGGTGTTTGGGCATGTTGAATTAACTAAATAATTGTTTCAGGATTAAACAAGTACTCCAGAATTATGCAACCCATCTAGAGCAGTACACCATATTGCTTTTGTAGAAGGAGTAAAGACCTCAGCTCAAATAAATTCATTTGAAGAAAAGTAGATGTAGATTGATCCTGGAAGTGTTACAGAATAAATTTAACAACAGAGGGGAAAAAATAAATCTGAAAAGTGAAACTAAAGTTGGTTAGAAACAAAAATTATGCTTACAAAAATAAATCCAAACAACCTAGAAAGGCTTCTAGGTATGGTAATCACAATTTGTTTGAAAAAAGGGAGGAACACTGCAGTGGTACTTTCTTTTTCCTATAATATCTAATAAAAAGAATAAATAGTGGCATATTTATTGTTAATTATTCTATTTTGATATTTGAAAGAAAGAAATTATACTTCCAGGAGAAACAATAGGAAACAGAAGAATGGTGAAAGGTTATACACTCCAAATCTGAGGAAATTTTATCCTTACAAATCTAAGAAATTAAACCTTTTAGTGATATTTTTTAAAATCAGAAATAAATGTCTTGGAAAGATGGATAAATATATCAGTGTCCCAGCTAAATCTTGGATAGGTACAAAATCAACAGCTTATATTTACAGGTAGGGAAAAGGATGAAGTCCATGGACGTGAGAGAGAGAAGAAATTAAACAGTGAGGGATTTTAGGTTATACAGTACTCATCCCAAAAAACAAAACATTTGGTGCATTAGTGAAAATATTTTATATAAATGTAGGGAACCATTCAAATTGGTACCAGACTGAGCAATCGGGGAATACTTAAAAACCGGAAGATTGATATTTGCAAGAAGGGTATTATGGAGTGAACGGCTGTCATTCCACAAACACTGTGAGGAAAAAGTGGCTTAATCTTTTTCTCTAGACATTTATTTGGTTCATTTTCAAACATGCAGAGTGAAGGAGGAAAGGTATAATTTATATCTCAGCTACACACAAAACAGCAACAGGAATTGTCATCTCAGATGAGACCTACATTTTCATCTTTTAAGTACCAGTATGTTGTGCAGAACAAATCCGGTGACAGTAATTTCTTACAACCAGATAATAGTTCACAAAGTTAATTATTTATGATAACCAATTATGAAGCTAACAATTATTTTTGTCAAGAGCTCATTTAGTAATTGTGGACATTTATCTTCTTCCACTCACTTTGCAGCCTGGTTAGAGATTGTTGTGAAAGAATGGTCTTGGACACTGAGTGTGGGAAGGCTTTGGGGCTCTCTTTAAGGAATATTGTAATAATACCAAAGGCGTAAGCGCAGCAAAGAAAATTAATAATTTTCTTTCCAGGCTAATTTAAAGGTAGTAGGTAAAAATACATATAAAAGAAGCTGTGGGTAATCTCCAGTATGAGAAAAGAATGTTTTAGTGTTCTTAATTTAAGCATTTCTCTGGACATACAGGAGTATCACTGTAACAGAAAAAAACTAAGCTCTCCCTAGACTAATATCCTGTCTTTGGTAGCTATCAACAATATGTATAAAGTGAAAAAGCAGAGTTTTCTGTCATTTTAGACAAGGTTTTATAGAGCAGGTCTAATTGACTTAATTGAATTAGATTTGGTTGTGTTCTGCTGATTCTGTTGTACCCATTATTGGGGTATTTTATTAATCCTCCCTAAGTCTCATGTTGGGGAAAAAAAAAAAAAAAACACCTTTGGTTGCATAATGACCAAAACAGAAGACTAAATGTACAAAGTGTGCAAAGACTGTAGCCTGTCCAGGCGACTAAGGGTCCTTTTGCCTCCCATTCCCCACAACTCTCTCACAACTAACTCAATCCAGCTGTTTTTTTTATTCTCCTCTTGTAAGCTCAGGACTGCTTTGTCAGGGTTTTTTTTTTAATGATCGTACAACACCTAAACCTGTCCAGTCATCTCTCACACTATAGCATAGCGTAAATTAACATAACATATAACATAACTTCATGTCTCTCATAATGCAAATATATGGTTTAGGTAATGCCAATTATGCATTAAATGCTCTGTCCCTGACTAATTCAGTATATAGAATTGTAGTACGTCAGTTAATTATCCCACCTTACTCACTTGTGTCACTCTTTAGAGTAGATGCTCTGTAAATAGCAGGATTGTTCCTGGGATTCACTTGCAGCGTAGCAGCTGTGCCTCCAGCTTTTCACCACGCCAAATTTTGATGGAATAGGATCTGTACGTTCTGAAACTTAAATTAATGGACTGACTGTTCTTAAACCTCCTTTCTTTTAATGATTTTCTCTTTGTTACTGAGGTAGCTGGAGCACACTCACCAAAGCAGACAGTAATATCTCTGCAGTGTTGAACAGCTCAGGGGCTGTCTCAGTTCCACCCAGTGTTTCATCTGGCAGGTGCCTGCAGCTTCTTGTGCCATCTGCATGCTCAGGCTGCTCAAAACCAAAGTGAATATATTCTGCTCATCTGTTTCACTTCAAAAAGAAAACATGATTTCAGAGAGGCATCGTGGTGGTAAAACAGGTTGGAGTTTCCTATTCTTTACTGCCCCAAACACTACTACCCTTTCCTCTCTCCACATGCACTGTAGTTCATTACCCCATCAATTACTGATTCATCAGAATAAGGAGCAGATCACAGTTCAAAAAGAAAAGAAAAGAAAAGAAAAAAAAAAAAAAAAAAAAAAAAAAAAAAAAGAGGGGAGTGGGTGGGGGAGGGTTTATGTAACCCAAAAGATTTCACAAAATTAGTTTAGCGCAAAAACAGTTGAGTCAGCATCACTGAAGGTGCAATAACGTGAGAGGGAGAAGGGAAAGGCAGAAAAGTCCTGTGCTGCTGCAGGGAAACTTGGAGGTGGAATTATACTCTGAAACATTGCCAGGGGAATGAGCTCTGAGAGCCAGGAGGGTTATACTGTCTTTCTAAAACTTTGAAACATTCTCCTGAGATGCTGTGATCCATTGTCAGGAACTGGAAAAGCTCAGCGCCTTGAAAAAGAGAAAGTGCATCCCATGTAGCTCATCCTCGTACCACAGAAATAAGATCTCGAATATTTTCTTTTCCGTGGCACAGGGTATCCATCTAGTTTCCTTTAGAAATTTTACTCAATGAAGAGTCACACAAAATCATTTGTCCTATATTTCCTTCTGTCGCCTTGGTTTTGAAGACTTTTCTAAGCCTTCTGTATTGTTCTTCATATTGGAGTCAGAATTTTTACTTTATCACACCTTGTACTATAAACAATGGCCGTGTTTAGCTAACTGTGCTTCAGTGTTTACATATTTTTGGTAGGAGGAGAAAGTTGATTGACAGTTGGCTTGACCAATGTGGTTTGAGAGGTGGAATTCCATCCCCCAATCCACGGGCACCGTAGGAAATGTATAAAATCGAGTTTTGTAAATAAACTCGGCCCTTTTCCTGCTTTGCTCACCAGCATGCCCTCGTGCAGTTCTTTTTGTGTCATCTGTGACATCTTTCATGTTATCTAGTCTTGTTTTATTTCCTCTCTTTGTCAGTTTTCAAATCAGGCTGCAATGACCATTGTTGTGACCACACTTGGATGTCACACATGCAGGCTACACTATCTAGCATCTCTAGTTTTTCTGCAGAGAGACAATGAAGCCTTCTAATTCCCTCTGATTGTTCATGTTTCCCATGTCATACCATCTCTGTGCCCCACATGGGACTGCATCTCTCACATGTCCTGCTGGAGCAGAGCTGGAAGCTCAATATTGCTCTTCAATATTCTGTTCACCAAAACCAGTGGTGAGTTTAAAGCACTGAAAGTCTGTAGTTCCTTGTACCAAGGAACTGAGTTCAATGTGCCTTGTGTTTGACTATATGTGTTTATAGTGCTCATAGCAGTAGCTGGATGGCAGAAAAGATCCTCTTTCCCTGTGGTGCATCCTGAGGTAGGGAACACAAATTCCGAGCTGTTCTGTTTCTCATCTGGTCATGCATTGATGCCTTGATGCAGGATGGAAGCATGGTGGTAAATCACAGCTCACCCTGGTTAGCTTTGGTAAGAGCAGTCTTTCCTGGGAAATTAGGAAAATGCTTGCAAGAGTTGCAAGAGCTCCATTATAGGAAGTCTTTCAAAGTGTTATGGTGGCTGGAATGCTTTGTGTTATTTATTTAGATTAGATATATATATATATATATAAGGCAGTTTAAACCTTTCCATCCCATTTTTACAGGCTCTTTAGTCCTTTGACCTAAACATTGCAGGATCCCAAATAAGTTGCCATCCAGTTCCATGACCATCTTCTAATGAATGTACTGAGGTTTCTTGGTCTAAGTGAGCAGGCATACATTGTCACCAAGACATACTCAGAATAGTTTGGAATCACCAAACTCAGCCGTAAGAAAGTGAAGTAGAAAGCTCTTGTTTAGCCATACAGCAAAGCAGGAAAATCAGACAAGAATAAAGGTAGTGTCAGTATGAAGACAAGACAGTGTCCTCCCTGACACCCTGCTTTGGTATGGCTTTCCAAAGTGCAATCAAGTGGCAGACAGTAGAGTTTTTGGAGAAGAAGCCATGTAATAAATGTGAAAAAAGGCCACCTAGAAAACGAAACTTGCAGGAGTCAGACTTCTGTCTTTGTGTGCACCCACCACTTGCGGGGACAGGCAGACAAAGTCTGATGGATGAAGTGAGACAGAACAGACAAATTTGGGCTTCTATAAGCCAAATCAAAAAATGCATCCCCTGATTGCAGGGAAATTTCAGAAAAGGGGATTCCTTTTCTGAAAATGCCTGGCCTCCAGCCTTCACAAACCAATACCGAAGAAAGTTAAATGTCATAATTAATTATGTTTTGCATCAGCAATTTTCCGTGTATACTGTATCCCATGTGTAGATATCATTTCTTTCCACGTGGGCAGGAAAAACCTGTCTGAGCTGCAGTGAGCAGAGATATTTAACTAAAACATCAGCTAAGCAGGAGACTCCAGCTGGCTGAAAGTTGACTTCTATGCTCTAGCTACTCATGGGACAGCCAAAATTTGTGCATGAACATGGAAGCAAATAGGAATTAAAGGGAACTGCTTCCCTTGCTTGTTTGTATTCACTGTGAGCAATACAAAAATTTGAACCTGATGGCTGGATTTTGGATGGGATTCTTTGGCAACAGTTGAGTCAGATGGCAGAAAATGCCAAATTTACTCTTTTAATGATCTGTTTCTGAAAGTCAGGAAAGTTTCTTCTTCCACCTGGGACCTTCACTTCAGAATATTCCTTTGGCTAAAATTTGTCTTTTCAAACCAGCTTTTCATGTATATTTTGTTGTTCATGTATATTTTCATGAGGACATGACTACCAAGAAAAACCTTCCCTTCTTTAGAGCGAGCAAAACTTGGAAGAGGTGGAGTTGAGAGTTGGAAAATTGAGTGGAAAGCAGGGAGAGATTCTTCAGGATTATCTGTGTTGTTTGGGGATCATCTCTATTTGTATGAAAAAATAGCATAGTATTCAATTTCTCTCATTCCCTCTAATTTCTAGAGATGCTACATCCCTAACATACCAACAATTCTTAACAGTATGCTTTAGTGGAAATTAAACAGAATTGGACTAGCTATTCATAAAATACATTGCTAGAAGGACTGGCTATAACTTTTAAATGTAGCAGCAAAATAGAAATATTTTTACATTCCATAATAAATAAAAAACAAATTAGATTGTATTATAACCCACCAATTAAAGGGCTTTATCTGCAAGTCTTATTGTACCATATAACAACTGTGAAAACGCATGCAGCAATTAGCAACCCAGTACATTTCTGCACATAAAAAATTTTATAGGCATAATAACATTTATTTTGCAAGGAAGAATATTCTTTCTTGCTCTGTGGCAAGAAGAAGGAGTGTAGCCTGCACAAATGGAACTGAATGGAAACAAGATTATATATCACTGTGATCTAAATCATTTAATCATTCCCCTTTTTCCTCTTCCTTTCCTTAGTCATACTGTGCTTCTCCTGCCTGAGTAAAGGTTATTCATTGGATAAATACTAGTTTTTCATTCTGAAAAGCTTTTCAATGTTTATACACTACTGCATTCTTTTTTTCCTGGTGAATTAATGTTTAATATAAAGAAGAGAAAAATCTGAAAGGAAAACATTCAAACTGTAGTCATTTATGGGTGCTGTTGACATCTTGGTTTGATCCTGATTATGGTTTCAAATGTAGCACTTTTATTGAAGAAAATGTAGCACTTTTATTCATTTTTGTTAATTTTCCTGTCACAATTAGCCAGCTCTTAGCAGGATAAGCTGGGACTGTATAATGGGTGCTCAGATGTCAGAAATTTAAGATAACAGCTATATAATAAGCTATCTAAAATAAAATATTAAATCATTAAAGGTAAGTGATTTTTGTTTTAATATCTAAAGATCTCAATGTTACAAAGCCATGGTATTTCCAACAATGACAGTTGTACAGAAACACTAGCTATTGTTATGACCATAAAAAGATTGTAAATAGTGAATTCTTGTAAGGATAGTGCTGAATTTGCCTAGGTAGATTTAACATCTATTTTGTCAACACCATATGCAGATCAAATTCAGAAATGATACTAAAATGAAGGATTGGGGGAAATCTCATAGAAGTATCTATTAATGCCCTCATATTCCTTGGGATAAAGTTATACCAATTATCTTCAGTATAAAAATTGATAAATAGGACATTACAGCAAGTCTTCATGAGCCTATGGTGTATATGAAACATTACATTTATAGAGGTATATTTCTAACAATGTTTAAAAAATATCTAAAAATTAATTTTTTTCAAGGCGAGAATAAAGGATCTTGTTATTTGCTTCACTAAGTGCTGCATCAGACCTTAAATCTGGTCCCGTTTTCTTTAGTCAACTGAATGTGTCTCCAACAGCATTGGAAAAATTGGAGAGCTACACACCTTCAAAAACCACTTCCATCTCTGCAAGCATCACTTTTGGTTGCATATTACAGACCTCAAATCTCTGCTGGTAAATCTAAGCCAGCTGAGGTTCCTGCCCTGGTAAATTTTGTGATAAAGGGTCAGGTGGCGAGTCACACCATGGGCATTCAGACACCTCACAGGCCTAAAGGCAGTTTATGGCCAGCCAGGTTTGGCATTTTGGTTTTTAGCCACTGACTGGGCTTGTGGAGGCACCCACAGAGATTTCCCAGGCTCAGTCGTAAGAGACAACTCTGAAAAGAGTGCACTGCAAAATTCAGGCTTAAGCTGCCTGTTTTGAAGACAATGCAGTCAAATAAATTGAGTCATTCCATTATCTGTCTTTTCCATAAATATGTAATAACCTCTTTTGGGAAGCATTACTATTCTGCCGCTGTGAGAGGTGGGACACCCACAAGCCCTGTGAGCAGTGATATATTTGCACACTGTTGCTCATGAGCCATTTCTAAAAAAGGCAAAATGAGAATGCAATTAAGAGTAGATTTTTTTTACTATTATTATTTTAACTGGTTCACTTAATCGTCCTGGTTAGAGAGGCAGGGAGACAGAAAGTTGGAAATGCTGCTGGAGGGATCATGGTATGGGCACAAGGCTACAGAAAACAGCTGAAGTATCTGTTGAGATTTCTCTATTATAATGAAAGTTATGACCATTTCCAGTGGATTCTCTCAAAATCTTATAAAAATCTTTAAACATTTTATTATTTGATTTAATATGAACACTTGGATTAACTTGAATATAAACACAGGTACAGCACAGCTTTATGCCCCTGGTGTTAATCCAGTCCTATAAACACTGCTTGTAATTCTCTTACATAGATGACTAGTGGAAAATAGAAAAAAAACCCCAAATGTTTCAAAAAATAAGAGTTTGGTGGCTCTCAACTTGGGAAGTTTTCTTGTAAGTCATTCATTATTGCTATAGGTCTGAGAGGAGGGAGAACAATTTAGATATTTTTGCAGTGTTTTCCTTTGAAATGTGATGAATAGATCACAATCCAAAACATTATTCCAATCTCAGTTTCAGCAACCGGAAAAAACTTTCACTGATATTTATCACATTTCAATGTTTCTATGAAGCCTAAATTTCATAAATATTAAACAGAATCTTATCACTTCAATGCATACATTTTTTCAACAAATATAGCTGCTGGTTATCACTCAACTCATTAAGATTCAAAAATAGCTGCATAGTAAACAGAGATGGCATTTATTCAGTATAATATGAAATATAAAAATATTCAGATATCTCCCCCTTGGAATATTGCAGTCCCTTAGTTCTTGCAGAGAATCTTCAGTGTATTTGGTTTTTTGGAAAGAACTTGGTAGTCATGTACTTTGTATTTAGATTGGATATCACAAGAAATTTCTTCCTGTAAAGGGTAGTCACGCATTGGGACAGGCTGTCCCAGGGAAGCAGTGAAGTCCTAGGAAGTGTTCAGAAAATGGATACGTGTGGTGCTTTGGGATATGATTTAACGGTGGACCTGGTAATGCTGGGTTAATGGTTGGGTGCAATGATCTTACAGGTCTTTTCCAGTCTACATGATTCTATGATTCATTGACACTTTGTAAAATTTGCTTTAGAAAAGAGTCACATTATCTAGAAAATGCAGCTCACTCCCACTTCATCTTATTAAAACCTGCAGCGGGGCCAGGTTCAGTTCTTGTTCTGAAGAACGCTGTGCACATCGAGTTGTCCCACCTGTACATACATTTCCTCACTGTGCAGCTATTCCCACTGCTGCCTCGACAGCCTGGTTAGGACCCAGCACAGGGATGCAGCAGCTCAGTGCCAGCCTGATCCTCCTGGGTCTTGAAGACTTTAGTCTTCATTTAGTCATCCAGTTCCTGTGTTGCCCTCATATTGCCATGCAGCTGTTCAGGAGGAGTGCTGAGCTTTAGTGAGAAAGTGCTTTAGGATGAAGTTTCTATCTCAGCACAGTGCACCTCCTGCTCTCTTGCCTCCTACCTTCCTTGCTAATGTTCATCCCTCCCCTCCCTCGCTGCGGCAGGTTTGCTGTGTGACACCCTCGAGGCTCACAAAAGCTCTGGGGTAGTCCGGGCGTGTGAGTCACAACACACAGCGTGCCATCCCCAGCAAAGGCTGCCAGGCTGCCCAGGACACTCTTTATGTAACACTTGTCATTAGAGGCGTGGTCTAAAGTTTGCTTTCTCAAGAAAGTCTCATATATTTTTTTCTGCAGTGTTAATCAGATTTTTTAATCTGTGTCTTCCTTTCACCCAGGAGTCATGACTTTGGATTCTGCAGTCCTGTGCATTTCTGAACAATTAGGGTATTAGGAAAGATTTCTTCGCTAAAAGGGTGGTCAAGCATTGGAACAGGCTGCCCAGGGAAGAAGTGGAATCACTGTCCCTGGAAATATTCCAAAAATGAGTAGATGGGGTGCTTAGGGAAATGGTTTAGTGGTGGAACTGGCAGTGCTGGGTTAATGGTTGAACTCGATGATCTTTGAGGTCTTTTTCAACCTTTAATGATTTTGTGAATTTATAAACACAATGAGCAAAAGTGGTTTGAGATATTCCCAGTGAATTTCTTAGATTTCTGCATTGCTTACCCTTGCTCTCCCTCATGCTGGTGGGATTAACTTAATTGTGAGTGCATTCAAAACTTGACTCGAAGTACTACATCAGTTTGTCCTTTCAGAGAGTAAAGCTCTGTAGGAATGCTGGTAGTTCTTTGGTTTTTTCCATGTTATGCATATCTTTCTTCAATATAGTCTCTCACATTCTGAAGAGTGATTACAGGTCAACCTCTGTACCCTCTTCTCTACAATAATATGTTTCGATTTCTCTCATGTTATAAAATATCGCCAATGCCATACAGGGAAACATTTACTGTGCTGACACTTAACTGCTCTCTGTTAGATGGTTCAATCAGTAATCTTAAAAATAAGAGCTCGAATTTCTTCCTGGCTCTATCAGATTTATTGTATGACCTTCAATAAGGTCCAGATCCTGTTCATATGGGTAAAAGTGGCAGCTTTCACGCTCGTGTGCTGGAAAATATTAGAGCTTGTGTGTCACGGGCACATCAAATGGAACAATAATATTCATTGACTTTGGAGGTGCTGCTCTCAGACATTACATCCTCAGGTTGTGTGGTTGGGACAATATGGAGTACCTACAAGCTCACGTTGGTTTTTAATCAATGGCCAGGATTATTTCACAGTGGAACTGACTTTCAGCAGATAGCAAACATTGTAATATTTGGTCATGCTAAGACCACAAGCAAGGCAATATATTTTTAAGTAACCAAAGAAAAATATAAATTATGTTGTCTCACAATTATATAAACCATGTTCATTCAACTTAGCTTTGAAATACCTTGCTGTTTAAAAGAGCCTTAATGTTTTCATGGAAAGTATTTAAGATTTGAGCTAGATAAAATGAAAATCATTTAGTTACAAATTATAGAAAGCACTAGATGCAATGACAAACCTACAGACCTCTCCACCTCCAGTTAGAAGTGGTGACAATCAGAACTTATCCAGCATTTGTATAATTATTAATAATTGAGATAATCTTCAAGTTACATGTTGAGGATTTCTGTCTGTTGGTAAGGATTTTCCTTTAGCAGTAGCTCCTACTAATATGCTTTATATCAGATTACCTATTTGTTAATTTTCATGTTTAGCTAAACATATTTGGAAAGTAAATGAGAAGCATAAACCAGAATATGTTAAAAGTTCTGCTCTGAAGGAAAAATAAATTGCTGTATTTGGGGCTACTAGAAGCCTTTATAGTAATAAGTAATGTTAATGAAATTTCAGTTTTTCTTTCTTTCATTAACTTGTACTATGCCTGCCAGAAAAGGTGAATGACAGAAAGGAAGGTGAACTATTATAATTTGGTGGGAAAAGCAGTTGTTTTTAAAGGGAAAATATGGAAGGGTTTCTTTTGTTCTTTTTTTTTTTTTTCCCTATCTTGATTTTCTCTGTACAGTGACAAAATATCAAGAGAAGGCAGAAAGGAGACTGACTTATCAGATATTAGGGTCTAGGTTTTCTGTGCTTTGTGCAAGTAAAGTTTACCCAGAGGTGTTTTTTCTACTATAAATGTTCGGCTGCAGATTAAATCTGTACATTGTTCCCATGGAACAACAGGCAAGTCTGAAAGGACATAAGGAAAATAAAGTAAAAGGTGAGTCAGTACAGAGGAGCCTTACCAGAGAATTTTGAAGAAGGGCAGTAAGACTTTATGTGAATTAGTGTCTTGATGTGTTAGTAACCAAATGCTTTTGTGAAATGAGCAGTATGAGTGGTAATGGGATGTTCTTTCCTGTTTCATGCTGACCATAGCAACTTGGGGTTTTTTTTTCAGTTTTCCCAAGCATTGAATTCCGATGAAATACAATTCTGGTTTCTAATTCTGCTTACAGTAAGCAGGGAAATATTAATCAATATTACAAATGGAGAATTTTATTCCATTGTTTTCACTGTTTTTAACATAATCATCTTCAATGGATCTGTGCCTAATGCTAAAAAACGAGATAGGGGTTAAGCCACTAAATGAAAAGCTACTTAAAAAAACCCAAAACAATGACACAGGTAGAAAAAAATGTTTAGAATTAGACATTAGGCACTCACCCTTCAGTTATCAACCCTCTTGATTATTTCCTCTGTAGGATTTATTGTACCATCAAACATTAAAATTAAAGAATGGAAGAAATCAAAATACAAATATACTAAGATGAGAAGTATGTCTACTACAGACATTGCTGTACAATATTTTTCCTTACCAAGCTCTGTTCATATAGCCTAAATCATGTAGAATAATGAGAAATGGAACTGAAATCTTTCCCTATAAGGGATCTAGTTTCAAACATACCTGCCAGGAGGTGACATGGAGGGAGATGGCTGCTGATAGTATCTCTCTGAAGTGCTGGTTTTAACTGCAGCAGCATGGCTTTAAAAGATGAGCAAATCCAACTTCTTTGTACTCTCTTAGGCTTAATCTTTACAGAGGAAATCTTCAGCTACCTGGAGGATGATATGAAAGATGAACTTTGAAGAAGGTCTACTTCTTTGGAAAATGCAAAACATCAACATATTGCTAAAATTAATACAGACTAGATAGTCAGACAAGGGGCTGATGAGGTAATATGTTTTACATAATTTTACCCACCTCTAGAAACTCAGGATAGATATATAGGAACCCTGTGAAGCAGAAAGCAGTGTTCTGCTGTCCCACAAGAGCTCTGTTGAACTCCTAAGGTTTACTGTAAAGCTTACTTCTGTTCCCTGTGTTGGGAAGTGATGGGACAATGTCTGCACTGGCATTAAGTAATATTTTATATGGACTTATTCCACAGGAGATAGAGTATGACTCCATCTTGCTCACTGTCAGTCTCAAGGAATGCCAGCAACCCTTAAAAGTCATGGAATCACATAATCATAGAATGGCTTGGGTTGAAGGGATCTTAAGGAATGATCCTGTTCAACCCCCCTGCCTTGGGCAGGAATAGCTTCCATTAGACCAGGCTTCTCAAAGCCCCGTCCAGCTTGGCCTGCTCAGCACTTCCAGGGATGGGACAACCTGTGCCTGTGCCTCACCATTCTTAAAGTAAAGAATTTCTTCCTGATACGTAATCTAAATCTCTTTAAGTTTTAAGCAGTTCCCCCTTGTCCTATCACTACTGTTTGTATAAAAGCCCTTTTCCTTCTGTTTCATAAGTCCCCTTCAAGTCCTGGAAGGCTGCAGTGAGGTCTCCCTGAAGCCTTCTCTTATCCAGGCTGAACAGAACAACCTCATCTGTCTCAGCCTGTGTTTGTAGGAGAGGTGCTCCAGCCCTCCGAGCACCTCCATGGCCTCCTCTGGAGCCACTCCAGCTAGTCCCTTTTCTTCTGTTGCTGAAAGGGACCAGCTGGACACAGCATCCCAGGCAGGGTCTCCCCAGAGCAGAGGGGCAGAACCCATCCTTTGTCCTGCTGGTAAGGAAGAAAGGACTTAGTGGTCTACCAAAGTGATTGTCCGTGATAATTAAGACCAAGGAGTGTAGTGGTATTTCCTAGTGGTGTTGGGAAGAGGTCTCCACCGTCACTTTTTCTTCTGTTTCTTTCTTTTTCCTTTTTTTTTTCTTATTTTGCCCCCATCTCAGAACTAGTGGTGGAGATACAATGCTGATTTGGGAGATCCTTTGTTGATGTCTGTAACCTACCACATGCATGCTTATGGATGTGTGAGTCTACAAACAGCAGAAGGACTGAGGCAGCAGAGCTTGAAGACCTATGAAATGTTGTGTGCTCACTTTCTAGTTCTGTCTCCTGAAACAAAAAAAACATAATAATATTGAATCCAGTGGCATTGAACTGCTGTAAAACAATCATGCTTAAGAACTCCAGGAAATACTCTTAAGGGTAATAGGTCCAGAAATTAACTTTTTCAGGACCTACCTATATCCCAAGGTGATAATACAAGCTATGTTTGGGAAAGAATTATGTTTACTTTTAGATGTTCTGGGTTTAGTGGATTTCTCTTTAGCAGTGCAGACTAATTGTAATGCAGATTGTTTTGAGAATGCATTATACTTCTGAAGGTGAGGTTGTGTCAGAGGACAGAGACTCAGAACCAAGGACAAACGTGGTAAGTTTGGAAAGCCTGTCCCCTTATGCTATGAGTCTATCTTCCCATTGTTTGCATGACTTCCAAATTATTATCAATGTCAAATTAGATTTTTCCAAAATGCTGTGAGTTGGTCTTTGTAGACTCACACATGGCTGTCAGTTAACACAAATGAATCCATATAGGTTGAAATGGAAGTTGATGGGTTTGAATTTTCAGTTGTCTGTGTAATTCACTGTACTGGGAGGTGTATACTGTGTTTCCTTTAGATTCTCCAGGACAGTAACAGTAATGGTACAGCAGATGTACCATAAGAAAGCACTGCAGTGTGAAAATCCAGACCACACCTTTCAAAATAATGCCATGCTTTGTTTGCGCCCCTTTCTATTTACTTATTAACAACAGTGAAAACACTAGCAAAGACCCCTAAATTCAAAATATCGTTAAAGAAAAAACGAAGAACTTTTACACTTCTGTTTCTGGGTGGTGTTAGTGCCTGTCCATGCTGTCAGTGTGTCTAGGAGCTGTTGGAGGACTTATGGGTATCTGAAAGTGGAGGAACAAGTGGAAGGTGGTGAAAGATCTGTGGTGAAAGATCCTAGAAGCATCTGCAGAGAAGGTAGGGATCTGAACACTGAAGATCCAGCATATCCCAGTGGTCATCAGGTAGCAGCAGGGTAATTTGGTGTATGGAGAGAGACAATTTCAGCTTCTGCTTATGAACAAGCCATGAAACTCGTTATGATATGACTAGAGATGTACAATGATTTTATTGGGATTGGCATTTTGATGTGATCAGAGAATACAGAGCTGAAGCTTGGAGATGAATTCAAATACTGTGAAACTCAGGAGAGATTTGGGAGAGACAGCAACTGTGTTCCCTTTGGGATGTCTCTGTCACTCTGATAAAGCAGTTACATGAAGGAGTAACTCTGATTCAGCTCAGTAGTTCTGTTCAAGTTACTTAGTGCTAAACTAAGCTGCTGTTTTGATGTAGTTGCTTGTGACTCACTGATAATATAAACGTTTTATATGCAGAAATGCTGAAAGTCTTAGGAGTGTCTGGCACCTGGGATAGATGATTTCATAATTTGTTGGCAAATAGAGGTCTCTGTTTTTTAATGCATAGCCAGGTTCTATTAGTGACTCTTTAATATTTGGATTAAAGAAAAGGAAATAGTCTAAATGGAGAATTAGTCATCATTAAACAATTCAGAAACAAGAATTTTTAAAAAGGTTTCTATGTGATCTTACACTGCATAACAAGTAACTTAATTCTTTTCACACTGAATGTTTGTAATGCTTATTATTATTAATAATAATAATAGTAATAATAATCACTTTGTTCTAATAACTTTTTAACTATATTAAGAACTAGAATAGATAAGGTGAAATACCCAGATAATAATGACAGTTGGGAAGAACAATTGTTCTAGGGTGGAATCCAGGTTAAGGTATGTGCCTTTGTGTCTGTAAAGCAGGAATGTTTTCATGTGCCTTCCATACCCTACTGTGTGCATAGGGAGTTCATTTCTTCCCGCTTTATTTACGTCTCAGTGGAAAACACAAGGAGTCAACAGGAAAGATGAAGCACTCTATCTGCTCAGGGCCCTGTGCAGCTCAGGTGCTGAAGTGGGTGTAGATGACCTTCTGGACAGCTGGGGAAATGTTCCAGGAGTTTCAGTGTTTATATGGCTGGGCTACTTAAGTCCCAGAAAGTAAAGTGACATCAACTCTGACTTGAGACTTACTCTGTTTAGGCCTTATGTGAATTTTCAAGGCTAAATCTTAATTCCCATGGGTAAAACTTATCTGGTATTACTCTTTCATGCTGTATTTCAACAGATGATGGTGGGAGGGGCTTCATGACATTTTGAATTTAAATCCCAGTCTCTGATGTGTTACTCAGTATATCATTTAAATATAATGGGATATTTGCCTATGGAATAGAAGACATTTGAATAGTTCACAGAAGAAATAGCCTGCCTTATTGGTACTAATAAGTAGAAAATGGCCACATTTCCTGATGTGTTCAATTTTTTCTGCACCATCTTCTCAAATATGTGAGCCAAATTTCTGCTTGCACTCACTAGAGAGCAACTTCAAGCCTCTCTGAACTGACAAGGCTGTGCGAGTAACGCTTGTGGAAGTGAAATTTGGGACTTGTGATTTCAATTTTGTTTCTTTAGACCACAGTTTTCGGGGAAATGAAGGGTTTGAGGAAAACTGCTTGGTAACTGACAGCTCCCAGAGGATGCATTATATCTTTCCCACATGCTGCTGTCTGATATAACTTGACAGCATCAACACTGCTGATGGGTGTAAAAAGAGGATTCCTGTATGCAACCCCGGCATGGGAATTGTCACTTATTCAGGTCTGTAAAAAGAAACCAGGAAGAACTGTCCTTTCCCCACAGACATCTGTTGGGCATGGTGCTGGGTCTCCCTTTATCTTTTTCACGGAATTACAGAGAAAATGAGAACATTTTCCATGTATAGATGATTATTGTGTCACTGTGGAATGATTCTGATGATACAATTGTAGTTTAACACATTGAAAACACATTTTCCCTCTATATAAACTCATATAGAGAGGAGAGCAATCTGCTCATTATCCACACATTAGGTCTGAAGCGCTCATATGAATCTCCCTTCTTTTTTTTATCCCTGATGAATTTAAGTAAGTTAATGTTGTTTCTTCATACCTCTCAAAGGTATTTGACTCAATTGTCTAAAATCATTAGTTGCAAAATTAAAAGCACACAGAATTACCAGCAGTACAGATGACTTCTGGTGCTGTCTGTTGTGTCATTAAGCCTTGGAAATCTTTATTTTAATATATTAGCATCTCTTTTGGTATTCTCCAAAGATCAGTCTTGGGTATTTCTTTACTTAGAGTGACTGTGGCAATAAAGTTTCCAGTCCTCTTAAAGCTGTACAATGCATAGAAGAAATTGGAGAAATAGTCTGAATAACAGTAGCTCTCAAAAGAAAATAAAAGGGTTTTTTCCTGGTGATAGATAAATGGTCATTTTGTTAATTTTTTTTTTTCCTGAAATCCCTTTACAATTATTCAGGCTGTCCCTTCTGTAGAAATATCATCAAATCTTTGACTACTAATGGTAATTACTGCTTTGGAAAGGTATGGAGCACAGCCTTCATAACGTCTGGATCAGACTATTAAAGAATGATTGTGCTGTATTATGCCGTCAGTTGTTTCTTCTGTTTAGCAATAGTTACACAGGTATAAACCCCAGAATCACAAAAGAGGTCGTGCTGGAAGGGATATCCTCTGATGCAATTCTGTGGCTGAAGTCAGGTCAAGACTTGTATATTTTCATCAAGGCTGATTCCTCCACATCTCGGGGTGATCTTGTCCAATGTTTAATTGCTCTCATGGTGGTGAATTTTCTCTTACATGCAGATCCGGGAATCTACCCCAGAGCAAGTCTTGTTCCTTGCCTCTTGTCCTGTCACAGCTCATCTCTTGAAGGAAGCACCTCCATCTTCCCCGTAACAAACTTCCAAGCATTGGAAATCAGTAGTTAGATGCCCCCAAGCCACCTTTTCTCTATGCTGAACAAAGCCAGTTCCTTTGACATTTCTTTATCAGGTCCTCCAGGCTCTACTCATTTTCATGGCTTTCCTCCAGACTGGTCATTTTCTTAGGTCCTCTGTTGGTCTGGAGATGGGTTAAATCTGGGCACAATATTCCAGCTGTGGCTGAATATCGCAGAGGAGGAGTGGTATCATTCATCCAAATGCAAATAATTTCAGCAGAAGCAGGTCTTTCAGAAAACTAATGATAGAAGATGGTTTCTTGCTAAAATTTGTTGACTTCAATGCTTTTTCTTTGCTTTTAAATAGACATATGAATGAAACTAAAATATTTATGTATGTGTCTGGATTTCATTAATTTTAGATTCAGTGTAATTGATAGTGCCATTCAGATTGATTCCTCCTGTCATTCATCACTTGCTTCCACCAGTGTTCTTTGACCAACAGTTTTGTCTCTTCACTTACATTTCATATGCTGATGTTAGCATCAGCATCATCCTTTTTTTTAAAGGAAGGATTGTTTTACACAAGGCCTTTGGACTTGACTGCATCTGTTCACTGATTACAAGTGATGTTCCAGAGAACATGATCTGCATTTTTGAACAGCCTTTCAGTCAGGAGTCTTCAGGCATTTATCCTAGAGAAAACGATGCAGAGAGGAGACCTTATCATTCTCTACAACTAGCTGAAGGAAGTTGTAGTGAGGAGCAGGTCAGCTTCTTGTCCCAGGTTGCAAGTGACAGGAGGAGAGAAAATGGCCTCAAGTTGCACAAGGGGAGGTTTGGTTTGGAAATTAGTGCTTAATTCAAAGGTATACACCCTTCATAGAAGCACCTATACCAGGGGCAGATTTTAAATGTGTAACAATACAACTACCAGTATCTTACCTTAGCTGAAGTCTTCAGAAATATTTTCATCTAAATTTGGTTGCTGAGATGTGAAAATATGGGCTATGTACCACCTCAAGAAAATGGTCAATATAGGCATGACAGTTATCTAGTTAAATGATCCACAGTGAAAAGTTACTTTATCCTCTTTAGAATGTATAAAGCTATCTGAAAGTCCTTGAAAGTATAGTCATGCTTAAAAATTATTGCTATGCAGTATGGACTCCATTTCATGTGAGTTACCATCATGTGGCTTTTATTTGTGGACTTTAGGAAAGGAAGAAAATTAGGTGCTTTTAGTTAAATATCATGTAGAGAAAATCGACCACCATAAGAACAGATATTCAGACCTATTTACAGCAAATTTTTCTTTCAAGAAGACAGTGCTCTGACTGGATACAGAGTGGTTTCACCCTTTATGCTTATAACCACAGGTGTATACACAGCACTTGAAATTTTGTACCTTCATTCTCTGCACTTGGATAAGCCTTTAAATTATTTATCTAATTGGATTAATACAATAACTTTGGATGGACTCTGATAATCTTCTTCAAATAAAAGCTGATGTTCTGTATTGCTTCTATAGCTGCATCGTCACAAATTTCCACTGGTAAACAATTGAGTAGGGAAAAATATGACTTGCTTTTCCTCTTCATGAAATGTTTGCAGTCAGATGACAGTGTTTATGAATTTGTTTGTACTTGATATGATTCAGTGAACAGATTTTGTGATCACTGTGTAGCTTTGTATTTGCCAGCTAATGAGAAGAGGTGTTCAGGCAATTTTATGAAATTAATGGTTTGATTTTGATGACAGGTCAGCTGTACCTCCTGTGTATTGTTGTTTTCCTCACCAAGCTCATTATGTAACTAGCTGGGATTATGTTTAGCTGGTGTCCCTCTCCAGAGGCAGTAAAGGGCTTCTCAGAAGGACAGCAAGATTCAGTTCTGCTACCCCACAGAGAAGAGGGTGGTACAGGGGAACATGCAAAGTGCTAAAACAGTGAATTTGGAAAAGAGTGGTGATAAGAATGGGACCAGGGTAAAAAACAGTGAAAAAAACTCTACAAAATTGCATTTTTTGCTCTTGCTGGTAAGGGAGATAAATAGTGTCTGTGTGAGGGAGAAGGACCCCAAGTATTACTCCTTACAGTGGCTTTCCTGTGGCTTTTCTGTGCTTCAGATCTTGATCCTTCTCTTTCTCAGCACCAAATAAAGTGATATCCATAGTTACCAAGACTGAGCTGTGGTGGGGAATGAGGCAGATGAGGAGGCAAAAACCTGCCACTATAACAAAAGTGAACCTCAAGAACAGGAACAATGGGATCTGTCCATGAAAATCATGAACCAGCTGGCACTAGAGACAAGAGATCTGTTGGCTGGTAGACACTCCTTGTTCTAGGACCCACTAGCTTTCTACTGAAGCTCTCAGTGAGGACTGCATAAATAAAGGCAGAAATGGCATGTGGAAGCATGTTTGTCGTGGGAGCAGATGGGAAGCACTCTCAGCATGACTTATTGTGCATAAATATAGAGTTAGTTTCCTACTGTTACAAGAAAATGAATGGCATCACCCTTCCTGCTTTCAGCTAAGTTGTCCTTATTTTCTTCACAGGCATGACTCTCGTGGAAGTCCTGTTTCCTAAGAGTAGTCAAGGAAAGTATTAATTCCTGTGGGAATTCAGAATGGTTCAGGGTCTACCCTGAGCAAAGAGGGTGCTGTTCCTGTGGCACTGTGTTGCCTCACAGGTTGTGGCTTGATGGAATCCATCAGCAGGGCTCTGGATCAGCCCCCTGCTGCAAGGTGAGGTAAAGTGCTGATGCCCTGTAAGCCTGGGCTGCTGACTGGGTCGTATTTAGAAAATTTGACTGATTTTGTGTTCATATGGCACCCTCTGTGCCTGAGTCCTAACTTCATGCCAGAGCAAATAGCCTCTCTCACAGCAGGCATAAAGGCAGCAGCAGCACGTACAGCAGCAGAAGTCTGTAGCACAAGCACTAGCTGCTTGGTTGGGAAGTGTTTACTCTCTCTGGCACCATAAAACACTGCACTTGCTGGTGACAGTGGAATACAATTGTGAGTTCTCTGGCTTTTTTTTCACCCTTGGATTTAGTTTTCATCACACCTACCAGGTGTATTAGATCACTGAAGTAAATCTGGTAGGGGCTGCACATTTGTTCACGTTAAATGTTACTCAAAATACCAGTGCTACAAAGCATCCTCTGAGCTCGTTTCATCAGGTGCATGCATTCTGTAGCCTGTAGTTGTGCCACGCAGTTAATGGAATTCAGAGATTTAGATACCAAATAACTGTGCTTGGGCATGTTTGAGCACAGATTTCTTTCTTTCCTTGCCTCTCAAGTTTTATGGGGATGCCTGAGTCACAGCAGGTCCAGCCAGTGGGGGTTAAATGAAGGAAGGATGCCTGCAGATCAGATCATAATCTTTTGGTGCAGCTCCCCAGCTGAAGAGTTAAGCAGGGAAAGCTGCAGCTGTGAGCAAGCGGTGAGCAGTGCAGTCTAGGAGAGAGCAAAGATGCCAAGAAGAGTCCCTGTCTTAAAGAAGGCATGCTCTTTGGGAAAAGGATTTTCTGCTCTTTGAGAAGCTCTGCTTCTCACCTGGTTTTATCTACATTTCTTTTTTAAGTCTGTGTTTGATTTACACCAAAGGAGCAGAATTATGCCTAAAGGACACATTTGATTGTCTAATTCCCACTATGAAACCAGGTTTGCTCTTTCCACTATGCTTTTATGCACATAGTTGCAATATGAAATGCAGTACTTTGGGTTTGTTTGAAATCTCAAAGTAACTCTCATCAATGGCTCTTTTTGATTGGCTTCAGTCACAGAATGTGTATGGTTTAAAACTTGCACTGCCCACATTGTCCAAAATTTTGCTATGCACAGATGCTCAGTAAATTGCATACCTCCATCTGTGGCAATATAATTGGCTGGAAGAAGGTTTGAATTTGGATTTAATGTATTGTATTCTGTTTTAATTTGAAACTGTTTTCATTCCTTTGAATTATGGGGGTGGGGGCTCTGTCATTGAATATATAGTCTGCCCTAAAGTTAAAATATTTCTCAGTTTAAGCTGAAAAAGAAATCCTATTTAAGTAACAAGAACTGCACTGTTCAGACCTCAGAAGCATCCAGTAAATTTTCAATGGCTTAGTGCATGCATATTCATGTGTAATAGCTGTGTTCTGTTCACAGGGAATAAGGATTTGAAATGGACAAAAGTGCAGTAAATACCTGGTAAATATATTTCTAGAAAGTAAATGGGCATTTGCTATAGTAACCATAGTGCTTAAATATTCACTTAACAATTTTTAACTAACCATTTCAAAGACCTCTAAAAACTGAGCAATGAAATTATATCAGAAGCTTGCAGAATTGTTATTTTATCAAGACAGAGGACAGAAGGACTGTGATTTGCAAAAATTCAGCAAAAGCAATAGAAAGAAGATTCAGGCATCCTGTTCCACAACATTTTTTTAGCCACTCAAATAACACTTACACAAGAAAACATAAGTAAATGCCCTTTTCAAGAAAAATCTGCAGAAGATTATGGCTGCTTATTAGGTTAGTTGCTGTGTGCCATGATAAAGTACTCTTTTTCTAAACAGTAATCTTGACATTTTTACTCATCATTTTTCTTGTTCTAGTTCCTTAAACAAATAGATAATTTTTAAAAAAATCCTGTAAATGAATGACCCTGCTGGAACCATACTGAAAGCACAATCCAAACTGCTATTCGACTGTTGCAGCAATACACTTTGTTCTTACAGCAACCAGCAAATCCTAATATCTCCACCAAAGGAGCTTGCACTGTGTTTGTCATCAGGAAAACATTCAGGTCAGACCATGTTCTGTATGAGGCTGCTCACACTTGGTACTGTTTTTGCCCTGCAGAAGTGTCAGTCTTTCTCCAACAGAACCGGGGGGGAGGGCAGGGGCGGGGGTAAGAAGTCAGCTCAGCTAACTCACTCCCGCTGTAATATTGCTTTTGCATAATCAGAATAGTTACATTGGAAGGCAACCTACTTGCTCAAAGCCCTTACCTTCTAATTACATGAAGTTGCTCAGGGCTTTGTCCAGGTGGTCTCAGAGATCTCCAAGGGTGGCAATTACACAAGCCATTCCATTTTTTGGCTGCACTAACTACATTTTTCCATGTGTTTAACTAGAATTTTCCTTGCTGCAGCTTATATCCATTGCCTCTTGTCCTGTCATTGATTACCTCCAAGAGTTTGACTCTGACTTCTCTTAGTAGGTGGCTGAGGAAAGCAGCTAGATCTCACCTCCAGATCACACTAACCCAGCTCCCTCAATCTCTCCTTGCACAGCAAGTTCTCTTTCCCTCAGCCAGATGCTTTGCAATTTATTAATGTCCTTCTGCATTGCACAGAATTCCAGTGTAGCCCCCTGAAACTACATAGAAGGATTACTCCCTCTTCCTAACTGTTATCCTTTTAATGGTGCAGCCCAGTATGTGGTTGTACCTCACTGGAAAGGCTCAGATTTCAGCCGTAAGAGCACCACTTATTTGTCTTCTTTTGCTTTCCATTACCAGAAGCCTCCAAGTTTTAATCGATTGATGATGGCAGTGAGATTGCCAGCTTTCCAGCAGATAAGGCAGAGTGTTGTTTTTCAGGTGTTTATGTACCACTTTGCAGTAAGGTTACTGATCAGCTTGTAACAGAGTGGAAATTTCCTATTTCGAACATTTAGGTGCTTGGCAAGGTATCCAGAGCTTTTCTCTTGATATATAGTACTACTGAGTTTGGAGCTGCATTTCGATGCCTTTTTGCTAGAAACTGGGCAAGAGCACTTTTTGATATGAATGTCCCAGCTGGTATTTTTAAGAGTACACCATTAAACCTAAATCAGTATTCTAAGTTGTTACCACAAATTCTGTCATCTTAATTATTCATCTGTCCTTGAATGCAATAACTCATTATTCTACCATGTGAACACATTGGATGTTCTGCTTGGTGTTGGATTCTAGCATCTGTGTTGGATTATCTTACTTTTCCTAACAAAATCCATTTGGACCAAGATAAACCGTATTTGTGAAATGCGTAAGACCACGGTTTTTCAGAAAGATTGGTAAATGTTTATGTGCAGCAATTTCTCATCACTGTTTCAAGCTGGAAAAACTACACCTTTCTCTCATGCCTGGGAAGGCTTCAGACATTATATTTACTGAAATTCCCAAGCAACTGAAGTTTCAATCTTCAGTGGTGGCTGGGTGACTTAATCTGATGACATCAAAACTTCAGTTCTGTAGAAGATTTGCTCAGCATTTTGGAGCTGTTTGTGGTTAATCATACTAAAACAATATAGTCTTGCCCATTACCTCATGTTGGATGCTCCTGTACGTTTAGAAACATCCATAAGCTAGAAGAGAGTTCCTCACTATCGTGTGAAAAAATACTAGAATGTAATTAACAGACCAGTTGAGTTGTATTTACTTTCATATTTGGATAGTGGAAGTTCTATCCTAGCAAGTGTGGGGTGAAGAAATTTTCCATGTAGAAGATTCTGCCCTTTAGTTACCAGGGGTAAAATGTAGAAGGGTGGAAGCAAAAATAACCACTCAGGTAACACCTGATGCAAACATACTCAGAATCCTGCATTAATACATTTGATTTAGCTGCAAGATTTGCTACCAACTACTCACCTGAGTTTCCTGGGATTTTTCAGGTAAGCTGGCACTAAAGCACATGCTGCCTCTGCTAGTGGTGCATGAACAGGTTGCACGAGAAGGTGTGGGTGGCACACATCTCTGCCCTATAGACAGATCCTGACAGAGTGTTGCCTTAGGTGTGGAGTTCACAAAGTTTTTATGACGTCTGTCTCCCTGGAAGAAGTGATAATTGGAGACAGGTTTGGACCGAGGGCTTAACTTAGTGTCTTTTAAATCATTAGTTTCTTCTCTTTTCGTACTACATGTAGGAAATCAGAGAGGGTAAATTGACAGGTCAGTCCAGGTTTAGAGTGCTCTGTCTGTGAATTGCTACAAATGAGAAAGTACAATGCAGTCAGAGCAAAACACTCCTCCATCTTCACAGCTGTTCTTCCCATGGCAGAGTGATGGGCAGAAGGAAGAATGACATCCTTCATGCTACAGGAAAAAATTGCAGAATTGCAAAAGAATCTAATGGCCTTTTATAATAAAAACAAATATATTGCGTTAATTTACCCTCTCTAAGAGGAGGCTTAATGCCATGCTGTTTGAGGCACCTGGGGCTGCTGGAACATGGGTAATGAAGTTACCTGTGTGTATAAATGACAATGTCTGGTATCTTACTGGGGCTGAACTTGAGACAGAATCTTTCTGAATGCATAGTGCAGGATGACTTCCATTACAAGGGGCTGATCTGCTTTCTTGAGGTGCTGAGAACATCCACTTTCTGAGTGCAGGAAGGATATCAAAATTGCTCAGCCTTTTGCAGAATTGTGCCTTAAAATTCTGTACCGCTAAAAGATTAACAAGCAAAATAGTAGAAAAACTGAGTGGGGAGTTGCCATGGTGATCATAACATTTGATAACTGCAAATAACACTGCTCCATACAGCAACCGTGAACCAGAATACAAAGATGGCATTTCTTGTGACCAAAAGTCCAAATTCTTAGAAGCCTTGACTCATTCACTGTCAGTATATTGATAGATAATCCAATTTGAAGTTTATCTTTAGTATGACTTCACACTCAAAACAGGTTTCCTGTTTCGTAGTCCCCTAATGAACTGTCAGGGACTGCAAAGACAGAAAACTGAATTCAGAAAGCTGTGTGGAGATGGTAACAAAGCAGATATCTGTCAGCACATGGTTTCCTCTCTTCTGGGCAGCTGTAGGTACTGGATTCCTCTTGTAGAGCTTTGGAAAGGCAAAGGATACAGAAATGGGTTCTTCGGCTAAGCCAGCCTGCCATGGAAAGTCACAGAGAACCAAGGCAAGAAGTAATGCATCTGTCTCTTACACCCTGTCTTCTAGATTTGTCTGGCTAGAATTGAGAAGCAGAGAACTAAGAAAAGGCAGAGTCACCACTCTTCAACAGAACAGATTTAAGCTTTTTGGTCTGTTACTATAGAGAGGCTGTTCAGTCACCTTTAAAATAATGTTCTTCTAAATATGTAGCTAGTGCATCTCCTAAATCTGTAGCTACAATTTTGCGAGACATATCAGACTTTGACTAACTGAAAACAAAATTTGTTTGCTCTCACATTAGCAGCCATTCTGTTTCTGATTACTAATTTAAAGTTTCCTGTTGATTCTGCTCACAAATCTTAAAGTTACTCCAGTAATTAGCAGAGAGACTCAGAGCTACCTCCTCAGAGAATGGAGTGACTAATCAGAGCATCAGTTAAAGACAACAGGATGTTGCAGGAGCACCTTGGGAGAAGAGAAGATTTCACAAACTCAGAGAATCCTTCTATTTTAGATAAAATTCCTGTAGTCCGTTATTATAGCATAAAATTTATGTCTTTATGGTTATCAACAGAGAGATTCTGACAGCCTAACTTCACTTTAGGCTTGGTCATATATTTTTCACAGAGACATTGGTGACTATTTTCTAAGACATAGGGAGATGCTGTCAAGTGCACTTGTGGGAGAAAGTGTTCCATTTCCTGTCATCTAACATGGCCATCAAGCTGAGCTTAAAGGGACTGACACAGGATTGGATCAACAGGCTGGACTATTGCCAGTCTTTCTTTTTTTTTTTTTTTTTTGCCCCTATTCATTCCAAGCATAGAGACTGTAATTGCAGACTGGCTCTTTGAAAGACACTGAGTCATCACTGTCTATTCCATTGCTAAATCTTATTTTTGTATCACTAGCAAGTACTTTTGAAGTATCCCTGCTATTGGTTCTGTGCTCTTAGTCTTGGTGAGTCTGGGTTTTGTTTGTTTACTGCAATTAGGCAATGATTGTGAATTATGAATAAAGCCTAGGGGAAAAGGGGATAGAAATATTTATTTCTGGCAAATCAGAAAGTGCACATGATTCTTTATGTTAGCATATGACTCAGTCAAGAAGGTAAAGATTTCTGATTCAAGATTTGAATCAGATCATAATTTTCCATGCATCTGTTGCATTTCTGCATCTGCCTAAACTAGTTTACAGATGATAGTAGTCCTTTGACTTGCTTGTATAAAAATACATTACCTGTAACTTCAAGAAAATGAGGAAACCATAAAAACTTCAATGCAAATATAACTGATTGGACTACTTCTTCCTTTGAATGCTTTCTTTTGTTTAAAATTTAGTTCACCCTTGTTTAAAGGGAGATAAAGGTTAAGCAGACATGCTTGCACATGGTATGAGGAGAGAGGTAATTTTAGGAGGTGTTTTGAGATTAAAGGCTGTTGAATCTCATGTGAAATTAGGGAATCTGTCTCAGTTGGACATTATGGGAGAGGCAGTTGTGGCAAAGCTCTGTGTGCTTCCTTTATGAAGGAAACGGAAATGTAGCAATACTAAGCCCTAAAGAAAAATATGAGCAGGAACAAAATAACAACGGCAATAACCTAAATATTAAGCTATGATGTAGCAAAACAGATAGAGAGGAGCAAAAGGGGGAAGGGGAAAAGCATATCGGGGATGCAGCTCTTCTTCAAGAGACAGAGATCAGAGATGCAGATCTTGAAGCTTTCTATGTATCTCTGCCAGACATGAAAATCCCCCAGGGTCCCAGCCCTCTCCTCTCCTGCAAGTGACCTGAACTCTTTGCTTAAAAACTCCTTCCTGCCAGCCGATAGGAAAGGAACAGCAGGAGCAGGCAGAGGCCAGCTGGGGCTGGTGCTGCGCGGCAGATGGAGGCTGTAATCCACTGTTGGGAGCACTGACATCGATTTCTGACTTCCTGTTTGTGTTCATCGGTGGTGGTGATTTCCCTCGTTCATTTCTCTCCACTAAGCTTGCCTAGAGCCTGGTACCCACCAGCAAAACATTAAATCAATCAGCATTATGAGATGTTCAATCTTAGCAGGGAAGTGCATCAATGAGAAACTGCAGACAACGGGGGTCCTCCCCCCCCACTTTACACTGTGCCAATGTATGGCACTGCGAAGCATCCTTCATTGTTCACCTACATTTGTATTTTGTCATTTCATTAAATTAATCCTTTCATGATTGCTAATTACTGTGTTTCTCATTAATTTCATTTCTTGGAGGAAAACCAGCCCTGAGAAACACAATGATTGTTTTCAAATTTGCAAAATTGTTATTCATTGCAGAAACAAGATTGCCTTTTCCATAGAAACTCTCCTAATCTGTGCTAGTTACTAGATCCTTCTGGGAAATAAGTTTTATTCTGCATGCTGTTGAGAGAAAAAACTGGGAAGTGAAGCTAATGAGAAGCCACTAATAATTACAAATGAAGATCAAAATATTGAAAAATCATTAGAAAGAAGATAATTCCCAATTAAAACACATCAGGATTTTAAAAGATTTCTAAAATGAGATTATACTAACTAACTGAAATGGAGTCTTTTGGTGAAAGTATATTGCTTTCAACATAAATACTTCAGAAGTTTGCATGTTACATGAAGAATTACCAACAACAACAGGAAGAAAGGAACTCAAAGGATAATATCAGTCTCACCTAATTTTAGCCATATAAAGTATAGGCAAATTAGTTATCTAATTTTCTTTTGTGAACAACAGAGAGAAAAGCACCTACTTAGTGCATTTGTACTGATTCTGAAGCACATCCAAGGCTTATTCAATGCATTGCCCTGGTGATGCCAGAACAACTGCTTTAGGGCAGAGGGATACCATTTGGAAGCAGTGCAAGGAGCAAATTCAAAAAGAAAACTAAATGTATGTAGAAAAATAAAACAAAAAGTAAATAATTTGTTTTCAGTGTCTGATCTCCTGTAGCTTGTCTTGTCTCAGTGGAGGAGCAGTGCTAGAGTGCCATGGGGTGCGGGAGCACACCAGGACAGAGAGCAAGGTCACACTGGCTACGATGGCAACCCCAAAATAACTGGGTAGCAGCAAGCTGCAATGCAAAATCTGTGCAGGAGGACTAGCAGAGCACCGTAGACAGGCGAATAGCCTTGCAGTTAGCAGCAGTAATAGATACCCAAGTGCAGCAAGACTACGAGTAGCTGGTACTTCAGAGCTGGTTCACATCTGGCTGGTGTGGAGCGCTTCAGAGCAAGTAGGGGTCTGCCTGCAAGAGAGGAGATGGTGGTCAGAGAGGTCAGTGAGATACTCCTGAAATGGTTTGTGTCTCTGCTTGCAGAGGTTTTGATTTGTATGCTCTAGGGAGATCTTAGGATTACAATGTTTCATCTGTTTTGCACCTAAAGTTTCTCCCTGTTTTCTCCATGGCTTTAATAAAAAATAGGTCCAAATACTATATTCCTCATTCCTCTTCCCAGTGACTTTGCAGACTCTCAGAGTAGAAAACTGCATTTTCCATACTCAAAACCATGGGAAAGCCATTGCTATGATTGTTTCTGAGGAAATGCAGCTTTGATTGTGGCTCTTCTCATTTTCCAAGTTAGAAGGTCATCCAATCAGACCATGGTGATAGAAGATATTAGAGTGTAATTGTTTTTGCACACTCAAGCTGTACCTTGAACACTCATGATGCTTTATAAACCTGTGAAATAGTTGCTGGCTGAACCCATAATCAGCATCCATGTAGAAGAAGGGCAGTGACTACAAGTGTTGGGTCAGGGAAGGACAGCAACTGTTAGATTGTGACTTTTTTTTTTTTAATTCACCAACTTGAATCAAAGCAACTGCTTAGACAAAACCTTTCTTAAGAAGCAGAAATTCTAACTGGACAGATTAAGAGAGTGGAAAAGGTTGGTGTTGTTTATTATCTCTCCAGTCAGATACAACTTTGGTATGTGAAAGGATATTTAAAATCAGGACTTACATACGAGTTCCCCAGTGGTATGAGCTCATTCTGACTGAAACCAGAAGAGCCTGAGGTGTGGGTGGTGAGGCACTGGAACAGGTTGCTCAGTGAAGTTATGGATCTGTTCAAGGCCAGGCTGGATGGGCTCTGAGCACTCTGGTCTAGTGGAAGGTGTCCTTGGGGTTAGGAATGGGATGACCTTTGTCCTTTCCAGCACAAGCCAGTCTGTGATTCTGTGATGATTTTGTGATTTCCCCTTGACTAGGAATATTTGATGTGATGGCCTGTTATATTAAAGGTGTGTTAAACTTCCACTAGAGAAACTTTTGGCTACGTCAGTGGCAGTGCTGGAGCAACAAGGGGTTTGCATGGGACTGCTCTACTAGAGATATACTAGTGCTTGTTTCCAGGAGATAAGGAGGGAAATCTGATTTGTGGCTATTTTTTGTTCCATTAATGCAGGTGCTTAGTTGCAGTAGGAACACAGTTCCAGTTACACCACACTCTAGTCTCAATTAATACTTGAGTTTTATTACAGAATCCTCCTGCTGTTGATTTTGACTCTGAGTGGCTTTCTTCTTCCTCAGACCTCTGAAGTCTCATCTGTAACTTGTATTTTCCAGTGGGGAATGGATTTTGATGAGGGACCTGTGGAGTACCCTGATGAGTGCTGTATTAACTTAAATGTTAAAAATTCTGTAGCAGGCAGTGCTTTGTAAGAAGTGGAAAAGCATCATCCCTTCCCATGGGATTTATGATAATAACATTAATCATAATGAATAACACTAGTGTGGCAGTCATGACTTTTTTCTACAGACATTTTTCCTGCCCTACAGGGGTTGTTTCTTTTCCATGCAGGTCAAAGAGCTTTTGCTGTGATCAAAGCAAACATGCAAATGTAAATTCTTTCCATAAAGGTACAGAGGGAAAAAAAATCAAGTGTTAGGATGGATGGATAGTCAGTAACTGATAAAGATACAGTTTAAGAGGCACCCTAAGGCAGTTTATTCTTACTGGTTCATTTCAGGTGAATGTCTGGGAGACACTTTTATAATGAAGAAGCTTTCTGGAATAAAAGGCTGCTAACATACTCCTTTCTAGTTTCAGCTCTCTTTTAGAAACATCAGCTGGTAGTGTTAATTTGAAAGAATGATGGGAATTACAGTTTACTAAGACTGAGTTACTTCATTATTGTTTTCAATACTATCCCAGGTATAAGAAGGGAAGTGCTAACAATAGTTTGAAAGACAGACTTAAAAAGAAAAATTAATACGGTGAGAAAACATCTCCCATGTGAGACGCCAATAAACTGACGAAGCTTTGCTGCTGAGATCCAGTTCCAGACCTTACAAAACACAGAAATTATTGAGAAAAAGCTTCTTATGTCACTGTAGGAATCTGAAAGATTTCTTTAAAATGTAGAAACTGCTCTTGTTCCTTGCTGTAACCCTTTTCCTTGCTGATGTTCCTAGCTGAGTCTCCCTCGTTTTGTATCATTTCCTGTGGGCTTTGGGTGTCTTTGCAATGTAGTTGATTTCTGGAAACGGAAGAGCAGATGGTTAGTGTTTGTAAATTGCCAAAGCCCCATGACTTGAAATGGATAGTTGCCTTGAAAATCTGAGCAGCTAACATAACTATTTAAGGGCTGTGTAGCTCTTTTATTTGCTCTTCGCTTACTGTCCTGTATAAAATGAAAACTGAATCACTTTTATGGACTTCTTAAATTATAAAGAATCTTTTTATTTGCATCTCATATCGTAATAATACATAGTTTAAGAAATTATTCAGATTCTTCACTTTATGCATAGATTTAAATACATAAGCATTTTTATATCTTTTCAAATACATCAACATATTTGATATTATTGACAGATTCAAGTTTTGTGATTCAGCAACATATATTCTATGGTGAACATGAAATTGTAGTAAAAATAGACAATATAACTTAAGGTTATTTAGCAAATTGTGATCTAAAATTTTTGCCTGAGATATAAATAAAAAATATTATCAGATGTAGCTTGTAGATTGCAGTTTTTGAAAAGGGCTCATATTTAAGATGAATTTATAAAATATGATTTAATCTTGACAGCTTTATTGGTATATCTATTGCTGCCAAAGAAAAAAAAGGACAGAATTTATACTTTACAGTGCATTTTATAGTCATTGTTCTAAAATTTCTTTTGTGATAGAAGGAATAAATCAAAACCATGTAACCCACCCTTACATTATTGCAAATATATTAACTAATATCCTGTCTGGATGTTTTCTTTGATGCAAGCGAAGGATAAAGGATTATTTCTGCATGCTCATTAATCTCACAGAGGAATGAGCTGGGAACTCCATCTCACCAGTATCCCTGAGCACCAGGTGGACACCTCAGTCCCCTGCACGTCTTGAGGTTCTGAGTGCATCTTTCCCCTCTTACCCTCTACCCCTGCCTGGTCTTTGTGCTTCATCTTTGCCCCAAGATTGTTTGCCTTCCCCTTTAATCCTCAGCTGATGCCTCTTCATCCCTTGGAAGGCCCCATGTACCTACACTTCTCTGGCCATTAATCAACTCTCTGCACAGGAGATACCAAGGCAGTTGATACTTGTTATGCTCTCTCCACAGCCTGTGCCTTTTTCATCTGTTTATCTCTAAGGAGGGGGCAGCTCTTCTCTAGGTGTGTAATTCGTAGCACAGCAGGTCTCTACTTTTAGGCAGCCTGGAGCTGTTCACCGTAGTAATGAGGTCATCGATGATAACAAGGTTTTAGAAGTGACTTTTTCTTTGTCACTGCAACTGAGGTAGAGGGCAACACTCTTCATCATTCAGATCATAAAGGGATAGAGACCAAGGGAATCTGTCCCTGGTTTGACATGCTCCAGCTCTCTATGGTCTTTCCATACTGCTCATTTTGTGGACTAGGTGACTGAATTCTAGAAACTACCTTATATATAAATGGTTTGTTAATTGATATTTTAATTGTTGTTGCCAAAAAAGTAAAGCTAACAGTGTTACTCTGTGTTGTTTTTTTTTTTTTCCTTTTGGCTTGTGTTGTAAAGCTTACATGTCATCTTATTTTGGAGTCAGGTGCAGAAAATTGATGTTATTCTACTTTTTTATTGGTACTTTGTTAGCAGAATATGCTGAAAGCTGACTATACTTTCATTTTGTTTTGTTCTGACACAATTGCCTCTTTCCCTTCCACTTAGTCACTGGATTATGTGTGTTTTCTGCTACGTTTTTTGAATTTAAGCACCTTATTAACACCTGGCAAATATCTTACAGACCCAATGGCTTTTCATCTCCAGTAGTATTCAGTGTTTTCCCCCTTTCATTAAATGCTTCTCTCCCCCCAGCACTTCACTTCACTTCTTCTACTCATTTCAGCTGTGTGGTTCCTATGGAAACACACTTCCCATATACGCTTTAGTTGTGCTTCAGCATAAAAAAACAAAAAAAAACCAAAAAAAACAAAACCCACAACTATTGTATCACCCTCTCCTCTATGGAATAAAGGCTCAGACATCTCCAGCCCCCCATCTGGTACTGCCTGACTCACTCTGGGTTGGGATCAAACCTGTTTGTTTGGGGGAAACGTGGATGTTCTTAATATGTAAATGTGTTTTGCAAAAAGAATCCCGGTTTCTCTGCATTCGAGATGCTTAACAGGCATGATCTTTCTGGCAAGCAAGGTGGGCTGGTGGGATTCATCCTTAATCTTCAGGTCTAGTTATGAAAGGGTGCTGCAGAAAATAACATTTTCCAGAGGCCACCAGGCACTTGCAGGGCCTCAGGGTCGTGGTTCCGTCTGTCTGGGCTGCGGTCAGGTCAGATGGCCATTGCTACTCAACGTGCAGGTACAAACTGTACTCAGCAAATCAAAATCATCTCTCACATCAGCTCTCACAATCCATCAACAAGTCTATCACAAACAAAATCAACAAGATGTTCCCATTCGCAGCTTTTGGACGGTAATGACACAGTCTGTTACAAACCCATCAGATGTTTAGTGCTGGGCTGCTTCGAGAGTGTTTGAACACGTTGCGCTCCAATGTGATGTTTAGCTTAGAGTGAAACAATCTTTAAATATTTGCACAATATTTGGTAGTGTCCACTCAGCTGAACATAAGACAGGATAAAATACATCACATTATTCATATAGATTCCCACACTTGGATCTGTATAAGATCAGTTTTTCAAAACCCACTCACTCTTTCTGAAGACCAGGGGCTGCTGTTTGTTGTCATGTCTTTGTATGATCCCAGTGACCCTATGTTACACATCCTTTTTCTGCTACATTGCTTTTCAGAAGTACAGAACCTACATGTCATTTCTGCACAAACCAGTTACATTTTAGGTGCAGGATGTGATTAGAGACGTTTGCAGAAAGGCAGAAGACAGAGTGCAAGGGAAACAATAATGATCAGTAAGATGGACTGTAGCCTAATAATACTACTTCAGTTTTGTTTGTCTCATGAAAAAGCTGATCAAAACAAAGATCTAGGAAAATTAATTTTGGATAGACTTCAGTAAAACAAGATTTCATTTCCCAGTGAAAAAGAAAAATAAATTGCAGTAATTGAAATGTGATATGGAAGCTTGAGCACAAGATTTAGTTGTGTGGAATAGAATTTACTCTGCTAAGCATTAATAATTTTAAGGCATCAATCCTACCTAGGTCTGGAAAAACAATTTGTAGTTAGTAGATTTTGGCTAAAATTTTCAAAAACATCCAACATGAGACCATAACATCCATAGGGAAATGGTTTCCATTTCTAGAAATGACTGCAGGTTTTAGCAGTCTGTCCTTAGCTTTCAGTAAAAATACTCAATATTTTTATAATAAGGCTTCTAAAGACAGATGACAAAGATTTCTTCTCAGGTGATTAAAGCAATGTTCAAGAATTTGCCAATTAGGTGTATTGAGTAACAACTGTTAATTTCAGGTTAGACATCTACCTAAACACTTTTAGAAACCTGACTGGTTCCTTGCATCTTTAGTCTCTGACTAATTTTCAAACTGTAAGAGTACAGACAATTCATGGGGTTTTTTTTAATTTTCTCTTAATGTTTTATGCCATACTTGTCTCAGATTGTGGCTGGGCCGTGGAACTGCTAGACTGTTTTACAAAGCTGGATTCATAATTTCTTTTCTGTTCTTATGTTATCAAGCAGCTGCAGTTCCCATCAAAAGCTCATTTTGTTGTTTTGTGGTGGTGAACTGACTTTCTGGAGAATTAAAAACAAAAAAAAGAAAGAGAAAATGCTCATAATTTAAAGTGTTATCTACATGGTGTGTTTAAGCAGATGAGAAGCTGCCCTGCCTCTGTTGTGAATTGACTTGTGTCTTTCATCTGCCTGATCTGTTCTATCAAAATGCTATTGTGGCATCAGCAATCCTGAAAACATTTTTCCCTAAGCTTTAGCAGAAGTGGTGGTATTCAGACTATGCCAATCACTCCATATAGAAGCCAAGTGTTGATCAGACAATAGTTGTAGGAAGAGTTCTCTCAGAATCTTATTTAGAAAAAAAATACTTCTTCTTACATGTGCTGGTTAAGGTTGAATATGATTGTTCAGTTGTATAAAAGGTACAGAGAATGACGAGATTATAGGATGGTTGGGATTAGAAGGGACCTTACAGGTCATCTGGCTCCATCCCACTGCCATGGACAGGGAAACATTCCACTAGAGCAGAGTGCTCAGAGCTCAAGCCTGACCTTGAGCACAGACCTCGTCTCCTTTACCAGAGACATGGATTGTATAACAAGATGTATCTAATCACCAGGCAAACCAGAGAGCTTCTGAAATAGAGCTATTGATTTTATATAGCTTTAAAGTGGTGATTTTTGTCACCACTTTTCTGCATTAATTACTGTAGCAAACATATGCCAGCAACAGTTCTTCTCACCTTACCTTTGGAAAGAAAACAGTGTGGGTAGGGAAGTGTTTCACTTGGATTGTTAAAGTTATCTGTACATGCATATTACTACATACTCATATTATTTAAAGTAAGATGAGAAGTAACGTTTAAAAGCAAATCTGGTGAGGTGACTGCTTCAGTTCTGTTGGGAATTCATTCCTTAGCCACTGGCTGACTTACCAAAATGGGGTTTAGGTCTTGTGTGCACGGTCTGAGTTGTATTTGTGTATTTCCAGCCATAGTAACTTTCATACTTGCAACTAATGTTTGTTGATTGTGAACATTTGCAGGTCCAGGAACTGCAAATGTTTGTACTTATGTAAATCAGAAATAAACATGAGCAATTTGAGCTCTTAAATCTCTAGGCTGGTGATAATCTTTCCAGACTTTTCCACTTCAGAGACATAATGAGCTTTCTTGGAAAGACATTTGACTGGTGATTATTTAAAGGCTTCAACAAGCAATGTTTGGCATCCTGTGATTCTCCAGAAACTAGTGGTGGTTACTGTGATCAGTAAAGGAGGAGTGGAGGTCGTTACCATTTGTGCAACTTTCAGAACTGACTGTACACACTTAAGGAGCTTGTAGCTTGATTTTCTAAATGTGGAGGTGTACAGTGAGGAAAAATTTAATCTCTTTTCTTCAGAATTAGCAGGCTTATAAAGAGAGAAAACCTGGAGCTATTTCTACATGTAACTATAAGCCAATTTGTACATGTTCTTTTTCTGAGACTTTCTGGACCTGCATATGCTATAGTATAAGATTTGGTTACAGCAATGAAAACATGTTATTTGCAATCACAAGCTCAGGTACAGGCTGGGCAGAGAATGGATTGAGAGTTCTTCTGATGAGAAGAACTTGTTGATTAATGAGAAGCTCAACACGACCTGGCAATGTACAATTGCACCCCAGAGACCCAATCTCATCCTGGCTGCATCAAAAGCAGCCTGGGCAGCAGGGCAAGGGAGGGGATTCTGCCCCTCTGCTCTGCTCTCATGAGACCCCACCCAGAGTGCTGCATCCAGCTCTGGGGTCCCAGCACAGGAGAGACATGGTGGAGCAGGTCCAGAGGAGGCCACGAAGGAGAACAGATGACTGGATCAGTCTCCTAGGAAGAGAGGCCGAGAGAGCTGGAGTTGTTCAGCCTGGAGGAGAGAAAGCTTCAGGGAGACATCGAAGCAGCTTTCTAGTACTTAATGGGGCTACAAGAAAGCTGGGGAGCAACTTTTTATAAGGATATGTAGTGATAGGAAAAGGGATAATGACTCAAAACAGAATGAGGGCAGGTTCAGATTGGATATTAGGAAGAAATTCTTTGCTGTGAGGCTGGTGAGGCACTGGCACAGTTGCCCAGAGAAGCTGTGGATGTCCCATCCCTGAAAGTGATCAAGGCTAGGTTGGATGGGACCCTGAGCAATCTGGTCCTCTGCCCATGGCAGTAGAGTTGGAACTAGATGAAATTTAAGGTCCTTCCAACCCAAGCCATTGTATGATTCTATGAATTTCCTCCATTTTCTTTCCTTCTTTCTTTTTTTCTTTTTTTTTTTTTTTTTTTTTTTTTTTTCACAAAAGGAAAGAACGTCTTCAAGTCAGCTCAAACAATACAAGAACTGTCCTTTCTTTAATCCTCAAAATTATGGAGAAGAAGAGCAGAAAATACTTTAAGCCATTTCACTTGCACCAAATTGGGGGGTGTTAGTAGCTTCTCAGATTAACAAAGTAAAGAAAACAGGAGAAGGAGTGTCCTTCCCTATTAGCAGGAAATGTGCTATTGGGTCTTCTGAGGTTTTACATCTTCCTAGGGGATCAGAATCAGAGCCTGAAGTTGTGGCCAAAGAGCAAAATACAATCTTTTTAAAACATGATGAATTTATGTTTGTTGTAGTACAGGGGAGCAGGTCTCTGAAATGATGTCAGTGAGAGGCAGGGCCTCTTTTGAAAGGTTCAGTGTCAGCCTCTTGATATCGTAATCACTGTGGAAATAATTGTCTCTAGGTGAAAATCTTGACATAAACGGAAGGAAAAGTACCCATAAATACTTTATTGAAGCACACAGAAAGAAAAATTATGTGATAAAGCTATCTCCTTAAAGGTCCTATAATACTGATGGGTGGGGAATAGAGTTTTCCAAAAGCATTGAATAACCTGATGTTTACAGAAGCGGAGTTAGGCTAATGGGGAATGCTCAGAAAATTATCCATGAATTTTGTGGAAACACAAAGTGACTCAGGTTGGAATGGACCTCTGAAGACCATCTATTACAACCCTCTGCTCAAAGGGTGGCCACCTGATCCAGGCCTTCTTCAGTCAAGTTCTTCCTGTCTCCAAGGGTGGGGATCCACAGCGTCTTAGGGTAACGTGCTCCAGTGGTTTGTCATCCTCATGGTGATTTTTTTTTGCTCCTAGTTTTAGTCAGGATTTACTCTTGCTGGAACTTTTGGGTTTTGCCTCTCATCCTTTCGCTGTGCACCTCTAAGAATGATCTCTCTAAACCTTCTCTAGACTATACTAGGTATTAGGTAGCTTGTTGCAGACAGCAACAAGATCCCCTTTTGAGTTTTGCTCTTAAGGCTGAACAAACCCAAGCCTGTCCTGCACAAATGCCTACAATGGGGTTATTCAAAGTAAGCTACAAATGCTAAGGCAGATCTCCTGCTGTGCTGAGCATCCAGCTGGCTTTCCGAGGAGAGGGACATCTCTGCCAGCCTGCTTTAATCCTGCAGCCCTGTGGAGTTCTGATGTGAATTATTGCCAATGGTAGATGACAGAAGAGATGTGCATTGCTTGGTTACAGGGGAACATCTTTGTTCCATCCGACTGCTTCTTTTATTGCAAACCTCACTGTAGCAAGGAACGAACCAGATTTCTGCTGTCTGCTCTTCTCTTCCCTAAAGTTTCATTAATTAGTTCATAAAAGCATCTACAGATCTCAGATGCATTTAATTTCCCGATCCCAGCGTGCTTTGGAGGATTAAGGATTAAGCTATGCTTGCTAAGGTAAAGAGGTGAAAAGAGGACTGGGAATGATGCAGGAAAAAGGACAGGAGCTTGTGTCTGGGAAAGATGAAGGGCTCACCCAGGGCACCATTATACTGGGAAGCACTTGGGTGCTTTAATACACTTTCATGTATTTCAGAGGTTCTCATATGCATTCATATTTTGTGCTTTTTTTGTATAAAATTGCTTACAATTTAGATTAGTTTCATTAAATGGACGAGATTTTTAAGCATTTTTTAAGAGAGTATTTTTTTGATTAAAGTGCTGCTTTTGAGACACTAACAGTGTTTAAATGTAAAAAAATCCACAAACATTTAAATAAAACCAATATTTTATGAGCTTGTGTAATATCAGAATAGGGCTGCACCAATTATATTTCCACAGATGTAAAATCTAGAGGAGGAATAGGTCACAAAGCTTTTCAAATCATAAAAATGATCATAGAATCCTACAATGGTTTTGGTTAAAAGGGACCTTAAAGATTCAGCAATTCATGTGCTAATTTATTCCAATGGTTATTCATTTTAATAGCTATTAAATATGTGCATTATTTCCCATGTGGATTTTTCTGTCTTTGAATTCCTAATCTCTTCTTTTCATGCCTTCCTAAATGAAGGTCATTAAGTACCTAATATTTTGTCCCTTGAAAGTGGCCTTACATTGCAACTTCCCTATTTTGTCTTTGCCAAACTAAAAGCCTTTATAACCATTTTTTCCACTCCTCAGCTGTCTTTCTTAGGTGCTGTTTTGGCTTTTGCCCCAGTGTTTCACCATCATTTTGGGACAATAGAATTTCTTTCAATGTTTTCATACCAGTTTCCTCAGTACCCAAAACCACATTTTTAGTCTGCATTTTACTCGTTTTTGTGCTCAGTCTAAGCACACCAAACCCACATGAATTGCCCAGCCATTTTTACTGCAAATTCACCCTTTTCAAGCATCAACAGCAATGGCTTTTGGTTTTGTTTCTTTGTGTCTGTGTATATATGTATATATGTGTATATGTGTATATGTATATATCTATATATATATATCTATATATATCTATATATATCTATATATCTATATATCTATATATCTATATATCTATATATCTATATATCTATATATCTATATATCTATATATCATATTAGATGGTTATATTCAGACAATTTTCATTCAACTGTGACTTAGTCATTAACCACATCATAAAACAGGGCTTATGTCCTCTAATTTATGTTACCTTTTCTAACAGTCTTTGTTCTAGCCTGCATTTAGTTCTTAAGAGGCTTAGCTTTCAAAGGCATTGATGAAAACTCTGAAGAATATGTGGGTTTGGGCATATCTATGTGAAACCCCACTGAAAATATCTTCATTCACAAATCATTTTGTGCTTTTAAATAACATTTTGGAATACAAACCATTTCCTTGTTACTTAATATGGGCTTTACTAATTACTTAACTAATATGATACATAGCCTGTTTGTTTGGAAACTTCAGAGAACCCTTTTACACTCAAAGAGTATTTTTAATTGGTCCTCTTTTTACATTCAGGACTGAGGCTCTTTTTGAGAGGGCATATTTTGAATAAAATCATGTTAATGTTATTACATTCCTATCTCTTTCCTTTTTTAAAAATTACTTTTATTGCACTGATACTAGACTGACTACTTGGTGCTTACCCAGACATATTTTCTGTCCATCTGGATCACAGTTCTTTCAGCCTGATGGAGCTTCTCTGCAGTTCAAGGTGCACGAAGGAGGAAAATTGATAAAACAGATGTATCCTCATCTGTCACTTCACGCACTCTTAGACATTGATTCATCATGTCTCTTTATATATAATCTTCTATTCCCAGTTAATAATGTTTAGTTTCTGCTTTGTTTTTAGTAAGCACTCTACTAATTACAGACAGGTACTTCATCCCTTCTATGTAAGAAAAGTGAATCATCCTATTTCTTTCCAAAAGCTGAATAGAAGTATTTTGTGAGTAATTTCGTGTTCTGCAACACTGTTAAGAATTTTCTTATTTTCACCTAATGATGGATCTACACCATTCCTCAGAGCTCTTTTCCCCATGGAACCAGGAAGAACTTTTCATTGAATCATAGTATCATTAAGGATTTTGCAAAAGACCTCTAAGATCATCAAATCCAACCTTTAACCCAGCACTGCCATGTTCACCACTAAAACATATCCACAAGTGCTACATCCACACACCTTTTAAACACTTCCCAGGAAATGTTCCTTTGAGCCTATTTTGCCCTTTCTGGAGCCATATCTGTCACTGCTAGAGACTGAAGAGTAGGGTCTGCGATGGCAGAGCAGCCAGCCGCACCATCCGTGTGTTATGTGGAGGCTTGGCCAGCTTTTCAGCCACATGCATGAGTACTGTAGGTGCAAACGATGGGCTCCAACTCTGGGGCTGGGATCCCAGTGTTAACAGAGAGTCCTTGGGGAAGTTTGTTTCCATCATGGCATCAAAAGTGCCGGTTTTGGTGGCATTTTTTCATATGGTGAAGATACCTGGCATTTTTCTGTTTTCTTCCTTGGAGGCCAGTTCTGCTGTAGTTTTTTGCTTCAGTGGCTATGTGGGGAAAAAAATCTCCAAAACCCAACAAATCGTTTGTAAAGGCAGAGGCAAAATTATTTCCTCAGATGAACCCATAAAACCTTCACAACAGAGCCCTGTTTCTCTGTCTTGGGTTATCTGAGTGGCAAATTTTGCCCAGAGGCTTGCATGAACAAATGTTTAGCTGACAAGAAATTGTATTTTTCATTTGAAAGCAAAAGGTAACTGAATTTTCACCAGAGCTTCCAGGGAATGCAATAATAATTATATTTTAAGCACTCTCTCAACATTTACCTAAATATCTGGGGCACTGATCAGTGATACCAAATAATGGGACAAGCTGAGGAGCTCATTGTGGAGATGGTGCCCTGTGTTAGGGGCATGCAGCCCAGGAGAGCATTAAGTAAAAACAGAATCCAATCAGAGCTGACTCACAGGGAGAAGCTGAAGAGCTGGCTGTGGGCCCTGGTTTGGGAGAGTGTCCCAGGGCTTAGCTTAGCCCTCAGCCACCTGCCTGACACGTGCAGTTACTTAATCCATCAGTGTAAATGTGTGTGTTGCAATTACTGTCCTTAAAGAGAATGTGCTTGTGGAAGTGCTAAAATGTGTTTTAGGTTTTCAAGAGGACTAAGAGGTCGATGGCTGTCCTATTTTGGGTACAGAGAGAGGACGATTTTGAAGAAACAAATGTTACCTTGATTCAGATTGAAGATTGGAGCTTTCTGAAGACAAGATCATAGAGAATCAGTTTCTTCTGCTTCAATTCTGACATTTTTAAGAAGCCTGAAATTAGTGCTGGATGTGGCAGACAATATTTGGGAGTTTACTTAGTTGTTCACAGTTATCTTCAGTTCCTTAAAAAGACTGGGCCAGATGGTGTCGCTGGGGTGAGATGGAGCAAGTTCCTGCAGGGAGAAGTTTCAAGGTCTGAGAGGGATCACAGGAAGAAGATGGGAACCTGCAGCTCATGTCCAAGCTGTAAGAATTTCTGAGAGAACAGGACAGAGAGAACAGGAGGGCTGATGTGGGGTCTGCTGCTCCTTAGAGAGTCCTTGAGTTAGAAGCAGCAATGGCTGGAAGCGTGGAGCCTCTTGGCGCATGGATCCATGATCTGCCAGAAGAAAAGTGTGTATAGCCCCTGCCTAATCTCTCTTATTAAAAATAATCTTGGGTTTCATATGTGCTAGTAAACAGTGTTCGGCAGTATTCCCAAACAGGAATATTTTTGCCCTTGCTGTTAAAATGTTAGCAGGTTCCCTGGCCCTTTTTGGCCCAGCTCTACATGATTTGGAAGCCAGCTCAGGTAGAAGACCAGCCCCAGGAGCCAGGTTAAACTTTGGGACAGTGGGACATTCAGGTGGGCCAGGCATGAGGCACTCCAAGCTGCCTCAGATCATGGGAACCATCTTGGAAACGTCTGAGTTAACTAATTATCAATGTGGTCTTTGATGTCTCTCTAACTAAAAAAGTCAGGTTTCTAACAAAATCTCCATTTTCTGAGTCGAGGAATCTTTCAGATCCAGTTCACAGCTCTAGCCAGCCCAGGGTCCTGTGTCACTGGGGTTGTGCATCCCTGCCAGTGTCAGCAGCTTCTGAAAGCAGAGTTGATTGGAGGCCAAAAGTGTTTCATTAGAGCTTCAAGAAGTGCAAAACGTGAACATGGGGTGTAAAGATTTGGTTTTAAAGTACCTTTTTCCCCAGGAGTCTGAGTGTCAGAGCATGAGGAGCTCACTTTGAGATCTCCAGGCAGCTCAGTGCTGCTGTGTGCTGAGCTACTTGTTGGCACCATCCAGTCTTTCCAGCTCCTGCATTGGCAGCCTGCCACGAACTTGAGGGTCACCCCTAATTTGCCTGTTTATTATTGATTGAATGCCACACAATATACCAATTTTCATAAATCAATTTCTATTTTTTTTAATTAATGCATCTTTTTGCTGGTTTTAATATATACTATTAATCAGTTTCATGAACTGTGGGGATATAAAACCAGGTGAATGAAGCCAAGGGAACAAATGGTACTTTTTGACCTAAAATCCACTTTTCTTCCCAGTGCCAGTGTACTTTTGAGAGCAGTTCTTAGGAAATGAGCTGCATTTTCTAAATGGTCCTGTGCTTCTACAAAGAACAGACCTGCCGTGAATAACCCCTATGGATGCTCCTGCAGGCACACACCAATCCATTTGGCTTCTGGGAAGTACTTTTTCCACTCCCAGATTACTTTAGCAGCAGAACTGTGCGTGGTGCCTTTCCTGAAGCACAGCATCCCTTTGCTGGGCTAGAGAAGAACAGAAGCAGCAGAGCAGCCGCATAATTCCCATGTTTCCTGTAGGAGGCGTTCATTTTTAATGATGATGGCAAAGGAGACCAAAAAGTGAGAGAGGGAGATAGAAAGCTTGCATAAAATATATTGAGAGATGGCCTGTTGATTCTTTTCCTTTCTTATACATATGCAATTGAGGTTGACTTGTGTTTGCCAAGATAGTTAGGATCTGTACAGATACCTGGACAAAAATAGCCGAGGAATTGTGCTCAATCTTCCTCATCCCATTCTAAAGCCCCAAATCTGGGATAATCTATTTTGGTTTGGTTGGGGGGTTTTTTTTGATTGGTTTGGTTTTTTGTGGTTGTTGTTGTTTTTTCTCTCTTGCAGTAGCATTTGTATGTTAAGCCAGAGAAATCAAGACAAAATAAGGAAAAAAAAAATCAAATGTAGGATTTTATTTGTCGCATGTACTCCACTGTAAAAAATATTTATTGATTTTAGATAGGATACTTGTCATGTAATAGGAGAAACTGTTCACTGGCGATGCTGCATTCCATGTTGCAGAGGGGAAAAAATAAAGAATGAACACCTGCTCTGCTTATTTGTCCTTCATGCTTCTACATGTCCTTCATGTAGACAGAAAATGTTTTGGTAGGGTACATTTTGTTAGGACATTATGATTTTGCCGAAGTGCCAGGATAGTCCAGGTGAGTTTCTGGTTCCTGGAAGCTCTGTTCTCCTGGTTGATACCTAAAATCTTTAGGCAACACTGTTGCAAGGCTTTTGTCTTTTGTGTTAGGAACATGATGAGCTCCCTCCCAGGCTGTTGGAACAACTGTAAGCATCATAATTGTCATTTTTCTCCCCTCATGTGCTCGCATAAATTTGCAGAGGTGAAGTACCTCTTGGCAGGATTAGATCCATGAGTCTTTCATCAGGTTCCATCTGCATTTACCAAGTGGACTGTAAAATTATTCTAATCCTAATAATGCTCAGTACAGGACATGCCTTCACATAGCGAGTTCCTTTCAAGTGTAATTGAAGAGTCCTCAGATGCAGAAAATCATTTGAAGCATTATTTAGATTTCAGATGTCATAAAGTTTATATAAAAGATAAAATAAGTCAATAGTTTAAATTAATAAGGACATTCCCAGTAAGATTACTTCAAAAAAAGGAATAGCTTTCCAAAACTGTATTTTCTCAGCTGTCAGTTTCTGTCCTTGGTGATTATATAGCATATAATGGCATTTTGCTTCCTGAGTACAATATTAAGGACTAATCTGAGCTTTGAAATGGCTTGTCCCTCTGTCATTTCTCTCTACAGCATAACTCTTAAATTTTAATGCACTGAATATAGGCAATGTCTTTTTATAACTACTATTACATGAGAAGAAATAGGAGGATTTTGATTTGGTTGGAAAGGTTAAAAATAATTTCTGGCTACAACATCCAATCTAATGCCAGTTGGTGTTTCATGCCCACAGGAAGCTGTTAAATTTATTCACCAGGTGTAAAAGGGAAAGTAAGGAAAATCAATCATTTGAAGGGAGCACTGTGTTAAATTAATGCATATTAGGATCCCAAGTGGATTTAATTCCACCAGAAAAAAAAAAAGAAAAAAAAAAGGAAAAAAGGAGGCATGATTTTCTGTTAATTTCATTCAAAGACCCTGAAGTAACCCCATGAATATTAACCTGTTAAATTTTAACATACATTTATTTCATATATTTAATTGATTTTCCCTAACTTTCTACAAATCTTCTTAAGTCAAGAAGTTTATAGACATTTGAAAATTAACTGCAAACCAGGCAAGATATTAAACTCCATTCTTCATCCTATATGAATATGGGTATAGAAATTATGTTACAGTATGTAAAAGTTAATTATGAAATGACTTTCAAATTTATGTCACTTAGGTTTCTGAGAAAAACCAAACACATACTTCAGTAACTGTACAAGAAACATGCATATATAATTGAACAATTCATCTAGGGTTGTAATCATTTGCGTTTAATTTCCATCAAATGTCTGGATGAAGCTACTGTTATTAATATTTTTATAATTATTATATTTCATAGGAATATTGCACAAGAAATGTAGTGCTAATATTTACACCTCACTAGCCAGGAAGTGAAGAAATACTATATGGTTGGGCAAAATTCATACTGTACATGCTGTCAACATAATGTTCATAAATCCTAAACAGGAAAAGGGCATCTATTAATTCCCATGTAACCATTAATTTGTGGAAACAGAAAAAAAAACCCATAAGAAATTAAAATAATAGAGAAGAAAACATATATTCACTACAAATTATTTGCTCTGCTTTGCTGGTTGGTCATACTCAGTAAAGGCTTTACCTACTAGTCTCTTCTTTTTATTAGGATATAGGTAGTATAGTTGAAATATACACATAGGGTTTGCATTTTTCATCCTCCTAAAATTCCCTGTTATTTCAGCAGTAAAGAGTAGTCCAGTGGGATGCTTACTGGGAAGTAAAGTAATTAAATCTACTGGCAGAAAGAAAAATAATTTTTCCCCCTCATAAATTTCTGTTCTGGATAATTATTTTTTGCATGCCCAAAACTTTGATGATACTTTCAAGGCCATAGTTTTTATTATTCTCTACCAGAATACCAGGATATCCATAGGGTCACACATGGCGAAGACACATCCCATCTATGAAGATATGAGGCTGGCTACAGTCTCCACAGGGAGTCATCACCCTAACTGCTCTGTCCTTTTATGGTGTACTTTACACAAGGTTTTCTTTGTAAGGGTCATATTGTTTCCTTCAAAAGTAGCACGTTTTCATCATCTTAATGCATTTTTATACCTTGTTATTGGAGTCCTTGCTCAGTACTGGCACAAAGCAGTATGGATTGTCCGCTTTCAACATCTTCACTTCAGGATCATTTTGGTTTTATTGTTCTCATTCATGTATGATTATTCTGCCTCCAAATCACTTTTTAACAATGTATTTCTCTGAGAAGCGAAGCTGCAAAAGTTCCTTTAATTTGTATCCCTGCTCAGTGACAGCACTTTTATATTGTTTCCTCGTCTATCCCTCAGACTGACATATATTTCTGTTTGCTGTGCAGTATTAACATTGAGAGGGCCAATATATCTACTTTCTTCTAATTTTGGGCAAAAGCAGGGGGAAAAAAGACTGGAAAAAATCACATCTTGGACTCTCCAGCTCTTGCAGAACTGTTTGCTTTGAAGGTGCTTAGGTGGCCTGCAGGATAAATGTTCATATACATCATTATTTTTAGTGTATATTCTCAGTACCTGCATGGAGCAGTGTTGAGCTAAGAAAGTGAGTCACAGAAGCAGCGTCTACCCCCAGATACACAAAATTCTTACAAATGTCCCAAGTTCCTAATTAATGCCATTTCCCCCTGCTTTCCTTTTCCAAGGTGCTCTGCTAAAATAGCAGTTGAGTTGCAAGCACAAGCAAGAGAAGGCAATCAACTCCCCACTGCTGCTCTTAACTTTTATCTTTGGCCTTTATTTTTCATATGTTATGTTTACAGTTCTGGTGTTATCTACCAGAAAGTTGGGCAGAGCACAGGAGTAGACACCTATAAATTCAAGTGCTGAAAACTGGACATCCTCAATTTTAACACATACCACCTCTCTATTCAGTTGTTCAGCACTCCCAGATAAATCCCATTTAGTCATTTACAAAATCTTAACCGAATGTTTTTGTTGGATCTACACAGAGTGAGATATTTCTGTAGGGTTTCAATCAGAGATTCTGATACTGTAGTGAGAATAAGTATTTCTATTTCGACTCCTTTAATTCTTCAGTTCTTCAATTAAAGGTCTTAGAGCACTTTCCCATTCCTAATTAATCCTCGAGCTATAAGTAGTTCAAGAACAGAGCATCTAATCAGTGTCCTGGTTCTTGGGTCCCTTCGGACAGAATCCTCACCAAAGGGTGCTTGTCCTTAAGTGCCTGAGCTCAGGGTGTGGAAGTTGGTTACCAGGTGTAAATGTGGTGGAATGGCAGACATTCCCCTGCTGCTGTTACTGCTGACCTGAAGTATCGCTGCCATTCACACCTTCAGAGTGCCCAGACAGTTATATGTGTGGCATGACATACACGCATGTCTGAGCATGACAATCCCCTCAAAGCAAGGTTGCCAGGGAACCATCACCCTAACTACCCAAAATGGTTTCTGGTGAATTAATTGTCCTGGCATTAGAGCCAAGACAGTAAATCTGCAGTTTCAGCAGTGAACCATGCAAGGTTACAGATGATTCCTGCTGAGCTGAAAGAGGGTTTTCTATATCCTAAAAAAGAGATATTTCCTCCTTTCTTTTCACAGCAATACTTTGCTCTGATGCTGCTGTAATGCCATATATTATTTCTCGCTGGGAGGTACTTTCTTGGTACATTCACAAGTAATGGCAAAAAACTGCAGACGTAAATTTGCAAGAATGCTGGCACAGATCTAGCCTGAGTATCACCTGCTGTCCTTCCTTGGCTTGTCTGAATCCTAGACTGCTGTGCATGTTCAGGATCCAGGAACAGCATAACCGCGGAGTTCAGTATGAGTAGGTTAAATTCACTCGTGGTGTCACCTAAGCTAGTTCATTTGGAGCTTGTATCTCTACACTGCTCTGCCATCTGCATTGTAGTTAGTCATCCAGGCTTCAGATTTTCTTTCCTGAAAGAAAGCTGTAGGAGGGGAAAACTTAATCTGAGAGTGTGTGCGTGCGCACTGATTCCTGTGCTAGCTCTTTGTCACAATCGGTGCAGAAGGCGTCCTCAGGAGATGCCACTTGTTTTTTGCAAGCTACCACTAATGCCAGCCTGGATTTCACTGTTTCTTCATGAAGACTGTTTTGTGTGTTTGTTTTCCTTTCCACGGACAGCCCCTTGCAGCACTGCCACAGTGCTCTCCAACAAAGCAGCTCTGCTTTCTCCACCACACACACTCTGCCTCGTGTGCTCTCTGCAACTATCAGGAAAGAGGGTGCAACCAGCTGGGGGTCAATGTCTTCTTCCATGTAACAAGTGATGAGACAAGTAGGAAATAGCCTCAAGTTGCATCAGGGGATGTTAAATTAAATATGAGGAAACATTTTTTTGCTAAATGCGGTCAGGCATTAGAACAGGCTGCCCAAGGAAGTGGTGAGATTACCATCCCTGGAAGGGTTCAAAAACATGTAGGTGTGGTGCTTAGGGGTGTGGTTTGATGGTAGACTCGGCAATGTTGGGTTAATTGTTCGACTCGATGATCTTAAAGGCCTTTTCCATCTGCATGCAGTGATTTTTGCTGTGATGTCTGTAGAGCTGTTTGTTGCTTTCTCCGTGTGTCAATACTTGCTGTAGGTAACGTGAAGGACTATGCCAAGCTGACAGATTTTCATCACCATCCTCAGAGGAGTCAAGTGTATCATTCCTGTGCTGTACTTCTTCCCAAATCAGCCACCTACTCCTCCCACCACAGAGTGCACGCAAAGTTAAACTGCGAATCCAAGGAGGATCTTCATGGCTCCACCATTCTTTGCCATTCAAAGCTGTTAACTCATTTGCTTCCTGCATGAGGCTTACAAGGAGCTGTGTTTGTGTAAAAGAGGTGTAAAATAGGCTTGTCTGGTTTGCTACTACATTTAGACTTTCAGCAGTAGAAAGTGTATCTTTGGCTATTTTTCAAGCTCATAGAGCTATTAAGTACTTTATGATTTGTTTTGGATTTGAATATCTAGGTTCAGAAAAATTTAACTCATTTAAAAGGGGATAGCAAAAGGAAACACAAGGTTCAATGGAAAATGAAAGTTGAGAAAACAAAACAAAACCCTCAAACTAGTTGTGGATTCTGAACCATATCCTCCAAGTTTCTCAGTTCTCTTAACCAGCTGAACTAACCTAAGCCGTACAGAAAATAAATATTTTAGTGACATATCAGACTGTTCCTGTGATATCTGTTGACTTATTATTGGGCTGTCATGTTATTCCAGGTTCACAGGGTGCTATAAAAGGCTTTTCAAATCAAATCAAATCCAGACAGCCTCTCCAGAGGCTCTAGGGAAAGTGCCATCTGTCCTTCCTTCCTTTTAGCTGCTCTTCTTTATTACTGATAGGATCATTCATATTTTTAAGACTCTGAAGCCACCATTAGGAGAGATTAGCCATCCTAACTAGCAAAGCAAGTTCTTGTCATTGCCCTTGATCAACTTAAATTGCTCTCTTGGGCATCTGTTCATTCAGACCTAGCTGAATATCCCTTTTAAATCTTTTTTCTGCATTTTTTCAAGCACAGTCCTCATTCAGAAAGAGGACTTGAGCTTTCACTTTGCAGTTGTAGCAAAAGAGATGTCACTTGAGGAAGGAAAGTATTGTAATACAGAAAAACATTATTATAGCAATAGCACTTGTACAGTCCTTTACATCTTCAAAGCCCTGTGCCAGCTAATTTCTTAATTAATCTAAGTATACTCTTTTATTCATTTGTACTTATGAGAATTAATCTTAGAAATTGAAACCATTTAAAAACTATTCTGTTCTGTCACATGAAATTTCATATGTGCAAGATGGAGAGAAAATTAATCTCTGTTGCCTTGCAGTGGCAACTAAATCAATTTAGATTGTTACTGATGTTTATTTTGCAGTGTGGGATGTATGTAAGTTACAGCAATGGAATCAGTCTGACTCAATGTGTACTATTTTGCCATATATTTATAAAAGGAAAATTTCTCATTGGATTCAGACCACAGACAATGGAGTAGTTTGTGAAACTTGTAAATCCTCTGTGGTCTCAGCTGGGATTAAAAGTGTGATAGATTTCTGTACTCAAAAGGAATGATGATTCTATCTCACCTACTACCCTTACAGAGTGTACAGGCAGGGAAATTCCCTGTAACTAGGGATTGCCTTTATCAAGTGTGATAAAAGACCTTTATAATTATGCTCAGCTGACTTTGATTTGAAGAAAGGTAGAGCTCAGAACTCATACAGATTTCAGGATAATGCTTCCCCGGATTAGGGAGGGAGAGCTAAATTAGTGCCTTTGCTGGGAGGAAGGTGGGAAGTGACTTGCAGCCCTTGATACTCTTTGTCCTGTACAGGTGCCAGGATAAACTGGGCTATTGTAAAGTGGTGCAGGCTGAGGCAGAGCAGTGGGTTGAGCCTGCCATGAAAGAAAAAACACCTGTAAGAAACAAAGTGTTTTTACACCCCCGATCATTGGAAAGCTTAGGCTTCTTGTTATTACTGCTCTTCTGGATGATATTATCTGATAAATGCCCAGCCCTTTTTTAAATCCTGCTGGGCTCTTTGCTTTAGAGATACTCTGACAGTGCCATCAAAAGGCTATCAGATGAAAGAGTGTAAATCCAGGGTAAAAAGGTATCCAGTGTAAGTTCAAGAAAAAAATCAGTAAAGAAACTGAAGATTGCTAAATGCAGGACACTGGATAAATACCTCTTTAGTTTGCAAGATGGCATTTTAGGCCACATGGCAAGGATTACTACCTAAAGCACTGGTCATCCATACCACCTGGTGTAGCCTGGAAATTGTCTCTGTTGGTGTACCTTTTTTCACCTGAAACTCCAGGTCCACGCTGTGGAGATCCTGGAGATCTAGATGTGCTTCATTGAGGTGCAAGTGACCAGTACTAGCTAATTTGTGATCTTGATAGTATCTGCCTGTAGTTCTTTTTAATTTGAAATTACCTTTGCTTCTTCTGCTCTTGTTATTCCAGCTGAATGCCCTGATTTTTCCCCAGTGATCTGTCTGTTCACTTTAGACAGCAAATGAGATATCCATGATGTTTAGGCAATATAGTCCATGTGATTATGGAAGAAAGAAGTAATGTTTTGGTAGCAAATGGGAACACTTTTGTCTTGGTGTTTTGTTGGGGTTTTTTTCATTTTTAGATCATTTCTATTTTGCAGCTTGAAGCAAAGAACATCGGAGTCAATAGCAAATGTGTTTGTTACAACTGGCTTAAAAATACATCCTCTATAAATACATATGTAGGTATACAGAAATCTGGCAGCCATATGGGATTTTCACACACCTGTCAGTGGAATGAGTATGTTTGAATGTGAAATCTCACATTTTGCACCAGAATGCCAGAACAGAGCCCCAAGGACATGGGTCGTGTGTTGAGCGTATCAAATCACCTGGAAGGCAACACTTTAACAGAGCACCACATTGTTGACTGTTATGGCAGTATCAGCTGTATTACCCATGGAAAGGTAACATGGAAGCCAGGAAAACTAATTAAAAATTGCAAGTGTGAAACAGGGTAGCAATTTTTCTTGGAATTGTGGCTCTTATGTAATGCCGCAGACTGTGGTTTATGCATGCCACCTACACACAGCTATGAAATATTGCTGTGGCTTACATTAGCGAGATATTGGTCACTTCTACAAACATTTTCTTCAGTAAGTGGGAGCTGAATTGTAGTGTGACTGTTATGTTGGTCAAGGACATTCAACCATGACGTGCTTGTGTCTTAGGCAGCAGCAAATTGTTATAAGGCAGTGTCATGTTTACACACATCCTTGGGAAGCCTCTTAGAGTCTGAATGGTTAAGGCAAAACAAAAAGGAAAATAGGGCATTCTGGCACATATGGTTTGAAACTGTCTCTTATGAAAAATAGGTCAGAAAACCCTTATTAGTGCACAAGACAACAAGCAGTTGTAATCAGGCCATTTAGGGAACCTCCATGATATGCATGTGGAATATCTAAACCCTTGAGAATAGAATTTGGCTCTAAAAGCCAAATCCAGTAGCACAGATTTTTTCTTCCCTGTTTCTTAATGAGCCAAGGTTTATCAATTGGAATATTTTCTGCCCATATTGGATTATTCTCGGTCAGCATCACTGGGGAATCCAATTATTGGAGCTCAGCTGTCCTTTCCTCTGAGAAAAGCAGAGACATCAAAACCGTTACCCTGATTAAATCCTGATACGTCTCCCCTACATTCTGCCACCCAACTCTAGAGAGCCTTTCCTTCTTAAAGGCTGCTGTGGTAAGAGCCAGCAGCACATGCAGAAACTCTGCTCATGCCTCTGGCCTGATTTTTTTCTCAGATAGTAAAGGTGCTGAACACAAAGAGACAAATGAGGAATGGGGTGGAACAAGCAGCTGAGAACAGGAAGAAAGGGATATGTATATATATAGGACTAGCTTTTGCTATGCATGAAATGCAACACCCTGTTCCCACATTGTGACGCACATCAGTCAGTCCAGATGGTGAGAAGGGTTGGGTTTCTGCCTGGGGCTGCCGGCACAGGCTTCATTTGCATTCCTCAGCCCAGTTGTTCGTGGAAAAGCATCCAGGCTATGCACAACCACTCACACAACTGTGCTCACCTTCCCAAGAGCAACATTTCTTCATGGCACCAAAAACTGGGGGAGTTTTACAGGCATGGGGAATGAAAGGACCTGGATTGAGAGTTCAGGTTCCAAATTGAACCCTCTGAGAATCATCACCAGTGATGTAGAGATAGAAAATCCTCTTGAATAAAGTGTTCATTCCCACTCTATGCTGGAACAGATAGCCTAGAGTTTGTGTAAAACACATACAAGATTCCTGGAGCTCAACTCTCGAAGAGCAACTTCTGCTTCCTCGTAAAAAAATTGCCATACAACCCCCTTTCCAGTGGCTGATCCCTGGCTGTGTTTTACCATTACCATAACCAGTTTTGCTTGTTAGGGACTAATTCTGAGTGTTAATTTGTGGTATGTGCAACACTTGTGATTGTTATTGCTGTAATTAATCCCATTTGAGAATATTTAGTTTAATTGATTAGATTAATGGGTCTAAGCTTTAGATGTTTGGTTCTCTTATTTTGAATCTATACATTGACTTTAAAAACTCTGCAAGCATATGGGGAAAAGAAAGTATTAGAGAAGAGAAGAGCATTGTAAATACATCCATATAATTTAGAGGATGTTCTTAAAACCTTTCAGCATTTTTAGGAGGATTTTAAAATGGGCACAGAATTTCACCTAACAGGTATGTTGCTTTTAACAATCATTCTGCCTGGAGTAATGCTTTTAGGTTATCCGTGCTAACGTCCCTGAAATTTGCCTGAATAATTTCCATTCATGATAGTAGAAGTAACAAACCCTGTGTTAGTCGCTAAACGAGAACTGTGTCTTTAAGAAGGGAAGATTTCATGAAGATTTTTTTAAAAAATCATGAAAATCGTTACCTAGAGGATACTGAAGCTGCATTTACTACTGCATTAAGAAATGTTGAAGTGCAGAATTTGTATTGGTAGATGATTTCTTCTCTGAGTTTTGCCTCTCCCCCAAGTGCAGTTGCTCATTCCACCTTAACAAGGTGCAGTGATTGACAGGTAGAGATGTTGCACAGAGCAGAAGGTGGGAGTGTGCTCTATTGGTTTGTGCTTGTACATCCTGAGCACCAATTACTGTCACTGCTTCCAGCACTGATGTGTTTATCAGGATGAGTTATAGCAGGATATATGTACACAGGCAGTGTGTATGCTGGATGACCACCCCCTGTGATGTAAAATATGAGAGTCTGGGAGCTACCGTTTTATAATTCATCAGGTTCAGCAACCGAATGTTGTTGGTTGGCTTAGTTATAAAGGCAAGTGTGAACCGAACAGCAGACAGGAGCATCTTGCATCGAGAGTCCTGCAAAGCTGCGTTTGGTGCCTGGGCTCCGCTTTTGTTCAAGTGAATTCAGTCCTCGGTGAGTGATGGGGGTTCTGTCGAGCTAAAGCTGTTATTATATAAGCTGGGGAAACCTGCCTGCTAGTTTAATGTGTATTTTGCTGCTGGAAGTCCTTGTCTGTGGTTGTTTTTAGATTTTGCAATATTTTCAGTTGTGTACGTTACTGGCACAAAATGAGATGAAAGAAAAATGCATTGATGAATTATTCACCATCGTGCTGCGAGGATCTCTTTCCTAGCTAAAGTTACTTTCCTTTAGTGAGTGTGTTGGGGATTCAAAGAAGCTACAAACCAGCAAATCTACCTGTCATTAAATTGCTTTTATTAGTGTTTAAAGAGAGTGATAGCTGTGGCATTTGTAACAAGAGGAAGGAAAAGAATAAGCAAATATCAGAAGCATTTACAAATTCTTTGCTTTTTTGTACAAGTGGCTTTTCAGATGCAGCAGTAAATCTTTTGTGTGCAGTGAGAGGCTGCAAAGAATTTGAATTGTAGGGCTTTTTAATTAGATAATCAGTAAAACAGTAGCTTCTTTCTGGGTTTGTGGTAATATGCTTAGTATCACATTAAAATGAATGATTCCCCATCTTGCATAACAACAGTGCTGAAATATATGTAAGATGAAAGGCAAAGGGAGACTTTGGAACAAACTGTGGAAACATGCTGTAGCACAGCTAGGCAGAGAAAGGAATATTTCCTATAGCGTCTGCATGACTTTTGAATTTCACCAGCTTTAGATTCTTTGCTCTAATTATCCTTGCTTCTTTTTGACCTCTGTACCTTTTCAAGCAAGCTCCGTTAATATGTCGACATTATCTTGCCAGTAACCTTTCAAGATCAGTAAGCCTGCAATTTTTTTGTTGTTTCAATCGGGAAGGAATCGAAGAGCAGACTTTATGAAACTGAAATATTAAGATTGCCGTACAACACCGATATGTTTCCTCAGGAGAGGCAAGTGGTCACGAGTAACAATTGTACTTTTTCTTTTGTCAGTAGCAGTATTGTAGTCATTGCTTTTGTCTCATTGTGCCCGGTTTGGGGTTGTTTTTTCATTCTCTGTGGGTTGGAGAAGCACGTTTGTTGTATCCAAATATCAAGAGAGCTTGGCAGAACAGCACCTGTTGTCTTATTGCTGTATTATTAATACATGGAGAGAGACACTCTCTTCCAGAGACCTCTCACCTGGTATCAGCCCAAATTGTTTACTCTGTAGTGATTTAGACTTGTATTTTGACTTCTCACTTAGAAATTACTTGTTCAGTCAGTTATAGGTGAAGCATCAAAGCTGCAGGACTGATTCTGGTTTAATTAAAAAAGGTATCTCGTTCTACTATCAATTTTTATTTAACGAGAAAGGCTATTGGCAAAGTGGCCTTTGCCAAGCAGATTTGCACTTACTCTTTATAAATCATAAATTTGAAATAATCTGGGGTTTTTTTTGTGATGAATATTTCCTGGCACCCTAACAGACTAGAACCTATTTCTAGGAAAGAGTGTATACCTTTGTCAGCAGTACTTTATTTAAGAGTATTGCACTGCTTTTTAAGCATTCAGATCTATTTTCAGTGACCCCTGTGCCAGAAAATGGGTTTCTTGAAGTGTGAGCTTCTGGCTTTGCAAGTTCTCCTCCTTTCAGAAATCTGTGATACTGCATCCATCTGTCTAGGCATTTATATTGCATGCATCACAATGGTGTAATCTCAGCAATATGAACATTAACCATGTAAATGTATGTACTGTAACTTAGGAAGTATAAATTAGGACAGGAAAAGCAACCCTAAAAGGAGAAAGTTATGGTATGGGCATATGGGCTCTTGTGGGAACCAGAGATCCAGACTCGCTATTTGTTATTACACAATAAATTAAGCTGACAACTAGTTCAGTCTCCAGGCAGTATGGAGGTTTGGGCACAGATGAGACCAGCTCCTCAAAGTTCACTCCATAGGAAAATGGCCAGAGGATGTGGGGGAAATCCCATTTTGTCCTGGGTGCATGCCTACTGCTTCTTTGTGGTTATATCCCGGGAGGGATGCTGAATGGGAAAACAACAGTGCCTAAGAATTGTGTTTCACATCGTCTCGATCTGGAGGACACAGATGTTTTATCTGGATATTAGGTTGGTGCTGTGATCCATGCCTCCCACCTGTCAGTAAGCAACAGCAGTGCTCTCCATGGAGTGCTGTGTCTCAAATGCCCTTAGGGCTGGTCCAGGAAACAGCCATCCCTGTTGTTAGTGCTACATCCTGCTGGAAACACCCTGCACCACAACTCCAAGAGTGTGTTGGCTTCCTGACCGTTTCTGGATAGAGGTAATATTTTAGGATTGATGCATAGCACTCTTGAGTAGCAGAAACCTGCTCTCCGAGAGGAATCTCGCTCTGCTTTTGCTGTTTGGTTACAGATGAAACCAACCCACATTATCTTTATATAAAATATAGACCTCAGGAAAAAATATCTTAGATGAAAGTCCTGAGCTCAGGAATTGGTCTTTTTATCTTTTTCCTTTGGTCTGAAACACCTCCTGTTTACTGGCCTTCAGGTTTGCTATGAACTCCCATGGCAGCCTGTGGTCAACATTTTTGACATAATAGATTATTGGCTAAGCCAGCATTCGTTTTTGGAGAGATATTTTTTGGTTTGCAGGAAATACAGCTAATGTGTGACTGTGTAGTTGTGTGACTGTGCTCTTTGTGTAAAGAGTGATTGGAGATGGCAGCAGGGGTGTGTAAACTCACCCGTTTGTCTGCCTGATACAATTCTGTTTTGCTCTTTCAAGCACACAGTACACAAACTATGGTTTTAAATAGAGTAATACATTTATAATGCCGAGTCTTGAGGACAGAAATATGTAATGCATAAAATTGAAAGTTGTTAACTATATATTAACCCTTTATTGAAGACATTGATAAAGTGACACTGTGCTATTTTTAAGAATTCTCAGGTTTGAATTCGGTATTCAAGATGGGTGTGAAACAAAGCTGAACAGACAGTGACAGTCCTAATGATGGGCTTTCAGGGAAAGGGCCTTCACTGGAGAAATGGGTGAAATGACAGGTTAGACATGCATTATCATCAGTGCTGGGAATAGCCAAAGCAACTTTATAGAAGGGAAGAGGTAGAACATAGGAAAGGATGACAATGTATCAGTGGAAAGCAGTAGAGGTTTTGGTATATCCAGAAAACTAGGGAGGGAAACTCCATTTTAAAGGACTATCAAACACTCAATGCATTACAGGAATAAATTTGGCAACTGGAACAGAGAGAGAGCTTGTTCATAAACACAGCATGCCCTTTGATGTTGGTCTGTTTTTGTGCTGTGAGTGAAATACATGTAAAGGTCTATTCCTGCAGAAGAGATTTTGGTTAGGTTTTATATGATTGTACAAGCAGGAGGGGATATTCAAGTTATTAAACCCATGAAAGGCTCACTTGTAAGGAAAATACATTTCATAAATGCTAAGTTCAGTTTGTGGATTCAAGTACTTGGTTTGTTAGTAGCTTTTGGTGTCTTGGCATCTGGATGCATTACACTATTATTTTTAAAAAGAGAAAACATAGGAACTACTAATGTAAGTATTCTTTTCTGGGAAAAAATATAAAATAAAATTTAAAAAAGCACCTTCCTTGCTGCCAGATGGTTAAAATGACAAACAGGTCTCTCAATCCTTGATACCTCACAGGTGCAAAGGGTGTGTTCCAGAGTAGTAGAGATGGTTTTGGAGAATTCTGCATCAGAAATAAGTGGGAGCCGGACGTTAGTGAAATAAAGTGATAGAAATTCTCTTTTCTGAATAGCATTAAATGTAGTCTAGACAACCAAAAGCATGAAAAGTATTTGTCAAGAGTTGTTTCCAAGGTCATGTCGGCCCTCTGTGGAGTTTTTCCATGTTTTCAGGGGGCATGCATGGTCAGAAGGGTGCTGGTTGCTAGAGCTGTGTCTCCACTACAGAGTACTTGCAACCAGTGGAGAAGGTGCCCATAAACAGAGGTGTAGGATTTGACACACATCTGGGATCATCTCTGGTAAAGGCCCTACAGGTTTGAATCCTGCAGGCAGGATTTGGATATATATCCCAAGAACGCTGCACTGGAAGTCCCTGTGCATTCCTCTAGGTGAACACTTTTCCTCTTTTTATTTCATGACCATGTGCAGAAGAAAAAAAGAAAATCTGAGGAGAGCCTCTTATGCAAGTGGCCCCAGATGAATGTGGCTGCTATAATCCCACCAGACTGCAGGCTGAAAGCACTCTGAAATACTGCAGCTTCTCTGGTGCCCAGTTTTTTGTCCTGCCTGGAATAGCTGAAGGTGGAGAACATTTGTCATCCCACTTGCAGTAAGCCAACAGGAGTGATGCTCCTCTGCAGCAGATTCATTGTGGCTGAACTGCAGTGGTGTACTCTCTTCTGTCCTGTGCAAAGTTCTAACTAGTGGTTGGTGGCCTAAAGCTTAATGTTAATATACAAATTTAATTTTGTACTACAGGGAAAGGCTTACGGCATCAGCAACTTTCCACTCAGTAATTCCCAGTGTGCTCACTCAAAAGTCAGTCTGATAAAACTGTAGATGGAGTCCTCATTCCCAGAATACTTTCATAGTGTTAGCAGAAATCTCCTATTATTTTAGCCAGGCAGGATAGTAATCTGTATTGACAAGAGTTTTTTAAATCCTGAGATGTCATCTTTACATGACACTGGTCAGTGTGTTGTGTTTGAAGAACCTCCAGAGTGGCAGAGTGAGACGAGGGCTGTCCCTTCTAATTCATCCCTGTACTCTGAGGAGATGTGTCCCATTCCGGAGACAGCACAAGCCCACCAGCCTGTAAGCATGATTTGCAGTAGTTTGTGCTAGGTTCTAAGGGAAGGAATTAGTGCAGTGGCATTTGAGCTAAATGCTAATTTAAGAACCCACTATTATCCCTTTTGTGTGTTGTGGTAATAACCTTTAACATTATAAAATAATAACTGATTGAACTGTTGTGTGCAGCCACACTGAAACTGAACGAGTGAGCAAGCCAAGCAGGCTAATCTGTTCACTTTGTTGTGGGAAGTTTTTGTTTGTTTGTTTTCCTTCTATTGCTATTTATTTCTATATTTTAAGGAAATTGTACTCTCAGAAGCATTTCTTGCTGCGCTCAGTACTGTGTTCCCCAGGTAGAAAAAAATATCCACAGCAGTGAGCAATACTATTGGTATCTAATTAAATATTACTAAAGAAAATCTGTACTTTCTTTAAAAAAATCTGCTTATAGGTTTTAAGAGGGTATACACATAAATACAGTATACAGTACTTTTTCATGTAAATGGTATTTTATTCTCTCTGTATTTATTTACAGTACTGTTAATCTCAGTTTGTTTGTAGATCTTTGTCCCTCACTACCAAAATATTCCTTGTGAAAGGAATCTATTATTCCAGATAGAAAAGTGATAATAGGCAAAATCATTATCTGCTCTCAGTGTTCCAGGGACTATGCTTGCCCTTCTCAGTTAGGTGTTTCTGTAGACATTCATAGGAAAATGACAGTGCACACTGGCTGCTGCCGGCTTTGGGTTGGGCTGCAGTCCAGAAATGCAAAATCAAATTATTAGGTGATTATTAGGTGAATTATTAGGTCTTAGGTAAAACTTGGCTGTTGCTTGTAGTGGTCTGTATTTCTTCTCTTTGAGGTATAACCACAAGTGTTAAATATTTCAGTGAAATGTACCCATTCACTGGTGTGAACAGAACATACCAGTTCATACTGAACAACACAAAATACAAGTTTGAGACGAGGGGAAAATAGCACTCCTCCATTCAAAACAGGTTTTCTAGGTGTGGAACAAATTTCATTTCACACTTCTTTGCAATTTGTCAGTTAAAAGCCATAAAATTTTCTGTAGATATTCTAAAATGTTTTTATTCAAATAAGTGTTCTGTAATATTGAATGCACTTTAAATGTTTGTTGTTCATTTTCAGTTTCTTCTACTGTTCAAATTTTATCATCTTTGAATTATAATGGTAGACTGGTCTAGTTGTACAAGATACCTGAAACAGCTTTACAGAGAAACTTGGATGTTTTATGGCAGCAATTACATGTTTGCCTTTTAAGGTAATGTGGTGCAAATATTTTGCACTCAAATCTCTTTATTTGGTTTTCAGTCTTTCATGTCTTGCTACTGGCACCTGACCCCTGAAATGAAAACACTTGGATTCAGTTTTCTCCCATCTTTTCAGAGATACAAATAAATTCTGCTTTGTTTTTATTAAGTTCCTTTCAGTGCATAGGTATTGAATGTAGGGGTCTGAAACGGGAAAAGTGCAAGTGCTGGAAGACAGAGGGCAGGAAGGACTACAACCTTTTATGCAATTTTCTAGTAGAATTACGATTAAGTGCATCTATAAATTTTTGTTCAGGTTTATATATCAATCATGAAGTAGTCCAGCTTTTGCCCTACACTATTCATAAGACTTGAAATTCAACATTTTTCCTCAATTTTTTGAGATACTTAATATAAAATGTGGATTGGTCACCTGCCAAAGCAGCTAAATCTATCAAGATTGAAACACTGAAATTTTCTGTTTCAGTTTATTTTTGGTGTGCTTGTTTAATAGAAGAAGAAAAAAAGCTTAGTCTGTAGAAGTTGTCCATAGCCCTGTCAACTAAATCTTAAAATATGCTTGATCAAGAATTATTGATTCATGTTTATCATAGGAGGTGTTTTTAAGATTTGAAACATGAGAAGAAAAATTACAAACACTTGTTGTATTTTAAATTAATCAGCTAGCTAGTATATTTGCTTATGAATCAGGCAATAAAAACACTTTGTTCTTCATTCTTTTTACTCCTTATACCTTTCGCCGGTGTTAGGTTACTGTACCTGAGATCCTAGATTCTGCTGAATTTTGGTATAGTTATTTCTAAAGTATACATGAAGGTAAAATATAAGTGATATTTTATGTCAATATGAGGTTCAAAATACCAGAAATACGTTTTTTTTTTTTCAGGCTTATATCCCTAAACATAAATATGTGTTGAAGACAGAGAGCAATAAGGGAGGGGGGGGATCAAAAAACCAAGCCATAGGTACACAGTGCTGAAAAATTTCAGTTGTCCAAAACTGTCATTTGAGGGAGGAAGAAAAGAGAGGCAGGAGAAATTAATGTTTCAATATTTGTGCTGAAAAATGGTATCTCTGCTGGAAAATTGCATTTAGATTAGAAAGTTGATATTTTGGTGAAGAAATATATTTAATCTACTGGTTTTCCCAAGAAAAAAAAGAAAAGGATACTTGAGTTTAGTGTGCAAGTGAGTGACTTGAATGCAAATATTGAAGTCACTCATTTGGTAGTGTGGTAATGGAAACTGTAAAGGTGTAAGCATGGATGTGGAAACATCCAGAGCCTGATTGGGATCTTTCTTACACCATTTTCATATAACTAAACACGTGTAATTCAGAGACCAGCCTGAGAGCACAAACGTAGTTAATGTGTGTCTTAACCTCTGGTCAGCGTCTGTGAGGCCTGACTCAGCCTTTCATCTTCTGGTGGGTATGTCTCCTGCTGCCTATGACTCAAACTATCTGTAGGTCTTTCAGACAAAGTTGTAGTTAAATTAATCAGCTCAGCCTGAAGGTCAAGCATGATTTTAATTTAGCCACTGTTCTGTCCTTTGATTTACTTTCAGTACTTCTGTAATTGTGACTGACAGCCTTGAGGTGGATACCATTGATATATGGAGTTTGTACTGCAGTCTGTGAAACACATCAGGATTCTTTTGGTTAATTGTAAATTATGTTAACGTGTGATTTGTGAAATCCATCCTCTTTCAGATGAATTACTTAAACTGCCATATAAAAATAAATTTAATGTATAATCTTGGGATATCTATTTTGTAGTGAAGCTCCTTCTCAGAGAAACATTTCAGACATTATGACACTAACTCCCTGGATTTTTGTTTCAACCTAATTTTTTTGTGAGGTTGGTTAATGCAGAAAGCAAAGACCACTTGCATGCTGTCAAACTGTATTTGAGCGTATGAGATACGTGACATCTGCCACTGAAGATTATGCCCCAGGGAATTCCCTAAACACTATTTCTGAACTGTGAAATGCAGCCACCTCTGCGGATGAAAGGGTAGGAAAATGAATGCCAAACATGGCTATATTCTGCATTAGGGGAAAACCAAATCAAAACAATACTTATTTTGTGTGATAACCAAATACGTTTGTGGTGTGTGTGTGAATAAATACGGTTTTAAGCACTCACCTAAAAGTTCTACAAGCTGCACACATTTCAGTGTATTTAATTCACAAAAATATAGTGCTTAGTTGATCTTCCCTAGGATTTGTACTTGGACTCCACCAACTCCAGGTATTTCAAATATAGATTCTTAGTCATCATCTCTGGTGCTAAATGCCAGCAATTATAAGTACTGGTTGACTCATTTCTATACTCCATGAGTTTTCATGGCTGTTATAAAACTTGGAAAATGCTGATAGACCTGCAGCCATCGTGGGCACTGTCTGTATCAGGGTTCAGTAGTAAATATAGCCAGATATTAAACCTTTATATTGCTGTACCCAGTTGTTCAATAGCATTGTCACCAGGGAGAATAATGTGAGCCAGGGGACATTAATACAGCTACGTGTAATATTTTATTTATTCTAATAATCTTTGCATTCTAAAGGGCTGAAGTTGTTAAACATACATTATCCTGCCAGCGGGTTTTTACCAGCTCTGCTTTCTAAGCATAAGAGGAGAAGGAGCTTTGCTTGTGTGTTACATTTGTGTAACTACAGAAGATTAGAGCTATTGTTTCACAAACACACAGAATAGTAAGGGCTGGAAGGGCTGGATAATCTGTTCCAATGCCAACCACTCTAGTAGGGTCAGCAAGGGCAGATTGCTCTGGGTCGTGTAGAGTCAAGTTTCTAATGTCTCTGCAACTCTGGAAAACATGTTCCTCTATCCAGTCATCCTTCAAATAAAAAAAGGTTTTTCTAATGTTTAAATGGAATTTTCTGTATTTCAGTTTGTGCCCAGTGCCTCTTGTCCTTCTGCTGGGAACCACTGAGAACCAACTTCTTCACAGCCCTCCATCACAGATGTAAACTGGCTAAAATCTTTTACATGTGGCACTGCTGTCCTCGCTTGACCAAACCATTCTCTAGTGTTTGAGGAATGACCTTCAGTATGCCTTAAATGTGGCAAGGAGGAGCCAGACTTCTCAAAAGACACGTGAATCCTTCTCAGTATTCTGGGAGTACTCTCAGGCTCTTCCCAGATGTGAGGTCCTGGACATTACTAAATATCATTCTTGGTGTTCAGAATTTAAATCAGATGACATTACTTTCTTCCAATAGCTTTTCCCTTTTGTTCAGACCTGCCAAATGCTTGCTTAGAAGTTAAGTTCACTTTGAAATTCTGGCGGGTAATGAGAATTCTAGGTTTGACTGCTATTCATCCTTCTGTATAGATGGTAATTATTTCTGAATCTGCCTGCCGGAAATTGAACAGAATCTCATGCAAACAAAAGAAACCTTTTCTTAATTGGCAGACTTGCCTACATGGCACAGAGTGTGAAAACAAAAGTGTGCTTGCATAATCTTGTAGCTGGCTTCAGCATTGGGTTGACTGATTAAAGAAAAATCCTCTATGAATAGGGTATGGTCTAGATAAAAGAAGTTAAAACCTCAAATTTGCTTGCATTTGTTAGCGTCCTCTTTAGCAGCCTTTCTACTCCAGAGATTTCCCTTCTTTCCTTTCAGTGTAAGTTGTTCTCATTAAGTTTTGTGATTACAAACAAGGCTTAGCAGTATTAAATGACTAGATATTTTTATGGCCAAATGGGATTACTTTGATAATTGGCTCTGATCTGTTGCAGAACTTGTTCTCCTGTACTTGCTGCATTGAGTCTTGTAACATGACAGAAGTACCATCCAAATGACATTTACCAGGTCCTTTGATCCTGCATCTCTTCAGAAGTTTGGTTTCTTTTCAGCTATAGGCAGCATATCGCAGCCCTTCCAGAATTTTTCTATTTCTTTTGACAGTGTCCATGCTGGGGACTTCAGAACTGTGTTGTGAAATTGTGATGAAGGATGACAAGGTTTAAAATAGGGACCTTGCCACAGCATTCCATGTGGCCATTTCTTTCCCAGGTCCTCAACCTCAGCCATCATGTAGCCAGGCCAGATTGTGCTCTTAGGTCAGCGCTCTTTACTCAGGGTAGGTATTTGTGGCAGATAGAGCTTAAGAGAGGGTGACAGAAACCTCCAGCTCTGAAATTACTGACTGCTGGTAGGTATGGTGCCATCCACCAGCAACTCTGGCATTTTGCATCCATATTCCTTGTGTCATGGTTAAATCCCCATCTGCAAATGAGCCCAAGGCAACTGCTCACGCAGTTCCCCATGATGGGACCGGGGAGAGAATTAGAAAGGTAAAAAGATGACAAACTGTTGGGTTGAGATAAAGACAGTTTGATAGGTAGAGCAAAAGCAAAGTAAAGCAAGGAGTTCATTAATCACATTCCATGGGCAGGCAGGTGTTCAGCCATCTCCAGGACAGCAGGGCTCCATCAAGCCAACAGTGACTTGGGAAGGTAAGCACCCTTACTCAGTGTGAACATTCCCCTATTCCTTCTTCTCCCCCCAGCCTTACATGCTGAGCATGATGTGAGATCGTTTGGGATATTCCTTAGGTCAGGTGGGTCAGCTGTCCCAGCCGTGTCCCCTCCTGACTCTTTGTGCATCCGCAGCCTCCTCACTGATGGGGTGGGGTGAGAAGCACACTTGACTCTGTGCAAGCCCTGCTGAGCACTAGTGAAAACATTCCTGTATTGTCATTGCTGTTTCCAACAAAAATGCAAACCATAATCCCATACTAGCTACCAGGAAGAAAATTACCTCTACCTCTGATTAAACAAGCACAGCGTATAATGACAGATCCATGTGATAAAGGATGTCTGGCTTGAGATAAGTAGACCAATCAAGCAATCAGAGAAGTCAAAAGCAAATAAAAACTAAATAGCTTCTTTTCTCTTGTCGTGGCCACATGCTGTCTTACAGAACAGAAAGGACCAGTGCCAATACAGTCTGCTTGCATCTACAGGTTTGAGGAGGTGCAGAATTCAGAATTATCTTGGACAGGACTTTCATATGCCTTGAAGTGAAGAAATATTGCTGTCCACATTTGTCCACAAAATATGTAATGTATTAACCTTCTTCACTGCTGTTTTGATAAGGCTGCGCCACTGACGGCAAAACACTTCAAATTAACTCTTGAGCTGTAAAAGTTCAGATGTTCTTTGGAAAAACTAGCCAACACAAACTTGGTCTTGGTGCTGTTTATTTAGTTAGGGATTCTGTGATGATGCACTGAAGTAGATACTCAGGAGAAAGGGAAATCAGGTTCCTTGTGATACTGTGGAACATGTTAATAAAACTCAGAGACAGTCCAAGAAAGCAGACGCGTGACAAAGCCAGTGTTACTGTCCCTGTAGTCTGACCTAGGGAAAAAACATCCTCCTTCACCCCAGATATGGTATTTCATTTCACCCTGAGCAGTACAGCCCACCTTGGCCTCATTCTTACGTCTGTTCATAGTCACAGGATACAACAATTTTTTTATAAGTAAATGCTTATCAAAATTAATCGGAAATGTAGACATTATGGAATCTGGAATTATTTATGATAACCATATCCCCAGAAGTGTTCCCTGTAACTCTGAGAAGAAGATGCTTCTGTACGTGGAAATGCTGAAGTGGTGAATTGATCAAAAAGTCAGGATTAGCCTGTAACAAGAAAACCACCACTCTCTATGCAAGAGACACTTTAGCGGCTTAAGAAGCTTTACTTGATTAAAATATATTCATTAAAGTCTTTTCTATAATGACTGAAAGGTGCCACAGAGTGCTCATAAAACCTTGAATAATCTGTGTATGTTTTCAACCGGCATTATTTTGAGTGGAAGAAAAATCGTGCATTTTTGTAGCAGCTTGACAGGCTGGGGGCTAGTGCATGTACAATACTTCTGTGCCTGTGCTGATTTATTTGGAGCAGGGCATGTTTATGGCAGTGCTTCTCTTAACTAGCCAGGAGCATAATCCTGCCAAGTTCTGTTGTCAGTCTGTTGGTAAAAATAATGTCAATAGTAATCAGTCACTGCCCAGTTTCATCCTTCCTGCCTTCTTTGCTCCCCAGGGTAGCCACTGTCAGGTGATGCACATTGCCAGTTTTGCCCCAGTCTTACAGGAATAGGGTTTTCTCTCACCACTCTCCTTTACCAGGATGTGACCATTGCCCACACCGCTCTTTAATCTCCTGCAGGAAATAATATTTTTTTAAAAAAAAAAAAGTAAGAAGAGTCTACCTTAGAAGCAGCCAACTGTTTGGATAAATGTCATGCTTAGCCTGACATTTCTTGCTGCTGGTCCCTGGATAGCCCAGTGAGCAGGGACTGCAGCCCAGAGGGTAATGGGGGAAGACATGTAAAGGTCGTTGTGATTATAGTCAAGGAGATACTTTAAAGCAGAATATGAATATAAAACCTTGTAGAGGCTGGCATGCAAATTAAAATGTAAATAAGGTTGACAAGCTTTCCAGCAAGACAGCAAACTGCCAAAGGGCAAATCTGTCTTCTCCAGGCCTTTTCTGCCCTTCGTGAGCACGCTACAGCTGTTTCCTCAGCCAGCAACAATAGTAACCTCTAGGGGAAGGAGGAATAGGAAAGTCATAGTGATTCTTAGCAGCTGTCACATTTGCAATGGTTTCCCTTCAGAGTATTTCATAATCCTTTTTTTTCAGGTTACTTGCCTTAGAAATTTAGGTTATGCAAGCACTAGAAATGAATAAACAAAAAGATGTGTATATACATGAACGAGCTTTGACAGTAGTCTTAGAGCTATGAAATTCTTACAAGCTGCATGAAAACAGGGTAATTGTGAGAGCCTATTCCACTCTGTTGGCATAATTAGATAGCAAAGAAGTGGAGAAAGATGAGGGGGAAAAGAGAAATAGACTCTCTGATATAGGTCCTTCATTGAATTGTATTTAAACTGTAGCAGAAACTAGAAAAGGGTGATAGGGATGAGAGAGGCTTTTGAAGATGAAGAAACTGAGGCAGAAGTTACAAGATAAGTCTTAAAATTCTCAAAATAGATTCACCTTCAGGTCCTGGTGTCAGAGAGATATGTAAGTTGTTATCATTATTATTATTATTATTAATGCTTTGAAAAAACTGTTTTGATTTTTTTGGTTGTGATTTGGTTTGGTTTTTTTTAACTAGAGGTTTAATTCTTTCTGCTTTGGCATCTGGCAGCAATTCATTTGTGTATTTAAAAACAGATGTGCATTTAACCAGCACTCCCCTCAGCCTCCCTTCCCACCCTTTGAAGGGTGCTGCCCTCCTCTGCCTTCAGAGCAGCCGCTTGGCACATCCTGCACAGCAGTGCCAGCTGCATGGCAGACCTCCCCAAAGCTGGTTTTTGTTTCCCTTTGTCAGAGCACGATGCTTGCTCCCTGTTGGGATGCTCGTAGAGGCCTCCTGTGCCAGCCATCTCCAAACAGCCATGGTTTGCTGCAATCACAGTGTCTGCTAATGTCTCATTACAATCAATTTCAATGCTTCAGGTCCACTGAGGGCTAATAACACATGAAAGACAAACTAGGGTCGTCATTTCGAAGACACATATTCTTTTGTAATGAACTGAACTATTATGCCCTGTTGAAAGTTGACTATAAAATATTTTAAAGCTGTATTTGCAGTGTCATTAGGACTTCTTCATGTGTGTCTTCTAAACTTAAATTTGCAAAGTAGTCTATTTCTGTTTACCTTTAAGAAAATAACAAAACTTTATTTGTTGTCCTTTGCAATTTTACACATTTACAACTCCTTTTTTAATAGTATTAAAAACTGAATTATATAAACCAATGTGAATTACTTAGCCTCCAGAGAGCTTCACATCACATTTTAGAGAAAAAAAAGGGGTTGTTTCACTGCCCTGTATTCACTTTGTTTTTCTCTCCCAGTTCAGCTTCCCCTCACTTCATTTTCAAAAAAGTGACCTTGTGAAAAGGAAAATTAAAATAATGATAGCAAAATGCACCTAAAATCATCATAAGCCACTCTTCAGATGGGTGTCTGATGTAAGAGTGGACACAAATTGGACTCAAAAAGCTTAATGCCTGGCAGAAGTTAGGAAAACAAACAAAGAAACCCAAAACAAACAAAAAACCAAACTAAAACAAAAAACCCCCACCTGATTCCTATATAAAAAGGAGAATGAAATTTACCTGATTCTAAAACAGTTCATGACCATGCCAGATCTGCAGTGGGTAGGACACTGAGGGCTTTGGGAAACAGACAAAAGAGAAGTGATGCTGAAGAGGAGGAAAAGGCAGGCTTATGTATTCTTTAAAAACTATTTTACAGGTAATTTATGAGGAATGGTGGGGACGTGAGGCAGATGACTGAAAGAATGAAAGAATTGCAGAGATCAACCCCTCTGGACAGGCAAAGGATGAGGCACAGGGCAGACTGACATGTGCTGGGCAGCTTGCAAGTGGAGAGGAGCTGCTGCTCACCAGCTCCTATGTACTGAGGGCTGTAGGAGGTGCAGGGGTGAGGCTGGGTTCTCACTCACCCTTTGGTGAAGTTATAGATGAGCCCAGGGAGCAGGAAAGGGGGTGGAAAGACCAGAAAACCTGAAGCTTTGCAGCCTTCCTTGCTATGCAGGGGCTGGGAAAGCTGTGAAGAAAACCTCTGCCCACTTGTATCTATCTCCTTGCTGGAGGTGACTGAGCCCACTGTTATGCTCCTTAAAAACAGAGCTAAACATTAACTCTTGTCCCATCAACAGATGGGAACTGATGGGACAGTGGGGGCAGACACATAATTTGGTATTACCATTAAATGCAGTGTTCTGCATTTATGCAGACTTTGTATTCTATGGGTGCAACAGAAAAGGTCAAGAGAGGGAAGATCTGGACTTTGGTTTGTTGTGTTGAGCAGACAGGACAGAAAGGCCTCAGAACCCTGCTGTTACTGGCAAGGGCAAGGAAAGTTTTCCCACCAGGCTCCTCTCTGTTCAGTGGGAGTGAAGGTTTTCTGGAAGATGGTGGCCCTGAATGGATCTGTGTGTAAGCCTCTTTTTAGGGTTCCTAGAAGAACCCCAACAGGCTGAACTCAGCCTTTGTGATTTGCCCTGTCTTCTGCCCACCTCAAGGGAGTGGGTGAGAGGCCAGAGAACAAGAAGGTGTCCAGGAATGTGTTTAGATTGTGAGGCTTTTCTCTGTTGCCCTCCTGTTACTGTGGTAGCACACGTCTGCAGGAGGATGACCAAAGACAGCAGCTTTGGGCTGAAGGAGTGATGGTTCTGGGTGTTCATAACAACCACTCATATGAGACTGCATCTCTTTGAAGGAAGGCAAGCTAGGCAAGGTGCAAAAGTTCATTTAACTGCAGAAAAGAGAACCAAAAAAGCCCTAATTATTCATCCTAGCATAGCCAGTCACTGTCCAGAAAGTGTAACAATAGTCACAGCTACAAGACAGCTTAGTTCAAGCTGTGAGGCTTAATTTTCTGTATTGCACTGACAGGTGATGACAATGTTTCCCCAGCCTAAAGCTAACAGGGAACAGAAACTGTCTGTCCACTGCAAGATGTTTCATTTTAGTGGAGGAATAAAAAGCAACCAGCACAAAAACAAGTTATCTTCTCTCCTCCTGTTTCTTAACACTGAAGTACTCACTGATTTAGCATGACTTCAACGGTGTTCCCTCTCAGTCCTCCAGGTAGTTGTTTTTTATTTTCCTATCTTGCCCTAAGTTGAGAAGAATTCAAGTCCCTCTGAATTATCCTACAGTCTCTTGGAATTAAGGTTTTGTGCACAAAAGAATTTTATCTTCTTTCTTGTGTGCATGCAGCAACATGCTTTGCCCTAGAAGTCAAACTTCTTGATAAGTCATCGTGGAGAACAGCCAGCCCCTTGATCAGGCTAAAGAACCTGCCCAAATCTTTTATCCAGTTAATTTGTATGTCAAGAGCTAGTACATCATTTATCCACTTAGGAGTGAGTCTCACAATACATTTATCCCAAGAAGATGGAAAATTATCACAATGGTTTTATCACAAGTGAAAGCTAAGATGGTTTTATGTGACATTCTTGAAGCTTCAGTGCCTTGTGCAAGTCAACAGGAAAATACTGTTATTTCTCAGAATGCCACTGCAGCCAGGTTGCTTTGGGCATCACTGATCTTGTGTGAATTAGCACAAATTAATTTTCACATTAACCTGCTTAAAGCCATGAACATTGCACTGGGTACTGGGGATTCAGTTAATTACAATAATAGTACTTTTGTGCTAATTACAGGGACACACCAGAAAGGTTTCTGTAGCTATACTAACCCATTTTGTAGCATGTAGGCCACAGGCAGTAATGAGCTTCATCTGTCCCATTTCATATAATTTTCTTAAGGTCTCATTTCTGACACTTGCAGACTTTTTCAAATGGTTTACCTTTGGAAAACCATTTCTGCTTGCCTGTTTAGCTGCATTCCTCTTTTTTATTACTTTTTGTAATTTTACTGTAGTGTTAGTCTTTAAATATTTCATCTTGCCATACTGTTTTCTTGTATTCATTGTGAATTAGAATGAGCAGTCTTAAAAAGCACCAAGAAAGCTTAAGGTGAGACATTAGGAAAAAAAGGCAGCTGCAGAAAGGAGAGTCAACCATGAGAATAGAGTGTTTGGGGTGGTTGATATGTCTCCATCTCTGAGGATCTTTAATAACAAATTAGCAAACATCTGTGAAAAGATCTAATTGCGACCTTTCTGCTCACTCACTGGCGAGCTCTTAATATCCTGTTACTTCTGAGAAATCAGGCTCATGCTCCAGTTACAAGTTTCTGGTGCCTGGCATCCATGTAAGGGAGTCCTGTTTGTCCTTGGAAAATGCTAGGCAGTGCAATTTGATGCAGCCCTTTAGCATTGCAGTCTAACGTAAATCATCTCCATTTGCTTCAGAAGGTGCGGTCAGTTGTCCCAACACAGACAATATTTGGGGACTTGATCACAAATCCCAGACCACAATACTCTCAGACGATCTCGCCTGATTCTCTCATTTGATCTGAGTACATCTCTTTCTTGGAAGAGTGCATATAAGAAACTGAAATCATTCATCATTGTCAGAACATTTCTGAAGTGTTTATTGGTTTTGATCGTCCCTGTCCAAACTGTCTCCGAAAGCTGTATGGATATGACATATTTTAGTGCTAAAAGCTGTTTAATCATAAACATCGTAAGCATCATCTTGGATCATCTTGATCCTCTGCTTTTCCCTACCTGTTACAAGGAAATACCTCCCCTAAACAGTTACAAGCAGTGAAGCAGAAAGTCAGAGAGCTTTGGAGAAACCAGCCTGAGATTGGATGGGTGGATGGATGGGTGGGTGGATGGATAGATACGCATTAAACTGACTTTCTGTAGGGAAACCACTGATGAACAAATAACATAAAGATAACAAAGTGTTTACTCCAGAAAACCTTGTGGTCCTTGGGAAAAGCTGTAGAGGTTGCCATTCTTATTCTGAGATGCTCATTAGAATCATGAAAGAATAAAAGAAGCCTGGATGTCATGTGGGAAATTTTCAGCACTTCCATTTTCTATTGATTTGTAAGTCTTGTCCATAACATGGCTCACCAGCACAGCAGGAAGACAGCAGAGATCTGCTTCCTGTAGGACTGACTCTGACATTTTCTTTATTAACTAAGATTGGATTGTTTATTTAGCAAAATGGAAATGGATGGATGAATTTGTGTTTTCTCTCTAAATGTGCCATGAGAATCAATGTACGAGGGAAAAGAGCAATTTACCCAGAGGAACTGTGCTGGGTTAAAAGCCAATTAAGTCAGCTTCAGCCGTGTTCAGCTAGAAGAATGAGTCTACCTGTTTGGGAACTGGGTGCTCTGAGTGGCCTTCCAACAGCTGTGAAATGCCAAAATGGAACTTATTTGAGCAGTCTGTGCACAGTATTTTAGGGTTTGCTCTTCTGTAAGAGCAGGACTTGGACTTGATAAAGGAAACCTTTTCCAGCAGTCTTATGCCATGAGGGTGGGGTTAGGTGGTTCTGTGAATGATGAGGTCAATGATATCAGCAGTAATTGCAAGGCATTTACTGGTATTGCAGTGCTTTTTCAGACATTAGTCCAATTTTACATGATCTGATGCTCAAGTTAAACAACATTTCTGAGCATCCAGGCCATAGCTGTATCCTTCATTTCTAATTAGTGGACCAATGCACCACACACTGCAAAGGGCTCAAAGTATTCCCTATAATAAGCTAGGAGGGATGCAGGAAGCATGCCTTATCCTGAGGTAATATATGTTTTTGTCTTGTTTAAATTCATTCAAGCTTGTAATGTGCTGAACCATTCCCTATTATCTGTTTGTATGAGAAGCAGTAATCCCCCTTTAATCAGGAAGCTCTAGCAAACTAATATGATTCTGCAGCTGCTCTCAGTATTGCCTCTTAGAAAAGATCAATACACAAGTGGGAATGTTTTTATCGATTTTCTTCTTTTTTTTTTTATTTGGGATATTTGAGATTGTTTAGGGGTTTGGTTTCTTTAAAAATGGTCAAAAAGGATAGTTTTATTTCCAATCTTTGCTGAATTTTTTTTTTTTTTTAATTCAATAGAGGGTTCCAGACAATCTTAGGAGATGAATGAAGATTTCCTTGACTGAAAGAGCAGCACAGCTGAGTGTAGGAAAGTGGCAGTTACTGGGGCAGGTAGTTTTTACCTGGCAGATTTGGAAATCAAGGAGTGAATCATTTATTAATGGCATTTCCAGTGTTAGGAAATGGTATAAATCATAATAGCAAAACAGTTCAGCCTAAAGAAGTATATCCATGTTTATTTTCATAATACTTTTGCCAAGATCCTGTTTCTGTTACTAATGGTCCTTCTGATCTCTGTATTTTTGGTAGTCTCTAAGGCTGTCCCGTTCTATGAATAATTACCTCTGGTACTGTTGGTATTCTTGCTACTGTTTAATTTTCTGCTTTGACTTATGATGATTTTAAATGATTTGCAGTGGGATTTTTTTACTGTAAGCTGCAACTTTCATGCTGGTTTATGGAATTAATAAAATCACATTAGCTTTCACATCACTCTATTTTCAGTAAGAAACATTTTTTTTTTCCTAAAGTCTCTTTAAGGAACCTCTTTTTTGTCTCTTCCCACTCTGAGTATATCAGAATTACGTGGAGTTTGAGTACAAAACCAGCATATGATGTCTTAGCTGTGGAAGTTTTTGTGTAAGTTTTCATAGGAGTTCACTTGGGGATTTTGAGCCCTGATTAGGCAGTGTCTCCTTTTTTTCATTTTTGTTTCAAAATCGGGCAGGTCAGACTGATCTACATTCCCAGTTTTATTTCAAAAAGTTTCTCACGTAAATCCTAGGTGGATCCTCTGCCTCCACATTAAGTTGCTGATGTTTCTGGAGTTGATGAAGTAGGATTGTACCCTTTTTCTCTTTTCCCAGCATGGTGTGGTACAAGGTGGTGTCTTCTGCACACAACAGTGTTGGGGCAGATGCCATCTGCACCAGCGTGCTCCCAGCTCTGAATCCATACATTTGTGCTGGAGTGCTTTCCATCCTGGATCGGTCACACTCAGCCAGGGTGGTGTGGATACAGTGCACAGGCTCACCCCATCCATTTTTATTGAAAGGGATTTGGGAACACTCACATGAACTACGTAGCTGACAGGTGGGACACTCAGGAGGAGATGTAAAAACAGCTGAAGGCTGGTTGGAATCATTTGCCATCATTTACAAGTGTGGAAAAGAGGAATACCTACCCATGCAGTTACAGGGTTAGCTGAGACTGTCAAACTGCCGTCCCAGTATTGCCAGGCCTTGGAAACCCCAGTAGTGTCAGCTTTGTGTTGTTTCTTTGTGCCAGCTCATGTCTTAAGCAAGCTAAGCCAGCATCTCTGTCAAGAATTAGAATTAGTGTAATATGCTTGGCTCCCAAGAAATAGAATTGCACTTGGTTAAAAGCAGAAGCAAGAAAAATATAAGTAACAAATGCCTGAGGGCAAAGATTTTGGATGGGGAATTGTGGAAATTTAATAAATGTCTGAAAATATGGTCTTCCACTACTAGCCTGCAGTGACAAAATAGCTAAATGAATTAGCTTAGCTATTAATAGAAAGTGGGTTTTGTTCCTTTGCAACATCTCACATAAATATTTGTTGAAGAAAGAGAATTCTGAGGCAGGGAAGTGCTGGGGTTTTTTTCTTTTTTTTCTTTTTTTTTTCTTTTTCACCTTGACAGAGTAACTTTGTGCCTAAAACACCAGAGATCTCTTGAAATGTGTCTGCACTGTACAAAACAGTAATTCCTGCAGAGCTATCAAGGTTAATGAGACATAAGCTGCTCTGCTGGGTGAGCATGGCTGTGCATGTTGGATGCCAGGGCTGAGGAGATGTGTCCAACTCTTCCAAGACTTCACACTGTGCTGCCAAGGCAGACCATGTGAAACTCTGCTTTTTATTTGCCTTGCTCCTTCTTGGACATGTGTACACACAATGTTACCCAAAATGTTTGCTCGGTCTGGGCCTCAGGGAACCTGAAACAAGTGCTACAGACAGTCCTGTTTAGTTCAGGGTACATCAGTCAAAATAACTGGGAGGTAATTTTCTGAGAGTGCAACAAGATCCAGTGCAGGATAAAGCTCCTCAAAGTCTTATGAGGGGTTCTTTTCAAAAGCTGTTGAATTGCTTGGAGTTTTCTTAAGTGGTTGGGAGAATTTGCAGAAGTTTCCACCCAAGAAGGTCCAAGATGACACTTCCTGAAGCCAGGCTGGGCTTTAAGGGAGCAGGTAGAATAAGCACTAGGATATGTAGTCCTTGTTGCTCAATAATAGCTTGATTTATTTTACTACCTCTCTTTCATTAGGAGGAAGAGATTGTTTCAATCTAAAACTTGAAGAGACTGCTTTGGCTTGGAATTATATTCCCTGTGACTAGAAGTAGAACATGTTATTAGTCTCCTGAAGGTATCTTGGAAGGAAGATATATTTTATGGGGTATTTCTATTCACAGCTATCACAAAATGAGGGCTCTATCTAATGGTGCAACACACGAAGAAAGCATTATATTCAGTAATAAAGTCAAAGAAAATATATTTAGTGGTGATATTAGCACAATTAATCCAGAATATATAGGTTGAATTTTTAATTGGAAAACAGGCTGAAATGTAAACACCTGTATATTGGTAAAGGAAGGCAACCAACTTGTATCAAAGAATAAAGACACTCATAGCCCTGCTGTGCTGCAGTTTTAAAGGGCAAGGCAAACAGTAAAATCAGTAAACATGCCTATTTCATTAATTTTGAAAGGTACCTGAAAAGGGGTATGGAAAATATTTCAATAAAAACAGGTAGATATAGTCAAAGTAATAAAACCTAATAAAATGTAAACATGTCTTCCCTTCCTCAGTATTGAAATCTGTGTTTTTCATTTCCTTTGAGTGAACTCGAGGGAGCTGTTTGACTGATAAGAAATAATGGCATCACTTGTTCTGTTACTCGGTGCACCATGAGTGGAGCAAGGCTTTCTGAGCTGCACTGTCTCCAGTCAGCAAGGCCAGTGCTGCATCAAAACTGTGTGCAGTTTTTCCCTGTTGAGTCATGAATGTAGCTGACAGTAAATCTAACTGATTTTTGGACTTACTAAAAGCATAGCATCTACTGTAAAATATGAAATCCAAAGCCAGCCTTGTACAGAGCTGTGTCCCTCTCAGTGGCCAAATCAGACACAGCAGAGGCAGATAAAAGAATCAAGGATACAGTGAATTGTACCTAACCATTGTTTCTTTCTTTGTTTTTGTTTCCTACAAAATTACCACAGATTACCACAATGATTTTTCACCATCACTAACCTGCTGTGTGGATGCTTGCAACATCAGGCAGCTATAGAATTGAACCTCTAATCACCTAAAATGGATACTTTCAGCCATTAAATGACTCAAATATTTAAAAAAATGCAGAGAAGACATAAAATACTAATATTATCAGTTCATGTCTTTTCGCACACTCTTTTCTTTCCATGTGTGTTACAGTAGTTTGAAAGGCTCCCAGGGTGGTGGGATGCTGGGCCCCTGGCAGGCATGGCCAAAGACACAGAGTTAATGCAGCAGCCATATCTGTGCCGTAGCTGTCAGAGTGTGACGAGAGTTACTCACTCTGACTCACACAGCTTCACACTGGAAATCTGGGGAAAAGCACAACCACACCCAGTGCTCAGGAGTCTCAGTGCTGGTCTGCTCATCTTCCTCCCGCCCCCAAGTTTAAAACCAGAGGTGTCCGGCCAACACTGTGGGCAAAGGGCAGAAATAGAAGAACATTCACTCTAGGAACAAATGTGTTCTGTTATTTTAAACCTTACACTATTAAGCCAAGACACTTACTAAAAGGAGGCAAAGGAAAAAAAAATGCTTACATAAACAGCATAAATAATAGTATCATAATAATAGTGTTATGCACATTGCTGTCTCAGATATCCAAGGCAGTAAGTTCATGACTTACCATAGAAGCATACAGTTTGTGTTCCCATAAACAGAACAGAAGAAAATCTCAGAAGGTTAAAACTGTCCTGGATCCACTGAAATTATGCCCAATTGATATTGATAGAGAAACTGATCTGGCAGCTCTTCCTTTATTATAGTTTCTAGAGCTATTCAGCATACCTTTTTTGACATAATAAAGTTCTCTAAATAATACCCTCAGATTTATTTGCTAGCTCTTCCTTTATTATAGTTTCTAGAGCTATTCAACATACCTTTTTTGACATAATTAAGTTCTCTAAATAATACCCTCAGATTTATTTGGTTTGTGGTTTGCGATTTTGTTTTTAAACTGTGTAGTCCAAAATGAACAATTCAAAAAATTTTAAAAATTGAACAATTTAAGTTTTACTTTCCATTTTCAAATTTCTACTTTTTAGTACATCTCTTATCACCTAGGAGCAAACAGTGATTATTATCCTGACTTACACAGAAAAGCAAATTCTGCTACCTGCTTGCAGAAAGAATTGCTATCTCTCTAAAGGAGCCAGCACTAAAACTGTTCAAGTGATAAAGACATGGATTGGGCTGCTGAACTGTTATTTTCACTATTCTATCATATCTCAGCATTTCAGTTTCTTAACTATGCTTTACTTGTAGGATCAGGGCTTTTTTTGTTATCATGTTCTATAAATTCAATCAATACTACAGCCTTTATTATAAACATAAAAGTGAAAAATAACAGCAGTGTAGCTTTGTAAAATTCTGCAACTTTTCTGCAGTAGAAAAGCTGTGGAATATTTGTTCATTTAACATAGCTATTCTTTATTTCTGTGACCAAAAAGTAGCATCAAGCCACCAGGTATATCTCCATCTTTGCTATCTTTATATTCAAAAATTATTTGATTTTGATGTTTACTTTCTTGCATTTATTTTTTGGCTCCCAAAGGCATCTACGACTTCCAGGAGCTTTCTTGTGTTCTCAAGTATTTTTTGTATCCTCAATCTTTTAGGCTGCTTATGAACTAATTTTGAATTTTTTTAACTAAAATTTCAATATACTGCTTATATTAATAGAAGTTCTTGCTCCATGTATATGAAAGGACATCACAGCAAAACTCATCCCAAACTGTCCTTATTGTCTTTTCATCCATCACAGATCTCACAAACTCACGATATTTGGAGAGACTCATGATATGTGGAGAGATTGAAGTGTTAAGTGATCAAACTCACAGAAGTTCACATACCAAGTCTGACCATGGACCACCAAAGAGAGTCAGTAGGAATCTCAAAAGAGAGGGGTGTCTGTGTGTTAAAACAATTCCTTCCCACCACGTAGGTCCACAGTTGCACAGTGGGTGGATGAGTTGGCAGAATTTTAGGTATCTAAATCACTTCAGGAGTAAAAACTTTGATACCTGCATCCACTGAGATACCAAAGTGGATTAGTCAAGATTTTGTAGATCACAGTTTTTTGATCTTGGCCAGCTAAACATGAAGTATATCACTCTTCGGATTTGAGGTCTTAGATGTTTTTTTAACTGTGCTGGCCATTTGCCCTGCTTTGATTTCTCAGTGTGTGAGCTGAGGAGAAGCTTCAAGGTGTTTGAAGTTTACTCTCAAAGATCTATCCAGTCATTTCAACATGTCCTTTGGAAAGGAAAGGATTGCATCAATATCTGAAGTTTAGAAAGCATATAAGTCCCAGATATATAACTTGGCAAGGTATTGGAATGAGGCAGAAGAAAAATCACCAGCTCTGTGTCCATTTATTCAGTCTATTTATTTGCCTGTATGAAGCTGGCAAACATTATTTATTCAAACTGGGTCTTTATTTGATAAATGTGCTGGTTTGGCCTTGGTTGGCCTGGGGGCACTTCACACTGTAGCCCTTCAAGCTGACTTTTCTCTATCTCCTCACTGACCAGAAAGCTGAGTGGAGACAACATTAGAAAACAGACCCTTGGCAAAATGGGGGTTTGCCTGTGGCAGCATTGCCAGAGCCCTGAAATTTGGTCTTCCCAGCCCTGAGAGCTGGGCCACTCCTCATAGCAGCACTCTCCCAAATTCAGTGCCACCAGCTCCACAGATGGGTCCTATCTGTGTCTTTTTCGGTCTGCCTACACTGCCATGAGCTCTGGACCAGCTCTAAACTGGTGTATGAACAAACACTTCCCTCTGCCCCAGTTCCCCTGTTTTTTACAGCCACAGTCCCAGAGCCACAGGTCAGCACAAACCACCGTATCATCAGTTCTGACCCAGAAATAAAATAGGTTTTAGTTTGCTCACCCATTTGCCTTTATAGCCTAATGTGTAGCTTTATCATTTTCTTAAGCTACCAGAGTTGTTAAATCATTACTAGATCAGGCAACAGGTAGGAACTTTGCAGATGGATTATAGTAAGTCAAATTTGGGAAGTTTTGCTAATGAAGTATTTCCAGTAGCAACATGTTCTTTGTTCTCCCTTTCTTCAAAGAGCATGAAATTAGTGAATCAGCTTTGACTGTATTTTTTGTTAGTCTGTCACAACCTCAGCGTCCTTTTAATTGTGTAGGAGCCTTGAAAATGTGGTATCTAGATTCAGTGCAGAGTTTGAAGGAAGCATGAAGTGCTTTTCTGGACTTTGGCACTGTCCTTTTTCACACCTAACTAATGCAAAGCTCTTAGGAGACAACTCGCCTGGAATGACCCAACATACAAAGAAGTGTGAAGAAGAAAGGGCTCCTTCTCAGTAGGCACAACTACCACAGCAGTTCCGATGGCAGAGCATCACTGTTTCTTTTTCTGTTCACATTTCAAATGCATCTGTCACTGTAGTATCTAGGAGTCAGTAGCAGAACTAGGGCTGAGGTTAAAGAAACTGATCTGACTGTTAAATACTGCCTGCATTGATGGTCGTGCAATTTTTGGCCCAGGCATTTGCCAGGGGGAAGGGACAAGTGTACATTTCAGTATTTTTTACAAAAAAAAAAAAAAGTGAAGAAGGTACAGTAGGAAAATATAGTCCCATAAAACCGGGGGTTTTTTTTCAAATTATCTATGTATTTAAATCGATAGCAAAAAAGTCTCAGTAAACAAAGTAACAGAATATCATTAATACTTCAGTAATTTTTGGTATCAAGCAGAGAGGAGGACCTTGAGCCTTGAGCTTCCATCACACACTTATTAGACAGTTTTTAATGACTTGTGGTTTCAAGAGATCTCCCAGAGAGATTCTTGAACTCAGAATCAGTTAACAGACAGTTAAAACTGGTTAAATTACAAGTGTGCTCTAAAGCCAGAACACAAACGATAATATCATCATCTGACCAAGCTGTAGTCATTTGAGTATCTGATGTTCAAGTTGCAAATAGCTGGATGCTGTGCTAGAGAAAATCAGATTTTCAGTCTTCTCACTCTCCAGATTGGTGTCTAAATCTGGGAGTTACTCCCACACCTTACATACAGAGTCAGCCTGGGATGGGGATGCTTATTAAAGGGAAAGTTGCTCTGCTGTAGATCATTCATATCCTTGGTGTTGCCCAGATGTAAAACATTAAAGAAGTTGAATTGCACTGTATGTTTACTGTCTTCTAAAGTGTGTCCACCGTAGATGAAAGAGAGCTAGTGACAAGCCTTAAAATTGTAATATTTTATTGGTATAGGAGATATACTGCATGAGGAAGAGAAATGCAAGGTTTGGTCCTTAAGATCATCTTTCCTGTTTGCCAAGAAGAAATGTTAGATTTGTTTTAATGAAATATAAGCTAAACAAAGCTTTGCTCAGGAGATGATTATTTACTAAATAAATTCTAGAGCAGGAGATAAGAACAAATATGACTCACATAGAGCAAACTTAAATCCTACACTGGGATAAACACTTCAAAACTAAACTCCACTTAAAAAAAACCCAGGAGTTTGTAGGAGCCTTAGTTCCACTGAGAATCTGTGCTTTTAAATCTCTAAGAAATTTAAAGATGTACTCTAGGTGAAAGAAATGAGCAAGAAACAAGCTACAGAATAAACCTAAAATACAGTCTGCATGTAGGAGTTTCTCTTCTCCTGACATACAGAATTTCAGTTGCAGTCAGTGAAGTCATAGGTATGTGGGAAGACTGAAGAGTCTCATACCACAGCAGTGGTTCCCAGCTGACGAGCAAAGTAGCCACTGTCACTTAACAGACTGGGAAGGGAATGCCAAAGAAGCTCAGCGGAAAGGGAGGCAAAATGTGTCAAGAGAGAAGGAGGGGAAAAAACTCAAACACAAAACACCAAATCAAACTGTTCTGCTAAACCAGCTTGAAGGTGGCTAGTGTCTGTGCAAAATGTGGGATCTTGGAAAGGTCAGGTGTTATTATCCAGTGAAAATGTAGAGTGCACGGAATAAAGTGAATAAGATGTTGCAAAGCATCTATTCTGGGAAGTGAGCCAGTAGGAACAGCAAATGATCAAACAAAAATAATGCTGAGTTCTTCTAGGAGAAAAATGCGAATGTTGCTGTCTTACAGCATTTTCACGGAGCTCAGATAGCAAGAAACAAGATGCAGACCAATGGGTTATAAATGCACTGTAAAGGTTTATTTGCTTAAGCTGGGACGCGGTGGGATCTGGTGGAATGTACCTCCATCCTTTGAGTGATGAAACCCTGTGTGTTGGTTTCACTTCTGCTTTAGCCTTGCTGTGGGGAAAGGGACCCTTCTTTTGAAAGCATCAGTGAAATAAAACGTTGAGGTGCAGGGAACATCATCTTCTCTTTGCTGGCATCAGTCTGCAATATCTTACTCTTTAAAGTGTCACTGACTCATTGAAATGTATTTTGTACACCCCCTCAGCTTAGTCTTATAGCTCACATCAGTAGATTTCCTGGGTTTAGGTTGGATTGTGGCTCTGTGCTGCTGCAGGTTCTCAGTTTCAAGGAATTAGAGCTTGTCTCCAAAACCTCAGCCTTTCTACTTGCAAACCAAAGCTCAGCCCATTGGGTCACACGATGAGCAAGGGGAACATGGCAGCTGGAGGGACCACTGGTGAGGCTGTGTCCTGTCAGAGAGGAGTCTGACCAAATGATACGGCTCTAGCTGATCCCTTGTTGCTGGGCAGCAGGTCACAGCATTTTGCAGAGCCACCAGTAGAACTAAGGAGGTGAACGAGTTGTGGGGGGGAGCAATTCTGTGCCATTGTTATGCAGCTTAGGTTTGCAGTTTCTGGGATCACCCACCCTAAGACCGAGATATGGCTCCACCTATTTAAAAGAAACAGAGCCCAAGCCTCAGTGGGCAGTGTAAAAAAGGTGGCAGATTGCTCATACAGTGATTTTCCAGCTGCTTTGAGGATAATTGGACATGGAAATATCACCTTCATTTTGATGGGATTTTACAGTAATTGCTTGGCTTGTTAATAACTTCAGTGCACTGTCCCACTGACCCTAACAAGGTATCACATTGCTTGGAAGGAGGAAAGATACAGTGGAGAACTGCTTTCAACATCCTTTCCACAGACTGGAAGATTTGTATTAACACACTTTAAACCTTCTTTCCTTTCCTGAAACTGCGGGACCGTGGGTCTAGGTATCTGATTCCTCTCCTAGCCAGTGTTGAAATGCTCAGGTGCCACAATAAAAAGGACGTATATTTACCTAAGATAATACATTAATTCAAGGTTCTGTTAGACCTCAATTTTCAAGACATGCCTTATACTCATTAATTTAATGTTAATTTACATTTAGCAGCTCTAATGATTATATAGGTCAAGAAAACTAAAATATCTTTATTCTCTGGGGTTTTCTTATCTCCTTAGAGTACGCTCGATTTGAGGCAAAAATCCATGACCTGCGTGAGCAGATGATGAATCACAGCATGAGTTCTGGGTCTGGCTCCCTGAGGACTAATCAGAAGAGGTCACTGTATGTCAGGTAAGCAGGAAGAGCCTTCTCCTGGGAATGTGTCAGCAGCTACCTTGTCTATGCCTGACGCGTGTGGTTGGTTTGGCAAGGTGGGAAAGAATTCTGAGGAACTGCCTTGAAATGAACTGAGAAATGCATCCCTCTTACAAGCACAGCATCATTAATGAGAAAATTGGATAAAAGTCCTATTTGCACTATTTGCCCATTTCAAGCAATGTGCAAAGAGCATTATAGCTTTATAGTGATTTGAGTTTATGAGATGGGTTTATGAGATGAACATTTCTTAGCTCTGTCACTATCTGAGATGGATTCTGTGGAGTAATGATACAATTTGTTTCTGTCTGAGGACTTGCCCAGACATGGACGAGTGTTCTCAGGAAGAGCACCTTTTTGCCAAAACCTTTTTCTTGCAAAACACAAACTCCTATATTCTATTCTAAGTGCATGGCAATCTGCTATCATCCCCTCACATATGTTTACCCTTCTATCAGTCCATGCTGCAAAGAGTTTGCCATCTACCTGGCAAGATCAAATATGCAAATGAGATGTTAAACAAGCTGCCGTCCGTAGCTCAAATGGGGTAGTGAATAAAAAAGGAAGTGCCTTTGTAACTTACTGGGAGCAGTGGTTGTGCTTTCACTTTGACTGTACGAGCCTATTGCCGGGCTGGGTGTTGCCCAGTTGCCCCAGCAAAATTCTTGCTGTCACTCTCCCCTTTTGGGACTCATGGAGACTATGAAACTCTGTCAAGTATTTTAATGATCTTAATAATTATGCTTCTCTAGGCTTTCATTTTCGTTCTCCCCTTTGTCCCCTCTATCCTCCCCATGCTCAGCATATAATTTGAAATTCCTGACAGTCATGAAGTAGAGGGAAGCAATTTGTCAGCCTCTAGGCAGTGATAATTATTCACAGGGGAGCTAATTCAGGTGATAACATTGCAGAGATCCAATTAAGGCTAAATTCTACATTTTGTCATTATGCTCTCAGCGTGAAGGAATAAGGTAGCAGAGAAGGAAGGGAAAACTTAAATGTTAGCATGAAGGGTCTTGTTCTCATGGGCAACAACCACATGAAGCACTAATTGGTACTGCTGTCAGAAAGAGCAATGACTGAAGGGGCATGGGTCACTCTTACCAGTGATTTTGCTGATGGGCAAGGTCAGATTAGAAATGTTGAGGTTTTCAATGCATCTCTAACTTTCTCTGACCTGAAGTAGGTGTTTTTCCAGACCAAACAGAGTGACTTCGTTGTCAAGAGTTTTGATCAGCTCCCTGAATTTGCATTTTATGAGAAGCTATAATTGTGTGTGTAAGGATGGATAGATCCAAGCTTCCTTTCTCGAGATAAGCCAGGAACCCAAAATGTAGGGAGTAATGGTGTGAGAAGCCCAAGGCAACAACTGCAGGTTAATTGAGGTGTGCACATAAAGGGCTAACACCTGGGTTCTGAACACCTTACTGCAATGTGAACAGCAGCAAAGCTTGATCCCCTCTGTATGAGCACTGACCTGGTAAGCTCTGCTGAGAACCGAGGCTTATTAGCCTGCACTCTGAGCCAAGCTGAGATATCTGTGCTGCATCTGGACTAGCAGCACCCGTGTGCACTGATGAGCCTGGTTTTCTGCTAGTTCATGGATTCAGGCTGTGGTCTGTCTCACTAAGCTGCCATGCCCTGGTGCTTCACTGCAGGAGCCTTTGATGTCTTAGCTGCTTATCTAAATGGCACTTCCCAAACCACAAATGCAAAACCTGCTCTTTTATTCCACAGTTGTTCCAACAAATGCCCCAAACCTCTGAAGCAGAAAACCACAAAAGCCTCAGTCACTTTTGTTGGCGTTTACTTTTTTCTCTCAAAACCCACCCAGCTGGCTGTGTCCATGTTTGAGAGGCTCTGTGTCTCATATATTAGCATAACGTGTTTGTAGTGCAGTAGCACCTGCAGCCTTGTGCCTGTCACTGTCAGTTCAATTCACATACACTAATTACAGAGGTAGCTTATGTCTGTGTTAGGCACTAAGGAAAAATAAATCTAGGCTCAGAAATGTACTTTTTTTCAGAGGTGATATTTTTCTCTTTATGGATCCTCTTTACAGGCAGGGCCTGTGTAAATAACTAGGATCTAGCATTTGGTTTCTATTCTTACAACTCAGGACATTTCTGTTTCAATGGATTATTTTAGTCAGCATGTGCAAGAGAGCTAGAGGCAAATGACCATATGTTGTTGTAAATCTCTAGCTGTAATGCCAAGTTTATGATTCAAGATTGCTGTTTTCCTTTCTTTGGGATGTAGTGATTTTGCTGTCCTTCACTGAGTACAACAAGCATGGCTATTTTTTAACCAGAAAGCTGAATTGAAGCAAAGCACTGTATTTTAGGTAACACAAGGAAGAAATTAAGATCCAGATAGGTTGTAATAATTGAAAATAAGTGTCATTACCTGCTCATAGAAAAGCCAACAAAAGAGAGTGAGAAAAAGCAAAGCTACAGTTATGCCAGTGGATGTGGGGCTCACTGGATGCAGTGTTTTCTTCTTTACCTTACAGTCTGTGATTTCCCCATCCAGCCCCTACTAAAAAAGTATAGCATTGAGATATGTGAAAGAAGCTATATTAAATTAAGTGAGGCAAAATGTAATATGGGATTAAAGGGTTGAATGTAGGACCATAAGTAGGTGGCTGAAAGCAATTAGAAATTTCACTTCAGGAGTGTAAACAACACAGGAAAGAGATCAAGAATTATTTGTTCAGGGAAAAGGTGGAGCTCTTTGACATGATCTTTTATCTCTGCATACTCTGGTGTTTTGGATTTGTATTATCTTTCTTTATCCCAGTCTGTGTCTCTGATGCCTCCTGGGATATTTCCCATGAATTACCTGGAGTCTTTTTTTTCAGTACTACCTATTGCTTTTGTATCACAGACCCTGTATCTCTGTTTGGAACATCATCAGAGTCCACAACACTGAAGGCAAAGTATGAGACTCCAGGGGAGAATGGAGCAGTAGGAAATGCTTTTAGTCCTTTTGGGAGCCCACAACCTCTTTGTCACTAGATCTGTTGAGGAAAAGAAATACAGAAAGAAATGCAGAAAGTGAGAGAACATAGAAAGAGAGACATAGAAAATGTTATTATTGAAGCTGTTTTTGGTGGTGAAAGCGAATGAATTTAAATTGAATTCACTAACTGCAATGATAGACTGAAAAAGATCTGCTATTATCATTTTTAAGTCGTTGGAATTCAGTCATCAGCTCATGATCAACAAGGAGAGTAAACAAACCCATCACCAGCTAAATGCTGTGCTATATACATGTATAGCAGGGTCTCATGCAAACTCATGTCTTCGTTTTTGTCTTTTTAGCTCAAGGTTTTAAAATCTGCTCTCGTAGGATTATATATTTGTTTGTCTTGAAAGAAATACATGCTTTACTTTGTCCTTCTAGATCCCTATCAATAGTCAATTTTTTAGGTTATATATGGTTACTGTCGCCACTCCTAGGAAATGTCAGATCATGTTATTTAACTCACAGGCTATGGAACATTTTGAAGACTTAAGCATCAGAGATGTAAAGTCCTTTAAAAAGTTTGGTGAATTGGAGCAGTCACTGAAACTTTATCTTCCAAGCTTCGGAGGAAACTCAGAGCTTAAGCAGTGTTCCTGTTGTTTTACTGGATTATTCCTGAGTGCTTAAAGTGCTTGTGTTAGATTTCTGAGGATAAAAGTAGACGCTTCAGTAATTGCCACTATGCATGCAAAGAAAAGGTTTTCAGGAATTATCTGGCATCTGAAACTGCCATCTTAGAGTCTGGTTTTTGTTCACAGATGAAAAGCAGTGAGATATGCTTAGAAGAAACAGTCACTGCAACATTTAAGCTTTATTCTAACCAGACAACTTCTGAAATAATGTTTATCTTTTAAAATTCCCATTGTCTAAAGCCACAACCAGGCACCGTGGAGGTGTATTGCTCTGCAGGAATAACTCTAAAGCTTCACAACACTTTCACTGCCACTTCTCTGTTTAAAGCCTGTTCAGTACTGTCAGTGACCAAACATGATTTCACCTCATTGGGGCTCCTTGCTGCCATGTATGAGGGGACTGGTTCAGCTTACTGAAATGCTGAATGAAAAGTTTCAGCTTCAGCACTTATTTAAAATATATCAGAACAAAGTGAATGGTACAGTTTCCTGTAAAGGTGGGGATGGAAGTCAGGGCTGGGACAGGACTGGATCCAGCTGCAATGTCAGAAGTAGTTCTGCAGCTGCCTCTCCACTGTGCAGGGAAGAACACTACAGTGGGAAGTGGACCCAAGGGCTCTTCCCAATAAGATGAAGGTGCTTATGACCAACCTTTTTGTTTCCAGTCTATGTTGCACTGTTTATAAAAAATGTGCTCAGTGCAAAGAGGTGCCTCTTAGTTCACTACATTTTTGTCTTCTTCTAACTGGAATTATTGCTAAGCATTTCATGGCTGTGATAGATATAACATAACATAGTGTTATGTGTTAAAAATGTGTGTGTTCTGGTTAATTTCTTACTGAGCCATGAGGAAGAATCTGGAGATTTGCCATCACACCTTAGTTCAGCAAAAGGGAAGTCAAAGCTGAGTACTTTGGGTGATTTACCCTCATTCCCAGCACAATGGATTCTCCACTAGGTATTAGACACCTTTACACAAATTTCCTGAAGCTGGAAATTAGCATGTTGCCACATCATAGATGGTTTGGGTTAAAAGAGATCTGAAATATTATCTGGTTTCAAACCCCTGCCATGGCCAGGGACATCTTCCACTAGAGAGACTTTGATTTTCAACAGATCACAGAAATTCTCAGTTTCGAAGTTTTCAGAGCTACAATTGAAATTCATTTGAGACAGTTGGTGGAGATTGAGTCTGATATCCAGAGCTTGTTTTATGCAATGTCTGTTACAACCACCTTCAGTCTCCCTGTCTTCTCTGAGGCAGTGAACCCCCACAGGTGAGTGAACATCAGGTCAAGGCTCCATGGGCAGAATTCTTCTGGGAATCTGCACAGCCAGTTGCAATGCAGTCTGAAATCCACCTGAGAAGTGCAACTCTTGGAGACATCATGGTAGTGAAACCTGAACACATGATAAGATCAGACTGGTGATGGAAAGCTCTAGTATGTAGGTCTGCAAGAAGAAATGCAAGAGATAATTGCACTGGGGTTTTCAGAGGAGGCACTGAGGAAAGCTGAGAGAGTATGTAATGGTCATGGTTAAACACTCATTACACAAGGAGAGAGAATATATTTTTGTGAGGGGTGTGTGTGTATATATATATATATATACATATAAAGAAAATCCAAATAGATATGTTAGAGTTAGTTACATGCTCTATCTACTTACAGTTTGGAAAACTCTTCACTTAACCGGGTTTCCTTTTATCGCTCTTGAGTCAGTGGAGTGCACTTGGCACTTTCAAAGTACAGTTCATGTCATCCAGAAGTAGACATCTAAAATTGCTCAGGCGAATCATGCCCTAAAAATGTCTCTTTCTCACAGTTGAGTGGAAGGAGCCTCAGGTGATTAGCTGAGATGTAAACATCAATATTAGGGACACTTCAAGTTGTGTGACCTGAATCCCATGCACACTGAAAATCTTTCTCTTTTGCTCTCCCACACACACGCAAGTGTTCATATGCATATCTAGGAGCTATAAGATCTGGCTTCTGACTGTTGTCTGTGCATTCTTCTGCAACACAGCTTGGAAACACTGACAGTCTTGTTTAATTGGGCTGATTTTTTGCCCGTATTCTTATCCCCAGGATTCCTTCTGAATTCATTTGTCACTTTAGTTAGCATTTCTGAGGATCCACATACACTCATTATGTGGTCTTCAGGCTGGATGAGTTTATGACTCCAACATCTGGGAGCATCCAAACTGCACTTTCTTTCAGGCTTTGCAGCACTGTAGGTCGATACAGATTTCTGGAGAGCAAATGTGGTGAGCTTGGCACCTAGACATTATTTTTTTTTGTTGTTTTAATGAGGAAATAGCTATAGCTTAGATAGCCATGCCTGTACTTTAATGACATGATAAAACTACTGGAATTCCCTTTACTGAACAGTAAGTGGAGGAAAATGGAATTTTAGTACAGTTTTTTCACTTACCTCAGATTCCTGTGCAATTGAATGGTCCAAATTGTAGCACAGAATGGAAACACGCATTTGGAAAATGTGTCATAAACGGCATAATGCAGATAAGTTTGGAAATAATCAGATAGGTACGCTCAAAAACTAAATTTATGAAGTGGCTTATTGGACTTGAAATTCCTTTTCAGACTGGAAATGTTGGAATGTCACTCATTTCACATGTCCTGGTTAAGTAAGAGTTTCTGAATATTCAGTTACTACATTTTAATGTTTTTTTCTCTGAAAGTAAGAATCTTTTCTACATCCTTCTGGCACAAATATTCTCCCTGGCTTCACTAAGTACTCAGCTTCAGAACCAAGGAAATAGTGTAAATCTTTATTTTTCAAAGCAAGGAGGGGCACTCTGAGTGCTTTAGAGACCTTTTCTCCAGGGGGACATCCAAGAGCTGAACCGTATCACTGAACAACTGTCCACTCAGGTCTTCATTAATTATCAGAAACATTGAGGAGCTGAGGAGGAGGAGGGATGTGCTGGAATACAAGAATCACCTAATAGAATGGGAAGTAAATCCAGTAGTTTTTATTTATTGCATTGAATTTCATGTTTTGAGCAAAAGCATCTGGCTTACAGAACATGGGATTATCTGTAAAACGAAAAAGGAAGATGAAACCAACTCCTGTCTCTGGCAAAGCAAATCTAATATTTTCTTGCAAAATTCAACCTGTTCCTCATCCTGCTGCTAAGAACAGAGCAAATGAGAAATTAAAAATTTCAGCTGAAAATTGAAGAACAGACAATATCTGGAGGGAAGGTGTTTTGTTGGAGTAGCCTCGCACTGTCGGTGGGAACTGTGAGAATTTCACACTTCTTTATATTATGTGACATTTTCACAAGTCCTTAACTGAAGTGTCCTAAGAATCACAATGCTGATGCCACTCTCAGCTGAAAGATACATGTGAGAATTTTTAATCTTGGACTACTCACAATTCAAAGGCCTTCAGGTTTAAAGTTTGATAGCAGTCTGGTGCTAAAAAACGACCCTAAAGTGTAATGCTGTAAATACAACAATATGTCTCCCCAATACACTAGGACTGTGAAAATCAATACTTTTGATATATAGTCAGTTGAAACGATTAGCCATGTCACAAGCTATTAGAGTTTTTCCTAACAGTTACTGCATTTCTTATTCATCTGCTACTTCTTTGCAGTGTTGATACTAATGAACAGATAAGGAAAAATGATGTTTGTTCACAATTCTTCATAACATTTCACAAAGACGGAGCAGTTAATGGAGAGTGAAAACTGAACATGTAAACACATCAGTCAAACAGTCTCATCTCTGCATCTGACACCAGCTCTTTCCTTCACATCTTCATGTTCATCATATCTGCTGCTCTTAGGTTCTGGGTGTGTAATGAGTTCAGCCGGTCCCTGCCGGAGATGCGGCGCGATGCATCGTTAGCTGCAGCATGAACCAGCAGGCCTTTCATCAATGGGTGTTTCTCCAGCTGTGTCAAAAAGGGGCAGAAAGCAGATTTATTTCTGTGTGGCTGTGGCTTTGCAAATCATTGATTATTCTGTGTTCAAAATTCCGAGCCACTGTACACAGTGCTGAGCACCTGGCAGGACTGAGCCCTGTGTGAATCAGCCACACCCTTCAGGAATCTGAGACAACATGTTCTGCCAAAAGTTTATAATAGAAAACAGAATATAAAGCAGCTCCTTATCAAAGCCATTCTTGCCTAAGTCATCCTTATATTTTCAGTAAAACTTGTTGTATTTTAAATAACTGGGTGAGACAGGGAATCATGTCCTCAGTGCAGCATTATTAACGCCTGGTGTGAAACAGCTTTTCTTTCAGCAACTTCAGTAGGCAGAAGTAGTACACACTGGTGACCATTTTCCATATTGTTCTGTTTCATGAGTTATTAAAATAACATCCCAGATCAGGTAATGTGCTTGACATGATGTCTGCTCTTAAAGAAGCAGCACACCTTTTTCTTTTCTTAGGAGATTCCTTAATAGCTTTTCATTGCACATAGATTGTGCTTTTCTGTTCCCTAGAGGGACTGCCTGCTTTCTGCTTCGGAGAGTAGAGAGTGTCAGCTAGAATAACATCCAAGCCAGAAGATGGTGAGGGTGAAGATCTTGGCCTCATGTGGGAATAGGATCTGTTTGAAAATTTTATAAACAAATAGATACAGTTTCAGCCTCGTTTCTAAGCAGAAACTCTGAGCATGATCCATCGGTGAAGGGGAGGGGGATGTCAAAGTGAAGATAAACTGTCTGTGGCTTAAAATGGCTGAAAGTGAATCAGCAAAACATGCATTTAAGCTGTGTCTGTTCCCTGTGAAATAGCAGTCTTGTCCAACAAATAGTTGCTTATGATGTTTCCATGTCAACAGCTATAATAGGACACCATCAGTTTGTGCAGCTCTCAACTGGAAAAGTACAAGACAGTAGCTTAGGCCATGAACATAGAGACAAAAGCCTATTGAAATAAAAGCTTGTGAGAATACAGTCAAAGCTGGAAATCTAAATATGTGCATTTGCACACAGCACAGTGGCCAGTGTGAGAGAAAGAAGATGCTTGGCCCTATTGAAGAGTTTTCTATCTGAAATCTTATACAGAAAAGACATAAAGCCACTATTGGACAGGCTCTCCAAATGAGCTATGTTGAAACAAAGCTGAGAACAGTGGGAAACAGGACATAACCCTGCTGAAAAGAGTAGTGGGAATTTGCATTCAAAATTCCTTCCAATAAAAACAAATGAGGAGGATCTTCAGTGTCACTGCAGGGAAGCCTGTCTCTGAGGAAGGAGCCCAGCCAAGTTAAGTGATAAGGCTAAGTGGGACCAGTAGTCCTTGCTGACCCTTTTACTTCTCATTAGAAATAGAAATTACTGCAATAGTGCTATAGTGAGCCTAGGAGGATCTAGGGAATTGTCTACCTGAATTTGGGCTCATAAGGAGCTCCTCAGGAACTCCATTTAGTCATTCCCTGTCACCCACTCTTGTAACAGGAAAAAAAGTACTAATCAGGTCCTCCCAGGCTTCACTGACATCCTGTTGAGTTAACCCTGGTTTAGATGCAGCTACTTTACTATTTCTGCTGTGAGTGGTGCTTGTGTGGTGCTGGTCGATCCTTAAAGCTGCTGTCCAAGGGGAGCCAGATCAGCGTGCCAGCCCCAGCAGGTCTTGCACTGGTTACCCTGTCTCTGTCCCTCTTGTACACCAGTCTTGACAAGCAGCGTTTGATCCTCTCTGAATGTGCCTCGTGTTCAGAACAAATGGAGTAAAAACATATTTCAGAGATTGGCATATCTCTGTGTGTATCTATATATATGTGTGTGCGTATATCTGCATCCTGCCGTGTCTCCAACTCCATCTCTCTTGTGAAGACTCTGATTACGTGGGGCTCATTCTCCTCTTAAAGCTTCTTACTCTAATTGCTTTATCTACTAATGTAGCAAATAAGCATAGACTGTCAGAATTATCTGGTGAAGAGCTTGCCAGATGTTCCTTGCCAAACAGGAATTATAATAATTAAACATTCACCCACTTTCCATAGATTCTACTTCTTACGCTTTTTAATTGACCATGAAGGCAACCACACTCCTTCACCCAATGTATTGGGCTGGTGCAATTATCAACACACCTGCTTAGCACAGCATTAGATCTACTTCTATACAAACCCCTGCTTACAGGGAAGGCAGTAACATGTTGCTATTTCTGCTCCTACATCTTCTTTTTGTTGTTTAAAAGGGTCCTGGCATAGAGGGCAGCAGCTAAGAGCTATGGGAAAAAATTAGGGCAGAAAAATTTACTTAACAACATGGAAGGCTTTGGGGTTTTTATAACCTTATGTTTCTAACCATTTAGATTTTAGTTGTGTCAGGCTGGAATGGTTTTTACCCTAGTGCACTTCTAATGATATCTGTCCTTCCCATTTCCAGAAAGTACCAATATTTATTTCATTCTGGGAGCTGGAAAGATCTGTAATCTTTTTCTTTTAAAAAGCACTATCTCTGCAGACAGGCTTTTTTCCCTTAATGTTCTTGAGACATTTTAGAATCCAGGTAGAGGCTGCAGACACCCACTGTAGTAATTACTCCTTTTTGCAGAGACTGCAAGACAATTTGGAGAGAAAAGGATCATAGGTGATCAGTGGCAAAATGAAAGCATAGCCTAATGGCCATCAAGCAGCATTTTGCCACTTTCGTACAGATGATTCAAGATGCAAAGCCATATTTCAGTCCTTTCTGCTGTTCCCTTCTGTACCCAGCCAGTCAGACTTTGCCTGTCATGTTCCATTTTCCTGAAAATACTTCTTGTAAAGGTACAGCTTAGATTTGAAAAATGTCTGTGGTTTCTTTGTGTATTTATGGACAAGGAAACTGGTGTCTTTGTGAACCCATCTTGAAAACAGATTGAGACGAGGCAGTATCAAAACCATTTTCAGAGGTACTGCAGGAAACAAGGTAAAAGCAATGTTTCTAACAGGGTTTGCAGATTCCAAATGCAATTACCCTTTCAGTGTAAGCATTGGAAGTTATTTTTCCTTTTCTGTACGGGCTGGCAGAGCATTGCCACGTCCGTGGAGAGCTGTTGTGACCAGAAGGCTCTGCTGCAGGGAGAAGCTGTGGATGGAACGTCCCGAGAGATGTCCTGGACAGTAGATTGGCTCCCAGGGTTGTTCTGCCCAGTGTTTCATCCAGACATGACATTACAGACACATTCTTATGACTTCCACTTGTTACTAGTTTAATGGCAAATTTATTCCATTATATTGCTTATGGCACTGGTATCTGGTCTTGGTTTCATACCTGGTCTTCTTTCCAGAAAATAGGATGAGCTTCAGGAACATTATCAAGGTCAGAAGTAGGTTCCTGAAGCCTCTGCTAGGGTTGAGTTATGGCATGACTCCAGTGCATGGTGCTTCTTCAGATCTGATTTACACAGGTTTAGTCTGCTTAAGTGAACCCTAAGTAGACTGCAGTTCAGGTCATCACTCTTTATTCTGATTTCAATCCAGAATCATGAGATGTTCCAGCAGTAAAAATCAGAAATCATCTTTCATCACTGATATGTACATGTGGACTCATCTTGAAAGCTTTGTGAACTTTAGCAGATCTTTCAACAAAACTGAATTCAACATAAATTTTCTTGATGAGTCTTTGACAGTCTCTTCAGCTACTTATACTTTAATAATTAATTAGAATACCAGTAAGAAAAGCAAAATATTAATTAATAGCAGTGGACCATGAGACACTTCTTACCAATTTCTTCTTACCAAATCTAGTGATTACTGCTAGAAGATGATGGCTCAGTTTTCAGTCCACAGCTCACCACATCTCCTGCAGGTGCAGTAACCATAGATTATTAACTCCCATGCAAAACAGATATGAAACCTGGCAGCCAGGTGAGTTTCACTGGTTTCGTGGAAAATAACTATTCTTTCCTGTAAATCTGACCTCATTCATCAAATGCCTGATAATTTCTCAGAATATCTCTGAATGATATGCTGTCTTTTTACACAGGCCAAAAAGGATGACCTTTTATTGTAGCTATTGTGTTAATGCAATCATCTTCTTTTAATTGATGGTTTCAGGATTTTAATTCACTTTAATTTGTATTATTGCTCAATGCTGACATTCAGAATATGTTTAAATAGAAATTTAGAAATACTTACCTATAGGTTTCCTTCAAGAATATCAAAAAAATTGAAAATTTTGGATAAAATTCAACAGATTATTTTGCCTTTGGTGAGGATTACAACAGCTTTGGCTGCAAGAAGTCTGGAGAAAAAAAATGTAAAAGAAATAATCCACAGATAGGATGTTTTAGTCTTTGAAAGTATGAAAGAATGGGCAAATTGACTGAATTAAGAACTTGAAAATTACCCAGCATAATTCTAGGATCATGGCTGAATTTAGCCTATAGGAAATTGGGTTGTTTTCCTCTCAACAGAGTGTGAAAGTCCTGTATGGTAGATGGATTTTCAGCTACTTTAGTTTTAATTTCTCTGTATTGCCATCCTAAAGACATCAGGCTTGGACAGACATAAGAATACATTCCCTCCTATTGTGGATAGTGTGCAGAAGGATTAAAGTTTCCTTTCTCTAAAGTTTCCTTTCCTTAAATGTCTTAGTTGCTATAATTTCCTTTCTTCAGTGCAGCAGCTCCTAATTTGCATTAAGATGAGGAAAAGAGAATCCCTACTTTGTTGGCATTTGAGTTTTTAGGAAAGGACACTTCAATTATACTCAGATTTCAGCGTTGCTTCTTAAAGAATTTTTGTAAATTATTAAGCTTCTGCAATTGTACTTTTGGTGTTCCATCTATGGAAATGCACTACCTACCCCAGCATGTTACACAAAATTTGCATTAATTTTTCTACTTGCCTTGAGTTCTAAATATACTCTAGAGCAACTGGGGACACCAATTTGAAAGGGAACTTTGTTGTCTTTTGGAAGAGCAGATAAATAGGTGTATGAAATGTGAAAAAATCTCTAAATTTATTTATTAAACATTCCATAATAATTGTGTCTCCTACAAAATCAGTAAACCCCACCTGCATTCAATACAACCACTGGTAATGTAGAGTGAATTGAGGAGTCATGAAGTGCCATAGCTCAGACAACAATCTTAGTGCTAGCAAGAATTTTACTCCAATTCACTGTTTAGAAGAGCTCTGCCTGTTGAAAGCACACAAAGAATTTTCCATCCTTTCTGAGTTCTTTCTCCAGGAAGATACATGGCATCATTCTGGAACTGAGCAGCTCAGATTCTTCCTTGATTTAGGACTTAAAGATAGACAGTTCTATTGTTAGAGAGATATTGAGTGATGCTGGAGCACTACAGTGAGCAGCTTGTTCATTGTAGGACACCCAATTACAGTTACTGGATTTTGAATAAGCCATCTCAGACTATTTAAGTCACAAAACTCTGAACAATCCGACATCAGACTGTATCTGAAATTTCTGAATTCTGTGTGTGAAAAGAGGTTGGGGGTTATTTATTGCAGCCCAAATTGAAGTTTTTCTAATGGGATCAGAAGAGTACGTCTAATTCTTCAGTTTCAGAACGGTATGACCCAGGCTCTAGTTGTACTTACGATGTATCATAAGCAAGAAAACCCCAATAGGTTTAAGTAAAGGATGATCCAGTCTCTCTCCCCTCCTGACTTCATACATATTATTAAGGTACTCGAACAAAAATTCATGAGGAAGACTCCATGGAAAACACATGACTATATCCATTCCTTTGAAAACATGACATGTACCTGGCCTTCTGTCCATTTCGGCTTAGAGACAGAACAAAAAAAAAAAAAATCTATGGTGTTTTCAGTGCTGTTACTTCTCTGCAGAGTTGTGGCTTTCTAAGTCAAGGACTTAGTCTTTTCAGTCAGCAAAAAGGGAATATTTCTTTTAATTGTGTTTTTATTACACATCAAAAAGAGCATATCCACAAGAGAGGTTCAGGGAAACAACATTTATGCTCTCCTAGGGTATTGATAGAAAGAAGACCTGCTGACATTTAGGTCAAATATTTCAGTAAGATTCTCTCTGAGTCATCTTTATACCAGAAGTTTTGCAATACTCAAAACATTCACTCAGAGTGAAACACTGGATGTTTTTCATGTTGTGCTTTACCTCTGGTAATAGGACTGCATGGGGTAAAGAACATTTTAAAAAATCATCTGTGCAGGCTGTTCATGGAAGAATGAAGTACCAACAGAAGTAATTTAGTGTAATTAGATCTGGAAAAATGCTTGTATGAAAATATAAATACTTTTTAAACAATTATGGTAGGCTGGATCTTAAAGATTCTGTATTTCTGTGAATTTTTTTTCCTGGTGTGTATACAGAATAATCGAATAGTTCCCAATTAAAAGAATAATTGAAACTTTATTTGAGATAATTAGCTGATTTTAGAATTTATTTTCTGATATCTCAGCATTTTTCACCAATAAAAGCAGTCATCCACCAGCAAGGCTAAAGTTTCCTCAGCCAATATTTTGCCTGACATGGGCTTCCCTAAAGGATTATTAATGGAAAATTTGCTTTGGTAGAATAAAAATTTGGATGTTTATCGTTTGGGGTTGCTGAGCAATCATATTCTGTAGAAGGGGGCTGTTCTTCACCCTTCCTGAAGGCCAAATTATATCATTATCAAATTATATCATGCTTTTTTGGAGGGAGAGCATTTACAGTTTACTTTACAGTTTAACTTCATTAAGCTGCATTTGCAGCTTAATATTACAATATTCAAATAGAATCAAAGAAAAGTTTGGGTTGGAAGGGACCTTCAAGACTATCTAGTTCCAATGCCCCAGCCATGGGCAGGGACACCTCTCACCAGACCAGGGTGCTTAAAGCATTGGCTTTCCCACAACCAACCCTTACATGCCTGGGCAATGTTTCTGAATTCCTCCTATCCACCCCTGTGATAACAAGGTCAGTGATCAACATCACACAGCAGCATCTGCCCAGTAGATCAAAATTTTTAAAAAGTTCAGGTTGCATCTTTCCTTTATTGATGTTTTATCTGTTCTCTATACATTGAATCATAGAATCAGTAAGGTTGGAAAAGACCCCTAAGATCATTCTCTCCAACCATTAGACCAGCACTGCCAGGTCCACCACTAAACCATGTCCGTGAGCACAACATCAACACAGTCGTTAAACTGTTCCAAGGACAGTGGTTCCACCATTTGCCTCTCCTGCAAGATAGTTTCTATCATGCCTTTCTTTATGCTCTGATTGGTTAACATACATGAAATATACATGTAAGCTAAAATTGTTAACTGCCCTCTGTTCTGTTCTTGCTCTGTTCATCTCTTTCATGTTGTATTTGGATGGTTCCAGGTCTCCACATGTATCTCCATAGTATACTGGAGGTACCTTGGGTAAATTTCCTTTAGTCCTTTAAGGGACTACTTGCTAGTTAATCTATTATTTAAGACTTCATCAGTTACACTTTTCAACTCTTTATTACCTCAGTGGCCCAACTACAGTCATTACATTTCACGTCTTTCAACCCTTCACAGCCATGCTTTTGTGTCTGTCCGGAACTCAGGGTGAAGGGTACTGGATTTTGGCTGTCTAGGACACAGGCTAAAATGCACAAACCTCGAGGATGTTTGCTGTGATTGTAGTCACAGACATCAATTATTTGGGAGGGTGAGTGAGAAGCAAATTAGTGAGTTGCCACTGCTCAATACTTGTTCCCTAGAGCAGAGTTTTGAAATAATAGTCCATCCCTTGATATACATTTCCACTCTTGCAGTCGAGTTGTGTATTTCAAATGAATTTTTCTAGATTAATTTGGATTCGGTTCTTTTTGCTTTTCAGAGAGAGAATGGGGTTACACTTTGCTAAAAGATTACTCCATTCAGGTCATTTCATCAATATACAAATAAATAGTAAATGAAAAAAATGCATCTTTATCAATGATGGATTTTAGTGTTATAAGAATTCTGTGAAGTTGAATAACATCACAGTTCATTTTGATATAACAAGAGCATCACAATAAATTTTCATCCATTCAGTGAACTGGCCAGTTTCTCAAATTTTATAAGACATCATTTAAAGCATAATTAAACCATCATGAGCACCTTCTGCTTCTGGTTTCTCTTCTCCAACAATTCACTCCTCATAATTAATTAAGTGGGATGAGGAAACAGATTAATTTTAACTACTTGAAAACATACTTTCCACACCTAATATAATATATAAATTATGCTGTTTCAGCAGCATTTCTTCCAGATTCATCTTAACTGGAAATCAAATGTTTAAATTTCAGCAAGGCATGGTAGTGTGATAGTCCCCAAGTTTTAATGTTCTGATTATTTCAGGCTCTCCCAGACCTTTGTAATAATAAATCTTGTCATTGCTGTCACATCACTCCTACCTTATTTTAAATCCTTATCCCTGTCCTTATGCTCTGTGGGCAGGAGATAATCTCATTTTATTTGGTAATCTCATTTTATCTGTAAACCTCTAGGTTTTGTTTTGTAAAACTCAGGGATGAGCTGCTCCTCTTAATGACAGGGAGCAAAATAAGTGAGCTTTGAGATAATCCCATTTGGTGACAGTCTGTGAAAGAGGGTAATGCATTTTTTAGGACTTCCCCAGTATTTGGTTTATTGTGTTATTTCTGCAGCAAATACTGTTCTTTACCTCTTTTTTATCTCTTAAGGGAAAGAGTAAAAGGCTTCTTTCCATGACACCCTTTTTAAGTGAAGTATTGATTTATTTTCATTGATCTCACTGCACAGTGTTTAAGGAATTGATGTTGCCATTCAGCACCATGGCACACTCTTGTTCTCCCTCAAGTCAATACAGAACAGGTCAAACCTTGAACCACCACTTTCCATTCTGGATAGTTTTCAGTGTCACTCAAGGAGAAATCGTTGTCCAAGTAGAGAATTTGGCAGTATGTATAAAAATGTTGTTGCTGATTGATGGGGCTAGAAACTTGGAACTGACTTTGCTAAAATGGTAAAAGCATTTTCCAGAGTGACTGTGGGAAGAAGCAACCATCAGGGTGAGGATGCAGAGGTGGGGAGCAGAACTGACTCAAATATTGCCTGTAGAATTGATCGAAGTGCATTCAATTTCCATTCCAAGCTGTTTTATGAGCAACAAGAGCCCAGCTTTGGCTACCCAGCATCTCCTAATGGTCCGTAGAGGGTGATCCAAGGTGCCTAAGTTAGTTACATAAATTCTGTGTAGCGTAAATGGAAGTGTTGAGTAAGGAGTACAGTTTTTGCTGTGCTAAGCAGAGGCTTTGGCCAAATGCATTCTCAATGGAGCTCCCTTACTGAGCACAGCAACATCTTAGGGATGGGCTGAGTTCAAACATGCTGCCCTGGATTTAGTTTATGGAAAAAACCAAATGCTGGAATGTGTCTGAACTCTCACTCTTGCTGGAATCCTGGCTTTAGTCTCTGTATTAGGTACCAACTCTTCAGGGATTTGAGACCAAAGTTCCACAAATAAGGATAGACACTTTATTGAGCAGCGATGTTGTTTAAAATGTAAGAGGAAGAAATGGTGATGATGGTGATGTTCTCACATTTCGCAAAACAATCTGGAAAGAGCATACTCCTTTTCCCTGCATTATTGCAGTTTCAGTCAAAGCCAACCCAGAATCACTGATGAAAGTCAGGACAGCTCATTCACCACTGCATTCCTCAGACTCTATCCTGGGAGTCACCACCAACTTCTTTCTCCCAGACCTTCACCATCCTGACCCCTCAGTCGCTGTGCTTTTGCAAGAGAAGAGGTGAAAAATGTCCTTTCCAAAAATGGCTGCCTGGTGGTTTAAGACACTTTATGAAGACAAGAGAATTCTAGATTTGTATCCCATCAGTGTGCTAAGGAATTTATATCTCCCACTTCCTCAGTCAATAGTGTGGCAAAATATTGAATTTCTCATACTCAAGTAAGTGTCCAACCACTAGACTACTACAAAAAGGTAAATATCATGCCTGTGTTTTGGAATGGGAATGATCTCTCCTGCTGTGGTCTTTCTGCATTCACTTGTGTATATGTTAGGTGTATGCAAAGTACACTAAGATTTAAATATAGGAATAAATGCAGTCTGGATGTTTCCCTGCCTTAAATGTGAATTCCATAAATATTTAAGTGAGAGAGAGACATCCATCTTCTCACAAATTTGTGAGAGTAAACGTAGTCTAAAACACTCGGTCCACTGAAGGGAGTAGAAACACTGAATTTTGCAGCAAGGCTGTGGTGCTTAAAATCCATCTATGTTCATTTTAGGCATAAAAATGATCAGTCTAAATCTTATCTTCAGCTTTGAGTAACCTATCAGTCTCCAGTAAGTTTTATCGTAGACTGTATTCAATACTTTTTGCCTTACTGTTCTTCAAGTGACTAAGAGGTGAGATTAGATATGGTCCTAATTCTCAGGATCACCTGAAGCTTTCTGAATAGCAAATATCAAGAAAGTCCAAGGCAATTACAATCCCAGTCATAGTTATAGGTAAAATAAACCACATGGCGGCCTGGAATTTCGCATTGCTGGAACTGGCATTTTCTTTTTAAGAACCTTTAAACTAGGAGGCCATTTCAAAGATAGTATCAGTAACAAGCAAAGAAATGGTGAGCCACATTCACGTGAATGAATTCATTTCACTCCAAAACAGGATTTCCACCTGCTGCAATATGATATGTTAGATATGGCTTTACCTCACCAACAAAATGAACTTTATTCTAAAAATATGTTTCTGTGGCACAATTCTTTGGGTATGACTGTGGAAGCCAGATAATTTTGAATGCTGCTTTGTACCCAGAGCCTTGATTGCTCACACTGCACTGCTCGCTTACTCCCAATCCCTCTTTTGGAAAAACCAGTTCCCTTACAGGCTAGATGTGGATCCCTTGGTATGACACAGTCTCTAGACAGAGACAGACTTTTGCTCTAGGAGTTGCCCATGCACCCTCATCCCACTTGTTCAGGACATCCAACACTATTCTGCTGTCGTGCTGTTCAACATGGTTTGTGAGGCTACAACGTTCTGTATCCATTACTTCAGCCACTTTTCAGAAGAACACTACAGTCACCAGTTGATGATTCCTCTGGGCCAGAGATTGTGACAAGGGCTCAAAGCAGCTAAGCTGTGTGGAAGGTATGTGTGAGAGGATTTTAACCTGGGACACTGAGGTGGCAAACTGGTTGTCAATACTGAGCCTTCTCTGGTGCAGATATGTCTAGCTGTGTAAATGGAGTCTAGCAATAAGGCATCTGCACCCATTTATAATTAACTTCTTTTACAAAGTGTCCTGATTCAAGAAGATCTTCAAGACAACTGTCTGGCTCTGGTGGAAATTTGGTAGACAGTGAAACCATACATGTGTTATGTTGATTCAGAAACGTCAGGGTATTTTTACATAGATGTCAAGAGTTATAAGAGCTGCTTTTTTCCCCTCCAGTATAATTATTTCACATATGTCCAACACATTCTGTTCAATCTCTGTCTTGTGAGGATCAGTTTGTGACATTTATAGTAAAAATGTACTGTTGTTTCTAATTTTGCTCCTCTTTAAAATTCTGCAGACATTGCAAAAGACCCAGCAGCTGTTGCTTTAAAATGCAGATAAGTAGCACACTATGCCACTCATGGGTGCCATCATTACAGACCCATGTTACTGTTTTCTGTCAGCTAGAAGTTAATCACTTCATTTTTTTACCCTGTCAATCATTTATAGAGAGACAAGAACAAAGATATCTTTAGGGCATACATATGCCCTATGCATTCATGGAATCTTTTTTCTCCAAGCCATTTTTTTGCATGAACATTATGATGATATTTCTCTTATTTAGTTTATAATGAAGTGTAAGCAGAGGAAAATATTGCTTAGAACATTCCTTTAGATGTTGTTGCTGCAGCATTTATTGACATCCAATTACAGAACTTTCTTTTCCCTAGAAAAGAAACTTTTTTAATGAGGGTTCAAAAACAGTTTCCGGGAAATTTCTTTTCTGCTCATGTCTTTACCCAAAGGCAAAGGCACCTAGCTTTGTACTGTGAGAATTTCTCTAAAAATGAGGAATACTTGGATAAACTGGAAAAAGAAATAAAGTACTGTGTAATGAGGACATTAGATGTATTTAACAGTTTGGTTAAAATCCTCATATTACTGTGGTAGCTTAGAAAGATGTGCATACATCTACAATCTTGTAAACTGAGCCATATTTATGTAGGTTGTTTCAATTATTGTAGACACTAAGTCTTGTGCCAGTAAGATTCTGTAACAAACAAGCAAAATTTAGTTTTACATTGAAACACTGAATTAGTCTGTAACATTTGTGGTTTCAGGAATATTCAGTGCTCCAAAATCTGTGATGTGTTTTCAATCCTTTCATTCAGTGTAATCACAAAACCTTTAAAGGTCATCCAGTTCAATCCTCCCTCAATGAGCAGGGACATCTTCAGCTAAATGAGGTAGCTAATCCTGAAACACTACTTGACAGTGGAAAACCAAAAGATTACTCAAAATAATATTCAATAAAATTATTTAAATTGCTTTGATTTAAAATTCTTAGTCACTGTGCCAAGACTTTCAGATTAAAATTAAGCACATCATCCCTTTAAACCTAAACATCAGAGGAAAGAAAAAGGGGAGCACATAGAGTGAAAGAAGTGTTTTGATAATAACATTAAAATAGTTGTATCTACCTCTCAATCAGCGTTTCTTGTATCTCTAAGCTTTCTCTGAAGGAAAAACTAGGTGAAGAAATAGATATATAGATAATGGCTTGGATAGCCTGAAGAAAATTATTGTCCATAGGAGTGGATCCCAGCTGTCTATGGGCAGCTGTATAACGTTTGTACAAATGGTGTTTCAGCTTGAATTCCTTAGCTGGATTCAACAAATAAGGCATGATATAAACATAAACATAAAAGTTGTCTCTCATGCAGGTTGTCACAAGCCAAAAGACAATTGTTTCAAGGTCTACAACTCAAATCCAAGCCCCAGTGCTGTAGGGTGAATGTGTGAAAGTGAACTTGACCACCAAACTCAGGTGGGCCAAAGGCCCTTCCAAACTATTGTTCTGCTTCAAACAGTATCTGATAGCAGGTCATCTGCAGCTTTAAAAATAGCTCTTGATGGATTTTTCTCTTCCTTGGAAGATTTTTTAGACCCATTTAAGTTTTCAAAGTCCACAACATCTACTTGCGAATTGCATACGTTATCTGTTAGTGCCTTAATTACACTTGGCTCCATTTCTGGGGAGCAAGTGTCCCCTATTCCTTCTTTCTTGACATTTGTAATTTCAATAATTTTATTCTGCTTTTTTCTTGGTCATCTCTTTTAAAGCTGAGGAGGCTTCGTCTGTGTAGTCTGTTCCTGTGAGAAAATTGCCCTTACTGCCTTTTTTGTTCTTGTTTTGCCTTTTCCTTGTCTTCTTTGGGATGAAAGGATCAGGACTGTCTGTAGAGGTGTGTGGGTATCTGTATCATGGTGTAATAACTATTATTTATCATGTGTTCTTTAGCAGTTTCCTAAAATGGCATGTACAATTTGCCTTTTTCACCTAGGCTAAGCATTGAATTCATCTTTTCCTTGAAAAATATCAGTCTCCAACACTTCTTCCCAGGGGAGATTTGCTTACCGAGTGTACATGAGATTGTCTGAGGACTGATACTCCCCATGCTTCCCTTTGCATTTTTTCACATTGAATCCCATAGAATCATGGAATAGTTTGGGTTGGAAAGGAACTTAAGGATCATCTAGTTCCAACACCCCTGACATGGATAAGGAGACCATCCACTACCCCAGGTTACTCAAAGCCACACGCTACCCATACTGTTCCAGCACCTCAGCACCTTCACCATAAAAATATCTTCCAACCTAACCCTGCTCTCTTTCTGATTAAAACCATTACCCCTTATTAATCCTTCACTCTCAGACCACTAGTTTGGCTTTTTTCTTTACACTTCATGATATTTTGGTGAGGAAGTCTGTTGTAATTTTTCTGGAAATTCATGTAATATTTATGGTCGGTGAGTTTAATGTTCCTAAGAAAGTTAAGTAGATCTACCTGTTTATCAAGTCAGATTTCATTTACTTGTTATCTCCCTTTGAAAAACTGGCACAGTATTTTCCAGTTCCAAGTTTGAGTCATTAATCTCATCCTGGTAATTTATTACTATTCATTTTATTGATTTGTTATTAAACTTTTCCTACTGACACATCAAATGCAGATGGTTCCATTGATTTGACAGGTCTGAAAGGCTCTTCTGTGGGTTCATCCTTAAACACATTCTGTAGTTGATTGTAAATAATTCATTTAACTTTATTGGTATGGCCTTTTCTTCCCTCAGCTCTCTTATTACACCCCAATGCCCTGTGTAATTGGCATTTAGTTTCTAAATGCTGCACAAACCTTACTGTAGTTATCCTCACGGTTCTCCCTCATGGCGAGGAAATGCCATCTATCCCTGCTTTGTAAAGACAGAGGCAGGGCCCCAGAGAGACAGACACTTGGTGAAGGATGCTGAGTAATGAAACACTCAGGTTTGCAGTTCCTCAGAAATGTCTCCAGCTTTGAGCACAGAATTCCCAAGGGGAGATCTCACTGACTGAAAGGTACCAGCTTGAAGGCAGGGGATGAATTTGGTGCCAGGGGCTGGATTCATGGCTGCAGGTACACTGAGTGTTGGGATACCTACAGCAGCCAATCAAAAAAGCTGAGGAGTGATGTGTGTGATGCTCTGACTGCTGCTGTCTCTGTGATTCAGAGCTGGAAGGCACTCCTTGCTGCCAGCCTTTTTTCCATGCCCACCTCCTGCTCTAGCACTCCTTCAGGCTGATCACGCATGAGCTGCCAACAAGCATTTGAGGAGGTAGAAGAGTTTTCCAAAGATACTGACAATGATGTTGCAAGGCCAGGACATTTCTGTGGCCTGTTTTGCACCTTGGTTGTGACAGGATTTGTGGTGGCACATCCTCCCCTCAGAGTTCCTGCGGAGCTTGGCAATGCAGGCCCAGGCCTGCCCCAGTGGCTGCTGCTCTCTGAACAGGGGGTGAACCCAGCCTGGGGCATTGGCTCAAGCTGGAGATCAGCGGAAAGCACAGACATCCCCACTGCAGCAGGCAGGAGATCTCCCAGCCTTGAGCAAAAGGGAGGAACAATATAAACTCTTGAAAACAAAGCAAGGAAATGAAAAATCTCAACCCACCTCCCTGAAGACCGGTGCTGCAATGGAACTGGTAATTAGTGGCAGTAAATTATTGCTACAGCTGTGGGAGATACAAAGATTTTCACAAGCAGTCCTGCTACTGGTGAATATTTTTTTTTAAGTTTTCCCTCAGAGGCAGTTGCATGCTGCAATGAGGCTTTGCTTAATAAAGGCCTTTCTGGTAAAGAAGATGGTGCCTCTGTCTGCCCTTTAAAAGAAGAGAGGCTCTTGCTCCTAAGTTCAGAAAAGGGATTTTAAGATGCAGAGTTTTGAGATCATAAGGCAAAGGTCCCTTTGAAGATAAATCAAGTTCCATACAATCAATTTTTAAGGTGTTTTAAAATTCATATTTCATCATGTTGTACCTTATACTGATTTCTTGTTTATATTTTAAAAAAAAATGTAAGTTGCTCATTACAATATAAAATCACTCTGTTTAGTTTTTCCACTAACTTGGCTCACTTAACAGGCTCACTTACTGAAGGAACTGTAGGGGCACATTGTAGCTGTGGAAAAGAAACATTTCACACTTTTCCAGAAAAACAGATATTTCTTTAGCTTAATATTTGACAGGAAATACTAGGTTAATGAGATATAAACAGAAGGAAAACTATTTCAAATATAGGATTTGCACTGCTAGTTGGATGGTATATTAAACAGCCAAATGGAATTTGATCCTGTAAGGCTGGAGTGGTGAACAGTAAAGCTGGACATACGGAAAATGCTTGGATATTGGTATTAAAATGATTTAAAGACTTCACACTTGCAAACCAAGTGCTTTGGTCAATCTGTAGAGTTAAGGCAGATTCATTTCAGAGGTGGTTTGAAACTCCTATTGACACTATTGCTGTTTAGTGCAACCCAGCACTTTATGTGCTATAACAGCTTTCATATTGCTGAAGTAATATTAATTAATCTTCACACACAGCCCTTGATAGAGGGACACAGGGTCAAAATTTATTTGACATAATATTGACACATTGATGGAAACTCCACAGTAATTGTCCCTCCCTGACTTCTGTGAATTTCCTCAGCTCCCTGAGAAGTTTGGCAGCCTACAGGTTGTCTGGGCAGCATTCTTGGTGCTGGGAATCGCTCTCCCCCAACTGTGATGGGTGAGAGTCATCACCTACATGCAGGGAAGACTGTCAGCAGACTGAAGAGTTCAACCCAAGTCTCCTTAAGCCCCATCTTCATAATTTGTCACCTGCAGATATTTCTAGTGTTAGATTCTTTTCTAGCTGGATTGCTTTATTTGTTTTTAAAACATTGAACATTTCCCACATTATTTTACCTGTCAGCACTAATGCACATAGTGTAGACAATTTCAGTTTCTCACCTTCTGTAGCTATTCTCCTCTATAAAATTAACATCAATTTTATCTTGCAACTGCCCTGGCTCAGGAGAAAGGTGCATCTAGCTGAGTGTCCTTCCTGTGACAAGTGTCCTTTCTGTGGTGCTGGTTAGCAGCAGATGTTTAGGGAACATAGAGGGAGCAGGGCACATATGGTCAGATCCTCTCCCCGCTGTTCACCACAACCTTCTCCAAAGGCAGCAACCTTGCTCAGCCCCTAAATAAATCACACACTAAATTGCATTGCTGTTTCCATGTTGGAAGTGAAAAAGTAAAAGTGAAGTGAAAAGGAAGTTCCGACAGCTTGTAAATGAGGCTACAAAATACTAAAAATTTTAAGGATTGGTCCAGGCAAAAAAACTTGGTGATGAATGTTTCAGTCTTGTACACATCAAGTAAAAGAAAAACATCTCTTCAGTCACTGACATTTGTTTGTTCACTTTCTTGCTTGTTTGTTTTTCCACAACTCCCTGGCATGTCAGAATAATAAAAGAAAAAGAATTTCTTTTCAGTCCCTATTCTGTCATTCTTTAAGACTCAATTCGTTTTAATGGCATGGGTTTTGTATAAGCAAATGCTGAATGACAGTGTAATTTATACTTCAGGGTTTTCTGACAAAACGTGGAGCTTCAATAGATGCTTCTATTGAAATCAAAAACATTTTACTCTTTCTGTTCAATTTACCCATCACAGCCATCGATAGGGCCGCTTTACCACATTTTCTGAGCACTTCACAATGCCCTCTTTGTGTATTCTTATTTTACCATTAGAATACTGGACACTGAATCTGAGAAACATTCACCATCTATATCAGCCCATTTTTCTGATCTAATGTAAATGCTTAGAATTATTTCTTTCCCATAGGTACTTAGCACTCTCCATTACTCTCTAGGGAGTTTACATTTCTCTAAGAATATCTGCATTGCACCTAACTTGTCTTCCCAAAATATGAACAAAAGAAAGCCCTTTCTACTGTAATCCCATGGCTGTACCAGGTGTGCCTGCACTGCCCAAGGATGGCTCAGCCACTCAGCTCACTGTAGTTCCCAAATCACTTTCAAGTGATTCAGGATCTTTTTCAGTGTTGGTGCATGATTCTGAAGATCACCTGAAACTGTACACAGCTTAAGCATCTCTGCACCATCCTCAGTTACCTTCATCAAGGCACTTTTAAGCAAAGTTTTTTATCCACTACAGAAAATGTAGTGGATAAAAACACCAAAGTATCGTTTTATGCAGAATATATATTAAAATCCTTTGTATTCCCAGAAGTGATAAATATGGTCTAAAATCCTATGTCTGAACATATTATATACTTCAGTCCTTCTGTAGATCACAGGAAATTTAGTTTGAGGGAGATGATTCTGATGTTGCCAGTCCAACCCTCCTCTCAAAACAGCTGGTCAGCTTCAAAATTACTTCAGGTTGCTCAGGACTTTGTCCAGATGAGTTTCTAGTATCTCCCAAAATTCCAGAACCTCTGCACTGCCTGCACCAAGGCTCACCATCACCCTGGTGGGGTTCTGTCTTCTCCCACATGTTCAGAACAGCTCCACTGGTGATGAACTGATCCCCGAATAATACAAATGTGAGTGTGGTCCAATGCAGTTCCTTATTCCTTGTTTTATCAAGGACTGTATTTTTAGAAAAGTTCTTGTCATGTTTTCTCAATTGGGAGCGTGGGATTTGCTTCTGCCTCCTACAGTGGAAACAAGACTTGACCTCATGCATCTTCCTTGTTAAGAACAAGGTTTGTTGTTCTTTTGGAGGCTTTTCTTCCACTCAGGTGGAAAGGAATGAAGGGAAGAGAATGTTTTAGTTGGAAAGGACCTACAAGGATCATCTAGTCCAAAAGCCTGACCAGTTCAGGGCTGAACACAAATTAAAGTGTGTTGTTGAGGGCATTGTCCAAATGTTTCTTAAACACTGACATTGACCAGCTCTCAAGGAAGCCTCATCAAATAACTCAGCAGGGCCAGCAAGCAAAATAATATGAGGAAATTTTTGGATCAGCCTATGGTGAACATGACACACAAAGACATTCTTGTTAAATTGATCTCTTCTACAACTTTCCCAGCTACAAAACCTTTTTGTAGGGGGCACTCTTCAATGTCCTTAAAACAGAGAGGAAAGATGCCAGCATAACCTATAAGCCAGTGCAGGTGTCACTGTACATTTATAGCTGTCAGAGACATAAACTGGGGGTTTTTTAACCATTTTTGCCTCAGTCTTGTATTTCCTGCACACTCATACCTAACATTAACTGGTTTGACACAATCACTTGACTCAGGCTTAGGAATTGGTAGTGGTTTATGATGTTCCAAACTGAGTTTTACAGCCTGAAATGTGCAGTTAATTTCTTTAAAATAAAGTCATAGAAATTATTTACCTAGGAGCAATATTAGAAAAGCAACTACACCTGTGAGTTATTTTCTAGTACATAGAATGTGTCATGGCACAATTAGGTCTAGGTACATGGAATCTGTTTGAAATTGGTCAGATTACTCCAATGCTAAACAAAATCTGGCTTTGGAGCCTGGCTCAAGAGATGGCAAGCTTCACTTTGCCTGAACTTAAGCTTTTAAACATAGCTTTCAATGAATATGTTCCATGTAAAGTTAATTGCTAAGTGTGGAAGTAAGGATTCATGATATTTTTTTTCCTGCGTGACAGAGGAATGTCTTAAAATCAGAGTAAACTTAAGCCAATATAGATAGAAATTTGTAATGGCAGAGGGAGTGAAAATAACAATCTGATTTTCCTGGAAGATTTATCTTTAGGCTTTTTTATTGCCACAAGACTCAATTCAAATGAAGATAGTGAAGGGAGAGATCCCTGTTCAGTTGCTTAAGTCAGGAATTACACACAGAATGAGGAGTATCATTATAGACAACACCATCAAAACTCTGAGCTTCATTCATGGCAGCAGGAACTCATCCTGGTTCCTGGTTTCTCCTAGCTCCTAGCACCATGCAGGAGCAAGCCATCAAAGCCCTTCTGTTACTGCACCAGACCCTCATCTTGTCAGCCTGAGAGCAGCTTGAGGCAAATCCTGTCAATCTTAAAGCTGCTTAGGGTAATGTTTTCAAAGTGACTTAGCAGTTCAGAGTCTAATCTTCATTGAAAGTCTACAAAGCCTTGTCTCAGATGTGCCTAATTCACCTTTAAAAATGGGATGCAGGAACTTCTGATGTTTCCTTTAATCCTGCCTTGAGCACACGTGAGCCGGGGCTCCCAGGAAGGAGGATGTGGATAATGCAGTGAGTGAATGAGGAATTACAAGGAGCTCAGTACAGGAAGAGCCTAGTTTTTTCTTCCTCTTGCAGCTTTGTTTCAAAAGTACTAAAATAAATACTGCTGCTGTTAAAAGTTTTTGGGTAATAGTGATCGATCGGCACTTTCATAGTCGAAGTACATTTCTAAAGAAAATTGACACCCAGACACAGAGTGAGACCAACAAACATAATCATTAAGAAGAAGTAACAGTCACATTGTTTTGACACTGATGAGGTGACACCAAAGACTATTACTTTAATTTTTAATTGTTTGTTTGTTTTTTCTGCTTTTGAATATTCTGGCATCTTATTTTCAAGCTTTTTTTCTGTGAAGAGCAGACACTAGTGAAAACTGGTGTTGAATTATTCACTTGACTCAAGAAGAGGAAAGTTTATAGAAAATATCATCTCCTAGAAAATATTCAACCCAATCACAGAATAAACTTCACAGCATAAACCTCTCTGTGATGAGTAAGTGTTGACAGATAAGAGTTCAAGGAATCCACAGAACTGGTTGACCAAATAGAACATCTCATAGTGCTGCTCTTCTAGGAAAACTTCCCTTATTGTTTCCACTACAGTTTAGAAGATTTCAGCTGAGTTCAGCTCAGGCCTGTGGCATTGATTTTTCTATTGTTCCATCTCAAAAATCTGACATCTTTGGGGATTACATGTTTGGCCTCATGACGCAGAGGTTATATAGAGACACCTGGCCTTTGTACCATAAAAATTCATCTTTAAATTTCAATTGCATTTGGATTTTTGCAAAATTACTCTTCTTCAAAAGTCATCTTTTAAAAGAGAAAATGTCAAACCCAGAAATTAACTGCATTGCTTCTAATTGAAGTCTGTGCTAAAACCCAAAGAAAGAACTCATTCTATAGGCAACCTCCTCCTGCTGATTGAGCAAACTCTTAATGAGTTCCTCAAGTTTTGACCTAGAGACAAAAGGTTTTCATGATTTTTCAAACAGTTTCATCCAGCAGAATTTATGGATTTAGTACATGTCTCCACATTAGGCAGGATAATTGATTTTTGCAATAATTTTCAGTGGTTTTGCACAGTGTAATTCCTGTTTGCATGGGGCTTCTCTTATCTCGGCAGAACCTACTCAGTCAACACAGTAACCATGAAAATCCAAATTGTGACTCTTTCACTGTCAAAGGACGGCATTCAAGGCCAAGCAGAAACCACTACTGAGAAAGAGCTGTTGCAAACAAATATCGTGACTTTTCCATAAAGCCCTCTCTCCTCAGAGCAGCCAATGTTCTGTCTCACTAACACTTTCTCTGAGTTTTGCTTGTCTACACTTTTTCACAGTGAGAGAACAGGTTTTTTTCCAATAGCAGTTTCTAAAGGCTGGAGTGCATAAACAGATTTATTATGATATTAACAAATTATGATGATATATTATGATTCATTATGTTATGAGTACCTCCACAATAGGAAAGTCTGTAGAGTTCCTCACCTCTTACAACAGAAGTAAGTCAGAATATTCAGATTGACAGGGCTCCAGTGTTGATTTCCTGAGAGAAAAGAAAAAAAATCCATTTTGTTGACAAAATTGTCTGAATTTTGGCTGGTGGGATGTTTTTCAGTAGTAGAGGCATTATGCTTAATCCATTTCTTACGAGTCTTTTTGTCATCATTATGTTCCAATTGTACAAATCATAAATGTGGATCATTTTTTCTTAGGAAGGCTTTCTCTTAAGTTCTGCAGATGTCTAATATCCTTGTCCAAAAAAAGAAGAAACCATCACATATCTGGCTGGTAGTAATAATTATGTTACCGGGGGGTTCTTTTTGTGCACTGAAAATTTTCTTTTCATTATAAACCTGTGGAAGCACAATGAATTCTGTGGGCAGCCTGGCCACAATGGTACTTTAAAAGCTGCCAACAGATTTGGGTCATGATTAGATCTAAGAGAGAGGAACTGCAAGCTACAGGGTTTCTGAGAAAACTACCTAAAGAAACCCAACCACCCAAAGCAGATCTTTGAGTTCTATTGCAATAGTTAGAGCCAGTGCAGACTAAATACTAATAAATATCTAAATCCGGTGCTTTTTTGCAGTGTATTCTCTAGTAGTAGGAAGACACACTGGGTGCAGGCAGGTATGGGGGTAGCTACAGGCTGTGCTAACAGAGTCATAGTTTTCCCTTTCAGTTTCATTGCCTTTTAAAGAAATACTTTATTTTATTATTTCATTTCATTTCGTTTCATTTCATTTCGTTTCATTTCATTTCATTTCATTTTGTTTCATTTCATTTCATTATTTCATTTTATTTTATTTTATTTTGTTTTGTTTTATTTTATTTTGTTTTGTTTTGTTTTGTTTTGTTTTGTTTTGTTTTGTTTTATTTTATTATTTTTCCCTGGGGGAAAAAATCTCAAAATTAAAATTCTCAGACAGCAAATAAGTTACTGTGAGATAGGATGACCTTTTGGCTCCTGTGTCAATCCATGCAACCCACAGGTTGCAATTTCAGGTGAATTACCCAGTAGATAGAAGTATCCCTGATCTGACATCCAGTCAGATCCATTATCCATATCCATATTTTGGATATGGATAACCTTAAATGTCACAACACAAAAATCTGTGTGGAGAAACTGCACCTGATATCTCAGGAAGAAACCAGAGATGCAGTCAAGCAGCAGCTTCCCTTAGTCTGCATGGGGAGGAAAAAAATCAAACCTAAGACAGGTTTCATATCATTTTGATGCATAATGCACAGGCCAAGTTAAGGTCAGTCAAAAATTATCTCATTTCCTTAGAAGGAGCAGTTAACTACAAACCTGGTGTAAGTTTTGAGTTTGCTGTGAAATCTGCATCTCATGCACAAGTTTGGGGGTTTATTGTGAAATTTCAGCCCCAAGCTCAGGGGTGCTGAAGAAGTCTTCCAGAATCAATTACAGGTCTCCTCTGGAGTTCATCAAAATGCCTAAGGCTGTTTAATCTGTTCAGACCCAAGGCAGTCTCCCTGTTTTAAAGCAAATCTCAAAGCTGAGGACCTAGACTACACTGAGTCCATTGCAGGTGTATTTAAAAGCTCCTGTTCATCACAGATGAACCTGGCAGCCAGTAAATTATGGTAAGGTGGGCATATGCTCACAGCTTGATTTCAGATGTTTGCAAGCAGAAAGGGGATTCTGTTTGGGTCTTTTTATGCCCTGTAAAATGCCAAAGGAACAAAAAGTGTTCCTTGAAAGGAATTCCCCTTGTGCTGGCACAAGGGAAAGCATGAAGGAATTTCACTTTCTCAAGAGACCTTACAATTCCTGCTGGGAGGGGTTAAAGCCAGGCAAACCTGGGAGTAATCTCAGTTCTGTCCATGTCCACAGATGAAAGGCTGAAGTGTCGGTCCTTGCTCACTGTGAGATATTTTGCCTCTAACATAGTACATTGTTTGCTGTTGTGTAGCAAAACCATGAAAGTGCAACATATTAGTTTGATACTTCTGAAAATGTTGACTTACATTTTTCTGTACAAATTTTGCAGAACCCATTTCCTGCATAGAATATGAGCACTTGCTAAAAACTAAAAAAATCCCATCAGCAGCATAGAGATCGGCTCATAAGAGCTGACATTAAGCATCGTGTTTGGATCTCCAAAATGAGCAGAATATTCCTCAAGGACAAATGGCAATCTGTTTCTCTGATAAACATCATAAAGAAAATATATAACTCTTCCTCATAAAATTTTTCTGGAACTAATTGCTGCTGTGTCCAATCCTTTTTTTCATTGCGAACCATGACATAACTCTCTGCCAAATTCCCACTAAGAGGAAAAGAATAAGGAATTACTTGGACTGGATGGAGAAATTACTGAATGAAGTAAAGGAAAAATATGATAGCAAATGGAAAAGGCTTGGATGCAAATGTGCAATGGGATTTGCTGCAGTGGAGGTGCCTTAGGAGCAGCTGAGCTAACACCCTGAAGTGCACATTGACTGGGAGCATGCCCCATGGCTCTGTGCCTAAACCCATCATCTTAATAATTTAAAGCCATTCCTCCTTATCCTGTTACTGCATGCCCTTGTAAAAAGTCTCTCTCCAGATTACTTGTAGTCTCTTAGCAGGAATCATAGTATCTATGAGTGACAGGTCAAGCATTCAGGCATATTTTGTTAAATCTACATTGTTGTGATATACTCCTAATAAAAGCTGTTCTTCCCAACAGTCCCCTCCACCACTCTCTCGGCAGAGGTGACAATGTACAACAGAATCATCTTGTGCACAGGCTATTCCAGCAGCCTCCAGTCTCTGCAAGCATCTCAGAGCTTCCCAAACCTCCCAGGGAGAGAGAAACACTTTTTGTATGCTCTACACATAGGATTTACCAGTTCAGCTTCTCCAGATGGAAACAAAGCTGGGAGAAGAAGTTGAAAGTCTTTATTGACTTGCCAGTATGTGAAAATTTAACCCTTTTAATAGCTTCTTAATTGCCTTGCAATGGCTGCTTCAATCAGAGAGCCACTGTGCTCTCTGTTGTAGCTATAGCAATGAATTGCATTAGTGTTTCTTTCATCTTCTTCTAATTTTTTCTTCAAGCTGAGCCTGCAAGTGGGTGGAAATATATTTATTACAGAGGACAGATAAAACAGCTATGAAGCTTGGGGTCTGATTCTGACTGTGGTGCTGAGTTACTGTCTAAAACCAGGCAAATTATTAAACCTCTCTGCACTGGATTTCCCCACCTGTAAAAAGAGAATAGGGCAGGGGGTAGGATAGATGTGGCGAATGAGGAGAATGACATTAATCTCCCTTAGGATGATGCTATAAAACCTGATGTCTGAGAATCACTGTTCAAGAAATTTTCAGAGGAGAAATATCCTTTAGTGGTGCATATGCAGATATGCTGGCAGATCACAGGAGAGTTAGGACTATTTACAGAAGCTGAAAACCTCTCTTGCTAAATGTTGTTGTCGTTTCATAATCAAGTGAATAGCGAAGAGCAGACTGTAAATTTATGTGCAAACTCCCATCTGTGCCAGAAGAAGAGGAAAGTAATTTCAGAGATGCAAATAAAGCTGCCACACAGCACCTGAACTGTATCAAATTAGTGGCCATTGATACGGGAGTGGGAGATTTTGGGGTTTTGCACTGAACATGTAGAAACGTTCAGTAAAATATATCCTTGTGTTATTATAAATGGAGTTATATCCCTTGCTTTGTCAGGAAGATTATGAAGACTACTAACAGTGGTGTTTACAGCATTAGCTGAGGCAGCTAAGAGGTTTCTATGTTAAATTCCCTTTTCTGCTAAGGGTTTAGCAAGATCACTTAGTCTTTCTGTACCCTATTTTCATGTTACAAATGCTGGTAACAATATAACATCATGGATTTCAATACATTGTAATATATGGGATTGCACTAGGAATTGATTTTCTATTTTGTTACAGCTAATATATTTTCTTTGTCAAACATTTATTCCTCTAGCTGTGAGAATAGGTGTCATTAGGAATAGAAATTTACTGCACAAGGCAGCTTAGCTTTTAGAAATGCCTCAAATAATGAAGTATTTATGCTAAGTGGAAGAAAAAAAGATACCCCAGGTTTTGTGGCTTTCATGCCATGTAGACACCTCACTGCATGTTGGGCAGTATATTACAGCTCGATGAAGTCAGTATTTTAATTTCAGACAATTTTTGAGCAATGAATTTGAATGCTGTTGTGAAATGCTTGTCTCACATTTTACACTGATGTGGCTGCCTAAAAATGATTAAGAAGCACCCAAGCACAAAAATAAAACCTGTTAGGTTCTGTCCAAGTTGCTGCTGGGATTAGTCTAGTGTAATGATCACTTCTGAAGTCTGGAATAATATCAGGGAAGCAAGCCTCACATATTCTTAAATATTTGTGATAGCCAGCTTCTTCTAAATGTTTGCCCCTCCTGCTTCACTTCTCAGGACTTTATTTTCTATAAACATGAGGCTTTCACCAAGACTTTCATGGCAACACTTAGCATTTGAATGACACTTTTCCCTTTCAAGATATTGTACAGATATTAAATAGTTTTCCTTAAACTACGGCAAGAACTGAGAATTGAGAAAACAGTAAGTGTTAATGGAAGTTTGGTGCCTATACTTTATGTCTTTGATAATCACAATTCCTATTGCTGTTTTTCTAATAAGGGAACTAACCTGACCAAATCATGATTTCACCACATCTGTTAAACTGGTTAGTAGTAAGTTCCGTTCCCTATTCCAGTATTTTATCCACATCTCACAGTAGTCACTGGTTTACTACATTTGTAACTTCAAAATGCATTCTCTGTCCTGTATAACCCAAGGTCCTGTTTGTGAAATGCACTAGAAGTGCATTTGTTCAGTATCAGAATTTTCTGATGCTGGTGTGATCACAACATTGGTGACAGCTCTAAAGTGGAAGTTAAATAATTCAAACTAATTTCCTTCGTTGTAAAATATTGACTACCCCAATTCAAAAGTAGACAGAGTCAGCTGACTTGGAAAAAAAAAAGAAGCCTTACTGACACAGAGAAAGCTCTTGGGTTTGTCCTATAGGATCAAAAAATAGGCTTAAAAGTGGATGCAAGCTGCTAACTGAGCATATAAAACACCTGAAAGAACAGTGCTTTAAGATGCACTTTTAGAAGTTGTAGAGGAAAAAAAAATAAGCTTTTAGCGTTGACGACTGTTAGATAAATGTCATTAAAATGTTGTAAGGTTATTGAGATTATTATTCTTTAATACTGCAGTAAAAGACACTAAAAAATGATTTACAGCTCACCTCACTGCAGTGCAGAACTGCCCAAGCAAGCCATGAATAAGCAGCCTCAGCCAGATGAAAGTGTATTGTCATGTGAGCAAGTTCAGAGAGCTCACTAGCTCTGCTGAGCAGCCTCTCCACTCTCTGCACTATTGTGCTTGTGCAGATAACCTCTAATGCATCACAAAGAGAGAGAGGGGCACTGTGACACGTCTGTTTGGTTTAGACCCTCTGGATGATTTGAATAATAACCCTGTTTCTATTAAACATCTGATTTGGGAAGAACACTTGTCTGGTCCTGATCGTGCTGATCCTTCTCTAGCTGAAATGATGGTGCTCTTCTCTCAGAGAGGGCTGTTAGGTGTTCTGTGCAAGCGTGGGTTTCTTGTTGGACTGCGTGGCTTATGTCCTTTTCTCAACCCATAATATTCAGCAAGGTGCTACTATTTTTTAACCTTTCTTCTGCCACTCTCCCTGGCATGGCAGGACCTATCTAAGGTGTCTAACATACCCCTTAGTGTGTTATCCTGGTGAAGAAGCTTGCACAGAACAGCTAGACTTTGCTGAGAGCTGACCCTGACTCTGGTGAAAGTTTCAGTGCTTGCAGATAGTATCCTGCAAGACTTGGATGTCATTGTCTAAAAACATGAAAGAGCAAAGAAAAAAAAGGCGTATTTTTCTGTCTGCTCTGCCCAGTTCCTTTACCAAATGAGGTCTGGCTGCATTCGTTTTGTATCACTTTAGTTGACACTCAACAGATGCAGATGTGTTATTTTTATATACATCTTCAAAACCAGGCACAAACAGAACTGTGTTGTGTTCACCAGGTAGAAAATTAGAGATGACATGTAAGTCTCTTAAAGGGACTAGATTTTGCAATCCAAATTGCCCTTGCAGCCTGAGGTGGTGGGGATGGGTGTGCCCAGGTCTCTCTATAGCCCAAAGTGGTCGGCAATGCCTGGAGTGAAGATCTCCATGTACTTTATAGCTGGGCTAACAGCCAACAGCCAAGCAGCAAAAGTATGTTTTACAGAGCCAGAAATGTTATCAAAGTTGTGAGCTCAAATGCAGCTGTTACCAAGACCTGTCTCTTAATTTGAAATGTTTAGGAAAGATCACTGAAGTCAGCTCTCATGGCATTTTCGTTTGCTAATGGAGTAATCAACATATGTAGAGCATCAGCCACAAAATCTTTCATTCAATGAAAAGTGTGCTCAAAAAGTCTCTTGTCTGAGATCTATAATCTCATTTTAATTAGCAATGCACATGATTACTCCAATCAAAGCAAGTCAGTGGCAAACATTGCCATCTGCATTCATCGTTAACATCAGCCAGCAAGATGACAGACTCATTTTAAGTCAGTATGTGGGCTCTGGGGTGCAAATGTCTGTTCAAGGACAAAGATCATTGTCCTACTTTCTACTCCTTAACTTTTGAAGGACAGCCTTCATCTTAGAACTTGCCAAATAGTGGAGCATTTCCAGGTCAGCATCCGGGAATGTTTTGCATCAGGGATGCGAGATTCTTGCTTATTCTCTGTAACAGAAGATACTGTCCCTTGTTTTGGGTGACTTAATTATGCCTGGAATCAGGATTACAGGATGCCTGCCCAGTATCCAGCATGGCCAACTGTTTGGTAAGGGGGTTTGAGCTGTTGAGCAGCTTCCATGGCAAGGTGCACAATTAATCAGTGAATTTTTAGGACGACTGTTGTGGTAAAACTCCGACTGCTGCCTGCTGCCAAGGGCAGTGCCCACAGGATGATGTGTTGTGTGCCTGTTTGTATATGCACTGCCGTCTTCCAGGGATCCGGTGTCACCAACTGGTTAAGAAGAGGTGTCTAATGACACTTCACTGCTTCTGGATTTATGAGCTGCACTTGAGAAGCAGCAGATGACCTGGTACCAGTAAGAGTCCTTTATGAACATAAATATTTAATAAGATGTAATCAGGTTTTTTAAATAACTTTTCCACTGCTAAGGCATTAAATTTTTCCAAAGGGTACTTGCATTCTAAGAACATTTACCAAAAAAAGGCACAAGCATAAGTAAGCTTATGGATTATGTAAAATTGAGCAGTCTTCATCCTCAGAGAAGGGAATTATCTGGGCATTTCTGAAGATGTTAGTACAGGAGTTTAAACCCTTTAAAAGAAGACATATTTCAAACAGCTTTTTTCCTCCTCCTGAACCAGACTTGCCATGCACAGTTGGTGCTTATGAGAGCTTTAAATTATTTTGGTTGCATAGTCACAATTCTGATAACTTCTTTTAAAGTTCTCCTCATTATGAGACATAGCTTTGAGTGTTTTATATCTACCCATAAAACTGCTACAATCATTCGTTGCAATTACACTAGAATGCGCAGCAATTAATTACATCAAATCTTTCTCACAAAAGTGTTTACCAGTGAAAAGATTGCTATGGTTTTCTTTTGGACAATGAAAGATTAGGAATTATTAGACACCTCTTGAGATTTTATTGATGTAACATTTCTGCAGCCAGGATTATGGTCATATTGTTTTACCTGTAGGAAATAAACATCAATTCTTGACAGGCATGATCTTTAAACAATATTTTACATGGGGAAAATATTCCCAAACATTTTTTTTTGTAAGAAACCAAGACCTGGATTTTTAGCCAGGTAACTCCAATGAGTGACCTGCACTGGCTGGGATTCATGTGCAGGGTCTTGCCCTCAGAAAGTGGGGTGCATCTACCCTGGTGTAGGTGCCAGGCATAGGACTGGAAGGCATAGGCTGAAATTGGTATGAGATTTTACCATTCACTTTCTCTTACAGGAAAAAAAAAAAACAAAAAAGAAGAGGCTTCTGTAAAGACTAACTTCAGAGTGGAAAGAGTTTTCCTCTGAGTAGGACCTTTCCCTTTGGAAAAGAGAAAGGGTTACCTGTGACATAAAGTACGATTAATTGTTCAGAAGTAAACATACCCAGACTGATCTAATCACCTGCCTTCCTGTCTTTATTTCCTTTCACAGAGCTATGTTTGACTATGACAAGAGCAAAGACAGTGGCCTCCCAAGCCAAGGACTCAGTTTCAAGTATGGGGACATCCTTCACGTCATCAACGCCTCAGATGATGAATGGTGGCAGGCGAGGAGGGTCACTCTGGAGGGGGACAGCGAGGAGATGGGAGTTATACCCAGCAAGAGGAGGTGAGTGCTGCCTCCTCCTTCTTACCTCCTTGGCCATTATCTTAAAATATTCCATTTTTTTTTCCAAAGATGGGGTGTGTCAATATACTGAAACACTGGGGGCAGTAAAGAAAAATCCCACAGGTATTTCAAGAGTTAGAAGACACAATTTTTTTGTGAGATTTAAAGCATTCAGGCTGTTTATAACTGTACTGAAAAGAGACTCAGAAGGTGACTCAGTTACTAGTAACTTCATAAAGAAAGGGGAAAAGAAGGCGAGATCGCCATCTACTAAAGAACTTCAGCAAGAAAAGGAATCACCAGAACCCGAGTCTGGGAATTCACTCTGAATTTGAAGTGGAGCACATGTTTTAATGTCAGGGTGATTAGCCATGGCATCAAACTGCTGAAGGATGTAATGAATGTCTTGACATTTTCAAATCAAGACTGTATGTCTTTCTTTTGAGAGGGTAATAGAATTAAACTTCTCAGCCTGTATGATGTAAAATATAATGGTCATCTTTGGCTTTGAAATCTGTTAATTTAGTCTCTGCCTGCCTGGAAACTGATGGATAATCAATATCACAGTAAATTTTTCATATAGTGTAAATGAAGGAACTTTCATCTGCTCTCCAAGCTAAATTTGAATCTTTGTGTGTCTGTGGTGAATTTGTGGTGACTGTTGGAGAGAGAGCAGATATCCGAATTTCCCTCATTGTTTGTATTGTTTATTCTGCCTAGATGCTTTTGTAAAATTGGCCACAAGTCTCTGATAGTATCAGAACTACCACACAAACCAGTATAACTTCCTGGCTCTCTTGATAGTTGCTATGGAAAGGTCAAGAACTGAAAGGGTAGGAGGAAAATGAAATCTGTCAAAACATATTACATTTCTCTTTTGCAGCAATGCCATCATACTGAGTATAAACTTTCTATTCCCAGCTATTTCAGCTTTAGCACTAGTGTAAAAATGATCATGGCCATTTTTTATAGCAGGGAACGGGATGCCTGATGCTCCTGTGAGCATCTGCTGTTGTTTCAAGAGAATTGGCCAAGGTACTAATAGAGTTTATGGTACTCATTGTTCTAAATCATGTAAAAATAAACTGAAAGGCCATCAAATACCTTGTTGACATGAGCCCTGAAAGGTCCTTAATTTCTCTTATGATCCTGTTTGAATAGCATCCACACCTGTTTTTTCAGCAAAGAGCAATTTTGGAGTTGTGTAACAGATAGAAATAAAAGGTAACGTTGTAAGGTTAGGTTAGAACTTTCAGGATGGAAAATGTGCCCATTAACCAGACTTAGTCTCTAGATATTGAAAAAGGAATACTTGCCTGCTATTCATTGCTGCAGTAAACACTGCTGTAATTACATGATTGGACCATACATGGGAAGAGAGAGGAGTTTATTTAATGCTCAGGGAAGTATGTGCACAAAGCTCACTCCTGTGTGGTGCCTGCTGTGAAAAGGTGCAAAAAGCTGTCATACATAATAAAACAACTACAGAGGAGAAAAGGACAAAGCAAAGCAGCTAATTAAGATGTGGAATTGTATATCCTGTAAAATGGAAAGGTGGTGTGTGCCTAAAGCTTATTGGGTTACCCACACAGTGGTGTTTTCAAGGACAAAAGATAGAGGTTCTCTAGTCAAGGTCAGACATATAACAGAGCCCAGGAATAAGATGTGGCTTAGGAAACACTTGGAGAAGAGAGAATAAAAAATTCTTTTTTAAAAAAAGAGACTATATGAAAATAGAGTGGTTAGAAGCTAAAAATAAGAGTCTTGAATTTTAAAAGATGCAGGTATAGTTATCCTGCTCTCCACTTGTCATCTTTATTCTTCACTAGTGAATCTGAGGGGCCTGGAAAAATCAATGGCATCTGATTTTCTGTCTGCATTAATGTAATGAAACACCTGAGCTGGAGTGAGAGGAGGTTGCTGTTATTTCATAAAAGGTTTCAGTTGCACAATATTATTTTTTCCACTGCACTGAAAAGTGAGTATTGTTTCCGTTCTGTGGGTTCTGGATGGTTCCTCGGCGCCTGAGACTGATGTGCTCTTGCCAGCATCTTCTGCAGTCATTTACACCACCCAAGGGGAGGATGAGCAATCAGTGCACACAGGGCTGAGTTACAGAGAATAAAGCTAATCATACTCGCCAGATTGTGCTAATTCAGAGTTAAATTTCCTCTGCAGGTGTGGGTTATTGACTGTAAGAGGATTAGTCTAAAACAGAGTTCTCCTGGAATTCATTTGACCAAATACAGGCAGTTACAGCATGGAAATCCTCATTTAAGCTGTTGGCTCCAGGATGCCATGTCTCTCATACTTTATATGGGATTATTTCTATAGGCATTGTTTGGTACATAATACAGCATATGTTGTATCTAGCAGTAAAATATTGTGATAGAAAGAAAGGAAGGAAGAGAAGAGCATCTGTAGCTGTTTGTTGGGCTTGTCCTGCAAGCTAAATTGGCCATGATGTTGTAAATTAATTTTTATATTTGTCTTATATTTTTCAATCCCCAATTCATTTCTGTTCTCTTTTTTTAGGGTCTTGGGGGCTTAAGAGGGTTGGAAGGGTTTTCTTTTGTGTTTAGATTCCTTTTTGTGCTTGTGGAATGCTATCCTGCAGTACTGTAACTTTATTTTTTGCACTTTGGGTCAGTGAGAGGCTACACAGATCCACAAATTATTAGTGCCAGGTTGTCTTTTAGCTGTCTGTTCTACACCTGTCCTACTTCTACTTCCCTAAACTTCTGTCCAGCAACAGCTAAGGTACAATTCCTGTTTCCCATAAGTGAAATCATTATGGAATAGCTCTGAAAACCACTGACCACTTCAATTTTATTATATATATATTTTTTTTTATATATGTATATACGTGTGTATATATGTATGTATATATTTATATAAACAGACAAAGTCCTAACAAGTACATCATATTTCTTCTTTGAGATGCTGTGTAATGGCAATTGCTGTAATTGCTTTCCATGTGTTTAGGGTTTTTAATTTTTTTACAGGAGAGCCCATCATACAATGATATTTTACCATAAGCTGATTAGAGAAATTGGGAATGATTATTCAAGATTCCTTACTCTTTTCCTCCTCTATGACTTATGTGCTATACCAGAAAAAAAACATAATTTAGAATTATAGGGGAGCTGCCACTCATCAGTCTCTCCAGGTTTTGGGGTACATTACCAGACTTTGCCTCTTAGTGATTTAATAGAGTTTGAAAGCTTTTTTGTCATTAGATTTCAGTGCTTCTGCCAACATGTGGATTTGTTGCCTTGTTTATAGTTATATTGCCAAGTCTGGCTTTAAGAGAGAGTTTTGTAGGGCAGCACTGCAGTGGAGAGGTGTTACTGAAAGAAGCAGCACAAAGTGAGGGTGGCCCCAGGTTTCTCCACTGATCCATGCAAGGACCAAATCTCATGGAGCAGTGAGCCAATGGCCTCCGTGGAGATTAAAGAAAATTAAATATTAAGTATCCTGCAGTTCTTAAGTATAATTACAACCATTTCTACATCTGAAAACATTTTGTCCATTTGTCAGTGTGTATTTATTGCCTGACTTAGCTGTTGTTCTCAACCATAGGACTGCGTAGCTGGTTGGGTAGAACCCGAATATAAAGAGATACAGTTGGTGTGGTATTATAACATGTTGGTGCTGGGAAGCACAGGACTTCAGCATGAGAGTTCTGCAAACCACTTCAGTTGTGCTTTAACCATCACCAAATAGTCATTATATAGTATTAATTATTCAACATTTCAGGCCAGATTTCTCTTGTTTCTCTATCTGCCCGAAAGGTTTATCCAAGCTATGTTTAAGGTGACAGCACAATTATATCAGGCAGGGTCTCCAAGGTGAGGAGACATAACCATCAGCCCTGTACCAATGTCTCAGGCAGCCTGCAGGGCACTATGGTTACAAGTGTCAAGTGCTCCCTTACCATGGAAAATTGCTATTTATACTAGAACGACCAAAGAATTGGATTTACACTGGATTTTTTTTACATTGGACAGATAGGTAGATTTAGATTAGAGCTTCCACATAATCTGTGTTATCGTGAGAATTTTTATTTGTCTCATTGCCCTTCTTATTATCCATATTTAAAAAAATCAGCTTCCTCTAAAGGGGCAGGAGCAAGCTGAGCAGCCGATGTCCAAGATTCCCTCCCTGTGGAAACACTCACATTAGATAAAGGCAATGAACAAAATGCATGAAACCAACATGCATATGTAAGAGTGTATTTCATTCCTAGACAGATGCTCCAGTTCAATAGTAAATAGATTTTCATTTGCTGTAGCATTGATTTTACACCTCCAGTTCTCTTTTTCCCTGCTGAGTCTCTGCACAGGGACAGGCTCCTACATTGCAAGCCCGCCACAACAGCAACCTCCCACCTCACAAATGTCAAGCCTCAGTATTTTCTGTGGTGTGTGTGTATCTGCTTGACTTGAGTCTGTGGGTCTGGAATGCAGCCTGAGATTTCACACAGATTGCCCCAGAATGGCTGAGCATACATTCTCACCACTCTTACTACTGCTCCCTCTGCACAGAGAACAAGGATTTGGCCTTAAAACACTGGAATAATTACACTAATCTTTCTGCTGTCCTTCAGCTGTGCAGTCACAAAACTGCTGTCACACTGGACATCATTCTAAGATACCCATTTTCAGGTAGTTTAGGTACATCTGACTGCCAAATAATATTCAGCTTGTATCCCTGTTTCTACCAGCTGTAATAATACCAGCCCGATACTTTTGTTCTCAAATAGACGACATTCTCCCCACAAGTACATGTAGCCATGCTCTCCTTTCAGAGCAAAGTGGAGGGAAAAGAACATAAAACCAGTGTTTCACAAACATTTAAGGACAAGGAACAAGAGGTTTTCCCAGCACAGAAGTCCCTGTGGGTGAAAAGCCAACTTAAATTTGTTGTTCTGCTCAGCTTGGCAGAAGGGCATGTTTATCCACTCAAATGATTTTTATTTTTAATGGTTTCCTATAAATCCTCTACTTTTCTAAATGTTAATTAAAATTAACGTTTTAATCCTTAGATGATAAAACTTTTTAGCATGGCATAATCAGGTAATCTTTGTTTAAAATAATTTGTCTATCTATACTCACTAATCTAATTGGAAAAAATTTAATATGGAATGAAATTTGTAGGTATGTGTAGGTATAAACTTCTTCCTGTGCTCTTGCAACGATGTGAAATTTCTGTGCTGAAGGAAAACAGCTGCTAGCTTTTAAACAGAATAAAGTTGTGCTACAATTTTATGAGAAGTCACTTCCTAATGTCATTAGGTCTGCTCTTCATAAATATTGACCAGATGCTGAGCTGCTTTCTGTAAGCAAGCCACTGCAGATGGAGACCTGAACCAGAGCACGTCCTCTGCTACTGAAAAATGCATGTTTGGTGCAAAAATGCCACTTTAGGAATGCTCTGCAAGAATTTTGAGAATGGGAATCTCTTGGTAAGCTCAGGTCTCATCTCGCAGAGGATGGAAGCAATAAAAAGCTATGAACTGAGACCACATATTTGAACTATGAATAGTGCACACATATTTTCACTTACCTTTCACTTGACAGTCAGGCAAAACAAATATTGTGCAGCTGACCTGGAAATGGTGAAGCAAGACAAGAGACATAGCAAGGTCTTTCAAGTATCCATTTTACATTGCTTTCTTGTATTTGCTAACTCTCCTCACTACAGTACTCATGCTGGATTTGGAAGTCTGTTTCATGCTGCAAAACACCTCAGTGCCAAATCTGTGCAAATTAGGGTACCATTTTATTCATTCTAGAAACAAGTTTGCAATGGGCATCTGTGTTCTACATCAGTGATGATCACTGTTATTGAAGATTAAAGCATTTCTCACTTGATATTCTACCTCACCACTGTGAAGACTGATTAGTGCTTTTAGGAAGACACTGACAAAATTCCCAGTGGTCCAGCAGTGTGTGATCATAGTTCATGTCTTGTTGAGTTATACCTGATTTTTTTCTTGTTTGCAGCACTTATAAAGAACTGAGTGTCTCATTTTGAAAAATCCCACAGGCCCTTTTTCCACAACTGTGTGTGCCCAGAAACACAAAAGCAGATAGACATTGCAGAGCAGTGAGCATTGCATCCCTTTAACAAGTTAAGAAGAGTAGAAAGAGAAGATTAAGAAATTAAGAAATTAAAGTTAAGGAATTAAGAAGAATAAGAAGAGAACAATATCCTAAAGAACTGCAATCTTGAACTTACTAGTGAGGGAATACTGAAAGTTGAACTATATTTTCAATGTGCTGCTCCACTTCTCTAGCTTTCCCTGGGAAGAAAAGAGTGAATCCTGACCATTTCTGAAATAAAAAGGGCCCAGAGGTGTCTGCCAGCAGGAATGTTTTCTAGAGAAAGTGATTATACAGAGTATATTCCAACTGTCCCGGATCTCAGATGATCTTAGATAATTTCCCTGTGCACAGCAGTGTTTCTGCACACAGCTATACTGGGAGAGTGGGTGGGAAGATGGAGGTGAAATCCCCTGAGTTGTGCTAGGGTGATGCTGTCTCCACATAGGATTCAGATCTTTTCAGCTCCAGTCATGTTTGAATGCTGTATGTAGGTTTCTTTGAACATTTCTTGAAACCTGAGTTTCAGTGACCCTTCAGGCACTTTTGAAAATGGGACTGAGCCATGAAGTTGTTTTGGAAATACTAGCCATGCTTCCTTACCCCTTAGGCATAGCTCTGTCAGGCAAATACATAATTAGAAAGGGTCATGGCAGCAATGTGTACATCAGGTAAGTCAGGGTTGCAGGTCTGGACCCAGCAAATCTGGGAGAAAGGAGTCCTCTCCTTCACTTCATGTTTTTGTACAACTCCCCATATTCCTGCTTTGTCCAGTGGTGGTGATAGAAAACTGGTTACTGTGTTAAGTGGAACATTTCTTTCTTTAAAAGCAGTATCTTCAGCTGGTGGATCAAAATGTTCAAGTGATGGTCAGCTAAACCAATGCAAGGAATTTACACTCATATGCTGTTTAGACATTCACAGTGTCAGCTGCTGCAAATAACCCTTTGGACCTAAACTCCTTTCTTCTTGGGGAAAAAAAGTCAAGCTTATTTTTCCTTAAATATAAAAATTATAAACCTGCAAAAAAGTGGTAGTGTTAGTGTTCCTTTAAAAAGTGCCTTTTCTAAGAGCTGGATCAACAAATCTAAAAGAACAGAGATTCAAAACTTTGTGTCTTCACCAGTTTAGTTCCCTTTTTAGCTCTGTCTATGGCAAAAAATGTCCCAGTACCTCAGATGAGAAATTCTAACGTCTTAGTTCAAGGAAGTCCTGCACTCTGACTGTTTCAACAGAGACTGAATCTTTAGAGAACCAAAGCTAAATTCCAGGAATCCCCCAGAGCATGTAAAACTAAAGCTTTTCTGAAATTTAGGTTCATTCCTTCAGGAAAAAGAGAGGTATATTCCTAATACCAGAGCAACCCAGTGCCACAATGCAAATTCCAGACCAAAGACATAAAGCCAATAGAGCACCTGAGCTGAAAAACTTTAAGACTGTATTATAAATTGAGCAAACCCACTTATTTTGTCCTTGCCTTTTTCTTACAGCTGGCCCATTTTACTGACAGTTCAGGCAGCAACAGTAATGTAGTCAGCCCAAGACACAGAACACTTCAGCTTGTAATTTTACATTTCAGACAAATTATAAGTAACTGAGAACAGTTTTATTGTGGAAGGTGTCATGCAAATTCTAATGGGAGGCAACATTGTGTGCTACCCTTAATACAGTGCCAGATGATGAGATGTTTGGAACATTCAGTAGGCATGCTGAGCACATATGAACATTGTTGTTATGTTTCCCTGAAGGACTAATGGCATTACTTAAATACTTCTCAAAGCAACGCAGAATGTTTCTGCGGCTCCTCATCTGTCTACTATGCCTCTAGAAAGCAGCAATGCCTCCATGGCTGCTAATGCAATTATGACAAACTCCATAAATAGGATTCGCTCTTCAGGGTTAATTTCCAAATTTCTTTAGCCAGGGAATAAGAAATTAAGTTAAACGCAGATGTTTTAGGAAGTTAGGCAGGGCTGGAATGAGTTTAAATGTTAACACAGATTAATAAGTAGAATATTGTGTTCATTTGTGCTAATTATTTCCTCAGAAGGCATCCATCCAATTTAGGCAATTACACAGCCTCAATCCTATTTAGGCAATTACACAGCCTCAAGTCTTCATTTCTTACCGGTACTACCAAGGGACTTCATCTGCTAGTTCAAGTTTGAGACTGTTCATGTGTTTTTAATAACATAGATTTAGTTTGAAAGATGCACTTGAGCTGTTTCCATGTGAATATTCCACACTTACAGAGAAATTCATTTGATCTAAATTTAAACTGTAGCTATAGTAACCAACGTTCACCGTGTTTCAGGAAGGCATATATAATCCTACTCAGGCACAAGGAAACATGCTGTGTTAATTATCATTCTATCAAAACACTAGAGTTTGTATTTTGGAAAATAATTGTCAGAAATTATGAATTCTTACTACCCAGACTTGGAAAGCAAGAGATTTGCAGGAATGTATTCTAATGTCTCTTATAAGCCAGCTTTGGGGTATTCAATGGAGATTTCCTAGAGCAATTTCCAGTCTTAGACAAATAAGGTTAGTGTTTCAGTTTCAGGTAGATGATCAGATTTTTTTTACTTGAGCCAGTCAGTGATAGATTCTGTCGATGATTTTGCAAAGGTAGGAAACATCACTTACACAGTAATGCCATATTAATCAAGGTGAGTAAGGACATGCCCTTGTTTTATTCCTCTGACCGTAGAACTCTAAATGTTGCCTGATTTTTGAACAGCTTAAATCAGAGAAATCAGAGCATACTTTTCCCTGGCTCCTCTGTCTGTTGAGAGGCAGTGCTGCTCTGCTGGTGTAGGGCAGCCAAGACTCCTCAAACCCAGTCTCTCATTGCCAGAAAACCGCTGCCGGGCTGAGGAAGCGACCTCTCCTTTCCAATGTACAAAATTTGCTTTAAATGTTTACTTTAGGTACAGTAAGCTGCCAGTGGTCTTGGGAGAGCAGGTATCCAATGTTTCATACAAAATGCTGCTATGATCAACGTGTGTTTCTTCGTTTGTGTTTTCCCCAGAGTCGAAAGAAAGGAGCGCGCACGTTTGAAGACGGTGAAATTCAACGCGAAGCCCGGTGTAATTGATGCAAAAGGGGTACGTAAACAGTGAAACCTTCTGAAATTGCACTTTACAATTGTTTTACCCAGAGTAGAAAAAAGAAATAGCAACATAAGGACTATTTAGGTTGTTGCAACCAAAACCTGCACTCTAGTGAAATGTAGATCAGGGATTAGTATGATATAATCTTTGAAATAATTAAATATTCTTTTTATAATAATACTGAATGACAGTACCTCCTAAGGGGAAGATACTAAGAAAATAAAGAGCATTCTGTGATAGCTGTGATTTTAGTTAAATGGTGGATAGAGAAGAAAAGACTTTAAAAATGAATGCTGATGGATAGCAGTTTATTGAAATAGGACCAGAAATTCCCTGGCTTCACAAGCTGTTAAATCACAAACCAAAGGTTGTGAGTTAACAAGTCCTGGATAGAAAAAACTGGGTTTGGGGTGTTCTGCTTTGAAGTTGTGACAGACATTGAACACAGGTGTGTTTTACACCAGACACAATGACCAAACAACACAAAAAGTGCAAGTTCCACTCCACCAGCACTGCCTGGACAGAACAGCATTCCCGCTGTTGCCGCTTCACAGAGCTGCTTTATTGTGCTCAAATCAGCAGTTCTTGTTAGCCTGATGGCCACTATCCTGTCTGGTGCCATCTGGCTGGCAAGTATTACAGCATGAGAAATGCCCACAGTCCTGCCTATCAAGGTATATTTTTCTGCTGAAGTGTATCTTGCTGATATAGCAGTCGTGAATATTTGACATTTGTAGGGATTTATTGTTGAAACCACCCAGTTGGCATGTTTGGAATTTACAACTGGAGGCTTCTGTGAGCAAACTAGGAGACAGAGATTCAGCAGCCATGAGGGAAAAGTCCTGCTTGGCTGCAGAAAACAGAGCAGGGCCAAAACTGTGTGATGAGCAGACACAGCCATAGGTAGGTACTAGCAAGGGAAATAAAGTGGTTCAGCAGGTCCCTTCCAGACCTGCTGTTTCTGTGGTCTTCTCCCTAGTTTGACATTCTCATTCTTAATCTCTTTTTCCTTCAGTTTCCCTCCATAATAATAATACTAATAATTCCCTTAGTCTGTACTTTCGGACAGATTAGCAGGGTAAGAAATTCCTCTTCCTGTGGACACAGTTCCTAGCACAGGGGTTCCCAAGTCTCTGTGCACCCACAAAAAAGTATTTCACACCTGCAAATACTTCCCTGTTACTGCTCTACAGAACAATTCCTGAATTCAATGCAAGTGCAGAATTATTGTGCAGGCTAAAACAAGTTTTCCAGATTTATAAGGCACATAGAACTGTACATTATTTGCACTTGCAGATAACTTGGTAAAAATATATCATAAAATGCACTAAGAAAATACTGATTCATCTCACAGCATTTCTTCAGAAGTCAGAATTCTGGTTTTTAGTTTGAAATGATCACTCTTCTCTGCAACTCTGTCTATTAATGTTGCCACTTATTTTGAGAGATAATAAGGTTTATATTGCCAATGAAATCACTTCTTAAATGTCTATTTCCCATATATAATCAAAGCTGCAGGGGAATAATTCATTCATATAACTAATGGTCCCTTTTCAAGTGATTCTGTCAAGAATTTAATTACCTCTTGATTCCCCAAACTGTTTTTCCATTTTTGTCATCAGTGTAACATTAATCTTCCAGCCACTCAACATCGGTGTTTGATTCAGTGTTTAGGAAATTGTGTAATTACAGAGCAAGACCACTGTAGCCTTTTGGGACAAACCTTGCACATGAAATGAGGTATTTGAGTACACACATATGGATGTGGATTTTAAGTGTCACTATTTCCATTTGGACTTTCAGTGTCCAAAAAGAAGTGGTGTAAAATGTCTAGGAGTCCATGCTTTACTTTATTTTTTTCAGCTTTGGAAGAAATTCAGCCCAGGGCTGCGGTAGACCCAGGAAAACTCTTTTGTTTCAAAATCAAGCTGAAATTCAGATAGTAATGAGCTTAGGTGGGTCTGTGGCACTTTTGGCTCATACATTCATGACTGTGTGGGCAAGTGTAAAGGTCTTGGTTTACTCTAAACATTAACCTGAGAGAAATCTTTTTGTGGAATATTTCTAAATTTGGCCAGGAGATGTGCATGGAAGCATATAATAATAAACCACAAAATAACCCAAAAACAAAACAAAAAACACACAAGAACACCACAACCTGAATACAGAGAAACCTTGGGGGTTTTGAACAGGTGATGGTGTATCTTACTGCAATTTTACCAAAATCATCTCACTAGCCCTAACTCCTTTCTTTCCCTGCAGAAGCAACGGTCAAGAGCTAATAACCCACAGCAAAGGTTTCCTGAGATAATACCAAAATCTTATGCATTTCCATCTGTTTATACCTCATTTTTAATCCCATATCTGGAGATAAGATGCAAAGAAAATGTTTCAGATAGGGTGACATTTGCAGTTGATCAGCTCCTTGTGTCTCACTGAAAAGGTGTTTAAGAATGTTCAGCAATATAGTTGACATACCTGTTTGTAGGAAGAGCTAAAAGATAATCTTTCCAAAGGCCCAAAGTTCCTCTTTTTCAGGCTAAAAATGTATGTTACTTGTATGTTACTTCATCTATAAAATTAGTTGAGCACTTCTTAAAAATGTGATTTAGACTATAATATGACTTCAGATTTGTTTCACTGGACTCCTCCAATCCATGCCTTGTGAAATTAAGGTCTACAAAATCAGAATGGATACGGAAACAGGGAATGTGAATCAAAGTTAGGGAGCTCTAGGGAAACCTTCTGGTCTCAAGTTTAAATAAGGCCACAGATAGTACCTTTCCCTGCATAATTAATGCATAATTAAATTCCCATGCCCATTTTTACAGAATATTGCATAAAAAATAAGTAAGTTCAAAAGGAATTAGGTAGGTTAGCAAGTAGTGAAAATAATGACAACTTTAAAGCTTTCGTCATGTACCTCAGAACATATTAACTGCTGATTTCAATAAGACATATTATAAAAGGGAAAGGATCATATTACTTCTACTTTTCCTTTTAAACATCTGTCATTGGACTGTGCCAAAAAGCTCCTTGGCTAACTGAATCTCTGGCTTAATCCAGAAGGGGTACACTTCTTTCATGTTCTGTTTATTCTGTCCCAAAGAAGTTTATTTGTTCTGGCTCACAGACATCACCAGAGTCCAGGCCCCGTTAACACTTTTAAAGATACCAGACCAGAGATGGTAACATCTATGTAGTAAGGAAAAGACCACAAACACATGGATAAACAGTTTCGTTTCACCAAGCAAAGATTGTGCTTCTATTGTGTTGACCAGGTTCAGCCTCTGACTTCATTCTTATAGTTGTTGTAGTGAATTTCAGCATTCTAATTTCTAATTGTTACTGAAAGAGCTGGTGCATCAAATCCACCACTACACTGCTTTGGTTCCCTACAGCCACTCTCTGCTGCAGCAAAGGATGGGGTTTCCAGGACACTGGAAGCATTCAAAAAAGAAAAAAAAATAGATAACACAGTTGATTTCCTAAGCATTTGCTTTCTCAGTGTTTGGGGCTCACTGATCTATGGATAATCAATGGAAAATGGAGCAGCCCAAAGGTTTATGTCTGATGGTTTTGCTCGAGGAAGCCAAAGAAGTTATGTAAGCACAAACTCCATTAAAAAGTATGTTTTATGCTATGTTGAACTCAAGATCATATCCCAAGTACCTTCTGATGCTCACCTTTGCAGCAAAAGGAGCAGAGCGTGTGAGTAGCTGTGAATAGGGTTATGTCTCTACCAAAACAGCATACTGAATTCTTGGGAACTCTCCCTACCACAGGCTTCAGACTGAACAAAAATAATCTTTTTCCTTTTCTAATCCTAAACCCTACAGTTGTTGAGGACTTTTCAGATTTTTTAGTGAATCAGAGTGTCAAGTGACAGAAATATTGCAGGGGGGAAAGAGATTAGCCAGTAATCTACTTTTTTTCTTAGCTGTGAAATTACAACAGCTCTTTCAGGAGACAAAAATAGCACCTTTTGCTTTTCTCCCTGTCGGATCGCATACAACTTCCTTAACTGGCTCTTGAAAATGTTCTGCAGTTGAAATTATAGCTCTTGGAAAGACTTTTAGCAACACCTCAGTTTTACTATTATTTATGGGTGTTGCCTGTTTCCAGAGATGTGTTGAAATATCAGGAAACATGTCAATAAAACTTAATTTTATGCAGAGAACTGTTTTTTTATACCACATGCCTTTTCATTTCACACCTCATCTGGCCAGTGACTCCAGAATATTATGTACAAATACTCTATTTCATTTCCCAATGAAATGAAAGTGATGTCTCCCACAATTTCCATTTTTAATGTGTGTGTCAGGGTGTGGGGAGATACTCAGCCCATGTTTACTGAGAAGCATTCCCAGATGTGTGCCTACCCTAGTGAGGCTGCTCGTCAGGGATAAGGTGCCTGCCAAGAAAAGGGACTGCCCCATCCCTCCAAAGCTCCTTCCAGCTCTGCTGCTCATCAGCAGTGCAGGTCCTGGGCTGTGACCACACTGCTCCTCCACTACCCATTAGGGTTTTTTCTATTCACTTCACTTGTCATCCACAGTTCTTTTCAGATTCCAGTCAGATCACCTGCATCACACTCAGCCAGCCTCTTCAGTTGCCTCTGAATTAATTTATTAAGACAGTCAGAAGTTTGACAGAATTTAATTGTGGTTGTAGAGACAGCCACAACACTCAGAGTGTTAGCCACAACACTCAGTCGGTAAAATCTCAGAAGGCTTCAAGCATCAGCACCTTGTTATCTAGAAGTCTCTCATACCTTTTCTATGTAGCCTCCCATGGGCAGCTCCACACAACTCTGGCTCTTCCCCTCCTTCTTCTCTCTTCTTTCTGTAGTTCCATCTTGCTCCTTCCTGTCCCTAGCACAGCCATCTAACCCTGTCTGTCCCTCACCTGACTTCCTGTCCCTTCCTCCTCACAGCAGGGCCAGTTGACTCCAATCAATGACAATGCTCTCAGACACATGGTGTGACTCTTGGGGTGTCCTGTGCAGGGCCAGGAGCTGGACTCAATGATCCTTGTTGATCCCTTCCAACTCAGGCTATTTTATGATTCTGTGGTTTTCTCTCTGTTGAATTTAAGTTCTGTCAAAAGCTTTAAGACGTCCAAAATGGGGTAACATTGGGTGTCATGGAAGAATCTGATCTCAGCATTGTTCTTGTTTGTGGAACAACTTATTTCTGGGAGGAGATGACTTCTTCCCACATAGAAGTGTGCTGATTTTAACACCAACACGAAATTAAACTCCAAATAAGCCACTCCCACTAGATGACTGCCAGTAAAGGGCACCCAGCTTTTCCTGCTGAATCCACACACCCCAGGGATGATGTGTGTGGTATAGACCAACAACTTGGTCACACACTCACAGCTCTAATGTCCACCCCCCTCTCTGTAGGCAGGACAGGGAGGAAAACCTGAATCTCATTTGTCCAACTACCCTTGCTTTTTTGTGAGTTTTCACATCCTCCACAGCTCTGTCTTCACACTTCATGATGGAGCTGGTGCCAGGCAGTGGATGCTGGCTGGACTTTTGGATTGCCCTGAGCCTGCAATATTGGGCTGCCCTGACCACTCCCCTTGAGCTGAACACTTTTTGCTCAGCGTTTCTCCAAGGTGCATTAGGAATAGCACTGTCATCAGCATCTGCTTCACTCCTGTGCTGAAGTCAGCAAATGAAATTCAAATGATAAAATAGCACATAGCAAGAAAAATTTAGCTGTACGGATTCTTGTTCCAGCTTATCTTGAGGCACTCCACAAAGACATGCAGTAATTTCATAATAATACCTGTTGGGTCCAGGTACAGTCAATAATAAAGGAAAATAAGTCTTCAGTTTTAATTTATGTCATGGTAGCAGTGTTGGCTCTGGTAGGAAACTAACAGGTATACCAACTTTAAGGTTGGTATACCTTAAAGAATCTGGGTTTTTAAGAAGGTGAGTCAGTTCTAGAAATTGTGAAAAAAACACTGTCAGGTCAAACTGGAGGCTTATACCCAGCTGAAGTGAAGAAATATGTTTCCGTAGCTTTCTTTGAAAAATTCAGTAAAAGTAGAGTATTTGACAAAATTTCTTTCAACTTGAAAGAAAATATTAAAGCAAAAAAATCTTTGTGTCTGTTTTCCATATTTCATTTTGTTGAGAAGTACCAAGTGGGTTAGGTTAGAGATTTTGAGAAATAAAGGAATTGTCATTGAATTTATCCAGGTCATGAAAAAAAAATCTGCCTCTTGGCATCTTGTCACTCAAAGAAAATACTAATAGAGTAATTTTTCAGTTAATGAGCGATATAAACAGATTTATTTTATAGATTTTACTTTTTTTTCTATATTTTCTCTGTAATTCTGATAACTGTGTGGAGTTGTATTTATAGGATAATATTGTTTCTTAGGTGGCCATAATATTAGGGACTATAGTATCTGTACTTCCTATCCCACAAGAAGTTTGTGCCATCCATGGTTAAGTAAGAGAAATTTTTAGGAGAGTCACTGACATAAAAATACGTAGTGCAATGTTTAAATCAGTCACAGATTAAATATATCACAGTGAAAATTTCCTAGCACAGGTAAAATACCAAAGTTTATAGCTGAGAGTTAATTGTTTCTTCTTCTAAGCTGTTCCAGCAGAAATTTGTGCTGAGTTGAACTTCATGCGTGGTCTATTTTTATAACTTGCTGTCTAATATCCTGAATTAAATAGTAGGAAGGTTGTATGTATGTATAGATAATGCCTTAGTTACTTGGGTTTTCTTCTAAAAAAATGGTTGAAAAGAAAAATTTGTAGTATTTGCAGTAGATATTGTGAAATAATTAGAAAGAGAACAACGTTTTCTCCTAGTATAATATCACACAGAAGTGTGGAGTTAAGCCATCAACACTCATCCAGAAGAGACATGCTCTATATCTCACATCTTTATTTCTGACTCAGTTAAATTAAAGCAGCTCAGTGATTGCCTTAGTGACTCTGAGACCATGTTTGGAAGGTTACAAGGATACAGGAACTGCCCCCTGGGTCAAAGTCACAGTCCATGTAACTTGATATTCTGCTTGGATATCAAGCCTGGTTGTGTGAGATTACTGGTGTGTGCATTACTGCAAGATGTGGGAGTTTCACCTCCTCAACAAACCTCAAACCAGTCTCTTAGAGATTGACTTTGAGTTTGTTTGCCCATGCCTTTATTTAGTATGACTTCAACTGCAAGGCCTAAATAAATCAATGTATTCAATGAAAAACAAGAGCCTGGTATGATTTATGCCTGCTGAGCCAAGTCTTCACCATAATTCAGCCTCCTACGCCAGTCACTATTCCTTTAACTCAAAAGGGAAGTTCAAAATATCGACTTTTCCAACTGTCTTTCCATAACTACAGTTTGAAGGCATGTAGGTATTGTAAATCTTTCTCCACTACTCCATAACAAAGTAAAAGTAATAAATGTCTTTATGCAATTTATTTTGTGCAATGATCCATTTAATGCAGTAGTTTGCACTTGCACAAGTGCACAGCACTTGATTGCATACATGTTTCCACAAAAACCAGTTATAAATTAGCAATTTGATGTTTTTTTAATAGCACAGATAACCAATACCTTCTGCAGCTTTATTTGTTAGTGAATTAATTCAAAAGGCTGCATAGAGACTAAAATCCTCCGTTTTATTTTAAAATCTAAAGAAGCACCAGCAGTCAACTGGGAATCAGAGTTCTAAAAAAGATTTAAGAAAATATCATATCTAAGGAATGAAATTCAAATGGATAAAGGTCCTACTGTATACTGTATACTGTAGGAAAACCTGTGGGTCTGGGTGATCAGACAGTCCCAAATCTTTGCCAAGTGCACACTATGCTACCTCTGATCTCTGGGGCTCTTCTGACATCGTTGTTGCACAAAGAGTGCTGGGACAGATTCACATGCACAAAGATTTATCTGTAGCTGATGACATATCAGCTCCAACTGGGAAAGTTCCTTTTCAGGAAAAAATATTGACCAGAGTAGAGGAACATTTAGGACAACATTGCCAAACATCAAGTACACTTTCTGATTCCAGTTGAAGACTTGAGGAAGGCGAGGAAGACCTTCACATGGCCCATTTGGCTGCAGTGAGCTTGGCTAGGTCCAAAGCATAAATCTGAGATGCTGGGTCTGTGAGCATCTCATTACAGAAACACAGATATTAGAGCTGCGAGAGGATTGTTGTTTAGCTCTTTTCCCTTCACCACCCCCTTCTCTCCAACTGCAGTGTTATTCCCCACAGTACTTAAGATTAGCAGATTTGTTTTAAATGTGAAAAAATTATCTCAGCTTTTCCACTTCCCTTGGGGCAGATTATTCTACATCCAAATTGATTTCACTGTCAAGGAGCTTTGCCCTTCTTATTTTCATGCTATCAATTCCAGTGCTACTGTTTGAACAATTCCTTCCCACTATCTTGGTGTACAACCTGCAGATATGTGTAAATTACCTTGGCTGTCACGTAAGCAAGATTTTATGTTGGTGTTTCATCTTGCTAATATTGATATAACCATGCAAATTAGCATAGAAAAGTACTCCTTTCATACCTTGCACCCAGTTAAATACAGGTTTGCAAAATTGGAAATACTGATTTTACGTGGTTTTTTGGAAGTCTATTAGTCTTTCTTCTCCCCCAGTACTTTATGTTGGTTTTAGCTGTTGTTTTGTCAGGAATTAAAAGTGAGTTGCTGGCAGACAACAAGCAGTAATTCAGTATTTAAAAAAACCCCAATTATTAAAATTTCATACTCGTGAAATACTAAGCCACCCTACCCTTGTCTGGAGAAGCTAGACAGCATGGAGTTTTTAACCAGGCTTTTACTTCTTCATTTTGGATTGCCAACACCCAAATCTCCCTACAACTTCATGGAAAAACTAAACAAGAAGGGTTATTTTCATCTAAGCTTCTTTCTTCTTACCCAGTTGGTTCTTGCTTATCAAAACAGATTATGGTACAAAAATTCAACAGGGAATGACTGTAGCCCAGCTTGAAGTATCTAAGAAAACTAAAGGCTTAACATAACAGAACAGGGATGTCCTTCCCCTTGCACCTCATAAAAAATCATAGGGAAGTTGGCTAGTGCTGTTTGCCAGCATGTAATTGTGAGTGCAGACTGCGAATGAAAGATGGACATCTCAGAGAATATTCTCTGTGGTCTCTGCACAACTAGGCTTACAGTTGCCACTCACAACTCCTCAGCTTATCTTCTGCACATCTGCACGGACACCGTGAAGTTATTTCTGTGAACGCAGGCTGTGACCAAGTTTGTTTTCATCAGGAAAGCAAGAATGGTTCAGTAGCACTGGCAATCCTCTAGACTTGGTCAGGTCTTTTAGCTTGAGATTTCAAATTCATCATGGCTTGGGATTGCTAGGTGAAAAAGCCCATTTTAAAACCAGTGAGGGGATATATGTGCTTCCAAGGAGAAATACACTGAGTGTATGTTACAGTCCAGACATTTTCCTTCTGGTGTCAGTGCAAATTTTTTGATGTGATGGGAGAGGTTTAAAATACACAATATACAGATCTATAAAACTAAAATATTTAAATTGAGGGATTTAACAGTGTTTGAGTGCCCAATCTGTTATTAAAGTCAGTGTTCAAATGAGTAAATGAATCTCCGTAATATAAAAAGTGCCAGTAAAATATAGAGAAAAGGATTGCAGACATCATGTCTAAATTTTGTAGATTTTTGTAGAAGGCTGAGCACATGAGAGATTTTCATTTAACTTAGGCCAAGATAAGCTGTTGAAGAAGAAGAAGAAGAAAACCACATTGCAGATGAGAAGCAGTAAAATTAATTTCTTATATGCACTGCTAGACCAATCTGAGAACAAAAGTGACATACATAATCATATAACATAAAAACTAGGCTAAAGTACAGCTCAAACCTGTCTAAAATTAGATGGTATATGAAATCCATCTACAGCCTGTAAAAAATAATTTCATAGCCAGTGCTCTGGAACAGCTTTCTCTCAGGTGGTCCCTGTACACTGGTTCCCAACTCATGACTGAGGATTAGCATTTGTTGAATGAAATGGCAAAAAAAAGCATTCCTGAAGCAGTTGGGAGCTTATTGGCTTTGAGAAAATAGACCTGTTAGAGCACCATAAAAGTCTTTCCCCAGCATATTAGTATCTTCTGCAAAGCCTAAAGAGGACAACCTGTGTCAAGAGCACATCTGCACTAAATAGTAGGGGTTGGATCAGCTACACTATGAAAAAAAATTGGGAAGAAGTTCAAAGTAAACAACGATATAGTTCTCTATTGCTGTATGGTACAAGTATCAAATAACTGAGACCATTTTTGTGATGTTTACCACTACGAAGAAGATTTTGAAATTGGATTGTTTATTTAACATTACATGAAAATTTCCTTTATAACCACTACCCTATTAGCTGATGAGTTACATATATATGGCTGCTGAGCCTAGGGAAAAACATTTAGAATACAAAACAGATGTTGACACAAAAAAGTACCCAAGCGAGTCCTTGGGAAGAAGGAACACACAGCGGTTTAATGTCTGTCACAACCAGGGGAGGTTGGTTTGTGTAATCCAGGCTTACATAACTGGGGACATCTGGGGATACTTGGTCAAGCAACAGTGCACAGTGCACATCACAATTATTCTTCTTGGCTTCTTCAAAACACAGTCTGTGTTTAAGTAGTATCAAACAAGGATTCAAGCCAGGACATGATTGAATGCTTTCCTCCACTTCTTTTTCTGAGAAGAGACTCTTTTCCATCGCAGATCAAGTGCTGTGAATGATGTCACTGTTCTGTTGTCAAACAACCTGAAAATTTCATTTGCCTTTTAGTCTTAGGCACTTTTCTAAAGTGCCTCCTACTGCCCTTGCCTAGGTTAGTGGTGATCTGTGTGATGGCAGTGACATATATAACTAATCTGTTGTACAGGTTTTTCACTACAACTGAAATGCCTGAGTAATTTGCCATTACAGGTTTTACATTATCATGGCAAAGAACCTGTGACTTACGAGGAATCCATTTTCAGGCACTTTTTCACTGACTTTCAGAAACTCTGCCTGCATAAATGCTGTTGAATCAGACTAAGCTTGCCATCACAACTGCAATTCCAGTTGCATGCAACTTTTTGTATCAGGTGGAGAGATGTAGGCAAATACCTCGGTCTCATTTATCCTACATCTATTTCACAGCTTTAAAGAAGCATACAGAGCCTATGGCTCCAGCGTATTTGACAGGTCCAAAGTTTCCACTGTATTGAAATAAAATTTCTCAAATATACATCTGAGTTTTGGAGTTTAACCTTGCCACAGATCCTCATACATGTGATCCTTTCTTAAAAAAGAAAATATACACTCAGTGTTGGCCTCTACTCTTCCACCAATGGAGCAAAATCTGGAATTAACATGGTGTGCGCAATAGAAACATGGTTTTATTCTATGTGAGTCTCCCTCTTCTCTCTTTGCCAAGCCCCTTGTCTCTATGCATTAGAGATACAAATCATGATTTCTGTAAGAAGCCTTTTTGGGGTTGTCACTAGGATTTCATATCCTTAAGGAGACCATCAGCCTGCTTTTAATACCAATTACATAAAAAACTAAAATAACTCCTCTTGTCTTGGATTCCTTGTGAAGAAACATGCACTTAATTTAGGAAAATAAACACTTGGCAAGCTCAATTAATACCAAGGACTAATTATTTCTCTAAGTTTACAGAGTCAGACCCACTTTAGTGTTTTATAATATTTTACAGTTCCTTTGTTATTTTAAATATAAATGCTCTGACTGCACCATGCTAGTATATATGGTCATTAACATGAATATACACATTGATCAATCTATAGAAATATTATCACATGCATAAACATATTTGGTTATGGATATTAATATAACTAGATCAGCTTTATTTTAGGAAGAAAGCTTTTTACTGGTGTAAATACAGTGACATAGTTGCACATGATAGTCATCTGCTGTGAATTGCCAGATTTTGATCATCCAAACTAAAGTGGAACAATATCTTATTAAAAAAGCAACCCAGTACTTGAAACTGCAAAAGGAGAAAAAGTTTATATCACTATGTAAAACGTATGAAATATCTATCCAATTTGGTGTATACTGTTAGATCATGCATAAGTGTGAAAATAATACATGCTTTTCAGGTGAAAATATACTTTCTGAAGTTTTTGCTCTAGACTGTTGGGGAAGAAAATAAAACCATATCTATAAGTGTTATTTTTCATATATTTTCTGTGAAACACAGCATATTTATTTATTATTTTGATAACAGTCTTTTGAATTCCAAAGTGATGTGATTGTAGTTTTAAACCCCCCTTTCTTTTTGAGGTGTTATTGTTTTTATATATATATATATTTCCCTTTAGAAGTGTAATGCCAATAGCATTACTATGTCAAATTCAGATAAATCATTACAAACAACATTTTCACAAACAGAAATGTTAACATGCTACATTCCTTTCTTTGGAAAAGTAAAAGAAATTATCACAGAAAACACATTTTAATTTAATTATATCCATTAGGTCATTAAAGTGATGTAATGCGCATGTCAGTCCTCCTTTCATCCATAGATTACTTTAATCCTTCATGTGCTTTTTTTTTTTTCCTCTGGCTTTCTTTCACACTTGCTTTGTTTTGAAATTGCATGCTGTCTGGATTATTTGTGCATGACCTCCACATTAATATCACATTGAATGTTTACATACTCTGAGATATTTTCATGGATCATTTATTCTACATGTGCATTTTTTTCTTTGTTTTCAGTTACTAAACTTTAAATATGCTTGAAATGTAAAAGTGGTATGAAACTTTTGTGACACGAGTATCCAACTATTCCAACAGAGATTTTCAGTATCCATCTTTCAGAAATCCATATTTTAAACCACATTTTATTCCATGATTTGCAAATGTAAGAAAATAAATTGTGTTCTGGGACTCTAAATATATTCCATTGCAGAACTGGAGCCAAATACTGGTTATATTCAATTTGAGCAATGACAAACACATGAGATTGGTCCTTTAAATTATTTAAGAAGCTCTGCTCTCTCGGAGGTCATCACTTGCAAAGTCCTGTGTATATGTTGAGTATGAGAGACATTATAAGTCACTGACTGACAGCACAGATCACTTCAGACACACACAGTCTGCAGCTCTGTGCGTGCTCTAAAAATGCCAGCCTCTTTCAATTGACTATACAGGGACCCTATTTCCTTATTCAGTATCTGAAATAAATGTCCCCATTAGGCATATCCTGGTTTTACACAGGATAGAGCTGTAAGTGCTTGCAAGTGCTGAAGTCAAAGGTTTCATCATATACTTACCAATTTCTTCTATATTAATTCTGATTTGAACAATTACAGCAAAATGCATTGCTCAACATGCAATGAAATACTGCTTATCAGCAGAATTCCATTTCTAAATCACATAGAACTAAAAGTATATCCAGAGAAACCTAATGCATAAAAATACATCTATAAAATAAAACAAAGAGGTTTTTTTCTTTATGCCCAAAAAAAGCATTAAAACACACACACTTAAAAAGTTGTCAATAAAGAGGCCAAATAAAACATTATTAAATCAACAGCACATACCAGTAAAGAATTTTTTATTTTAATTGACACAGGGATGAATCCACACACTACAAGCAAATCAAAGACTTCCACTTTCCACATTACAGCCTATTCTTTTCAGACAATTAATTCTGTGCCCAGTCTGCCGTGATTAAAGATGGATGGCTTGATCTCAAAGAATGCTGAACCATCTGCAGCCCTTCAACTAAACACGCCAAACACAACAGTTTTCAAGTAAGGAGCTGCACATTGTGACTTAAGACCTCTGGAATCAAATTGATCCAGTCATCAGGAGCTTTGCCTTCCAATTTCAGACCTCACCACACCTCTGAGTCTTTGCAGCCACTTAGTTTGTGCTGATTTGAGTCACTACAGTTCTCTCCACTTTTACAAACTAGTTGTTTTGTCAGCATGAGTGTGACAACAATTAGACGTCCCTGTTTTTGCCCCATGCCTTTTCTCCTTCACAGTCATTCAATGACAAGCGTAAAAAGAACTTCATCTTTTCACGAAAATTCCCATTCTACAAGAGCAAGGAGCAGAGTGAGCAGGAAACAAGTGATCCAGAACGTAAGTAACCTCTTGGAGATGATGTCACATGCAGCAGCACAACAAATGGGTTACACGCATGATACCAGAACCCCACACATCTAGGCAAAATCTGTCATAGGCAGGCAGGAGAGGTATTACTACTGTGACCAATGTATGACTGCAGTTTGGATCCAGCTTCTCCTTCCATCTCTGGAAATACTATTTTCAGAAGAATAAAGCAGTGACCTTATCTTTTGGAAGCGGAAATATGGCTCCTCAAAGTTGTTGTGACACCTGTCATAAATCCAAAATTGGCTCTCAGAAATATTCCCAGATCAGAATTGGCTCAAAACGAGGCAAACATGATTTCTTTGACAATACTAAACTAATTAGTTTTTAAAAATATCTCTTCTAATCTTTTTTTTTTTGCCTTTGACTTCCACCAAGTTGATTTCCATGGGCAGCTTCACTGGAAGTTTAACAATTAAAGGAAGCAACCATGTTAACAGCTTGAAGAACTAAATTAGATCTTGGAATGTGTACCACCACAAGCATTTATTGCTTGCTTAAATTATATAAGGAACCAGCATTATTAAAAATAGTTGCTAGTTCCAAGCTCAGATATTCAGGTTTTTTTCTTAATAATTCTGTCCTACATTTATCCAGTGAGGATAGTTTCTGGAACTTTATTTATCTGGTTTGTTCCTTCTTCCTCACAGCTCCAAAAGGCACATTTCACAGTCACTGCCTCTTCCTTTGGCTGAATTTCCATAGAATATGGGTCTAAATTTGTTTCAGAAAGAAAAGGCAGGGATCCAGATTGCTCAATCAACATGGTCAGTCATGGTAGTATCCATTTCAACTCCACTGACTTCTTCCTTCCTCTTCTGCGGCTGTTCTTCCTTTCTCATTGCTCTCTCTGGGGACTTCCGTGCAGGACATCCCCGGATTAGGTGACGACGGTTATGGAACAAAGACTCTGAGTAAGTTCCCAGGAATGGTCACTGTAAACCCTTTTTTGTTTTGTTTTGTTTTGGCTTCTGTTTCTTCTCTGAGGACCCTCCACTCCTAGCATGCACAAGATAGAGTTTTATTTGTTACCCAGCTGTGAATGCATTACAAATGTTTCAATCATTCTGTTCTGCATGACGGTATTAAATAACATACAGTGTATCAAGCAGACACTTTCACTTCTTTTGTAATAACACCTTTTGTTTCTGACAGTATATTATTGTTCCCATCATGGCAGTTCTGTAGAGTAGCATACCTAGAACTTGTTTTGCTGCCTAGACTGTTCTTTTCAGCAACAATCCCTCCCTCTCCATCTAAAGGGAAAGTTAAACATTTCAACATGATCACATCCTGAGGAGATCAATAGAAAAATAGTTTATGCTGTTGCTTCTGCATTTTCAGCTTTTTGCATGGAAGTGTTTGTTACTTTGCTGAATTTTTAGATTAGTATTTGTTATTAATGGAAGAAGACATTTGAAGGCTAGAGAAGACCATGCATTCTCCAAAGCTAATTTTCAACCAATTGTCACCATTAGCAACCTATTCTCTGTCAAATAACCTTAATCAATTTTTCTTTCTGATGCAGCAATCCTGTCTCAAGACTTGGCATTGCAGAATGTATAACGTGTCAGATCATTGCTCAGAAACAATTTTCCTTCCTCAAAATGTGAACCAGAAAAACTGTATAGAATGAAATATTTGCTGTTGATTTCTACATATATAGCTATATTAAATTCTGTATCCAGAGCCAAATAATGTAAACAAAATGCCACTTGCATGCGTTTGGCTACTTGTTCCTCAGTTGTTTTTCCTTTTCATAAGCACCAAGTAATTGGAGCAAAATGTGTGTTAATGCTGCATTGCCTACTGTTTTGTATGTGCTTTTTAATTGCAGGAATGCACATCCATGCACACAGTTTTGGAGATTATTCTGTGTCTGACTGAATTGTTGAAGGAACATTTTAATGGTTTAACTTAATGCCATGCAGTGGCTCACAATTTAAAGATGAAAGCTTTATCTCTTGTGCAAGGAAGAACGGTTCTTCAAGACTGGTTTTGTCAGTGATAGACAGCAAGTGTCACTGCCACCTGAATTTTAACCATTCTGAGATCATTTAAGTGTCATAGCAGCTCATTAGCAACAAATGCAGATGCTTCCCTGCTAGAGAAAAGTAAAATACTTCAGATCTGATAACCTTCCACAATATGTGTCCTTACAAAGAGAATTGTGCAGAACATCCAACCATTTGAAAGTTACCCGAATTCTGCAAATTGATATGAAACAAAGTAGCACTGAGGTATTGTATAGGCTGCAATGCCTGTATTAATATTAATATTGCACCTAGTTTTAAATTACTGGTAGACATACCCACCCATCCAAATTTTCTTAATTTTCAACTCAGACAAGCTTTTTTAATGACAGTTCTTACTACAAAGAATATTTGTTATTTTTAAATAAAGTTGTTCAGGGTCCATTAGCATATATGCTAATGTATAGCACATTATTTTGAGATAACCCCTGTTAACTTACTATGAAATGTCTGAAACTCATGATGCTGTTTTCTTCAAAATAAGTTGAATTTTAAAAAGCTTTTTGCCAAGCCCAAGATCAAGGTTTCCCATTACTGTTTTTATCAGACATCATCCCTTCTCATTTCTGCTGCTCCAGTAGCCCCATCATTGCCAATCTAGGAACCCTAAGCCATTAGACTGGTACCTGGAGGATAGGCAGCACCTTGCAGAGAATTTTAGCACTGTTCCTTTCTTTTTCATTAACACAGAGTGCTCCCAGATGTACAGCCAATATGCCATTGGCTTTAAATATCTTGGATCAGCTGAAAAGTTTCAACTGCCCAATTATCTTTCAGGTACAAAGTAATCAGCATTTCTACAAGACAAGCCAGTTTAATATGGTCCTGCAGACTTCCTGGAGAGCATATAGCATGATCTTACTGCCCATAAATAGTCTGCTGACTACAGTTTTGGAACAATAACATTATATGATGTAGATTTCACCTTCCTTTCCAGAACATGACAATAGAAACAGGACATCTGACTTGACAAAACACAAGACTGACACATCATGATAGTCCTTATATTCCTGTTCACCCATCCAGACTGCTCTGGTGAAGGTTTTTGAACTCCAACTCAAATCCTAAGGCTAGACAATTTCTGAAAAAGGACTTCTTCCTTTTTTTTTTTTCCTTCTTTCCTTAGTTTTTTCATTGGCTTTGTCTTCTTTTTTGTTTTGTTTTGTTTTGTTTTGTTTTTTCCCTTTTGGACAGGGTAGATTAGATACAGTTACAATATTTGATACCAAAATAACTTTCATGTTAATCTGTTAATCACTGTGCACAATCCTTTGGGACAGTGCACAGTGATTAAAGACAGATACAGGTTAGAAGTTCAGCAGGAGTAGTTTCAATGCATTAATGATGCACATCACTGATAGTGCAGAATATGAGCAGACACTTTCAAGAAATTGCTCAAGACATCAAGTGACATCCAAGTCGAACATAATACACATTGAAATGAAGTTATCAGAGATGTCATTTACTGTCTATCACAAAAAGACATGGGTTTGCCATGGCACATATCCGTAGCTAATACATACAGTCTCTTTCTGAAATGCCACAAGAGAAAAGGCTTTCATTTTACCTCTGTAAAATGTCTGAGCATTTTCAGGTGATGTCACTGCACAGCTTTATTTCTGCTCTGCATAACTACCTTTGCATGACTGTGGCAGTTCTTTTAAGTTTCTGCAGCTCTGTGGTGCTTGGTTATGTTCTTTAATTTGCTGTACTGTTCTTGCAGAACATGTTTCTTCTAATGCCAGCGATAGTGAAAGTAGCTACAGTAAGTTACTGCTTTCATTAGAGTCCTTTTATTTTGCATTGCTTGTTCTGTTTCTTTTATTTTGTTTCTCTCCTTGCTACTCTTTTGTTAATGTTAAAAAGATCACTGGAGCAAATGGCTTGGAGTTCAAATTTATGACCATGTCTTGAGTACAAAACTATAAAAGAAAACTGGCAAACTTTATAAGAGAAGGGAGAGAGGTTGTTACTTGTGTTGTATTAGGGACAGAAAACTAAACCTGGCTTTGGGTAGCCTATGCAAGTCAGGATTATTTCATTTAGTGACAAGAGATTATTTCAGTGGGAGTGGGGGGAAGTTTCTTGATAATCATTTAAGCGTAAAGTTACTGCACAGCCATAGTTAAATCTGTAAGAGGCATCCTTTTTACAAGGTCACAATTTTAATTGCATTTCTGCATGCCTGTATGGATGGCTAAGAAACAGCCCCAGAAATTTTATTGAGCTCTTAGTTTTGACAGTACAGATTTCCTAATTCATACTGCAGTCTTAAAAAAAAGTAAGATAGCTCTTCACTGCTTCGGCACTGCCACTGAATTTCACTGATACCATGTAGGTGGAGATCCCAACCCTGCCATCTGATTTGCTTGGATTTATAGATGCCATGTGATCATATAACCAAGAAGCAGATTGTATGTTTTGGGTAGCTTAGCCCATAAATTTAACCAATATCACTGTGTTTTGGAAGTTCTGAAAAGCAGGAAAAAAACCAGAAAAAGGCATTAAATAAATGACTAGAGATGGAATAAAAGATAACTAAAATGACAGAGTGCTTGCTATATCACCCAGTTGTTTCATTTATTCAAGCCATTTGCTTAACAAATCAAGTTTTCCACCAGTCACTCAGCACTTGTGCTAAGCACCCACATACATTCAGGTAATCAGTGGTATCATACCTCATGTTTACTAGTCCAGATATAACACACAGCAGTTGAGCTCTGTTAGTAAACACTGGTTTGTTTCAGCAAAACAACTAATCTTATCCTATTCAGAAATGGTAAATTGGTTTGTATAATCTTGTATTGAAAAGGTTTCCTTGGAAAGCAATTGCCAGAGTCACAAGAAAACAGTAGGCACTCTTGAATTGCCAAGATTCAATTCTGAACTGATTTATTTTTAATGTGCCCTCTGTTTGAGAGGAAAGGTATATTTTATTTTTGATTCTATTTATATTGAGATATAAGATGTTCTTTCCCTCGGTTGACTTTACAATCAGAAATTAATCTAAGGGTTAAATTTTCAAACGTTTGCACAAGTCAAATTTCATCCAGATCTGTATATTTCAGGGAGAGCTCAGGGTAAAAGCCCAGAGGAGAATCTAGGCTGATGAACTGTCCCCAAACAGCAGCCTTAATAAGAGTGCCCAATATTTAGGAGTGCAGCCAAATACTTGAGGCATGTCCACAAAAGCCTGTTAGCAAATTTGATCATAAGACAGGTCAAGTAGCCAGTTCTTTGTAATAGGCTGTGTAATAGCTTTAAGTGGGTTATTTGAGGTGCAAGGAAGGTAATAGAAACAATTCAGGAAAGTTAGCTGGAACACAGCTACTTGGAAGAAAAAGTAATGCTGGAGTAACAACTACCCATGGCAGTCACCCTCCTTTTAGAGTGGTTTCCATCTGCACAAGCTCTGGTCTCATTCCAGCAGCATCCTGTTGGCTGGATTTTCCTAACATTACTGGTATGTCCAACAACCTCTGCCTGGTGGAGAGGATGCTGGCAGGGATTTCTTCTCTGCCCACAGGATAGCTATGTCATTAAGAAGCAGAGGAAGCCTATCTTAGATTATGCCAAATGAAAGAGGCTTTAAAATACAGAACGTGGTGCCCAAAGAGCCTGATTTCATTTGCTAAGGATTCATTGGGGTGTGCTAACATGATATTTGAAGGGATGACCTTGACAAATTAGCAGCTGTGGTTCCCAGATGGAAATTGTTTCAGATAGCCATGGTGGCACCTGAAGTCTAACCTGGCAGTGTTCAATTTCCACCTGGCCATGGTACATCAGCATATCTTCTGTGGAAAACTAAAGCCTTCCTGAGTCCAGATGATTAGTCTTTGAATCTTCAGGCAAAGAGGTCTGAGATCTGCTGTCTTGACAGTCCATCCCATTGCACAGCTCATCACAGCAAATCTCCCCTAGAAAAATTATGTGTCAGGAACCAAGAAAAATCAGATGAGAGTGAGAAGTAAGTGGTCAGAGAGTGAAGTCAACAAATAGTGAGAGATGGAGATAAAAGGGATGAGGCCTGTCAAAGGAAGTTCTCTTTTCACTTCGGTTCTCACTTTTTGAGACTGTTGAGAAAGGATGCTACACTGTCAAAGCTTATCAACATCTCTGATGTGGGAAGAATAATTACCAGACATAGTCTTAGAAGATTTCCTAAAGTATACCTCACTACCTCCTGATTTATTTATTCCTAATGAGAAGAAAATAAAAAATAATGATTGCCCAAGATAACATTCCTGGCAGAAGAAGCCAGCATGCAGTTACTACTTCTGCTATTGTTTGAATCTGGGTAGGTGGGAACAGAGCTCATCATCAGCCACTGCCACAGAACCAAGTTTGCATTAATTCCATTTGGACCCAGCCTTGTTGCAGAGTTGTTCCTCAGTGTGCTGTAGTGTCACTTGGAGGAGAGTCTGTGTGTTCAAGGTGAGGCACTGCAAGTTATTAAGACACCATGTGTCTTGGAAGCTCATCTAGACCTCAATCTGTGCACTGGTGACATGGAGCACACTGGTGACATGCAGAGGAGAAAAAAAGGAAAGCTGAAAAATTCACAGGGAGCAAGTAGAAAACCGCTAGGGGAATCAAGGGGTTTACATGGGGTTGTGACCCTGTCCCTGTGCCTCTTTTCTTCTCTGTTGCCCCAGGAAATTAGCAAGAAGAAAGGGGTTACCTGCCCCATTGCTTTCTGAACTGTGGGAAGTTGGGGCAGAGTGGCTGGCTGGAAAGCTGCCTGGGGGAAAAGGATTTGGGAGTGCTGGTCAACAGCAGCTGAACGTGAGCCAGTGTGTGCCCAGGTGGCCAAGAAGGCCAGTGGCACCCTGGATCAGCAATGTGTGGCCAGCAGGACCAGGGCAGTGACCATGCCCCTGTACTCAGCACTGGTGAGGCCACACCTTGAATCCTGTGTTCAGTTCTGGGCCCCTCGCTGCAAGAAAGACATTGAGAGGCTGGAGCGTGTCCAGAGAAGGGCAGCGGAGCTGGAGAAGGGTCTGAAGCACAAGTCTGATGGGGGACAGATGAAAAGAGGTTGTAGTGAGGTGGGGTTAAACTTTGCTCCAAATTAACAAGCAACAGAATGAAGAAATGGCCTCGAGTTGCAACAGGAAAGATTAAGGTTAGATAGTAGACAGAAATTCTCCACTGAAAAATATTATCAAGCATTGGAGCAGGCTGCTCACCATCCCTAGAGGGATTTAAAAGACATGCTCAAGGACATGGTTTAGTGGGACCTGGCAGAGTTGGACTTGTCTTTTCCAAACTAAATGATTCTATGCTTCTGTGATTCTATGAAATCAGCAATTCACGCCTTGGCCACAACAAAGAAAACGTGGGGGTAAGAAATGACAGGCAAGTGCAGGGTGTTCTCCTGCAGACCTTCTTATATATCCCTATAAAAACAGGCCAGTTGGAGTCCAGAGTCAGGTGTTCTGCGTTTTTTCAAGTGGGTCTCTGGCAATTGTTTTAACACATTTCTCTTAACTTTTGCTTCTCATGATGACCATTTAGTGAAAAGTAGCTAATTTCAAAACTTGATCATTCCTAGAACCATTCCAAACCAGCAAAATTGAAGGCTTCTGAGTCTGTGATCTGGACAGTGAGGAATAGGGTGACTACAAATCAAGTGGGCTTTTTCTACGAGATGCTTCGATGTGTTTGTTATTTTTTAGAAAAATATATTGCTTAAAATTCAGAGTGTTTGGCTGAAATACTGCTTATGTCTCCAGGGTTAAAAAAACAGAAGTCAGATTTTTTTTTTTAATTTCAAAAATATAATTGGAAGTCTTCCAATGTGTTCTCAAGAGAAAATTCTTTCACCACTTCTAAGTAACAAGAGTTGCAAAAAGTTGCAAAAAGCAAACCAGATTTCTTCTACTAGTGCCCTCAACACTTGGTTTGTTATGAACAGTAAGGCTGGAGCCAACAGTGGGATATTCTTTCTCCCAGCAGATAACCTTCAGCTCCAATAATTTCAGGGCAAACCACAGACATATTTGAGAGCAGAATCCAAGCCTTTATAAATAATAGTATTTTGGGGCCAGGAGCAAATGCTGGCTTGATCTTGAAGGGGATGAGTTGCTACACAGCTGCTGCTGAATCACACAGCCATGCTCTTATGAAGTTTATGTTAGTTTATTTGTTCATGTTCTCAGCAATAAAGCCAAGTTTGCAGAGTGGTGTATAAAATCCTGGTCTAGCAGAAAGTTGTTCTTTTTGTGATAAGGACACATACAGCCAATTTTGACTTATCCCTGGACCAGTGAATCAAACCATGATTTAAAGTTTATTTTGAGCTCTGTAACTTATAATGTTCTGATTTCTTTTTCAAACCAAGTTTCTAAGGGCAGACTTTTTACCATGGACTCATCAGTTTTTATTTTGCAAGACATGATTTTCATAATGGGCATGAATTTCAAGTCTCTCTCCTGCATATGGGTTGTAACACTCTTACACATAGTTCAGTAAAGGTTTTTACAGCTGTCATCAAAATTACACACACACACTGTTGCATCTATTTAATCTAATTGCATAACTGGTTGTGATTGCACCAATTACTTAGAGAGGCAATGCATAACTAAACGTTAAAAATAAGAAAAACTGGTAGAAAAAGATTTTTTCTCTTTGTCAGCAAATCAGCAATTCACTCTTCTAATGAGATTTGAAAATTCAGAAGAAGGTTAAAGTAGTAGTGATTATTAAAATGGGTTATTGATTATTAAGGACACTTGCATTGGCTTCACAGAATTACTGTATTATTCAGGCATACTCAAATTGGCACAAGTACTGAAGTCTCATTTTATACCCACACAGCTATATTGATTTTTGCCCGTAGACAACTTTTCAGTCACAAGTTCATGCTCAGACTACAGATGATCTTTTATATATTGGATTTCCAGCCTTTCATGGCTATCAATATATTTCCAAAAATCATGTGTTCACATAAACAGGGCCCCAGCAAAGGGGTTTTGAACCAAATAGAGGCTGGGATATTGTCCAGTGTGGTCCGTGCAAAAGAAAAGAACAAAGAAATTGATTTCACCAAAATCTTGCAAATACAGCTCAGATAATTCATACATTAGCCCAAAACCTAAATGGATGGAGGCAGTAAAATAAGCCCTCTTTGATTTTAGACCAGGTGAGCAACAAAATTCAGACAAGATTTTGAAAATTAAATTAATGTGGCTCATCTACAAGAATTTCACCTGTGTATTGATGGTAACCACCATCATTAGGTCAAAAATTTTAATGAATCCAAAAATTCTTTTTCATTTTTTTTAAATCATAAATAACTTCTAGCTGTCTTTACTGGTACTACTTTTTTAAAATTGATCTACTTAGACCTCTTTTCAGATTTTTTCATTTACAGACAGTAACAGGATGCCAAAATCTATGGATTTCCACTGCATGAGCTGCTGGATGAGGGAGGGTGTTTGTTTACCTGATGGCTGCCCCATGGCAGCTCACAGCAGCTCTCCTACCCCATTACCCACATGATGGGTGTAGGTACACCAGACCTGTGAAAGCCCTGGAAGCTCTGGCAAGGCAGGAGGAAATGGAGCCTTTTTATGGGTTACATGAAAAATGCCTGATATCTACCAGGTCTACAATGAAACTGGTTTTGAGTCTTTCACAAGCTCTCTGCCATCTCATCAGAAAGGAAAAACAGAGGCATCACACTAAATAAGAGCTACCCATCTGAAACCCCACAAAATCCCTTAAAAAGATTAAATTACTACTCCTTATGAAATTTATCTGGCAGCACAGGACCTCACTGCCCAGTTTATAGAGGTTATGAGTTGTAACAAACTCCAGGTTGTTCTTCTATTCCCAAGCATGAGAAAACACCAACAGGGAAACCAAGAGCAAAGGGAAGCAGGGAGTAGTCCTGAGAAAATGAGAGTTCTCCAGTAATTTTACCCATAAGTATATTACATCTAGGAAACGTTCCCCTTTTTTTGTCTTCCGTTTCCTTATTTTATTTATTTTCTTCTCTTTTGGACTTGATGGGATTTTACTGAAGAACACAGAAACATACCAAAATCCTAACTAAAGGTCTTTTTCTTTTCTTGTCTTTTTGTTTTATCTGTTACATGTCACAAAGATTTTCCAGATCAATACAGCTAACCTGTGCTAATTAAGCTGTTAATGTGGGTGTTAAATGAGGCTTGGGCAAATGATAAGAGCCTGTGTCCTGATGGATTTCACGCCGTGTCTTACATCTCAAAGCCATCACAAGGCTACAGCAATCTGATTATTGATTGACTCTAGAGCTCTTCATTATACTTAATACTTTATGGACAACTTCAAAACCATGCTGTACTGACCGAGTGGAGATCATTAAAGAGTACATTCTGGTATAGTTACCATGCAAAACAGCCTCTGAGGACCTACAGGATTTTGTCTGGACAGTACATGGCAGGATTTTTTTCACTTAGACATTTACACTTCCTTAGTCCTTTTTCCAGAAAAGAAAAGTAGTAGAAATGGTGCAGCTGTTCCCCACAGTCACATTGCCATGTTGAGTCTGGAACTGAGGGCTGAAGATCCTCGCCTCAGAAAAATAGCTCTCTTGAGTTCTTGTTCAGTCAGCCTCAAAGTTTCTCCTTACTTACTGCAACTCTTTCCAATGCCTTAATTTGAGTGGGCACAATTTGAGTGGGCTGGAGAATTTTTCTTTGCCTTCACCCTGGCTGCAGATTCATGAGACATCTGTAGAACAGGCTTGTTTTTCTCCATAGCCCATACCCTACTGCAGGCATGGATGTACCAAAAGCTTTAGCATGGGGACGTGTCTGCCAGAGACTGGGTGAAAAAGAAAGTAAAATCTGTGCTGGTTTGTCAGTGCTGGTTGTAATTCTGTGCCAAAGCCAAGTCTTAGTCCACAGGAAGAAAAGGGGAAGGAAAAAAAAATAAAAACCCGCCACAATAGTTTCAGAGTTGTCTGTTTGTCTCCAATTGCTACTGACACTGTCATTCCAGTGAGATTCTGCTGTTTAGCTGCAGATGTCTGCATCTGGCCTTGCTATTTAAATGCTGTTAGGAGACAGTGGAGACAAACTGACCCCTCTGACTTTTTCTCTCCTCACAAAGTAGACATGTAAAATAACTCAGATGACTCATGTCTTAGAATAAGCACTTGCTTGTTTGTAGGCAGCCACTGGCTCCAAAGGGTATCTGGGGACTAGCTTAGACATAAGCACTCAAGCCTCAAGTTTCTGGAATTAGTGAAATGAAACTCCTGCTGTGGATCTGTTTGCTATTGAAACAAACACTTTCAAGTTTAAGATGGTAGTTGTACAAACAGGCTCCCTTCCATTTGGTTGGTATGTGATGGCTTCATTGACCATTCCAAGATTGACATACTCAGGCTGTTGAAAAATACAGACTTGCCTCCTGTGGGGCAGAGGACAGACACTGCAGGACCGTCCTTGTCCAGCCTGGGGAGTGGATTTTTTCACCTCCAGAGAAATGAGACATCCTGAGTTCTACATCACCCTTAAAATTTACCAGGAACCGTAAGGGAAACCCATGTGATGTATAAAACGTAGTGTAACAATAATTCTAGGTTTCCAACTTTGCAAAAAGCCAAAGTGATTACAATATCAAACATTTGCAGACAGAAAAGAAAATCCCTTGTCCACACTCCTGACATGCTATGTGGCCTTGTCCTCAAATGCTGCCTAATCTCTTCCTTTTATTAAAAATTATGTTCTCTCCTTTGCTGCTTCAGCACCATTGCTAGGCAGGAGTTGGCCCTGTCAGATTTCCCTCTCTCCTAACACATCAGTACAGTTTTTTATTTGCTGTTTTCTGTCATTGTCAATAATTACATTATTTTTACTTGAAGAGCTTTCTTACACATTAATCACTGCTGCCTAGATACTATATCACACACAGAGGAAAATCTACCAACGTAGCAGATTCATGAGTGGGAGTCAGCTTAATATTTAAACACAAAAAAATTTGTGCCTTCTTGGGAACTAAGTATTGCATCCAACACAAAGCTTTGTTAATACAGTTAGTGGAGCCTCAAAGGCAACTCAGACAGCAGGCAGACACCTTCTGGGTGAGGTGTACTTCTGGGTGAGGTGTCCTCTAAATCCTGTATGTATTTCCATCAGGCAAGGCAGCCCTCTTCCCCTGTATGAGCAGACTTTGGTCATTTTGAACCTGCCACAGCTCTCATGTGGTACCAAGTATGTGGCAGTGACCCAGAAAGAGAAATGGGCAGGAATTATTCATGCTTTAGGTGAAGAATCCTCTTCCCTGTCCTCTTGTATTCCCTTGGATGGGGGGACAGCAATGCATCAGGACTGCACACCTGCACTCAAGTCATGGTCCGTATAGTGGCACTTGTTTGTCATGGTGAATTTCTCTGGTTTAGTCCCCTAAATATCATCATGAGGAAACAGGGCTGAGGGAGGACAAATGTATAAAATATGATGCTGTGAGAGCTTTAGTGAAGATATTCAAAACCTGCCTAGATGTGCTCCTGTACAACCTGTTCCAGGTGCTTTGGCAGGGGGAAATTGGACTGGATTTCCAGACCCTGAAAGTCCCTTTAGCCTTGAGCATTCTGTGAGTCTGTGATTTGTATTCAGGGAAAGGATAAGGATCAGAAAATAGCTCATAGCTAGATGTTAGGCTGTGAATGCACCAGACTATGGAAGCTATGAAGGACAATCAACCAAAAAATAAATATATTCTGTACTTAAAAAATGTTCTGTCTAGGTAGCCTGTTGATTTACTCTGCAGCAGCATGTTAGGGCCTTAACAATAGGAAAAGCATTGCATCCTAAATTGCTGCACTATCCTTGTAAACAGACTTGTATCAAATCACAAATAAAGGCATGTTGCCCATCAATAAAAAAGCCCAATATCAGTAAATAGAATTGAAATACAAGGAGGGGGAGGGCAGGGAAGGGAAAAACTAACTTCATACCTGAAAGTTATGATGGACTTTGGAATGGTTCAGGTGAGAGGCTTATCAAGAGAGAAGTGTTGAACCTGGTCTGTCTCTATGTGAAGCATTTTATCAAACTTAAGCACCTGACATTTTGCTCATCAGCTTCAATCTCCTTTCTTCTCTCATCAGGAGGCCAAGAGGACTGCATCCTTTCTTATGAACCTGTCACAAGACAGGAAAGTAAGTTTCATCTTTTCCATTACTCTTCCTTATGTTTTTCATTTCAGAGTTTGGGGGTCAGCAGAGCAGTAAGCCTTGCTCTGCCAGTCGCAGATTGACTGTGGCTTCCTTTGCTTGGACACTCGGTCTATTTTCATACCAAAAAAACCTTATGTTATGGTATTCCTTGGAACCACTCCTTAATATTCCCAGGACTCTTCTCCCCAGTACATTCTCATGGAATTTACTAGCCCACTGGAAAATTAATCAGCCTACAAAATATTGATGTAGATTATCTAGATTTACTGCAATATTGTCACATGGAAAGCCTTTATTATTTTGTTTCTCGTGTGATATGTGCGGTTGTCCAGGGTAGACAAACATATGGAACGGCAGCTTAAAATGGGAGCACATCCATCTGATTTAATGGGGGATGCACACATATAACTTGAGGTGAAAAAAAGGCTACTATAGCCTTTCCATACCTCACGGAAGAGTCCCTCTGCAAGCATTTGGGAGTGGCCTTGTTGAGCAATAGCATCTGTGTTTCTGCATAGTCATTTGACTTGTGCATAGACCCTCACAGAACTCTGCAGTGGTACTCATTCCATTCCCTTTTTTCATGTCAATAAATAAAATATTCATCAATAAAACGTGCACCTAAGTTTTCACTTTGTACATAAAGACAACATTTCGGGTTGGTGACATTTGGGTGCATTTATTTATTATTTATTGTCAGTAAGATCATCAAAATGTGCCTTTCTTTTTGTCTTTCAGTTAATTACACCAGGCCGGTCATTATTCTGGGTCCTATGAAAGATCGGATCAATGATGATTTGATATCTGAGTTCCCTGATAAGTTTGGGTCATGTGTACCACGTAAGTGTGATTTTACTCCTAGTTGTGCAGCTGAGTGAATGGTATCCCTTGGTGCCACACATTAAGTAAATTTCTATGAAAGTAGCATCCATGAACTATGCATAGTTGCGTTTCTCTAAAGTCATTTTTTCATCAGACAGAAAAAGGAGTAGGAACAAACAAATTTTTTAAAAAAATTTAAATGTTGTGAACATCTGGAAAAAAATTCTGAAAAGTTTGAAATTCTGTTAATATGTAAAATGTTTCAATTCAATTGCAGAGCATCCACCAGTAAATACACAGAATAATCTGTGATTTGTGTGAGATATAGACTGTTGAATCAGAAAGCAATGTTTAACCCTGAATTAAACAGATTATTTATATCTTGGACCATCAGAGCTTGGTGTTTATTTGAGGGCCTAATTGCAGTTGTACTTCATTTTAAATGGTTGTCTCTGGCAATACACTAACTTAAAACTACTAGAGATGAGAACAGAATTAGGCTTGTAAATAAGGCTAAATCGAGCTGATGAGACACAATTCATTTTATCACTGTAACAACATTATATTGAAAATATGAAATGCATTTTATATTTGAGGTTTGCATGTGATTCTGCTGAAAAAAAGTGGAATTCTGGTAAACCCGAATTTTATTTTAGCCTGTATTGATTGGAGGTAAACATCAGAAGGTATTACTACAAAAAGACAGCTTCATTGTCATAACTCCATTGAAAACAAAGTGTAGTAGCCAAAGATCTGCTCTCAGATGTGAAGTGCCCTCATTAGAGCAGACCCAGCATTGCCCACTGAGCAAACCATGGCTGCATTTTTTTGCACTAAATGTTTTCTTAATCTTCTGTCTCTTGTTTCATGCAGATACCACACGGCCAAAGCGTGACTATGAAGTGGATGGGAGAGATTATCATTTTGTCATTTCAAGAGAACAAATGGAAAAAGATATCCAAGAGCACAAATTTATAGAAGCTGGGCAGTACAATGATAATTTGTATGGAACTAGTGTCCAGTCTGTAAGATTTGTGGCAGAAAGGGTAGGTTGACAGTAGTTTTATTGCCAGTGTAACATGATCTGCTTTGTTTCCACATTGCGTCTCAGACATGATTCTCTACCAAAAATATAAAATAGCTGCAAAACAGCATCCTAATATCTATGGGCTTTACAATGACTCCACAAGTGGAGTCTCTGACTTTGAATGCCATCATTCTCGGCACTGTCTGTACTTGGATGTAGTGTCATGGATTCAGGGTTCTAACAGAGTGCCTCAAGTAGTCCTCAAAACAGCCTCTACTCTTCCCTCTGTAAGACAGGTAGATAAACTAAATCACTCTCACAAAGGCAAAAGAACGAACCACAGAAAGATTAAATTATTTGCCTCAGGTGACACAGGGAGTCTTTGACATAAACAAGAACTGAATTAATCTCAAAATTAATCACTGAACTGAGTTAAGAATGTGGACATCCCATTGCTTTTATGAACTGAATTTCCTCATCTCAAGGAAATCCTCCTGCCCCTGCAAATTTCATCCCAGTAAAAAATAAATCCCAAGTTCGTTCCAGTATCACCAGTGTATATTTATACTGGCACTAAAGCAAAGGAAAGAACACAGCATAGTGCAGCACATGCCCTGGGCTCCCCTTTCCATGGTGTGCTAGGAATGGCCCCATTCCAGGGCACTGCATCACAGATTTGTTTTCTATCTTTTGGCTGATCTGCAGCAAAGTCTGCAAAAATAAACACATGCTCATCTGTTTCCAACAGGGCAAGCACTGTATACTTGATGTGTCAGGAAATGCTATCAAACGACTACAAGTTGCACAACTCTATCCCATTGCTATCTTCATTAAGCCCAAATCATGGGAGCCTCTGATGTGAGTACAAATTTCTTCAAGCATTTTATTTTTATGGGGTACAGCCTCAAGGGCACCACACAGGTCTTGAGTCTACATTTTGCTTGTTGTCTAAAATTAGTAATAATGAGATGAAGTAGGAAGCTTGCCTCAGAGCCTGTCATCCACTGTATCCTGGTATGCCAAGGAACTTTGAACCTTTCAGAGGTTCACACGTGGGATTATGTGCTGGACTGTGAAGGACTCCCTACCAGTGCTTGGTGTATTTGCTCCAACCTGTGCAACAAGTTCACCAGGGACTCACACAGCTTGGCTTGTCCCATGCATCCTCGGATGCTCTTGGGGTTTAGAGTATGGCCAAGGGCACAAAACAGGGGTTAAACCTGTGTCAGGCTTGAGGTGTGTTTCTCTTCACCAGCCCTTCATTTACCTGCAGGTCTGTAAGAGGATAGGCAAGGAGCCACGGGACTGGAGAGGGGCAAACATAACACTTACAAGAATGAAAGAGAGGGCACAAGCTCCGTGCTGCCAAGGCTGTCCAAGGTGGCACATATGTTGGAGGATAAGATCAAAACTCAATGTAAGATTAGTAAGATGAAATTCAGCACAGACAAAGGAGAGAAAATGAATGCATGACTACAAGCAGGGAATAATTTAGCTATAGCACTGCAGAAAAGCATCTGGCAGTTGGGGTGGATCACACAGGAATACGAATAGATGGGTAATGTGGTTGCAAAAAAAGGAAATTGCCACTGTGGGCTGTATTCCTATCAGTGTTGTTTAAGGACACAATAGACTGCTATTTTGTTTTACTGGATATGGATGAGGCCTCAGCTGGAGTGCTGGCCTGATTCTGGTTTCCACCGTGCTTGTGGAGGAGGAGCAGGAATTATCTAGTGTCACAGAGAGAAGGCTGAGGAGAAAATATGGAATTGATTCAGGATAAAATACATGGTTATCATGTTGTTTTCCATGTACACTTACAGTTATGCAAGAGCTATAAGCTTAATTTGCTGAGATAGGGGTGAAATTTTGAACTCTGCCAGTTCTGTTCAATGTTTTTTTGACAACATGGAGGAGGGTATTGAGTCCTTCATCAGTAAATTTGTAGATGACACTAAGCTGGGAGTGTGTGTCGATCTGTTGGAAGGGAGGAAGGCTCTGCAGAGAGACTTGGAGTGGTTGGATGGATGGGCAGAGTCCAGTGGGATGAAGTTTAATAAGTCCAAGTGCTAAGTTCTGCATTTTGGCTACAATAACCCCCTGCAGCGCTATAGGCTGGGGATGGTGTGACTGGACAGTGCCCAGGCAGAAAGGGACCTGGGGGTGCTGGTGACAGCAGCTGAACAAGAGCCAGCAGTGTGCCCTGGTGGCCAAGAAGGCCAAGGGCATCCTGGCCTGGATCAGGAATGGTGTGGCCAGCAGGAGCAGGGAGGTCATTCTTCCCCTGTACTCAGCACTGGTGAGGCCACACCTCGAGTGCTGTGTCCAGCTCTGGCCCCTCAGTTCAGGAAGGACATTGAGACGCTTGGGCGCATCCAGAGGAGTCAACGAGGCTGGAGAGGGGCTTGGAACACAAACCCTGTGAGGAATGGCTGAGGGAGCCGGGGTTGTTTAGCCTGGAGAAAAGGAGACTCAGGGGTGACCTTATCACTCTCTACAACTTCCTAAAAGATGGTTGTAGTCAGGGTTGGTCTCTTCTCCAGGCAGCAACTGACAGAACATGTGGACATGGTCTTAAGCTGTGCCATGGGAAATAGAGGCTGGATATTAGGAAAAAGTTTTTTACAAAAAGGGTGATAAAGTACTAGAAGGGTTTTCCCAGGGAGCTGGTGGAGTCACCATCTCTGGATGTGTTTAAAAAAAGACTGGATGTGGCACTCAGTGCCATGGTTTTGTTGAGATATTAGGGCATGGGTTGGACTCAATGATCTTGAAGGTCTCTTCCAACCTAGTGATTCTGTGATTCTGTAATTCCCCTCCCCCAGGGCTCTGCAAATGCCAGGTAGTGCCATAGGTATGTGTTTGACAGCTAAAATGTATGTAGTGCCTATGTAGTGCCATAGGTTTGACTCCACCTCCTGTGACAGATGTGTGTCTGGTGATGGTAACAGTGCACCTGCAGCCACTGGTCACAGAGCTGGAGAATGCCAACCTGACCCATTCCTGGAATATGCATTCTTCTTGGCCCTGCCTTTGGCAATGAGCTTGCTGTATGACCAGACACATTAGAAGGAATGATGCACAGTATTTGGTACTTGCACAGCACTATCTTGACTTCCTGACTTTTCTTCCAGCCCTACAATTCAATAATATTCTGATTCTGTTGCTGTATAGAAGCAGAAGGGTAGTCTGGTAGCCTGACTTCTGCATTGATTGTTTTAACAGAGATCTTAATATACAGTTTTCCCATTCATAAAACATTTCCATTATTTGTTTAATGCTGGCATTGCCTGTGGAGTGATTAAAAAACAAAGTAAACAGAAGTGGCCCTTACTTTAAAAAATACATCAGGCAGAACCATAAAAGTGGCAATAACATAAAGGTTTTGTTGACTTGATGTTAGAACAGCAAATCCTTGAATAGACTGAATGGTGTTATGAAGATGTTTGTTAGATGCAAAATATTATGACAATCATTCTGTTATTGAACCAAAGCAATGCTAATACTTCACTTAGGGCAATAAAACAAGTGGGCTGTTCAAGAAATGCCTGGACTAGGCACTCAGTGCTCTGATCTAGTTAACAAGGTGGTGATCAGTCAACGGTTGGACTTGACCATCATGAAGGTCTTTTCCAATTTAATGACTCTGTGATTCAGTCTTTTTTAGGTAGCCTTTTTTAACTACCGCAACACAAAAAAAATTATAGGTTTATCTGTCATAACTATTACTTCTATTCATACAAATTAGTTGAAAGCTACTTCAATAGCAAAATCAAAACACAAAAGACAAAAAAATTCTAATCACAAGATGCAGAGAAACAAAGACAAAAGATTTATCTTTCATCAAAATAAGCACATAAAGTGTAGTCTCTCATTTATGCATATGCTCATTTGCACCCATCTGAAGTGAAGGTAAGAGTGAGGGGAGCATAAATCAAGTTTGCACCTGCACTTGAAAGAACACATGGCCATTGCTGTAAACAAACTGCCCCATCACCCCCACCTTCCTTCCCTCCCTCCCTCCCTCCCTCCCTCCCTCCTTCCTTCCTTCCTTCCTTCCTTCCTTCCTTCCTTCCTTCCTTCCTTCCTTCCTTCCTTCCTTCCTTCCTTCCTTCCTTCCTTCCTTCCTTCCTTCCTTCCTTCCTTCCTTCCTTCCTTCCTTCCTTCCTTCCTTCCTTCCTTCCTTCCTTCCTTCCTTCCTTCCTTCCTTCCTTCCTTCCTTCCTTCCTTCCTTCCTTCCTTCCTTCCTTCCTTCCTTCCTTCCTTCCTTCCTTCCTTCCTCTCCCCACCCCCTTCCTCCCTCCATTCCTCTCTTCCCACTCCTACATGACTCCACCTGGTTTACTCCCAGAGGCTTGTTCATACCCTTCAGTCAGCCTTTCTCTAGAGGAATGAGGACAGTGGTGAGATTATGGGCATGAGAAATGGAAGAAAGAACCAGCCTGGGTGAGCTCTTCACTGGGAGAGGAAGAGAACCCTGGAAAATATGCACTATATTTTGAATTCACCAGCTGTGCAGGTCCCAAGCTAAGAAATAAGAAAAAGAAGGGATGGCAGTATGACAGCACATTAATTTCATCATGAAAAATGGACATCATGGTCCTCCCCCTTCTCCATTCTCTCTTCTAAGGGCACAGAATGGCCAGAGTCAGGAATACAGCTAGCACTGTTTTAAACCCCAGGCAAATCTACAACCTGAAAGTGTAATCCAAATTTCTACCTATTTCAATGTACTTCCTAACTTAAACACTTGTTTATATTTTTATTTGTATTATCTTTTCTACTATTCAAAGATCTTGAGGAAGGGAAGACTTCTCAAAAATTTACCAGAAACAGATCTCAAAGGAAGAGGATGTTGTTAGCATTACAATATTGGTTAAGTGCCCATAAGATGAAAATGTTAAGTTTGCCTAAGAATTTGCAGTGATATCCCACTTCAAACCAGAGTTTTAGTTCAGTCACCTGAAGTAGGTGTAGCTGATGTGAAGTCCACCTGAACTTGATTTGATAGCAACCTTTCCAATGAATAAAATCCATACTGTTGTGCACTTCATAAGGCATTTTTTTGCCCCTTCATGCCCATAATTTCCTACATGCACCTACATACCCATGGCATACTGTATGCATGTATGATAAAAATTTTATCAAAATTTTGATAAAAATTTTGTGGAGACAATTGAAATGGGAAATAGTCTGAAGAAGTAGTTTTGTACTATGTAAGAATGAAATTAAATTGAAAATATTGAAACCGTCCATGAACTGTTGGAAGAATTTTACCATTTTACTCTTTTACCAATCTCTATCCATCTGTTATTCAGTTGAGCATGCCTTTTGAGAGCCATTCTAGCAAGAATCTAAACTTTTTGATTACTTCCTTCCATTTTTCTAGGGAAATGAATAAACGTCTTACAGAGGAGCAAGCAAAGAAAACCTATGATCGAGCAATTAAATTAGAACAAGAATTTGGAGAATATTTCACAGGTATGTTTTTATTAATACCATTTTTTCCCTGAGATATAGTCTTCTATTGCAAAACTACTGGATCAACTCTGTCTTTGACCTAGAGTACCTATCAGTATATAGTGTGCTCAGAGCAAGGACTTCTGGATTGAGAGTATGGTTTCCTTGAAATTCAAGAGCAGTTGAGGCACTTGACTCCTCAAACCCCAAAAGTTTTATGCCCCGAAGGAGTATCTATGCCGAGGGAAATTAAGGGACAAACCACTGTGCTTTGTGTTACAGTTGCTTTACCTTCTGTCAGCTTGGCCCTGATCTTATTAACCTCAGCAGCCAAGAGTGAACTCATTATAACCAGGTCAGAAAGGCTGTAAATCATCTGCTGCCCACTGCTGAAGTAGGTTCTAAATCAAATGAAGTGTAAAGCTTAACCTCCAACAGTGGGAATCTCTTGTGATGCCCTCCCCAGGACAGAACTGCTAGTCCTCTGAACTAACCTGGCTCAGTCCTCTCAGTACGAGCAGTGGGATGGGTCTCAGTCATAGGCAGGTGCCAGTGATTTGAAGTTGTCATCTGCAGGGGTACGACTCTTCTATAATCAACATCTCAGTATGCCAGTATTCCTTCTCATTCCATGAGTGTCTATGAGTATGCTGAAGATCTGCTGACACTGGATGCTGTATCTATCAATTAAAAGAAATATTGATATGTTTTCTCTACTGCAGCTATTGTCCAAGGAGATAGCTTAGAAGATATATATAATCAATGCAAACTTGTAATTGAAGAACAATCTGGGCCTTTCATCTGGATTCCTTCAAAGGAAAAATTATAAATTAGCCACTGCACCTCTGATTACGACGGGAGAATATTTAGAAGAAAACTATAATATACTATTTGGAGGCTTTCCTGTTTTTGTTGCATTTATGTTCTTTGCAGTCAATGTGAATTTTGATGAATGTACAACACAAAGTGTTTGAAGCCATGAAGGACACTGATGGGTCAAAGGGTAGGAACAAAAAGACTTCTACCATATAAAGCAAATCTGTTGTGTGCTCAGAGCACGAGTTGTAGGTATAAACTTTTGACATGGAGACCCTCTGTCACAGGGAGCTAAGCCACCTCCTGTGCCCAGGCGGACATTTTGATCGATTTCAATGGCTGAGCTCAGTGTGTTGATTGCTTTAGAGAAGTTCCCAGCTCTTGAACCTCATATAGGGCTTGATCCTGCAAGGCGCTCAGCACTTGACCCCAATCCCTACACACGAGTAGCCTGTTGATTTGGAGTCACTTGTGACCCTTCCCTATGCTGTTCAGTCCCACCAGTTCCAGCAGGACTATTCACGTGCTCAAAGCTAAGCACAGGCTTAAGCATTTTGGCTAGATCAGGGCCACACGCACCTTGCAAAATCAAGCTCAGAGTATTTGGTCCCCTTCCTACTGAGGTAACTGTTAGGGCACTCTGTGACCTGACTGGGAGGTGGGTCCTGTTCTAAGCTTGTCATTGCACATTTGTAGTTGGTACACCTCGACTTTGGTAACTATGCACATCTTTTGATTTCTGAAACCAAGTCAACCATTTCTTTTTTCCCCTTTGGAAGCACTATTGCATCAGGAACTACCAACAATATGGTTTATTTTGATGGTTTAGGGGTGGGAGAGGATGGAAGCATTTCACACCACACACGTGCACACATTCCCACGAGGACACACACATGTATGAGGATTCACAGAACCTATGTTAACAAGGAGGGATACAACTGGGAAAAGCTTTAAAATTTTTGATTGTCTATTTTATCCTTTATATTGATAGAAGGCACTTAAAGACGGAATAATTTATAAAAATAAAAATATATTGATGTATAGAAACTAATTTCTATAGGTAAAATGTTTTTGTGAAGATATTTTGTAAAGATTAATTAATTGAAAGATTAAATATTTACACCCTTGTGCGACTGTCAAATGTAAAGAGGACCATCAAGTTGCATTATACCTCTTTCATAACAGATTCTCTATTATTAATGACAAGCAAGATAATTCCTTAAATTGTCATTGTAATCTTGTTTTTCTTTCAATTTAATCCTCTCTTTTGCCTCTGTTTAATCATGATGAACTCCTGTGGAAAGATCTCTTGAACTCACTGCCCTGCAGGAATTTTCTGAACACAAAAGGATAATAATGCATCTTTGAGAGGGACAACTATTCAGAAGCAAAATGTCAGTGCTTAGATGCAGTTAATAATTTCTGTCTTAGGAAGGAGGCACCCTTAATCCCCAAATGTTTTATGATTCTTCCTGTTTCCTTCAGGGAAATAAAAAAAGCCTTTGATCTTTCCTCTCTTTTCAGACAGGTCATCAACTAACTTGTATCTTCATTCATTTCACAGTCAACAAGGGTCTTAAAAGCAAAAACTGAGGCAATAGACATTTGTGACGGATTTGGGGAAACTCTGTGGAACTGCAGTATGGGATGTATGGAAGGGGAGAAGGAGGTATTTTTTTCTCATTTCACATTGCCCTTCTTCTGTATGCTAACGCCAGTCTTCACGGACTTACAAGGAGACAACTTCAACAGATCCTATGACAGTAAAACTGAATTGCCTTTGCTGCTGCTGGACCATGTTCTCTGTAGAACCCACGCTCCTGCCTCCGCTGCACTGCAGGAGTGCAATGCTTATAGCTGGTGGCTACAGCAACCCTAATGCTTACAGGTGTCTCAAAGGCAAATGCTAAATAGACTCCTCTGGCACTTGTCTGTTTGAAGCTTACGTTGCTACACCCTGTCCAGCTGACAGGTCTACCCAGCCACCTTCCGCGGACAGCGCGACGAGCTGGATGTTTGCAAAAGCCACCAGCAGTGACAGGGTTAAAAATATGGGCATTTTACTGGCTCTGAGTGGGCCTCTCATGCTTACTGCCCAACTATCGTAACTCTGAGAAGTTCACACTTCTTTAACTACTTTTCCTGCCTGGTCAGCGCAGATTTATAAACAAGGGTTTCAGTTAAGTCTCCAGAAGAGCTTTGTAACCAGAAGGGCTATAAACTTTTTTTTTTTTTTTAAGGAATTAATGAAAGCTTTGATTTTGGATAATTCTGCAGAAGTCTACAGAGTGGCCCCAGATCTGTGGAAGCCATGGATTTTTCCATGCTAGCAAAATACTATTGCCCCAGGTTGGGAAATAGCCCACCAGACCTGAAAAACCAAGTATTCTAAAGCAGGAACTTCATTCTAATTTTCAGCTCTGTTTTAAGCAATCAATCACATCTGCTTCTTCGTTTCTTAGTTCAGCATGCAGCCTTTTATGGTACTATCCTACTAGTAACTGTTTTGCTTTGTCATGTGCTGTGCTTTACGGTGAACAGTAACACTACGGCTGAGTACAATCAATTTTTCCATCAGTCCTTGGTTACTGTAGTAACATTATTTATTTTTCCCTGTCTGTTGTTTGTGCTTCCATTTCAGAGTTGACATTGCACTTCCTTTTTTTTTTTTTCTTTTTTTTTTTTTTTAATAAAACATATATTTAAAAACAAATCGTCAAGAGAATCAGTGAGAGGTCTTATTTCCCTTAGGACTTGTACTCCCATTTGTTTTGTGTTAATGTTTTGCATTCCATGTTGCAGCATCCTCAGAGCTGCTGTCCATTTTTGCATTGCAGCTGTTCAGATCATACTGGGTGGTAGTGGGAGGAGGAAGAAAAGCATAAGACTCATGCAAAATTACATCTGGTGAAAAAGTCCAAACTCACAACCCACAGCAATTGGCACCTGACTCCATATTGGTGTTAACACAGCTTAGCATAATCAGATTCCTTTTCTGTCCATGTAAAAGACTTGGGAGCGTCTAACCATGAGACCAATGCAAATGCTGGACCCTTTAGGAAAAGTGCCAGATCACACCCCTGGTGCTATATCTCATGTTCTGGCACAGTGTGTAGCACCGTAGGGTCTAAGCAGAATCAAAATTATCCCAGCTTTTTGTCCACCCATGAATGATCACAATGACATCTTGCTAGCTTTGTGCAGATGTGCAATATTACAACTTAACTATTTTTTATTTGCCACAAACGAAAAAATAAAAACTCTTCCATGCACTGACTCATTGAGAGCTTGCTAAGAGGGCTCAGTGGAATGGCATTTCTTCACTGGTCTTACGTTCTGACCATCAGCCAGGGAAAGAGCCTCTTTCTTGCTTAATCCCCCTTCCTACAGAGGTACCCTGTCCATGCTAGCGCTTTGTAATTTCTTTGGTAGTAAAGGCAGTTTCTAGATCAATATTCTGTGATGTAATTGTGTTTGTAGCTAGCATGGTTTGATGCTCCGGTATGGATAGGGTCCTAGGAACCACTCAGTGAAAGTCAAGGGTAAGAAATCTCTCCATTGCACTGAAATTACAAATCCTCATCCTGGAGAGCAGTGTGGTACCTGAGCTAATAACCACTACGAGCCAGCAACAGTGTCCTAGGTATACAACATCCACCTACCTATTTACTTTCGTTTTCTATGGAGAAATTGTTGGCTTTACACCTTCACTGTTATGCACTCATCAGCACCCAGTCAAACTGCATTTGTGTTTTGGTTTTATTTATTTTAATACTTGTTTTTCAAATTTTATCCCTGACCAGAGTGACCATGAGTGAAAACATGAGGATATTTGTAGGAAAAACCATCTTGAGGAAAAGTATCAATCTCCTTTTTCAGATGCAGATTTAAAGCCATAATATCTGCCATGTTCACAGAAAGTGGTCTTTTATCCTTCACAGCTTTTAATCTCAATATTTTCCCTCTTGAACATTTTGCCTGTCATGTTATGCATGTGGTTCATTGTGCAACTGCATTCAAGTGTGCAAGCCCATTCCTTGGTGGAATAAAATTTTTTTTCCCCATTAAAAATCAGACATTTTGTCAATTGGTTCAGAAATAAGAATAATGTCATTATACTAAAAAATAAAGTTTCCATTCTAGGACACAAATCAGCATCAAAGCCAACAATAGGTAACATCTAAAATCTATCCAGCATTATAGCTAGCCTAGATCCTCAGCTGGAGGAAATCACAGTCACTCCTCTGATTTTGATGGAGTCCATCCCATTTATACCACCTGAAGTTAAACATCCATCCTCCTCATCACACTGATTTTTTTGCATCTCTGTTAAACACCAAGGCCACGTGATTGAACAGCGGCTCAGCACTTTCCATCATTATTTACTGCTTGTTTTACTGTAACACCCAGAGGGCCAAGTCATGGACCAAATTCCTTTTGAGGCCAGTGCTGTGAAGTTGCTAACAAAAAGACACCCCAAAGGCCAAATGGATTTGCAGAAGGCTTAAGCTGCACTGACATCTCGCCAAGAGCTATAGAAACAACCACTCCTTAAAGCCTCTGTCTTTAAGGTGAAAAGCATGAGAGGCTTTTCATCTCTCACACTACATTAGCAGCTTGCACCTTCTGGCCCTACAGCACAGGCAACTTGCCCTGATGTCAAACAGCATTTCTGGGGACGGGAGCCAGCATCCTAGGCAAGATCTTTGGGGGGCAGGGGAAGCATAAAAAAAGGTAAAAAATAAATGGCAACACTGTTGGCTCTTAGTGGGATAGCAGCCTTTTAATTTCTGGACTTGTGCTCCTAAGTTTGAATTGGCCAGTTTGAATTTCTGAGTGCAGCAGCCTGTATGCACCAAGCTGCTCCCTCCGGTACAACGTTCAGCGCGCGTCTCTTTGGCAGGATGTTTCTCAGTCCAGCTGTAGTGTGGGGTACTCAGAATCTGAACTGGAGTTTACAAAACACCCTGTCCAGCTTACACTCCTGTTATGTGTAAATACTCTGCGCATCCATTCCATTTGTGTAAAGAATAAAGCACACACAATTATAAAAATTAAGCTGTATATTTCATACTAGCTGTGTCCTTGCTTATTTATTTCAATCCAGGCTCTCAGCTGTGGTTCAGTTGTAAATGCTTGATAGAGTGTTTATAAATATGTCATGAATTTTATTATAAAATATTAATATTAAAGCATTTTTACACTTTATAGCAAATGGCTTCTTCACAAGGCATAATTTGTCTTTTTTCCTTGGAGCAGGATAGTAACACAGAAATATTATGCTTTTATTTTGTCTTGAGACATTATCACATCTATCACACAAGACAGACAAGTCTGGAATTAGGAGGATGGTTTCAAAAATCACTAAGATACCTTTTTCCTTCTAGCCCTTTTTTATTTCTTTTTGACTTCACATTGATATGGAAGTTGCCATCAAGAAAGATTCGTTCTGGTGAAGTACAGCCACTTTCTCCTTACCACAGTTCTGCTGTCAATTCAGTATCATCAGCATTTGCAGAATAATTAGCAGAATATTTTTTATAATTAAATAATCATTCCATGTTTATGACATCACTGCACAGCCATGGGGAAAAGAACTGTAAGAATTACATTATAGCTGCTTCTGAGCAGCTTAGTGGAGCATAAACTCACTTGTGATATGACATCCCAATAGGTCAAGAACCTTGGGGTTTGGTCATTCCAGGAATACCTTTGCAGATGGTTTGTGGGCTCCAGGGAGGCCATGTGAGCATTGTCAGTCTTCAGCAGAGGCAGTGGCATGATGGGGACACTGCTTTTGACACAGACAGTACTATCTGCAGTCTGCAGAGGACTAGACAGCCTTTATATGGCTCTGGGAGCCACAGCTGAGACTATAAGGAAAAAAATCTGTTCCACATTCATTGTGATACTTTAGATTTCTCCAATAGATTCAAAAGAACGAGAGAATCCAAACAATTGATGTGGAGCAGGGTCTCTTATTAAGGTACTTTCTTCTTCATCCTCTCTGTAGGTCAGCCTGAGCCAATTCCCCAGACTATATTCTGCAGAAGCAAGAGAAACTTAGAAAACAGCTTTTATAAAATGGATTGGAGACAGAAAGTACTTAAAATTACAGGAAGCTATACATGCTGTGATGATCAGTTCAGGCAGTGGTGGCAAACTTTGCCAGCCTTTTGCCTTGGCCAGGCATAGAGTATTTCCCTAATGGTTACATTTTCTCATTTGTCCCACTGCCTTTTAATGGTTCCTTCACACAGACAGCCAAATACCTGGACTCGTTTTTCTGTTCACAACCTGTGGTTTGAAAAACCCTATCTCCCAGTTTGGGAAATTATTTGGGACCAAAGCTGTAAGGTAGGTGAGCAGTATTTCTGCTATACAGATACCTCCACGTGCCAAATCCATCTTAAGGAAGTCATTTCACCATGATTTTCAGAAGAATTTAGGTGTCTATCCAGCATATGCAAGTTGTTCATTTCACCATAATCAGAGCACTTTATAGTTGGCACAAAGCAAGACAATGACACCTAAAATGTTGCATTCCCCTGGGGAATGGTTTCTCCCCCCTCAGAGACCCCTGGAACCTGTAACCATGTAGTTTAACCCTTCCTCGCCTTTCTGACCCTATAGGCTGTGTCCCAACTGCCCCTCCCTGGCAGAAGCCTAGATAAGACCCTCTTCTTCCGCACTCGTTCTCTTTCGCCTCTGGTAACCACCTGGAATAAACATCTTGAACTAGAGCTGGGGGTCAGAGCCTCTTTTGGATCCTTTGTTCTGTCCATGAAATATTCCTCCAAAGCCCTCTAAGGTCTGAGCTAGCACTGGAACATTGGAGGGGCTACAGGGGGATTTATTTCACTAAAGCACACAGAGCAGATCCTCTTCCCCATACCAAAATCTTTATTATCAAAAATTCCATCCCTGGAAGTGTTCAAGGCCAGGTTGGATGGGGCTCTGAACAACCTGGTCTAGTGGAAGGTGTCCCTGCCTGTGGCAGCAGGGTTGGAACTAGATGATCCTAAAGTCCCTTCCAGTCCAAACTATTCCATGATTCTATGATCTTGGACAACTGAGGAAGACCTGCCACAGTAGCCTACCAGAGCAGGACTCACCAAAAGCACCATTACAAAGCCCATCACTGCAAGGAAGGTGACACCACGGCTGCAGAGCATGGACTGCTTGAGTTGGCTGGCTGGGCATGTCACCAGTAAAAGAGCTGAACTGGTCTGCAGACCAATGTGGAAAGCTGTGGACAAAAGCACATCTCCCCTGTTCAGTGGAGGAGGGCAGCTCTGGACAGCACCCACTGCTGCAGTCTCTTACTGATGGAGACGGATCCTGCCTGACCCAATGGAGAGCTGATGGTGCCAAATATTCCAGGGAGGGGGGGCATGGTGCCCAGAACAAATAAGTAATTTTAGTCAATGACAAAACTGAATTGCTTCCTGCAGAAGCTCATTAACTACTGTCAACTACTCATTAGTGCTTGATCTAAGAAGAACCAGGTGGTGGCAATCAGGGAAAATTAATTAGGGCTAACATATTATAACAGTGATAGGGTTATTACAGCATCAGTAGAAGGCCATTACACAGCTGGCCCCTACACCATACCAACTGATTAACTAATATCTCAGGGCAAGCAACTAGCCTGAGGGCTTGCTCTGGAATGTGTGGACAATGAGCTTTCACTGCAGCCTCTTCTGGCTTCCCTTCCAACAGGGACTCACTGACACTGCCAAAGACTGCCTTGCAGTAGAATAAAGGAATGCAATAGGGCATCAGCTATAAATGGCAATTTGAAGATGTCTTTAAGCTGCAAAACTCTGGGATGGGCTTTAAATATGTCAGAGAAGTATAAAATGCTGGGAATCTGGAGTACAATCCATCCCTAACTGCTCTTACGACATCCTAGTCTGCAGCAGAAACTCACCAGCAGCACCACCAAACCCTGTTTGACTTCTGCTTGACTTACCTGCTCCAGAAGACTGTTCTGAGCAAAATCCATGCAGGACTCCAAGGAAACATTTTCTTTAAGGTCTTCTTGCTTCTTTCTTTTTCCCAAGAAAGGATGTTGCCACTGTGCCATCTGCACTTAAAACTGATCAGGGGCTGTTCATTACCTTCAAATCGAAGCACAGGGCAAAATACTTAAGTACTGCAAGGGTCAAACCTATGTCAAACATCCATTTCTTTCTCTATTTTTTAACAAACAGTGTTTTGAACACTGTCAGCCTGATGACTTACAGAACAAATCTGAAGGGTTTGAGGGCAAATGCTTGTCTTACACTCTGTCATCTGAAATAGAGGTTTTGGACAGGAATTGTAGGATGTAGGAGTCACCAAAGCACCCTGATGGTGTATTTATTGGCTGTACTTTGCTTGCCCGGATGTGATTTGCTAGGAGAGAGTTGCTCATTAATGGCAATACCTCTCCAGTAAAATATTAGGCAAATATTTTATAAGCTATTAACTCCTCATCTGTATATAATCCTTCTTTCACAGCACTGGCATTTGCTGTAGATAAGTATGCTCATCAGCTTACAATGAAATCTCACAGGCAGCATATCCAGAGCCTCTTTTCTCAATGGACACCACATCATCCTATTTTAGAGATACCAAATGAGAAGGAAAACACTATTCTGAGACTGTGTCTGCTAAACAGGGAAAAGCCCTGCTGATCCCCAACTCCAAGGGGATTGGCAGAAGGCCCATTTCCAATTAAATGAGCTTAGATGTTTGCCTGAGCGTAGTCCATGGATTTGGGGAACAGGTACAGTCTGTGCGTGTGAGGCAAATGGATCATGCCTTACCCAGCGGGCTGGATTTGGGGTGGAAAAGGGGTGGTCATTTTGACAGCTACAGCAAGTATGTAAGTGAGGCCATGGGCCCAAGAAGGAGCTAATGGAGAGGTGTGGGAGTAGAAAGTCTCACATTGTTTAGTACACTCCATTAACCAGTAGAGTTACCGGATGGAGGCTTACAGGTCTCTGAGGATAAAGTTACACAGGGCAAATACCAATTTCAATGCACTAAAGAACCTGGAGTAAAACACTAGGGACCAGGAAAGCAGTCATTCATGGTTCTGTAGAAGAAACCAGTAGTTAATTTAGCCTTTGCTCATGGAGACAAATCCCCAGTGGCCACAAATTTCTGCCATAAATACAGCAACTGCCTTCCTTTAAGGAAGAATTGAGGCACCACAGAATAGTGAGTGCCTGAGAGAGACCCCACAGCCAAGGCATCATCTCACTGCCACAAATGCGTTGTGAAGGGCCCCTCCACACACGTGTCCCAACACATCTGCTCAACCAGCTCCACAGACTCTGCAGAGTAGCTGCAGACTTGCTCTTCTCCATGCACACAGACACACGTGGGCTCAGACAGAGCATTCGGGGACACAAATCACTGACCCGAGCAGTCTGAGTGCCTCAGCATCAGAGGAGCTGCTGTGGCAAGCGCTGAGGCAGCAGTGCTGCTATGTCTCTCCCTGGACTGCAAGCACCGCATTCCCACCTTCAAATCCCTGTGCAGAGCCCAGAAAGTCTGCAGTATCGGGACTCTGATGCTATCACTTAAAATGTTAAACTTTTACAGGACAGCCCTTCAAGGTCCTTCACATACATACTTGGACAGGATGCACCCATCACAGTCCAGCCTAGGACAAGGAATGCATACAGTGGATTTTCTATAGAGCTGCCTTGAGATTCAGTGAGATGAAGCTGGAGTCCCCTTGAATTGCCCAGCCTGGCTGGAAAGCTTTAGGGCACATTTCATGGAGGGTTTGCCACCTTGGCTGGAGCAGTGTCATTGAAGTGCTGGAGGTACAGCTTATTAGGAATTCTCTTCATTTAATTTATTTAATATTTATTTAATTCTCCTTAGAGCAGCTAGAGCTAAGTCTTCCCAAATTTTCCATAGAAAAATAGCCAGAAATCTATACTGGCCTCCAGTGACACTTTCTACCTATTTGTTATATGACTAGGGAATTCTCCATATGATATGTGCCCAGAGGGCAGGGAAGTAATAATGCCACCTCACTAACACACTATCTGCACAATCTCTGTTGTGCAAGGTCCATGTAGACAAGAAATAATTTAAACTACAGCAGATTTATTGCTATTTTTTAGCCAATGGTGCAAGATGTCCAGGCAGGGAACAGGAAAAAAAAAAGACAACTAACAAGGGATATTTAACTGCAAAGGCCATACGAAACACCTTATTTTGAAGAGGGGTAAAAAAGATGTAAGAAGAGAATATGTAGAAGCAGGTGACAGAGGGAGACCTTGTCCATACACAAAGAGGGAGGAAGGGGATTTGAAGCCAACAGCCCATACTGATATCAAGAGATTTTAGTGGGGTGGGGGTTGGTCTTTTCTCCCAGGGAGCAAGTAACAGGGGAAATGGCCTCAAGTTGCACCAGGGGAGGTTTAGATTAGATACTGGGGAAAATTTCTTAATTGAAAGGGTCATCACACATTGGAACAGGCCTCAGGATGTGGTAGAATCATCATCCCTGGAAGTATTAAGAAAAGGGAGTAGATGTGGTACTCAGGGACATGGTTTAGTGATGAACATGATGGTGTTGGGTTAATGGTTGGAAAGGCAGTGACCTGATCATGGTGATAGCACCATTTGCCACCAGGAAGGAAGGGTGATAATGAATAGCTGCACAGCATCAAGTCCCTTATATGTTACATATCCAAACACCGGACAATGCTACGGAAACTGAAGCAAAAAAGAAGAGAAAATGACCAACACAGCTTGCCCGATTTTGGCCTATCCTATTATTCTTGAGCTGGAAGGCTGAAAGTTCTTTGAAAATAATTCAGCCTCCATTTCACATGAGTAAAGCTTCACAGGGACTACATTAACACACTGAATTACAGTCAGGTCAGAATTTGGCCTAGACAGTGTGCTAAGCACATCTACTCTGTGTAACTCTGTCAAGAGACCTCCCTTCCTCACCAACATGTACTCCTTGGCATTTCATGCTGTTTCCATAGGTTCACAGTTACAGTGGCTGGGTGGGTCTTGCTACATTAAAGTTGTCCTGATCAGTCAGGATGAGAGCAGAAGGGGACAAGTAGTACAAAAAGCTGAAGGGTTGGTAGGGCTATTAAAAGTTGACTTGACAACAGCATCAAGGGTTCAATGAGATTTATCCTAAATCCACACCTTTCCCATAACTTACAGAATTGTATCTTTACTGACTACTGAAGCTGCTGGTCCTGGGACATGTGTAAGAATCAAATTACACACACGGAATTATATAGGAGGAGGATGATAAATAACAACAGCAACAATAACAACAAGAAAAATAAAGTTTTTCTGCTCAGTTTGAAATTTCACAGGTTTGGCTGCATGCCAAAAAAGAGATGGATAGTTGAATGTACTTGAACTTTCCATGAAGAAATAATACCCCCAAAATGTCAGTTCAAAAATATCATGTATTTTGACATTCAGGACTCAGAACAGATCATTTCAGACTGACAGACCACAGCAAACCCATTCTAGCTGGTGGCTACTTTTTTTAAATTTAAAAACAGCTTTAAAAATATCTGTCTTTTGGTCCAGCTAAGATACTCTGAGATAAACCACTGTCTAAGGAGAAAAATAAAGTTTATTCTAGACAGCAGGCTGAGCGTTGCTTAGACCTCTGAGAGGCTTCCACAGTGGGGATGAATTTTATTATGTGATATGGGCACTCACTGACAGAGAGAGATTTGTGAGCCATTAGTGAGAGACCATATCATACACTTAAACAGATCAATTCCCATCCAACAGTGATAGGAGATAAATGAAAAATGTGTTATATAGCAGGGACTACAGACTTTGACCACTACAATCATATAATGTTTATTAGACAATTGAGCTGAAACCAAATATATCTGAGAATAACAAGCACCCTCAAAATCAAACACCAATTGAAGGTTTTTTCTACTAACTGTATATTTTCAAAGAATCTATCTTTATACCAGGAAACAATAAATTCTGCAGAACTAGAAATGAAGATAGCTCCAATAAAAATGTTTGGATGTGTTTCAAATTGCAGGAAAACAGAGTTAAGGTGACTAAACAGAGGGACTCATAGAAACCAGCCATCCATGGTAATGGCCCATGTGAGACATGCAGAATTGAATTACGAGACAGCAGAGAGCAGTCAGATTAAGGAGAGATAAACAATAAAACAAAATCTGTAAAATAAGACTGGAGGTTAATTTGTCAGAAATCAGCACAGTCAAAAGGAGAAGGGGTAGGAGTAGAGAATGAGGCTGCCTAGAAATGTGTCTGCCTGAAGAATAGCCCCTAGCCAAAGGCAACCAGAAGCTTGATGGGCTGAGAGGACCGTCACTCTTCCTCTACAATCTGCTGTGAATGCAATGGTGCCTTCAAAACCTCCAGAGGACACCACACCTGACTGCCCTGGTCTCAAGTAAACAGCACAAAAATTGTTTCTCGTCTATGAATCTTCACTTGCCCATTTTTTTCTGCTCAGGAATCCAACAGATCTTCCCACAGGCCTAATTCAACAGGCAGTATACCTCATATCTTGCTACAGATACCACAGTCTGACTCACTTGAAGATATTTACAGTGGCCAAATCTCATTGTTTCCTTCTGCCTCTTCCCAGCTGAGCCCCTGGCCTTTTACTAATCCTGCTATTTAACATTCACTATTTGCATATCCAGCCCAAAGCTAAAATTTCTTCCAAAATGGCTAAAGGAGCTGTGCAATAGATGCCAACCTTTATTTGAAATATTCATCCCTACCACTTCAATCATTGACAATGACCACTAGCAAAAAGCATTAATCACAGATAGCTAAATAAAGGGAATATTTTTTTTGTCCATGGTCAAAGCAAGAACCACAGGTCCAGTCTCTGCCCTGTCCCACAGCACAGACCCAGGTAGACACCACAGAGCAAAGGTGGCTCTATGAAGGACTCTGGCCCAACAACTCATCTCAAGAGTCTTTAATACAAATGCATTTTGTTGGGGAAGGAAACTCAGTGTTGACCCCCTCATCCATCATTGTCTCTGAATTTAGCAGTAAGTGTCCTTACATATGAGAGATGGCTTTCCCTACTCAGCAAAGATTACCCTTGGGATTTCCCTTCTCTGACTTAAAAACCCATAACTTAGAAACTGCACTGCAAAATGGTTCACATTTGCATAACAGCACTAACACAAACAAATTTGCCTTCCCACACCAAATCCAGACATGTTTTCTTGGCTGTTTTTTCTTACTCCTGTATTACAGTCATAATGAATACGAAAAAGTAACTGAGAAGACACTCTAAAAATCTTATTTCAAATTTTTCATCTGAGGTCATCAAGGGGTAATACCATAAATTTTGACTTCACCATTTTCCAGACCTAAAGACTGGTAAAAGAATGCACTAGACAACATTATAGTGATGCTGTCAATCAAGCCCTCTAGACTAGGACAATGGGAGAGATGTTGATGGGATTTCAGAAGCTTGAAAAAAATCTCTCAAAAAAATGTCAGCAAGATGTTTTGAAAAAGCAGAAATAGAAGATGACAGGCATAAAAATCATAAAAATAAATATTTGTTGAAATATAAGGTGCCATTTTTCATCAGAGATCAAGTGAAGCTTAGTCTGCATGTGTTTTTCTTATACCAGTACACTTTTACTGTTTCTCACTTGGTTTGCAAGTGCAATACTAAGCTTTTGTTGTTTTCTGCCAAAAATTGCCTGGCAAGATGCTTTTTCAGCTTGGGAATGCAGCAAAAATCTGTTGTTTACCTATCACACATTTTTAAGATGTGGAATTATTCAACTGATAATATAAAAAGTGTCAATCATATTTTTAGCTGAGGAAACATGGTCCTGACTGCATTCAGGTTATGCCTTTTGTCAGTTACTGCTCCCCATCCGTGACATATTAGTGCCAGAGCCATAGGCATATTTCAAGTTCATTTAAGTTCACCAGTGAAACTTAAGACTAAAAATGCTGCAATTCTTCTTGCAGGCTAGAAATTCAGGAAATCAATTTTTTTTCTAATTAAATAACTCATTAGTTTAAAGGCAATACCACTTCAAAAAATCCAAATGCTCCAGTTTGATATGTGATGTCCAAACTCAGTAGGCAGAAGAAAAAGACCCAGAAGGAAAAGTCTATTCATCACAGACTGATCCTGGCTGGACAAATCAAGCTGATTCTGTTGATATTTCTCTCTTGCTTGCACTTAAAAACATCCAGTCCTGCCAAAAAGTCACAAAACACTGGTCAGGTGATGCTGTCACCCAAAAACAAGAGAGGGAAGGTATGTACTGAGAAGGTAGTGCCTGCAACTCTTATTTGCACTGTACACTGGCAGTGCTGTGTAGTCCAGAAGAATCAATAAACTCAGCAAACAGGAGTCTGCTGGAACCCCTGGCAGCAGTGAGAGATTACATGGTTCAGAGTTTATCCAGGAGTGTGACAGCTGCTGTATGCAGAAACACACATTCCCCTGATGAACCAGAATATGCTCAGGGATTTTGCAGATACCTGCCAGGCAGCCACATGAGCCAGCCTGACCCCGTGGTTCTGAACATGCAGCTGGGCTTGGGACTTCCAGACATTGCTGCAACCACTCAGCTATGAATGAGGGGCTAATGACTACTGTGGGTGAGTACACAGGGTGAATTAACAAAACTACAGTTTGATTCTGTTAAAAAAAACAGGTTATTCCTAAAAAGTAGCTGTGATCTGTGTCTCCTCCAAACACCTGCCCAACAGTGAAGATCATCAAACTCCTGGGACTGTCCTGCTTTCAGCAACAGTTGCCTCTCTCAGCCCCTTCATTTTCTGCCCAGAAAATGCCATTTTGTGTAATTTTTGACATGAAAGGGCTCTCTAGAATGGTTCACCATGAGAAGAAGCTGAGGTAGACTTTATTTGGTCTTCAGACAACTACAAGTGGCAAGGAGACCTATCTCTAGATTTAGATACCCCAGTGAATCTGAGCATCTGACATTTATGACTCATTTCCTTTCCTGCAACCCATACACACATCCAAATCAATTTTTCTGCAGAAAATAAAAATCTGCCCAGAACGTTGTGGATCTCACCAAAAGCACTTAATCTGCTGTTGTGATCCAAAAAGTATGAAGACTTATAAAACTGCCCCTGGATGCCCATCCGTTCTTGAACCCCAGGAAAATGAGTTAATCTACAGATGATTAACAAAAGATCCTCTTTGGGGCTGAGTTGTGAATTGAGTCCCATCTGCTGTACCTGATATTGCAGTGTGGCCAGAAAAGACATCCTTCTGTCTGAGATGCAAGGATAAAGTTGACCTGACTTCTTGTAAATACTCTTTTCCCTCTATTTCCTTCAGAAGGTTAGACACAGCCATTAGGCCTGTGTTTTCCTGCCTGTGCAAGATTTAGGAGAGAAGTGAAAACTCCATCATCTACAAGTTTTTAAATTTATGGGCCACAAGATTATGGGAGAACAGGAAGCATCTAGTCAGAATGAGGAAAAGACATTTACCTATGTAAATCAACAGCAATCATAAAACAGCTGGTACAAAGAAACTTACTGATGTTTTTGCATGAAATTTCAGTATTCCTTCTAACTTCACAAATCTCATTGAATGACATTATACTTGCCAAGGCTGCCTGCTTTTAAAGTCTCTAAAAACCGAATACCTAGTACCTCTATAGGGAGAAAAATTATTTAAAATTAAAGAATGGGTCACAGTATGTATCTATAGCCTGGTCCTGAAAGACATTTTCATGCAGCTTTTACACTGATACAAGTGCTCGTCTGACTTTAGACCCTTACATGCATGCAAGCCAACAGACATCCCTGCTCACTTGCTTTCCTAGAACCAGAGGGACTCTTCACGCAATGGGTTATCTCCTACTGGGTGTTTTCACAAGATCAAGACCACATTCAGTAACTTCATTTCCCAGTGGCCTCAACAGCTTCTGGCATATCAAGGGCTGGTTGTCTTTGTAGTCAAGCTACTGTTTCAACCCACCTCTGCAGCAAAGATGTAATTGTCTCCTGCAGGAAATGCATCAGGTATCACCTTGGTAGAGATGACTCAAAATGCAAAACACAGGCACTTAGGAAAATAAACAGGACTACAGAAGCACTTCATGGATCTTGATGAGTACCACTGCTTCAGAATTCTCTTCACTTCATAAAGACATTTGCATGCAAGTTTTCTCAGCCATTGCAATTGCTATTTGTTAATTCACACAGGTCCTGGCCACTGAAAATTCATAGGCATCTCGTCAGTGGCCTTTTTGGAAGAAGAGCTGATCTGCAGATAGACCATCCAGTGGCCAAACCACATTTAATTCTAATTAAACAGATGTGTCTAAGGTGAAGGAGGAGGAGAGCACTGGTCCAGCCTGCTCAACCCTGATTGTGCAGTTATCTGTCATCACTGATTCACCACAAAACAAGCAGCCTGAGGATGGAAAAGATTCAGCATCAGTGACCCTAACCCATGACTGTGTGCAAGAATGTGTCAGGATAGGATTTTATTAGTCTGCTGCTTAACAGTATGGTCAGAAACAAGGATTTCTTAGGTTTATAGAACTAATTTTAAAATGGATTAACACCATGTTTCCTGTATTCAGAAGCATTCAGATTGTTGCTTCTGTTTGTTTGTTTCACCTGGCACTCAGAGGATGATATATCTCTTCTTGTGTGTTTTGGGAGCCACTTCTTGTCTCTTGCCTCTGGACATGAATGAACTGATGTTGTTTCCAGTATGGAGTTCTCTTGCCATTGGAAAAGCTCTCTGCCTGACCTGCCTGCCTCCTCCCTGTGCTGCTGAAGGCTTAGAGGAGCTAAACCTTTAATCTCCTTAGGCAGATGATAAATTGAAACTCAGAATGTCTTGATTCCATTCTGGCTTCTTTCCATGTCTCAGGTTCCCCACTGATATCTGATACAGACAAAAGCAAATCCAAAATTGTTTCAGGCCTTATTCAGAAGGAGGCCTGAGCTTCAAATTCACAGTTGCGTAAGATTATGCTGAGTAAGGAGAGACAGTGATTTCTTATCTTCCCTTGCCCTGTGTGCCAGACCACATGCCCCAGTGCAATGCCCTTGAATGAATATAAACCTAAGTTGCATTTTGGTCTCAGTACTATTCAGGTTTTTATACAGCACAGAGCAGAAGATTTCAAACCTGGCTGTCAAAAGCTTATTTTTATCTTTCCATGGAGCTATTAACGTACAAAACTAACTTCAAAAGAATAGTCTCAGTCTTCAAACACTGAGCACTGAGCACTAGACATTCTATTTAGTATTTATTGGCCAACTCAACTGCAACAGATTTGAAATATAATTAATTCTCACCAGATGTAACAATTTTGTTTGCATCTCAGCATCATCCAAAAAGATAAGAGAATTTTGTCCTTGAAATATTCTGTCCTTGAAATATCAACAAATATGTGCAAAAGCATATGCAAGCTGATTCAATCAATGATAACTCTTCTGATCAGTATGAGAAGAAGGGGTCACCTCAGCAAATGTGTAGAGTGATTTTAGAAAGTAAAAACCTGACCTGAACAGCCAAATAGTTGTTGCAATTGAAGATGAATTATTAAACAGGTTAACACTCACAATGAGCAGTGAACTTGCAGAGATACAGACACTGAGCAAATACACAATCTGTATACTTTGGGATGCAGAGCACTACAAAACCAAATGAGATCTTAGGGAGAATTCTCAAGAGCTGAGTCAGCTGGAAATTTCCTGCAGCTTTCTCTCAAAAATATTTTTTTTCCCAAGGAAAATACACAAAGGAGAAAAATAGAAAAGAAAGGTGGGAGGGTGTAATATTGCCCTGCTGTGACTTTTTTCTTTATTTGCCAAAGTTCTTATGGAAAAGTTCATGAGAGCCATGCACACTGAGATTGACAGATGATTCACATCTCTTACTCAACTAGTTGGATGCTCATGCTAATTGTACACTTTGGCTCTCATGCTCTTTTTCATTCGCTGCATCGCATTAAGGGAAGCCAAAAGTACATTATGTATGCAAGTGCAATGGCTTCCAGCCTTGGAAGAGCAATGGATATTGCTGCTCCTGTTGGCTGGTGAGCAGGGTTAGCAATTCAGAGGCTTCTGCAGCCTCCCAGCATCTCCTCCCAGGGTGCCCTTGAGGGTCCATGACTGGGTGGCCAAGGCCTTTTCTGCACTCAGTTTTCACAGCATGTTGCAGACCCCCCTTAAGGTTACACATTTATCCAGGTTTGGAAACAAACATGCTGGAGAAGCATAGCCAGTACGTACAGCGTGCTGTAGGCTGCAGGGCTGGAATGATGGGACATGGTACAAGGAAATGATGGCAAGGAAGAGAGACAGACTCCCTCCAAAAAAGCTGTCTTCCCATCATGAGGAATCAATTTCATTTCCATTGTCCAAGGCACTAGAGAGACTGAAGTGAGGGGAGAAGGAGGAACTGCCTGGTCATACCTGGGCTCCACTTGTGCTGGCCTAGGGCAGGAAGCACCACAAACTGCCACAGTCTCACTGAGAATGAGATGGACCCTCTAAAGTCCTTTCCAACACAAACTGTTTGGTGACAGGATGATAATGATGACACCTTGAATTCGGACAAAGTCAGGGATAAGACAATAAAGATACATTCATGCTATCCCAGAAGCCATCTACAACCATGGCAGAAGGACTGAGTTAAGATTTTTATAAGCCACAATATCCTGAGATAGCAGTAACAGCCTCACTGCTAATCTATTATTGTTGTTGAGCACCTTTGTGCTTTCTCAGGTACTGATGTGAATCTTGCAGAACTACTGCTCATCTACATGGGTATAATCAGTAGCAATCAATGCTTGCCAGAGGTATCTGATAGGAAGGTTACAACTATTTTCCAATATTAATCTCCTGTGTTCTATAGTGCTTCTAGGTGCTATAATTTCTATTGATTGCTACCTCATTAGCAGAAGGCAAGATACGAGATGAGCCAAGAGTTATAACTAGGAAATGGGAGGTTGTGTAAGCTGGGTTATCTATCTGTAATTCTGCTGCACATCCCAGAGACACTGATCCTTTACAGAAATACTTTCAATATTTATACCTCTCATTTCAACATCTAGTTTATTATACATGTGAAAGCTCAAAATACTGTAAGTAAGGCAATGTGACATTTTTGTTTTAAAATGTGATTTCAGTAATTTTATACTGTCCTTACTGAGTTTTAAAGCCTTTCTTACATGGGTAAAATTTGTGCATTTAATTCCATGTCATTGATTTTATTTTTGAAACAAATCATGACTTGCCTATCTTCCTTTGGGTCTTGCTCTTCGCAAGTGACCTACCAGTGTGTGGCCATCAATGTGGTTGTATTTTGTTTCCAAGATGAAGTTCTAGGGGGCTTTAGGGCACTTGGTAACATTGTCTGTACTTTCTTTCCTACACCTCCTCCCTATAAAATGATGACAGCAACACTAATTTTCCTCATCTCTTTAGTTTTCTTATATAAGTGCACAAACACTGTGAAACAGAGATAGACCTTTAGCACATGTGTTCGTAGCTCCAAGCAGATGTGGCCGTGATCTCTACTGGGGCCAGGAGACACCACTGTTACAGAAATGATAAAGTTAATGCACTGCCTGTGGGGATGTTATCTCTCACAGAGAGACAACAGGCTCATGAAAACTGGCTGAATTATTGTTGCTTTCTTTGAGTGTTGCAGCACTGCCTCTATGCTTCGTATAAATGCAGTGGCAAAGGAACACATCCAGGCAGAAGTAACTGATAAATTCTGCCGAGTTGTTAACATCAGATCTGCATCTATGCTTATCTCCTCAACCTTTGTCATTCCTAAAGGCTTTTTAGGGGACCTGCTCCTCTCAAAGCAATTCCCACCAGTCCATCTCTGATTAAACCCATGCTGCTGTGCTGCTGAGAAGCAGGGAAATTTGTGATAGCAGGGAAGCCACAAGAGGAAATTTCACTTGTATAGTGAGTCTCTTTGAATTGAGTCAATTCCCAGGGTAGTATTTTAAACCCATTGCTTGATTTATTTAAAAAGTAGATTGGATAAAGCAGTGGAAAATGTATCAGAAAAGAATTCTGTTCCTGTAGGATGGACTGGGGAAATGACGAAGCTTGCTTGATCTCTGACTCTTTCTGTTCCTTTTCTTATCTTCTTATCTAAGTAGAGCACTATTGCTACTTCTTCAGATGAAGACTAAGAAGGAAGAATGTGTAAGAAGCAGTGAAATCTCTTTTTACTCTAACAATAAAAGCTTCCTAGTGAGCAACTGGAAAAAAAGGAGAGTTTCTGAGAGTGACATGAACAATAAGATTCTATCTGCTGGTCTCATCCAGCACATTAACCTAGTTCTGATTTCCCTGACTGACATAGAGTTATTCCTGATTTAATTTCAGCATAACTAAAATGGCTCAGAAGTAGAGGTGATGTATCTTCTTTTGCCTGCACAGAATACTTCTTTTACCTGCTCAGAATCCATATGCCATTTTTGTATATCATTGTTCATACTTGGCAATATACATAAAAACAATGAGGGGAGTCCAGACTAGACTCCATTTAAAACACAAATATTTGTATTCTTGCCCTGATATCTTTGTCTGGTGATACAGATTAAGTCATCTTTTCAGAGTATGATAAGCTGTTCCACACGAGCAGGAAGAACAAAGGTTTCCAAAGCAGACTTATGCTGTGCAAATTGACCTGTGCTGCTACTCAGCTGAAGACTAGTGAGGTCACTTGGGTGACTTTGCACATATGGTCACAGCCCCACTCAAGCAGTAGCTACAGAGAAGCACAAGGGCCAAGCAAGATCCACATTCCCTGATGTATTCTACAGTGCCCCTCTGGGAGGAAGGGGGTGGTTGGAACACAGAATCACAGAATCACAGAACAGTTTGGTTTGGAAGAGACCTTTAAAGGCCACTTATTCCAGTCCTCCTGCCATGGGCAGGGATCTTCAACTAGACCAGGCTGCTCAGAGCCCCATGCAGCCTGGCCCTGAATGTTTCCAGGGATGGACCATCCACAGCCTCCTTGAGTAACCTGTGGCAACGTCTCACCACATTTATTGTAAACAATTTTTCTTATATCTAGTCTGAATATACCCTTTTAGTTTAAAACCATTGCCCCATGTCCTATACTACAGGCCCTACCAAACAGTCTGTCCCCATCTTTCTTTTAAGCCTGGTTTAGATACTGCCAGGTGCTAAAAGACCTTCTCAGAGCCTCCTATTCTCCATGCTGAACAATCTCAGACCTCTCAGCGTTTCCTCAGAGAAGAGATGCTCCATCCCTCTGATCACTTTTATGGCCCTGCTCTGGACCCACTCCAACAGATCCATGTCTTTCCCATACTGAGGAAATGAGACCTCATTCACCTAACTAAAGCTTAACTCAGCTCGGGCATAGTGCTTAGGCACACATGCAGCTGCAAACACACGTTTGGGGTTTGCAGTAGTGCAACCAAAGAACTTGTAACTGGTGCCAAGGAGAGCTGGAGTGAAGAAGGCACCTAATCCAAAGCAAACCTTACTTCCCTTTAGGTACCAGCGAAGAGAGAGGTTAAAAGGGGCAGGCCATAAATTTTCACTTCTCTCTGAAATGAAATCCTGTAAACTGGACTTTGTCCTCTTACAGTCCTGGAGCATGGCAAACATTTTACCCTGGCAGCTCTGCAGTGCTTCTCACGTGTGGGTGGTAAAGGAAGCTCCTGCTCCTGTCATAAGCCCAGAATGACAACTACAGTTCTCGACCTTCAGTTTGTGGATGAGACGTGAAGAGTAGGTGACGATAAGTGGAATTGCCTGTCAACCCCTTGCACAAGGACATTTCTTTAAATAGGATTTCTTTTCAGAAATAAATGGTTGCTCAGAAAGCAGAGAGCTTTTGTTTAAAAACACTTTTGAATATTATTAAAGCTGTAAGGAAAAATGCCTTGAGTGCAGAAAAGTCCAATATTTTTTGATCTAGCAAGCAGAAGTAATTCTGTTCTTACAGATCTTACTGCTATCTCCAGCTACCTAATAGATTATAGAGAAGATGGAGACAGGCTCTTCCAGGAGATGCACAATGATATGTAAAAAGGCAATGAACACAAGTTGCATCACAAAAATCTCCAATTAGATATAGGAATTTTTTTAGCACGAGTGTGGTGAAACACTATAACTGGGACGCAAATAAGACTGGATTTGACAAAGCTATCTGCTCCTCAGGGACTCTTTCTGAGTAGGAGGTCAAATCATATGACATCCAGAGTTCCCTTCCCACATAAATTATTCCATGATTCTGTGACTCCTAAAGTCACATACATTGAATTCATGGGCTCAGTTTATTTTTTTTTTTACAGCAATGTAACATGAGGTTCAGTTTCTTGTTTCGTAACTCAAATTTTGAATTTTTTAGCTACCTTTTGCAAGGAGCTGTGGAAGAACATACTTAATTTCTTTTGGAGCACTACCAATTATTTATGTGCACCATTACAGGACAGTTCTATTCGGTATTGCGGTGTAAAGTCTGAGGAAATACATTTCCACCCTGAATTACTCCTATTTTAAATAGAGAAAGATAACGAGGAAGAGCCAAAGTAAATTCTCTGTCATATGCAGTGTGCAAATGGGGCTACAATATCAATGTACAATGTCTGTCAGACAAGAACCACTCCCCTCTGCTTGGCAGCAGAGGAGGAACTGAATCACCCAGTGCACCACAAGGAGCCAACACAGCTGCCTGTTGTGACTTTTAAAGCCTCAGGCTGGCCTGATCAAGACCATCAGCTTTAGAGTGAGACTTTAGTAAGAATGATTCCTAGGCAATGGGCAACAGGATCAGGTAAGAGATGGAGCTGGGTCCCCATCCATTGTACTGCTTTTATTTTTCTGGCAAGAAGGACTGGGAACACTGAACGATATCCAGACTGTCTATGTGGTTTCTAAGATTTAGGTGGAGTTTATTGCCTAAATCAAAGAGCACTTCTTAAACTAATGGCTGCCTTGAGCCCTTTTGACTTGTACAGCACATAAAAATCTAATGGCACCCTGGTGCCAATGCAGTACTCATTAAGCACCTGAAGATGCCTAATCAGCTAAGTGGGAACCTCCCACCAGAATTCCGCAGCTTTGCAGAAACAGAAGTGAGTGCCTGAGGTCCTTCATCCCTTTGGTACATCCAAAGAACTCTTGGTGCACTTGAGCTGCATTGGCCAAAGGAGGTCACCTCTCCCATAGCAGCTGAAGGACAAAAATCATTGATGAGGTTTGAACTTCCAACAAATCAAAGACATGCTGCACAAAATGAGTCCTTTTATAAACACAAATGCACTTGTTCATTATCAGTCACAATACTAAATTAAGATAATGAGAAAAAGATTTGTACCTATTAATTGTGAAAAGTATTTATGGAAACACTTCTTTGCTTTATTGTCTTGTTATGAAAAATTCAGCTAAATAAGGAGGAATCTGTTACTGGCAGCTTAGAATGGGTCAGGGTGTTCCCCAGTGTTTTTTTCAGCAAGAACACAGTTCTGCAGGTGTATGGAATTGTATAACTTAGTGGTACTATCTCAGAAAACTGTGGTAAAATTTTACTATAGAATATTTCTGATTAATAAATAAATTATATTGATGAAAAATTTTACTATTAGAAGACCTTTAATACCACTTTGGGAATTTAGGACTGGGCTGAGCAACAGCAAAATTACCACTACTCCATCTGAAAATAGTAAAAAATGTTGCCTTTGGCTTTCCAGGGAAGAGAGCAGGTTCAGAATATTGTTGCATGCTACTCTCCTCCTTGACAACATAGAAAACCCAGCTTCCTATCAGCTTCTGCAAAGAGAAGATTCAATTCATAATGGTCAGGAATCCATTCTGGGAAATGCTCCAGCCCTATGTTATGCCCGCTTCCACAAACGGATTTTTGAAAGGATTGGGGAACTTTCTGACAAGTCATGTTTAACATGTGGTAAGACAAAGACAGTCAAATCTCTTCCTCAAGGCTATTTGTCCTGGAATCAGGAAAAAAATCTCGTCCCACTCATCACTGCACAGCCGAAAATTAAGGATATTTTCCACTATTTAGAAGCATCCATCTACTGCTAGGTTTGATGAACTAGTAAAGGATTCAAATGTATTCTTCATTCATCAACACATACTGCTTTTAAATGGTGCAAGAATTTTTCTGTACTGGTAGGTAAGAAAAATTAAGAAAACAATGCAACCTTACCAGGAAAGACATCCCTGGTCTCACCTCCTAAGGACAGGCCCTCATTTTGCCCTGATAATGCAAAAATTTATCTTATGTCTTGTAAACAGAGATTGCAGAGATGTTTTCTGGCAGCACAGAGCAAAGCATTACAATCACCTCTGTCATTCAGAAGCAAAAACAAGTCTGACTGGCAACAAAGGAAGCCTTCTTTGTCTACTTAGGAAACCTTCTGCCATGACATTTGCAGTAAGTTGCTGTATTATGAAAGTAAAAATTAGTTCCTACTCATTGTTAACAAAATAGCACACCTCATATTTTGCTTTACAAACTGCCAATTACATGATTCACAAATTGTTGCATATTGCAGGGTCTTTCCATTCTGCATTAATAAGACTTTCAATCAGTGCTTCTTTCCAGATTCCACATGTTGTGACTGTGTCTGCCATCAGATCACAGGATCACAGGATCACAGAATCACAGAATCATTAAGGTTGGAAAAGACCCCTGAGATCACCAAGTCCAACCTTTGGCCAATCACCACCTTATCAACTAGACTATGGCACTAAATGCCACATGCAGTCATTTCTTCAACACCTTCAGAGATGGTCACTCTACTCCTTGGACAGTCCACTCCAACGTTTAACAACGGGTTCCATGAAAAACTTCCTGCTATATCCAGGATATCCAACAGATATACCCCACAACTACGTAATGACTTATAAGCTCTCTGTTTTTCTGTGTCTTAAAATGCATGTATAATTTGAAATTCAGTGTATAATTTGAGTCTCAGCAACCTTTGCAACAAAGTTAGAGTTGGAATCTGTCCTTGACCTCCTCTGGGAACGTGAGGATTTCCACATACACCATCAGCACACTTATGCCTCTGAGCAATCTGGGCTGTACAAGACCTGGAGCTGAACCTAGTTTGCCTAAAGGAGGTTGGGGCAAAGTTTAAATGCCCAGATGGGGAGAAAAATAATGGTGACATTTAAATCAACTACTTAGAGCAAAATTTAAGACTTGTCATTAACAGAAAACCACAAAATGTCACAAAAGCTCTGTACCATGGGAAATGTAGTAAAAATGCTCTGGCAATATCTACAGTGAAATCCATACTGGCTCTGAATCACATCATTAGTATGTTAACACTGTTTGCAGTTTCCACACCATAGTAACTCTTCTTTTCAGGAGAGTAGTAGGGAATTTCCATCAAAATATTTTTGATTAAGAAAAAAATCAGTTTCTGTATAATCTAAGTTTTTGGTGAGATTTTCTTTTCTCACTGGGATCACTAATGTTGAACAAGTTTTAAAATCTTTAACTGCCTGAACTGCTGCAGTATCTCTTAAAAGACACAGTGCAGCTGACTTACCCTGTGGGCTTGATTAGCACATTCATAATTCAGCAATGTCTCAGCTCATGCTGGAGCACAATAACACACAGGACATGGATCTAACAGAATCAAAACTCTGTACAACAACCTTTTCTCCCCTGGAAAGTCCCCATCTGTTGAAAACTGGTGAAAGCAAGTGTTAAATAATCAAATATTGATATCAATAACACAATTCCAAATAAAAAAATATCAAATTATTTGCATTTAAAATTCATAAAGAAGTCAACTGAATAAAACCTTGAAAACAAAGCTGGGATTTTCTGAGGGACAAAACCAAACAAAAGCAAGTCAAAATGCTACAAATATTTGAACACAACTCATAAACAAAGTATTTCACTGCAGCAGGCTGTTGCAGGTAAGTGTACATTATGGCCAGGTGTAGATTTTTCACCAAAATAACTGCACCAAAGGATGAAATGTGGGTGAGTGGAAAATTACAAAGCTAATGTGGCAGAGGGGAGACTGAGGCAGCCACTTCCTTTTGCAATATTCAAACTATGATCAAAGACTTTTCCTTGGAAGGTGATGAAATAAAATTGAATGAGTCTGAAAGAAGGGAGAGAGTTGGCAGATGGGTAACTAATCAAGACTGGCAATAATTACAAACGGTCACAGGAGATAGTGGCACAGACAGTGAGCTCTACTCCCATCTAAGCAGATGTTTGATGTATCGTCTCTACCTCAGACAGATCCAAGGGTGTTGTCTTCGTACATTTTGGCAAAACTTTTGTCACTAACCATCTCAATAAAATATAAATGAGTTGGCAAGACCTGAATCTTTCCAACTTTTCTCATGAACCATCATAACAATATATTGGTCATAATTATTTTAACAAACATAATTGGCTGGAGGCACAGAACAAACCACTGTAAACATTTCTGAGAAAACGGTGAATATTTCTGCTTTCATTCCACAAGGGAGTTACTAGGGCTGAGAGCAGGACAATCAATGTTTTCCAGCTACAGTGGTTGTAAGGGAGTTTGAATTGGCTCTGTTGGGTTTTAAACAGCAGAAGTTAGCTAAGATGAATCTCACTCCATGGAAATAGTAGTGCTTCAAGTGCAACCCTGAGGATACACAGAAAGTTTTCTCTCTTGGGATGAAAGATAAATATGTGAGGAATTTGGGGCTCTAGCAGCTGAGGCATGGGTTTTCCATATGTCTAAAGTGTTTAAAAACAAAATAGTGCTTTTTTTTTTTTTTTTTGAGTTGTACAAACAACTGTGTCTGAAAGTTCCTATATCAAATTAATCCATGCTCACTCGTTGCTCATATAAAAATTCTCCACACCTCTGAGTGTAACTGTACTGAGATCTGAAGTTAATTGAGTCTTCCTTAGTGGTAGCTGAGGAGCCCCAGCAGCCCTTTTGAAAAGGCATTCTCCACACTGAGAAGTATGGCATAGAATTTGGCAGACAGCCATCAAAGCACACTGCCTCCACTGTGGTATCATCCTTCTCTTGCCATCATTGATATGATGAGGCTGAAAGGCCTCAGTGAGGAACAAGTCTGCCACTAGCCTGAGCATCACATAAAAGATGCCTAGCAGAAGTAAGGAAAGAAGAGTGAGATTTGTTGCATCTGTCTTAAAGAGAAGGACTGAACTGGACACTCACCCAATCTCCATTTAAGTGGCTATACTTTCGCAGTTTCTCACAGAGAGCTGTCTAGAGTAATTTAAGAGTCAATTATGGTACCTCACCTGCTGGCTTCCATATGCTCTGTGTCATATTATCCAATTCCATGCAGATGTCTCAGATACCCTATAGTCCCTCAGAGATCAGCAGTATCTACAGGTGGGCAAGTGAACTGAGATTTTTAAACGCCCTGGCAATCAATGAACAGTGATTTCATACAGTCAACGGCCCCTGAAGAGTGATTCAGATGACCAGATAGCAAGTATCTGCTTTGAGATGATTCCTGCAGGAATCCACTGTGTTAGGATCCACTCACTGTGTTAACCAGGGCCAGGGTTTGATTCATCAGGATGTCCTCTGTTACTTCATATACCCTAGAGTGTCTGAGACACACAGTAATATGATGCAGCATTTACACATTTTTGGAACAGCAGCTGGAGACCAGGTGGGAATCAGTGGGACATCCCAAATGGTACTGCATACCTATGCATGAGCTGCTGCGCTGAGCTCTCATCACAGAATTATAGAACACTTTGAGTTGAAAGGGATCTTAAAAGGTCACTTAGTTCCACCCCCCCTGCCATGGGCAGGATCACCTTCCACAAGACCAGGCTGCTCAAAATCTTATAAAGGCTTTTTAACCTGGCCTTTAACACTTTCAAGGATGGAGCATACACTTTTCTGGGAAATTTGTTCCAGGGCCTCTCCACCCTCACAGTAAAAATTTCTAATATCTACTCTAGCCTCTTTCAATTTGAAGTCATTACCCTATCACTACATGTTCTTGTGAAAAGTCCCTCTCCAGCCCTCTTGTAGCCCACTTTAGGTACTGGAAGGCTGCACCAAAGTTGCCCTGGAGCCTTCTCTTCTACAGGCTGAACAACCCCAGTTCCCTCAACCTGTCTTCACGAAAGATTTGCTCCAGCCCTCTCACCATCTTTTGACCCTCCTCTGCACACACTCCAACAGGTCCATGTCCTTACATTGTGGATCCCAGAGCTGCACACAGTAATCATTCACCCTGATTGCTTAGAGACTGAGTCCACCTGAAGACTCAGAAGAGCCTTCGGCTGGAGCTGTACCCCACCCAAAGGGCTTTATTCAGTTTCCAGCAATCAGCGTTTTGTGCCATTTGAGACACTCCCTGCAACCTGGCCTCCAGCTACCCCTCTTGAAGGACATGTGTCTCCCCCCAGCCTCAGGTCATGCCTGCCAACCCCATGTAGATGTCTCGGTTCCCTAGAGCATCTCACTTTACACTAAAAGCCCCTGTCTGGTTGGCTGAGTCATGGAAATATCGGTAATACGGCTGCCTGTACTAACTAAGCTAATGATTCAAGATTCTTTATAACCAAAGGGAAAATTGGTGTTTAGGATATATTTCAGGTGGCCTATGTTAGGGATTTATTTTAGAATGAAATTTACCATATCCAGGGGAGCTGATTTCTGTCCATTCTTACAGAAAGAGGCCAGCCCAGAAGTAGACATTTACAGTCAGGCACCCAGCACTCAGGAATTCCAGCTCTCAGGAGTGACCCAGACCACAAAGGGAGATCCAACATGAATTCAAATCCACTGTAGAGACACAAAGAAGTTACCAAGCTTTGATGACCACGGTGGTGTCAGTCAAGCATCACAACTGGGCTGGGCATTATTTCAGAGGCAGGTTCAGGTTAAAGTTGCAGTGCAAGAGGTTTAAGATGACGCGTTTTAACATGCATTTGTGACGAAGTAAGAAAACAATCACAGCCATGTCCACTTCAGCATGCAGCCAGCTCAGGCACAGCCACTCAGTGCCTGAGCCCAGAGCTGCAGTTCCTGCAGTAACCCACCACTGCTGTTTTTCTGCTTATGTTCTGCTAAGCGTCTCCAAGAGGTGCCATGGTAACAAGCACCTTGGAACCACTTTCCCAGATTATACAGCATATTATGCAAAGTGGCCTGGCAGGTTTTCTGCTTTTAATATTCAAAGGATTACCTTTGAGGTAGCCTATATATTTTCAAATCCCTAAATCCCTTGACACCTGGACACTTTGTATGTAGCCCTAAACATAGCACAATTTGGCTCCCAGACTTTAGAAAATAATTTAAAATAGAGCAAGTGTGAATAGCACAAGGCACTTCCATCTGACGGAGAGGTTGCAAGAGGCAAACAAGGAAGACAACAGGAAGGAAAATATGCCATACCTACCCAAGAGAAAGGGTCTGGCTAAGGCACCAAGTCAGCAAAGGAAAATTGGTCTTGTTGCTTCCTATGAGGATAAAGAATGCTGTTTCTAGCTATGCTTGCCACTAGCCAGACTCATGTTTCATTCAGGTAGGATTAAAGGCTTGTGCCATGCTTTCAAAGAGAAATTCCCCACCTCCCCATCATACCCTTTCCTCCCTTTGCACCCTTATTGTGCTGCTTGTCACCACTCATGTCCTCAGAGCTGTGTGCAGGAGATGGGCACTAAACTGGTCCCATCATGCAACATTTCCTCAAAACCCTTGGGTCACAAAATGCCACAGCCAAGGAGGAAGGACAGAACAGGCAGTGCTTCCCAGCTCTCCTCACTTCAGGGCAGAACATCCCTCACCCACCTCAGCTGCACTCACAGCTCTTCCTTGGCAGCCCTGCCCTGGAATGCATTCCTGGCTGGGATGCTCCAGAGGGCAGCAGGGACTACTGGAGCACAGCACATGCCTGCCAGCCTGCTTCTGCCCACCCAGTGTTACTCTCTCCATGTGAGTCCCAATAAATTAGAGAAAACTTCCCACAGGAGGCTGTTAGAAAAGCCCTGATTTATGCAGGCCTGGCAAATAGGCACTTGGATACCGTGGTAATTAGCACTGTGAAAGAAAAAAACAAAACAAAACAAAACAACAGTTTTTCCTATTTTTTATCTGATTGATGAATTCTCTTGGGAATGTGGTGTTTTGCATATGCACATACGCTATGGACAGGCAAGGACAGAGGCATGGTCTTTCTGAAATCCCTCATCTCACCTGAATTATGAGCAGTATGGAAATTCAGAATAATTTCAGCCAATTTCACTTCCACCTTTATTAAGTGTCACAAACAGTTCTTGAGTGACAGGCAGATTTTCTGCACCAAATGCATTCAGTTGCCCAGATCTGCAAGAGCATATACTCTAAGAGTAAATACTCTAATTTGTTAAGCCTTCTATCACTGTCTTTCCCTCATCCCTGACAATTACGTTATCCTCACCACCGGCTCATTGCCTCTTCTCCCTCTTATCACTTCATCTACCTATCCTGCTACATCAGCAGCTTGGAATCACCTCCCAGACCTTCTTGTCTATCCTCCACACCTCTGCTATTTGAATCCCTCCCAAGGAAGCAGCTTGGCCATCTTCTACCTATAAAACTTAAGCTGTTTTCATCCAAACTCCAAGAGCTGGTATCCACCAAGCTTTCTCCACTGTGTTACCTTTCTGCAGCACTAGCTTTTCCTCTCCTATGCATGCTCATGGAGAGAGTAAAAGCTGCTTCAGTGGCCTGACTTGGCCTCTGCATGGAGCCTCCTTCCTTCCCCTTTCCCCACACCTTTTCAATAAGGAACACTGGGTTCTTATGTGTTTGGACTGCATTTGGTGGGCACAGAAAGCAGATTACAACAGTGTTAGCTGCAAACCACCAGTACAGTGTCTAGTTCATCTAGAGAAAATATATTTCAAATGTATCCATGCAAAGGCCCTGGATTCTAAAAGATGAAAACCTTTGGTTGGAAAGGGATATATGAGAAAGGCTAGCTGAAGAAGCTCTCCAGAGAAGTGACCACAACACTAAGGCTGCCAGAGTCCAAGGAATTCAATGCTCTCAGACACATGGTGTCTTTCTTGGGGTTGTTCCTGGGCAGGAGGTGGACTTTGATGATCCTTGTGGGTCCTTTCCAACTCAAGTTATTCCACAATTCTGTGAACACGCCTGACTTGCTGTGATGCTCCTGCTGTTCCCACAACAGAGGGGACACATCTTAGGGAGCCGAATGAAGAACCCATTCCTGACTGCAACTGACAAACATGAAACTCTCGGGCCAACTAGCACATGAAATAGTCAAGTGATAAATAATCAGAGAAATTCTGTGATGTTTCATTGTGTTGCCTAACATCAAAAGAAAAAAAATCTTGCAACAATGTTAAAATAGTAAACCTAAAAGCAGACCTTTACTGGAAGCTCCCAGGTGTCCTGGTGGTTCATGGGCGTGCCTGGCATCAGATTTCTAAAATTTTTGTAAGTTTTAAAAATTAGCATATCTAATAAATATTGTCCAAATAGAACAGTTGATTATGTAATTTTCCCTGGGTTCTACCCCACTGGAGCAGTTCCAGGGGCTTCTTTGCCCCATTTCTTGTTCTGTTTCCTCAGATTTTGGTTGGAAAGAAAAATGTCCTTGTTTGGCTTCTCTTCTTGAAAAGAAGACTAAACAGTATTTCAGGAATGTGTTAGAAAGTTAGCTTATTATTCTAAAATCTAAGAGAAAGGATAGGAAAAATACCAGGAGCTATATAACTATGTAATAGTAGTCTACAGAAATACAAATATATGAAAAATATATAAAAGCAAAAATCTTTAGGCATCGAATGGGTGTAACTTTTTTAGTCCTGAGGGAAAACTTCTTTGGAAAAGAAGAATGTGCACGTGAATTTCACCAGATGGGATTGTGAGATCTGAAAAAGGAAAATGAAGGTGAACAAGATGTTTTTATGATGACAATATCCTCACCCTTTTTTTTTCTGGGACCTACAAATCTCAGCCATTGTCTCACCTCTTAATCTCCCCAGACAACTCTATGTCTTGATCCCTATTCTAGACCAAGCCTAGAAACTTCCCATACCTGATGGGAGCTCTTAGCTCTTGCAGCACTTAACCTCTTCTCCCTGCCATACAATAATGTAAGAATAAGTGTTAAATAGAGTCCTAGAATCATAGAATTATTGAGTTTGGAAAAGACCCCTGGGATCATCGAATCCAAACACTAACACAGCTCTGACAGGCCCACCAATAAACCATGTTCCTAAGCACCACATTTTTTGAATAAAGACCAAGACATCTTGCAGGACAGACAGGTTGGATTCAAATGCTTTGTCTTTCAACAGATTGTGACTTCTTCATGCCCATTTTCTACATGTAAGTAGTCTTACAAGGTATGACTTCAATTTTCAATTTTCACAGCATTGATAAGTAGTTTCTCAAATCCCATATTATGCATAGTCCATGCACAAATTATTCTGGTAATAACAAAGGGATTATACAAAAAATGTAAAAGACTGAGTAAACAAGTAGCTCCTAGTTAAAAATCTGAGCCTCTCTTTGGCTTTAGTGCAAACATTTCCCCTTGAGTGTGCATCCAATTGAATTGTTTACCTCTATGAGGAAGTGGTTTTTTACAGTGAAATGGTCCTCAGAAGCAAGGAAACAAGACAAGACAAGAAGCAACAAAACAAGACAGTGATTTGGACATGCATGCCTGTGTATCTCTCTGGCCACTGACTATGCATACTTACTTGTTGGTGATAGAACCAGAGCAGTTCTCAAGGTCTTGTCCAGATGTGTTTTTCTGTTAGAAGAGGCCAATCAGGAACCAGTTTTGGAGGCCCTGAGTATCCCCTGCTGCCACTCCAAAACCAGCTTGCTTAGAGATAATTTCCTCTGAAAATCCTGTTCTTTAGGTTTATCTCTGCCATGAGAAGTGCAATGGTTTACATTAAAGCCATTTAAAAACAATGTAGTGTTCTTATTTTTTGCTGAGCACTAGGCTATATGTTTTTGAGTTAGTAAAAATTTGACTGAAATCAATGTGAGCTGCTCTACTGTACAAAGAGCTCATTCTTATTAAAAACATGCCTTTATTAGGTTTATGGATGTTTCTTAGATAAATCAGACCTCTGAGCCTCTAAAGGGCTTTAGGATGCACAAAGGAAAGATGATACTTATCTTTATTCTTAATTTTTACTGCACTAAGCTATCCAAAACCACATTGACCTATCTCACATAGTCCTATTTATTCAATTTCTGGGCATCTCTCAATTCACCTGGGAAACAGAGAACAATTTTCTTCCCAACTTACCTACAAGAAAGTAGGCTGGAGAGAAGCCCTAAATTCTAACCACACATGAGCTGGATCCTGAGTTCAGCTCACCAGGCACTAATCCATAAACTGCTCTTCTCCTTTTACCCTAAAATTCTCTTGTGGGATAGCATTTTATTGAAACGGTATGCTCTGGTTCACCCTTGGAAAATGTATGGTTTATCCCAAGTCTGTACCCTCCCTGCAGTATCGTGTATCTGTAACTCTATTGGCTGTAGAATCTTACCCTGCCCACTTTGAACCTCTTTGTTAAGGGTGCAAATGGAGAGGGCTCCTCCTCTTTTGCCATGGTGGTCTTCGGAGACTGCTCTCTCCCCATCCCTCTTCCCTTCTCCCTCTCCCCCCTTCCCTTCCCCCTCTCCCTCAGTGACCATGCTCCCTGCCTGGGGTAAGACTCTGAATAAACCCTCATCTCATCAGCACCTCAGCAGCCATCTGGAGTCTCTGCCTGCCAGCACGGGAACACCCACAACCCTAGAGCCCGGGGGGCTCCCGGGGAACCCTCCCTGGGATCCCCCCCAAAAATTTAAACTACAACACTCTCTCTCTCTGCTCCTATAACACATCTCACTTAGGCCTAAAGATGACACAAAGTCTTGAACAAAACCATACATCCAGGACACCCATATATCCCATCCCCCCTGAGACTGTGCACAGACCAGAGCACCTCCTACTTCCTCCATCCACCAGAGTTTTCTTCCAAAACAAAGAGATATGCCATCCTTGGATCTTAGCCTGATTTTCAGTCTGAAGACCACCCAAGGACCCTGAAGCAGGGAAGTGCTCTTGGGCACTGAGAGCTAAAATATAACTTAGAACCATTTGCAAAAAAAACTATTTTGGCCAACAGCTTCCCCCCATTTTGTTCAATGTGCTTCATTAAGTCAGATGCAGGGGTTGGTGTTTTGAGGTCTAAGTGTCAACACTGTCTGAGCTGCGGGAAGTTCTCCTGTGGCTGCCAAAGAGCTTATGTGAAAAATCATCACAGCAGAAGTGCTTTGAGTGCAGCAGAGAGCAGGAAAGATATATATGTACTTCAAGAAGAGCGGAAACTCTCTTAAAACTTTAAAACCAGATTTTAAACTGCACACCATGGCATTTGCTCTTCTTTCTTAGGCAAAACTCAAAACCAGCTCTAGTGATGGTGTTTCAGGAAGCCTGGAAAAGGGACTTGGTGGTATAGGCATTCAGCAATCGGGTCTCCTTTCCTTTTGCTAGGACTGGTGAACTTTCCAAAGAAAATCACACTTGATTTTTTGTGAAGAAAATTGTTATACATGAAAGGTTTTACAAACCTCCAAAATCACATATATTATTTATATATCCATTGTATGTTACGGAGACCTCTTGCTGGCAGAAAAAGCCTTTAATAATGCAAAGCACTAAAGCTCTCATCTGGAGATGCAATCAGGAGAGAAAATGAAGAGGGGGAATCTGTAGGCAGATTTTTGACAAAAACTGCTGGTTATATCCAGGCAAGGGTAGGAGAGGAGTGCCAAGATTCCTGAAAGTTTGTTTTTCAAACTTGGTGCCTACAGTATGGCTTCCATATCCATCATTTGGCGCCTCTTCGGAAGTGCAGACTGGCCTGGCCACTCTCCTCAGGATGTGCAGGGATGCAGTAAGCTGACACTGCAGGGTCTGTGCTGGAAACCTCACCAGCCCTGCATATCCCTCTGCTGCTAACACAGATGTGTTTTGTTTGGAAGTGGGGGCAGATGGCATGAATTCATTTATTTCCACTGCACAAATACAAAACGACAACTAAAACAGGAGGTGCAAGAAGAGGCTGTACTCTGCATCCTGATCCCAATATCCTCACAAATACAGCTGAGACCTGCAGGATGCTACCAGATGGAGACTATGGTAATTTTAAAGAAAAAAAAATGCAAATACCATTTTGCAAGGTAGGGGGGCTGTACACTTAAGTTTGCATTTGGCAGAGCAACAGACCTTATCCGTCTGAAATACACCACTTAGAGTGGCACTCCATAAAAATGAGCTCTTGCTTCTACCACCCCCATTGCCCACTCTTTTACTGGAGCTTAGAACTTGCGTAGGGTTTTGGGCGGTGGAGCCAACCCCCTCATGTAGCATCCAGAAGAGAAGAGCAAATTTTCTGCCAGAAAGAGGAAATTCAAGGAGGCTGACAGGAATACAGGTGCAGAAGTGAGCTCCCATCTTTTTATGCAAAAGACCAAAGATTGGTCAATCACTGGTGCATGGGACAACAGTTTTAAGCCACATTTTAAAGCAAATGCCTGACTTCACCCCTTCGCCTTCATCCTGCCCTGTGCAGGACTTACAGCTCTGAGCCACTGTCTCACTCAGCTAACCCACTGTTTTTCTTGGTTTTCCCACCCCAATGCTGACCAGCCCTGGAACTATTCAACCACTCTTTGTAATATCTTTGTCCATCTAAAATAGAAGGCAAAGCTCTCCTGTTACCAGCACTTCCTGACAGAGTTTTCACAGTGGATAATATCTAAACTCTGAACCCCACAAGAACCAAACAAGGTTATACTGTCAATCTTACACATTGTGCCCTGTGTGACAGACATGTGGCTGGGTCTATCTGACAGGCTGTACTGCAGTTTTCACTAGATTCAGCATTAATCCAGACCTCTGACTGCACCTGGAGATAACAGGCAGGATAAAGGGTGTTGCCTGCATGTTTGCTCACAGTCAGCTTCTGCAGCTTTCTGAGATGAGAAATTGCTGCCTTCAAACAGGAAATTTCCCAAGATCTGACCTTGTGTGATTATATGGGGTTACATTATGATCTGAAGCATAAAGATGCCCAATTCAATCATTTTTCAGCTTAGGTGAGAAAAGCTGAGGTGCCTTCATTCATACGTGATGCTTCATAGTAAGACAGAGAGGGGGGTTGATATGGCAACTGTGAAAAGCTCTTCTCTGTCAGAGACTCCACAGAATCCACAGCCACTTCTTCCTTCCTCCCCGACATTAGGAACCTTCCATGAGGCAGCAAGGGCATTACACCAATGTTGTGGAAGATGCAGAAACCCAACTGCCTGAAAAGGGGAGGTTTGCAAAGCTAGGATTTGCAGAAATAATATGCCTAATGACACCAAGGTTGTGGGTTCAATCCTTGCATGAGCCATTCACTTAAGAGTTGGACTTCATGATCTTTGTGAGTCCCTTCCAGCTCAGAATATCCTGTGATTCTGTGATTTATGGAGCACCTTGGAGAATGAGATGGAAAAGATGTTATCAGACTGAAACAAAAGCAATTTCACTGTGGGATGTCTCCCTTTCTTCACTGGGTTCACCCCATTTCATCTTGTACCCGAGCACCCCAGCAGGTCCATATTGTGTGCACGGGTGCTCTCCAAAGCCCTCTGGGCAGGTAATGGGGTCTTACCAGAAAGAGCTGATTTTGATGAACAAGATCATAAAGAACAGTCCTATTTACAAGGTGTGTAGGAGAAACGTTATGATCCCTCACATAAACTGGAAGAGCAAAGAGTTAATTCAGATTTTTCTTTTCTCAAAGTATGACTTGGTTCTTGTGGTTGCCAGGGAGAAACATTAGCTGCTGAACTGTGAGTTTATGAGACTATGAGATGATAATGAAGCTGTAATGATTTCAGCACTTCAAAATGCATTTCCTGTTGCTGATTTTGGCTGCTTCTTTCTCATGGATGTCTTCACCAAATGCTACACTTTTAGACATCTCATGCCAAAAATTTTCTTCTTATATGTTGGTTCCTTCCATCATATTTCTATACTCTAAAGGAAGCTGTCTTATACATTTTTAAAGCAGTAAATAATCTCAGAAAGGGATAGCTGTGTCTTCCATATCCATCTCCAATCTTTATCTCTGACCTGCTTTCCCTTGCCTCCACTGCTCATATTCACCCTTATTTTCCTCCTTCTCCTTGGGAGAAAAGCCTCATTGCTATCAGTCTCACTCTCCAAGTAGGGCAGAAGAGCTATGAGTGTCCATATTTTCTGTGTTCATCTAGGTGCAATCAAGGAGAACTTTGGCTTGTGGGTAAGGACTCAGACAGGAAACTGACTCCTTCAGTTAATGGTTTAAAACTCACAGCAGAGGTGATGCCACAAAGCATCTCCCTTTGTACTGAAATCAGAATTTCTCTGTACTAGAAGAAACTTTTTAAAAAGTCAAAAGAACTTTCTTTTGCCACTTTTTGAAAAATAGATGTATTTTTCTGCCATTTTTGTCTGGTTGCATTATCTTATTCTAATTCTTGAAGCTTGTAGCTTACTAAGTCCAGGAGTCCCCTTTTTGGTTCTGCATGAAAACAAATATAGACATGGACAGTTCTAAAGTAGTGTTTCTGTGTTAATGCTTTCACCTAGCCATTTTCTACCTCAGAGGAAAATGTTTCTAAGCAAAGAGTATTACAGCATGAGACACAAGCTGTGATCTCTGGAATGAAATGTTACATTTTATTAACCTCAAATACAAAGCCTCTCTGTTCTGGCAAATAACTTGTTTTGCTCTAACCAAGATTTTCTTTTAATAATTATTTTCAGAGAGGCAATAACTGTGGAAAGTGAAATAACCTCTGAGTAAAAGCCTACTGGTGTTAATTTGTAAATCAGATGCTGTGAGCACCTGCCCACTGCTATAAATTGTTTGCTTTTGAAAGAGTCTGAATCTTCTTCTTCTGTGTAAAAGGATAACACAACTTGATGTTATAGTCTCATTACAGGAAAAAAGGAAGATCTAATAGAAAATTGCATGTAACTGGAGATGAATGTCGTGGCAATAGTCATGAGGTGAGAAGCTGGAAGGTGCTGTCAGGTGGTTATGGGTCACCCTCAGTCTTCTATAAGAAAAGGCCATATTTTTTGTAGACATGAGCCTGAAATGGGATGAAATGAAGCTTTTCCACCCAATGGAGAGTGGTGGCTGACAGCAAACTGTTCATACAGAAGGAAGGGAATAGCACAAGAACTGCCACCAGATGTGGGGGACAGGCTTGAGGACAGGAACCATAGGCCAAGGATGAAAGAGTCATTGAATCACAGAATGGTTTGGGTTAGAAATAACTTTTCATACCCCTGCCATGGGCAGGGACATCTTGCACTAGACCAGGTTGCTCAGAGCCCCATTCAACCCAGCCTTGAACAATTCCAGGGATGTGCTCTCTGTGCAACTCTGTGCAACCTGTGCCACTGGCTCATCATGCTCCCAGTCAAGAATTCTTTCCTAATATCCAATCTAATGTCTTTAAACTCTCTCAGTTTAAGGCCATTATTCCTTGTCCTATAACTACATGTCCTTGCAAACAGTCCCTCTCCAGCTCCCTTGTAGCACATTTGTGTACTGGAAGGTGCTCTAAAGACTCTCTGAAGCCTTCCCTGCTCCAGGCTGAGCAGCATCAGCTCTCTCAGCCTGTCTTCATAGCAGAGGTGTTCCAGCCCTCTGATCATCACTATGACCCTCCTCTGGACTTACTCCAACTCATTGCAAGTCTATGTCTTTCTTGTTCTGAGAGCTCCCAGGGTAGATGCAGTGCTCCAGGTGGGGTCTCACAAGAGCAGAGCAGCAGAACCCCCTCCCTCACCCTGTTGTCCACACTGCTTAAAGTGGAGCCCAGGGCACAGTTGGCTTTATGGCCTGCAAGTGCACATTGCTAGGATATGTTGAGCTTTCCATAATTTAAAATCCCCAAGTCTTTCACATCCTGCTGAATGGACAGACAGGGAGTGCTGAGAACAGGCAAAGTACAGTGCTAACAAAGGTCAGGGGCTTCACAAGCAAATGAATTCTGCTGGGTTATTACTTTGCCATATTTCCAGTTTCACTTGAAAGTCCTTCATTACTGCAGCTGCTTTGCCTAGTGCCTTGCAGTAGTAAAGAAAAAAAAAAGAGAAAAAGCCAACAAATATTCAGCTCAGAAAAAAATAGAAATATATAAAATATATAGAGAGAAAAATATATAAGTTCCTTTACATTCCTCACCTGAAACACTCTGTTCTTGTTCAGTTCTGCTGTTGCAGAGCATGCAGTGGAAAGAAAGCAATTGGGAATAAGCAATGGAAATATTTAATGGCACGTAGGAAGAGCTGAGAAGACTGAAATGGTTGGGTTAAGGAGAAGACAGTGTGTATACAACATGATGTAGTTGAAATCATGACTCAGACTTCAGCAGGTAAATTTATCTCCAGAGTGTCATAAACTGGAACAAGGGAATATCTGATGACATTTGTGTAGCACATCTAAGGAATGGGCTGTTAGTGGCACAAGTAAAAATTAGTTAAATCAAAAAATCCCAAGAGAAACAGCTCATCAGGATTTTTATATGCTGTCAGCCACAATACTCACACCTATACGAAATTACAAATAGGCCAAAAGTTAGAAATTATTTAAACAGAATTAAAAGTTAAAATAAATAATAAAATTAATATAGACAATAAAAAATCTTACCAATTAGGGTACAAGTGTCTCTCAGGATTAAAAGACCAGGTGGAAATCAGGGTCTTGAGCAATTATTTTCATATTTTCTAATTACGGATTTGAGTGATAGACTTAAGAACTTTTCTTCCAGAAGAAAGTAACTACAACATGCAGGGCTAGTACTAGCTATGCAAACAGACCATCAAACCTGGCTGTGGAAGACAATGCAGGGTAGTCAGCTGTGGTACCATTTGATATGCAGCCATTGCAAATGCAGCTATTGGTATATCAAAGTGCAAGCAGCAACACTCATCAAAGCAAAAGCAATCAAGATACTGATGCCTAAGGAGCTGCTGCTCATGACTCAGCCATAGGCTGATGGATGGCTCTCAGTCCCTTAAAAAAATATGAAGTTAAAAGTGGCTGTTTCAATCCCTCTAAAAGCCTTTTCTTACGTAAAAGCAGGCTTGTGCTAATGGAATTTGTTTCACATTCGCAATGGCCTGAGAATACATATTTCCTGCAGCTTATCAGATGAGCAAAATCTTGGCAAGTCAGTCACCCAGTGCTTTGGGACTGTTCAAGCACACTGTGCAGATCCACACCCAGCTCTGAGTTTTGGACATCACAAAGCCCTGTGAAGGCTCACTCTACTTTTTAACACTACTTCCAACCCAGAATCAAGCAGAACTCAATTCCAGTTTGTACTAACATTTCTCTCTTACTGCCTTTGGAGATGTTCAGATCCCAGTCTGTTTGGAAGAAAACATAAGGAAGAATTTATCTAGAGTTTATCTGATTATTAGAGGAACTGGCAGCAAGACTGGCAGGATCCTTCTACCGTCACAAGGCTTTGACAAGCTGGTAGGAAGCAAGCATAGCTGTGATCAAATGACAAAACACAGAAGCTCCTTATTTCTTTTAATTGCTGAATTTCATTTTGGGTGCCTGAAACATACCCAAAAAACCAGTTTCCCTCTGAAACACACTTCTTCACTGGCCTGTGCAGCTCTGTGGCAGCAGCAGAGGCTGCTGTAGGTAGAAAAGTCCCATCCTACCAGCCTTGGGTCCTGTGCCACAGGGCTTCCAGGAATGGAGGGTGCATGAATGTTTGGAGGTCAACCACCTTGGCCATAAACCCCAAACCTGATCTTTCTGAGATAGGACAAGCAAAGAGTAAGAAAAGTACTAATCTGTTTTGTGCTTAAATAAATCTGCCATTCAGCACCAGCTGCAAAACACAACAGATTTATGACTTACATAAATTTCTCTATTTCTTCAAAGTTAGTCAGTGTCTGTGCAAAAAAGGTAGCTCAAAACTCATTATTTTTTCAAACACTTATTATTGGATTGTTCCAAATATGAATTACTCACAAAAAGGCTCCCTCCCCTGCATGAGTACATTTTTCTTTTTCTCACTGCCAATAAATAAGCCTCAGGAAAACATATGAATCTTCAAGGGAGTGAAAGAAAATGTAAAAGCAGCTCTAGACAGCTAGTTTGGATCCAGACTTGAAACAGCCTGAAATACAAGCATGTTTAAATTCAGGATTTTGTGCTCAGCCACTATAGACAGTATTCCTTTATTTTAAAGAGAATAGAAGCAATTTGAACTAGTGAAAAAGCCTTCTTGAAAGCTATTTTTAAAATGACCCTTAAGGAAGAGTGAATTCGTGCTGTGCAATTTGCAAGATAAGTGCATTTGGAGCAATTCACTGATAAAACAGCATGATGAAAGGTGGCAGGGAGTGATTGACTTCACACTAGCCTGCAAGGTCAGCAGCAACTCAGGTAACTATAAACACATGATTCTAGAAAAATAAATATAAGAGGGAATTAATTTATAGAGACACCATTGTCTTTCCAGTTACACATAGTCACACATAGCTGAGAAATACTGGAAACAAAGAGTCAGGAGGGAAGGACTCCCCCAGAGAGTGTTCCAAAAATCTTGCCCAAGCCATCTTGCCATGGGCAAGATCAGAGCAGTCAATGAAGAGATCACAGGAGACTAACAAAATAAAAGGCTGGTGCATCTGGCTTCACATATTCCAGCTCACAACTCCACTACCATGGGTGGGCTCTAGCCACACTGCAGCACTTGGGACAGGGCAGCTTCACACCTGGACAGGTGACACTGGTTACATGCAAGTGGCATCAAAAATGGCGCAAGGTTTACTGATCATGTCATCTGTGTAAGAAGCTGGTGGAGTCCACTTGTGGAAGATTTCTGTAAGCAGAGACATTGCTTCTTCCGACAGGATGGGGAGTGCAGCTGGGATAACACCAAAACAGGAGGAGACCAGCTCATGACAGTCACTCAAAACCAGAAAGCCACTAATTTAAATGCAAATTTCAATGGGAAATGACTCCATCTATTTAGGGATTTGTTTAGCCATATACCACTTGCCAGGTGAGTTCCTTTAAGTGTTAACCAATCCATGATCTGCAGAGGTGTCCTACACATTAACTCAGATCTAAAAAGCTGGGACACAGGATAGTCATCTTTCACAGATGGAAGCTGAGGCTACAACTTGTCTGCTATTGTATAAGAAGACCAGGATTTGATGTCTTTAACTTTGATGCCTTCCTCACAAGGTCACTGTTTCTTCTGACTCAGTGAATTTCTGGAGCCAATTGATTTTTCTAAAGTGCAGCTTTGCACTAAGTGGGTTGGTTTGATGTTGTTTATTTGGGACTTCTTTTCCTATTTGAGGAGTTGCATCAATTCAAGCTGTATCCTGGTGAGATTTAAAACCCCACACGCTATGCAGAATGAGATACTTGTTTTTCCTCTCAATGTCTTCTTAAGACAATTCCAGGTCACTTTTAAACTGAGAGTCATTGCAGTTCCAAGCACAGTCAGCCCCTGACTGCTCATTCATGTCCCCAAGATATCCCTTCATTTGTGGCAATACACCAAGTATGGGCTGTTATGGGAAAACCAGCTAGTGAGCTGAACTTCCACCCCTGAGTTATTGTGGCCCACAAACATCCACCAGTATGATGCAGGGATAAGGCTGAGGGAAGGAGTTCTTCCAGCTTGAATGGCAGCTCAGAAATCTGTGGTAGCAATAGACCTTGAGAGGTCAAAAGCTCTTTCCATGCTTTGCAGGAACACTACCACACACCATACGTTTGGTGTATGCCACACCTAAATGTAACACTACCATCCCATCAAGCAGTTGGACCCCACTGAACTTCAATTTTTAATCCATCAAGCAATATGCTTCTGAGTTACCACATTATTAAGCCCAAAGTGTTTGTCAAATTTCAGTCTTGGCAGAGGGATTATCAAATTTCAATTCCTTGGAGCTTCAGCCCAAGGTATAAGGTATAAGAGTTTTGAGGGCAACAGACAGCCCCATGCATTAAGTAGAGCTCTGCAGTATGCCACAGACATGGAAAAAAAAAGTCCCCCACATCCAAAAGATCCAAAAGTAGCTCTTTGCAGACAGTCCCAAAATTGTCATACAACTTAGAGGGACTTTTCTACTTGACTCATTTCCAGAATTAGAAAGCACAAATCTGATTCCACCCTGGAGGATTTGTTCAAAAGACAAAGAATGTCAAAATCAAAATGATTTACTGGATAAGAGATTAATGGGCCAAGACCACAGATAACAGAAGAGTTCATTGATCAGACAAGGGGAAAGAATACACAGTGGAAAGAATCCTTGCTTGTGCTGAGGACAGGAAGAAAGACAGACCTTAGAGCTATTATTCTTTCCTTTAAGTACAAACACTTCAGTGTCAAGATACGTGAGCAGGGTAATTTTTAGCCCTGGGCCTCTCCAGAGATCTCAAAGCAGTTGTTAGGAGACGACTTTTGGCTCCTCCTTGAGTCTAACACAACAGAAGATAGAACAAATAGAGCCATGTAAATTTAAGCAGGAGAGTAATTACCTTATAGCCCTATGAGTGCATCAGCAATTTTTCTCTTATAAATTCCTACTTACAAACTCTTTCCATGACTATTTAGTATTTTTACGACCTATGGCTTTGCAGATTTGTGTGTTCTGATTCCCCCTTATATACACATACATGTTTATATGCATAAACAAATTCTGTGACAGAATAGTAATAAATGCATTGTATTCCTGGAAACCACTTCCAAACACACATATGAATGAAAATGTGTTTATAGGAGTAGTCAGCCTGGGTTTAGGAAGAGGAAATCATGCTTTGCAAAACTGACAGCCTTATTTGATAAAATTACTATCTTCGTGGATGGGGTGAAGAAGTTGACACTGTTTAATCTTGACTTCAGTTAGATTTTCAACAATGGTCCTCATGACATCTTCATAGGCAAACCAGTGAAGTCCAGGCTGGATAAATGGGCAGTGAGGTGGGCTGAAAATTGGCTGAGCTGGGCTCAGATGGTTCTGACAAGCACTACAAAGTCCAGCTGGAGAGCAGGCACTAGTGATGGGCATTGGGGATAATGCTGTTTTAACATGCTCATCAATGACCTGGATGATGGGACAGGCTGCACCCTGAGCAATTTGCAGATGAAATGGGAGGAACTGCTGCTAACATCAGCAGTTGCCCAGCCATTTATAGAGGGATCTTGAAAGGCTCTGGGAAATGGGACAATAGAAACCTGACAAAGTTTAACAAAATGAAACAGAAAGTCCTGTCCCTGGGGTGAGGCATCAGTACATCTTGTGGGCCACCTTTCTGGAAAGCACAACAGCCCTAAAAAGTGACTAAATATTATGCCCCTAGTAAAGCTAGAAAAGCTGAAGCAGAACAAGGACAGAAAAGGGGACCTCAAGTCTCCAAAACAGGATGAGTACTGCTTTAATACATAGACAATTTCCCTCCATTCATTGGATACCAAACAGAATTCTATAACAATGACTACTTAAAAATTCTAAAACAGACTTGTAGCAATGAGAGGGCAACATGACCTGAATTTCTGCTGAATCTATTGGTCTCTCAAAGAGCCTTAATTTAGTATCGCCTCTCTTACCATTAATTGGACTGTAGCTATTGACTCTGTTCTGACCAGGCCACTTTAATTAGGAAAGAAATCTTTTCTTCTTTCCTTTCCTGCAGACCAAGACTGGGATATATCAGAAAGGGTATTTCACACGGACATGAAAAGCATTCAGATTAATAATTTTATTTCTGTTAATGAGAATAACTGCTTTGGAACTGGATCGGTGTAATATGCAAGACAGATGTGAAAGCATTTGGGTTTGCTAGTTATGGTATTGAATTTCTTAGAGGATTGCAATTATGGCTTATATTAGAGAAACATTAACAGAGATGAAACTGCCCAAATGGCTAATTTCTTTTTGATATAATAATTGATATTTCTTGAACTATCAATAATCCAGTCATAACTCACATGTTGCTAATATTGTCTGCACCTCAGAGGGAGCTGAAGCAAAGCTTTGAAGAGTTTGCTGGATGGAAGTCTTTCTTAAACATGAAAAATAAATGCAGAAAACTTTCCAAAAATAAAAGATACACAAATTCAAACACTTGACTTTTACTTCTGGAAGGACTGATACAAAAAAGTGGTTTTGAAAATTTCCCAGAAGTTGCTATATGTGCTGGTGTAAACCCAAAATTAAAGGGGTTTCTTCTGTTTGCTGCATATTGGAGAGAACAGCATGAGGCAGAATACTAACCTTCACAGATGGCTTTAACAAATTCCCTGCTGTGGTCCTCTGAGCTTTGTTTGTCATGATTCTGCAAAATTTCCTATTTTCATTGCTCCCTGAGTTCCAGGAGAATCCACATTCCTCCATGAAAAAGCACAATGCTTAGGCAGTAGAGCCAGGGGCAATGCTAGGTTAGCACTCCCATTCACATCTTTGCCAGAATATGGAATTTATTGGTTTGCATAACTCTTTCCCCTGAAGCCCTTGCAATCTGATACTGCCCTGAATCACAGAGGGCTCGGCAGGCACAGCAGGGCTCAGCCTTCAGACCACAGGACTTAAGAGGTCCTTCAAACCAGGAGGGAAGCAGATTTTTAAGAATGGATGTGATGGAAGAAGCAGTATCTGTCCAAGCAAGTCAGAAGTTGCTCCTCCACAAAGGAAGGCATGACCAAGTCAGACCTGCCTGCTGAGGATGACAAATGGAGGCACTGGTTTCGTATGGATCTTCAGATCATCCAACATTTTGGTTCCTGGTCTGATTAGGATCTTTATGATCATAAATTGTTGTAGCTGTTTGTAGTGTAAGAATTGGTATGAACAGGTCACTCCATTAAATGTTATTGTATTGCTATGTCTTTCTATTTTGGATACAAGTGAAGTGTGAAAAGGCCTTAAGAGTCCTTTAGTGACTTGCCCTTGTTGGTGTTGCAGAGAAATACAATGAGAAATTTCATGCAACTCTTTTGAATGCAGCTTTTTCTCAATAATGTGATATGGTCAATTAATTTTCAAAGCAGCTACTAATAGAGCTTGCCTGTAAGCCAGATATTAGTTGTAGGGGAATAAATAGTGACAGATTTTTTTCAATTAACCCAAGAGCAGCACAGCAATTAGTGTATCAGTGTTTGCTGTTGTATTGTGCGTCCTCTGATGTCTGAATCACTCTGCTGTTTTTCAGTTTGGATGTCTGCAGATCTCTAAGCACTCACTGCTCTAGATAATAAACAGAACATTAGCTTGGAAGGAAAAATTTGATTTCATTGAAAGTCTCATGTCTGTTCCATTGTGTTGTGAGGCTGTTCTTTCAGCTTTCAAATATATAGCTCACTCATGGACGTTATTAGCTGCTGATATTTCTGAGTAAGAATAATTTTTTAGTATAAAAGGGTTATTACAGTAAGTTCAGGAAACTATATCAATTAACATTACTTTCAATAGGTCCAAGAATGAGGGTGCTGGTAAGAAAGCTACTGAGAAATTTAACCAATCCTTATTACTGTTCCCACCAGTATTACTGCAAAACAACTTGCTTAATTAGGGGCCCAGAAGAAATAAAAGGAGCCAAATTCTGATCTCGAATACGCAGGTTAGTATTTACCTAACTCTTCCAATTCTATTCTTGTTGCCCCTTACCTGGTGTAAACCAGCACCAAAAAAATTATGAAGAAAATGTCATCTGCCATGTCTCATATTGTTCTGTGAATACTTCTGAACCATAGAGAAGAAGGTGGAGAAAATATGTCAAGCGACGGCATTCAGCCTCAGTTGCAAGCACGACAATGAATACAGTAGATATTACAGGGAATGCATGGTGGAGAGGTTAATTATAAGCCATTATAGCCATTAGTATAGTAGCATTATGCAACTTTCATGCTCAAAGTGTTTTAAATTTTTTTGCCTCCTTTTATGAAAAGTTCATGACCACAATTTCAGACCACATAACAAAAAAACCAAAAACGAAACCTAGCAGTAAATCTCAGTTCCAAAAGTCTTGCTGAGCCATGCCAGAACAGGTCCAAGGATCTTAATCTAGCCTTAGATATCTTTAGTATCAATATCTATATCTGAAATACTCCCCATTGGCTCTCCTTCTACTCTACAGAGAGGAACATTCATTTTTAAGTTGTGACACATCTGACATATTTTCCGTATCTATATTGGCATGAGCTCAAGTGCCCATTACTCTCCCATTGATTACTAAAGTAGATGAGATCATATGTGTAGGTGTTTCCATTTGATCAGATGACACTCACCTTTTAAAAGTATTTTTGAAAGGTGAGTGTGGGGAAATAAAGGAACCAAAATTACTAAGCACTGAGTAACTCCTTAGCATGGGGATCAGTCTAAGTTGTCCTTCACCAGGGAGTATCCATCAAAACATTTCTCTGTACAAATACATGAACTTTTGAACAGTCTGTTCCAGTAACCCAGCATTCAGTTTCTCCAGGCATATATATCTCACTTCTCCACCTAAAATACAGCTGGCAAAATGCTAATAGGAGATGCAAGAGAGCTTTGCTTCATCCTCCTCAATTCCACTCAGGAATTGTACAAGAATAGTCAAGGCCATGGAATTAAAAATCCTGAAAAAAATCAGAAATGTAACTAAGTGGATAAGAGTCAGTGATGGGCATGTAGCTTCAGGTATTTCCCATGCATATGAAAGCATTCCCCCAGGATTTTGATGGTCATCATATAAAACTACTGAGTAGCCTCAAACATCCAGTCCAACCACCTGTGCCATTGACCTGGAAATAATGGATGTAGGAAAAAGTCCTGCATCAGTGACAACATAAGATTTAATATCTTGTGTTTCCAATCAATTAGGAAAATGAGATTTCACCTCTCCAACAAGGAACTGATTGAATCTTTCTATAATTTTGACACTAAAAGGGGGCATTGTAGATGGAATTCTATTTTAGGTCTATTTTCATGGGTTTCTAAAATGTGTTAGTTATAAATTTTCATTCCCTGAAGGGCCTGCACAGCTAGACCAAGAGCGATTAAAGGCAATTGTATCACCAGCAAACAAAATCTTGCAGCTATTAGAAATTTTCTGTAGCTTTTCCCTGTTCCAGTATGTGGCACAGTGTGGCATGTTCAGAGTAATCCCAGAGTTTCATCTCTTCTCCCCACTCTCCAGCTAAGAGCTATAGATGAGAAGGGACAAGGGAAAACTTGCCCCAGGTTTGGCACGGGACCACCAGCCTACAGCCTGGCCCCTGCAGTGCTGTTGAAGAGCGTCCAGCAGACCCAAAGAGTGGTAAGCTCAACACACCCAGAGCAGTCCCACACTTGCTAACAATGTTCACCTCTGGCTGGGAATGGTGCTCCCTTTTCTTAAACAGGTATTTATGTTTTATTCAGATAAGATTTAGGGTAAAAGAATGCATCTTATTCTATCAATCAAAAGATTAAAATGGAATAAAATTGTGCTAATTGGAAGAGTTATACAGGAAAAGCCCTGCCTGACCTACATGGAAGGTTCTTACATGTTTTGCTTTTGGTGTCTCTTGGATCTCCCTTATGCTGGGGTACTGTGGAAGTAGACATCAAGATTTCCAACTGCTCGTCTTGGCAGAGGTCTGGAACTTCCAATAATTCTTCCTTTCTAAAATGTTCAAACTTGTTTTTCCTCAGAAAATACAACATGGGAGTAAGTATTACCTCACCTAAAGTTTTTTGTTTGGTTTTGTTTATTTTTTGTTTTGCACTTCATGAGGAAAAAAGTGGCATAAATTTGCCTTTTAAGGAATATATGTGTATATCCCTACCTGAAGCTGGGAATAAAATGCTTCTGTTCAATCCCAGTTCCTACATTCATCTCCCTCTAGAGCATAATTAACCCAAGGATGGGAGGTCAGACTGAGAATAATATGGAGCTGATTCACCTTCTACACTCACTAGCAAAAATAGAGATTATTACTGCATGCATCAGTGGCATTGAAGAAGAAATTAGTCTGAGATCACTTGTAAACAGATGCAGTCAGACATGACTGTTGCATGAATGAGAATGCATAAATTAAGCTTTGCCAAAGGTTACTAGTAATTTATAGTTCTGGCTTTTAGGAAGCTCCAAGCATGACGTTTTTTACTTGCATTGTTTATTGAACAAGCATATTTACCAGGGAAGTCACAGCAGCTAAATGCTACCTTGTCTCTTGAGGATATCTTGCTTGATGAACAAGTCTGTGATGTCATAGGCCAAACACTGCCTTTGAAGTTGGAAAACATCAACTGATTGATGCTTGTCTGAAGAGCTGTCACAGTGAACATGGAAGAAAGAATAATTGTCATAACATGCCTAATACTGAAAATTGATGTGCCTCTTTTTCATAATTTCCAAGCCAGTAAACAGAAATTTGCTTGATGACAAAACATTTAAATATGGATTTTTTTCAACACATGTGCGGAAATAACTAATGACTTTGATTTAAAGAACATTGTTAGTAAGGAAAATAACTAGAAGAGGTGCAAAATAAATATATTTGGATCCCTTTGATTCCCAGTAGTTAATGGGAAATTCCACAATTCTTCCCTGTGTGAGGTATTGATCAGGAGAGTACCTCAAATTATTCTTTGACTAGGAAGCCGTATCAGGAGCTGGACAGAAGACTTAGCTAGTGGGACCAGTAGTTTTGATTGAAAAGATGGCATTCTTCCCTCACACCTACAAAATGTCTCAGCTTTGTGCTGAGGAGGTCTTGTGCTTTCTTAGAGACAGGGAGAAACAAACTGTGATCATGTGTTAACCCCACCAAGTCATCATGATCAGCACTCTTCACCTTTAAGCAATTACACTGATCACATTTCAGCAAGATGTGAAGCCTGTCTCTGAACATCCCCTCTGATCTCTACTGCTTGTCTTCAGACACCTCCTTCGTGTGGCTCATTTGCCATATTCTCAACTCGATGGTCTTCAAGCCATAAGGCTGGCTGCCTCATTATTTGCTTTGACTTCACTTAGTTGTGAACTCCACTGAGTTGAGTTTGCACTGAATTCTCTCCATCCTTATTTTCTGGCTCCTGTAACACCAAATTAAAACACTTTCTCCTTATCAGCAGTCACAGCTTGGGATAAATTGATTCTCTACTGCAGTGATCTCATCTCCTATCTGGAACAGGGGGTTTATATTTCATGTACAGCCAAAAAGACCCATAAGTGAAGTCACTCAACTTGCTGTCTGGTGCAGGGGTAAAGATGAAGGAGAGCATCAGCAAGACATTGTGGGGCAGCACAAGGAAAAGCATGAGGGAGGGAGATACGCTGGCAAAGCAGATACCATTGTCAAAGTAAATGAAGCTCCTTCACAAAAGCGAGAGGAAGGAGACGTGGCAGTAGGCCAACCATGTGGAAGTCCCTCATCTATGCAGCCAAATTAAACCCTGTAAGTAAGGTTTTCTAGAGCATAACGTTTTGCCTAGAGAGACTGCACATCCATCATCCCACAGCATTCCTGCAGCATTTGCCAGCACTGGCTGGAGGTTACGGGTCAGGAACCTTCACTGCTCCTGTCACAGCTGCTGCCACATTACAAAACACATCAGCAGCAAATGGAAGACAAAAATGATGTGCTGCTTTATGTAAAGTTTATTGCCTTTTGCTAGATGAGGGCATGCTTTTGATGTGCTCATCTTCTCTGTCTCTTCTTTAACAGCAGAAGAAACATGCTGCTGGAAGCACTGTCATAAATCTTACTGTAGCTGTTGAGGAATGAGAGCTGATGTCATGTTGAGCTGAATTTTTACAGCCACATAAACAATAGGAGGAAAACTTAGGGCAATGAATTCATCCCTGACAAAGACATTGGTAACTCACTTAGTTAATGAGTTTTTAAGGTATTTAGATAATGATAGATGGATAGACACAATTTCTACTATACTCAGTAGCACTGAGCTGGGTTCCTGAGAACCCTGTTTGACATGAGCCTATATATGTAGACTGATGGAGAGACTACATCTGTGGACAGTGGAAGAGCTACAGACACCATGTTTCTGGACTTCTGAAAGGCCTTTGACAACATCCTACAAATTGGAGGGATGTGGATTTGATGGGAGGACTGTTTGGTGGGTGAGGGTAATGGTCAACAGCTCAGAGTCCAATGGATATCAGTGATGAGTGGCATCCCTCAAGGGTCTGTACTAGGACCACTCTTCAATATCCCCACCATTAACATTAACATTAACAGTGGGACTGAGTGTACCCTTAGCAAGTCTGCAGACAACACCAAGCTGAATGGTGAGGCTGACATGCCTGAGGGATGAGATACCATCCAGAGGGACCTGGACAAGCTCAAGACATGGGCCCATAGAAGCCTCATGGGGTTCAACACCACTAATAGCAAGGTCTGGTACTCACTGGGCTGTGCCGAAATCAGCAGACTGTGAAGTACACTGAAGCACAGGCTGGATACCAGCATTCATTACATCAGGTGCACTGTGGCTGGTACAATGATCAATGGGAATTAGGAGCCAGAGAAATGAGAGCTACATGATGTTATCTGCAAGGGAGCTGGGGAAGCAGACACGGCGCATGGCATGGCTCTGCAGGCCCAGTCTTTGCATTTGGACCTTCTTTCTCATTTGTCATTGCTTTGCTCTCCCAGCAGCTACCTGAAAGCATGGATAACTACAGACCCTGGACAAGAGACAGCTGTTTCCATTCATGTGCTATGGGATACCAGTTCATGGTGCTGTCATTCTGAGTCTGCTCTACAGGAGGAAGCTCAGGTAAACAATACACAATCCAAGACCCCAAAAATAAAATTTGAGGTTTCCATGTTGTCCTGGGCTTTAGCACTGAGATGACTCTTATTTTTTAATAAATTAGAAAGCCTACAAGTCAGGTATCATTGACTGATTTGCACTGTGTTTGGACAAGGAGTGTGTGGGTGAGGGGAACAGGCAGAAATGGAGGCAGGGAGGCAATGAAGAGTTTATGGGAAAACAAATGCCTCTACTCCACCTGCAATGTCATCAACCTGGCATCAGCAAAGTTACTTAGATGTCGCGGTGCCGCTACTAAGCCCCTTGGCTTCACCCCGAGCCAGCCCAGGCACCGGAGCAAGCGGAGTCCGAGCTGCCCCTCAGCGGAACGAAGGGGTCAGCCCTGTGGGTTCTTGTCCCTGGGAGAGGCCGGAACGGCAGTAGGATAACTGAAGCGACGCGCTAAGAGCGAGAAAGGAGGATCCAGCCAGCCAGACAGAGGAACCACAACTTTAATCCAACATAGCACTGTCCAGACCGAAGTGGAACCAGGCTGAACTGGAACTGGATACCGAACAAAGAAATGCACCAGCTTATATGCTTTCGGGGTAGGGGAGGAGAAATGGGAGTCCCTCTTTGCGGCAACCAATGGAACCTTGACACTTGGGAGATAAGGGGAAGGGTTGCAAGCCTTGAACCAGTTAGGGGATAGGGGAGGGATAACACAGTGGCGGGAAGAGGGGAAAAGGTAACATGTGACCAAGGGGAACTTATGAATTTCAATTAAGGGGGGGTGTACAGAACATACAACATTGTGCAGAACATACAATATAGGACCCACCAGCCTTTCATCTTTTCCACATATCTAAATCCTTCCTACTTGGTAAACCACCCATATATCTTTCAACTTCTCTCTGCCTCAAAACCCTCTCTCCTATATCCTTCTTTCAGCACCCTCTCCTTCTTCCTTAAGTCTCTCTCTTTAAATCCTCTCCCTCGTCTGTCCTTCTTTTCCTTGTCACAGTCCTTCACAGCACCTGCTTGTCCCTGCTTACACTGTCCCAACTTTCTTTGTGGAGTCCAACTGAGGTTTAACATACTGAAATGGGGAAAGTCCAACCATCCACACCACCACATCTCCCCCTTTTCTTTTATTTTTGACCCTGTGAGTTCTATCTCAGATATCCGAATTGAGGGGGGTCCACCAGGTGTTCAGAACGTGGGTATGATTCTGCAAACCACTGCTGTTGAGTAGGCCATTGTTCTCGAGGAAAGCTGCGCACTTCTTCCACGATGATTTCAAGCTGTTCAGCCTGCTCGTCCTCATCAACGAAGCTTTCCTCCTCCTCCTTGAACACTTCTGGGCCTACTTCAACGGCTACTCGGTGGACTTCAGCTTTGAGTGGTGATGTGGAGGAAGAAATCAAATTCTGCAACATCTTTTTCATTAGTCCAAGGCTGGCAATAGCAACAAAAAGCACAAAAACAATTAACAGAACAGTTCTAAGAATCGATCCCGTCCAACCCGAGATCCCCCATCCCTTGAACAAATTACTGAGCCAGTCCCCGTATTCTTGTTTGATGTCTCCTATCATGTTTTCCATTTGTTTGAGTGCCTCGCGAGTCCCCTTGGCCCTAGATGTCAAATTAAAGCAGCAGAGCCCCTCAAACTCCTCACACGAGTGACCGTGGAGGAGCAGGAGGTAATCGATGGCTGCACGATTCTGGAGGGTTGCCTGCCTCGTAATTTCCTCATCTTTCAGGAGGTTTGATAGGGCCCTAGAAGTCAAACGGGATTGCTTAGCTACCCAACATTCCAAATGGCCTAATTCTCCGAGGGTCTTAGCAATGGCGACCCACGGCGCAAATACTGTGATTGCGATGCCTTTAGATCTGCTCCAATGGATAATTTCCTCATCACAATCGTCTGCCAATTTTTTGAGAGAGTAGTCTTCTCTCTTCTTTCTAGAGTGTGCCAATAGATGTGCACCATTTGTAGAATTTTGTGTAACCCAATCCAAAATTTGTGATTTGTTGGGTGAAAACAATCCGAGGGTCCCAAAGGTGCACGGGCCTCCGGAGAGGTGAGAGGGGATACCTGCCCATGCGTGGTCTCCGCAAATCAAGAATGTTCCCCTAGGAAGCTGGCGGGGATGGGCAAAGACTTGGGCTGATTTTTGGGGAGGGATTGGAGGATAACTAAAGGACACAGCGTTACACCAATGAGTATTAAAATGGGCTTTGGAGGAGACAAAATGACGGTGGTGACGCTGGACGTGGTCGTTGCGGATATGAAAACAAGATTCGGCTCTGGCGGAACCTAGAAGCTCCAGCTCCTGAGGCTCGTTTTCTAACTTTGGAAGACTTTTAATATAATTGTACCACGCGACGATGTAATGGGCATGCTTTAGGTTATGCTCCATTTTAGCAGCTTCTTGTCTAAGTTTTTGAGCATAACCTAGAAGCATCTTGGGCATCTCACGATCTTTAAATGGGATCCCCACGAGGCAGGATGCCATGGGATTCGCGGCACTCGCTTGGTTGAGACATATGTGGTCTTGGCCCAGTGATTTGGCCAAGACAGCCCAGACGTTCTGTTGCGGCTGGGGGACGAGCCACGCCTGGGCGATGGTCAGGAGACTGGCGAAGAGGACGGCTGAACTGATGGCAGTCTTGGCGCTCATGGTTGGACGGATCTAAACAGAAACTCAGAAAAACAAATCGTTACAAAGTGGGAAATCATAGAAAAAGGGGTCCTCCCAGCCTTCTGACTGCTCCTCCTCTTCCTCTGAGTCACTGGACTCACGCCTTCTGCGGCGGAGAGCCGCGGAGGCGACTTGAGGCTTTTCGTTTTCTCGGACTTTTGTTTTTCTTTCGATATAAGGCTTTACCCATCTGGAGGGTATCCACTTCGGCCCGGCATCAGTGGAGACGCAGGCGTACCCGCGCTCCCACGTCAAAAGCGTCAGTGGACCCTCCACTTTCCCTGTTTCGGGAAACCTTACGGTTACCGGCGGATGCTGCTCACTCAGGTCCCAGTCGCGGTTGCTATTGAAATGCCGCACAACGGGCGGATCTGGTTTTTCATAAGAACAATTTAGGAAATTTAACACATAAAGTGCCCTTGCCAATCTGATTGATGGAGTTTCAACCTTCAGGACTGGTCTTTGCTGTTGAAGGACCCGTTTGACGTTCTGATGGGTCCTTTCAACAATGGCCTGACCCGTGGGGGAGTGAGGGATGCCCGTTTTATGCTCAACTCCCCATTGCTGCAGGAAATCTGCAAGCTCCCTGGAAGTATACGCAGGGCCATTATCTGTTTTAATTTCCTTGGGGATGCCCATGAAAGAGAAGGCCTGAATGAGGTGTTGGATGACGTGGGAGGCCTTCTCCCCTGCGTGTGCGGAGGCATAGACTACACCCGAGAAGGTATCAACGGACACATGCACGTACCGGAGCCTCCCGAACGCCGCCACATGGGTGACGTCGGTCTGCCAGATTTCACAACTTCCTAGCCCTCTGGGATTGACTCCGGCGTGCATGGTCGGCACGGAGTGGGATTGACACGATGGGCACGAAGCCACAATCGCCCTGGCCTGTTGCCGGGTGATACGAAATCGGCGGACCAGGGCTGGTGCATTCTGATGGAACAAAGCATGGCTGAGCTGTGCCTGTTGAAATATGTCAGGCAGTGGGGTCTTTGTCACAGGAGCAGCGAGAGCATCTGCTCTCCTGTTGCCCTCTGCAACAAACCCTGGCAAATCGGTGTGCGACCTTGTGTGCATCACGTAGAAGGGGTGCTCTCGGTGGGACACAAGCTTTATAAGCTTCGAGAGCTGCGCATAAAGCGCGTCGTTGGAAACCTGCTGTAATACTGCCTGATCAGCTCTGGACACTACCCCTGTAACATAGGCAGAGTCGGTAACTATGTTTAGTGGTCCGGGAAATCTCTCCAATGCCCTGACGACTGCGGCCAACTCAGCGACTTGAGGCGAACCCTCAACGATTTCAACATCACTGTCCCACTGCTGAGTTTCGGGATCCTCCCAGGTCATCACTGACCTGTGAGAAGCCCCGGACGCGTCTGTAAAAACGGTCAAGGCCTGGAGTGGTTTTGCACTTCGGACACTCCTCAATGCCAATTCAAAATTTCCATCCAGATTGAACAATTTGTGGGCCGGCCGATGAATTGAAATTTGGCCCGTAAAAGAGTCCAGAGCGAATTGTAGAGCTTCATTATTTTGAAGCAGAGTTTCCAACATGGGTTTGGTGATCTGGCCCGAGGATAATTTGATGGGGAGATGGATGCACTCAAAGTCACAACCGGCCAACTCGCAAAGGCGCGTACGTGCTTTGCGGATCAGCTCAGCCATGATTTCTTGTGGCCTCGTAAGTCTCTTGGGCCGGTGGTGGCTAAGAAAGACCCACTCTATGATCAGCAGTGGATCTCTCCCACCGTGGCCCTTGGTGTCATGCTGTGTGGTGTTCGAATCCCACTGAAAAATGACCCCAAAAAGATGCGGGAGCTTACCCAGCACCACGAACCGAAAGGGTAAGCCGGGGTCACATCTGTGCGCCTGGCGTGATGACAACGCCTGTTGTACCTTCTCCAGTGCTTTTCTTGCCTCCGCGGTGAGCGCCCTGGGAGAGCTAAGCTCATCTCCCCCCTTCAATAAATCGAAGAGGGGTGCTAGGTCCTCCGTGGAGAGACCCAGCCAGGGCCTCACCCAATTCAACTCTCCGCAGAGTCGATGGACATCCGCAAGGGTCCGGACTGATGTCCGGATAGCCAATTTTTGGGGAACAATGGTCCGCCGTCCGATTTCCAGCCCCAGGTATTTCCAGGGTGGCATCCGCTGAATCTTCTCTGCTTGCAGCTCAAACCCTGCAGCAACTAACAAATCTGTTACGCGTGTGAGGACTCTATCCAGTTCGCTTGTTGTTGGGGCGCAAATGAGGATATCATCCATGTAATGGTGGATGATAACCTCCTCCGCGGCTGCGCGCACAGGACGCAGCAAGGAAGAGACGTACAGCTGGCACATCACCGGGGAGTTCTTCATACCTTGGGGAAGAGCCCTCCAGTGATACCTCTTCCTTGGGGCCGCTCGGTTGATGGTAGGCACCGAGAAGGCAAAACGCGGTGCGTCATCCGGATGTAGGGGAATTTGGAAGAAGCAATCCTTCAGATCAATAACTGCCAGATTCCAATTTCGGGGCAGCATGGCAGGGGATGGCATTCCTGGTTGGAGGGATCCCATGTCCTCTATAACGTTATTAATTTGTCGAAGGTCGTGAAGGAGGCGCCAGCGCCTTCCGTCACTCTTTCGAATGACGAAGACGGGCGAGTTCCAGGGGGAATTCGTTTCCACGATATTACCCTTCTGTAACTGCTCCTCTACGAGCTCCTCGAGCGCCTTTAATTTCTCCTTGGATAGCGGCCACTGGTCAACCCACACTGGATTATCCGTTTTCCAATTCAGTTTGAGGATTGGGCGCTCCTCAGTGACCGCTAGGCAAAAAACCTGAGGGGGGTCTGGGATACTAATTGTGACCCCCCATTGAGACATGAGCTCCCTACCAAGCAGGGGCCGTTCATATTTGCAAACGAAAGGGCGCGTATATGCCAATTGCCCTTTCGGCCCCGTGAATTTCACCATGCGCGCTGATCTCTTAGCCGATTGAAAACCCCCTACTCCGGAGATATTCGCCGGCGCGTCCTCCAAGGCCCAATGTGACGGCCACTCCCGGGTGGGAATGACCGTGACATCCGCTCCTGTGTCAAAAAGAAGACCTTTATTAACGGACTCATCCCCAATGGACATCGTACATTGTATTATAGGTTTTTCTTCTGTGATTCGATGCACTGCGTTGACTGAAAGTGGCCTTTCCTCAGGGTAAACCTGATACTGATCTGGCCTGGTGTGTGGAATTGCCTGGGCCACTATTTGTCCCTTTGGGTGGAAAGCTGGGGGATGAGTGGAACGCAGCCAGACATTGAGGAACCTGGGGTCACCCTTATAGGTCCCCGGGTATACCTCAATGTCTTGCGGAGTGTATTTACAGTCCCCAACAACAATGAACTTACCTTTCCTTTGAAACGGCCAGTCCAGAAGGTCTTCGCAATCCACGCGAACTGGGTACCAGCTGGTATCTCTGAGGTGCGCACTGTGAGTGAGCCTCAACCTGTAAGGTTTACAAAATGGTGTTAACGTCAAGTCCGGGAAAGTTCCCTCCTGGGAAGGGTAAAGGAAATGCCAGTCCGAGATAGTTGTCTTGGTCCAGTGACCCCCGAAGGCGTTGACTGCCTTCTCTTCTGCACTGCCCACCCTGTTGGGGTCATCATGCCGGGTGGGCCCGCACTCCCCCCCTAGTTTTTTGAATTGTGTTGGGAGTCCTCCTGCTGCGGCCGAGGCTTTGCCAGCAAGTTATGCGGGCATTGGCTCACAAAGTGCCCTTTTTCATGGCAGAGGTAGCACTCGACCCGTGCTCTAGCTGGGTTCGACGCTGCCGGCTTGCGGGCCTGTGGGCGACGAAGAGTCGCATCTTCCGCAGCATGCACCTGCCGAGTTCCCTGCTTGCTTGCGGTGGTCATATGTTGAAGCAGGAAAGGGACCTTTTGCTGACAAACTTGCAGCATCACCTGTAGAGTCCGTGGGGGTTCTGGAGGGAGACTTAAAATCGCTTGTTTGCACACATTATTAGCATTAGCAAAAACAATCTCCTCCAAAATTCTCTTACGGGCGAGCCCGTCCGTTACTTGTATTTCTAAAGCCCTAGTCATCTTGTCCACGAAATCTACAAATGATTCTGTGTCCCCTTGCCTAATCTGGGTGAATGGCGGCAGGGGTGCACGAGGCTGCATCGTGAAAAAGGCTTTGCAGGCCAGGTCTCGCACCCTAGGCAAAACTGCTGGTGGAATGAGCAGTGCCTGAATTTGAGGGGACTCGAAGGAACCTTCTCCCCCCAGCAATTCAACAGTAAGGGGATTACCTCCCTCATCAATTGCTGGGAGTGGCAGGTGCGGCAGCTCTTCCCTCAGGGCTTGCCTAAATGCAGCAAGCCATAATTCAAATTCAGCCGGTGTCATCAGGCAAGAAAATAATTGCTTTAAGTCTGCAGGAAGGGTTGTCGCAGCTGCTAGGTCTGCCTGAAGGAGGCCGCGGAAGTACGGGCTCTCTCTCCCAAATTCTTTGTGCGCCTTACATAAATCTCGAATTATAGTTTGTGAAAATGGCTGCCAATTCGGTTTAGGGTCGCCACCCCCGCGAGCCCTTCGGTAGGTGACAGGCGCAGCTGAGAGATGCACTTCCTGGTTTCCATCGCTGTTGTCTTCCGGTTCCCTACCGTGGGAACCGGAAGAGGCAGCGTGGGAACTACCATTCCAAGATGGCCTCCTTCCGGGGTGGGGAGAAGTGCCTGGCTCCGCCCCTAGGGCGGGCCAGGGGGCAGGAGTGGGAGGAGTGTCAGCGTGGGAAAAGGGAGGGACCGAAGGCGGGGTTTGGGCGGCCACAAAGGGAGGAGACATCGGGTATGTGGGAGGAGCCATGGGTGGAGCAAGGGAGGGAACAGAGGGGGCGGGTGTGGGAGGGACCAAGGGGTAAAATGGGTTGGGCAGATAAAAGGGGTTGGGCGGGTATGAAGGGGTTGGGTCAAGGAAGGGATTGAATTTCGGGGGAGGGGGACGCGGGGGAGGGGTAGGAGAACGGCGCGAACGGGCGCCATCTTGTGCGTCGCAGGCGCCATCTTGTGGCTCCTGTGACGCAGCAAGATTAAATCTAACTCTTGGTCGACAACGTGGGGAGACAGGGGAAGGGCTGCGTCCCCGGGCCGCTTGTCCAGGGCGACCCGAGGATTCCTCAGCAGTCCGGACAAGACTGCTGAGGCTGGGGGACCGGGAGTTCTGGCGAGAGCCTGGGCTGGCAGACCTAGGGTCTGCGGCTCTCCTCAGAATTCCCTTCCGAGGAACACGGGGATTGGGAGAAGGGGAACGGGAAACTGGGGCGGGCGGTCGCGTCGGCTTTTCATGCAGGGGAGAGCTGTTAGCGATCGTTTTAAATTTGATAATCAAAAACATAAAATCTTGGGGACATTTATCCGAATTGGCCGCCTTTTTTTCGATCGCCTCCCAGTAACGGGGGTTCCTCACAAGCTCCTCAGACGTGTTACTGAACTGCACGGAAAGCCACCGCACCAGCCTTTTTAACGAACCGCGGGAGAACTGAACCTTGTTCTCCTCCAAAACTCTAACAAGAACATAATAAACTCCTTTCTGGGTGGTCGAAAGCGAGGCACCCATCTCGCCGGTGTTGAAAAACCACCCTCACCCAAGACCGGACCAACTAAATCTCAAACAGAAAACCGTAACTGCCGCAACTTAAAAACCGGGCAACCCTGCACTCGCTAAAGCCACCGATCCTCCCGGCGCGCGGCACACGCAACGTCCCCAAAAACCCGACTCTCCCCCAGCTCCGAGCCTCCCTCGAGAGCTGGCAGGAGCACTCGAACGAAACAAACCCGAACGAAAAGAACTAAAAACCGCCTGGGCACGACCAAACCGGGAGCGAAAACGAAAGCGTTAACCCCCCGGTCCTGCGCAGACTTCTCCTCGGAGCCCTCCCCCGTGGCTTGGAGAGGGGGTCCTGATCGCGTGCCCCCGACGGAGGGTACTTACCTGCGGTCTTGGGGAACCCTCAGCGCACAGAAGACTTCGCCGGGAGTGCTGCCGACGAAGCTGCCTCCTGGATCTGCGAGGAGCGCTCCTCCGAAGAGGCTGCTCGACTCGCAGCGGTGGGACCGCCCTGGATCTGAAACTCTTCGGTGCTCGCGCCTGGTGCAAGCACCGCCAATCCTCACGGGGACCACAAAGAGGGAAGACAAGAGCCTCCACGGAAACTCAAGGCTTCTCCTCAGGGTCCCATCTGGGGTGCCAGCCACCTGTCGCGGTGCCGCTACTAAGCCCCTTGGCTTCACCCCGAGCCAGCCCAGGCACCGGAGCAAGCGGAGTCCGAGCTGCCCCTCAGCGGAACGAAGGGGTCAGCCCTGTGGGTTCTTGTCCCTGGGAGAGGCCGGAACGGCAGTAGGATAACTGAAGCGACGCGCTAAGAGCGAGAAAGGAGGATCCAGCCAGCCAGACAGAGGAACCACAACTTTAATCCAACATAGCACTGTCCAGACCGAAGTGGAACCAGGCTGAACTGGAACTGGATACCGAACAAAGAAATGCACCAGCTTATATGCTTTCGGGGTAGGGGAGGAGAAATGGGAGTCCCTCTTTGCGGCAACCAATGGAACCTTGACACTTGGGAGATAAGGGGAAGGGTTGCAAGCCTTGAACCAGTTAGGGGATAGGGGAGGGATAACACAGTGGCGGGAAGAGGGGAAAAGGTAACATGTGACCAAGGGGAACTTATGAATTTCAATTAAGGGGGGGTGTACAGAACATACAACATTGTGCAGAACATACAATATAGGACCCACCAGCCTTTCATCTTTTCCACATATCTAAATCCTTCCTACTTGGTAAACCACCCATATATCTTTCAACTTCTCTCTGCCTCAAAACCCTCTCTCCTATATCCTTCTTTCAGCACCCTCTCCTTCTTCCTTAAGTCTCTCTCTTTAAATCCTCTCCCTCGTCTGTCCTTCTTTTCCTTGTCACAGTCCTTCACAGCACCTGCTTGTCCCTGCTTACACTGTCCCAACTTTCTTTGTGGAGTCCAACTGAGGTTTAACATACTGAAATGGGGAAAGTCCAACCATCCACACCACCACACTTAGACAGGAGGCATGTCCTGGCCTCTTAAAAAGAATTGAAATGTTATCTTATCTTTCCTACTTTATTATTTAAAAAGCCAAAAATGTTCATTTCTTTCAGCCTGGAGATGTCTGCAAGCTTTCCCTCAGCTGGTTTCTCAGTGCACAGAAGGATGCAAAATAACAGCTCAGGGAGCAGCTGGGAGGAGCTTCTTTCTCAATGGTTTTTGACTGTTCCAAAAATAGCAGCCACAAGCTGTGTATTCTCCCGAGAGGCATTTCTGCCAGTGCACCACTCACCTGCACACCCCTCACTGTGGTAACACAGGGCAGCTCGGGAGTCTTAAAACACATTTTCTAAAATAAAGCTTTTCCTGCAGTTTCCCCAGCACACCTTGGTGCCCACAAGGCGTGTGTGCAAGGTCAGCTCCCACTGCCAGCAACCTCTGCTTCTGCCTCCTGTGCAAGAGGCAGGAAGGGCAGAGCACTAACACCATCTCTGGGAGACTTTGTCTTTCATTGGCCTCTTCCCTTTAACCAGATTAGAGCTGCCATCACATCACAAAAAGCTGATTTTAAGCCTGAACAAGAAGTCTCAGCCCATCTGAAGGGAAAGTAACAGAAAACATGAAATCAGGGGGCTATTTATCTGTAGCATTTTGATAATCAATTTTGATCACATATGACACATCCCCACTGACACAATATTTCCCACTGTAGTTAAGATTCAGAGGACTCTGACATAACCTTTAAATTAAATGCAGTTTTTTATACTGAAACACAATTATCCTATTAAATGCATCCCATGAAAGAATAAACTAACCACACACCATACACATCTGTTTAAACTCATCCATCAGTCACATCCAGGAGGTACAATGTGCTCTTTGCCAACTAATTAGAGACCAAATATCACCCTGAAATTATTCATCTATGGATTTTAAATACTGGATGAACTCTGAGAAAATGGTTAACCAGCACCCAAAACTAGTAAAGTCCACTGATAAATCATTCCCTATTAATTTATTGCTCAGCATTATTATAGCACCAGGGACAAGTAGCTGGAAAAAGGAAATAATTAGTAGAGGAACTTTACGATAATTTTTTTTTTACCTGAAACTCATTTTGGAATTCTTAACCATGGTCTATCCAGGGAGCAAACTTTGCTATGTACACTTCATGAGAACTTTGATTTTTATGGCATTCTAATGTGACTTTAAAGCTCATTAAAGCAGCTCCTTTTGTGCTGCCAGCAACAAAAGCCTTGGTGTTAAGTGTCCCCTGGAGTCCACAGTTCAGATAAGTGCTGTTGTTTTTCACTAAACTCAGCCTCTTAACCTACCAGCTCAAAGAATAAAATAGAAGCTTGAACCCAGCAGTAACCTGGAAGCCAGATTTCAAGATAATGTGCTTGCAGCAAAGACATGGTCCTTTTTGAGGAAAAATACTTCAGAAATTAAGAAGCAGAAAATAAGCAGCTGTGTTGTAGGCTGCCCAGAGTGTAACACCGAATATGTGCTGGACATTCCTTAAAATCACTTCTTCCTTCTTTTATTTACTAAGAATTCAGGGAAAAAACATCCAGGTATAGTTGCTTGTTTATTTGCCATGCAGTGATGACTGCATGTTTAAAAGGCATCCTTAAATTTGAAATATAATTCCTCTCCCTAAAAGGCCCAAGTCTTGGAGTCTCTGTACTTGATCAATGACTTCACATCAAATCTGTCCAATTTGCAAGTAAAATCAATTTGGTCTCATTCCTAACTGACAACATATTCAGCAGAGGATTGGGAAGTCAAGTTGGTTGAGTTTTATTGACTTGCAAAGTCAATCCACTAGTAAAAACAATTTTGTGATCCAAAAGCTGAAATTGATTGCAATGCATTCTCCTGTAGCATATGAATTTTCCACGGATATTAACAGAATTAAACTTCAAGAGCTGCTTTACTGATTTAAAATACATCAATATAGGTAGGCAGATCAGTCGAGTCAGCAAAGGTGTGGCTTAGAGTTTCTCTATCCATAACTACACTAAAATGAAAAAACGCAAATTTGATTATTGTATAACCTATTGTGCAAATAACGATTTTGCACTTTAGTTAAAACATTGTGAAAGCCTGAAAAATACATTCAGATAACATTTAAGGAGAGAATTTTCACAGATCAAGCAGTAAATCCCTACAGCTCTCATTCTTAGTGAAAATTAGATATCTGTACTGATTTATCCTGTAATTCTGTAAAACACATCATCTTGCCCTTACTATTAGATCTGGCAGCCAGTACAACTCTTTTAACCTTTGTAGGTGCAAAGGACTGCTTGAGTCAGCAAGAACCTTTAATGGGAGCAACAAGAGCTTTCACTGCACATGCTGCAAAATGGAAAAGGTGCCCTTACTCCAAAAGTGGAGTTATTTTCGCTTTCACCTCAGGCAAACAATGCTGTAAGCACCTCTGTGATGTGCAGACAACTTGGCTATCCTGGCAGGGTTAATCAATTCTGTGTGAGCTCTGGTGTGGTCCCAGAGTCAGGACAACTCTGCCCATCTTTAGGTGTTCTGCACAGGGAAAGACTATGCAGGCTGTGGGCAATGCAATGACACCACCTACACATGTTGGCACAGCTCTGGCCTTGCTTTTGACCGTGGCCAGTTGGCCATGTTCCAAGAGATGTTCTCATGCAGTTTCTTGATCATTTCATAGAGGAGAAATCACTTTGGATTTTATCTTAGAAAGGGAGCGCATAGGAGACGACACATTCGTCATATTTAGAAGGTACCCTGCTAAAGCCTAGCCACTGGTGTGGAAAATCCCTTCAGCAGCATTTCCCCTAAAAAGTAAGTGGACCTCTTCAGGAAATTAATAGCTGGAGAAAGCTGTGATGATTTATGGGCTGTGCACAGCAATGAGAAGACATTTTAGCTTGAAGAATAGTTTTGGAGCATCCATTCCCATCCATCATACCAGACTCCCTTAATCTATAAGTGACCCTAAGACCATAATGCTGCAGGATTCTGGACATCAGACTGACTCCATTCAATGCAAACGTGTCAAAACAACCCTCATATCCTCTGGCAGCATGCTGTGCTACCAGGCAACCCCCAGGAGATGGATTTGGGAGCTCCCTGTCACCAGAGCCACCCCAAGGAAAGCCCTTTGTGTAACACACAGTCTTTTAACAGGCATCTGGAGCACAGTGCAACAGTAGGAATGTTTTCCCTTCTCAGGATTGCTCTTGACAACCCTTAAAATATTCAGAGCAGACCAAGCCATACCTTTTCCCATCAACAATTGGAGAGTAAACTTGCTCTTCCTCCCTGGTTCACCCTTCAGAATTATGTTCCTTGAGGCTTTAAGATGTCTTCCAAACAAAGAGACGTTTCAGTTGTGTTTCATAAATGCAAATGCTGATGTTCCTGTAGTGAGCAATATTGCACAATGACTTTCCTCACTGTAAAGCTGAAGTGAGAAACAATTTACAACCAGATTTACTGCTGACTTTCCCCAAAATCATCTTACAATTCCCAACAGGGAAGCTCTTGTTATGGCTGTATTGGAGAGATGCAGCTCACCTGGTCTGTTTGGACTGTGAATTTTCCCAGCTGCACAGAATTCTGCATATTCCCCCTCTCATTACATTGGTACCTGTTCCTACTCAAGTCAGACACAAAAATCAAGCAAAGGAGCACACAGGCTCCTGAGACACCTGATCAGATCAGCACATGCTCTCACAGAGTGCCTAACAGGCCAAAATCCTACTCACAAAGTACAGGTGTAAGTGCTTAAAACTCAAGTGGAAAGAGAGACCTATCAGTGTATCACATTTTATACACCAGCCTTGTGCTACTGTATTGGGTGAGAGATTCCAAAATGTCTGCCTTGATTAGGCTGTGAAAACTATTCTCTCATGAAGTATGTTTTTGAAATCCCTTTGGCTGACCTGAACACAGACCTTCTACATCCTCATTAACCCTTCATGTATGCTAAAAGCAATCATCACTATCTCTCCTATAACAAGGCTTGTTCTTTTCCCACTACTGATTATGGGGGGTACATCACATGCACCAAACTTCAACAGAACAGAAATAAATGTAAGACCTTGAGCACAAGGGCAGAATGAGAAAACATATATTTTTCTTAATTGAATAATAGGGCCATTAGCATGCAAACAGCATCACTGTAGACATTAATACATTGTTTAAAACGTCTCTGTAATAAATCACAAGGGTATTTTAGATCAAGATGTGCTCACAGCCAGTAAATCTTACAACTACTTGCTCTTGTGACTGGTGCTATGGATTGTAAAAAAGGATGAATGTAAGTGTACTAATAGCTATTGCAATACAATAGTCAGAAAACAGACTACATCATACAATAAAGTGTGTAACTGTTGCCTGTAATCTGCACACTTGTATGGAAAATGTATAGTTCAGTAATAAAAACATTATTCCTAAATGCTTAGAAAGAAAATAAGAACTTTAATTATGTGGTTTTTTTTAAATCACAAACTCCAAATACTGCCCCTTGAAGCTTGGAGCCCTGCCAAGTGGCCATTCATGCACAGTTGTGAGAAGGAGGGAGGGAGCATGGAGGAGAGGGAGTTGCCAGAGGCCTGGGAGGGCATGGATGCCTAGAGAAGGACTAGAAGGCAGTGGGGTTGCCTTCTGCAAAAGGGGAGGAGTGCTGAGTTCTTTCTGTCACTACAGCATGGCCACAAAAGGCCTGCTTCAAGCACTTCCCTTTCTTATTCACTGGGTAGGCTTCAGCCCCATAGTCCTGGCTCGAGGAATGTGCTGCTCTCTCCCAAAACCAAATAGATGCACCAGGGAAGAGGTTTGGATTGGATATTAGGAAAAATTTCATAATTGAAAGGGTGGTCAGGCACTGAAACAGGCTGCTCAGGGAAAGCTGTGGCATCACCATCCCTGCAAATGCTCAAAAGGCATTTGGATGTGGCACTTGGGGACATGATTTCATGGTGAACACAGAAGTTAATGGTTGGACTCAAGAGGTCTTTTCCAACCATAATGATTCTGACTATTGTTGCTGGACCTTTTTAATCCATTTTTTTTCCCATCTCATCTTCCTCCACCCCAGTTTCAAACTGAGTACACAATATCAACCGTCTAGCAAGGCAAATTTGTTTCACATCTATAAACTTTACCAAGAGGCAAGGAATAATTTGAATAGCAATACAATGTCATTTACAAATAAATGCACTATCTGCCATGATGTTTTGTATTTGTATAGGTATTTCAATTATGCAGCAATTATAATTGAATCTCTTGTGTGTATATATTAACTCATCAATTTAGTGGTCTTTAGCATAGATGCTTCCAGTTTATGAGCAATATACACGTTTGCAAGGGAATAGTTAGAACCACAATTAAAAGTTATGGATGACAGATGTACCATAGTTACTCTTGCATTGAAGTTCCCCACATAAACTGTATTAGCAACATCTGCAAGTAGGGAAATATACAGGAATATATTATATTACAGATGCACAGGAATATATCCTACTCGTCTTTATTTGCATTTAATCTGCATTCCTAACGCTGACTTAAATCACGTCACACTTACAGCTTCATAATGTACTTTCTATTTTGAATGATAACACTTTATTTTACATTATTCCCTGCAAGGAGGAAGAAACATTCCTGTCAATGGTTACAAAGGCTGCTGAGCTGCTCCTGCTGAAAACCGCTGGGTGAGCTAATGAGGAAATCAGCTGATCTAAAGAGCTGCTCCTTGAAAGCCCTTGGTGCAATCAGTACATAGGCCTGACCTGTGCTTCCCTCTGCATTATCCAGCTGTGCTGATGGCCACAAGCTGCATGTATATTCCATAAGCAGAAAGTATGAGTGTGTTGTCACTTGGTCTCCACAGGCTCAAAGGAGGCAGAGGGAGCCTCCAGACTCAATCTTCACCTTCATTCTGAGAGCACACAATGAAAATGGTATCAATTTCTTTTTTGCAGTCCTACAATTGTGGACCAGATGAGCACCCATTTCATTTACCGAAGGCTGAAAATGTCTATAAATCACAGCAGCCAATAGCTCCAAAGAAGCTAAACCTTTGGAAGGAGTGCAGGGATGCAGGGAGCACAACTGTGCAGCAGAAGCCAGGGTGTTGTGCTGGGATGTGAGGATAGCCTGGCTATCCTTTCTGAGCCAGACACACTGCTCCTGTGCTCAAGTCTTCTGAGCAGGTTAATTCTATATTAAAAGGTATGGTTTACTATGTACAGCTCTATTCAGAAATAATTCTAACTGGTCTAAGCTGCCAAATATTCTAAATACCTGAGCCTGCCTGTCCCTTTTGAAGTCCAAGAATTTTCATTTGGTAATTTATCTTGATAAAAGTAGGTCTGAGCTCATGGGAATAGGGAAAAGCTCTTGTTTGGTAACACTTTGTTCCAATGGAAAGAAATAGATCTTCTCGTCAAGGACCATGGTATTTTCTCCTGTCATATGCACTAACACCTGGACTGGAACTCTTTGTGAATGGGTATTACTGGTTCTTACCAAGTTTGCACTCATTTGTCATAGAGTGATGGCACTGGAAAAAAGATGCAACTCATTCCCTACTGCAAAATGCCATTCTTTCCCATTTTAGGAGCAGAAAACACTTATGCTAACATTTATCTCATCAAGTGTGACTGAGTTCCAAGCATTCTAGACACTGCCCATTTCACGGCCAGTTTGGAGCAGCAGCTGCCCGAGTTCAGACATCCCAAGAATGAGATGATTGGTAGGCACCAGGATATCTTCATAGAAGAGCAATTGCATGCTTATGTTAGGCTATTAAAATTAGCTAGACTTATGGCTTTTACAGCCAGAACTCCCTGCCTTTACTTGGTTGACCAGCTCAATGTAATTCTGTATCATAGAGCACCAGGAACATCGATCTCATTACACTGGTTTACATTCAATGAAAGCTTTTTCAAATTTTGCATGCTTTTTTTCCAGCCAGTAGATTTATTGGTTTCTACTTACTCAAGTGGAGCTTACTGATCAGTCTTCACCTGAATTACACTTTTTTAGTAAATGCTTCTTGATTTTGTCCCCAAAGGATACCTCTTTGTAGCTCAAGGAACAAAAGGGAGAAGCAGAAACAACATCTCTATTTCTTCATCTGCCTTCTCTTTCCTCTACACTGGGGACAAAATCAAAAGGAAGGAGGACTGCTGTTCTGACCTGGACAGGCTGGAGGAAGGCAACAACAGGAACCTCCTGAAATTCATCAAAGTCCTGCCCATTGGAAGGAAGAGCCCTCGTCAACCACACAAGCAGAGAACTGGCAGAACACTGCAGTCACCTGGCTCATGGTAGGGGTTCATGCAGCACCACGCATGCTGAACATGCAGAACAGCACAAGCCATAGCTCTCCACACCCAGGAGAGCCCTCCATTCCAATCAGATCACTTTACATACACAGGCAACCCAGGCTTGCTCTTTATGACTACCCACGTCACGAGGAAAGCACCAGGTTGCCAGTGCTCCTTCATCTTTTATAGGCCTGTCTCATTTGTACTGCTGCTGCCACTTCCATGGAAATTTTCTTTTCTGTCCTGTGAGGTGGAAGGATTGCTTAGCAGTCTCTGCTCTGACATACAGAAACCTGTCCCTGTGCAGCTTGTAGCTCCACTACAGACCTTCTTGAGCAGAGTAGCATGAAATGGTTTGATCAGAAAGTTTGTCACAAATTATGAGTTCAGATGCTCTCAGCAACTAAAAGTGTCAAATCCTATTTCCACTTTTTTTTTTAACGGAACACTTGGATTTTTTTTTCCAGAAACAAAGTTTCTTAGCCCACTCTTAAATATATTTTCTCAACTGTTAAAAAAAACAGTATGTACTGCTCTAATTGATATGAAAGCTGTTTGATTTTACTGTTAGGCTGTTGTTTGTCTTTTTGCTATCAATCAAACCCAAATAAATTAATTTTAGTGATTTTTCACTTAGGCCATGAATACAAAAAAACAGCTATTTCCACAATTCTGCCCCTCAGGACAATGAGAACAGTTTCCTTCTATAGCAGGAATTGACCACCAAATTTTCACACTCCAGTTAACTCCCACCAGAGTTAAATGAAAATTGATTTTTCTCTTGCTCCACTGCCTTGCCATGTTACCTTTGTGGATTTGCTTGGCATCATAAAGAAGCTGTACAAATTTATTTGCTATCAGTGACTTCGGAAATTGTTTCATGGTGCAACATTTACAGTTCTACAATTCAAGCCAGTTACCTACCTGGACTTTATATCTGCCAAACCAGAACACTTACAATTGCTCTTTGGTTGATATAAATTCAAATAACATTAGGTCTGTTTGTCAAGCAGACAGGGCTCTGCTGATGTACTCTTAGAGACCAGACAGTACCAGAAACTCCTTGGCTAGGAAACACTTCCGAGTTTTTTTCAGACAGATTCATGGGAAAATGGAAGTTTTTAACCAGTTTTGCCCATCTTACATCTACTATTCAAACCTATTATCTATGCCTAACAGAGGAGCAGATGAAGAAATGTTTGACTCTACAATAGCAAGTTCATCACATCCTTTTGCATTGCTCACTGTCTTCCAAAGCTGCCTCCCTCCTCTTGCTGATGCCACTCAGAACTGGCCGGTCTGTGTGGCTGATCTGCCCCAGGACAAGGCAGTGGCCATCATGTCCAGCCTCACAAACACATTCCTAGAAACGACAATGTCCACATGCCTGTCCTAGCATCCCCAGTGTGAAAAGGCTTCCTGAAGAAGGCAGATGATAATTTCAACCTACAAAAGGAGAAGCCCTTCATTTCCTCACAAAAAGAGAGAGAAAGTAGAGAAGGAAGCTACAGCTGTTTTTACTCTATGCTCCTTCACATCACCAACCCAGTTGCAAGGAGTCAAAAGATCATGCCTTTAAGTTAATAAAAGCTGTAGCAGCTTCAACTCATACACCTACCGCTGAATAAAGTGATTATTTGCCCTGGTGAATAAAACCCCACTTATTCAAAAGGTAAATAGGACCTCTAGTTAAGATACTGGTACAGGTCTTAGGAATTCAAGCTACATAATCATCCCATCTGTGCCTTACTGATCACCTCAGCCCATGCTCTGCTTGAATCCAGACTGCTTCAATATGAAATTTACTCTCAGCTACCAGTTTTGAGCACATTCAGAAAAAAAATTAAAAGGTTTAGCCTGGTCCACTTACACATGAGGGCCCATGGTCATCCTTCCTCGACATTTAGATGTCCCTAAATGCCCCAGGCTCTATGTGGGATGCAGGCTGCCTGTCTATCAATATGCAAAGCAGACAGTATGGTAAGTGAGGATGTACCCTGTATTTTATCTTGCTCTCCAGGCATTTCTGAGGACAAAAGGAAGTCTGCAAGCCTAGTCTTTAGCTCCTCTACGGAGAAAGTTGGCAGACAGGAGGGAAATATGCCATGTACTGCCAGCTGGGTACAATTCTGATTTAGGACTCACAATCCTAGACCCAGATTAACCTTTTCTTGTCTAAGTGTTTTGTCAGCTATAGGAACTTCTGTAATGCAAATAGTAACAAAACACTGTCTCTCAGGAATATGAGAACAGCCAGTTTTAAAGTCTTTAAAAGACTTTTTTTTTCAGCTGAATCAGCCACAGTCATCATCCCTTTCTGGTTTTCAAGGAAGCAACTTGCAAATAACTAAAGATATTCCAAAGGCATTTAAAATAAGTAAGAAGGATTTGCCTAAAATGAAAGCAGGTTTATAGAATAGCCTGAAATACTCAGGAGTCTAGGACTTCTTCCTTTGCAAATGCGAGTGATTCATATGAACATTTGGACTATGCTTTGCTCCAACCTCTCTTTCAGCACATGATCATTTTGTTCAGTCAACAACAGGAGGCTCACCTTTTCTCCAGGGGGGTGATTTATAAAAGTAAACTTGTGGTGGTGTGGGTTTTTGCTTCGAGTTTTCAGGCTAGCTTTCTATTTCATTTGTGTGTTATGATTTAAATTATGCATACCGTTAAGTGTCAATTCTCTGTATCCCTGCCTCTGTTGCTAGAATTTTCCTTGCCAATCTTCCCTCTCTCGATGTATCATTTGCTGTTTTGTATCATTACATTGCTTTTGCTATTCCCATTGGATTTAGTTCTGTATCACCCGCCTCAGACTCCTCCCTGAGTGCATTCTCATTGGTTGTTTGCTTTGTATTGCTTGTGTATAAAATCCACAGCAGGACACGTGCTCCCGGTCCTTGGGGTTCAGCTTTTAGTTTTTATTCTTCAGTTGCACCTTTAATAAATCTCCTCAGTTTACCCCAAGACCCATCTCGCCTCTGCTTCATCTCTGAGCCCCAAAAGCAACCCCTGAGACCATCGAAGTTCCTGAGCGGGGAGAAAGAGTCTCCCCGGGGGAAATGTGTTGCACCCCACTGCTGCCTTGTGCGTCCTGGGAAACGCACACCGCAACATAAACTTGTAAAAGTTTTTGTTCTTTTTAATTGTTTTCTTCATACTAAATTACATTTAGTATGTAGTATGTATTACATTTAGTATTTAGTATGACCCTGGCAAAGAAGACAAAAATCATAAAACTCTGAGATGGAGAAGAGCCATTAGATTTAATCCCTTTCTCTTATCAAATTTCTGCACTGTATATTTCCTAAGTGATTCAGTGTCAGGTGATAAGCTTTACTTGTCAGGTTGAGCCTCATCATCAGGAAATTTATTATGGAAGCTTCATTTTCCATTCCTTAACTTAATCCTATTACTCTTTAATTTAATCCTATTACAACCAAGATTGTTGCTGCTAGCCATGTCCACATATCAGCACTGAGATGAAGAGTTACTTTAGAATGTGGAAACTCAAATAATTTTATTACAATGCTCAGAGCAGCACAATTTCTAGGTTGGGTCTGTTCCAGGGGGTGATTCATCTCATGCATGGAGAGGTTGGCACACTAATGCCAGTTTACCTATGCCTGTTAATTGGTGTTCATCAATTAGGACTGTTTAAGTAATTTTTCTGAGCCTACAGGAGGGACCAGACCTGGCACACGACATCTACAATCATAGTGAAATAAAGCAAAATTGCTTCTTTGCACTCCTTTTGAACATTTCAGAAATTCCCCATGGGCTTGCTTTAGCTCTGAGGTATGATCTTGGGTTAATAGTTTTTGATTAAGGCAAAGGAAGAAAAGGAAAGAGAAATCAGAACAGAAATAACATCTAAGATCAAAACAATCCTTTCTGCAGCTTTATTTCACTGTTCTGTGTAATTCCCAGTTGCTACTGAAAGAGGTTGGCTGCTTTTCCATAGCAAAGCTTAAACACATATATTGTGTGTATAGACACAGACACAGATAAATATATATTACACACAGGCCATTAAACCTGCAAATCCAAGCATATGCAAGTACCATAATGCCAGATTCAAGGTTAACCTGCTCATGCTGTGCATGTTATGAGTCAGCTCCAAACAAGATCACATGGTATTTTCCTAAAGATCTGTGATCATTCAGCGCTTAGGCCTCTATCTCCGTGGTGCACAGAAGCGTGGGTTAACCCCTCCACTTGCAGAACTGTAATAAACTTGTAGATTCTTCTAAATTCCTTGCTATAAAATCTGAAGGAGAAAGCAAAGGATTTGACCCAAGTAAATGCTCTGCCAAAATTCCCATGTTGTTTCAAGATGTGGGAGTACCAGAGCTGCCTGCTCAGAAAGATCTGGACCATTCTGCCTTAAGTTTTCAAATTTCACCATGAACAGATTTTCCAACTTGGAATACTTCAGCCCAAATGATTAAATTGTAGTAAGGAAAAAGATATTATACCATGAAGTGCTAGACTCTGGTGCAGGACCCAGAATGCCTCTGTGCTACTCTCATCTTTGCTGCAGAGCAACTACAGATCTCTGGGCAGAGCTGTGCCCTTGTTTCCTCAGTTGTTCTTTCTGTGAACGGTACAAGCAGGCAGAGTTCCCATTCCAGTCCTGACAAAAGGACTCATCTATTTTACAGAGCCATGCCAAAAATTCTGGTTTTATGCAAAGGGTTTTATGAACTGGTTTTATGAACTCCACCAAAAGCCTGCCCCAAATAAGTTTTCTCTTGGCATCCCCTTATATGATCTTTCTCACTTCTGATCTTTAGCATCACATTCCCTCTCATACACTAGAATTAATGATCTACAAAACATTTATTGAGAAGTAATCCTCCTGGCACATCAAACCTGAGAGGTTTATCATTAAAACACAAACTTATTTCAGTTGAAAGAGACCTCTAAAGATCACCTAGTCCAAATCCTCTGCCATGGGCAGGGACACCTTTCATTAGACCAGGTTGCTCAAAGCCTCATCCAGCCTCAACTCCATTATTTCCAATCATGAACACTTTGAACATCTTATCTAAGTCTTAATTAGATTTGTCTATTGGGGTAGGAGAGATTTCAGTTTTGCACATTACCTGTAGTTCTAAGAATAATTTCATTTTGGGGAAAAGAGGTGTCTCAAGAGAGTCTGAAACTGATGCAGCTCTGACCTTGAACTGGTGGCTGAGAGCCTGTTTCTTCATGGCTGGATGTGCTCCTCATGTCCTTGGCCACACATAGGTGGTATTGATAGGAATGGATTGTACACCTCTCTCAGAATAACTTCTTCATGTAAACTGTAAATGATACAGCATTTACTAAGTGCTTCATAGCTTCAAGCTCTTCCATAACTCCAAAACCTATTTTTTTTTTATTTTAGGAGCTGAGATTGCAAACTGGAAAGGCCAGATGACTGTACATTTGAAATTTTAATAGCCAAACTTCCATTTGGCCTGGACAGGGAAGCTGAAATAGCCAAAACTTGGTTACTAAAAAGACTTAAAAATTGCTCCAAAAAAATCTTATCCCTTGTTGGGACAGACCTATTGCCCTTAGTGTGAGAAACATTGTAACAACCTTGTCAGGGAAATTAATTCCATATTCTGCATATCTGTTACCTATAGTCAGTAAAACTACTGAAAACGAGCATTATAGCCTTAAACTGAATTGATTGCTGAAGAATCAGCATAACATTGGAGTGAGGAGTTTCTGCTTCTTCAGTAGAATAAAGTCCCAATCTGTAGTACTTCTTTATTCATCCCCATTTACAATCCCTGTCGCAAACCAAGCTGGAGGCCATCAGTGCAGAAAGCCTTTGTTCACCTGGTTTGTGAGCTTGTGGCCAGGAACAAAAGAACTTTTATTCCTGCGTGGTATCAACAGAGGGAACAAACTTCTTGTTGGGGAAAACAATCAGAACTTGAATGACATCAGCAGAGATTTGGTTTCAACGGTATTTCAACTAGCATAAAGCATTTTGGAGGTTGCTGCCAAATGAATCTGATAGTTTTGCAGTAAACCCACTTCTAATTTATAGCCATGCTAATGGGAACTGAATTTACCTAAATGAGTGTGTATATATGTGTGTGTGTATTGTAAACTCAGAAACTCTGGCATTCAGCTGCCTACTGAGTGAAAGTGCCTCCTGGGGACTGAAGGTCAGGCGTGGGCTCTCTTACTCTGGCAGTTTAGACACTTCCTGCTTAATTAAGTTTTGGGTGAGATGACAGAGCTCCTCAGTGTAAACTGCGGTACCTGGAACAAGGGAGCAAAACGACCTCATCTAACTCCATTATGCAACAGCCCATATGACTCTGCAGCCATTTCTGACAGTCTGTGGCATTTAGCAGTTGGCTGTAGCGTGTCTAACCGTTACAGAATTGCTGAGAAGACAAATGTCCTTACAGGCAAATGTAGTTAACAGCACGATGGGTTGCAGGGCAGATGGATGAAATGTGCATCTAGAATCGAGCAGCTGCTACAGTGACATGTCTCCCTTGACACAACCTCGCCAAGCCAGGATGACAGTACCCTCTGTGTGTGAGGGAGCCCTAAGTGGAGATGTTGCCATGTCTCCACTTGTCTTGAAGCAAGCAGTGTACCTTTCTGAAGCTCATCTGTTAAATTTTTTAAGATCCCAGCTGGATTTACATTAACCTGCAAAGAAATATATTTGCTCTGTTTCCTGGCTCATAAACACTTGATCACTTTGTGAGAAGTTCTTAGTTCTTGTATAACCTATTCAAGCAAGAAGATCTGTGAAAACAGTGGTCTGCAAGCTGTTCCCATGATACAGAGCACTGGGGCTGGGTGGGTGCTGTTCATGCCTACGTGGCAATGCATCAAAATGTCTGTGTGGTCTCAAAACACTAAAACCCCACTGTGCAATCTAAGGCAAACCATTTTGGACCCCATCAGAATTTCTGAGCAACATCAGGAGATGTGAAAAACTGTCTCCCTGGGAGCTGTCAGCCATTTCCATAATAACTTGTAAATGAGATCACAATGAGTTTTATGAACTTGTTTATGAAGTTGTGCCAGCTTCTCCAGTAGAGCTGTGTCCTTCAGGATCTTTGCTAGATAAGTGTACTGGGCCTGGCTGGGATGGAGTTACCCTTTTTCCTAACAGCCTGTGTGGATCTATGCTTTGAAGCTGTGGCTGAAATGGTGTTGGTAACACAACAGTGTTTTGGCTGTTGCTGCACAGAGCTTACAAAGCATCTGTGGTTTTCTCTCTTTCCTCCTCTGCCCACCTCACCCAGCAAGTTGGCTGGGGGTTGGCAAAGGGTTGATAGGGGACCCAGCCAGGACAGCTGATTCTAGCTGACAAAAGGGATATTCCATACCATATGACATAATGCTTAGCAGTAAAAGCTCAGAGGAAGGAGGAAGAACAGAGCATGTTAAGAAGAAATTCTTCAATGTGAGGGTGGTGAGGCACTGGAACAGGTTGCCTCATCCTTGGAAGTGTTCAAGGCCAGGCTTGATGCAGCTCTGAGCAACCTGCTCTAGTGGAAGGTGTCCCTGCCCATGGCAGGGGGTTGGAACTAGATGGTCTTTAAGGTCCCTCCCAACCCAAGCCAGTCTGTGGTTCCGTGATTCTGTGAATCTATGTTTGTGGTTACGGCATTTGTCTTCTCAGCTAAAGCTGAGCTCCTCCTTGCCAAGAAGTAGCAAAACATTTCCCCATCAGCGGGAAGTAGTAATAAATTCTCTTTTTTTTTTCCCCCCTGCTTTTCCTGTGCATGCAGCTTTTGCTCTCCCCATTAAACTATCACTAGCATAAACCACAAGTCTCCTCACCTTCTTTCTGTTTTCTCCCCATCCCATGAGGGAGGGGAGTCAGCAAGCAGCTGAGTGTCTGCCAGCCAGGGTTAACCCACAACAGCCTGCTCCAAGCTCAGCACAGGGCCTGAGATAACGGGTTCAATTTGAGCATTCTATCAGCAGTTGGAGTTGTTAACTGGCAGGTCCTGTGCTGGTCATACAGCTTGTGTTCTTGTCCTGGTTTGAAGGGAAATGAGTTTTTTTCAAGAGGCTGTGGTCAAACCAATCAGTGGTCAGGTTTGAATGTTGGCATTTTTAGTGGCCACTGAGGAGTTGGACACGCCTCCGAGGACACAAGGGATTAAAAGCAAGGACTCTCAGGAGGTCGGCCTCTTTTGGGTTCCGGTTTCAGCAGGGAAACATCTCCTCTCCCCTGCTCATCTTTAGGCTGGGTGGGGGAGGGCAGCCACATGGCCGGGCTGAGGAGAACCACACAGCAGAGCTGAAGTAAGCTGGGCCCCGGGGCGGGAAGAGAATGGACAGGACTGGAGCTGAGCTGGCCCCATCCAGGATGGAGGGGTGGAAAACTGGAGGTGCCTTCCGAATCCACCCCCCCCCTCCAGGAGAAGGTGCCCAGCACTTGTGAGAGTTGCCCAGCCTGGGAGTGCCTGAGCCTGCAGCCCTGCCGGGAGCCAGGAACTGTTAACCCTTTCTTGGCAGAAAGAAACTTTTTCCTAGACATTGCTTCTCATGGCTAGTAGTTTCAGAAGAGAAAGAAAAACAGCCTGAGACCGAGATGATAAAGTTAGAAGATGAAAAGAACTCTAGATGGGCAAAGAATGAGAGGAGTGGCTTTCTGAGCTAGACTTTTCTTGCATAATGTTAGCCATAGACTGAACTCAAGTCTCTTTTGAACATAAACTGCATTTGGGTGGATACGGCTGCCTCTGCTTTTGCTACAGTGACTGGCACTTGAAGAGTGGAGAGAAGAACAGAGAAGAGAAGAGAGGGGGAGGGTGTGGTGGCGCCTTCTGCCCTCAGGGGAAACTTGCTCTTGGAACCCTCGGCCCCAGGGGAAAGATGGGGAGAGCTCGGCATGCAAGCATCCTTGAAAGAGCAGCTTTGGCCCATGGACAGTGGTGAGAGCTCTGGACATGGAAAAGGGAGTGTCACCACAGCAACTTCTCCGGGCGGTGCCACGGGTGACATGGAAACACATAAGGAGTGGACCCTTGTTTTCTGAGGAGCAGTCTGTGGTGCGAGAGAGGCTCCTCTCTCCCTTGCTGAATTGAAGATTGGTTTTTTTGAATGGTGATTGTTTGATTTAAAACCCAAGGTTTTGGTCTATGGAGGGTAACGTGTAGGGGGTGGAAACTGGGGGAGGAGAAGAAGTGTTCTGAGAAGGTTTCATTTCTGTTTTGTGTGTGTGTTTAGAGTTTTCCTTTCTATTTCTGTTCCTATGTAATGTAATAAAGTTTTGTTCTCTGTTTTCAAGTTGTAGGCCTGCTCTGTTCTGTTCTTGACCACATCTCACAGTAGCTCATTAGGAAAAAATATACACTCATGGGTGCACTAACATCTGGCCAGTGTTAACCCATGACAGTTCTTTACTGTGTATTAGAGTCCGAGGCTGTTTCTGCTGTTTGCTCTGGTGCTTACTGGTTTACTTCTCTGTGCCTGGACGCCTTCTGAAAAAGGCAACTGGCTGTGTGCCAGGGCTGGCATATGGTCCTGGCACTGATGCTCCTCTTGTGCTATGTGAGCTCCCTTGCAGGAAGCATTAGGGATTACATTTCCCTCTGCCCCTCTGGGATGGATCCTCTGCCCCTGTGGGATGGATGTGTCCAGCTCTTCTGCACGGGTTCCTGAGTTCCCTGTACGTCATCACACATGCTGTTTGATCATGTTCTCTAGCACTGTTGGACTGCTGTTGGGCTTGCAGAACCTGGCTTGGTCCTGGCACAAAACAGCCTGTTGGTGAGGGGACAAAGAAATGTGCACCAAGGTGGCCAGTTGGTGCTGGCAGGGTTTTTGGGAGGATTTGGGAAGGTGCCTAGAGCAGTTATCACCTTCGACAGCCTGAGATTTCACACTTGAACAGGCACATAAACCTGTTGAACTGGCTCACCTCTTGAAGGAAGGTGCCTTGCCTAACCCAGTGAGACCAAATGAGTTTTGGCAATGTTTTTGGGCTTGGTCTGTGCCTACTGAGCCTTAGCCCAGCACCCTCAGAGGAGGCAGGATGAGGGAGTGACAAAGTCACCAAGGAGGCAGAAATCACTCAGGCCATGAACCCCAAGTTTTAAACGAGCTACAAGATCTGTGGAAAAATTACAGCCATAAGCTAGGTGAGGGGCTTGCTGCCTGGTTGCCCCAATGTCAGGATACTGGGCTGCTGTCAGGAGCTAGCCTGCAAGCCAGGCAGCTGGGATACCTTAGAGACACTGGGCCTGACAAAGGGAAGCCTTTGGACATAATTCCTGTTGACAATGAAAGCCAGTTACTCCCTCAAGGATGACTTGGTATGATGCCTGAGCAAGTGAACCCCCACTGTAAAAGGCATCCAATGCTTGAGGGAAGGAGAGGTGGTGGGACTGCACCCAGTCCATGTGCAGAAGGTGTACACAATTCACCAGTGCTGTATGCCGACACCGTGGGGCTGATGCATGGGACAGACCCCGAACCACTAACGGCAGAGTGACTGTTCCAATGGCTCCCGGGATTCAAAGAGAACCTCCCCTCCTCCCCCTGACGAAACGTCCAGGTCTTGGCTGCCAGAAATCTGGATGCCCCACAGAGTTGTCCCTGCCACAGGGAAAGCGGGATCCAGGGCATGCCATGCTAGCCTGTGGTTCCTCCTGCACAATCAGGAGAATGAAGAAGTGGAACAATGTGCCCACCTCAAATCTAGGAGCCCACATGCATGGACTGCAAGGAAAACCACTGCTACAAAGCACCCATCCAAGAACGCTGGTTTGATGGCCTGGCATGTGATCCACAGAGGCAGAAGGCTTTGTTGGACACTGCTGCACAGTGTACCCTAACATCATCAGATTACAAGGGAACAGAATCCATCTGGATTTCTGCAGTGACCTAGACTGGGAATGTCAGGGTCAGTTATCTGTAGCTTAGTGAGCCCATGAAACGTCACAACGTCTAGGGAAAGATGCAATATATGGGTGGGCTTAAGGGGTGCACCTCACCACTGAAGTATCACACAGGTGGGAGATGGTAATTCTGTGAAGGGCAGGGAGAGGGTAATTCAGAAAGATGGGCAAGAGCAGCATCAGCAACAAGCACCAAAGTCTTTTTTCTCTGACTAATTTCCACACTAGAATAGTATTGACTTTTTCTGCATGCAGAATCTACATACTGAGATTTCACAACGGTGACATGCTGATGCAGGGTTTGGGCTTCTCAGTACTACAAGATTACAAAGAACAAGCAGAAGCCTCTGCTGATACAAGTCAGCATGGTTCCATCGACTGCAGCCACCTTACTGACTTAGACAAGACTTAATCAAATTCATCTGTAATCACTCCCCTATTATTCCTTCGCACGGGGGTCTCAGTGTTATTCAAGACACCGACAAGGATGAAAATCCACATCAACCACAGCTTCAAAGGCTGTCTGTCCACAGCCCATACTCCATCTAAATTTAATTTGGTAAGATTTATCTGAGCCTGATGTAAGTAAATTATTCATGCAGAGCACTGACCTATCCTACCCCAGGCTCCCATGCCCCACCCTGCATGTTTATTTGGAAGGTAATCTAATTTGCTGCAAATGTGCTTATCTAGATGGAAAACAAACTGTGATGGGTACCTTAGGAGAAAGAAAGCTTTCCAGGATGCATGCCTCAGTGAATTCTTTTGTATAAGGAATGCAGAATCTATTGTACTGTTGTTGTTGATCTGCACTGGATTTATTTGCCTGCTCCCTGCTCTTTGCCTCCATATGTTTGTGAAGCACAGTTAAGCTCCTAAGCCCCAGTCAGTTCAAAACTGGGTAGAATCCACCAGCCCTTCTCTCTGGGTTTCCCATAGAGATTAGGCAACTCTGGAGAGCTGCTGGGTAACAACCTCCTGCCTGCAAGGTACCTGTGTTAAAAGAGAGTGAAATCCTGAGAGATGTTCGCTAGCATGATGCTGAAGGCCACTGAGTAGCCAGCAGTGGCATAGCCCGGATTTAAAATGCAGAAGAGAGAGCACAACACACTGACCTGAGTAAGAGACACTGTGGAGGTCTCATGTTCCTCAATACATACAATCCCAACCAGTGCTGACACAATAGAGGACAAAATTATGATTAACAGCAACTAGCTTCTAGAACACAAGCTGCTTTCTGTCCCACTCCAGACTGTTGAATTTCGCTCACCTTTGCCTCTCAAGCTGTATCTTGCACTTTGGCTTTGTCTCACCACTGTGTGGTAAGAAGGGGATCAGAGCCAGTTCTGCTTCCCAGCAGTACTCCCCTCTTACCCCATGAGGCGGAGCAGAACAGAGCTGAGAGGGAGGTGTGCTGGTGGATGCTGAGGCAGGGATGATAGACAGATAGTCCCAACACACACAGGCAGAGGATGTGTCTTGTTATTTTCCTTCCTTCCAACCATCTCACTGGTTTCAACGCTTTTCTCTTGGCAGTCCACATCCACTCACCTTCCCTGTTTTCATCTCTTTCAGAGGAGAGCCTTCTACCCTACAGCATCCTTGCAGAGTATGGCAGCATGAAAGTAATCCCTGCTGCAGACCCTCACCCAGACAAATGGACTGATAATATAGAGATGTGTGAGTTGTGTGCGTGCAAAAGCTGTAGAATAGCCAGCTGAGAGCATAGGAATGGCTGTTCTCGAATGAATGTGTACAAATGAGAATAAAACAGAGCAGAAGGGTGAGCTGATCAGAACACAGCCCCGTTGCCAGCCCATCCTGCTGTAGGCTGCTGCCCTCCTATGGCAAACTGGGACAGCAGTCCTGATGCCCGGAGCAGCTCTCTGTATTGCTGAAACCTACTGAGCTCAGCTGCTGGTTCCGGCTGACACAAATCACAGCTTCCTAACACCCAGTTTGCCATCTCGCTGTTTGTCTGAAGTAGAAAATCAGCACCCTGGGGCACTCAGCCTCTCTGCGCCACCAGGGAAGCTTTTGTGGATGAAAAGAACTGTGTGCTTCTCAAGGAGCATTTGCCATCGTGAGCCTGCGTGTGACACTGTTAGCATTGAACAAAAACATCCCTGCAGGGAGGATCTGGGCTCTTCTCCCTTAGTGACAGCTCTTTGTTGGTATTGTTGGGGTTTGTTTCTAATGTCTGTATCTCGGCAAAACAAGAGCTGTTCATGGACCCATGAGAACCTAATGAAGTTCAACAAGTACAGGGGGCTGCATCTGGTGGGGCAATCCCATATATGAGCACAGACTGGAGAGGAACTTACTGAGAGCTCTGAGGAGCAGGACTTGGGAGCTCTCATGTACAAAAAGCTGAACACAACCTGGCAGTGTGTGTTCACACCCAGAGACCTACTTGTGTCCTGAGCTACAGCAAAAGCCGTGTGGGCAGCAGGGTGAGGGAAGAGATTCTGCCCTTCTGCTCTGCCCTGCTCTGGTGAGGCCCCATCTGGAGTGCTGTGTCCGGCTCTGAGGCCCTCAACACAAGAAGGATGTGGGCCTGTTGGAGCAAGTCCAGGGAGGCCACAAAGATGATCACAAAGGGCTGGAGCACCTCTCCAAAGGCTGAGAGAGTTGGGCACATTCGGCCAGAAGGAGGCTTAAAGGGAAACCCCACTGGGGCCTTCCAGCACCTTGGGGGGCTTATGGAAAGAGAGAGACTTTAAACCAGCCAATACTGACAGGACATGGACATGGGGCAAGGGTTTTAAAGTGAAAGAGGACAGGTTTAGATTAGATGTTAGGAAGTAATGCTTTACCATGAGGGAGGTCAGTCACTGGCACAGGTTTGCCCAAAGGAGGTATCTCTGAGGTATTAGATACAAACATACTATCCCTATACTGCGCAGTTACTTTCCTGGTGAACCAATAAATTCATCCATCATGAAAATTAGACTTGTATGTATTTCTTAAAAAAAAAAAAAAGAAAAAAAAAAGTAGCTTTGTGTTCGCACAAGCCACTGTGATTTAGATTACATATAAAGAAGAAATTCTTTACTGTGAGCGGTGATGAGGCACTGGCACAGGTTGCCCAGAGCAGCCATGGATGCCCCATCCCTGAAAGTGTTCAAGGCCAGGCTGGATGGGGCTTTGACCAACCTGGTCTAGTGGAAGATGTCTCTGCCCATGTCAGGGGTTTGCAACTAGATGATGTCCAAGGTGCTTTCCCTGCGCGTCACAGAGCGGAGCTGCCCCGCGGAGCAGCTCCCGCCGGCTGAGGGCGGACATGGCGGCCAGAGCGCTGGCCTCCTCCCATCCGCACGGGGGCGCTGTGCCACCGCCTCCGGCCGAGCACTGCCGTGCGGCCGCGGACTACAATACCCAGCATGCCCCGCGGGCCCGGCCGGAAGCGGCAGTGAGCGGGCGGAAGCGGAGGGCTGGGGGGCCATGAGGGGCGCCGGGAGCAGCGCTGCCATCCGCGCCTGGGCCGGCCAGCTCCTGCTCCCGATCCCAGCCCGGCTGTCCCCGGCTCCTCGCAGAGGTGAGAGGCGCCGCAGCGCCGTGCTCGGTGCTCCGGCCGGCTGGCAGCCCCCGCGCCCAGGCGGGCAGGCGGCTGCCGGGGTCGGGTGAGCCCGGGCCGGGTCTGTGAGCGGCGCTGGGGCCGCACCGGGCGCCGGCCGGACTCGGTGTGTGGGAGCGGGGCCCGTCCCTGAGGCGCTGTGTGAGGGTGCGCTGGTTGCCTTCCCTCAGGGCTGGAACACGGGGTGAGTTCCACGGGCGGGAGCAGCCGGGTGAGCGGCGTGTGGGGCTGTCAGGGACGGGAGGAGTTACCAGGGTGCAGCAGGGTGTCAGCGAAAGGTGTCTCACGTAGGGCTTTGTGGAGAGATTGTCTCGGCTCTGGGCTGGGAGAGGAGCATCCAGTCGAGACCACAGGGGTGGAGCAATGGAGCCAAGAGCAGCGCGGCGAGCAACCAGAACTGTAATACGTAACTCAGCTTTCTTGAGACAGTGTCTCTGCAATGTAGCTGTTCAACCCAAGGGAAAAATCCACCAATGCGTTTAGAAGACGAGAGCTGTGCGTTTAAAAGCTGGGACATCGCCATTAAAACAATGTTTTGAGTCGGTTTTCATTATTTATATTATATTATACTACACTATACTATACTACACTATACTATACATGTACTATACTAGTACTATTTGTACTATGCTACAGCATTCAGTGCATCTTAACTCTAATGTAGTCAGTAGTAATGCAGTGTTGTGGCTGGCTTCGTTACAGCCAGATCTTCATAGTATTTGTAAGATAGCACATAACTTGATTTATCAAGTAGTGTCTGTATATTTACAATATAAATTCCCTGTTGTTTAAATGATATAAAGCTTTTGAGTAAAGATCTGGGTAAGACACAGAACAATTTGGTTAAGGCGGGGAGCCAGCAGTGCATATAGTTTCAAATAAACAGATTAAGGAGTAGCAGGGCTACTTAGATAACAAAGAATTAATCAGAACAGAATCTGTAATATACAAAGCCACACAAAGAGAAACATATGCTTAAAATAAAAGTAGGAGGAGCAGTGAAACCTGCTTGTGGGAAGGCATGTCATAAATAGAGTGGATCTTTAACTAATACCTGAGGTTAACTAATACCTCTTTAGGGATTAGGTATACCTAATCTCTGAGGTATTAGACACAAACACTGTATCCCTTCACTGCTCAGTTATTTTCCTGGTGAACCAGTAAATTCATTCATCATGAAAATTAGATTTGCATATATGTAAAAAAAATTATGTTCACACAGGCCACTGAAAATGAGAGATTTGAATTAGATATAAGGAACAGATTCTTTACTGTGAGGTTGGTGAGACACTGTTACAGATTGCCCTGAGAAGCTGTGAATTCCCCATCCCTGGAAGTGTTCAAGGCCAGGCTGGATGGGGCTTTGACCAACCTGGTCTGGTGGAAGGTGTCCCTGCCCATGGCAGGGGTTTGGAACTAGTTGACCTTTAAGGTCTCTTCCAAACCAAACCATTCTGTGCTAAAATCAAAAGCTGTTGGAATTAAGGCTCAGCAATCTAAATAAAATAGCAAATGTCTGCTTAATTGTATCAAGTCATTCAGTGTTTTACAAGTACACAAATTATGTAAGTGATGTTTCCCCAGTATTAAAAGGGTTTATTTGTGCTGTTGGAGGATGCTCATCTGTTGCACAGTTACATGAATGCACTTAAGACAGACCTGTAAGTCCTGTTTAGTGTAAGTTTCCTGTGGAAGATGGATTGATGGTTTCTGGTGTGTGCTGTAACCCAGCTTTTTGTTGCAACATCTGTGCAGCTTTTCTGTGATGAAAGAAATTAAAACTAGTGTATTGCATGATAAGCCAGTCAAGGTAAGATTAAAGCACGTTTTGTTATTTCCAGATTTTGCTGCCACGTTTGTTAGGAAGTCATATGATGTCAGAAGAGTTGGTATCACTCCCCTGGAGCAGAGGAAGGTGACTTTTGATACCCATGCTTTAGTGCAGGATCTGGAAGCCCATGGTAAGTGATATCAGATGAATAATTTAAAGGAAAAGTTTTAATATTAAGTAGCGTAACTTTGAGTGCTGCCAGTTTCCCCAGAGTAAAATGTTTTGGCAGCCTCCTGAGGAGGCTGGTGAAGGAGAGGCAGCTGATGCTGGGCCATACCAGTAACGAGGACATGAGATATACCTCGTTTGTGGCTCTAGGCAGGTTTATGGGGTGTATTCCAGCTGAGGAACATAACACTGGTAACAAATGTAAAGGAACAGTCAGCAGACTTTTATAGCAAAAATGAAGCTCTTCAAGAAATTCCTTCTACTAGCCTGATAAGAGTAATGGAAGGGATTTTTCCTAATGGGAAATATTATCAGCAGAATGGTGCTGTGATACAGTCTCAAGGCACTTCTGTAGTGGGTGAGACTGGCTGAAGTCAGATAAACCCATCCAGCCCTGGGTTCTGTCTCCTGGCAGCAGCTGTGAGTCAGAGCCTGCAGAGGAGCGTTACAACAGGGCAGATGTATGTCACACAACCCCTTGCATTCATTTTCCAGGTTTCCACTTTCTGTCACCCTGGAGGTATTTTAAATCAATTGAGAGTTTTAGTAACCTTGAGTGGAAATCTTTTCACAAGTTTATGCAGTCCCTGAGCCACTATAAACTGATCACTATCCCAAACATCCTTTCTCATGGAACTTCAGACATCCACATTCTTTGTTTATGCAGAATCTGGCATCTGTGAGGTGAATTCGATGCCCACACAGCTCTTGTGTGGGAAGAAGGAATGAACGTTTAATCTCTCATGTCACTCACGATTATGCAAACTTCTGTCACGTTGCCCCATCATTTTCCAAACAGAAGAATCCTAGCTTGTTGCATTTTTCCTGAAGCAGTAGATTTTCCATATTTTTGTTTATTCATTATGGCCTTCTGTTAATAATTTTCTGCTTCTGTCACATTCCATTTCACTTCATGTTTTTGGGGAAGGCTGGAAGGTGCCAGCCTTACTTGACAACTAAATGTCCTGTGGATTTGCATAATAAAGTAATGCTGTGTCTGTTGTGTTCTCTTTTCCTTTCCCTAGTAATTCAAAGGGTTTAGTTCGCTTTATTGATCCCTGCTGAGCTGATGTCTTCATCAGTCTTTTAAAATCCCAAGTGACAATAGAAATTTTGTGCAGTCAGAGGTTAGGATTGTTTCCATTTTGGGGGTCTAATAATAATAATATGTGTTAGTAGTTAAAAGACTTACAGTAGTCTGCTAACTATGTCTATTTTTCTCATGCTTGTCAGACTTGACAGCCTGTACTTCCCTACATCTCTCTTGATCTGCACTTTTCTTTTCCAGGCTGTGGGTAACCGTGGTAGGCTGTGAAGTGTTACTGTGAAATGAATCAGACCCAGAGACTGACTCAGCTATTTCTTCTTAGAGTTCCTGTAGAACTTGTGGGGTGAAGTCTGTCTGGTGCCCGTTATTACTCAGTTTAATTTGTTCTGAAACTTCTACAAATACTTCAGTGCTACAGTGACAGGTCTTTTTAGGTAAACCCACAAAAGTAAGAGAGCCATTTTAGGTTTTCCCAAGCTTTAGGCAGTTTTCAGGCTCCAGTCTCTTACTTACATAAATTTTTCCTCATTTTCTAAACTTTCACAAAACACAGTTGTTTCTTGCTGTGGAGGAAGAGCAACATAAGGAATTTGCAAGAGCTTAAGTAATGTTGAAAATTCGGAGAAACTGAAGCAATACTATCACACTTTGTAGTGGCAAGAAGCTGTCATAAAGCACATGTAACTTTTTTAGACATGTAAACCAGTGGTGCACCTGGACATTACCAGTATTCTAGAAGGGGGCAGTAGCATAGTACACTAAATAATGTGCCTTGAAAGCATTTTCAATGTTAATTTAGCCCACTTTATAAAATGGGATAGTTGAAACACAACATACCAGTTAGATTGCTGGAAATAAATCTCTAGGGCAAAAGCTCTCAGCACTTGACTAGATCTGGCTAAAATGAGAGCAATTTTTTTTTCCCATTACTCACAACCCATCATCTTTAACACTTCAAATTTACACGAAGGTACAGACAAAGTGTACTTTTTATCATCAGAAAGCAAAAATCCCAGTTTGAGTTCATTCTGCAGGTAATGGATGGAGCAGTTATAAAATCAATTTTGTGTATGTTCCTATCTGTGCAGGACAGTTCCAATATATGCAGGATTACTTTTTATCATTCTGTAGAATGCATGCTTTGTAGCTCAAGGTAAGTTTGGTTTTAACAGAATTTGTGAAAGTTCATGGTGAAGTAAATTATTTTTATAATGCATGAACAGCTGGATCTTGTATGAAGGAATTTCATCTTTCTGTCAGCTGCATGTCTAGACTTTCAGTATGTAAAAGGTCCTGTGCTTCAGATTTCTGCATTTGTTTTTCTAGCAGAAGTCGCAGTGACTGGTTCCTGGCTGTCAGTTTCCATCATGGTGTGAATTCCTGTGTGCCACTGTGGTTACGTGTGGCACTTGAGCGTCCCTTGCTCCTCATCCAGATTTTTAACACCACCTTAACTTGTCACCCTTCACCTGTCCCCTAGGCTTTGGGAAGGAGCAAGCACAGACCATCGTGTCGGCGTTGGTAACCCTGTCCAATGTCAGCTTAGACAACGTTTATAAGGACATGGTTACACAGGCCCAGCAGGTAAAAACTCCTCTCTGCTGTGTAGCTAAAAAGGGTCATGTTTGCATCTTTAAAACACAACTGAGCAGCTCTCTCTAGTACTATAAACACCTCATTGTGCCAGGTTTTCCTAAGTTTCCTTTGGGATTTTAACAGATTGGCCCTGACCAGCTTCCACTGAAGTCTGACTACTTCACTGAACACAGTGAAGCTTTTACAGTTCCTGCAAAAACTTTGGTTGCATTTATACTGAGGAGTTAATAGACCTCATACTATCTTAAAACATTCATTATCAATACTGACTACACTATGAAAACTATGCAAATTCTATTTGGGATGCTGACTTTCTTTGCATATAAAAGCATTTCCAAAAAGAAAGGTTTTGATTTTGATGAAAGAAAACCACAGAGGCGGAAGGTCTTGTCTTCTTCTGAGATTTAAAAGGAAAAAAAGAAGTTAGACAACTTTTATTACAAGTAAATGCCAGTAAGATAAAAATCTGTTAGAAGAAAGGCAGCAGTTCAAATAAAAATAAAAGCTTAATTACATTAAGTAATTGAAGAAGAATGGCACATAATTTTAGCTTGCACAGCCTTGTGGAGCAATGATCAAAACCATCACTGCATCAGAGAATCCCACAGCAATGTGTCATTTTCCATGCTAAATCCTAGGGTAACTTCCTTATGCTGGGAGAGTATTGCTTTCAGCATTTTAAAATACTGAGTTTCCTCCTTTATTTTCTGGTTTGGGGGTTTTTTCTGTGTTTATACATCGTGGTTGAATTCTGAACTTGTTAGTTCAAAGGCTTTTCTCAGTGCTTTTTAGCAGTGTTTCACTCCTGTCCATCAGGCTTTGAAGCTGGCAGTATGATACTCTTTAAGTCTTTGCCTTTTGATGAAGTTGTTGGCAAGAAATGGAAGTGCTTAGTAAGAGCAGCATTCAGATCAACAATTAATGCTTCTGAGGCTACTGAATGTGCATTGAAAGTGGAAGAGACTGCAGGACTGACCTGTATTTTCAGGTCTGTTTCATTTCATTGCTACTTGGACTGACCTCTGGCCTTTTTGCTGAAGTTCAGAGTTGGTGTATTAAAGCAACAGGAAAAGCACAAACCTCTTTCAAACAAGTTTCTGGTATGAAATTGTCTGTTTCTGTCACATTCTTGTTAGACTCCCCACTTTTGTGCTTTGCAGTAGCTAATTTCATTATTTCAGACCTAAACATTTTTCTTTGCTTGCCTGAAAGAGTGCATCTTAATCAATGGCATGTTTTATTTTTCAAAGGAAATAACTTTACAGCAGATAATGGCACATTTGGACTCTATTCGAAAAGATATGGTCATCCTGGAGAAAAGTGAATTTGCAAACTTGAGAGCAGAGAATGAGGTACTAATACATCTTTACATTAAGCAGTTTAATTGCAGTATTTGTTGTATTTTCCCTGATGCACAGTTTTGTGGAACAAAATATAAATATAAAAGTAGTTCTGGATGCTTTTATCAGAATAACAGTCAGCATGTTACAACTTCAGAGATCAAATAGATAAAAATATATTTCACATGCTATCACCTGCTTAGATCATTTGTACAGAATTCTAAGATGTGCACATTTTTTTAATCTTCTGTAATTTTATTTAAGGGTAACTGCTAGTTTCTGGTCATTAACCATATAGTGCAGTGAGAGGAGTCAGCCATTCCTTTGCAGCAATTTAATTAATTTGGTGACTGAGACACATTTTGCTTTTGCTTCATGGTATTTTGGTATTTCTCTGCTGTCTTTAGACTCAGAATAACAAGATCATCATTGTTACAAAATAGTTCCTTTCTTCTGAACAAAATTCCCAGAAGATTATATATGCCTGTACATCCAAACACATTAGTTAGGATATTTAATCAAGAACAAATTGCCTCATTGGGAGGAAAAATGGGGCAAGAATAGTTGCATGGATGCAGTGATAACACATCACTGATTCATTTGGTTAAATTTCCTGAATTTGTAAAATCTTTTTTTTCTCCTCTGCACTTAGAAAATGAAAATTGAATTAGATCAAGTTAAACAGCAGCTAATGGTAAGTAAACAGCAAGTACCTACACACTCCCATTAGGGAGAATAAATAGGTATTTTCATCATCCTGATTTGTTTTACAGAATGAAACCGGTAAAATCCGAGCTGATAGCAAGCTAGACATAAACCTGGAGAGGAGCAGGGTGACAGATATGGTAAGTTGGTCTGTGAAAATGCCTTTGTTAGCTCTGTGTTGTGTTTCTGTTGCTACATTTGTGATTTATCTTTTATCCACAGTTTACAGATCAGGAGAGGAAACTGATGGAAGCAACTACAGAGTTTCATAAAAAAGTAAGTACTGAACAAAGCGGGATATAGTTATGCGTAACTATAACCCCCAAACTTTGGTGAAAGCCAATACATTCATGGTATGGTAAAGCAGAAGGCCAGGCTCTATCACTCGGGGCTGTTGTAGGTGTTTCTTGCCTGTGGGATTCACGCTGAACTCCAGCCAGCAGAGGGAAGCACTCCAGCCTTGTCCCTCACTTCCCAAGTACCTTGTCGCAGGCTGGCACGGGTGGGATGTGAGCTATGCTGCCTTTTCCCAGAGTTAACTGATGGGCTGTACCACAGGCATGGTGCAGGTGCCTACAGCCAAGCAATTCAAGGGCTGCAGGTCCTCAAAGCTGCTGGAGGACAGCAAGTCTAAGGCTGAGGAGGGCCCATGTCCTATCTTGAGCATATCTTCCATTTTTCCGTTACGCCTTGTGAATGCTTAAACCTTTGTTTTTCAAAACTGCAAGAATGCTGTTCTGTGTGCTGTAGAATATCTCCTTTAGGAGGCACTGGCACATCAGAGACCAAAGTCTGTGTCTTGAGGGTGGTGAGACACTGGCACAGCTTGCCCAGAGAGGGAACCAGAGAGGTTGTGGACTCCCCATCCATGGCAGTGTTCAGGGTCAGACTGGAAGGGGCCCTGAGTAACCTGGACTAGATGGCAGGGGGGCTGGAACTAGATCGTGTTTAGGATCCCTTCCAACCCAAGCCAGTCTGTGATTCTGTGATCATTGGAGTTTTCTCTTTTTCTGTCTCTATCCCTTTAGCAATCTTCCTGGATTGTGTAAAGCAATGTTCTCTGTCTTCTAATGTCTCTTAGCAGAGATAGGTTGGAAATGGCTTCTTGTTTCTGGTAGCATAGTGTTTTAGTTCAGCTTTGGAAGTTGAAGGAGCTAGAGACCGTTGTCAAATATATGCTATGTTTTAATATTTCAGGATGCAAATACCAACAGCATTATCTCAGAAATCAGTAATAAAATTGACACTGAAATAGCTTCCTTAAAAACACTCATGGAATCGAATAAACTTGATACCATTCGCTATTTGGCAGGTATGTGATAGGCAAGGAGGTGAGTACCTGTACTGGATTGTGGATGTATAAAATTCTTCTCGGGACTATATGCTAGAAGAGACACAGCATGTCTGTAGCAGCAGACAGATCTCCCTCCCCCTTCCAGCTGGAAGAAATGTGATAGAGAACACAGAAGAGTTGGGAGCATGCCACAGTAGGACTAGGATTGTGCCCAGAACTGGGATATGGTTTAAAAAAAATTAAAACCCTAAATACCTTATCCAGTTTGACAGTACCTCTGCTTGCTGCAGCAGCCATTGATGCGATGGAGTTGCTACAGAGGTTTTGCTGAGGTCATTTACAGAGGTCAATGCTGAGGTCATTTACATTAGCCTCAAAGTTTGCTTACTTTCAGGACTGGTCAGAGCGTGACCAGTTCTGCCTCCCATTGAGTCTCCACACACAATTTCGGTGTGGCAGCACTTGTACTTTCCCCTGCCAAGCAGAACAAATTTCAGTCTGGTTTGAGATAGTTGTTCTCAATATATACATAACCAGTGAGGCTTTTGTTGTCTAGGAGCTGGATAAAAAGAGAGTAATGCATTATATTTGCAAGTGAGAATAAGTTCAAAGGAAACTGTAATTAGCTTTATTCTAACACTAATTGAAACAGCACCATAACAAATTCAAAGGACAACTCCTCAGGCTTCAGGAGTACTGCCATGTTTGACAGCTCATTATCAAATCCATTGTCATTTTGATTCCATGGGAAACCTGAGATGTCGAACGTGAGCCCTGGTGCAGCCAGCTCTCCTGTAGTGCAGTTTCCAGTAGCAGGGTGACAGCAGTAAAAGCCCCAGTAGCCTGTGGTGCTCTGAGGTTTCCAGCACAGCTGCTGGGATGTGTCCCTGAAAACGGGGCTCCTCAGGCTGCTGCATTGGGCCTCCCCTCTCAGCACTGCGGCTGTGCTGCTGTGCAGGGTACGGCATCTGAGACCAGCCACGGGCTTCTGGAATTGTCTGGGAGGTTCTGCTCTAGAGTTGTTACATTCTTCCATCTGCTTGCAGCTCATTTTCCTCTATGGATAAAGTGGTACAACAGCATTCAGCTAATTATCTCCTTTCTTTGTTGTTCTGGTTTTGTTTTTGTTTCTGTTTTACAGCTTCAGTGTTCACTTGCCTCGCAATAGCACTGGGATTTTACAGGTTCTGGAAATAGCTCTACATGGAATGACTGCACTAAATACAGACAGAAAAGGCCACTCAGGCAAAACCACTTTGACAGTCACATTTGTGCTATAGATAACCTTGGCACCTTTTTGTTTTGATGTTCTTCCTGTATAACAAAAATGTTTTCCAAATATGTAACATGAGAGATCAAAATAATTGAGGGGAAGTAGCCAAATAGTAATATTTCATTGCCTCCTATTCAATACTGTATGTATTTCAAAGTATTTCTTATGCTATACCAGAAAGTTTCCTAATGTCTTTTAGTTTTCTTTCTGGAAAATTCTCACTCTCAGCTCCTTTCAAAATGGAAATATTAAACATTTTATATACCCTTGAAATGGGAATACAATTCCCAAATTAGAGTTCCCAGTATGGAGATTCTAATACTAGACTTCAACATACCTAATCTGATCCAAGTAAATTATTCTTGAACATAGGTTCAGGATTTTCCCTTCAGTCTGTTCCTCACTTTTTTGCTTATTTTAATCTGCTTTTGTAAAAACACACTCCAGGGCCTTTACTAAAGAAACCTTATTTTTTTTCCTTGAAAACTGATGTACATGAGATTTTGAATTCATGTAAAAAATGTCTCTATAGATTTATTTTCCTTAGTCTCTCCTGCAATTTTTGTAAGCCCAGCAGTCAAACAAATGGGAGAACTTCTCTGTCTTTGCCTTTCCAAGGGGAAATGCATGCACTCCCAGCAGCTGTGTACAGCCCTGGGGCAGATTAAGTGCTCCTAACTTCAAGCAGTGCAGAGTATTTCCAAGAAACCTGCCTATATTTCTGGGCATAGTATCTGTTTTTTTAATATGGAAATACTCAGAATCTCAGTGGTGCCAGGGTGATGCTGGTGGTGGTGATCGTCCTCCCCACTTCTCCAGACTCTTCTGGAATCCTGTGGGACACACTGACCCTCCCAACCACTCTGCCTTCTGCAGGGACTTGACAACTCTTCTTGCTGAGTTCCAACACTGGTGGATGCCTTCCAAAACTGAAGCAGTTCCATCTTGTTGAGTATAAATGCATAGGCTTGGTTTGATTCTTTTAGTAAAATCATAATTTTTTTAAGTCTTTCTCGATTAACTTTGAAGTATGAATAGGCCTTTTGTGGGCTAAGGACTATGTAGTACTGACTGGTGGCAATTTTTTTTATTGCTGTTTTATTCTGTTTACAGTTGAACTTGCTGGTATTCTGCCAATTCCTATATTCTCTACATTAAATTATTTATCTTCTTTATTCAAGAAAATAAAATTAATTTCTGACATTTGCAGTCTGGCTGTTTGAGAGTTTCTGCATGGAAGTTTAGCACCAATAGTAATGCAAGAAATAACTCATCTGGTGTAGCTTCTCAGCACCATCATTTCACACACCCTGAACTAGGCTCTTGATGCAAGGCTTATGCTGTTAAGTCAGCATCCCCCTCCATGGTGCACACAAAACCATGGATTTTAACTCTTCGGTATCTTTGAAATGCTCAGAGATTAAGTTTTCTTTGGTACTAAGGAGAGGACAGATCAGGACTGATGCACTACAATAATTGTCTTTTAAATCTCAAAGTGAGGGTTCCAGAGGGAAAATAATTTCACAATAGCACACAGCTGACAGAAAAACTTACATGTGTAGTCATTAAATGTTTTTTAGGTGTGAAGGAGAGGTCGGGGTTGCCATTTGTAACCACAAGCTGCCCCATAACTTAGAGAACAACTGCTGCAGGTCATCTGGCACCTCACAAAGGAGTCGCTTCCTGCCTTCTTTAGGAGTGACTAAAGATGAAAATCAAGGGGTCTGGCCCCTCTCTGCAGCTGAGAAGTAATTCTCCCATCCACCAGTCAGCTTCCACACTGCATATACTAGGAAGCAATGTGCACTTTTTCCATCCTAAGGCAGTAGTACAAAAGAGAACAGTGGATGCAGATACTTTCCTCAGAACTGTGAGGGCCAGTGACTTTCCTGTTGTTAGGCCAGAGAACTAGAGAACTAACAACATAATTCAATGAAAGGCAGAGACCCACAGCTCATCTGTGGAGCTGGGCTATGCAAGCACTCTGCATAATCCGGAATACTGCTTTTATACCTCCACATTTTGCTGCCCCTCCTTTGAGGTTCATTCCTCAGCGTAGTCTCACTCCTCCTGGGCTGCAGGCTGGCTGCTTCGTTATTTTCCTTTTGTCATTGCAGGATTTGGCCATTGTCTCAGCTTCCTGAAACAAAGAACACTGCAGCCATTAAACAGCAACCACTGAAAGGATGTAAGAATCTACATCTGGGAGGAACCACAGAGTACTGGGTCCAGGCTGAAGCTGGGGGCAGAGCACAAGCCCAGGGCATGGGATGGCAGCACAGCAGTGTGAGACTTGAAGGTCCCTTGGCTGTAGCAGTCACTCAAACAGAAAGGCAGCTTGGTTAGAAGGGGAAATTACAAAAAAACCCCAAAAAAACAAACAACCCAACTGCCTAATGAAAAATACTGACAAAGAAAATGTTTGCCAGCCTGGCAGTCACAAGGCTGAGAAGCAGAAACTTCCCTGAAAACATGCAGCTGTCCTCTGAAATACAGCTGTGGCACCTTTCAGAGCCCGAGATTCCACCAAGAAGCACAAAAACAAGGGACTGCAGAGGCAATTGACTGAAAAGGTGAAAAATAAAAATGCTTTGAAAGAATAGAAGCACCATCATCTATTGCCTGTACAGGTGAAAAGTAAAAAGTTGGAAACATCATCATCTACTGGCTGCAGTGTTGGTGTCCTCTTTCCTCTTATGTTTGTATGATATAAAAAGAGCTTAATTTTTAATTCAAAATCAAACTTCTGTCTGAGAACTTCTAGTGCTGCATGTACTGTTCCTTCGCAAACAAACTGAATTCTCTCCATGAATTTTCTATGAGATCTTGGGCTCTCATTCAGTATGCTGACTGACTCCAGACACTGACATGGATCAAGTCCCTGTTACTGAATCTCCTCCCCTCTGGGGCCCATGGTAGCGATCTCTACACCCCTGCAGGCTGGGCAGCCCCTTAGGTGGTGATGAGACCTCTCCTGGAGCACCATTCCAGTCTCAGACACCGGGGCCAAGGGAACTGCCAGTCACTGGATGTGCACTGTGGAAGTACCTGGGATCAGTGCACTCCTCTGGTGAACATTAGGATGAAGAATAGCAGTGCTTCTCTGCCAGGGTACACCAAGAAAGCGTACCCTGTCCTTTCACAGCAGAGACACTGTCAAGGGCAGACAAGGGCTCCTGCTCACTGCAGCGCCCCGAGCTGAAAGCTGTAGCACATTTTCTCTAGCATTTCCTGGCACTGTGCCCTCTACTAGAGGGAACAAACACACCGGCAACAGGCGGTGGCCTCTGTGCCACGGCCACGGCGTGCACTCACCGCGGAGGCAGCAGAGGCGGTGCGGGCGTGCCCCCGGCCCTCTCGGAGCTGGCGTATCTCAGCACGGCAATCATCCAGCCGGCTCTCCAGCTTCTCCCGCCTGACTCGCTCATATTCCAGCTGGGCCTCCAGCTCCCTCACAGCCCTGCCAAAAGCAAAGGAGACAAAGCGGAGCATGGAGTACGTCCAAACCTGTCCCGGCTGCGCTCTGCCAGGGAACGGGTCAGTCACGCAGAAGGCAGCGCAGCACGCCTCCCGCCAGCTGTGCTCAGGCCCCGGACCCTCTCCCTTCTCGGCTGCCCGGCGCGATGGGACCACGAGATGGAGCCGCCGGCCCACACACCGAGCCCGGGCCGCGCCGCCCGCGACCGGGCCAAGCTCCAGCTGCGGGGGAGGGAGAAGCCCAAGCTGCAATGAAGTTATTATGAAACACAGCAAAAAGCACAAAGCATGCTGGAAAGGTCAGGGGCAGCTTTCTCATTCACATCTGGTGCTTCTACATCCTCCCCACTGATTGGCTTAGGCACGGATGAGGAATCCTCAGATGACAGCTTGCATGACTGCTCTACACACAGTTGCACAAGAGCTCACTGGTCACACCCTCAACGGCTCCTAAATTATTTGAGATTCCTGGAACTGTTTCGCTGACACATAAACTGAGAATCTGTGAGAGTCTGGACTTCAGCTGGCTGTCCCCTATATCAGGATGAATTGCCACAGCTACAAAGATGGAAGAGCGGTAAAGGAAAAGGGAAGATATCTGTCCTGAGCAGGAAAGCTCTCAGCAAGACCTACCATGTTTCCCTGTTTCCCAGAGTGCAGAATTCCTGACTCAGACCCTTTGAGCTACCAATCAGCCTCACTGACACTGCAAGAACGGCCTGGGCTCAGAGCTCAGGGGACAGCTGACTTCTTCCATGCTTCCAATTAAAGAGGCACAGCTCCCAAAGTGTGTGGCACACTCATGGTGACAATTTCCTGCAATGAACCCTGGTTAAAGCACTGTGAAGCCATTCACAACAGGCCTCTTACAGCCAAAGAAACTGCACTAAAGCAGAAACTGTTAAAATCTGCTACAGTGGCCCTCCCGAGTGGCAACGCCTGCTTTTCTTCTAGCAAAATGGTGTTGGCATTAAGTATTTTATCAGTAATGAGGTTTTCTGGCCTATGATACAAGCATCTTGGGGTTTATCCACAGACAGGTTTAACCCACACCCCTACAAGGGTAGGCAGGTATGCTGAGAAGCCCCATTTCCTTTTCAAAAGTACAGGTTGGAACCAGGGATGCTTTCTAGCCTTCACAGGCAGGAGAAGGGACAAACACTTCAGAGAGCCTCACAATTTTTCTTGTTTAGCCACACATGCCAGAGAAAGCAACATCCCTTAAAGAGTCCCACCAGAGCCTTCTAATAGCACTGCTAGTTTTGGGCAGCTGCTCTATCCAAAATGAACTTTCATGTCTGCCATTAATCGACAGTAACTTTTCCATCATTAAAACCAGATTGCTCTGACCTTTCAATGTAGACACCAACACCTGATGGTCACTGTCTTCCTTTAAAACCAGGAGAGACTCTTCTAGAAGTGATGACTCTCATCCTGAAGTACGTGTCTAATTATGCCCTGGAAGTGCCTACACCTCTCCAAGAAGTTGAAAAAGGAGCTCACAATAACTAACACAGATGCAGATGTCTGTTACCTATTCTATACATATCAAGTTAAGGATGATGGACTTTCACCATAAGCTGAGCCAAAGGGTGACCTGAAACCAAAAGAAATCCTGACCTCAGTTTCCTGGCTCGGATATGGCTGTAAAACAAACAACTGCAATCTGTGACACTTATTACCTGCTCCAGATCCACACAGACTGCTAAGTCTGCTGTCTTCTTGATGGCATACATCTTGATGGCTCAGGACAGTCTCCTCTCAGTGACCAAATAAAGACAGTGGTCTGGGCTGGCCCAAACACATCATGGAGGTGGCTATCTACAGAGACTGCAAACAGAGGGTAGCTAAATCTTCGACATGCAGAGCTGGAGACAGGCCTGTCTTTAGATAGAGTTTATTGTTTAATCTCTAAATCTTTGATAGACTTTTCTTTCAAATGTAGACAGTCTTTCCACCAAAACACCTGACCAAACTAATAGAATCATTTGATATAATGGAGACACTGAGAATTAGATCTTCTGAACAATGCTTCACATGCAAGGGCAGGTTTGCTGGTAGTTTTTTTCCTGTGGTCTGGATACAAGCTAATTCTTTCTTGAGCACAGAAATACATTGCCAATGAACAGAAATGGTAGAAGGTCTCTGAGTAATCTCCACTGTATATGCACTTCCATCCAAGCCATGCTAAGATTACTGCCTATTTGCAGATTTCCTGAAGGGCATACATGTCTTTGGCATCCTCAGTGGGAACCAAACAGCCAGAACCTATCAGACCTACTGCACACATCTGCAAAAAAACCCTGAAGATTGAACAGATAATCTTGCCCATGAATCATGGACCTATCAAGCACTTATGTTGTGGAGCTGATCCTGGTGGCAGAAGTTTAGAAATGGCCAGATAAATTGCTGCAGTTCATTTCTTTTGGCATAGTTGAAGTTGGTAAGTGGAAAAGACAGAATGGCCATAGCAAATGAGTGTAAATCAGCTTTAAAGGAGGATTTAAAATGGGCCCCACAGAGTTAAACATTAGCAGAGCACAATGACCTTACTTCTCAGCTTTCCTTTCTTCTTTTTTCATCTTTCTCTCCTCTTCAGTTACTCCTCCCAGCTGTCTGTAGTTGCTGTAGGCAATTTCTAGAAGTCGCTGAAGCTCTTTAATCTTGTGATAGGCCCTTACTGTAAGACAAGAGTTCTCCAGGTAGGTAAAATGCAAGGAGAAGACAGTCATGCTGGAGTCCAACAGTCTGGAAAATAATAGTCTCATAAACACAAGAGCAGAAATCATGCTGCTCAGCAAACACTGAGCTACACCTGACACCCACACAGCAAACAGATGTCAAGAACAAATAGCAATCCAACACTGGATTCAAACAAATCCAAACAAATAGCACCAACATGGATTAAAATGGTGTAACAATTATGATGGACTGCCTTCTGCTTGCTTTCTAATATTCCACAATCCATTTCAATGCTGAGTATTACAGATATCCTGTCAACCATCTCATCTTCCAACAAAAAGATCAGAGCAGTTGGCAGGAACTGTCCTAGTTAGGACTATAACAAGGTCTTGATAACAATTGTTGCAAACAAGGAATGATGGAAATAGGGTGCTTACTGCGTGCATTCCTTTTCTCTGCCTTATCCAGGGTTAAATCTTCTTTGCTATCTGTACTCCCTTCCACACCATGTGTTTCAAAAAATTTGATGTTGTTTGCATCTAGTTCTTCATCGCTAGAGTTATTGTTTCCAGTTCTTGGTGTCAAAAGTTCCACAGCTGCCAGATGGCTAAATCTGCACAGAGAACAGTTAAAATCTGGAAAAACACATGTGGTAGAAACTGTCAAACTGTCCATGTTCCCATTTATCACAGGGGTTTCAGGATTAAAGGAAGCACTGTACATACACTACAACTATCTATCTACTTTTTGTAGTATTCTTATGGCATGAGCTCTGCCTCAATGGAATCTTATGGCAATGGCTCCTACATCAGAGGCATCTTTTTCCTTTGCAGCATTTCTTAATTGAATCTCATCAGAATCTGCATTATTTTTATTAATGCAAAAATCAGCTGGCCTCCACTACTTCCCATCTACTTTGAACAGCAAACTGTGAGCATACTGGCTCACAACTGTCCTCTTGCAAATGAGCTAATTCTCTTCCTTTGTGTCTGACCTCACTAAAAAGAAAATTAAATTAAGTAAAAATTAAACCCTTTTATAGCTACAGTATTATAACAACAATACAGCCTTGCTTATCACTCAAAGATGGAATTCGTGGGCCAGATCTATTCTTTCTCCATCACTGAAAACCAGGATTAATTCCAACAATTTGCTGACATGATATTGATACACAAATAATAAATGAATAAGAGTCAGAGCTACAGGATTATGCACTGCTACCTCTTGGCTACATCCTTTGGAGTCTCTCCAGCATCATTTGTAATGTCACAGTCAGCTCCCATTTCAACCAACCACTGTAAGCAATGGATGTGCCCCTGTTCAGCAGCTAAGGGAAGGAAGGTGCACACAAGTCAGTTACACACAACAGAAGGGTTTCAAGACTAAAATGTCCTCCTCTTGCCATTTTTTGACATGTCAGAGATTGGGTTCACTAAGACACCACAAGGGAGATACTATTTCAAGAGGAGCCTGTGTGTCAAGATGCTGACATCACTTGGGTACACAGAGTTTTGGGGAAGAACGTGCAGTGTGGTTTGGTGACTCTTTCTGGTTCTAGAAATGTACTGGCAGCTCTTGCTGGACACAAGCTGAACTAAACTTGCCCAGTCTCATGTACAAAGCACAAGACACACAAATGCCTGCTGCCCTTGTAAGAAAGGCCTGTATGTCACACTTTTGTCACTTCTCCATGGCTTTGGGCTTCCAGGTGTCAGACACAGCTGGCTGCCCCAGTCTGTGGTGTGTGATGCTGTCTCAGAAGGGAGAAGCAGGGCTTTGTGATGGAGCTAAAGGTACAGCATTTCTTGGGGCAGACACCCAAGGCAGCACCTCTCAGCAGCATCCTAACACAACCCTACTCATATGGTGTGCCATGGCCACTGCTCCCACCACGTGCTGCCAGGAACAATGTCTCACTTACGGAAGATGGTATTTGGCAAGCCTAGATAAAAGTGTTCACTGATTTTCTCAAGGAAGAATAAATCCAGTTCTGGACAGCACTCCCTTTTGGATATTTTTTATATTTGTTTTCTTACTGAGATAAGAAAATGAAATTACAACATCAGCATGTAAACACTGGGGATGAAACTACTGTAGGTCAGCATCATTCCAAGTAAGTGGGATTTTAAAATCACTACATACCAGTTTTTTTAATGAGAACTTAAATTATGTTTTTAAAAATTCTACCACTTATAACTAGTCAAAAAGAAATGTAGGAAATGTGTTAAAAGCATATTACAAAATGCTTCCCTCTTTCTTTCGTCTTTTGTTTCTTCTTTCAGACAATACTGTGAAACCCCCAAACACAAAAGGACTATTTTTTCTGTAATAATAGCAGTCCACTACATGTCAGTGTCAACCAGAAGTTTACCTTTCTTCACAGCATCCTACCAAATGAATTTGTTGTGGTTTTTACAACATATCCCCACAGTACTGATGTGTTCAGTAAATAAATGACCACAATACAGATCATTCTTAACCAGCCAGATGTTTCTAAGAGCCACATCTTGCCTGATTAAAAAAAACTCCAAAACTATTTAGTTACATTAAATTAAGTGAAAAATTGGAAGTTTTTATAGCTAGAATACAGCACTGCTTATCATTCAAAGCTGGAATTCATGTGCTTGATCTGTTCTTTCTCCATCACTGAAAATCAGGATAAATTCCAGCAAAGCTGACATGATACTGATATACAGCTAGTAAGTAAATAAATGTCAGAGCTACTTAGTTTTCAGCTTAGATGCTGATTTCTCTTTATTATAAGCTCTTTTTTCTTGACCTGAGCTTGGTTATATTGTTTTTAAAGTGACCCATGCACCACATACATTACAAAATGCAAGGCATGGGGTTGACTTTCCAAGCCCTCAAGCAATGAGATGCTGTTTTTCATTAAGTTTATCTGATAAGCAGCCACTTGAAAAACAAAGTAAATAAATCAGCAACGAAGAGTAACAAGCTGAAGCACAGATCATATTTACTGACCTTTGTGCAGGAGAGTGGATCCCTTATCGTCCCGCTCATTAATATTGATTACTCCACTTCTCACTAGTCTTCTAACCACTAACAAGTCCCCTTTGAAAGCAGCATCATGAGCTGGGAAAGCTAAAACTGAAAATGAAATGCACATCTCTCATAGCAACTTATTTATGGACACTTCAGAGGTAGCAAGGATAATGCTCCTTAATCAGCTCAAATGCATCTGTAACCAGCAGTGCTCACCAGACACTTGACTAAACATGTCTTGGTTATGGCTACAGGCACCTCATACAGTTAAGAGATTAATTTCACAGATCTGAAATAACAAGTACACCTCTGTGTGCTTCTACAGAAGTACACATAATGCCTTTTTGAAGTGTATCTTGATCCACACTCACCTTCCTGTGTCTCTGGATGTTCCTCCTCTTTTTCCACACCATCGATATATTGCAGAATATTATCTTTATAGAACCGTTCAGCCAAGTCCCTCGGAGTCTCTCCATGGTCATTCCTGGCTTTCAGAGTGTGTGCAACACTGGCCATTTTCCCAACCAAGAACTTAAAGCAATGCAAGTGTCCTTCCACTGCTGCCAGATGTGCTGCAGCACAAGCAAAACAAAGTGTTAGAGCCGAGCCCTGGTGCCCACTGAGGAAGCAATGCTCTCACCACTGGTTAGAGCTGGCTCATCTACCAGCACTGGAGCCATCCAACAAGGGGAGGAGCAGCCTTAGCTCTTCTGATGAACTGCGGATGTTCAGCTCCCACCCAGGACAGAGTTCAGCTCTAGGCAAAGGAGGTAAAGCTGCCAAGGATGGGATCTGCAAAGGTGATTCCCTGGCAGAGCTGACTGCAGGAACCTGGAACACGGATCTCTGCCTTCAGCAACTGCCTGACCCCGCTGTCCAGGGATACTCCTTACAGGGGTACAGCAAGCAGTGTCCTGGATTAGGAGCTAAGGCCATTTCTGCTTTAGGCTCTACTGTGCCACCACAAATAAGTGCATCACGCCCTCGGTTACCCCACCTTTAAAATGTGATAGGCGCTTTACAGGACAAAATATTTGAAGGTACATTCTTCACCTGACCTTCAGGCTATGCAGAGGTTTACTTATTTAATATTGCTACAGTGCTGGGCCTACAACAAAGTAAGAGGTACCAAACACATGTTGACTCGTTTGACATAAGTAATATCCTCTAATCCCATTAATGAGAAGAACTTGCCAAATAAATGCTTCTTATGACCTATCGCTCCATGAAAATTCTCTGTAAAAGCTGGCTTATGTTCTAGAGGCAAAAGGATTAGTCTGCCTCCAGGTAGGAATCTCACAATCTTCATAACCAACAAACAATGTACTGGGACCCAAAAACTCCATGTCACTCCGTTTTTGGCACACAAAAGTTCTCTACAGCAAACCAAACCATCCACAGCTTTCCAGAGCATAATTGCTCTAAAAAGTTATGGATATTGGTTTTACAGCAAGATAACAATACCTCTGTACAGATGATTGTTTAAAATCCGAGCTTCACTGAAATAAGGGCAGTTTTTGCCATTGTCTGAATTTTGATCAGTGAATTAGGTTCTCAGGGAGAAGGGAAAAGAAGGGTACCATGCTAAAGGTAAGTCAGCTGGTGAAAAACTGACTCAACCCTTACAAATCCATTTTCAGATACCTAAAATCTGTTGCTATCAGAACTTCTCTGTATTTCATCTTGTCTTTTTTAAAATCAGGCTAACAATATTCACTCTTCTCAAAGCCACAAGTCAAAAAATTGTGTCTCTGAAAAATATTTAGAAAAGGTTTGACTAGTGAGCAATAAAGGAAGCATGGATGTGGCCCAAAAATGAATACAGAGAGAAAGCAAATTAAAATGTTCAGTTAATAAGCACAGCTCATTCTGTCCATTGAATGAGCCACAGAATATTTTTTCTTCCAAAATATTAGCAAGCAAATTAGCAAAGATTGTTGGACCCTTTGCTGTAACACACATAAAAAAGATGCAGCCAGTTTTAAAGTTTCAGGTGCCTGACACTGCAACCTCAAAAAATTTCTTCCAGTATTCTTTTAGGAAAAATCATAGCACAGTTCAGGTAATCTTGAAGCTGAAGCATGTAAAGATAATTTAAGTTCACTTCTGTTATACAAGCAGACAACAAGCTGGTTTGCACAGTACTTCTACTGTTACTAGTCGTGTTCCAAAATATTCTCTTGTTTTTGGAAGATACTATGACCAAGTGAAACAGAACAAAGGTTGGAAGATCAAGCTTCTGTAGATGTCAAAATACAACAAAACCAGTTTTCTATTAACCATTTTATACAGAGCTTTTCAGTAGAACTGTGCCGGCATCTGCTTTCTCTCCACAGAAGTCTGTTATCAGGGAAGTGTTCCCAAATGCAAATAAAGCTGCCTTCCATGCTGCCCCCAGGGTGCCTCAGTCCTGACCCCTCATTGCTAATGCACCAGATCTCCTGCTGGCATGCAGGAGCCTCACATCCTTTAACAAGACCCAGGTTTGAAAAACAGACCATGGCTGGCTGTTTCCTAGGTGTGCAGTCCTTAGCAGAGGATTTTAAAGAAGGGATTTATAAAGATAACTCTATGCAAGTTATAGAGAAAAATATATGCTCTTTGGAACAAATAATGTGACAAACTGTAAGAAGGAAAATGCTAAAAGGGAAAGGATGCAAGGAGAATCCAAGACAGGAACAATACCATTGAGCTTACAGAGTATAGTGAGGCAGTGAGGTAAGAAGAGGAATACTGGATAAATTACAAAAAGCAAGGAACAATCACTGGCAAATTTTTATGCTAAATACACTGATAATTATGAAAAGAAACTACAGATAATCCAGAAAAAGCAGTGTTCCAGAAATCAAGATGAAGAAATCATAGGAAAATGGAAACAACTGTTTCACAAAATCAGTTAAGAAACAGTGGGATACTAGAACTTGCATGCAAACACATCAGAACCTCATTACACTGGCACCAATTCAAAAAGTAGCAGCTGAAACTGCCTCCCCCTCCACCTATCCTTCTCCTGTAAGCTCCGCTTGCACAGGAGCTCCACCACACACACAGGAGATGCTGCTCACCTGCTCCCAACCAGGCTCAGCCTGTTCCCCATCCCAGCATTTGTGAGCTCTCACCCTTGCTGGCAGCAGCAGGAAGTGAATGGCATACCGTCACCAACAGAGTAACACTTGGGATTTTGTAAATCCTCCTATCACTACAAAAACAGACTGTCTACATGGATTGCATGGAATCAAATGGCAAATGCTGTGCATTAGTTATAATTTGCTCATTTCACAACAACTGCAAAGCAAAGGTTTAAAAACACACAGTTTATCCTGATATACCTGGAAGGTTTCCATTGTTATCCACATCATCTACAGATGCTCCCCATCGAACAAGAAGCTGCAAACACCCCAAGCGACCGTGAAAAGCAGCGTAATGAACAGGTTTCCAGTCATTCCCATCTGAAACATTGACATCCTAAAATGAAAGTAACATGTTCATTCAGTCATTTCTGGATCTTAGACACAAGACAAATTGTATATATGGGAATCAGCTGTTCACTGTGTTAAATTATTTAAATCAAACCAAATAACGTTTTTCAAAGTTCATGGATTATATGCAGTTCTACTTTCAAGACAGGTACTTTTCACAGGTTCTTGCTTTTACTTAGTACACTTAGAAAAGGTACATTTTTAGACATGTTTATGTCGTCATAATGACCTGCATTGGTCATTACTCCTTAAATATGGATCTGGAATTATTTTCTTTTTTTTTTAAGTTTATGTCCCCTTTACTATAAAAGATTTTTAGAACTGCAAAAAATTACCATCACCCCAGTCCCTGATGTTCATTTAATGACATCCTCAGTGGAAGGTGATTTACTCACATTATTGATACTCTCTACATTTTTTTGATCATTTCGCTAAATGTCTAAATCACAGTCTAAAACCGGAAATTTACCCACGAAATCACTTCCCCCACGGTAACTAATCCCCAGCCCTAACTCTCATTTTAAGCGGGGCGGGTTTTGCTCGGGAGAAGCTGCGGGGCGGTAGCAGTGCAGGGGCGTGCGGCAGTCTCACCGCGCCAGCGCGCAGCAGCCTGTGCAGGGTGTAGGAGCGCCCGTGGGCCGCAGCCAGGTGCGCGGCCGTGCACCCGCGCCCGTCCCGAGCGCCCGCGTCCGCTCCGCTCACCAGCAAGGCCTGGAAGACATGCAAAGCACAAGTTCATGTCACAAGCTGGAAAAGCAAACGTTTCCTAGAAGGATGGTTTAGGATGACCAGCAGGATAACTCTGGGCTGACCCAGGGGGCTGAGGTCAAATAGATCTGTTTGCACAGACAGCGCAAACGAGTGCTCTGGTTTGGAAATGACTAACCTCATTTGGCATGTCAAGACATCGAGATGAGCCACTCATGGCTCCCCGAGGGGCTCCCTCAGCTGATCTTCAGAATGAATCTGTCCAGTGTTAAGGTCTGCCCTGCTAACCTTTGCTTGAGGGTGAGCATTTGCAGTACCTGCGTGCAGGCATCCTGCCCTCGGATGGCGGCGAGGTGAGCCGCTGTCCAGCCTCTCCCAGTCACACGGGTGGTGTCAGCTCCGTGCCACAGCAGCCACTGAAGGCACTGACAACAAAAACAAAGGGCTTCTACTGAACCATTAGCGTCGTGCCGCTGAGGCACATTTCCACTAGAATTTATCCATCAAAGTTACACTGAAAACACTGTTGGAATACTTCCTTCTGGAAATACGAGACCCCAGAGCACGCCTTAAACAGATACTTGTGCATTAGGAAGTTATGGGTAAGTTATACTTTCCAGGTTTCACCCAAGGGTACAAAATGTGCAAATAACCTACTAATTCAGACCCTAGCATCCATGTTACAGTGTGACTTTTTCATTTTACCCTTCCAGATTTAAAATGCAATCTATGAGAATATTCACATGGCATGAGGTAAAAGCACAGGAAAAAACAATGCAAGCATGTTCACATGAATTCCAGCTAAAATTACAGGCAGGAAAAATACCACGTACTAAATTTAAAGCCACATTTAATTCACTAGACTTCGTAGGCTTATGTAATCCCATCTCTCTCCTCATCATTCAATGGCCTAGTTTTGTTTTATTCACCTTTTTCCAGCGGATATCATTGCTTGCAATGGAAAGCTTTATGAACTACCCAAAGACAGCTAGAGGAACAGTTAGAACTTTTTATTATATATTATTATTACTTATTATCTTCTTTCAGGCCATCTGACAGCTCTGGTTCCTCCACTATTTCTGCCAAGGAGCTTAGTGACAATCAGAATAATTCAATAAAGGCTAAGAGACTGCTTGCAAAGGAGGAGAGACAAATGAAAAATGGCAGAACTTAGAGATGCAGAAAGGGTAGGTAAGCAACCTGGTTTTGGGGCTGACATGATGATCAGCATTTTCTTGACAGTGTCTCTACATTCCAGAAGCAGCACTGCACTTGGCACTGCACTTGAGTTTAGCAAGAACTTCACATTTTTTCTTTTGGGACATGAATGGCCTTGCTGCTTCAAGGTTAGATTGCTATGAACAATGAACAAGGAGACTGCAAGAAGAGGGGGAATGTTGTGCTGAACACAGCAGTTCAGTCCTTCTGGAAGTTTAAAATATTGATGCAATCACCTGCTGATTTCTCTACCATTATTCAACATCTTCATTTATTAATATAAAATGTATCTCCATACTTCTATGAAGAATGAGGCATGGGACAATGGTAAGCAGAATGAAGCTTATTTTCATGTAACTTCTCATCTGTTTCAGTCACCTGCAGAACATTTTACACATCCTACAGGATTTTCTAGGTGTCTCAAGAGAAGAAGAAAATGCAGTAGAGACAAAAGAAGTTCATGAGTCTGAAAGGGTGGCACATTTTGCTCAGACTAAGAAAATCAAAGATTTTGTAAAATATAGCAAAGTTGATTAGGTAAATTGCCTGGGGCTTCAAAAAGAAAAAAAAATCCTGTATTCCTGCTCTTGGGGAATATATTTAATAAGAAAAACAGGCAGATGTTATTGATTCAGTCTGATCAAAGCAATGTTGTGTTCAGCCTCTCCCAAAGAAGGAAATACAGACTTATAAAAGCCCAGCTATGCCTGTACACTAAGGTAATGTTTTACCTCCAGACTTCCTGAGTGCGCAGCACACTGCAAGGGTGTGAATTTGTGAGCTACATCCACCTCATTAATACTGGCTCCACTCTTTATCATCAGTGCAAGCTGTTCTACATCCCCAGCTTTCACTGCTTCATGCACACTAGTATAATTTTGCTTCTTCTTGACAACTAGTGAGGAGTAATAAAATGGCATTAGTCCATTGTTTAAATCAGCGACATTTAAGAGATAGAAAATGTGTGATGAATCAAAGAAATCTCAGAGTTGACATTTATGGCACAGAATCAAACCCTAAATGTAGAAGCAGCAGGGTAAAAGAAAAAAAAATCTTCTGTAACCAGGCCATGGGATCAAATAACCTGTATCCTCCCTTCAGGCCTTTCCAGTGATTAACTACATGACTGGAAATAATGAGAATTACATATCCAAACCCTTTGCAACATCTTGATACCTTGACAAAACTTGTAAACAGAAATATGAGAAGTAAGTGGATCTAATGGCTGAGGGGGCTAACTTCAGATAGCCAAGCGTGAAAGGAATGTAAACCAATTACTATTCACCTTCTTCAGTAGTCGTCATTCTGGTACCAAAATGCACTAACTCTCTGATTACATTTCACACTGCTAGAAGTCCTGAAGAATTGGACTACTGTTTAGCAAGTCAAGAAAGCACAAAACTGAAGCTCTCAATGCCTCAGCTCCTCTGCCTGTGGAGAAGAAATGGTACAAGCAGTTAACACTGTTACAAAATTCAAGGTAAAAATATATTAAAGAATATAAGAGAGATATTGCACAGACATGTTTGTCATATTTTGTAAAAAGCACCAGATATAATTAAAAGCAGCCCCTGCAGTTTACCAGTGCCTATTTCCATGTATTCTGTAGCATGGCAGTAGAGCTCAGGCAGATTTGGGGTTGCCACAGAGAGGAGCAGGGGGCTGCATTCCAGTTCTCCAGGCTGACAGCAGCACAGCCCCTGTGTGCTGAACACACTGCTGGATCCTGTGCCTGTGTCTCAGCCCATCTCCCCAGCTCGGCACCTGCATCACTGCCCTGCACAAAGCCCAGTAAACTTAAAAACCAGGAGTCCGTCCTCCAAAACACTGTGAGCACAAACAGCAGCAGCACAGAAACACAGCGTAATTCTGGTTGGAAGGAGCCTCAGGAGGTCATCTAGTTCATGTTTCCGAATAATATTTCCAGAATATCTAAGTATGCTTTGAGGTCTGAGTTGGTTATTTTAAAGCACAGTTTCACCAGGACATAATTTGTCACCAAGGAAGTGATTGTCCACTATACCAAGTGAGGGTTACAGACTTCAGCCGAATTACTCAACATCACAGGCAGGCCTGGCCCATTACACTCCACGGCAGAGTTCTAATGTGTTTAACACAGTGTTTCAGTACAGCAAGTTCAAGGCTATCTTTTTTTTTTCCTTAACCCAAAGGAAAAGCAAACAACAAGGCCCACCAGCAGAAAGAATTTTGTCTCCCCTCTCCCTCTGGATACCTGCTACTGCAGGGAGATGAATGCCAAGGGTGGGTGGCTGCACTGGCTTCTTAGCACAAGTCAAAGGCAGCAGCCTGGGACTGAAGCTCAGAAAACAGTTATTAACACCAATTCTGTAAAAAAATACACTGATGTTCAAAGCAAAGGGCAGGCTCCATAATGCTAGTGTAATTTCTTTTAACCAAAAACTGTTATCAAACACTCATTCCATGTTCTGGGAGAAAACTTCGCAGAAAAATTCAGTAAGCACTTTGAGATTGGTATCTACTCAAAATCCAATTAAAGAGATTAAGTGAAGAAGGATATGGCTCGGAATAGGGAGAAGCATAATCTAGGTGTTGCGATGTTTCCGTAACACACAAGCCCAAGCCCTTGCAGCTCGGCTTTGGCAGCAGCCCCAGGGCCGCGGAGCCGCCGGCCCAGCCCGGCCCGGCCCCTCGGGGCGGAGGCGGGGCTGCCAAGCCCCGGGGCAGGGGAGGGCCCGGCCAGCCAGTGCCGAGCAGCGCCTTTCCCGGCGCTTTAGGCGGATATGGAGCCTCCTCGGTGCTGTGCGCGGACCCCGCCAGAGCCCCGTGCCACAGACCGGGAGCTCGGGAGAGCCCGGTCCGCCCCGCGCCACAGGGCCGCCCGCGGGGAGGGGACGGGGGAAGGAGCAAGCAGGCGGAGCAGTCTCACCGGCCGGAGCGGGGCACAGGGGGCCGGCAGCTCTTCGCTGTCGCCTGGAGCAGCTCCCTGCTGCTGCTGCTGCTGCTGCTGCTGCTCCCCGCCGCAGCGTTGCCATGGGCCCCGGGCTCGCCCTTCCCGCGGGGGGAAAATGGCGGGCGGGGCGGGCGAGGCGCGGGCCCGGCGCGGCCGCTCGGGAGCTGCAGCTGCGCGGGGCTCTCTGCCCCTTTAGCGGCCCTGGGCTAGGGCTTCACGGCGCTCCCCGCAGAAACGAAACCGGTACCGATTCTGGTCTCGGAACCCCCAGGGATGCTCTGGCCAAGAGGCATTCAACCAGCTTCTGCCCTGGAAGATCGGACTCCAGGCACGCTGTGGGAATCTTTAACCCTCTCTTTCCTGCAGTGAGCTGATCCTGCTCCTCAGTTCCCTGAGTCAAAACCAGCCGGTACCCTGGGGATAAGCCGGGTTCCTTTGATGGGGGGAAAAAAAAAAAAAAGGACCCTGTATTTCTAGAATCCCATTTCCAGGCAAGAGGAACCTTTCCCAGTCAGATTTACAGGTGTGCAGCGATAATTACACGGACCAAGTGAACTTAATGGGCCATTTAGAGCTTAATTATCCTTGTCATTAGAAAGCTGTCATAAAGCCTATTCCTGCAACTTCTGGGTGTCTCTTTGTTCTATCTCCAGCAGACAAGAGTAACTTGTTCTCTTTTCTGAACAGCCTTCTACATATTTAAAGACACCACGTCTCTGCTCAGTCTCCTCTGAACTTCACTTGGTGTGATTTAGAAGTTTACAGTATTCCACGACACAAAGCATCGTATTTGGGCCAGGGGCCCAGGCTACATCCCCGCTCCAGGAGGAGGCTGCAGTAACTAACACCGGAGCAGCTCCCCACAACACAGCCAGCAGCCACACACCACTGCAAAGCCTGACACCACCCTGAGCCACTGTATTTTTGTTCCTCTAGTCTGTCTCTAATTAAACAGCATTTTAAAGTCTGGTATCTAAGAACAGGGCAGGCTCACAACTACAGCTCCAATCTTAATACAAGAATCAAAGTATTACATCTTAAAACTGCATGAAGCCCGGTGAACATGGGAATAAGTTTTTGCAGCCAACATTTGCACGGCTGATTGTTTCTCTTAGACACTAAGGAGGAATTCTGACTCCCAGTTATTCCCACTGCAAAGTCACATGCTAGGAGTGACATTGCTGAGTTTTAGTGCTTCTGTCCCGCTCCCAGCAAGTTAAAAATACACTGTCACTAGCAGAGTGAATAAAACATCAAATGCATACCGGAACACACAACTTCTATTTCCAGTCCCACAAATGTACCAGCCACACAGACCCTTCATTGAAAGGAAGAGACTCACACTCAAATATATGCTTAGTTTTATTTATAACATTTAAGAAATATTAACATTTCAGGATATCTGGTTTACCATCTAAGTCCAGTCATAAGCAATAAAAAAAGAAAATGTTAACCATGTTTCAAATGAGCATTCTTACATTCATTCCCCCCTAACGTAAAGAAAATTCAGCTTTATTAAATTTGTGTTTGACTAATGGAAAAAAAACCCCCAAAACATTAAAAATGTCTTAATTACCAGGCATCCTGGTTTGTTAATTTTTTTGTTGGCACTTGTGTTCACCACAATCAAGCACTCCGGTTGGTTTGTTAAATTTTCCCCTTCTACCCAGAACTGTCTTTTTGTGAGTTTTTTGTGGATTTTTAATTTTTTTGTTGTTGTCATTTTTTTTTAAACATCTGGATATGTAAGTTTATTCAAATAACTTTAAAAAGACAAGGAATCTAGGCCTGTCTGAAAAGCTCCTTCCCTTGATAACCCACCTATACGATAACTGAAGGAAGAGACTTGCTTGCAGTCTTCTGAATCTTATTAAGCAAAAATTAATTTTAATTCATTTTAAACTGAAAAAAGTACAGAAACGCTGTCTTTATTTGATGGTGTGCATAAACATTACACTCCATATATAGCAAAAATATCTTTTATTTATAATTTACATTTCATCAAGTGAAAATTTTACATTTTTACATATACCATTAAATTTTCACGCATCTACAGAACTTTCACACAATGACACCTGAAACTGTGCAGGCAATAAGAAATTTCAAATACAAAAATGTATTTATTAACCAAACAGTAGTTGAGGCCCTGCCTCAGTTGGACATTTTTATTCATATAAAAAGTATTTGCCTTCCAGAATTAACACAGCAGCTCTTCTGTAAAAAAAAAAAAATCATACCGCAGTTTATTTAAACAGACTCCTCAGGTTCTGTTTTGATTTCTGTAGATGCAGGTGTGCTCTCTTCTGCACAGGCAGGAGGGGTGTCCTCAGGTTCTTCTTTGATTTTAGGTGAGTCACAGGACTCTTCAGTTTCTTGTTTAACAATGTCCAACATTATATTTAGTGGATTTTCTGAAGGAGTCTTGCTGGGAGATGGTGTGCAATCAAATGATGATGTCTGCAAAGTTAAAGTCAATGCAGCATTAGCACGCTAAAATAACAGTTTTTAGCCTCTTACTCTTTTTGCCTTTTTTCAAAATGCAAATATGTTGATGGTCAGGCACTCAAAATCCAAACTTCTATTTCATCAAACTTTTAAGAAAACAAATTCATTTTTTAAATAGCATTACATTTTTCCCAATTCCTTTGAAAAATATCACCAAGCAGTGATGAAATGCTTAACACATTACCATGAAGTGTTCCCTGCTATCCGCCCTCAGGACAATTTTAACTCCCAAAGCATTAAAAATGTCACACACACCAATTCTCATCTACTCCATCATTACCAGTTACTAAGATTGCACGTTACTCCACAATAAATCCATCAAACCATGGCTTTGTTTTATGGCACACAAGGTGTTATGGTACATCACAACCACAAATGCATCTCAGCTAATTCCGTATGATAAACTTGCCGTACCCAAGGCCTCCAAGTGTTAGGCAAGAGAAATGGGCAGTATGTTCTGAGCACATCTGCTCCCTGCAAAGTCAAGAGATCAAGCAAACAAACGGAAAATGAACTGCTTCCAAAAAAATAAAGGATCCACTTACATTCTGGTAATCTTCGTAACAAGATGGATGGTAGATCTGAAAAAAAAATGTTATGCATTTAAATGTGTAAAAAAAAAAGACAGCAGGATCACTGATAATTACCTGAACAGTGTCTATTACACATCACATAATTCATCTAGAGAAATTGTGCTCTGAGCAGGCTGAGTATGAGCCTGCTCAGAACATATATCTGAGCATATATCTGAGACTAGATTTTGTGATGTTTGTTTAGGAAATGTTATCATACAGAAGCCTGGTGAGTGCTGGGAATTATCTGTGCACAGCTGCATGCAGAAATAACTGATACCAACACCCATACACAGAGACATCAGTTTTTCTTTGAGCACTGCAGTGTAAAGGAGAGCTAGTGAGCCCATACCAATGACACCAGGATTTCAGGCACTTCCAAAGGCACAGATATTTATGTATTTGGAAGCCAGGAAAGCTACAATAGAAATCCTTCAGGAGAAAAAGAGCACTTGCCACCTTCCCCCTGTTTTTTTTTCCTGTAATTCTTCAGGGGTTTTACTATAAATTAGTATCACATATAAATAAGATCAGATTACCTTTTCATCTACCCTGATAGCATTCTTCAGGTGCCACTCTTCCTCTTCCTCATCCCAATACTGTTCAAATTGTTCTTGGCAAATTTCACAGCTCTGAAAAGTTATTGGAACAACAGATAAATGATGTTATTGCAATTTGCTGATCACATGAAACTCTCAAGAATCCAGTACGAGTCAAATAAGGTTCTTTTAAATTAAGTATATTAAGCCTAGAACATGACCTTTCCTCCACACTTTAAAAATCACTTTAATAATTAGTAAACCTTAATTAAAAATTGAGTATGGCTTGCAGACAGAAAAAGGATCACCTTCTGGCTCTGAATACTCTGTCACTTGAGAAAGGTAAGCTTTGCCCCTTTAGCTAGTAAGTCTGCAAAGCATTTTGTAACAGTGTAATCCCCTCTTGTCATGTAAGACAATCCACTACCGCAATTTAACTAGCTTTATTTATGGCATTATCTTAATTCTTCTCCCTTAGCCTGTAATTTCAACTTTTAGATGGAGTACTAACATTTTTAGTTCTTTTGTGAAAAATTACCAACCCAGAGAACAATGCACAAAAGGTGCTTTTTCAAATGAAAAAAAAAGCCTTTCTGGTTTCATAGCTAGTTTCTTAGAGACTTAGCATGTAAAACTAAATTGTAACTGTAACAACACTTGTATTTGATTATTACACCAGTTCACCTACCAAAATACAGCTCTACTGATTACTTTCAAATCGTGGTATTTCTTCTAACGCCTGTCTGCTACCAGAACAGAAACTTTGTGTTTGAAAGTACCAAAAACCAAGTAAACCTGTAGTTATTTGAACGACAAATGACCATCAAAGGACAAATCGCTGACTCTATTTATGTAAACACTCAGCAAATTAATACACTGTGTCTGCTTCAATTTTGCTAAAACCACAGAATGCCAATGGGTGTACATTTTTTTTAACTACAGGTGGTTTAAAATACTCCTGTATAAGTAGTATACTTATACAGTATACTGGGAAGCAAGCATTACATACACAAATACACGGCCTATGGAGGGGCTGCACAAAGGCCCAAGTACAATATTCCAGTCTACATTAAGTAACAAGGATACAGCACAAGCCTTTGAAAGACTAGATTCTTGCTATCTGGGCTGGTAACTATGTTCTTGTTATCTGGCAAGCTGAAACTTACCTCGACCGCTCCAGCTGGCCCCGCTGGGACACTCTGAAACTCCTTCTCTTTCGCAGCTTCCTGCGTCTTCAACACAACCTCTTCGTGAGCTTTTTCGAAGAACTGGCTTTTAGCACGCTCCTCTAGATCTGCTATTTCTTCAAATTCAATCCAGTCCTAAGGAAAGTTTTCATTCTCACTCAGACATCCCAAAGTACCGCATTTAATAAATCTTACTTTGTTAAAACTAAAATATTTCCCAAATGCAACATTAGCACAGTGTACTCTTTCTCACAATACTACACTTAAACTTTTTCCAAAAAAATCACTATCCTTCAAATACCATTCCCAGAGGAATGAAAACAGTACAATAAGCAGCTTTAAACTGTTCATTGTTCATCACACAATTGCCTTTTGTATTCTGACAGGCATTTGCGGACTACTTGAAGTATCTAAGACATCTCTGTTTGTCACAGCCAACTCCTGTGATGATGCAAATTTCAGCTGCCATCCTACCGCACACGCAGGAGCAAAACCCAGACTCCAGCCTGTAATTTATCCACACAAATACTGCATTACTTACTGTTAAACTGTAGTACCATCTCCTGTGTGTAATTTTTCTGCTGACATCTTTTTCTGTCCGGTTCTGGCGATAATGCCAATCTAAATGATCTGCATAAACGTCTGTCTGTGAAGTAGTGAATCTCATTCCACAGGAGTAACACTGAATTCCAGTGTACAGTCGATTTATAACACTATCATAACGCCTACAAAAAGAGATTAAAAAAATAAACTTAACACTTCTTTAAAAAGAGACAGCAGGAAGTTTCTCAGTAAATTGCTTCATTTGCCTACAATAGTAGGGGAAAAGCATGAATCTACTCCAAGTTAAAAGTACACAGTATGACTACATTTCATCCTGATTTTCACATCACAATCAACTTAAACATTCAAAAACAATGGGCTCTTATTAACGATTCATGAGAAACATGTTATTGTTGTGTCTCATCCTACTAGCTTTTCTCACCTAAAAATGCTCAGATAGCAATGCCTTCATTTGGCCCAGCTTTACAAGCTACCATCAAAGTGGTAAAATTAAAATCCTAGAATGGTTTGGGTTGGAATGAGTCTTAAAAGCCCATTCAGTTCCAACCCCCTCTGCCATGGGCAGGGACACCTTCCACCAGGTTGCACAGGGCCCCATCCAATCTGGCCTTGAACACTTCCATGGGTGCGGCATCCACAGCTTCTCTGGGCAACCTATTCTAGTGCCTCATCACCCTCTCAGTAAAGAATTTCTTCCTACTATCTACAGTAAATCTGTTCTTCAGCATAAGGCCATTTGCCCTTGTCCTATCACTACCTGGCCTTGTGACAAGCCCCTCTCCAATTTTTCCTGTAGTCCCCTTTAGGTAATGGAAGACTCCAGTAAGGCCTCCCTGGAGCCCTCTCCTCTCCAGAATGAACCACCCCAACTCTCAGTCTGACTCCACAGCAGAGGTACTCCAGGCCTCTCATCATCTTCATGGCCTCCTGTGCATCACTCCCAACAAGCCCACATCCTCCTTGTGCTGGGGCCCAGAGCAGCACTGCAGGTGGCGTCTCCCCAGAGAAGAGGGACAATCACCTCCCTCGACCTCCTTGCCACACTGCTTTGGATGCAGCCCAGGCCTGGGCTTCACTGCCCATCACAACCCTCGTGCTCCAGTAAGAACGTGCACCTCTGTGCAAAGCTACGTCTTCCCATGTTAACTTTCCCTCTTCTGCCTTTCTCAACTTCAACAACACTGACATCAAACAATGCAACTTTAACCTCCCCTGAATCACAAAGTGTCAGATAATTTTAAAAGCTTTTAATGTCTTGGATGAACTATCCAGCTACTGCCACGTTGTTATTCCTACTGTAAGCCCATTCTATATACGCACTGTCTAAGTTCTTCAACTATGAAGTTAGTGAGGTCTGGAACATTTTGATCTTCATTCTGATCATCATCTTCTTCTTCAGCAGTCGGCTGCGCCGATGTTTCGTTTGCTTCTAGAAACCACAAAGAGATAAATTTACCAAGATTTCAGTACATCCATCATCAGAAAGGAATTATGTGCTCCTAGAAGTTTTTTTTTCAAACGTTATTAACACAGTCTGACTGTGGTCAAACACAAGTGTGTAACAGCTAAATCAGTCATCTTCTGACACCATTAAAAAAAAAGCATAAAAGAAAATAAGCCCGAATTTCAATTGAGGAAAACAGTATTTCACCTCAGTGTTTGGCATTAAAATTCATTCTTCACAGATAGAGAAATATTTCAGAAGATGAAAAGACCCTGATTATAATCAAGAACAAGTTACAAAAGCACAGCACCAAAGACAAAACTGACTGCTCTGGATAGCTGAAGCGTAAATTAAACAAGATACCAGAAATTTACTTCATTATATGCACTCCCAAATTAAATTCCTTCCCAAAAACGGAGTTCAGTTTAAAAAAACCATGCAGGAATTCACAAAAGTTTGTATACTCAGATTTACACTTGAGCTGTGGATAAACTAGATAGCTAGAACATAAAAAATCTACATACGTGCTGAAGTGGAATCAGTTTTAGACAATTTGAGGATCCCTGTTTTCAGCAGTTTAGCAAACAATTCATTGACATCAACCTGTCCAAGGTGGTTATCAGGATATGAATGGGAAAGGGCTCCTAGGGAAGAACAAAGATGTTCAAGGTCACAAAAAGTTAGCATCAGAAATCAACCTCCCTTTTATCTGTGCATATCACAACACAATTTTCCTGTTGCCTCCCACTGATTTCATTTTTTGTTACAAATTGTTTACCAGCTCTCTGCTTTATCTAGTATTTGGCTAATTTTTTCCCTTGCAACGGGGAATCTTTGTAACAAGATTTTCCCTTCCTTCATAATGTATTCTGAAGTGCAACCTAAGCTGCTGCCCATAGACAGATCTCTACTGGATGGTGGCTCCTGAAATGCAGTATTGGCTTGGATCCATACTTAGACACTTCACCACACTCAAACTACTTCATCGCCCAGAATCTACTTCATCACCTAGTTTCACCTTTTATGATGTGTTTGAAGTTTTCACTACTAACCCACTTCATACACTGAAAATGTTTGCACGCTCCAGCACAGCAGTCTAGACCTACAGACTGATGCCTTCCAGAAAAACAAATAGATCAAAACTGGTTTTTTTGGTTTCTTTCAGCACACCTTCATACCCAAACCACATGGTCAGTGAAAACTAACAAAAGCCTGCAGTGTTTGAGAAAAACTCCTTAAGAGATGAAGGTGCTACAGACACTACATCTACAGCCACCTCACTGAGGAGGCATCCCTTAATCCACACAGACACCGTAAATCAGGACATCAAAAAAAGGTCATTTTTGTGGCCACCACCAAACGAACAACCAGAAAGAAATAAAAGGAATCCTATTATTACATACCTGCAGGGTTCTGGACAAAACTTCCAGGATTTGGCAAATACTGCTGACCTTGGCCATAAGGTCCTGGTTGAGCAGACATGAGAGAAACCTGTGAAAGTAAACATTTAAGTATTCTTTGTATAATAATGTCATTATAAACTTACTTTGCACATTTTATTATTAACTTCTAGATGTTTCTCAATAATTTCACATATACTGAACTCCTTCCAGGAATGAACCATGTCAGTTTGGTATTTTATGGACCACAAATAACTATATGATCTTTCCCCCGTTTCCATTTTCCACTAGGAAAATTCAGAACACATTCTTGTTTTGCCTAATATTAATAGAGCAAACAAACACACAAAACTCCACCACAACTTCTTCCAACACTTTTCCTTCTACTTAACCATCACATTTTCTAAACACAGTACTTTCTTTTAAATTGCTCATGTTCACCAAAACAGAGCTCCTCAAGAAATTCATGGAACCCGTAAATGTTATTAATAAATGCCAAAATTAACTGTTATCAAGAACTGAACCAGCATTCATTACAGACACATATCTTGAAAGCAAGACTTTTCAGCACATCAGCTACAGTAAGCTGTAGGTAGAAAAACAGTCTTTATAACACTCTTGGAATAAAAATGTTGGGTTTTTTTCCCTAACTGTCTGCTCTCTGGATTGTTAAAGATTTTATACCATTAGAGGTCTGCAGGACACATTACCTGTTTTTATACAATCAGTTAACTCTTCACATTGACTCTTTATCCCCTCACAAAATGAAAAATGCTTTTCAAAATCTCTAAATCTACTACAAGATCACGTCAGTTTCACCACTGTAAAGTATCATTTCCTCATTTTGAAGACAGCATTTCCAAGAAGCAACAGCAAAGACAACTGAACTGACAAAGCAAGATGTTGCCTAGAGAATTTTAAAAGACAATAGTGCAGTTGAGTGAGAAAGTTCAACTCCAGCCCTATCTTCCTCAATTCCCCCAAGTCAGGGGTATCTCTGTAAAACTTGCTTGTAACCAGTACTTACAGCTGCAAAAAGACAGCTATCATTTTGGTCCAGTCTAACTTTACATCCCTTAGAAAAATTAATCATATACATCTCACTTACATTATCTTTCATGCCTGATAGAGAATTCACTTTTGTTGAAATTTAATGAAAACACCAAAGGTTTCCAATTACCTGGTTGTGTTCTAATGTTGAAAATAATGATTTCAAAGAGATACTCTGAACTATTAAGTGATTGCAAAGATCCACTATTTTGTCTAATACTTAAAAAAGATTCTTGAAACACACCAATGCATGTCTTTCTTAAATTACCTAGTGACTTTTTTAGTTTGAAACTGACTCTCAGCCTGCCAACTCTTCAGAAAAATATTCCATTTTTCCAGGGAGAAATCCTGGTAATTCTCCAAAAAAACCACTTCTGCAAGCTAAGTATTTGACGCAATCAGCTCTTACCTGATTACTTCCCATTGGCATATTACTGAAATTTCCATACTGAGGACCCTGGAGACCTTTTTCTTCGAAGTAATGTCCAGCTGCTCTCAGTGGGAAGTTCTGTGCTCCTGGGCCAGCTGGCCCATTGAAATTTGGTCCGGGTGAACCATCAAATATATCAGGTCTCTGGAACTGCATCCCATGAGCTGGTCCATTGTAGCCCTGGCCAGGATGATCAACAAACGGACCGCCTTGTCCATATGGTGACATTTCTAGTCTTGAGGCAGGATGGTTAGCTACATTTTCAAAACGTGCACCCTGAAGGCCAAGGGGCAAGTCAAACCTAGAGGATGGCTGGTGAGGTCCATCAAATCTTTGAGGTATGGCTGTTTCAAATCTTGCTTGTCCCTGTTGGCCAGGTGCCAACCTTGGACCAGGCTGTCCATGAATTCCATCAAATCTTTGCAGGAGAGACAGCTGTCCAGGCTGACCATCAAATCCAGCTCCGTGACAGCCATCAAATCTCGGACCAGCCCGACCAAGAGGACCATCAAATCTAAGTCCACCGGCTCCCTGGTGGACTGGTCCATCAATCAACCTGGGACCTAGACCCAGCTGACCACGTGGTCCCTCCAATCTCCCACCACCCGATGGTCCATGTGGCCCCTCAAACCTGAGCCCACCACTTGATGGTCCATGTGGCCCCATGGGCTGACCATGTGGCCCCTCAAATCTGAGGCCACCTCCAAGTTGTCCATGGGGCCCCATTGGCTGTAGATGTGGCCCCTCAAACCTGAGGCCACCCCCTGGTTGACCATGAGGCCCCAAGGGCTGACCATGGGGTCCCTCAAACCTGAGACCACCCCCTGGTTGACCCCGAGGCCCCATAGGTTGACCATGAGGTCCCTCAAACCTGAGACCACCTGAAGGCTGACCATGAGGCCCCTCAAACCTGAGACCAACTCCAGGACCTTCAAATCTAGGACCACCTACGGGCTGCCCCGCAGGCCCCTCAAACCGCAAAGGCCCATGAGGTCCCTCAAACCGCAGCGGGCCTCCTCCACCAACCTGGCCCGGAGGTCCTTCAAATCTCAGGGCCCCTGCCAGCTGCCCTGGTGGCCCATCAAATCTTAGGGCTCCAGCTCCCCCTGCTCCTGCCAGAGGTCCATCAAACTGAGATGCCCCTGTCCCCACCAAAGGCCCCTCAAATCTCATTGCAGCCTGTCCAGCTGGCCCATCAATTCTGGAACTTGAACCAGCAGCAGGACCATCAACAAAAGGACTTCCTTGTCCCTCTACTCCAACCCTTGCAGCAGTCGGTCTAGGTGAGCCATCAAATAGAGGTCTGTCTTCCATCAGTGCAGTTATCCTCTGCTTTGCTTCAATACCTCCAAATCTTGATCCTGGACTTTCTGGAAATGGTGCTTTCTCTGGATCTTCATATCGAGCTCTTTTGAAACGTTCAGCGAATGGCGACCTTGGTTCCTCTCGAACACCTGAAAAAACCAGAAAAAAAAAATCACATAACCACTCGCTAATATATTGTCAGTTACTTAACAGATATAAAATAAAGTAAAATCACATACCAGCCTGCCCAAGAAGCTGTCTTTCCTCACGATTATCAAACCTACAGAGTGCATCTCCATCTACTTTCTGGAACTCCGCTGTACTTTTCCCCTGTTGTCTGAGAGCATCTCTAAATTCATCTGATTCTCCCCAGCTGTCATAAGGATCGGAACCTCTTGCTCCTTTAGTAGCACGCTGTTCTTCAAGTCTTCGTCGACTCTCAAGCGGTGACAGGTTTTCAGAAAAAGGTCTTGTAGTGCCACTTACAGGAGAGTGTCTCCTTGATCTTTCTGCAAATGGTTCTTTTCTGTCAAACTGTACCCCCCGTTTGGCTTTTGCCTGCTCACATTCTATTCCAGAAAGCAGTGCATCAGGTATATGATAATCCAAAATATCATCAGGGTCCAACAGATCAAGTCTTGACAATGAATGCTGAACTTGTGTCCTTTTTAGTTTAGCTTTATGTTCATAATATGTTAATTCTGCATCCGATAGAAGAGGTTTCTTTTTCAAACCACATTTTTCCTCTGTAGGGCTATCCCAGACATTACATCTGTGCTTTCCTTCCTGATACTGGAACAGCTGTCGGATCTGATGAGCTACCATGAGAAACTCATCCTGTGTTATTTCACCAGATGTTAAGCGGTCATTAGCCTGTAACATAAAAGTTTTAATTTAGATTTTCAAAAAGGGAAGAAAAAAGCCCATACCTGGGACATTTCTATGAAGACTGATTTATTAGTATTACCTTCTTAAGTAATTCTCTTTTACTTGCAGATGTCAATTCTTTGGGAATCTGTAAATTGGCATCCACACTTAACCGGTGCTGCTGCTTTGGTGCTCGGGGTGATAGAATTCCTTTACCAGCAGGCCAGTTTTCCCGATGTCTTTGGTGAGGGGATTTAACAAGTGCTTGGTGTTCCTCATTCTGCTGTGAGCTGAAAACAAGAATATATTTTAAATGTAGACTATTTCATTACTCAGGACGTAACAGTTCCTACTAGAACTGATCATGGCAAAACATCACTATCGCCTTAGAATCTTAAGTATGTATCATCTCTGTTTTTCGCTAGTAGAAACAAGTTAAACCTATCAGTTTTAACAATCTGAACACTGCCTCTCAAAGGCAACTGCACTAAAGCCAACAGAATTTCCACTGCCTTCACACAGTTTAAAAGATAGTAACTTACTTTTTACTTTCTTCCCAACCAGATTTCCACCTCTTGCCTGATTTGGATCCCTGCCAGTTTTCTGCATTCTCCTTTGGATCTGGAGAAGCTTTTGCAGAGTGCTGGGTGGCTGTCTCTTGGGGTCTTTCTTCTTGGGCTTTTTTCAATCTCCTTGGATCACGCACCTCTTGTTTAACATTTCTCTTATTAGAATTTCTCTCATCTCTTGCTGCTTGTGTGCCTTCTTCAACATGAGACTGCTTAGGGCCTATCTGACGTATCTTTCCAATTTTAGGAGTTGATGAAGTAGGAGATAAACTCCGAAGTCTTCTTTTAGGTGATCTCCTCTCTCGTCTTTTTGGAGAATGTGTAGATGGTGATCTTGCCTTAGGAGAGCGTGATCGTGACCGTTTTCTACTACTTGATCGGCCTTGTTTTCCACCCTGTTTTTCTGATTCCTCTGTAGTTGTGTCTTGTTTCTGAACAGCACCGTTAATCACTTTATTTCTGCTCCCCACTGGTCTATGTTCACATGTCTTATGATCCTCCTTTTCCTTCTTCTCTGTACTTCTCCTCTTTTCTTTGACCTCCTCTTCTTTCCCCTCTGACTTATCTTGAAGATGTCTTTTCAATCTTGGATCCCGCTTACTGATGTCAGAAACCTTAGTGCTTTCACACTCCTGGCTTTTACTATCTTTAGTATCAGGCAGCTTATTTTTCAAAGGTGATGGCGATTTAGATTTTGCTTTGGACTGTTCAAGTTCTTTCTTCTGTGTTTTTTCACTTGCTTTTGATTTTTCTGACTTCACTGAGTTCTGTTTGTCAGCCTGTGCTGTTTTGCTTCCCTTGGTCTCAGACTGACTGGTCACACTCGGTGAAAACTCCTTCCTATGAGACTGATCTTTAGTGTGAGAAGAATGTTGACCCATCCTATTAAGCCGAGGATCCCTGTTCACTATTTTGATATCGTGAAGAGGAGGACTTGGGGATGGCTTGTTTTTTTCACATTGCACAGCAGTCTGATGAGGTGGTTTGACTGTCATATGAGGTGTGGGAGACATGTGTTGCTTGGAAGGTGCTGGGACTGCAGCTATACTAGATGACCCCTGCTGAACACTGAGAGATACAGCCTGAAATTGGAAAAAATCACCATTAATCTATATGCCACAACTCCTACCCAGAGGTGCTAATATTCTGCCTCAAAAACAAAATTGTAATAGCCACATCTTAAGTGTTATGAGCTTCAGCCATTTAACTGAAATTCACCCACTAATTGCTAATTATAAGCACTAAAATAATGCAGTACCCTTACAAATCAAATACAATGCAAGACCAGCATATAAAGTAAACACTGCAAAATATGTAACTGGCACATGTTCCAATTATAGTGCCAGCCTTCCTATATATCCTACATGCTCTTGGCAACTCAGCTGCCAAGTATCCTATTTTCACACTTCAGTTCAAAGATGCTTAATTTGGTATTGTCAACTGCCAACACAGCAAGACTTTCGACTACTGGTGACCAAGAAACTGACTTTGTTTACAAACAATCAGGCTCCCTTGTTCCTTAGGACTAAACATATTTGAAATAGCCCAGCTCACTATCAGCTGCAAGAGGTGAAAGATGAAGATTGGAGTCAGGTACCATTCTGAAGAAAAATTAAAACCTAACCACAATAATTTCACTTTTTTTTACATTTAAGTGTAATACTTAAGGGTTCACGATAACAAAAACTGTTCAGGAACCCCAGATCACCTTGCATTGCTCTAGTAGTCCTAAAATAGCTACACTTGCCTAACATGGGGAAAAACCAATGTACTGTACTCCCCAGTACAGCCAAGTAGTCTCCAAAAGAGAGACCTCAACTATGAAAGTTTTATTAACTATCCTACTCACCAACTGTGCTTTAGTCTGTTCCAGCTCCAGCTCTAGTTTTTTTTGCTGAAGTTCTAACAACTGCTTTTGCTTCGCAAGCAATTGCTGCCTTATCAATTGCTCCTGTGTCAAATTCTTTTGTATTTCAGGAACAGCTGGAGGAGTAGAGGCACCAGAAGGGACAGCAGAGGTAGGTGCATTAGATTCCTCTGGCTAAAAACAAAATAAAGAAAAGTTACATTTAAAATCCTAACGAAATCAACTCAAACCATCTCCTTTCAGTGTTGTCATGATCCAGTACCGGGACTTGGTTCGCACAGCAGTTATGAACTGCAATTCTTTTGCCCAACTATGATTTGCCTGCTTTGACAGGTGTAGAGAATTTATTATTAATTCCTCAATGTTTCAAACCCTAGAATACAACTTGTGAACAAAATCCCCAAGTCCTTCAAATATTCTGAATTTGTAGATTTCTCTTACCTGTTTACAAAGGTCAGATACTTCATTCTTAATATTCTAAATTGTCAAAAAGCAGCATACAAACAATGAAAACTACACATATTATCATCTGTTCTTACAGAAGGCAGAAAAACTTACCGATTTATTTAAAAACTTAGGATTCACATGGATGCTAGAAGTATTCACATTTGGGGGCAGAGGTTTAATTGGCCAGGCAGGATCTAATGAGTTGACTCTGACATCAAGTGCATATAGTTTCTTCAAAGGAAAAATATCATCCCATGTGGAGCGCAATTTAAATAAACTTTTCCTAGTATTTTCATCCACCTAAAACAATAAAACAATTCTATGGCTTGTTAAGTTAATATAGAACAATTTCTTAAACTTTTCTGTAGAACTTAAGATTTCATTCATTTCTTATTTCTATCTTGACATTTCAACATGCTGAACTTGCTACACAAAATTTATAAGCAGTGCAGACCACACATCTTTATCAACAGGATCAGTAACAGAAGCTCAAATGTGGAACTGTTTCAAGGCCATTTGAAGATTTTATTGTGTGTTACCATGCTCTGAGAATTTTCTTTCAACTTTTCCATTAGCAAAATTCTCATTTTACTGGCCCAACTTCTGTGGAAAAAAATACAGTAACAAAAGTATTGAAAGGCAACAGCCTCTGAGACAATACATTCAAGTGTTTGTGCTGGAATATAACAATGACAAACAAATCAAGAAAAAACAAACTCTGAATGAAAAAAAAGGTGTTTTGCTCAGTTTTAGTCACTGAAGGATTTCTTTCCCAACAAATGCAATGAAACAAATACAAGCTAAAATGAAGCCAGTTATTATTTTGTTTCAGCTGTAGAATTAGACCCATCCACGTATGAGTCACAGATCAAATGTATTTGTAGGACCAGAGGCCCATTTTATCTCTTTACAATTGGATTATCTCATGGCAGCTAAATTGAAAATTTACAATGAAGAAAAATTTAGTTCATCTCATAACTTCAGTGGCTCAATTAAACAACAAAAAACATTAGAGGACAAAATACATGCAGCTGGTTTAATTTCAACATTCCAATTCAATCCTTAAGTACTGCCCATGTAGATGATTTTTGCTGCCATTTTCAGATGTTACATCTAGACAGAATATTCTGGAAAGTTTGGAGGTTTTTTCTGGGTAAGAGCTGGAGCTTCAATAGAAGTAATTTATACTTAGTAATTGGGATGATGCCTCTATAAAATTTTCCATGAGAGGCTTCACTGATGTTCACTGCAAAAATGTGCAGGAATGACTGTGGGAACAGTTCTGACTTCAAGTGTCTAAAGATACCTTAGTGACCATTTATTGGTAAAACCAAATCTGTAACGATGTCTGTGCTGGAATTCTACTCACATCTTTTAACGTGACCAACTAAGCTATTAGAAATGACTGCCACTTTGCACATCTAATAGTTCTAGTTAGCTTAGTAGCAAGTTAACATATAAACCTCTCAAGATTAGTTATTATCCAGAGCTACATTCAGCTGCAACCTTACACATAACTCAGTGGAAGAGCATTCACAATTTAACACCCAATTAAATCTATCTCTATCTGCTCTACACACAGGAGTTTACGTCTTCTATAGTCACGGTAACAATCTATTCCTTACTTCATCATGCACTTTACATCTGAAAACCACCTATACAGCGTACTGGAATTCCAGATCCTCACTGATATATAATGATAAATACGCAAAAGCTGCATTCATTCTTATGAAGCACCACTTTCTTTTAACATACAGGAAACCACAGAAGTTAGCCCTTCTTTTCTGATCCAACTTAAACCCATTCAAATCCTGGACTCTGATATGCTTTTCTCACTGACGAGTACGCACAATTACTTCACTGGGCTTCAAGATTAAGAGCCAGAATTAAAAGATATGGCAGCAGCTTTCATTGTTGAATGAAATTAAATATTATTTATAATACAGTCACCTTTTAAGGTCTTTCCCCCACACAGTCGCAGCATTTTTTTCAGCTAACAGACCACCAAGAGAGAACCAGGTTTTAGTGCTACTCACTCTTGAGTTTAAGCATTCATTTTGCACAATGTGAATTATATAAATCATATAAATCTAACTACAGGAGAGTGAGGCTTTGAGAAATCCACAGGAAACTGATTCTCAGTCTTTTCTTGGCATAAGGACTACTGACTATCTTAAAAATAAACCAGTGATTCATAATTACTTGGTCTATACATTACACAAAGTCCATCCATCTAAGCCATCAATAATCAAAATACTCTTAGTGAAATCTTGCCTGCACAGGAAAGCTACTATGTTTACACATCAAATTAAGTAATACCTGGTATCTTTCTGCTAATTTACATGCTCAATAGCACAAGGAATAATCTTTGAGATTTATAAAAACCAACCAATTTGTATAGTTCACCACACAAGAAAACCCAAATCTGAAAGCACGTACTTATTTTACCAGGAACAAACTTTGCTTAGAATACAGTACTTTTCTGAAAGTGTATATACCTTTTCAAATACACAAATAAATGTTGCAACTAGGTTTTTAGTAAATGCAGTAAGATACTCTCTTCCCACATTCTTGACAATGGAATCCATTAGGTACATAACGGGCAGCTTCTCTGATGCAGGAGCCTGGAGTAATAAGAAGAAACTGAGAAGTTTAGTACAACAAAAACATACTTTAAACATTTCAAATAAAGGGATTACCAATCCCAGAAATACAGACCTCTCTTTTTGGTTGCCACTATAAATACCGAGAGATTTGGCTTGGGATTTTTGTCTATACAAAAACTTAGTCTGAAAAATGGACACTCAGTTCAAAGCATAATGTAGTGGGTCTATCACAAAAAGTAAAATTAAAAAAAAAAAAAAAAAAAAAAAAAAGAACAGCTTAGGTTAATTTGTTTGTGTATTAAAGCTTTGGAAAAAAGAGGGGGAAAAAAGGAAAAAAGAAGCCCATGAGACAGTATTGCCACTAGGAATCCTTGAGGAAGTAACTCAGCAGGAAAACACCGTCAGCACTTCAAGGAACTTCTAAAAATCGTTTATAATTCAAACCTCCTGGATGGATTTTTCTGGATTTCACAGAACACAAATTAGACTTCTGGCAAATAGCCCAAGTCAGTGAACTTCTGTAGCTGTTAATTATATGTTGATTATCACAGTCTTTCATAAATTACACGCAGAATAGGTTGTAATTATTTCACTGTAATCCAACTGGTTATAGCAGAGAGTCCCATTCTCTCTTGGCACTTGCAGCTGTCGAAGATTCTGATTTCCAGAGTGCATGCAAAAACACAGTCAGAACAGAGTTCAAAAGCCAGTCAAAACTCAGTCATCTGGTCGACTGGGTAAATCACAGACAAGCTCAGGAACTGCAACCACCATTTTCATAGAACGTTGTCTTCTTCTGGACATAGCTTTGCTACAGGAGGCTTTTTTGTTGTTGTTGTTGTTTGGTTTTGGTTGGGGTTTTTTAAAATCCTTTTTCAAAACTCACACCAAGTGTGTAATGAAAGTGTGGTGACCCTGGACTGCTGCAGCAACTTCCAGTTTACAAAAAGCAGTACTGGACCAGTAAAAATGATTTTAATGCCTGCCGGTGGCTTTCACACAGCAGAAGGCACAGCAAAGTTTTAAAAAATATCAGCAAGTACACAGACTTGTTGAAGAGGACATGAAAGACAACACAAGCAGTGTGTGTTGACCATGATCCCCTTGGAAGAGCATCCACTTGCAATACTTAAAGTTCCATTCACCATCTGGTTAACCTCAGGATAAAAGCAGAATAACTTCACTCACTGCTCATTTTAAACAGAATAGGCTACTAGATTAATTCATGACACCTTACTTTGCACGCCCGTTATCCAAACAAGTGTGTGAGGTGCTACTGCTTCACCATTTTAAATTCAATTCCTTCCCCTTTAAGGTGGTTCACAGAAGGGTACCCACTCACCATTATTTTTACATGGGCAGAGTGCTTCCTCACCCTTAAAAATGTAATTTACCATGACCTGAAACTTATTATTGAAGAGGGCAGAACTTGTTAGTTGAGGGCAGGAAGGTAGGGAGGCTGTCACTGCCTTCGAACATATTGGAAAAAAGTAGAAACAGGCAAGTGAAGCGTTTTGTACATAAAGACAAAAACCCCAGCTAAGTTAGCTAAAACTAATTGCAGCACATTAGAAGCCAATCTCACACTGTGAAGTAATACTGAACTGTAAACAACCTAATGTGCAAGTGTTAGAAAAAAGCATTGCATAGGTCTCAGACATAAAAGACTGTGGATCTGCAGCTATTTATAATGTCTGTGGGATACTGGCTTCTTCTTTGAAGCAGTCTGTACAATGGCACATTAAAAACACTCCAGTTCTGAGTGCCTTCCTTTACAACCAAATGACAGCGCACCATTTCTGACTTTTAGTCAGCTGTACTAGGGAGACAAAGAGCTGCCCCAGAAGTACCTATGCCCAAGAGCTGCCCCCCGAGTTAAATTCTCCCATTTCACCAGCGCAGGAAAGCAGCTCACTACACTTGGCTAGGGTAGAAGTTTGAGATGCTGGGGAACCATTAGTAGCAAAAGCACTGAAAGAAGTGGAACTGTCACTTTCATCACGCATCAGACTGTTACGGCAATCACACACGGAAACACCAGCACCTAGGTAAGGAAGCCGACTTCCAACTATGGGGCACAATCAGCAGCTCAGCAGTGTACCCTGCTTCAAATATAAGCTATTCAGGTGTCCCATGTAAAGAAACGTGACTTAAATACGGTTGGAATATTTAAGTCTCCTCTTCTGAAAGTGTTTATTATGTCAAAGTATCTAGCACGCATTTCAATAACCACAGAAGGGAATCCCACACCGGAATGCACTTTGTTTCCAGGAGGTCTCTGCAAAACCCCCAAGCAAGAAAGATGCCCGCACGACACTAACCAAAAGGCAGGGAGGCGCCGCATAATCACCAGAACACAGAAGAACACTAACTCTGAGCTCATCAGCATAATATTAAAGACTTCTTTACAAAACTCCCACTGTTCCTTCAAATAACGTAGGAAAGCTATTGTTGGAAATGTGTGGCTCTTTTTTATTAGGTTCCTAAAAGATTTCAACTTTAAAATAGTATCTGGCAATTGAACCCCAAGACACAAACTTGTGAAAAAATTTGTTAAAAAAAAAAAAAGGCAACTTTGTATACAAAATGGGTCTTGGAAACAAATTCTGCACTATACAATGGTAAATAAAAAGACAAATACATATTTCACACTTTTTATTTACAAATTTTATAATACCAGACACACATCTCAGAACCATTTATTAAATTGTAAAGCAGACCACTCAAGTTTTACACTAAACAAACTGTCTCCAGGCAACACTTTTTAAAAGTGGCTTAGTAAAGGAGATCACTTTCCCAGAAACAACTAAAAACTTGCCTTGAATAAACTACAGTCATAAACAATAACTAGGCAAAACTAACCATTGATACAGGTTTTAAGACATCTTTTAAAAAAACCCCAAACTTCAGGGCAGGTTCTGAATCACCCAGAAATGAGAAAAAAAAATTGACAGCATTGTTATTCATCACAAATCATTTTATACACATCCACTGTCTTTTAGGAGATATAATGGTGAGAGCTATTAGATTATGAGGTCACCTCCCCAAGGAATGGCAAAACTCAGCCACCGGCAGCATTTAAAACTAGACTGGAAGAGGTCTGTGGCACACTAAAAAGACATCCTGCATTGACAGAAGGACAGATTAAGTATCTTAAAAGATGTTTCCCACCCCCACCATTAGATAGTACAATTCTCACCATTATAAACCACGATTAAAGCCAAAGAAAAAGGCCTTTTAACACCTGAGATCAGAGGGAGCAAGGGAAACAACGGGGGAGGGGTGGCTTGCACAAATACGGGGGTGGAGGTTTGAAAGGAGAACCCTCTTCTTCTAAAATGCTCGATAAAAAGGTGCTGCAAACCCCCATGCATGTACAGTGGCTGACTGATGTCAGCAACTGCCTGGGCTGGGCTCAGAGGGAGCCTCCTCTTTCCCTTTTTATATCATGTGTCTCTCAGACGCCATGTTAGGATCCTACAGGCTGCTGCAGTTTCTACACTCGGGGAGAATTTCTGCTACCACATCCTCAACCAATAAACTACTCTAGCCAAAATAAATTAAATACGCACACAACACTAAGCTAGCCGGGGCACAGGTCACCTGAAATCCAAACAGATTATCCCAAGCCCACAGAATTTTCTCTAACGAGGAAGAGCAAAACAACCCCCATCACCACCACACACACTCCTCTAACCGAAGGAGATGATCACCTTTCACCCACAAACTTTTTTACGATATAAGGGACCCCCCACGCCTCAATAATCTCTCACAGGGACCACACTGGGGAAATAGTTTTAACTTCTACTTAAATGTCACTATACTTAGCCCTTCAGTCACGGACAATATGCATTCTGGAAACTTATATTCCTTTTAAACTACCCCCAAGAAAAACCCAACTCTCCACGAGACCTCCCCACTCAGATCTTCTCTAATGGTTGCACTATCCACCTACTGTGGAAATCACCTAAATCCAAGGGTTTAGTCACCACATTTGGACACCGACTCCTGGCTGCTTGTGGGGGAAAACCCCGCTCCAAGGGCGAGGAAGTGCAGCTGCCCAGTCACTGCCGGGCCGCCATGTTGTGCCTGCTATTTACGCGGGGCTCCCAGCGCGAGCCACGCTGCCCTCCTCCCTCAGCTCTTCCTGGGGCGAATCCCAAGCCCTTCCCTACTCCCAACAGGGTGGTGTGGGGGCTGCTCCCCTCCCTCGAGTCCCCTGCTCCCTGTGCGATGGGGGAGTAGAAGCAGCAGCACCCTTAAGCTTCGCGATGGAAGGAGGAGCCCCCGCCCGCCGCCTCGCCCCGCGTCTCCCTGATCCCAGCTGAGACACGCTTCCCTCCTCCGCCTGTTTCCCCCAGGGCGACCCCCAGCCTCCTACACCCCCGTACTCCCCCAACTCGGTCCGAATCCTGCTCTCTGTTCGCCCCCTATCAAACCCTTCCCCCCTCCCCCGGCACTACTTCCTAGGCCCCCTCGCCGCCCCAGCCCAGCCATGCCCACCCCGCCCGAGCCTCTCCCCCTCTCTCGCCCCATTTCCCGGCCCTCGGGCCCTCTCGACGCCCGGCTCTGCTCTGTCCCCCTGAACCGCCTCCGCCGCTCGGCTCCCCCCGCGCCTGTCCTGCGGGCCCCCAGGCCGCCCTACCCCGCTGCCCCGGCCGGTCCCCCCAGCAGTATAGGTAGGAGTAGTAGTCGGTGGAATATAAAAACCTTGGCGATTTGCGCCTCGATCAGGGACACGATGTCCTTGGCGAAGGGCACGTTCTCCTCGGCCAGGATGGTCAGCATGTTGATGTGCGGCTTGCTGTTGAACGTCAGGTCCTCCAGCGACGACTGGTAGTCGCGGCACGCGTCCTCCCGGGCCTCGCTGCTGCCAGCGCTGCTCTCCGGGGCCGACATGCTGCTCCGACCAGGACCCGACCCACCGACCGACAGCCCCCTCCCCGCGATCCCCCGCCGCCGCCGCCGAGCGATGCCGATGCCGCCCCCCCGCCGCTGCCGCTGGGTTCCTCTACCGCATCCTCCACGCCGCGGCTCCCGCTGGCTGCGCTGCCAGTGCCGACGCTCCTAGGGCCGCCGCCGGCTCAGTCTCCGCGCTCACAAAATGGCGGCGGCGGGCACGGCTCGCGAACCGCTTCCCGCAGCCGTTGCGTCATGTGAAATTGTGCTCAGGAAAGGGGCCGGCACCTTGGAGAGGCCCTTTTGTTCGCCGGACGCGTCCTGATTGGCTGGCGTCTCGCCTGCGCGGCTCGCCATTGGCTCGCCCGTCTCCACAGTGGCCTCCGATTGGCTGGCACCGCCCTTCCTCGCCGCTGACGGGCTCCTACGCCCAAGTCCCGCTCTCGCACGCCCGTCCCGACTCGCCATTGGCCGCGTCTCCGGTCCCGCCCCGCCTCTTCCTCCCGCCTTCCCGCGCTTCCCCGAGCGCTGATTGGTCCCCGGCGCAGCCCCGCCTCCCTCCGGGCCCGCCCCGCCCGCCGCTGCTGCAGCCCCCCACAGCCCCCACTGGGGAGCGGCGGCCGCTCCCCGGGGCGCAGGGTTTCCCGTGCGGCGTGGGAAGCGACTCGGCCAGGAGCAGTGGCCATAAATAAAACCACAAGAAGTTCTACCTCAACATGAGGAAAAGGGTTTTTTTGCGTTGAGTGCGCCAGGCTGCGCTGGGAGGTTTGTGGGATCTCGTTCTCTGGAGACATTCCCACCCGCCCCACCTGGACGCGTTCCTGTGTCACCTGCTCTAGAGGAGCCTGCCTTGGTGCGGGGTTGGAATAGGTGGTCTCCAGAGGTCCCTTCCAACCCTGACAATCCCGTGCTCCTGTGACTCGTTGGCCTCGGCCAGCGCCCCTGCCCTCCCTGTTTCTCTGATGCCATCCTGCTAACCAGTCGCCCCTCGCACCAGTCTTTCCAGATCTACACGGAGCCAGGAGCCGCAGGAGAGAGCTAGGAGTAGGGGGAGCGAGAGAAAAGTAACAAAACCTTCCTTTTCTTGGTCGTGAGATTTGCCCAAAGGTATCTCTTGGAAGCGAAATTGCTTGCAAAGCATCTCCAGGTGTAGCCATTCCTTCCCCCCACAGTTCGTATTCCTTGGTAACTGGAGAACTGTCAGCGTTTGAAACCGGGCAAGGGGAGAATGCTTCATTAAAATACACTGCATAAAACATCAGGTGGGATCGTGTTTAAAGCGCAAATTATATGTACATACACACATACATTTATACTCTGCAAGTAAATACATAGTAAAAACATAAACCTGGCACCATAAACCTTTCTGACAAGAACTGCTGCTTGTTCTATCTGGCTAAAGATTTTAGGGTTTGTGTTCATGTTTCTATCCCCTTCATGAAAAACAGAGAAAGAGGGAACAGGAACTGCAAAAGCATCTTCTGTTTGCCTGTTGAATTGCATGTTCGTGCTTGTTCCTGTGAGCCTCAAAACGCTGTACTTTGAACGCCCCACTTCGCCTTTACAGTGTGTCACCACAAGATAAGAAGCTAAAACTGAAGTTTCCGTCCCTGGCTGACCAAAGCTGGGATCGCAAGACCTTTTCTCAGAGTAAATATTAGCCAGCTGTTTGAAGACATACTGTCTGTGAAGAATATTAATTATGTACCAGGAATCAAGCCATAACGTATACCCAGTTTATTTGGCAAAAACAGAACACAGTGTTCTGCTGCTAGGGGAAAAATGCGGGGGTGGGGAAATCTAGCTCCTCCTCCAAAGTCCTAATTTGTAAGTTAGAGTTAGCTCGTTCCTATTAATTGCAGGTGCAAAACCAATAATAGAAACAAAATAGCCTTGATGAGGATACCGTGTTGTCCAAGAGCACTGTCAAAACCAGATTTGCTGTTCACTAATCATGAAAGGACTGAGCCTGATGTGAGGTGGAGCAGTTTGCTGCCTCCAGAGCGAAGAGTTCCTGAGACCGAGTAAACCCAACGTGCCTGAGCAGATGTCATGTCTTAGTGTAATACTATTTTTTAATATAAAGTCTGCCTTTGCCAGTCTTCATGCAAAGCCAGTGGTACCTCACCAGGCTGGCAGTGAGAAGTTGATCCTGAGGCCCCCGTGTGCCGATGAGTCATGGGAAAACTCCGTGATCTAAGAATTTCTGAGACAGCTCGTTAAGAGTGGGACAAGAACACCCACTGAGCCTATCCTCGGGCTCTTTAATGCAAATTTGGTCATTATTACGGAATTGTTTATTATTTATTTATGCTCATTTTTACAGGAATTGTGTTGTACCAGCAGTGTGCACAGGGTGTGGGTTTCTCTGTGCCCACAAAAACACACTTCATCCATGTGTTCTCGAACCTCCTATCAAAAGCATGGCTTTGCTGAATGCATCACCTAGAAATGCCTCTGGTGCAGATATATTCCGCTGCTTCTTATCACAGTTGACATAGCTGTCAGATAAAGTTTGGATATTTGGGTCATTTGAGGGTTTTTTATAGATGCAGCTATAGATTTTGCTGGAATAAAACCCACTAAAAAGCCTCTAAACTGGACCCACATATAGCCCACATGACTTGAGAATCACCAGCAATTGCTGATTAAGGAAGTTTTGCTGGATAGCCGTGAAATTATAGTTCTACATAAGAAAACATATCAAGGTAAAACACCTTACAAGAATTTATTACATTCCAAAACATATAGTTGAGAATAGTCATGCTTGTGTTTATGTGTTTATGTTATGAGATGAATTTTCTGAGGAAGTTTTATAAAATTCCTTTAAAATGTTTTATAGCTATACAAGGATTAGGGGGGTCGGGGGGAAGGATCTCCAGGCATCCAGAAATGTTCTTGCTGCTTTTCATTCTGGAAAAGCAAGGAAAAGAAACCTATTTGAAAATGCATCCTTTTTGACACGTCTGGAAGAGGAAAAACACAAACCCCAGAGAAACAAACACAGTGTCGATTTTTAACTGTTGGTTTAATGAGATGCAAATTACCCCTCCGTGTATGAGCTGAAGTCCTTTGTTCTCCAGCCAAGATTCTCTTAAGGAAGCTGGCCGTGTTTCTCGGCGGGCCTCCCGGAGGGTGAGGGTGCAGAGCTTATACTCTCCTCAAGCTTCCGAAGCAGCTCTGCTGCCTTCAGCCTCGCACTCTCCAGCAGCTGACTTCTGGAACAGCCTTGAGTAGAAAATTTGCCGATGTAGCTGCAGTAGAAGACCTGGTAAACCCTCCTAGAGACAGGATCCCATTTAAATTGTTTTAATAACTATCTCTTGCTTACACCAGAATTGCAAAGGATGTTTTGCTGTTGAAACGACAGCTGTGGGTTTTTGCCAGCAAAGCTGTATTGATTGGTGAGTGTTGTTAAATCCTGCTATTGCTAAACCAGCAAAACTTTTAAATATAAACCAAGTCCCTGTGGTCTGCCAGCCAGATTACTCCTTGTCCAGGTTACATAGGTGTCAGGCAGCTTCCCTCACTTTTATTCACCTTTAGAGTTGTACGTTGGTGACCTCTGTCCAAATAACCACAAGCTTTTTATAATTGGATTATCTCCTGTTTAGGGCTAAGCATCTGGGTTGCCCTGAATGCGGAGAGCCTAGTTTTGCTCATAAGGTCAAAATGAAGGAAATGTTGGAATTGCAGATCTTGTGTGGAAGATCTTTGTGTGTGGAAGCACAAAAAATTGCAGTTTACTTTTCCAGGGAGTACGGCTCAGTTGGAGATGCCCGATGAAGGCACCATCTACTAACATTACTTTCAAAATTCTGGGTATTGTAACTTTTCTAGTATGTTTTGGGTTTCATAGCTTCAGAAATTCTTAAGGCATGATAAATATATTTAGTAAAAGATCATTTGCTGCATTGATAATTAGGAAAAATTCAAATACAGACATACTGAAAAATATGTTTACTATGTCTAGACAAATGTACCAACCTATATTGCCTTTCAAAGCTTTGCAAGATACTCCTGGCAGCTTGTAAGCTCTGTAACATTTTCACTGTGATGGGTTCATCTTTACAGGAAGGCAGACAGAACTCAAACAGCAATGTGGGAAGATCAAAGACTAAGGATAGATAGGAAAGAAACTCTTGAATCTACTTATTCCTGTCTTTGTCAATCTATACTAAATACCATGGCAATGAAAAGATCTCTGAAATATTTTGCACAGTATTCTCAAACTCGGTATTTGGTATGTGGACATAGCGCCCAAAGATGTGACAGTAAGTCTTGTGAAGCACAACTTTATTTACACAGACTTTAACTATGTGGGCTACCACTAAAAGCCTGACCCCAGCACCACTTCCTTGTGTTCCTGGTGCTAAAGGCTCGATGCCTTCCCAGGAAGGTTTGTGTAATCTTTGGAAACCCCATGTCGTCACAGCTAGATTGTTACTGTAGTCGAGTTGACGTGCCAGCAGCTCACCTTCTGCAATGACATCTTGGTGGGTCTTGGGAGACTGGAGGACTCAAACCCCAGATATATTTTACTCTGTGTCATCTTCAGCTACCCAGACAGATATTTATTACCGTTCTGTGGTAGCTGGGTGACATTTTGCTGGGCAAGGTTCTGGGTTGCTACAGAAACTGTCTCTGCAGATCCATTCAGTCAAGCAAGGCTCTAGTGACAAGACTCATGCTTTCAGCAAGAACATAAATAATTCACGTATCTGCTGGCCAGCTCTCCATGCCTTCCCTACAAACAGGCTGGCAGCTCCAAGGAAATCAGCTATGATTAGCTGGACCTAATATCTACAGAGTTGAAGGCATGTTTACTAAAGTAGACTATATTTTGGAAACATTTTCCTTCAGAGACCATTTTTTTTATTTTTTTGAGAAGGGCAACCCCAGCGAGCCTCTGTCAAATGTTTTTCAGAAAGATAATGGGAAAGACTCCTAGTTCAACTAAACCTGCTCCTATCACACGGCATCACACTCCCCCAGCTATCCCTTGTGCAGTACAGCTGCCAAAGAGGCAGCTGGCCTTGTAACTGATAGAACACGCAGTCGTGTAATGCCATGGAATTAACCTGGAAAGGATTCCCTGGTGTTTCAGATCTGCCTGGCTCTCTCAGCCCACGAGCAGCCATCAGCACAGATAGCACTGGGTACCCACAGCAGTGAGGGCCTCACAATGTTGAGGCTCTGTTTACACAGGGCACTGCAAGTGCTCACTAAACTTGGCATTAAGCTGGAGAACTGAAATGCTGCTTCAACACACAAATTCAAAAGGATTCCCTCTGTACAAGTTGTAAACCCTTGTCACTCCGACTTCTTCTGTCTATGCTAACTATCTGTCCAGTATTTAATCCATCCCCTTCTCAACCACACTTCTGCTGTTCAGTTCTGAGGATTCAACATTCCCTTCTTCTACAACATCTCCTTTTACAACTATTTTCAATGAAGGATAGCTATCAAGGAGTATGGGATAAATGTCAATGAGTATTTGATAGATGGAGTCTAGAGCAGTGTTGGTCTCATCCATCTTTTGCAAGAAGAATTCACCCAAGAATTTTGTGAGTAAATTCCATGTAGTTAAAGAGTATTTGGGTTGTTTTAGTGTTTAATGTGGCTGCAGCTAGCCCAGCCTCCACTCAAGTCATGGGCTAAATTTTTTTTTTTTGTGTTACACTGTGGTCTGATAAAAAGTCCTTTAACACTTAAGTGTGTGCTGGTTTTGGCAGGAGTAGAGTTGATTTTTCTCCCAGTGGCTGGGGATGGGGCTGTGTTTTGGATTTGTGCTGGAAACAGTGCTAATGACACAGGGTTGGTTTCGTTATGCCTTGGTGGCACTTACACAGAGCCAAGGCCTTGACTGCTCCTCATCCCAGCCCACCAGCCGAGGGGGCTGGGGGTGCACGGGGACAGGACAGTCAGGACAGCTGACCCCAACTGACCCAAGGGATATTGCAGGCCTTAAGGTGTCATGCTCAGCATATGGAGCTAGGAGAAAAAGGAAGCAAGAGGGGATGTTTGGAGTGATGGCATTTGTCTTGCCAAGTCACCGTTACCTGTGATGGAGCCCAGCTGTCTTGGGTATGGCCAAACACCTGCCTGCCCATGGGAAGTGGGGAATGAATTCCTGGTTTTGCTTTGCTTGTGTGCACACCTTTTACTTCACCCATTAAACTCTCTGTATCCTGACCCACACGATTTCTCACTTGTACCCTTGTGATTCTCTCCCGCATCCTACTGGGGCAGGGGTCAAACCACAACAACCTCACGTGTCTTTAGAGGTCACCTGCATCTGCAGGAGGCTGTAGGTGCGAGATCATTGTGCTGGGAGCTGCCACATTAATTACAGCCCCTCCTGCCTCCCCTGGTCTTCTCATCACAGCTGTTTCTGGCTGTGGGATATTCTGGAGGGGGTTTTGAGGCTTCATAAATGTTCAAAGTTGGTATGGGAGAGTGAATCTGATTTTCCTAAGTCCCTTTTTAGAAATATTCCTAGTCTGCCAATTCAGTGGAATAAGGAGACTGCTGAGCTATAGACTTCTGGTTGTGGTTTCAACTCCAAGCAGTGACAGCACATAGATCCATATGAGAGGAAAGACTTAATCCAGTCATATTCATGCAACTGATATTTCTGCCAGAGACAACAGTTGCAAAGTGTGGAAGGTCTATTGTGATCCTTTTTACTTCACAGATCCTGTTGGGAAAACCAGCTGCTCACCAGCTCCTACTCAGCACGTGTGCCTGATTGTTCACACCTTAGTGTCCAACTTTGTGCTGGTCCCCATTGAGTTGCAGTCCTGAAAATGTTGCTCTGGTTGTCAAGTTTGTTTTGAAATTGAGTCCCATCCTTCATTATAACTGTGGCCTTCCCAGTTTTGCACTATCAGTAAACTTCAGACATGTATTTTTTATTCCATCATCTGCACTGTTAGTGAAACATGGGAAACACTTGGCCAGACCTCTGCAGCCACCTTTCTGTGCTGCAGCTATATGAAACCAGATTTGTACTGGGCCTGTGTAGGTTTCAGTTAGTTTGTTCATGAACATGCACAATGACAAAAATCTCACCAAAGTCCACATATCTTATGATATCTACAACCTTTTTGCTTATTTATGAGTCTTGTGAGTCTACCATACAAAGAAATTTGATTGCAGTTTCTACTAGACTTAATTTATACCTGATGAATCCATGGTAGCTGCCACTCCTCTCCTTGTCATTTTCCAGATGCTTACAAGTTACTCTTCATTACTCCAAACTGAAGGAACTGAAGGTGGCTGGTCTTTAATTTGCTAGTTCCAAAGACCAAAGCCATCAGGTCGTACTTCTTATTGACAGTATTGAAGTTACACACCTTACAGTAACCTACTAGAAATGCTGGAATTGATTTATATAATGAATTTACAGCCTGCACCACTGCATGCTCACAGTGACCAAGGACTTGACTAACAGAGGAGCAGCTGATCTTTGCACTAACACTGTGAAAATCAATTGGGAATAAAAAAGACGGTGTAAACACCAAGCTCTGAAGAGGAAGAGCTATTCCCTTATCTCTTTATGGAAGCAGACCTGAGATGGATGCCTGCAGGTGCGCATCACTCTGCTTTGACAGTGAATCACTGATAAATATTTTCTGAGAACAGTTACACAACCAGTTTTGCACCCCTTTAGAAGTTGTAGCTGCTTTGCTTATGGGACTGTTACGTGAGGCAAAAGCCCTGCTCAAGAGGACATTTTCAATGCTTTTTTCCTCTCCAAGAATCTGTTTACCCATGCAAGGTTTGCTATTGGTTTGATAAGACTTTTTTCAGAAAAATCAATGTTGCCAATTACTACTGTCTTTGTTATCTATTATGAAAAAAACACTGAAACGTTGGCAAAGATTTGCAAGACATTTTTAAAAATGTATATTTGTGGGGGTTTTGTTTGGTTGGTGTTTTCTAATTAACAGCAAAGTTCCCATTTCTCTTCTAACAAAAGAACCCCAGTCCATCAGAAAATACTCACTTTGGCAGAGAGATGCAAAGTAGTTTTCCCAAAATCAATAGGTGGGTAGGCGGTGTCCTTCTTTTTAGGCCTTTGTTTAGATTAGAAGGAAGCACCTTCTAATTGAATTGAATTTTATACTGCTCCCCAGGGTATTTTTCGGGGAAGAACTGTTGTGATTCTAGACTAAAAATTTTCCATTTGCCTGAAGGCATCCATTTTTGGGGTTCAGCTTACACTATTAGCTCAACAATAGCTTTGTGCAAAATCTGTGAAAAGTGAAAAATCTGTTTGTGTCTATTGTATTGCAGAAAGTTTCCAGCGTTTCTTTTGAGAAGAGCGAATCTGGTCTTGGGATTGGTGCTTTAACTCTTACTTAACACAGCTGTGGTTCCAGCAACATTTAACACCCACGGAACTTGGGTAGGAGACAGAACAGGCACCCTCCCCCTCTTTTCCCACTCCCATGCTGGATGGCTTGCAATGTTATTCATCTCCCTACTAACACATCTCTTCTCTCTCTAATTTTCAGCCTGGACAAGAAAACCCATGCATGGATCAGAAAACAAATTATTCTTGCAGTGCCCCCAAGCTTGTGTGTTCATTAAAATACAATTTTTGCTAGCTCAACTGCAGAAACACTTCCTAGAACTTCTTCTCTCTTTCCCCCACCCTGAACAGACCCTAAAAATATCAAACCACAGTGGGCTGGACTCCACTGTCGCTGTCGGGATAACCACATAGAGGGTGGGGGGACTGCAGTATTATCAGCACATTATCTCTCATTCTCCAGAAAAGGCTCTTCCCTGATTCTTCAAACAGGATTTTCCTGTTACTGTGTGTGGGCTGGGGGGTTTAACTACATTCTGACTCTTCCTTTGCTGTGTGTGCAATTGTCTGCCAGAAATCTTTATGGAAACCTTTTTGCAAGGAGGCATAAACCTGCTCGGGAGGGTGGTCTCAGTGCTTGACAAACCAAATCCTTCTAGGGGACAGCAGTCACCATCACAATACAGCCAGGCGAGCAACCTCCCCCTCAACCCTTTACATTAAGGAACAGTTTTTCACTTAAGCCTATTTTGTATCTCGTAAGAAGATTAAAGAATTAAAGAGAAACCTGTTCAGTCCATTTAATATTAAGCATATGACACATAGCTTCATCTTGTACGGGGTCAGAATAAACAGAAGGACATAATGACTGTACACATTTTATGCTGCTCTTGAGGACTCCTAAGCTGAAATACCCTGCCTGTATCCATCTCAGAGGATCCCCAGAGCTTTGTAGTTCCATACAGATGCCACCAGCCACAGTTCTTGGAAAAACCATCCTGAGTGAGCAGAGTAATCACTTCAGTACAGTGAAAAGGAAAGATACCTTGGCTGTGCTGCAAAGGTTTTGAAGAGGTGGAAAGAGGCTGGCAGTGGGTGGGATGGGGCTAAAGTCACAGCATTCCTGCAGACCCTGCCCAAGGGATCCCACACAAGGTCCACAGGAATCAGCACTTCTTTCATCAAAGGTGTGAGTACACCCTGCTCATCAATCACATCAGTGCAATGGTGGCACATGGGTGTGGGGACATGGAGAGGACAGAAATTATGGCCTTGAAGGAGGGGCCCCGCAGCAGATCTGTGCCTGCTGGCCCATTCCCCAAGACTGCAAGACAAAGTGATATGAGTGTGATGACTTCTTGCCATTCTGGCCATGCCTAAAGCCCTTGCCTGTCCCTCAGTAAATGCCAAACTAAGTGAGCCATTTTGAGAATTCCGTAGACTCTACAGTAAAACAATTCACTGGCTGACCTGAATGGAATGATTACAGAAGTACTCACAATATACATCTTCATAACCATCATAAAAGTCCTGGGCTAATGCCCAACTGCTTTTACAATCTGTTTGCCCAAGTTGCTAGCAGGAAAAAAGCTCCAGCTACAGTTTATTTGCATGGTGTAGGAACATACAGCTGCCTAATATTCCTGTTTATTTACAGTACTGGGTTTGTTCAAAATGTACATACAGTAAATATTGTCAATCATAAACAATCCATAAGGAACTAACTGTTGTCTCTGTACTGGGAGCAGCTGGTGTATTAGGATATACCATGAGAATCAGCTCGTGTCAAGTGAGATACAATTGGGACAGGTTTCTGGCCTCACCACAGCCAGTTGCTTTGAGCTGGGTTTGTACGTGACAATACTGTGTTTGGATAGCTTAGCATATTTTTAAACATGTGTAGACAAAGGTGAAAGTTATGTGTTTATGTGTCTAATTAACCACTTCAGTGCTGGAAGACACAGTCTAGCCCCTTAATAAAACCAACCCACAATAATCCATATATGTATTTACCCCACATTTTATATGATTTAGGCTGCAATTTCAGTTAAGTCAATAAATTTGCAGATTTGAATTATCCAGTTACCAAGTAAATACAGCAAATAAGCAGAATATATACATATTGATGAGCTGGTGATTTAAAGCAGAACTCATTAGCAAGCAGATACATTAGTAGGTTGCTCAAAAAAATCTTAAGATTTTCTCTATCTCCATTTTCTTCCTGACAGCAGAAAATCTGGCTTCTCCTTTTGCCCTTTGCCCCTTGCTGCTTCCATCAGGAATAAATTTGTTTCACTCACACTATGTGAAACCCTGCAAAGTGTACACACCAAGTCATAAATAGGTAGAGGAGCTGCAAATGTGCTTTGTTCAAGTTCTGCATCTGTTACAAAAGGGCCCCATGGTGCAAAGTGTGTAAAGGCACAAGCATTTAAAAGGGCAAAACTCAGACTCATTGATACAGGCCAACAGGGTAGCTCTGCTGAGGTGCTTTATGAGTCCCTCTCTTTTGCCTTGCCCTTTTATTGCTCTCTACCTCTGTACTCACCTTCTGTACTTGTGAATGATCAGAGCAACAACTTCATGCTTCCAGGTCAAAGTTTAGCAATGGGTTTACATTCAAATCTTTATGTTCAGCAATCTGGTCTTGTCATGTCTTGCTTGTAAGCATACAAATCTACTAAGTGCAAATCCACTAAACAGGGTCCAGAGGAACGGCAATTAACTACTCTGGCAATTAACTATGGAATTCACATTATAATCCTGCAAGACACCTTAAAGCAGGCACCTCCTCGTTTTGGAGGTAATAAACATATGTAATTGTATTAGCACTCTGGTGGAGTCAGCAGATCTTTGAGGCAGACCTACCTCCAGTTTTCCCTTGAAACAGACATCCCAAAACACAAAGCCCTTAACTTCAGAAATCAGATTTTGTTAAACGTAAAGGAATACTGTTAAAAAAAACCCCAACAACAACAACAGAGAACTCTTAAAATCAGGCAGAACAGAAAAGTTTTAAATTAACTCCCTGTCAGGTCTTTCTTCCAAACACTTCTCTCTGTCCATCCTATCCTTTAAGTGGTTCACTCAACTGATCATGCTTAGCTGAACCAAAGAAAAGCATCTTGTCCCCATTTCAGGGTTCCAACCACACTGCAGCATCCAAGACAGAGGCAGCATCTTCCCTGGTGCCAAAACAACAGCCTGTGTATTTTGCTACACACCATGTTCCAGAGAACACAACAGTGAACACGAGGAGAGCAGGTACTCCCCCTGCAAGCTGCAGGAGGCCCAAGGCTGTGGCTGCTTTGCCCTGCAGCAGTCGGTTTAGATGCTCTGTGACTGCCTGCTTTGTCCTGTCCCAGCGCAGCTGTGTGTCCAGGCAGGTGGTCATTAGAGGTGAAGGCACTTGGCAATTTTGTCTGTTGACTTATGCGGGCAAATGAAGGCGTGTTAGAGCATCCAGAGTTTACAAGCATGTTTATACTCTATATAAACAACTGCATTGTCAGTATGGCAAGATAGGTATCTCTTGTGGTCACTTTGTTGGGGATGTAGAGCCTGTGTAATGGAAGGGATGTAGGTAGTCACTGTGGAGATGGGTGCAAGAGCCTGGTGATTTCACCCCAGAGCTGTATGCCCTCACAGACTGTGACTTCAGTGATGAGGTAAACACATCTCACGTCCCACGTATGCATGAATCTCACAAAGCACATTTACATATTTTACTTAAAATTTCAACAGAGTGATGAAAAACATAGCAGTGATATATATTTTAGATAATTTAGGCTGTGTTTTCAGTTAAGTCAATAAATTAGCAGATCCAATATATCCAGTTACCAAGATACCACAGCAGATAACCAGATCACATAATGAAAAAAGTAATTTTTTTAAGCTTATCTTGGAATGTAGTAAAGGTCTAGTTTTCTTTTGACCAGAAAAACCCAGCTACTATTTAGCTAATATTTTAACACAGCTAACATATCACTGGAGCACCCTGTCATTACTGGGCATGGGTGTCTGTGGGATATTAAGGGTATATTTTGGTCTTTGGCCAGTTAACTGATCCAAGCAGACAAGAATTGTACCCAAGCTCAGTTCAACAAGTGCAGTTATACAAATGCTTGCGACACATCCTTAAGTCTCCCTGCTTTTTTATGTTAGCAGTTTCACATTGCTTTTCCCATCTCTATGCAGTTACAGAGTATTTTGAAGATTTAACATACAGACAGATGATGGTTGAATCATCTCCAACAGCAGTTTCCACATAGCATTGGCTTTGTCACTGAGAAGAACATACCAGTGGCAGTGTTCTTCTTTTTTAGCAACTGCCAGAGACACAGTTCACCCTCCTCCTCTCTGGCCACGGCTTAATGACACAATAAATCCAACCTTAGGGCCCTTGGCATCGACCAGATAAGCCATAACCTGCTACCCAAGGTGCAGATCCAGCTTTCACTCATGCTGTCGGTTAAAATGTCTCTAAAATGTTGCTGATTTCTTACTGACACCCTTAACGTGATTCCAACTACTGCTCTCTCTGTGCCATTGTCACTTCATGTCAGATCAGATATAGCTACCAACTGCTAAAAAACTCATGAACTCCATACCAGATACTTAATTCAATGGCAAGGTGGTCATGTGCCCACACTGAACTGAAACCAAACCCATATGCTTGGAGATCCCTCACTGCACACATCCAGTAAGAAAAATGATGGAAAGAACCTCACACACGCACTGCACACACTAAAATTAAGACATGCTTTCACTGAGAAAAAGTTAAAACATCAATGGTTCAAGCAGCTGTTTAATTTCTTAGGATCTCTTTCCTTAAAGTTACTCTGGGATTTTACCAAATTAGGTGTTCCTACATAAGGGTACAAGGCAGTATATAAAGGTCATGGTTGAGGAAACAGCCCTGGTTCCTGGCTCAAATTGCAAATGCAGGACCTCCATCACTATCAATTTTGTTTTACAAAAATAATTAAAATTTCTTCAGCACAATATATCCTTACATTCCTGCTTTTCTTGTCAATCACTCTCATGTTCTCAGCATTTTTAAAGCACTCCAGATCCTTACTGTGGAGGAACAGATGTAATAAGAGCTCACAGTTCAACTTGTTAGCTTTTGGCCTAAAAACCACAAGGCTGTTTGGCATTTTGTAAGAGGACATTCCACTCATAGCTAAACAGTTTTCTTGTACCAGTTGTCAAGGGATTTTAAAAAGCTTCGCATGTTCTTCTTTATGTGTGAGAGAATACTGAGGCTTGGGAAGACATGGTGTGCTGTTGGTTTTGGTTGTACTGTTTCAGGGAAGGGTGAGGAGAAGAATGGAAGGAGAAGTGGCATCATCTGTGTTTTAAGTTAGTTCTTGAACTCCTGGATACTTGTATTTAGCCACGTTTTTGAAAGACAGAACTGCTCTGGGCACTGCCTCACATTTTCCGCTGCTTAAAGTTTGATCTTTCAGTATTAAAAAATAGCAGTTTTCAACTATCCAAGTTTTGCACTGTTGATTTCTCTCAGGAGACTGACATGCCTGCCCCATGTCACCCAAGACCAGGCAGCAGGTGATATTTTCCTGTACTGTTGTACCAATATGTACTTCTTTCCTTTGTCATAGAAGCTGTAGCCTGTCAGTAGAAAAAAAGACCCTGTAATAACTGCAAAGACTTTTAATCCTTACAGTCTCAGCTTGCTTTAATGTTTGCCTGAGCTCAATTCAATAGAATGACTGGAGCTGCAAAAAAATGTACAAGTTTGCTCTTTAGTAAGTCTCTTTCCCTTGCTTCTCACAAGATGAAGCATCTAAAGATGCTTCAAGACAAGTGCAGGAAAGAGTAGAGCTTGTTTTGTGATAGGAAACTGCTTTTTGAAGGAGCAGACCATCCTCTGAGCATGCGTTCTCTTCAAACATGTCACAACTTCTCTGTTTCTAAAGTCCATCCTGTCAATTCCTTCCTTGTTGATTTTGGCAGAAAGTTCAGACAAATGCATTAACTGGTAACAAATCTCTGCTCTAAGAATGTAAGATCCCACTGGGAAAACCAAGAATAGCCATTAAAACGTTCCACAAGAAAATGCCTCATGTTGCATCTGTATTTAACTTGTCAAAGACTTTGCAAAATTCTGTCCCTTGATGAAGCAACTGTCAGTTGTCAGTATCTAAAGGCAGTGGAAAACTGTTGGCTCTTTTACCCCACCGATGTAATTTGGCTTGTTCCACCTTCCTTCCTCCTTCTTTGTAGGATAGCAGCTGCTGCTAGGAAGGCATGCTGGCTGTAAATCAGCCAATGTATACATTGAGTTCACACCGGTCCAGCGATGGGCAGGACCAGTAAGTGACTTACAACGCTGTCCCAGAGATGAACAGGAATGCCTCTCTGGCAGAAATGAATTAACAACATTGCTCTGCAATCTCCAGCTATTTGGCAGCACACCCAGCAGTCTGCACAGCCACTAGAAATGCAGCTCTTCAGCCAAGATGTTATGTCAAAGTTAAATTAAACTTCACCACTGCAAGTTAGGACCATCCAATCTGCTCTACTTAAGCCTTTGCTATATTCTGTAGAGAAAGGATAAAACACCCAACATAATACCTCATGAAAGACTTTGTGTTATGTTTTCAGGCACCTACTCTGTTTCATGCCTTGAAGGGTCAGATGTCATACTGCTGAGCTTTCAATGGCATTAGGGCCTCTCTTCAAAAGGCAGTGAAATATAATCTGGTGGAGCATTACAGTATGTACTTTCCATCTGAATCCAGAACTTTGTGGACCCCTGGATTCATTATTCTGTGGGAGAACAGTTAGGTACGTACAGTAAATAAAAGTAATTAATCCCCCAAATCAAGAATTCATTAATTTAAATGTAACTATACACAGGTAATTTTTCAGTAAATTATTATAATTCAAATCAGCAGTGATGTGGATCAAAATTTTCCCTAGGAAAGAGCAGTATTTCATTCAAAACTAGTGAAACTGGAACAAGTTCAAGTGAAAACGGTTGTCCAGTATCATCAACCCAAAACCAGGGGACAGGTCGCAAACAACAAAGAGTTTGTACAGGGAAGGCTCAAGGGTTAGAGATGACTCAACATTTCACTGCATCATTGCAAACAGGAAGAGGCTATTTCATAAGTCATGGGTCATTTCCATAACTTGAAACCCATCTGTATACAAACAGGTCATTACAGCAAGGAATCACACACAGGATTTTCCATCTTATTAACCTCAAGCAGAACACAAGTGCTGGGCATGCTTAAATCCTGAAGAAAGCTCTGTATAGTCTAGTGTAGACTGGAAATTTCCAGAAGAATCACAGTATATGCTGGTGTCATGAATACACCCTTCCACCTGCAATAACCTTCTCTTATCCTCCTGACTCTTTTTTTGTAATCCCTTAATCATTGTTGTGGCATGTCTCTGTGTTTACATACATCAAACACAAGTCTTGCACCATGGACACGGTTTTGGAAACAGGTTCAAAAGGCTTCATACCTGCCGATGAGGAGGAACTGGTCCTATTCATGTTTGGTATTGCCTGTCTTTTGTGGAAGAGAAAGCCAGAGGTCATCTGCTGTTTGTAGCCTTTGTGAAGATGCCGCTTCAATTTTTTGCTTGAGTTGGTCCCTAAGTTGCTCTGTTTCTGCCAACAGAGGAATTTTATCTATGCTAGTGAATAAGGGCTACATCTGTGCTATACTTCTACAATTGTTCAAAACTGCTGGTAGTCAGGTGTTTGGGTTTTTAAATTAAATAATTTTAGATAGGAATTCCATTTTGAAAATCATTTCTGAGTGGCAAATAAACTGAAATCAAGAACAGAAAGATTTGAATTTTAGTTCAAACCTTTTAAAACTATGAAAAGGTATGCAGGAAAATGCTGAACACAACATCTGGTTCAGAATATAAATCACTATATATTAGAACATGAAACATTTTCCATCATCACTTATTACTACCTTTTATTTTGTTTTTTTATTTTATTTTGAGCTTCTCAACAGATTGCCAGTCAACAACATCATGAACTATTTATTCATGCACACATGGTTCCATGTGGAATTCCACTCATTTCAGAAAAGGTAATGACTGTCTACTAATTACATGAGTTTGACTGTTACACTTTACTCCATTAGATGAGAAATCAGATCCATAAAATCTACTAAGTGTGTGCAGACCTTCCAAGATGAAGCAGAGTATTACCTGATGTTAGTAGCACCAGCCTGCAGGCACAGTGGCTGAGGTGTATCTCAGCTAGATGTGGAGGTCAGATACCTAACTCTGAGCCAGTCCAACCTCTCCTTCCTCTGTGGTCAATGGAAAGGAACAAACATCTCAAGAGACAAATTAAGTCTCCCTGCAACACAGACACAAGAATTGAGCCCGTTCCTACATAAACTACTCACATAATTAACTATCTAGTCATTAACTGTCTCACATAGTGGGACTCCACATGAGAATAATTATTCACACACATGGGCTGCTTGGGCTCAGGCTCCTGCTAGATTGTGTTCTCTAAACTGAGATAGTGAACTAAGGTAAGAGGTACTGAAATTAATCTTGCGGTATGTGCAGTGCTCTCCACACAGTCCGACGAAAGCCCAGGCACACACTGGACTTCTGTTAAATGTCTGAAGTTCAGGGAAATTACTTCCATTCACCGCTAGTGTCTTATGTTTCAATCCCTAGTAAATGCTACAGCACTGACAACTTATGCAATTATTTATTTCAGTTACCTTGGTCCTAGGCAGAAGTACTTCCCAGTCAACACTAACATTATTTCAAACCTTTCTAAAATTAACTATATTTGGTTATTCTTACCTGGAAGAATGATGCTAGAGGGGAAAAAATCCATAAAGAAATCAGCGAGGGAAAGCTGAAACAAAAATCTTTGCTCGGTACTTCTTTCCTGTAATTACTAACTAAAGATGAAGTATCGGGCACGAAAGGAAGCACTGAGGCCGTCACGCTCAGTGTTCACTCTGTAGAGCGTTTAAACATTACAGCAATACGGAAATGGTCTTAGAGCCACCCTCTGCTGGTGGCCACACCGCTGCAGAGGGCAGCAGCCAAGGCAGCTACGGCAGCATCTCCACTTTCGGAGCCAGGAGAGATGAACGCCCCTGCCGCGCGTTTTGCAGCACCGCGCAGCGCTCGGCTAGCCTAAAGGCTTGAGCAGTGTGACCCGAGGGCAGCCCGAGGCAGGGGGAGGGAGCCAGAGGGGCCCTCTCTGTGCCCGTTTGTGTTACACGGTGCCTCGGGTTCCGCAAGGGGAAGCTCTGCCATTCCCTCCCTCCCCTTACACTGCATCCAGCCCGGGGTTCACCTTACAGCCGTGTCCCTAGGAGGCTGCCGGGAGAGAAGGTATGAACAGGTTTATGATTGCTAACACAAACCATGTTCTCTTTGCTGCTCTGCAGGCAAAACAGGTGGGCTAGAAAACCACAAGCCCTGCCTGAACAAACCCTGTACTGACTTGCACAATTACCTACATGCATTCATTTTATTTAAAATAAAATACAAATCTGATGTTTCTGTTTTGAAAATCAGGGCTTCTTTCATGGCTTTTACTGTTTTCTAAAGAAATAACACAAAGCCACCTTGCATTTTGGACACAGAAATGTGAACGTACCCGCTGATGTCAAAACCAGGCCATATGAAAATGGGTGAATAGTTAAAACTGTATCAAGTCATTTATCTACAAATAGCTTCCAATATAATCTTTACCAAAGAGAGAACAGTAGCTGACTACGGCTATGAATGTGCTAAAATTAGGGGAACCCTACAGAGGTACTGTTAAGTCTTTGATTCTTCTTGTTAAAATGTGCCAGCAAGTTTTCCAAGGGATAATAGCTTTTACACAGAACTGCAGACATAACATGTCTATGTAAGGAAGGGCTGGGTTTGCTTAGCCTGCTGATGGGTTTTTGCACTATTTTATTTTGGCTGTGACAGGCTGGTTCCCAGTAATACCGTGGGTCTGCATCTTCCCTGGGCATCTGCAAAACACCACTTCTGTACTGGAGGTATTTGGAGGAACTGGCTACAGAGATCTGGTTTTCCTCAGGTGTCGTAAATTTAGGAAATAGAAGGTACAACTTTAAAATTTTAAAATGCAAAGGTTAAATGTATGAAACTCTGCACATGAAGAGCACTTTTTGTCTACTTTTTAACTGTTATTACATCTGTTTCCCCACCCAGATTCAAGGAGGGCTCTTTCTTCCAAAAGCTTACTTTTTTCTTTATAATGATGGGATGCTACAGGTGGAATTTTGCAGCCAGCAGAAATCACCACCTCTCACAGCTAACAAATTATTACTATAGGGAATTATCCTAGCATTTCTCACACACTAAACACTGAGTGCAATGTACTACATATGGGTGGCAAAGAAATAGTAGAAAAAGAAAAAAAAAAAGGAGTTTGGAAAACCTGTGTGTTGGTAGGCTCACTAGTTAGAAACAAAATGCTGATGAAAACCAAATGCCATTTGTGGATGGTGGACACGAGCAAAATAATGCCTTGTTCTTCCTGCCATGTCACCTACTGCTGAGCAGTAAATTCAGAAAAGACTGGGATAGCTATTCCCTTATGTCCATGGAGATGAACATTACCTGGAGGTTGCACACATAAAGCACTGCCAGAGCACAGGGGAAGCTCAGGGTGCACGTTTTCTTTGGGACAAATATGACGGCAAATCGACAGTACCCAAGAAGCAGCCAGTCATACCAGAATGAATGAGTGAGGCAGACAAATTCCAAAAGTAGATCTTTGCTGATGTGATTCGTACCTAAATTTAACTTCAGGTAACAGAGAACTGACTGTAGCAAAAGGCTGGGATATCTGGGATATCCATACAAATGTGGCTGCAATGCCACTCAGAATGAATGGCAGCAATGCCACCTATCCCAGAGAGCGACATCACTCAAATGTTGACAGAACCTTGTGAGAGACCCTGCACATCCTTGCTTTCATGGCCAAGCATGTCACATGCCTCAGTACTCACGACAAGGTTAATCCACCCTCTCAAGGATAAGAGTTTAGAAGACAGACGTGAGTAGATGTTTTAACAAAACAATTCACGCCAACTGTATTTGTTGTGGACCAGACACTTGTGTTCGATTTGTTCTCAAGAGGGAATAGCTTCTCTATCCCATGAGTCTTGTCAACAACACTAAGCCTCTCTCCTTTTCCATGGTTCTCCCAACTTACTAATTTGTATTTTAAAAAGTGTTAAATTAATATATAAAACAATGTATACATATGTATTTAAATACATTTTATATACATACATGCATGCCTAGATGTCCAGGTATGTACTTATAAACAATTTACACTATAAATATTCATAAAAATACTTATGAATTATTGTATAAATATTTATAATGAATAACACTCATTTATTCTCATTGGACCTACTAAAATAAATTCCACTTCATCACCCCCTTGTTTCCAGGAGATAGCACTGGGACAGCAGTTTCTCCAGTCACAATCTACCCTGAAGATGAGAGCCTTTAGTGGGCAGGAATTTTCAGGAGGCCAAATGCGTCTCACTGCTGTGAGTTAGTAAAGTGTGACTGCCCATCATCCCTGGTGACACACAGCACCCACCTGGCTGGCAACTCCTGAAAGGATTGCACCTGCCTCTACTTCATGTTTGTTTCTCCAGAAAGGTTAACAGCAGCAACAATCTAACTCTTGGGGGATGCAATTACTGTCTTAGCTGACATCCACTGAGGCAGAGCACATACATTGAAGCTAGTGCAGGTCTCTGAAACAGCTGCCACCTCATTGTCCTCATCAGAGGGCACCATTCACCATTATCAGAATGGAGAAAGGAAATTATAATTGCATAGGAGAGTTCACAGCAGAGCAGCCTTCACTAGAAGCAGAAGCACTGCAAAAATCACAATAGGGATTAGTTTTTCACCTATCATATGTGAAACAGTTTAGGACCTAATTCTCTTTTGCCAACCTACTCTGCTATTAAATATAAAATTGTATTTGGCTATGCGTGCAAGGGTAATATATAATTCCCCGTATGTTAAGAGTTAGTTCATCAAAGGAAAATATATTGGTAGTTTCAGTAATAAAAAACCCCTGAAACTTGTAAGAAAACTGTTCCACATCTTACTCCAGCTCTGTTTGCGCAAGGATTTGTCTGGAGTACGTTGAACAATCTCTAGTGTGCTTACAGACAGCAGGGTCGCTTGAGCTGCTGTTGCCTGGTCAGAAGGGTAACCACAGCAAAACCACAAAAAGGCTGTGTCACGAGACCTAACACAGAAAAACATGGTTAACAAAAGCACCCATGTGCACAAGGCACACTACTGCTCCTCCCCCACAAAACTAACAGCATCCTTGGATGCCTAATTTAATGAGTCAGAGACTTCAGCAACAAGGCAACGACTCTGGGCTTTCCGCACGCCTCCAGCCACCTGGTTTTTGTGCCATGGTGAGAACGCTGTAAACCAGTTCACAAACCTAGTTCAAGTCCTAGAAAGCCACAGAACTACAAACCTCCTCCTCCAAACATCTACAGTGACCCACAGAAAAGCAGGGAGTGTGCGTTAACACCCTGATTAGGACACTGATAGCTCTGGACACTGCTCCAGGTAGTTGCATTGGCGTGAAAAATGGTGTACTGCAGCATGGCAAAGCAAGGGCAGAAGGTAACACCAAACTCCTCCAATTACCAATGCCACTGCTGCCTCTGCTTCATGCAACTGCATTTTTGAAGAGCTCAAAAGCAGGGAATTAAACTAATTACACCACATGGGAATGCATGCCCAAAGAGGCTCTACTAAAAACAAAACAATGGTGATACACATGAAACCAGAACATGAGGGTTAAGACTACCTTGAGCAAGGCTGCTGAAGTCACCAACTACACATCTCTATGCTGTCTTTCCTACATTGTGGCACATCAGACCTATTAAGACCTGAAGATATCCTCCTCACCTTGTGAGCCCTAGGTGTTGTGCATGCAGAACAAGGTTCAGAAATCTTTCTGGGTCATGCAACTCAGCAGGCAAAGTGAGCAACGCTAGTGTGACTGTCTTTAAATCTCTGCATGAGCAGTGTAACATTATCTTTTTCATAAAGCTGAGCATCAGGTAACCAAGGGCTGCAAGAGTACCCACTGAATTCATGAGGAAGCAGGTTTGTGTGACCTATGTGGACTGGAGCCAAGACATGGAAGGTTAGCTCCTCACAAGCAATCCACTCAATTACATCCTTGGGACACCACATGTAAATAACTTGACAGAACGGAGCAAGTGAAACCATGTGAGTGGAAACTTGGCCAGGAACCTGAGATACTGTGGCTGCCAGTTTTCCAGCAAGAGGCATTTGCAAAGAAGCAGCAAAAAAACCCCACCCAAAAATAAGAGTCAACCAGTGGCAACGTACAGAAATGCTAGAAGTTTGGGTAAAGAGTCCAGGAAGAGGAGGAAACCGAGTCCAGGAAGAGAGCAAACCCAGGGAGCTGTAGCACAGGCAAAACAATTAAATGATGCTGTCCTAGGAGCTGCATGCTTTTTCACAATGCAGCATTACCAGCTCAAAAGGAAATGGTTTGTGTGCACTGAGGAATGCTCTGACTGCAATACTGTTGTTTAGGTACTCACACTGCCCAAGCTTGCATTTTAAGCTGAATCATATAGGAAGCAACGTGTAACTTTGCACCACTGCACTCAAATAGCTGAAGAACCCAAAGACACTCGTGCACACACGATAAGGGAATCCAGTGTATCAATTTAGATGTGGGACACCCTTTGAAAATTAGTAACAGTGAACTACTTCACATAAAAATTGTTGCTAAAATTAAATATTAACCTCTGGTTATGGCTTTCACTCTCCTTTCATCCAACACTCTTCCCTTACAACCTCACAAAAGGAAGAGTCAAGGAACAGTGTTGGACACTTGCCATAACCAAAGCCTCATACTGCCCTCATCAAAAGGAGGTAAATTCCCAAATGCATTCTTTCAATGAAGATACTAAGTGAGCTTTTATTTTCAGTAGATGTGGCCCTTAAAAATCCTCTGCTCTCTCCCCTCTAATTTTTTTTATGTTGAAAGAAGTAAAAGCTAGTACCATGCCTGAATAGTTGTCAGCTCATGGACTGCCCTCCTGGCACACACAAGCCCATCAGCTGAATAGTATCAGTTACAACTCAGGTTTACCACACCACAACAAAAATAGACCTTCCTGGGATTAATGGCAACTGAGTCAGCTCCACACCATGCATAACCTCAGTGTGATACGTCCTCCTGCTTTTATGCAATACGGGGTTTTATCAAGCTTTGTGCTGAATAGGGCAGTGCACACACGAAGTACATCTAAATATGCACTCCAAGTGTTTCTTGTTCCACATAGAAGCGCTCAGGGCACTCGTTGTGTATACTAAAGCCAGAACAGCAGCAGTCAAAAGATTTAAGCTCAGCCCTGGCATCCATCTGAGCCATGCTTGTGTGCCATTATGCAGCAATGCAGGGATGGGGAAGGCTTCTCTTCAGTGCACAGCTGCAATCAGCCAGCTGGCTCTGCACGAGTATGGTGGACCAAGAAAAGCCATTGTTCCAGGAACTAAGAGTATTTGGCAAAAACTGAAGCTGTTTGGGTGGTTCTGAACTGGGTAGTGGCATACATCCTTTAAAGAGAAATGCAGTCTGCCTACAGCCTTATGATCTGCTGTGGTCATGTCAGGCCATCCCGCCTCAAGAGATATATCCATGTGTAGCTAACAGCTGTAGAACTTTTGATTCTCCTTGTGTTTAGCAACTTCTCCCCACTGCTAGTGTGCCTTCCAAAAGGGAGCTTCCCACAACTGGAGTCTTGGAATCTCCTGTACTTGAGCTACTTGCAGATTCTCAGTGTCCTGACTAGCACTTTTAAGTTCTGCTTACTGTGATTATCTTTCCCAGTACCTAAAATAAAATCAATTTCCTATTTCAGTATTAGATGAGCCCTCTTTTCAACTTGTGAGTTTGAAGCTGTGGAAGCAACCATCTTTTTCTCTCTACTATGTTCTTTCAGACACCAGATCTCAAGAACTTGCAGCAGCCTGCACACCCTTTCCTGTTGTGTAATTGCTATTGAACTGCTGCCATGTTTCAGCTGAAGAACGTGTCCATCCCAGCTTGACTCTTGACTGCTCTTAGAGCACTCTTCTTTTTGCTGAAAGATAAAAAAAAAAAACACCACTTTATAATTAGTCATTAGAATTATTTCCAGAGTCACTTTACACTCTTTCGGCTATGTACAAATACTAGGCTCTTCCAGATACTGGTTTAACAGCTGCCTCCCCACAATTTCATTTAGAACACTTTAAAAAGGCACAGAAGTCTTCCACTCTTTCTCATTTTTCCAAGCTCAATGTATTCTTAGCGTTCTCATTAGGATACTTGGAAACAGTAACATGATACATAAGTACTCACTTTTTCTTCCCAGCTGCTCAGTCTCTCACCTTTCCCCTTGCAGCTTCAGAAACTTTTTGGCAAACAGCTCCATAGGAAACAATTAAAATAAACCAACCTTCATCACAGCCTCTTCATCCACTATCATCTGAGCATTAATTTTAATGTGAAAGTTTACACTCTTCCCCCTAGGTTTTGAAATAAGCAGTTGGTCAGTGACACTTCCACTTCTTCCTTCAAAGGGACTGCACACAACTAAGTGTTACAGCTGGGATAATTAAGAGGATCCTAAAATTTACATGCCAAGACTAGCATAGATGGTATCATTGTTAGAAACCATATTCCACTGTTTGAGTGCACATGCAAATCTTTTGGTCCACTTAATCTGCACACCAGGAATGGCATTATGCCTGACCATCATTTCCAAGAACTGAGACAACCCCAACAGTTCTTTCTGCTGCACTGACATGGATGTTGACAGCAACAGTAGACCTAAACCACCACACACCTTAAAAATGATGACATGATGTATTTGTACACCTCATTTTGAAATCTGTATTTCTCATGGAGCCTGGTCTTGTATACTACCCAGTGAATACTCAATTCAAGCATCCAAATGCTTGGTTTCTTTAAAAGCAAACTTGTCAGAATGAGCGCTGAGATACAAAGACAGGTTTCTATGTATGAACCTGGATTAAACTTAGACTGAGCATTTTCTCTGAGCAAAGTCATCATGCATTCCTTCTTATCTTCCTCATCTCTCCTTCAGGATCTTCCAACTGATTCTCCAGGTCAGGGAACAGGGTGGTTGCTTACCGGAGTCCACTGTGAACAAATCACTTCAGTAACACAGATACCCATAAGTTTTGCAGGGCAGGATGTCAGCACAGTGAAGTACCCACAAACCTCTCAGCTTCACAGGCTGAGAATCACACAGACACTGGAGCAGGCTTTCGTTAAGAGCACTAAAGCAGAGCATACTGATGTTTAAGAAATGCCAAATGCAGGTTTTAAGTTCTATTGTCATCTTCTATTTTTTCATATGAGATGCAGCCATACCACTTATTTCTGCAACAGGACTTACAAGCTTTTCATAGACACTGCAGTTGAGGCCTGTTGGGTCAGGACAGATTTGGACATTAGCACTTTCAGGTGAACAGATTATCCAAGTCTGGGACACGTAACACAGATTTCATCATTAACATCTCTGACAAGCTCTGACCAACAAGATCCAAACACTGGCAAGTATCAAATCCCCCCAAACTGACCAAAGTGAACAACACGCAGAGAAAACTCGTTTTGCTTCTCTCTTGCATCAGGTGTTCGTTCATCTGGATAGTTTTCTGAAGTAACTTCTTTTTTCCTACCTTACCTGAGACATCAGTGGCATCTACATCTACAAATAAATAAGATAAATATAATTATCTGTAAAGTGGGGTGCACAGCATCCTCCTCACAGCAGCACCAGACTGCAGGGGAATGGGGAAAGAGCAAAGGGAACAGCTGCAAGTAAAACCAATTGTTTCTGAACCAGTTTAACAAAACATACTGCCATTCTGCCAGCAGACCATCTTGGATGAAAACTTCACAGGCACTTTTGCTGATAGTTATAGAAAAGATAACCAAGCTTGACCCAATCATTCCACTGTAATACTCACCATCCTTACCAGGTATGAGCTGCAGATAAAAGCACAGACCCTAAAGTCTACAGGGGACAACAGCTGTGACAGAAGTCATTGTGCCAGTGCCCTTTATTTCACCCACAGCTCACCTAATCTAAAGGTGTCTGCATAGAGAAGACACAGAATTAGCAAAGAAATAGAAGAGGCTGTACTTGTAATTCAGAACTCTCCGGATACATGAACTACTGATGCTATGAATTTTATTAACAGAGTATTACACCCCCATCACTCCTTTTCTTCAGCGAGGAATATGATAAAACAGGAGAACCTGGCTGTGAGCAGAAGCACCCTCAGAACACTGGACGTTTTGCAGGATAGCATGCAACTGGTTCAGCTTCTTGAACTAGAGGGAGCTGCATCTAAAGTGATAACAATAGCACACATTGCTAAAGTACCAGCAAATCTTGAAAGGCTGCAATGTTCAGAGGAACTATCGGCACAACAGGACCTCTCACATCCTTCCTCCAGTACTCGTGTATCCTGTGGCAAACACACCACCTGTGTAGTTATTGTGCAGCAACACCCTGAGCAAATGCCTTGCACTTACCTCCAGGAGGAGCCAAAGTATGAAATAAACCCTTGCAACTCCATTTTACCTGAGCTGTGCTACTTCTGGATTTTAGCCAAGACTTCAAGCAAGCGTGCAAAGCTCTTCAAGACTCTTTCCAATTAAGTATCTTCTTGGCATAATGAAGTGTTTATTTCACAGGAATCAGCTGTAACTAGAAATGGTATTATTTTACAAGCCACACAACACTTTGACCATCTTCCCTTCCAGTTTCGAGCACAGGCCTTCCATGTGTGGTTTCAGGGAACTCCAGTCCCCTTAAGCCTCACAGAGCTTTGATTACTCTCTCATTTGGTTAACACATATTTCCCATTCCCCAGCACAAAAGACTACCACAAGCAGGGATAATGTTAACTACAAGAAAGCCTAAAATCACTGCTCAAAATTCCAGCCTACCTTCTCCATGCCAGCCAGAGGGCTGAAACTAAGACAGCACCTGGTCAGCTGGCTAAGCCATGCAAACATGAGACAGCAAGCACAGGCAAAATAGTAGGAGGCAAGTCAGCTTGGTTGCTCCCATATCATGCTGACGTGTCTTACACCATCTCATCTGCTCTCTTAGCTTTTCCAAACTTGATTTACCTGTCTATGGACACAGAATTACACATTTGGGTTGGAAGTGACCTCAAAGACCATCTGGTTCCAGCTCTCCCCTGCCATGTGCAGGGACACCTTCCAGCAGACCAAGCTGCCCCCTGCCCCATTCAGCATGGCCTAGAACACTTCCAGGGATAGGGTGACCACAGCTTCTCTGGACAACCTGTGATGGTGCCTCACCACCCTCATAGTAAAGAATTTCTGCCTAATATCTAATCTAAACCTAATCTCTTCCAAGACATAGTAAGGACTTTAACAGGCAGCAAAGCTCCTCCTGCTGGTCACACCAAGCCGTAGTCTGACAACCAGACAACCACTAGTGCAATTATAAGGCATCAGACAGCGCCAGAACGCTTAAAAAACCCCGTCAAACCAGCGAAGTGCACGCTGTCACCTGGCGTGTGACAAGAGCATGTCCCAATCTGCTCCCTGCTGACAGCCACCCCGCCAAGGCCAGCCTTGCTCTTTAACCCACGGTCCGTACTTCATCCCCGGCCCCGTGGCCGGTACAGCCCCGCACGGGCCCCTCTCCCCGGCAGGCGCGGGGGGCACAGCCCCCAGAGCCAGGGACCCGCCACGGCTCCCGCGGCCTCCCCGTTCGCGACCAGCACCGCCCCAGCGCCCACACGCCCCGGCAGCCGTGACCGCTTCACCGCCCGCCCCTGACACACACCCACCGCAGCCGTGCGGCCCCTCCAAGCCCCGGGACAGAGTCCCTCGGGCCCGCTCCTGCCAGAGAGGCGCGGCCCCACCCAGAGCCGGCAGTCACCGAGTGACCATCGCCCGTGACCTTCAGGGCCGCCCTCCCCTACCTGCCGCGCCCCTCCGGCTATTCCTCAGCTTCCCCCTTCTTTCTCAACCGCTCGCACAAGCTCTTTCTTGCCCCTTACACCAAGACAGGACTCCCACCCTTCTCCCTTTTCCGACATCTTAACCCGGCTCTCTGATCGCTCCTCCAGAGCTAAGCGTCCCACGCCATCAACATGGCGGCGGCCACCGCCTCCTTGCCCACCCCGCTCTCCAACGCGGCCGCGCGGCGCGGGCTGTGCCGGGAAATGGAGTCCGCGCCCCGCACGGTGCCGCGCTGTGGCACCGTAAAGAAACTACAAACCCCAGAAGCTCCCGCCGCCAAGGGGCGCCAGCCAATGGCGAGGCGGCGGCGCGGGCAGTGGCCCCGCCCCGGCGGGCGAGAGGGGTGATGTCATTGCCCAGCGGGGGCCGCGGGGGGCGCGCCGCGCGCCGCCGCTCATTGTGCTCGGCCGGTGCCGCCTCCGCTGCCGGACACGGCGGGGGGGCCGCGCTCCCGCTCCTGCGCTGCCTGGGGCGGGCGGCCCTGCGCACATCCCCGCAGACGGCTGCCTTGCGCCGAGCCCTGCAGCTCCCATCCCGAGCGTCCCAGCCCCAGGGTGGCTCGACAGCGTTGCGGTGGGCTGCGCTGCGCTGCGCTGCACGGGCGTTTGGGACTGAACACCCATCCCCGAGCGGGACCGCCGTGCGCCCAACGCCGCTGCAGCCATCCCGGGGAGCTGCCCTGCGCCGGGAGGGTGACCAGCACCCATCCCACTGGAAGCGGGCTGCCGGGCGCTCATCTCCGGGGTCAGCACCTACCCCTGCGTGCGGGGGCTGCGGCGCCCAGCCCCGCTATCCCCAGCGTGCGGCGGCCGGGGCTGCCGCTTCTTCGCATCGCCGCTGACCGGCTCCTGGCTCCCTCCTCGTTTTATGGTCGTGGAGAGGGAGGAAAAATCCCAAACCAGGTGAGTTCTGCGCTCCTCTTGTCATTTTGTGTGCTTTTCGTTGTCCTGTTACCCCCACCCTCCCAGGCCCCCATCTCCCGATGCCCTTCCCCGCACTGTGTGTTCCTCAGCGGGGAGCAGCGCTGCCGGGCGGGACTGCGCTGCCGTTCCCTGGTCCTGCTGAAAAAGGAGGGGCGGAGGGACGGCGAAGGGGGGAAAAAGCCCTGACCCGCTAAATGGTCTCATCCCGCGGAGATGAGTGCCTCTCACCGCCCCTCGGGCCCGGCGGCAGCTCCGCGGCCGCGCCGCGCGTCCCGCAGCCCCCGGGAAACTCCCGCAACTCCGCGATGCTCCGGGCGCCCCGAGCTGCGCGGTCCCGAGCCGCGGGCAGCCCTGCCTTGTTTGTCTCCCTCGCTGGATGAGAGCGGAAAGTAAGATGGATTTTGAATTGCTGTCGTTGAGGGCTGCAGAGCCTGCGAGAGCCGGGCTCCTGAGGACCAGATAAATACCAGGTGTGTTTTAGGGTGGCTTTGCTGCCGTGCGGCTTCGTTGTTTTGACACCGCTGTTCCACCCCTCTTTCAGGGAAACGGAGGAGATTTGAATCCAACTGACTCGCAGTCCTGGCTGTGTGCACTTGGTCCAGATTTCTTTTCCAAGTCACATCATGAGTTAGTATCTTTAAAATTCTTGGCTCGACAGTCTGATGTTTTATGTCCACTTCCAAACTACTGCTCTGATCTTTTTCGCTTCTGTCATAAATACAAGAAGCGCCTCTATTTTAAACTTTGTAGAAACTTTGTGGTCCAGCAGAGCTTCACTGTAGTGTGGCTTTTTATTTGTTTCCCTGTTCCTTGCCATTTGGGAGGTGCAATTCAGATCTTTACTTGAAAAGTGCTAAGATATTAGTGCAACATAACAGATATTTTTTTCTTATTATATGACATCAGAAGGTTTTATCCCCTTCTATAACTAAATTACCTCTGCAATTGCTAGTGGACCCCAGACATCTCTTTCTGTGCTGGTGGCAATGAACTGTGTGCACACAGAGGGGTCCTGCTCGCTTCAAGTCTGTCAGTATCTTTCAGTGCCCTTTAAAGTTAATCCTCACCAAAGCCCGACTTGGAGGCTGTTCTGAGAGCAGCAGGAGAGTGTGCAGCTGAGCTGATATTTTTAATTTTTTTCCTCCCCTCTGCTGCATATTTGCTTCTGCGCTTGTCTTGTGTAACTGGCACTGTGTGTCCTCTGGCAGGGCTCTCCCTGGAATTGCAGTGCTGGGGAGAGGGTGACATGAGTGCAGTGGGGACAATGAAACTCCCTGTTTGGTTTGCTCAAAGTGTTTGTAAACACCCGGGCGGTGTTGGGGTGTCCGCATACGAGGGGTGGTGTTTTACAGCTTGAGTGGGATAAACATGCTGCATCCACACCTCCTTGCACTTATTTTATCTGTGTTTTTTCCTTCCTTCCTCTTTACTACTGACTCAAAGGGGAAGAACAACAGTGCATGCAGGCGTTGCCTTTGGTTGGTCTTTTTTTAACATTTATGTTTCCTGGAATGATGTTTTCCTCTTTATTTTACAAGGGAGGGAACAGATAATCTAATAGAGTGTTTCCCATCGTGGCAGTAAAAGGACAAGTTTTATAGCAGTGATTTTGGTAGCTTGGGATAGGAGGCACTGGATATGAAGTGATAATTTGAAAGTGTAGCCTGGGAATTGTTCTGGGAAATACTGATATAGGAGTTGGTGAGAACAAGCAAAGAATTTGTGGCCAGGGATTTCGCATTTAAAGAATACAATTTTTGTGATGCCCATCTTTTTAAATTCTGTTTTTGTCTTTCCATATGTATATATCTTGAACAAAACAAACATATAAAGCAATACAGATTTTTGTTTTTCAAAATTTATTACATTTGTTGGATTTAGAAAGAGTTGTGACAATGCATGCTGGCATTTTCAAGCTATATTATACTATATCAGGAGGTGGATTAAAAATGTACCTCAGAAATATACACTATTGTATTAATCAGATTGAATTTGACCTTTCAGAAACTGAAATACAGACACATGAAAAGGGACAAAAAGCTGAAAATCACTCAATGATAGCTGTGAAAAAACCCAGATGAGCTGGGGGACTCTTCCTCTTGTCCCACAGAGACCTGAATGCAATGTACATGTTTACTCTGAATCAAGAATTCTCCAAAATGCCAGTTGCTGGAAGCAAAGAAAATATCCCAGGAAGGCAGCACTAAATATTTCCTCAGGTCTTTTACTTTTTTCCTCCGTTTCTTACTGGTGTCCAGTTTCTGAAGGGAAATTCAGGATGAGATGGTCTCATGGTCATACTCTGCAGTGTTTTCTTGTATTTTAGTCCTGTTCCTCATGAAACTGAGTATGATGCCAATTATTGGCTTCTTAGCGAAGCCAGAAATCACACCCTTGCAAATCGGTTTTGTGAGTATCACCTGCGTGCCCTAGAGCTGTGTTAAATTGCATGTCCCAGAATTGTTGCTGCCTGGGATGCTTGGGTGTCACCCAACCTCATGTACAGGGAAACCCAAAGGCTGGTGAGATGTGGGAGCTGGGAAGAGCCAGAGCTGGGCCAGCCTTGCTGACTGTTCAGCTCAACTTTCCTCTTTGCTCCAGAGATAAGCTATGAGAGGACAGGGATCTCTGTAGCTTGGAATTGGAATCTGGGGAGATAGCTGAAGTTCCTGAAGCAAGAAGTGGATGGCTGAAGGTGGCTCCTCAGAGAGGACCTGCAGAGTTGCTTCTCAAACAAGCAAGGGGAGAAAGGCATCTGCAAGCAAACCACCCCATTTGTCACCGTGCTGTGAAAGGGCTCCTCTCTGTTGGCCCATCCATGTGTGCTCTCCATCATCCCAGACCCAGCTGCAGGTGGTAGGTCTTGCTCACAGCCTGAGCTGGAGTGTGGGGGCTCTCTAATGCAAATTGTAGAGAGCTCATGGTTCCAGCTTTGGAGATGCCTTGCTTTGGGTCCTCGCTGGGACAGCCAAGCTGGCATCCATCAACTGGCAGAGTGAGACACTTGCTCTAATTTCTGTGGTGTGTCCCATAGAGGTGTATCTGCAGCTGGGGTTTTTGTGGGTGGAATAGGTTTGTTGGCATTTTCTCATTTTTACATAAAATGTGGCCAAACAAGAAATTGTAATAGCTGGGATCAAGATCGATTCCATGTCTCATTTTAAGGCTTGTTGCCTTTTTTTTAAATGACAGGACTAGCAATTTGAGTGCAAGCCTTGCTCTCTGTGAGTACAGAAGGAAAAGTGGGGAACGTGCTTGGTGCTAGTTTGTGCATGCTGTCAAATAACCACCCAGGCAGTGAGAAAATTAGAGAGATTCATTGCAACAGTGTGGCTGGCATGGCAGGAGTGTGGAAAGTAGCACAAGATGGGCATACCTTGCAGTGGTGAAGCTTTTAGATACTGATGCCTGTATGGATGTTTGCAAAACTTTGGAACAGGAGATTTAGGAGACAGGAAAATAATTTTCTGTATTGCAGATGGGTTTCTCACCCAAAAACATTGGCCCAGTTGGAGAAGTCTTGGGACAGAGATGCTCAGCCACAACTCTGTTTTGGCTGGAGGACAGATGAGATGACCTGAGGCAGTGTTTTGATTGACTTTCTAGTTTCCACAATTTCATTTTGCAGCAAGTCATTTAGCTTCCTGCTCCCTCCCAGTGCTTCTGTCAATAACTAAATTCTCATCTTATTTTTAATGGGTCTCTTACAGTGGCAAAGAAGTGATCTGTCATGTTTGTCATATAGTCCTGGTTGGCCTGTGCATAAATCATGAATTTAAAGTGGGGGGAGAGAAGGGTCAAATATTCCTCAGGTGCTAATATATTGAAAGAATTAGGGCAGAACAAGGATAAAACTTGTCCCTTAAAATAATTGTCAGCTTTTGAACAGTCAATACCACATTGAAGTCTGTTGCTGTAGTTTCATAACGAACCTGTGCTATTAAACATTGGCCCTGCATAAGGTATTAGTGAGATTTGTGTTGTAATGTCATTTGATTTCACCTTGCATAGATAAAAATAATTAGAGGGCTTTGTTGCTTTGAGCTGAGGAGAGATATTTATGTTGTGAACAGCTTGAGATTCACTTGCTATTTGTCATCTCGCTTCTCCTGGAGTTACTGCTCTCACTACACTGCAGAGGTGCACTCTTCCCTAATATACTTAAGGCAAAATTTAAACCTGTTTAAAACCTATTTAACCTAGCTATTAGTTTCCTGAGATAATTAGGGAATACTTGTACAAACAGAGGAGAAAACCTTCAGGAAGGACTCAGGGAATCCTGCTGCTGTCCTTTTAAACATCACAGGATACCTTGTTTGTTTTCTTTCCTTTTAGCAGAAATACTGTCTTTTGAGTACTGCTGAACTAAAAGTTAACTGTAACCTTTAAGTATCTGAATAGTGTTTTCTTTTAGACCTTGAAAAGAGTAATGAGAAGAGGGAAGAGAAGAGGAAGGGGAGGAAAGGCTGTGCTGGCATGAAAAAAGATGAGCTTGTGCATGGTTTCTTAAAAAGATTGTATCCTGCAGGCTGAATTTAAAAGGGGAGGGAAAAAAAAAAAAAAAAGAGGTGTTAGAGATGCCAAAGTACAGAAGTCAAGCAGTGCTTGGGTTACTGTGCCCTGCTAAAGATGCCCTCCATAGAGAGACTTCACACAGGGCCCCAGCAGCTCTCACTGCTGCACTGTGTTGCTTTTCCTCTGCAATGAAGATTCCAAAAACTAAACTCTGCTTTTTTTGATTAAGCAAAGTTACTCAAAGGGCAGCATGTGTGCATTTAAAGTGGGAGTATTTCTTGATACAAATCCAGGCTGTTGTTTGTAAAAGAGAATTGTCATGGAACTACCATCCTGTAGGCTGGTGCTGAGCCTTGATGGCAGCTTTTTGAAACAGTACAGAGAATGAATCTGTGTATGAGAGTCTCGTGTCCCCCACAGTAACAATCATTTGCATGTGCCTTCCTGAGTGTTTTGGACCAAAATCCTTGGGGGAAAAACAACAACAACAACAACAAAAAACCCCCAACAAAACCAGGAGCTTTTATTGCTTTGGCAGAAGGGATTACCCTGTTACCTGGCTCTGTAAGGATGGGACCCCTCTCCAGAGTAATCAAGCAGTTAAAATAGAATTTTTCAGCTGGAAGGAACCTGCAAGGATCATCTAGTCCAGCTGCCTGAACAATTCAGGGCTCGCCATAAACATGTTAAGGGCATTGTCCAACTATGTCTTGAACACCGACAGGTTGGGGTTTTGACCCTCTTTCTAGGAAGTCTGTTGTAGTGTGTCACCATGCTCTTGGTGAAGAAATACTTCCCATGTCCAGTCTGAACCTTCTCTGGTGCAGTTCTGAACCATTCCTATGCATCTTATCACTGGATACCAGGAGGAAGAGATCAGCACCTCTCTCTCCGCTTCCATTGCTCAGGAAGCTTCAGCGAGCAATGAGGCCACCCCTTTTCTCCAAACTGGAGAAGCCCAAAGCCTGTGCTGCTCTCCATAGTGCTCTTCCAGCCCTGACAAAGCTGTGGCGGGGTTGTGCAGGATGTTTCACTGCTTAGTGGGGTGTTGCTGAAGAGACAGCACCAGCTCCAGGGGAACTGCCAAGTGTCCTTGTTCCCACCTGCCTTTTCTCTGCTTGTTTTCCATCTGCCTGAGCCTCCTGCTCCAGTGCAGCCATCCTGGCTGCACCTTCAGGAGCTTGGACACTGCCAGACTACAAATCAATCTGAGGAGCAGGTATAAATGGAGACTTTCACTGAAGATGTGATGCCTACAGGAAATAGATTATTAAAGGTGCTGAGTAGAAGAATTTGTGTCTGGTTAGTAGATCACCTTATGTGAGACATTGAAACACAGGAACTTGTCAAACCCTCGTGTCTTTTCAATGGTCATTCTTTCACTCCAAATAGTCATTTATCCACACATATGAGCCTGATGAGAGATACAGAAAAATCTGTGATCCAGAAAAATCCCAGATCCATGCTTGGGACATAGGTCACTAGCTGAGAAGTGAACGCCAGCATTCAGATTTACAAACAATCAAAGGAAACTTAAAGGATTGTCAGGATTAGAAAAGAGATTTTGGGTTTGCTATGTTGCAAAGAATGCTTTTAGTAATGAGAAGCGGACTTGAAAAATAATTATTAGCACTTCTCTGTGATTTCAATTTCATTGCCTGAACTCAGAGAAATTGAAAATAGATCAGTCAAGGCTTTTCATCTAACAAGTTTTTAAAGAAAAACAGATTTGTGTCTCATTACTGAGAATTTCTTCATGGTGCTTCTAGGGCCTAAAGAGTGGTGTTTTCATAACAATTGTGCTGCATGGGAATATTTACTGAAAATAACATCCTTACTTAAAAACATAGTAAGACAACCTTGTATAACTTGAATTGACATCAAGAAATCCACCATGGCATCTTCATACTGTGTGGTCTTATTTTCCTGTTGCTTTCTGAGGGTAGAAGGAAGTTGTAAATTCCTTGTCCAACACTGGAGATTGAGAGTTTATTATAATACCTATTGAACTTGATTAACTGAGAGAGAGAGTAACTGCCACTTGGAAAAATAATTATTTTTCTATTGTTCTTGCTTTACAGCTATTAACACAAATACCTGAAAAGTAAATGTAAGCTTTCCTGGCTCATTTGGTATCCCTGCTAGTCCTCTGGAGACATCAGATTATTCCACCCTGAGATGAGTAATCTTTAGAGGTGAGAATCAGGTAGCCTGAAATTGTTGTGGGGATGTCAGTTCCTTTTTGCATCTTGAGAAGAAGGTTAAGAGAAATAACATTAGCCTTTTTATTCTTGCATCCCCCCTGAAATTCACAGTGCAGCATGTCCTGTGGAGAAAAGGTATAAATTCAGGTAAACCTGTGGTAAGGAGTTTATTTAAACCCTGGAGAAATCTCTAGCTGTCACAAAAAAGTAAGGGCAGGTTTGGGATTTCCATGTATCTATGGACTGCTTAGGATGTCAGAGCAGTCAGCATCTGGTTCACTGGAGATGTAGCAACGTGTGTGATAATGGCTTTGGGCTCTGCTGTTCTTCTCTGTAATCCCTTTTTCTGTGGCATAATTACAGAAAGTGCTTTTACTCTAAAGGGAATGTTTTGACACAGTTTGCAGCTAATTCCATGTTTTCTGTCTAAAATACACTCAAGTGCAGTGAGTATCTGCACCTCTGCAATTACTCCAGCCTTACTGGCAGTAGCTGGCTCCTGTCTGTAGCTAACAGCAGATTGTGGTATCCTCTAATTTCTCACATATCAAAATATAAAAATCCTTAAATATTTATCTTTATTTTATCCTTAAAAATCCTAAAAATATTGGCTCTTGAGAATGTTAGGTACTTATGAGGGGATTCTTGAACAATGTTGGGTCTATTGAAAAAAACAAACATATAAAGGCTGTGTCAGAGTTACATGTTCCAGCAGCTTGAAACTGTAGAAGCAGAGTCGGTGCCTGATTTCTCTATTGCATTTGTCCTTGTTCTGAACAATTTGTTCCTTCTAAAAAGGGAACTGTGCCCATTCCCTTCAAGTCAGCAGTATTCACATTTCTAAAATGTGGTAGTAGCATTTTTGTGGATTGGTGTGTTTGTGCACACACAGAAAACCCCCAGATAAACACAGGTTTCTGTTAACTCTTTAATTTCAGCAGTCAAACAAGAGTCTAAAGTCACACTCTTAACTCCAGGCTAATGGATTTCTGCTCGACCTATTTAGGAGAAGGAAGCATGAGCATAGGACTCCGATGGAAACTGCTTTGTGGGATCTGTAGGAGTGAAGTCTCATGACCTGCAGTTGGCATTCCCTGAACACCTTGTGCAGGGATGTAGTATATATTCAGTGCAAAAACAATCAGTGTTTTTTAGCAGTTGTTAACTCCAAATTCTGTCTCTTTTGCCTATCACCCATAACTGGAAAATAAATATATCCATATTGTGATCCTGAGGTACATCTCAGTATTTCTGTTAGGTTTGCAAATGTCTTTTGCTACTGCAAAATGTTTCCCTTCACAAGGAAATCTTTTTTTTGCTTTTCTTTAAGTAGCAGTTCTGTTGTCACGGTTCTGCAGGAAAGCTGTGTCTTGGTGCACTTGCACTTAGCTGTGTGGGTCACTGGTCCCTGTGTGTCACCAGGAAGCACTGACAAAAATGTCTTCAAAAGCATGGCTTGTGAGGAGTGTCTGCTGGGTCACACTGGACATCCCTGTGCTGGAGATGCTTGGGATTGCCCTGTCCTGTGCTATTAGAATGGTTATCATGGACCATCCCTGAATTTTCTACTGCAGATGTGAATGTGTTACGGGGAACTTCTAAAGCTCCTTCTCCAGCCGCTGCCTGGCCTTCATGCCTGCTTCCATCATGAGTAACTTTGCCTTGCTCATTGTGAATATTCAGTCTTTTGTCAAGGGCCATCACATTTATATCAGTGTTGTCTCTGACCTGATGTATCTCTGGATTGGGAAATGGCTTGGATAAGTCTGTCTTAAAATTAATCTTTTTTGCTAGGTTAACTTTTTGGGATAGCATCTTCAGGCTGATTTATTTTGCAGCCTTGTGGGTGGTTAGCTGGTATTTACTTATAATAAATAAAGGCATGTTTAAAACAAATCCCCCCTAGTTAAGAACTCGCAACTGAAGAAATTCAAAATAAATTGAGTATTGATTTGCACAATGAAATAACCAAGGAAAACATTCATTGTGGGCTGAAGCTAATTCTGTTAGAATAAATGAGGCTAATTGTGAAATAAATATTAAATAAAGTATCTCATTAAGTTCCGCAGATTTGCAAAAGCTGTCGCCACAGGGAGGAAGAACCTGGCGTGAAGGATTGTTTGTTTACTGCAGCTGTCAGTCATCGTGGGGGTGAGCCTGGTGCATCCATTTGTGGAGTAGCCACTAGTAACCAGGTCATCCTGCTGAAATGTCAGGCTTCTTGCTGGAAAATGTGTGAAACTACATAAAAATTCTTTCCATCTTGTTAGCACATCTCTCACAGTATTTCTCATTTTGCTTGATGACATCAGTTCTTGGAGATACAGAGGAAGGTTTTAAAAATATCTCCTGGGCAATGTTGGGTGATGCTTAGCTAATGAATTTATTGATGTCTGTCTGATACTCCAGAGGGTTGGTCCATTTCTTGTTCTTCCTCTGATGCAGTTTTTGAGTCATTAATCTCTTTATGACTGCTCCTGTATTTTGTGTATAGATTGAGTTTTATCATCTGTGGTAAGGTCTTTGGGATAGAACTTCTGTCTGTTAGTCCCCACTTTCTACAGTAAAAATCTGCAGTTTTCTTCAGTCTGTAGGTGTTACTGCAATGAGAGCTGTAACCTGGGTGGGAATAGGCATTAGTAGTTTTCAGGAAACACAGTCCTTAATTTCATTGCAAATCAATTTATATAATTCACAGTTTCCTCTAGAAATTACATTTTGTACTTTGAAGGCAAGACAACTGAATTCTGCATTTCTCTTGTGTTTATAGGCGAGTTCCTTCTAAACTTTCTGTTTCTCGGTTGCCTCCATGCATAAAATTGAGATAACCTCAGAGGGCTGCCTTGAATATTCATCAGTGATTTATTGTATGCCACTGAAGAAAAGTGTTACCAGCAATGCTAATGAAGTTTATTACTCAGCCCCTCTGCTGCACGTTGATTGGTATTTCAAAGATCTGCAGTTTCCACAATGAGCTCTAGTAAATTTTTGACTGGACTTAGCCTGTAGATGACACTAATAACTTTGATTTATGTAGGGCTTTCCCTTTGGAAGAGCTCCAAAGAATTTTATAAACTGCAATGCAAGCCACAGTGTAAATACTGCCTTAGCAGCCACCAGCTATCAAGGAGGTGCTGTGTGATGGATGTTGCAGTGCAGCTGCATGTGAGAGGATAGCAAGGAAGAAAAGGAGTTCTGCAGGCGTTGGAGGTGACATAAAGGGAGAAGTAAGAAAACAAGCAGCCACCACCTGAATTCTGATTTTTATCTTTGACATGATTGATTCTTATAGATCAAGTGACTCTCATGTGGAAGGTGGCATTTTGTCACAGCCTCATGGTGCTGTGATACTGGCTCAGTTTAAGTCAAGCAGAACAAGCCCTGCTAGCTACCAGGGTTTTCTTTTACGCAGAGCGTGTGTGTTTCTGGATGTCTTAATTCAAATATTGGCAATGTGTTCTCAGTGTCTCCTCAGGCTGGTGTGGCTGGCTCTGTGATGTTCTCGTCTCACAGAGGCAAAAGGCACTGGAGTTTGCCCTGTATGTGATCCAAAAGACCTGAAAGCATCCTCTCTTTACTCTTAAGCTGATGTCCCATTAACCCTAAAGCCTTTTAGAAAGTGTAAATAACTTTGCTAAGATCTTGGCTTGGAATTTGTTGTGTTCAGTTGGGTTTGTTCACTGAATGGTGAGGCCTTGGCTTTTTCCCCTGAATCACAGGTGCCCAAGCTGTGTTGTCTAAATAACATTATTGTTATTTTAGGTCCCAGAGACCATCATTAGAGGGAGATAGCAGAGTTAGAAGTGGGTCATTTTGGTTAATTCCTCAAAGGTGTAAGGTAAAGCAGTGCCACCATGCACAATATAATCTGCCAGACCAGTTAGTGTTTTAATGGAACTAGGCACAGGACTCAAGGTGTCAGATCATTTATTAGTAGAGAAGTGGTTCAGCTTTTCTGTCCCATGCAGGAGCATCTCTTTTAGAAGGGTTTTGAGCACTTTCAACTCTGCTAGCTGGGTGCTGCAGCTTCAAGGGCTCAGAAGCAGTAGATGGAGGTCCAGAAACCAGAGTGCACAAATGAGTAGCTAGAACTGGAAGCTATGATTGGAACAGTTGGAGAAGAATTGGAGGCTGCTAAGTGTGCTCTTGGTTGACAGGCACCAATGTCCTGAACAACCAGCCAGCTGTAGCCAAACAAAAAAATGGCAAGAGGAGAGGTCAGCCCAATAGTGACAGTGTGGAAGCTGATTTTGGGCTCATCTCAGCCACCTGGGGATCAAAAGAATTGTAGCGATGATATTGTTATATAAACTTTTGTTGAAACACTCTTTTTTTGAGTAACTTCTGAGCCTGTTGGCCAGGTTAGGTTCTTGTAAAAGCTTGTTTTCCTTAGAAAACAGGGGTGAAGTGTGTGTAATGCTTTGAGGAGCCGGGAGCTTGTTGAATTCAGATGCTTGTTTGGCAGTGCTGGTCTGAAGATTGCCTGGCATGGAGCAGAGGTCGCACTGTATCATGTTTAGGCTTGATCTGGGCAAATGAGTATTTCTGTTGGAGCACCTAATGGGAGACCTCAGCAGTCAATAGAGCACAGTTTGTGGCTTGGCTTTCTGCCTGGCTATAGACTTACACCAGTCTTTACAACACATGCAAAACGCAAAGTGTAATTATAGCCTGGTGGATGAATTTATATTTTGGACATAGTCTGGTACTGGGACTATTTTAAAGCCACAATGTCCAGGATTCTGGTCTTTCTAGATATTTAGTTCTGTGTTTCCCTAGGCCATGCCATTAAATATATATAGAGATAGCAGTCAATGAGTGCATTAATGTTTAATCCAGTGCATTTTTCAGTTTTAGGATCCCATTCATCCATATTGCTGTAATGGATTCCTCCTGGAAATGCTGTGGTAATTAGAGGAGAGAATGATTTGCAAGCAGTACTGTGACATGTGTAACCAACTTGTCTTGTTTTGAGCCTTTCATTACCTTAGATTATGACTATAATTGTGTACCATCTCAAGGAGGAGTGTGAACTTGCCATTTGCATGTTAATGGCACTTTGTCTGGGAAGGTGCTACAGGGATTCAAGCAGTGCTACGCAGAAAAAGTAATGTTCCCAGTAAGCAAACAATTTTGATGGTTAGTGGTTCAGACACTGGTAATAATAAGGGTCTTTTTTCTTCTGGTACAGCAAATGCATTTTTCAAATGGGCAAGACAATTGGTATGGTTTAGGAAGAGAATTGTTACAGAGAACTCGTTCCTGTAATCAGCATCTGTCTCTTCTTAGGAAAGAAGAAAGTGTGTGCCCTTTTGAAAGGGAGAATGCATTAACTGAGTCGTAGTATGTGTTGTGATACATAGAGATACATGGGAAAAGCTGTGTGCTGAATGAAACTCAATGGCTTTCTCATGTGCAAGAGATGTGAAGCTTGTTTGGTGTTTGAGGGCTTTGTCCAAGGCTCTGACATTTTACTCTCCAACTTCTACTTTTAAAAAGGAGCATCTGTGACTTTATCCTAAGCCTGAAGTGGGCCTCAGTGTGTGATTGAGGTTGTTTGTCCTCTTGCAGAGAACAGGCTCATAACAGCTATTTTGGCTGTTCCTGGGAAAGTAGACTCTCCATCACACTTCTGCTTTTGTGTGGGAAGGGCTCCTTCTGAAGTCACAGAAATCCCTGTAAATATCAAAAATGCATCTTGTGTCACATTTCAAATCCTTCATAATTCCCTACTCTCCTGCTGTTTGCAAGAAACCCAAGCCACATGCTTTCATCTCACCATCACCTCTCAGCCTGATGGATCCAAGAGGAATTGCCATTCTCTGTAGGTCAGACCTGGAGGAAAATGAGTAACGTGGGCATAACAGCCTAAGATTTCCATTTAGGAACAGTTGGATAAGCCTCAAGAGGGGAGACCTGCTGCTTTAAATTGAGAGTGACCACTCAAGTGAGCTTTCTTCTGCCTCCTGCCACTGTACATTGCAGCAGCATCCCGTGCTCCATCATTGCATCCACAGTAGCTGTCAATGGCAAAATGCAGTTTCCACCTGGCAGACCTCAGTGCTTTCTGGTGGGTGACTACAGGTTGTGATCACTAAGAGGTAGGGAAAGGACAGATAAAAGCAGTATTTTTGAGCAGGGGAAGGCTCAGTGAGTGTTTTCAAGGAGACCAGCTGTGGGGGGGGGGAGAGCATGGTTGACAGGGCTGCTTTTGCTTTAAGGATAATTAGTGGGATGTAGGCTCGGCTGTAAAATGATTGTGAAAAGTAATAACAAGGAGCTGGAGCCACAGAAAGAAGAAAAACTGGAAACCCTGAAAGTGGTTGACAGGCACAAATTGGGCAAATTTTGCTTTAACAGGATCTCTTTTTTTGTGTGGGGATGCCAGTGATCCAGGATGAAATCTATCAAGGCTAGAGAGGTACAATTGCAATAAACTGCAATAACTGAGATGTGAGAGGATGCTGGATTGGATTGATCCCAAAGGGATTTTTTTTTTTAGAAGGCTTCACTGCTGTACTTCTGCAGGAAATAATTCTCTTGCCAGCTGAGACTAAACCAGTTCTTCATATGAGTGATCTGTGTGAACAGCAAAGGTGCAGGTTGGTGAGGCTTTGGTTGGGAAGAGAAGGGCTGTTCTGTTAGCAAAGGGAAGAGAGGGTTTAAGAGAAGCTGGATGGTGTCTGTTTTAAGCTGGAAATCTGAAATCTTCTTAGGTAAGTATCAGCTGCTTGAGAACTGCACCAACCAGTTCAGTTGCAGCACATAGCACATTAAATTAGGATAGAAAGCATTTCTGGTCAAGTCTGGGGACAGAAGTGCTAAGGCACTAATGGCTAGGAGAGAATTTGGATAGTTGCAGAGCAATGGGATGTGGCCTGTCTGCTTGGAGAAATGGTGAAGACCCCAGGAAAGGCTGGCCCAACATGGATAGTCTGTCCTTCAGCACCTAGGAGTGAGTGGGAAGAGAAGGTAGAAGAAAATATTATCTTCTCTGTTCTGGTAGCTATAGCTTTTATACAAAACTTCATTCAAAGGGGAAATTTCCTGAATATGGTACAAAAATAGTTCCCATGGAAAAATACCAGCCCTATTATAACTTCCTTGGCAGACAAAGACAAAAATGCACATAGAGAAAATGATGATACCAGGGCAGAGGAAGGTGGATATTGAGAGTGCAGAATGAAAAGATACTCATCAGTGATAGTAAAGAAAAGCAAAGCAGAGTTGGGGACGTCAGCAGGGAAAGAGGCTGGAGAGGTAAAATAGTTAACAAAGATAACATGAGGCATAGGTCTGGTTTACATGGGGCTATTCCTGAATTTTTCTTTTTGGACAAGTCAGCTGATCTGTTACTTTTCCCCATTTTGCCTCTGTGTACAGAGTGCTCAAAGATGGACAATAATTCTTAGTAATTTTTCTATAGTACAGAGTCTAGTCAGGCCATCAGCTCTGAATTCAAGTTTTATCGTGATACAGGCTTGAAGTTACTGTTAATGATGAGGAAAGGGGAATGTGTACATACTATTTATGAGCAACTTGCTCTCCCTTTAAAATTTAAAGGATGTACAAGGGGCTGGGTGTTAGGTGGAAAGTGTGCTCACAGTAGTTAAATTTTGAGTGAAGCTTTTGACTTCTTACTGCAACCTTTTAAAAATGCCACAGTCTACTTTCGATGTGGTAGACCAAAAAAAAAGTGATATAGTCTCTCAAAGCACAACTCACGTGTTGTTGGAGTCCATACAACCTTCTGTACAACCTGGTATAAAGAAAACTCTTGTCATGCACATGAAGATACCAACAAGGAGAAAATAACAAAACAGAGGAGTCCAACAAGTGTGTAAAGCAGAGACACCACCCATAGGAGGTCTGCAACACTCCTCTGGTGCTCTTACATAACCCAGCTAATGTTTGACTTAGTTTTATGGTCAGTGTTGGTTGTTACAATGAATGAAGTAATAATTTACTTTTATTCTAGATTACATGTTTAATCGTGGCTTCCTAATTCCTATGTACTTATCACCACCAGGCTCTGGATGTGTCCAAGAGTGTATTTGTGTTGAGAGTGAAGGGAAAGATGTTTGTAACCATGCTGAGACTTTATTTTGCTGGCTTTGGAGCAGACAGGAGTGGACACAGACCTGGTCCAAAAAACATGCGTTGTCTTCACTAACTGCTGAAGTGTAATAAATATGCAAAAATTACCCCAAACACAGTGTTTGCTGTGTGACTCCCCATTATCTGCAACTCTTGTATTGGGAAGTCTCACTTGGTGCTTGCCCAGTTTTGTGGCAAGGGAGAGAAGAGGTTATCCAGAAAAGAGACCCAAATCAGTTTCAGGGAGCACTTGGAGCTGCTGGCTGTAACTTCAGGCAGTATGTGAGGCTCCTTCTGAGTAGCATCAATACAGCTGTGAACCAAAGCATGGGGTAAAGTGAATCCACAGTGAAAACTTGCATCTATCCACTGGAGATGAAGTTCTTCACTCCAAATGCTACACTGGCTTTTTTTGGATGTGGAATACTTGGCTTTGCCCCAAGCCCACCTACATCACTATGCCAAAACCATACCTAAATCCCTGTCCCCTTGCATTGCACCACAAATGGGATCTTTGACCTTTAATGTCTAATATTCCCTGTTTGTCGTGGGTTGTTTGGTGCTTTTGACAGTGAACTGAAAGCCTATTTGTGACTTAAAAATGCATGTTCTGTTACACGTGCATGTGTTAGCTGGGGCTGTAGTGACTGTTGTTCAGGCTGGCACTGGAATCTGATTTATGCTCAGGTTTGAATTCAGATTCCCAGATCCAACACACAGTCTTGCCGGGTTGCGCACCTCCTTTGCAATTTTAAAAACAGAGGGTGTTCTAACTTTTGGCAGAGATAACTTCATGGCTTTTATCTCTGTAGGTAGCTGGCAGGTGTCATTCCAGAGTTAGGGATAGTTTTCTGCCATTTGTTCTTCCCATCTTTCCCTCTGGGCAGCATTTTTCCTGCCCTTTCTTGCTGTGCTGGGCAGGGATGCTCCTCTCCGCAGTGCGGCTGGCTGTGCTCATGCCTTGGTGCTCCAGCAGCATCTGCCTAGATATCCTTAGCCCAGATTCGTCCCCTATTCTTCTGTTCTTCCTGTTTCCCCTGTCTTTTCAACCTATAAATCTTATTTCTTCCTTTTATAATCATAACCTAAAATTGCCTCATGGTTTCTTTAAAAACTCCTCTTTTGTCCCCCTTTAAACCTAGATTTTTACAGCTGTAACGTGTTTCCGTTCACCATCATCTGTAGCAATTGAGAGTTCTGCCAGCTAAGCAAATATCCCAGGCCAGATGAAGCCAGTTTTACAAGCCTTGTCACTCTGCCTGGATTCTTCACCACCACAGCAGCTTTTCTTTTGCTTTTTGTCATACATGTATCCAGTGGTTGAAGTTGCCTCAATTTCAGTTGTTCTGCACATGACAATTGCAGAGACACTGAGGAGCCTAGGCTACATATTAAGAGGGAAGTGGTTTTTTCCTTTGGAGAGAAGCTAAATAGGTTGCAGGAGAGAATAGTTTGAAAACGTAGTTCGTAGCTGGAATTCTTATGTTCTTGCTGGACTTAGCTGACTGCAATAAAATTGTGCAAGTAATTGTAAACCCTCTGTTTTCAGAGAGAAAACCGGAAAGTTTTTTAGCTTTTTATGAAATCTGCTTTTAAAATTAAGACTTAAGATAATGCTTTTGTTCAAGTTCCTTGCACAGAGCTTTGCAGGATGCGTGGATTTGGGCTTGCAGTGCCATTTCAGGGCAGTACTGATGACTGTTGCCTTGGAAAGAATAAAATCTAAAGTGCCATATAGGACTTGCCCTACAAGCAGTCATCAGCAGAGCCAAAAATCTTCTCATATTCTGTCTTGTGGCTTTGGTCTTCACCTCTTTTACCTGCTAAGAGGATAAATATGCACCAAAAAAAGGGAAAAAAAAATCTATTCTGTTCCCGGGATATCTGACTTCAGTCACATATAGTATAGAAATACATACAGAAGGAACTGGAAATAATACAGAGTTTCTACAGAAGTCTTGTCTTTGCTTTACACAGGCTCTGTTAGACATGACATCTCTTTAGAACTCTTGACAATTTGCTGTGCAATGGGAGCTGTTGTTTGTACATTGCTTTATACACGGTGGGAGTGTGCTGTGCTGGAGGGCAGCAAGGCTGTGCAAACTGAAACATGATGTGAGGGAATTCTTTATTTCGCCAAATAAAAGTGCCTTATGTTGAGTTTTGAATTACAAGTAGTAGTTTTGGGTAGACTGCCCATTTTGTTAAAGAACAAATGGTGCTACACCAAATAGTTTTGAACAAAATTGGGAAAATGCAAGGGATGAACAAATGTGAAATGTGCCTTACCCCCATAAGCACAGTCTGTCTGCCTCATACCATCTCAGTTGTCAAGCTCTATCCTCTAAAGGAAAGTGTCTAAGCATATAAGTATTTGAAAAGCTGAAAATTCAGTCTTTTTTGTGACTGAAACACTTTTCTTCCTGGATTGTGTGTCAAGATCTTGAAGACCTGACTGTTCAAGCTGTAGCCTTGAGAGTATTGCTAAGTCTCCAAGTCAGGATGGAAAATATTTGCTCTGTCACATCCTTTCAACTTAAAGTTGTAAAACTGTGGAGTGTCCAACAGCGTCAGCCTGTTGTTCTGTAGTAGCCGAAGAGAACTGGTCTTGCTTGGGTTTGGTTTTCTCTGTTTCCCTTTTCCTTTCGCAGCATGCCGTCGGATTCCCCTGTGACCCATGCTCTCGCCCTTGCCCATCCTTCCCACAGCCACCCACAAGCACAGCAATCCAGGAACACTCTGCACCCTGAACCTCTGGGGGGCTGAGTGTGCCAGCCAGCCACCCTGGCAGGGAGGGCGTGCCGCAGGACCAGCGAGATGAGGGGTAGTCTGCCTGGAATCCTCCACGGAAAAATCACGTTTTCTGTGTGTTTGGCTTATTGGATGGGTGAAAGAGCAGAGTTCTTCTGTCCCTTGCCTTGTGATTGCATTCCTGGTAACTTCAGGAACCTGAATGTTCCATCTCCTTAGTGTGGGTAAGAGTTAATGTGAGGCTTGCCGATACAATTCAGTGTTGCAGCTGGAGTTATTGTGGGAATCTATTTATCTGGCCCTGGATACAAAGTGACCTCGTTCTGGTACTTGCAGCCTGTAATTGAAGGTGGGTGTCTCTCCCGCAGTCCTGCAGGCACAGCCTGGCCGGGGAGGAAGGACAAGGACCACTAGCCTTCCTTCTGTCTCCTATCCAAAAGGTAGCAGATCCAAATTAGTGACCCACGTGCTATCTCATTGCCTTTAGCTAACCTCTGTGGGTGTCCCTGGTTACGGGTGAGTTGTGTGCAGCAGCGTGGTTTCGCTGTTGCGATGAAGGTCCTGCAGTGCAAGCTCTGAGGCCGGGCCTTTGGGAGGATGAGACCCTCGCTGTACATGCACAGCCAGCGTTGGGTGCAGTTTGGAACACAGCTGCTTTTTAGGGAAGATCAGGGAAAGAGCTTGTGGCTTTCCTTAGAGAAGGGGCTGCTCTCCAGCCAGCTGCCCATCTGTGGTGGTGCAACTTCTGCTCCCCCAAGCAATCACAGTGAATGGGGATGTTGGAAAAAACCCAACCCACGGAGGAGCACTGCTTACCACACTGGACAATAAACATTATTCCTTAGGGTCCTGTTGTTCCTGCTAGACACGAGTATTGCACTGAAGCCCAGGAGGGGAAGTGCTGGAGAGAAACCGATGAACTAAAACCTGGTAGTGAAATGAGAGATGTAAATGTGCTGTGGGGATATCCTCAGCTTCCCAGATTTTTAGCATGTAGTCAAAAACAAAAGGCAGTGTGACTGGAAGGAGCAGGCTCCTTGGGGACCTGCTTTTGAAGTTACAGCCAAATTATCTCCCTATATTTAGAAAATCTACTGTAATGAAAGATGTGTGATGCTGGTCATGCAGGCAGGGCACAAGGTGCTTTGGATTGCCTGGGTGGGAGCTAACACTGGGGTGTCTTTGCTGCTGTTACCTGTCTGGCAGATTAAAACTCACACAAACACCCATGGTTCAGGCTTGCTTTGAGAGCACAGGAAAACATACCTGTTGTTGGACATGTGGCTAGAAATGGCATGGTGATGCTGAGTGGGAGCAGAGGAGGGGGCTCACACTGCTGCTGGCCTCTCTGGCCACGCTGTGCTGGCAGCCTCCCCTGGGAGCTGGGGCTGAGCCCTCATGGAGCTGAGACCCCCCTTGCAGCTAGTTCAGGCTCCCTTTGGCAGGCAAGAAGTCACCACATCCAAGAGCACATGATTTTCATTACCCGCGCCTGAATGTCTGCTGGGGCTGAATTGCCTGGATCCCCGGGAGCTGCTCAGTAAGAAGCAGCAAACATTTTCCCTGGGAAGGAGCAGCTGTTTATATATAGTGTGCAGTGGGTTCATGAGTGATTATTAGGAAAACATGCCTTTCTAGTCATAAAAAAGGGCATTTTTGTTGTTTCCTTTCCCCTAAAACAGGCAAGTTGGAGACTCAGGGATTTTCATTTGCCATGACAACCGATGAAACTGCCAAGCCATGTGATATCTTTATCCTTCCTATGATGAAATTTTTTTTTTTTAATTTTTTAAGGCCATGTTGCTAACAGTTGGGAAACATCAGGTGTTGTTTGCTTTTCTCATGTAGATTAGTCAGGATTTATTTTGCATGTTTTTATTTAAGAGCTGTAGAGAGCTGGAGGGTATTGATATTTCCCTGATGTATGGACAGTATCTTAGTTCAGAATTGCTGTATTTTACTAAAATCTTCCCCTCTCTGCCCCCTCCCCCTTTGAGACAGGACCACTCAGCAATAGCACTGACTCCCACAGGACAAAAATTATCATGGGACCCATCAGTGCACTGAGCAGTGATGAGGTTCAGAGCCTTGGAGATGTTGGTTTACACTGGATACAAATGTCTTAGAGATTATGAACCAATAAATTTTTTCCTGTTCTTATGCCAGGGCAAGGTTTTGCAAAGGCAGAAAGTGTGATGGGTGTGACTCTTGATGCTTGGTCCATGTGAGAGCTTCCCTTGGCTCTAGGTCTGAGCACTTCTCACTAACCCAGAGCCTGGTGGTGGTGTTGCTGTCAGCAAAGCTGAGTGCCAGCATTTATCCTCTCTTTTAAAAATTGCTGTCTTCTATTTAGGAATTTCCTCAGGGTGCCAAATATAGATTCAACACACACACAAAAAAAACAAGCCCCACAAACTCAAAGCTCAACCCCAAAAACTGCTCTGTTGCTAAGGAATAAAAATAGGTGATCACCAACATGGTGCTGACGTGCCAAGCTGTGTCCCCATGACCGTGCAGCTGCGAGTGCAAAGGTCCCTGTCCCAGTGGCAGCACACGTCATGTTGGCATCAGTGTCTGCAAAGGACTGGCTGTTGCTTGCTTTAAGTAAGCAAGAGGAAGTAAATTTTGTTTCCTAATCTTAGTCCCAAAGATATAAAAACTTCAGAGGGCTGCTGCCAGGAGATAGTAGTAGTATAGAAAAAAATATATACATTTTTGTGTGCTATTATCTATAATATAGCAATTTCTGTACTGGAAGAGCCCTGAGACATGGGAACGTATTTTTTGAACAAAACCGCCATTCTTTAGGAGACCTTGGGCTATGTCACAGAGTGGATGGTCATTGATGACATCAGAAGGGTAAACATTGGTGCAGCAGAAGCTGCAGTTGTGCCTTCACCTTCTCTCCAAATGCAAATCTCTCCCTGCAGATCTGTGCAATAATTTATTAACCCATGTGGCTGGAAATGGGGAGTAGCTGAGCTGGGTGTAGAGGTGTGCTGAGGTGGAGACACGATTTATCTGGGCTGGAGAGATGCTGTGGCCAGTGCCATCTTCTAATATGTGTGTGCATGCACAGGTGATGCCTGGTTTTGTAGGGCCCTGCCTGCTTAGTCCTCCAGGTACTGCTTGCTGCATCAGCTCTAAACAATAAATCTCAACGACCCTGGAACACAATTTTTAAAATAATGTTTTCAGAGTTTGTACTTCTAGGTGAGCTGTTTGACTAATGTCCCTGCAGTGGTAGGAGACCTGGAGCAGAAAGCTTCTGCTGAAGAGCTGCCTTTTTGTGTTTAAGGATTTGTTTTAGTGCCAAATTTACCCCCTGCAGTTTCTTGAATTGCAGCTGGTCCAAGGCTGAGATGAGGTTTTAACAGCAGATAGCTGCCCTAGAAGATTAACTGTACATTTGCAGTGGTGTAGGGTAAATAAAAACTACTGTAACCACCTGAAGCTATAAGGGGAACTGAAAATAGGCTGTGTTAGTGTGTGAGCTAAAATGTAACCAAAACATGAATATTGTTCCTTACCTTCTGAGGAGACCTGTGATACCCTTATAAAAATCTTACTCGGGAGCCATGATATGAAGTTACTGAGATACTCAAGATAGTAAACATACTGCTTTACAAAATTAAATTCTGTAACCCAGGCTGTAAAATTTAATTCTGCTGTCCCACCCTCAGGGTTTTTTTCCCCATCTGGGTTGGGTCTCTCCTGCAGCTGTCTGGAGCAGGCAGGGCTGGAAGCTTTCCCTTTGGAAACATCTTTTTAAGCCAGTCCTGAAGCTACACCCAAGTCTCTATTGTTTCTACTTTCTTCCCTCTCTGAACAATTTGTTTTCATGAAACATCTGCTGCTCTGGCAGATACCCACAGTTCAAGCTGTACTGCAGAGTTTCTCTGCAGAAATGCAAAGAATATTCCCTGCCAGATCAGTCACTTGCCAGGCAGGATGGCTGATCCCAGCTGAGGGGTTCCTATCAGATGAGACCATTTTCAGAGGGGAAGACTTCTTAGAGGGCACATACAATGCTTGAGCTGGTAGTGCAGTTCCATTAGGAAGCTGAAGCATTGTGTGCATGGGCATGCCTGGTACAGGTAAAATATGCTTCCCATCTGGAAATAGGAGGTGGTAAATTGAAGACCACTGGGGCAATAATCAGCCTAGGAATAGGTCAGAACTTGAATAGGAATAGGTCACCCCAAACTTGACTTTAGTGGCAGAGAAGGCCCCTGGTTTGGGATTCCAAGCTCATCTTTGGAGGCAAAAGCCTGTAACACTCAAATGTATTTTATTCCTCCTATCCTATCACTTCATGTTCTATCACTTCTAGATAATGCTATCAGTTCTAGATAAGAAACCATCCCTTAAAAGGCATAACAGAGGCAGAAATCCTTCCAAAATGCTAACGTGCTGTGGCAAAGTGCTGCCTTTCCTGCTGTGGTGGCCCAGGTGTGATGCACAGCTCACACACGATGTTGCTTGTGAGGAGGGAGCCTCCAGCTGAAACACAGGGTCACTTCTTTATTTCCTCGTGTAAGTTGAAAAATAAGCACAACAAAGAACTGTTTTCCCTTAACAATTCACCTCTGGAGCAGTAGGTTGCCCTTGAATTAGGGGGCATGCCTGAAAGTCTTGCCTGGGAGTGACAGCCACCTTCTTGAGTCAGCAGGAAGCAGCTGCCCCTGCAACCCAAATGCAAATGACTGACTGAAGATGGTTTGCTTGAACTTTGCAAATTAATGCCCTGATAATTCTGTGCTTGTTCCTGGATAAAGTTCCTTTAAGCAATTGTCTTGAGAAGGCTGCTTCACTGCACTTCACACTGTAACAAAATGCGTGAGAGGAGCTGGTTAGGGGTTGAGGTCCTCTCAATGAAGGGTTATTGTAGAATCCTAGAATGGTTTGGGTTGGAAGGAACCTTAAAGATCATCTGGTTCCACCTCCCCTGTTATGGGCAGGGAACCTTCCTCTAGATCAGGTTACTCAGAGTCTGATGCAACCTGGTCTCAGACACTTCCAGGGAGGATTTTCACCGGTCCCTTCCAACCCATACTAGTATGGATCTATGATTTTTATCTTTCTCATCTTTCTTTGCATCTGATGCTGGTGTTGCTAATTTATTACTATTAGAATATTTAAATTACATGTTTATAATATAATATATAGATTATATTTAAATACATATCACTTTATATATAAAAATGCATTTTGGAATATATTTATATATTCTATATTTAGACTTCAGGTATGATATATCTGTCCCAAGCCAAAACCTTTTTTTTTTCTTTAGGACACTGTTGATTTGGCACAGCCTGGCCTTCACCAATGGCATAGCATTGACATGGCATGGCAGAGGAGCATCATGCCCAGGGAAGCCCAAGCTGTGAGGTACCAAGCACAGCCCAGACCTCAGACATCCAAAAGTGCAATTAGCTGACATTTAATTACTTATTATTTCTAATAGGTTTGATGGAGAAGTGATCTAAATCCCAGTAAATCACAAGCTTACTTAAGCAGAAGTGAAGAGATGGAAATAATGGCTTATTTTTTTTCAATTAGGAAGCATTCTTGCTAAGTAAAACCTTATTAGATTTTTTTTATTTTATTTTGTTCATACCACAGATTCTGACACAAAGGAAACAAGATGGTCAACAGCAGTAAGACATGTCACTGCAGTTAAAACTCAAGAAAATTTTCTTGGATAGTCTGAGTTATGAAAGTGTATCAAAGGCACATAGTCATATTTCACAATACATTTATGATTATGTCACTGCTAAATGACATAGTTACACTTGTGCTAATTCTGCACTTGCAACCTCATTTGAGTCACGATGTTTCTGTAAATACTTTATTGAAATTCTTTAGTTGTGATAGCTTTTCGTGTATATTTTCAAAAATGATGGTGTCAAGCTGTCTAATCCTCCAAGTTTTTAGTAGGACCTTGTCACCCAGTTTAAAACTTTTCCACATATGATCATGATGCCACTCAAACTCCTGCCAGCCCAGGAAATTAATGCATCAAGAGACTTCTTTGCTTTTTCATATTTGTCATGCACAAGCCTTTATTCCAAACCAAGGCTTTATTTCTCCCCTGTTCACCTCCTTGTGAGGTGGGCAGCCTGCACTTCACTGCTTGTAGTTGCACTGTCCTCAGAAACCTTGTGAGATACACCTGGGGTTCAGCCTGATCTTGCATCTAGTTACTAAAGACATAAAATCTCATGTAAGCTGCTGATGTGTTCCCCCATTTTAGTGGCTCAGGTCTCGGTGTGGGATCTTTATTTCACATAGAGAGCTGGACTTGGTAAGCTTTCCTGGCTTTTCCATGCAAGAAATGTTTGTTACCTCTTGGCTGTAGTTTAAAAAATAATTTTGTTGTGTTATTTTTTTTTCCCCGTTTGGGAAGAGGCTGTTGTTTTTGAGTGGATGAAACAGCATTTTTTGGCTGGATTTCTGGAAATGCAGTTTTTTCCACACTTGGAAGTCAGCCTGTCTGCTGTTCTGGCTGTAACTGCTTCAACACACAAAAGCATTTTGCTGCAGAGTGTACAGCTTGGTGGTCGCAGGATGTGCTAAAATGTAGCCAAGACCAAGGGAATGTTTTGAGCGTGCAGTATTGTCCCCATTTCCAGGCATGTCTTCAAAGATGTTTATAAAAGCGTGTGTTAATATTGCACCAACTTTTTTGCAGTTAAAATGCAGGTTCTGACAGTAAATGGAGTGTCAGGCTGTTCTCATGACTGTATCCTGAGTATCCTGGGGCTGCTCGTACGTAGTTTGTTCAGACACCATTGAGGCATTGTGGCTGTGCATGCCAGCAGGATTTTTTTTAATCCTAAAGAAATTAATTTTCTGTTTAGCATTTTGTAACTACTGCGTGTAATTCATTATTCCTACGTGACACAGAAACTGATTAGTTTCTGTGTGAGGAGAATTATTATTGATTAACAGTCAAATTCTCAGATGTGTGATGGAACATAACTTGCTGTCTGCAGGTGATATTTAGCACCTCCGTGGCCGTTTCCCATACCGATGTGCACAAATGTCTGAGTCTCCTCTCCCTCCAGGAGGTGGGAAAGTTAGATGAGAACACTGCACCAGGCAAGCTGTGAGTTGCCTGATCTCTCCTGAAGGGTCTTTGGTGGCACTGAGATCCACAAGGATGTGTCCAACCCAAACACCTTTCCACCATGCAACCAAAAACGATTAATGATTGTGTTAATGCTGCTCTTGACAGCAGTAGTAGCAAAGCCCTCCAGAAGACTTCACTCAGAAGTGGAGAGCCTGGACACAAAGCCTTTTCACCAGGGATGCCTGGAATGTGTGAAAATCCAAAGTTTGTTCCTGAGTGTGAGATCTGTAACCTCTGGTGTTAAGCCAAGCAGGCAGATGGAGAGGGCAGTCTGCAGGCAGTTACCTCTGAGTCCAGCCATGCGCTGCGGTGAGGCTGTCTTGTGTTCAGTGGGACCACCACAGCAGAGCATCCTGTTCTCTGGAGCTCTGGCTCCAGGCTCTTCTTTGGGATGATACTGGTGCTGGATTTACCTGCTTGTTCTGTGGTGAAGCAGCTGTAATTGCTGGTCACTGGGTTCCTCTGTGGTACCTGCACAAGCTCCTGGAGGCCAACTCATGTGTGAGCCATGACCTGAGCAAAGTAGTTCAGTGAGCTCCAAATTTTCCATGGTGGCAAAAGAGGTAAGGGGAAGGCCTGTATGCTCTGTGTGGTCATTGATCCAAAACCCCTCAGCTTCAGCTTTTTATTTATTTATAGAAATATATCTGTGGGATAAAACATACATCTGATACGTGGCAACTTGTGCTTACTCAGCTTGCTTGGTTGCTGTAGGAGAAACATCCTGAGTGAAGCATTGAGGAGCATGAATCTCTCTATGGGGTAGAGCTGAGGTTTTCAACATCTGTTTTTTTTCCAGATGCACTTTTTAAAACACGTCTAGACTTTTGAATGATCAGCAGCTCATCAGCCAATGTTGCTGGGTCTGCCATGCATGGGGAAGCCCCGTGCCTCCCTGCACGATGTGCATAGTTGCGTGATGCCTCCTGGAAGTGTTGGATGGATTTGTTGAGCGCTGTTGGGACCTTTTCCCTTCCTTGAAGAGGTATTTTTAGGATTACCAGAGCACAGGCAATTGGATTTAGCTCACCTGCAATGGCAAGTGTAGTGGGAAGAGTTGAGAGATGTCAAGCTCTGCAACCCCAAGTGCCTGCCATAAGTCTTTCTCCCTTGATTTTGGAAAAGACGTTGTTGGACTTTTAATGTTGCACCATGCCCAGAGCATGTATCCCATGGACTTGTGGTTTTGCCACCATTGGCACAGAGGTATGCATGATCCAGACTTTCTTGGGAATGAAATCTCTCTTAATTTTTGTAGTGTGAACGGAAGTGAAATTAAACCCTATGGAGATGAGGAGTGAGGAAGGTGGGCAAGGAAGCAGAGGGAAATCCAGCCATTTGCAGAAGGGCATGAGCTGGGCTCATGCTTGCTGAGTGCAGGAGCCTGCTTGGGTTGGCAGGTGCTTTGGAAACGAAAATATTTTATCCTGAGTTACGTAATGCAGCAGCATGTCCAGACCTGAATTCCCTGCAATTTTCTGGCCTGCGAGGAATAATTTTCTGCTTGAAATATTATCCTTAGCTTTGAATTTTGTGGCTCATATGGCGTATGCAATCAATGTAATCTCTGTATACATAACTGCTGCTGTTTGAACTTGAGGTTTTTGGATAAATTTATTTTTGTTTATAGTTGTTGGATGATGAAAAACAGAAAATACTTGTTTATTAAGAAGTGTATAAATACATCAAAACCTGCCCTGGCCTGCTGATTAGATCCAGCAGGTGAAAAGGCTGCAGATCCTTCTCTGTGTCTAATTGCAGCACTAGGTTTTAATGGGGTTTTGAAGTGGGATAGAGCTGAGGTGCAAATTATCAGCATTCCTGGACTGATATGGTTTTGGTCTTAATCCTTAAATGGGGAGAAACCTTTGCAGCTGTGGGTAGTTTCGTTTTTTGTTCTGTTTTTCATCCATCTCTTTACTGGGTAGAAAGCTGGTTGGATGGCTGAGCCCAGAGAGAGGTGGTGAATACAGCCACATCATGCTGGCAGCTGGTCCCAAGTGATGTTCCCAGGGGCTCAGTGTTGGGGACACTCTTGTTTAATATCTTTATCAATGATCTTGAGAGGGGGTCAAGGGTACCCTCAGTCAGGCTGGTGGCAATCAGGTGGACCACATCGAGTGGGAATGTTGATTTGCTGGAGGGCAGGAAGGCTCTGCAGAGGCATCTGGACAGGCTGGATTTGAGGCCAAGCTGGATCTGAACCTCTGTTCAACAGGGCAAAGTGCTGGGTCCTGCACTTAGATGACAGCAACCCCAGGCAGCATTACAGACTGGGAGCAGAGTGGCTGGGAAGCTGCTCAGTGGAAAAGGACCTGGGGGTGCTGGTGAACAGCAGCTGAACGTGAGCATGGGAAAAGCAGCCCACAGCTTCTGCATTCCCCTTCAGGTGCCTCCATGGGAGCAGGAACTTGTTTGTGCAAGCTTGGGTGAGAGAAGGAGAGGTGAAAGTCCCTGGTCCCTATGCTTTTGGTTAGGGTGGATCTCACCAGTCTTCTGGTTGAATTGGAATTAATAACTGAAAAATATCAAAAGCATTTATTGAACTGTCTTGCCCAAATAGAGGAACACTGAGGTTCTGGAGCATGTCCTGAAAAGGGCAGTGGAACTGATGAGGGGTCTGGAGCACAAGTCTGATGAGGAGTGGCTGAGGGAGCTGGGGGTGTTTAGCCTGGAGAAAAGGAGGCTCAGGGGGATCTTCTCATTCTACAACTGCCTGAAAGGAGAGTGAAATGAAGTTGGGGTCGGTCTCCTCTCTCATGTGAAAAGCAATAGGATGAGAGGAAGCATCAAGTTGCATCAGGGGAGAATTACTTTGGGTATTAGGAAAAATTTCATCACTAAAGGGGTGATCAAGCACTAGGACAGGCTGCCCAGGGAAGTGGTGCAGTCACCATCCCTGGAAGTGTTTGAAAAGCATGCAGATGTGTCAGTTAGGGAAATGCTTTAGTGGTGGACTTGGCAGTGCTGAACTTGATGATCTTAGAGGTTTTTTCCAACCTTAATGATTCTATGAATCTGTGAAAGCTAGCTAAGTCTAAAACACGTCCTGCTGTCCTTCAGCTGCATTCCCACTGCTGGACCACCTCTCCAGGTGGTCACCCTGCTTCAATTTATCCCTCCTGGCCTCTTGTTCTGTCCACAGTGACCATGTGTGGGGTCACATGATGAAGCAGAGCAGTGATACAAATGAAATAAAACTCCACAAAACTGATCTTGTGTGAGGCTGGCAGGAACAGCTCACGGAGGCTGGTTGGGATGCCAGCTGCATAAACTGCCTCAGGGAAAAACAGCTGTGAAACCAAATTTTCTGCCCTGCTGCCAGCCTTGGACTTTCCTCCTGCTTCATCTCATGACAGGGCATGTCTCTGTGCTGTAGTGTTTGATTTAACTGAATGTGGTGAGGGATGGCTGAAGCATGGACTGGCATCCCATCTCCTGCCCTCACTGCAGGGTCTTGTCCCCTCCAGGGGTGGGACAGGCAGCTGCATCCTGAACACGAAACCACTGCGGGGATGCGAGGCAGAGCCTTGCACCTGCAAACACAAGAGAAGAGAGGGGAAGAAAAAACTGAAGCCCACACCAAAAAAAACCCAAGAAAACAAAAACAGAGAAGTTGTGCTCTGCGTTTGTTTTGATTTTTTTTAAAGCATATAATTCAATGTGCTGTGTAGCTGAGATGCACATTCCCCAGCTGTGGTAAGTGGGGTAAAGGTTGAGACATCTTCTCTGGGGAGAGGGGAGGGGTAGTGTGAGCCTGAGTCAGCAGCAAAGGTCACTTGGCCGCCCTGCTTGGCGTGCAGGAGGAGAGGATCTCGTAACTTGGCCAGTGCAGCGTTTGTGTGTCCAGCACAGACAGGGCTCTGGGGCAGCTGTGCACTCCAGGGGGAAACACCAGCTGGGGGGATAGGGCAGCCATGGGCAGCTTCACTGCCTGCTCTGCCTCACAAAGCACTGCTCATTCTTCCTTGCTGCTCCCTTTGCTTTCTCCCTTCCCATGCCCTGACTTCTTGTATCTCTTCAGTTCTGGCATTTAATCTCATCATTGCATGGTTTGTTTTATGGTCTTGGCTCATCTTTCGGTTCCCATTTGGGGTCACTATCACATATGATTAGTCCTAGAGCCTAATGAAGGGGATCAGACATAACTCTAGGGTATGTCTGAGCCATTTAGCGTTTCTGACTGCAAAGATCTGCAGAGAAAGTTCATTTTTAAACTTCCTAAGAAGATAAATTTGAATTTTGGATTGTTTGGGGTGCAAGTAATGGAACTGAAATCTCTCTGGGCGAGGCATACCCTCTGGGGTGTGAAGAATCCCAGGAATAATTATGCAGTGCTGCATGAGTATCATTAGTCTTGAAATAGCTTTTGGTGGATGATCACGTTTTTTGGCATGGCAGAAGCTGGTGTGAAACCTTGAAACCTTAACATTCAGTCTTTATTTAAGAGCACTGTCAGTATGTATTTAATACTGCTTTTGTTATCCAGTCCCACTCTGGGAATGCCAGTCACGGAGATATGAAAAGATTACACAAAGTAAGAACCCCAGAAAAGGGTGCTTTTTTGGGGGCTGTTTAAGGCCCCACTCTTTCACTCTACTAAGAGAGGATGGGTCTGCAAGGGCTTGTGTGTTGGAGCAAGGTGAAGTCAGAGCATCCTTAGGACACCTCCAGCTGCTGCTGTTTGGTGGCACTGTGTCCCTGACCCAGGTGCAGTGACCCGCTTGAAGTGACACGTCTATGCAGTGACTCAGCTGTGTTCCTACTAACCATCTGCTGATGTGATGCAGCTCATTAGTCACTAATTGGTGTGGTTACCCTTTTTTAGGCTGTTGGAAAGGCCAAGGGCCACATAGATGTGAAGCAGCTGAGTCAGTCTTGTACTTCTTTTGCCCTCAGGTCCACCAGACTCTTGGTGGTGCTTGGAGAGCTGTTTCAATGTTCCCTGCCAGGCAGAAACAGACTGTCTCAGCTTTATCTTGTGTTCTCTGATTGTTTGACTATAAGCCTATCACAGCTGTTTGGTGGGACTGGAGTCTGTAGCTGGAACCTTTTGATGTGTGTTGCAATGAACTCTCCAGAGGAAGGACCTTTAGAGGCACTGGGAGACAGCACCCTGCCTTTGGACTGAGCATGAGAAGCTGGTTTCACCCAGCCTGCATTTTGCTGCCTTCATCAGCTCTGTAAGAATCTTCTAAGCAATCTGGGGATTTACTGAGGATAGCACTTTCATAATACATTATTCACCCCATTCCCCACCCATCTGCCCCATACTTCTGCTACACTTACCGTCTTTGACTCTACCACCTCATTCTTTACCTAATCTGTAGGTACTGGTGGGTTAGGTACTGATGTGGTGGTTTTGCCTTACACGGTATCTGAACTGATGGTGTGTAAATCTGTCTCTTTTCTGATAGCTTGAGGACAGGGCTTGAAGCCATATGTAATACCTGGATCCTCCTGAACATAGCTGGATTTGGACACTGTCCTTTGCTTCCTTGTCTCTGGGTTTTTCTTTCTGCCTGAAGTCCCCAGCTGCATCTCCTCTGGCCGTTGTTGCTTTCCTGGGAGGTTACAGACCCCTTTTCTGGGCCCAGCATTGGCAGCAGTCCTTGGGAGCCCTGGAGATGGAGGTGTGGCTGCTCATCCCTCATGACTTGCTCAGCTGCAGCAAATGCATTTGTCAGCACCGCAGTTCTGCATTTGTCTGGTCCTCCCCGTGCTGTGAGTGGCTTAGGAAGCCGTGTGGATCTTCCCCTGTGTAGGAAGGGGGAAGATCCTGCCCATCTCCTGTGACATTGCTGCAATATCAGTCTCTGCATCCTGCCAAGGAGCTTGGATTTGGGGCATGGAGTGTGCTGGATAATTCTTAAGTTCCACTCTGTTCACTTCCCATTTGAGCAACCTAAAGATTCCTCACAAAACTAAAGAAAGTTATCAGAGTAGTAATATTCCTAATAACATATATTATTTCTTCTCTTCTAAAAATCTCTTGTACTTCAGCTAAACTGTTACCCTACTTTTCTCTACACTTCTAGCACATGAGCTCTTTCTGTTTTTAAGGCAAGCACTGCTGCTCTTGTTTTCACATGAAGTCCCCTACCCGCTCTGCCCTCATGTGTGCCCAAGCCCTGCACTGTGTGCACCCAGTGTGCTCCTGAAGGAGCTCATGGTGGGGTTTGGGATATTTCCCTAGCAGGAGAAAATTATGTGATCCCTCAGACAATGTGACCAAGTCCATGCTGTCCTTTGGAGCTGATGTAGTTAAAAGCAAAACAAACATTTGGGAACATCTAGGAATCAGTGTCTCAGGTTTGTGGAACGCTGCTTGGAAAGCTGAAAACCCAACATCTCTAACTTGTGGGGAGCCAGGTGAGACCACATGAGGACCAAAATGGGACCAAGGTTTCACAGCAGCTGACTTTGACTACGTGGATGCCCCAGCCCAGAGTGAAAAGTGCTCTTCACCCTTATCTAAGGAGCCATGTGTGTGCCAAGAGACCTTCGTTCTGAATATTTGGAGTAATAAAGTTCAGCAGGGATAAAAGGGCATGTCCCCACTGACGGTTCACACAGCATTGTGCTCTCTGTCTCTCTCGCAGCTGCGTAAATGAGTATGGAAGATTATGATTTCCTCTTCAAAATTGTTTTAATCGGCAACGCCGGGGTGGGGAAGACCTGCTTAGTCCGTCGCTTCACTCAGGTAAGGCTGGCCACCTCTTGGATTGTGGAGTGTTGGGATGGGGACAGCACTGGTGTGGGAGTGTAGAGCCTGTGGCTCTGTGCTGAGGGCTCTGCCAGTGTCACAGCTCCAGAGCGTTCTGTTGTTCACACGCGTGGTGCACACATCACATACAGTGACATACTGGCACAAGCAGAGCACCTGTACCTTATGCTGCACCTGGCCGTGTTCTGGAGCTTGTGCTGCAGGAAACCTCATTCCTCTCTGAAGGTGGAAAGTCCCCTCTGAAAGCCACTGGGACAATTCTTCCTGTTTTGGTGGTGCTCTGGGCCAATTAAAACACCAACACATCTCCTGGTCTCTTCCCCAGCCTTTGCTGCACAAAGGGCTCCCTGTTATTTGTCATTAGAAACTCAATAATCTGGGTCCTGAGCTGTCAGTCCAGTGCCTTTTGTTGTGGCAGAACAGCCTCTGTGATCCAGGGCAAGGGAAGACTTTGGATGATGCATCGTAAAGCACAAGTTGTGGGGTTTTGGTTGCACTCTCCACTAGAAATTGTAGGCAGTTTTCCCCTTCACTGTTAATTTTAGTTTTGAAGCTATAGTGACTTCAGATGCTCTCCAAAAACATGTGGCAGTCAGTGGCAATAAGACTAGTCATACCGAAAAGCTTAACAGCAAAAATCTTTAGCAACTTCTGCTGTTTGGCAGCACAGCTGCTGTAGGGGATGGATGTGCCCCAAAATCAGCATGATTTGGTAGACCAGAAATCAAAAAGGTCTCATTTTGTTTGCTGCTGCTCCTTTCTGGCGGTGCTGCAATCAAATGCCACCAGCATTGCGCTGTCCCTTGCCATTGCTGTGGCACTGGTGATGGCTGCCTCCGTGCTTCGCTCCTGAAATGCTGTGCAGAGATGTGACCCCACTGTGGAGAGCTGCCAGAAATGCCTGTTGGTGCCAGAGGGTACTATGGAGGGAAAAGGGAAGGTGTGAGGTTGCGAAAGGTTGCAAATGCATCTCATCCCACACAGATGTTCACACATTTTTCAATGCATTGGGAAGTAGGATGGAAGGTCCTCACCCTTCCTCTGCTTCTTCCAACTGTATAGAAGGGCTTTCCCCCTCTCTTTTTTCCTCCTTTTCTTTTTCTGTGTTCCTACCTCTCAAGTCAATGACTTGCTGCACAACTAGGGATGTATAAGGCAGGGAAAACACAACAGGGGTGAATTTACGGTAACCTTCATGCTGGGGAAATGTCACACTCTAAATGTGATGGAAGTAAGTGTAATGGGAAGGGGAATGGATGAATGGTTTTGAAGATGGAAAAAAGTGAGGATTGGCACCCAGTGAGACTTTTGTAGAAATATGTTTAATCTAACTCTTGTTTTATTCCAGGGCCTTTTCCCACCAGGGCAAGGAGCTACGATTGGGGTTGACTTTATGATTAAAACTGTGGAGATAAACGGTGAAAAAGTAAAGGTAGGAGCCCGATGATGTAAAGTGTAAATTCATGTGGCAGTACCATTGCTGAGGTTTCTTGCTGCAGCCCTTCCACTGCTGGAAGACACTCAGGGAAGGTCAGGGCTGTCTGGCATGGCCTGGGGAATGCAGGGTCTAACAATCTGGGTGCCCCTCTACACCATTACTATCAGGATTGTAAAAGTGAACCTACTGGAGGGGAGGAAATGGAACAGGGAGACCTTGCAAAATGGTTATCCTTGCTTAGGAGACAGTAAGGTCACGCCTGTCTTGGATTGAGGAAGCCCAGAGAAGCATTTCAGTGCAGCCTCTGCTCACTGTGTTTCTAGTAAGCAGAAATTTGTTGCATCCACTGGGATGTGCTTCAGGAAAATCTTCTCCTGTGAGCTCCCAAGATGGCCACTGGGGAGAGCAGACGTCTGGACTTGTGTGCTTCTGCACAACGAAGGCTCTTCTTCCACTTCTGCCAAGGTACAGATTTGGGAGAAGCAGAGCTGATCACAGTACTTGTGTTTCAGCCAACAGGTTGAGCTGCAAAGGGCAAAGTTGTACATATTTTTAACTCTTTCACCCTCTAAAATAGGGTGGAAGCCATTTCTGGAAAACTGTCCTTGTCCTGAGCTGACTCCCAAACTGAGCCTGAACATCACTTGGCAGAGAGCTACTTTGCCTGGGCCAAAACACACAAAGCATGAGAATGGAGACCAATCTCATGCTTTAATGGGGTCCGTGGTTGGGTTCCACAGCCCAGAAATGTTGGCTGCTACCATTTTGTTCATTAGTAGAGACTTCACCTGAGCTGCTGTGTATCTGAGATGAGAAAAAAGTACAGTTATTTGAGCCTCTAAGGTCAAGGTATCCATGGTCCCTGAGCTGCTCCTGGATTTACTCTGCATGCAGAGAATTCAAGGGCATCAAAATGAAACCCAGGAGTTTTCCCCTTACTGTCTTTATCAAACCCAATAGTGAGCAAATGCAAGAGTGGCTGGGTGTGACACTGAGACCTCTTTTCAAGCTTAAGTGATGGGATGGAAACAGTGAATTTGGGCAGGTTTTCAGCCCTGTTTTTTTTTTTTTTTTTTTAACCTGTACCACAGCACCACAGAGGAGTTTTAAGAAGAAAATGGGGTGTTGTGTTGCTAGGTTTAGGGCATGTTTTAAGAGCCGTGGTCATGTCAGCAAGCTGCGACTCCGCTGTGTGAGGAGCTTACAGACCTATGGGAAGAGGTCTCCTGCTGCACCAGGAGACCTTCCCACCTGGGCAGGTGAAGGACAGGAGGTAGAAAATCCTTCACCTGATAAAGACCAGGTTTATATTTAGCATGTGGCTGTGCAAGTGGGCCAGAGCAGCAGGCAGGGAAGCAGGGAGGAGCACGTGTGGCCCAGGAGGTGCTGGTGCTCAGCTTGCTGGTTGTGATGCTCATTAGCAGGGCTGGCCAGGACATGAATGCTGCTTGTCCCAAGCTCCTCAGACAGCAGAGATGTTTCTCTCAGCCAAAAGCAGCTCTAGTGAAGCAACTCGGAGGATCTGAGGTGGTAAATGGTGTCATCACTGTGCTGGAGGTGTAATTTGTTCAAATCAGTGGCCTCAAGATTGTCTTGGTCATTAGAGGGAGAAAAGCAGTCCCAAGGGACATGAATCCCATCCATTTCAGATACCTCTGCTTTTCAAGCATCTGGTTTGCTGTCAAATTCTACTGGAGCCTTTAGAACATCACCAGTATATGACGTCTGGGATTTATACTGGTGATGTTACCTCAGGATCTGCTGCGTTTGAAGTGTTGCTCCTGTGGTATAATCCTGTTTTAAGACTAATTTGGACTGAGGGTGTAAAGTTCTTAAGAGAATACTGCAAATAGTTGTGCCAGTATGAGATGTCTCAGGGGCAAGGACAGTTCAGGGAAGCTCTGCAAGCTAAATGAAAAGTCTCTGCTGCCCCACAAATATCTGATGAATGCACAAGTGTTCTCTCTGAATCACCTTGGGGCAAGACCATGTGTCACAGAGCCTTAGCAAGTGCTAGCTGGTGTATCTGCTATATTTCACGTGGCCAATACTGGGTTTTAAAGTCCCTCTCCTGCCCTCACCAGTGCAATAAATCAGAGTTGCAGTGACCAAGCCTTGGCGGCAACTTGGCAGGATACATTTGGGCATTGGAATGAGCCTTTTGGAGTCTGGAAGCCAAACAGATTTCTTTCAGTGGTCTTGTACACGAAACTTTTTGAGTAAGCAGTGCTTGTGAGAATAAACATTTAATGAGAGGGGAAAGCAGGGATGAGTCAGAGAACAGAGCTGCACTGGCTGTTAGCTCATTTAGCAGTGCCCAAGCCATGACTCTCTTGCCTCTGTGCTGGGCAGCCTCCCCTGAATGTCTGCTGGGATCCAGAATGAGGAAGCAGAGCTGTTTACCAAAAGAGTTTTCAGATTTGAAAATAAATTATGGATTTCTGGGGAAAAGTATTTTCCAGCTTTCAAGATAGCATTATAAACTCAGTGGAGAGGGACTCATTAGTATGAAAGCTGTGTGCAAGCTTTTCCAGATATGAAAAGCTACCAAAGCTCACTGCCCAATGAGCTGAGAGAGCACTGTGCAGTTGTGAGGGGATTCTGATCTGCCTGGCTTCTTCCAATAAACTCCAAAAATGCTCTGGATAACTGCAACCAGCTCCATGAGCTAGAGGAAAGACATTCTTATTCCTTCTTGGGAATGGACGCTGCTGTTTTTAGACATCAGAGGTGGAAGAAATGATTTTCTCTCTCCAGCCCCTCCAGGCTGGCAGTTCTGCCCACTGCAGAGGGAGATGCTAGGAGTTGCATGGAAGCCGACAGACCTGCAGCTTCCAGTGCCAGCTGACTTTGTGCCTTGCATTTCAATCCACAAGTGCAGGAACAGAAACAAATAATGCTGGGGGAAGGAAAGCCAAAGGGAGAAGAGCAAAGTGCTTTCCCAGCCTTTACCCTGAAGGGTTTTTTTTAAGGTCAAAATGGTGCTGCTATCAAATAAAAAGAAATTAACTCTTTTTTTTTTTTTTTTTTCCCCTTTTCCCACCCTTCCTTGCTGTGGCCAAAGCTGCAGATCTGGGACACGGCAGGGCAGGAGCGGTTCCGGTCCATCACGCAGAGCTACTACCGCAGCGCCAACGCGCTGATCCTCACCTATGACATCACCTGCGAGGAGTCCTTCCGCTGCCTGCCCGAGTGGCTGCGCGAGATCGAGCAGTACGCCAGCAACAAGGTCATCACCGTGCTCGTGGGTAAGGCACCGCCGCCTGAGGGGGGCTGCAAGGGCCCTGGGCCCGGCGCTGGGACCTTTCCCTCTGCAGACGGTCCCACGGTGCCACCTCCTGCAGTGTGGCCGTGCTGTGGGTCTGTGACACAGGGCCTCCGGGAGGGTCACGCACGGCTTTGGCCAGCTCAGACTGCCAGTGCCACGCGCAGCTGGGGGAGATAACCTGGAGCTCAGCACTAGGGCAGAACCTCCGTGGAGCCGGAGCACCACAGTGCCCACTGGCTTACCTCGAGGTGGAGGTTAGAGAGGGAGGCCAAGGACTTGAGTTCTGACAGAGTTTATTCCCGAAACAGTTGAAGCTTCGAGGACCGTGACAGGCGAGATCCCAGGGTTTAAATCCAGGGGAGGATCTTAGGGCGGGGACAAAGCTTTGACCAATAGGAAAAGAACAGGGGAGGACGTACAGAAGTGAATGGCACACAGGGAACCAATAATGAACAACGAGGGGAGGTTACAACTCAGGTAAACCAATGACAGCTCGAATTGAACAGACCTTTCCAGAACAAGGGGATGGTGCAACAAGGATTGGCACGGAAGGGTTGGGAAACAGGGGAAGGGTTAAAGAGACTGACAGCTTAGAAGGCAGTGACGGCTGGGGAAATGTCCATTGTAACCAGGGAGGAACAGAAGGAAAAACCATTACAATTAAAAACCAAACCACTGCAGGTCTGAGGCTGCTGTGTGCAGAGGGGGATGGATGCTTCCCACCACTCGGTGCCATAAGGGACTGAAGTGTAGATGGTGCAGCTACCACCGAGTGAGGAACAGAGCAGTTCCCCTCGAGACCCCAAGCTCAGATCTCCACTAATAAGTGAAGACCTGCTCGAGCTGATGATGTCTGTAGCTTGCTATAGTCCGTAGGTGTGGGACAACCAGTCCTGCCTTAAGTGGTCAGGATTTGGGAACCACATCAGTTGTGGGGATCATAGCATTCATAGATGGGGCAGAGCTGGAAAACTGGATGTTCTTGCATGGATTTTAGGGAGACTAAAAATAAACAACTGAATGTTATATTAATCTGTAGAGCTTCAACTCAAGGCGAAACAGACCTCAGGCCATCTGTCTGCTGTGAGCAAGGGGAAGGTTATTTTGCCTACCAGTGCTTTTCCATGCTCTGCTTTCAGCATCTCATAGTTGGAACTTGGCTTTTAAAGGTCCAAGAATATATAAAGAGCAGTGGAAAAATAACTTGGGAAAAGCTAAAAAGTTTCATGCTACAGTATCACCTTCAATAGTTTGCTATTTAAATGAAAAAATCTAGGTCATTGAAAGAGGTGTCTAAAAGTGTTTTAAAGGAGAAAAAAAAATCTTTCGAGTTCGACATGCCCCAGTGCTACTTCAAGTGAACTGTGGGGTTTATAGAGCTTCCATACAAGAAACTCATACTCCGTGAGTGTGGCTTGGATACAAATGGTGCAGAATTAATTAATAAATGACTAACAAGGTACATCAGTTTTTTCAGTGAACATTAAGTTAATTGCAAGCATCTACAGCACAACATATAAATCATATTTTAGTCATAAAACACCCTTTGAAGAATGTGACGCCCATAAATCACTTGTGTTGAATGATAATCTGTTTAGAAGGGTAACTTCAGTGCATTCAGTGGGTCCAAGACACTGCTTTATTGGGAAGGGAGATCTTTGATGAAGGGAAGGCAATGAGGGAAGGCTTGCTGGTGGAAACACCACCTTTTCCTCCCACAAGCTCTCACAAAATTGCTAGTAGGATTGGGGCCAGGAGAGCTTTCCTCCTCAACATGCTGAGTCTGTGAAGAGAGTGTCCTGATGTTGCAGGTCCTGGTCTGTTACCTTCCTTGTAAGATTAATGTACAGCAGAAACATCACATTTGAAGTTAAGTGGCTAGCAATAGTGTATAATCGTATCAGATGCTCGCTTGAGGCTTTAATCAACTCTCTGCTAGACAGATCATTCTGAACCAAAGGGTTGGTTTCTCACCCCACCTCACTCTGCAAGTGCCCCCCAAGCCCATCCCTCTTCCAGGCTCCACAGCCAAATCCTATTCTGGAGTATTGAAATAGGGAACCTTTCTTCCACGCCAGGCTTTTTAAAAAGCTCTGATGAATATCACATTTAGTGCCTCATATGCTATAATTGACATTTTAAGTGCTCCTCAGAGCAAGCACAGGAGATTTTTCAATAGATGTTAGCATGGAAATCCTTTAATGTTGGTTGATAGCAGCAAACAGATGCACTGGTGCTAAATTAAAGCAAACTGGCTTGGATGTTCACAGGGCATATTTCATTACATGAGCTGATATTAAATGGACTCTGGTGTTTCAGGAAATTCATTATTTGGAGGGCAGAACAAGCACTAGAGGTTACATATCCAAACCACTGCCCATTACATATATTGAACCAAATTCATTTATCCTTTATAGACCTCAGTTTCTCTTGGTTTTGAAATCAAATTAACTCCTTTTCTAAAATATTTTATCAATGCAGGTAATAAGATTGATTTAGCTGATAAGAGGGAAGTCTCCCAGCAAAGAGCTGCAGAGTTTTCTGAAGCACAGGACATGTACTATCTGGAAACATCAGCAAAAGAGTCGGATAATGTGGAAAAACTCTTCCTGGACTTGGCCTGCCGGTTGATCAGCGAGGCACGACAGAACACCCTTGTGAACAATGTCTCATCCCCCTTACCAGGAGAGGGGAAAAGTATCAGCTACTTGACTTGCTGTAATTTTAATTAAAGAGCCGGCATGTGATTGCCCCTTCTGCCATGGGCCAAGTGGATTTTTCTTTTCTATGCTGGGATTTATCTCCTTGAAGGAATTCCTGCCAATCTGACCCATCTGGCTTACTCAGAGTCAGGTTACAGTCCTGGAAACATGGCAGGCTGATGGCTCCAGCTGCATGGCAATGTAGCAGAATACAACAGGGTTTGAATTTCATTTTTTCTTGCAGTCTGTGGAGCAGGTCAGAAAAGGAAGAGTTGCACAAATGCTTCATGTAATGCAGAACATGAGCTGTTTTGTTTCCTTCTGTGGGAGAGTAGACCAGCCTTTCTTGAAGATACTGAAGACATCAAAATCCCTCTTACAGAACAATGTGGTGATCCTTTTTAAAGTAAAACAAAGTGAGAAGAAACGCAACAATGAACGCTGACTTTGGACTTCCCTGGCCATCTTCTGGGCTGTCAGCAAGCTCTTAGGACGTGTACATAACATCTGCCCCTGCCTCTTCGTTGAGGACTCTGGTGTTTGATTTATGTCTCTCATCTACAGGCACTTTCATGAACGTGGAATAAACAAAGAAGTTACATTTAGCAGCATATTCAAGATTGAAGAAGACATGGATACGGCTCAGTTGCTCTCTTTGGTGCTAGCAGTTCAGCAAATACTCCATAGGCCAAACGTAGTCTTACCACATTACTGTCTTCTGAATGTGTAACTTAGACTGGTTAGGAAAAAAAAACCACTAATAAGCACTGTTCATAAAAATAAAAAATCTCATTACCTCTTTTTCTAGGCCTGAACATAGTGGGAATGGACTGTGTGCTTCTTTGATATCCATCCAACAAAGGATGAAAAGACTTTCTGGAAATAAAAATGAATAAATAAATTTAACCATTCCTCCTCTAATTAGTCATGTCCTGATGTAAAAGCCTCGGGAAGGATTACTGGTGGACTTGGCAAAAGTGCACCAGACATGACCAAAGTCTTGTGCGTGCGTGGATGGCGTATTAAGGGTTCAGAGGAGGCACAGTCTGAACTGGCAGTCTGCAATGTGTCCAGCTGAAAAACAAAGCCTGTAGATGACAGCTCTTGTTGGAAGGCAGGAGTACAAATTTGTAGAGGGTTTGTTTTGATGGTAAATGGAAATAACAATGGGTTACAAGTGGTGTCCTTCCATGTCTGCTCCATCCAGCTCTCACCTTGTGGAACTGCTCTCAAAGGTGCTCTTAAAGGTCTCTTCTTGGCATCTGGTCACTCTGCTAGGGTAGCTTTTAGGTTCAAGGCTGTAGAGTCATTTTATTTACCTGATGCTTTGTACCCTTAATCCCAAACTCTGGTACATCTGACTATTTAGGCAATTTCTTCCTACAGAACCTCTGAAGTGGAAGCACCCTGGAGTTAGTGATGTTATCCACCTCTAGTGCCATACAATGCATTGCAAATTTACTTGTTGGCATGGAAGCAAAATCAGAAGATAGTGAATGCGCACATAAACAATTATATTTAGGAGTTTGACTTCAATTTAGCTAATCTGGATAAGTCTCTCCTGGTCATTACATGGCTGTGATATGCTGCAATTTAGAGTTAATCAATTTAATATTATTTGGCTTTTACTGAAGATTATAACAGAGCTTTTGTATTGACATTAAAAGCTGCCAGTAAGTATTCCTTGGGAAAAAAAAGGTGATTAAAAAAAGACACATTTTGAAATGTTTTTTTTTTTTTTTTCCTTGAAAGATTTCTTTGGGCTGTATCATGTTGTGCCTTTGATACATAATGGAGAGCTGACTCTGTCAGAGAGAGGGGGTATTGGTTTGTCATATGGCCATTTTTAATATTTTCTTGCTATTTTTAAGTCATTTTTATGACTAGTGGTATAAGGAAGATGTAGAAGTTGTGGTATGAAGCTTCTTTGTCATTTAGGTAACATTTAACGAAGAGCTTCTGTAAGTGTGAGATGTTGGGGAACACGTCATCTGCTGCTCTGCTCTGGTCCATTTCAGTCTCTCTGCATGTTGTAATCCGGAGGATTTGGAAATGTGTGGGACTTGGTGGCTTCTGCGGTGCTGGACCACGTGATACAGCCTGTGCTGAAGAGCAGTCTCTTCTTGAGCATTCCCTAAATTGCCAAATGCAGCTTTGTTTGAGCTTGTGAAGAGTGCCCAACTCCAAGACAGCTGATTCTGCACAGCTCTTAGGTAGTTCTTTAGAGCTGGGTTCAGAGTGTTCCATGGCAGGTAACACTCAAGTTAAAAATCAATACCATGTGTATTTATTTGTAGTAGCTCTTACTCCCCAAAACTGGACCAGTCAGCACATAGTTGGTAACAAATAGGGCAGGGTTCTCTGATCAGCTTAAATAAGGAGGAAGGAGACTGCCCAGTAAAACATCCATGGGTTACTCAGCCTGGTTTCCAAAAAGATCAAAGCTGGGCAGCTACTCTTCATCCCTGCCAAGTAGCACTATAAATGCATTTTAAAGTGCTCCTTGCATCACTTCTGGAGCTGGAACATGACTGAACAAACTGAGCTGGTCAAATAGCAGAAACTGCTAACTTTATTTTCCTGGATATGTACTTTGAGATTTTTAGAAGCCTAAATCTTTTCCCAGTGCTTTCCTAATCTGTAGGTGACTGTTTTGGAGACCAGCTGCCTACTAGCAACCTCAAAGCACTGGTTCTTTTTACTGTTAGTGTAATAATCTTTGTCTAAGGACTCCATCTCCAGACAGTGATGTGCTTTTGTGGCAGGGTGGAGTGCTGTGGTTGGGCTGATGTTCAAGTGAATGACCTGACTTCTCCAGTCAAATTTGAACTGATTCCTTTCAGTGTTTATTCTGTGTAGACTTCAAAAGTTGGAAGGAGACAACGGTGGTGTGTGCAATTCTTTTTACACAGTCATAAACCAAAGCTGTGGTTTGAGACTCACCTCTCTGCTGTTTGCAAACATGCCTCTTGTTGAAGAAGTGGTGTTATATTGTAGTAACTCCTTTACTGGAGTTACTTTTGTACATCCCTGAATATCTCTGTAGTGCATACAGCCAAACTTTCCTTGTAGCACTGAGGGCTTATCTCCTGTTCTACAGCCTGATTCAAAGCTGAAAGCCTCCCAGCTGGAAGAGGAACTTTATCAACTGCAGAATCCTGAAAAATAAAAAAATCCCAATCGTATGATAATCAACTCTCCGACTAAACACCTTGCTAGAATTTTGAGAGAACTGTCAGTAAAAGCCTTGTAATGCTTGCTGGATAAAGTATCCAAAACCCATGCAGAATTGATATAATGGGGCCAAACTTGATTGGGAATGTTCTCTACTATCATGAGAGCCAAACTTTTAGTGTGCTTGCTGGATTTGAATGTATTTTGAGGGTGATATATTCACAGCCATGGAGTAATCTTATTTCTGTCTGAATGTTAATTTTTGTAGTTGCCTGTAAGGAGACCATTTCGTGACATTTTTCGCACAATGTTTATGCCCAAGCAGAAGTCAATGCTGGATGATCAACAGATGTTTGCTTAATCTAGCAAACCTGTTTGCAGAGATTAATAGAAGCATCTCTGAAAGCTGGATGGTCTAAACTCTGATTTCCAATGGGAGCCACCAATTCAGTCAGGCTGATCTTGAGTGAACCACCAAAACTTCAGTGCTTCAGATCACTGGATATGAAGTACTTGCTGTGAAGCTTTGCATTGTGTGTTGACACTGAGAATTTGCTGAGGCAAGTCATGGCTCCCTTCTGTCCATATTTGTGTTCCTCCATGAAAGTGTTATGGGACTAAAAACCCAAATCAAAAAAAAACCCCTTCAGTTCAAAGAAATAAGATGGAAAAAGTGAAATTATGGGCTCTGTAAAGAAAGGGGATGCTGGGTGCCTCTTCCTACCTCAAACCCTGAAGTCTTGATTTGACCTCCAGGTAAGCTGTTTGAGCATGCAGTCAGATATGCGTTTGTGCTGAATGCTAAATGGCTCCGTGATCATTATTTAATGAAAACCACACACGACAAATTGTCAGGCAAGATACTTTGTTCTTTGCTGTAGAAACGGCCGTTAAAATCTGTCAGCCTGCTGGTGCTGTTTGTGTTTTTTTGGAGATGGCTGTGTTGGTAACAGTTGGCTCCTGCTAGTCTGGGTTTAGCAGTTAATGGCTATCGAATTCCTTCAGCATCAGTAACAACAGCAGCAGACTGGGGCTGACACAGGAGACAGTGATTTGAAAAGAGGGAAAGTCGAAGTTAGTGATGCAGAAGCACGGTGGGTGCACACACATGGGCCAACAGGCTTTCCAGAGCTTTTGCTGACAAGGGATGCAATTAGTTAGAGTCAAATCCACTGGGTTTTGCCTTGTTTGTTATCCCTAAGGACTGCTGTTTGTTCAGCTGCTTTTCCACTTGTCTTCTCTTTCCAGTGTGAAGGACTGTCTGTAAATCAGGTTGAAATGTTGAGCTGGCATGATTCCTGCAGTCAGAGACTGAATTCAGTTGGAAAACAGGTGAAATTCTCCAGCTCTTGAAACAGGCTGAATAAACATGCAGGATAACAAACTGCCCTTTGGGAACCTGTGGTGCCCTCAGGGTCAGACGTGGCTGGAGACACTATCACAGAAACCCTCTCCTGGCTGTGGGGCAGAATGAATGCTACAGCCATTTCTGCAATGGAAAGGTGACTCTCTGGAGTAGAAAATGCAAGAGATGGTTCCACATGCTCAGGACTTTCTCCATCCCATCCTCTTTTAAAATTGTATCTCTGGATTAGATTTTGATTGCTCTGGGCTTTTGTAAAGGTTTGCTTTGAAATTAAGTCTGAAATTCTGCATTCTTTTAGTGTCAAAGCACCCAATATCCTTATGTGATTGGCTCCTACCAACCCTACCAACAAAGTCTTTTTTTGCATTAATTCTGTTAGGAAAAGGTGTTTCTAGAGGATACTTTGTGAATTCTCAGTGAGCAAGTATGAAACTCTCTGTCCTTTTTTAAATGTCTCTGTACATAAAGGCTCAACAGAAAACCTTGTGGAGCCAAAGGAAATACTCTAATCAATTCTAGTAGTGAAAACCATCTTAAATCAAAATAATTTCTCCCTTTTTTATATAAACTTTATTATCTCAACAAACTTGGGATTTGGCATCAACCTTTTTCGTTGGATCAGTTCTGTCCTCTTGTTGCTGTGGGTAATAATTTTGTAGCTGCTGTTCAAGGATCCTCATTTTAAAGGACAGTCTTGTCTTATGATGATGAATGGTGGGGAAACAATAGCTTGATTTCTTACAAGCAAGAAGTGCATCCTAAGCAGAGCAGCCTCAACTGGAACTGGTGATGTCTTTAACTAAATGTACCATAAGTGTTACTGATCTCACATTAGCCTCAGTTTAGGATTTGTCTTGGCTGGGAAAGCAGACAGCAGGGTAGTCCTGCTGACCATGGGCTCCCAAAGCAGCAGGCTGCCTTGCTCTGACTTTCCCCTCTCATCACCACCTCACTCACCTGATCCAAAGTTGCCTTTGCTGTACTGAACCATATCCAGCTGGGTTAGATCACGAGCTGTCGTCACTCACAGATGCCATCACAACCTTTCCCCTCATGTGAAGGAGCTGAACTTGAACCAGAAATAAAAACTATGCCATGTGAGTCACAGGTGTGTGTTTCTTTCTGAGCCAGAGAAAAACCTCATCTCTAAAGCTTGCTCCTTCAAATACAGTCAATGGGATAACTGGAGGAAGATAACCCAGACAGAGCAGAAAAGGAGGTGGCAATGAGTGTAGTTTAGGCTGTAAGTGTTGTCAGTGAAAAATTAGACTGGTTTTAGGAGCACAGCCAGGGTCAACTGCTCATCTTACCTGTCTGGATGAACAGGAGTTGGGTTTACAATACTCGGAGATGGTCTCTGTTTTCACAGTAATAACTTGCAATTAGGACTTGGTGGATGTGACCACATTTTTTGAACAAGTTATCCTTTTCCAGTAAGCTCAGAAGATAATTTCAGCTCTGGTTAGTGCTACAATAATACTCAAAAACAGATGCCAATTTTACATTTGCACCTTTGCTTTTTCCTCTTCTGTTTATCTTGGGGTAACATTCTCAAGGACATGCACACTCGTGAGTACACAGTGGTGGTGCCCCTGGCGAGCATTTGCTGAATGCCTGGTCCTCAGAAAAATGGCGTGGCCAAAACCTGTGTCAGTCATGGTTTTAGCTGTGCACGGTTCCCTGGGGGCAGAGGGGATGTTAAAAGTAATCTTATGCTTTCATGGGCAGCAGTCAAGGGCTCTGGAGTGTCTGGTGTCACATGAATGCAAACCTCGGCACTTCTCAAAGCTTGATTCCTCTAGTACCTCTCATCAGTGAATCTTCTCTAATTACTGCTCATGCCTCAAGCACTGTGGAGGGATGATCTGCTTGCACGAACCACTGGATCAGACTCCTGCTCTAGTTAGAAAGAAGAGCATCAGAGGCTCATTTTCTGTGCCACCTTCTGTGCTTCTTACTATGGACATGAAGTTAATAACTCAGTAGGCCCCTTCCAGCCAGGACACCTGTAAGGAATATTTCCCTTCTTACAGGAACAACAGAAGAGATTCAGACATTAAGAATTTATGGGAGTTTGGTGCAAATGAGTTGCTCTCTAGTGAGTAGGTGGGTGCTGCTCTCCATCCAGCAGGACTTGGGGCAGTGTGCAGGAGGAGCTGTTGCTGGGGGCATGCTGTGGATGTCTCCAAGGGCTGGGGTTGCATCACTGGCATGGAGCTTTAGTAAAAGCAGTGTCCTGCAGTGTCCCAGCAGCTGAGTCTTTGCAGAAGGGCAAGCAGAGGAGAGGGAATGCCAGTTTTGCATTTTAATAGAGGAGGAATAAAATACTTGGTCTATGGTGGGGAGAGCTGGTATGATTTCAGGCACTGCCATTGCCTCAGCTCTTGCAGACTGTTGGGGAAGAAACTCACCCCCCCACACAGAGCCAGCACTGAAGGGGGAAAAACTAACTTCTGAAGCCAACATTTTAGTGGAGAAAAGGCCCTCTAATGAGAGTAGGGAGCAAGCCCAGTGCTTGTTACTATGCTGATTGGGAGTGACAAGTATATCTCTGGATATTAAGGAAGTAGTTTTAAATATGCCATAGTTTTTAGCATAATAAGATGCACTGCAGATATGTCACATCCATTTTATTCTCCACAGCTGTTTACAAAAGGAAAAAAAACCACAAACCCCTGAGATTGGAGCAGCTGCAGTCACTCAGCTGTCAATATGGGACAAGGCTCTTTCTGCTCTTTTATTTCCACTTCACTCTGTTCTGCTGCACATATTTGGCTGTTCTGTGAATTTGCAGATCATGAGATTTTTTTTCAAACCGCTTTTGATCTATACAGAAAGACTCACCCAGTTCTCATTTGAATTCATTAATACTTTGAGTAGGCATTTTAATTTTATGTTTACTGGCTTGTTTCCCTTTGTAATGTTATCTAACTGACAAGTTTGTCGTGCTCTGCATTACCTTTAGACTTTTGAATCTAAAACATTTCCTCTTTCCTGAAAGCTATGATAATTTTTAGAGATGCTACAAAGGCATCTTCATTTCCTCAGGAGAAAACCTGAATTACCCTCAGCTTTGATTAGTAGCAAATCAACATTGAAGCACGTAATTTCTTTTACAGCATGAACAAAGTATATTTTATACCATCAACTATAGTTTGAATTGCAGTTTAAACATCTGCTTAAGCACTAACAGCAGCATTTTGTTTGTGATTTCCCTGCCAGGGGAGTCACAGCATTAAAGGAATTTTCTGTGTTGGAGTTTTTCCCACAAAGGTCTGCTGTCTTTTCCCCAACAATTGTGAATTTAGCACAATGTACAGAATTGTAGCAAGAACTCTGGTTCCTAAACATTTGGCCAGAAGGATGAGGAGAGGATGAGGTTTTTGTTGATCAAGCACAACCATGTCAGTGGAAAAAATGCACTACAACTGGTCAGACAATTGCACTACAGACTCACTGGTGGGGTAGTGCTGTCTTTGGGGAGGGCATAGGTGTTAGCAAATCAACAAATCGTGAGTCAGTCACTGTCAGAAGCATTTGGCTTGTCTCTTCTTTATGTTCGTGTGGTCACGTGTGGTACGGCAGGCTTGAGAAAGGAGGGTATTTTGGATGACCAGGATGATGAATGTATGATGCTTCACATTTATTTGTAATGCCCTTTTTATACTTAGAAATTGCTTACATGTGTATCTGTATGTAAATAAATGTTTAATCCTTTCCACTTGGTGTTTAAAGTGTTTGATTTATTTGGTTTTTGATTTGGACTGCAAAGCAAAGTTGCCTTAAATACAAGGCATTCAATGGATATAATTGGACATTAGACCAGCAAACGAATGGCTGCTAAGGATTTTCTGCTTGGGCTGAGCATACCGAGGTTCTTGCAGCACTGAGACCTCACAAGAAGAGCAGATGGAGAGCTGCTGCCTATGGGAGCGAGGTCCCTTTGCACCAGAAGAGAAAAAAAATACTCAAAGTAGAGAAATTGTAGAGCTTTGTAGAGCTTTGAAATGCCAAAGAAATGCCGGCATCAGGCACTAGAGGGTGGCCTTTGACAGAGACACCATCCACTCACTGACCTTGCAAACCTGTGGCAGGTTAAACTTTCATCCTAGCAAGATGCTGGATTTGTGTAGGATAAATGTTGAATGATTGTTGGATGCTTCGGTCATCTTTTATTCTTTGCCCCAGTCAATTTTTTTTTTTTTAATGCCATTCCTTCTGTTCAGTCTTCAACTTGCTGTTTTCATTCTCATTGAACTCCACTGGAATTCCCCAGTGATCTGCCCTCCTCAAAGCCTGGAACCCTTTTGGACAAGATCTCCCATTTTAAGCCTTTTTTTTTCTTTTTTTGGTAAAAATATAAAGATTGTGCTCTGACTCCTTCTGGGGATCAGGTTTCCTCCCGGGTGCTCCACTCCACATCAAAGATGACTCCTGCTAACTCCTACACACTGAGAAAGGAGCTGTGAAGCTTGAAGACACCATGTGTCTTTTACTGCCTCTTCCACTGACCTTGAAGCTCCTTCCTTGGTAAATGTCTGACATGAGGGCTGGACCATCTGCTCTCCCTTCCCCAGGAAGCTGGCAATTTGAGTCAGTGAGAGAACAGAGAGGTATTTGGATAGGGAAAAGTCCCTGTATGCGTCTAGGTAGGAATGAGGCAATAGGAGGGGGAGCAAACTTCCTTCAAATGCTCAGACCTCTTGGGAAGTGAATATTTACTGAAGGGAAGGAGGGCTGGAGTGTGTTGCTCTTGGGGGTCGAGGCTGGAGAAAACAGACTAAGCTCTTCCTGGGGCAGGGGCCGATGAAGAGTGGCAGCTCTTCCTTCCAAGGAGCATGTAACCACCAGGATGTGCAACCTTCTTGTTCAGCAGGTGTAGCAGCAAGGGTACAGCCTGTGCCAGGCTTTGCTGAGGGTGACACACAAAGGCTCCCTGCAAAAAGGGAACAAGCTGCCCAGGGGAAGAAATGCAAAGCTGACTGACTACAGAAGTGAAAGCAAGAGAGCTTTTTCTGCCTCTCTTCCATCCTCTCATGGCCAGTCTCCCCACTGAGCATGTGGGGAGCTCTGCCCAGAAGATGTCATCTTGCTGACAGGGGCCTGTCACACAACAATACTTTTTGCTCTCACTCTATGTGCAGTCCTCTTGCACAAAGCACAGGAGATCTGAGTGTCCTGCTTTAATTTCAGTGGTATGGCACAGACAGTCCTGCCTAATTTAAAATCTAGTCTTGATTTATGGATTTCTATGCATAGGGAATCAATCACAAGCCCAGTAAGCATTTTCAGGAGTTTTATTACCCTCAGAATTAAACATGCTGAGCTTTAGTCTTTTTGTACAAGCTTATAATTATAATCACATCAGCCTGCACCAAAGCTATCACTTACCGTAGTATGTGAATGAATTGTCTGCTGAAAAAAATCACTTATGCTGGACCAAACATTTCGTGTCAAGGTGCTGTCAGGTATATGATGTAGAAGCTCTGGCACTGTTTCATGAAGTCTCTGGTGTCTCACTTGGATCAGTTCTAACCCCTGGTGATAGAGTGGATATCTGTCCAGTTCATCACAAGGGAGTGCTTAAAGAGCCCATGATAACTGCAGTACCCTATTATGTGCTGTAGTAGAAAAAGCTGCTTTCAGGCATTATGAGGTTTTAAAACCTTATTTTGTATTGCCTTCCCTATGCTCAGTGATTTGGTATGAGTAATGCTGTCTTTCACTTCATTTCTTCTACATAAGCTATACATGCAGATTTATAATTTCCAGGCAAGCAACATTTCTTACTCCTTTTCCACTTGCCCCAAGGGTTGATCAAGTAGGATTTTATTTGCAATACATAAAATCTTTTCAGTAGGCAGAGCACTTGGCAAATGCAGGCACAAGTCCAGGACTTTTCACTTGGCCTCATCTTGGAGCCCTGCCCTACCCTGACTGAAGCAGCCCTGGTGTGGTTTTGGTGCACTGATTTGCTGGGCTAAAGCTCAGCTGGACGACTCAGCAGCAGCTTGTACAGCCCTTACAACTTCTGCTCTTCCCTCCTGTCCCTCTGGCTCTGCCAGGAAGCCTTGCATAGGGAGCTCTGTGTCCTTTACAGCAGAGCCCTGCCACGTTCTGCAGCACTGCTGTCACTGCACTGCACTGCTGCAAGCAATTCCATTCACAGGTTCCATTCACAGGTCACAGAACGGTTTTGGTTTGGAAGGCACTTTAAAGATCTTTAAGATTGTTCCAGCCCCCTGCCATGGGCAGGGAGACCTTCCACCAGAGCAGACTGCTCAGAGCCTCATCCAGCCTGGCCTTGAACACTTCAAGCGGTGGGGCATCCACAGCTTCTCTGGGCAAACCTGTGCCAATGCTTCATCACCCTCGTGATGAAGAATTTTTTCTGTGTATCTAACCTAAATTTCCTCTTTTTCAGTTTAAAAACATCATCATCACTGTTAAAATTTGTGATGTCTAATTCTGCTCTTTTTCTGTCTCTCTCTTTGCTCTGACAAGATGTTCGTTTCTCTTTTGTTTGTGTCTAGAGTTCAGGGACTGCAGGGCTCTAGGCTTGAACCTGTCAGAAGAAATCTTGTGCCTCTTTCCACTGCCATCTGCTGTGGCAGGATCCTTAAACACCAGAAGAACTTCTGCTTGAGTATCTTGCTGGGGACAGCAAGAAGAGATAAAGTCTTTCAGTGATCTCCAGAGCTGTGCTCCATGTCCTTTCAACGTCAGGCAAGTCTTTGAACCTGTGCCTAGACTGCAACTGTAGATAAGGAGGGAAAATAATAACTAAACCAACCAATGCTGACTTAGAAAAGCTTCTTTGTAGAAGGAATTTACCTGTGCAGACCTGCTGTATAACCACGTGTAACTTTTTCTTGGGTCAGCCTGCAGCCTCAGCACATCTGCACCCTTGGCAGGATAGGCTGTACCTCATTTATACCCTGCTCAGCCACAGGAGAAGCTCGTTTGATTTCAAATATCCTTCTCCCTCCCACCCCTTAAAGGGAAAAGCATTTGATTGGAGGTGCAGAACTTAGGCTGAAGACTGAAAAACTAAAAAGGTTTACCTGTATGTTCTGTGACGGTGATCCATGCTAAAAATCATGGATAAGAAACAAGATAATGAGAGTAAATGCCCTTATTCCTGAAAAAGTCTTCTGAGGGAGGCTTAAGTAGGTGCTGTAGAAATTATGAGACCTCAAACACAGGAAGGTAAAAACATCCACCTAGCAGCTGAGAAGGAACCAAGTAACCCCTCCCTGTCACCAGTCACAATGTAAATGGTTCATATTCATTTTAAACCTCAAAAGTCACAGCAAGCAGTTCTAGGTCTGTTTCTGGTTCTACATGTGCGGTGCATCCCCTCCACCCCCTTGGGCCACACTAGGACCTTACAACTCTCACTCAAAACAAAATGTCAGCGTTTTCAGGCTGCTCAGATCCCGTGCCCCCAAATTCCCACATCCTTCTACAGGACCTGACTTACAAGCTTACAAGCAGCAGGTCCAAGACTTCTCTGTTCAATGGTCCTAAATGATCCTAAATGCAGCTGGTTTGGGTTAGGAATATAGAAGACCAGGAATCTGCCACAAACAGTCTTTAACTTGAAAAAGCCTGTAGGAAAACTGGGAGCTGCTACCAAGCTCTCAGGATGGCCCCCTTCACCCAACTCAAGGCTGTCACAGGATCCCAAATGGGCTCAGATACAAGGCACCATCAAATCTTCCATGAAAACTTGGCCCTTGTCCTGAGAGGGTCATCAGGCAAGAATCTGGAGTGGACATGGATTGCAGTGCTGCTCTTGTGATGAAAAGACAACAGTGAACATATTAAAACACTTCACCTACTTGTACATTATAAAGTGAGATCTATTCAATACTCACACGTTTACAAAAGTGTTTATTGCACATCCTAATAATTTTCAAGAAAATACAGTAACTACAAATTCTAATTTCCCTCATCTCTGTGGTACAAAGGTCTGAAAATAAACCTAACTCTTCTTTGCAAGACATATGCTGACAGGTGTATAAACAATTTAAATAGCTCTTTTCTTCCACTGATCCTTCCCAAAAGTTTTAAAAAAATAATTAAAAAGAACACAGCATAGAAATGTATCTCTCTTAGTGTTTTGGCTTATTGGAAAAAGGGGTCCGTGCTTGGAAGAACAGCTCAGGAGACCAGACAGTTGGCCTGTCCAACACAAGCCCTGAATAATTTCCACTTGAGAGGTGATTCTCACCTTCTGAAGGGGAACAAGTCTTCAGGACCGGATCATTTAAAAACGAGGTCTTGGTGGCACTTGCAGATACAGGAGTTGTTAGAATCATGGCTCTATCCCCAGGGCTTATTCTCTCATTTTGGATGAGATTTGCATCATTTTCACTGTTCTTTCTGCTTTCAGAAATAGGGTTCCTGCCAGTGTGCCCATAGGTGGACTGCAAGTCAGCAGCCCAAGTAGCTGTTTTTAAATTTAAAGATGCAGTTGGTTTGAGCCCTTTGTTTGAAGATAGAGGGATCCACTCCTCCAAGCTGGCAGGCAGCTGGCTGTTAAGGAACTGCTGGGAAGCAGAGGTACCACTTCCTTTTTCTTCCCTGTTCCTCGGTCTCCCACGCTTCACTAACTTGCCAGTAAGCTGCTGCAGCAGCGTGTTCTGAAAGGCAGACCTGGATCGCTTGCACTTGGAATGGACTTTAGTGGGATTTTTAGGGGTGAAGATGGTGATGAAAGAGCTTCTATCTCCAACAGGCCACAGTTTCTGCAGAGGTTTTGTCATTGGAGTTGACTGTGAATAAGGAACAAAGTCCTGAGCGCAAACTGAGCTGCATTCCGAATCACAGAAGGAGTAAGTGACAGGTGTGCTGTGCATGCTAAAAGCACGGGGGGACCTGTGCAGGGATGAGCTCAGGCTTGAACTATTACAAGGAACACCTCCAGGAGAAAGCACCGATTCAGCTGTGACCTTCTCTGTCAAAGTGTCCTCCCGTATTAAAGAATTACATGATTTATTTAAGAATTCCACAGGTTTTGCTACCTCTCTTACACTTGCATCAAAGAGATCAGCAGAAACATTGTAGCTGCCTTCAGGGAAGATGTTGTTCCACTGCAGGTCTTTCCTACTAACACTTTTGAAGGTATTATCTGGCAGTTCTGTCAGTGGTTTTAATTCTCTTTTATATATCCTTCTTGCATTGTTGGGAGTTAGTGCATCAGAGACCTGGGCCCCTGTGAGTGTAAGATCTGTTTTTTGGCTTGGGGTAGAATAGTTTTCTTTATTTTCACAAGCAGCTAAACAGCTTTCACGTGCAGAATGCACACAGGTGGCTGTCTTGCTCCTTTTTAAACAGGAGGTTTCTCCATGCAGCCTGATAAAAGACCAAGAAGAATTTGCAGGGTCACTCTTTGCTCCTTTGGACTGCACACGTCTGCTCTGAGAAACAGATGGCTCTGGTGCAACTGGCGAGGGTGCTCCACCTTCCTTGAGGGTTGAAGATAAATCACTAGGGGAAGACTCGTATTGTGAGACATCACTCAGAGGGTTTGCATTTGACTGAAGACAAGCAAGCACTGTGTTCTCCCAACTATCATTCTCTGCTGGTGGCAAGAGCCTCCCTGGCTCTTGCCAGGGATGCAAATCACCTACAGCTTTCCTGGAACACGATTTATTGCGATTTACACCCAACTTGCTACTTTCAAGATGGATTTGTTTGCCTGCCTCAAGGCTGGGTGATGTTACAACACTCCTGCCGTCCTCTATTCTGGCTAACAATTCATTTAGGCTTTCTGAGAACGGGAGCTCTTCCCAGAGCATAGAGTCCATTGGAGACACTCCAGCTACATTTACATGATTAGGAACTGAGGCATCTCTCTTGCAAACAAGGGAGTTGTGGGATTTTTCTGCATAACAATAATTTCTACTATTAGTTTTTGGGTAATTGTTTTTTACCTCAGATTCCAAGGGATGTTGTAACAACTTGGAACTGTTTCCATGTGAACATTCAGTGTTTGAAGAGGAAACTCTCCCCAGTTTATCAGTTGCAGAGACACCGTCAGTCTGTCTAAGCTGTGAACTCGATTCATTATCCTTCTCTTTATCCCCTTCCTTCACAGAAGAGATCAGAAACTGTGAGTCCCAAAGAGTTTGATTGTTGAGGCTTACACTGCCCAATTCTGCAGAGACAGGCCTCTCCTCTTCTTCATGCTGTTCACTCGGCAGCTTTCCCTCTTCCAGAGTGGGAAAGTCTTCTGCTGTTACCCAAGCAACAGATGAAGTCAGACTGAAGGACTGCTGCCAGCACCCTAAAAAACTTTCCCTGCCAGTAGACTGAACGAAACAGGAGCTCCTGCTCAGGCTAGACAAGCTGCTGAGCTCACTGAGAGGCTCATCTATGGGAGCTGATGACACATCAGGTAAATATGAGCTGTTATTACAGCTCCTGAGCTTTGCCGACTGCAGGAGACGATCTAAGTAGCTGATAACAGTGAAGCCAGTAACAGCAGCATTTGGCGGGAAGATCTGGCACGCCACAAGGTTTTTCGTACTTCTATTAATTCTGGAACACTTCTGCAAGATGCTGCTGGCAGCAGAATGCCCTCCATGTTCCCTTGTACAACCCTGCGTGGGGGAAACAAAAAAAACCAGGCAACTTAGAGAAAAAACTATTAACACAGGTCTTTTAAGTCAGGCGTAAATTTAGGTCTCGCTTTTTGTAAGGATCTGCAGGGAAGAGAATACAAAACAGTCCTGTTACACAAGGCAGTCCCTGGGAAATAAACCCTGGCAAGGGCTGTAAAGGGCATCACAGTGAGAGGTTCTTTGCTTGTTGCAATTAGAGAGTTTTGGAGCAGGAAAAACAACCAAGAACTCTGAGAAAGGACTTCACAGAAAATTTCTTCCTCCCTTTGGGGCACTGGATGCTTCCGGGCTTCCTCTAGTGCAGTTCAGTGTGAATGGCTGGCAGGCTGAGGCCAGTGCTTTGCTTTTATCCAGGAGGCTCTGGGCAGCACTTGAATCACAGCACCCTGGTACCAGATACTTGACTGGGCAGCTCAGCTGCCAAAGCCAGCGTGGGACTTTCTGTGCGCTACATCCGCCAAAGGGAAATAAGCCACAACCTTTATCTGCTCCGATTGTTTTAGAGAGCAGTGTTTCAAAGGAGCTTCAACTGCAATTCTTTATAAAACTTCTACACAGAAATTACAGGTGAAAAATGACGTTAAACAGAGAGGGAATTAGCTCATATTTTAAGAAGTGGATAAACCCTTTCTCATCTATCCCTCAAGGTGTCTGGCAAAGCCAGAGAGGCCAAAAAGCAGACTAGTTGATCAGATAGTTATCTGCAACAACCCTCCTCCTCCCTGAGTCTGTGCGAGGTTTGAGGCTGAAGGCTGTTAGCCAAGGACAACACCCTCCTAGGTAAGTCTTTAAAAAGTATGTTATGCTGATTCTGAGTATTATCTGGGGTGGTACAACTGCATACACAGCTGAACACGACCATACAGAATTGTCTAGAGCCCAGGGCTGAACCATCTTCGAATGAGTGTTCAGCCCTTGTGTGTGCAGGAACAGCCACAAGGCTGGTGATACCTGGGATTAGTTATATTTGTCAAGGCATCAGGCCCACAAACCTGGTCAAGGGTTCCAGGTAAAGTTAATCCATTAAGTCCTCCAACTTCCGTTACTTGGGATGCTGTACATCAGGAAAAATCTCAGCTCACATACAAACCTCAATGTACCTTGTGGGAGAGGCAAAACACCTGCCAGGTAGGATTTAGTTCACGGATTTCATAATATGAATGACTCATATAAGCACCACTTGAAGAGAACCTTGAAGACTGTTTCTATAGAAATATTGCTAAGAACTAGTATTTCAAAGTGTGTTAAACACATAAAAGAGCCACCAATGCAGATGTCGAGCAGCTGTACTTTAACAACACTTTGAAAATGCTCTTAGATCCAGCAGTATTAAAATGCTACAAGGGGATGTGCTTCTCCTTACATTTCAGACTAGAAAAGAAAGGAGACTGCCTAGCATGGGAAAGGTAGGGCAGTGCTTGGAAGGAGAGTCAGTTTCTTGCTCCAACCACACATGGTTTTTTACAGACTCCAAGCTGTTACTGATACGCACAGGAGCTGGCATTGCTCAGGCTCTCCAAAAAGCACCCTGACAAGCTGTTAAGCTGACTGCTGCCATTCAAGATGATTTTTGGATGTGACTCATTTAAAAAAAAAAAAACCACAGGAGCCTTGGGGAAAAGAAGCGGAATCCTTCTCATGTCCTAGCCTTACATCTTCTCAAATTCCCAAAAGATGCTGTACATGAAGCTTTGATAACTCAGTCTGTATCCCTAACTGGCTACAGAAACTCAGTAAAAGGCCATAATGTAGATTAAAAGTTACCTTCACTCCAAAGATAAACCTTTTTCCAATGAAACAGGTTTCCACTGCATGAACTAATGTTCTTGTAAATGACTCTGTGTTTGTTTCTCCTGACAGCTGATTGAAGTCTTGAATATACCTAGAATAAAAACATATGGAAGTATTGGACCAACAGAGGAAGAAGCATTTTAGCTGTAGTATAGTGCTAGTGAGGACACATGTCAAGGAAAAGATTCTGTGCTAGCTTCAACTAAACTTAGAATGAAAACAGGAAAACCATGAACCTGTAAATTCAATTCTTTAGTTCACCTAACTTGTTACTGAGATAAAGTAACAAGAACAACCATTATGAATAGGTTTAATACACAACTTTCAGGCGTTCCCCACGTGGGTGGGATTTTTCTGCCAACACAGTGACTGTACAATGCTGCTACTCCTTACACATCCTTCCTGCCCAGCCTTTACAGCACAGTAGTATCCATGTAAGACATGGAAATAACTGCTTTTCCCAGCTGACAGCAGTACAGCAGTGTAGGGCAGAATGCCTGTCACGAGCATGTTATTAACGCTGCTAATATGGCATTACAAGCAATTCATCTTTGAGCCAGTGATAACACAAGGCATTGGAAAATAACAGACTGCAGAAAGAAGCAGGGAATCTATCTGAATATCCCATCCTGGCAGTTTCACATTTCAGAAAATCTGAAGCCTGTAATGTGGGTGGTCAGGCTCTGAGGACTAACAGACTTTCTCAGAAATCCCTTCTTTCCTCAGGAAAGTGTGGTCATGTTGCCAAATAGTCACAAGGTGCATTCAAACTGTTAAAAAAGAAAACACAGAGGCTCTATCTGGAAAAGCCAACTTCCTTAAACAAAGAAAATTCAATCATCTCAAAAAAGGAGAGAAAACTTGAGGAAGTTGTCAAAATGACCAAGCAGTGAGGCTCATTTAACAGGTAGTAGCTGCCTTCAATAGACAAGTGGAGGATTTCTTCTATTACCTAAAAGTAATCTGTTTCAAAACATCAAGATTTCAGGAAGAAACAAACTTCTGCACTTTCTCAAGGTGAAGGGTACCAAGGAAATGCTGGAAGGGAGCACTTTGGCAGTTACTTCTCACTCATCTTCCCACCATCTAGGCTCATTGCAGTTTTTTTAGGCTGAATAAAGAGCAGCAGCTATATGGTCAGGCAATCTATTCCTTACCTCTGCAGATTTGCTGCGGTGATCCCGAAGAATGGATCTAAGCAACTTCCAAAAACAGTGATGTCAAACAAATCTTTAGTGTCAGCAACCTTTAGGGACAACCTGTATCTGTAGCTAGCATCTTTAGCTTCACCTGTGCAGCCACATTTTAGACAGTGGAACCTGACAAAGACAGTAAAAGGATAAAAAAGATTGATTACATGAACTTCTGTTAATCACTGCTGGGGTAAGAATTTGTCTCCAGCCCTAATTATTACTAATATAATGTATCAAATATTCCATAAAAAAACTCTAGGATTTTTTTTCTTATTCCTTACTCCTTAAGGCAATAATCTTACCAAAGGCTTAGAGCAAGATGTGTGTATTATGACAGAATGACCCTGGCTTCTTTCACTGATTTATTAAATACTAGCCTGTTGTGAAATTGAAGACACAGTGGCCTTTGAGAGACTGTTGGGGTGCAATTTTGAATTCTCTTTGCTCATTTTTTTCAGATTTCATTCTGGTTTAGGATTTCTTTTCCTGCAGTATAAATGCCTAGGTTTAAAAAATAATCAGGAAACAGCACTGTTATCTTGTACTTCAGCATTTGAAACAACAGATATCCTTGTTTTACAAAGTCAGCTCCTTCCATTTAGTGCTGACATTCATTGATTTACTGTTCTTCTGTGTGTCAGAGATTTCATCCACCACTGCAATTAAAAAAGAAAGCTCATCCATTTCTGGACATGCACTCAGTGAAGAGTCATACAGGACCACCAGGTGTGCTGCACATGTAGAATGAGATGAAAAAAAATAAAATCAGGATTTGATCTGGAGGGGCTGTTTTTTCACCAGTTTTTGTTTAGTGTTCAGCTGGCAGAGATCCCCAAGTGAATGGAAATCAGTAAATGATCCCCTAAACAGGACGTACCTCCTGGAATCCAGGATCAGCCTGGAAAAGCAGTTTTGACAGGCAGGATAGACGAAGCACGAATTCTGGATGGAGATCACAGAGGCAGCCAAGAGTCCCTGCACACTATTCATGTGCTCACAGCATCACCTGAAACAAGCAAGCCAAAATGGTTTCAAGAGATCTCTCAGAGAGAGATGTTAATATTAACTGCTTTCAGTTTTAACATTTTGAACAGCAGTCTTCAGGAAATGATGCTCTCTGCTTGAAAATAGAAATTCTATTAATTAATTCTTAGAAAAACCAGGATTAAATTATGTAATATGAAGAAACTGTTCATTTGCACACCACTGCACAAAGATCATGCAAATTCTCACTTGCATTTAGGGATCTTTATTAGAATTATCCTTGGGCACAGCACTGCAGCAAATTGCTTTCTAATTATTTTCCTTAATTTAGAGTGAAGTCAGCATGGGGTTAAAAACTGAAATGATTCTGCACTTTTAATTCTGCAAACTCTTCAACACCAATGGCTTGGAAAGAATGCTTAGAAAATCTTGAAAAAGGCTCACAACAGCAACTATATTTGCTCCTATATCACACTTTTTGAGCTAAAGGGGCAGCTCCTCGTCAGCAGAGGCTGTACAGATTTGACAAATAAATAATGAACTAAACATTTAAATAAATAGGAATGCATTTATTTTATTCAGTATTACTTTCCTGCAGATATATTTTGGCTTTATTATACTATACTGCCCAAAACATCAAGTTTTAGGAAACTTCCCCTGTTTTAGACAACTGCTGTTCTCAGCAGATGTTAGAAACATGTAGACAACAATCCTAGAATTCTGGAATGGTTTGTGTTGGAAGGGACCTTAAACATGACATAGTTCCAGCCCCAGTGCCGTGGGCAGGGACACCTTCCACTGGACCAAGTCACCTGGAGCCTCATCCAGTACCTCAAATCACAGAGATCCAACTTCAATGAGCAAAATGTTCTCCACGGCTGAATCAAACGACTCCTTAAAACTCCACATTTGCAAAAGCTCTTTTATCACAGCCGTACCTAAATATAAACTTCTCTTTGATATAAACTGCAGAATAGGAAAGGAATTCCACATCTTCAGCCCAAAACTCTCTCTGAGAGGCAAAAGACCAAAGAGATGGAGGAGACTCAAATATGGCTTTTACAGGTTAAAAAAATCCCACATTCTATAATCAACAATGATGTTTTGTTCATAGTTTGCCATCAGAAAGCTAAACTTACAGGCCTTAAACTTTCATTCCTTTGCCTTTTGGGACACCTTTCTCGGCATCCTGGTAAAAACAAAGATCTGTTACATTGAGTCCTAGGAAAATATGAGTGACTAAACTCATTACTCTGAGTAATCTGAGTTCAGATGCAAAAAAAAAAAATCCAAATATTCTCTACATCTGGAAAACAGAGGTAGGGAATGGGAAAAGCTGTAATAGGGGGCCAAACAAAATGAGAGAAAACCATCTCTTCAGAGGTGGATATTATTTTCAATGATAACACACATAAACAGAGACTCATTTGACTCAGTATGTTTAATGGTGTGTGCCTTCAATTCTTACCAAAAGGGAACTATTTTGTTTTAGTTTCAAAGATTTTGTTTCACAAGATAACAGTAAAAAGTACATGGAAAACACATCAATATTTAGAAAAGGAGCAATAAAGTTAAGTCTGATTTTTTTATTGCACAAAACAGTGGGCTTGGAGAAACTAGTACGTGTTTCATTCCCACCTGTTGTCAACTCAGAACTCTAGAGACAAAGTTCGCATAGTTTTTGTAACCTGCACCTTTAAAAGACATTAAAAACACATACAACAAAAAACCAAAAAAACAAAAACAAAAAACCACAAAAAAAAAAAACCCCAAACAACCCCAAACCCACGCCCTAGAAAGCAGAGAACACTACAAGCATTTAACTGAAATACTGAAAGCACAGAGTGTAAGTGCTCACACAGGTTCTGTCAAGAGCAAACAGACTCAAGATCTCCACCTCTCTGTCCCTTTGGAAGAAATAGAGAACTCACTGCCTAGACGGAGACTGGAAGAGTTCGGCACGAATAGATCTGTTTTACTTGAACTTTTTGTAATAAACCAAACAAGCCCAACCTCAGCGCCCGGCCGGGGAATCGCATAGCCCTCCACCTGCTCCAGCCGCGCTCGCTGCCCTTCAGCGGCCCGGCTCCCAGCGCGGTTCCTGGTGCCCTCTGGTGATCCCGCTGCCTCGCTCTCTGCCTAAGGAAAACCAAAGCACGACTCGTTAACACATCTCACCCCCTGAGCCTCCTCGAGGCCGAGAGCGGCCGGTCCGGTCCGACTGAGCCGGGCGCAGGCTGCGCTCGGTGCCCTCAGGCGGGGCCGGAGCAGCAGCGGGGGCTCGGCCGCCCGGGCGGACCCGCGGCCTGAGGGCAGAGCGGGAGGGCGGAAGTGCGGCTGCGAGCGCCGCGCGGGGGCGGGACGAGGCGGCGCTCAGCCAATCGCGACGCACTTCGAGGGGGCGGGCGGCCCCTCCAGCCCAATCACAAAGCGAGAACGACGGCCGCGCCCCCGCAAGGCGCGGAGCGGCGAGACGGGCGGGTCACGTGCTCCAGACAGCCAATCGCAGCCTCCCCGCGGGAGGCCGCGCTGCCGAAACACATATGGAAGCCGCCTGAGCCAACCGCGAAGGCGCGCGCGAGCCAACCGCCGGCCGGCAGCCAATCGGAAGGCGCCGCTGCTTAGGGCCCGCCCCTCCACGTGTGGGGCTGGCCCCGCCCCCAGGCACCGCCGCTCCCCGCGGGGCCGCGCGGGGCAGCCCCGGGCGGGGGAGCCGGGCTCGTATAAAGCGGCGGGGCCGAGGGCGCTCCCGCTCCTCCTCCAGCTGCTCCTGCTGCTCGTGCTGCCCGCGGCGATGCTGCGGCTCCTCCTGCTCCTGCCGCTCCTCGGCGCGGCCGGCGCCCTGCCCGCCCCGCTCCGCCGCCACCGCCGGAGCGCCTCACTGCCCGTCGGCCCCTACCTGACGCGCTACCTGAGCCAGCAGGTGGGAGCCGCATGTGAAGGGAGGGAGTTTCCTTGGGGAATCCGGGGACGTTTTCCGCCGTCATGAGCCTCACTCGAGCCACAGGCGGCGCACGACTATCCGCAGCTTTTTAAAGAAACACCGAATTCTGGTTCTCTTAGGTAAAACGTCCCAAGCCTTGAGTATTCCGGTTAAGTGCACCTATTTAGAGTATCATGTAGTCTGCCCTCTTTGGTGTCCGTGCACCGCGGCCTCCCCTGCAGTCCGTACTCCCGCACACGCTGCGCCCGGATCGCACTTGCAAACAGCAGTTGCGTGGGGATTTGTTCTTTTCTTCTTCTTCTTCTTCTTTTTTTTTTTTTTTAATCGCGAATGGTTTGGGTTGGAGGGACCCTAAAGTTCCACCTAATTCCACCTTTCCCCTAGCCATGGACAGGGACACTTTCCCCTAGATGGTGATGCCCTTTTGGTTTTTGACTTTTTTTTTTCTTTTATGGATGCTCTGTATTCTTTGCACATATATTTCTAGCTCTGTAGCCTATTGTATTAGTGGCTAGTTTTCCCAGTATTTTTCCATGGCCTTTCCCTAGGCAAAAAGACAAAACTAATTCCAGATCTCCCAGCCCCAGGGGGTACAAGGCTATTTTGGTTCTTCCTAGGAACCAAGGTTGAGAACAGCTCTTTGAGATATATTTCATGGACAAAATACAGCTGGTACCAAAGGATGGGGCTCCAGAGAAGGGGCTTACCTGGGGGGAAATTGTGTCGCCACTTGTCCTCATAAGTGCTTTTTATCAATTACACTAATTTCCTAAAACCTATAAAAATGTAGTCATGCCTGTGAGGCTTGGCTTTGTGGACATCTTTCCATAACTGCCTCTGAAAGCCTTCAATAAGGATGCACTTTTATATTACCTCGTTGCTAAAATTATTCTGAGTTCCATTTCCAAGGTAGAAAAAAGGCAAAAATGGAGCATAGAACAGTTTTGTACTACTAACTTGAGCTTTGTCATCCTGTCTCCTCCAGTAATTTGTTGGCGAAATCCATGGCATGTGAACATGGAGGGCTCTGCAGTGTTGTCTTTAAGTGTTGGTGTGGTTTCCTTGAAGCAGACTTGAAACCCACCTTGTTCATAGGTTTTCATAAAAACAGTCAGCACTTCCTCTGGTGTGTTGAGGAGTCTGCATTGTCCCCTGTTCTGTACCTGGGTTTCCTAGGGGAGGCGATGGTTCTTTTTACTGGGAGACTTAGTAAGGGAGGAGGATGTTTTTCTAGTACTCTCTTGGTTTATTTCAAATCAGGCTTGTAGCATGCATCTGAATTTCATGCCCTGGTCTACATAGGGAGTGCTGGGAAGGAGAAGGTGTTTCATTTGCAGCCATAGGATCGTTTAGGTTGGAAAAGCTGTTCAGATCATCCACTACTAAACAATGTCCCCAAGTGCCACATCTACATCTCTTTTAAAAGCCTCCAGGGTTGTTGATACTACTTCTCTAGGAAGCCCATTCTGATGCTTGACAACTGTATCAGTGAATAATTATTTTTTAAATATCCTATCTAAACGTCTCTTGGTGCAACTTGTGGCTTGGCATCTTGGATGATATGTGGATTGAAAATCTGCTTTGTACATGGTGAAGTTATGATGGAGTGAGCAAATGGGAAGATTACACTGAGAGAGAGAATAGGCATAAAGAAAACAGATAACCCTTGTAATATTATCATGAATAGCTATGGAATAATTTAAGGGTCAAGGTCCCTGTCATTTGAGGGAGAGATGGGGAAGGATTTTAGTGGGAAATCCATCCACTGAGATTACAGTCTTCTGCAGATAGTGTTACTGGTTTGGGAACGCTCCTGTTCCAGGGGTCTTCTGGCATAAATCATGGACTTTCTGAGTCTTGAAAACTTCTCTGCCTAATATTCACTCACTCGGGTAATGATTTGGGATTTGTGTCCCTGCATTAACTCCTCTAACAGCCCTGGAGCTTGTGTTGTGAGCATACTGCAGATACCTTCTGCAGTGTGTGGCCAGCGTTGGCCAGGATATCGCTCCTGCAGCAGTGGCATAATTAACGCTAATTGTTGTGGCACACTGGTTGTTGCACATTGTTATCATAGCATCAGCGATGCTAATTCTGTGCTGTGGTCTGAACCACCCTTTGTCACCGTCTGTTACACTTCTGTCACACTTCTGTCCTCGTCTCCTCCCGGGGCTGTGGTGTCACCTGGCTTTTCTCCTCAGCTCTGGCACAGACAGCCCCGGAGCCACCCCGCTGCCAGCAAAGCAGCAGAGCTGCGGTGTAGTTGAGATCTGTGGATTTTGGGATGTAGATAGGTATTGAGAGAAGGGAGGGAGGAGTCACAGTAAGAACCTATTGGAAATATTGATGCCACATCTTGTTCACCCTTCTGTCTCCTCCTCTCATGCTTCAAGCAAAGTCATGTTGGCTGAGAGTGGCTGCTGCAGGACAGAGGGAGCCCATTCACAGGCCTGGAAATCCTTGCTTTCCTTGTCCAAAGACTTACTAATAGTGTTGAAGAGAGTGTGAGAGGTGTGTTCATGAAAGATTTGAATTCTGCTGCCTGGCACTTGAAAGATACAGGGGTAGCACTAAGGTCTAATCACACAGAGAGCGCAGGACATGCTATCAGTAGCACAGTGTGTAGAACTGATAGCATTCAGCCCTGATGAAACATGCACTCAGTGCTCTTGTCTGGGAATTTGTAATTGCATTATTATTCTGTAGTGCAACATAACAACTATGATTAACATGTTAAATAAGGGGCGGTGATACTTTGCCACCTCTCAGGATTGTTAAAATTTAATTACTGACATTATATTTCCTATGACATGGATTATCTGCTTGTGTTCCTTGCTGCCAAGTCTTTCTTCTTAGCTAAGGTTCCTGTTTTGATTCTTGTTTCTCTGGTGGTTTTCATCACAAGTTAAATTATTTTATCTTAAAGCATTCAATATAAAAAATACTTAATAGTGTGGCAAAATACTACGCTATCACAAAGGAAATGTTTTTATACCTATTAATATTAAAAATACCTTTAAATAGAGTCTTTAAATATTTCATAGTTCTACAGAAGAAAACTTTGAAAGTGTAAATAGATTCCTTGCATGATTTGTTGCCTAAAAAGTTACTTCTTGATCACGGTGCATATTTATTACTGCTGCACATTGGAACCTCTGGGCATGACAGTCTATAGACATGTAACATTGTTTGAGGGTTTAGTGTCAGCTTTTACTGTGAATCGGGGACATTTAAGTCTGTTTTCAAAAATGTGGAGAGATAAGGACAGAGTTAAGCTCAATGCTCATTGGCATTAAACTTCCTCCTGTTTACCACTTTAGGTGTCAGACATCTGTGATGGTGGGGCTAAAGTCTAGAATATTGAGAAATCAGTCAAGCAGTGCCTGTGTCAGTGTGACTAGCTTGTTTGCTGACCTGTGTATGTATTTAATAACTTACTATTTTGTCTGAGAGGTGTGTTTTTTTTCTTTTCCTCTCCCTTCAAAAGTAACTGATGTCTTTCAGCCCTCTACTCTTCCTATGTATGAGTGAAATTATCCCACTAAAAAGGTACTGGGATAATTTCATTCATACATACATAGGTACGGACCTAGAAGAGTAGACAGCCTTTGAAGGAGAAACTGTCATCAGTCACATCTTTAACAAAATTTTGTCTGTTTAGGGGATGATGATCTCCTTTATAGCTTTTCTGATGCACTAATGTGACTTTTGTAGGCAAGTCTGTGGTAATTTGTTTGCCTTCTAAGCAGTTGGTTGTGATTTATGTGTTCAAGTAATCCATCCAAAATGGAGCTTTACAGAGAGACTGATGTGCAGAATGTATAGAGCTGTGTCAGGATCACCACTGTTGGGATGGCTTTGTGTCTGTGACCACAGTTCTAATTCATTGCAAAGACTTGGTGAGACATCCAAGATCCATCTAGGTCTCCTTACCCAGGTAGAAATAATCTTACAGCATGCTGAGGAGGCTCTGGAGTCCCTCAGTTCTGACCTTTGGGGAGCCTTGTACCTTTGTATCTTTGCCTTTGGCACACATGCCAGTGTTACAAAAACCACAGCCTAAGGACTTGTGGTGCTTTATGTCCGGTACTGCTGAGAGCATGATGCCTTAAAATTCCTGATATTTGAAGGCTTCTCAGTGATAAACTAGTCTGAGAAAGGAGAGTGGACGTGGTGTCTCTTCACTCAATTTGATAATTGATGGCTGTGTGAGACTCTGCTGGTGAACACTTCACCTCAGTCCCAGTTCATGAACTGCTGTGGATTTGTCCAAGAACCAGTGTAACAGGTACAAATTAATTTTCATTCAGCAACTTACCGAGCCTGGTCCTTCAATCAAATTCTCTTGAGTAATACACATCAGTTATCACCCCTTCCAAAAGAAGGATTCTGATTACATAACTTCTGACATTTCATAACTTCCTAGGTTTCACACTTAAGTCAGTATCTCATAGTAAATTCACATGTAAGTCTTTGTGCTCTGAAATGCATCCACACTTCATATTGTGTGTACATGAAGATCTCTTGAAGCTTCAAAGTACAAAGCTTAAAAAGTAATCCAATTTGATCCTTTCTGGCTTTATCAGAGTCTTTAATACCCTATTTTTTATTACAGACTGAAATTCTGAAGTACAGAATATAAAAGCCCTGATTGAAAATGTGAAAATTAGAATGGATAGAAATGGTTTTAAAACCTAATGAAGTAATTTTCAATCATAGGTCTAAAACTTGCGTAGGAAGACCTTGAGATGGGTTGAGGTTATAGTTTTTAATTGTGGTTAGCATCGTATTTAGCATCTTATTGTGACTCAGGTTGGTGTCTCAGAACAGTAACAGATGTCGGGAATGGTTAAGATGGACTTGTTTTTCAAACCTGGCACCTTCATACAATAGCACTTTTGGCTTCTGGTGAAGGAAAAAACAAAGTGCTTTTTACAGAGCCCCTTGGTACCAATTAAAAGTTATGCCGGTGTATGAAGAAGAAGTGATGCTGATGTTTGTCTCTGAAGGGGATTTACTTGGAATATGTGTTTTACTCATCAAGTAGTACAGGAGTACTTGGCAGCCCCTACTCTGTGATTTCATAGCGTGATTTAAAATGGGAACTGTAAGTTATAAACCAGGTCTGCAAGCAGGAACAATAGCTCTCATTCAGTGAACAGGAAAACGGGGAAGTACTTGTTAAAGCTTGTCAGTGAATTTTTATTTTTATGCACTTCTTATCTGTGGGGGTCACAATGCAGACATCAGGTTCTCAAATTAAGCAGGAAACAATTTCCTCACAACTTGCAGCCTTTTCCTTCAGGTTAATACTAGTGACTCAAAAGCCATCAATGATCACTACTCCCTCACTGAGAGTGAGCATTTCATATCTCACTAGCTTTAATTGTTAAAAGCTGTAATAGGCCACTGAAAGATTTCTCACAGACTGTCTAGATTAGAGAAAGTCGAAAAAACAAATAAGCAGAACTGCATAAGGCTGAAGTAGCAAGCTGTTTACAAGCCAGATGTGCATGAGAGCTCCTGTTAACTTCATTAAATTTGGCCTGTGCCATGAGATTCTACAAGTTGAAGTGAAGTCTTAGTTTTTTGGTGGTTTTTTTTTTTTTGTTTTGTTTTTGTGATGGGGACTGGGTGGGGAGATATAGAGGAAAATGAAGTTCCAAAGAAAATTTTATGCTAATGAGTTCTGTGTCTATTTCTTCATCTGACTTTGAGGAGATCAAGACCAGCCATCAGCATAAGTTGTTGTAGGTTGTGCAGCTAATTTGTAGCATTTTGCCAAGTTGGTGAGAGACCAGAAGTCAAACTTGATTATTTCATTTCAAGCTTTCAAAAAACTGAATACCTTAATTTATTTCCTACATCCTGTAATATTTGGATTTTATATCTAAAGCAGGGAAGCTTCTCAGAAACTTGGTGGGGTAAACCAAGCTGTACTAGTCCATCTTACTAATACTTGCAAAAGGGTTAATTTCTTTGTTTTCCAGGCATGTCAGTTCAGAGAATTAAGCATAGACGGAAGGATGGGAATTGTGTTTCTTTTAAGCACAGTCAGTAGATACCCCAGATACCCCTGCCTGTGGTGTAATGGGCTAATTTTCTTTCTTTATTTTAAATTTCTAGTTGCTGTCTCCTGTGCTTTAGTTCAGCTCTAGGATGCATGTAGTATGTTCAGGTATTTGGTGCTGTTATAGTGCTGTTGTCAGGTGTGCTGTGTGTGGTTGTTGTTCTTTAAATGCTCACAGTGAGCAAAGAACAAAATTTCTGATCGTTGTGGGCTGTTGCTTCTAACTTTAAATTGATGTAAGAGCTTTTTCCATTATTCGCACCTGCAGCCAAGATACAGAGCTTGTGCACAAGTTCACCCTTGTGTCAGGCTTGAAGCCAAAGTGATTATGTGAAGATTAGCTGTAAAAGGTGCTAAAATTTGAGATGTGTGTCTCCTTGCTGAAGAGGAGATGGCTCACTGCAAAGCCTACCTGCATGGGATACCAGGGAGCCATGGCACTGCGATGTCCTTTCCCTCTGATTCCCGATATGGACACGCTTGGTGGTGCAAGGAGCTGCAGATGGTATTTCCCTGAATGCTGCTGGTTTCCCCATCGTCCTGTCTACCAGCGTCTTGCAGCCCTGCAAGCAGAAGTTGTTCCTTGGTGTTGCAAGCTTGCCAAAGTAGCGGTTGCTACGTGGTATTTTTGCTATTGCATCAGGGTTGTAGAAGTAATTGCTGCTTTCTTGCTTTGTTTTCTGAAATTGTCTCTCCTCTCCCCTCGATGTTCGTCAGAATTAGTGGCTACTAAATACATAATCCCCAGCAGCACGCGTGAAATACTTAACCTTTTAAAACTGATAACCTACCACCCCTACACTGAGCTTCTGTCATTTTGTTTGTGCTCTGCCTAATTAAATTATCTGGGTAGATGACAGAACAGTTTTCCTGTTTGCTGTCACTGTTCATGTCTACTTCCCTTGGATCCTCTGTTGTAGGGTTATCAATAGAAAATTAAATACAACTAATAGTGGTTGAAATAAGGCTGGGAGATTGATAAAGCAAATTTATTTGTAGTTCTGAAAACCTGTGAAAGGAAACAATTGCAACCTGAATTAAATCTTCTAAAAATATTTAGCAAAGTAGACAGTTCTAGACCTTTTTGGGGTAGGGGTAGAGCTGGTTTAAATATTTAATTTGACTAAATAAAAATATTATCTTGGATCTGCTTTTATTCCCTGTGTCTTTGTTAAAAAAGAAGAATTGAGGAAGTCTTTCAAATGAAAACTATGTTCATCAGAGAAGATGAAACTTTGTAAATTCTTTTGCTTAAACAATTAGTCCTACACAGAACTTTAGGTCACTTCTAAAAAAACCTGGAATGCTTTTATGCTGCTTAATCTGTGACATATTGACATTTCACATCCAATTTTTTCCTCTCCTCTGAAGTTAATCCTCTGAATGTGATGGATTTGTAATTCAATCTGGAAGGCACATGGAAAAGATTAGTGGCCTTTGCCTGTCGGAGGTCTGAGAGACCTTGCACAAGGGTGACTTGCTGGTGTAGTGTACTGCAGCTTGGTGCTTTTTTCAGCCTTATGGAATCACACCCTGTGATGTAGGGCTCTGAGCTGGTTATTCCCTATGCTTTGCCCCATCCCTTGTCCTGTGGAAGAATTACACCAGGAAAATAATGCCTTGAATGGAAGCATCAATGATGTGAACATTTGGGGTGTTTACTGCCACAGTGGTTTGTTGCATAGTTGTGTAGCTGGTGGAGTCTGAGCAGCTCACGTCTCTTCATTGCTCTGAAAAGAACCAGGTGGCAGGGGAAGGGAGACTGGATAAGCAGTGACAGCAGTAAAGCTGATTGGAGGGATTCCTGCCTTGGTCACCCATTCTCCCCCTTTTGCTGGAGCTTTGTGGCTCTCAAGTCTGGGACAGAAAATGTTGAGAGTGCCTGTGGTACTTCTCCTTCCAAATGGAGGAGTTTTAACAGAGAGCAGCATCTTCACTGTGTCTGCTGGAGGATTTTACACCCAAGTAATTAAAGCCTAAATGTGTTTATGGACTTCATTTTTACATGGTAAGCAGAATCTGGAGGTTCAGTTGCAGCACAAAACTATTAATGGTTTGTGGAAGTTGAAATCAATTTGTTTGTGTTCTCATTAGCTGGTTGGGCTTCCGACATAAAAATAACCTTTCATCATGTACTGTTTGTTTCTAACAAGGGCTGACCTGAGTACCCTGGTGCTTTCCTACAGCATATCCTGTAGCTGTTGAAATTTTCTTTGGTCTTTTCAAGTGCCTGTCCAAACTCTGTGACTCAGGGTAGGGGTAGAGTTCCTGTCTGAAGTTGTTCCATGTTCATATCTTTTAATCACTGAAGAGATAAATCAGTGCTAAAAATCAGACTTCCTTAAACAGGATTGCAAGAGCAGGTGCTGTGATTTCTGCAGCGTAAGAGAAGCTTCAGAAAGATGCATGAAGTGTAGAATCATAGACATTTAGGCTGGGAAGGACCTTTAAGATCATCAAATCCATCTGTAATGTAACACTGCCAGGTTTATCACTAACCCATGTGCATTGTCAAAGGCCAGTGTATTCTCAAGGACACAGCTGCAGTGATAGATTCTTGCTGTTACAAGGATCCTAAGCCTGTATTTGCTCTGGGGGCATATTTTGCTGGAAGCTCATTACAATGAAGGAAAACTTGGTAACAGTTACCCTAGACCATCTCAATAATTGAACAGAAATTAGAAACAATAAATAGTCAAAAAGCATGTGTGTTGTTATCTGTGTGGTTTGGTAAATGTGATGGATTAACAAATAAAATTAAATCTGGTGAACAAACCGTCTGAATTATAGAGCTTGTGGAAAATGGCGATGACAGAGCCAGTCTTTGCTTGGATGAGCATGCTCTGCTGGGTGGAAAACTGGCTGGGTGGCTAAACCCAGAGAGTGGTGGTGAGTGGGGTTAAATACAGCTGCTGGTCTTCTGGAGAGCAGGAGGGCTCAGCAGAGGGGTCTGGACAAGCTGACTCCTTTGGCTGAGGCCAGTTGTATGAGGTTCAACCAGGCAAAGTGCTCAGTCCTGCCCTTGGGTCACAGCAACCTCAGGCAGTGCTGCCGGCTTGGGGAAGAATGGCTGGAAAGCTGCCCAGGGTAAAAGGATCTGGGAGTGCTGGTCAACAGCAGCTGGACACGAGCCAGCAGAATGCTCAGGTGGCCAAGGAGGCCAAAGGCATCCTGGTCTGGATCAGCCATGGTGTGGGCAGCAGGACCAGGGCAGGGATTGTCCCCTGTACTCAGCACTGGTGAGGCCACTCCTCCAATGCTGTGTTCAGTTTGGGCCCCTCGCTGCAAGAAGGACATTGAGGGGCTGGAGCGTGTCCAGAGAAGGGCAGTGGAGCTGGGGAAGGGTCTGGAGCACAAGTCTTATGAAGAGTGGCTGAGGGAACTGAGGTTTTTAGTCTGGTGAGAGGGAGGCTGGGGAGAGACCTCTAATGTTCTCTACGACTTTGTGAAAGGAGATTGTAGGGAGGTGGGAGTCTGTCTCTTAAGTAATAAGCAGTAGAATGAAAAGAAATGGCCTCAAGTTGCAACAGGGGAGGTTTAGGATAGTAGGAAATCTTCACTGAAAGGCTTGTCAGGCACTGCAAAAGGATGCTCAGGGAAATGGTGGAATTGCCATCTCTGGAAGTGTTCAAAAGGTGTGTGACTCTTGAGGATGTGGTTTAGGGATGGGCTTGTCAGTGCTGGTTTAATGGTTGGACTCATTCTTAAAAGTGTTGTTTCAGCCTAAGCAGTTCTGTTATTCTAATCTATGGTCCTATCTCTTTTAAATTTCTGGTATTATTTCTGTCCAAGCCTTTCCAGTTTAGTGGGTTACACAGCCTGATGCAAAGAGGTTCAGTTTACATCTCTTCCACAGAGCACCCAGTGATCCTGCATTTCAGCAGAGGGGTGCAAATCTTCAGTCTCTGCTGTTCCTTGCACAACTATCAGCCTTGAAAGCAAGGAAACACCTCAATCCTTGCATTTAAAATTAAAAAGGTGAAACAAAGCTAAGCTTGATTTCTTGTCTTTTTTTCTCCCTCCCTTTTTTCCCCCTCCTTTTCCTGCACTGAGCAGGGACAGAGAATCTTAGTAGGTACTGTACGATGAAACCTCAGTCCTGTCAGGCTCGACAAAATCTGCCCCCCCCCCTCCCTCTGCCTTTGTTATACAGACTTGACAAGAAGGTCCCTGCCCTCATGAACTTCAAATTTGAATAGAGGAAGGAAAGGTTGTAAGAGGAAGCAAAACTAATAGGGCCAGCTGACTGGAGTCCCCCACAGCCCATCAGGAGTAAAAGCAGGAATAGAAGCACATCAGTGAAATCCCAAGGAGGCTGAGGTCCACACTGCCGTTCACATTGGAGGATATCCTCGAGCTGTCCTGTATCTTCCTGTCCTCAGGAAATAAATCAGACAGGATGAGCCCTCAAAACAACTCCATGGACATGTGCAGAGTAGAGCATGTCTTAAAATCCCCTGGCTTCTCACCAGTAAAACAACTGGCTTGATTTCACATGCAATATCCAATTTGGGACAACAAAGCTATCGCATAGAGGGTTGAAATTCAAGGCGTGTCAGAAAGGCTTTCAGACGCTCACAATCCTGCCAGAAACTCAAAAACATAAAACCATCAGGTGCTGATTAAAAACATCAAATGCTATTAGATGTTTTTGGTTAAAAACTGCCCTGTGAATTACAGTCTTTTTTGGTAAAGGCTTGACTGCTGCCCTGTCTCTGTAGTCACTGATGAACTTAAGGTGCTGCTGAGAAGGAAGTGGGTTTTAGCCCACATTTCCTGTTTTGTCTTTGTACTCTACTTGTTGCCCAAGCTTCTGAATACTGTGAGAAGTACATTAAGCAGACTAACATCTGTTGTCCTTTTTGCCTCCTCTCAAGGGGGATGTGTGGCTGAGTGATTTGTTTTATTTTAAATGGACTTTTAAAATAGCAAAAAAGGACATTACAAAAAACCCCACCTTGAGATAAATAATCTTTGAGAGCTCAACGAAAACACGTGGTACATGTGAACTTATAAGGTAAAGATAAGAAAGGTGCTGTATAGTTCAAACAGAAGACACCAAAGTGGGGTTTGGCCATTCCTTCCAGTTGAATTTGTTCAGTAAACCAGTCTGGGAAAGGTGCCTCACCCTGAGCTGATGAGCTGTCCTTCTCTGTAGAAAGTTTCCCTGAACTGAAGGATCAAAGCTGCTGACTTGAGCTTTCAGTCTGGTGCTGTCACCAGCCTCATGGGCTCAGTGCCTTGTGCTGCCCACTGACGTTTGTTGTCCAGCTCAGGGAGTGCAGTTCCCAGCAGCTCTGCCTTGGGTAGTGCCTGCAGTCTTGCATCAGAGCTGCCTGCCTAGCAGGCCATCTGCTGTGTGCTTGTTTTTATTTTCCCCAAATGCTTGGTGAGTCTTTGGACTCAAAGGTGTGCAGGAAAATATGAGGCTTTCTTAATCAAGCAGTGTTCACAAAGGTTTTTGTATGTGGAACTGAAATTTAGGTCTTCACTTTGCCATCCTGCCTGTCTCAGCTGACAAGAGTTTCTCTTAAAAACTTACTAATAATTTAGGAGTTTCAGTGCTGCTTTTTCTAATTTTGTCCTTTCTCTTATTAGTATCAGAATAACTGTTCTTGTGTCAGTAGATCATACTTTCATCTGTAAAACATTTCTGTTGCATCGCTGATGATGACTGTGGTGTTATTTTTTTACCAAACTTGCTGGTAGTCCTGTTTACTGAAGCATAGAACTTTGGGCTAAGTGGTTTGCATTAATTCTAGAATAGTTTCGGTTTAGAAGGGAACTTTGCCATCATCTCTTCAAACCTCCCACACAAAGCAGGGCCAATTTCAAAATTGTTTAGGATTGCTCAGGACCTTGTACTTACTGCTGACATCCTGGACACAGTTGTAGTTATGAAAATTTTAGTTGGAAAAACCATGTATCTGCTAGTATACCGTTGCCATTGTTTTAACCAGCAGTTAAGGTATTTTAAATGTGTACTAAACAGATTTTATTTTTCTTTTTAATGTTGTGAGCTGGTCGTAAAAGCCTTTGTTTTTATCTTACTCCTTTTGCCTAAGAGTTGGGGAAAAACCCTTTCTGGTTCAACTTTTTAATGACATTTGCTTAAAGGAAAAAAACTGTAAAAATATCTGGTTGATTTGAATACTAAAGTAGGCTTCACACAGTTGCTGGGGTTCACTACCTCTTTACAGGCCTGTTCTATAAGGAATGGTGAAATTTAGCAATTATTTGAATTTGAGATCCAGCAGCTCCTGTGCACAGCCCTGCACTCCTGCTCTGTTTGGCTACACAACAGCTCCATCTGCTGTTCCTGAACTGCAGCTTCCCCTGAGCGTCCAAACCTTTCACTTCACAATTTTGTATTGATTCTTGGGCTTCTCTCTGGCTTGAAAAATTTTAACACAGTTTTTACTCTTGTGAGAAGATACTCCTTTGGATACCTCCACACCGTGCTTTGATGTTCTGGATTTTGAATTTGTTGGCAATAACCAGCGTTTTTGACACTTTCTCCTCTGACTGCTTTACAAACGTTAGGTTTTGTTTGGGATTTTTTTTTTAATTCATGCTGTATGTCTTACCCTCGCAAAGACAAGCTACTACTAGGTATGAAGCCCCATCATCTAGAACTAAGAGTTTCTGCTCTTCAGCTGAGTAATAGCTACTTGGGTGTGGTATGTTTGTTTGTTTGGTTGGTTTTTCTGGAGAAGTCTGGATTTGTGTTTGTTCTGCCTGGAATCTTACACATGTCCACAATTGTATGTGCTATGAATATGATGAACAGAGGCAGTTTAGCTGTTGAGGAAGTATCAAATCTCTACAGACTGAAGGAGGAATAGGAAAGAATAACATGGATGATGGCAGTGAGGGAGTGTACAGCATGTCAAAGTCAAGACGGAGAATCATGACTCTTTGATCAGCATGGTTACTAAAACCAACAAAAGAGAACTTAAATTCCTCCTTCCTTAAATTCCTCCTTCCTTAAATTCCTCCTTCCTTAAATTCCTCCTTCCTTAAATTCCTATTTTTCTCCCTCTTGGTTTTGAAAGACAGACTCACTAGAGCATTGTGATTTTGCAGTTTGTTTTAGGGAAGTAAATTTGCAGATCACATCAGAGGAAAACTGAAATAAATCATATCTCTAACGAAAACTAGCCATATATTTGGAAAATGTGTGCATGTTGGAGTAGCACTCTTGTAATTTTCTAGCTCCTGTGAAATAGGAGTAGTAAGATGGGTTTTAGAATCTGTTCTGTACAATACCCCATTAGATAAGCTCAGCCGGGTACCAAAAATTTTTTCTTTCTGTGTGTGTGGGTTTTTTTTGTTGTTGTTGTTGTTTGGTTTGTTTTTGTTTGTGTTTGTTTTTTGTTTTGTTCTTTTTGTTGATTTTTTGGTTTTGCTTTACTTTTCCCTCTGCACTCTTTTTTGTCTGTTGCATGTTAAGCTGCCTCCACTGGCGTATATCTTTGTAGTTAGGAAAGTTGAATACTTTTTGGGCTGTAGTCCTCTAGCTGGTACTTTGGCTTCAGGCAGGAAGTGTGCAGAATCAAGGTCTAAATCTAAATATTTAATTTTAGATGATTCCATAAAAGACAAGCAGGACACATGGGCCTGTTTCTCCTATCTCTGGCAAGCAGCCTAACAAGAAATTTTAAATAGAAAAATAATTTATCTCGTTTACAAACAGACATGGAACAAAAGATGTGTTAGTTGTACTTTCTCACAGTGTTGGAGTTTATCAAACCATACAATGACTTTTTAGATGTGCCCTTAACTGATTGTTCTCTTTAATTGTCCCAAGGTCTTATGACCAGAGACTTTTTCAGTTGGTGACCTTGTTCTGCCTTTCTACATTTAATCACTCTTAACAGGTGAAACTAAAATTAATGACTGTGCAGATGAGTTGGCAGCATGAAACAAGCCCAGTGTGTGTTGTCAGTGCTGAAGTTCAGTGAAAGAGCCCTTGAATATGCACATGATAGCCTCACCATGTACTTATGAGTAAGGAGCAAACTGCCTCCCTGAGGAAAACTGTGAATGTACATTAAATAGTTTTATTTGGGTCTAGAAGCAGTCACTGAAGTTACAGAAGACAAAGACTTTGTCTCTCATGTCTGTCCAAGCCATGCCCCAACCCGCATCTGCTCCTGCTGTTGTAGCAGTGAGCTGCAGCACACGCGTCCTCCCACCTGAGTCCAAGAGTGAGTAACCTTTGAGGGAGTTCAGAAAAGACATTGTGCAGCAGACTGTACATCTGAAATGAGTTCCTGTGCTCTCTTTGACCCAAAGCAAATATAAGTGCCTGGTGTAGAGTAGCTGGATCCTGCAGGCCAAGCGGTAGGCTTTTCTGAGTTACTGTGATAACAGCAAGTGCTTGGATTTGGGTGTGAGCTGATGCTTTTCAGCCTTAACTTGCAGATGTTCCCAAAATAGGGAGTGTGAAGGTTTGTCTCCTGAGGCATCTGAGAGGTGTGGCAGAGTTTGGGTGTGAAGGGAGATGGATGGGCGAGCACAGATCCTCAAGCCAGCAGATGTCAGGCTGTTACCACCAGCAGGAACTATGACAGGAAAAGGTGGATTGATGCGCTGATGAAAGTCAGAATTGGGAAGCTACAGGTCATCTTCAGCTGAAGAATAAAAGTTGTGAAGAACAGTGAACACATGATAATTAAATAGGATAGGTGTGAAGTAATTCTGTGGTTTGGTTTATTTTATGTTTCATAGTAAAAGCCTGTATGGGTATTCCAGAATAAGATTGTGCCTATGCAGGGAGTTACTTGTAAAAGCAATGGATAAACTTGCCAATGTGGATGAAGTCTAGGGGAAGGGTCCAGGTGGATGGTGAATACAAAGCAGCATGAGTAAAAGCTGGAAAAAAATGACCTTAGGAATTGAATTTCTAATGGGGGAATAAATCTAACACTGTGGGGTTTGGGTTAAGTGGTATGATGTATATAGGCTGGCAGTATGTGTAGAGCAGTGGTAAGCAATAAAAACACACTTTCTAACAAGAATATGTTTAAATTTAATTCTTGTGCCAGAAGGAGGAGAGAAAGAAAAGGTGAGATTTTTGTTGGTTTTTGTTTTGGTGTTCTTTTTTGTTTAGTTTGCTGGTTTTTTTAGTTTTTTGTTTGTTTCTTTCTTTCTTTCTTTTTTAAAGAACTAGGATAGTAGGGTTTTCCTGAGACTCAGAACATCCTGTGATGACTCTTTTTACTTGTTAATACAGTTTTATTGCATGAGGTACTTTGTGACCTCAGCAGATTTGTCTGACTTCTTAAATATATTTAGAATATCTTGTGTTAAGTAGGATGCTATGAAAAGGGCATGGATTTTTTTTCTTAATGGTTGAAAGTAGCATTTCTTCTTCAGTATATACAATATATATAATTTTGACTTTTTTTCACAAAGCAGAAATAATTTGATGAATTAGAAATATAAATTAATTTAATGACTTTTTTTGTCTGTAAGTAACTGCCATCACTCCCAGTGGGCTCCAGGATCAGTTCTAGCTTTCTGATGATGTTGGTGATGCCTGTCCTTACAGATCGATCACTTTGGATTTGATGAAAATCGCACATTCCAGCAGCGGTACCTGGTGGCAGATCAGTACTGGAAGAAGGACAATGGGCCAATCCTGTTTTATACAGGCAATGAAGGGGACATCGAGTGGTTCTGCAACAACACGGTACGTGGGAAACAGTGGGATTGCAGTCCTACCTGCCTGTAATGGCACCCTGAGAAAGTGGGGAGGAACAGGAACACAGGCACAGAAGGTCGTTGAAAGATAAGTTTGTAATGATTGCTGTGGTTGATATAGGAGGAAGAGGACGGTTAACACAAGCACAGAAAAAGTTTAAGGGGGTTCAGGGTCTTATCTGAAGCCCAAACAAACCAAAGGGAGACACTTGTATTAAATTTAAATTCCTGGAGCAGCGAAGAAAATTTCCGGAGGAAACACCATAATTGCCCTGAGCTAACAATTCGTAAATTTGGACCAAATTAAACTTATCCTAGTACTTTAGATTCCCCAAGTAAAATGGAAGGTTTTCATGTTTGGATTTTTGTTTCTCTATTAAGAAAAATATGAAGGGAGCTGGAAATCAAAGCCAGATAGTTCTTGTTCTCTGCAGTACCCGTGGAAGTTTTTGTTTCCCTGACTAATACAAATTCAGAATGGAGTGTGTGGGCATTTTTCAGCCATTTCAATACAAAGTCCAGTAACATGACAGGAGGTGGCATATGCTGAACTCAAAGCCATCGAGGACAGCTTTCATGCTTTGTGCTGCCAGCAGATGATTTCTGTCTGCTTCTTCTCATAGCAGGTGGTAACAAACTGTTATCAACAAGTAATAACAAGTTGTACTTATTAGTTGAAAATAACTATATTGCAATGCTCTAAATTATTGCCTATTGCCAAGCAAGTGTTGTGTTTTCTGTAATGTAGTCCTAGGACAAATGCATGCTTTTCTCCTGTAGCTGTTTTTATTTCCTGTGGATTAAACTCATGCTATAGGAGTTCTGCTGGAAACAAGGATATTTGGTATTTTGCAGCATTGAAATATGCATACTGTCCTTCTCTAGGTTGATATCTGTTCTGTGTGTTTTCTTACTTAAGTGATACCTTAAAACCAAATTGCACTTTTGTCTTTCTAGTGGCATTTTGGTAGTGGTATCTTTCTAATCAAAGAATTGGAATACACTGGACTGAAACTAGAGACTTTTAAACAAGCTGAATCAATTATTTTCAGTGTCTGTTTTCCTCCAACCAGGGTTTTATGTGGGATGTGGCTGAAGAACTTAATGCCATGTTGGTATTTGCTGAACATAGATATTATGGAGAATCCTTGCCCTTTGGGAATGAGTCTTTCAGTGTAAGTGTCATCTTTTGTCTTCCTCATAACTGCATTCCATCCAAACATAATTCTGCGTATTTTAATTCTTGCCAGGGCAATGAGTGTTAACTTGAGTGAGATGTCACTTTTTTGTAACTACCAATTCTAGGGTAAAAAAACCCAGAGGTACAGATATTTTTTTTAGTCCTTCAAGTGGCACCTGCAAAGAATATTTCATTTGTTTTCAGGCACAAATCTAGACCTGTAATCTTAGCTGTAGAGCTGATTTTATCTGTAGCTGCTGTGGGGAAGCTGCTGGAAATCACTTGTGCTGTCCATAACTTGCCTTCTTCCTCTCAGGATTCCAAGCACCTCAATTACCTGACCTCAGAACAAGCTCTGGCAGACTTTGCAGTACTTGTTGAGTACCTGAAGACGAGCATTGCAGGAGCCCGGCACAGTCCAGTCATAGCTATTGGAGGCTCTTACGGAGGAATGCTTGCAGCCTGGTTTAGGATGAAGTATCCCCACGTGGTGGCTGGGTGAGTGTGCTCCTCCTGCTTCAATAGAGCAGGCATGTGTTACTCTGTGCTATAAATATGCTCTGGGAGAAGTACCATAATTCAAGCTGGCTTGAATCTTTCAGTACTGGGAGAAGGAATCAAGTTACTTTGAATTTGGGAAGAGACACTGTTTGCCTAACAAAGGCAGCTGTATGTCAGCAGGTACTGGATGGTGTATTTTGTCAGAGTTATCTGTTAGACTTGTGAAAACAACACATGAACAGTGACTCGGCACCTAATTGGTTTTTTTCGGGTCTCCAGACTTCCTGATGACTTTAGGCAGCTCTTAGTTCTCTTCAATACACTAGTTACCCTCTTGGAAACAAGCTAGAGGGTTTATTTTCATGGACTGGGCCTCTCTTCATTTGAGTTTACACAATGCCCAGTGAGAAAGAGCTAACTGATAGATAAGAATGAAAAACAATAAAGTAATTAAGTCCGAATTTCTACCTCTTGTATTTGCTGATATTGTTGTACCAGTGTCAAAGACTTACATCCTCCAGCAGCCTTATGCATGCAGACCTGTGGAATAATTTTGCTGCATTATGATTAGTTCACCTAGAGCACGGTGTCCAAGCTGAATTATAAATGGTGCTTAGATAGTGGCTGTGGGGATGATATGGGAGACCATTTTGCAGGGGTTCAAGATCTTTTTATGTCCCTTTGCAGAGCTCTGGCAGCCTCTGCCCCAATCTGGCAGTTTGGTGATTTGGTTCCATGTGGCACATTTTTCAGCATAGTGAGCAATGATTTCAAAAAGAGTGGCCCAGGCTGCTCAGAGAGCATCCGGAATTCCTGGAATGCTATTAACCGCCTCTCCTCAACAGGTAAGACCTCCCCAGTGCTTTTTCAAAGAACAGAAATGATCAGGAGTGTGTTATGACTTTCACCTGTGTGTGTCGTGGGTTTTTTGAAACTCTGCTCCTAGTACTCAGAACTGCCTGATGAACCTAGCACTGCTTGTAAATGCCTGTTTTGTTGTATCACAGCCTTCCTTCAGGCCTGGTGGGATGCAGAATCCAGGTCCAAACATTCCTAAGGTCAGATAAGAACAGACTTAAGATCAGAACCCCAATACTTATATTCCTTCTGACAAAATAGGCCAGATAGTCATTAATATGAAAGAAGTACTTTTTGCCAACTGAGGCATTCAGGAAAAGAAAATTACTGTAGTCACTGTAGTCAGTGATAGGGACTCAGTTAGACTTGAGGATCTTTTTCAACCTAACTGATTGTATGATTATACAACTAACTGAAAAGAGGTTGTAGTGAGATGGGTACTAAAATTTGATCTGCTATGCTTGTATGTGTGTGGAATAGTTTCACTGAATTAGTTAGACTAAGTGAAAATATTTTTTAGTAGCAGCACAACTGATGTATGTGTTAATGGTCCAATATACTAAATATTGTTTTATCCATTTTTTTTATTAAAGATACAGGTTTGCAGTGGCTTTCCAAGACATTTCATTTGTGCAGCCCCTTAAAAACTCTTCAGGATGCTGCTGTATTGAAAAATTGGCTGAGTGAAACATGGGTAAACTTGGCTATGGTGGATTATCCCTATAAAGCTGACTTCTTGCAGCCTCTGCCAGCTTGGCCTATACAGGTAATTTAGAACCAATGTCTTGTAGAATTAACTATTTGGTTTAATTAATTCTCTCCTCCTCTCCTAGCTTGCACTTTTTCCTGTTTTTTTGGCTCCATAGGAGCTGTGTGCAGAGAAAAGACAACCAAGATAGTATCTTGTGCAGGAGCTGGTTTGTTGGCTAACTGCCACTTGTGGGTCTAATAGGTTATATCAACAGCCCAGGAGAAAAAAGTGCCAGTTCTTATTCTTTTAAGACTCTGACTGAATTTCCCACAGAACTTTGGATTACTGTGTAAGGCAGGTAGGATGTAAGTATTTTAGGCAGTGGTTAATTAAAAAACAAAATCTTTCCCTTGTGTAGAGCTGTCTGATGGAGGAGAGATGGAAATTCATCTGTCCTATGTGACTGTCTGCAAAGAGCAGGATAAACACCTTGAAAATTATTTCTCCTTTTTTATCAGTCTGAAAGAAACAAGAAACATGCTCACCTCCACCACTGTCCATGTTACCTTTGTTTAACTGAGCTATAAGCCTAACCCAGAAAAGGCCACTACCCATCTGGACTATACTAATAGATAAAATCTGATTTATATAAGCTGTTAAGATACTTTCTTTTCTGAAACAGTAGCTCTATTATGACTCTGAGGACAAGAAAGTGGGGGGCAAGATGTGGACTTGATGATCTTGGAGGTCTTTTCCAGCATTAATGAGTAGCTGGATATATATGTATGTATGTTGTTTAAACAGTTCTCTGTTGTGAGCTACCTACACTAAACTGCAGGGAACCCCAGTCTATACCTGGAGCTTCTCTGTTATATATCTCTATGTGCTGTCTTTAATTACAGAGGTACTAAATACTATTTATTAAATATAATCTATATTAAAGTATGGGAAATGGGTTGAAAAATTTGGTGAATGAAACATTAAGGTGGCGCTGTTGGGGTTTTAAAAAAATTAATCAGGAAATAAAAAGTTTCAGGTTCCTCATGGTAGCATGCACTACACTTGTGATACTGCTTTTTGTGATAATCAGGATATGTAATTTCATAGATGCTTTCTGGAAGTGGTCTGACTGTACTTGGAAAAGAAATAAATATCCTACCATGTGTCATGTATTAGTATTTAATTCCTATAGATTGAGACAACTTCTTCTATTGTCATTGCAGGAAGTCTGCAAGTTCTTGAAGGATCCCAGTCTCTCTGACAATTTGCTGCTGCAGAATGTTTTTCAGGCAGTAAATTTATATTACAATTATACAGGAGAAGCCTCATGCTTAGATGTGTCGCAGACTGCAACGAAGAGTCTTGGTGAAATGGGTTGGTACTACCAGGTATGCTCACTCATCTTTATAAATTGCAAGTCAGTGGTAGTTTTTTGATCTAGAGCTGATGAGATTTGTCATTTAGCTGTCAACATCTTGTGCCAGATGTATTGATGTACTGATGACAAGTGTAGTCACAAACCAAGTATGACTGTAGTGGGGAAGGCAAAGCAGAAAAGAGAAGCAGATTTCCCAGGAGGTTTAGATTGTATCTTCATTATCTGTCTGCTTGTTGAGTTTCAGCTGTTCATATAGACTGGAAAATGATGTACAGCAGACAGTTGTAAGTTGTGTACAGCAGTCAGCTGTATGAGGTCTAACAAGGCCAAGTGGTAGGTCCTGCCCTTGGGTCACAACTACCCCATGCAGGGCTAGAGGCTGGGGGCAGAGTGACTGGGAAGCTGCGTGGTGGAAAAGGACCTGGGGGTGCTGGTCAGCAGCAGCTGGACATGAGCCAAGGTGTGCCCAGGTGTCCAAGAAGGCCAAAGGCATCCTGGCCTGGCTCAGCCATGGTGTGGGCAGCAGGAGCAGGGCAGTGATTGTCCTTCTGTACTCAGCACTGGTGAGCCCACTCTTGGAATCCTGTGTTCAGTTCTGGGGCCCTCACTGCAGGAAGGACATTGAGGGGCTGGAGCGTGTCCAGAGAAGGGAAACGGAGCTGGGGAAGGGTCTGGAGCACAAGTCCTGTGAGGAGCAGCTTAGGGAGCTGAGGTGTTTTGCCTGGAGAAAAGGAGGAGGCTGAAGAAAGACCTTAATGCTCTATACAGCTCCCTGAAAGGAGATTGTAGGGAGGTGGGATTTTTTTCTCTTAAGTTACAAGCAGTAGAATGAGAAGAAATGGCCTCAAGCTGCTTTACCAGGGGAGATTTAGATTCAATATTAGGAAAAATGTCAAGCACTGAAACAGGCTACAAGGGGGAATGGTGGAGTCACCATCCTGGAGTTTTTGAAAAGATACTGAGCACTTAGGTATGTGGTTTAGAGGTGGACTTGGCACTTTTTGGTTTATGGTTGAACTCAGTCTTACAAGGTCTTTTCCAATTCTGTAGTAGTTAGCAGTAATTACTGATCAAGTGCTGTGTGAGCCTTCTATTTAAAATACTGCAGTAACAGCTGTTGGCTGTTCTCCTAGGAATACACTGACCTGCCTGTTCTTTCAGGCTTGCACAGAGATGGTGATGCCCTTATGCACAGATGGTGTCCATGACATGTTTGAGCCTCAGAAGTGGGACTTCGATGCACTTTCAGAAGAGTGCTACAGGATGTGGGGAGTGAGGCCTCGCCTCTCTTGGATTCTTTCTATGTATGGGGGAAAAAACATCAGTTCACACAGCAACATCATCTTCAGGTAAGCCTTGTTTCAACTGACAGTGTAGTGTCTTTCCACCAGTATGTGTTTCCAGTGTAGAGGATCTGGCCCAAGGAGCAAAGGGGTTTGTCTCCAGCTTTCTAGCTGAATAAATGATGGGCCAGCTTTGTGTTGCTGTTGAGAGTAAAATGGTCAGTTTGCAGTGGCCAAAGAAGCCAACTGTTCTCTTACTGCCTGTGTGACTCTAAAAGAAGAATCTGGGCTGGGATTCTGCCAAACGTCTTCTTTCCATGTGGATTCCTTCTTATCTTGTGGTGAAAGTCCAGGTTTCCCATGCTGGTAAATTCCTACTTTTATGAACCCAAAGCACTGTTGCTTACACATAAAAGGAAAGTCTAAATGACTTCTAGCTGTAACACAGAATCTTGGTCACCAAAATTATTGCTCTGAGTGACAGCCTTGTGAAGGGGCTGGCATGGCATTCCTTTTTCCCTTTGATACAGAAAAGAGAGGAAAGTGACTTTGGGAGTTTTTCTAGTACTGCCAACAGTTTTTTCTTTTAGTGGTATTTAGACAAGTTTCAACAAACTTGTGTAAGCTCCAAATACAAAGTTGTTTCTATTTTAGTAAGGAATAGTGGTAATACAACAGAAGTTTGTCTGAAACACTTTTTTGTATGTGTACAAGAAGTGAAAGAAATATTTCAGTCTAGCACAAAGAACTAGTCCATGCTGCTTGCTCTCTATTCAGCCTTCATTTCCCTGATTTTTAAGATTAAACTCTGCTGTCTCTAAAGGAAGGTTTGTGTGGTTTTACTTATGCTGTGAGGTGATCCAGGTGAGTACTGTCTATCCATCAGGTCCTTATGTAGGAGGGAGGTGTTCCAAAACCCACTGAGGCCTCAGGATTCCTGATGTGCTGTACCCATTGCCCAGTGTGGGAAGTTCCTCTGTGTTCTGGTTAAAATTTTCAAGGCCTTTTCATAAAACACCTTGCCACTTCTACAAACCAAGCTCAGAATTAGTCTTTTGGTTGTGGTACATAGGTATGCATTTTAAAAGTAGAAAGTTCTCACTTGAATTGGGGATTATCTTCTGGATCACAGCTGCTAGTGTCAGTCTGTTTGGCTGCAAAGGCCTTTTGCTTTCCTCTTGTTTGCCTCTTGCTGTTTCTGTCCCAGCAGGATATCTACTCTGGAGTGAGAAATCCCACCCTTTTTTGGAAAACTTTTTAATAAAAAAAAAATGTTGGTTTCACTTAGTTTCTGCAGAGTGTTGCTTATTTCCAAGGCTGCAGCTCTGTATGGTAGAAATCTGCTTTGTAAGCGATAGACAAGCAAACAAATCTAAATAAGTGTTTAAGAATTTATGCCAGCTGAAGGAGCTGGAAATGAGAAAAGCCTGAAAGCAACCAAATGAATGTTAAAGTAGTGCTGTACACACAAAGCTTTTGGATCTCAAGCTGGGATGTTTCTCTTCAAACAAATACATTGTCAACACTGTACATTTTATATAAGAGCCTTTTATCCTCAAACACTGCAGAGTGCTTTACAAAAAACATCCCAGTGTTTACCAGGGGATGTGGCTCCCTGTGGGGTGAAAAGGACTGTGTTTCAAGTGACAGGCAACTTGCACAACAGCACAGTGCAGGAAGGGAAAAGTACTCCATCTAAAGAGAACCACTGTAGGGTGGATTTATCCAGACACAGTGGGATTTGGCCAGGATGCTTAAACTGCTGCTGCTGCTTCTCCCTCTGTACTGTGAGCAGTACATCACTCTGCACAGTCACACTGTTGTTTGTACTGTGTGGGATTAATGCAGGGAATTCCATTGCCGTTCTGGTACCTTCCTGGAGTTATGCACTGTGTAAGTGGTTACTTAGGCTGTGGGCAGGTGGCGCTTGCGTGTCCCGGGCAGTACATCTTTATTAAAAATGGTCTGAGGAAATTAGGGGTTTCAGAACGCTGTTTCCCCTTTCCCTTCCAACAATTTTCACTTCTGTTACTGGAACATGCTGTGTATTTGGTGTGGGAGTGCTGCACAGTGGTGGGAGGTAACATTTTAATACTGTTCATCTATGTGATGACAGAGAGCTTGTAGCAGGTGTAGTGTCTCGTCAGCACTGTACTGTGGTAGTCAAAATCAGCCCAGGTTACATTGGACAGTATGAAATTTGGTGTGCACAGTCTAAAAATGGGTTTTTCTCAATCTAAATGAATCACACCTAAACAGTAGGCTTCTAAGTCAGGACACCCACATATCCAGTCCTTCACTGGCATGGGAGGGGCAGAAAGTGAAGGTTGTGTTTTAAGAGATTCTGGTGCTCTGTGCCAAAGGGGGAATAGTTAGCACTAAAGAAGGGAATGGAAGCAAAGAAGAGAAGGCAGAACAATGCATGGCTGAAGAGAAAAGGTTAGAGAAGAAAGTTAACAGGAAACATGACAATTGTGGAGGGTGGTCATGTTAAAAAAGGATGCACAGACAATGCTGCTACAGTTCTGTAAAACTTCTGAACCCTATGTATGCTGTCAAGAAAGTATAAGAATTGAAAACAGGACTAGCCTGCTGATTTTTGCGTTAGGTTTTTTCTGAAATCCTGTTTGCCTGGCCACTGCTAGAAAGAAATGTCTGACCTACTCTTTCTCTTCTTTTGCTTCTTTGGTTTATACTGGGAAAATCCTGTCCTGTGCGATGCGCAACTGAGACACATGCTTAGTTTTAACACATAAATAATTCATTCCAGTTGGAGTGATCTTAATCTGCAAAAACTGTTAAGATTTATGATTTTGTAGTGAGCCCTCCATGCCCCCTCCCTTCAAGCTTCATTTCCCAAGCTGCGTCAGTGCCTCTGGTGCCATCCTTTGGAAGGAGATGCAGAGGATGCAGCCAGAAGCTCACAGAAAAGCCTGTGGCATGCTTAGCTTCCACATGACTAGGACCAAAAGATCCAAGTTCATGTGCATCATGGGTCTCTCAGCAACTCATCCCCCCTGTTGCCAAGGTGCTCTGCTAATTCAGGTGACCTTTTAAATCCAGTGCTTTTGGCTTATTGGACAGCTCTCAATGCTTTTTGTTTTGTAGACACAAAATGTTTCTCTTGTCCTAAGTCATATATAGAATCACTGGAAGTAAAGAACTACAGACACTCAAGATACTTATTTGTTTTGGGGTTTTTTTCAGTTTTAAAACAAGTAAAATATTAGTTTATACCCCATGAGGTTTTCACTCCTGGTTGTTTCTAAAAAAGCTTTTTTTTTTTTTTTAATTCATTATTTTACTGTTATTTTCTGGTCCTGTCGTTGTATTTTTCCAGCTGCATATCTTTGTGTCCAAGGATGTTTTAATTTCTTAGCTCCTTCTGGAAATTTACCCTCTCATACCACAGCCCATCTCTGACATTTCCTTTTGTGGGCAGGTCCAGTGTTTTAACTGAGAAACAGATCTAGGTTTGTGTAGTTCCCCAAGTATATGGATGTTGCATTCTTTGTGCAGAAAGATGGGCCATGTGTGAGAAGGGCATTGCAGTAAAGGAAAATAAGATGTGGTAGGGGTTATTGGGTCAAGTCCAAAGGGGGAATGAGAGATGGAAAGCTCTCTCCCAGTTGAGCCATTGGCTTGCTCTATGGACTATTATTTGCAGCCATATCTATAGTGTAAGGAATTTTTAAAATTGATTTGGTATGAGGGGGGAGGGGGAGTAAATGGTATTAAGTTGTCATGTCACAGAGGAAGAGTCACTTTAGTCAATTTTTAAAGGGATAAAATCTTCTTTTTCATATGGTTGTTATTAAAGTCAGCGCACTAACAAACCGTTCAAGCATTTCTTTGCAAAACCAGGTTGGTACTCAGCTGAGACAGCAAAAGGTAGAACTTCCTAAAAATTCAACTCTAAAGGGTCCAGCAATTTGTTTATGGCATACTGTGAAGAAGGAAAGTGAAGTGCTTTGATTTGGGAATTTGGGCATGTTTTGGTAGAGGGAAACCTGAAACTTTTATGACAACTACAGGTGGCAGCAGATTTCTCTTGAGAGGCTTTTGCACTCTTATAGGTTATTATCTGAATTAGCAGATAATTAATGAGAAGTGGAGCCTTGCTTAAGCTGCTGAAAGCTCCATAACTCTGTCAAGAAGGTGCTTCCTAGCAGAGGGGTGGGCACAAGGCATTAAGATGGGGGTGAGGTCTGTTTCTGTTGCTGCACATGCAAAACTGATAGAAATGTCGATGTGAGCAGCAGCCTCACTGCTGAGTGCTGTGCATGTGCACCCTGATGAAACAGTCTTTCCTTACAGCAATGGTGGCCTGGATCCATGGTCTGCAGGTGGGGTGACCCAGAACATCAGCAATTCCGTCGTGGCCGTTGTGATCCCAGAGGGAGCCCATCACCTGGACCTACGCAGCCGGAACCCTTTGGACCCCAAGTCTGTCCAGCAAGCTCGGGCCATGGAGATCTGCCTCATGAAGGAGTGGATTGAAAAGGCCAGGCACAGCCACTGAGGTGGTACTGCAACAGCTGCGGCCATTACAGCTGTCTTGGCCTTGCTGGGAGTAGGGCCAGGACTTGTGATATGGTCACTGGAGCATTTCCCTCCTGCTTCCTCACCTGTGCCACAGTGGTCACCATTGCTTGTGTCCATGAGAGAGGCAGGCAGCAGATGGACGGAGAGCATTCTCACATGATAAACTCCAGTCAGAGTGCATGGATTGAGCTGCCTGCTCTGGTTTGCTTTCCTCTTCTGCTCTTCTCAAATGCTGTACCTTACTACTCAGTAATGGGTTCTTGTTCTAGGCTCGCTGCCCTTCTCCTCACTGCACTGGGTGATTGTTCCAACTGCTGGTGAATCCAACAGTGGATTACACGGGAGTGCTGTTGATGGTGGAACTCCTGCTGCCTCCAGTGTGATTGAACAGAAATCACATCTTACTGTGATGTTTGGTGGAGAGGTAGGGAAGGCCTGGGGAAACTGGCTGTGCTGTTTGTAAGGGAACTAAACAGCCCCTACCCTTTAGAATGAGTGTTGGAAAAGAAATAAATATACAACTTTTTTCCTACCTAGTTTTCCAGCAGCTTTTTAATCAGTGGATTTTTGTATTCTGTGCTGTACTGAATGGTCAGGGCTGGGCCCAGATCACTCTGCTGATAACTGGCTGAGCATGCAGAATCTGCATCAGGATTTTATTTCTTCTTTTGCAATGAGTCCTAATTCTGAGATATCTGTCACTATCTGTGATGATGGTTACCAAAGAAAACAGTATATTTTGTGTGTGTGTGTTTGTATCCCTCATAAACACTTAGCTTTTTAACATCAGTAAGCCCTTTGAAACTATTCTCTGGAAGAGCAAACGTGACACTTGTGCTGGCTACATCTTATGAAGTGACAAATAATTGGGGCTGTGCCTTGTGTGGGTTCTTCCCTCCCCTCCATTCTGTGTATTGTTCAAATTCTGCATGATCTGTTTGCTGATGGCTCTTCAATAAAAGAGTTTTAAAAAAAATTGTTTGCTGGACAAACTATTGAAAACACAGAATGCAGCTATTCCCTTGGATCAGTCTAAAGCCTGATGCTGAGCTCACCAAGCCAGGTGCACTGGGCTTTCTGTAAGGCTTCCAAACCAGACAAACTGCCCTGATTCATGAGACAACATATTTGACATTAATAAATGGCTGGGGCAGTCCCCTTGTTTTCCAGCTTTGGCTTCATTCACACTGCAGCCCTTCTTCAGAAAGGATTCTTTGCAGTTTAAAGGACAACTCCATTTTGAATGACTCAGGCAAGTCTTCGTGTCCCCAGACTCTTAAAATTCCGTCTCTGTTGAAAGGTTTTCTCAGCTTTGATGATATGCCTGATAGTTGAGTATTTTCTTAAGATCCCAGGTGGCCTTTTCTGTTTCCAGTCTCCTCCTGTCCTCTGGGAACAAAGAGAACCCAACACTGAATTTTTATCTTTTCAAACACTCCTGTGTATCTTCTTTCAATAAATTGTCTTTTTCCTCATCTAATGTTAAACATGGCATTTATGTTCAGACTCTGCTGTCTGAACATCTTGTACATTTGAGCAAGGTAATTTCTTAAAGACTCCAGAGAAAAGGCCAGATAAGAACTACAGGGCTAAAGGATGAGCTGTATAGGATCTGCCTGAAACCTGTTGGTGTTCCCGTTTTCCAATAGTTCCAATTTTTGCTGTAAATACATTCCAGACTCTTACTCATAGACTTCATAATAACATGTCCTTGATTCTTTTGAAACAAATAAAAGTTACTGTTCTTTTAATCAGTTATGTTACGGCAAAGTTTTTAGAAATACTGTTGTATCTTCTTACACGTTAATTGATGTGTGGTAACATCTCAGTTTCCTGCAGGGCAAGGAATGAGACTTGTAAGAGTTAATGTAAATTTGAGCATCAGAAATAATTTAATTGAGCAAGCAAGATCCTGGTCCAATTGTTCCCACTAGCCCACTGATTGTTCAGGATGCTACTCCAAATGAAAATTTTGGGATAAGCATTTCTATGTTGTATGGATAAGGACATGAACAGCCCAAATTAGCAGCTACTCTATATTATTAGTCAGCTTGTGTCTCCTCTCTCTCCCCTGCTGGTGAACTTACTGTCTCAGGAAACAGCTGCTGCTTTGTTGCATGGAAAACACTTTCTGGTTTCAAGCAGCATACGTAAGTTAAAATTTCATTACTCTCTCTCTTTTCACTCCTTTAATTATAAAAAAAGTTACCTTCAACAACATCTAGGACAACATGCAATTTGTCAACTTTGTTTTGTGAAATGACACTTAAAATTTTTTTCAGAGGGATTTGGTTTGTGTTTTTCTGCTTACTGGGGTCGGGGGGTGCTAATAGTCTTACAGTTCCATACAATTTTTGTCTATGAGACTGATTCAAGCGCACTTTGGATCAGGTTCTCAGTGATTGGACGAGCTTATGAATGATGTGACTTGTTTTTATGGTGTTTTTAATTGACTACTTTTTTCTTGTCAAGTTGAGGAGTCAAAACTTTAGGTCTTATTTATCTCAAGCATTCAGACTTCATCTTAAAATCCATATACACATCTCTGCTACCAAGGGACTGTCTTGGCGTTTGGCTACCTCATCTAATTGTCAGCTCTCCTGTGTGCTTTATACAGGTGAGAACGAGCTGGGCCATAACAAATGGGTGATTTATCTCTCCAGGCATATGGTGATGGGCCATACTTCATCTCAGGCTTGTGTAAATCCTTGGCTTGTGTCAGAAATTACTGGAATTTAAGACTGTATGTTTCCTACATAAAAAAAATGCAGAAGGAAAAAGAGTTAATGTTTTTCCCCAAAGTATGAATCTTAGTGGTGAGTCTGCATTTTGTATCAATAAAAATGCATTAAAATAATGTTGAGTTTCTGGAACTGGATTTTGTTTTGCGGGGACATCAATTTTTATCCTTTGGCAGATTCCAAGTTCTGCAAGTGACATTGTGTGCTTTGTACTTGACTCTTGAGGAGTGGGGGGAGAGCTGGTTACAGGAATCCTCGAGTCACACACATGGCAGTCAGGATGACAGATGGTGAGTCTGCACTCCTTTGGGAGTTTCTCACTTCAGAGCTTTGGCTGTGGTGAGGAGCAGGTGTATGAGCTGGTTGTTCTCTGTAGGTGACCACACTGAATGCAGTCAAGCTATCTATAATGGGAAAAGTCCATTTTCCTTTTGAAAGCTTTCCCAGGCAAACATGCACTTCCCACATGTCTGTACTGAGGAAGGTTGTGAGGGCAGATCTGTAACGTCCCCTGACCTGGCAAGGGGAGGTTTTAACCAAAGAGTTAATAGGGCAGAGCTAAGGCTGCAGACTCTTGGGAAGGAGCTAAATAGGTTCTGCAACTCATTTTGTTTGTAGGATAATTTAGATTTTGAAAATTATCAAATATTTCATCATCAAAAGAGTGTATAGAAAGGAATCCTCCTGGAGCATGGGTTCTAAATAACAGGAAAAGTAAGAAGTTTTGTCTCCCATGCTGTCTGTCCACCAAGGATGTTGCCAAAAATGTCATTATGCTTTAAATAGATTTCTTTTTCTGCTTGTGCTCTTAAAAGGGTATTTAGCTGTGGTGAACTGAATCTCTAAGGAATCATGAGTGACCTGAAGAGCTTTATGTAGGTTAAAGACACACATAGACACTTGGATATTTTAGCTCCTTGCAGGACTAATGGTGGAATCACTGTGCTTTTCTGACAGTCAGGAGGACACTAGGAAACCACTAAACATGGCATGAAAGAATACAGGGGATTGTATACTCCAAGCCTCCATTTTTAGCTCTCCCTTATTGATTCAGAACATCAATGTGTACTGGGTCTTACTACTGTAGCCTCTAGCTTTTGGTGGTTTTTTTAATAAATAACTTCTTTGTGTGTTTTTGAGCCAAGCCTTGGTCTTATGAAGATGACTGCAAATCTGTCTTTTTAAAGACTGTCCCTGACAAAAAAACCTAAAATTGTTTGTTTTTGCAGTGCAGGTTAGCAGAAAATGTGCAGTGGAGGAGTGGCAAAAAATATGAACTGAAGATATCTGCAGTAAATTAACAGTGCTTAAGTACTTTTTAATTTCCACCTTCTATTGTTAGAAGATTTTATAATTAGTAGACTTTTCTCCTGTATTGTTAGGATGCCTTGATTTCCCAGCACTGCCTCCAGCTGCAGGAACCTGCAAGCCTTTCTTGTTTTACCCCCCAAGCCCAACTTTATTTTACCAGCAAATCTGAAACCATCTGATCTGCATGCTCTAAAGCAGCGTCCTCCTCTGCATCCTGTCAATAGTACAAGCCCAATGAAGAAATTGCTCTGCAGCAGAGTTAGATTGCTGACACTGATTGCGCTCCTACCCCGAACCCTGGGGACTGCTTTGTCCTTGCTGTGCTCCCTGTGGGATCCCGTGGTCCTGGGGCGCGATGCAGAGGCAGCAATGCCCTCAACACCCGCAGCAGGAGCAGTGGGGGTGTGCTCCTTCCAGGGAGCGCCTCGCAGCTGTGCTCAGCCTCAGCTGCTGCTGGTCTTGCAGCAGGGTTTTGGGTGCAGGACATTCAGCGGAGGAAGATCAGCTATGGGGGTGCTTTGGATGTAACCTGTGGGCATTTCCAGGTGTAACAATGTTCTCTCCAAATTCCCCAGTGCTGTGCCCAAGTGTTTCCTGGGAGGGGACCCAGGGCTCCCCAGGGCGGGTGGGGCTGCCCAGCCCTCAGGGACTTTTCCCTCCGCTGGCGATTTGAAAAACCTTTTGGTTCCATCCCCCAGTTTAGAAAGTAGGGGCAGTGAAACAGTGAGACCAGGAATAGCAAATCCCTTCCGTTTGTCTTGTTGTTTTCTAATGTATGCGACCTCTCTGGGTGGTTTAAGCGGTTTAGGTACTTTCTATAAAAGGGATCTTTTAATGACAAAACTAATGTGATTATCTTACCAAGTGTGAGAGGCGTATTCAAGGTTTAAAGAAAATCTGTTAGAATAGCTGAATGTATCTGCTTAATCCTTTCTCTAATGTGGGTGGACAATGCTCTGGGAAGCAATTGGGCTTTCTTTCTTAGAGTAAATGCCTGGTCTCCAGAGGTAGGAACTTGTTTGCAGCTTTTTATACCCTTACGCTTCACCTTCTAGAGAAGACAAAGGCGCAGGAGAGAGCTTTGAGAGGCTAAGTTTTACCTCAAATAGCTGGGGGTGTAACCAATACAGGGCCCATTCCGGCAGACGGCTGAGCACTCTCTGCTCCCTTTGACTGCCACCTGAATAGAGGGTCCTCCTTCTTGCCTTCCTGCAAAACCACTCTCTGCAACATGGAATACAGGAACACTTTCTCCTTTCTGAGCGTGTGGTGAAGTCATCTGCCGTTACTTGGATGACAAGACCCTGTCTGGTTTTGTGCTTTGGGTGAGCAGCTCTACCCGTGCAGATCCAGGGCTTTAGACCCAAAAGTCCTGTTTTCCATATCAACCCCTTGGAAAGGTTTGCACCTTCAGACAGGTTTTTGCAGGGTGGCTCCTGAGCTGGGGAGGGATGACAGCACTGAAGGGTGATGCTGTGGGATGCAGCCACAGCTGGGCCTTGTCTGGCACCAGGCTGGTGGTGTTCAGCTTCTCTGCTGTTCACAGGCCTGTGCTTGTGATTCTTTTGTTTCCCCATGGCCATCCAAAGGCACATGTCTCAGACACATTAGGAAATATTTTTGTCGGGAACAGTTAGCAAGACAGGCAGAACCTCCCATGTTGCTGAAGCATTTCACAAAGTAGTGGCTCTGGAACTCTTTAGCAAATGGATTTGGCTTTACAGCAGAGACAAACAGGTTGCATTTTCTAATTTGTTTTCTGAGCATCCTCAAAACAGCATATCAGGAGGAAAAGGATATTGAGCTATTGCCTTTCCTAGCTTGAATGAAACACAATCTCCTCTCACCACCCAGCAGAGCAACACAGGAAAAAGAGGTACCTCAACATCAGTGTGACTTTCTTGTGAAGACAGACACTCAGCTATACTTCTGTATCTCATCTATCTGCCTTGACTGTGGACTTGGTGCTGGGTTCTCTGTTGTGGAGAGAGAGACAGTGTTCAAGAACTTAGTGCACCACCTAAAAACCAGTCCCAGGTTGTATCAAACTGAATATTCTGAAAGAGGGTAAAGCAATTCTGCACCACTGCAATGAGTCCTTCCTTCCCAAAGGGACAAGATTTTGTGCTTTCTCTCACTGAATGCCATGAAGTTCTTGTGTCCTTTCAGCACATGTATGAATGACCTCCCTTCTTTCAGTTCTTCTTTCTGACTTGGTGTCATCTACAAGGCTAAGACATTCCAAAGAACTTGAAATCTGAGAGCAACATAGCTTATTCATTGTCTTTCTTGTAGAAAATATGCTTGGACTAGTTTTGAAAACTCCTTTTCTCTAAAACTTTTGCAGCACTGAAAGGCTGACAACCTTCTTGCTGTCTACATCCCTACATCCCTACATCAATCCTGTCATGGATGCTCAGCTGAGATCTGACCAGCTGCCAGGACAAGGGAGGAAAAGCTTTGGCTGCTCTGAGCATCAGAAGTGATGTTTAGTCCTCACAGCCTCTGTGCTGCAACGAAAACAGGGCCCAGTCATTTCTGAGACAGACTGTGAGCCAGGTTTAATTGTTAATCACTGTCCAAGCAGCTGGACTGAGGAAAAGGAGCAGTCTGGACTGCCTCCATACAAAAGGTAAGGGATTTCTTTTGGAGGGTGGTTCATAGGGTCAAATGAGTCTGAGAGAGCTATGCATGGGATCAGCAGTGTTTCATCACAGGTGTTATGTAACCATTTCCTAAGCAGGGAATTTGGACCAAAATAAGACCAGTCAGGTATTGACTGATTTTCTTCAGAAGAAATTTTAAACATTTTAATGCGGTATCTCTGTCCAAATCTCGAGCAGTGCTCCAGGGCTGCTCAGGATTTCCCTGGGAATCTCCCTGGGAATCTGGGCAGATGATGAGGAGTCATCAGGAGTGATGGCAGGCACAGCTCAGTGTGTCACTATTTCCAGGATTGGCTTCCCAGAGCACCCAGAGCTCTGCCTCCACACCAGCACACCTGCATCAGTCTGATACGAAGGAAACCAACTTTTTGACTTGGTGTCTAATGTCTCTTGGTGTTCCTCCAAGCATCTCACAGATCCACCAGCTGCCCAACTCCTTGGCTGAGGGAGGCTCTGGTGATGTGAGCCCCATTCCTCTGGTCCAAGGGGAGGACAGTGGGCTCCCCTCCACAGAACACGTATCCATGTGTGAGCACACAGATGAGGCCAGCGCTTGCTAGGCAAACGAGACTAATAAATGTCAGGGCAGCAGGAGGCGAGTGCAATCAACTGTGAGAGCCTGAGTTATAGCGGTAACCTGCTGAATTCCTGGGTCACAAAGTAATTTACAGAACAACCCCAGTGTCATTCAATAATTACTCCGACAGCCCGGGCCCCGGGGGGCGCAGCCTCCTGCCGTGGGTGTTATTAATACCATCAACGAGCAGCAGGATGTTGGTGTGAAGAAAAGAGCCACAACACCAGCGTGTGAACCTAAGGAGCAAATGGAAAATGGCATTAGTAGGATATTGTACCAGCCTCTAAAAACTGATCTGTCTTGTCCTAGCGAGTCATTCAGCAAAATATGAATGTGTCCCCCGTGGCAGTGGAAGTGGCTGAGGGCAGTTTGCAGCAGAAGGGGAGGACGGTCGGTGTGCCAGTGCTGCTCATTTCTGCTGCCCTGCCTCTGCGATAGTCCCCATGGAGACTGAACGGGAGCGGGGGGAGGAGGTGGTTTCCAAGCACCCCAGAATAATTTAAATTAATATCCAGTGAACAATGTAAACCTTCCCTTTGACGTGGCGTGGGAATAGGCAGCCACAGCGCTCGGGCTGGGTCAGCCGCAAGGGAAGGTAATGCCGCAGCACGGGATTTGATCAGCAGAGTAAGCCAGGGGCTCGACCTCTGCTACCTCAGTTCCTCCTTTCCCTTCCAAACCCCCTTACATCCTCCAGAATGCTGAGAAATGGCAGCAAAAACACCTTTTGGTGAACGGAGAATTTCTGGATAGAAAGGATGTATAAGAAACCTGCGAGAAGGCAGCGCCTTCTGCAATGTGTGTGGACCCTGGCATGGGGGTGCCAGGAGATGCAAGTGCCAGCAGGGTACAGCTGCACTTTTAAATAATTTACAACACTACTTTGGGTTTTCTGAACCTTTCTGTCCCACTCGAAGTTCTATGTGCTCTGAAGGTGACTGCAAATGCACAGTAAGGAATTATGTGGGCAAAGCTTGAAGGGAATCGAGCCTGAAGTAACCCTGAGTTGTTTCTCCACTGGGAAATGACAGCAGAGGGCTACTTTGCTTTTATCTGGTACACATGGCTCATAAACAGCCATGCAGAGCCCTCCTGGTTCTGATCCTTCCTCATGCAGAGGAATACACAACTTATTTAAACATGAGGGCACGTGATTCTGCAGGGCATTTAGAGCATCAGAGCCGTTCCTGGCCCTTATGTCAGGGATAAATAGCAGATGTTGGCCTATAGCAGAAGATCCTTGGCCCCAGGGCTGTTCCTGTAACACAGTGATGGAGCTGGGCTCCTCAGGCTCTCCCTGAGGTGGGAGGCCCGTGTCCTTGCTGATCCACCCACCACGTGTGGGGGATAGGTCACCACGCCTGGCCGGGAAGTGACCATCATGCCTGAGGTGCCCTGCTCTGCACAGAGCCCTCCTGGAGCATCTCTGGCCACAGAGTCAGGCTGTTACAGGAGCAGCAGCATCAACACCTTGACTTGAGGTGTGACATGAACTCAGTGCCCTTTTTGCCACTTAGAAGTGCAAAATGAGTAAATCTCCACAAAACTGTGTAGCAAACAGGAGCTGGCCATGTGGAGCTGCCCAGTGGTAGGCAGTACCCCGGGCTGGCACACTGGTGAACAAGTTCATCCTCCACTGGGCACGCCTGGCATGTGAGGAGTGAACACGGCCAGTTCGCTGCTTTTTCATATGCTGGAGAGAATCCAGATGTCTGTGTAACTAAATCAGAATTAAGCAGAGGTCCAGCAGCTGATAAATGTTCATCTGCCAAGGAGAAGTGCCCAGGAACCTGCAAAACCACCAGGCTGGAGAGAAGCCCAGCAGCAGGCATTTTATGACTAGAAATGCTCAAGGTCATGTTGGGTGGGGCTTTGAGCAGTCTAGAGAAAGATGCCCCTATCCATGGCAAAGGGAATGGACTAGATGGTCTTTGAATGTCCCTTCCAACCCAACTCATTCGATCTAAGGAAGTGTGCTGATGGGATTTCTGGCTGGGAATCAGGGGGAAATAGGATAGATGAGTGTATCCTACACCCATGGTGAGCAGTCATAGCCTGAGGTTTAAGAAGCAGCTCAGCCATAAAAATTGTTCCACTGGCCACAGATTACTTCTTTCTGTGATCTTTTTCAATATCTGACCAGTGCTCTTTTTCAGTTTTCAGTTCTGCTTTGCTTTTGTGCTGCCAGTACCCATCAGGCAGACAGGAGGTCCACAGAGCACTGCAGGCGTTGATGACAGGAGGTATGGGGGCATTCTGATATTAGTTTTAGGCTCTGGGCCGTTCCTTTTGTTCACAGTTTAGCAATACATTGCTGGTGACCTCCCCCCCCCTCCATCTAACCTCTTTCCTTGACTTCTCCTATACAGCACTGCCAGAAGTGCCTGCAAGTTTGTGCCTGTGCTGCTTCTCTCGATGAGAAGCAGCAAAAAGGGGTGAGAGATATGTTATTGTGATGTTATCATTGTGACTGCCTAAGAACAGGATTACCAAAATATTCTATTTCCTCTGTTTCCCCTTTTGTGCTCATGCACGGATGTTGCTACTGATATTCCCTGAATTCCCCTGAAAAAGAAAGACTGTTTTATCCGTATTCCCCAAGTGCCCAATACAAATGCAAATCAGCTCTGGGCCATTGGTTTGTTGTTGTGTTGTGGGTTTTTTTATTTTTTTTTCCCCTGTCTGGCCAGCATTGCTTGGCAGGTCTTTTCTCACTTGTTTCTTTTCCTCCCTTTCCTTTAGCTGGTGTGTCCAAAGTGAGGACCCCAGGAGGGTCAGAGATCTGCTCCATTCTCAACCCTCTGCCCTCCTCTTCCTCTTCCTCTTGTTGCCCAACTTGTGTCTTTATTACCCTTTGTGCAGAAAGATCTGAAGGGCTAAAAATAAACCAGAACTCACTAAATTCCCTAAAACAGTGGTCAGGTGGGCCACACTGGTTCCAGAGGAGAACCTTTGAGCCATTATGTTCCTGCTTTGTTGCTGCTCTGCACAGCTCATGTCTTGGGCAAAATTGAGTAGAAAACCACAGCTCTGGGGACCCAAGATCAGAGGGAGGAAGGACTCTGAACTTTCCCATCACTTTAAATAAGTCAATGATTTTCTACCTAAATGCATGACACCTATATCCACAAGTGGGATTTGAAAGAGGGGGATTTAAACTAGCAAGGCTGGTGAGAGGAACCACTGCTCTAAACCCTTTGGCCAAAGCAGGTGCTTACTCACTTAGAAAATTCATACACAGTTTTTTAAAAAGGACAAATAGTAGACTAGGCTGCCAGGTGAAAGCCATGCCTGCCCTTTCTTCTTCTGCAGTTGGCACCTTTCATTATGTGTCCAAATTAAAGTCTGATGCCAACTCTCTGTGTCCTCAGGATCTCTTGCTTATTTTAAAATTAATTACTTATAATTGTATTTAAAGCTACAGCTGAACATATTTATCAGTTATGTTTGATATGTACAGGATTACTACAGGGAGAAGTTAAAAATGAGACACCAGCATCAAAATTCAGCTCTAACAATCCAGCTGAAGGCAGCCTGCAGGTCCTGTGATCGTGAGCTGAGTATCACTGCCAGGGGCAGCCATGGACTTGGTCGGGATCCTCATCGTCCTCCCATGGGTTTCAGATCAACCAAGCACTTTAAATACACACTTGACTAGTGACTGTACATGAGCAGCTCCTGCCTACCAAAATGTTCTTGCCATGGGCCGAGTGTTTGGGACATCCTTAAACCCCAGCAAAGGGCTGAAACCCAGGTGGGGCTGAGGGATGTGGCTTCCTTCCCTCCTTGGGTCCACAAAGGGGCTCAAGATCCCACAGATCTGCTGAGCCTGTAGGCTTCGTGTCGTGGTGTTGGGGCCCACAGAGACCAGGAGCTGTCTGCTGGGGGTGAATGGATTTGTGTGGGAAACATGTGGGACCCAATATGGCTCTCTGCATCCCTTCATTGCTATTTCCCATTTCCCAGGTGCTGATACCAAGCAGTTTGTTCTGCCCTCCACGCTGCAGCTGAGCTTGTTCCTAAAAAAAAACCTCAAAGGGAAAAAAATGATTTGTGTGGGTTTCCTTCTTCCCTTTTCATCTTCCTTCCTGCTGCTATTCATTTAGCATGAAATAACGCTCCAAATCAATCCGGAAGAGATCATTTGCAACTGTTGCTGCTCTCCCATTGCTAATTGCTGGTTTGAAATCCCATTCGAACTGCCCTGAATACACAGTCCAGTGTTCCTAAGCTAAGTGCCTACCAGGTATTTTTCCTGATGGGCTTTTATTTCCTTGCAAAAAGCCCCACAAACAACCAGTCCTGGATCACTGGTTGGATTTAATGGGACAATAGCATCTCCATAGTACATCTTGTTTCCGAAGCAGAGCAGTGTTTTGGCAGGAGCCGACCTCTGCTGAGTTTCACAGGCCTGGCGGCATGTTTTGGTACTGGCAGAGCCAGAAATGAAGCAGTTAATTGCACTACTGGGAAGGAGGAAATTTCTTGTAAAAATCCAGAATCTGGTTGAACAATGTGGCCTTTTATTTTTCAGCCTTGGAATCAAGCCTGGCTGCCCTTGTAAACAAAGAAAGGAAAGAATCACTGAACCAACCCAACACATAAAAACTGACCACGTCTGTCTTTGAAGTTCCCTTTATGTTGTTTGGAAAACTTGGGATTATAGAGGTTTTTTCTTTCTTCTTTTTTTTTTTTTTCCTTCTTCTTCTTTTTTTTTTTCCCCACGGAAAAAGAGGGATGGAAGTTAAGGGAAACTTTTTCTTAGACAGAGCAGAAGTCATTAATTAAGTATCCCATTCATGCCCGAGGCACCGGCTCATCAATCAGATTTCTTATTAGCATTCTGATGACCCGCCTGACCCCCTGTCTCTGCACTGTCTGCATGACGACACCGGGAAGCAGACCACACACCGAACGGAGCAGGATTATTCGACACTTTTCCTTGCTCCGGGCGGGGGAAGAGGAACGATGACGGACGCTGTTCTTTTGGCTTGAGGCGAGTCAATGAGTGGCTCCTGGAGAAACAGCCCCGAGAGCCTGGGAGAGCGACTCAGGAGGGGTCTGCTGCGTGCACAGCGCTGCTTCGGGGCTGGGACCTATGGCCTGGTGCTGTCACAGGGTGTCTCTGCTCCCACCGTGGTCACAGGGGACTCAAATCCAGAGGGAAGAACAGGATTTTCACACAGTGACCACTGTGCTCTTACTCTCAGGTCCTGAAAATGTGCTTGTGGCTTCGGACTCCATGAGTAGCCTGTGTCCTCAGCTTGGGTGAGGGTCCCACATGGCCAGTCCTCCAGCCTTTCTCCTTCCAGGTTATCCTAATTACAAGCAAGTAGCTGATTAAATGTTTACACAACTGTTTTTGGGCAAGGTTTTATGTTAAAAAAAAAAAAAAAAGAGGACAGTGACAGCAGCCAGTTGTGAAGTGAGCACATCTTGAGAGAAAATGCAACTGTAGCAGCCCCTTGCTTAGAATGGGAATTTACACGTGCACAGACATGATCAGAGCATGCAGCCAAGGGTTGAAGGAGTGTTGATTTAGATCAGATGTAAGAATGAAGTTCTTTACCATGAGGGTACAGAGATGCAGGTTGCCCAGAGAGGAGGGGGATGCCCCATCCTTGGAAGCATTTGAGGCCAGGTTGGATGGGGCTCTGACCAACCTGATCTAGTTGAAGGTGTCCCTGCTCATTGCAGGTGGTTGGGCCAGATGGCCTTCATGGTGGTCTCTTCCAACCCAAAGTATTTCATGACTCTGTGATTCCATGATGGCCCTGACCAGGGAAGGCCATGGCCAGTGGAGGAAGGCAGCAGTGACAGTGTGAATGATGTGCCCATGTGCCTGCCACAGGAATAGAACTAGGAATATGGCACCAGGAATATGGCACCAGGAATATTCTTAGGGAAACTTATTACCAAGAGTTGGCTGAGATTTCTAAATGAGATACTTTCTACCAAGTGTTCTTAAAATAAAACAATTTGACTATTTCTTTTTAAGCTGGGGGTGCTGTTTTCCTATTTCTTCATTCTTTCCTGGTTTTCTTTCTCTTTTTCAAAAGAAAAAGTACAGTAATGTGTGTGGTGGATGAACAAAAGGAAAACATGAATAAAATTCCAAAGTTTCTAAAGTATAGTTGTCTTGAACCTGACCAGGTGTCACATATTCTTCTTTAAGTCTCACAACCCTGGAGAGTTACCACCACAGACCATTCCTGGCCATAGGCAATGTCCCCTGAGCCATGCTAAAGCTGGTAGGGATTAGAAATCTTTAGGAGTCTGAGCCCCAAGATTTAGCCTAACAAGAATAGTCCCTTTGGGCAGCAAATTGCATCTTCTCTCCAGCTAAAACCCTAATGTATGAAACATTCTTGTCTTTGGTGCTCATTCTCAAGGCAGAGAGTTGCTGTGACAAATAAAGGGAATACAGATGTCCTTCCTGGAGATGCAAAGATGTGCATCAGTCTTTGCTGATCGAGGAGAAAATGGAGAGGATGGAAGTGAAAGTGGGCAGCAGTTTCATCTGTCATGATAAATACCAAAGCAGCACTGAATACCTGAATACCTGAACCCAGGGCTTCACAACCCATGAAGGTGCCTTTGGCACAAAGCTGCAGGAACTCTCCAGCTTTCTGTCCCAATGGATCCTCAAATATTGGACCCCAGTGTGAGGGGTGCAAGGCAAATTCTTCTGCACTGTGTTCTGAAATTAGCATTTTGTTGTGGTCTAGCCCCAGCCAGCAGCTCAGCCCCACACAGCCATGCACTCATACCCCCCACCCCACAGCAGCCCAGGGAAGAGAATGGGAAGGATAGAAGTGAGAAATAATGACAGTTTAATAGGTGAAGAAAAAGCTGCACTCACAAGTAGAGCAAAATAAGGAATTCATCCCTCACTTCCTACAGGCAGAAAAGTGTGCAGCCATCCCCAGATGAAAGCAAGTAATTGTGCCTTGGAAATGTTTTCTTAAACATCTCTGAACATCCCAGGCAGCTTCTGTGGCCCCAAGTGCCCAACTTTGACTAATACTATAGAGGTATAACCATCCTCTCTTTGGCAAGTAATTGTGGACCGGGGCCAGCAGGATCTGCTGGGGCAAGGATAAAGGCAAGTCAGATATCACACTGTCAGCCAAGGTAGCTGGAAACTGGTTCCCTGGGCTACCAACACAGACATATCTTCCATATGCTCAGAAAGGGATCTGTGTATCCCAGACACTTTTTAAAAGGCCATATTCTTTTCTTGGTAATAGGAAGAGTGATTTGACTGACAGCTCTTAATGATGATGCCTGACCCAAGGCATCCTCCCAAAGCTGCCTCTGCCCCAGAGCCCTAAAGACTGATACCCTGTTGGGTTATTTCTGGACCTCTCTACACAGCCCTTCATGTCATGGAGCAAATCACAGATGGTGGGCATCAGCCTGTGAGGCTCATCTCCACACCTCCATCAAGCTGATTACTGCTGTGTTTTCTGCAGCTGGAAAACACAGAAACCCACCACTTCCTGAAATACTAAAGGGGTGCTTTAGAGCACAATGAAATCTAGTTTTCGTGGCCCTTGTTAACCTGCGCAGGACCTTGTTCCTCCCTGAAGTACCAGGTGGGGAGAGACTTCTGTGTGGAAGATCAGAAAATGCACAGAATTGTGAGGAAGAAGGCTCAAACCCCCTCCAGTCTCTCTCTGGTGCAGCAAACAAGGAGGTGAGTTCAGCTGGGTCCTGATTTGGTGGCTGCTGTTCTGGTGCTGGACCATCTCCCACAGCAGTCAGGTATTGTTTGCAAAGATGGCATAAATTAAATTCCATGGAAAAAAAATTAAACTGGATTTCTGGTGCCAGCAGCTCTTATCATTTTGTAGCCTGTTCACATTCCCTGGCAGATAATCACCATGACTAACATTTATCTGACACAGCCAATTTTGCCACCAAAATCTGTTTTCTGACCTTATATCTGACTATTCACAGACATGACAGCTCCCCTTGCAATAGCATAAATGCTAGCAAAGCTCTCCTAGAAAATAGATGGGTTTTGTGGACACTAAAAAATCAAAATAAGATGCAATGAATGTCCCAGAGAGCTGGATGGAGGGGCTGAGTTATTTCTCTGTCTTAGTGGTAGTTTCCTTCTGATTTGTTTATTCTGCTGTTCTCTGTGGTATCTTCAGATACAGGGAGACTTTGTGCAGTTAGATGGCCACGCTGGAGGAAGAGCTGCCTGCCATACTCTTCATGACAACTTGACTTCTGGGCTTCCTGTCTCCATGATTTTCTGTATTTCCAAGAGGTCTGTGAGGCAGGGAAAACTGGTACAGGGGTTTGGCAATGCAGTGAAGGGCCCTGGCTATTCAATCAAGGTTCAGGTGGGCCTGTCAAGCTTGAAAAAGGACAGGGTTAGCAGCAATTTGGGCTGTTCAGCGTGGGGCTGTGTGCAATGCTGGCTACAGACAATGGTGGGAGCTGTGGCTAAGACAGGGAAAAAGGAAGGACCATGACAGATGTGCACAGGTCTGCCTGTGGCTCATTAGCAGATTTCTGATCTAACAAGGTTCTGCTGCCTGACCAGTTCCCTCTGAAATGGACCTAAGTTTCCATAGATCTCCACTCAAGTCACGTACATTATAAACCCCCAGTTTGTCCTCTGGGACACAGACTGGGCAGGATCTCAAGGAGCCCTCATTGGATAAATATGGAAACATTTTATCCACAATGAGTTTTTAAGCACCTGATAGTTAAGTTGTCTTTCTCAAGAAGTAAAATCTTCAAGAGAATCTGCTCACCCCTTCCAAAATTCTGTTAACAGTCCTTCTGCCCTCTTTCTCCTGATTCTTCTTCAATGAAGCCCATACTATACCATGAACCAAAATCATGCTTCTGAGGAAAACCACCTTTAAATAGTGTATCTAGGCCATGAGTTAATTCTGCAGTGGTCCACACCTAGTGATCCCACCTGAAGATCAGAGATGAAGGCTCCAGACTGCAGAGATGACTCAAAGATGGTATCTTGCACAAAAAATGTCACCAGAGGTACTCCAATCAGGTATCAATAATTTCCTCTGGGCAAAACTGAGAGCATAATGATTGTATTTCCATATCTTCATGTCTGGCTGTTTGTGAGGGTGACAGGCTCAGTACTGGCTTGAGTCACTGGCAAAAGTGCCCACCCTGTCTGTGTCTGAAGATGCAGTCTGAATCCTCTCACCCCTCAGGGTTTCCCAGTGGGTTCTATTCTTCCTCCTTGTAATGCCACTAGAAGACTGAATTATGTAGACATTGGTGAGTCTCCCCATCCAAGCTGAATTACTGCTTCATATTCCCTTTAATATCCTTCTTAAAGGCCCCTCTCATAGGCCCACAAGAAAGAACTAAAAGTTGTTTGGAATATAGTGCTTTTCCTCACTTTCCTTTTCCTGAGCATCCAGTTATATGAACAAGGCTTACTACATCTGGCAACTATTTGTTGTAGTGTCTACATTCTTGGCGTGAGGCTAATTATGGATATTTTGATATATTGGTAGACTTTCTAAATCTAGAAATGGGAGTAGGAGGGATTAGATGACTTGGAGATTCTGGAGAGAGAGGAGCTCTGTGTTTTTTCCCTTTCCAGCTTTGGTCCCAGTCCAGTTTAAACCTGCAATGAACAAAAGCAGTTACTGGGTGGGAGTTTCCCGCTCAAAAGGGAGTGTGGTGACCTCTGAGTTTCTAAAACCATTTTCAGGACATTTTGGGCAACTGCCTGCACTGGTTTGACACTTGTAGGTCCTATGGATGTTGGGACAAGTTGGCAGGTGCCCTGAGTTCTTCAGATCTGGCTGAGATTAGTTTGATTAGGTTGATAATGGGGCCCTTTTCAAGGTCAGCAGGGAAGCAAAGTCAGCAGCATCACTGAAACAGGGCAGGGAAGTCACTCTGGAGCTGCCTGTTTCTCCCCACGAGAATAAGAGATTCTCTTACAGACAATAAGAGATAGGAGATTAGGGGTGAGATTGTGCAGTGTCCTGTTAGACAACCACAGGCAATGGCTTCTGAGTATTTCTTGTTTGGTTGCCAGTGTCTCTATTGGCAATCTGGCGTGCAGAGCCTTGTGGTCCTTATCGAGGTCCTTGCCGAGCTGGCTCACGGCTGTGGCGATGGCTGTGCCCTCTCAGGCTGGCACAGCCGGGCTCCCCTCGTGGCCCCACAGGGAGGGAACCACGAGACCCTTGCACAGCGCACCCAGGGGAGGCTGGGGAGCAAACCAACCTTCCATCCTCCAGCTGGGAACCCCTGGGAGCGCAGGAGGGAAGAGGACAGCGCTAACACACGGGAAGGGCACGGCCTGAATCTGGAGATGGAGGCCCAGGCCATGGAGACGGGTGCTGCCAGAGCCCAGCCCCATGAGCCCCGCAGCCGCAGCGCGCCTGGCGGGCCGGACACGCCGGGCAGGAGCAGCACGTTCCCACCGCCGGGCGCGCCGCGATATGACGGCGTGCCAAAGGATCTTTGGGAGCTGAAGGGGGGGAATATCCTGGCATAGAATTTAAAATGTGCTCTAACCTTTTCTGCAAACTGAAAGCAAGAAAAATGCTCATAAAACTAGTCTTTGTGCACAGAAAGAAGTCCGTTTTTATACTGTTGCTAAGTTCCTTATTGTTTTCTGGCTGTTTTTTGTGTTTCTGTGGCAGCCTTTTCTGTGGGCCTCTTTCAGTGACTTAGCTATATTGGCCTGCAGATAATTAGATCAGTGCTATCATTTTCACTGTCCTTTTTCCTCTGGAGCTATTTGCATGATAATGGCAGTTTGTGTGACTCTCTCCCTCAGTCTCCCTCTCTCTTTTAACCAGACACCATTTCTAAACATGAAATAATTCAGGGAACAATCTGTGAGTGGCTGTGTTAAGAAAAGACTGAAAACATCTGGTTAAGAAAACATTTATGGTAACTAAGAATCTAATGTTTAAAGCTATAGCTTTAAAAAAGAGGTCTTTTCTTAACAGCATTTTTAGTCTATATTTTAGTCTATATACAGTATTGGGTGTATGCAAAGCTCCTAACCACAGTATACTGCCACTCTGGGTATATATGTCTTTATTATATGTTTATCTAGACAATTTAGAGGCAAATAAAATATTAGAATCTGAACTCCTAATGAAGCCTACGACAGGTACCATTTAAAAGGCAGCTGTGCCCCACAAACTGGTTCTGAAGCTCTCTTGCTGTGAACAAAGTCCTTCATTCCCCAAGATCTGCCCAGATCTAAGCAGAACAGCAAACCCACTGACACCCAGAGCCTGGCCTGGGTGACTGACACAGGTCTTGCGGTGATTTAGGGTCTGGGGCTTCCCACGGGAGAACGTATTGTGGCCAAGGGTGGCCCAAGGAAGGTCTTTGTGCACGCCCAGGTCCTGCAGACCAGTGGCCATCTCGCCTCCAGGCTGTGCCACCCTGCTGAGAAAGGGGTCTTGGGACAAATTCTTGCTCCTGATGCGATTAAACTCTCTGCAGACATACCTCAGAAAGGGAGAAAATAAAAAGTTTAAAAAAACCCAGAAAGTTAATAAAATTGGTCCTGGTATCTGAAGACCATGAAATTAATTTGGGATTTTGATTTCCCTGCGGCAGCTCAGACAAGGGACATCAGCTGTCCTACACCTGGTAATTTTTCACATGGATCTTCATGTCACCCTGGCAAAAACATATTCCTGGCCTGGCTCCAGATCTTGGAGGGCCCCCCAGAGCAGCCCAGTGCTGCAGTGGATGGGTGGCAAGGCTGGGAATAAAAAATCATATTTTCCTGTTGAGTTAAGCTTATTAAAGATGATTTGAAATTTCTTATTAGGCAATTTTTATAGGCAAACTAGACATAGTTTTGATAGCTTTCTAAGTTATAAATAAGGCAATCAAAATTTCCACAATTGTTTTTCTTTTTATGAGATAAAAGTTCTTGTAAAGAAATGGGGTTTAACCAGTTTTCACTTATTTTAATTAATTAATTAATTATTTTTATTTAAATACTGGAGCGTGTTGCTGAACAGTATTTTTATAGATGAACTTGTGCTGCAAATATCTCAACAATTGTAACACCCCAGAAAAAAATTCCCTGTGGGGAAATATCTGTGAGGATTGGGATCTGTTGTCTGCTGTGGGGTCACACAGAATCACAGAATGGTTTTGGTTGGAAGGGACCTTAAAATTCCAAACTTTTTCCATGGGCAGGGACACTTTCCACTAGACCAGACTGCTCAGAGCCCCACCCAGGCTCTGAACAGGGAAGGCTTTGAACACTTCCAGGGTTGGGACATCCACAGCCTCTCTGGACAACCTATTCCAAAGCCTCACCACCCTCACAGAATAAAGAATTTCTTATATCTAACCTAAACCTATCTTCTTTCAGTTTAAAGCCATTCCCTCCTGTCACTCCATGCACTTGTGAGAAGCCTCTCTCCCTCTCTCTTGTAGCCTCTTTAGGTACTAGAAGGTGCTTCAAGGTTTCCCCAGAGCCTTCTCCGCTCCAGGCTGATCCATCAGCTGAGCTGCACCAGGTTTGTTTGAGAGACACAAAGGGAGTAGGAAAAGTTATGATAACACTGCTGTGGTCAGAGAGGAGTCACCTCCAAGTCAGCATGGCTGAAGCATCATCTGAGAGCTGCCCAGAGTGGGAGAGTGTGCTGATCCCAGGCCACGGGAGAGCTGGAAGGACAAGCAAAGTTCAGCTCGTGGCTTCATGGAGCAAAGGCGCCACAAATCGTATGAAGATTTTGGCATGAGGTTTCCTGTCTCAAGAAAATCGATTATTCACAAGCAGAGGGCAGAGCCAGGGGCTGGCTTACCAGAGTCATGAGAATTGCTGATGCCCAGCAATCCTGAACTTTAGACCCATCGACCAGAGTCATTCATGACTTAATGAAATTCAGTGGAAATGGCTTCTCTGGGAATTGGACCAGGTCCTTACTTCAGAGCATAAATACTGAAAGAGAAGTCTTCTTTCTGAAACACTGCTGCCAAGCTGTGTGTGACCATGATCACACCCCAGACAGCGCCTGGCCCTCCTGTGCCCCCTGTGCTATGGAGGGTGCAGGGACAGACCTCTGAGGGACACCCAACACCTTTGGAACCAGTGGCCATTCTGAGATACACAAAGGTTCTTTTGTAGCATTTTTAAATCCTCACTGTTTGCATCAGGTAGGGTTTGAGGAGCTCTTGTCCTCCCCAAAGCTGCACAGTCCCTTCTCAAAGCCATGTGGCACCTCCTCAAACCCTGTCAGGGACCAGGAAGTCAAACAAGCTGGTTCCTGCCAAGCAAAAAAACATTAGAGGGAAGACAGTCTGCAGCAAACAAGACAGTGCTTGACATTACTTGCTGTCTGATTTCATATTTCTTCCGAGCAGGAACCTGCACTATAAGAGAAACAAAGGAAGGATTTAGATTCTAACCCCCATGCATTTACCTTCTTCAGAAATGTCTCTGAGTGAAGACAAAACCCTGAAAATTTCAAGGAATACACAAGAATGGGAAAAAAAAAAAGAGAAAAGAAAACCTCAGTAGTATGAAAAGTGGTTTCTTTTCCTATTATTTTTATGTATTTGTAAATATTTCTTCATTGTATATTTCTACCAGTAGCCAAGTTCCGGATTATAAGCAGGACTTAATGAAAAAAAATTACAATTTCAACGCCCAAAACTCTTTCCTGAAGATGCATGCAAGTGGCATTTTTTGCACAGCTCCTGCAGTGGTGAGTCACCAGCACAAGAGGTGGCTTATCAGCTTACAAAATTCACTATATTTTGACAGACAAGTTCGTGATTTTTCAATTCTTATGGGATTTTGATCTACTCCAAGTAACTTATAATCAAACTTTAAATAATTACGGACAATTTAGGTGGAAGACTGCCATATTTCAGCTGATTTCAGCATTCTTCCTGAATGCTCCATGTTTTCACAGTATGAAAAAATATTAAGCCCACTGAAGGTAGCTTCAATGAAGAGCTGAAAGCCTGCTGCCATCACCTTATATATTATATACAATATTTGAACAAAAATCACAACAGTATGGAGATGATGAGGGTTTCTCCAATCAAGAAGTTGACATAAGGAAAAAATAGCTACCATGTGAAATGTGAAAGCAACACTAAGGTTTTTAAGCTGGTGCTGAGGTTTCTTTACAGATGAGCTGTCCCAGGAATTAGAATTAGACATGGTCTCTTCCCGATGCATGCTTCTTCTGATCTTCTTGTCCTTAAGCCTCCAGTCTACCTTCACATGGATAGATTCTCTTCACAATATTTCATATATAAAGTACAGAACACAGGTGAGGAACAGGATTTAAAACTGTCCAGATGATAGAGAATGAGATGGCTGTGATGGAAGAGCTTATTCACTGCTCCAGGTTTACACTGGAATAACCTCACTGAAAGGAAGGAATTTCACTCCTCCAAAACCAGGATTTGGGTCAGGCTCAGATGAATGATGGACTTTCGTATTCATTCAGAAGATTAAATGGAGTCTCCCATGTGTGCCTGTTTTTCAGCCGAGTCCTGCACACCTCAGATGGGCAAAACAACCCCTGCATTAAGAGTAACATGATGACAGAACTGGAACTGAAGGACTGGACTGCATGGCACCACAGAATTTCAGAAAATACTGGCAAACTGGAAATAAAGTATCTCACTAATGACTTTATGAACTCAGTTCCAGTGGAAACTTTGCCTATATAAAGTTGGTGGGATGAGCGATCTACATACAAATATTAAATTTACGTTAAGGGGACTAAATCTGGCTTAAGTGGAATATGTCTTTCCTCTCTTCTGATTTTATTGAGCATTTCATTGTTATTTTTTCTTTATTAGTGGGAAAGCAAATCAGTATGTTTTAAAATTGTTCCCACTGTTGTGAGTATAAACTTCCTGAAGATTTTAGCCTGTTTGCAAGAGATTGAGTAAAATAAAGATTTTTTTTTTAGGTCAACATTTTCTTCTGGCAGACTGAGCCTGAAGTGCACTTTATTTCCCTTTAATTTAACAGCTCCAGCAGCTTTTCCAGTTAAATCGACTGTTCATTATTGAGCCCATTTATGAAGGGCTGTGCAGTGCAGTTTAATGAATCCCTGGCACAAAGCTCCCTTTCAGTGTAGGGAAAGAATAGCAGCCTATTTAGGTCCTGTAGGGCTGTATGTCAAAGGCTGCCTATAATACTTGTCAGGGAAGGGCAGAAATTCCCACTGATATAAGAATGTGCAAGAAATCAACTTTCACAACCAACTCGCCGATTAAGACGCGATCAGGAAATGAGTCTGTAGGTTGGGAGCGGTGACACCTGTTTGGGCAGCCAGATTTTCCCATAACTCGATAACCATATGGGCCATACAGCCAGGAAGGAAAAAACAAAAGCCCTCCCTCCCCTGTCGCAGAGATTTTCTTACTTTCACGCTGCCTTCCTGATGCCACGATGAAAGGAAAGTGGGTGTTGTGAATTGTGAGAGTTGGGCTCAGTGCTGGATTTGGTTTGCCTTCCTTAGGAGCAGGTTGTGCTGGTGATCATAAAATCATGGAACAGTTTGGCTTGGAAGGGACTGTAATGATCACTGGGTTCCAATCTCCCTGCAGTGAGCAGGGATATCTTCAACAAGACCAGCTTGCTCCAAGCTTCATCCAGTCTGGCCTTGAACACTTCCAGGGTTGCGGAATCAACCACCTCTCTGGGCAACTTGTGCCAGTGTTCCACAACTCTCATCGTAAAACATTTCTTCCTTATATCAGTCTGAATCGATTTCCTTTTAGTGATGAGGCACAGCGTGAGACGTTTCCTTCAGGCTGAATCCCAGTGGGATCCTGCCCCTGTGTGACAGAGGATTTACCCTGGGGTTGGACACTGAGATGGGTGGGCCCGTGAGCATCAGGAGGGCAGACAGAGCTTCTGCAACTGGCTCCAGTGAGGAGCTGCTCCACAGAAGTGCTGGCACTGTAACACGGCCCTGGACTGTGCAAGGCTTCCTTGCCTGTGGAAACTGCTCTCCTTTCTGTCCAGCTTGGTCTGCAAGGGTAACAAATTGTTCTTCTTGTGAAGGGCTTGATCATGTGGCCATGAGCTCAATCTATGGCCACAGCAACGCACTAGTGGTCCGGGCATGCCCCTACTCCCTTTGATTCTCAGGGTGACTGTGCCCTGGTTCTCTAAAAAAGCCAAGCTTGATGCCAAGGGTGTTACTCTCAGAAGCCTTGGTTCAACCCCCAGAGGTGGTTGAGATGCTGCTCCCTACAACAAGCAAGGCAAAAAATTAGCAGTAGAACCCCTGGAGTCTATTACTAAGCACTGAGTGCTCTCCTGTTGGATGAAGGTTTGGGGTGGTGGAAGCAATTCTGCAGCCACTTCACTCACCTCAGTCTGTTGGGGGCAAAGTGGAGGGAAAAGGACATCTGGCCCAAAATTTTGTCTGGAGTTGGGGCTATTTTGTGGCTCTAATCCCAGCATTTCCTGGACATTAGACTCTGCTAGTGAGCTGAGGTGGATAGATGAGCCTGAGAGTCACCAGGAGTGGGCTGAGCATCAGCATCCTGAAAGAGCACAGGCAGAAGACAAGCAGGCTCATACTTCTGCTGGAAAAGAGAGATATTTTTCAGGAATAACTAAACTGCTATTTCATTGAAAAAAAATCAAGTTTCTTTACAAGTTGTTGACATCATGTGGCTTAGCAAATTTCCCTCCAGGCATTGCCCAACTTGGGGTAATCAGCTCTGCCTCAGAGAACACAGAGAATAAGCATGTTTAATGCAATTATGAAGGCTTTCTAAATCTCCAGATCTGGTTGAGAATATGTAAATTCGCCTGCTTAGCCCAACTGAATGCAAACTTTCCTTTGCATGCCTGACAATTGTTTTAATACTCTCCAAAGTTTTAGGAGGCAATAAAGTCTCCCGCTAAACCGTGGCTGAGCTCTCAAAGCTGTTTAATTGAATGAATTCAGCCTTACAGAAGAGAAGCTGGGGCTTTCAGCTCTTTTTTTTTATGTGAGCCACCGGATATTTAGCCACTCTGCATATAATGCCACCCAGACTCATTAACAAACCCTTTAGACAAGCCACGGAACATTGCTGCTATGATGCTGAAGCAGATACTAATCTGAGGACAACTTTGTTGCCGCTCTGTTTGAATAATCTCGTGTTGCTCAGATAAGAAACAGTCCCAGACTGTCTGCACAGGCCATAAAGGATAGTGACCCCTGTTTTCTGGACCCATGTGCAGTTCGAAGTGGCCTCACAGGGGATGCAAAACTACCTAGTGGAGCATACAGGGGATGTATATGTTGTTCTTTACATTTCCCCATCAATAAGGGAGCTTGGAGCAGGCTGCAAAGCTTGACAGGGTTTGACAGGGCCTGAGGGTAGCAGCTCGGGTCACTAATCCCTGTCAGTTGTATTCGAGCTAAGTAGTTTAAATCCACCTTCTATGTAGACATATTCATTCTGACATGGAGAGATACATAAACTTCCCAGAGCCCTCTGCCTACAAGGGTTTCTTTGCTTCAATTACACAGTTGCACTCAGAGTGAGTCCCCAACTAAGAGACTCTGGGAGACTCCAGCTAAGCAAGTTTTGCAAAGGAGACCCAGTCCAGATGGGTCGGCAGCAGAGCCAAGGCTGTGCTGGTTCTGCCTGCAGCTGGGACCCTGCTGACACCTGCTGAGATGCTGGTGAGAGACCAAGAAAATCAGCATTCTTGTTTTGTAAAGGATATTGAGCCTTCTTTTCCTCTCATGAAATATGTGCATTCTCCTCCTTGCAATCCTTGCTTTGCACTCAACAAGTGTTTCAAACCACAGTGAGGTGAATTTGATTTTTTTTTAATTTTACCACTAATTACAGTCCTAGGAGCTTGTCTCACTTTCCTCCTGCAGTTTTTCTATTTTTTCCTTCCAATAGAAAACTGCAGCATTTCTAATGAATTGATGCAGATCATGAAAATCCACTTTTATTTAATTCCAAATTAGATATGGATCTTCATTGAAATCTGGACATATAAAGTCGCTGAACATGAATCTGGAGCTGTGTTGAGGGTTGTTCTGCATCAATGTAAGAGTTTTCTCTGAAGGCAAATTGGAATACCTTTTCCCCACAAAAAAAGGACAAGATAGTTCCTTCAGGAGCAGTTACCAATACTTTAAGTAGCCACTTCCCTAACTTTTCTGCCTTCTGTATGGAAGATTCATACTGCTGCTTCACTATATCCATGCAACACCACAAGCAAGGTGGTCCAGTGGAAGATGTCCCTGCCCACTGTAGGGGAGTTGGACTAGATGATCTTTGAAGTCCCTTCCAATCCAAACCAGTACATGCTTCTGTGACCTTAACTCCATGCACTCATGCATTTGTAATCTCTACTGGATCACAGCTCTGGATTTCCTAAGGACTTGACTAGACAGAGAAGATGCTATGTAATGTGCATAGCAATGAGCTTGGAAAAAAACATCCTTTACAAACCAGTTTAAGTGTGTGTGTCCTGGCGGCTGCCAGAGCACGAGCACGTCCCCGTGCCCTTGTACCCACAGCCGTGCAAGCGCCGGGCCTGGCTCCAGACAGAGGAGCGTGTTTTCTGCCAGCTGAGCGACTGCAGGAGGCGGGACGAGACCGATGGGCTCTGAAGGATGCTGTGCACCTGCTCTGGGGTGCCTGCCTGCGTTTGGCCAGGGAATGCCTGTGCACCTGTCCCGGGGCTGTGTATCTGTCCCGGGGCGGTGTGTCCCAGCCCCGCGTGCCACGCTCATCCCGCCCCGCCGCTGCCGGTGTTCCCGCCCGCATCGGTGGATGGGTGGGTGCAGCCAGTCCGGCCCCCGGGCTCCCGGCAGGGAGGCGGGGAGGCCCGGGGCCAGCCCCGCTCTGATCCCTCCTCCTCCTCCTCCTTCCCCGCCCGCCGCCTTTTCCCCGCTGCCGCGGCCGTCGCCCGCCGGGCGCATCCCAGCGGAGTCTGTCGGAACTCGGGGCGGCGGCGCTCGCCGCCGGCCATGGCCGTGCCCGCCGCGCTGCTCAGCCCCCACCACCTCCTCTCCTTCTGCTTCCCCGCCGCCGGCGGGCTCCTGGGCTATGCCGACCTGGAGAAGGGCTACGAGGGCGGCGGCGGCGACGCGGGGGACTTTAGAGAAGCCACCCGGGACCTGCTGAGCTTCATCGACTCGGCTTCCAGCAACATCAAGCTGGCGCTGGACCGGCCGGTGAAGTCCCGGCGGAAGGTGAACCACAGGAAGTACCTGCAGAAGCAGATCAAGCGCTGCACCGGCATCATCGCCGCCGCCGCCCCGCCGCCCGCGCCGCCGCCCGCCGCCTGCCCCGCCCGGCCCCCACCGCGCCGGGAGCCCGCGCAGGCGGCGGGCAGCAGCCTCCAGAGCAAGAGCCTGGCCGCGCTCTTCGGCTCCCTGCAGCGGGGCCGGGGCGCGGCGGGCGGCGCCGAGGCGAAGGCGGGCGGCGGCGGCGCGGGCGGCGGGGAGAAGGCGGCGGGCGGCCCGCGGAAGGTGCCGCTGCGGGACCGCAACCTGCCGCCCTCCTTCTTCACGGAGCCGGCGCTGCCCGGCCCCGCCACCCGCGGGCCGCCCGCCAAGGAGCCGGAGAAGGGCGGCAGCGGCGGCGGGGAGGCCGCCGAGTTCTTCGAGCTGTTGTGCCCCGAGTACGGCGCGCTGCTGCCCGAGCACGCCGCCCCTACCGACACCTTCGGCGGCCGCCTGCCCGCCGAGCTGGGGCTGGAGCACGGGCTGTACGAGCTGCCGCTGCCCGCTGGCCCGCACCCTCTGCTGGGCGGGCTGCTGTATCCCGAGCCGCCCTGGAGCCCGGCCGCGCCCTGCAGCCCGCCCAGGAAGGCGCCGGCCGAGCCGCTGCGCCCGCTCTACCCCGGCGGCGCCGAGCCCGTGCCCGCCGGCGGCGGCGAGGAGCCCGGCGGGCACCTGCCCTCGGGGTTCGCCCCCTTCTTCCCCGAGTGCCCGCTGCCCCCGCCACAGCCGCCCTACGACTACGGCGGCGGGTACCACCGCGGGGGCTACCCCGGGCTGTAGGGCGGCCGGGCTCGGGGCCCGCCGGGACGGCGAGGCGGGAGCGGAGCCCGGAGCCCCGCGGGGCGGGCGGACGCTGGGGCAGCGCGGAGGCCGCCCGGGGCTCCGCGCACCGCGCCGCGTGTGAGAGACCCGAAACCGCGGCCACGGCCCCCGCAGGATTCACCCTTGTGCACTGCCAGTCTCCTGCGGTTTGGGCGACGCTGCGAATAAAATGTGAAAGTTTGGGTTTCTTCAGGTGTTTTTGTAGCGCCCGGTGCCCCCCTTCATCCTCGTTCCTTAGGGGCCGGGGCTTGGCTGGCTGTAGGGGTTGCTGTACCTGTAGGCGACGTGGGGACACGGGCTGCGCTCCTCAGAGGCCGCGGGGACCGCTCGTGAATGATTTCAGTCTAAATCTAAAGCTCGTGTCGATACTTGAGGTGCGTTTAACATTTTTCCCAGGCTCACGTTTGTCACAAGTGCTGGCAGGTGTTCGGCTGAGGACACAAAGGCAAGAAAGTGAAGCAAAATTAAAAATGCTGCTACCAAAACTCAGTGTCCTGAAATTTTAACAGCGTCTTGCAGGATCTGGCAAAACGGCGATTTACAGCGATTCCTAAGTTAATTGATGGTGTAAGTTCGGGACAAAAATGTACTGTAGCCACTGCGGCCATGTGATTCCTACAGACTGTTGGATTTCTTCCAGGAATGTGTCAAAGCTCAGAAAGCAATGCGGCTGCGTCTCATTGTGTACAGGAGATTATTTGATAATCATTTAAGTTATGTAAAAGAGTCTATGATAGGTCCTATAAAAATAAAGCTCCACAATAGATCCGAGCTGTGTGGTTTTTACTGCTGTTGAGACGCGGCGTTCAGGGGGCTTTCACCGCGCCTCCGTCCTCTGTAATGGTTTCTTGGCAGGAGTTAAGACAGGCAGCGGGTTTTGTCTTTTCTAAATCTTTTGAAACGCTGTACTTTATCCACAGCGACCCGTGCTTGTTTAGCCTTCATTTGTACCGTCTGTTTCTGTAACTGAGTAGAAAGGAAGGAGCGATAATACGCTGCAAAGTCAAGGGATGAAAATTGTTACAGTTATGAAAACAGATCAAAATACTCGGAGGTTTCCTATTGAGATGCAAGTTTTCAAAGGCAATCCCGCAGTCTGGCTCCCTGCCAGCCCCAAGTGGATTGTTTGTTTTTTAAACGGGATCCATATAGGGATCAGCCTGGGGTTTTACCCTCAGTGGTGACAAATCCTTGTGCCTTCTGTGTTTTAAAAGATAATGTGGAAGGTAAAGCAATTTTTTTCATTCTTCAATCCAGATTTAACTTCTCAGAGATTTGGGTCAGCATGCTGCAAAGTGTGGAGAGGTACAAGAAAATATTTTGGAAATAAAATGAGATAATTTGTTTTGGCAAATGTTTTAATTTTACTTTTAAAAGCAGGAGCTGGAAGTGCAAGCTGCCCAAGGTCTCCACAGGCTGTACAGAAAGGAACTGCCATGCATGAACATCCACAACACTCCAGCATCTGATAGCTGAGTGCTGTTGAAGAAATGCACTTTTCAAGAACAATTTTGCAGCAGTTTATTTCACGGCTTCTTGAGATCCTGTATGAGGATCAATGGGCAGCCTGTCCAGCCAAGGTAGCTACAAATTAGATTAATCCTGCCCTGCTGCTGGTTTTGATGATGGGACAATGTTGCTCTGTAAGCTCTGTCCTGCCTTCTTCACTTTGGCAAACCTCCCAGTTTGCATTAGTGAGCTGCCCGCTGCCAGCTCCCAGCAGAGCTTGCATCTGAGACTACCTGGGCAAGCTGGGAGGGTATTTCAGCTGGAGATGTGTTGTACTTTTTGTTTGTTTGTTTAGCTCCTGCTTCAGGCATGTGAATTTGCAGCATGTCTTGGCAGCTGCTCAGAATATTTCATTATGATGATACTGTGCTAATAATCTCAGTGCCCACTTTCCTCCCTTGAGCTGTGCACCTAAGATTTGTGCTTTCAGCAGGCCAGGCAAATGATGGGGGAGCTGATAATGTAATGGTCTCTGCTAAGGAACAAACCCACCTTTTTTAGGATTTATTTATCTCATAAGCTCAATAGGCAAATGTGTATTAATTTGGGATCTGATCCTGAGGACTTTATAGCCTATCCTGTCAGTTGTATCACAGGTGTCAGATTTTGCTCAGAAAAAGTCAAAAAGAGGTTTTCAGGAATTGGTTCTGGGATAGACATTGCAAACCTGAATAGTCTGATTGCCCACAGACCTCGCCTTCTTATTCCAAGTAGCCTGAAGGGCCACAAATCTGACCAGCTGGTGGATTTTGCTCATTTGGTGCCCTGCTGCCTTGTAGATGGTGTCCTGTGGTGCTCAGAAGCTGAGCATCAATCAGCCTCCTTGGGTTAGACCTTGTCTAAAACCAGTGGGAGAAGCAGCTCTGTGGGTGCCGGCAGAGCTGGGCTGATCCAAGGCTGGAGTGGCAGCCCATTCCCAGTGCTGCCAGGCTGGGAGGGTTCTTCGTGGGCTTGCAAGAGCTTTGGATCAGGCTCTGGGAATCAGGGACTGAGCAGCAGCTGCAGAAGTCTCTTCATCTTAGCCTCCATCGTGCTATAGTTCCTTAAGAGGGATGTTCAGATAATAGGAGCTTGCACTGAAAGAAAAAAAGGAAATCTAGAAATCAGTGTTCTTCAAAGTACGGCTACATTGCTGCTAGAGGATGTGTTTGTGTTTGAGGAGTATCTGGCATGGGAAGTCTCATAAGCCTGGAAAGGAGCTAACAACAGCTTTTCCCACAACACAGACCAAACAAAGAACATCTGTGTAACACCTGAGGAGCACTGGAGCCCCTCTCCACGCTGTGGAGGCAGTGAGGGCACCTGAACAGCCCAGGGGTTGCTGTCTAGTGAGGCTGCATCTTTGATTTTCTTTTTTGCATTTGTGGGCTCTTTTTGTTGGTTTGTTTCCCCCAGCTTGAATAGTGCAGGCACTGAAAACATCACCTAACAGCTCAGAAACACCCTTGGGAAATTGATTTCTCCTCTGAAACACTGGAGATCATCGTCTTAAGCATCTGCAAGAATAAAAGCTTTTGTAATTGAGCAACGTATTTTGGTTTTTTTGATGCACTTTTATAAGGAGTCTTTCCCTAAGGACTAAAGCTGATTCTTTTTAGCTTTTCTGTCTTAAAATAAGTGTCTCCCTTTGAAAGGAAATGGGTTCTGTTTGGCTGGATTGAGGTCAGACTACCGAACTATTTCATTTTACAAAGCCTGCACTGAGTTCCTCAGATACACTAAACTCCATTTTATTGCTGATGTGTTTTACACATATTGCCTGATGTTACTGGAGACTTTGATGGGAAAGCATACACCTGTTAATAACTTTCATATATAGTCAAAGATGATAAAGAGGTATGACAAGAACCCTTGCTTCTCATTTTAAATTAGGGAAACTTAACCTTTCCTTAATGGTGATTTACTGACAAATAAGTGAGGGTTCACCACGAATAATTACTACTGTGCCTCAGTATTTTGTGACTTAAATGGTCTGGGTCTATTTCAAAGCCACTTTCAGAAAGCAGAAAGATTTCTCTTTTTTTAAAGTGTTTTGAAACAGGCTCATTAACTATTTCATGACCCGAGCTTGGGAATGCTCTGGTATAGCCTGGCCATTGACAATGAGTCATCTTGAGCCTAAATAGTTGATCAAAGTGTTAGTGAAAAAGATACAGAAGTTTATTGAAAACTATTTTTGTTTTCTGACTTTCTAAATAAACTGCTTTTGGCAACAGTGCAAAACCTGAAGGTCACTCTGCACTTACTGGCAACAGGAGGAAAAAGGTGGTGGAGCAATTCCGTAGAGATGTGCAAGAAATTCAGATGAGACTGTGAGAGTTCAAGCCTACAAGCCTGACTATATGAAGTGAGAGCTGGGAATGCTTTTAGGATAGCTTTGTGTCAGCCAAAGAGGCTGATGAACACTTCCTTAAAATCCAATGGTGTTTGTAATGCATCTACATAAACAGCCAAAAATAGTGTATTATAATGAGCACCCTCTTCCCAATTGTGTGTGGGTGAATATTGGCAGGAGATTGCTGAAAGATGATGCTATGAATGATGAAAGTGTTTTATAATATTTTTCAACACCTCACTGTACCCCTGATATCCTCTCCCTTGCTGACAAAGAACTACTTCACCAGCCTGGAGGTCTTTAGGCTTTTATGCTTTTTGGACCACCTTCATCTGAAATGTAAATGTAATGTCAAAGCCTCATCTTTAGGGTTGTTATGACTGTAGTCCACAGATCTATGGTTGTCCAGAGATGACAGGCTCAATGTCACTGCATTGCTGTCAGTGGAATGAATTTTTAATTGCTGGAATTGGCCAGTGTGGGATTTGAGGAATAGGCAGCATTTTCCAAATGATCCTTCATCTTTCCTTCTCTGAAATGGGGGAATCACATCTTATACAATCTCTGTCACCCTTCTAGAGGTAGCTAAAACTGCTCTATTTACCCTGTGCTTCCTCCTGGTATTCCCCAGCAACACTGGGCAAATAGGATGTGGACTGGCCTGTACTGAGGGAGGGAGGAGAGGATTCAGGATTTGTAGTAAGGGGTTCTGGTGCGCCTGTTAGTGCATGTTTTGTGTGCTAGGATGTCTCCTGGTGGGCATTTTAGACTGCTTCAGCCTTAGCAGCTAATTGTAATTCATTCAGTGGGCTCTGCTGAACAAATTCTGGCAGATGCTGCTGTGCCAGCTGAAGAGGTGACTGTCTCCATTTTCTGCCCTGCCTCTTTGCCATGGATCCCTTAGCTACGTGCTGAAGGGAACTGTACCTGTGCCTCTGTTATTACAGCCTGTGATCTGTGCCCAAGTGCATCCTCAAGGAGGGTTTGGGGTGAAGGGGGGGGCAGTTTGGTTTAGCCCAGGAATGGCTGGAGCTCAGCCCTGCCATTTCAGCCACAGCTAAGTGGAGCAAATCTGCTGTCAGACCGGGAGTGAGTTAAACCTAAAACACTGGGCAACAAATCACTTCACTGGTAGCTGTAGATGGGGAATAGACTGCTCTCACTTGGAGAAGCTAGGCATAATTGTTAATAATTTTATTTTTGTTCAGCTTCATAAAAGAGGCCCACAGTTTCAACCCTCTGTACCTCCACTGTGGTGAAAACTCAGTGAATGATTTTTAATTTGATGTTGCCACAATACCCTTCAAACAGAAGAATCCTACCTGAGAAGCTGCTGGACCAAGGATGAAGTCACAGAGAGGAGAGGTGGTGGTCCAGATTTTGTCTCTATTTTTTTTTTTTAATTGCAGAATGTGATACAAGCTCTTCTGGACCACAGGGTAAAGGAGAAATTTATAGGGACTTATCTCCATGATTCATTTCAATGATGTAGCAGACATGGCCCTTTCTGTCTTCCAAACCTCATAGTGAAGAGCTGGTGCTTGTGCTTGAGCTTGTGCCAAGTGTGCAGAACTCTGCTCTGGGTTCAGGTGGACACAACACTCCAGAGTGGCATTGAGAGCTGTCCTGGACCCTCCCTTAGCACAACATTTTTATTTCCTTCTCTTCCCATCCCTCTTTGATGTGTTCAGCTCCCAAGCTCACCAGAATGTTTCTTTGGGTATTGAGGCTGAGCACCCTTAAAGGTGATGGAGGTTCATAGTTAGTCTGTGAGATCTCTGGACAGCTCAGTGATTTTCCAGACCAATCTGCAGGAGCTACAGATTAAATAACATTTAGTGCTCTGACTGCTGACTGTATGAATACAGCCTGGGTGACCATGAGTTGAGCTGGACTCTGGCAGATCTTGTTTCAATGATACCAGCAGTGTTACAGTTCTGTGATCAACTCCCCTTCCAGCCAGCAGTCTCTTCCCTGCCAGTGGTTTGTCAGCTAGATTTGCTTTTGAGTCTGGAATAAACAGCCCTGTTATTCTCAAGATACATAAAGCAGAGATCAGAGGGGTAAAATTGGGTATGAAGTTTAAATGAGGAGAAATTCCATCCTTCTACCACCATTTTTCATCAGTGGATAACTAATAAGAAGTTTTTTTGCATAGAAACACCTCACAGTAGAACTGGGCTTCAAATAACAGCTATAATTGCTTCTGTGCACTCCAATAATTGCATATAAATCAATTACCACCATTTTAGGTATTTGAACAGCTCGCTCTATGAAGAAAAACCTTTCTTTGCTGTTTAATAGCCAGACCTTTAGCTTCTTTGTTTATCCACATATCTGGGACAAATGATTCAAGCTCAGTCATTAATTAGTGATTTTATCAAGATTTTCCTTTCAGGATGGAAAGGCCATCACACCCTTGAAGTGCCAGCAAAACAAATGTCTCCCATTTGCACATGAAATCAGGGCTTGTGATGAAGAAGCCTCAGAACATGACTTAAAGGGTAGAGACTTAATTTGGGGTGGCTACTTATAAGAACACGCCTGGCGTTCCTAATACAAATGTGATGGCCAGACATCCTGACTTTTTTCCTAAAGTCTGTGATTAATACTTTTTATGGCTTAGATGATGCTTAATGCCTAGAGCCAGCTGACAGAACACCAGGCACAGGGGTTGAAGTAAAAAAGTCAGGCCAGAGGAGGATGGCCCTGACTTCAATATAATTTATTTTTATTGTATTGTCCAGAGCCCCTTGGGTTGTCAGAGCCACACACTGGCTCCTGGATGATCCTGGAGATAAGCCAGTGCTACAGCCTGTGGCAACTCCAAGCAATGTGCTGTCTTGCCAATAGATGGGCCCTGCCAGGGGAGGAAGAACATGTTTTACGACAGGACAAATGCTACCTGGCTAATCCACACCAACTGGAATAATATAAATAAGACAAAATTTTCTTTAATAAGAGGAGAGACATGAGTGATGAGGCAAAGAGAAGTGAAGGTTCTTTTCCTGGCAGAGATAATTCAGATAACAGGAAATTGCCAGGCTTAGCATCAACAATAATCCTTTCTGAGCTTGAAATAGGTATTAATATTGCCACATTATTACCTGTATTGATATACTTTTCTTGTGTTTATGCTAGTTATATCACTGGTTTCAAATTACCTCATTTTTCAAAGGAAGGAAAAAAGAAAAATTTATGAATAGAGACTTTTCCTGCTGCATGAGAAAAACTGGGAGCCGAGAAATCCAAAATGAGCTGCTAGAAATATCCTTGCTTAAATTAGAGAACAAAATGCAGCAGCTAAAAGTCCCACACTGTTCAACCTGAGCTTTTCTTACACCAGTTTAGTCTCTTTTACTAGCTGAGGTTTCTTGTAGGGCAGACACCCAGCGACTCCAACTCCAGTTAAGTACTCCCTGTGTGGGAGACTTTTCTTGTACAAGACTGGAGAAGAAAAGAATATTCACTGCCACTAGACCTTCTCTGCTGGGGAAAAGCTGTGCACAGAAGTCCTCTGCAGCCCTCAAGTGGTTCCCTTTGAATCCTACACGGTGGGAACACAGGGCAGTAGGCTTTGGCAAGGAACTCGCAGGGCAGGCATAAAAGGCTCCCATAGAGGCTGCACCCAACTTGCTGTGCTGCCCCGAGCCCCAGCTTCCCTTCAGCCCCCCAGCACAGGGAGTGTGTGCTGGAAGAGTTGCCAGCCGTTCCTCTGTTCTCTCCCAGGTATGGCCAGGGGAACCCATCCTGCTGGGATAATATTGGGTGAGGCGTGACAATGCCACAAGCCTGGGGGAGGCCTCCCTGGACCTCTGTGAGAGGAATGACAGATTCGTCTTTACAAACAATCAGCGAGTCTCCTGGTAGATAAAACTAGCACTGGGAGATACAAGAAACTATGGGAAGGATTTCACTGATTGATGAATGGAAGATATTTGTCTTTACAAACAAACTGTAGCTTTGCTGATAAATGAAATTGGGTATTGAAAGATCAGAGAAACAGTACGGAAACCCCATAAATTCCATAAGAAATAAAAATTAAAAGGGGGGCTATACATTAAGGGGGAATCTTAGGTATTAGGCATTCCAGGAAGTCTGCACCTCTCAAGTACCTCAGCCAATAGGGAAAGAAAGAGGGAAATGCAGCCAGGGAATTAGGATAAATAGGAGGCTGTGTCCTCCAAAAATTTGAGAGACCCCAGGTGAAATGCCCCATGGCCTCTCCCTTTATTCAAATAAGGTAAAAGGAGTCCTCTGGCCCCTTTTGTGGACATAAACCTCTGGCGTTTGTGGATTAATATTCCTAATATCTGTGACACAGAGAGACTCCCGGGGGAGCCTTTGGCTGGTGTCAGTGCTTCCTTAGCAGTATCTATCAGGAGCTGCACCAACGTGATGGCTGTGAGTGCTTTTGGGGGTGTCTTGGTGTCTGGCTTGGCTGTCCCCTCTGTGTCCCTTCACTCTTGTTCTCTTGAAGGGCCACCTGAACTGAGGAAGGGAGGGGTCTGTTGAGGGGGGTTTTGGGGTGTGTTTCCACAGGGTGTGGCAGCTGGCAGTGCCAGGCTGTGTGACTCATGCATCAGCCTGGGTTGGTTGAGACTCCCCAACATCAGGGACTTCAGAAGCAGATCAGGGTAGTGCTTCCCAAGTGTGCAGCTCTCCCAGGGCAATGCACACACTTCCCATTATATCCAGAGAGCCACAGGCAAAGCATGGCTGTCATGTGTGAAGGATGGCCATGTGGATTCGAGCTTCCTGTGGGCACTCCCAGCAGCAATGGGATTATGTGCTTCTGAGGTGGCCCAGGTAGCTTATCCCAAGGCAGCTGAGAGCAGGCAGTATGTTCAGCAGTCAACAATCAGCAGTGCTGACTGACTGGGATGGGCTGCAGCCAGTCTGTCTCTCTCCCTGGAGTACCCACTGCCCACCCTGGACTCCATTTTATTCCCTACTGACATGCTCCCCCAGACAAAAACCAGTGGCAAGTAAAAAACTACTTGGACTCATTTACTTTTATCATTCTGCAAGCCTGGAGGTGGGTTATATCAGCAATGACATGGACCACAGGAACTGATAGCAAAAATGAGAGAACAGTTCTCACAAAACATTATACATTTTGTGTTTGCATGGCTGCGGGGGGCCACCTGTAATCATCAAAAACAAATGAATCGTAGTCAGAGCTGTACATGTGCTGTTTCACAAAGGTTTCCTTGTCTGCTGGCTCGGGGTGCCAAGAAGCAAGGCCATGCTTGTAGGCCCAGTCAACAATCTGCAAAAAAGATAAGCAGAATGAGCTGGTGAAACAATACTGGCACATCATGAAGCTGAAACCAACTGCAGTTTGTCCCTGTCTGTGGTTTCCCTCTTTCCTCCTCTCAGAATTGGGCAGTTTTTTGCTTTTTTCTCTTTGTGAGTCAGCTGCACATCACCCTCAGTTGGGTGAGGGAATGCATGCTGCCTGCAAGCAGGGGCTGGTAAGAAATGCTGCCCCCTGCCCTGGCAGAATGGTTGGGGTGTGCAGGTGAAGAAGGAGAGCAGCCCTGTGGCCAGCTCTGCTCACACCCGTAAGCTCCTCGGCTACGCTCTGCACCCGTCAGTAGCTCTGAGCAGGCCAAGGAGATTCTCAGTGGGTGTCTCTGAATTACAGATCTCATGTACACAGGGCACCAAACCCATAATTAGACAAGTCACGATGTGGAACAGTATTTATGTAATTAGGTCCCTACTAAATACAGGAGGAAAGGTTGCAGAACAGCAATTTGGAACCTAATATCTTTTGGCAACTTGAATCATGTTTAATTTTGACTCTAAACCTCATCTTTTAAAGTGCTGAAGAGCACTTCAAGCAATAAAGCAGAGCTTTGTGAGCTGTGAGGCACCCAGAATCAGAATGTATTTTTCACATTTGGATTTTACTGATAGAAGAAATCAAAGCCATAATTATGGCCAGAAAATTTCCTGAGAATGATTGCTTTAGACTTTAGAATAAATTGAATTAAAAAAACACAAACCAAAAATGATTCCAGGGCAATTTCTGCCCTCCCTCCCATGAAAAGTGGAAATAAGAACAGAAATACCCACTTTCACAGCAATTTTGAGAGACACTTCTCTGATGCTGTCCAAGGGAGGATAGAGTCTTCCTTCCGCAAGATGCTGCTCTGTCACCTCGGCAGCAATAGTCTAGAAAGAAGAGGATGGTAGTTTTTAGGGATGGTCTCAAGCACGTACCACATTCCCTCACATTACATGGTATGTGGCTGAAACCTCAGCAGCATTGGGGCTAGGACTAGTCCTGAGTGCAAATTCGTGACCTGTTCAAACACTCGTGTGTACACATTTCATCACAGAATTCAGACTGGAGACAGAGTGGGGAAGTGCTGTGTTAGGGCAGCAGGTGTGGAGAAGGAGAACCCTTGTCATGGTTCCTGCAGCTGTGCAGGTGTAATGGAAGCATGAGCTTTCCCTGAGCCAGGAGAAGGCTGCAGCTTTTTGCTGAGGCTGAGCCATTTCCCCTCCACTGGCATTGTCCTTGGCCAGGTTCTTTAAAACGCCTGAAGTAGACACATGAGCCTCTTAGCATCCTTTTTACAACATCAGTTAAATGTCAGTTGGAAACCTCTGCTGTGACGAGGAAGACTTCATCGGAGATGTGCCGGACCCCGCAGGCAATGACTCCCAGCGCCACTCCTGGGAAGACGTAGGCGTTGTTTCCTTGGCCAGGAAAGAAGGTCTGTCCACTGGGCAGGGTTACCTTTGGGAATGGACTCCCACTTGCAAATATTCCCCGGCCCTGATCAAAGAGAAAGAAAAAAGCATTCTGATTTGGAAGTCTTGCTCATCATGACCTGTGCTCAGGGGACACTGGTGACAGAGTTGCCAAACCTCAGTCAGCAGAGGCATCTGCACCAGAGCACCTCCAGTTGACGCTTTGGGAGGACCCAGCCCCCCAGAGCCATGATCAGGGCCATGCAAAGGGCCACCAAGCACTGAGCATGTGTTTGTACTGCAAGTGCTCTGATCTTGCTGAGGAGTCTTTCCACCTCTCTATCAACCATCTATAGGGTGTGAAGAGAGACTCATGTGGGATAAAGGTCTGGGGCTATGTGATTGCTCTGGCCATAGGTGGTGGGGAAGGCAAATGAAAGAGTGCGACAAGGGCTCCTCTCTCAAGCCAAGTCAATCCACATGAATGCAATTCTTCAGTGACATTTGGTCTAAGTTGGGTGATGAAATAGTTACGTAAACAACTAGGTTGGCATAACACAGGGGACAGAAACCAGAGAGGACAGGACATCTCAGACAGCTGTGGGTGAATGAGGCGAGCACTTTCTTTAGAGGATCACAAAGTAATCTGGGCTGGTAGGAACCCAAATTCTTGCTCACAGCAAGGTCAGCTATGAAATCAGACCAGGTTGCTCTGGGCTTTACCCAGTACAAGGACAGCGACTGCATGAACAATCTTGGCCCTGTCCCCTGCTCCACCTCCTGACCCTCCTCACAGCGTGGAAGTTTCTCTTTGCCACCCCTCGAATGTCTCTGATTTCAGTTTATCAGGCTGTCACTTGTTTGGCAGCGTGCCGGGCCGTGGTGTCCCGGGCGCGGGCAGGGCCCCGTGCTCCGTGTGCCGAGCCGTACCTGGGTGAGGCGGTAGCACTGCTCCGCTGTGCACTCCGCCTTGCTCGTGGGGTTGCTCAGGGCAAACACGATGGGCCTCTCATTGAAGGCTGCCATGTCTCTCAGCAGCTTCTCAGTGAAAGCGCCTGCAACAGCCGCGACACCTGGAACAGCAACAGGGCAGTGAGGTGGTGCTTTCCCACTGCCTGACCTCCGTGCATCGGGCTGGTCCCGCTGGGATTGGTAAGTGAACTGTGGAGGGAACCAGCTTCATCTCTGGGGATGCAGGTGACAATGTCACTTTCTCATATGACACTGAGATTAAAAGCCTGTCTCAAAATAAAGCCCTCTGCTTCTCCAGGCAGAGTGGGCACCAGTGTTTTGGCCAGCCTGACTGCAGAGACTCCAGGTCTGACTCCCAAAGACCTGCCCAAGGTGCCTGTTGTCATCCCCATCCTGCCCAGCCTGATCAGGACAAGTTGGTTGCTTGAGAGCCCCAAATGCTGCTTCCCACAGCACCTCCCTCTACAGCTCTCTCTGAAAGAACTCCTACAGCTCCAAAAGTGAGGAAGCCTGTGCCCCATAGTTAATGCAAAACGATATGGAGAACTCAACCGAGAAAACGGGGGTGGAAAAAGCTCATTTTGTTTTGACTAGGAGAACAAAAGGAGACTCTGTAAGAAAGACAGAAACTCTCCTAAGAATTGAATTGACATGAAAAGGTCATATTAAGTGAACTCCACCTATAATTGCTGTAGGCTTCACTTTCTGCACAACCTCTTCCAGTGAGTCTATACTGGGGTGGTCCTGGGCAAACATTTCTTTCTCGTGGTTCAGGTGGCTCCTGCCCTGTGAGGAAAAAGGAGTCAAACTTTGCTCTGTTGGCAAAAGGTGGACACATAACATAATAACTCATCTTCAGCTCATATCATGTCTCAGCCCTCTGCCGAAAGCAGATTCCACATAGCAGGACCTCAGCATCAGGCAGTCAGCTGGTGTAATGTCACACTGGGCTGGCCTCTGCTCCTCTCACCCACCAAAGTGCACTGATTGTGTGGGGGAAGGACCTGGCTGCCATTCACTTGTACATAAAGCACAAGACTCCTCCAGTCTGAGGAGGGACAAGGGCAGAGGCCCTGGGGACACAGGGAGTGCAGAATGGACCGGGGCCAGGCTGGGTCACTGAGCAGGGCACGGTTTTGCTGTGATAATACCTCATATGATGTGCAAGACTTCCAGCACTGCTTGAGGCCATGGCCAGCAGAGTCTCCTGCCACTTTGGAGGCCCAGCCCAAAGTGTTGTGTCGTGGTTGGGGGGGGAGGTGAATTCCTCCAGGGGGATGTGGGCAGTCCAATCAGTGATCAGCTTTTCTGCTGGCACCTGGGTTGGTCATTCGGAAGTTTGGACACGCCTCTGAGGACACAAAGAGTTAAAAGCAGGAGTCTGAGGGGCTCGGCCTCTTTTTTCGATCCGGGTGTCAGCAGAGAGATGTCTCAGGTCTCCTTCCCCTGCCCAGCCACGAGGCTGGGTGGGGGAGGGGAAACACGTGGTCGGCTCAGGTAAGCCGGAGCCCCCCCGGGGGTGGGGAGAAGAGAAGGGACAGAACTGGAACTGAGCTGCCCCGTCCAGGATGGAGGGGTGGAAAACTGTGGAAGTGCCTTCTGTGTGTGCTCACCCCCCTCCTCCCCCCCCAAACTCGGGGAGAAGGTGCTCAGCCATGTGGGGGGTTGCCGAGCCTGGGAGTGCCTGAGCCTGCAGCACCCTGCCGAGAAGAAACTGTTAACCCTTGCTTGGCAGAAAGAAACTTTTCTTAGACATTGATTCTCATGACTGGTGGTTTTCGGAGAGAGGGAAGCGGCCTGGGACCGAGATGATAAAGCATGATTGGAAGGAACTCGATGGAAGAATGAGAGGAGTAGCCTTGGAGCTGGACTTTTCTTGCATAATGTCAGCCATGGACTGAACTTGAGTCTCTTTTGAACATAAACTGCATTTTTGGGTGGATGCAGCTGCCCCTTGCTTTTGCTACAGTGACTGGCACTTGAAGAATTGGAGCGAGCAGAGAAAAGAGGGGGAGGGTGAGGTGGTGCCCTCTGCCCTCAGGGCAGACCTGCTCCTGGAACCCCGGCCCCTGGGTGAAAAGGGGAGAGCTCGGCATGCAGCATCCTTAAAAAAAAAAAGCCCTGTATGTAGTTTTGGCCTATGAGACAGCGGTGAGAGCGCTGGACATAGGAAAAAGAGTGTCACCTTAGCAGACTTCTCCGGGCGGTGCTATAAGTGACATGGAAACACATAAGGGGTGGACCCGTGTTTTCTGAGGAACAGTCTGTGGTGCGAGAGAGACTCCTCTCTCCCTTGCTGAATTGAAGATTAGTTTGTTTTTGAGTGGTGATTGTTTGATCTAAAACCCAGGGGTTGGTCTGTGAAGAGTGATGGGTGGGGAGGTAGAAACTGGGAGAAGAAATGTTCTAAGAAGTTTTTATTTCTGTCTCTGTGTGTGTTTAAGAGTATTTCTGTCCCTGTTCTTATGTAATTAATAAAGTTTTGGTGGGTTTTTTTTTTGTTTTCAAGATTTAAGCCTGCTCTGCTCTGTTCCTGATCACATCCCACAGGAGTTGTTAGAGAAAAACATATATTCATGGGTGCACTAACATCTGGCCAGTGCTAACCCATGACATGTTGCCTTTAGGCAGTGCTGCTGGCACACTTGTCACCATGAGACCTAGTCCTCTGAAAGCAGGAGCAGCAGTGCTGACACCAATAAAGCTACAGCCTTTACTTCAGGGCTGAGCAGAGGTCCAAGGTATCTGCCTGCTCTGGCCTCTCTAGCTGGCAATGGATGGCGGGTGAGTGGAGCTCAGCTCTGGAGAGAAATTCACCTTCACAATCAGTCCCTTGGAGTCCACCATCCAAATTTTTTTAATGGCATCCTCTCGTGAAACGCCTTCCTTTTCCATGGCCATGACGATGAGATGAGCTATGCCCATTGCAGCCTGGAACACAGTACATAAACACTTCATTGGGATATCATTATCTTCTGCGGGAAGATTTTAAATGAGAGGTGGGTTGGGTCATCCCTCAGCACTGCACAAAGCAGGGAGACTTTCTGCTCCAGGGCTGTACAGTGCCAAGGCATTGGGCTGATTTTTGTATTGTAGGTGCTGCCATAAATAAAACCCCTCACAATCATTCAGCAGAGCAGGTTGCAGGTGAGGCTGAAGATAAGCAGGGGCTGTCTCCATCATTTAAACCAGCTGCTGCAGGGGAGGAAAAGAGGCAGGCACTTAAAGCAATGCCACTACAGAGGAACTCAAAGCCAGGTGGGACTGCTGCATCTGAAATATGGCCATGAGGAAAGCCTTCTCCCATTCCTGCCTGGAAAAGCAGCCCTGGACACGCTGTGTGTTTGTGGTCCTACAGCCATGCGTGGCCCTCCTGCCCAGATGGGGACCAACAAGGCAGGAGGGGCTCTGTGCCACAGAGATGGTGACCAGCACAGACATGTCTGCCAGCAGGGGTGGGGAGAGACACAGCAATCTTTGTCTCAGTGAGGGACAGACAAATAGTAACAGACCTTCCTAAAGTCTCACAGGTGGGTGAGAGCTGAGACAGGTCCTGGACCAACACCTTTAGTCTATGGACCAGGTTTTGAAGGCTTCTTCCACTTTCTCTCTCTTTGAGCAAGGTGCCATACAGGTGACCTGGCTTCTGCCCTGGTGCACTATGACTGACTCCAGATAGAAAGGTTGTGTTCTTACAGTTCTTTGAGTCTGAGTCCTTTGGACTCTGCTGGTAAAGAAATTCTGGTTTACCCCAGACATCAGCCCTGAGAACTCAAACCAGCCTCCTTAATATTGCTGCCTCATAAGAGACTTCCCTAAAGGTACTTAAAGCCCCAGTGACACATGGGCAGCCTTGTAGTGTCCACGGAGTCTGCCCAGGACTTGTGGGCCAAGAAATCACTGAAAGACTATTGGTAACTTCCACACAGCAGCAAGATCCACCTGTAGGGCCCAATCCTGCCCAGTGACAAGGAACCTGCTTCTGTGCTTCATCCTCACGAAGCCAAGCCTTGCAGGAAGTTTTGCAGTTAACTTTTCTCTCTCTAAATTTGAAGATGGAGCGTATTACAGTACAAGCTCAGGAACATTCCTACCTCTCCAGCTCCCTGGAAAACAAACTTCTGGTCAGAGAGTTTGTTCTTTGTGATCCTTAAGGCTGCAAAGATGCCAGCGACTGCAACAGATGCTGTGCCTGGAAGAGAGAAACACCACGAGATTGACATCCTGGCAAATGCATTGTCTATCCTGCAGATACACTGTCAGAAACCTTGTGGTAGGAACCATTCTCTTAGATTCTGTCACTGAAAGATCAGAGTGTCTTCCCTGTGCTGAAATATTAACATTCAAATTCTCCCGCAAGGCTGAAGAGCACATATTTTCCTCCATGTAGAGTCAAAGGGATACCAAATCCTAGAATGCCAGAAGTTAATCCCTATCTTGCAAAGGTTTTAGATGCACCTGACTTCTCCAAGGTCATAGAAGATCCCTGTAGCAGAGCAGTGGTTTGAACTTGGGTCCCCTTGTCAAAAAATCCTCTGTGATCATGGAATTACCATCCTCTTCTATTTACCTTCACAGCCCAGCATCACCATTTTTTTTACTCCTCTAAACCCTGATACCCTGACTCACAGCCATCACATCCTGCTGCTAAACACTAAGGAGTCATTGAGAACAGGAGCTGGTCCCAGGTTAGTGATAAACAATGCTGTAAATGGAGCAGTCCTGCTGTTACAGCCGTTGTGATATCTACAGCTTTCCAGGCATTAAGGGGGGCAAATCTGCAGACTGAATAACCTGCCTTTACCCCACATAACTCACACGTAAACCACATGCAACATTCATCTAATGTCCTGTCCCAGGTGAAGGAATAAGCTAATAAGGATCCAGGCACTGGCGGTATCTCAGCTCACCTGGACAAGCTGGATGCAAGCATTAAAGGGGACCTGGGAGTGAAGGAGGAAGTTTGATCACAGAATATGTAAAGTTGGAAGGGACCCATAAGGATCATAAAGTTGATTATTTTTATTCCTTAGCATTTGAAAGAATATCAGTTTGGATATGCCCTTGTTTTGATCTGTTCCCAGCTCTAGTGCTGGTCTCTCCATTCTCATCTTTAGAAGCTTTGTGAGAAGAAATTGGGGAGACCACAAGTAGCACATCTTGTGGGGGTGGTCATGGCTGGGGCAGGCAATGACCACCTTTAGGCTAATATGCCTGATTTCACCAAATTTCCAGCATTTCCTGTTTTGCTGCCCATGTAATCAGCCAGTGGTTCAGGGTTTCAAGTAGCCAGTGCTTCACTGAGGTTCCCTGCAGGGTCCTCAGGGCCTGCGGTGCAGCAAGGCATCAGGAACAGCCTGGCCGAGAAACAGCAGCTCCTGAGCAGACAGGACCATGAGCAGTGACACCAGCAGATGGAGCTGCCTCATCTCTGAAGGACCCAGAAAACAAATTCAGCTTTGCCTCCTCCCTTTTTTTAATGCAAAAGCCACAGACAAAGTAGGAATCTGTTGGTATATCACTGGGGAATGATTCCCACTTTTATCACTTCCTGGCAAGCAGAAAATCTAGTGGAAGCACAAGTACTCTGCCAAAGATGTAGTTTTACTGACATGACTTATCTTATTGAGGGAACCTATACAAACTACTCTGACAAAGAAAATCTTTACAGGCCAGACCAGAAGTATTTGTCAGTACAATGTGAAACATTTTGTGATTATAACTCAGATGAATTTAGTTCTCCAAAAGCTAATAATTAGTCTCTCTTAAGAGTGATTCTGGTTTAGCAGAGGTGACAGCAGCCACCCTCCTGCAGCAAACATGGTATCCACACTGGCACACTGCAACAGAATGGCAGCATCACTTCACAGAACCATGGAATGGTTTGGGTTGGAAGGGACCTCAAAGACCATCTAGTTCCAACTCCCCTGGCATGAGCAGGGACATCTCCCAGTAGATCAGGTTGTTCCAAGCCCCATCCAACCTGTCCTTGAACACTTCCAGGGATGAGGCATCCATGGCTTCATGAGGGCACTGCAAGCATTCATGCCTTGAACACAGACTAGACTGCTGGTTGATAGCTTTGTAAGCTTCTCCCTTACTGTGAATCACTTGAGACATCTGCTTCAGCACCAAGGATGAATTATCAGCTCAGAAAAGTTTTTACCATTACATTTCCAGACCCAGACCATCTGAGTTCAGTCAGTTTAAAAGGGAGTTGATGGGGAGGGAACCAGCCACTGAGCACCTTGTTGCTTCAGTATAAATGTGTCACACAACCGAAGGAAGTGTACAAAGGATTTACTCTTGCTCCTCCTGCACTAAATCTCTGCCTTTTAATGCTCTCTTTAGAGTAATGTATTTGCCTGGTGAAATTCCACTGGACTAGGAAAATTACAGAGGAAGATAGTGAATGTCAAAGAAATTTAAAAGAACATTGGATAATTGCCTAATTTTTAGATTTTGTGTTTTATGGGTATCACATAACCAGTCCATGCTCATTCTCTGTGTTATGGTGAGTCTATAATCAGCAGGAGTGCTTGGCATGCTGCTATGACAGATGCTGAGGAAGGGACTCCTCTAAACAAACGTGTATGATCCTGCTCATGCTCATGCTAAAGCAGCCACCTGAACTGGGACAAATGAAATGCCCCCTAGAAGAGTCACTACTACCACGTGTTTTTAAGAGATACAAGGTCACTGGAATATATGTATACACTTCTGTTGCAGACATCTAATCTGTGCAGGAAGAGATTCCACCCTGTGTGTCTGAACTGCAAAGAAATGGGAAGAGACCAGGGTACTCCAGTTGTCAGCAATGCCAAACTTGTGACATGCAGTAGAGGAGGAACATCTAGGTGTACACTCACACATGTTCACACACTATCTCCAAGGCTTACTTTGCACAGAAATCCCCAAATCCCTGTGTAGGGAGGAGTGGGGAACTGATCAAAGTGAAAAAACCCAGAAGTGAAACCATTACATTGTGATGGTGTAAGTGTCAGGTCACAGCATTAGCAATGATAGATGCCTGGAAAGTATTGGAAAGACTGAAATGTAACTGGAGAAATATCTTGTTTCTCTTGGTCCTGACCCAGGCAAAACTGCTTTATACCCTGCAATTGTCAAGAAGTCTGATGGGACAAATGCTGGTATTTGCAAACCCATTTAAGTGGGAAATGCTCTTGAGAGTTTCAACAGAGGGAGGCGGTTGAGGTACCTTCTAAAGGTGTCACTAGCAGGAATATGACAAGTGGTGTGTATGGAAAGAACGGGGGCATGGACTCAGTCTGCAGAGCAGAGACCTGTGGGACTGGGTGTGCCATTACTCATCCCCTGCACTTGTACTGCAGCTTTGACTAACAGCAGGGCTCTGTTCAGCTCTGCCACTCCTAATCCTCATCTCTCATTCCAATGTGTTTCTAATCCCTCCACGTCTTCCAAATTGCATCTCACCCCCATTACTCAAGTAATAAAGTTACTGTACCTTGGCCTTAGCTCAATTATTTTTCTTTGATAATTACAATTTCTGAGCATGGAGCAACAGAGTATCTCTGTGGAGAAGAGTTCACAGCTGGTTCATGTAAAGAATTGGCTAATCATTTTGCTTCAGTTCTCAAAGAATCACAAAGTCAGACTGGGGCAGGGAACTCTTCACCATGGCAAGAAAAAGCCAGCCATCCTTCAACACGTTGGTCTATCTGTTTTCCAAAGAGAACGAGTGTGCTATTGTGGATAACTGCTTCCCTAAGTAATTAGCAAGAGCCAGCTTGGCTGGTCTGTATCTGAGGTGAGATACAGAGGGGTGCAGAAAGAAGAAAGGAAAATGCTTGCAAGCCGTCCTGTCTATCCAAGACTTACAGTGAGTGCTAAATATGATATCACAAAGTAGCAACCAAACCTTGGGACCTCTCTGGGAAGATCACAGCAACAGAACCAGTACAAAAAAGAGGCATTTAGAACTAAGGCACACTCAGGAACATGGCCATCTCTGCAGGATTCATTTTCTGACACTCAGGCACATTCAGAATATTGTAAAACATTAAGGAAAACCCTGTGGGGTTGATGTTCCACTTGTACTACTACAAGTGAGAACAAGCCCCAGCAGATGTCAGTGGAGGTACACTGGAGCATAACCTGAGGAGAGGATCTGCTCCACAGCATCACATGGGAAAGGCTGCAGCAGAGGCATCCATTCCTGGGGACCTGACCCTTCCTCAGGGTGGGCAGAGCAGGCAGAGGGGTGAGCAGCTCTGCACATGGAGTCACAGGAAGCACTGCACGAGTCACAGGGGAAAGCACTGCCCGGTGCCGAGGTCAGGGCTGGGCGTGGGTGCCAGCAGCCAGAGGCTGTGCAGGGGACACGGGGGAAAGCTTGGACCAGGGGGGTGCTTGGGGGCACGAGTCCTCTCCTGCTGATGGCTGGCACTGCCCTGTCACCTGTCCTGGAGGGCTGACTGAGCTGAGCTGAGCATCGCCACCATGCTGAATCCTTCCAATGGCAGCAATGGGAACGTGCAGCCACACCACTGCCTGTTTCTTCTCACAGCACCTGTGTGAGTGATTCCCCCTTCTCCACAGTACACTGGTGGAAAAGATTACCAAATTCAGCTTGATCTTTTATTTTTTACTCTTGACCTGCCTGCTTAGACTTCGCCCTGTCAAAACCATGCCAATATGAGGGCCCGGGGAACAGCAAACTCTAGTTTAACAGCTCCAGCAAAGGGCAGCCAAGGAAATATATCTAAATTTATGGATGAGGAGGAAGCCTAGGGCTTTTCCAAATTCTGGTTCACATTAACTCCCTGCAGCAGTTCCGCCCATTACTGGAAAGCAGAGTGGAGCTTGTCCAGATCCACTCCATATGCATACTCAAAAGTCAAACACAACAAAGCTGGAGCAAAAAACTGCCAAAGTGTTTGCAGCTCAAGGTCTTCCCCTCCATGGCTGTGGGTTAGTATTACCCTTCCCCCAGAAGGCCTCTGTATGACATTAAGAAAATAAACTTAGGAATGGCGCAGAGATAGTCAATGAGAAGAGCAGTAAAATGCAAAGCATTCATGCATAGGGATGGAACTTTCTCTCCTCAGGGGGACCTAGAATTGATGGTGGCATGGAGAAGAGCTGCCTGGCAAAGGAGAAGCCTAATGAGGCCATCTCTAGGTTCCCACTTTTAATCCTTCCACTGTAAAGTGCTTGGACTACAGTGTGCATAGCCCTAATGATGGGTTCTGACCACAGCAGCAGTGCCTTCCCTCCTGCCTGCAGGGTGCCAGCTGCAACTGCTGTGCCCACGCGGGCCGAGCCCCCTCATGCACCCACACGGGCAGGGGCTGCCAGGCAGCTGCCAGCACCCTGCAAGAAAGCAACCCCATCGCAGCACTGGGGACTCTGTGCGTGCTGCTGCATGCCAACAAGATAAACCAGGTCACAGCACAGCCCTCTCTTCATTTTGCCTCCTGAGCCTGGACTTTAAAGAGCACAGACAGCTTAACACAGAGGTAACCTGTGCTGTTCTTCACTGCAGAGGAGGAGTTGGCAGTGGCATTCAGTGAATGAGAAAAAGAGCAAACAAGAAAAGCAGGAAAGGGAAACAAATGTCACGATTCCCAAAAGTGACAGAAGATACGGGCCTGATCTTTAGAGTGCTGCACTGATAAGCTCAAGAAACTGAGGCCCATTTACCGCTGGGAGTTCTGTTCTGAACTGCTCTGACCTGGCTTGTGTAGCAGTCAATGTGTGAATTCACCACAAACCCAGGAGCTGGCCCTTACATAGTTAAGGCAGCAGCATCAAGGGGAAATGCAGCAGCCTCTTCTGCTGAGGAGCACAGCAGGTCCAGAGGGACTGGTAATAGTGAACCTCTCCAGGACTGAGAACACCTCCACATCTCTCTGCAGGTTGGGTAAATCCCCAGGGAAAGCATACTGCTCAGGAGCTGCCTGGCAAGACATTGCCTGCTTTGTTCCACGGTACAGCACCGTCCTGCACTCCCTTCCTATTGTGCTTCCCCCTCCTTAGCTTCCTGTGATAATTACCAATGCATTTGCCACGCCAGCTGAAACAACAGAGTAAGATACTGTACCATTTTAATCTCTGCTGAAATTAGTTACTGCTGAGCCAAGAACTCTCACTTTGCCTGCTTCTCACAGCACACAGAAATGTGCCTGTGAAACAGGCCTCGTTTGCACATGATTGATTTCCAGCTTGCCCAAGTGTTTTGAAGCTGCTCAGATTTGTGGCACCGGATTCAGCTTGTTCCCGGCCTCAGCTGAGATCTGGAGCACTGTTGCTCCAGGCCAGTGCACTGCTTCCTGAAGTGTCTTGGGAAGGTTATGGAAAGGTTATCTGCTAGGATAATGAGAAAAGGTGGTTGGTGGGTCAAGAGATATTTTAAGGATCATCAGCAGTCACACATCCTATAACCAAGGGGAATCATTGCTCTAATGACTTGGGAGAGACTCAGAGGTGTTCTGTGAAAAGGGGGACCTGAGCATTGCCTGCAGACTACTTTAGATAACAGGTTTTATGCTTTTGTGCACTGTTCTCTTTGCCCCTGCCTGTATGCATGAAAACTTGAATGACATGATCTAACACAATTAATTAAATAACACATTAAAGATTTCTTCATTTTTTCCTGCAGTTCTGACTAAACTTGCAGAACTCCTTCTGCAGTTCAGTACTGAGTACACATCTCAAGAGGCAGCTAAGTTGGTCAGGTATGATTTGCCTTGGGAGATCCACACTGTTCTCATTCATCTTCATGTTCCTAGGTGCACTTCCAGAAGACTTACTTTGTAATCCCTAGACACTGTGGTTAGGCTAGGTGGGCTAAAATTCCATGGATCTTTCTTTTTCCTTTCTTGAAGATAGGTGTGACATTTGTCTTTTTTTCAGGAATCAGGAATCTCCTCAGTTACCATAACCTTTCAAAGAGTGACTTTGTAATGCTTTTGGCCATATGCCTCTGATGAATCCTTAGATGCATCTCATGAGGTCTCATGGACTTTGTCTCTTGAACAATCCCTGCTCAATAGGCTGAAGTCGATGGAGATGCTGTAATTTTGCATGCCTAAAGTTCTCATCATGGAACTAGAACTCTGAGCGTTTTCCTTGATCTGCATGAGGCCTTTGAAAACTCTCCCAAAACATCCTTATGGCTAAACTGGAGCGGTACAGACTGAACACGTGGGTGAAAAAGTGACTGGGCTGGTAGGCTCAAAGGCTTGTGGTCAGTGGTACAAAGAGGCCAATACTATTTAAGTTCTCATAACAATGTGCACTATAAAACAGAGTGCACTTCCATAAAGTTCATGGATGATCACAAAGTGAGGATAGTGATTGATACAGTGGTGGTATGACAGTTGTTCACAGGGATCTCAGCAGGCTGGAGAAATGGGCTCAGGGAAACCTTGTGAGGGTCAGCACAGGCAAATGCAAAGTTCTGCAGCTTTGCAGAAGAAAACTTTGGGATCATGGTAGAGAGCAAGTGGAAGATGAGCCAGCAATAAGCCCTTGTGACACAGAAGGTCAATAGCATGCTAGACTGTGTCAATAGTAGGTCAGAAAAAGTGATAATTTTTTCTATTTCAGCACTTTTGAGGTCATCCCTAGCCAAGCATGTCTCATTTGGGGCTTTCAGCGCAATGACAAACTGGAGCAAGTCCAGAGGAGAGACACAAATATGACCAGGGTATACAAAAAGGACTGAGGAGCTTGGGTTTGAAAGGGCCAAAGAAGACTAAGAGGGCATCTAATTTCTGTTTACAAGCACTGGTTGGAGTGTTTATAAAGAGGCCAAATTCTTCTCAGAGGTGTACAAAAAAAAGAAGATGAAGGACAATGAACAATTAGCAAATTGTTCATTTAGATAATTCCAATTAGATATTAGGGGAAAAATGTGCAAGGAAGATGAGAAAACTTTGGAACAGGTAGCACAAAGATTGTGGATACACATCCTTGTATATACTGCAAAGTATTTGGATGGACAAGGCTCTAAGGAACCTGAACTAATATAAAACTTGATCTAAGTTTGAAATCACCCTTTATTTGAGTGAGGGCTGGGCTGATGTTCAGAGGTCCCTTCCAAACTAATGTCTTCAACGGCTTTAAGTTATTTCTTGTATGAAACACGAATCCAGAGATGCCTGCTTCAAGGATTCACCAGACTTCACAGGCTTTGCAAGACTTTCAAACTGTCTGCTTTCTGTTTATCGTTGTGGACAATTAAGCAGAGTAAAGTTAGAGGATGAAGAGAAAGAGCAGGAACTAAAGCATTCTCATGTACCTCTAATCTTATGTGCTTCAGAGCCTGCCCTGGTACTTTACTGGGAAAAAGGAAGAAGTGACAATCCATTTTCTCCGTCAGAGCTGTAATTGAAGCTGTTGCCCCTTGCATGAACCCAGACAGAGCTGGGAAAGGACTGATGTCATCACCCCCTTAAGAGGAAGGAGAAGCACTCCTTCAATGGGAGCTCCCACGCGCGGGCACTGTGAGCCAGCTCCTGCCTAGATCCCAGGCTGATGGCTTTCAGAATAAGCAATGGGCACTGTGAGCCAGCTCCTGAGAGCTCCCAGGCTGATGGCTTTCAGAACAAGCAATCACCTTGTCCCAGCTGGTGGTGCCTGGCAGGCATCCCACTCAGCTTCAGTAGGCTGGCTCCAACTGGAAGGGGTCTGAGTCACCTTTATTTTCTAGGGTTAGCATGGATTTGGAAACACAGTAGTTTGTAGGAAAAACAAAAACAAAAACCAAATAACAACAACAACAAAAACAACAATAACAACAACAAAACCCCAAAAAACAATCACCAACCCCCCCCCCCCCCCAAAAAAAAAAAAAAAAAGCAGCAAGTATTAATATTTTAAACTGCTTTTCATTTTGTGTAGGTCCTGGTGCAGCAACAGGGAGTCCTAAAGGATCTTAAGGGAAGCAATTTATACTTTTTTCCCTTATCTCATCTGGATGTGTATGTGTAGGGCCATTGTATCCAGAGCCTCTCTAACCAATGGTCAATGAGTTTAAATTAGTATAGCTCAGGCCTCATCTAACTTGCAGTGCTTGTGCCTAAGATGTGTTTTTAATTCAACATACTTAAAACACTGCCAGCTCAGAAGTCGGAATGATTCAGGCTTCAGAAGGTCTGTTCTTGTCTCGCTTGAGTAAAATTAATCAGGCCTGCTTAAACAAGGCTTTGTATAATTCTCATTAATCATTTAAATACCACTTACATTGAACTCCAACACTTTTTTAAGCAGGTGAGTCACGAAACATCAGAACGTTAGAAAAGAGAGAGTCTAAGGTAAACCCAAAGAACAGGACGGTATAAGTGAGAAAATGCCACTTCCTACCTTTCTCATATCATCTGAGGATACAGAAGGATATATTAGGGTGGGTAAATCACTACTACCACTACTCATCCCAGATTCAGCTCTTTTATCTGTGACATGACTCCAAGACAGAGTTAACTGAGTAGATCCATGTTACCTCAGCATTCCAAAAGTCCTCAAAACTAATTTCTGACTACAACCCAAGTTTGGATTTCCCTTTTCTTTCTGACAGCTCCATAAAAAAGCCTAAATGGGGGCTTGCTTCCTTCAACTTGTCATGCAAAAGCTCAGCAGGATTTCTTTACCTGTCTGCTACTAAGAAACCAGTGCCAGCAAAATACTTTATTTGAGTATATAACCATGTTTTACTACAAAGAGGTAAAATTCTACTCTTTCAAAAGGCAGGACTTGAAAGAATTTTTGGGGCACTTGACATCTCCCATGCACTGTGACATGCATCTAGCTGGGGAGAATCAGATAAGGTCCATTTTATGACAATACTGTTTTACAGCATCCTCCTGTGCTGCTCTGGGGCAGTCATTACCAGAAACTGTCTGAGGCATTCAGCTATGATCTATGGCCAAAAGAAAATGATAAAAAACAGTCTCCTGCTTCCCACTCGGAATCTGCAGTTCAGCTTTAATATTCTCTTTTTCTTCTCTCTATTATCAAAGAAACCTTTCCAATTCACCAAACCTTTGCCATTCACTCCAGTTCTGCCAAGAAAACCTACATCCAGGCCTCTTGATGTGGGATTTGCCACATTACCTGGACTCCTTTTGATTGCTGAGTCCCCTTCCAGTTTCAGAGAGAGCAACTAATCCAAAAGAAATCTTTACAATACTGGCTTCTTATTATGGCCTTCATCTGCCCATCTTCACGAAAGTCTGAGTGCTTGGTTCCCCCGTTCAATGCTTCAATTCAAAAATGTATCTGCTAGGTTTTCTTTTTCTGTGCTTCTCTCTCCACTGGAAGTTTTTGGGGGTGGCAAGAACACCTGATGAGTCTTTTTGTACAGCACTATCCATCTGCCCTTCCCTGAAATGCCTTTAGCTTCTCTGCTTCTAAACCCTCTTCATGAAAATGTCTTTGAGCAGGTCCATGCATCCCACTACAGCAACCATATTTCCCCAGACCAGGATCCTACTCCTTGTATCAGATAGGAAGAAGCTGCTATACACGTTGCCAAATATTGTTAGATAAGCAGCAGATGCAGAAAAAGCACTGGAAAGTCTGCTCACAAAAGAACCAGCATTGTGTGAAAAATAACTCTGATGTTTCTTTCAGTCTCTTTCAAGTACAAGTGAGGATGAGCCCAACTGACTGCAAATAATTAAATCAAACATTGGAAATTTCTGCATATTTGAAGCAGGACTAGACAAAAGAAAAGATGAAGGGACTCAGAGGAGAACTGGTTGTTTGTAGACACTTGGGAAGATCCTGTCCCTGTCAAAGGGGCAAACAGCCCTTCCAAAGGTTTAAAGCAAACTCAGCACCACACTGGGATGCAGATTGCATCCCTCTGAGCATTGAGTAATCCTGCTGACTGCTGAGCCTCTCAGGGCCTGGAGACTTGCTTGTTATAACCCCAGCTTTGCTGCTGCTGCTTCTCTTTGACGCTGGAAGAGTTATGTTAACCACGCCAGGGGAGAACAGATCTGTTCTCAGATTACTGCAGTTAGCATCCACAGAGAGGAAAGAAGCTGGTTTACCTTTACTTTTGTGCATGTAGTAAAGAGTATAACAATAGAGTGAAAATGCCAGGCTCAGCTAATGACCACCTGGCTCATGAAAACGAAAGGCCTTGCATAACTGTTAAAATGTCATCATTGTTCTAGCTAAATTATAGAAAATTAATGGAGCTCTCTAAGTTACCTGCATAATCTAAAGCATATGATCCATCTTCTCCCTTGAATGTTTCTTCAATGAACTGCTAAATTCCTAAAAACAATGGAGACTCACTTTCAACTCAGGCTGAACTTTTGTTTATATTTTTAAATGCTTCTGTGTAAACCCTAAAACTTGTCAGACATCTGACTACTGTATCATAAACAGTCTTGTGACATTAACCACTGGTTCTCAGGACAAGGTGAAGGTTAAATTTGCTTTTCCTAACAGTACTTACCTTGAATATCATCATTGAATGTACAGTATCTGTTGCGGTATCTATTGAGGAGACGAAAAGCGTTAGCATTGGCAAAATCTTCAAACTGGATTAGACAATTCATGCCGTACCTGCAAGTTAAAGAGCAATTTACAATGGATAAATGTATTTATACAACATAAGACAAAATATACACCTTTTACCAAGACAATGTAGCTAGAGACTCTAGTGCAGAAATAAAAGTATTCATGACAGAAATGCAGCACAGTAACTGCAAACAGGATCACACCCATCCCAGGGTCCACACACTGGGAAATGTGGAGTCACTAGGATTAATTTGTATTTATAACTCAAGTGGCTTCTCAGTATGTGTACTTATATACCTATATGCACATGCATCTTTGGACTTTTGGTATGATAAATTTTCGGTGGTATATTTGCAGAGGAGCTTCTCAAAGCTTTGTATTGCAGCTGCCACACTACTTTACAGCAAGTCTGACTGCAAAGGGGACATCAGTTAAGGGGACACCACCAGGGGCCCACTTCAACTGTAAGTGGCAAAGAGATGAGAAAAAATCTGCTTGTAGGATCACATGGAGTGTGTGTTTCACAGTGGGACTGAGTGGTTCACAGTGTGATTTCACAGTCACACTTCTGTGCCTTGGAAATGCTTTCTCCATTGAGCTGTTTAGCAGGAAACCAGCAGACAATGACAGCTAGTGACCTGTAGAGTGAAAAGGCAGGAAATAATTGCAAACTTTCCATAATTGTCCAATAATTTCCAGCAATTTTAAGGTCAAGTGTGCAGTTTATAAATTGGGTAATAGTCAGACTGGTCCATACATATACACATTCAGCAGTTTGTATGACTCTAGGCTGCATTAAAGCTTTGCAAATAAAATCTAAAAGGGCCATAAGTACTCATTTCTCACACATAAATATGATAGGGCAGTGAGAGAAACTTAGGGAATGAGTAATGCAGCTATTAGCAACCTCTGGGCTGCAGGCAGGTGAAGAGGCTCTAAGTAGCTGCACTTTGTTAGAGGTAGCATCACCTGACATATCTTCTATTCAGACTTTCCTTCTTTGCCACTGAAATCTGAGGTAGAACACCTGTGCTTTAGCATAGAAACTGATACTGGATAAAACATACTCCATTTCAGAACTGTGGCTTGTCATGAAAAGGTCTTTTCATGGCACTCACAGTGTGGGAAGTCAGGCTCTCCTAGAAGGGCCTTGATTTTTTTGTTATTATTATTTTCCACTTCAAGTATATCTGTCAGTAAGGAGACAATGATAAGCACATGCATTGTGCTCCTTTATTTTTCCATCATGAGAATCTCTCACTTGATAAACCCCCCGGTCTCAAACAGAGACAAGGGTTGGCTCTAACACTTGCTTCCCATTCTCTATGTTTGTTTTTAGAAAGGGACCACAATGGGAACAGAGATTTTAGTGGGGCCTGTAGCAACAGGACAAAGGGCAATGGTTTCAAACTAAAAGAGAGTCAACTCAAACTAGATATAAGAAAAATATTTTTTACAGTGAGGGTGGTTAAAGATTGACACAGGTTGCCCAGAGAGGTAGTGGATGCCCCATCCCTGGTAACATTCAGGGTAAGGGTAGACAGGGCTCTGAGCAACCTGGTCTGGTTGAAGATCAGCATTTTAATGGATGTTCCTCTTATTCATCATTTGGATATGTAAGGAAAACATGGCTAAGAGGGAGATGACACAGCATCCAGAACATCTGCTAATATCTCACAGCAAATAATTAGCAAATCTTTATGCAACTTCAGTTGCTATAGAAACTATTTCTCTAACAGTGGTCTTATTGATATCACTGAGGAACATTACTGACTTGCTTAACAAAACCAATGATCTCACCCAGCATTAATGTACGTGTGACCAGCTCTGGGAATTCCTTCTACATTTGTGGTCTGCAGCATGGTACAGTGCACAAGTTACTTCTATTTTCATCTTTGATCCCTTATTTTCACCTTTGGTCCTTATTAAGCAGAGCACAAAAGAAGTATGGTAGCCCATAAACACTTCATTTCTCTTTCTGCCCCTCAGTATGACAGGACAATGCTGCAGTGCAAGCTCTTCTCACTAAGGTATTTTTTTGAAGATTGTTTTCTTTTCAACTGCAATACATCTACTGACCTTTTTAAAGTACGAACTCCATTTTTGAGCTTATGTGAGCCTTTGCATTGTGCGAAAACTGAAGTTTCCATTCATAAAGACCACAAATTGGTCATGGTTAGACCCAATGACTGAATGCTTTAAATGAAAGAACCAAATATTTTGGATTCACAGTTAAAGATGGGAATCTCAGATCATGATCTTAGTCCTCAAAGACTACTCACCTTACTGAAGCTTTGAGAGAAATTTAAAGAACTTGTGCTACTGAAAGTCACTGAAATTAAACACAACTAGGCAGCTGGCTTACAGAGTTGTCTTAGAAATCTACCAGATAATCTTGCTACCCTTTTCTAGTGGTACTTTGGTGGCTGTGTGCAGTACTCCATCTGAAGGTGACAAGAGCAGGTTAAGGATAAATTTAGCAAGGAGTTTGAACAAGCCAGCTTGGGGCCATGTGCAGTAAGAGCTTTGTGAGTATCAACATGATGAGTCAGTTCTACTGTCCCTCCCCCACAGCACAGCATCTCAGTATTTGTGTAATTCCTTTCATCCCGAAGGAATTCAGAGCGCTTTACAAAGAATGTTTGGGTAGCACCCAAAAGTAAAATGTAGCCAACATGGGACTGGAGCACAGAAGTCCTTTAATATGCAACAATGCAAAGAAGTCCAGCTCAGGTGAGAAGGTGGAGAATACTCGGTGCTGCAAAGGGAAAGGGTGTCCCGAGAGCTGCTACATGTATTGGAATCTGGCCAATAAAATGCAGCACAGAATGGGTTTTCTTCCACTACCCTTACATGTCTAAAAGTTGGTTGTGTAATGCCCAGCTGGACAACTCTGACTGCTCTCTCAGAACATGGATTGAAAGGCCATATCCAGTAGCAACTTCTTTCAACCAGTCTAAGTGAAAAATGGAGGTAAATAACAACTCTGGAGATGTCTCTTTCTTCAGAGTGTCTATGAAGGCAGACTAAGATGACCAATCTAAATTTAGATATCTAAATTTAGACACCTGAATTAGGAGAGGTAATCTAATATTATCTAATTATCACAGTTGGGAATATCTGGTTTGGAACATCTCTAAATGTATGCCATGCACCTTAGGTCACTGGCTTATCACCCTTTCACTGCGATACTATGCTGCCCTTCAATGGCTGCAATTTCTTTGTTGGTGTCTGCAGAAACTGCCCTGCTCCATCCCTTGTGTATGGTATCCAAGTGGTCCCCTGTCAGCAAACACAGAAATACTTGATGAAGTGAATTATACTGGCCAGTCTTCCCTCATCATAACGTTTTAAAATGAAAACTGATTTTGCCAAATTGTGTTTAATTGGAAACACTGTATTTCCCACTAAAAAACAAAAATTAATGAATTCCTTTGGAGTAATCATTTTTAATGAGGTGTGCTTTTGTTGAACCTTCTGTTCTGTTTAATATGTGACATCTGAATGTCACAGTTAGTACTCACATATTTGCATACTATAGGTCCAGGATGCCTTTTAATAAAAAAAGTGTTTGTAAGGTGTGTATTTGAGCAAGGATTTCTGAAGATCCCTTCCAAGACATTTAGATATTCTTAAATTTGCAGCAAGAATTGATGCTGGTCCTGAAGAGAGATCTTCCAAGCTGCTGTTCTAGGAAGAGACCCTTGAGGTCAGTCTGCTTGGCTGGTTGTCAGTTCTCATAGATTCTTCCACTGATCCATGTGACTCCTAACTTTCAGCTGAGAGCCTGAAGGAGATTTGGAAGCAGATCAGCAGGTCACATCAGGACTGAATGTTTTCCAGTCCAGGAAAGGCATAGCCAGCTAAGGTTGGCTCTCTCCAGCAATCTCATCCTGACTGTCAATGATTCATCTTCTCCAGAGCACTCTGTGATCGTGGCATCTGGGACACGAGCAGTTAAACAGTCAGGAACTGATTGCCTTTATCTACAAGGAAAGCTCAAATGTAGACTATCAGGATTTGGGAATGACAAGGTACATTGAAACTGAGCAAGTGCCATGATCCATTGTGGTTTCTCCTATTTCTCAGTTTTTTATTTCCTATTCAAAAAAGGGAAGGTTGTGTTTTTGAATGGTTTTGGGTTCAAAGTGTTGCCATTCCTCTTGGGCACACTGCAGTCTGCATTTTGTGGCATCTCTGCAGTTCTATGTTTCCTTGTGGAACTGAAGCTTTTCCCTCAGCATGAGTCATTCTTATATTTGTAGGCTGTCAAGAAAGATGCTTGGACAGAGGTGTTTTTGAAAGAGTTCAGACATGCTGAAACTTGTAACTGGTTACACTACAAGAGTTATTATTTAATACTGTCACCATGTCTCCTGTTGGCTGCCAGACCACCATCTGGGGGATCCTGTTCTCTGCCACCTCTGGAATTAACTTACCCATTTTATAGAATTGGAAACAAAAAGATACACTTTGTCAGTTCTTCCTCATCCAAAAAAAAAAATCACCCGTCTTTCAGGCAAAGATTATATTGCTGTCTCATTAGTTTGCTTATTTCATGGTTTTGTGCCATAAATAATGACCTAAATTCTGGCTCTCATATCTTGCAAAAATCTTCCTGTGAAAATAGCCTCACTGGGAAATGCTTTATAGAATGGTCCCATACACTCATTTTAGTCCAATCTCTCTCTTGTACAAGATTTTGCCTGGCAAATCTTGTACAAACAGTACTTTCAATGAAACAATATACTATTGATTAAAATAATAGCACAAATTGTCACCCAAATGAAGGATGGCTTTAGGAGCTAAACACATATAATATTATAAGCCTATTGTAAAAATTATTACCTGAGAATCTTTATTAAGAAATTATCCCATTTCCTGGAAAACACACAAACATAGGATTCATGCTTTGTTTATCGCTTTGTTGTTCTGGTACTGTTACTGTCCACCTAGACCTACACAGAACCCCAGGGCTGTGCCAAGAGAAAAGTGCTCTTAGCAAAGTCTGTATCCCCTGCAGAGAATGAGACACACTTCCCTTGGATGACCACCTGGAAAAAGTGGTCAAAAGAGTGTGAATCACAGAAAAGGAGCAATGATTACATTGCTTTCAGATTCTTTATTCAAGAGACCTCTCAGTTGTCTAAACAATCTCATTATGCAATTTTTTCTTTCATCCTCATTTGTATGTACCTCTTTGAGTTCATCCAGACTCATTATAAACCAGAGGTCAGAGAAGAAAAAATTCAGGAGGCAGCAGTTATCATTTGAGAAGCATCTGACCAAAACTGCCCAAGTCAGAACTTCAAGGGCAGCCTGAGGACCTGTCCAGGCCTTTGCTGACCTGTATCAAAAGGGCTTTTTTTTGACAGTGAGGAGGGAGTATAATACATCTTACATGCATGTAAAAAAAAAAAAAAGTCTTTGCAGAAGAAGATCCTGTTCCTTTATGGAAAGAATCACAAGAAAGAAGTTCCAGTCCCTGTCTGAATTTAAAATTTTATAGAACTGCTTTCAGCCATTCATGATGCAAGGAATCTGCTTTGAGGAGTTTCTTTTCCTTAGATAAAACCAGGCAGAGAAGAAACAAATTGTCTTTGCCCTTGTCATCTTCTTATTGCTGCTTGAAACACCAGCAACCAAAGTTCTGATTTCCAAGGAAAACTAAATTATCTGAAAAGAAGGTCATCATCAGAAAAATATGCTTGGCAAGTGCTCAGCATTTAAGATTGGAAAAACAATGCCCACTCAAGCAAGTAAAACAAGACTAGAACCTGAGTCTGTCTGGTGTCCTGAGGCCAATCTTACTGTTAAATTGCTACTATGATACTTGTCAGTCTTCTCATCAGACCAGCAGGACTCTGCCTTGCAATTCCTGGCCACAGGCTAGGGGTCAGTTTGGTCAGGCACCTCCTCAAGAGGCCAGCTGAGAGCAGCCCTGTGGAGAAGGACTTGGGGATATTGCTGGATGGAGAACTGAATATGAGCCAACAGTGTGTGCTCCCAGCCCAGAAAACCAACTGCGTCCTGGGCTGCATCCAAAGCAATGGGCAGCAGGGCAAGGAAGGGGATTATGTCCCTCCTGAGACCCCACCTGGATCCAGCATCCAGCTCTGGGGCCTCATTTGCAACACAAGAAGAATGTGGACCTGTTGGAGTGGATCCAGAGGAGGCTGTGAAGATCATCAAAGGGCTGCAGCATCTCTTCTACCAAAGACAGCCTGAGAGAGCTGGTGTTGTTCAGCCTGGAGAAGACAAGGCTCCAGGAAGACCTTGGCGCCTATACAAACTTAAGAACTCTGGGTCCTGGGTTTAGAAATCCCGTGGTAGGGAGCTGCATCACAAACCCAACAGGACCTGCTGCCTGCCTCACCATCACCTTAGGTTACAAACAATATCTAGCACTGGGCAGGAGTCTCACTGGGCTTCTGCCAATATAAACATAGCCACCATGCTCTGAGGCACAGAGCCTGCTGTGGATTCAGTGAGTGCTGCATCAATAAAAGCACTCCTTGAAGCACAAAGACATCTGGAAATCCCAGAATTGTACATTTTTGGAAACTGGGTGATGAGCTAAGGATTGCTGTTCTTAGTCATATGCTGAGGCATCTGCTACGAGCTGCTGTTAGAAACAGGGTAAGGGGCAAAATTAAGTTAAGATCTATTACAAAGTCCTTGGGAAAAAAATCTTGAAAGTTCCTAGTCAACTTTCATTGTATTCTTTTTAAGGAAAAACCTCCAAACAACTATTTTGCACATCCTATCTCATGACTTTCAAGCACTAAGACAAGCACTAATGGCTGCTGTGACATTCCAGTGCTTTTATGCAAAATGACATTATCCTGCTTGCAGTTGGCATGAGGAAGGACTGCAGCTGGAGCTACAAGGCTTCTCAGGAGCAGGGCAAAAGCAGGAGATGCAACCATATTAGTGCTGAGCTCAGATGTGGGCTTGAGCTACCCTCTGGAACACAACAGAGGAGGAACAGAGGAAGGAACAGAGCCTCACCCTGTACCTTGTGCACAAACAGCTTCTCCAGCTGCATCCTACTGAAACTGCTGTGGTACATCTGGCGTAGGTGGAAAAGCCCAGACAAAAGCCTAGAGCAGAGGGCTTGGTGACATCTGCAACTGCAGTACCCCAAAGGATTTGCACTCATGGTAATAAAAGCCACAGTGATCCCAGCAGCACATCTGGAGCTCAGTCATTCCTCAGTAGCAGAAAATAAAACTAATGAAACCTAAATATTGTTCCTTGACTGAAAATATCATCCAGTGTCTTAAAGCAGCTTGCAGATGCTGGCTGATGATCTTATCTCACATGAGGCCAGGACAGTGGACAGCTGGGGTGGCTCTCCCATTGCCATCACTTCTCCCCATGAATGGTGTCAGAGTCTCTCTGGCCACAGTAACTGAGGCAGATAGGCAAGGAGAATATCCACCATGTATTCCATGAGGCCTGGATCTGGTCTACATGACCAGCCCTGCCAGGGCACTAGTGGTGGTGTGCAGGCCTCCTAATGACACACAGATGCTAGGCAGTGACTCTGAGTGTGAGCAGTGCATGTGAGGGATTTTTTGAAGCCCATCAATGCCTAGAAACTGGTGCCTAGAAAATAAAGTCTAATCTTTCAGGATCAATTAGCCAAGTTAACCAGAGCATGTGAAGAAATAACATGGGGGCGCACCTGTACTGGTGATTTTGTTTCTGAAAAGTGCTGGTGAATTTGTGATCCATGACCCTGGAGAAACAGAGGTGGCTTCTTTTCAAAAAGGTTCTGGTTGTTGAAGAGCACATGAGACCTGACTTGGTATGTTTGTGGGTAAAAGTACTGGGAAGGGATTAGGCAAATAGAAATCAGGTATAAAACATGCACAAGGAAAAAGAAACTCAGCAAAGGTATCTTTCTTTTTCCCATCTGAGAAACTGAACACTTGATCTCCTGATGCCTTCTGTGCTCTGCCTTATGGCACAGCCTGATAGAAAGCTTGTTCCCCTGGTCACTCTGTTAATAAGCACTGATGGGAAAGGAAAGGGGAGTGAAGTTGTGACAGGTTAATGAGGCTTCTGTGACACGGGTTGCTGGCGTGGGGAACTGCATCTCGTGGAGTCTCAGGGTCCATGTTCCCCATCTGCCAGCCAGCAACTGAGCCTAGAGCACAAAATGGAGGCTGGAGGTCTGCGACAGGTCTGGCCCCTTGAAGCATGATGAAAGCTACATGAGGATTAATTTGATCAGATATTCCAGCCCCCAAAATTTTGGGGTTTATTCCGATTATAATCCTTGGACACTTTAGGTGAATACTTATTTCAGCCTAAAGAAATGTACAAGGTTAAGAGCAAGACTGACTTGTCCTTTGCTGCAGTAACTGAGCAGACAGAAAACTGAAGCAGAGCATTTTCCCACATGAAGCATAGTGCTGCTCACTGTGGGAAAACAGCAATTTGTCAGGTTTCTTCATTCAGGTAGGCTCAGTGGGGCAGATTTTGCATGTAGTTGCTTCCCAAGAGGAGCAAAAGGCATAGCTTAGAGCTGTTGTTAAAGAGCCTACTCAACATGTCACATGTTTTAGGTGAAAGAGTAATGAATGGTGGCAGGAAAACACAGAAATTTATCCAGCTGTTCCAGAAAGAGCTTTTCTTTCTAAAATTGACCAAGGTGCCCACACTTTATTTCAAAATATTTGAACTGCTAGCTCTGAAGCCTCTGGCACATGCCTCATTTCATTACTAGGTGGTTATTATGAGACCAGGAGTCCTTCCTACTGACTATCGGTCTCCAGCAACAGAAATTTGACATCTGTTTGGTATTATTATTCCATTAGAAGATTAAGTCTTCACTCCCCTGGCTTTTTTGTGGGCTCCAACACATTCCACTTCAGTGACAAACATCCCTTGAGCCAGCAGTGCTTTGACAGGGTGGGAGGTACTCGTGCAGAGGAACTGACAAATGACAAGTTAAAGTACTCTCAGGAAGTAGACAGAATTTCTGCATGAATATCAAGATGAAAAGGAAATCCCCAAATTGCAAGGGATTTGTGGCAAAAAACCAAAAGGTTCCTCTGCAAGTAACTGAATTTGCATGCGACATTACAGACTTATATAAGAGATTGCTGCAGCTCATACTCACAGGTTGCCTCCAAAGTGGAAGCAGGCTACAATAAAGCAGCATGTTCTTGACCTTCTGAGCAATTTCTACTTCCTTTCGTAACAGAAGTGAGAGCTCCTACTGGGTTGAATCTAATCACTCCAGTGGAAATTTGAGACCAAATGAACCTGTTTCATATGAGTTTGTCAAATCCAGGCTAATAGCAGGATTATTCACCAGCCCAGAATGCATAAGGGTCACACCTCAACAATGCTTTAAAGTACGCTGGAGTAATGGCTCCTTTCACTCTAGAATATCCAAATACTTTACAGTTGTGAAAGGACAAGAGCAAAGCAAAATTTCCCAGCCCCACTTTGCTGAGAACTTTCAGGGGCCTTACTGTGTTCAAGGAAGTCATCCTGGTTAAGGGAAATAGAAAAGCAGGGACAGGCTGCAGGAACTTGATTACCAATACTTGGATGAAAACATTAGACATGACTTCACCACCTCCCAAGATAAGAGTTCATTGTTTCATGGTCTTCTCCCTTCAATGTGGAGATTAGCTCATGTAAACTCAACACAGGGAAATAACTGCCAATCCTTCCTCTCCAACAGCAAGCACAGAAAAGGCAAATTGTCTTCACTGGGTGCGATGAACTTTGCATTTGACACCACAAGCATAAATCTCAGAGCCAAATTTATGATGGCTGAGACCATCATCTGCATTTTCATTCTATTGTTCCATTCTGTCATCGACACCAACACTGCAATACCCCCATGGCCTTCTGGCCAGAAGAAAGCAGGACAGGGCTCCCCTGAAGGATTAATTAGTGACTACAATCAAAATAAACAAAACTCCCACAAATCAACCCTGATGACTCTTAAATAGTTTCTACTTGTCTCTTGTGATTTCCTAGTTGTGTTTTACCAGCTTTCTACCCTCTAAGAATTTCTTCACACTAGATAATGCACTGAGCATCTAACACAATACCACCATGTAATCAAATGACATTTCAGTCAAGATTGTTGATCAAATATAAAGAAGGTTCAGCTGTGACTGAACAGCCCTCTGCATTTCTGTCCCTGTTTCCTCCACTCACAGCCAGCTGGGCGGTCACAGCATGTGCAAACCCATCCTTCTCAGGGGATGGGTAGGTGCTGTGTCAGACAGCCTCCTGTGTCGTGGTGCCTCCTGCCTCCCGGGACATGGGGAACTGCGAGTTGATGACACACACACCACCCACTCCTCCCCGTTGTGCAGGAACACACACACATACAGCTGGCTGGAAGCACAGAGGGAGGATCAAACACAGCGCCTTCACTGGGAAGAAAAGACAAGCAGAAGCTTGGCAATCAGGCAGAGACTGCAGCTCTCTGCTGCTCCTCATCAGTATCATCTGTGGCTTTAGGAAGGGCAAAAAAAGCTGCTTAGGAGCTTGTAGTTTTCCAAATGCGTCTTTTTTCCTTAACAATTGTCCTCACTTTCCTTCTTATTATAATCTCTTTGGGTAGTCAAGGAGATTTTAATATATTTTCTTTTATTTTTCAGAGAGAGGTGCACAGGGCTGAGGTGGTAGTTCTGTTCTTCCCGTATTAAACTCCCTGGTACACCAGAGACCCTCTATCCCAGTTAGTGAGTATGAATGGAGGTATGCAGCTGGTCTGTCCCACACTTAAAAGGACAGTGCTTTTGATCATGGCCTTCTCACTCCACATATTTAAATACCAGCAGGCATGTTCCTATTTTTGACAAAGCCATACAGAGGCAGTGTGCAGACTTGACATGCCTTTTCCATTTAGATGATTTCCTCCATAATGGCAAGAGTTAGAAACTTCCTTTATAAAGTGTAAACAAACCAAAGTTTAGGTTCTGACTGTGCTGAATGAGGCTCATAAATACATGACAGAGGCCAGATACAGCCCACAGGACATATGTTTGACACCTCTCGCCTATGTGGATAGGAAATGCTTATAAATAGTGAGTCCCACTTCAGTTCTCTGGAGACAAATATTTTTGACACAGAGTGCTCAAGCACAAAGAGTCATTTGCAGACCACCCAGGAGACTTGCATTGAAATGACCTTCCTTTGCTTGGATGATCAATTATACTAATGTTTATTTCAGGAGTTGCAATATTTGTTCTTAAATGGAAGCAGCCCAGAGGAGCCATGTACATAACCCCACTTACTTGTCGGTAACTGCCTGCATAAACTCATCAATCAGTTCGTCGTACTGTTTCCCACGAACCCTCTTGTGTTTCAGTCCAATATACAGTGGGTCATTCAGGAGAGCCTAGGACACAAAGCAATTCTGTTGACATCTTCTCTTCTGTGGATGGATAGAGATTTACGTCCCAGCCTACCAAAAATTTTTGTCTGATGTATTCATAATAATTTTACTTACTATGCAGCTCACACATCTCTTCCCAAGCAGGAATTGTTTCTGTAGGAAGCTCTGGCCTATCTTCTAGCATAAATAGTCAGAGGGATGCAACACTTTGTGACTGTCATAGGAAATGGAGCTCTGAATCCCCAGAACAGCTCTGCCAAGTGCCTCACTCCTAGTGAATAAAACTGACCTTGCGTGGGGAGTTTTCACTGTGGATTCAGTTCTTAATTTTGCACTGAGGGCAGGATAGCTGTTGACCATAAACAGTGCTTTGTGCAATGAAGACCACCTAATGTGACTTGAAATGATGGGTCATTTAGGCCTTTTAGATGACAGCACAGAGCTGACCACAGAGATCAGATGGCAGAATTCTCCCAAGACCTGCACCTGCCTAGCACTCACCTCAGTTCTCTGGCAGGTATAAAGTCAAGGTATTTTCATACAACAGATTAATTTATATTTTGGTTCCAAATAGGAACATAAAATCAGGCCATTCCTCCAACCAATCCAGCAAATGTTAAGTCAACATCCATAAGCCACCTAAAATAGAGTCAGAATGGAAATAGCATATATTTTGGAGAAAATTACAGGACAAACACTGGCAGGAGACAGGTTGGCTAACACCTCTGGGAGTCACTGCAAACGAACTCCCAATTTCAGGAACTGAACTATCCACATGAGGGGAGGATGAGCCATCACAAACTTATTGTCCTGCAGCCATATAGCCCTAAATATTGGCAGGTATGTTAACATCAGATCTGTTTTTACAGCCACAGCTGTTTTCCCTTACAAGGAAAGATGAAAGAGGTTTTCCCGTGAGTTTGATAGATATTAGGGCTCCTCAGGGCCATGAAACTGAAAGGAGACCCATTTGCCTTAACTTCACTGATTGCTCCTACAGCACCGCCTGCTCTGGGCCCTGTTCATGGAGTACAAAATTCTGCCACAGACGAGCAGAGAAATGCCAAGCTCTGAAAAAAGCCTGATTTGCTGAAAGCATATACAAAGTATTATGGACCGTCAGAAAGACAAACTGGCAACCGATGCCAAAAATATAATATGACAGATATATTTACTGAGTTCTACCTGAGGTTTATGAGTTAGCAACACAGTCACCCTTGGGTAATCAGATATTAATGGGCAGAGATGAACAGGATGAATGCCTTTAAGAGGTATCTTATTTATGCACTGATAGACGAGTTTACTTGTGGGGCAGGATGCTCCTAGGATGTGCTTAGGGTTCAGTTAATCTGGGTTTATGCATATGAGAAAGCTATTAAATAAATAAGAAAACAAATTATTATATGGTAAAGGAATACACTGTTCATATTTCTGGAAAACAATGGCTTCTATGTCTTAATCCCAGATGTGGAAATTGCCTTCACTGAGCAGTTCCTGAATACATAAATTACATCTAATCTTGGGCAGAAGAAAAAGGGTCCAAGACTGATTCTGTAAGTCCCCTTTTCTGATGCCATGTGGTCCTTGCAGAGGCCCAAAAATCATTGGTGCCACTTTGGATTTTACTGTCCCATCTGCTGAGACAGAAACAAGATGGACATGCACAATCAAGCTTTTCAGGAGAAGGGAAGCGCTTTCACCCAGGTCCCTCTGGGACAAGCTCCAGCTGGGAGGCTCAAAGCACTGGTAGCATGGATCAGCATGGAGGAGAAGAAGGAGATGAAGGATCCAAAGTCAAGTACAATGTTCTATGGACTGATGACTGCAGTGAGAGACTGAGACTTAATTCCTGCTTTAGCCTCAGTAGGTCCAAACTCAGAGTCCTCCCTTTTCAGGAAAGACCATGAATCAGGCTGAGATGAGCACACCCTGTATTCCACAAGTCCATGACAGGCTGCTATGTGAAAGTGGTAACATAATCCTGGAGCCAAAGACCAAAGAGGTAACTGAGATTCTCAGATGTCATCTATGGGCACTGATTTTGCATTCTTTCATTTTTTTCAATGGTCCAGTGTGAGAGACTGGACTGAAAGAGGTGCAGAAAATCTAGCTGTCCAGCGACCATCAAAATGTCTGAAAATGTCAGCACTAATTCATCTTAATACACAAACTCAAAGCTCTTATACCCCAGATTTTTTATGTCCCTTAAGAAATGTGTGTTTGGTTTACACGGGGTCATGTGAAGCACAAGTACATTTTACAAAAATGGACAAACCCGGGCCATCACAAATAGCTATAGGATATTAATTTTAAAAAGACATCCTCACAGATGTCCATTCTGGCATTGCTGAAATGTTTCACTTTGGCCTTTCTGAGCCAGAGTCATAAGGCAAAAATCTGCAAACAGATGGAGTCCTCTTGCTTGGTTATCATGTGCAGTAACATGTGTAATCTAACAAAACAGTGACATTAATCATTCCCAAACCACTCACCAGGGATTCTCCATTTCTGGAATATAGTCATCCTTGCACAGACATGAATATCTGCCTGTTCCCTCACAATTACCAGAGGAAGAATAATTCTGAGACTTCCTGTACAAAGCGTGTCAAATCACCTTGCCATGATGAAAGGTGGAGCTGAGCTTTCAGCTCCAACTGGTAACACTCTGAGTCTTTTCACCAGGGGACCATGAGTCTATTTAGTGTTTATTTCAGTTCCCCATAAGAACAAAAGGTTCTCATGCATCAAACAGGAATTAAACCTTCCCAATTTCCTGCAGTGCTGGTCTAGCCATCATCTCATCTCATCTCGGATATCTCCCACATTAAGGGAACTGGCCCCAGTTAAGCGCTAATCTTGATTCTTTCTTCCTTCATGTCAGATTTATGAAAAATTGTCTTACCTTATTGTCTGTGCCAACATCCAGCAGGACAGGGAGACATCGTTGTGGGTCAACTCCACCACAAGCTGTGTACAGAGCAAGCTTTCCAACTGGGATACCCATGCCGTAACTCCCTAGGTCTCCTAAACCAAGAATCCTCTCTCCATCTGTCACCACGATAGCCTAGGAGGATCAAAAGAGACTGCTGTATGGGGTTGCCAAGGCTCTAGAAGCAAAACCAGCTCCATTTTTTCCACACTGATGCCACTTTGCAGATGCATTGTGCAATGGATATTACTGACAGTTGACAGAGAGATGGGAGGGCTGATTCAGTGATCAGAATTCGATTTTACTCAGATTTCCCAAAAGCTTATATAGCATTTCAGGAAGGTTAATAATCTTCCACTACAATAATCAGGTTAAAGATCATACAGACAACTCATACATTTTACATCTTTTGCTTACAGAAGTTTGATTGAATAACTTCTCTTCCCATAAGCAGGTTTAATCCCATTTTCTGTAATCTTCAAAGCTCTGTTTGTTCCTGCCATGGCATCTTGGTTATCAAACCAGCTATGCTAATCAAGTCTATTTTACTCTCTGTCCTATGTATTCCCACAGGATATTTGCTCCTTGTCCATGACAACATGTTAATTAGCTGTTAGCAACAGGGGGCTCCTCATTTTGGGGGATGGAGAAAGGTGTGGTTAACAGGTAGCAGCTCACAGTGTAGGACAACAGCAGCTCTGCTGGAGAATACTTCAGTTCACTGTAGCAGAGCCCAAGCAGCATGATTTTTGTGCACCCCCAACTGTACTACAAGAAGTATCACAAATGAGATTTAGCCTTGATTTTTCTTTTCATCTTTTTTTTTTCTAGAAGAAAAAAGCGTGCTTAGTAACTGCATCTGTGGAAGAAACATATTTCAGTATCCTTTGTTATTTAACATAAACCATACAGATATTTGAACTTTTTATTTTTTGCTTCTGAGTCAGTGTGAAGTGTTAGCGATGAGAAAGTCTCTTTTTGGGTGGGCTCCATCTGGTTTTGGGTGTGCGCTCACTTTTTACCACACCCAGAGGATGCAATTGGGATTGAAAGGCAGTAATGGGAATAGGGAAAGCAGCAAGCATATGCACTGCTACAGGTTTATCCTGAAATTAAATGGAGTGAATATTCAAACTATGCAGAGAATATTAAAACAAAATTAAGTTCTAATGAATCAAAATATTTCTCTGGAGTACTGATCCTCTTTCATCCAAATAAAGAAGTGTTCTCAGGCAAACCTAAAAACCTCTCAATAGCATTTAGATATCCATCAGAGAGAGAAAAATTCTTCAGCCTAGGATGTGCTGCAGCATTTTATACTTACCAAAGTTCCTCAAAGAAACACTGAGAAATGATTTAGAACAGAAAATACAGCATGGGAGCAATGTATTGCTATTTGTAACAGAGAGGAGAAACTAGATTCATATTTGTTTGTGGGTCTTTGAATTTGAAAAACATTCTAAAAAAAAGCACAGTTTTTGTGAGCACCTAATACACAAGGACATCAAAGTAATATTTTTATTTGCTCATCTTGATATGATCAGAACTCAACAAACAGGACATTAATCCCTGGCTGAGCAGAGCAGACCCTTCTACCTGAAGGTAGGAGGTTACTGGTTTAACAGTTACGAACCTGTTTTCTACTTCCACCTGTGATACAAATTTTCTTGATGACTCTAGTGAAATCACTAAAAAGGTTAGGTATGCAGTTTATGACAGCCATCTAAATGATTTCTAAACTCATTTGACATCTGATGGGGAGAGACAGAAACCTCCAGAGGGCATCTTCTCTCTCCAGCAGCTGTTTTGGGAACACATGAATGGGGTAATTCTCTTCGAAAAGCTCAGTTCCCTCTTCATGGGCACCGCAGAAATACTTACAATATGAGATAGGCACTAAGTCCCCAGGCAGCTGATGTTAACTGAGATGACTCTGGACCACAGGCTGTACCCAGCTAACCAGTCCAGGTTTGCAGTGCCTTTGCAGTAGCAGGCATGTGGCCCAGCAGAGTGATCCAGAGTGCTGTGCTGATCCCCAAGCTGCCAAGGCAAGGCAGAGAGGCAAGTGCTGCTGTTGGCATTCCAGTTCTCTGCACTGATTGCAAGTCAGCCTTTAGAGGATGAACTGATACTCCACATTGAATGAACCAACAGAAAACACTCCATGGGAAGGATTTTGAACAGCCCTATACAGCAGTAATCCTGGTGGGGATTGAAGATCCTGAGTGTGCTTCTAGGGCAGGCATCCCACAAAAAGAGGGAGGAATGAGGGGAGGGAAGGCAGGATGGAAGGCCAGTGCAGAAGCTTACACGGCAGCACACTTGTCTTGGAATAAAATACATGTTTCTACACCATCCTCACTTTGAGTGGCTTGAATTCATAGCTGCCAGGATGACACCCATCCCGTATGATTCTTTGCTTTCTTTTTGCTTTAGCTGGGCCATTTTCATTGAAGAAAAGAGCACAAGACTAAGGAACCAGAGAGAAAATTGGCAAGGAAAGGCACTCCTGAAGATGGCCAGCATTTTATCCAATATTTCTTCATGTCAGGATTCATTACCCATCCTGGAAGGGACATAAAACCTCCACCTTCCCACATAAGTAAGACCAGAAATGGTTTCTTCTTACTTGTTCTGGCACTATGATTCTTTCAGGGCAGCCCAGCTTTGACAGGAGGGTTGAAGGTGCAGCTTATTAGAGCTTGGCTGATGCTTGGTTAAACTAAACAGAGCATCAGCATTCTTCCAGCCCTTCCAGGCAGAGGATCCAGATTTGGCCCAGATTTCCCATTTCTACAGTAAGCATTGTTGCCATGAAGCCCTAATGAGCCAAATCTAATAAGCAAAATATGAGCAGCATCTCCAGGTATCTCTGCACTGTCTTTAGTGGGTGGTGTTCAATGGTGGGGGTGTTCAGCCTTTTTAAAAAAACCTGAGTCCCTCCAGGGACTTAGGTGCAGCCCAGGTGCCTCCCTATTTATCTCAAAATCTTGGGTGTTCCAGTGCCTACCAGTTCAGGCATGAAGAAGTCTGTGCACAAAGACATAGGGAACCCTGTGCTCCATAACAGCCATACTGCTAAAACGAGCTGCCTTTGTAGTCTGGCAAACCTGGAAAGTAGATAGTCTGAATCTCTTTCATGGACCATTGCCCTTCCTATGGTCTGTTTTGGGTGCCAGAGGGGCTGTTTCAACAACAGTCTCTAATCTTTCTGTGCCAGTTTCCCCATCTGCAAAAACATTTCTATTAGCCATAATGAATTCTGCTCACAGTTCTGAGTTGGAAACAAATGGAAATACTGAGTTTGTTGGACAGAGCAAGGACAAAATACCTAGCCTGCCTCTCTTCTCCATGGTTCCAAACACAAGTTTATATGACTGTGATCACTTTTTCTGGAAACATGTTAAATTTCCTTTTTTTTTTCCTCTTAGAAATGGAAAATGCTTGCAAGATTTTCTCAGCTGCCAAATCTCTGTTCTTGGAAGAAGCAGATGATTGATAGGGGACCAAAACTCTGTCAATAGCCATGGAGATTCCCAGGAACATGTACTTCCAGACTGATAGAATAAGGTGAGGTGACTTGCAAGACCTGTGTTAAGTGTTGGCTTTATTTAATGCCAGAGACTTGCCCAGCCCCAAGCTGGTGAAAAACCCTTCACAAGAACACTTTTTGGGTGGGGTGTCAAAAATATTTTCAGCTGCTGGATATCAAACATGATTTTCAGAGTTGCCAGTGTTCTTGATGCTGCATGACTCACTGGATTTGGGAAGGAGTCCTACAAGCATGTTGATTACAGAGATATCTTAAAGAGCTTTGCTACAAGCTAGCCACACAATTCTTCAATACACGTATCTTGCTTTTTCACTAGGGCCCCTATTCTGTACAAATTTATTATCATGCACATATTTTTTTATTGACCAAGATCCTGCCACATCTGAAAAAGTTGTTCTTGACAGCATACATACATGACAGGGTCTCTGAAGTGGAAATTGAAACTGAACTGAAGTTCAGCCTGAAAATTCTCTGAGGAAGGGAAGCATTCTTTGCTTGTCCTTTTAAATAGCCAGTTCTGTAAATGATGCCAAGCAGTTCCACTAAATATCCCATTTTGCACTAAAATGCCTGTAATTTCCCAGTCCACAGAAGACATGCCACGTACCTTAACATTTTCTTCAGGCCAAGAGTCCAGCATTGTTGCAATATGGCCTTTGTCATGGATGGTGATAAACAATCCCCTAAGAGAAGAAAAGGCAAGAAAGAGAAGAAAAATAAGCCTTGTAATAAAACTAGTAACTCCAAGATAAAAGAAAAGAGGTGAACTTGAAAACAGAGGGACCTGAGCTGCTGAGTACAAAAACAGGCAAGTCACTGATACAAAAATGAGACCTCAAGGGACTGCTAATAGCAAGGTAAATTCTCATTTTGAAACCAAAAGGCTCAACATCCTTAATGGGAACTTCATTCAGCAGCCACCGGTGTTGCACATTTAACACTTGTGAAGCATCTTTGCTTCAGGGAGCAAACTCTGCCTTAGTGCAGAAGAGTTTTCTAGTTATAGCAATTTTGATAAGTGCAATGGAGGTTGATGTTTTTTCCATAAGCCTTGTTACACATTCTTTCCTGAGGAGCCTATAGCTCCTGGCCATCCAGACAATGAAAGCATGATCTTTCTCACTCAGCCACCAGTGTCAATGATGGGGATGGCTGCTCCAGAGCTAGGTATTTTGGGTCACCCCTCTAGCCCACAGAACTCCAATCCGACTGGATCAATATCTGCCATGGCATCTGCTTTGATCAAGACAAATGTGCCCTTTTTTTCCCCATGAATATCTGATCCCAGTGTTTGACATTCACCAAGTGAAAATCATGAAAAATTATGAGAAGTGAAACAGAAAATTAAATGTTTGGATGTAACTTCAGTGTGAAGTGTTTATATGGACAATAACATAGCTGATTGCACTAAGGTTAATCACTTCTCAATGCAAAGGTCTTCAGGGTTTAAACAAAAGTGCCTTCTTGTTAAATAAAATTAGGAGCTGGAAAAGATCACTTTTGAAACATGTTTTAGATTTGTGGCTTATTTTTTTACCTCTCTGCTGTTGTTATCAAAGAGTATCTGTAACAGGGATTCTTTCCTTACCCAGGACAGCATTATTTACATTGACTGACCTCTGCTCTGATACTCTGGGATTTTGCTGAAGTTCCTTTTAGGCTGCACTAACCCCAGAAGGGGAAACCTGTCCTCTATACCTATGTCAGGGAAAATTTCTTACATTGTTCACAGTGCTGTCTAATCAGTGCAAATCAAGGGCTCTAACTCGAGGACTCCCCTTGGCAAGAGGATGCAGCCATTTTCCTTGCCTTGTTATCTGCTCACAAAAGCAGGAGTTGTGCCAGCAATTAGTAACAGTTGGAAAAATTGAGGGATGCATTTTTATTGCTTACATCTCTCAACTATTGCTCAGCCCCAGAGAGTTCAGATCCGGTCATGGTTTGGACTTCTAATGTGAAATATTAGCGAGAAGAAGCTTGAAAACAACCTCCATTGTAAGGCCATATGAGTGATGGATAATCAAACATAATTGGGCTGCTCACTCTGGTAAGGGCTTATCTCACATGACTCTTCTAGGGGACAGATATCTTCCCACAGTCAACTGTGGGATTCCTAATGAAAATGCTCTTTACTTCTAAAAGAAGAAAAATAAAAGTGCTGACTTCAACACTGTTCAAGTCACAATCACACAGACAGATCAGGAAGGCAAAAAAGGAAAATAACATTTCATTTATTCAGTGTAATTCTTTAACACTGTGCCAATAACCAATGAACTAATCACATACACATGGCTTGCCTCAAAGACAGTATTCACAGATGTCAATCTTCATAAAAAGGGAGTACTGTACTGCTGCCACTATGTTTAGAAAGCATTTATTAACTGGGAATTAAAAGGGCAAATTAGTAACATCACTGCATATATTTCAGGTTGTGATATGCTTTTAGGAAGAATGCTATTGTTTGAAGTTAACATTTTCCATACATGATGAAGACACCTATTAAGTGATTAGCCATGTGCTTCATACATTCACATATCTTCAGTACTGAAGGGAGTTCACCAGCTATCTAACCTTTGAAAAACATCCTGAGCTCACAGCAGAAGCTGAAACCCAACTGTCTAACCCCTGCTGGTCATGCAGCTCGATGGAGCTGAGAGTTGTTTCATAAGAAAGTGGAGAGGGCAGCTACCCAATGCCCCTTGATTCTGACCCTCGAATCGGGAGGGCAGAGGGTTGGTCTTCAATCCCTGCTCAGGATTTGCCATGGAGAGAGTTTACCTTGGGTCTTCCAGAATCCGATGATTACTCTCACTGTGCTGCTTGGGAGTAGGATTCTCACAGCTGTCATTGGATTGGCTTGGCTTAGATAGCCTGGTTGGTGACTGAGAACCAAGCGTGGGGAGACAGCCCTCTCAGAATTTCCTTAATAATAAGTCTTTGATGCTAATTGCTCCTTACTTTACTCCAGGCAAGATCAGATGGCTTATTTTAGACTAACACCCTAATGGCACCACCAGCTTTGCAAGGGAAACCATCAGGAGGAGCAGAAATGGTGATCCATATGGGGAAAGTGACCTCTTTCAGTGGCACAGCCATGTCAGGAAGTGGGCATGTATCAAAGAAAGCCTTGTATTTCACTAATGCTGAATCCGAGAGCCAAGGGCCCAGGTTCAATAAACACCTACATTTCCAACGCCTTTAGGCAACCAGCTGAAGCAAGTTCCTGAATCTGGTTGAGGCTCTGTGGTCTCCCATTAGGTGTTCAAGCATTCAGAAGGGGATCCTGGTAGTAATGAGCTGGAAATCCCTTTGCAGATGGAATACACAATGACCAACTCTGACAGGCAGTTGAGCAACTTCACGGTATTTTTGAGATGCAAAGGGAAACAGACACATCAGACTTTAGAGTCAGGGATCACAGGTATGTCCTCATTTTGTATGATCCCCAGGAGAGTTGTGTCTCCCTTACCCACAGAGATGAGCTGGCCACTTAGTTCAATAAACATCCCCAAACTGGCAGAGGGTTTATCTGTCTATAACTCCCTTCTGCAAGACAGACAGAAGGAAGAGACAAGCTCCTCAAACTGAACTCTGCAAAAGCTTTGCTGATGAGTGAACAGGGAAGAGTAGCAGCCAGGTTTGTCTCAAAGACACACAGACACTTTAGTATGAGGGTGCTGAAGCACTTGAACAGGTCTCCCAGAGAAACTGTGGATGCACCTTCCCTGGAGGTATTCAAGGCCAGGTTGGATGGCCTCAAGTAAGATGGTCTAGTGGAATGTGTCCCTATCCACGGCAAGGAGGTGGACAACATGATCTCTCATCATTTCAAACACAAACCATTCTATGATTCCATGATTATAGGAGAGGTAACAGGAGCAAAAGCTTATTTGTGCTTTTGAGAACAGCAAGGTAGAGCTCTGAATACAAAGAGGAACAAAAAGGCCTATGTGGACCAGGAGTAAATAAGAAACATCCAAGGGACAATAAAATAAATTAACTTGATTTTTATGTGGAAAAGATGCAGCCTAAGCCTTCTGAAGGAGGAATGAAACCTCAGCAATCTTTATCATCTTTATTCTGCCTTTATCATCACGTCTGCTCCAACTCCCTTGGGATTACAGTTGATAAATTGCTTCAGAGAACAAAAAGAAACGAAGCAGTTTTATTTTAATTTCCTTGGCACTCAATAACAAGGATTCAATTAAAATGTAAAGCTAAAAATGTAAGTAATTTTCATCAAGTCACTTAACACAGGCATTGTGTGGGGCAGAGATACAATGTTTTTCCAGACCAGAAAACTCACCTGTGCCCAGGAACCTGCCATTCTACATGGATTCAGTCATGCATGCGGACAAAACTACAAGAACTAGAGCTCAGTAAAAATTAACAGCCTCAGCAATTTCAATCCAACATGTTGTACCATTATTTCTGTTAAATAGTAACCTTCAGAGTGCTATTAGCTTTGTGGGGGTAATTAAAAGTGGGAAGTGCCTCAACCTGCATTCATTAGAGCTGTAGTCTCATATTCAGTCCATTAATGTCACAGGTTTCACCACAGCTGCCTTTGGTTAAAGGGGGAAGACAGACTAGATTTTATTGTGCCACTGAGCACTGCTGTAAGAGTCCAGGGGACTTCAAGGAGAGTTACAGCTTCTTAATTTGTCACTGAGGCAGTATTTCTCTCTGGATGTCAGCAAGTCCAGTCAAACTGCCAGAACTGGACTGCAGGATCTAGCAAATTGCAGGTCACTGCAGAATCCATGAAAGAGCTTGAGTATATTCACCCACAAGACCTTTTCTCATCCCTAAGCCAGGGACATTATCTTTTCTTTTCTGGTTTTTTCCTGACCGAGTTCATGGCAGTACTCCAGGACTTTACACACTGTACCATGTGAGCCATAAGAAGAATCCTGCTCTGAGCCCCAGTACTGGTTAGACCTTGGCCATCCTGATGGCATTCTGAAAGCCCCACACTGATAACAATCCCTTTACTACAAGGCTCATTATAGAAAAAGTTCAGAGACAAAGAAAACGTGGGACATTTGATGCCAAGAGGAAGTGGTACTAGATACTGGTGATAGTTTTTGGAATAACATGAATATTTTTTACAAGGATATGTAGTGACAGGACAACGGATAATAGCTCTTTCAAACTGAAAGAGGGCAGTTTTAGATTAGCTATTAGAAAGAAATCCTTTACTGTGAGGATAGCAAGGGACTTGCAACATGTTGCCCAGAGAGTTTGAGGACTTGCCATCCCTAGAAGTGTTCAAGGCCAGGTTGGATGGGGCTTTGAGCAATCTGACCAAGTGGAAGGTCTCCCTGCCCATGGCAGGGAGGTTGAAACTAGTTAATCTTTAAGGTCCCTTCTAACCCAAACCATTCAATGATTCTATGATTCTTTTAGACATTTGGGAAATAATTAGTTTTAACATGTCTCAGATTTTAGAAAATAGAAATATCCACTAATCCTTTCATTAGCCTTTAAAAAGGCTAAGCAGTGTTCCCCTTTCTGACAGTCCTGGTTAGCAATGCTGACTTGTGAGTTATTTCCCATTAGAAAAAACAGTGGAGCCAGCAGTGCTATCTCTAGACTGCTATTGTTTGTTTACAGAGAATGTTCACTCCCCAAAGAACAGAGGGGAGTGAAAAACATTATGCAACCTGTCCTCACAGCTCTAAATCTCTCCTCACTTCCCTCCTACCCAGAAGTCTCTCTCCCTTTTCTAATGGCTCTTCCTTGGCAATTAACAATGCTCTTGTGGCTGTTTTCAACCCTCCTGGTGTAGTCTTGCCCCACTGCTGCCTCTGATGTGAAATCAGTCAGAAATCCACTGCAATCAAATGCAACCAATGCCTTTGCTTCATCAAGCTCCATGTAAAACCTCTTTGTGCACTTCTTCCAGTCTTGTTCTGTGGGTTTGGGAAGCATTCCTATGACTTCAGTTACCTGTTTACGTCTATAAAATTAGTGGCTTCTTTACACTTATCATATATGAGTAACAGTCAGCAATTTTACCTACCAGTACTCACATCACACTGGTCAAAAGCCACAAAAGAGCAGAATAAATGATGGCACTGGATCACTGATACGTATACTAGAGTGAAGCAAAAGGACATCACTCTTAGATTTGCATGAACTTGCCTTACTAGCTGAGATTGAAAATGATTGCATATTTATGATCCGTGGAGGAAAAGAGAAACCACCAGAAGGATCTCAAAAGCTCCTAAGTTCACAGGAGTTGAAAAATACAACCCCTCCCACTCAACTATTGCAGCTTCATCCTTCTTCCTGCTCACTCCTCCACAGGACTTCGCTTTGAAGAATAAGATACTTGCTCAGTAAGGGAGGAATGTATTTGCACAGTGTTATCCAATATTTACTGACACTGCAATGATCAGGCTTGCTCAGGGTTTGGTGTACACAAGAAGAACACAGAAAACCTCAGCTGCAAGTTCCACGTGCTTTCTGCACAGAGATCAGTCCATCAGCCTTGTTTATTCAGAAAACAGGTGTCTCCTTTAAGGGGCTACCAGGCTTTGCCTCATATAATTACTTGTTCCTGAGAAGAGGAACTGAGGGAGGGAAGTAGATTCAAATGGTGGCTAAGGTCCCTAATTCTCCAGATGGTTTTCAGCCAGCCAAGGAAGGGTCCTTCCAAGGAGTGTGGCTCCTTGTGTGTGTGCTGCCGTACCAGTTCACTGAACTGCAAGACTAAAGGTAACAAAACAGGCTTTGTTTAATTTTCTTTGCACTTATTAACTTCTAGTCTGGGTGCTATGAGGGGAACTTGCTCCACGAGTGAGGAGACGATAAAAACTACTGTGTAAGTTAATGTTAAGAAAATGCACATATTCCCAACACTTCTATCAGACAAGTAGGCATCGTGAGTAAGTGTTTTTATCTGGATAGGAATGGCTCATTCTTGGAATACTAATAAAGGTTAAGTGTCTCCACTTACAACCTGAAGGTGATGAAATTCTACTCACATAAAAGTCCTTGAGCATTTTAACTTGATTAGGCCTGGACTTCCCTTAGAAGACATAGGAAATCCATGGGAAATCATTGCTTAAAAAAGCAACAAACAAAAGAGATGAGTCAGATCTTTGTGAGCATCCCAGCCTGCACCAGGCTGCTGTTGGACAGCCATGGGAAGGTTGTGAGACAGCAGCCAGAAACCTACAGTGAGTTATAAGGTTGGGCAGAAAACAGCTCTGACAGGCATGGCACAAGTTCTGCAGTGATCACAGCCATGCCTTACCCAAAGGCATGATGCACTCAAAACCTGCAGCACGACCATCTCAGAGTAACACTGAAATCCACATGTCAAAATTATTTTCACACTCAGGAAATGAAAAACCAAGTTGGCTTGCCACGGTGGAAGGATGCTGATTGCCACTGCATGCTGCTCTGTGCTTTTTGCAGTCTGGCTGAGTTATGCCCCAAGCCCAGCTGACGGGTAGGTACTTTGGCTGCCTAAGGCTGCAAAAGGGACACACGCGAGGGAGGGATCAGCTGATGGACTTGGCTTTGGTTGCGTACTAACCACAGAAAACTCTCACTGCTGTGCCAGAAGAACAGGCTGGAGGAGCCACTCTGGATTTAAGGCCAGTCTGTGTTAGAGGTAAAATAAAATGTGGTTACAGTAAGGGCCTACATTTGGTTTTATTTATTTTCACTTTCAAAACTCATATACAAAATTGACAGGTTGAGCAATATGAGCCTTTAGGGACATTTCCACCAACTGAACCCCCACTGTTGACTTTTTTTGATTCTGGTCTCTGCCAAAACAGGACAAAAGGCTTCAGAACAACAAAATAAACTTTGAAATTGCTTGGCTGTTTTAGGGAGCTTGAGATTACAAATGCCTGTGGGCTATAGACTTTGGAAAGAAAGTATGTGCTAGCATGCACTGATTTGTCTAAATACAGTACAATTAATCATCAGATTGGATAAAATCTCTGCATTGATTCATCAGCTATTCTTTTCAGATTTTTTTTAGATAAAGGCCAAGAAATTTTCATTGCTTTAGGTAATTTTCTTTGTAAATTGTAGCTGCTGACCACTACCCTACAGTAATAATGAAAAAATAACAGAAACCAAGCACAATCAAATATTAGTGAAATCTATACAGAGACTTATAAGGCAATATATCTATAATTTAAGTACAGTAAGAGATTTAATTTCAAATTATCTGCAACATAAATAATAATGAATAATTTCATTACTACTATAAATGTTCTTAATGCTGTCACCACACATTTAAGGTAGGAAACCAAAAATTCAGTGTGGAAGCCAGAAGATGCAGCCTCCAAGGTACAATAATGAAAGACTCACTATCCACATAACACCCCTAAACCAACACTGGGAAATCTCCATGATCCCAAAGGATTGAAAGCTGCTAAGCTGTGGGAAACTGCCAAAGATCAGGAACGGAGAGACTTAAGTGAGCACATATGAGCGCAAGCCATAGCTCTCCCTATGCTTTGGCATAGTCCAAACCCTGCCACAGCAGGAAGGTCCAGATCACAGCCTACAGCAAAGCTTTTGGATCCATCTCCTATCTGCCAGAATGTTAATCTGGTGATTAACATTCACCACTACTTTTAGCAGGGCTTTTTTCCCCCCAGGAAAAGGGCAATTATACTGTGTCCTTTCTTACCTGCTAGCTCATTTCAACAAATTTATCAGAAAGGCAAAGGTCCCAAAGATGTTTGTTCCCATACTCTTTTATGAAAATTACTGTTGAGATAAAGTGAAAAGATAAAGGGGTTCATGCCCTCACCACTCTGGGGAGGGGAACATAGACCTTACTCTGACAATTATTCTGACAGCTGCCCAAAAACACAGTTTGCAGCTGCTCACAACATGTGCTGCTTCCCACCTAGTACCTACTCCAGTATCTACTCAGCCCTTGCTAGTGAAGCTTTAGAGCTTTCCTGGGCTGCAGGAATAAGCAGAAGGCAGAGAAAAGGAGGAAAAAAAAGGTGGCTATAGAGGAAACCAAATGAAAAAACAATAATTATGGGGCACAGATAGGAAATCACAAGGGACAGCAAGCAGAGCACTGAAAGCTGTGCCCACTGTGCCCTTTGGAAGAGGTGAGGGAAGGGGAGGACACAAGCTGTTGTGGGTGGCTGTGGTGAAGCACAGGTGGATAGGAAAAAAGGATGAAGGAGATGTGGAAAGGAACATAAGGTTTCACAGATACAAAATGTTAGGGGACACTGGACAGAAACCAGGAGGAATCCTGGATTTACTGGTCCTGCTAGTCAGGCATCAGCCTAAAGAACAGATATCCTTTCTTCATCTCTAGGGGGAAGTTGATGGAGAAAGACCAGCTCTGTACCACTGACCAATTGTCACTGGTCATTATGCAGCAATGTGAAAAGGCAGAGGGTTGGAATCAGGTCCCCAGTGGATCTCTGCTATTCACATTCTAGGATTAAGGCAAGAGACAAGCAAACCCATGCTGCTCTTGGCTTGTGAGCCACTTTCCCCTGCTGTATTCTGAGGACTCAGTTCTCTGGTTGAACCAGAGAACTGCCAAGTCATAGCATAATTTGGGAATTAAATCCTCCTTGTATTTTAAAACTTGACCCAATTTCCCAGTGTCTTTTCCAGCAGTGTTGTTTCAATGCTCTTTAGGAGAACTTCTGAGAAGGTCTGTCTGTGTAAGGATCAGGCTGCTGGAGCCAAGGACTGGGTAAGAGCCAAGCAGGTCTGGAGTATGGGATGTGACTCTGGCTTATCCCAGATCTCCCTTCTTGCTATGTGCAGGAGGGAGAGGGGAAGATCAGACTGCCTCCTGTCACCCACAAATAAATTTACAGATGCAGTTGAGTAAAGACTGGGCATTGAGGTGAAACATAAGTTTCCACCATCCATGGATTCCACCAACCAACAAGCATGGGCATTTCCCAAATTCAGTAACCATTGTTGCATTTAAGCTTACCATGCTCACAGGGCTTGATATTCTTTGTTCAAAAACAATTTTAAGTGTAGGAAAACTTGACTCAGCCCTGACTTCCCTCTACCTTTGTGGAGTTTTAGTCCTCCACCTGACTGTGTGCTGGATCCTGGAAGAATCTCAGTAACTGGAAGATTACAAAGAGAAACACGCTGAGATGGTCAATCAGTGCTGTTGCTCTGTTGGTTTTGACCAAGGAGCCCTTATCTGTTCCACTGCTAAGCACACAATGTATTCTGTTTTACTTCATAGTGCAGAGGTTAAGGTGGGATCAAAAACCCCAGGGAAGTTAAATTAAGTCCTACCCTGATTATATTTCCTTCCTGTGCTGTGCAAATTCTTCCAGGACCCACACCTTCCCTTTTAAAGTGCACTGCAGGGAGCCCCAAGAATGAACACAGAATTAGAACAAAGTTTGACAAAGAAAAGAAAGATTATTTTGACGATACTAGAGAAATCAGCTTCCAGATAAATGAAATAATTTGGTATACTTTTAGTGAATCCACCTAATAAAAAAAATCTACTTTTTGCCATAAATTACAGCAAATAGCAATAGAAAATAGCAGCAGCTTTTGTACAAATTCCTCCATAATCAGGTTGTAGGATCACAGAACTGTTTGGTCTGAAGGGGACCTTAAAGATACTAACTATGGCAAACCGTCTAATCATGGCAAACCTCTTGCCATGGGCAGGGACACCGTCCCTTACACCAGTTTGGTCAGAGCCCCATCCAATCTGGACTTGAACACTTCCAGGGATGGGGCATCCACAGCTTCTCTTGGCAACATGTGCCAGTGCCTCATCACCCTCACAGTCAAAAACTTCTTATATCTAATCTACCCTCTTTCACTTTAAGACCACTGCTCCTTATCCTATTACTACATGCCCTCCTGCAAGCCCCTCTCCAGCTTTCCTGGTACTGCAGGTGCAATAGGGTGTCCCTGGAACCTTCCCTTCTCCAGGCTGAACAACTCCAGCCCTCTCAGCCTGTCTTCACAGGAGATGATCTCCATCCATCTGAGTATCTTTGTGGCCTTCTCTGAACTCTCTACGACAGGCCCATGTCCTTCTTGTGCTGGGGTCCCCAGAGCTGGACACAGCACTCCAGGTGGGTCTCACTGGAGCGGAGCAGAGGGGAGAATCACCTCTCTTGCCTTGCTGGCCACACTGCTTTGGTGCAGCCCAGGACACGGTTTGCTTTCTGAGCACAATCCATGGCTGTTCCACAGCCCAGTGGGTACTGCTGTCCAAGGTTTTCATGATAGTCAGCACCATTTCCCCTGAAATTTACATCCTGGTATTCATTATTCTAAATAATTCTTCTCCCTCCTCCCTGTCTTTGGCATTTTTTGTTTGAGGTGGGGTTGTTTCTTGTGGCAGCAGCATAGATTTATGCCAGATCAAAGGAGAACACATTCTCTTGTATTTCCTTTGCCAGGTCAACCTCTTTCTTTTGGACAACTCCACCTCTTCCTTCGAGCTTCTCCTGGTAAATCAGGGAATTTCAACAAACTTAAATCTAAATCACCTCTGACAGGAGCGGAAAGCCTGACCTTCATAAATTAACATGAGATTTGCTGTTAACTTCTGTGGGCCTGGCGTTTTACCTCATGCCCATAAAAATTTGTCATGGTTGTTAGAGCCAGTCCATACACATTTTTCTTAGGAAATGAAAGGAAAAGGAAAGGAAAACAGAGAGAGAGAAGACTAGAGATATGGAACAAGGAGCACTGACTGTTCTTCTAATGAAAACACAGATCTAAGTCCTTTTTCACACCCTTCTTCACTCCCTTTTTCACTCATTGCAATGTAGAAAGTGTGTTACAGCCTCACAACACCAACAGTGTCCATCCCATTCCCCAGCCTGCATGGAACATCAGATCAGGACCAATATTCCAGCTCTTCTCTCTGTATGCCCACAAACCAGTCTGTGCTTGTCTCCACATTTTGCAAAACCCTTCAGTGAAGTGGAAACAAAGGGACAGAGATAGGATACAGCATGCTGGAAAGACTTGCCTGAAGAAAGTGGGGAGAGAGAGAGCAGTGGGAACCTTTGAATTATTTTGCCAGCTCTCAGAAGTTCCCAACAGGCTGAGCCATTTTCAGCAGCCTTGGGCTCCCTCTGCATGAACTACTTTCTCCTCACCTATTCCAACCATGGTCTTTGCCCCCTCACTCAATTATCTTGTCCCATACCAACAACTGTCTCCCACCTATGTGTCCTGACAGCCTCTTCAGGGTTTCCTGACAGTGGTGGTGTCTGTGAGACCTTCCACAGACATTCCCTCCCCTTCAGCCAGTCACAAGACCAGTCTTTGGGTGGCTGTGGCAATGTCACCTAAACACACTGTTAAACACATTCCTCTTCTCATGCACTGATTTCAGCTGCCTCTGGAAGAAGGCTGAACCAGGCTGGTGGCAACAAGAGAAGTTATGAGGACTGGCATTTTTACAAGAAGTAGAGATGGTCTAAAGGGGTTTCAAACCAAACTTTTTGGACAATAATCCAAACCCCAGTCTTCCCACTCACTTCTGGTCTCCAATGTTTTATAGAAGAGGGAATGGATACAATTCTGTGGTTAGGGACAAATCTGTGGGATTTACACTTTTGTTCTAATTCCATTTGGTTTGGTCCTAAAGAGTCCAAAAATGGCAGGTAACTTTCCCTCCTGCTGCTCAGACAGCACAACACCACACACACAAAAAAAAAAGTCTCTCACCAGAGCCAGACCTGCTGACAAGACAATTCTGTAGATTGACTGATGTTTCATTTACTCATTTTTCATCAGACACACAGATCATTATTCTGTCAGACCTAATTTTCACACCATCTGCTTCCTGTTAGCTTTCTCCAGGTTCGCTTAATCCCAACATGTTTTGCATTGTTCTGCAAGCAGATCTCAAGGATATTTACATTTGTAGGGAAAGAAAAGTTAACTTAGGCAAGCTTTTTCTGTCACCATAACCCTTCTCCAATGGCGATACAAGCACCTTTTCCAGTCCTACTCTCAGGGGATGCCAAAAGCTTTTGAGGAGCAGCCGACAACTTTATACTTTCAAATACCACTATGCTTATGAATTAACCCGTGTCTTGAGAGACTGTGGTATTATGCTACTCTAATAAACTATCCCTCACCATTACAGAAGAAATAAAACCCTGATTCCATGACCTAAGTTTCCTCTTTACTATCTCTTTGTGAAGAAGTATAGTCCCTTTCAAAGATACACAATTAAAAGAGATCCTCAGGCTTAAAACATACCTTTTAAATAGCATTGCACACGTTCAGTCCTGTCTTTTGTTAGGACCCCAATGGTACTCATTAAGTGCATTATAAAAAAAAGAGCAAAAAAGGAAAAAAAATTAAAATATTACTATGTACTTTTTTTGGTAGAGGTTTTGTATCCTTACCCTTAATCAAAATGGACTCTCAGTCACAGTCTGAAAGCTTATAGGGGTGGTGGAAGCATTTCCTAAGGAAATGGTGACTCTTTTAATGGGATCAAAGAACCAAGATTCCTCCTTTCTTCCTTCCTTCATTTAGTGTCTCAAAGCTGCAAGCCCTGCTCTGATAAATGTCATTCCTTCCTTCTACCAAACTTCTGATGAGGACAAGGGGTTCCTGGGCTTTGAAAAGCAAACACTTCCAAGGCCCATATTTCTTAGTACCTAGGACAGCCTGTCCTTTGCTTGAAGCCAGTTTTGCTATCACTGCTGCTGAACATAAGCAAACCTGCCCTCCCTGTGCCTTGGGCAGCTTGCTTCTGCTTCAGCACATCGGCACAGCTCCTGTGCAGGTGGCAGTGAACTGGCTAGGGAACTCACTATCCAGTGAAACTGGATCACTGCCAGCCTGGCCCAAAAAGGACTTGGATCTGCCTGGATTTATCCTTGAACCACCATTGCACAGCAGCACAGACACCTGTGGAGGCACAGGGGTGGTGGGAGGGAGGAGTGAAGGGATGCCACAGATGCAGGAGACAGACTGCAAAGCTGCACATGTATAGGACCTGAAGCTGTACAACTCTGCAAGAAATCTCCCTTAAGCCTGGATCACTCTTGGTCATCATGCACTGCAACAGATATATTCTTTAGATGAAACAATTCTTGTCACCTTGGGACTCTATTTTCAGTCATGTCCTTTGGCCTTGACAATGTGCGTACATCTGGGTCCCCTCACCACCATTACAGAACTTGTGAGTCAAAGGGAGCAATGGATTTTCATAACAAAACTGCAACCACAAGACACAAAATGAGAAGGAGCATAATCGGAGAAGTCCTCAAGAGGTGAGTATGCTTACCTATCCTAGTCCTGTACTGCTCCTATTACTGGCCACAGCTGCAGACAGGACCTGTGCTTAGGAAGAGTTCTCTTTGGACATGTTACTCTTCCTTTGTGCTTATTTAACATGGTTTGATCACAGAAGACAGATTTTGACACGACTCTTAATCATTACTGCAGAAGAGGTGCTATTGCTTAGTACTTTAACCTGTACTTACAAACTATATAATAATTTATATTTCTTATTTCAAAAATTCAAAATACAAAATGAAACTGTACTTTAGCCTAAAAGTTGTAATGGTTATTACATGCCTTTACATAAACAAATATTGTTAAGGCACCAGGGAGCTGGCTGGAAAACAAGATAGGAAATATGTATTTAACATTAGACACCTTCCAGCAAAAGCTTCATATAGCTCTTAGGCAACAGTGGCTGGATGTAATTTTTATAAATTTTATGGTTCCACCTCTATTTCAGTCATTCTAAATCTCTGAGGCTTAATCACATAGGAAGAAGTCTGAGGTCAATGGAAAAAAAAAATCATGCCTGAAGAATTTAAAGCAAGTAGTAAAGAGAAAGGCAGTAGGAGTTTGGGGAAGGCAGAAAACCTGCTGGGGCATCAGGAGCTATGCCTGGCTCACCAGAAGAAGTGGGGAAACTGTGGGCATCACAGATAAGCATGAGAAGAGTTGAATGCTTGCAAGTGTTTTTGTTCCTAGTAGCTCTTTTCTACTGTTAAATATAGAAAGCCTGTTCATTTAGAGTGCTGGCTGGATAGCTTTTTGAAAGAAAAGAACACCAGGTGTCTTATTCCATTTGGAGCAGATAAATCTGCTAGCAGGGAGTATGCTGAAGCCCTGACCTAGAAGGTGAACTCTGTCCACTGGCCCCCTAAAAGTGCAGGTTAGAGAGGTTTACCCTTTAAAGGTTTGTATATAAAGACTAAGAAAGGGAAAACAAGCACTGACAAACAAAACCTGTTTTTGACAAACAAAACCTGCCGCCATGTAAACATAGATAAATGTGCTCTGAGAAATGATTCTGAGAGAAGCCCTGCTGGACATCTTGGGACTGTTTTTAAATGCTGATGTTCAAGAGCTGCTTTGTAAGCAAGTTACGTGCACTGTAATCCTTCCAGGCTCAACCTTCAAGTATAAAGCCAAGCACTAATGGGGCTGAGAAAGATCCCAGCATGGGGAAGAAGCTAATTGTGCCCAAAGGTTGCTGCTGCTGTGGCCACAGACAGACTGCACAATAAGCTGTGCTATACGGGCACATCCCTCCATGTTGGAGCACAATGTGGGGTTTTAAAATGGAGATTTTAGCAGACGTATTGGCATCCTACCTTGAGCTATGTGTCTTGCAGGCCAATTCCTAATGTCTGTAATATGCTCCAGGACAGAAAATATATACTCAAGACAGTAAGAGTCAGATTGAAAAAAATAGCACATACATATACTCTTCCCATTTTAGTCTCATCACTTTACATGATACAACAGCTCGTTTCTTCTCGCAACAAAAATGTTCTTCTGCTAAAACAGCCTTGATTACAACCAAATCCGAAGCTAGGCTGAAATACATCTGTATCTTCAGGGAAACAAACTCCCCACCACAGGAAATCCAGTGTACCAAGGACATGGTCATTTGCTCCTGAAGAAGCCATGGGCTGGAATCCAGAAAAGACCCAGCCCAAATTTAGCAGCAAAACTGCCAGACTATGAGAACAGACATTCCTATCACATTGGTAAAATAATGTGGATTTAAAACATGAGAAAGACATGAGTTACAGGAAGGGGAATTCTCCAACAGAAACAACTGCAGAAAGAGTTCAGTATGTGGAAGGACATCCCTGCTTTCCTGAAGATAACAACAGATGGAAAATAAAAGAAGCGAAGCTCCCAAATATTTTTTTAACTTATTGCAAGGTAAAGGCAGCCAGGAGGCAAAGACACAGTGAGTGTATAGCAGGAATTGCTGCATGAATATTGATTACCTGGCAATCAGCAGTTGCTGCATTAATATTGATTAGCTGAGAACCAGCAGTGTGCTCTTCTCTGCCTGACAGTGCTCACAGCTCAACACCTGGAGACACAATCTGGATGCTCTTATCTCTGCTACCTTTTATTCATGCCCAGAAGTAGTTAATGTCCTCTCTCTATACAAAGAGCAGATCCTTCTCTGGTTTCCTCACAGTGAAACAGGAGGAGGAGGAGGGAATAAGATTGAGGCTTGGATAGATAAATGACTTCACCACAGCCCAGCAGATCCACAAGTTGCACATCATGGCACAGAACACAAGTACCTAGCACAGACACAAGCCAAAAAGCAATCCTGAGGAGCAGCTCATGTGAAGGAATACACTGGCTTTATTAGGAATTTTCATGACAAGCAGGAAGCAAGCATGTTTGCCAAGATAACCTTATACATAAAATGTTATTAATTATCTTGTCTACACAGCCCTTACATCTTTGAGGTGTGCCTCAGGGACTCCCTGTGACCTAGACTCAGTAGAACTTGCCTCAGTTGCCCCATCTGTAGCACTACTCTCAGCTGAAGAAACCTCATGCTTGTGAAATGCTTTGAAAATTGTATTATTCCATTCCTTTGAAAATTTCTATAGCAAAAACTTAAATGTTCATCTGACTACTGGTACATTTCAAGGACAAAAAAAAATTAAAAGCTTGCAAAGAAAACGGAACCGTACCATTGAATTTTCAGGCTAGGTTCAAATGTACTTCAGAAAGCTAACAAGGGATTTATCTAAGCATTAATCATTAAAAAGAATTATGCAGAACGGGGTATTCCAACATGGTACAGAGTGTTTAGTGTTGCATGAATTTATACAGTGACTGTTCTGAGCAGAGAGGGAGGCACTGATGCAGAGAGCATCATCTATGAAGATGACTCTAGTGGGGTATTTTGTGGAAGTGCATACAAAAGTTCCAAATCAGCACAATGTATCCAAAACCCAACAATTACTCAAACAGCATTGCAGAGGGCACTCAGTGCTCCTGAGACAGCAGATGGGGCGGGGTGGAGCCCCAAATTCAGCAAGCTGTTTGGGAACTGTACAGCACTGTTTGAGAACAAAACCACTCTGTTCACTGTTCACAGGAAGAAGTCAGAGCTATTCTCGACTCCCCAACTCATCATCAAATGTACACACACGAAGCTGCTTGCTGGTTCACTTTTTGATGAGGGATTGAGTTTTAGATGTTTCAGGCCACCCACATAAAAATGGTGTCAATACAATAGAAACATTCACATGGAATTAAAAAAAATGCAGACACAGTCTCTTCACTCACCGTGGTCTCCTGAAAGCCAAACCATAGTGCTGACAAGCCAGGCCAACTGTTGGAGTGTAAACTATGGGCATGAATTTCTCGATATCAGAGGTCAGCACTCGATAAAAAAGCTTCTCGTTCCTGTCTTGCAACGTCATAAGAATAATATACCTTTAAAGTAATAAAAACCAGTTATATATCAGTATTTATGGTAGTTCACAGTTTCACAAAAAGCAGTCATTGGTTTACTCAGTATGCACTCAGTTCTCCCAAGCCCTGACAATCTTTCATGCTACATCATGAGCAAAATTTCCCAGAGGGCCTGGCCAGCTCCACCATCCTCAGTGACAGCTCACAAAGACTCAGTAGGGCCGAATGTCACATCCATGCACAACCTTAGAATTTTGAAATTTGCATCAAAAGGCATCATACACAGCTGCCAGTATATAACTTCCAAGATCAACATAGGTATCTGTGGCACAGAAAAGCCAATGCAATTGGTCTACAGGGTGAGAGTCCTGCTGCCTCAGTCCTCAGATCAACAGCAGCTGAGAGAGATGGAGGTGCAAACCCTACTGTCCACCACAGCAGGAATCAAACAGCATCTTCCTTCAGTAACTCTGATAAACAATACTGGATGCAATGAAAACTCAGAAAGATTAGCCAAAACAGTATTGCTTCTGTTTTCCTTTTATTTTTTCCTACATTCTGACTTTTTTTTTCTGTTCTTCCATCCAGTGTTTTAGTGAATGTATTGAGGAGTGTACAGATACATGAACTACATGTGTTCACTCTACCTTCAGTGCTTTGCCTTTTTCTTCTACCCAAAGTATACGAGAACTCTCCAGTAATGTAGTGGTAGAAAAAACTAACATCAGTGGACCTGTTGGAGCAGGTCCAGAGGAGGGTCATGAAGATGATCAGAGGGCTGGATCACCTCTCCCGTGAAGACAGGCTGAGACAGTTGGTGTTGTTCAGCCTGAAGAAGGAAAGGTGCTGGGGACATATTCTAGCAACTTCCAGTACGTAAACGGGGCCTAAATAAAAGCTGGAGAATACTGACAGGACAAGAGGGAATGGCTTCAAACTGAAAGAGGGTAGGTTTAGATTAGACAGGAAGAATTTTTTGCGTGTGAGCATGGTGAAGCACTGGCACAAGCCCAGAGATGCTGTGGATGTCCCAACCCTGGAAGCGTTCAAGACCAGACTGAATGGGGCTTTGAGCAATCTGGTCAAGTGGAAGGTGGCCCTGCCCATGGCAGAGGGTTTGGAAGCAGGTGATCTTAAAGTCCATTTAAACCCCAACTGCTCTATGATTGTGCTGCTGGAGAGTATGGACAGCTGGAAAAAAGTGACTCAGACGAAAATGTGTACATTGAAGCAGAATCCACAATTTTTCCTTGAGGCTTTAAAGAATTGAAAAGTAAAGGGGGAAGGGAGAGGAAATAAGAAGTTTTTGACATACTTGTCTAGATCATTAGATTGCTTTTCAAAGTTTTTCATCACACGAAGGACTTGAACGTCTTGGCTCAGGAAGCAAGGAGGAAGGAGGCCATGAATTCCCAGCTGTAGCCTTTCTTCAAGTGTAAAAGCCATTCCCTGGGAAGAAAAAAGGAAGGCACATTCAAATGGCATAATATGCACTACCAGCCAGAATATCCAAGAAGAAAGCAAGCAACATCATACAGCCCCTGAGGGCCTGGAGGCAGTCCTGTCCTGCAGGGAGTGTGGGGTCCAGACCACCCAGACCTGCAGCTTCTGGATTAGATGTCCAACACCAGAAGTGCTTTAATGACTCACACTCTTTTGCCATCTGAATTTGGTTTATTTCTATAGTGTTTTTGACTCATAGTGTACATATTCTTAGTGTTTCTTTCACTTCATACTCTTTTTATATTACTTCATTAGCTCACACCTACTAGTTTCCATAACCTTCCTGGAACCACAGCGATCATACTCCTTTACAAATCACATAACATGTGTAGAATGATGGAATCATTTAGGTTGGAAAAGACTTCAAAGATCATCAAGTCCAATGGTTAACCCAGCACTGCCAAGTCCACCACTAAATTATGTCCATAAGCATGACATCTACATGGCTTTTAAACACCTTCAGGTATGGTGATTCCATCACTTTCCTGGGCAGCCTGTTCCAATGCTTGATGACACTACACATGAAGAAATCTTTCTTAATATCCAATACAAATCCTTCTTGGTGCAACTTGAGACCGTTCCCTCTCATCCTTTCTATCACTTGATACCTGACCCCCACCAACAAGGCTCCTGAGCCTCCTTTTCTGTAGGATAACCATCCCAGCTTCCTCAACTGCTCCTCATCAGACTTGTGCTCCAGACCCTTCCCCAGCTCCATTTCCCTTCTCTGGACATGCTCCAGCCCCTCAATGTCTTTCTTGCAGTGAGGGGCCCAAAACTGAACACAGAATTTGAGGTGTGGCCTCACCAGTGCCCAGTACAGGGAGACAATCACTGCCTTGGTCCTCCTGGCCACACCTTGCTGATACAGACCAGGGCGTCATTTGCCTTGCAGGACCAGCATTTCACTTTGTTGAACCTCGTACAATTTGCCTTGGCCCATCAATCCAGCCACTGCAGATCCCTCTGCAGAGCCTTCCTGCCTCCATTAAATCAGCACTCCCACACAACTTGTTGTCACCAGCAAACTTAATAAAAGTGCCCTTCACTCTCTTATTTAGATCAATAAAGACATTAAGCAGGACTGCGCCCACAACTGAGCCCTGGGGAACACCATGGGTGACCAGCCAGCAGCTGGATTTAACTCCATTCACCAGCACTCCGGGCTCAGCCATCCAGCCAGTTTTTTATCCATCAAACAGTGCACCTGTCCAAGCCATGAGCAGCCAGTTCTTCCAGAAGAATGCAGTGGGAAACAGTGTCAAAGGCTTTACTAAAGTCCAGGTAGACAACATCCACAGCTTTCCATTCATCCACTAACCAGGTCACTCTCATAGAAGGAGATCAACTTGGTCAAGCGGGGCCTGCTTTTCACAAACACATGCTGCCTGGACCTATTCCCCTGGTTGTCCTGCACATGTTGTATGATGGCTCACAAGACAACCCAGTCCATGTCTTTCCCTAGCACCAAGGTCATGCTGACAGGTCTGCAGTTCTCTGGATCATCCTCACAGCCCTTCTTGTAGATGGGCTTCACATCTGCTAATCTCCAGATAGCAAAGATTTATATTTGGGTACTGTATAGTATATCCAACTCATCCACTTCAGTTACCTACTCGTTCACCACCAGACACAGTTTATTAGTAGCATATTAGTGGTGCAGAAGACAGCCCATGTAGGATGCTTTCTCAGTGCTAACCTTTTGTTTTAAATACAAGTAGCACATAAAGTGCCACAAGTCTTATTTAGTAACTGATGCTGTCCCACAGCTGGAGCTCAACTGCTAGCCTTTGTAGGATGATCCTGCTCTTACAGGACAAGGTCACGCTTCCTAGGCAGAAGCCTGAGCATGTCCTGCTCCTGTGCAAGCAGGGGCTGATGCTCCAGACCACCAGCAGTGCTCTGCACTGGACTCAGCCTGATGAACAGCAATGGTAAATGCATTCTGCAGTCTGTGAAGGAGATTATAAGAGTCTTTAATTAAGGGTATTTCTGCTATGCTGATAGCAGATTAGGCAGCAGGGTGGCAGAAAACATTTTCAGGAGCTTAAATCCTAATGAAAACTTCACCCGTAACTAACAAACTGGTTTGTATCTTGATGAACAGCTGGCAGTGAAATATTCAAAATCTGTAATTAATGAACTACATCTACTCAAGCACACAGACACATGCTTGACAAAATATTAATGAGCAGCTTTATGGCTGCATAGCTGTTAAACTGCTGTTTCCTACCATGGATTTAGTATTTTTCTGTCATGAATAACTGTTATCATTGCCAGAGAAAAACTGAGGACATATCTTGATAAACTTGGTTTTGGCAACCTTCCCCCCCTCCTGTTCCTTGCTCCCATCCCTGTGCCATCCCAGTGGTTGTGCCAGTAGGAGCATGTGTGCAGTCACATAGTTAATCAGCAAGAGGAAGTACCTGGCTTAAAAACAACTGCATCACTTGATCTCAGAGCAGCTCCCCTGGCTGGTGATACCACAGAGGGCTCTGCAGACATTGGCAAATCTGGGCACAGCCTGGGGACATGTAGCTATGGGAATGAATGGCTGGAAGAGCCGTGCACTTGCAAGTGGTGCAGATGCTGGCAAAAATGTTTGTCAAACTATCAGCAATGCCAAGGAACCTGTGCCAGGACAAAGCGAAGGACTGAAACTCATTTTCCTGTTTGCCAGATCCATGCTTTGTACATACATACTGTGACGCTCCTTTCATTAGTAAAAGGTGCACTGGTGCAAATTAAAAGAAAAAAAGTTTTCATATATTTTAGAAAAGTTATTCAGCCTCCAGGATAGCTGAAAACAATCTTTATCTCACAAGCATTTTCATAGATTTTTTTTCTGCTTGAAATCAGGATAGAGTCAAGTATTTTCAAAAATCTTTGCTGTAAGAGCATCGCAGAGAGAAACTCTTCTTCTTCCAGCCAGCAAAGGAGTCAGCAGTTGCCTGGGACTAAGGAGGCCAGGATTTTGCTGCTAAGCACAGAAACAGCATAGAGGTCTCCATGGCTGTTGAATGTTGGACAGGACATGACTGTTTCTGCCAAAATGCCTGGCATATCTGACCCAAATTTCCTTCCTGGACAAGAGAAACTTTCTCCCAAATGAGTTTCATAGCAGAACTGGTACATTCCCACAAGATAAAGTTTGAGATTTTGCAAGTGATCATTTCTGAATTAAAAAAGAGGCAACAAGTTCTCATCAGAAAACTTGTAATCATCTGCATTCTCCTGACTGGAGACTTCTGAAGTGCTAGCCTAAGATCAACACTGGACATCAGCTCTGCGTCAGTATTTGGCTTTATATTGCCAATATTATATCACAGCAGGGAAAATACAGCTACTGTGAATGTCATAATTTATCTACAGTGAATGGCTAAAAAAAGAATACAATTCCAAACCATTTACTTCCTGTGACCTTTGTACATGGAGGACAGATAATGGGAGATGGAAATATTTGTCAGTAAATACGCTACTTGCTTGTGTAGAGAAAGTCACATCAAAGAGTGGCCAATCAGATGTCAGACCTGACCTCTGCTCATACCCTAGGACAGAAATGAAGCTAGCAAACACAGTAAACCAGCAGTGAACCTCTTCTGAAAAAGGCAGAAAAGGCAGAAACACAGTATCCTCGGCATTTCTGCATCCAACCACCGAAAACCCTCTTGTGGTAATTTTTCAATAGGAAATAAAGTTCTTTCAGTGATTTTCCACACAATAAAACAGTGAGAAGTTTTAATATTTCATCAAATGATCACACATCCAATACAAGAAAGACTTTCAGTATTTGAGCTCTTTTCTATTCAAAATAATACCATGATGCCTTACAGAAATGACAGCCTGAATGGCCACTATAGTAACCAGTTCTTGTTTCCTGGGTTGGGCTCTGTCTGAATGACATCTCCAACCATCCTGCAAGACCAGGGACAGCTCAAACTGCTCCAACAGCTCAAACTGTTTAAACACAACCACAGCTGTGCTGTTAACAGTCCAAGGCTAAGCATGGCAATAGGGACACACAACATCTCTAACTCACTGCAGTTCTGCATTAATTGCAGTTCTGCTTTTAGCTGAACGAGCTATACCAGTATAAGCATCTTCATAACGGAGCAATCACAAACGTGTGATGAGGAACTTGCTGCTTTCCCAAAATGTTAAATCTCCAAAACACTTTTTATCCATCATCCAGTGCCTCTGTGGCAGGGTTGGGAGCAGAACAGAAATTGCCAGCTCTGACATTAAGGCAGTTTTCTGAAGTTTCTGTGAAGGCCTAGGAGCAGGACCCCATGGTGAGGTGGTTATATTCACTGAAACAGCACAGCGTGAAATGAACCTGGAAACACATTCTGCCCCTGATCAAAAGCCCAGATTCACTGAGGTATTGCTATGTTGAAGATTAAAGCTTTTAGATTTGGATTTTTTTTTTAAGACTTCTGAAAGCCATATTGTAGCTCTCTTTTTCTGGTCTTGAAAGGTCTAATGATTAGATGATGACCCACAACCTTGCAGAGTTAAAAGCAGGTGCTCCAATTCAATTTTAAATGTATTGGAAATGAGTTGGCATGGAGAGGGGTGGTGCTATGCCACTAACCAAAAACAAAGACAAAAATATCAGCTGCCCACAAGGCTTCACGCTTTATGGAGGCTAAGTGAAGGGGTTTGTTCTGAAGAAAGCTTACTGCAAATAACCTCAAATGCTTCTGTTTTCTTATTTCTTATTGCTGACAGCACCAAGTCTGTTATGTGGCAGGTCTCTCCTTGCAGTTCAATCCCATAAAAGCCACTTATTTTGGAAACTGAAGGTTGAAGCCAGATAATGATTAGTTTTATTGCTGCCTGCACTTTCTAGCAGTGAGAAGGGGGTGTTTCACTCAGGGCTGGATACAAGCAGGGAGATGTGGGCATGGCTTGTGTTTATAATTTACTTGTTATAGATCAGCCTTCTGTAGGTAGGAATAAAGACACAAATGATAGTTCCTATGGTATCAGGAAACTTTTTTAATGTAATGGGTGCCTAATTAAGGGCTGAATTATTCTTTATCTAGTGTAGAACATCTAGAGTCTGCTGTAACTCAGATAATCTCCAGCTCCTGAGCATCTTTTTGGAGCAAAGCCTTGGCTTAGTGCATCTATGTATGTGCTCTAGAGAGCAATGAGCAGCCACAGCACAGGGAGGGCTGTGGGACTTCTTGGATGGCCAGACCAAGGGGTTCATGCAGTTTATACAGTCCCAGGCCACAGCCCTCTGTGATGCTGGGACTCCAGCTGCAGTTCTCAGGAAACTTCTGGGACCACATCCTTCATCCGTGCCAGTGAAAACTGGTTTGGCAGTGTCTGAGCTGAGTAAACAAGTGAACATCTCTGACCCTTTGGCAACAGCCCCTGGAACTGGGAACTTCCTAGTCTGACTGGAGCAGAGTGCTGGAAGGGCACACGGGGGAAATGCAGACACACAGGGATCACCAGTGCAGGCTGCAAGAGCAGGTGCAGTTAATCTGCTTTCTCTTTACAATTACTATGCTAACAGCCAGGCTAGGGAAGACCCAATAGTCAGGGAACTTAACAAAATCATTCTATACAGATTTTTCCTGTAATGTGTTTTCCATAGATGTTTGCACATGTGCAGTTTTATGGTAGACATGTACTTCGACTATCTGCAAGCAGAAGTTCCTCCCATAAGGGGTCAGCACCAGAAGCTAAACTAATCCCCACTGAGACTGCACATGGGCTGGGGAGCAGAGAACAACAGCAGAAAACATCCATCTTCTACACGGACTAAACTTTTCTACAGAGATCAGATCCTACAGTGACCTCCTTGCCTCCAAGCGACTTGATAAGCTTCTTCACAGTGCTCTCTCTCAGCTATTCAAACTTCTCTTCTTGGTGTGGATGGACTGACAGGCACTGCAGTCCACTCTGGAAAAGCTGTATTGAAAATATTATTTGCAAAAAAAGAGTGAAGGAGGGACATTAGAGGGGTTCTTTATTTTCTCCTTTTAAAAGTCTTCTAGTTTCATATTACCTTTAATTTGGATGTGTTTGTGTTCTTAGGCTTAGGAAAAACCCAAACAAGTGATGCTTTTGGATCTGGGGAAGACATCTCTGAAACCTGGAAAGAAGAATCCCCTCTATGTCTTCTCAGCAGTTATTGCTGGGCAAACCTTTTGTTGACTGTGGTTTACAAACTCTTCTCACAGTGGCTGTTCCTCTTTCTGAGTTCATAGTCCCCAGTTGAAAAATCCCTCATTCTCAGCCATCCCCTTTGTTACAAAATGATAAAACAGTGATTTCTAATAATTTCATATTGTTCTTCCTCCCTCTCCCACAGGGTCTGGGAACACTATTAAAAACTCCAAGACAAAGATAATTAAGCAACTCAATTTTGTGTTTGTTTTAGTTCCTGGGGGAACCATCTTTAATGAGGTCCTCTAATTCAATTACGATGTTAAGTTGTCCCTACTATTAATGAGGTTTTACCAGGAACTCTTTTGTTTTGTGCAAGTAACAGTAATAAAGTAATAAAAGTAATAGAATTGCATTTCTATTATTCTTCTCAGTGACTTTTGATTTACAGCAATGTAAGACTGAGCAGAACTGGAACATGACAAAGCCCCTGTGCCAGAGGGACCTGATCCTGCACAGTTTAATCTCACAGAAGTAAATGCTTTCCTGCTGAGGACATTCCTGGTGCAAGATGTGACAACGGTCCCAGGCAAAAAGCAGCAAAGCTGTGCTGTTCCCACGTGTTGCAGGAGGTTTTCTTCAACAAATAAAACTCATAGGACAAATGTCTTCAGGGATTTATTCATTAATCCGTAGGGAAAAATGCAGTGCTAAACTCCTCAAGCCCTGCACTGTGATTTCAGACTGCAGCAGTACAGCTCTATACCAAAGTTAATAGAGAACTCATTATGATTTCCTGCAGCTTGTCAGCCTCCAGGGCAGCAATTTGTCCTCCATATTAAAAGAAAAAAATCTATATGCTGGAGACTTTATGTGTTTTGTCTGCAAACAAGTTTCTTTTGCATTGAGAAAAACAGATTTTTAAAAGATGAATGAGACAAAATTCCCCAAAGAACATCTTGTTTGGCACACTTGCTTCTTCCCACAAAAGCATGTTAAGATCCTTACAAAGTTCTAGCCAAGATAATGGCAGTATTTCTTTGGCTTTATGGAGATAGATAAGCCTGATTTTTCTTTTGATTGTGACTAGATTCAGAAATGTGTTTACATGCATGATGTGTCTAAATACAGGCTTCAGTGTCCTTTGGTAAAGGAGAAGAGTAAAATCACTTCAGCGAGAACAAGACTGCCATATACAGAAAAATTAGGTGGCATGGGGGAGAAAAACTCCAGAGAAATCCTGAGAAATTAATAGGAGGACTAGAGCAGTGCAGAATCCCAAATGGTGGGGGACACCCGGTGCATGCAAACAACAGAGTAGAAGACCATTCCTCTTGCATCAGCCTAAATCATGAAGCACTTGCTGGTTTCCTCCTCATGTATGGCAAAATATTAGACAAGGGTGGCCTGTTGGAGTAAGCAGTAATGAGGACATCAGGCTTTGGGCTACTGCCAAGCTATTGGGCAAAACCCTGAGGCAAACCCCAAATTCTCAGTCCCTTAGCAGAAGTATCCCATGTAATCCTGACACACAGATTCTGGTGGATTGCCCCTCCTAACTCCAAAGTAAATGAAGAGCCCCTGGTATCTCTCCTACTTTATTCCCAGTCTCCCTAAATAATTCCAGTTTTACACCTACAACTCTCACAGCTTTTCATGCCAATTAGTGAGTGAAATGAGCTAGTCCAGGACAGAAATGGGAAGCTCATAGTCCACATGCCTATGTCTCAGCTAAGGGGGAAACTATTATTTCTTCTCATGAAGAAAGGCGGCAGGGTACAATCAATTTCTGCAGGCAGTTTGCCAAGCACTAACCCAAATATTTCAGTTACTCTGATGTTGCAGACACACTTTTCTCCCAAATATAATGTTGCCACTAGACAGGAAGAATTCAGTTTAAATGACAATGCTTGCATTCCTAAGCCTGTGAAAACCAGCCATTATCATCAATTTGAAAGAGCAAATATGTCTGAGAAGAAAGATCAAGGCAATTCTGAGGTTTAAATGTGATCCAAAACATTAAGAAAATACAGTTTTAAAAGTCAGTTTTACAATGTCTGGAAACTTTTCCCATTGTACGTGCAGCTAATCACATGAATTGTGGTTGCATACAATTTGTGTCTGGTGCTATTGGGAGCACTAACTTCCTTTTGAGGTCCCTTTTTAATAAATCAGGTAAAATTACACCTGTGCACTTACTGCTTACACACAAACTGCACCACGTTGTAGGTCTAGTGGGTGGGAATCTCTCTGCAATTTGTATCTCTTTTGCACTGCCACCCCAGCAAATGGGGTTGCCCCAAACATAGGCTGGAGCTGGATTACAGTTCATGGATGACTGCTGATGCTGCATTAGGTTAAATACCACTGAAAAGCACTGCCTCAGCCATACAATCAGCTGTTTCACAAGAAAATAGTTCGGATTCAAGCTGAATCTGAACAAAACCAAGAGTAAGTTTGTTACTGCTTTACCAGAAATGTTTTCTCCACTGTAGCATTCCTATGTTCGTGTCACTGTCCTCCTTCACATGCTGCTTCTACCAAAGCTCTGTAGAAAGAAACCATAGCAGCAGCTTCTTGAGCAGTACCAGATGTTCTTTGCACATCCTTGTATAATCCAAGAGAAGCAGGCTTGGCTCCTGAACCACAATTTTGATAGCTGTGCAAGAACATCTAACATATGTCTGTTTCAGAACATTTGAGAGGTTTACAAACATTCAGATACCCTCTCAGATAAAAGATTCTAGAGAAAGGCAATGTTTTCTTTTAAAAATTAGCAACATGAGAAACAGACAAGGCTCTAACAAAGAAATTTGCCATCTTAGTAAAACAAACATACTAGAAAAAACACCCTGGGCTGTCATGTAATGATACAACCACCAGCTGAAGGCAACTAAGCATGCAGGTAACCACAGAGCATCCCACAGGAAATCTGTGTGAGCCTCTGTTTCCTATTTGAGTAATTTGTACGACTTTTGTTTTTCCCTCACTGTTTCTGCAGTCCTGCGTGGCAAAGTGACTGATGGACTTCAGCCCAGGCAGATTATGCTGGGGCTCAACAGAGAAACCATCCCCCAGTGCAGTGCCCATTGGCACTCAACACACCAGAGCTATACACCAATCACAAGAGTGTCCAGCTTCCCTCTGGAGATCTTGGTGTAGTCCTCATTTGGCAGCTCACCTTAGAGTTTAATTGTGCTGTGTGCCATGGTGATATTTTTCTTTCAACTCCTCAGCCTTCTACAGACTCAGCCCTCCAGTGGTTTTGTCTCTCAAGGCATTAAGCAAGTTGCTTTCCTCTCTTTACTCCAGCATATCTAGGGCTGCATTTCACAAACCCCCTTTTTAAGACTGACAGGTAGCTAAAGGTGTATATGTGTGTGTGTGTGTATACACATATACAAACACTTAGCCCCAGTCCATGTCCTTTTCCAATCCAGCCTCCAGCCAGTCCCAAAATGATCTCCATGCTGACCTCAGGGGCCTGTTGCTTTGCCAAGCACATGTTTTTCCTAAGCACACATGGGCCATCTAACTGTCCAAATTACTTCTGGCACCACCAGGAGAGTAGCTGGCCTATCATGACTACCCTGTGACCCATCCCCTTGTCCTCCTTGTCTGAATACTTTACTTGAAAATTTTTATTCCTCTTAATGCACAGAGGAAAAAGGAAGATGCGTGAAGTGCTCACATACATGCAGTCTGACCCTCTGTCTCCAGCTCTCATCACCTTTGTGTGCACTCTCCCTGCTATCTGTGTTTGCTGACAACTCGATGTGGGCTGTTGCTAAATTCTATGCAGTGGAATGCTCAGCACTTGGCATGCTTGGCCCTGACACCGAAGCATCTGGGCTGCAATTTCTACAGTAACACAATACAAAATGATACATCCTTTCTATCAAACTTCTCCTTCAGGACCTCTAAATATTCTTCCAATTATACAGTCCTTTTATTTTCCATTTTCTTTGCTCCTCAAAATTTCAGTTCTATTGTTTCCATATGGTGTGAGTACCCTATGTCAAAATATTCCAGGTGACAAAATACCACTAATTTAATACAAGTGCTTTAATTTTTATCACTTTCCCAAGACTGAGCTTAACCACTTTAAGTTTCAAAAGCACACACTGCTCTATAAACTATAAATCAAGTACCTAATAAAGTTCCTGAGATTTTTTTAAAAGAAAGTTTAAAAATGAAACTCCCACCCTCCTCTTCCAACTGTTTTTAATCAAGGACAGCGTAAAATAAGTTATCCAAGTTCAAAATGAAAAAAAGAGAAAGCACAATTACTTGGAGATGAAATTTGAAGATTAAACCCCTTTTGATTCCTTGAGCTGTCTGACAAACATTTCTGTGGGACAGCAATTGCAGCAAGATGTTATGAAATATTTATGTCAGTTTGTAACATGCGTGACCACATGTTGGTCAAGACAGCTGAACTGTTCATTATTGTTAGGAAGCTGTAAATCACCCCTCTGGCAAACCTTCACATGAGTTTCGAAATAAATTTGTTCTGTTCTTGATCCCATTAGATGCTATAGCTTAAAATGCAAACAATATTATTGTTGGCATGGCTGCTGCCTGTCCACCTCGGCTCAATTACTCCAGCCTGTCCTAGCTTAAACAAGTACTATCTGAGGCCAAAGCAGTGTTTCCTTCCTCCAGCAGAACATCTATTCCTCTGTACCCGAAACAATTTGGCTAAATGACACAAAGATGAAGCGTGACTGCAGTAAGGGTAACAAACAATCCAGGCTCTTTGAATGCACAAGTGTTATACCAAAATAATTTGATATATGGGTGATCAGGTAAAGATTAAGGTTAAAGCATTGATTTCACTCATGTACTTCAGTCAGGAGAAACCGATCAAACCTCCAAATCCTGCTATTCAAAGTGGGGTTTCAACTTAATAATACCTGCTTTGATAAAACGGGATGTTGTGGTGTGGGGAGCTTTGGAGGCAGAGCCAGAGTCTGCAGCTACTGAGAACGCTGACATGATTTTCGCTCATGGCCTGCCATGAAAGACCTGTAGGCAGGGCATATCTTTGGGAATAGACCCCTCAAACTCAGGTTTGAGACCAAGGTTTTGGTTCTCCTCTGCCTGGCACCACAGTAATGCAACAACATCAGAGTAAAGCAGATGTAAAATGATTTTTAACTTCTCGGTGTTTGAAATAAATGAATGTTTGGATAGTCAGAGCTGAAAAGTTGGATGGAGACCTTATGTTGGCCTTTAAAAACAAAAGGGGCAGTTGTAGGAAAGATGGGGACAGACTTTTTAGTAGGGGCTGTTGTGATAAGACAAGGGTTAGTGGTTTTCAACTGAAAGATGGTAGGTTTAGATTGGACATAAGGAAGACTTTTTGTTAGAATAACATTCATATTTTTTTACAAGGGCATGTAGTGATAGGACAATGGGGAATGGCTTTAAACTGAAAGAGGGCAGGTTTTGATTAGATACTAAGAAGAAATTATTTGCTGTGAGGGTGGTAAGACACTGTAAGAGGTTGCCCAGAGAACCTGTGGATGCCCATCCCTGAAAATGTTAAAGGCCACTTTGGATGGGGCTTTGAGCAACCTGGTCTCGTGGGGGACATCCTCACCCATGACAGGGGGTTGGAACTAGGTGATCTTTAGGGTCCCATCCAACTCAATCCAGGACTCTGTGTTCTGAGAAAAACAAGGCTACAATTCACCTTTAGTATGATTTTGGAAGTTGTCAATGGCTATGTGGAGTTTTATCATATCCAGCATCTTCCTCCTGGGCCTGAAACTCAGATGTAGAAGCTGTCACACTATCTATAAAATCTGAGTGCAGGAGCACTCCTGAAGTTGTAGGTTACCATTATGTCTATTGAACAAAACCTGCCAAGTCACACTCTGCTTTGTTATTCCTCACAACAAAAGCATGGTTACCAGAGTATGTGTCCATATGGCATGTCTTTTGTGTGTTACAAAAGCTTTGTCTTCTGTCCCATCAGCACACAGAAGTGATGACTTTTTCAGGCCAGTCATAGCCAACATCAGCTACTTTCTGGCACTGTGTCTGACTTGCTGCCACACAGCAGCATCCTTTGCAAACCCAGGAGAACAGGTTGGCAGTTTCGACTGACTGATCCATCACTGATTGTGATGTATTAAAGATTCTCTCGGAGGGAAGTCCTGAAGCTGAGCAGCACCCCAAGGAGTTGCTGAACAGTTATTTAAGAATGTGCACACAACAGTATCAGAAGCCTCTCCAGTAAATAAAAGCCATAAGCTGGACAAAAGTCCATGAACCAGAGAGATGGAATCCCAGTCCTGATACTGGTGTGAACAGAGAATTTTTTTGGTGTACTCTCTAATAATATGCAATGGTCAGGAGGAAGTTAATGGGATACTTCAGCCCCCACTGCCCCAGGAGCTGACTCAGTCTTTCCAGAGCTCAAGGGGAGTTCCCAGTCACTTGGACACAAGCATTTCCAAGCTCAAGTGCATTTCCATTTGCAGAGCAGTTTCTACTGTTTTGTAACAACACAGATGTAGCATGATTCCTCTGTCCTCTCTCTTCTAGCTTTCTTCCACAGAAAATCCAAAGAAGTTACATGGCAGAGGTGGTAACAAATGCCAGATTATCTCGTAGCTGTTGCTATTTCCAGGATGTATCACTCAGAGCTTTCAAGAACGTCAGTGAACATTTTGTTTGGGCTGCAGTACTGACACACTGTCATAGTATTTCCTCTGATGACTTCCTGAAGCAAGGTTTTTGCTTTTTCTAGCTGATAGCAGATGTATGTGTCCCAGAGGCTAAGGAAATGAACACCATTAGTGGCAAACCTGCAGGATGAACCTGATTGCTGCTTCAGCACACAATTAAAAAAACTTGCACTAAAAGTTGATTATTTTCACAGTTATTAGTAACTTTTTATTAGTACTTTCATGATAGCATTCTATGTGCAAATAATGTCAGTAAGAAAGAAAGATTATCCTTCAGACAATTCCTACACACTTACTGCTCTAGGCTGTGTTAGGCAGCTTGGTACACACTGATATAAAGATCACAAAATCACTGTTGCTGGCACAGAGTGGTGACCTGCTCCTTTTGGGACAGTGGCTGTTGGGAGTCCGCCAGCCTTCTGTTCAAGTGTACATGCTGTATTTCAGCCAACAATGCTAAACCTTGCTTTTTAAAGACATCAGTCTTTCAAGTTGCTTCCCACCCATGCTAAGATTTAGTGGACTGAGCCCTTGGATACAGATTGAATTTTGACTTAGATCTTGGTCTCTCAACCACTGCAACCTCCGGTGTGCTAAGACAGGACAAACTGTCTTGGTATGCTGGGACAGGGCAAACACCACATCCCAAGGCAAACTGTGTGCAAGCTTCATATATGTTGTCAATGATATCTAGCTCTGGAAGAAGCTTTCAGAAAATATCAGAAAGATCCTGGGTGTGATCTTCTGGAAATAACCAAAAGCTTTTCCCTTCAGCAACAGTACCCCTAACAATTTGAAACAACCTTTTATTCCTAAACCTCTGTCAACTCAACCCTCAACTCACTCAACTCAACTCAAAAACACAAAGCACAACAGAGAGCTTAACCATAGATGTAGTCTGAACTCCCCAAAGGCAGGAGGGTGGTGTCTCCGTGTCTGAGTCCCAGGATGATAATCAGTGTTATGTAGTCTAAAGATGACCAGTTTCTGGTCTAAAGATAAAAGCACAGAGTTAATCCTTCTGCTAGAGTACATTTTAAAAATTATATCCTTAAAACCAATTTAAGAAATTTGTCTGAAAGCCATCTCTCCTGTCCAAAGCTTGCAGATTTGTTCTGAGCCTAATGCAGGCCTTCACTCAGCAGCAGGCTAGGTGGAAATTATGAAGCTGACATTTAGGCCTGGCAAAATCAAAGCCTGTATGTACTAAAAAAGAAAGCAAAGTGGAATAAGCTTCCTTTGTTCCTCAGCCAGAGAGTATGGCTTAACACTTAGCCTAGCCCTTCTTTCCAGCTTAAAAGAAACTGGACTCCAGTGGTAAAACCCTAGCTCCACAGCAAAACTCATGTTCAATCCAGAGCAGATCAGATATGGCAAGTCTTTGGAATTTGTTTGCTAGACAAAAACAAAAATGTAAAAAATGACATTGTTACTGCATCATTATTAAAAAATAAAGCCTCCTTTAAGTGAAAAGTTGAAGCAATGGCAAGAAATAGCAAGGTTTAATCATACCAAACCTGCAAGGTCCTGTGAGGAGAAGGAAGCAGGACTCCATGATCCTTATGGGTCGCTTCCAGCTAGAGATATTATATGATTCAGTGATCTTACAGACTTAAGGTTTTGAAAATAAATGTAACTTCTGTAGCAAAAAAAAATTTGCATTCTTAAGCTACATGTCTAGGAAGAAAATCTCATGCTTTTTAATTTATGTAGAATCAACAGAGCCAAATTTAGTATTGGGTACTGGATGTAACAAATGCCAATCAAGTGCACTCTTTCAAACATAAATCTTTTAATTTCTGCTGTTCTGAAATGCCCTCAACTTAGTGTCTGTGGATTTGAATTTGGCTAGCAGGTACAATATTGTTTCTCCATTTGGGCTAGCCACAATCATATTTGATAAAGGAGAACTGGTTTTCCTTCACCATTCTTTTACCAAGAAAATTAATCACAAATAAAATCCATTTAGTCAAAATGAAAATGAAATGAAAATAAAATTACATTTTCTTCATGAAAACAGAATGCTACTTTCCATATGTATTTAGGTACTTGTAGATGCATAAATATACCTACTTGGATTATCAAAAATATGTTAATGAAATATGTCTCTAATTTGCATTGTGTTCAGATCCCAGAGATTTAATATAGCTCTGCCTAAATAGTTCCACAAGTCTGACTGAAAAGATGATAAGAAACAACCTATTCTCTGTTGGCTGTATTTTATTTATTTTATCAACTAGGTTGTCTCATAACATCATCCTGCAAGGCTGGGTATACACACACATACATACACACACACACAAAAAAAGAAGCCATAAGCCATAAGAATTTAATTAAAAGAAACCTTGCCAAATAGCCCTAATATAAAATCAGAATAAAAGCATCTGGGAATGGAAAAGAGAATACATATGAACGGATCTAGACAAGCTATCTGGCTGCTCAACTAAAAACAATGTCCCTGGGCTGTCTTCTGATAACAAGAACTTGCTTACAGACATACATGTGCATAAGCATTGCCAGCCAAGGAGAAAGAACATTAGGAAATATACAAACATTAGGAAATATAAAAATACAAAATCAGATTTCCTTCTCATTACAGGTCAGATCTCAGTGAGCCAGTACTTCCCTGCAGATTTACTCCGGCAGAATGCTGTACAATTTCTTGCACCACAGTGCTGTAACTCGTGAGTTGCTTTCGTTACAGGGATTCATTTTGTTGAGGTGGCTATGTGAGTATTTACAGATACGCAGTTTGTTGGACAACCACATTCCTCACCTTCTAATTTTGAGACCTTCTCTCCAAGTTCTAAGGCTCAGAACATCCCAACTCATTAAAAGGATGTGCACATGCAAGGCATTGATAATTTTGTTATCCAGAATCAGTAGGAGGTTAGTGTCCCTAAGAAAAGCGCTAAAGGTAAAATGGCATTTTGGGAAAGCCTCTATCAGTTGATTTCTTCTATTTAACCATGAACAACCAAAAAGAAAAAAAGAAGTTAAAAGTGAATACACATCACATTTTTCACATGGAGCCATGTAAATGAAACTTTTCTTTTGATTTTTTTTTTTTTAGAGGAAGAGAAAACAATGATGTGCAGGTATTAAATTGTACCGATGAGACAGACATACTCTGGTTTTGTCAGCAAACATTTGATTACTTGGAGCTTTCTTTAGAGCCTGGAGCAGAGCCAGGTGGTGACTAGTGGTGACATTGAAAGAAGAGGAACACGGTGGAAGTCAGTCACCAGAAGAGACCTTTTTTTGCTTGTGCTTTGCCAAGTTGCTTGACAACGTGGCTGATGGAAACAGCTTCTTTTCATCGCTTATAATGCGATTCTTTCAGGCTCTTTCTTAGCTCAGCCTTATTGTCAGCCCTGTACACAGCCCAGTGCTGAGTTTCGCAATGAAGTCACCATAGAAATGACATGATGAGCATGTACTGACCTCCCAACTGTGTTTCCTGGTCCTGAAATAAATTTGAGCTCAGTTATTACGGCGCCTCTGATTTAATAATTGGCTTTTGGGAGACACTCAAATGCTTCAAATGGAATCTTTTCTTAGGGTCAAATCCTGTCTCTTATTGTAGCCTACGGGAATTCTGCCATTGGACTTTAACAAGACAACAATTTGGCCATTAATCCATGAAAATTTGCTACTCTAGTTCACACTGCCCCCCCATTTAGGATCCTGTTGTTCAATTCACTCTGAACCAGCTTGTTTTCACTTTCAAGATAATTGTGCAGACTAAAGAGTAATTCAAACAACAAATTCAGCAAGAACAGGCATTAGCTGCATTAACTGTATGGCTGCTGGCTGGACACTGCTAACCCTCACTGCAGAATCCTCCCGAACCTGCTAACAGTCACTAAGTCACTGAAAAGTAATTTCAACAAAAAGACAATAAAAGCACCATAAATAAGGAGTTTCTACGGTGCACAGCCTAGAACTATGAATATCTTTCACCTCCGAGAGAGAGAAGCCAATTCTTTAGGTCAGGAAACATCAAGGATCAAATTCTCTCTAGTTGTATATGAGGGCTCATGTTACTGGGAGTGTACCTTAGGGCACACCTTCCAATCTGCCTCTTGTACATCCTGGCTGACTTCTGTAAGCTTCTGTCTATCATAACAAAGTGCATTTTTGTAGTCTTGTTTGAGTCGTAATCTTCAAGCAAGATGCAAATGTTCTTTTAGAAATGTCTCTACCGTGCTATTCAGCAGCTGGGCACTTGTGTTCCCAACAGACTTGCTTAGAAGCAATTCATGGACTCCTGGGGCTCACAGATTAAACACCACTGGTACAGAAAATGCTGCAGATTTTCAGAGGTGACCAAGATCACACTATCACTAATTTCAAGTCTATTAGATAACTTTTCCTACCTTGGCAATTGCTCATTGCTCTTGTTCACAGTTAATTTTAAGTTATACTCCTGGACTTCATTCCTACACCATTTTGCAGCACTTAGAGAAATGCCTTTATAAATACAAGATTATCTGTATGGAAGAGGGTTAAATAAAAGAATATCCAGTTTTCTGTATCTCTGGTTAATAAAACACAGCATTTCTCTCCTGTTGCCTCTCATCAATCCTGTTTAAGTGATCTGGCATGCTCTGAAAATGCACAAGAGCTCTATTATATACAGGCAGTAGGTACAGCAGGTTTCACTGGACTGTAACTGATTTGTTGCAGATGAAGGGATGCTGTTAACCACCACTGTGAATATAATTGCTTAGTTGATTTCCACATTCTTGTCATTGTTTGCCTGGCTACTGCAAGAACAAGCTGGTAAGGAATTCCCTACTGCTGGTAAAAAAAAGAAAAGGAAAAAAAAAAAAAAAAAAGGAAGTCTTCAGGTCAAACCAGACATGCCCACACCAGAGGCAATACAAATATGCCTTTTCACCACTTCACTGCTTTTCCTTTGCTCCTTTTTTAGACCAGAACCAACTCCAGAAGGAGAGATCCTCCAGGTGAAGAGGGAAAGGGACCTGTGTGTATGGTTACAATATAGAGGTGCCACCTCCGAGCTCTGGGATGAACAATATCTGATTTCTTCTGTGACGTGTGGCAGGGAGCTCAGAGGCCTTTAGCAGACTTTCAGTGCTGGCTGTTGCTCGCAGTCTGTCCTTACACTGCTCCTGATGTGTTGCCTCTGTAGCATGTCCTGTGCTATGAGGTTTGTGGGAAAGCCCCCAGATTTCAGCTGAAATCAGAGCTGGGTGCTTCCACCAGAGCATAAAGAAAAGACACAGTTAATTTATCACACTGGGTCTTAGCGGTTCTGGATTCAGTTCCCCTCCCTCTCACAGGCTCAGACCAGAGTGTTTCCACCATGGAGTCTGGTAGCACCTGCAGCCTCCAGGAACAACTGATCCCTGCCTGTGCCAGACATTATACATACCTTGGGCTCCATGGGTTCTGATCTAAAGGTTGTTGAGCAGCACTAGGAGTGGGAATGTTATACGGAGGGTATTTGCAAAGGTGTAACTGGAGAAGTCTGGTAGTCCATGGGTCCTGGGTATCCAGGAGACCTTAACATCTCTCTACTGCCAATTCCATTTTTAATCTGCATTCTTTGGATTTTTGGAACTTCGTCTCTCCCATGGAAAACTCACCTGCACATTGGGTCCAAAAGCACATTGTAAAAAAAGATACAGGAGATCAAAACATAGCAATGAAATAAGGTGGGCTCTGTCCAAAGAGACAACTGGTACAGAGAGGCAGGAGACAGCAGAGGAGCAGTGCTGATTAGCATGATGAGCTTCATCCTCAGCACAAGCCTCGCAGTGCTCTCAGCACGCCCGCTGCCAAGTCAGTAAGTCAGCTCAAAAATATTTGTTATGTTAAAGTAATCCTCTGTGCAAGTCGTTTTAGTGTAGGATGACATTCGTCTCAGAGGTAAAATACAAAGGATCTCTGGCTGAATTCTTATTGTGAGTGACACAAAGAAAAACCCCTCGCCATAGGACACCGATTTATTGCCTATGGCCCCATTGAAATGTCTGCATAGAAAATCAGGCTACTCCCATCGAGCTGCACGACACCCAGCTGGGCATGCCGTGCAAATGAGGAGCTCACAGTGCCAGCTTTGGCAGTCACCAGGCCTGCTGAGGACAGACATGGCTAGGCAGGGCAATCATCCTGTAGCATAGCACAGCCAGGGGATGCTTCCTTGGAGGGACGACATTGAACAGACCCTATGGATCTATACAGCAGAGTGGAAAAGAGAGCATGTTGTTCTTTGTAAAAGCAAGGAAGACCGAGGAAGAGATGCTCCAGATTTCTGTCTTGCTTCACATAATTGGGATGCATTACCAGCTGCAGGAGGTATGTAACCAGCATAAATTACTGCATCATTAGCTACCTAATAGGCAACTCTTGCTCTCAGAATTAATTGGGTGAGCCAGGAGGGGCAGAATAAAAGTGGACAATGACACTGTATGAGATGTTTTCCTTCTAATACCATTCAGTAGCAGCATTAGACCACCCCCATCTGAAGGCTAAAAGGAAAAGTTTTAAGATGGCACTACAGCAAAGATGTACAGATGGCTCCTAGGAATATTCCATCACCAGGAACCTTGTATTGAGTCCTATTCTTCACATATTTTGTGAATACATCACTGATCCTACAAATCTGACATGTAGTAAATAGTAAGTTAAAAGAAAAACTCATTTTCCCAATAGCCCACTTCCCATACACATTTTACTGCAAACACAAAGGCATTTCAGCTTTCTGGCACTGCTGCCATGCAAAAAGTTCACAAGTTGAATTTCGTGGTCTGTGTCTGAAATGTGCAAAATGACTTCTCAGTTTTACTGCATCAAAGGGACGTTTCTCCAGACTGCAGAAGTGCAGTCAAACATGGATGTTTAGTTTCAGCCTCACAGGAAGGGCTGAGAAGCACATGCAAAGCATGCTCCTGCCAGCACAACCCTTCAGGGAGATCACAGGCTAAAGGTTTACAGCACTTACCCTAAAACAGGAAAGGAATTAAATCACTGTTTCTATATTGGACAAAAAGTTAAAGAAAGACTCAAAAGGCCAGATTCAGTGGTAAGGAGATGGAACCCACCAAATACTTTGTAAAGTTCCTTCCCTCCTTGAACTACCATGGCACCTTTGGGTGCCACTCACCTTCTCCTAGTGGGACCCCGAGCAGTTGTTTTGGAGGTGGTAACAACAGAGGAAATCTGCCCAAACAGACTATATATAGCATAAGAAGCCCAGCTTCCAGGTCCAGGCACACAGCAGGGTACAGATGTGTACCTGCAAGAAAAGCAATGATTTTGAGAGATGTGGTGCTTAAGGACAGGGTTTAGTGATGGACTTGGCAGTGCTGTGCTAACAGATGGACTTGATCTCAAAGATCTTTTCGCACCTAAACAATTCTATGATTCTGTGGAATCAGTAGCTTAACTTAGTCAGGTAGTAGTTTTTTGAAAAGTTGGTTCAGTGTTTCAGCTTTGGTGGTACTCAAAGGAAGTTCTTTCTAATGTAGAGAAAATGAGAGAAAGCAGAAAATTTTACAAAGGAATGACAGAGGCTCATATTGCAGGCTTCTTTGAATCAGGAGTCAAGATCTGACAATAAATAAAAGAAGCCATGCAATGAGAATCACCTGTGAACTGCTCTGACCACAAAGACTGGTTAGATTCATTACAGGAAAGTGGAGAAAGAATAGTAGCACACAGAAAAGCCAGAAACAAAGCAAAAATGCTTCAGGTTAATTCAGATACAGAATTCTAAAAACTTAGATGAAATGACAGCTGTATGACATTTCATTCATAAGAAAGACCATGAACTGGAGATGTTATGCAAAAAGATGCTGAGAACATGCAGATGTACTGAGCACGACCTTTGGAGAGGCACAGAGTGCCTGCATACATTGGGATGGAGGCTGCTGCAGCTTACAGTGATCCAAAAAGGTAGGGAATGAAATACCAAGTTCACCATCCTGGGCACCCAAGGACGAGCTAATAGCTCGATAGCCTTAAGAAAGGTCAGATAATATTGTATTGGAAATAGGCTAAATCGTAGCTTGTAGAGAAAGGACTGCGGTTTGGGAAGAGATTTACATGCGGAGAAATATAAAATGTACATCACACATGGGTGATAATAGTTGCACCTGTAGTTATGGTTAAAGTCAAGGCAAAAGAAAGGGATAAATGGCAGGAGATCTTCCCCAAGAAGTTTTCTAGTGAGAAGAGAATAAAAATGTTATGAGGGATGTATGAATAGAAGCAAACAGCTACAGACAGCAAAGGATGATGGGACTCCAAGAACAGAGATGTCATGGACTTTGTTGAAATTAGCAGAAATTGGAATAGAAGGAAGGGTATAAAATACTGTCTTTGAGGGGTTTTTTTCTAAGACAAGGAGGTTTTGTCACTAGAAATGTTTCTCCCAGCAGGAATATGCAGTATGTACCACACAGTTTTTTAGACCACAGAGAAATGCCGCATTTGAACTTCTATCAAAGAAGAAGAAACTTCCATATCACTAGGATCTGGTCCTACCCCACTAATTTCTCATTCCTTGTGTCATACCTCTTTCCTCTGAAAAAGAAAACAAAGAAACAAAGTGATGCAAAGGATTTATGACTTTCTTAAAGCACAGCTCAGCTGTAAATAGGAGACAGGGAGAAACTTGCATGAAAAGGTACCAAAGCCTCAGAAAGGGGTAAAATAAAGGCAATGGAATGACAATATCTCTGAGTGCACAACTCCTGTCCTGTGCAAATATTTTGATGTGAAAAGCTTATATCAGCCTTAAAACACCCATAAGGTCTGAAGTCTTGCACTTCTTGGAAATTAACACCTAGCCTTCAAAAACCTTACCAAGGAATCTGCCCTGTCCAAAAGTTCCAGATCTCTGCATCCATTTCTACATGGAGCCTACCAAGGGGGCAACACCATCAGCAGCAGCAATACTGGGGATGCCCCTGTGGCATCTGGGGGAAGGTCTTAAGCTAGGCCAGCAATCTCCTGCAACCAACATCGGAGTTGAAGGCAGCTTCAAGAGGAAAGATTCCCCACAGCTAGGGCTCCTTCTCTCTTTCTCTTTGATTCCTTCTGGATCCTGAGCAACTCATCAGGGCAATTCTCCAATCCAAAGACAAAACAATTTGAACACTTATAACATGGTAGTTATTGAATATTTGCCCCAATAGCGTGCATCTCTGTTTATAGTGCCCTTGAAAAATGCAGGTCCTTCCCAATGCTGAACCTATAGGACTGCATATTTTAACAGGGTATTCATTTTGTATTAAAAAAGCATCCCTTAACTATAGACAGATGTCCACTGAACTCTGCAAAAAAGCTTTTTCTACCAGTGCCACTTGGTTTACTCTTACATCTGTTGCGTAGCTCAGGAATTAGTAGAATGTAAAACGTTTTATGAATTCCCTCTGCTCTCATTCAGTGTTAATATATTCAACATGTTTTTCTAAAACCACATGCACGTTTTTTCCATTTCTTCTAATTTACTTGCATAACTTAACTCCCAAAGCTAACCTGGAAAATTCACAGAAATTGGAGACAAACCCCATCCACCTATATAAAAGCTTGGTCCATTTATTGTTCCAGAGGATCCTTTCCAAAGGGTGCAATCTGACCTGACTGAAGTTAAGGGCAAAACTTTGAGGGGCATCATTAAAAGCAAGTTTGACTCAAAACTACCCCCAGGACTCTTCCCTCATCCCAGTTATCTATGGTTATGACACACCATCCACTCTATATAAACATGTTTGAATCAGTATTCAGAAGTTTAAAGCTCCTTGGACTGTACTCAAGCTTATACACACCATAATGGCATCATGGAATTATTAGCATCTCAGTTTGTTATTTTCCTAGACATTTCTTTTCTGTCTGAAACTGAACTTTCCATCTTATTTTCCCCCCTTTATTCTCAAGAAGTAAGCATTGGTGTCAGATTTGCCAAATAAATCCCAAATAATCTTGGTCTTTTGTTCAGAAATGAGCGAGGGAAAAAATGACAAACTAATTACCATCTTACTATTGTGCGAAGCCCAAATTGCTTCATATTCAGCCCAAATATTCAGTATAAATAGTAATTTTTGTTCTTTAAAGTAAATTCTGACCCAATTTCAATTTTCTTCTTGGTTAAAAAGGTGGTTAGCTGTTGCACAGAGGGAAGGAGAAAGCAAATACTCAGAGTTGCCTATGTGGAAGAGATGTAACAAGAAAGGTTATGAAAATCAATGAGTAGGAATTCCCTGTTTTGGACGCTGCATTTCCATCATTCTGATTTCAGGCTGTGCTCACAGTGCCTACATAAATCCAGAGAGAAGCAGCCTCTGCACATCTTGTGCTTCCAGCAGAACTTTCTACTTTAATGAAAGTGAATTCCTGTGCACGCTGTTCCCCAGCTGAATGCTTCAACAGGCAAATCCAGCTCCTCTCTCCTTGCCAATGTCCTGCTGACACAGCCCACATAATGACACTGCATGTTGGCACAGGGTAGGAAATACATCTGGACGAGGTTCTATGTCCAGTTTTGTGGTCGTGAGCCAGGGTTTTTTTTGCCAAATGCTTCTTGCCCCTATTACTTTTCCTGCAGTAGGGAAAGGAAATGTATGATTATTGATCTGCCTGAAGAGGTTACATTCCCAATCAAGTGGCCTTGGGAGAGTATTAATTTCCTTCCCTCTCAGTCAAGCTTCCATGAGAATGTCCCACAGCCCACATGCCCTTTGGGTCTAAGGTCTGCTCAGCTGCAAAGTTACTTTCTTTTAGTCACAGAGAAGAAAAGGGCTTGGAGCCATCAGTCTTAACAATATTCCATGTTAAAAGTTCCCTATCAGCCATTCAGTTCACATCAGAAAACCATCCTGTTGTCCAGCTCACACTTGCAGTGAAGTTCACTACCTCCCATCATGTCTCCCATAGCTACAAAAACCAACGTATCCCTTCCTCTGTGTTTCTGCCCCACTTCAAATATGTGAAGATCACTGTCCTTTCTGGAACAAACCTCCAGTTTCTGACCAAGGGGCCACATCTCTTTGGAAGTGCTGTGTGCCAGATGAGGGGGACACACAGCTCAGTTGTACAGGCCAAAGGGAGGAGAAGGGTCACTAAATGCATCTTGCAAAGAACAACCTGATCTATACATATTCATATGAAGACTGGAATTTTTTTTTCACAACAGTATGAGATTGTTGTCTTCTGTTTGGTTTGAGATCTGCCACAACCCCTTCAACCCCCCTTCAGATCCTTTCCTGCAGATGTGCTCCCTGGCTGGATTTCTCCCCTCAGCTTGTGTTTGCACTGTTGATTATTGCAAATCAATCTCACATATGTATGGTTTTTCATGTAATTCCTGCAGTTTGTGCAAATCATTTTGAGTTCTAGTTCTGCCCTCAGATGTGCTCACAGACACTCCATAGCTTGTCATCAGCAAACATAATGAATAAATACTGTAATTGCACTGCTTTAAAATCACTGCTAACTCAAACCCTACAATACACAGAAAGCAGTAAAAAGCACAGAAAATAGAACCCTCTGTTATATCACTGCTGGCATCTAAATTTCTAACAGTCAGCTTAAAGGAATGATTTCTTAATTTCTGTGTTCTGCCATGGGAAAGTGCATAGGCCTTGATGGAAGGTTCTTCTGGTCTCAGTAAACTCAGCAAGGGGGAATCACTACTTCCAGTGCCAACAGCATTCCCATGATCTCAAGTAGCAGCTGATAAATCAGATTGCTCAGGCCTCCCAAGTCCACGAGAACTTAGAGGGAGCAGTGAGTACAGTGAACAAACAGGTAACATTACCATGGAGTCATTTTACTGTATGATTTCTTTTTTGTTTACTGTATCACTTCTATCAAAACCACACAAAGCACAAGCTGTTCAGGCAAACAGAAAGTAAGTATTACAACTGCCACTACCAGAAATGTTTGCTACATCTCACATTTCAAGAGAAAACTCCTAGAGTGGATGTTTTGAAGAGCAGCAGGTTCCCATCAGAATGAGTTACTTGGCAGCTACAGCCAAGAGAACTTCTGTACCACACTTCTCGGGGAACAAGGCAGGACTGAAGAAGGCAAAATGGAACAAGCCATTTGTTTAATTTGTATACCATGGTTGTTATGAAAGTGTAACCATCAGGTGGGAAAATGTCTCCAAAAGCATGAAAAGAAGAAAAAATGGTTAAAGGAAGTGCAGACTATGTACATCTTTCTCTGCTTTGTACATCTTTCGTTTCCTGCCTTTGTTCTCTCCTTCCTGTTCCTTTAAGCTTAGGCATAGTTGTCATTACATCACAGTGATGAGCACTCTTGAATTATCATTTCTTCACACTACCATGTCCTACATCCCAGCCCTGTGCACAGCACCCAGGCAGTTCACTGCTGTCTGGCATTATGTCCGTCTCCATACACAGCTCTCAGCCGTGGCTGCAATCAGCTGGGACAGCTCAGGGCTGCAGGCAGAAGCAGCTGCCAGCTCCCATCTGGAGCCAGCTGATGGCTGCTCCAGTCAGCTGAGGGACGTGTTCCTCATTGCAGACTTCCAGCAATGCTACTCACAGCCCATGACTTTTACAGTTCCCCTGCAAATCCTCTGCACTGAAATGGGAAGAGATGGAGAAAGCTTGATGCCAGCTCCTCTCTGCACTAAGAAAAACCTTTTGTATCACCTTTATCTGCCCAGGCCTTTTATGATCCTGCATCAGCCAACCTACAGACCAAATGCTAGGCATAGTATCACTGCATTCAAGACTTGCACGGAGGGAGGGAAAACAAAAAATTCCCCATTCCCTAATGTACAGCCAGGAAGGATAAACAACCTAATTCAACCTCACAAGGTCTCTTCCAGACTTGGACAATAATCTAGTGGCAGTTAAGGAAAACTGGCAACAATCAAGAAGGCGTCTCCTGCCTCCCTATGGGAGCACCGTAAGAACATTAAGCTGTGTTTTCCCATTTCTCCTAGCCTCTCCAAAGGCCATATCAAAAAGGGAGTAGGAAGTAAACAACTTGGTGAAGTGATCCTGCTGCAGTACATCTGTCTTTTCAAAAGCTTGAGTCAGCAAGCTGTGGAGTTTGAAGCACTTGGCCTGGAAGTACATCAACCCCATGGAAGAGCACAGGCAGCAGCAGAGCCTCAGTGTGCCACAGCAAGCTCCCCTCCAGCACAGCACCTTGCTGCACTAGCAAAGTCCAGTGTCTGTGTTTCTGAAAAGCTGGACTCTGCAGAGTGGGAACACATGGGATGAAGGGAAGGCAGGAGGTTCAGGCAGGATGCAGAGCAGCCGCAGTGGCACAGCTGGAACAGCAATGGTGTCAGACCAAAAACCCAACAACCCTGCTCAGGAGAGCAGGCTCTGACAGCAGCCAGCACCAGCTGCTTGAAAAAGTGGGAAATTATTTGCAAAGATGGCAAATGGGCATCTGCTTTGCATCCAGTGTGTTTCCTTTTGAAGGTGTGGGGCTTTTGCCTGAACAGTCTATCTGCACTCACAAATGTGTTGGCTGAAGTGTTTATGCATTTGGTTTAAGAGGCTTAGGAAATAGAAAATAAAGACCTGTATTTGTATTATGATTCCACAATGCTCCAAACTTTCAAGTTAATTCAGTAAATAACAGGAAAATCCAGGGTACTACACCAAATCTCTTAAATCTCAACTTTTTTGTGAGTCCCACTTGAAAAAACAGGTGATGCTCCTCACTTCACTGCTTCTCCCCACTTCTCCCTGCAGCTCTGCTACTGCTGCCTCTTCAGCATCCAGCTCAACCACAGCACAGATTCATCATACTGGTCTGACTGCCCCAGCTCTGTCCCTCCAAAAGGCAAGCAGAGCTCTGCACTAGGCTATGGCTCAGGCAGAGAATACTCTTGTTCCTGGAGTCCAGGTTTCCAATCCAGTACCTTTAGAATCTCATCTCAGGTAACTGTAAATACTATATTAAATGTTAGCTTCAACAATGTCCAGAATTTGATGGGTTTTATAAGCTATTTTCTTCTTGTAACTACATTATTGAAACGAAACTGTTGCATCCTGGGAAGAAAAAAAAAAAAAAAAAAAAAAAAAAAAAAAAAAAAAAAAAGAGAGAGAGAGAAAGGGCAGGCCCAAAAAGGTTTAGAAATCTCATGTTATGATGATGATATTTTGTTATGACAAAATTATTTTTATTTCACCGAAGGAAGGGATATGGGCTAAAACATTTGAATACTTCAGATTTCTGTACACAGGACAGTAGGAAAAAAATTAGCAAACAACTCAGGTACCTACAAACAAAGGACAGAAACGGGTCACGGCAGGTCAAATAGCTAAACCCAGCTTTTCAGGCCAAACTGATCTGAATTCAAATCAATGATGTCCAATTCTATAATTTACAGCTTAGTAGCATCTCCCTCTGGAATTTCAAAATAGCAACTCAATGCATAGTCCAGTGCTTTCACATTTCCCTAATGGAGTTATTCACATGCTGAACAAAGCCTGAAAGGAACCAGGCTAGGAGGAAAAAGTATGAATCTCACTAAATATTCAGTTTTTAAAATGCAAGTCAGAGAACACAATTGAGTTTAATTAGAAAACTCAAATGGGACCCTGCATGTTAATGCACTTGCTCACTGCTTGGGTTCATTTCAAAGTGTTCCCACTTGATTGTCCTTGGAGACATTTGTGTTTGTATCTAACAAAGAAGATAAAAAACGACAGGAAATGTTTGTTCTGGGTGTATCTGTGTAAATCTGCTTTCAGCAAAGATGTTATTGCAGCCCTCTACTGCAGCACTGAGTTCACGAGACAGGAATGGTTGGACACTAGTGCTGCGTGAACCTTCTTCCCTGGAAAACCCCTTACTAAACTGCATCCGTAGCAAGATGTAATTTCCAGGGCACTGGGGTTTGACTTTTAGAACTCTGGAAAATTTTGTCAAGAATTAGAGCAGTGACACAGATCTGTATCACAACCTGCCTGGAAATAATCAGGCTTTCAATTCCCAGCTGCAGTGCCCAGGGATCCTGCTTAAATGTACAGATGTAATGATGATGTATTTATAAAATAAAACTCCACGTGCTTTCGTTTAGGATTATAAATAATATTGCTTCTTGAAATCACTCAGTGTAATAATAAACCCTGTTTGAAGCACAGTCCCCACTGAAGCTCATCAGCTGTTTCTGTTGGTGCTACTCAAATATGATTATAGTGAAACAAGTTGGGTAGCATTCCTCTAGATAAATTTTTCAAACCTTTTAAAGTTTAGCCATTCACTATCTGTTTTTCAAAAGGTTTCATATAATATAAATCAACATTTTTTTATTGCTAGATTTAGTGTATTTTATAGAACCAAAATTAAAGATGTGTTGTGCTTATGTTTCCTTCAGTGTATGGCTTTTGGAAAAAAAAAAAACCATGGCACAAGTCAGAGCTGAATCAAACACTATGAAATATATTTAAGAAATGGTTTAGACTACTGCAGGCCAGGACTGTCCTGAAGGGAGCTACTAGGGGGTTATTATAGCAAGTGGCAGCAAACATATATGTAACTAAGGTTGTTAACACCAAAAATAGGATGTAAATCATATTTTGAAGAAATATTCAAGCCCATTTTATAGCATTATCCACAGATATAGACATAAAAAAATAAATGAATCACAGTAGTATAATGAGGTGAAGATCTGGAGGAATATGCTGTTCTGTACTTTAAGACTGTCTCAGGCTCAAGAACAAATGTAAAGCTGGAAACTCAACATGGGATTGTCCTGTGTTGCATGACAGCCACCTATAAGGTGGGCAGTGTGTATGTTATGAAAAGTCTTATTTTGTGTTGCTTCAGCTGGGGAAATGCTGACTTGAGTGGTTGCTTATTGAAATGTTAATATGCAGTTCACACACTTGGTCAAGAGTGGTGGATGTGGCTCATGCTCCTTGGTGTGACCCATGTCCATGGGGCAGGGCCAAGGAGCCCCTCCACAGTTCAGTGCTCTCCACTGTCCTTCCCACAACCTGCACATTATGCAACCAGCCATGGGGACCTTTCTGAGTCTTAGTCTGAGAGGATATCTTATCCTAGACAAGGTCTGCTGCTGCTAAAAGCTGTTCGGGAGGGGCATTCCTGCTCCGCACAGACTGAGTTAACCACCAACTGTTAACCACCTCATTTGAGTCAAATCTGACCCAAATAAAACCAGAATCTGCTTTTAAATCCCATAGCTCCTAATTTGTGACTATTTAGCTTGAAGATGCCTGTATGCTTGAATTTGGTCTAATGAGAGATGTTCCCCATCCTGCCCTCAGCAAAACATCCTGGATTTCACTTTTCAGCAGTGCAACAGGAATTTAAGGGCTGCATTTTTCTTTCCCAAAGGGGAGACAAAAGCTACCAAGCATCTCTACTCCTTTGAAGCTTGCAGACAAAGTGAAAAAAAAATCTCATTACTTGGGACATATTTTACCTCCTGCAAAGGGTGAAACAGGCCAAGTGCAAAGACAGTTAAAAAACCAAACCCAGTCACCCTTCCTCCATCCTTGCAAACTCACTGGAGCCTGGAGCATTACCAGAGATTTCCCACTGTGGGGAGCTACAGACCACAGTGCCCTCGAATCACCCAGAAAGAAATAAAATTAAGGGGCTTTAATACAGCAGGTAGGAACTGCATGTCAGGGTTTCCTTCTGGAGAATGTGTAATAATTGCTGTGGTACACAGAGAGTCAAAGAAATGAGTACCCAGACACCAGTAGTAGTGATGTCAGCAGTAATTCTGCTTTAGGACTTGATTGAATATGTGTTGAAAATTGAACCAAGCTGTTCCCCTGAGCAAAAGGCTGGCAGGACCCCTTGTGCATGTCCCTGTCTAAGCTGCAGGTAGCTGATGCCCTGAAGGAATGTGAGCTTTTCCCTCCTTCAGAAATGCTTCTGGCTCTTTGTATGCTGCTCCTGGAGGAAATCCCTTCCCAACCCCCAGCAGGAGATCACTTTAGGCATGTGCACAGACAGACAGCCTGCTATGCCAGCCAAAATAGACTTTCTTAAATCCTGCACATTGACACCAGGTCGTGAGCTGATGTCTAAGAAAATTAGTGGAAAAACTCATAGCTGTAAACAGATGGCCCCATTTCACCTAGTAGAGAGTAATGAAAAAAATCAAGTAACTGTCAGATGAACACTTGAATGAAGCAAGGCAAAGTAGCACAAAGATTTCAACATGAGCTATACACAGAACTGAGAGCTTAAATCTGGCATGAGCTTTTGGGTCCCAGCAAAAAGCGTCACACAGAAAGGAGTGATAGTGCAACACAAAAAGCCATGGCAAAGTGGCAGCCTGTCTGCCACAAGCAGATGAGAAGATGTTGCTCCTTAAGATAGCTGCAGGGCTGACTTGTATTTGAAGATTTTTCTCAAATACCCACTCACCTATAAGACTCTTGGGTCCACCAAGACACTGACCTCCCAAAAGGTCAAATTCTTAATAAGCATCAGAGTGAAGAAAGCACACGAAACAGCCTGTTTTTCAAATTCCAGGCAGGACAAATCCACCTCATCACCCATGGGGCATTTGGATGATGCCAAATTCAGCCCTGCTTGGGGCTGGACTTCAGCTGCCAGGCTGAATCTGATCCAAGCAGTTAGACAGTTGTTTTGGTTTATCCCTCACACACTCCCAAACTACTACTATTTTTCCACCTTTTAATCTACTCATACAAAAATTAGGACCTAGTACAAAGAACACAGGCCAGACAAATAAAAGTTGCTCCATTTGAAATTGCTAAGGATAGAGGCCTCCCTTTCTGGCAGGGAGAGTGAATCAAGATCATTTACTGGGCTGCTTAGGTTGGTTTGTCTGGATTCAAAGCAGAGGCCACAAAAAGCATTCACAGATACAGCAATGAAGGCATTATGATCCCCATAGCTTAACAGGCTGAACAAGAAAGTACCTTTCTGCAGCAGGTTACAAAAGTATAAAATCCTTCCTTCTGGTATTTTCACTGTATCTGCTGTGTTTTCACACCATACCAGGGGTAAGTTCTTAAAAGCACAAGACCTGATGATTCAGCAGAAGCATTGGCAGTATGCAACATATAAAATGAGGCTAGATTTCTATCAGTTCCTCCTTTCCTTCTGTCTTATGGTCCCTTCTGTCTCTTGTAGCCTCTCCTATTCCCTGTGCTGTAGACCCTCTCATTTACCTCTCTCTGTGCATGTGATTAGGGTAAATTATCTGGAGGCATCAACCTTGTGAACTTTTAGGAGCTTCAGTTTATACAAATGAAACAAAAATGGCCCAACAGTAAAGCTGCATTTAAATGTTTGCTTTTTACTTCAGAGAGGTTGAGCACCTTAGAAAAACAGATTTATTTTAAATACCTGCAGAGTCTGGTGGACCACAGCACTGCAGCATCACAACACCAGTCAAAAGCCTCCCCCACGCACCATGGACTTAAGAGTTTTCTTGAGTAGATACAGCCTGAAACAGGATAGCCACATTTCTGGCAATAGCTGAGGAGATTTTAAGTGAACAGTCTTAGGCAAAAGTTGATGAAAAGGAGACAACAAACACCCATTTTATAACATGCTACAGTAATTCTGTTTTTTTCAACTCTTCCTCTTCTTTCACAGCTTTGTGTTGAGTTGTCCTGCCTATATTAGACTCAGAGAAGATGCAGTATTTATACTTCCAAAGGCAGGAAACACTTGTGTAGAAGCATACATTAAATTCCCATTAACTTCAGCAGAAGTGAAATCACGCTGACAAGAGGCCACAGTTTATGCCTTGTTCGGGTTCTAACTACTGTAAGTAGTTTTCCTCTCAAAACTGTATCCAGGCATATGCACAGCTGCTGAAGTGGATGCAGGTAGGAAACACATTTACTGTGAAACTCTCCAAGAGTTAGAAAAAATGGTTGGCTACCAGTAATTTTTTCTCTCAATGGCAACATTTTACCAATATAGATACATAGCTTGTCAATGAAAATCAGAATAAGAAGATATTAGAGATACACCACCTTTAGATCTTTTGTTAAAGCAGTTATATTTTCAATGTTTCATACATTGGAACCCTCCTATATTTTCATATCAAACATACATGGCCAAAGTGGATGAAAAGCAAAGTGACAACAAATCACAGGCAAGATACAGTACAGGCAGCAGAATTCTAGATTTTAAGGTCCCTGCAGGAAATGCCTTTCTGGAGATTTCGAATACATCTCTAATGTAAATTTAACATTCGCAGTACATGTTGAGCATCTGTATTTTCAGCTTGAAAAGGAAACAAACCTTGGAACTGGCAGAACACAATCTTTTTATGCCTTAAGGAGAGCATGTTCAGGTGCAACAAAGCACCTGGAAGCACAGGATTCTGCAATAGCAAAATCCTCCAAATAACACAAAGCAAGAGTGGGCAGAGTAATTTAGGACAGGACTCTGTGCCAAATCTAGCATATATATTAATTTATTGTGTGTGAAGCATGAAAAGCCTGCAGCAAGCTCCACATGGCAAATCCAGTGAGATACACGTATGTTAAACACCCTGGGATTTCTGAATGCTGCAAACAGGGAAAATCAGTTGGAAGTCTGAAAAGATATGGCATCTGAGGATCCCAGGATAGTGTTAATCACCCAAGGTCAGGGAAGCAGAGAGAAGTCCAGTCTAGAAACAGCATGAGGGAGCAGTGCTCTCCTTGATGGAAAACGAGAAGAAAGAAAATTTCAACATATGTTTAATCAAGTCCTAAAGCAGAATTACTACTGAAAAGCCCGAACCAGGAAGCCTAAAAGGACAGAGAAAAGAGGATACACCATCTCATCTACAGAAGGCAAAGTCTCACCCTGAGTGACCACAGAGTACCCACAAGGTTAAGTCAGCTCTTTGGCAGAGCAGCCTCAGGTAGCTGGAAGAGGAGGCAGCTGCAGTGAGCCAAGACACTCCTACTGAAAAAGAAGGGTATTGGCTAAATACCCCCTCGAGGGACTTTTTCTTATCATTTTATTTTGTAGATGTTCAAAGCAGTACAATTATAGCCTATGATCATGTTTATGAAGATAAAGGTCAAACATAACTCTGTGAGTTATGGCTGGTACTAAACAACTTCCCAGTGATTTGATAGTCTCGGGAAACCTTTGAGACCAGCAAAGTGAATTGACAAATTCTCTCAGAAACAAGCTAACTGGTTCTCTAAAGCTGGATCTACTCTTTATACCCTCCTGGAAGCAGCTGATATAGGGACTGGTGGAACAACAGAGAGGTCTTCAGGTCTCTGCAGAGGGTGAGAATCCACTGCCTGAAGGCAAAGAGCAGGAGTGTGAATCAGTCACTGACCCTGAAAACACTGTCTCATTCCATCATTCAGAAATTAATATGGTTAAACAAAATGTCCTGGGAATAAATAAGTAATTTGAAGGACACAGTATAAAATAGATAGTTTGGGCACCTGTGGCTTTGGGTTGTTTTTGAAATTATTAACTGGGTATCTTGTAAAAATATGCATTTCTGTGACCCCACGTGTTATTGAGTGGCATTGTGTTATTGAGTCTGAAAGCTGGTACGTGCTCCAGAGACCTGCCTGCCCAAGAGTCTTTACTTGTATCTTAATTACAAATGCATTGCCCTGGGACAAGACCAACATCTCTTTGCCTGATGTGACCAACCTTCACAATCTCATGATTACAAAATTTCATTTTTTAGCATTTTTCATGGTCTTCAAACACAAGCATTTGCAATTATTGCATTATCTAGATCAACACTTTAATACATAAATTAAAATTACACAGTAAAGCTCACAATCTTGCCTAACAGCATTTCCTGTTCAGTGATTCGGATCAGCGTGGGCTGATCCTTATTGGAATGCCTGAAACCCTTAATTGTATTGCACATGAATACGAGATTTTATGTTCATGGCAGTGATTTAATGTCCACTCCTCTTTAATGAAGCCTTTTAAGTGATCCATAGAGAAAAAGTTAACAGCTGTAATACTCTGGCTTACAGGAGTCCTCTTTATTGATCAGCATAAACCCCAATACCTCTTCAACAACTCTCATAGCCAAAAAACGCCAGCAGCAGTTGGTGTGGTTTGGAAATGAATGCTGCTCTCCTTCTGGCAACAGTTTAAGGGCATAGTTTTCCCTTGAAATAGTGAACTTAGTTCTCATTAAGAATCTGATTTTGATAGCAATTATCAGTAATACCTGGAGCAATTCCACTGATGTTAATAACATAACAATGGGGTAAAATCAGGCTAAGTGAAAATAAGGACTCAGGACCACAGGCAATAAAAGTTTTGCATCTGCTTATGTTGGATCCAAGCTTGGTCTGGCTGATCTAACTCTTGTGTATTCATGAAAAACAAGTATGTACAATGAGAGGTACTCAAGTAAAGCTGAAAAAGCACTCACTGGAATATTTTTGGCTGCTTCTAATCTTACAATCTTTTATTTACTCAGTGAATGCTTTTCCCTCCCAATACAGAAAAATTCAAAAATCACTTTCCTCTTTCCTTTTTATTCTGGCAACATCCTTCAGAAGACTATGAACAGACTATGAACTGGGGGCTGTATCATACACCTACATGAAAGAGAAGGAATTTACTGTCCTCACATTCCAATCTAAATGAACCCAGAGCCACTCTGCTCTGGAAACAAAGCAGCAGGCCACTTTGGCAATGACTAATGTGGCCACAGTCTTCTTAACAGGAACTATGTTATTGCTGGCCAGTTTTCTAGCAGAAGCACGTAAAATCAAGTCTCTCTGGTCCCGTTTGCTTTGGTACAACTTGTGTCTTACAATAAATCCCCCAAGCAATACTCAGAAGTTTGAGTATTGTGACTAATTTGGGGGTCTCATCCTGAAGCACTTTGTGTCCGACTTTTACATATCAGAAGAAGACATAACTTCATCAGTCTCTGCAGATGGCCAAGACTTCAGAAACACACTCAAACTGGAAAGACTGAAACCAATCAAATTAAATTCATGTCTCAATTTTAGACCTGAAAAGTTAAGGAAGGCACTAAGAAATGCAGATGGAACTTATGACATTTCCAGTTCACTGTTTCAATTCCTGGGCATTTTCTTTCAAGAGACAGTTCCTGAAAATTATATCTTACTTTTCATCCATGCTTGGACAACTAAAGTCATCTTTATCCATCTTTTCCATGCCATTCACAATTTTGGAACCCAAATAATCCAAATATGGTCAGCTGTTCCCTATACAAAGCCCTGCTGCCATTCTGGTGACCTTTGGTAGGACATCCCTTTTTGCAGGGCATTTATGAATGAGATGAGCAGAACAGATCTCAGCACAGATTCTTCTGGGACTTCATTGGTAACTCCCTTCATTCACCCCAAGACTTTTTTTCCAATCTTTTAATTACAAATATAACTATGCCAGGATCCTCCCTCTTCTATCACAATTGCTTCACCTTCTAAAAAGTCTTTGGCAAGGGCTGCATCAAAAACTTATCAAAATCCATATAGACAATATCAATCAACCCATGCATTTTATGTATTTGCTCATGCCTTCAGAGAGGTACAAAACAAGATGTTTACAATAGTCCTTAAAGAAGCCTATGGGTTCTTCGTCAGCAGACTTGATTGTCCAAGCATCTACTTATTCCATCTCTTATTACAGTCTCTGCTAATTTGCTGATGTTGCAGGCCTGTTGCTCCCCACGTTCCCTCAGAATGCTTTGAAGCTGGACATCCACCATCCACCATCTTCAGATACTGAGAAAGTTTTAAGCAATGATACATTTTACTATGTACAAGCTGTTTACAAGCAACACAGCTACTACACATGTGAGTTTCCTTTAGACTCTCAGGTGAGCACCATTATATTTTATTACCTACTGCACCATAACTTCCTCCACAGTAGCCTCAATATTGGGCATATTCTCTCATGAATTTACCCCAAAAATGCTCTGTCTGTCTCACCTGTTTCTTCAACAGTGAATAACAATACAGATAATGAATTTGACTTCTCTGCAACAGGGTGTCCATCATGTCCAGCTGCTCAGTTTTAAACTATGACCTTAAAGTGATCCTACAGTCTCAGGTCAGCTTTTTGCCTTAAAGGGTTTGAAGAATTAATACCGGTTTTTTGAGTCCTTCAGCTAATTGTTCCTTCTTTTTGCTTTATATTTTTGTATCTTTATATCTCCTTATGGAGATTAGGATCCTTTTCCTTCTCATCCTTTGGATATGTTTTCAGCTTTTTAAAAACTGTCTTTTCATCTCTGTTTAACCTGTATCTGCTCCCTTTGACCATTTCCCTTTTTTTCACCCTTGTTAGAGGGTGCTGTGTACAAACAATTCTGGTGGGGTATCGTTCAGCAACCCCATATCTCCTCTGAGTGTTTAATTCTCTTACAATTTCTCTTTAATGTGCTTTTATTTTCTTCATACACAGACACACTTGATCTTACAGAGCTGAGCATAATTGTAGTGGATGTTTGGCCTTCTTATTCTGCAGGGACAGAATAAAGATTGTCCAAATCCAATCCAATGGACACTGCAGTCACTGGTATGAGCTGCACTTAAAATGAAAAAAATTCAGCCAGATGTAGCACATGACTTAGTGTCAAATCAAGGCGCTTTTTTTTTTTTTTTTTTTTTTTTTTTTTTTTTTTTTTTTTTGTGGTACACCTTGATGATTATCTCCTGCAGGAAAAAAACACCAACACTGTCTGCCCATTTCACCTCTGGGCAAATCTTAGACAAGATGTGAGGCTACAGCTATGGTGGTAACCAGATTTTCCACATACAAGAGTATTTTCTGCCCCTGTGATCTCTGCACATGCAGTTAGAGTCATGGTTCTAGTAGAAGAGACAATAGTAAGGATCTAATGTTATTCTCTTCTTCTTGAACATGAAATGTCAGCCCAGGTTGCACAGAATTCCTAACAATTCCTGCTACCAAATGCGATCTTTAAACTATTCCAATTTTTTTTTAATTGATTTCAGGTGTTACGAATTCATGTCCAGACTTGCACCTTATGGTGAATTTAGTCCTTCCAGATGGCAGGTGACCCTCACACACACTCATTCACACACTTACACACTCACGCACACATTTACACGCTCACATACACACTCACACTCACTCACACACAGGTGATATCAAAACATTGGAAACATTAGAAGTACAGTTGTTCTGGTCTCTCTTATTTCCAAAAAAAACCTTTGACAGCTTTTTCTGATGGCCTGTCAAGAAGGAATGGCCTACATACAAATCTTTTTTTTTTTAAATTAATACCAAAAAAGGGAAAGAGCATGAAAAATTGTTGCAAAGTATGGATTAATTTTGTGTGGAACTGCTATTTGTAAGGATTTTATGTCGGTGCTTGTGGGAGATGAGATGGCAGCAGCTGTCTGTCTGTCTTTCACATACACAGAGCAGATGCTATTCTCAGAGTTATTTTTCCACATCCCTGTAGCACTGTACCAAGCACATGGACTCTCATCTTGAGCAATGGCACAGATATTTCTAGTAGAAAACAAGTCAAGCCCTGGCTTTAAGTTTTAAATAAGCCAGAGACTTTCGTGCATGAAAACAAATTCTCCAAGTACTTCTTGTCATCCAAGAGTGTATTTAAATAATCTGTGAAGATTTACCTGGCAAGAGCAATGTCCTTGATCTTCGCTGCTTCAGAGATGCTGTATGGATGTGCACAGGTTTTTCTTAACTTTGAAAGCTCTATGCTGAGGAATAGGGCATGAGAAACAAACAACATTTCTCTTGGCACAGATTAAAAAAAATATACCTCCTGCCAGAAGTTGTAATCTAATTTTGGTGTCACTTAAAAAATAATCTTTACAGAACATTAAAATTCTACATTTTGTGTCCCTTAGGCAGCCATAAAGTATCAATTAATGTCAAGCTAAATAAAAAGAAACAAACCCATTTGTTTTTAATATCCTGAAATTAATAGCTAGAAATTAAAGTTTTCAAACTCTTAGACTCCTGCCTTCAAATACAAGGACAGAGCTAGTCTTGCTGTCCAGGTCAGCAGTGGAGGCAAAACTCCAAGGACAAAATTTACTGAAGTACAGTCTCCTTCAGGAACATGAGTATCACACAGTCACTAATGAATTTAGGTAGAAAGGGAGCTCCAGTGATGATCTAGTCCTAGCTCTGCTCAGAGCAAGTCAGCTTATTCAGGATCATGGCTTGTTAGTGGTTTGCAAAAAACCAGGTGGGTTTGCCAGAGCAAAGAGAATAGTGTGACTGGAGCACAGCACTGACCTAATAACTTAGAATTTAGAAACTTTTCAGAATAAAAGAGAAGAAGTCAGTAGAAAAATGAACATGTTTTGGATACCCACAGTAAACCAAGTTTTGTAGTGTGGGTTGCTTTTTGTTTGTTTGTTTTAAACAAAATGACCAGGAACAGAGACAAGCAAAATATTTCTTGTTGCCCAGACCTGGCATGCTGTGCAAAGTGACCTGAACCAGGCATGCCAGACAGTCTCATCCTCCTGAAGCTCTTCACTGACAGTCACTGAAGGAGCATCTGCATCCTTGTTCATCTGCCTGAAGGAACCAAAGCCAAATGCCTCTTGATCTTTAATTGCTCCTCTCCCATTCCCTGCTTCTCTCATGTGGCAGAGAACAACAGAGCAGTGTTTCGCACTATTTGAATTAACCTAATTAGCACAGTGAGACCCCAGGCCACACATGCTGTACAGATCTAAACAATATAATTACAGGAATATTTTCATTTTAAGAATGTTTTTATTTGCATATTCCCCTTTTGCCTAATTTTTTCTCAGATGAAATACTGAAAAACTCATCTGATTGTGTTCACTGAATGCCTGTAGGACCCTTGGAGGAGGTTGGCTTTTGTTATTCAAATCTTACTTCCTCCTCTCCTGTTCTGTCTTTCTGAAAGAAAATAATTCAGTTCTTTCCTCCTTTCACATTTTAAACTCCCTTTTCTTTATTCTAGCCTCTTAAGTTTGAGCTATTAAAGTAAAACCCCCTGCAATATGGTAACAGGAGGAAGAAAAAAACCCAGTAGGTAGGATTTTATTGTACTTAGTGACAAAAAGTAAAACTTCTTTAAAAAAGCTAAACTAAAAACGAGAGAGTTTTAATATTTCATTTTTATTAGAAACTGGAAAAGTTCTAACAAAAGCCTTCCACAAAAATTTTTGAAGGATACTTTTGTAGGGGAAAACGCTTTTAACAGCAAATAAATGAAATCCCAAAGTAAGCCCTCATCTTAGAACCTTGGGGTCAGACCTTTTAGTAGGGCCTGTAGGGACAGGACAAGGGATAATGGTTTTCTACTATAAAGGGTAAATTCAGGCTACTTAAATGAAAGAATTGTTTTTGCAATGAGGGTGGGACTAGAACAGGTTGCCCAGAGAGGTGGCAGATGCCACATCCCTGGAAACATTCAAGGCCAGGCTGGACAGGGTTCTGAGCAATGCTGATCATGGTGGGGAGGTTGGACTAGATAAACTTGAAAGGTCCCTTCCAACTCAAAATACTCTGTATTTCTAATTGTTCCTATTCACAAGACATTGTGTTGACCCCTTGTCCAGCCCTACTGGAAAAGCTGTTTAATAATTTTCAGCTGATCCCCAACTTCCAATTTAGACTTCGGGACAAAAACAGCTCAGTTCCCTGCACTCTACCACAAATCAACAGAGACCTGCTGAAAAAATTCCAGGTCAAATTCCCTGGATGCAAGTGAGGTGGATTATGACAACCATAACACAGGCTCCAATAACAGTCTGAAACAAAAAAAAAGCAAAACACCCCAAACAGAAAACCCAACCAAATGCTGAACAAATAGCCAGGACAGATGAAACAGCACAGACCCGCAGGGCTTCCTGCAGTGGCAACTTGGAAGTAGATGCCAGGAGAGCTGCTTAATGTACCTGGGGTACAAAAGTTGACAAAGCTACAAATGATGTGGTCAGGAAAGAATTTCAGAGCCGAAGCTGAGAGGAATGCGTTAGCAGAGCTGCACCTCTCCAGAGACATGAGCACTCCTGGCCATGCCAGGCCTCTTTAAGGGCACACAGTCATTCTCAGTGCACAGCTGCCTTGACTCCCCTCAGGTTATTCTCATGTGTGATCTCCAGCATTGGCAGAAACCTCCCCACAATTTTGAAGGAAGTCACAGGGCTTTCCACCTCCATATTTCTCCAATCAGCAAAATTCTTCCTTGGTTCTAGGTTTCAGACTCACTTTCTCTCCAATTCTCTGCAGAACTGAAGCCCAGTGTGGGATCCTCAGCACAGCTCAGAGAAACCCCTCAGTGAATGAGAGGAGTGCCCAGTAAGATAAAGCAGATGGGATTGAGAGCATAAATGACTTTTGGGATCTGCTCCTACAGCTCCATGGGCCGTCCCTAGGGAGTTTCCACTGAGGCTGCAATGATGAACCTACTGGTTTTGCATTCATTCTCTTACAAGCTAATAATGAACCCTCAGAGCAGTGGATGGCTTCAAAATATAGGGAAATTTAAGCCCAGCCTGTGACAACATAGGTATTTATTTTAACTTAAAACCAGGTTCAGAGCAAATAATTACATAAAATGGGCAAGGGCTGTTTCCTTAAGAAAAAGTGTACTTTACAGTGGTTTGTTTTTAAAGAAAATCAACACAAAAAACCTGTTGTAAAGACCCTTATGACTTATCTCCACAGCTTTACCACCACAGTGGTGTTTACCCTTCCACAGAGCAATTTGTATTGAAATTCTATCCTATTGATTTATTAAATATGATAATATTAATAATGATTTGAAGCTGTAGAATATGTGCTTATGTGCTGCATTTGAAATTACATTTTCAGATTACGGTAGTAATTTTCATTTCAGAACTGTATTTTAGATATTGCTTTAGAATTCTTATTTCCTTATGAAATGAACATTACTTTCTACAAATGCATACTTCAAATTCATTTTCTAGCTCTACTCCAACACACTAGGGCTTGTAAAAATCAAGTCTCTGTCCTGTTTTAGAAATTTTCACTCATTCACCATGAGAATTTTAGCAGCTGGCTGAGAACCAATTACTTTTTAAAAGATGTGCTAATTTTTGGTAATAATGTTTTGTGGTGTTTATTATTATTTGTTGTTATTTTTTCAACCTTGGTGAGACTCAAAACTGTTTCAAATGGAACTCACACTTGCTGACTCCTCCTATTATCCTTTTCCCTGCACACACTGGCAAAAAAACCCCCAGTGTTGAGATTGAGGAGGTCATAAACATCTGAGCATTAATAATGTACTATATTAACCAGAAAACTTGAAAGTAAAGAAGAGAGATCCACTCCATCTGGTTAGCCCCAGTCACTGGTCCCCAAGACTGAGAAATTGAATTAGACTAGCACATGTTGTCCTGCTTCAGAGCCTTCATTCCACCACCTCAAGGCCTTCATTAGTAATGCCTTCATCCCATTAGCACCTCAGGCTCTGAGATTCTCTAGATGTCTCTCCTGAAAAGTTGCTGGAAACTGTATTTCTCCTGGTGGACAAAGAAATCTGTGATTATTCCCAGTCTCTTCTAAGAAAAGGGCAAGAGGACATCAAACAATTCTACAAACTGCAGGTTCAAAATAAATGAAATATTTCTTCATACAACTCTCAGTCATTTTAATCAACTCATTACCTTGGATGTTACTTCTTTGAATACGGAGTTTAAAGGCATTTAACAAGCAGGAGGGAAAAAAATCTTTTGAAGCCCATTAAATGGAATTATTTAAGTTTGTAGGTCCCTGAGACAGTTACTGCTGGTGGCAGGGAACACCATTGCTGCTTGCTTGCCTTCCCCTCTTTTTCCCTATGTATTTGCTGCTGGCCATTCTAAGAACAGGACACTGGCATAAACAAGTCTGGTCTAATTAAAGCCAAATAGACAAATCCAAGGATTGAAATTATTAATCTACCTGAAATCCAGGAAAGATAGGATATAAACAGCCATTTGCTTGGCAGAACACAAGGAGCCCCCACATTAGTTCAAGTTGCTCATGTTATTTTTCATACTATTTATTTCTTGCTGTGGGGTTCTCCACACATCTTTAGTGCTGATGCTCCAAGCCCAATTCATTGCAGAGCCAAAGCTCATGCCAGGGGATCTTACCACACAGTTCACTCAGAAACCAAAATTCTGCAACTACCAAGTAGCGGCTTGTAACAAGATCCCTTAAAAAGGCAAAAGTATATTCTAATAGTTTATAAAGCACTGAAAACAGCATTAGGAATGACTTGAGTAGCTGGACATTGTGGAACTGATTCTTAACACCAACACAAGATTGCACTTTCTGAACAGTAAACTTCACACTGGGGTGGTTATGATTCATGGCTGAATTGGATTTCCTAAAGACAGAGAACTGGGAATAAAGTATTGGAACCTCTGAGATTTCTTCACTTTTATATTTTCCTTTCCAAACTGTGGAACAGGGGAAAACAAATCAGAGGGTGTGGTGGAGGGAGAACAGAATAGCGTCAGCTTGACCAGCCAAACTCTGCTGACAGAGCCAAGTATCATCCAGCATGTTATTGGCCAAAAAGCCCTACACTGACATACACTGACTGTACGGCTTCGAGGCCCATGTAGTTACAGCCACAACAGCCAGGCATAAGTGCTGAAATAAACCCAAACAAGGTATAGGTAGTGCTACAAAAGTAGTAACCCTGACACAGTGAAACAGACATGGCTTTAGATCAAACGGCTGTAAAGAAAAAAATGCAAGAGTGCTTTGCAATTTGAAACTTTTTGGATGTAACACTACTGTTAATGCAAGGGTCGAGAAGGAAATTTTACTCTATAAAGAACAAGATTAAAAAGAAACTATATCATCCAGGTTGGTTTTTTTTTTTTTCCCCACCCTATATTTACACACACTCCTAAACTCATCAAGGTGTTTCTCAAACTTCTGCTTGTGGGGCAGCTCTCTGGCTTTGGAAGGTCTTCACAGAAAAGAAGCTGACTATGATCTGTCACTGGAAAGATTAGCAAGGCACAATCATCCTTTGGAACAACAGCATAAACCCCATCACATGCTCTCTACTACTAACATGTTTATACATACCCTACTGGCAGTACTTAGAGGATTTATGCAGACAGATAAGCAGTCAATACGAAAACCATGTCTCACAAGTTTGTGAGAAACTAAGATGTAGTGCTTCTTGAAAAACACTAAATATACTTCAAATCTGAATGCTTTCCTGAAGTGCTGAAGCATGGCACAGAGAAAGTGTGTGCCATTCAGCTAGGTCCCATCCCTGTGCCAGATCTCTCTGAAATACTACACTAACACCTGACAGTGCTTCAGAACTGAATCTTGCTCAGCGTAACAACAGCAGGCTTTTCTTCATATTTAATGAAAACAAGACCTGTCTGCATAAAAACACCCCCAAAAAATGTTTTGCCCTTTTATACAGAAATATGAACTTTATTTGTAGAAAGGAGACTTGACAACACTCTACAAACAGACAGAACCCCTTCAGGGCTCACAGATGCAGCACATCCTTTCAGAAGCCAAACACCCACATGGAAGGGTTTGTACCACAACAGTGATGGGGAGCCTTTGAGGGTCTGTGAACTGCTATGGTGGTAAAGCTTTTTGTTCAAGGCATGGACACTGGCTTTCGGGTAGAATGTGTGTCACAAGGCCCTGGAGATAATTGCTGCAGTGATTTAAGGTCTTTTAGTCGCTGATGGTCCAATCTGACTGTTTAGCCTTGGTTGATTGCTGCTGTAGTAAGGTGAGCAAGAGTCTCTGACCACATAAAGCATGAAGCAACAAGTCTAAACCACTGATGGAAGGTCAGTTGTGGAGCACAACAGACAGAAATTTTGAAGCTCCCTTCAACCTTAGCTCTTTAACTACAGAACACTTATTACCTAAGTACTGAACGCCATTCATCCCTTGTCAGGCATCGTTTTTGGAAGGATGATGAACTAGTATTAGAAGTCATCACTTACTCTGAGGCTGATGAAGTACTACTTTTCAGAGGTCCATCAGACTACTTGCCTTGTATCTGGAACCTCTCCCACACAGGTATCTCTATGAGAAGCCTTTTATATGTACCTTCCAACCCCACCAATAGTACCGGTGTTGCAGGTAGGAGAGCATTTCCTTCAATGGCCAAAAAACCTCAAGAGTACTGGCAATGACCAGAAGTTGTAAGGCTTTAAGCAACCCTGTTTCAGAAAGCAGACCTTATAAATGGGGTCTAGTTCTTCTTTCCGCTCTAAAACTGCTACACAATTTAAGTGAGAAGCAACAAGCAAGATACCATGAACTCTTAGTGCAAATCAATTAAGAACCCAAGGTTTAAAAGACATTATTAGAGAATTAAATGTTTTAAATAATAAAGTTTGAAAACTAAAAAGATCATTTCTACTATGTAAAATTATCTGCAATTTCTTTCTCAGCTTTCATATATTAATATGAAATTTATGATAATTATATCATAATCAAAAATTAGTCCAAGAGAAAAGTATCAACCTGGGGGAATGAAAAGCTTTCCAATTAGAAATGCTAGGCAAATGCATTAACCATTTTGCACTAACCATAAGCACTGCCATTCTCAGTGTTGGAATTATAAGCCTCTGCAATATGTCTATCATTGCCATTTAGCTTGGCGATGCAATACAGTCATGGATAAAACAGTAATGGACAAGCTTTCAGGGTCACAAATTCCTCTTCAAATACTGGAAATTTTTGTTTACTCTAGACCACTTAACCAAGCTATAATTTGGGGGTTTAATGCCTCATGATTCACCAACACTGGGGAAGCCCACAAGAAATATAATTTTCAAAGAATTTCTTAAAAATGTGGGTGGAAAAATCCCTGTTTGCTGCACAAGAGGTCTTTGACTCTGCTGTGGATAAGCACAAAAATCAACAAGCAGCTGTCATACGTACCACACTGGAGTCACACTGAAAAGGTGCAGGCAGAGAGGTCTGGACAAGCAGAGCTGCAATGACACTCTAAGGTGTCAGTGTCCTTTTCCATAGCCTAAGCTATTAGTCACAACTTTGTAAGTCCTATTAAAGCAAAATGACACCATATTCACACACTAAATTCATAATTTTCATACCTTATTCCAAAGCAAACCAACAGAAGTAACATCCCAACTGAGTTACATCATCACGAACAGTACTGCAATGTGAAGTGCTTTGCATATTTTGCACTTTAGGAATAGACTTAGAATTAGATTTTGTTTCAAAAAGAAATTCTACTTCTATCCAGAAGTTCTTCACATGGGGACTCATGTCTCTAAGTAAAAAGAATGGAACAAAAGAAATGTAAATCTGGGGTCATCACTGATGCAGAAAGAAAAAGAAACCAAACAAACTAAAACAAATAAACACAACACCCAGCCCCTCAAAATAAAACATCACCATCAATGAAAAGTCTCCCTGGCTAAAAAAATGAAAGACTGTAAATCCTAGTTTGTATTTTGAGATTTAAAGAAAACTGGTAACCAAAACTAAATTGTACTACTGTTAATATATCAAAAGTAGAATTGCATTTGCATAGCAAATTATATTAAAAACAAGCGTAGGAGAATAATTAAATGCATGTATATTGAAAGCTGTCATTACCAATACTGCATTTTATCTGCAAGCCCATGATGTGCCCCAGTAACAGTTGATGCAAAACCTCTGCAGCAGTCACTCCTGTTTGTAGGACCAGTGATTGGCTATTTCAGAGTTATGATGGGTCACAGAGCAGACCCGGTTATAAGGAGTCACTGTTGCAAGGATCAAGGCTTTAGTGGTGTGCATGCAGACCCTGCAGCTGGCTTCAGTTGCTTATGCTGTAAATGCTTAATTTGCTAGTACAGGTACTGCCTACATCTGATGTTTGTCATCTGGGGTTTCTAGAGTTTTTACATGAGCAGGAATCCAGTACAACACAAAACTGAAAGCAGACCCATTCACAGAAAGTGTTGATTGACATGTTCCCCTGAGACAGGGATGAACTTGAGCTATAATGTCTGCATTAAGAAACTGTAATCAGATTATAAATGCGAACATTTAATTATGTCATTGAAACTAGTCCACATGGCAAAGTAGCCCAAAGTGGTTTTAAATGAGCAATCAGGATGTCCTTGTCAATTAGCAGTCCAAAGAAGTCTGCTAGTGATCATAACACTGTTGAGAGCTGGCAGATTACTGGATGTTGAGAAGGATAATACATCAGATTTAATTTTGATTGTAGAGGTGAAGCTAAAACCTTTCTGGATGTTATACACACAAAACCTCCAATCACTTTCAAAAAGCTTATGCCATCATTTCCCCAAGATGCAATACCTGCCCCTTAAAATAGTGCACCTCTTTCAGCACCATGATATCACCAAAACCTGATGTCTGATGAAGCACAGTGAAGACAAATAGGTATTTCTCAGGAAAATCTTAATTTCAATTTTAAATCAGATATTTTCCTGAAATTTTTCTAGATATATCGGACTGCTAAGTAAACTGTGGGCAAATATGCTTACATAAACTGTGGGCAAATATGCTTACATCCAGTGAATGAATTTGTTTGTAGCAAAAAGCATCTGGATTAAAAAAATGGTTTCTCTGTTCTTCCCTTGGTAGCTGATCATGTTTCCAGAAGAAGATAAAATCTTGCAAACCTTAAACTTGACTGTAAATTCTCACCACATGTTTAAGTCCTCAAAGGCAAGAGAGAGGCATATGTATCCATTTTACCTTTGCTTTCCTGAGACATACTGATAAAGTTAAAAAAAAATCATCTCCTTGACGTCAGGGTGGCACAAGATACTTATCTCTGTGCTAATGTGCTGCAAACTCAGAGAGCTACTGACACAGAACGAGGAGTGCACTGTGCTGCAGCTGTATGGTACTTTAGTACTTTTTCGTTTTAGTCATTTTGAGAGCATCATTTTTGCTTAAAGATACAGAAAAGTAAACTAACTGGAAACAAATGCATATTATACAAGATTTCAGAAACAGGAACACCACTTGCTTCTACTGTGTCTTTCAAAATGCCAAGCTCAAGGCCTGTTTCACTGCTTGCCCATCCTGTTCACCCTCAAAAACCTCCACGGGACACTACAGGATGATCAGGCTGCTACAACTAAGAAAAGGTCTCAAGTACAGCTGGTGCTTTACAGTACACTCCAGCATATGCCAATCTCCTGTGGGGCACCAGATCCCAGGGAAGCTCAGATATGCCCTGTCATGCATTTTCCAGCGATCTGATGCCAACAGGTAGGACCACATACGCTTTTTCCTGAAGAAGTTTGCACAAGAGTTTCAGTTTCATGAACAAGATGAAATGGAGCTGCTTACCAAGACAAATGGACAAACAGAACCAGGATCTGGGCTCCTCCAAACTAGCCCAAATACAGTATAACACAGGCTAAACATCAAATCACTTTTGTTATTGGTCTTGCTTTTATTATAGAGCAGAGATTTTGTTTCTCATCTCCTTATCTGATACTCCCGATGACAAAATCCCCTCAGTTATGTTAAAATTGTTTTCTGACATGTCATATCCAAAATAAGGTTTTATTAATAGCATGAAACATTTCACACTTTTCTCAAAAGTATTACAGATTATCCACAGAATGCAGCTTCAGATTTGAAGTTATGCCTGCATTTCCAAAGCATTTCTATTCATGATCTACATCCAATAATAATAAAAGAAGAGCCCTAAAAGACACAGTTTTTGCAAATATGTCTAGAAGATATTATTCAAAGCTGTTACTGCTTCAGAGGAACGTTTTTAGTTGTAAAATACAAAATACGGATTAACACAAAGTAGATAAACATATCATTTGCAGACCACAGAACACACAAACTGAAGCTGATGTTCACCTGACAAATTGGTTAGATGACAAAACACATTCAGTCTCTTAATTTCCCTGTTTGACATAAGATATGGATGTGCCTTTGAACATTCTTAAAAAGTCACCATATGCTGAGAAGTCAGTGTGGTTTTAGTTTGATGTAGATGCTGATGCATTGCAGATGGCAGCAGCAATGCCTCTGCCTGCATGACAAACAGAAGAGAATTTCACAGTATAGCAGGAGTGAATCAGAACTTCCAATAAAGAGGCCAGATTCTGCCAAAATCCATGGTCTCAGCACATGCAGGTGATTGCTTATGGGGGGAAAAGGGCAGTTTCAGACAAGTTTAAGGTAAAATTCTACTTTGATAAGCATCCACACTGTATTTAAGTTGTTCAGATCTTATACTGTTGGGATATTTTGTATCTATGACAATGTTACTGCTGACTAGAATGTTATGTTAAATGCAAAGGGATGCCCCTGCAGTTGCACATTAAAGTTACTTCCTATTACATGCAAATATATAGAATTTCTATTACATTATACTGGCCTCAGTCAAACTTTCTGCATAAAAGCTGCCCTGATGCTTCTACAAGCCTTCTTCTCTCCAGACAAAATAAAGCAGTTCTGCAAAGCTTGAGGTTACCTGAATAACTCAGGGATATTAGGGAAAAAAAAAGAAAAAAAAAGAAAAAAAAGAAAAAAAATGTTTTTCCTAAAAGCCAACAACTTCTAAGCTATGTTTATGTTGGAACAACATTGCTAAGACTCAGCAAGAGGCAAACATTCTGGGTTTATTTTTGTCCTTACTGAAAATCTATGCCTTGGAGTATTGTTTGCACAGACCTAGGCATCCACATTCATATTATTCACCAATCTTTCTACCACTGAATTTTCTCATCAGATCTCAGAATCTGTGCATAATCCTGAACCTAATACCTGGTTTAAGTCTTCCCACGTGGATCAAGGAGATAAGATTCCACTTCCTGACTGTAAACAACTGTATCTAAGGATCTGTAGGATCAAACCCCAAACATTTATACAATGTTGCTGATCTGTTTTCTTTCCAAAAAATACCTTGACTTTTGGCTTGTAAAGTGCCTGGTATATAGAAGAGGGCCCAAGTTTGCCATGACTATGGGTTTTATCTTTTTATCATATTTACAGGCAGTCCTCACTGTGATCTTTGTTACAGCTACACTTTGCTTTGCTTTCCCTAACTTTCCAAACCTAGGAACAAGACATTTGGGACATAGAATTTCTGAATCAAAATAGCAAATGTTTCAGAGTATGTTCTTTCACACCAAGGCAAAGTGAACCAAAATTTAATGTCTAACTATTTAGAGAGAATGGTTTAGAAAGATTTGCTCTCCATGGCTTGGAGGCAGATCCTGCTTCCAAACACCCTTAATGTGTCTATTTTATCAATCATACTTTAATCTTACTGCTCAGTTACTGCATAGCACATGGGGAAGACAAGTGAAACTCCTAGACTAGCATTAGAGAATCCAGGATCTAAACCCACTATAAGGGTCTGCCATACTGCTTCAGGGTTTCTTCTTCCATGCATCCACTACACTTCTGCTTTTCCTTCTTCAAATTAAAGAATGAAAGTGATTCAGTGAAAAAATGCCATGTAATGTCAGCTGAAGGCAGATCTGTACATTCCAAAGTGACTGTGTTTTACTTCTCATTTATTTAATATGGCAAATGCCAACTGGAGACATCATAAGCTGTCTGAAGCTCATCCTGCAAGTTCATTTCAGTTTTGCAGTTGGTTTTCTTCTGCTGGTACTCAAAAATACAGACAGATTATTGTCTGGTAGTTTTGCTTCTCTTCCCTCTGAATGCAGAGCAAAGTGCATCACCATTTGTTTACAAGCCAGCTGTGCTCCTATAAATCCACTCCTCAGATAGGCGTTAGCCAGAAGACACCCGGAATCTTATAGCAGTGGGATACTAAATTAAAAACCTATCCCCTAGTTCAGCAAAACACTTTCTTAAACAATATGAAACTTCTCTGCAAAGGCCTGTAAATACTCATGTTTCCCATAAAATTCAATCTGCTTTGGATCCAGTCCTAGACATTTGCTAGAAGGTGTCATTAAATAAAATGAGAGGAAAGCCAGGCCAATAATCTCTTGATTTCTTAGAAATCACTGATTGTTACATCTGTCTCATCAGATAATTGAACAGCAGTTACAGAGGGACTGCACATCACACCCACTACCCCACTCTCTGGCCCACTAGCTTTAAATGTAAGTACTCAGTCTATTTTAGTTCTCTCTTTCAATTACTGTTTCAATTATGCAGACAAGCTCATAACCTCAAGTTTACAGGTATTGGCATATGTTGCTTACACACACTGTGATTCAAAGTTTTGAACTGTAATGAAATAAAGCCAGAAATTCTAAGTGACTAAATTAAAAAAAATAATAAAGTGAGCTCTGGTAAACAGAATTAAAACAACCTCCTATAACAGCTGTGTATTAGCACTCACTTCCTTTGTGCACAGCTTTTGGGAAATATTTCACAAAATGTTTTCCATTTTATACAACAATGCATATTTGATGGCACGTATGGGATACAGCAGTTGATACATCATGTGTGTTTCTAACAAGCTGTGGTGGAGATCATTTTTGGTACAGAAAATAGATGCTACAAGACAACTGAGCAAACAGATTTGCAGGCTGAATGGTGAGGGAATTTATTCTGAGAGACTCATGTTCACTACAAATGTCCCATATTACCTTGGGCAAGCTAAATTCAGCTTCCCACTGAAGTACTAAATGTAAATTATGACAACATGATGCTTATGACTGCACAATCCTTTCTTGAATGCATATCAGTGATTCAGAAATTGTCCTCCAAAACTGATAAGAAATAGGACAGAGTTCAAGAGCGTTTGATGTAATGCAGCAGTGTTAGGGCTCCAGCAGCCTGAATGAATCTCATTAATGAAAAGTAGAAAGCGAATGATACATGCCCTGAATGTCCCAAGAATTAGGACTAAGAAATGAGCCACAAATATTTCTCTCAGTCACATTGGTTTTTGTTTTGGTTTGGTTTTTTTTTGTGGGTTTTTTTGTGGTGGTTTTTTTTTTTTTTTTTTTTTTGGTGTTTTTTTTTTGTTTGTTTTTTTTTTTAGGTCTTGATGTTGAAATTCAATAGTTTTTTATATTTTGCCAAAATCTGGAAGCCACAGCTGGGGATTATGTGTCTAACCACAGCCTCCTTGGACTGAAAAAGTAACCTGTGACTCTGTTTTATGCTCAAGTTGGAGAAAATTCTATACAAACAATGCATTCTAGCTAATTAAGGTGTTTCTTAATTTGCAGAGCAATAAGTAAGTACCTTTACAACTTCTAGTATACTTTCTCTTCACCTCTAATTTGTCAGGTGAATTAACAAACATGAATAGAGATGCTCTTCCTAGAGAATGAGCTCTGAGATCTATTCTCTCCTGTACAGGTATCTCAAGGGAGTCCCTCTGTTTCTACCTAAATTCTCTATTGGGGAAAAATGTAAGGATTTTGGCTGTTGCCTCATGATTTCTCAAAGTCCAGGAGCAAGCTCAGAGCTTCATTCTCACACAATGAATTAGTCTGCAAGTGGACAGTAAATCCAATGCATCCCAAATATGATCAGCCTTTGCATATGCACAGACCATATACAAAGGAGATTCTGGATGCCTAGAAGCCCCAGATATATGGCCTGTCTCATCCAGAATGGAGATGAGGAATATCTACAATGCACAAAGTTTGTCCAGATGGTCTAGTCACCATGCCCACCACAGAACTAGAAACTCTCACATACTTACAGCTCCTGAGCCCAAGCCCTCAGCCTCACCTCGCCTAGCAAAATTCTTCTGCCTGGATAGGAAAATGCAGTGCTTTCCCAAAGTAAAGGCTGAAGCCTCTTTTCAAGAGACATAAAGCACTTTCCACAGTATAAAATTACTACAAGTCTGAAAGGAAAGAGGTTCACAGTACTTCAAGCCAATTTGATTTGGGCCACAAATCAGGGTTCACTGCAATCAGCTCAGTTTAAGAAAAAATTTCCAACACTGAGAAATTAAAACCAGTGATGAACTGACCAGGTGACTCTTTTATCAACGAGTTTATGCCTCCTACAAACACACTGCAGTTCAGAGAGTACACTATGACAGTGCCAATCAGACATTGAGGAAGACTTGAGAACAGTTCAGCTGCTCACGGCGTCCTAGCAGATTTGCAGCCACGTTCAGCACTGCTCTTCCCTGCTCCAACATTGTGCCACATTTAAGGTCCTGGAGATGTTATAGTTATTCTCTGACAAAAAAAAACCCCAAAACCTAAAAAGTTAAAAGCATCTACTTTACTGAATTCGCTGTTTCTCAGGAAATACTAATTGAAAACTTCTTGCTCTGTGTTACAAATTGCAGCACAAATATTATGATTCTGTAAGTCAAACAAAATTAATATCCCTCTTTCCCTGCAGGAAATCCTAATAAATGCTACAAGGGTTTCCAGCTTTGCAGGAAGTGAAGCTGCTGGACTCTCATACTCTCATATTTGGCTTCAGTGGGAAACTCATTTTGCAACTCTATCAAATACCAGTTACATTCCTACAAGGAAAACAGTCCAGCTGCCAGTCAATAGGACATTCGACCTTGAAGAGAAACCTGAAAGGCACTTGTACAAAACAACAAGATCTGGTTACAGTTGCACTGTCACTGCCAATTCCATTAAAGCTTATCTTTAAAATGTAATGAGCTTTTTAAAAGTGGCCAACACTAAACCCATTTTACAGCAGCAGCCACAGTCTTGCTGCTGCTTTCGAGTGCCTTCCCATCACTTCCTTTCTATTTATATGAGAAATTACTTTATCTTATAACTTTGAATACAGTTAGCATGCTAAATACAAAACAATTTCTTGTCTCTAGGGAGAGTGGCCCAATTTCAGCAAGCATGAATCATGCATTCATTCTGCTTTCATAAAACCACCCCATCACCCTTGACCAGTGGACATTTGGAAGGTCACAGTTCAAAGGCACTTCTGTAAATTTTATTAAGCTACAAGAACTCTGCAGGGCAGCTTCAAGCTCTCCAAGGCATCTCACTTAGTGCCCTCGTTTTTCCTCCAGCAGCTCTTGTGAAGAAGTCCAGCTCTTCTTGCCTGCATGCCAGAGGACATCTTCTGGCTTTGGAAAGGCATCACTGAGCAGGTTACTCCAAAGCTCTTATGGAAGATGAATGAGTTTAGACAGACAACACTAAAAAAAAGAATGCTAACATGCACTTTTGATTTTCAGGACATACTACTATGGGAGTAGGTGAAGCCTTCATCGGATTCTCTATCAGTAGAAATTGATATTATTGGTAAATTCCATTTTTGCTTTGAGACTTTGGCTTAAACAATCAGTAAGCACAATTTTTAACATATGCTTTCATTTTAATTACCATTTATTAACAGAGCAAGATGATGAAGTTTGACACTCTACTATTTGTAACCTTAACTGTTTGTAATGAAAATGACCTTGTATCTCGAATGGTGCAGCTGCTTATTCCTAAATTCAAAAAAGGCTGAATGTAAAGTTGACTGAAGTTAACAGTAACCCTCCCAATGACTTAAGCCTACACTGCCCCTTAGAAACCAAACAGCAATGCTCAGGCAGGTTCTGCTGTTGCAAGCATTTTTCCCCCCTAGACACAAGCCAGGAAAAGCTGCTGGCAGCAGCATTCATGGAGTGAAAGGCATGTTCCACATCTCCTTCGAATAAATACTGCTGCACATTTTAACCTGGGCAAGTTACCAAACCTAAGAGGAATCTGCTGCATGTGTGCAATGAGCACCAAGTCACAGTGGTATGTGCACTGAAAATCCTCACAACTTGAGATGAAAAAAATTATTTTATTTTACCTCTCCCTTTGAACAACTATTTCTGTGTTTGAATGTAATTTACAAGCTTGTGAGCCACCACTGGCAGCCAATTCACTAGTGAGTATAAAGTAGCAGAAACGGCAGAACAAGCCTCACTGCATTAAGACTAGCAGTGAATTCCACTTGGAAAGTTTTCTGTAGAGTCACCTACCTGGAGCACATGGTCACATCTATCATTGCTTCTCGTGGCTTTCACACATCAAGCTACTGTATCTGCCAGGCACCAGGGGAAAAGAGTTGTTTTCAATTCTTCTTCCCAATATCCTCATCACTTCAAGTACTTTGGGATCCTCTTCAACAAACTGTGTGTCTCTCACCCAGAAACACCTGAACTAAATTGCTCTAGTACAAGTGTCTTTTACACTTCTGCAACCATTGTACAACACTTTTCCCTAAAAGAGTAGTGTCTGAAGGAGTTCAGACTTTATGCACATTCTACTACTGCAAATGACTTTCTCTTGCAGCAGGGTTTTTTTTTTTTTGCTAGGTTTTAAAGAGGTTCTCTCATAGAAAAATAAAATCCAAAACAATAGGAGATACAGTTTTTAGATTTTTTTTTCTTCCCCAGTAGTCAGATTTAGCACTTCAGCAAAGAATTTTGTTACTTTTCTCATTTAATGGCTAGATCTAGAACTCTTTATACAGTATTGCTGGAAAAAAGGGTCTTGCTTCTGCAATAACTGTGATCAAGGAACATGATTTACAGAGGCAGTTGTTTTATCACAAAAATTAGCTACAGACATAAGTGACAACATGAAGACATCAAATTCCCTGTGAGGTAGGAAATGGCTAAAAGGGAGAAGTTTGGGGCTTGGGTGGTGGTGGGGTTGTTTGGGGTTTTTGTTGTTGTTGTTTTTGTTGTATTTTTCTTCTTTGTTTATTGGATCAAGTAATCTGGCTGGGGATAGGAAAAACTGAGTTGCTAGAAGAAGGGCTATGAACATGAAAATCCCTGGACTTATTTCTCCCCTTTCCCCCCCACCTCTAATCATTAGGCACACTAAAACAGATTATCTCTGGCTCCAGACTCTGCCCTGCTTACCTGCTTAGACCACCTTGACAACAGAAATCCTTAATAATGTGGACACTTCCAAAAATAACAGGATTTGTCAGCTTAATCCATTCTCTCATTTATAATAATCACAAATAATGCAAATAATCATAGTTGAAATCACCTGCAGCTTTTACATCAAACCATCCAAATGAAAATTAAACAGAATTTAATAGTTTCCATAATCAATTTAACCACTAGGCAAAGTGACAAATCCATTAGCACAGCCAAAGAGAAAACGTTCAAGACATCTTGTCCAGGAGAACATAGCACATAACTATTTCAACACTGACTGAAATAACCTATTTTTTCCAATATTTAGAAACACAATGAAGTCTTAACTACATGTTTTATGAGGCTGAACAGAGCTAATCCATATGGACCTATAAAACAGACTTACCACGTTCTAAGCTAGACATACAGAACAGAATTCTCTAAGGTGTGGAGTCTTTTTTATATATAGACAACAGAGAAATGTACTGAAAATATGTTTCAGTTCTATGGGTCCACATGTTGAAAGAGGTTACATGTGCAAAAGAGAGCTGCAAAGTAGAAAACGTTGACATGCAGAAAACATTTGCATTAGCCTTATTTTCTTTGTCAGAACCATAGTCTTCTCAGTTCCTGCCTTAGTTTTGTGTTTGGCAGCTGCAGAACTATAAAAAGCTTTGCCATTTAAAACACTTTTAAAAGAACGATATTGTATTAGGCTGACAATACAGAAGTCATTTATCAAAATGTCACATTGTCTGGAGAGATGGATAGCAAGTGTCACCCTTGAGCCTCAAAGAGGAGGTTAAAAAATTAAAAACATGCTCATCATCTCCAATAGAGCACATTATAAACTGAAAGTAGTCAAGTTTGCTGTTGTGCTAAGCCTTCTATTGAAAGAGAGGGAATTTCAGCAGTGTTTATTCTTCCCCAAGCACCAAGGCCTGTCTGACCTGCTTACAACAGCTCTAAAGCTAAGTATGTCCCAAAAGAATTTATTTGAGTGAGTGCTACAATAGGCTGTTCAAGGTTTGGTAGCAGGTCAGTATTTCAGTGAGAAAAAGACAGAAAAATAAGCAACAGAGGAAAAGAAAGAAACAAAGCAAAACCCAAACCAACAACCAAACCTAAAAAAACAGCAGCAAAATCAGATTATCTATAGAACTGCATGTCACTTAATAAGAGAGAGGTAGAGGCAAGGCTCCTTCTGTGTAGGGCAGCATCCATCTTTCAGCTACAGGAGCCATGTGCATTGGCAGCTTCCCCATCAAACTCGAGGCCCAAACTCTGCCAGGGGCTTGGTGCTAGAAATGCCAGAGTGCTGCCTGCATGGGGCGACATGGTGGCAGAGGCTCTCTTTGAAGTGAAGAATGATTAAAACACCTAAAGTGCAGGAGAGCTGCCAAAAGGTATGTTTGCACATTATCTCCCAGCAGCCAGGCAAGTGAGGTGGGGCAGGAAGGTAGATCAGCATCAATTATAGCAAATCAGAGAAAGAAAACTATCTCAAAGCCCTGGAGGGGGCCTAAATGCTATAAAAAATTGTGACTGTCCCACCTTCAGCAAGGGGTATCAAGAGAGCACAATTATTCATTAAAGAACAACCTTTCCTTTCTCATCTCTGAATGCAGGTCAGTAACAGCACCAAGTGCTCTTCTGGAGGTGGCTGCTGCAGAAGCTGAAGAGGAATTCAATTTACATTCTCTTAATCCAAAATCAAGTCAAATGGAATTAGTTCTAGGTCCAGTTTTGTTCAGCAAATTCCAGATCTAACACACCAAACAAAAAACTCAGGAGTCAAAATCTGCCACACAGCATTACAAGGCTGCCAGACCCATCTCGAGCAGGTACCTTACTGCATGTCCAAACCACGTGAAAGCAAAACCGAGCCACAGACTATAGCTCTTCACTTCATCTCGGGGATCAGCACTGCCCCTCAGCACCTTCAGGTGAATCATCACCAATTCTGAGGAGCACCAATGACTCATCTCATCGTAGGGCAGCACACAGTCTCCAACGCCAGTGACATCCTTTGTCGTGCTACTTACGTGGGGCAAGGCTTGGAGTGTGCCAAGGTCAGTACACTGTTCACCCCACATACAGTATGTTCAGTGTTACTGCCAACATCCACAGTGTTTCCAAAATAATCAACTAGTAGATTACCCCATATTTCACTAGAGGCAAGGGATAGGAATGTGAACAAGCTGCAATATTCAGCACTAAATCCATTCTAACTGCAACAATATCAATTTTCATATTCTTCACCAATGAGTTTGTGTTATTTAAGTGCAAATTTTATTCAAGTGCCAGAAAAGCTTAGTCCATCCTATGAGGCCAGAGCTATATTCATTCTTGGCTCTGCCTTACTAAACATGTCTGATGTAAGGATTAATGCTTCTCCAAGATAAAGGGCATGATAAAAAAAAGCAGCATAAGCAGCTGCCAAACTGATGAATTTCCTCAACTTATAGGCAGCTTTAAACGTATTTTTACAACATTTTCAGAAAACAGAAAGAAGCATTTTGTTCCAAAACAGATTTATTTTTATTAAAATCTTACACTGAATGCAAGCATAAACTCAGCACTTATAAAAGCTGCCCAACCAATGCTTCCAAGACCTCTCAATCTCGTTTATAAAGGCTGAAGGGAAAACAAGGACAAACATATTTACTGGGTTAGTACAGTACAGAGGCAGGATCTGCATTGGCACCCCTCTCACCCTCACAGCAACAGACATTCTATGCACTTCCAAGCTTTCCCATGGGAGTGCTACTCCCAAAGCATTAGCAGCATCCCAAAGGGGAGAGTGACAGTGTTGGCAAGAGGTTATGCAGGCAGATAGGATGGCAGATGGCTCCTTGGTTTGGCTATGATAAGGGAGACAAACTGGCATCCAAGCTCAGGGAGCAAAGGGACTTTTGCAGGCTACTGCTAATACCAGAAGCACCAACAGATTTAGTTTGGGCTCAGTCTGCTGACCACACCATAATAACAAGTTCTTTGGCATCAAAACATTAGGAGGTGTCCTTGCCAAAGACAATCTGGACTCAGAAAAATATATGATTGACACTAACACCAAGCAAATAAAAGTGAAAGTCCACATGCCGGGATAATGGCCAAAACAAATCTAACTGAGCAATCATATTTCCAGAACACCACCACATTTTCCAAAATATTTGGCCAAAGCTCATCTTGTCAGAGTTTGTTTCTGATTGAAGTCATGGGGGATACATACACCTTGGCTTGACTAATGAAGTACAAACATGTATAGAGCCTCTCTGCTCTGGGCACCATTGAAGGCTCATCCCAATGCACAGTGCTCCAGCTCATTCACATTTCAACTCTAGAGTACTGTCTCAGGTTATGTAACCAAAAAAAACAGTGTATTCTATTTCTGTGGCAGTGTGTTAATTTAATCAGTTATGCTTTATATATTTTTGTACTCGTCTGGTTCTCTGTACCCCACCCCCCTGATTGTTCCTTTGTCTAACTCACATGTCTGCACCTGCACCTGTTATGCGGCATACGGTTAGCTGTCTGTTATTTTTTCCCGCCTTGGTGAAATCCCTCCTACCCTCTCCTGATTAGTTCAAGTTATGCTCTCCCACCCCCGGGTCCCCTAGCAACTTGCCCTGGTTGGCCAGCAGTGACTGACCACTCCCTTTGCCACCCCCGTCTCGCTCCGGACAAAAACCCACTGCACTCTCCTCCCCCCGAACAGTCCCGGGCTGAGGAGGTGTTTGTAATAAACCCTCTGTTCGTCTGGAATTTGTCTCCTCCTTTCGTTCCACTGCCTGTCGAATTACCATCACTCACGCGAGCCCCCGTTAGGACAAGAACCCACAGGAGTCAGCCCTGCCTGCGTTGCGTGCAGGCTGACCCTTGCCGACGTCTGTCGCGGTATTTGGGCTAGCTGGTGACGGAGCCCGTCGGCTCTCAGTGAGCATCTCGACATATTTCATCTGTTGAAACCAGTTGGGGAGATGTGGGTTTTTTTCCTTTATCTCTTGTTACTCCAGGGGGAGGAGGGTGAATGCCTTCTGATAATAGGCCAGCTGTCAAAACCAGGTGGGGCAGTGTTTCTTATCTCTTTCATCAACTTCGTCCACCCTCCAGGGGATATCTTCTGTTAATGGGCCATTAAGGCTCACCAATGACATGACACATTACACCATCCCATTGTGAAATGCACCACCCAGTGCAGGGGGAGACAACCTTTTCTACCAGGATAAAAACTGAGATGTAGGAACATCAAGCATCCTCTTTTCCACTGGATTCTCAGAGGAAGACCGGACTCATCTCACCACCACTTCAGGATCATCTCTACTCCAACAGAATGACATCTGTCGCTCCAGGAGGACTTACTGGACTGCTTCCAACACCCTGGCTGACAGGGTGTCAGGTTGTATTCCTGACTCCGTCAGGGTTTTCTAGGACTTTTGTTTGTTTGGTTGCTTGTTTTTTTGTATTACTGCATTTGCATTTTTAATATTCCTAGTATAGAACTGTTACTTCTGCTCCCATATTTTTGCCTGAAAGCTCCTAGTTGCAAAGTTAATAATTTGTAATAATTTGGAGGGAGGGGGTTTTATATTCTCCATTCCAAGGGAAACGCTAGTTTTCCCTGACAGATACCTGTCTTTCCAAACCAAGACAAGTATTTAGAACCTTTAGAACCTTAGATTTGACAAGGCGTCATCTCTCAGCTATAGTTTTACTTGGGTCTAAAGTAAACTTGCAGGGTTTGGCTATGAAAGTGTCTTGTTTGATATCCCTAGAAACACAGTGGTACCATCAGGTCAGTCCATGTACATGAGCATCCTGTGTCCTGCAGCATCCACAAGCCTTAACAAGAGTAAATAACACAGGTTAATAGGATACTCTTCCACCTTTTCATAATTTTCAGTTTAGGGACTTTCTAAGCCAGATGGTGGTTGGTTTTTTTTTTTGTTTTGTTTTGTTTTGTTTTGTTTTTTTAGTATTTAGTAACCCCCAGTGGATTTTTTCCCCCTAAATTAACTTGTCCAGTCTAAAATTTGTCCCCCAAAATTTGCTCAAACACTGACAGGCTCCTGAAAAAATATGAAGGGAACCTCTAAACTCTGCCCACCTCATATTCTTCCTTTGCAAAACACAAACAGATGGCAAATTAACAAATGCTGGAAGGCACACACTTTAAGCCCTGTGCATCACTCAGTTATGTGTCTATCTTGACCTAAAGCTAGCCAACTGAAAACTCCAGCTGCAATAAAACCTCCAGTTGTAAGAACATAACCTTGTGGATTAAGAGAGATTCACTACTTTAAAAACAGAATTCTACCTCAATTTGATCTTGTCAACTAATTTCAGACACACTGTTCTTGTGCTCATTATTACTAAGTTTTTAAAATTCCACTCATTTGACAAATCCACCTAACTTTAGCCCTGTTTCACCACAGCTGCCAAGTGCAGCCGTGTGCAAGATCATACAATTTGATTCTCAGCTGCAGTGGCAAATTACTGACACTGTTCAAAGAACTCTCAGTTAGCTCAGTTTCAATCCCTGCAAAGCTGAAGGACAAACAAGCTTTCTGCATTTTAATCGTGTATACCACAGTACATTCAAAAAATGCTGCAGAAACCTACAGCAATTCTTCAAGGTTTGATTATTACAAATCCAGATTAGTAATTTTGTTTTGTTGGGGATTTTTTTTGTTGGTAATTCATTATGACATTCCATGAAAAACAATGCATGGAGAACATGCATGCGTATCAGAAGAGTAGAGAGTATTATCCAAACGTACTCAGAAACCACAAAGTCAGATCCCTGCACTGCACTTGCAAGAAAGTTTAATGGATTATCTCAACCCTTCAAATAGGGCAATATCCTGCCACTCTGAAAACAAACTGTGACCTCCAGTGCTGCATCTGTTTGTGATGGCAGATCTCCAAGCAGGCATGATTTATCTCAAAATTAGAACTTCCAGAAAAATGCAAGAAGTGTCATCAACCTTCCAGTCAGATCTCATGAGCAACGTTACAGTCAATTTTGGACACACTTCACATGCTTTGTAGATTTCGCTGAAAACCTTCTCAAAAAGAATTTTTAAAATTATTATTATTATTATTATTATTATTATTGTATCCTTAACACTTCCACAGATTTTTGAGTCCCTGCAGGTGTGTGGTCAAACTTGGAATTGTCCAGCTCAGCCTGTGTTTGTTCAAATACAGAAAAGGCATACAAATTTGACAGAGTCCCTGGAAAAACGGGGAATCATAAAAGGCCCATCTGAGATCAGCTGCACAAATCGTAAGAACTGACAGCAGTGTCAGAGAGAACACAACATGGCCTTGACCACACCAAACAAAAGGAAGCTTTTGATAAAGAAGGGAGTGGGTAAGGGAAGCCCCATCTTTCCTCCCAGGAAAGCACTGAATTAGTTTTTTACAAGGCTGAGGCCCCACCGTAGAACATACTTATTTCTCAGCAGTTTTGATTGGATCACCACAGAACACTCTTACTGGTGCTCTGTGGTTATCTGATATTGTTAACATTTTTAGGTTTTCCAATTTTCTGGCATTCAAGGTCTGGAAAAGAACTTCTTCATGAAGCATTTCATAAAAACACATGACAAGTTCTTCTTCACCCTCTTGTTATTTCTGAGACTCTTTAGACTCTTTAGTCAACTAAGAACAAATGCATTTGCTTTCAAAGCTGCAAGTACCTCTCACTAGAACGCTGATGTTACCAAAGTCCTGCCCTTGGACTAAATGTGGACTGTCACAATTCACAACACAAGGAAGAACAGTATTTGAATATTACCACAGCAAGAAATGTAGCACATAGTAAACAAAGACCAAAGGGAAGAAACAACTGCAAATTTATTAAATCCATAACTAGTTTTTGGATTTGTTTTTCTTCTTCTTCTCAGGCAGCTTTGGACACCAGGGAAACTTCTCAGAGGACAGCCTGGTTTTACTTTTACTAATATATAGAATATTACAGAGGACCTGCCAGCAGCGGATTTTGAGTCTGCTTCTTCTTCAAAACACCTTCAACCTAGTAAGCAAGCAAAGACTTGGATCAATAACCTCAGACTGCAAATCTGTCTGCAATTCTGCTGAAGGGACAGTGTTCTTCATTGAATAAATACCACACACTTCACAGCTTCAGACTGACAGCTCAAACTTCATCCAAAAGCTATAAAACAGCCAGGGTATTGAATAAAGCAGCAAAATATTTGCTGACCAAAGTCTCATTGCTGAACATTTTTTACAGAGGTTCTTGGAGAGATGTAAGGACTGTTCCCTGCAGAGCTACTTGCAATCAGTTAAAAATTTAGAATAAAGTGAGATCCACTGCAGAAAAACAGCAATAGCCCCATGCCTGTATTTAGTTACCAAAGGGGTAAAGAGCAATTGCTATGTGAGGAGAGTACAACAGCTGAAAACCTACCTAAATTAGGGATCCCTAATTTTGATTTACACCACTGCGGCTCAGCAGACCAAAGGGCCACCGACACACGAACTGCCTGAAACATACCTTTTCAGCTGGACACAGGTAATTCTTCAGAGGCTACAATTAACTGTTAAGAGCCACAGAACAGAACAGACGAACAGAAGCCTGTTTAGAAAGGTCTGGAAGGAGGTCTTGAGTGTTTAGTAATGATGGGTTACCTAGGTGCACCCACAGGCAGTCCTTATCTCTCACTACCGATGTTTGCCATCTCTGTCTCGACTTGGATGCTCTGCAGGTGGTTATCTCAGTGACAGAAAGGTCTGCACTGACTGAGGAACATAACAAACAGCAAATGCCCAGGCTGGCGACCAGCTGGGAGACTTCTCATGGCCAATTAAACACAGCACAGTACAGTACTTTATTTCCTCTAACAGGAACAGTTTTCTGCCCTTCTCACTACATGGACAAAAATTCCATTTACATGTCAAGAAAAATACTTTATTTCACTGGGAGGAGAGAAAACACTTAAGAAAACCCTCAGTTCTGAAAATTATAAAACAAGCCATTAAAAATCTACTCTTGCATCAGCCAGATTCAACTGTTTGTGTGTTATTATTACATTACACAGAGGAAAGGTCAAAGTATTAATTTTTCGGTTCAAATCAATATGTGGAAGAAAACTAGAAATATTAGCTATGACACTCCTTGTAATTATCATGAAGCACCAATCAAAATGCTGGCAAATTACTGTTATTTATGACCTAGGTGGCATTCCCTTTTCTTTCAGCCTTACAGACAGGCACTGCATAATGATTCAGATCAGACTGCCTACAAAGTTGTTGCATATTCAGTAATATTCAGTGTCATTGCATGCCTTGGTCCTTTAGGATTCATCTCTGTGGATGCTGAAGTAGTACCAGAAGATGCAGCTCAGCGTACAGCATCCTACACAAAGCAAAAGTGGTCATCCAAAGGGTCTCCAGTCTGGAAGATGACATAGGAAGCTCATGGGCTGGATAACTGTGTACCAAGCATATGACAAACAGTCACAGCCCAATCAATCAATCAATCAATTCAATACCATGTTTAAAACCTGCTCATTTTAAGTAAATAATGCACTTGTAGTTACTTCTAGTAATAGTAACACAAGAACCTAGAACCCCGTATTCTTGAGTCTGACATATTTGATCTCAAAATTGGCACCCAGATTATTTTTTTCCCTTCAAATTACAGAAAGGCATAGAAAAGCAGTGTAGAGTTGTGGGGTCTCACTTCACATGCTTTGTAGATTTTGCTGAAAACTTTCTCAAAAAGAATTTTTAAAATTCTTATTACTATAACTGTATTGTTAATGCTTCCACAGTATTGAGGATAAATAAACCTTCAGCCTGGCAAGATGTTGCTTTGGTAGCGGAGCACACGCAGCCATGGGTATGCTGTGAAAGGAAGACTGAAAACAAGAACAGCCACACATACTTACTTGTTTCATCATGAAGGTGTGAAGGACCCGTTTCACTGCTACATGCGTAAAACAATATACACCTATAAATAACCCAGGTTATTTATATATATGAACAACCCAGGTTGCAGTTTTGGACCTTACAGAGAAGCCATGCTTTCTCCATTCCAGTTTTTTGTTCTTTCAGGCAAACAGCTTCAGTTCCAGGCAAAGGCACTTCTGCCCTGCCCAGGCTCTCCCAGTGCCACTGCGGCATGAGATCGGTCAGAGGGGAGGCAGGTGCCCTACCCCATAGCAGGCTGCAGTACCGAGCCAGCAGCTGCACACCCATCACACTCCCCGTGCTCCGGTCAGGTCCCCATCCCCAGCACGTCCCCGCTTTGGGAGCGGAGCCGCTCCCGGGGACGCTGCCACGGCCCCCGCCCACCGCGACACCTGCGATCCAGGCCCTTCCCCACGGGCCGCACGCCCCCGCAACCCTCCCGCCAAAGGCACCCACCTTGTTGAGGTGCGGGTTCCTGGTGATGTCGTAGCCCCGCTTCTTGATGGCCGGGGCGCGGCCGGGGCCGGCCGGGGCGCTGCGGGCCCGGCTGACGGCGAGCAGGAGCGGCCCCCGGCCGGCCCCCACGGCCCGCAGCAGGCGGCGGCCGCAGACCCCGCCGCAGCCCGGCACCATCGCCGCGCCGGTCCTGCCGAGGGAGCGGCGCTGGGCGGGCCCGGCCCGGCCCACGCGTGCCCTCCCAGGTGTGCCCGGCGCGGCGGAGCCGCCGAAGCGAAAGCAAACCCGGGAAGCAGATCCCGCCGCAAGCCCGCGGCGGCCGCCCCTCCTCCGCTACCTGCGAGCGCTCGACCGGCGGCGCAGCGGACGGGAGCGGGCCCGCCCCCGCCGGGGACAGCGACACGCCCGGCCCGGAGCGGCGGAGGCAGCGGGGCTGCCGGGCAGGGCACCGCACCCTCGCCCCTCCGTACCCGCAGCGATGGAGGGCGGCGGGTGGGCTGCGGCGCCCGGGGAGCCTGGACCAGAACACGGAGCAGGACAGCGGAGGAGTTCCGCTCAGTTCTGCTCCGAGGAGTTGTTAGTGCGTAAGGAGCATCTTCAAAGAACTTTTCAGTCCGGGAGTGTGATCAGCCGTGGTTGGTTAGGCATTTCAAGCCGCATATAATCTATAAATTCCCTATGTGAAATTTATATACACCGTATATTGTACATATAATGTATTTACTGTGTATGTAGCTAGTGTACATAACTTGTATTTCTTTATGTTGTAATTATATATTTACTGAAGAAGGCAGGTCCCTGCAGTCCTTTTTTTTTTTTTTTTTTTTTTTTAAATATTTTTAAATATATAAATGAACTCTTTTATCCTTTAAAATGGCGAAAACATCATCGCCACTACCACTACCATCACCACAACCACATATGTGGAAAAAACAGTGCTCTGATAACCCCCTAAAACAGAGGAAGATTAGTGTTCAGTTTCACCTTACGAGCAACACTGCTTCTGTACCTGCAACCCTCTCATGGTCATGTCTGCTTTGCTAGAGGGACACTCTCCAGCTTATCCTTCCATTAGTGTTGCTGTCTGCAGGTGTATGTTAATATGCTTTAATATTTCTGTGGATAAATGATACAGTTCCTGCAGAAAAGACTAGACTACAGAGCAAAAGACAACCGGATGGATATGGTTGTTTTCCCTTGCCTTGCCTCTAGGCACTCAATAGAACAGACTGTTGCAATTTGATTCCACAACCTTATGATTTCTCCCTAAAGAGCACAGGTCTTTGTGCATTGTTCTCAGTGCATTCAGTATATTTACACCTCTGCTGTAGGCAGATTATCTTCAAGCCACATACTTGAGGACTGTGGCAACTTAATAACTACTACAACTATGCGTGGGTGGTAGAAGACTCCTGGAAGCAGGGTTGTTTGTCTGGTCTTTGGGTCTTTCCCTGAAAATTTGGAGACCCAGACAGTGCAGAAAAGGAGTATGTGCATCACTGAGGCCAGGATATGATCAGGGAGATTGTTAGTGCATAGAAGACACAAGAAGAAATATACCACTAGTCTTACTTTTTTTTTTGGTGTAGCTATAAACTGGAAAAATCTGGAGATTTTGATCTCCTCAGGAGCGATCTGCATAAAAGCCAAGTCAATACCATGCCAGCTTGCCAAAGCTTTCTTCCTCCCACCAGGCAGTTGGTACACCAGGCACCGTGTTGGTACTCTGAGATATTCGTGGCCTCCCCTGGACTTGCTCCAACAGGTCCACATCCTTCTTATGTTGGGGGCCTAGAACTGGATGCAGCACTCTGGGTGAGGTCTCATGAGAGTGGAGTAAAGGGGGAGAATCCCTTCCTTGACCAGCTGGTCACACCACTTCTGATGCAGCCCTGGGAACGTAGGCAGGGGAATGGAGAAATGATTTGCCTCGGGACACACAACAGGTCAAATGGCAATGGTGGGAATTCCTACACAGCCCTTCTACGATGGATTGGCAAAAAGTGCAAATTGGGGAGTAAGGGAAGTGCTGTATCTGTAGTGTCTCATTTCTAAATGGGCTGCAGAAATGCCTGCATATGTGATCTCCCATGATCGACTGCTGAGGTTATTGGACAGGGCTATTTTTAACACGTGCACAGGACTATAAGTGTTTTTGGCTCATGCACACACTGCCACAAGAAGATATATACATGTATGTATGCTTTTGACTTTATTGTTGCTGTGTGGACTCTTCTGCATACTTTATTTCCTTAATTTTAAAATTTTAGCTTATGTGCTTCTCAGAGCAGGATTGTATTATATATATACAACTGTAAAAATAAATTTTTCTCTGCAGCCACAAATTGTCTCCCTACTTTTGTGCAGCCACTAAATAGTGCCTTGCAGGGGCCATCTCATCTTTTACCTCCTATTGGCTGACAGTAGCCATCAAACTGACTTTTTTATCCTAGTGAGAAATACAAATGCTGGGCCTCTAAAATTTACCTGGCACTGCAAAATAAAGCTTGAATCTGATTTAGATTCATTATCTCCAAGCTGCAGAGTGGTTGCTGTCAGATGCACTTGAATGTACTTCATCTAATGTGCAAACCTCTCTTGAATGCAAATTGAATAAAAGGGATGATGAAATTCTTGATTAAAAAACTAGAAAGAACATTACAAAAAAAGCCATAAAAGCAAAGAAATGCACACTTATATTCATCATTGAGGTCTTAGGATTTTTAAGCTATTTTTCAGTGGCAGGAAGGAAACAATGGTTTGTTGAATGGGATTCCATATACACTTGGGGATTTGAGAGTTGCTACAGAATGCAATTGAACTTACAAAGCATGTTACAAGACCCAATTTATTCCTCCAGTAATTTAAGAAACCTCTTTGTGCTGTGGCCTTGCATTTAACATTTTGGCATCTAAGGGAATGCAAATAAAATACTCTTTAAGCTTACCAGAAAATGAATCTCTGACATATAAAGCAGAATTGTATAGTGTCTATTCTTCTACAGCATTATCTTTCCTCTCACAAAATGAATTGAACTGCAGTTATAAACTTTCATTGTAGTGATTTTCAAATCAGATACCTTGAGAATTCCTGGCATTGTGCAGCCATGTGTCCCCTGGTTTATTAGTTTTTGCACAGACTATATACTATTCAGACTGTTAATTTAAGTTTATTGTGACATGAGAAGCCTAACACAACAGGAGTAATGAGTTTTGGTTGAGACCCCTCTCTACAACAAATAGTGGCTAGAAAAACTGTAAGTGCTGGAGAAGAGTCCAGAGCCAACTGATTCACAGACAGAATCATGGAGTCATGTAGATTTGAAAAGATCTAAAATCATCGGGTTCCAACTTTAACCTAACACTGCCAAGTCCACCACTAAACCATGTCACTACACACCACATCTTTGTGACTTTCAAATACCTTCAGGGATGGTGAATGAACCACTTCCCTGGGCAGCCTATTCCAGTGCTTGGTCATCTTTTGGTGGAGAATTATTTTCCTAATTTCTAGTTTGAACTCCCCTGGTGCAACTTGAGGCTGTTTCCTCTGGTCCTGCCACTTGTTACTTGGTAGGAGACCGACCTTACCTCACTTCAGCCTCCTTTCAGGCAGTTGTAAAGAACAATAAGGTCCCCCCTGAGCCTCATTTTCTCCAGGCTAAACAACCCCAGCTCTCTCAGCCACTCCTCATCAGACCTGTGCTCCAGACCCTTTCCCAGCTCCATTTCCCTTTTCCAGCCACACCTCAGCCCCTCAATGTCTTTCTGGTAGTGAGGGGCCCAAAACTAAACACAGGATTTGAGGTGAAGCCTCACCAGTGCCAAGTTCTTGTTGTGCCAAGGAGAACAATCACTGCCTTGGTCCTGCTAAGATTTGAAGACATCACAGGGATCATTAAGCCAAGCTTCCCCAAGTGCAAGCAAATATATACTTGATGTTTAATTCACAAGGATTCACAAAAGTCTGTTTTGGATGCAGCAGCCACGGAACCCTTCTGTTCACCTCTAATGAACACAAGATTCAATGTTACGGACAGAATGCCACAGATGATCGCATGCTGCCATAAAATCACAGATCCCTGCAATGGGAGAACAAGCCTCTCTGGTCTTAAAAATTCTTATTACTGCAACCTGTACCATGCAGTAAAGTTCAAAGTTTTTTAAAAATATAAATAGAGTTAATGCCTCTGTGCTAACTCCATATTATCTCATACACATTACTGGAGGGACATGCAGAGGATTCTTGTTCATGGTCACATAGTCAGACAGTGATGGAGCTGGGAACAGGAACCATATATCCTGGCTATCAGTCCCTTGCTTACTCTGTCTTCTACCACTAGGCTGCCTTTGTCACAGCTTACTTCCTTGGTGTATGCTCTCACGGTGTTATTCTACAGCAGTGTGAGACTTCACTGTCATCCAGACAAAAAACCTCTGCAGTTATGCAATTAAGGTCTTAACCAGACTCTTGGACCTCTTTCTTGGCTTTGGCTAATTTTAAGTGATACTGATGATGGTTCATACTTACACCTCTTAAAATGAATAATGAGGATGGAAATAAACATACTTTAGTCAATAAATTCTCCCTTCCTCTCTAATACGAATGCTGTCTTTTTGTTGTCGTTGTTTTACTTCCATCTTACTATCTATGTCCTAAGCAGTGCAGTAACCCTGTAAGCACATGCATGATCCTCAGTGTCCAAAATTTTGAAAAGGACAGAACAGCCAAGACAATGCACTGTTAAACATCTCAACCAATTTATAGTGATATATAAGCATTTAATGTCAATTTATTTTAAAAATATTTTTTTCATTTGCATGGGCTTCAAGCTTCTTGCCATAAAAGGTGATAATTGCAAGGGTGATCCTACGAGATGGCTTTTAAAGGTTCCTTCCAATTCAAGCTGTTCTATCATTTTATAATTCTATTTATTTCAGGTCATGTTCTGCCATTCCTAAGTCTTCCAGGGCAGTACGAGTCTATATGATGAAAGGACAAAACTGTGTGCAAAGTTTTGAATTAGAGAAGATAGTTTTACTTCATAGGAGTATTCACTGGGGTCTTTGACAATGGGATTTTAAAGTGTTTTCATTGTGTGTGTGAAAAGGCAAGGTTTAAAAATAGCTATTTTTGAACATTGCAAAATCAGGAAATAATACCAGGTTGTGTATAAGTGAACATTCTGAAAATGATTTCAGAGCCAGGCAAACCTGGGTATCATTAAAAAAAAATCATGAAGAAACCTGTATGCCTACATGAAAAGCATTCTTCACTCATCTTCTACAACCAAACAGTTGTCATCCCTTCAGTTTTTGGATCTCATTCCTAGAAGACAAGGCTTACTAATGCTAGGTGGAGCACTCTCCATGTGCTATATTTATATAATGCTCTTTATACTTATCCCTATCCCAAAGGATATCTTCCTCAGCAGGCAAGTCTCCAACAAGAACTGTAGTAAGAGTAAGGACTGGAAGAATTCATCTGTTGAAGATTTCTCGGGCCCTTGGAGAAACTGGTGCTGGTGTGCTACAAGATCCCCTTGGAAATCTGCTTTAACTTGACTGGCCTCTGTACAATTGTATTAGCTCTGCCATTAACAATCAGGAGCTACCAAGTGAAACTGCAGCCATAGTCTCCTGGTGAAGCCATCTCGTTTGTGCTGTATCCAACAGCATGCCTCCTTTAAACTCTTCGGGAGGGGGAAACACCGGCACAAAATTTCCGAGCGATAACCAGTGCACAGAGGGCAGCAGCCTCGCACTGACCTCTGCTGTGCCTCCAGTTATGCACAACAGAGCTCTTCAGAGCTCTACTGATGAAGTACAGGACTGATAAGCAAAGTAAATGGCTGAAAGTGAGAAGTAGCTCAAAAGGTCAGCTGCAGAACAGGTACAGATGTACTCAGCTGCTGGCACTCTCTCCTACCTGGAGCTGAGCTCTCAGTCTTACTGCCATTTAAGAAAAATATGCATAAAGTCAGTTTTTCAAAGTCCTATGCAATGATAAAATACTCTTTTTAAAAAAACCAACAGGCTTCAAATCATGTGGCATAAAAACATGTTCTGTACATAATTAAAGCAGAAATGTTTGCCGCTTTTCTCATTAAGTGCGGCATTTCAAAGGTTTTCAAAACTTTTATCTGTTCATCAAGCCTTCAGTTAATTCTCTAACCTCCAACATAATCTTCCAAAAAGCCTTTGGGTCTGATTTTAGGAGATTTTGAGTCTCTTATGCATCTTAAAATAAATGAGAGCTAGCATTTTTGAAGTCAGTGGGCCTATATTTTTCACTGATATAATTCAGGATAGCTTTTTTTGACATTTCTCTTATTTGCACACTAGCAGAAGCTTAGCAGCCTTGTATCACTGATCTTATGTCTTAATTCCAAACAAACAGCATTTCTCCTGCGTGCTTGTAGTTAGAAGTATCTATTTATTGCAGAGACACGAAAATCAGAAAGTAGGAAATGAACACTTTACAAGGCCATTTAATAAGAGTACAGGAAAACTTGCATTGCTAAAAGTAAATTATTTTTGATAGTTCACTGAGAAAAATCTCTCAGATACGCTGCTGAGAAGATCTGACAGTTTGGGTAATACACTTTATTTCATGGAACCTGCATGCATGAGAGCTGTAGAGAGGAATTTTAATCAGCGTGTTAATTTTCTAATCAAAACTGCTGCCCATCATTACAAACAGTGGCTCGCCAAGCTCCAGCTGAAGCCCAGCTTTGCACTGAGGCTGCTGGGAGCTGGGCAGACATGTGCTCCTGCTGACTCTGCTCTGAGAAATCAACTTCTGGCAAAGGAGGTGGACAACACCAGCTGGCTCTGCTGGTGTTGTAAACTTCTGCAGCACAAGTTGCCAACCCTGTGTGTCAGAGAGGGGTGGTGTTGTTTTCGGTTTGGGCTTTTTTCTTTTTTTTTTTTTTTTTAAGATGAGGGAGAAGACAGCAATTATAACATTGAACCAGGCAGAAATGAGTTTGGGTTGGGTTTTCTTTGCAAATAGACATTCTCAGTCACAGTGGGGAATTGTGACATTGCAAAGGGGATGAATGAATTAGTTGGCAAAGTAAGAAGAGTCTCTACTTGTAGATGTAATGTGCAAATGCTTCCAGCACATCCATACAGGCTATTGAATCCATACAGAAGTCTAGGAGGCTTCCAAAAGTTTTTTAACCCATGGAAAATGTCACATGTGAAAGTTAATGCTTTATGAATTGCCATTTAATACAAGGGGAAAACACAGATCATTGTAATGGTGAACGTAATTTATGCCATAATGAATATTAAATGATGAACTAATTTGTGTTGCTTCTAGATTAAGAGGGAAGGATATAGCAAGCCACAGGCCCATCCCTAGGGAGCTCAGGCTAACTCCACTAACATGTACTGGCATGTGCCATGATGATGAATAAGCTCGTTCTCTAGGGCTGAGTGGAGACAATCCATCACTGATACAGAGTAATCTGCAAGCAGCAAAGATTGCAATGAGCCATTTAGAAGTGAGGAGATGCTTCCTAGGAATTACAAAAGGCAATTTGATAACAAAATAACTTCATGTCCAAAGCTCATATCAAAATTGATGTAAAACTCTCTCTGTTTCCCAACATCACCAGACACAGCAGTGGAAAGAATTGGAGGGGAGAAAGGTAGAGACATTCCAAGACCAAAGTGCACACACAAATTATAGATAATCTCTAAAATCTGAAGACCTGATGAAATCTGGACATTTCCACAGGGTACATCATGCACCTAGCAGTAGTGTGTGGGTGGGCAGTATGCAATAGTGCATATTTCACTGAAATGGAGCTGTGAATGTCAACATGGACAACGCCTAAGAACCCTCACTTTTCTCACTACAGCAGAATATGTATGAGTCCAGTGCAAGGAGCAGCTGAGGGTTAGTGAGACAGATTCTCAAAACTGAATCACCAGAATAATGAAGAGGAAACGGATATCATCTTTTTATCACAAGACGAACTATCACTTGCATGAGTGTCAAATTGCCAATGCGGTGTAATAAAAAATTGTATAACACAACAAAATGAATGAAGGGCCTTTGAAGCCCAAAATTATACAAAATGCTCCTAAGACATTAGATGGTGCTTAGCTGCTGAAACCAGCAGGGATAGAATAAGATACGTGAGCAGAGTCTAATCTTGAGCAAACAGAGAAAGCTATCACCAGAGGCCACTTTCTCCCATCCTGAGATAAGCACCTAAGAGGCTGTGAATCATCGGCTGGGAAGTGCCTGACTCCTCTCATCCTAAAGAATGGAGGTGTATCTTCAAGCTGCTGTCTAATATTTAAACAGGCAAAACAAACTAGGATTAACCCTTAAATCCACCTGTACTGAGCCCAGTTTGTATGCCTTGTTCACTACAGTTTATAAACTGACTATAAACAGTTTATAAACAATTATTTCCCTCTCATTGAAGCTGGCTGCCTCCATTACTGTGTCTTCACACCAGTATTTCCTGGAAAAAGCTAAACTCTTCCAGCAGTGAGAGAAGGGTCTCTGCTGACAGCTGACTCCTGGTTAGACGGTGTAGCAGTAGCAGTGAGATCTTGATAACTGAAGGATTAAATCTGAAAACAAAGGTCTATGTCTGTGCTGGAAGGAGGGTGGAAGAGAAGATGAAATACAGAAGCACAATCGCTTTGGAGTACTAAATGTGCTGGAGTTTCTGGTACGACAGTCTGTGTACCAACAGCCATAATTAAAGTGCAGATGTGTCCTTGCAGCCTGCCAGGCTTCTCCCCGGTCCCAGTACAGGCAGATACAGAGACCTTCCCCTTCCCACTCGCATTCTCTGAAACCTGGATGCTTATTGACACTTGGCTGTGTTTCAGAGCCTGTGTGAGTCACCGAGCAAGGGTTTATTACTCATCGCTGAGCAATAGCTCAGGAATGAGGAGCTCCGGGGGGGTTCATGTGTCGGTGGTCACTGTGGATGTGATGTTAAATAGGGCAGGTTTGCCTGGGAACCCTTGGAGTCATCCCTGGGGACCCTGCGAGTCATCCCTCTTTCCTCTTTATTTATTTATTTAGTTAGCTAGTTTGCAACAGGGTTCAGGGACAGGGTGTTCCTGCTTTCTGGGTTATTTTGTTACCCGAGGGTGAGCAAGAAGACAAACTGTGCAAGAAAATGGATTTTATTCATTGTGGGAAAGTCAGTGTATACGGGGTAAAAAAATGTGTTCCACATTCTCTCCACATGATGAATTTAAGATTCATGTGGAGATAAACCAAAAATACCCATGAAACAGCTTTGGTTTTTGCATTTCATTTCCACAGGAGATTCCCAGAGTTGTTTGTTTGAAATAAACAACATAAAAGGAGACCCTCTGCCCACTCTCTGATGTGAAGCAATTAATGGCTGGATCAGCATTTCCACTCTTAATTCTGCTTTTCATATGGTTTGTTTTAAAAATTTGCTCCAGTCATGAACTTACCGTGTCATAATACTTTGCATTTAGAAAAGTCTTTCATCTGAACAGCACAAAGTGCTTTGAAAATGTTAGTCAGTTAGTATTCACACTAGCATGGGAAGTAAAGGCTTTTTTTTCCAAGAGAAACTGAGGCATTTGGGGTCAGACACCCTGGTGACATTTTGTATGGTGATATGACGGGGTCTCAGAAACCCAGATTTCTGTTCATTAACTCTGATAATCACTTGAATCCATCACTCTTTTGATGTTCTACTTAAAAATAATCTTTTTCATTTTCACACTAAGAAAAAATTTTAAACAGTTACTTCACTAAATTTTATCTACATGGCTAGATACAGCTTTCGGATATCAGGTAATAATAAATAATAGATTGTAAAAAATATCTTGTATGTATAATCCTCATGAATGGTTGTAACACTTCATTGATGAGACAGGGGAAGTCACCTGCTGTTGATCTGCAGTCATCTAATGGGTGTCAAGCATCAAATATTAACAGCACACTACATCTGCACTGCAGCACTGCCTGCAACTGATAATGCAGATGGGAAGAGGAACCGTAAATTATCCTTACCCAGGGCAAAATTTGCCCTTGGTCTCATGATCGTTAAGAGTCTGGATGGGGTTAAGTCTAGGTAATTTAAGCAACTAATTTACACTCTAAATTTCTAAAACTGAGTATAACAGTTCTTTTCCATTACAGGCTGGGTGCCCATTTCTAAAGGCACTGTAAGGTTCCAAAGATACTTCCCTCTTTTCATTGTCCATGTGGGTTCCGAGGTTCTGACTTTTAAAGGATTACTTTTTAGCTGGTTACAATTCAGGGTACCACTTGGTTGCCTCCATTAGGCAGGTTGGATGCATGTCTCCTTATGATGTTCTGCAAAAATTCCAGTGGGATATTCAATGCCTAAATATCACTTACTGATTTCAGCACTTGCTGCAGCATTTAGGACTTCCTTAAGGATCTCCCAGCCCAGTTTTTGGAGCTGGTCGTCTCCATGAGAATATGTAAATTCACAACACAATAGAGATGAACTACATGTGAAAATCTTATTTTTACAGTACAAGAAGCAACTCTAAAAGTATAATTTTTTATTTTCTTGCTCATTTTGCTTAGGCAGAACAGCTGCTAAGATGTTCTGAACTGTGGCAGACAAGATTACCCAACCATACCCTGCAAGATGTGACAGCCAGCCTAAGCCTGTGGGTGCTCTGTGTGTTATGGGAATGACTTATAAAGAAATAAGTCAGAAATTACCCTTGTCCTTTACAGCCTTGCTCCCTGACTTACAGAAGATTGCAGAAAGTGGTTGTGTCATGCAATCAGGAGGAAGGGAGGAGAGAAAAGAAGTTTTACAGGAGCCCACAGGATTACATAGCTCTATTGAATGCCAAAACAAATAGTTCCAAGTCAAGTAGTTGTAAAAGGGTGAAGTATATGAAGGAGGTATAAAATCTGTGAAAGGGAGATGAGATGCCTCTCCTGCCCACCTGCAAGCTGGAACAGTTGGGCACAAAAAGAACTGGAGCTGGGCTATTGAGGTCCCAATGCTCTCACAAGTCACAGAATTCACAAAATTAATGTGGACAGTGGCACTCTGATATCCTTCTTGGTTTGTGACATTCAGTTTGACCTTGATACCCTATTTTGGAACAGGACAATGCCATTACCTTAGCTGAGAAGCAGGAGTCCTGGAATGAAAACCGTAGTGGGCTCCATTTGAGGTACTGCAGAGAGAAGCATGGAGGGAGGAGGTAAATCCTCATTAGTCCTGTTAACTCTATTTCTCTTTCTGAACACGTTTTTCCACCAATTACAACAACTGATCAGATTTCAGTAGTCAAGGAATATCACCATATCTGCTCCTCCCATGGTCCAATCTGCAATGCAGAGATTATTTACCTGTGTTTTACACTTAATTGCACAACTAAGAACAAAAACTATCAGTATATCAGTAAGTTTCCATCTAAACAAATTTAAACTTTGTTTTAACCATGAAATACCAGGTTGGCAGGGACATCAAGGATCATCTGGTCCAACCTGTTCAAATCCCCTGAAGAATATAATACCAAAGTCTGCATATAAATTTGTTCCCTGACCTTTATCAGGAGAAAATGTATTTCAGCTTTAACTCTGGGGAGGCAAGGGTAAGGAACTTGTGTGACTGCTAATGAGCTATGCAGCACACGACATTCTGGGAGGGTGGCAGAATCGTGCATTACCCTCATGACTCTTAAGAGGGAGTGACAGTCCTGCTCCACAGTGTATTGATCACCAGAGCAGCTGCCAAACAAAACAGCAGTGACACATCAAATATACATTGAACTTGGCTCTATTTCTCACAGTATCTTGTTCCAGGGTTTGTAACTGAACAACCTGAGGCATGAAATGGCCTTGTTTGCATTAACTGTGTGTTCCTTCTGGGCAGCTCTCTGTAACCATGATGTCAAAATGTTTCCCATCTTCTGACGTGTAGTTCTTGCTCCTGTCTCCTGTGATTCCCATTTTTCAGAAGATGACCTGCACCATAACTGGGGTTTTTTTTAGGATCACATGGGAAGTGTGTGTCAAAACAAGGAGTTTCACCTGTCCTTCATAGTGGCCTAAGAGCAAGGCCACCTTTCAGTAGGTTCTCAGGTATAATCCTTTTTTCTCCCAAACTGTTACAATGCTGAGTGCCATAGGTCTTCTGATTGCAAGTGCAGTAAATGCAAATAGAAATAATTCTTGTGACACTAAACAAGAAACTGGGGAAGCTGCATGCAGTAACAAGAGGTCACTCTAAACTGACGTATTGCACCGAGCATGGTGGCAGCAAAGAGGCTGATGTAGGGGTTGTAAGAAGATTCTACATCCCTGCTGCAGACAGGGCTTAGACTTTCATTTTGTGTAGGAGCTTGTTATGTTGCAGCTTCTCTTCTTTTTTCTTTTTTGGTTAATCTAGGGCCATTGTTGGTGGTATAAAATCCTTTTAACAGATTGCTTAGGGCATGTTTATGGCCCACTGTGATCAAGGGCAGCACATTCAGTCCCTGTCTTTAAACAGTGCTCTCTCTAATCCCCAGAGGTGAATGACGTTGTATACTTTTATGATGTGGCAAGTACATATGGCAATCTTCAGATACGGGTTATGAGAGAGCGTTTTTTACAAGCACGATTGCAGACATATAAAACTGTTCTGAACAAGGTCAGAATAATTCATGATACATATTTTGGCTAAGATGTACCTTGTTAACCTTTAGGTAACAGATTTGGAGGTTTATTTGTAATAAAAGGTATTAATTCATTGATATACAAATTAGCATGAACTATCTCTCTGAAATAAATAAGAAAGACAGAATTGTACCAATAATACCTGTATTAGTCTCCATGCAGAAACACTTTTGAAACAGGCTTTGGATATTTTAAATACCACAGGAAACAATGAGGAAAAAAAAAGAAAATAAGCAATCTGTGGCACTAAACAAGATTTATCTTTAATAAAACCAAATTATTTAACTGTATTAAATGAAATTGCAAACATCTGATTCAACATTTTAGAGATACCTTTCAAAAAAGGCCCATAGCAGAGATTTGAACAGGTTCAGTGTTCTCTTAGTTATTTCAATTTTTCAGCAGACACCATAGAATTATTCTTCAGTCATTTAGTATGAAATAAAAACCATAGATATTTCGGAATAATAGAGTCTGGAAAAGTGATCCAAACTGTCACGCGCTTTGGTTTCCTTATTGATTTTCTATTTTCAAAGAAGCACAGAACATAACACCATGTTGGAAGGGAACTCAAGGATCATCTTGTCCAAAACTTCTTGAAAAAAAAATACTACAATTTTAAAAATCACACTATCATTTTCTACTCTCAGTGTAAAATGAACATGAAATGCCTTCATGTGGCATTCAGCATAGGTTCGGACCGGTTCCGACCGGTTCCGACCGGCTCAGACTGGTTCCGACCGGCTCGAACCGGTTCCGGCCGGTTCAAACCGGTTCCGACCGGCTCAAACCGGCTCAAACCGGTTCCGACCGGCTCAAAACGGTTCCGACCGGTTTAGACCAGCTCAAACCGGTTCCGACCGGCTCAAACTGGTTCTGACCGGTTCCAACCAGTTCCGACCGGTTCCAAACGGTTCAGACCGGTTCAAACCGGTTCCGACCTGTTCAAACCGGTTCCGACAGGTTCCGACAGGTTCCGACCGGCTCGAACCGGTTCCGACCAGTTCTGACCGGTGCAAACTGGTTCCGACCGGTTCGAACCGGTTCTGACCGGTTCAAACCGGTTCAGACCGGCTCAAACCGGTTCCGAATGGTTCAGACCGGTTCCGACCGGTTCAAACCGGTTCCGACCGGTTCCGACCAGTTCAAACTGGTTCCGACCGGTTCAAACCGGTTCCGACCGGTTCCGACCGGCTCACACCGGTTCCAACCGGTTCCGACCGGCTCACACCGGTTCAAACCGGTTCTGACCGGTTCCGACCGGCTCAAACCGGTTCCGACCGGTTCAGACCGGTTCCGACCGGTTCCGACCGGTTCAGACCGGTTCCGACCAGTTCAAACCGGTTCCGACCGGTTCAGACCGGTGCAAACCGGTTCCGACCGGCTCAAACCGGCTCAAACCGGTTCCGACCAGCTCAAACCGGTTCTGACCGGTTCTGACCGGTTCCGACCGGTTCCGACCGGTTCCGACCGGTACAAACCGGTTCCGACCAGGTCAAACCGGTTCAAACCGGTTCCGACCGGCTCAGACTGGTTCCGACCGGTACAAACCGGTTCTGACCGGTACAAACCGGTTCCGACCGGTTCCAACCGGCTCAATCTGGTTCTGACCGGTTCCGACCGGTTCCAACCGGATCAGACCAGTTCAAACCGGTTCCGACCGGTTCCGACCGGTACAAACCGGTTCTGACCAGTTCAAACCGGTTCAGACCGGTTCAGACCGGTTCCGACTGGTTCAAACCGGTTCCGACCTGTTCAAACTGGTTCCAACCTGTTCCGACCGGTTTCAAACCGGTTCTGACCGGTTCAAACCGGTTCCGACCGGCTCAAACCGGTTCAGACCGGTTCCGACAGGTTCAAACCGGTTCCAACCGGCTCAAACCGGCTCCGACCGGCTCCGACCGGTTCCAACCAGTTACGACTGCTTCAAACCGGTTACGACCGGTTCAAACCGGTTACGACCGCTTCAAACCGGTTCCGACCGGCTCAAACCGGTTCCGTCCGGCTTGAACCGGTTCCGACCGGTTCTAACCGGTTCCAACCGGCTCAAAGCTGTTCCGACCAGCTCAAACCGGTTCCGACCGGTTCAGACCAGTTTTGACCGGTTCTGACCGGTTCAAACCGGTTCTGACAGGTTCAGACCGGTTCAAACCGGTTCCGACCATTTCCAACCGGATCAAACCGGTTCCGACCGGATCAGACGGGTTCTGTCCGGATTAAACTGGTTCAAATCGGTTCCGACCGTTTCAAACCGGTTCAAACCGGATTGAATCAGTTGGAACCGGTTGGAACATGTCATAACCGGTCGGAACCTCTTACTGCATTTGTTTTGTCCATTCAAGTTCTAACAATGCAGCTTAAAATGGGAAAACAGGAGCTTGAACTTTGGGCTTTTGTTTCCCTTCCACACATCCTGGGGGGACTATAAAAAATTCCCAGCCTGACTTATCCTGATTGTCCCTCCTTGCTGAAACCCAACTGGCCACGTTCACTCACAACATCTTTTCAATGAGCAGAGCTGCTACAGGAGCCAACCTCCAACATGTGATTTGCCACTCACACCTCACACTGTGACTTGCACTGAAGAGGCCTGCAGCCTCCTTCCCCTAAGTGTAGGAATATGGTCCCAAGAAAAGGAACAGGCAGCAGTGGCCACATTCTCGCTTCCCAATGCATAGAAAAAGCATTTCTTAGAAGCCAGAAGGGGAACTCAAGTTTTGATCTCTAGCTGAACAATCCCCTTTTTGACTCAAGAATTTGTAGCTATTTTCAAACCATTCAAGCTGTCCCAACTTGCTCTAGATGAAGTAGTGCCTTCTATGATGGTAGTAACTCCTGCATTTCTGGAATTTATACGGAGTCAGAAATTAGCAGGAAGCCCAAATACAAAAGTTCTTTGAGATCTATATGTGAACAACAGTCACAGGTAAGTGAATAATATTTACAGTTATTGTAATAAAACTAACAATGTGAAAAGCAGCCCATAAAAATGACTGGGATTTCCACAGCTAACTCAACATTTCACGTTGTCTATGTTCAAAGTCTAAACTAACTTTTCCTTGCTAGTGTTTAATTAAACAAGAAAGATTTCCCAACAAAATATGGCCAGTTTATGGAAAAGTTTTCTAAGGCATAAGGGGAACTTTTATTGAAACCAGGGGGTAGATAAGTACAGCCTCCATTTATGCACATGGAAGTTTCACTCCTGTAAAGCTTTGATACAAACAAACGTAAAACACTTCTGCTGAACTTCTGAACTGCTGAGAAGTAGAGAAGTCAAGCATTTCACTAACGCTGCAAATGCAATGATTCTAATCCTGACCTAAAGGAAGGCTGGTGGAGTAGACTTGTCTCAGGAAAAGTATAATAGCTACAAAGTGCAGACACTCCGATTGTTCTCCTATGAGTACCGTCCTCCACTAAGTCAAAATTTGTAAACTTCTGGCTAATAGGAAGCTGTATTTTTCTGGCTCATTTGAGATGAGCCTGCAGGGCTCTCTTGCATCTGGCAGGAGACTAAACTGAAGCCTCTCCAAATATTTTAATTCAGAAAATATTCGTTTGGACTTGAAAGTATGTACTTTCCAAATCCTGGGGAAAAAAATGGCTTTTCCTCTAGGTGAAAGAAGCAAAGCTTAGAACAGAGTACAAGGCCTGAAATATTTGGCTTTTCTGTCTAACTAGATGTTTTCTGAAGTATTGCTAGAGTGTAAAAGAGAGTCTGCCAAGTACCAGCATCACAAGCAAGTGGTTGAACCTGTGACCCTGGCCAAACATCTTATAGCAAGTCCCAGAAGGCAGTATGACAGAGTTCCAGAGCACAATCCATGGTTTTCCATGCACTGAATCTCATCCCACATCTAAACTGGTTTTAGCTCACATTTAAAAGCTGTCAGAAAAAAGAATGCCTACCATTTATAACACCTCTACCCAGCAAAGACTTATTGTTACCTTAGCATGAAGACTGATATGGAAATAAGATGCACCACAAAGCTTGTTGGCACTGAAGCAATGCCTTTTGCTCAAAAGCATAAAATGTCTAATACCATAACTACATAGCAACCACATCTCCTTTGTGGTAATTTTGGGTAATTTTTGATTACCCCTCATGATGTGGAAATATGCCTATGTGCTAGTACCCTTTTCTTGCACAAGTACATTCAGATGTACCTTGTTAACCTTTAGGTAACAGATTTGGAGGTTTATTTGTAATAAAAGGTATTAATTCATTGATATACAAATTAGCATGAACTATCTCTCTGAAATAAATAAGAAAGACAGAATTGTACCAATAATACCTGTATTAGTCTCCATGCAGAAACACTTTTGAAACAGGCTTTGGATATTTTAAATAACACAGGAAACAATGAGGAAAAAAAAAAGAAAAAAAGCAATCTGTGGCACTAAACAAGATTTATCTTTAATAAAACCAAATTATTTAACTGTATTACCTGGGATGTGCTAATCAGATCTCACCTCCACTAGGACTGGAGTTAGTGCCATCCTGTCGCTCCCTTCTGTACTTATCTCATGGCAAAGTCCTTCTGTGGCCTTCACAGTGTTTGAGACAGGCAACTGTGGTCCGTAAGTCTTTACACATGGACGGGACCCTTTCACTTCACCAGGCTGCTCAAAATACCATCTAGTCTGGCCTTGAACACTTCTGGGGTGGGACATCTACAATTCTCTGGAATACCTGGGCCAGTGCCTCACCACCCTCACCGTAAAGAAATTCCTCCCAATATCTAATCTAAGCCTGCCCTTGCTCAGCTCAAAACTATTCCCCCTTGTCCTATCACTATGGGCAGAAAGTTCCTCTAAAGCTTTCTCGTCTTTTCCAAGGTGTGGTTCACGGCAAGCTAAACAAAGGTATATGGGCAGGTAATGGCCAATGTTTATTGGCATGAGAAAAGCGCAGCTGAAAGGGCTCTTAAGCCAAATCATAACTAACTATTAGATTTTTTTATTAGTCTTGCCCACTATTTTCTGTATGCAGGTTTTGCTGATGTTCCTCAAGATGAGCCAAAATATGTAATTTCCAGTAATTTCTACAACCTGGCTCCATATTCCACAGCAATAATCACTCTAGAAGAGTACAATTCCAAAAAGTTTGTTTCCCTGCTAGCTCTCCTTACTAGATTACACCACAAAATACTCATGTTCAGTGATCCAAACATGAGAGTTTTTTTCACTACAATGCAAAAAATATGCAAAAAATCACCCCTTAACATAGCTTGCTTTCTCAATTTCTTGCCTGTAGCAAGTACGACTAAAGCTTGCAAAAACACTTGCTGTGTTAAGAGTTTGTTCACTTCTTTTCATTACTCACCCCACCAAAACGGTGATTTATGTTTCCCTAAAATATGTCAAACTGAATAACCACAAAACATTTTTGAGAAAGGAGATTGTCACCCCAAGTCTAAATATACTATACTACTATAGAGAAATAGATACCAACAAATTTTTATTTGAATGTTACAAAGTTACAAAATTCATGTATTTCTTTGCAGTGCATAGTTTATTTCTCTCTCTCTACCTTACATTTATTAAATAAAACTGTATTATTGACTTCCACATATGGTCTTTTTTGCACCTTAATTTGGGCATCTCTCAGTAGTTGGATCTTAACACCATGACAGGGAGTTTGAAGCTAGATGATCTTTAACAGCCCAGTCCAAAACCTTTTATGATTCTGTATGGGAAGGATGTTTGTGTAGACACTCAATGGTCTGTAAGAACCAAGCCAGATCTGGTATTTTATATCCACATCCAGAAGAATTACATCGGAGTCACTTCTCTGTGTCAAAAGTCAGTTTCAAAAAACAGTCTTGTTTATAAACCATTCCTTCTTAAGGCCGATTCCAGAACATTAGATGTCTCTGGGTAGTTTTAACTTTTATTTTATTTGTCTGATAAGAGTCCTACTTGAATATTTGAGACTTATCCTGGGGAGCACACTAACAGGATATGGTCGCATCAACATCTGACTGGAAGGTTCACTAGCCCTGAACTTACAAAACCTCAGCTATTTTGTGGAAACAGCCCTTTGCATGCCTGATCCCCCGGCGCCAGGGAACAAGCTCCCTGGATCAGGCCACATTGACCATGGAGTATGCTCCAGCAGTTACCGGGATGCTCCAGCAGTTACCGGATGCTCTGTGAACCCACATCCCAATTAACCCCTCAAGACCATGTTCACAAGCCTAAGCACAAGACATTTAATCTGCAACATACAATAACAGGGACTCTTCAGCATCAGGTAGAGAATGTTCTTGTCATGTGAGCGATTTTGGATGTTAACAGAGAGTGGGAGCAACGGCTTTGCCAGTGAGAGAGTTTTGAGACAAGCTTTAAAGGAAGATTCTTAGAGCACTGAAAGCCTGAAAAGCAAGGATTTTTTTTTCCCCTCTAAATAACAAACAAAGCTGAGGCCACATAGTCTGCCCATCCTGAGTCCCTGGGATGCTGGAGGGAGACGATGAGTGATTAGAAACAGCTGAAATACTGTTTTAAACCTCTATTAATTAATCCTGTAGCAATCCCACTGTCTTCAGAATTTCCTTCGACAGGAAATCTTTCTTCAAGTCTCTGAAGGCTGGAGACCATTTTTTTTCTTAGTATTATATGTCAAAAACTTGTTTTGAAATGCATTTGTCAGACAGCTCTGAGCGATGCTGTACCTACCAAATAACCCTGCAAATGCGAAGAACCACCACAGAGCATTAAACAACTCACTCCACCTTATAGGGAACAGCCTGTAGTGCATAAACATCCCCCCGGGCAAGATCACATCTGTGTTCCCACTGCCAGGTATCCAGCTTGGCAGGACACCGACGTTCGGCTTCTAAAAACAAACCTGTGACAGCAGCAGGAGGCTGTCACAGACTTTCCCACAACCAGTTTTAGTCGTCTTCCAAAGCTGGAGCTGGGAAGCAACCTTAGAAGAGGTGCCAACAAGGAGAATTTTCCTAACTGTCCTACAGGGCGAGTCTGCACCTCAGGATGTGTGTGTATGGATCCCACCAGTCCTACTGCACAGCTAGGACACCCAGGAATCGTAGTGCTGAAAACCCCAACAATTTAAGACCCTCATCTGCAAGGAAACGAGGCAGGAACACACATGAAATAGGTGTTAATTGTGTTGTTCTTGCTCTTCACAACACTGACTCATTCCTTCCATTTTGACAGGCTGTATCCGGAAAAACAACTCTCAGTGCTGGCTGGTGCTTCCTGCAGTCCTGGCAGAGACACAGCAAGAGAGATCACACCTGATTTTATAAGTGTAAAAAGGCCAACACCGAGAAGCAATCAAGATGAAAGAAGGCTTTTTTGTTTACTCTGCAAAGCTGTTTGAGGAGTGGGCCTGTGCTATTCTGTCCTTTCCACCTTTTCACCTGGATTACTTTGTCACTGGGACAAGTTCTAATCTCCCCGGCATGGATGTAAAAACACGGGGCCAGTGTAAGTAACCTGGCCTTACATCTGTGAGTTGTGCTTGCACTAGGCTTGCCTTGCTCTTGAGTGTGTCAGCTACATGTGTGTCATCTGGAAAAGCCAAAGGATTTCGCTGAGACTCTGACACAAATCTCACAAATGTCTCATAATTTCCTAAAGCAGAGCCACAACCTCATAATGCATCTCTACACAGAGGGGAAGAGTGCTGGGAAGAAATGCTGGGATCAGGAGTGGTAACTGAAAGATGCAGCTGATGACAAGAGAAGAGAAGAGAGTCCTAAGAAGCTTAAAAGAGTGAACCTCATCTATCAAAACATGTTGCTTCTGTCCTCCTTTGAGGATGACCTAAATCAAATGCCAGAGATAAGACTGGCAATTAAGTGTGGTGTGCTCCTCTGAAAACTTATGGGGTATAAAGCAGCATGTGAGGGAAGGATGCTATCCCTGCCCATTACACAGGGGTTTTTCCATGGCCATGTAGGAAGCTGTGGCAGAGCTGGGCCTTGGACATGTCCTGGAGAAGCCCTGGCAGGCACAGCCACCCCTGTTTGCTGGTTGCAGATGCTGTGCTTCTCCCATTGACTGAAAAAAGCCTGAATGTCACAAATGTCCAAAAGGCAGAAGTGTTACACTGGTATTGTCACACAGAGCAAAACAAAAAGAACCACAAACAGGGAATCATGTAAATCCATGGGATTATTAGTATTATAAGAAAATAAAAATAACCCCAAAACCTGAACATGCAGTCCCAGCTCCCACTGGAATGTGCTGCAGTGTGTTCACCTTTACCCACAGGGAAGGGATGGGAGAACAAATACCAAATGCCAGATGTTTTATTGCATAATGCATTACTGGAAAATGGAATAAGGATGAATATATAGGTCAGTGGTGAATAATATAAAATAAGTAATAACAAAATTCACTTTCATGCAAGAAGCACAATAATTATCCGTAGGAACCAGAGGAAACTCCATCCCTTGTCAGAGTTTCAGCTAGCCTTGGCAGAGAACCCTCATTAGCAATATGCCTGGGAAAATGATAAATCATATTATCTGGACCACTTCGCCATCTCTAAAAAAATCATACTATAGAAAATTCTGGTTTAATACATTCAATTCACAAATGGGCCGATTTTTTACTTGGCATAACTTGGCAGAAGCTGACTGCCTTATTTATTCACTTGGAGATTTTCCTATGTTAGATAAGAATTAAGAAAATATCTGTTTTAGCTCATTCAAGAAAAAAGCCAACTTTAATAATGATGCTTCTCCTCTTCCAAAGACTAGAACTCATTGTAAAACAGGCCAATGATTAATCTCTTGGTGTGGATCTACATGCATTTACCCAGGCCACCACCTCCTACCAGATGGAACCTGAACTCTGAGTCACAGAGTTCCATGAAACCAAGAGCTAATGGGGACTCTCCTGTGTTTCAGTGGCTGCTTTCTTTGAGCTACATGCTCATACATGTAGTGAAATTTTAAGTAACTATAGCTTGAAGGCAACATCTGCTGTGAGAGACTTCAGGGTAAACAGAGCAGCAGGTACTGAGATTGCATTTTAACAGATGCTTTCCTGGGTTCCTGTGCCACCTACTTCTAAAGAGCAAAGTACATGGCACTCTTGAAACCCTAAGATATGATTTACATGGAGGAAAACAGCTTGGTGCAGCATAGGCTATCTTTCATCAGAACTGCTGAAAGTCATTGTTTGTTTCCCTCACCTCTGCTTTTCTCCATGCCTTGCTCCTTCTTACTGTTTCCTGACTCCAGCATCCCTATTTGAATACATCATGAAACCACACACTGAGCCTGAGACTATTTCTAGAGAAATGCTTGTGGTACCTATTGAGAAAGTGTATGGCAACAACAGGATGGTGACAGATGCCTGGAAGAAGGCATGGAGAGGGAAAAAAAGGTAAAGGTACAGAAAGCAAGTTCCTACATATTGTCTAGATGAATGCAGGAGAAAAACCTTAAAGAGGATCAGGGGACTGGAAGTGCTGATACAGAGAGCCAGTGCAAGCAAGTGGACAAAGACCAGGCAATTGAGATATATCCAGTAGCTTCATCTCATAGCCAGGGAAAGAGAGGGAAAAGGGAAGGACAGACTTAGACAATAGTAGTACTAAGGGCTTTATCATCTGGGCGTCCTTGCACAGAGTCTAAAGTTCATAGTGTCATGCTGTAGAACAGCACTGAGGCATTGAAATTTGGGGTTTGGGAGTGAAAATGGGATTGCCATTCCAGGCTGTGTTACTACAGCTTGATGAATCACTGCCCATCAGCTGTACACACCAACAAAAAACAACTTCACCTTTCATATCTTCCAGCCAAAATGTGGGAACTGACCCTGAGATGAAGGTGAATCCCTTCCAAGGCACTGTGAGAGGAGTTTCAGCAAATGCATGAGGATTGTTACCCAGACAGTCTTAAAACAAGCCTGAGGTGCATATTATTGGACAGATGGCAAAGTCACAGTATTCACATTGCTTTTATTCAGATTGTCATATAAAACACCATTGTTTTGGCTCTGATAGTCTGCAGTCAGTTGTTTCCCCATATATTTCATGGACTTTTTTAATAAGACACACTGAAAAACTGCCCAGTTATTTTTCCTTTCTTGGACTCTGTATTAAAAAGAAATATGAATATTATAAAACTGCCCTGGGAAAAAGAGGGAGGGCTGAGTTTCATACCAATAGCTACAGGTTTTTTTTAGTCCAAGCCCAGATGACAAGGCATCCCTCGTGTATTATAAAACACTCCATGTAAACAGATCTTAAGCCTCTTAGGTGGAGGAGGAGTTAGGCTCTGCTAACCTTTGCCTTTAGGGTCTATGCACTGAATAGTTTAGGAACCTCCCTTTTTTTCTGTGCTGCAGGCAGATGTTTGAGTTCAGCTAAGCCATTCCAGCAGATATTTCCCAACATTCATGTATCTTATGGATACCTTCCATCCCAAGCAAACAGTCATTGGCATTGCTGGTGTATGGTGAGATCACTCACCCACTCTGTTAGTAAGGGACAAGTAAAAGTGTAGGGGACAAAGCCAAGAAAACAGCTAAGTGTCACTAGGCCCTTTTTTAATGTGTTCATTCAGTTTATGATGCAGAGGTAGTCTTAAAAATCATCATTCAATTGTTCCTCAGTTTAGGGAAGCTGCAGAATGCCCCATAGCAGTCCTTCTCACAGCTAAATAAAACTTTGTGTGTACATGGCACTTGCTGGTGTGAAAAAGGCTCTATCATTCTTCCGTTTAAGGAGCTTGATTCTTACATATTCAAAAACCAGTGGGTTCCAGTTCAAACTGGGCTGCTGAATAAAAAAGTAAATGTGGCCAAATGCAACAGAGGCCGTGTAAACGTTGCACACACAAGCACACTCACAGATATGTGGGAAATGTACGTGTAAAAAGTGTATCTGAGGCATATGCTGAATATGTGGGTTGTATGCTGAAATAGTGGGTTTGTGTGACCCAAATACTGTACACTTGAATGAACTTTCCCTCAGAGCAAAAGTGTAGTTTTCCATCTTGTACTCATAATTTTTTCCCCATAAAAATATTTTAATGATTTAAGTCCCACAAGCGCAAGAGCTCAGCTGCATATTTTAGTTGTTTGTCATAAGAACTATCCAACATAAAAAATGACCACCCTTTCAGCCAGAATGAGTTTGCACAATCTATAGTGTTAAAGTGAAATAGAAGAAATTTTCATTGTAGTGAAATAAGTCCTTGTAAAAGTGTAATTTGTGAAACTTTAAAATCAGCAGTGGAAAAATAAGATTTTTTTTCCATATGAAGTTCTTTGAAAGGAAATAGGTCTCTAGGAGGTAAACTCTTGTTCCTATCAAAGGCAGCAATAACCTTCCAATTGATTTCAGTAGTGCTTAAGATTCAGACATATATATTTTAGCTTTTTCACTTTTTCATTTTTTGGAGTATTGAATTATCACCAGCCTACTCTTTTGAGAAGAGCTATCTACCTTACCATATTAACCAAACTCTCCTGCAGGGGTAAGCAAATAAAAGTCATAGATGTTTTTCCTAAGGCATCCTAATAGATGAATGAAACAAAGCACTGATTTTCCAGAGGGCCACACAACACCTGTCTGTAACTGTTGCTAAATCAAGGCAAGGCATGGATCCATCTGTCTGGCTTCCTATTTCTTCTACTGGGTGCATCCATCCACTTTGTTGGGGCCTGGATTTGGATGCAACAGAGGAACCCAACAGAATTTCATGGATGGATGGAAATGGATGGATGAATTTCATAGCAGACTGGATTTGCACTAAGTTCAGGAGGCAAAATTCACTGTCATCTCCTGAGGAACAGGATTTGGATGTGTCTCTTAGGACCTTTTCTCCCAAACATACCTACTTCTATCTCTTGGTGGAAAGTGCTTGCAGGGGCACATGCCAGAGGGATCAGACTGCTTCGAGTCAGATGTGGTTAATGGAACATCCACTTCTCATCTCTATATAAGACAGTGCCTTCCATTTCCCAATTCTTTTTCAAACTGCTTATTTTTCACTCTGGATTAATGATTTTCCCATAAGCAATACTCTTTGTTTCTGGAATTACTTGGGTGATGCCCACTTAATTGCCCTCTGCCCTTCTCACCTTGGGGTGAGCTCAGATGTGGAGAGTGATTTACCTAAAAGGGAAAGTTCTTGCAGCCTTCAGTTAAATATTTACTTATGCCTTTTTTGGTGTGCCTTCTCCTTGGTATTCCCAAGTCCTCTGAGACATCAGTATCAGTTCCCACTGACTCCACAGACACTCCCCTCCTCAAGGAGGGTTACTCAATACTGTCTTGGACACATTTTCTGCTATTTAACTTGACTGCAAATATTTTTGTATTTGTGTTACTAAGGTCAACAGAGACCTAGTGGACAATTTCCTCCTGTTCTTAGAAAAGTACGTGCAAGTGTGGTTGCAGATGGATGCAGACATTTCAAAGTGGCTTCAGAGTGGACTGGATTCAGCAGGACCAGGCTGAGGAGCCTTGTGGCACTCAAGGAGGTGCTCCCTGCCTCTGTTGAAATACCTGTGTGCTGTCAATTTGAAGAGTGCTGTTCAGGGTGGCAGCTGGCAGAGGCAATCCAAACCCTCCCATTTGGATACTCATGTAAAAGCACCTCAGGTTAGAAGGTTTTTGTGTTTGTCTTGAAGATGACTGATCAGATTTAAGCCAAGCTGTTTTGTACAAGCCTTGAACATGCCCACAGGGATGGGAGGTGTTTGGGAGCGACAGTGCTAAGCCTTTTTGTGCATGTTTAATCTTAGGTTGCTGATAACATTGGAAAAGTGTGGCAAAACCCTCATCGCACAGCATGTACTTTGACACAGCACCAAGTCCTTGGTGGAAATGTTGTCTTCTTCCCCTAAAGGTGATCAGGCTACCATGTACATATGAGATTCCTTCAAAAGCTAACCAGTGATGCTTTTCTCAGTGTGCTTAACTGGTCCATGGAGCTTGTTATTTAAAAGTCCCACTGGCTATAGCTGTACTACTAAATGCAATAGAGCAGTGACTGCTGCCTGGCATGGAGCCAGAGGCATGTTATGATTCATACCCACCTGACTGAACTCTTTTACCCCTAAAAACAGGGTGGCCACACCCAGCCTACCTTTGGGAATGTGCTGTTCTCTACACTGTGCTAGAAGGTATGCATTTTCTGCTGGCTGATGCTAATCCATGTCAAGGGACCATGAAACAACACAGACAAGCATGGAGCAGTGTCAGAAGTGGTGTCATGGCCCTGTTTAATTTAGTGGTCTAGACATAACCATTAATACCAAGAGTTTAGCAGGATTCTTGGAAGGGCCAATGCATTTATATGGCCAGTGAGAATATCCAGAGGAATAGGAAAAATATTTCAAAAGCCCCCCCAGAAAAATCCCAACCAAAATCAGATTTTTGGAACTGATACAGATCTTAAAGAATTAAGTTCTTCTGGGATCAGATTACAGAGTTTCTGGGATCCTCCCTAGCAGCATCTGGTGCTGCAGGTTTTTGGGAAGAGGATGCTGGACCTAACAGCCTTCCATCCACTCTGCTATGTCAGTCCTGGTACTAACTGCCAAACAGTGGTACATTTGTGGTAAAATCTATGAGGAAAATGTGAGAATAGCTCTCATGCCCTCTGATTTCCTTGGCACACTCTGTGATATGAACAGGGAAAGACCTGGAGCTGGAAACTGGCAGCTGGCTTCTGCCCAGGGCTCCATTGATAAGGGGCCTGAGTGCACTGGCCCTGCTGAGTGAAGCTGTTCTGCTTCACACCTGGGATAGTATATTGAAACAAACATGGATTTAGTTTCTAAGGCAGTTTTACCAGTTTTGAGTTTAATATCTTTATACTTGTGGGAAGTATACACCTTAGCTGTGTCTGTCATGATTTTTGCAGTGAATTCTGCAACTGATCCCCTCTTAAGCTTTTTCTCTGGTTTTCTTATTTAAACCTATCTAAACAAAGACATTTAGTCTCCCCTATGTCCATATACCATAGCTTGCCTCCTGTATCCCTTCTCTTACCTCCAGGATTCAACTTGGTATCTTGTTCCAAACATGCCTGTGGTGTGATGAGTTGAGGAGTTTTAGCTTCCAGCTGAGCTTCCTTTTGTGAAAGTCCATGAGAAGCAGCAACTGTAGAAGAGAGGGCTGAAGCAGCTGTGTAGAAGTGACACCGTGAGCAAACCCAGTCACTCATTCTTTCAGCAGCCAATGACATGATTGCCCTGGCTGGAAGTACCAATAGATTATGGGAAGTTCAGAATAGCCACAAACATAATCGTCACCCGAGGGCAGAATCTGGGACACAAACATAGCCATTATAGGGGAAAAAAAAAAAAAAAGGGATACCTGAGTGAAGAACCAGTGTTGGCAACTCAGCTGGAGTCCCAGTAGTGCCTGTAGCAAGATCCCAAGAGAATTGCATGCACGGATCAGTTTGCATGGCCATGGTACAGGCACAATGCTTCCTAGGATGGGAATGAAGATGTGGATTGTGTAGTGCCTATGAGCGACCCTGAGCCAAAATTACTCATGCCACACCATTTCCTTTGGGTGAGTGGTACTGTCTTTGATGGGTGATAGTTAGTCTGCAGATATTTTATGTGCAGTGTCTATTAACATTGAAGAAATATTATCCTGGATAATATATCTGTATGCCCCTTTCATTATGAAGGCAGGTTTCAGGTTTGATGTGAAATGTAAAACCACATCCCATATCTCACACTGACCACAAATTCCCACCAAAAAAGGGCTTTGGAAATACAGAATCAGACCCAGGAAAAATCTGAATGCAGTTTGTCCCTGCTCTTTCTGGTGGGTGATATTCCATCCATTACTGAGGCTTAGCACAAAGCGTAGCCAACGCTTAAACCCTCAGCAGGATGTTAAGTGGTGTCTAGGCTTTGTGCTGGGTCTCTGCACTAGGATGAATTTTTACCAGTGAGGAGAAGGATTGCTTTGTCCATACTGAAAAGTACACAGCCAGCCTTCTCTGTAGTATGCCATTTAATTTAGTTTTGATTTAATCCTTTGCATTGAGGGGATGCTGATTGCCCTAAAAGAATAAAAGCTGCCACTCTGAGGCATGTGCCTTTTGCTAGCCATGTGATCCAAATAGTTACATTCAAATCAAATCAAAGCACTTCAAGGGCCAAATGTAGTGCAGTTTTTCTTACTTGGAGTATAAAGTTTTAGTTAATTTTTAATATTTTAAGGCAAATTAGAAGCAGTATTTTAAATGCCGATGATTAAGGACAGTAGCTTCATACATGCAAGTACTCCCACACTTCCTACTTCATATGATTTTCCACTAGCAGATGCTTTTTGGATGCTGAGACATAAGATGTGGCCATGTTTCTTTTGCATCAGAGATTTCTAGTGAACCACTCAAGGATTTGGGCTGTGAAATAGCTATCGAGTAAAAAGAGGAGCTGAAAAGCTCTAAAAAACAGAATATGAAAACAAAGTTTTGGTTCAGTGGCTTGGTAAATATTCCAGGAACTACTCTTCTTTCTATGGTATTAGGGAGGAAATCCTCCCTCCTTTTCCCTGTCTCCTTGTGGAGGCTGATGTATCTGGTCCTCATTAGGGGGTGGTTATAGCAGTGGGATCAAACGAGCTCAGACTATAGTTGTGAGGCACTGCAGTCTCCTGCTTCAGGCAGGGGGTTGTGGCTCAGACATCCTGACTTGCATTCCTGGGTTTGACTCACAGTCAAGCTATGGACAAGTCCCAGGTACCCAGAATCCTTTTAACCTGTGGATCAGGTACACACAGCCCTCTCTAGCTGTGAGCAGAGGTTGGGAGGTGTATGAGGCTCTCTTGAGTTCCTTTGAAGTGTTTAGCTTGTATAGACTTACTGTGACAACTTAGATGTTGGTCTGTCCCTATTTCGAAACAAGTAGGATTGTCACGTGGCTACAGGATGGAAAGAGTTGTCCTAGCACACCTCAGCTAACTTCAGAAACTTATCTCCTACATCTAAGGGTGCACTTCCACTAACAAACTAAACAAGCCAGGGAGTGCTGCAGGGCACAGGATTTGAAGTGCAGCTGTACTGTCAGAAGGGCCCTTGACATTGGTGTTGTGGAGGGCACTGGCCATGCTCAAACAGTGCCCTGTTTGAGAACCTGGGAACCTGCCATGACCCAACACAGACACCCTCATTAGGAGAGCAGGAAGAATTACTTGACTGGTGCTTGTATGGCGCAGTCTGGCCTCAGGCCTAGAGCTTGGACAGATTTAACTTCCTAACACAGGCCAAGTCCAGGACCTGGAAGGATAAAGACACTTTCAGAGTCTGAGTCAGTCCAGCCAGGATGTGCATCACTTCAGAAGGTGTCTGTCTGTCTCTGCAGTGGGAGACTTAGGTGTTATCTTCTTCAGTAGCTGCCTCAGCTCTAAGTGTACAGTCAGGCAGAGGAATCTGGGCAAGTAAGGGAATGTATTTGATTAGACCAGAGGAGTCTATTTTCCGTTGCACTCTGCCAGATGATAAATTAATTAATTGATTGATATTAGTTTTAATACCCCACATCCTAGTATCACTAATAAATAATAATAAATAAAAACAATAATAAAAAATAATAAAAACATTTAGAACTTTGAAAGCTAATCTGGATGGTTTTGGAATATCAGAATTTGGTATCTGCATCCACCCACCATCACAGACTGCTCTATAAATTGTAATTCATTTCCACAACATTCTAAGATGACTCTGAGCAGCAGTGTGTGTCCCTGCTCAATGGATGTGTAGACTGAGGTACAGAGAGGTGAAAGCATGGTTTGTCCTTTCTTTCTCCCAGTTATCTATTCAGAGATGAAGCTGGAAATGCAGCCCCTGGGACTCGGTTCCTACTCTTCCAAACCTGCCAGCCAAGGAAGTGTCTTGCTTTGTTTTAATGAAGCTCTTTTAGCCATTTCATTTTACAGACTGTTAGCCCAGAATAATGGGAAGTGGATACCCTGATGGACAACAGGAAGCCTTTGTAATTTGTCAAACTACAATTAATAGCTGGCAAGCTCAAGACCAGCTCTCTGTCAGTAAATACCATTTGGGCCAGAGTCACTTAAAGATTTCTGTCCTTGTGCCTCCAAGTTGGCAAGGTCAGCGGCAGCTCAGGCTGGAATCTGAATCCCCAAGTGCAGAAGCAATCCTGATCCTGCAGAGCCCTCTTAGAAACTATATCCCAGGCCTTCAAAATAATGAGTCTTCTACATCTGGTCAGAATAAAGGCAGAGAGACGGTAAGGAAAGGGCAAGGTCTGATTTGTGTTTTTTAATGGAGTTTTGACCTCAAGATCTTCTCTGAGGTGAATTTTCTTGCCAGACATTATCAGCTTCAGTGGTTTGGCTCAGATTTTTGCTCTAGATTCTTTTGTCCTGTTGACTTTTGGATCAACTCTGCACTGGCTCTGTTTTGAAGATTGCTTTACCCATATTAATGTTTAACTTACACAAGTATTAAATCATAAGTTTAACATGGAAATGTTTTAGTCTCTGGGCAGTTCTTTTCCTCGCTGATTTCACACTGTACATAAGTACAGCTTCACTTGGCAGGATTTCTTCTGTTTGGTGCTGGTCTCATGACACTCTGTTATTACTGTGGCCTTAATTCAGAGGAAAACAATAAAAAAATCACCATGGTGTTGTAGGTATTGCTGTGGGTTCATGTGAGTCAGAGTGGCCCAAAGTAGGGGCCTTGGGTAAAGCCTGAAACTAATTTATTTCGCATTATATCTGTGAGTGTCCACAGACACTTTGGGGTTGGGAACTTGGTGGTGAATCTAGAGGCTGTATGAGGAAGAAAAATGTCTCTGACTGTTGTCATGTACCTTTACAACTCATCAGTCATGGTTTGATTACTAGATACAACTAACAATAGAAACAGGAGAGAAAAAGAGATAGAAGACAGTTATCCTCATAAAGACTGTCTTAACTTTCCATGTTGGTACCACTTTGGGCAGACTTTCCCAGGAACACAGTGACAGGAGTTTTTGTTGTGGCTGCCACTGCCCTGAGAGTTACCTGCAAGATCTCACAGAATCACAGAACATGCTGTGTTAGGAGGGAACCATCAGGGTCATCCAGTCCAGCTCTTAACACTGCACAAGGCAGCTCCAAGAGTCATAGCATGTACTCCAAGAGTCAGAGCATTGTCCAAACACTTCCTGAACTCTGTCAGGTTTGATGCTGTGACCACTTCCCTGGGCAGCCTGTTCCAGCATCCAAGCACTTCTGGGTGAAGAACCTTTTCCTGATATCCAACCTAAGCCTCCCCTGACACAGCTTCAGGCCATTCCCTCAGGTCCTGTCACTGGTCGCCAAAGAGAAGAGATCAGTGTCTGCCCCTGCTCTTCCCCTCATAAGGAAGTTTCAGACTGCAATGAGGTCTCCCCTCAGTCTGCTCCAGGCTGAACAGACCAAGTGACCTCAGCTGCTCCTCATGTGGCTTCTCCTCATGGCCCTTCACCATCCTTGTGCTCCTCTTTGGGACACTCTCTAATGGCTGAATGCCTTGCTCATGTTTAGGTGCCCTAAACTGTAGACAGGACTTGAGGTGAGGCTACAGAGCAGAGGGGGACAATCACTTCCCTCAATCTCAAAGAAAAGCTTCCAAAGACTGAATATCCTGAACAGCACAGACTTACAGCTTTCCTTCTGAGATGTTACTTCATTCATGGTTTTGTCTGTACCAGCCTTTGTAGAAGGCTGAGTCAACATACAGCAGAGTCAAAAAACATCTTGTCAGTATTTGACAGTCATGGCAGAACAGTGAAAATTAGAGCTGAGACCTCTCCAAATAGCCTAATTTAGTCCTCATTTCATCTATGGTTGGTTGGTTAGGATTGTTTCTGTGGGAAAGGTTTTGAGAAAAAGATTGACTCATTTCATCTGTATGTCCAGCACACCCATCAACCAACAACTCTGCCTTTGCTCCTGCAGGCGAGGGTGTCATCAACTCACATTGCTTCACCTCCCTCTCCTGCTGTGTCTCCACTGGGACACATTTTGAAGGAAATGCTGTTGTGCTCAGTGACAGAAAGGCAAAGCAGACTAGGAGAGAAAAGAGGAGCTCCACACATTAATCTCAGGTTACCATCTTGCTTTTCTATCTCCTCCTAAAGCCCCAGCAGACAGCTCTGCCTTTGTAGAAAGCCATCCTCCCTAGCATGTGAGTGAGCTCTATAGACCCCTCTACTCTGCCTCTACAGCACATCCTACCTGCCCATTCACATCCACAGCAGTCTTAAGTGCACATAAAGCACATCAAACCACACACAAAGCACACAGATAGCGGAGGCTGCTGACCACCTCCTGAGGCACAAACGCAGTGCAAGGGCCTAATGTCTACCTTGTTCAGGAGAACTGGGGGAAAACCCAAGGGCCCAGAGCCGTGGTTCCCCTCCTGGCATTCTCCAGAGCAGTGAGCAAGCTGCTCATGGCCTGATGGTGCTGGAGCTATCTGGGTTTACCGAGCCCCCTTCCTCATGTTTGAGGTTCTAGGTGGATATGCTTGGGGTTTTCAAAAAACTTGCAGTTTATTGTGTGGCATTGCCAAAGCATTTTATACATCTAATACTTAAAGTATGCTCTGCTTAGCAATGGAATACTCTCAGCTAGGTTGGTGCTGGGCAAAGCAGATGCTCAAACAGTGCTTGTATTGCTGCTAAGCTCAGAGAGTGATGGATAAGTGTCCCACTGCTGCTGGAAAAGCATCAGGGATAAGCACATTGTACTTAGATTGGAATTTGTCTGAGTCTCAGAACTGAGCAGCTTTGTCTTACAAAAAGATTTCAGGGTCTTCAGGGACCATGGGTGGTTTGGTCTTCAGATTTATGTCCCCTGTTCTCCTGGCAGTATGTGGGCCATAATACACAGCAGGATGTTTGCCTGCTGCTTAGTCCAATAAAAGTCACTCCCTGTGATGACTGGGAGGAACTTCTGGAGCCTGTCTACTCCTTCCTGACTTCTCCTGCTGCTGTTTATGACAGAGATCCCAGTCTGAGGGTAACTCTGGCAATCTCTGCCCTGTTTCATAAAACAGATACCAATAGCATGAGTAAGGCAGGATCCCATGTGACTGCGTAACCACTGCTTTCCATGGGAAGATATTTCTCACATTAAAAAGCCCATTGAGTGGGAAGGGGGAAATCTATAGCAGTGGTTTGGCTTGTGACTCTGGAAAAGATATGAGATGCAAGCTAAACTATTGGCCCCTCTTACCTCTCCTTGACATTAGAAATTTTTTCTTTCTAACTTTCAAGTACCAAACACAGTGCAAGTGGTTCTCTACTAGAAGGTGCTGTAGTTCTGAGTTTCTCACTGCATTTTGTATTTTATTAGATGCAAAAACTCAAAAACTTTTGCTTTGTTGTGGCTATTAAAAAAAATGGTCAGAATTATTCCTCCAACAGGGTTCCCTAGAAGATGAGGAGGAAGTTTACTCAGTGAAGTGAAAGGGGTGGTAAGTGTAGCTCTGTACATTGTTCCTCACTCCAAACAGCTTACTGAGACAGCTTGCCAACTTCGCTCATCAATGTTAATGTATTCCATTTTCCTCTCCATGACATGTGAAGTTCAAATTTATCCGAGCAGCAAACAGAGACAGAATCTCTATTGACTGATTTTGGCTGGAAGTACATTTTCTGATTTCCAACCAAATTTTTCATGGAGGTTCAGATTATTTTATGAAACAACCATGTCTTCCTGCTTTTATGAGAATACAGCTGGATTCTACAGAACAGGTGTGAGCCCCTACCCCTAATGTTCTAGTCTATATCAAAATAAGGGATAAATTAAAAATTATTAGATCTATCTGAAACCTCAAGTTTCCACTCCACATGAAATGCCAACATTTTAATGTCAGTTCTATTATGGTGAGAACAAAGAATACTATTATGACTTTAGCTTTGGGGAGTATTAATATAACGTAATATAGAACAAAATATGTTTGGAGACAACAAGTTTTGAATGTAGATGAAACAGGAAAAAATAATGTCAGAATATTTTCAGGCAGTCATAGATGCTTTAATTACAGCTGCATTATCAGTAGGTAGATTAAATAAATGTACAGCTCTTCTCCTGGTGAAATCCAGCTGTTAAGTCAAAATGTCCTTTCACTTGCTCCTATGCAGCCTCAGCAGTCCAGTAAGAGACATAGCTAATACACACACACAGACAGACACACACACACATATACACACACACACACACATATATATATATATATATTCTTGGTACAATCCAGCAAATAGGTGGGTAGGAACTTTCCACAGTGACATGTTTCCAGGGACAGTGTAAAATGACTTTCAGTAAGAGAGTCTTCTGCTTTGAGGACACCTCAGCACTGGTATGTGTGATGGAGGAATAAGCTGTCCTTTTGCAGTGAGGATTTACCTGGGGGGTGCTGTGGAGGCAGCTGCTCTCCTCATTAGCACTGCCCACAGCTCCTCCTCAGCTCCGGATGACACAAGCTCCGTATCTGTGTCTCCTCTTGCTGGCAGCCAAATATGTAGGTCCAGCCTTATGTTGCAGCACGTTCACAGAGACATACACATAGGGCATTGGACTAGCTGAGTTGCCAGATTTTGATCACCTGTTTGCGCCAGAGGGATATTTCAGGCTGCCTGACCCAGAAAAGATAATGTGTCCCTGAGCCATGGAGCACGAGCTGACATTTTAGAACGGTTGGCACGAACCCCTGCCTGGCCACCGGCTTCTTGTCCTTGAGACATTCAAGTTCACATGTGATTTTGATTTGATTGCTGTATCCCAGTAACTCTTCTCTGCCTCCCAAGGGTCCAGCTGCTCACTGCACTGCACTGGACCCCTATAGACTCTGTCAAATTGCACCTCTCAGATGCAGGTAACTTCGTCCAAATTCCCTTTTGGCAGTGTTGTGCATCCGTCCTATTTTGCACAGCTTCTTTTCTCCATACAAAGGTCTGGATCCTATAGTGGGAAGATCAGAGATGGAAAAAACAAAGTATCAGCACCGTTACCTATACATATCTTGCTTTATCATTTTCTTATTGCCATTCCCTTTCTTCTGCTGGCAGACAGGAGCAGTTTCCAGTTCCATGATTCCACAGAGCATTTGAACATGTCTGTGTTCAGCTTCTCAGAAAAATCTCTTATGGAAAAATTGTCTTCTGACCACAAAGTAATCACTAAGTGAAAAAGACTTTGCCAGCCTGCAGTCATTCCCAGTTCAGCACCAAAGGAGCTCTTCCTTGGAAATAAACATAAACGCAGAATTAAAGTGGCAACTATCTTCCATTCCAGTCTTCTAGCTTCCCGAATGCTATTTGTCACAGGGTCTAGCAGGCTTGGCACCCAAATAATGAGGAGGCTGTAGGAACCATCCAGAGCAGTTAAGCGTGAAACTATGTACTTCCTATCCACTGCATTGAAACCACAATCTAATAAAACAATTAACTGCTTTTATCCTTGGACGTAAGTTTTCATCTGCTGTAAATTAATATAATTGAATAGGCAAAGTGACTGGTCTGAGTAGTTTCTGAATAGCTTTAAGAAAAAGGTTAAATATGAGCTTTCAAAATTTCACAAGGCATGTCTCTATGCTATGGCTCTGATTGTAGTATTCCTCTAAATATTGGTTTGCAAAGCTGCTTTCAACATGAATTTTTATTCCAGGTTACTATTTGCTGTAACAACAGAAAATGCTACTGCTTGCAGTTGGGCATGGGAATGATTTTGGGATGCTGGGCAGCAGGGGCAAAAGCTCCCTCTTCTGATGGCTCCAGAGCTGAGGCCAGAAGGCCAGGGGAGACATGAAGGGCTGGGGGGGGGAAATGTCATCAGGCATTTCAAGGAAAATCCCATTAAGGGTAAAGCAACTTGGAGATGTCAGTGTAGGTGTAACTTCAGCTGTTTATCCCACCAGTACCTCACTTAGTGCTTAGTACTCTCACTTAGTACCTTCTATCCTAGTCCACCCCTCCATGAAACCCACAGCTTTAAATTCTTGGTGTGACTGCACCCTAACAGACTTCTGGGCTTCTAATATTTCCAAGTACTAAAATGGCTTCTTCTAGATCAGAAATCCTGTCCTACTTCTAGTCTTACCATTTAGTCAATTGCAGTTTCTTAGGTTGCCCTATTTTCCTCTGGAAACCCAGTGCTTGCAAGAAACAACTGAACGTGGGATTACCAAATGAGAACTAAATCCTGATCAATATTTCCAGACACAAGTGATTTTTCAACAGAGGATGTCAGAAACTTGTCTTCCTGGCAGTGTCTTCCTAGTGCCAGTTTTATCATTAATTTTGGCAAGTGACCAAAAGTGAAAAATGTTTTCTAGCAGACTGCAATGGGAACAAACTGTGACAAGGGAAAATGGGCAATGTAGGTTGGGCTCCTGACAAGGGATCTGTGACGCTAAGGATTAATCCTCCAAGGAAAATGTATCATGGGGAACTGTAGAGAAATTTACTCTGTAAAGGACCTCTGGAGAAATCTACCCATCCTGCCCATTAGGGCTCTCCTTGACAATGAGCACAGCCTTCTTCCCATCTTCTCTGTTATTTCCTGAAGAGTGAGATGTATGTTACAGCTCCACCTGAGTACACCTATGCACTCTAGCCATGCAAACATCCCACCACTACTCTGTAATTGCAGTGATGGCAGAGCTCTGCAGCTGCACAGTCCTCCAGCTCCTCCTCCTCATTTCCCAGGTGGTGCATCAGTATTCAGGAACTCCCCAGGATGTCCTCTGCTTCTGGGGAACACAAGGGCCTCCCCAATGCCCTGCTTCTTCTGTGATTTCCAGAAGAAATCCACACATGAACCTACTTTAAAGTCTTCCTCAGTGGGTTGGAAAAGAGCCAGAGGAGCTTTTTCATAGAGCCAGACAATGGTACATGGAGCTTTCCCCTTTTGTCAAGTATTCAAATCAGGTCCAAGGCAGCAGAGACCAGAGTTACTGCCAGCTGGCAAGTTGGAGACACGGGCTTGTCAGACAAATTCGTCTTCCAACAGCACCACTTTTTAACATATTTATCAGTCATCTCAGCAAAAAGGCCAGAAACTGAGTGAGTGAGGAAGACCTGGGGTGCCCTTTCTCAGCACAGGCACTGCTGCACACTAAAGGAGCAGGGTACTGATGCACAAGAGGTGCTGATCTCCAAGGGAAATCACAGAGCTTGTTTCCTAAACTGAGAGTCTCTCTTCAATTCCCACACTTCATGATCTCTGTCAGTCTATGACATTAATTTACCACCTTGAGGAAACAAACAGCTCCTCAGATAAATTTCCAAGAGAGAAACAGTTTAACCTTAAGAGCTGCTGTTTTCCAGCTCCATGTTTCTTTTGCTTTCTGTCCCTCAAACAATTCCAAGAAATAAGAAATCAGTTCCAAAATTTTATTGTTATCTCCTCAAGCCCATTAGAGACAAATTAGAAGTTCTGTCCTCCACTGAATGACACAGGGAATTGTACTACAGAATCTGACAGTCTCCTGAAACTACTATGAGGAATATGGAAGAATATGAAATTCAAAAGTGAGTTAAGTCCTAAAGTTAGGAATGTAGCTGAGAACCCCAATTAAATTAGAGTAATATTACCTACTGAAAAGAGGTTCTGGGATGCCGACTCTATTCTAGGTTGTGCCAGATACACAGTGTGTAAAATTAGACTATGTTTTCCTATCATGATTGCAAAGAGGGCAAGAAAGTATTTTTTTGTTTTGCCTATAATGTATAGCACAGTTCCAAACAGAGTTAAAATTTCTGGATTCTACTGAAATACCAATAAATTATGAACCAACATAATACAATAATACAAGCTCTCAGGCAGAGCTCCCATTTATTTCAATGAAATTGCCTGCAGGATCGGGGTGACGGGTCCTAATCAGGGCTCAGTCAGCTGTCAGCTTTCCCCGGCGAGCGGAGTACAGGGGATCCAACTTCACCTCGCCCTCCCTGTGCCACTCCTCTGCCCTCCCAACAGAAGCTCCGTGTTCACATTCAGAACAAGAGCACTCTCGACACACTGATTCCATTCTGGCCAGGCCTGGCATTCCCCGGCTCTGGCGGCGTCTGCGCCTGCCTCGGAGCCGTCCTTCATTGTGAGCCTAATAAGTGCATAAAGGCTGAGGAATGGGGATCGAGCAGGCTCACAGCAATCAGCCTCCAGGAGCTTGTGTGCCCGGGCAGACAGGCTGGGTAAACAATTAGCTCCAGCTCCAATGTTCAGGCCCCGTAGAATTGGATGCTTGGCACCGGCCGCTCTCCATGACATTCAAAATCTGGCTTTTCTCCAATCAAATATTTAAACATTTGCGACCGTTTGTCCAGACCCAAAGCCTCGGTTAGGAATTTCTGCTCCATTCTACTTTTGTAAATGGAGATTCGGTGATTATTTACTAGGAACTTTGAAAAAAAATGTACTTAGCTTTACAGCAAGGGTAAAAGAGGGTTTATTTGAAAATCATATAATAGAACAGGTCAGCACTACCAGCACATACTATCAACACTTTAGCAGTGTACACTTGGACAAAGCATAACTTGGAGTGTTGCTGTCACAGACCCTTCTGTGTTCATTGCTGGTAGCAAACAGCTGGCTTTTAATGAAACATAATAGAGAATTTGTTATTTTAAAACTGCCATTCCATTTATAATCATGCCTGTTGCAATACAATGGAGAATTGTATCCTTATTCCTTCACGCTGGCAATGCAGGAAATCTTTAAACAAGTGCTTGTGAAGTATTTATTTTCAAATATGTTAATGATGTGTCTCCAGATCAGTAAAGTTAGTGTACACTCAGTTATGCATGCAGGTAGTACTTTTATGTATCAAGACTTTATTCTTACTATAATCCATGCCTTTTATTGTTTCAGATTGATACAGTAAAAGATACACCCTATTATCTAAGTCAATCTCCTACACATTACAAACTCCTATATTTTACCCTAATTAATTTTATCCAATCCATCTCTTCAATGAGAGTAGGAAACTTGAGTGAGTTCTCAAGGAAATTAATATTCTGAATGCCACAGATCTGTCAAGCCAGCTTCGACATGGTAAATAAATAAATAACTTAAATATTAGAAACGACATACGAAAATTTGCAGGAAAACATTTTTGATTAGATGCTGGCAGAAAGTGAGAAAAAAAAGGTTGCTTGTTTTCCCAGCAGGCCGGACATGAGCTGGCAATGTGTGCTTGCTGGCTGGAAAGCCAAATGTATCCTGGGCTGCATCAGAAGCAGCATGGCCAGCAGGTCAAGGTAGGTGATCCTGCCCCTCTGCTTGGCCCCCGTGGGACCCCACCTGCAGTGCTGCATCCAGCTCTGGGCCCCTCAGCACAAGAAAGACATGGACCTGTTGGAGAGCCACAGAAATGATTAGAGGGAACGAACACCTCTCCTACGAGTAAAAGCTGAGAAAGATGGGGTTGTTTCGCCTAGAGAAGAGAAGGCTCTGGGATGACCTTACTGTGACCTTTCAGTGCCTGAAACGGGCCTGCAAGAAAGCAGAGGAGGGACTTTTTACAAGGGCATGTAGTGACAGGACAAGGGAGAATGGCTTTAAACTGAAAGAGAGAAGGTTTAGATTAGATTAGATTAGATTAGATTAGATTAGATTAGATTAGATTAGATTAGATTAGATTAGATTAGATTAGATAAAGAGACACTTTACTGTGAAGGTGCAAGTCACTGGCACAGCTTGCCCAGAGAAATTGTGGATGTCCAATCCCTGGAAGTGTTCAAGGCCAGGTTGGATGTAGCAACCTCATCCAGTGGAAGGTGTCCCTGCTCAAGGGAGGGTGATTGGAACCAGATGATCTTTAAGATCCCTTCCAGCTCAAACCATTTTGTGATTCTATTACTATTTTTCACTTGTCTTTGAGAGCAGAATCAAGCCACTCTTGCACATAATCACTGAACTTGGTATTAATTATTTTCTTCAGCCATCTACACATGAAATACTTAGGAAAAAAAAAACAAAAACCCACACCACATAGGAAAGATCACTGTGGAAGTCTTAACCTGTGAGGATGTACATGTGCCTGTACATGAAGTAACAGCCTGTTCAAAGGCACAGGATGGTCCTTGCTGGATATTCTGCAAGAGAGGGTGTTTATTGGACTTTTAAAGGAAATATAAGACTCAGCTTCATTATATAGGCTCCAAATGAAAAGAGAGGCATATAGACTTCTCTGAGATCAGGCTAAGGCATTAAGCTGGTAGAAAAAGAGCAGAGAGAAAATAGAGCAAAAGCACTCATTAGCACAAATTTAAAACACCATGAAAGGAATCAGCAAAGGAACCAAGAGACTTGCAAGGAAGAAAGTATCTAATCTACTTAAGCTAATACTCAGTCTGGAAAATAAGCAAAAAGAATTTGCCTGGTCACTAGTAAACATCAATTTGACCCAACAGATATTACCAAATTTAGTGGCAGGATTTCTGTGAGCAGACAGTTTAAATCATTTGCTACAACTAAAACAGCAAGTAGTGATCTCAAAATAGCAGAAACTGTATGTCAAAAGAGGGCATCAGCTCTTTCTGTCACTGGTAAGGGAAACCATTGATCTCAAATGTTTTTGAACCATAGGATAAGTATTAACTTAAAACATCTCTCTGCACTGTATAGAGAAAGTGACTTAGGCTGAATGATCTATTCTGGATTTCCCACAGTGACTGTGGGACTATCTAAAATTACCTACAGCAGTTACCTAGGCTGAAAATCAACACAGAAAATATATGTTAGCCTTTCCAGGTAACAAAGGAATAGTTCCAAGAATTAAATATTGTTGTTCACAGCCACTTCTAAAATTAGAAATTTTAAAATCAGGAGTTCCCAGAAACTTTCCAAGATCTCTTGACCATTACTGTCAATTTTCAATGAGTCCTAAAACAGAAGGAAAACTGTAAAAGTTTGGCAGAAAGTGAGCGTGATATGAGTATTTCAATAAGATAGATGGAATGACCCAGGTAACTGTGGGCTTTTTTTCACTTGATTTCAATCTCAGATCTCTTAATAAGATTGACAATATATTTCACAAATTATCAAAGTAATATAATGACAATTTATGGAAGCAGATTTTGTCAAAGTATAATTCAGCTTTTGATGTCAGTGCAGGTTTTAGAATAACAGTACTGATTTATATAAATATATACACTATATATATACTGATACAGTACACTACGACTTTTAGGGCCTTTGACCTTAAGATGTCTTGCTAAACAGCTGAAGCATAAATAGAAATAACTAGACAATGATGAACTAAAGGCTGTAATGTACACCTACACTGCGATAATTTTTATCTTAAGACTGACTGTTCTTTAAAATATCTTTCTATCTCAAACAAGATTAGCAGCCAGGGGCAGGGAACTCCATGGGTAATGCAGGAAATCAGGCTAGATCTGAGTGCTTCATCCCAGCTATAAAACCCTCTTTGTGTGGGTAACTTGACTATCAAGTGAAACACCAAAGTGTTTTGCATCACCTAAGGTACTGCTGGAGAGGGTCTTTCCTCATTGCCTAGGTTCCACTACTCCAATCAGTAGTTATATGGGATCTTCCTACTAATAAACTAGGGCAAGGGCAGTTTAAGGAGCTTGATTCCTCCTGAGAGCAGCTAAGCTGCCAATCCAGGTATATCTGTGTGGTTGTCTTTGTTGGGTGTGCTGCTCACTCCCTTTCTGTCCCAGGAAGGCTCCTGCCAAGGTGTCCTTGCAGTGTTGCCATGGAGTTCTTCAGGATGCCTCTCAGACTTACTGTCTTAGGCTGTTGATAAATGTTGGTATATACCTATACTCTTCTTGGCTTAGTTTGTATTTTCAATGAGAATTAGAAAGTAATGTGAAATTCTAAATCGTATTTACAGGTTTGATGATGACTCAGCTCCTGGTGCAAACCTGGTCCCAGTCTCAAGTTCATAGTGTCTGTATCTTTATCTGGTTTTTTTGTGTAAGGCTGTATACATGTAATTAAAAACTAAATGTTTCCACTTAAATCTCTCCCTTGGTTCCAAAGGGAACCCAGGTTAAATGAAAGAGTGTAGGCTGGGTGCATATATTTGATGTTTTGGAGACAGAGAGGAAACATTAACAGACCACCAGTAAGTACCTGGTTCATTGTATGGAACAGCACAGGGTTATTTTTATATAGTCATCTTTGAGTTTTGAAATGCACTCAGAGGCAAATTGTGTCACAAGTAAATTATAAGACTTGCTATAAATATTTCTCATGGGATATGTCTCTGCAAGACGTATCATCAAATGGTTTGCCTATCTTCTAGGCTTTGATCTGTAGAGTGGAGTAATTAGTGCTGGAAAAGATCTGTTGGATTGCCTAAACAGCTACATAATATTCAACATAGTTTCCCCTTCCTAATGTTTTGCCTCACACAGTTTATATATCCAGGGGGCAGAGGGCAGAAATCCCCCGGGATACTATTTCACAACCAATTCACACAGTCAGCAATTTTTCTGGTGAGGTATACCCCAAATATGTCTTTTCTAATCTCATTGCATTAAACTCTTGTCATTATACTTCTCAGTGCCATGTGAAATATTCCTCCTTAGGGTCCTATACTCTGCACTTCAAGTGAAGACTGTTAGATTCATCCTATCCTAAACTGTGCCAGTTTTCTTTATTTATTTTTAATTTACTTATTTTTTTCCTTATTTACCTCCAAGCTATCATGTGGAGCCAGGTAGCCAGACCTAAATACAGTTCTGCAGCTGCAGTCACAGCTCAGAAGCATCAAATTGCAGTCAGTACCTTCCAAATGAAAGCTGTCCTCTGTCACACGGCAAAGAAAAGGATCATAGGTTAGTGAAACAGGTTGCATCTTTGGGAGAAAAATCATCATTTATGGTTTATAGTTGGATACACCAGATTTGGAAAACAACTCAAGTTCATCTTGACAAGATGTGAACAAGAGCCACCCAAGAACTCTGGTGAGGAGCATGTCCACCCCACACAAGCTGTCTAGGCTGCCTCTATTGATGACCAAGAGAAAATAATTCCAGACTGTAAATTCATAATAACATCAGCATCCAGCATGGATGGGCTGGATTGCCTCCTCTCCTCTGCTTAAAGACGGCCTTCCCTAGGCTATTGACATAAATTTTAGATTAAAAAGACTAAAAGACTTAGACTAAAACTAGCCAAGGCTGTTCTTGCTTACTTGTTCCCAAGATAATCATAACTGACCTCTCTGGTTCTACTGAGGTTCCTCTTCATGTTTCAGAACAGAAGCCCCTTACAGACAGCCAAATGTGCTGGCTCTGATGGCTAAACAGCCCTCCTGTGTGCCTTGGGCCCTCATGTTCATTTCCCTTGGAAGCACTGATCCATGGGACATTACGCTGACTCACAGGAATTCTACCAGCAAAAGCTTATTTGGCAAAAAAAATGAGACAGAACCACTCAAAAAAAATAGTCCCAATGCCTGGTTAGTTTTTCTTTTTCCTTGCCTCTCTGAGATGGGGAGATAGACCTGATTTTGCTGTCCCCACAGGGCCTCCATCCATTGCAGGATGATCTTCACAGGACCACCACCTTGTTTAAGCCATAGCTAAAACACAGTCTGAAATATGCTGCAGTCCTTCAGAGTCACACTGCTAACTTCAAGGTGCCTTCATGCTGCTGCAAGATGACCAGGCACAAAAAATTATTATGAGCTCAAGTATCTTGCCAGAAATGCCACCAATTCTGGCTGCACAATGGGACAGGAAAGGCCTTTCCCTGCTCTGGAGGGTGAGCTCACACTGTGAGGAGAACCTTCTGTTTTGCCATGTATATTGAATATGGCATTCTCGTAAAACAAGTCGGGCACCAGGGGAGTATTACCTCCAACAGGAGCTGAAAAATGTCTACTAATATCCTCAACGACCCTGTGAATACGCAGTAGCTTCATGGTCACATACAGCACTTCGAAAATGTTGCAGCTCAGTATTTTTAAATGAGCACATAGTTGATTCAAAACCACCAGACAGAGCAGTGACACCTCCAGCAGAATGTAAACCCAGCAGATAGACACAGGCTGGCATGAAAACAAAAACAGTAGTGATGAATTCAATCCAATTTTGCATAACATTGAAGATCCCCCTTTTCAGGAAATTCCTGAAGTTCTCAGAGTGTGCAGTTGCAGTGGATGTTTTATTTTTAAGGTGTCATTTTGTGATTACTTCACTTTAGTAATATGCTGTTTATTCAAGTGGTGAAGATGCAGTGTCTTAAAAGAACCTCAGTCTTGCTGGAGCAAATCCAGACGCCTGTTTTCTTTCAACAACTTTTCTCTATCATGAAATTAAAGAGGTACTGTTAGTTTAAATATAACTCATCAGAAATGTTTTTAATAATATGAATAGTAGGAATTCTCAATAGTCAAGGGCATACATAATAATATATAGCTGTGAATTTTGAAACAAGCTGAATTCAAAATATGAATCCTCTTTTTCTTCCTTCTATGCACTTCACAATTTGATCAAAACTATCTACATAATATACCCTATTTAGAGAATCCCATGCCACGTCTGGCAGATACAGAAAATCCCATTAAGCCTTTAAGTTGAAAATTCTGGTGGGGGTGGGGAAAGTTACATTCTTAAATGTAGACACATTCTTAAATGTACTGTGTTTTCAGTCCAATGTTACCCCTTGTGTTTCCCATATAGTAGTAGATTAGTTTTCCAGTAGATTTAGAAACTTTCTGTAAAGTTTGAGTTTTCTCAGGCAAAGCCTTTTATTTGCAATTATATCTGCAGGTAGACCTCTGCAGTAGAAACCTTCCCCTGTCTGAGTGAATTGCAACTAGATGCTCAAATATCTCTATCCATCCAGGAAGAAGGAGAACACACTGAGTGGGCTTCACTTCATTTAACTGTAGACACCAAGAAGTTAGCTTTAACCTCTCATGATAGACAGCAAAATAAAATTAGTGCTTTTAAGGAAGGATTCTCTGGCCTCACTTACATCCCATTTGAGGATGCCATTATTTGCCCTCTGAGGTAGCCCCTTAAGACCTGCAAAAGGAACTTACAGTGCTCATGACTAGCTTTTAGTTGTCTTTATTCATTAGTGGAATCCCCTGCATGGCCAGGGCCCTCCTCCATGCTGCTCCACAGCATCACTCGCCGATGACAAGATTTTTGCTAACACAGGAAGGATATTGTATACATTCAGCTGTCAGTTTTCCCACTTGGCAATCTTTTCCGTAAACTAAACAACTCATTTATCCCGGTCCTGACGTGCTTCCTTTCAGAGCTGACAGTAAAAGCATTTTGCTTCTGGGAACTAGGAATAAGTACCTCCCCCAACACCCTTGCATCCACAATCTTGAGGAACCTGAGGAAGAGTTCCTTCTCTCCTAGTGGTATCATCTTGTGCTGCAGCACATCTGAGGTGAATGTCTGGCCTTCCCCTTCCCGTCAGCACAGCACCCCATCATGGGAGAGTCACCACTGTAATTATCATCATAACACTTCATTGAGATAGGATATGCTCTCACACTTGTTGCACAAATTTGGGAACTGTGGCACCAGAGCCTTCCTGAAATCCTGAACTGAAGTAGGGCAGGGATAAGACAAGTACTTGCTTCTCCAAAGCCCAAGTCTGCATCATTCCTGCTTTCAAAATAGATTGTTTTTAAAGGGATAGAGTGTCTTCACCTTTAACTTTCTCCAACAGTTAAAAAGAACTTCAGGAAACAGGGCATCAGTGAGGACGGGTCCAGGTCTGTGTCCCAGGGAAAGCAGAGGCAACTGGCTGGAGAGCAGCCATTGCAGTGGGGAACTCCAAGGACTTTTCTTCTTCATTGCATCAGCAGTGAGCAATGGGGATACTCATTTGAGCCAACTGTGGGTTGTCATTCTTCCTTCCAGACTCAGTGGCCTCTGAAATCACTTCATTGTCTGCAGCGGAATCTGGCACAGGACCATAATGCCAGGTTACTTCACTTCCCTGCAGAATAAAAGATTTCTTCAACCATGAGAAATTATCTCCTGACAGTGCCATTCATTAGGGCTCCCACCTGTAGACTGTTTCATTTTCAGCTTACTCACAGGGTGCTGAAAAGTCAGCGTGTGTGTTATCACTTGACAATATAGTACAGCTAATACCTCTTCACCCTTACGTATGTTGTCACTTACTGCTCTTTGCCTCAACAATGGCTCACAGTAACATTCAGGTCTTGAACTTCACTCTCTTTAAAAAAAAAAAAATGTGCAGCCCAATTTCACCAGAGCTCTTGTTTCTTAAGAATTATACACATAGGGGGGGAAAAAAATCTATGTATGGCATTTTTTTCCTCTTTTGAATTAAAAAATTAAAACATAAAATTTTGTCTACAGATGCCCAATAGAACAGGACAGTAGTTCATTATTTCTAAAGACAGGCCAGACAAACTGTTTTCTGAGCTTATGGTTTAATGTATACACTAAAATTAATAGAAATCAGAAGTTTTCATGACAAGAAGATGTCTCGTAACTGAATTTCAAACTACACATTCTTCTCCACTTCTTTTCTCGTGAAAGTTCTGCCCAACACTTTCTTTAGGTTTCATTCTCACGAGGGGGCCTGTAGACACCAAGCCTTGTGGTTCTCATTCATCCATCTGTGTTGTACATAGAGACACACTTCATGGAATCACGTCATCATAGGATGGTCTGGGTTGGAAGTGATCTCAGACATCTTCTAGTTCCAAATGCCCTGCCACAGGCAAGGACAATTTCCACTGCTGCTGCTTCAGGCATAGAAGGTTTGCAGTCCTGTGTTGTACCATGGATAGCCCAGGGCATCCCAAACACCTACAATTGAGTCCCATGGTATATATCTTAGCATTTCTGTATCTCCATCCCCTGTCTGCTGTAAAAACTTCTATCAGCATCATATAATCTAGGATTGTGTCTATTTGAATTTGTGTCTGGATGGCCCTGGAGCACATATGGCAGCTGTGACAGAAGAAACTGCATGTCCGTGGGAAGCATGAACCCACCTGGACCACTGCTGCAGCCTTGAGACCCACTCTAAGCAAACCTCACAACATTTTCACCACTACAAGGCATGGGCCAGCCCTTCCATCCATGCAAATGAGGAGATGTGTGTGTATAGGGCAAAGCTTCTGAGCCGTGGGACTGCACATCTCGTCGGGACATGATGAGACACAGAGCCAGGTCAGGCAGGGATCTATGGTTAGTGTGGCATTGCAGATGGAGCCTGGTTTGTCTGCTGATGCTCCAGGGATCTGTTCACTGTTGCGTGGTCATTCCCTCATGTTCCAAGGGCAGCTGCTCTGGTTTCACCAGCCCTTTCCCAACACCAGTTGTATTCTCTAGCTGTCTGAATAGTTACTTTTTTTTTTTTTTTTTTTTTTAATTTCTGTGTGCTTTTTCCATTCATTTGGTGAACTTTTTCTGTAGACCCAGGAGAGGATGGTGCTAGGGCCAAGCAAATTAGAAAAATCATGTCTGAGAATGTAAGATCCTGTCATATTTCAGCTCTTCAGATTGTCCACGGGTGAGGCAAAGGTTTTGCTTTGCTTCAGGCTCTCCTCATCCTTTGTAAGGGCAGCAGTGGGTTCAAAAGGGCAGTAGAATGCAAATAAATTGACTCCTATGAAATTTTTATTTACTTTCTGGGATAATGGTGATCAGCTGGGAATTATAAAAAAAAAACCCTTTGGTAACTTTTTCTTGAGGAGTTAAAACCGTGCAGGATTTTTGCCTTCTTGGCTCTGGTTTCCTCTTTCCCTGCCAGATATCATTATAGGGATTCAAGAAGGATGAGTAATTAAAACCCATGCAAACAATGTGTCGGACAATTAAATTTAAATGTCCGCTTGATGAGGCAACACGGGTGAGTAAACGCAGAGCTCCTGGAGCCGATGCCCTGCGGAGGCAGAAAGGACCGCGGGGATTCACCCCACTCCCAGGGACCCTCTGAAAAGGGATCTGGGGACCCAGACACCGGGGACAAAGTGCCTGTTGCCTTCGGGGCTGCAGGGGTACCACGGGCTGCACTCCAAAATATCGCACCGGCACGGCAACCCTTGAGCTGCCCGCGAATTAAAAACAAGGATGGGGAAACCCCCTATGTTTTTTCTCGGGAAATAAATGTAAATAGCAGTAAAAGATTTAAAAGGGGGGACCCAGGACGCACTGGGGCGGCGGCCCGAGGGGCAGCCTGGGCGGAGGGCCGGCCCGGCCCGGCCGGGGCAGGGGGGCGGTGGCGGTGCCGGCGGGAGCGGGGCGGGCCGGGGCGGGCGCGGCGGGGTCCGGCGGCGGGATCCACCTGCGGGAGGCGCCGCTCCGCCCCGCCCCGGCCCGCCCCGCTCCCAGCGCGCCGCCGAGGGCCGGCGCCCGGCGGGAGGGAGGGGAGGCGCTCCCGAGCCCCGCGGAGGCGGCGGAGAGATGGGACCGTCCGCGGCCCCGCCACCTGCCTGAGCCGCTCCCGGAGCCGCCGCCGCCGCCGCCGCGGGGAGCCGGTAGGTAGCGGGCCCGCCGGCCCGGAGGGCGCCCCGGGGGACAAAGGGGCGCGGGAGGATGGGGAGCCCCGGGCAGTGCTTCCCTCACCTGCCCGGCCATGCGGGGCTCCGGGCGGTGCGAGCGGCTGTCCCGGCCCGGGGCGAGCGCTCCCTTCGCGCAGGGCTTAATGTTTAACCCCGCTCGCACCCACCGGGGCGCACCGGGCACCGCCTCCCCGGCGGCGCCGGCGGCAAAAGGGCGAACGCGGCTGCTCGCCGCCGGTCCCCGCTGCCGGTGACCAACTCTGAAAGGACGGCGGGTGAGGGAGCCGCTGGGATAGAATTGGCCTTTGCTGCTTTTTCATGCCTTGGAGGCGTCTGACGGTAGCGCTCCGCTGCGGTCCTGTACTTGGATTCATCGCTGTGTCTGAGTACATTAGTATTTTTGGGGTGGCCTTTTAAGACGTACGTGACACGATCTCTCCAGTGAAGCGGCTGCTGGAGCCTGGGGAAGTTGTCTTTTGCCTCCTGCCCCGAGCAGGGTCCGAGGGGTTGGTGAGGTCTCACCGGACCCAGCTTGTGCAGCTGCCCCGTCCTCAGGTGGTTCGGAAGCCCTGGGGATGCCGGTCCTTCCTGCAGCTTACCCCGTTATTCGAACTGGCCGTCACTGTCTGCTTGTAATGCAGAGTGCTCGTGTACCGTGATACCGAAGCTGCTTGACATGCAGGGAAAGAGAAAGAAGGGAAAAAGGAGGGTGAAAGGAGGCAGTCCTAGGAATTGGACTAAATGGAAACTGATGTACGCATCAGCGTACTATGCTCCCTTTCCTTTGTGTGTGCATGGCACTGACACAAGCGCCGAAATAGCCGCTGTGCCCGGTGTGTGTGCTCACGGACACAGCCGTGGCCTGTCAGGATCAAAGTTAGTTTCAGGTTTTCCGAAGCATCTCTTCACAGCCCTCAGTCAAGCAGATAAGGCAGTGTAACCCTCACACCATCCTCAGCATCTCAGACAAGGCTAATAAAGTTGTTAGATTTTAATGGCAGGAAGGCTTCTGTAGTTATTAACGTGCAACTCCATTATTTTTGCTGTGTTTTAACAAGTTCTGTGACCAGGAAAAGCAGCAGAGGTATTTTGGCACGGCACTGACAGTGATTTAGTTCTCCTGTATGATTTGGTTCGAGGCAGATTTTTCTCTCTCGCTGTCTTGGTGTTCTCTCTTCGGTTTTTTGTGGTTTTTTTTTTTTTTTTTTTTTTTTTTTTGTTTTGTTTTGTTTTGTTTTGTTTTGTTTTGTTTTTTTTTTTTGGTATGTTAATCTTTCTGGCTTCCAGCACTGTGGAAAAACTTTCTTCATTTCAAAATGTAATGGAGACTGGTTCCTGGGCTTTCATACTAGATGATCCATGATTTATTGTTATTTAACCATCTATTACAAGAACCACCCCTGAAGTAGTGAACTCTTGCAGAAAAATTACTTGCTTATTAGAAAATTATTCATGTCCATCCTGAACAAGGCAGTTTTCTTTCAGCAGCATCTATCTGGGGGTGTGAATGCCCATAGCAAGCAGGAAAATATGTCTGTAAAGTGTTTTAGCAGCATGGGGATCCCCGGGGTAGCTGTCACTGTTTCCATTCTCTAAACAATTTTAATGCCATTAGTGAGTGTGATTATGTACAAACCGCTTCTAGGGGGTTCCTAGGCTGGATGTCAGAGCAGGGCTTTGTGCTGAGTCAAAGGGTGGATTGAGTTTATGACACAGTTTAAATAGAAACAGAAGAGCAGAGCTACAGTAGAGCAGCACATCGTAATTCATTCAGCGCCGGTCTGTGATAGCCGTGCAGGGAAGTGCTCGCTCCTTACCACTTTGTTCCTTTTGAGAACACCTCCCAGGGTCACCCATGAGTAAGTAGCTGAGGACAGAGAATTTTAACCCTGGGGTTTTTTTTCAGCTTTTTGGTTGTGTTTCAAATAAAAAGAGAAAGTAAAAGGAAAGAAGAGCCTTACTGGAAAGTCTCTGCTTAAATGTGGACTGCTTTTTCAATTCCTTCATTTTTAAGAGGAAGGGTCGACACAGAAAGAGGTACTGTGCACTAATTTGCATCCTGTTATAAATAAGACATATTTATTCTATTTATTGCTGCTTAGATCTGATTTAGTACCAGTTATGTCTCCAGATGGAATATAACTATGAAGACTTCAGTAAATGAGTACTGTTTAGCTTCTACAGTCAGGTATAAACTCACAAGTGTATTTTTGTCAGGTTTAAATAACATTTTAAATAATAGAAAAGTTCTGTAACTGATGAAAAGGCTTTTTTATCCCCTAGAGCTGCAATGTGATCACAGCACAGAAGCAGCAGGGGAAGGGGTGGGAGGCTTTCTCGGAGACGTAAAGTGGAGTAAGTACCACTTTACACAGCACAGACACAAATACTATCTACTAAAGCCTTTTTTCTGGGACCAGCTCGAGTCCTGTCTCCTGTCTTGTTCTGCTCATAGGGCGGCTGCCCTCTGCTGTCTAAAGCTGCCCTTCCAAGTGCGGGTGGTGCTGTGGTGGTGATGGTGGGGAGATAAGGGAGGGCAGGTTGCAGGGCGAGGTAATCTCTCTTCTCATCCCAGATGCCAATCTCAGAGAAAGCAAAGGGGCTGTTTGGCACACAGTCCCTTCATCAGTAGTCTGACTGCTTGTGCAAATAACTGACAAGAGGCTTCTGTTTTTCCCCTGCCATCTAAATAAACCAGCCAAAGGCCAGCAGAGGCTCAGTTAGTATGAATGGGTTTTAGCTTCAAGAAGTGGCATGAGTGGTGCAATTTAGAGAGATTCCATCTGTCAAGAAAGCTGAGGGCAATGAGGGCAAACTGCATAGAAATACGTGCTCTTAATGATAGGATCAGCTACCTGATGCACAGTTTAACTGTGTTTTAATCTATCAGCTCCTAACTCGAAACCAGTGAGCACTGCTGCACGCAGCCCTCACTGACACAAGCAGGACAGCTGGCAGTTGGCTTACACCAGTGTATATTGTCTTTGTGGGGATGGAGCAGTATCATTTGTCCCTGTTACTGTCTTTTTTTTCTGTCTTCCTAATTGCTGTTCTACAACAGTATACATGATAATACAGCAGGTGTTCCCTGTGCCATCCTTACAGCAGTTTGAAACTCTCTCATTTCTTAGCTTGAAAAATGCAGCTACATCCAATATTAAAATTTGCTGTGGAAGGAGTCAGACGAGCTGGTAGTTTTCCTTGGATACCAAGTATTTTCTGATTTTGGGACATCCAAAATGATGCAATTCTGATTAATGTTTAAAATGGCTTGTATTTGCTAGAATGTGTCATCTGTTAGGTGTAAAGCATCACATTTGGTAGAGACTAACCTAGGAAAAAAGTATGTTCCTTTAAAGGTGTCCTCTTTGTCAGTGAAAAATTTGCCAACAGAATGTGTGGTCACTTCTGAAAGAGTCAATACCTGCCTCTGTGGGTTTCAGTAGCATCAGTTCTGTTCATCTACATCTGCTTTTTGGGCTTAAAGTCTTTTGATATCTTGCATGAGTCAATTGATATTTTAAACATTTTGTGCTTTCATTATAGCCTCCATTCCCAAAGAGAATGGTACCAAAAATCTAAGAATCTAGGCCCAAAATTTGATTTTAACACCACTGGACATGAGCAGCCTGCAGCTTTCAAAGTCTTTTTTGGTGCAACTCACAGGTGGAGTATTCCTACACAAAACATTGGAGAGAAGGATTTTTCTTTTTATTCTTAGATAGCTGTGGTCATTTCCTGTGTGATTTGCTTTGGTTTACTCGTTTGAGGCATTTCAGGAATGATCCTGCAGTTGTGATCAGTGTAGCCTCAGCAGGGTTTTAAATATGTGTAAGCTCAACATAATTGTGAACTTTCATTTGAATAATCTTTGTGTGAGGGAGATCCTGCCTGCCTTCTTGCCCAGGGCACAGTGCCTCCTGCAGCGATTCAGCTGTATGGCTAATTTCAAATAAACTGAAGTTACGCATTTTTTTGACACAGCACTAATGCACGCTGTTCTCTGCAGTCTCAGGCACTCTGCCTGCGGTTCATAAACACATTTACAGTCGCGTTTGCCTCCCTGTGCTCAGAGGGGGTTGGTTTGCATTTCTAATTAATTGAGTTTATAAAGCAATAAGCCAGTGTGTTAACTGAAAATTCCCTCAAGAATTGTAATCTTCCTTCATTAGCTGCCTATGTGTAATCAGATCACCCTTTCTCATGTAAGCCTTGGGGAGAGCCAGTGCCACGTGGTGCAGAACCTTTGTCTGGTGTGAGTTGCAAGGGGAGGTGAGTCTCCTCTGTGGTCACATTCTGCAGCCCAGCCCCTGTCAGGTCACCTTCTTTGTCCCCCCACCTGTCCCTACCATCAGCCTGATGCCTCTGGCTGAGACAGCAGATGGTGTGAAGAGATTTAAAGGACATCTTTCAACGAAGTCAGAGAGCAGGGGAGAGCTTTCAGAGAGTGTTCTAATCCAGCTGAAGACAAACACATTTACTCTTTGCAGGAGCTCTGTTAACTAGAGGAATGGATTTAAACAGAATCTGAATTTTTTTTAAACCGTGTGAAGACAAGTACTGTAACTTCCCACTGATGTCATCTGGGAGTTGGTGGCTCATCACACCTGAGGGTTAGATGTCCTGTATTTCAGTGTTAACCTGGGACACTTGTTTCAAGACTCAGGCTAAGGCATTATTTTGGCGCTGAGAAATCTGAGCTACCTAATGTGAGTTAACTCCATTCAAATCGCTTGACCTTTATTACGTTTATACTGGGTTAGTAAGCCGCTACTTAGCAAGGTAGGATAGTCTTGCAATGAGTTTGGGTGAATAACTGTATTTGCTTTTGCTTTCCACAGACCGACATTCAGAATGGCAGCCTTGTCCACTTTAATCCTGCTTTTGTGTGCTGCTAAAGATGTGATGCCTTCCAGTCCTCACTGGAAGCCAACTTGGCCGTCTTACAGAGTTCCCGTTATCCTGCCGCAGTCTACCCTGAACTTGGACAAACCACAGTTCGATGCTGAAGCCAGACTGGAAGTGGTATCTCCGTGTGGCCCAGCATGCCACAAAAGTTCTCCGCTGCCAACTTACGAAGAAGTGAAGAACTACTTGTCCTACGAAACCTTGTACGCCAATGGCAGCCTCACAGAAACTGAAGTGGGCATATATATTCTGAACAACGGCGGCGATGGCTCTCGAGGCAGATCTCGAACTAAGAGGCAGATCTATGGCTATGACAGCAGGTTTAGCATTTTTGGAAAAGACTTCTTGTTGAATTACCCATTCTCCACATCGGTGAAGCTCTCCACAGGTTGCACGGGGACGCTGGTGGCTGAAAAGCATGTTCTTACTGCTGCTCATTGTATCCATGATGGAAAGAGTTACGTCAAAGGAGCTCAGAAACTGCGGGTGGGGTTCCTAAAGCCCAAACAGAAAGATGGCAGCAAAGGGTCCAATATCACCAACTCGGCAATGCCCGAGAAAATGAAATTCCAGTGGATCCGAGTGAAACGGACGCATGTCCCCAAGGGATGGATCAAAGGCAATGCCAATGACATTGGCATGGATTATGACTATGCCCTGCTGGAGCTGAAGAAGCCGCACAAAAGAAAGTTTATGAAGATAGGTGTGAGCCCACCCGCAAGACACTTACCTGGAGGGAGGATTCACTTCTCTGGCTACGACAATGACCGTCCGGGAAACCTGGTTTACCGTTTCTGTGATGTCAAGGATGAAACGTACGACCTGTTGTACCAGCAGTGCGATGCCCAGCCGGGTGCGAGTGGATCTGGGGTATATGTGAGGATGTGGAAGAGGCAGAACCACAAATGGGAGCGTAAAATTATTGGTATATTTTCAGGCCATCAGTGGGTGGACATGAATGGCACCCCGCAGGATTTCAATGTAGCCGTTCGCATTACACCCCTCAAATACGCACAGATCTGTTACTGGATCAAAGGCAACTACCTTGACTGCAGGGAAGGATAAAGACAATGAAACTCCTTGAAAGCACTTAATGACTGGTTTTTGTTACTCATCTGAGGAAAGGCTAGACTTGTGCTGCCAATGCATGTGATCACGTAACATCGGGAGGTGATAAGTAGCTTTTCAAGCCAGCCACCTTGTTCTTAGGACAGGGACTGTGTGGTGCTATCATTACAGCCTGAAACTGGGGAGAAAGGAACGTCTGCAGGGTGGGGAAGGAGCAGGTGGACTTGCTGAATTTGCAGCTGAGCAACTGAAGATTAATTAGGGGCGGATCAGTAAACAGTATGAAAACAGAACCGTCTCCAAAGAATCTTGTAAAAGGGACGCTGTTGACTATCTCATGCCTACAATGTTTGTTTTAATAAATCCTAGGATTAGTAGAAATGCTTTGATCTGAACTTTTAAAAGAAAATATTTCTATGCTGTTGGGGGCTGAAGAGGGGCATTTAATGGTGTTTGCAACCCAAACATTACAGCTTTGTGTTCCTGCATGAGAAAAGGGAGTGTGAAAAGGGCAAGGCATGCGCTGTGGGAGATGAATGCCACACAAATAGCGTGAAGGGTAAATAACCACATAACACTTCTAACTTCCTTTCAGCCTGAGTGATTTGAGACTTTATTAGTAACATAGTTAAGAAAAATGCTTTTTGAGCAAACAGACCTTGACGTTGCAAGGATTTGACTGTGAAGATGATGTTGGTTATATGATCAGTGCCATTACATCCTGCTTTGGGAAACACAAATTGCACATGGGATTAAATCTTTATAGGAGCTGGGACCTATGAAGGAGCAGGATCCCTATGAATATACTAGAAAGCATGTGGGGAAAGGGAGTTACGTGTTTATGACCTACTTAGACCTTTTAAGGAAAATCTCATGTTAGCAACTCAGATTTTTGGAGGGGAAGCCTGTCTTCATTCTTGCTATCTACCTAATAATGCACCATATAGAGGGACCCTGGACTTGTAAGTGTCTCTCAGCCGTATCCCTTTGACAGTGTAATTTGGGCATCTTGACAAAAATTTCTTGTGTTTTTGGAATAGGAATCCTCCCCACCTAGCTGTTGAGTTACAAATAATTCTTGGCAAATGCACAACTCAGGATTTCTGCAGCTGGAATAGAACCACTTTATAGGATGCAGCCTGAGTTTGTTGTGAAGTGATCCTCTGCTGTCTCTTACAGATAACAGTGGTATTTTTACTATAGAAGAATTGGAGTTGAAAACAAGAATTGTCTTTTTGAGGTAGAAACAGTGCAGCCAAATACTGTAGCTCAGCATTCAGAAATTGACATGGTCTCTACAAGTAGCCTTTCTTAGATGGATTGTGCCACTGTATTTCAGTAACATGATTGAGGACATGCTGCCATGCCAAGATTATTTTTTTAAGTAGGAGGATAGACACCAGCTCTGGTTTCTCTTCCATCCATCTGTCACTGACTCCTGAAGCTTCCCAGGTTGCCCATGGTGCTTGGTGTTGTGGGGCAAATGCAAGTCCCTGGTGAGAAATAGCAAAGCTGGGAAGGAGTGAATCCAAGCAGAGCTTCCCTGTACTATACCAATACGAGGAAAATGTTAATTCAGCTAAGCCTTTTTTACACTCTACTAATTACTACGGCATTTGTAAACATATGCCTGATGGTGCTTTATCTTTGTGGTGGCTTTGGCTCCAGTTCTGACAAACATTTTTGCTGGAGCTGCCTATGATTATTATTTTTATAGAAGCAGTGTAAAAAAATGTGGACTCTCATGTGGGTTTTTGGTGCACTCAGATACAAGCAGTTACTAATGCTTTGAAATATGAATAATCACCATATGTATCTGATGGTCTTTTTCTGACTTTATTTTAATTTCTTTTAATCTATGGCTGTTATCTGGAGCACTTTTGTTTGAATGTATCACATTGAATAAAGAAAAGTTATGGAATTTCAATGCAGACATTCTTGTATTTGTGCTGTGTTGGGTTGCACTTTCAATCTCATTTCAGCTATTATTTGTAAAGACATTCAGATACAGATTTATTAAAATCCTCTGTGCTGTTTATTTTCCTTCAATTTTCTTCTGCTCCCACCTGTTGGAAGTTTTTGTTTTGGTGTGTTGGTTTTGGTTTTTTGGGGAGTCTTAATTACTTTATACATTTGAATGCTAATAATCAATCTTAGCTTTTGTATGACTCTTGCAGTTCTAAAGGCAGTCATGAGCTCTGATTAGTTGGAGCTGAAAATAACCTATTAGACTGAAAAGCCACATTGTTTTTATGAACTTCAGGGTAAATAAACTATGGAGGAATGTGAACCAGTCAGTATAAGGTCATAATTGAGGTCAGTCCATCTTCTTTTTCTTTTAGTTGATGCAGTATAAAAAAAGTTCCTTTGAGGCCAACAGTGAGACCCACAGTTTTTAGAGGAACACTGGATGCAGAAAGTTTTTCATTTTGAAATTGCTGCCCAAACTACTTTCCTGCCCTCTAGTAGTGCACACTACATCGCTCCTGATTTGTTGGACATATTTCCCATCCACTCATCCTGTGTTCTCAACTCCTTTCTCAGATTGTAAGCTAAGAACTTTTCACAGAATCACAGAACCATAGAGTAAAGTGAGCAAGGTGGGATTTTATTTTTTTTTTCTTCTGAGAATATATGCAGCAAGTTCAGTGTAGGAGTGGGAGAGTCTCTTCCCACTGCACACCCTGTGCAAACATTCCAGTTTTGGAAAGAAAAGGAAATCTCAGATAACACGGGCAGGATTGTGGTGCTGTAGTCCAGCACTGTTTCACCTGTGCCCACCGGAGTTGGTGGTAATTTTGCCAGTGCAGCAAGATTGGGCATGCTAGACAAGGTTTGAAGATTGCATCCTGAGGATATTTGCTTTGATGCCCCAAAGTAGGCACTTTTAAAACCAGAACATTAAAATGTGAGAAAGATAGCTGTGCAGCCAAAATAAAGCTCCTCAAGAAAACATAAATGACTCAATTATATACAGGCATAGTACTTGAAATTTCATTGTCCAGCCACTGAGTGCCTATGACCTGCAGAACTGAATGAAGTGCCTCATTATTCTTGTACGTGAAGGCAAGACAGTAGATTGGTATAGAGGCACTGTTTTGACTGTGATTGAAAAGTCTGCTCCTGCATCTGTAAGAGGCTGACATGAAAAATTTTACTTAATTTGCTATAAATCCCTCAGAGAACAGTGCTGGAGATGGAAAGTGAGGTCTCGAGAAAACACAGACTCTGCTGAGCTCTTCCCCAGCACACACTGAACTTAGCCTACTGGAGACTGCAGAATATCATCAAGTTTCCTTCTCAAAGAAAAAGTATTTTCCTTGCATCTGTAATTGTTTTGCAACTGAATTCCCAGGCCTGCCTGTTTAGAGGGCAGCCCTTGTCTTAAAGTTGCAGGCTGAACCCCAAGCAAGTATAATACATGCTTGAAATTCTTTTCTGTGTTTCCACTTAATCTGCCATTTGTTAGCAGGTTTTGGTAGTGTGCCAGTGCAATATGCACAGGCCTTGGGAAGAGAAGCTTTCAATGAGTGCATAAAGTATGCTGTGTGGATAAAAACTTTGCTTTTCTGGAAGAAAAAGGAAGCATGCATGGAGAAGAGCAGAGAGTGAGAGGGCAGTATGATTTGTATCACAGGAGGAGGATTTCTAGAGGATCAGTTTCGTGGATGTGCATGTGTGTAGGGTTTTTATAAATAATACTTTCAGGTTTTGTTCCTAGTTCTACCAGGCGAAGAAGAAGAATTTAGGAGCTGAAGAAAATTAGGTCTCTTCAAATGAACACAATAATGCCAGCTCTGAAGTCAGTGTGCAGCACAGATGAGAGGTTTAGGCTGTGACTTGTCTCCTAGGTACACAAGAGAAGAGTGACAGTGATACAAGCATTAGAAACCTGATCTCCTCCTCCCAGAAGATGTTTTTTCCTGTCTTACATGGTGACTGTGAGGTTGCACGTGCTTTGTGCCTGCTGGCAAAGGTAGTGTGGGCTTTCATAGGTAAATGATTATACAAGGGAAGAGAAATACCTTAACATGCTCCAGACACTATTATCAACACTGATTATTCCCAGGATAAAAGTATCAGTGATGCTTTGGGTGTGGATTGATTTTTAACTAAATGGGCATAGGTTGAGCCATGAAGGAGGCTTATACTGTTTTATTTTAATCTAAAGATCTCTTGCAGTAATTAAGTGTTGTGGCTCAAAGGGGGGAAATGGTGAATGTTCCTCTGCAAACTTTTCATGGACAATTTTTTTTTTTTTTCTTTACAAAAAGTTCCATTTAAAAGATTTGTGCATAAGCAGCGATTTACAAGAAGTTGAACACTTCTATTAGTTCACCTTGTGGGTCCCTTCCAACTCAGCATATGCTATGATTCTGTGATTTTTTTGCATCCCTTTACCTTTGAAGCCAGATATATTTACTGCTATGGACAAGTCAGAAGAACAGAAAAATGTTCACATTTGCAAAAGCTTAATAAAGGCTTATCTAACATAAAGTTCTGCTTCTGAGCTGAAGTTGAGGAAGGGCAAAGTGAATTGGGATTGTTGAGCCTGGAAAAGAGAAGGCTTTTGGGTGACCTTATTGTGGCCTTCCAGTAACTGAAGGGAGCCTACAAGAAAGATGAAGAGAGACTACAAGACAGGGCAAGGGGGAATGGCTTCAAACTGAAAGAGAATGGGTTTAGATTAGATATTAGGAAAAGAATCTTTACTGTGGGGGTGGTGAGAAACTGGAACAGGTTGCCCAGAGAAGTTGTGGATGTCTCATCCCTAGAAGTGTTCAAGGTCAGGTGGGATGGGGCTCTGAGCAACCTGGGCTAGTGGAAGGTGTCCCTGCCCATGGCAGAGGGTGAGAACTCTATGGTCTTTAAAATCCCTTTCAACCCAAACCATTCTATGATTCTATATCTGTCATCATGCAGAAAGGAGTAGGTTTAAATGGGGCAGTTCAGATGAATTTAAATCTGAGCTATCTAGAAAACAGTTTCTTTTAGCTGTTTTCCCAGATTTTCTATCCTTTTCCTGTTCCTGTACATCCTTGGAAGATAAGCTTCCCATGATGGAAAAGAATGGACATCCTTAAAAATGGGGGGATCAGGTGCACTTCAGAAAGCCTGTTCAACTGGCATGTTTGTGCTTTCCTGCTGCAAAGAGGGAGCCTACCCTGCAGCTTGGCTTTTCTGACCTTTCTGGGACAGGCAGGTCACACTTGCTTTGGTGCTGGCCAAAAGTTTGCACCTGGGTCAAGGAATCCTTTCCAATAAAAACTCTTTTGAAATCAGGATGTTTCAAGAAAGTATTTTCTAGGAATAGAAGTTCATAGAAACCAAACCTATTTTTCTAATGAATTTCCAATCGTACCCTGCTTCAAGTAATTTTTCCTGCTGTGTTCCAGTCCCCATGGGAATGAGGATGACATCCCTGATTGGAAGATGATATTGTCTTATTAACAACATTCAAAAAAATTCTCCTGTCCAAAAGTCATGTTTTTCCTGAATTAACTGCAGGGCTTTTTTCACTCTGAAAGAAGAGTGGCTGGTTTTGTTGTTGGTGGGGCAAGGAGGACGTGAGAAGATCACTGCAGCAAAGGGTCAGCCGACCGTGGGACTGTAGCCCACAGAAACAGGTGGAGCCACAGGGGTTTTCTGGCCTCTGCCGTCTCACAAAAGCTTCACTCAGCAAAGAAGCGTGGGGTGGGAGAAAATGTCACACTGGCCTTCGTCCTGCACCCACCAAGTGGGCTATTGTGTTGGGTGGGAGCAGGATTCGTGCGCAGAGGGATCTGCCACACGGCTGAAATGTCACCAGTCGTGTGGGAGCACTTCTCTCCAGCCAGCCCTTCTGAGGGATCATTGTGGGCAATGAAAGGGCAGGAAAGACTTTTGCAGAAAGTGTGGGTGGCAGAAAAGCCACCCTTCATGCTGGGAACACATCAGATGTGTGAAAAACTCTGAAATGTCTTTTCCCTGAAGTAAAGAGCTAGGCTGAGTGGTCTCTGCAGGTGGAAGGAGGGCAGCTTTGCTCAGCAGGACCCCTCCCCATGCCATGTTGTCTCTGGCAACAGCTGAGCAGGAGAGGGATTGCCACAATCTCACCTTTATGGATGAGCTACTCGGTACCTGCCATCTGCTCTGGTGGGAAGTAATTATTTAACAGGAAGAACAATAAAAATGGAGAGAATAGCAGAAGCTGTGTTAGGTACACTGTACCAGTTAAATAACTGTTTACAAACAGGTACCCAGGAATACTCTTATTTTTTCTAAGTACCTGTGGCCACTGCTGTTGTTGCCAGAACTAAGAACCTTAACTGCATGGGCGGGATTCAGGCTTGTGGGTACTGTGGAGACATCCGCTTTAGGAATTCCCATTTCCCAGGCTTCCCCATAAAAAACAGACTTTCTGTCTCCTTGTTTCCACCAGACCTCACTCAGGAAACACAATCCCCTTTTAAGTACATGATCTTAAGCTTTGTCTAATGAAATGTCTTTAGGGTATTTCTCAGTAATCGGCTCCCTGAGTTCTTCCTGTGAGACATTCTGCTGCTCTTCCCACTTTTATGTCATCAGCAAATTTCATTAATGTGCTTCTTCTTCTTGTGCAATGTTGCTGGTGAATATATTTAGTTCAGACTTCTTAAGAGTGATGCTTGAGAAGCTATGCTTGTAACCTGTCTCTACCCTGATGCTTCCCCTTTCAGCACCTTTTGTCTCTGCTTCAGCCAAGATTTTTTGCCGATAATTCTTTATACAACACCATTTAAATAGCTTTGATGAAATCTAGTTAGATGAGGTCCACCAAAACCATTTATTATAAATTAAATTATTGTTTGAACAATGCTAAGAATCTGCAATAAATTATGTGCAATATAGATGGCCTGTTTCATCATGCTCACCTTAATGTTCATGAGAAGGAAATCGCAGGAATTAAGATTACAGTTTTGGGGCATAGATTTAGTGTAATGCTATAAAAAATAGCTGGACATCATATGGGACAAAATTTCAAAATTATCTAGGTTTCAAGCTTATGAAAAAGTTGTACACTTTCATTTTTCTTCAACTCTAATCCAGAACATGAACACTGATTTGGTTCTCTTTCTTCACAGACCTGATTGTTTAAAAAACCACACATACAGCCTAAGGAAACGAAAGGGATTTTTTCATTCCATTGATGCTTTATTTGCATTGTTACTAACCCAAGCAGATGCAAGATCTTCAGCATCATCATGATGATAAAACATCTCATTCTTTTGATGTCAGATAAAACACAATTTTCATGTGATTACGAAGCCAAGAACCATAAAATCTGTTGTCATGATATCTTCCCCTACAGTTGAAAGGGCTGTGAGACATCTGGAAATGGAAGAATCTTTTTCTTTGCTTCCTTAAAAAAAAACCAAAACACTGCTGCCTTCTTTTCCTCTCAGTTTTGATTCTTGCAATCTGGAGAGATTACAAAACAGCCCGTGAAGTCAGTTTATGGAAGGCTTTAGTAGAAATCCTCAGTTTGTGATATGAAATATTTTGTTTATTTGAATTGAAGAGCTGAATCAGGAATCAAAGTTAGAATTATGTTAGACACTGTGTTACACAATCCCTTACTGTTTCAGAGGTGTTGCTGATGAGAGGGTCACAGTTCCCTGCATCACCCCCTTGCCTCTGCCACAGCCTCAGAGGGTTCTCCAGCACACAGGGTGACCTCGTATGAGCCAGAGGCTGCCAGGATCCCTGTTTACCCCACAACAGGGCTGTAGGAACAGCCTGGGTAGCCCTGGCTTATTGGCACTGAGCTGGGATTTGTGTTTTCCACACCATCATAAGTACAACAGCCAGAGTCATGTAGCCATCTGAAAAAAATCCTGTTTGATCCCTCTCAGGTCTGCCTAAGGTACTTCTGTGACAAATATTTGGTTTGGGATTTGTTTTGCTCTTGTCTGTTTTCAGCTGCTCCCAAATTCCCATAATAATGCTTTTTCTTGAGATACATTAAGAATTGCAGCTTAGGACTTACGTGCAGGGAGACTTCTTGTTATGCTGATGCCAAGCACTGGCACCTTCACTTAGCCACTTGCATGCAAGTGCATTATTTTTTCCAGGAATCCTGTTGCTGAGGGACGAGCCACAGGAAACCATATATCCAGCAACACGCACTTGCTTCTGTGAAAGAGCTGTAATTTGAAGGTGAAATGGGAACAGGCTGCAGGATTTAATCAACTATTTCACACAAACTCTCTGAATTAATGCATATGGTGGCTTCAAGTCTCACAGCTTTTCATGGGAGACCAAGTACCATTGCTACTGTTGTTTTTTTAATAAACGTGGAATTCAAAGTCTGCAAATTCTGAGTTCTGTACATATTTTTGCTGCTTAGTGCATGATATATGTCTGCTCAATATTCCTACCAAGGCAGGACATGGTATATTACAAGGCATGTCAAAGAGAAAGCATGGCTTTCTTTGATCTTGGGGGTTCTTGCATGACTTGCTGCTGAAGGTTTACATTTGCTCTTCATATCCTATATGCAGTTTGTTTGGTTTTCAGAAAAAATGACAGGCAGAATTAATAACAGGTCTAATATCTCATTGGGAGATGCATTCCAAAAATTTCTATCTACACAGTGAGTGTTTGAAAGCCTATATGGGATTCTTGTCAATAAAATTCTTCTGCTTCACTCAAAGGGGAACTTTTCATTAGTCAGGGAAAATGCTTTCCTCATTACAAAGCCTTACTTTTATGAATCCAGAAGGATATTGAAGTTGACTGATAATTTCTGAAGAATAAGCCTGTCTCTCTACTATAGCCCAAGCTTGCCTTTTGTTTCTTAAAAATGTATTAAAAATATTCTTTGTGGCAAAGGATGAAGCTCTGTTATAACGCTCTGGGACACACTAGAGAAAGCACATGGGAGTGTTTAATTAAGAAGATTTATCCATGTATGTGAACTTTGACTTAAATCTGCATGGGCCGAGAGAACGCTCACATTTCTGAACTTTGGAAGAGTCGAGAGATTGCAAACTTGGGCTGTTCTGCAGGGATCTATCTGGTACCCACACTGTCAGCAGCACACATGGAGCATGGTTTTATACATACACAGGCGCTCCATCACTTGAGCAGGAGCTCCATCCCTAGATGCTTGGGCATTTTGAGGAGGGGCCAGCTATGTGACCAGGGACAGGAGTTATCTTTGTCCTTATTCTTCTCAGACACTTCCTGACAAGAAAGGAATGGTAAAACGTAGGACTCTCAGATTCCAATCTCTGCCCTAATGAACAGAAATTCTTCTGCATGTTTTCTGCCAAGTTTTATCTTGTCTGTTGTGCTTCCCATTCTTCCTCATCACCACCATCTGGTGCTAGAGACATTCCACTTTGTGTTGTCTAAAGTGGTTATCAGAGAGTTAATGAGTACCTGGATAATACAGAAGGGAGACATGCTCCGTCCTTCCCGCACATCCTGTTACTCAGTGGGATTTCCCCCTCTCATTGGCTTTATTTGTGATGCAGTAAAAATAGATCAGCAGAGTTCCATGCAGTACTGTGAGCAAGGTTTACTTTTAATCAAGCTATGTGGTCTTCTTACAGAATCAGCGACAAAGCTGCTATTAAATACCTTTGAAGTTCTTCATAGCCTCCAACCTCAAATGCTTCAGAAAAACAGACCCATTAAAGCTTTTAGCTAAAAGATAAAGAAGGTGAGTAATAGGAGCTTGGAAACAAAGCTGGCTCTGTTTCCTCTGGAGTGTTGAACAACTCTTCAAATACCAATGGGCATGAGCAAGCCCAGCCTGGGAAGGAAGATAAGAACATGTTTGGATGCCATCCATTCTCAAGATGAGAGCAACATTCTCACAAACAAAATCATAGTTTTGTGTCAAACACAGTGTCAAGGCCAAGACTGACTATATGTCAAAAATGCAATTATCTACCAGCTGCTTTGTGGTCTGAGTACCAGCAAGTTGAAAATGAACCTGATGTCTTAAACTGCATGGGATTTATGTCTTATGGGATCCAACTTCTAGAGCATGTCTATTCTCAAGATGATAGGTGAGATTCAGCCCTTTCTCTTGGCTGATGACTGTCCTAACACCTAGAGTTTTCACAGCAAGGTTAAAGTCAAGAAGTATCTATAAAAGTGCTAGACCATGAGGCAAGTAAGAGCTGGCCTCTGCCTGGAGACAGCCTGTCTACCATGGGGAGGAGCTCTTCTATAAACCAGTAAAAGCCCATCCAGACAGAAAAAAGAAAGCATTAGAGATTAAAACCATGAGGGCATGGTTCACAGGTTTGCTGTGCATTTGCCGCACCAGAACCCTTCTCCATCCTGGCAGTATTTCAGTGGGAAATATTCCTCCCCTTCCCATGTGAAACACTAACCAAAGTTACTGCTGAAGGCTCCTTGGAGAAGAGAGTGAATGCAAAGCCTTTGTCTCAGGCTCACTCACTGGACCTCTCAGTCCAGACTCCATCTCCTACCACAGCCAGTTACCTGCTTACTGGCTTTTTCTCCTCTTTTTAAGCTCATCCCTTCACCTGAGCTGGTTCCTATCACCAGTGATCTGAGCTGGCTCCTCACTACTCCACAAAGATAGAAGAGGAGGATATCCTGGCCACACATTCCCTTCTTCAATCTCCATGTCACCTCTGTATTGACTAAAAATTTGCTTCCATCACTACCTGTCCCAAACCAGATCCTCCAAGTCACAGTCTCATATGGAAATTTAGATCCTTCTCAACTTCTCTGTTACTTCTTCCTAATCCAAAATTTCCAGCTGCTCTGTAATCATATTCCTTTCCCTAGTTCTATCTTAAACACTTCCATGCTGAATCAAAATGCTTCTTTCTCAGTGGTCCTGGAAGCCTGGGTCACCCAGAGTGGTGCAGATCCCAGCTGGTTCTAGCACCAGCCACAACTCTTCATCACTGGGAAAGTCAATGTTTGTCCCTGGTGTCCTCCACGGGAGCAGCTGTAGAGGTGTGGTGGATTGGATGCCTTTGCAGTCAGGTAACAACAGGCCCTGGTGAGCATCACTCTCTGGTGGGTGTAAACGGTGTGAGCATGCAGGATAAAAATGAAAGGTTTGAGCATGAGTCAGGACTTTCTTCAGAGATGGCACCTATTTGCACAGGACAGTAGAGTAAACAGAGGGTTGGGTTTTTCCCGAACATGTAGAGGTTGCTCACATTGGGGCCAACTTTTAGAAAACTGTTGAGAGGTATAACTGATGCGAACATCTTTCTATACCCAAAAAGTTGCCTTTTCTTTTTGATCTGTACAACAATCTCTTTCAGCTTCTCATTTCACTACAGGAATGAGTGAAGTTTCCAGGAATATGTCAGCAGAAGGCTGAACACTAGGAACATCACCATCTTAGAGCTTGAGTTTGCCAAGATCCAAGGACCTTTAACAGGACCTTCTAAAAGCAAGTAGAAGGAAATCTCAATAACAGGGAGAGTCAGTGAGCTCTGAGACTTGTAGTGGAGGGCTGGAAGGAATTACAGAGTAGAAAATTTAAGACAGGAGCTCAATAATTCTAGAGCTGCTCAAAGTGTTTTGAAGGCAATTGCAGGATAAGCTGCATATGGAGTTGGAAGAGTAGAGAAGAAAGAGTGTTAAGGCAGCAAAAAGGATGTGAAAGAGGGACTGGACATCTGTTTGCTCATTATGGGAATTGTGGTTCAGTTCCAGGTAGGTGTGGGTGGAAAACCCTCTTTTACTTCCCTGAGGAAGACAAATTTCTCTACTACAAGAGAAAAGAAAAAATGGCGTAGAGGAAAAGAGGCATACATGAAGAGAAAAGAAAAAAGGTGGGGTTTTTTTCCCTTGGGAAGTATGATGTTTTAGATGATTTTAAAGAGAAATTTACTGAACAAAATTAATAACTGAATCATATCACTACAAATAAATTCTATAGGCCATTTTTTACCCCGTTATACAACTTCATCTCACTTACAGTAAATGATGACAACTCAAACAACTGTAGAGCTTTCTAACAAGATTCAAATGTAAATATCTGAAGCAACATAATCAGGACAGATGTGATTTTGGACAGATTTGCTTTGCTGCAAATTTAAGACAGAGTTAGGATTAAGTTTTAAATGATAGACAATTTAGTTTTGAGCACAGATTGTAACATAGAGGAAGGACTAAGATCCAGTCTTTGGGGGCTATTTATGTTCTGTTGAAGAGAAGAATTCAAACCATATTGGCCTATTTGGAAAATTTAGTTGTAAAACTGAAATAGAAGCTAAAAACAAACCATTTTTCCTTTTATACCAGACCCAGAAGGAAGGTAATGCCTGGAATTCAGACCTAGATTTACTCCTCCTGTCTGTGTAACCGTGAACAGATTTGGAAGACATTTCAATGTCAAACTCCAATGAAATAAAGAGAATTAGTCTGGGCTTTCATTTCTCTGGATGCAATTTGGGCTGAGTAAATGCAGATGTCTATGATGTGATAAACACTTCTTCACAGTCAATATTTTGTAGGTCACGATTTGTTTCCTTAAAGTTCATGTTTAAAATAGGTCAGATGAATCACTGAATAATATTGTTTCTGTCTTTTGTCTCTAAAAGGAGCTGAGGGCTCTTAGCTCAGTTACAGGAGGATGGAACCTTCCTGTTTTGGAAAGGTAGCTGACAGCTAAAACTGTTAAATTTGGAAGGTGCTCAGACACTGGTCTAGCAATATCAAAGTACTATGAATAGATTTGAAAGGTCAGCCTGGAACACACTTTGTTTCCTCTTAAAATTCAAAGGGATTTGCATCAGATGTGATCTCCACAACACATTGTTAGGACTTCTGCCCATTTCTGAGAATTGTTTTGATTTTTTGGGATCTAGTGGAAGCCACTGATGTGAGGAAGGATTGGGAAGTCCTCAAAGGAAAGTGCAAGCCCTAGAACCAAGCAGACCTGTGATGGGCCCCTGCACAGTCACTGCTTTTCTTTTCCCACTTGACTTACTGTGCCACAGGCCAAGCACATTTTAAAAACTCCAGCTGAAAGTGAATGAAAAAAGGCTCTTGCATCTCTGCTGGCCTTCATGGCATATCTGGAAGAAAGGTGTAGGCTCACTCAGGGACCTTCTGAGCTGGAGCAAACTACACAGGGTCCTTGGTTATGCTTTCTTTTTCCTTCCTGCTCCTACCCCTCTCACCTCCCTCACAGTTTCTCTGGAGCCTCTTCTCTGGGTTGGGACACTGTCCTTGCCCCCTGTTTACTCCCCTTACCATCTGGAGACATTCACTTCCCTTCAGGCAATGAATGATTTTCCACACACCTGCTCTGGTCACTGAAAAGATGATGTGAACTGGAGCAAGCAGACCAGAGCTGTCTTCACAAGCATGTTCAATGATTTTTGTCCTCTAAGCAGAAGATTTGTTTTCCACTGCCTTGGTTGATCCTGGTTCTACCCCTGCATGTGCTCTGATGGAAGATCCCAAGCCTTTTCCCTCTTTGAAGGCACTCACGTTTTTGTTCTGTCCTTTATCAGTGGTTTGGGGAATTCTGAAAGTTTGTAGAATTTCTATATTGGGTGAACTGCATGGTGTGCCAGCAGGCCTGGCAAGCCTTTGATTCTTAGAGTTGGTGGATTTTTTTGTGGTTTTTTTTTCAACATAAATCTTACAAGAGTCTCTCCTGCTATCATGTCCTTAGCAGCACTATAACATCAGAGACAGTAATGGCAAAAAAGATTTATTTTGCCATCTTGTCCATCCCTCTGCTATTGCACAATTATTCCCTGGGGAGCACTTCAGGCTCTCATCCAAGAAGTTTTTATGTTTAGCTTCAGTTTCAAAAGCAGCTCCGTGAGCATGATAGTGCAAGGCTCATTGTCAGCCTTTCAGCCATTTCAAAAACTAATTTGCCAAAAGTACAAATAAAAGGTTATTTTATTTCCCCTTCCAGGCAGTCAGACCCATAAACCGTTTGAAACATCAAAGCCAAACTGCATTTCTTCTGGCTCGAACATCATTAGCCAGAAAGCATCTGCAACTGGAAATGAATCTGCAGCTGTGCTGATGGTTTGCAATCCAGAATTGGAAATCACTTCACTTTCTCATAGCTCTCATAGTACTCTATAGCAGGCAAGAGGGGAAGGAAAAAATATATTGTAATTAATTTTAGAAGCGATCTTTATTAAGTAATGTTTGTATGTATCAATATTTCAAGGAACTCAATTTTTTAAAGGCCGCTTGACTCCAACAGTCACTTTCAGTAAGATATGAATCATAATTAATTCAGATCAAGTTTGCTTATATGTACTGACTTCATTAGTGGTAAGAAAGAGCAGGGACAGGTGATTAGCACAACTTGGTAAGGCAACAGACAGATTTCTTCTCTTGAGCTACCATGGGGTAAGAAACTATTTTTTCTTGTCTGTGCCTCTGTGACACTTCTCTGAGGAAATACCATTTGCTGGTTTCTGGGTTTTGCCTTATAAATGATGCAGGTGACATGAGCACCTACAGGGGCATGGTAGCCCCCAAATCCTCATTTTGTTGAGTACAGAGGAAATGCACGATGCAGAGACCCACCCTATCCTTGGAGTATGAGACATTCTGTGGGATAGTCACTCACACTCACTCATTGGGCTAGTATGAGGACTAGCTCATGCTTCTTGAATGTATTTGCAAGAGCTTCAGATGTGTAGTGACAAAGCTCACATGGCCAGAAATAGTAAAAACCACTGCAGATGGAATGTGTTTTTCAGGCCCTTAAGACAGATTAACCCAGAGATAAATAAATGCCATGTGGAGGCTTTCCCATTGCTTTGATCAAAGAACAGGGTTTTTTATTGCTTAATTAAAACCCACAGGTCTGTTATTCCCCTCATCCACCCATCATCACACACAGTTCAGCTGAAAAGGCACTGAGCCTGGAGGGCCAGATTTCCTACTTTCCCTTTTTCCATCACTTGCACCCAGAGCTTGCTGCTATGGGGTTGGCTTTGCTCAGAGGGTTTTAAGCCTGTTAAGGCTCAGCTTCTGGAGCATGGTGGGCATGATGAAGAATGGCAGGGCTGAGCATTTGTACCAAGCTTGGAAGCATTAGCTTCTGTGGCTGGATTGCACAGAGAGGTTCACAATCTCGTGGGCCTGTTTGCTGTCAGGCACAGTTTGTGGGGCCTGTCTGCCTCCTCGGGATACCTGTGTAGAATTTGGTGTGGATGGCTCAGGCTTTGCAGTGTGGCAGAGGGAGAAGAGGACCCAGGTGGGCTGTGGGACTACTCTTTCAATGGTGATGCTCGGGCTGAGGGCTGCAGGCAGCTCCTGCCCACCTGCAAGCAGTGCTTGGTGCTGCTCAGGTCCTGATCATGTACCAGCACATTGAAAAACAATTTTGTTTTAAAACAGTCTGTGCCCCTTGGAGTGGACTCACTCCTTCTGGGCTGAACATTTGCGAAATGTTACTTAATAGAGACATAATTTAAAATCCCAGCTCCAGACTCATGTGGCTCTGGGTCCAAAAATAATCAAAATCTGAGGCTGGAACCACATGCCAGTTTGCAGCTGGCTCTGTGACAGCACTTGAACTATAACCACAGAATCAATCTGCTCAGCTCTTTGGGAGGTTGAAATCCAGGCCAGATTTTGAAGTCTGGGACCTCTCTTTAGTAATTTACAGCATACAAAAAGAAATTCCATAATAAGCCTGGTTTAGCTTCCCTAAAGCTTTTGGGTCAACAAAGAAGCGCTTCCACATGTTCAGATCTATTGGATCCCTCTGCTGTCTTTACAGCGAAATCTTTGCCCAGCCGTGAAGTAAGACAAGTCATTATTTTTCAAGCTTTTGCATGGATTCTAAGCTAGCTCCCTTTCCTCTGCCTAAAGAAGGATGGGTCCAAAGGAGGGGGTTTGGATGGGCAAAGGAGCAGCTCTGTACACCAACTGCAGTGACACAGTGGAGTGAGAGACGTTTCTTTTTCTGATCTCATTGACAAGCTGTTTCATTCTGGGTTTGTTTTTGCAGCAGTGGATCTCTCCCCTCGCCTGGGACTTCTGGGACCTTTGTCCTGCAAATATTTCAGAACCATAAAAAGCTTGAAAAACAAGAGTGACTGCAGGATATGAAATGCTTGTTGCTTTTAAATAAGCAGATGGTACTTTTACCAAATGCTATCACTTTGGCCATATTTTTCTTGTGGTGTCATTTTTGATGGCTTGTTTTTACTGTAGAAAAGGTCTGTGAAGCAGCTGCCAGCAAAGTGATGGTAACTGGATAGCATCTGTACATTTGAAAACTTGTTAAATGATATGTGAGGGAAGTCTATTAAAGCATGTTTGTCTGGAGTTCAAAGTTTTTTCATGCAGGGTATTGTTCTGTTGCAGCCCACATCTGCCTTTTTTATTAAAACACAAAGTTAAATTATTGTTAAATGGAGCAGTGGAAATGTTATTGGCACAAATATCATGAGCTATCAGGAGTGGTGTGGTGGCTGTGCAGTGAGGCACGGACCTGCCTGCACTGCACATCCCAGCTCATGGAGAACAGGCTCCTTTGAAGCTGCATCCCAGTGCATCAGCTCATGAAGTGAGGCAGCGATGAACGTTTATATCTGTGTAGGATCAAAGTGAAGAGAAGGACTTTTAGAGGTCAAAAAGGCTCCATGTGGAAACGCAAAGGATGCCATGTGGAATGTTTCCTTACAGATATTCTTAGCAACTACCAGTTTTCAGCACCGCATGTTTTGTTGCCTGGAGGTAAGAGCTGGGAAGTCCTTCTGCAGGTCCTTTGAGAGGTCATAAATCTTCCTGATGGGAAGAGTTTCCCATCCATCTTTTGATTTCCACTAACCCTTTCTCAAAATTTTTTACACCTTATCAAATCACAAGTAATCTTTAATAATGCTTTGCTATTTAGATACACTTTCAGGTGATGATCTACCTGCACATCATACCAAGAGAGTACCAATCTGAGTTACACATATGTTTTGTAAATGATAACATACTAAGACTAACAGCATGCCCGTGAAATGGGCTGTTACAGTCTTGCCTAATTGCTGGCTACCTTAGGCCTTAAGTGATATATGCAGATTTCCCAAATCTGAATCTGGGATTAATAAGAATGTCCACATCCTTTTGTCTGAGATGAGCTACAAGAAACCATGGAAGTGTATGGATGTGTACATATGAAGCTGTTTTTTGGTTTGTTTTTTTTTAAATTTGTGTATACCATACAATTTACCATTACATAACATTCTGCTTTTAACCTAATTGTATCCATAAACCCACTCTTTCACTTAACTCCTTTCTTCAGAACGTAAAATCGGACTGAGTATTGCAATGGTTGGCCTGGGAACTGAATGCCTCTTTGTCCAGAGAACACCAGATGCCTTTGAGGTGCTCTTGAAGGTCGCCTGTCTTGATCTGACTTGCAGGGAGGAGGCCTGTGCCTGCTGCCTTGCTCACAGGAAAGCTGCCCACTTGCCAGGCTGGGAAAGTCAGTAAAGGAGAGGATGGAAGGTATTTTGGGATGACTGCAGGAACCATTGTTAGCTGCTCATGGGATCCTCATGTGTGGGCTATGAATGGTATTGAAGTGACTGCTCAGGAGGAACAGGAGTGAGGCTGCTCCACAAGGGAGGAAAAGTTGGGACTGGGGGCTGATCCCAGCACAGGGTGTGCCATCCCTGACCAGGTGCAGTCACCAGTGGGCCAGGAGCAGTGACCACTTCCTTTGACCACCAAGTGGCCATTGGAGAAGGCAAGAGCTGGGATCTATCCAGGCAGCTGGCTCAAGAGCACCAGGACATGGAGGCAGAGACAGGACTGGAGACAAAGCTGCTTACAGCATGGAGGCAGAGAGGGCAGGTTGGTCAGGTCAATTAACTCAGGGCTGTGACTGGTCTCAGAGCCCTGGCAGTGCTTTGTGCAAGCTCACCCAGTAGTGGCTGGTGGAGGCACAGCCTGCTCTGCAGAAGGGCTGTGCAGTGAGTGCTGTCAGATAAATCTCCCCTGACCTCCACACCTGCTCTGCTCCTGTGACTTCTAGCCCTGTCATCTTGGCCTGAAATCTCAAAAGCCCTGAGCTAGCGTCCTCGAAAGTAGTTTGGATCCTTTCCACTGGCTTCAGTTTTGTTGGAGCCAGCCAGTTACTGGGACAGGCTTTTCCTGGTCTCCCAGCACCACTGATGAGCGTGCTGCTTTTTTCATCCACAAGAAAGGCCATCATCAGTGGAGAGATTCAGGGCAGGTGGCAGCCAGGAAAGTTTGCTTGCAGATGGCTGGAGGGACTTCAATTATGAGAAATTAAAACCTCACCATGGAGGGATGGAAACAACTCTATCTGCAAATGCACTAGGGTCTGTTAGCCAGAAGGTACTGCTCTGCTTTTGATTAATTCTTGTTCTTTAATTAATCCTTTCAGTTTATTATCCTTCTTGGAACTTTTCAGGAATCAAAAAATGACAACTCTAGGCAATCAAGTATGTTTTTGCCTGGCTTAACCTACATATGTTTTCATTTGGCTTTCCCTGGCTGCAGGGAGAGCAGTAAAAGACATGCCTCAAGTCATCCAAGTCCTGCCTGCATGCCAGGGACTGCCCTGGGCTGGCCGTGCCCCAAGGGAAATGCTCTGCCCTATGGGAATGATCCGTGTGCTCCTTTGGGCTTCCCACGAGCCTAACTTGTGGCTGGACCGGAGCTGCACCCCATATTTGTAAGGGAGAGGGCTTGGGTTTCTAGAGCACCCTTTTCCCTTTTCTGCTGTGGTCCTTGGCTCAGGAAAGTCCCCTCTCTATCCTTGAGCTCAATAAGTAGAGGGGATGGGTTTTCTTTAACAGGAAAAAGCCACTTGGCTCTATTTGTCATTCTTCATTAACCTTATCTCAGTCCCTCTTTATCCTCCTTTCTCCTGTGTTGCCTGGTCAATGTAGTTCTTAATACTTCCTCTCTTGATAAAGATGTCTTGTTCAAAGTGTATTTATATCATTAGTTCCCACTGCCTTACATGGCAATGCGACCCTTTGTCGTCGGCTTGGTGGTTGTTTTCTCAGGCTCAGTACGGGGGGGCAGGGTTATAAAAGTGCCCTGCACACATGGTGAGGCCCATTTCTTCCCAGGAAACATCTCCAGGCTTCAGCCTGTGCCTCAGCAGATCATCCCAGTGGGATCACACGAGGTCGGGGAGGCTGGGCTGCACGAGGGGACAGCAATGTCTAGCACTCAGCTCTCCAGCCCTGCCTCCTAAGGGAGCTGGGCCGCAGGAGCGGCAGTGCAAGAAGCACAGCTGAGGAGACCACCAGTTCCTCCCCCCAGTATTGCAATCTTTCATTTTTCAGGACTTTTCCTGGTTGTGCTCTGTTGAACACGCCTGTCCTGGAGTTTGGTGTCCTTTGTAGTTATGGTGACACTGAGTGCTCTGGCTGTTTTCTGCTACCGGGACAGCCTTGCTTAAGTGTCACGCCTGGAACATCGCTGCTGCCTCTTGCTGGGCTGCAGCAGGCGCCTCACCCTCTGTCAGCATTCCTCACCCTCTGGATGTTTAACTCTGAGAACTTTGGGCTGATTTCCCTTCTCTTCCTGTCCTTTGTTATATAGATTAGATATGGCAGGGAGCTGTGTGAACATGATTGCTTGATTTCCAGTGTCACCCTGCAGAGATTTAAAGCTCCATGTAACAAGAGCACATGGTCAGACTTCTGAAACAATTTTCTATGGAAAATAGGTTGTGAAAATTTTTAAATAAAAATCAAGGAGAAAGGAAGGAAAAAGAAACAAAACCTGATGAATTCTTAAAAGTATTTAGAAGCTCAGGTCAGTTCTATAATGTGCCAGGGAAGTCTACAGGTAGAGGTAGGACGCAGATTTGTGTATTTTGGTGTCTGAGACTGGCTTTCATGGAAACAGCGTGATGCAAAATAGTTTTGGTCAGGAATCTCAATACCTATCCCACCAGCTCAGTGCAAGGTAGATAGGCCAGGCTGTCAGTGTTAATCCTGACTCCATATTTCCCTGGCTGAAGTTCACACTTGGGTTTCAAGCCTGTCACCTATGGACACAAGGCATGGTAAGGTAAATCTTGCAGCTTGAGGATGGACTGTGTGTTGTCTATGTGGGAAGAAACCTCTGGCACTTTGCTTTGGGCCAGGGTGCTCATCTCAAGTTTGGTTCAGGGGTACTTTGGGGACCTCAGCTTCCTTGCTATGATGAAACAGATGTGCAAGGGCAGGAGTGTGATGTGCACTGAGGAGGAACCTCTGTATGGAGCTGTGGCTGCTGAGCAACAACTGATTTAGACATAGCTTGGGATGTCTTGACTGCAGTTACACAGATTGCCCATATTTTAACATCTGGTATGGGATTCAAGTTGCATGCTAAAACACGAGTGCCAGTGTGTACGTGAGGTCTAAGTGTCTATACTCCTTTTATACTCGGGAGAAATCCAGGTAATACACACCATGGAGCCTTCAGTATAATTTAGTGCACCCTGAGTCACCTGGTAGTTAGTCAGCTGAGTAATTTCCAGACTCACTATAACTTTATTGGAGGCACCATCCATATTTACTGTAATGAGAGCATAGTCCCTAGTTCACATACAGACAAGTGGTGCTTGAACCCCACTCCAGTTTCCTTTGCAGTTTCCTCCACTGCCTGTTAAACTGTAGGAAATTCTATAGATGTCAAAATATGATTAATGACATTATTTTTTACCACAGCCCCCAAGAACAAAATTATCTTCTAGGCACCTGAGTTCAAGAATCTTGACCACTGTTGTTATTCTCAGATTTCACCCTCAGTTAGGTTTGTCTGGTTCTGGATATGGAATAGAAACCTAATACCAAAATATTTCTCCAAGCTTTGCTGGCTTCTCTATGAATACCATAATGTATGACTCATGCTCTTTGGCAAGGATAAGAAGCTGGATTTAAAATACAGTTTTGTACTTCTTTTGATTTCCAAATAAAACCTAATGGAAAAATATTATTTATCCCTGCACTTTATGTGTTAATTGATACAGTGACTTGGTTGCAATAAAAAGCTATTTAATTTGCTATATCCAAAAAACCCTCTCAATATTTTTACCAAGCATTTTTGAGTCTGAAAAATCTGACTAGGTTTCTCATTACAGCAACCCTTTCTGATTAGCCCTGGCAGGGGAATACTTCTCTGCTATCCTGGTGTCCTAAAACTAGGCTTGTGCTACCTGAGAGGGTGCTTGGGATGCATCTCACCGGAGATTGGCAGGAGCCATAAAGCTTCTGACCTTTTAAACACCAAAGCAAAATCTGAAATCTCTGCTTGTAAGTATTCACAACTTTAAATCTCAGGCTGTGTCTTTAACCTTGCCTTTAATTCGACACCGGGGTAACATCGGAGCAGAAATAACCCGGTGTGTCAGCGTAGCCCTCAGCAGCAGACGCAGATGCTCTTTGGCTGCCCGGCTTCCTCCAGCACTCACATTCCTTCTGTGTGCACTCACCTTCCCCACTGGTGTACAGCACTTCACCCGGGGCTCCAGGGTGGAAGAGAAATTCATGAAGAAAAATGCAGTTTGGTAAAGCTGGAAGAGTCAAAAAAAAAGTTTCATCTGTAGAAAATATTCTCTAAACCCATGTCAGACAATGTTGGCTTGCTCATACTCCAGAAAATGACATTTGCTTATTGCTTTTCACTCCTGTGCTCTGTTGCCATCCAAATGAGTGCCTGTAAGTGACCTTAGAGATGTCACTTAAACACTCTCCCAAGTCTTTCAAACTACGGAATTATCCTTCCTCCTGCTCTTTGCTTTTCCCTCGAGGTTGCACCAACCAGGCAGAGGGACACCACCTCACTATGATAACCAGGTCACGCAGCCTTTGGCTCAAAACTGGCTTCTATCTCACCTGCCCTGAGCCCTGGCAAGGGACTCCACAGCTGCCCAAGGTCTCCCAGGCAGATTTATCCACAGTGGCCTAGCCTGAAGACTGGAAGTCATTAGTCTGTCACACTGTGTAGGCTAATTTGTCCTTCTTTGCTGGAGGAAAATGGAGTGTGAAAAGGAGGCTTTTTGTCCAGCTTTACTGAGCAGGACATTCACCTATGAAATACTTCACTCTCTTCAACATTAATCTCCTTGCTATTATGGGGATTGCCTCCTACTTCAAGGACTTTGAACAGTGCTTATCTCAAGGGAATTTTAATCTGAATTACTCTGTGTAGGTGCTACTCTAAGAGCGACAAATATAATACAAAGCTTTGCACAGAATAGTAACTTAAAAGCCCTTGCTTTCCATATTTAATGGCATTTTTCATTTCCTAGGGTTTAGGGAAGTTCAGGGTTTTTTTCTAGTGGCTGGTTTTAGCTTTCCTTAGGAAGTTCAGTACGTGACATTGTGCCAGAGAAGGACAGTTTAAGTCTGTGCAAACTGTGAATGTTTTGAAGGGAAATAAAAAGCCTTTCTCATTTGCCTTCAGATGGTGAATATTCATCAAAAGTAAACTGAAAATATTTTAATACAGACATGACCTTGCAGCTGAGACACAAACAACAATTGTTTGCAGTGACCGGGGCTGAGTCACCTTTTGAGAGGACTGATCTGTACAGGAAGGGTTTGCCTAACTTCCTAAAGGTGCTCAGGGAATCAATTTGTTCAAAAGCCTCTAATAGCCAGTCTCCAGTCAAGAGAAAAAATGCTTCTTTTTTTGTCTTGAGCTTTATCCTAGTTTTTTTTTTATTTCCAAAGTAGCACCAATACCTTAGGATACAAAAATGGGCTTGACCACTGCTACCAGAAGCTCCCTGGGAGCTTTCTATGCTCATGGAGACCTGAACCCTGGAGAAAGCAAGTTGAGTTGAACTTGTATTGTCTTTACATTCAGATTGAATCAGGGAATCACAGCCAGTCAGTGGGAGGTATGGAACACTGAGACCTCATCCACACAAAATAAGGGAAATTCTTTGCTTGCCAGAGATTATATAATCATAGAACCACAGAAAGATCATCTAGTCTCAACCCCCTGCCATGGGCAGGGACACCTTCCACTAGACCAGGTTGCTCAAATCCCCATCCAGCCTGTCCCTGGACACTGCCAGGACTGGGACATCTACTAATTCTCTGGGCTGCACATTCCAGTGCCTCACCACCCTCTGAGTAAGGCATTTCTGACTAACATCTAATTTAAAGATGAAATAAGATGGTTTTAGACACTGTTGTCCTGTGAATTCTGAGGAATCCAAGCTTTTCAGCATGGGAATAGCAGAGGCTGTGGATTGATGTGAGTTGAGTGTCCAAGTGAGCTCTTTAAAACATTTCACCTTTTTGACCAGCACCACTTTAGTCTTGCTTGAAATCATCCAAGCCATTGTTGCCTGCAAAGTGATTTGCAGTGATGCTCAGAGGTGCTTGTTAAATCATGTTAATGCTCATTGACTCTGGGCTTGCTGTCTCAAACACTGTCATGCTGATGTGAAGGTGAGGTGCAACCAGGAATATTTCCCAGACAGGCTCCAGGCAGCAGCCAGGGTTTCAGCTGTCATCTCACTGCTGAAAAAAAATGGTTGGACCACAGCAGTGCTGGGGCCCTGCTGCAGCACTGCTCCTTCATGGTGCCCTGAGGCAACCCAGAAGGCAGAGGAAGCCTTTCAGAAGAGGCCATAGTCAACAAAGATTTATTTTTTGTGCCAATAGAGAAGTCCTTATGTTCCTGATGAAGTATTAAATGTTTCCTGTTAATTTTGCTACTCTTTCTGATAAGTCAACTTTCACACAGCAAAAGAAGCAGTAAAACAAAAAAAACATAATTTGCAAAGTTTCTGAAGATGTTTGAATAGGTTATTTGCTGGTGCTGGAAGAGACACTTCAGGTCCAGCTATGAAAAGAGAAAAAGCATTAGCAAAAACCCACGTCACAGTTCATAAATGAATTTATCACACATAGACTAAAGCAAGGCAAAGAGGAAACCACCACTGTGAAAATGGGAAAAGAGAATGGAAATGAAAAGGAAGAAGTATGGGAAAAAATGGAAATGGAAAAATCTCACCATATTCGGGAGAATTAGATCCTGAGCCAGCCAAACACACAGCCATGACTGATCAAAGATTTACTGTTTCATATCTGGAAAAGTTGTGTGTAACTACTATTCTTTTGAGCTCAAGATGTCAGCTAAAGCTAGAGAAGTGTAAATGAGAGCAGGATGAAGATTAGGATTGAGGTGGAGTTTTGCTCAACTGAAAGCATGCAAAACTTGAGGATTTTGCATACGGTGGCTATTGAGTGACTATGGAAACATGTACACGTGTCTGGCCCTTGCTTATACAACAGACTGGATTCCTGTGAGTACACAGGACCTCACCAACTGACATGGTTGACTAAAATAGACTTGCCCTGCTTCTTCTCCTTGAGTGCACTGCAGGGACAACTTTGACAGAAGTAGGTTTCTGGTTTATGCATTATAATTTTTTTTTTTTTTTTTTTTTTTTTTTTTTTTTTTTTTTTTTTTTTTTTTTGTGAGTACAAACATTATTTGTGATGGAAAAGTGAGAGAAAGTTAAACACAATTTTCAGACTTCAGGAGGAATGTTTGGAGTGAAATCCTGAACCCACTAAGTCATGTTAGTGGGTTCTGTGAAACCATCCTTGACTTTTTATGAAAGTGATTCTCATGCTTCAGAGACAATTAAGGCATAGATAACCCTGACTAATTCATGCCAGTAGCTGTGAAAAGGACAACTGACTTTTCAGATGGAAATTTGTGACTTATTCAGGTTTAAAACAATCAGAATTTATTGGGCAGAAAAAAATTCTCTTGGTCTCAAACGTTGAAAGGCATAGAGACCAGAATATATCAGATATATGGAGAAGGCAGTCTGAAAACCCTTCCCTTAGGCCTTCCCTTCCCTTCCCTTCCCTTCCCTTCCCTTCCCTTCCCTTCCCTTCCCTTCCCTTCCCTTCCCTTCCCTTCCCTTCCCTTCCCTTCCCTTCCCTTCCCTTCCCTTCCCTTCCCTTCCCTTCCCTTCCCTTCCCTTCCCTTCCCTTCCCTTCCCTTCCCTTCCCTTCCCTTCCCTTCCCTTCCCTTCCCTTCCCTTCCCTTCCCTTCCCTTCCCTTCCCTTCCCTTCCCTTCCCTTCCCTTCCCTTCCCTTCCCTTCCCTTCCCTTCCCATTTTTCTCACAGGGAGTGCATATGAGAACAACCATATCCAGCAAGGCTGTCTATACATCATTCCATAAGATAGGCCCAAAGAGTGGTTATATTCTTCAGCATGCTGGCTTTAAGTTTTTTTTTTTAACTTTGTGTTATAATGTCATATGGAACAAATAAATTTCCTTTATTTACAGGAATCTCATCTTGGATTGTATTTTGACTTTGATTATATTAGAAATTACTCTTTTCAAAGACTCATCTCCATGTGACTCCTGGCCCTGCTTCCATGGCAGCCTTCAGCAGTGTTGTGGCTGTCCTGGCTTCTTCACAAGCTGTGCATAGCACATTCAGCCCAGTGCTATCCCCCACTGGTTTCACTGCTAAAAATTAAATGATCCTTATGTGGATTTATATCCTCATTTGTGGCTTCATCAGGATTTTTGTTTTCCAGTGATAAAGGGGACAAGGGAATGGTGGGGGATAAAGGGAAGGGAGGGAGTGTTTACTGACAGCTGAATGCCTTCCCAGCATTGTCTTGGGTTTTCCTCACACATGCTTTGATTTTGCTAACACTATTCCTCTAAAAACATGTTGCTTCTTGGAAACTGATTTGCCTGTGTAGAGCAACACAGATCTCTGTCAGGATGACTGTGGAGCTGGAAGATACTTCTTTCTTGGGATGATTGTTTCACACTCTTGTACCACATGCAATTTACTGAGTGAGGGTTAGGGTGTGTAGAGCAAAAGGAACTGCTATAAAACATACAGTTATTGTCAGAGTCCCAGAGAACCACAGGAAAAATCCTCTAGACTGGATTTAATGGCATTATTTCCCAATACTGTTAATGCTGACACTGGTCCAGACTTGGTATTTTGCTTTGTGCTTTTCCACTGTTGCTGAGGGGGTGAGCACTCGCCCTAAGAGTGAGTGCATGCACTGGGAGGAGGAGGTAAAGGCTATGAAGGCAGCAGGGCTGCAGCACTGTGTCACTCCAAGAAAGAGTGGCCCCTGCCTTCACTCCAATTTGAGTATCCAATTAATTGCAATACTTTATGCAGGAGGGCAGGGAAGAAGAAAAGTGGCTTGGATCCATATTCCCTCCCCACCTCTTTATGTCCCAGACTCCTGCTGAATACGGCGTGGCTGGCATCAAGAACTACGACCTTCAAGGCTGCTAACAGAAAGCCTGGTGTCTTATCTGATGGAGACAAGGAGAGGAAGGGCTAATATTTAGATTTCTACTAACAGCAGTCGTGCTTCAAAAGACTCGCCTTTCACCTAGGCTACAAGTGACAGCAGACTAAAGGTGACTGGCAGACAGCATTGAGAACCACTTGACATTTTAATTCTTAGTGTTTGTCTTTCTAGTAAGAAAATATTTTAAAAATAAATACATCAGATTTGCAAGAGGCCCTTTTGATATGATTAAAACAAGCCTCATAGACCTGACATGCTAGTCTCCTGTCACAGGACTGAAGCTACCTGCTGTCATCCCAGATGTTTTCTCCAACCCAGCAGTGCAGGATCACTGTCAGCAGCCTCCTGCTGCACAGCCCAGTGGAGCAGGGTGCCTGACAGCTGGGGCCCAGCTAGCTGGCTCCAAAACTGGGAGTATGCTGGGCAGAGCACATTGCACAGAAGCTCATCAGCCTTGCTTATGGCAGGGTTTCTCAGTGAAGCAATTACACTGATGCCGAGGTCATGTCTGCACTGCTCTGCACCGTGGATGTACAGGCTCAGTGGGTGCTAAATCGTGTTCTCCCTGCAGCAATTCCAACCCCAAAATGCACCAAAATCTGCATGCTCAGATAGGACTAACAGGACCTCCATGGTGAAGAAACCACCAGAGGGAATGGCCTGGCAGTAGACACCCCTGGGATATGCTTGAAAGAAATGAAAAGAGGAATGGAATGAAAGAGCAATACCTTAGATATCATAGAATCACAGAATGGTTTGGGTTGGAAGGGTACCTTGGAGATCATCTCATTCCAACCCCCGGCTGAGGCCAGCATCACTTTCCACTAGACCAGGTTGCTCAGGGCCCTATCCAGCCTGGCCTTGAACACCTCCTGGGATATGAACAGATCGGAAGTATCCCAAGAAAAAAGTGGGGATAGTTACCTTGCTCAGATAGGCTTAAGCCAGCACTAAGAGCACAGAAAGTCAAAACTGGCAAAGCAAATGTATGTCGAAAGTAACTGTCCTGCTTTCACCCCTGCTAATGAACTGAGCAGCCATTTCCTGCAGTAGCTGAAGTGATTTTCAAGGATAACCTAGGCAGGGCATTTCATGCTAATCTAATCTGTGAGTGAGGGCTATCAGACACTGACACCCCCGTTTGCCAAATTCAGACTGACTAATGCTTCCCTGACCTTGGCTCCTGTTACCATATGAATCCGCACAGTGCGGGAGAATTGGCAGCGTGACAGCAAGACAGGCACTTCATCTTAAAGGCATTTTATTTAGCATTCCTGTGAAAAGTGGGGGTATTAAGATGCCTGGTTTACAGAGAGGGTAGAGGTGACAAAGGACTGTGCCCTGGGCTGGGGGCCGCCTGCTTTTGGGGTTGGAATTCCAGCTCAGGAATGTCCTAAGGCAAAACCCTCTCTCTGCATCTCCTTCTTGTGGTCACAGAAACAACAGCCTCGTCCTTTTCTAATATTGCAGTGCCTTCCCCCCCCACCTCCCCACCCCTTATTGGAAAATAATCTCATCAAGGCAGGAATCACCTTCATTTAATGTCTTCTCACAGCTTCTGTGAGCCTTTAGTCAGGAATTGTGTCAAAGCACATAGCTGGGATTAACTCCTTGTGCTCCTTTATCCTAATATAAAGCAGAATTTGGACTGAGATCTCCAGCAGGGTGGAGTGCTTTTTCTTAACTTTCTTCTAGGAACTGTTCAAGACTCTAGGACACCCAGGAGAAGCAATTAAAATAAAAATAAATCAAAAGGTTTTAAATGGTATTTTTAATCCAGGATATTTCCACAATGAATTGTTAGCACTGTGATCCTTTGCCTGCTTTCTGGGGCAGAGGGAGGCAAGAATTTGATTTCTTTTTTTTTGGTAAAGGAATAGTACACACTGTTTCCCTCTGCTGAAAATAGTTTTAACATGAATTAGACAGAAAGATCTCAGAAGCAGACTTGATGTTGAACCAGAGATTTATTCTGTGTTCCAGATAGAGAGGTGTCATCATGTTGTTGTTTTTCTCTCTGGCAGAGGGGCCAGGATCCATCCAGAGCAGCTGCTGTTGCTGCGTGTCAAAGGCAGCCTCATCAAAAACTCTTCCTGAGTGGAAGCAGTTGGGTTTGCTTCCAAGGCTTCCTCCCTGGGCCTCCCAGAAACCAGGCTGGCCCTGGCTTAGCTTTCTTTCTAACAAGTGAACCAGTGAGGGAAAAATAAAAGCCGAGGTGTAAACAGAGTCTTTTCTTTCCCTCATATGATCCTGCAAAGCACTGAGTATTTTGACCCCGCTCTAATAAAACACTAGCTTAATGCCATGAACAGAGCAATTCCTTAGAGTTCACTGAGTATTCACTTAAGATTATGCAGATTTGGGTCAGTACTTCGCTGAATTCAGCGCAGGCTCCTGAGCAGCAGCTGCAGGGAGCAGCTTGTCTGTCCGGGGAGCGCACAGGCTCTTCCCAGCCGCTGTACAACTATTTAGAGTTCAGGCTGGGTTTGGTGCATTCATGGCACTCCCTCTGGTGGATGCTTTCCCAGGATTTTTTTGTTGATGGCGCTCCTTTGCTGAGGCCTTTTTCCTAGGGACAGATTGGTAGAGAGAAAGGAGCTGTTACATTTTTTGGTTTATAAACTAGGATTAAGGGGTTAGATTTCCTTGTAAACCACCAAGGCTATTCAGCACTGGTCCCCAAGTTTTTTGCTAACTTCCCCTCGTTTTCCTGCAACCTTTGTGATGCTCAACACTGCTGTCACATACTGTATAAAAATACTAACAATAAATCAGGCCCATATTTTTCTGGCTGGGCAGGGACAGGTCCTGGTCTGCTCCCAGCTAAGGCTTCTTTTCTGGAGGTTAATGGCAAATACAGCAGCAAATCCCGAGGAAAGGGAGCAGTGCCCATGGCTCCTGATGCCTGGGGTAGTACCCTAACCACTAAGTTTTTTCTGTTCCTCCTCTGGTTGGCTCATGGTAAATTACTTGCCTGGTGGAGGAAAGAATGGAAACTGCAGCCACAGCTGCAGGCTGGTGGTGGTGGATTTGGTGGGAATTGCTGGTGTGGCTTCCCCCAAGCTGATGCTGGGCAGGTATGCAGAGGTCCTTGAAGGTGCAAGAGGTGCTCTGAGGTGTCCACAGAGATCTTTGGCAGAGGAAGAAATGCAGGCTGATTATGTGTCAAAACAAACCCTTCCTTTCTGTAAAACCAGGATACCACAGGTATCGAAAACGGAAGCAACCAACCCAAACAGGTCAATGATCAAGAAGAATCAGAGTTATGCATTTGCTGTCTTTGTTTAGAAACAAACAGTTAAGATGTGAGAAAAGGATTTAATGAAAACAGAATACAAACCACAAACAACAGAATATTGTCTATATATCTCTTCAAAATTTTCTGTTGTTTTCACTGCTCTGTAGCTCATTTCATTGATCAGTGGTCTAACTTGAAGATGTACTATTTAGACTCCAGATGTGAAAATTAAACCATATTGATTAAGAGGTCAGTTATTCTATATTTCAGCAACTTCGAAGTCTGTCTTTTGTCTTCTTTTTAACAAGATGACCTCTTGGTGAACTGAGATCCATAGCTGTAAGTAGCAGAGTTCTGAGGACCTGCATCAGATATATTTAACTGAGAATTGTTCTTTAATGCATGAAGAATTGCCAACAAAAAAAGATGGAGTACGTGTATAAATTCCATTTGAAGATTTTTATATGGTTATACAGAATGTATTACAATTCTGTAATGTTCCCTACAACATTGAGGGAACACCTTTTCTGGCAGACAGAATTGAAGCAACCCAGAAGTGGCAGCAGTAATAAGAGTTATGCACTGGGTTATGAGTAATGGGAATGTCACAGAAAATATGGAGTAGATGGGAGGATATTAAAAACAAAATTAAGACAGATGAATAATGAGAGACTACATTCTTAGTCTTGGCCATGATGGAGAGTTAGGACCATAGAAGAGATTGAGAACATCTTTGAAAATGGCTGGAGGAGTCAAGCTCTGTGGAAGAGAGATGAGGAAATGGGAACACTGGGTATGGAACAGTTGGTGTTACCTTGCACTCACCTTGGAGTGAACAATAATACACCATGAGCAGGATTACTGATCCCATATGCATTTTCATGAGTTCTCATTCTTTTGTCTCCCCCTCATCCCTTTTGCTGTCACTAATATGGGTTCAGTTTATAACATTATTATCTCATTCTGCAGGTTTTCTTGGTTTAAGAGCCAAAAATCACCTTATTACTGCAAAGAAAATATATCCAAGAAAAACAATTGGGATGCACAGCATATGAGCCGTGGACTGGAACATAGTAAACCTGGTCAGTGAAATGCTAGGAACTACAATTCAGATGGAAGTAATATATTAAAAGAAACGTTGGCACACATGGTCCTAATGAATGTGAGTGATCATTTCTCTCCTGATTTAGGTTTGAAGATTTTCTAGGTAGCTGAATTTTGAAACAAAGAAAAGGCCTAAGTGGCTATTGAATACAGTGCTATTTAGTGTATTTTATAACACAGTAGATTTGCCAAGGACAGTCTTTCATCTGATGGAAATTGGCTCCGCAGTTAATTTGTGACGCAGATACACAAAAATACTGAAACACATACTTAAGAGGCAAAACACAACATACAGCTTTGACTTGGCAAAACAAACATATCAGCTTTAATCACAAGTAATGCTGATCCATTGCAGGTGAAATTTGGCTATGAATAATGGATTTCATTTCCACAATGATATCCAGATCTGCATGCAGAGCTGCACTTCTTTTTGTTGGCCCTTTCCCAGAATAAAAGTGGTCCCGGCTCTTTTCTTCCTTGCTGTTGGATTAGGAGCACTAGATGCCCAAGGGACACAGATCAGATCCAAAACCTGCCTGGCACGCATTGTTGGCAACTTCACTCATCGAAAAAATGTGGATTGGCTCATGCCACATAAGCAGATTTGCAAAAATAAGAGTTTCTCTTTCAAATTTTCCTCAGGGGCATCTCAAATATTTCATCTTCAAGCTTTTTTTTTTTTTTTGTAGAAACAAAGACCAGAACGGTTTGGGGGTTTTTTTAAAGGATGAGAGAAGATGCTGACATAAAAGAAACATTTGCTGGAGAGGTACATTTGTAAGAGGGAAAATACAGCTGTACTTTGCCTCAGTGAATGTGCCAGTGATAAACAACACACCTCTCAAAGACTTGATGCAGGCAGGTCTCAAACAGGCCACCACTGGGATGTTTGGATTTATTTATCCATATTTCTTTTGCTTTGCAAACTGCAGGAAAAAACCCCACAATCAGCTGTTCCAAAAAAGATTTTCAGCTCCTCCTGGTCCAGCTTCAACCAAGATGACCCAAAAAGAGACATTCCACTGACATTTTTTTCTGAACTTGGTTTTCTCATCTGATCCTGGGAATGAGAAAAAATATCTACTGTCAAAGAGCTTCAGATTCATTTTCCCTATTTTATCCAGATGTGGGGGATTTCCCCCACCATTAACATGGTTTGAACTTGGTACACTCACTGACTAGGACACGAGTGGGAGAATATCACTTGTGTGGCCAGAATTATAACAGCTGAGAGGTTTTTTAAACAGTCAGTAAAGTTGTGGTTCTGATAGATGCCCAGTAGCATCTTGTTTACATGGCGAAAATGAAATGGTTCAACCACAAACAAAAAGTGACACATGGACTTGAAAGCTCTGTTAGTAACAGAAATATGAGTACTTGTTGGCACTGAGTGTAAGATCAGAAGATCAAGATTTTAAGGATTTAAGATTAGAAGGTCAGAACATCACTGGATCACCTGTTTTTGCTTCCGATTTGATGCCAGCTGTAGTGTGTGAAGTGTATGGAGAGCAAAGTCTTCCCTTTAGTGTGTCCAGTTTGTCTTTACAATTTCAAAAGATAACAAATTCAGACAATTACTAAGGTCTTCGGCTCTTTCTTTTTCGCACCAGGCAAGAAATATGGTAGCAATGGCAGAACTCTGGAACCCCAAATCCATTTTCTACTCTGAAATCAGAGAAGTGTCAACAAAACTGCAGTAAATCAGAAAATAACAGAGCAGATGAAAAATGCCAAAGAATACCAAGTGTACTTAAAGTGTTGTCTATAGAAGCATTTAATCAGAAAACTTCAGAAAAATATTCACTATACCTAGAAAAATCAATTAAAAATACAGAGAGTACAGTGTGGCAAAGCACTGATGTTGAGTGATGTTTATTGTTATTAACCTCTGAATGGCATATCTCCTCTATGTTCTGGGACTTCTTGCAGATACATCTTGTCACAGCTCAGTAGATTCTCTGATGAGGAGAGCTTAGACTTGTTCTCCAAACCTGCTGGGATCAAGAGTTCTGTCTGGTCCTACCTGGGTGGCTTTGCCTCCAGAGCAGATGTACCTCAGGAAACACAAGTAAGCACTCACTGATACGACAGTGGTGACAGTAACAACCACTGTAGCACTAGGAGCTGGTGACACCCTATCTCCCAAAATAGTCTTCCTGCTGTGGGGAAAGCAGGCAAGGCTGTGTTCTCACCTGGTGATGACAGAGCAGTCACAAATCAGAAATTGCATCAGGAATTGAACAAAGCCCAAAACATTTGTGGTACATGAAAAAGAAAACACGAAATAGGACACACCAGAATTTATCTCAGTTGACTTTGACATTTTCAGTGCACATGGGAACAACGGAGCTAGTATCTTTCAGCTTGCTTGCAAGGAAAAGCAAGAAATATGCTTTTTGAGGGCACAGTTAATTTGCCTTATTTTCACTGATTTTAACATGAGAAAAAGTGTCTCTGCAAACAGTTGAAAGGAAGTTAGGGGATGACTAGATTGAAAATAGATGGTTGTATTTAGTCAAATGATTCTCACACCTGATGTCTTCCATTCTTGGGTAAAGAAAACAAACTAGCTATTGAATCTGATTCTGTGGAAATATTCTTATGGGTGGCACAAGGGTTAAAAAAAATTAAAAATTATTGCAGTGAATATGAGGCTAGGCACCTAAAATATTTAAATTTTGAGGCCTTGAAAATAGTTTTGGAGACGTTCTCTTCCTGAGAAAAGTTTGACACACTTTGACCCTGATTATCTTAATCAGTTAACTGGGGCTGTCCATGACAGTCACAATGACCCTCGCCCTGGGGTTAGATACTTGCTCTATGCATACAAAATTCTCTAGAACTCTGGACACCCAAGATGTGTCACTTGGGAATCCACTTCAGACAAGTGATATTATTTAATCGGATTTTTGTTTATGATCAATTCAAAAGTGTTTTGTTTCTGAGAATACTCCCCCAAATCAGCTCACATGTCTGGCAGCACCAGCTATGTCACTCTTTTCCACTCTTATCCAAATCAATGCCAGGCACCTCCTGTTTCAGAGCTCTCTGGTCCTGTCCCCCACTATGCGCCACAGTCAGAAGTGTGCTGGTCATGTTAAGCACATGTGTGATCACCCTGAAATCCTATGCTTGGGTTGATAATATGACCAGATTGCTTTGAAGTCTATGAGCCTACATTCTGTTTACCTTCCCAAATCCTGGTTTATTGACATTTCTGTGTAATTCAGCCCTACTTTATAGACAAATCTCACACTGACGTTATTTTTTTAAATTATATGCTCACTGTCACAAAGAAAGCTCGTGCTTGATGCAACATGTTTGCCCTTCTGCCCAAGCAGTGATATGTCTGATTTTTGCACAGGAAGCCACACATACTCTCTCAGCAGAGGTGGGATGATTATGCAAGTCTCGACTATAGAATCCTACTCTCAAAGCAAGAGCAGAAACAAGACACACACTTCATTTTTCCTCTTGTTTTTAGCCTGAAGCTTGTTTCCTTTCCTTTGGCACAGATGATTATTTACATATATATCTATATAAATATATATATTGTGTTCTGCATACCTATATGTCTCTGTTGACTCCATTAGCAAAAAGAATACCAAGCCATTATATTTTCCACGTGGAATCTCATGTAAATTCAAAGGGCAAACACTGTGCTTTCTAAAGGAGATAACCCTATGTGCATTTCCATGGAGAATCTACCAAAATGAGGGAATAGGAGCTTTAAATAGGATTCTCCTCTGAAAATGGCATTAAAATCAGCATTTTAATCTAAAAGTTTTACTAATAGGGGCCAGATTTTTTCCACTCTTTTTCTTGTGAGTAGAACAGTGATTATGATTAAAATTCTTAGGAGTCTGAAACATGCTGTGGGGTTTGTTGGTGTTCCTCTTCTAAGACTTCTTTCTTCTCAGGCTACTTTAAATGTGAGGTCTGGAAGTGTAGCCACTACCTCTACTGTGCCTATATCCCACTGATCTCAAGATCATACTAATTAGAGGTTCACCCCTATCATGATGCCAGACAAAACACTTCCCAGCAAGGGCAGGCTGTGAGAATGCCAGCCTTGATATTTGCTACAATTAGCATGTTTCCATCTAGGTAAATTTATGTTAATTTCACTATTTCTTTGTCCTTTTCAAGTATTCTCTTTTTCCTTGCCCTTTTGTCTGGCCTTGTGCATGGCCTGTAAGTTCTGCTGTTTGAGCACTCAGTAAATGGGAGCCCAGTGCCTCGGAACAAGGGAGGTGGGTGGGTGAATGGGGCTGCTTCTTGCTCCTCAACACAAATGAGAAGAGGCACAAATTATGAGATCGGCACCCACATTCGAGTGACAGGAAAACAAAGTCGGCGCAAAACACCAAGAGCTGCCAAAGGACCCAGGAGGGAGCACAGGGGTGAAAGACATCTGTGAGTGCCACCAAGAGGGCTTGGCCCCCTTTTGTACCATGCTCAGCTGCCCCCAGTACGAGTTCATTTTTCACCTGACTCATCTGTTTGTTTCTGCATCTCAGCGACTGTAGCATCAAACACATGGCAATGCCTCCGGGAGAGGGAAAGGAACTGCGCAGCCATCCTGTCTGTCTGGGCTGCCCACAACCCCTCTCTTCCAGGGCATTAACACACCTGCCCTCCCCACACAGGGACAGGCTCCAGGGCAGCCAGGCCTTCTGCAAAGGCAGAACAGAGGGCTGTGCAGGTGTCTTTCTCTGCAGGATTGACTTTTCCCATTCACTTATGCTGTCTCCAGTTTTAACAGCAGAGGGATTGCCAGCTCAGATAGACACAGTGCTGGGTCCACTCTTCTGTCAGGCTGATGGGGAGCAAGGGTCCTCAGGAGAAGGGATGAGGTTGACATCTCTGCACCTCAGGCTTCTCTTTGCATCCATCTCCAGCTGTGTCCTCAAGGCTCTCATAGCTCTGCTCTGACTGGCCAGCCCTTGTCCCTCTTCAAGTTTCTTATGATAAAGCCAGCTTTGTCCTGTATTTGTTTATATTTCCCATGATCCTATTTACACTTTATATCTCATCCCTAAACTAATAATCTTTCTCTGGAATTCCTCTTGAAGGCCTAATTCTCTCTTCTTTTGAAAGACATCAGCTAGTGCATTCTGGATGGAGAGCAGGGCAGTTCCACTTCATATATGGTATTTAAAATTGAGGAGTCCACAAATGTCCTGATTTTCCCATCTTTTAAGACAGCTGAATAACACCAAGCAGCTCTCACACCTTTGAAAAAAAAAGCTGCTCATATTTGTTGAATGGTGTATGCTTTGGCTATCTCCTTCTCACCTACTCAAAATATGCTTTAAAATTTTTCAGGACAAAACTGCCTTAATGTATTTGATGTGTTACCATGCAAGGGTGCATGCATGCAGAATTTTATGGGACTTTTGCTATCTTTTTTCCTTATTACAAACAATGTACTAAAACTAATCTTCCCCATGAATACATGGAGTGTTTTGAAAAGAAGTTGAGATCAGCATTTGAAGACATTTCTCTAAAAAGTCACTGTGAGTACTGTCTACTGTGGGTTGGATCAAAAGGTTGTTTCCAAAGCTGAGTGTGGTGGAGTCTCTCTCTGACTGAGGTTAAATGCTTGTCATCTTAAAAGGTGTCACTTCTATCAGGACAAATTGATTTGGATAACCCAAGTGCAGAAAAGCTGAGTACTCAGCTCTTTGCAAAGCAGGAGGGATCACCTTATGCAGGCATACTGGGTGTGCAAATGATCTGGGCACCTCAGGATTTTTATCTTTTCTAGTGGCTGAAAGTACTGGTCTGAGCTGATATTTGGATCTTCCTGACCACAGGGAAGTGGATATCTGCTTGTTGGCTGTGTGAGAACTGGGTCTTGTTCTGGCTGTGAGAGCTGGGACTTTGCTGAGTTGTGGTAGCAAACAGAATTCATATCCCAGCTCTAGGGAAAAGATTCTGGGATGTTATCTTGAAAATAAACTAGTGATGAATCACTGCTTAAATTCTGGGTCACTGACACTAGTAATGTGCTTTTCCTGAGACATAAAAAACCACTGTTGTTACCCATGAAATAACATTCAGTAATCAAGAAAGACAGAGCACACGGTCCAGAGCTCACCAGCCCTTCTTTCACTCCTTAGGTGCCACTTTCCCAAGTGTGAATAAGAGGTGGAGACCAGGAAAGGACTGTGCAAATTCATCCTGCAGTGTAAAATACACTATTTGCCCTTCACCATGGAAGTGCCAGCTGCTGGTGGTTTATCAGATGAGATGTAGTCCCTAACTTTGCAAGTATCTTTGTTGGGTAATTCAGTTGGATTCATCAGTTCAGAATTTCATTTCTTCAACAGTTTTCATAGTTCTTCATATTGTTAAGATTAGAAGGGCAAAACAAGGAGAAGTGGGACTAGATACTACGAAAACACAGATCTGGAAAACACACCAGACTCATTTTGGAGGTGTATGTCTGGCTTTCCAATGGGAATCATTTTACAGGTTGAGAAAACTGTGAAGGGAAGGATGGCAATTCATATATAGCAGATTGAATATACACTCAAAGATATGGTATTTGTATACAATTTTGTGTGTGTGCTTAGCTGAGGAATGCAGATTTTCTAGCTTTTTCTTCTGTTTGAGGACAAATATACCATGCTTACTGAACATTTTTGTTTGGAAACCTTCTTGTGCACAAAGACTATACACAAAGTCCTACTTCACTGTAGAAGCAAAAACAAAGGCAATTCATTAGCTATTGTTCAAATTAAAGACAGTTGAACAAATTTGTTCAAAAATTCAAGTGCTCAACCCACAAGAAGTTTGGCCTTCAGCCACGAGCTAAGGTCAGGTTTGTTGCTGCTCCCTTCCTCTTGGCTTTGTTTTTCCTTTGGGACTGCAGCTCTTCAAGGCAGACCCAAGCACACCAGTTGTGCTCATGCCAGCCCTTTCCTTGTGCTGATACTGCTGTGGGGCTGGCACAGACTGGAGCTCTGGATGAGCACCAAGGAATGTAGAAGAGACGTATATTACACAGTGCACAGGCAGATGTCTTTAGACCTGGGCTGTCACCTTCTTGAGTCTTACCATAAACAAAGTTCCAGCTGATCTTCCTAATCAAAGAGTTTGGTGTTGCAGTTCTCTGCTCTTCCTCATACTGGAAGAGGGAAAAGAAATGAAACCCTGGGAGCTGGTAAATGTCTGCAAGGTCTTGCTGTAGTGCAGGACTGAACTAGCAGACTTGCATGCCCAGATGATAGGGTTGTGTGCCAAGTGAAATCTGACAACCACATCTTATACAAATAATGTGGTTTTTCATTACTAGGAAATGAACTTCAGGAGGTCTTTAAGAAAACACAAGGTCAAAATCCCTCTGGTGCTCAGTGGAAGAACACAGGCTACAGTATGTTCTTTACTCAGATGTGATAATGTGAAGAGCAGGAGTTATCTCCCCCCCTGAATGCAGCAAAGGTATATTGTCCTAGAAGGTACATACTGAGATCATGTGGCCCCCTGTAAGCAATTCTGTGTGCCTCTAAGCCCTTTCCCACACAGAAGGCCTTTTAGTCTCCCATTTCCTCACACAAGGTGGATTGTATGCTTAGGCATTTCTGGCTGGTAATCAGGAACTGTAATTCCTTCTGCCACAAAGCTGTATGCCAAAAACATCTCACTGGATCAGGCAATTAGCAGTAAGGTCTCCAGCTGTTCTCAAAACCCTCTGTCTGGAATTTTCTCTCTCCAGCCCTGAAATTCACCTTGCAGCTCATCAGAGCCAAACACAGCCATCCTTCTGTTCATCAAATCGTTTTCAGAGGCATGGAACCCCTGCTTGGCCTGGGCAAAAGGCTGTACTTGGTCACTGATAATTTGACAATGCCTATGATCTCTAGGGGTGTACTAGATGAGCAAAATACAATAACTTCAGGTAGCAGATTGCCCAGAGTTTATTCATCCCACAAGGCTGGCAGAAGGTGGCTCTCTGTGTATCTCCACTGGGTGTGAGGCATTCAGTACAGATACAGGCAGAAAAATGAAGGGTTTTGTCCCAGATGTGAATCAGCTGAATCTGGGCAAATAAACTCAGCAAGGAGGAAATCAGGAAACGTCACCAAGTGACAGTGGGAACAAAGAAGGGAGTGAATGTACTTGAAAAAGAAGTATCAAGTTCTGTTTGTGGAACCAAGGTGTATGCTCAGGGCCCATGTACCATCAGGCTGGTGGTACTAAGAGTAAGGGAATACAAAGGTATTTAGCTCCACTGTGCCACAATTGGTGATTGATATCTAAGCACATTACTGCAGAAGTCATCATCACTCCAGTTAGCATGAAATGCAAAGGTAGAGCCCTCACCCAGAATTTTTCGAAAATACTTTGCCTTTTACTTAGCAGGATAAAATGTAAAGTTTTCATGAAAGTCATGAAACATCCCAACTTATTTTTTCTGTTAGTATTTTTTTTGTGCATTTGTACATCAGAGCCTGGTACCACCTTGGTTTGCAGATAGTATTGTAAGAGGCAGACCCTCCATAGCTGCTACAGAAGGAACACGAAAAATATAAGTCTCCCTATGTATCTAGCTGAAGTGTAATTTAACCTTAACACTGAATAAGTTACCACAGCTTTATACCCATGAGAAGCACTATTGCATTTTAATGGCTGGTAGGCAAACAGCAAAGATGCCAGGAAGAACACTGGGCAGCAGCAGAGATTTTTTTTTACCCTTTCTCTTCAGCCATCTGTGACACAAGAGTTCTCAATCCCTTGGATATTCAGAAACCTAGAAACACAGCCTAATACTTTACTTTTCAAATCTGAATCAAGGAGAATGTGAAAATCTCAGAAAGTGTCTGTGTTTTTGACTAAATCTCCATATATCTCCTGTCCTGAATGATGACCTTCAGCATCTGAAGAATATAACTTGATGTATCTTCAAATCAAAACCAACTCCCATGAAATATCTCTTTAACTCCATATTATTAACTGGGGGAATGCATCTGACTTCTTTGAAGAAAAAAAAATCCTTTCATAGTAGAACTGGATTTTAAAAAAATGGACTGTCCAAATGTATCTTATTTACTTAAGATATTAATCTAAGGATTCAAAAAGGAACATGGGTTTCTGTAAATTAAATTATAATTTGATATAGGAGGTTGTTGCAGCAGAGCAGTTGTATTTAAAGCGTGTGACTTCACTGCTTTTTGCCTTTTGGCTTCATCATCATCTCTGAGGCCAAATTTATTTACAAAAGGATTACTTATGCTCACACAAGCTGCAGTTGCAGAGTAATATCATTTTGGGACATAAGCACCATGAAGATTTGCCAGCTTCAAGAGACCAAGCAGCACCAGGAGAGCCTAAGCTCTGCAGGGTCCTTCATAAGCCTTTGTATAAGCCCAGACCTCTGGACATAGAAAGTCAGGACTGGTTTTCCAGCTTGTATGACCCCACATGCTGACTAAGATCCCTGAACACAGAGGAATCCTAATCCAAGCTTCCAGCAGTAGCTTGCTTTAGTGTGAAGAAAGAGAGTGAAATGTGTGGCTACACAGGTGAGAAGCAGTGGTAGATAATTAGATTATTTACAGCAGCCTTCCAGTCCTTCTTGCACCTTCCAGCAGCTGAAGAGGATAAAAGAGACACAGAGAGTGACTTTCCATAAGGATGTATAGTGACAGGAAAAGAGGGAATGGCTTCAACCTGAAGGAAGGTAGGTTTAGGTTTGATATTTGGAAAAAATTCTTCACTGTGAGTGTGGTGAGACACTGGCACAGGTTGCCCAGCTGTGGATGCCCCATCCCTGGCAATATTCAAGGCCAGGTTGGATGGGGCTTGGAGCAAGCTGGTCTAGTGGAAAGTGTATCTGCTCGTGGCAGGGCAGTTGGAAGTAGATATTTATGATCCTTTCCGACACAAACCATGCTATGATTCTATAATTGATTCTGTGATGACCAGAATGTGTTTGATAACTACTAGATTTGACACTATTTTCCTTCCAACACAAAGAAATTCTTTTTTGGCTCTTATATTTAGGAATGAATAATTGCCTCAAGAAGAAACTTTGCAGTACATAAACTTCTCAAAGATGTTTTTCAAGCCTTCTCTTTCCTTCCAGTTTCTTTTTCCTTTCAGATCCTGTAAGTAAATTGCCATTAATTTATAAAACCACACACTACATATTTAAAAATGAGCAGATACCACAACATTATTTTCCATGGAAGTATTCAAACCTTGGGTCTGCTTTCAGTTGTTCAATCTTGTTTCGAATTGCCAAACCTTTCCAATTACTCACTCCATATAATAATATTTCTGTTTAGCCTAGCACATCAGCCTTTCTAAGGGGAGAGGCAAGAGTCCTCTGTCTCCGGCAAGTGGACAAAATTCAATTAACTGGAGAAAATCAATGAATTTGAACATCAGTTCTATTAAAGCAGCAACAGCAATCAAAGAAACAAACAGCCACCTGAACAGGCTTTATCTGATCCTTTTCAGACTTCATCCCCCTTCAGACTTCTGAAGCATAAGATACGTACTGGATGAATCAGTGAGTTTATCCTGATGGCAAGCAGAGGGATAAAGGTACTTTGTCCCATGGGAGTCACTTCATCCTGGAATGGATGTTTCTAACACAAATGATGCAAGTGCAAGAAGGTCAGTCTGGATGACTAGCACAGAAATAAACATTTCAGGCAAGGCTGCCTGAAATTAAGTCAGATTCCATCCTTACTGATACAGAGACACAAGAGCTAAAAGGTGATTTTATAACAGAAGCAAGAATCAACACTGAATGATGATTCAAGGGGTTGGAAAGGACCTTTAAAGGCCATCTAGTCAATGCCTCTGCAATGAGCAGGAACATCTTCAGCCAGAATACTGCATTCAGAGCACAATAAATGCCTGAGACAGAAACAGGACACGATCTGTGTTTATAGTTACAGCAGAATTTCAAAGATGCAATGGAAGAAAAGTTGAAGAGGTACTTTACTCTGGGCTGTTCATGAAAGGGACAAAAAGGAAGGACACCCAGGCATGCTCTGACAGCATCAATTAACTTTGGCTCTTCTGTCAAGCAGGTGGTCATAAGGACTGCAGATTGAACATTGGATCTAACAATAATGCACTTAACTGGCTTTTTCACCAGTCCCCTCAGAGTATTTATTTATTGCATATTATTTCCTCTGCACTCTTAACCAAAAAGGATATTGTTACCTGTGAGTGCCTCAATATCAAAATAGAGGGTTTGAAGCACTGATAGCTGTTTTCTGTTATTTTTCACTTTCCTTTCAAATGTGAAATTCTGCAGAGCCTGTTCACTCCATTTCAATGAAGACTCTGCTTCTGGTACACATTTAAAACTGTTGTGAAGGAAAGAAATACTGTGCAAGAGGAAAGGTAATGATCTCACACTAGAAGACTCAGATGGAGTCTAAGAAGGGGTACAGGTTGAGTTGCCCCTTTTAAATGCAGTACAAACCAACAATGTTTGCTTAGAATTGCATAGATTTACATTGCAGCTCTGCTGCAGCACTGACCCAGTGAGCAGCCCAGGTTAACACCCTGCTCATGTGGGTTACAACTGAACAACACAAAGGCAGTAATGGACTGCCAGAAATAGGGAGTAAACAAGTCATCAATTAAACATTACTGACACAAAATAAGAGTTATGTTAAAATATTTTTTGAAACCTAGCCACATATAATGTAAGCTAATGACAGTGCTAGGGGACACAGAAACTAGCTATTACTGTATGTAATACTGTATGTATTACATACACAGAATATGTAATTTTAAGTTTCAGAGGGACTATGTGCCATGAGGTAAGACTATGAGTAATAGGATGAAGTTATGTAAAGGAAACTTTACAATGAAATACAGGAAAAATTAATTTACTCTGCTGAGGTAAAGTGATAGGTTCCCAAAGGAAGCAGGAAAGTCACAATTTATTTGTCATCTAAGACCAATGTATTATACATTCAACACAGTGGATGTTTGAGACCAGTCCCTTACTGGTCTCTAAATTACAGTAGATATCTAATAGAGTATTTTAATCAACTCAGCTCTCCATGAGCCTGTTTATCTAAAGGCTCAGACGTCCAAGCATACCCAAAGAAACATGGAGCTGCCTTCTGGGATTTTTAAAAGCGTCTTAGAAGAAAGATCTTTTGTCCTATCTGCCTTGTCTTTGGAGTGTAATCTTAGATAAGTAATCTTAGTGTAATTTAGATACTTATAATGATTTTTAAAATATTACTAACTATTTAATTTTTTTCATGACCAGAGAAAATTGTCATCCTGATTCTATCTAACATACTCCAACTGAATCCTGGTTTACTTTTAGGGGGAGCCATTTAGGTTGCTAACAATTAATTTTAATTCTCAGGTGACTGAGAAGAAAAATTACAAACCAAGGCTCTCAAGAATAAGTTCTCCTCCAATCAGATTTTTGTAGTGTTCTATATTATTTCAATTTAGGATATGAGGGTTATGGTATTTCATTCTTCTAACAACAAAAATGGTGGAATATCTCCTGAAAGATTGCTGAACACTGCTGATGTTCTGATCTCAGTCCTAATTAAGAAAACAAAATATAGGGATGGGTATTAGCTGGTATAAATCAACTTGATTTTACTGAATACAGTGGAATTACATCATTTTACATCAGCTGGGATCTAACACAAATTTGCAAGATGATTAACCTTCCCCAAATACTCCAAAATTACTGCAGATTAAAGTTTTAGATGTAAGCCCTCCCTTCAGCACCTGCCAGAAAGGCTAACAAATAGATTCATCATGCTGTAGCTGTGATTCTTCTTTTTCCTAAAACATACAACATCTGGTGCGGTATGTCATTCTTAACATCTGTCAACCATATTTACTAAATTCTAAACAAAGATACACTTTTTCCAGTGACCTCTTTTTCTGACTATTTCCTTGCACATGCTTCTTCTAAACTATTCTTTCCAGGTCCAATTCCAGAAAGAAAAATAAAATTTGCCAAACAGGATTAAAGCCATGGCAAGTCAAGTACAACCCCAGAAGCACCCATGCCAATGAAGGTTGAAACACTGAAGGAAAGGGTCTCTTTGCTGCCACAAGAAATCAGTGGAAGCAAAATTTCTGAACAATGCCATTCAGAGTGAGCTCTTCTAGAAATATCTGCTGCTGTGCTGCTCATGTTATGACCATTTTGATGGTGTTTGTCCACTGTCTGGAGTTTGCATGGGCCTACGTGTTCATCTCACTGTGCTGGGTTCATCTGGGATAGAGCTAGTTTTCTTCCTAGTTCTGGCATAGTTCTGTGTTTTAAATTTAGGATGAGAATCTAAGTCTGATGACTCTGATGAAGCAGAGATTCCCAGTAATTACCTCTTGGAGGTTAGATAAATAAACAGTAAAGAAGTCTGGGGGTGATCAGAAGCTTTGCAGTTATCTCAAGTTAATCTGTGCAAGGTCATTTGTTGTAAATTTGCTTGTTCAGCTGCAGTCTCTAATGCTGTCTCATATCTGTCTAGTTCTTCCCAGCCAAGAAAGTCATCTGCTAGTGCATGGTTTCTTTTATTTACTCAGATCTTTTTTTCCCCTAGCCCAGTATTTAGTTTATTTGATAACTTCTTTACCCAAAATGGGTATGCCCTGGTGGTTTGCCCTGGTTTCTCCCCTCCCCAACACCCCTGGCCCTCTGATTTCTCCTCCATGGGTTGTGGGACCTGGTGACCAGCCCTGTTTTCCCTATAGGTCACTGACCCTACCTTCCCTTTGCACTGCCCCTGTCCCAAGGTCATTGGCTGCTGGACCTCCTACTTAAGACTAAGTATGGCACAGGTTTGGTCCTTGTTGTCCTGGATGCCCCTTCAGCACCTGGAAATAAACCTGGCTGGAACTGACCTGGTGCAAAGGCCTTCTTGCCTCTCCTTGCTGAGCTGGCCTGTGGCGTGTGTGGATGTGTGAGTTTGATTGCTTTGCCTGAATTCTTCCCAAGAGGCCTTTCCACTGGAGAAGCTGACTGGAATCTGGCAGTCTAAAAAGACACACTGTTACAAGTGGTGCTTTTTCTAATAGATGCTCTAAATTTCAGCTCTCTGATGGTCTGGTACTGACAGCACTTAAGACATAGGTGCAAGCTCTGTGGAAGGGCTCATGGTGCACCAACAAATCTATACCATTCCCTCAGCCAGTTTAATAATCCAAGCAGTGCACACAACATCAAGAAAAGACGTGTGTCTCTGACACAAGGCCCAAAGGATTTTTCTCTATTTACCACTCTCCAGAAACATTTTCCAAAGTATGTCTCTTGATTTCTTCCTGCTCAAATCACAGTGCCTTGAGTGGTCCATTGTTACAAAGACCACAAAATTCTACTTTCTTAGAACAGGCATCAGAGAAAGCAGTAAGGCTCTAAACTGATCTTCTCTTCCACTGGGTTTACTGAGTGAATTGCACTGAGCTGTTAGCATGTCTGCTGAGTTTATGTCCTGGCTGCTGGTTTAGGAGGACAGGGTTGGTTTGGGAGCCAGGGCAGGTTCACCCCATGCAGTGCATGTCCTCATCACTTCATCCCTGGCAGTTTCCCATTCTGGCTGTGGGGAAGGAGCAGGGAGGGAGGGCAGCAGGGGCCAGCCAGTAGCACCTGCTCTTACACTCATGCAGAATTGCAGGGTATAAATGCCTGGTTTATGTATGGCAGAGCCCAACCTGTGAAAAGGGAGAACCAACGCGAGGCACTGAGCCTTTGCCAAAGAACACACAATCGTTTCCAAACCAAATGTCCAAATTAAAACTGATGTGCTCCCACCAAAGTTTCTCTTCCAGGCTACTCCAGCAGAAAAGGCTCAATTTGTGAAAAACAGAAAGAGAGAGAGAGAGAGAGAGAGAGAGAGGAAGGAAGGAAGGAAGGAAGGAAGGAAGGAAGGAAGGAAGGAAGGAAGGAAGGAAGGAAGGAAGGAAGGAAGGAAGGAAGGAAGGAAAGAAGGAAAGAAGGAAAGAAAGAAAGAAAGAAAGAAAGAAAGAAAGAAAGAAAGAAAGAAAGAAAGAAAGAAAGAAAGAAAGAAAGAAAGAAAGAAAGAAAGAAAGAAAGAAAGAAAGAAAGAAAGAAAGAAAGAAAGAAAGAAAGAAAGAAAGAAAGAAAGAAAGAAAGAAAGAAAGAAAGAAAGAAAGAAAGAAAGAAAGAAAGAAAGAAAGAAAGAAAGAAAGAAAGAAAGAAAGAAAGAAAGAAAGAAAGAAAGAAAGAAAGAAAGAAAGAAAATATCAACATGTCCGGTTGATTATTTTGTCCAGATTACTGTGTTTTAGCCTTCTTTGATAGCACCTGCAGACCCCTCCCTCGGCGGTGCGGGAGAGGCCCCAGGGCCCGTCCCTCCCCGCAGCCCGGTTCCCGGTGGGATGCGCTCCGTGCACCCCCCCACTCCACGCTCCGGCGCGGGGCTGGGCAGCGCCAGCAGCCGGGAGGAGGGAGCTTGGCGGCCGGGGAAGACGGGTGTGTGTGTCCCCACGTCCTCAAGGCTCTGGCGTGGGAGTCGTACCCCCCTCCCTGTGCCCCTCTGCCATCCGAGTCTTGTCGCTACTGCTGCTATAGGGAGGATGGGGATGTCCCCTGTCCTGTCCGATGGGTGGGCTGTCATCTCCAGCCCCCGGGAGGAGGGCAACAGCAGGTCCTCGCTGGCCATCCAGCTCCCAGGGAGGGGGTAGGTATGTTTGTTCCAGCTGTTCCCTGCAGTCCCTGGCTCATGTGGTGAGGTAAAGACTGTCACATTCCTCTTCTCCCCCTGCTCCAGGCTCCCCGGGGCTGTGAGGTCTCTCAGGGCTCTAGAGATGGAGAGCAGCTGTGCTGCTTGAGGAAAGTGAGTGCTCCCTGCAAAGACAGGGCGTTGGGAAAGGTGAGAGAGGCTGTAATAGCACAGGGGGGATGAAAGTGTACTGCATTCATTCCTGGGGATCTCCAGACACTGGTGGATGGGTAAGTCTTTGCAAGAGCAAGGCATGTCTCCACAAGGAGGTCTGTGAAGGGGTTCAGGAATGAAGACCCTGTATTAACCCATGGCACTAGTCCTGTTGATTTTCACAGAGTTTTGTAAGGGTGGAAGGACACCCAAATCTCTAAGAGCAGGATTTACTAGCTTTCCAAGCAGTAGCCATTTAGAACCAAAGAGTTTAATTCCTTGAGAAAGTACATGAAAGACACCATCACTTGTAGGGAGAGAAGAAGCCAGTGGGCAGCTGGATCTGAGACCTGATAGTGACCATCAAATGAAAAACAATTAGAAAGGACTCTACACATGTGAATTTAATAAAGCAAGTCTTCAGGGGTCTTGATGTCCCCCACGTTGCAGACACATTTATGCATGTAATGATCAGGGATGTCATGAGTTCCTAACATCTATTTATGATCACATCCTCAAAAGTCCACCACTGCTTTTCTCATGGACTCCTTTTTCTTCCAGAAAAAGCACTGCAAGAAGTTATAAGCACTGTCAGCGAATGTAGAGGAAAAAAAGAAGACAGAAGTGTCATAGCAAAGTAACCTGACATTTCCAAAGAGTTTTGCAGGTACTTTCAATCCGAGCCAAGAAATCACTGGAGACAGAGAATTACAAACATCTCTCTTTGCAGCTGGTCCATGTGCAGATGCTTAAAAAGCTAACACCTTCACCCCAGCAGGGAACGCCCAGCCCCGGCCCACAGACACACCCAAGTCCCTCCCGTACGTTCCTAAGAAGCCAGGGCTGCGTGGGCTTTGCGGAAGAGGCCGAGGAAGGATTTCCCTGTTGCCGAGGGGGGTCCCCGCAGCCCCGCATCCCTCCAGCCCCACCCGGGAGGCGGCGGGCGCTGGCCGTGGTGCTGAACCACCCCCGCCGGGCTGTGAGGAGCCCGAGGGGTGCCCTGCCCTGCCGCCGAGCCGCTGCCTACCGCAAACAAGAATGAGAACACCTTTCCTAGTGTTTTCCTTTTGTTTTCCCTCTCCTCTTTCATTCCCATGCTTTCTATTTTTCTATTTTTTTCTATTTTCCAGTGAGTCACAGGAACATCTTGCCTAGAGAAGTTGTGGATACGCCATCCCTGAAGGTTTTCAAGGTCAGTTTGGGTAGGATTTTAATCTGCCTGGTATAGAGCAAGGTGTTCCTGCCTATGAAAAGGGTGTTGGAACCAGATGATCTTTAAGGTGCCCTCCAACCCAAGCCATTCTGTGATTCTCTTTCAAAATTTTCAGCCTGGCATGTGGCTTGTCCACTCAGCCCACATTTTTGTTAATGGGGACACAGTTTTTATTTAAAGAAGTAAAAAGGAAAGCAAATTATGGAATTAATGTCTCTAATCACATGCTATTGTGTCCATTAAAAAGCACCACTGATGAAACAGAGATAGAATGTTCAGCTGAAGATATTGCAGCCATGCTTCAGAGTCCCCAGAGTGGCCTTCTAAGTGAAATTAGTTGCCTCACTCACTATAGAAATTGACATTTTGTCCACTCTTTGCCTGTATACCAAGTTCATAACAGGAAGAAGATGAACTCAGAATGTTCCAATAGTACTTTGTTCATCTAAGTGACTCAATGTTGGAGCAAGATAGTAGAGAAAGGTCACATGTATTTTATGGATTTGCCTGGTGTTAGACAATTTTTAACTTTGAAGATGATGCAGCTGGGTCTGAGGATGAAGAAAGAATGATTTTGTCTACCTTGACTTCATCAAGACTTATGACACAGCCACAGCATCCTTCTTTTCAAGATCAGTTCTTAAGGCCTGACTTAGTGGATTACAGTCTGAGCCTGAATAACCAGCTGGGCCATCAGGCCCAAAGAGTGTCAGAGAAGGGTTTGTTTGTACTCTTCCAGGAAGCTGGTTACAAGTGGAGACAGCCACACCTTTGTCCTGGAATTTACCCTTTTTAAAATCTCTACCAGTGACCTGGAAGAGCAGACAGAATGTACCTTATCAGCCTTGTAAGTACACTAAGTCAGGGCAGGATCAGGGGAAGAGCAGCAGGCATGCTTGGGAACAGGGCTGTCATTCAGAAAGTCCTGGACATGTTGGAGGAATGGGTCAATTGGAACCCTATGAAAATGAACAGAGAGGTGAAGTCCTGCTCCATGGAAGGAAGAACTCCTCACAGTGGTGCAGGCTGGACATGACTGACTGGGGAACAACAAGAACCCTGGTGTAAGTTGGGGATGTGCCCTGGCAGCAATGAAACAAGTTTTGTACTGTACTAACGGGTGTAGCTAGAAGATAATGGAGGAAAGGGATTATTATTCCTTTCTACCAATCACTTGTTAGACCCCACATGGAATACTGTGATGTGACCAGTTTTTGGGCACCCAGTAAAGGAAAAGGAGTGATGAATTTGGGCAAGTCAGCTGGAGGGCCACCAAAATCATCAGGGGCATGGAGCACATGTTGTGTGAGGGGAGACAGATGTGTGAGGGGAGACAGATGAAAACAGGCCTGATCAGCCCAGAGAAGAGTAGTTTTTGGGGGCACCTAATACCAGCTTTTCCATATGTATGAGGAGATTATCGGGAAGACAGAGCCAGTAGATTTGCAATGATTCATGATGGGAGGTCAAGAGACACTAGACAACAGATGGAAAAAGAGAAGGATGCTCTTTTAAGAGTGGTTTCATAGAACATCATTCACATAACATAAATTTTTGGTTTAGGGTACCGTTATGTTGGGTATGGGATTCTCTTAGTATTGTGAACCAATATTTCAGTCCGAACGAAATGTTGCTCATAATATTATAATACCCACGAGGCAGCACTGGAACATGCAACTTGAATTGGATGCTTTTTAAAAATTTTCTTAAAAAAAAAAAAAAAAAAAAAGCAATAAGAAAAATGTTTTAATATGAGTTTTGGCAATTTCGGCAATAAAGTGTCAAATTGTTTTGGAACAGGATAATTTAAAAAATTCTACTGTATCAGTCTGGATACTCTGTGCAAAACTGATGGCATGCTCACAACATTAAGTTTACTAAAGAGTTTGCCATATGCATTTGATTTTTGATTTCAACCTGTTGATTGGTTTCTGATCAGCACTCAAATTTATTTTCCAGCAGTATCAAAATAAATTCTCAGAACGCAGCTGGAACTTTTGGTGACCTTTTGGTATTATTTTTGTGCCAGAGATTGACTGTGTGAAGTACTCAGCATTCTGGCCCTGGTTCAGCAAAGCACACAAGTACCTGTTTGACTTCAGCCTCAGACTCCTGTGCTTTTCTGGATCAGGGCCAAAGGGGCACTGTGCTGAAAATCCATCCAAAAGGTATGCTTTACACAGCTAAAAAACCCCTCCAATGCAGCCTTTTCAGTGGCCCTCTTCACTTCTGTTTCAAAGTAATTTTTGAATAAATGAACAAATTAAATGATCCATCTTTTTTCAGCTGTGTGTCAAAGACACATGAAGATTTCTCTGCACGGACTTACTCTAAGTCCTGTACTCTGACTTGGAGAGGTAATAAAGGGATACACAGGCAAGTGATAGTGATGTTGCTGAGAGTGTGACACCATATTTTTGCAGCAGTGTCTCAACCCAAAGGGTAACATAATTTTATGTGTTTTTACCAGCTATTTAGTTCCAGTTCAGGCTTTTATGATATACCTCAGTGTTGTAATTTTGCAAGAAAAACTACAAATGATCTTTTTGATCAGCTTGGTTCACAACTACATTAACAGACAAGTTTCTAGTAGATTTCCTCCTCCACATACACCTAAGTATACAAAGTAAAACTGTCACCTCTAGCCTGTGCACATAAATACCTCACTTCTGTGCAATGCAGAGATATGTGGTGGAGTTGCACGGAGGAGGAGTACAAAGGCTTCCTGAAAGCACACAGCTGTTCCTGCAGCACTTGAACAAGGCAACCTTACTCTGGAGCCGGGAGAGTGATGCACCGGCTGCTGTTTGTTCGTATATTTACAGCTGAACACCACTAGATGTCTCCTGCTGTCAGCCCTGCAGCCTCAGCCACAGCTGGGGTGCTGCTACAGAGCCTCTCCGTGCACTTATACCCCTTGCACTGAAAAACACCTCATTACTGCCTGGGGAAGTTCCAGGGAGACTTTATTATGGCCTTCCAGTACTTCCAGGGGATGTATAGGAAAGATGGGAACAGGTGTTTTAGCAGACCTTGAAGCAAGGGAACAAGGAGTAAGGGTTTTCAGTTAAAAGAGGGTGGGTTGAGTCTAGATCTACAGAAGAAAGTTTTTATATTGAGGGTTGTGCCTAGATTGGTGGTGGATGCTCCACTCCTGGAATCATTCAAGGTCAGATTGGTCAAGGCTCTGAGTAACCTGATCTAGTTGAAGATGTGCCTGCCCATGGCAAGGGGGATGACCTTCACAGGTCTCTGCCAACTGAAAGTATTCCGTGTTTCTGTGACTGTTTTTGCTTTGCTGACTAAAGCTATGTGACAAGTTTTAAGTTTTAGAAAAGGTGTAATTGCAGTATGTCCTGAACACCTGTGCAGAGCTACTGGAGGTTTTCAACCTTTCTTACATTCTTCTACTTCACCTTCCTGCTCACCATTATCTCTTTGGGGACAAGAGAAGTTAGTGGATGAAAGTTCTGATATTTGGCTCTACACCAGCAAGGGTTTGGTCAAGCTCAGATCCTTGAAGACTTTGTTCTCCCTGAACATCATAGAATCATAGAATGTCCTGTGTTGGAAGGTATCTTAAAGAGGGCCAGTTTCCACTGGATCAGATCCCCATCCAACCTGGACTTGAAAACTTCCAGGGATTGGCATCCACAGCTTCTCTGAGCAACCTGTGCCAGTGTCTCACCACCATCACAATAAAGAATTCTTTCCTAATATTTAATCTGATCTTTCCATGCTGACTGTCATGTCTTGTCTTATACCTGCAAAACTGTTTGGTGTCTTTTGCAAGCTGGAACTTAGATCAGAGCTAGACCAAGCCTGCTAAGGGGTTTAAATAGCCTTGTCATTACATGAGCTCACAGTCTGTACAGTAATAAAATTCAGCCATGTGAATTTATGAAAGCAACTTGCTTTATAGTGAATGGGAGGGAACTAACACATGGTCTGAACAGCTCCTAAGTACATCTTAAGAGAGGACAAGAGAGTTGTTTGTGCGCAGTCAGTGTTTGTGTTTATAGAAAGTAATGTTATTTCTTCTTTACCACTATAAAACCTTATCTGCTCAAGTACATCTGAGATGCAAATATTGCCAAATACAAAAGAAATCTTAGCTAATAACTGCTCTGAGGACACTAGACTGAATGATACACAAATTGCATTTCCTTATAGTTTGTCTAAACTGCCACTGACATTCCCTTTTTCCCTAATCAGTGATTGCATATTAGATAAAGCTTGTCACTATGCCAACCCACTTAGAAAGGCCTTGGACAGGAAATAGAGCCAGAGAGGGACAGAAGTTCATGAGAAAGAGTTTCCAACATTTTTCTATCTGACAGGAAACTACAGTTACCGCAAAGGATTTCTTGACGTATTCACTCCAAAACGTGGGTCAATAGTCAGACATTCAGCTCATGACTCAGGCATGAAAAATGTAAAACATCTGGCTCAAATCTATGCTATGAACAGAGAGATTCATGACTTTAAGCTAAAGGCTCATTGGATCCACTTTTAAAGACAATTAATTTTATTTGAAAAACATCTGTGTAGGAACGTTCTGCAATATTCCAGTTGTTAGGACTCAACCAGTGAAAGGCCTTCCTTTCATCAACAGGAAATTAAGTAATCGTAAAATATAACACTATTCTGAATTATCCAAAAATATAAAATGATCTTTAGTTTTGCATTTTTAAGTAAGTCTGAAATGTTGATCATGCAGACAGACTGGTAATATTCAAACTAGGCCTCAGAAGATAATCACAGGAATCCACAGAGATGGCAACAGATAAAATCCCATCCATCTTATTGGAACCTGGCTAGTTCATAGCATAGCAAGGCACGCTCACATCTGCCTGTATGAGTCTGTGCAGACATGCCCACAAATTCCAGCTTCATGCCTAATTCTCTTACTTGCCATCAAGGGTGATGCAGGAACACATTGCTGCCACCATTCTTCACCATCACTCAGACACCAACAAAAGAATGCAATGGAGCAACTTTATTGGCTCCCTGTGCTCAAGGCTGATTCACAGCCACAGAATTGTGATTCTGAGGCATCTGGAGGAACAACTGGAAAAAGTGCCTATAAAATCTGCCTGCTTGTAGTCAGTCCCTATCTCCATTTCTTTTTGTGGCCATGCAGAATAGGAAGAGATGTCTGTAGTGGGGACTAGGATGCACTGGTGGTGTGATTTTTAATTACTTATGTATTCTTCTATGCATAATCAACCAGCTTTTTAATAATGAATTCTCAACTACTGGAAGAGGCATTCATGAAGTATCTCTAGGTAGTGAATTTTAGACTGTTACTGTAGACATCTTGTGAGCCTGTTTTTATATGGCATGGTTTTATTTGGAATTCCAAGCTCTTTAGCATATCTCTTCAAGCAAATCCATTTCCCATTGTTCCTGCTTCTCAATAAACCTCTTTTCACAGGGGACTTCTTCTATAGCTTTCCCAGTCCTGGAGATAGAAATGCTTTTCTTACATTACTTACCTTTAATTTCCTTAAAAACTGGGAGCAGCGCTGAAGTCTGCGGGTGCAGAAGGTCTCATGCAGCACCAGGCTCTGTGCTGGATACAGGGCAGCACAAAATGCAAACAATAAATAGGACAAACTCAGGAAGTGGCTTTAAATGTGTATTTTGTTCAGGATGAAAATATTCCCATGGGAACCAGTGCATCAGCTGCTTCCAGCCTGACAGGGAAACATAATTTGGATAGGAACAGGTGGAATTCTTCCCAGTGTGTGAGTCATTTTTTCTCTGGCTTCCCTTACAGAGTTTGGTAGAGATCCTAATGCAATACACACTGTTCTTCTTAGTTCTTTGTTTTGCTCAAAACCCAGTCAAATGGGCAACATGGAGGATGACTAAGCTGGTGGACAGAAATGTATTTTTCAAGGTTGTTGATTTTGGCTGGAAATCTTGGTTTTGTCTCTTCGCTCTAATAAAATACAGATGGATAACTTGGGCTGCAGATAACGCTTTGTCTACTAGAAAAATTAAAAAAAAATTATATCTGTATGGGTCATGAGTGCTCTTCCTACAGATCAGGAGAAGGACTGAGTAAAAACCGAGTCTCTCTTGAGTAGTCAAAATTTGATAAAAAACTTGAAAATCAGATTACTGTCTGAGTTCATGAAACATCAGGAATGTCTGATTGTTCATTTCAGGTGAATTACAGGCCCTGGAGAGGCAAACAAATCCTGCTGGAGAAATATATTAAATAAGATTAAGTTTATCATGCTCCTTTGATGTGTCTACCACTGGTCCCCTAACATTGTTTCTGACAAGGTCCCATCATTACTGCACAGAATCTGGGAATAGTATAGGTGCTACAGCACAGTACCTATGAAATTTAATAATATCCAACACATCAAGACAGACCGACTGCTAGAGCCAGGAGTCTCTCATCTGTTGACTAGCTTGGCGTTAGCCCTGCTAGAAGCTTGTTTCTTTACTGATTTTTCATATGTGGGTTTTTCTCTCCCAGGCAAGCAACATCCTGTACTCAGGTATTTCTGAGATAAACAGAAGGGGGAGACTTGCACCACGAGGCTTCTTATGCTTGTGGCTTCTGCATCTCCCTCTTGCTGGCTGCACCTGAAATGCAATAGAGCAATAGCCCTAAATCTTCCTACTAAATGAATTTTCTCTAAGGTTTGAAGGGAGGTGGCAGGCGAACGGTGAAAGCTCAGAGTGCTACAGTGTGAGGTTTTTTCATTAAGTGGAGCAGGTGGAGCAGGAAGCATTGGTAACTAACACACCCCATACTGAACTCTCCAGGAGCAGAAATCATCTTCCCATGAGGAAGAATTTCTCATCTGAGGTTTGTGTCATCTGCTGTACAGTGCCTTCAGGTTGCTGTGCCAGTCAAGGTTTCCCTCTGCTTCCAAAGGTGTTGATACATCAATGCAGCATTTCACTGGCTGCCAGGTGCTTCTGAAGGCTATCCCAAATTTACAGGTAGAATAGCTCAGGAATAGTCCAGCCTATCTGATGGGTGATGTACATGGCACATGGGCAGCAGATGGGGAGATTGCTGGGTGCATTATGATTACAGTTGGCCCCATATCTGCCCACAAAGTTTAGCATGGGTCCTCAGTCACAGTCAGAATTTGAACCACCAGCTCATTCCCATATAAATTATATGGATTATGAGCTATATTTAAAATCCAGTAGAAGAAAGTTCTTTTCAACTTATAAAAATGTTCACGGTTTCACCAACCTCGGGATTAAACCAACACCTTCAAAGGTATGACAGAGATAAATAAAAGCAGCTGCCATGGAAAGCCTTGAATTCTCTGAGCCTTCCACTGTGCATGTGGGAAGCTTTTCTTCTTTATTTGAAAAACACATGGATAAAATATGTATTTATGTGTACACATTTGTATTTATAAACATAAGTCTCCTTCCCAACACAGCTGAAGGTGCAGTTGTGGGGATGCCAATACCTAAACCCAGGGCTGTTTCGGCAAACAATGTCATCTCTGGATACAAACGTTTTCACTGAACTTTTTTTCTCAGAATAAGTATATAAACCATATAAATCTTTAGTGACATTCTCCTGAAATTATGTCAGAGACTAAATTTTTGTTATGTTTTTCTGTGTTACCAGTTTTCTTCCAACAGTATTGGCTTCCAAAGGCAGAAAGACAGAAAAACTGTTTAACATACCAAGTGCTGCTTGTTTTTTTCTAACACAATGGTATTATAAAGGGTTATAATATCATTATAACATTGGAGGGGTTTGCTCTGAAACAGTGCATCTTGATCTGGGTTGTTTGGTCCTTGTGTCTGTTATGCAACTTTCTCAGGGACATTGTGGAAAATCCTACAGATAAGCAATCAATACGGCTGAATAACGGCTACATAAAAAACAGTTTTAATGGAAGGAAGACATAAACCCCGTCCAAGGCTCCTATATCACATTTCTGTGACACCAGTTGTCTAGCACTGCAGCCTGAACTTCCAGGAAGGGAATTTCCTATTCAGTCTTCCTCCTCAGTTGCCACAGAGCAACTCTGTCCTTTGGATAGTAGAAAGATTACCAGAGGAGTCGTGGTGTGGTGCAAAATCTCTGCTGTTGCCTGCCTTCATTCTCACCTGACTCTACCCTCCAGCTCTGACCTATCTCATTAAATAGGTTTTCTCACTTGAGAAGCTCCCAAAAATGCATTCAGACAAAGCTTTGAGGTCTCATTCCCTTGGCACAGCTAGTTGCATTTTACAGAATTGTTTGTTGCAAATTTGAAGGGTATAAATAGGATTAAAAGAAATGGTATGCCAGTCTCTTCTGCTTAATTCACTATGTTATGTAAGAGTGCCATGAAGTGGAAATGTACATTTTAGGACTCCTAGATGACTTTGGGGTTTACAATCATAATTAAACCTATCTGGGATGGTCCTTTAGAGTTATCTTTGAAGGCTTTTTTTTCAAAGGTGACAGTGTTGCCTGTGTAATTCTTATGGTATGGTTTTTTCATCTACAGAAACAGAAATCTCCTGGTTGAAACATTGGCAAGACTTGGCAGATCCTTGGGCACCCTCTGGACATGAAACAGTATTCTGATTGTCTTTCAGTGTGACTGGGAGCTAGGGAAATATGGAAGCTTTCACAGGATTTAATTCCAGCAAATATATTTTGTAGCAAATATTGTAAAGTTTGAACTTAGTAGTAAAAAATTTAGAGTCAGCATGCCAACTATATTCCCATCCTATAAATTCTGATGAAGCAAAATGACTTTTTAGTTAATAATCTCCCGTCAGGGATAAAACTAACATCTGGAGTTTGTAATGAAAAATGAGAGGGAGATCATCAGAATAATCAATAACCTTGGGACTGGGACACTTTCCTCAGACTGGATGGAATGACCTAAATGTAAACTCTTTAAAAAAAATACTAAATAAAAGTCTGACTTTGGAACAGTTGAAGATTACAAGCTGTTCTTCATGCCCCAGATATGTGAGTGTATACAATCTGTTGTTCTGGGTCAGTTATCAATTAGTTTTGACCAATGATCTCATGCTGAAGTTGAGTGGAAGTCCATCAAAAATTTTGAGAGATTTTTAGGATTTGATAACAGACATGCAAAAAAGTTCATACCAGCAGGTTTTTCCAGTCCTCAGATCATAACCATGATCATAACTGGGTAATTACTGAGTTGCTTGAGTTCTATCTCTGGCTGCTGCCTAAACTAAAATAATAATAATAACAACAAATCATTGTTCTATTCATAGATAGGATTTTGCAGCCTCCAAATAGCTCAGGGACTTGAGATCAGCAATGGTAACTCATGCAGGGACTGGCTGCCCACACTAGAGTACAACGCCCTGAGGAGAGCTCGAGCATTTGTATGTTGTATTTTTCATTGCATTTGCTTCATGTGAGGACCATCTGCCTTTCAGTGGCATAACTAACTTCCAAAGATGTAGTGCTATCCTGGTTAAGTTACATTGACATAAAATTAATAAACACAGTCTGCATGTAAGATGCATTTCTTCCCAAATATTTTGTTGAGTTTTCTTGTAGACAGGTATGTTTAACATCACCAGAGGCCACACTTCTGCTTTTTAAATCACTTCCTAAAGCTTTGTCTCACATAAATAAGTAAAATGGGCTGTATGACTCATAAGTGAAAAGAAACACATGTATATTTATGTAGCAAAGTTCAACAGACTTCAATTTTAAGCATCAAGTGCTCGATGTAGAAAGCAGCCCTATCCCAGAAGGCTTCCTGCTGCAAGTTTAATTGCAGACTTCTGACAATTTGTTCCCTGAGTGGAGTACAGCAAGTTCTGTTCATTTCTCCTATCCCTTTAACGCTGACTTCTGTGCATTTCCCGTGTGAAGTCATCCAAACAGATTTGCAAACTCTCTTGTTTTCACACAAAGATAGTGCCCTGGGATCCTGGCTCTTGCATGAGACAAACACCCACAGTGCTTCCAAATTAGAGGAGCTTGCTATGCTCTCTATCAGATCACTGACACACTTGGTGGCCCCAGCTGAGACCTCACCAGCTCTTTACAAGCAGAAAAAGAAAGGCTGTCAGATAAAAAGGTGGTGGAAAGGAGGAATGATGCTCAGAGGTCCAGTGAGATTAAATGACTGGCTGATGGTCCTTATCAGGACTGTGAATAACACCCAAACTAGTGCACCATTCTGTGATAAAGGCAGCAAATCTCCTCTTGCAGTCCACCAAAACTCTTGGCAAAATGTCATAAATGCAAACACAAATTACTGAAGTTGAATGCATCCCGTGCTTGCATCATGAAATGCCTTCTCTCTTCTTTTGTTCCACAGTTTGTGTCCTTGTATGCTGAATCACAATGAACCATGGCAGCAAGCCCATTTAGTGACTCTTGAGTGAAAATAAAAATCATGAAGTTGTCATCAGAAATGATGTATGTAATTAGAAGACAGAAAATCTGCTAGGCTGCCTGAAGGCTTATGCCAGGATACAGCCCAGTGTATGCTCCCTGTGCTGACTTCAGTTTTCTGGCCACGGTCTGATAATAGAGTGGGCTCAGGAACTCCCTCTGAAATGACAGGGGGATGGGAACAAGTGATACTCAGGCGTGTCAAGCTCATCTGCTATTGTCATCGTGATTCCTGTGGTGCCAAGTCTGTCTGATGTTGGACAATGGAGGCTAAATTCACCCATGATGTAACTCTGCCAAAGGCCAACAGAGCTCTGCCACTGCAGGGATTAGTCCCTCCTAAATCTTTTTCAGAATGTTGGATGTGGTACAGCTGATGTGTTAATGACTCCTGACGTGTGCTGCAGGACTGTTTTTGCAGAGCAGCTCACAGAGAATCTCTCATACAGCTCAGTTGCTATTAATTCATATTACTGGAGGTGGTGTGCATTTCTCACATGTCATCTTGAAAACAGACCCCCAAAGAAAGCTTTACTAATGCAGCAGATCACAATGGGAAGCAGCTGATCCACACAGCCTCCCAGTGAGGGTAATCCCAGCTCCAGCAGTAGAAGAGTAAACAGAGGGGCTGGCTGAATGTGGCCATGTGGATGGTGCTAAAAGAGAGCAGGAGACCTGCAGGCTGCCTGGTGGCAATGAAGAAAAAGCTTCAGGAATGCAGTAAATGAACTGTCTCCTTCCTCACAGACACAGCCCAGCTGTATAAAATCTCCAGCATAACCTGGCTGGACACTTGATGCTATAAACCTCATATAGCAATGCCTTTAGGGACCATGCCTCTGAAATGCTGGGTGGAAATTACAGTGTGTAAAGCACTTGTCACTTTTCCTTTTGTGGAGAAGCAGAGTGCTGTGGTTAACTCCAGCCAGCAGCTCAGCCCTACCTGGTTGCTTGCTCATCCTCCCCTGGTGGGATGGGGAAGAGAATTGGAAGAGTAAAAGTAAGAAAACTCATGGCTTGAGATGAAGATAGTTTAATAGGCAAAGAAAAAGCAAAACAATAACTCATTCACCGCTTCCCATGGGCGGGCAGATGTTCAGCCATTCCCAGGACAGCGAAGCTCCATCACATGTGATTTGGGAAGAAAAATGTCATAACTCTGAATGTCCTACGCTTTCTCCTTCCCCCCTCAGCTTTATCTGCTGAACATGATGTCATATGATCTGGGTTATCCCTGTGGTCAGTCAGGGTCAGCTGGCTTGGCTGTGCTCCCTCCCAGCTCCTTGTGCACCCCCAGTCCTCTTACCAGTGGTGTGGGTGAGGAATAGAAGAGGCCCTGGCTCTGTGTAAATCCTGCTGAACAGCAGCTAAAACATCCCCGAACTATCAACACTGTTTCCAGCACAAACCCAAACCACAGCCCCATACTAGCTACTATAGAAAAAACTATCCCAGACCAAACCAGCACACAGTGCTTAAACATGAACAGGGGAAGCCTGTTTTTGGAAAAACACCACAGGAAGGGAAGAGTTTAAGACTTAATAACAGCATTGCAGGACATGTGTGAAACTTGTGACCAGAAGCTCCTGCTACAACACTCATTAGCCATGTGAAAGAAACACTAATTTTCCAGGAGCATGTGCAGAGACTGTACACTTGGACATCTGGGGAATGTAGACCCTGTTATGAGATTGCCTTGTGAATATACTTTTTCAAGTCAATCTGAAAAGTCAGTCCCGCACCTCCGATTCCCTCCCTTCACTGTGCTGTGCTGAGCCAGCCATGGCTCTGGTGCCGCCCTAAATTCTCCCACCTTCGGGCTCCTCCGTGGAGGCAGAACACAGCCAGGCACGGGGTCTGCCCCCTCCCCGAGGTGTTTGTCAGCACTGCGTGGTTTCCCGTAGCTGCCAAGAGCGGGGCATCCCGGCTGCTTGCAGGGCTGTGGGACGAGGTGGCTTCTGCGGGACAGCCGTGACACCTAGCGGTGACACCCGCGACATCCCGGCAGCCGGGGGCTGCTCCTGCCGCCGGCCCCGGGGACCATCGCAGCTCCTCACACTCCACGAGGTGTGAAGGAAGGGCATCAGTTTCCTGTAAAAACACCAGAGGGAGCACCAGGAAGTGGTGCATTTTCATTTGCAAAGGAAGTCCGCGTATTTAGGGAAGTTTTGCTCTGCTCGAACTCCCTGCCAACCTTTTGAGGAATCCAGTTTCCCGGTGTCACCCTCCCGATTCACACTCCAGCAGTCTCTGTGAACCAGCCCCCCCGCAGCAGGCGTGTGGCAACCACACAGAAACCCTTCGGCACACCTTGGGACCAGCTCACATGATGAACAGGAAAAACTAAGGGACTTAGACACAGCAGGGCTGGGAAGTGAAACATTTAACTTCTAGTTTGCAGGCATCCAGAGCGAGTTCCAAACCTCTGTTTTAGGTCAAATGCTGTGGTCATCCCCAGTGATCATGGAATCATAGAATCATAGAATGCTTTGGGTTGAAAGGGGTCTTGAAGATCATTTAATTCCATTCTCCTTTTCATGGGCAGGAACAGTTTGCACTAGACCATGCTGCTTTAAGCCTCATCTAGCCTGGCCTTGAACACTTCCAGGGATGTGACACCCATGGCTTCTCTGGGCAGCCTGTGCCAGTGTCTCACTACACTGTGAGTAAAGAACTTGTTCCTAATATCTAAATCTTTCCTCTTCATCCAGTTTGACAGCTGGAGGAAGAGCTGCACAGGAGCCATGGACAGAGAGACAGGACATTCTCTCTAGGTCTGGTTGTGTTTCTTAGGACAGATCTGTTTGGGTCACAACAACCCCAGGCAGCACTATTGCCTTGGGAAAGAATGGCTGGAAAGCTGCCCACCAGAAAAGGACCTGGGATGCTGGTGAACAGCAGCTGAAAGTGATCCAGGGTGTGCCTACCTGGCCAAGAAGGCAAATGGCACCTGGTCTGTATCAGCAGTGGTGTGGGCAGCAGGACCAGGGCAGGGATTGTCCCTCTATACTCAGCACTGGTGAGGCCACTCCTCCAATCCTGTGTTCAGTTCTGGGCTCCTCACTGCAAGGACATTGAGGGGCTGGAGCATGTCCAGAGAAGGGAAACAGAGCTGGGAAAGGGTCTAAAGCACAAGTCTGATGAGGAGTGACTGAGGGAACTGAGATGTTTCACCTGGAGAAAAGGAGGCTCAGGAGGGACCTTCTCACTCTCTACGGCCACTTGCAAGGAGATTGCAGCCACGTGAGGGTCAGTCCCTTCTCCCAGGTGATAGGACAAGTGGAAATGATCTGAGGTTGTTATATGAAGGTTTTAGATTGGATATGGGGGAAAATATCTTCAGTGCAAGAGTTTCAAGCACTGGAAAAGGCTGCCCAGGGAAGTGGTGGAGTCACCATTCCTGGAGTTATTTAAGAAGTGTAAATGTGGTGGTTAGAGACATGGTTTAAGGATCTGGCAGTGCTAGTTTAATGGTTGAGCCTGATGATCTTAAAGGTCTTTTCCAAACTGAATGATTCTAAGATCCTGTGATCCTATATGGGGCACACTCCCAAAACTGCATGCCAATGATCTACACTGTTCCATCCACACAAGCTACTGCCCACTTTGCACTTCTGTGTCAAGTGTAAAATGCAAATTCAAAGTTTATGTCCAGAACCTTTCCTGCTGTACTGAAAGTCAGAAGTGAATACTGGTGGAACGAAGGGCAGAGAGATCTATATGAGATACCAGAAAATCTGGGAAGTCTAAACCAGAGCAGAACTGCAAGTGAGCTGTGCATGCCTTGAGGGATACTTAGTGCTCTGTGACTTCAGGGTAAATCATTTACAGCCAATGGCAGTGTGGTGAAGGTGCTGCAGGGGGAAAGAGACCAATTAGACCATGGGTAAATGATTGACTACAGGTGAAGGTCACAAATCTTTGCAAACATACAGTAGAGTTAATGTTATGAAAGATCTAAAAGACCTGAGTAAGCATAGGAAGAGGGCTGGGGGTGGCAAATTTTGAACCAGTACAAAAGCTGACAGCCACGTACTGGGAGATGAGCAAGCTGGGCAGATCCTCAGTGGCAAAGAAGAGAAAGGAGTGGCACTTTTGGAAAGGTCTACGGAAGTCTTCATGTCACAGGCTTGAATAACTTGTAATGCATCTCCTTTTGTGTCTCTGCGTAGAGTGGCCCTGCTAAGGAGGTGCCTCAGATCCTTCTCCCAAAAGACCCAGAAACTGCATAAAGTAACATAGTCAAAAAAAGTATGAGAGCAAAAGGGAGTAAGAACAGCTTGGGAACAAGCTTTCATAGGGGCACTGTGAAAATGCCAGCAAATGGAAGAACTAGCTGAGGCACAATTCACACCACTGAGAGCAAAATGCAAATCAAATGAGATGATTGTGAGCATGGCAGCTTGCCAAGGTGCACCATGTGCAGCTGACACGCTGGACCCCTTATCAAAGGTCCCTTATCTGCCAAGAGCCAAGACAGGGGGTGCCTTTGTGCTGCTGGAACACAACAGGTAGAGGAATACATATCAACTCCCACCTCAGGTGCTCCCAGCTGTCAGGGGAGTGGACAGGTTTTAGTGCCAAGCACAAGTGACCAGTAGCCAAATGAGCTCCTGTGTGCCTTGGGTGGGCAAATTGCAGCTCAAACCTACAAAATCCTCAGGCCTTTGAGTTAAACTAGCAGAGCACACTCCCAAAACTACCCTGAATCAAGAGATGTCAGAGATGCCTGTTCTTCAAATACCATTTTCTTTTAGCAGTGTTGGGAGGAATAAAAACCTCCCTTGACAATTTTTATGATAATTTTTAAGACTTAGAAGTGTCCTTTCCACATCAGAACTCACAATTAAATATTTTTACTTCTCAGCAAAGGGTATCTGGAGCTGAATGCCAAGAACACAGAAAACAGAGAGGATGAGAGGACGGCATCTCTGGGCAGTCCCTCTCTGCTTGCAGACTCCATTTGCATACCCTGAAACCAGGTTAAATTCCAGGCATTCTTACTTTATTGGACAAATTCTTTCCTCCTTCCAAGTGCTCAGGCCTGTGCCTTGGGATAAGGCTGTCCTTTCACTCCTGAGGGGCAATCTCTTCAGTTGTTTCAACAGAAAAGCTTCCTACACAATCCATCAAACAGAACATTTATAGCATTTAATGAAATCTGGGCACCCTAGGACTTGGAGAAATGCACCTCTTGGTTCCCTCTGTGGAGGGGACAGGATAAGATTGGCTGTGTTCCTGTCTGTAGAACAACACTGCTTACACACAGCTAAATTGACAGCAGAATAGGTTCATTATTCCTCATTCTTGGATTAATGTAAAGGCAAAAGGATCATGATGGATGCTAGCTGGAACACAACGTTTGATCCTGTTTTCAGATCCCTACAGATTTTTAAGACATGACTCAGGCTGCTGCTGACAGCAGAGTTGTTTTCCTATGCTTCCTCTTGCAGGCAGGGTGGAGGCTACACATGGGATTGAAGCGTCTCTGCCCACCAAAGGAAAGGGGCTGCTCAGGAATGAGAAGCTCCTCTAGAATTTGCAGCTCTTGCACTTTGATTTGGTGAGCATGCTCTCTATCGGCAGAGTGGAAGCAAGATTGACCTGGAAATAAGGAGTCCTGTGTTTATCAATGGGAAATTCAGATTTCAAGGTGGAAATGGAAGATTTTGCCTTCTGTCAGAGCTGCAGGCTTGTCTTTGGCAGCTGTTACAGACTTACAGAATGGTTGAGGCTGGGAGAAATCTCTGGATGTCATCTCATCCAAACCCCCTGCCCAAGCAGGACCATCTATAACCAGTTACTCAAGACCATGTCCCACTGGACATTGATTACCTCCAAGTATGAAGAGTCCACAGCACTTATGGGCAATCTCCTCTGGTGTTTGATCACTGGCTTTGTTTGGAGCAAGGAAAAAAAAAAAAAAAACTTTTTCTGATATTCAAGTGACATTTCCATTGTTTCATTTCCATTGTTTCCATTTTCCTCTGGTCCTGGCACTGGACACCACTGGAAAGAACCTGGGTCCATCCATCCTCTTTGCACTTTCCCTCTAGGTATTTATCTACAGTGATGAGATTCCCCCTGGGCCTTCTCATCTCTGTGCTGAATAGTCCAAGCACACTCAGCCTTTCCTTAGAGGAGAGGTGCTCCATTTTCTGCATCATCTTTGTGGCCTTTTTCTCATTCCCAGTTCAGGGAAATACTGGAGAGAGGCCAGTGGTGGTTGATGGTCCCTGGCTCTGCTGCTGAATGGTGAACACAGACTTACAGGGGTTGTTTTCTCCAGACTGGTGCTCTCAGAAGGGGAAAAAGAATCACTCCTTTCCCTCACACTGCAACTGCCTCGATGAATGAGTGATGGAAGGTTAGTGGGCAGTGAGGTCTGTCCAGCCCACATGCTGGTTTCTCACGTTTCAGTCAGTTTTTTTCACCTTTCTCTCAAGTAAAAATAACATATTTCCCAGGGACTTGGAGTCTGGTGATGTGGGAAGAACCACCTGTTAAAAAAACACCAGGGAAATTTTCCTGCTAATTTGTCAAAGGCAGAATTTAAATCCATCTTTGTGAACAAAGGACCCATGAGAACCAAATCCTTGGTGGGGGGCTTAACATGTGGTAAAAGTTACAGGAGCATTCAGGAAAGTGTGGTAGTTTATTATTAATGAATGTAGCAGTTCACTGAGAGCCCTGCTAAGGTCAGAGATGTTTTCTGCCTCTTACTCCAAGGGAGTGATATCTGGACTTACAGAGAAATAAAGCCTTCCCTGGCTCTGAGACATGTCTGGTGAAAAGATCCAGCTCAGACTGGGCAGGCTGGTGTTATTTAGCTGTGTAGGGTACAGCAGCTGCACAACCCAGGTTGGAAGGCTTTTGCTGCTTTGGGATACCCTTCTCCATCCATGGGTAGGTGGTCCAGCAGGCAGAAACCCTGGGTGATGGACCTGTGTGTGGGCTGTGCCTGGAAGGATCATACAGGAGTGTGGGCAGGGAGCGGTGCTACCACAGCAGGAATATCCTCAGTCCCGTGGACAGCTCCCCGTCACCATCTGGGCCTGAGCAGCCCACTCACATCACATTCCGGGAGACTCCAACCCACAGCCTTCCCTAAGCAGTGAACAGGGCAGAAGTCCTGCCCCCCAAAGGAGCTCAGACTCCTACTTAATTTAGTGGGAGAAGCACAACTATCCTATTTTTTCTCAGCAAAAGAAGTAGAGAATAAGAAAGGCTGAGCTCCATGGTGGATCTCTGGAACATCCAAAGTCTAGGAAGCATTCTGCTGGTCGTCAGAATCTTAAAATGAGTTTTCAGGCCTCACTGTTGGAAAAGACTTTCTGTTTAGAAACAGCACTTAAGAGTCCAGCTCTGGCACTGGTGGGACATTGGTGGGTATCAGGGCTCAGCCATTTGTTTTTGGTGGTGGTGGGTGGCATACCTGTGTGCTGGCAGACCTCAGGCAGTGTTCCCACTGGCACAAAAGCAAGCAGGTCCCTATCCCTGCAGAATGAGGTTCTGCTACAGCTTTTGCAGTTAGAGGTTTGGTTAGAGTTTGAAGAGGATAGAGCAATTCTGCACGAGGTTAGTGTAAGGGAAACTTTAAAAACACAAATATACATACATACATACATACATATATATACATACATACATATGTACCCTGCACTTGCTACTTACCAACTTATTGTGCCTGTCCTCAGAAAGAAAGGTTTCTACTTCCAGCTATTTCTCATGATAGACCAAGAAGGTCTGCTCTCTACTATCTTAACCTTATAATCACTGTGCAAAAACACAAATGCAAAGAAAATTTCGTGGCGTATATAAAGTTAACACTAAAACTAACACATATGAAAAGGACATATGCCAGATACTGAGTATTTGGAACATTCTGCTTATTTACACAACTAAATGTGATGTTTCATTGCTTAGTCCAGTGCATGCTTTCTTTTATTTTTATCAACTCCAAAATCTGTTATGAGTGTTTTATGCATATTTCCAATGACACACAAACTGTTGTTTGAATAAACAAAGTGCATTTTCCTTCATCCCTGCCTGTTCCATTGACTTTGTCTGGAATGCCAACAAGGAACTTGTTTGCAAAACTAGTCCCAGAAAGATAGTGATGTGATTTCTGTCCAGCAGTGTTTGCACAAGCACCGGCAGCAGAACTAACACGAATACTCTTGGGAATTTGTTTCTGCAAGGTTAATGTCAGAAATGATTTATTGAGGCCTTCCTCCTGCTTGCCAGTCTGGCATCCATCAAGTGAGTAAACAGCCCCCCGCCCCCCTCCATGATTTCAGAGTGCTCTGAGTCTGATCACTGAGCAAACACTTCATTTCAGAGTCAATATTTTGGGAGTAATCAATCAAATTGTATTTATTGCTACAAAATTTAGATTGAAATACTTTGAATCAAAAGTCAAAATCAGAAGATTTTGAAGTCAAATTGAAGGAAAATCCATTTTTTCCTGCTGATGCACTGAAGTTGTTCAGCAAAGTTGTCAAGACACTTGATCTGGTTAAAGCCATATTTACATCATATAGAATAATTTGACAAATCCACAAAGATCCCAGTTGGAGTTTTCAGGTGAAGTGACAGAAATTAATATTTCTGTCCTCATGTGTTCTCATTTCAAGAAGAAATAGGATTTGCTTGGTGTTGACACACACTTGTGTTATGGAAATGCCTCTTCCAATGTTTTAACTGTTAATTGTTCTTTCTTTCTTTCTTTCTTTCTTTCTTTCTTTCTTTCTTTCTTTCTTTCTTTCTTTCTTTCTTTCTTTCTTTCTTTCTTTCTTCTCTTTTCTTTACAAAATGTACACAGAAAAGGATTCCTCCTTTCACCATAAGTGATAACCATAGAAATCTGGATTCACAGGGTCCTACTGAATTGCAGGTAGACCTCCCAGAACTAAGGTAGCCCTCAGAGAATTTAATTTACACATTCTAGTCACAGCCAAAATCACTTCCCCTCACTCTCAGATGATTTTAGGTAAAGTATCAAAGAGGAACCAGAGATAGAGGCTTGAAATTGGCAATATATCTACATCAGTATCAGATTTAGTTGCAACGTTAATTTTGCTGTGTTCAAATGCCAGCTTTAAGTGTTCTTGTTATCGTGAGAACACATTAGAACATTAAGCCATAAGAAATGGATAAAGGGTGTAAGGCTTATAGTTGGACTTGATAATCTTAAAGGTTTCTTCTAATCCAAAGGATTTAATGATTCTCTGATCAGCTGTGCACAGACATTCACTTGGCAAACTGAAAGACTTTTGCTCTTGGTTTTTTGCTCTGCTGGCAGCTACTGACCCTTCAGCTCTGCCAAGACCTCCGTGCAGCCCCATCTGCTTTGTGCAGTGGTTCCCAGATTGGTTAAAACACCCCACACCCTGGGGGTGTCATGTCCTGTCCCTTTGCTGGCAGCCCTGTGGGAGCGCTGAGCAGCCACGGCTGGCCTGGGACAGACACCTGCCCACACTCTGGGGCACCTTGGGGCTCTCCTTCTGTGCTGTTCTTCTTTCTTCTCTCTGGTATCTTCCTCCTGCCTCTGCCCTACAGGACTCAGGCCCAGTTTGCTTTCCAGCCCTTGAGAAAGGAGATTCCAAGGGCTGTCTCTGTGTGTGTCTGCTTCAGTTAAAAAGCACTCTTAATCAAATTTGTGTGCAGGTTCATAGAGGAACTAGAGAAGCTAGATGGAGAAAGCACTTTGCAGTACTCTTTTTTAATAAGGCCAATTCTTCACCTCCTCTTGTGGAACAACGACTCTCATTCCTTCCTTAGGTGTGAGTGATGAGCCAACAGATGCAGCAGGGAATGGGATGCAAAGTGCCAGGCTTCATTTTTGCTGTGAATCTATTCACATAGAGATTCTTCTCCTGCTTACCCTACTCTGTGTGCCTCTTTGGGCCAACAGATTCTCAGACTTCTTAGTCTTTCTTCTGTCCCCTGGAGATATTAGGCTCATCTACACATCACTTAAACACTTTCAGGGATGGTGACTCCACTACTACCCTGGAAAGCTTCTTCCAGGGCTTGGCAAGGAGGAGATGAACAAATTTTTCCCAATATACAATCTAAATCCCCACAGGTGCAATTTAAGGCCATTTCTTCTTGTCTTATCACTCATGTCCCAATAGCCATGGCAGCTGCTGAATCCTCCTCTCTCCTAGTTCTCCATGGCTGGGTCAATTCCAGTATTACTCACAGCAGCTCAGTAGAAGAGTGCAAACTCCTGATGGGAGCCCAGGCTGAGGGAGGGAGTCATGGGGCTGCAGAGAGCAGCTGCTGGAAAGGCCACCCAAAAGAGGACTGGGCTCGTGGCTGTGTCTCTCAGACTAGAAAGTAAGTAAGTGCAGCAAGTAAAAAGCACCTGATATTCTGAGAAGAGGGGGAAGAAGGGACGAGGCCCTGTGCAGTGCCCTGGTGCATCCCGAAGGAGGCAGGGCTCTGGCAGAGGAGGACACTGCTCTCTAGAGAGAGGGACCCGGACACCTGACAAAAGTGACACCCAGCTCATCCCATGACAAACTGGTGGCCGGCTTTGCTGACACTGACAGGGTGAATTACTGGTGTCTCAGAGCAAGGTCTGCCCCTTTCCCTGCTTTGGTTATAAAACCATTCTCTGGGGAGGTATGGATGGCTCCTCATTTCTTTTGGCTCTGTTTAGGCCACAGCTGTAGCAACATGATTGTTTTCTAAGTGGAATGGTATTATTTTTTGTCACAACTTTCATACACTGGGGCCTCTTCAGCTAATTTTTTCGGTGTAATATATATGTATATATTCCCTCCTGCTCTGAGAAGCCTCTTCCCCATCTCCAGGCCTCTCCTGCACCCCTCCTTTCAAGATGTACAGCTGTATTGTGGGTCTCTGGTGCGTGACTCTGCAAATGCTTTATGCTTTCTTCCTGGGGCTGACAGCCATTCCCACCACTGCCAAATGGCAGCAGAAAGAAGCAAGGCTGTCAGCCCAGGCTGGAGGCTTTCATATTTGCTATGGTCCCCCAGGTCTTCTTCTTATAAACATAACTAGTGTGAGGCCAAGGAAGAGATTGTGTTAACTCTTCCAAATAAACTTTTTGGACTATATGAGCTGCTGGCTTCTGCCAAGAGCAGCTTTCCTCACCACAGCAGGGGACAATGTCCTATTGGCCCTTTTGCCATGCTACTTTACCAGGTCTGTTTTTTTTTCTCCATGAGCACTGTTATCAACCCTCCTGTAATCATGCCAGCCTTGAGCCCAGGGCTGAACAAGGAGAGATTAATAGAATCATAGAAACATTGAATGGTTTGAGTTGGAAGGGACCTTAAAGACTATCTAGTTCCACTCTCCCCCTGCCATAAGCAGGGACACCTTCCACTAAATCAGATTGCTCCAAGACCCATCCAGCATGCCCTTGAACACTGCCAGGGATGGGGCAGGCACAACTCCTCTGGGCAACTGGTTCTAGATCCCCACCACCCACCACAATAAAGAATTTCTTCCTGATATGTAACCTGACATCTTTCAATTTATTAAACAGTGGGTGAGCTTGTGCTTTTCTCAGTGGATGTACTTGGTACAAACCATAATGTATAGCCCAGAGCTGGTAGAATGTGCTGCTGGACGAAGCCTCCACCATCAGTAGCCGAGGTACCTGCCCTGCTTTTTGACACGAGTGGAGGGCAGGGCTGGGAGAGGCTTCGAGCAGCTGGGGCCAGGGTGCAGCTGCCACTAGATGTCAGCCATTCCTTGCTGCAAGGCAGAAGAGCTTTGAATGCAAGAAAAATCCCTGAAAACTCGAATTTCTGCTTTTCCATGGCACTCTGCTTATCATCCCTTACCGAGTACTTGAATGAGAGTGCCTCTGAGCTGCTTTGGAAGAAAACACTTCATCCATTAAAACATTTACTGTCAGGCTGTTTCTCTGCATAGTAATATTTTAAAATCTAATATTGTAGAAGCAGAAGCAGTCTGCTGAATGATTTGCATCTATTTTGCAGGACGGATGTTATTCCCTTCCTCAGAGTAAGCTCAGGAAATGAAAAACCAGACAGGAAACTAGCTAAACGCTGATAGAAATACAAGATGAAGATATTTATATTGCCAGTGTATTGACAAGCCATGGGTAATTGTTTGGGGTTTTTGTTTAGTTTTGGTTATCTTTAATGTTTTAAACCTTTGATTTTTAAAATGGACAATATTTAAGTAAAGCGTCCATCTTCTGAGCCCTCCAAATGGATCTAATTAATAAGCACTTTTCCTTCTGGAAGGAAACACAACAACAAAATCAAAGTTACAAATTGGAGTAAACTTTCTGGTGCAATAGTATTTGTCTTTGGCATTTAACCTGTTTTCTCTGGTGTACCTAACAACTGGCACACAGGATGTCCCTGCTCCCCAAAAAAACTAGGAAAAGAAAACAACAGTTTCTCAGTGTTACCTTAGCATGTGAGTCCTCATTTGCTGCTGCTCCCCTCTAAGCCACCTTTGTGCTTTTCCAGCCCCGTGGTGACTGTTTGGTAGGCTGTTCCCAGAGCATAAAACAAAACATCTGGTTGCTAACAACACAAAGCTGTTACAACAGCTGGAGTCTGCCAGGATGTGCAGGACCTCTGGTCAGAAATAATTTCCCAGCTGCAGGAAATAGTGATATGGGATCTAGTCCACCAGCTCAGCATTAGCTGAGAGCTGCCTGACGTGCACCCATCCTCCCACCCATCCTCTCAGTGAGGTGCAGCAGAGTGGCATGACCCTGCTCCAGCCAGGACAGTGCTCTGCCTCATTTCCATTGCAGCCAATGTTGGCTTTGGAGGTACACAGAGATGCTTTGCTCTGTACAGAACTTACACCAGAGTCTGGCAGTCAAGTTATCCTAGATTGAGAAAGAGGCTGCAAACTCCTGGCCTACATTATGAGCCAATTAGTCAAGGCATGCTGAAAAGGGCACTACAGAGCATCAGCAACACAGCAGCGATGGGGCCGCGTGATGGGGTGTTCACCTATAGCTGAGCAGTTCATGTCTGGACTCAGTCACCCCAGTTAAAGAATGAGGGAGACACCAATAGTCCCACTGAAGGCTTTGCTATTTCAGCTGAGGCTGGGGAAGCTGGAAGTGGCCAGGCAGTTGTCACTGTCTCCCATTCCTACAGCCTGGCAGGTAGACACAGCTCTGGCCTGGTGGGGAAAATGGTGCAAGAGGGCTTGGGAAGCAGCTCCACAAGGTGATGCCTGCACCACACCACAAGTGGTTGTGCTGGCAAAGGGAAGGAGGAGATGAAATGTGGCTCCATTATGGGAATGAGTGGCTGAGGATGGAGGAGGTGTGATGGCAACCACCACTTGGTGATACCATATTTTCATGTTACTGAAGCTTAGGCTGCTCGTGATTGCTGGCAGCACAACTCTGGCCTCCTTCTCTACAAACTCCCTAACATTTGCTTTCTTTAAAGACAACTTAGAAAAAAAGGAAAAAGAAAAAGAAAAAATCAACCAAGTAAAACCCCCTAAGCCTGAATATAAAAACGACCACAAAAAGTCATCATAATGGCTCATTTTTTGAGCATTGCATACAGATACACACTTCCCTCAACAGGCAAACCTGAGTGGATTTTTCACCTCTGTGGCTTGGGGAGCTCGCTCACCATTCAGAGCCACTCCAGCAATCCACTATGACTTCACAGGTGATGTTCTGGGACACCTGATGTGAGGGATCTGTGTGAAGGTAAGCAACCGTGAGAGAGACCTGGAGCAGCCAACCCCTTCTTAAATGCCACACCCGAGGTTTTCAAGTGGTATGAACAAGAGGGAGATCCTGCTCCTTCTCCTAGAATCTCTTTTATGTTTGTTTCAGTTAACAGTAGCTTTATTAAAGACTCATTAGGATAAGTTTGAGAGATGGCATTAATCACCAGCCTGAGAACATTACAATGATGAGCTGCCAAAGGCATGAGCAAATCACTCATAATTACCAGTTTTAGATACTGCTCTTCAAAACTTGATTAGCTACAGATACACAGGTGATAGTTGCTACCCTTTTTTATAGCACACCCTCACTATTATCCACTCTAGTCTGATTTAGGTTCTTATTACAATAACATTCTGCTAATTAAATAATCCCACACACAGATTGTTTCATGATGGAGACAATTAAGTGTGTTTAAATAATTAATATTGCATACTGTTCTATCAGTGCCAAAAGAAACTGGTGAAGGATGCACACAAAAAGCAACTCCTTGCTGATCCCATACATCACAACTATGAACAGAAATGACAAACAGGAATGAAAAGTAGAGCATTAATAAGCTTAAGTTTTTAGAAAACCATTGTTAGAAAATGTAGACATTCAACTGAATCTCTCCTCTGAAGGCTTGAAATCATTGAAATCACCCATAGGAATGAATTAATTTTAAGCAAGTTACTAAGATCAGGATTCTCCCCTTCCAAAAGCCACCAGTAGCTCCCATATACTGAACAGACCCATGGTGACACTGCCCTCCTCCACCACACGCTCCGGATCTGAACGCTCATGCTTTGGATGTACAGATTCCAGAACACCTGAAAGAGCCTTCCAGGAGGTGCTGCTCTTCTCAGGAGCCACATCACAGCAGTGCTAGAGCAGCAGCGGGCCATGTTTCTGTATTGCCTTCTAGCTGGGATTTGAGGACATGTTCCCACAACACCAAAGCTCCAGCTGCAGCCCCAGCCAGCACCCAGGATCTGTGTGCTGACTTTGAAAGGGTTTCTGTTCACCCCACGTGCAGAAACATGAACATACTTTCACTGTTGCCAATGATGTCTTGTTCTCAGTTATTGGATCCAAACCATGATGGATTAACCCATTCAAAGCATCCTTTAATCACAGCATGAGCATTTCAGTCCTTTTTCCTTCAAGGGAAAAAAGTACTTGCAACAATGCTGAAGTCTATTTAAGAAACAAACTCACCAAAAATGTTAAGGCTGCCAGGAATTCTTTAGTTGTCCACAGTGGTTAAAGTTTTATTTTGATATAAAAATTAAATAGAAAAGTTGTTTTGGTTTTTTTACAGTGATAAATTAGAAATTTACAGTACATACATTGAAGTAGATATATTTTCTGTACACCCCGAAATAAACAGTGTCTATTTCCTCAAAATTCAGAGAAAGGAGCTAACTTGTCTGTTTCGTGTAAGAGCTGAGCTTGTACCTCTCTGGCAGACACTTCTGGAACCTGCAGTGCCAAGAGCACACGCTGAGGGGGGAGACGGGAGACGGGAGCAGGGACTGCGCAATCGAAGGAAACGCCTGCAAAGTTGCTGGTTGTATAACCACAGCAACTGCACTTCCGAGACAGGATTAGTCACACCCGTTTGGGCTTTAAGCTCATAACAATGTTGAAATGAGAGAACTCAGGAGCTGCTGATACCCGCTCTTGGCAAGTGCCAGTTTTCAGGTGTCTGCTGCGTCTTCCCACTTGCACTGACGTGGAGCCCGGTAAGTGCACGTGGGTGAATACACCAATGGGATGGTTTAATTGATGCAACCACTCACTTCACCTTGGGTCAGTACAGTGTTCCCCCAGCTGCTGGGGAAAGATGTCTCTTCAGGAACAGCAGCTGGTGCCTTGCCTCCCGCCAGCCCACCTCTTTCCCATAGCATTTGGATCCCTCACATGCTTTAATGGAATATCCCTCCAGTCCCTCCTAGGGCTACACAGTGCCATCCTCATCCAGCTCACTGTGCCTCACATCATCAGGGGCATCCCTCTGTCAACAGTTCACAGGATCACAGACAGAGATGCAAGGATTTGATAAAAAGGCACTATTTACCATTCACTTCCGTGTACATAACAAGGTTAAAAATGCCATTTATTGAATCAGTCTCCTCAAACATGGGTCTTATTGGCCAGGAGATTATCCAAAGTGTTTCAGAGTGAAGCAAACCTTGAGTGAACATGACACCTTGGCACAGCCAAACAAGTAGGATACAAAAAAGGGTCATACTGCATCCTTGCTCCTTGAAAGCCAACATACAGCTGCTGACTTTCCATTCCTCGCTGCGCCAGCAGAAAGACTGCATGATGGAGAAGCTCAGCCATCTGAAGATCTCACACTTGCAAAACTCCTTGTCCACAAAGGAATAATCAGATCCAAACACAACACTAACAGCGAGAGACTTTATGGAGAGGGTGAAAAGGCCCAGCTGGAATGTGGTGTTGGCCAAGACACTGCTTGTGTGTCTTAAGCAGAATGTGTCAAGTTGTCACTTGTTCTGCTGGAGAGGGAGCCCAACCGCAAAGACTGCCATTAGGGTTTGTTTGGGGTCTGGATTTTGTTTGTAAAAGAAAAAAGCCTTTCTCTAGCACATGTTTCGACACTGACACTGAAACAATACATGCTTCTGGGACGGATTAGTGCTCACTTCCAGAGCTGGAGTGAACTGTGGTTTGGGAAGCACATGGGCACCTGTGTGGAAAGCAACTACTTTAATAAAGCAGCATCTGCTCTTAGCTGCCCTAGAAGATCATGGGAGTTGGGGCACCAGGGGGATGCTTTGCAGCTGATCAGCTTCCACACAAACAAAGGAAGCAAAAGCTTGAGGACAAAATCAAATGTGTTTCAAAGGCATAGACCATCATAACAGTGTTCTCTTGAGTGTTTCTAGGATATTTGTATTTGTATCACCTTTCTTACCAAGCCCCTCACATTACATTCGGCTCCCCACAAGCACAAGCTGGTGCCTCCTCAAATAAGAGAATAAGAAAACACAATGGTTTCTTTGAAACATCATTATTCACCAAGAAGTTGGATTCTTTGGATCCCTTTACAAAAACTGGAAAGGTTTTTGTTGCTCTTGAGGACTGAATGCCTGCTCACATTCTGTGTGTAAATATACATTAAAAAAAGTCTCCATAGCTGTCAGTGAGCAATTGAAGAATCGTTGTGAGGCCGTCAGCTGTACTGCAATGCCATGGGCTGAGAATGTTCTTTTAATTGCAGCTGACACACATAATTATACAACTGAGCTGTATGAATACGAGGTTGCCAAGGAACTTAATATTTTGCTTCTCCACAGACTGGCATCTACAGAGGAGATGCCATCACACTGAATGAAATACATTAAGATTTAATTGCTTCATGCAATGAGTCTCCAAAGAGAGACAAGTAAGTTTGCTTGGAGAAACATGGCATTGTTTGAGGGTACCTTCAACTAATTTTTCTCTTTCCTGGAGGAAGGAACACTATATAGTTAAGACTTTTTTTAAAGCTAATAAATGCAGCAGAATAAAGTGGTCTGCTAGAAGTAGCAGGAGCACCTGAAGGGGCAGGAATGGAGGCAGAGGGATAATTATAATAGATGTGAAAGACCATATACAGTTTCCCAATTTGAGCCGATTCCTCTACTTCTGAGGATGGCCTTGAATAAAGCTTTTAGATTTTATAAATATTGATAGAACCACAGAATAACTGAGGTGGGAAGAAACACAGGGAGGTTGAAATTCCCACAAGGCATAATCAACTCTCCATTTAGACCAGGTTATAAATGGCAAAAAGAATGAGTCAAAATTATTATTAGACCATTAGATGACTGAAAAGTCATCCTCACTAATACCTCACTAAATCCTACTCATCACAGGGAAGATCTGGAAAGTCCATTTGCTATTTGTTTCAGGATGTGATCCCTGACTGAATTGCACAGTGTATTGGAACACCAGAATTCCCCCATAAAGAGAGAATCCTCATCAAATGCTTCCATCTCAATGCTGAACTCAGAAAGAAGACATCTGACTGAGATCCTGGGTGCTCCATCTTCTGGTAACTTGATAACTGGACCTTAATTAAGCCCAGAATTTGGCCCTGGACTGCCTTTCTTCCATTAGCTGTAAGATGATGAAAGGAAAACATCATCCCACAGCTATGGGCTACAGCACCTCCGCTTCTAAAGACTTCAAGACTTCAGTAACTGCATCCTGGTAAAAAAAAAAAAAAAAAAAAAAAAAAAAAAAAAAAAAAAAAAAAAAAAGAAGGAAGATAACATGTTTGGGTATTTCACAGCTTTTAAAGCCTCCCTGGGCTCTCCTATTTTGGGCAGCATGGTTTATGGCTATTGTTTTTGTATCTGCAGCATGATCTTTTTGCTGTTTATTCTTTAAGGCTTTTTTTTTTTCTCCCATCCCCCTACTCTACTCCCAATTTACACAGCAATGCTTACACAGGATCAGTCCTTCACAGGAGAGCAGTGAGACCAGCAGGATGCTGTCCTTTTCTCATACCACGGTCTCGTTCCCTTTCCCGGGTTTCACCCAACCGTCTGCTCTCTTCTCCCGTTTCACTTTCCCTGAGTTCACCAGTCTGTTGGAGCACTTCTGCCACGTGTGCAGAGTTTTGGCTGACCAGATCCACATACCTGATGTAATACCCACCAGAAGGGACATGAAAATTTTGAGCATCTCCACTGCCATATTGGAATCATCTGCCGAATAGCGGAAAATGGCCCAGTTGGAGATTTCATAGAAATAACAGGCAATGACACACGTTGCTGGGACGGTGTACAGCACTGAAAAGACCCCAATTTTGACCATCAGTCTTTCCAGTTTGTCAGTTTTAGTTCCATCTTTCTGGAGATTAGACCTGATTTTAAATAAGGCCACGAGTCCTGCTGCAATGAATAAAGTCCCAATGACCAGGTAGGTAAAAAGTGGAGCCACAACAAAGCCTGTCAGCGCATCCAGGTTCTGGTTCCCTACATAGCAGAGGCCGGTGAGCTCATCCGCATCTACAAGTCTCATAATCAAAATAACGATGGTCTTCACTGCCGGGATGGCCCACGCTGCGATGTGGAAATAGGAGCTGTGCATTTCGATTGCTTCGTGGCCCCACTTGAGTCCCGCGGCCAGAAACCATGTCAGTGTCAGAATAACCCACCAGATGGAGCTAGCCATCCCGAAAAAGTACATCAGCAAGAAAATTATCGCACATCCTGTGTTCTTAAGACCTTCTTGGATAAGAACAGGTTCTGCTGCCTCTTCAAAATCACAGGATATCCTTTCCCGGCCCACAGTTAGCCTCACAATATAAGCAATGCTATAAATATTGTAGCACATGCTCAAAAATATGATTGGCCGCTCCGGGTAGGAAAATCTGGATGAATCAATCAGGAAAGTCAGGACTGTGAAGGCAGTCGAGATGAAGCAAAGACTGGCCCATATGGCCATCCAGATATCTGTGAATTCCTTAGCGGACCTGCTGTACAGACCAGCATCGTAGCCACACTTCAGGACACAGCTCAAGCTTCTCTTCACCCAAATGTACTGATCGGAGTTAGATCCCATGCCGTGGCACTCTTCTCCAGGCTGCAAGGAGGTCTTGCTGTGAAGGGGAACCTCTTCATCTCCTGGGCCCTCCATGCACATATGGTTGTGATCGTTCTGGGGTGGGAATTTGCTGCAGTTTAGGGCGTCTGGCCAGGCAAACCCAAATTCTTTTAAAACAGGTTCACATCTTCTTTTGACAGAGAGGCACATACCTCCACAGGGACCTATGGGGATGTTAATCTTCTCTGTGCACATTGGCACATAAACTGAACACAGGAAGAACTGCAAGAGAGAAAGAGAAATCACAAGTGTGTCAGGGGAAAATGAAAGAGGTTGCAATATAACAAGTTTTCTTTTTTTTTTCTCCTTTTTAGCAGTGATATTTGGTCCTTTGCCTTAAAAAAACAGGAAGCAGCATAAAACAAATAAACCAAGAACAATAAAAACAAAGGAGAAAAAAAATAACAATGTTGTCTTCTTTCAGTTCAAATGTGGTCTGAAGCCAAAGCCTGAACATTTTACTCCCTAGATTAGCTCCATGTAAATTTAAGCTATCAGTTCCAATGAAGCAAGTGGGATTTAGCCAGATTTAAACCTCAAGAGTACAATTTAAGAACGCAGAAAACCAAATTGAAGGGGTTTAAACAAATACATATATTTGTTCTGAGCATTGCCTGGATATTTCAGCTAAGAAACAAACAGGAGGAAAACATTTATTGAAATACTTTGGTTCACGATCCTCCTAGAAAAATGTTTTTCTTTCACAATAAGTTCGCATATGCTTTTACAACGGTGATAAAGTACTGTAGTTTTCTCGTCTTTTGAATAATAGTAATTCGGCGACGCGACACCGTGAGAGGAATTGCGTGCTGACTCGGGAACTCTGCCCCGAGAAACAAGCTGGGTTTTGTTTGAGGAAATCCATGCCCGTGGGGAGGACAGGGATCCTGCCATTCGCCTGGGAAAGAAACTTTCGCGGTGAAGCTCACGGCGGGGTCCTGAGCTGCCCCATCTGTCTCCCCGCGGCCAGCTCCGCTCGTTCCGCACGGACTCGGGCGCGGCACCTGGGGCACGGCCGGGACGGAGGGCAGCGGCCGGGAAAGCTCCGGGAGCCTCCGCAGCCTCCGCGGGCGGGCGGGGGGGGGGGTACCGCGCTGTGGCGGGCGCTCCTCGCCGCGGGCAGCCGGGACACCGCCGGGACACCGCCGGGACACCGCCGGGACACCGCCGGGACACCGCCGGGACACCGCCGGGACACCGCCGGGACACCGCCGGGACACCGCCGGGACACCGCCGGGACACCGCCGGGACACCGCCGGGACACCGCCGGGACACCGCACCTCCGCCCAGCGTGAGCCACGCTCTCTTCCCAGCCAGCCAGGAGCGACACTGCGAGGCGGCGCGACTTTCGGGTTGGCTTAGTACTGAGCCGAGGGGATGGGGATGAGGACGGGGTGCTGGGGGACAGCGGCCGGCCCGGGGACCGCACGGCCCCGTTGTGTGTCGCCCCCACCTCGCCCACGCAGCCAGGTCCCCCCGGAGCCCCGACGCACCTGGAGCTGGCTGGAGCAGCCGTACTGGATGAGGGGGGTGAAGGTGGTGAGCTGCAGCTCCGCGTCCGCCTGCAGCTCGTGCCCCACCAGGTTGGGCATCTTGGTGACATTGTAGCCCAGGTTCTGGCACATGGCGATGCGGATGGCGTCGCAGCGCCGCTCCTCCTCGTCGCCGAAGCCCCGCGCCCCGCCGAGCAGCCCCGCCAGCAGCACGGCCAGCAGCCGGGCCGCCCCCCCGCCGCCCCCCGCCATGGCCCGCAGCGGCCCCGGCCCCGGCCCCGGCCGCGCCGTGCCGCACGGGCCGGCTCCAACGGGGCGGGCCGGGGGCGGCTCCGCTATTAAACAGCCTGGCCGAGAATCGGCCCAGGGGAGGGACGCGCCTCCCGGCCCGGCCCTCCCGGCGCCACCGCCCCGCCGCGGGAGCCCGCCCCGCGCAGCGCCGGGCAGGGCGCGGGTGCTACCTGCGCCTCGGGCTGGCACCGGGGGTTCCCCTCCGGAGCTCCCTGGGGAGCCAGACCCGCACCCCAGCCCGAGGAGCGCACTTCCACCGGCTGCACCCCACCGCTCCTCGCAGGGGCCCCTTCTTCTTGGTGATCCGCTACCTGCACCCCTCATCCTGCATCCCTCAGAATGCCCGTGTCTCGATTTCCCATAACAGGTCCCGTGTGCCAGCGCCCCTGGCAGACATCGTCACCATCCCCAGAGTTCCCACCGTGAGTGTTGGTCCCAGGCATCAAGTTCGGCTACACAGGGCTGACCCCCGTGCAGATGTGTTTGGGCTCATCGTGCCCCAATCCTCCCCTCACTTCTGGCCTTTCTCCAGCCCTAAGTGCTCAGCTCTTCCACTGTGGGGTTAAAAATGCCCGGGGTGGCTTTCCAAGCTGCTGCTTTGTCTTCTCAATGGGTTAAACTGCACCGCTGGGTCACATCTGGGCTGTAGCATTGTTTGTTTTTTCATTGGGGCCATGAAACCTGTAGGGCACTGCTAGGTACCTCCTGGCATTTGTATAAATCCCTGTAAAATAAGTGAATGTGGTTGAAGCATTTGTGAATTTTGGAGGAAAGGGCTGGATGATTAAGCAGACCTTTAACATGTCAGCAGGAGGAGGGATTAAGAGCAGAGAAACAAGGCTCACACTTAAATTCTCTTGATATTGTTTACACCTGTAATAAAATCTAGTTGAGCTGGTTGTGCCTTTAGCAAAAATATGTCATCTATTAATGAATTGTTTGTAAAGCACTCTGAAAATATTTGTAAAACCCTGGTTAAGCAACCTCCTTCTGTGTGCGTACAGCATGTGGTGTGTGCATGTGCTCCTGAGGGTGTCTGTCACTGGCAGCCAGGCCTCTGGGTGCACCTCGGGGCCTTTGCTGCTCCCCATCATTCCCCAGCTCCATTGGTCAACCAAGACTGGGACTAATGGGATAAGCCACCCCTCAGCTACTGCTCCTTACCAAGCACAGGACTGTAAATCACAGCAAAACCTGTGCTATGAAGGGCTCTGTGCTCACTCACTGCAGGTTTCCCTTCTGAGGCTCTGCCACCAATGGGCTTTCTTTACCTCAGAGGTGTGTGAGCTGTCCTGGGACATTGCAGGACTGATGGACATTAATGTGCTTTCCTCTAGCAAGATGGGTAGTGCTTTAATTGAGGTTTCATGAGCGTAGGTATTTATATGCTCTTGTATTTATAATAGCTCTCACTGCTGTAACACTTTACATCTACCTTGAATAAACAGTGTCTCTAACCTCGCAAAATCCTTGTGAGGCAGACAAGTAATATTATCTTAACTTTTTAAACACAGAGGCAGACAGTGCTCTAGTCCCAAGGTCAGGCAAGGAGCCTGCAATGGAGTCAGCAACTCAAGCATATCTTGCAAAGCCCGTATTTACCTGCAGGCATTGCTGTCTGCACCCAGCAGTGCTCAGCTGCTAATCTGGGTGGGTGATAATGCTGTGAACACACATGGTGTGCTGCACATGTCCACTGAGCTGTTCCCAGCATCGCTGAGTTTACTTTCCCTAGCACTCAAGTGCAGGGAATGGGTGATGGGCGCTTCTCATGCAGTCAGACACATCAAAGTAAGAGGCAGGCTTCCACAGGAGAAGGTTTTGGTTGGTGTTTATTTGTTTTCCAAATTATGTAGGGAAGAAGGCTAGAGGGAAAATCATAGTGACCTTAAAAACTGTGCATCTTTGTCGTAGTATCTGAAACCCTTTTTCATCTCCCATCTCCTGCTGCAGTTAGGCACTGAAATAGAGTTTGCTGCCACTAGAATAAGGCCTTTACCTAATTCCCATTAAATAAACCACCTACTGCATATTCAGAAGTTACAAAGCAAAGCCCTTGGCCCATGGGCATATTCCTCGCACTAAGTAAAACTACAGTGGACACAAGTACCTTTGCAGAAGAAGAACTCCCCCACCCCCAAAATACTCCTACCACTATTGCTTCTTCTTTGAGAATACAAAATAAATATTAGAAAGTGCTACACTGCCGTGTTTGTTTTGGAAAGTCTTTTAGATAATGGGAATTAGTTTTCAAAACAAGAATGCTGTGAGAGCCAGTGGCAAATCATATGAGAGGCTGGAGCTGGAAAAAATGGTAATTAACCTGCTTTGAACCTGATGCATACAACAGTGATTCAATGTCACCACGATAAGCACGTAGATAACATTTTCTTTAAACAGATAAAAATAGGAAAACTCCTGGATAGATGGATTTATAGAGTCTTAGATTACTGGGCAGCATGAGACACTGGCCTGAATCTGGCACAGAAAAAGCTACATTCTTTCCTCAATTATTGATTGCTTGATTTGCAGTGTATTTTTTTAATGAATTTGATTTTGAGGGTTCTTTAGTTAAAAGATCAGCAGCCACTCTTACAATTATTGTTTGTTGTCACTGCCAATAATTATGTTTGGTTTCCAGTCTGAGTTACCTTCAGCTTCCAGCCACTGGCTTTTGGTCTATCTGTGCTGGACAGGTTGAGATGTCATTAATGAGATTAACGCTGTAGGTAATGTCAGGCTGTGATTAAGTTACCTTTTAGCCTTTTTTAGTAATCAAAACAGATTGAACTCCTGAGTTTCTTATTGTGAGGTGTCTTTCCCAATTCTTAATCATACTTTTGATTTTAAAGGAGCAAGATTTTACCCTCCTGTTTAAATACCATTTTCAGCTCAAACCATCCTTTACAGTATAAATAGATGTGTCTGAATTAGTAGTTTAAGCACCCTTGGTCCCTTTAGAGTCAAGAAAGATAAAGTCAAGATACACAGACACTTGCAGAAGGCAGCTTACATAATAGGAATGACATTAATACAAAATCCTACTTATTATTATCTTGTTTTTGTATTTCCCCCTTACATTTGTATGTATTTTTTTCATATTTATTAAAGCCATGGATATATTTTTACACTATGAAAATAAATAATGCTTATAAAATCTCTGAGTCTTCCACTCATTTGTAGGGCATCTAGGAAGGCTCATAACTCTTCCCTGAACATTTTCAATGCATCAACATTTGCCTGGACTGTAGTGGTAGAACATTGAGTTCTCAGTTCAGCTTTCCCACTGGAGTGCTACTCATGTCAAAAGCTCAGTCCTGCAAGATGACCTTGCTTAGACCTCCAAGGACACGATCTCTTCCACTGCATTTTAAGGAGAGCCAGGAACAATGCCTTGCAGGCAGATCTGAGCAAGCTTGGGCATCCTGTTGGTTTTCTAAAAAAAACCAAAAAATGGATACCACATTAGGATGTGATTGTTTTAATCAAACATAGATGTCAGCTTTTGGTCCGATGAGTTTCAATCTAGAAATGCCTCTATCTCACGGTTGACTGTAAAAGGAATGTTGGGTGACCAGCCCAGAGGGGAAAACTCTCAGAGGTGTCTAGTGCTGGGTGAGAACAGTCCCTGCCTCCCAGCCAGTCTGGAACTGATGAGAGAATATTCACATTACCTTCCAGAAAGTTCTTTTAAAGATCTTGTTAATATATACAAGTCAATAATATAATAATATTATAGTCAATACATATATATACACATCAATAATAATATATGTCAAATAAACATACAAGGCTTTTAAAATGTGTAGATTCTAGAGTAGTTTTGGGACATTGAAATTTTAAGAATGACTCAATTGCTATTAGTTATGTCTGTGATACAACTCATTTAGTATGTATTTTTCAATATACAACAAAAATGACTCTTGGACCTAGCTGTTACCTAGTGTTTTGTTTACTGACAATTACACAACTTCCATCAAGTAACAGACTTCTACCATTAATGACTTTCTTTTAGTCTCAATTTACATAAAACAATATTGTCTTTGAACATCTGTCCATTCATTTTTTTCTTTATTTTGTATATTTGATCACATTCTTGTCATTTCTTTCAGATTTATATTCATTGAAATCAATGTCTCCTTCCTACTCTTTGACATTTATGCTTTTATTAAAAAAATTAATTAACTTTATAATTTTTAAATTTTATTAAAGATTTTTTTTAAAAAAGTTTCCAGCTGAATTTTTAGCCAGGACTAAAAATTAGTCAGGACTAAAAATTAGTCAGGAGTATAGTCAAGACTTCTTTCTCAAAATCAAGACCTAAATCAATCACCTTCTTTATTCAATGATGTCTTTGCAAGCATCTAGCAACACATTTTAATTGGTTTCTTAATTACCATTCACAAGCTTAACATAAGTTTTCTCCCTTACTTCTGTACCTTGTGAGGCTGACTCTTTTAAAGCAGGAAATACATATATTCCCCTTTTTACATTTATCCATTATCATCATGGTTTCAATTGTCCAGTAACAATCAGAAAGAGGTGGTATTGTCATGACACTTCCAGTGCACATGGCTCTACACAGTCTCAGGAAAAAACCCAGTGCAGTGAGCTGCCTATGTATTTATGCACATGTACGTATATAGATATGTAAATATATTTACATACACAAATATCTGGGGTTTCATATATAAATTATTCATAAACTCACATAAACATTAAATTTGGAGGAGATCATTAAGTGCAAGTACTAACCCAGCACTGCCAAGCTTAAACCACCAAAAAACCCCTTCCTTAAGTGCCACATTTACATGTTTTTTGAACACTTCCAGGAATAGTTATTCCATCACTTCCTTGAGCAGCCTGTTCCAGTGCTTGATCACCTCTTCAGTAAAGCAATTTTTCCTGATATCTAATCTAAACCTCCCCTGGTGTAACTTGAGGCCATTTCCTCTTGTTCTGTTGTTCACTGGGAGAAGGGTCTGTCTCATACCTGGCTTCAGGTAATTGTGGAGAGCAGATGTAATAGAGGTAACACCAGTGCACAAGGGGGTGCACATTGAGGCACTTGTATTCAATGATGTTGAATCAATCAACACTGATCTTAGTGGGGCAGGACTTGTCCCAGACTTTAAAATAAAATGTATATTATGTGCAGATTTACCTGCCACAGCGCGCTGCAGAATGCTTCTGGGCCTGACCCAATGGGATTTGGCTCCTGATACTCTCAGGATACTCTAAGTTTCTACCCTTGGTGCTTCCTTGTGAGCCAGCTCTCTGTGCAAAGGGAGACCCAGACAATATCAGCAGTGTGTCTGGAGAACAAGTCTCCTGACAGGTTGTGAATCTCTGTTTTCATGCAGTTATGACTGTAATTTCACTAAGGTACTTCAGTGCAGCTAAGCTGTGACACAGATCTCATATCTAGATTCAGATGTATAATTCCTTGCATGCCAATTTGGGTCAATAGTTGCTCCATGACCCTTAAAAGTCAATATTTGGTTTGCATAGAGACCTCAGAATTTCATTTTATGGCATTGTAAACAGGAAATTTCAGTGCTACTTAATATGCATAATTTTGAGAAATCCTTTGCATTTAGATAGCATCAAAACATTCCACAATAAAGAGCATTTCTCAGATGATGGGTGGAGTTAGAAATCCAGGTGGCACAGAGGTATCACACACAATGTTCCAAGGAGAACAGAGAACAAATCCATAAATCTCATAAGATGAAAGGTGCTCATATAAAGGCCACTTAGGTCACTTCATCTATGTGTTGGTATTTTTTTTTCACACGGGTATTTCTCTTGTTAACTTGAAGAATAACTTCAATTTTTAAAAAAAATTTAAACAGTTTTCCAAAAGCCTCTTTCCTCATATAATTTGGATTGCTATACCTCTCCAGCCAGATTAGCAGAACAGGCAAGGAGCTGTGAGACAAAGACAGTCTCAGGATCTAGTGAGACAAAACTATTTGCGCAATGAGTTTTTCATAGGGTATACATATTTATAAATTTTTGTGATAAAATACAAATCCCATCCAAAAAACCCTGCCCTCTTCCCTTGCCTAATTTTGACAAACATTTTAGGAAAGCTCTGCTGCAGAGATACAGCATGACCAGTTTCAAGAACAACTCTTCCCTTTAGGAAAATTAATAGACTTTTCGCCATGGTGGAGGCAAAACTCAGCATGAACTTTAAAATTAGTGTTTTTGTCTCTCAAAAGGACTTTCAGTTTAAACTGCTGCTCACCATTACTTCTATAATGCTCAGAAATTCACATTTTGGCTTGAAATTTCCAACACTGACCTTACTCCAAATGATTATTTTTTTCTGGAAATTGATGAACAGTTTTTGTCTCAGAAAATTGTTCAGAGGTCCCCTTTTTTTTTAATGCTCATATAAGTCCAAACCAGCTTGGATTTGTAGCTTCAGATTTGGCATGTGCAGGGTGCAATCCTGAAGGAGGAATGCACTTTTTGTATCGTTTGAAGAAATTTCATTTCACAATAGCAAATTAGCCTGAAAACTTTGGAAATAATAGACTGCTCATGAGGCGTGACTTAGCCATGATAGAAAACGACAGGCTGAGTTCTCCCTCCCTGAGAGGTCATGAGTCTTGCTTTATAAATAAAGGCTTAGTTTCCTTTTTGCAGTCATCTTTCCCACTAAACCTTTCTGCATCCTGTTTTGCTTTAATTCTATGGCAGCATCAGAGGTTATTTCCTGTGTGTTTGCTGTCCATAAGCAACATTGTACTTGGCTTTCAGTGTCATTTTGAATGTTCTGTGAAGCAAATTTCAGTGGACCTGGCGTAAGAAGGGCTCTTTCTGTGTTATGTGATTCTTTGAGGTAACTTACTGCTCCTAACTCACCCAGGTTGCTCTCAGTGCTGGTCTTCACATCCAGCTCTCACCAACATTACACAAACATGCTTATGGACACAGGGGGACAGATTTTTTTTAGAATCCTCCTATAGTGCTTTCTCCTCAAATGTGTTAACCAAGACGTTAACATAAAAATTTCAAACATTTAAATTAATTAACTTATTACCAAATAACTAAATATCAAGCTTTTAAGCATGGACATTAATGAATTAATCCATTATATTTTTTATCTTTGGAAGTTATATCAGGCTGAGATATAAATCCCTCAAAATCAAAGCTGAGAAGGTTGGTTTACTGTTCTGCTTCAACTAGTTTGCACTGCTCCAGTGATACCATGACGAGCTGGTTTAATCAATCTGTTATTGCAGGCTGAAAGCTGTTCTGTGTCATTGGAGCAGCACAGAGCTGTCAGGCGTGTGATGAATCTGGCCACAAATCTTAAAACGTCCTATTTTTCCCCATTAAAAAGGCTATGTGAGCTGATATGCTGTGTTTAGTTACATAACAGCAAGTATTGACTTGCAGGGCACGGCTGGAAAAAACCCTTCTTTGTATTGTGTTCGGCAGGCGGTGGGGTCACTCTCCTGGGAAAGCAACTCGGCATCTGCCAAGAGGTGAAGTCTGCTGCGTGCACGTTGCTCTTGTGGTGCCTGTGAGTGCACAAAGGGGGGACTGGGCACAGGAGTGAGACCTGTCCCCGTGAGGATACGGGCTGCTGGCAGTGCTCTCTGGAGCATCATGCACCAGTAACGTGGCCTTAAGTTATACACACCACTGCCTCCAGGTCCTTATGGAATTACAGAGAACTTCAAAATAAGCAGCCGTGCTTGAGTCTTCCAGTTCTAGCTGGACTGCCCAGTTTACAGTGGCACCATTCTTCACTTTGTGGGCCACTTTAAACACAGTTACTGAGTGCTAATTATTTCCACATTCCTGGCTCCACTGCTATTCTTTTTTTTTTTCTAACTTTCAAAAAAAATTTAATTCATTTATGGTTGTTTTCTCTTTAAATGATTACAGAATGCATTCAGTTGAGAGCTGAATAATTATTTCACTTAAGGAGATGAGTTTTTGTTAATATGCTTATACACCCAACATGCATGTAATTGCAAAAGATATCCACTTTATTCTACTTTCTCATCCAGGATAGTTTATTCCCCTTTCTCACACAGACAGACCTGCTCTTCCATTAACCATTTGTATGAGACATTCATAGCTTTCTTTCTCCTTACCTATTCCTATACTTAAAGCAGTGCCACATTCACAGGAAGACAAACACATAAATGTCATAACAGACAGTGAGAAGGACTGGTTTGGCAAGTCTTTTGCAAACAGGTTCCCTAATTTCTATCCAAGATGGCAAATTAATCATATGGATTACTGTTACACAAACCAAAGGACTTTCAAATTAGTCTGAGCACAAATAATGGCATTCTCTCTTGCGTAGGCTTTGCTGCCAATCTACATTTGCCTTATGTTCCTTGCATGCATACAGGTGATTGTGTGGAGTGCAACCCACCTTACACTTTGCAGATAACTTCTTGTCCTCTGACTCCCTGGCTGGGCAGGGTAGGTCCAGGTACTAACTGCTAGAAATCTAACAAAATAAAATAAATAGTGCTGTGATGACAAGGAGGGGTGGTGTGACCACGAAGGAAAACAGATCAGCTTAGTTTGGCTTCAGCTGTGAGGGAACCGCACCCTTATTCTTTTATGCTGTGCTGATCAGGGTGGTATTTTTGCACTCTAGTGAGGTTTTGTTATCAATGGAACTAATGGTGGATTTTATTTTTATTATTACTGGATCTGGAATTCGAATACGTACTGATCTTTCATTCTTTGGCAGTGTAATTTATATTTGGAGGCTGACAATTCATCTATTTCCCCACAGACTCATACATGAACTTAGAAAATAGTGAGAGTTTATGTGAATTCCATTTTTCTCAGGCCTTTTTATTCCTAGGAGAGACTTCCTTGGGCCAAATTACCATGAAAACTAGATTACTATGATATTTCAGTTCCTTACAGTAAAAGTTCATGTCTTTCAGTACTGTTGACACTGTACATACATCCTTGGGGATTTATGAAAAATATAAAAAGACAACTCCTAAAAATGTGCATAAAAAACATAAGAAAGCTGCCGTCTAACCTAAATATTCCCCAAGTAAAACTAGAGCAAATTATTTCTCATATAATTCTAGGCCACAACTGGGCATGGTGCTGTATTGAGAGGCAAAGTTATTATTCAATTTTTAACGTGAAATCACTTCAGATATATGAAGGAATTAGTTGAAAAGAAGATCAACACACAAACAGACCCTTTAGTTCTCATCATATGGGGCAAAGCAGTGAAGAATCAGGTGCCCAATTTAGAAAAAAGCCACTCTTCCAGTGCAGCTGGTTCCTGAGGCTGAGGTAGAATGTTCAATCCTGCAGGAAAGGCTCTCAAAGGCTCTCTTTGCCACCCTGCCAAGATGACTGCAATGGAAGGAACCACTGCCAGGTCAGTGACCCTCTCTGTCCTGCCCCAAAACCTGCCTCTCCTTCCTGTGCACCCGATGTAGGGATACAATTTTTGATAAGTTTTGAGGGTGCTGGGTTTGTCTCCATTGAATACCACGTGGGAGAGCAGACAGAGGAGGTGATTGAGAGTCCAGTTCAGATCTAAGGTGGCTGCACTGGAGATGCTTCACTCTCCCTTGACTATCAAAGGAGCTCAGGATGTATATCTAATTCCTTAGCTCCTCAGGCATCTGGGTAAAGGTAAGAGGAACTAACACAAGCTTGAGTTAAATAGGGGAGTGAGGATTAAAGGAAGAATTTATGCTAGAACCCTTAGGCAACAGTGCATGACTGTAGGATAAATGTTCTTCAGCCTGACTAGAGGATCATCCTTTATTGTAGGACTTGCACATAAAATATAATACCATGCACCTCCAGCCTTTGAATTATGAAAGGATGAGCTGGGTCCCAAGAACATGATTTCTGTAAGTAAATAGCCAGCATTTCCAGGGATCATTTGTTAAGTAGACACAAGGGAAAAGAAGAACTCTTCTGGAAAGCCGTATTGGTAAAAGATGGATTTACTTTCTTCAGCTAAACCAAACTTAGATGCAGAATGTTAAATGACATTTGCTTTGTGACAATGAGCTTCTGGTAAGCCTGCAAACTCATGTATCTCCTTTTTTTGGATCATCAGTAATTATAACTCTTTCATACATTGGTAAAAGCTGCATACTCTTTTAAACTGGGCTATTTAGTTAACTTAAAATTTCACTTCATCATCTGAAAATATGCTTTTCTGTGCTATTTTTACATTTTTCTCTCTAAGCAGAAATGGATGCAGTTCAGGGGGTGTGGGAGTGCCAGGAGGAGGTATAATTTCTTGCATACATTGTGATTTCATGTGGGAAGTTTGCTTAAGTTCTTATATGAGGGAACTTACTTGAACTATATCATTTGGGTTAATCTTTCTTTTGGCATTGCGACAGAATTTGGACATTTGTGGACATCAGGTCATTAACCACACTTACTGTCTTCTTTTTAGGGGCAGTATGCTCTCCCAGCCAGGGCTGCATTGATTCCCTCATGGGCTTTTGACTGAATAGATCTGTATAAAACAATAACTTTATATTTCTTGTCCAAAAAAAAAAGAACCAAGTGAATTCTTCTATTTTCTATAAACAGGATAAAGAAGGAAGGTGCTTTTCTGGTGTGGGATGGGAATGTAAAATGATACCATGTCTGACCAGTTACCTCATCTCTATGCACAGGCATATGCACATGCATACTGAGCTGTAGCCTATGCAGTGAGCTTTCTGCTCTCTATCTTCAGAGTCTTCCAGTGCTAAAAACCACTGTAAAAATATCTAGAGAAGCCTTCCAACAGTGACATATATCAGGCTGCAAAAGGACTTCTCCCAGGGAGCGATGAAAGCCCTATCACTGATATTATGAACAATAGTAATTTTGAACACAAGATGTGCACAAATCTGGACGTTAAATGATCTGCAAGAAGTGCCTTCAAGATGTCACTGCCACACAGAGGCATGGATTGAGCTTTGGGCCTGGGGCCCAGAGAGCAAACCTCTTCTTAATAAAGAATTTACAATCAAGTTCATCTTTTCTAGCTGGGTCTGCAGATACTAATATAGCCCCCACAGCATTTACTTGCAACTAGAAAAAACACTGGAAAATACTGTCTGGAAGACACTATAGGTAGGGCCAAAGAAATGGCCTATTACTTTACAAGGGGATTTTTTCCGGTGGCACAAAGTTAGGTGTTCAACCTGCACTGAAATCCAATGAAACCTGAACATCTAACTCCACAGGGTTCTCTGAAAATACTGACCCCAAGATGTTAGGTCTTTCTCTTGGCCATGCCAGGGTTAGCATTAGGGAAGTCTCTGCAGGAGATGTCTGTAAATGAGATCAGAACTCAACCGTAAAACAGTGACAAAATCATCTGGAGCACACAGAGCTGTTCTTGGTGATGAGTATTTAACTTCATTATTTCTGTGTTTATTACATTTTTTCTCCCTTGTGTTGTTTCTGCTTTATCGGCAGTTTTTATTTTGATTTGGATTTTATTATAATTTACTTTGCTAGTTCTCAGTCTATTTACAGAGAACAAAAGAATGTAAAACAGTAGAATAATAGTGTTTATTTTCACAAGTTTGAACTGATCAAATAACTCACAAGTCCCAAAGTGGAACCATGTTTGAGGTAAGTTAGGTCATCTCAAGTGTGGGGAAACAAACAGAAATATCCTATTCTTTGCTATTGTTTGTTGTATTTATGCCGCTTGAGAATTTTAACAATACCACCACATATATAAAACATTTGTTCTTGCTTTCTGCATTATTCAGTGTTTTCTCAAGGCTCTTTGGTGCTTTTTTTCCAAGGGGACACTGTGATGTTGCTATGCTTCTGTGACTTTCTCAACTGATTGAGCAGAAAATTTAGAAACAGCTTCTAGGAATGAGCTAGAGGTGCTGAAAAGAAGGTTTTGTTTTCTGAATGCAACTATGTTTAAAATTTTTTGAGAGTTTTAACTAGTTTGCTTCAACTTATTTCCTTGATTCTTGTTCATATAACTGACAAACCTTGGCCCAGCAGAGAGAAACCAGCCAACCAAGAGTCTGATATTTCAGTCCTGTCAAATCCACAACTGATTTTACACTGCCTCAGTTTTTGACAGGAGGTCCAAGTGTGGAGGTCTAAAGCTACATCTGCCCATCTGAACAAAGTATTTCAAAATCTAATAGTAATCATGGGTGTGTTGTTTCTTTAATTTGCAGTTTAAAGCATTTTCAAGACAACTGGCAGCAAAGTTGGAAAATAAAGGCAAAAGGAGCACCTTACCTCAAAGAGCCTCCTCTGAGCCACTTGCTCTGCTCACAGCTTTGGACGCCCACAGTCCTGCTGAAGGACAGTGTAGTTTATTAGCCCAGGATAACATAAATTTTCTGCCTATTTGAAAATATAAATCTGAAAAACGAAGTAGTTCAGGAGTTGCTACTTAGGCTGTTGAATTCTACTGCTGTGACATCCAAGTGCTGGCAGCACGAGTGTTCAGAGTCCTGAGGCCATTTCAACATGAGCATTTGACAACTACATAGCTGAAATTTACTGTTCATTATTCTTCTGGAAAAAAAAGAAAGTCAGGATTAAATTGAAAGCTTTTTCAAAAGCGCTGAGTTCCTAAAAGCTATCATTAATTTTCAAAGGAGCTGTTGGGTGCTCAACTGCTTTAGAATAATTACGTTTCTGTCTGTGGTCTCAGCATCCCAACTTGATGGACAGCCAGTTTTATTACAGAAGTTTTGAGCACACTAGAAACTCCAAAAAGAAAAAAGAAAAGGCACCTTCTGGGTATTTTCTGAAGGTCATGACTGAAAGATGCTTGTGTTCGAAGAATAAATAAAGTCTCAACAATAACCTCAAAAAGTTGGGAGTGGCAAAAAAGTTTTTATTTGAGGATGTCTTCGTTCACTCTTGTCTCCTTTTTCTCTTCTATATTCTGAAAGATCCTTGGCATTGATGCTGCTGAAGAACAGCCCACCATTCACTGCTTTGCTCCTACAGGCAAAAGACAATGACTGCCTGGTAACTATTTCACTTAGCGCCAGACCTCTCTACCACATATTGACCTCAGATATCATTCAAAAGGCCCCAGAAAAGTGCCAGAGAGTGAAATAGCTATCAGGTGTTACAGAAAATAGAGGCGCAGAGCTCTACTTCAGTTCTTGGACTTCTTTAGGAGTGGAGACCCATCTTATGCTGCCCCTGGGCTCCCTGTGTGCAGCAGTGTGGAATCCCAACTGCTCCCACCTTTCCCTTACATGGTCTTGGAGTTGTGATTATCATCTGCATGTTTGAAGGCTGCTGCCCCCACCTAGTAGGCAGAAATGAAGGATGTCAAAGCCATGTGGGACAGGTCTTTCCTGACTGCTCAATTTGATAAACATCAAGACCAGAGAATGGCAGAGGAAGGACATGAACTCCAGACACAGCATGTGACTGTCGAGCACACCCAGCCATACCTTTTGATAGCACCAGAAAAGATTTAGGTCTGTTTTGGTGGTGTAAAGCTGTGCTGTAGTGGTTTCAGTCAAACAAAGGTGGGGGAGTGGACAAGGGAGTTTCAAGCCCAGCAGTAGGCTGAGATACCCAGCTGATGCAAGACTGAGTTTTGCATTCTTTCCAGAACTACAGAAAGCATTTTCCTGGAAAGCAGGGGAGCAGGGAAGAAGCAGCAGGGTCACAGTTGCTGTTTTGGGCTGCTCTTGGGATGGTGCATCCACGTGCACTGCCTCTCATTCCTTCTGTAGTGAAAGCAGTGGCTTAATTTAGCCTTTAATGACCAATCCTGTCACCTGATTTAGAAAGAAGAAATCACTGTCTCCAGGAACAGCAGCACCACAGGCTAAATACAGCTGAAGTACAATTCAGCTGATGCCAGTAGCATGAATATGGCTCAGTATGTCATCTCTTGGTTTGGCTCACAGAGTCAGTGTGGTGAATGTTATGATTTTGTTTTCTTAGTATAATCCTTGGTACCTCTGTAAGAGTGACTGAAGCATTTATGTCTGGAAAAAAAAATCTGTATTTGTATAAATATGGAGATATTATTGTGTGTATTAAAGTGTTCACAGGGTATTATCCCACAGTCCATCCCATATTTACTTTGGACATTACTACATCTTGGAAAATGGGAAAACTTCCAGATAATTCCTTTACCTTGAAATATCAGCAAACATAAGGGTATTTTGAGCTTAAAGTCTGCTAAAAAATGAACAAGTAGCATTCATGGTTGCAAGCCAGAAGAGAATCTCTCTTCAAATAATTCAAAATGGATTAAGTTAAAAGCATAAGTAGTTTCAGGCACAAGGGTGAAAAGTAGTTCTTAAAGGGCCCTTTTTTCTTGGATGAAAATAAATCCACTCAATTAATGGTCATTCACTCCCATTCAATACAGCCATTTCAGGTATTAGTGATGTACGTTACAAGATTGTGGTTTATTTCTAACAAAACTAATAATCTATTGTACCCACAATTCGCCCTGAATTTTGAGAAGAAATGGAGATTGGAGCAATATCTCTGAGTTCCTATGCAGTTTACTGAAGGAAGTAGAGATCTCCATGTACACACTGTCACCACCGAACTGAGGAGAAGAATAAATTTAATCCCTAGCTTTTTTAGCAGCAAAATATTTTCAGTCTGGATTTCATAAGCTTTATGATGGAGGCATGAGACAATTGCACAGATGGCAGGAGAACAAACTGAGCGATAATAACAATGAGAGTCAAAGAATGGGAAAAGCATGAAAATAAGTGAGCGGAAAAAAACCCTACTGGTGGAAAGAACACATCTTATCAGACAAGAGAAGTTACTTCCAGAACCAAAATGCAGGCACTGAGAAAGGCACGAGTAGCAGGGAAAAGTTGGATCCCTTGTCCCAAAGGAGAAAACAAATAGCAGAAAAAAAAGCACACAAGCTGGAAAGCAACAGGAGGGAATGGAGAGGGCAAAGCATTTCTTCCAAGTTAAAATGTTTCCAGATTGTTCTGATATTTAAAAATATTTAGAAAGAAGATTTCCCAGATCCCAATGCATTTGGAAGGCAAAACCGCCTGAAATGTCAAGTCCCCTGGTTGGCTTTTTTCCTCAGTTTATTTTTTTCTGCCTGATTTTGTTCTAATTAGTTAAATGCTCTGCCTTGGATTCCTGGCTAGGCCGCTGATAACTGCTCAGCATGAAGGCAAGAGAAAAATCTTCATACCTTCAGTTACTCTCACAGGATGAGATATGCAATTTACTTGTAGATACCAGACTTAGCAGCTGTTGAATATAGCAGCAGAAAATGTTTCAAACTGTGAGGCTCGCTAAAACCTGGAAAGGAAGGGACTACTTTTTTTCATTGAGCAATTGTTACCCAAGCCATCTGCCTCCCTAATATAATCAGTTATCATCTGCATGGGTAAACCAAAGGGTTGCTGTCCATCAGTTAAGGTAAAGAGTGAATCTGGCCAGGGACTTGTACTGAAAGCTGCAGTCTGTTAACCCAGCTGCAAATGGGTACATGGGCAACAGGAACAGAGTCTCAATGCAGTGAGATGCTGCCACATTGCTCCCTTCTGGGACACAAGGTGTGGATCCCGGGACATCACTGCTGTCCTAGTTTAATGAGGCTCATATTTTTGTCAGCCTACATTTTTGTTCAGACACATTGGTATATTTGACACTGCTGCATCAACAAGGACCAGGGACTAAGCTGAGCAGTCTCAACTCCCCCACCATTCATGCTGTTTAGCAATTAGCTCTCTCCCTGGCTTGGTTTCGGTACTGCTCTGGTTAGTTCTCTCCAAGGCACCTGGATATTACAGGGCAAGCTCTGAACACTGTGTGCCACATCACTTGGCTTTATGCCACAGGATTCACCACTAGTGTTTGTTTAAGCAACATTATAGACACACCCTGCTATTCCCAGTATAGAGCCTTGTTCATGCAACAAGGAGCATTCCTGAAAACCCTGGGTACTTATTGGGGCAAAAGTAAAGATCGTCAATGTTTTATTTTAATTCATGAGATTCCATCCTTTTCTGAGACTTTTTTGTTCCTATTCCAACCAAGGGTAGGTTTCCCAGGGCAGAGTAGCCTGGGGTGGCATCCAGTACCAATTGGACCATCAGCAGTATTCCCATGTGGCTTCACCCCCAGGGCTCCTTCTCAGAGTATTGCAACCCCATGGAAAAAGGCCCGGAGCAAGGTCAGGACTGTGCTGCTTTATCAGGGCATCATCAGACTCTTCCTCAGCTGACCCAACAGGAGACATGCAAAAGTCTTAAGTTCTGAGCAGGCAACTCTTCAGCCAGATCAAGGGTGCTGCACAAATGAAAGCACAAACTATCTCGTTGCATCCTTCTCTGCCAGTTTTGCTTAACTTGACCTGGGCAAGTGGTCCCAAAATTAGGACTGTCTGCAAAAACGTGTGTCAGCTGTGAAATCATCTCCTTGTGCAATTACTATTGTATGTGCCATAGCTCTCTGCCTACAAATACAAAGCAGCAAGCAAGCCTTAAGCGCAGAGTATTATCAAGGCCAAAACATGCAAGCAAAGAGAGCCAGAATCCATAACTTAGGCAATAATTGCCTTTTCTGCCCACAAGCAGTGTTTTACAGAGTATTACAAAAACAGCAAGCAAGGCACTAGGTCCAAGCCAAAGTCCAGACAATACTGTAGCAGGTTATATTGCCAAGGCTGCTTCCCTGCGAGGGTCAGCACACAGCAGTATTCACTCCCCGAGGCAGCCACGGAGCTGCAGCTGCAGGGGAGCTGTACCCCAAGACTAAAGCTGAATTTTAAATTATCTCTAGGGCCTTCTATTAGATTTTAAATACAAACTGTCATAGACAGAGTTCTACCTAAAGAGAGTTGTTTGGTCAGACACGCTTGACTGAAATAGCATAATTGAACTATTTAGGCCAAAGATTTCCTACTGCAGATTTGTTGTGAGTCTCCAAATAGTCTCTCAGTGGCCCCAAGTTCTGTGCATCATCTAACCTACCCATGTATGGGCTGCTAAAATTAAAATGCAAGTATATTCTTGCACCCACAGCAAGCTCTTTTGGAATAATAGTAAAGGAGTTTGCAAACTCAGTGACAAATTTGCTCTATTTTTTGGGAGTAGTACAGGATGGTCTCAAGTCTGATCAATGAAGTGAACTCTTCAACAGGACTATTTGGAGCCAGGCTTTAAAAGGATGGAATTTTCTTGCTGTGGATCTGTTTTAAGTGTGCATTTAGCTGGAGGTTAGTTTGCTGTTCTTCCTATGGCTTTCAGGATGTATGTCCCACCTAGGCCTTAAAACAATCTCTTCTTGACTTGACCCGAGCACAGGAGATAGAGTGTACTTGCTTCAACAGGATAGTTTGTGAACTTATTTAACAGAGACACAAGTAAAATCCCCAGGTACTGATATATGTTGGAGTCCAGGGCATCCCTCTGGTGGCCCTGGAGGGTCAGGGACCCTGTCAGAGGGGTCTGGGACCCAAGCAGGAGGTTTGGAACCTGTACAGGGGGGTTTGGAGTCTGTACAGGGGGGTTGGAAACCTTGGCACAGAGCCAAGGGGGAATTACAAGTCTCAAGATTGTAAAATGAGTAGTAGTTAGTCATATCCCTAAAATAACAACATTTCAAGCTGGATCCAGATGCCAGTTTTGCAATCGAGCTGTAACTGTGTCATCAGTCATTGCCTTCATGGTTTTGTAAAAACTCCATCATGTCCAAAGGTGATTAGGGGACTGAAGCATCTTTCATATGAGGAAAGGCTGAGGGACCTGGGGCTCTTTAGCCTGGAGAAAACTGAGAGGGGATCTCACCAGTGTCTATCAGTATTTGAAGGAAGGGTGTCAAGAGGATGAAGCCCTGATCTTCTTGGTGGTGCCAAGCAAGATGACATGAGTCAATAGGCAGAAACAGATGCACAGGAAATTCCACCTGAACCTGAGGAAGAACTTCTTTATTGTGCAGTGACCAAGCACTGGAAAAGGCTGCCCAGAGAGGTGGTGGAGGCTCCCCACGGGAGATATCCAAAAGTTGCCTGAACACAATCCTGAGTGATGTGCTTTAGGGGGGCTGCTTAAGAAAGGAGTCTGGATGAGATGACCTCCACTGGTCCCTTTAAACCTTAATTAATCATCTCCCTGGCTGGCCATCCTGCCCACTGCTGTGGGAGCCACTCCCTATGCTCGTCCCCTGCAGGAGTGACGGGACACAGGGGACACCTGGGATGTTGCATGCGTGTGCATTTTTTCACTTTGCTGGTATCACTGTTCATCATTAAAGAGCTTCTTTTTATGAAGACTTTGCACTTAATACACAGTTCTGCATGTGGACACACGCAGATGCCAACCTACTTCATAGCAAGTTTACAAAACTCTCCAGTCAGCCTGGAACACTCTAACCACAGGAGCCGGACCTTAAGTGTGTGAGGAGGCCGCTCCAATTAAGACAGGAAACAGCGTTCGACTTGATCCAGGGGCTCAGGAGAAGCGGGATGACATGAAAACCAGCAGGAACAGGGCTGCACGGGCGGAGTGAGCTGAAGGAGATGTCGCTGCCGTCACAGGCGGCGAGCAAACTGCGAGATGACCTTTAATTCTGAGCTCAGCGTAGACTCCTTGCCCTGCACTGAAACCTCTCAGCACCACGATGAGAATCAGCCGAGTCGTGCGAGCTGCCCTCGCCACAGACATCCCACGATCCGTACGGCTGCGATTTGGAGCACACCAAGTACAGAAACATAGCTTCGTGCAGGCACACAAGTGCCCGTGCCGCGACGAGCGTGTGACAGGACACAGGACACACGAAAGGGACACGCGCGGGACACAGGGGACACATTCGGGACAGACGCGGGACACAGAACGCACGGGACACGGGACTCACATACGGGATACCCAAGGGCTCAGGGGACACACATAGGACACCCCAGGCCACGGGCACACACGGGGGACACACGGGGGACACACGGAGGACACATGGGGCACACACAGGGGACACAGAGGGGACACACACAGGGCACACACGGAGGACACAGGAGGCACACAGGGGGCACACACGGAGGACACAACGGGCACACACAGGGGACACAGGGGACACACACGCCCTCAGCGTCGCCGCCCGCCCCCCCGCCCCGCTGCTCGCGCCACCCCCGGCCCCGGCCGCTCCCCGGCGGCCGCGGATTGGCTGCGGGCCTCACGCGAGCGGCGCGCGCGCCGGGCGGGGGGCGTGGGAAGAGCGGCGGTGCCCGCGAGTAACCCCGGCGCGCGCAGCGCCCCGCGCGACCTCTTCCCCCGGCACCGGCGGTGACGCGGCGGCCGCGCGCGCCCCGCGCCCCCTCCCGTCCCCTCCCCTCCGCGCGCGCGCTGCAAAGATGGCGGCCCTGAGCAAGTCCATCCCCCACAACTGCTACGAGATCGGGCATACCTGGCACCCGCAGTGCTCCTGGGCTGTGCTGCACGTCACCCAGAGCGCCCTGGCAGAGTCCCTCCGCATCTACGGCACCCTCTACCTGGTGGGTGTGTGTGTGTCTGTGCGGCAGCCCGGCCTGAGGGGGGCTGGCTGAGAGGACAAGGGCAGGAGGGGTATCAGAGAGGGGGGAGCCTGGCCTTGGTTTTGCGTGGGTACCAGGGCGCAGGGAGGAGCCTGGCCTGGGGTGGAAGTGGGCTATAAAGGGCACGGTGGGAACCTGGCCTGAGCGGAGGGGGAAGGGCAGAGGGGTGTTTTTGGGGAGGACAAAAGTGGTGCCGTGGCGAGGGGAGTCTGGCTTGGGGTGGCAGGGAAGGACATAAGGCATATTAAGGAAGGGAGGCACGTCCAGGGTGAGGGGACAGGGTTATGGTCGAAGGCAAAGGGCTGGAGATAAGTCAGGGGGGCAGCCTGACCCTGGAGTAAAGGGGAAGAATCGCAAATAGTGTTTTGGTGTAGAGTCTGGTGCTGGGGAGGAGAGGGATGGTGGTAGGGTCGTTTGGTTTAAGGGCTGGAGGGTTGTGTGGTGGGGAGAGCCTGGTGTTTGAGTAGGGAAAGGCATAACAGGGAGAATATGTTGAATCTGGGCCAAGTAGGGCAGAGGAAAGATACAGGGGTGGTGGCATCTGGAGGCATAACATACTGTGAGAGGGTTGGTGCTGGTGGGTAGAAAGGCATAGGCACAGCCTGAACACTGTATTTTCATCATCTTCCAATACCTGTGATAGCTGAATAAAAAGCTTTAGTGTTTGCCTGGGAGGCTAGCATTGTGTCTTTGGCAGTAGCAAGTGTAATACACGTGTGTTGGTGACACCTTTGTAATCAGTGCTTTAAGATCAAGGAGATTCCATTGCATAATGAAGCAAGACCAAAAAAATGCATCAAGGCTAAAGGAGTGTGAGTATTCAGAGAGTATCCTACAGGTGAGGTATCTTAGCGTGAGTGTGCAATTAGACTTGGTTATATCACCTCAGTAGCAGCTGGCACATTTCCAGCAAATTAGGGTGTAGATAGAAGAGCTGGGATGTGTTTGCATCATCTGTGTAAACATATCCTGAAAGCCAAACCAAGCTGGAATCGCTGCAGGTGAGCGCTTCTGTCCCCACCTCTGTGCTTCTCCTGCAGTGGTACCCTGGGGGACTGAGGAGTGAGCTGGCCACCGAGCTGCCCCCAAGCTAACTTGACTGAAAGAAGCACAAGTCATTGAGTCTGCACCAGTGGTGGTGCAACAAAATTATTAAGCTAGGTAATAAATAGAAGGAAAGGAGCAGGATGGCAGCATCCTGACATAATTCAGTAAAGCTCCCATTGAAGGGTTTCTTGAGTGAAAATTGTGATGACATCCATTTGTATGATAAATTAGTAGCTAGTAGCAGTGTGAACCTAAGGAGTTGTCGTGTCTGACAGTGAACATTTTCGCTCAGAACTGCCACAGACAGGAGTGGCAGCTGTTGGTGGGAGCAGACAGCGAGCTGTATCATGAAACTAATACAGAGAACATTCTCTCTTCTCTTCCTTTACCCAGTACTATTTTGTTTGAATCTGCTTTCTGATGTAGTTTGCTCTGTAGGAGCATAAATACTCGTACCAGCAGAGCACGGTTCTGAAGTGAGCCATGGGAGGTGTAGTGGTGATCTTTCAGGTCTGGCTAAAGGTGAAGCATCTCAAACAGTTCTGTAATTAAATCAAAATTCTCCAACAGCCAAACCTGGTCAAGAGATTTCCTGCTTGTAGCTCTGTTATGGTTCACTCAGTTGTGCAGTCACGGGTTAGGGGGGAAGCTCCCACTTTTTATTTCTTTGAAAAAAAAAAACAAACGTAAAAATGGAAAATGTTTCCTGATCTGTCTTGCACTGTGACCCTGTAAACAGTTACATCTTGTAACAAACCCAAAGTGAGGTGGGAACCTTCTCAACCAATGTCCTGCTGTTTTGCAAAACTTCTGCCTGACTTTTTACACTGTCTTCTTTGCAATTTAGTTTAGCTTCTGTTGGATTTTTGTTGGTAGTATTTAACTTGACCTGCCAGAGTAATCTAAAGCTGAGCTGCTATCAGATCTTGCTGCTGTCTAAAGAGAGAGGAAGCACTTGCCAGTCTCTGCTTCCAGATGCATAACTGTACTTTTTCTTAGTGTGATTTTGGACCTCATCTCTCCATGAGCTAACCCAGAAGAGATTACTTACTCGGCTTTTAGCTGGGGTAATTTTCAGATACACTAATGAATTGAATTGGATTATTAAGCAGGACTTGATGAGCACTAGAACTTACTAGCACTGTAAGGTAGAGAGGAAAAGGGTGCAGTGTGGACTGCAGAGGAGGAAGCAGAAGCTTTGCACATTAAGTAGCTTGGCAGGGAAAGAACAGTCTTGAATTAAGAGTCATCACAAAATTCATTCTTTGGTGGACTTACAGCTGTGCTTGAAAACCTTTTATTTGTAAATGAAATACCACAGTTGGACAGCAGAAATGTTCAGGATCGTATAAGGGGATGGACTTAAGTTATTTTGTCTTTATAGTTATATCAGTGAGTGTTCAGAATGTTTCTGGTTGTACTTAGTCCTGGTCCTTTGTAGAGCTCAGCAACAAAAAATGCACTTCATTTTTCTATGTCAAGCCTCTAAAATGGCTTCTGATTGTTCCTCCTGTTGCTACAAGCTAATAACTAAGGAAAGGAGATGAAAGAGTTTCCTTTCACAAAAGCTTGTGTGGAAATGAATGAAAATGAATAGATGAGAATAAATAACCAGAGATTGTTCTCGGAGAGAACATGGTTAGGGAGTTACAATCCAGAGTCCAAACTTACAACAGCTTTACCCCACATGTCTTAAATGCTTTGTTTGTCTATGGTCTGTGGGAGACTGATGGAGCTGAATTAAGTGGTGTTAGTGAAATATTGGCTGTCAGTAAATGACTGCATAGAATCCTTGCTTTTAAGTAGGGCTGTGCTCTTTGTTTAGTTGTTTGGTATTTTTTTTCCTTCTGTTCTTAGTAATTGTGCTTGAGTATTATTTTAGTTGGAAAAAATATAGCCTTGAGACACCATATTTGCACTGTCTTTATTTTTGCTCCAGTACAAATGGACTGCTTTAGTGAAAATAGGCTTCACATCTAAACTGAATTGTCCCTCTCCATATGAACTGCCTGACAGGAATGTCCGTTTTGTAATTAAAGCTGCTTGTGTTTTCACAAACCAAATGTTTCTATATGGAAGTCTTATGAAACCCACTTAAAAAAAAAAAAAAAATGCTTAGCATCTATACATGCAGAAGAACCCCTAAACAGTCTTTCATAAACCTTGCAATTATACTTTTTGAAAACTATTTGCCTTGATATCTTGAAACTTCAGTGAAGAAGTCTTTCCTCAGAATTTGCTGTGCTTTCTTCCATCTATACTTTGTTTTTACATTAACCAAAGCTAAACAAAATGGGAAAGTGTCGTCTTGTATTTTCAAAGCTGAAAAAGTCAGACTTCTAGAAAGTCACAGAGGTGAGGAGAAGAGAATGATTTAACAGGGAAATTGCATGGAGTTGGGAAAAGGCTGGAGTACTGTCTTTGAGTCATCTGAGCTTTCATTTGCCAAGATCCTGTTGATTTCACATGGTTAAAGTGCTATTCATCACATGCATTAGAGCAAAGTCCTCTATTTCCTGGGGATTTGTACGTTTTAGACATTTGTTTGCTGCTTGTGCACAGTAGATAAATGTGCTTAGTCATTTTTATGAAGTCCTTGTAGTGTATCAGAGAATCTGATCAGGTAGCATTTTCACCTAATCTAAATAAGGTAAAAATTGTTTGTTTGCTACTTTGTAGTAGCAGTTCTAAAACTCATCCCTCTAACCTTTTGTCTGTGGGATGGCAGAGTCACTCATGCTGTTCACCTTTCCTTTCTCTTAGTCTAATTGTCTACTCTCTTCGCCTAATTTAAGACAGGCTCCCTCCCTCACTTCCCAACCTGACCTCTGTCCTTCCCCTTTCTCATTCAAACACAGTCTTCCTCTCCCCACCTACATCTCCTGCCCTTCCTTCCCAGCACAGCCCCTTCCTCCCCTGCTGCCCTTCCTTCCTGCTGCTAAAGGGCACAGCCGGAGCACAGCCTGAGCACTGGCCCAGCCTCACTCTTGGCTTGCTCCTGGCTCTGGCTCCAGACTCCTCTCCCACACAGATCTGCTGGCACAGAGGAGAGGAGCAGCAGGCCCAGGGCAGTGTGGGTGCCAGCAGGTCTGTTTCAGACGTCCTCTGCACTGAGGGATGGCTCAGCCAACTCTTTAGAACAGATGTAACCTGAGTCTGCTGCTCTAGTACAGATTTTAATGATCCTCAGCCCTTGCTCTATTTTACTGATTTTTTTTTCTTAATTTCTTCTCATATTCTTTTCATGCTCATTTTCTTACTTTTGATTCTCATTTTGGTTTCACTTCTAATATTTCTTCATACTTGTGCCATATCTGCTTCTTCCTGTGCCTACAATAACCTTTGGGTTCTTAGAAGCCAATTGCTTCTTTCTCTTTCAGAAAGGTTTTTTCCACTTAGGATTCCAGTGCTGTTGTCTTGCTGAACCCTGTTTGACCCATCAATATCTGTATTCTCTATCTTAATCTCCATTCTTTATTCTGTAGCCTTTCTAGGAATAGGATAGCATTGTGTATCATATTGTCAGAGACACAATCAGCTGTTGTATCAAGGTTTTTTTCTTCCTCTACAATGTCAGTGGGAGAGACATTTGTAAGAATACAGCATGGGCCAGGGAGTTGCAGTGCAGGCAGCATGTGGCAGCTGGCAGGTCACTTCACAGCTAAATCACTGTTGGGCTGGAGGCAGCAACAGCAAGAACAACGCTTGTGCTATTGAATTATTTTGAAAACAGTTATAGGTAAGACAGAATCCCCAGCCAGAGATCAAGGTGGAGTGTGAGTCTCACATCACTTTCCTGGCTGTATGCACATTGCTGTAGGATTAGGCCAGAGGTTGTTCCCAAGGACAGATGGTGCACATTGGCTGTGCTGCTGCTTCAGGCTTGCTTTGCATGCAGCTTTCCTTGGGAGGGCTGTTTGAACTGGTCCTGAGCAAAGGTGGGGAGCCAGCTAACACTAAAGTGGATCCCCTCTTATCTGCTAGCACAGGTAGAGTTTTCCTATCATCTTTCTGAGGTGTGCAAGAAGGCTGTACTGCCCAGATTGTAGTCTAAAATGCTCTAGAATTGCTGGGTGTACTAAGATGTGATTTTTCCTTGTTTGTGCTGCAAACTATTGTGTGTTTAGAAGTAGAGTGGGAAGACTAGGGAGGATGATAGTGTTACTGTGGGATATGCTTCTGGATGCCAGCTTGGATTTCTGGGTTAGGCTGTGAGTAATCTTTCTTCTGTCTGATCCAGTACCTAGAATTACTGTGATGGTGGAATGTGATTGCCTTCTTTTGGATATCTGTTCACCTTAGTGCTGTGCAGTGTCCTGTGTCTCTCTGCTATGTTATGAATGACATGTAGGTCACTGTCTTCTTGCCTTTAGATTCTTCTGGAAGCTGGGTTAAATATGACTAAAATTAGCCTAAATGTTAGTAAAGTAAGAATCTGTGACTTCTTCATTCCAGGCTGTGATCATTCCACTCTGTTCAGACAGCTTTTGGGCCGTGATAAAAAAATTCTTTCATAAATTGAAAATAAAAATAGTCTTTTGCTGAGGTGCTGGGAATTTAAACAGAGTCATATAGTGAATTTAGGTGAACTGAAAAATTTATGCTCAAAGATGCGAGGGGTAACCAGGAGCCTGCATCATGGTAATGTTGGAAATCAGGGAAAGCCTCAGCCTTGACTGACAAGGCGAAGATCTTGGTAAAGACACTAAAAATACTGAGAACTAGCAGGGACTGTTTATCAAGGAATAAATCTATTCTCTTAAGTTGGTACAGCTTTATAGTAGAGTGCAGGAATTTCAGGGTAGGAGGACAAGCCTTAAAAATTATGCTGAGTTAGATATTTTAAGTGGAATAAAATATAGTCTCCAACTCATCTCAGTAGAAGGAAAACAAATAGTAAAGATAAGTTGTCATGGAATGAGAGTGATTCCAGGCTTCAAGAGAATTTATATGTCATTCAAAGAATACATGTGTACTGTTTGTTTCTTTTTTTAGTTGGTTGGGTGATATGGAAAATTTTAAAATATCCAAATCAAAACAACTCAGCTGACTAATGGTGATCCCCATAACATCTTGCATGAGACAGAGCAACTCAGAGCAGGAGGGAGGCACACATTCTTCTTCCTCAGAGTATTGCAGGAACTGAGTTACGAAATTAAACAATCTGGAAGCCAGGTTTTGTAATCAGTGAAATCAGGAAGGCACAAGCTAATAGAAGAAAAACAAATCTGAGTGTTTCAGAGGATGCATGAGAAACAAACTGCTAATTTGAACAAGTGTCTTTCAAAGCCGAAGTGTTACCTGAAGGCATTTTGAGATTCAGTTACTCCAAAGCACTTAAAAATAATTTTTATTAAACAAAGGAATAATGTTGTTGTAAAATTTGTAAAAAAAATGCAAATGGCTCTAAAAGAACATATAAATAATTGAATATAATTATGAAAGAAGTCTGACGTCTATTTGTTGCTCTACCTGCCATTTGAGTAATCTGAGGTATTTTCTTAACTGTTTTAAATACTGGGGGTTGCTTTGGTTTTAGCATGCAACTTAATTTATAAGCTTTTCCTTGCGTTTTTAATGACTTGTGGCATACAGATGTAAACCATGTGCACAGTTGTATTGATAATCTCTAAATTTACATTTTAAAGGTGCCTCAACATGTCAGATAGTTGTGCTTAAAATGCTGTTGAACTCTGCTTTCCTAAAGATTTGACTGTGTCTGCATATTTCTATAGGTTTATTTTAAAAAAATTCTTATTTCCTTTTTCTTTCCCTCTTCTTCTTTAATAAAACTATTATTATGTGGTTGATTTCAGCTCGATGTTGTGAAGGAATGAGAGATGGTAGTGCTTGCTTCCGTTTTCCATCAGTCAGTGTTGTCTAATTCCACCAAATTTTGATGGAGGGTAGTCCTTGAAGTCTTACACTTTGTACAAACTTAGGGCATGGTTAAGGAGGATGGAGGAGGGAGAGACAAAAATGTTGTACACATGCCAGCCTGTGTTTTTTTTAGCCTGCTGTGTAACCTGTCCGACTGTACGGTGGTCAGCCAATTACTGCATTCATTAAGTCAAACCATGCTTTGTGTGCAGTGCCTCTTGTGGAATCTGTAGTTCAGGGCTATAGGTGAGGATTGTGGAGACTGGAGGTGAAGCTGAGGTTATTGTGGTTGGATGATGAATGCTTGTAGGCGTTACATGGCACATCATAAAAATAATCAGGCCTGGCTGGTGCCTCCAATCATGGCAAAGCTTAGGTTTGAGTCTTGTGTTCCTTTTCTGCTGGAACATCAATGGATTAGCTCAAATCTTACAGTGGGCTATGTAGCTGCGGTTTAGGGATGCTGTTGAAATTGTGTATTCTTTGCATGGTTAGGATACAATAAATAAATTCTGACTTTTTTAGATCTGTGGGGCTTAACATTTTTGTATCAAGACTAAATTAAAAAGAACAAGGACTTGAGTAATGATATTCCACAAACTGAGATATCTTGAAACTGGTGGACAGATTTTTTTTTTTAAATTACATTTTTTTATGTTGGAGAGTCAAAATGCATTTCTGTGAATTCTATAGTTAATGCTAGAAAATATTTTTTCTGTTTCTTTTTTAATACTGACCAGGCTTAATTTTTTTTTCAATGCATCTGTTACCATCTTCTTGGAGATTATTTTGCCAAGGAAGTACCTGCTGGATGTCCTGATGCCCTCTCCTTCCATTTTTTCTGCTGCTGACATCCACTGCTGAGCCTTGAGCCGTGCATTTATTTTAAGAATTTGGTTTTTGTCACAATGTCCTCCCAGCTGACTTGAGTAAAGTGTATCCCAGTAGGAGCCATTAGCTGCTGCATTCTGACATCAGATTTCATAATCTTTCTGCACTTTAATAATACTTTTTTGAAATATGTGGCAATGATAGGGACACCAAAATGGTATCTAGAAATATCTGTTATTTTTTCTATGTAATCACATCACTGGTAATAGAAGAACTCTATAGTCTGCTCTTGCCTGCTTTTAGCCCTACACAATATTTAGCTTCGTTGATGTCTATAAAGCAGTTAAAAAATTTAAGCTTGTATAACCTGCTGCTTTTTTTTTTTTTTTTTTTGTGTGTGTGTTTTGTTTTGGTGAGTGTGCATGAAACTCTGTTGCTCTCACACATATTTTTCTCTTTCAGTTAGTGTGAGCAATTTTCTTTGGAATGGCTTGTGTGTTATTGTTTCTGATTATTTTCTGTTTTTTATTTGGGAGTAGGATCGTAAAGAGAAGAGAAAGCGGAAATTTGCATTAATCTAATGTATTAGATTAGACATTACAGAAATAAATGTTTTAATTTGATTTGACATTAATTTATAAGATACCAATCTTTCCGTGTTGCACTTCTTACACTTTGGTCTGAGGGAGCAAGGCTTCACACTTAGGTAAAAGGGCTGTGTTCTTGAAACAAAAAAAAGTTATTTTGTTCAGTGTTCATGTCCTTTCCACAATACAGGAGAAATAGCTGAGTGGGTAGCAACTAGTTATCCAGCATTCAGACTACGTCAAGGCTTTCCTTCAGCAGAAAGATTACTGGATTGCATTATTGCCTAATCCATTATGCTTAAAGCAGTCTTGACACTTGATTAAGTAATGTGTAAATCTGTTTTCAGAGGTCTGTTCATGCATGGATTTCTTCTTAATCCTTAGTTCAAGCTTCATTTTGGAAACAAGATTTTGGCAGAACTTTCCTGTGGTTAGTTTTAGTAGAATCCTCAGCCCATCTCTAATTCTAAAACATCTATTTGCTACTCAGTGGACAATGTTTGGGAAGAATATCTCCCTCTCACAACCACAACTTTGAGATGTGTTTGCAGTATGGATTTGACTATCTTTATTTTTTCTCATCAGCAATATGAAACTTGCTCTGTTTGGAACTTCTCTAAGCATTGACCAAAAACTCCAGCCGGTCTTGAGGCTCCTGAGGAGATCAGTGCAGATAAAGGCAGTAATGCCAGTAGAATGAAAAAAGGATGGAATCTGTTCACAGTGCACTCAAAGTGTACTTTTGTGGAGCTGTAAGAGCACCCAGGCTGAAGGGACCTTGGGAGGTCCTGAGGTTGCTTGAGGACTGGCCTAGTGAAGTTTCAAGGGTCTCCAGTGGTGGAGAGTCCACAGTCATTTTCAGCAACCTCCTTCAATATTCAGCCACCCTCAAATGAAAACATTTTCTTTAGGACTAACCAGAGGTTCCTATACTTGAGCTTGTCTGTTGCCCCTTGGCTTAGCCCTGGGTACCTTTGAGACAAGCCTGGTTTTCTACATCTTCCTGTTAGCTAGTTGCTGAATTCCTGTCGACAAAAAAGTTTGAGGACCTTTAGTGTTTGAGTCATTAAAGAAGCTATTCTTTATAATACCAGGGACACGCATTAAACGGAAGAAAAAGAATATTTATTTTTAGATTGAGCCTATTTTCTGCTATGGACAGTTTTTTAAATAGTATACCAATTCTAGAAAATATGTTGTTCTCCCAGCAGATGGTGAACATTTTTGAGAACTTGCAGTTATTTAATTTGAGTAGAAAACCTTTAAAAAGACGTCACCAGACACTGTGTAAGGCATGTATTTGGATTACTTCAGTGATATTCTGACCATAATTATGTGGTTGTCCAATTGTCTTGAAGACAAAACTCTGTAGATATATCACATATAAAAGTTTTGATATCTGGCAGACAATGTTTCTGACAGTTATGGTCAATGGTAACAAGGTAATAAAAATTCCTCCTATACTTCCATTTCATATTGCTTGGTGTATTTCCTGGTATAAATATTTTAACAGCTGGAATAAGTTCAAAGGAAATCTTTGTGGTTTTGTTCATAAAGTTTAAGAGGCTTTGTTTTACTGCTTAAGTGGGCATACCTCATTTTCAGTTACTCTTTTTCTTTACAATGTGCAAAAAGTGCCTAACTGAATTAAAGTTTGTCCCCCAATTTTTTCTTCCCTTCTCCCTCAGATTGCAGCCATTCTCAGGAAACGAAAACTTGACTATTATTTGTACAAACTCCTACCTGAGATCTTGCAGTCGACTTCCTTTCTGACAGCAAATGGGACCTTGTATATTGCTTGCTTTTGCATTTTAAGGTTGGTATACTATCCTAAAAATGAAACGTAGTAAAACTATTCTTGTGCAACTTTTCAGTTTGTATAATTATTTGTCTCTTTTTGTAATAGGCTTATTTGTAGTATTTTGAAACAAGAAAAGCTACAGCAATCACCTTGATTTCTGGTTTTACCATTTGAATATGAAAGTTTGCTTTCTAAAAATTACTTTATTCTCATTTTTGTAATCTTCTAAATGAGTAAAAAAATAAAGGAATTCACTTTGCTTCTTTTTCTCTGTTTTATGGATTCCAAATACATTGTTGCAGGAAAATCAAATAGATTCTAGAGGGGAATTAAAAAAGCCTAATGTTTCTTTCCTAGAAATAATAGATGTAATTTGATATTGGTTTCTATTTTCCCGATGCAGAGGCTGTGATAATTTTAAATTATACTGAACTTTATCCAGCCATCCAAGTTTGCACTTTTCCTTATGCTCATAAATAAAGGAAATCCCAGCACAGCCTCTGGGATTCTGTAAGACACAGACTGGCTCTGAAAAATGAGTGTAAAGGGCACCTCTGTTTTCTGTTTCCAGCATATATTTCAAGTAACTACCAGGATAGTTAAAAATGAAAAGTTGCTTTTTATTAATATGATTATGCTTTTATTGTAAAAGATGTTTAGACACGTAAAGCCTACAGTAGCTATGAACATTTGAATGTTAACTTACAGCACACTCCAACAGCCCCTCTGAAATATAAACCTCTTATGCCCTACTTCTAAATCTGTTTAGAGGCATCTAAACTTTCCTTCAAAGCTGAGGGAGAAGGTAGAGAAGAAGAGGAGCTGGCTGAGGAGCCACGGAATGCTCTTCAAGTAAATAATTCTCAAAGTTCAAAGCGAATCTATAAATAATGAGCTCTAAAGAATATGATGTTTTCTAGGAATCTAGGCTGTATTAATATAGATTTATCTTTATTCCTTTGAACTAGAGTGCTCTTCCTTATTCCACCATGTATTTGCCTGTGAATCTGCAGTGCTTTACTCCAGTGCTGTAGTTAAATGTTACTCTCTAAATTAAGCTGTTATGGGTATAAGCTGTATGGTTTTCAGCAGTTCCTCTTACAGAGGATGTTAGCCATCTAACAGATCAGTGACTGTGCCTGTGCTAGTCAGTGAAAGGGTAAGAGATGAGCATCTTACAGGCCAGTTGGCTTGGCATCACTTTCACCTATGTGGGGCACAGCTGTCGAAAGCTGTTCTAACCTTTAGAACAGCATGACCACATGCAGACTGTGTAATAGAAATGCTGCCTAGCCCAGGTGTCCTCCAAGGCTCCTTGAAGCATTGTTTGGGTTGACCTAGGTCAGAACCATGTAAAGGACAATTCCAATGATTAAGTATGACAAGGGACACATGTAAATGCTTACCCTGCCATTCATACAGCTGTGCTGCTCAGTAACCAGCCAGCATCTCGGGAGGTGTATGTGCTTTTTCTCTTGCAAAGAGATGCCTGTGAGGGGTAAGCACCTGCAGCACAATCCTTGCTGACAAAGTCTCTGCACACTTCCCACCACCTGCAATTGCAGGACTTGCAACTAAAAAGTTGTTGGCTAGAGTGCTGATTGAAACTGGTGAACTGAAATCACTAATAGAGGCAAACCAAGTGTTTAAGGCAGCCATGGTAATGGTGCCTGTTGAAGTACGTGAATGTCCAGTTATAGTGAGAATTTTCAGCTTTTCTGTTGAAAATGAAATTCAGAGCCTCACCAATTAAGTGATCAGGATATGCAAGAGCTATTAAATGACATTTTAGAAAACAATGAGTAACATGATTGTTGGAGAAGGAGTACTTTCCAAACTTGTATCCTTTGAAGAATGAATATGTACCTTGTGATGATCTGCTTGGTGCATTTTTCCATGAATTCCCAAGTGCCTTTGACAAGAGTGCTTGCTAGGACTTGTCAGGAAGAAAGGTCTTCTGTCTTCCAGGAATTAGTAAATGATTAGCAAGTAGTTAATATATATGGAACAAAACAGGGCGTAAATAATTGCGTAGTAGAAAGAAGTTGCCACTGAAGTTCCTGTTATGTCCTTTGTTTTGGATATACCTAAGGAATCTGGAAAAGGGGCTGAGCACTAGTATGAAAGATTGTATAAGGTTATTTATAACCTTATTTTTGTAAGAAATCTAAAACTGACTCTCATCCATTTCAGAAAGATCTGTTGATTAAAATAATTTATGAAATTTGATAAAGTGCAAAGTACAAAAACAGCTCTGTCCTTACTCAGGGACAGGCTTTAAACTAGCTGTTGTTTATCAGGAAGGTGTTTGAGGATCATTATGGGCAGGTTCTTTGAACAAGTCACTTGAGCACTTGAATATGGTCAAGGAGCTGAGTGAGTGGTGTTTGGAGAAAAAATGAGCCCACAGCAGGAAGCTGAATGAATACATGACACCTTTACAAACTGACCTCTGTGTGCCTTTTTAAGAGTTTCTCCTAAGATCATAATGTTAAAAAGTCATTCACTTGAAATGTATTTAATATCTTGTATTTAATATACTTGTCTTGCAGCTTGAGCCATATAAGCTTGTTTCTCTCACCTGCTCTTGGGTGGCTGATGGAGGATGGACATGTGAGACTTCAGTCCTTTATTTTTAATTAAATTTGTGTCTTTTTAAATATTTTTTACTGTTTTGATTGAAGTTGTGTTATTCTTTGAATTTACTACTGTATGATCAGTGTACTTCCTTCAGTAGACCCTGAGAGCAAGAGTAATGTTATGTGATTATCTAGGCCAGAGACATTTTAAACCATCAAAGAAATACCAGTACCTCTGTTTCTGTGTAACTGGCCTGAATATTTCTGGGCTTGATATGCAGTCATGGAAAGAGATTGTTTGAGACTGTGAAGATCTACATGTTCTCCATCTGGTTCTAGAAAGTGATGAGATTTGTACAACAGGATATATGCTGCAGTTTTGATATCTGTTTTGGCTTGAAAGGTATATAATAGCAGCAGCAGTAGCTCAGGAGCAGAATTGTCCAGCAAGCCCCATGCAGTTGATTGTTCTTACCCTCCTGGACTTCTAGACCAGAGCAGTCGAGTAAGGGTTTATAGCTGGACATGTTAACTCATATTTATGGTAGTTTCTTTCTTTCAGTTAGGAAAAACTACCAAAACTGAACCTGATGCAAATATTCTCAGGGATGTAAAACTTTAGGCAAGAATGTGGAATTAAAATAATTTCAAGCATTGTTTAATACTCTCATCATTTCACAGGTGGATAAAATTTCAAAAATACTTAAATCCAATGTGAGCAATGACTTAGGCAGTGAGTAGATGTTCTTGTTTTAGGAGAGATTGCCAAGCTAACTTGACTTTTTTTTTAGCTCCTATATTTTGTGTGGTGAATTGGGGTCTATGTACAAGCTGCTCTGTTGGCAGAGCAGTGAGGGTGAGGATCTCTGTTACGGATGTGTGACAGTCCAGCTGGGGGCTGTAATCTCTTCCGCTGGTGAGATCCAGAAGACTGCATCTGTCTGGACTTCAGATGGAAGTGCTGGGTTCCTGTGTTGACAGGCATTGCATCTGTTAAATGAAAGGTGTGATTTTTAGGTTTATGTTTCAATTACATGTAAAAACTCACAAAGACATGGTTCTGTTAGTCTGTCAACTAGAGTAAGTAAGTTTGTCCATGTACAGCTTGTAGATTCAAGAATTAGGTGCATGACCTAAAGAACTCCTAGTTCTTACTCCAATTTCTATCCATAGGGCATGTGAAAATAACATGCAAATAATAACAAAACCTAATTTTCATTTACTTTAAGAGAAGTTTAAGTGTTTCAGTTAGTGACTGTACATTTTTATTTCCACTGGACTTTATTATGTAGAATGTGTTAATGTTGTTTCCAAAATCTTGTCAAACCAAACATGCAAGCATTTGTAAAAGGATTCTAAACCATGCCAAAAGAACAAATTACTGTTTCTTTCCCACAGAAAAGGCATTTGTTCTGTTACTTAACAGGTGTGTCTGGTAAGATGTGTTCATACTTATTAAGATGCTTAAAATGACTTCTCTGAAACCTCATACAGTAATTACTTTCCGAGAGAGTCCTAATAATGAACTTTAGCTCCTGCAGCATTTGGCATTGTCATCCTGAGAAATTATCCTTTTGCAGCCGTGGGAATGAGCAATGTGTGTAATTGCCATTACATCACTTGCTGCTGATACACTGGCTCTCTTTTCACTTACGAACATAAGCTGGCATTGCTCGCTGGTAATGTTATTTTTGCAGAAGTATGAAATGAGGCTGCTCATGCCTTTGACAGCAGGAATGAAAGTGAGCTAATCAGATGGTGTTGATTAATTATCTTTGTTCTCTCTTCTGTGTTGTCAACATGAAATTTTGTCTAAAAAGGTGTTCTCTTCTACTGTGTATGTGTGTTTTGTTTGCATATTTTGTTTGCTGTGTTTTTAGAAGGGTAGACTCCATTGTAATGCTTTGTTTTCTCATTGATAGTGCTTGCCAGCTGAGCAGCATTGATATAATTGAAGTATGGTTATTGTCATGCTACCAAATGTCACAACTCTGACTTTTGTTTGCCTGTGATCAGCCTGAATAAGTTTGAAGGTGCAGGTCTCCTGGACAAACTGAACGTGATGGGTGGCATTGTGTCCAACATACAGTTTTGCTTTCTTCCTTTTATAGTGACCAATTTATAGCAAGATTTTATTAGATATTGCCATTTGTGTAACTTCTTTTTTCAACTATTATTGTTGAAGGAATTTTGATAGTTGAAAATGTGTGGTCTCTGAAAGAAATCCAGATCTAGCTGCCAAAAATGAGAGCTTTCCCAGCTTAATAGGATTGAGAATTTACTGTTGCTTCCACTTGTAGTGTATGGAGTGATTCTTTGGCGTACTGTAAATGTGTATTTTCCTGTTTTTAGCAGCAGTAGATTGTCTGTCTGGAGTGTGGCATGTATTACAATTATTTGATTTGATTTCTGTCTCACCTGACTGCATTGCTACATTCCCAGAGGTAGATCTTCTGAACATCCTACTTGTATTTGGACAAGTAGCAAAGAGATTAGTGGCTATAAGGTCTTTTAGAAGATTTTTCTGTAATTAGGATCTGCAGTTTTTCAAAAATATGTCTTGGAAGACACTGATTTCCTGGAGGAAAAGTAGCCACTTATATGAAATGAATACATTAATGAATTGTTTCAGGTATTTAATGTTTATGAAGCACTTTAGGAACTCCAAGGAGATTTATGAAGCACTTTAGGAACTCTTCTGAGATTTATCCAGCTGTAAAAATACAATGATTAATGTTTATTAGTGAGTACAGATTAATGTAAGAAGACAAAATTAATAAATCATTCATAATTATATAATACAGATAAAATACAGTGTGGTGCATGAATGTTCTGTTTGCATGTAATATGTATGTAAATTATTTTTTCAGGAAGATACTTGGAAAATTCTACTTTTGGTCTCCTGGCTTTGGTGCAGCTTTACCTGCTTCTTACATGGCTATTCTCATTGAAAGGAAAAGCAGGTAGGGTTTGTGTTCATGGATTTTCACCTTAATATAAGAATGTTTCTTGTTTTGGTCATTTGATGATTCATATTGGACAATTCAGTGGGCTTATTTCAGAGTGCTGGAAATATAGTTCATCTGAAATAGTGTCTTTTGCAGCCTTAAATTTAAATCTAGAAAGCTACACTGAAAAACCACTTTACAAACATTCATTTTCACGTTCGTTGTTTGTTTCCCTCTTTAATGTGCAATTGTATTGCTCGGGATTGCCTGATAAAGCTTGGTTGCTTAGGGCATCTTAATGAAGCCATGGTTTTGTTCTTGCTTGTTTTTTTTAAGTATAACTTGAGCAATTTTTGCAATTAGTCACAGAGAGAAAGAATGCTGATGACTTGAGTAAACAATGTGGCATTAGTTAAGATGGAGGAATTAAAGGATGTTGTGGAGAAAACTGTGGGCGAGTTGAAATAATTCAGATTGGATGAAATGTAATGGTACAGAAAGCAAAGCCTTTCACTTAAGAAGAGGTGCTGAAGTTCATTTATCAGAGGTAAGTCCATTATGAAAGCATTAAGAAGGGGAAGAAAGCTCTAAGTAATCCAACGATAGCCTGAAGATGCCATTTGTAATGGGCCCAGGAAGATGGCAGGTGAAATCCTGACTTGTAAGGTTTTATTGTTTGATATTCAGCTGATGTTGATAGCTTCTATAAGCAGTGTCAGCTACAATACTTGCTTAATTTACTATGGAGTGAGATGCTTTAGGCATCTAGTTAGTAAATTTAATTTAAAGAAGAGAAGGTAAGAGAAGGGTAAAGTACAGGATTATTCTTTTTAAAGAGATCATGAAGAAGGTTGTCCTAGGTTACAATGTAAGATGTGCCCAAAGTATGTATTCTATCACCATCTTCAGGAGCTATTGGAACCAGGTGGGGCAGTGTTTCCCTTGCCCCCTCCCTCTGGACTATCTTCTGTTAATGGGCCACCAAGGCCTTGCCCATGACTCACAGGTAACTCCCTCCGGGAGCTCTCTCTGTTTAATGGGCAATCAAGGACCCACTGCAGGACTCATAGAATGAGATCAGCCCATTGTGAGATGCTGCGCCCAGGGGGATGAGCCAAGCATTCCCACCTGGATATAATCTGGGATTTGGGACAGCACAGCAGGCCTTACTCACTGGATTCCCAGAGGACAAGAGTTACCAGTCCTTTCTACAGGATCACTGCTTCAACAAGACCACTTAATCTGGACTGATACCACCACCCTAACTAACAGGTTGTCAGATTGTATTCTGACTCTGTCAGTGGTCTTTTGTGCTATTGCTTTTATTTTATTTTACTTTTTTTTTTTCTTTCTTCTCCCTCTCCTAATAAATTATATTTCTGACTTGAAGTCTCTCACTGGTTTTGCTTTCAAACCAGCACAGAGGTACTAGAGGTGGTGTGAATGCACTTTTGGTTACTGTGAATGTCTGGAAATTCCTTAAGCAGCCATTTAAAAATAATGGCAAATATGTATCATTATGTTTTTGACTCACTGTCAGGCCCGATTCCTGTACTTCAGCTGTGGAGTAAGCAAATCCCATACCAAGTTTTATGTATGTCAAAGTTCTGTCCTTTTAAATGAATGCATTAGCCATAGTTTTTTAAGATTTGGGATGTGTAAGAGTTTCTGGAAATATGGGAGCACTTCTAAATCACTTTTTTAAATGTAACTATAGAGAAAATAATTGTAACCAAGTTACCAAAGAAATTAATAGTAATTTTCATGTTCTCTCTAGCTGACTGATTGTCATCTTTGTGTAATTACTTTTGAAGAGGTTAGATACATTTTAGTTGAACTTTGTTTAGTTACTTAGACTCCAGCACTGCTGTTGGCATCAGAGTATCATTTTGGGGTGAGAGCAAATGCATTTTCTGTCTTTGGTCAGTGATAAGTCTGGCTAAACTTTTGGTACAGACTTGTTACAATGTGAGGCTTTTCTTTCTGTGCAGACTTCTAGTATTTCTAGATAACATTAAAGAGGAAAAAATCAGACTGGTTGTCAATCTGTGACCTTGTAGCTTTCAGAATATTTGTGAGTGGAGAGGTGAAACTGCTTATGAGCCCAAAGCTGTACAAGGTCTTGATATAACAGCAAAACATCTATCAGAAAGTTGCAAAGCTACATTTCTTAAGAGTAACAAAAGGAGTAGACAAATTTCATATTAAATAGATTTTTCTAGACTTTGTGGCAATGTATGAAAGCTGACACGTTAAGAGGTTCTATTAGCATCTGAAATTTAAAAGAAGTGGAAGCTGAAATAGAGGTATGTGGAAATGACAAAAGTAGGTTGGTACGGCATGTATGCAATGAATGATGCTGGAATACTTAATTCCTGTTGTGTTATTCCCCTTTCTGTCAGAATCCATGTATGACTTAAGGTATTTTGCCTAAAAATTCACATTATGTTGGATCAATTAAAGGAAATAAGGAAATGTTGCTATTGCAGTATAACACATGGATGAAAACATGGGGTCATCATTCTTAACGAAAAAAATCATTAATGGATGTCAGAAGGTATTTGAAAGCTATGGGTTTTTTTAAATACAAAGTCGTTTGGTATGTTCTCAGATGGCAACTATGTACAGTGTGCAAAATCCTGCTGCTGACAGTGAAATACTGCTTTCTGATTTCACATCTGTTTGCCTGCTAGCTTCTGTTACAGGCAAAGTCAAATTTTAATAGACTCTCAGTCCCTTAGGAAACTGATGTTTCACATGGAGACGCAGGGGCATTTTCAGTTATCTGCTGAGCAGCTTAGAACAAATTGTAGTGAAAAATCAGGGAAGTGGGAAAAAGTCCTGATTTGAGTTCATAAACTTATCTCTAGCCCTTCAAATTGCTACTAGCAGCTGGCAGCAACATTGAACTTAATCACTTAATCTCTTCCCAAGTGGATACCCTATTTTAAGTACCTCACTGGCATTTGCTTACACAGTGTCCCTGTCAGTCCTGAACTTGGGAACAGCAGACTTATAAATCATATTTTCTTCCAAGTGTTACTGTTCATGTGTGCCAGCCATGTAGTGTGTAATTCATATGTAAGAATAGGAAAAAAAGATTGATAGCTTGGCTAGGTACACTGTAATCCTGAGGAGGAACATGTTTTCTAATGTGTTCCAGAATTAGTTTGATTGTAGTTTGTATCTGTGCAATATATAGTTACAGATTTGCAGGACACTGGCAATGAGGAGGGGAGGTGACATTGCGTAGAAACATCAAACAGATTCAGGAAATGCTCTGCACTATATTATGCTCCTACAGGTCTATAAAGATATAAATGGCACATTAATGTGTCTGTGTGTGTTCTATTTGGTGGCCATAAAATATAGTTGTCCTGTCTATGAAAAGTAGTTTATCAAGATCTGTGGAAAAGGACAAGGGATAAAAACACTTCTTAACTTTCCTGTATCCATAAATGTTTTGTGAGATTTTCGGAAGAATTACGTTATTAAGTAATGATTTGATAAAAATTATTTCTTAGATAAGAATTGGATGTGGATACATAAACATGGAGATTAGGAATCTGCACATTGCAAACATATATTCTATGTCTTTTGTGCCTTACTCCAGTAGGAGGAAGTCAGAATTTTTTCTTTTTTTCTGGTGCTCTCAAGCTTTACGGATTGCCTGTTAGGGTTAGGAGGAAGCATTTTTGCTGGCTCTAGTTTGTTGTAATTGTGAATATTTTAGTCATTCTTTATATTGTCATAATAGCTGTGGCTATATAAAATAAGTAAACAAGCTTCTAATAGGTGCAGTTGCATGATTATACTTATTATACTGTTCTTTGCAGTTTCACCTGTTTTACATCTTCTGTTAAAGAAAAATGTGCAATTGTTTTGTCACAGAATTCAGTTTTGTAGTGTTAGACATGAAAAGCTGTGTTAATGTCTCCTCAGAGGTAGAGGTGACTCAGTTCCATTAATTTCATTGAGCTTCCTTAGGAAATCATTGCATTCTTTTTATTAATCTTTGTATGGAGTTGTTTAACCATACAATCCTTGTGTTCTTTCCAATTGGTGATAAGAAGAAATTTTATTTATAATTTTTAAAAAGAGTATTTTTCTTGTAAGTTTTGGCTTCTGTTTGTAATTCCAAGTTACAGTCTGCTGTCATTTCTTTCAACATTTATTAAATGCTATCACCAAGAATTGAACGTAAGGTAAGGAGAAGATATCTCGCTTGGATTGAAAGACACGGCAGCGCCTTTTTCTAGAAGTATCGAAAATATTAGAAAGCAAGGAAGTAACTGAATATACTTGTTAAAATTACTGTGAATCAAGCTGCTGAAATGGGATTTGAGACTTGGCTGAAGCCAGCCTGTTACTGAAAGTTTGATTGGATCAGTTGTACCTTGCAGACTTCTAAGACAGAAATCTCATAGCTTGGTGGAGAGCCTGTATTTAAGACCTCTGTGATTACTTTCTTGGAAAAAAGCGTTCTCTTAAGTGTTATGTAAATGTGCTGATATTTCAAAACCATTTAAGTTGTGTTGTGCTAGTAGCCTAATGGCAAACTTCATTTTATTGGACTTTTGCTCAAGAAATCATGTATTAATGAATTTCAAGAACTATAAAGCTTTAAGAGGGGATACAATTCCAGTTATAATGAAATTAATTGTCTTGCTGCCTGGCTGTTTTGTTTTTTTCCCCCCAGCCTTTTGTAACTAATTAAGCCAGAGAAACTTTAACTGTAGCCACCTAAACTTTCTGTGGCTTTTGTGAAGGGACACTTCTGGGGTTGCCCCTGCTCCCCCCTTAGGCTGCATTAATGTTTACATTCTGGCTGTTAACATTATAGCGGCGCCTGTCTCGGCGCTACAGCTACAGCTCTGTCACTGATGGTATTATAAAACTTGAGATTTAGGGCTTTTATAATTTGGTTGTAAAATCTTGCTCTGGGCAACTATTTGTAATACGTTTTTAGTTGAAAACTTCGGGTGTTTTTCATAAAAAAAATCAGCATACTGCATTCTTAGAAAAATATTTAAAGTGAATGAATTTAAAAAGTAAAGCAGTGCAAGTGTATGTTATAGAGGACATCCGTATATACAGAGATATATTTAGTGTTCTTGGAAACAAAAGTATTACTGTGCATTGCTTGGAAAAGTGACAGAAACATTTGTGTAAGAACAATGTGGAATTTTTACACTGTATGTTTGTTCTGATGCAACATTCAGTGCTGTTAAGATTATTTGCTTGCCATAAATGCCATTAGTCTAAACACATTATAAAGGAGGAATATGGCAGAACAATAATGGTAAAAACTATGCACTGCAAAGAAATACATGAATTTTGTAACTTTGTAACATTCAAATAAAAATTTGTTGGTATCTATTTCTCTATAGTAGTATAGTATATTTAGACTTGGGGTGACAATCTCCTTTCTCAAAAATGTTTTGTGGTTATTCAGTTTGACATATTTTAGGGAAACATAAATCACCGTTTTGGTGGGGTGAGTAATGAAAAGAAGTGAACAAACTCTTAACACAGCAAGTGTTTTTGCAAGCTTTAGTCGTACTTGCTACAGGTAAGAAATTGAGAAAGCAAGCTATGTTAAGGGGTGATTTTTTGCATATTTTTTGCATTGTAGTGAAAAAAACTCTCATGTTTGGATCACTGAACATGAGTATTTTGTGGTGTAATCTAGTAAGGAGAGCTAGCAGGGAAACAAACTTTTTGGAATTGTACTCTTCTAGAGTGATTATTGCTGTGGAATATGGAGCCAGGTTGTAGAAATTACTGGAAAAGCTTTCTTTTTCCAAACCGAAATATGTTAAATTCCATTGTACTTCAGCAACTGCCTTGGTGAGAGCCAGTTTGAGGATTTATGTTTTTATAGTAACAGTGTATAAACATTTGAACATGTTTTGCTGCATACTTTGAGGGATGCTACTGTGCTGTAGTTATAGAACCATCTCATAAAATGTTTTGATTGGAAGGAACCTAAAAGCTTGTCTCGTTCCAACAACTCTGCCATGGACAGGGACACCTTGCACAAAACCTGACTGCTTTAACAGTTATCAGAAGAGGCAAAAACTGATCATTCAAGGCTGGGAGTGCAGAAGTCAATCTGGAAGATGCTGTGATGGTGGCAATATTGTAAATGGCAGGTAGCTCAGGATAGGTAGCTCTTGGGAGTATTTTTCATGGAAAAACCTGTGATAGACTAGCATTTTACACTGGAAGAATGGATGCTCTCTAAGGTATATCCTTGGCAGTCAACTTTGTTGATATATTCAGAGAGTTTTCTATTTGTCATACTATTGTTGCATCTTGTGTTAATCCAAAAAAAGTCTTAAACTAGATTTCATCCACCTGAGATGGCAAAAGTTTGGCAAGGTGAATTCTGTACTTGTGAACAGATCAAGGTTTATTGGGAATCAGTGACTACAGTTCCATACATGTATAGTCAGTCATTCCAGGTTATAAACTATTCAGGATTCTGAAAAACTCTACTGTTTCTGCATAAGTATTCAGCAACCATGTTTAGCATTCAGGCTGTGGCATTTGAATGCTGGAAAAATTTGGTTCAGCTTTCTTGTGTCGTAACTGAAGTCTTGCACAAGATGAAGAGCAGGAGAGCAGCTACAGCTTTAGAGTTGACAGTCCATTTTCTAGGATAACACAGGCAGACAGGGAAGAATATTGGAAGATCCCGTGTGAAATATATATCTGTAATTCTGGTGATGCTGCAGAATACATTGCAGCATCTGGATGAGTCTGTAGAGACTGCATTTATTTTCTCTCTGTGTTAAAGTCAGGGCTGATCATGCAGACTATTTGGTTGCAATTGCTTAGTGGTCTCCAGATCTCTGAGTTTCAGAAGGATTTACCAGCTTAGGCAGAACACCAGCCATGTGGCTGCTTCATGAATGTAAAGACATCTTGGGCAGCACCCATTAAACTCTGGCCTGCTCTATCAGTGCATGTGAGGCCAGCCTGGGTGAACAAAGGGCAGTGCTAAGGTCAAGTAGCAAGCTGTGATAGATCCCAGGTGACTGTGCAGATACCTTCCTCTCTTCCTGCATGGCTCCATGAGTAACTGAGACTTGATTGTAGTTAAAGTTTTAATTTTTAAAAACTATTTCAAGAACCCCTTTTGGCAAATCTGTTTCTGGAATGTTCACATTGTAGGCTGAAAACTTAGTCATCTGCATAGTAGTATAATTTTGTGTTCTGTTTTCCATCATTAACCATAAAAAACCCCACCAAAATTTGTAAAACTTACAGTTCTGTTGAAATGCTGACAGATAAAATGTCAAAATTCAGACTGCTGCTGGACTATTCTGTGAGTCTGACTTGGATTCAAATGGCACAAACAGTGGGTTAATTACTTTGTCCTGTCTGCTCAGCACTAGCATCCAGGACACACTCATCTGGACTTCCTTGCCTTAAGCAAACACTTAATACATCTTCTGTGTCTGAATGCTTTTGTATAACATGTAGCTCCCAAAGGGAGAATAATAAATACTCTGCTAGTATAGAATAAACTTCAGATGCTGCTTAGGTGAGCTGGCTTGAGTGCTGACATTTACCTGGCGAAATAACATCCATGCCTAGCATGCCTCTAGTGCAGTGGCTGGAAGTCTTGGAGGGAGCTTTTTGGTGCTGTGTTCCTCAGGTCTGCTTGTAGGATATTGTTTCTAGATACTGTAGATGAGATGAGCTTAATATTTGTTTCCATGTGAGCTACACCTACAAACCCTCTGTAAAAGAAGTGACTTTTCTGGAGCGTCATTGTTCCCAAGGAACTAAGATCATTGTTAGCTCCTGCAGCAGGAAAAATGTGAAGGTAGAGACTTAGAATGGTAATGATCTTCTACATGTAATCATGCAAAGCCTTTCTGTGGCAAAGATTACAGCAGTATTCTTAGGTCAAACATCTTACTTCCCCTTCCTGCCCTCTCCCCTCCACATCCTGGGACAGAAAATGGCATGTTTTTATTTCCTTTGGTGAGGAAATAAAACACTGTATGTTGTAGTGTTCCTTGTAATCTGATGACCTCCACTCCAAACTGAATCTTTTTTGATAAAGTAAGTGTATGCTATTAAAACCTTCTCCTAAGGACATTCTGTCTAAGAAGCAGGAACAAACTGTGTCCATGGTATTAAAGGCAAGCATTAAACAGGTCTCATGAATTTGGGCCAGTATCTGTCATTGCAATCCAGACTGCTCCAGCTTTGGTGAAAGACTGAAACAGTGTGGACTCTCTGGTAGTACAGCATAATTTGGTCTATGTGAAGGAATTTACATGGGCTCCATCTTGCTGCTTCAGTGCTATATTTTTCCTTTTAAGCTGTTCATTGTCTGTTATTCATTCCTCGTGAGCAACGGACTGAGGAACGAGAAAAAGTGTTCTAATATCAACCGTTGGCGATTTGGATGTTTGAGCTTAATGCCAGAAAATAATAGGTTCAAACTGGACTTGGCAATAGCTTATTTTTGTCTTTGGTAGGTGAAATGTCTCATTAATGTCTGTCTGTAGTATCTGGCACAGTTCGTCATCCAGTACTGATGTCCTGCCAGAAACTGGCTTCTCAGTCAATAGGGATGTGTTGAAATGACACTCAGTCAAACTTTCAGTGTGGTTTGCCTGCTTTTCTAGAGAAGGTTCACACTGATTTCTGAAACTGCTGTTCCTTGGGACCTCTTGTGGGACCCCCATTACGGATGTAGGCACACTCTTAATAGCATTCATCTGTCTCTGAGTGAGTAAATTAATAGTTTGTAACTGTATTTAAAGCCTGTTTTTAAAATGACTTAATAGGCTGTCATTAGAGGGTCCAAAGGGGAGGAAATAAAGCAAAAGTCACTGTGTGTTGACAAGTCTAACTCCATACACACTTCCCTTGGAAGTGCTAGTCTGCTGTTGCTGAATACAAGGCCATTTAGAAGATAGTCACACCATGTGAAAAGTTGGGATAGTTCCTTGTTTAAGTTTAATTGATTTGTCAAATTATTATTTTTGTTTTTACAAATTCCTCCAGGTACTTTGTAAATAGTGTAATCCAATCACAAATGTAACATTAAAACATTATGAGACTAAAGAGAAAGTCAGTTCTAAACATGCAAACACTACAGTGCTATTAGTGTGACAGATTAGAAAAACAGTATTAGGCTGCTTAAGTCTTTTGAAATAGATAAAATAACTGATATTTGGGTAGCTTATCAAAAAGCTTGTTGTGGAACGGGCTATCTCAAACTAGGCACAGAAAAGGAATTGGAAAGGGAAGGTCACGCATTCCATGGGACTTCTCGGGAAGCCTCTGGAGCTGCTTCTTGCTGAGCTGCTGTGAGCTGGGTTTGGACTATGCAGGAAGAGTGTGGTTGAAGGGCTCTTGAGAAGGGGTAGACAGTAGAGGTTGAGAAGAATAGGTCAAATACTGGATAATTTTCAGCTAGTATTGAGACAGCCCCAAGCTGTCAACTGTGACCTTATATGACAAATTTTTTCTCCTTCCTGCCTTCTCACTCTCAAAATACCCTGAGTATATGTCCAAGGCCAGGAATCCTGGACATGTTTTCAACTCTGAATTTTTTCCATGCCCTGTCCTGCTCTTCCTAATTTTTATTAACTGTTCTGTCCATAGTGTCTTATTTTGCTTTGGAGTGGTAGTGATTGCCAACAGAATACATTAACAATGACCTGCTGCTGCTGAGAGTCTCCAAAGCAGTTTTGTTCAGAAGTATTTGCTTTTGTGCCCTATGCTCATACCTTCCAGACAGAGTGGCCAAGCAGCCCATGCCCAGAAAGAACTGAGTGTTTTCTTTGTGATTGAGCTGATTAAAAACAGCTCGGTGTTACTATCAACAGTCCAAAGAAATTGTTATTTGGGGCCTTACTTAACACTAGATAGACCTTCTGTACCAAGAATGTGAATAATTTAAAAAATCCCCAAATCCTTCATTTCTTTTCCCGAGGTTTGATTAATTTGTTTTTCTTCTGTTATCTCCCAGTCAGTCATTCTGTAATACTAATAAGCTTTCTGGAATCTTTTTATCTCTTCACAGAATCTTGTGAGGTTAAATCACACTTTAATTAAGAGGTTTTTTCCCCTCTGTAGGTCAGCGTTTGTTTTTGCTCTGTAGATACCATAGAGAAACTGGGAGAGAAGGAAGAGGGAGGGAATGTTGAAAGAAAATCTGTATAAAATAGAGCATAAAGGAGTTGAAAAAAATTGAACTATAGATGTTATCTTGTGCTGCACTATCTGGAAACTCTGTAAGAATTATTGGTACTAATTTAACTGGAATGTATTACTGTAGATATTTTTTTTTTTTGGCTTCTCTCCCTTTCCAGTTTTCTCATACCCTTTCTTTGGCGTGTGTTCAAATCATAGAACATGTTGAGTTTATTTTATTTTCCTTTTAAGAACAACAAATTCTGAGTATTTGCATAAAACCATTTTGCTTAACATGTAATGTGCTCCAAGCAAGAATTACTGATTTGCAGTTTTGACCAATTTCAATTTCTCCAGCTTGCAAAGTGTCCATTTCCTACTTTAAACAACCCAAAATATTGAAATAGGAAATTCCTTTAAAGAAACAGTGGGTCATGAGTCCTTAAACTGTATATTTTTGAGATGAAGTTCTGAACATTATTTTTGTGTGAAAGACTTGCCTACTGGTCTTTACTAAGCTAAAAAGTTACCATGTTCTTTTTTGAAAACTCACTGCTTAGGTCTGTTTTCATAATTTTCGGCATTATTTTGAAAGCTTGTCTGTTCCTGCTGATTTTAAGTGAACTTTTGCACCAGGACTTCTCTGCTGACCTCCAGCTGTCAGTAGGAAATTGGTGGGTGTGAGAGATTAACGATACCCTAAACATAATCTGTAGTGCTTGTGTTATTACAGGGATGCAATCACAGCTCCACATCTATGCTGGGTTTGCTTGTGGTGTCAAGCTGCTGTAAAGCAGAGAGAACCCTGCCTCTTACCTCTTCATTTTAACTTCTTTCATTTCAGGGAAACCTGTGATTTGTGTGTTTGATTTAATTCCACAGGTTATAAAGTGGTGTTTTACAGTGAGGGGGGAGGGATTGAAGCTGACGGGAGGAATTCTTCCTGTTTTTGCAGACCATGAATCCTGTCTGGGGAGCCATTACAAACTATTATGTTAGCTTCTTAGTTTATGTTCAGAAATTAAAGTCAAGTTAACTCTTTCTGAATCTTTCTTTTTTTTTTTCTTCTTCTATATTCAAAGAGGACAAAAGTTCTCAAGTTTTGCCAGTTACTAAAATATATGTAGGTAATTATTATATATGTATTTATATATATAGATATATATGAAAGTATTTACTACTAAAAATTGCTGTTGAGCTGTAAAAAGTCAGTACAACAAAGGTTTTATGCTCTTTACCTTTTTTTAACATTCCACTCCATATTTGCCTTTAAATCCAGAGATTCTTATAAAAGTAGTATTATTTGTGATTTCTTAGACTAGTAAAAAATAAAAAATTAGTTAAAATACAGTGATTAATGTCAGAATATGCAACAGATTCAATGAACAGTGACATTCATATAAAATTCGGGTTTGATTTTGTAGGAAACTTAATACAATGAATTTATGGAAAATGGTTCAAATGTAATGTATAGTTCAGATTTTGATGTATAGGTCACAAGGGAAGGTGAATTTGACTCTAGTACCTGCTTCTTCTTGGGTCAAGTCTTGTTGGTTGGACAACACTAAGAGTTTGGAAAAGCATATATCAGGAATTTGAAGTTTTGGATTGGGGGTGAAGTTAGAAAGCTTTATAGCAAAGCTAAAACTGCTCTTGTCTTAGCAGTGAGTTGGATATTTTTATTTTGTGGGTATTTGCCCCACCAGATCTTTAAATTTGCTGTGTATGTGGAGAAACATAACCCATCAATTAGATGTTTAATCAGAGAACCTGCTCTCTTAATTGCATGCATAAAGATTTTTAACATGCTGCTATATCCATCTTCAGGCTCCTTCTATCCCCCTGTGCTGCTGGCTGCTGCTGTGTGCTGGGTCACGGCTGCTGTTGCAGGGAGGGGTCTGGGTGTACCTGCCCTGGTGTGTCCCTAACCCTGGGGGTGAATTTAGGGGCTCCCTCTTACAGCTCACACTTAGGGCTGTTCTCACTGAAGGACGTGTCTGTTCAGTCACGTTGTGTTAAATCTGTACACAGTGGTAGTCTTCTTGCTGTAGTTATTTCCTGTTATTTCTGACTTGCTAACTTATTTCCCCTTTGGTTTTGAGCAAGGCAAAAAAAAAAAGTGATCATAAAAAACACAATACTGGTAAAAAAGAGCAGCTACAGTAGTTCAAATAAGTTTAAATAATTGCAGTGAATGTTTAAATTTCAGGATGTGTGCTGGGAAAGGTTTGTGGTTAAACTGAAACAAGGTACAAGAGAAAAATATTCTTTAAAATTCATATCACCAAAAACAGTTTTTGATGAGGAAGTTCTAGGAACTGGAGTGCTGCTATTAGACACAAAAGATGGGCAGGGCAAGGCAAAATGTATGAAAGAAAGATATATTTAGAAGGAAGAATGAATATTGAGAAAGATACAGCTTAAAAATGACAGGTCCTACCTCTCTTCTGTGGCTGTTTGGAGAAAGAGAAAGTCTTTGCTTTCTTTGAGGGCTGCTGTGGTTTCAATAATTAATTTATGGTAGAATTTCCATGAGCCTAAGTACTTTCTAAGCATTCGTCCCACCTTCAGGCAAGGTTGGTTGGTTGGGGTTTTTCTGTGTGTGTGTGCTGATGGTGCTGTTGTGTGGTTTTTTGTTGTGGTTTTTTTTTCTTTTTTTTTTTTCTTTTTCTTTTTCTTTTTTGTTTTTTAGCTTAACAGCAACTCAGTATTTAAGGGAAATCATAAATAAATTGAAGGAAAACCATAAATGAGAGAGAACTGGCAATGCATTTTGTAGGAAAAAACAATCTTGATTGTATTTAAAGATTGGTATTTTGTATGATTTGCTGTTATATGAAGCAAAAGCTTATGCTGCTTGTGAAAATAGAGTTATTTTTTGAATTTTATAGGCCATCAAGCTGAGCAAGAAAACATTCTTCAGCAAAGTGTTCCACAAACAATATGTTGGCATGCAGATTTGGACAGTTGTTGCTTCTACTGGCACGAATAGGATTTTTTACTCACGTGTAAGGGGAATTGGACTTTGTCCTCAATCAAATAAGTTTTCAGGAGTTTACAGCACTTACAAGAAGATATAAATACCTTGCTCACAGGCAAATGCAAGTTCTTAGAGCAGCACTCAGTGATTTCTTTGACTTCAAAATACTTTTGATTAAACAAAGGATAGGAAAACTTTAATCTGTTTTATATTTCCTATATTTTCATTTGAAGTCCTGAGGATGAATTTTGAAAAACTGGGACAGTTTCAGCAAAGAGCTATAAGTATGATTAAAAACTTTGGGCACATGGTGGAAAAACTGAAGGAGTTCAGTTCTTGTTTAAGAAATGGTATGAGGGGGACTTGGTTGGAGGGGGTAGTGTTACAGGGGAGGTAAAGATGGAACTGTTTTCAGAGACCAGACTAATTCTTGTCTTGGGTTGCAAATTGTAAAGATAAGTACCCATAAAATAACATATCAATGGTTGTGGTGATTGGAAATACTTAAAAGACAAATTCAATTTTTTTAAGTAAGTGGCTAATTCATTAAAGGAGAGTTTGTGTTTTGTATTCATTAGGAAGACAGATTGTTTATCACTGTAATATTTTCTGATTTTATAATCTTTGAAAAAAATTATTGATGATATTTTGAAGTTGTTTTCTACCTTTTTTCTGTAGAATAATAGAATAGAATCAGGTAAGTCTTAGGAATTCAGCTAGTGCAGCTTCCTACTTGGAGCAGGGCTGGCACTGAATTCTGTTCAGCTTGCTTGGGGATTTGTCTGATCAGCCTTGCAAAGCCCTGGGGATGGAGGTCCAGCAGCCCCTCTGAGTCCCTGTTCCAGTGCTCTCCTGTCTTGCTGGAGAAAATGCTGTTTCCTTGGGTCAGGTCAGAGTCTGCCCAGCGGTGCTGCTGCTGCTCCATGCCAGCTGCTCCATGCCTGCTTGTTCTGGGGGCCACAACCAGGCACGGGACTCTGTGCTGTAGTGACTGCCAAGTAAATGGGATTAATCATTTCCCTTGACCTCCTACCTAAACTTCTGTAATACAGCCCAGTACACTGCTAGGTTTCCTTGTTATTTTTATCCTGTAGCTTTTTGGGGTTTTTAGCAGTTATTTCAGACTCTTTCCTCTGGGCAACGCAAGAACAAAAATATGCGGTTCTCTGTTGAGGTTTATAGGCCATAGTTTAAGAGGTATTGCTGTTATAATTTGGTCTGAATGTTACCAAGTTATCAAAAAAAGCAAATTTTATCGAGTTAAGCTTCTTGTAGAGGAAGGTATAAATGAACAAGAGAAATATCTTCTAGAAGCCTGTAGTCTGTTGTAATTTAAACATTATATGTGGAAAATGCAAGATTGGAATTATTCAACTGTAGGTAATGTGACCTGTGTTGGATAACTAAACTCTGAGACCTTGCCTACTCAGTTCTCTATAAGCATGTTAGAAAATTCATTTAAAAGTGTGAATTAGGAAGAAAAAGGAGGAGAAACAGAGTGAAAAGTATACTAAAGAGTACTGCTCTTCGAGACTTGAATTTAAGAGCAATTAAAATGTGATTACTTTCATGCAAACCTCCTTTTCTGGGTGAAGGAGACCTGTCTTGTTAACACTTTTTAGCAAAATTTTTTTTTTGGTTCTTTAATTTAATACAAGAAACTGGTAGGGTGGACCTTGGTTTGCTGTTCATGAATGCTAAGGTTACCCTTAGCTCATGTTTTCCTTCCTGAGTTAAAGGTCACAGATGTCATTGGAAACAGAGCTGGGTGTGGGAGAGACTCAATTGAAGAAGTGACTGGGAGTGAGTGGGAAACCACAATGAAGATATTTGTGAAAGCAGGCTTTGGAGAAAATGGCCTAAGCCAGAAACCATGGAGGAGGAGCGGGCAGTAGGGATCTGTGTGTATCTGCATGGGCTTTCCCGTAGTGACCTTGCCAGACTGTCACTGCTGTAGCCACCTGCTGATGCTGGTGTTGCCAAGATTAGCATTCAGCACTGGTTCATGGACTTTAGGAGTGAAATGTAAACTGTTTATTAGTATCTTTAAACCTTCACAAAGCATGTGGTTAGACATGGCTGAATAATTATTTTTATTGTTTAATAATTTCCTGCTCTCCTAATACCATTTCCCAATTATATTCTCCCCCTATTTACCAGCTGCAGTTTTAAAACAGTCCTTGGGTTGTACCAGTGACCCTTTTACTTGGCCTACCTCCATCTTTCTGTCCTGTTTTCCGTCAGCTGTCATTGCTACAAAATAGTGCAACATTTTCTGAACTTCCAACTGCTTTTTAACAGCTGAGTTCAGGTTTGGGTTAGGCGTACTGGATCACATTTGCACAGCGCCAGGAAGAATGCCCATTCCCCCTCCTCTTTTTTTCCCTTTTCCCTGGAAACATGAGGCTATTTATTTTTGAAACAGTCACAGAATTAATTTGGAGGAAGAAAACTCTTTCTGCTTGGAGTTAGCTGGGGCCTCACAGACAGGCTTGTTGCAGGCAGTTGGAGATGACGTCACCTAACAACTTGCTGTGTTTTCTGTTCCGGAAGTTACTTCCTTGCACAAATTTATTGTCTGCACATTTTGTCTCCTCCCAGCCACCTACTTCTCACATTGGTCTTGCTGCAGCTGCAGTGCAGCTTCTGATTTCTTTCCTTCCTCTTCTCTAGCACCTTTTCCTTTCTTTGTCTTTGTGGTTGGTGAATTCCATTTTACCCCCAAAGGAACTACAATAGAAACTAAATTAAAAGTCATTTAGTTCTTAGTTTGTTAGTGTTTTAAAAAAGACTAAATAAATTTCAGTAGGAGGCTAAAAAACCCTGCCTGCAAGACAGAGAGACTGCAGGGGAGAATCCACCAAATAAGTTAGGAGCACATAACAACGATCATCCTGCTTTGTGCCCACTGTAGATACTACAGTTGTGAATACACAGAGTATACTCTGAAAGCTGCATCTGTCACTCAGTTGCTGATTGAGTCTTCTCTCAGGTGTGTTGCTGCAGAGTGTTTTTGATGTTCTGATGTTTTCCAGAATACTCAAAGTGGATTGAGTTACCAGGTTAGCTCTTATGGGTAGGTTTATTTCTGTGTTTCCAAATGACTGAGTATTTGGATGTATATCATAAATTTTTAATGCTATTGCAGGGGTAAAAGAAAATCTAAGAAACATGAAATATCCAGTATTTTTTTCTTGAGAACCAATTAATATAAGATTTACTGTACACAGAACTGTATTAGCTGGCAGTTTGCTACTCAGAAGGGTTGTGGCACCAATTGTTTTATCACTTGAGCTAGTCAACTGAAAGACTGGGTGAATGCTTGCAGACCAGCCCGAGAGTTGGATTTATCTATTGCATCAGAGGAATTTTTACCCCTTGCTGTTCAGAAATGTCATACAGTATTTTTGTGCTTTATTGAAAGTTGTAGGGGCTACTTTGCTTAACTACTCATGGACCCTATTCCCTACCTTTGTCTTCGTTTTTTCTTGTATGCCTCGTCCTCAGCAAATCTTTAGATTCAGGCTTTTTTTCCTTCGGTTTCCATGCTAGAATCTTGTTTCTGCTATCTGGCACAGGGTGTTACTGGGTAGAGAAGGTATACAGAGAGCAGATTTGTAATTCTGTGGTGTTTTTTTTCTTTTAACAAACAAACAAAAAGCCATGAAACAAACTGATTTTGCTAGTTAAAGTTTTGAACTTAAGCTAAATTTGAATCTTCTCTGTGAGTAGAGAGCAACTTGCACAAGTCAGTATGCTGCATTATTGCTTTCCACAAATTCAGTTTGATGGGGAAGCAGTAAAACTTTTAAGTGGAATGGATCCCTGTAGCTTAGATGGTTGCTATGAAAAACCTTGATCTGGATGCATAACTTGACAAAACTATGGACATGTAAACATGGGGGTTAGAAAATACTGAATGAACATTTTGGATGAATCAAGCTTGGGAACTGTGCAATAGGGATTTCTTTATTTCCTGCTATCTGTGCTTTTGTTTTGTTCACTTCTTCAGCTGGGCTGATAGCAAGAAGTGTTCTGTTAACACACAGCTCTCTTAAGCACTCTATGAATGCTTGGAAATTTAAAATGTCATGACAAAATGGAACATACAAGCCTGGGTTAGACCTTCTGTTACATATTACCTTCTGTAGCAGCAATATTAAAAAAAAAAATCCTAAATGACGTGAAGGCAAATATGGATTCAGGTTATAAAGTCACTTGCATGTTGAGAAACTTTATTAGTTGAATGTGTGGTGCCTTCACAAAAATCTTCAGGTTTTTTTGTGTAAGACCAATGAGGACAACAAGAAAAATCACAACTACTACAAGGCTGATTGTAGACTCAAAAAGATAAGAACACGAGTCCGGTAAGAAATACTGAAACTGAGTGTTCCAACCTTTGGCCACAGTTTCTAATAAAATCTTTGCAGAAGAGTAGGAGTAACTGAGGGCAAAGCAAACCTGCAGGGGTAATGTCTTCCAGTTTCTCAAGGGTGATGGTGACTTGTGACTGTTGTATAGAAAATAATTTTCATTTCATCTGGACCCTACAGTGCAGTCAGTTGGTGGAGCAGCTCTCGTTTATATAGTCAAATTCAGTTTTCTTCTTGTGCTGCAATAGAATCAACAAAAATGTGGGAACTTGAGCCCACGTTGATATTTTTCCTAAAGAGCAGTGTGAGCTGTGGGCTGAGACACAGGGACAGATCAAAAACTTCAAGTGGAAAAATAAAAACATAGATAAAGGTTAGAAGAGAAGATTGTGGCCACTGTTCCAAGGCACTGTCGGCACTGTGACTTAAAACTGGCTTGAGCCAAGATTTGTGCATCCATCTCCATAGAAAACTTCTCCTGATATTGTAGGCAGAAAGGCCTCGAGTTACATAGAACCAGTCACAAAACAGAAGTTAACACACAAGCATATTTTGCTGAAAATTCACAATTTAACTTAGGTCACTGTTTGCATGCTTATGTTACTGGTTTTTATGTAGGCTTATTTTGTGAGGAGTGTTGTGTGTAATTCAAGGTGCCTTGCCCCTTGTGACAGCTTCAAGACTCATGTGGAGTAACCAGTTGCTATATATAACTTGGTTCCTGTAATTCCTCACTGCTTTAGATACTGTGTTATCAAGATACTATTTTTGGGTTTGTACTCATTTTTCTATAAGGTGGTAATCATTCGTCTTCCATCAATAATCTGTTTTTAAAATTCTCCTCTTTAATAAAATATTCTTAATGATTAATGTTTTTCTTTAGTCTGAAAAATATTTGATTCATTCACTTATTTATCTTTTCTGTTTATAGGAGAGGTCTTCTCACAATCTACATGGCTAATCAAGTAAGTAGTCCTTTATTTCAATAAAGAAGAAAAACATGTAAGATCTGTTGGAAATGTCTTGTTTAAAGTTGATAGATGCTGACATTCATTGCATTTTTTTCTTTGTTGCAGGATTTTTCTTTAAGAAATATGCATTTTAAATAACTAAAACTCTTAAGAGCAAATTGTGATGAGAGGTCTTTCAGAAGTAGCTGTAAAGCAGAGGCTGAAATGTGGTTCATTTACTATGCTCAAAGTTTCATATGTTGTAGCCCCAAGAAGATGGTAATTTTGTATTTCTCCTCCATGACAGAATAGCATCTAGTACTTAAATGATTATTATTTTACAGATGAGAAATCCAACACCATATACTTCAGTTTTGTAATTAATGATTTCTCAAACTTGTGTCAGCTGTTGTGCATGCAAATATTTTTACCACATGGTTGTATAGATTTAAATATTGAGTCCTATTTCTTTTACTCTCCTTCAAATAAATAACATTTATCTAAATTATGCTTTGTGCATTAACTTTTTCTAAATAGAAAATGGTTCTGTTACTTGATCACACTCCTTTAGTAGAGATTTTACTTTGCCATGGGAATTACGTAAAGGTTTTATACAGTTTGAGTTGCATAAATAGTCACAGAAACTACAAAAAAAACCCCAAACAAACCAACTTAAGAATTCTGTTCAGACTACTGAGAGTTTTCTGGGGCCTCAGTACAGTCGTGCATGAGTTGAACTCTGATGGTGATGATAAGATTAATGACTGAGAGAAGTGAGACAAAGGCAATGTATCATAGTACAGATTAGGGTGATAAAATTAATATGTTCTCTTCCATCCTTGTACAAACATTGATGACTTGTAATTCGAATATTTTGTGGGGGCAGAACTTTTGGAAGGAGCTGCTATCATAACCTGTTGGCAGCTAGATATGTGGGAAAGTCCCTTTATGCATTTACCAAACCCATTACATAGTTCTCTCTCAAACTCTGGCGCTTAACAATTTCTTTTAGGCAGAAATTGTTTCTCGGGTTGTTCTGTATTCACAGACTCTGTGACAGACTTGTAAGGGGAACTTACAGATTTCCAAAGAGAATGATTTAATTTTTGCTTTTCACTTTATTATTGTTGAGGTACCATAGTAACTTTTATAGCTTTGTGACTGGTATGGTTCATACTCTGTCCTTTAGGATTCCTTTACTTTATGAAGTTTTTTAACCTAATTTGAAAAGATGACAAACTCTCCTTTTGAAATGCAATTAATTAGGTGTTGAGAGTTCCAGTAATACATGGGAACAAGGTTTGACTCCTGCAAGGAAATCTTAACCTTGGAACTTTTCCTTGAATTCAGAAAGGCAACTGTGTAGAGACTCCTCATTCAGGAAAGAGAGCTTAAAAGGACAGGGATATTTAGTTGGACATACTATCACTCCTTTGGAATGGACTTTCCAAGAGAACGGGGCAATAGGTGTGCTTAAATAGCAGCACCTCTCAGTATCCCGATTTTGAGAAAGCTGTCATTGTGTTCATGGCTCTGAGGCTGAAATACCACGCAGTTCACCTGGTATTGGGCAGAGTAACAAGGGTAAAGTCAAGCCATGCAGTTACATTTTATGGATATCATTCGGCATGGATATTCACTTCAGCATAATGGCTTATTTCAGTCACAAATCTTTGATGAAGCCAGAGCTGCCAGGGTTTGCTCTGTAAACTCCCATGATCATATCATACTTACCTTGTTAACAAGCCCTGTAATCACAGTAAATGTTTCCCTATTTGTGTTGCTTATCTTTGGCTTAGAACTTTATATGCCTAATAAGATTCACTTATAAATTTTCTAAGCCTTATAAAACATTTGTTCCTGTGAGCTTTAGATTGCAGCATGTCCCATTTTGAAAGCTGTCACATTTTAATCATTAGTGATGGCAGATAGATTGTGAAATTAGCCTGCATTTCTTGCATTCTGTAGAACTCGTGTCAGGACCTGTTAAGATGTTAATGGAACTAAATGTATCCCTTTGTTTTGTTTCATATTTTGCTTCACTCGGTTTTGCAGCCTGAGCAATAATAATTAAGGTTTTTTGTATGATTCTTCGTGTGTGTCTTTGCCCAGGTAGACAGGAGGTAACTGTAATTACTGTTGGTTATTATAAGTGATTATCAGAACTATTGCTGTAGTGAATTTTTATAGCCAGATTAGGGCTCTTAAATGAGAAAATTTTGGTCCTATTGTCCAGTTGGCAGTATGTGACAATTTGTCCTTGGAGATGAATCCACTTTGTGGAAAGGGGAAAGGTGTATTAAATCTTTATGCATGGCTGCTGTTTCTCATTTCAGCAAGTGAAATGCAGTAGAACTTGAAAGGCAGTGGGGTCTAAGGACTCTTGTTCTAAACGTGACATTTTTATTGTTTTTTTTTAATCTGGAGCTACTAGAAACTTGTGAATGGAAACATGTGAATAAGTGTCCTGGTTCATTTTAAATAAGTCAGTGATTATAGATGGATGTGAACCTTAACTCCCTAGCTGCATTTCCTTGCTGCTTACATGTTAACATGACAGAATAAAAATAAGATGTTTAAGCTATGTATGCTCTATGGAAAAACAGAATAAAAATTTTTTTTCAGACTAGGTTGCTGCTAAATTGAAGCTATATAAGAATGTACTTTAGGATTTGGATTTTTTTTTTCCTTTTTTTTCAGATACATGAATTAAAACATAGGACTAAAGCATTGTAGCTTTAATTTTAATGTGCTGAGTCTAAAATCAACTTCTTAGCTTCTCACTGGAAGTTATTTGAAGTTTTTAGAACTAAATTAGTATGCCTATGTCCTAACATTGCTGAACATGTGGGTTTGAGACCTAAAGTTTCTGTGATCACCCAGAACAGAGTAGTGGTGGACCACACAGAGCCATGGAGCTTTCAAGTTCTATTTTGGATTGCATGTATTAAAGTCACAAAATTTCTAGGATCGTAAGAGATGCATTGGTAGTGAACATATAAGATGATCCTTCACGGATAATTTGAGATCAAAAGGAACCCCAAGATTCCAGCAAAAGGTGGAAAGTGAAATGTAATCTTTCAGTTATTTTTATCTGGAACAGTAGATGGTATTAATGACTGTCCACGAAGACGACCTATAGCTCTTGCGTTTCCAAACAGTTGAGGCACACGTTGTGAACAGCTCAACAATTGAGTTGTTGCTTTTAAATTGAAGGAACTGTGTCGTTGGGCTAGGGTTTGGCTTTTCTAGTGTTGAAAACAAAATAAACAAAGCCTACCTTCAAAATGCAGGATGGGAGGAGACTAATCTGAACTAGGACTGATTTGGTATGAAGCTTCTTTGAGAAACAAAACTGTAGAAAAAATTGCTATGTTGTCATTGAAATGCTACACCAGAGAGGAGGCAGTTATCCTAGCATGTGCTGAGCTACATGCTATGTTTGAAATTCAAACTGTGCGTTACTACATCAAAGTCTTTATTCATTCTCTGCTAGGACTTCTGATGTATGGTGTGCTGCTTACAGAAATGGAAATGTTAATAAGAGGCTCTTGAGGGTCATGGATTAAATAATATAAAGCCTAAGCATAAGGTGAAGCAGCTGCATGCAAAAGACAGAGTGATGCTGTTGAGGGCTGTTTCTTGAGAGTGATGGGAGGAAGAAGTGTAGGGTTATGTCCCAGCCACAGAGAAAACATTAATGAGTGGCAAGTTTTAAATTTGAAAAGTAAGTTATGAAAGATAGGAAGAAATGAAGCAGACAAGCAAAATCCACAGGTAAAATGCAAAAAATTATTGTGGCAAGAGACATGGAGCTGGACTGACGTAATGGGAGTTGGTGTGTCGGAGTGTTAGAGATAGAACAAGTTGAAAAAAGATGAGAAAATGTAGAGTTTATTCTAGTTAAAGCAGAGAGCAGGTGATAAAGAAAATCATGGGTTTGCCATGAAAGGACTGGATTAATTTATTAATTAATTAACATTTAGAAAGTTTTAGGAAGAGCCCAGAAAGAGAGACACAGAGAGATGATATTGTTGGTGTCCTGGAAATGGAAATTGGGGGAATTGTCAGCAATTGCATTTGGACAAAATTTACAGAAAAATATGAGGATCCTGAATCTTATTTATTCCTATGCTGCTGTTGGGTCATCAACATGTTTATGAAATACTGCACACAGATCCTCATACACAGAGGGAGAGATACTATTTAAACAAGTACAGAACGGGTTGATCAGTGGCATTCCAGTGGACGATGCTCTGCTTCTGTATGTAATAAAGTAACGCAGCTGAGCAGAGTTTTTTGCTGTTTTAAAGTAGTCTAAGCAGTTTCACAGTTGAATTGTTTTTCAGTTGCATAAACCAACTAAATCTGGGTTCATTTGGGCTGTATCTTTGTTTATTCCAGCTAGTCGAGTGTGAAGGTTGCACGTAAGTTGCGCTCTTAAAGCTTGAAATATTTGGTCTAGGAGCATGCAAAAATGCTGAAACACACTCAAAAAGAAATCCCTCAGGATCTAATAGAGAAATGAGTATCCATTGCTCTTCAGTCAACTGAAACTCCAAATGTTTGTATGATTTTTTTACAGGGTGGAAGTCATAGGATTCAAAATATCACAAAGTCTTCATGCTGTGCAATATTTAAAAAACTTGAAGCTATTAGCCTAATTTCAGATATCTGGCGCACACACACAAACCAAATACCAAACTTGACAGAGATATGGAACAATATAGAACATGGTTCAAATGTTTGAGGCCAAGAACCCTCCAATATCACTTTCCATATACACTAAATTTATTATAGTTTTATGCTTTTGGAAGGTGATAGGTGGATGGATGAAAGAAAAGGAGTGAGGCTTGCTGTGGCAAGAGAAAAAGCAACAGAAAGCTATCTCTAATCTGTGCTTTTGCTGATCCTGTAGTTTTAACGTTTTGCTAAACTCAAATTGCTAACATTGTAAAGGAAGCTACTTGCATGCAAGAAATGCTCTAACACTGAACATTCCGATGTGATTTTTCTTACCAGCTTACCAAATGCTTTCTGTACAAAATTGCTGATGTATCTGAGTTGTTACAGATGTCTCAAGCAATACCTTGTGCCAGTTGCAATTGAATGAGGGAGGATACTATGAATAATGTAGGTTGAAGGGTGCTTTTGTTTTGTAGAGTTTTTGTAGTAATGTGCAATCATTTGTCATTAACATAACGTGCAACTCTGAGGAATTATCACCCAATTGTTACATGGTATAAAACATTGTGTACCAATTCAAAAATATCTTTTAAAATGAAAAAAAGATCGTTGTCACTTCTTCGTTTGTAATTCTGTGAAGTAATAGGTATTTACCACATCTCATTTGTTTCAGCAAAGCATTATATTTGGCTACACAGTTTATTCATTGTAGCACAAAAAAATGTTTTGTTTCAACTTACTAAACTGACATTACATAATCAGCACTAGCTGCCACCTTTTCTTCTCCATTGGGAACAGTTTCATTTTAGTCAAAACATGGAGGCAATCTAAAATGATGAAGGACTGGCGGATTTGCATTTTCTAAATGCACATCTTAAATGGTTTGAACCTTTTAGTTGTAGTAAAATGAATTTGATCACTCCTGCCTTGTCTTTTTTGATAATTAAACTTTTGTTGTGTGCTTTCATGTAATCCTTAGTGCTAACATTATACAAGGACTGCCAGGATAAAAGTTTAACTATTCTTTCTGCATATTAGCCAAGATAGAAATAAATTGATTTTTTTTATTTTTCTAACATTTCAGAAGTAATCTCCATAACTGAAAGTGCCTCAAGTAAATGCGTGAGACACTTGTCTTCCAGGATTGCCTTGTCACTGTTTTCTGTACCCCTCTTCTGCGGTGACAGTGGCTTTGATTACAGCAGCAGCTGGCAGGAAACGTGTATTTGTTGTCTGAGGGTTTCCAGATTCCCCTTTCATTCCTAATATTGTCACCTTTTAAGTTGATGGTGTGCTAACTAAGGTAAAACCATTACTTAGTTCCTTCTTTCAAACAAAAAAAGCCTTAAGTACTAAGCTACTTTTGTTTTTAGAATAGTAAGTGGTTTTATTTCCTTGATTTTGTAAGTTGCTGTTGGAATAGCAGAAGTACTTTGATATTTGGTTTAGATTGAATACTAGGAAATATTTCTTCTCAGAAGAGGTTGTCAAGCACTAGAACAGGCTGACCATGAATGTGGTGGAGTCACCAAGCCTGGAGGAATTTAAAAGGCGTGTACCTCTGGCACCTGGGGACATGCTTCTGTGATGGACTTGGCACTGCTGGGTTAGCAGTCAGTGCTGATGATCTTAAGGCTTTCCTGCAGCCTAAACAATTCTGTGATTCTGTGAAAGTTCGAAAGCTCAGAGGGAAGGGTTTACCTTCTTGGAAACTGTGTTGAACTGAAACTCAGGAATTTAAAGTACTTCAAGCTTTGTGGAGGGCAAAGCCCCATCTTGGGACAATTTTCTGCAGCATGCCCTGATTCCCCTAGGGAAGCATCCAGCACCCAATCATTGCTGCCTGGGGGAGGGAAGAGCAAAAAGGACAGAATTTAGGCCTTGCTGGAAAGAAGTCTAAAATAATTATGGCAGAATTTCTGCTTTTGCATAGACAAACTCTCTCAGGTGATGTCTTGCCATTTGCTGTAGCTGATAATTTTTCTAGTTCTGTCACAAGTTAGGCCTTTAATTTTAGTGCCAACAAGAAACAAGTCTTGTCTGGTATCAATTTAGACATTGAAATCAACTTAGTGGTGTTTTCCCTGGGGCTGTAGTTCTAATATAACACATTTCAAGTTTGAAACTCAACGCAGAGTCCCTTCTTCTAATAATGGCATTTTTACAACTGTTTTGGCCCACATTATAGCATGAGATTTAGTCAAGGCTTGGTTGCTTTTTATTCTATCAGGTTGTCCTGGTTTAGTGCAAACTTAGGAGGAAACTTCCAAATGGAATCCTTTTAGAAAGCAAATTCAAGTGGTCCCTTCTCCCACCGGTTTGGGAGACATAAACCTCCTTTGAGAGAAGTGCAAAAAACTGTTTATTTAACAAGCAGATACTCACAAACATGGAAAAATGAATAATATTAAACAATGGAATCTCTCACTGTTCTGAAGAGATGGCAAATTCAGAGAGAGTCCTTTTTGTGGGGTGTATCTGGACTTGTTCAGTCTCTCATCCAGTCCCTCGTTCACTGGAAAATGCCACATCGTGGGCCCTGGTGGGCCACAGGTGTGAGCTCCTGGTGTTATTCTGGGGTTTTGGTCCAAAGCAGGGCCGATCAGTTCCAAGAAAAAGAGCAGCCACAGTCTGGGGCTTTTTGCCTCAGCTAGCAAAAAAAACTAACCAAGAGCAAAGGAGAGTTCTCCCCGCTGTCTGTGCTGTAGACAACACAGTCCGTGAGAGGGAATGCGGAGGAGTGAGTGCAGTTTCTGAAAACAAACTGTGTGCTTCTTCTCCCCCCTTTGCTCTGAGCCAGTCTTAAAGAGGCAGAACTTCATTTCCAGCATAAACAAAACAGCTGAGGATAGAAGCATCATAAAGTCACTGTAGGATGCAGGTCATGTGACATTCCCTGGCAAGTCCTGCCTCCTGATGTGGAATGGCTTTTTTCTCCTAGTTTGTCATCCGAGTTTAGGAGGAGGGAATCTTCCGTGGCTTCTGCTTCATTACTGCCTGGATCTTAGTGGAAAAATGGAGGTAGAAAACAAAGAGCTCACTTCTTTCCCATTTCATGGAAGGCATACTAAGATAAGGCTCATGCAATGTTGGTTCTTTAAGCGTGGCCTTCACCTTTGTGCTACCTCATGGTTTAAAGCCAATTAGAGTCAGCCCCTTGTTCTCAGAGGGACACTTGGGAAATCGCTGGTGTCACAGCATGGACAGTCAGGCATCACAGGTGCACTTGGTGACTGTAATCTGGCTTATGAAAAGCAGGAACAAGAACCAAGATGAATGGATTTTTAGCCTTTAGATTTTAAAGGGCAAGTCTCAACAAAGAAAGCTACTCATATTAGTTTACGTTGAAGACAGTGTGCTGGAATGAGAAATAGGGTTTGTTTTTTCATGTCATTCGAGTAGGCAATCCTTAGTGCTCTATAAATGGCAACAAAATATAGCATTCTTGGACATTTGATGGCACTCACATTATGAAGTTGTCTTTCAGAAACATCTCAAAGGAAGTAAATAAATCCTAATGAAGCAGGATTTACAGAGTCATACAGAGCTGTGTAACTAGAATACGCTGGTCACTCATTCCGATCTCTCTTTCCTTTGGCAGGTTAAACTGAGAGTTGAGAGCAAACTTTTCTTAATTTTAAGCTCTTACTAATGACTCTTATTTGCTGTATATCTAGTTGTGTATAGGTATATGTCTGCAGAAACATAAAACTATCCAGCCAAGAAATGATTAAAACTAAGCCCAGTTTTGAATAAGAATCTAGAAAAGAAAGCCTGCTTTTTCTTCCAGAAGACTTGCAACTTTCTTTAACCTTGTTACTTCTGCTTTTGTCTCGTTCTCTCAGCATCCTTGAGGTACAGAATAGTTCAAGAAGAACTGCCAGTTGTATACTGGGGTGGTAAAGTAAAGGCAGTGTAAATGTAGTAGTAGCAAAAAGCCAAACTTCCAGTTAAGATGTCAATAAAGTTAATATAGACTACTTGAAGTATACACAGTTTTCTGAGAAGTTTGAAGGAATATGGACACTATTCAAAAGAAATGGGTGCTTTTCATTGCTTAACAGTAATGTTCAGATTTATTTCATAGGCACCTAAACAGAAGAAAAATTTTACCCCTTCATGGAATGATTGAGTTTATTGTGGTGAATGTGCAGGGAAGTGTATTGTAAGATGAACATTTCCAAACTCCTTGCTTAGAAATCAAATGCAGATGTTTTCAAATAATCAAAGACTTGGACACGCTTTATTCTAGTCGACAAATACTCAAGACACTTTCCAAAAATTTTATTTTGGAATTCAGAATTAGATGCCATAAATGGGTAAGCTATATACTTTACACGTATCATGTTCTGTGGGATATGCAGCTTGGCAACTGAAACAGGCACTGCTGAAATAAATTGCTACTTTTAAATATAAACATTACATAGAATTCATATGAGGAGGGAAATAAGATGAAGTCTTACTTTCTTTTGAATAGTGCATAATGTAATCTAATTTGATTAACAGAATGCTTTACATAATTAAATTATGGGTAATCATGGCAGTCTGTGAGGATTTTAATAGGTTGAAACTTAAGGTCATTGTCACTGCCCCCATCCTAAATCTAAAAAAGGCAGGTTTTAAAATTAGGAGTCATGTGAACTTAAACATTGCTGATGTCTTCACTTTTAAGTAATACTGTAATAAAGTTAGATCCTGGCAGCTGGCATTCTTGTGGATTGACATGGCTAATTGGCTTTGGCATCTTAGCCTCAGGAAACCTCATCCATCACTTCAGAGCAGGACTTTTGGCAAGAGTCAAAGAAAACATTTAATACTTTGTCTCTTGCTTTCTGTTCAAAGCTGCTTTGCATTTTGAACTTTCTTGTGTTAGAAACTCAGTGTAATACTTATCATTATGCTCCTTTAACATGCTGTTTTTTAATGAATAGTTATCCATTAGACTTTATAGAATTAGCAAAAGCGTCAGTATTACAGATCAGTTTTGAGGGTACCTCTCAGCCAAAGTTGATAGCTTATGCAGAATTTCCTATAGGAAATATACCAGCTAAAGAAAGGTAGTTGATTTTATAGTTAACTCCTTGCTAGTCAGTAGTGGAAATGAAAGTAAAGCTTAGCTTTGGATTCTGAAGAGCTCCAGACACCTATCTCTAGTAAATGTAGCATTTTTGATTATGAGGATTGCTGTGGGCAGTGATTTGATAGATGAGAAAAATGGATCAAGAGAGAATTCAAGGCTTCCCAGCAGGGCAAATCCAAGTAGTGTTTCAAGAGGGTTGAGGATTTTCCTGGTGGGAGGAAAGGGTTTTCAGAGGTCTTCTGGTAAAGGCTTGTGAAAACAAGAATCTGCTGGTTTTTCTATTTCATGACAATCTTAGTAGTCTTCTTTCCTTCTCTTCAATCTTCACATTGTCAGACAGTCCTCTTTTCTTCCTCAAGCCTTTGAAAAACACAGGCATTATCCTCCTTTTTCCAGCTTCAGTCCATGTTACCTGGCAGTTTCTGCTGGCTCTTGTGCTTCTAAGTTTGTGAGGTTTGGGAAGAAGGGCAAGTGGCCTGCTTTAGGGGAAGTGGGGTGAAGATGCAATCTAAGGACTGAAAAAGTTGGACCTTAAGCAAAACTAATGCTTTCTCATTCTGTGTGTGGTAAGGTGTAGACACGGAAACTTCTTTGGAAGGGAGGGATTTTTAAATTTGCAGTAGTATCTGCCATTTGCATCTCCATCTGCTTCAGAACAATGCTCAGGGTCCAGTGGTGCTGCAGGAGAGCATGCTCTGAGTGTTCAGTGAAGCAGGTGAAATGCTGCTGCAGGTTTGTCACTCCTGCGCTGCCACAAACCCTGGAGTCCTCTGCTGGGGCTTGAAAATCAGAGTCCATTGGAGTGAGGCCAGGAGTGTGTTTGAGGCAGAAGGTTATTAATGTCCATACTTTGCTCAATGGTGAGCTCAGGCATGACGAATAGAGGAAAAGTTCTTGAGCTGCGTTCTCTGCAAGCTCCTGATGGGGAACAGTTTTGGGGAACAGTTGTAAGGACCTAGTGTCAGATACCAGATTTCCCAAGAACACACTAAACTTTGTTTGGCTTCCTCTTGTTGTAGCACAAAGGAAATGGGGTACAGGTGTTTGTGTGTAGTCAAAGATACAGAGGTTGGTGGATGAACAGAACTGCTGAGTGCGTTGGATGAACCTATAAATTCCACTTTCTCTCTCTACTGCCTTCTAACAAAAACTGTAATGTATAGAATTGTGTAATCTTTATTTTTTGAGGTTTTAGCAGTCCTACTTAAAATTGTTCAGTTATTGTGTTGATGGTAGTTGTTGACAAGTTGCTGCTTTGTGGCTTCTTGAATGGTTCAGGTATTATGAAAACTAGTCCTGAAGTACAGATTTCATTTTCTAGAAGAAGAAATCTTCAGTTCTGTTTTCAAAATATGCACAATGAAGGTGTTTCTAAGAGGTCAAAAGTTTGCAAAGTTTAAGTTTATTCTGCTGGTTTGTCATTTGATTTTTTTTTTTAAATACGGTGTTAATGTTGCCATAGAACTGGCCAGTGGAACAAGCAGGCGTTCTTTCTGGTTAACTGTATATTACATTTAATTATTATTTTCTGTGCTTCATATGTTTCAGTTGAAATTAAATCCTTCATGTTTTAATTGCCTATATCCACTCATAGTATACTAGTGCCAATTCTAGTCTGATACTGTTCCTGACGTCATTTATAGGATAATGATAATTAAACAGAGCAGCAATTTCAGCCCAGAAATCATTCTGTTCCTTTTAAAACTCTAAGCTGTCAAAATAAAGGTCAGTTGTGCATTTGCATTCCTTAAATAGATTTCCACAGAAAGTTTTGGATCAAAACCAGTTTGGTCCAAAAATTTCAACTAGATTTTTTTTTTTTTTTTTTTTTTTTTTTTTTTTTTTTTTACAAAATTGAGTTGTTTTTGAAAATATTGCAGTTAGTTTCTCCATTCTAACAGTTTCTGTGGTGCAAAACAAAACCTATACCTTTGCACATACAGTCTGAAATAATGTGTATATTGAAGTATTTTCTGTGTTAAAAAATACTTATCACACTTTGTATAAAATGGTTTTAAAAGTCTTCTTGTGAAAGAGTAAATGTTTTTGCTTGTGTTTATAGTAAGATAGAATGGATGTGTTGGTGTATGGCAAATGTTAGCATGTGGCTGCTGAAGTTCTTTACATGATACTTTACAGGATACGTAGATTTTTAAACAGTGCTGAGACTAAGTTTTTTAATTGTTTAAACAGTCACTGGTTTGGCATTCAGGGGGAGGTTGTTCATTTGAAATCTTGTCTCTGTGATATGCTCCTTATGCCTCTAATAAGGTTAGAAAAGCGGAGGAGGACAACTTCTAGCACAGCTTGTAAATGTCAGTCTGGATGGAAGACAGGTCAGCTTGAAAACCGTATTGGTGTCAGAAAATGAAAGGAAAATATCCTTCCTTGAAGTTGAGCTCTAATAAGGAGACAGTGGTAAAGAAAATGTAGAATTTCTTGGTAAAGCAGAAGGAAGTAATTCTGAAGTATCAATCTATGTCTGTTAAATGTGAGAAAAGTTAAAGAAAGAATAAGATTTATTTTATCTACATCTAAATCTGACTAGTTTTTCTAAGGCAGATTTTTGTCTTGGTTTGGGTCCTGGTCATGTGTGAAACTTGTCAGCTAGTGTCCTGTCTTTAAGACTGGTTCTGTCTTTGGAAGACAAACTGACTTTCATAGTATTTTTAAAGGAAAATCCACTGAGGAGTGTGACATTAGAATCTCTTCTGAATCTGCTCCTTTCTCTTTTCTACCCTTTCCACACAATGGATCAGTAAATCAGGCCATTAGTGATTATGGAAGTTTCAATAGTGCATCAATTACCATATCTTACTACAATATTCTGCTGAATGGGGTTATTTCTGAGGAGCTGCATCTGCATCATTTGAGATTGATCTCATGTGGTCACTTCCATGTGAACTATTAATGTTTTTGTAATGTGAGTAGTGTGATTCTTTAAGGAGTTTCTTTCTGGTTCAGTAACTTCTCTCTCTGTTCAGGTGCAATGGAGTGCCTCAATAGCTGCTGCTCTCCTCAAATCTCAAGGACTGCAGGAGATTTTTGCACACTCGGTTGAAATAAGTCTGGAAATGGCAATTCCCTGATCAGTATTTCTAGGGTGAAGAATGATCTGAAGTGGGAATCAGAAAGGGGTTGAATGGCATATATTTAAGAACATGTGTTTTTCAACTTTAATACCTGGTTTATGTTGACAGAACATTCAACAGTCTGGCACATATGCCAGTGTTTCACATGTTTTTGAATTTTTTAAAGTATACCTACCATAGTTTGGGTTAAAAAGTATAGGCATTGATTTCAGTAAGATGTATTGGATTTAAAATTCATAGAAAGTCAATAACTTCATTAAAAGTGTCCTGAATTTGCTTAACACTCCTCCAAAATCAAACTTAATAATTGTCACCTTTGAATATTTTAAAGTGTTAATGATTATACTATTTTTCAATTGCAAATTTCTTAATCTTGAAAAGTTGTTTTTGTTTATATAAAATCATCTGTGTCGGTAACCTTGACTTAAATAACTGTGGGTTTCACTCTTCCTCAAATGTACTGGTAAAATTTCTAAGACAAAATTCTATTTGGAACGTTTAACTTAAATAATTTGATGTACTTTGCAGATTGTTATGTTGAATAAAAAGTCTTTAAATATCAGTCACATTACAAAAATTTTCAAAGAGTAGATTGTGCAGTTGGATTGGAAATACACACTTTTTGTATGTGTAAGCTCATGCCCCTCTAGCTGCTTATAAATATCTTATAAACAATTGTATTTGTTTTGAATATTTGAAAATTTTAAATTCTTCAGATGCTTGTATAGGAACTTTTTTGTCTAAAAAGTACAAAAATCTTCTCTACTTCCTGACACACACATGGATGTACTGTCAGTACATCCATGCATGTACTGTCTTTGTCTCTATTTTTCTTTGTTTTTACTAACCAGGAAGAGCTTTACGAATCATAGTAATTGTCCCGTACAAAAATATGAAATTGTTTTTGATCAGAACAGTTCTTTTGACATACTGCAATTCTCTACTGTGCAAGAAATGACTTTTTGGATAACCCTTTTGCTTTACATTTAAACCCTGATGTTCACTGTCTCATACTTACTCCTGGCCTAATTAAGCCTGCTGGGAGCTGAACTGTGTTCCTGAGCATGTTAAGCTGTGCAAACTGGCCCCTTGAGTCCTGAGCCAGGACTCTGGTGCACAATCTCGACCATTTTGTGTCAAAATGGATACACGAACTTGCATATGAGTGTTGTTTGCTAATGCTTGCAAATCACAGTAAGTCAGTGGCCTTAGGCAAAGCAAGATGTAATGGGAATTCACTGGTATAAATAACCTTGCTGGAGAACTTTGCCATGGTCATAAAAAGTGGAGCTCTTGGACACCTCCCCCCTCTCCCCGAAAGAAAATCTATATGGGTTTTCTACTGGATTTCTTGACTCCTTGCTTGTATGGGATTTATGGATCTGAATGAACCAGAAGTTAAAGATGTTTCTGCTTTGACAAATTTTAGGATAAGGGCTCTCACTGATTTATTAAGAAAGCTTTGGGCACAAATATGTAGTTTTTCTCTCAGAATTCCAGCATCTCTGCAATGCAGCCTGTATATTATGCATGTAGAGACTCAAAGAACATGTGCCAAGCTGGAAGGATTATATTTGGAACTTTACTGAATGGAGTTACTGCAATCTGTACTTTAAGCAGTTGCTCAAACCAAAGTCTGATTGATTTGTGTTAAATAGTATTCACTCATGTGAGAGGGAGAATGGTAGGAAGCTTCAGTCACAGGTCAGAGTTATGGAAAACCTTAAACCTGTGCATTGAATTGAAAATACAATGCTGGTGTAAGGAGTAGTAGAAGACTCCAGCTGCAAGAATTTTACCACTGGATTAGGAGAAAGGGCCAGCATAGCAGTCTGTTGGTGAGCATCATGACCTTCAGCAAAGGTAGATGATTGATTGCTTGAGACTTACTGAAAACATTAGATCAAACAAACTGTTAGGCACTAAAATGAAGAAAATGAGTAAGGTGGTGTGTTGCAATATCCTAAGAAACAAAACCTGTAATTTATGTTAATGTTTGTATTTTTAACATATTTTTCCAGTTCATGGGTCATCTTGTGTGCAAAATCATCAACAGATTCACAGAATACTCGATTTGGAGGGGACCCACAAGGATCAAAGAGTCCAACCCTTCAGTGAATGGCCCACGCAGGTGTTGAACCCACAGCCTTGATGTTATTCCATTAGCTCTGTGTTCTGACCAGCTGAGCTCACTGTACATCTGGGTCTCACACTATGGGCATTTCCAAATTAAGCCATAAGACCATGGATCTGCTGTAGTATGGGTGTGGTTCTTTTCACTTTTTTCAACCTACCAAATCTTCTGCACAGGCTTCAGTGCACTGTACTAAAGTATTTGCAAATATTTGCAAATGTAATGATTCTGTGCTGGTCTGTGGTCACTTTTGTCTTTTACTCAGTTGCTTACTATTTATATTATAGCAGTGTTCAAGTCATTGCATTGAATCTGGACTTGCAAATTTCAAATGCAGGGAATTAATTAATCGTTTACTTCACTGATACTTACATGGAACTCAAATAAGAAAAATCAAATAGACAGGACTTGTCCCTGATTAGAGGTCTCTTTTTGTTAATGAAAACAAGTTTGCAGAGTATATTTGTATTACCTATGAAAGCCATTAAACTTTTATGGATTAACCAGCAGTATACAGGTCACTTGAAGAGGTGATGTGGAGAAAAAATACTTGGCAGGTTTAGTAATAGTGTTAATACTGAATTTAGAGGGCACAAAAATACGTGATTGGGAGCTCCTGGAATATTTTTAAATGACCACCCAATATGTATTAGATTAATAAAACTATGAGAGGAAGTTCATCTCACTACATCACATTAACTTTGATAGTTTCTGTGCCTTTTCTTTTCTCATGAAGCATTTTTAACCTGGCTATAGAAATTAGATTGAATATTTAGGTAATGACATATGATGATCCTTGAGATCAACGTTCAAGCCTTAAATAGCAAACTAATTGCTTACAACCAAATGCAACCTGGTGTAAATATATTCTGAGGTTGTGGACGCTGCTGGAAATGGTGAGGCTACAAAGAGTGGAGGTGAGCTGTTGTTTTGTGCAAGTTGTCACTGAGCAAAGCTTGTAGTTGACTCCTTTTGTTGCTAAATTGGCAAGCAGTGGCATAGGTGACAGAAAAATAAAAACAAGCAGAAACAGAATCCTATGAACTTTCCAGTGTGTTATGTAATCATTAAGGAAGAAAATGGAAGATGAGACTAAGAAAAGCACACTTTGTATGCTTATCTCAAAAATGTGGGGCTTTTATTTAATGAAACAGCAATTAGGAATTTTTAATATAGATGGATTTTCCTTTTATAAAGCAATCTAGAAAGTTTAAAGACTACAAGTCTTTTAACAAGATGTCATCAGAAGAAAACTGGAAAAATAGATTGGTCAGAAAAGGGGGAATAATTTACCCCTTGGTAAGAGAATACCAAGATTCTTTGGTTAAAGGATTGATAAAGTCTTTCTGTTCTGCAGGCAGAGAACAAATACAGAGAAATTGTATATATCTTTATGATGAACTTAGAAGCACAAAATCTTGCATTTTAAAAATTTCTTCATATTGATAATTTTCATGCATCCATGTTCACTTAACTCCATTTTTAGTTTTTTAAATTCAGCCACAGAATTTCAGATTGGCACTGCAAAAGTGAGGATTGTGCAAATATGGCCAAACACTAGGTAATGGGGAAGAGCACCTATTGTCATTGTCACAAAATCTCTGGGAAAAAGGAAACTGAGAAGACAAGTTTTTGCTATTTATAGGTTGTCCAAGATAGTAAGAATGAGAGCTGGTTCTAAGGATTGCAGAAGCCTCATGACAATGTTCCACTGATGAAGTGGTAATAATGCAGTGCATGTGGACAGAAAACTCCTCCTTTGTTTATACAGGGTTGGAATATGATTTTTCACTCAGACAGGAAGTTGAGAATATGAGGAAAATGTCAGTTCCACATTTTGTAGCTATTAAACACCCCCATTTCCCCTACTCCTTTCAATTTAATATTAAGGATGATTGGGAAAGGAGTAGAGGATAAAACTGAAAAATGATTGTCATACCACTATGTAAATCATGGGTGTGCTGACAGGTTTACTGCAGTCTGCAGTTCTGGTCCTCTTTAAAGTGTAATAGAAGTAGAGAAAGTACCTTGTGGAAAAATAAAGATGGAAAGGTGTTGAGGAACATGTGTAAGTGGAGGAGCTAAATTCAGTAAACTTAGCCTGGGGGAGAATGAGTAGGAGACAAGAAATGTAATGTCATGTTTGTATGAAGAGGAGGAATGGTGATGAATTATTTACTTGTAGTACAGGAATGAAGGGATGCCAAAGAAAACTGTTAGCAGGTCAAAACAAACTGATGCACACAGATGCAAAACTACACTGTACAAGTAGGATGTCAGAAGCTTTCTCGTGGGCTGCAGGAGAAATTGTGGGAAAAATAATTTATTAGGGCAATCACAGGTGGAGATTCTATTTGTTGTTCTGGCAGCTGTGCCCTGGAATTTCCTTCACTGCATGGCAGGAAGGTATTTTTCAGGCGCTTGTTGCTGGTGGTTTTTCAAAACCAGGAACTGAGCTAGCTGTGTTGTGGAGCTCCTCTTTGTGGACCTGTGCCCTGGGGTCTAGTACAGATGTTTCTCCTTCAGCCTGTGGAGTGGGAATTCAAAGGCTTTATACACCTACATCTGGAGAGGCAGGTCTTGCACCTTGAGCCTGATTGGTTCCAACAGCAGGAAGGTATTTTGCTGTCTGTGTAAGCTGAGGAATGATTCCCACAGTTAGTGGGGTGACCTACTGGACCTCCAGGAGTCAATTGCAGAGCTTGCTGAAGCACATCCCTCCTCTTCCCACTGCCTCTTAGCTCTTACCTATGTATTTATTTTTCATTCTCCTGGCTGTCCATTGAATAATAAATTGAGCAAACAGAAGCAGGATTTTTTTCTCTAGGCTTAATTCTTAACTCTTATTACTTTACATGAAAAATCCCAGGCAAAACAGGCACTAAAGAAAATGCAGAGAAGCCAATGACATTTGGTGTTTCTGAGTGCATGTGGTGGAATCTCTGCACAAACAGTGTTTGTTGTTAGCACCCCCTTACACAGAGACGGAGCGTGCTTGGGGAGATGTAGCTTACCTTACCAAATCCTCTGTTAGTGTATACAGATGGGGAGAGTGCTGTCTTCAGCTGAGCTTGTGTCCCTCACAAGTGGAGGTGTCTGCTCCTCTGTGGATGGACAGAGGGAAGCTTTTAGCTGTGTGTTTAGTAAGACTTCTGTAATACTGATTCCATAGTTTCCCTTTACGTAGTCATTAAAGCAGATCTCTTCCCCTTCCTTCCTTGCTGCCTTAAAAGCACTTGGACTCTTTAATTGTCATAGGAAATACAGGCAGGAGTGAAATTTTTCAAAAAAAAATATGAAGAAATACTGGATGGTTTTAGAGAACTGTGTATACGAGTTCTGCCTGTAACTCTGTTTATTCTCTGTTATCTAGGAGAAACAAACCTGGTGAGGTATTTCTTTTTTCAAGCTGGAAGGACATTGACTTTCTGACTGAAGAAAGGAGGAGATAGCTTCTTTCACAGTTTTCTTTTGAGTCATAGCAATTTCCTCAGGTTACTTACTACAGGAAGATAAATATGTTGTATGTGGAATATTTGATGTAAATATCTGAAAGTGTGGAACATTATTTAGTCATAATAATGTGTATTTCCTAAATAATTTTAACAGGAAATGGTATCATTTGGCAGTTAGGGCTGCTGTCTTTCAAAGGGTTAAATGCTAAATTTTAGCAAGACACTTTTAAGTAAAATAGATAACATTAACTTTTCTCTTAAGTAACAGATCTGTTTTTCCATGACATATCTGATTCTTTGGTAATAGTATTAAAAATTTCCTCATTTTGATTGAGAATGGTCAAAATGTTAGGCTTTATAAACTTCTTTGTGTAAGAAGTTAGGAATAAGGGAGTTTTTTTGATTCTGATGGGCTTGAGCATCTTTTCCATATGGATTCAATTCACATTTTTATCGGAATGTGGAAGTCATTACTCTGACATCTGAAACTGAGGTAGCAATAAAAAAAATTATCACAAACAAGACAGCAGACACAAATGATTTTGTGTTTATTACTGGGTGGCCCTTTTGAAACTTTCCCAAAGTTAATTGGTTCCAGATATTTGAGAATTAAAATTGTATTGTGACAAATTTATTTCTGGTCATATTTAACTTGAGTCTTCTCAGTAAGGAGGCTTGAACAAACAGAAGAGTTGTCAACTCACTCATGTCTGTCTCCAGTTTTTGTTGTAGTAGCTTTAATCCCAGTGATTTGGTTTAATAAAGACCACTGAGAAAACAAACACTGGTGGTGACTGCACTGCTCTTGTAAATTATTTATCATATCTCTAAGGTTTTACTGTGGCGTAAGTGCTGCTGTGTTAGCTTAAATTGTTCACAAATATGTCATGTTGGATTAAATGCTTGTGTAGGGTTTATGTGTGCCTGGGAGCAATGCTTCCTGCTGTCTGGAGTGGGATTGGTGTGTGTGTGCAGCTGGGGGCACACAGACCTGCCCCTGCTCTCATGGGGAGTGAGTGACCAGCAGGCTCAACCACAAAACCTGGGGTTTCATGCTCTGCCTCCAGTACAGCAGATGCTGCCTTGCACAGGGCAGTCTGTCTGAGTGCTTTGTGGTTGTAGACATTCCAGGGGTCTTGGGTATGGGTCAGTGATGGGATTGCTTTGCTGCTCACCTCAAGTTACGTGTCGGGAGCCCGGGGCCTTTGCCTGAGGGAGGCAGGAGCCCAGGGCAGAGTGTGCAGCACCTCAGGTTGTTCTGCTTATGATTTGGTATGATGTATTTTCTGTACAAAATACAGCACGTTTTCAAACATTTGCAAATAGGAGAGAAGTGTGGCTAAATAGCATCTTGAGTGCACATTACATATATTGACATATATATGTCGTGTGTTTTCGTGTACTGTACTCTATTCTATAGTTATTCAGAATATTTATTGAATATTCATATGCAGATATTGCTAACAGTAGCTTTATTTTTTCCATCTTAAAACTAGGACATGGAAAGCATTACAAACCAAAAATTACCTTACTATTTACTGTTCCTGTCTTATCAATATGTACCTCAAACCTTTTTTTGTTCCTCTGGGAAACAAGCCTTTTTTCAAATTTCTTAAACTTATATTACAGGACGCAAGTTTAAATCCTGAAAGACTTTTAACATTTAGGGTTTGAAATTGCTAAAGCTGTTTCTAACAAGTAATTAAAATCTTGCAATAGTAAAATCAGAAGTGGAAATTGCTAAGAGTTAATTTTCTCTTAGTGAAAGGATTTAATTTGTAGCTCAGTATGCCAAGTTCTTGGCAGACAAGAACTTTTTATCCTCTCAGATATTACTAGTTATCACCTGTGGCACACTGGTAATAAGATAGACATTCAACCCCCCACATTTTATATGTATATTTATATGTATATTTATGTATGTGTATATTCACACCTGGTGAAAGGGAAGAGAAAGCCTTTGTCCTTTTGTATGTTTTCCTGAATTAGCAGTAAGTAAAATGTTAAAAGGAAATGTTTGATTTGTGTAGGCATGGGTTTAATTAATACAAGTCTATGTTCTGTAAGTGTTGTGTTAGTAAAATTTATGCATGAGCGCTAAACTGCATTAGGGTAATTTATGGCCCAAATAAATGTCGGTTGCTAAGGTAAACTAGTATAAAAACAGTGTAACTAGGATAAAAAAAAGTGAAGAACTAGACTAAATTGCAAACATTGTTGGAACAGTGATACAATTCTTTCTTTATACTCACCCAAGCAAGTATAAGTTCGTTTACAATATATTTATTAACAGTCTCAGGCTAATAAAACAACACTTACAGAGCAATTTTGGACACTTTCCAGCTCTCTGTATTGTGCAGCGACAAGTTAGGCCAGTGCTTTTTTTTTTTCTTTATTAAGAAAAAAAAGAAGGAATCTGTATTTCTGGCTCCTTTATAAGGTTGTTAAATGTGCCATTTGGCATTTCAGAGCACTGCTTTGCATTGTGCTCAATTAGTGCGGATGAAGCAATTGGAGCACCAGTTTCAGAAATGTGCCTAATTACTATAAACCACTGAGGGATCCATTCATTCTGTGTTTCTGCCTCTGTGGGTGCCAGCCACAGAGACTCCAGCAATTTCTGAAGCCTAATCCTGAGTCACTTCTCCATGTTTCTCTGGCACTTGCATTTTGGAACCTGTAATGGGGTCTGGCTGTTTATGACCATTTGTTGCTCTGCAACTGTATCTGTAGTATATTCTGGAAATGAGAGCTTGGTGCATAGGAAAGGATTGAGAAAGACCCTTCCTTCAGCCCTTTCTACACACACGCACACACACATACACACACTTCCCTCCTGAAAAAGGAGGTGCCATTTTGTTTTATTTTAAAATATTCTGACTCAGGCCACAGAGAGTCTTTATTAGTTATGAAGGATCAGTTTTTGGAATAGGATTTACTTGTAGCCTGTACTAGTCATTATAGTTTACTGGCTAGTTTGATGACGCACTCTTCCATCTTGATGGCAAACCCTTCACATTAGCCTTTTTTGGAAACTTGAGTTGGTAACCTATTTTTGAACAGCTACTGGGCATTTAAATCCAGACTTAAGGAAGATGAGTGTTAGCTAATTGCTTTGGTAAGATGTGCATTTGAAACAACAAATCCGCACCTCACTGCTTTAGTTGAAGCTGTTTTATTTGTAGACTCCTGTAAAAATAGTAATTCATCCTTCTCTCTTTCTACTGAATGAAGGAGTTGGCTGCTACCAGAAAGTATTCCTGTATAGATCCTTGTGTGACCGTAAAGCCTGGAACAGAGGTGTCTTGGAGGAGCATCTTACTGTTGACAGTTCATGCTGGCAGTTTTTCTTGTGTTTTGATTATGCAAGTCCTTTAAGTGCCAATGACGCCCATCCATTTTAGCAGCAGGTTTTTTTTCCCATACATTCTGTCAGTGAAGAGGTGAGACTTTCAACATCTGATAAATGAGAGGGAAAAACTTGTAGTGAAGACCTGACGTGATATATGGTACTTTAACCTAGCATGGTGGTAGCTACTCTTAAATGTTTGAAAACGTAGACATCCTTTTTTTCAGGCATGTTTTGAAAGCCTTCTGAAAAGAGCCCAACTGAAAGCTTCTGATTTGTGTTCTCATTTGACGTTTTTGCACCTATCAGGATTAATTTGCACATTTGATAGGGCACACAGTGTGTTTTAGGCTCACTTGATTGTCTGTTGTGGCTTTTAAATTGTTTTCAGTGTTGCTCCATTCCTTAGACAATTCCTTGTTCTGTAATTATATACTTATAATTTAAGTTGTAATTTTTCCTTAAGAAGTATGAGCTATTATTTGGCAGGGCTAACATACAGGGTGGTTAAATGAACCTATCTGTGCAATCCAGTGCAGTTTATGGAACAGACGCACTACATGTATTTGTTACCATTAAACCTTGCCAGGAATAACTGTACATTTTGTTCCTCATCAAAGATCCTGTTTCTTGTTATTTTGTACTTGGTTAAAGTGTTTGCTGTAAATCTTAAACTCTCTCTATTTTTTTTTTTTTTAGTTTATTACATGTTTTAAATAAAGAGAATAGGTAAAACTATAGTGAATAAACTGGTCTGGTGAGGAGATTATGTTTGTCTGTCCCTGAGGCTGGATGCAAGCAAGACTTTGAGCTATATTTGAACTGAACTTTAGGTTATCTCCTCATTGCCTTCCCAGTGCTGTGATACAGCTCTACATCACTTGGACTAGCTTGTGGCCATGGTGCAATTGCTGATTTGGTAAACCTAGCAGTAGTACTGGTAGTGCCTCCTGTGATCTGAATCAGTGGTCTTTAACTGTGCAGTCATTGTCTTTTCCTTGGGAACATTGCTCATTCCCAATAAAAGATTATAGATGTCTTGCAGATTAGCAGTTACTCAGTTTCATAACTATAACTATTGGTGTGTTCAAAACTTCCATAAAATACGGGCTATCAGTTCCTCCGTTGGCTTTTCTGTGATGCTCCTCACCTGCAGTCTGTAAATACTTTACAGTCTCTTAAAATTTATTCTCATGAGTCAACTCTTAAGTGGCAAATACGGTAACCATTTTTTGCATGAGAAGTAGAATCATAAAATTATTTCTTTGGATTGTGTTCAGAAAGTGTTCAATAGCTTGATTCAGTGCTAGAAGGCTGAAGCATTTGTCCTTGACTACTTCCAAATTTCTTTGGTTACATTTTTACCACATTGGAATTGTAATTGTCTGTATGTTCTCAAGACAATGTATGGAAATAACTAAATCAATATTCTTTATGACTTACAGGAGGTAAGTGAAAAGTAGTATTCCTCTTCGGGATGAGTAATTGCTTTGGTAGTACCATCAAAAGCAGATTTTTAGGATCTCTTGACTGAGAATCTTCCACCCTTGGGAAAAAAGACCACACTATCTATTTACAGAAGAATCGTCTTTGTTTCAGTTGTCTTGCCTGATGCCAGATAAGAAGAACAAAAGCTAGAATCTGGCCATCCTTTGTGTATTCTACTTATTCTTTTACCAATAATCTCGTTGTGTTTCCTTGTGATTTGCTGCCCAAGTTTTAGAGAAAGAGGAGAGGAAGTTTACAGACTTGGAATTGATTGCTGTGTAGCTTCATTTCTTTCTTTTTGTCTATAGCAACCATCTGAATTTTGATGGAAGTCTTATATCCCCTGAGACAACCCACACATGAAAGTAGAGATCAAGTCCCATATTTCTTGAGTTAGAGTAGGCAACACTTTTTTTCCCTATACAAAACCATTATTGTTACGATGGCAAAGCTAGTTGGCAGCAATTACCAAATCATTCTGTCAACAGCCTCATTGTTGAAAGTTAACATGGCTCTTCTGATAGTGTATGTGAAGGAGAAGTGTGGCTTTCTCCTGAGATTGGTCTTGTGATAAAAGTTTCCTGCTTTTCTTAAAAGGAGAAAACAGCATGCATTAATGCTTTACTATGGGCCTTGCACTGCTTGGCAGAGAAGGGCGATTCTTAAATGCTGGAGAGACGGTTGACCTGTCACTTTGGGAGAAGAATTGTTGCTCATTTGGTTTGTCTGAAATGGCTTCACTTGCACACTCTGAGTGTTGTGCGGCCCGTAAGTGAGGGTTTCTATTAGTTACTCATGGCCAAAGTAAAAACAGCTTTCTAAAGAACAGGAAACAGTTGACCAGTGCTTCTGCCAGTTCTCAAACTACTGTTCTAAGCAATGAAATTTGTAGCTCTGCAAAAAAGAAAAAAGAGTTGATTAAAAAATGATTCAGAGTACTACATTAAGTTGGTAATTACCATTTCCTATATAGCATATGACTTTCTGAATTTTCTTGTTAATTATTTTGTATTAAGTGGTTTCAACCACCATCAGCATCTGGTTTAGTTAATTGTTTTTATAGATAAGGGCATGTGATTTAAAAAATCTCAATTTTTTGTTAGATCATCACCAGAACAGACATAAGCTTCCTCAAAAGCTATTTAGCTGTTGACTACCATTAGTAAAACTTTTCTAGGCAGAGTAGGGATGCATTTTTATAAGCTGCCCCAAAAATGGGGTAGTGTTAACCTATGTGTTCTGTTCCTAATTAGTTCTGAAAGATTGTGTGATAAATATGTGTTTAAACAATGAGTTTGGAAACTGAGTTTTGTCTCATTCAAAGTCGATGTAATCTATGGTACTGTTTACACGTGGTCATGATAAATCACTAGTTTGAAAAAGTTTTTTGGATTTGATTCATATTAGTTTAGTGCATAACACTGTGAGTAAATCACAACACATGGAAACAAACCGATTGAGACAAAGAAATTTTTGTTCCATTTGCAGATACAGAGAGCTACTACTTAAAATTGCTACCAGTGGGAAATGTAAAAGGTGAGGTAATCCCCTAAAGAAAAAGGGCCCTGGTTGTGAAACACATTAAATGTAAATCTTGTAAAACTTGCAGGGAATGTACTGAAGTACTGAATTGAACCCGCTCAGAGTTCACGCTAACGAGAAATTCTGGTCAATGAAGGCAGATAAAGGAATTGTAAATGACTGTTTAAATTAGTCTGGAATTGCAGAACATGTGCTTGGATAATGTGAAATAAAGCTGTCTAAATATGCAACTCTCATTAGTTTACTGGTCATAGTGAATGTCTGTTACAAGATCCAAGGCTGCTGGAATAGCTTGCTGGTGTTTAAATCTCTGCCATTTTTCAGACCTTACAGTGGAGAAGAGAGATCAAGGATTTTTCAGTTTTGCTCTCTGTTGTCCCAGTAACTCACCAAGGAACTACAGGTGGACCATGAAAGCTCATCTCAGTCTTCTTTAACTTGTGGGCAGAAGTGTTTGGCTTCACTTACAGCTTGGGAATGAATTCTACAGAAACATCCTGGTGCCTGTTCCTGTGTCACACACTTTGTCTTCTTGACTGTTGTCTTTCTTTCACCAGTGCTCTTAAGATGAGAAGGGTGAGGTGCTTATTAAGTCACAGCAGAGAGTAAAAATGGATGTAGTAATAAGTGTAGGATGATCAACAAGGCCAAGTGTAAGGTGCTGCACGTGGCTTGGGGCAATCCCAGGCACAAATACAGATTGAGCAGAGAATGGATTGAGAGCAGCCCTGGAGAGAACAACTTGGGGCTATTTGTGGGTAAGAAGCTCAATATGATCTAGGAATGTGAACTTACAGACCAGAAAACTGGCCTCATCCTGGGCTGTATCCAAAGCATGTCCACAAAGATGACTGAAGGCTGGAGCACCTCTCTTATGAAGACAGACTGGGAGAGTTGTGGTTAGAGAAGCCTAGAGAAGATTCCAGGGAGACCTCACTGCAGCCTTTCAGTACTTGAAGTGGACTTAAGAGAAAGATGGAGACAAACATTTTGCAAGTGTCTGTGGTGACAGGACTAGGGTCAATTGTTTTAAACTGGAAGAGAGAGGGTTTAGATTATATATAACAAAGAAATTCTTTGCTGTGAGGGTAGTGAGGCACTGCAATAGTTTGTCCTGAGATGTGGATGCCCCATCCCCTGGAAGTCTTTCAGGCCAAGTTGAATGAGACTTTGAGCAACCTGGTCCAGTTGAAGGAGTCCCTGCCCATGGCAGGAATATTGGACTAGATGGTCTTTAGAGGTCCAACCCAAACCATTCAATGATTCTGTGTACTGTTGGAGTTCATTATAGCTCAGGACACAGGACAATGTTACCCTTTTATCCTAAAAACTTGGTGACTACATCAAACCTTGTCAGACCTGCTGTTTCTGCATGTTGTTTCTCCAGCAGCCTTTGGCCAGGCAGCAGCAAAGTTCTCCATGGATCAGTTTCAAGTGGGATAGAGGGAGATGGAGCATGATGAGTGCTCCTTATCACCATTTTGGAGCTGAAAATCTGAAGATTCTGCTGCCCCTAAATCCTGGGGGTGGTCACTGACTATGCAAGCAAATGTGCTTGTATATTGCTAGGGTGGCCAGACTGGTCTTTTGGCCACAATCTTTTCTGCTATGGCAGCATTACTAATCAAAACCAGGTTTGACAGTTGTCATGTGCTTTCTGCAGCCTGGCTTGCAGCTGTTTGCTGTCCTTCTGCTGTGTGATTGGAAAGAAGGAAGGTTTTAGTTGGCTTCAGTGGATCATTTCTCAGATGCAGAAACCTCTGTTCCATGAGGATGGTGGGGTAGGCTTGCTTGGACCTCCTTTCTCTGGCATTTCTGTTAAGGCAAAGGAGATTAAATGGTCTATTTCTCCAGTTTCCCATGCTGACTGCTGGCCTGGTTTGTGGGTAATTCAGTTCATGACTGTTATACTGCTGGATTTATTTTTTTTTCCTGGCTTCCTGATACTTAGTTAATTGCAATGTTGAGCCCTTCAATCCTTTGTGCAGAGAAAACTAGAAAAAGGTGAAAGTCAGTTACAGGCTGGGACCAGGAATCCCAATGTAAATGCCAAGCATTTTTTGGGAGGGGGCTGGGAGGAAGGAAAGGGAGAAAAACAGGTAGAGGAGAAGTCAGGAGAAAAAAAGCAATTATCATGATCTTGGCAAATGTTACAAATACCACGACTGCAGACTACTGGGTTCATATTAAGATAAATACATAGAAATGCTTTTATTTCATTCTCTTAGAGGCATACATAGTGTGATTATTTCCTTGCCTGGTTCATTTGTTGAGCATGGCAACTAAACAGTTGAGTTGCAATTTTAAATTATAAAGCTCTTTAAGGAAAGATTGAGGTTCCTGAGCAGGACTGCAGCAGGGAAGAGGATCAGGATAGTTTAGTTCGGTAGAGAGGTCAATTAGTTCATAAGGTAGTTTATTAACCCTGAAGGTTCACATTTAGGTCAATGAGTGAACAGAATTTGTAAATGGAATAGGAGTTACACTGAACTTTGTGTAAATTTGAACCTATATTTACATGACAAGTCTGCAAATGCTCTCAGGAATGAGCAAGACAAATCCAAAAAGTGACTATGTTGTTAGTCTTGTTAGTTTTAATACTGATCTATTTATGCTGTATTAGTGATGTGTTTTGTACATCTCCAAACCTCTAGTTAGGAAATCAACACATCTTTATTATTTAAGAAATAAGAACATTTCCATATAGTACTTTTTTTTTATAAGATACATAGCCAGGTGTGTACTTTGTTTGCACAAGTGTTGGGTAAGTACCCAGAAGAGAGGGAGATTGAGTATTATGGGATGCAAAGGTGGATGTTCGGCGCAACACATTCTGAAAGCTAAATTTGGGAAAAAATTAGAGACGTTTTGATAAATGGATACAAGGCTTTTATGAACTCTGTAAAATATGCTTTATCATGGGGTTTAAATTGTTTAGTCTTTAGAGAATTTACAGCTGAATTACTTTTATTGGAGGTAAAGGTAAGAAATTAATTGATCTATTAATGGGTGACTGGAAAGAGCTTATGTCTCGCAGATGTCAAATATAGACTGATCTACTCATTGTACAAATAAGATTCCAGTAGTTCAGTAATGAAGGCAGAGACATTCAGAGTCATTCAACAAATAAAAGATGGAGGTGTATGGAATTCACATCTGTACAGTGGAATTAATGGAACCTTTTATGTTTTTTCATAGAGAGTAGGAATTTACATATCTCTCTTTTTAAAAGCTTCAGTTCAGCTTCAGTATTGTATCTTAATATATTTTAAAAATATTTTAAATCTATAAAGTGTATAGAATGGCAAAGCATTCTATTTTGGTATTGTGATAGTTTCATCAAAACAATAATTAAGCTCCTCAGTTTAATCTGTCATCTTGAGTAAGGTTTAAATACAAACAGTTGCTCTACATTTGACTTTTTGTGGACAGAATTCAGGAAAAAAATTTCAGAAACTCCTGTGATTTCCTAGTCATTATTGCTTCTGAATCTCACCATATCTTTTATTTTTTCTAGCACTCATTCTTGTTTTCACAAGTTATGTAATGGTTAGCTAATAAGGGCTATAACAATAGTTCATATATAATCAAGTTGAAAGATTGTTATTAATGATTTTAGATAGACTGTCAAAACCCTTTTTTTGTGTAATTCGCTTTTCATGAAGAAGCACAAATTTTACAGGCCAGAGCTGTCAGCTAGCTATTGTATCCAAGATCAGCAAACCTAATAGGAATGAAAAAATGTCTTTTGTGGTAGTCCATCCTTTTTTATTCTTATAAACGATTCTCACCATTTTCATTTTAATTCAATTTTTTTTTGTTTTGTTTTGTTTTGGGTTTTTTAATGCACATATAGAAGTAGATGCCAAAAAATTGTCAGGTGATTAAAAAGCTTATATTTCTAAATTCATTAACTTGTGTGATCAATCTCTTCACTGCTTGGATTTGCAGTTCTTAACTTTGGTAAAGCAGTAACTATTCTGATGAAGTATTATGTGAGACCATTTTACTTTTGTGAATACCTAGGAAATTCAAGACGTCTGGAATCTAATACTGTGGTTCTCTGTCAGTTTTTCCTATCATTTTTATCAGTAATGAACAATTATCTTCCCCTTGAGTTCTGGTTCATACAAGTGTTTTTTGTTTGTTTTTTGTTTGTTTGGTTGGTTTTTTTTTTTTTTTTTTTTTTTTTTTAACCCAATTTCACAGAATTTAATCAGAAAGAATTGCTTTGTTGGGGGGGGAGCAGTTGGTCACCTTTGTCTGGAGACGACATTAGAGCTTGCACGGTGTTGCAGAGTGGTAGCATACCTTAGGCTGCCATTTCACTTCATGTATAATGTAACACACTACACATTCTTTATAACGAGCAACAATTTTAGGATTCAGTAACAATCATCTTGGCAACACATTCATTTCACACTGAGATCACTAAAACCATGTGTTGACAATTTGCTTTCTTATGAACTTCTGACTCCTGTGGCTGAGCAGAAGGCTTATTCACAGTGAATTGAATGCAGATAAATATCAAGTTTTTACAGCTTTCTAAAAGACCTGATTATATTGTAATATTTAGTGAAGAGCAGTTAAAAAGTAGCTAAATTCCTAGTCAGCAGTTTCTCTGAGAATAGTAGTATTAGTTCTTAATTGGACAGGTATGCCTGGTTTGATTTGTGACAGAGCTATACTCTGTATATTTTTAGTAGATTTAATTAAATGAAATAAACTTGCCATTTCAATATACTTAATATCTTTTAACACATTATGTAAAATTAGATCTTTTGAACTCAAATGTCTTTAATAGACTTAGTCAGTATTGAAACAAGTTGTATACAAATATTTTGCGGCATGAATAATGGCTGTTATTATACTGGTAACTTTGGTGGATTTGAAATTACATATCAAGATATGTCAGGCAAGATGTGTTCAATAAACTGGATTTTTAGTCAAAGTAGATTTGATGTCCTGTAGGTTCCTTTTGCTCTCAGCAAGATATTATCTTAAATAGAATTTTAGAAAGTATATGAGGTGTGCAAGAATATTGTTGTTTTTATATTGGTGTTGTGGTTTTTCATGCAGCTTTTTTTCCTCTTTTCCTTATAGACCATTAAATATGATGGAGTTTGTCTCTAACATTCAAAAAAATGCAGTCCGTGTGTATTTTGACTTTCTCCACCCTTATGCTTATTCTTCCATATCCAAAATGTGCAGCTCGAATGCCAGCAGGATGTTCTCTGTTTTTGGATTTCCTTGTGTCTTGGCTTGTCACAGCTAGAAACTGCAGGATAGCCTTCCACTTAGCTGGCACAAAGCATTTCCACCACTTAGAGAGAATTTGAGGAATTGGGCTGTGCTTCTTTGAGAAGCAGAAGGAATTTACAGGTCATCTACAAATTGCATTTTTTTGGGGCGTGTCACTTAAAACACTGTTGTGAAATGCTGAAACAGGTTGATCAGAGAGGTTGTGAGACCTCCGATCTTTGGGATGCTGAAAATGGGCCTAGACAAGCTGGTTCAAGGGAATCTGAGCAGGACTAGACAGAATCATAGAATCATTTAGGTTGAAAAAAGCCTTTAAGGTCACAGAGTCCATCCATTAACCCCGCACTGCCAAATCCACCACTAAAACATGTACCCAAATGCCACATTGACACACCTTTTAAATACCTGCAGAGATGGTGACTCAAACACTTCTCATGGCAGCCTGTGTTCAAGTGCTTTACAACCCTTTCCAGGAAGACACTTTTCCTAATATCCAATCTAAACCCGTCTCCTAGTGCAACTTGAAGCCAGTTCTTCTTACCTTGTTACTTAAAGAGACTGACCCTCACCTGGTTACAGCCTCCTTTCAGGTAGTTGCAGAGAGGGATAAGGTCCCCTCTGAACCTTCTTTTCTCCAGGCTAAACACCCCCAGCTCCTTCAGCTGTCCCTCATAAGACTTGTATTCCAGACCCATTCTCAGGGCACTCCCAGGCCATGCTCCAGTATGATTCCGTTTATTTCTGCCTTTGCAGGGCAGAAAGGAAAAAGAAATTGAAGACAGTGTGGAACCTTTGAAAAAATAGCAGTGTTACAGATAAATCTACGTTTTAAGACTGGCAAAATTTTGCTAGCTGATTACTTTTATCATTAGTCTGTGTGATGTTATAGTCCTGTGAAAGTGTTAAAAAACTCTTAATGATTACATCATGCTCATGTCCCTTGTACAACACGGCCTTACTCAAATCTCCACGTGTTCACACCTAGTTTGCTTTGTCAAACGAATGCACACCTGAACTATTTACTGCCAATGTTCACCTCCTTCACTTTAAAGCTTACACCAACAGTAAGCTTGGGCTGATTCCTGTTTTGAAAGATGAACTTCTTTAAGTTCAGGTTAAAGCTTTTGGGGGGTTTGCATGCCAAACCGCCCAAAAGCTCTTTCTCCAGCCTTGTCATTGTCAGTCAATGGCTATAGGTGGCCCCATCCCCGCCATGCAGTTTGTATGGGAAGCTGTGTTTGTAGTGCTAATCTTAGTGAAGGGTGGCCCACTAAAGACATCTGTGATTTGCTATTGCTGTGATTTTTCCTTGTTTCTGAATGGTTTTGACATCTGGCATTAACGAGGTGAGTGCAAGTGTACTAAGAGAGATCTTTTACTAGTAGATGTGAAAAGAAAGTTGTCACACACATCAGTGGTTTTCAAAAGAAAAAAGGCTACTTAGCTGTATTGACAGCATGCTCGGTTTGGTTGAAACCTCCCTAAAAATTTTGGTGAAAGAAGCCAATTTTGTGAAATACAAAAGGTTCTGTGAGGTTCACTTCATCTCTCAGAGAAGAAAGGTTCAAGAAGCAGAATCACAGTGGAGCACTGCCCTGTATCCTTGCAGATGTAAATGAAGTGATAGATTTTGCAGCCCAGTGTTCTGGAGTACACACATTCATTTACAGGTGTGTGGGCAGAACATATGGTAATTAAAACATCTGTTAGTAAGTTATTTTCTGCAGAAAATTATTTAGGATAGAGTAAACCCCGCTTAATCTGTCTCTAGGAAGACTGAGAAATTAATCTCAAGAGATGTCTTCAATATCACATTTATTGAGATACAGCTGTCTTAAGGTAGTGGTGGTGGGAACTCAGCAAATCATGGAAGCACTGAGATGCTTTTTTTTAAAAATCACTGTTTAGAAAGATGGTCAGCTACTGCAAGCTGCTTTTATTTATAAACTTTCTAAATGTGGTTGTTTTGGTGTGTATTTTTTTTCCCAAACAGCCTGCTAACTATTCCTTAACATAGATCCTTAAATGTCAGGGTATTTTTTAAATTAGAACCAGATATTAAAACCATGTTTTTTTACAGTTGAAATTGAAACCAGCTTCAGTGTTTGCTATGGAAACAAGTTTTTAAAACAAATCTGTTCATGTGTATGCTGATGTGCCAATCCATGAATTTATGTAACTTGTGAATTTTTTTCATGCCTTTTTCCAGCCAGCTTGTTGAAAGATAGGTGGTACAGAACCTATTACAGTCTGTATTAAGCCACTAACCTATATCTGTATCAGAAGCATTGTGCCAATTGTCTCACTGGATTAAAGAAAGGATGAGGGAAGTAACACAGAAAAGTATTCAATCTAATTAAAGATTTCCCCAAATTTGCGTTCCCTGCCATTTGCACATGACAGTGTTGTGTTTTGTAATCCCACCTTTACAGAGAGTTAAGAGGGGCTCAGGTGCTTTTAGGAAAAGTGCTGCATCGTTCTATTTTTTCATACTCATTTGTCAATTTAAGTGTATATTATTAAACAGCAATTTTAAAAGTAAGTTCCTTGAGTTGTGAAATACCATATAGCTATTTTTTCCATAATACCCAACTTTTACCTGGCAGCTTCTGGAGGACAATTATCTGTTGCTGAGCATCTCTGACCTGCTCAAGTAGTCGTCTGGAACAGCTGTGATGTTGCCTGAGGGATCGTGTACTGCTTAAGTGGTTACTTAGGCCAAAACCAAAATCCTCAGTATATCTCACCTTGCAATAAACCCTTGCCTAAACTGTGCAGGTTGTTCTAAAGGAGTTACTGGAGCAATTCAATTGTAAAATAGGTGCTAGAAGACTGCAGAAAATATAAAAAAAATGTTATAAAAGTTGACAACAAATTGTCATGAGCTGTGTTGTCTGTTTTTTAGTAACGAATTTGTCTGTGTGTTTGTTGCTGCAGGCCACAGAAACATTGTTCCGAATGGCGGTAGCAAGAGGAGCTATCACACCTTTAAGACATGGAGAAGTAAGACTAAATATATCTGTATTTTTTTGTTTCTTATTTATGTGTGATATAATGCTTTATTAATATAGTGCTTTATAAATCCTGGAAGTCATACTGTCTTCAGGTAAGTGAAGAGAGCTGACTGTATATAACTTGCATACCTACATTGCTCTACTTTTTAAAAGGAGAACAGGAACTTAGATACTGCCCAGTCAGAAATGAAATATTTTTCAAAGAACACTCTATTCTTCTCTTTGTTTCAGTCATTGCTTAGCTGTATGATAGAAGTGGCTCAAGAGAGCCTTTCATCTACTTTGCCAGGGGCTGGGGTCCAGTTTTTCACTGAATTTTCTCTTTTGAAGATTGTCGAATATAGAGAAATTCACAGGAGGTCAATATTTGTTACTGGGTAGCTGTGGAGAGGTTACTTCATCCTTTGTTTCTTTCAAGAAATAGTAACTTCATGTAATATACAAAGTATTTGTACATTAATTATTCCAAAGAGGATAAATGTATTTAATATTATGTTGCTCATACATGCTTTTATTTGTGGTAAACATTTTTTTCCTTCTTTGTATGGTTTTATATCTGGTAAACATGGTTTTGAACGTTGATGATTAAATATTGCCAATATGAGTTGCTGCCATTTAGACTTAGGTTGAATTTCATTTAAAAGTTAAAACATTACAGTCAGTCATGACACTGGAAATGAGGAATGATTTGGACATTGCCACAACTGGATGCTAGTGTATGGGGGTTTTCAGTGTTATAAACTTCAGGGTTTTTTCATGGTAATATTATTGTAATCAAATTTCTAATAAGCTTGTGAAAAATTCTTATCAGAGACACAGCGTTCAGTCTGGAATCCTGACCTCCGCTGACCCTGGAATCCCAGCTGTGCTGTAAAATGTTCCTTATGCTGATGAGGTTGCCTTAATCCCCTTTTTGTGACAAAATAATGTATTTCTGTGTCAGTGTCTGAAGATGTACCTGAGATACCATGTCCTGCCATTGTCTGTAGTTTTAGTTTTTCTAAATATGTGGGTCCTCTATGAATTTTGTTTCTGCTATTTTCTACAGAAGAATGTAATGCCTTTTCCTGAAGTGTTAGTTATCGAATGTGTGCATCCCTTCCAAATTCCCTGGTTAGGTTTTTTTTTTTCAGTGAAGAGTACTTAATTTTCTATGTTTTAATGACCAGGTTGCCCAAAAGGCAATGTAGTTACCCAGTCAATGGTTGAATTATGGAAAAATAAAACTATGGGGTTTTTTTAAAGAGTGAAAAATTGTACTGTTTGCAATCCAAAATACTGGGACGACTACAGACGTAAGGATGTCTGTTGTGAGTGATATTAATAATTTCTGAATCTGATACATCTTCTGTTGAGCCAGTTTAAATCACTGATAAGGCAGAAAAAAATCTACTTTTTTCTTCAGATATTCCTTCTGATCTTTTATCAGTTAAACCATCTCAAAGTCTAGAGACAACCAGAGGAGAAGCATCAACATAAGTGGTGAGAAGATGTAACCATAGTTAGTAAGGAAGGAAGTATGAGAAACTGAACTTCATATGTGTGTGTATGGTATCCTGTGATACTTTTTCTGAGGTATTCCTGGGGCCTCATTGGAAATGCAGTTAAAGCTAAGCTAGATAATTTATAGATTAAACATTTAATAATGGTCCAGAATTGTCTTTTTGTGTAAGAAGGCAGTGGGAGAAACAAGAAAATACCTTTTTTCTCTCTTGTATTTTTGTTGGACTCTATACAGCAGAAAATGTTTTCACTCAAGGGAGATCTTTTCATTAAATTCCATTGTGTAATTATAATTTACTTAGTCTGAAAATGAGAAATTACATTATTCAAATGAAACTAATTTTTCCAGAAGAAACATATAATTACCAAGTCCTTTTAAAATTTTTTTTGCTCTTCCAAGAAATTGCTGGATGTTTGCACAGTGCATAAGTAGAAAGGGAGCCAGAAAAAAAGTTGAATGTGAACTAAAGTTGACTGTATTCTGCTTGAAAGTGTGAATTTGGCAGTGAAAATCAAAACAGAGAAACTTTTAAATGGAAATTTCAAAATACAGAGGCAGCAGTCCAGATGTGCAAAAGTGCTGCTCAGCTTTCACATCAGAACTTAAAAATGTAACACCATTTAAAATTTGAGAGATGGTAAAACTGTTTACTGTTAGAAGGCAAAAGTCATACCTGTTTGCTTTTAATTAATAAAATAATGGCATTATTCTGTCTGTACCACGGAACAGATCTATGTGCACACATTTATTCTACAGGCAAAACAGGATGCGTGAAAAGCTTTCCATCATGATCCAATTGTCATCACCAGGTGGATTTACAAGTTATAATATTGAATGTCCACTGGCAGTCCCTTTTATTTCTCGTTTCTACATTTGGCCTTATCAGGCCTTTGTGCATATAGAATTTTTATGTTTTTCATTTATTATCCTTGAAGAAATTGAAAATGAGGCTTGGTCTTTCTACTTTTGCATGTGGTTTATAAAATCACTGTTGAGAGTTTAGATAATTATGCTGCCAAAACTGATTTTCAAAATTGGTGCATAGTGCCAAAAATTATTTAACTGTGGAATATTAATCACAGAGGTTTCTGAATAATCTTCTCAGCAGTTCTCTTGCTCCTGGGTGGGTTTAAGTGTAGTAGCATCCATGGGAGGGAATCAAACCCAGAAGCGGAATTCATTCTCAGGATTCAGTATGTTGTTGTTTGTGTTAACTAGTTAGTCCTGTCAGTTATTTTGTTGTGGGGGTGGAGCATGAGGCAGAGCCTTATTCATTTCTGTTACCACTTGTACCCAATTCCCAAACGTTCCAAAAACTGTGGGAGCAGATGTGATCACACCAAATCCCATGGCTGTGCTTCTGTCTGGAAATCTTAATATGCATTTCATTAATGACACGAGGCTGAGAGCTGGTGGTTGGCACAGCTGAGAGCTTCATTTGGGGAGCCCAGACCTGGCACCACCTAGAGAGCATCTCCAGCTGTTTCTTCTGCTTCTGGTCTGCATGCAAGAGGCTCAGATCTGCCACCATCAGTTCCTCACAGTGTCCAGTCTCTTCCAGACAGGCCGGCTGTCTCTGTGGGTGCTGGCTGATGTGGCAGCAGTGATGGGGTTGAGGAAACCAGAGCAGCAACAGCCTGCCTGCTGAAATGAGAGAGAAGAGGAATACAAGGAGGCTCCTGCTTCAGAGCTGACTGTGCTTTTCAGTTCTGTATTCCCTGGGGCCTCTGCTGCTGTGTGCTGAGCCCCCAAGGGAGAGATGTAAGGAGGAGTAAGGGTTGGCAGCAATGGGCTGTGAGGAGTCACCAAGTGCATGGCAGCAGGATGGAATACATGTGACAAAAGCTAAGATCAGTTTGGTGACTGTACACAGAGAGAAATAATGTCCAAAATTTTACTGGAAATGACCAATTTTATTCACATTGCACCAGAGATATACCAGAACCCGTGTGTCATGTAGGATGTGTATATCCTGTGGAGATACTGAACAAGAGGGAGAGATCAGGTTAGGACAATGAGCTCACAGAACTGGTGTTCTCAGTCCCTGGAGATGAGGGAAATGAATCCACAGGGAAAAGGAGTAAGGGGATAAACTAAGAGGGTTGAACCCTTAGATGGAAAAAATGCATGAAATACATAGTCTGGCATAGCCAACACATCTAATTGGTAGAGTTATGATTCCCCGAGGGCCACAGCTGATACCAGCCATGCATGATCTCTGTGGCTGTTAGCATAACAATGTAAGTTTTTCTAGCCTGAAATTGTTTACTGCCTTGCAGTGTGATACATGTAAGTGTATGCATTGCTATGGGAGTACATACCCATACTTGAAAGAGGACTTGGTTGGAACAAGTTATCTTTTGTTCTGTATTTTTAAGAGATTTCACCATTCTGTGTGTTTTCTGTAAATTCAGTAATGTGAAGTGCGAAGTTTTATGTTTTTAGCCCAGATATCCGCAAAAAGTAATTTCTGTGGATTTGTGTTCGTAGTTATTACCAGTGATGTATTTGTGATACCACACTTAGCTAAATGTTGAGCAAGGGGATCACTAAGAATCTTTCAAATGTGGCTCATTTAATATGTTTACAAGTGAGTACAGAGCAGTGGGAGCAGCAATGTGAAACGCTCCTTCATGCAGCACTATTCGTCCCACAGATGTACTGAGAGAACCTTGGAAAGGAGGGTACATAGCTGAAGGGACATTACTGCCAGCTCAGGTTTTCCTTGCCTTCTTTCTTCTCAGTCCATTATGCCATAGCAGAGTGCAGTGTAGACCCTGGAAACTCACCTGTGGAATTAAAGTCATATAGACATGAACCTTTTGTATTAAAAACAGTAACTGTAATTACGTTTTTCATGAAAAGGAACTTTGTAAATTTTACTTGCCAGCAGAGCAATTTAAAAGAGATATTATGACACCTCTCATCATATTTAGTTGTGTAATGTGAAGATGACATGGAACTAAGTATTCATTCAATGATAATCTCTTTTCCCCATAAAAGGGTTCTAGGATTTTTAGTCTCTTGGATCTTATCCTCTGGGTTTTTCCTGTCCTCGTTAAGAGTTGCTGGCACAGAAAACATGTGTATTTTAAAATCTATTATGTTGCAAAATAGTGTAAATTTAATTTAATCAAATCATATTTTGAGTGTCATGTAAGATCCAAAGTGCTGGTAGGTTTCAGTATTAATTTCTTGTATAATTACCCACTTATATTTGAAAGGTATTTTGCAAAACTGAAAGGAAGGAGTTGGTTGCATGCAAGTCTGAGTGCCTGTTCATCTAAAGTGAGGTCCTTTCTCTCTGTCCTGAGAAAATAATCTATACTTTATTTTTTAGCTTTTTCAAAAGAAATGTGTTTTGAAAAAATTAAAATTTAAAAAGTATCCTATAAGAGTGTTCTGAACCATCAATTAATAACTCAAATTATTGGCATATGTAGTTATAGCTTTCTCATTAGTGAAGTCTATTTTGGAAGTAGTATGAAGCCCGTCTTTTATAACTTCCTGTAAAGAAGAAGCAAATGATAAAATGTATCCAGAAGAATGGAAACGTTTTATAGTGCTTTGGCTTAGGGTTTTGGTTTGGGGCCTATGTGTCAGAAGTATTTTAAAATAGTACTGGGATCTGGAAAATCCTTCTGGCAGGTCACAATGGGTAACAGTTCAAAGGTAAGTTAATTGCCAAAGACTGGCACACCTTATCTATGTAATCTGGAAGTAAGTCAAAAGTACATAATTCTTCTGATTAAATGCAGTGAAAACTAAAGCTTGATTGGGGAGAGAGAGAGAGGCTGAGAATGCCATTGAACCCTGGGGAGGGAAACCAGCAGATTACCTTTGAGGTGTTCCAGTGCTGGTTTTGCCATGTATTCCTTTGTGTGAGGGTGATATTTGTCTAGCTTGCCCTGAGTTATCCATTTTGAATGGTCTATGGGTATTAATTAATTTTTAATCATGAAGAGGAAGGAAAATTTGTCTTAAAACCATAGCTGAATACGAAGAACTTTTCTGCTCTTTTAATATGCCATTTGCCTAGGGATAGTCTGTTTCTTACTAACAATCATCTCAAGCCTTGATAGAGTATTGACCTGCTCTAAATAATTGTAAAATATTGTGATGGAGTTAATTTGTTAGGGAATGTGAAAAATTAATGCACTGTAGGAATTATGTCCGGTGTAAATTTAAGGTAGAAATATCTGAAAGCAGAGAGTGGCTACATATTTCAGAATATGGAGAGGTACCACTGAAAAAAGGTAACACACAAATTTGGAAATTTGGAGAACTTGAATTTCAAAACGGAAGTGAAGTAATAGCCAGGTAACTCATACTTTGTATTTTTCCTTTAAATGTATGGAAAATATAGTCTATTTTTCATAGAGTGGAACAAAGGAATTTAGTACTTTAAGCATTTAGCATATCATGCTAGGCATTATTGTTAATGTAGTTTTCTTTAGTGCAAACTCATGGTATGTATTTATCTTAGTATAGTCTTAACTTCCCTTAATGAAGTGAAACACAAGGCTAAAAAGTAAATTACATTATGCCCAGAGGTATTTGCCAGATGTGTTTCACCAAGAAAGTACTGGCAGGGAGTAAAGTAAGGAGGGAATTACCTATTTTAAAAACTTCTCCCTTTTTTTTTTTTTTTCTTAGTACTTAGCCTATATATTTCAGATTTCTTACTCTTTTGCATCAGCAAAGCAGTGAGTGCATGTAAAAGTAGTCAATATAAAATTATGGCAACAAAGCTAAATGTAAGGAAATATATTTAGCTCCCAATCTAGTTTTTTTTAGTCTTCTATGTCATGGCCTTGGAATGAAGCTGTCATTTTGCTTTATACTTAAAACCTGCCCCCAAAATTGCCCCCTGCAATTCCATTGTTCTGCAAGAGTAAAGATCATGTGTAGGGAAAATTTTACTCCTGTACATGAGGAAAGGCAGAGTAGGTGCTAGTGGAGCTTGGTGCTGGAATAATGCTTCTTTCTCACTTTGGTGGTGTTGATACTGATGTAAGTTAATTCATTCATAGAGTTGAAGAAATAGGCAACTGTAAGAAGATACTTAACCTGATAAAGCTAAGAATTTGTTCACATTCCTCTAGGCATTTAAAAATTCTGAGTATTACTACAGCAGACACGTAACTAATCCTCAGTTTCTGTGTGAGTTGTTTGATTCAAGTTGTTGGAAGAGTAGCTTTGCCAGCGTCTGAATGTGCACCATTTTCACTAACACTTTGCAATGTAAATATACGTGTTTCAGCTAAATCACTGCTGTATGTACAGTCACAGAATCATAGAATGGTTTGGGGTGGAAGGGACCTTGAGGAACATCTAGTTCCTTCTTCCCCTCATCATGGGCAGGGACACCTTCCACTAGACCAGGTTGCTCAAAGCCTCATCCAACCTGGCCTTGAACAGTTCCAGGGATGGGGCATCCACAGCTTCTCTGGGCAGTGCTTCACCAACCTCACAGTACAGAATTTCTTTCTAACAACTAATCCAGATGTACTCTCAGTTTAAAGCCATTTCCCCTTGTCCTATCACTACAGTGCCTGATGAAGAAACCCCTCTTGGCTTCCCGGTAGGCTCCCTTCACATGCTGGATGGTTGCTATGAGTTCTCCATGCAACCTTCGCTTCTCTGGGCTGAACAGTCACTTTGAAGGAGGAATGTCTTAATTTGGTGTAAATGTTACTGACATTAAATGATTTTCAGCTAAATGAATGTAATATTCCTTTTGGAAAACAGTGTTCTCATTCAATGCAAGTTATTTTATGCTTCTTGTCCATGTATTAGACTTTACTAAAGTATTGTTGAACACACACAAACAAGAAATAATAGACAACTTTGGTAACTTTTTAATTGCTCTGTATGTTAACGGATTGCATAAGTCAAAATGCAGTTTGAATGTCTTTTTTTTTGGTTTCTGAAAAAAAAGATGAATGTGCCTATAGTCAGTGAGAAAGCTTTTTCCATTCCATCCAACCTAAACAATTATGCTGTGATTCTGTGTGCTACTCTATGTTTATAAAGACCTAAACTTTCAAACATTTTTCTGTAGGTATAAAATTAGAATACTCCTAATTTTATTTGGCATATACTTGATTAATATTATATAAAAGTTAAAATTTACTTACATTTCTCTTAAGATGTAGAAAAAGCAAATGACAGTGCCTAGGGTTAGCAGTTCTAGCTTATAGACACTAAGGGTTTTATTGTTCTTTCCAAAATATGAAGGAATGGGAAAATACTGTTGATAGGGAGGTTGACTACTACTACTACTACCACCACTACCACTACTACTACTACCACTACTACTATAGGATTGGGAACTGATACCAAAACCAGGGTGTAATATTTCTGGTATGACATTATTTGGTGGCAGGAGGAAGAGACTCTGGAGCATTTCCATCACGTGACAGGTTGTGATCCTTACTGGCTGAGCACAGCTGGCTTTTTGGAACTGTAAGACTGATAATAGTATCAGTCCAGTGATCTGTGATCTGAAATACTCCAGTGATCTGAAATGATTTCAAACTTTAAAAACCTGTACCTAAAAACAGCATGAGAAGAGAAGAACAGTCTAGCTTGAGATGTTTAGGTACCTTTATGAATGTTAAGGAAGTTGTTGTTATGGGCAAGATCAAATGCTGTTGCTCACGGCTCAGGAGTGAGTACTCAAGAACCAGGAATAGTAGGTGTTAATGGAAATTAACATTGCTAAAGATCTTTAGTAACAGTCTGCACTGGTTTGTTGTAATGATGTATTGTAATATTTTTACAATATTTAATCACTTAGAAAGGATTCTATTGTCTTTCTTGACTGATACCTCAGTGCAAGGTGATTGCGATAGGTGAAGGTCTGGTCTGCCAGCAGCAGGAATGGTAGGGTACATGAACTGCTGGAACAATTCTCCCACTCTGAACCATGAAACCAATCTGTTCCTGGCGGCTACAATTTTATGGAAACTAATTCTTGATGGAATCAGGTGAAAAATATGTGGTTCTGATTAGCCGACAGTCTATAATGTTTCTTGCTCATGGAGAACATTCCTCTGGCCATGTGCATGTGTTCAGATGTGTGTGACTATAGATATTATTTATGTTACTTATTTATTTTCCTATATTAAAAATGATGGGTAGTTTAGTTTTTTAAATATATTGTTTTTAAATATTTGTACTATAACTGATAAAATTATAATATAGTTATTAAATATATGTTTATTATGGTAGAATGAATATTCAGTTTTATTGTTTCTAAGTCTCAGAAACTCAAGCTTTTAAGCCCAGCAACCCTCAAAATAACATTTAGTAGAACTATGTGACAAAAACTCAAATATGAGTCTTTTCTGAAGTACCACTATTTTCTGTAGGAAATATGTATTATACAAGTGACTGCTTGGATAAAATAATGACCTTTCATTTATAAGTATCCTGCAGAGCTGCAAAAAGTAAACTGGTATCTGCAGTCTGCCTAATGGACTGCTCACCACATCACTGCATGCAATTAAGCATAAGTGATTTTTCTGCTCAAGACAGCCTCAAGACCGATTTAGCAATGAAACTTAATTACTTCTAGCCCTTAGAGAAAATGGCCCAACAAGGTTGAGGTTGTTGGCAGGGCAGTGTGGGAAAGCTATTGCTGCAACTCCCTTCCCCACTTCTGATTTTCTGTTTGCAGTAGTTAAAGCACAGTTAACCTTCAGTTAAGCAAATTTTCCCACAAAAATAGTACATTTTTATTTCTATCTTTGTTACAAGGCTAAAGAAAAAGATAACGAAATATTGCAGTGTTTTAAAAACAAGTATTCTGATCAAATCCCACTTCATCAGACTATGGGTGAAGTTATTCTGTGCTAATGGAAATGAAAACTTAAACATTAGTTCCCAAATGCCTAAGTGTTAGTTAACCATTCTGGCCAGAGAAATCTCAAGCTAAAAGCTAAAGCTTAGTGTATTTATGCTTCTTGATAATTCAATATGTTGTATGTAGATTGTTCCTTTATTTTGTACTTAGGTTACTGTAAAAAATGCAGAAGGAAATGAACATTACCAAAAAAATGAATCATATTAATAAACTACTTTATACTCAAAATTGCTTCATTTGAGTTTTTAGGAATGTGTTATTTTTCAAGGAAAGAGGAACTTTAATTCTGTGACTCCAAGGAATACATCTGGAATAACAATTCAGAGGGACATATGGCATCAATTGGCTTATATTTTCCTATATGGGGGTTCTGATTGAAGTAAGAGGGAAAAGTGCTCATTAATTATGTGGGATTAAAAATACAAATACTATGCTGTTTTGGATTTATGTGCCCTGTTAAAGAACTGTGAGTATGGAAAAGATATGGAAGCTGAGCAAAGAAAATTTGTTTTTCTGTTAGTCAGCTGTGTCAATAACTTGCTTTACTTCTGTAATATATTTTTCACCTTAACAATGCTGACTCCCTTACTCTTATCTCTTCATATAGAGAAATTTCTCATTCACCTCTGGGATTGTAATTTACAAAAAGACGCAGTATTGCAGTTGTAATTTGTTTGATAAATTTCCTCCTTAGTAATGCTCCAGGTCCTATTTTTCTATTTTCCTGTTTTCCTATTAATGGCTACGGACATGTTTATCAATGGAAATATTCATGGTGACAAAACTGAACATGTGCCTAAATATTTGTGAGAGTGTGCAGCATGAGACATTAATTCCCAAGGGCATGTTTAGCACATGACCTAGTGCTTTACTCAGTAGGGAGTGAATTATTTAAGAGTGTGTATAGGTCCCCTTGATTTCCACAGCATTTAACCAAACAAGTGACCTAAGTTTTTTGGTTAAATAAATAATAATTTAAATAAATAATAATTTAATAGATAACTTTTAAAATTTATTTAATACTTATTTTTAAAATTTATTTAATAAATAAATAAATATTTAATAAATAATTGTTAATAAGCAATAAATAATTTAAGCATGTACTTGAAGGGGTTTTTTTAATTTTATTTTTTATCCTAGGTCAGAGCATTGAAAGACTCATTGGAATCAGCACTGGTTTAGCCTTGTGTTTGGAATCCCTGGAATAGTTACCAACCTTGGCTTATATTTATTATATTGTATTATATATATCCCATACTTTTTTTTTTAATTTGATCTGCTCAGGCTGACATTTTCTGAGGTAATGAGGATGGTGCTCCCCATCTGCACTATGCAATGTCAGTTTACCTCCTTTTATGAAGGAGGCATGAGGTCTCACAAAATCCATCCTGTGACAACGTAATGAGAGATGGACCAGAGACCTGAATTACAGCTGCACCAGCAATGTGTATCAGGAACTGCATGAACTTAGTAAGGGATACTTGCCTTGAACAGTTGACTACCTATCTAAACTTGGGAAGAGGCTGGGAAAAAGATTAGTATTAACATCTCCTTGAGAGGCTTGGGATAGGTAAGTGACTGACTGGTAGTCCTACAAGTACCTGTGAAAAGTAAGCTTTTGCTCTCATTACATGGGCAAAATGCTTGTATACTGCTTATTTTGCAATAGGTCATGCAGTAGGTGTACTTGATTCGTATCATAAACTAATTAACGGGATTGTCTTCAGTGAAAGATGCTCTTGATAACCCACGTGGTCTCCTGCAGTTTTAGGTTCTGGTGGAGCTGTGGCTTGGCAACCTCTGTTCAAATGTCCAGTGATATAAGGTGATGCTCAGGCTGCCCTGGAAACCTCAAGCTAAAGATTTAGGACTAATAATATTGTTGGGATATGTCATAAATCATATTTTTTGTCTACCTTCTGAATTTTACTAAAATTTGGAAGCTAAATTTCACTCCTAATCAGAAGAAAATCTTTTATTGGGTTAATAGTAACAACCTTGCTGCCTCCTTTTGTTCATTGCTGAAGTGTTTATAGCAAAGGAAGAGATGCACTGTGTTCTTCACAAAGCTCCTTCCTGGCAGGTGCTCTGACTCCCTTGTATGTTGGATTTTAAATCTCTGTTAACTTGTTTGTAAGAAGACTTCAACACTTATTTTGAATCTACTTCTGTGAATTTGTTCTGAGCTGTGTCATTTTGTGGTCTGTGCAGGGTGGAACTGAACAGAGGCAGATGTGGAAATATTTCTTTTCAGTAAGATTATTTTGTACACAATGTACTCTTCTCTGTGACATTCAGTACAGCTCATTGGACTTCATGTAAATTCAGGACAAAAATGTAGACAAATAAATTTCCGTGTGTCATCTGCATGTCCTTGAACTCGGTTTCACTTTGAAATCACTGTGTGAAGAGACCATGAGTGGGTACAATTTTCCAATCATAAGGAAAGTGCTTGGAATTCCTGACATTTGGTAGTGTTCAGATATATTTATAAAATGCCTCAAAAGAAACCCCCACCAAAACCCAAACAACCCTTTTCTAAGTTGCTGAAACTCAGAACTTTTATGCAATCAGATGTGACCCTGGAGCTCTTTATCAGACTTAAACAAAGTGCTCTTCACATCATTTGAATGGTAGTGATGATGTTTAAAGGAAAAATTGATTATTATCTCTTTCTATGTTCTTGGTAGTCACCAAAGATCCTTAAGTTCATTCTCTTGTTTCATCTTGAATAACAGAGAGCCATTTAAAAGTAGCAGCTGGTGACCAGTGAGGTCTGGTAGAGGCGGTGGATATCAAGAAATAATTTCTGTGTGAGGTGTCTTATTTTCCAAAGTATGTTCTTCCAGCAGTGAACTGTACTTGTGAAACTGGCTTAAATGAGTATTTTCTCATACTCCCAATATAAATTATTTCAGTTTCAGTGTATGCAGTTTCTACAAGCAGCATTTGGCATCAAGATGCACAAAATATTTTGATTATTTAATGTGTCAATAATATGGGAAATACTGTTCTAGATAATGGAACTTTGCGTACAAAAGACAGAAATAAAAATACTTTGTTCTATTGACTAATAAATATTTTGGTGTATATTAAAATATCAGTACATGATTTTAAAGCTATTTAAGTGCTGCTCAACAATGGACATGGTAATAAATAGTTGGCTAAGAAAAGATTCCTCCCTTGGTCACTTACTTCAAGGCATTTTCATGCCAAAAAATTACAGTTTGAGGTTACATTACTAATTCTGTAGTGAAAAGTGACACCAGTTTATCATTTCAAATGTACTTATCTCTGAAGCAGATTGTGCATTTGGAAGTTATCTCTTTGTGTGTTCACCCTTCCCCATCTTTATTTTCTCCAGTATTTAACAGTTGGGGTTTTTTAAGGTACTATCAAGACAAAGTCTTTTCTTATAGTAAGTAGAAAGAGCCTTTCCAGAGCAGATTTCTGCTTCTACAGCTTCATCCCCAAAGTGAGAGCTAGGGCAGAGAAATGTGGTTAGAGAGTACCAGCATTGCTGGAGGGGTACTGGGAGAACTGGGCCAGCCTGTTGAAGGGGGACTCTTTGGACTGGTCTCACCATCTGATCAGAAGACTGTGGGAAAGGTTGTCTGTAAGTTACAACATAATTTCTGTGCTGCCTGCTATTAAGATGTCTTCAGTCCCACAGTGCTGAATGTGAAAGGTTTCCTAAGAAGGGATTTTAGGAGAGCTAAACTTAGACAAAGCTGCTTTTATTGCTGAAATACCTCATTCAGTCATTTTCCCAGTATAGATGAGAGTTCAGATTTGTCTCCATTAATTCCCTCAGGGTATCTTAAGGAATTTTATGCAAGATCTCTAAAAAAGAAAGAATTGTGTTTCTGTTTCTGATGTTCTTGTCTGGCATTATATTAAACATGTGAAAATATACATATTAAACGTTTGAAAATGCAGTAATGAACCAGGGTTGCTTCAATTTTTCTTTGACCCATTCTTGTATTGTAGGCAGATTATAGTATCAAAATACTGTAGTAAATCACTTAATAATTAAATTCTTTGTTGGTATCTCAGGAGTTTGAAATTCCTTTGGGTTTTCCCACTACCACCTTTGAAGATAAGGCCTGATTTGTCATGTGTTACATGATTCTAAAGTAGTTTTTGCTGAGGTGACGTAATAAGCAGATAAAAATGGTGCTGTACTTGGGGGAGAGAAAATACTTTTACAGTTTTTTTAATTTAAACCATTTTTTCTTTCATGTCTATAGATTTAGCAAAGTTACACTCTTTCAGAATATACAAGAGTGTTTATCCAGTTATGTAAAGCTGTCTTATTATTAATCAAAACCTTTCAGGTGTGAACATTTGTTTTTTAATTGGAAGCAAAAGCTCTTTGCTTGATACTCAGTACTTATTATAGGTAAGACTTGAGAAAGCTCCTAATTTTTATATCAAATATCTTTCCAATAGAAGACACATTTTCAAGAGAAATCAGAAGATAACAGAATTTAATTCTCAAGTATTTCTTTTTCATTCTTGAGTTCTTTAATTTTTCAATTGTTTAATTTTCTGTCTTGGATTCGTTTCTGCTCAAAAGCATAGAGACCTCAGGTTCATAAAGACTTCTTACATTAAATCTGCTAGTATTAAGCCCTTATTCAGTTTTAATGTGATGTGTATGTGTCAGGAATTTAATTTTTTTGTGTTAAGAACCTAAATGGTAATAAAGCATGTGATTTTTCCCCCAAACAACATTTTTATGTGTGCTTCTCCCTTGGTAATAAGCACAATATTGGTCAGTGTTTGAAGAAGCATTTCACTGCCCCAGTAGTGAAGTAGGTGTTCTAGGAATAGTATGAAACACTGCCAGAAGTTCTGGAAGCAATCTGAGAATTGCTTTGATGTTGTGATATTTGTACAGGGGTACCAAGCTTAGGACCCTGTACAAGGCTCAGTTTAGTTTCTTGTTTTTGCAGTTTAAAGTAAAGCTCTTGAACACAAAGGCAGCAACAGAAACCCCCTAATATGTTTTTTTGTGGTTGGTTTTTGGTTGTGTGATTTTTTTTTTTTGACAAAAGGCATCTCGTAATTAGGGTTGAAAAGGACTCTTAATGGTGTACTAATTTATTCCTCTTCCTTGTCCTGACAGGTTTAATTATTCCTAAGTATCAGTGAATAGACTGGTGACTGGACCAAAATTGACCAGTTCCATTGATGACTGGGCAGTGGTAAAACTGTTCCTTCCATTTTGTTTAATTTTTTTGTGAGTTGTACTAGGGAATTATTCTTCCTCAGGTAACCTGTGTTTTACTTAACTGTAATGCCAATAAGACATTTCCTTTACTTCTCATGGGTATTTTTTTAATTCCTTGATCATCATCCTGGCTGCAATTTAGAGGGTGTAAATCAGCTTTTCTGGCTGCAATACTTCATCATAAAGTTAGATTATAACTTGCTTTCCAACACATTTTAAAAAATTAAAGTAAAATTCTCTCCCTCTTGTAATATTTTTTCTTTCTTGCGTTCCTGGCATTTTTTCTAAACTTAAAATAACATGCTGAACTTTTCCATATTGTCTCCATCAGTTTCTTCACTGTTATTTACTTTTTCCCCTTTGCTTCAGGAAACACATCTTTCATGTCACTTGCGGGCAAGGGAGTAGCAGATTTATACAGAGACCAAACTGCCTACCAAAATGATCCTCTTTTATAATTTCCACAAAAATTGAACTCCTTTTCTGTCTACCTGTCAACCTTTTGCTGTTGCCTCCTTCAGTGTTTTAGAAGAGCTGTGCTGTTGTTATCCCACTACTGAGTGATTCATCTCATCTGAAAAGGAGCTTCTGGTTGTGTACGGCTCAGTTTGGTTATTTCTCAAGGAATGAAGAAAGATGCAGATTATCAGTATTACCTTTTCCAAGGGCTGAAAAGCATAATTCTGCAACAGCATTTGATTTATGGCAAGTGATAAGGAGGTAGGGCACAGAAAAGTGAGAAAGGGATATTCCTAGCTAACAAAAACCCAACAAACCTGCTCCTGTGTGAGTAGGTAGAGGAAGAAAACACGTCTAATGAGAGAACAAAACAGATTACTCTGTGAGTCAGAATAGTTGAGGTATTTTACTGAGTCTTCATAAGTCTCATGATGAGCAGATTTTTGTCCAAGCTCTGTTATCCTTTTAACAGAAGAATCTGAATTACACAAGACCAAAGCAGCAGCAGTGAGTGCAGCAAGTGCAGTAAGCTGTGAAAGAGGACAGCCTGGGCCGTGTTCTGAGCTCACCTGGTGCTCCAGACTCCCACCTGAAACAGCCTCACACTTGGAAGCTTTGCTGTTACTACAGATAAATTGACAATTACAGTGTTTGGTCTGAAAAGCACTTTGCTCAAACAAGTGGTGTTCTGATATTCAGAAGAAAAAAAAAAAAACAACAGAAACCTGATAGAGCATATGGGTGCTCATCAAGAATGACGGGAGAAAAATACCTTGAAGATGTAAACACATGAGCCGAAATAATAGCATGTTATAGTCCCCTTGGCTGACATCTCAAATATCTTTGTAATGGTAAAGACTAGATGTTATTCAGGCCCTGGTCACTGCAGAAATTGGATGCAGGAAAGTGGAGTAGCATCACAGAATAATTAAGGTTGGAAAAGACCTCTAAGACTAACCTGACACTGCCAAGTCCACCACTAAACTTATGTTCCCAAGTTGAGTTCCCACTCATCTTTTAAATCCTTCCAGGGGTGATGACTCCTCCACGTCTCTGAGCAGCCTCTTCCAATGCTTGGCAACCCTTTAGGTGAATATTATTTTTGTCATATCTAAAACAAACCTCCCTTGGCTACAGCTTCAGGCTGTCTCCTCTTGTTCTATTGCTTATTCTGTGGGAGAAGAGTCCAACCCTGCTGGGAAGAAAGTTGTTTTTTAATCCTGCCTCTTAAACCTGGAAAGGCTGATGCTTTTACTTTACTTAATGCCTCTTCTCTGGGTGAATCTCTTTGTATATCTATGGACAGTATAATTTCAACAAAGAGAATATACCCAGGTCTTACCTGCTTCTATTTTAAATATGTTGAAGGGGTTTTTTTTCAGTATTTCTTTTGTTCTCAGTGGGGGGTGAAATTGATACTAAGTAGGTAATCTAAAGTGTCAAAAACATTAATACGCACTGTTATTTTGTGATAGCATCATTTTGATTGCATGAATGAAGTATCTTAAAATCATTATTTGCAAGATGTTTCTTTAAAAATACTAATGTGAGCACAATAGTTCATTTTTGATTACCAGAGGTATTATATTTATTTTTGAATTTTTCAACCAAATATCCATAATGTAAGTAATCTCTTAAGTATTAAGAGATTAATTTATTAAATATTGTCCAGATTAACATTTTGTCTATATTGGTATTACATTTCTACAAGGGGTTTTTTTCTGTAATTTGATAGCTAAAACTATCAGTTCCTGTTTTACAATGGTGTGTACTTGCTTGAGTTTGTGTAACCTGATCTGTTTGTCTGAATTTTGGCTGTTCTGGGGCATGTGCTGCCTGCTTGACTCCACTCTGCTTTTGTCTCCCTAGTTTTAACTCCTGTGATGATTCCCTGCAGTCCATGAACATTAAGGTTCATGTGAGGTCAACCATACCTTGCAGATAGTGACAATAGTGCAAATAATGACAAATGTCAGGGGGGGTTACATGGTGTTTCCTGTATTTAATTTAGAGGCTTGTGATTTGTGAGGAGCCTGCAAGGATGTTGCACAAAGCTTGGTTTACCTTTAGGTTCAGATTTGAATCTCCGGGTATGCTCCTGTTCCCAACTCAATTTTTTTTTCTTTTTTTTTTCTCTTTGAAAAAATCCTTTAAATTTAGCAGGTTTGGGGATCTTCTGTCTCTGAGTTAGTCTTTTTTCATGTTTTGTATGTATTTTATTTCTTTACTTTTAGGGGTTTTGTGTTGACAAAGCTGTTTCTATTTAACCCCCACCTGAACCTGGGTAGCGTGAAAAGGAAACTTGTCCAGCTAAGGAATGATTTTAGTCCCTAATGACAGTGAGAGCACATGGAGGGAACACAAAATATTTTCTTACGGGTTCCAAAAAGAAGAGATGGCTCTAGGCTAGAAATACCTTTTGCAAAGTAGGAAGTGATATGTATATGTGAGGGATTTGAAAGCTCAAATAATTTCTCTCTAGCAGCTGATGCTGAAAAGTAATTTAATATTACTAGTAACAGTGCCAGAAAGTAGCAAGGCAGGCAAGTTATTAAAAAAAGATCAACAACAAAAACAAAACTCCCTCTTTTTTTCAGCTTTTTAATAAGCCTATTCTAAATTGTAAGATTATAGGTTTCTGCTTATACTCTAAATGAACAGCTGTTGTTGGCTGGTGGAATATAAGGAGCTCTTGGCCTTCCCCAGAGAGCCCTTTGTCCATGCAAAGGTGAGTGCAGGGGTTTGTTGTGCTGGGTACTGCTGGGCTGTTGTGGTTGCTATTAAGGAAACAAATTCTTTGGTTATGGACTTGGATTCAGAGAAATTACTAAAATCTCTGAAATCCCTGGAAATAACAGTTTACTCGAAGATTTCAGGAGTATTTGTGAAAGAATTCCCTTAAATATGGAATAATGAAATTTGATGAGATAACATTATATTTCTTCTTTTAATTCAGTTATCTTTGTTACTAAGCAGAAAGAAGGCTTTGTTTCAGGATACTTTCACTAAGATATGCTGAAATCTTCTTTTGGTTGATTGATTTGTTCTTACGTGCTCTGTTGGGAAAAAAAAAAGCACATCTATATGTGATGGATACCCTGATATTATGCACTCTGTCATTTTACAGAGTAGGATGTGCACTTAAGCTGTTTTACAGGAAAGTCTTTTGAGACTCTTGAGGAAACAGGCTAGAAACATAATTATGCCAAAACTGCTGACTTTTGAAAAAGTTTCCAGTGATAATAGGATTTAAACTAAATGCAGTTTAATTTCAATTCCATTGCTGCAACTTGCAGAAGGAAATTTTACCTTGAGTTTACATTTTTCTGGGTTTGAATTTGTTAACCCCTTGCGTTAACCATAGTTGTGGCACTTCATTTAGCTCTTATTTTTAGCGTTAAAGATATAAAAATTGTGGTTGGAAAGAGAAGATTGTAGTGTTGCTGCATTGCATTTAGATGTTCTCATAGCTCTGTTATGCTTTTGAGTACAACTGAGAGAGCATTTTTTGGTGTGATAGGGAACTGGCCCTACAATTTGTTCCTAGTCTTGTTTTTACAGAGCTTGTCTGGGAGTAGCTGAGAGATGAAACTGGTCATCCCTGAAACCAAGGATGCTTGGGTTGTTTGATGTACAATATAATTATCCATTGTCTTCAGTTTAAATAGTATTTTTTTGTATAATCCTGTTTTGAATGCCATTTTATTTCATTAGCTGGCACTTCATCTACTCGCACCTTGGCTTGGCAAATAGAGAGTTTCTCAGTGGTGATTTGGAAAACTTAAATCAGTTTAATGGAGCAAATATTTCATGACCACCTATGGGTACATTTCACCTTTTGCTGTACTGCTTTCAGAGTGCCTGTTCTATAATCAGAAAGCCTTTAATTGTGGGATCTTAACCAAATCATCTGGTTTTGTGCACCATTTGAGGTGCACCTACAGGTACAGAAGACAGAGAATTAAATTGTTTCCTGAAAGAGTGATGTGTGGAGCCCTGTAATCTTCGCTAGCTAAAGCTCGTCCATGTGCTTCAGAGTGATGCTTAATGAGACAGTTCAAAAGGTCAGCAGGTGTGTTCTGGAGAGCAGGAGGGAATCAGCTGAACTCTTTGCTGTTGTATTTGAAGATGTTCATCTTGAGTCATTTTACACAGTTCAGTGAACTGAGTGAACTCATGATGTGCTTTCCTTCACTTTTTCTCTTAACATAGGAGATCTTTGTAGAGTTCTTCCACTTGTTCTTCATCCTTTACTGTCAACCAAACTAGACAGATCTTGCACAGAATCACAGAATCACTAGGTTGGAAGAGACTGTCAAGATCATTGAGTCCAACCCATGCCCTAATATCTCAACTAGACCACAGCACCGAGTGCCACATCCAGTCTTTGTTAAACACATCCAGGGGTGGTGAGTTCAAATGGACTTGTGTTGTGGCTCCCCAGGCAAGCCAAAGTGAGGTAGACTCTGGTGACATTTAGGACTAATTTGGGGCTGAGAATTATTTGAATCCAACATTTGGGGGGAGGGAAAAAATCCCGTAACACTTCAAAAATGGGATGTTTTTGAAGATGCGAAACTATAGCAGTAATTTTACAGGAAAAAATATAATTGATGATTTCCTTTAGAGGAGTAATCAACTGTATTAAATGCATATCTTTCATTAATAAAGGTGTTTAAATATTCTTTTTTCTCCTGTTGGTAAAAATCATACATATGATAAGCCTTTAAATTTTTAAAAATAATTTAAATAGGTTACCTTATTTTTCCATAAACAAAATTTAATTTTAAATTTTTTTGAAGTTATTAGTGGAGTAAGATATTTTTCAGATGTAAGTTTTTTGTATGGGATAATTGTTTTGTGCTGTGTTGATATTTGGAACATGCATATTAGAAAAGAGTTGAACTCACACATGCTGTGCTATGTGCTCTGCATAGACCTGATACTTTTACTCAATGTTAGCTGTGTAGCTAACATTAGCAGCAGTTCCAAAATTTTGTTTAAATATCTTGTTTATGGTATAGGCTCTTTAACACTATATTTAGCGATCAGTTAATGTATTTTGTATTTGAAAAAGCAGTGATAAAGTGCTTGATAGCTCTGAGGTAAAGACTGGAAAAGATACCAGTGAGAGAAAGTGTTGCAAGCAAGATCAGACTTCTCTCTCAGCTTTAGCTCCTGAAAGGTTTTCTCATTTGAACTTGTTACTTTATCTCTCAGGAGTGCTTGCTGAGTCTTCTCTTACTGAGTAGAGAGAGTCTAGATGAACCAGAGCTTAAAGTAAATCCATAGCTCCTTGGCTAACATGAGATAATGTGCATTCCTGGTCATGTAGTATTTTACATTATTTGTGTAAAACTGAAATTTTTGAGTAGCTTCCTCCTAAAATGTGTCCGGATATTGTAAACAACTGAACGTGGAGACACTGCAGCAATGTCCAGACCTTATTAAATTTATCTATGTGGTCAGTTACAAATTACAGTTACAAATCTCGCTATTGTGACCTTTTCAGGTTCCCTGTCATTTTCAGGGTACAACACCACAGTCTTGGGCATGGGTGCTGTCTGCAGTTACCTCAGTGGATTGCACAGCTGTTCTCTAGAATCAGATTTTCATTAATTTTCACGGTAATGATTAATACTGCTAAATGAAAAAAATCTTTGCAGATGAATTGGTTTAGATCTTAATAACCAGCTCTTAACTAATTTCATGCTTTTCAAGGGTTTTTTAACTCCCTTTTTCAAGGTGACTTCTTTCTTTGAGGTGTTTTGTGTAAAATTGTGACACTATTTGAATGTGTCCTCATTTATATTTTTAAAAAGTTACAAAAAATAAAAATCATGTTATTTCCAAATAGCACAGTACTTTTGAAGTTCTCCAGGAGCAGATTCTGGAGATTTGGTAAACCAGGTAACTCCCATTATCTGTCCCTTTCGCTTTTCTTTCCTCTCCCCGTTTCCTACTGGTCTGATACTGTTGTATGGAAGCAGTTTGCCCCTGAGGATTTTATCCTCCATGATGGGTGATGTGAAAGATGCAATTTGAGAGTCTGGAACAGGCTTTGTGGCAGCCCTCCTTCCCCAGCTCCCAGCAGGAGAAGCTGTGTGCAGGCAGCCATCTGCCCTTCCCAGAGGACAGGAAAGGGAGAGAGAGGTGGAGGTGCAGGGCAGATAGCAGGGTGTAATATAAATGAAATTGTGACCATTTTAGTTGTTTCACTTTTTACCAGTTTTGAAATGTTGTATTCTGGTTTTGGATCAGCAACAGAGTAATAGCTCTAGGCATGAATAAACATCCACACCAACTTTCAAATATCTAAGAGAATATTTAAACAAAGACCAAAGGGCATTATGTTATGTTAACCTTGTTTCAATTTGCTTATGTTGTTTCAATCTCTTTTCTGTGTTGTGGTGATAGTAGCAATAGCAGAAGGAATAAAAATTAATCTGCCCTCTCAGTAGCATTCTCTCTCTGCTGGTGCCAAGACTTTTTCCTGAACGTGTAGGTGTTGTGTGGGGAAGTGGGTGACAGATGTTCTAACACTAAAGTGGTGGTTGGTAAAACAAACAAGGTAAAATTAAAACTGCTGGGAGAAAGAGGAGTATAATGTAGTATACTGTTTATCTTAATTAAGATGTAATAAAGCTCTCTAATGGAGGAAGAAGGGGGGTTTGCTGGTGTGTGGGCCTTTGCTGTGTAATAGTTTAAAATTAAGTACTTCAGTAAAACAACGTCATTTTTCCACTGATTTCTGTATCAGTTTTCAGTTTCTATATCTTATGTCTAAGAATATTATAGCTTAATAAAAAGATTGGGAAAGGCACTGTGAATCAAGCTAGAACAGTTCATAATAGTGCTGCATGAGCTTCTGCTTAGCGTCTCCTCTTGCCACTCAGTCTCCATGTTAGGAGATGGTTAAAAGGACCTCTGGAGGGGCTCTTCAAAGCAAAACAAGTTGCTCTCTGAAGCACAGCCATCACCAGCAGCCAGAGCCCCTTCCCTGGCTTTCTGCAATGATGTGGATGCTGAGGGGGAAGGAGCCTCCAGCCGTGGAATGGAGTAGACCTCTGTGGTGAGAACTCAAGTTCTTCCTTTCACATGCCACAAGGGTATCTATACTTTCTCAGGAAAATTCAATGGAAAGTAATTCCATCGCAGCATGAACTCCTCTGTTCAACAGATAACACAATCAGTGCTTTCACCCCCTTGCAGTCAGGTCTGATTCTCTTTCCTAACATGCTCACATACATGTTACTGTTCAAGAGCCCTCGTTCCCCTGAGGAGCTGGCTGTGTCTTATGATGACAGCCAGTGTCAGCTGTACATTGTGGAGGCTCCTGTCTAGGGAAATGTGAGAGGCATTTTAGCTTATCTGTTTAGCTATTCCCTCTCCTCACATTCTCAAGGGGGCTCTTACTTGCAAAGCAATGCATGTAGTTCAAAATCTTAATGAGAACTCTGCCAAAATTGTGGAGAGATGAAGGAATGTTAAATGACGTAACATGCAAGGTGCCAGGATTTATGCACAAGCATGAATAATTATCATCAATATAAAATATTTTTCCTCAGTTAGTAAACACCAAAATGCTGCTGTATATGTATATACAGAAATAGCATTTCTTGTAGGTATCTGCTAGTTGTACAGCATTTTAAAGAAAAGAAATACACAGTTCCTGAGCACATGCTTTAATGTGTATTTCTCCTGGCTGCTCCATTGGTTTCCTCAGCCTCTTGTTTGCCCTGCCCACAGTCTCAACTGGCAGAACAGAGAGGGCAGCTCTGGGCGTGGGCATGTGAAGCAGGAAGCTCTTGAGCCCAAAACATAACTATTAATCTGTTGAAGTCAAAATAAATCTGAGCATGCCAAAATTTTTAGTAATTTTAAAATTTCTCCTCCTGACTTTAATTATCAAATACACACTTATATAATAGTTAAATGGTTGCAGTAGTGGGACAACTCTGCTTTTTATGTCTGAATTTTCAAAATTGCTGCCTCTTTAACCCTGTCCCTTTAATAGCTTTTAATGCTTATCAGAAATTCAACACATTCTGCTACTTTTCAGAAATTTCACCAAAATTAATCATTACAATGGCTTTCATCATGCTGCCTTGCAAAACGTTGTGCTTATAATATTATTTTAATACATGTGCTTCACAGCAACAAAATTATTTCAATACCTGTAAGCTTTTAAATACAAATAACTTGCAGTTCCTTTTTGAATACTAAGGTGATACCAAACCTTGTAATTCTTCAGTGATTGTGACCTCTGGAAGAAGAAGAGACAGATAAGCAGAAATTCTCACAGTGGAGATGAAGTCTTGGATGATATTTGTAACATGAGCTAAGCAATTATGTTCAGAAGCCTAATACAAGACATCTGCACAGACTACTTTAAGAAAATTTATTGAGTTTTAAATATTTGCTACATTTGTAAAGCTCTTGTAGGATAAGTAAGCAGATTTAAATTTTGGCTTACATACAGATTTAATACTTAGAGATGTTAGTGTTTTTGTAGTTTTCATTTGCGCTCTTGTATTTCAAGTATATCACTAATTTTGCCTTTTCAATATAATTTGAACAATTCACAACTAATTCACATTTATTTGTCAAAATAACAATGGAGGGAGGTTCAAATTGTTCTGGTTGAATTGACTATGTTAGTATCAGGTTATGATTTGATCTGGATGTGGCTTAAGTTGTCTGGCCCTGCCTCTGTTCAGTCCTTGAGAGCAGAAAATAGTTGCTTTCAGGTGGGTCAAGTCTAAGATTTGTTTTTCTGTGCATCTCTGCCAGCAGAAGACACATGGAATAATCATCAAAAAAAAAGGTGCTGGAGGAGGAGTGATGACTACATATGTTCATGTTGCCTGAAAGTGCTTTGTAGTTCCAACTCAACTGTGTGCATTGCCCAGCAATGGGCAAACCTGCACAGCAAGATGTGTAGCCATCATGAATGTCAGGTGGTAGGAGGATCATGGTGACCCAGTCTCAGATTTTTAAATATGGATTTGGAGTGTTGATTTTTAAGCTGAACTTGGTACACTCAAGTAATATAATACAAAACTTTTGTTTGTGTTGGTGATGAAACTGCAGTTTCATTTAGCAACTACTTTTTTGTGCTTCAGTCTCTCAAGCCTTGTGCATTCTTGAAAGCAGTGGACTCTCCTGAGAAGCTCCAGAAAGGATATTCAGTGGCTCTGTCACTGTATGTTGTAACTCTGTTTGCTGTGGCTAGAAGAATATGAAAAATGGGGAAAGAAACTTGACAAATGTTTTTTTGAGAAAACAAATGAAGAATACTGAAACACTTAGCTATAAGTATGTATGTGTGTGTATATATATATATATATATTATATATATATAATATATATATAATATATATATATATTATATATATATTATATATATATTATATATATTATATATATATTATATATATATTATATATATATTATATATATATTATATATATTATATATATATATTATATATAATATATATATACATACAGAATTTGTGAACTAGAAAATCAAGGGTAATTTTTTTTTTATTCATTGCTGTTCTTCTGGGACTGGCAGGTGCTCCCAGTCTTGGCTCAATTACTGTCTGCATTTGCCAATTGTAATCTTTTAATCGTGATCCAACAACAGTGCTTTAACAAGAATCTATATAATCTCTTGTTTAATAACACATACTAGTGTTTCTTTTGATCTTATCAGCCCAGGGATTGCTTCAGACTTGCTGTCAGAAAACATATCAGGAGCCTCTAACAGCTGAGTGTTGTAGGTGTAGCTGAACTGGCCCTGTGCCCAATAAGTGCCTGAGAAATTGTTTTCTGTATTTTCATAAAGCCTATCAATTTGAAGCAGCAGCAATATTGCTTCAAAAGTTGATTCAAAAGTTATTTAATTTCAGCTAGGAAAATAATCATTATGTGGATGACCTTGGGTATGACAAGAGATTTCGCCATTACTTTTGATGGCTTGTGAAGTTCTCCCCAGATATGCTCCATTTCAATTAGGAAGGAGATAAGGTGTTAAAAGGATTTAATTTGACAGGATCAGCTATAGGAAGAAGGTAAACCATTGTATCCCTTGAAATTACAGAGACATGAGATTCCATTTCAGGATTTCCGATTGGTTTATGTCTTCTGGGATTACTAGAAGTTTGAGCTTGGTGAAGGACAACCACCATTTTCTCTAAGCCCTTATGCTTTCATACAAAACCAAATAACCTGTTTTCAATGTAAAATATCTTTGTTTTAAAAACTTCATTAATGACATTCCCGTACAGGAACCGTGTGACTTCTTTAATAAGCAGTGGCAACACAGAGAATGGAATAGCTCATTTTTGCTGCTTGGTGGAATTCTTAGGAATTGAGGAGTGTTCCTATTAGAAAAATAAGAGATATTATAAAGAGATTTAAATGGAAATTAAAAAATAAAAAGTAAATCACAATTTCTGAATAGTGTGCAAAAGAGAAGAGATATTATATGACTTCACAGTAACTAGACAGTGCCAACCCAGCAGCTACAGACAGTAATTTTTGATGGTGGTGTCATGTGTTCTGTCACAGCTGTTGGATCGTGGACTGGGAGTCTCAGTTGTTCCAGATCTGTACGTGCTTGAAGAAAATCAGAGCACTTTGCTTTCCCCCTTGGCTCCTTCTTTCTCCCTGGAGGACTGAGAAATAAGGAACTTGTGGTTAAATGTAGAAGTTGTCTTTGAAAACACTCTGGCCTTGTCTGAGGCACTGTTTGGTGCTCTAAGGTGCCATCTGTAACACAGCACTGGCCTCAGAGAGAGGACCAAGGTACTCAGAATCAAAAAGCTGGAGGGTTGCAGTAGGGCTGGAGCTGCTGCAGGATTTGGGAGTATGTTTTCCTTTCAGTCTTCATTATATTTTCACTATAGCTTTAAAAAGTCGTTTGACAGATCTGAAGTATATATTTTATTCAATACTGAAATTTAAATAAGAATAACAGATTCAGAAACTTTTGCTAAAGTGTGTAGAAATGCATGTTTTAGTATTTATAATGCATTTGGTTTAGAGACATGCATCAGTAATACTGTTGTTATGAATGCTGATGCAGCAGGAGAGTATAAAATCATCCAGTTGGATACTGATCAATAGAGGCCAGTGAATCTCCCCACAAAGTGTATCAAGTGTACACAAACAAGTTTAATCACATTTCATTAATTAATCTTGGTAACCATAGAAGGAGCCATTTTACTAGTGTCAATTTGACAAGACTTCAGGTTCTAGCTGTTATTGTGTTTTTTCTACCAAATTATGGAATTGTTTTTATTCCTGCAAGCTGGTACTCCAGCCACATCCCTGTTTTCCCTTGAATAAGCCAAAAGCATTAAGATACTGACAGCTTTAATTTTATAGCGAGCAGTGTAACCAGGGCATTGAATTGCTTTTTGCGTCTGCCTCTCTTGGTGATGTTCACTAACTGGTGGGGTGTAGAGTTGTGCTCTGGAGAAGCTGCTGTACTTGCCCAAAAAGAACATCAGTCTAAGAAGTGGGGGCTGGGTGACCTCCCCAAGTGATTTTTACTTTCTCGGGACAGTGAATGGATAAGTGGACAGGATAGGTAGGACAGTGAATAGAGAGTTCTGCTTTCTGTGGAGCAGGAGACCTAGTTCAGCGCTCAGGAAAACCCAATGCCAAACCCATTGCTGATGTATTCTACTGTTAAGTGGCTGTATTGGCCTTCCTTGTGTCTAAGTGCTGTTCATGGCAGTGAACAGAGGTATAGCTGGTGCTTTTGGCACCTCCTGGGTTTTGGACTGAAGTTCTCCCTTTTAGTCCCATATAGGTGATGAAGTAACTGTTACATAGGAACTGCTGTCTCACCTAATGGTGACTAATTCCTTCAGGTAGTTATTTACTGTGGTAATTTCTTGCCTGAGGCATCAAATAATGTTAAAAATAGCTATTTATAATAGTAAGAGTTATCATCAGATCAGATTTTAAGAGGCTGAATGGAAAGTAATGTGGCTCCTGCTTTTATGTAAGTTCTTTTTGATGTCTTTGGTGTCTTTTGATATGACTTTTGGTATCTTTGTATAGTTACTCAGAACGACTGTGATTTCTATCCCTTTTAGCTACTAGAAAATTACAGAAAATTGCGTGCTTTTTAAATTAGCTATTTTTTTATTGGAAAAGATTAACCAATGTATTTCAGAAAGACAGTTCATTGATTAGGATGTTATATAATGTGCAAGTGGAGAGGAGATATTCCATACATATGTATTTCCTGGATCATGGAGTACAAGACCATTACATTGATGTGCATGGCTAGTTCCATTATTTAGATTTGTTTGGTTTTGGTTTTGTTAGAAGGGAGTTTGCTTAAGAGATAATCCTAGCGATAAGAACTGTAGAAAACATTCTAATAAGGGCAATAACACATCTTGAAATAAAATTTAGGAACCACAAGCAAGTGTAGCTTTGGGGGCTTACCACTAGTGATGCTTTGGTTTTTATTAGACTAATTAATATGTATGGAAAAAACCAGAATGGCTTTTGGGTGCAACAAATCATTCTTCATGTCTGAAGTAGGGGTAAACAAGAAAAATAGATTGTGTAGTCAAAAGTCCCACGGAGCATCTTGCGTGGTCCCTGATATAATAAAAGATAGTACAGCTACCGTGCTGCTATTCAACTGTGTGTATAAAGGTGAGAGGAGGTTATAACCTCTAGCAGCAGAGACAGCAGTAAACTCTTCTATGGATGAATGTCTTTATTTTAAGGAATAAAGAAATATGCAAAATAGTTGTGGTTTTCTGCATCATATATTTTAAGAGTAAAAATTTGTAACCAAGTGTACAAAGCTCCTAGTTATATGTATCCCAGTTATATATCTTGTAACTTTGGAAGAAATTGGCTCAAGTACTAATCACTGAAGGGGCTTATTTAAACTGAGTTTTTAGTTTTCCATGTTTTTTACCACTAAACCTTCCCTCAGACAGACTTTAGCTGGCAGTTCAGTTTTCTGTAGCACACAACCTCCAGGATTTAGGAGTAGTATTAACTTAGTTTTTATCAAGTGTAGCTGTAGGTTTCGCATACATTGCAAAGTGGTTGATCAGGACAGTGATGGTTTTCAGGATTTATGAATCCACTGAAAGTCAAGTGTTATGTGCCAGTGGCTGAAGCTGCCTTAGGTCTTCCGTGAGCTGGTAGTAGCACTATGCAGTGTTGAACTGTGGCTCCAACACTGCGTGCTTCTACCAGCTAATATCACTGATTTACCTCCTCCTGTCCTGATTAAATAGCTTATGAATACCTTCAGGGCTTTTCCTTTTAATTACAAGGTCGATGTCCTTTATCACAGGCTTCAGTTGTACTCTTTATTCTGGCTGTAGGGGAGAACCAGCAGCCTCCAGTCAGAGACCTTTTGCACCCCAGGAAATCTGACAATAATGGAAATGCTTAAAGAATATGGACATAACCTCAGGATTGAGTAATGTGTGGGAAAAGCCTGAATACACAAGACTCAAGTAGTTTTGATAGTTCTAGCATTGTTATTTTTCCTTTCTTTGTGCCAAGATTCTTATCTGGCCGTGAGGGCAGGTCATTTGTGAGCTGCTTCTGCTGGTGTTGCTGGGTCTGCTGCTGTCACCAGGGCAAGTGGTAACCACTTTGACCCAGAGCTTTAGGTTTTGTGTTCAGTGCTGGGTACTGCCAGATGTCACTTCCTGTTGCTGATTATATGAGGGCTAAACCTTCTTTAAAAAAAAATTGGCTTTGTCAGCCAACAGAGATCTGGGACAAAGTACCTCTTCAGTTTTGTCAGCAAATTTCCTTTTTTCTCTTTTTTTTTAAATTAAGGTTTAGCATAGTACAATGAAGTATAACGTAATCAATTAAACTAAAGTACTCACATATCAAATATGCTAATCTGTTCTGGAGAGTATGGATTTTTCCTTGTAACCTACAGACATCTCTTCATAGATGTTAAAATATTTAAGGCATTTAATTCTCATTAGCAACATGCAGGTTTTCTGCTTGTATCTGTTTCTTCAGCTGGAAAGTTTCAAGGTCTGTATGTTGCCAAATACATTGTGTTGGTCTTCCATTGTAAATTAAAAAGTAATGGACTCTGCAAGAAAAGTCCCAAGTGAGATTTCCTGGTCACTGGAATAGAAGTCTTAAATTCACTTAATATTTAGAATGATATTTCTGTAGGCCGTAGTATTTTTCCTATTTTTTTTTTTTTAGTATAGCTATTTTAAAAACTGAAGTAGGTATTGCATACTGTACTGAGGATATTACAAGAAAATCTTCAATGGGGAAAAAGTTAAAAAAGGCTTATTTTGAAAGTAGCTTAGATTTGGAGCACAGTAATAATTTTTCTTCTGTTTCTGGCTTATTTGTGCTATGTAAGGCAGTCTCTGTACTATCCATGTGAGGCTGTGAATTTCATGTAGAAGAGTCTTTAGCCACATGGCTTGCTGTCCTTCAGTTGCGTAAATATTGGAGAGACCATATCAAACATGCCCACAGCGTTTCTTGGATATGTTTGCCTCTTCTGATCTTAAGCATCTCTGATGAAGGAGATTCCACAATCTCACAGACAGCTTGTTCTGGTGTATCACGGCCCTGGAGAGAGCTCTTCCTATTATCTAACCAATGCTTTATTTGCTGTAGATTTAACTCTTCCTCCTTCTGTACTTGATGAGACAGATTTATCAGTGTATGATAATTACACGAAAATAGTTGTCATCTTCATCACGAACTACTTATTTTATAGTTTCAGCAGTTTTTCAGCAGTTGAGCCCTACAGGCCTTTTATTTCCATCATGATCATCTGGACTGCCTTGTTTTGTCTACACTTTTCTTTAATAATGGTGCTTCCAACGCTGATTTTGCTAGCATGAGGTTATTAGTGTAACATCTTACCTTTGGTTCTGAAAGAATCTAATATTTTACAATGCTTTCTGCAGCATTGCATTTTATGTTCCTGCTTACTTGTGACCTGTGGAATTTTTATACTTTTGTATACATACTCATTGTACTCTTGCCTACATAGTGGTTTCTTTTTTTATGTATGTGATTTCTCCTGCCAACTACTTCATATTAGTTTTAATTGAATTTCATCATGTTGACTTTGGGCAATTCAATCACTTTCCATCATTTAGATGATTATTGAAGAGGGAGGCAAAACCTCTTCAGTGACTTCACTTACAATGCCTTTTAGTTTGATAATGAACTGCTAGGTATGAGAGTTTTCTCCTGCAGTGTTTTTGAGCAGCCCTGTGCTTGATTAGCACACTTACTTGATTAACATAAGCAAGTGCGACCAAAGTGCGTTAAAATCAGGAAAAATTACACCTGTTCCGTCCCTTAAGTCATCTGCCAAAGAAGAAAATTCTAGTAATTTTAATTTACTTTGTTGTGTTGGTTGTTTTTTATCGTGTTATCTAGATGGTTATAAGCTGTCTGTGTCAAATAATATATTGCAGTATGGTTGTGGATGCTAGAAGTGGTCTGATTGACAGTCTAATATTCCCTGAAATTCTCATTCACAAAAGTTGGTATCAGTTCCTGCTTTTCCACCTGTCCAAGGTATTCCACATCTTATTTTTTTCAAGGAACATTTTTAAGTTCTGAACAACATCTGGAAATTAGAGTGGCTAATTAAGCAAGACCTCCAAGTATTTTTAGTTTCCAGATTTTGCTAAATGGAATATAGGTTGTAGACAAAATGATGAGGTGGGTTGAAAAGTGGCTGAACTGAACTGAACTGGCAGGTGTGGAGGGCTGTGGTCAGCAGCACAATGTTCAGCAGGACACTGGTCAGTGGGGCAGACCCCAGCAAGTCATCCTTGGGTCCACAGCGTTTTTATTAATGACCTGGAGGAGTGGACAAGAGGCTTTACCCTCAGCAGCTTTGCAGGTGATGCAAAACTGGGAGGAGCTATTGCTGCTCTAGATAGTTGTGCTGCCAGCCAGAGGGATCTCCACAGGCTGGAGAAATGGACCTCATGAGTTTCAACAACGGGATGAGTTGTGGCTCTGGTGAGGAATAGCCCCAGGCACCAGTATATCCTTGGGGACACTGGAAAGCAGCTTCTCGAAAAACAATAGGGGGTCCTGGTGGGCACCAAGCTGGACATGAGCCAGCAAAGAGTCATTCCAGCACAGGAGACCACTGCCAGCAGGCTGAACAAGTTGATCTTTCCCTTCTACTCAGTGCTGCTGAGACATGTCTGTAGCGTTGTGTCCAGTGCTGGGTTTCCCAAGCTGAGAAACCTGCAGTGCTTTAGCTTGGAATAGAAAGATCTCTGAGGGCATTTTAATGATACATATAAATACTTGTTAGATTATTACCAAACTTACTGAGGAAAAACAAAAAGATAAAAAAGGAATAAAAGAAAAAAGGGCAAGAAAAAGACTGTTCAGTGAAGTGAGTGTTTTTAGAATACAAAGGCATACTTGGGTTTTGTGTTGTTGCTCTGGTTTTTTGTTTATTTGTTTTTTGGTTTTGGGTTGGTTTGGTTTGTCAGCCCCTCCCCACCCCCCATCATCCAGAAAACTTTGCCATTTCTCACTTATTTCCCAATATTGTTGCTCAGGCTGTCAACCTGCCCTCTCCCTGTGTCTACAGAATAACCCCCAGATAACTGATGTTTGTTTGACTGATCAAATACATTTTGAACTTTGGAGGAATGGAGCAGATCTTTTTGACTAGAATTTGTGTTTAAAACCAAGTTTGCTTGTCTGCTTTTGCTGCTAGTTTGAAATGAAATATTCCATTACCGTCATGAAATACACCTTTTCCCTAATGATTTTGTAGAAAATGATTTCACATGTTCACATTTTTGATGCAGATTAATAAAGTATGATAGTACTGATGATGAAAAAGGAAAAAATGGATAGTTTACACAGCAGATGTTATAATGTCTTGTGTGACTTTGACACATAGGACAGATGTCTTAGCCACATGCCAGAGGACTTAGAAAAAGGAGATGGTGTCATTTGTAAGATTTTTTTCTCTGAAAGTCATTGTAAATATTTCCTATGAAAATTTTTGTCACACTTTCTGATCTGTTTTAACACGCAGCAGCCTCCTGTTCTACATGTTTATACTCTTCTAATTTGCACCTCTGTCACTTCGTCCATTTCTTCTCACATAAGATGTCTGTACCCTCTCATGATCAAAACTTCTTCAACCCCTGAAAACAGGTGCAAATATTTTCTGACAGGCTTGCAATATTTCTGTAAGGATTTTGCCTCCTAAATGATGGTATGAATATGGGCCAGTATATCAAGAACAAAACAGTATTTTCTCACTTGTGAACTGTACCTGGCAAAGATGGAATGAATTAAGGCAGGTTTTCTTCAGCATTTGTGAGTCCCCGTGCAGGTGATAAGGAGGGGGGTAACAGCTCTAAGCCCTTGCAGAGGATGGCAGGAGAAGTAGGACGTTCCCCTCTCAGTGCTGGAGAGCTGCTAAGTTTGCTCAACAACCCTTGTATGAGCACACTGATAATACAGAGCAAGATAGGATTGCTCCAAGTGAGTTTAGCACTAGGTAGACTACTAGAAAGGGTACTGTTAATTTGGAATAGAATTATCTACTCTCAAACTTGCTGGAAAGCAATTCAGCACAAGCAGCTGCCTATACAGATGTTTTAAACACCATGCCTTTTAAACTGGAACTAGCAATATGATATTTGAATAAATCAAAAAGCAAAGACTGGTAAAATACGATGTTTAAATTTCAGTTCTAATATTTTATTGTTTAAATTCTGTTGTTTTATAACTATTTTATTACTTGGTCTTTTATTACAGATACTTTTAAGTGGTGCCATTTGCTGTATCTGTTGTCCCATTACCCCAGTTGGGGTTTCAGTTTTTAAGCTTCTACAGGAATCATTCAAAGTCCACTAGAAACGAGACGATAATTTTTGGTGGACTCAGACAAGCTTTCATTCTGGCTCCTCAAGCATATAAATAAAGTGTAGCTTTTATAGTAAAAATTACAAAATCTTCATGATCCAGAACATGCAGTAGTAGTGTGTTATGTAATAACACTCTTTCTCCTTCTTGTAGGTCCTTTTGTTCTGCATCACAGCTGCTCTGTTCATGTTCTTCTTCAGGTATGTCTCTGGTGTTCATGTTGTAAAAATTGTTTTGAAGAGTGTTTCTTAGAGTTTACTTTTTTTTGTTATTCCTCTGTATATTCTTCACTCTAGCTGAATTGACTGGAGTGCTTCGGTGGCATCACTGGCATCACCCAGGGCTGGTAACATAATTGGGCTAAAAAGGGAAATGTTGAGTCTTCTGAAGAATGTACTGATTACTTAAGGAGTTTAGTTTCCTAAGTAAGACCCTGGAGACCTAACATAGTGTGAAAACAACTGAAATCTGCTTTTTGTGGCTCTTTTTAAGAGCTCATGGCAAGAAGATCACATTTTCTGTTCTTGTAAAAATAGAGAAGAACTGGAAAATCAAATTTTGTGGTCTTAAACAGTATCAAATATTTGACTTGTGTGCAGGTGTAACTACCCTCTTTCAATTTTAGAATAAACTTGTTTCACATGTTTTCAGAAGTTATGAATTGTATTCATGTTTTAAAACTTACAGTAGTGGGAGGTGGATGAGACACTCATTTTAATGACTTTTTTCTCTCTCAGGTTGCAATATATATGTATGTTTTTTATCTTATTTCCCTTTAAATACCAGACCTCTCAAATTTTCTTCATTCCATCTCAAATTGCAAAGTTGCTTTTTAGAGTAACCTTTGACTACAACGTTTTGACTTAGAATTTTCTGTGGTGTGCAGCCATCTATGGTTCTTCAAGCTGTATGATCTCCTGGTAAAAGCTGTATGATCCCCTGCAAAAATCTGGAAGCTGCAGCTTGTTTTTCATAATTCCATTACTTACGGATATTGGCCAAGAACAGTCTGTGAATAGAAGAGGGCTGTTAATTAAAGGGATTCGAAGAAGCATTCCTCCTTTCATCTATAACCTATTAAGAACCTTGCTTTGGCAGTCTTCTTGCTTTATTTTCTTCTACGTCCCTGAGTTAAGCCATAACAGCCTCAGAGATTTTGACTTGTAAGGTTGAGGTTAGACACCTGTCTGCATGAATGCTGGTCAAACAAACTCAGAGCTCTAAAATTCTGATCAAAGCCACAAATGTTGTATGATCTTGGAGGAAGCTGATTTTCTCCTATCTGTCTTTAGTAATGAAGCAGTGTTTCAGAGAGAACCTGCAGGTTAAATCACAGAATCCTAGAATAGTTTGGTCTAAAAGGGAGCTTCAAGGTCATCTAGTTCCAGCCCTCCTGCCATGAGCAGGGACATGTTCCACTAGGCTCAAAGCCCCATCCAGCCTGGCCTTGAACACTTCCAGAGATGAGACATCCACTTGCTTGTCAGGGAAACCATTCCAGTGACTCACAACCACACGGTACGTCACAGAAAAGAATTTCCTAATATCAAATCTAAGCCAACCCTCTTTCAGTTTGAGGCCAATATCTCATCCTATCACTATATGTCTTTGTAAAAGTCCTTCTCCAGCTTTCCTGTAGCCTCTTTAGAGGTGAGAACTGACACAGAAGAGTCTAGATGTATTTGATGATTTTTTCCCTGACCTGACACAGAAACACTAGCAGTTGAATGGGCTCCAAGCCACTTTCTCTTCTAAAATAGTGACTCCATGCCAAAGTTGATGGAATATCCTGTTGAGCAATCATCAACAACATTTAATTCCTTTTGTCTTTGTGTTTTAACAGCAGAATTAAAATAGAGGCTCAAGTTTAGTTTAATTATTGGGGAAAAAATCTATTTCTAAACACCAATGAATGTGCTAAGACAAATTTGTCAAAAATAATTACCACAGACTAGTTTCTGAGGTGGTTTTTTTTTGTTTTTTTTTTGTTTTTTTTTTTTTTTTTCTCAGTATAATGAGTAATTTGAGTAGGACTTCTTCACAGTGTGCTACTTTCCTAAAGAAACCAGGCCTAGAAGGGTCTGGATGAAAGCACATCTGGGTATGCACAGTCTGGTCAACTGCTCAGGGAGAAGAGACAGCAGAGAGGTCACTGAATCAGGCCTCAGAGTTGCCCATTTGTCTGGACTGGCTGTGACTGTGAGCTGGTTGCTGTCTGAATTGATATGTTGAATTAACCATTGAAGGCCTTCAGTAAGATTTTGAACACCCCTTGGAAAAACCCTGTGTGGAGTCCCAGGAAAGGCAATCAGCCTGTCTCTGTTGTCATGTAAAGCAGAAAGTAATTGGAAGAGTCATTAAATTACATTTCCTATTTAATGGCTCAAAAATCACTTCAGCCTTTTTCTTAATCATAAGTGAATCGAACTGACCAAATCACCTTCATACTTTTGGAATAAACACCTTACTCAAAGTCAGATCTATTTGGCTTGTAGAATATATTCTTGTTGACTATAAAACACTGTTTACTCTTAACAAACATTCACTGACCTGAAAAACAGAAAATTCTTTTTTGCATTGTACTTAACTTGTTCCCAGAGTTGGTTTTTGTCCTCTCCACCCAACTAAAGTGTCAACAAAGGTACTGAGAACAGTAGCAGTCATGGTCACCAAGATCATATAGAGTGTCTTTCATTATTAAAGATAAAATCCTAATATCTGTATGATGTAATTTAAAGCTTAAAACCTTTCTAAAAAGAGACTTAATATAAGTTTACCTCTATGCCATGAAAGTTTGACTGATGCTTAGGAGTCAAGTGTTGCACAGAATAAAAGCAAGATAGTAATTTATTTTCTTAGTTCATATTAACTGCCTTGTCTGAGGTTATCAGGTTCTCTGATCTTAAAAATTATTATTATCCCTAATAGGTAGCCCTGGTTGGCACTGCATTCCCAACAGCTCCAGATTTAACTAAATTTGGCTGCTGTTTCTGCTCCAGGTGGTTTTGAGCTGAATCATTTTCCTTGCACTGCTTGTACCGTGATGCACGGTAGCTGCATCGGACTGAGCCAGTGGTGCTGACTGGGAAAGCCTGGAGAGCAGAGATGCTCCACAGCATTCACATGGATTTTGGTCATTTCTGAATAACTGCATACCAGCATAACTTTAGGTGATCTTAGCTGAATCTAGGAGATTAAAAGTTATTTGAGTTGGAAAGTTAAAACTGTTTTCTTCATGGAAGAATTGAGGTATATTCTATATATCCCACAGCTTCCAGGGTAGCTTTCAGGTTGCCAGGTTAATAGCAGCCTGTAAGGTTGAGTTTGCTTAGTGTTGCTTCTGGAAAGCCGCTGCTGTGGTTGACAATTATCCATTAAAAGAGAAAAACACCAATATGGCACTTAATTGCAAATGATCATACCTCTCCCTTGAGGTGGATGTCTTCCTACCACTTCTACTGTTGCAGGAAGTACTGCTGTTACAGATGTATGAGTCTTGGTCTACAGAAGTATAGACATTGTTCTTCTTGATTTATTTGAATATTTCCTTTTCTACTATATTGATTGTCTTCAGTATCTCACTATAATCTCTGTTTGATTTTGTTTTCTAAACTAATTCTGTAATAAGGGTCTGTTGATGAGACAGGTGTTTCATACTAGGTGAAAACTTCACCAGGCAGCCTTCATATTTATCACTGGAGTTTTCCCCAAATTCTGTTGGACTGCTCAGACATTATTGCATCTGCTACAGGACAAGAAAAAGTAGGTGCTACATCTCAGGAGTGAAGAAGTGAAGTTACAGAATTGAAATGGTGGAAGGAAAAACCAGGAATAATTATTCCAGAATAGATAAAATGAGAGGAGAGTCAGAGTGAAAGGTAAATTCAGAAGAGCAACATACAAAGGAGGACAGTAGGAAAAAGGAAGGAGAGAATGACTGAAGAGGGAAGAAAAAAGGTCATCTCAGGAGACAGAAAAAAATAGAAGAATATACTAGGAAAAAAGCAGCCAAAATGCAGATGATAGGTTTACAAGCAACAGAGTTATATTTACAGACAGAGGAAGCATATTTTAGTGCAGTACTTTTTTATTTCTTCTCTTCCATCCTCATCTTGTGGTACTTTTCTTTTGACTTGGACCTCTGTGTTTTCTCAAAATGCTTCTGTTCCATTCCACTGGAAGTGACAAAATTAAGATGCATTACTCATTTGTGGATAGCTGTAGTATACACAGTATAGCAGAATCTGACATATGTATATTTAATTCACACATATTGGCAACCACATTTGAAACAGGATTGTTCCACTTCCACACATGTTTGCCTAAGAATCTTGGATACAAGAATGTGTCTGGGGAGAGGCATGTTCTCATATCTGTAGGATATTATCTGTAGGAATTAATTTTTAGATAATATTGAACTCCACTGGGTCTGAGTGTTCACCACTTACTCAAAAACCCCAGTACTTAATGGTGTCATCTGATGTCGTTGTGTCATCTGATGTGTTGTGAGTAGGACTTCTTCACAGTGTGCTACTTTCCTAAAGAAACCAGGTATAGACGAGTCTGGGTGGAAATACCTCTGGATATGCACAGTTTGGCCAACTCTAGTTCCCTTGAGGGAGAAGAGACAGCAGAGAGGTCACTTGATCAGTCCTCAGAGACCGTTCTTAAAGTGTCTTGTAATAAAAATACACTTCTCTTTAATGCTTCTATTTGTTTTTTAAATTGAGGTTTGTATGGAATTAAGTTTGTGGATAGAAAGGTTTTGATTATTTGATGGTTTCATGCAATCTTATTTCAGTTTGAATAATTCATAGTACTGTCCAGAGTCTGTCTTGTAGAGTAATTGGATAGAATGAAATGAAGAAGCAGGAGGGATCCTACAATGTTTAAAAAAAATAAATATTTGTAAAACACAAGTGAAATTGGTTTTTTTAGTAGCAGTTTCATTTCAATAATACACAAGGGATTTTTGGATGGATGATGCAATGGCTGTGCTTGAAGAAATCCACGTAATATAAAACTTGCAATCTCTGTACAATAAATGAACACCTACATAGAAATCCTATCCAGATAAACTTAGAAAATCCAGCAATTTGGGTGAATATGTGTTGGCAGACTACAGAACTGGTTGCTGTAGTAGTTAATCCTTAGACCATAGACTACCAGCTTATAATATGCACGTGTTAATTCATCTGCTCTGAACCTTAGAAAGCAAAGCTCCACCTACGAGCTGAAACCAGCTATTAAGGGAAGCTGAATGTTTCTGATGATTGATTGATCAAGAGTTGAGGATGAAGGCTGCCCTCTCTAGAGATAAATGCTAAAGTGTTATTTTCTGAGACGGTAATTTCAGACAATCTGAAGTTACTGCTGTGATTTCACGAAGCAAGACATGATATTTTTCATAACTCAGGATTTGCAGAGCTCACAACAGAAAGCTCTTGATCTCTTAATGCCATTTATATATTATGTGCTGATTAAAAATGGTAAGTGAAAAAAAAGCCTAAGAAATGCAGCTGCAATGTCATATATGCTACTAGAGTACTGAAACTTGTGTGAAGACACTGAAAACCTTTGAGAAAGGTCCTTTTGTTCACAGAGCCCTTTATGCTATCTCATTAAGGAAATTCTAGCCTCCCAAATTACAGCTATTTGCTCTTCTTTCTCTGTGAAACACATATCCTGTAATTTATTCAGCATTTTCGACATGATATTTCAAAGTGCCTTTATTTTCTTTTATAAATGTGTAGTACCAGTGCCATGTTAGTCTCTTGTTTAATCACCTAAACTGCCTTCTGTGCTGAAGCAAGTGCTTGAAAGATATTTTTGCCTTCTAATTCTACTTCCCTTCTACAGTAGAATCAGCAGGCTTAACAGTTGGAGTTGCTGTTATATGGATGTAATATGAAACAATCTTCCCCTTTCTTATAAAGATCATTTTGGAGCCTTTTCTATTTGCTGTAGAATTACAGAAGTGCATTAAAAGTCCTCTGCTGTTGAATTATTATGTAATAAATCAGAAGAAAAAAATAGATGAGGATTTTTTCCATGTTTATATGTTTTTTACTATCCTTATATAAACATCTCAAAGTTAGTGATTTAAAGCATTGTTTTGGTAAATGTCATGAAACTTGATTTCTGAGGTATTTTGGATGACCTGGTGAGTAGATGAAAACATTCAGGCTCCTAAGAAATGCTATAAATACCAGTTTGCTTTATTTAGTGTGAGCAAAAGTAGAACATGAATTGCAGGAGGGGGTTGGGGATGAGAAGATAACCTCCTGGGTTAACTCAGGCACTTCTGGCAGAGACCTGCTGCTGGACTTGCACAGACTGGGTTCAAATATAAATATGGGTAGAAGGTGAGATGATCCATGTTCTGTTTATCTACCAATAGAATAAAAAGTGAAAAAAAGTGAAAAAGGATTTTTTTTTCATGAAACATATTTTTTGTTCTCTTATAGTCTTTTAGCAGACTTCTACTGCATTTTAGTTTGTGGGGTTGTTGTTGTTGTTGTGGGGTTTGTTTGTTTTTTTTTTTTTTTTTTTCTTTGTCTCTTAAATCTTACTGTGCCCTATAGCTCTTTTGAGTTTGGTTTGCAGGGAAATTTAGTGGATTGCTGAGTTTTGTGCAGCTCTGGTCCAAACTCTGCTACTTTCACAGGAGAAGGAGACTGATTCTCCTCAGACTAATGCTGGACATACACATGTGGTTCAGAAATTATAAAGATGCATCTTAAGCATATTTTTATTATTACAAGAATTCAAGATTTTTAGATTTTCATACAGGTTAGAAGAATATCTGGACCTAGGGATTTCACCAAAAAAAAGTGTATTTAGGGTGGAAAATAGCAGTGTCCAGCAGCATTAAGGGGGGCATCATTAGTTGGTTTGTGAGCCTCTCCTGACACTCTTGCACTGTCATTGTTTGCAATGTCTGCTATACAATATCCATGAGCAAATTCCACTTTTGCAATTTCTGTGTTCTTACATTTGCAACTGCAAATCATTATTTTTTCACCTATTCATTTGGGTGGTACTGGAGGAAGAAGATAACAGTTGTATTCATAAAATTAGAAGAAATCCATTTTGATCCCCAACATAGCATTAAAGAGAACCTTAAAACAATTAGATCTTTGACATGTCTCTAGGGCCTGTTCCCAAGACTCATCTTCAGCTTTAGGCACCTATCTGATTTAAGTTAGGAAATAGGAGGGAAAATGGACAGATCGAAGGCAGTTCTCATCTTATGTAGGCTTAACTCATGTTGTGGAGCTTCTTCTCTCTTACTGATTATACAAGGGATTGTGCTCCAAACTTACTTGCATAGTTCTAGGTGGAGTACATCTAGGTTAACATTTTTCTTTAAAGGTACCTAGAGATCCTATTAAATTATTCTGAGGGATGGTAAGTGTTTAGAATTAATGAAATGCTGAGATACTATGATTTTAAGATTTTTTTCTAACATATTCTGCATACATGCCCATATTATCTTTCCATTTCTTGGCTTTGATATGAAAAAAAAATTACCTTGTGTTCTGTTAATAAAAGTAAAAAACCCCAAAAGGACATGTATATTGAAGTATTTGTTTAAGTATTGATTTTTATGGATTATTGCCAAAGTTTTTGGATGGAAATTACAGGAAAAAGACATCATAGAACAAACTGCTCTCCTGCTTGGAAAATATATGTGAAACATTTGAAAATATTCTTTTAAGTTCTAAACAGAATTATTGTAATTTTACAGTAATATAAAGTTCAAATCTTCAGTAAAGTCTGTGATCTCTTCAGATCCTTTTGAAGAGGAAAAAGGAAAAGTATTTATACCTTTTTTGTCCTAGATATACATCTTTGAAACTGGAAAGGTTTAAATTTGCCATTATTTATTTCTGTCTTTCAAAATGTACATGCCAATTTGGTAACAATATTTAAACTATTGCTTTAAAGTAGAGATTTGTCATCTCATGTTAATTTTATGAAGTTTTTCTCTAGTACCTTTTCTTGAGAAAGAATCTATTAACAATATATTTAGTTTAGGATGTAGCATTTAATATTCATGTTTGCCTTCCTTTGTGTTTATGACACTGAATTGTAACTAGAACAGACTTAGTCTTAAGATACCTGGAGTTATTGAACTGATTTCCTGAAAATACCCTGAGATAAAACTTCTGACATGTTGATGATGGTCATTGATTATGTGATGCCTGTTGCATTTACAGTTTCTCCCAAGGAAATGCATGCCACATCAACCTTTAATCCTTGTACTCGTTATTTTATGGTCTGCCGTGGTATGGCTGCCATGCCAAGCCAAGCAATGTCACCATGTCTGTGCCCACCCCCAGAAGAGGTGCAGAGTGCATGTCCATATACACCATAGGAAACTAAACCAAACCTGAGAGTCTATACTGCAAGATTTAGGTGTTCAAAGGGATAAGCATAAACATATTTACAGTATTTTAAACACTCCTGAGAGTAAGATCAAAGCAAAGCAACTGTTACCTGGTGCCGAGCTGTTCTCTCTGCCTCCCCCCGTCCCAGCCGCAGCTCTGCAGTCTCCTGAAAAGCAGGCGAGAGAGTAGGAAAGGTTAGCTGCAGTCACAGTGACAGTGTCACTATCAGCAGAGACAGGTGATTAGCATCGCTCTCCCAGAATTGTGATTGACTGGGAGCAGTGGTGGTGGGAGCCAAGGGGAGGGAAGGGACTGGGAGGAGGCTCTGTATGGGGCTATGTGCTGTGAGAAATGCTCCTCTTGAGTGCCTTTAAGAATACTTTTTTCTTTGGATCCTCTTGAGGATGACTGATGGATTATACTGTGTTTCAAAACTGGCTGTTTCCCCTTGACCTCTTATGAGATGCACTGCTTGACTGGAGAAGAAAAGAGAAACATGAGGAGGAGAGATGGAACAGTATCCACAGTGCAGGAGTAAGAGGCCAAGCAGGACAGGGTTTTGACCAGCTATGAACCAGCTGTAATTAAAGGAGTAGGAGAACATGGGTAGTTGCATTATTAGGGCTATAGTGCAGCTTTTTGTCTGGGTTTACCAAAGCTCTTCAGATAAAGTACTTATTTAAAAGCGTAGTGGATCATCCAAGTAACTAATTTGCAAGTCATCAGGTCATTTTTTTTCTTTTTTTGTTTCTGCCTCTTGATCTTACAGAGAAACAGTAGATGCTTTTGCAGCATGCTGTCTACAAGTCTTTTTTTAAATGCCTGAGCAATACCTAAATGTTATGTGTATCAAATGATAGCTCAGAATAAAGGTGGTCATTGTCCTTTTGGCTTTTTAAAAAAAAAGATGGATACTGCCTCCAATCCCTTGAACCACCTTTCCTGTTTTAGCAAGTCCCAAGACTGTTATTGCCAGTCCCAATACATACTATTTTTCTCTTAGTCTTTCAAGCTAATAGTGGATTGAAATGAGTAGGAAGGTATTTTATTGTTCTGTTATATCCTTGTCTTCAAACTGGCTCTGGTCTTGAAGGCATGAGCTGTGGTTAGATCAGGTCCAAATGAGGAGCATTAAATGTGTGGGCTGAGCTTGGGTTAGTTTTCATTTTCCCTATGTTAAATCATGCTGCTCCTGATTCCTGCAGTCTGCAAAAAGCTGAAGAGTAGGCTTTTTCAGCTGCTAGTGAGGGAAGAAAATTATGTTCTGTTTAGTTCCTGCCTTTCCTATCTTTTTTTGTGGTTGTAGTTTTTCATATTGAGATACACTGGTAAATCTGTTCAATGGTAATACACATGTCAAAAGCCAAGAAGATTCTTGAAAGCATCTTTAAAGCATGTGAGTTCTCTTTTGTTGCGCTTCACTGCTTTTAAAAAGAAACAAAACCCCTTCTACACTAAATTCAGAAATCTTGCTTAATTGCTTCCTGTGGATTAAGTAGTAAAAATGATTTTACAGCTATAAGGGAAGAAAGGAAAAAAAATTGATAAAAGCATCATGGTACACATGCCAATTTGCATGCTAGGAAATAAGTGAAATAGAGATTTTTAGTACTGTGCATACACTATTAAAAATGTAACTAAATAGCCTACAGAAATACTTAATTTCTTTAGGAGTTAAAATGGAATACAAGTTATTACAAATAGTTCATTGCATTTGCTAAATCAATAAGTTTACTCTTGTATAGAAAAATACAAACTTTTGAATGTAATGTGAAGAGATTAAATTTAATTTACCATGTTTAGTCACTTTTAGCCATATGGTACCTAGGTTCCTGGAATGTATTTTAACTTTTTCTTTCCAACAGTAAATCTTGTCCTTGTTTTAACAGATTGCTTTACATGTAGCTGGATCCAGTTGCACAGCCTCCTCAAGAGAGGAAATGCATTGCCTGCAGACAAGCAGTACAAGAATTATGGCTGTACAATAGGGAGTATTTTTCCACCATTATCACTTTTCAGTGGAGATTCTTTTTCAGATACGTAACAGTGACTCAATGAACCAGGAAAGTGTTTACCTGCAAGGTGATCTGGTGGTAACAGGAGAAGCTTTTGAGAGCTAAAATTTCAGGCGTCTCTGTCCAGAGCCATCCCCAATGGAAGAAAAAGAGGGTCTCCTCCCCTTCTTTAGGTTTTGTCAGTCAATCACAAAGGGCTTTTGTACTGCTAGCATATTGATGTGTCTGGGCTTTGGCTGTTTATCATCTTCCTGTCATCCTTAAATGCAAAATTAAAGAAAGGAAATAGCTTCTGGTTCTCAGGCTTTGAGAATAAACTGCTTGTGGCTGCTGGGGACCTCGACATCCCAGCTGCCTTGGAATGCCTTCTGTGGGGATGTGAGCGCTGGCACTCTCTCACATCACCCCTGTAGCTCCCAGGCACTGGCCAGAACAAGGCTGATATTACAAGTCAGATGATGAAAAAGCAATTGAGGTTCACAGATTCGATTTCTGTCTTTGATCCTGGCATTAAAGTACCAAGCTCTGTGAGTGGAAGAATAGTGCAGACAAGATTTCTGGTCGCTTTAATCCCACTGCTAAAAAGATCCATTCACAGAATATAGGGATTGGCTTGTATTTTTGCAGGATTTCAAAGCTGTTAGATGCATTTTATCTGACTATTTTGCCAACACTACAAGCAACTAGGCTTTTTTCTTCCTTATGTAAAATTATTTTTTTGTATGATTTTTCTTCTGTGTGTACTGTATGGTAAAGATTTGGCAGCTAATTGACTTACCCTTTCACATACATTTGAGGCACTTTACATTTTACATACGGAGTACTAAAGGAGATTTAAGTACCTGCCGAAGGGCAGAGACAAAATTTGTGTGCCTTCGAGCTACAGAGTTCCAGTCCAGTTCTTAAATCACAAGGCTATCTCTCCTGCATTCCTGTTACAGGACATAATTTAACTTCAAAAAGTGGGGCATGGTACAGAATTACTGCCAGAGAGTTAGGAAGGAAGTAGGATATAAACAACTATGTAGAACCATGGAAAGAGGCAAGAGACAAGGATATTGTGTAGGATAGTGTTGAATGCTTTGCAGCAGTCCAGGCAGGTGACATCACTCACTCTTACTTTACCCACCACCACTGTAACCCCATTGTGAAAGGCTATCAAATTTATCAGGCACAATTTACCTTCGTGAAGCCACGTTGGCTGTCAGCAATCACTGCCTTCTTTTCCATGCACCTTAGCATAGTTTTCTGGAGTATCTCCTCCATGATCTTGCCAGGCACAAAGGTAAGACTGGCTGGCCTGTGTTCCCTGGGTCTTCCTTTCTTTTGTTTATAAAAGTGGGAATTCTGTTTCCCCATTTCCAGTCACTGGGAGCTTCACTGACCTGCCAGATCTGCTCAGATAGGATGGAAAGTGGCTTAGCCACTTCATCTGTCAGTTCCCTCAGGATCTGTGGATGCATCTCCTCAGGTTCTATGGATTTGTGGACCTTCAGGTTCTAAAGTTGGTCTCAAACTTGATCTTTTCCTCTGTCAGAGGGCCCTTCCATCTCCCAGTCCCTGACTTTTCCTTGTGCAACTCAGGTAGTGTTGCTGGAGCACTTGATGGTGAAGACTAAGGCAAAAAGGTCAGAGTATCTCATTTTTCTCCAAATCCCTCATAACCATGTCTCCTATTTCCTTCTAGAGAGGGCCGACATTTTCGCTTGTTTTCTTTTTATCACCAGTGTACTTACAGAACCTTTTCTTGTTGCCCCTGGTGTCCCTGGCCAGATTTAAATCTTTCAGGGTTTTATCTTTCCTAACTTCATCCCTGGCTGCTCAAGCAATCTCTCTGCATTTCTTCCAGGCTACCTGTTCTTGCTGCCATCCTCTGTAGGCTATTTTTTTTGTTTGTTTGTTTGAGTTTGCCTAGGAGCACCTTGCTCATCCATGCAGGCCTCCAGGCACTTTTGCTGAGCTTCCTCTTTGGGATGCATCACTCCTGAACTTGAAGGTTATGATCCTTGAGTATCAACCAAGTTTCTTGAGCCCTTCTCTCCAGGGCTTTATCCCATGGTATTATACCAAACAGATCCCTGAAGAGGCCAATGTCTGCTCTCCTGAAGGGTATTGAGCTTGCTGTGTGTCCTCTTTGCTGCCATAACTATCTTGAACCCCACTACTTCATGGTCACAGCAGCCCAGGCTGCCCTTGAGCTTCACATTCCCCACCAGCCCTGTCTTGGTGAGAACAGTGCAGCATAGCTCCTGTCCTCGTTGGCTCCTTTATCACTTGGAGAAGGAAGTTCTCATCAACACATTCTGTACTCCTTATTCCTCTTGTTTTCTTTGCTGTCCCAGCTCCTTGGCTTCATTTCTTTTGCCATTTGTTGCCTGTCAGTTCTTCCTGGTTTTACTGCTGCTGCTCTCTTAAAAATAGTTACCTAGTTTTGCTGAGCTGAGAGTCTGTGTAGTTGCTTGTTCAAATTAGAAAAGAAAAATATTCTCTTGACAATTAAAGAGAGATCCCTTTGAGGAACAGCTAGGAAAAATTTAAAAACATTTTATGTATTAAAAAAATTCACCAATGAAAGAAGAGTCACACCAAGAAATGGATTATAATTCTTAGAATCTGGATTTAGAGTTCAGAAATCCCTGCCTGTCATTTGGATGTTACCTGTGCCTGTTTGATTGCTACAGTCCTTTGTGGCGAGACTGAGCAATTGCAGATACCAGCGTGGTCATGAAATACAAGTCCTGAACTGGTAACTCACACTCATCACATGTTTCTGATTTGATAGCAGACAGGGCAGAAAATCTCCGTTTCATGAAAAGCAGAAGGCAGTTACCTTACATTAGAGTCTACATGTCTTGGTATGTATTTTTAAAATAAATAGTCTGTCTGTTTATGTAAGAGTTGCACACGATCAAATATTTTACATGTAAGTACTGTGCAAGTTGAATATATATTTGTAGTACAAAGACTGCAGTCCCAAGAATGGCTTTTAGCATATGACATTTGTATTTCGTTTTAGAAAAAGGCATATTTTTAACTACAGGCATTGGAAATACTTGAAATTCTGTTCCTGTGAGCTAATTGCTGACTAGAATAGGAAAATAAGAGCTACTTTGTGGTTAGATGCTTGTGGTCTTTCTTTTGGCTTTTGGCCCTTAGATAAAATGTCAGAGAAAGCACAGTAATGGATAATGGCATCTATCAGTGTACCCTGGACATAATTTGAAGCCTGTCAAATTTCTGCTACTTTATAAACATTGATTTACATAGCTCTTCTTCATTCTACCATATGCTTATTTGGTTGGAAGAGTATAAATTATGTCGTAGATGATTTTCACAGACATGCTTCAGTTCATAAAGTCTCAATTTCACAGAAAAAGAAACTGCTGTGAAAAAAACCAGTTTCTTCTGTGAAACTGAGACTTTATGGGCCATTTCAAATACTCTAAAGAACGAGACATTCTTTATTCTCTTTCATATGTTTGATACATTGACTAGAAACCGTACTGAGGAAAGGTTTCTAGTCTTACATTTTTTGCCTAAATAAACCTTACCATGAACTAACCAGATCTGATTAATATAATAATAAACTCTAATCCAGATTCTGACACTGCTCTTACATTTATACCAAACCATGGTTCTCATCAGCAGGTGAAACTGTGGTTCATTTTAATCGACTTGTAAAAAAGCCTTGGATTTCCCTTATGGTGCGAGTCAGATAATTGTATCAGTAGATAGTAAGTAAGGAAAACCCTAAAAAAATTAAATTAGAACAGTCATATTTGAATATTTGCTCAAAGGAGTAAGTTTAGTGCACTTTAGATTTAAGTAGTTTTTGTAAAGTAGGTAGGATACCTTAGGTGTTTTAAATAGTAATTTTCTGATATGTCAGAGGTTTTTGTTCCTGTAAATTTGAATGAAAACATATTTAATTTTTTTCAGTGAGACATTACAGTGTTTAGCCCAGGATCATGCAAATGTCAAAAATTCTGACGTGATTCCTCACATAGGCTCTTTGAAGACAGTTAGAAGAAACAAGGAGGTGAATAGCAGTGTGCACAGTTATTGATGAAGAATGAATTGTGTCAAGTCAAACTGGCTTCCCTCTGTGAAGATTAGAAGCTTCGTTGATTCAGAAGTAATAGAGGATATCATATATCTTCAGTAAATCTTTAGACAGACTCTCATGTGACATTCTCACAGGAAAGGCCAGAAAGTACACTGTAGAAAAAATCCCTCCTACTTAAAACTGGCTGAAAAACTTGAGTACTGAATTTACTATCAAGAGTGGAAGGGATAATTTGTTCCATGCACAGATTTAATATCAAGTTCTAAGTATTCATCCTGATCGTTATTAAAGTTGTTGAACAATGAGACCAAACCTGTCTTCCCAGATGTCTGGCTTTTCCCACAGGTTTAATGAATATGTCATTCAGAGCAATTTGGCAAATTGGAAAATACTCCCAAAATATACAAGGCAACTTGATAGAAAGCTCTGCACTTTAGAAGAAAGAATCAGCTGTACAGATGGGGAATTTGGAACCTCTTTGTGGGTCACAGCTTTTCACAGCAGTGTGTAGGAATTGACGGCAGCCTGAACACGAGTCAAAGTACCGCGATGTGGGAACAGCAGTTGTATTTGGGTGTGTGTGGCTGGCTGGGCACTGCAGAGAGCTGTGGTCAGTGGCTCTGTGTCCAGGTGGAGGCCGGTGATGAGCGGTGTCTCTCACGGCTCTCTCTTGGGACACAGCTCTTTCAGTGCTCTTCATCAATGACGTAGACAGTGAGACGAGTGCACTTCCATACACCTGGGAGTGTTCCAGGCCAGGCTGGATGGGACTTGGAGTAACCTGGTCTAATTGAAGAGTCCTTCCTATGTCAGTGAGGTTGGAACTAGAGGATCATTGAAGTCCCTTCCAGCCCAAACCATTCTCTGTTTCTGTGATGATATAAATAAGAGTACAGCATACAAAGCATGTAAAGTTGCCACTGATCTCCCCTTAGTGTCAATCATGTCAGCTGCAGTAACAAAATTCATCTATACATGGACACATTGTGCAGAGCCAGAGCACAATGGGAGTTATCAGATATTTATATACCACATTGTTTGAGGAACTTGAAATGTTTTGTTTACTCTAGAAAGAGGCTAAGCTGATAATAGTCTCTCATGTGTGCAGTACTTCTGTAATGAAGGCAAGAATAAAGAACTCTCTTTTGGGCAAAAAGCAAAATAAATAATAGTCTAAAACTGCAGGGTCTAGACATGGGTTAGAAATAACTATATTTGTTACTTTCTGATATTAATACTCACCAAATAATGAAGGATGGTTTGATGACCAGGGTTGTCATGAAGGGTAGAGCTGCAGTCCTTGTTTTTGATGAAGAAATGACTATTTGAAATTTCTTCTGTAATTTTATGTGATTATTCTATATAACTTTTTGTCTAAATTCAAGTGTGATTATGACTTTCTCTGTGAGTGCATCTTGATTCTAAGCACAGGAGAACTCAAGAGGGCTGGCATTTGTACATGGAGGCTAAATGGCTGGTGTCGAACTAACATGGAAATTTTGATGTTTGGATTTTAAAAAAATAATGATTTTTGTTCCCTGCAGGAACTGTTCCTGCATAAGGTGTGAACCATTATTCCTAAAAGGGAATCTATTTGAAAGACTACATTTTGTGTCGCCTAGGTGCCAAAAAACAGTAGATTGTATTTAGTGTAGAATTTCTTAGGAAGGGCTACTGGCAAAATAAATATTTCACTGAAGCAACAAAGATCAGCTGTAGAGAGGAAGATGATGTGTTGAGGAGTGCCTGGAACACCTTTGTGACTTCATGCAGTGTAAAGATGGGTGTAGCTGTCATAGGCTGGGTCTCATACACACTTGTATGCGTTTCTTCCAGGAGTGCAAGGTCTCCTGAAGAAAGAAGGGAAAGATACATGATTGTAGCACAGATCTTTATTTAGCAGCTGCTCTAGAAGGCTTTTGAAATCTTGAAATCTCATCAGTTCTACCATGGAAATATCAAGGAGCTTAAGGTTTTTCCAATTGTTCATTTCCTGGTTTAGAATATCTTTTCTCTCTATTGCTCCATGAAGAATTAACTAAAGAGATAACTGCCTATAGTGCATGAGGAAAACTGAAGTCATAAAATGCTTGAAACCAGAATGTATAAATGGAATAAGTGGAAAAGCTTCTTTCTGGAATTCTGCTTTGAGTTCATTCTTCTAATTTTGTAAGGATCAGTTGATAAGACAAGAAAGTGATTTGATTTGTCCCTTTTGAAAAGTTAAGTGTTAGACCCAGCTAAAAGGTGTTAGGTTTTCAGCATGTGTCACCTTCCAAAGCTGACTTAATGAAATTGGAATTTACTTATCCTCTGTTGTCACTCTATAATAAAGACTGACAAGTTACTGATAATTTTTTGCTAATACACCTCTTCTCACAGGGACAAGCAAAGGGTAAGCCTTATGCTGAAAACAAAGCTCTCAAATAGTTTAAGAGGTTTGGAGCTTTATTTGTGGCTTCTGATAAGAATGTGAATGTTTTCACTGCACTGAGTGTGCTATGAGTAGGTGACAGGGCAGTGTCAGTTTGAGTTATATCAGCACAACTCACCCAAGCAATTCTAGCCTAAAGAGTCATATTAGAAATACAATGTAAATCATATTGATTAAAATGTAAAACCATTGACTGCTCTAGACCACTATTAAAATGCTTTGTTTTGTGTTATAAAGTGCTTGAGTGTGTTTTAAGAAGTGATGAATATAACAGGAAAGTGCAGGAATCAATTATTTGGGTTTCTTAACCTATATCCATGCTTTTCTCTTTGGCAGTATAAGAAACATTTGCTTGCATTATATGTTTGATAAGCTGAAATTGAAGATGTGATCATATACAGTAGGTTCACTATTAATCTGCTCTCAGTTGTCTTTGGGAAGCACAGAGTGACTTACCCAGGAGTTATTCTTGTGGTTTACCAAAGCAATCTGGTGATTCTTTGTTGCACTCTGCCTCTCAGCATGCCCTTATTTCAGACACATTTGATTCACAGATAGCTACTATTACTTTTAAAAATATAAAAGACTAATTTTATGCATAATTCCTTGCATATCCCTCTTGAAAGTGCCCTTGCAATCAGGTAGCATAGCAGCAATTAATAGAATGTTGAGCATGCCACCTGGTACTTAGAATTGTTGATAACACTGTGACTGATATGCACATTTGCACTCACATGTGTCCATTGACAAGCCGTTATCTAGGTTTCAATGAGAGGCATTAAAGAAAAATGCAGCATTTCTCAGGAAAGAGAAAATTAATATAAAGCAAATTTTATTTGAGTAGTCTTAGTCTCATTAAATAATGTGGTCAAAGGTGGAAATGCCTGCACTTTCAGTTCCATTTCAGTTCTAATTTTAAGTAAGTCCTCTGGCATTGGATCTGCAAATGCATTTTAAGGCTTTAATTTATACTGCTATCTTAATATGAAATAAACAAGACTTTGGAAAACAATCAAAGCTATAATGGTATGTTTTAGGATCTAGGAACTATTTGGTTGACTGTCTTCCACTTAATTAAATTTAAAATGTGCATTTCTGTTATTTGCCCTCTAATTGGTACCACTCTATTCCTCCTTGTAAAGTACAACTTTAGCTTGAACTATTCTTTGACTTTGAGCAAACAATAGATACTATACTATATTTTGTGTATATGTATGTATATATATTCAGAAGCCCTCTATTACTTGAAATAGCTTAAGATCCCCTGTTAGGGAAGATCTGGTGCTTTAAATTGTCAGAGCACCAAGATGAGATTTGAAATCAAGTTCAAGATCTTGTTTTTTCCAGTCTTTTTTTTCTCTGTTTTATAGATTACACATAAAGAAGTAATCTATTTGGAGGGGCTTTCCTTTTCAGGAAACTGGAAATGTTTAACCCTTAAGTGTGTCCAGGATATCCTAACCTATGCCCATTAGACCAATCCTGGAGGTTTCCTTTCTCCAAATGAGATGGTCTGCTAGGCTTGTGATTTTTTCTGTCATTTTATCTTACTTGCAAAAGCAGAGAATGAAGGAAAAACCCACACACCCTTCAGCATTTCAGAAGGTATCTGATAGTGTAGAGATAAAATCAGTTCAGGTCTGAAGGGCTTTAAGGTGTGTGCCATGTAGGATAAAATCTCACTTCCTCGGGTGCTCCTTGGCATCTTGGCATACTGTGTGCCACTAGACTGCTGGTAAACCTCAGGGTGCTATTTACACGTTGCTCTTACTCTGCCACCATGTTGAGTGAGCTTTTGGAGAATTACCCTTTCGGTAGCCATCTGCTTGGTAAGAGCTTTTTTTTTTTTTTTTTTTTTTTTTTTTTTTTTTTTTTCCCCACTTAGCTGGAAATGATTACCTGGCATATTTGATGTTCATCTCAAGAACCCAACACCTTCCCTGTTCTGCTTAGCATCCCTTCTCCTGTGCTGTGCTCTTTTCATCTTATGTCAGATCTAATTTGGTGCAGATATCTTGTTTTAGACATCTCAGTAGATAGGAGGTAGATAACCTCATCTGCATTTTTATATTGACAAAGATTGTCCAAAAATCTCCTCTTTACCTGAGAGTTGTCAAGTACCCTTATTTTGAAATGTGAACTCAAGTGTTCTTTTTAAGTTACAATTTTCATGTGATTTGTTACATGCTATGTGAGAATTGCAGCTTAAAAAATAAAGACAGGTGAAAGAAAAAAGAAATTTTAATAAACTACATCTGAAGTCCCATTGCATTGGTTCTTCAGAAGGCATTGCCACTTAAAGTTCATTTAGGGTTTTTTAAGAATTAATAGTAAATTCCTTTTTTTTTTTAACACCAGGTGTTGTAGTTCTACAATGACATTTCCTGATTTTTAAGAACATTTTTGATATTGAGTATGCTAGCAACTAAAAAGAAAAGGCATAGAAAGAGAAATAATTATTTTAACTTTCTTTTTAGTTAAAGCATTCTTTGCTGTTATTTGTTAGAATAATAGATAAGCACTTTTTTAGATACATTGATTTAAAAAATTATTGAAGTGGAATAGTGCCTCAATTATTTTGCCCGGTGTTTTAAAAGTAACACTTGGGAATTGGATACTAAATCTAATATAATCTCAGATAGTTTCTGATGTGGATATTTAACAAACAGGAAGAAGTTGCTTTGTTTTCACAATCAAGTAAGTTGGTAATTGATGGTGAATACATTGGTGCCCCCCAGCTTGAGCAAGAGTCAGTAAAACAAAATATTCATTGTTTTCTTTGCATAATTGTGTAATGAATATTTCCTAAGTAACACCCTATAAAACCTCAGGCATTCTTGGATACATAGAGGAAAGAATTTTTTGCATTGTGTATAGTATTTCTGTAACCAGATAATTGTCTCTCCTTTATGCTAGTTGCCAGAGTTGCTCAGGGTGGTACATTAGACGTGAAATGGAGCTATAAGGATCAAATTGAGCCTAATTTGAGGCAAACCAAAGGCGAGGTAGGGCTGCAAACTCAGTCTTTCCAGAGCCAGTGAGGTGGCAGATGGGAAGCAGAGCTGCTCTGGTCCTCAGCCTTGTGGCACCCACCTGTGAAGAGGAGGTCAGGGACCCCCAAGGAGCCTGGAGCTCCTGGTGCTGCAAAGGCCTCACAAGTTACAGCTTTGGAAATCTGCCTGTAATGCTCATTAAGAAAATGTGCCTTGAGTCCTGAGCCTGGAAAATGCTGATGGGTCTCCACCATATGTGAAGAACATGGGATGGGGGTTTTCTCTTGAGCAGAATAACAGGAAATTTCTTCAGATCATTATATTTTATTTCTTTTTTGCATTTTTAAAAAGTGATGTCAGTGGGCTCCTGGCTGTGCAAGGGTAGGTAGGTAGTTATTCGAGCTCTCTGAGCATTGGCAGTTCCAGTTGCTTTCATTTGTGTATGATTTTCTCTCTGTGTCTGACCTGCATGAATGAGGTTGAGACAGAATTCAGGAAGAATGCTCAAGGACTAGCTGTCTCTCTTGCTACATTTATTTTATTCAGTAATTAAATCAAGCTTTTCTGTAGTCAAGGATTTTATAAGAGTAACATTGTCCAATACAGTTAATTTATGAACTATTTATCTCACAAAATGTTTAAATTCAGGCCTAAATTAAGATCTAAGAGATGATTGTATTTTTTTTCTAAAAAATTTGTATTTTTTCTAAGATCTGTTTTTTTAAACCTGCAGACATAGCAGCAACAATGTAAGTGCATAACTTGAATACAATTCAGCGTTTAAAGCTGAGCACTGAGCAAGCTAAATGCATGTTCAAATGTTACACAGATTCTTCCAAGGTTATGAGCATGCACAGAGATTATTGTACTGGAACAGATCAATGATTCACCTAGTCGTGCTGAGAAGCACTGGTGAAACATGCCAAAACATAAATCAAGGACTTGGTCAGGATTTCAGGTCTGTCACACAATGCTTACCCAGCTGGAGACCTGGCAGCAAAGTGCAAATCATGGGTGACTGATCTCCCCCCATCTCCATCTTCCTGCCCCACAGGAGATCTAATTCCTTCATTGGGTTTAAGTGCTAGAAGGTACTTGCAGAAAAGAAAAATCCCTCGTGGACCAGTGATCTTGTGGGAGGCCACTGCTTGCAAGTCCTTGCTCTGTATCTACAAGGTGGGACTGTGTATCTGGGGTGCCTGTTAGGGCCAGGTCTGGGCCACAGGCCTTCTGTTCTTACCTGCCTCCCTTGCCCAGGAGCCAAGGACATAGCTCCATGTTCTCCTATCTCTGCAAAGTCTTGTAAGATGGAAATGATGATAGCTTGTGTAGCTGCGGGCAGGGGGACAACATACGCCAAGCTACTGTTTTGTAAAGGTTGTTGTGTGTTTCAGTTCTGCTAATAAACAAACATTTGCCCCGTTCCTTGGAGGGAGATGCTCAAGTGGTGACTTCTGAATGGCAGAGTACGGCACTTACAGTGTGAAGTGTGGCTTGTGAAGGTGCAAATCAACCCCCATGGATCTGCTGTAGCCACGAGGAACAGGAGGAGTCTTTGTATGAGGCCCTGTCATGTGTAAACCAGTCTGATAATGGTTGGGGGTATGGTTGGTCATGAGCTTAGGATATACATGAAGGATCTACAGTTTGATGTGGCATCTGTTCAGATGTGATAGAGCTGGTTCCTGAGTAGTCCATGGTGTGAAGGTTCTGAATCCTTCTTTGGGGAATGGAAGAGAAGGAATTTCCCTTTCTATCTTTGAGGAAATTAGGAGAAAATATGGTTAACTTATTTAAAGCCTGACTTTTGTAGGTTGAGGAAATACAGAGGAAGCTGTGTAGAAGCCTTCCTGCAGGGCTACCCTATCCCTTTAAGGGATGGGAAATTCCTCAGTATTGAAGAAGTGAGTTTTGTCAGTGGTGATGATCAGAGTGGAGGTCAAAGCATCCACAGAGTCCTCTGTTAGGCTCAGCTGCAGTCCCTCATGAACAGCACATGTCCTGCTGTGGTCTCTGGCAGTGGCATGCTTGGTGAATACCCAGCAGTACTATTGCTGGATGTGCGTGGTTAGAGATCTCAGAGCAGGCACTGTTCTGTTTCATTTAAATTTAAGTTGTTTGTGTTTCAAAGCTGCTGGAAAGGCATAGGGTGAAATTAACCTGTTAGTGAATGCTGGTAGAGAGATGCAGCACAAGTGAATTCATGTGTTGTTGACATACTCGTAGAAAATACTGGATTTTAGATAAATTCCCCATTCTTCCACCAAATACTATTTTTTTTAACTGTATGTCTATGACCATGTTTTTTTAAATGCAGTGTTTGACTGGTGGTGGTCAGCATGGGATTTTAATGGTTTAATATAGATACTTACCATATAGTTAAAGGTAACATCATGTGTGTTTTGGTCTCAGAAAACTAAATATTCTATTAAGCAGATTTACTTTTGAAATACCAGTAATACAGAAGGATAAAATATTCTCTTAATGCTTACTAGGACTTCAAAATTGTTTCCTGTGTAAAAATCAGTTATAATTGGGAACTATGAAATATAAAATAAAAACTCAAACCAGTGTATTCATAAGACACATAATCAGAGGTGTGGTATGACTTTACAAGATTGGATTGGATGGAATGTTAATTTTGGATTACACTTAGGAACTTAAGTCATGTTAAATAAACTTGAGGTGATGTGAAGATGATTGAAGCACTATACAGATGTTCATATTATTGAAAATATGATTTTATGACAGAAAATGTCTTACAGAAGGCAGTAGCTTGATACATTGATTTCTTCAGCAATTCATGGCACAATACAGTTTCACAGCTCTTTTCCTCCCTGTCAGATTTTTCCTGGCTTCAGCAGAGTTCTGGCTACACCTTGCACATAGCTAATTTTACAGAGGGGGAGCTGCCTTTTTTTCTTCCCCTCCCCTTAGGGCATGATGAAAAAAAGACTTTTGATCTGTTTATGAAACTGTATAAAAACAGCGCCTTCTGACTTCATATCTGCTCATCCAGTTGTAATAATAGTTTTACTGAAGTGATCCTGCTATTTTAAATTGAAGAGGCAGGTGGATGTCAGTGATACACCCAGCAGTCAATGTGGAGAAGCAGTATTGTCAGACACCACCCTGTGATTTTATTGCAAAAGTGGATATATTTTATTGTTTGAGGAAAAGAAAGCAGCAAAGTATTATTTTGAAGGTGAGCCAATTCATATATTCTTGGACATTATGCAGACCACCCAGACCTGAAGCTGTTTTATGTCTCTTAAATCTAAATAGACTCAACTGAGCATTGAGTTGCCTGCCCGAGTCCAGCAGAACAATTAGGAAGGGAAAACCCACCTTTTAATTTCCCTTTCTTTTCAGATCTTCCTTAGTGAAAGGCTTCACAGCAAATAAGTCTGATGAGTTTCTGCAATAAGGAATAAGAAGATTTGCTTATCAGAACTATGGTGTTCCTTGCTGGGAGTTAAGTTTGCTTACTCTAGCTAATGGGCATGATCCTGCAGTACAGTCTCCTTCCACCTCTGTGTTACCACAGTATGGGCACAGCATTTAACAAATTGTATCCCTGAGGGCAGATAGCTCTACTAGAGGACAAGACAAAAAAAAACCAAAGTGGACATATATTATATATGTGTATCATGGGTGACTTTGTTTCATAAAAGGAATTTGACAAAATTCAATGAAATTCCATACTTTTTCTGGCATGCTCTGTTGAATGGTAGGGTGGTCCACCAGATGTTCTCCAGTTTAAAAAGCTCCATTTAAAAAAATATCAACAGGGAAAGAAAATGTAGGTTTCTTTGATATTGGGAACCTCATTTTAGAATGAAAAAAATGTGAATGTCCCAAATTGTAATGCTTTACTGTTTCATTCTGCTCTTATCTGCAAATGAAATATAGTCTCCTTAATGTTTGCTTTTATATTGTGATGGCTGCAGTCACTGACAGCCTGTTTCTCAGCTAACTTTGAGAAAAATTCTTTATACAAATGATAGCAAAGAACCAGCATCCAACAGCAAATTTTCCATTGTCATATTTTCTGAAATTTTATTGAGACCCATCTTGGAGAATTAAGTCAGTTTTTGCCAGTAAAGTGAATTGTTCTTTTGACATACATGAATTTATTCTTATAGACATCGATGTAAAAGCTGGTGAATATTTCAGTTTTTGAACTAACACTGGGATCTGAGGAGTAATTTATAATATACATTATATTTAGTTTATATAAACATCCCCAGTTAGATTTTTTTCATTAATGTATTATGGAGTGTGGGTTTTCTTTGTGAAGCACTTACAGCTCAAACAATTCATTAAAGCACTGATTAAGGAAATCTGTGGCAAACAAACTATGGCAGTTTCTTCTGGCTTCATATAATTTTGTGGTCTTTCCTTGAATGCAGAAGAGGAGACGCTGTATCTCTAGTGTATCTGTACAGAAAAATGACTCATGTAAATTTTAGTACTGCTTGTTTAATGAGATTTTTATGCAACAAATGATATGATTTTCAAATCCATTGTGGATTTAAATTTCAACTGCTTTGTGCTGGCAGAATGAGGCAATCTGAGGGCAAAAAAGGTAAAAAAGTGATATATGAGAATCTCCATTTCAAAATATAATGGATTGAATTTAATATGCGACTTTTGAAATTCATATTGTGAACATATGTTAATAGAAACTTCCCACAAAAACACATGACAAGATGTGAAAAAGATAAGAGTCAGGGAAAGTTTGTTTTTCTTAAGTGTATCTTTTTCAGGTTAGCCTTTCAACAGACATAATTTCTGTCAGGGGAGATAACTGTAAACCCTCCTGTATTAGTCAAGTGAAATCCTGACCGTGTTTTGCCTGTTTTTTAAAGGAGGAAGGATGTTATCCACAGCACTCTCTTATGTTTCTGCCAGTCTCTTTCCTAAGGAAGCTTTGAACCCTCTTTTGGTCATATTTGTAAAAGCATAAAAGTGCCAAAGATACAGAAAATTCTGGTTTTCTCATAACAACAAGCGGTTGTGCAGATGAGACAGCTGGTGATCACAGGATGAACCCAGTCCTTTGTAGGCTTCAGAGAAGTGGATGAGGTTGTTCCACTCATGCAATATGCTGGCTATGCACATTTCCTGGAAATCAGGCTCCGTGGATTCATTAGCACTTGGAAGAGATTGTTGGTTTAACTGTTCATGAAAAAACCCACAAAATTTATTTAACCTAACAGGTTTTAAACAACTTTACCACTCTCCTGTTGAAGTTGAATGGGGATGATCAAAAAATCCCCATCTAATTAATGATAAAGGGCATTTAAAAGTCTTGGTATTTTTCTTGTCTCTAAAAGGATAACTGTTTATGTGCACTCTTTTCAGTATAGATTATTTTTTTAAAACTATTAATAGTAAAAAAAGGAAAGCTACATTTTTCAAAAAACAAAAACAAACTCTGACCTGGAAGGGAGATAAGTTCAACAAGTTATGGTTTGATGTGCTGGCAAGTTAGATAAAGTAGCAATAAAAATGATCACTGTGTGCAGATACTCAGAATCTGAGTTGTGTAAGACATGCCTTTGATGTATCAGAACAAAAAGTTGATGAATATTGTTTGACAAGAAGCTCAACATGTCCTGGCAGTGTGCCCTTACAGCCCAGAAAGACAACCATCCAAATCAGTGTGGGCAGCAGGGCGAGCCAGGGGATTGTGCCCCTCTGCTCTGCTCTGGTGACACCCCACCTGCAGTGCTGTGTCCAGCCCTGGGGTCCCAGCAGAGGAAAGATGTGGACCTGTTGGAGTGAATCCAGAGAGGAGTCAGGAAGATGATCAGAGAGCTGGAGCACCTCTCCTGTGAAGACAGGCTGAGAGAGATGGGGTTGTTCAGCCTGGAGAAGAGAAGGCTCCAGGGAGAACTTAGAGCACCTTCCAGGGATTTTTTACAAGGGTGTGTAATGATACAACAAGAGGGAATGGCTTTACACTGAAAGAAAATGGATTTAGTTAGATATTGGAAAGAAATTCTTTATTATGAGAGTGGTGAGGCACTGGCACAAGTTTCCCAGAGAAGCTGTGGATGCCCCATCCCTGGAATTGTAGAAGGCCAGGTTAAAGTGGGGCTCTGAGCAACCTGGTTTAGTGGAGGGTGTCCCTGTCTATAATAGAGGAGTATGAACTAGATAAACTTTAAGGTACCTTCAGATATAAACCATTCTTTAATTCTATGGTTGTTAATTTTTAATTTAAATTAATTTGGGACACAATTTCAGTGTAACTTTTAAAGTTAAGCTGCTGTTTGTAACCATGCAAGTTCTGTATTGATGGAACACCAGGAAAAAATCACATACAAACCTGAATAAATAAACTGGATAATATTAATATCTGGTAAGAGAGTCTGAATCCTCCAGGAGGGCAAGATAAATCTGAGAAGATAAAAGGTATCTTTTCTCCATGGTTTCTCTCTCCAGCTTCAATATACAAAACACCAGCAGATTTGTATGCACACTGCTCCTCTGTGAAAACCTCTCCTGGCAAACCAAAAAGTTTAATGAAGAGGTGCAGCATTACTCTGGTTTTTTATTTGACACCACCACTACACAGCGTCTTGCATCTTCATAAGCCTTCCATGTTAGGAAAGGTGTTCTGCAGCCCCTCTTACCAATTTGCAAGGTATAAGAAGGTCTGGAACAGAGTCTAGATGAAACTGTATCACCTTATCAAGAGAGAGCTAAAATGTATGTGACTAAGTGCTCTGTGGAGCCTCTGTGACTTGACTGCATAAATATTCTGAAGCCTCAAGGCACATACTGCTTTGTCAAGGTTGTAGCTACAGGGTTCGTTAGTTGTCTGGATGTCAGTGTGGCTAGCCTCTATCAAGAAGTCTTAATTCTTGAATATTTGCCCCGATAATAGGAATATACAACATTTTGGAGGATAACCTTCCAGAAAAGATCCTTTAAATAAGGTAATTCTTTGCAGATTATAAACAAACACCAAAAAAAAAAACCTCCATGGAAACTTTTTCTGAAACACCATTGAAGGCACTTACGCTATTACTGGTGCAGATTGCTTGTAATCAACTTTCCTTTGCTCCTTATATACTAAACTTCTTGCATGTGTTTTCTTCTGGCCCATTGGGATGGATCACGAATCCAAAAATGAGAAAAGAATTAATTAAGTACTCTTACTAGGATTTGACATGAATAAGACAGGCATTGGTTACTTTGTCCTTTCAAACTGCCAATTTTAGATACATCTGCATGTTCGGCAAGATGTGGCCATTAAAGAGACGTGGCTCTAGGGCATTTAGACCTTACATTACTAGCAGGATTAGCAATATAGGAAAAATGTTCTTCCTAATGGAGTCCAAAGTGATATTCCAGACTGCAGTGTGACCCCCAAAACTCACTTGGCTGCATTCCCCAGGTCAGTTTTTTGCAAGTACATTATGAAACACATTCATCTCTGAATGCCATATAATGTTGTTCTGCAAGCTAACAATGCACATATTTTTATGTATTTTGAAATATATTTATGAAAGAAGTAGTTATACTTAGAATACAGAACAAAGAAATGAATAGAAAAAACCTCCGAACATCCTAAATCTCCAGACTCCACCCTTTGTTCCAGCATAGATAAATCAACACTGTAAAATTGTTGTTTTTCTCTAGAATAAAAGTTTCACAGCTGTATTTAAAAGTATGCTGATGAAAAGTGATTCATAAGGTGAAGTAATCATTTTTATACAGTGCATTTGGCAGACTCCAGCCAAATTACACCATAAAAGAAATATTATATTTGACAGCAAACTGTTAGCAATGTGAAATTTGAGAATGAAAACTGTTTGAAGACTTACTTATGACTGTACTGCTCTCTGATGGTACCCTGTTTTTCTTAACCAATTGTGGTCAGTATTTCAGATGTTTTTCCCATCTTTGTGAATTTAAGCTTTAGCTACATCTCTAACCTCCTTCTACTGTGAATTAACTCATATTTGTTTGATTTAGACATAATTGGATTACATCTAATTTGTTTGCTCCAAATTGTTTGCTACATATAATTCTTACAAGCTAAATATAAAAGTAATTAAACTTACAAAGTTTTGGGCTACCTTACAGGCTTTTAAATTGCATCCATTTTGTCTATTGAATTTTCGTTTGAAAAGAGCATGTGTGATTCACCAAACTGCTATGTACATAATGCTAGATGACTTAAAACTGTAACAAATAATTATAAGGACTTAACAGAATGGGATAAACCCCTTTATTCCCTTTGGCATGAGTGATTTGGGAGCAAAAGGTTGTGACCTACAGGGTCAAGAATACTGTGTGGAGTGTTTGAGGGTAGTAGATTTATCAGACAATCCTGTTTAGGTACTGCTTTTCCACTGAAGCTGTCCTGATGCTCTGCAATTAGTAGACACCAGTTACCAGGATGTTAATGCTCTTTCTGGGCTTTGTTTGTTTTGTTGTTTGTATAGAGTACTGATTAAGGCTTCTGAGTGTGGAATTCACTTGCAAATGATTTATTTTGTATCTCTAGGATGTGTTCCAGCTGTTTTGGTTTGCTTTGGGTTTTTTTATCCTGGGAAATCATGGTTTCAGATAGCAGCCAGAGTAGCAAACTTTGGGAAGTTATAAGCAGCTCTTCTTAATAAATATTTCTTAGGTTGAGAGAATTTAGTTTTCTGTCTGTCATAAACTTTATTTCTATTTTTATTATCCTTCTCAAAAATTTTCCAATATGTTACTTTTTTAGGAATTAAATGAAACATTCATCAAGGATTTATAAGAACCTATTGAATAAAGTTAAAAGTGAGGATGTCACTACATCTGTGTACTCTAGGAAACCCGTGGGATATTTTACAAAAGAATGTGCCCTTGCTTAAGCTTCTCATTCAGAAATTAAACCCCTATTGATACATGGAAACAGACTCCTATTCATATGTTCCATATGATTTGTAGCATCCTAATCCTTGCCATGAATCCTTTCCTTATTCTCAGCATCGTAGACTGAAACACATCAATTCAAAACATGGCTTCTTCACATTTTTTTTAAACGTCAGCTCTTGGTTGAATACAGTTCTAATCATCTCTTTTCATAAGTGCTGGGGGTTTCCTAAATCTTGTTGAAGAGTAGTTTATTTTCAGTTATTTAAAAACTTGTCTTCTATGCATATAGTAAATTTTACTGTGACTGTGCACATTCATGCAACTACCTAATTTCATAAACCTTCAATTTCTTCCACTTTTACTAGTGCTTATACTTTTCACCTTCAATTATCAGTGTATTTTGGCAAAACATGTAAAATACTACTCTTTTTAAAAATGTTGTATTTCTAGTAGCCAGTGGAAAATAATGAATTTAATTAAACTTTAGCAAGTAATGGGTAGATTGAAAGACCATGCAGCTGCTACATACTGCCTGGTTTACATACTTGTGAATAGCTTACTTGACTTCGATGTAGTTTTGTTGAACTGTGATTGCCATACTGAAGTACAACTTTTGCTGTAGTTTCTTGCTGGATTACTAATAAAATTCTGAAACCATAATAATCTTTACTGCAGCTGGTTAATATTTATAACTTTGTTATAAACAATTAAAATGATATAGGTCCAAGAATTCTGCCATATGAAATTAGGAACACTGTTCACATAACGTTGATGAGTATATTAAAGTAGTAAAAAAATACCATACCACTAGAACTTGGAGACCTCTCCACCTAATGACTGCAAATTAAAAATTAAGCAGCCTTGTCTAATCTGCTTTCATGGCTTTGCAGTGTCCACAGCAGTCCATGAGTCACCATCAGGTGCAGTTAGAAAAAAGACATGTTCTGGCTTGGGAAGAGATAGATGGAGGAATGTAATCCCCTGAAGAAAACAGTCCAAAAGTCCTGGCTATAACTCTAAACTTTTTCACTGGAAAACTGTCAGAGCTGAAAGAACAGTTCATGATGAAAATCTTTTGTCTGCTGATTTTCTTCCTTTCCTGTTAAAATGTGTAGTATTAGTAGGTCAAGTGGGCCAAAAATTTCCTTTGAGTATTACACTCTTTATTTTGCCATATTTAGTTTGATGCTGGAATTAAGGAGACATGTCATTGGCAATCCCTGTTTATTTATTCTTACTGGAGTCTTTTAAAGAGAACACATCTCAGAAGCAAGACAGAGACATAAGATCTCTCCTGAAGCACTCTGTATAAGAGAACTCAGAGGAAAAGGAGAGAAGGGTGGCCAGCTTAACTGGCTGGGTACATGCACAGCCCACAGTTTCATACTGAGTCCTTGGTCTACCAGCCACACTTGACATTGTTTCTTACAAAATACTGATTTTGAAAAAAGTGCCTGCCACAGACCGGTAGAACAGTTAATTCCAGTTGGCTGCACATTTGTATCCAACACAGAATGAGTGGCAGATGTGCTTTCTGGCCCTCCTGCAGCTGTCTCAGAGTTGTGTTCCCCAGCCAAGCCCGTTGTGTCGCTTCTCCAGTTGTGGGTTCTGTCCATGCGGATTTATTTACCTGGCGGTGCCTCTTCTTTGGGCTGATAACTGACAAGCACTGGATAACACCTTCACTTTTTCTTCACAAAGTTAAGCTCCAAAACTGACCTTTACCTTTGGATAACAAGCACAATGTAACACCTTCCGTTCCCTGGCTGGGGTTGCTGCCACGTGGAGGTTTGTTTGCAAAACCGTTTTTATATGGCTTTATATTTTCATTGAGCTTCCTGGGTAAATGTAAAATGAGGGCAAGATTAATTTTATTCTAGGAGGACAAATGGTTACATTTGTGACTTGAACATTTAAAGTGAATGAAAATTCCAATATGAAACAGGTGAATTCAAAGTTAAAGTCTGATTTTCTTGCTCTTGTTTACTATTTTTGGAGGGCTTTTTCAGCTGAAGGAACCAGGGGTTGACCATGGGCTGATCTCTTCTGGTTTTTCATTCACTGCAGTGATACTTTGTTACTAAGGACAAAGAAACTTTGAGAACAGCTTTAGAGAATCTCCACTTTCCGTTCCCCCCTTAATAAGGTTATGCAGTTGGTTTAAATTTTGGATATGTGAGGATATTCATGTTAAGTGTTGGCTCTATTTTTCAGTCTTTTAATGCAGAATAAAAAGACTTGAAGTCATGAGAGATTGTCCTATTTTCTCCCCATTCATGTCAAATATCTGGCTTTTATTTTTCTTTAAAGTTTTCAGTAACAGAGAGTCCATGTCATCCTTAAACACTCTATTCTTACCCTTTTTGTTTTGGATAAGAATTTTACAGAGTAATTGAATATATCTTGATACGATTTTGGTCTATTCCTTTTCTCATCCACAAACATGAGGGAAACAGATTATTTGCTTTACTTTGTAGCAAACTTTAGTAGCAAAGACTTATCACATACAGCTATATTTTTCTCCCCCTTGTCTCCTTCTACCTTATTCCCCTTTGTAATACACAAGACAATTAATTTCAGTTGATAAAGCTTGATAAATACAATAAAGCAAGACAATTCAGTGTTTTGCAAGTTGTAGCCTTTCTTTTGCATCCCAAATCATTTTTAATGTTTCATAGTTCTTATCCTGTATTTGCATAGTTGATTGTTTCTACATATATATAATGCACGTGCAGTTGATGAGTAGTGTCTTGTTTTTTTTCTGAGCCAATCTCTTCCACTTCATAAAACCATAGAATCACAGAATGGTTGGGGTTGAAAAGAGCCATAAAGATCATCTTGTTCCTGCCTCCTTGCCATGGGGACACTTTCCACTAGCCCAGGTTGCTCAGAGCCCCATCCAGCCTGGCCTTGAACACTGCCAGGGATGAGGCATCCACGGCTTCTCTGGACAACCTGTAACAGTGTCTCACCATGCTCACAGGAATTTTTTTTTCCTAAAATCTAATCTAAACCTACTCTGTGTTTAAATTTACTACCTCTTGTCCTAAGACTAACTGTCTTTCTAAAAAGTCCCAGTCTGGTTCTCTTGTAACCCCTTTAGATACTAGAAGGTGACATAAGGTCTCCCCAAAGTCCTCTCCAGGCTGAACAATGCTAACTCTCTCAGCCTGTTTTAGCAGCCCTTGTAGCCCTTTTCTGCTCAGTATTATCTGCAGATGTAATAGGCATGCACTTTTTTCTCTGTCACCACTCTCACTTCTGAAATTACTGCATAGCAGACATCCAGAACTGGTCCTTGTGGAGTACCACTTAGTATGTCCTTCCAGTTTTTCAGGAAGCTGTTGACAACTGCTCTTGTCTAACCAGTTTTGTATTCATTGTAGATATCTTCCATTAGGTTATGTTTCTGTGGCTGTTTTTATAAGAAAATGTCACATGCTCTAGGTCCAAAGCCTGAATTAAGTCAATAGCGTATGACACACATCGCTTTGCATTCCTAGCCACAAAACGAGACCCAATGGTACAAGGATTTGTTTTTTGATAAGCATGTGTTCATTGTTAGTCATGTTCTCATGACTGTCTTCCAGGTGCTTACAGGGTCTGTTTATGTACGACCTTCCTCCTTAGGAAGCCAGTTGAATTGCAGTTTTGTCTAATTCCTCCTTTCCCAGACAGTGCCATAGTTAGTGTTTAGCACTGTCTTTTCTAAAAATAACTAAACATCCCACAGTTATGTAGCTTCCTCACTATTGAGGTTGCTTTGGTGGCCCACAATCAGTCTGTACCTGCCAGGAAAATTCAGATTCTGGTACATACTTTGTAGCTAACAAAAGCAGATGTAGTATATTTACAAAGTGAAATAATTGTGGGGGATTTTAGTGATCTAAAGGATTCCAACAGCATTTAACTTCCCAGCAATAAGTTTTGGAAGATTATTTTCATAAATACCATGTTCTTGCTTAAATTAGTTAACAGCAGCAAGTATTCAGTGTAATTAATTTTATTTTTCTTCATATTTTTGAGGAAATCTTGTGTTTTATCTGGATGATTATATACATTCTTGGTATGGAGTTCATTTTTTCTTAAAAATTGTTTTTCAAAAAATCAGAATTGGAAGTATTACAGATGTTCAAAAGACACATTTACGTGATTATTATTAGAAGAAATGACAAGAATTGTCCACCACAGAAGTGACACATCCTCCCTCTGACTGTGATCTGAAGGCTTAGGCTTTGTGTCAGGTCACTCTGGGTCTCATGACCAGTCCCTCAAGTTGGTCTTTTTGGGTTTTTTTGGGGTTTTTTTTGTGATGCAACTTTCTATTCCAAATACTGCACCTGGACATGCAGCACTAAAAATATGATCTAATTGACCAGCACTGTAGTAATTTAAAATAAAACTGTTATGTTAGAGTATAATGTGGTCTCTTGCTAAAGTATAAGCCAGCAAGGGAGTTACTCAGGAGTGAATTTCTGTGGTTGCACTGAAATTTGGTTTTCAAAATAGTGTTTTCTTGAGGCTGTGCACAAACACTTTATTCACTATGTGGTTCTTCCAGAAGAGATTTTACATTTTAATGTAATTTCAAGACTTCCCATGGTACTTACAAGCATCAGAGGCAAACACCACAGCATTCATCTTGGGGATGTGGGTGTGAACTCTAGGTCAGTGGGTAAATCTGCAAGGGGCAGTCATCATCACAAAGAAATAGAAGTTGAATTTCAACAAACTTTTCAGCATGGTCATTTAGTTTGTGTGTAACAACCAGCTGATGTTGTCCTAATGCTTATGGCTAAATACTTGTAACAGTCTCAATGATTTTGGCAACATTCTGCATTATAGGATTAAGAATGTTTCTGAAAAATAGAGTCAAAATCTCAATTCAAGTCAATGTACTAAAAATAACTCGCTGATCTTCAGTCTCTATCCTAGCTCAGCAATGTCTGGGCACATTCAGAATGATTGCTAATTTCTTTAAAATATTTTTATAGCTTTTCATTTCATTATATATTTATTCTGATCTTATATTTTATTAAATGTCAGAGATAGAGTTAATAAATATAAAAATGTAAATGGATTTTCTCCTTTTAATCATATTTCCCCCAAATTGAAGCAAAGCAAACAGCCAAACCTTTCCCTCAAATCCAATTATGGGATCATTTGGGAAAATCAAATGTTGTATCTATGTCTCTTGAATGCTTGAATTAATTGTTCAGTGAGAGAGGTTTATCTCACTGAAATTTTGAATCAGCTGCAAATAGCATTAAGTACGCTTACAGAAAACAGTTTCAGCAAATTTAGCGTCTTATTTTTTCTTTTCTCTTTTTTTCCAACTGGAGAGAGCCAGTAGAAAAAGCCCGAGGAAAATTTATCAGTAGATAAACTTCACACAGGTCCTCTTCTAAGAAGGAATCACTGCAGGTGCCACCATTATTTAATAATGAGCAAAACCTGTTGTAGTTCTAAGATTATTTGTTTTCTAATCTTGTAACAGCATGTCCCTTTAGTGACTGACTCATTGTTCCAACAACAATGAGACGGCATCAGTGCAGCCCTGGCTCCAGAGGTGGACGTGGGTTTGTACACGTGTCGAGGTACATTTCTCTGTGTCCTCATGCCTCTGGAGACAATTTGACTTCCCATCTTCGTGTCTCCAGGGGTTTTTTCCATTTCCTATTTTTGTTCTGTGCCTGATTTGGAGAGAGTGTTTGGGTTTTGCTTTAACAGAAGGTTGCTGTATTTTGTGAAAACGCTTGTAAGAAAAAGGTCAAAATTGCATAGTGGAAAAATTACAGCACTTCACAAGATTCAACAAATCATTTGAACTCAGCAGATAAATCCTTAACTTCATTGTTTAATCAGCTTTTTAAATTGCTTGGAGAACTGTATTCAGCTCTGAAGTCCTCAGCACAGGAAGGACATGGACGTGTTGGAGCAGGTTCAGAGGAGGCCATGAAGATGATCAGAGGGGTGGAACACCTTCCCTGTGACAAGCTGCGTTGGGGTTGTTCAGCCTGGAGAAGAGAGGGCTCCTGGGAGACCTTAGAGCACCTTCCAGTACCTAAAGGGGATTTTTAAGAAAGGTGGGGACAGACTTTTTAATAGAACCTGTAGTGACAGGGCAAGGGTTCATGCTTTTAAATTAAAAGGGTAGATTTAGACTGGATAGGAGAAAGAACTTTTTTATTTAATGGTAATGAAACACTGGCAGAAGTTGCCCAGGAAGGTGGTAGATATCCCATCACTGAAATCATTCAAAGCCAGGCTGGATAGGGCTCTGAGCAATCTGATCCAGTGGAGGGTGTCCCTGCCCATGGCAGGGTTATTGGACTGGAGGATCTTTAAAGGGTTCTTTGTTGGCTTCTTCTATTAACTGTGTGAGGCAGGGCTTTGATGAAGGATTTTGAGATGGGAATGTGGCCACCCATCAGGATGGTGGAATAATTCAGTTGTTGCTCCTGAGCTCACAGCACAGTATTGTTGGTACAAAATGATATGGAACATCTGCATCCAGCTAAAATAACAAAAAATTTTTGGTTGTTTTCAGGATCTTTTAAGAGAAATTCCACTTACTGAAATTGCAGTTACTTGCACATTTCAGAAAGTGCTAATCTCTGAAGCAATGAGAGTGTTGTAAGTAGTAGGATAATTAACATCACTAGAAATCTGATTTCAATTTGACAGTAACACAGAAAACTTGGATTAACAATCAGATGTGAAATGTTGATTGATAGCAGCTTTGGTTTACAACTCTGAATCCAGTATTGTACTTTAACTTCAATATGAACAGTTTTCTTGTCAATTGCAGTGTCACATTCTTCACAGAACTGTAGAATTCTTGTTCTAAAATGTAATTCCCTGGATTTACATGAGAGCTTAATGGGACCATAGGTCACTGTTGACTACATGGTTTGTCATTTCCACACGCCTTTTCTTTCCAAGTGTTGTAAACGATGCATTCAACTTAGGTTAAGAAAAAAGTAATGTACGTTCTACATGGTGCTAATCTCACCCTTCTCCTTGAATGTTGTCCCTACTTACTCTTTCTTTGTTAATTCATTTTTTTACAAAATATGGTTTTATATTCACTGCATGTGATGGTTGCAAAACCGTGGCCTTTTCAAAAGACCATTTTATACTTCAGGCATAACTAAAAGAAATGCCATGGATACATTCTTTTATGTTTTAGTTAAACATGCAGAAGTTAACTATGTGATTTGGAAACACAAGTTATGAGACTTTTGACTGAATTTTGATCCTGGCTACATTTGCATATTTAAAAGTTTGAAGTATAAGTTTTATAAAGTACAACTCCTCTGATTTCAATTATTTTTAATGTGATTTCTGAACATGTTTTCCAAAAGTTGCATGTTGTCCATGGGGTACGAGATTAAATTTTTTGCTTTTAATTGCAGTTATAATTTTTTCATAGTTCTGGCTTGAATAGGCAAGACCTGTGTGTAAAGAAAGAAAGAAAATATATGTTTAATCTAAAAAAGGGGAAATTCAGAGAAGAGAGAATCTGAGTATAAATATTTTTCCCCTGTAAACTTACCTCTGGATTTCCTCTGTGCAATTATTTTTTAAGTAAAAGAAACGGGCTTTTTAGAATAAGGTTTAGAGGACAGATGGGGGGAAATGTGAAAGAGCAGCTCAACTTGTAGGAAGAAAGGGCAAAATAGAAAATGAAAAAGGAAGAAGAGAAATGGATACAAAAGACGTCTCAGAAAAATGGCACCTGTTGCTGTTGACTTTTAACAGTGGGGAGAGAATGAGGAATGAAGCATTTAAGATCATGGACTCCAGCTGGAAAACAGAAGGAGGGAGATAAAGTAACCTCTCTAAGCAACTTAAAACAGAAAACAGATTATTCTCTAGAGATCAGCATAGGTCACAAAATACCATAAATAGCCTTTAATTCCTAAAAGCAAGGGATTTAATACCAAGAGGTACAGCTGGCATGTTCAGACACAACCACATTTCATCACTATGATCTTCCCTTCTCCATAAAGAAGACACCTTAACTTGGAAATGTGGTCTCCCCAACCAGTCTTCACAGGCAGAGGTGCTGCAGTAAAATGCTAACACATGTCTTGTGCTGGAAGTGCTTCCTTTCCATGTGGCCATAATGAGAACTCTGCATATAGGAGTTTCTAATTTGCTCTTACCCTGAAGGATAACATAAGCACTGTGGGGATATTGTTAATCATGGCATGTTGTTACTACTGTGAGCTGCTTTCTGCTTACCAGTTCCATGGGCGAAAAGTGGTGTTCCCTCATAAGGTTTCTTGTTCAGTGTATATCAGTTGGTCACAGAGAAATCTTGAGAAGAGCTATGACAAGGCATATTAAATCCCCAAAACAGACTTACTAATAAAAAACCCCAAAATATAATTGCTGGCATCCAGCCTTACAGTTCAGTGTGGGAAATTCTCCCTGCAGGATGGAGGGAGAGAACAGTTAACTCATATATAGCACTTCTTTACATATACAAACATAATTACAGTCAGTTCATATCTTGTTGGAAGTATAGTTTGTATCAAGCCTTGGCTCTATTCCACTTTTGCTGTTTTCTTTGTGAAAAGATAAATGTGTGTGGCCATAAGTTAAATTTATCTTATAAATACGCACTATTAAAATTGAGACTATTTGCTCACATGCCAGAATAGTCCCAGCAGGGGAATTTTGAGAACCCAAATTTATTGCTTTGGCTCCTTGGTTCTTCTTCTCTGTTGGCTCCAACCAAATCTCTGGCCAAACACAAGCTGGAATAGAGTAGAGCATTTTTGCTGTGTGAGCAGGTACATGGTGCCAAGCAGGGACAGCTGGCAAAGTCACTGGTGCTCTTGGCTTTGTACCAGGGACAGTCCCCATCTGATGGGAAAATGTAGCCAAATTATGCTCTGTTTAAATTATTGCTTGATGGGCAAAAAGCAATGTTGCTCTCCTGCAGCATGGGATTTGGTCCCTGGGATATTCAGGGTGGTAGAAAAAGTAGAGTAGTAGAGTGGTTTGGTTTGGAAGGAAACTTAATAATCCTTATGGGCTGGGACACCTTCCACTAGACGAGGTTGTTCAAAGACCTGGCCTTGAACACTGCCAGAAATGGGGCATCCACAGCTTCTCTGGGCAACCTGTGCCTTCTCACCCTCACAGTGAATAGTTTCTCCCTACTATCTAATCTAAGCCTGCCCTCTCAGTTTAAAGGCTTTCCTCGTTGTCCTATCCCTACATGCCCTTGCAGAAAGGTAGGTGAGCTACAACCAATTCCTCTGATGCCATACAACTCTGTTATCCCAAGCTTTGCAAGTTGCATAGTACCCTAAATTTACTCCCTTAAAATTTACTGTTTAGATTTTTCCCGTCCCAGGGGTGTCTGCAGTGCTGGGCACATGTAATGCATTGTACTAGGCTCATTTGCAGCTTGAGTGGCTCATGGGGGTCAGCAGCAGAGTGCAGGCCTTTTCAGCCCTTGAGCAATGAAGCATTAAGTAAAAGTTATTATAACCAATTAGTGGTGGCATTATTATTACCAATTAGTGGCTGTATGAAGCAAATCATTACTCTTAGTTCAGTTGTTAGCAGCCAGGTGTTCATGAAACGTGCCATGTGCAGCCAGTGTTGTACCTCAGCAGTCACTTTTGAGGCCAGTCACTGAATTTGTGATGTCTCTCTGCAAGGGGATTGTGACAGCCACCCCCTCCCCCCTCAAAAAAAAAAAAGTGTTTGAAGTCAGTGTGTGCAGATTTTTTGGTTGCTGCCAGTGTTGTGTACCTAGTGAGTGAATAAAAAAGGTCATTTCAATCTCTAGACCAGCATTCTGAAACCTAAATATAGTGAATTCATGATCCATAATGTAAAATAAAAAATCAGAATTCCATTTTTGTTGTTGATTGCCTCTTCATTGGTAAGAGCAAAATGCCGTGCCAGAGAAGGGGAGTTACAATACAAATTATTTTTGACTGCAAGTATTTTTTCTCTAGGCCTCCTGTTTATAAAACTCTTAATAAACAATATTTCTACAAACCTATTAGTTTTGCAGAATGGCTTTACAGAAGACAGTTTAGACAGCAAGCAACATTAATTAAATTTTATTTAAGAGCTTAAGTGCACTTTTTACTTTTTTAAAATTAAATAGGAAGTTAAGGGGAAAAAAATTCTAATTGTGCCTTTACTTTCCTTACTGAACTATGTATTAAATGTTGATGCATTTTTCAGGCAGATTCATAGCTCTAGCTCCAAATACACAGAACAACTAAAAAAATAAGAAAAATAAGCATAGCTAATGAAATTCCAATACACTAAATACTTTCTGCATAGAATTGACCTTTTTTTGTGTAATTAGAATAGGCATTAGAAATATTTTTTGTTTCTTGAAGAAAAAAAAGTAGGGGCTTGGAGAGCTGTTTTCTCTTTTGGCAATTCAGATGTCTTCTGATTTTCAGTATTAGTGAAGAAAGGATTTTTGACATTTTCTTTGAGGTCAGTTTAAAGGAAATGAATTGTAGGATAGCATCCATGAGGGTGCTTCGAGCAAAGCTGGGCAGGGACATCTGGTGGTGCAGTAAAGGAATAATTGAACGCTTGTGACTGAAAGTGCAGCTGCATTGGAATGATTAAGGAGAAAACATAATTATGGTCATACTGTGATTACTTTTCTGTTCGGATATTATTCTAGAAACACTTACATGCCTGTTTAGGTTGCAGTTTGTGTATGGTTTTAATTTACTGGAAAAGTAGAGACTAAAGCCCTATTCATCAGCTGGCAGCTTGCAGGTGTAATGTGTTGGACACCCTTCACTGAAAGGGGATTTAACTTACAGTGAGCTGCAGGTTTAAAATCAAACTTACAAAACTGGACTGTGGTTCTGTGGAAGGAGTGGGATGTATGTTAAACCTGTGCTTTTGAACTCTGGACTTCTGCCAGTGATTCACTGTGATCTCTTGGCTAAGCTCATTTGAGTTGTTTCAATCCATCATCTAGTTTTCAACCCATCTTTGAGTCCATCATTCTGTAAAAGTGCTGTGATCGTGTTTCAGTTTCTGAATTGTATGTTTGGATAAAGAGTCACAATAGAATTACTAAATATCTTTGGTTTCAAAGTTCTATGTTAATTAAAGATACAATGAGCAATTTTATTTGTATGTATTTACCTTGAACCCCTATAGATCATAAATATGTGACCAATATTTTAACTGCAGTCATTTTAAAAGACAAATTCTTTGCCATGAATTTTTTTGTGCTGTGTGTAACTGTACACTTGCACACAAAACCAAGTCCTTGGAAACATTTGTGTTGAAGGTCATAACCTTGGGAAGAAATTCCCAAGAGTGTTTAGTGCTGTGATGTCTCACCAGCTCTGCACCAGGCACTCCCTTGCCAGGAAATGCAAGAGTTTCTTCATTTGTGAACATCTTTGATCTTGGTATGTTTTTCCTGCTGTTCACACATATCCAGCCTTTGCTAGTACATGTTGACCATGAATGGAGCCTTCTGGGAGATGGTGTCACCTGTTCTTGAAGGGTGTGAGCACAGCACTTCCAGGGACAATGTGGTCTCTGCAGGTGGAAGGCAAAGGGGTTTTTTCATCTGCTTCTGTTTACAAAGCTTTTGCAACTGCTGTCCTTCTTCCCTTAGAGTAGGTATGCTCTTGAAATGGTGATGTTGATAAGTTACTAGTTTGTTCATGGTGTATTGTGTCAGGAATGCATTTTTACCATCATGTATTACTCATACAATTCTATAAAAAGAAAAAGGGAGAAAACACAAGTATCTCCTCTCTCCTATGATAACAACATGGTTTTTCAGTAGCAGATCAAGCTTTAGCTCCTTTCATTGTATACTTAACCAAAAAAAAGTCAATAACCTAAATTTTTCATAGCCAAATTCAGGCTCCCTGCTGTGGTCATTCTTCACATTAGGGGTCCTATAGCTGGTAAGAACAGATATATATATATATATATGGATATATATGGATGTAAAAATATATATACTATCAAGCTCAGAATCAAAGCAACCACTGACTGTATAATTGAAAAACTGGGACTTTCAGATTAAGAACCTTCTTGTCTTCTTAAAGTAAGAGGCTGCAGAGATCAGCGCTTTGCAAAGTACAAAAATGTATCTCAAAGTCAGAAAAACTATTCCCTGCAACTTTTCACAAGAGGGCTGGTGTTTCATTGAGATTCAACCCTCCTTTCTCCCCTTGCAGTAAAACTTCTGTTTTGTTAAACTCATCATGACTACTTTTCCATAAAGCAGTAGTTCTTTGTCATCTTGCATTGTTGCCCTAGTGGTTCTGTTACCATCCTTTAAAAATTTCTTCACTCTTGGTTTGGATAAAAAAGAGAAGCACCGGCATTTGGTGCTGTGTTCTTTGTTTCAGAGATGTCCCAAGGCTGTGGTGAGAACTGGAAATCAAGAATGGCCACAGAGCTGTTGCAAACATGCTGATTTTGGTTAATGGAAAGCTGGTGTTTCTCCTCAGCCCTTCTATGCCATATTTAATTTGTAACACTTTATATTGCCAGCAGCCCAGTCTAGAGAAATCTGTTGGTTTTGTCTTTCAGGTGCAAAGATGGCTTGAAAGGATTTACATACTCTGCGCTGAAGTAAGTAAAGTTTCTGTGACTATATAAGACAAGATTTTGAGGAATCATGCACAGTGGCAGCTGCACTGTAAGGAAAGTTTTCAACTTTTGGGTATACAACATATATTGAAGAAGGAATAATCATAAAATCATTTGGAAGACTTCTAAGATATTCCAGTCCAACTTTACCTCAACATTGCCAGGTCCACCACTAAACCATGTCCGCAAGTGCCTCATCTAAGTCTTTTAAATACTTCCAGGGATGGTGACTCCACCACTTCCTGGGCAGCCTGTTCCAGTGCTTGACAATCGTTTCAGTGAAAAAATTTTTCTGATATCCAATCTAAACCTCCCCTAGTGCAGCTTGAGGCAGTTTCCTCTTGTGTGCTAGCAAGAGAGAAATCCCTTCATATTTGTGACTGTAATTAAAGGAAACTCAGACATATGATTGCATGTCTTTGAAGGAACACTAATCTTCTGTCTTTCTAAAACTGGGATTTGTGATAGCCCATGTTTTCCTGGAAGCAAATGGCTGCTGTATTTTTACCTAGAGCTTATTTGCTGTATTACAGAATGACAAAGTTTTTATATCTTCATTACCCTCAGCAAGACTGCCAAGGTCCAGTGTAACTTGGATTATAGTGCATGGTGTTAGGAAACATCTTCCCATTGCGTCTTCCCTTGCCCTTGATACACAGTAATTCTACACCTAAGATGAGCCAATATATTGACAATATCAACTTTTGGGTGAAGAAAGAAGGCTGAAGATGAGGCCAAGTGAAACAAAGTTGATGCTTTTAGTGGCAGCAAAAACATTTTGAAGATTCTGCAAAACAGATATTTTATAAAAATATTGTAGTAATTATCAACTTTTATGTAACCCCATTTTTCTGGAGACAATGGACATATTTCAAGTACCTTTTTTTATTCTTACTTAGTGTTCTTTCTTTGTCTGAGAGATGGACTTGCCTATTAATGTTTTTGGTTTTAGTTTTAAAAAATTCCTGGCATCAACTGTATGCTCTAGCTGGAATATATCTGTAAATATATGTCAATGGAGTGATCTTCTCTGAAGAAATACAGCTGTTTGGCAGCTGTATTGTATAAGATGGGTTTTTGCAGACCTGGGTGTAACTTCAAACTAGTCTAAGAGGCTTCATACAGGACTTCATGTATTTCTTTGAGTTATTTATGTAATTGTGTTGTTCTGTTTTGCCTTTTTTCTTTCAGGTTCATTGTAGGGAAAGAAGAAATTCCCACCCATTCTTTTTCACCTGAAGCAGCATTTTCAAGAACAGATAGGAAAATCAAGCATAGTGAAAAAGTATCACAGCCAATGAGCATACTGGCACTAACAAAAAAGCTCATGGACAAAGTGTGAGTAAAAAAGCCCAAAAGAAAAACAAACCAAAATGAATTGTTATATAGAGCACTTTAATGTCTGTTGTGTTGTATTTGACAATGTTTTATAATACTCATGCTTTGCATTTCAGTGTTTTTCTATTTCATTTTTACTAGGTAGTTAATAATGGCAAATGATCAAAGTGAAAGAAAAGCTTGAAGACCTGTATGACATAGCTATGACTTCCAACATGCAGTTGTCTTAGCAAGGGAGAGCAAATTCAGTCCATGATGAGTGCAGGATGGTGGTTGCTTTTTCTACAGTTCTCAGCAAAACCAGTTCATGGCATAGTTCTGCTGGAACTAGTGGTACTGTTAAGGAGAAAAGTTGCACAGCAGCAGACCTTACTTATGTCACCATAAGTGACTGTAACATCGTCTTTTGGGGGACCTACCTCCCTGGATTGCATAGAGGAGAACTACCAAAAATAGGATTGATGGCATGTGGGCTGCCTCTGCTGTCGGGAGATGGGAAATTGGAAAGCAAAGAGTGAGTTAAAACTGTTCTGCACAAGGTCAGATCTTCACATCTGAAGTTAGGCAAGATAAGTGCCCTGCCTACAGGATCCAATTCACTGTCCTTTAGTATGAGCTTAAAGAAGTGAGTGCAGTGAGCTTTTCAGTCTGATATGTTCAGATTATCTGCTTCTGCTGTGACTGATTCCTCTGCTTCAGGCACATTGGGTACCATGAGGAGTCATTCATTTACTGGGAAGGTGGAGTAAAAAATGAGTTGGGGTATGTTCACATGACACCTATGAATCTTCACTTCCTCTGAGCTCTTCAAGAGCAGTTTTATGACCAAATCTCTGCCTGCTGTCACACAGGAGAGAGAGTCTTCCAAGTGCACTGTGCACTCAGAGTAGTGGCTTATTTTACTTGCTCAGATGATGAACAAACATGAAGTGATCCCCATCGCATGGTGACTTCCTATGATTTGCTGTAGGGTTTAGCTGAAAAATATGAGGGAAGTCGTCATTGGTTTTTCAGGCATGACTGTATTAGACAGCAAAAGACCTACAAGAAAAAGACACCTCCAGCCATAATCAAATTCTTTTACCTCAATTATTTATGCCTGTTTCATCTTAAATACCTGTTACTCAATTTGCTAGATATAGTTCATAGCTCTTCTGTTGTTGGTTAAATACAAGGATTGAAGACAGAGAATAACATTTTTTCTTTAAGGTTTTGAAACTCCCAGCTCAGACATTCAGCAAACTTTCAATATGGAGTTTTTGTGCTCTCACTGGTTTCTCTTCCATATGGTTCTTTTCAATATAATTGAGTCTAAATGCCTGTAACCTGAGCACATTCTCATTACAATTTTTGCTACATAAACTGACCTCACAGATGATTTATGGCCATTAGACTTTATAGTACACGATTCAAAACTTCCAAGATATTTGACATAGTATATAAATTATGTAATTTATTTCACATTAAATCTTAAATACTTGGATATAGCAAAATATAATGTTCAGACCTGGTATGAAATTACTTATTTTAATTCTACATAATGGAGGGCTAGAAACTGTACAATCCACACATCACACCAGCTCAAGCCAGTCTGTTTTAAATCCTCAAAGTTCTCAGTCCAAAGGAAGAACTACATAAAATCTACACTGCAGAAGAAATGGCCCAAAAGTGAGAGGCTTGTAATTGAGAGAAGTCTCACAGGGTGTTTGTGCATTTGTATGATGTACAGTGCCCTTCAGTGACCCTTACAGTGAGATGAAAGATGAAAGGACACTAGTAAGAGAAAAGATATTTCAAATATCCTTCTAGAACCATGGAGCAGAGACAAACCAGGAAAGGTCACATCACTTCTTGTTGATCACAGCAGAAAATTTGTTCTTTAATTTAGCATTTTATGGCAAAAGGTTGGATCCAAATACGTGTGCAGACACCTTTTTCTTGGTGTACAACTAAAGTATTGTTATTTTTTATTGTCCTTTTATGGTATCATAAAAGTTCACAGTGCCCTTCAGTGGGTAATGGGGAGAATGAGTGCTGGGCAAATAACACTTTATGTATTTTTAGGCAAGAAAAGTTTATGAAGTCTCTTGTCGCTGATGCTGAAAACAGCTACGAGTTAATACGTGTTTCATTATGCTTTTTGCAGGTGCAAACATGGCCCAAGGCATAGATGCTGTAAACACTATGGAGATAATTGCATCTCATACTGCATTAAAGTAAGTGCAGAAAAAGTTCGATTGACGAACTCTGGCAAAGAGGGGGTAAAAGTCTGTAGTCAGGAAAAGCATATGCTTAGGAAGTGAGAAATGCGCCTGTTACTCGTTCTTCTTCTATTGAAAATGTGACAAACCAGAAAACAGATTTTCTCAATTTAGGACGGGGCGGTGGTGGGGTTAAAGTTCTCTGGTCTTTCAGATTAGCTGTAGTGAATGAGTAACATAAAGTGTGTGGGAAAAAACGGACTAGCAAGCAAGGAACTTGTTTAACTATGTGATGCACTTCACGGCTGAGCCCACTTGTGACTGCCCCCTAAATAAAGCACCTGGAATGTGCTGCTGTGGCAGGCGGCCGTGGCTCCCGTGCAGCTGCACAGCTCTGGAACGTCGCTGCTGGGCACTGGGTGCACTCCTCCAGTCGTTTATTTTAAGGGCTTGGGGTAATGAGAGATTGGTCACAGTTGCTACTCCCAGGAAGAGCTGTTTATCTCCGGTGGTATAATTCATCCTCCATTTTTAATGTGATCAGCGCATTTCTTCTCAGAGAATTACTGTGCAGAAGTTTGTGTTGGCTGGCATTGGGTTGGCACAGGCGGTACCACCTGCTAGGCCTGTTTTGGGAATTGATAAGACTCCAGAAGATCCCAATCCCTTACCAGTTGACCTGTTTTTATATATGGAGCAGCAAAAATGTATTTGAGTATGTTTAGATGCTTTTAATGTATATTACTTTCAAAAATAACTTTTTAAAATGTTAAAGCAACCTGAGGATGGGGAGGAAGGTAGATATTCAGGAGTATGCATCCTTTTCACTTACTGATTCAGCATCACTTTGTTTTGTTTTATATATTCTTAAATGGAATGAGGGGAGGAAAAAACCTAACTGATAGCAAAACTAAATAGAGACTTGACCTGACAAAAAGTAGATTTTAGAAAGAAATTTTTATAAGGCTGTTCTCTCTTTAGAGAAGACAGTTGTGCATTTGAAATATATTTCATTCTTGGACCCATCCTCTGTAGTATTTTAGTATAAATTATTCTTGACTACAGTAATCTAATGAGGAAGATATTGCTGCAATGGCAGTGAGATCCTCTAATTTCCTGTCTGTTCTTTTTATTTAAATTAAAGAATTAGTGAAAAAAATATTTTTATGTATTTATATTTTTAAAGATCCAAAATTGTTAAAAGTTCTGTGACTATTCCTGGAGCAGATCAGTAGCAACTATCAGCTGACATGATTTGAGCATGTTTTTACAATTCTTCTGTAATGAAGCTTTCAGATCTGATAAGGATGTGATAAGCTGCTTATTGCCAAAATTTTTCCTCAGTGCTATTTTCCCTTACCCTTGAACAGCTTATCTTCTCATTAACACATCTGTACTTTAACTCATTTATGTGCTCTTTTTCTCCTGCTTCACATTTAAATGCACATTAGCTCATTGACATCACCATGGCTTTTATGTAACATTCAGTAGAGTCACACCACCTGAGTTCATTGACTTCCCTTCAGACTTTAAATACGTGAAATGCATTGTGGTTGTAAGTGTCTGAAAAGAGTTGGGACAGAAGCAGTAAATTCCTCTTAGATTCTGCTTGTTTACAGTGAGGAGCCATTAGCCAACAGTAGAAGTCCAGATGTCTGGTTTTTCTGCTGGTGCTGGGGACAGGGCCAGATAACTCCCCAAATTTACTGGTAACTAGGGTGACCTCACAGAAGGTCATAGGATCATACAATGGTTTGGGTTGGAAGGGACCTTCAAGACCATCTCATTCCAGCCCCCATGCCATGGGTAGAGACACCTTCCACTAGAGCAGGTTGCTCAGAGCCCCATCCAGCCTGACCTTGAGCAGTTCCAAGAATGGGGTATCCACAGCTTCTCTGAGATTATTTTCTTATGGTTGTAGTCTCAAAGTTCTGTCTCTTGAAGGAATGTGGGCTACTACATACCCAGAATAAATAATAAATATCTTAATTAATTGATTTTAAGTATATTAACAAATTCCTGATATGTTGCAACAGGTTGACTGAGTTTTTGGTATGTTTCTGACCTCTGTTTATGTGCACATGTGCTTTTCTGAATTTGAGTTATAGCAGGTATCTTGAATGTATTATTAAGAGATTGGTTTCTCAAAAGCAGAAGAAAAGGTTTATTTGACAAATTATGGAGATCTGTCATTACACTGTGCTACTACTTGTGGCTGATCTGAGCTCCAACTCAAAACCTCTGTGAAGAAATGGCTCTTGGCTGAGTTTTCTTTGCTCACTTGTGTTTATTATAGTGTCCTGCATATGCTCTGCTGTGTACTACATCCATTCTTACTGGAGGTCTTTCTATGGAAGATAAAATTTACAATACTGTACATGGATTATAAGATATAATACTTCCTGTGACTGTGAAAAACACCTGTAGGTGTGATATGATTTTACCTGGTTGAAGTAATAAGCTAAATAGAGAGATTTTGCACAATCCTAGGATTGCATGCACATCAACACTAAACCTCAGTCCTTTGGTTCAGCACTTCTAACTTGACTACTAATAGAAATAAAATCAGGGATATGTTTGAGTTGTAATTTAGATGTTTCCTCACCCCACTGATGTCCCCTTTCCTTGGTAAAAACATCTAACACACCATTCTGTTGTTTCTTGTTTTGGGCTTTGTTCTTAACTGCTGGGTTTAGGACTTTTTGTTTTTTGGGGTTTTTTTGTTTTGGTTTGTTTGTTTGTTTGTTTTGTGGGTTTTTTTGTTTGTTTGTTTGGGGGGTTGTTTTGTTTTGTTGTCATGGCATGAAGGAATGGAATTTTTTCAATCAAAAGAAATGATGCTGGATGGCTTGATGACTTTGAGTGGATGATTCTTGATCCTTGATTCTCATAAACCACTTCTTGAGTAGCAGGAAGAGTAATTGCTTCAGGAAGAGTTTGTTAGTGGATGTTTAACCACAATAAAATTTTATGAGCTTTATGATGCAATATAAAGTTCTTTAAGAGGCAAAAATGGTTTGAGTTTCTAAATCTGAAAGGTTGCTCAGTCAAACCTTCTGCCAGATTTCTTTGTCACTGGAATTGTGTCATTGTCACCGTAATTGAATAAGGTGCCTGCCTTATATGCAGGTAAGTGCAAAAATAGTTTTCACATAAAGCATCTTCCAAACAAAAAGTGGGTAAAATTTATTCAGAATTATTAAAAAAGTTTCACCCTAGGGTAAGAATAATGGTAGGAAGCATTGGAGGAGTTTAGAAGAAACTGGGGAGAATAATTTGGAAAAAACAGTGAGTGTGATTTTGTGTTATGTTAAAAAAAAAATCCAGATCTTTATCCAAAGTGGAATAGTAAGTAAATTCTCTGCAACCCATTTTATCTTGTCTCAGTAGCTCTGCCCATGAAGTCCCTTCCAGTTTCTCCCTTTCCCTTGCTGCAGGCATCCCACAACCTCATGTTTGTCTGAGGCAAAGTCCATGAGCATGTGCCAAGCCACCAGGGTGAACTTCTAATTCTCACACTTTCTAAAATTTATTTTTGGTGGACTTTTTCCACCTTACTGTTTTCTCCAGACATTTGAGTGTGGAAGTGCTCTTTTTTTTCCACTGCATTGCTTTCCTCTATAAACTCATTTGTGGTTAAAAGCTGGTCAGTAACCTGGAAATGAAGTCATCAGGATTATTTTAATTTCAGAAATTCATAGAAATTAAAGAAGAGTCAATTTTCTGTGATTTTACTGCTTTTGCTATTTTACAGGGTAACTGGGAGAAAGAAAAGTCTTGAGCTTGAAGGTGGGGATAGGATACATTTATGCATTTTGCATATTACTTTTGGAGTAGGTTTTAAACTATTCAATGTCAGAAATAAAACCTTCTGTAGAAGCTTTTGCTTTTCCTTTTTCAGAAGCTGTGGTTTATTACCACAAAATCTCTCTTTCCTTTCTCTAGGGCTTCATTAGGATGTTTAGCATTGGTTACCTGATCCAGTGTTGCCTTCGGATTCCTTCCACCTTCCGGCATCTGCTTACACAACCATCACGGCTACTTTCACTCTTCTACAACAAGGAAAATTTCCAGCTTGGAGCTTTTCTGGGATCTTTTGTCAGTATATACAAAGTAAGTGTATAGCATACAGAAATGACAAATAGTGTGGTTTTTTTTCACTTTTCAGAATATGACAAGGAGCTAAAAAGTCAAGCTGCTTAATAGTACTGGTACTGTTTCCTACAGCATGTCACTGACAGATTTTATACTATTGCAGTAATCAAATTGTAAACAGAAAGCTATTCTTCTATTCTGTGTGTTTTTTCTGTAATTTCTAAATAAACCACAGATGGATTTTGCAGTTTGTTTTCAAGATCAGGAGATAGTACTTCAGAGGAGGTGAATTCAGATTTCAGAGGGACTTGCTGCTACACAAAAGCGTTTTAGTGCAGGTAGAAGTAGTGACTGCAGTAGTATCTGTGTTGCCAGAGAGAAGCCATGTGCACATTTTGTTGGCTCACATATCTGGAATTCTTACTTGACACTAAATAGCAGGAGACTGCAGAACTTACAGTATGTAGCTGAGGAGACATTGCACTTACTGCTTGCAAGTCTATCCTTCCTACCCCATTATAAGATGACAGATTGTGAACTGATATACATTCATACAGCATTTTTGGACTTAATCAAATTATGTTTATTTATGCTAAAAGAGAATGTGGCAAAGCACACACAGAATATATTGCATGGTGCAGTGCTGAAGTGTCTTTTTCACTTTTGTATTCTTAATCACATGGTATTTTTCAACTGCCACTTTACTTGTTCTGCAAATTCAAGATCATGTTGTATTATTCAGGGTAAATATTATTTACTGGAAAATAAAAAAGAGGTCTTACACCTTAAGCAAAACAGCATTTCACTTGATTAGTAATTAAATTGAGACACAAGAATTTGTAGGTTACAGAGTCTTAAAATTTTTGATGGCAAAGTGCAAATGAGCTGTACAGAGTTTGCTCGAAAACTAAATTTTTGCTTAAACTTTTAAGAAAAAAGCCTTTAGAGAAGAAAAGCATTTAAATTGCAAAAGCGAAAAAGATTTTTTTGTGTTTAAAAGGTCCAACTGAGAGGTGCAATTCAGTGGATACTCATTTTTTGAGGGTGACATATTCTGACATTTATTTACTATTTTTAAGTGTGTACTCAGCACTGGTGAGGCCACACCTCAAATCCTGTGTTCAGTTCTGGGCCCCTCACTGCAAGAAAGACATTGAGGGGCTGGAGCGTGTCCAGAGAAGGGAAACAGAGCTGAGGAAGGGTCTGGAGCACAAGTGCTGTGAGGAGGAGCAGCTGAGGGAGCTGGGGGTATTTAGCCTGGAGAAAAGGAAGCTCAGGGAGGACCTTATCTACAACTGCCTGAAAGGAGAGTTCAGCCAGGTGTAGGTCAGTCTCTTCTCACAAGTAGAAAGGGACAGGACAAGAGGAATTGGCCTCAAGTTGCCCAGGGAAGGTCTAGATTCAATAATAGGAAATATTCCTTCACCTAAAGGGTTGTCAAGCACTGGAACAGGATGCCCAGGGAAGTGGTGGAATTGCCATCTCTGGAAGTGTTCAAAAGATGTGTAGATGTGACACTTGGGGGTATGGTTTAGTGGTAGACTTGATGGATGCTAGGTTAAGAGTTGGACATGATCTTAAATGTCCTTTCCAGGCTAAATGATCCTCCAATTCTATGATCTGTTACTATATGTTATTGTTTGCATTTTGTAACTTACACAAATTTGGGTTGCTTTTTTTTTTCTTCCAGTCTAAATAGACATGTAGGGCAGCAAAGATTCTAGTCACTCAAAAAAATTGGACCACGGCAAAAAAAAATTAAATGTTTGGTGCATATTGGATCCAAAGGAAAATGCAGTTGTGCTTTTTTAGATTAATGTATTTTCCTAGTTCCAGAATTTATTGGATACATGAAAAGATCTCTGGAGGTTTGGTATGTCGTTGAAAAAACCTTTATCATGGGAAAGAGTCTAGACAGGTACAGCAAATGAGGATGACATGAATTCAAGGTTAGTTTTGGTATTAGATTAGAATTCCAATTAGATTAATCTGCTCTCTGATTTTGAAAGAAATGACAGAGTAAATTGTAAATTTAAGACACTGAAATGTTATGGGTACTGTGTCCAGCTCTCTGGACTTTAGTATCACCAGTGCTTTTAAAAAGCTTGTTCTTTAGTTGTGTTGATTTCTTGTGTTTTTGTTGATGTAATTTAGTGTTTCTTGATGTGATAAAGATTACCTAATCAGATAATGTGTCTCAATAATGAAAGTTTCTACAGCTCTTAGGAAATTACAATGTGAGTTTACATTTCCCTTACAAGACTCTTACAATGGGAAAGTTTACCTCCTCACTTACCAATTAAATTACCTTTTACAACCTTACCAAGTAGAAGAATGCATTATCCCTGGAAGTGTTCAAGGCCAGGCTGGATGAGGCTCTGAGCAGCCTGGTCTAGTGGAAGGTGTTCCTGCTCATGGCAGGGGAGATGGAACGAGATAATTTTTAAGGTGCCTTTCAACCCAAACCATTTTTGATTCTGTGATTCTGGGTATTATGACACTCCACTCTTAATTCATGCTGTGTGCTATGTTACTAGCTTATAAGGAATAGCTCCAGTCTGTATGTTACAAAAGTAAATAGGGCTAAGCCTGCATTCTGTTCACCTGCAGGGTACAAGTTGCTTCCTGCGCTGGGTCCGAAACCTAGATGATGAGCTTCATGCACTTGTAGCTGGTGAGTCCATGCAAAGTTCGTGATGTGTGTGTTGGGACTTTGTCAGTATTCCTCTTGTCTGTCCTCCCATCCCCTTTTGAGACTTCTGTGATGAAAATAGGACTTTGTTCCTATTCCTGTGTACATCAAGATTGTGTCAAAGTGACAGTGGTGTTTCAAGTAGTTGCAATTACAATTGTAATTTTAAATGTGGCATTTATGGTCAGCTCCAAGGACAGTGTATTACTGTGTGCACAAATATAAACTTGTCCTTTAATTTGCAGTTGTAAAGATGTGAGATGAAAATACTGACTCTTCCATACGTGACAAAATACACACTGGCCTCCACTGGGTCCAAAGAAAGACCCTTTTGCCATAAAATTTGTGTGGTGGTGAGGCCCTTTCCTACATTAGGAAATCTGTCACGTGTTATAAGTGCAGAGGTCTCTCATCCCACAGAGACTAGGGAAATTTGATACTGTGCTCCTGAACACTGAAGTACAGATTTGTTTCGGCATTTTGAAACTTTCTCTTTTTAGTGATACAAACCATATTTGGTTGGGCAGCAAAAAAAAAATCACTGAACTGTGCTGTCTGAGCAACAGAAATAAATAGTCCTGTGCAGTGTTTGTTGGGCTGACACACAACAGTGACCTTAACAATGCAAACCACAACCTAACAATGCCTCTCTAATTTTTACAGGGTGTCTAGCAGGAATTTCTATGATGTTTTACAAAAGTACAACTATCTCTATGTATCTGGTGTCTAAATTAGTAGAGGTAAGTTATTATCCTTCTAAAAGAGGTCTTCATTTCATCTATTTTTTCAAAGCAGAAGATAAGAAAATGAACTTCAGGGGTTTTGTCTGGCAGTTCCAGTAAAACACAAAGTTGTACAGTGATGGTGTTTCAGTACATGTGTGCCAAGAGGCAATGCTGCCATGTCTTCTCATTTCTTTCTTGCTTTCTTCTCTTTGACTCATTTTAAATGTCCTTTATCCACTGGTCTTCATGTACATTCTCCACAATTTTTTTAATCTCCTGACAACGCTTTGCTTTGTAGTTTTTGCAGATTTTTTTAAATCAGAAAGTTCCAAGAATATCTATTCTGCCAAAAATATAAATCAGACCTAGTCCTTAATTGCAGATTTATTGCCAAAAGCTACAGCTTAACTTCCTGCCTTTGTTCCCTAATTTTGGCATTCAACAGTCTAAGATAACTCAAAATAGCTTAGGTTTTAGTCTATAGCCGAAATTGTTTGTTAGTGTACTACTGCTGATTGAATTCCCAGCTTTGGAATGAACTTTGTTCTAATTACTAGTCTTCAGGCTTGAATTATTTCTCTGAACTTGTTAAAACTAGGAGCCCATAAAAAATAGTTACAGAGATTGGGTATGTTGATTACAATTTTCTAACCAGCATTTGATTTCTTACTGTAATTTTTCCAGAAAACTGAGACTTAGTCATGGTTAATTCCCCAACACCACTGCTGGAATGAGCTGATAATGTTCTCTCACTATGCATCATACCTGAAACACATTTCTCCTGCAGACCTTGAAGGCCTTGTTTTCCAGCAATATTTATCCACCTCCATTACCAGAGCAGAATTCATTTTAAAGAACATAAAAAGAAGGAACTTTTTCTTGTTACACGTAAAATTAATCATAAAAAGGGAAGATACTCTCTGTTCCTCCTCCTGATTATCCCAGACCAAGCTCTGAAGGCAGTTCACATCTTAAGTCATATAATGGCAAATCTGAGTTATCCATATTGACTTTTAGAACACCAGCTGTAAAAAACAGTATTATCTTGTATTGCTAATGGTTTTCTCTGGACTTTGAGACATCATGGCTACAGTGAAATAAGAAAAGTGCTGTGTGTTCTTTCTTTCTTTCTTTCTTTTTTTTTTTTTACTACTTTTATCATCTTACGCAAGCCAAGGGTAACCGACCAAGGAGGCGTGTGCTGCTTTGCAAGGTCAGGCTGTGCTCAGGAAAATAAACTGTACATGTTTTCTCAGAAAGTAAAGTATGTGATTTCAAGCTGTTTAAGAACAGTGAATATTCACTTTGGCAGAATAGTTATTGCATTGTTCTTTTGCTTTTTTAAAAAGAAGAATTTAACAGAGCAAACTTTCCCCTTTTTATCTTTAGGTTCTGTAACACCCAAGTTGTTGCTAGTCCTGTTCTGTGCATTAATAGCCTCTTATTAGATTGATCTTGTCCAGCTTTTATAATTTATCTTAATGAACATCACATTAATATACAAAATTATAAAATTGACGTGTTTTTTTAAAAAAGTAAAATAAGAAGTAAAAAGATACTTTGACCTTTTGCATTCAACATTTTTGTTTATTTTTTATAGACTATGTACTTCAAAGGCATTGAAGCAGGGAAGGTTCCCTATTTTCCTCATGCAGACAGCATCATCTATGCCATTTCTACATCAATATGCTTTCAGGCAGTAAGTATGTTCTCTAACAGAACATGAATTCTTTAAATCAAATGTTGAATGAGAACAGGAGCACAGGGAGATAGTTCTGTAGAAAAGGTGGTGAGATGTAGTGATTCACAACATCTTGCTTCTGCGTCCTGGGGCTCCTGCATCCTGGTTTGGAGTGTCACTGTGGGAAGGACATTTCTAGAACTCAGTTTCTCCTGTGCTTATAGCTGAATACTTTATACAAAGCATTGAATTCTTTGGAAAGGGTCTTAAAATACACTCACCCAGAAGATCAGCATTAATATATAAACTTCCATATGCATGTGAAAGGACAGTTTCTCAAGAAGGCAAACAATGTAATACAATATTTTATGTTTTTTTAATCAACTGAAAGTTTCCACTGTCAGCTGATTTGAATTACTATTGCCTAGTTGAAAAAATCTGCAAAAAATAGTAAAAACCTGAAGTATTACATCTGAAACAAGATGTAGTTACCATCTTTTGCACTTCTCAAGTTAGGTACATGCCTTTACACTCCCTCAGTCCTTTTATTGTCTGCATCATCTAGAAAATCAGCTTTTCAGTGCTACCCAAATAGCTCTACTATTCTCTACATCTCACCATTTCTAGACCTTCTGCTGAAACATCCCTGCATGAACTGCATATCCTCTGGACCTCCATAATGATATATATTTTTTGTGTCCCCCAATAAAGAGAATATAAAATGACCCTAAAGCCATCTTCTGCAGTCTTGTGCTTAACAGGACATTGAAGACACTCCTCCTCCTCATTGTTCCCATGTACTTGGGAATATCTCTAAGTCTAGTATCAAAGTGAATTGATATTTTAGTGCTTGGGATGTGCCTGAAGGTCTCCATAGTACTGCTGTCAGGGACAATCGTGTGAGACTAACAGACAAAAAGTTCCTATGAGAAGAGTTTTTTGGTTACTTAATAACTAATTGGAAAGGGAATCTAGGACCAGAAACACATTGCTAGATCTGGCAGGAAGAAGGAAGGAGAAATTAGAAAAAGGATCCATGCTGAGGTATTTGTTATTTGCTATGTTTCTAAGTGACCCAGAAGAGTAATGGAATAGAGAGGAGATGGATTTTGGCTATATGACATTATTTAAGATAATTTAACATGGAATATAAATATGACTACAAGAAATGATGGATTACAAAATGCAGAATGGATAGGGGATGTAAATAGGAGGTAAATTTGGCATCCACCAGTCCAAAGTCATATATGTATAATGATTCTTGTTGCTTTCTCTGCAATGAAATGTAAAACTAATTGTCACCACTGGCAAAATACTGTATTCTGGGCATATCAGTCTGTGCTGGTGATGGTCATACAGAGCACTGAATTCAGCAGAGAGCAGTAAAAATGAGATCCATAGCAATCCTTTTGCTAATTTTGGCAACCTAATGTAGCAGATGAAGCTTTTGCCTGATACTGTCAGCTGGCTCTGACAGAATCCTCTCCTTGCAGGCTGTCATGGAAGTTCAGAACCTGAGACCTTCATACTGGAAGTTTCTTTTACGACTAACGAAGGGCAGGTATGTACTCAGGGCTGTGTTATGGCTTGTCTAAACGTGTCATTGATCACACTCAGCTCTCTGTGTCATTCACTGCCAACAGCAGAGCCCTAGAGGACAAGAGGGCTAATTCCCTGTGGATTTACTTTGCTTTTCAAACGGTTTCCAGTACTCTTGAAGTTCTTTGCTGCTGAAGTGACATTGCTGGGTTTAGTGTAATGACAGGAGCAGATTTAACTCTAGTGAAGACTATTTAGCAGATGAGTGTTTTACTTGAAGCCTTTTTAGTCTGTTTGGAGGGTGGGATGCTTTCAGATTCCACTGGAACATGAAGAATCCAGTGAACAACTATACATGTTGAAGAATTCACTTACTATGTACAGTGACTGACAACATGGTATTACTGTGGGTTTAAAAGCATTATGAGAAATGTCAGAATGTCTCCTAGGAATACTTGAAAGCTTTGGTACTTTTTTTATAACTGTTTCAGTTGGCAAGGGATTTTTTTTTCTTGGAAAGCTAATGAAAAATTTTCACCGATCATAATCATAAATATATACTTTAATATCATACTGGATGTTTTTTCTATTTGCTACAGGAACCTAAAAATTTTTCTTTTGCAAATAGATCTTGCTGTAAGTGATTTACAAAAATACAGTTTGGTGAAGTGTGCACTGTTACACTGGTGCAGTGTGTGGCAGGAACAAGGCATCTAAATCTTGATCAGTTTATGAATGGGGTTATAAAAGGTAATGTTTCTCATGACAATGAGCTCTTTGGGCTGTAAAAATAGAAGTGAAATCAGCGGTCAGTCCCAGGAGCATGCTGTACTGTGGCACAGTACACACAGGAGGTGATTGAATACATTGCAAGATTTAGTGAGAAGCTTTCCTTGGGATGCCTGGAGGCAGTCCTCAGGCAACCTCTGAGGCCATACAAACATGATACAGGGCATGATGTCAGTGCAGATGTCCAATTTTGGCTGCATTTTTTCATTTTCTCCTAATCCTAAACTTGCCTTAGTTGAAAGAGAGGAAGGAATAGAAATTCTGTTTTGCTCATTTATTTTATCTGAAGCAAATCTCTGTAATAGTAATTTTGACACTCTCTCCATAAGGGCAATTTCTTTTGGCATTTCATACACCTTTCATTCCATAGTTGTGAAGAGCAACAAAATTGAAATAGGTTTTAACACCCATAAAATTGACATCCTGACTTGGGCAAGCAGGGCCACAGTTTGCTCTGCTGGAGTGAGAGAGAACAGTAGTATATTTTGGTTTGACCTTTTTTTTGTGGAATTAAAAATAGAAGGGGACTCTACCCCTTTTTCATAAGTTGCATTATTTGAAGTAAACTTACAACAACACTGTTAGCCACATTTTTCAAATGCATTTTTAAAATTTTTTTTTGCCTGAGGTGAAAAACTTTCAGTCTCTGAACAGAGCAGGCTGAAGCCTATATGTCAGAGATTTTAGTAAACTTTCATGACATCAAATAATTTTATTTTTTCATATGTAAGTGAGTCATGCATTTATGCTTTCTTGTCTTTTTCAGGTTTGCTCTCATGAACAGGAAAGTTTTAGATGTGTTTGGTACCGAAGCATCTAAGAACTTCAAGGATTTCACGCCTAAGCTTGACCCAAGATACACAGTTGTGCCACCAGAGCTACCACTGGAGCTGTCTTGAACACGACAGTGTGGCTCGTCATTGAATGTGATCAGCATTTTGTTCTCAAAAGTTAATTAACTTGACAGTCGTATATATGGAGGAGGGCTAGGGCTCCACTTCAGTATTACTTCAATGAGAAATGCTTTTTACCAATCAGAAATACTGGAGCTTTGCAGGGAGGTGTGGCTTCGCAATTAAGCCCCTTCCATGAGCAGAAAACATTTCTGGATTACTATAGTTGGTTGACAGTATGGTAGAATCCTGAATGAATTAAACAGATGAGTAATATATTTAGAGATGAGAAGTAAAACATAAATGTGCTTCATAATTTCAAAAATTCCATAGTTCATACCAGTAGAGTATTTCTTGGTAAAACCAAAATTAATTCTTAATTTAGAAAGGAAGACAATTGCCTGATCTTAAAAATACTGCAATCTGGTGAAAATGCCTCCCTGGTTTTCTACATTGCAGCACTGATTTGTCTCAAGAGCCACCACCCCCTCATTAGTTAAAATTAGAGTATTTTTACACAGCTGTGGTTGCAAAATAAGGCATTCCTTAGGAAAAGAAAATGCATATTGATTCAGAAATCACATTCCAGGGCTGTAAATTCCGCTGATGACACAGATAACAGACAAGGAAAACAAGGAGGCAGTACTGGTGGCTGCTGTGCGCCGAGGAGCGGCGGGTGTGGTGGTCAGCATCTGCCAAGTGGAAAAGGACACAACTGGCAGAGGAAGGAATGAAACATTCCAGCCTCTGAGATGATGCTGGGAACAGCAGACAGTTACAAAAATAAAAAAGCCAAGAACAAAACAAAACAAAGCAAAACACACACCCACCTCCCCCTTCCCCAGCTAAAATATACTGAAACAAAATGTTTATTTTTTAAAGGGTTTGACATTGTCACCTTAGATGGCGTCAGGTTGTTTGTCAGGCTGCAGCACCAGTCAGTGTTTCAAGCATTTCTTTGGAAGAGAACTGACCCCTGAGGTTAGGCTGTTACTGAGAACAGTTCTGACAATCATATTAATAGTCTTTTTTCCTTGTAGTTGGTGAAGAGTGGTTTTCCATCGGGCCACCAGACCCACAACTGGCACAGTTACATTAAATTTGATATGGTACTCAATGCAAATAACTACCTACACAAAGTCCATCTCCTTTTTAGTGTACATATTTCTGCAGATTTGTGTTCTAAAGTGAGACCTTGACATGCTAATTCCTTTTTTTTTTTTTTTGCTTTTTTGGGCTTTTTAAAATTGTAACCCATTCAGGTGATGCTGAATGGTGTTCATTACCCTAGAAGTTAATGAAAAGATGAACTATATTCACATTCAACTGAAAAAACTGAAAAGAGGCGAGATAAGCCAGGGAAATTGCAGTAGGTTGCATGTATTTTAAAAACAAAAAGAAAAAAAGAAGAAATCAGCGTTTTATTGGAAGACTTTATCAGATAATATGAACTGGACTAATTAGTAGACTCTTTGTCTTGTAACACTTTAATCCTACCCCAGCCATAAGCATATTTTAATTCCAAATAGTTGAGTTTCTTAATCTGAATATACAGTAATTTTTATCAGATATGGTCATGAAAATTTTACCAATTTGTGCACAAAATCTGCTTTTTCATCAGCTACACTAACAGTGATGTTTTGTCACTGTTACTAAAGGTGCTTCATCCTTTTAAACAGTGGTTGTCCAATTTAGTGTGAATAAAGTTCTGCAAGCTAGTTTGTATGCAATATTTTGTTGCTTTGAATTACATTAGAATTCCTCAAAAGGAAATAAAAGTTAATTGAACAAGAACTTTAAAAGGATTGTAAGAGATTTGTAGTGTTTTTCCACTGGAATATGGTCTAAAGTATTTGACCTTGTAAAGTCTGAGAAGTTATATATTTTAGGTGGTGTATTAGAACTCACACACTATATTATGAATACTTTCTAGTGTAACTATATACTGTTCTCAAACGTAAAGATATTTTATAGATGGATTAAGTTTCTCCACTGGAATGACAATTGTGATTGTTTCTCTATTTGAGGGGGTTTTTTTTGAAAAAAAAAAAAAAATCCAAGAACTACATCTCAGCAGCTAAATAACAGTTTTGTCTATGTTTCTTGCTTCCAGAATTCACAGTTCTTGTTTCAAGTTATTTTCATGTAATATAAAGAGAAATTAAAAATTTTTAAATTATTTTTATTCAAATTGAATATATGTAAGAGAAAAAAAAATAAAGTCCTAATGTTCTTCCCAATAATAAACAGTTGCTGCTTAAAAAGTGACTTTTTGAGCCATGTTGTTAATAAGTTCTCTGGAGTCGTAAGTGAAGTCATAGCATCATACAGTGGTTTGGGTTGGAAGTTCCAAAGCTAGTTCCAAACCCCTGCCATGGGCAGGGACACCTTCCACTGGACCAGGTTGCTCAGAGCCCCATCCAACCTGGCCTTGAATGTTTCCAAGGACGGGGCAACCTGTGCCAGTGTCTCACCACCCTCCTTGTAAAAAGCTTCTTTCTTACATCTAATCCAAGTGGACTCTCCTTCAGTTTGCAGGCATTAGCCCTGGAAGTGATTCTTGGTGAAGGAACACCAGGAATGTGACCGAGCATTAAAATTTGTTGCAAAATAAAGTCTCAATGCAGTGAAGAGGTAACACTTGAGCAGTCAGCTGGCAACTTTGGCTCTGCGCTTCCTTGGGTAAGGAGGTAGCGTGAGTTATGTTACAGTTTCTTTTCTAAACAGAGCAAACCACATCTCCTGATCCCCTTCAGGGAAGAGCCGCACACCATGAGCGCTGCCTGCCCCGTGGCCAGATGGTTGGGCTGCATGTGACTGAAAGGCCAGCGCTTTCTGCCTCCTGGTGCTTGTGATCGTAGGATGGGTGTCTCTTTGACGACGCCAGACTTCTTGCAAACGTTCATTTTGCAAAGGGGAATGCAGGGTAGGCTTGCGCCGGAGGTGGTGGGAGGTTGTAGGTTAACCTGAAATGTCACAGTTCTGCAATAAAGGTTTGGGTGTCCCTAGGGAGTCTGCTCAGGGCAACAGTGCTTGGCTCCCTGCAGGCATCTCAGGAGGCTCCCAAAAACAAGCATGGCCTGTGGCTTAGTTCTTCAATCCTCCCTCATCTCTGCTCATCCCAGTTTTGGGTCATTCCCCTTTGCTAGTTTCCCTTTCTTTTTTTGCAAGCCACTGTGCTTTTGCCTATGTTTGAGGACATGGGAAAAGTTTTTTTCCAGATTTCTGGTGATATCCCAGGTAGAAGAGTCTGCTGTAGTCTGAGCCCAGCCCTATGCTCAAATTCAGAACACCTTGTGTGCAGCTTCAATTTCCAGCTCTGTCAGAGGAAAATATTTCTGGACAAGTGGTCCCTGATTGTGCGTGTAATAACAAGGCACAAAAAAGTAGCAAGAAAATCAGTGAGGATTATATGAGGTTTTACTGTTTTGAGGATTTTTTTTTTTTACACAACTACATTTAACATGGTGGGGAGGCAGGGCCCAGGCTCCCTGTGGCTGGGGTCAGTGGTTTTATAGGTCTTTTTCAGCTTGTGTGGTTCTACATCAGGGTGATGGGTTCTTGCTGTGGTGCAAAAGCACAGGACTAGGGGGATGTAGCAAAATGCAGTTTGGGTCAGCAAAGTAATTTTGATGACTGTAGCTTTCTGCCTAAATAATGATCTGGAGGTTTCCATTTCCAGATTGGTTTTTCTCTCAATTTGCAGGGGAAGGGAAAGTCAACTCCTTTGACAAAACCAATACATTTTCTCTCACACCTTTGAGAATGCAACAGAAAAATACAACACTTTTCCTTGAGCTATACATATTAATGGGTTTTCTTATTATTTAGCAGAGGATCTTGGATGTTTTATTTATCCTGTAGATACGTTAAAAGTAAGATATAAGGCAATAATTTTTCCCCCATAGGGAGCCTAAAATTGCCATTTTGGGTAACCTGGCAAAATCACCCAGTGGTCTTCCTTGCCTTTAGCCACACTGAAATGGGATCACTCAGGACACAGCACTCACCTTTTGCAGCTGATGGATTATGTCCTTCCATCTCCATCAAACAGGACACTTGCTTTACCAACATGCTACTTGGAATGTGGCAAGCAGAAATGTGAATTAGAGCCCACTTTAATCTCAAGAACTATTTTTTTTCCTGGCACAGGCCAGGGAGATTTCCACTCGCTAATTAAAATGGAGAACAGTCAGAAGAATTTTTAACACTAATGCCAAAGTTTTACCCAGGGTAGAGGAGTCTGGTTGGATATCCAGGCAAATGATTAATCTTCTCATGCTGGTGGAATCCAACCAATGTTTTTTCCCCTCAGCTGCCACAACAGAGACGTAAAAAATGCTGCTGTGGCTGTTGGAGCAGGAGCTGATGAGACTGTTTCCAGGCCTGCTTGAAGTTTTCAGAATACCTGATCATACAGAGTCAGGAACAAAGGCAAGGGTTTTTTTCCTGTATTTTCCTAGTATTTTAGAGTGAAAGCAGGCTTTCCCATTACAGGCAGTAAAAACTTGCAAGAAGGGGCAGATTGGGCTGGGATCAACAGATCTGGTATGAGAGTCCCACCATAAAGTGCTGCTGATTGCACTGCATGATACAAACATAAAAAAACTAGTTCTAAAGAACCTAGAAATGCTGGTTTGTTTTTTGTCTATTGGCTGTAAAACAAATGAAAAATAAAAGAAACTTGCCCCCTCACCATGACATGTAACTCAACTTGGAAACTTCCTTTCCTGTGACCATTTGCACAAGCTGAAAAAGTGATCAAAATATCAGTCCTAACTATACCCAAAGGCTTATAAAAGACATTGGCTCACATGGTGCAATCCTTAACCCATGGCCATCACTGTTATGTGGGTTTGAGACAGTATTATCTGTGCATTATGTTCACCTAGAGGAGCTGCGGGTAGTGTGCAGCAGGGAACAATCGCTTGGACAAAAGTCATCTTTGAAGGCACATGGCCTTGATTTCACAGCTCGTGTACCACGGTGATGAAGAAATCCACTTGGTTTCTATCACAGTGCAGCTTAACCCTCTGCAAGGTCACAGGGACAGCAAGGAGGTGTCCTGGAAATCAACAGGTGTCCTGTTCAGTCGGGTGCTCTGTCCCTCAGCTGGCAGTGAAGCGCAAACTGCTGTGGATCCCAAAAGCAAAGCAGTGTTGCTCATGCAGGGGATGTCAGGAAGTGAAAAAGCTGGTATGTGCCCTCATAACTCTACTTCATGCTTGCAGGCTTACAAGGATCAAGAGATGTCACCTGTCATATGGGCTTTCTGTATGGGACCAGCTTCATCTGCCCAGGCACAGCCTGCTGGAACCCTGTGCAGGAAACCTGTGGCCACAAGAACAAACTTGGGATTGTTAAGCCCAAGGCCACGCACCACCACAGGCTTCCTCTGAGGGCCTGGAGCCTGGTTCTCAAGTCACTACTGGAGTCAGCCAGGGACTGAGCAGATTAGAGCAGTGCCAGCAAAGGGACTGAGCCAGACTGGCTGCTGCCGTCAGAGCTGTGCCCAGCGGCTCCCCGCGATGTGCAACACACAGAACAAAGCTGCTCTGATGGAAAACTTCCCCTTTGATAGTGCCCTCCACATGCTGCCTGCCTGGGAACTCAGCTCCGTGCAGTCTCCGATGGTCAGCTGTTTGTGAGCATGACTTCAGGCTTCATGTGTTTCTGGGAAAGAGAGGGAGCCTGGAAAACAGCCTTCACAGTGCTCCTGGGGGAAGCTGAATGCTGAAGTCTTGCTCACCTCAGCTGGAGTTTCTGCTCACCTGTCTGTTCCCCCTCAGCCTCATAGTCCTAATTCAACCCCACAGTAACCTACAGCTGTCGAAGATTATTTGCATCCCAGCTTCAGGGCATGTAAACTCCAAAGATAATCCAACAGAGGGAGCTCAGCCTTTTTGCTCAGCTGGGAACAGCAGTAGAGGGGCTGCCCTTCTTAGCTGAGGGTGTTTGGCTTTAATGCTGGCTTTGATCTGTACACAGACCAGAATGCTGGGCAGAAATTACTGCTTGCTCCAGCAATCATAATACCACTCAGCATGGGATTAATTTTTGATTCCATGAGTTTTAAGTTATTTTGCTGTAATAAGTTTGAGTAGGAGGAGAATATTCTCACAGAGATGAGAGTGAGTCCAAATAAAACAGTGTGTGTAGCAAAGCAAAGTGATTTTTCCTGAGAACCTGGGGGGCTGAGGCCATGTTTTCAGACATTAGCTCAAATCCTTGGAACAAATCTTTCTTTGAGCTCTTCATTCTAAGGAGTTTTTTGTTTGATAAGGAAAGAATGACCTTTTGCTTGCTGCGTTGGGCAATGCTGCCCAAGACTTGAGAACCAAAGTATTTTATGCTGTCATGGATAAGCAAGATCTCCCTCCCCTCCTGTACCTCCCTCCTGCAGTAGTTGAGAGCACAGACTAGATTCTTTAGTGACTTAGGAGTATCAGTTTTTTCTAGAGTTTCAGCCTCAAATCACGATTCTCAAAATCCACCTCAGTTTCAGTTTAACTTGATAGTAGTGTGCTCCTTTCAGATGTGAAAACCTCCAAGGACCTTCTGTGCTGCCACTTCTGCATGGATTTCATGAGCTGTGATAATGCTGGGAAGCCTTCTGCCTCCCACATGACAACAGGGGTGCACGGCTCCCTTTGCCAAGGCCAGTCCCCTGGGGCAACCACTGGGCAGAGGGAATGAAGTGTGGCCCATGTAAACTCCAGGACATGTCCCCAGACCTGCTGGCTGTGTACTGGTTGGTCCTGGCCAACAAATGTCCATGAGCTTACAAACAAATGGGCTCTGAGAGCTCACCTTTTCTGTCCCAGCAACATCCCCTGGCACCCTTCAGTTTAGAGGTATGGATGCAGCAGTGATGCTTGGCTGGAAAACTGCCCATTGGAAAAGGCTCTGGGAGTGCTGGTCAGCAGCAGCTGGACATGATCCAGGGTGTGCCCAGGTGGCCAAGAAGGCCGATGGCATCCTGGCCTGGATCAGCCATGGTGTGGCCAGGACAGGGATTGTCCCCTGTGCTGGGCACTGCTGAGGCCACTCCTCCAATGCTGTGCTCAGTTCTGGCCCTCACTGCAAGAAGGACATTGAGGGGCTGGAGCGTGTCCAGAGAAGGGCAACAGAGCTGGGGAAGGGTCTGGAGCACAAGTGCTGTGAGGAGTGGCTGAGAAAGGTGGGTGTGTTTTTCCTGGAGGAAAGGAAGCTCAGGGGGACCTTTTCACATTCCACAATTGCCTGAAAGGAAGGTGCAGCCGGGTGGGAGTCAGTCTCTTCTCACAGGTAAAAAGCAATAGAACAAGAAGAAAAGACTTCAATCTGTATAAGGGGAGGTTTATATTGGATATTAGTAAAAATTTCTTCACAGAAAGGGCAGTCAAGCATTGGAACAGGCTGCCGAAGAAAAGTGCTGGAATAAATCACTGTCCTTGGAAGTGTTCAAAAAGCGTGCTGGTGTGTTGTTAGGGACATGGTTAAGTGGTGGACCTGGCAGTGCTGGGTTAACTGTTGGACTCCATGATCCTGATGGTTTTTTCCAACCTTAATGATGACATGATTCTGTGGGCAGGGACAGGGCTTCCCACGCCTCCAGCGCTGCTGAGGGGCTGCTGCTGAGGGAGGAGAGGCGTGGCAACCTTAGCTGGAGGATTGGCAAAGATTTCCTTGTGATTTAGACTTGTCGAGGCAAGGCTTTGTGCCTTTGTTTTCACAGGAAGTTTCTGATTCCCAGTTGTCGCTTACTGCTGTTAAAAGGGAGGAAAGTGACTCATGGAGTTTCCTATTGGCCTGAGGAGATATGCAGGGAAATTACTTACTAGGGACTCTGCCCAGACAGCCCAGCGCCTGGCAGGGAAGGAGAAATCAGGCAAAGAGGTCTCAGATTCATTATCGTGGCTGCAAATTAATTGCCTGACGCAGCAGTGCTCATAAACACCTTTCTCCTGTGGGCAATCATTGCGGGAGGGAGTGGTGCTGCTTTGGCAAGGGCTGGGGTCAGACAGGGCTATACGCATTTTGTAGCTTTAACCTCCAAAATTTACTGCACAGACAAGCAGAGATGGATGTGCCTGTTTCCTCTCGCTCCTCCTTTGTCCATTCCCTGGAAATCAGTGTGAATTCCCTGGGAAGTGCACAGAGTTCCCCATGCTTTGCCAGCAGGCCATGCTGTCTGTTGGTCCCCGCTGCAGCCAGGCGCCAGGGCAGGACAGCAGCGTGTCCCAGGCAGGGCCATCCCCAGGGGCTGCAGGAGGGCACCTCTGTCCTCCCTCCTTGGCCAGAGAAGACCTTCCTAGGGGTGACACTGAGGGTACAGGTGCATCCTCCAGCACAGAAGGAGCATTTTCATGTTCCAGGGGGAAAACCTTGCTGAGAGGATGCACTCTGCTCTCATCAACAACCTTTTATTGCCTCTTTAAACAAAATACCTTCTTTTGCCTTTGAAGTCAAGAAATGAAGGAGGAAAACAAGTAACTACCATGTGAGGAAAAGCAGCTCCTCATGAGATATATGAATTTTCTGAAAAGCTATGTGTATCTGTGCCAAACTCCACAGGGAAGACATTTTGTGCCAACAAAACCATGAGGCCATAAAAATTATGTGAGGAGGAGAGGAGAGGAGAGGAGAGGAGAGGAGAGGAGAGGAGAGGAGAGGAGAGGAGAGGAGAGGAGAGGAGAGGAGAGGAGAGGAGAGGAGAGGAGAGGAGAGGAGAGGAGAGGAGAGGAGAGGAGAGGAGAGGAGAGGAGAGGAGAGGAGAGGAGAGGAGAGGAGAGGAGAGGAGAGGAGAGGAGAGGAGAGGAGAGGAGAGGAGAGGAGAGGAGAGGAGAGGAGAGGAGAGGAGAGGAGAGGAGAGGAGAGGAGAGGAGAGGAGTCCAACTGCATCTTGTTTGTAGGCATTTGACATTTCTAATGTCTCTTTTGAACTGGCTGAATTTTCTCCTTGTGCAGGGGCACATGAAGCAGATGAAATGCTGCTCCTCAGGTTTAATTTTAGTTTGTCTAATAAGGTCTGTGAATGAAAAAGTGTTTAAGGGGCAGGCAGTGAGTGTGGAACAAAGCAGCTCTGATCCTGTGGGAGAGATGGGGACATCAGCACATAAATATGACACTTTTTGAGCAGATCGGGGGACCTCAGCTGATTAGTAGGCAGGTTCCTACTCTCCTGCCATTTCTGTGGCTGAGAAATTGCCCCTTTTTAGAGGAAGTCACTAGTCTCTCATCCAGAGCCTCTGGGAGAAGTTCACCCATCAAACCTGCACCATAACTGCACCATGCCATGGGATTTGTCCTCTGCTCTCATCTCGTTTGGGAGGTTTTAAAGAGCTGAAGAAAATACAGTTTCTTCTCACAGACACAGTTGCTTGTACTCTCCAGCCACCCAGCCCTTGCCTACGTGACTGTCACCAGCACTGTGATCCAGCCCTGGTTCCTGCTTGGGCTTCCCCCATGGAAGACGAGGAGTCCCCACTGTGCTCAGATGCCAAGGCGAGAAATACCTCCCTATCAATAAACATGTTTCCAGAACCCCGCGCCCAGGAATCCCTCACATCCCTAACTGCCCTGGCGCCACCAGATGACTTAGGGGGATCTAAAAATACACCCACAGGAACACACACGTGCAGATGAACACAGCACAGGGTACAAAAGGTTTGGGACTTTGCTTAGTTCTGTTTCGTGTGGTTTAATTTGATGCTACAGTGAGAACAATCATTTGATTTTCTTTTTTAGTCAAAGGAGAATCCAAAGGAAACATTTTAATAGAGATGAAGTGTGTATGTATAGTTCTCCTATAAATGTTTTATAAAATCTCTGTTGCTGAGGGCTGATGTCAATCTTTCTGGTAATGGTATTTTATTACAAATGAACCATAGAAAATGAAACTATTTAGCTAAATTATATCTAACAAATATATGGTGGTCAAACTAATTTCTTCCATCAATACATGGTTCCTTGCCCCTCCTCTGCAAACAAATTTTTGCATGAAATTCTGTCCTATTGAAATATTTGTATTCCCTGGACCCAAAATTTTACCTTCTGATTTTTGGTTTGTCTCTAGATGAACAAAGAAGTCTGAAATAGGGTTTGCTTTGGATGGAGCTTTGCCTGATGCAGCTGCAAGACTTCAGCAGGAGCTGGATTCTCTCAAGTGCATGAGTTGCACCTGGAGCCCACAAGTCACTTCAGAAATCTTCACTCTTGCTCTGTGATGACCATCAAAACCTCATGATCTGCAGCTGTTGATAACACACCAGAAAACAGATCTCATTTGATGCCTATGTTCACTTCGAGGTGACTTGCCTGGATGCAGTTTGCCAGGGAGTGCTGTTGGGGGCAGACAGAGGCCCTCACCACATGGTTTCCCACCAGATACTACTGGGGTGCAGGTGAGTGCTGGTGGATTTCATCTTAGGGTATTTTTCAGTGCAGTGAGTGCCACATTTTGTCTCCCTGAACCCCCAGATGCAAGTGAGCCACCATGACCTGGGTCGATAAGCCCTGGGTTGCGCATGGCAGAGATGCACTGATCCAAAGGTACAGTGTCAACCCTGAAAGAAGGAGAGGAGTTTCTTGTTTTTGCGGGATGTACCCCTGAGCTGGGGTTCATATGAAGGAAAAAGTACCCAAGAAATATTTCTGAGGCCTGTGTCTGCTATGCTGCACTTCATTTGTGAGGTTTTGGTACAAGATGACCTTCCCTTGCTTCATCAAAACAGGCTGCTAAGGCAGACCCAAGCCCTGATGTAGGGACTGCCCCACAAAGAGGATAACCAGGGGCTCAGGCCCACATGCCTGAGCTTCCCAGAGCTGCCTCTCCTGCATTCTGAATAAGCTGGTTCCTCTGCAGGGCACAGCTGGGGTCTGCTCCATCCCTGCAGGGATGCAGCTGGCCCAAGGTGCCCCAGCTTGCTGAGCAGTGCACAGAGCCTAGTGGGGTGATAATAAGAGCACAGTGGTGATAATGACACAGAGGGCAGAGGATCTTTTTAACTTTTTCCAGGAACATCAATAGTTACGCCCATCCTGAAGAACTGTCTGCATCCTCCAAGAATACCTGGGGCTGAGGTGGGAAAAGTCAATGGAAAGAGTGTTTTGCAATTTGTGCTGCCTACGGCTCCTTCAAAATAAGGCAGCTGATGAGCAAAAGGTATTCACAGAGCTGAACTTACATTAAGGAAAAAAACAACAAGCAAGATACAAGACTTCCCACCCCAAACCTCTGGAAGGTTTTCTTTACAGGTTCCTACAAATCCAAGGGTGACAGTTTTATCACACTGATGAAGTTCCAGGCATCCTTGCTCTCCTCCTTAGGACACGGGGGAACCAGGAGAAACCCAAGTTACACCCTGCAGCACCTGAGATTTGCTGTGTTCTGTTTTGAACACCTTCCACTTGCAGAATTGCTGTAGCCATGTTTTCCTGCATGGGCTTTGCAGTTTGATGCATTGGGGGTTTTTTGATGTGTTTGACACATTCTCTTTGTAGAGGTTTGTGGAATAAATGTTCTTGCACTGTAGCAGGTGGGAGGGTCACAGAGGACAGCTGAGGAGAACATCCTCTCACGGGCGTTCTCTGAGTCACAGGACCATGGGAAGCTGCACGATGCCTCATGCTTCCTGACAGTTCCTGCTCCTCTCCCTCTTTGGAAGGGCTCCAGCTCTCATTTCATTATTTTGTCTGAAAACATTTTTTTTTTAAGGACATTCATTTTGCACCTTTTTTCTTTTTTGTCACAGAAGCGACAAAGTTTGGAAATGGAAACCTTTTTGGGTAATTACCTTTCTTTTAAAAACAATCATGTTAAATGAGATATTTATTACAGGTACCTGGGCAAGCAGCAACACCAAACATCTTCACATGGGAACATCTTCACACCTGCCCATGGTGACGTGGGAGGCCAGTGGTGCAGGCCTGCCACAGTAGATTTGAAGTACTCATAGAGCATGTTGTCTTAAAATCCAGCTGCCCGTGGTGCTGGTTGGTGCTGGGAGGCACTGGGCTCCCCCAGGGCTGCGGTGGGCACAAGTATCATTGGGCAGGCTGCTGGGGCTCCTGGAGGTATGGAAATGCAGCTGCTGGAAGAGGAGTCACAGGGACAGGCATAGCTCCTCCTCTGTTTACTGAGGTGAATGTGGCCCCCAGATCAACTCTCTGGAGTATCCCGGCTTAAGCAGACAAATTCATTCAAATTAGCAACATGTGGGCCCCTCTCTCCCCTTCCAGCTTGGTGAGCAGTCAGGTGGTTTTTCCTCTCAGCCAGGGCTGTCTGTGAGTTCTGCAATGCCTGTTGAGGTCTTAAGCCACCATTAGTCATGAGGGCACAGCCCTTATCTCAGAGGAGATGGGGATTTTGAGGGGATTTTGTACACATGTCTGGAAGGCAGCATTAGGGAATAATTGTTGCATGCAGCATGCTATTTCTGGAAACCTTCCCTCCTCAGCAGTCATGTTCCTTGATCTTACTTGATTTAGTGATTCAAAACTCCCATTTCCTTCTTTATTCAGACTTGTACACAGTGTTTTATTTCTATTTCTGCTCTCAGTCTATCCTATGACATTGGGCAAAGCTGCTCAATGTCTTTCTGTTGTTTCCTTTTTCACCCAGCGTCCATCACATCCTGTCTGGGACTGCTTTGAATGGAAAAAAAGAATATTTCATTTTACCTCTAAACATGCGGGTTTGGGATGAAGATGATCTTTCAATCTGCAGTTGTACAACAGAAGAAGGTTCTGCTGTCAGGGTATCACAGAGGGATGTACTTCTGATGGGACTGCAGGAGGTCATCTGGCCCCACTCCCTGCCCAGATCTGGTCATTGGATGACCGTGAGATTTTGAAAGTGGCAATAAAAGTTCTGCTCTGTTTCTGGTTAGACTTTTCCATGCTTTAGTTTTCCTTCCTTTATGCAGGTTGAAACAGATACTTTTGAGATTGGGAATAAGAATGGCAGTGCAAGTAATAGTGTGGTCAAAGCCAAACACAGTTAATGAAGGTTGACCTGTTTTTAATATGGCCTAGACAAAATTAATCTACTTTTCTCTGCTTGGTTGGCTCTACAGAATTCGTCCTTGGCCTGTGAGAGATGAATTCTCCAGTTTTCTGATCATGGCCAGCCCACTGCTGATTGCTGCACTGAAATGACATCACCCAGGCTGGCAGAAGAGCAAGATGTCTTCTCCTGTTGGTAGAGGATACCAGAAAGAGCTCAAAGTAGGTACTTTGAGTAAGTACTGCACAACTAGCACCCACATGGGAAAAACTCCCAAAGGCTGTCGTACTGCCCAATTCCCTCCCCACCCACCAGAATTCCAATCCTATAAGAGCTGAACTTGTGGACTTTCAGTATTTGAAAGGAACCTATAAGAAAGATGAGGAGTAACTTTTTAGCAGGGCCTGTTGTGGTGTGAGTAATGGTAATGGCTTTAAACTGAAGGAGAGATGATTTAGAACACTTATAAGAATTCTTTTACAATGAGAGTGATGAAACAGTGGAAGATGTTGACCAGAGGTGTACAACCCGTCCCTGCAAGTGTTCAAGGTCAGGTTGGATACAGTTTGAGAAACCTGGTCTTTTTGAAGACATGCCTGCTAACAGCAGAGAGAACTGGACTAGATGACCTTTAAAAAGGTCCCTTCTCATCCAAACTCTTCTATGAGTCTATGAATTTAAAGCTAAGACAATCAGTCTAATGCATCTGTGGTCTCTTTTGTCATCACAGGACATTATTTCTTCTGGACCCAACTCTCAGCAGGTAAAAAAGGGAATTTTTGAGTTGAATACTCTCTGTCACAGGAGACAACTTGGTCAAGATAACTCTGGTTATCTTGACATGAAGGCTTAGAAAACTGCAGCCCTCGATTTCCCTCCAGTTTTCGGTAGATCGGATGTACTGAAATCAGTCAGATTCTCACCTCATTTCTATGCAATTCACACCCATAAATACTGACTTTAGCAGTATTTCAGTGGGTCCTGGTGCAAGAGCATGATTCAGATTAGTGAAGTCACACAGCTGTACAGATAAGGGTGGGGGAGAGAACAGTCCATTTTCCAAGGAGGAAAAACCCAAACTATAGAAATCAATAAATTCTCAGGGAACAAAACCAAAAAGCTGGTTTGAGACCAAGTTTCTCTAAGATACTAGCTTGCCCTTGTCACTAATGTTTTAAGCATATGATTTTTAAATCATAAACATTTAGACTAAGACCATAAAATGTTGAGTAGGTATATAGCAAACAGTGCAACACTAAAGACATGTAATTCTCTAGTAAAATATTTATAGGTTTGTGCTCACGAATATACATCCATTTTGAGAATGTAATTCTTCTTGTGTTTGTAATATTACTTCATCATGAGGAAACTGGAAAACTTTGCTTGGCTTCACAGAGCAGTAATACTTTAATATAAACAACCCATTCAGTCCAGACAGCTACTTTAACTTCAGCCTAAATCCTGTTTGCTTCAAGCTTTGAGTTCCATTAGTGTTCTTTCAAGTTAAGCATAGGCTTAACAGCTTTACTAGCTCAATGCCCAGGACAGCTGGTGAGAATTCCAGCTATCAACGAGGCTCCAGTGCAAAGACAACTTCTTTGGTCTTCTTGTTGTCCCTGAAGCTGTTTTGCTCAGCCACAGGTGTGCACTTCTTTAACAGCCCATCTGGTGGGTTTTTTATGGCCTTGGGGGAGTCTCCAGTGCAAATCAATGTCTCTGTCACCCCCTGCCTGCTTGCACTGCATCCCATGTCCCACTCTCAAGGCCTCTGCTATCATATCAGCCTTGCTTTCCCCATACAATGTATCATTATCCCGGGGTCATAAATGTTTCATTTAGTGCAGAATAAGTATTGTCTATATAAAAAAATACAGTTTTACCACATTATTATAACAAAGAAAACAAATGAAGCAATAATGGCCATGGTCTCTAGAAACACTGCTGTTAGAGCTGAGCAAGCTAAAGCAAAACTTCAGGCAAGCCAAGACACGTTTGAACAAAGCCTGGCAAGCTCTGAGGCCTTGCAGAGAAAGAATGAAGCCTGTGGTCTTTTATAGTAATGGCAATCCTGAATTTAACGGGATACAGGGCAACAGTGAAATAAAGGCATTAAACTGGCTTGGTGCCCCAATTGAACTTTGAGAAACAGCCCTAACAACCTTTCGTTAGCCTGATGATTCCTCTTTCAGGACACCCTATTTTAGGACATGAAGCACTGTATCCAGTATTTGTTTAAAAAGAGACAGCGTAGTTGCTTATGTAAGAAGACCATTATCTCTTGAGAGAAGTCCAATTCCCTGAATGCTATGTACCTTAGATCAGACACAGTTTTAGCTCTTGACTTTAGTTATCCTTTCCTTCCAAGTCTGTTCCAAAATATTAAGTACATAGGCCTAAACAGTGAGCTGGTTGGCAGTAAGATCTTTTATCCCCTCTTTCAAAATATAGTGGCTTTGGGGTCAATATTCTTCTTCCCAATACAGAGCCTTGGAATTGAGCAGTGTGGAAATCTGATCAAGGAATTCTGGCTCTCTTTGGAGAATCATAGAACAGTTAGGATTAGAGGGGACATCTGGAGGCTCTCTCATCCAGCCCCGCTGCTCACACAGGGCTACCTTGATCCTGTTGTCCAGGTCCATGTCTGGATGGCTTTGGAATATCTCAGAGGATTGAGACCACAAGCACTCTAGGCAACCTATGCTGGTGCTCCCTCACATGAAGGAAGTGTCTCCTGATGTTCAGGCAGTCCTTCCTGTGTTTCTGTCTGTGCTCCATACTACAGCTCAACTGTACAGAGAGGTTCTGTACTTCAGTGAGGCTCCCCAGAACCTTGAGTTTCTAGAGATGGTTTGGAAGATTTCTCCATAATGGTCCCTTGCAAGCATTTCCTTGCTCACGTGCTGGAGATCCCGTTAAATTCTCATTTTGCTGACTTTGTGGTCCTTTCCACGACATTACTCCACATGCTCTTTGCCCAGTGATTCTGCCCCTCTCTCCTTCACAAGAATGCTGGTTACTCTTCATTTTCCTGAAATTAAAGCCTTCCTTATGAGGTCAACTGTCATGACAAAAATGACTTCTCTCAGCTTAGCAAGCATCTTCCAAGCAGATGCTACTCTGCAGACAGTGTCCCATGATCATAGAACCCAAACCCCTGGCACTCATACCAGTACACAGGGAAATAAATGGATTCTGCTTGGGATGGGGCAACCCTTGGTGTGTGTACAGGGAAATGAGAGGTCAGAAAGCAGTGCCAAAAAAGGGACCTGGGGATCCTGGTCAATGGCAAGGTGAACAAGAGTCAGCAGTGCCTGGCAGCTGGGGGAGCCAAGTGTGTCCTGGGGGGCATCAGGCACAGCATCACAGCTGGGCAAGGGAGGGGATTGTCTCACCCAGAATATTGTGTGCAGGACCAGGCCTTTAACCTGTAGTCGCATGCTTCCCCTTCATCTTTGATGGCGGTGAATCCGTTTTGCAACTCTAAGCCCTTAGGTGAGGCAGAAGCCTTCACCCTCATGCCAGAATTCACTGGCTTCCACTCTTCCCTTTCTCCAGAAATTTTGCTTACTTTACTTGTGGGAGGTAGACACTGCCTGCTTCTCTGCTGCAGAATAGTGGAGACAATCAGCAGAGAGAAACACAAACTTTGGGGTTGTGATTCTTCTGCCCTATCCTATACATTGATTTTAGGCTGAAATGACATAGTCCCTCAAAGTGCCTGGTTTTTTCCAAAGCTGGTCTAGATATAGGAGGGTTATGCAAATATTTTTTTTCTCCTGTGGTATGTGACATCAGGGCTTATAAAGTAGCTGCAAATTAGCAATAGTAAGAATTAAGTCACATTCCTACATAAACTGTAAAGAACAACACAAGAAGAAATGGAGATAAAGAATGAACTCTGGCCATGTAATCTGACTGCTGGTTGTCAGTATTTGAAAAGCATTTTGGTGAAAATGTGCCAGCAAACACTGAGTTTTAAAAAATACTGGGTGATCTCTGGATTAAAAAGTGTTGATGAATACAACACTAGGTGGCATTGTCTAAATACATATAAACTCTTGTGCTTTTTCTGTCCAAAGGAGATATAAGATACGAAAATCTCATTGAAAGGTGTGGGATTGGTTCATGAATTTTTGTTTTCTGGTCATTGTAGTCTAAAATTTAGCATTACTGGAATGCATGGAGTCTAGTGATAAGCTAAGTTTTATGTTTTTATCTGCTACTGAAAATCTACAGCTCACAATCTGTCTTTTATTTACATATGATATTTATTACTGAACAACATTGTCTTTTAGAGTAAGCAAGAATAGATTCAAGACTCATGGCTACTTATCTTTTGTGAGCAGATTAGAGTATGACTGGTTCAGTCCCAAGGTGGCCAATGAGTTTCTATGGATCCCTACTCAGCATTCCTCTTCTGAAATAAGTTTCTCCTGCTTGCTTATATGAACACCTGTGAGGCAGGTTGTCCCTCTGTAGAATCACATCAGGACAGTGTGAACCCCTCCCTTTGTGTAAACAGGACTGAAATACTGATCATACCAAACAAGAGGATGTTGATAGGTCACCCAAGTATCAGGGGAAATGTACCTTTGTGTGCTTTGTAAATGGTGGGAGATTTTGGGGGTTCTGAAGTGTAAAGTTACTCAGTAGGATCATGTCCACCTCGGCAAAACTGGAATGTGCAGAAAGATGCAATTTTTTAATGGCATCAGGTGAAACTTTTTCTTGGAAGTGACAAAATTTCATGTCTGTTTTGAGCTTGGTCTAGTGCTTGATGAAGGGTACAGGGCAGGAAAACAAAACCTCTTCATTTCTCAGCCCTTCTGGGCACATTCAGGACTTGAGAAACTTCATCAGCTTGACTGCTACAGGGGAAATGGGGTTGGATGAACTCATGCAAAAGTGACTGGAGTCAACAGCCTGGTCAAAAACTAGGAAAGCTCTCCTGCCTTTTCTGGGAAATCACTATGACTGGACACCTCTCTAACAGCGCAGCACAGCGAACAGAAGGAATTGGAGGTCTCTGCAATAGCAGGGCCAGAAGCTCCTTAGGATCATGCTGAGGTATTTCACACAACTGGAGTGCTCTAAAGGTTGGCTACAGGCTCCACAGGAAGGAAGTAAGGAGAGGGAACTGCCCTATATGAGAGAGGGCATGGGGAACATGTTGAGCTCTGCCTTGGTGTGAGTGATAACCCACGAACTGAGACCTTCTGGGTCAGGATTAGATGGTGGTGGTGTTGTTGTTGCAGATTTCTGCTACAGACCACCTGATGAGTTAAAACTAGTTGAGATTTTCCGCAGACAGCTGGAAGAAGACATTCATAGGTCCTGACCTTTATCAGGAACTTTCAGTAGTACCTTGATGTCTCCTGGAGGGATAATCAGCAGACAAATGAGTTGTAGGTGTCCTAAGCAGACATCAGTACACAACTGTGCAGAGGAAAAAAAAAAAAAAAGCAGAAATATACTTTACCTTGCTTATTTGGGACAGCTAATGAGAAAGGTCAGCAGCAAACCTTGGTGATGAGCAAAACTGGATGATTGCCTTGGGTGATCATGCTTTCTCAGTTAAGTTTTTGTATTTCTTTCACCCAGTGTCACTCCTGTCACCCAGTGTCAATTCAGATGAGCAAGAAGTTGGATTTGAGGACTGCAGGCTGCTCAGCCTTACCTTGAGAAGGCAATACTCCTGAAAACACAAACATTTCCAAACACATTAAGTTCAAGAAAGTGATTGAGACCAGTCAGCATAGGTTAAAGAAAGAGGAGTCTTGCCAGACAAAACCAAGAGCCTTCTAGAAAGAAATGATGAGTTCAGTGGATGAGGAGAGACCTTATGGCTTTTGACACTCTGTTCTGTATAATCCTCATAGGGAAAACTGATGAAATATAGGGCAGATAAAGAGACAGGAAGGTGGACTGAAAACTGACTGAACTGCAGGGGTAGAAGTATTGTGAGCACCAGCATGAAGTCCATGGAGGTATTAAAAATGCAGCTGTACCTGGCCCCTAGCAACCTGCTCCTGATGACCCTTGCTTAGTTTGGGGGTTTGGATTGAACAATCTCCAAGACATCCCTTCCCATCTCAAATATTCTGTGATTTTGTGAACAGCACCTTCTCTGCTGGCTTCACTTAGGGTTGGGTCTCCAATTTCATAAGCATCTGCAAAGCTTTTGGACAGGCTAGAGTGGTCTGTGCCCTGCAGCACTGCCTCCAAACTTGTCCTGTCACTCAGAGAGACCAGTGGCAGATGTGTGCAGTCTCATTCTGGGGAAAAGGAGAAATCTCATTTTGGTTATGGTCAGAGCTGTGTTTGTAGCTATAGGCTGGCATATATATAAATATATAAAAATATATATTTTTATATATATGTACATGTAAATACTTGGTAATGCTGGAGTGTGTAAGAGTCAAAAAATGGCTTTCAGCATTTAATACACTTCTGATGCTTAGACTGAAATTTCCTTTACTGGGGTGATTTCATACAAGAAATATGTTAAGGTTTTGTGGCTAACACAATATGACTGACAACTAAACTGCCATGCCATGTTAGTAGTACTGCTGCTAAGCATGGGAAATTCATTTGTCTTTACACTCTTAAAGCAGCAGGCTTCCTGGGACTCACCCCACTGAAGATCCACACAACCTAAACAAACATGGGGAATGCTGCAAGAAATTTGCAATGTGTTAGGAGAAAACCATCTCTGTTTACTCTGAGGGACCTACAGAAGCAGACCAAGCTGTCCTGATGGTCCTGCTCACATGGGAAGAGGTTTACATAGGCAATGCAAAACCAAAGTGATCTTCGAGAAATTTTTAAGGAATAGAATTTATTGAAGTTATTTGTTTTAAAATAAGGGTTATTTTTTCTCATGGTCATTTTTGTTATCTTTCAAATACACATTCCAAAATTTAAAAAAAAAATTAAAAAAAGAAATGGTGTTCTGTATCAGTCTTGTAACTCGCTGTTGTGTGAGATTGCTTATTTAAGTTTTAAACAAAGCAAACTGTTTAAAGCAATTCAATGATTTTAAAAAAGTGGCTCTGATAGGTGGTGATATAACTATGTTTTTCACAAGATGAAAATAAAGAAAACAAAATATATATAAAAAATCTAGTTAAGCTGAACCCTGTAGAACAGTCTAATTACTTTTTATTGTTTTACTTTAAAAGCCTAATTCAGTCATGCTCTCTGGAGGAAAATTGAATGCTGCAAGAACTAACAGCTATTAGCAATTGAACTGGCCAAGGAAAGGTTTCCTGTGTTTGCCTGTCCTCTCCTAATGCATTTTTGGCCAGTACAGCCTGTTTTGCTGTGTTATGGGTTCTTGTTCCTATTTCATAGGAGACAGTAGGCATATGAGAGAGTATTGAAATCATGGGGCAATAGAAGTCATAGAAGTACATTAGAACAAAGACCAATTATTTCTATCTGTCATAGCCAGAGTGAATGGTGCAACATCTGTTCTTTGCAACTGTGGAAAGTATTTGGTCAACCTGCAAGTCAGTGGTTATTGCATTGTGCTGACAAGGACCAACGTCACACGATTTCAGACATATGGAAGGTGCCTGCTCGGTTGAATGCTAATCTGCATTGCAGAGCTGAGCCAAAAATTCACAGTAAATCATTTATATGGCAATTTTGGATTCTTTCCTGCCTGTGGGATATACTTTATGTCTTTTTTTGAGGGTCTTAAGCTGTTGTCTTTAACTGCAATAACTGATTCCTTTCTTAGAAACGGATGCAGAACCTCCTGGGGCTGTTTTGAGCAAACATCTGCATATTGCCTGCTCATCAAGCAAGATAATAATTCGTGGATGTTCATGGATGTATTTTCCTTTTCCTTGGTTTACTTTGAAACAGGGATGTTACACACTAACAAGCTTAGTACCTTTTTTAAAAAAATTCAGAATTAATAGCTGAAATAATGTGTCAGTAATGCTTTAAGAAGTTGATTTTTCTCTTGCAATTGTCACATTGCTGCAAGAGCAGAGAAACAGATTTTCTGACCTTTGGTATGATTAAAGAGGAGAGAAGCAAAGGTGCAGGGCAAAATCCTCCCAAATCACAGTTGCTACTGGAGGAACAGGGCACTTGCATGAACCTGCAGACCTATAACCTTTTTTCCCTCTTCTTCCTACTAAAAGTAATTTATTCTATCTCTGCTCCCCAGGAAATATTTTGCCTCCTGAGCTGAATCAAATATTGAAGCTGTAATTGCTGCAAGGGGGAGAAACTCTGGCAAGGAAAGTGAGAGTGCTCAACTATATCTTTAAGCTGCTAATTTCAAATTAATTTCATTTGGCACAGACAAGAAAAATTTACCAACCTTGTTTTCAGGACTGCTGATGGATTTTTTCTCACAATTTCTAAACAGGACCTTTTGAGTAGCCCACACTGTCCCAGATCTCTTAGTGTCATGTTTTCTCCTAGCTTTAACATGCAAGAAATGACATTTCCCATGAAGTTCATCAGATAAAACAAGAAAGTTGCTGATGATCTGGGGAATATTTTTATTTTGACATTTTGAGTTTTGGATCAAATCACCAATTGTCAGTAGAGCCTGCATTTGTGTGCATATGTGTAATTGGATAAAGAATAGTAACATTTTTGTCACTGAAGGTACCATTCTTCAAATCAAGCATCAAGTCCTCTTTAACATGCAAAGGAAACATATTTGATACTTTTACCATGCAAAATAGAGCTTTATCAGGACCTTCTGTGGGCTGTATGACATGGAAGTGCCCACAGAAATCTGTGTACAGTGCTGAGCTCCCTGCAGCAGTCCTGGCCATGTGGTGCACTGCAGCAGGTTCATGTTCTGCCAGCACATTTGTCCTGATTTCTGGGTGATATTAGTCCTCCCAGCAGGCTGGCACAGACACAGTTTCCTCTCCCCCAGGATCAGCATGTAGAGCCCAAAAAATAATTCCTGATGTTGTATGCCCTCTGCTCATACCTAGTTCTGCTTCGGGATTTATTTTTCAAGTGCTGGAGTGGAATACAAGAGAGTGTCTGAAAGCATTCAGCTGTAGCTCAGGGGCTACCAAGCCTTGTGTAGCAGCAGCTTTGACTGCACTGTCACACTGTCCTGACTTTGACATGTGCTTCCTACTTAGGATCTTCTGTGGGTGATTTGATCAATGAGGGACATTTGCTGCTGCAGAGGAGATCCTCTTCTGTACTGCACAGTCCCCATGTCACAAGCACCACCTGTGGGTGCTTAAAACTTAAACCTTAAAACTGCCTCTTCACCTGGATTTCTGTGCAAGATATCTCACTGCTTGTAGGTCCACTCAAATCCCCCCAAGTTCCATGCCTTCCTTTTGTTGGGAGGAATGGAAGAAGAAGAGGGTTGACATTCTGGGTTGTCCAATACAGTAACAGAGTAATTATCTGTGTCCCTGGTTGGGCAGAATTTGGCCTAAATCTTGGAAAAAAGAGCAATGTCACCTCTCTTGGCTGATGCTGTAAGTAGAATTTCCCTGTTTTTACGTGCAGTCCATCAGGCTGATCTGGCCATAGCTCAGCGGGTGCAGAAGTGCTTAGCCCACCACCCTGATGACCAGTCCTCCTCACCTAAGTTCTGCTGATGTAGTTTTTCTGAGGTTCTGCCAAAATGTCCTCTTGGAAGATCAGAACAAGAGAAATGCACTAAAACCTCTTAGATACAAACCTGGATATGAGCACAACTTTTGCAAGGGGTTCTAGAAGGATAGTAGCTGGCATCAAATGTAGTGGGAGGGAAAGAGGGGGGCAAGTGGCCAGGGACATGCTGGGACTGTAATCTCTTAAGCCATGGCAACACATCGTGTCTGGCCCTGCCATTGCGTGGTGTGAGTGGGAGGACTCAGAGGGAGAGGGCCCTAGGGAACAGGAGTTTGATTCTGATCCCTAGATCCAGACAATGTTTGAAGGGTGGATGCCTGCTATAGCTCACCTGCCTATCTTGTCTCTGCTAGTGTGCTGGTGTTTGCTTGATTCATCACTGTTTTGTGCTTTTATTTAATTAATTTTTCTTGGCATTTGAATGCACTTTTATTCCAGCCCCTCAGCTAAAATCCAGCTTCCCACTGACACATTAGTAGTGTGCTCTAATAATAGATAAGTGGTGTGGTGAATACCCTGGGGCCTCGTTACCATTCACAGGGTTACTGTTTGAGAAATATGGTTCCAAATGTGCTGGTGAATGAAAATAATTTGTCATAGCCCATTATGAACAACTGCTCTGCTGTGCCCTCTGTGTGCACTCCACAACACGTGTGTGAGTACTACCCATGGGTGGGTGTCCTTTTCCACCCACCTCTGGCTTGAGCTGGTGGTCTCTCACCAAGCCCTTTTTTCTCTGACTTGGTTCTTGCCTCATTTATGGCCATTGCTGCTCTGCTGGCCTGGTGATCCCTCACCTCCCCATGGGGGCATCCACAGTGCTTTGCTGATGCTGATGGGAGCTGCTCCTGCCAGCAGCCACCTTTCCTTGGTGCTCCTTTGGAGCCCTGATCTCCCTTTGGTGGTGTTTTTGTCTTGTAGCAGGCTCCACAGACAACACTATGGATAGAATATGATCCAGAGGGAAGTTCCTCTCTCTGTTCACTTCACAGATCTGTTGTGCTGACCTTTGAGGTTATCACACTAAGGTAGGATCTTAGACCTCAGAGAAGCTTTTTGGGGAAAAATATATATGAGAATGTTTTAACTTCCCCATCAAATCGTTGTGTGGGGAACATATTACATAAATGTCATTTCCACAGCTGTTACTGCCCTGGAAGGTTATGGTAGTTTTCTCAGTCATTATTAATTTCTTGAGCATTTAATCAACCCTCTGCAAAGAGGCCTATGAACACTCCACTACTCTGCATCTGTTGAATTTGCAGTGTGACAACCTGGGTTGTTGAATAGCTGTGGCTATACAGAGAGCAAATCAAAAAATGGCTCAGGAAAGCATTGTTACATTGTTATTATAGTAAACACAAAGGACCCACGAAGGACCTATTAAAGTACCTATTTCTTCTTCCTTTTATATTTTATTTATTTATTTATTTATTTATTTTTTAGGTTTAATCCCTTCCCTCTCTCATTACTTGTGAGTGAGCAAGGCATTTTGGCATTTTGGGTCACTTGGAATGTCCTTCCTCTGTTGCTTCATTTGGGCAACTCTTGATTCTTGCACCTGGAGACTAACTTACACCCATTCCTTGTAAAGAAAGAAAAATGCTGGCTGTAGGGCTGGGTTATGCCAGCTCTAAGGAGGTGGTTGCATTATTCAACTTGAATGCAGCATGGTTTCTTGATTTCTAGGTCAACTTGATGAATGTCTTACTATTCCCCTATTCCTGCCGTTTTTGGCTAAGAAGGTCTATCCCCCTGTTCCCTCATTTTCTCTACTTGCAATTACAGTTTGAAAGAGTATAATAATAACTTTTAAACTAATTCTATAATACTGTAACCATCAGAGGATACAGTGTAATATTTTTTAAAACTCAAGGAAAAAACACAATTTTGTTTAGGATTAATTTGATAGTAGAAAGAATAGCTTAGTATCTCCCAAATAATGATACCAAGATTGGCCTTAAAAAATTATTTGCATTAGTGAATACTGGAAAAACTGCTTTGTATAGTTGAAAGGATTGAAAAGTTGAATATACAAAGTTGAACTTTGTATAGTTGAAAAGATATAAAAGTCCTAAAAGTTTTGTGGATTTTTGCATGAATAATTAATCCAGAAAGTAACCCCAGGAAAGTGTTCATGGTGTTTTGTCACTTCTGGTGCTTCCATTGCCACTCACAGAGTGGAGACAATACTCTGTGGTTTTGTAGTTACTGAAATGCAAGAAATAATGAATAATCACATTGGCCCTTTGGAAAGAGTCTGGGATTTTACTGTACAATGAGATATGGACAAAAACCTTCCAAACAAACAGTCCATTTTTATGAAAGAAAAAAAAAAAAGAAGATTAATTTGTTGAAAAATACAGAAGAACTGTTTTTGCGACTGATATTACTGTGCAACTAATTTGACTGGTTCTATTTCTAAAACAGATACAGCTGTGGAAAAGTTTTATGAAGAAACCCATAAACATGCAGCTTTCATTCACTTTTAACCCTGAATGGGGAATATGTTCTTCCTATTGCCAAACCTGTGTACAGTTTATATTTTTGTGTGGAAACCATGTAAAGCTGAGTAGAGGCTTCATCCAGTTGTAACACAAAACCAGGGGAGTTTTGTGGTTTTGGATGGGGCTTTATTTTATAATTTGATTTTAATACGAGTGAAAACAACTGTCTTGGCTGGGAAAAGGGATCTCAATTTCCTTGTTCCCAAATAAAAAATACATGTTCTGGGAAGCTGGTGTAGGTTGGCTCTCTGTTGGTGAGCCTTAGCCTTGCCTGCAAATCCATGAACAACCTGCCCTTACCCTCACCAGATAGAAACCCCGCTCTCCCTTCAGTGTATCATCACTGAGTAAGTATTAAAGTATTTTTTTCTTTTCTTGGGCTAGACCGATTTTGTAATTATTTAATGCTGTTTTCCCTCTTCAGAGAATGGAAACCAGGGGATTTGTCACCTCTCTGTGCAGTCAGATTTGCTTCAGATGTCCGTGTTTTGGGTTTAAACCACTCAAGAAAACCCTGTTTCTCAGGGAGATTTAATTTCAGGAATTCATGTGAACTTATGTTAATATTACCTTTGGCAGAAACACTGTTCCCTTTTGATAAATACAGTCTAAAATGACAGAAGGAGTTGGAAGAACCAACAAAATTATTATTCTGTTTCTGTCAGGCTGCTGTGTGGGAAGGGAGATTTCACAGGTAAGAAGTCCCTTAATGACCTGCCATGGTGTCTGGTAAGATACAGTTAGAGAGAAGTTTTAATGTAATGGAGAACAATCTATTATTATTGTAACTCACTCTTCCATAGCTCCAGGCAGTTTATGGTTGCTTAACAATTTTTCCCCAAAAATTCAAAATCCAAATGACATTCTGATTTATATACACACACACACACAGACACATACACATATACATTTACATATATGTATATATGTATATATATATGTGTGAGTGTTTATGAAATATATATCCCAAACTATTTTTAGTATCCCTGCTAGTTACTTAGATTCATTGAATACACTCACCAAAGAAATTTTTTCCAGTGTCTCACTAGTGGAAACAAGTCAGTGGAGATGATCACTGCTAAAAAATTCTCCATCTCTGTCCTTGCAGCATGGACAGAGTTCATCTTTCAGATCCAAGTGATTGGATGGATGAGTGAAGGAGCCTCCTGATATTCTGTGCCCACACAAAAACTTTTGATGCAAACAGATATGGACTCCTTGCTGCCGGTGTTCTTCCTTATCTGTTTGCAATCAGGGCAAATCTGAGTGAGACCTTAATTCTTTGGGAGCTTGGCAGACTTTATAAACAAGATGAAAAATGATATTTGGATGGAGCTGGGATTTCACTGCTGCTGGCCTGAGCAGAATGGGTGGCTGCTGAGTGTTTTTTGGTATCCTGAGGACAACTGGAATAAACCAGCTAGATTTTAAGAGCAGCAGGCAGAGCATCAGTTCAGCAGATCATTTAGGAGTGCTTTTTTCTTGTTCTGCCATTTGTGAAAATTTTAGGTATTTAAACCTAAAACTTTTTTGCGCAAAACTGGCCTTGCCCTGTAAAATTTGGCTTCCAATCCACTATGATTGACAAGTCACATGTATGTGTTAGAAGATGGGAGCCCAGAGGCATAAATACCAGAGTTTTCCAAGATCCTGTAGATGTTTTCTTTTGTTTCAGTCCAACTGTTTTCACTTACTTTCCTAGAGCTGAGCAAAAAAGATCTCTAACCTTACAAAAATAATGTATATAGGTTTTCTCAGGAGAAAATAGTAGCTGTTCTGATAAAGTAAGGTCTATGCACTCTTAATTCAATTTAAAATGAAAATATTAAGACCATTTCTATGCTGCCTGCCCTTCACCATGCACTTAGCTTGAATTCTGATTACAGACAGTGCTGAAATCTGTCTTGTGACCTGCACTAAGCAAGTTTCATTAGAAGAGATTTGGACATTGCTCAGACAAAACTAGATGCACATTTAGCTAAAAATAAGGAAGAAATAGAAAACTAAAAAACCTCTCCCAAACAAATGTAATAGCTGTGTTTTAAAATTATGTCCTTTTTTTAGCTCACAAAATGGTTTCAGGCACAGCAGCGAATGATGAATACATTCTTAAATTGGCTGGGTCTGGGCTGGGTTGCATTGTCTGGGAAGTCTTGCAGAGTCCACACGTGGCATAGGGTATTTATCCTCACAGCCATCAACATTTGTCTCCATTGCTCTGTCAGATTTGCTGTGTGTCATGCTAGGGGCAGCCAGAGGACATGTGGAGACCAGAGCAACAGTTCCTTGAGAGCTCAGTTCATGCCAAATGTTGAGCACACTTTTCCCATGTAAATCACAAAAGACAGTTCCTGTATTGGACTCTAGGAATATTGGTGTTATCAACAGTGCATTATGCCCCAGGCATCTATGTCTCATCTCAGTGAGGGCTTGGCTGCCTCTCAACATCATTGCAGACCCTGATAGGGTCCTTAAGGACATTCTTAATTCTGTCCTCTTTTCCAGCTTGCCAAAAACTCTCCTCTTCTGTCAAAACCTTGTTCTATACCCCATGTGTCTTAGACCCCAAATTACAGAATTATAGCATGGGTTGTTTTGGAAGGGACCTTATAGATGGTTTAGTTCCAACCCCCTGCCATGGGCAGGGACACCTTCCACTAGACCAGGTTGCTCCAAGCCCCATCCATCCTGGCCTTGAGCACTTCCAGAGAAGGGGCATCCACAACTTCTCTGGGCAACCTGTTCCAGTGCCTTAGCATCTTCTAGTTAAGAATTTATTCCTGATCTAATATAAAACTACCCTCTTTCTGTGTGAAACCCTTATCCCTTGTCCTATCACATCATGTTCTTGCAAAAAGTGCTTTTCTAACTTATTTGTAGACCTTTTTAGGTTCTGGAATGCTGCTAGAAGGTCTTCTGGAGCCTTCTCTTCCCCAGGCTGATATCTGACATCTTGACATGACACATGGGCTTGCCAAAGAAGGAGAACCTGTCTCTTCCTCCAGCCTAGTCCACCACACCATGGTGGTCTACCTCAGGATCTCCTACAAACCTCATTCTAGATTATGAACTTTCCAGACAGAGCAGCATCTGAGCTTTGATGTTGCAACTGCTTGTCACTGTCACCATCAGGGATGCACTGCTGCTGTGGCCCTGCCTGCTTGTGCCTACCTGTGTGTTGCTGGCCAGAGAACTGAAGTGCACAACTTCAGCAGGGACAGTAATTTGGGTGATGGCAGCTTTTTATTTATAACTATGCAGTCTCTACTTCAGGCCTTTGTTGCTCAAGAAACTCAAGGCAGGAATGCCTCACTCAGCTTAAGGGCTAAAAAACACAAATAAGTTTGAGGTAACCTCTTTACTGTGGCACTTGTTCCTCCCTCTCCATGTGTAGCTGCTTTTTCAACCTTCTACTAGAACTTTTGCCATAATCCCAATTAATTGTGCTTGGCTCCACTACTTAATTCTTCCTCCTCCATGCAAAACATTATGTAAAAAAGCCTCCTTCTAAGGCTTTCTGTTGTCCCTTGTGGCTTCCTGCAGATCTCTGGGATATAATTTATATGATCCAATGCTTGTCAGCTTTCCTTAGCTCGCAGTGTCCAGCTGTGTGCTGTGGGATAACACTTCATCCTTTGATTGTTTACCTTACTCCCTCTCCACCCACCTCCACAGGAAATCTCATCAGAGTGTTTGCCATGGGAGTGTCAGTCTTGGAATGAGAAAAGCCAGGTCTTTAGTAATATGAAGCTTTTTCTTCTAAAGCCAGGTCTTCAGTAATATGAAGCTTTTCCATCTACAGCAATAATTTCTACAGAAATACAATAATTTCTTTCTTACCTGGTGATTATTTTCTTGGTCGAAATTATGCCTTTATTTATAGTGGTGTTGTTTGAGTTATTATTAATAATAATAATCCACATTAGTTCCAAAATACAGTTTTATTCATTATCTGTTACTGATGGCACACTTTGGAGATTTCTTTCTCAACATATATTTTATTGCTTTTGTTTCATGGAGGTAGTTTTATATTCTTCTAACTCCCAAAGATTTGCAGTTTAATAGCATGTACATATGTCTGCAAGAAAATGAGTTAGTGTGGCCCTGTGGCTTACTGCTGAGAAACAGAGTTACTTTACTTCCCTGAAATAAATTAGTTCATTTTGTTTTATATTTCCAACATGCTCGGGAGATATAAGTCACTGCCTAACAGAGATTCCCTGCAAGTTGTTCTGCAGTACCGTTGCTGCAGTTCAGGCACTGGCATCTGTTTACTCATACAAGATTTCTCAATCTACTTTCTTGATTTGTTTAACTGAGTATGGATGTGTCTTACATAGCTAAAATACCCAGAGAGGAATACATTGGTGGCTTGCTGGTAGCTCTGCAGAGTCATGTTAATAAGTGGCTGTACCACAGTGTGCAATTTTGAAGTTGAATATGCATATAACTGTGCTGCTGGATCCAAGTCAGTTCTGGGGAACATTTTGCCCTAATTTTAAAACCTATTCATTTTAAAAGGGGTGCACACAGTCTGTAAAGGACTGAATAATTGCTTTTCCAGGGCATATGGCTCATCTGTGGACTGGAGGGCTAATGGGTAAGTGCAGGGCTAATGGGGAAGTGCACACGAATGGGATTGCTTCCAAAGCCAGACTATTTACATATGGTGTGTATATATATACATGTACACACACACACATAAACTGAAAGAGAGAAGGTTTAGATTGGAAACTAGAAAGAAATTATTTACTGTGAGAGTGATGAGGCACTGGCACAGGTTGCCCAGTGCAGCTGTGGATGTCCCATCCCTGGAAATATTCAAGGCTGGGCTGGATGGGGCTTTGAGCATCCTGTTCCAGTGGAAGGTGTCCCTGCCCATGGCAGGGGGCTTGGAACTGGATGATTTTTAAGATCTCTTCCAAACCAATCACTCTGTGAGCCTATATTTCTTCAATTCCCTACTTTTCTGTTTAAATAATCAAGCTTCAGTGGTTACTTCTGTATGTCTGGAATGAGGTCTGCTAGAATGATACATTCTTCTCCATTTCAAGAATGAATGCATCTTCACACAGACTGTTTTTCCACTGCCAAAACACCCCCTGAGTGACATGATGCACAATGGTGACTTCTGAATAATGTGACATTATTAATGAGGTTGTTCTCTGAACATAAGCACAGTGCTCAGAGATAACCTGGCACAATGCAGGCACAGTACACTCCACAATGAGGCTGAACTATTACAGAGCCAGCTGAGCAGCAAATTCCACACCTACATGCCGGCCTCGGGGCTGAGGGTTAAAAGCTTTGTTTGGGTAGCTGAGTATGAGGTTGGCATCTCAGTGCCCTAGCAGGAGGAAATGAGCAAAGCCTTTGCCTGTGCTTACTAAGTAAATGAGCTATCCAGGGATCAGGTTCCTTACTCAATGTGTATGTTACATGCTCCTAACAGATGCCAGATACTGAAATTCTTCAGGCACAGTGATTTGTATGCTGTAGGAAAGTGGTTTATACTTTGCTCCCTAAATGATGATGGTAGGGAAAATATCCCTCCCAAATTCCTTATAGGAACTTTAAATGTAACAGATTATATGAATGTACACCTATAAATATTATGGACATCTTATACACCCTCAAATCTTCTTCTGCCTCATGGCCTTCCATACATTTTGAGGTCTTGTCAGCTACCTGCTGCACCTGAATTGCTTTTGTGAGGACATTCTGTGGGACTGTGACCAGCAGACATTACCTGAGGGGATGGATGGGACCTGGGTAGAGACGTTCAGGTGGATGGGAGGAGCTAAAAGAAGAAAAGATGTAGCATGGACATACAGGTTCTTCAACACCACTCCACCGCTGTAGGTAACAGCCCTGTCAGGCTCTTGCTGCAATGCCCAAAACCCATACTGGAGTCAGGAATACCAAAATAGGGTGAAACCAAAGCACTTGATCAATTTTGGTCTCAAGTTCTATATTCTAGCTGTCCTTGGACTATTCCTCCTGAATTCTAGTTCTGTATCAAAATGAATTTTTGAGCTGAAGTTTTATGCCACATGGCCTGCATATTGTGTTGGTTAAAAGCTGATTAGAACACAATTTAAAAAAAGGTCACATTGTAATGTTTTTTTTGAAGCTCTTGTCTAACCCTTTGGTGTGAGGTCTGTGGTTTTTAGCCTAGAGCATCCAAGTGTGGAAACTATTTATTTGTCTCCTAGGAGATTATGGCTAGCTTGGATGAACACATAAATTGAACTACTTTTAAAATATTTTTATTTTCTTTGAAAAGAAAGAATGCATATGACTATAGTGGACTTAAAAATTCCAGGGAAGTATTTGAACACAGCAGTGCCCAATGCATATGCAGGAAAGACCAGGGAGACATGAGGTCAGGTAAATTACACCTGGACACAAGAATAATATCTTCACCACAAGCTTTGCAGCAGCACCCCAGTGAACTTATGGGAATGGTTTTAGAAATTTGCAAAACCTGACTGGAGCAATGTGATGCCACTTGTGTGCTGCATTTGTGTTGAGTGTGGGGGAATAGAGCAGATCACTGCAGATTCCTTTCAGCCAACTCTGTTTTACCATTCCACACTGTGACTGGAATGCTAAACACAGATCCATGCAACTTGATTAATTAATTATTTATATTATTACTTGATATTTATTCCAAACCTGTTTAGACACAGTCCTGAGCAGCCTTCTCTGGGTGACCCTGTTTTGAGCAGATGTTCTCCAGAGATGCCTTCCCACCTCAGCTCACCTGGGAATATGTGAAATTACATGAGAGCTGAGGAAAAGACCCCAGGGTGAGTGGATTACACAGTTCAATGTGTTTGAAAAGAAAGGCTGGAGGGTGGCTTTGTTACAGTGGGCAAGTGTCCCCATGAGAAGGAGATGACAAGGCACTAAAAGAGCTCTTCAGGAAGAAAAGAACATAAACATCAGAATAGAAACAAGGTAATTCAAGAGACAAAACAAAAAATCAGTCTTTCAGTGATGGCAGATTAACCAGCACTTGATATATCTTTCACTGTCCTCCCAGGAAGCCTGGCTTAGCCAAACATGAACAAACTTAAATACAAAGCATTCATTCCAAGAGCAGATACATCCAGGTAAACTTAATACAGCAGGATTTACAAGAGGCTTGCTTGGATGATCTAACAGTAATTATTGAAGGATCTGTGCTTGATAGCTGAAGAGAATAAAATCAAATACAGGAAAAAGGTTTAGCTCAGGCTGTTGCAGATTTGTGGGGTCTATTAAAGCTTCAACAACAAATTTTGTTCCTCCTGGGTGTTCTTAATGGTTGCCAAACTGCCTGTTGACATTACATCTCTTTTTCTTGAGGTCTGATTTACAAGCAAACTGAGGTATATTTGAAGTAATGAAAATAAGAATGTTTCAGCATCTGCTTATGGGTGGGTGCTGGAGCATAACCCTGTGGTGCAAAGTATGGACAGTATTCCCAGTGCTGGGAATAGTGCCAGTGTTTTGCAACACTGGCACTATTACCACAAATGGGGTATTTTCTTGTAAATTCAAAGATCTGCCCTGTACCTGGAAAAAAAAAAATAAAACAAGAAAAAAAAGAACTTTTTGGATTCAATTTATCTGTAAATATAAATATTAACGTGGTGTTGCTTGGCTGCACATGAGCACTTCTTATTGGTCAGACACTGAAGCTGTTGTCTGAAATCTTGAGACCCACAGAGACCACAGTGGAACTAATGAATGGGCCTGAACAACACTGACTTTTATGTAGACAGAGGTATGGGGACTGAACAAATCAGACTCCCTTAAAGATAGACTGTGTGTCCTTTCCTGGCAAAATAAGAATACAAGATAAGCATGATTTGTTTTTTAAGTAGTGCTCCTTGGCCTTTTGTTTGAACACTGACACAGGAAAGGCAAATAGGAAGATTCCTACCACACTTTTTTCTCTCAAAGGCAGGAGGATGCTTGTGACAGAAGAAGTGTTGAAGCCATCTTCCTTGCACCCCACAGAACAGAGTGACACCATTATCACCACTCCAGAAGTCCTGGTTGTTTCCCAAACCCAGGGGTGGTGGTGACACTTCCCTCTCACACACAAATGAGCCAGTTCCTGAATTCCCTCAACTCATCCTGCTGCATTCAGCTCTGCACCCCAGGGGTGGAGACCTGCTCCAGAGCATACTTCAGCCAACCCTGATGGACTTTTCTGTGAGAGCAATGAGAAGAGGGAGGGAAGCCCTCCTGCTGTTAGGATACAAGTGTCTGCCAGATGTCAGCTGTTTCAGAGGGTGACTGAACGAAGCCAGTGCTCTTCCCTAGAAATAATCACCTGGCTCAGTGACTGCTCCTCATAGCCAGCTGTAGTAGCCAAGAGTCCCTGCTTGCTCAACTGGTCCCAAAGCAGCAGGAGTCATTCCCTTTCTCTTCACACTTTTCCCATCTCTACCAATTCAGTCTTTTGGAAGGTTGGTATGGAGAAACTGCCTCTGGTTCCTCTGTCTTTGTATTTCTTTAAGGTTATTTCAAGGCTGGGGAAGTGAGAATCTACAAAATGTAAACTGGGCTGAACACAACAATATCTTGACTTCTTCATTTCATTACATCCAGGTATTGTATTAGAGAAGGCAACTAATTCTGTGCCTTTTCAATATAACTGATGTTTTTAGAGTGAAATTTTATAGCCTGAAAAATAATGGCACTTACCTTATCCAGCTCCATTACAAGAAACTTCATTTTAGCTGAAAATTTCTCTGGGGCTAAACCACCTAACAGACATGCTTTTGGTAAAATAACATATTTGAATCCTTAGGGCTTTCCTTTCTGCAGAATTTTTATGTATGTTCATGGGAGTAAGTGGAGATGACTTGAACTAGGGCTCAGGACCTCTACAAGCAGACCTCAGAGAGCACATTCAGGACACCAAGCAGAAGGTCTGACTGCTGTTACAGAGGCTGGAGCAACTCCTCCTGCCACTCCCATGAAGATCAGTGACGTGCCCTGCCCAGCCGTGCTTCAAACAGATGCTCAGTAAACTTTTGTTCTAGCTCAGATGAATATTATCAAGTTATGAACACTGAGAAGAATAGTAAAGATCTTCTAAAAGAGAAAACAAACAAACAAAAAGCTCCAAAATCCTTGAAAACTGTAGAAATGTATAATTAAAGGGAAACTTCGCCTTGTGAATTGCTGTTTGCTGCAGAGAAAGAATAACTTTTCCACTGTAGAGTAAACACACAGTTCAGGGACCAAGTGCATTTTTCATTTGGCTGGTATAACCTTGCAATCATTCAGCATCCACATCAGTTGATCAGGAGAGTCCTGCTCACAGAAAGGCTGCAGAATTGACAGCAGTGCATATTTCATCAAATTAAACAGAGCAAAAAGACCCTGGACTGATGGATGAATTTTCCTGTCAGTGTGTTGGTACAGTGCATTCAATTCTTTGCTCTCAATTCTTCTCTGATAATGCTCAACTCTGTGAAGCAGAGTGGAGGAAAACCCAGTGGTTGAATGTGCCACTGTGGAGCTTCCTAACTCTAATGTATCAGTGAACAACAAAGGAAGACAATTGCCATTGCAAGATGTTTCAAAAAGGCTTGGATTCACACAGGGCCTCCTAACACAGTACAATAACATTTAGCTAAATGAAGACAGCCTTGCAGGGTACTGCAAGATCAAGAAGATCAAGCCATAAACCAAGGATACCCAATATAAAACAGAGAATTAATATAAATTTTAGGATGCCATTAGGATTTAGGTTGAACATTAACTAGCAAAATATGGCTCACTTACAAATCTACTATAGTTTAATGTCCCTGAAAGCAAGTTATGATTCTAATATTATCACAGATGAAATTCAGTTTAGTATCAAATTTTGTTCTAATGTGAGAAGGCAAGAAATGTAGTTTAAAATCCTGAGGTTTTTTAATGGCAGTTGCAATAGGAATTTGCACAGAATTAAATCTTTAGTCCACAATGACTAAATATTAGGAATAATTTTATATATTCTGTTAAAAATTTTTACTGAGGTTAACTGTGAAAAATCCCTACAAGTGACCCCAAAAGAACCGCCTTCCCCCTAAAAAAACCTTAAACCTAAAAAACCAGTGTTCTTTATCTTCTAATATTCCTTGGAATATATTTGTTGAGCCTGGGTTCTCATTTGAATAGATACAAGAGAAGGACAAAGGCTATTGCTAAACATTTATTAAAATGCTCTTCATGTTTCAGATGAGAACTGACCAAGTGTTTTGCATTAAACATCTTCCTTCTTCACATATCTGTGAAAACCCTGTTCTTTCATTGTGCCCACAAGGGTCTCTTACATATGTTGAATAAAGTTTGACTTTCCCTCACAGCACCTTAAAATCAGTGAGGCTGCTTGAAGAGAAAGATATTTCTCTGTGTGAATAGGAAAACAAGAATCTCTTGGAGGACATTAAAGCAGAGACAGTAGAAACATGGTGTTGTTTATATTATATACGTATATATTTGTGTATTTCCTTTGCTGGTCCGTTCACAGATTACATGAATTCTGGTGCTGAGCTACAGAACTGAAAGCTGACTATGACATGCATATTCTCCATTATTCTGAACACAGTTAAAGTAATTGTTGGAAACTATAAATGGCTATGATGCTTTACAGAGTATGAGCAAATAAATATAGAGAAAATAGGAAGCTCAATTCACATACAAGTCCGTAACACATAGTTCACTCACATGGTTACTTGTGTGTTTTCAGCTGCTCCAGGATACACACGGCTGAACAGTCTTTGAACGTTTTCTGCACTGATTTTCCATTCAGTGTTTATTGTGTGAGACTTTTATGGTATCATGAAAACCCTAGTTCCTCTGAAGGCTAAACTTTCTGTTTGATTCCTTTAATTTCTTTGCAGTCATGTTCATTTTGAAGTTCTCCAGCTTATATAGGAAAATTTCTCTTGGGTCTGTGATGATTTGCTCTTGCTCTCTACAACCACTTGAAAGGAAGAGGTATTGAGATGAGGGGAGCGTCTCTTATCCCAAGTAACAAAAAATAAACAAGAGAAAAAAGTTTCAAATTGTGCCAGAGGAGGTTTAGATTGGACATCCAGAAAAATTTCTTTCCTACAAGGACTGCCAAGCACTGGAATAGGCTGTCCAAGAAATGTGTTGGAGTTACCATCCCTGAAGATGTTTAAAGGATGTGCAGGTAGGTGTTTATAGATATAGTTTAGTGGTGGACCCAACAGTGCTGGATTAATGATGATCTTAGAGATCTTTTCCAACCTAACCATTTTTTGAAACTGTCTTTTTCTTTGATGAACCCATTAATCAGCCTTGCATGGTACTGAAAATTCATACAAGGGTATCACTTCTAGCTATTTCAGATTATTTCAAAGCTGACAGGAAGAATTGATTTTATAATGTTTTTGCTTCTTTTCATGACTTCATTGTTCCTTCAATAATGAAAATTCAATGTTTAATTTTTGTATTTCCATGCAAAAATCTAAGCAGCTTTAGTTGATGAGCATTTGCTCTGGATGCACAGCGGTTGAGTTTGCCTTCAAATTTGGTCATTGCTTAGAAGAGGAGTTCCCTTCATTACCATGCTTAGAAAATTGAAGGAAATTGGTCTCCTGCTTCAGCTCCATTATTCAGGAGCTGACTAAAATGTCCTCTTTTTCAGAAGTGTTGAGCTCTTTCAGTCCAGTGTACAAGGGATACAGGTGGTTAACAACAATGAGAGCTTAAACCACATCTGCTAAAGAGACTAAATATTGATTTTGAAACTGAAAGCAGGAAAGTTTGACATTTCAGAGTAATAATACTGGGCAGATTTTTTTGTGCATTAATGATCTTTCTGAAAGTGGTTTTACCCTTTGAAATGGGGAACGACATCTTTGGGGATTAAATGTGTTGCATAAGCATGATTAATTGGACTACATACTGTCATTTAGTTCTCCAAAGTTGTTTTCACCCAGTAGCAGTGGGACTGGCCCAAAATGTTTTATTATACTCTTTGACCCTCCAAAATAGAGGCTGCATATGAACTGCCTGTTGTGACTGTCTCTGGCCCATTCAAGTTCTCAAGCTCTTCCAGAGAGCCTTTTGGAGAGGGCCAAAGCCATCTAACATGGCCCAAACTGCACTGGAATCATTTAACAATGCAAATTTACAGTGCAGACAATTACTTTCGACCACTGAGCCTTCCTTGCAACTCTTTAACTTACAAATCTAGACACAGCTGTAGTGTCCAGACATGCCATCACTGACTTCTTTGATGCAATTTTTACCATAATTGCATGTAAGCCTCTGAAGAAGCCTTTTGTGTTGCAGGATACGGAGTCCACAGCACAGGGCACTTTACAGCTGAGGAACTGCAATATGGGAGAAATAAAGAATGAGTTCCTACACACAGCTACTTTGAGCTTTAACTGAGAAAGCAATTTTCAGATTGCCTCTGTATTAGGTAAAGCTGTAGAAGAATCCAGAGGAGAGTTTATACACCCCAAGACAGAGGTGTTTGTAGAGGGAGACTGGAGTCCACGCAGGCAGTGGCTGGGTTGCACTGTGAGTTTCTCCATTGATGAGATGGGACAGACCTCCCGGCTTAGTTGCCACAGCCACATCACTGCTGTAGGAGACAGCACCCAGGCTGGAATAACTTGCAAAAAGTTACATGATAAGTCAGTACAAAAGGAAGTTTTTTCAGTCCTAGGCAAAAGGTAGGGTTGGTCATATGATGTTGAGATACAAGGAATCACACAAAAGAGGCTGAGATAGACTTAAATGTTTAAAGTTTTATTCATGGAGTCTGTAGCTGATGGCACACACCCACTCTAAAATTATTGTTGGAAAAAATACCAAGGAGAGAAAGAAAGAGAACAGGGAAAGCAAAAGCTTTCAGCTGTGGATAGCAAAAAAGAGGTGAGGCAGAATCTCCAATGAAGGTATCTTCTGGTGATCCTCTCCAGGTGATGCTAATGATGATAATTTTCCACCATGTTTTTCCACAGTGACTATATGCCTTTCATTGTGACATGTTCAAAGTCCCTTCTGGATACTCCTGCTTCAAACAGTTTGTTCTGAATGAGCCCGAGTGTTTATATACATCCAGTGAGCTGGGGTATATATTATGAGTCCAGCTGGAGGTTCAAGTCTCTGTTAGCCACTATGTTATTGACTAATTTATTATTTTCCTTTAATGTAAACTTCAAGCTATAAAAGAAAGGGTGGGAAAGAGCAAGGAGAAGGAAGGAGTTATTCTTACCCTGGTGGCAGTTTCTTCCCATGAGAAATCAGAGATGAGAATAATGTCAGGGTTGCAGGTGCAACACCATAGGAATAACAGCACAAAAATAACAGCAGAAGAAAGGTTAAAATAATGGAGCAGCATTGGTGAAAGGTAACAGACCTTCAAGTAGAAGACAGATTACAGAATGGCAAGGAAAAGGACCTGAGCAATGCAGTGTGAAACCATTCTGTAACAGCTTGGTGTCTGCTCTTCTCTCTCCACTTCAGCTGTGTTCACACCTCCTCCAACGCCTCTGGAAGAAGCAGGTAGGGCAACAAAGGTTTTTCTGTGGGTTCAGGTGATCATAACGTAGTCCTATGTGCACAATAGTCCTATGTGCATCAGCAAGGAATAACTGTGTTCTATTACTAGAAAAAAATTCTTAGACTGCTTTATAAGATTTAGTACATCTGTCTTCAAGACTTTACACATCTCTTCCTCTAAATTTATTAGAAGTTATACATTTCTTATGTTCACAGCCACACAAAATCACAGAATCAATTTTTGTAAGAGAAGGTTTGTAACCACAGGGTTTTTTCAGACCAGCTGTACCACATTTAAAAGTCTGTTCCTGATAAATCTGTGATTTCCTTCACATTCACTTATTTTACACCATCTGAGGATCTAGCCCTCTGGCTACAAGCACTACCTAACTGCAGTTCCAAACCATAAAATCCATTACAATATTAACTTGGCATGTGTTCTGTACAATAACAATTTTCCAGGACAGTAAACTTTTTTGAGGATAGTAAACTCACAATATTTCCCTGGTTGCAGTAATATATTTCAGTCTGCTGCCAAGTGCTGCAGATCTTCCCAAGTCTGGCAAAGTTCTACACATTTTAACAAAATTGTTGTTGGTGTGTATAATTTCTTTACTTACAATCCGCTTGGAAATATTTATTATTATTGGTCAAAGATGTCAAATTCAATAGAAAGAAAACCCCAAATAGACCTTGAGAGTGCCCCTTCTTGCATTTTCAAATGTGAGACTCCAGCTGGTACTGTGACCTCTGCAGAAAGCTCAGTATAAGCCTAGAGGCAGGAAGCTGGGAGGAGAGCAAAGGAGCAGCGAAATGATAGCACTTGTCACTCACAGAACAGAGCCCCAGAATGTCTAATCACAGTGGATTCTGGAGGAATTCAGCCTGAGCAGGTCTGGGGGGCTATGAGAAGCTTCTGTCAGTGAAAGGTGATGTGGGGGACCATGGAAGGGCATTTGCCTCTCTATGTAACAAATGGCTGCCAAAAGCTGATGCCTTCTGCAGAGTGAGATGGCTTTGCTTGCATTTTGTATGAGATGCTATTCTTTGAAAACACAGGTAATGAGGCAGGTCTGGAGAGGTTCAGCAAATTTGTGAGTGACAACTAGTGAAAGAAGCTGTCAGCTATAACAGGAAACCTGTGCTGTGGTGGGGACTGACAAATACTGCTGGCCACATCAAATACTGAAGGCTGGTAGCAGTTGACAGAAGCCTCTGATTCCTCCAAATCGAGCTGGACATGGTCATAATGACAAATACACTAATCAGTCCCCAACACCAACAGTGTACTTGTCAGGCCTCTGGTCTGGATGGAAATTGTTGTACAGGATGAAAAGGGGCAGGTTGGGAAAAGTGTGTGTGTATATACACACATGGAGATCTACCCATCCATGCAAAAGCCGTTTGTGACGTGTGTAAAATATATATAACATGATGTATTAGAACATGAAGTATGCAGAAAGAAAGGGGAGGTGGTAAATTTGGCTGAGTGCCCCACTGGCTGTTGTTGGACAGTGCTGCTTGCTTGTGGCCAGCCTGCCTGAACCAAGGAAATGTGAATGACCGCTTGGGTGCCAAACTCAGTTCATAGCAAAACAGAGCAATGATCATTTCTGGAGAAGGCAAAATCTGAAGAAAAGTCATTACATCACTATAGGTTACAAAATCTCCTCCTATATTCAGTTGTTATTCTCTGACAGTGATCAAAGGGAGAAAGTATAATCAGAGGCATATAGAGTAAAACTTACTCTTCTAATTTCTGGGAATCTTTAGTACTGTAAAAAGATCATCTCTCTCTCTCTCTTTATTTCTCTTTCCTTAAAACTTCAGTGGATTTCCAGAAGTCCCATGTAGGGGTTCTCATGATGTTCTATATCCTGTGATGTAGAGGCAGGGAGGCACAGATGTGGTTCCTATTTCATGGCTGTATAAATGATAGATGATAGATAGATAGATAAAAATAGATATAAATAGATAAAAAGATAGATATAAATGATAGATAGAAAGAGACGATGTCTACAACAAGCGTTGTCCTGGTTGTAGGCAGGTGCTTGTGGAAAATATGAGGATGAATTTCCTAGTGCAAGTGAGTCAACAATGAACTCCCTCAGAATTCAATCTTCAGTTCATCAGCATCTAAATATTTCATGCTGTACGAAAAAGAATGGTGACTTCAGGGAGAGTTGGAATTTGTTTTCTTTTCAAAGAGGTCTTATGCATTGCTTTTTTGACATTTTCTTTGGTTCCTTTCTGAGAAAGGGGACTTTAATCATTCATTCTCTTATCCTTACAAGAGATGACATCATGTTGCCATTTTCCTGCCTCCAGTCCACCTGAGACACTCAGGCTCTGAATAGAAGATCAGTCTTGATTAGATTTCTACAGATATGTGTATTGAGGCAAGCTGTATCTCATTCTGCACTCAGGTTCTGCATCTCAATTTTGAGAATATTTATTATTAATAAAATTGCTGCTTATCATCTCTTCTGATATTAAGACTGTAAAGCCCGGTAATATTTGACTTTTAAAAGTCTATTCCGAGTTGTATCACCAATTGAAAAGTTCTATTTCCCATAAAAAATAAACTTAGTATGCAGCAGAATAGATCAACTGGACTCACCTGCTGATAGATATTTTTTGTAACCTGACACTCAGAGTGTTGTAGACTCTTGCAGAAAGAATTTGGTCTCAAAATTCATTTGTGAACACTTGAAAAACACACTTTGTCCTTACACATTTTATATTATATCTCTTTGCAAATCACATGAAGAACAGAATATAAACAAGTTGTGAATATAATACTCTGAAAAGTAGTTGCTCAAGGAAAAAAAATTGGTAACGTATGACTACCAGACTATTTTACTTTGAGCTCTAGAACCTGAATTTCAATTTTGATTCTTGAGAAATTACATTGAAAATTAATAATGGGACTATATTAACCACAAGAACAGTAAGGTATGGATGAGTTTCATTTCATTGGTGTTTTCTTTTTTGGGGGGGGAGTGGGGGAGGTGGGACTTCAAAGGTTTTTTTCAAAATGAAATCATTATCTACTTAAAGTTGGAATTGCCTCTAGGAAGTCTTAGAAGAGTCTTCATAGAAAGAAAAGTGTTCAGCCAAGATGTGGCTATGCTTGAGTGAAGCCAGTCAACAGGCACCGATTTAAACCACTGAGGGATCTGATTTGCTTGGAAATGGGTTCTGCCCCCCATTAGATAAGTGGTTACTACATCTCACCTTCCATGTCAGTGCCTTCCACAGGAAAATGCCAGGTAGCTCCCTGCAGTCCAGGTTTTGGCAGAGCAGAACACATGGTAATAGCCAGGATACAGGAAGCATTGAGCCACTGTGGGTGAGCTTGTTGCACTAGTCTAACTTCTTAGCTGTGGTAGCAATAATCAGTCAGGGACTTCAGTTTTGGGCCATGAGATGAGTTTGGGTCAGATTTCTCGCTTTGGAAAAGCTGTAGCTAGCAGATGGTCAGAAAAAAAATAAACAAAGACAATTTCATACACATGAAGTTGGCTTTGGTCCCCCAGTACATCTTAGGGAATTCTACTGGATTCCCACCCCGCTCAGTTCCAAGATACAGTTTAGTAGCTAGACATCCAATTGTGATTCAGGTATGTCCCTGTTTGCTCCTGATGTACTGGGCCCCTGGCCTTGGAAAGGAGGGTGTTTCCTACTGTGCTGCCATTTTAAATCCTGTCTTAAGACACAATCTGAGCTCTGACTGCTGCATATCAAGTAACAGCTATATTTACTATGCAGGAAATATCTTCATAAGCAGTGAGACTCCATTCTCATTACAATGTTTTAATTCTTGACTTGTTCTGGCTCCTGTACCCTGAGGCTGAGGAAAGGTATTTTTTGATGCCTGTCAGAAGTAGCTGTCTCATGAGAAAGGTGGATGCTTTCTGCTCAGGATTTTAATTGGGAGGCCAAGCATGTCTTCACAAGGACAAGTTACTCATGCCCTTGGGGCAGCTCTGATGAGTATAATGCATTTTCTCATAAGTGGAAGCTAAGTAGGCATCTTCATATACATTATCTGCCAGTATAATTAATAGATGCCTGTATTTATGTATCAGAGCTGAGTGATGATGATAAAAAAAATTGCTTAGTGTTCAATGTGTCAAAATATTAAATAAGACTTGGATACCCTGAGTCTCACAAGGCTGCAATAAATACTCCCAGCTTTCCACTAGTTCCCCTTCTGGCTGTCACACACTCATCTGTTCTGATTAATAGAATCAACCTTCTAAAGTTAAAGATAAGAAACACTTTTAAATGGTGAAGTGGGACATCTGTAGTAAATGCATATTCTTTTCAGTCCAGAGGAGGCAAGTGGTGTAAGGGAGTTTGGAGTGGCTTTCAACAGGATATTTAAGCATGTAAATAGACTTTGTGAAACATATTTTCCCCTGTCTCATCTTTCTTCCACCTTTCTGATGGATATGCACTCATACTTTGTTTAAAACCTACGTCTGTTGTCTTTTACACTCATTCTGCGCAGATAACAGCTTTCACAGATTTTAGGATGGCAAACCTCATACCTCAGAGGTGTTTTACACTGTTCTGTTTCCTGTCATTCCTCAGCTTTTCCAGCATCTTTGATCACCCTGTGAATATGCTCCAAAAGAAGTGCCTTCACTCACTTTATAACAAGAAGGAGGCAGGTTCCCTGTGGTCATGGAAGATTTACTCACAGAAGGCTAAATTCTGTTGGCAAATCTTCTGGTGTCAGACAGGTCTCTAGAACAATCTTGGACAAGAAGTCTTGTTCCATAAGCCTGTCTGCACAGGCTAATGGTAGAGTCAGTCCAGACCATGTCCTGCTGTTGCCCTCTGCACCTTTGCTGGGGAGTTGATAGGAAAATCTCTTGCACTTGTGGTCTCAATTAGCCATAATATGTATTGCCTTTAGTTAAATGCACAATCTGTGTGAACCATATTAACATCCTCAGAAGCTTCTGACAACAAGGAGCATGAAGGTCTTTAGACAGTGACCATTAACTCACAATTCTTATGTTGGTGGAGGTGAGTTTATGCATTTTCAAAAGTGAAGTTTACTGCTTGTGAGGAATCTGCCATTATTTTGTTATTTTTTTGGACAGACTTCAGACAATCTTCATCTCTCTTAATATTAGATGCTGTAGATTAGACATGAGTACAGTTTAAGTTCGAGGGTTTTAATTCTTAGGTAAATATCCAGGTTTGGAAGAACCTGTTTATCAGAATACAGAGAAGGTGTATATGACACTCTCAGGTACATACTTTGAAGACACAACCAAGTCAGGAGAGACTCAGCTTCTTTGCTTCTAGATGTGCTCACAATAAGAGAACACTTCAATAATAGAGGAAAGACTAGTTTGAAAGGCTTGCCTATTAGTAAGTCATGAAAAGGAGGAGGACTGAGGGTAATGCCAGTTTCATGGGTTGGTTAAAGGGTTGATAATGGTGCCCCACAGGGACACACTAGGGAGCACTCAGGGAGCATTGGTATCTGCTTTTTCTCAGACTGAAGCCAATTAAAAGGAAAAGTACTAGTGGTAGAAAGAGTGGAATCACTGAGCAAAAGAATAATGCTATCATTAATCAGAAGAGCTGTGAGAATACTCATGCCTGGGTTCTTGTTTTTAATATTTAAATACCTGAGAGTTTTCTTGCACAGTACCTTGTCATGCTTTTAGTAAAGAAAATCCTTAACAGTCAGGACAATTTAGGACATTCTGTAGCTGCAGCCACTAGGGACACACCACAGACATGGGAAATCCCACACAACAGTGACAAGTGCCAGGCTGGACTCCAGGATGAGGATGGCAGGGAGGTATTGTAAAAAATACAAGCCAGGGCTTGATGCTGGAAAAATCAAGGCTGTTTTTAAATTGGTGGCTGTGGGAAAGATGAGTGATCAAAGTCTAGGCAGTCAGAATACCATGGAAAACAGGAGGGAACAGTGGGTCCAGGCCAAAGCCAGGTGCTCGATCTTTAAGTGTAAACCTTGGATATTGGGTGGTCACTCTGAAATGAGGACTCAGGACCTCAACATCAGTATTCAGAGTAAGCAGTCATGGCTGTGTGGGTAGAAGATGGCTGCAAAGAGGAGACCAAATACCATGTTGAGAAGCAGAAAGCACACACAGCTTACACAGCTCTCCTGGCTGGTCTAAGAGCTGGAGTGAGGCCCTGGTTCCTGTTGCAGAATTCAGATTCCTGGGGCCTGATGGTGGCACTGCTGAATTGCAACACAAAATCTCTCACCAAATTTTCAAAGATCATTCATAAAAATGTACGTGACCACTGATGCCTGAAAACCAGACCCTTTATTTGTATTTTCAAGTGCTTTGAGAGCAGGGCACTCAGCCATGACTTAGGAGGGGGGGATCTGTCAGAAGTTTATCAAAATTATATCCCTGTAACAGCATTCATTATGACTGCATGATCTTTTATTCCATCATTTGAAGTGATCCCTGTGGGTCTCAGAACAAAGCACTGTGTGACCTTCATGGTGGAATTAGACCAGCCACCAATACCTTGTAGGACAAGAATGGTATGACAGTGCTGAATGGTTTGGTACTTGTAAAGAATTTGTTCTAAATCCTTGGATAAAACAGAAAGAATAATCTGTTTCAGACATTTTTTTTCCTTTAGGAATATACTAGAGCAGATTATGAAGTCTTGGAATGATTCTTTGAACATTGATCCCAGTGCTCTAAATGAAGACTTTGTGAACAAGTTACCAAAAGACAATTGTTGTGGAATTATTCCTTTTTTCATATGCTCTTTTCAATTCCAAGCAGCAGAGATGCTACACTTTGTTATTAATGATCCACAAGTGAAATGCAGTAAATGACTGTATGTGAGCCTTGTCCTGATGCAAATCTCATCAACAGCCTTTAAAAGGACCCAGCTATGGGAAGTGATGGATCTGTGGAACAAATATGTAGCCCGTTTGTAAAAGGAGTATGTGATGCCACTCATATGGCCTTCATCATATCCATGAATATGTGCTCTTGTCTTGTTTCTGCAAATTCTTTCCTTCCTGTGTTCAAGCAAGAATACCTCAGAGATCTACTTCTATCAGCAATGGGCTGTCCTCAAGAGTGGAGAACGGGCTCTGAAGCAATGACATTTCAACAGACTGGGAAAAACTTGGTGGCTAATTAGCCAGAATAATAATTTGTACTGTGAGGAGATAGGGAGGCTTTTCTTTTTAAGAACTAAGTGACCTAAATTTCCAGTTCCATTCCTTTATGGTCCAATGATCTAGCAGGCTGGGTACAATATTTCTTACAATCACATATGCCAGCTATGCACATTGTTTAATTGGCCTGAACCAGTTCACTAATTTTAAGAATGGTTTGAAAAACTAACACTGATATTCATGGAGTCTATCAATTTCTCACCTCAGAAGAATTCCTTAAATTAACCCCTATGTACAGCCTACTCCTCCAATCCTTGTTCAAACAGCATTTCTACTGATTTCGATATAACCTTGCCTTCAATGTAAAGTCTTAAGAGAGACTGACTGGAAATTAAATCCAGTAGCTTGGCCATCTTAAGCAAACTGGGGAAAATACATTATGCTTGTTTTTCTGAGGTAACATGGTAATTGTTTTACAAAATTTGAATAGAAAGACAAAATCCACCTTGAAAGAAAATCCCAGGATTTTCCTGGCTTGCAGTAAATATTAAATTATGGCTTGATTTTTTCATATGACATTACAGGCGGCTAGTAGTTTACGGGACTTGTCTTGAAAATTGATAAATATCCTCACTGCCAGCTAAAGGCAGTGGTATGAATGTAAAAGATGATGAATACCAAAAGGCATGGAGCTCCTGCTTGTTGATGTTTTAAAGTCATTGTTTTCAAGCTCGTACCATGACCAAGAATTGCTCTTGAAGAGGCATGCCTGAATTATCTCTTGTTTTATCTCTTTCTTTTCCACAGCAATCTGATTTAACCACGACTTTTGTTTTGAAGCCATATCCCTCAAGTATAGCTAAAGGACAAACTGTCTGAAGAACTATATAAATAATAAATCCTACTTTTAAATGTCAGCTCTAAACATACATCCTGAAGATCATTTAGTTTGTTCTTAAATTATAGGAATAATAGAATTTTGCAGAAAACCAGCCTCTATGACATTTCTTTATATTTCATATTAACGTCAAACAAACAAATTTCCAGGAGTGAAGCTGAACATTCTATTCTCCCGCTTGGTTTCTGCTGGGTATTCGAAACAGCTGTCGCTTCTCCTGGAAACCAGTGGCATCTTTGTGTCTTGAAAAATCTCCCCTCCCCACACCATCCACACTTTTTATGCTAAATGAGTTATTGGATTTTAAACTTGATAAACAAAATTATTACTTCTATTTCAATTTTGTGAAACAATTATCTTAATTTTTCTCTTGAGCCTCTTGCTTCACATTGCATCCTGCATTATACCATCAACTGATTGATTTATGAGTGTTTCTCTCCAGAGCAAAAAGCCTATTTGCCTTTTTTATGCACAAAATTTTTATACCCTGGTGTTAGATTTGAAAATTCTCTCATCCATACTGATCTAATAAGTGTTTCTGCCTTGTGGAAGCTAAGGATGCTTGCAGTAAATTCTGTTCCGACAAGGGCATCCCCTGGAGGATCCATAAAATTTCAATGGTTACATTCCCTTTTTATTTAGAGTAAGGCAAAAAAGTTGGCAATAAAACCAGGAAAGAGGACCATCTATACCTCATCTGAGGGCTTATTTCGATGAAACCCAAAGTCAGGGAATAGAGTTCTGTTTTAAATGGATTAATCCTGTCCTCAAACATTTGGTGTATCACAGATATTTACTTCTCTACTGTACAGTTAGCCCACACATATTCACTTTGATCTTCAAAATGTTGTAGTTTGGGTCCTTTTCCCCCTTACTTCATGGTCAGGAGAGACATAGCATCGCTGTTTCTCTCTCAGTCCTAAGGGACACTCCCAGCTGCTGAGTGTGGCGTGCAGATGTCCTCGGGAGCTCTGAGTCCCCACCCTCCCACTGAACCTCTTGTGTGTTTTTCTCTGGACTCATGACACCCCACCCACAGCCTGAATGCTTGTACAGCATCTTTCTCACATTTGCCACATTCCTTTCTGTTAGTTTTATTTGTTTCTCTTCCTTATCAGTATTATTATTTTTCCTTTTCTCACAAGATCTTCTTGGGACAAACCCATGAGTCCACTCCCATGTGTCTTTGTTCCCTGCTTGCCTTCTGCCCTTGAGGCCTGTTCCTACCCAGCCAGCATCCCTGCTTCTGGCACAGCCTTTTGAGAATTGGATTCCCTCCTGTAGGAGCAGACACACTGTTGGAACCAGGTGCATGTGGGGATTCCTGTTCATTTGTTGTAGAGAATCACGAACCCCATCTCCTGCCAGCTGAATATCTGCATGCTGAAGAAGGTCTGGTTGGAGAAGAGTGGTGAACACTTGTTTACCACTGGGACAGGACACACCTCGGGTTTAAATCTCTCCAGTATTTCCCTCAGGGCTGAGAAGGTGAGGGACAGGACCATCCTCTGCACAGTCCTATCCCCTGGGTGGCTGATGACTGGAGAACAGATTATTTTCATCTTGAGTAACTTCACTGAATATAGTAGCAGAGCATCAGAGTTATTCTGCTGACAGGTTGTGCTTCTTAGATGAGGTGTCAAAATTCTTATAGGAGCTTTCCAGAGCAAGAGAAGCCATGGGCTGGCACAGAGGATAGACTCTAGGGAACCAAAGAGGAGAGACTGAAGGGAACCAAACCCCTTTGCTTGGGACTGAGATACAGGTCTTAGGGATGTTACCCTCCACTCCTCCATTTATGCAAGGAGAAGAAGCTGGCCTTTTTTTTTCTTTCTGTTTAGCACTAGTTGTTTGACTTCAATTGTCTAATGAGGCCTCCTCAAGCGTGTGCTTCCTGGTGACTGATACCATCCTTGGAGACAGGTTGCTAATGGAGGCAGATCCTTGTGCCATTTAAATCCACGTAGGTTTCCTGCCTTCACCAGAAGTACAGCGGCCAAGTGCATAAAATCACTGGGAAATTACAAGTCAGTTACCATGAGCTCCCTGCAAATTGCCTTTCCTATCTCAAAGTGATTAGAAGTTTGAGGACTGGATTAGAGATTGTAAGAGTGCTTTTGCTCTACTAACTCTCTTAGGGAACAAAAGAATTGAAATGGGTAATGAAGTATTCAGTAAGTTTGCTGTTTGCTCCCTCCTGCCAGTTGTTTATTTCACTGAGAGCCAGCATGTGTGCTTAGCTTCCCTGATATCTTTGTACTTTCTTTGTGGGGCTGCATGTCTGTGACAGAGGGTGGCAGGTTCTTTAACCTTGTCTGTTGTTGGGGAATTTGTGGTATTTCAGGTCTGTACCTGTATCTGGGACACAGGAGGATATAAAGCTCCATGTTATATAACACTTGGAGTCATCCATTTCTTTTTTATCATATCTAAAATTATCCTTTTTTTTTTTTTTTCTCAGATATTAACATGTATTCTTGTCTCTGTGACTCACTTGGTCTACTCAGATTAAGATAACGAGATAAAAGAAATATGTGTCATTTTGTTCACAATTATGCAACAGCTCTAGTCACTGCAAAACACACCTCGATTGTCATAAGGTCCTTGAGGAATTATAGCACTGAGGTGTGAAAAAAAAGAGGTGAAAACAAGCCATCATCGTGTTAAAGACTTCTGCGGCTGAGCAGAAACACGTGTGTTTTTTCTGCTTCGGGTAGCTGAAAATCACCGCTTTTACTGACAGCATAGGGCTCACCATCTTTATTAGCTAACCTGTGAAGAACTGAGTGTGCAGGGAAATTCTTTTATGGTTTGTACTTGAACTGTCAGAGCCTTTTCCTTCTGCCTTCCACTCCTGTCAAGTGGGAATAAGTCTGAAGAGCTGAACTGGCTCCTTTGCTCCAGAGTGCCACCGATGTGGGACACAGCGCTTTGGGCACTGCTGCACTGGGCAACAACTTGATAAAGCAAAGCAGCAGCAGGTTTTCACAGGCAGCTGAAGCCTTCCCAGAGCTGAGAAGGAGAAGGGTGTTGGTTGTGACTGACAGGTGAGAATTGTCATTTGGGTATAGGAGGACTCCATTTCTGTCTTTTTCTGAGGAGATTTTAATGCTCAACTCTGTTTTCAGTGCTGTATGACTGCACTAATCAAGCACTGGACTGGGAACATTTGGTAGCTGTCTCTCCTTTCAGTCTCTGTAAAGGTTTCCCCAAGGTCCTTGGGACAATCTGGCTTCTTGTGCAGACATGTGCAAATATTTTGTGATTCTATACACAGCTACAGAAATTGTCCTGCTGGTGTGTAGCAGACACAAAACCACTGTCTGCTCTAGTTCCTTTATTATAGAAAGTCTTATATGACTAAAACCAAACTGGAAAATGTAATAAAAATCTGCTGATTAAATGAAAATCCAGTTTTGTGATGGATGTACTTGATGACTGATTAGAGCCTCCCTCTACCTCCAGCACTTTATCACAGGCATCAAAATGTAGTTACATCTCTTATCTGTTGCAAACCTAGAAAGTTATATATACTTAGCAATCCTGTGAATTATATTACTGAACTTCAAGCATCTAGATGCAGTGTTTGAGGCAGAAGGCTGATCTCCCCAGGTCCCTCACTTAGTCAACAGAGAGAAAAAATATCCTCCAGTAGGTAATTTGTGCATGCAAAGCATGTTCCTTCTGCAAATTTTCCTCTGGAGGAATTTCTTCCCTTCTGCTGTTTACTGGGGTCCTGTGGCTGCCAGTCACCACAGCAGATAGCTTTGTGGGCATCTTGGGGGCAAGCTGGAAACAAACCTTTGGCAAGGGCTGGGAGAGTATCAAAGGACAGCTTTGAGGATATGTCAGGGCTGAAGAGCTGCCCTTCTTTTCTCAGGGAATTAGGCAGATGAGGATTTCAGAATTTCAGCACACCAAAGAAATATTCTGGACTTTGAGAAAACATGTTCTCTGCAGAAATTCCTGTGCAAACCATCCCATCAGCCAATTTCTGAGTTGGTTAGTGAAAATTTTTAGCTCAGTTGGTCAGAGCTTGGTGCTAGTTATCATCAAAGTTGTGGGTCCAATCCCCATATGGGCCATTCGCTTAAGAGTTGGACTTGAAGATCCCTGTGGGTCTCTTCCAACTCAGAGTGTTCTGTGACATTCTGAGACATTTATTTGTAACACCAGTGTGGGTGCAGATGAAACAGCACAGGCACAGCTGATCACTGTTCCTGGAAGGTAAAACACAGCCACGTGTCCATAACAGATTGATCTTGCTTTCCTCCCAAACATGTGTGTCTTCCCTTGGGTGTTTGGGCCAAGAGAAGAACTTCTGCAGGGGTGATTGTATCATGCCTGAGGGAGCTGCTGAAGCTGAACAGGTTCCAGAGGATGTGAAATGAGCAGGGAAGAGGTAACAGGGTGGAGCTGATGTGAACACAACCAAAACCCAGCAAAAAATGGAAAGTAAGAAACCAGGATACAAATGGGATAGCAGAGAATTTCTTAGTACCAATGGGCAGTGATTAGAGTTTGCTGCCAGATGCACTTAACTGGCTGCAACCAAGTGTAGGAGGACACCACCCACCTGTGAGGGTACAGACAGTGAGGGGAAAATGGTAGAAAATATTTGGCTTCTTCTCCTCAGGCACTGCAATTTTTTTTCCTTTTTGAAAAACCTTTTTTTTTTTTTTTTTTTTTTTTTTTTAAATAGAAAACCTTTGGGCATTCTTGAATTACATGCTTTGAGAAAAAGCCTCAGTTACTGAGGCTCAGTTATCTGACATGGCTTATTGCTTGCCAAGTGTGCAAACTGCTTGAGGGAGGGAGTGAATATCAGAGATGTGTTCATCCAGGCACCGCACTGCTTTGTAAAAGACTGGTCTGCTGAGCACAATATCTCTAAAAAAATTATTAGTGCTTTACAATATTACTGACTCTTCAAAATTTGATTATATTTTGACATTGGGATGACTTTAATTTTCAAGTTTTCATTCTCTATTCTAACTCCAGCCTGTTTGGACAGATGGTCAGTACCTGCAAATGAAAACTAGAGCTAACACAAGGATATATGTCACCTCCTATCTGCATTTCATAGTGGAAATGGCTTTTTCGAATCTCAGGTGAAAAATAAGATCCTCATAAATAGGAATTGAAAGAAGTAGGGCAAAAAGTAAAAAGAAACAAATGTGACACAGATTTATTTACTGGCTTGTACCTAAATTATTGTTATGCTCATAGGTGTACCAGAAGGCAATCTTTAACTGTGATGTCTTATGACTAATTTAGAAACAGAATTTGAAGTGCAGAAGAAATAAATTCACCTCCTCTTTCCCCTCATTCCCTCTTAATTTGCAGGAATACAAAACAGAGCCAGGAACAGAGCCGATTCCTTGGACTGTGTAAACAAAAAGTGCAGATAAAAGACTGGCAGGCAGTGGTTTAGTCACTACCATGGCTTTTGCCATGGTTCCAACCCATGAGAAAATGAGGAATAATCTGGGTCTGTGACTGTCCTCCAGGAAGAAGTGTGCACATAGCCAGCATGTTTTGGAGTCTAAGTTTTTCTGTATGTATCAAGGTGAGCCCTTTGCTCTTAGTCCTAAGTTATGAAGAGCCTTTGAATGTTGTTTTCTTTCCATTCAGCGCAGGTAGTAATAGACCTTATCTGAAATTCTTGAGGCAGGCATGTGCAACAAGATATTAAGAAAATGTATCATTAATATTTTTCCATTTTCCATGTCATAATACATCACTTTTCAAGGCTTTGCTCACATTTTCCTTTTCTTGACTTCTCTATTTTTTCTTGTATGATTTTTACCCTCTGTGTAGCTGTTCTGTGAGTGACCCCAGTTTGCCCCACAACTGTGAATGTCTGAAGTAGGGTCAATAATCTACAGATAGGCAAAGAGACAGAAATTGAAATATCATGAAACTAACAAATTCCTATAGGAACTACGGAAAACAAAGAAAGGAAAAAAGAAACCTAATACTAATAATAAACGCTATGTGCCTCCTTTATCATTATCAAATATATCATGATTTTGCACCCTTCTACACAGGTACAGCTGGAGCATGAATCAGTGGAAATGCAGTGCCTCAAGTCTTGCTAGAATTCAGTAGCAAATCTGTCACAGAGCTCTTGGAAGTACATGGAATCTGGACTGTCACACAAGAGAAGGTGTGTGGTGAGCAGGATTAGCATAGGAGACCTGGGCTGAGGTAATTAAATCATTACAGGGAACTTGACAGCTGAAAGAAATAGTGGAAAGTGGAAAATTCCCTGTAACAGAATTACTATGGCATAAATAAAAATAAATAGTGAAAAAGTCAAATGTGATTTTAGCGTGTGTGAGCAGAGGGACTTCAAGTAGAAAGTGTGTAAGGTCCTGAGCAGCTTGCATGAGGGATAGAGTAAAATAGTTACCATCAAGAAAAAAGAGCTTTGAAGCCAGAAATCTTACAAAGAGAGTAACGATAAGTTCCGCAGAAAGGAAGGAGGCGTTCATGTCTCCTCACACAACAGACTCTGACTTAATCACTTGAGCATAGCCAGGATTAAGAGAAGATATATTTCTTTCAACAAGTAATGCAAAAGTAAAAGCATCTCCTAGTGAGTTTAGATGTCTCAGTTAAAGGCCAACCTTGGCACAAGAACAAACGGGTATAACCTAATTTTCCATGGATTTGGTTTTTGGTTTAGTTAGAACAAGGTTTAAGGTTTTACAGCTTTCTTGTAGTAAAGAGATTGAGAACAAGATACTCTGTTAAGGACAGACTTTATTCAATTCATGTAAGTTCTATGACTATATGTGAAAGATTATACCTTGTGGCTGCCTGATATGCCAGGGATAGATGATCCACAAAAACCACTTTAATATTTCACTGGATGTTTATAAAGCTGTATTGTGCACACTGTTACAAGAGACTCCACTTTGCTGCCCTTCTCTGCTGAAGACTGTGAAATATGTTAGTGGAGCAATTTGGTACTCTGAATCCTACTTTAAATCCTATCTTCCTGGCAAAATATTGTACCACTAAGTTACTGATAAGAAGAGAAACATAATTTGAGGCTCTAAATCCCTATTTTCCAGAGGTGCCAAGGGCCAGTTTTGAAGATGTGTGTCCAACTGATGGTTTGTGTTTCTGTGATGTTTTCTCTCAGGTGTGAGGGCATCCCAGTGCTGGTGGGTGGGATGTCAGAGCCTTTCCTTCCAATGCACAATGTTCAGGATGCCTAATTTGGCTGTACAACCTCTAACTCTTAAACTGAACAGCTCTGAATTTGATACTTGACTTCTGAATATAACATTATGGAATCCCCCATCCCCTGTGGGTCCTTATTTCACATCTACTTTTTTTCGGTAGAAGTCTGTTCACTGTGCTTTTTTTGAGATCAAAATGCTGCTGTGTGAGAATAAGAAACCTATCTGGATAGGAAGGTTCATGTTTCAGTAACAAGAAATCTAATTCTGGCTTTTGAAGTACAATTCTCTTTGACAGGAATGCAGATTTATATCTGAGGTAAAAATGTTAGAAACTTGGTGAATTACTCCACATGATATTCACACCTTATGGAGAAGTTATGGGTTGCTAGGTTAAATGCCTTTGATGCATCCTGTGGCAGGGAGAGGTTTTTTCCCCAGTTTTTCAGCCTATACATCTCTAATCTCAGCTATAAGGTATAAAATGATGCTGAGCCACGGGCTTCCTAAGTGAATAATACATATCCATTGAGAAGATGGCCCTTGGCAACTCTTTTTCTCAGTTTAGCTTCCAAACCACTTACAAGATTTTTCTTGTAAACAATTCCCCTCCTAAATAATGGATTCTGGAGCAGTGATTGATTGTTCTGGCAAAGTTATGTTCATTGATTGCTAGGAAATGACTTTCCCACTCAGTTACTGCTCAAACAACAAAACAATAGCTGTAGTCACGGTATTTTACAGCAGTTTTCTAGATGGTTTACACAGATCTTAATGCCTGCCTATTCCTATCTACTTCACCCTCTCTGCTGAATTTGCTGCTGGTTTGGTAAGGCCATAGAAAAGATTGGTTAGAAGAGACAAGATGACAGCCATTTTTTAAAGTACTGCTTCTTGTGTCTGTTTTTTTCTCCTGTTGTGCTGGTTAATAACATTTTTGTCATCATATTTAGTGAGCCTGTCCTGGTTCTGGGCAGGACAGGGTTAGATTTTTACAGTAACTGGCAAGGGGACATGGCCAGACCCTGATGTTTTGATACCATCTCATCACTTGCCAGGGTTGTAAAGGTATCTTCTCTGGAGAAATCATGGGAGGCTGGGAGGTGAAGGATATTATTTCATTTCCATTTAAATGCTTTCTTTGTCTTATACCTTTTGTTATTAGTATTGCTGCTGTTACTGTTCCTTTTCTTATCTCATTGCTGTTTCTAGCAAGTTGTTCTTACCTCAACTGTAGTTTTCACCCTCATGTCTCAAATCTCAATCCCATCCCTGGAGTGGGAAGGGGGAAGGAAAGGAGGAGGGAGTGAGCAAGTGACATCTGGTTGGTGAGAGTCTTGGCAAGGGCACTGAACTGGGGAGTGCTACTCCTGAATCATGACAGAGCCTTAGAAAAAAGAAAAAACTCTGCATTCCTACTGACAGTAAATTCCACAAAGCTGAAAAGAGTGTAATAAAATGCAATAAGAAATGGGATGCTTTAAAATTTTTTCTCTGTGTTTTAGTATTACTTTCAGTATGCTTCTGCTTTAAGATAACTGCAATATTAATCTAGCAGAGTTTCTAAATTTTTAATATGACATCTGCAGTACTTAGTGGGTTGAACACCAAGATCAGAGCATGATTTGCTGTAATTTTTTTATGGTGACCTGAGCCACTCTGACATTCATATAAGAGCTACACACTATGTCTTTGGGAGAGGCTGAGCTTTGATTCTTGCAAAAAACATGTTTCAAGAACTGCTTTTGAACAGACCCTCTTCAACAGAGTGTAGGAAAGCCAAGACAGAATTTCATGGACCACCTTACTTGTGGTGTCACGAGGGCAGTACCCTAACAAACCTTGGTCTTTTATACTCTATGGGATGATAATGGCTGCTCCCACAGAGCAGTGGTGTAAATGTGATGTGGCTGTCATGGCATGTGTGACAAACCTCTCGCTACAGGCTTTTCTTGCTAGTAGCTGTTCATTGAGTGTCATCAGAACAGGGGCATCCTGGAGAAAAAACCTCATGTGCATAGCTGTGTGTGTCTTGCATGCATCTAGGGACTTTCCAAGAGAAGGCTATTGTCTCCATGATTAGGGCCAGAAAGTTTCTTTGAACAACACGGACCCAACCAGCTCTCAGTATGTGGTGATGAAGTTCTGATGTGGGCTGTTAAATCTTGGTAAAACAAACGAAAAACAAGATGACCAGAAACAGCATCTCCTTAGCAGCTCCAAGTGCCAGACAACTGTCCTGGAGTGCAGCAGAAAATGTGGCGAGAAAGGGTTGCCCACACACTATTTAATTTCCTGTGTTGTGAGACTCATGAACACTCAGCAGTGGGAAAAAGGACGTACTCACAACTTGGACAAGCATGTACTCACAATAGGAACAAAGGACAGACCTGCAGCTCCTGCTCTGGACAGGAGTTTGAAGAAGGTTCAGAGCTTAAATAGAAAATGAAAGGCTTACGTGAAGGACAAAGTTGCTGTCCGCTCATTCTGCCTGATGGCAGAAAGTTTTGAGGATGCTTTTCTGGATTACATTAGAGGCTAAAAAATAAATGTCTGGTCTTAACTCCACAGGTGAGTTAGGTATCCCATCAGTAAACATACTGACTTTAATGGGCTCACATTTTCTTTATCTGGTCAAGATGTTCTTCACAAGGAGTGTGAAATAATGAGATAGATGAGGAATGACTGTGTTTAATAGAAGCTTCCCTTTCAAAAGACAAAAGTATGGCCTGGTCAGTTTTTCTCCAAAATTAACAATGTTTCCTTTAAGTTTCTTTTTCTCAAACAATAATTAATCAATTGAGGAAGCAGATAATAGTTGTTGCCACTGCTCAGATTCATACCGTGTCTGTATACTGGTAGGATAACAAAGGAGGGCTAATTAAGGAGTACAGACCTGTTTCCATGTTCTTAATGATGAAAGAGGAGTCATAGTCTGAGTAATAATAGATGGTGTTTAAGATTTGTCTTGGCCAATACTTAACCATAAAACAATACATCTTCCGAAATTTTGTTATAGAAATAATTGCTAATATTTATCTTCAAAGAAGACAAATTACATAGGATAACAGAAAAAAAATTAGCTAGACTTTTATGCAGAAGTACCAAGTGTAAGACATTGGGGTTTTACTGGAGCTGGGAAGTGACTGCTGCTGCTCCTGGAAGATGCTGCCAGAGTGCTCTTCCAAGCCATGGTAATCTCCATGGAGGTAGTAAGGATATTTTTCTATCCTTGAAAGTCTGGCTAACCCAGAAAAACTATAATTTTTTTTTTAACTTATGCCTTAACATTGCCTTGTTTAATAAGAATATATTGAAAGAGAGAAGAAAAAAAAGTGTGTGTTTTACACCTCCCGCTAGGCCTGGGCTGCGTGAGTTATGTCTGTGATTTCACAAGATAAAAATGAGAGATGTAAAAAGTGAGATGAAGTGAGTGAAGTGTTGTCAATTTGCTTGCCATGCAAACCAGTCCAGCCACCCTAAGTTCTCTCCTTTTTAAGTTTTAAAAAATTATATGCAAAAAGATGACAATAAAAGGCTATCTATAACAGCCCAGGGAAAGCTGTTCCAATAAGTTGAGTATTCTTATATTAGGAAAAAATTATCATAATTCTAATCTGAAATAGTTTACTTTCCATTTTATCCTCTGGGGCATAATTATTCTGTTATATTGAAGAGTCAATGTCTTATTCCTACATACTTAAGAAAAAGAAAGTAGGGGATGGGAAATTATTCCTGGACTAGCAAATTCACATCTCCACAGTCTTTGGAAGCTGTATCATGGATGGAGAGCCCACAGAGCACATAAGGCATCCTGGTTACTGTAAATCAAAGAGGAAGGCAATGATCCTCCCTCAATGACATTCATGTGAAACAAATAAATAGAGTCTTCAAGATGAGCTAGATCCCGTGCTTTAGAAGAAATCCTAGAAAAACAATCTGCCAGACTTATTCAAGTAAACTTTCAGTCCTGACAGGTCTGATAGAGTGTTTAACCTTGGGACAAGACTTTCTGCTGAGACACAATCCCTTGTTCCTAGCTGTGATCCAACTCAGCATAACTAATTATGCTCCTTCTTCTGTTGCCTCAGAGGAAGGCAGCACCTCTCTTCCATTCCTGAAAATAATCTGTTGAGGCAAAAATAAATCTGTTATGTAAATGTGGTAAACCCAGATGCAATCAGTAGACAATAACAAAACTTTTTTCAATCACCCTTAGAAATTCCAGTAATTTAAAAATACAAACTTTCCCAGCCTCTGATTAAGGAAGTAATCTCTCTGGTATTTTTATCACTAAGTTAACCAGAGTGAGGTCCTGAATTAGTGTCTTTAAGACTGTTCTCAAACTTCTGTGATTCTTGAAGACCAGCTTCCCAGATGATCCAGGTACTTCCCTCTTACCACCTTCCCTTGTGATTTATAACTTCCTTATTTTCAGTTTAGTTTCAAACTTTGAAATTTTTGTCTTTGTATCAAAAAACGATCTGTGCAGGGCCCTGTAAAAATAACTTTCATAAAAGCTGAAGGTCATTCTTTACATGCAGACACTGTTTTAAAAGGAATGTTACTAGGAACATCATGTTTTTGTTTAAAAATTTTGCTCTGTTGTTACTAGTAAGACTTTCCAAGGAAAATAAAATAAAATAAAAATCTCTAGGGTTTTCTGGTTTTATTATTCTTCATGTTTTGGAAGTGCTCTGGATGCAGTTGATTTCCCATATTCCTATGTAGTCCATTAAGTTCTGTAAATGCTTCAGCACGTTCCTAACCTCACCCATGGGAAGTGGCCACATGGCAGTAAAGGCAACAATTCACATTAACAGAATGTAGTGCAGGATTTTAGTGGGTTGTTTTCCAAGGCACACATTGCAATGGACTAGGGAATATTTAAAATAAAGAAGTGCAATTATGCATCACAAAGCTAATCGTATCTGAGACATCATTTGAAAAAAATTAAGAGTCATTTTTGAGGGAAAATTTCAAAGGTGGTAAATTGTCCCATCTTTCAGTAGTCTATTTGGTTTTTGGTTATTATCTATTCTTTGGGTTTTTTTTCAGGTTTCTATGGGGTTCTATGGCTATCCTGTAGCTGCAGCTAAAGCAGGCTGGTAACCATTGCTAGCCCCAAAGCCAGTTAGCGTGCCAAAGCTGTCCTGGATGTCCTGAGGGACAGTGATTGCATCTGAGCTGCATGCTGGAAGAGTTGCCTGGTCATGGTACCCCTATAACCACACCTGGCTTTTCCCTGTGAGATTGTTAGTTCACCTAGACAAAAACCATGCTATGGACCTGCTAATTCAGCATGCCCAGGCCTGCATGTCATGTTTAGGCCTTTAATATAGATATTACTTGTGATTCTCTACCTTTACTTCAGCAGACATACCTCCTCCTGTCTCATTACACTAATCAGCAACCAGATCGTAAATTCTTAGCCTGTTAATTGAAAACGACAGGGATTTGTTCTGAGAGAAACATTCTTGAATCTATGACAAGGCATTGCTGCCAAGGGTAAAGAAGTGATTACAAATATATACTTGTTTCTTAGCAACCATTGAGAACTCCCCTTTCTAATTAATACTGTACCGTTCCTGGAAAGCCTTATTAGTTCACAGTACTGAAAGGTCAATTCATCTCCGTTAAAAATTGATGGTATGAATAATTTTTTGTGAAATTCTGGCCATGCCTCTTTTTAATCTTAAGGCAAGCAAGCAAGCTGTTTTGCTTTTTACTTATTTTTATAACGAGCTTGAAAATACTCAAACACAGGACATGCATGTGTTATTCATCTGTGAAAAGGAGTGACAAGTTTTCCTTCACTCTGTACCTCAGTTCCTACTAGCATGAAGGAGAAATAACTTACCCATGAAAGGTGTGAAGAAGGAGTTCCTCTCACTTTACCTGCACCAACCAACCACAAAAGCAGAAGCAAGAGGGAGCATAGGGTTCTCCAAATCTCCCCAGCTTACTGAAGTGTGAAGACATTTTGTTGTCATTACTGAAATGACCTTCTTGTGTATTAGACAGAGTGCCTGAGACAAAGCCAAAGCTATGGAAATTGGCTCAGTGGCTGCCGCATATCTATAAAGATATGACTGAAGGGCAGCAGTCTCATTAGTGTTGTGACACACTTATGTTGTTATCATAATACACATCTCTAGGGTTACAGCAGTTGTGCTGATAGATAGTTCTAAGTGTCCTGCTCCTGTGCTAATATGAAAAAGTCCAGTTTGGAAAGGAGGAGAGATTGTGAACAGACATTGGGTAGACCAAAATCAGAGTTTTTAACCTGACATAATTTTGGATTGGTATGGTACTGTTCAGACATGAGATGAATATTGTGTGAGGCTGCAAAATGGGACTGCAGCAGATGAGAGCAGAAAAGCCCACTGTTCTTCTGTCATCTGGCAAAGACTGCATTAGAGCTCCTTGTGTCTTAGAACTGTTGCATAGATGCAAGGATAAAGACACAGGATAAACACAGAGGTGAAACTAAGACACATTAGGTGTTTACAAACTGATCTGAAGTGTTTCCACTCACTCTCACTCTATATGATCAGAACTGATTACCAAAGAGGAGGAAAAAACTTTCTTACTATTGCTTTCAATCAGAGTCAGATCCTGAATTCTTTGAAAAATCTCATTTCCCTGCAGAAAATTACTGTAGTCTGAGTTATGACAGTGAGCAGCCTTTAACAGCACCTGGTGTAGTTTTGTGGCACTTCCATTCAGCTCCATCAGATGCTTTCCCTTCCTGGGAGTAAGGATAGGAATGTAAACCTCTACTCCAAACTGCGCTCCATGGTGCAGTAGCTCTTTTGGGGATGGCTGTTGGGGGACATTTAATAGAATTACAGAATTGCTGATGCAGTACTTCTTCAGATTTTCTTGTCCAAACCCTCTGCTCAAATTAGAGTCATACAGAGTTGTGTCTTGACAGATTCTGAGTATCTCCAAGGATGCAGACTCCACCATCTCTCTGGACAACTTTCACCAGGGCTTGCCCATTCTGACAGAATAAAGACTGGCTCATGGCCCATCCCTCAGCAGCAATCTGTGCATTCCCCTGATCTCCCACATCAAAGAGCCTTCTTCCAGGCACCAAAAAAAAAAAAAAAAAAAAAAAAAAAAAAAAAAAAAAAAAAAAAAAAAAAAAAAAAAAAGAAGAAGAAAAAAGAAAAGAAAGAAAGAAAAGAAAAAAAAGTCAAGAAAATAATCAAACTCTGAGATAATGGCCAAAGTTCTTGCTGTGTGCTCAGGGCTGCTCAAGGCACAGGACACCCAGCTGGGCTACACGGACTGAGCTGAGCTGAGGTAAATATGCACGTTGCCAACACATCAGTGTACTCTCAGCAGCACAGAGCTGCTCTGTGCCCCTGAAAACAAATGCTAGAAGACAAAGGGAATTGGTCTGTTGTAGCTAGGAGGCTGATTGGTAGTGAAATAGATACATAGGAGAAAAATGCCTATTTCCAATAAAATAAGGGGACTTGTGTGTATATATATATACATATATATATATTTATATATAATATTTTGTGTATTTGTATATGATTATTTATAGAAGAAAAACCTGTTTATACCTGAAGTTATGTAGGACTCTGTTTATCAGCCATTACTTGGGTGACCTGGAGGAGTTCTGTTTGTATCAAGGTGGAAATATTGGATCCACGGCTACTAAAATCAATGAGGGTGACAAAGGTGGTAAGTTATTGTCAGCTATGGGAAAATGAAAATTAGAATGTCAGTGGCTGTCTGGCTCAGGGAGCAAGGTGATAAACTACTCCATTCAAACATTGCAGATAAACTGATTTTCATCTGTGGTAAAGAGAAACAAAACAAATACTGTAGAAATATTAAAATTTAAGGGAACTTACTGTGTGATATTTCATCTAAATCTTCCTGAAGTATCTCATAGAATTGAAACCTAAATTGTGCTAATAAGATCCTGAGTAACTGATGAATTTTTTGATTAGGGATAGATAACTTCTTTTTTACTCAGCTTGAATAGCAGCAATTTATGCCCTAGGAGAAACAGGCTGTTTAAACTCAATTTCCACAGTATCTTCTCATTATATATATTTATATCAGTTTATCCATAAAATCTCTACACTCAGGAGTATTCCTAATGTTTGATTACAATCATGATGTATCTATATATACCTTATTGCTGTGGCTAGATAAACCTTGAGAATATCTAAAATTAAGTTAAGCACAAGGTACCAATACTTCTTAGTCCTGCAGAAGCATAAAGATAGAAAAACCCCTTAATTCTAGATATCTGAAACTCTAAATCTGTAATACTGCAAAGACAGGAGCAGAAGGAAACTGAGAGTAACTTGATATCATGGTGGCTATCAAGGGCAAGAATATATCATGATCTCTTGAAGAGTCATGGAGTAAATGGATTGTGTGTACAGTATTCTACAAACACTGTTGTGATCTGTTCTTTTTTTTTTTTTTTTCTCTTCACACATTTTCCATAATGAACAATAATTTGGAACTTAACAGTATTGAACTCCTGCAGCTAGCAGAGCAGTGGGAAGAATTAAGTAAGCAATAACAGAGTGCTGAGTCCTGGGAAGTCTGTGGAGGACTCAAGAAAACCAAGCAAACCCCAAAAGGAACTGTGTATTAAAACCAGCAGTGAAAAGGAACATAAATACACCTCTCGCTCTTGCATGAATTACTTTTTCATTGTAAGGGGATATGGTGCTGCTTGTATCCCAATGTACAGCCAGAACGATATTAAAAAAGCCCAAGTCCTTTTTCCTCTATAGTGTTATATGAACACTCTAAAAAAGTTATGCTCCTTTCTGGATATCTCCTTTCTTTCTCCCTACATTATAGTCAAGTTCGGGGAGAGTAACTGAGCTAGTGAGGTAGTTAGGAAAAAATCCTGGTTTAAGTTACTTGCAACTGAAAGTGTTAATCCTACACTGGGTAAATATGATCTGACCTTCATCTATAAATTGGAGAAGTCCATGCAATATGATCTACAAACCCTGTGAAACAGCAGCAATTACCCACACCTCACGATGCCACACAGAAAGGCCTGTTCTGCCATACCCACAAGAAGTATTGTATGCAGCCAAAATGGGGCATGAACTTTTAGGAATTAGTAAGGAAAGAACAGAATGGATGGCTGTGTATGTTGTTATGTCTGTACTTAGGCCAAGGTGAGTTGAAATTTTAGCAATTCTATTTCCTCCCTCTTAAGAGGCTGTAGCAGAGCTGAGAAAGGTTTAGAAAAAGGTTACAGATGTTTAAAGGTAATTTTTTCTTCCATACTTTGAACAGACAAACAGGCAAGAGCTCTTTAAACACATAGATATGATGGAGGTCTGTATAATCATGAATGACATGGAAAACAATTTCATTATCACCACATCTAGAACAAAATTGTCTTTTATGAACTTATCCTGAACTATAGCTGTGAGTATACCTGCAGAACTGATGCTGTTTCAGTCCAGATTGGTGGCTGTAGTTCTTGATGGTCCTCAAAGCTCTCTGATGTGGGAAGCCAGAACTGAAGTGGGCTGTGTTTCATGTTTTTTCTCATCCATCCTTGAAGGTTTAGGTCTTTCTGCCCCACTCCCAAAACAAAAAGGGTGATATTCTCCTCTTGATATTTTGGCTTTAGGATCAGGTCTTGTAGTGGTTTTGCTTATTTTACAGGAATTCTAAGCCTATCAGATATCCTTCCTGCCCACTGCAAATCCTTAGTTCTCCTCTTGTGGATTTTAGTCCTTGCATGTGTTTTTTGTGCATCCCGTTGCTGAAGCCATATCTCAAGTCACCGTTAGTGTTTTGCAGTTATGGCTATCACTTAAATTTTAACTTGCCTTATAATACATTGCTATGTGACAATATGCCTTGTTGAGGATGGCGATGGTATTTTAGTGTGTTAGATACAGGTTTAAGGCAAACAAGCATTAACTACACCCATGTGCATCTGTCCTATGGCTGCAGGAGGCCTCTCCTTCAGCTTCCTGTTAACTGCAATAGCAAATTCATAACCAACAAAAGCATGCAATTTTTCTTATAACTTGTGAACCTCCTTGTCATGAGATTAGAGCTAAAACTGTCATCAAAAAGAGTAGGCTAATACATAAACCAGAAATTTATCAAAGAGTGTTGAACATAGAAACATGGCTTCTGGGATTTATTGCCAGGAATAGATACCTTAAAATACATGACACATCTGCCTGGAGTGGAAAGATGTGCCACAGGATCTGTGGAAGACCAGTGACCTCCTGAAGAAACAGCTGGTTGCCAAGAAAGATACACACAGGGATCTGAAATAGCAGCAGACACTTGTATTTAAGAACCCGAATACCATCCCAGTGTGCCTCAAAAAAATCTGAGAAATTGTTGAAGGCCATGTACCTGTCATTGTCAGAGAGATGAACTTTCAGTCTAAGTCAAGCCTACTATTTTTATGTAATGTCAGCCTTGACAGGGAATGAACAAACAAGATCTCTGGGGAATGGGTTGAGGTTAGTCTGAAGTGACATTAGCATCACAGCTATGTGTACTCCCAATTCAGGAAAAAATCAGTGGTAGGGGAAATGTGGGGAAGAAGATGGCAGAGGGAAAGATAGATGTGATTAGAAACTGAAATATATATGACTGTAATGTTGCAGATCGTGGGGATCCGCTGCAAATCAGAAATGGGAAGGCTGAGACAGTCAGCCACAGCTCAGCCCCTGGTCCTGGGCAGCAGGATGGCTGAGTTCAGCTTTGCCCAAGGAACACTGTCACAACATGTCCCTTGCCACTGCATCTCAGAAAAAGGAGCTGTGCAGTGTAAAAGGTGCTAGTCTTGTGGAGGGGGAACAGTCCAGGTGAAGAGAAAATGGGCTCTGGATGGATCTTACAACAGTTTAAATGCAGTCTGTTCACCTTCAAACTACACCAGTGAATGGAATCAGGAACTTTTCCATTTTGCTTATGTAATTAGTGTTTGACTGTCTACAGGAAATGAATTAGGCATGAGTATGAAAATCTCTCTTGGTAGAAGTGATGCCCAGATGAACAATGGCTCTGCCATTCCCTTTGGATCTTGTCTGACTTTTGTTGATGTCAGAGGTAGCACCACTGTGACCACTGGAAGGACTAGGATTGTAATTTAATTGCTCTAATCCAAAATAATATTGAACTATCATCACATAAATTATACTGTAATTGAAGCACCTGTTCTTAAAATAAGATTCTTTTCTGTGTGAGAACAAAGCAGCTAAAAATATGATGCTGATATGATTGAAGAAGGTCTCATGTCCACACAATTAGCAATGATACATATCTTAAGGTCTGTGGCCAAGAGAACTAATGGCATATCCTTATCCTATCTCAAGGAAAGACAGTGCTTTCAGAAAACAGAAGTTGGACTCTTTCATCTTGGAGGTCTTTCCCAAATTTGACAGATCTATGATTCTATAAACTATGTTTCCAAAAAGTCTTTGTTTTCAAATAAAATTACACCATCCTTTAAGGCAAATTAGTGCAAACTTTTGGGAACTCTGTACTTGCTTTGACTACAAGCTTTGAGGTGAATTTGTTGGAAAAGGAAACAAGTACTTGTTCAACTGTTCAGAGAGGGAGACTGAAACAGAATGAATCTCACTCTGTGCATGACCTGACTTGTTCACTGACATATCTTGAGTTAGTAGATTAAAGCATCTGTTTGTCTGACCTGGCAGTGATATTTAATACTCACAATATGCCTTGAGGTCCAAACCAACTTTGCCTTGTCATTCCAGATGTTTAATTCTGATTCAAAGTGCTGTTACTTAATATTTTTAATAGACCCTGATCAGCAAGGCAGCCAAGAGGTTTTATACAAAGGGTTGGTGGGATAGCTGGCCATGTAGTTGTAGAAGACAACACCTCTAGTTGATACATGTCTGGTGATGGAGGCTATCACGCCAAAGGCTGTGTGATTCACAAATTAACTTCTCTAATATTTCAGAGCCCCTAAAAGAAAGTTTTCTCTTGACCTTTAACAAAACCATTCAGTAACCTAAACCATGCAGTTACTCAGGAGGCACAAAACTGTCTATTCCACTTGATTAGAATATGAAAACAAGTTTATTTACAGAGCAGTACATCTTGACTATTTTAGAATTAGGTGTTTTTTTTTTTTTTTCCAGAAGAATCCAGGCAAATTTCAGCTTCCTCTTTGAGATGCATGAAATCATGCAAATCTAATTAGCTATTCACATCCTGAATCAGCTGATATTAGTATGACTGAATATTAGGAGAAAAAATAGACTGAAATTACAGCAATGAAGACACAATATAATGAAGATGAGAATCAGATTCATTGTTCATTGTTGTCATATATGAGTTTCTTACTTTGGAGAAAGAATCATCGCCAGATGCTAAGCATAAAATTGTGACATAATGCAATTACTCATACTTCATCTCTATCTAGTCAGTAGCTTTTCCCACAGGCTCCCAGGAATTGAGATGGAAAAGAATATGTATGCTAAACTGTCCACTCAGCAATGTGAGTGTCTCTCTCGTGAACTATTAATAACTGCTTTATCTATTGCACTGTGTTGTTCTAATTTCATGGGCCTTGATGGATGAGAAATTAGAAGGTGTGTGAGCAATTCACATATGTTCTGCTGTGGTCTGTCTTGGGACTATCAGGATAAACATGTTTAATGGTCTAATTGGGAAATCTCTACCCAATATGGCCCTACATATGAATTTTGTAATTTATTACAAACCATGTGAGTGTTTTGTGATCCTGCTCCTCTCATTACATCATTTGTTAGTGACTCATTCATATAGACAACTATATGCAAAATGATGTCAGAAAATGCATGAATCTCCACAACTCAGTATGGGAGATGGCCTAAGCAGATTGCATCCTGCTCCTGCAATTCCTGAGGACCGTCTCAAGCAGTTGTGCCCATTCCATTTTACAGCCTTAATAGGTTGAGATAGAATAAAAATACCTTTGAAACAGAAATTTTTGTAGGATACTTTTCTCACTGAGTAAAAGAATTTAAACAGTTTCCATGGCAGCACGTGGATTTCAAGGCAGGTCTCTATAATCCCAGTGAAAAGGATATAAACTTGTACTGGAAACTGAGACTTCATATGATGAACATTGTAAGCACTTCTTTCAAAGACTAGAGTTTTCTATTCTAAAAATAATTTCAAAAGTGTTTTCTGTCTCCTGCTAAGCTTTTTCCTTAAATGCCAAATGGTGAAAGATTCCTGTACCAGTGGCTAATTTCATTCAAATGACTGCAAACGAGGGAAAGGAAAAGAAGTCCTTTCTTGAAAAAAATAGAGCATTTTTGAGTGTGATAGCAAAAGGGAAGGGAAATCCTTCTGACTGAAGAGAAGGATTTTTTTTTATCCTTCCAGAAAACAAGTAGCAAAAGCATCATTGCTGTAACAGAAATACTTTTTCTCTGACAGCAGCTACACGTTTTTTCTACAAGGTTCACCTTGGGTTAAGCCAGTGCTGACTGAACTCGCACCACAAAATAAGTGGACACTGTCACATGGGCTTGTTCGAGGGAGAATCTGGCTGAGAGGGAGAATCAGCAAGAGCTGCTGCTCATCTGGAGAATAAGGATAGCTCAAAAGCTGTAGTGACCTGAGACTGGACTGAGTGTGGAAGAGTAAACTGAAGAACCAAGAGAAGGGAAAGGAAGAAATCTGGACTTTTCAGGTTATATACTCTCATATGAGTGAAGTGGGGGTCAAGGGACTGGCATGTCCTGGTTGGGGTGAAACTTCACAAGGCAAGAGGTCTGGAGTGCAGGTCTAGAGAGCAACCCTCCTGAGGAGGAGCTTTGGCTTCCTCTGCCCTGCCTTGTGCACACAGATCGAGATTTTAGGAGGGCTGAAGTTTTTTAATGGTTTTTTACCCGTTCGGTAATTTCTGACAATTTTTTCTTTTTTCTTTTTAAAATCTCATGTTTAGGTCATTCTTACTCTTCCTGGGTTTTGAAAATTACTTGCCCAATATAATTTTCTTCATTTATGTAAATCCTGATGTACTGCACTGTTTTGAAGGAAACTGGTTTACTCCCTGACCTGAGTTCTGACCTCATTTACACTGATCAGGTGAAATTGTTACCATTCTAAGAATACATTCAGAAATATGGGGCTTACATGAAAAACTTTACATAAAAAAATTAATGTCTTCTATCCATTTTGGTATTATGGTTCATACTCTGTTACCAAAAGCATTACCTGGTCCAAGGTAAGCTTCAAGAATAATTGATATCCAGTAAAAATATAGTGTGTCTGGACCAAAAAACCCAAATCATTTTCTATTTTGTTTAAAGGGAGGAATAAAGTTCTCATGAAAAAAACTATGAGAGAGATTAACAATTTATTAGACAAATCCACATAGGTGACTTTGAATCTTTGAATTATCCTACATTTAAAATTTAGGATTAGAAATATAAACTCCCTAATTTACCCTTCTAGAATCTGTTGTTTTACTCTGAGTTCAGGGTGTAAACAATGCCTGACAGAAGCATCAAATTTGCTTCAGTATAAAATGCAAAATCTGGGAGAGGTTTTTTTTTTGTTTGTTTTATGTGTTTTATTTCTTGTTATTATAAACCAACAAGGTGCAAACAGGCCCTATTGAAAGGCTATAGAAAATCAAAGTAAAGTTGCATAAGTATTTTGCTTTAGGAATAAACATGGTGTGATTTTTCTCAGCAGCCTTGTTTAGCACACAAATGTAAATGAATTAAGCCACAGATTAATTACACTTTATTTCTATAACCTATGAAAGGTTTCACTTGCCAAAATGTATCCAGTGTGTTTTTATGCAGATTTTAAACAAAAGACATATCATGACATCCTCAAAGTGAATCTGTTACTCTTAAACCATTATTGCACATAATTCAGTTCTTCATGACTTACTTTTTAAATCAGCAGGGTAATAAAAAAGCTTTATGGTAGTTATTTGCCAAACTTATTGATAGTGGTGCCTCAACAGGGATCCTACAGTGTCTTTTAGTTTTCATTATGTGGGTAAGGGAGCAGTAAAATTGCATCTGGAAACTATTTAACTTCATATTTTAACAGAGGGACATAGGAAATGGAGGAGACATGGCAGTAAAGGAAGAAACCCAGAAGTAGTAAAAAGGAAAACCAGAAATCACTGCAGTTTGCATATTTTGCCTTTCAAATCAGCTTTTATTTAAAACAATGAAAATTTTGGAGTGCGTGTCAAATTTTGTAAAGATCAGTGGATTGATTCCCTTGGAATTATATGTCCTCAAAAGTCATTGTGAAAATGCATAGAAAGGGCAAAGGCTGGTTCTCTTCCCAGGAGACTGGACTTATCCAGCCAATTCTAAAGCCTATACAGATCCTCATCCATGGTCTCGCAAAAATCAGAGTGGAAAGTTAGTAACACACACCTTCTCCTCATATCATGAACTGGGGTGAAAAGCCAGAAGACTGAAAGATATGTCTGAATCAGCCAGATGGGAGAAGCCTCCTCATTACTGCTGTGCTTCAGTGCAGGAAGAATTGAGTGCATTGCCTTTGAAAACAGACTGGAGAGGAAGATAACAGACTTCTTTCTCTCTGCTTCTGCTCTTTATTTTTCCCCTGAAGAAAATGATCCTAGGAAATCTCAAGCAGCTTTCAAACTGTATGGCTGTCAGGGGCAACATCTGCTAACATGGTTTTGTACTCATGCCCTTGACATGAGGAAATCTGCAATAAACATGCATTTTTGCAGGTGTAAGTTTTGTGTGGTTCACCCATTGTGTGAATGTGTTCAGCTGAATCATAGCTAAGGATGATTAAAAAGACACACCCAGTGTTTTAGCCATGTAGTTGGAATTAGATCTACAACTAAAAGGATGTCGAATGTCAAATATGCAAGGGAAGATATGAAGTGAGAAGATAACTTTGAGAAAGTTGTTCAAAGGAATTGAATCATATGGTTTAGTTTTTTTAGCAGTAAAGGCACTCTGCGTTTGGCTCAGTGGAGGTTAAAGCTGTATGTCTTTTCTTCTGTGGTTCATATGGGTCTATGAGGTTTACTGGAAATTCTAGCCAAGAGCTGGAATAAACTATGACGAGGCAATGAAAGGAAAAGCTCCTCTTATTCCAGTGAAATAACTATGCATCATAGATAACTTGGGACCTCTGTTTCTTATTCACATCTGCTGTAGTTATATTCTGTACTTCACAAATCTTTCAGGGGAAAGAATGACAAAATCAAGTGCCTCCCCCCTCCTTTTTTTTTTCTTAAGGGGAAGACTGTAACATGAAATTCCCAATCAATTTTTTGGAAATCAGCATAGGCTAGGTGGATTCTCAAAGGAGGGGACACAGAGACTGAACGCAGATGTAAACACAGAATAAATCAAAATAAATTAAACAATGCAGCAGTCATAGAAACTTGGGAAGTGTTTGGTCACTATATTTTTCCAAAAGAAAGTATTTACAAAAAGACTCCTTAGCAACAGCAAGACGATACTGAAAAGTAGGGATAGCTTTTAGAACCATCAACTACATGTATGGCATCTAATATGTCATATCAAGGATGCAATCTGGATATTTATCCAGAGAAGATTCTTCTTTTCCCTTTGAATTTTCCTACAGCATTTTTGTTGCAATGCAAAGAGAAAGCAGCTGATGTGTTCCTTCCCAAAAAGGAGAAGTGAATGGAGATGGAGTCTACTTTTAGACTATATATACTTTGCCAACTATTTCAATGTGTAAGGAAGAAATTTGCTCCACAAAAATAACCAGAAAAATTAATGTAATGACAAGAAAGGGAGAAAACTGTGGCCTTAGGTCAGAATGAATTGTGACAGAGTAACTCTAGAGAAATCTTTCTGCCTGATCTTCTCTGCCTTGACTCCTTGTCCTGAATATTCTTTAGTTCTGCTGGTGATATTGTAGTAGTGCACTTGTTGAGCTCAAAGAGCTGAAAACAGATCTGCAGCAATGTGGAACCACAGAATCATACAGTAGTTTGGGTTGGAAGGGACCTTTAAAGACCATGTGGCTCAACTCCCCTGCCAGGAGCAGAGACATCTTCAACTAGAACAGTTTACTCAAGACTCAGTCCAACTTGACCTTGAATGTTTTCAGGGGTGAGACATCCAGCAGTCTCTGGGCAATGTGTGCTGGCCTTATTACAAAAGTCTCTAAGGGGCAAGAGGAAAAAGTCTATTGGGACTTTACAGCATCACTAAAGAAGGGTCAGATGGAGTAATCTTTCCTCAGTGCTCCCAGAAGAGCTGAGTCTGGCTGTGCTGGGGTCATGCAGCTGTAACAGCTTCCACCCCTGTGCTGCTGGAAGTTGCTCACAGAATGCTCACAGAATGCTCACAGAAGTTTTGGATAGATTTGGTTTGTTTTAGTCAGAAAGTCTCTTATAGCTCAGAGAGTGAATTGCAGTTCTTACCTGTATCTTGCTGAATCCTAGGTCTGAATTTCCTGTGTTTGGGTCCTTTTACTGTCATAAGATGTCCTGAATCATGCATGACTGACCTGGCTTTCTGCTCCAGAGCTGAAGAACTCTTCTCCACATTAGCAAAGGTATTTCACTGCCCCCTTTTCTTGCTGATCCATGCATGTTACCTCTCCCGTGTCAGAACATGGGGAGCAAGGAAATTCACACCATTATCTTCCTAGTGAATCCACATCTACATCTTAGCTGACTGCAGGATTTAGAGCAGCTTTTCTATGTGTATGAGTTGTTTATATTTCATAGGGTGTAGTTAGTATCACAGTCCAGTGTTTGTAACAACTTGGCTTCAAGAAACTGCATGCTCATTAACGCAATTGCCATACTGGGAGAAATTCTGCACAGCCCATTTCATACTGATGGGTTTCTCGATCTCATTTGGTATTAACCACCATCACTTTCTCTCCTCAACAGCTTTTCTCAGTCTTTGTATTCCCTGATGCCCCAAATCTGTTAGCTATACTCAGCACTTTAGTGCTGATCTGGAGATGCAAACTCCACTGGAAAAATTGGTTTGGGGTGACATGGGTAATTATGCTAGCAAGCTAGAACAATTTTTAAAATAATTGTGCTATTCTGATGTTTAGTTATTCATGTTCCTGATTTTACAGGTGTTCTGAGAAGAACTTGCTATTCATTTTTGCTTCTGTGTATGCTGTGGATGAGTTCCAGGTATATTCTTGTAAAAATATAGTATTGTCAGGCTATTTAGGATGATGCATGAAATTACCAAACAACCAGTGAGAAACTAACTGAACTTAAAAATATAAAAGCTTTTTGCAGTAAGCATTAAATTTTCAAGCAAATTCTTCTGAGCTTCCCCTCAGACATGTCAGGTTTGGGTAGGATATCTTCATGACCCTGTCAGAGTCTCACTCTTGCAATCTTTTCAATCACTCGTGTGCATGCTTGGAAATAGCTTGGCAAAGTTTAAACTGCTAGGAAGCTGCGATTGCTGACTACCTACGTCTCCCATCTTTAGCTAGTTTTTGTGGCTTGTGTGGTGGTTAGATTGTAAGTAGACTAAAAATATGTAATTCTAACAGAATTTTCATTTTGCTATTCAAGCAATCAAGTTTTCCACTTGGGAATAAAATTACATATAAAAACAAAAATTGAATTTAAAAAAAGGTTTTTAAATTGAAAACATCACAATTATTCATCTAAAAATGAAGAAACAAATAATTTTCATTTTTTTCAGGTATCTTTTTACACCTGAAATCACTTATCGAATGTGAGCAAAGGTTCATTCTCCTTGGAAAAATTATTCCTAAACCAATAAACTATTCCTGTGTTTTTCTTTTGGTGATCCTACACTCAGTTATGAGGATGAGGCAAGAAACCTGTCTCTGTTCTTTGTTTAATCAGCCACACCACCATCCTACACTGTCATTTGGCCTCTGAGGAATTATAGTGACATAAGGGCTGCTGATTCAACTTTTGAATTGTTTGTCTCATTTGAGGACAAAGCTGGGCATCAGGACAGAGGAGCCTAAATACAGGAGGGTGCAATGTATATCGTGAGGAATCCATCAGAGGGTGGTGAGGCACTGGCACAGATTGCCCAGAGAAGTTTTGGATGTCCCATCCCTGGCTGGGCAGGCTGGATGGGGCTCTGAGCAACCTGGGCTGGTGAAGGGTATCCCCGCCCTTGGCAGGGGTGTTGGAATGAGATTATCTTTAAGGTCCCTTCAAACCCAAACCCTTCCAGGCTTCTATAATCCTACAATTCTGTGATTCTAGGATCTTCTGCTGGAAAATAAGGTGATCAATCTCTTTCACTGGCATTAGGGGCTGGCAAGCATTGCCATCAGTCCCTGTGCCATCTGCAGACTGACTTTCTTCTATTCGTGATCTTTTGTAAATGCAAATCTCGTGCAATTGTTTCTGATTTGGGACTGAATTATTGAAATGTGTTCACTGGGAGAGGGACATTCAGTAAATAAGAAGCAGATGATGAGTTTTGGGTATAAACTTTACAGAAGATGCATGCTAATGTTTATAAAACATTCAGGAGCTGAGAGCATTTCCTCTACCATCTAGAAGATGTGTAAATACTGCATACACTTGAGAATGCATTTTCTTATAGTTTTTACTTTTTCCTTGAAATCAGTTCTGTTATGCTGAATATAAAGCATCAAATACATTTTGAAAGTGAAAATATTTGTTTCAGTTAATGGAAATCATTTGCAGAGGCTGTTTTTTCCTGTTAAAAGTGGGCTGCTATTTCCTGTGAAAAGTGGGATGCCTTTTATGATTTGAAGGTTGTATTAGATTTTTAATTATATGTTGCTGTATAGCACTACTTAAATAGAACTTGAAAAATAATTCTTGTGTAAAGAATAAGTGAAGTTTAATGCATGGTTTCCATTTAATTAGACATTTTCTACTTTAATAGTTTAATTCCCTGCCCAAATTTCATTTCCATAATCAAGCCATGCCTAGACTGTTGACATACCATTACTTCATCAAATATTCACTACAATCTTTGCTTTCCAAAATTCTCATTACTCTAAAATTAATTGAGAATATTTGAATAATGCTGAAAGACAGTGAAGTTGACAAAGTCATTGAGTAAAGTTCAACTGTTGAAACAGCCCTGGTACTGTGAGTTTTACAAACAATGACAGGAAATGTTAAAAATATAGCAAGTACAGTGAAAAAAATGTATTATTGTTTGCCCTGTAAATGCTTCACTTCTCTCTTTGTTACTGAAATACATTATGTGAAAGGTCCTTCCATTAAAGTTCTTATCAAATGTGTAAGCCAAACATTACTGAAAGTTTGAAACATGCCATCAGTGAAGAGAAAGGTTTTTAACCATAATGTTTATGAAGTCTCTCTGCAGATTAATTTCCAATTTTATGTAAATTAGTTCTGGACAAAGGAGCAATTTGGAGCAGGAATAAGAAATTTCACTTGAGTATCCTTCTAGTAGAGCTAGTTCTAGTCTACTGCTCTATGCAGTTGAACTACATCAACAGTTTTCTCTTTCTGGATTCTTGTGTTGTGACTGGAAATGTAGGCAGGGAAAACAGACAGAGTGTTGCTCACCACTCTTAAATGATCATGAAAGGACATGGAAATATGTTTTTACTTAGAAACAGGCAGATGGGCTTTCTGCAAAACTGCCCTAAACTGTAGCCAGATGTATAAAAGGTGGAGGGGGGGATGGCACTCCCCCCTCAAAAATACTCTAAGATCACCAGTAGAGAAAGAAACATGAAAATTGCAGCTTTATCAGAATTAAGAACCATCTGCAACCTGGATTATGGTCTTAATCTCCTCATTCCTTGATCAGACACTTAGCTGGTTCAGAAATCTCTTTTAATGTTTTCACGTTTGGGTCATGGCCAAACAGTGCTCATGGACCCATTTTTTACCTTGAAAAATGACCATGAAGCTCTTATAAGACAAGTTATAGCAAAGAGACCAATTTAAATCTGCGAGAAAATGGAAGTGTTTAGTTCACTAATATGTTGAGGCACTTAAAGGTTGCTATTTTACTGTCACTGGAGTTTTTCCCTACAGCAATCTCCTACTCATGCAGTCAGAATCAATTTTATTTCATATTAGGATAATAGAGGGAGAAAAGGTACACTTCAGGCTAGAGGTGTGTTTTGGAGAAACTGTGAAAAGTATTACTGTCTGAAATATAAACCATCCATCTGGTGAACTTCTCTAGTAGCCTTTAAAGGAAAGGAGACAGCATATTTAGGCCAAAAATCTAATTTTTCCATCCCTTCCTTTCCATTTTATTTTTAATTCTGTTTCCAGTCTTCATAATAATCTGCTCCCTGTCCACTGTACAAAAGAAAATTCTTTGACATGAGATTTTGTCACTCCATCTTTTTGTCTTTCACAGGCTTTGCTAAAATCATGACATGCTGAGGAAGGATTCTCAGCAACTAAGTAGTCAGTACCAACACCCACTATATAAATACTCATATATATCTGTTTGTGTATACACAAATATACTAAGTAGCAGCCATAAAATAAACGAAATACATTCAAAATGAAAGTAGAAAATATACCACAGAGCTCAAGATTGTCTGGAACTATGAAGCATTAGGTGTTGATCACAACTTTTATCTCAAAATTCCTTAATGTTTTTAGACAGAGACCACATCTTAGGCTTCAGCTGTACAGCACCAAACATTGTCAGGGCTCTGTGAGACTTATTTCTGGAAAAGTCCTTAGACAACTGATTGCATTGAAAATTGTCTCTGCTTCTACAGAGTGACCACTCCAAGAATGGGGTTTGTCAGGTACTTATTCTTCCTGTGATGTAACATTTGCAAAATATTCCTTGGGACAGTGCTGCCTTTGAGTGAGTGACACTGTCACATTCCCACTGACAAATTTATAGAGAGACATGAATGATAAGGAACAAAAGTGTTTCTCTTAAGCCTGAAAATAGATAAAATGAACTCTTGTATCCGTGGGAAGGTTATATAACCTTCCTTTACAGATTCTATGTTAAGCCATGTTTTTTCCCTCTATACACAAAAGTATCTCACAAAAACCAAGTATGTGGTGAAACACCCACAATATTCCTAATTATTTTCTCATCCTCAATATCTGACAGAAGTGAAATGATTTCTTTCAGGGGCTCAGGAGTACTCTGGGCTCCCAGAGAGGACGTGGTGTGCCAGCTCCAAAGCAAGAGACTGCAGCTGCTCTCCTGCTAAGACCTACTGGTAAGCACATGTCTGGTGGGATGTGAAGCTCCATGCCACCTACACTAATAACAGGTCAATTGTTTGTCTGTAAAATTCCTTTGGATACTGAGGAATTCACTCTTGCTGCTTTCTGAGTGTTTTCAGAAGACAAGACTAATAATGCAATGTACAATGTAAAGGAGTGGATTGCCAGGAGAGAGCTTGGTGCATTTCTATGTGATAAAGGACTGCATTTCTCCTTCAGCAGCAGTTCAAAGAGAATCTGATTTCTTTTGCACTAGTAGAGGTCCTAGGCATAGCTGCACAATTGCAGCTTTCTGATGCACTTTGGAATTTGAAAATCTCTGGTTCTTGTAGGTCACAGACAGGGTTGAAGTGGAGGTACTGGGTAGGAGAATAAGAACAGGAAATAAGTGAAGAACAGCAATCTCAGTGAGATGTTTTGAGCAGCAATATACAAAGGTAGGAGACTGACTGATACGTATCTTCCAAATTTTGGCATTGCACTTGTCTAATACCTTCCTCTGCAGAGCTAGTGTAAAAAAAAGCTTGCACAGCTGTCATTCAACAAGCTGAACTTTGTCTCACTAGAAAGCCCTTCATCATGTTCTTTGGACCTTAAACTTACCAGCAGTTGGAAGAATACCTGGCTGATTCTTCACTACAAAATTTGTTTGTAGGCTAATTACTGCAAAAATCTGTCTTATGAGTTAAGATTTTAAATATCTCTATGCCAATCATTGACTTATAATTTACATTAGTTACTGATGACAACTAAACAGTTTTAATATACATTCCAGATTAGGAATCTAGGCAGAATCTGTCTTATGCTTCAACTCACACAGGCATGCTGAGAAGAAATGGGTATATTAATTCCAATCCTACTGTTACCTAGTGCAAAGTGTTTTTCACTTTACTGAGCCCTAATATGTTGGATATTACTGTTGAGAATATATCTCTACTCTGAAAGCAGACATACAGCTCTCCTTAGTGACAATTTGTAGAAAGGGGTAATTGGACACCATTCCTTCATTTTGCTTTAAAAGTAAAACAGGCATTGCAGAATGTGCCCCCTCAGGGCTACCTCAGAACCACCCTACTGATCAAAGAATTCTTGCATGGCTTGGGTTGGAAGGAATCTTTAAACGTCATCTAGTCCAACCCCTCTGCAGTGGGCATCTTCAGTTTGACCACCAGCGCTCTTTTACAACTTCTTCCTACCTCCCCACTCTACATAAGCATCTCTCTACAATAAATATTTGTGTTTTCAGTTCTGTGCTCTCAGAACTGTCTTCCTCTTGCTTCCTTTATTTCCTGCTTGCTTCTAAACCAAATAGCAGAAATTATTGAGATAAAAGGAATTGCATGTATCTGATAACTTTCTGCTATAACAAAGAAGCAGTAATTTCCACAAGGCTGATGTTAATACCATTTGATGCAGAAATGCTGGAACTGAGTCAGAGTTAATAGCAGCACAGTGATAGCCAGAGTGACTTGATAAATGACAGCTTTCTCTGATTATCTGTTCTCAGAAGAACTCTCTCTGCAACTCTCTCTGTTCCTTCTAACTTCTTCCCATCATGGGTGGGGAGGAAATGAAGTCTGTGACTTTATATGTAGTATATGTCTCCCTCCATCCCTGCCTCTACTTGCTTTGCTCCATCCTTCCACATAGCTAAATTATTTCAGCCCAAACCTCTCTTGCATGGTTTCTGCCAAAGGCAACTGATAGCAAAATTGAAAATCTGAAGGAAATGTTTTGAGATTAAAATAATTCCTGTGCTCCTGTGGCAGTGACTTGGAAGTAATGTGGTGCTGCCTTTTCTGACCCTCCCATGATGGATTCATTAGTCTTCCTGGAGGTGCCAGAAAATCAGCAAAATACTTCTCCTTTTTGGCTGTCCCCAGATAGTGTTTCTGAGTACAGTGTAGTCATATCTTTGATGGAAGATATGACTTGATTTTCAACAGCTTATTGCTGTTTCAGAGTATTTATTAATCTAAGAAAAAGACAGAGGTTACCTCAGGTCATATTGAAATTGGGTATGAAAAGCATCTTGAAGAACATACAGGCTCTTCCTTAACTGATTGAGATGTGACCTTCAGCCACGGGAGAAGCCACAATGTACTTTGTGTTGTGCAGAGCTCTTCTGGCAGATGTGCAAGGCTGCCAAGGGCTTCATTTAGAAGTGAAAGTGTAAGGCTCTGCGAGGAATGACGAGCTCTTCAGACCTCCCTGCATGGAGAAGCATCACTGGATATTTGTTCAGGCAGAGCTTGTGAAGAAATCCATACTGTCATACCAAGGATTTCATGGTCACTGTGCTGACATCTACACTGCTACTGAAAGGAGGATAAGAATCAGGAATAAGCAGTAATAGCTGTGGATATTTACAGGTCCAGGGTTTGTTTTCCCCATTCTACTCATTTGTCTAACAATATGGATATCACTTGTGAGAGCCAGTCCATGCCCAAAGTCCAACAGAGTGAGTAGGGAAGAAAGACATGGTGAGGTCCAGGAAGCAGGGGCAACAAGCTGAGTGAAGAGGGTGGCTGGAAACAGCCTCATAATGGCACAGGCTTGATTCACTCTGTCATTCCTTCTGGATGTGTTTAATGAACAACTCTAACAAACAGAGAGATAACAGAAGTGGAATCTGCAGAGAAAGTTCAAATGGAGGCTGAAAGGATGCTAGGACAGAGGCAGCAATGGTGTTTATATATCAGCCATCTCACTGGTCTGATGAAGGGAAGCTTCAGAGGCAAAGCTGAAGGAGCAAATCGGATGATTCTGCTCTTTTTTGTTTGTTTGGGTTTGGATTTTTTTAAAACTGTTTTTCACTTTGACCTTTAGGGGAAATTTTTCTCTATTTTCTTCCAAAATGAAGAAAGAGGAGAAGCTGTTCTGTTCTCCTGGATGTCTTCCCTTAGCCAGGGCAGTTTCCCAAGGGTTCTTGGCCTAGGGAAGCGCCAAGTAGCTAAGCAAGGACAGCTGGGAAAATCAGAGATAGGATGTTAAACTGCAGCTTTGCTTTCCTGAACAAATCTGCAGCCATCAAGGCAGCCTCATGTAGGGATTTAAAGTCCCTGCCTTTCCTCTTCTAAGAATGTTCTTTCTATTAACTGAGGTGGTGAGACATTTTGTTTTCTCTTCTAGATACACAGCCATGACAATTAATTACTGATCACAGTATTGGAGCCAATGTGGAATCTATTTGTATGATGATTTTACTATTCATTCCAGTCTCCCCATATGGAGGTCTGTTTTATTTTGCAATCTACATTGGGATAAATTATCTCTAAAAGTGTCCATTTTCCTTTATCAGCTATAACAGAGACTCTAGTGACTGGTTGAGAAGGATGGAGATATCAATATGAGTCTCAGATTAATCCTTTTTCTCCTTTTGCTGATTAATGAAATCCTTTTGCTGATTAATTCTCTAAGACCATAGCCCCCAAAAATTGGACTAAATAGTAATGAAACCCAACTTTTTTTTTCACAATCTCCAGCTTGCCTGACAATCTGTTAGAATATTCAAACCATGGGTACTTCCAGACTTCCTCTGAACCAGCAAATGTGAACTGAGAGCCTTAGATTGTGTGTTAAAAAGTAAATGTTTCATTTGATTTCATCTTTAGAGAAAACATACCTTGTCATCAGATGTGACATGTTCTTTGAAGCTATCACTTCAGTAATATTAATCTATCAATCTTTTTAAATGAGGCATGTATTGTAAAGAGAGGGATAACTCATTACATGAAAAGCTGCAGCTGGAAGACATGGACTAGCTTCTAATAAGTAGGTTTGTTCTTTTTATCCATGCATTATAAAAAATGTGCAAACATAGATGCTTCTATATCCACCACAACTATCGCCAGCCTTCTTTGGAGTGTCTTTTCAATTAATTCCATCCTAATTACTTTTAAGTTAGGAAACTTTATTCTAGCTAGTGTTTATCCCTGAGACAAATCTCTGTGAGGATTGGAATTATCTATGCCCATATGGTCAGAAAACAGTTGTTTGTGGTGTTTTGTTTTTCTTTTTTCAATTGGTTGACCATGCAGCTGTTCAAACCCACAGAATCCTTGATATAGCAAGTCAAGCTGTCATAAAATTATTAGTCTATACTGCTGTATTCATATTGATACAATTCATCATATGCTTAGTTTTAAACTGAGAGGCATGACCCTTGCATGACTCTTCATAACAGTTATTCTGGAATTAGAAAAGTAATTCTACTTTGGTTCCAGTATACACGTTACAATTTATGTCTTTAAAATGTTAATAGTATAATTAGATTTGTAGAGCCTTTCTGTCCTATTTCCCCTAATCGATAAAAACTAGTCTGACCTGTACAAGATACAAAAATGAGACAGCTAGAGCAACATCAAAGAATGTCATTAATTTTGATTCCCAAGGTTAGTTTTCTTAATACTGTCATTAAGACATGCTATTAAATTTTAACTTAACCAAATCATTATTATATTCATGGTTAGAGTTTTATGTTTTCTCTATGATAGGAATAAACTGAAGGGCTAGTTAAACCAATACACTGTTCTTTGGAATAAAATAATATGCATATATGTGTGTGTACTGCAAATGCAGATATAATTTCAAATATTTAGGCAGTGGAACATCTTGACAAGACCTGATGGATTTGCTATTCTTTTTTAAAGGAGGTTATTCAACTTAAGCACCGTCTTTTTCACTACGCTTTTATGGTTCATCCTAATGGAAATAATAACACTGAATAGCTGGATAGCAATTCACATATTCAAGGCACTGTGCAAACATTAAGTAATACAGTTACACAACATCTAAATAACTATAATACTGGCTGTCAAGGCAATGAAGAAGCAGACAAATGCAGAAGACTGCAGGCGGTTCTGGAAAAGATTCTGCGGCGAGGAGGGCGGGAGCAAGATCCCTCCCAGCGGAGCGGGGTTCGGCGTGCCAGTGCGCTCCAGGTTTGCATTGTTCTGTTTCAGCCACCTGCAACGCTGTGTTTAAAGTGTTAATTAGCAGGTAGCAGATGCTGGTCCCTTGCCAGTGCTGCCTTGGAAGTGTTTTTCTACAGTCCATCAAAATACAGTGATGCCAATTCCAGGTTTTCAGTGACTGGTTTCCAATTGAACATGTGGGCATAACTCTGGGATACTGACATTTTGAAAAGTTTTTTTCCTCTAGTCTTTTAGTCTTTCTTATTTTCTCCTCCTTGTTGGGATTTTTTTAAAACAAGCTGCTGACAAGAATGCAGAACCACCCCCCTGTTTTTGTTCTCAGGTGGTGGCACTCTGTCACTGTCAACTTTATGCTTTATGTCAAGAATATGCTGATGAATTTATTGGAATGCTTGAAGGATACAGTTGGAGACATTCAATTCTTTGCAGCCTTCTGTTAATTTCTTGGTTTAGAAATCAGTGCTGTTGAGGTCTATTAAACAGTAGCAGATTTTGCAAAAGCCCTCTGCTTCTTAAGGACCCCAGCTCTAGGCACATTGCCGACAGTGACAAACGGACCTTTTTGTTCATTATACCCTGAATGGATGAGAAAATAATCTATTTTCCTGCAATCAGACTGTACCTGACTCCTCTTTGCCATGTCTGATGTATTATACTTCAATAATAAACAACCTAGAGGTCATAAAAGCACTGAATGCTCTTTCAGTTTAATTCTAAGCTGAGAAGAATGGGTCCAGACTTTTGTCCTTAAAAGAGAAGGGAGAACTTTTTTTTTTCAGTGTTAATTTCCATACTTTAAAATACAACTTCCTCTTTTATTTATGAGCTTTCATTGTAAATGTTCAAAAGTGGTGTATGAAAATGATTGTGCACACTGTTTATGAGTAAATGCCTTCACACAGGTTTGAAATAAAGCAGCAGTTGCTGGGAGATGTGCAAGCCTTTAGCTGTGAATAGAGTTCTTCAGAGCAATTCAGAGCATGTCCAACTCATAACCCTTGCTTGTGAAAAGTAATATATCTTTAAAGATTGCATTCATAATTGTTCTGTTTTTACCCTTTATTTTAAAAAAAGGCATCTGAGAACAGGCCAGCACTCCTAGTGCACTGTGATATTGTTTTTCTAATTTGTAAATATCTACTAGCAAAAATTTCTAGCAACTTGTTAGTTTCTATTACTTCTCCCTGAAAGGTTTTCCTTCTCATTGCAGAACTGAAGAGTTGATGTTTTGAATGCGATGTTAAATTATATTTATGTGTGCAATTGTAGGATGGCAACAGGAAACACAAAAAATTGAACTTAAACTTTCTTTCTCAATATTGAACTGCCTGTGTCTTGAGAGTAATTCTGTCAGACTCCAGTGATCTGTAGCGTTTTGTGAAGCCTTTTTGTGAAGCCTTTTTGTGAAGCCTTTTTGTGAAGCTGATAGTCAATATTTTTTTTAACCCTTGATGACTTTACTGGGTTTCCAAAAGCTCAGCCCCTGTCTTGATGCCTTGCGACGCTGTCACCACCATTTGGCTCTGCAAAGTCACATCCGTGTCCGCACACAATGTGCCTCTTCTGAAATCGGTAATGATGAAGCATTTCTAGGTTTGTCGTTAGAAACCAGCAGATGTCGCAATTTCCCCAAAAAGAGCAGATTTCTCTCCAGTCTTATGAAACTGCAGCAACTTCTTGGGTATTTTTTTGCAGTATTCCACAAAACAATAATTCTGTGTGAGGTAAGTTATTGTTGAGCAACATGCTCCAACCATCAGCTCCTTCATGTACTCTCGCTTTTAAGTTGAATACATTGATATGAAAATATCCCAATTTTACTTGCTGAAACAAAGGGGAGGTGTTGCTGTGATGCTGAACACCCTAGGACTGTGTCACTGTCTCAGGTTGGTCATTGCACAGAGGCATTTCCTGAATTTCATTGCCACAGAATCTGTTCAGTCATGTTTGATGTGTGAGCTCTCCTTTTGGTGCTGCTCAGATGTCTGTCCAAAATGGTTAAATGGATTCCAGTTAATGAGATGCTGCACTAAGGGAATTAAGTAAATACTTTTGTAATGAAAGCATAACTAATGGACTATGTCTACTAGTTAAATAAACTAAAATTTGTCTTATCTAACTTTAGCTACTTAACAATTGGATGATTTGTCTGAAGAACTCTTGTGCCTCCTTCTGCAGTTAAGGGAGAAAAACAAATGTGTTTGAAGGCCATGTCATTTCTCCCTAAGACTAGAGCTGGAAAAATGTTCTATGGAAATACCTGTATCTCTCTGTTAAGCGTAGAAGGAATTTAAACTGCCGTTTCAACCTTGATGATTACTTTGAAGATGGTTAGAATTAGGTGTTGTTAATAGGAACACTGAGTAAAGCCTATTATGCCTTACTTTTTTGGTTGCAGCCTGTTTTTAAAAACAATCAGTCAGACAGTGGTGTTCTTGATCTCCATCAGCAGTAGCTAAAGAGACAATATTCATCCTATTGCAGCTATGCAAGTACTTGTGGCTCTGTTGGAATAGTACCTAAGCTCCTGCTTAAGCAAAGAGCTCATCCAAATTGAATCCTCATCCATATGCATCCCTAGACTTGCACTAAATAAAATAAAAAAAGCCCAGGTGAGAGGAAATTTAGCTTAAAAAAATTAGTAACTGTTGATTTTTCAGTTTTTGAGATTAGTTTTACCAGGAAGAGAGTGAGATGCATTTGACATTAGCAGTCCCAGATTCAGGCACACAGACTGAGCTGGCTGTCTCAGCTCTCCCTGTAATCCATACAGAATAAATGAGGGCTGAACAGGAGTCTGTGCTTGAATGGAAGAAAACTGTCATCTCCTTCTCTTACCTGTAAAGACAATTTAAAGATGTATCTTGCCAGCTAATGTTAGGTAGGATGAATCCTATGAATTAATAGATATATAGATATATATATAAAGAGAAAAAAAAAGTTAAAGAAATCTATGTGTTAAAATAAGCATATGCATATACCATATTTTATATTCAGAAAGAACTTGCCAGTTTGAGCTTGTAAGGGACTACAGCAGATAAAAAGTCAAAATAATAATGAAGATGAATCCTCTACAATAGACTGGAATAACAGAAAAGGCTTCCAGCCTGTGGGATGCCTGATAATACAGAGTCAAGAGCAGAGATAAGCTGGAATGTCTTGTTCCTCAGAGAGCTCCATATGACAGGCTGCTGAAAAGGAGGGGCAAATATTTGCCCACTAAAGTACTCCTGGAATATTTTCCAATCAATTCCCAAAACAGAGATGTCTGACTTGAAAAAACCCCAAAAATCCAGACCAAAATAATTTCAGTAATTAGGAGAATTTCTTGTGCAATGTGTAAGGGAATCAGCCCGACCTCAGGTGGGAAGAGGCTCTGTGCACTGCATGGATGTATCAAAATGTGCAGAATTCCATAGAGCTCCTGCTGACAATCAAAACTTCCCATGACTGATGTGCTGGAGAGGAAATTGTCACCATAAAGGAAAAAGGGGTTCAAGTGGACAGAGAAGACATGGAGAAGTGACACTACCTGACCCACACATTTCTCCATAGCTGCCACCTTGCACTCTACACAGCAGCAGCATGGGGTATGGGGAAACAGCCAGCAGTGCAGCTTCACTTCCTGAAATTGGCCCTGGAATCGAGGCTAAGTGTACTGGGCTTGACGTCTGCTAAGGGCAAATATTGGGATAGAAACAGGTTTTCATTATTGCTAAATAAAACTAAATAAAAGAATTTTAGCTGTGTGAACCTCACCCAAGAGATTTAGGGTCTACAGTGTTAGAGAGACAGAATAAGTGGGGAAGCTTCATAGTGACTTTGATAATTCAGGAAAATTATCCTAGTTCAAAGTCAAAGGTAAGAAGTTTATATTTTGTCTATCACTCTGACCATAGGGGATCATGCTGTTTAAAACATCTCAGTACTCAGAGCTAATGAAGTGATACCTGGCAAAATCCATGTTTTCAGCATGGCTGCACACTAGGACTGCAGTCTTTGGGATGCCTGAGCACCTCCATTCCTCTTAGCTCAGGTGGGCTTTTCTAATCCCTCCCTTTCTCATCCTCAGGAAATTTTGTGTCATTGTCACATCCCTTCCACTTCTGCAGCCATCCTTGGACCCTCTCCTCTCCTCTCCTCTCCTCTCCTCTCCTCTCCTCTCCTCTCCTCTCCTCTCCTCTCCTCTCCTCTCCTCTCCTCTCCTCTCCTCTCCTCTCCTCTCCTCTCCTCTCCTCTCCTCTCCTCTCCTCTCCTCTCCTCTCCTCTCCTCTCCTCTCCTCTCCTCTCCTCTCCTCTCCTCTCCTCTCCTCTCCTCTCCTCTCCTCTCCTCTCCTCTCCTCTCCTCTCCTCTCCTCTCCTCTCCTCTCCTCTCCCTCTTTTTCATTTTAATGATAGGAATTTCAAACCAAGTTGCCTGGACTTGAAAGCTTACTCCCATCTGCTGACCCCTCAATTACTACCCACCCAGACAGAGGTAGAGTTGTGCCTCTGTGGCACCTGGCAGTAGCTGTAAAAAGAGATGCAGCTTATTGTCACAGGCAGGTGAAAAGTTAAATGAAAAATGAGGCTGATTTATGAAGACGACTCATCAGGGAAAACTTGGCAGCAGATGGAAAGAGTCCTTACAGGTATCTGAACAATATGTGACAGTGCAGTTTTTATATTCTTCATTCTTGAAAAGAAAGTGTAATTGTACTTCGGAGCCATGGAGAAAAGGAGATTTTAATGGTTAACTTGGACTCTCTTTAAGATGTCTGTTAGGGGTTAAACCCCACTTTTTCTGTCTGGTGTTTTTTTACTGCTCTTTTTGAAATAACACCAATATTCTCTCACACTTCTCATCACTTTACAACAGCCCTATGTAATTATATCCTTTACATGAGAACTCTATAGTTTTGATCTGACTTAAATCCCCCTTTTCCCCTTTTAGTTCAAACCAGGTTTTGTGTTGGGTTTTGGTAGTGTGGGTCTGCACTAGTGTCTTCTGTGAGGAGCTGCTGGAAGCTTCCCTTGTGTCTGATGCCAGCCAGATCCAGGACAGACCCACCACTGCCCAAGGCTGAGCCCAGCACCAGAGGTGGAGCACCTCTGAGGTAACAGACGGAAGAAGGGGGGAAAATCTTCTGGGCAACAGCAGCAAGGGAGAGGAACAAGAATATGTGTCAGGAACAGACCCCAAGGTCAGTGCAGAGGGAGGGACAGAAGTTGCTCCAGGCTATGGAGTAGAGATTCCCCTGCAGCTCCTGGTGCAGCCCTTGGTGGGGCAGCTGTGTCCCTGCAGCCCATGGAGGGCCATGGGGGAGCAGAGATCCACCTGCAGCCCCTGGAGCATCCCATGCTGGAGCAGGTGGAAGCTTCAAAGAGGCTGTGACTCCATGGGAAGCTGGTGACACTCACACTGGAGCAGTTTGTTGAGGGCTGTCTCCTGCGGGAGGGAGCCGAGGCTTGAGCAGGGAGAGAGTGGGAGGAATCCTCCTCCTGAGGAGGGAGGAGCAGCAGAGATAATGTGTGATGGACTGACCACAGCCCCCACCCCCTGTGCTCCTGAGCTGCCGGAGGGCAGGAGTTTCTAGGAAAGATGTTTTTAAGATTTAGCTCTTATTTCTCATTGCCTTACTCTGATTTTATTGGCAATAAATTGCGTTAAAGTCGAGTCTGTTTTGCCCATGATGGTAATTCGTGAGTGACCTCTCCCTGTCCTTATCTCCATCCTCGAGAATTTAGTTATATTTTTCTCCCGCTGTGCTGGGGAGGGACGGAGCAATGTTGATGGGCACATGGTGTCTATGCAGGGTCAACCCTTCCCAGCTCTTTTCAAGAGTCCTTCATTCTGAAAATTGCCTGCTCCCTAATGAGAACTGCTTTTCTGCTTTTTATTAAATCTTTTTTCCCACTCCCAAGCTCAGGCTGACAGAAACTATTATGTACATCATAATTTTTTCTTTCTAGCATTATTTTTTCTCCAGCTTTCTGCTATTTTTTATATTATTAATTATTTTTGTCTACCTCCACAGACCAACAAAGAGCTGGATGAAATTTTTTTGAGAGATTCCTTTTGGTCAGAAAAATGTTGATTTCATAAATTTGTCTATTTGTGAGAAACCAGCTTTTGTGGCAAGGCTTTTAGTGAGCGATAACTCCAACTTTGAGTAGATTTGACTCTCATATCATAGAAAGAGCAAGCACTCCACTGCAAAATATCAACCAGCCAAGCAAATAGCTGGAACCTGAGCCCAAGTTAGTTCTGTAAATAGTAATAAAAAAAAAAGCATTAACTTTTTCTCTATAAATCAAGTCAGCTTATTTCCCAGAGGCCTACTGGCTATTCTATTGCATAGAGATTTGTCATATCAAATAAATATAAAGTTGTGCATACTTATGATGCTCCAAGGTTATAAACAAGAGAAGGATTGTAGGGAGATGAAATAACTTGTATTAGAGCAGATGGAAAGCTTTAAGGTACACAAACTTTCTTCAGTTCTTTGCACACCTGAAATGTGCTGGGTTTTGGTTTTCTTTTTCTAGCTGTAGCATTTGGCTTAATAAAGGATATTGTTTCTGTTGACAAGACTTCCCTTCTGCAAAAGTTTGTCTCTTTCTAGTCTGCTGCAGCAAAAAGAAAGCCCAAAAAATCAACAAACTCAGAACAAAACCAATATTTTAAGCTTTTCAAGCAGACTGTCTCTTGCCTTTTGGAATTTGTGAAGACCTTCATCAAGCTTTTGCTCTTCTCAGCAGGAGTTCAGAAACATTTCAGTTCTTGCTATTCCTCTGGACTGATGGTGTTTCAGTCAGATGTGAAATTAGATGAAAGAAGTTCAGTCTTCTTCAAGGCCATCAAAGCATACAGTAAACCCATTGCACACAACACAGAATAGATACATGCAACACCCAAAGCAGAAATTTTATTCTCAGTAACATGTTGCCTCAGAAGCCAATGGCTTCTAATGGCCAAAGTCATCTTAATTCCCATTTCTCACATTTCTGGCCTGTTACATACAGCTCAAATTATGAGAAATTGTAGATTTCTTCAAACAGAACCAATGATTCTCAAAGGAATCATTCTTCCATATTCCTTTCTAGGAGGAAGCACACTTTCAGGGCAAAGAAACAGAGGGAAGTTTCAAAAGGATAAGGGATAGCACATATCTTCAAGAATAATCCTGGGGAGAACAAATTGGGGTCTGGGCACTCAGTGCCACATCCTTACTCCAGGTTGCCTCCTAAGGCAACCTGAACACCGTTAATTTGTCAGCAGATGCCTGCTAGAGCAAACGGAGCATGCAGGTCATCAATAGTAATTGAAGCCTGTGGGAAGCTGGCCACCAAGGAATATCAGCTTACATGCTCCTAGCCATACTATCCTGGCACACATAACTTTTTCTGCAGGCTTGTGTGTCTGTTTTTGGTGCATGTACCCCAGAATAGTGACAGCAACAAAACAGGCAGAAGCTGGGTGTGTGCAATCCTTGACTAACTGTACTGGGAGCTGAGGATACATATATATACTATATATATATAGTATATATATATATACTATACTGGCAAGCTGAGGCTTGCCTTTTCAGTTCTGAGATTTTGCTCTTTTAGAGAAATGGTAGGAAGACATTATGGTCTGCTGGAAAATATCCCCCAATTTAGGAAATTACTGCCTTGCATTAGGTAAGGTATTGTGGATAGCTGGGATACAGCTAGGTAACAGACTGTTCATAAACACTGACCTCAGGTGAGCTCAGGTAGTCCTGTTTAGCAAAAAGTTTGCTGCTTCCTCCCCCATCTCCCCCAGCTATCTAATCAAGAACACCAATCAAGAGATGTAGCTAATCAAGAGGTTCTACCTTTTTGCACTCTTATGTACAAGTAGCTTTGTAGCTCCATGATTTCCATAATAAATTTCCTTGGGTTTGCATCATTCCCAGTAGATTTATCTACTGTAGTAGTAGTAGTAGTCCATGCTCTTGACTTTTGCTGGTCAAAACAGTGGTTGAAGCAGAAGAAGATATGAGGGAGGCTGAATCATCTTTATTTGTGTTTGTTGGGATACAATATCCTACGCTGTTTTTTATTGACACTGCCCTCCAGGAAAACTGCTGCTGACTCCTTCTCTTCTGTCTGCCAGCTGTTCAAGCTCAGCTCAGAAGTCCAGCTTTCTTTAGTTTAAAGTGCTCTGTGATCTGAAAGCAAAGCATTCGTGGGCCTGCTTACCTTCCAGAGGGAAGAAAAAATAGACCACCAAATATCTGATCAAGGAGTGCTGTACATAGTAGACCACAAATAAGATGTAAGTGAAAAAAAAAAGTGTAAGTTTTGTGTTAGAGACTCAAAAAAGATGATTTTCAATTTCACAGTGAATTTTAATCCTGCTGGTGGTGGTGGTTGTTGTTGTTGTTGTTAATATGCCTGTAGACCTTTCAAGCTAAGCATTAGGATTAAGGAGCAGAATTATAGAAATTTTTTTATGAAATATGATGAATCTAAAGTTTGCTGATAAGTGGCAATGGTCATAAAGAAACTACTCTCTATAGTGATTAATGTATATTATACCACCTGGCAAGTCCAGATGGTTTTATGCAATCATCTGTATCCTCCAAGGAGTTTATGGATTTGAAAACATTCAGAGCAGCATCCTAATGAGAGGAAAGGGAATGAACCAGGTACATCAGATACCAGAAACAGACAGCTGATTAGGTCTGGTAAAACCTGAGGAGTTTTAGGAACAGGTTGCAGATTTCATTGGTGAGACCAAAATGCAGAAGGGATTCTGACAGAACTTACAACTGCAAGGGGAATTATGCTGCAGCTTGGTAAGCACTACACTGCTGCTTTCATCAGCTTTTTGATCCAGTGGAAGCTGCTTGAGAGGATGTGGTACCTGACCAGAGTCAGCCCCATAAAGAGGAAGATGTCTGAGCCTACCAAATGCTGGAGGAATGTACCTATGAAATCCATTACTCTCATAAGGATTTGGATGCATACTGGGAGACTGGATCAGGCTTGCAGCTGCAAGAGGAGCTGGTTTTGGAATTTCCTCCCAGTGCTTAGTAATGAAAAGATGTGATTTTGATATTTTCCTGCCTCAGAGTATGGGAAGCAGTATCACTAGCAACATAAACCACTTGGTCATCAAAAAGGGAAATTTCTATCCTGTCTATAAAAACTGTTTCGCTTTAGTAGAGTAGTTTGATATTTAGTGAGCTAGAGAAGCATGAACAAGGCTGTTGCCTTGTGGAGAGGTGTCACCTGTGGTGGGGAGGAGGAAAAAAAGACAAGTTTTATTTAACAATGTAGCAAACATGTAATTTATATCACAGAGTTACTCTCTTTAATGTTCATTTATAGTATCATCAAAGTGAAACAATCTGCTAGAGGGTTTTGGCAAAGTCTGCAGGTAAGGTTTATCCCAGTGATAAGAGCAGTTGCCTAGAAGGTGAAAATTTCAAATCCCTGAAGACAGACTGGGATAATAACCACAATCCTTATCTAGGCAAGTTCCCTTACTGCTGAGCTACTAAAGAAAGAGAGAGATGACCTCCTCCTTCTGCAGGTTTTTACCCCCCCTTCCCCTCAGGGTTTGACTTCAAAGCAAAGGCATGCTTTGAGACTGCACTGCAGAGGGCTGGACTGGTTTCTGAAGACAGGGTAGGTGTCTATGACCAAACTGATGATAAAGAAACAGAAAAACTTCTCACTTCCTACCTGATGTTGTGAGTACTTGAAAATCACTGCACACTTCCCAGCCTGATCAGAAAATGTTCTGTGTGCTTGTGTCCTCCCCTAAGCTGAAACAGGTTCTTTGGAGTGTTTAGAGATTTACCTAAGCACCTCTGAAAAGTGGAGAGCCATGTCACCACCTTACAGCTGGATCGAGTCATCTTCCTCAGCAAGTAGCAGGCACCAATCAGCCACCACAGGACCCTCCAGAACTGAAATTCAGATTAAAAACATACAGCTGCCACAAGAGGTAAGGACAGACTCTCTCCCCCAAACATTTCACAGAGATGGCTTGTTAGCTGAAAAAATTGCCCATGAGGTGGGAATCATATAGCCCATCTCAGCTGCAGTCTCCAAGGGCAGCCTAGTGCATAATTGATATTCAGGGAGATGATGTAGCATTTTCTGCTAGCTTGCATCTGATAGGACAAACTTCTCATGCTTTCAAGGTATGCTTTTTAAGCTGCATAGCAGCATTTAGTATAATGGCAACATAAACCTGCATAGCATTTTAAAAAGTGAGTACCAAACCTTGTAATGAATTGCCTAAGGGGAATTTATACAGGGAAAAAATACAAATAATGCCAACACTTTGAAACTGCACACTGCATTTTAGCTAGCATCTAATGTGACAAGGGAATTATTTGCTGTGAGTTTTTGTCTCCTTGTTTAAATGCAAATTTGAAAAACCAGGCTTTATTCTGACTTCTGCTTTGGATTCCTAAAAATTAAGAAGTCAATTTTTATAGTTTTCCTTAAATTTTGAGAAATCCTTGTCTGAAAGCCGTGACTCTCTTGAGAAAGAAAATCTGATAGTGTAGTAATGAATGTGTGTCCAAAGGACACAGAGCTGATTTTAGGACTCTGCAGGGCAGAGCCAGAAGGAGGCTGCAACATGAGATTGAACTCCAAAGTGCAGCTTCTTAGAAAGTGGTTCCTGGATGGACTAATTATTTCTGAGATTGTGGATTAGAGCCCCTACAATATGAAAAAAGGTTTATGCAAGTTGTTAAGATAGGAGAGTTGAAGTATGTATCTGTGCTTATAAGGATAATAAATAAATAGGAAATCTCTGTGCTGTTGTTGAAGCCTCTGCATACCTGAAAATGCTCTTTGCCTAAGGCAAGTCACAATAGGAAATAAACAATCTGAAAGTCTACTTACGTGGAAAGACCTTGAGAAGGAAAATCTGCAGAGGGCTTGGGTGTTTGCAGGAAAGGCACACACCAGGAGCTCTACGCTTATCTATTCTTGCTGATATTAAGAGACAAATGCGTGATAGCTTCCTTAAATGAAGTCACGCAACATTCCTTTTCTATTTAACTACATACCTGGGGAAACAGAATGAAGCTGGAAAGAGATCATAAAATGAAATGAACTGATCTTTTTCTTCAGTGTGTACCAGGTCTGTTCCTAGAGATCCCTGAGGGAACTCTTGCAGGTATCTCACCACTCTGCCCTTATTGAATCTATTGCTTTCGTTGTCCCACAGCCCTAGTGAAACCACATCTTTCAGAGTCTACTGTAAACTGTAATCTTTTATTTAAAGATAAATAAACACATTTAAAAATAAATAACTTATAAAAAGGGAATATTTGACAAAGCATATACAGAACTGCTTTGAAAAGCATGTTAAAGAAAGCATATGACTAGGAAAAATATTTGTTATGAATATAAGTAATAAGTATGTAATAATAAATAGCAATAAATAATCAAATGTTTTATTGCATATCTTTCCATATAAAAAGCGCTATGCAGATAGTTTTTCAGGTCCTTGCATTTTGAAAATCTATAAAAATGATTCATGTTTTTTACTGAGGCACTTAGTTTTATTCATATACTACAAACCTGTGCAAAAAGGGCTGTTTTTCAAGCTTTCATGACTGTAGGCAATCTTTTCAGAAATTCTAGGTAAGATTTAGGGTGAAAAACACATATCAGTGTGCATAAATTAAACTATTGTTTACTTGTTTGTGAAGGCTGGAAATAAAGGTAGCAATATCTGATGAAGTTAATTTGACCAACAGTAAATCCTATTGACTAATCTCTTGTTTCAAAGATTAGAATAAACAATCTTTAACTATAAAATTATTTCATGAGGTTTCATTCAAATATGTGGGTTGTTGAAACAGGAACTTCTGAAGCCTTCTCTCATTCTGTTTTCAGCAGTGATTGAGGAACCAGAAAATTAAGGAAAGTGACTTCAGTCCCCTCTCTGGACTTCCTTTGTCTCATATCTGGAATTTTCCCTTGAGGCATTGTCCAGGCTCACAATACAGTCACTTGGGCCTTGTCCCTTGCAGGATTTTTGTTCTTTAGAGATAGAAGCTGTTTTATTTTCTCTCAGTGGGCCTGGACTGATGGTGAAGTCCTTGTATCCTTGCCCAAACAACTTTTAATCTAAAGGCAGAGTGAGCACAACAGTGACAATCCATATCAAATAAAATGAGAAACACAGATAATTCATTGTGTTTGGATAGAATGTGTGTGACTTTTTAAGGTGCTCAGGGCCAGGTCATCCTCAGATATAAATCCATTTACCATTAATTTCAATGAAGTTGAACCAGTTAATGGCAGATGGAGGTCCAAGCTATTTATACCTTTGCAGGGAGTATGTTGCTTCTGGACAAGAGTTATTCCATCTCTGTGCTGGTAGAGGGTCTTTAGGAGTAGGGTCAGGCCACAGCTGAACCTCTTTGTAGTAGACAATATTTTATTTTAAATGAGTGCCCAGAACCTCAGACCTCAGCAGCAGTTAGATGGTGCAGCTCCTTGTCCACAGAGGTCAGATCTAGATGGATTGCAGGAGCCATTGCTGGAGGAAGTATTTTGTGATTTCTGTTTTCCTTTTAGTAGTGCCACTTGGATAGAAATCCAGCCCTTATGGTAATGAATAAAACACTTGTATCACTTCAGAGTTCTCTTGTATTTGAAATTCTGCCCCATTCAGTTTTTCATCTGAATAGAAATCTATTATCAATGGCCATTTTGTCCACTTCAGCTCCTGAGAGAGCAAAGGAAAATATTATTGCTATTAGGCTACTGACCAGCACTTTAATAGGTTTTTCATAGAATTTCAATGAAAATTAACAATCTTGTGTCATATTAGCTTGATTTTGAAGAATCACCTGAAAAAACATATTATCCTGGGTTAGCAAACATACTGTGTAAGCAGCAATTACTATGGAGACATAACTGAGTTAGAGGTAGAGCATATTAGCTAAGTGCTTGCAGTCCAGATAATTCACAGAGGGCTTATGGGCTCTTCAGCTAATATTGTTCCAAATCACCACCCAAAGAAATTGAGTTAAATTCTGTTAAAACAGGGAGTTATAGAATGGCAGACAAATGGCTAATTAACTCATACCAAAGAGTCATAAATATTTTGCTGCTGTTCTTTTTCTGGAGGTTTGTGTGTAAGCAGACATTCAGGCAGAATCTATGCTGCTGCTGAAAGACAAGAAAGGGAAGGTGGTAATTTTGGGTTTCCGTGGTTCTGGGCTGCTGTGATGGAAAAAACATTTCCAGAGGCAGACTACAAGGGCCTGGCTGGCTCCAGGGAGATCCTGCAGTGTGTTACAACATATTTCTAGGGCTTTTCTGTGGGAAAACCTCCCACAGGCTTCTTTATGGGATTTAGATTATTTTTAAGGATGGGGGAAAGATTTTGTTCATTTAGCATGGTCTTCTTATCCCATGTATTTCACTGGACATTTTCAAGACATGATTGAACAAGGCACTAGATAATCTCAACTAAGCTTCCTTTCCCACAAAGGATTGGTTGAAATTATCTTTCAAGGTCCCTTCCAGTGTGGCCTATTCTATGATTTTGTACAGGGACTTGAAGGGACACTTTCAAGAACGGTTTTGTTAATGAAACTTTGGAATAAAAGGGCCTGGACAGTGGCTGATAAAACTTCAGCTTTGGTTCTAAAAGAGACTCTCTGGGAAAAAGGCCTCTTTGTTGATGTAGATGTGTCAATAACCAAAGTATTGGTAACAGTCTTGGACGGTTTTTGCATACTGAGAGAGAGAAAGGGAACATACCAAACACTGTAGACAACACACAACATACCAAACACTGTAGACAACACTTCTGGAACAAAGAAGGTGAAGCAACCATAAAGCATGGCCGATCATAAGTAAAAATGTGCTTGAAGTTCTCATTTTTAAAATGCAATTTGTAAAAAAAGGCAGAAACTCAGCTGATACGGAGATGTGTGACTGGGTAAAATGGTTGTCAGGTATGTTTTTCCTGATGTTCTACTTTTGAGAAAAACTATCTCCTTTTCTAGGTACCTTATGACAAGGCCTTTGGCTACAGGAGGAGTACTGAGGTTGGACTGTCTAACTGTTTTCTTACTGAGTAAACTTGGAACAATTTGGACCAAGCTTTATTCTTGGTTCATGTACACACAGTCTCATGCTTAAAATAAGATGGACTGGGATCCTGTCTCAGATCCTGAAAACAAGGGATGTGGCATGTCTAAGTCCTTTTTCCTCTTTTATCCAGAACAGGATAAAAACCCCTCTGCTCCCCACTGGGTACAGTCCCTGTGCTACTCCCCAAACTATGTCCTGCATTTGTCTGGAAGTGTTGGTTGGCATGGGCCTAAACTCCAAATCAAGGCTAACAGCTGAGGAGAGTGGATAGCCACAGCAGAGGCACAGCAGGAGCCTTGCAGGTGCAGTTCTGTTGGAAATTGTTGTGTAGCTCAGTGGACACAGCCTATCAAACGGTGTGTTAACAGCACAATCCAGTGACCCAGAGTTTGTTAGCACCTATGATTTCCCAGGTGCCTGGGAATGTGTAGGGAGTCTTGACATGAGCTTTCAATCCTAATTTCACAGGATGGTTTTACAGTGAACTGAATGAGTTTTCTCAGCACACTGTTGGAGCCATGGAAAATTGATCCCATGGATGCCACTGTCTTGCTGCAGGGCCCCCTGTGTTACTGCATGTTAGAATTTCCTTTCAAGGACAGAGGTAAAATCTGAATGCTGTTGATGTGATTGTGGTGAGATTTTAGGGCAGAAAGACTTGTGTCCGTGTCAAAAAAAAAAGGTTTTAGGTGCCCTGTTCCTGGAAGTGTTTGAAGCCAGGTTGGATGGGGCCCTGAGCAGCCTGATGTGGTGAGTGGCATCCCTGTCCATGGCAGGAGGTTTGGAACTAGATGGCCTTAAGGTCCCTTCCAACCCAAAACATTCTACAACTCTTTGATTCTAAAAAGTGACTGATAACAACCCTTTACCAAAGTTTCTAAAAAGATACTTAGTGACAAACTGAAATTCAACAATTTTTCAGACCCTCAGTCTAGGAGAGAGTCTTTGTATTTTCTACTTCAGGGAATGAGTTTTGACTTGAGAGAAAAAATGGTTATCTTAGTGCTCTGTGGATGGAAGAGGCAAGGGTGAGACAAGTGGCAGAAGGACCACCTGAATGGACTGGCAGAAATGTGACTACTCTGACAACCATGGTCAAAGCTATGGATGTGCCAGTAACACTGGTGCAATGCACCATGGAGCTGTGGGACACAGCTGGAATGTTGTAGTGTGAAGCCCAAGGTTCATTTTGATGGGCTCTGGCCTACCAGAATCCTTTTGTAATGAAAACAGACATTTCATTCTTCTGTAAGCAAGAAAAAGAGATGATATTTTATATACACATCCAAGACATATAGAAGGTGTCTAGGAAACCTGCTCTGTCATCAGCCTGAGGCCAAGTTCTGTGATGGGAAAAAGTGAGCTGCAGGAGACAACCCAAAATCCCAAAGAAAGCAAAGTAATCTTTCTACTTGTACTACCCCTCAGGTCAGACTTGGTATACACAAAGAAACCCTCACATCCCAAAGCAGTAGCCCAGTGAGTCATGGGAAGGATTTTGCTTTGGTTTTGAGGGGAGACAGTGAAGAAACTTGAAAGACTGGATCAGTGCCATGGACTGTTGACTGGTGTAACATCTTCAATGGATTTGAAGCTGTACCTTTCTGGAACTGCTCATTTCTTTTTACTTGCCTGTCCAGGATCTCTCAGGGTATGAGCTGAGGGAAGATCTAATCCTCCATTCCCTACTGCCAGTTTTTAACATGTGCTACTTTGAAACAGCCTGCTGTGACCAGGAGAAGGCTAAAATCCCCACAGATATTTGATAGCATTTTCCCACTAAATTTTCAGGGTTTAGTCTTGCAAAGAGACTAGAATTCAGACACAACTGTTTTTCTTTATTTAAGTTGCTGGGCACTGTGTAATTTCAGTGTGTCTTGGCATGAGAAATCTTGTTCTCTTTGCTTTTGTAAGCAGATTTAAAGGATAAGGTTGATTTTAGGAGATGATCTCCGAAACTCTATTTGTCTTAGAGATGTAGAAACATTGTCTGGCTTCTGTCTTACGGCTCTTGAGGCCTTATGTTCTTTTGGCTTTTCTCTAAGTTTGCTTAGCTGTTAGGAAGTATGTGTGCATTTCACCCTGTTCCTGTGCCCATCTGAGCACAAGAGAAGATATACATATGGCAAACTCAAAGAACAAGTGTTATTTTGTGTGCTAGTTTGGCTAGGATACTGCTATTTCTTGTTTTTCCCGATGGTACCTGCTATGCAGCTATGATTTGGATTCACGTTGGAAACAGTGTTGATAACGGGGATATTTACATTACTGCTGAGCAGTTCTTGCATGGAGACAAAGCTCCTCACCTCACCCCACCAGTGGGGAGGCTGAGGGTGCACAAGGAGTTGGGAGGGGACACAGCTGGGACAGCTGACCCTGCCTGACCACAGGGATACTCCACACCATATTACACCATGCCTAGCATATAGAGCTGGGGAAAGAATCAAAGGAAGGGGGAGACATTCAGAGCTATGACATTTGTCTTCCCAAGTCACTGTTACGCAGCTGTTCAGTCCAGGTAAAGGATTGGATTATCACCTTGGATATTCAAGAGATGTTTACTACTGGATTTAACTGGGAAGGGAAAGGAAGGCAAGTCTCCATGAAGCTTTATCAGTGTACTATAGCTTCCAATATTCCAGGGACACAGTTGATTAAAAGAGAGTGGGACCTTAAAAAAGACATACATAGAGGAGAGATAAAGTCTTTGTGAATCAGGTGAGTAAATATGTCTGTGGTCACCAGTCACCCTCCCTGGCCTCCTCCAGGGAGCTACATACAGAAGGGTTGCTGGTGAGCAGAACTTTCTTCATTCAGCTGTCTGAAGAACACCTCAACAATGGGTAGTACTTCCTAGGGTTTCTTATTTTGTCTTTGTTTCCTTGTCTGTTTGTACTTTGCAGCTTTGTATTTTCTCTTGTCCTTGCTGGAATAGACTAGCTTTTTCTTTTGTGTATATGAAGCAGTGCCCATATTTTCTATCCCCCAGGAACAAGGAGGAGCTGAGAGCTCTCCATGGCACTTCGAGAGTGCTTCTCACCCACAGCATGGCATTTCAGGGGTTGAGAGAACTCCTTTTATTTTACTACAAGATTCCTTGCAGTTTGAGGCTAACACTAATCAGGGTTTATGATATCCAGGCCTTCTTTTGTGGCTGTAAGGACACAGCAACAGGTTTTGATCTGGAAAAATTCACCCGGACATTTCTCTTCTGCAATAGTGATCTAAAAGGTGAGAAAGGCCTTCATAGAAGTCATTCTGTAATATTGGAGATGTTATCCTATAACTGAAGATCAGAAGAAATGTGAATGAGGCTTCAATGTTCGAGGAGCTGCTGAACAAAAATAGGTCCTTTTGAAAATGTTACTCTTAGGAAACAACAGAGGACGTACAATAAAAATGTCTTCTTGTTTTGGTCCTATTTAAAGGTCTGTTCGGACTATAAAACCATAAATAATTGCCTTCTGCTCTGGATAAGACTCAAACCACCTGGGAACTATAAAACTTCACTCTTTGTCCAAATATGTAGCACTACTTTTCTTCTTTCTTTCATTTAAAAATGAACTGCAAATAGTAAAAATTATGACCAAATGTAAGGGCAAACTCTACCCACAAACAGGAATGGAGAATGTTGTGATTCTCATGTTAATATGATGAGGGGAAGAAGGCCTATTTATCATTCTTTCTAATCAAATCTTGAGATAAATTCTACTAAGTTTAGTGAAAGGAGCCTTTGAATGCTGAACCCTTTTAAAATATTGTCTATCAGCACACCTATTCTACCTCAGGAGTAAAATTCTGTAAGTAGTTTTTTAAGCCCTTCTTCCCCCATTCAAAAAAGGAGACCTTCCTGGGGTCACTTCCTTTTTGGAGTAATATCCTTTCCAGGTTTTGCTCCACTGGAAAATTGAAGCTGAGTGTTCTTTTCAGTTTAAAGGAATAACAAAAGAGTGGGATGGAGAATAGGGGTTAGTACAGGCACAAGCCATGGCATGGACCAGCTCTCACTCAGCAAACTACAGGATATTTTCCTGGGCAGGGGTTCAACCAAAACATTCGGTCCAAAATTTTGAGTCAAATTCAAGCATTTTTAAAAATATGTTCCTAAAGATGACCTAGGCTCAGGCTTGTACCTGAATGTACTAAGTGGTGGATGCAAACTCTTCCGATCAAATAAATTGACATCTCCCAGCTGATAGCACATCTCACCTAATATTGTTTGTAGGCTGTATTTTAAAGTGAAGAGCTTTGCACTGTGAGGAAGGATCATGAGTTCTAGTTAGTTTATATTTTAAAAAGCTTGTCAAGGGAATCTTGAAGGCTTAGAGATATTTTCCAGTCAGCAGTTTAGCAAGATGATGCACAGAGCCATAAAGCACAAAGCCTGTGGGGTACAGCTCAGCCTCTGTTTGTTTCTATGAGTGCCTGTGGTACCAAAGAGCCTGTTTCAGTGCTGCAGCAGTTCAACATGTAGCCTGTGCCTTGACAAGGAGTAGCTGAATACAGAGTTCACCTAGTGGCACACAGAGGTGGCTGTTTCACCAACCACTGAACAATAACACAGTAGGAGACAACCTTTCTTATAATGGGAGTATAGTTCAAATAACCTGGGCAAGAGAAATGTAGAGGGACTTGAAAACAGTTTGCTAAAGACACCCAGCTGGTGGCAGGTCATAAAGAGGGTCTCTGGTGAGAAGACAATTTTTAAAGTTTTCAGATATTCTTCAGCAGACACATCATGCAAATTGATAACTGTGGGATTTTGTGTTACAACAATTGCATTGTTATTATTTACAGCAGCCTTTTAAATGAGATTGAAGTTGCTTCACACTGTCTTAGTGTGAACCTGTGTGTAATGTTGGGAGGCTGTTTGCGGGTGCCAGTGACCTTCCCAAGGGGCTGCACCTGAGGCATCAGGACAGGGTCTGGCTGAGACATGAGAATGAGCTGTGTTCAACACAGGCAATAAAGGGATTGTAAGAAGGTGAAGGGGAATTAATAAAAATACTTCATCTAATTATCTAGTTGGAAAAAGTGAACAAAAAACCTGCTTTACTCCTGAAAATGCAGAGCCTTTCCACTTTGTGGTGTAAAGTTATTTTACATCTTAGGTAAGGAAAATGATGCCATAGCAAATTTTTAATGCAGTGAAGGTAAAACCAAAACTAATGTAACAGTTTCTTAAGGTTACTTCTCTGCAACCTTTCGAAATATTTATTTAATACAGCACTATTTTGAGTTAAAACTGCCAGCTAGTTGAAGAGGAAAAAAACCCTATACATAGAATAGAGGGTTCTATTATCCTTTCTATTACCCTATTCTATGTATAGGAGAATAGAGTACAAAGATAAAGACAAAAATTTCCACCAGTGACAGTTTTATTCTGTTGTGTTAATGTCACCCATCTGTTTCAGCAAAACCTTCTCCTACCAGCAATTTAAAGTGCATTCATTGGGAAAACAAACACAAACCCCTGAACAGGATAATTCGTTATCCTGTTACATTTTTGTCCATGGAAGATAGCCATGCCTTAAAGCTTCCACAGCTTAATGAGCATTTGTCTAGTGGGTCTGGTAACAGCTTAAATCTCCTTGTAGTCATATAAATCTTGGTGCATTAAGATAAGGCAGAAAAGATCAAAATAGGCTGCCAGAGAACTGGATAAAACAATCTGAATAACTTTTTTATCGTATTGTAAAATTGAAAGATGTTTCCTGTGTATATTATCTGAGTTCACTGGATTTGGTGGCATTGAGCTGACTCTTGTTGCTGTCAGATACTTGGTTTAGGAATGGTGAATATCAGACTGCTTTCAGGGCTCATATACAGATAATATGTAGAATAAGATCTTACAAGGAAATTAAGGTCTGGTTTGCACAATTGCATTTTGAAGCTTTCTCTCCGGACTGTGAACTAAATACTACTTTTAAATTTTGTAGCATGTGAAAATGCCTGCAGGGGTAGGGGAAAAAGGATTGTTTTGTTATATCCAAAGGGGACATGAAGAAGACTTCGATCCTCTAAGAAAGACTTAAACTGAAAGAGTGTTGATTTAGAATAGATGTTATGGAAAAGTTCTTTACCATAAGAATAGTAGAACAGGTTGCTTAGAGTAATTGAGTCTGCCTCATCCCTGGCAGTGTTCAAGGCTGGGTTGGATGGGGTTTTGAGCAACCTGGTCTAACGAAAAGTGCCCCTGCACATGCCATAGAGGGCTGTAACTGGATGATCTTTAAGGTCCCTTCTAACTCAAACCATTCTGTGATTCATTCTATAATTCAACAATTCATCTGTGATTCATTCACATATATTTGAGGACAATTGACCAGTCCAACTGATCATTTTTACTGAGCTCCTTTAAAATCTCTTCAGCTCATCCAAATTCTTTTGGTAGAACAGTGCTCAAAAGTGCATATGAAGCTTAGGTAAAGTGTTACTAGGTCTGTAGAAACTGAAGGATTTTCACACAGGTGCCTGTGAAATCCAGCAGAAGCCTGAGGGTAACCTGAATCCATCTGGCCTGCTTATCACCTTTATAACACAGTGCATGATGAGTTTTCTCAATGGCATGCATTTAAAAGAATAACAAGAAACAAAGCAATCTTCTAAATTACTTCTTTGTTTTCATTTGGAGCTTAATCATATTTCCAAGTCTTTCTATAATGACCTTGTAAAATCATTGACTGCTATTTTCCTTTTTTTGGTACATGCTGCTTTTAAAATCTGAGTCAGGGCTCTGTATTAGAACACCCTATTCAGTAAGAGCAGGGTAGATAATTTAATTTTACACTGGAGTAATGTAATCTTCATGCTACCTTTCTGTTTTTATTTATAACTGAAGAATTCATTTCCTTTTGCCCTTCCTCTACCTTCCATGACCAGAGAAGAGAAAAAGGTTATAGAAATCTCTACCAACATTGTTTTTGCATAGTCACTTATATGGTTACAGTTCTGTGCTGCAGACTTTCCTCCCTCTTTTCCTTACTCCACCCCCCTTAGTGCCTCTGTTGTAGAGTCATATTGTCATCCATCAGTTCAACAGCACCCAAAAGCCCATCAAGCTGATTCTTCTTTGCAGCCCATCAGATTTGACTCTTCTCTAAATGATTAGGATGCTACTTGTCTTTGGCTATTTCTGTCCATGAAGGTGCTGTGAGCCTGCAGGCTGAAAGCTGTTACTGTATAGCCAGATTTAAGATTTGCAAAGGGCAGTACTTTTTATTTCTTAATTTTCAAGGCATTGTAAATGCCAGGATATGTAAATGTAGGACGTGAAGCTTGGCAGAAACTATAGCTCTCGGAAAACCTAATTAGAGTACCTCATGTACTGCTGGGGACAGAGCAGAACTGTTCTTAAAAATACTTTTGTTCAGAAGACAATACAGAGCAATGGCTTGTTTTCAATTGTTCTCCATCACCCTCCAGAGTCCAGCTCTTTCCACTTAGAAGGACACAAAGAAATAGGCTTGGGAATAAACTCTGTCATGTTCCATTTCCTGCATTGGCACTAACCTTCTGGCCCATCTGTTAGGAAACCACATAGGATGAGGAAAAGCTGGATTCAGTTTCCTCCTTTGTCTGGGTAAAGGTGAGCCTGATTTTTCCAAGGGCACAGCAGATTTTGTATTGTATAGGCACTTGTGAAAACTGTCTGGCCTTGAGTTGTTCAGGACAGCCACGTAATGCCTTGAAAAACTGGTGGTGTGAATATGACTTCATATAGAATTGCAGAGTTACAAAATTGCTAATGTAGGAACGGACTTCTGCAGATAGTCTAGTCTTACCCTCTGTGCAAAGTAAGGTCAACAGAACAGGCTGGACAGAGTCATGTACAGCAAAAATCTGAGTATCTCCAAAGTACTCAAACACAGACGGTCTGGGAATCATGCACTAACGCTTTACTCTCCTCAAAGTTAAAAAAAAGAAAAGAAAAGAAAAAAATGCTTAGATTGAATTTTCTTTATTTTTAATTTGTACCCATTAACTTTTGTCCTGTAACTGGTCATCACTGAGAGAGGTTGATTGCATCTTCATTATTCCACTCCATCAGATACTTATAGATACTGAAAAGATGCCCCAGAGCCTTCTGTTTTACAGGCTGAACAGTCCCAGATCTCTTGACCTCTCCTTGCATGGCAAGTGCTCCAGCTCCTGAATGACTTTTACTAGACTCGATCTGGTAAGTCTTTCTTGTGTTGTGGACCCCAGCATAGATCCAGGACTCCAGATGTCTCACCAGTGCTGAGCAGCAGGGGAAGATCCCCTCCCTTCACCTTCTAGCAATGCTCTAGGTAAAGCATTACATTGATCTTTGCCACAGCTGCCCAATTCTGGTTCATATTCAACATCTTCCCTCTGCCAAGCTACATTTAAACCTGTTACCTGTTAGCTTATTTCTCTAGCTTGTTGAGGTCTCTTTGTATGGAAGCACAGCCTTCCAGTGCACCAAATGGTCCTTCCATTTTTGAATCCCCTAAAAACCTGCTGAGGATGCAGTCTGTCCCATTTTATGGTTCATTTATGACGATGGTGAGCAGTTTTGGCTCCAATACTGGCCCCATGGTGCACCAATAATATGTGGCCTCCAGCAGACACTGTCCTGATGACCATAAACTTTTCAGCCTGGCACTTGGTAACAGTTTTCTGCCCATCTTGCTGTCCATTTGTCCAGTTATTCTTCATCTGCTTGTGACTAAATTATGGGAGAATTGCTAGAATCAAAATGAAGATTCTACCACTGCTCTCCCCTCGTACACCAAAATACTCACCTTCTTATGGAAGCCTCTTTTTGGTCAGGCATGATTTTCTCCTCATAAAGTCATGCAGACAATTCACAGTCACCTACTAGTGCTTAACAAATTTGGAAGTGCTCCATCACCTTCCCAAGGATCAAGTTGAGGCTGACTGTAATTCTCTGGATCCTCCTTCTTACTGTTCTTGAAGATAGGAGTGGCTTTTACTTTCTGTCAGTCCTTAGGAAATTGCCCCAGCTGCCCAGAATGCCACAAGAGGAGTAGTCTCACAAGGTCATCAAAGAGCTTCTCAGCTATCATTAGTTCCCATGGACTTATGTATGTGCAGTTTAAGTGTTACCTGACCTGACCTCTTGACCCCTCAAGGGTCTTGCTTTATCTAGAGTTTTTAATCTTGTCTCAGGGTCTGAGATTCCCAAAGTCTACTTCTACCAATAAACATTGAAGCACAAGTTTTCCATAATATTTCTTCTGCTGTTCACAGAGCTGTAGAAACTTTTCTTACTGTTCTTGTCCCTTGCCAGATTCAGCTCCAGGTAGGCTTTAGCTTTTCTCAATCCTTACCTGTGGGTTTGGGCAGTATCTGTATATTCATCCTGGTTGATCTGACATTGCTTGTATGCTTCCTCTCTATGTTTAAGTTTAGTCAGAAGCTCCTTGTTCATGCATGCAGGCCTCCTATTACATTTTTGACTAAGTTTTTGCACGTTGGGTTGGACTGCTCTTGAGCTTGGAGAAGGCTTCAATATGAATCTGCTCTCCACCATTCTTTTCTCCAGGATTGTATTGCCTGGGATTCTTCCAAGCAGATCTGTAGCATGCAAACTGAGATGAGCCACTGTGAAATCCTTGCGTGACTTAGGAATTACTTCAGGCAACCTCAAAAAGAAGAAGAAATCCTGTTTGCTGATCAGTGCAAAGGAAAGCACAGGTCAGCCAGTCACTTTCTATAAAATGCCTTTATACTCTGACATACTGGGATGATGAAGAGCAGGGAAACTTTTGGGGTTGCATAAATGAGTCTCACTCCATGTGTTTCTCTAAGTGACCTACAATAGGATAGAAAGCTCTTTACTTTTTCTTGGGAAACTTGTGTCTGCCAATTTAGTTTTTTTTTTCTTTTTCTCCTGCCAGAATGTAAGATATTTGGGGTTGAAGTTCAAAATTATCTGTGTGCATTTCTGCAAACTTTTTTTCTTTACTACATCTTACATTTGTTATGGAAAAAATGGCTGATGGTTTTATTTAGAGTTGCATGTCAGATTTTAAACTAATCAAGGATGATAATTATTATTTGAGTACATTCCAGTATGAACAGATATTGTTGACTCATAAATAATTGCAAATAAGAGAATGTGGCTCAACCAATTCTGTAACTGAAAGATGTGTTAGTGATTTTGGAGGAGGTACTAGCAGAACATTCAACAAAATCTGAGAGACTATAAAGTCCCTGGCAAAGACTAATGATGATTAATGAGTGGTCAAACTCCTGTTTAAGATTTCCTCAAGATAACAGGGGTTGTCTATGTGCACCTTGCTGCAGCTGCACCCTTCTCTGTGCTCCTCACTCCAGTACCCTTCTGAGCTGGATAAATATTATGCTTAGATATCCAAACTGAGGTGCAAAGAGGTCTATGAGCTTAGACTGGGCCTGTTGACCCAAGAGTGACCTTCTGCTTCCCTATGTTTTCTTTTTCATTTGGATTTTTATTCACAGACAAGCCCTGGCTGCAGGACATTATGCAGCTCATATGTAGATTGAACACACAGTGGAAAAACAATGCTCTGCTGTGTTTCCCCTTGCTCTGTGGTTGAAAATGGCTGAGTGATACCTGGCTCTGTATGAACTGGCAGAAGTCTTTCAGAAAGTCTTGATGTTACAAAAAAGAGAAGATCCAGTGATCTCAGCATGGCATATTTATATCTTAGATGACAGTGTTATTAGAAGGTCAGTTTGCTATCCATGCAAGAAAATTTCCATGATAAACTGAAGAAGAAAAGGTGGCTGAAGGACTTTCTACTCTGTCACTTATCTACAGTCCACCGTTTCCTATGTTTTATAGGATCTTTTCTACACTCTGCTATGTATTGCAGCCCTCTGATTGTGAGAGACAAGTTTTTTTGCTGGTTTGAGCTTCACTATAGCTATCAGGAGAACAGCAGAGCTCCATCAAGATGTCTGTGTCGTGCCATTTGGATGGCAAAGATAATTCATATCAACTAGTCCCAGTCTTCTACTTCATGGTGTTCACTATATCAAAGCAAGTTGCTGAGAGTTCAGTCTCCTCTTCTGCATTGGGTGCATAGATCAAACCTCAGTGTATTACACAGTGAAATCAATTCGTATTCAGCTGCAGACCCTCTGCACTGTGGCAGAGACTTGTTGGCTGCCTTCCAAGGCAGGTTTCAAAAGGACTCTTGAACACATTGAAAATAGAAGAGACACTAAGAGGAATTATTTCTTAAGGATAAGTTAAGGATAAAAGAGACATGACTCTCAAAGTGACTTGAGGTCTTTTACTGACCAATATTGATACAGTTTGTCTTACAGAATATATATTCCCATTTCCCTTTGCTGCAAGTTGTAATCTCAGGGTTTTTTCCCATTCTTTGCTCTTAATTCTCTCTTACCCATCAGTAAGACCCTCCCTCTGTCTACCTTGTCAGGTAGACATAGACCTTGTCATACTGTTCAGTCAGTCTGGGCTGGCTTATTTGGTGCCTTTTTAAGAGTGCAAATGCATTGATGGTAGTGAAGCTTGCCATCATGGTTGGGAATCTGCAAGACTGACACAATGTTTCAATTTGTTTTGAATTAAAGAACCCTTTCCTGAACTGGAACAGCAAGAAACACATGGCTTTCTTGAGGAGAAATCTCACTCAGAGAGTTGTGTTTAATGTCTTGATGTCCAAGTGGACATTAGTGACAAGTGGAATTCCTTGGGAATATTACTGGAACTGGTGGTCTTTAACATCTTTGTCATGAACAATGGATTGAGAACACCCTCAAGCTTTGCCAGCCACACCAAGCTGTGTGGTGCAGCTGACACACTGTGGGGAAGGGATGCCATCCAGAGGGACCTGGACAGGCCTCAGAGGTGGGCCTGTGTGAACATCATGAAGTTCAGCAGCTCAACAGAAGGCCAAGTGTAAGGTCCTGGGACAATCCCAGGCAAACATGCCTCTCAGAAAGGGATGAAAAAGTTCAAATTTCACTAACTGTAATCTGGATCCCTATGACTGATGTTTAGGAAAAGGATTTTTTTTCTTCTGGCCTTATTTACAAAACCCTTCTACATTAATGAACAGTATTTTCTGCAACAATGGAAGGGGTCTTGGGCAAAAAGAAACTCCAAATGTTTTGTGTAAAAAGGTAGGTGAGAACTTGATCACACTGCAGTGGGGAGAAGAAGAGAGGGAAGGGGCGCCGTCAATTTAAATTAGATTAGATTTTTATATTCTTGTCAAAACCCCTTCTCTCCTAATTCTAACAGCCTGCATTTACTTAGGTGCTTAATTCAGCTCTTCTGACTTAACTTGAGTCCTGTTAGGCATGTGCACAAATGGCTGCAGTGAGAAGGGTGGAAACATCCAAACTGAGGTGTCCAGGGGTCCATAAGTTTTGAGCATCTGTATCTTGACTAGAGTGAAATTTGAAGGTGCACCAAAACACTTAAATAAGTGCCTAAATGTAATTTCCAGAGCTGAAAAGGGTGAAAACCCTTAGTTTAATTTTATTGAGTTATTCCTTGGTGATAAAGAAATAGAAACTGCGAACATGTGTTCCACTAAATTCAACTACTGTTTCTCACTGTTTGCAACTAGGCCCCAAGAGTCAGGGAAACTCATTGCAACATCAGCAAGCCAGTTTGCCACCTGCCAAATTGTGCTCTATCTGTCTACTTCAGAGACAGAGCAGCCCATGTGTATTATTTAGAAACATTTAGAACAGCTGATGGAGCAGGAGGAAGGGAGGTTCTGGTCTAATATATCTTGATGTGTGGTTTCAACTGCACCACAGATGCTGCTCCTCCTTGCATTTAAAATAATGCAAAAATTCCTTTTCTGAGTGGTCTGGAATGTAGTCCTCAATTGTAACAATTTGCCTTCACAAACAGGATCAGCAGAAGAGAGGATTTTAGTTGTTTTTATTTTATTTTTGTTTGGTGTTTCCTTTACTGGTGAGGACAGGTCAGAGAGAAGATCAAGCAGTACTTTTTTGAAATTTCTTCCTGTTTCTTTGTTTCTGTTTTAGTTACTTGGGAATGTAACATTCATAGTCTTCATGGTATTCCTGCGAAGGGGCTTTAGCTCTTGAAACAGCAACAAGTCCAAGATGGCCACACGCTGGGCTACTCTGCCCCTAGCCAACATCTTCTCGGTGGCCCTTAGTGAGGGGAACCCCTGGGAATGGAGGATGTGGGCACCTCTTGGCTGTAGGATGCAGCACTGCATCAGCATTTTTGGGCAGATCTGCTCATTGCACCCCGAATTGTGCTGCTGTGTCAGGCTGGATAACACTGACTTCCCTTGCCTTGTGTACTGTTTCATGATAGAGAAGCAACATTTCTCGGATGTGCAGTTACTGCCTTATGAGTTTTATTTTAGAGCTCTGGTTTTAATATCTCTTTCTATTTTTAGCAACAGAAATGGGGACACTTACTAGTAGAAGTGGCCTAAGTATTTAAGAAAGTGTCTGATGTTTGAGTGAAAGCCACTCTCTTCTGATTACAGTGACAATCAGTGCCTGCATTTAAGCACCCCGGTTTTGTATTTTAGGGACCACAATGCCCCGAGGCAGTGGTTAAAGCAGTCCCCCAGTTCTGTTTGCCCACAAACACATAGGAGGGGGCACTCAGGTGCCCAAGAGCAGTGTCTGTAGCACTCCAGAGCATCTCCTGTGTCTTGCAGCAGTGCCCATGCTGGGAAGCCCACAGTGGTTTCCTACTGTAAGGAAGCTAAAAGCATTCCTACAAGCTGATAAACTGTAAAGTCAGAGAGAGCAAAATATTTGCATACAGGAGCACAGGCAAATGTAGGGATAAACAGAGATGTGATGTTACTGGGATACTTCTTTCATCTCCTTGGATTTGCTGTCACTCCAAATCAACCTCAGTTTCTGTGACCAAGAAAAGCTACAGGCAGTGATTAAACACAAAACCTCTTCTAAGAGGGAGAGATGCAGACAGCAGGGGATGGCTGCCACACCTCTGTCTGACCTAAACATTATGTTTAATTTGTGCTTACGTACTACCTAAGCTGTGCTCAGATGTGCCTGATGGACTCATCTCTGCTTGCAAGCCCTGCTAAGTGCCCTGTACATGCCTGCACCGTCAGCTTTCTTGCAGGTCATAGCTAGAAATACTGTTCGACCATCCTTGGCCATTTTCAGGCATTGATTTGAGGTGGCAATAGAGAGATGATGTTGCAATCAGATGGTTTTGAAGCTGTAGCTTTGATTTGCTTTTGCCATAGGTTGATAAACTTAGTTTAAAGGCTTCATTTACCTTTCAGATGTCTTTCCGAAATGAAAGAAACAGGTCTTTGAATCTTTGGTGAATCTGGTGGGAAGAACTGCCTGCAACTGAAGGACAAACTAAGTATGCTTTTCCTGAGTAAAGGTCATTTTTGATAGCCTGTGAAAAATAAAATGGATATCTTTGATATGCTGAGAATATACAGGGCAAATAAACATGGATCCCTTTCCATCTCAGGTGGTTGCTACTCTACTACGTGCCAGAATTTCTCTCTGTTGGAATTGATAAAAGAAAAAAAGTATTTTGGAGATAATTAAAATATGTCAAATCATAAAAATACTTCCAGAGAATAGTATCATGAGAAATTAGAATCACTGCTTCTGTAAATAGTAAAGCAGTGACTATTTAATGATTCACAGGTTTAATTACAGAGAGGATGACATCTTTATTACAACAAAATAAAAGTAATTATGCATCACAGGAGCTGGACCGAACTGTGCTCAGTCCTGCATTCTCGGCGCGCAGCTGTGCAGAGCAGGTTGTCAAACACCCACAAGTCTGTGACAGTCTGCTTTTGTTTTGCAGTCAGCTGAGCATCTGTGAGAAATGGTATCCCTCCCATGGCAGAGCAGTGTTTAATTGACCACAGCTAAAAAATTGGCAGGGTGGATTTTAAGCAGTCATGGTCTGAGACAAGAGATTTTGTATGATTGTATAGACAACAGAAGGTGTGTGCTGATGGACTACATATCTTTTACTTATTGTAAATAATGCTTGTTTGTGAATACTGAAAAGTTAAAAAAGGAAAATGAATACTTTATAATCTATAGAATTTTTATTTGTGTGAAACATACCCAACACCAACTGAGCATTTTTGTAATAAGATTATTCAGGCCTCATGCACAATACATTTTCAAGGCAAGTGGAATAAGAGGAACACTTTAGAAACACACGAAGTAGCTAGGTACAGTTTTTGAGGGGAAGTAAAAAATGACAAATACACTCTTGCAGTTTTGTTGCTGGTTTTAGTTCAATCTTTTATTATTAGTATTGTTTTGTTCTAGCTCACTTGTCTCTATGCCAAGAGAAAATGTGTCAATATGTTCACCTATTTTGTACTTCAATAAGTAATTTTTGTATGTGCATAACCCACCTGAAATCCAGAAGGAAAAAAAAAAAAAGTATTGAAAGAAGGCAGAGAGAGAAGAAGGATTCAGGGAAAAACAATCTATCTAGGCAAACTTGCCTCAGTGTTACTAGCTTGTCAGTAAGACTGTGACTGAGGTCCTGGCTCAGCAGGACTCTATATGAAATCTTATCTGGTCAGGTCTAACAACTCTTTGGATCCCAGAACCTTGTCTTTGATGTGATGGCAAGAGATTAAGAGTAGAACCAGAGTACGAGTTAGTGAGAGAAAGTGAGACAGAAGGAGAGTTTGATAACCAAGACTGGTTTATTCTACAAACGAGTACCTCTGTTTGGTCTGGATGGTTCCTCTTTACAGATAGACATGGTGTGGTCTTTTTTCTCTGTAGGCAGGATGATCTGCCTAGTCCTGATTCCAGAAGAAAAGATGAGGATGTGTTTGGGCTGGAGTTCATCCTTCTTTTTTGGCACATTTTCTCTTGCTCCTCCTGTACTGATGTGTATGTGTGTGACTTTCATCATGGATCAGAGTACCTCTGCTTCATTCTAAACTGGCTGCACCCTCATGAAGTACATCCAAGACATGATTACTCAAGGGTCTGTTTTTTTGTCTCACTGGAGAACCATAGCCATATTAAATATTTTCAGTTGCCAGATGAGAACTCTTCATGCTCTGGTCCACCTTTCCCCACTAGAAGCAAGGCCAAATTTCACTTAATATTTGTCTTCTTTGTATGCTTATGGGAGTGAAGGTCTTCTTTGTATGTTTGTGATATGGTGTAAAGGTGAGATGATGTATAAAAAAGTCCAGTTAAGGAATTCAAAGCTGTGTGTCATGAATTAAATGGATGAGTCTGTGAATGAACCAATCTATCTATTACACCACCCATAGGATGAGAACTTGAGAGTTGTAATATCCCTTCATCTTTCTGTCATTGTCTCTGTGACTGACTTCGGGCCACTTTCATAATTTTCATATCTTGCTTATGAAAACAATGATGTTTCCCCTGTCAAGGCCTCCATGATGTGCCAATTAAGGGACTTGTATAATAATCAACCTTGTTTTGGTTTTCTGTGACTATAGCATACATGTAGCTCCCAACAAAAGTACTGTGATAGAACCTACAGTGCACTGAGTGTATTTTATAAGTGAAGTGTTTGCCCCTGGAGGTAAATGACAGATAAGAGGAAGAGGTGTTTTGCTATCTAGAATCATAGAAAATATAGCAGAAAAGCACTGTATGACTTTCTTTTATTTACTTATCCGCCCAAATAATCATTATGTGGACTATTTGACTGAAGTTTGTCTAACATCTTTTTCAGAAACCCTCAATTTCACAGGTTTCTTAGGCCATTTTTCTAACATTTTATTGTCTTACCTATTAACAAACTTTTCTTATTGTCAGATTAAAATTTTCCTTTTTATAGGTTTTGGATCTTGACAATTTTCCCAGTCTCATTAGACTTGAAAAATTTCTTTCCTTCTTCTTTGCAAATACCATTCACATATTTTAAAACTACTCCTGTGGGATTCTCTTGCTTTTTCTTCTTCGCATCAAAAATCTCAGTCTCTTCACCTTTTCCTCTTGAGACACATTCTTCTGTCTTCTGGTTACTACCTCTGTTGCTTTCTTATGGACTTTGAGTGACCCATTATGGTGTCTTTAAACTGCACACACAACTCCTATTGAGAACTGTAATAAGTTACAAAGAACAGAAAGATTACTTCATGTGCCCTGCAGATTATACTTTTGACTTTTGTGTGACCTGTGATTCTTTCAGATTTCTGCAGCACTGAAGAATTCTTTCCTAAGCAGTTTTTCCCCACTGAGTGTTTGTAAAGTTAATCATTCCTATAAGAGTGAAATATATTTCTGAATTTTGTTCTATGTTGTTGGGCTACTTTTTCAGTTTATCAAGGTCACATGGAATTTAAGTCCCCGTTCCTTCCATTTTTATCAGCTGAAAAATCAATCTTTGTACATATTAACATCAAGGGTGGTAGGGCAGAAATATGGTTAGTACTGGGTCATGGACAGACTCCTAAAGAATTGCACTTGATAAATCTGTCAAGTGCAAGTACTGGTGTAACTTCCTGGTAATTACTCTGACTGTGGTTCACGATGAGTTTTCTGTGTGACAGGAATTCCATCTAGGTCATTTTGCCTTAGCCTGCCCTTGAGAATGTTGTAGAATATAGCATGGCAAGCCTTATTGCTGCTGCTCTGTCTACAGGGTTCTGCTCTATTCCAGGCTGGATTCACCTGATGTACGTTTTCTTTATGAGTCATTTGTTTTTTTCACATACTTAGGTCTGTCACCTGACACTTAAGGGGTGATATTTTCTCACTCCAGGACGAAAAAAGGGTGTTTCTCCTTCCATTATAAGATAATTTAATTGTAAGCCCATTTTCATTGTCATTGTGGTATATTTTCTAGTGTTAAATCTCAGACGACAGTCTGGACCTTCGTTCAATATTCTAAAACCTATAAACACTATGAACTTATTTTCCTTCTACACTACCTTATATAACAGTAATTGTTGTGTTAACCTTTTTTGAATTAAACCCTGATTCATCTTGATATTGAAAAGATACAGACAAACAGATATCCAGGTGAAATCCATCTGGCAGCTGTTAATTTTCCTTGCAGAGCAAGGTAAAACAGTAAGTCAAATTCAACTCTATTTTAAATTCTGTGGGTTTCAACATATATAAAAAATAATCTTTTTCCCCAGGTTTGCTTTTAGTAAAACAAAGAGATCATGTAATTGTAACAAGGAAAAGTAAACATTTTAGAAGGTCTATTCCATAAGTGAAAGACATAATTACTTTGGACCTCCTGCAGCTGGAAATAATGTTGAGCTAAAGTTTTCTGGATGGTGGGGTCAAGTGCGCCTTCAGTCAGTTCACAGACAAGACCAAGTGGGGCTGGAGTGTTGATCTGCTGGAGAAGAGGAAGGCTCTGCAGAGAAATCTGGACAGGCTGGACTGATGATCTACGGCCAGATCTACGGGGTTCAGCGGGAGTGGCTGGGAAGCTGCCTGGTGGAAAAGGACCTGGGGGTGCTGGTTGACAGCAGCTGAACAGGATCCAGCGTGTGCCCAGATGGCCAAGGAGGCCAAAGGCATCCTGGCCTGGCTCAGCCATGGTGTGGGCAGCAGGACCAGGGCTGGGATTGTCCCTCTGTACTCAGCACTGGTGAGGTTGCACCTCCAATCCTGTGTTCAGTTCTGGGCCCTCACTGCAAGAAAGACATTGAGGGGCTGGAGCGTGTCCAGAGAAGGGCAGCAGAGCTGGGGAAAGGTCTGAAGCAAAAATCTGTTGAGGAACAGGTACTGGGGTTGTTTACCCTAGAAAAAAGGAGGCTCGGAGGTGTCTTATTGCTGTCTACAATGAAAGAAAGTTGTAGCCAGCTGGAGGTCAGCATCTTCTCCCAGGCAACCAGTGACAGAACATGAGGAAATGTCTTTAGGTTGTGTCAGGGGAGGTTCAAGTTGGGTGTTAGGAAAACATTTCTCAGCCATAAAGGTGGCAGAGTATGGGAACAGACTACCCAGGGAAGGATCACTGTCCCTTGAAGTGTTAAAAAAATCATGTAGATATAACATTTAGAGTCATGGTTTGCTACTGGACACAGAAAGACTTGTTTAGTGGTTGGACTTAATGGTTCTAGAGGTCTTTTCCAACCTTAAATATTCTATGATTCTATTACTTATTCTAGTCTTTCATTTGGGGAAATAAATTGATCAAGTAGTGACTTTTTAGCATTTTCCCTAGAAATTTTATGCTCTTCTATGTTATTTGATTCTTTAGTTAATACATGAGATCTCTGTTGACAACCAAAATGCTGCTAAATGTCCATATATCTGGAACAAATTAGCATACACCCTAAGATGTATTTTCACTTCCAACATGTTACTACTGAGGCACAGGTAGACTCTGACGAATCCCAGAACGGATGAGGCTGGGAGAACCAGAGTGGGTGATCTGGCCCAACCTCCCTGCTCAAGCAGCACCTTCCTAGCGTGGGAACAGAACTGCATCTAAACAGTTCTTGATTTTTTTCAGTGATGGAGACTCCACAACCTCTCTGGACAATCTGAAACCAGTGTGTTGTCAGCCACACAATAAATAAGTTCTTTCTCATAACCAGGAGTAACTTTGTCTGCATCAGGTGTTGGCCACTCCTGCCAGCTTTATCAGCTGGCTGAGGAGGCATCTACCCTTTCACCCAAGTCATTGATGAGTAATTAAACAATACTGAACCTTGGGACATTCTACTGGTGACAGGCCTCCAACCAACCCCTGTGCCACCCTCAAGGATTTGCTGTTCATCTAGTTCTCAGTCCTCCTCACTGTGTGCTCATCCATGGTTCCTCAGTTTGCCTACGAGGATGTTGTGAGAGACAGTGTTGAAAGCCTTGCTGAGGTAGAGGTAGTCAATATTCCCTCTAATCCACATTACATCTCCAATTGTGAATCAGTGAATTTGTGCTTCCTTGTTTGTAGAAGACTGTCTGTGCCAGTGACTGTATTTCCTTGAAGGAGTGCAGGGAAATCTTCCAGAAGCTCAATTAACATATTCACCAGAATGTTTGGAGTAAAAGTATCTCCCTAGTCATCTTGAAGTTTAATTTCCCAAAGTCTGCTCAGATAATTTTCAACTATTGCCTGTAGGAAAGAGAAGCAATATGACACATTCCTTCTAAGACTGCAGGTCATTGTTCCTACAGTTCTTCAACTCTGGGACATTTGTGTGCAATCCACTAATAGTAAACATGATGTTTGTGGGATCAATAACAGCAAGTTTTCTAACAGTTGGTTATAAAAGAATGATCTTAAATACTAGCAAATCTCAAAAAACCTGCACAAAAAATTCCTTGTGCTGTTGCGTTTTTTCTTTACGCTTACTAATCTCTGTTATGTAAAAAAATGCATATGAAGATTTAATCCTAAGGCAATTTGGTATCTTTTTGAATTTAATAGCTAAAACCTCACAGTAAACAAATCCTACCAGAGGACAATCAAGTGCAGACATGATTCAGAGGCAAAGAAAAACATTCACCATTCACAAGTTTTAGAAACATAAACAATTAAAGTTTCTCCTCTTGCAATTACAAAGGAAAAAAAAAAGAAACACACATGCTTAAAAATCTGCTAGAAAGGTTTAAATGATCTGTAGTCTAGATTTTGAAATCATCTGTAACTGGCATTTCATAATTACTCATAATGAAGGTTTTGAGTTTCCTTCAGCTGTGTTTAAATCTGAGTTTAAAGAAACAGTTTCTCATCTGTTTGCTCCATCGTTTGGAACATCAGTTGAGATCAAGATAAAAAATAGGCTTGGAACATTAAGAGAACATTATCATAGAATAGCTGAAGTTGAAAGAGACCTGGAGACTGCCATCCACCAACTCTGCCTAAATAAGTGTCCTTTAGAACAAGCTGCTCATATCTACATAGATTCTGATTAACTCCAGGTATGGAAACTTCACAACCCTTCTGAATATCTTTTATTGATCCTTTATCAATTGTTTAGGAGTTTTTAGAATATTTTCTTTACATCTTTCTCCTTTCAGAAGGAGCCAAAATTGTTTGTGCAGCATTATTTTAAAGCTGGAAATTGTATCCCTGTGGTCAAATCCATCACTCTATTCTAAGAAATGGTCCTAGAAACAACAGGTAGGTAATTTCCATGCCAGAAGGTACTAGAAAGTTTTATACATTTAGATTTGAATTTTTGGCCACATATTTCAGTTCTGTAGTTTGGATTATAAAAACGTCAGCATTTAGACAACTTAATTTTTTTTTTGTGCTTTGGTTTTAGAGCTGTAGGCTGTTCAGGCTGCTTTTCTCAGAGAATGAATACACTCGGTAGCATCTGGGACTGGCATTCATTTTTCCTGGATAAAGCTCCTTTTAAATACTTATATGGAAATACAGGTCCTCAACCATGGAGCAGACAAGCACTCTCTTACATTCCATATCTATTAGTGGAGACACTAAATTCAGTCTATACTGGTGGCTTAACTTAAATATGTGCTCATTTGCCTGAGTAACAGATGTCTTTTTCAATCACAGCCTCTAAAAGATCATTTTACATAAAAAAGGAATTTTGTATATGTTTGAGAAGAAAAATTCCTCTGTCTTTATCTGATAAATCAATTAGCATATGTTTTTCTGAACTACAAATATTAGTATAATTTGTTCTAACTTGTTTGGTTTGTGTCCCACCTAATTTTGAATATCAATTATAGCACAAAAAATGGGGTATATACTCACATAATGCATTGCTCTTGCATAGAATATGTAATACCACAGAAGCAGACCACTGATGATTCACAAATGGAAGAAAGAATCTAGTTTTGGAAATATTCTGCAATATGTCTGCAATTCCATAGGTTAAATATTTCTTGAAGGAAGCAAGCTGTTTAAGTGGATAAACACATTCTGTGTGCTTGTGTGAGATCATGTTGATTGTCTCCTGCATGCTGGTACAGGCATAATCCTGATAGTACTGAGGCTGACAGAGTATCAGAAGTTTCAGACAGAGCAAGCATAAATTTGTCTCCCTGCTGTCTTTGTCATTTGGCCACAGTGGTGGGATGCTAGAGACACACATTGTTACCCAGGCTGGTCATATTTCAACCTTTAGCAATTTGAGGACAGTTTGAGGCAAGTGTCTGGAAGTCCAAATAATTCACTTTGGAAACATCAGTGCGTGAGGAAGGTTGATAAGGTAAAAGGCCAGACTGGGTGCGAGACAATGTACTTAAGAGTTATCTAAGATGGAAGTGAGTTCTCCAGCCAGCTGAGCTGTGAAGTGCTAGCAGAGCCTTTCAGTCAGAGGAGAGCTATTTGCACAAGAGTTGCTCAGAACAGTATATAAGATTTTCAGCCAGGATAAACTTGCCAATCTCTCATTCCTCATGGAGCCAGCAGGAGATACAGTTTGTGACAGAGGTGTGGAAACTAGTTTGGAAAATTTACTTTATTTTTTTCCACTGGAGAGATGACTCTTTTTTATAGCCTGAAATAGCCTCTTTTCCAACCTATATTGGCTTCATGTCCCCATTAACAATAAAAGCTTCTAATAATTTAATTTAGGTTTTCTTTTGTTGTGATCAGTCTTTGCTCTCATGTGAACCTAGTCTTCTAAGTGCAAGGTATGTCTCAAAATGCTGACCAGGTTATCATGGGCCACTTGTGCCATCTTTAATAACAGATCTGCTGTGTGTAAAACCATCCAAAAGCACTCTGTTCAAGGTCCAGCAGAAGCTGGAATGTGCAAACAAGAATATCTTACAGGTTCAGAAGGTTTTTGGTTAAATGTGTTCATGGGCTTTGGCACTGAACAAGGAGCAACAGATAATTGTCCATTAGTTATCAAGACAGGGTCCTTACTGAGATGCAGTGGGCAACCCTACACCTCTGTTTTTCCAGCAACAAACCTTATGTGAGCAGTCATCCTGCATTTCTGCAAGAGAGATTTGCTATGAACAACTCTTTAAATTCCTGCGTTTATATATGGATACAATCCAGTTATACATCCTCAAACCTAGGGAATACTTACATGATGCTTTTTAAAACTATGTCTAAGCAGCAGAGCTAGCAGAGTGAAACACTCTGTGAAACCCAGCCACTGTCTCTGCATGATTTTGCAAATCCTCATCTTGCTAGGTTCACTCCCCCATGTTGGTAGAACTTCTCAGGACATACTCAAAGGATCTCTTGAGTGCTGAAACTTGGGTATGTGTATGAATATTTTCTTGTGTGTTCTCCAGGGAAGGAGGAGTATCAGATGTCACTGGGGGACTTTGTCTTAATCTACACTTTAAAACAGGCATATGCCAGATGAAATAAATGGTGGGACCTTTATCCTACATTTTTTTCTAAGTGTTTCTGGCATTAAACCTGACTTAAAACTTCAACAGGCTCCACAGAGCTGGCTTGGCATAGGGAGGAAAGTGGGATCAGAGGTTAGATCCAACAGAGTTAACTCTGTAGGGTGTCAACTTGTGTAGCCTCAGATAATTTTCATTGTCATAAAAATTCGGCTATGTAGGAAAGTTTGTACCAGAATTTTTCCTCCTGTGTCTAGGGTACTCAATTCTGACAAGGAGGTTACTTTGTATCCCTGTAAAATCCTACAATGACAGAGCTTCCCCGCCTGAAATTGTAAGTTAACTATTGCCTAATGAAGGAATGAAATTGCTATTCTATGCTAAATCTGCATGTGAGTATCTATTATGAGACAAAAAAATATTTAGCAGTATGCTGATTACTTTTAATCAAGGAAATGATGAGAAAACTAACCTAGAAATAAAAACTTCACAGTTTTCTGTGTAAGAGAAATTGCAAAATTCTATCCTTTAATGCTATTCAGACTTGAGCATCAAGCTTCTCCTGAGACTAGACCTTGTACTGCCCTTTTCCCAAAGAGCCCCTGGAAGTTGTCAATAGGTAGGTTTTTGTTCATTGACATGTAAGACTCTACTTCTTTGTGGTTTTTTTTTTTTGTTTGTTTTGTTTTGTTTTTTTTTGTGTTTTTTTTTTTTTTTTTTTTTTTTGTTTGGTTTTGTTTGTTTGTTTGTTTGTTTTTTGGTTTTTTTTTGGGTTTTTTTGTTTTGTTTTTTTGGGTTTCTTTTTTGAGTTTAGCTAAAAGCAAGCTTCCATTTGAGTGCCACAAATTAGTAATTGCTTATTTCTCTGTAAGATCCTTGTGACAGACTGGATTCATCTTGTCGCGGTGCCGCTACTAAGCCCCTTGGCTTCACCCCGAGCCAGCCCAGGCACCGGAGCAAGCGGAACCCGAGCTGCCCCTCAGCGGAACGAAGGGGTCAGCCCTGTGGGTTCTTGTCCCTGGGAGAGGCCGGAACGGCAGTAGGATAACTGAAGCGACGCGCTGAGAGCGAGAAAGGAGGATCCAGCCAGCCAGACAGAGGAACCACAACTTTAATCCAACATAGCACTGTCCAGACCGAAGTGGAACCAGGCTGAACTGGAACTGGATACCGAACAAAGAAATGCACCAGCTTATATGCTTTCGGGGTAGGGGAGGAGAAATGGGAGTCCCTCTTTGCGGCAACCAATGGAACCTTGACACTTGGGAGATAAGGGGAAGGGTTGCAAGCCTTGAACCAATTAGGGGATAGGGGAGGGATAACACAGTGGCGGGAAGAGGGGAAAAGGTAACATGTGACCAAGGGGAGCTAGGAATAGGGACTTGCAGGGAGGATGTAGCAACTTATGAATTTCAATTAAGGGGGGGTGTACAGAACATACAGCATTATACAGAACATACAACATAGGACCCACCAGCCTTTCATCTTTTCCACATATCTAAATCCTTCCTACTTGGTAAACCACCCATATATCTTTCAACTTCTCTCTGCCTCAAAACCCTCTTTCCTATATCCTTCTTTCCCTTGTCACAGTCCTTCACAGCACCTGCTTGTTCCTGCTTACACTGTCCCAACTTTCTTTGTGGAGTCCAACTGAGGTTTAACATACTGAAATGGGGAAAGTCCAACCATCCACACCACCACATCTCCCCCTTTTCTTTTATTTTTGACCCTGTGAGTTCTATCTCAGATATCCGAATTGAGGGGGGTCCACCAGGTATTCAGAACGTGGGTATGATTCTGCAAACCACTGCTGTTGAGTAGGCCATTGTTCTCGAGGAAAGCTGCGCACTTCTTCCACGATGATTTCAAGCTGTTCAGCCTGCTCGTCCTCATCAACGAAGCTTTCCTCCTCCTCCTTGAACACTTCTGGGCCTACTTCAACGGCTACTCGGTGGACTTCAGCTTTGAGTGGTGATGTGGAGGAAGAAATCAAATTCTGCAACATCTTTTTCATTAGTCCAAGGCTGGCAATAGCAACAAAAAGCACAAAAACAATTAACAGAACAGTTCTAAGAATCGATCCCGTCCAACCCGAGATCCCCCATCCCTTGAATAAATTACTGAGCCAGTCCCCGTATTCTTGTTTGATGTCTCCTATCATGTTTTCCATTTGTTTGAGTGCCTCGCGAGTCCCCTTGGCCCTAGATGTCAAATTAAAGCAGCAGAGCCCCTCAAACTCCTCACACGAGTGACCGTGGAGGAGCAGGAGGTAATCGATGGCTGCACGATTCTGGAGGGTTGCCTGCCTCGTAATTTCCTCATCTTTCAGGAGGTTTGATAGGGCCCTAGAAGTCAAACGGGATTGCTTAGCTACCCAACATTCCAAATGGCCTAATTCTCCGAGGGTCTTAGCAATGGCGACCCACGGCGCAAACACTGTGATTGCGATGCCTTTAGATCTGCTCCAATGGATAATTTCCTCATCACAATCGTCTGCCAATTTTTTGAGAGAGTAGTCTTCTCTCTTCTTTCTAGAGTGTGCCAATAGATGTGCACCATTTGTAGAATTTCGTGTAACCCAATCCAAAATTTGTGATTTGTTGGGTGAAAACAATCCGAGGGTCCCAAAGGTGCACGGGCCTCCGGAGAGGTGAGAGGGGATACCTGCCCATGCGTGGTCTCCGCAAATCAAGAATGTTCCCCTGGGAAGTTGACGGGGATGGGCAAAGACTTGGGCTGATTTTTGGGGAGGGATTGGAGGATAACTAAAGGACACAGCGTTACACCAATGAGTATTAAAATGGGCTTTGGAGGAGACAAAATGACGGTGGTGACGCTGGACGTGGTCGTTGCGGATATGAAAACAAGATTCGGCTCTGGCGGAACCTAGAAGCTCCAGCTCCTGAGGCTCGTTTTCTAACTTTGGAAGACTTTTAATATAATTGTACCACGCGACGATGTAATGGGCATGCTTTAGGTTATGCTCCATTTTAGCAGCTTCTTGTCTAAGTTTTTGAGCATAACCTAGAAGCATCTTGGGCATCTCACGATCTTTAAATGGGATCCCCACGAGGCAGGATGCCATGGGATTCGCGGCACTCGCTTGGTTGAGACATATGTGGTCTTGGCCCAGTGATTTGGCCAAGACAGCCCAGACGTTCTGTTGTGGCTGGGGGACGAGCCACGCCTGGGCGATGGTCAGGAGACTGGCGAAGAGGACGGCTGAACTGATGGCAGTCTTGGCGCTCATGGTTGGACGGATCTAAACAGAAACTCAGAAAAACAAATCGTTACAAAGTGGGAAATCACAGAAAAAGGGGTCCTCCCAGCCTTCTGACTGCTCCTCCTCTTCCTCTGAGTCACTGGACTCACGCCTTCTGCGGCGGAGAGCCGCGGAGGCGACTTGAGGCTTTTCGTTTTCCCGGACTTTTGTTTTTCTTTCGATATAAGGCTTTACCCATCTGGAGGGTATCCACTTCGGCCCGGCATCAGTGGAGACGCAGGCGTACCCGCGCCCCCACGTCAAAAGCGTCAGTGGACCCTCCACTTTCCCTGTTTCGGGAAACCTTACGGTCACCGGCGGATGCTGCTCACTCAGGTCCCAGTCGCGGTTGCTATTGAAATGCCGCACAACGGGCGGATCTGGTTTTTCATAAGAACAATTTAGGAAATTTAACACATAAAGTGCCCTTGCCAATCTGATTGATGGAGTTTCAACCTTCAGGACTGGTCTTTGCTGTTGAAGGACCCGTTTGACGTTCTGATGGGTCCTTTCAACAATGGCCTGACCCGTGGGGGAGTGAGGGATGCCCGTTTTATGCTCAACTCCCCATTGCTGCAGGAAATCTGCAAGCTCCCTGGAAGTATACGCAGGGCCATTATCTGTTTTAATTTCCTTGGGGATGCCCATGAAAGAGAAGGCCTGAATGAGGTGTTGGATGACGTGGGAGGCCTTCTCCCCTGCGTGTGCGGAGGCATAGACTACACCCGAGAAGGTATCAACGGACACATGCACGTACCGGAGTCTCCCGAACGCCGCCACATGGGTGACGTCGGTCTGCCAGATTTCACAACTTCCCAGCCCTCTGGGATTGACTCCGGCGTGCATGGTCGGCACGGAGTGGGATTGACACGATGGGCACGAAGCCACAATCGCCCTGGCCTGTTGCCGGGTGATACGAAATCGGCGGACCAGGGCTGGTGCATTCTGATGGAACAAAGCATGGCTGAGCTGTGCCTGTTGAAATATGTCAGGCAGTGGGGTCTTTGTCACAGGAGCAGCGAGAGCATCTGCTCTCCTGTTGCCCTCTGCAACAAACCCTGGCAAATCGGTGTGCGACCTTGTGTGCATCACGTAGAAGGGGTGCTCTCGGTGGGACACAAGCTTTATAAGCTTCGAGAGCTGCGCATAAAGCGCGTCGTTGGAAACCTGCTGTAATACTGCCTGATCAGCTCTGGACACTACCCCTGTAACATAGGCAGAGTCGGTAACTATGTTTAGCGGTCCGGGAAATCTCTCTAATGCCCTGACGACTGCGGCCAACTCAGCGACTTGAGGCGAACCCTCAACGATTTCAACATCACTGTCCCACTGCTGAGTTTCGGGATCCTCCCAGGTCATCACTGACCTGTGAGAAGCCCCGGACGCGTCTGTAAAAACGGTCAAGGCCTGGAGTGGTTTTACACTTCGGACACTCCTCAATGCCAATTCAAAATTTCCATCCAGATTGAACAATTTGTGGGCCGGCCGATGAATTGAAATTTGGCCCGTAAAAGAGTCCAGAGCGAATTGTAGAGCTTCATTATTTTGAAGCAGAGTTTCCAACATGGGTTTGGTGATCTGGCCCGAGGATAATTTGATGGGGAGATGGATGCACTCAAAGTCACAACCGGCCAACTCGCAAAGGCGCGTACGTGCCTTGCGGATCAGCTCAGCCATGATTTCTTGTGGCCTCGTAAGTCTCTTGGGCCGGTGGTGGCTAAGAAAGACCCACTCTATGATCAGCAGTGGATCTCTCCCACCGTGGCCCTTGGTGTCATGCTGTGTGGTGTTCGAATCCCACTGAAAAATGACCCCAAAAAGATGCGGGAGCTTACCCAGCACCACGAACCGAAAGGGTAAGCCGGGGTCACATCTGTGCGCCTGGCGTGATGACAACGCCTGTTGTACCTTCTCCAGTGCTTTCCTTGCCTCCGCGGTGAGCGCCCTGGGAGAGCTAAGCTCATCTCCCCCCTTCAATAAATCGAAGAGGGGTGCTAGGTCCTCCGTGGAGAGACCCAGCCAGGGCCTCACCCAATTCAACTCTCCGCAGAGTCGATGGACATCCGCAAGGGTCCGGACTGATGTCCGGATAGCCAATTTTTGGGGAACAATGGTCCGCCGTCCGATTTCCAGCCCCAGGTATTTCCAGGGTGGCATCCGCTGAATCTTCTCTGCTTGCAGCTCAAACCCTGCAGCAACTAACAAATCTGTTACGCGTGTGAGGACTCTATCCAGTTCGCTTGTTGTTGGGGCGCAAATGAGGATATCATCCATGTAATGGTGGATGATAACCTCCTCCGCGGCTGCGCGCACAGGACGCAGCAAGGAAGAGACGTACAGCTGGCACATCACCGGGGAGTTCTTCATACCTTGGGGAAGAGCCCTCCAGTGATACCTCTTCCTTGGGGCCGCTCGGTTGATGGTAGGCACCGAGAAGGCAAAACGCGGTGCGTCATCCGGATGTAGGGGAATTTGGAAGAAGCAATCCTTCAGATCAATAACTGCCAGATTCCAATTTCGGGGCAGCATGGCAGGGGATGGCATTCCTGGTTGGAGGGATCCCATGTCCTCTATAACGTTATTAATTTGTCGAAGATCGTGAAGGAGGCGCCAGCGCCTTCCGTCACTCTTTCGAATGACGAAGACGGGCGAGTTCCAGGGGGAATTCGTTTCCACGATATTACCCTTCTGTAACTGCTCCTCCACGAGCTCCTCGAGCGCCTTTAATTTCTCCTTGGATAGCGGCCACTGGTCAACCCACACTGGATTATCCGTTTTCCAATTCAGTTTGAGGATTGGGCGCTCCTCAGTGACCGCTAGGCAAAAAACCTGAGGGGGGTCTGGGATACTAATTGTGACCCCCCATTGGGACATGAGCTCCCTACCAAGCAGGGGCCGTTCATATTTGCAAACGAAAGGGCGCGTATATGCCAATTGCCCTTTCGGCCCCGTGAATTTCACCATGCGCGCTGATCTCTTAGCCGATTGAAAACCCCCTACTCCGGAGATATTCGCCGGCGCGTCCTCCAAGGCCCAATGTGACGGCCACTCCCGGGTGGGAATGACCGTGACATCCGCTCCTGTGTCAAAAAGAAGACCTTTATTAACGGACTCATCCCCAATGGACATCGTACATTGTATTATAGGTTTTTCTTCTGTGATCCGATGCACTGCGTTGACTGAAAGTGGCCTTTCCTCAGGGTAAACCTGATACTGATCTGGCCTGGTGTGTGGAATTGCCTGGGCCACTATTTGTCCCTTTGGGTGGAAAGCTGGGGGATGAGTGGAACGCAGCCAGACATTGAGGAACCTGGGGTCACCCTTATAGGTCCCCGGGTATACCTCAATGTCTTGCGGAGTGTATTTACAGTCCCCAACAACAATGAACTTACCTTTCCTTTGAAACGGCCAGTCCAGAAGGTCTTCGCAATCCACGCGAACTGGGTACCAGCTGGTATCTCTGAGGTGCGCACTGTGAGTGAGCCTCAACCTGTAAGGTTTACAAAATGGTGTTAACGTCAAGTCCGGGAAAGTTCCCTCCTGGGAAGGGTAAAGGAAATGCCAGTCCGAGATAGTTGTCTTGGTCCAGTGACCCCCGAAGGCGTTGACTGCCTTCTCTTCTGCACTGCCCACCCTGTTGGGGTCATCATGCCGGGTGGGCCCGCACTCCCCCCCTAGTTTTTTGAATTGTGTTCGGAGTCCTCCTGCTGCGGCCGAGGCTTTGCCAGCAAGTTATGCGGGCATTGGCTCACAAAGTGCCCTTTTTCATGGCAGAGGTAGCACTCGACCCGTGCTCTGGCTGGGTTCGACGCTGCCAGCTTGCGAGCCTGTGGGCGACGAAGAGTCGCATCTTCCGCAGCATGCACCTGCCGAGTTCCCTGCTTGCTTGCGGTGGTCATATGTTGAAGCAGGAAAGGGACCTTTTGCTGGCAAACTTGCAGCATCACCTGTAGAGTCCGTGGGGGTTCTGGAGGGAGACTTAAAATCGCTTGTTTGCACACATTATTAGCATTAGCAAAAACAATCTCCTCCAAAATTCTCTTACGGGCGAGCCCGTCCGTTACTTGTATTTCTAAAGCCCTAGTCATCTTGTCCACGAAATCTACAAATGATTCTGTGTCCCCTTGCCTAATCTGGGTGAACGGCGGCAGGGGTGCACGAGGCTGCATCGTGAAAAAGGCTTTGCAGGCCAGGTCTCGCACCCTAGGCAAAACTGCTGGTGGAATGAGCAGTGCCTGAATTTGAGGGGACTCGAAGGAACCTTCTCCTCCCAGCAATTCAACAGTAAGGGGATTACCTCCCTCATCAATTGCTGGGAGTGGCAGGTGCGGCAGCTCTTCCCGCAGGGCTTGCCTAAACGCAGCAAGCCATAATTCAAATTCAGCCGGTGTCATCAGGCAAGAAAATAATTGCTTTAAGTCTGCAGGAAGGGTTGTCGCAGCTGCTAGGTCTGCCTGAAGGAGGCCGCGGAAGTACGGGCTCTCTCTCCCAAATTCTTTGTGCGCCTTACATAAATCTCGAATTATAGTTTGTGAAAATGGCTGCCAATTCGGTTTAGGGTCGCCACCCCCGCGAGCCCTTCGGTAGGTGACAGGCGCAGCTGAGAGATGCACTTCCTGGTTTCCATCGCTGTTGTCTTCCGGTTCCTTACCGTGGGAACCGGAAGAGGCAGCGTGGGAACTACCATTCCAAGATGGCCTCCTTCCGGGGTGGGGAGAAGTGCCTGGCTCCGCCCCTAGGGCGGGCCAGGGGGCAGGAGTGGGAGGAGTGTCAGCGTGGGAAAAGGGAGGGACCGAAGGCGGGGTTTGGGCGGCCACAAAGGGAGGAGACATCGGGTATGTGGGAGGAGCCATGGGTGGAGCAAGGGAGGGAACAGAGGGGGCGGGTGTGGGAGGGACCAAGGGGTAAAATGGGTTGGGCAGATAAAAGGGGTTGGGCGGGTATGAAGGGGTTGGGTCAAGGAAGGGATTGGATTTCGGGGGAGGGGGACGCGGGGGAGGGGTAGGAGAACGGCGCGAACGGGCGCCATCTTGTGTGTCGCAGGCGCCATCTTGTGGCTCCTGTGACGCAGCAAGATTAAATCTAACTTTTGGTCGATAACGTGGGGAGACAGGGGAAGGGCTGCGTCCCCGGGCCGCTTGTCCAGGGCGACCCGAGGATTCCTCAGCAGTCCGGACAAGACTGCTGAGGCTGGGGGACCGGGAGTTCTGATGAGAGCCTGGGCTGGCAGACCTAGGGTCTGCGGCTCTCCTCAGAATTCCCTTCCGAGGAACACGGGGATTGGGAGAAGGGGAACGGGAAACTGGGGCGGGCGGTCGCGTTGGCTTTTCATGCAGGGGAGAGCTGTTAGCGATCGTTTTAAATTTGACAATCAAAAACATAAAATCTTGGGGACATTTATCCGAATTGGCCGCCTTTTTTTCGATCGCCTCCCAGTAACGGGGGTTCCTCACAAGCTCCTCAGACGTGTTACTGAACTGCACGGAAAGCCACCGCACCAGCCTTTTTAACGAACCGCGGGAGAACTGAACCTTGTTCTCCTCCAAAACTCTAACAAGAACATAATAAACTCCTTTCTGGGTGGTCGAAAGCGAGGCACCCATCTCGCCGGTGTTGAAAAACCACCCTCACCCAAGACCGGACCAACTAAATCTCAAACAGAAAACCGTAACTGCCGCAACTTAAAAACCGGGCAACCCTGCACTCGCTAAAGCCACCGATCCTCCCGGCGCGCGGCACACGCAACGTCCCCAAAAACCCGACTCTCCCCCAGCTCCGAGCCTCCCTCGAGAGCTGGCAGGAGCACTCGAACGAAACAAACCCGAACGAAAAGAACTGAAAACCGCCTGGGCACGACCAAACCGGGAGCGAAAACAAAAGCGTTAACCCCCCGGTCCTGCGCAGACTTCTCCTCGGAGCCCTCCCCCGTGGCTTGGAGAGGGGGTCCTGATCGCGTGCCCCCGACGGAGGGTACTTACCTGCGGTCTTGGGGAACCCTCAGCGCACAGAAGACTTCGCCGGGAGTGCTGCCGACGAAGCTGCCTCCTGGATCTGCGAGGAGCGCTCCTCCGAAGAGGCTGCTCGACTCGCAGCGGTGGGACCGCCCTGGATCTGAAACTCTTCGGTGCTCGCGCCTGGTGCAAGCACCGCCAATCCTCACGGGGACCACAAAGAGGGAAGACAAGAGCCTCCACGGAAACTCAAGGCTTCTCCTCAGGGTCCCATCTGGGGTGCCAGCCACCTGTCGCGGTGCCGCTACTAAGCCCCTTGGCTTCACCCCGAGCCAGCCCAGGCACCGGAGCAAGCGGAACCCGAGCTGCCCCTCAGCGGAACGAAGGGGTCAGCCCTGTGGGTTCTTGTCCCTGGGAGAGGCCGGAACGGCAGTAGGATAACTGAAGCGACGCGCTGAGAGCGAGAAAGGAGGATCCAGCCAGCCAGACAGAGGAACCACAACTTTAATCCAACATAGCACTGTCCAGACCGAAGTGGAACCAGGCTGAACTGGAACTGGATACCGAACAAAGAAATGCACCAGCTTATATGCTTTCGGGGTAGGGGAGGAGAAATGGGAGTCCCTCTTTGCGGCAACCAATGGAACCTTGACACTTGGGAGATAAGGGGAAGGGTTGCAAGCCTTGAACCAATTAGGGGATAGGGGAGGGATAACACAGTGGCGGGAAGAGGGGAAAAGGTAACATGTGACCAAGGGGAGCTAGGAATAGGGACTTGCAGGGAGGATGTAGCAACTTATGAATTTCAATTAAGGGGGGGTGTACAGAACATACAGCATTATACAGAACATACAACATAGGACCCACCAGCCTTTCATCTTTTCCACATATCTAAATCCTTCCTACTTGGTAAACCACCCATATATCTTTCAACTTCTCTCTGCCTCAAAACCCTCTTTCCTATATCCTTCTTTCCCTTGTCACAGTCCTTCACAGCACCTGCTTGTTCCTGCTTACACTGTCCCAACTTTCTTTGTGGAGTCCAACTGAGGTTTAACATACTGAAATGGGGAAAGTCCAACCATCCACACCACCACATCATCTGTTGAGAAATAGTGTCAGGTAGAAACTGGAATAACAATCAGGTTAGAATTATCAAAAAAAAGCATTCTCTCTCCTAAGCTTTAACTGAAAAGGCTTCTTGGCTTTTAGAAAACAAAAAATGTGTGAGAATAACTGTAACATATCCAGAAGAAAAGAGATTCTCTGCCTTGGACAAACACAGATAATTTTTTCTGGGAAGAATTAGAGTGACTATTAAGAGTAATTTTTCATCCATTGTCTTCACTGTTTGGCAAGTATGAATCAACATTTATTCCACACAGGGAAACTAAGGCATAGAGTGCTAATTATCCACAACAGTGGATCTATTATCTGGATCCAACATTGCTGTTAAGCTCATTTGATTTTGAGCAAGTGAACAGTCCTTCTGACTTAAGTGGGTTTGCTACCATGCCTGCAGAAGGGTTGTTCACATCATGATTTCACAGGAGCTGATAATAGAGAAGAAGATACGCAGTTCTCAGTCAGGAAACTGGAACGGATGTAGATGGTGGTGTTCTCCTTACCTTACTGTGAATGCCCATGTCTAAACTACTCATCCTGTGCTCCTCCCCTCCTAGAAGAAATGGCCACTTCTAGGGCACAATTCATCTGAATTTTCATGGTGGGTTGACCTTGGCTGGCCACCAGATGCCCACCAAGCCACTCTCTTACTCTCTCTCCTCAACAGGACAGGAGAGAAAGTGAGGTGAAAAGCTCATGGATCAAGATAAAGGCCATTCAATAAATAAAAGCAAAGACCAAATGTGGAAGCAGAAAAAAGCTAGCTCAATTTCTTCTTTATTTCCCATCAACAGGTGATTTCCATCCACCTCCTGGGAAGTATGGTATGTGCAGTGCTTGTGTTGGAAGACAAATGCCTTAATAATGAAGGACTCCCCCCACCACCTCCCTCCTTTTTCCTAGTTTTTATTGCTAAGCAGAAATACAACATTGAATATCCCTTTGGAATATCAACTGGATCAGCTGGATCAGCTGTTCTGACTACGTTCCCTCCCAGCCTCTTGCCTACCTCCAGGTCACTGTGCTTGGGAGCCAGTGGTGGTTGGATTGTCATCTTGATGCTGTGGGATCACTTCTCAGCAGCAGCCAAAGAGTTAGTGTTTTATTTTCCTCAGGATGAGATGGGCCTTGGTCTGGGGGTGCCTTTCTTACTGTGGACTGCAAAGTAGAAGGTTAGATGAGATGCAGACAACTCAGAGTTTTCTCCTCTATTACTTTGGGTTTAGGAATATTCTAGCCCACCAGACCTGTGTTGGATGGGATCAATTTCTAAATAATTACTTTTATCAGAAGTTGGGAAGCAAGAAAAGTTTTATGGTTCTTTGTAATCAGAAATGTATCACAGGTTTTTAATCTGACTGAAAACACAGAAATAATCTTTGCGCTGCAAGTGCCTAAAACAAGGGTGCAAGGACTTTTCCATCTGCTGGACTTGATGAAGGTTGATGCAATCACCATGTTCTGCAATTATCACTTGACAACAGCAGATTAATACTTACAGTGGATGCTATTAATGCATGCTTAACAAGATGAATACTCTTGCTAATGAATCCCAGTAGTCTCAGACATCAGAGGAAGGTTTCTGTGTGTGCATGTGCATGTGGAAGCAAAAGAAAAGCACCAGGGGTTATTGGAAAGCTATTATCAAACCTCTGAAAGTTGTAAATCAAAGACAAATAAAAAAGCTTCCAGTTGGTCTTCCAAGTCTGGAAGTTCTACTACTAATAGGTATTTAGTGTTTGGACTGACATATAGAAAGTTTAATTTCTGCCCCAATGTATGAACACTGACACTGTAGTAAGACATGGTGGCTAAGGACACATGGGATTGTCATTGCTAGTAGGAGGCCACCGACTACAAGAATCTATCCTGGCATAAATCCATTTTGCATGCAGCTTTGGCAAGCAGTTGGCCATTTAATGTCCAAAATTAGGAAAGTTCAGGTGTCTACAGTTTAACCAGATGCCTTATGCACCACCCTGAACCCTCAGTCTTAGTAGGGAGTTATTTCCATCTAGTTTAACTGAATTGTATGATCATGGTTTGTCATTGTATATATGGTAAAATTTGGCCTTACCATATGTAGAAAACCTCGGCCAATTACCATGAGTAAAAAAAATGACCTTGAGTAAGTATAATATTATATTGTGGAATAAAAGCTGTGTAAAAAACCCTCAGATCCCTCAAAACAAAGAATTATTGAAAAAAGAAACCAGTACGTTTAACACCAGCCTGCTTATTATCTTTCACAACAAACTAAGAATCATGTCATACGGCAGCAAATCTCATCAATCATCATAACGTAGCAAATAAAGAGAACCCAGAGGAATAGGGGCAGAACTTGCTGTGATAGGTTTGATAAGAGCAGTGAGCACTGGACTGTGGCTGGCTTGGACACAGTGTAGCCCTGGGGCAGCTTTATATGGACACCTCCTGTCCATCAGGGAAGAGTGAAGATTCATCCTGAATATCACAAACTCTCTCTAAGGTGTTACTGCAGAAAGCAGTGGACACAGATTGGAGAGCCTGTACATCTTTCTGTCATCTTCTTCCTTCTTCTCTCTGGGAGGTTTTGCTTTTGATTCGTTAGAGCTGCCCTTTATGAATGTTTGCACCCATCACATTTTAGTCACACAGTACATACAGGTGCAGAAGTTCTTGGTTCACTTACCTACACAAGGCCTTGTCCAAAACTGACCTTGATAGGTATAGAAGTGATTCTGCCTTGCAACACAGGTAACAAAGGCTCCCTGCTTCCCACCAGTCATCTGCAGTCCCTGGTGTCCCATTGTTTGTCATTGTCATGTCTCTGATGCCCTGAAAGACTATTTTTTCTATTGACCTGTGCCTCTGGCTCCTCTCTTCAGTAGCTGTTGCATCAAGGTGACAGAATGTGAAATAGAGCTTCAGCAGTTTCCTCTCTCTCTTGGCAACAGAAGGAGATTTTTGCATGAAAGATAAGCCTTGGCTGCCTTCACCTGGACTCTTCTTTCCCTCTGCCACACAACCTCCTGCTGCCTCTACAGGAAGACACCAGAAGACATCCATGGGCTTCCTAGGCTGGGGGCAGCTCTCAGTTCCAACAAAACTACAAACAGTCAAAACCAGACCAGACTACAGAAGAAAGAGCCTGCAGCCATCCAGTAGGCTCAGATGCTTCCTTCTTCTGATGACTCTAAAGGCAAAAAAAAAGATTAATTGATTAGGAGAACCTTATACTTATTTAGCTTTACAGCTGGATGCAGATGGTGATCTTTACAATGCGTGACTGCTGAAGCACCCGTAGCAGCTTCCCTAAGACACCACATCTAATCATCTTCAGGAGCAGCATTTTTATTTATTTTGGGTGTAGGCTCTAAGAATTCTATATAGATTTCTTTAAAAATATCATTATGTTTAAATCTGTTAGTAAAGGCAAGATAAAAATACCTACAGCAAGTTTCATTCAAGGATACCATTTCTTCACTAAAATAGATGTCATTCATCACGACAATAGATGTTAGAAATAGGAGTCACATTGTAAGCATTAGTACACTAAATTACTGCCTTTAGCATAAAATAATCATTGAGCCAAAGCAGTAAATAGCTGATATCAAAGCACAAAATTTCTTATTATATTCAATTTACTAAATATTTCTATTCTCTTGTACTTCCCTTGTTACCTTCTTACAGTACTAAAGAAACCAGTTTATTCCTTTTCACTCTAACTAAAATAAATTTTCCTTCTAATATTAGTATGGATGCTGGAGGCACTGCCTTCTCTATGGGGCTAAAAACCAGCCTGCAGTTCAATTCTGTTCTCACTAAAAAGGGTGATTCAGCTTCCCAGTAACTGCATTGAGATGGATATAAATCCTGTAACTTTGCTTTAGGCAAAAACCTGCAGCCTTACACAAACAAGGCTGACTCCTTCTTTTAGCACTTTACACATGTTATAACAAAAATGTTTTTCCTTTTAAATGTTAGAAATTTGAGGGGAAGCGCTACACTGGGATCTTACCAATGCTTCTGAGGAAGGATCACACTTCAGGTGTAATGGTGATTTACCTCCATTACAGAGCACAGAGATACCTGTGCCTACCACCTGTGAAATTGAAATCCCAGATTCAGCTCGCTTCTCAACTTTGATATCTGTATGTGTATTATTATTGGAGAACTGATGAAAGGTGCCAGACAATACCCTACCCTACTTTTCCTTAGCCTTTTCCTAATTCATATGGCAGCTGCAGGCACCGATGTTCTTCATAGGCAATCCACAACTCCAGCCACACCAGCTGATTCACTTCAAAAAAAGGTAGAAGTAAAGCTCAGGGTTCAGTCCATTGGTGCTGCAGTGGTTACTCTATGGCCAGAGTCCTCTTTATTAATTGCTTTCTTTTGGAACCTGGTTCCAGGCCATCACTGGGATTTCAGAGGTCTTATTTAGAAAAAATATGAAGCACAGAAATGCCCATTCTCCACAAAGGTCCACTCATCGCCAGCATGACATTTAGCCAAAAGCCTTCTGCCAGAAGAGTAAGAAAATTATTCTGCTGAAAAGTTATCAGCCCTTTCTCTGTCTTTTTAGCCTACTATTCAAAACAATTCTCTTGAAAAACTGATCCTTGCCTGATTACTTCTATCTGGAGGAATTCTGAACAGACCATGACAATTCCGTGGGTGAGGAGGACCAGGGTACAGCATCAAAAGAGTCTCCACCACCCTCTTGTTTCCCAGGAAGCAGCCAGAGAGAAGAGGAAGCCTAAAGGTTGTTCTTTCTTACTAATCCTCCAGTACAAACCTAGAGCTGCCTTTGGTACAGAGATGCAGAAGGAACTCACTTGTGTCTTCATGTCCAAACCCCTCCTAATTCACAGTCAGAGCTCATGGGTGCAGCAGTAACGCTGACACATTTTCTCTCTGCAACTTGAGAAAAGTAATTTGATTTCTGCATTTCATCTCCTCCTCTCTGCACACCAGGGCTAATAATAACCTCCTCCCTGCTGCGCCAGGTTTGCTGCATTGGTAGCTGTCAAATATAGTAGGGGGAGGGGTTCAAGGGTATGCCTCTCTGGCACAGTATAGCAAAATGTGAAGATGCATATTCAGGAGAGTGTAATTAGGCCTTGGTCTTCCCTGGTAACAAGCTCATGGAGAACATGAGGAGTGCCAGTCAGAAAAGACCTTTGTAGTAGCAGCAGCCAAAGTTTCCAAAACCTGATGAGTGAGTGAGCAATCCACTTTCAAGTACCTGCTCTGGAGCTCAGACACCAACTCCTTCCCTCTCCAGCACTTCTCTCTAACTCCACTCATGCTGTTGGCCTATTTTAATGCATTTCCAATGCGTCCGTCTGATCCTGAACCTACGCTGGACCCACTGCACCTTGCAGTTGCCCCCATGTTTTCCCAGACGGCTTCTATTATAGACATCCTCAGTCTGTGACCTCAGGAACAGAGAGCCAGAGGCATGGTTAGCAATCTGGGTAAAAGCTTGACAGAAGAAGTCAAAATTTACATATAGAAATAACTCTTTTCCAGACCTGTAACTGTGGAACAAGAATTCTATTTTGGACTCAGCAGTGCCCCGTCTCCCCATGCTGTGCACACATTCCTCGTGCCCAGGCAACTCATTGCAATCCCTGCTGCAGCCATAACCCCCTCATTTCCAACTGTTGGCTCTGTGTCTTCCCTTTAATTAAGGGAACTAGCCAAAGGAAATTCATTACCATTTGAGAGCATAAAAATGCCATTTTCAAAGCTTTCAAAATCCATTCAGGGTGCTGTAACAGTTGGGTTTATTCTACTGATCTGATGTGAACGAGGATGCAGCATAGAAAATAATTCAGAGCAGAAATTTCAATAACTGGAGAAATTGCTGGAAGAGTCACTTTCCTGGTATGAACTTTGTGTCCATTATGATTTAGATCTGTACTGTTTGGGTGTTTCTCTGTGTATTACTGAAGATCAGAAAAAGCATTTGAGTTGTTCCTGTTATTGCAGAGAAATTTAAACAGTAAAACAGCCAAACATAGCACATGCAGCAGCAAAATTTCACTGGGGAAATTACACACTGAATTTCCCTGATTATTGTAGCATTTTTCTATATGGAATTTTGACACCAAAATGAGGTACTAGCAAAAGAATAAGAAAGAGGAAGTAGATAAATTATGGTATTTTAGGGAAAAATTTAAATGCATTTCTTGATTTGGGTTTTAGAATCAGATAAATACAGTAGGAAGCAATTAGAAATGTAGGGAGAAAAGAAGATTTAGTTCATGTGTTGGTCTACTTAACATTAATCCCATCCACTGTTTTTGTTCATATTAATCAGCACATTGTAATTACTGTGTTGTCTCTATCCTGGTGCTCCTGATGCCGTCACTTACTGTGTTAATCCAGTGTGTGAGGATTTGGAAGAGTCTGATAAGAAATGAAACATTCAAGTTCAAACTCTGAAACTCATTATAATGGGAACTAAAGTAGACTAGAATGAAAAATTCCACAAGTTTCCTTAAACAAAGGTGCTCACTTTGATATTCAGACAAAGGTATCTTTGCTGTGTTTCTGCCCTCAGAAACTGAGCTGTCACAGGACACCTTAGCACAAGGGTATGACGTAGTAAATATTTGTGTCCCTTTCACGTGAAGTGCTAAGTAGAGTATTTTACTCCCTCCAGTTAATCCAGGGCTGAGGTATCTTCTTTAGATGGTGTGAGGCATCTGATTATTGTGCTCCTCCCACTAAGGGCACATGAAGGGCATTCCTGTAAGTGCTCCATTCCCAAAGTAGTTATTTACACAGTAAAAGTGGGAATGCTCCATAGGTAGTCAGCCCATGGCACAAGGTAATTTGGACTCCAAGTCCATTCCTCTTGCACCCAGATAACAACAGGAACCTTTATTCTTGAAACCAATTAAATGAGAAAGAAGGCAGCAGTTTTACAGCATAGGTCACAAGAGGGGAAGCATGGACAACTGCCAGGGTATGATAAAGGATGGTGAAATCATCCTGGGATGATGTTGGTGAAATCCTTCCAATGACACAATGACATTTGGAATGTAGATTTCCATCCTTTTCCTTTCCTCTGTCTAGTTGTGCCATTCCCCATTCCCCTTCCCCTTTTTTTTCCTGGGTTTTGTTTTTCTGGCTCTGCAGTCCATTAGGCTGCAATCCTGCTGCAATCCTACTTCTCCCCCCTACAGAGCTGAGTGGGGATGTTGTAATCAGCACTTCAGACAGCTTTTCAGAAATCCGTAGACAAGAAATTGCCTACGGATTTTAAAAAAATATATCAATGACTACAAAAGAGTCACTGTAAAGTGCTTGTAATCAGCATGAAAATTATCTGCAATATAATTACAGAAGACACACTTAAAGTGTGTTTTGATGAACATAAACAGTGAAGTGTCATCCACGACAGTTTCTCTGGTCTAAGATAAACCCTTGAATGCTCACAGTGCTCAACCCCTACAACAGTCTTATTGCTTCCATCAACATGGCTGTCCATATTCCAAAGTGATTTATGGGCCATGGTGGGCTTTTGTACGCCAAGGGACTCTCACTGCTCTTTGTGACCTGAGGATCAGCATCCTACCGAGAGCCACAGGGAGCAGATATGTAAGAGAGTCTAGAAAGCTAAGAAAGAGATGGCTGACCTACAGATCACACAGCAAATTAACACCAGAGGCAGGAAAAGAATTGTGTTGTTTTAGCACACATGTCAACTCATCAGACTCCACTACCATCCAGCCAAATCATCTTCCATGCTAGTATGGACCAATGTTGAGCTGAGCATGGAAACGTGGTCACCCAGAAATATAAACTGCCTATTTTTACATGGGGTAATTAAAGGTCCCTTTCCTTTGCCTGAAGAATTCCCTTGTTTGAAAAAGAAATCTGTAATTTCCCACAGGCAATTGAAAGCCTCTCTTTCACACTCCAAAACACTCATAAAACTATAGGCAGCAAATCACATGGTCTAAAACCTAAACTCTTAAATAATCTCCTACCCCTCTAAGTCATTACTAGGTCATTAAAAATTGTCTATTAGTTTTGAATGATCATGTTAACTAGTTATTCTACCCAGCAAATGGGTCCAAATATTTCAAATTTCCTCTTAAAACCAAACAAGAATGATGCATCTTTGGCTCAAGAAAATGAAGTATGAAAACATAAAAAATAAAAGTATTTCTGATTCTCACAGCAACTTCAGCAATAAAAGAATTCCCTTACTCTTCTGTGGGCATAATCAAACAAAATGCAATTGTGCCTTGACACAAAGCTTCCCTTTCCCACATTACTCCATTTCTGCTTATAATTTGATTACATTTAAAACTGGTTTACTTTACAAGCCTGCAGAGATATCCATTTCACCATATTTAATCAACTGCATGTGTGCTTGCTCCAAATATTCTTTGTAGCAAGTGAAAATAAATTAAACATTTTTTGTGAAATTCTTCTTATCTGATTTCTACCGCTGTGAAGAGCCATGACTTTAAATGCCTCTATCACTTTCCGAGGCATTGGTATCAGCATGGACCTTGTTCAGCTCTTGAGGAACTGCTGATCACACTGCTTGGAGAGACCTGGAAAAATTCAGCTAAACAGTTTAGTGGTCAATTGTGTAGGAACCAAACCTGTGAATATGGTGCAAAAAAGCTGCTATTAGACATAAGGATATTGATGGTCTGTCTTTTAATACGGGACTTAGTTTTCCTCTCTCGCTTAATGATCTGTGCTAGAGCAATAACCATGAACAAAGCCAAACTTGGCTCACTAATTTATATTGGAATAACATGATTAAAAGAACACTCAGTTTTTTCCCAAGGTCACTGTAAAAGCTGGAGACACAAAGCTTTGGTCCAGTTAAGTTTTGTGGAAACTACTGCAGCATTCTGAAATCTTCTCTTGTTTTTCTACTTCAGCTCTTACAGGAGCAGGATCTCTGTCTAGTACCCCAATGTGGGCTGTGCTTGCAGAACATCAAAGTGATGTGGTTCAGCGCAGGAAGAGGATGAGCAGAGAGGGCCATGTATAAACTGCCCAATATTTGGGCCAGCCTTGGGAGTGGTGTGTGTGTCACGTTCATGGTTGGTCTCCCAGGCAGTGGGAGAAAGCGAGATGTTGGCATTCCCAGCAGGCCAGAAGAAAGGTATTGCCTCTTAAGAATGACCCTGAGAGCCAAAGGAAAGCAACATGCTTGCCCATGGCCTGAGTAGGGAAAGGGGGTGCCTCTTCCCCAGCCTTGGGACTTGCTGTAGGGTGAGGAGCAGCGGCACTGTAGGACACGCTCCGCTGTGTGCCCAGAGCCACACTGTCAGAGGGTCATCTGGCTTGACAGGACTGTCACTGCTACACAGCCCTGCGGCTCTCCTGTGGCTGCAGGTGGTTTAACTCTCCCAGGCCAGCCCTAAACTTCCCAGAGCCACAGTTTGGCTTTACAGTACATTTGTTTCTTTCTGTTCCTCCTCCTCCACCCTTTTAAAGCAGAAACAGAGCACTTCTATATCTCTACGTGTCATTCTGCTTTCCTTTAGGATCACATTCAACAATTCTATCTCCTCTGAGGTTGTTCACACTAAGAAATGTAAACTCCATTTATTTCTTCATGCAGTTATTTCTGTTTCACAGCCCTATAATCCCTTTTCACATCTTTGCTGTCTAGTATAAGGCAATCATCCCCATTTTCTACATCCTTTCATTTCACAAATAAATATACATAATTTCAACTAACTTTTCATAGTTGCAGTGATTTTATAATGAAGGATTTCTGAGTGCTTTATGTATGACTTAATTTTCAAATAAATTCTAAATGGGAGGTGATTCATTACATGATAATCTTACATGTTAAACACAATATGTATGTGTAACGTAACAAGACAGATCATAATGAATTTTTAAAAATAGGTTACAAGAATAATGACTTTAAATGATTCCTAAAATTAAATGAGAAAAAAGTTAGCAAGACCATTTGTGCAATAATATAGTTATTGCAGGAAAGAGCTCTGAAAGAAGAAATGAAGACAAGAACAGACATTAACACATGTAATGACAAAACCCAAGAAGATCTGGGCACAGGCTACAAAACAGTAATAAGGCAACCCAGCAGTACCAGCACTGAAGATGACTGATCTGTAGAATATGGTATAAAACTAGAGTCAGGATGTCCTGCTTTGAATTTCTTTTGTACTTCTTTCTTGCCACTTATTGCACCTCCATTTCTACTTTGATTTAGTGACTATTCTATCTCTTCAGATTCCAAAAGACAATGCTTCTTTAGGGTGCAATATGTTGTGAGATTTTAGTTATTTTTAATCTACTTGTTAGGAAATTTGTGAGTCTGTGTTTGAAACATCACATTTTGTTTTCTTTTCAGTTTGATTTTGGTGTTTAACATCTATTTAGTAATTTAGTTTGAATTTTACTGATATGCTAGCTATTGGATCTTATTGTGCTCTGTTATATTAAAAAGCCTTATGATATAACATTTCTCTGAGTAGGTTAATTTAATTAATCCTCAAAATGGAAGAAAAAATATCTAATGCCATTTTATTTCATGTTTGGAGAAGGAGCACCGTTTAGCTGTTAGTGGAGAGAGACAGGCACCTCTATATGATTTATACATATTATATACATATTTATATAATATATAAATATACATATTTATATACAATTTATCCTTTTAATTTAAGATTGAACTTTATAGAATTGACTGACTCTGGAAGGGACTTAAACCACTGAATTGGAAAGGACGACCAAATCTTAAAATGATGGATACACAGTGTGATGAATTCTGACTTGGCAGGAGGTAGGAGCTTACTTGTTCAAACACATAATGGAAATGAATCGTTCACAGATTTGAAATGTCTGAAAACAGTGCTAATTAAGGATTGAAAAGGATCCTGAGATAAAATTTTTAAAACTTAGCCACTGATTTTTAAATTCTGATTGTCAAGTCTGTGATTGTGATATCTTTATTGTATAGTATAGTCGATTAGGAAAAAGGCAGACATAATACAATTGTACTGAAATAAAAAACTATGACATCTGAATTTATATAAATGAAACACAGTTAAATGCCATGACTTCTGCAAGACCATCATATTGCCATCAGTTTGGAAGCTATTTGAATCCAAGTGAATTATTTTGACAGATGGCACCAGATTCTGACTAATAACAGCATAACTGAGCTAAATTCCAAATTTCAAAACCTATTCACACCTATGACAGGCTAATAGATCAGGATACAAATGTCCCCCAGAAGAAGAATAAGGCAGGGAAGGAGATAACTATAGATTCTGCAATTTTAGATAAATTAAAGCATCTGTGAAATTGCTACTGGTTCTCATTAGCAAAACAGTTGGCTGCACTTGGGTTTTTTATCCAGCTGCCACTTCTGATTTCTGCCTCACTGTCACTTTGCAGAGGGACCATGCAGCCTTGTGCCCTGACACTGAGTGTCTGACAGATATGGTGCTGATCATTGCTGCAACATTTTATTCCACACTCCTACATCTGTCTTTTTCCGAAGAGTGCTATTGTGCTGAGTGGGTGTAAACTGATAATAGAGTTAGCTGGCTAGATTATGTCATTGTTTTTACACTCCATGGCAAAAATATTCTGTGCTATTTTTCTTTAGTGATCCCTAGTTTTTCAAGCATTGTAGATGTCATTGGCATTACCATTTCCCCCTCTGATTTTTAAAGCTGATGATTTTTTTAATTATATACAGAGGAGAACTTATATATTAAGGGATTTTGCAGTTGACGTATTTTTCTGTACATGTTTACTTGCAGCTTGAAATGCCAGTAAGATCTCTAATAATAGTTGAAAGGGACATTTAAAGAAGGAGTCCTAAGAATTTAAGTCAAACTCATCATGACTTTAAAACAAAATTTTCCAAATAGCATTATTATGGAAGTTTCCTGTTTGAATTCCCTCAGTTCCAGGTTTGTTTTAAATCCTAGTAGGGACCTTTGGAAAATTAAACCTACACTTTCTATCCCTGGAAAAAATACTTTCATTGATCTAATTTCCTACATCTTTCCCATTCATCTGCTGACTGGGAAACTCTCAGATGCCAATGGCTCTGGAAAAAGGGTATGAAGAGACATGATGGAGTTATGGTGTCCCCTTATCTGCCTGCTGTGTGCGACTGAACATCTGTGAGCAAGGGACCAGGTGAAGGTGTCTTCTGTAACACCTAGTAAAAATGTTATCCCGAATTACAGAAATGCTTAAAAGAAAGATGATCAGTTTGGGAGATGAGAGGAGCAGCTGGTATGGGCTACTGTTGGTTATTTTGTCATATGGTTCTAGAGATGCTATTCTGTGACTAAAGGTCTTCTGGCTAGAAATAGAGGTAAAGAATCAAAGGACCAATGAACAGCTGGAGGAGGCAAGGGCTTGAAGCTCAGGTCAAATGGAAAGGGAAAATAAGGAATGGACACAAAACAAAAATGTAGATGTTTTGTAAAGGATAAAAGGATATTATGCAAAGATATATAGTGACCAGGAAGGAATTTATGAGGAAATCAGAAAAATTATGGTTTTAAAAAGCTTTATAGAATAGTCTGTAATGTTGACACATTGACATTGAGCAAATGAAGCCCTGCTGATACTGAGTAGCCAGCACCTCCTTGTCTCTGCAGCTTGCAGATCTTTTCTGTCCTTAGGAGTATTTGAATTGTTAACAATTATTAGCATTGGCTGAATAATTGCAAATATAAGCTATGTTAATATTTTTAAGAATACTATTTTCACAGGATCCCATTCAATTTACTTTTGATGAATGAGACAAACTAGTCTATCACTTTCAGCATGTAAGTTACATGGTTTTTATCTCTGTTAGATACTATGTTTTGTAAGCCTGTTTGTCCAGGTCCAGGACAATTTTTGAACTGCCCATTTCTGAGTTGTTTCTAGTGTAGAGTCTGCAGAGCCAGGCTCACTGTGTTAGTCAGAAATATCTCATTCCACACAGAATGCTTGTTTTCTACTTCTATCTACATAAAACTGCAATTGTACTGCATAAAGATAACAAAAGCGACAGAGACCCAATCAATTAGAGAAATTACTGTTACAGCTGAATCTAGTCATACAAACTGTTGACAGGTCAAGAATGGTTTGGACAAAGCAAGCCTGGGAATCATCAGTCCTGAGGTCCTGTGGACACTATCTGGGCTTTAGATTTCCAGTAAAACAGGGCTACACAGTCATACTATTCCAAGTCAGTGTTATATAAAAATATAACTAAGCAACTTAATTTCAAAGGAAAGTATTATTTCAATTTCATTTGGCCAAAATTCAAGTTTGCTGATGGATGGATGCCTTGTCTGTATAAAACAGGTGAAAATGTCAACCAGTCTTATAACAAGAATGTTTTATGATGCAAACCTCTTCATACCAATTATTTCAGATATTGCACTATTTCTTTACTGGAAAAGAAAAAATTCTCCAAAGTTGTACTCTTTTTCAGAATGTTGCCTCAGTCGTGCTTAATCACAAAAAACAGTTCCTTAAAAGGAATGAGGCAGATGTTTGTATTGGAGAGTTGGTCAGCTATGAAATAGCCTAACTTACTCATAATGTTCATCACACTGCTGATATGTGGGTGTTTTTGTGAACCCTATCAAGTCACAAAGATAAATTTTTTGAAGGAAGTATCTGGATGCAATTTTGTGTGAGAGGTATGGTAAGTACAGAATAAGATTTTGTGGCATTCTGCCATACATCTCTTATTTGAGGCACAGAAAGCACACCATCCCTGCCTTCTGTGAGGGATGGGAAGGTTCTGATGATTTTACTCTGCTGTATTTAGCTGTATAAACTTCTAGTCTCCCTGAACTTCTAGTTGGTGGGGAACACTATTGGTCTTGCTCTATACTTGGTTTTGAAAAGAACAGAGCTTTTTGAAGACAGGTCTTCATTTAATAAAGAATTGCTATCTCCCCCTTTTTTTTCTTTTCAGTCTTAGTCTATCCAGCTTTCAAATTTTTGTTCTGTGAACACATTCATTTGAGTGGATCTCTTTATTGCTTTGTAATGCTTTAGGTGATTTGGAGGCAAGTGACAGGCATAGGAATTATTTCAACCTAGGTTATCTTTATGTATATCATACTAAATGTGTATAACTAGACTTTGGCAAAGCACCATTTATTTTTTCCTTACTTCTTTAATTTCCTTTATGCTATTTGCATAAAGGAAATTTCCTTTATATTTCCTTTTTATTTCCTATTATGCTATTTCCTCTAATTTCATTGTACTCATTTTATATTGAGAGTGAGATTCTTCTCTCTCTAGGCCCCTTATATTTCCAGGTATAATTCTTCTTAATGACATATCCCATTGCTGCAAAGACATGTGAGGTGTGAAATACTTCATTTGCAAATTAATAGATGTTTTTTCTGACAAATATTTAAGAATAATAAATACACAGAGTCCAAGAAAATCACATAGAGTTTTTACTGTTTTTCTAATGGACTGCATTTGCTGTAGCCATCTATCAGCCAACCTTCAGAAAAATGGGGAATATATTCTATGATATTTTTGCATTTAAAAATATTAGTCAATTATAAAGGGTGGCTAATTGCCTGACCTAAGATAGCCACATGGGCTAAGTAAAGGCTGGGATAATTTTGTTGGAACAAGAAATTTGTCCAAGTTAATGTTTTGGGAGCAAGAGGATAAAACTTCACAGACAGGGAAACTGTTCAGACTTTAGCACTGTCATTTGTGAGACTGTGAGATCAGCTGCCTGTGGAGGATGGAAGAGTTGGTGGATGGATGGATGGATGGATGGATGGATGGATGGATGGATGGATGGATGGATGGATGGACGGACAGATATCTGATGTTCACTGACTGAAGGGATCTGAATATAGTTTTCTATACAATTTGCAATGCTCTTGATAACCAGGGAAGACAGGTCACTGCTTTTGAATTATGGACTTCATTTGTCTGAGCAACAACACAAAGAGAATTTTTTCTATAAGTAATCCACTTATTCATGTCATCAAAAAAAGATCTGATGTGGCAAGGTGCTCAACCCTTTCATCTGACTTGTTTCAACAGCTGGTCCCAGGAACAGTCAGTACCTTGCAGAAATCCGTCCATTGGCTCTTTGACTATTTTGTGACTATACCCCAAATCACCCCAGTTTTGTTGTCATGGTAGTTTTGTTAGGTAGCAGCTTGGGATCTCAGGGCTATTGGGCTCTCACCCCCAAGTAAATCACAGTTTTCACTTCTAGAATTCTTAACACGGATCAGTTCCTGCATTCCTAACGCATGTTTCTTCCTCTGCTGAGAATCTAGAACAGACTAATGGCCTTGTCTGAGGGAGCTGGCATGGACATTATACAGGTACAATGACATTCTCTCTGGCTTTGAGATATCCATAAAAATTTTTGACATATTTGAACTGTTCATCTGTAAACCATAAATTTTAATGAATTAAAACTTGACTGTATCCCTCTTGTCTAAAAACTTAGAAAAATACTGTATCATTAAAAAAGTTAATCAAAAAGTCCACTTTTGGGGTTTTTATTCTTTTTCTACAAAAACCAGATGACTTTTAAGCTATTTCCCCTCTCGCCTGCTGTCTGGTACACCAACATCATGTTCAAAAGTTGTGCAATAGGTCAGAGAAAATTTTTCTCCAGCTTATTTTTGTGATGACATTGGAATCATCCACCATTGCAGAAACGATGAAAGAAAGACACCTAAAGCTGTAACTCTCACGTTTCTTGTTTTTCTTTTTGCTGATGTTACTGTTTTAGCAGTCCTAGATTTGCAGTCAGATAAAGTGATTTTCAAATTAAAAAAAAAACCAAACAACAGAACAACCTGTGTGTTCTCATTCAGCTGGACCTATTCATTCATATCATTTAAAGCACATCAGGTATGGCTTTGAGCTCAGGGAATTTGGGGAATAAATGCTGTGTTATCTCACGGGTTCACTTTACTCTTTTTCTGCACCATCTCCCTGGTGCAGTTTCCCATGAGCTTTCAATAGAAATTCCTAGAAGTCAACCAAACCAGTCTGTCATGCTCAATAAAAGCCATCATATGCCCAGAGTCTTCACTGTGGTTCTTTACCTCATTCTGATACTTCATGTAATAGAAAATAACAGGTACTGTTCACTGCAATGAGAAACCTCATGGCATTTGTACAAAAGGAGAATGTTCATAGAACTATATATATTTTCACATGAAACAAAGAAAGAAGACAAGAAAAAGATAATCAGTTAAAATTTTGAAGGTAAATGAAGATTTATTCTGTTCTTTTAAAATGAGGAAAAGTTATTTGCTAGTGCTCAGTAAATATGTATTAATAACTGGAAAAAGAATCAATTTGTTTATAACCCCAGTGTTATCAGAAACAACATATCAGCATTTGTGTTCTCCACATTGGCTGCTCTAAATTCACTTTGTAGACACTCAGCTTTTATGGATCAAGGATTTTTTAGCTTTTATGATCACTCAGAGCTTCACTGGGAATTTTGTGCTCTTTGTTTTTGTTGAAATAGTAGGGCTGAAAGAATTTTCTGAAAATCTGATATTGGAAGAAATGCTGTATGTCAGAAACCTGACATTCTATATTTTATTTACTGATTGATCCACTGAATAAATAAAACTATCTGATTACCTCTCAATCACTAATGGATTTAGCTTCCAAATACTCTTGAAGGTCAGGTAAATACTAATATCTTCAGTTTCAAAGGGGAAACAGAGATGAGGAGAGATTAGTAGTTAAGCAGCCACTTTTTAGAGATGTAGTCAATAGAAGCAACAGCTCTCAGCACTTCTGAAAATTGAGTGATAATGGTCTTAATTAAGTCACCAAATAAGTCAGTATTAGAGCTAAGAATACAGTTGAGGTTCTGTGGCAGCTTGATTGTAAACATAAAACTTTGGTTTTTTAGACAGCAATCTGAAATGAGCATTGCTTACAACAATTTGAATGCTTATGACTATCAGATGAAATAAAATATAAGACTATATATACAGTATAAAAATATCTGCAGGTTTTTTTTTCCCACAGGACAACCTGTGGTTTAAGTGAATTGGCTGGTTTATGGAGTACCAAATAGCAAAGAGCAGCTGTCTTGTCCTACCCTAGGGAGCTAAGAGATCTTGGAAAAGTCCAGGGAAATTAAATGAAGACACACATCTCAGGTATAAGTAGTTAGTACTTTATCTTCCAGGAAAAATTCTCATTGCAATCCCTTAGTGTTATATTGAATGGCAGGATCATCCATTTCTTGGTGTTACTGCAAATTACCTTTTTTCCCATGTCCTGAAAATCAGGACATCCATTTCCAGTACTCTAGGTATTTTTAATGCTGGGCCAAGTCAATAGTCAGAATTAATCTGCTCTCTCAGCACCCAAACCCAAGCTCCTAGTTAATTTTAATGGGAGCTTTTTCTGTGTCAGAATTGCCACTTTATTATTCTTAATTATTTTACTGCAGTCATGCTGAACAGCCACGGCTGTGTTCCCATAACCCTGCATTTCTAGACAGTCCAAAAATAAATATCAGCTGCAGAGAAACCATGGTTTTAAGGCAAGACTTAGCTCACCTATGCTGAGCAACTATATAGACAGTAACTGAACAGTAATACAAAAAGGTCCTGTAGTCCATGGACAGCAAAACACAGTTCCTGGGTGTAACTACACTCTGAAGAAGCCTGGGCTTGCTGAGCTCCTTGCTTGTGTTTCCCAGCTGTGAAACTAAACTAAGGACAGATGAATTTGAAACTAAATCCTCAAATATGGTAGATAACTTGCAGGCTCAGTGTTAGTTGGAGTTGAAAATGTGCTCAGTAACCCTAAAGTCATTATCATCCCAGGGAAGTTGATTGTCATTGTGTTAAATTGCAATCAAGAGCCAGTACTAAGCATTGTGTATTATCCCCCTGTGCACTGTACACGATTATATAAATTTGTACACGTAATGATGCGTTTTTTATGATATATATATATTTCTGAATGTGACAAAGTGCTTCGTGCTGAGATCTGAGTGCTGGTGTAACAAATGAAAAAACACTTAATGACCTGATTACAATACAGTTAAGAACTGGCACAATTCTTCACAGAATCTATTCATCATCAGGATGGGAGGGAGGGAGGGAGGGAGGGTTGAGCCCTTCCTAATGTCTGCCAGTATAACTGGGATTGGATTCCACATTGGGGAACCTAAATGTAGGTGTCTGTATGCAGGCTTTGTGCTTATGATTGCCTTGGAGTGAATGAAGAAAACTAATTCAGAGGTGAACTCAGTTGCCCAAATATTAACAACTACTATTATTTGATATACTTTGAAGTGTGTGAGATGACTGCCCACATAAGAAGACACAGGACTTGCTGCACACCTGTGGCCTTTGGAAGCAGGAGAGGCCAGATAGGTTGCAGTATCTTGACCAGAAATGTTTGTGAGCTCTGGATGCTCAGTTCCTGTAGTGGGAGCCTAGACACCTATCTCAGAACACAGACTCCTACATATGTGCCTCTAAATGTGTATTTTCAACAGAATCTTAGCCTAGGGCCTTAATCTCCTAAAATTCTACATATGAGCTAGATATCTACAGTTTGCCCTGCAAACATACTTCAATACATAATCAAAGGAATATAAAAGCAGTTTTGGGTGTTGTTTCCCAAGAAATCTTTTTCCACATAAGATTTTGTGAAATGACTTATACTCTGAAACACCAATTTCTCCCCATTCTCTAAAGCGAATCTAATTTGACCATACGAACAAGGACAAGGACACCTCAATTTATAAGTTGCCACATTTGATCAGAATGCCAGCAGAGATAGCAAAAAATATATTGAAATGAAAATACATTTTCAAAACATGAACAGCAATTAACTTGGTGGCAGAAGGATTAAAACAATGATTTGTGTATTTGTGAAGAAGTCCTTTCTGAGCAGGAGGACCTGAGGACTGTAAATCTGAATGGAACTGGGAGACCTGTTAGAATACACAAAGCTGTATGAGTTCCCTAATCACATCCTTGTCTTAGAAGACAGAGACAAGGATGAAGGTCATGCCCAGTTACCTGATCACCAGCTGTGCAGCTTTGTTAAGAGCAAACTGGGAGTGGGAACCACACACATCTAAACACATGTGCTGATGTAAATAAGATGCAGCTGTAAGCTGGATTTCAATTTTATTTCCTTGTATCTCTTTCTAGAAGATTGCATGTATTTTATCTGTGCAATACAGAAGTTATTCTTACAAGTCTCAGAGAGCAGCAATTTGTGACTGTGTTGATAGAGAAAGTCAGGCTTAGGATAGAACTTTAAGTGTGAAACAGCTTTATGATAGGCAGTGTCACACTAAGATACTCAGAGAATGCACCATGGATGTATATTGATATAGATTAATGATATTCTTTCATTGCATTCCTTTCTAGAAGTTTTCCATCATCAATGGACCAAAGCAAGCAGATGATTATTACACTGATTTGATTTTGTTCCCCAGAATAACTGCATTTTATTAGATGCTTTTAAAAGGGTAGCAATAATAAATACTCTGTAAGGCCTTTTTAACTGTAAATTAGTAAACTGAAATGTTTCCAGAAATATTTAAATGAAAATAACAAACTCTACCCAGATTAATAATGTGAAATAGAACAAAATATAAAAATAGAATAGAATTGAAAGTCATTACTATCTATGTCTTTTTCTCACAGGACTGGACATACTATATGGAAATTCCTGACTCCTGGTTCAGATGTGCAAACTGGAAGCACAAGCAGAGGCAGTTGCCCCCACACAGTTTTGCATGGTCAATAACTGTGTGACCGCATCTTGCTTTTATGAGTGTATGAATGAGAAGTACATCTGTTCAGTGAAGATGTAGTTGATCCTTGGTTTGTGAAAGAGGGGTAAGAATCATGCTGTCATCCCTGAATATTGTCCTTTATTTCTTTCATACCAGAACATACACTGAAAACCCCCAAACCAAACCAAAAATATCCACACAACCTCCTGCCCCAAACAAGCAAACAAATAAAACCAAACAAAAAACCTGCAGTCTTCTTTAAAAGATTCAAACATTTTTCACCCTAGCACCAACTTTCATGCAATATTCCAATCTGCCAGACTCACCAGCAGCAGCAACCCTGCTGTAGTCCAACACACTGAAAGAAGTGCTGTAGTGACCAAGGCATCCTCATAGCCATGACAATTAGTACTCTTGCAACACAACCAGCAAAGCATGTGGTTCTTACACTTTTAGTACAGAATTTGCTGTATGTCATGCAGTGCACAAAATGTCCTCCTGAGAATGGTGTGGGTGACACTTATTAACCACTATACATCAGCAAGAACTCAGGGAACCAGTGAATGAGAGAAACCTGCATTTATCAGTGGAAATGCATTGCACTTCCTAATGCAACAGAATTCTAAATAACAACTTTTAAAGAAAACCTAGAAAAGAAATTCACAAGCACAGGATTGTTAGAATTATGGTCTCAGCAGCAACACCAGTTCATTACAGTCTTTTTTTCCTGCCCCGATTCTATTGTACAATTGGTAATCATGTTTTCTTCTCTCTGTTGCTGTTCTCTCTTCTCCTGCCAATCCCCCAAAGCTACTAGCCATCCTTCTTTGTGCACCTGGTTAACTTAATGAGGCTGGAGTAACAGCACTTATATTCTGTCTGTCTTGGATTTTATCCCTACTGATCATACTGGATGAAGACCATCCACTTTCACAGCTAACTCACCCGGGGTTCAAAAAAGATGAAGCGTCTCCTAAACACCTTGTTCCTGCAAAATTATTTTTCACCTCATGACAATGCACTCTACTTGCTGTTTAAATAAGGAGAGTTACTTTCTCTTAAACCAGTATTCAGTGTAGTCAGTGCCGAAGGCAGAAATATCACCGTAGTTCCAGCAGTGTCTGCAAAGTGACTTCAGGAAATATGACCTTCAGGAGGGAGCTAGTTTTCTGAGAATTAATGAAATTTATCTATGGCTGCAGGATGAAAATCATGTCCTACAAGAGCTGATTGTCCCTGGAGAGAGAGCAGACTGTAGAGTGAAATGCAACTGGGTTATTCCAAAGGTAGTATCTGGAGGTCTCCACTGCTGAGCTGTACAGAGGAATGTTACAATCATGGTTAGAGTTTTAATGGGATTAGAAAGGAGCAATGACTGCAAAATTCCCTGACCACCCTGGCCAGCATGGGTATCTGAGGCTAGCAAGGGATGTCAAGAAGTTATTCCATTACCTTGGGGCTCTGAGCAACTGAATTCAAGTCAGATTGTGCCATGCCTCTGTGAGAAGTTTAGGGTGGTATTCAACAAGTCATTTAGCACTGAGGATCCCAAGTACAAAACCTGTTTTTTTTTTTTTTACTTTCACTGACATTTTGGTTATCTAAAGAAGCAGTCTGTCTTAAAGCAAGCAATCCCTGGCTGCAGTGTGATGGCACTGAGTGGCTTATGTCTGCCTTTCTCAAGATTTTGGCCTGTAGAGCAGGTTGGCCATGGCTGGACTATTTAGGGACAGTTTGGTATCTCTTTAGAGCCTTTAAGTCATAAAGGTCTTCTATTTGCTTGTTTGCCTGGATTGCAAGTGCCTCATTTGCTGCAGTAAAGGGTTTCCATAACCCTGCAGGTGCGTGTTTTGCTTCAGCTGAGGTTGGGGAATGTAGAGATGTTGGAGGAAAGAGCCTGCTGTCACCTTTGGGACAGAAGACTGCATGGGTATTTAGGAGTCAAACACAGGCTCAGAAGTGCAGAATATTTCCATGTGCACAGTTTATGTACTGTGACTGCTGTTACGCATGATGTAAAGCTTCAACAGTTATCTGGGAAAAAATAAGAACAGGGAAAATGACAGAGTTCAAGCATGCAATTGTTCTTTAATTGTCCATCTGTAGAATGGCATAGCTGCACTTTTTCATTTTTAGGTATATATAGAGTCCTGTAGTGATGCCACTACTTAAGCACTGTGGTTTCTTTGTAGGAATACAAAAAGTCAGAATCATCAAAACTCAGTATTGGGTATTACCTATAAGGTCTCGAGAATTCAGTCCTATTTTCTGGCTAATGTTGAGATAGGTAAAACAACATTAAAAATTCAGAGTATTCTGACTGCCACCAAGCCAAATCTGACTGCTTTAAATTTCAGATGCTTTTGAACTCTCTAGTGATACAGCCTTTAAGCCTTTGATCGTTGCTTTGATTCAAAGGACATTAGGTGCTTCTTTTCCATGCAAATCCTCTGTACCTATAAGCTTCCAAATTGGGAAAAGTCTGAGTGGGAGGAAGAAATTTTCAGAAAATATTAATTCCTATGGCTCTTGTTGCTTGGCAACCGCTGCCTTTGCCTCTGTGTTAAGAAAAATAACTTCCTTTGGAGTTCAAGTCTCATGCCTGGCTTGAACTAGAAACAAGGGGGAAATAAGAGAAATGCATGCTGTAGGCTAGGTTTGTCAGCAATTACAGAGCCACTGTTTGCCCATGCCATCCATCCAAAGGAAAGAGGGAAAGCAGTCAACAAGGAGCAAGGATTCAGGACCCTTCCTGTTGGTCATATGAAGGAATATTTACAGAGTCCTTAAAATGATGCAAAGACAAAGGAGATGCCTTCTGGTGAGCGACTAAAAGATCTCAGCCCATTTCATGCATCAGAAAGAAGATGGAAGAGTGATTTCACTGTATAAGTAAATGAATGGGGGAAATGTCTTGCATAAGATGACTTTTCTGTCTAGGACACAAATGTTAGATGAAAACCAGTTCTATGCGAGAAGAAAGGAGGCATATTTATGCTCAAATTAATTCTCACATTTTTAACAATGACAGCAATTAAGCCCCAAAACAAACTGTCCAGGATATCTTGTACTTTTTTATCACTTGAAGTCTTCAGGTTGAGATAGATGTTGTTTGGAAAACACACCTTAGCCAAATAGATTAAATACCAGGGAAACAAGCTGCAAGGAAATGTTATGTGATACACAAAGTATCAATGTGGCTTTACAGCACATTTATCTTGAGACTGAAAGACAGGGTTGGAATTTTTTCCTCAGTTATAGTGTGCAGGGAATGATTTTTCCTCTCTAACACCTAGGGCAGCCTGACACTATGGCTTCACCTCTGAAATATGATGAGTGACACAGTGACAGTTTAGGGGCTAATGTCATACAGGAGAATTTTACACTTAGACAGGTAATGAAGTGACTGTTGGTACAGCTCTACTAAGTTCCTAGGATAATTTAAATTCCATTAGAAAAATGAAATATAGACCTGCAAATTTTATCCCCCTTCTGTTTTGCTCATACCAACACACAGTTTTTATGTGAGAGCTATTTTAACTTTCAGCCCCATGGAGACAGCTGGATGTCCAAAAGAGTGAGGTACACTAGGGGACAGAAGAGGAAGAAACTTAGATTAAGACTGCTTCCTCAGATTCCCACAACACACAGTGGGATTTAAGAGTACAATTGTCCTCAGTTTTCATGGTTGGTGAGGGAGAGAAATTATGCTCTTAATGTGACTGCCCAAGCTGTTCTGTAAGAGCACCTAGGAGCTCTTGTAGTGAAGCACTTTCACTTTACTAGGGCACAGAACTAATTCAAAGGAAGAAAAATTCCTTACCCATAAGAATCTCAAAGCTTCAGAATATATTCAGTTTATTGTCTTTTATGGGCATTGTGTCATTTTCAACAAAATTGACAGAAGCTGTATCTCATATTAAAAGAGGAGAGTACTGTTTCACACTAAAAACCTGGACAAAACATATATAAAATATGATCCTTGTGTAACTCCCACAAATAGCATATTGCTGTGGTTAATCCCAGTAGGTGCTGAAGCACCACACAGGTTGTTGTTCACACAACCACGACCCTGGTGAGGTGAGGGAGAGAACTGGAAGGGTGAAAGCGTGAAAATTCATGGCTTAACATAAAGACTTAGGGGTTGAGATAGAGCAAAAGCTGTGTGCCCAAGCAAAGCAAAATAAAGAATTCTTTCACTGCTTCTCATCATCAGGCAGAAGTTTAGTAACTTCCAGGAAAACAGGGCTACATCATACATAATGGTAACTTGGAAAGACAGATTCCATAAGTCTGAACAGCTCCCCTTCCTCCTTGTTCCCCATGGCTTTTATTCCTGAGCATGATGTCATAGGGTATGGAGCCCCCTCTGGACAAGATGGGGTAGGTGTCCTGGCTGTGTTCCCTCCCAATTCCTTGTGTAACCCCAGCCCCCTCACTGGTGGGGTGAGGTGAGGAGCAAGTGTTCAGTAATAACTAAAACATCCCCATGGTATCAACACTGTTTTCATCACAAATCCAAAATGTGTCACTATGCAGTCTATGAAGAAAATTAATTCTATCTGAGCCCAAACCAGTAACATATAGAGGCTTCCCAGGATGAAGACATAACCTGCAGCTTTAATTTCCAGAGTGTCACGTGAGACTATCAACTCATATATTGAAGTAAGCTTGACAAATTAAATGACAAGGAAGGGTTCATTTAATAAAGTTCTAGCAAACAAAAGGAAGAAAAAAGTTGATTCCACTGATGCATGATGACCTGGGAGCAGCAGTTTTGACACATGAGTTAGGGACTTTAAATGGGCAGTCTACTTAATACCCACATTGCAATCATATTCATCCATTTCCTCATTAGGGTTAAGGGTCAGTTAGTCTGGAAACTACTTCTAAATTATGAATATTCCTCCTGAACAAAATATGAAAAGTTGCTGTTAATTTGGAAACCTAAATTAGGTATTACAAACCTAGTGTTATGTCTGATTTAGAGAAAATGGGAAAATGCATTTGGAAAATATGCCAATTATACACTTACACAAATTCAGCATAAAAAACAGTCTGTCTGTAACAGATTGTTTCTCAGTTCCAAGGTTATTGCTCAAGCAAGTTTTCATTGTTTTAGCTAAATCACATATATTTCATTTGATTTGGCAGGAATTGCAGCTGAAGTTCACAACAAAACACCAAAATAGTTGGCAAATGCTGCATATTTAAAATGCCTAGTAAATTTGCTTTTGTCAATAAAGTGCCAGGCCATGAGAGTTTGTTTCACATCATGAATGTGTTCTGAGTTGTTTCATGCAGTCAGGGCATCGTGTCAAAGTCAGTGATGTGCAGATAGGAGGGCAACAGAAGAAACTGATGGAAATTATGGCAGTCCATGCCTGATGATGAGCAGTTTACGTCTTCAGGTATGACCAAAATAATACATTAGTCCTTCTACAACTAGGATGAATCAAGGTAGGGACTGAATTGTTATGTGAGAACAACATAAAATGCCATGCAGCCCAAATATGCTCTTAATCAATAAAAAGAGAGAAGCAGGATTTATGATTCAGTTGAAGAGGGAACAGAGTATTTGTATTGCCTTGGTCAAAGAATCACTCTAAACACTTTACTGAAGAGATGTGCTCACTTTCTTACTTGTCTTATGTCTCAGTAATATTTAATTACATCGTAATAGCAGAACAGTTTTTATATGATAGCAAAAGAGTTTTCCTGTACTTTTAGACTGAACTGAGTGATTAGACCAATTGCCTCAGGGCAGAAAAGAGATAGACCTTTAGCTTTTGTCTTAATCATGGGTTGTTTAGAAAAAGGTAAACAGTTCTTCTTGTCTGTCTTCTTGTCTGCTGTGGATTTGGTTGGCTGTTAGTCCCTGAACCAGTCTGCAGTATCCATTGTGGTGGGGAGGTAGGGAATATGGTCACTGACTTGATTGTGGCTCTGGAACTCTCTTGGTTGTGCCTCTCTGACACCCTCAGACCTTGGGAATCCTGGGCTACAGCAGACCTGCAGGAAACCTTATTCCTGTTTCATTGGTGCTGTAGCATGGCCTAGCATCTGAGTGATTGAAGTCTGAGATAATAAGTTTTGGACTTTGTTACGCACAAGGACTCTTAGTTAGGACATGGGAATTTGACTCCTTAATAGATTTAGCTCTAGGTGAATTTTTCATTATACTAATGCTTACAATATCCTGAAGTGCTCTCATTTTTCCTTGTATATTATTTGAGTGCTGGTGGGGAAAGGAAGATAATTGTAAGTTATGTTAATCATAGCACTGCCAGATATTTCTGATTCTGAATTATTTTCAGAACATAAGAGAAAAGGACAATAAGTGAATTTAGAAATGAAATATAAGAAAAACAATACACTCTGAAAGGAGTTCTGGTTTGCAAGATGTGTTAAAGCTATGAAATGGTTATCATTAATAGTTCTCCTTTTGGTCCTTGACCAGGCAAGACCCTGATAACTCTGGCCCTGTTTTGAGGAGGGATTGAGCCACAGGGCCCTCGCATGCTCTTCTGAACTAGACTGCTGAATGAGTCAGTGGTTTTACATGTCTTGCTGAATTAGGAACTGAGACTGGTTAGATAAATGGATGTAGTAACATTTTTTCCACCCAGGTCACACGAAAAGATTTTGCATAAATCTCATAGAAGTTTGCAGTGATATTGTGTTCGTTAACTTTCTTTTCACTTTCACTGTGTTCCTGAAGACCAAAAGAAGGACTAATAATGACAATGATTTGAGACTGACCCCCACCTGGCTGAATTCTCATATCAGGCAGCTGTAGAGATTGATAAGGTGACCCTTGAGCCTTTTCTCCAGGCTAAACACCCCCAGCTCCCTCAGCTGCTCCTCAAAAGATTTGTGCTCTAGGAATTGTGGTATTAGCTCAATAATTGCCAATATAATTTATACATAGTGACATGCAGCACTTAATTTCTGAATAACCTGGTACCTTCACAAAATTTGTGGAATGGAATAGAGTAGCTTGGACTGGGCAGAAAATAAGGCTCTTCATTTTCTGTAACAGATGAATGCAACGATAGCTTAATGAACAGTAGCACCTTTAACAGGTGCCCTGCAGATGAAACACATCCAGAACCTGCAAGTGTTCAGGGGCTGAAGATTGCAACCTCTTAGTCACATTGCCATTTGGCCTTAGTCTACAAGAACAATTGCTTCAACTTATTTACATGTTAACAAATCCATTCATAGGGCTTGCTTAATTGTTTTCTATGAACCTAGAAAGTAGTCTCAGAAGTTCACAAACCCAGATTTGTCCACCTCTTTTACAGCTTTGAATAATTGGAACAAATCAGATTGGCTTTGTTTTGCAGAAGAAGAAACCACTCTGCTGTTCTTAGGACTGCTTTTCAAGTATTTCCTTTTGATCTATGTGTTCTCCAATTGATGTCAATTAATGTCAAAATGACCACTTTCTATTTTCCCACCATTTCTTACAGCCTTTCAGAATAATGATCAGTGGACTGTAATATCTTGCCTGCCCGTGTCTTCCCAGCAGTACACACACTTTTTGAGTGTAGGCAGTACTGAAACTTTAAAGGAACTTATCTAATTCCTGAGGCAATGGAAAAGCAAATAAATTTCTAATATTTTTGTAATGTCTGCAAGAAAGCAGTTAAGAGATAAAAGCAAAGTTCCTTTTTCTTGGGAAATAAAAAAAAATAGATTGAAACTTCAAGATTAACAAAATTTTTCTTTATCCAAACTGTTTGTCTGAGTTGCAACACCACAGAACAATATATATATACACAAAAAAAGAGATGCAAAAGGATATTTTTAGACACAATTTGGAAGAAAAACAGTGTAGAAATACTGACCTGTATTCAGTAAGGTCAGTAAGGGTAGTCTGTACCTTAAACAAAGAAACATTTTTCTCTTCATTTACGTGTCTGTTAATACAACAAAGATATGAGTCTGGCTAGAGCTGAGTGCCCTAGTGAACTCTCACAAATGGGCAATGACCTTCTGCCAGAAGATACACACAGTCATCCTTCATTGTTCCTTTTTTGTTATTATTTTGCTAATTGTTTCATATTCCTGGAAAAGGAGCACCTTTGGATTGGAATTAGAAATTTCTAGTAGCTGCAGAAGATGATTTTTTAAACTTCATTTCCTGTTGCAGGAAGTTTTGGGTTTATTCCTGTCTAAAGGAAAAGAAAAAAAAAAAAGATTATGTGTCTAACAATACAAGGAAAGGAAATAAAACACTATGTTTTATACACTCAGAAATTCACCTTTGGTACAGATGGTTGAAACCAGTCCTGGCATGATGTTATTAAAAAAGTTGATGAAAAAACACTTCTACTTTCTCCCACAACTTGCAACTCATCTGTAGAACTCATTATTATATAATATTGCTGAAGCTAAATGTCAGAGAAGAGTAAGGTGGTTTTTAAAAAATAAAAGCTCATCCCTTTTCAGGATTATAAGGTTATTCAAAATTATTATAACAGACAACAAGAAGATCATGCTTTTTAAAGGAAGCTATGAGAAAGGCAGGCTTGCTTCTTGCAGGGTTTATGCAGGGAAGAGACAAAGTTGGAATAGGCACAGGATACTAATGAGGCATGCCTTGATTTTTAATTTTTCATAGGTCAGAGTCCCTAGTGCATATTCTCCATGCTGGCTGCCTGCAGGGTTTCTTACCACTGTTGGCCACAGTCTTTGTCAAGCAGAGAATTTTTGACTAGCAGCATAACTGCTCTGATGATAATGCCTGAATCTGTGGAATGTGCTGGAAGACATAAAAGAACTCGTGTAAAACTCACATCAACTTCCATCTGAGAGGATGGGAGTTTACTGAGATTGCTCATTGTAAAATGTTGTAAAACTGAAAACAATCGTATCAAGGAAAAAAAAAAAAAGATTCAGCCATTGCCTTCCAACCCCTACAAAATGGCATCTTAAACCAAGTGCAGATTTGACCCCCAAACCAGGAAGGATTTGGGGTTACACATTCAGCTCTGTGGAGAGAAGAGGGACAGAACATTTGCCCTAATAATTCTCTAGCCATTCTGGTTTTGCAGTGAGAGGTGTAGAAGGCTTTTCAGATTCTTAAAGACTCCAGTCAGAAATGAATACTTTGAGAGGAAAATTAATTACAAGTATCCCCCTGCCTATTATAAATAATGTGGACCTAACTTCCTGAAAAGGATACATCAAATCCCCTCTTCCTGTTCCGATACTGCTTAAATTACAATAATTTTCAGGGTTGTAAGAAGCTGATGGATTGAATACAGTGATTTTCTCAACTCTCAATTCTAATTAAAATTCTGCAGGCTGACAACATAAAATACGAGTCAAAGTAATAATCCAAGGTCATTTTTGTGCTTCATAAAGTAACTTATTAGAAGTGTCATGCTGATTAGGAATATCTAACAGAGAACACATGCTCCTTCCCTGTGCTTGCAGTTGTGTGATTTATTAGCTTGAAGGACAACTTTCTGCCATTGTCAAACAGACCTTGTCAAAGAATACAAAAGATATTGTGAAGCCTGATCAGGAACCTGAACAACACAAAAAATTTCCTCAGAGTTGGGCATTCATAAAATATTTTTCTAGTCTCTATTTATTAATAATGTGAAGTATATATAACAATAATAATATATATTTCTTATTGTCAGACAGAGGTTTAATGAGCACAGTGCCTTGAACTCCATTAAGAAGGGGAGCAAAAAGAGAGATGGACAGAAATATCTCTTCTGTCATTTCCAATTTTCTGCCTTTTTCCCTTCCAGGGATTAGCATTCACTATTGTTAGTTGTTTAACTCTAATATGATGTAATCTGGTGGCACATGCGAAATTCCAGTGGGTTATTTATAAATAAAATGTATGTTAGAACAACAGCAAAATTCTTGTAATGAAGAATGAGCACTGAAAATTTATGGCCATCTCTACCAAATAGATGTAAAGTATTTTTTCTTTTCAAACATAATGCATGATACATTTATACCTGAATCAGAGTTAAACCCGACAGGTTGTTCCAACATGTAAATTCCAATATGATAAAAAATGTAAAATTATTTTCATTTTACAACAGCATACTTATAATAAAGCTCTCTTAAGTGTAAGTTAGTTTTCTAGTCCCCAAAGGCTCTGAAAACAGTGGACTTCAAATTAAATTTTCTAAGCCTATTCTTATTGCATTCATCATGTCTATGAACAGACAAATTTCAGAATATATGTCTAGGAGAGTTATGTTTTATCTTCATCTAATAACTTCTTCTGAGACTAAATTAATAGGGATTTTTTAAATCTTCAGTTTGAAATTTGTGGTTGTTTATCTTTACAGTTTGCTGTCTGTGCTAGTAGTACTTGCCCTCAGAATTGTAATCAAGGCAAAAGTAGAAGCTCTGCTAGGAAAAAAAGAGAAGAGTTCTTCACCTGGGTTGTCAGTGATAACTCATTGTAAATTGATGGCAAAGACAAGACAAGTTGAAGTTTCCAAATACAGTAGTTCGAGTAGGCCTGGGGCTTGTTTATAATAAAGAGGTTTTATGTGTCACTGTCTCTTGGTCAGGGAAAAGTTGACAGGTCCTATATATTTCTTTTTGAAAAATATATTTAATTTAATGTGTTTTTAACTCACAAAGGGGATAATTATTGCATATTTTTACTTCTGCATTTTTTCTGTTTCCTTGCCATATGCTCCCTTGGTTCAAGAAATTTTCTGGATTTCAAAATAAAGTTGAGAATGATCTGGCCTGGTACTATTATTTAAAGAAATGAGCTTTGCTCTCCTGAAGTAGAGACTACAAGTGTGTTTGATGTGGTCATGCTTTTCCTGTTTTGCTCAGGCCCTTGCATTTTGTGCTAGCTTTGACAGAAAATTTCTGACTTGGTATGTAGCGTTATGCTTTTGTGGGCTACTGTGGCCATTATTTGTCATTTCCAGGGGGGTTTGGATGTGTTATTCCCTGAATCTATTGCAAATCTAAAAATTTGCACCTCTCTCTTGGGCAGAAAATGTTTGCACCCAGTTAGAAGTGAAGGTATTAGGCTCTGTAGATTGTGGCAAATGACATTTTTCATCTCCAGTATTTGGCAGTGTGAGTCAGGCCTTTTCTACAGTGATTTTGCATCTCTCTGCAGTTCTGGGAGATTTCTGTGCCTACAGCTGACTGTGTTTCCCCATCAGGTCTGCCTGCAGAACGACCCAGTCCAGATGAAATTTTGATTTCCCTGTGAGCACTTGCCAAGCTGATGCTTCAGACATCACCATATTTGAGATCCAGCTCCTCTTTCTGGGCAAGGTGAAGCCAGAAAGACTTTTCCTTCTCCATGCCAGACTTGTAGGCTGGCGACCAATATGTTTTATTTTGCAATTAAAAACCAACCTTCATTTCTTGATGGTAATAGTGCTTGCAACTAGAAGAAAGAAAATATGGTGCCACACTGCAAAGCACATCTCCTGGCAACATGAAAATTTTGTTGCTCCATTTCTGACTCCATCAATATCTTCCCATGGGAAATATTAAAGGAGGCGGCACTGCTGAGATATTTCCATGCTGGGGGAGAGGAGGAGGTGTGGATGATGTGCCAGCTCCATGTCCTGTGACTTCCTTGTGCCAAGTCCATCCCCTGCCTTTATTCAACAGGAACCAGAAACCAGGTATTCAGTCCTCTGGGCAATGTGTGCAAGAGTAAAAATGAGCAAAAAGGTATTTTTATTTTACTCTTTATTTTTACTATTTTTATTATTTGGAAGGTAGAAGGTCTCTGTGAATGAATTGCTTGAAGAACATATTTCCTCAAATAGCTATAATCTTTGTTTATGTACACACAGTTAGAAGACATTTGTGCTTAGCTCTTAGCACATGGTGCATTTCTTCAATTCCCAGATACACATTTGCATACCCTTTATAAATAGTCTGAACAGGAAAATAAGACTGAAAGATTTGGGGTAAATTATTCTGATGATGATTATGATTAAAAATAATTGGAACTCCATTAATATGATGCTATAAAAAATAACAAATGGAAAAGTACTGGGATGAAGTATGAAAAGAGAAATTTGAAAGGTTCATGGTAGATAATTGCATTTCAGTAATTTTGTATTGCAAAACACAATCATGTCTTAATCCTCTATTTTGTTAAGGAAAAAGAACTCCTGACTTTAACTTTTCCAGTGGTAACATTGTCACAATTTTTAATACAGAAATTCCTATATTTAATTACTTAGAGATTTCACATTTAAGTATAACATAGCTAAAGTTACAAAATGTTCATCTTGAAATCTTTCACTTGCTTACTGCCAAGAAATACCATAAAATGGGGTGAAATATATGCTTTAATTTAGCTCCAAATGTAAAAAAAGTAGTTTTTTTGAGACAAGACAAATATTTAAAACAATTTCTTTTCACCAAAATTTTAAAAGTAAAAAATTATGGTGATATATTTTGTGCATGGATAGGTGATTTTCTGTAGTTATTTTCCATTGCATATCTCTTTTTCCTTGGCACATTATGGTGGAAACTGATTTGACCATTGTCTCACAGGGTGATGAACTGTCACCTCACATTGCATACTGATGCTCCTGTTGTTTCCAATGCTGCCCATGGTCTGTGCTGGATGAGTATGGGAGAACTATTTCTCACTAATTCTTCTTGCTCCTAAACCTTCTTCAATTCCGTGTTCCCCTGAGAACAACTCTTCTCTCTTTCATTTTCACTGTCAGGAGAGGCACCATTTTTCATTTTCTTTCTGTTCTAGTGATTTAGCTACACCTTGTCCTTCGGGGAAACTTCTGCAAAGTCAGACTTGAATAATTACAATAGAGCCAAAATAGGGGAAATACCTGTTTCTGCCTGAAAATCCTCTGTAGTGTTTTTTTCTGAGTATTTCTAAATAGTCCCCAAAACAGGATGCATTTAAAACTGTGTACTACAGCTCACAATATGCCTACTCTGTACAGGAAGAAGAGCAAGAGCACAAATTAAAGCTGACCCACACAGATTACTGACAAAGTGGATGCTTTGAGTACCTATTTGGGTTAAGAAGTGATATTACTGTGTTCATTGGGTGCTGTCTCCAACCCATGTCCTTCTTTCATGGTTGAAGTGGCTCAGACAGCGCACAATGGATACTTATAGTAACCATCAAGTCTTTAACCATTTTAATTTTAGGTCTTATTTTATGTTGATGAAAAGGGATGAGATGATACAGAGATCATTTGGAAGAAGAATCCTGATTCTGCACTAGTTCTGTATTTCTCTAAAGTATTTTGAGTTAGCTTGAGTATTCAAGTATTTAAGAAGTGATGTTCCAGCTGGAATAATCTTTAGCTGGGATATAGTGTTTGGGATAAAATATTTACTGATTTGAATATTTTGAGATAACATGCTTACTGTATTGATTTCTTCCAACTGCATAAACACTCATTAAATACACAACTACAAAATGTCTTCACACTCTTCCAATCATCCATCTGCTTAGTTACATCCATTGGGAATAACCCAGAAGCACAGAACAGACTAACATATTTCCAGCTGTAGCAAATGTTCTGCAGTGCTCCCTGCTGCCAGCAGAAGGATGATCCCCACAAAGGGCAAGCTGCTATAAAATGTGAGGTGTCCATCTCATGGTTTGGAGAACACTTCCAGTTTATGGCACATTTGGAGAGCAGTCAAGGTGCAAAGAGACGGTGGTTTTCTGGGTGGGGAGTAGGTAATTCAGAGTATTTCAGGTTAAAAGTCATTAAGTAAGTTAACAACCCACTTGGGAGGCAATAAATACCAGAGTATCGTGTAATGTTTCAGTAGCAAGAGGAGAGCAGGGCAAGAACTGTCCAAGGAACACGAGAAAATGGTGATAAATTCTTCACTCGGCTCTCATTTTATTTTAGCCTTCCACAAAGATGAACCAAGTTACTCTTGTGAAGGAAAGTTTGATACATTGTACCTCAAAGGGGACCAAGTGAAGGGTACCGTTTTATGGTCGTTTTGCAGGTTTATTTGTGTTTATCACAGCACTTCTCCTTCCTCTCACTTTTTTCCCCTTTCCTTTTTTTCTTTTTCTTTTTTTTTTTTTTTTTTTCATATTTCCTCCCAAAGTTTCATTCACTTCTTCCCTTTCTTATTTGATTCCTCCTTTCCTCTCTCCATATACACAAAAAGAAGTCAAAGTCCCTTTTTTCTTCTTTCAGCATCTGCCTAGCTCTGGCTTGGCAGCACTCATGGGCAGCTAGATTTCCTTTTGAAGCTGAATACTGACTTTCAAAGTCACATTGGGAGCAAATTTTAATGCTCCTTTACTGAACTTCTTAATTCAAAGCTAAAATTTAAGCAGGCCAACTCTCTTAGAAGCAAATGCCACAGGCAGGAGGAAGGACAAATGTGATCTAAGTTGCCTTCCAAGAGACTGAACATCAAAGAACAATCACTACCCATTCCCCGAGCTATGCAGAAGGCTGGATTTCCTGGGCAGGCTTATTTTTATTTTAAAATCTTACTCTTAGGACAAAGACTTTCAAGTCAAGGACTAAATTTTTCAGGATCCCAAGTAGCAATGCACTTTGTTAAACCACTCAAAGGGCAGTCAGTGGCAGTGAAGGTTTTTGTTATTATCTTCAGGATTTTGATTCTCTAATTTTGGTAGAAGTTTTCACACCAAAGGGGTTCCCTTCACCCCAATTATTTTTTCCTGCTCCTCTTCCCCAGCCTGAATCTCAGAAACAATTGTAACAGTTTGTCTTAAAGTCTAGTTTCAAACAAACCTAAGCTGGTGCTTCTTGACCTGTTCCAAATTTCATTCTTATCAGATGTTCTTTTTTAAAATACTAATATTCAAGTTCAGAAAGACATCTTCTGAGCAGAGCAGAGGATATGGAAGAAAATGGAGAAGATTAGAAGAGCACAGCTTCTTTCCTTTCCTTCCTTTCTTCTCCCTATTTATGCATCCCTCCCTCCTCTCTGCCTGAGTTGCCTTGTCAGAGGCAACCCCTGCACCCTCAGTTCCTCTGTAATGTCAGAGCTTGTTTGCTCTTTGCTTTATCACAGATCCTCTCACATTTGGGAAGGAAGATTTAAAAGTTCTCATGTTACCCTACCCCTTTCACGCAGAACATGAACTACAGCTCAATACACCTTTGAAAATCACTGGCAGATATAAGGAAAAAAAAAAAAAAAAATTCAATGAAATAGTAACTTTTATATAGAAACTACCATCTTAAACTTGATGGCAATACAGTGGCTTATTAGATAGTGATGGTATGTGTTTAGGAGTTACAAATGTAATGTGTTGGCAACTGTTGAATTTTGTTTCTTCTAGTGCTTGGCTGCATGAAAATATCAATAAATTGAACCAAAGCGTGCTAGGATAAGTGCTTTATTCCATTCTGAGAGACTGGTGCCACATTAAATAAACCAGCACACTCATAGCAATAAAACTCTCCACTTTAAATAAATCCTAGATGAATGATAATATATAGTGTTTCTGAATGCTGTTCATGAAATTAAAATTATATTCTATTAGCACAGTAGCCAAGCCTTATTTACTATGACCTCTTCTAATTCAGGTAGGAGTCATGCTTCTTTTTAGAAGTAAGAAAGAAGCTTGGAATTTTTGAGTTCCTGGCAATAATTTCTAGTACCTGTTCAGAAAAACTCCTTGCTTTCCTTTTTTCCCTATTTTAAATTACGTTGCTGAAAAATCAGAAACCTTATGCATCCTAAAGACACTCAGGTCAGAAAAATGAGAAAAGACATACTCCTAGATGAGACATGAATGCACAGAAGACTAATTCTAAATTTGAATACTTCTTTTGATGTTCAGATTATTTGGATGATCTGCTTTCATAGAATGAAATATCTCCTTGTAGTTGGGTCAATAAATAAAAGACAAGCACTTTTCTTTAATATCTGCAATCTTAAAAGACCAATAATCATCAAAGACAAAAAACACCAGGGATATTTACTCTTTATAACTGCACTGCAATTCAAATGTATTTTTATGTTTTTCTTTTCTACAGAAATGACATGAAAAGTTTCAGTCATTATCTATATGAGGAAAATGTGGTTTTTTTCTCCTGATTTAAAAATTTCCCACTGTTTGGCATCCCGCAAAGTAGTATTATTGAAGTGATAAATTAGATTTTATTGCTTACTGAGCAACAATTGGACTTCTGCTAATCATTTCTAATGAAGCAAATCATGTTAACAGTGGGTTGCAGGCAAATCAATGCCAGTAATTTTATTTTAAGGAACTCTTTTTATATATTAGATAAAGGAAATTAAAAAATATTGTTGCTTGATAAAATGCAAAGGATTGGAAAGAATATGACATTTTCCAAGTATGAGGCATGAAAATACTTTTTTCCTAGCACCAAATTCCCACTGAGTTTGTGTCAGAAAATACAAAACAGTAAATGTTTGCAGAAGAACAGAGGATGAATTCTTTTTATTTTTTTAGAGGAACCTGTGTGGAGACAGGAGACTTTCCTGTGTATTGTTATAAAATTATGAGATTTCATTTCATTGTCCCAATTAACACCTCAGACTCAAACATTTTCAGGATTACCTGCTAGTTATTAATATTTTAGATAAGGTGAATGAAGTCCCAACACAAATAATGTCAGTGATGAAATACTGTCCTTGGAGACACTTCAGACAACGGAAAGAAGTACAAGTCTATAGTGGCTGCAGTTTTTAAATTTCATGGCCCGTATGGTCTCATATTTCCCCCCTCCTCGTTGGACACAGGCTCTAGATCTGGACCACAGATCCACATAGATGTGTCCTGTGGGTCCCAATCTTCTTGCACTCCAAACCACCAGTAATCACCACTTTCCTCGTTACTTCCCTCATCTTTCTGACCTGAAACTTTGATTAGTCCATTTTTCCTATAACCATACTCTCTCTATAATGTGCCTAATCTAGCCCCTGTGTGCACAGTTTCCATAAGACAGAAAACTCCAGGAGACGATGGAAATAATGTTAATGTTTACCTTGGTGAACTAGACATCATGAAAGTAGCTGTGCATCTGGCACAAAAATCAGTGTGAGTTTAATAAAAAACTACATTAATTTTCCTGTAAGAGGACATAGGAAAGCTCATCTGGAAAATTTAATAAGATTCAGCAGTATGAAAGAGTACAAGCATCTTTTCTTTCTGGGCTTGAATTTATTTGCTATGTTATTGTTTTTTTGTTTGGTTGTTGTTTTTGGAATTATTTTGTCACCTCTACAGTGAAAAAATTTCCTGAAAGCATCTAGCTCCTCAAACTGGGAATGGGATTGAGAGTTGCTCTTCTTCATGTGTGAGTTTCAGAAAGTTATACAGTTAGTTGAGGGAGGGTGTTTGAGCCTTTGCTTGCCATAAACTCAGTAGCCAAAATTCAAGTCAAAAGATGCTGTGCTACCAATGACACCACTGCTGGTGTTTTATGTTGGCATAGACACTGGCTAAAGACAGATACCAGCTAAATAATTTTGTCATATGACTCTTTGTGAACTTCACAGAATGATCTCATGGTGAGTGATTTGCTCCCTTAAATATGAAATTAGTTACCACTTTGACATCAATATGAAGAAAATATTTGATGAGTTTCAGTATGTAGGTGATGCAACTAAGGAAACTGTTTATTTTTACTTTCCTAAAACATTTCTTGATCTGCTTTGTAGCCTGACAGATTTTTTTTTCCTGTTTTCAATGCTTTTTTTATCTCACAGATTCTGAAAGGGAATTTAGAAGACATTTGAAAGAATTCTGGAAAACCTTGGAGAGTCCTTTGAAGAACTCTATCCTATTATTTTGCACAGTAGCTCACATAAAAGAGGTCTGTGCAGTGCATAATACAGTCAGTTTTCCTAAACGTGTCCTTAGGAAAACAGTAGATTTCAGTCATTCTGTTTCAGGCTGACCTTCCCCACACCCACGTTTTGAGGCTACTTGTATAAAAGTTGCATCAGAGGACACACACTTCTGAAATGTCACTGGGGAGGAACACAGGACCCACCTCTCAGGCTCCACCTGCACTCAAAAACCCTGCACTTCATGGCCTGTTCATTGGGTATTGGATCTTCTCTTCACTGCTGCATTGAGCTGCTCAGTCCAAATTAAATGACTGCTGCTACAGGTCTACTTCACTTTTCCTTAAATTACTTTGAAGTTAATCTAATTTCATGGCCTCTCACCCACTTGTCAAATTTCACCTGCAAAAAAATATCAGGTTTTCTAAAAAAAAAATTTATGAAGCAAAACTTTGAGATGATGAGCAGCTCAGACAGTGTTATAAGAAGAGGAACAAGACACATGAAAGACTGGTACCTCTGTATATTAATTTCTCTGTTATGTCAGTCTGCTAAAAAAACCTCAGTAATAACAGTCTTGTTGGTACACTAATAAAGCCTACTCTGCTTAGTGCAACTACACTTTTTTCAGTGGGACAAATGTTATGGTTTAGGAAGGGTATTCCCCTATTTAATAATCCCACTACAAAGAAATCATCCAGCTACTCCCCTTCCTGCCTTCCAGCTGGAGACAAGAAAAGGACAGATCAGGTTGAGATGAGAACAATTTACTGGAAACAATGAGCTAAGGAAGAAAACAGTAGCAGTGACAACATCAGTAATAAAAGTGTACAAAGAGAGGGTGTTTTATATGCAAAATGTCAACCGAATGAAAAACAATGTTGGACAGACCCTACACCAGTCACTCTTGCTGCCCTGACCAGAAAGGGTCTTCTTCCTGGAGTGAGAGGGAGTCCTTTCCCCCTGCCCCTGGTCTGCTTCAACCCTCATCCTCCCAGGCTGCCAGAACTGACCGAACTTTTCAGTGTAGCTGAAAATTAAGGGTCTAAACTACTCACCTGGACACATTTAATAGCCATCTGGAGATCCTTCCAAGAAGGTGATTCATCTCATTTGCTCAGAGAGCTGTCGCTGAAAGTACCTACTCTTTCCATTCACTACAAAGCAATCTTGGGCAATTAGCTGCAACAGCTCACAGCCATCTTAGAGACATAAGTTTTGGAAAGCTAGTGGGGAAAGCTCCCAATTAGGAGGAAAGGCATTGGCCACACAGAAAGCATTATCCTCACCTCCATGTTAGAGATGGATACATTAGGCCAAAAGGCTGCTAGTTGCTTACTGAGTGTGCTGTAGTCAATTTATGACAGTAATAGGTGTCCCATGAAAGTCTGTACATTAACCATTAAATAAGACATTAAGATGCCCAGACGTTTAAGTTTATATAACAGCATGATGTGAGTGATTGTGGGTTGTTTTAATGCATTTATAACTTCACTGATTGAATTAATGTTCAGATTTTAGGTCCTAATAAAACCAGCATGCAATATTTGGGAAATGATCTCCAGATTGCTGTTACTTTTCCTACTGATGCTTAAATAATTTTGATAGATTGATAAGTAGTTTTGAAAATGGTCAAACTGCATCTGACTTCAGCATTTGGACATAATGACTTGACTGCAACAGATGTCATGTTTATGTCAGAATGATGCATGAGTCACACTATTCTGCCATGTTAAAAGAAACACTTGTTATTTTTAGAATTTGGCTTATAAACAAGTCACATTTCCATTTGCTGCCCAAGGGTGAAAGAGTAGCTGTCATTTTGCTGATTGCACATACTGCACCATATGTCCGAACCCTGAACTCCTGCAAAGTTGGGTGGAAAAATCAAATGCAATATGAAACTTTCTTCCTCTCTCTCTGTCTTTGTCTTTTCAAGCATGAAATATTTCGGACATTATTTTCATGGTTGATCTCATTGTTTCCGCCAACAGAGTGCAAGAATCAGTCAATAATTATAAGGCTGCCTTATGTGTTTATAGTGGTTTTAAAAGTGTCCAGGCTTTTCAGGGATTTGTACTCCTGACCCACAAGACAACAGCATTTTTTGGAACTGAAACACTAAGGTTATTTAATTCTGTATCACCACTGCTGACAAATTTCTGAAATTGTGCCTTCTAGATATATATTTGTGACTATAATATCCCTTGTTTTTTCCTCATCTTTTAAAACAAAAAAACCCCATGTCTTTGTATGAGAGCTCCCTGTCCTTTGCTATTGTTTTTGTCTCACTGAGAAAAAAATTAAAAGAAGAAAGACATTTAAATTATACAGTCATTTTCAAGGAAAGAGGGTTTTCATTATTTGACAAGGAGCTAAGATGGGAAGAATGTTGTACTGTATTTTGGAAAGCACAAAACCTTTCTTTTGTGTCCTGTTTCTTTACACTATTTCACTACCTTCAGATATTTTTCCATTTAATATAGTTCCTGTAGTCATTGTTTATCTAGGCTGAACATCCTGGTTTAAACTAATTTTTGGTGCAACTGTGCTGTTTCTCTCAAGTTGCAGAAGGGATGACATTATCCTGACTTTCTGTTCTTGTTTTATTATAAGGCAGAAGCTATTATGACCAAGATGCAACAGTACGAAAAAATCAGCTCCCCAGAAAATTCTTCAGAGAAAATGAGACTTGATGGACTGACCAGAACAACCCAGACTCAATTCTAGATAATGTATTCGAGAGCCAACACCATAATCGTAATTGGGAATGAAAAAGAGGGGGATGGGGCATAAAAGAAAAGTCTTTATGAACAGCATACCTGTTACTAAGGATTTTTAAAAAGAAGTAGGTATCAATTTAGAAAAGTAAGAAGGGGGTAGAATTTGGGAAAAGTGAATACAGAAGACCTGACTGCAACAAAGATGTTGTTTCTGCTCCTTGTGCAGAACTGAAATTAGCCATAAAATTTTACAGCTTTTCCTTAAACATAGGTATTTTTTATGCTTGTGTATATGCATGTACGTATACATATACATATACATATACATATACATATACATATACATATACATATACATATACATATGCATTTGCATGTTTTCAGATAAGCATAGGCCTTAATGCTTCTTCTGAAGGAGTCTCTGGTGTACAAGAGCAACAGAAAAGTGATTTTGGGCCTATGCAAGACAAGCTAGTGATGCTCAAATACCACTTGTCTCAAGGTGATTGTGCTCTTGGAGCAGTATCTCTGAGTCCAAATTCCTCAGGTATGTCACATATCTGCTGGTTAATGGAGAGCCTGATGTCAGACAGATTAATTTTACCTGTTCATAAGGGCTGGGAATTTTACACTGCCCTCAAGCTATGATCCAAAGCAAGTCAGCCACATGGTTTCCAATAAAGGTCAATTTTAATAGTAATTAAATGGTGTTTCTCATCTGAAATATGTGAAATATTTAAAAACTGTAACTATGCCTTAATATTGTTCCCTGTATTGAAATCTGTCACCTTTTCTTCATTGACATAATTCATAGCCACTGTCCTTGGCCAGATGTTGCTTTAAATCAGCTTCATGTTACTCAGGAAAATGTTGTTCTCAGTGATTTATATGTAATATTCTTCTGCTTGCCATCATTGACAGATCTGTCTTCATTTTTTTTACATGCAGTAGACTTATTTTGGAAAGTAAAATGAAGCATAGCAATGGCTTTTGTTCAGCTATTGAAAAGGATTTGATTCTACATAACTGAAAGCAAGAAGAATTTGACAGAGTTTGAGTCCTAGTCCTGGCAGATTATAAGACATGTTTTTTTATTCATCATAGATCATTCAACTTATTATGCCAGTAAAGAGGCTCTAGTAGCATAGAACTGACTGTTCATAATGCTGAGAATCCATCATGTTCACAAATACATTTCCACTGAACTGTGGCACTTTAATAATTAGTGTTATTGGCTGGTAGGGCTTAGGGTGTGTTCATGGGCTAAGAAGCAGCAGATCAGAGAGGTGGTGATTCCACTCACAGCGTGGAATTAATGGTGAAAAATAGAGGTTCTCCTTGTTCATCCACAGGAGCTGGAATAACCCATTAGATTCCATTCTCCAGTGGCCTGCTTCTAAATACCAGGACAGCAATGCCTGAAAATATTAAAATGCCTTATGAAAGAGCAAGCATATGATTCTCAAATGTATTATTTAAAGTAACATGAATGGAAGCATTTTTTAACACTTGGGATTAACAGCATTGCAATATAACACTACTGTACTAACATAATATTGTGTGCTTAAAATTTTTATGAATCACATCACAGATATAATTGGTTTTTTGTTCAAGAAATGTCTGTTTCTACCACCAAGTTAACAACTCACACTGAAAGCTTCATTGAGTTTAATTGTGGAATACTCTGAGCAAATCAAACAAACTTTTCTGCCCTTAAGGTGCCAGAGCAGGCATTGTTTCAAGGACTAATATGCCTTAGATGATCAGGGAAAACCATGAATCTGAAACTCTTAGCCCACTCAGGAGCTTCATGGCTTTAGTTTTTACACTGCAGATGAAGTAAAAACTTCTAATTTTTCACCTGAATAGCCAAGTAGCACAACTGTTATAGCCTGTCCTGGAAAGTGAAATTTTAAAAAATGGTTTGCGTTTGAGTATATGTTCATACAAACTGGGGGGAAAAAAAGAGTATTTTTTTACTTAAATAGCAGAAGTATGAGATTTTAAATACCACAGTGAGAGGTTTTGAGCCATTATTTAGAAAATGTCAACATTTTAATATTGTTTACAGATTCCATATCTGGTGTTCCTCTATAAGGTGTCAACAATGCCAATAGAATTGTACTAGCAAAAACACGTTAAGAAAATAATTTGGAACAGGGAAAAATGACTGTTTGGAAATTGCCCTTTGTTTATGGATAGTTAATAGACCAAAAGGAGGCCAAACTGTGCACAGTTGCTATTAATCACTGCACAATCCCAGTCTCAGCAAAGTGCCTTTGGAGACCTGAGTAGAGTGCTCGTGTCACTGTACTTCCTTTATTAGAAAAACCCTACCCACACAGAAAAATGTAAGGTAGCAGTTTCGTCATCAACCAAACATAATGAAGCAGCAAAGATTGAGACAATGGAATAAAGGGAAACCAAGAATCCCTGTAGAAAAGAGAATAAAAGTGTAACGAGAAGAGATCCTTCTCGTCCTCCTCCTACCAAGAGCTCTTCTGAGTCCCAACACCAACCCAGCTGTGCTAGTGGTCAAAGGAGAATCTTGTTTTAGTTCATAAATTATAAAAATCTGCTCTTAATGAAAAGTGTGGGTCCATCATCATAGCTAGCATGAAGTGACACGAGCAATGCTCCACACCCCTCCCTGCTGGAGCCTCTATTCCAGAAATGCTGGCAGTCCCTGGCACATGGGAAGCAATGCCCTGCACCCTCCCCATGGAACCCCAGTTGAGCCCAGAGTGGCCATTAGACAGAAAGCTTCACCTGGGGATAGGTAGGTGTCCACAGGAGGCCAGAGCAGATAAAAATCATTGCCCCAAGACAAATGTAGTAATTTCCCTGTTGTCCTTCCATTTTATGGCAGCTGAGACCATGGTGGATACATGGGCATTAGTTATATCTTTCTTTTCTCTCTCTCTTGTCCTTCTTTTCATCTCCTAATTTCCTCTTGTTGAAATATGGGTAATTTAAGGTTGGGTGGGTTAGAGTTTGCTAAGACAATGTTTTCTGACATGCTTTATTTTGATTAAATGATTTTCTAAGTTCTGATCTTTAAAAGTTTTTCCAGTAAAGTTTCATTTTTAACCTCAGGGGAACTTCTGCCAAGTTCTCCTTTGCACGACCTCAAGGAAAAGTAGTTCCTTAAGTCTCTTTAAAATAAACTCACTAAGAGAGGACCAGGGCTTTAAAAGGGGTAGAATACACCACACTCTTCTCCCTGCTCCAATGTGGAGCCTCTCCCATGGGAGACAGTCCCCTGTGAACTCTTCCAACAGGAGTCCTTCCAATGGGCAGCAGTTCTTCATGAACTGTTCCAGAGTGAGTCCCTTCCATGCTGAAGGGTGCTGTCCTTCACGAACAGGCTGCTCCAGCCTTTTCTGTGTTTTGTTTTTATGTTACAAGTTACAAGAAAAAGGTGGGAGAAGAAAGAAAAATCTTATGATCTTCTCTGTAGAGCTCCTGGAGACAGACAGCTTTGACACCAGACATGCTGATGAAGAGAGAAGGAGAAAAAAGGCTCAGATTCCATCTCACATACCAGTTATCATATAGTAATTAATTACAGCACCTATATTCAACAAGAGCAATTGTATTTGCCACTTCAGAGTGACTGAGTCAACAAAACATCAACCTCAAGATTGAAGAAGCTGGAGAAGATGCATGAACTAGAGTTACATGTCTTTAAGTCCTCTTAAAAGTCACCTCTTTTCTTCAAGGTAATCCTAGAAAACCATTTCTCATCTAGGTGTAGATGTGTGCTGAGTGTTGTGTTGTTTTTATGGTTTTGGTTGTTGTTTTTTTTTTTTTTTCCTGTCAATTTTTATTTTCTCTGCAAAATTTGCTGTTGATAATTTCAACTTATGGCTGAGTCTTCTTTCAAACATGACTGTAGATACTGTAATAAAATGTTATTTTACCTTAATCACCACCCCTGGAGGTATTTGAAAGATGTTTAGGTGGGACACTTAGGGACATAGTTGTTCCTGATGATCTTAGAAACCTTTTCCAACACTAGGCAAGAGAAAATGGCCTTAAGATGCATCGGGAGAGGTTTGGCTTGGATATTAGTGAAAAATATTTTCACTGAAACAGTGGTCAGGCATTGAAACAGGCTCCCCAGGGAAGTGGTGGAGTCACCAGCCCTGAAAGAGTTCAATAAATGAATAGATGTGGCACTTCACTATATGGTTTAGTGTGCAAAGTGGTATGTGCTCAAAGGTTGCACTTGATGATCTTGAAAGTATTTTCCAACCTTAATAATTCTATGATACTGTGACTTTAAAAGATTCTGTAAGTCTATGAACTCAAAAGCATTAGTTGCTGTTCATATGTGAGTTATCTCCCTGGGGTGTCTTTAAGTATTTTTGTTTTCTAGTTTACTCTGTTATCTTAGCTGAGAAACATGCAAACATGGACATAAATGTAAATATTGCAAGCGAAGAGACTGAGAGGGAGCAATATGGTAGGCATACCAGTTATGTACTGAAATTTGGGACATCCAAGTTATTTTTTCAAAAGCCCATTAAAAAAATTCAGCTTAAAGCAACAGACCTACTTTCCACAGAAGTGAAAACATTGCTGAGGTCACAGCGCCTACGGATGGTCTCATTCTGCTGTTTGTACAGCAATGTTGTTTCTACCATTTTATTGAAAAGGCAATATGATTAACTACTGGCTTAATTCCACATAAATGATCAAGGGTTGAATAATGTCCATTTTCTAGAAACAATTCCGTATATACTGTATGTAATATTGCTCTTCAATATTAGGCAATGCTAAAGCTCACTTTACAGAAGTAGACTAATAACTGATTATTCCTCCACAGACAAACTAGCACTCATTCAGTGGTCAATGTAAAACCACTGTAAGCTTACAAATTTAGTATGTTGTTTGATAAAAATAGATTGTTTAGTTTTCAGCCTCTGCTAATTATTGAAAAATCTCCATCTGAGTCAAATTTCCTGTGTTCTTAGTAGGCAGAATTAAATGCCTCACTCATTTTTACCGCAGAAAATTAATTTTTCTTTCAGATAAATACACTGATTTTAGCAAAAGGTTCAGCAAGCACACAGTCTATGGAAAGGGGAGACAAATACTTTTGGAAATTTACATACTTGGGGATGAATTTTAGTCACCTGCACAGGAATGTCTCTCTAGTACTGTCAAACAGCACTTCTAATGCCAAAATACAGAAAGAGACCAGTTACCCTGGGGGAAATCTTTCTTGTATAATCTTTTTACTTCTCATATATCATCAGTTCAAAGTAACTAGTGTGAATCTCTTCTGATTGCAAGTAACAGGTTTTCTTCTTTGAAGGAAATTTCCTATAAATTCTGATAAAAATATCTCTACTCTGCCATATTAACAACAATTTGATTTAAAAGAAAAAAACCAGAATTTTGCAGTCCAAAATTACCAGTGCTAATACTCAGAAACACAGCTGCAGTTCTGTGAAAAAAAAATCAAAACATCAGCTAAACAAAAAAAGTACAGAAAAAAGACACAATTTTTTCTTACATGATCTTTCATTTACTTACAGTTTATGGGTTTCTATTTTGCAACTTCTTTGAAAGCATTCTAAATGCATCTGAAAATATTCCTTGGCAAAGAAAGGACATTGTTATGTCTCCTAGCCTTGATAATACAGTTCTTTGTGCTGAATGCGTGCTGAGGGTGCTCTGTGCAAATTACAATTCCTGACTTCTGCCAACAAGACCTGTCAATGACTTACTAACATAAATGTGTTTGGATGCCCAAGTACATTCTTTGGCACCGTTTTAGTGTAAAGTATCTACTAGTATAGGCTATTTCAATATTGAAAGGGAGCTGATGAGAAAGATAAGAGACCTTTTACCTTAGTGACAGGACAAGGGGTGTTGGTTTTAAACTGAGAGAAGGTAGATTTAGACTGAACATGAGGAAGATTATTTTATGAGGAAGAGGTTGAGACACTGGAACTGACTGCCTAGAAAGGCATAGCTCAGTGATTAGGTCTGTAAAGGAAGACAACTCTATTTGGCAGGCCTTGGCGAAAGCATTCTGAAGTAAAAAAGTTATGGTAGGAAGTGTGCATTGCTCCCATCATAAGGCATAGGAAGTAAGCAGATAAGAGAGGTGGAAGAACACATGAGCTTTAAAGACAAAAGTTCCTCTTCAGACCTGAGCAAGAAGCAGGACATTTCATTTCAAGCAGACACTGAGAACAATAGGTCTAAATGTAACTTTCTTATGGTAATGCATGAAATAGAAGAAACAGCTGTGTGATACATTTCAAACATAACGTGGTGTTAGTAAGTGGGGATGTGATGCAGTTATTGCTTTCTTGGAGATACAGAAAGGTGGCAGAGTGAGCAGATCTATCTTTTAATTCGACAGAAAAGCTGTGTCTCTCTATACATGAATTTTAGCAGCCAGACAAATTACACATTTCAATTTCAAGGTATTTTTGAAGGAGATGGGAGACTCATTCTGTAGGGCACCCTGTAGGCTCAGGACTGGGATATTATAGAAACAAAAAGTGCTTTGCTACTTGGAATAGGCTCATTCTGTTCTCCAGTGATGCTTCCACAACTTTGCACAGTAAGTGTTCAGTCAGCTACTGGCATGGCTACGCCAGGGAGTGCAACACTGATGCAATAATAATAAGTTTTCTTTCTACAAGAACTAAGAAAGCTGTACATATCTGCCCTTGAGAAACTGCTGTGTGATCTTAACTCAAGAAGATCACAAATTTTCTGTGAGAAGGGCTACATTTCTGATAAAGTATTGCTTTTACCTATCACTATTGAAGCACTTCTGCTCTCCTGATGATATTTCTTTTTTCCCTAATCACATGTGGCAACACTTCCCTGTTGGACTTCCTGAAAGTCTCCCATCACTGAGAAAAAACCAAAACCCAGAATCATATAAATATACTTAATGATTTTTTTAAAAGATAAGGGAGTTTCTTGCATGTCTTTTTCTTACCCTCCTTCAAATCCTATACATATTTTTGCTGCTTTGCTTCAGGTAGCAATTTCTGAAGGAGAAACTTTCATTGTGTTGATAGGTCCTTGTTGCCTAGGAACAGTTTTCAATTTGCCACTGTGTTGGTATTTAGGTCACCAGTGAATTAATCTTTTTAAAATTATAGCTATGTAGTCAATCACCAATTCTGAACTATCCCATTGAGAATTAGCAGTACAGTACTTACTTTCTTATGGATTGAAAAGTCAAATTGAATGTTCTGTTTGGAAAGAAATTCTGTGAAAGAGAAAAGAAAATGGTTTTCCTTCATAGTAAGAAAATATCTACACTTTGCAATAATAAACTCTGATATTTTCTAACCTAGATTTAATTTAACAGTGTTGTCTAAAGGACACACACTGCCTCATCAGGGTTTTCACAAAACTCCCTTCACTTCAGAAAACCAGGATCAGATCTTATCAGGGCAAAAGGAATGCAATCATCTTTCTTTGAAGGCACCTTCTCAATATGAATGAAATTTTCCATATTCCATGTTGTGATATATGGCAGTAATGACCACCTTCTGTAAAAACTGTAAATGGCCATCATTCCTGACACATGAGAAGAAATTAAAAAAAAAACCCAGACTTTTCTTAATTATCAAGAAAGTTGTTTCTTATGTCAGTATTACATTTTGAGTATCTAGAATGGAGGTCTCCTAATAAATCAGGGAAGTTTGATGTGTTCTTCTGATTGCTACCTCATTTTTGTCACATTACTGGGAAAGATGATTTGTAATTGAGACCCATCTCTTGCCGCCTCCCTGGTAATTGAATCTGCTCATTCTTGGAATACTGTAAAGGAAGAGAAATAACTGGAAAAAACATCAACTGGAACATGCCTGGAGTCACCTATTTTCCCCACCAAGGATGAGTTCTGCCTATTGCCCTCAATATATCCTTGCTGGCCCTCAGAGCTCTCCAAGGATGCCCAGAACTGAATGGGGTATTCCAGGCATGATTGTGATAAAATACATGCAAAGGGACATTCGCCTCGCTCTGGTGAATCTCCACACATGCTCCTCAAATCAGAGAAGGGATTTGAATTATCCACAGGTTACTTCAAAATGATCCAGGAGATATTAAAATGAGTGCAACAGGCACAGAACATTGTTTGTTCCACTTGCACTGAGCTATTCTGTCTTCTCATTGTTAAGAAATAATAATGATACTGGATTTAGGAAATGTTATGGACTGGGTCCTCTGCTGGTGCTTACGTCACTGGTACCATATGTGATCATACTAGCAGGGACCCTTCCCCAGTTCACTGTCACAATGATAACTGTGCATGGCACTAAGGGGAGAGAGTCAAAAATGGCCCAAGCAAAGGGTTAAAGACAAGTCTTAGGGGAGACCTTACTGCTCTCTACAACCACCTGAAAGGAGTTTGTGGTGAGGTAACTAGAAATAGGACAAGAAAGAGGAAACAGACTGAAGTTGCACCAGGGGAGGTCCAGGATAGGTATTAGAAAAAATGTTCTAAATTCTTCATTGACAGAGTGATTAATCACTGGAACAGACTTCTCAGGGAAATGGTGGGATCACCATCCCTGGAAGTCTTAAAAAACTTGTGGAATTGGCAGTTTGTGATATGGTTTAGTGGGCATGGAAGTATTTGGTCAAAGGCTGGACTTGATGATCTTAGAATCTTGATGATCTTTCCAATTTCATCCAGAAACATAAACAATTCACACTAGAGAGAGACCTCAAGTGAACGAGTTGAAAATGATAGTAGTTATAAGCCACACTAGTCATTATAGCATCTATGAAGCATATTTCCTGGCATTTTTATAAGGAGTACTTTTAGGTTGATTGGGTTATTTGTATATAGAGTTATGTTGTGTTATATTATGATTTATTCTGTGATTTATTCAGATTATATGCCTTTTTAAATTTCATTTTTGATGAAGATGAGTGCCAAACCAGATAATATGTGACCCTTGATCCAAAAAAAGGACACCAAGCAGGTGAAAAGCACTAGTGGCCCAAAGGGTAACTAATTTAACAGCTTTGTAGATTGCATAATTAATCAAATCTTTAGGGAAAAAAATTAGAATTTCTATACTTAAATGTATTCTGGTGGAAAATGCTGGGATTGAATGAGGAAAGCAGGAGAGTGTGCTATCATAAGCAAGGGTAAGACTTTGTGAAAACTCTTTTTAGTGATTACTGATAAACTGATGCTTGAGTTCCAGGTGGAAAAAAAATCCATTTTATTTGAAGTAAGGGTCTCTGATCATATTTACTGATTCCTCCATTTCGACATCCTCCAGGACCTACTGGAAAAAGCCATTCACTTTTCCCCACATTTTTATACCTGAAGTTATATTACTCTGAGGGATAAAACTCCACTGATCTCCTTTGCTCATGTCAGTTGGACAGAATTAAGTCTCCTGCTGTGTCAGGATAGTAGAGTGGAGATTGAAGGAGGCACTGCCTCTCCCATTTCGTGAGAGCTTCCCATGTCTCCTTTTGTGCCCTTCAGAAGATGCACAGTCCTTTGCAGGACATTCAGGAAGCTTGCAAAGTGCTGTTTGAATACAGTAAGAGTAATTGGGTGCTGACTTTTGAAATGTTATATTTAATTTCTGTAAGAGACAAAAAATAACAAGCTGGGTTGTCAATTGGAGGTTGTCCATCACAGGGATGTTGTCAATTGCTCTCCAGAGGCACTTATGCTCCAGCATTCGACAAGTAATCTCTGCAGACTGTGTGCTATTTATTAAGTTCCTTGGGAAGCTTTGGTATGAGAAGGGTTATATACTCAGTGCTTGTTTATTTTTTTTTGCTAAAATAAACATGCAAACATTGAAAGGAGCGGAAGAGCAGAAGGGTTTTCTTTATAAACAAAATTTTCACTTGCATTTGTTTAGAATTATTCCAAACTGTCCTGAAGATGCAGAAGAGTGCTGCATGTTCAAAGGCTTTCAGCACTTTTGAGTCAATGCAGACACTATGGGGGAAGATTTCCATAGCAACAGAATTAAAGAAAGGAAAATATGAAAAGTCAGTGTTGGATAAATATATGAGGATATACATATATTGGTGGTAGGATCATAGCACAGACTATGAGGTGCTACAGAGCAAGCAACTGAGCTCTGATTGCTCATTTTTTCAAAGACAACAGAACCACTAAAAATCCCTCACTGTCCATTTAATCAGATTTGCTTAAAACATCCACTTGATCATCCCACTCTGACTGTGATTATTAATTCTGTAAAAATTAAGATCTCAGTTATTTATCAGTATTCTAAAGGATATTTCTTTCAGTACTATAGGTTAAAGGATATTTCTTTCAATACTATAGGTTTCCCACATGATTGAGCAGTGATATATGTTGCTTCCCAACATAAAGTGATATATGTTGCTTCCCAAAGACCTCAGAGACAGCACGAACATGCACTGATCATCTTGCCACTTATCAGACACACTGATAACACTCATCAAACACTCATTCAGGTGTTTTATTCAGTTGTATTTCTCATTTATAAATACCCAAATTTGCCTGACAAATTACTTAAAATAAAATATAATTATATTTTTAAAATATAAATAAAAATACAATAAAATTATATGTTAATATGTCTTGAAGATTACAGAGGACTATAATGATGGCTATAGATTATTGTTGACTAAGTTCCATAGTCAAGACAGCATGAAGACAGGTCTCATAGTAGGAAGAAGAGTGAATGTCCAAGTTTGCCCAGCTGCAGTTCACATTCTAAACTTACATTTTTCATTGATGTTTCAGTGTGAGAGGAGGCTCCAGAGAGACCTTATTGCAGCCTTTCAGAAGTGAGCCTGTATAAAATATGGGCACAAACCATCAAGATGTAAAGGTTTCAGCCTAAAAGAAGGCAGATTTAGACTAGATATAAGGAACAAAAAATGTATAAAAGTTGTGAAACCCTGGCATAGGTTTCCCACAGAGGTGGTAGATGCCCCATTCCTAGAAATATTCAGGGTCAGTTTGGATGGAGTAACCTGAGCAACCTGATCTAGTTGAAAATGTCCCTGTCCATGGCAGGTGGGTTGGACTGGATAGCCTTTAAATTTCTCTTCCAATCATGATGTGATTCGTTGATGGACTTAATGTTAGGTTAAGCTGGACTCAATTATTAGGTTGTTTTCCAACCTAAATACATCTATGATTCTATGATGCTATGAAGGGAAATGAGATTTTTGAACTGTCAGTGGCTTTGTGGGTAAAAAATGGGAACAAGAATGGTGGGAGTAAAAGTAAATGTATGGCTACAGGGGAAGGAGGGTCTAGAAAGGCAGTGGATGCTTCTGACACTTATGGAGAAAGGAACACAGTGTATGGCAAACTTATGACTTTCAACAGAGAAAGGCATCCTAGAGACCTCCTGGCAGGTGAGTAGGAACTAAAGGGAGTTGTGGAGGACTCCAGAAATGGGTGATGAAAGATGAGGCCATACCTATGGGAAGATGGAAGTATGTGAGATGATCCTGAAATGTACAATGATAAGTGCAGAAGGAAGAAAAGAAGGAGGGATGAAAATTATCCAGTCAAAAAATCATTGTTGCTGCACACCAGAAGCATTTATGTTTAACCTTGCCTCTTGACAGATTAATTAACAGGCAATATTTGTAGTAGATCAGTTACATTCAGCTAATACTTTCCTTTGCAACCTTCCTAAATAGTTACATAGTTGTGTGTTTTCTCAAAATCACAGACATTGCTTTAAAATCTGCATCTGATATAGATGAACTGCAGTAGGCATGAGCTAGACATGTCTACAAGAGTGATTATAAATGGCTACTCCCACCACAAAATCCTCCTCTCAATTCACAAATGTGGCCATGAATCCATGCTGATTCTTTTCGGGCAGACTGGCAGGCAGCAGCATGGCCCAATACCAACTTAGTGCTCCTCCAACAGCCAGTGGTGTGCCATTTCTCTGTCTCTAAACCAAAATGGCTCTGTCTTCCTTCATGTGTGGAGTACATTCTACTGCACTGTGTTGACTTTGTGGCACCTGCATAAGCATTTCTAGGTCTGTCTTGTGCCAATTTGCAGACAGGCACACACATACAAGAAATATGAATGAGGGCTTTCTTCAGGGGCAAGCAGCCATAGAAAAAAGGGGGAAAGTTTTAAACTGAAAGAGCAGAGATTTAAATTATAGTCTTTACTCAGGGGTAGTGAGGCACAAGTTCCCCAGAGAAGTTCTGGATGCTCTAACCCTGGAAGTGTTCAGGTTGGATGGGGCTTCGAGCAACCTGGTCTAGTGGAAGGTGTCCCTGCCCACAGCAGGGGGTTGGAACTAGATGACCTGTAAGGTTCCTTCGTACCCAAACCATTCTGCAATTCCATTCTATGATATGCACACTTCAAGCAGAATGCAAAGTTGTGTATCTGTTATGTTCTTGCCATGCCTGGACCTGTTCAAATGCGCAAGTGCCTTTTTCTGAAATATTTTCTGCTGTGTCTGCTACGCTCCATGTTACTTGCCATGTATAATTTTATAGCTAGTTAGGCACATTACACTTTGATTGCCTCTTTCCCCCACGGAACTTATCCTTAATTTCCAAACAGCTTTAATTTCTCTTGGCATATGTTGTAAAAGAGTAGAATGGAGGATAGCATATAATATTCTTCCCAGTAGCCAAATGATATTCTGCTAGTTCTGCCTCAGAAAACAGGGGCCTGCAGATTTTGACATCAGCAACAGTACTGTACTTTTAAGAGAATGATGAATTCTCATCAGACTTTTTCTTCTACCTCCACTGATTCTCACTCCTCGGATCACAGAGGACCTTCCTTTACTTTTCCTGGATCTGGCAAAAATCTCTTGAAGTTTTGGTCAAGAATTTAGGGTTGTACTTTTTTTTCTGAACGGATTTAACCTTCTGCCTTTAAAAAACATAAATATAAATCCAATTTGTTTCCCTGATGCTTCTGGATGAATTCTGAAAATAGAAGAAACATTATTGAAGTAATCATGGATAAAAAATGTAATTCATGTGGTAATTACATCATTTGTTGACTAATTGCAAAAAATACTTAAGACCAGATAAAATTTCAGGTTCTAATGTCTTATGCTCTTTTCAAACTTGTGCTAAGCTTTCAATTTTTCCAGTAAAATTCAGATCATATTATCTATCAAGAGACAGCAATATGCTCAATTAACTTGCACAATGTAACTTGTAAGAAAAATACAGCTAGAAAGATCTTATTTCAGCAAAGTAGCAAAGATGAATCAGTAGAACCTGTCCTAAAAAGTCATTGAAGAAACCAGTAAAGGTGAAGTGTCTGATGAAAAATTTTTAATCAAAATGATGTTGACTTCTTCAATATAATTTCCTCAATGTGATACTATGGTTAAAGACAGTAGCTTATTTTAATCTCTATTGTCCTCTGGGGAGGAACTGTTTGTGTGTTGAGGTTGATTTGTCATGCTGGCTGTATGTATGCTAATAAGGCATTTGAGAAAAACTTAAGGCACAGTGTTGATAAACAGATTTCAAAGCTGATGGCACAGTGGGATTATTTAGATGGCTGATGACATCTGTATTTACATTCACAAGTGTGGTCTGGTATTTTCTGCCTGTTTCTGTAGTTCAGTCTGCAAAAGTTGGGAAAGCATTTGCAGTTTTGGCATGAAGGCACGTGCCATATGCAACATTCCATCTTGCAATGAAATAACCTAAGTAGCCCTTCCTAAGCAGCCTTGTGAAAAGCAAAGGCTGAGTTTACAGAGGAACAAAATCAGACAAAGTGGAACCAGGAGCTGTCCCTTGCTTTCCCACCTTTACACTCTGGTGCTGTGTTTAGTGGGGGAGTGAAGAGAGGAAGCCTTCACCAGACCAACAGAGCAATAAGTACCAAAGTTGCCATTCATGCTTGATTAAAGCTGGTGTCAGTGGAGCAAGAACTGACTGTTATGCTCACCTTGTACGTGCACTGGGTTAACCCTGGTATTTTTGGCTATACAATGTGCCAGCTATCTCAGTGATTAGCTCTTGAAAACAGTAACATTTCACCAGGGTTCTGTAACATTTCTTTTGCACTGCAGACTGAAGAGGGAGCTTACATAGGATTTCTTATATAGCGTGTGCTGCTGTGTGATTTGTACAATATTGCATCCCTATAACTCCTACCTTACTTAAGCTTTTTTCTTAAATGAAAATTTAATACTGCTTCATCTGCTTTAAAGAGCATTCAGATTTAAAACAAAAAAAAGGCAGCCAAACAGCCTTTATCTATGTCTTCAGAAATGTTCCTTTAACTTATTGGCTGAATAGCACTTTCCCTTCAGAAAGAAGCACACTTAATAATTTTGGCTGAAGAGAACATAGAAAGCAAAAAGGCAGTAATATAGCAGTGTAATTCAGATTAAATTTACCTTCCAAATGTATACACGAAAGTTTCCAGCAAGAAGAGATCCTTTCTAGTTCTGTAGATCTGAATGTTTCCTACAAGAAAAGACCTCAAAATATGAAGTTCTTTATTAAACTTTCAATAGGTATATTATCAGTCAAAACTCCCACTGGATACACTGTGGGCTCATCCAAATTCTTTACAATGCTTGGGTAAGCTCACAAGAATCTGTTGTTTGATAGTATCCCCAGATTTTGTAAGAAATATTTATTTACATAATAACTAGTACATTTAAAGGTAAATTGTGCTCAAAAATTACTCATGTGAGTCTCAGAGCTAATGCAGCTCCAGTCAGGTTGGACCAACAATATCAGCATTCCTATTTCACTTTTTTATTAGGAGATTTTTGTGGCTGTAACCTTGTTATTTCTAGATAATTTTGTTTTTCTCTTTTCGTTTAGTTTGTTAATGAAATCACAGAATGGAACTGGGGTAGGAAGTCTACCCTTGCATGCAAAGCCAGGGTCCTGTGGAGTACACAGCTCAGGGCTGTAACTAGTCAGGTTATGAATATCTCTAAGGATAGAAACTTCACTGTCTTTCAGGGCAATCTCTTTCATTGCTTGACCATCCTCATAGGAAAAAAAGAAGGGGTTTACACTTAAATAGAGTATGCTGTATTTTAATTTGTGTCCATTTGCTCTGGTCTTGTCACAGGGTACCAATAAAAAGAGTTCAACTCCATTCTCTCTACACACCTCACCAGGTATTTCTACACAGTTGGTAAGATCCCCTCTAACTCAATTCTTCTTCAGTCTGAACAGTCTCAGCTCTTTCATTCTTTCCTTGTATGACAGATGCTGCAAGATCTGAATCTTTTTTCTGGTCCTTTGTCACTCCAGTGTGCCTGAGTCTCTCTTGTAGTGGGAAGCCAAACACTGGACACAGAGCTCCAGATGTACCCACCTGTGCTGAGTAGAAAAGAAGGCTCACCTTCCCCTTTCAGGCATTCAAACCCAAACATTTTCATCTCATAGAAAAATACAAAATCTCTTAGGTCTATATCTCATGAACTCTTAACTGACCTTACAGTTTTGTGGCCCTGTTTGTGATTCCTGAACTGCTTTACCAGAGTGTTTTTTATGGACAGCTGTGAGGCATTCTGCAATGTCTTTATTTGCTTTCTGGTCTGTGTCCACCTCTAACTGGCAAGCAAAAAAATTTGCCAATATAGCCAAAAGGAAGGGACCTTACTTCTTTCAGGGAAAGATTCAAATAACATAACAATTGGGACTATAAGAACTAAAGCTACACAGTCTTCTTCTTTATTCCTCCATGTTGAATTAAAATTGCATTAATTTAAAATAGAATTTAAATCAGCAGATTATGTAACAGAAGCAACAGCAGAGCCAATACTCTTGCTCCATTTGACAGCATTTGTTTCTCTTAACTTTACTTTTGTTTCTCCTTATGCTTTTTCTTTCTCTTTTTTTCTCTTTACATTTTTTTCTCCTTATTTTATTTCCAACTGACCATTCCGCGAACTGACTAAGTTTGAATGTCAGTTTGACAGAGCGGAAATGCGTCATGGGAACCTATTGACTTCTCAACATTGTTCTGAATAAGTAATTAAAGGTGTTTCAAAAGTCTGTGGTATATTTACAGATAAGATGGTGATTGCCCACAGATGCAGTGAATATATACAAGAAGCAAGCAAGCTCAGTTGGACAGAGCATTTCTGTCCAGCAACTTTTAGGAGTGCATATGGACAATATTGCTGCCCATAGACTTTCCTCACCTCTGAAGATGTACAATCCTCTTCATCTGCCCCCCCACCCAGAAGGACTTATAAGTCTTCCCTAGACATAGATTTTGATGGAAAGTCCAAGACATTTAGACTGATATTCCTAATATCTGTTCTACCCCAACATACAGCAGCCTAATTGGAACATGGATGGCTTGGTGTAATTAAGTGTATTTTAACCCCAGCACTTCTTCAGGTTTAATGCTAGGCCACAGGATGGTAATTATTGCATAACTTCAAAGAGAGAGAGAGAGAAAGGGAAAGTTTCAATCTCCTGAGTGCTGCTTTTTTTAACATCACCGCCTCTAGCAGTGCTGGCTTTTGCAAATGATTCCTGAAATTGTTCACTTATTGGTGCCCTGAGTAGGGTAGAGATGTGTGGAGAAGGAAATTTATTAAAGAAAGAAATAAATAAGTAAAAAATGACTCAATAAATACCCTACTTTCCTGCCATCCAGCAGCTGGTGACCCTCCAGAGGATGGGTGCAAGTAGCTCTCCATGTCCCCTGGGTGTGCCAGTGGCACCACGCATCTGCACAGAGAGCACAGTGGCCAAAGCCCAAGGGATGGCAGAGCAGGGCTGGTTGATGAAAAGCACTGCTCACCTGGGCTCCTGCCAGCCCAGTTCAATGCTGCTTTTTGCGTGCAGAGACAAAAGCCCAACACTGCACATTGCCTCCACTCATTGTCTTTTTGTGTCTCTTAAACGCACAAGAAATTACCCTGCATAGTTATGCATTTATCATAAGAGATAATAGTGCACAAATCTGGAATAACGGTTTTTACATACATATGTCTAGAGTAATGTTTTTGCATTCTGCACATAAAAATTATTCACACTAAACCCTTTTATTTTAAAAATCAAGTATTCCAAGCATCAGGTAAACAGCCACAGATCTAGAACCATATGAAGCAATTTCTATTTTTAGATCCTGTAAAGATAGCAACATGCAATTATTATGTATTAAAATATTATGGATTAGATAATTGACATATTTGCACTGTTTTAAAGTGATGTATGTCCTAGCACTTGTTGGATTTTCTTCAGAACTTTATTTATTTATCTTGAGATACAAGTGGGAAAAAATCTGCCTGGACATTGAGTCAAGATAAACCAGTAGCTATTTTTATATTTCAGGATCTCTGCCACTGGTGATCAGTTAGGGAATAAAGTATTTTAAGTTACAGGTTTTGGGAAGAAGAACCTGCTCTGAATTTTACAAAAAAGCTCTTATTATCTGTTGCAGAAGTTACACAAGCAGGGCAAAGGGAAAATCCTTGGCAGAATTAGCAATATTGAAATGCGAGATGGATTTTTTGTTACTGATTCAAGGGGGAGTGGTAATCTAGGTTTATCTCTCTGTAGCGAATTGTCTCAAATGGCAGGACATCTATTTTTTTTCATGTTTACAGCAAACCTCCAAGCATCTGAATAACACAGAAAATTGTGGTTACTGAGAGATTTTATAATAAATTACTGGATATAAATGGTAGCAAGAGTAATTCTTGGTAAATGATTGTGCAACTGAGAATATTTAAGATCATTATTTATTTTGTTTTTGGTAATGGCTTGAAAGTTGATGTGGAAGAAAATAAGATAAAATGCTTATTAATTATCTTAATCAGGAAATATTAATGATATAAGGCAGAGTTTCCAAACACCTTGGCAAGAAGGTCTTTTTTTTTTGCCTTTTGGGATTTACTGTTGTTTTGGGGGCTGTGAGGGCATGCTCTCTTTTTGGGGATTGGCTGCATGGGCTTAGGGCCAGCTTTGGTGCTGGGGTGTTACCCTTTACATTGATGAGCAGTGAGGAACCTCAGTGCGGTCCCACTTCTTCTAGTAGCACTTTTAAACTCAATCTTCCCTGTCAGTCTCTGTTTGAGGCATTTTGCAGGTGGCTCCTTTACACTGACTCTGGTGGGACCTGTCGACTTGTTATCCTGATTCGACCACACACCTCCCTCACCACAGTCACCTTATCCCCATCTCACACAATTCTTCTGCCACTGATTGGGTGTTTCATTGCAGCCCCAGCTTCTGAGCCTCTCCTCCCCTTCTATTTGATAGTTCTGGATAGCCTGGCTTTAATCACTCCAGAAGACACATCATTAATCACAAATTTTAAAAGGACAGTGGGACCTAGTATAAAACAGAGAGGGAGGGTTCTTCTGTGAGTGGCAGGGATTTTGATGCAAATTGTCGTTTGTTCCAGAGGAAATCATGGCAGAGTGTTTGTTAGAGAGAAAATCCTCATTTGTTCAGCTTAGACTTAGGTAACTCTTCCATGGGTGATCAAATCTCCTGAAGCTTCAGGACAGCTGGTAGCTGACCAGCTGGAAAAGGTCAGCTTGTACAGATCTTCACAGAGACATCTCCACCTGGGCTGGGGATGTATGCCCTTAATATCTTAAATTTTTGTGTATTTAATAGCTTAACCACATACCAAATACTCTCCCACATGAAGGTTAACACCATCCCAGAGCCAACACACCATTTGTACAAGGACAGTTAATACTGGGTGTTTAGAGATGTCTTATGTGTGCCACACATGATGTCTCCAGAAGCAAGGGCCATATAGGGATGTGGCTGGAGGGAAGGGACCAGCTGTGCACCCAGAATAACACCTCCTTCAAGTGCACACTGTGGGCTGGACACAGCAGGAGCTGCCCAGGAAATCTCTACAAGTGTCTGGAATTGCCACCTGTAACATCACTCAGTTGTGGCAGTTCAGGCAATCAGCAAGCATCCGGCTGGCTCTTTGTCTCACACCATTCCATGGGCTCATCCCTTTAGATGACAGCTCCTGGACAACCCAGGGAATTTATGACTTTAGTGCTAGGCTGTGCAGGGATGACACCCAACTACATCACAATTATAAGTCAAAAACTAACTTCAGTTTCCTACTTATCCCTCATTTATAACTTGAATGTCATAACTTGTGCCATTTAGACTTGAAGGTGCATACACCTTTAGAGAGTTGTGGGAGTACTGCAGTGGGTCACCAGCTGATTCCTAGAAACTGACTCTGGGACTGAAAATGCAATTTGTGAGCAATTTATAGATATTTTATATTACATTTATGTTATGCATTGTTGAGGGCTGATGAAGCTGTGCTCCACATGAGCCTGGGATCAGTTCTAAATCCTGTGTCTTGCAGGTTTTTTGTACCCATCAGTACAGCAATGCAGGACCCTGAGGTGAATGCATGGTATTTTATATCTGATATTCCTTTCTTCTGCTCTGTGTTCACAGCATGTGAAACAAGACAGTGTTTGCATGTGAGACGTGTACTCTTTTTTTGCTTCCTTCATGTAAACCTCTGTCTGGTAAGGGCAGGGGCTCAATGCAGCATGTCACAAGTATTTATTTAGATGTCAGGAGTGCTGGCTGATCAGCAGAGCAAGCAGACCATGCTGATGTCTGTGTGTCTTTGTGTGTCTGTGTAGGACATAAGACAAAGGGAGATGCAACTCGCATTAAGAAATATTGTAGATCCACTTTAGCACCATGCAAACATGATGGAATTGGCCCATCTACTCAGCATGTGGTTGAAAGTCTGTGTGGCTGGATATATCCCCACAAATAATCTGAAGACACTGTCATGGTCTACAGAGCTGGAACAAGGAAAGCAGATTCAAAGAAGTGAATGGGACGCGGGAAGGTGTTTGAATCCTTGTGCCAAAAAAGATTTCAATACCAGTAAGAGACACATAAACACATACACATTTTTCCTGAAGAGAACTTGAACATTATAAGACAAAGAACAATTTCTTTTCCAGAAGAAACTTTTGGTTCCTGAATGCCAAGTGAGTGGTGTCTTTTCCAGGGATTGTTTTAAGGAATTGAGGAAGTATTTTATTAAGTGTAAAAGTAGGCCAGAGTTATTTACAAAAATTGTGAACTGCAAATAGGGGTTCACTATACAGAAGGAGAAAAGATGTTTTTTAATAATACTTTTGATTCTAAAGTTATGACTGGCAAGGTTTTTTATATACAGGAAACTGTCCTGTTACATTTTAATGTGTTGACTCTGGCTGGATGCCAGACACTCACCAAACCCTCTCTATCACTCCTCTCAACAGCTGGATAGGGGAGAGAAAATTTAGTGAAAGGCTGATGAGTTAAGGACAGAGAGAGATCACCCACCAATACTGTCATGGGCAAAACAGACTCGAATCAGTGATATTAACTGATTTTATTACTAACAAAATCAGAGTAGGATAATGGGAAGTAAGACTTTAGAAGATGATAAAAAAGCTTTCCCCCCACCCCTCCCTCTTTCCCAGCTCTAAATCTTCCCCCTCAGCAGCATAGGGAGATGGGGAAAGGAGGTTATGGTCATTATGTCTCTGCTCAGGGAGAGGAGTCCTTCCCCTCCTCCAGCATGGGGTCCCTCCCACAGGGAACTCTTCTTGGGATTCAAGAAGAGTTCAAGTACACTCCTTCAAGGACAGGCTGCTCCAGCATGGATCCCCCATGGTGTCACAAGTCCTACCAGGAAACCTGCTCCAGCATGGGCTCCTCTCTCCATGGGTCTGTAGATCCCTGCCAGGACCCTGCTCCACCATGGGTCTTCCACGGGTTCACAGCCTCCTCTCAGGCATCCACCTGTTCCAGTCTGGGGTCCAGCTCCTCAGGGCTGCAGGCGGATCCCTGCATCCCTGTGGACCTCCATGGGCTGCAGGGGCACAGCTGTCCCACCATGGTCTGCACCAGGGTCTGAAAGGGAATCTCAGCTCTGGTGCCTGGAGCGCCTCCTGCCCTCCTTCAGCACTGACCTTGGGGTCTGCAGGGCTGTTCCTCTCACCCTGCATTTCTCTGGCCTTAATTACACCTGCATAATAACTGTTTTTACTATTTAAATATGTTATCATAGATGTGTTACCTTTTTTTCTAATTGGCCCGGCTCTGGCCAATGGCATATGGTAAATTGTGCTGAGAGAAGAAAGAACACAATCTATTTAACACTGTTGGGCATCTGTTAATAAATACATGGAAAAAGCTGGTCATGAGTCAGTGTGTAGGCTGCTTAATTTCTTTGTAAGGATTTTTTTTAAACCATAAGGCAAATAATGATATTAGGTGACTTTTTAGCACCTTTCAGCTGTGAAAGAGGAAATAACAAAGGTTATGTTTTGGGAAAATATGTGTCTAATTTTCATCGAAATGATACACTTATCATTTGCTGTAGTCAGAAATCTGATACATTTCATGGAGGCTGTGGTTGTCATTAAGTGGTGCAACATTGCTTAGGGACAAGACAGTGCCACCATCTATGTGTCAGCTTCCCAGAGAAACTTTTTATAAGCTCGTTGTATCGACAAGAATGCTCTTTATTTCAAAGACATAAACATGATGGCACAGCAAAATACAGACCTTTAGAGTTCACTGCAGAGCATCAGAAGTTCATCTGCATTTTACTCCGGAGGAAAATAGATACCAAAATATTCCCCAAAACAGAATAAGGTTTCCAATCCACATTTTGTGCAAGAGGGATCTTTCTTTTAAATCAGATACCAAATTGAGAGGGTTTCTCCTGACCTTGGTATTTTGTCCTAATCTTTCCTGTTTTTCACATATTGGAAAAGTCCTGTTGAATTTGCTAGGAATATTTCTCATTAAGGGGTTTATAAGACTTTTGTCAAGACACCTTGGAAGGATAAAGATGATGACTAAGGAATATAAAGCTTATATATTTAATATGATATAGAATGTAATGATTTAAAAGTCTTTTTGACATTTTTACTTAAATATCAGAGATACTCAAAGTGCCTGTGACATAAACTGGGGTGTTTTTATTTATAAACTGCTTAGAACTGAAAGCCAAAAATTTATTATTACCTAAAATGTATTACTTGAACATCCTAATACTGACAATGTTACCTACTGTACCTCCTTCTCAGGAGAATATTAACTAAATTATTAACATCTGCTAACATCTTTTGAAATGGAAAAGTGCTATGCACGTGCTAGTTGTTTGCATTACTAGAATACTTCAGATCAAGAATCTTCCTTTTTGGAGTGGGGAACAAGAATTGAAGGAGAGTGGTTTCATTAAAAGAGAGTGTTAAAAGTAAGGGAAATAATGTAATTCTGATTTATTGACTCTATCTCTTATTTTGTTTTCCATTATGATCCTACAGATTACATTTTCAATGTCCATCCAGTTTTACATCACTGTCAATTAAATAACTTGCTACAGCTCTTGTATCATTGTGGTGCTGTGTCCTAATGCTGTGCAGGATCCCAGAGTCAGCCACTGCAGGCAAAGGTAGCTTTCTGTGGCCCAAAGAACTTACATATGAACAGCTGAATAGCCCTAAAATGACAGCCATTAGAAAAATGCAGATGTGTTTGGTTTATTAAACTAACTACTTATTTCATCTAATTTTGGGACTTTGCTGTGTGGAGGGCTGCACATGACATAGTTACCTTGATTCTTTTATAGATCATTGGGAGAAAGAAAAACCCTTTGGCAGGCAGTAAAACTGGTGGCTTTTCAAAATCTGATTTAAAAAGGGATGAGATCCTGCCCTTTAAATTTTTTCTCTCCTTTGTCTCTAAAGAGAGTCCAGCTCTGTAGCCATTCACTGTCTAAATAAATGGCAAACTACAGGACAGTTTGGAGGAAGACTGAAAGAAGAATAACACAGCAGTCTTGAGGATGTTTAGATATTCTGGAATGAATCTTGATTTGCTCTACTGTACATTGAATCAGACTGAGGCTGATTATACACATGAACCATAAAACTGAACAGTGACTGTGCAGCTCTGACTGTGTGACATGCAAAGATGTATTAATTACTAGAATTATCTTTGCTAGAAACAATTCATCAAAGCCATACAGGTAGTGCATTAAATTTATTCTATAAGAACTAGTAAGTTGCCCTCAAAACTGTTAAAACTCATCTGACATTGTTTATAGGTTTGTTTTCTCTTGGTTCGTTTCCTCTCAGGTTTTCTTAAAGATTTTCTAGGAAAGAGGAATTATCCCAAAGTATAAGCCTAGGTCATTGGTTGCTATAAGTTCATAAGATAGATATCTTACCAGAACATGTTTTGATATTCCTACCTCCTTTCACACCCAGTTCCAGTTCTAATTTCAGATTGTGCTGGCCTTACTCCACCAAATAAGAGGAGGAATTTGCTTCCAAGGCAAATCCAGCTACTGTGATCTACTTCACAATCATTAGCTTGCTTTTTTGTGTGTCAATGTTTCCTGTCTGTTGGCCCTTGGAATGAAAATTAACAGTGAGGCATGACAGATGAGTGATGCCACCAGTGGCCAGAAGGTTGAGAAAGAGAATGGCCATGTTCTTGTTGCTGACATCCTTTTGGTATTTTCTTGTATATTAGAAGTGCTTGGGCTGCTGTTTCAGGATCTAGGGGTTTCCTGTTACAAGTCCCAGGAGTTACCAAAAAGAATTCCATTCAAGTTAATTACCTTTGATTCTCCTGCATATACCTCTGATTTGCCAGAAGAGACTTAAACAACTGCAAGGGCTGTGCTGTCTGTTATCTGAGCAGTCACATCAGTACGTACCCTGACTGACAGCACTAAACAACAGGAAGAAATATCTGCAGAAAATAAGAGGTATTTTTTTATCAGACTTTGATCACAGATGAAGTTAAAGCATTCAAACTGCACTGAATGTCAGAGAATTTGCTATGACCATGGTTCAAGGAAGGGTATGTGCATTGCCTCCTCTCTTGAATCAAAAAGATTGTCCTTGGGGTTTGGTGGCAAATTGTTAATGCAGTCTGACTCCTTCCCAGTTGCTCTTGATCTTGTGACTTTTTTGATTGTTGGTATCAGATTTAGAGTACATTGAAGCAGATAACAGGAAGGACTTGACAAGTAGTTAGAATTTCAAAATTCTTTGTATCTACTCATAAAGTGTATAATCATGTACTGGTTTGGGTTGGAAGAGACCTTAAAGAATATAGAGTCCTCTGCTATGGCAGAGACACCTTCCACTAGACAGGGAAGGTCTGTCCTTGAGCACTGCCAGGGATGAGGCTGTCAAAACTTCTCTGGGCAACCTGTGCCAGTGCTTCACCGCCCCCACAGTAAAAAATTTCTTTCCAATATCTAGTCTAAACCTGCCATCTTTCATATTAAAGCAAATACCCCATATCTTACCACTACATGCCCTTGTAAAAATCGGTCTTTCTTACTTGAAAGGTCAATAAATTTATTCTAAGCATGCAAAGGTAGAATTACTTTTTTCCCAACTACCTTCAGAGTGTTCCTGTCATGCAGGACAGTAAGTCTGAAAATCTACTTTAGAACATTTAACTTTATCGTTTCCAGAGAAGGGACAATTTTCTCATGTCTATTGACTTATTGACTATTTGGCTTATTTTTTTGAGAATTACAGTTCTGAGAGGCCTAAACATCCTCAGCAACTCTAAAAAGCCCCTTACTGAAACTTTTCCACTGTATCCAGTATGACAAGTTTTACACCTTAGGTATAATTTCATTGCAGTAAACAGACAGTCAGCTGTAAAAATAATAATTTAAAGGAAGTACACTGAATAAAAGGACCTGACCTTTTTAATTAGAATTCTTCCAAAGAAATATGATCACGCTGTCATGGACATTATCCTGTGGAGCATAACAAACAAAACAAAACTAACACATGCCAAATTCTAGAGCTGTTCAAAACTAGATTTCTGCTGTAATCTTGAAACAACTGTGGGTCATTGTGTGTATTTCCCCAGCCAATTCTTTTCTTTCAGTAGAACACACCAAAATTAGATCTATGCCTTTGGGTCTTGTACCTTATTCAAATCAACACGGCCCAAATGTTAACCTAATAAATGGGAATGTGTAGACATATATCTCCACTGTCACTGCAGTCTGGAAACCTGCAAACCAGGTAGAGGACTCTTATGCTGCTGGTTGTCACATATGAAATGAGTGCCCCCACTGGAGGACTGAGAAGTTCACAAGCCTTCATCCCATTTTTCTAGTTCTTTTTCTGGTCACCTTCCTGGATATTTATCTGCTGTTGAAGTCACAAAGTTACACGGAGAAGAAGCGTCTCAGAAACCAATGTACAATGCACTTCAGAGACCAATGTTTCAGCTTGCAATGCCTGGTACACAACGTTCCTTCCCAGTCCAGGGTGTGCAGCCAAGGAACAACACAGGACAGTAAGCCTTAGTCTTCCCTGTTTCTCCCATTTGCATGGCCTGGTAAGAGATAAGATGAATTGCACAGACTGCTTAGGAAACCAGCTTTGCTCCTAATCCCTGGTGTGGGATGTTGCCAGATGGGTTGTCAGAAGACAAGGGGACTTGCAGGTAGCAAGAAAAGGGGACACAACTCTGGCATCTGCTGCTGTGGGGGCATTTGTTCCACCCTTTATGAATTTCATGGAGAGACAATCAAAATCTCCCATGCAGGGCAGAGCAACCATAGTGCAGAGTCATGCCTTCATTATGGATAGCTCCATTCCTGAATTTCCCTGTGAATACTTTTTGCTGAGTCTTTGGCACTTCACTGCAATGACCGATGGACATGTACAGCAAGAGTAGAATATTGTCTCAGCATGACTGAGGCAACAGCAGAGGGCACTCAGTGTTTCTTTATATTTAACTTTTTGGTACACCTCCCTCACCCGGACACTGCTGGGTAATTGGAGTACAGGTGCTCCTAGGGTACAGGATTTATACAGGCACAATTCATAGTTTATTACTGCACATGTTGAGATACAGTTTTCAGTGGGGGGGTTCAGATCTTATCAAGTAATTTTCATTGTCAGTAGAGGGGTAGTAACATGAATGAATCCCATAGCATGTGAAAAATGCTGTTGTTTCTGCCTCTAACCACTTCACAGTTTCCTGATTATTTTTTCCTGTGTTGTATCCACGTCTGCTGAAATGCAAATCTGGCCATTCAGTTATTTGTGTTTAGCTGCAGGATCCCCAGGTTAGTTCTCTGCTTGAATCTTTACGTTAATCCACTTTCTGGTTGGAAAAGAAATGAAATTTACTCAAGAATGAAATTGTATTCCACATCATTACACTGTTCTCATTAAATCTATTATTTCCACATCATCGCCTAAGAAAATACTCGATGCGAGAATCCTCCTAGAGTTCACTTCCCTAATTCACAGGACAATTACAAAATTGTTTTTGCCACAGTGGGAAATGTTGACTGCTGGGTCACTTAAATTCTTGCAGTGCCAGCTAACAAGAAAGATCACTATATCTCCTTGCAGAACTAGAATGCAACAATGTAGCCAGAGGATACGAAAGAGTTTTTGAACTTGACCTCTTTCCTTTCTTTTTATTTTTGTATTTTTTCTTTTATTCTGTAAGAAAAGAAGTCTTCTGGGAAAAGTAAGTGAGATTTATATGTGGATTGTTGGGTGAGTATTTTTCCAAGGCTGCTGTCTCTGTGTACATAAAAGATTTTTTTTAGTCAGGTATTCCATGGTGGCAAGTGATTACACTGTAATATAGGTAAAAAAAGATTCCCTCAATATTATTTTATTCCAGCGTCCTCTTGGTAGAAAACGAAACCTCAAATAAACAGTTTTAAGAGCATATTGACATATAAAAGCTTTAAAACCAAGCCTCTCTCCATAATCTCTTATTCTGTGGTAGTTATGAAAGCATGCACAGAAACATTTCTTTCCTGTTACAAAGATTTGAATATTTTTTAAAGGGGTGACTAGCCGCTCCACAGAAATCTGACAAAGCAGCTGTGTGGACTAAAGGTTATTCTACTTTATTCTGAGCAGCAGAATAATTCATGATTAGCAAAAGTACTCTTAAAATCCAGATGAAATAAATTATAGAAATATTTTTATTGATCTAGGTGAAGAGTCAAGGCAACGTTGAAGATTTTGGTCACTTCATCTTAAATTGTCCAAGACTATGCTGGAAGAACAGAATCTTCCTCTGTTATATTACGTTGAATACAGAATCACCATGAGACAGCTATTTGATTTCTCAACAGAACTGATTTTAAGGATGGCACAGTGATCTTGTCTCTAGTTTCTGTAAAAAACCCCAACACAAGGTTTTCAAATATTTCCATGACAGGATCAGTGTAAACTCTGTTCACCAGGCAATTAGTTCTTGTCATTTAGATTACTTTAAAAAACCATTTTCTCTTCTAGAAAAGAAAAAAAAAAGTGGGTTAGTAGTAGGCAAATATGGAAGGCTACGGTCCTTCATTAGACATCCACATGAAAGTTACTTGTCTAAATGTTGCTTGTAGAGAAAAACATAATGTGAAGCCAAATCTGAACCTGGTTTTGCTGAACCCTATCTCCACCCAAAGTCTATCTAAGCAGCCTTCAGCAACTGTTCACAGAAGGTGCCTCTGTCCTGTGGATATCCAACATGAGAGCAGAAGATGCCTCTCTGATACTTAATTAACATGATGAGAGGGTAATTTTCTTTACAATTTCCTCTTAATTATATAAGTTAGTGAAGCAAATTTAAGTCAAAGCTACAAGAAAAACTGTGCTTTAAAAATACTTCCCTCACCCCCCCCCCCCAAAAAAAACCCAAAAAAATCAAAAAACCACCACATTTTCAACTCAATTTTCTACTCAGGTTAATAAGGAGAAAAACAGAACCAGTTTTTCTACCATATAAATATATATATATAGATATTTATTTATGTGTATGTAGATATTCATGGGTCTGCCTGTAATGTCTTCCATTCCCTCATGGTTTATAACCCATTAAAGCTGTCTCTAAAAGTGCTACAGGTTTTGCATATGAAAACAAGATGCACATTCCATACCTAATTTTCAGATGATTTTAACAATCCTAACATATGGTCAGGCAAGGTAAAATTTGCATACCTGTTTGAGTTTGTAAGTCTCTTCTTGCTCAATATATTTGCGTTATTATTTCGTGTATATAAAACCTATACCTTGTATACATGCTTAAATGAAGGTTCTGATAATATATTTGCATGTTCACATCAGCAACAAATGAAGTAATTAAACTTGGGCAGTTGCAAGACTGAATGTTAATAAAGACTGAACAAGAAGTTGAAGAAAAAATAATTATCTCAAAGCTCTGTGGAATTTATCAAGAGTTATCTAATAGGAAAGAAAATGTGCACATTTCATCTTTTTATGAGTGAATAAAAACCAGAATGATATTTTTGAAACAATGACATGAAAGGTCTCTTTACTCTTTCCTTATTTTTCTATCTATCTATCTATCTATCTATCTATCTATCTATCTATCTATCTATCTATCTATCTATCTATCTATCTATCTATCTATCTATCTATCTATCTACCTACCTACCCACCCACCCACCCACCCACCTACCTACCTACCTACCTACATACCTAATCTATCTAATCTGTCTATCTATGAATCTATCTCACTAACACCAAATATCAGTTTTAAATTTATCCAGTTAAGTGTTATACAGCAAAGGTGGATAAACAAATATTAGGGAACAAAACAAACAAAACAATATAGTAAAAAAAAATCCCCAAACCAACAATGGCTTAAGACAGCTCAGGTGTACTCACTCAGGATTTTCAAGAGACAGAAAACATATCAGGGGACACTTGCTAGAAATTTAGAGAGAGAACTAGACTCTGTCTTTAAGCTGATTATGACTTTTGGCTGGCTAGCGAGAGCTTAGTGTTAATGCTCATAGAGATATTATTGAAAAACAAATTTTGGTAACAATAGTGAATTAATAATTAATCTGGAACCACAGAGATTGTCCAGAAAGGTTCTTGTGTACAGTAGACTTGGATTCCTTACTCAGTACAAGATGTCTTCTCTCAAGGCTGGTGTCTCCTTCCACCTTTCTTGCTAGAGAGTAAACTCTCTGTAGATTGGACTTACTGGGCAGTGTTAATGTAATGAATCGTTGAAGAAACAGAGAAATACCTGAGTTTTTCAGATCACTCAAAGTTGAACATCCTGAAAGTTTGTTAGCATATTTTGGTTTTAACTTTCCAAGATTTTTAAAAGTGTCTGGAGAGCTTAAAAGCCTCTGGAGAGGTCACTCTTTCATTTCTATGGAAATAAATATACAATAATGTTCTTATTCCATTCTTCTTAAGTACTTAATTTGAGTACTTAAGTACTTTCTTTGAGGAAGGCTGTGTATTAAATAAATAGCTTGGTGATAAACCTTTACTTTGTTCAAAAAATTATAGATGTAAAAAATAATATACTCCATTTTGCTGAAGAAGTGAATGTTTCAAGACTGTCTTCCACAGCATTTAAAAAACCCTTAATTCTTCAGTGGTTCTGTACAGACACTGACTAGTTTATGATGGTTTGGTGGAGTTAAGCAAATAATCCTTTGTTTTACCAAAATCTGTTACGGTGTCCTCATCAATATCTAAACCAGAGACTTAGAGAAGTAAGCTGTTCAGAGGCACATAACTCACCCTTCTTTCAAGGGCAGTGTTCCCCAAAAACTTGAGAGTTTTCCGATCTCTAGCAAATTTCCTTAAAAATAATGAATTCATATATTCATACATTTTCATACATTCTGTAGAATGAACAACTATTTGTATTTCACCTCAATTTTAATTTTATATCATTTTTATCTTCTATGTTTCAGTAACACATCAAAAGCTGCAAAGTACCAAGGAAGTTGGTTTGAAATGTTTTTCATATTCTAAATGAGGGAAGACCATAAATATTTTAGTACTGGAGCTTTTTGCAAATGCTTTTTTTAAAACATGAATAGTCAGTTCCAGCTCCCACATATTGCAGTCTCAAGGGTGATATGCAATATGTTAAAAATATTTCTGCCAGATTTTACAGGTCTTAAAATATGAGATTCAAAATTATTGATTGACTGGAAATCTTAGCAAAGCTAAATAAAAGAAGGCTAGTTAAAATGTATATTATCCTGCAGGCTCCACACACAGATTTTCATCTTCCCAGTTACACTTTATCTACCATTTGCAAATGACCAGGTAATATTTGTGATGTTGACTGAACAACCTGAGAAAGTGTAAGAACCCAAAAGAAGGTTAAACAGGCCTAAATCTACCTGAAAACTGAAGTCTATTCAGAGAAATCTTCTACCAATATTGTTACAAATGGGTCCACTTTATAAGGAAAAGCTGTTTAATTATTCACTAAAATCGTATGGAAGTATATAAGCTGTCTTGAAGGCTTTTTTTTCACAGAGGCACAGCTCTGTATGGCCAAACTGCTCCTGATATCGCAATGTTAAAGGCAAGTTGTATTAAAGATATGAGATTTATCCAGGTATGGACTCTCATTGAGACTTAAAGAAACATCTGGATCATTTAGTTGTAGACAACCAGGAGTTTGCTTGTAACTTAAGAAGTAACTACACTACTAGCTAGGCAATGTTTGTAGGAGATTAGGCAGTTTTCATTAAGTTGGATAATGTACTTGGAAAAAAATAGACAAGAAAGCCAAGCAAGAGATTTAAGGAAAAGTTGGCACATCAGAATATTTTTCCTTTCTTCTCCTAGCTAAAGCAGTTCAGTAAAGGTTACCACGTCTTCTTACAGTTGCTGCCCTGTTGGTGTCCTTAGGCCTTTGTGCCATAAGAGCTCTGTTACTAAGAGGTCTAGAGGCTGTATAATTTGAAGGTAATGAGGGATTTTCAAGCTTAAATGAAGAAGGTCTATAAATCCATTGTAGCTTTAATTTGAATCTTGTGGAGAGTACTTAAACTGGGCAGGGAGCAGAGGAAATGTCACAGTTTCTTAGCCTGTGTGTTCTGGAAAATATCTTACTCAAAGAACGGCTTATCTTACTTAAAAATATGTAAAAATATTTTCTATTCATGATATCAGTGCACATTAATCTGGAAGAGTCTATACCACTCTCACTCAATCATAAAATTCACCTATTACGTCAATGTAATGCTCAGGAGATTGCATTATTGCCTCTAAAATATTTTTAACTCTACATTTGTGATTTTTGATTATGATTGTTCTGCAATAAAGACCCCCTGAAAAAGTACCAGAAACATAATTTTGTATCTTAGTTCAGTCTTTAGACAGGAAATTTCAGTTTATGACTTAGATCCTCTCCCATATAGGAAAAAAAATCACATTTAAAAATCTAATAAAATCATCTTATTAAGAGGCAATAATGTAACACATTGTTTCTTAAGAGACAGGGCAGAGACATTTCTCATGCTGCCTTTTGGACTGATCTTGGTGTGTATTTGAAGTTCAGCAGTGGTTGTGATATAAAAAATTGAATATATCAAATATGTTAGGTAATTAATTAAAGTATGGGTTTAGAGATTAAATAGCTCAGCTTAGGAATCCAAACTATAATTTCTAAAACATACAAGTTCGTTTATACTGTGAGCAAAACCCATTGTTGATAAAATCCTTTTTTGTAAATTTGTAGTTCTCTTGAATTCTTAAGAAAAGCAAAACCATGACTTATCAACACTGGTCTGAGTCCTTCAGCTGCTGTTTCCTTGAGCTTTCTACTCTGGTCTCTGAATTAAGCTCCTTGGTAATATTTTAGATAACTGACTTTTTCTGGCTGCATGGTGATCAAATGTCCTTCTGCAATAATTCATAGGCACTTTCAGGTATGTATGCTTGAAAAAAACCCTTTTTCTCCTTTTGCTAGGTAGAGTGGGAAATAAAATTTCACAAATATATCCCTAAAATAGTATCCTAATCATGTCATCCTCAATGAAGTTTATGCAGTAATAAGCCAGAGTGTTATCATCTTGTCTAGTAAATCCCTGTGATGGCTCTGGAATAGGTTCCTCTCTGCTCTTTCATCTCTTTCTCACATAGGGCCTTTTACCTGAACTGGTACAGCAACCCACTTTGAATTATTGTAATTTTCTTGGTTACTATTAAACAAAAGTTGAATAGGCTGTAAATTTTTGAGTGCTGCAAGTAGACAGCAGACATACATGGTCAGAGGCTCACCTGTATCATGCAGGCTAGTTTGCAGTTAATGACTGCTTGAGTGTTTATGTTACTGGGACAATTTTGATTTTAACTTTGTTCCTTTATTCAAGGAAGCAGTCTTCTGTTCTTCTTCTAGTGCTGATTAATAGATGAAAGAATATTTTAAACATTTTAGAAAAACCTTTTTCAAAGGGAAAGCCAGTGTCATGAAAACAGAAAATATATCATAATGTGTTAATTTTAGCAATGATTTTTATAGGGGAAAAATATTAGCATATTGTTTTCTTTTTTTTGAAGGTAAAATTTTCTTTATACAAATATTTAGTAATATCATGTACAGTACATAACAAACCTAAATCAAATAAATTCAGATAATACAGTAGTAATAACATATTTTATCTTATTAAAAATCACATCACAAAGGCCTCAAGCTATTGAAGGTCAGGAATTAGAACTTTGGATGATTTCCCTCAGCCCTCACATTTATTTAAATCTCCCAAAATTTTCAACTGTAGGAATTTTAGTTTAAATTTCAATGTTTCATTTGGAAAGGGTGAGATGATGCTGAATTAGCTCAGTTGTGTTCTTTGCTCAATGTTTGGATTATTCCAGCTTCAGCAGCAAGCTGAAGCAGAGGCTGACTTTCAGTAGTAACTGAAGCAGGAGGTGCTTGGTAGAGTCTCGTTGGATGTTGCCCTTGGTTACAGTGCAGTTTGGAATTGCTGGGATTGCTGGCTCTGCCGAGCAAGGGGCTACCTACAGACCATTGTTCCTCCTTTGTGCAGACTGGTTTGGAGCATGGTACAAGGCGCCTTCTTGCACAGAAAACAGCAGAAGCTCTGAACTGCTCTGTTGCTCAATTTCTTTACACAATCCTTCCTTGTCAGTGAACGTGCAGACATTTTCACAAACTTTTCCCAAGCTGCTGAAGTTTCAAGCAGCATCAGTTACTGTTTGCAGTAGTTGATGACCTGGGTTAGCACTGAGTGCACTTTCAGAACATTTCAGGAGCAAACAAGGATAATTTTGTGAATGGAATCTGTGTTCATTTCACACAGATTGTAATAGATCTCAGTCACATTTCAATAGACCTGGATTTGACCCAGATGTGATAAGGTTTTCGCTTTTCGTTCCAAAATTTCTGTGTGTTTTTTAACAGCTTCTTAGTATCTATTTTCATTACCAGCTTCTTAATTTCATTTATTTCTGTTAGTTGAAAATTCTCACAACAGGAATAATAGAAAACTGTATTTTAAGAATCCTGGCACCTGCAAAAGCCCACAAAAAAAAAAAAAAAATGATCACTACATGGGGACTACTGGGGCAAAACCCCTGAACTTTCTTTGGTTTCCTGCTTTGACTGAAAGGACTTAATAATATGAGACAGAACAATTTTATGGTACATTTTAGTCCCAAGATTATATATTATTTTGAATAGATATGGTCAAAGGTGGTTTAACAGAGAAAAACTGTTGAGTGTGAGGTTCTAATTGTTATGTATTAAGCAAAGCCAACAAGTGTAATGACTAATCTTTGCAAACATAATGACTACCATCTTTGTCATTACACAGAAAGCTAACCCATGACCTGCAGGGTTAGAACATCCATTTTCAGGGTCAAGGTATTTTACTGAATAAAATCTCACGGTTTTCTTTTCTACTTTTTGTCTTTCCTTCCACTGTTTTACTTCCTAAAAATATAACTTTTTATAAAACAGGATTTTCTTATTTGCCTCAAGAACAAAATAAAATTTATGATTAATAATATAATTAATAGAGAAGTATTTTAAAAGTATGCTTTATAAATAAAATAAGCAATTTCTGTCAGGGATGTTTGGTTTTGCCAAGTTCCCTTCTGGACTACTGTATTTATAAATGGACCAACAGTTTGGTTGAGGGATTTTTATATTGTCTAGGGAATAAAGAGGGAAATAGTTTCTAGTGTTTTATTTTCCATCGTTTGGTATTTGATACAATATATGTTTTAGACTGATTTTAAAAAATCCTGTCTCTGCTGTCAAAGCAGTGTGTACAGAACACTGAACCTTTTTAAACTTGTTTGCTTGAAGCTTCAGTAATGTGCTCTTGTAGAGTATGATGATTTTCATGGTTCTTTATTGATTTATTCCTGCACCTTTCTGTTTGAAAGGCTGTTTGATGAGAACTTGTTTTGAAACTGCATATAAGTAATTTTCTTCCAAAGAGTTCTGCTAAAGAAATTTTTTTGTGCTACAGTGAAAGGAATCAGGTGATATATTTAAAAAATGTGTATATGTGCCTTTGGCATTTTTCCATTAGTGCTGCACAAATTCTTATGCATTGAGAAAAGATGATTATGTGTTTTAGATCAAAGCATTTTAAAAAGTTACAGAAGTCTGAACAGACACCAGGTGCCTGATCAGTTTAACCAAGAGTGAACTATACTGCAAGGCAATTCTCCAGCCATTATAACATATAAAGACCAGAAATTTTATAATAATCATAGGATAATGCCTATATTTTATTAATTATTTGTACAGTAAAAAAAAATTCATACATGTTATATGAGGCCACTGGCACTATGATTATAGTAATGGGCTTTTGCTGATGTTTCATGGAGGGCTGAAGTGCTGCAGTGTTGATAAACTTTCTGAATTTTCATCATTGTTCCTGTGCTCTGAATGATTGTTCTGTAACAGTTTTATATCAGATTATCACGTGAAATGCAGAAATTGTGCACAAAAAGGTTTATATTCAATCCTTTCTTTTTCTTCTGTACAAAGACTGCATAGATAAAGGATTGACAAATTACAACGTTAGCATAATTTTAATTTTTTTTTCTGGATACATGTGATATTACAGTGATCTACTGTATTAAGAACTCTTCCCACCCATGATAAGATGTCCATCCAAGAATTATTTTCATTTAAAAATGTGGAAGTAAATATTCCTCTTTTCCAAAGAGAACTCTGCATGTATCCACTAGGTCCAAGAGCAAAGACAGGCCAGGTGTGCCTCCTCACCTATTGTATTCATTCTAATCTTCCTTTCCTGCAAGCATTTGGATGGTGAAAACTGGCTTCTGCTTAAATTTATATGATTAATTTTTTATCACCAGGTTCTGTTCTTTGATCTTCATCATAACAAAATAGATATAAATACTAACCAGAGAGTTTCATATGAAAGCAAATATTAATTTTAATTTAATCAGTGTAATTTCTAGCTCTATTACAATTTCAGTATCTCTGATTAGCAAATCACTATACCAAGCTATATCTCTGATTACCAAACTGCCTGAATATATATTTTTTCTCTTTGCTAAACTTAATATATATTATCAGTGAAGAATTCATCTGCTTTTTCTTTCAGAATTCTTTTCCTTTACACCAGACACAGGATATTTATAGAAGGTGCCTGCAAACAGAAATATTTTTTAGCTTTTTGACTGCACATTTATTTTGCTGGGCTTCCAATATACACATTTTCTCTTAGGTCAAATCATTTAGAAACATTTCTGTTCCTGATCTCCTATACACAATCTGGAAGCCACTAAGTCTTCTTTGTGGCTTCCATATCATCTGTCTTTGGAATGGTGATTTCCAGGATTTGAGACTATATCTTGCATCTATACACACAACCAAGCATTTTCCCTTACTTCTTAAAGCCAGAATATCCAAAAAAAAGCCTTCTCTGATGTTATTTTTCCTAAAACATATTTTATTTTTTTCAATGAAGGGCAATTTTCAAAAATAAAAATTATTTTTAATAGGGATGGAGAAAATTATGTACGTGGTTTTCTAGTTAAATCACCAGTCAATGATCTGTGCTATATCACAGCTTTATACATGTGCTATAAAGTTAAATGCCTTACATGCAGGTTAGTGCTCTTTTTATGTTTCCAATATGTTCAGAGTAATCTTTCCCTTCCTTTATATCTTGGAAAATCAAAGCCAGCTGTCTCTTTGATTTGTTTCTGCTGCAGAATGCCATAAAAATACTTCTACATTCAGCCTGTCCTGTATCTGTCATTCCACAACAGGTGGAGTGGTTTGCTCTTGGATGAATTCCAAGAGATTAGCTAGATTTGTGCTGATATTCATTTCTCATAGTCTTAATTCCACAGGGGAAATCTTAAAATTGTGGAAAAATTTAAACCCATGGGCATTTTGGTTAGTTTTGTTAGGTCAAGTCCTAGCCATTATCAAGCAAAGCATGTGTCTGAAACCTGATTTTGCTTTACTGATGTATCTTGTGCTAACACTGGCCACATCCCTACATATGGTTAGGATTTCCATAGTTCCACACTTCAGGCAGAGCAAGTAGAAGGGTTCTTTTGGACATCCTGCACCACTATGGCATTATTAAGATCATGACTTCCCTTACTCTCAAGGAGCACCCCGGGAAGAATTTATGGACATCTCTCCCGTTGCTTCAGGACCTTCCTCTTCAGTTGCCATTGTCTCCTGTGCTTTATGTAATCAAGAGGTAGCTCTACTTGACTCTTGAGTGATGTGGCTAATCAATTATATTGTCCTTATGAATGTCTGGAGATAGGCTGGAGATCAGTGTGCAACAATTTTCACTAAGAGGTATCAGCTTTTCTCTAAGCCCTTTTCTTTGTACATTCCAATTATGTTATGCACATTTTTCTTGGCGTAGATGAAATCTCTGCAGGTAACAAGCAGGTGTCAAAATAGACATCTCAGTTTGTCTGAAAATAGTACAACCAAACATATTTTATACTCTCATTTGATAGTCAAGTCTTTAGCTTCATAATTAATATCCTGCTATTGTGAGTGTATTTTTATAAAAAGAAACCATAAGCTTTTACAATTTTTCTTGGTTTTGCTTGACTTATTTCCTAGAAGATAGCTGCAAAACTTATGGAAAGCAGAACAGAAATTTTTTGTCTACATATTCTTTTTCTACATTATTTAATCACGTTCTTAATATTGATGGACTGTGTTAAATGACTGGCATGTCTGTGTCCATTTTTCATCTCTGTTGATTAATGTGTCATTAAACCAAATATTATTTAATTCTTAGGAGACAACAAAGATTCCATTTACCTCACTTGTTTATGGGCTATTTTTCAATATTTACAATGGTTTATTAATAATGCCTCAAGAGATTTCTGATTTGTTTTGCCAAAATTGGAACCTTTTGCTCTGTGTAATGCAATCAATACAGTCAATAGCTGTCTTTAGAACAATTATGATTCCATTACTCATTTTGTGCAAAGTCAGCATGCATTGGAATTAAATGCTCAAAAACATATTTATCTCTAAAAAGAATAATTTTTCCACATCATGAAAAAGCAATGCAGTTTCCTTGTACATATTATTCAGTTATCAAAGGTTGTTACTGATAATTAAAAGACTAGTTCAAATGTTTGGACATATGGGATAAGAGTTCCTCCAGCCTCCTTGTTGCCCATCACGTTCTTGCAGTTTTTCACTTGAAAAACATCTGTGAAAATAATGGCAGTCAAATCTTCTGTGGTGGTATGGTAGAGATCTTTATATCCAAACAATAAAGGAGAATGTCTTGACATGCCACTGAGTGTTTCTTTCCAACTAGGTTTCTGTCACTGTGTTGCTGAAATACTTTCTTCCTATTTCCAAATTCTTTCCTTTAGCCGCAATAACAGTACACACCCACAGTTACTCTTCTCTATGGACTGAAGTCTTTCTTAGTTTTTCAAAAGGATCAATATTAGACCAGAAGAGTAACACTGTGTTTTATTCCAGAATTCTGTTTGCAGAAGCTGCTATTTGTCCAAAGCCTATGTTTCAGTAAAGTACTGAATCAACAGGTTCCTTTATTTGTAGTCTCTTTTGAAGAGCTTGAATAAGCATAGTCTGATGCCTCTTTACATGTTCAGATGTCTGCTGTCAGGAGTATTTCATTTAGATTTATAATTTGGCATAAAATGAAAATATGCTTTTCAAAATACTGTTTCCTTTAGAGCAGCATTATGTAAATTTTCCCTGACATATAAAATGGAATTGAAGGGAAAACAATTGTCTTAAACATTTTATCATTCCAGTGATTATCTCTGTGTGCAGTCAACACAGATTGTGAGGCATGTCTAGTTTGTCCAGAGATTTTTCCAGTTCTAGCACTGCAAAGACATAGAAGATCTAGAGATGCAGAAGATTTAGAGGTCTTGCACTACAAACTTGTGCTGCCTGTAGTATGCTTTACTGGTACCCAGGATTGTTTCCAAAGCACAAACTGAACTTTGTGTCAAACCTTGCCACTATTTCCACTGAACCCCATCATGGTCACTGTTATGGCTGACTGTGGAGTTTTCTTTGCTCTCTTGCTTTGGCACCCCAATGTTGTTTCAGGAATTTGCTTTAATGTTGTTATTGGTCCCAATGAAAATACACCACCTTATTCCAATTGTAGCTTTTCTTCTAGTCATACAAGACATTTGTTTCTCCAAACACCTGACCATACTAGGTCAGTGGTCTCAAAGTCAGGACAATATTCTTGGAAGATTTCCCTTAGAGCTTATGACAAAAGAGGTGCCACCATGAACTAGACCAAAAGGATATCCTGATCCTTGTAATGCTGAAACCACATAGTGGTATTTTGTGACATTGCTTAGTTGTGGTGTTGGGTTAACCAAATATTAGTTGGACTCAATGATCTTAGAGGTTTTTTCTTACTTAATGATTTAATGATCCCAGACTGAAGGCTCAACATTCCTTTTATTGTTGTTTCCAAATCATTTAACATATGCTTACTTAGTCTTAAACAGGAATCTGGAGGCACCCAAACTTTCCATGCCTGCTTTGATTTATGATCTGTCTAGATCTCAGAACTCTGAGGGAGGCAGGCTATCACCCTCTGTATTTTCTACAGAAAGCCAAATCATTTTCCTTTCCAATTGAAGTGTGTCCTCTCCACCCTGCCATTTCTCACCAATGTCAGCCAAGGCTGTGTCTGGCTTTGCTGACACTTTACAACAAAGTGGCTCTGCCTATGAATGAAGAAAATCTTCCTGCCTGTGGGGTCTGACAGACAGCACTTTCATATTCACCCACAAATCCCAGTGCTGATGTAGCACAGAGATTTCCCATGAAAATGGGGATTTAAAACAACAATCTCTTAACACATTCCAACCCTGTATTTTTGGTGGCTCCTCAGGCCACAAAAGGAAGTAGAAGTTCAGGAGAGATGACTATAGTAGAGATCCTAAGGGCCCCTTCTGAATATATTATATGAAATTTCCATGTAAATATCTTTATACAAGATCAGGACCCTGAAATCCATTTATGAATGATACAGTACAGTTTATACACCTAGATGTGACTTATTAAATCCGACATTTGGTCAGATGACTCACATAAGTGACCATATCTATTGCCTAAAAAGGAATTCAAAGGAAATGTAGCTGAATGCAGACATTTACACTGTAGACATCACTAGACTGCTAAACTCACTCCAAATATGTCCATTCCACCACAAATATTCCAATGAAGTGGTCAGATGCTGCTTTCCTGCTTGTATACAGAAATACCAGTGAACATTTTGTAAGGTTCACATTTACTGGGAACATTATATCAGTGAGGAAATTCTACCACCACTCCCTTTGAAGAAACAACATTTAAAAGAATTTCACTAATATCTTACAGTTTATTTCAGACCTCTTGTTTTAAATGAGAGTGGTTTGAAATGTTAAACACTTTTTAGTTTTAATAAGTGAGTGTGCCTCCAGCTGTTCTGTAAAAAAACAGGAAATAAAAGCCAATTGGTTCTCATTTGCAGTCTGAAGCTGGATGAAATCTGCTTGCACGCTTCACAGTTTGCAACATCTTTAACACAATTCCCTGATATTTCTGAATAAATACACATAATAGCTTTTTCAGTGGTCTCATGTTTTATAGAAAGTAGAATATAGCTTCTTTTCAGGTTCCTCACATCCTTTAGTCTTATTATCACACTGAAATACTTTTGATGTTTGGCAATTAAATTAATTAAATTTTCTTCTTTTTTGTCCCTTTCATTTTCTGTGAGACACTAGCTTATAATTAGAACAGACTGTATCTCATTTTTTCTGGCAGATACTTTTTTTTTCATGAGGAATTGTGATACTACATTTCATATGGGCCAGAATCTGTCTTTAATTAATTAATAATCTTCACAGAAAAGACCAATTTCTTTTGTCGAAGTACAAATAGGTCTTCTACATTGCTTTCTGTGAGCTATTAAATTAACAAAAAAAATTACACTTTATCTTTTTTTTTCTATTTTGAAATATCTGGGAGGACACAGACTTGTATGATCTTCCTTTTCCTTCACCACAATTATCTGCTAAAATGTGATTATGTGGGACAAAAGGCACAGTCTATATGCATGTGAAATTGTTTTTGATAATCCTGTTCTCCTTCTGAGAGAGCAATAACATTGTCAATGTCTTTCTTGGCCCTTGTGGCACCACTGGAGATAAAGCATAAGCATCAGAATACAAATCTGTCACCAGCAACGTGTGCTCACAGCCCAGAAAGCCAAGCATGACCTGGGCTGCATCAGTGTGGCCACCAGAGAGGGGCCTCTGCTCTCATGAGACCCCACCTGGAATACTGCACCCAGCTCTGGGCTCCTCAGCACAGGAAAGCCAGCTGTTGGAGGGGGTCCCGAGGAGCCACCAAGAGCAGAGGGTTGGAATGCCTCTCCCATGAGGTCAGGCTGAGACAGCTGGGATTGTTCTGCCTGGAGAAGGAAAGGTTCCAGAAAGACCTTACTGCAGCCTTCCAGTACCTAAAGAGAGCTTGTAAAAAGTGGGGAGAGAGTCTTTTTATACCTGTAGTAGTGACAGGGCAAGAGAAAATGGTTTTAAACTGAAAGAGTTCATGTTTACATTAGAGGTTAGGAAGAAATCCTTTGCCCAGAGGGTGGTAAAACACTGGCATAAATTGCCCAGACGTGCTGTGGATGCTCTGTAGCTGGAATTGTTCAATGTTGGATGGGATTTTAAGGGGCTCTTAGCAGCCTGATCTAGAGAGTGGCATCCCTGACAGTGGTAGGAAGGTTGGTACCAAATGATCTTTAACATCCCTTCCAACCCTAACCCTTTAATGATTCATTTCAAAAGGTAGAATTTAATTCTACTACATTTGTGGAAGAAGTAGCCATGAAGACTGAACTCCTAATCACTGGATAGATGACTGAAAGCATATGATTTTGGAGGACAAAATTCCTCTGGTACTGTGGTGATAGTTCCAATGAGTATTTGTGACCTTATGACAGTATCTCTGCAATAAAACCTCTGCAATAAAACCTTTAGCAGAATAAAACGTTCTTTAGAAGGGTTAGTACTTAATTTAGTACTTCATCCCTCATTTCTCTCTGGAGTAGAAAGAAGCTATAGTTTTATTACGATATTTAACTGCGTGAATTTAAGTGGGTTTTTTTCAGGTATATGAATCTCTACTGTAGACTGCTTATTAAGCTTGACACTGCTGATTCAGAGGGGCTTGTTAGAACCCAGAGGTTTGGTATGATCTCTGTTTTGTCTTAGCATTTGATATAATGGGGGTGACTCAGTGTAGATTGAAAGAACTTTTCCACCATTATACTTTAATAGTTCATAATACTTTATACTTTAACTGCCCATTGGTGGACATGATCATCTGCCCTGAACATCTAGCTTATCACTGTTAAAATGATCTTTCTGTTTTTTCCATGCTCCACTTGGAAGAAAACTATGTACTGGATTTTTCTCCCTCATTTCCAATAGCTACTTACCAAGAAAGGTTGTGATGTTGTCTAATCCACAAACAATAGATCATATTTTGCATTATTTGAACAACCATTATATAAATAATAAAACATTTCTGGTGCAAGTATTCAAAAGTTCTTGTATAATGTGTGAGGTCACAGTTTGGCAATGTCTGTGTTTACAATAACTTACTGTAAGGGCTGAAGGTAGATTTGAAGATATTTTGTCACAGATTCAACATCAGCTGGACTCGTTTCACAAAGCCCCTTTATTCTCTAGAAAGGAAAATTAGAGTTGTCAAAATCTTTACTGCTATTTAAACTATCATTTTAAGTGAAATACAGGCATCAAAGATATCTTTTTCAGACAGCAAGTTCAGCCAAGAATTTCTGTGGAAAAAGAAGCAATCAATTGGTATTGCCAAATTCCCTGACATGCTTGGTGCAGTTGGTATTGTGTGTGTTTTTTCTTTACCCTGTATGTTCACATCTCTTCTTTCTCTGGGAGCCTATAGAGACGAAACTCTCTTTTTTGTTTCCAGGCTAGTTAAGAAAAACCTCCAGGCTGTATGATGAGTCATCCAGCTTTTCTTTAGGTATTTTATTTGTCTTCTCTAGAAATCAGACAGCACCATTATCCATTTCATACTGCTTTCCTAAGATTGCCTATTCACAGGGACAAAAACTTCAACCCTTGAAATCATTATTTTACTCATAAAATGTCTTTAATTCACATTGAAAAATGGTAATACATTTTGTTTTGGGAAGATGCCAGTCCTTATTAATTCTCTTTTGTACCCTGCGATGAGAAAAACCTGTGTACCAAGAAATGGTGCACCAGTTTTCCAAATCACCTTTACTAAGAAAAACAATAAAATTCTCATTTAAGCCATCAAACAGGATAGTGTATAAAAAAAATCCCTCCTCCCCTCTTATCAACCAAGCTAGTCACCTCATCATAGAATGTTATCATGCACCCTACTTAATGCAAAAAGCATGCATTATATTCTGCTTTCCTTACTACAGTTTCCTTTCATCCTGAACACTGTTGATACCTGTTGCGATTGCAAGTCATCATAGTCCTGGGCAGGCTTCAGGTGGCCCTGCCAGAGCAGTGGGGTTTGAGCAGATGACCTACAGAGGCCCCTTGCAGCCTCAGCTATTATGTGACTGTAATTCTGGGAAAGTCAGAGTATTTTAGATCTTTCATAGTACTGCATGCACTTTTCATTTCTCAAAATCCTTTCCCCCTCTGGATTAATTATTTGTGTCAGATATGTTTAGGTTATGTTTTGTTTGCTACATTTTTTTTGTCTCTGTGGAAAAAGGGAGATAAGAATGACTATTTCCCTGCAGCTTGCCCCATTTTGAATAGTGAATCTTCCTTTTTAACTATTTGTCTTCAACAAAGGAGTAAAAACTTTTCTCCATACTGGTGCTCTGGAGAAGCAAGATTCCACAAATGAAAACATGACTAGTTTTCATACCCAGGGTTGTTTTTCTCTTAGTGGAAGCTGCAGAATGGTACCAATCTGCTCATGGATCTTCTGGCTTCTTTTCTGTTTCACAGAGATGGAGATTATACATTCCAACACAACCTGTAAGTAAGCATCATATTTTCCTGCATATACTGTTCTCTTTCATGTTGTGACCTCCACTTTTCAACATCCTGAATAGGAGAAAGCATTTTTCTACTGTCTGGGGAAGAGAGAAAAAAAGCAATAACCCTGTGGTGGTCACAATTGCTTTCTTCTGTCTGCAGGGAGAAAATAATGATTTTTCTCTCCTCCTTTAAGTCATGTCCTTGCCTTTATAGTGAGACTTATCTTAGTCTTAAACCCTTGAATTTTCCACTGTGATGCTACTAGTACTTGTCCTCCTTCTTTGCTGCTTTACAATGATTTCTGCTCCTACCTTCTCTCACATGCAAATTTGTTACAGATAATTTCTGCCTAATTCCCAGTTTCTCTGTAATGGCAGCAGAGGTGCTACACCTCTGCCTCTCCACAATACCCACCTGCCCTTCCCTCCAAAAGTCATCCTTCTTTCCATGTTTCCCTTACCAAATCCTTCCCATGACTCATGCAGACTGACCATGCTTTCTTGTTTAGGACTGGCTTGAGAAGCTGACTCATCTTTGCCCCTTAAGGTATGGATAGAAGTATTTTCCAGTTTGTATAGAGTTTTCCAGTGTTTGTCTAGAAAAGAAGAATGGTAAACAGATGATGATGAGGCAGATGTCAGCTTTACCTTCTTCTTATAACTATGAAGGTGCTTTCTCTCTCCTGATCCAAATCAACTCTGCATGTTGCTGTGACTGGAAGAGTTCTCAGGCAAAAAGTATTTTCATAAGATATTGTTAGACAATAAGACTACAGAATGAGAAACATTACACATTGCAAAATATTCCTTTCTCATTTAGTTCAAATACCCCAAATACCTGTTTAGGTTCTATTGTCAGGCATTTTGCTATATGTCTTTGTACATGTATACAGTCACAAAGACGTTTTTTGCAATTAGTGAACTACAGGCCAGATACATTTTGTCTCTTGTCTAGCCTCAATATAAGGACTGCAGCTTTATAAATGAACTTGGTTACTGAAGTCTGCAATTTCAATGTAGATACATCAAGTGCTGCTTTAAACACAGCCTTTGACTGCCATTCCATTGCTTTTTTTTTTCTTTTATCTTAGTGTGGTACAGCTACAACTTTATACTGATATCAGTAGCAAAGAATTGCTCTAGGTAGAATGAGGTATTTATGACTCTAACACAACAATCAGTCAGAGACATTCTGGCTGAGCACTGTAGAAAGGAAATGGGACAAAAACTGGCACTGAAGACTTGACACTATAAACTACTATGTCATTATCAGTTAAAAAAAATGTATCTGGAGTTGGATAAAACTGGGTTTAGGGGTAATGAAGAGAACAAAGAAATAACCTCGGTAAAGTACACCATATATAGTGCATTTGGGTGCAACCTAGTCATACAGACCAATGAAGAGAGAAAAGTGTAAATAAATATGTAGGAGAAAAGTGTTTTCTTTTAGACTGATATAGTCAGTTTTTGAATATCTTCATGCTAATATGATAAAAGAACTGTTGCAAGTTTAAGTGGGACTCTGATCCATGTTGCAATGAGTTAAAGATGTAGTGGGAGGCTTAGAATGGAAGAAAAGTGTGTTATTTCAATAAGAATGGAATAACAGGTTTCACCAGCCTCAATTTTGTCTATTGTTCACTTCTTAACACAATTTAATGTAGATTGTTTTTTGTATCAATTCTCACTATGAAATACCTCCCAGTTAGTATGAATTCCTATGAACATTTTATCCTGATACACTGTGCATTCTGTGCTGCTCTCTGTGTTTATATCAAATAATTCATTTCCTTATGTGAGTTCAGTAAAGATGCATTATTATCATGAACTAATTTGAAAATGGAATGTTTATTGCTTACATTTATTTTGGAACATCAAGACAGAAGCATTTCTGATTGATTCTCTCAATTTTCTACACATCCAAGTTAGGTTGCATTTTGCAGTAATTTCTTCACATTATTTGTATATATGAAATGCTGTATTTTACTGTGCTGACAAGATAGAAAGGAATTTCCTATCATTTTTTCTTCCCAAGGGAAACTGCAACCCGTAGAAATTTTCCATTGCTCAATTTTCATAAAAACCCTTGTCAAAAACATTTTTATATAATAGTCTATTATAGCAGATCATTTTATTGCCAGAGAAACAGAAGCAGTAAAGTTATTCAGATCTCACAACTGCACACTCGTTCTATCTTGCTTCAAACAAGCTGAGTAGAAAGTATTATTTATTCCCTTTTTAGATAAGTGAGGAGCCAGTCAATACACACAGAATGAAATTATCTTTCCATAGGTGTATAGAGATCCAACTCATAAATAGCTGGTACTAATTCAGAGAAGGTATATGGGTTGTGTGTAATTATTTTATTTCTTGTGATATCTGCATGATGGGAGTGCTCCATTAAACTGTCTGTGTTGGGATGTTTTTACTGCTGTATAATATGCAATCATGAACTGAGCTACAAAAACAAAAAACAAAACAAAACAAATCTTCAAGTATTTCACAAGTATTTGTATGTATTTGTATTAATCTGTAAATTATATATGTATATATCTTTATTTCCATATGTGTTCAGTAGAAATGATTATACTGTGAAATTTCAATTACAGATAGAATTCATTCCAGAAAACCTTTCTTCATAAAATATTACTCTTGTTTCAGATGTAAGCTCAGACATTCCTAATGAATGTGACCAGCTTTCATTTTCCTGGGGTTGAAAACCCAACAGCCAACACTCACAGAACAGTTTATGTTGGAAGGGACTTTCCAGATTATGCAGTTCCATGCGAGCCATGGGCAGGGGCCCCTTCCACTAGACCAAGCTTCTCAAAACCCCATCCAACCTGACCTCCCTCTGTCTTCTGGAATTCTGAGGAAAGTCATCAAAGAAAGACAGTTGGAGGGTGTTTTTTTCTGTTGTTTGTTTGTTTGTTTGAGAAGATGACAGTTAAGAGTGTTGTGACATATACTTGAATATCACTTGGGTTTTGGTGTAAGTTATGCTTAACAGCGGCAGAATTTTACAAGATTAAGTATGGGATTAAGACACCTGCCTTTAGCCTATGTTAATATTAGCAAGTAGTTTATCACAGCAGGAGTGGGTCAGCAGTATGAAATATGTCCCATCCACAAGAAGAGCCCAAAAGAAGACCCAGGAAACTACTGACCCATCAACCAAAATTCAGTTCCTGTGAAAGTACTGGAATGGGTCCTCCAAAAAGTATTACTAACCAAAAGAAGCAAATTATTAGGAAAAAACATGAGGGATTTGCCAAATACAAATCAAGCCAGACTAACCTGGATCACTTTCTACACCAAAATAACATCTTGTATTTAAATGGGGAGTGCAGTGGATGTTGCTTATCTGGATTCAAGCAAGGATAGAGACATGATAATTTGACTCTATTCAGCATTTGTCAGGCCATACCTGGAGTATTGTCTCCATTTCTTGGTCTTACAAGAAAGAAAGACATGGACAGACTGGAGAAGGTCTAAAGGAGAGCTAAAAAGAACATCAAAGGTCTGAAGAATTACCCTATGAGGAAAAACTGAAGATGTTAGATCTCTCCTCTCTGGAGAAGGATCAGGAAGGATCATCACAGTTTCTAGTACTTCAAGCGGAGGCAAAAAGAGGATGGAGGCTCTGTTCTCCCAAGGCACAAGACAAGGGACGATGGGTGGAAGTTGCACCAGCAGTTTTGCCTTGGTGTAAGAAAGACATCTTTTGTAGTATGAACAGTCACTAATTGGACCAAGGGAATGACCATCACCAGGGATGTAGTAGAGTCTCCACCACTGAATGTTTTGAGCTGCCATTAGACAGAGCCTAGATCATCTCATACAGACTTTCTTTCCCATGAAAAGTTGTACCAAATGGTCTTTCAAGGTCCCTGCCAGCCTAGGCTATTCTATGATTCTACAATATGGTGATGCCACAGCTGTATCTACAGTATTTGCCACATGATGAGATTAGAATAGACAACTTTAGTCAGGTGTTGGTTCAAAACCTTTGATTTATTGCAATTTTCATACTGTCATGTCATTTACATATTTAGAAAAAAGTAAATCTGTTTATTCTGTTTGTGACAAGCACCTGCAAATTCTTGTGTCTTACATGTCATGACAAAAATAACATGCCAGTCTAGAAATTCACATAACATTGATCACATCTATTAAAAAGTTATTAATTTCCTGCATGAATTAAAAATAATGCAGTCAAAATGTTATATATAAATTATATTACTGTACATTTCTGAAAATAGGTAAATAGACCAAAAAATCCATGAGCATATGTAAGCTGTGGGATAGCATAATCCGTTTTTATCCCCACTGTTATATATCTCCAGAAACCAGTCATATCCTCTCCACTTCTGTCTTTGGTTTGTCTACACTCTAGAAAAACAATTATTCAGTCTACAAGACATTAAAAATTGTGTGGTCATCAGACAGCTGCTTTGCCTGTATGAGGTCATGTCTTAAATCTATTAAAGTTAATTAGCACATCTGTAGAGAAATTATGAGAATAAACTTTCTATCGTTGTTATTTAACTTCATTTTCTTATGCGGCCCTGTCTGTGTACATTAAAGACAGTTAACTCTAGTAAATGAGTTCAAGTACACCATTTTTGAAATGCATGAGACCAGCTGGCAAGAGAGAGAATCATCGCTGATTGTGGAAAATTTCTTGATATCCTTTCATAACAAAGTCACAGTTATTTTGGCATGGTACCAAATTATATTTTTCAGCTGGCAGTGATGCTTCAAATGGAGAAGCAAAATAGTTGAGACAATCATTATCATTGAATCACTGCAGTTTTGCAACTCCAAAAACAGTAGCTTGTTTCATAATTTCTATAACTACAAATGAAACATTTGTGAAAGAATCTTTTCGTAGCTGACTTCCTGGCTCTTCATTTACAAAAGGAAAGGGAAAAACATTCTGAAAGCAGATTTTGTCTATAGGAGCAAAGCATTCTGTCTGAAAGCATTTTCCATCCACATCTTGTAGCTTTTCCCTGAAGACCTGCATATCACCCAAGGTAACTTCTTGATCAGTAATGAGGATTACTGGGCAAGTTGGCATCACTGTTAGACCTTTTGCCAGATGGAGGTGACTCCATTCTCACCTATGAGGAATAAAAACTCTGCTGAGAGCGCTATCTCAAATTCTCATAGTCTTTTGCAAAGTTGGATGAATCATAAACAGATGTCCTCTGCCTTTTGAACTGCCATCTGCTGTAACTGGTTGGAAGATCTCTGGCTATTTCTGTCAAAGCATGCGAACTTTTTAATGAAAAAACTATTCTTTGGACAGCATGTTTTGAAGAGTAACCCTGGAAAGACAGCAGCTGTTTTTTTCAGAGCCTAGCAAGGCTCTGATTCTGTTAATTATTTTCTTTTTATCCTTTCCTTTTAGAATGTAAACTGTTTGCTATTCTCATTCATCCTGAAAGTTTGCAGAACTGCCCAGGCTGTATAATTAGGATTTCTTCACAAGCATCTTCTGCTGGATGGTTCACTACTATTGAAACAGATGGGATCATAACAGCTCCCTGAGTCATTATTAAGCTGGTCCAATGTCATCAATGAATTTTTATATGTGTTTGATGTGGGTTTTTTTTAATCCAAGGGTCATGACATTCTGATTGAAGGGGCTCCTATTCTAGCCTATAAAATGAGTTTCATAAGTATTATAGTAGGTATGCACTTTTGTGAATGATATACATGCTATGTGAATAAGTCTGTCCATATTATTTCAACTTTTAAAATAACACCTCTTAAGTGTCACTAACTTTCTAACTTGCAGAGACAACAGCATAATTTTAGCATGTACCTGAAATACTTTTTAGGTCTTGGAACTCTTTGTATCTCATATCATTCTGTATGAAGCTTCTTACCAATGACAGTGCTCTTATTCCACCCAATCTGGGAAACATCAGGATTAAGTTGCACCCCTGCCACAGGTTTTACCTCTACATAGGGAATGTGATTTCTGTAGTCTCCACTCCTCTTTCTTCCTTTGCTTGAACAATATAAATTACATGCCAAGGAAAGACAAATTACAGTGGTACTTTAATTGTGAGTAAGATAATTTGTCATAAAAATTGCCAGCCCCTTCAAAAAATTAGTTAGCGATGAAAGAAATCACACCTTAACTGCTACTAATTTTTAGCTTTCAAGTAACAGATGCTACGAATACCATGGACCCTCTGTTTTTTTTAACCATACACAAAAGTATTGCCCTGTGGTCCAATGACTTTGCAGAGCTGCCTGGTTCATTTTCGGAGCCTAGGGAATTACAGGTTATCACTTGCTAAAAGCATAGCTTCACACCATTCTCTCACATCAAGTGGGACTGCTCAGCAAAAAAGTTGATTCTTTACACCAGGAGGATACTTCAAGGAGCTTGAAACTCACTTTGTTTCTAATTTCTAGCCCAGTGCCTTATTTTGCCTCACTGTACCTACTTTTCTTTCTCATTTTATTTTCAAGTCTGTGTATTACAGAACAGTTACGTGACATACATTAATATGCAAAACTAAAAGATTTTTAATGTGACATGTTAATGTGTATTCTGCAGTGGTCCACATATACCTATGTATCAGTTAGATTGTCCATCCATCCATGCATCCATCTCCCCATGATGGAAGCAAATACAAACATCTTGGAAAGAGAAAGTTGTTTCTTTCCCATACTTACATAACACTGCTGCATTTGAGATAACAACAGTAAATGTAAAAGCAAAGATATGAACATGTGAAGCAGAGACATGACCCAAGAGCAAATAATGAAGAAAAGAGAAGGCAGAGATTTAAAATGAGGTAAAAAGGGAAGGAGTAATTCATGAGAGATGAAAAGAACATGTTTTGAAATTCTGTAGCATTTTTTTCCTCCTACTCACACTCCTGTGTTAGCAAGGTGAATCACTTACTCCAGGGCCAAAATCAAATTGTTTTTCCATTGACAAAGCATAATTACAGACTTTCAGTTTAAACAACTTTGGATAATTTGTTCAAAGGAAACAACAACAAAGAAGAAAGATAAACATCTGCAAGAGATCACAATTATGTGTTTAACTTTGTACCTCCTTCAGGAACCCTGCTTCACATATGACTGACTAATGACTAGAAATGACTGTAAAAAAACCCCACTAGAAAGAAAACTAAAATACCAACACTAAGGTCTTCCCAGCAGCTGATGAAAAGATTTGCATCTGACTCAATGGATTTGAGAAAGAAAAGGAGCAATAAGAACCTCATATACACGACATTGACAGAACTGAATGGTATATGAAAGTAAACCAAGCTAGTACAGCCAGAAAGGATGTTGAAGCGGTGACCAGAAGCAATGAAAAGTAGAAATGCTGGTTTGTATCCTTACCAACGTAACCAAACGCTTTTTCTGGATTTCCTGACTTACAGGGCAGAGGAGAGGTTTCTCCAAAAGCTCAGATCCTTCCTCATTTCCTGAGATCAAAGGAAAGGTAAGACAGTGTTCTGAGCCTGTGAGCCACAGGAAGCTGTCATTGGGCCTAAGGTATTTTTTTTGCAAGCCTCATGAAAGTTAGGAGGATCTAACCCCCAACCAGCTTCTTGAATTTACTGGGGATTTAAGGCTGCAGGAGCCTTAAGCCAACAAAATCTAATGTTATTGAAGTGTAATGTCATTATTAGTTAATTACACACTCACCATCAGCCCATAGCATACATCAGCAGATGTGAGAGCTTTTGTTTTTGTTGGACGAAAACACGACTGGAGGGGAATTATCAGCAGAAATAAGTTTAGAATTTAGGGCTTCACAGTGAGTATATCTATCTTTCTGCTCATTTGCTGTTGCACTAAAGAAAGAGAAAAAAAAAGTTCAAACAGCTGAAGAATTTTACCAGGCGTCTGGCACTTTCTCACCTGCCTTTAACATGGTGTGGTGACATTGTCTCTGAGGCACAAAATGTCAAGTACAGTTGTAACTCTTCAACAGGCTAAGCCTAGAGTTTATTAATGTTTATGATCAGCACAGGTTAACAAAAACACCATGTTGCTCCTTCCTACTGAATTTCATCAGTATCTAGAGAATTCACACAGAATCACAGAATCCTTGTGTTGGAAGAGACCTCCAGCATCATCAAGTCCAACCCAACCCTAACCTCAACTCCATTGTTTGAAACAGGAGGGTTTTTATAGTTTCAAAGTTGCCAGGGCATCCTGAAAGAATTGAGAGAAGTGGACTGGGGAAAAAGCCTCACTTTAGCATCTTTTATTGTTTAGAAAGCAGTTTCTAAAGCTTCAAGAAGATTAATGTTTTTTTCGTAATTATTCATTTCTTCCTCTCAAATGCTGTGTTGATAAGGTTTTTAGATTAGCAGATAATGTGAAGGACTTCAAAGGCTTATGCAGGCATTCCCACTTGGCTTCCTGAATACAGCTGGGAGTCAAACTAATTGGCAGTCTGCAGTGAGGCAATTAGCCACAGGATGAAGTAAATTGGAAACGGAGACCTAACATTATATATGCATCATTACTTGAATATGTACTTTGTTTTTGGTGAGTGGAACTACTATCAGAGTATTGAGATAGTTTCAATACACAAATAACACAAATGCATCTGTGGGGCAAAGGTCTGAACCCTCCACTTTTATCCTGTAGACAAACTGGCCAACCAAGTAGGGCAAAACCATTATTTTAAAATAAATGTTTTCTGATTGCAGTTATTGTACTTGGTAAACCAGTATTAAAGAAGTGACCTGAGGTAGGTCCTGACCTCTACAACACAGTAAAATGCAAATTACCTATTGGCTTCAATTACACTTTTCTGGTTTTCTTCAGAGGTTAAATTCTAATTCAGCTCAATTATAATCACAGAGAGTGTTTAAATGTTTCTTGTGCAGATACTGGCAGTAAAATAATGAGATTGCTTCTTTCCTTTTTTGTTCCTCTGAGATCATGGGGACTGCAGCAAATACTCAAAGCTAATAGTCTTATAAATGAAAATGATTTGAAAATATCATAGAATGCTTTGGGTTGGAAAGAACCTTAAGGACCATCTAGTTCCAACCCATCTGGTCTCATGGACAGGGACATTTTCCCATAGACCAGGTTGCTCAGAGCCCCATACAGCCTGATTTTGAACACCTCCAAGGATAGGGAGCCCACAGCTTCTCTGGGCAATCAGTTCCAGTGCCTCACCACCATTATAGTAAAGAATTTCTTCTTCTATTTGTAAATTCAGAAAAGGAAGCCGGAAAGTAGCTTATACCTGGGAGTAGGAGGATTGAGAGTCTGCTCAGGTGAGTAAACACTAGGTCAGGAGCAAGAAGCCCCTCAATTCTGAGTTGCCCTACCAAGTGCATTTCTCTCTTGATGTTTCTCTTGCAACCCTTCAGTGGTTCACCTTGAAAAGATGCATTATGAGCCATATTCTGCATGCTTGGTAAACCGAAATATGCAGCTAAATCTGTGTTTCTAAGCTCTGGGCTATGGTACAGAAAAAGTTTACTGCTCCTTCTCTTCCTTTTCCTTCCTACCCTAAGCCAAAATTAAGTGTTCTTTTTGACCTCTAACTAAGGCTTCTTGATTTCTTGGGGTATCCTTTGATTATATCTTTAAGTCTCTCTTTCAAACCCTTTGAGATCTTAATACCATAAATTTTCTACAAGTCCTTTTAACTAACTCCCTAAAAGATGGTGGTAGTAACTAGTGCTGAATAGATGCACAGGGACCGTGTTTGGGTGAGCAAGAAATAGTACCATAAACACAGTGAAATGTAAGTTGATGAAGTTATGTGGTATTTCATGGTGGCACGTGATATTATGACCTTGTCATCACCAGAAAGAAACTTAGGTAGATTCATTAGGTGTTACCTCACATTTACTTTGGAATTGCCTTCAAGTGGCCAGTGCATTCTGAAATCAAAGTGGTGTAATCCTAAAATAGATGTTCTTGTCAGGAAGTAGCTTTGTGCATTTCTGAATTAATTACTTTTATTTCAAAGCAGAAAGCCTACAGGGGTTAGACAGAGAGAGCCAAGTTGGTTGTGTTCCACTGTGTATCATTAATATCCTCACTGCATTTTTCCACTCACTTTTCCCTCTTGAACTGAATTTTATCTGTTTTGGAGGGTTGCTAGGAAAGTTTGGGAAATCTGGTGGAGTATTGGCACAGTCTTGCTGCCAAGAATAGGCAGTCATTTCTTCAATTTGTGGCTTGTCAGATGGACTAAACTTATCTAGAACAGGAAAATTCAGAGGGAACACCATGTTGGAGGATCTGATGCAGATATAGTGCAATCTTAAAAAAAGAAAATTAGCTTAAAAGTGCAGAACCCTTTATACATAAATTACGCCAGAAACAGAAACATTTCTTTGCAGCATTTTATGGCTTCATATTAAATGATGTCTTCCTTGGTTGCTGTTTGTACTAGGTCATGACGGGACATTTAATGGGCCTATAAAGAGGCCAGAGAGGGGCCCTTCATCAGGAACTGTAGGGATAGGGGACAGGAGTAATGGGTTCAAACTGAAAGAGGGAAAATTTAGGTTAGATATAAGGAAGAAATTATTTACTGTGAAGGTGGTGAGGTATTGGAACAGGTTCCTCAGAGAAGTTGTGGATTCTTGACCCTGGAAATGTTCAAGGCCAGGCTGGATGGGGCCCTGAGCAACCTGCTCTAGTGGAAGGTGTCCCTGTCCATGGGAGCTGGAACGAGATGGTCCTTAAGATAACTTCCAACCCAAACCCTTCTATGATTCTATGACCATGCAGACTGAAAGCTGAAAGGTTTTGACAAAAAACCCTGTGATAAAATAATAGAAAGAGCAGAGAAAACATTCCAATGAAACTAAATCATCATTATCACTACAGTTCTGAGACACCTGCTGTTTAAGCCCTCCAGTTTTGTCATTAATCACACAAGAAAGACATCAGCTGTGCCACCTCACTGGCTTTTCAATAGCAGCTCAAGGGCTCTGACTCTCTAAACTCAGACAGTTGCAGACTTGTAAAGGAAACAACTTCAAAACATATCTACTTTTCCTCAAATCTTAATTGCACCAAAGGCAATTGTTGACAGGAATTTTCAGCCTGTTGCAGTGTTGATGAATTACATTGCTGGCAAAATTCTGTATGCAGCAGGTAATCCCCTTATGCTCCCACACTACCATGTTTTTTCTTACAGTGAATTGGACCTTTCTAGGTTTATGCTTCTCCTAAACTATCACTGCAAAATGTGTAACACCAGCACATGTTGCTATCTAAGCTAGTCCACTGTACCAGTTGGATCCCTTCCCATTATGTCTAATTACATGTATTAAAAAGGCAAATATACCATTTTCTTTGTGCCTTTGAAAATATTTTATTGCCCCCAGAACACAGACATGCCATATGTGCAGTTGAACACATTAAAGTTTCCAGTAGCAAATTAACTTGTTCTACATTTCCCCATTTAGCTTTTTAAATATTTGCTTGGATGTTTGTTGCTGCAGTGAACAGGATTTAAAATTATATGAAAGCCATAATGAAGCAATAAAGTGCTCCCCTGTGTAGAGTTCATACCGCATTTAATTGGCACAATGGAGCAGTTTACAGCAAGTATTCTTAGGTGTGTGATAGTTTACTGTTCCTTTGCTGCAGATGTTTCTAGGTACCCTTTAAAAGGAATGGGAAATAAAGAAATTTCAGATTGATGCTCAAGTTTTATAAGCATATCTTATAGAAATCTATAGAGAGGAGAATGACAAAAAATAATGGTGACATTATTGCATGAGACTAGACCACCATCAATACACCTCAATAGAGGTCCAATAAACCCCACAGCCATGGTGCAACTTAGTGTGAAAATCAAGTTTCACTTTTTCAGGCATAGAGGCCTACAGAAAATCAGCAGGGGTAAAAGCTTACAGGAAAAATCTTATGGCCAAGGTTGAAAGAAGGAATACTAATTTAGAGAGAACACATTATATATAATATTATCCCAAAGCATAAAACAGCTATATATATTTAGGTATGTACAGATACATAGTGTATACATGTTATAAATACTTGTTATGCCCTTGTTGATAATACCAGCTGCTTAATATCAGCTCTGGAATCAAATGAATGAAGATTTTGCAATAATCTATTTTTCCTTTCTGTTGCAGTGTGCTCTGAACTGTTAGTAATACCAATTTAACCTGTCAGAACTCCCCAGAAGTCAATAAACCTGAAGGAATTAGCAGTGGTTAATCTGCAAGTAGAACTGTCTGAGAGTCATACAAGAGCTGTAAAACCCTTCAGGTTTTGGGATTTTACCCTCTCATGCATTTCTCTCCTCTTGTGTTGCCTTTCCCTGCTAGTCCTCTTTGCCATATCATTAGTAAACCTCTTTACCTGCACAGAATTCAGGAAAGCTCGCTGGCCCAAGGTTCAGGAAGTTGAATTCAAACCCAAAGGACTTCAGTACAAAAGACTGTAGTCTTGAAGAATAGGTATGCACATGTTCTCCAAGACAAACACATAAAAACCAACAACAAAACCCCAAACCAAATAAATGAGGTTCCAAACAAAGAAACAAGGGAGAAAAACCAAAAAACCCCAACCCACAATTATACATACACACCAAATAGAAGGCAAAGCACAATTACAGGCTGAGCAGAGGATAGGTCAAGTTTAGTCCTGGGTAGAGAGACTTGGGGGTGTTGGTGGACCATAAAAATAACATGATTCAGCAATGTTCTCTTGCAGCCTGTAAAGCCAAATATGTCCTGGGCTGCATCAAAAGAAGGGAGACCAGCGGGTCAAAGGTATTGATTCTTCCCCTCTCCACTGCTCTAGGGAGGCTCCACTTGGAGTATTGCATCCAGCTCTAGGTCCCACAGTATAAAAGGAATGTGAGAACTTCCTGGATTTTACTGGCCACAGATACTTATAACAAGTTTAACATACGAGCAAAATAATATACGAACCTTATTATGGTGAATTTGCGGAAGAAAATCACCATCCTAGTTACAGACATCATCCACCTGAGGGAGTTTTCCTATAGAAATGAAGTCCTCAAGTTTGGGTTTGGATGCATTCCCATTTGAATTTGAGAATACTAGCAATAAAAGTACATTTAACTTTAACCAATTTAATATTTATCATCTTATGTGATGCTTATGTGATGTGAAACTGAAGGCATTTTTCATTGCATTTAACAGTGACAGCCATCCCTAATTGTTTTCACTGAATGCTTGAACCAAGGTGAGATATATATTTTCTGCATGACTAGAAAGACCATTGCCTTTTAAAATCCTGTCTCCCTGCAATGATGTCTTTGTTTCTGTTCATAGTTTCCTTCAGGAAAGCTGAGTTAAATTTACTGCCTGAACTGGTCACAGAGGTGTGTGAGCATTTCTGCAGAATACTTCAGGAGATGACACCCTGAATGTATCCTAAATGGTCTTGAGGGAGGGAGTGAAAATGGCACCAGACCCTTCTCCAAGGTGCACAGTCAAAGACAAGCAGCAAGAAACACAGCTTCCAGATTCCTAACGAGGAAAATTTCTAAGTTAGGTGGTGGAATTGTCATCCTTAAAGATTTTCAAAATTCGACTGGTAAATACTCTGAGAATCCTCCTCTAAGTTTGAAATCAGACCTCCTTTGAGGAGATAGTGAACTAAATGGGATACAAAGGTCACTTCCCACCCAAATTATTCCAAGTAGGAATCCAAACCTTGACACAATGAAAGCATTTTCTTTGAACAGTGATGGGCTGACTACTTTCTTCTTGTCATTCCCTTCAGAATTTCATAGACATTAGACACAGTCTGAGATCTCTGTCCATACTTTGAGTAGCATCATACAACTTTCATAGACATTATTAACAAACAACCCTGTTGTAATAATTTTTCAAAAGTTATCATTAAAGAAAGTAATTTTGTTCATAATATTCTGTTCCTTTTCTGCAATGTTATCCAAACTGAAAGACTATAAAAGGTTTTACACCTATATATAACCTATACACAGGTTTCAATTACAAAATTGAATATACAACTTGATTAGAAAAGGGATTGAATGTGCCTAGGTAGTAGGAATTACATTTTCCCTCAGCACTAAGGTTCAGGACTGAACCTTCTTCTGGCATTATTTAGATTTTGGAAGAGCATACACAATCCAGCTAGGTCAATTCAGTGCTAAACATCATGGCTTCACAATCCTCCTTTTGTTTACTAAGTTGAAGGATGCTTTACTTCGGTCTCTTGAGCTCTTGCAGTAGCTACTTCTAGAATGAACAATGAAGAGTTATTGCACACTGCTAGCTCACTTGATTAGTGCAGCAATTAATGCTGTACATCCTCTGGTGCCTGTTTTGGTTTTATATTTTGCCAGAGATGAACACATCATCTCTTGATGGTTTTCTTCCCCCAAGGTCTATAGTACTTTCATAATTTTTTTTCACCTAAGATCTCCAACATTTAAATCATTTCGCATACATTCATTTCCATGGGAAAAAATTAGACATTTTTAAATAGAAATTAGTCTAGCTCTCCTTCCCCTTCATAAATTGGCACATCCTATATTTAGTATATTCAATGAATTGCACTCCATGTGTTCTAGTTAGAGCAGCACAGTCTGGCCAAGGACTGTGACTTAGAAGTAGGATCCCTGGACTGGATTAACATTAATTAGGTGTGACAGCCACCCAACACTCAGGCTGAGTGCAGATCCTGCAAGTGTCAGGAGCTCAGCACATTTCAGCAGGAGCTTCTATCCCTGACAGCAGACAGTTGTGAGTACTAGTCTAACCTGCTTGAAAAGGGAGTTTGCAATATTCATTGCTTAAAATTGATGGGAGAAGTACTATCTCATTAAGAGTGGGATTCTTTAATTGTTCCTTGCATTTTTAATGTGATAAGTAAGGCTCTTCCCCACAGTACAGCAAGAACAGAGTACGGTAATGCAGGAGTGATAAATGTCTGTTTCTGAGAGTCTGTCATAGATCCAGCAACTCAGACAGATGTTAAAAATGCCTCTGCAGGAACACAGTTAGAAATGCCTCAGCCAGAACTGCAAGTGCAGAGTCCCTGCAAGGCCCAGTAGGTCTGACTCAATGAAGCGTTGGGGCATAGGATGTCTGGGGATGTCTCTAAATTAAGTGTCTGCTCTGGGTCTTCATAAAATCACTGAGTTTTAAAGTGTGGCTTTCAAAGTGAACACATTTGAAGGCACTGAGAACTGGTTTGGGGGGAATGAGAGGAGGAAATGAATGTTAGAGAGTATAAATCCTGGAATCTTGATTTAGGAAAGCTCTCAAATTTAAACAAAAGCCCAAAGCACTTTTTTGCTCAGGATGTGTGGGATGAATCCATGCATTACAAAGTATAGCATAATGCTTAGTAGAGTGTGACATTAATAAGAGAACATGACTACTTAGCACTTGAAGCAAGTGTTTTAATCTTTTAATTCCAGCATTACTAATGGTCTAAAGCTTTTTAGGCTGGAATGGTTTCTTGCTCTCTAGCCTCCTTTGTTTTCCTGACTAAGATAAGGAAAGCAAAAAAAAAAAGCTACAGAAAAAACAGCAGCACACCTTCTTTTATTAACATTGGCCAAAACATCTAATCCTGTGTTAATGACCCTGGTAAGAATAAATAGAAAGAAAGAAACAAAGAAATATATCCATGTGGAGGATAGCATACAGGGTAAAAGTCTGTTAGTGCAGAACTACTGAGCATTTGTTTTTCTATGAAGTACTGTACAGTTAGGCAAATGGAGCCACACTGAGAAAAGAGTAGACACACATCTTCCTGTGGGACAGGCAGCAGAAGATTTGCTTTTTTCTGTGTTAAAATGAAGTTGGATATAACTATGCCTAAAGGGCGCTAGGGATGAGGACCCCTGGCAAGCCTTGGTTGTCTCTTCTGGTAGTAACGACTGTATCATAAGGTGTGTCTGCTGATCTAGATGGCTATCCTGCTCAGGAAATTTTTGTCTTTCTTGAAGGTTTGTTGTCCCCAGAAATTCAAATGTAATATGCTCCCAGGAAGTTTCTTGCGGCAGTGACAGACCTCAGGTAGATCTCAAAGCAATTGTATTGTTTCCATCCCTTCTCCTTGCAGGTCAGAGGCAATGCAGTACAGGAGAGAAGTATATTCAGTGTATTGTGAAAAGGAAAATGTTACACTTGTTAAAACCTGTGTGTTAAAAACATGTAACTGAGTCCAATACTGCTGTGTGTCCTAGAAAAATCTCTCTTGGATGCCAAAATGTGGCTTTTCAGGAGGGAAACTGGAAAGAGATTTCTCTGAGACTTCACCCTAAACAGACTTTTGCATGCTACTCTGTCATATAAAGAGATTTCTCTTTCAACCTGCTCTTTGTTAACCTGATATGTTGTGGACTCCCTGGCCCTGGAAGTTTTCAAGGACAGGTTGGATTGGTCTCTGAATAAACTGGTCTAATAAGAGGTTTCCTGCTTATGGTAGGGTGTTTAGACATAGATGGTCTTCAATGTTCCTTCCAACCCAAATTGTTCTATGATTTTATGATTCTGTGACCTGGTGGGATCCAAACATTGCGAGATGTGTGGGTGTACTGAGCCCCAGGGGCAGACAATGAGGCAACAGCATCCTTTACAGTTTAACAAGGGCAGAAAGGAAAACCTTATGAAGTAATCAATGTGATGAATGTCATGAGAATACCTTTGGAAAAAACCCACAATGTTTCTTGCTGCTAAGGCACAGTGGGAGTTAAAGTCAGCATTTTAATGTAGCATGGTAGATCACTTAGTGTCAGCATCTCTTTTTTGTATGCTTTGTATAGAGATGTTTTTCTGTCAGCATGACTTATTGAGAAAACCACTATATTTTACAGCAGTAGGTTAAATTGTTCACTTGCCTAGGTGCACAAGTACATCCTGAAACACATTTCATAATCTTCTGACTCACTGCACACAACACATATGCATACAAGATATTTCATTATCAGAAAACACTCTGATCTAACATTTTAATGCAATTTTTATGATTCTGGTAGGAGGAATAATAAAACTAAATAATTTCCAAGAATTATCCACAGTACCTGCAAAAAAAAATCCACTATGAAGTCTCAAAACATATTTTAACATACTGAATTATTCCTGCTATTTCAAATGCCCCTGTAAGAGTAGCTCCATTATGAGACCTGTAATACTGAGTATATTAGTATTAAAGCGACTTAAAATTGAAATAAAATCTACCAATTAAGTAGATGTGTGAACTTACTGCTATCACAGTTTTGTGGCCTCATACTTGAGTACAATCAGTAAATATACTGCAAATCTGTTGAGACAAGACCTGTAACTTTTATTTTCCACCTGTTAGAGCTACCTTTATTGTATAAAGACAAATGATAACAGAGATTTTATCCCATCCAAGCAGGCTGTTGGTTCACCTACTGAATAATACTCTTGTGTTTGGTCATCAGCAACCTTTGGGTCTGCCTGTGAAGGATTTGCAGATTTGTGAGCTTTGAAACTCTATTGTAATTGAATTCTTAAAACTACCCTAAAGAAATCAGTACTTTTGCCATTTCTTTCTAATTCACTTAGCATCTGACTGGTGGAGTGAGATGAGTAGTTTTCACTAGTTATAACGCAGGCCTTTCTAAATCTCTCCTTAGTGAGTCTATTTCTAGGGCTTCCTGTCAGGCAGAACTCTGAGCACTGGAGAAACCACAAAGAAGGGATGAGCTTAAATATTCCAAGTCATTTTTCACACATAGGAAAAAGAAAGAACATTGAAGCTTTTCAAGCTTGCCAGCTTCTATGTACTTACAATTCAAATCATTTGACACCTTCTGTGTTAATTCCACTTTCCCGTACTAAAATGACTGTTCTTTGTGCATGAAATGTTCACATAATTTGGTTATAACCTGGTGGAAAAAAGGCTAGGTTGCTAGAAATTAAGAAACTGATTTCTAAAGAAAAGAAATGGATTTTGGTGGCTAAGGCTTAACAGGACTGATTGGTCAGAGAAGCTTAACACGTGGATATAATTTGCTAAAGGATTTCCCAGAGGGCTAATGTGGTAAAAGAAGTCAGATGTGTTACATGATTAATACAGCTGCTTTTTCATCAAAATTCAAGCGGTCATCAGTTAGATCAGTGTAATGGGGTCAACCACAAACTGTCAAAACTATGTAGATCACAAATGGGACAACAGTTGAGACAAAGAGGCGGGAAAATAGAGTGCAACAAAGGCAAAACTTATACAAATTTGTTGGCTGATAGAATGTGTTATTATAGATTAAGTAACTGAAACCTCATAAATAAGTTATGAAAACATTCTTACAGTCATTTAGAAATGGCAATATGTCTTCTACCAAATGGCCTGGAGAAGACCATTTGTTGCAGCATGAATATTGTCTGAAATTGGGTAAAATCTCAGGTAGAAAGGAAAAAATCATCTTCGTTATCTATTACTGTCTTTGACAAAACATAAAATAGAGGAAGGTAAGATAGAGCCAAGAAAAAAACAATTGACTCCTAATAAAAAACAACCACCATAAACTGATGTCTCACTTCGTCTTGTAAAAGGGCATCGAAGAAGATACAATTAAGACAAATCATTTCAAATACTAAAGGAAACTAAGTATATGTGGACAATAAAAGAGAAATCTAAAGTCATCTGCTTCAGAAAAGCTATAGTTCCTGGCGAAAACCAAGATATTCTCTTAAAAAATAAATATACATATAAAATGAAATTGTTCCTGGCTTCCTAAGACAGATGCCTAAACAACATATCCTTCTCTTGGGATGTCTTTCTCTTTTTTTCCACAGTCCAAAGGCAGAAAAGGAAACAAGCTCAGAGTAGATATTGGCATCTTTGGAAGAGTTGGGAGTGGAAGCACTGTGAACTGACAGCAAACCCTATTTCCCATCCCCCTCCATTACTTGAGGGGATAAAGTAAAAAAAAAATTAAAGTCAATTTGACTCTGGGAAGAAGAGAGAGGTGGACAGAAAGATTTTAAGATTTCTTATTCTCACTATCCTATTTTGTTAGTAAATGGCGATACATTTAATTAACTTCCCCAAGTCAAGTTTGTTTTGCCTGTGACAGTAACTTCTAGGTGATGCTCCTGTCCTTACCTTGACCAATGAACTTTTCTATGATATTTTCTCCCCCACCCCATCCAGTGGAGAAGGGGAGTGATAGAGTGGCTTGGTGGGCACCTGGCTGACAGCCAGTGTCAACCCATCACAACAATGTTATGCATAGGGGCAATTTACATCACGCTAAGAATTACAATACAAATACTCAGATTACCAAATTGCATGGCTCCAAAGGGTTACTGGAGACCAACTTTCCTAACACACAGTACTGCATGATCTCTGCAGGCCAAAAAAACTGTTTCTCAATTATGCTGGATTCCTATTGATTGAATGCTTGTTGTCCTCCCAATACCAAAAGATTTCAGCTGTCTTCATTTCACTTACTGCATAACATAAAAAGGACTCAGACTAAGGGTCCAATGCCCTATTCTCACTAATCATCAAAAAAGCAACAGAGAGCAAGATAAGCGCAAGTCCGTGACATTGCCTCAGCTATGAACTATTCTTATCTCAAGAACTTCTTTTGTTTGTGGTTCTTCAGTAGATTCCACTCCCTCTAGTTTTTCTGGTCTCTAAATGTACATAAAGTCTTCTCTGGCTTTTATTCAACCTTGCTGCCCTGAAATTCTTGCTTTGTTAGAGCTTATTTTTGTTGTCATTGTTACAAGAAAATGAGAAGACTTCTTATTATTACTGAAGTCTCGGACAACTGAATGACAGTGGCAATGATTTCTGTGGCTGCCACACACCTCAGCCTTTAGTGAAGATTTCTTTGAGGCCAGTCATTCACTGTTGCCCTATGTGTCACTGCAAAAAATGGCCACAAAAAAAGGTAATTCAGCTGTTGGTTTGAAGTGTGGCTTCTGGGAGATGGATATTTAAATGCTTTACTGGGTAATTCTTACAGAACTGGTTCATGTGCTGAATGATGGGTACAGTTCAGCAGCTCAGCTGCTGAATCTTTCCCCTCAGTATACCAAGGAAAGAAAGATACACTTGAGACTTAATCTGTGTCTTAATTGATCTCCACCCCATAGCTTTTGTATAACAGCCACCAAAAAATAGGAAAGAATCACTCTTTCTGTAGCATGCTAAGATTGGTACTTCCCAAGAGACTACAACAAACTGTCCTTTCTTACATTTTATGAAGAGACTAATCAGCAAGTTATGATGTAAAACACTACCTTCCACTGTAGTGGAAGTGTAGCACTCAATCTGTTTTCCATTTTCTGGATCTGTCCTAGTTTTCTGACTTTGTAGACCTGTCTGAGGGGACTGTCTTTTGTGAGAGGACAACACAAGCTCCCCCGTGTTACACGTATACACACGTATATGCAGTTCCAGCTGGCTCTAAGGTGGACATACCACTGGCCAAAACTGGACCCATCAATGATGGTGATGCCTCTGTAATAATACTTTTGAAGAAAGGGATAATATGATGCACAGCAGCTGGGAGAGAGGAGTGAGGATATGTGAGAGGAACAGCCCTGCAGACCCGAGGTCAGTGCAGGAGGGGCAGGAGGTGCTCTAGGCAGCAGAGCTGAGATTTCCTCTGCAGTCCATGGTGCAGATCATGGTGAGGCAGCTGTGCCCCTGCAGCCCATGGAGGGCCATGGTGGAGCCCCTGGAGGATCCCAGAGCAGGCAGATATTCTATGAAAGAAGCTGCAACCTGTGCAAAGTTAGGGCCAGAGATGGGTCCTGGCAGGAACCTTGGCTCATGGAGATGAGTCTACAGAGGTTTTCTAGCAGGAACTTTCTTTCTCTTAGGAGATTTAGCATCCCTGTAACCACAGATGCATACAAATTGGCTATACTTGTCCTAAGCAAGCTATGTAGATAATACCATACATGTATACTACGTGTATACAAAGTACTAGTTCTATAAATATATATATATAAATATATATCTGTGTGTGTGTAGTGTTGTATGTTGTACTAAAGCCAATATTTTCAGAAATGACAGTTGAATTTGGACAGTCACTGGAAGTCACTAATTAACACAAGCTAGTTACAATGCTTTTGCTGGGCCCCCAGTTTCTGCAGTCATATGGGTCTGTGGGAATTTTCATTGCTTTAAAAAAGATATTCCAAATTTTGTTTGATGAGAAAAGCTGGAAAAAAATATATTAAGTCTTCAGTGTTCAAAAATGAGAAAAGAAGAGTCTATATATATTTTTTAAAAGAATCTCATGACTCTGAAACCAACAGGCTTGTATTTGGGGGCATTTTTACTCATGACTTTGAACACTTGAAAAACATTGATTTTGTATTTTCTGTGTCTCCCTTGCATAACAGTAACACACTCACCAACAGCTCAAGGGGCCCTGCAGGGCTCCCACAGTTCCAGAATTTAGTCTACTTTTACTTGAGTTCTTGGAAGCAAACACACGGTGTGTTTCTATTCTGTGGACAATGAGCACATACAAATCTGACACATGGTTTAAATGTCTATGATTTTTGGTGCTATCTGCATAAGTGCATGGCACGATGATTTCCCCTCTCATAAATATCATCTGCCTGGGATAATTGGGTATTGCTGATTGAGGTTTGCTCAAAGAGTCATAAGAAGAGCTACAATACCTTCTTGGTTCCCTTGTGAATTTGAAGTGTTGTCTTTCTTCTCCGTGTAATTTTTAAAAATTTCATAATGTTGTTTCCTATATTCCATGATTTTTTCTTTAATCATCTCAACACATTGCTCCACCATGTTCTTGCTGATAGCCCCATCCATTTGACACATGTACTTGTTCTGATTTCGAATTATTTACTTAATAAGAGTATCCTTTTACGAATCTCCACTGCGAGATTATCCCTTATAGCTTTATTAATACTCAAGAGACATTCTGAACTTAATTTCTCCCTGTTTACATTTTAAAGTTTTATTTTCCTTGCTAATTTCCTTATTAGATGGTAGATTACATCACAAATAATTTTACTGTTTTCAGAGCAGAGGACCAATATGCATCCAGATGTAGTTATAGTTTTTCTACCTCTTAAATCAAACTTGGCTTTACAGAAATGTAAATTGCAGCTATTTCATTTCTATTCACAAAGTTCACTTGTGATACATAAGCACACAGAAGCAATATATAAAACTGAAAAGAGACAACACTTACAAAACCAGAGAGGATATTTTATAGATTTTATAGACCTTGCACCTCTAAATCTTAAGCTTGATTCTTAGCTGTACTTCTACAACAATCCCCAGATCAGCAGGCCATGGGATTCTTGACCTGAGGTATAAGGCTCGTAAAAGCTGTGATGAAGCTTTCACCCTTCATCAAGGAGTTCAGGATTTATTAAGAAACAGGAAACCTTTGGCCATGTACATTTGTACCGTGTTGGTTATTGCAGCAGGCCAGGAATGGCAGACATAAGACCCTGTTCTTTTTTCTCTTTTTTATAGAGCCCCATGGGTGTCTTTGTTCAGCCCCAGGCAGCAGCCAAACACCACACAGCCCCCTGCTCACTGCCCCTACAGCAGGAGGGGCAGGGAGAGGAGAGCAGGAAAAAGTGAGAAAAAGAACTGTGGAGGGGAGGAAAACTGAGAATTAGCTGGGTACTAAACTGCTCAGTCTTGTCAGCACAGGGGCAGCCATGGGCATGCCAGGAGGCAGAACTGAGACAGCTGGAGCACTGCTGCTGCCAGGAGCTGAGGCACTGCACAGCTGGACACTTCAGGGTGGGCAGCTGCCTTTGTGCTTTGAAGACTGCAATGGTGTATGTTAAACTTTCTCTTCCACTAAGCAATTACATCCCATTTCAGAGCTGGCTTTCTTTAAAGAGTTCAATCCGTGGTGGGCAAGTCTGCATTTAGAGTCATGTGGGGCTGCGCTATCAAGGCTCAGGTGAAGCTTCAGAGGAGCCATAAACAGTTGCTTCACCTGGCAGGTTGGACTCACTCCCACATGCTGGCTTTATCAGGACATAGGAGTTATGTCCTCTTCAACTGCATACTTGGGCTAAGGCTGTGTGGCTGCAGCTCTTTTTTCCACTTGCCAGGAGCCCAGAACACTGCCTGGGGCTTGCATTTCCCTTGAACAAGCAGAGAGTGTGAGCTGCAGCAGAGAGGATTTGCCACAACATCACAAGCCTCCAAGACATGGTCTTTCCAGGTATACTGCTCTGCATTCCCACACCAGACTGCAGTTTAGGGTGTGAAGATGGAGGGTGACCCAGGCAAACAATGCACATGAGCTTACTGAGATGGAAACCCTAAAATGATTGCTATTTATTACATACAGCCAGATGAATAAGCACTGCAGGAAGAGACATATAAAAGGGGTAGATGGAGAAGTAGATCTAGTGAACATGATAAATATTCATCTTGTTTTATTATGCTGGTCATAGAGTTTGCAATATTTCCAATTACTATCTATATCTTTTTGAGTGTTTTGATTATAAGCCTCTTTTGGACAGAGCATTTCACTTTTTTCCATTAGTCTAATGTCTGCACTTGGATAGAGATGGAGACAGGAGAAGGAAACATAATTCTTGGCCTCAGAGACCTTAGAACATCAAAGGCATCTGCTGTAATGTCAGATTCTTAATATTAATAACTATGAGACCTATGAAAGGGCAGACTCTTACCCCTACTTCTGCCAATTTGCTCTATTTGTGTAGTTTTCATTAAACTCAGGCAACCCCACTCATCAATTTTCCTGAAGGCTTTCTGCTGGCTGGATTTGTTACTGTCTGAACTACCTGAAATGAAGAGCTTTTATAATCCATTTGGGATAACCACTTCTAGAGACTGTCTCCCTTTCCTCTCAGCTATGCTCCTTTCTCAATTTCATCAGCAGGGCTGCTGGCAGAATTCCTCCTCTTTCTGCTCCACTGTGACTATATGCTGAGGGTGTCTCAATTTTGTCACCTTTCCCAGGCAGCGAATCTTTTCTGATAGACTGAATTTGAAAGGACAAGCTGAGACATAATGACAGGTAGTTACCCAGAACCACTGGAGCAAAATAAAAACTTTGATCAGACTCTAATGTTAATTATTAGCATGTGCACATGAAAAAATGTAACACAACAATTTCTCCATGTGTGAGCATGTACCAGCAAACAGTCTGACATAACTATTAAGCAAAGGTTAAAACCCTACAATGTTGGTTTTTTTTCTTTTATTGCCCCTTATTTCCTCTTTTTTCCTAACTCATTTGTGCCTCCATATCAACAATAACAACCATAATTTGTAATGGAAAAGAAAATAACAGAGTGAAATAATAGTTAAGAAAAACAAGTGATGGAAATGAAAACAATTTCCCATCACCAACAAACTGATACTGAGAAAGTCATCAGGCACTGACCCCCCCATCACTAACCCTCTCCCTGGTTCATTGCTGTGCGAGATGCCACAAGGTGTGGAATTTATAATCATGGGATCATAGAAACATAGAATGTTTCGGGTTGGAAGGGACCTTCAAGGTTGTCTTGTTCCAAACCCCCTACCAAGTGAAGGGACATCTTCAAAAGGCTGCACAGAGCCCCATGCAACCTGTTCTTGAGCACATTTAGGGTTGGGGCATCCACAGCTTCACTGGGCCACCTGATCCAGTGCTTCACCACACTTGCAGTAAAGAATTTCTTCCTAATAGCTAATCTAAACCTACTCTTTCCATTTGAAGTCATTCCCTCTTGCACTGTCACTACACTTCCTTGTAAAAGTCCCTCTCCAACTTTCTTGTAGCCCCCTTTAGGTGCTGAAAGGTCACTAAAAGGTCACCTTAGAGCTTTCTCTTCTCCAGAGTGAACAACACCACCTCTCTTGGTCTCTGTGATCTGGATGAACCTTTGTTCTGGTTTTGGCTGGGATAGAATTAATTTTCTTCACTGTAGCTAGTATGAGGCTATGTGTCCTTTGTGTGAGCATAGCTGGCATTTAAATGAATTAAAAAACTTATAAATATGACAGAAACTAAAAAACAACAGTGTCAGTCTTAATGACTCTGATAAAGGCTCCTCACAAAGTTTCAAGTCAAGGAGACAAGATGGCACCAAAGGCCAAAGAGAGAGAAATCCTGAAATAAACTAGATATTCTTGGCAAGGTAGCGAGTAAAGAAGTGAAATTCAAGGCACACAAGGCACAAGGTAAGAACAGCAATTTGTGCCCTAGAAAACTCATAGACTTCTAAGTGATAAAATCTTCATACTGTGTTAAGTTTTCATAAAATTTCGTGCTGAGGAAGTTGTCTAGCATCAATGCTTCTGGAATTGGTCCTGGATAAGTCCCAGATGTTTTTGTCCACCCTGACCCTGGTTGCTTGTTATTCTTTTCTTCCCATTCATTATGTTCATATCCTTTGCATGATTTTGGATGTGGCTGAAGCATCACTGTTAAAGGAACATCTTGCAGTGGCCCTTTCCTTGCATGGTTTGTGAAGACCAGCCACACGGATTCATGGAAACAGAAAATACATGGATAGATTTGCATGGAAGTTGCCTGGTACAGCAAATTGACCTTTATGTACCACTAGTTAGGCACCATTGACTTTTAAACCTTTAACAAAGATGCCATTTCTGAAATGAAAAGTTTCAAAACTATGTAAACTTTGTAGGTGCCAGATGCAACTACTACTACCAGTTGCTGTGGAATTGAGCTACTATAGCTTAGCAGAAAGCTCATTTCCTGGAGGAAACCAGGCACTTGCCAAACTGGAAGAACTTTCTGTTGTTGACCTGCAGAGAAGCCTACCAGGAAACTTTAATTTGCTTAGCTTCCACTACTTGGAGTAGTGTGCTGTGGCTTTTCTCAGTTTAATATTTCATCTTTGTAAACTATTATTGCATCATTTGAAACTTCATAGGAAGCTTCATTTGAAGCTTCATAGGACACAGAGATTCCAATCTTAATTAGGCATCTGATACACTGCAACAGTAAAGGGAAATTAACATTCCCAAATTGTGCAGTCAAATATATTTCCTTTCTGAGAGATGTGGTCAGTGTAGCTGCAACTGTGCCACCAAGTACTAGGGATTTGTTGAGGGTCTTGTAGCACTCTCAGCCACAGGATGTGAGACTGTCAGGTTGCATCATTTAAAAAGTCAGTGAAACCAGAATGCTAATATTTTTTGCTTTTTTAACAGAAAAGCTGAAAACTGTAAAATAAACACTAGATCCACACTGCATGTAATAACTTTTTTTTTAATTAATAAAACAATCTAATATTTCTAGGAAGTCATGAAAAATCAAGTGTGTAACACTGCTGCAGGTACCAGCTTGTTCTGACAGCTGAAGAAAAATGCAGTTACTATATCCTAGACATGCAGGTGCCCATTTTACATATTAGGCCAATTTAACCTATCCAGACTTCCAAGAACTGAGACTGTGGTTACTAATGAGCCTCCAACCTGATCATCCATCTATTTGTGAGACAAAAATTCTGACTGTAAAATCCAACTTTGAACTGAGGTTCTTTGAAAAGGTAGAGCCATAAAAGTGGCATCTGGAATAGAATATAAAATAGGGAGAAAATGTGGAAGGTTTCTGTCTCAGATAACTAAAAGTCGAACATTTAACTAAAGTCAAACATTAACCTAGATGGTTTAAAAAGAAAGTTTCACAGAAAGCAGGCAGTTTAAATTAAATTATTATAGTAGACTTATCTATATATTCATAAATTGGCTACATATGAAGAGAGCTGAATTAGCTTATGGCTACTTGTATGTGTCTATTTTGGTTAATGAATGAATTTTACAAATTACTCATATTCCATGTTTTGTCAGAAATATCATCCTTTATTACAATAGAACCTGTGGTCACATGCATAAATATTGGTGCAGCAAAGGATATTCTGATTGACTGTTTCCTGGCAATTGACACTAAATACATTTCCCAAATCTGTTTACCAATTTCACTTCATCCAGCTAGAAAAGCTGCTCCAAGAAGCAAAACAACAGTGCTGTTTAAAGGTGCCCATTCTCCTTCCCTCTCTCCCTCCGTCCCCATTTTATATAGTCAGTTAGGTTAAAACAGAAAAAAAGATCTGAAGATAAAATATTGATGTACAACAATTCAAACTGAATGCATAAAGTACTGTTGGAACAGCTATTCCTGAATAGAAAAGTTACTGAAAAAACATTATCTAAAATCTTGGTGTGTAAGAACAAAGCCTGATTTTCAGATTTCCAAATGAGTTTCTATTGAAAGCTGAACCTTGTCAAATAAATTATGACCTTTCTGGAATAACAGAGTAATTATCTTTCACTCCAGCCATTTTCCTGTCATTAATATGTATATACTGCCCAAAGTATTTAGGATCATGTGTTGTTTTTTTTTAGTTTGTATTACTCAAATACAGGAAATGAAAGATATTCTGTCATTTCTGGTGTTGCAACTGATGTCTGAGGGTGAATATGTTCAATCGCTGTTTTCTTTGAGTGTTTTGGGGTGCTCTCTTGTGTCCAGCCCTTCCCTTGCTAATCAACATGGTGTTTGAGGTGCTGGGACACTCAGAGGAGTGTATTTGGAGAACCAGAATGAAAATTTTAATTCCACTTTGCAGTACCTTTGCCTGTTTGCAAAGCAGTAAAAATTCATCGTTCATTGCTTATTGCAAACAGAAAGGGAAAGTGTTTAATTTTGAAACGGACATGTGATTAAGATGCCTTGTCCCTGGTGACCAGCAAAGAGGACGTAGTACTGAGTGCATCAAAAAACCTAAGGAAATCCAATCTGTTTGGGACTGACACAGTATAATTAAACTTTACATTTCCTGAAAGGGTATTGGCACAAACTGAGCTCATTAATTCTAAATTAAAGCTTTTATTCTGGCCTGCCTACAACAACCTCCTCTCAAAAGGCTCTGTTTGCTAGATATTCAGGTTGCATTCACACATTTATTGTGTTATAGAAATAGACTTGAAAGATTTTTATCATTTTAGTACAAACAAAAATGAACATATGTAATTATGTAACCTCCTAAGGAGGCCTGATCCTTTGTTATACTGTTCTAATTCTCATGGTGTAAAAATGTATGGCTTTAGAATTTACATCTTGTATAGTCCTCTGTCTAGCAATTGGCTACACTCTGTCCTCCATCTACCAGAGGTGGAAAATCTGCCCAAGAAGAGACTGCAGTAGAACCTGACACAACAGGAACATTGTGGAACAGACAATGAACCCATATTTAAAGCAGGTTTATACAAGAGTGGAGAACAAAAACATCTCTATATGTCCTTTAAGTGTTTTATTTATGCAGGGTTGTTTTAATTACTCTCATACCAGATCTTTAGCCATAGCTCTCAAAGTCTTGTGGGATTTCCCATTATGCTTTGTGAGTGTTGCTAGAAGCCATCAAATAAAGGTGATATGAAGATAAGCAAAACATTCTAGGAGCTGCTAGGTTTGTTATGAGTTGGGCATAAAAATATTTTTGGATGAAATGGCAATTTTCTCTGCTTCACCTGAGACCCACAGATTTATAAGTGAAGTACAGGGCTCAACTCATGAAAAATTAGTGCTTTAGAAGCTATCTGTGATATCTAGTTCCTTGTGCTCTCCACAGTGTTGGCTCAGGATATGAATTGTTATCCTTAATATGGCACCCATATGACTTGACCTCAGTGATGCTTTAAATTTGAAATAACTGATGTGGCACTGTTTCTGAATTGCAGCTTTCTTGCTGAGATTATTAAACTCAAATAAATTATGTACTATGACATCTATGCAGCCACAGTTTCCGTTTGCAGACCAATCTGCAACCAATCTGATCATCCCATGCAGTCACACGTTGCATTACAACCTTGACCAGCTCAACTGAGGTGGAATAATTGAAGCTAATTTTTGTAGCACAGGCAAGCCTTTGATAGATTTAGAACACTAAGGCATTACAGCACCATGTATTTATGCTAGAGGGCACTCATACTTTGTTCTGAGCAGTATCAGGGCTTGGCATTTTTTGAACATGTATCCCCAAAGCATGGTGCCAACAGTAACTCCCAGGGAGTGCTGTGAGGTAGCTGTGTACATAGTTCCCTGGTTTACAGATGAGGAAACTGAGGCAGGAAGCTTAAGGTATCTGACACAGATCACAGCGGGAGTTAAAGGATGTTTAACACAGATATTAATGGATAACACAGCATCCATGACAACTTGAAAATTGCTCTCAAAGAAGCCAGCTCATTATATATATGTTTCCAAACATCTTTGTCTGTGTAGATTAATTCTGGATGTGAATTTTGTCTTTTAAAACTAGAGATCTTGCTTTCTTATTCCAAAATTCTGTGGGGAAAAATTAAAGGCTTTAGGAAGAGCACAAAAAGAGCTATGTCTGTGTTCCTGGCTCTCCAGGGAGAGAAATATAGCTCTAGTCTGCAGTGCCTATATAGTAACAGGGCATCTAGTGACAGAGGCACAAAGTTACAGAATCATTTAGGTTGGAAAAGAACTTTGAGTCCAAATATAAACCTTGCATTGCCAAGTAGGTTGAATTTTACAGGCACATGAACCTCATAGGTCTCACATATAAGGTCAGCTTGAGGATTTATTTTTTTTTTCATTTTTTCTATGCAACAGGTATTCACTAGACTGAGATTTTCACTGCTTCATTTCCAGCTAGGTGTTCAGTGAAGTATTGCAGTGACATCTGCAAACATAAGACATCATGTGATTTTGTCTCCTCCCTTCCATGCTGTTACACCTCTCTAAGAAGAGGAATCCATCTCTGAAGACAGCTCCTGCAACTGAGAGTTCACAGCTTAGAAAGGAAAAGTCTGAGTAAGAACAGAAAATGCAAGTGATTTGTCTGTGACAGGATAGAGGCAAAGGTTTTCTTGAAGGGGCTTGCAGCAAGATGTCAAGAATTCTTGACACTTCTCTGAATAACTCCACCAACCTGCATTTTTTGTAGATGCTGAAAATCAACAATTTAATTTCCACATTATGGCTCAATAAATTCTTCACATCTTCCAGAGGTGTCTCTTAAGACCATTCCATTTTGCTTGCCTCCAGTGATCATCCACATACATTTTTTAAGAATGTTTTCAGAAGGTAAATACTGTCCTACTCAACACAGATGGATCCCTGAAAAATCCTGCTGTTATGTTACAGTGTGGATAGTGAATTTTCCCATGAGCATAGACATAAGGAAGGGATGCATGTCAGGACTTACAGAATAAGCACAGTTTAAACACATGGGGATATCTGTGGCATGAGGGATGAGAGGCAGGGAAAAAAATCAGTGTGGGCTTTCCAGAGGAAGTGCCGGCTTTATAGAACAGACAACCCTTTCTGAAAACCCTTCACCCAGGAGACTGTACCTCTGATTGCCTGTTTTGTCACCCCTCACCCCTGCCTTGTTCCATTTTGCTTCATTTAAGATCATGCTATCAACTCTGAGAATGCAACTCCTGAGAAAGCAGGAACCAATTCTTCATTAGTCTCAGAAGCTCAGATCTTCTGCAGAAATGAATGATGTGAAATGTTCCTTCATGTTCAGTCCTGTCACTACATCCAGGGGACTGAACTTACGATGAGAATGTTTGACTGGTGTCTCTTCCTGAACAGCTCCATTTTCATTTTCATAATCACCTTCCTCCTATGGAACAAGATCTTTCAAGTTTGAGGGGTGACAAAGAGTGAAATGATGACATTTGCCTGGTCAAGGTATCGAGAAAACACCCTGAAAATCAACAGACAAGTAGGGTGCTGTCACAGTCACATCACAAATACAAATTTTCAGAAACCACATGGCAAAGAAATAGGATTTGGTATCACTGGTGCCACCCATACAGGAAAACACAGCCATCACCATGAGTCTTATTTGACCAATAGCCAAAGAGAGTTTTGAAGAGTTGCTATCAACGAACACTTCATAATAAATTTGAGCTGGAAAAAAAAAAAGGAAAAATTTAAATATATTTTTGAGAAAATGACAATCTGCTTAAGGACAATGTGGGAAGGCTGGTTTTGTTGAATAAAGTATAAAGTGTGAATCATAGTTGTTCAGCTCTTGTCTGGAAGTCTCTTAGGATTTAAAGCAAGCTGAACAACTGACAATCTTGGAGGAATTCAAGTGTGGTTTTATAATATCTGGTTCAACAGACTGAACTGGATCACTCTCACTAGCAATTATGTGTTTCACCAAGCATCTGGAAGCTTCACTGATGTTTATATTTTCCTGCAAGTGAAAGAGAAAGAGAGGTTGATTAGTCAATATTAATTAAACCATGTTGCATATTTCCTGTGTAAAATCAAACTTTTCTCTTGGCAACATCAAAAGTTTACTCTACCTTAATAAACAGTTTTCAAAAATTGACTGTGTTAAATAGTGCTTCTGGAGTTTTGAAGTTGGTTAAGTTTTATATATATTATGATTCATATCTCTTTTAAAATGTACACAGAGCTGATTTTAAATTACCTCAATCTCTTGGTGATTTCATTGCTTCAATAAACTTAAAAAACAAATGCCAGAGAGGTGTTGAAGACCAGTTCTTGAAGTTAAACTCAAAGGACCATATTTCACTGCTTGAATACTGGTTATGCATTTCCAAATAGTTAATTACTTACCAGCAATTGCAACCATGCATAACACTTATTTTTAAAGCCTTTCCCACAAGTTCAAGAAGATTTCTGTATGCAATGCTCACAACAAAACCTGTGATGGACCAGTTTCATTGAATAATGATACAATCTCAAATTACTCACAAAACAGTAAAAAAGTTCTGAAGTTATGATCTGGAATCCTCCCTTATTTCTTGTTGAGGCTGACTCCAATGCACTGCATCCCCAATGCACTGCTTCAGAAGAGATATATCACCACTACTTTCATTTGTAAGACAGAAATCCTCACTCTAGGGGCTTAAAATGAAAGCTAAAGCACATCTTTTCCTACATGTGCCTGATATCAACTGCACATTTAGCTTGCAGCAGCCCTTACCTTGTTTGTAGAATAAGTAACACTGAAACAGCCTGATCAGTGAGACACAGCTCAATGCAGCATAGAAAATAAGCAGTAGTACCGAGTAAAGGTTTAGGGGGTTTTTTTAATAACAGCCACCAATATATTTGAAAAGTGGGCTTTTTGGCATAAAAGGCACTCTTCTTGTGTAACTACTGACATTGATTACTTATTTTATAAAGCAGGAGATAGAAACTCCACTGTAGCTTCAGTCTTCTAGGAAATTGTATCACAGAGCTACGTACCTTCATACAGGAATGCATACCAATATATAGACATACTTTTGTGTATATGCACACACTACTCTTGCTCAATAAAGATAATGTTTTATTTGCAGCCTAAGATTACCCAGGGTTTCAAGCTGCACTAGTGAGTCATAGAATAGTTTTGATTGGAAGGGAAATTTAAATGCCTTCTAGTCCCAGTTCCCTAGCATGTCCAGGTCCCTCTGGATGGCAGTCTAGAGCCTGCTGTACTGAGGCCATAAACTAGCTATAAAAGAAAGAAACGTGTGTCTTTCAGTAGAGAAGACATATTTATGGGAAAATCAAAAGATGAAGAAATGGATTCTGCGAGACTGACTTTGTCCAATCCTCTTGAAATCAATGGCAAAATTCCACAAATTCCATTGTTCATCCCTTTTTACGCCACAGTAAAGGGCTGAAATCTGTGGACCTAACTGAAAATGTTAATTTGTGCAAGATTTCACAGGTTTCTTCAATGACATATGTGAACTTAAATATTTTGTATATAAAGAATATCAGTAAGTTGTAGACACCAACACTTTAGAAAACTAATGTTCATAGTAATTGCTAGAAAGTAATATGGAACTGGGAATCGTCTTTGTACTGAGATGTTAAAATTCTGCTGTATCACATGGCTGTCTCAGACCAGACAAGAAAATTCCTCAAGCATGCACAGAAAACCTTTTTCAGACCACTGTGAAATTTTTTTAGAAAAAAAAAAACAGACAATGAAAAATATCTCTCAGTACTGCTTAGAAAACTGAAGCCAAAACAGGATTGTTAAATGCACAAAACCAGAAAGGTAAAAATTTTTGCATTGTGTTTACTGATGGACTGGTGAGCATTTCATTTGCCCATGTCCTGCTTCTGTGTTGAAATGGCAGCACATGTTTACTCAATGGTGTCTTAGGGATTGAGATTCCGCCTAAATTGATTAATGTTCAGATACATTAACAGCAACTCTCTTTTTCAGAGGCTACCATTCTACCAAGCCCACAAACACATAAATGGGTATAGGTGGATATCCCTCATCCCTTCCGGTGATAGATGGAAGTCCATGTGCCAGAAACGAGCCTAAAAATGCAGAAGAAAAAAAATGCTCCAGCCAGTACTCAAATGAAAAAAAACAAAAACAAAAACAAAAACAAAAAAAACACAAATAAACAAAAAAACCCAGTCTAAAACAAAATAAAAAAAGAAAGGAATAAAATGTCCTGCCCTGAGTCTCGGGAGGCAGTTTCTCATCCTTAACATTTATGTGAACTGTGTGGATGACAATTTCAGCTGGGGTACAAGGAGAAGAAGAGGAAGGGTGACCCCAGCAGGCAGCAGAGCTGGTTTTGAGATTGTATCTAGCTCCAGCCTGCTCTCGAGGTTCAGAAGACAACCGGTACACAGAATGGATGAGGAGTAATAGGTTAAGTCACCTGCAAGGAGCCTGTTGTCATGCTGATAAAGCAACTCTGGCTGTCCCAGATCCTTGCCTTGACCACTTCCTTTCTGATGCTACTGCTGCCTTTTGTGACAACCTTAATCCTGTGGTGTCCTAGACCTGCAGATCAGGCATTGCTGTATTCTGCTCTGACTGATGAAATATTGATTTCTCCATCTCTCCTCCCATCGTGTGTTTTGCAAAAGAAAAATCTATATTCTGCTAGGCAGTGAAAGAGCTACAGACAGTAGAAGGTGATCTGCTCTCCAAACACGGACATCCGGAGGCCTGGTGATTTTGGAGAGCATGAAGTGTTGAAAGGCAATTGAGGGGAGGAAAGAGGAAAAAGAGAAAGTGAAAATCCACGCAGATGCAAAGAAACCAACAATCAGAGTGTAAGACTGGACAGAGAGGAATAATCACAGGGACACTACTAATGGTATTGAGACACGGAAACTGCCTCAATTAAACCTAAAAATAAAATTAATTATGTTCAAAAAAAGCAAGAAAATATAGGTGAGACAGTGGAGTGAAAGAAAAATCTTTCAGTGGGTCTCTATGTTGAAATGCTATAACTGTCACCTCCCATATGGCTTTGTCCTACAAAAGAACTGGAATTGTGATGATTGCTAAAGTTTAGGCTTATTTCTCCTCTCCTCTCCTCTCCTCTCCTCTCCTCTCCTCTCCTCTCCTCTCCTCTCCTCTCCTCTCCTCTCCTCTCCTCTCCTCTCCTCTCCTCTCCTCTCCTCTCCTCTCCTCTCCTCTCCTCTCCTCTCCTCTCCTCTCCTCTCCTCTCCTCTCCTCTCCTCTCCTCTCCTCTCCTCTCCTCTCCTCTCCTCTCCTCTCCTCTCCTCTCCTCTCCTCTCCTCTCCTCTCCTCTCCTCTCCTCTCCTCTCCTCTCCTCTCCTCTCCTCTCCTCTCCTCTCCTCTCCTCTCCTCGGTGTAGGATGAAGTCTTCACATGGTAAGGTAAGAATGCACTTTTCTTTCTCAAGGAAAGCTCTCTCCCAAGAGAGAGGTTTTACTGCAAGACTAAAAAGGCTCTCTTACCCATATTACGGTGTTTTTATCAGTCCTGTATTCCTGATTCAGCATGCCAGCCTTTATAAAAGCCTTTCTTGAGCATCTTGTCTTGCTCTGTCTGCTGAGGTGCCCATTCCTGTGTGGCTCAGTAAGCCCCATCATCTGAGACACTGTCCCAGTCAGTGCAAGAGCTGAGTTGTGAATCGAACCCTCAGTGATTTATTCTGCATCAATCTGCCAAAATCTGCCAGGACAAGGAGCTGAACCCTGCTTCTATGACAATGCCTGACTACTTGTCTCAGTCTTCCTCCCAGCCTCATCAAGAAGGTGAAATCAAAAGTGAAAATCAGAACATGCTACTCTTTATTCTATCACCAAAAGAACCCAAGAAAATAACTCTGAGTAATCTCTGAAATCCAGAAAGGAAAACTGGAGAACATAAATGAAATGAGTGTTTGCTTTGTAGATTGATCTTATTAAAATATATCCTTTCAAAGGGCAGTTTTATGGAGAGGAGAGCAACCAAGGGCAGGGAAAAAGAGCTGCATTATTTAAAATCCTTGAAGTGATTGCTATTGGAAATAAGGTCTTTTAAGCAACAATAAACTAAAGGGAAAATAAATACATTATTGAATGTGACTCAAAGCACCACACAAGCTCAACAATCATTTTAGCATTCTGGATTACCTTCCCCCTTATCTGCCATCTCTACTGCAGATGCAGAACATTAACAATTAGGGCATTCCATTTTAATATATGAAATAAGTTTCCACAGATTGGACTGGCTCTTAGCTCTTTGTAGACGAATAAAGGCCCTGACAATTTTTAAGGATCTGTCTCACTTTCAGATGAAAGAACTTTTTTGTTTCTTTACCATGCACATATCTTAGATTTGACTATCTGGTTGTTTTCTGATAGAACGCTTTTCCTTTTTACATTGACAGTTTTTTCTTCTTACTGAATGTGAGGTTTCTGAGTCTTACCTTGAAAACCAGGATGAAGAACAGTGTGCATGCAGGCACAGAGCCCTGGGGAGCTCTAAATCAGCGCTGCCTAGAGACATGACCTTAGACTACTACTGCAGCTGAATGAAATTGACTTCCCATAAGCAAACATTTACAAATTGTGAAATATTCAGGAATTAGATGGGAGCCTAGTGAGAAGCTCATAGCTTCCACATTTTATTTCCATACTGCAGTGCAATCCAGGAGCAAGGAAATTACTTGAAAGATGCTTTAACCTGCGCTCCCCCTCAAGCTAGCACTCTGAGGGAATGGCTCCACATGCTCCCTTAGCAGAGCTCCCTGGAAACTGCTGGGAACAGAGCCTCACTGAGATAGTGTGCTGTACTCCTGCAGTGGTGTTTCTAGGAAAATGCAGCAGCACAAGTTAAAAGCCATCTGGATGCATGAACATGGAATTCATGAATGTGAACTGCTGTGACTGCAACTCTGAGAACAAGATCATTTCTGTGATTGAATTCTTACAGCTGGTTGAATATCCTGCAACGAAATTATTTCACTAAACGGCTTTCTGATCTCAACAATTTTGTGATTCTCTGAATTTCCAGATTTGGGACAGCACTAAATAATACATTTCATAAAAGTGATCCAAAGAGCTACAGGACAGCTCTAATACCCATAGGACAATCTGAATCAACTCCTTTCTAATTACAGGAAACAAACTCTGCAGAGGAATCTGCACAGAGTGACCGTACATCTGAAATGAAATCTCCTGCCTTAAGGGTCAGCTTTATTTATTGCTTTATGGCAGAATCTGAAGTACTTTCTAAGACCGTACAGTGAGATTGGTTAGACTTTTTTTGAGTGAATTAAAAAGACAATCTAGAGAGCCACACATTTCTAAATGGGTCTGGCAGTTTGGATTTAAGTTACCAGATCAGCAGACTAGTTTAAAGGATCAGCCTGATTCAAATGCATGTCAAAACCTTGTTTTTCTTTATGGAAATCAGAACTGCTTATCCTGTTCCTCTGGAAGTCTACTGCATAGCTTGCTTTTTTCATCTTTCATAATAATTCAGTCAAAATTTCAAAGAACTGAAGAATCTGTGATTTAAACGAGGGCTAGTAGAGCTTGGATTATTCACAGAATTCCCTGGTAAAATAGGAAGAATTAATATCCTTGATTTTTGAAAGGAAGGCTGGAAAAAATGAGAGAATGACTTTCTAAAAGTAACACAGCAGATCAATGGCAAAGAGGACTTTTGATTGCTAGTCCAGCATTTGGGCCCTGTAGGAGGTTGGAATTAGATGATTTTTAAGGCCCCTTCCAACACAAATCATTCTGAATCTATGGTGACACACCAGGGCCTGTCTGTCAAACAAAAGCTGAATAAAGGACATCTTATTATCCACATTTTTAGAGGCAGAAAGATTCTATAACACTGGTCCAAATAAGATATATCCAAATAGCCCAGAGACTCAGACTGGTCATCAGTCTCCAGGCCATGATGCTCAGGAGACAAGGAGCTGTGTGCTTAACCTAGTTTTGTAAGGATCTGAAAAGCACAACTACCAGCCTTTCTGGGCAATTTGGACAAAACATGAATGTCTTTTCATCTAATTCTGTATTGCTGACAGCAGAACTACAGCAGGGAAAAGAGGAACTCAGGCATAATAACAGCACAGCCATGGCCAGTCGTAGGGTATTTCAAGTTGTTTCTGAATTAGGTACTTTCAAGCACATTTAGTTTTGCCTGACTTGTCTATTTTGTTGCACAAGTTCCATTTTCATTATAAAGTGATAATAAGTTTGAAATTGCTCTTTTTATAATCCCAGTCAAAAGCTCACCTCTTTGAACTAGGAATGGTGGTGAAAACAGTTTAAAGGCTTGGAAATGTGAGGGGAGCTCTCAGCTGCTCTGGCCATGTGCTGGATAATTAAATGTGTGACAGGAAGAAGAAATTTCCTTCCTTTGAAAGAATGAATCTTTTGCAATAGTTGTGGTCATGAAATTTATTAAAGAATTTACTATTAAGGGTTATTTTGTGACCATCTGGGGATGTGCCTCCTAGACAGCAATCAATATGAGCAAAGTAAATATGCAGATATAAAAGAGACCAGGCTCACCACCGGATATATGGCAATAGTGTAACTTGTGACTAGACTGTGAGGTGGTATTGCCCAATAAGGGCCTTCTCACATGGAAAACTATCCAAACAAAACTTTCTGTCTTTGTAGGGAGAAGACTGAAAGAGGGTTATTTCCTTCAGATTAATGTAAGAATCAAAACTAATATGTAATACTGCATTAGGTGGCTCAAATGTTTGATACTGGAGCTGTTAACTTACAAAGATATCACCAAGGAATAATACAGTGATTTTTTTTGTAATCTTCCAGTGCTACAGACAAAAGCTTAAAACCATTGACAACTTGAAATATGGTAGGTACATATATAGCATGGTACTTTCTGCAAGGCAACCAGAACTAAAAGATGTTCTTTTTATAGGTAATCACCTTTGTTTTTCCAAAATGCATAAATCATATTCCGTTTGGTCTCAAGGCTTTAACATTTCCAAACACATCTCCAGAAAACCTCTGGAGATCTAATTATTCCAGGGTACTACAAAAAGAGAGTTATTACTTATTTGAACTGCTAGCTGCAATATGATGACTCCTTTGTCCGTGTTATTCTGTCTCAGAAGAGTGTCTATTCCCTGTAGCAAACAGAGTTAGTTATTTATTTTTCCCAGACCCAAGTTCAATTACTTATGATGGCATAGGCTGAAAAAATACCCAGGTATGTATAATGTCCAGAATTCTAAAATAGTAGTAATAATAGTTTTGTTTAGAAAAGGAAGTGTAGAGTTTAGTTTAGAACTTAGACCAAGTGGGGCAATTATTTTGATCTAACTTACTTTAAATGTTGTGATTCTACTGTCTTTACTGAAATGACTCTTTGCATAATTTTAAAGTCAGGAGCCTCCAATTCTGGGTGGAAATCAGGCATGTAGATTGCATAACAACAGGTCATAGCCTCTGGTGTATAACAGCAGAGAACAGTCTGATAACAGCTGTGTGCCCTCAGCTCTCACCGTTCCCTTCAGAGTGGCTTTTGAAAACAAGTTCTGTCATAGCTGGATTTTGTCCTTTTTGGGTGGTGGACATATTCTTGCTGGGGACTGATCTATGGAATTCCTGGTATAGATTCTATTCTCATAGTAAAGTGTAGTTTATCATAAAAAGGAACCCTGGATTCTCTTGGCCTCACCCAACAAAAATCAGCAGATGAACCACAGACCTGAATAAAACAGGTGCTGCACATGAAGGAATAGGAAGTACCCTGTTGTGGAGCAAGGTATTTTACACGCTTACCTAGACCAAAATTTCTCCCTGTAAGTGACATCTTGAAGAAGCACTGGCTAGATTTGAGATCCATTCAGTAGGAAAGCAAAGACATTCATTACAAAGACACAGAATCATAGAATCATAGACTCAAAGACTCATAGAATGATAAAATGGTTTGGGTTCAAGGGACCTCTTCAAGTCATCTTGCCTAACCTACCTGCCATGGCAGGGACATCCTCAGCCAGCTCAGGTTGCTCAGAGCCAAATCTAATTTAGCCTTGAATGTTTCCCTGGATGGAGCATCCAAAATGTCTGGGCAACACGTTCCAGTGTTTCACCACCCTTGTCAGAAAAAAATATTCCTTATCTGTAGTCTGAATCTACCTTCTTTTAGCTTAAAACCACTGCCCCTTGTCCTATCACAGCAGGCCCTCATAACAGGCCCCCATCTTTGTTACAAGCTCCTTTTATCTACTGAAAAGCTGCAATCTCAGCCCAGAGTTCATGCAATGCTGGAGGCAGTCTGGGATATGTTGGTATTCTCCTGCTGTTACTTCTACTTATTACAAGTGAAACATCTTTTTAATATCAATGCTTAAAGAAGGTGCCAATACCAGAAAAGTAAAACACAAATATACACCCTAAAAGTTCTTAAGTACCTCACATAAAGTGTTTAAAATTAATCAAACAATCAAATGTAGCATTTTGGCTTTCAGACTACTAAAAATCTAGGTTAAACCAGAACCAAACAGTTTACATTTCAAACATCCAAAAGTTCCTGAGAGCTGTCAATGATGACACCAGCTTTCATTATAGGAGGATAGAATCAACACAATATCCACTGAATTGTTGTGTTCAAATCAATATTTCACATGTCAGCTCTCCAAATCCTCCATGAACTGAAATTATCTGAGACATCTCAAATTGATCTACAGTACCAATGTACTTTCAGCCTTTATAATTTGAAAGTGTGAGTGCCCTTTCTGATTTTTATCTCAATGTTCTATGCACTCAGGAAATCTGTACCAAGGCAAAGAATTGAACCTCAGAGCAGCTCATTCAGCACTTTGACCACTGATATTTCCTTCCTCCCCAGATATATGATTTTTTTGAAAAAGCTTTTGAGAATGAGAGTTTTTAACAGTGAACATTGTACAAGCACTACAACAGATGGACTTTATTTCTGGAATCTAAGGCAAGGAAGCTGTTGTCTCAAATCAGCATTTCTTGGGCAAAGTGGTTATATAAATATTTAGAGATAATATTCAATATTAAGAATGATGGAAAACATCCTCATTCACAAGAGGTATCTTTTGTGCCTTGCCTAAGGTCATCTTCCTCCCCAGGCTATTGCACAGTAATCTGTTGTCTGGGTACAGACTTTACTGCTGGCCTATCATGTTATAGCAGCTGCATTTCGGAATGTTGAAAAAAAAAAGACCTAAAAGAAATAGAAATTCATACCATATGTTTACAAATGTACCTTTAATTAATACCACCAAGAGAGGAGCTTTTCAAAGTGCATATTTAGACCAAAATAACCATTTCAGGAACTGATTTCTCTGTCCTCAGAAACATTTGAAAAGAAACAGAAACATTACCTTGGCTGATGTTTCAAACCAGCCCACGAACCCGTTCTCTTTGCAGAACTGATCCATCTTGATGCCGTTGTTCATGAGAACATCTATTCCCTGGTCACACTTGTTTGCTAATAGGACTGCTGGCACAGGTTTGCCATTTGGAAGAATCAGCTTAGAGTCCAAATCCTCTTTCCATTTTGTCACTGCTTCAAACGTCGCAGGTCTTGTAACATCAAAGACAATAAATGCCCCCATAGCCTCTCTGTAATACACCCTGGTCATGTTTCCAAATCTTTCCTGTCCTGCAATGAAGAAATTAGGAGGGGGAAAAAAACACACAGAGAAAAATATCAGTGCTTGCAGTCTAGGTCAGTATTTCACATAGCAGGTTTTCTAAGATAACACTGCTGAAGGCAGGACTTCATTTTATAAGTCTCTGAGAAACTGCATTTTACCTAAATAATTATAAGTACCATGCTAGAATAATTTGTATGAAAATGCAGGAGAGTATTGTACAAAAAAGGAATTTTCAAGCCAACATCCTAGGGAATTTAATGAAGTTCATTATAATTGAATAATACATGTAATAAGTGAATAATAAATATAATAAGTGAAAAATATGTTCATGGTCCTATTAGGCTGCCAGATTTCTCAGGCTGTGGAGAGTACCAAGAGTCTCTGGATACATTATAGGACTTTCAACAAGAGTCATAAAAAGACATAGTAGGTACCAGATTGGAAGTTCCTTGGCACTATGGTACTTTGTCTAAAATATCTAACACAACTGAACTGCTCATGCATGAAGAGGATCCTGCATATTCTCATGCAAATAATGATAACCAGCAGTAACATAATATAGCTCTGGACCCATACCAGGCATCAGAGCAATTAAAAGTTTACATTTTATTGGCAAACTAAAACACAGAGATGAGGAAGGTGAATTTAAAGCCTTACAAACATGGAAAGTGCTCTAAGAAATAGCACAGTAGTTAACAATATGAAGTGCTTCATTGCTCCAGTGAAAAGATCTGTGAGGAGAGTTTCATACTACATCTGTTCAGAAGCTTCATGGTTTTATTTGTTGAATTCAAAGTGCTTTCTGGGAAAGAACAGAATTTTTGTGAGTTAACAGTACATTACTATATTCAAACATGGATGTTTGTAAATATCTATCATTTTATATGATTAAAAGTATGAACAAATGAACACATGACATCAGAATGTGGTATGTTGATCAGCTGTGGATTTGTTGATATATCTGCTGTTTTTATGGGAACTCTGAAAAAATAAATGACACAGAACTTCTTTTGAAAATAAAAAATATATTTTCTACTAATCCCTACAGCAGAGCTGTGATACAAATAAGAATTATAAGCTCCTGAAACATTTCACAACAATAACAGTTTTTAAGCAAGACAACTCTTGAACGTGATTCCATAGCTGGGAAAAAGTATTATGGAAATAGGAGCATTGAATGCAAACCCGTTTCTAGCCTTACTTTCTCAACGTGAGCAATTTTGCTTAGGTTAGGAAGACAAGGAGATTGGCAGTCTGTCTCTGACCCCAGGAAGGTTACCTGTGGAAAATTTATCTGATGGAAATTGTGCTGTCAAATGTAAGGGAGGGCTGAGAAGGGAAAAGGGACGATTGTTTGGCTTCTAGACCATGCACTTTCATTTAATGGAAATAGCACTGAACCCACTTAGGGGGTCAACACCATCAGTTTGTGATGTTTATCTTTGGTTTTAAGCACTGTGGTAGCAAGGAGAAAGTCATTCACATGATACAGAAACCAAAGAAGAAGCATGTCTTCTCCAAATTCATGTCAATTTTTTTATCTTAAAGAAACACTGTGTCCTATTGATAAAGAAAGATAGAAATACATTATTTCTGGGAAAGAAGAGGCCATATTCAAAATTTGTTTCGTCTATATTTTATTCAAATGTCTTATGATTCCTATCAGTGTGCTAATCAGATGAATGGCTAAGTCATGTGCTATTCAATAATCTCCTTGTTGAGAAATTCTTTTTTCATCTGCAAGAAGGTGCCTTCCACCAAAAGCCAAGGTCTGATTAGAAACACAGCAGTGAGGTAAGAAGCAACATATAAAAATAGTTTTTGATGGATATTGTATTTCACTGATACTTTATACTTCTCATACAAAGTTCTTGAGATGCTTACACTGTAGGTGTAAGAGCAGCTCTGCTCAGGCCTCACACATATTTATTGGGACACAGATCACTAAGATAGGTGGTGTCACAGAACATCAACTAAATTATTCATTTGCAGCATGAAATCCTTCACTTGTAGGAAGTTACTAAAGGAATAAAAGGCTCCTAAGTTGTGATCTTCTGCCTCATAGTGGCCCACAAATTTCTGACAAATTGCATGACACTGGTTCTTACTCTGGCTTCCAGCTGCTTTTTCAGATATGCAGGATTTTCACTGCACAGAGAAGCCAACATGTTTGTGAAAACAGCATTTGCAGGAAGACAGGGATAACAACTTTCTATCACCAACCACTTCAAAGAAAGAGAAAGAATGGAGCTGCTGGATTAACTGTCTAAACTGTTTCTGAAGTGGTCTTTTTCTCCATCAGTTATAATTAATGCTTCAATATACTTGACAGAAAGACATTAGGCAAGTTTGAATGGAAAAAGAGGTGCTTCATAAATCAGAGTTTTAGTTTTATGACATTTGCATAATGACTTTTATTTAATTTAAATAGTGGAAAAAATGATCTCTAGTATTTGCAATGAGATTGGAGAACTAAATAATGTTTCTAAGCATGCAGAAGTACTCTTTTTCCACAGATTCTCGCTTATGTGAAGAAAATCCTATATTAATAGATGAGGTTCCTAAAACATTTTCATTTAGCCAAATTGCTCGTAAAAAATACACATTGTTTGATGTATGAAAGATGCCAAAATCTGGCCTTATGTTTTCAGTCTTAGGCAGGAATTAGTCTAGAAAATAGATCAACCATTAAGTTCAGTGGTATCTTACAGGCAAATTTGAACATTAGAATCTGCTTTACTGCAAGAGCAACTGGGGAAGATTGGTTTTGCTTTTCACTGGAAGGGCAGAAGCTTGGGAATTATTTGATCTGACCCATTGTGCTTCACTGCATCCCTTGCAAGGCCACTGGCATTTGGCATCAAACCCCGCAATTCCAATGGACTTTTCCCCCTGCAATGGTGCTTTATGTTGAGATTATCAGCCTGAAATTAAAAAATTACCTGGGAGTATGGAAGGTTAGGTTTGTAGTCAGAGACTGAGAAGAAATGTCTAATTCTTAACCCAGATGAATCCTACTCTGCTTGGAAGTGAACCCAGTGAGACCAAGGTGACAAAGCAACAAGATTTCTTCTAAAAGTAAGCACTCTCTGTCTGAAGCTGCCTGCACATTTATCCTAATCTCAGTGGTACCTCTGCAGCAGCCAAAGCTATCAGTTCATGGGTTTAAAGCAACGAGCAGCTGAACTTTCATAGTTTATAAAAATTTACTCCATATAAATTTGTACAGTAATCTACAATTTTAACTAACCACTATCATCTCTAATAAAGGTAAAAAAAGTAATGATAAAGTGCTGAAACTCAGATAACTTCCACCATCTTGACCACAGCATCTGAAATGTGGCACAAAATTTGAAATTAAAAATTGATTAAAACTGCCCCAGAATAAGTAGAAGCAGCCTGTCAGCAGGATCTGGCCCACAGATCCCACCACCAATATCTACTGAAATAAAACCCTCACAGCAAGAGACTTATTTATGTTTGCAGAATCGTAATTTCAAGGTAACTTAGCCTAGAAATCACCATGACTATCTTATTTATGCATATGTGCTGCAATGCTTAGCAGCTGCCGAAAGTCTAAAATTCTGAGGACGTGCTGTGCCTGGCATTAGTGAACAGCTTCCACTTACTCCCTCTGCAGCATAACAACCCTAAAAACTTTACAACTGCAGAGACACTCGTCTGTATGTGCGGGAAGACTGCTGTTTCTGAAGGTGATTGTGACCAGGAAAGGAAGCGGAACTGCTCTTTCCCCAAAGCATCAGTCCAACCCTTCATGAGATGAGAACCAGACTTTTAAACACAAACCAGTATCTTTTTGGTAGCAAAGAATAATCCAGCCCACTCAAATGCAGAAGGAGTAAGGATAAGGAGGATGCTGAGACGGCTGTGGAAAAGGAGCAGGGAGCAGGCTCAGATGTACTGCTCTGCTCTCTGATGTTCAAAGCTTCTCCCTGCAGTAAATCTATGGTTAAAGCTGGTCTTCAGAGAAATCTCTGGGCTGTTTGGGCACAAAACACAGAGAGTACACAGAGAGCAGCCTTGCAGAGGTGAATAGCAAATACACCCAGATCTGCTGTCTGCAACAGCTGTTTTCTTCAGAAACAATATGCCAGCCTGCATCTGCACGGCCAACCCCATCCACAGTAACCTTGTGCAAAATATGATTTACAGTTTCTTTAAACTTTTTCTTCTAACAATTTGTTAATGAATTTAAAGGATATGCACGCAAAGGCAGCAGAAAAGATACAGAAATAAAGACAGAAATTGACTGATGAGCAAGATTTAATGTTGTATGACACAGCAGTAGAGGTGATGGCACACTTTAACAGGAACACCAAAACTGATAATTTGTGGCATAAGGTGAAACAAAATGGAATTGTTGTGAAGAAATTAAAGACAAGGAGAAATTTATCATGTATATCTCCTCCCACACTCAATACTAAACAGTCACCTCAAACTTAGGCACTTCACTGAATCAGACATAAGTTCACAGATTTTAATGACAGCACGTTGTCATACAAACACCATAACATCATATAGCAAAAAGGTTAATCCTACTATTTCTGCCTAAGACCCACAGTTTCAGGAATATATTATGTGTTAAAATCGCTGTCTTTATGTAACAATGCGTGATGCAGAGCCTACATTATCCCTGAATTAATTTTTGTAATACTTAGTTATCCTTGTTTTTAGCATTTTTCTGTCACCTAAATAAATGCAGTTTCAGCATTTAGCTGTTAGATCATATTATAGTTCTGTTTAAAAAATTAAAAAACACAGAAAAATATGTTACACAAATATTAACTGCATTTAATTATATGGCAACAGACAAACCAAATTTACTTTTTCTTCTTATGTATGGTAAGGGTAAATCAGGATAAATTGCTTGGTCCTACCACAGCTGGAATGTGTCACTTCTCCAAGGAAGTCACCATGTACATAAATCCTACTAATAATGTAGATAAACTTGACACTGGTTGTAATCACAATATTTTTAAGAAAATTATTTCTAGACTGTTAAACAATTTACTACCCACTGATACACAGCGTGAAAAGCTGTAAGAAAATAGTACCTGATATCTATATATACATACAGATATAAATATAGATTCATATATAGTTACTGAAATGAAATATTATTGATGTATTTGCAGAATTTACTTGAATTCAAGGTGTCCTGCATGCTAAGACAACATCCTTCAGCTTGGTCAGAGACTGAAAGTTTATTTCCTTACCCCAAAAGATAAACATGACCTGATAATAGAGAGTCCATCAAAAGAGAGAGGATGTTCCTAGACAAGAGATTTTATTTTCCTCCCTCTCCTCGGTGCCTATTTTGTATTTTGTAAATGATGATACATGACCAGCCACAGCCAGAAGAAAGCAATTCCATTCCCTTCATATTTCTAATCAATTTTATTTCTCTTTTTGTTTTTTGAACCTCTTTTTCTCTCACTAGCCAGATGCCTTATGTGTGACAACTTTCATGCCTGCACCATGATCATCTGAATTCAGCGTGTTGCTTACAGAACTCGCTCCCTATGTACAGCCAGCAACAGCCGAAGCTCCTTCAGCACAAGTCATTAAAGCTAAGACAGCAACTCTTTTTATTACTGACCACTGTCTTGACCTTCACAATGATGCTTTGAATTGGGCAATTCATACGAAATTTGGTACTGTGCTGTAATTCTCTCTGTCATGTGTGATAACTCAGAAAGCATGCTAGTCATTCAGTACTACAACTAGGTGTAATTGCTTCTGCAGCCTGACTGAAAGCTACATCATATGATCTGCCAGCACATGATTAGTAGTGTAATAAATCTCTGAAACAAGGCATGCAAAATACTTTCTTTAAGTATCTGATACATTCAGAATTTACTATTAAATGCTTTTTTCCTCCTGCAGAAAAGTTTTTCTGTCAGTGTATGTGTTTGTTGTTACAATCAAACACTGGTGAACAGTAAAATAAATGTTTGCCCCGTCATTCCATCTCTTATTAAAGAAAACTGAGCATATATGTATTTAAAACAATAAAACCACAAGACTCTATTAGTTTGTGGAAAAGCGGAGTTTATACATTTTGCATAAAGCAGTGTTGTTGCATAAGTTTTAGTACCTTGGTGCCAAATTCAGAGCTCAGACATGAGACAGCTCAGTGCAGAAGAAAAGCACTCCCTCCGCCAATAAGAATGTCAAGAATTTTTTCATTTCACCAGTTTTACCCGGTGCTGTTCCTGACTCGATCAGTGAGCCCACAACTCAGGCCACAGGCTGGTACAGTTGCCTAACAGCTGATATGACATTCACCTTTATTCCCTGCTTAATGAAAGTAACTTCTTAATTTGAGTTTTTAAATGCCATCCTTTATACTGTAATACTCTATTGTTGTAGTTGTATTTGATTCCTGCATTCACTAAATGAAAAATGATTAGTTACAGCATGGGATATATGACATCAATACAAACTTATTTTGTGGACTGAAACAAAAATGGTTGATTTTCAGAAAGGGGTTGACAAAAAAAAAAAAGTTGTGTGTTTAATTTGAAGCCAAATTGAAAATGTCTGAAGCACTGACAGAAACAATGTGAAATTCTGTGGGTTTTAATGATTTCTTTACTCTTTTTCTCCTTGGAGAGGGTAAATTGTCTTTTGCTTGATATTGGCGCAAGGGTATTTAAATATGAGTAATTATATTTTTAACAACCAGAATTACTGCCAAATATAAACATTTCTCTTTCCAAAACACATCAGAAGTTGCTTTCATTGGGCTGAAGGAGGGAACATAGAAGAGAGAGGAAGAAGGAAGGTACTTCGAGAAACTAACTCAGATATACATTTTCTTTACTTTTTTTAAACTATAAAAGTAATTTTAATCATCTTGCTGAATGCTTCATCTATTCCACCAAATTAAAAAGATTTAACAGGACATTCTTGTAATTATTCCTCCTGTCACAGAGATCTGTTAGTCCAAGGAAGCAAAACTGAACATTGTCAGCTGCAGGGAAACAACTGGGGAATTTGGAGAGAAGTGCCTGGGTCCCTGAGTATGTCCAAGGGCTTGAGAGAAAAATCAGCTAGTAGAGGTTCCACTCTGACTCTCTGACTTCCCTAGTTTGGGAGCCTGCTGGTTTTAGGGACTCTCTAAAATGTCAACCTGCCCTTAAAATTTTTTCTCCTCAATCTGCTCTCTCTCACTGTGTAGGCAGTTCCCAGCTTTCAGATCAGCACAAATGAACTGGGGTCTGTCTTTTGTGTTGTTTTTTGATAGATTATGGGGAGAGGGGGCTCTCCTCTGTACTCACCCGCAATATCCCAGAGCTGCAGCCGTACCACGGTCTCAGCATCCCAGTTCAGCACCTTCAGAGCAAAGTCCACCCCGATGGTGGCCCGGTAGTGTGGGGAGAAGTTCTGGTGAACATAACGCTTGATGATGCTGGTTTTGCCCACTCCCAGGTCCCCGATCACCAGCAGCTTGTAGAGGTGCTCCTTCTGGTTGTGCTTCTGCATCGTTCCTGTGGCTGCGGCTGCTCCCTGCAAACTGATTGCATGCTCTGCCCGAGGAATCCTGCCAGCCTGAGGGGAAGAGAGGGAGTGAGGGACTGGGGAGGGAAGGAAGGAGAGCAAGGTAGGTGGAGGCTCTCTCCCTTCGTATGGAAGCAGGATCACCAGGTCCAGCAGGCAGCCCTGCTGGGAGATGAAGTAAGTAAGGACTGGGGGAAGGAAGTCTCCCAGAAAGTTTTGTGCGTATGTGTGTAAAGGTCAGCACGAGGTGTGTCTGGGATTAGTCTGGCTGCTAAAGACTTTGCAGGAAAATTCATGCAACAGTCCTGTTCTCTGTTTGGCTCCTTGCGGAAAGGACAGCGTTTCTGTTGTGCACTTGTTTACACACAGTAAATTTTGAATCACTACCTTGGTGATAATATATCACCCTATGCTTGTTTCCAGACGACTTTAAGATGCCAGTCACTGCAAAAAAAAACCCCAGAAAACTCCCTTTAGAGGTTTCACGTCTCCACTAAAGTGCAAAAATCAAACCAGTGTGACTTTAGCTTTGGATATAATTTGGTTCTAATCTGTGTAAATTAGTGTGAAAGCAGTTACATCACTGAAGAGAAGTAGCAGTTGTAGCAATACACAGCAGCTTTACTTGTGTCCATACTAGGAGAGCTGTACAAATTTAATTACAGCAGATAGGTATTTTCAAATTTCATTACCATAATTGTGATTGTCTCTCTATACCTATAAGCATGCTCCCATCTGAATGCAGTGTGCATCGTGCTTTGTTTTTTTCATACAACTGGATTCTAAAATGCAAAAAATCCAGGTTTATCTCATGACTCCGATAATCAGAAGTTATGAAAGCGTAACAGCATTAGAGCATATGAATGCCAGTGTCTCAACAGTCCTCTGTTTTCTAAAACAAGCTTGCAAACAGCTGAACCCATCTGAGTAAATCATTCCACTGACGTGATCCTCCCGATATTTTGAATGAAGAACACAGTGAATTTTACCTAGGCAGCTTAGTTGGAGATCTCTACCCATTAACTAGAGGTGTTTGAATCTTTTAACAGCTTTGATAGCAAACCCACAAAATTTTAATATTGTGTGCAACTTACCAGAGAATAATTTTAATATTTGTTGATATTCTTGATAAAATGAAAGCATATATTTTACTTATTGTAATATTATTTGATGGAGTTCTTATCCAAGTGCGAACTGAAATGGCATTAGAATTTTGTCACCCATCCAAAAAGCTGGATTTTAGTAGACAAAGAATCCAGAACATTCATATTACACAATCTTTTATAATTGGTCTTTGAACTCAAGTTTTAAGTTTGTGTATGTGTCTATATATATGTACATAAACACACAAAGTGGAAATAGGTAACTTGAGACGAAAAATATCCTAATTTCCTTGAACCTTTGTTTAATAAGAGGATTTTTCTTTCAATAAGATAAATTGTCTTTCCAAAAACAAGCTGTCATTTTTATCCTGTTTAGAGACAAATTTTGAAGAGCTTAGCCTTGTTCGGTATGGACATCATCAAAGACTACAACTTGACAGGCAAACCAGTTTGATCAGTTAGTATATTTGCATGATTCAAGCTTATTATTGTTATTACTGGTAGTGTGTGCTATGTCAATTCTTGCCTTTACAGCACCACTGTTTCCTGAGAGGATCCAATACTTGAGTACTTCTAAGCACTCACCATTACCCTCTAAAGTTGAAGACTTCCCTTTTTATAGCCTAAACAAAGAACAGGCTGAGAGGATTTAGCAACTTTGGAAATAATAAAATGGGTGTTTTGGATAAGGATTAAATTACACCTGATGTTTCATCTTTCTTTGATGATAGCCATTGCTCAGAGAACAGTGCATAGAAGGTCTCTGAGAGCAGGTGTTTGGTAACTGGAGGTCTTAGGCTATTAGTAAGTGTAGTTAGAGGCTGGCCTACACCCAGAAGCATGAGGCTTTATATCTCTTCCAAAGTTTTTGTTAGCATTAGCTATAATAGCTCTGGGTAATCGTGTTACTTGTTTAAATCTCCAATTCTTCTCTGAATGTGGCTAAATTCCTGGCCCCAGCAGCACCCTGGTACAATGAGCTCCTCACAGGCTTAATCAAGGTCACCCTGGGTTGGCAGCAGGGCTACTGGTGAGATGTTCAGTGAGGTGTTCAGAGGTGGGTGAGCGTGGAGGAGGGATCATTGCAGTTAGAGGGATGATTTGCTGAGCTAAAGTGAAGTATGGACTGAAGCACCTTGCTGAGTGAAAGTTGTACCCAGATCTCCTAACTTCATGGTGAGCTGGCTTCTATAGACACCATCTGCTAAAATGCTCCTGAAGTGTCCTGCCTTGCTCCACCTTTTTGGAACTATGTATCTGTACTGGTTTGGCCTCCTTGCCATCCGAAGGCACTGGGGTGGGGAGGTGTGGACCCATCATTAATTTGCAGCTCTGCTGCAGCACTGTCATGGGAGAAGGCAGATAATTTGGGCTGGTTATGGCTTAGAGGATCACTGCAAGATTTGTATGACAATGCCAGCTGATCCCTTCATGCACACAAACAGGTTACTGCAACTCAGGCATCTCCTGCAGGCAGAGGTGGCCAGGGAAGCACACTGAGCCTGGAGATGGTGCAATGAAATCTGTCTTAGCTGAGAGTACTCTTGAGGACAGGCAATATAAACCACACCAGCTTGCATTTCCCACTCACAGGTAGGTGGTTAGCAGGGCTCTGCTGACAGCAAGTAACTTGTTAGGCTGGGTGAACCAGGTGTTGCTTCCAAGCCCTTACTCTGCTGCTGTCCAGGCAATAAGAACATGAAAACACGCCAGCAATTTGTTTGATATTTCTTTGTTTATATTTAATTTGTCTGTGTTTTCTCTGGTATATGTACATTTTTAAACTTTATGAAATTATTGTAAAAAATAATTGAACTTCCATGTGACATTATGTATATCTATCTAGGCTGGTTTATTTTTGTATTTATTGCCTATCAAATATTGTCTTTTAATACTAAACTAATATTAATAGAGTGTATTAAAATTCTACTTTAATTGGCAGAATTAATGATAAATCTATACATCTCAGTTGTAAATAATAACATTTTTAAAAATCCATTAAATTAAGGCATTATAGGCTGTGTTGTGCTCTATACAAAAGTGAAACTCATTTTACAGTGATAATTTTCAGAAATTCCTCACTAGTTCACTGTCATTACTAGAGATCTTTTTCTCTGAGAGCAGTGATAAAATTGAAGATGCAATTACACTGATAGGAAACAAGGAAAGCATAACTGCATCCTAGATTCTACCATTCCTCTTTGTGTGACATATACCACAGCTAAGGTTGTGCAACATTGTGCACCAGACTTGTTATTAACATACCTTTTAAAAATGATAATGTTTCTGAGATAATGAAACTGTGAAGCAACAGTCTTTGCCAAAAGAAAGACATTCACAGAATCATAGCATATGCTGAGTTGGGAGGGAACCCACAAGGATCATCGAGTCCAACTCCTGTCCCTGCACAGGACACCCCAAGAGTCACACCCTGTACCTGAGAGCATTGTTCAAATACTCCTTGGATTCTGTCAGGCTGGTGCTATGATCACTTCCCTGGGGAGCCTGTTCAATGCCCAGCCACTCTCTGGGTGAAGAACCTTTTCTTAATGTCCAACCCTGACACAACTTCAGACCATTCTCTCCAGTGCTGTCACCAGAGAGAAATCAGTGCCTGCCCATCCTTTTCCCCCACAAGGAAGTTGCAGACTGCAATGAGGTCTCCTCAGTCTCTTCTCCAGGATGAACAGACCAAGTGACCTCAGCTGCTCGTCATACAGCTTCTCTTGAAGGCCCTTCACAATCTTTGTTGCCCTCCTTTGGATGCTCTCTAATAGTTTTATATATTTTCTTATATCTTGGTGACCAAAATTCAGATTATTAGAAATGTATGTATTAAAAAGATTACTATCTAAAATGATGCTGGGTTTTCACACCTCAGCTATTAATATTAGATCTGGTAGCTTTGAATGTCTGGAAGGGAGTGACCTACACCATCATACTGATCTTACCTAATATGATATAAATGATAGCATAATCCAGAGACATGCTAATACACGTCTGTGTGTGTATGCACATATATACACACATATACAAACAAATCAATATCACAGATCATAAGATAATTTTATATCCTACTTAAAAAAATGCAAAACATTAATGTTCTGCACAGAATTTTTTGTCAGACTTTTGTATTCCAGTTAATTCTGGGGTGTGCAATAAATGCAGACATGTTGTGACAGAGTTAACAGCCCAGTGGTGCATGAACCATTGTGTTAAGAGTGAGAGTTTGTGGCTTTCTCACAACTGCAGCCCTTAGCCTGATAAAGGGACCGAGTTTGACTACTTATTGCATATTTCAACATAGCTTTCATATCCATCTGTGTGAACACAGTCAGTGCTCAGATGCAAATACATGTTTCTACTCTGACAACCTCAAAAATTAATCATAATTTGATATAATTCCCTCTATCAAGGATAATTTTTTATATATGAATCCATACAGCCTAATAAAATCCAAGTTAAGGTCTATCATTTGGAGCCTTCAGCAAAAATCCTAGATGGACTGCTGTGCATTTTACACCAAGTATATTTGAACAGTCACCTGGGAATACACGAACACAGTGCAAGTCAGAAAGCAATAAAGAAAGGACCAGAATGTCTGCCAAGGGTAAAATCTAATAACAGGGGGTCAGTAATACTCTGGGAAAAGTAAAACGCCTTGTCCCTGAGGCCAGACAGCAGCGAGAGCATCATACAGCACAGATTTTGTCTGAAATGTGCCAGTTCCAAAGGAAATTGGTTGTACCTCAGATTCAATAAGTGAAGTGTAAGAGCACTCACTGAGGCTGCAGATGGAAACATCACACTCATTGTAGGAATGCTACGATGGAGCTACCAACAAAAGCTTGGACCAACCTGACAGTGCGGCAGTTTTAACCCTCTCCAGGTAGTGAAGAGTATTTGTGTGATGAGAGTCAAACAGTGCTACACATGGGCATGTCTAAGTCAAGATGGAATATTTCTGATAATCAGTAATCTGCATTATGCCCCTTCCACAAGGGTCAATTTGAAACCCCCTCAGAAGGAAATTAGAGAATAGTCTACCCTGTCCTCCACAGAGAAAATCTCTTTTAAGAACAGAGTTGAATCACATCAGTGAAACTTTTGTCCAGTTCATGTAGATTTAAGTCTGGTTCTTGAAGACTTTAATGGTGCCCATGTAGAAGCACCAACTTCACGTGCAGAGAAATTTGTAAGAGTAGATCCTAAATTAATAAGCATTGGCTTACATCATTTCCCTTGTAACTGTGAATTGAAACCATGGAATAAAACAAAAGATGCTGCCTTTACCTGATAAAATTTAATCAATTTATTTTGTAAGTTGTATTTATTGTAATTTCAAATATCACAGAAGCACTGAGGCAGGAAAGTACTTCTGGAGATCATGGAACTTAACTAACTGAACTAACCTGCTCAAAGCAGGGCAGGTAAAGGCAGGCATGAAGACTTCACAATCTCTGGGTAGTGTGTTTCAGTGTTGGACCACACAGACAATAAAAAGATTTTTTTTTAATGTTTAAATAGAATTTTCATTTTTTTCTGTATTCTTTACAGATTCTTTAAAATCTCTGTGAGCCTTCTGTACTCCAGATGAACTGTCCCAGCTCTCTTGTCTCTCCTTGATACTCCAAACTCTTAAGCATCTTTGCATTCCTTTGCTGAACTCAGTTATCCTCATTTGTTTTACTAGGGAGCCCAGAATTGGACAGGGCACTCATTATCCACTGTTCTCCCTTTATCCACAGCCAGTGATTTCATTCTAGGAGGTTATCTGTTTGGTAAGGCATGATATACCCTTCATAAACTTACACTCCAAATCATCTTCTTATCTTTTCTATGTTTTGAAATTACTCCAGGAGGATTTGCACCATCAGCTTTCCTGTGATGGAAATGGTGCTTACCAGCCTGTAGTTCCATGGATTCTCCTCCTTTCTCTTTCTGAAGATACCAGGGGAGTGGGTGCTCCTACCTGGGCTGAATGAATGTTTAGTCCACTGAATCTGTGTTTGCAGGACCCTATGATTGAGAAGACGAGAAGAGGACCAACAGAATGCTCTTGAAATCCATGGAGTGGTGACATTTTTCTATTTTATCTGTCACTCTCTTTATCTCCTTTCTCATCTCTTTTTATACTTCTTTCTTTCTCTGCCTCACATTTACTGTTAAATAAAATTCACACAATTCACATCGGCATACAGTCTCGTTTGCACCTTAATTTGGGCAGAGGCATCTCTCTAATAATTTTAATAATCAGATCTTACCAAGGCTCAGACAATGGATATATATCCATCCTCAGTCACCAGTCCCTTCCAGCTCTTTTGTACATTTCTTTTTTATTTTTGAGTTTAGTCAGAAGCTCCTTATTCATCCTTGCAGGTCTCCTGCTGCCTTTGCTTGATTTCCTACATGTGTAGATGGACCAGTCTCAAACTTGGAGGAGGTTATTCCTGAAAATCATTTGGTCCTCCCTGACACCTCTTCAGTCCAGGGTCTTCCAGGGGATTTTCCCAAGCAGGAACAGGATAAAGTCTGTTCAACAGAAATCAAGGCTTGAACTCTGAGTTTTGCCTTTTTCCCTCTTCTCAGGATCCTGAACTCCACTCTCTCAGGGTTGCCAGCCAAAGCTGCCCCCAGTTTTCGCATTCCTGCACAATACTCCCTCGTTTGTAAGTAATTATTCCAGCAGAGCATCTTTCTTCATCAGCCCATTCATCTGTACAGGAAGGTGTCACCAGCACACTCCAGAAACCTCCCAAGATGCAGGTAAGACACAATAAAGGAGTTTATCAAATAGACAGTGCTGGGCTTGGGCTCCTTCCACCTTTTACTAGTTGTTATTTAGTCTGCAATCAGAGCAGCGCTTCAGGGCTCGGCGAGAAAGGCTCCTGTGTGCGGAGCACTGCTCCAACCCTGGATGGTGGCCAGGCCTGCTCCTGGAAGCCTTATCTCAGCAGGAAAGACAAACAAAAAATAGAGATAAGGAGGATAAGTAACACTGTGTGGATCTCAGTTCGTCTGGCAAAGGGTTTCCAAACTGGGATTTTTTGTCAGTGTTCTCAATTGCAAGAAAATGAAAAAAAAACCCAGTCCTTTCTGTTTGTGTACATATGCATGCACAGAATGTATTATTTTTATATATATGTAAAAGGAATGTCAGGGCATGTTATGAAGCAACTGAAACTTTGCATTTTTCTCAAATCTTTCTTTTGTGTAGCTTTTTTATGAATACATTTCAAAATAAGAAAAAAATTTCTAAGTAATTCAGAAGTACCAGGAAGGTTTCGTTTTCTCACATTTTTTGAACAATTTTATCCTGGTTTTAACACTCTTTTCAAACAAAAAAAACCCCAAACCCTACCCATTCTGGAAGTTCTCTTAGCAGTGAGACAGCTGCCTTCTCAACTGGTAACCAGACTCCCAGCTGTGATTTTTTTACCTGATACATGACAGAAGAGGGCCATCACCTGTCCTGGTGGAGCCAGCATTTCTTTTCTTTGTGGAAGTGGGATTGCAGGGAAGGGTGCAAAAAAAAAAATTAGAGGGTAAACATGAGCTTTGCCATATGTGATTGTTCATAGGTTCAAGACAGCACACAAATTAACACTGGAGAAGGGAACTCTCCTTGGAGACCTGTAGTTGAACTCTTAAGCCAGAGATTTTGTGGTAATTAACATTGCTTCTCTCTAGCAGCAGTGCAGCAAAACTCAATCCAACACTTATAGAAGGGGAAAGTAATTCTATTTTAAAACATACGTCAACACTCTGACACCCATCTTCTTACAAGTGCCATGCTCTGTGTTAAATTATCCTGCTTACCTATACCTACATATATCACAGTGCTTTGGGCAAGTCTTCTTGTAGCAACAGGAAGGAAATGGATGCCAGCTACTCAGCCCCCACCATCTCCTCACCCCTTAGCCTTCAGGTGCTGCTTTTGGAGGAGTCTTGTACTGCTTCATATCTGTTCCTCTTCCATGAAACATTAGGTTTTGCTTACTAAAGCATCTAGTCTTTTTACCTGGAAGCTGCTGAAGAGGGTTTGTCCCTCTCACCATCACCTCTTATGGGCATTTGGGGGTTCCCATGTATGAAAAGCTGGACATAACCTGGCAATGTTACTGCTCAGAAAGCAGGGTGAAGGAGGGGATTCTGCCTCTGCTCTGCTGTTGAGACACTCCACCTGGATTATTGTGTCCAGTTCTCAAGTCCTCAACACAAGGACAATGTCTCGAAGTGAGCCCAGAAAGGTCACAAACGATCAAGGCCTGGAGCACCTCCCCTACAAAGACAGGCTGAGAGAGCTGGGGTTGTTCAGCCTGGAGAAGAGAAGACTTTGGGGAGACTTTACTGCAGCCTTCCAGCACCAAAAGTGGCCTTATAAAAAAGAGGCAGAGGGACTTTTTCATGGGTAGATAGTGAAAGGACAAGGGGGGACAGTTTTAAATTAAAAAAAGAGATTTAGATTAGATATTAGGAAAAATTTTTTTCCTGTGAGAGTGGTGAGGCACTGGCACATTTTGTCCAGGGAAGTTGTGGATGTCCCATCCCTGGAAATGTTCAAGGCCAGGTTGGATGGGGTCCTGTGCAGCCTGGGATAGTAAATGGCATACATGCTGAAGGAGGGAGGGAACAGAGTTGGATCTTTAAGGTCCCTACCAATCCAAATCATGGAAGGATTTTTTTTTCTTTAGATTTTCTGGGGTTTTTTTTAGGATGTCCCTTGCTTTATTTAGTTTACTCCTTGTTTCCTGTTCTGGGTGTCACAATGTACTTCATGCAGATGTGCTGGGAACTAAATTTGTTCTCAACCGAGATGCCATGAGAACCTGCCTTTCCTATAGCTCATCTCCTGTTATCCCTCCTGGTTCTTCCATACCCTGATGGTCCCATTAATTTTCCATTTGACTACTACAAACCTCTACAATCCTAAAAGATAGGATGGAGCTCAAGTTCTGGTTTGCCAGCCTCTTTAATTATTAAAAAAAAAAAAAAGAAAATGAAAGTCATCCTTTCAATGTTACAGCCTAAAAATCAGCCCCAAACAATCAGGAAAATGGAATCACCCTATTTCTACTTTTTTCAAGGCAGCAAACATTGAAAATACATACATTATGTGAAAAGAAAATTTAATTGCTTATATTTCATCATCCTATTGCCTATGTATTTTATGTATTTGATTTGGTGTTTTAGTCCATCTGTTGTAACTGATTTTTTCCCTGCCCACAACTGGATAGAGGTATTACCCTGCTGAAATTTAAATATGTGCATATAATCCCAAGGGTAATAGAGGGTTTCAGAAAAGCAGAGAGAATGTAACTGAGTGATGAAACTCAGCAGCCTTATTAATGTATGAGATTTAGAAGGAAATCTTCATGAAGGCAAAATATGCAGACTTAGTCATCCAAATGTCAAGCTTTTGGAGTATTCCTGTTTATGCTTAACACCTACAGGAATAAGTGAGAGAGTCCCAAAAGGATCAGGATTTTAAGTGGGCTCCAGATTTTCCTGATATAGGAAAAGAGATAGGTCTGGGAGCAAGAAGTGGCACAGTCAGACCAAGAGCAGACTGAGTCAAAAGTCAGGAGTGAGTTGGTTTGGGTATCACCATTCCCAAGTGAAGTAATGGCCTCCCCGAGGTCATGGACTGTGTGACTTCAGGAAGATTTGCCTTCTGAGATACCAGCTTCCTTCAGTCATCAGGCTAATGAGAAAAAAAACCCTTAAGGAATCCCATGTATAATCCAGACCAAAAATCCTATTTATTCCAGCAAAATGCTAAACAGAACAGTAGAAGAGGCCACCATTTTATATCAGTGTTACAAGTGTTAAATAAGAGAGTAACAGAAAAGTTAAAAATGAAGTTTTAAAAAATCCACATACTGTATCCTTATGTATCCTTTGCTAAATATAATTATAAAGGTTCTGTACAGTTAGTTAAGGTCTTTGGGAAGTTTTTCCCATCTAATACAAAGAATGTCAAGGTTGAAACTGCTGAACATTTAAGAATGTTCAATGTTTTTCAAGATTCTCATCTTGAAAATCCTCATAGGGCAAAGACATCCCTTTTAATATCTTTTGGTGGTAATGACAGTACTTACCATTTATCACCTGTCACATTGCTGAAGCAGTATCAGCCCCTCTACACAGACCTTAAAAGCAGCATTCTGTATATAATGAGGTAAGTCAGAGGTCCCAAGGATCACTTCAACAATAAACATGGACAAATATCTTAAAGTGCAAATAGCGAAATGTGCTTGGAGAGGAGCTAAACTATCAGCCCAGAGAAATGTTACCATGAGAGAGAGAGAGAGTTTAATTTAGCTTGTGTATCTTATGCTAAATAGCATCTGCTGGATCAAGCCAGCTGATCCAAATGAAACAATTAGGAATAATTGGCAGAAGTACGTGTCAGTGCCTTTCCTATTACAGATATAGAAAAATTCTGCATATGCATATGCTTATTTCTCTGTAGGCTATACAGAAAGGCTTCAACCTCTCCCTCTTGCACCACCTGTCATTCAGAGGAACTGACAAAAACTGATGCTCTGCTAATGTCTTGAACCTGACCACCTCCTAAAGTTGCAGGTTATTAATATCATTTTACTGCCATTAAATGCTTCATACGTTTTTGGAAACCTAAACATACAGATACACATGCTCACACTGCTTCAGCCAACAGCACATCCAGAAGCCATAGTAACCAGCAGAGAAATTTCAGCCTGCTTGAGCTGTAGTCTCCAAAATATTCTCCTCAGCAGATACGATACCCTGGCTTTCAGTGAAACAGAGGGATTTCACTTGCAACTCATTGTTCAGAAGGGGGAGTCAAGTATGTTGCATTATTTCATACTGCAATCAAAGCTTCCACCTTTTTATTGTTTATGAGATGCTGCCCATATTGCTCAGGATAAGGAAAAGGCTTGTGTTTTCTTCTAAATATGCTTAGGCTCACCCTCAAAATTTCAAATTCAAGGTCTAAATTGAGATCAAATTCTTATAAATTAACTCGATACATCTACATGTGTAATGAATGGGTTGCAGTAAGGAGAATGCATGTCAGCCTTGAATTGGTCTGGGTACTAGAGAGGTCACACCCACTGGCTCTTGGACCTCACTAACACATTTTATTTTGCAACTCAAGGGCTATATTGCTCTCATGGTGCAAATGAGAGCATTAGTTGACAAGGCTGTGTTGCCAGACCCATGGTGAGGACAGATCCCCCTGGCACAGCCTGAATCCCCCACAGCTGTCCCTGCCCCACTCCTGCAAGACCCTGCAGTTCCCACAGCCACTAGCAGATCTGGGCAAACTCCCCCCAGAACTTCCCTCCTCACCCACTGCTGCACCACATCCCTGAGAAGCTCCTGGCATTACATCATGGTCTTGATTACACTGTGGAGACCACACCATCCCCTAGGCTATTTCAACCCAAAGTGAGACAGTTCCAGTGGCATCAGGCAGCTCTATCCCTGCAGGTTGTGTAAAGCAGAGTTAAATAAGTCCCACTCATTCAGGGGAAAGTAAAATAAGTCATGGCTTTGATGTTTTAACAGGATTTTTAATACATACAAAGAATGGTTTTTCTGAAGAAATTACTAATCCGACGGGAGGAAAAAAAACATGCTATGATTTTTTTTTTCCTAAAAAAAAATGAAAAAGTGAAAGCTGAAAATCTTGGTAAAAGATGCTCTTTTGTAGACTGAGAAAATGCTTCCTTCGTCCATATTCCTTTCTGTCTTCTAAAATAAATAACACCCCTCCTGCAGCATTCGTCCCTTTTAAAATACAAAAATTGAGGAAAAAATTCTTTTCAAAATTCTGCATTTGACATCCTTTGAAGTGTTCTATTAACAATACCTCCGGACTTACCTACAGCCTTGTTTTAATCACATCTCTATCAAAGTAGTTTAGAAATATATCGTAGTATTTTCAGAGGTCATAGGAAGCCTCATGTTAGCAGAACTTTCAAAAGTAGTCTAATGTTCTTAACTCTATTTTACAAACTAGTTTTAAACCTCCAGCAATTGACCAGAAAGCAATGGATAAAGTGTAAGTCATTAAAAAAAAAAAAAAGAAGGCAAGAAGCTATCATGCTATAATATTCTCCTGAGCTTGCCATTTTAATAAACTCCAGTGTGCACTGGTTTTTCTGTCTTCCCAAGGCCCCGGGAACAAAACAACTTTAAAATTATTCAGTCTTAAATTCAGCACTTGGAACAAATCTAGAAAAAAAATCTCTGCTTTTGCTTTATATGAATTTTATTTACACTGCAAAGTTAGACTGACAGCTTTGGAAGTTAAATGTCACCTTTTGTTTCAAATTCTTGGAGAGCAAGAAGAAGTCATGACGACTTTGCCAAGTCTCCTTCATAAACCAATTGCATGAGTCTCTCAGCAATGCTGGTGTCAGGGGCAGTCCTCAATCCGGGAAAAATCATCCCACTCCAGTGACGGAAACTCCACCACAGCTCTTAATAATTTTTGAGGATTTATTATACTCACTTTTAAACAGATGTATCTTACTTGTCCTCTGTACTAATTTTCAAAACACCACGCTTTTAATATCTCTGTTTGCTGATGATAAGCTTTATTTCCCCTGAAAGTACTTGTCAGTCATGACATTATCTATTAACCCTCCATGGTAAGTCAAATATATTAGGGCTTTACATGTTCACCACAAGACATATCTGCCAACCTTACAATTATTCTCCTAAGCGATAGCATGTTTTCCATTTCAGCTAATGTATTGTTTATAGGAAGAAGCCACATAAACAATCTACATCCACATACCAGCTCCATCAGGCTGACTGACATTCTTCTGTGCACCTCTGGAATACAGAAAATGGGGACATTCACACACCACAGTCAGCCAGAGGCAAGCAATGTCTGATGACAGTCACTGGGGGCAGTGACAGTGACAGACCACGCTGAGAGCACTCCCATCTTCCTATTAGCACTGGTGCAGCTGCCACACACGAGCAGTGACAGACAGATGAGGGAGGTTATTGCTAAGAAAATAACACATGTAGTTAACATGATACAACCCATGGTGAAGAGCAAGTGTTTTTATATTCGTAGTGCCATGAGTGTCGGCAACAGTTTGGTGGTAAGGAATCAATTTCTTAACGACTGAAAGATAGTAGAAAGAAACATTCAGCTTTTATATTCTTAAGCTAATCTCATGTGCTACAGCTATTAAAAAGGCAAGGAACATAGCTTCTTCCCCCACCTCCCAATTCCCTAAGCTAAAACAATCCAATGCACAGTATGACCTATTTTAGAAGTCCTTGTTCCACTTCTGGAAAAACACAGGTTCTAAATTTCCAAACACATCTTCACAGTACCACAGAACAAGCTGAGTTGGAAGGGACCCACAAGGATCATCGAGTCCAACTCCTGGCTGTGCACAGGACACCCCAAGAGTAACACCCTGTGTCTGAAACCATTCTCCAAATGAATCCTGAACTCTGTCAGCCTGGCGCTGTGACCACTTCCCTGGGGAGCCTGTTCAGTGCCCAACCACCCTCTGGGTGAAGAATATTTTTCTAATATCCAATCTAAACCTCCCCTGAGACAGCTTCAGCCCATTCCCTTGGGTTCTGTCACTGGTCACAAGTTTGGAGAGATCAGTGCCTGCTCCTCCTCTTTCCCTCATGAGGAAGTTGCAGACTGCAATGTCTCCCCTCAGACTCCTCCAGGCTGGACAGACCAAGTGAACCCAACCACTCCTCATGTGGCTTCCCTTCAAGGCCCTTCACCCTCCCCATGGCTCTCTTTCTCTAACAGCTTTGTATCTTTCTTATATTTTGGCACCCAAACCTGCCCCCAGCACTGGAGGTGAGGCTGCCCCAGCTCAGAGCAGAGGGGACAATCCCCTCCCTTGCCCAGCTGTGATGCTGTGCCTGATGGACCCCAGGACATGCTTGGCCCTCCTGGCTGCCAGAGAACTGCTGACTCTTGTTTGCCTTGCCACTGACCAGGCTTAATATTTTTTGGGAGGGGACTGAAAAAAAAATGAAGCTATCCTTTACCTACCCCTCAGCTTGAGCAAACTAGAGTCCAGGATTTCTTGTGAGATTCTGCTACTGAAGTAAAAGTTAGTTTTCCCTTCTAAGTTAAACAGGATAGTTTGATTATAGACAACTGTTCAGTTTTTCTGCATTTTCTGAATTTCCCTACACCTAGAAAAGAAACCCATGAGACTCTATTTTACACAGAAAAATACCAAGTAACTTTGGTCACATTTCAATAGAAGGTTACTAAAAAAGTTAGCTTCTATGTGTGAAGCTGGCTCTCACTTTTATGTAATTTTTCTTTCCTCAGCTGAACAGCAAAGACCAGTGCTGCGCTAACAAAGTACTGTGTTGCAGCTGAGAAATGGTTAATTCCAAGTGTTGCAATCCCTTCTCTCAACCCTATGCTTCTATCTTGTATATTTGAAAGAAATAGAGCAACAGATTAACAGAAAGGATTTAAACAGGATTACTGGGGAATTAGCAAATTACTCAATGAATTGTCCTACATCCACAGCAAGGACTACTGCCCTTCTGGACAACTTGCTTGATGCTGCTGTGATAATCTCAGCATCAGATGCAAGATTACTAGATCTTCTGCCCTCTCATCCTTCTTTCCCATCAGTTTAGGTTCTGCTGAAGTAAAAAGTTCTTGACAGGAAGCTCAAAACTCATAGGTCACCAAAAGAACTAACTTCTTCCACAAATACAAACTCCTATAGGAGTGGGGTGATTTTTATTCAATTCTGAAACGATCAGTTGTGAAGTACAGCAATAAAATCCAGAACTAGAATATTTAGTAACAGCCTGAAACTTAGAATTGATTTTTATTGTCATAAGGATTGGACATGCAGTTTTTTCAGGACACTCAGAGCTTTAGAATCTTATTTTCATCAGTGTAATTGCTCATTCCCTCCCCAATACACACTTATGTTCCAAATTGCAGTGACTTCCTGATTTCTGAGAACTAAGGCACTACAGTGTCCCTTCAAAGCAGCTACAGATTATCATAGCAGACACTTCCCTCTGAGACCTGAAGGTCAAGATTGCCCTTGGAAAAAAATGCAACTGGTAACTGAAGTTACTCATCATCCAATGATGAGTAACTAATCACCACTGTTACCAAAACAGCCCTTCTGGGTGATCTACTGTCAGACTTGAGAGGAAGCTTCCAGTGCACAGTGCAGAATTAACAGAGTTCACCTTCCCACATATGGAAACTGCTCTACTGTAGAAAAATTCCTCAAAGCTGCCTTTTCAAGCTAGGGGACAGATTTTAACCAGAAGCTTCAACCTTCAGTATGTCTTATGGCTCAGAACAAGGCACTGCATGAAGACCTTTACATTATAACTTTGGAATAGGAGTTGCAGCCACTGCAATGCTCTCAATTGCACATTCATCAGTGCCACGGCGGATTCTGAAGTAGCCATCTTCTCCCCATGAGGTGCCCCAGCTGTTCTTCACAATCCAGAATTTCTCACCACTTTCTGGGTCTTTACCATAGCCCACCAGTAAGACAGCATGATTGGTCAATTCAAATGGATTTAAATCATCCTGCAGCCCAGTGTGATGGTAGATCCCCTCTTTGTAAAGCATGAAATCATTATAAACCTCAAAGGCAACAGCCATTGGGCCATGCATAACAAGCTCAAGTTTCATCAGGGCTTCATTGCAGCCTCCATAGAAACCACCAACATAGTGGTACTCAGAGGTGTAGTAGTGGTAGCAGCTGCGCTTGAAGAGGCACGGAGAGTCTTGGGCTGTGTAAGGGAAGCAGTCCTCTTCCACCACACCGAAGTCTTGGACATACTTTCCACCAATGAGATATGGAAAGCCACCATCACAACCTTAACAAAAGAAAGAAAGAAAAAAAAAGGTGATTTTTCCCTTGGAAGTTCTATTATTTGAGGCGGGAGACTCTCCCACTTGAATCTTCCAAAATTCTTTCAGATACGGTATTGAACACACTTCAGTGACCCAGATCATCCTAATACTCCAGTTAGCTACAGTCATCTTTCTGAAACACACAAGGCAAAATTCACATCTGTGGGAGCTATATTGGGAATACTAATATTTGGACCCTTTCTCATCCAATTGCTCCTGACAATCCCTGCCATGAAGAAAGAAGAGCTAGTTACATGCAGTACAAGGATCTGTCCTAACAAGGACACAGTCCTCTAGAAAGCTTTAGCCACTGCTTTTGCTCATCTCCCTCTCCCCCTGAACATGCCTTTGGGAGAATATTTCGTTCCACTCTTTCTAGGTAAGCATTGTAATCAGCTACATTTTGAGCCCTACTCCTTAGGTATTTGCCATCTCACAGGTAGATGTGAAATCCAGTCGCATCCTGAGCATAAGGGCAACTTCTCTTTGTTCAATCCTATTGTTGCAGTGAGGTGGCCTGACAACTCTCTTTTTGTTATTTTTTTCACTTCAAATAAAGTACTAAAGTATACTAAAGTATAGCCTATCAAATACTTTATGAAAAAAGTAACTTGTGTGTGATGGGGAAAGGATGGAAATCTTCAAACTAGCCTCCTTCTCCGGCATTACCACTACTTGAAAGGTGTCTTTACATACACCAGCATCCTTACCCTGAGAATACTGGCTGCAAGACACAACCTGCTGGGGACTGAAGACCGGTTTCTGAGTGTTGTTTGTGAGGATACGTATCCTTGCTTCCAGCATGGCCATGGAAGAAAATGCGTAACAGCTGCCACATGAGCCTGAGAAGGGGAAAAAAAGGAACCACAAGGAGCAGTCAGTAACATAAACAAGGCTAGTCACCTGCCAACAGGCACATCTATTCCTAAAGTCCTGATAAGAGTTAAAACCTACCAGTGATTAGAACTTGAACACCAATAGAGAAAAATCTTTACCTCTTCATTTAGCTTTTATGTATGCAATTCAAAACCCACTTCTAATAACTTCTCAGGGATCAGTGAGCTTATTCAGGAATAAGAGGCAAAGTACTGCTCCAGTGTTTTTCAGCAGTAGCTTTTAAGAGCTATCCAATTACCCTATTCCTTCAGAATGAACCTTCAGGGATGGCATTAGCAGCGCTGAGAATGCTTTATCTACCCTTTATGGAGCACATATGCTAAGGGGCAATGAACTATTTGAAGTAAATGCTGACAATATTGTTCTTATTTCAACCTACCAATGGATTTAGTCCTGTAATTTCCAGTTCAAAAAAATATTCCACCTCTACAGCTACCTCTGAAATAATTGACTTTTAAGAGAATAGTGGTATAAATTGCATGTTTGAAACAGTAGATTCACCCCTGCTCCCCTTGCTTCCCAAGGGCATGCAATTGTACACTGGCTTTTCAGGGGCACCTTAATTTCCCTTCTACTTCCTGACAGAGAGTTAAGTCTCCTTACTTTTCCATCAAAATTTAGTATTGCTTCTAGCTTAAGGCCTCTTCACTCTGTAGGACCTTCCTTCCACTCATTAAAAGCCTTTGGAAATGGAATGACAAGCCTCACAGGAAGAACAATTACTTGGATGTGGTCCCATTTCATCTGCTGATTGTCATCAAGGTGCAAGATTTCCTTTTGTTTCCTGACAGTGGGAAAATCAAATATTGCAGAGCTATGAAAAGGAGGGAGCCTTGAGGAACAAAACAAAATACTTTCTCTTGAACTGTGTAGGTGTATAAAAGCAGAGCTATTACAACAGCAAGACTTAGTGAAATTGCACCTTCACTCAGTAAGATGCATCTCTGAAGAGAAGGGACAAAATCAGCCTGAACAGGAACACTCTTTTCCCAGCAGGTCAAAGTGAAGCAGTGGAAGATGCCTCCCACTCACTGTACAGTCACAGCATCTGAGATGGGCCAAGCTGCAGAACACATTGTTGTATTATGTGTGCAAAAATGTGAAAAATCCAATTCATGCCACCATTTCAGTCTGAAGTCTGCTGAATCGGCTACTAAATTTCTTGCCTGTTACCACAATGGTATTTATAAAGTCCACAGAATGACCTCTTTTGTAGGTTTCTTTTTTTTTTAACGCCTGAAAGCTAAAATTCTAATTTGATGGAGCAGAATGCATGTTCCACAGACATTTAAAATACTCAGCATAGAACCTCAGATTATATAAAAAGTGTAGGAAGCTCTTTTGTTGGAAACAACAGATTACTTCTCATTTAGAGAAACCTTGATGCAGCACAACAGAGAAAGTGTAAGTCTGAATGCAGTGTTCAATTGTTTAGAAGATAAAAGAACCCTTGGGACATTCACAGTTCATACTAGGAGAAAGTACAGGACTCACACCTACATAGGACCCCATAATTTCCTGTTGCCATCTTCCAATACTTCCACATAACTGGAAATTCCACAAGCCTTCCTATGCTGCTTCTGCTACCAGGAGTACAGCTGGCAGAGTTTGTCAGAATAACTAAGCCATAAATGAGGGATTGGTGATTTAAGTTATCCCTTCCCCCCCATGCTAATGTCATATTTCTTTCACCCAAAAGCTGCCACCAGATAGCTACCAGTAGATGCAAGTTTATGGTGGCACAGGGAAGGGACACTCAGGAGCTCGCTCCTGGCCTCCATTATATAAACATGTAGTTCAGGCATCTCACCCCACAGTGCTATAAACACTCCCTACAGAATCAACACATACCAGCATGGTATCCTTTTAAGTTCTTACCAGTATTTTATCTTTACCATTGTCTGCAATTTTCATAGTGACTAATATCTCCTCTCGCAACTAGCCAGTTAAGTAACACCTGAATTTATCAGGGTGATAAGATTTGGAGGCAGTATACACACTTTCCATGGGTTTATTCATTAAAGCTACGTGATAATCTGCCAGCAAAATAAATCAGGGAAAAAATGAAATGTACATCAGTTCAGCCAGTGTGCAAAAAAGCATGGATAAGATTGTTTGGACAGAACCTGACAGCTGTGCTTATGCAGGGTACTGTGGTAATTGGCTTTCATTCCAGCAAACCAGTGCTGTCTGGACAAGCCAGTACCACCACCTATTTTGGTACAGTGTTGTTAACCAGGACTCCACCCAGTTTCCACAAGTTACTCACAGTAAAGGTGCAATCTGTCAGCTGCAAGACACCAGGCAAAACTTTCTGGTTAGCAGAAAATTCAAACTACATCAAAGGAGCTCTAGAACATTGAATTCAGAGGTTTTATTTATTCATTTTTACCTTGATTCCGAACAGGGCTGACATAATTGACACCATTCACATTTCTCCAGTCCCAGGATTCTGGCAAGCTTGAAACTTTCTTGAGTAACTCAGGTGTTAGAGGTGCAGACTTTGGTCTAAAGAGGGGAAAATGCTTTTGAGAAAGGTATCACACTCTAGAGGCAAGGCAACAATTACATAACACTCAGTTTTCATCTTTGGCTTCTACTAGTTTGACTTGCTTCACACTATGCAATTTAAAACAGTCTCCATCTAAACTGAGTGGGTGTCAACATGAAGAGATAAACTTGAGGATCCAAGACCTACTCAAATTGCTCCCTGAGGGAACTATATTATTAACTATCCACTGTTGAGGAATACATTCAGTGCAGCTAGTTCAGTTTGCAAGTTGCAGTGTGAGCTTCAAAGTGAGTTCTGGGTGGCAAAAATCCTTTTGTAACAAAGGGAGCAGGCACCTGTGGTGACAGGACCCAGATTTTCCCACAATTAAGGCTGGGAGTATAAAAGCCCAGGGGCTTGTTTGAGGTCCCTCCTCAGAGAGACACAGTTTGAACTATTTAATAGTTAATAGTTTTACTATTTAGTTATTGCACCAAAATTAAACTTTTTTCAAGATCTGGACATCTGAGACTCTGCTATGGGAAGGAACCCTGGTGCAACTGTGAGTGTGGGGTGTAGCTGTAAAGGGGCCTCAGTCCCAGCTCAGGTGGTGCAAGTGTGACTGTCAGAGCAGCTCCTGGCTGGTCCAACAGGGGAATTCCCTTAACATCCACAAGCTGCTGGGGTCAAGTACTTTTGCACCAATCTGAACTGCTGAGGTAACTCTCAGAGATTATAGCAACACAGTTCTGCAAGAGTTATTTTACTGCAATCACAAAGTTTGTAGAATATCTGATTGCAGAAACCATCTTGCCTGACAGCAACTATAATTTCACTTGAGGCACAGGCATGGCTTACACCGACAATTCACTAACCACAGTACCGCCTGCCCTGGAGACTTCTCTGGAGCAAGTTTTTACTGTGGCTTTTGAAGAAGTATTGAATGTTACCTGTCCTCATCTACCACCTGCAGCCAAGTGATGCTCATATCAGCAAGACAAGCTTCCTGCATTCAACTTTGACATAACCTGATGCTTGTCCTCAGGTGCCATTCACAAACACCAGACACTGGAGTCTGTTTTGAAAGCAGGAGAGGGCCAACCAAATACTGTCATGGTACTGCATGGGTGGAAGAGAGCTTCCAAATAGGTTACTGTATTTGAGATCATCCACAAGATGACTTCTATCTATACAATGAAACCATAATGTGCATGATATTTCCATGCAAATCAGAATTTTTATTCTATAGTATTCAACAAACACAACTGCTATAGTTTGGAAAAGTAAGTGCACTCCTACTCACAGAAATATCAAGCACTGAAAAAGCAAAACTATGAAGAAGGTAAGACAGCTATAAAGAAGGGAATCTTTAGATCAAAAAAAATCTAGTTCTCAAATTTTGTAGAGGATGATGTACCCATCCCCATTACCACTCTCAGCTAAGTAATCTGCAAGACTCTGAAGGCATTTTCAGGGCTACTTTCATGCTTCTTCACTGAGACACTCTACTCCTGCTAGAGGATTCTTGTTGCAGGTGTGGCAAATTATCAAAGTAACCAGGGAATTCCCTCAGAAATCTTTGATATTCATGTTTAGGAGCAAAGAGCAGTTCACAGCTTTTTAGCACCAATTATGAACCAGCAGAACCTCCTGAATTTGGCAAGCAGCTGATGAGCAGACAGGTCAGTGAGATGATAACTGAGACTGTTCCCACTTCTTCCCTGCACATACGAGTTCAGCAGCAAGTTATGGGCAAGACTAAAGGGTAGGTGACTCTATTTGTGCCAACTGCTTGAGAGAACAGTTGCTCAGAATAATTATTCAAATGAAAAATATGTTTGCACCCCATGAACATTGAAACTTGATTAAACATCTGAACTAAACACAGCTAAGGGCCAGGAAAAATACAAGCTGACTCTTGGCAGCAGTGAGGTTTGTTGCAGAACAAAGTGTCTTATTACCTTGAGGCTCTAGAATAGATACCCCCTGCTCTTTTAGTTAGTTCTTCCAGGGCAAAATTCTCATACTCCTTGTATCTTGTCGCTCTCCATGACTTCTGGTGAGCATTGATAGCATTTACAAAGTCAAAGTTGTGCACGTAACGTCTGTGGGAGAGTCTGCAAACAAAAGGAACCAAGTAAAAGAGTAAGAAAAGGACTGGGATTGAAATTAAAGTTGTTCTCTAAACTCAATATGTAACTCTGGAAGTGTCCTCTGGTAGGTACTGATAAAGAAACATTGAATTAATGGATCAAGGCAAGGTTTCTAAAACTTGAGACAGACTAGATACTAGACATGCCAGTTGATGACAGGGCTTCACCACAGACTGAAGGAGAAACTGTGAGGCAGCAGGCAAACCCTCCTCTGTTCTTGTGCATTCAGGTTTATTTCCAACATTATCACTGGCATTAACTTTGCCCTCAGTACTGGAATTGGTTGTTACCATTTTAGCTAAAACCTCGAGCACTGTTATGAAACTTTTTTTTCCAGTAAAAGGTCACTTATCTGTTGCTTACCTTCCCCTGGGCTTGTGGAGAGGTAGCTCATTGATGTGAACATCGGACGGAGATGAAGAAATCTTGTGTCCTGTGAAACAAGCCCAGTTGTGGCCAAGCACATCGTGCACCCATCCTGGTAGGGTCTCATTACAGTAGCTGGTTACATTCTGGCCTTCCTTTTTGTACTGTAATGTGAAGAAGTTATGCTTGTGTTGAGCAGATGTGTTTGTTAGCATAGCCATCACTCCCCACCTACTCACAGCCACCTCTAACTACCTGTGTTTCACAGGAAGTGGCCAAACACACTCCAGGGGTTAAGAAGATGAAAGAAACTGCAATTTACCAAATAGCTGCAAAAGACAATTGGGTTGTGACTTGCACTTTTAGCAACCAAGTATGCATTCATGTCAGTATCGACCAACCTGTGCTAATAATTTGGGTGCAACCGTTACTTTCTCAGCAAGATGCAAAAGACCTCATAGTACTCAACTTTCTCTTCAAGGCCCTGAGATTTCTTACACCAAATATGTGACCAGTCAAGCTAACTATGGACTGCCACAGAAGTTTGAGAAACCAAGACTCAAACACAATGAGGATGGCAAGTTTGTCATCCAGTAACCTCACAGGAAGACATGCTATTTTTATGTACTATTTATGCACTGTTATTGTTTCACAAGTCAAAACCAAAGATGAAACTTTCAGCCACTTTTTTAGGTTTGAGCTGTGATGGCAAAGCATCAAGAAACAATTTCACAGGAACTATCAAAATGAGACAGTAAGAAATGATGATCCCTTCAGAACAGTTCATTTACAGTTGGCAGCAGAGACTGCTACTAAAGCCTCAAGTCCTGAGTCCTAATACTTCCTTGTTCAGCCACACAAATCTTCATTTTACCATTGAAGAAGAGCAATAATTTAATATGTACAGCAAAATGTGTCTTCATACAACAGGTTCCACAAACACATTGACCAGCTACATAAATTTTCTGGATTAGCAATTCACTGACAACAGAATGTCTCACTGTGGAGGTGTGTGTGGCTCTTTACTCATTACTCATTTCTTAAGGTTAAAGTGTTTTGTAAGGTTGTAGTGTTTTGTGTTACACTACAAAGGCACCCGAAAACCCCATACAGCAAAGGCTTTAATTTTACTCTTCTAACCACAAAACCCCCCAAAAAACCACCAATACAGAATTCAAGTTTCCTAGTCCAAGAAATCTTCATTAAATCTCATCCTATTGGGGCTGCACATGTACTATCATAGAGGGATTCTGTACTATATTTCAACAAAATGTTTGCTCAGCCTCTTTACTGAAGGTGGTGGCTTACAGTGATGGAAATGCCCCAGGATGGAAAAGATTAATTAGAGACTGGGAGGTTTGTGACTCTGTGGAGGTTTTGTGAGAATTCTGAAGGAGAACTTACAGTGAAACAATTAGGTTTATCGATCAGCGGAATAAAATTAAAGGTTAATTCTCTGACTGGTTTGAAGTAATGGGAATTCACTTTGTCCCCAGTCTGGAGGATACTGAGGCAACATATCTATACCCAGCAAGTGTGTTTGCTGGCTGGAGCAGGGTGGGGGCACTAGAAGGCTGAGCTGTTGCCTTGCTCTAGTCTTCCTTTCTTACTGTGCAAGATTGTGCAATGTGGGAAATAACCACACTTGGCCAAATACCAAGGGCAAGGTCCAGAGATGACTTTTCAGAAATACCCTCTTCACAACAACAGCAGAACTAGAAATCCAGACACTTCCAGCAATAGGTAGTGACTTTGCATCTAATTTATTGTGAGATCCCTCTTCTGTCTCTACAGGACCGTAGAAATTAACACCTGGTTTTATTTTTGACTATCTAAATTTTAATTTTCCAGATTAAAACAGTACAGCCATTCTCAATAGGCATAGACTTTCAATCTGAAGATTATCAGAGGAACAGGCCTGCTTCCTGCAACAATCCTGCCTTGCATAGAGTTAATCTGAATTAAAACAAGTAACAGATTTGGGGCTTACCTTCATGGGAAAAAAAGGCAATTAGTTATCTGCTAACTAGTTAATTAAAACAACAGAAACAACAAAAAATGTGTTTTTCTCCTAGAATTTCCTCTCCCTTTCCAGAGATAAAGATGCTTTAAAGATGTAGAAAGAAAAGCAGAATAGCATTCACACCATCTGTGCAACTTATCTTTCAGAAAAGTGAAAGCAGTGAATTTCTTGTACTGTTCTTTCAGTTCAAATGTATCAACAAAATTAAAACAGAGGTGAAGGGACAGCCAGTAGCAATGCTTCAATATATAAAAGACATTAAAGCCATTTTCAGACAGTCTGTGTAGAAGCCTAAAATTAGGCAATTCAAGTCCTCTGTAGCTATCTTTTTGTAGAGTGCAAGACTAAACTACTACAGAAATGATTTTGAAAAGTGGGCACAGAGACTTTGAGACCTTAACACGTGAATGCCATTTGGATAAACGGAATTTCAACTCCAAAAAACAATGTATCTAGGAAATGAAAATATACCTACATAAGGTTACAATTTACTTTCACCCCCTCTGACTTAATCCAGAGCCACCAATGCAGACAAGTGGCAGACAAGGCTTTAAAAAAACCTCATCAGTGCCCTAACAATGATGTCCACCAGAAGGCACACCATAAAATCATTGCTAAAACAACTTTGCTAAGAAATGCAGCATTCCTTATTTCTACTAGTGAAGGATTGACAGATGAGATTTGACTGTACCAGTTTCAGAGGACCGACTAAGAGTACACATGCCCAACTAACAGCCAGTCACACGGCAGGGACACGGCACCATTGCACAAGCAACAGCTGCTTCAGGTGTGAATTACCATGTCAGGCTCAACAGAAGCTCCAGCACAATACCCAAAACATCCACAGAGCCCACCCCAGAACAGCATCCTCCATGGAGGATAACAGCCTTACAGCTGTGATCACCAGCAACTGCTGGACAACTGCTTGCATGCATTCCTCTGCAGGTTTCAAAGATGGTTTTCATTTTTGAGTTAAGACCACTGCAGCAATGTCATGTGATAATTTCATCAGCCAATGCTCACATCTGCAGCATTAACTCTATCCAGTGAACTGACCAATCTAGGATAACTCCTTTAGAAAGGCACACAAACTATATTCATAGTTCCAATCCTGAGCTTTGAAAACAGTAAAATTTAATTCTATTTCAAGTGCATATTTTTCTCAATCCTGACAACTCATGTGGTTTTGCCTAATGCCAAAATTTAGCCAAGCCACGGCAACATTAACCTTAAAAGACTTCACATAGCTAAATTTCAAAGCTTGCTGTTACATATCTGAAACCAGGTAAACTTTTGGGTGAAGTATACTTTATTAAAAGTCTCTGCTGTGTTGGTCATCATGACATAATCTAACTGCATGTTCAATTCTAGTCCTAATGACAACCACAATTGTTTAAAGCTTTTTAAAACCTTCAGTCTCACTAAGAGGAAAGCAAGAAAGGACGGAGACCTTATTAGTCTCAGCATTTTAACAGGAATTCAGCAGTGCCACACAGAGAGGTAGCTGTCCCATCCTCTTGGAAATCTATTGCTCTCAATTTAAGCAATGCCTGCACAATAAGCCAACCTGAGTTGCAGGAAGCAGGATGACCCTACACATTAACCCTGGTGGAATGACTTCTCTCTCAAATTTACAAGTGTGCTTATGCATTTTACTATATGAAACACGCATTGAATGAGAACAGAGCTGCAGTCCTGAAGATGCCCCACCATACAAAAATAGATGTAGATGATGTTACCAGAACAAACTACTGCATCTTGCTACCCAGTATAAAATGCAAGCAAATGATGGACTTTCTTTACTCTAGAATGTATTCTGGAATTCTGGGTTTTCTGCTTTCAGATTTACACTTCAGGAAAGCAGCAATTGCTTACTGCCAGTTAAGCAAGCCCAAACCAGACAGGTTAAAAGCTAACTTTCAATTGATTTGCAGGATAATTAAATAGCATTAGCAACTCTAGCACTTCTACTTTAGCAACATGAAATGAAATACATTCAGGTTTGACGGTTTTCTTCCATATCCTGAAAACTTAAACATTAACTGCTGTCACTTATCTAGGCCGTTTGTTTCAGAACAGCAGTCCTTGATTTTAACCAAATTTTAGAGCACTGGGGAAGAGAGAAAAAGATATGACAAAGACATCACTAAGTCAATTTGGAAAAGATTAGTAACTTGAGTGGTGAAATATTCTAAAATCTACCTCTCTTTTTTTTTTTTTTTTTTTTTTTTTTCCCTGAAATAGTTGTAACGTTTCAATATGAGAAACGCCAGACTTCTGGTATTTGCTAAAGAACATCTCAGGAGTCAGAAGCAGAACCACTTTGCTTAAGGGACAAACAGTGAGAAACTTATGAGACTGTCTTGTCTCAAAGTGGTAGTCTTAACAATAAATAAATAAATAAATACCTCAAAGATATCAAGTAATTGAAACAAGTTGGCCTCAACTTTCCTTTCAGCCTCACTCTAGCTTTGTATGTTATAGTGTTCCTATTTCTTTTGCCAACCCTTGGGGGTAAAAAAAATATCTCTAGAGCTTTATATATATTACATAACCCTTAAGAATCCTTGTATCATCCATCCATCCATCCAGAAACACATGATCAAGCTTCTGCCAAGAGTAAGTACACTAACTTCATATCCAAGTTCAGTACAGGGATGTTTCAAAAGCAAACACTAAACAAGTTATTTCGTGCTAGAAGCAGAATGCAAGAATGCAGTAAGATGCTACATTTAATTTGGGAAACTTTAATTCTATGTACAACAATAGTTAGAAAAAAACACTGTTTAGAGCATCTTTACTTCAGATACTGAAGTAAACTCAGGAAAAAATAGAACTGATAAGCTCACCCAATCCACTCCTCTGATGTATAAAGTCATTTCCCCACAGGCCTCAAGTGAAAGAACTGCTTGTAAAGGCAATGAGACCCTACAAAAGTTTCAGTGGCTGTCTGTTTAGTAAGCCACAGGAACAAAAAGCCATTAAAAGCTCATTGAAACACGCATAGCCAAACAGGCTGTGTCTGTATCTACACAGTACAGTAGCTCTGATAAAGCCACCACTTAGACAAGCCCACAGCATTCCTAACAGTAATTAACAGCTTAATTCTTTAACACTAAGAAAAAATACATTGGAGGTTCAATTAGCAGAAGTGGCACTTCTATGCCTGAAAGTCAGCAAGTACTGTATTGGCATAAATACTGCTGCTCATTGTACCTGGCAAATCCTTCCTCTGCTCAATCCCAAGACTTGCTGTATTTCTATTTCATATGTAATACAATATTCACTGGATTAAAAGTAAACAGATATGCACAGTTAAATATGTCACAAGGTCAAGCAGTTTCTAAGGAACCACTTCTTCTCTCCAAGTGCCCACTGACAGTTGTGAAATTCAGAGTTTTGCAGATAGACACATTGCATGTTCTTGCCCAATAACAGTAAGTAGCTGTCTGCAGCAAAAAAATGTATTTAGTAAGTATTGTGGTATTTCCTCATGATTCTCAGCAACAGAACTGCATCTTGGTAATCTGCTGTTCTTTTTACAGCAGCAAAATTATTAGAGAGGGTAACTGAACTGGAATAGAATCCTCTCTTTGTTGTTTAAGGAAAGAAGTCTTTAATTTAAATACATTTTGCAGATGAGTTCTCCATTACTGAGCAATGACCCAAACAAGCTTGCTATTTCTTAATACTGAAGCCAACTTCAAAACTAAGAATTATTCCATTAGCTTACAAAGGGCTGAGACACATTCATGATCATAAAATGCAAGCTATTGTGTATTGCTACTGCTCAGGTGTATATTTGACTTCCTTTGTTCTGAGCAGCAAGGTGAATCAGATGACTACCAGAAGCTCCTTTCAGCTTAAATTATTCTGTAACAGTTTTGGTATGTTGTTTTAAGAATACTTTTGCAAATCAATGCAATACATGAAAACAATGCAATACACGACATCAGTGCCTATGAGTCACTTGACTTAGTGCTCCTCTTCTGGGGGTGTATTTCACAAGGTGTGGACAGCAGCAGCCTTCAGTGACTCTCAGCGTTCTTCAAGTTGGCAACCAACAGATCCATCTATATCCAAGAGCAGGCCACACTGTTTCTATTATTAAATTCCTCACACTCAGGAATTTGATAACCAGCAACTCTTTTACTGCCTAGCATATGGGCTTGTAAAGCAACTCTGTATTTCAGTGTAAAACATCAGCCCAAATTCTGCTAGTTCAACTATATCCTCCTCAGATGGGTTCAACAATGACTGCTGAATTCTCCCTGCCAGAGACAACACCTCAAAACTGAGTTAATGGACAATACTACAGCATACAGTGCTCTGCTGTCCTCGCGGAGGCAGAAACTCCTGCCACTTTTGAGGCAGGTCCTCCCACTGCAGGTGAGCTCATAGAGGTGTCCCTGCCTGAGAAGTTTCAGGGTAATTCCTGCTCTGTTAGATTACCCTTCAGTGTCTGTGCAGTTTTTGCTGTATCACCTGCCAAACCTATGAGGACTGCACATCATGGCAATACAGCTTCACTATCTTATACAGATGAGAATGTCCATCAGGTGCTTCTCTCTCACACTTTGCTTCTGCTTAAGTACAAGACCCTGTCTGGTTTAAAAATTTGCATTCTTATTTTAAAAATTTCCAGTTATAAGAGTGCACTAGGTCTTGACAGTTCATTTTATTTATAGTGGCTCATATAATGCCATGTTTCGTATATTTGTTAAGAAAACAGTGTTGTTAATGCAGGGATGCTTTAGTGTAGCTGAGCAGTGCTAACGCAGCACCAAGGCCCCATCTACTCTTCAGACAGCTCTGACAGCAAATAGGCAGGGGGTGCATAAGAAATTGGGAGGGAACACAGCTGGGAAAGCAAATCCCAACTGACCAAAGAGATATTCCATGCTAAAAAATATCATAAGTAGAAATAAAAGCTGGTGAAAGAAGAAAAAGAGGGACATTCAGAATCATGGAATCTGCCTTCTTATGTAACACTTGTGCACGATGAAGCCCTGCTTTCCCAGAAATTGCTGAATACCTGCTTACTATGGTGGCAAGTTATCCTGGTGGCAAGTAATGAATGAATTCCTCATTTTGCTTTGCTTGCATACACACACAGCTTTTGCTTTACCTGTAAAGTATACCTTTATCTCAGCCCACGAGTTTTTGCACTTCTCTCCTTCCAATTCACTCTCCCAATGCACTGAGTAGTGCTTTGCTGTTTCCTGGAGTTAACCTACAACAGTGAGCATGTAAATAACTTCCCCGGTAGTTGTGCTAAACAGCCTATAAAGTCCTTTCCCTTACATGAGGCAAAATCAGCACAGATAGAAGTTGCAAGGAGGATGCAGTTAAAACCAGAACCTTCTATGTAATTTCTGTTCAGTAAGGATTCCAGTTCTCCTGAAAGAGTGGATCACTTGCTTTTGTTAACACCTCTAAACACTGACTTTAAAATAGTTGCTGTAAAACAAACCATTTACCATGGCTCCCAGAAAGATAATTTAGAGTGAAAATTATTTCTTCACCCTCCTTAGTATCTCCCAAAGTTCAGATTTTATGCCTGGACAAGGCCTGAATGTTTACTGCTGACTCATTCAAAGTCAGACACAAGATCATGCTTCCTGAAACAACCAAAACCACATTCACTGCTCCTGCCCAGGGCTGCACTCACCAGCTGAGAAACCCTGCTGCACAGAGCATCTGTCTTCCAGGTAGTAAAGACACCCTACAGCGACTACTTCAAAGCACCCTTCAGATTCATCATGTCACTCATCAGGACAGCAGCAGAGCACTCCTAACAAGAGTGTTTTCTCCTGTCTAACCCCTGCACCCGTTTTCAGCTTGACCTGAAGGCATTAACTGAAGAGAACAGAATTACTCCAAAGGAATAATGAGAGGCAGCAGAAAGGCACCTTAAAAATTAAAGTAGTATTCTGAAATAAAATTTATAAGTCACAGAAGTCCCCCATCAGGGAGGACAGATAGCTCTAAAGTTTCCATGCATTTGACAACATTTGTAAGGAAAGACAAAAGCACTGGTATTTGCTATTTGATTTGGGTCCACAGGGTCAAAAAAGAAAAAAAAAAAAAAAAAAAGAAATTCCAGGCTACCAGGAAAGTTAGTTTCATGAAGGTCTTCAATTGCTTTAAGCATGCCCAGAAGGGAAAGTAGCAGCACCTGGGTTTTTTTGAGCATCTGTATTTTTTTTATTTGGCTGGTGTGGAATACTTCATCTCTCTCTCTGCTCCCTACCCAACCACTGATAACTGTTTCCTTATGTTCAAAACAAGAAAAGAAGAAATCTGGTATTCCAGGCAAATCTCAGAGCCAAAGATAATCAAGTGTCCCAACTGATCCATTGTGGCATGCAGAGACTAATTGCCATTGTACATGAAGAGAAGCCTAACTACAGGACATTTTGGCAACAGCCAGTGGTGTAGAACACACCAGGTTAACTCACCTTAAAAAATGCAAACCATTTGTAGTCATTTATCACAATTTCAAAGCCTTGATTGTAAATCAAAGTGAAGAAACCATAGTTGCCCAGACTATCCTGAGCCACATCTAGCTTCTGAAGATTGACAACGACTTTTTTCTCCACAGGCCCTAAAAGACAAAAGGAAACGTTATGGCGTGATTACTGTATGGAAGAGACAAAAACAATACAAAAAAAAAAAGTATAAAGGATGTTGTAACATTTATTTTATTCCTGAAGATGCTAAAATACACTAGTTGAATACAGTCTTCTGCAAAAGGGCATCAAGACACTTCAGGACCTCCACTTGCCTGTCAGTGGGTCTACATGCTCATTTTTTCCACTGCGAGACAGTGTCTGTACATATTATTAGCAGCAGCACCAAAGAGCTGTGACTGGGAAACACCAGCTTATTCAAACACAACTTGCTGTAGAGCTACAAAGGTTTTGGATGCCGTATCACTCAGGCGCTGTGTCTGCAATGAGAACTCTTCCCCTACAGCGTCTGGAATGAGGCATCACCCATCCTACACTCCTTCACACCCGTGCTCCAACCCTAGCACACACCTCACCTCCACCGCTGGCACTGCCACTTGTCTCCTGATCAAAAGCAAATGACACAGATAAATGCAAAGCGTCTACTATTTTTAAAATGACACCGACATACAGTCATTAAACAGTAGCTCCCTACTACTATTATGCCCTTGAGGGAAGTGGTATTTCCATCCCTCTGGATGCTGTCGGGCTTCCAGGAGGTGCCCAGTGTCACCAGCACTGCCACCCTTTGCTGCTGGGGACAGCCACTGCCCGGGCGGGCAGCGCCTCGCAGGAAGAGGGGCAGTGAGCCACGGGGCCCGCGGGGAGGCCTAGTCAAGCCCTAACAGAACAAACAAGAGAAACAAAACCGCACGCTACGGTGGAACTGCACCAGCGCAGGAAGCCGCCTCCCCGCCGCCCCCGCCGGCTCCGGGCACGGGCGGCCGCTGCCCCCGCGCCGCTCCCGGGACCGCTCCGGCCCGCCCGCGGCCCGCAGCGAGGAGCGGGCCGGGCCCGCCGCGCCCTCACCCGCCTGCGAGCAGTTGCCGTGGCGGCCGCCGGCCCGCCAGACGCGGAGCTCCCAGGCGCCCAGCAGGTCTGCGAAGGAGCAGTTTGCCGGCGTGTCGCCCAGCACGGCCGCGGGCAGCGCCGCCAGCAGCGCCAGCGCCAGGACCCGCAGCGCCCAGCCCGCCATCGCACCGCGCCCGCCGCCGCTCCCAGCGCGCCCGGCCGCCGCCGCTCCCCGCCCCCGGGCACGGGCCCGCCCCGGCCGGGCCGCCTCCCCGCAGGGTGTCCTTCCCACAGCGCGTCCTCTTCTGTAGGGCGCGTACACCTCGCCGAAGGGCGTCCCCGCCCACAGAGGGCATCCTCTTCCCCAAAACCCATCTACCTCCCCAAAGGGAGCCTGCCCAGCCCCCTGCCCAAGCCCGAGCCTCGGCAGGTCGCCAACAGGGCTTGTTCCCGGTGTCTCTGCAGGCCTATGTCTTGCTGCTCTGGAGGAAGAGGCCCCTTGTTCGCCATGGGTTTAGCAGCACCAAGTGACTCAGGGTTTCCGCAGCATCTCAGCCAGGAAACCATGGGGCACGAACCCTGCTCGGGATGTATCCCCGAGACCCTGCGCCGCCTCTGAGCCCCTTGTGCACCTCAGCAGTTGACAAAAAAGCACAGAAAACCCCTCTCGAAAGTGGAAACTTGGGTGACCTGTAAAATCTTGCGTGTCCCAGAAGCAGAGTGTTTGCATGGGTCGGGTGCTGTCGGGGACAGAGATGTCTCCAGCGAACCGTGAGGCCGTGGGTGCATGGCTGGGTGTGCAGGAAGTGGCTCTTTCCTCTCTGTCTCTCCCAAAGCAAAATGTGCCTGCTTTCACATTCCCAAAGATACATGTGCAATCAAGAAGGTTAAAAGACTTGCTAATGAGTATATATACCCTCATTTAAAAAAGAGTTATGTCAAAAATAACCTCTTTCCGGGGAACAATAAATGCATATAGTATGAAAATGATGGCTATGAAAATGATGCACTAGCTTGTCTGTGGATATAAATGTGATAAACGCCAATCACTCGTTTTTTTTTAATTTATGAATATTTAATAAAGAATAAAAATTGGTTACAAAAATATTAATACAATAATAAAAGTTTAAAAAAAGTTTTCAGAGACAGGACAAATAATGAGACAACAAGAGCAAAGAAGGTAGCCCGGGCTTTTGTCCCCCCTCCCTCCCAGACAAAGGCTAGGAAGGAGAAGGGCCCCGAACAAAGAGAAGTCTTCTTTTTTAAGCCTTCAGTTTATGACTATTCATATCTTACGTAAAACGAGTAATTTTCAGCTGTTTCTTGTCACAAAAGTTTTCTGTTAATTAAAAGAACGCATGAGAGCATACGTCCTTGAGAAAGTTAGGTTCTGTGGATAAGAGGCCATAAATTCTTCTTCACTAGAAGGTTTAGAGGCCTCTGTAAGGTTTAGGGGCCTCTGTGAATGTTATCTCTGTGCTGAGGAATTTCTCTTCTTGAGCAAAAAAATATAACACACATACACAGCTTCTATTGTACTATAACTTACTGTTAATTACAAAACTACATTCACTATATTATTCTAATGTTAATATAGTATAACTTTTCTATCTATCAGATTACATATAGTAAATATCTGCGTAGAGCCACATATACAATATGCCTTTTTCACAATCCCTCCTCTTTCTTGTTATAATAAATTGGCTCGAGCGGATATTTACCGCTCTCTTGCATCCCTTCTATGTTTATTTTCTTCATAAATCAGTCTAGCTTTTTGGAGGGGGTCTTCTACTTTATTTTGTTTCCTTAATACTATAATCTTTTGCACCGTTTTTTTGTTGTATCCATCTTTTGATCTAAGGTTACTAATTGCATACCTTGAACTACACTAGTGATTAATCTAATAAAACAAGGGATCAAGCAAGGAAAGAATATTAAACTAGCTGTAGCACATAAGAGGAAAAAGCCTTGTTTCTTTCACCATTCTACTCCTAACACATTATCTCACCAGCTGGTACTTAGCATGGATTCCCACTTCTGAACTGGTACATGGGTGATTTTTCTGATATCATTGATTATATCTAGGATAGTATCTCCATTATCATCTATTTTTAAACAACAATCTGATGTATTGAATTTTCCACAAACGCCCCCTTCTTCAGCTAATAGGTAATCTAGTGCTAATCTGTTTTGATACACAGCGGCTCTGATTTGAGTTTGTTGCCTGGATGTTAATTCCATTGCCAGACCAGTTTTGTTTGTTATTATTTCTACGACTGTTTGAAGCCTTATGATACAATTTAACATATAAATGGGAGTTCGATATCTCCAACTCCCGTCTTGTGCCCAGGTGGCTGGCCCTTACGTTTCCAGTATGCGTGCAGGGGGCCACTCATCCTCTCCCCAATTTTTTTTATAATCTTCCAATTATATCTCTCTTGCTTCTTTTTAGATCTTTATAAACTAGTATCCCTAAGTGATCGCCTTCAGGTCCAGGCAAAAGAAAAAAATCCTGGTTGTATGACACCCAGAGTACAGCTCCCTTTCCACTTGTGGGGGGGAGTTTTGGGCTAAATCCTTTGCTTTACTCTCAGTAATGTGGGTGAAACACATCTATTTGTCCCCTTTTGCACATTCACTTCCCCTTAAATTTTCCGCAATCCAATACTTTTTCCTATTGTGTATGCAGTTTCCCAGTTTGGAGGGGTTATAACAGTGACTGTTGATATGAGTGTGAGAAATAAAGAAGGAGCCTCGGTGTCTTTTCCATATACAGTTTTTGGTAACACTTGTAGCATGGCCGGGTCGACATCCCAAAAGGGAAGAGCCAGAAAATGAGTGACAGAACCAGGAGAGGTCCAGTATGGCTTATACTCCCACCTCCCATGCCTATGGGGTTGCAGCCCACAGCAGGTGTATGTGATCTTCTCGGTGGCGATTATAGAGGCCAATCTGGTCTTGCCCTCTCCTCTATTGTCACTTTCTCTTAGCTAATTTCCAGGCAAATCGTTCTTGACACTCCTTAACCGTGGTCTCCCACTTTTCCTCAGCCACCTCTCGTTCAACAGGCACTAATAATTCCCATCTACACAACAAAGTTATTATTTTAGTTGTTTCAAATTCTGCTTGGATAGGGGGCTCAGGTGACACCCTACACTTCATGCAACGAGAGTGTTGTTTGGGTGAACTACAGTACCAATTTTTCCCACAGCTCAAACACATTTAAACCAACCAGCATGTCCAGTATTTGGGTGAATCAAACAGGGTATTTGGCTTGGCAATATATGAGGTTGTAATTCCCCCTCCTCTTTATATAAATCACAGGCTAAGGCAAAAACACAGGGGTTTTCTGTCCGAAACAATCTCGATCCTCCTGTCTGTGGTGGAAGTATTCCTCCCCATGGAGGGTACTGGAGGTGTCTTAAAGTTTTCTCAGGTGGTATTTGAAACCACTGATGCAAAACTCAGTCTAAGTTTTCAGTCAGGTGTGATCCTGCGTATGTTTCCTGGATCATGTGGATCTCCCCAGTTCATCACCTCTCATTCCCGTTTTAGGGTTAATTTCGTATCACCCGGTTCCGATGATATTGTCCACTCCTTAGGCTTTTCCACAGGTCCTTTGATTCTGCTGGCGTGGATCCACCCTCGTTCCCTGGTCCGGATCGCAGCCTCAGTGCCAGCAATACCTGAAAAGGACCTTCTCATTTTGGAGTTAGAGATATTAATCACAACAATTTTGATATGGTGCAATTTATAATTCCTTTGAATTGCATTTTGGCACACATAATCTATCTGTGTGTGCACCATATAGCTGACAGAAACGGCAGCATATTAAATTGATCATAGGTTTTAACAAAATCTTGGAATACAAGCTGTACAATGCTAAAATACTGTTATAAATATCACACCTAAGTTTTATAGGATAACTAAAAAAATGGTCCTGTCTTAGTCTGAAAGACAGGTATCTGCCACAGAAAAGCTGGAGCCACCCTTGTAATGAAGAATTCAAATTCTCTCCCTCTGAATTATTGTAATTTTGAAAATTAGGGGCCTCTCAGGCGAAGATCTGGGACTATAATAATAGTTCCTTTCTGGTGTGTATACACAGGTTAACAAACAACACCAACCCCAGCATTATTGACAAACAGAAGCAGAACTTAGGAACACTTCCCCAAGGACACCCTGGGGCTTCTGGGATTTCCCTCTTGGGGACAAAGATATTCATTCTCTTCTTAGACCCCAATGCTCAGAGGGGCCTAAGGTCAGGGGGGTCCTGGTACAGCTGCCTCACAGCTTCTGTTAGGGTTTTCTTACAAAGCCAGAGCTGCTGGGCCTGGGGTCCCCAAAGCTTGAATTAATTGTTGTAACACCTTTGATGTAAAGTGTGTTCCTCTGTCTGAATCTATTTTATTAACCATCTCACATCTTGGAATAATTTGTTTCAAAAGGGTTTTACTTACCACATTAGCAGTAGCCTTGGCAGTGGGAACTGCCTCCACTCAATGAGTTAAATGGTCTGTTATTACTAATATATATTTCCATCGTTGAACTTGAGGAAGTTCTGTAAAATCTACTTGGATACTTTGAAATGGTCTAAAGGCTAATTCCTTACCTTCCAGTGTAGTTCTCCTCATTATCTTTTTATTTTATCCTTTGACAAGTTATACATCTTTCAGTTATCTTCTCTGTTATCTTACAAATCCCAATGTATTCATAGTTTCTTAGGAAATAATCACACAAAGCTTGGGTACCTCAGTGAGTTTTCTGATGCATGTCTTCTAATATTTTTCTAGTAAGTACTTTATTAAGTAATTGCCTTCTATCAAGAAGTTTCTGTTTCTTTGATTCATCTGGTTTACCTCTTATCTCCTTCAATTTTTTTTCCTCTGTTTCACTAAATTCTGGAATTTTCAATTTTCCTTATTTGGAGTTAATATTAACATGAACCTTTTAGCTTCATTCTCTGCTGCACCTTAGCTTCCTGGTCTGCCAAATTATTTCATCTTTTGGAGCCACTCTTATTTCTAATTTCACTTGTAATTCTCATCTTAACAAATTACTCCTTGTTCCTGGGACTAACTAAACATCTCCTATCTAAATTCTGGTATCTTTCTATATCACCACATCCCTGATGACAGGCAAAAGTCTCTTCTTGCTCCTGCACTCCATCACATCTTTACTTACACCATGCCTCTCTGAAATATCTACCAAACAAATTCTTCTTGCTTTTGTACCTTCTACAAATTCTAACTCTTCCTCCTGTCTGCATCTTCTAAAATATAACATAGACTAAGCAAATAATCTAGTGAACACTAATACTTCTCTTTCTTCACTCCTCCTCCTTCAACTTTCACACACATTCATTCATCAACTGTAGAAGAGACACTTAGAAAGCACTAAACACTGACTTCACATGGCCAAGCTCTCTCTCACTAAGTGAAAAACGCTTGAAAAAAAAATGTTAGCACATCAAGCAGCAGTCATTTAAAAAAGCACAGCTTCAGACACTGTCTCCTTTCTTCCCAAAAAAAAAAACTTACAAGTCCTTCCTAAAACATCCCAGAACACATGCACGCTGTCTGAATTTTACAGGCTACCGATTTAAAAGAAATTGAAGGCTAGCGCATGAGAAACACTGAAAAAATCTTTAAAACTTCTATGACCCGAGTCTTTTAGTCATAAGGAAAAGGGCAGCTGCGGGCGCTGATAAGCGAGCTGGAGGAGGGGCGGGCAGGGAGCTGCGCGTCCCACGCGCGGCTCGGCGCCGCCGCCTCCACCGGGCAGCCCCTCTGCCATGGCACGGCTGTGCGGCCGCCCGTCTCTTTCTTCCTGAGAAGATCTGCATTGACTGCGGTTTCCAAGGGAACGGCTTCCCTAACAGGAAGTGGGAAGCTCTGGAGGACTGATCACTGAGTTTTTTTGGTCCTCCAAGGACGGGGCATGGGCGGGGTCTGCCACCGGAATTCCCGAAGGGGAAGCAATTTCCGGTCTCCTCCATGCGGCCGCGCTTTCCGCATGGCCCACGCTGGCGGGTCCAGCCGCCTCCGGCAGTCAACGCCCAGCACCACCGGAGCTGGAATCGCTATTGAGGCAGCTAGGGACCGGACCAACCCGCCACACGCCGACAGCGGAGGAACCGCCGCCGGGAAGGGGGGAAGGGGGGGGGGGGGAGCCCGCTGCCCCGCCGCCGCCGCCGCCGCCGCCGCGAACGGGAGGGGGGGGTGACGGGGAACCCGCCGCCGCCGCTGGGGGGGGGGAGGAGAAGGAACCAGCCGCCCTGCCGCCGCCGTGTCGCAAGCGGAGGGGGGGCTCGCCGCCGCTGGGGGGGGGAGGGGAGAGGGAAAAGCCCCCCCCCTCGCGCCGCAAGCGGAGGGGGATTCACCGCCGCTGCTGGGGGGAGGAGGGAGGGGAACCGGCCGCTCTGCCGCCACCGCCGCCGTGGGGGGGGGGGACCCTCCAGGGTCGGCTAAGCCACCACGCGGCCACCCCCCCGCGTGGCTCATGGCGACCGTACTCGCCGCTTCCAACAAAAGCAAGGCAGTGGCGGCAACGCTCAGCGCTGCCAAAACAAACTAGCAAACAAACAAAATACTGGGAATGAGGCTGAAAAAGCCTTTGCGGGAAAATAGCGAGAGGGACCGGGGTGGGGGCCGGGTACCGACTGAGCCGCCGCTGCGAACAGCGAGGGGGGGGGGGGAGGGGAGAAACCGGCTGGGCTGCCGCTGCGAACAGCGGACTCTTGCCTGGGATGGAAACTGGGGCAGAAACAAGCGACAAGCCAGAACCTGGGGCAAGCACTGGGACTGAGACAGGCACCAACACCGGAGCCGGCAGTGCAACTCCCAGGGGACGATCTTAGGGTGGTATCTCTGTCGATGATTTCTCCCCACTGGACTTCTATCCCTTTTCTTTCAAAATTTTCTCTATTCTACCCATCCCTGTCTCTGTTCACCTTCCCTTTTACCCCCACAAAAACTATTTTTCTTCTTTCTCCCACACTATTTCTTAATACAATTTATCTTCTCTGAGGAACTATAATAAAACTTAAAATTAAATAAAAATCTACACTTTCTATACTTTCATTCGTCCACATTCACTCCACTCTATTTTTCACTTAATCTCACACACTACAAAACAATCACAACTACAAGGTACCTTTTACTTTCCACACACTTTTACACTCTTTAACCTGGCCAGACAATGCCCTTCACAAAACCCTCAATCTGACAGTGTTGGGGGGTTCTCCCTTCCCAACCTCAGGTGCTCTTGGGTTTATTTCCTAGATTCTGCAGAATTTAACATAACCCTGGATGTCTCGGAATTGCTTCCTCCAATCCAGCTGGTTATCAAAACCCTCAATCTGACAGTGTTGGGGGGTTCTCCCTTCCCAACCTCAGGTGCTCTTGGGTTTATTTCCTAGATTCTGTAGAATTTAACATAACCCTGGATGTCTCGGAATTGCTTCCTCCAATCCAGCTGGTTATCAAAACCCTCAATCTGACAGTGTTGGGGGGTTCTCCCTTCCCAACCTCAGGTGCTCTTGGGTTTATTTCCTAGATTCTGCAGAATTTAACATAACCCTGGATGTCTCGGAATTGCTTCCTCCAATCCAGCTGGTTATCAAAACCCTCAATCTGACAGTGTTGGGGGGTTCTCCCTTCCCAACCTCAGGTGCTCTTGGGTTTATTTCCTAGATTCTGCAGAATTTAACATAACCCTGGATGTCTCGGAATTGCTTCCTCCAATCCAGCTGGTTATCAAAACCCTCAATCTGACAGTGTTGGGGGGTTCTCCCTTCCCAACCTCAGGTGCTCTTGGGTTTATTTCCTAGATTCTGCAGAATTTAACATAACCCTGGATGTCTCGGAATTGCTTCCTCCAATCCAGCTGGTTATCAAAACCCTCAATCTGACAGTGTTGGGGGGTTCTCCCTTCCCAACCTCAGGTGCTCTTGGGTTTATTTCCTAGATTCTGCAGAATTTAACATAACCCTGGATGTCTCGGAATTGCTTCCTCCAATCCAGCTGGTTATCAAAACCCTCAATCTGACAGTGTTGGGGGGTTCTCCCTTCCCAACCTCAGGTGCTCTTGGGTTTATTTTTTTTTTTTATTTTTTTTTTTTTTTTTTAGGGTCCCCTTTTTCACACACTTTACCTTTTTCCTGGGGGGTTTCTCTCACTCCTTTTTACCATTCACTTTCGTCCCGGTGCTGGCCGCCTCCCTCGCGGGACAACGGAACCGCAGCGTAGGGGACTCCGCTCTCGCTTGGAAGGTCTGGGTTTTACCCCAGCCCGCCTCTCAGTCACACACTTTCAGCCCCCGGTCCGCGCCAAACGCCGCCACCCCCAGTCCCAGCAATTCTTACCACTCCGTTGTTCTTGGGTCTTTATTCTTCGTGCACACTTTGATGTTAGGAGCTGGTTACCGCGGTTTTTAGGGAATTCTTTCCCTTCTCTTTGCCTTATTGTCTCCCTTTGTCCTTGGATCTTACCCCTTTCTGGGGTACTCTGCGAGGACCAGAGCCGGGGCCGCCTAATGCAGGCGGGACGCGTCTTCCTGGTCTCTAATCCTCCCACAGCACCCGCAGTGGGGTATTTTAAACCGACCTCTGCTACCAAATTGTGATAAACGCCAATCACTCGTTTTTTTTTAATTTATGAATATTTAATAAAGAATAAAAATTGGTTACAAAAATATTAATACAATAATAAAAGTTTAAAAAAAGTTTTCAGAGACAGGACAAATAATGAGACAACAAGAGCAAAGAAGGTAGCCCGGGCTTTTGTCCCCCCTCCCTCCCAGACAAAGGCTAGGAAGGAGAAGGGCCCCGAACAAAGAGAAGTCTTCTTTTTTAAGCCTTCAGTTTATGACTATTCATATCTTACGTAAAACGAGTAATTTTCAGCTGTTTCTTGTCACAAAAGTTTTCTGTTAATTAAAAGAACGCATGAGAGCATACGTCCTTGAGAAAGTTAGGTTCTGTGGATAAGAGGCCATAAATTCTTCTTCACTAGAAGGTTTAGAGGCCTCTGTAAGGTTTAGGGGCCTCTGTGAATGTTATCTCTGTGCTGAGGAATTTCTCTTCTTGAGCAAAAAAATATAACACACATACACAGCTTCTATTGTACTATAACTTACTGTTAATTACAAAACTACATTCACTATATTATTCTAATGTTAATATAGTATAACTTTTCTATCTATCAGATTACATATAGTAAATATCTGCGTAGAGCCACATATACAATATGCCTTTTTCACATAAATTTAAAATAAATGTTGTTAAACTGGTATAAATCTATGCGTAGATGCTCATCACAGATTTCAAAATTGTAGCTTTAAATAACTCACGGGCTAAACTAGGTTTAAATGGTAAGTGTCCCAATTTATTTTCGTATTGATTTAAATCAGGAGATTAGGAATTGCATCAGTAAATTTAAATATTTTGAGTAATACATTATTTTACCACCATCACTTTCTTTTTATGCCATGTTCTCAGCCTTTTGGGGAAGGATTAATTTGACATTTTGCTGCTGATTCTTGGAGCAACCAGCTAATAGATGCTCTTACTCATACAAACAGAGAGATAAAAACACTTGTTTAAGACAGTGTTTTGAGGATTCCCAAGCACTGACTTAATTGGAAAAGCAGAATTTCCTCTGTGTTCCAGACAAGAAAATAAACACTGTTTCCATTCACTAAGATTCTGTTGTCCAGTAGTGCTATGGTATTAAAAAAAATATACTTCTGGGTTGGTTTTTTGCAAGGTTAGCTGGACATGACATACAAGCTGGACATTTTGCTGGTTGTGCCATACAAGTGCATGCACCTTACTGTTCCTGATCAAGCCACTCTAAACAGATGTGGCTACATCATCCTGTGTCCTTTCTTACTGATTGCTTTTTTTCCTTCTGGCTCCACATTTTCAGAGATCAACCCAAAAGTTCCCAATGACCCTAGGAAAAAAAAGCCTCTGTTACTGTTTTTCAGGTTTTATGTGCAGGAGCAGAAAAGATCTGTGGTGTCTCTGTCTCATCCCCATGACACTGGTTGGATGATCCCACCTCTGCATTCTGCAGTGCTTTGAGTATCAATTTTCAGTTTCAATTTGTAGGCACTGGAGGCTACAATTGCACAAAACCATATGGGTTTCTCTGTAATTGCCTTAGAAGAACAACAGGTTATATAAAATAGAGGTGTCTTCTACTTAATGAGGTTGTACCATGGTCATTGTGACCAAGCAGAGTAGGGTCCCTCTGACCTGTTGAATTCCCTCCAGTTCTACTCCTCGGCTGTAACTTATTTCATCTGTGTAAGATAAAGGCACTCCCTGTGCCTTCTCACCAATAGTAATTCTAAGCTAATTACTTCCATGGAAAAAGAAAAGCCTTGTTGTCTCAAAAGCACTGATGTACCTGGATGTGTCAGTGAAATACAACCTTAAATTAGTATCACTCTCTGTGTGAAACACATCAGATGGGACATCTATGTTTGGTGACAGACTTGTTCTTTGTTTGTCAGGCTGTTACTGCTTTCTCAAAGCCAAAATTTTATCACTTATATGACCTCCCTAAACCTGTCCTTTATCAGTGTTTTACAAAGCTCCTGAGACTTAGGAGAGTCAGACAAGGGGTGACCAAGTCATGATGGTTTATTGTCCCCAAGGGGAGTGGTTGGTCTGCTAACCTCCTGATAGCTATGGTATGCACTGGTCTTTTTTGTAAGGTAATTGAAGTCACTGTCACAGGGTGGGAGGAACCCCTCAAAAATAAACAGTGAAAATTTTCCCTCCAAAATGTGAATAGTTTTTTCTGGGTTAGAGAGTTGAATCAGCTCAGCAAAGGGTCCAGGGCCCCTTGTTCACGGCAACCAGCAGGAACTGCATGGGGAAAAAAGGAAGATTTTCCTTCAGTGTCAACATGTGTGAGGATGGGCTCACCACACGTTGAATGCTTGTAAACAGAATTTGGGCAAATAATGACAAAGAAACCTTGTATTTTTAGAGGCTATCCTGGCCACTTTGACTTACCACTGTCTGTACAAACGGAACTGGTGTGTGACTGTATAGTGAAGTGCTGTGGGAAATGCACTGGCTGAAGAGAATCCTGGGAACAAAAATTCCAGGGATGGTTGTTATTCAGTCACATCTATTCCCCAGTCTGAGAGCTAACCATGACCTGGGTGGTAATCAACCATCCACTTTACAGGGGAAAAAATCAAAGATTTCATGTCTGGAGTGGTTCACAGAAAGCTGATTTTAAGGTGAACAAAATTAAAGAAAAAGATCCTTGCACATAAGAACTACCCACATATTTCAGTGGTACCTATCTAACAAAACATGATAGCTGCTTAAAAACCCCACTGCGCTTTTGTCATCATCCCTACCTCTGCTGCAATTGTTAGCACAGTATAATGGGAGTAATTTTTTTAAATTCAGAGCCTAAGCATAACTGAGGACGGCCTTTTCTTGTTTTGGAAAGGTGCAAGAATATGAGCATTTTCATCATCCTAGGTAGGCTCTGAAATTAACTCCTTACTGAGACAGTAGGTGCTGTTCTGCAGGTGGCTTTGCAAGAGCAACATCCGACTTACGTGCCTTTAGAAAGTGAAGAGCTATACTCAGAGACTTATTTTTCAGAGCATTAATTCATACATGATCATTATCTCACTATAAAATGTGAGCATTTTGTTTTACTGCAGAGTATTTTTGCCAGCTTACCACTATACACTTCTATGCATGATTGGGTACATTCTGTTTACTTTGTAGTGAAACTGTGTCTGGCTGTTTCTAGAAGGTGGGTAGATAGTATGTATTAATTTGTAACAACTACAAACTTAGGGTTTTTTTAAGGGAAGACACTTGTTCTACAGAACAATTCAAGAAGTTTCTAGCAATTATGAGAGTTAATTTTGTGGACAGAGTGAGTGTGATGTGTATGTACAGCTTGATGTACAGCACTTCTAGGGGATCAAAATTAACAACTGAGGTTTGCAGCTGTCTGGAAAAGTGTTTATTTTTTTTTCAGAAAGTTGGTTATGAAGGTTTTTCTGGGAATTCAAATTAATTTAATTTAAACTATTTAATTTGACGCAAGAATTAGTAATAAAACAAACAAAAGGAGTGTTGATTAATTCTATTCACTTTTTCTTTTTAGAAACAGCCACATATTTCCTTATATTCTTTTGGGTTTTTTAATGATTTTCTTCACTGGCTCTAGTGGGGAAAAAGTTGCTTTCTAAAGTTGCTGCCACTGTCCAAAGCCTAAATATAAATAATCATAGCAATAATAAATTGCACTGGGGTGGGATTTTGGCACAGGCTGAGCCTATGGTTTAATGATCTGGTCAGTTCTCTGACTGACAGTATCATTCCTCTGAGGCACTGTAATACACCTGTCTGCAGTACAGCATAGTGAGATGCACCAGGAAAATGATACAGCTTAGTAGAAAATCCACAAAACAAAAGGGAAAGAAAGAAGAATAGGAGAACTTAAGTGCAGATCAATTCACCAAGTGGGGCTTTAGCACATCCCCAGACTGGTTGTGTTGGTCCACCTGGAAGATCATCCTGCTGAAGCATAGAGCTGGGAATAGCTGAATTAAGGGAAAAGAGACTCTGTTCGCTGTAGTTGCTGTGGAGACATCCAAATTGTAGAAAGATGTCAGCAGAGTCTGTTTTTTTTTTTTCCCACAGCACCCTGCAAAGTTGGAAATCATCGTGGAATCTGATTCCATAAGTCAAATATAAATATCACCTTTCAGTTAGTTTGCCTGGCTTTTGTCCACTGATGACATTTTTTCTGCCAACTTTTTCTGAAAGATGATATACAGAATACTTGTCTGCATAGCGTGTGTGTGAATGTGTTTGTGTGCTTTGTTCCTGGAAAAACATGTTATAATTTAAATGGTGTTATTTTCTCCTGCTTAAAAACTTAGGAAATTTATTGAAAGCTTCCTGGAAACTATTATTTTAGTTATTGTAATGACTGTTAACATAACAGCATTAATTCCATGGTGGTTAAGACACTATTAAAATATCTAGATAGTGTTCCAATTGGGGTAGAATAACAGGAACTGTCACTGTAATTAAAATCCACATGAAAATCTTATCTTCAAAACTGCCAGGAACTTAATAAGTTTAAATATAAAGAAACTTGACTTTAAAAATCTTCTTTCCTTCAAGTATTTAAATGTGTAGACTATTACAGCATCAAGGAATCAAGAAGGTGTCAGCTGGAAGGTTTTGGAGTAGTCACTTGCAGAAAGATGTGGGTGAGCTGCTGAGAGTTCACAAACATTGCCCTATAGCACATCATGCCTGTACTGAAAGATATAAGTTGGTATGGAATAGATGGTGGCCTCTTGGAGAGTCCTCTGGCCCTGTGGTTCACTGAAAGAAGATGAAGAAGATCAAAAAAATTTAAGTGACCTTCTCAGAGTTGCCTTCTTTGAAAGAAATACCATTTTTCAGAAATATTTCATCTCATCTCATAAACAAACAGCTTTTTCTGTCTGAGTGCTTGGTACATACGAGCATTTTAATCTTCAAAGGGTAAAGGATTTTACAAGCCTGAAATAATTCAATATCTAGACATCCAATAACATCCAATAGCAAAACACTATTATTTCTACTGTTAGGAACAGGAAAGGAAAGAAGGAAAAAAAAAAAAAAAAAAAAAAAAAAAAAAAAAAAAAAAAAAAGGAGAGAGAGAGAAGAGAGAAGTTAAATCAATTTTGTGTCCTGGAAGTTGATTTTACAATGTGTAGATCAGATGGGAAATTGGATGGCCATGAAAAGTAGAAATTCTGATAGCAATATAGCTGCATCATGTTGAAATAAAATAAGTAAATCCATTATATTTAGGCTTTCCAGTTGCCTTTCAAATAGGCAAACAATTGAAATGGTAACTAATTTCCCTTTCCTGGTGTGTGTTTGCAGTTTGATGTTCAGTTTAGCTGGTATAATTGCAGGCTGTCAATGCAAAAAAACCTGTCCTGATCTGCCTGTTCCTGCCTCTTCCATCAGACTCAGCAGGTGCTTTTGTGGCATCAAAGCCAGAGATTGAGCAGTCATAGGCAAGCGAGGTGATCAGACAAAAAAAAACCCCTAGCATGATTTCACCAAAAAAAAAAAAAAAAAAAAAAAAAAAAAAAAAGGTATTTTTTCCATTGCATCAGATCTGAACCACTCACTGAACCCATGTGTGATAATCCCTGGGCATGATGGAAGGCAGGAGCAGGAGGGGAACAGTAACATCTCCTTCTCTACAGTGACAGCAGTGAACTGCCCTCCATAACAGGACTAATGAATTCATAATCTAACCCATTTCTCTCAGTATTCTGTCAGGTTTTCCTATTCTGAGATGCAAGTCAGCAGTTTGCTAAAATCACTTCTTTGCACACAGTTTTGCCTATTCCAGGTGAAAAGATCATCATCACTTGAGGTGAGGTTTATGTCCCAGCTCTTGAGGGCTGCTCTTCATTGCAAAACCAACTCAGTTTTGAGCCGTGGAGTTTGAGTGCTGCCTCAGTCACGGCCATGCACAGTGTGGTTGTAGCACCCAGCAGGCTGTCTCAGTGCTTGCTCTGCCCAGCTGAGCACCTGCAGCAGTCTGTGACAAGGACATGTGCAGTGCAGCAAGGTGGGGGCACTGTGTGTACTTGGCAGGTAACAAGGTATTTCCAGTGCACCACAGGTTCTTACTGCCCTGTAGGAGCTATGGAACTGAAAACAGGAAAAAGGTATTTCCCTATCAATTGCTAAAGTGAGACGAAACAAGGCAAGCTCCCACTCAAAACCTCCCTATTCTCTGTTTATTTCCATGTATTGCTGCCTGTAGGCCATGAGAAACTTTCCAGGCTGGATCAGATATGCTCCTATTTGAGGAAGGGTGAAACCCAAAAGATATTTGTAATCAGAAATGCTTAGCAGCCATCCTCTCTATTATTGCTATCTATAACGCAGCTGAAGTCCTGCCTAGTTTTGAAATAGCCTGCAGGGAGTGAATACACGTGTGACTGCCTGGTGTGACTTTATGTTGTGACTTCAAAGTTAAATGCCAGTTAAACTATGTGTATACCACAGAACCCGGTACATATGACAAGAATTTAGTATTGCTTTTCCACACCGAGTTTTGAAAACAAACACTGAATGCTTTTTTTCTTTTATTTATTCCCTTGTTACTCCAAGATGCCTGAGAATTATACAACCGATGCATTTTAAAGTGTGTCAAGAGCTTGTCAGTTTGTAGCACTTTTTTCTGAAATGCTGACAACCCAAAACCTTCCAATTTTTGATCAGTCCTGAAGTCTGGCAGGAAAGATATATAGTGTCTTCTCCCAGAAAACTTTCTGTCATTGTCTTCCTGTTTATCACTAACTTCATTTTCTAATTGTTTTTCACTCCTTTGATATCATGCCACAAAAAACCCCACTCTTCCTTGGACTCTCTTTCACCTTGTTTTACATATGAAATTAAAAAGCTTCTTATCTGAGACTGTTCCTTAGCTCTTTTGAGACACAGATGCAATCAGACTTCAATCCAAATTGCAGGTTTTGCAAGTGCACTTTGCTTGTCTCCATTTACAGGGGATAGAGGAGACTGTTATCAGCTCTGCCATTCACTCCTGGCATCCAGGCAATTACGAAATGCGGGACACACCATTGCTGGCTGTTCCTGCACTGGAGGAGGTGACACCAGATAAGGGCACGTGTAACCTGAAGCCAAATGACTGCTGGCAGAGCAGCAGATGGGCACATACTGGCCAGGTCAAAATTCAGTTTGGAAATCAGAAGGCGGTTCCTAACCTAAAAGCTGTTGGGTTATCCTAAAGAAGGGGGGAAAACTTGGAGTGCCCTGTTTCAGGAGGATTACAGGGAATCTGTTTGCCACAGCCTGAGCTCAGTGACCCAGAGACACATCTCCAGGCTTTCGATTCTGCAAGTATATAAAAGATATGAAGAGCAAATAGCCTAATTTAGGCTCCTGATTTGAATTACCCCTTGAAAGAGCCTCTTTCTTTCTGTTCCCACTGTTTCCCAAACTGGGAATCTAAAGAATCACGCTAACTTGTGTCACTGGGTTTAAAATTGCCTATTTTCTAAATGCTGCTAAACTAAGAAAATAAGAGTAGGCTGTCCATTTCTGTTATTCAATAGCTGATTATTTTCCTTTAAAGAGACCAAATTTTCTCTTCAGGGAAAATCTTAACTGAGTTAGTGTTGGTTTTAATGGAATAAATTGAGTGTCAGAATGTGCTGCTTCTGGTTTTAATCTGAAAAGCCACTCAGTTAGTTGTCTTGAGTCTATCTCATCTTTAAACATGAGATTTTCTAGCTTCAAATACACTTGCAGGAAGCCATTCAGTGAATATTGATTCATTTTTCTTACAAAAAAAGGAAATGGTCCCATATTACCTAAATGTATTTTCTAATATATCAACAAAAATATTATGTCTGACATAGTTAAAAGTAATTTCCACTTATTTTGAGATGCCAATCATCTTAATACATGCCAGTACTCTGAATTTGTGCCACAGAAGTCTTTGGAACATCAGCACACACACAAGATTTTTTGACAATCACAATACACACAGTTTTGAACAATAGCCATATGAGTAGGGGTGCTTTAACTTTTATAAAGGCAAAGTTACATGGATATATTGATTTGTAACAGTCTAAATTAGCACATCTGCATTGTATGTCTTGAGATAACAGGAGGCAAAGGTGATTTGTTCTGAAGTCAAAAACAAAAAATACAGCACATAAGCATGAGAAACCTGCCTGTTAAAACCAACATGGTTGATTAGTCAGGGCAGGAGAAGGCAGGGATGGGGCAGATGAGGCTCCACATCTCCAAATTTGAGCCTATTTTCCAAATCATGTCAGGTGTGAGCCAGTTCAGGAGGTGGAAGTTGGTACCATGTCAAAAATGGGGGAAGCGCTGCGGACCCTCACTTATCCATAGCAGAGGTGTGTTAACACTACAAAGCAGATGTACCACCCCCACTGAGATAGACCTCTGCCTTTTTTTCAGTCACTCTTTTAGAAAAAAAGGCCAAAATTATGGATTTTATATATAATTCTATTTTCCCCCAGCAGCTGGAGTTATGTCACGGCATCATTTTGAGCCTTAGAAATTATAAAACTGCCATCTCTGGGTTTTTTTTCCCCTCTTCTGCCTTCTGCATTTCATTTTCTTTTTTGTTTGTTTGTTTGGTTTGAGGATTTTTCTTCATCTTGCTGTTCTAGTTTTCCACTTCTGATTTCTACTTTGATTCTCCTTATATTGCTCCCTCTTGCAAGCAATTTTTGCTTTATTGGAAGCAATATCAGACCTATTACAGAGCTGCAGGGCTTGCATTAACTTTAGGATTGCTTCACACCACTTTGGCTAAGAAACTGAGGGATAGTTTCCTACTACATCTTTGTTTGTACTCCCCCTTTTTTACCTCTGGTTATTATCTTTGTCAGAAAAATCCGAAAACACCTGAGGTTTATGACCAAAGAGGAGACAGAAGAGTTCTGCAACTTTATTTAAATGAATAAAGTGGGGCACATACCCGTGGGGTTTTCTCACTCTCAGTTTCAGGGGGTGCAGTCTCCTTTTATTCCAAACTCCCAGCCACATTTTGCTCTCTTCCTTTCCCCACTGCTGAGGTACAGGGAAGGTACACCCTTCCCGAACTGCCTACCACATATTCCCCCCTTGAACCCACTGTTTTACCCCAAAGCTGAAAAGTTCAGGCTTGTGCAGACCTACTTGGTTTTTCAGGAGCCAAACTGTCTGGGCTCTGCAACAAACCTGATGCCCAGAGTTACGAGAGACATTAAGAACCATTTCAAAGGTGTTAACACCCATCCCCTCACACGTCAAATTATTTATAAAGACATTAGCTTTCCTGTCATTTTGTCTAGCATATGAAAAATCAGAGGGATGCAGAGCACAAAGGTTAGGAGTTGTCACTTTATTTTGTTTTTTTACAGGACCTCCCCCAACTGAGTCTAACAACTCGTAGGTACTGTTGCACTATAAATAACACGTTATTTAATGCCCTGTTTAAATTGGATAAAATATAAGTTTGAAAATTCCAAAACAGGAAAAGAAGGTTTCTATAAGAGTGAAAATCCATAATTTTTCCAGCTTTTAGCCCTGCAGACCTGATTGTTTTCATAGTGATAATGTTCTTGTGTTGTTCCACTCAGCAGAGATGCCTTCAGAGGGCATCCCATACTGGAAACTCCCAGTGGCCTCTGCAGACGAGTGCAGTGATGATCTCATAGAGAATCACATTTATTTACACTTGCCCTGTTTTCCAAAACAGCTGTGTTGAGATAAGGCCTGAAGCATTGTGCCACACCCTGGTACATCTTTGCATCTGACTTCCATTTTACATGAGTATAAAGAAATTCATGAAGCTGCAATCTGGAGCAGGATCTGGCCCATTTGTTGAAGAGACAGTATAAATCCATCTTTTCACTCTGCCTCACAGTACACGAATACTTGCATGAGAAGTTAAAAATGCAAAATACTTTAACACAATCCTGAAATAACTTCCCATCATAGAAACCTCTGAAAGGCACTGGCAGGGACATTTTTCTGGCTTGCATCAAATATCACTTGATTCATCGTTACCCTAACTGATGATGATTTCAGTAAGTTGATTCCAAGGCCATGACTGATTTTAGTACATGAGTATGGTGGTTCCCTTTCTGAACACTGACACTGTTTTTCGAAGCATAGGGATTTTTGTTCTGATGAAACCAAGTCTTGCTTAAATGATGCAGACCTCATTTCTGGTTTTACAATGTGTGCATAAAAATGCCCCTCTGATCTCCTGGTCACCAAAGCAGTAAGAAATCAGACATTCTTTCCATGTAGTGCACAACTTTGCTGAATATCTCTGCTCACAGAACACGAAAATAACTTTCTTTTTGTGTGCTGAAGGCCTCTTGAAAGGGTGCTTTCAGGTTTTAACGTTCTTTGGAGTAATTTGGAATTAATATAACACTTCTCTGTTCAAGACAGAAAACCTCTTGTCTCCTCGGATCTGCACAGTAGTCTTTAGCACTTCCTCAAGGCAGTATCAGCATCTCTCTGAGGAGGTGCCAGCAAAGCAGAGCTTCCATAATAGCACCAATACTCATTTTGCCAGAGCTCTGGGCCTTGCAGCCTGAGGAGTCACCGTCTTGAACTCCTGCTCAACAGCAGCCTCAAGCCAGCCCATGGGACATGCATGGAGGAGACAGGGGCTGGCCCAGGCACAGGGCTTGCAATCACCCTGCTCAGCTCTGCAGCAGCTGAAGGATGCCCTTTTGCCTCTGCTCCCGTGATCTTACTGCTGTTATCTAATCTTGCTTTTAAACCAGGTGTCTGCCACGTATCAGCACAGCACAAATACAGGAATGGGGCAACCTTTTCTAGACAAGGTAGAAAAGTTGAATGTCCCCAGAAGATGATCAGGCTACCTGATGGTCCTATTCAAGGCAGTGGCTAGTTCACACCCAAACAGTGTAATGTCTCACTTAAAATTAACATAATGCCTGCTAGGGTGTATTTCAGAAATGGCTATTTGAAGCTTTTTTTGGGTTTTAGTCACTAGGTTTTGCACTGCTTTCATGCCATAATTTTTGTATAACATAATTTAAAAGAACAGTCAAGCTGTACTCAGGAATTATGTGTATACACGGAAGCAGTTGATTGCTAAACATGTTTATATTCACCACCTCAGAGTAATACTTGCATTCTCTTTTGCAAAAGGACGCACCTGTGCCACTTGCAGTTATGGCCTGAAGTTCTTGCTGTGTGTGGGAGGAGTGAGTCTCCATAGCAAGGAAACAAGGAGAGAGGTTGTGTTGTCTCCTGCTGACTTCTGCTGAAGTCACTGCTTCTAAGGGTTGTGACCACTTGGACTAAGTTGGCTTCTCCTTGTTCTCTCTTCCTTCCCAAATATATCAGACAAAATAAATCTTAGCAGAGATTTCTCTGCTTTCTGCTTGGACACTATGGTCTCCTCCACATTCTTCAGGTAAAGATGAAAATCTGACAATAGGTTCCTGCAGGAGCAGGAGACTATGTCCATGCACAGGGAAGCTTGTCCTTCTGAGCCACAGCATGGACAGGGAGGTTGCAAATTTTGATAAACAGCACTCTTGGACTTCTCTTCCACTTCATTGGAAAAGATGTCCATAATACGTAGAATCATGGAATGATTCAAGGTGGGAAGGGCTTTGGGCATCTCCACTCCCAACAACCTGGCCAAAGCAAATTATCTCTGATTGAGGTCAGGTTACTTAGGGCTTTATGAATTTGGTTTTGAAAAACCTGCAAGGACAGGGTGTTCAGAAACTGTGGGCCCCTGTGCCACTGCCTGACTGTCCTAGTGGTGGAAAAACCTGTTCCTAACATCCAGTCTGAATACTGTCTGTCATTCTCCCACCATGCCCCCATGACCTTGGCTCTGTTTTCATGAGTACACCACAGGAAAAGCTTTGCCCATCATCTTCCTGCAGTGCTGTCAGGGGCAATGAAGCCATTCTGCTTAGCCCCCTGCAAAGGCATGGGGCATGTGATTCCTGCCTGGTTTGGAACTGTGATCTCTTTACCCCATATCCATGGGACAGTGACAGATTGAATGCAGAAAGAGACTATAGGAAGGCTTGTGAATTTTAAGCAGTCCTGAAATGGCCTGAGGATACAGAAAAGCAATCAGGTCTCTTTCCCTGTTGTCATCCTGTGGACAGAAGAGTGTTTTCTCCTGTGCTGGGAATGGAAACATTCCATTCCCAGCACAGACAAGTTCAAACACTTGAACTCCCCGCACTGCTCTCCAGCAAGGTGTCCAGCTGGCCTCTGAAGCACAGCTCTCTGGAGGTTTTCTGGTGTGTCCTGTCAGCCTAGTGGGGTTACCGTGTGTATGGTGCCTTGCTTTTTGGTTAGTCTGAGGCCTTGGGGTGGAGGGGACATTGTAAGTTGCATACTGCAAGGACTTTTCCCTGAGACAGGGAGTACAGGTTTGTGCAGATGAGAATGGAAGGGTTAAACCTCTGTGTGATACAGTCGTAAAGCAAAGAAAGAAACCCCAGCTGGGAGGTTTGTATTGAGATTAGCAGTGCTGATGCAGCAGTTTTGCAAACCCTTACCTTGTGTGGTATTTCAGCTACAAGGTTGTCCTCTCCCATTCACAGGAGAGACAAAGTGCAGCTTCGGGACCTCCAAAGACCCTTTTGTAGCAGAAGGCAGTGAATCTGGCTGTGTACTTCATTTTTACAAAACTAAATGATACTTCTGTCCAATGAAATGCTACATAAAGGGATCTTAACACTTCTTTGCTTCACTAAGGCAAAAAGGATCAGCCTCCTCTTTCTGTGTGAAGTTCATTGCTCTCATGCTCATTCTTGCTTTGCTACTTGTTTCTCTGCCTCTGGAGTTTGTCTGCCTGTCTCTCTTAGATTCTCTTCTCTTCCAGGAAATCACCTTCTTGCCCATGGAAGAACTGCTGAACACAGATTGCAAAGAGCCTTCGCTGCTGACTGTGCAGTGAGAGCAAGTCCTACTGCAAACAGGAGGTTAGCACAGGCACCCAAAAATGTGGTTTGTGCATGTATGTGATGTATTAGAGTATTTAAGCAGTCAGGATTACTTTTATAATTATGATTGCTCCTTACCTAGTTGGAAGTATTTGTCAATCATGGGCATTAAAAACTCAAGTCCATGAAATCCAGCATGTGCCTTCATTTTAGGAAGATCATATGGAAATTTTTTAACCAATTGAACACATATTTACTGAGCAAGATCTTGTCTAGAAAAACATGCAAATTGCAAACTAAGGGCTTTCTCATGATTGATTTTGCAATATATTTATTTTTGTTCTCCAGGATGGCATTCATTTCAGTGTTTCCACTACACTTATTTTGCAATCACTGGCTTTGGGACAAGTTTTGTTTTTAAAGAAGCATGAAAAAAATGAAATCAGAAGACATGTACTTGTGTTATTAACATTAGATCAACTTCTTCTTTATCAGTCAATGTATAACTTTGCTGGCTATTAGCTTACAGTTGAGGCTTTGAGGTGGTGATTAGGTTGCATCCTCTGCCTAAGCTGCCCATGCAGAGAGCTCACTACATCTGTCCAGAACAGGGTCACTGGAGTCCAGGTCACACTGATTTCATGATGCACAAAATGAGAAGAAAAATGGGAAATTCCATGAGGGCAGAACAAGAGAGACCAGTATTTTGTTTTTAGACATAGCCTTCACAGAAGTTTGAAGACTGATTATTAATATCTTGTCAGAATCCGGATGCTGCAGGCAAACAAACGTGCCCAGATAGCTCATTACCTAAAGAGACATTTGGAACAAATACACACTCCCAGCACACACACAGCACAGGCTTGCTCGACCACAGCCTGGCATATGAGCTCAGGCTGAGGCTGGAGGGGCAGGGCTGGGTTACCCAGGGCAGAAGGTTTGACACAAGCATCAGGGAAAGTGGCTGCAGTGCTCAGATAATCCAACTGCATATTAAAGCTTGCAGCTCATCAGCCTTCAGGAATGGCTTAAGGCTTTCAGACAGATGTGAACCCAAGCATGTTTCCATGGATTTAATGTTCAGTATGATGGCCCTTCTCAAGAAGAAAGTGCATATGAGAGATTTGTTTCCCTTAAGCAGTCAGTAAAAACACTATGCATTTTTTCTCCCTATAATACTGCATAGCACTAAAATGCTGAAGTGGTACTGAATGATACTTGATATCTGAATTCCTGAGTTTTCCAGGCACATAGCAGCAGCCCTTGAGAAGCACACTGATATTTATGTGAGCAGAGAATTGCCCATGGCTGTGTCTGAAGAGATGCTCTCCTTACCTGACCTGGGCTGAACTCTCCTGTTGCTCCCTCTGTTGCAAGCAAAGCCTGGCACAAGTAACAAAAAACCAGAGTGCAGTGTGAAGCTCTGCTCCAGAGTCCTGGGCAAAACAGAGTGCTTGGGGTTTAAAATACCATTCCCTGATCATGGAGAGAGCTGCTGCTGAAAAAGTAACAATTCATCCAGTGGCACTCACTTCTTTTATGTTGTTGGCTTGTCAGAAGCAGCTGTAGTTACCTAGCAGCCAGACTGGACAAAGTCTATTAGGTTAATGTGGAGTTGACATTTGCAGTGTGTGGGGGGAAGCATAGGGGCTTGGAATCACTCATTAACATGGAGTAAAAAAATCTTACTATGAGGAATAAGCTTGATTTTTTTTCCTTTCTCTTTTTTTGCATGCAGAACAAAAAACCCCAACCTAATTCTGAAACAGTCTTAAAAACTTCTGAATTGATTTCATGCAATCTTGAGAAAATGTTTTCAAACTGAATTTTGGCAGGGTGTTTGATAGACTGTGAACTTAGAAATTAAGCGCTCAAAGAAGATTTTAGGCTATTTACATTAGAAAAGCTGAACTCTTTTCAGTGGCACATGAAAGCACATAATTATCTTCTTCCCTAAATTGTTATTTTTCTTTCTAGTGATTCCATTTTTTCTGTTATGAAGGTTAACAGTGCATGATTCTTTTGGTAGGATTTTTTAAAATTTATTTTATAGTTAAAACTAGTGCTTGTGTGGTAAAGCTCCCTTGGCTTGGATGATTCCATGCTTTTTACTTTCACCAGTACAGAGAATATGAAACATCAGTCCAGTGAGATTTCAAATTCCTGTTGCAGAAGCAAAAGGCAGCGTGGGTATTGGTGCAAACAATTAAGTGTGAAGTTTCTTGTTGCTGCCCTGCTGATTAAGTGCCATCTCAGAGGGGTGTGTGGTTTTATGGTTCATGTGCCTTGCTGAGAAGGTCTCAGTGCCTGATTTGTTACAGGATCTTTTTCCCTTGGAGCTGAAACCAGATCACAGTTATGGGCTGTGCTGACTTCTAGGGTACCAAGAACAAGATCCCAGGGTACACCTGTGAAAGATTGTTTTCAGTTAAAATATGTTTTGTAGAAACACAAAGTGGCCTGGTTTGGAAGGGAGCTTCAAGATCACCTAGTTCCAATCTCCCTGCCATGGAGAGAGAACAGTTTCACTGAGCCAGATTTCTCAGAGTTCAATATAACCTGGCCTTGAACATTGCCAGAAATGGGGTGTCCACAACCTCTCTGGACAACCTGTACCAAGGCCTCACCACCCTCGCAGTAATGATTTTTTTTCCTAATATCTAATCTAAACCTACTCTCTTTCAGTTTGAATTCATTCCCCCTTGTCCTGTCACTACATGCTCTTGTAAAAAGTTCTTCACCATCTCTTCTGTGCAATGTCTTTAAGTACTGGAAGGCAGCAATTAGGTCACCCTTAAACCTTCTCTTTCCCAGGCTGAACAGCTCTAATTCTATCAGCTTTTCCTTGTGGGAAAGGTTCTCCATCCTTCTAATTTCTTGATGACCCTTCTCTTGGCTTGCTTCAACAGGATGATGTCCTGCCTGTGCTGGGGACATCACTGGTTTTATTTCAAAACATCAAAATGAACACAGGTTTTTCTAAAGAATGAGCTGTCAGCCAAGACTCTAATGATGAAATTATTTAAGATAAAATATGCAGTGATGTAACAGAGAGAAAATTTTTGAAAAACTATTTGGAGTAACATCTTGGGGGATTTCATTGACCTTTGGAGTGTGCATTTACAATAATGAGAGCTACACACACACCTGCCATGCGTTTAGCAGAGCACAGCTTCCATGACAATTTCATGTATAGTGAAGTCATCCTAATTTGGATGGGTGGAGGAAGTGGGAGAAGGATGGCTGTCTAAGCCACAAATTCATCATGTGACCTTGTACAACTCATATACATCATACATATACATCAAGTTCACCACTGGTGGAGCTAGCAAGTGCTTTAACATTTTGATTCATCAGGGGAGAAACTAAAAATGTTCTTATGGGTGGTCCAAAACTCAAAAAAATGATAGGGGAATGTGATCTCTGCTTGTTACTTGGGACCCGAATCTTCCACAAGGATTTACCAAAGCATGGTGACACAGCTAGAGCTGAAGCCATTACCTCTGCCTGGAAGAGACAATGCCAAGCATTCAATGTGAGAGCTGACTGGCCAAGCTGCAGGCATGCATGGCATCCCCACTAACCAGCTCTGCTCAGTACTGTTCATGGATGTTCCTGACCCGTTGCCTTTTGTTTTTCAAGCAGCATTTGGCTGTCTTCTGACAGTAATAGCATAAAAGATAAAGAAATTTATTCATGCACCAGTGCTTCAGGTGTATACACAAGCTTAGCTGCAAATAAAGTGTTTCTTGGAACCTAATGACTGCCTTCATGCATACTGGTGATCGTTGCTCTGTGATAATAAAAACCAGAAAAAGAAACAAGGGGTACACTTGAAATAAAAGAAAATAAAGAGCAAAGGTTTGTTGCAGTAGCTTTGCAAAATGGGGGTTTAGTAGTGAACAAGGAAAATAGGAAGGGCGACTGAAACCAGAGAGCAAATGTAATAAATATGGTAGCGTTCCTCATTCAGATAATTTTGTAGATGTTGTCGAAACAAAAAAAAGTGATTCATGCATCCTACAAACCTTGCATTTATGATTAGTAGAACAAATTACATGAAATATTGCTGCTCAGTTTAAATGACTTCAAAATAGGCAAGGACAAGCTAACTAGCAATGAGGTTTCAGAGAAGATCTTTGAGCTGAGGCATTCAAACCACAGCTTAATGCCTTGTGACTGACTTTAGGAGGATGATTAACTCTTGATTCATGGTTCTGGGGACAGCAGCCAGCAACCACTTCCTCTGGAACAGTGCTGATGTGCAGTGCACTGCTTAAAGCAGAAAGTGCTTATTACAGGTTTTTACAGAAATGTTGCAAGTGCTTTCTACTGCCCCTTGCACTGGTCTTGCTCATACACTCAGATGGAACAGCTTCTTTCTTATGCTTATTACAAGACCCAAAACTTGTGTAGCACTGCTGGCAGATGGTTGCTTGCCTGCTCTAGGGAATTTGCTGCCTTTAATGTTGATGAACAACCATTTGCTAAAGGGAAGAAGATGATATCTGTACTTTTTTTCTGGTTTTTTTTTTCCTTCCAGTACATTACTAACAATATGATTGATGCCAGGTCATAGGAAGCTATGTTTGTGTGCTTAAATAAGCTAAGTTTGTTGAATAAAGCACCATAAGAAGGTTAAAAATTCACTGTAGTACAGAACAAATAAAAGAATGTGCAAAAAATGAAGGAATAACCAACCTGCAGGAACCAAGAGCCATGACCCAAGAAGAAAGAATAGGAGAACACTGTAAATCAAACTATAAAACCAAAGAACAACTTTCCTTAACCTCTATGTATGTTGGCTCAATAAAGTACTCATTGATAGGCTGTCATTGTCCCTTTTTCATATAAGCTCCTTTCTCTTAGAGCATGCACAGTAAAATCAGTGTCCGCTGCATCTTTGTATTTAAACAGGGATGAGAGAATGAAAAGCCAATTACTGTAGATTTAAGTTGTTATGTAAAACAGAAGGTGATTTTTTTTTTATTGTGGAAATACATGAAAATGAGCACTGGGCATGCTGAAGGTGTGCCAACTTTGTGGATTCATCACCTAGCACCCATCTCTGCACAGATATTAAATGAGTTCAAGTATCTCAACCCTGTGTGTGGGATGGCTTCGTGTACAGTGGTGAAAGAACCCGTACTTGGGAATACAGGTTTGTAAAGTACATTCCTATCTTTTGTCAGTGGAGAAGAAACCATCAGATAGAAACTCAGGTCCTAGAATTCAGAGCTCTTTTTTGACTGGTGTCAACATGTGTTCACCTTGAGTCCATAAATGAAACTGTACTGCTAAATCATTCACCTGTTACTAACTCATCTTCACACTGTTTGGATTTGGCTTTCTCTGTTGCAGATATTTCATGGGGACATCTGGTTGGAATGGCACAAAAGAAACCCAGAGGGAGAGAGTCAGTCAGCAGTGCATACTATATAAATCCAGTGCTTCAGCTTGCTTTTTCTCACTCCTTGTTTATCTTCAGAGATTTACTCTTAAGAGTTCAAAGATGGGTGGGGTGGATGCAGGGTTCATTATCCTGTGGGGCTGTGTCTTTCTTTTTCTAAGATGTTTTTAAAGTATTCCATCAAGAGCTTTTTGCTTATCAGTGAACTATACAAATGGTGCTAATAATTACAGGATGTTTCCCCCCACCAGAGGTATTCCAAGACCTATTCCAAGGGAATTTCTAGGCCATGTCTTCCTAATGTCCTTAGTAGAGTACTAGTTAGTTAAGATAAGGAAGTAGGAGGCCAAAGGCTCTTTAGCAGCCTGTGTGGCTGATGCAGAGTTGTTATAGCAATCGTGTTGCCAAACCATGAAAAGCATAGGTAATCCCTGAAGATCTGATTTCTTGGTTATTGAACCTACTACCACTGGTTGAGGCAGAAAGAACATTTCATTCAGTTATACTTCTAAATCAAACTGAAAGCTCATTTGGAGGATTTTAATATTTTTTAAAAATAATTTAGTCTGGGGAAGACATGCAGTTCATGATATCAGTGATGCAGTGGAAAGAAACCACTGAGAACATACTGATATAAATTTTGTCTATCAATATTTTAAGACAAAATAAAGTTGATAGTTTCCTTACTTTGAAGCCTGGGGCTGTGCTGATTATCTGATAACAGGAGTCTCAGAGCTGTCTTCACATGACCTGCAACCACAATTCAGAGGGAGGAGGAACAGAGAAGTGACACACAGTGAAACAAGAGAAGTCCTAATCAGTGGTTTTAAGGTCAAATTTTAAGTGATCTTATTGTTCACTCATGTTTCTTTTTTTACCAGTTTCCATCACATGTTTTTGTCAGTTCTAAATCTTGCTCCTAAAAAGGACAAAGTGCAAATAAAATCTAATCTTCTGATGTCAGACAGCTTCATGACTTTGCATCAGAATCTATCTCATTTCTAAAGATTAGTTTGCCTTTGTGGGAAATTATCAAGATAACAGCATCACAGATACTAAATTTGGGTACAAAGGTAGAAATGTAACATGTGGGGTTGTTTGGGGGAACAGGGAGCTAGAAAAAGGGAGATGAAGATGGACTGGAAAAGAACAAGCTTGGGAAAATGGGGTGAAGAGGGAGCAAAAGGAGTTTGCTTTGTATAAGCAAGTGGCTGGTTAACACCTTTGGCCAAAACCTTTGCCGCATCTTGCAGTTTACCCCATCTTGTTCAAATCTGTTTCAATTTTCTGTGTGAGCTCACTTTCAGTTCTGTGTATGAGATGTTGGAAAGCACAAGGGATCTTGTCCAGTTCTAAAGGAAGTGAAGATATGAGCCTAAGTGAAAGTAAGATGTGAGACAGATAAGACCTATAAACTGCTGTCAGAGGGCAGCTTCTGGATCATGTAGAATTTATATTGCAACAGGGCAGAGGGAGCCAGGGATCATGGATCATTCACCTTGTTTTCTGGAACTGAGTAGGCACTGACTCCATTTGAAGTCCCTAAGAAATAGTTTACTATACCCCCAGTCAACTAAAGATCCAATTTGTAATTATACCTGTTCTTCAAAGTCCAACTGCTTCTGACAAGATCTGTTTTGTCAGGAAGGTCAGCAGTTTCCCATGCTTCATCCAATTCCAGTCCAACAAATAACTTTTGCAAGTCACTGGGATCTAGGAAGTTGACTGATCTACAAAGTAGATGAGCTTTCAGGACAATAAGAGAACCACTGGATGCAGAACAAAGTATTTTAAAGAAGAAAGGATCTCAGTTTGAGACAAAATGCTTTTTTAGACAAATTCAATAATGTATCTCATTATACACTGTTCATTTAATTTATTTTCCTTTTTTTCTCTGGAATATTCAGTTTTAAAACTGGCCTTGAGAGAGCTAAAGAAAAGCACAGACAAAAACATGAAAGACCACAGATAAACCCTACAAAGACATAGTACTTCTATCCTAAGTCAGTTTCTTTCCAGGACAGTGTCTTACTCTTTCTTAAAGAAAAGAAGCCTATTGCTAAAGCAAATGACTTCAATAGACTTAAATATGAAATATTTTTTCCTCGACAAATTAATATCATCAAACGTCTTAAATACACCAGATTCAAATGTGCAGAAACAAACAATCCATTGAAGAGACTATTGTATACAGAAGTGCTTGTTTATCACCACTCTTTCCTGAAAGGTAATACCTTACTAACTTCTGATTTAGAGCTTTTAGTGTTATTCCAGCATCACCTTCGTGGTGAGAGAACTAATTTTCCACTACACTCTGCATGCAGTGAGGTCGTACATTTCACAGGCTCCCTGTGCCCTTGCACTCTTTGGAGAAAGATCAGGACCTGTGGGTTATTACTGGCTTGGGAAGTTTATTTCTCAGTCTTGAGGAGGTGACCCACCATGACTGAACTCTTTATTGGGTCCAACTTTTGACATAAAATACATTCAGTCGCAGCATATTTTGTTACCAGCACACAGGCCAGATTTACTTCACTGTAAAATTGATTTCAGAGGCTTGACATAAACCTTGTAAAGATGCACCTAATTCACATCAGTGATTACAGAGCAGTCTGGGACACAGGTGTTCAAAATGTTCCAACTCTCTGTCGGAAATTTTTGTGGAAGCTTACAGCTATCATGTCTTTCAGCAAAACAAACATCAACAGCAATCACTTCCATCCAACAGAATTTAGAAAAGCAAGGTAATCTCACATGTGTCGAGTCCACGGACCACATGAATACTGACATGTTCCAGTGGGAGGAAGAAACACAAGACACTCATTTTCTGACACTTCATGTTTCAGCTGCAGACAAATATTTTTAGATTTTCCATTCAGATCATGCTTCTATATACACTCAGTTTACAAGGAAAACACAGAATTGGGATGAAGGGAAGCCAGGTAATCTTGAGGGGTAGGTATCTTGTCAAGAGATCAGGAAATGTGCATAAATATGAAAACCAATGACAATTTGTCATTTTTTATTGGGTCTATGACAGCTCAAGGAAATAAATCTCACTCTTTTTCATATGTTCTTAAATTGCTTGATGACCTATGCAGTTTTTAAGAGTCATGGCACACAGCAGAATGCTTCAGAAGCTGTAAACCACAAAGGCATATTTGAAGAATGTGGGTGGGAATTTAGCTTTGGAACAGGGTTTTCTAAGGTAAGTGTTTTTACTTAAGCTCATCTCCTTTACACACTTCATTATGGCAGATCTGATGCTCAGTGCTTACTTACAGTTCTCAGCAACCTCAATGTGAGAACAAAAAGACCACCTGCTTGTTAGTTATAAGTTCATGCTCATTATGAGCTTAATTTTTAATGTGTCTATGTTACCAGTCATCTGGGAGGACTAACCCAGCTCTATTTAATGTGTTGGAATGACTGTCTTATACCACAGATATGTAAAAGTAGTGAGTCTCATGTATGGTGTGCAGGTCTGCTGGAATTATAGCCACTTCAATAACACCCTGAAAAATTTACAATATACTGTGGAAAACATGTGGACATGACAGATGGAGAGAATGCAATGTGCCAATTAGATCAATGTATAACCTGTATTTCATCTAAGTCAGACACAAAATGTTTCATATGTAGAAGTCACCTTTGGCAAAATGCTTGCCTTGCTTGTGATAATTTCCACAGAATTGAGAGTAACACTTCATTAGACTTCTAAAGTTCATGGCAAAATATTGAGTGCTCTGCTGTATTTTTTAGCTTTAGTAACCAGACTTGCAATAATCACTCAGCAAAGGCATCTGCTTGTGATCAACATTTTTCTATCACATTCTGATTTCCTAATTATTGGATTCAAGAAGTAGAAGAAGCAATATGTTTATATTGTTTTCCCTGAGGGCTATTTATAATCCCTTGATGGTTATGTCAAACTCCCATTGCTTTTGTGGTAGCCATTTCCTATCCAAGGGTGTCATTTAACCCAGGGAATTTATCAGCTACAAAATAGACATAAACATCTCAGAAGAGGCATTAAAACTAAATTTTAGCTTATCCCATTGTCATTATGCTTGATGAGCTATTTTCAGGTCTGTCACGAAAGGAAATGTCATAAAAACAAAAGGCTCCAGATGTTTGGAACTCGTAAAATGACTTCAAAAAACCAAAACAGTCTAGGCATTATGGAACAAAATTCTGTGGTACCTAATTCAACAAAATTATCAGTGAACCCAAAAAGTTCTTGTGGATTTTTTCCCCAGATAATTTATTTAGAAGAATACTGACTTCTTTCTTTGTCCAAGAACTGCCTATAGCGCAGACTCTTGAACAGGCAATGACAAAACACAGATCCTCCCTTCCACTGCACCTGGCTGCAGTTGCTGAAAGCTCTGAGCAAAGACAGCTGCAAAAACTAAAGCCAAACTTCTGATCTTGCAGGTAACAAAAAGCAGAGAGTGATTTGGGTGTAATGCTGAGATCTAGTAAACACAAAGAGAATTTCTCTTTCTCTAAGAGATCCAGTCTTGTTGTCTTCCTAGAGGCATAAGATCCAAAGTGCATCAGAGCCAGAATAGATCAAAACATCTTATGTGGTTAAAAGACAGTGAGAACAATTGTGTTAGTGCTGCAGACATCCATGATAGACAGAGAACAAAGGTACAGGTAGGAAAGTATAGACAGTTCATAACCAAGAATCCCAAAAAACTTTTTTTTCATCTGACTTTTTATGACCAAGAGCAACATATTATGGAGAAGATTAAAAAAAAAACCAAAAAACAAGGGAAAAGGAAAGGAAAACCTGGATAAACAATTCAGTTTAAAGAACACTTTACTATATCTAAGACTTCAGGGAAAACTAAGACTACAAGTGATTACAACTAAGACTATACAAGTGATGACTATACAAGTCATTAATGAATAGTTAAATAGTTTTGAAGAACCACACAAGCCAAATTATTCTTGCTTGGCTGCTCAGAGTGTGCAACAGCATTTAGAAGTGCAGTTAAAAACAGTCAAACTAATTCCTCTTAGAACTTCTGAGTTGTGTCTTTTAAGGTGTTTTTTACCTATGGTTTAAGTGAGGACAAAAGAGAGGTTGAATTTTTTTTCTGCTCTACAAACTTCAAATCATAGAACAGTTGAGATGGAAAGGCATGTTTGGAGACTGCCTAGTGCCCCTGTTCAAAGTAGAGTCAGCTAAGGCTGGTTTCCCAACATCTTGCCTAGATAGGTTTTGAAAATTTTAAAGAATGGACACTCCACAACCTCTGTGTGCAACCTGTGCCACTGTTTGACACACTCACTATGAAAGGGTTTTGTCTTCCTTTCAAGTGATATTTCCTGTATTTCAGTTTGTGGCCTCTGTCTTGCGCTATCACTCAGTGTTATTAGGAAGGGTTTGTCTCTTTCTTTTTCCTCCATCCCTGGTTCTTCTATACATTGTCAGGATTCCCCATGAGATTTCTCCTTTTTGGGTTGATTAGTCACAGCTCTCACGGACTCAGATGTCAGATTTCCAAAGGCCTCAGACATCTTCATGGTTATTTCCTGAACTCACTCCAGTTTGTCCATATCTGTTGTACTGGGAAACCCAGAAGTGAACACAGAAGTGCAGATATGTCTTACCAGTGCTGAGCAGGGGGAAGGGGTCACCTCCCTCAATCTGCTGGCCACACTCTGTGTCATTCAGCCCGGAAAGCTGTTGATCTCCTTTGCTGTGAGCGTTGGTTACTGGCTTATATTCAGTTTGGTGTTCATGAGGACTCCCTGGTCCCTCTCTGCACAGCTGCTGTCCAGCTGCCAGCTAGCACCACCTTGCTGTGGTGCTTGGGGCTATTTCTCACCAGGAGCAGAAGCTGACATTTTCTTTTCTGGACTTCATGAGGTTCTTCTCAGCCAAATCCTCCAGTCTGTAAGGTCCCTTTGAAAGTCAGCACAATCCTCTGGTGCGTCAAGCCCTATTCCCACATTATGTTGCCTGCAGACTTGCTGAGAGTGCATCCTGTCCCATCACCCAGTCCTAAATAAAGCTGTTAGGGAGTGCTGGCTTGAGTAGAGACCTCTGGGGTACACCACTGGAGTCTGTTCTTCAGCTGGACTTTGTACTGCTCATCACAACCATCCAAGTCCAGCATTCAGCCAATTTTCAATCCACCTCACTGTTTACTTGTGCAGTCTTGGCTTCATTAGCTTGTCTGTGAGTTTCTAATGGAAGACACAGTTGGAATACTTGCTGAATTCAAGGTAAAATATCCACTGCTCTCTCCTTTTAAGAGTACTCTTCACCATTGAAGCAGTCAATTCAGTCACCTGAGTTATTTCATCTCCCTCTGCAAAATACTGAGTCTTCTAATCGACAATTAAATGGTTTGGGAATTGCAGTCAGATTTACATGTTATCAGTTCCATTCCCATTGGTGCTACTGTCGGATTTTGAGAAAGGCTATGTTTGCCTCCCAGTGAAAACTGACAGTAAAAGTAATTCTCTTCACCTGATTTTAAATGTCTAAAAATGCATCTTTAGTTCAAGTCATATATTTTATATCTCACGTGGAAAAATGGAGAATGAGAATCTCTGGACAGCAACTTTTCCTGTCCTGATATAAATTTCTAAGGTGAGAAGATGAATTTCTTCTTGGAAATAGTTGTCTCTTTACACTGCTGATCTATAGAGTCTAAATGAAATCACACCTATAGTCTTTATAAAGATAAGTGAAATTATCCTCTCCCTTACATAGAAAAATCTTTAATCATGCCTATATCTTTAATGTTCTACTGATGTAGACACCATGCTGTACCCATAGCTGGGGCAAACAGGGAGAAAGGGAGAAAGTGTCAGTCCTGGAGACTTAATCCCTGCCACTGGCATGGAGTTCTGATCCTATAGAGGAAAGGTTTTCCTTTAGGACAGACAATATGGAGAATAAACCCTCCACTTATATTTGTCCAACCCTGTGCAGTGCATGGGAACAAAGGAACAGCAGCAAATGTCTCCCTGCAGTGCTGACTAACAGCATCTGCAGCAGGGATACTGCCAATAAAAGTGTAAGTGGCACCCTGGTGATGCAGCTTTGTTGACAGAGAGACATCAGACTGCCTTCATCAACAGAGATGCTGTCTATACTTTTGGATTCTTATCTGCCTATTCTACAACTGTGCTGGAGTTAGTTTTTTCCACAGTGACTGGTATGGGGCTATGTTTCAGGCTTGTGCTGGAAAAAGTGCTAATAATACAAGGGTGTTTTAGATACTGTTGATCACTGCTTAGAGTCAAGGCCTTTTCTGCTCCTCACCCCACCCCCATCATCAAGGAGTCTGGGGCTACACAAATAGGGGACACAGCCCAGTTGGCCCAAGGAATGCTCCATACCTCATGGTGACTTGCTCAGCAGACAAAGCTGGGGGGAGAAGAAAAAGGGGGAGGTTCAGGATGATGACATTTGTCTTCCCAAGAGTTACCCTTGATAGGTCCCTGCTCCCCTGGGGATGGCTGAACACCTGCCTGCTCAAGGAAAGAGATGAATGGCTTCCTTGTTTTGCTTTGCTTGTGTGTATGACTCTTGCTTTCCCTACTAAACTATCTTTATCTCAATCCACATGTTTTTTGCTTTTATCTTTCCACCCTGATGTGGCAGAAGAGTGAGCAAGAGGCTGTGTGGGGCTGAGTGCCAGCTGGGATTAAACCATGACAATGGCTGACTGCTGTTCCTTTTCTCCTCTATTTACAGTGGCCTTACTAAATTCAGGGCCACCTCATCATAAACATGATTTCTCCTCTGCTATTCATAGTGAAGCACAATTGCACCAATTGCATCATGATTACCAGAGGAATGATGAGAGCCCTCGTTGCAGTTAGATCAATTAATCTGTGAAGAAATGCTATGAAAATGTTCTCACTCTGCAGTCTGAGAGTGGAATACATTAGCACAGAAGAGTCTATAAGTTTTTGTCAATATAACAGTTAATGGTTCTTTATTTGGAGCAACTAAAGAAAGGCTTTCACCAATTTGAATAAATCCATTTAAATGTTACATAAATGCATGAGATTGCATCTAGTGTCTGTTATAATAGGTCAGCATTGTAGATAATTTCTTCATTGCAATAAGGCGATGACAGATCTGGAATATATTATTCTGGAATAGCCAAGACTGGAACACAATAATACACAAAGATTAAAGAAGCTGTAATACCTAATGTATTTCTATATGCTGCAGAAATATGTCTTCCATATAAAAACTAATGAAACTCCTTTCCCGAATATTGGACTTTACTGCCTTGCACAGTAAAGCAGTACTTTCCACAGAGCTGTGGTTTGAACAGTAGAGCACACAGCTATGTCCCCACCCCATAGCAGAAGTGACTTGTGATTCTGATATTGCAAATACCAGCCATATTGTCTTAATTTTAAGGAATTGTAGGATTTGTAATTCCATAGCTATTTAAAGATTTTTTTTTTGCTGGAGAACACTTGGCTCATACTTATTTTTGAGAGCACATACTCACTAGGCTCCTCTTTACCATGGGCCAAATATCACATTGGCATTTTTTATATTTACTCTGTTCTATTCAGCATATTCAGTTCTGTTTTTCTTGTGGATTGTTGTAAATAATTATAATCATCTTCCAATTTTTGGCTGTCCCTTTCTGATATCAATTTCAAGACTCTGTTGGCACCACAGTACTTTTTTTATATCTTAATACTTATAAATATTGAATGCCTGATGACCTGAGTGTATGATAATCTCTCAGTTACTGGTAGCCATAATAGCTTTAAAAGGTCTGAAACAGTGAAGCAGTCATCCCTGAGGGAGGAGAGTGCTTTGCTGTTATCTGAACTGCGACTTCCATATAAACTTTTCTTACATGGATGTTAACCTAGGAAAAAGTTGCTGCAAATCATTGCCATCACTATTGACCATTACAGTAACTTATATTAATATTTAAAGCCAAGAAATACAGTATAATTGTAATTATTAGCCAGACATTTAAAAACATTTTTCCTTACTTGACTTGACTAATCTTTTAGCTGTCTTGTCCTTCAGCTGGGAAGGAAGGAAGAAAAAGAAATCTTACTTTCTTCACTAGCCAGTATGATGAAAGCATTTCTAACAGTCTTGCCAGATCCCAAGGTTCTCTTGGCACTGAAGAAGAAGAAGGATACTGTTTTTTATAATTTGATTTTATATCAAAGAGCAATTTGTTTGCTGATAGATGGTGCAGTTAGCCATAACATTAACCCACAAAAATGATAAAAAGTGATTTTAGATTGGAGAAAATATAGCCAAGTAAAGGGCATATAAAATGAAAGCAGCCTGAAGCTGTTGGTAGAAGAAACAAAGGGGAGGTGTAATAAACACTGAAACTGCCTTGAAGTTCATAAGGGATGAAATGGAGGAGTACCATCAAGTGCAGAATGCATCTTCAACAAAGCTTATTATTCAGTAACTTTCAGGTTAGTTACCAGTTTAGTAGTGTAACTAAAATCTTGGTGTGAGAGAAGATGGGGAAAAGTCATGGTAAGCTTTGTCAAAATTTTAATAGAATGTGTGCTTCAAGGGGGAAATTCAGAGGTCAAACAGAAGTTAAAACTCCACAAACTGTCCCTAGGCTCACTCAAAATAACAATTCCTTCAAGTCTGAAGGAAGCTGTAAGGTTTACAAAGAGGTCAGAGTGCACCTGTAGAATTTAAAACTGAGCATGACAGCAGTGTAACATTGGACAGGTATGTCATGCTGGTGGGAAGACAGTTAAATGCCATATGAAAGAAACCAGGGCTTATCATGGGTGACTAAAGAAATTCCACTGAATTCAGTGGAACTAGGATAAAAGTCATGCAGTATATTTAATTAAAAATATTCATATTCCTCTGGAAATCTGTGAATGAGAACATCTGGATGAAAAAGTCTGTGATCTCATCTTAATTGTGGAGATGGTCAATGTAAATGGAAGAACACCCTCACCTAGAGAAAACTGAGAGTTCTGGGATTTTTACTGGTAGCATTTTTTCCATGAGAAAAGAAATATGTTGCTGTGGGTTGTAGCTGGCATCAAGAAGCTGAAGGCACGCACAACATATCCCATCCATCCTAATGAAGCACTGAGTCACAGAACCTGCCACTAAATTTAAACAGCTTAACACCACATGGGAACATGAGCACAAAATGTCCTGTTTTGTGTACTCACAAAACAACATGAAGATGGCATAGATGGTAAAATGACTGATGGAAATGGCAACACAGAGAGGAGTGAAGAGGCAGTGCTGACTCATCTGTTGGATCAGAAAACACAGACAAGTTCTGTGGTTGTCTGTCTCACATGATGGACAGTCTATTGCTGCCAAGGAGAGTTGTGCACTGGGAATGACATCAAATAAAAACACAAAGCAAAACCAAATCCAAATACTGTGCAATGCACAGCAGACGGAGTAGAAACAAACCAGGCAACAGTGGAGATGGTGATTTCTCTCTGAAGTTAGATTTTCAGCTTTCTCAAACAGAATAGTGACCAAGACGTAGAAGAAGACCAGGATTTCAGCAAGACTAACACAGGATGGTGAGGCCACCAGAACAGGTTTGTGGACTTCTCATCCCTGGAAGTGTTCAAGGCTAGATTGTACAGAACCCTAACAAACCTGGTCCTGTGAGAGGTGTCCCTGTCCATGGCAGGGGAGTGGACCTAGATGATCTTGAGGGTCACTTCCAACCCAAACCATTTTATGATTCTGTGATTCCATGACTTTTTGTAACACATACTAAAAACAAATCTCATTTCAGGCACTCATTTTTCAAACAAGGCAGTCAGTAAAACAATCTTGGGAACAAGGTCAGTGTCTCTTACATACCTTTGATGTTTTTTAAAATATTTGGTAGTTCTATCAAGCTTTTATTACTTCACCTTTCGTCAGTCTCAAGATATACGGGATTTAATTGGAGAATTCACTCAACTTTGTCAATTTAAAAGCCAAACAAGTTGTCTAGGTTCTTTCTGAGAGAAATAAATAGCCTCTTCTATAGTATGATCCATCTCCATGCAGAGTGGTGTAATGAGGCATAGAGGACTGAAGGGACACTCAGAATTATCCAGCAACAATCATGGATCATTTCTACTAACTGAAATGTCCAGTGAAGCATCAGGCAGAGGTATTCTCAGATCCACAATGAGTTAGCAACTGTATATAAATCATACAGGCATTGTTTAAATTTCCAACTCAAATAAAGATCAATTAAGCCAGACTACCACCTGATTCTAATGTATTCTAAGACTCATTCTTGCTTTGGAATATGAGAAATCCCCAACTTATGAGATATTTTCACTTTCCCAGTAGTGGAATAGAATACAGTCTCAGCTGCAGAATTAGAAAGGATCTTATTCCTTATTATTAAGACTGTTTTTTCAGGCCTACATATAATTCAGAGTCTGTGAAAGTAATGTTTTTTGAAGACTGTCGATTACTTCACCATAGTTGGAGTTCTGATAATTGGATGAGTTGTTTTAACAGTGACAAGTTTTTCTTCAAATGAGTTCCCAGTCTCAGTATAAGAAAACCTAAGAAAAAATGTGTCTCCTGCAGCAGTCAGGTTAGATTGTATGATCAGACAATCTTAAATGGTCTTAAAATGTTGAATGCTACATCAGGTTGCCTGTAGCAGGAACAGAATGGTAAAATAATTGTCAATACACAGTCTCAACCATGTTAAATGCTTATATACACATTTTTATAATTCAGAATATTTTTTAAACATATTTCTAATATCTTGTACAAAGGTAAATACATGATCATCCCATATTGGGAAATGAAGACAAGAAGATTTAAGATTTTGAAGTTTCCTGAAGCTGGTACTTTTGTGCAGAGAATTGTCACTTACTGCTGATTTTGTCACAGAATAAATTTTATGAGGTTAGCAATCTCTATGATGGTCTTCTGCTTGTATATCTGGTCCTGTCAAACCCAAGTGGTTTTCTGTAACTTTCAGCAATTAAAACTATCCAAAAATCCATGTTCATGAAAATCTGCCTTCTAAAGTGTCAAGGTGAAGGGCTTTCCAAACTGCTTCTTTTACATTAATCTTCTATGGCTCCTGATAACCTGTCACTAGTGTTTCTTGCTATTGATTATGTTTGATTTGCAGTCTCAGTGAAGCATATTTAACCCAGGAGAACATGCTACTCATCCCTACTCCTTTAGTTGAAACCATCAGGCATTTACTTTGGTGATTCTCCTAACACCTATGAATTATTTTATGACAGCATATTCTATGCAATGGATGATCATGAACTTTCAGTGGTTTTTTTCAATTACTTTTTATCTCCTCACTTGCATTAAATAAGCAAAAGCCATCTGACATCTCTCCTCATTAGATTTCCTCCTCTTTCTGAATAATTTTGATGATTGTTGTGGAAATTTTTAGTTCCCTAGTAGCTGAAATGAAGAATTACATTCTGTTTTAATGGTACGAAAAAAAATCAGAACCAGAAATCTGATATAAATGTCTTCTTGTTTAACAGACACAGTCAAGTCTCTCAGCTATACAACAGTATTAATGTCATGACATAAGGAAACATTTCTTAGGTGGAAGACATTCATTTCAAGGAATAAAAAAATAAAAAGTGAGAATTGAACCTTCAAGACAGTTTGAATCTCAACTATCATACCTTGTTATCAAAACAAGATGATTTTCATACAATACCCATGATAGTTGCATTAAAAAATATTTTAAATTAACATTTTATCATAATCAATAGATCCAATATTTGAACACTCCTAGAAAATTTGCTGACAATTCTCTATGAGATAACATCAAAAAAAATTGTATGTGAGGCAGCATGTTCTGCTTGTTTCATGCATCACAGGATGTTCTCCACAGCTAAGAAAACAGTATCTCTGTATCTGATGTGGCAGGAGTTGTGACAGGGTCCATAATTTGCTTGATGTTGATATACTATCCTCTGGAATTTCCGAAAAATTGAAAGGCAGCTAAATGGCTCCTTCAATTTCTCTGTTAATTTTAATATCCATTATTATTAGAGGTCTGGGACTTACCCATGTTATTTTTCAAAACACTTCTTTTCTTTCAGCCTTTGAAGATGAAAGTGATAGTACACATGCAAAACAGCAGATGGAGATAGTAAGATCTGAGATACAATATTATCATGGATGAATGTATGCATTTCTGTTCCAGGCAAAAGCTATGACATGAATAAATCTTCAGCTGAAAAATTTTTGATTGTTCATATTGTGTAGATTTTTTTTGATTTTTTTGAAACTGAAAATGCAGTAGGCTAGAGAATGGTCTGCTTCTTGATGAAGTATTTGTTGCTGTGATAAGGATAAGAATTCAGTAATGAGGTTCAGGAATCTTGTTTTGTTATATGAGGGAGAATGATCTTCTGAGTTGTGTCTGCAGTTCTTGGCAGCATCACCCTTGTACCTGCTGTGAGGTACAGATACATCTGTCCTAGATATAAACCACCTAAGGCTTTTTCTATACCAGATGAGCTGTGGTGATGAAAAACATGGCATGAGCTGATGTTTAACTGTTTGGTAAGGTCACAGATAGATCTAGTGGTACCTGGGATTAACTGCTGCCAGTCCCCAGGCTGGTGTTCCAGCTTTCTCAAATATAGCAACACCTCAGTGCTGTGAGCAGCGGGAGACTTAGTGCTAAATGAAGCTGTGCTTCACAACAGAGGATATAACACTTCCCCAGAGTGAGCTTTCTATTTCTCCTCCTGAGTTTCCTATTTACGTATCACAGTCTTTTTGGCCAAGCTGTCTTGAAAGAAACAAAAGCCAAGCTGCCTTTTACTAGAGCTGTTAACAAGATTGAGTTCAGTTCCTCCTCCTTTACCCAGCTGGTGTAAATCAATACAGTGCTGGTGAATTAAGTGGTACTTTCTGCCATTTCCTCTAGTTACAAACTCAATTCAGTATCTCCTTGATAAGTGTCATGGATGAAAGCTAAGAATGTCAACATAACAGTATTATGTCTTGTATTTCTTTAGTGGGGATGGTTTCCTTCTCAGCAGTCCTTTTTATTTTTATTTCACTTTAAATTTTGTTTGATTTCTTTGCCCCCTTCTGCTGCATTAGCAGCTATGTGGAGAACTGTGAAGTAATCTTTTTTGTTACACTGGTCTTCCTGAAGCTTTTTCCCATATACCAGAGAGGTAAGCTAAACAGGTTCCAGTGGCACTTGTTCCTTGATCGCTGCAGAGGCTTAAGGAACAGCTTTACACAAGAAGGAAAGAAAAGGCTCCTAAATGCTAAATAGCTCTGTGTGGCTTGCCACCCACCCACTCTGCTAAAACATGGTCCATTAAGTCAGTGTGGCTGATGGAATTTGAAAAGGGGCAGCAATTCGTACAGCAGTCTACATTTGCCAGTAATAACTTCGTAGATGCAGGGGACATAAAAAAGGAGGTACAACATGATGTTATGCAGAAGTGTTCTATTTCACTCTGAAAAACATATAATAACTAGCAATGTCTTCTGAAGTGAATAATCTTGAGCGTGATAGACATGAAGGACAATGTAAAAAGTGTTTAGAAATTTGATTTTTATTATTTGAGTTTCTGGACCATTTATATGAGACATAATAAGAGTACATGGATGAATAATGGTAGGTGCAACCTTCTTGCTCTCTATAAATACCTGAAAGGAAGTTGTAGAGAGGTGGGGGTCACCCTCTTATCACAAGTAATGTGGGATAAGACAAAAGGAAATAAACAGCCTCAAGTTGTGTCAGGAGAGGTCTAGATTGGGTGTTAGGAAAAATTTCTTCAGTGAAAAGGGGGGGTCAGGATTTGGAACAGGCTGCCCTGGGAGATGGTAGAATCACCATGCCTGGAAGTGTTCAAAAATCATATGGATGGGGCACTTAAACACATGGTTGAAGCGGTGGGCTTGGCTGTGCTGGGTTAGCATTAGGACTTGATGATCTTAGATTTCTTTTCCAACCTAAATATTTCTGTGATTCTATGGATAAACAATACATCTACCAGGATTCAACTACCCATATATGTGTTTGCATTGAAACTGGAGTATTCATTCAATTGTGAAATGGTAATGGCAGTATTTCCAGTACTCAAAACAAATCACAGCAGCTAGAAGAGGGTGAAAGGGAGACATAACAGCTGCTGATCCGGACATAGTCTTTTTGTCAGGCTTTTGCTGTATTCCTTTGTAAGGTTTAAATTACCAGCTCTAGAAGTGTGTTATGAAAAAAAATCTGCTTCTTTAGTAGGGCATTCAGTGATAATTTTTAGCTGGCTCCAAGAAATCAAAAAGAGCCAAAATGTTATTGGTTTATTTGGGTTAGAGAAGAGATTTTAAGGGTGCTGCCTAAAATTTGGGATGAATTAAATTCTTTGTTCTGTATAGGCTTTGTAAAGGATTTGAGGGAACTTACACTCTTGTATCTCATTAGAGGTTTGATCGAGAGACAGAGGAAGTGCTGAAGCTAATGATCATCCAGTAAATAATAAGGCATAAAAAGACTTGAGCAGGTTAGAAGGAAATGTATCACCTGAAAATTTGCTGATATTTGCAAGTTCCTCTACTCCATAATGTGTTGTGCGTTTTATTTCATTTTTCTATCTCTTGGTTTATAGCTTTTCATTTTCTTCATGCTTATGAAGCAAGTCCAAGGAAGAAATAATAAGATTATTTCTGATGTGACAAGACAGTAAAATCCACAGAGCTGACAGCCAGCACCATTCTTGTTCCACCAAAGGGATTTTTGACATTTGGAAGTAGGATTGTGCTAGACAGAAGAAAAATAGTACTTAACCCTATTTGGAAATAAAACCCTCAGGAAGAGCTTTGCAAAGATGCTTTTCTTTACAGGCTTTTTTTTTTTTTTTTTTTTTTTTTTTTTTTTTTTTTTCTTTTCTTCTTTTTTTCCTTTTTTTTCTTTTCTTCTTTTTCTTTTTTCCTTTTTTTTTCCTTTTTTTTCTTTTCTTCTTTTTCTTTTTTCCTTTTTTTTTCCTTTTTTCCTTTTTTTTTCCTTTTTTTCCTTTTTTTTCTTTTCTTCTTTTTCTTTTTTCCTTTTTTTTTTTTCCTTTTTTTTTTTTTCCAAATACTTTACCAAGTGGCAGTTGATAAAGGAAGTGTAGAAATGACAAAGCTAAGGTTCTAGAGGTAAGATTTATTACACTGGGTCAGAAACTTCACCAGCAGAGCTGAAGCTGAATGGAGTTGTGCTGAAGGAATTAGGATGGATGAGATGGTTTCAGACCTTTTAGGCTGACCATTAAATCCTCACCCATTACTGAGCAAGACTGTCTTTTTACAAGTCATGGAAATAATTAGCTAAATCCCATTGAGTGAGAGGTATGAGGGGTGGCTCACAGCATGTGTTCAGGGTCAGCCTTCAATTATCTACCATGGGTTGACCTCAGTGTGCTGCAGCACATAAAGTGCTATCACTGCCTTGTCTTCACTGAGATTTTACAGTGCTAACTATATCAGTGCAGATCACAATGTTACAACCATTTTTAGTAGTGGAAATACAGCTAATGGAATTAGAAAGGCAGAAGTTACAGATCACATTTTAGTCATACTTGTTCCCCATGTTTTGGTCTCTTTTATGGTGGAACAGAAGCCTCTTCCTTTCAGCATACAATAATTTGGAACTTGAATCTTCCTTGCCAACTTATTTTTTGGCTTTCCATAATGTTGAGTATTTAAAGACAGATTTTTTTTTTCTTGTTAAAAGGATTGCTAGAAAGAAAGAAATAGATTGTTCTGCTTTCTGGGGGGTTGTCATGCACCAGTCAGCTTGCTGAGTTATGATATTCTGGCTGATGCATAGCAGACCCTGAACCTGCTTTAAACTTGTGATATAACTCTAAGTTCAGGGGAGAATGTTTGAAACAGTACATTTTACTACTTAGGAGCTCTGTGTGATGATGTCAGTGGTGATCTTGCAGAGAAATGAGCTAAACCCCATTATCTTTTCCATCTTTATGACTAGAGGGAACTTTTTGAAGAGAAAAGTATTAAAATACTACTAAAACAAGTACACAGTCCTTTTAAAAACTCTACCACTTTGTCATAAGGAAATTTTTTGCATCGCTTTTTGTATCTATCTACTCATGCAAATATATTTATTACAAAGAATGATTCAGAGATGCAGATACAGCAGCCACTGAAAATACCAAATTCCATTGTTAGAGATAGTATCACAGTGGCCTTGAATATTAGAAATCTTATTGTTATCTGTCAAGTCTGAGTTGAATCTAACAAACTGAAATGTTTGAAGAATGAAACCTTGTCACACAAACTGTAATTACATCTGACCTATTCTGTGCCTTTTGGTTTGATGTGTGGGTGGAGGAAAAAACCCTGGGTTCTGAGAGCAGGTCACATCCTTTTCTGTTGGGTGCTGTGCAGTGTGAGATGACTGGCTGTGGAAATACAGCATCAGAGGTACCAGTGTGCTCTGGTAAGACATTGTCAAGAGAGACAGGAAAACAAAGAGCAGTGAACAAATAGAATATTTTCACTGCTGTTTAGTGTAAAAAAAATTTATAAATTAAAAAAGTCAATTCTAGTTTTGCATAAATGGCAGCTTTGGAAAACACTAAGTGCTATAAGACTAGCCATGGTTATTTGTTGAAGGCTGCATAAGATGCCATATTGACCAGTTGTGTACCAAAACCCCCAGTGAAAAAAGTATAAAATATAGGTAAGTATGTGTTTATGTATGAGCCAGGGATATTAGGAATTAATAACATGTTTTTAACCGAGCTAAATACCCTTCCACAACCTGAAAACTATGATGAAAACACTGTCATCCCTGATGAGAATGAAATTTAATTGTACTGGTGACTGCGGTTTTATGTCCCAGCAGCTGCAGCAAAAAGTCCTTGGAACCGGATTTGAATCCTGCATTGGAGCTCTTCCCCTCTTTCCCAAAGGACAGAAGAAGAGATGAGACATGAAATTTCTTTAATTGAGGAAGACTTTGACAAGAAAGTAATCATTCATCTTTGATCCAGTTGTATTGAACACTTAGTGTTCTATCTTGATTCTTTTCATGTTTCAAAGGTAAGTCCTGAAACAGAGAGCATGGCTTTATATCTAGTCTATTCTACTAAATTTAAGATTAATGGGAACATTTCCTGACACAGAGATTGACTGGCATGATGTAATCTTTGACTATTCTAGTGAACTTACTCTCCCAGAAAACTGTATTAAAGATAATTGGTGCAGAATAAAACAGTGTGTTAGTCAGGAGGAAGTCCAGATCTAGTCAGGGGCTGTATTTCTGTGAACATGCAATCTGCAGAAAATTACCCCCTTCAGCAGTTATTGGCCAGGAACAGTGTCCCTGCTGATGCACATTGGCTGTTACCAGCTCCAGCACTGAGAGGGCTTAACAATGAACTCCAGGCTTACTCACTGGTTAAGTAGTTCTATGGCTGAATTCCTATTCGCTTAATTAGAACTGGGAATTGTTTTTCTGCCATTTTGCTTAAATAAAAAGTAAACAGTATGGGCAGTAATAATACAAAATTACCAAGGATTGATTAAAATAATGCAAGTAAAAGGTTTAATGGGATTTTTAGTGGAATTCAGGTACTGTGATTTTTGTAGATAACTTTTAGGGGAAATTCAAAGCCAAGAAAAGAGTGAAAATCATCAAATGTAGAAGCTGGGAAAAAGAATTCTAGTAAACAAAAGATGCACGTTCTTTGGAAAAATTGTGCTATGGAAACATACTAAGAAAAAACAGATTTATGAGGTAGTACACTGCCAGCCATCCTGAACACAGCCTCAGACTGATCTGCTACACACTTGTAAGTCTCATTCACACTCATTAACAGTATTTTTGGTGAAAGTATTCTGGATTGGTATTGCTGTAGTCTGAGTGTTTGTTTTACCTTGTTTGGTAAAACATGTTTTCCCTCCTTCAGCTGGCTGCATGTTCCCTCTCAGGCCATGTTGATGCATTGCTTGTATCTCCCAATCTGTTTGGAAGACAGCTGCTATGGATGCAGTGTGAAATGATGGAGCAATCCCTGTCAGTTACTGTGTTGTGTATTTGTTGTATGATTGGGTTAGTGAAAGGACGATGAAGAAATTAAAACCTCACTATTCCATGGTCTGTCGTCAGATAACTGAGGTATAATAGAGGCAAAGGTAATTCCTATATTTTCATGTAATCTATAGCAGCAGTGCTGGAATTTTCTATGCAATTTGATATGATTTCTTTCCATTCCTTTGGCATTCAGACAGTTCTAACAAAGCTAGAGGCAGAGTTTTGCTGTATGGTACAAGACATGTGCACCTCTTGGTCTGAATTCAAGCTGTTGTGGCCCAGTGAGCTCCCCTTTATTTCTGTGGGTATTTGCAGCAGACGTGAGTTCTCTGTGGCTGTGTTCAGCTGTGGATTTTCATTTGTGGTTGGGAGCTTTAATTCACAGGAGTCATGAATGTTGTGTTATAACTGTGCTATTGTTGTGCTTTTCCCTAGCCTGAGCAGATGCAGTTTGGAGCAGCAGTGCAATCAAGAAGCCTGGCACTCTGTGACCTCGTGGACCGAGCCTCCCAGGGCTACTTGCAGGGCAGCTGGGATAAACTGTAAGTAGCAAAAGCCAAGGCACCCTGTTATATTGCTTTAAGATGAAGTTTGGTAAAGCCTGTTTGGATGAACACTCTCTGATATTTGGTAGTCACATATGGGCAGTGCTGGCCAGCCTTGTCTTACCAAGGAGCACAGCACATCTTTGTTTTTTCAATTCTGCTGCACTAACTTGGTGCCAGATTTGTTCAGTATCTTTCTCATCAAATAACAAAGACTCAGAAGAAGAAATAGGACAAAATAATCTTCCAGGAAATAATGTCATTTCACACAGTTTATAACTGTGATAGGATTTCAGTATGATGCCAGCATGGAAATCCAGTGACCTCAATAGCATCTTTTTGTTATTCCTTTCCTGCTCTTTACTGCTCTCCCATCCATAAAGTCTGCTTTATGCCAGTGTGATACTTAGCACTTTTGACTGATCTACTTTTGGGTGGGAGTCCAGAGTTGTGTTGGTTTTTTAACTGCTTCCTAAGTTCACAGTTTTATTGTTACTCCTCTAGTAATATCTCACTTTTAATAAAGTCTTGAATTTTTAGTTTTGGTGTACTTTCCCTTATTTGTCTTCCTCAATTTATCTCAATATTCTATATGTTGCTTTTACTCTTTCTACATTGATACAGGACATCTCCTTTTCATATTTTGCCTAACTGGCATTTCTTTTGTAAGCTTGACATTGGCACTTTAAATCTGGGGTCCCCATTAATGTTTATCTTCTAAGTAAATCTTATCCTCCCAGTCTTAGACTGAGATTTTTAGGCTTCCATATCCTCTTGGCATCTTCCTCTCTGGGTTCATCAGTGATATATCAACACAGTTAAATAGCAGTCTAAAGTGATTTTTAAGCTGAGATTCAAGTGACATCCTTGGTGCTTACACACACCTTTAAGAGTACTCATAATGGAAGCTCTGGAGCACCTCAGGAGTGGCTTAGGCAGAAAGTGATCAGTAGAGCAGAACAAGGTTCTGGGAATTTCTCTTCTGAAGGCCAAGGACCAGCCCACAGTGTGTGTGAAACACACCACACCAATCTTGTGACAAGCACTTGAACCTACTCTTCACCCCACCAAACAAGCACAGATCTGATGACTCGCTCCTCATATAGATGTGAACACATTTCAAGCATTGGAACAGGCTGCTCAGGATGAGGTAGAATCATCATCCCTGGAAATGTTAAAAAATACATATGGATGTGGGCAAGGGGCCAAGATTTACTGGTGGACTTGGCAATGCTGGGTTAACATTAGGACTTGATCATACTAGAGATCTTTTCCAAAATTAAAAAAAAAAAAAAAAAAAAAAAAAAAAAAAAAAAAAAAAAAAAAAAAAAGTGATTCTATGACATATATTCATAACATATGTGAGAAAGCCCAGGAAACCCTTAACAGTGAAGGTTTTTAGTTGCTGATCTCTGGGAAGAAGTTAAATATAGTAAGTTATGCGGAGGTAAATTTTGAATCCCTGTTAAACAAAATCCTAGTGAGCATGCTGATTGCTTTGTTTTAGTCTAAAAAAGTGACTAAATTGTAAGACTTGGTTTACAAACAAACAAATAAAAGCAGATGGTGATTTCAAACTCTTGCCCTGAAAAAAAATGTGAGTACCACACAAATGTCTCTGTATAAGGAAAGCTCATCCATTTCTTTTGCAGAAATAAATTCTTCATGCACTCCACTGTGATTCTTAAACTCCTACAACAGGAAAACAAATTTAATAAATAGTCCCTGAACAGACACAAAGGGGGTTGCAGTTCTTAAAATTCCATCCCTTTTCCCAAAGTCCTGTGAGCGGACGGAGGACATGAGAAGGGAAGAAGCACCCAGTCCATGTGTTATCTTAGCTGAGGAGGACAGTACTGGCAGTAAGGCTTCTCTGGTATCAAATAGCAATTATAGACCAAACATGAAAGAAAGATAAAGCTCCAAACAGACAGAGAAATTAGAATCCAAATCTTTTAAGAAACTGAGCTTCTGTTTTTCTCATCACTAATTGCCCTGCTATTTCTGAAGGTGTATTATGGAATTGCACCCCTCTCTTTTTAATTAATGTAAACATTGTGTTTTAATCTGGAATGAAATTTATTAGTTTATTAGTTTCTAAATTTCACCATTCTGTAGTGATAACAGAAACTCACAAGAAACAGGGCTGAGAAGTGGTCACGGAGCATGGCATAAATTAACTGTTTTTACAAATGAAGCAAATTTGATCTGGTGTTCCAGAGACTGCTTTAAAAATATTCTGCAGTGAAACAAGATATTACATAGGGTTGCAAAGTCTCTCTCTTCAAATTGCAATGTAGTTGCAACACTTCTTTTGGTAAAATATTCTTCACCTAAAGCAGTATATTTCACTGAATCAGTTGCTGTGGATTTCTATACTGAAAAAAATTTACTTTGGGATGTAGAGTTTTAGGTGGTTCAAAGACATGATGTGAATTCACATTGTCTTTTAGTTGGAGTTGGGCACTTTACCTATCAATATGTTATGAATTATTCTCCTTAATTTGTCAACAGCAAATAAACTGATTCAGCAGTATCTCTACACAGAAAATAATGTGTATAATAGTTTTTATCTGAATGCTGCAGTTCATAGTCTGCATTTCACCGCATGCAGTGTAATTTTTCCAAATTCATGCCAGTCTATATAAGAATATTAAGACTATTATAAACCTCAGCTTTTGGAATGGAGGGAGAGGATTTCCAAACTAGAAAGCTGACTTTGTTCTGTGGGGTTTATTTGTTTTTTAGTTGGCTGTTTGGTTGGTTGCTTTTTTGTTTTGTTTTGGTTTTTTTGGGGAGTTTTTTGGTTGTTTTTTTGTATGGGTTGGGGTTTATTGAGTAATGACTTTGTTGCTGTTTGTTTGTTTGTTTGTTTGTGTGTTTGTAGCATTTAGCAAGGAAGGTATAACAAAATCTATTGGCTGGAAACAGAATGTAGCCAGACCTGAGAAAAGACATTTATTCCTTGTCATCACAAAGGCAGAACCCTAGAAACCAAATTGTTAAAGGATATAAAAAATTTTCTCTGATATTTTTTGCAATTCAAAATTAGATGTGAATCTACAATTGTAAGAGCGAAGTTGTTTCTTACAACATCTATATAAATAATGTTTTGGTATATGATTCCAAGTGGAACAGTTTTGTTTTCTGTTGCTCAAGACTAGATTATTTTACTATTTTCTCTCAAATCTATATAAACCTCATCAATGAGATTGTGTGTACTTCAAAAGACAAAGATCAAACTATACTAGAATGTTATGTAACTATGATACCATTAATGTTAAATTAATCCTTTAAAGCAACAGAGAGGGAGGAGTAAAAGAGAAAGATTATAGCTCAAGGGTTTGTGTATAGGCATAACTGTTTTGTAGAAAAATGCACTGAAAACATAGTAAGTGTTTTGGAGAAAAAGCAAAACAGTTTTCAATCATATCACAGATTCTTTTTAATACTGTTCAAAAAGTACCTGACTCTACATAAACACCAATTATAACATGATGTAGACAATTGAGGAACAAGCAAGTGTATTCTTCAATGCTAAAATAAATTACATTTGTACAGGTAGAAAGCAAACCAAAGCTGATAAAAATGTTAAATTTTATGAAAAATCATTTTCAGTTCACATCAAAATAATAACTTTACATTCTCTATGTTTTAGTAGTATAAGCAGCAACAACATAAAAAAGAACAAACGGTCACAGAATGTTTGAAACCAGTTCTTCATAAGTTATTAGCAAATAAAAAAAAAATAATTACAAGCACTTTTAGCCCACATAAATCTTTTGGAATTGGCACCATCTCTCTAAAACATCTATATTCTATATAGATTTCTAATTACAAATACCACCAGCAGCTGCCATATAATCCTATTAGTACATGTAATATACATAGTATATTTGTTCCCATTTGGCAGATCGGAGTGACTTAATGTTTATTGTTAGTACTGTCATTGCTCAGGTGAGACAAAACCAGCCATATGCATCAATTCATCACCCAGATGAATTTTCTACTTACCTTTATGCTTCACTGGCCTGTATCTCTTTTTCGTTTCACAGTATAAAATTGTAAGTGGCAATTGGAGAGATTTGAACTGAGGATATAAAAAAAGTGAGTTCAGGTAATTCAACTTCAGTTTCAACTAAATGAAGTGCATGCTGAAATGGGTAGCAGATGAATGATTTTCTTGTTAATGGAGAGTATTGACCTGGTTTTTGGAGATCCATTACACTGCTAGAAAACTGTGACCACTTGGGTATTTTTCGACATGTTCACTCACATCCCTTAACACATTTAGTTAGAGGATGACTTTCCCATTGGGATACCAGGTAGAGTAAGATTGATAAAGATGAATGGTAGAAAGGACCTATTCACCAAGCCTAGCTTCAGGAATGAACCTAATAAAATCCATCTGCTGTTTGATTCAAAACAGAGTGGGAATAATATCCTGTCATCATCATTCTCTGCAGAACAAATAGTCAAAATCTAGACTTCAGTGGCCATTATCCAAATTTGATGATCTTTATATGGATATTAATCTGGAATGATTCCATTCACTCCAATGGATTAAGGGGCTGTGCCAGCAACGGAATTCAGCACCCTTACAATTATTCAGTGTAATACATAGTTTTTTTGCTCTAGTGTGGAGATCAGGACCTTTTGTTAAATATCTAACCTTTCTGGGAATTTGTGAGAAGAGTTAGTGCCCAAGAAAGCAACACAACAAGGAAAGAGATGTCTAGGAATACTCTATTTGAGTCAGTATAGAAATGCAATGTGCAGAAAATGCTAATCTTCCAATAGGATCAATTTTTGTTTGTAAAAATGTATATGTTTTTTATACATTTTGTTTCAAAGAGGGGCCAGTTCACCTTTGTAAAAGGCGGCTGGAGGAAAATGAAATGGGTCCCTTTGTCTGCAGTCTCAGAGAAGTAGGAACCTCAAATTTAATTCCTTCACCTATCCAAGGAGATTCAATCTCTCCTTTCCATGATGGGGTCTGAGAACTCCAGATGGAAGACAAGATTTCTGTAGATAAAAAGTTATCTAAGGGCACATCCTTTTCTCCTGTCACCTAAACACTTTTCAGGGAAGCATGTAACTTTTTTTTAGCCAATATGCAACACAAAAGGTTGCCTCCACTTCTTTGGAGTTAAAATACCTTGTCGCTGCTCCAGAGATTTTTAAAGTATTTTATATTAAATGGTCATATATGATCTCTAATTGTGTTCAGTGTATGTCTTATCAGGTTACACCATTCCTTTTCCACTACAATGTTCTTGAATTTGTTCCTGTCCTGTGAAGCTACCTGAGGGAAATGAACAGAGGGTATCTCAACACTGAGTAATTCAAGCACTTTCCAGCCAGGAACCTGTACTGTGCATTCTGTGTACTCTCTTGTGGGATATGCAGGGATTTAACCTAAGAATCAGTGTTTTCTGCATCCCTGATGGGTTTTAACATGAGTTAGGTACAAAGATCCCGTGTGCTGATCAGGTTAGTTTTGTGCATACACAGATATACTATGCTAGATGCTGCAGTAAGGAAACATTTCAATAGCTGTTTTAATATTGAATTTAAAAATGTAAGTATTAAATTCTACTGAAATCCTAACTTTAGGCTCCAACGTCTTTTTTTGGGGGGTCAGCCCTGACACTAGCCTCCAATACAATAACAATTTTGTGATCACATTATTAGTCCTGAGCGTAGTGCTCTGTTTCCCTAAGGAACTGACTCTTTTTTATGATGTCTGTTGCTGTCATCTTTTATCCTCTCACCTCATAAATGATGTATTAAGCAGAATAACAAGGTTGCACACTTTCCTTTACAGAACTTACACCCACAGCTATTCTGCCTTTCAGTTTGGTCTTGCACAATAAAGAAAACATTAGCAGAGGAACTCCTCTATCATCCAGAGTGAGAGTCATGGATTGGCCTTCCAGTTTACTCTCTTTTGATATCTTATTCTCTATTTTTAACAAAACTTTTCCTTTTACAAACAGAGCAACTGAATAAACATCCAAACAAACTAACATAACTTTTTTTTTTCTTTTAGAACTTATAATGTTTTTTTTTTAATTAGCATTTAGTTTCCGTCTCACTTTTGTAGCTGGAAATAAATGGAAGAAGCCAGCACCTTGTGATCATCCAGGCTGCCATGCAACATCAAAAAGTGATTTGTAGACTCTGGTCTAAAAATCTCTGGTCTAAGGTATCTGCATGAGTCTAGGCACCAAATGTTCAGATAGAAGTACAGGGAAGCACATCTTCAAAGTCATGCAATCATTCTTCAGAGACAATTTAAAAATATAGTTCTTTAGTATTGCAAAGACTTCTTCCCAACTGGCCTTCCAGAGTGACTCATTTTATTTCAAATGCACAGATCCAAAGGTGATTGCACCATTACTCTCTAGGGTTGGCCTCAAGCATAAGAGATTTTTTTGACGTCCCTGTGGTCAGGAGTGACAGTAGTTTCAAATCTTTTAATTCCCTTTGTGGCAGCAGCACTAAATTGGAAGGCAAATTGCAAGCCATTCAGATGGTACTTGCACATTCTTTAGTTAGATTGAAGTGTTCATGATTGTAACTTTTGCATTGATTTCTGAAAACGTTCGTGGCTCTATATTAATGTCCTGAACAGAGACTAGCATACAAACAGCATAATGAAGTCATGATGTTTGTCATTCATATTTTTTCTTCTCTATGTCAAACCCACCGGCTTCTCCCAAAGAACTTTCCAGGCTTTCAAATCTCCCACTGGGCTCATTTGGATTATTACTACAGGCATTACATCATTTTTGCCTTCTTATCCACAAAACCTTTCCTCCCTTTGTTGGAATTCAGACACATCATAAAAAATGACATTCATGCACTTCAGTCTGCACATTTAGAGTGGATTGTACCTTCTTTACATTTCCCTAAGGTTACCCATCTTTCAAGTCCAAGAGGAGTGAGACTATCTCAGCAGGGTTCATCCATGGTTCCTTGTGCAATTAAAACTTCTGCTGTGGCTGATATGCAAAAGATACATGATTCCACTGAAAGTAAGAGTGAGCAAAACTGTTTAAAATTTGAGTTGTACAACATTAGGTTTTTAGGCCCTTAAAACATGCATTCAGGGCACATGGTACACCCTCATACCCATGTCATCATGATAATATGCATAACATTGTCAGGAAGCTCTGACAATAGCTATGGCCAAGCAATAGCTATGGCCAGGATGGTGCAGTTTGAGACCAGAAGAGGTATATTTATGCTGAGCTTGACAGTTTCTATTTTTCACTCCTTTTTACTAGTTTCGTATTTAAGGAAAGGTTTTTCTGTTTGTCTGTATAATCCTTATTTCCACTGCTGATTATTTCACAGTGCAGTGAAACCCACAGATTTTTGCAGGAATACAATTATATTAATTGTCCACCACCATAAGAAAAGACTACAGGGGATCTAAAATGCTAGGGAAAGATCAAGATGGAAGATGTTCTTGTAAGAACATTGGTCAATAGTTTGAAGTATAAGAGAACAGGTAGTAATAGAATCCCTTTGAAATTCACATTAATTATCTCAGTACACTGCGTTTATATTAAAACAATATTGCACTGATGGGAGACAAATATTATCATATAAGTCTTCCACGAACAACATTTAAGTGGTCTAAACTCCCCTAATAAGAATGTTTCTATCACAGACTGATTGGGCATGCTTTTCTCTTAAATGTGGGTTGTGAGCTGTGACAGAAGATGCTTTCTCCTGAAGACATGACAGCTAGGGAATGATGAGACATGCTAGCACTGTGAACCAAGAGGGCAAATCTGAGATTGAGTCTGGGAACCGTGCAGCTGCACAGAACTGAGCCTGTGCTGATCACTCATGCCAGGAGGCAAGAACTGCCTATGGGCAACAAGGACCTTCAGTCATGCCTTAGTGTGGGGATCTGCCTTCTGGAGTAGAGCTGTTTTGTGACCTGCCTGTTCATGCTACAGGCAAAGCTGATAAATGACTGTACCTGACAAGACAAGCATGCCCAGACTGCAATTGGATAACAATGCCTGGCTCTAGAGTCACTAGAGTATCTCTGTGAGGTGCTGGTCTGGATTCAGTCATCTATTACTTTTCATTTTTAAATGTTGTTGAGTAGCAAATTGGGGTGCAACACATAATAGCGAAACAAGCATCCCAAAGGAATAGAAAATGCTCTTTGCTAAAATATGTGAATGTGCTTTCATCTTTTACTTGTTTGATCAAATATTTATTTTGAACATGGGGGAGAAAAAGGACGTATGAATTTTGATTACAAAATATTTGTTATCTTCGAAGAAACAAGATCTAAAGGTTTTGAAAATAAAATATAGCAGCCTTATTTCAAGGCTCCCTTCCTTGAGGCTGCCTTCTATGTAAGGCTACATCAACTCAGCTTTGAATTGAAGTACATTACTCATCACTTCATGCTATCCTTCAATAAAATAAAACAAACCCATAAAAGTTTGGCACCTGAGGACAGCAATGTCATGAAGAAGAGAGCCCATACCGTGTGCGTTTAGGGTCCAACTTACAAGTTCTATGTAACTACACCTATCAAAAATTATTTAGCTACTATTCAAACTTTAAAACTCTTCCCTGCCTGTATTAAAAAAGTGCTGTGACAGTATGAAGTGCACTAAACTGTACTACCTTGATATAGGAAAAAAAAAAAAATTGAGGAATCCCCTTGTTTCTTCTGTGAGTTGTTAAGAAACAAAGATTCTGTTGGTTCATATCTCATTAGGTCTTCTTTGCTTTAACCTTTACTCTGTATTGCTTTGAATGTATTTTATTTTTTTTTTTGTCAATGTTCATAGCTGCAAGCATCAGCAGCGAAACAAAGTTTAAAATTGTTGCTTATTAAAGAGTAACTTAATCACCTCTAAGCAGACTTTGACACAGGGTTTTTTCCATATATATATGTATGTATATATATAAATTATGATTATGACAATCTTTCCCACTGACTGTTAGCATTTGTCATAATCCAAACTGATACCCTAGAATTCTGTCATTCAAAGGATGGAGAAAATCCTTTGGGTGTTTAACTGTTTGTTACAAGCAAAGATGGGAATCTGAATAAATATTTTAACTGGTAACATTATCACGAGGATGTCCATAAAAATTTGTTAATTTCAGTAGGGAGTGCAGCTATAATACAGCTTGATAGTGCTGCTAGAAAGAGAATATTTGTCTCAACAACTTGCCCTGATAAGGGAATTACAAAACAGTACTCCAGAAAATATTTTTTGCTACTTCATTATTAGTTGGCAACATGGTGAAATAGTCAGGAAATCTTCCTTGGGTTTTGTTGTTGTGAGGGTGAATCCAATGTTAATAAATTGAACTTTCGATACTGATAGAAGAGAATTTCATAAACAAATGCGTAGGTTGAGAAGTCACTTGTAGAGCCCTCCATACTGCAGTCACTCACTGCAAAGCCTCAGCTTAGTGTTATCCACGTGTAACGTATCACAGACACAATATTCTTCAGCAAAAAGTTTCATAGTTTTTAAACATACATTACTGCTTTTTGAGATCTTCATAGAAAAAAAAAGAAAGAAAGCTTGACAGGTTGGTCCCAGATTTGAGTCTGTTAGAAAATGTACATTCAACGTTTGGTCTTCTATTCTTGATAAAAGATCAAGGTTCACTTCTGGGTTAGGGATGAGAGTAAACAAACAAACCATTGTACAGTTGTTTACAATCTAGTTCCCCCCCGTCCCCTATATTGTACACACAGTTCATTGTAATAGTAAAGCAAAGCACTTGGTATGTAACTGGATTAACAGACTCCTTATAAGCCCTCAAAAATAGATTCAGTGTTTCTGAAAAGCCCATGTTTTTTTAAGGCCACGATAATCTGCCAAGAGTCATTTTGTCTTTAAATCAGCATAATTAATCTGATGTTTCCACCTCTGAAGTGATTCCTCTTCTTCCCTTCCATTTCTCACAAGATGACCCAATGCCTCTCACTCTGTCTGCGTAAACACTGGAGATCTTGAAGACTTGGCTGTCCCCTCACTACTTGCTTGTAGTTGTTGAGATCCAACGTTGTCTTGAACTACATTCACAGCGAAGAAGAACTTTGAGTATAATCTCTGATGAGGAGTGTGTCATATTTGGGGGAGGATGGGATACAGAGAGCTGATTCAGAAGCCGGAGAGCTGGGAGATGCACTTCCAGAGTCGATGGAGTCTCTAAAAGGAGAAGGAGGAGTTAAAGCCACCAACTCCTCCAGGTCTTGCTTGGCTGTTGGGGTCTCTGAAGTGCCCTCTTTGATGCTGTCATTTGAAGGTTTCCTAGCAGACTGTGAAGCGCCATTGACTTCAATGGCAGGAAGCGGTTGGATCTCTGCAAGCGTGGTCATTGTTGTAGGGAGCTGGATTTCCCGTGGAATCAGGTATGAAGAGCAGAGAGGAGCAGCCCCCACTGTCCCTGGAGTAGGTGTTGAAAGCATCATAGAGTTCAGCTCACTGATATTGGCTGTGAAGCGAGTAACAACACTACTGATCTGCTCCATGAGGGAGCCTTGAGAGGAGCTGCTCCGCTGAGGAGGTTCTGACTGGAAGGTAGGGGCTTCATCTTCTGTTCGGCTGACTGAGGCAGTTCTGTGGCTCAAAGTGCTGATTGGTGAGGGAGTCTGTGGTCGGTACTGAGCTGGGTATTGCTCTTCGGCTTCCGAAACCTCATAAAGAGTTTTGGCACTGGCCTCGGGAAATGTAGCGCTGCTACTGTGTCGGCTACTATCTGTGCTTTTGGAAAAAGGCTTGATCACTGCAGTTTGGTTGGGGTTCTCTTTTTTGTTGATGTGGACTGACAACCGCTGCCAAAGGTGTGCTCCTCGGCTGCTTTTCTCGTTCTGGGCCCAGGAAACCGATTTCCCATTAGAGCTGTAAGCACAAATAAGATAAGATAGTAACTCGCAACAAAGCTCAAAATATAACTGCTGGACATATATGAAAGGTATAGGGTATTTCAGAGTTTATATATTACCGTAAAGCTGACGGTCATTTCATCTATGTCTATTTATTGCAATATGTCTATATCTATCATGCAAACACATGTATGTTCTAGGAAAACAAGTAATGTGTCAGCTCGTTTCACAGGCCAGCTGTGCACCCAGCCACCACCTGTCCTGTGCTAGTTCATGGCCACTGCTGACCCCTCTTGAGGCCCTTGGGACATAGGCAGTGTCCATCCTGGGGAAGAGAGCAGCTTGATGGCTTCCCTTCTGCTGGACTGGTCAGGAAGGGGGCCTGTGGGACTGAGGGATGCAGAGAGGAGTGAGGAAGAATTAAATACTTGAAGAGAGTGAGAGACTTGGACTGGCTGGAGTGCAGAGTGGGTGTGTGGGCTGGCCTGGGAGCTTTCAGGGGTGAGGAGTTTGGTGTAGTGTTCTGAACACGGATTCCTGGCATGAGGCAAGGACTGTTGACTGGGAGATGAAGAAGTGCAATCTGTTAAGGCTGAGGAAAAAATCTGTTTATGTCCCACTATTTGGAAGCATTGGAGCAATACACAGAGAGGGGTTATACTGGTTGTAGGTAATGGGTAACTTCTTCATCAAGGTACTTGGCAAGCCACCTGCCACTAAATTAAAGAATTTCTTTTTTTTTTTTCAAGTTGCAGGTCAGCTCAGAGAATGAAACAATGTTCCTAGTAGGAAAGAAATATTAGACAAGCAGCTCCTCATGGGAACATGAGTTTGGAGACAGCAATAAACATTTTGCTCCACTTTTCTGCGAAATGAGTCCTCTTAGAGTAAACTTTCTTTAGATCCTATCATACTCTTTATCAAAGTTACTTATTTGTCTCCTCTCAATACCTAACAAAAGCCATCTGTGGTCCCATATAAACACATAGTATTTCCTATTACATCTTTTTCAGTGTGAGGAGCTGGTGTTCACACATACATTAACATAGAGTTCTTGGAAACAAGGAAGATATTAGAAATATTTCTTAGCTGAAACAGACAATGACTCTGAAATGATGTCAACAGGAAAAACAGGCTACACATACAAATAAACATGATTTATATTCAAAATGTATCAAAACTTTAGACAATTTGCTTTGGTTTTCAAAATATTTGCTATAGCCATTTAGGATTTTTGAAAAGACAACATTGGAGACACTGTCAGATTATTGTAAATTTGTTTTTTGTTTGCTTTTTAAATCTGCAATACATATCCTCACATGTTGGCCTGCGGCATAACAGTTTGCAAAGCACATTTTTTACCAAATACAGATGACTATATACCAGCCTTCATGTGGAGGCTTCCCTCAAACTATCAATTTAATAGCTCTTCTGGCTATTAAAAAGAAAGTTGCATGCTGATTGTAAAACCAAACCTCCTGGTGGGTTCACACCTGTGGTTACGTTACATGAAATTAGGATGGGTCATGTAACCCAACACATGCCAACAGATTTCCCCTTCAGAAGCAACTTGACAGAATCCAGTAGACAAACACAAAGTGAAACAATGGGTACTTTAAGGGTGGGAGGACTTGGAAATGACCTGTATAAGTACATGTGGGTACACCCCTTTGCTGCAATGATCACCAGGATATTATTTGTATCTTGGAGTTGACTGTTAGACCCCTAGCCCCAAAATGTGAGGTAAAACAGTGGGTGGCTTGTACCTTGCTGTTCAGACAATCCCTTCCTTCTGCTGTACCCCAATCAGAGTAAGGAGGAAAAGCAAACTCTGTCCTGTAGCACTGCTCACTTTGACTCTCTGAATCTCTGTAGGTCCAGTTCTGGACTGAGCAGGAGCTGGCACTAATGTCTGGCAGAGTAAAACTCTTCCCTCTGAGGACCATGCACTTGTTTCCTTGCAACACATACTCCGTGGGTGTTGAGAACTGTTTGAGAGCCCTGGCTCGCTGGTCATGCTGAGTCCTGAGCTCTGTGGGAGTTCAGTGACAGCAGCAGGAGCAGAATTTTGTTTGTTTGGCAGATGAGATCTTGCCTCTAGTTCCTGTATGATGACCATGAAACCTTGTCCCAGGTGCTGTTGTATTTGACCTGGACCAGGAGGGAGAACGACCTGGAACTTGTAACTTTGATCAGGCAGAAAGAGAGGACCCAGATCCAGTCCTGGATGTTGTTCTGGTGAGGTCTTAGAAGGCCCTGTGACTGACCTGCCTGCCACAGGGGTGAAATAAATGCCATTAATATGAAGGATTAGTCAATGCAAATAGAAATACTTGCCCACAGAAAGTGATATATTCCAGCACCCCTCCTGACTTCAAGCACTGGCTTAGTACAGATGTTCAAACCTTTAAAATGCATGTAGATATTTTCATGGCTTGAAAGTCAGATTAAAAGAGTTTGTGAAGGCAACATGCTACTCCCTCTCTGGTCACAGTTAAGCAGATAATAATTAAGGAGGGATATGAGGCTGAAGAACCTTGGGAAGGGATGAAATCTGAGATTGCATCTAACCCTTGGCAAAGATAGTGAACTCTTAAATCAGTTAAATCTTCCTCTTCTTCTGGAGGAAGTCACCAGCCTCCCAGAATCTGTTCGGGTTTGAGTTAATCTTGGCTGACACACTCACCCACTTCTTTTGTACTCTGTCCAAGAGTAATCTGTGCATGTGGCTCTCATGTTGATCCTAGGGCTCTGAAGGAGACCCAATGGCTGTTTAATGTAAATTTTGGGCAGGAGTCTTGAAAGACTTGACCATTATTCATTGCAAATTCCTTGATATTAAAAACTGAATAGAATGTAAACACCATTCTCTGAACAGGTGGTTGGGCTCTGGAATGGGCTGCCCAAGGAAGTGGTAGAATCAGCATCCCTGGAAGTGCTCAAAACCTGTTTGGATGTGGCACTTGGGAAAATGGTTTGGTGGTGAACACAGTGATATTGGGTTTACAGTTGCACTTGATGATCTCAGAGGTCTTTTCCAACCTTCTTCATTCTATAATTTTTCAGTAAGGAGTGAGGCCTATAGCTGAAGAATTTCTGTGTCAGAAATATATCCTATGCTTTATCATGTTGCACCTACTTACTAGGAAGTCAACACTGGACTGGTGTATGCAATCATTTATTGCCTCTGTGAAAGGAGCATCACTTGTTTTCTTATATTGGCATGAAACTGGGTTATGGATAAATTGCTGTGATAATACTTTAGGATCCTGCTCTAACTGCATAATGATTGGTACTCTGTCAAGTTAACTGGAAATCATGCAATGCCCACGACTTAAAAATAGAGAAATAAAGATAGATCACAGACATAGAGTAGGGTGTCTAGGAATGGAATTGTTTACTTTTACTATGCCCAGCTCTGCCTTGACTCTTTAATGATGGGGAAATTTAGGATAGTGAAATTTTAGATTTTTCTTGTAAAAAAGCTTTTGGCTTTTGGCTCCATCAGTTGAAGAGAGAAGAATTACACTCCCAAAGGAATTCAACTACAAAGTTTGACTGAATACAAATTTTTCTACCCTACTCTACTTTTCTGCTGGCACATTGCACTGAATAGAGGAGAGGAGACTGCAGCAAACTTCAATCAGTGATACCAAAATGTTAGCTATTTTTCCCTTTTTTTTTTTTTTTTGGTAAAACAAAGCCTTTTTCAGCACTTTTTTTTTTATTTTTAATTTCTTTTGCTATAGGTTAATTAGGTTCAGCTTTATGGACAAGAGAGATTTCCTGAGAACCAGACAGTAATTATTTCTCCATCATCTTTACTAAAAGCTGCTTTGATTTTGATAGACTGGCTTTTTCCCTGCCTGCTAGACCTACGTATTATGTACAAGAAATGAAATTGGAATAAATGAGAGAACTTTTGAAGTAGCTGATATTTCAAATATTTATTCTACAGTTGTCCACTCGATGACAGAATACCAATTAGTTTTGTTTCTCATTTTTTCCCCTTGCAGAATCTCTTTAGAGACACTTGAGTTTTGTCTTTAAGGATTTTTTTCTGTTCATGAGAGGTATTAACTCCTTTCTATACATTAAAGTATAAAATAACATTCCCTTCCCTTTACATGTTTTTTTAACTGTCTAGAATGGATCACTTTGTCTTTTGTTTTGGTTGAGGTAGTAGAAGTTTTGTTGCAGTATTTTTTTCTCTGTAGTATGATTTTTTATGAGATGGTGCATAGGTCTGCCAGGAATGTTTCTTTAGCCAGTTGCTAGTGAAGCAAATTTGCTTTGTAAGGCACTTCAAAATGCAAAAGAAATGAAAAACAGGAAGATGAATTTACAGACACAGCAGCTGAAAACTCTCATATTTTGACAAGGGTGCCATTGTCATTAATTACCCAGAGCTGCTAAAATTAATTCTGATAGTGAATGCTTAAGGACTGGTACTGGGGAAAATTACTGAAAGCATATGCAATTTGAAAATAAGTCACTTAATATCTTTGACTGAACTAGGAAAATCAGTTTAAAATTATGGAATTCATTATTTTTAAAGAAAGCTTAGAATGCATAGCTGCTTAGTATTATTCAGCAGTGGAAGCCGAAAGATAAGTGGAACCGTACAAATGTAAGGTAATTTTTGTTCTATGTCACATAATAATATGGATATCTAACTCCAGATTTGAAATGATACAACTGAAAACACATTGGACAATAACTTAATGGAGACATTTATGACATATTTGCAATCTGTCCTCATGTGACCACAATAAGGAATGATTTCAAAGTCTTAAATTTTTAAGTCCATGAAAGAAAGGTCATATTAAAGACCATAGAACACTGGTCTAAATCTGATGTGTTTAGATTTGGTAGCAAATTTGTGCCCAGATGTTTCAATGGCTGAAGTGTTGCAATTAGGATATAGCTCCAACACTGTGCAGACTTCTTGTGTCTTTAAGGGAGAAGTCTTCCTATGCTATCCCCAGAAGCAGCTGGCAGTGATAAGCAGGATAAACTTCTGTACTTGGCTCAGTCCATATAACTGTCTGCCAAAGAGAATTCTTGTTATTTGAAGTAAATAGTAAGAACCTGCTCTCCTTTTAGACTCCTCTGCTGAAACCTTATTAAAGACTCAGTGATATAATTAGTCTGCCTGAAAGGGATTTGTGTGCTATCTGTAGACTTAATTAAAATTTGATTCTTCATAAGGGATGATGTGTGTGTGTGTGTGTGCCTGGGATGAATTCAAGCAAGGGAAAATATGCATTTTCTTTCATCTTTTCTCTTGCAATCTCAGATCATTATTTCTTTTGCTTGTAGTGACCCAAGTTATTCATCCCTGGGAGAATGCATGTGCCTTGCAACATGATAAAAACGCGGAAAAGAAATAAGTGATAGAAGAGGTGAGCTTCAGTATACAACTATGAAGAAGTAAGTAATAGTTTCTCCCAGAAATATAGAACAACCTGGATAACTGGATGCAGAACCAAAGATGTCTAAATTAGGTCAATTCTACCACTGTAATGCTTTATGTTGTTGCCATTCCTCTAACTTTATAAAGCTTTTAAGAAAAACTCTGTGTGCATATGTAATTGTTTCCCCAGGTAAAAGACAATTCTGCCACACACAAATAACCTGCTAGTGATACATCACCCAAGTTATTTAGTTTAAATTAATGCCATTCTGCTTTTTCTATGGAAATAATGACGACAAAACAGAAAGGAGGAATGATACAAGGAAAAAAAAAAAAAAAAAAAAAAAAAGTCGTGTCCTGAGTTCTAGAAATAAAAATGTTTTGCAATTATTTTTCAGAGAAGTTTTCTGTTGTGAACAGTAAGACCGATTATTTATATTACCCCATAAATCGTAATCCGTTGACTCCTCCTCTCCTCATGAAAATGCCAGCAGACATTTATATGAGTGAATTTAATATGTAAGTATGAAAGACACTACAAAGTGAGAGAGCGTTGATGGACAAAACCTTTGCCAGTGACCTCCCAGTGCAGCCACCAGTGATGCTAGTTCTGGCAGCTGCTTCAGCAGCATGTCTGGTTAGATTGGGAAATGGAGGGTCTGGTATCTGAATGAAACATTTCTGCTACATCAGTGATCACTATCCAAAATACAAAAATGATTCTGGTATGAGATGTATCTTCTTTCCTCTGCTACCATGATCTCATTGCGATTGTTGATTAAGGTTACTAGAGCTGTGTTGTGCTTTTTGTCTGAAAAATGCCCTTTCAAGCACCTCTGAGCATATCTCTGCTATACTGGAAGACTCTATTCACAGGATGGAGAGAGGACAATGACACTTCTTGAACTCTGAGCTCTGCTTCCTGATGCAGAACACGCTTTAAGGGGTTTTCAGCATTACTTGGTCAACACAATTTTTTATCGTTTTCATTGCTAAAGTTATGAAATGAAAACTGGGAAAAATAGAAACCATTACCTTACCTGACACTGAAATCAAGTATACAAGCAGTGCACAAGAAGAAGAAACATAAAAAACACACACAGAGAAACAAAAAGCCAACCAACCAACCAATCAAAAAAAAAAGTTTACTCTCCCAGTTGTATCTCCAAAGTCAAGAGTTGATTTGACTTCTATCTTCTGCAAAGAGCATGCAAATGGAGGAATTTTACATGTTTGTAAATGGAATATTAAATGCCTGATAAGTAATTACAGAAGTGTTTTTGCACATGGGACTTATCAGCAGGAAAATTGCTCCTGTGAGTTATTTAGCAGTTTTTTGCACTGCATTTAATCAAATCAAAAATGTATATATTACATTTTTGCAAAGAAATGCAAAAGAAATGATGCCGTGATGCCTGCTTTGTGAAAGCTTGGTAAAGCATCTCATTGCACAGTGTATTTTATCATGTAAATGTGAATGATACTCAGAGGTGATGCAGGATGTCATAACTTCTGTAATTAGAAATAGCCTTACAAGGCATCACATAATGTATCCACTACTTCTGTTCTGATGTCATTTTTCATCTTGAAAAGTCCAGAGCCACTTGTAATACTAATATAAAAGGATTGTTAGGCCCTGATGTGGAAAATGTCCACACCAGGGTTGGAAGACAAATATAATGTTGCACGAGGGATTTGAGGACGTGAGCTGAACAACACTGCCCAGTATGAACTGCATGACATTATTTAGACAGAAAGACTGTAAGTGGGATTTGGTCAGTATCATGGGACATCTGTCCCGTGAGATGATGAAATTTTTTCATCATTCACAAATGATAAGGCCTCTGTATCTGTCTTTTTCCATCTGCTTTTCATCTCAGTGACTTCTAGCACTGGTCTGATACTTACTGGGACATGAGAATGGTACCTACTTTCTGTCCTGCAATGTTCTCTCTGGGAGATTCCCAGGCTATTCAATGGCAACTCTGCTGAGCTCACAAAATTGGACAAGGACCATTGGCCAGGACATTGTGGCTGGAAACAGCAAAACACAGCCATCAAATTCAATTGCACTCTCTGTTAAGCAGCAGGTGTTCTTAACTGTTTGAGTAGGTCTTGCAGCTGACAGTCTTGCTGTGGAACTATTAGACTGACACAGTTTCCAGTCTTTTTGACTGTTAGGGCATCCTCTTTAACAGGAACCTTTTTCTCCTCTCTACTTGACTCAGATCGATTACAGTCTGGAATGCAAACAGATTCTTCACTGTGAAGATATAAAAAAAGAAATTTTTCAAGAGTGTATATATGGCCAGGTAAAACAGACCTGAATACTGTACAACAAAATACAGTTGTTGGACAATTACATGTACCTTTCCACTCTTCAAAGTTCCATTATATATTGATTGCAGATAGCTTTTAAATAAATAATAAAAATTTCTGAAGGCGATGTAATGTAAGGGAATAAAAAAATCCAGATGACACATAGACAAAAAACTATTCCAGTTGACAAAAAATATATATACTTTGTGTACAACACGCAGCAATTCATGTTTCTGATGATATGTTAACTGCAGGAGCCCTCAGGTGTGTGCTATGTGGTGTGAGTGTTGATGGCCCTGTGTGTGTGTGTGAATTCTGTACCCAAGGGAAACAGCACTGTGCAAGTGTCTCACTGAATGCCCTCCTGTAATGATAAAATTTCCCAAGGGATGTAACAGTTGGGAAAAGTGATGGTATAATTTGGTCATCCTGTGCTCTAAGGTTACATTTATAAATATCTTACCGGGCTTGACAAGGAATGGGTAGGTTTTTTAATAAATGGTAAAATGGTTCTTACACTTAGTGGAACGTAACACAATGACACAATGCTTCTTAAGAGTATTGTTTCATGAAAGATGTATAACCATCTTTGGCATGTATATGCTTATTCATTTAAGAAAGGACATGTATGGAGAAATGAAATTTCTGTCCCATGGGAGAGTTCAGCTTTTGGAAATCTGGCTGGCTGAATTGCTGAACTCTCCAAGTAGTTCACAGAATTAAGTAGTTTGAAGTATTTCAATAGAAAAACATCAAAAGGCCATACCAAAGCAGTTAATCCCAGTAACATTGAAAAAAAATGTAATATTTGCTATTCATTAAATTATAACATTGCTGCTTAATGTCATGCCAAATATAACGATAAAAATGAAAATAGGTACATTAAATTAAGTGGAGAAAGTTATGAAAAAGATGCTTTAAACTGTATTTAAACTTACTTTGAAATCTTTACTTAAAGCTGTAAAACTCAGCACTTTTCCATAAGATATTTTGATTGAGAAGAACCAACTTTTTTGTACTGAGTTTTTTGTAATCAGTTTTTCTCTGCCCTCCTAAAAAGTTCTTTTGGTTAGACTTAATTTAACCCAAACATGTAGCAGACCTACCCTTACTCCAGGTTTGAATGCTGCTTCTTTTTATCTGTCTGACTGGCTTAATGAGTCAGGCGTAAGATTTCTCCTCCCCAGAACACCATATTACAACAACATCACACAGGACATGTGGTTCAGATCACTGGAATGAACATGGTGCAAGGTTTTTTTGGTAGTCAGATGGAACACAGAAATCAGCAGTGGCAACATGTTTTCTTTTTTTTTTTTTTTTTTTTTTTTGTTCTCTTCTGAACATACTTTATGGGATACACAGGAATTACAGACAGAGGATCTAGCCTGGAATTATCCAGGGCTGCTACTTCTGTTCACAGACATATCACACTGACCTAAGGCCACTTGCTCTTTGCTTACCTGGTCATTGTAGCTCGCCCACCATTCCCCATACTCCCTTTTGGGGTGAAACACTCTATTTCCGACTTGTGCGGGGGGGCCAGTCTCCTGCCTTTGTACCTAATAAATCACGACAACAACAGGAGCAAACAGAGAGAAGTGATTGTGTGCTCAGCTTTCTTTGACAGCTGCTGTGAAAAGGGCCATGCACAAGAATGTTACCGTGGCTGTGGTAGAGAAGAGTGCAAAGCAGCTGTGGGAGTGGTGGAAAAAAGTGCATAAAACCCCAGACCAGTGTTAAAGCAAACAGGGTTATGCAGGACAGGTGCTCACCATTTTCTTTGTGTATATCTGTATCTGTATCTCTACATAGGAGGAGCCAAATAATTTTACAGAATAAATAACATGCTAACATTTTAATATTTTTTGGAGTTAGACCAAAACAGTCAGAAACAGTTTAAGGGAAGCAACACTTAAATTAAGAATCAGTGGGAAATCACTGTTGGCCATGTTCTCAATCCTAACTTATTTCCTTGGTCCTACATCTCTGTGATACATGCATGGCTTGTTCTACTTTTCAAAACAAGCACCGGTGTAGTGGATTGGTTGGGTAAAATTTGTGTGGGCTCACAGTTCATGTTGGGAACGGGACTTCCTCTCTCCACTTACAATGAATAGAAGTTAGATGACTTACTGAGATCTAGACATAAAGTGTGATCAAACCCAAACCTAGAGCCCAGTGCAGTGCCATGCCTGTTTTATGTACAAGACATCACACTTCGATGAAAAAAAAATCACTTGGATACAGTTTAATACTTGATCATCTAATTAATTCATGGATGGGATACAAGATAAGACATGGTCATTGTTTACTCACTGAACACTCAGTTGGGATGTGAATAATGTGGAAGTCTCATACTGTCTCTCCTCCCAGCAGTGAACTTCATCCTAATCATACAAATTCTTGTGCTAGGTGTTGAAATACCTATTTAAGTCCTATAAGAAAAATTTGGGCAAAATACCTGCATGTGGCTTTTCAAAGAGATTGTGATATCCCACACCCAAATCCTATGAGCTGCCCACTATGTAGGCATTTAACACATGTCTGTGGGGAAGCTTGTGCATTTAACACTGTTAAAGTCATGGAATAATGGACTTTTTTGTCACTTGCTCATTAATGTGATCTAGGTAACAAAAGTACCATGAAGAGAGTTACCTTGCAAAAGAGAAAGAACCTGAATACAGAGAAAGTGAACTAAATATTGGATGCAGTTGTAGTAGACTCTCAGATGCAGTGGATTGCATAAATCCCTAATGAAGAAGCTTAGTGAATCTGAGAGGGAACCAGAGACAGCAAAATGAGGTGTGCAAGTGCAATGTCCTTTGGTTTACAAATTATAACCTTACTGAAAGGAGGAACAACAGCATCTTTGCAGACCGGCTACCAAGGTTTTAAGACAATCCGGAGTGTGGTATATGTAGTGCTCCCAGATAGGCACGAAACTTGCACAGCACACATACGTACTGAATGGAAGTTGATTCCTAGAGCAGAGGAAAAAGTGGATGGGCTTAGAGAGCAGATAAATTTACTGAATAATACAGATGAAGTCAAACTTGAGTGTACAAAATTAATTGGGATAGCCAGAGAAAAAAGAGGAGAGAGACAAGAATGTGTCGAAACTTCACAGGAAAGAAAAGGAAATACACTTGGAGTGAATGCGTTAGGCATCAAAGAGAGTAGAATTTAGAGGAGAAGGATGGAAACACAGTTATGTTTAGACTAAATAACCAAAAGAGATATTTTGTCTAGAAAGGCAGAGGGAAAAAATCAAAACTAGGAAAACTAGGAGACTCTAAATGCTCATGATAAGCAAGATTATATGATGTAGCCAATAAAAGGAAACAAGAGGTAAATGTCCTTGGTAACCCCATCCTGAAGAACCACAGGTTAGGATGGATGTGACCCAGATAAATAAACTCCCACAATTGTCCATTGCAAATTAGCATAAATTCCACTACCATGAAAATCAGCAGAGACACTGCTATGAGTCTTTCAAGTTTATCCATTCACTCAAGAGCAAACTGCACCATGAGAAACAACACATTGTCTCATAAAACCTCAAAGTCTAGAGCCATAGTAACTGCTGTGCTGCCATTCATTCAGTGCTAAATGTCCATGAAAGCAGTGACCAAACTCTAATCAATCCTGCTGGTGTGGAAAGTACATCTAACTGTTGAAAGGAAGCAGCGAAATTCGTTGAGTGACTATTCTGGAAAGGCACACCAAAGGTTCTGCACAAAATGTTTTCAGCTCTCAGAGCAGACACAGGAAATTACTTTGGCTCAGAACATCTTGCATTAGTAAAATGTCATCTTCCAGGTTGTTAAAACCAAGGATTGCCTTGAAACAGCCAATCTGTTGAGAAGGAAAACCCTCAGGCATTTCTTTGAAGTTGACATAAGAAATACTAATGTGGAAAGTAATTGGGTATTTTGGGTTTAGGCATAAAACACTACAGTGTAAGCAGTATTCACAAGAGCAAGTTTATTTTCTCCTTTTCTCCAACTCCAAGACTATATATTGGTTAGAAAAAGAGAGCAGACTTTGATTCTGTGAAGAAAGGCAGCTACTAAATTCTGTTAAAGGATTTAAAATATTTTGGGTCATCTCTAAGTGTTTTTCTCATGTCTTTTGGTGGGGAATTGTGATCTGTGTAAATTTTTTTGCACAGGAGCAAGTTTTCTTATGGAAAATATTTAATGATAAATACTAGTATGTTTTATAGGTGTTGATCAGTGACAAGAAATTTGGGAAGTAATTCCCAGTAACTCAGTCACTGCAGAGCTTATCCATTTGCCAAACGCTTGATCACATCACTCTATCTTACACAGCAGTGCTCTGCTCTCTCCAGAGAGCCTCACTGAGGAGAAAGAAACTCCCGGGCTGAGAAACCATGACTGCATTGCCTTGGTTTTTAGTGAAGTCAATGTACATGTCATACATGGTAGGAAACATCAGTGAGACTGCTCAAGTTTGAAGGACTTCTAGACCTTTCTCTGGCCTTCACGTCTCCAACAAAACTCCTCTTGTAGACCAATATTAATGGGTACTCTAGGAAACAAAGGGGGAATAAGGGTATCGTCATCCTGAATGAGATCAGTAGTGATTCACTAAAATCTACAGAAATCAGCTTTTATGTATGTGTCGGTATAGATCCCTACATAATTTTTGGGTTTTTCCCTGTGCTGACAAGTCTCTCGATAAGGGCTTTTTTAGACTATGCCTTCACAGTAGATCCAGGTGCTGGTGTCCTTGTGGTCTTGACTTCATGTCAGGGTGAGACATATCTTTGTCCATGGTCCCTTGTACCTCTGCTTTTACCCAGTCTCCACTGAGAAGGTGTTGGATACCTTGATCAGCAGTGCATTTCATATGGCTGTCCAGCCCCTATCTGGAGGATCTTGGCAGGCCAGACCTAGAAGCTGTGCCATAGCCTACATTTGTGAATAATTTGGTCAAAGACATTGTTGAATCCTTGAAAAATAATCTATGGATAGGAAGTGGATGGTAGTGCACAGTTCTGTTAAAACATTCACACTACACATTTTGATAGCTTTCTCAAAAGACAAGAGCTTGCAATAGCAAAAAGTAGGTTTTTTAAAACAATCTGTTCTATAAAAAAAAAAGAGCGATTATAACCCGGCTTTTACTCTTCAACATAAGGGGTTTTTTTCTCTTTTTCAGTAGAAAAGTTTAACTAACTGAAGTGATCTCAGGGTATCTTTAGGTTTTTAAAATGCAAATCAAAGGTAATTTATTTAGTTGAAGATGGAGAGTTGTCATCAATTCCTATTTCGAATGCAATCTTATACTACCATGCAGAAGTGTTATTAATTATTGCACACCCAATATGTGCTTGACACTGTTAACTTACATAAAAACAATATATTTTACCTGCAATATTCCTTGGTCTTGATATTAAGAAATGATGAAGAACTTACATTTCATAGCAGCAGAATTAAAGCTAGCCTTTAGACTAGGTAAGACAATATATGCTTAAAGATTTCTGCATAAATGCTAAAGAATGGAATATGAAAAATATTTAGTGTTTTTACTGTAGGGGCTGCTTTGAACTACAGACATACTGTGTTCTTGAAAACTGATTTTGTGAGATTGGTCATGCTATCTTGAAGTTGCAGCATGTTGCACTGAATATTTTGAAAGGGCCTCTGTTTATTGTGTGAAATTTCCCCATTTATGTAATGGCTAAAATAAATTGTATGTTATTAAGCATGCCACTTTTTTCATTTTTATAAAAATCAACATATAAACATTACTTGCTCATTAGCACAATTTCAGCAAGTAAAATTGCTTTAGAGCCAAACTTACAATTTATTTTTTTTTCAAGTGCACCATAATATTTTACTTTTTTTTAAAGCTTATTCTAATTAAGCAATCATATGTAATTGCAGCTGGTGAATTAAAATGACGGTTTTTTTTGAATGATATACAAAGCATTATCCTGGCTCAAGGAAAGATTAGACTGATAGCAAAATATTACCAGTTTGTTTAATTCCCCTTTTTGTTACTGAAATGTTTGAAATTGTACAGGATTTTCATATAGTAGGGTCTTACCTATATAAACATTCAATATAAAATGCTATAGTCAAAACTATAGCAGATTAAAATAGATATGTAATATAAACTTATATAACATTTATATGTTTGAGCAGACATTTGCCCTAAATTTCAGTTACAGTCATGAAAATGCATCTGTCACCAAACACAGCTCTCAGCCAGATGAAATGCCGTGTCTTCCACATCAACATTCAGGATACAAGTACAAACACCGTTCATTACAATTCACACAGGTGTTCCCACAGTGGCTGACTGCTTCGTGACTTGGTGGACCTCGGAAGGAGGAAGGTGCATGTCCTAGTCTTCTGTTTATCAGATTAATTACTGTGCATAAAATTAATTACAATGTCAGTTTTTATCAAAGTTTGCTGTGGAAAGAAGCAGAAGTTCCTGTGGTAGACAAACCTGGTAGACAGGACCTACATCGTGCATGCTAATGAGCATGAGACCCTCTGCATGGCTTCCCTGGGTGCTCTCCAGCATGTGTGATAAGGACAGTAGTGATACAGTACATGGTGCCATTAATTTGTCATCAGAATTTTGGGAGACAAGCTTGAAGATGAAAAAAAAAATAATGTAAAAGGGATAAATACTGCAAGTAAAAACCAGACATTCTTCTTTCCCTAAATAAATATAGAACTGTTGGGTCCCATCTTCACTGTTCCTTCCTTTTCTTTTTTGCAGTACAGTAGCAAGACTTCATTCTGCAACCTAAAGCATATGTGGGTAACAGTAGGCGGGGAACTGCTCACAATGTATTTAATTTGCAGTCTTCAGCTCTGATATTTGGTTCAAAATGATGGTGACAGTGTCTTAATAATATAAATAATGCCAAATATTAGGCTTGAAGACATGCTCAATTAAGGCAGACAAAAATTATATCAATTAATCAATTAATTAAACATCAATATTTTAATTAAATTTGAGGGGAAAATTCAAAGCAACAACACTAGCATTGTACAAAAACCCATTGTAATAAGGTCATTCAAGAGTATAAATTCATTATACAGATGGAATGTTTTAGGAGTAATTTATCAAAAGCTTTCAGTAATACCTTTCAGTGAGTTTTATAAAATATTCTTCAGTCATTTCAGAGTATTTGAAGTTTAATTAATCACAGTATCAAGCTTGTCCAAAAAGACACCAAGACTAAATTATTAAGGGAAAAGTGAAGGACTCAAATCATTCAGTAATCTCTCAATCTAAATTTTTGTAGCATATTAGATTAAAATAGCTCCAAATGATCTATTTGGGAACTGATTCATTAATAAATGCAGACTAATCCATCAAAAGGATAATGACTTTCTCTGAAGAGTAATTTTTTTTTTATCCTGAATGTATCAAAATTCAATTTTAGCAAGGCTATGAAGCAAACAAATATCTGGTATCACTATGCCCAGATTTTCTTTTTTAAAATAAGAACAATCTCCATTGGACCAAAACTTCACCTCATTTAAATTGTTATCTCCTCTACTTACATTATGTCATGTAAGAAGCTTAGCCCTCATGTTTTTACCATCAACTCATATTACAGAGGCATCTAACCACTTTTGTGCAATTTGTAATAAAAGTTCCCATTAAAATTAACTTATTTTTTGGTAAGTAATGATTTTTTGACATCTTTTGCCCTACAGTAATATGTGGTCCTGTTTTGCTCAGCTTTTTCAATTTTCAGTTTTCACAAGGATTTATTGCATTGAGGTGGGCAATGGCTAAAAGCTGATCACTGTTACAGTTCAAAGATGGGGCCAGTCATTTCTAGAATGTAATTTCTTAAGCATTAGTTCTCCCAGTTCACATTCTTTGATAATCTCCGAGTTAATTCTCTGTACACACAAGAACTGATTAGAAACACCAAAAATCACCTCTAAATTATTTCTTTAGTCTATGAAACTTCAGGATTTCAAATAATGTCCCCCATTTTTTTTTCCATGATGAAATAAAAGTGGAATTGGAAAGATTTTTTAGTGCAAAGCTATTATAATAGCCCGATCTGGTATAAGACAGGTGGGCTGGAACCTCTCTGCTGCCACTGACTGACACTAAAAATCATTTTACTTTTCACCAGGCTAGAAAGTAGAAAGTAATGGGTTTTTTTCCATTTTTTTTCCCCAGTCAGTGTTTATTTTATACAAGACAGAATGGCTCCACCAAGCTCCAGCAGGAAAGCAACCCATGCTGTCATATATCACAAGCTGCTGATATTACTCCATACAACAGGTTATGCACTAGTCTTGAGCTCAGTCTTGTGCGATTACAACCTCTTCTGTATTCAGTTTCATGTCTTCCATGTCTAAATCAATTCAACTACCTGCAGAAGCTGCAGAACCAATAACTTTTATGAAATCTGCGACTGTTAGTCTGGAGTTTAGTAAAGATGTGTTTTGCCTAGTTTGGCAGCCAGTGGACCTGATGGAGTGTTAGTCTTAGTGTACTGTATGACAGTCAGATCACCAGGAGTATCTCAGCCCTTTGGTTATGAAAATTTTGAGTGTGGACATATAGGCTGTGTCCTGGAGAAGTCTGGTAAGTAAACAGTTTTTAAAAATTAGTTTGGAAGTGTAGTGTTCTTTTATCATGGTTCAAAATGTGTCAGAGAAATTGTTCAAGCTGCACATATATGAGGACAAAAGTGGCACTTGCACTACAAAAATGTGATTCAATAGGATATTCTGTGGCAGAAACTCAGGATCAGTACCTTTCTCAATGGGTCTGCACGTGAGGAATGATAACCAGCTTCAACTTTCCACAAAAATCTCTCAGTTTTTCTTGTACTCCATCTTCTTTACACAACTAAAAGCTCTGTGTCAAACAATGGAGCCTGGTTCATATTTCAGGCAAGTTACTGAGGCATAGGGACTGAATCTTTCCCATTTACATTTGAAATACTCATGCTGATAATGCACACATATAGTCCAAAAAAATTTGATCACAGTTTGTTTGATGGCCATGAGTTCAAATCTATCTGCTTATTCATGTATGTGGCTCTCAGCCAGTGAAAAGTTGATGTCTGGAAAATGGGAATTGCATGGGTTGCATCCTGGGGCCCTTGGCATGGTCTGTGTAACAGTGGCAGAAGTTTATTCTGATGGGGATTCCCATTTGTCTGGAAAATCAATGTCTTCCCAGGACTTTCTTCATAATGCAACACAGCAGTAGTGAAACCTTGAAGTTGTTTTCACATTTTCGATTCACTTGGTCTTTTTCAGTACTTTATGTGGATTTCAATCATATTCAACTTTAGAAGTAATGTTTTTAAAATTTCCTGTGGAAAAAAGAGTGGACTTTTTGAGATACTTCAACTCAGGCTTCTGAAAAAGCTCATCCTAAGATTTTGGTGATGAAATATGGTGTGAAAATGCATGATATAAAACTTAGACTGGAATGTTTCTAACCATGGATGACAGCTTCTAGACTGATCCAAGCACATTTTCTTATTTTCTGGTCCAAAATAGCTCCTGCTTGAATTGTAACAAAATAGCTACAGTCAATCGTAAGCTGGAAAACAGAATAGAGAAGGGAGAAAACCAGCTGATCTGTGCAGAGACAGAGCATGCAGTGTCATGGTACACACCTGTTTCCAAAACATTTCATTATGGCACAGTTTGGGACTGCCTGATGTCTCATTATACACTAACTATAGACACTGGTGGTCCAGGACTGAATCCAATTCAGTGAAAAAAATCTACCTTGCTTACCATGTTTCCTTCAGAGGAGAAATGGAATGGCAATTAACAGCATGTGAACCCAGGCACCTGATGGGTTTTTCTGATGTACCTGTGCAGCACTTGAGAGGGAGAAACCTGATTCCAAGGTGGATGAGTGAGCATCTTTGTTTAAGTTTAGTAAGATAAAACAAAATGATAGTGATTTATGTAATAGAAATTTTCTGGTTCCCCTAACGGTGAGTTTGGCTCACTAGGACAAGGGATTCCCAGTCCTGGATGGAAGCTGTCAGTGCTATCACTTCTGCAGATGCATAGAGAGCAGTTCATGCTCAGTTCTGTAATCATACGCTGCAGGACAAACTTCTTAAGTGGATGAGACAATACATTAAAAAAACAGTGAGTAATCTGTTTAGTTTGACAGCCATAGCTTATGTTTAAATATTTAGAAAATACTTCATCACATAGTAAATCCTAGTAGAATAAAGTATGACTGCCACAACCAACTTATTAAGCTTCAGTCTCAAAAAGGTTTGTGAGACAAGTGTCTATGATAAGGTGCAGAAATTTATGTGCATAGTTCTTCTGTTGTCTAGTATTGTGCTGTTCACAGCTGTGTGGAGTAATTAGGCACAAAACACAGTCAATGTATCTTGAATGTACCTAACATTATCTGCCTTAGCTAGCGATGATTCTTTCCATTAGAGTGATTGTATCTACAAGACTGAGTTGCAGATTGAAAGTGCTGCTCAACCTTCTGGCTTAGTTACTCATTAAGAAGATGATAAGCTGTCTTGTTTTGTTTCAGGAGGGTACTTTTGGCTTGTGCTGGGCACTTATAGGCTTCTCTCTTTTGAGAAAAATACTGGTAGGATTTTAAAGACTTAGATAGCATATATATATGTGAAATACAGTATTTCAGGAGGTTTTTAATACTTTGCTAGTTGCTCAGAACAATTTATTACTTGCTTTAAAGGCAAGGAACCTTGCCATTTTTCAGGTAGTTTTGGGGAGATGAGTGTGAAGCTTGGAAAATGGAGCATATGCGCTTTGGCACATTTAAAGACACCTTCCAGAAGACATAAACAAGTAGTGGTAATTTTTTTGTGTGAAATCCGGGGCAATGATATTAGAAAGCTAAGAGGATATTTTAAACACCTGCACTATTCTCCTAGATCAGGGTGACATGACTGAGACCCTTTGATGTGCGGTCCTGACTAGAAATATTGTAATAGAAATATCATAATATCTGCTCTTGCAGCAGAAATATACAGTCTTTGTATATTCCACATGGAATAAAGACTTATTTGAGAGTGAGGAGAGGATAAATTTGCCCTGTATCTTCTACCCTTGCTAACAGGGTGTGTAGCATATGTGTTAAAAATTCCTGGTACCTCAGGGTAAGATTTACTCAGTGTATTTATGGCCTTCCTAGTCTCTATGAAACTATCTGGTAGGATGACTGGAATCAGGAATTCCAGATGCCTCTCTATACCAGTTATATGTCTTTGACTCCAGCCATGTACTCTCCTTTGTGAAGTCACTTCTGATGGTGTCAGGTTTGTTAGCCCTACTTTAAATGAGGGCAGAATATCTTTTGGTGAGTACTGAATCACTGAATCACAACAGCTTACATGAAATGGTTTTCATTTCACTGGGAAATGAATAGTTATACTCTCTCCTTCTGCATATTTCAGTATGTGAAAATTCATTCCAACACACAACCACAGCTTGCCTGAGTTTTCTTAATTGAAGAAACATCCCATGCAAAAAATCATGTAGGACTGTAACAGATGCATTGCTTTATTTAGGCAAAAGCAGTCTTGTTATCTGTCATTTTGTGGCTGCTGTGAAAGCTCTGAACGGCACGTTGGCATTATCTGTTTGACAATGATTTGATGCAATACTACTGTGTGCTATAAATTAGTGTCAAGAAGCAAAATGCTAATGATAGAGGCCCCTCTATGCACTGGCGACTTAAATAGCAAGTCTCTTAAAAATTCAACAGTGACTCACTCTCTTTTAAATAAAACCCCTCTGAGCTATTTAAATGATGCCATGAAGTTCTAGTGCATATTTCCTTTTATTCTAAATACTTTGGTGTTTACTTCAATAACTATCCAAACAATCTTTTGAGCATTGTACTGAGTAATGCCTTGAAACCTATTGCTTTGTGTAACCAGATTTTTTTCAAAGAAGCATTTGATTATTAAGCAAAATGGTGGAACTCTGTCTGCTCATTTTCTACACAAAATGAAAGTGAAGCTGACAGTGGTTTTCTGTTCTTTTTTGGATATTATACCAGATAAGTGAAGTCCTGAGTACCATTTTAAATGTATTCATCACCTTTTAGAACTCTCTTTCATGTAATCAAATTGGCATTGATTATGGGTCGATGGAATCATTTTGCTCTTGGATGCCTAGACCCTTCAGGCGTGCACTGACTGAGCACTACTAAACTCAGTGGCACCATCCCAGTTTAATCGGCTGGGGATTCAGACACATGTATCAGGAGGATCTTCTTTGTTACAGTGTTGTGCATTGATGAACACTGCTGATGACATAAGTTCTTCCCCAAGTTTCAAATGCAAAGTTCAAGTTCTTTGTATCCAGGCAAATATGCCAATATATCAGCTTTCTGCTACCATTTTCCTCCCTACACACACATACCGGGCACCTCAAAGCCCTTTTGGATTGAAGTAATTTCCAAGACAGTGCTATTGAAAAAGAAGTCTTTGTTGTTGATGATCTATTATATTTTGCTAATATCTCCCTACTGCAGATTTTATCCACACACTGAGGGATATAAAGAAATGAAAAGAGAGTCCTCAAAAAGAAGAAAATGCATCTTGTCATTTAAAATATTTAATAATAGGTGTGCTTTTTTTCTTTTCAGAATAAAACAAATGTTTTAGAGTAACATCTTCCCAAACTAGACCTAAATGGATGACAAAAAATTCCTTCCCAAGCCCAAGATCTTTCTGTCATCTATAATTTCGTCTTGTTGAGTAAAAAGGTTGCAAGGTGGCAAATGAGTTCTGCTGTAAAAGTGAAGGAAAATAATAATGATCTCAAAGAATGCCTTCTAGGGAATACATATTTTGAAGAATGAATCTTTTAACAGTCCAGAAAGTTGCTATAGGCTTCTAATTCAAATACCTCAGGTCATTTATACATAGAGACAGAAGCTGCAGAAAAGGATATTTCAGGAAACCATCACTTAATCTGAAAAATGATTTATCATTTGAAAATATCATCCTACCCTGCACCTGGAAAGGAACGGGGAAAAAACCCCATCATTAACTGATCGTAAGTATAAAATATGTTGTAATAATAGACTGGCCATTTTTGTACCTCTTCAAACTCTCTGAAAGAGAATCATTAGTAATATTCTGACAAAAAAATCACTTTGGCATAATATATCCTGCAGGTATTACTAATAAAGTTCTCCCTCAGGTCTAAATGATGGTTCACACATAAATGGAAATACAAATTGTCTTTGTTCCATGCCAACTGCAGTTGTGAACAATGACATGTCTGGAAATATTCATATTATAAATCCTAAAATCCATGTGTGTTTCAGTGAGGAGAAAAATCTAGGTACATGTCACTTCCATGCTAGACATACATAGCTGAGGAATGACAAAATTGCTTCTTTGCAGTTTTACATTGACAGAATTTTTGTTTATGCCAGCATAAACAAAAATTATCCTCACAGCACCTGTATCAAAAGTGACAGGATCAAAGGGTGAAAGCCAACAACTGGGCAAGGTGCACACCTACAGGTTCTGGCTATGGAGCAGAGCACTTTCCACTCCAGAGCTCTCCTTTCTCTTTAGCGTTCAATTGAAGTAACTTCTATACATTGAACATACAAGTTGTCTTCATGATTACTGAATTGAAATACTACCTCAGGAAGAAACAAAGAAGTAGCTCATAAGGGAGTATCTGTTCAATGGCAGGAAGAGTAGACAGAATGGGGCCTGTGAGCAGCTGAATTTGTTAGAGTTAGGAGGATGTTTACAGAAAAAGGCAAGGAAGAGAAGATAGGTGAGGACAAAAAGAAAGAAATTAGGAAGAGATAGCATAAGAAAGGAAAATCAAGGGAACAGGAGATAAAAGGTGTAACAAAAGACTCATACAGAACAAATCCTCAGATGCCTTAGAGTGGCTGCTCACGATGACTCTTGTGTTCAACACTCCACCTGGATTATGGAGCACTAGCAGCAACCCTGTTGTCTTACTGCTGTCACTAGAGGCAAAATACGAACACTATGAAGTTCATTTAGGGGAAAGAAATTGTAAATGGGTGCATTCAGGACAAGACAATGAGTTGTATCTATTGTTCTCTTGGGTTTTTTCCTCCTACAATCTTGTTTTTCTCACTAGATTCATGTACAGTTGTCACAGCCAGTCCTTCCAACTTTGTATTCCCATTGCTTTGTCCCCTGTTTTCGCACAACATTTTGACTAAATCAAACCCAAAACTTGCATATGGGGGACAGAGGACTCACTCCACTCCCAGTGCAGAGGCAGAGGAAGGTAGCACACTCCCCTTTGTCTTCCCCCTATTGTTAACTCTCAGAAGATCACAATTGCCTCCCCACACGCCCACATCAGAAAACTTTACCTAAGTGTTTCACCGGATGATCCCCTTCTTTTCCACAGGTTCACCAGGCTGCTGGAGCGGCTGGCGGCCGAAGACGACTTTCCGTCCCCTACGTGCATGCGGACTACCGTCGACGTGGTGAACGCACTGCGCACGTTCCTCTCGGGCTTGGCCAGGATGATGTACACCTTGGGCACAAACATGCAGCCAAGGGCCACCGTGGCACTCAGACTCACTGAGAAACACATGGTGATTATCTTGTAGTTGCTTCCAAAGTATATTGGCACGAAAGCCAGCCAAATGATGCAGGTGGTATACATGGTGAAGGCAATATATTTTGCTTCGTTGAAGTTAGCCGGGACATTTCTTGTCTTAAATGCATAAAAGGTGCAGCTCAAAATTAATAACCCATTATATCCAAGAGGAGTCACAACACCCAGGTTGGTGGTGTTACAAATCAGGTAGACCTCTCGGATGCTTGGGTAATCATGCATTATATCTGGTGGCTCCATTATAAAGAGGGCAACTATGATGCCCAGTTGTATACATATCAAGATGAACGCAATAACCAGCTGGGCGCAGGCACTCATGAACCTAGGCTTCTTTGTACAAATTTTCTTCTTGCTTCCAGCCAGGATTCTTGCAATGCGGTTGGTTTTAGTTACTAGAGCAGAATAGCTCATAGCCGGCGAGAGGCCGATGCCAATTCGCTGAAGGTAACAGTAAATCTGCTGAGGTTTTGCAATCAGACAGAAGGTGCACAGGTAACCCAAGCAGATGCCGGCCAGAATGATGTAGCAAAGCTCTCGGCTGGATGATTTGACCACGGGAGTATCACGGTACATTATGAATACGATTGTAACAAACAGCGTGGCCAGCAGACCCAGGCATGCAAAAACAACGGCTGCAATTGGCTCAGGATCGCCCCATCTGAGGTACTGCACTGGGATGAGGTCACAACCTACAGAAAAAGAAAAAGAGAAAGGCAAACTGAAGTATGTAGATGTGAAGTTTTTTAATGATAGTTGGAGATTTTCCTAGTATTTCTCTTCTTTTTGTCTTTCAGGGAGCTGCCATTGTATTGAGCATAGGCTCAGATTGTGTTAAAAGAATGTCAGTATAATGGCACAATAAATACATTTCAATGACAGCTTATTTCAGTAATACACTTTATCTGGAACAGAACATGATGACCAAGCTGATTAAGATAAGTCACCTCTCACAGTAGAAATTTGCCTTTTAAATTCTATGAAATATAGGAATTTATGAACAAATTTCCGCAGCAAATTGCACTACCTCAGTACAAAATGCTTCAGAGTTCTCTGCACTATTTGCACTTAAGGACTAGATGTCAATCCTCCTAATTATACTGTACACTATGAAGGATATTAGTATTTTCTTAATGATTGTGGAGAGAAATTTTGCAGACTCTAACTGTCAAAAAAAGAGAGTGTTTCTGAGATGTGCTACCTTTTTTCTAACAAAAAATTTCTAGAATTAGACTTGTAATAGGTAATTTGGAATGGCACACCCTACTCACTTCTTTTTCTGCCATTGATCCTTCTGAAAGTTCTAAAAAATTAAAACCTAATCTAAATTGTGAAATAAATCTGAAGTTAATAAATTAGCAATAAACCTGACTTAGCAGTGCAACCCATTCAAGAACACTTGTTTTTCAGTTTTGCGTAAGTTTTAGTAACTCATTCTATGTATCTGGGTCATAGGAAGTCAAAAAGGCTTTTAATTGTACAGTGTACAGATCAATAGAAAGGAGTAAAAGCTGTCAGAAAACTTATTCCTGGCATGCTCTCTTCTTCCCCCCTTCTTTGTGCTTGCACTGTTGAGGCTGGATAGGTGTTTCTACTTTCTGGCCAGTCTATGATCTCTTCCAGGATTTCTGGGCAGACATAGTTGCTGACTACAGCCATGGGCACATGATGGCACCCATCCTTGAATTTTATTCCCAAAAACTCAATCTCCTGTTCAGGTCCTTTGACCTTGCTTCTTTTCATGACTTCCACTCAAGGTGCAGATGGGTTCTGTGCCCTGTGGCACCAGAGTACACAATACCAGTGCCTCCAAACAAAAGATTTGTTCTCAGGTGGTATCCAGGCACTTCCTGGGAAGCAGGGCTTCAGTAAATGTAGCAGTTGCTCCAGAACAAAAATGTCATAACAAAAAAGTGCACACACCCACACCTTTCTCTTAGGTTTTATTGCTGAGCAGACATCATATGGTACAGGATATCCCTTTGTTCATTTTGGGTCAGCTGTCCTGGCTGTGTCCCCTCACAAGATCTTGCTCATACTCAGCACACTGGTGAGGGAGGAATGTTGGGGAGACAGCCTTGATAAATGACTGCTCTGTTATCAACGTGTCTCTAGCTACCAGTGCAAAGCACAGCACTGTGAGGGCTGCTGTGGGGGAAATGAACTCCATCTCAGCCAGACCCAATAAAATAATAAAAATGGGGAGGACCTTGATGTCCTGGAGAGTTACTTCCTGAAAACAGTGGACATGCTGGCATTGCCAGACAGGACAGGACAGCAGGGAGTGGATGATGGAATGGAGAAAATGCAACAAAAAGCTTTTATTTCCCCTATACTTGCATTGAGCTTGACTAGACTTGATTGCAAAATCTAAATTACTTCAAAATTTTGTATTTCTGTAATCATGTTGCTGTCTTCTGGTTAGGTCATGCAGGAGAGTGTCATCCTGATTTGTGGCTCGTGACAAGGTACTTCAACCTATGAAGATGGAGTGCCAGGTGCTCACATCTGCAGTGAAGGTTGTTAGGACTGTCTGCTGGGTGTGTGGATGCCACAAAATTTCAATTAATTAGGCAACCTGGGATCTCAATGACCTGATGAGTACGAGTAAGTGTAGATATCAGGACTAAAATTTGGGAATTTCTACATGTGAGATCTATTGTATGCCTTTTTCTGTACTTTAAGTGGAGCTTAGAGTTTTCCAAATCTGCCACTAACATTCTCAGTAGTAAAAATCATTTCATTAAACAGTATGGGTAGATATTAGGCCTAACTCTTTTCTTCTCCAAGTATTTTTGCATTCTGTATCTCTACAGAAATAATATATTTGAAGATATAATACCTTCAATCAGGTGGCAAAAGTACAAGGCAAATATTTCTGTGTTCTTGAAGAAAGTGGAAAAATCAGCAGGATTGGGGTCAATGAGTCTTTGACACTAGTGCAATTAGAGTATACAAATTTGCAGTCACTTTAGTGTAAGAGAATTGGCTCTTTACTGAATACAGATTAATTTGCTATTTATACTTGGCTGCTTTGATGTGAAAAGCTTTCTCTTGCATTAATAAAATGATTACCACACCTAAATGTAAGAAAAACATTAGATTTTTATGAAACATTCTCACTGTATTAGTTGATGATAGCTTTTTAACTCTTGCTTGGGTTTTGTAGTTTACATAGTCAGTATTCAGTGTGAGGGAGACACTGTATTTCTTTCTGACTTTCTCAAGTTTAAAGTAGCACAGTAATCATATCATTAAAATCAACATTTTACACAAGTGAGAATAGTAAAAAAGGGTGAAAACAAGAAGGAATCCTCTGTTGTGTGCAGATATCCCACTGTGGGTTCTTCCTCAGGAGGTTTTATAAGTAAATGACCTCTAAATGCATCTCTGATTTTAGCAAGATTTAATTAATATTTTGTGGAAACAAATAGTTTCCAGCTTCTAACACTGCTACATATTCTTGACACGAAATTTGAAGAGAAAAGGTCTTTATCTGGCAGCTGGCCTTTGCATGCAGACAATGATAAAGGGGCTAAATTTTGCCTCATTTCTAACATTGTAGTAAAGGTGAATCATAACCAAATGTTTCTCATTAGTTTCAGGCTATTTCATGCCTTCCTTGCTTTATTACTCTTTTTACACTCTCTTGATGAAATACCTGAGAAAAGAGTTGAAAACTTGTCCCATTTTTCCCATCACTGAGTATACTTTACAAGGAGATTGCTAAACTTTGCAATGATTTATTCCTCAATTAAGATTTAAAGACTGGATCATCTTCATGAAACAATGATTGGTGAAGTTTTCATATAATAATTTTGCAGGTAATGGTTTCTGACAATGGCACTTTTGGAGAAGGACAACTAGATCAAGTAAAAGAAGATGGGAAAACAGCACTGTCAGTGTTTGTGTTAGACTGATGACCAGAACTATACCAAGGCAAAAGCTGAAAAATGGTACCACAAGAAGAACTCATTCCTGCTAATGGCCATGACAACACCCCATAGCCTACCTCTTACACTTTATCGACATCTCCAAGTACCTGGAAATTTTCCATCCTGGCTGTCTCAGAATCAGGTGGAAAAAAGCCTAAAGTTTTGTCCTATGGTGCCCACAGTGTGCTGAGGCACTAAGGTGATCTTTGGCTTGTGGAAAGGCTGTTTGGACCCAGTCCAATTTGGAGCAGGTGTCAAGTTTTTCTGTACTCAAGGGTGCCTGGAGCCCCAGTAAAATTGGCATAAAATTATCCTTGTGCTCTTCTGGCTAGAAAGATAGGCAGTGTGGAGCAAGACACCAGATACACGTGTGAATAGCAAGATGAGCAGAGAGAAGAAATCAGAATCCCATTTAGCATGCTAGGGAAAGCTTCTCTAGAAGGACCACCAAACATTATCAAGAAAATGCAGATAAGGATGTCTAAGGTTCTTCTGAGAAAAAACATAGTTTCTGATATTTTGAAAAAGGCTCCAGACACTTTATGGATGGACTAAATTTTGCCATGAAGAAGGAGAGGAACTTCTTGACTGCCATAGGTCTAATAGTAGGTCTATTAGTACACTGTCTTCTTTCTGCAGAGGCAAATTTGTCCCTTAATTCTGATCTTTCATATTGCATTAAAATTAGTTCATCTGGATGAAGAGTTTACAGATATAAAGCACTATATTATAGACCATATTTCCTGTGGATTTCATCCTTAGCATGGTTTTAATTTGTTATTATAGCCTTGATGCCTACAAGATGCCTTTGACATCCATAAAGATGTATTAGCTTAGCACTGAGAAATCCCTTCCATGGTAACCAATATAAAATACATAATTGAACTATTTTCAAAGGTAAACTTGACAGAATAGGGATTGTGAATAGATTTGACTCTGAAAAGTGAAGTTAATTTAATAAATTCTCCTAAATTAACATCATGAGCTAAAGCTCACTGAATCTGCACATGAAGACTAAAACTGGCAAAAAATTGTGGCTGGTTTAGTAAGTTCTAAATATTTTTCAGTTGAATTTGGCATCCTGGTCAGCAAGTTTGACCAGTTAAAATAGATTTGGTTTTCTTGGTAATTTTTCAGATATCCTTCCAAGGTTATCAGAAATCTGAATACCAGGGTTAAAACTCAAACAACAACCTAGCGACATTTTAGTAATGAATGTGTCTTCATATGGTATTTAGCACTTATTATTCAAAGTCTATTTATGTTATGAAATTAAATATTTTGTATTAATACTTCTAAATTTTTCTCTTGTTATAATCTCAAAAGATGGGAGAGAGATAGCTTGATTAGTTATTTAAGGTTCCACATATATGGAAAACTGAGATGCAAAAACATAAGCATCAGAATAAAAATCTGCATAAAGCTGATGGGGTAGCTTTTATAATTTTTTTTTTCAACCCCAACATTACCCAAACAGAGGATTACACTCTCCAGAGTCCTGAGGGGCATATCAGGCCCCTGACCATCACATGGAATCTGGACCATCTGGAGGCAGAGAGAACATTAAAGTGTCAGAACTTTGTTCTGGTGCTATGATGAGTTACTGTAGTGATCAGTCCTCTGCCCTGCTCTGGTGGGACTTTTTCAACTTGCTACAAGAGCAGGGCGGGTAGAGGTGTCTTCTTAGCTGCTGTAGCTCCCAGAGAGGCACATTTACTGAAGCTATCAGCAAAGGTGGCTTTGCACAGGCAAGGGAGGCAGCTGATGGCTGTGCATGTGTGTATTCTGTCACCTCTTCAGGGCAGGATTCGGGATTGGTCACATCTTGAACTGTGAAAGCTGAAGCATCTGTAGCTCGGGGGCTTGAGTCCCCAGTAACTGGAATATGTGAATTTAGCTGTGCATTACATTAAGAGGAAAGGCCATGAATCTTAGAATACTACATTAAAGTTTTTGTCCATATGGAAAATTATTCCTTAATTACACAAGTGTGCAGAAGAGTGGGAACAACTGATGAATTACAACAATCAGGTCTTTCCTTATGCCAGCTCCACTGTTTTGATTTAACTTTCACTAAAAAGTGCTGGCTCTGTGTGTTGCAAATGTTTTTTTCCATGACATAAGGCACAATTACAAGTGGATCCTTCTGGCTTTGTTGGCGAGTTCCCCTTCGTCCAGCCCGGGAGCCTCCGAGCGCTGCTTGCTGAGCTCAGCAGTACTGAACCAGCTCACCTGAGCCTGAAGTGCTCTGTGGCTCATGCTGGACTGGAAGAGAGGGTCACACCTTACCTGGAACAAGCAATTGAGGAAAGGAAAAGATGCAAACCCAGAACCAAGGGAGAAGAAAATGAGATCCTGGTCATAATATTGCCACCTGAACCCTTAACTGATCCACATATACCTTTTCCAAGAGGGAGAGAGTGAAAGTGACTTACGGCAATGCTTGCACTTCATTTGGAGTAAGAAATAAAAAGGAAAGAGCAATAAAGGGCACAGAAAACAGGGTGAAAACTGGACATTATCTCTGCTGATGTGCATTTATAACACTAGAAATAACCAGATGAAAACTGTGCTCTCCTACCCTCAGTCTCAATTACAGCCTTAACAATTATCATCAAAAGCAAGATCCTAGTAATGTTTCAGCAGAAAAATCAATGTCAACACAGACTAAATTGTGTTCTGACCTGCATCAAACAATTGCTGAATTCATCCATGGCTGCAACATTTTTGCAAGAGGGAATGCAAGAAAGCAGTCTGATGGCAGCAAGCAGTTACCCTTGAAAATATGTCGGGCAGGAGATGAATTACCTTTTGCTTGGGTGAGGGGCAGAATCCAGTCTTATGAGACAACTGAGGCTTAGACCTCTCTGACTTCTGCCACTTAAATTTTTTAGTCCTTTCCATCCAAGGGTTTTTTGGATAATCCATCTCTTATCTGTCACTTCCAGATGGGCAGCAAAATCATGACCCTGCTATTCTGTCTTTACTGTACTTTATTTGGTGAAAGCAGTTTTGTAGCTATAGTAAAAATATATATTTCTTATATATACTCTCCCCCTTGAATGGCAAAAAAAAACCCATCTCAAGAGGTGTAAATAGTTAAGCTCCTATTTTCATAGGAATCCAATTAAGAAAATCAAATAGTCAATATATTTGGAATACACAGACGGAGAAAAACATCAATACAACCTGAAAATAATCCAGTTGTCACTGAAATTAATATAATTAAATTTTCTTGCCATTCCTTAGGTCACTAGACAAAACTTTGGGTTGGTGTTCTTGTGTGCTGTCCTTAAGTGTCAGAAATAGAGAATAATTTCTTCTTTCTCACCTCAAAAATGTCCTTAAATGCTAGTGGTAACTGAACCAAGATGTTCCTACACACACTGGAAAAGCTCTGAGATATTGAACAAAGTTTATGTGGTCTTTCTAGAGCACCATTTTTGAATGCAGAAGGCCAAATCCTCTGATTCTCCCAAAGTTTTGAAAAATTAGCATCAGTGTTGGTCATCAGCACTAAGAGAATCCCTCCACTTGAATTTAACTTGCGTGGCATCTAACTAATTTAACTTGCGTTCCACCTGCTGTGAACATTAAGCAAAGAAGAGCTTGGAGGAAGAGTGGAGTGACTGGCATATACTTTAACCACTGAGTTCCTCCTGCTGTAGCTGAGTCCGTGGCTCAGCTGTGCTGGCCACACTAATGTGGAAATTGGTGCTGTATTGTATGGATGTTGCCAACATAACACACGGGGACTTAGGGGAGCTACAGCAGATTGGGAAGCATAACTTGATACTAAGCCAGGAGAAGAAAATTACTTCTGGTACAAGTTGGAGTGTTACATACAGATATTAAAAAAGGAAACAACTTACTAGGTTTCTGTTCAAGGAGGAGCCTGATCCCTGGGGAATATTGATGCAAAAGCAATCTGAAAATTGTGATGAAATATGGATACTTAACATTCCCTTTCTTGCCTCAGCTTCACTTCTAGATGGAGGCATTTTCCAGTCAACTGATTTAATCAAGAGAAATTCTTGTTCCCACTTACCTTTTCCACTGCCTTTGAATTCACTGTGCCTTTCTGTACTTTAGAACTTCAATGTCTTTTTCTGTTCTGAGAATAACTTTGTTTTCCTACACATATTGCATCCCTTCTGTCTTCTCCCCTGCTGTATCTGAATTCTGATATTCCATAGGTGGCTGAAAAAGTGCATTAATCTCTCTTCCTTTCTGTCAGTAACATGCCTGCCATAACATGTTTTATTTAGTGATGTTTGTGGCACAAAACTGATGCTGATCATTGAGCATAAGAAAGATGTAAGCAATGTTTTGTTATGTGAGCCAAGAAAGGATTCCAAATAAGTTTTTATCCAAGATCAGATCTCTGGCAAACAGTGAGGTGCAGCTCCATGTTGAAAGCCATTTCAGGTGTGTGTCTGATAAATTTACAGTACTCCCATCTGAAGGTGATCATGCAGGAAAGACTTATTCTAATGAGTTTTTTATATGTGTAGCCTTGTGGAGCTGACATTCTCTAGGAAATGGCTTTATCGAGCAGCACAGAGACTTAGTATGCTGCAGTATCAGATGTAGGGGCATTTCAAGGAGATTGCTGTACACTTTAATAAACTGAAAGGAAATTTCTTTGCCAGAATACAAAATACATCAACCTCTCCTTACTTTTAATGTACATTTATTACTAAATCTTGTTGTAAACAAGATTGAGAGGCAGCTTTATTTATAAGCGCAAAAGTTGGCCGTAGAAACATGATCATTAAAAACACAGTTCATTGTTTTGGATGGATAAGCTGGGAATAGATTTCTTAAAATCTCTTTGTGATACAAAGTTAAATAAGACAAGATACAGCCATCATGCTGATAATAAGTTGGGTGGGGACTAGGTAGCTCTGAAGTTGTGAGATGGGTGTCCTGTCACTAGGAGGGCAGATTCCACCAGCTGTGCTCATGGAGGCCAAAGAGGGGGGTTTGTTTTTCAAATAGAGCCTGCCAAATTTGTGCCTGGCTGAGGAACAAGTGTTAGATCTCCTGAGGAAAATTGCTTGGCACTGATGTCAAGGGTTCCTTTGTGTACAGATTGATTTTGGTCCCCATAAAGGCATAAAATGCACGCCTGAAGCCAGACGAATGGTTTGCAAAATGTAATTTTGCAAACAAACACAAAATGTTTGCTCATTTAATACACAAATCCGTTGGCTTGAGTAAAATTACAACTGATTTCCTTAAAAACAATCCAGTGATAGGTAGAAAACCATTGACTCAACCTTATGAAAGTTTTTGAGGGGTCAAGCCATCCCACTCTTCCATTCTGAGGGCAAAGTGAGACTTTCAGAGGGTGAATCCTCCCACGAGATTGCAACACCATGTCATGCTTGAACCATGGAAATTTGTATGTCCTGGGGAGCCAGCTCAAAGCACAGAGCCTGAAGGTCAGCTTGGTGGCCTGATCACTCCACTTTGCCTTCCATATGGTGCTTAGTGTCTAACGACACAAACTTCCCCTAGTCAGTGGGCAGTTCCTTCCCAGCACTGGTTCTCTGGCTTCTCTGTTGGCACGTGGAACAAATGCCTTCCTAACTGACTTGTAGCCATTCCTTTTTTAGCCGATCTGTGCTGGGTAAAACCTCAGGTGTTCACCTAAACAAGAGCGTGAGGTGGGATCTACAACATCTCAGACAAAATCCCTGGAGGCTGAAGAGCTGACCAGTTGCACTAGTTGGCCTTCATGAACGGACCAACCTGGTGCAGTAACCTGGTCACTGCAATGCGGTCTTTGGAAGCTTCTGAGAAGTGTCCCTCACACTGTAACCACACCCTCAATACTCTGCTTTTGGGGACACTGCAGCCTATTCTCTTTTTCTCCCCTTCTTCATTCTCCCAGCACAAGAAATCTTTCCCTGAGTGGCAGAACTGGGGGAATATGGCTATGGGAGCATAGATACAGACACAGCAGAACTTGAAAGTCCATTTTACTGCTATTTCAGTTTTCTCAGTTGAAAGATTTTTCTCAGGGAAAGTGTCACATTTGACATTTTTCTGAAAAGTACCCCATCAATCCCATGGTTAAATGATATTCTTGCAATAATTTGGTAGCCAAGCTCATTTATAACAGCAATACAAGTCCTTAAGCAGGAAAGGATTAACTTTATACATAAAAATCTGCCTAGAGGCCAAGCCCTGCCTTACACTCGCCCACTTACATAAATTCATGCAGCAAACTATGTTTTCCTTTGTCTTCCCTCACACCTCAAAGTTTTTTCCCCTCATCCATAGAAACTATATGCAAACCAGGTCTGTGACCACTTCTGGAAAAAGATCTGTCTTTTCTCCCCTTGTCTATACAAAGCCAGGCACAGCCATAACATGGTCCCTGAACAGTGTTTTGATGTGGTTTGTGCTCTGAAAGTTTGCATATTTGAATTTTGTTTATCAGACATAAAGAAGAGAGGCTGTGGGATACAATTTTGGAGTAATTTATCTCCAAAGAAGCCTAGCTGGTATTCTGCAAGAGCATAGATGTCTATCCCATAGCAAGGATGAAGACTGTGTTCCAGAAGACTCAGATTAACAAAGGACTAATGCAAACCAAAGTCTGGAGCATTCAAGCTTCAGCAGCAGTAACTACAGCAACTAAATCAGAACTTTGTCAGATTAAAAAAGAAAGTAGGGCAGTATTCCTCTGCTTGGAGGGATAACAAAACTCCTAAATTTGATCTTCCTTTAATAATTTCTCTGATAAGCACTTAGTTCCATTATCTATTTTTGGAAGGGTAAGGTCTGTATTACCAGCTAGATGTTAGGACAGGGCTGAATACAAAACCAGGACTTTGTTTTTATTTCAAGATCTAGTAATTCAGGTCTTTGGAAAGGAGTTGAACTATGTGAATAATTCCTGGATCAGGTTTAGGACAAAAATATCAGCTTCGGTTCAAACTTCAGCTTTATCCCCATTTTCCCTCTGACCAAAGCCACCTGTATCTGCCATCTGTTTCTTCAGCTCATTGGATGAGCACTTTCATTGACAACACAAGCACAACCTCTGCTCATTTACCTGTAAGCTCCTCATTAGGCCAGGAGCCGAGCTGGCAGGCTTTGCACGTGTATTCATCAGAGACATATTCGTTTTCTTTACATGGAGTGCAGGTCCAACAGCAACTAACTTCTCCTTTGCGAATCACCTGATAAAAAAATGGACATTTTCTTTCAGCAACATAAACATACATGCATGCTGACCCAGTTGCTAATTTAATTTTTTAATATATTTTTGTCTAATAGAATGGTTTTTGAAATTTTAATATTCTTTTTTATAATATGTTTTCAAAGATAAATGGTGACAAAAGTTCTCAGTTCTCCCATCACGTAGGTACCAGAAGAAAGAATCTACCAATCCCAGAGAAGTGTAAGTGGAGGTACAGAATGACAAAAAAGATGTTTTTTCCCTCTTAGAATTGCAAAGCTCCATAGATGTCAATCTGTCTGGGAAGTCAGTGCATGACAGCGAAGACACATAATTCACTCCAATTTTGTCCATGCAGAGAAATATGTCAACAGTATTATGTCCCTAAGGGATGGTTACCCAAAGAATTTTCGGTGCCCATTTTTCATCCAGTTCTGAGTGATTTATTAAAACTGATTTTTCCAGATGTCAAACTGAACGTGCCTTTTCTAGAATTATTTAATTACTGCATTTCTCATTACCATTTAACAGTTAGAATCTTATCTTTCTTCATTCTAAAATCTGACCTGATTTCTCATTTCATAATTTACTACCAAGTGTTATTGCATGCTTAGGATTGAAATGCAGATTTTTCAAGATCCTTATTTATCATCTCTGGGAACACTTGTGCTTCTTGTCAATATGTCTTTCTTTTGAAATAAAGTATTCCCAGTTTCTCTGCTCTTCCCAAACAGTTTATAAACAAATACTCCCAATTACAGCATAAGAAATAGGCTGACTTTTTAAACTTTTGAAATTATGAATTCAGAAAGTGTATTCAAAGCCAAATGTACTTATTGCAATTTTAAGTAAAACCTCAAACGTGTAAAGGAGCATAATCAAAAAGAATGGAATTTCTCTTTGTAATGCTGCAGTGAAAAAAATGTTGTATTATCTAATTTTCATCAGCATCGATATGGGGACTTCACAAACTTCAAATTTTGTAGTTTGGTTGTAACTTTTGGGTTTTTTTAATTGTAGAGAATGAAAACAACAACACTAAAGCAAATACCAAAACAGTTAAACTGATAGAAAGTCTAGAAGAGCATAAGTGATTTATTCTGCAAGAATTGAGACTAGAGCTACTTGCAAAACAGAATATCTGTCCTCCAGAATAATTAATATATTGGGATTTCTTTCATTTTGAAATACAATTAAAAGTTGAAGAAATAACAAAAATTGTTGTATTTGGGAAAATCAATTTTTAGAAAGCTTGTACTAATTTTTAGAGATGTATTTTGATTGCCTTGACACAATATAAAAATCCATAATTTTATCTGCATAAAATAGTCAAGAAAATTAAATGGCAAAATAAAAATCGTGTGTTATTATCAGAACACCCAAAATTTTAATGAACAATTAATTAGCCTTTTCTGTGTAACTTTCCGGCAAATGAAGAATTTCTGTAAAATACTTGGAATTTGACAGCTCAATTAGGACACAGGTACACTGATAATTTCTTACCCAGCACTATGGGAGAAAGATTATGTATCCTCCTCTAGAAATCAAGATAATTGGTTCTTCAAAACTTAGAGGAAAGTCAGACTTTATTTTTTGTGTTAAATTGCTTAGCCAGCAATTTATTCATCCTTTTATTTTTCTTTCCCCTTGTCATCTGGACAATCCTTTGAACATGTGTTTATTGAAATAATCATATGTCCACACTATTTCAAGTGTGGACATATGATAGAGTTGGGTTGTATTTGGATTTTACACAATTCTGTGTCTGGATTCACCAACTGCAGCTGAATGTCGGACAACATTACATTCAATGTTTCAAATCCCTCCATAATAACTCAGTCACACAGAAGTTTGCAGGAAAACCACACAGAGCTTGGCAGGGTGAAGGTCCCACCATCATCTGTGAAGACCATGAAGATAAAGACTGTCAGGTAACCTCTGAGATTTTTGATCAAGAAGCTAACGAGCAAAGAGAATATTTCAGGCACCAGACTTCAAGCGTGTATCTGAGTGTGTGATGACTTGGCTTCACAGTGAAGAATCCTCTGGAGAGAATCCTTGGGAGCATGGGCTGCAGGTGGAAGGCGACTGTGTTAATGAAGATCACAAGACACCTCCCTTCACCTGTGTTGTGACAACAGACCATAAAGGAGCTCAGAGCCACACACTTGTGAACTCTTCGCCCACCTCTGTCTTCCCCATGTGTGATTTTGTGCCTGAAGCAGGCGAGCAGGCACGAGTGTAGTGACTGTGGGAGTAACTCATCCCACCTGCATTTATGTGCCTGCAGAAGGTGTGTTCTCATCAGAACCAGCTATCCTATCTGAATGTCTTTTATCATCATTGAAGAGAAAGAAGTCTTTCTACACCAACCTTGATCTCAACTGTTTTCCAAGCCTACACAAGGATGATTCCTCATCTGCAATAGCATATCATTCGTAAGTCTGACACAATTCCTTATGTTTACAAAGGAGACAAATACAGTTGGTCTGATGAAACTCACTTAAATGACTCTGCCAAAGACTAATTAGTGAATTAAACAGGGTGACCATGTCCTAAACTCTGTAAAACTCACACTAAAGAGATTCACTTTGTGTTGCATGCTCCCTTCAGCCTCTCTCTGCAGCTGCTTCCCAATTTTCAGTCATGCTGTTTTAACACATGAGAAAATTGAGCTTCCCGTGAGACTTTTCAGAAATCACACTTCATTTTTTTATGGGTTGAGCATGCCCATCTCCTCATTCCACTGGCTTTTATATAAATGACTGCAAGGTCATTTTATATAAATACTGCAAGCTACAGACTTGCAGTATTTTAACTGTTCTGCAGGAAGCATCATGGGATGATGAAGGAAAATAGTGTATAATTAATATATCACAGATTAATCTATGCTCCTTGCTTACTGCAGCATGGGAAGGGAGGAAGGAAAAATGAAAAACCTGGGAAACAAAGAAGCAGTAAAACAGGTATGATTAAAAAATATGTTGCCTCTATTTCCTGAAGATCAAAGTAGTGGTAGGAGTTGATGTTCTCTGAAGATACCACAAAATTAAAGTCTGATTAATAATGTTCCACTCTTAGTGACTATGTCTAGCACGGAAATAGTAGCAATTATTATTTATAATTTACCTGCAATTGTACTGACAAGTCCCAGTCAGGGATTTGCACTCCACTGAATCAGATGCTGTAAAAACATGCAGCAAAAAGCCTCCAAACAATGCCTGTTTGAAAGCATTCAGAATATAAGTAAAATAAAAAAAATAATGTCAGCAGTCCACAGATATAGGAAAGAAAATGGCAGCTTATTAAAGTAGTGAGATGATTATGATAAGAGTAATAACTAAATACATAAGCCTGTACATTTTAATTAAAGTGTGGGATACTATCTCCATGTAGAAGTCAAGAAAAAACTTGCTTTCAAATTTCATGGGCTGTGCATACTACAAGACTGAAGCAAATGAAGAAAAATATTTACCTTTATCTGGCCTTTTTCACAGGGTTCACTGCACACAGATCTGATGATATTACTTTTCTCTGACCATATTTCATCATCGTCCATTTTCAGCTCACCATTGTCCCAGCTGCCAACATTGATATAATCAAAGTAGTCCTTCCCCATTTGTTTAAAATTCATGATTTCATATCTTTGGAAACAGAAAGGAGAGACATAGCTAAGTTGAGGAGAACATCATTAAATATTTCAAATTAAAGGAACACCATACAGTTGAAAATCAAGTAGGTTGAAATTCAAAGAATTTAAAGAATTATGCTTGCCCTGGAGTATCTCACAATAGTTTCTGTGATATCAAAATCTTGCTTTTCCTTTGTATATTAAGTTGGGGGGTAGGAGTGTTTTCTTTGTTTGCTTTTTGTTAAGTTGCTGGGGCTTTTTTGGGTGTTTTTTGTATCACCATAAAAAGTTCCCTGAATACCTTGGGGTTGTGACTGTGTTTCTGAGAATGACTATTTATTTAAGGAAAACGATGGAATGAGTCAGAAGTAAATCTGTGCAACTTTCAGCCCTGGAAGCCAATTGCATACAGAATCCCAGTTCCCTCTATAGCAGATGCTGAGTAATCTAAACCTATAATGCCAATTCCTAACATTACGTGCTCCTCACTGTCTGCAAGTGCTTATTCCCCTCCTGAGGGAAGAACACGTCAGATAAACTCTCAGAGTGAGATAGAAGTAACCTCTGTGTGATCAAATGAAAATTCCTGTGCTGTAAGACTGCAAGATGAAATTTGGTGTGGCACCCAGACAAGAATCACTCTTCAGGAGCAGAGTCCAGGAATATATTTTTTTTTTTTTAATTTCCCCTTTCTCACAAATGCTGTGCTTTCCCATCCAAACAATCATTTTTATGTAATTCCTAGGTGACTGAAACACATTTAATTCCTTGTACAGTATTTTGTGGAAGAGAAAAAGTACTCATGACTCAGTCCTAGGCTGCTTTTGGGTCAAAGATGGAGCTCATCAGAGTTTTCAATTTCATGTTCCTCTTCCTTCGACTTTCTCTTCAGTTCCCACAGAGTCTTGCAGAAAGTCTGTGGAGCCACGTTGGACTCCCTCCTACAGCTGAACACCAGCCCACCTCTCTGCCATACAGGCCTGTTCTTTTAGCACTTTTTTAATAAGGCATGCTTGAAAAGTTGGGCAGCTCCTGAAGAAATGATGCCATGCTTTTCTTTGCCTCCTCTTTAGTGGATTTGGAATCAATATGTCTAAGCAATATGAAATTTACTGATGGAAAATAAGAAAACGAAAAGGCTAAGACAATCTTGGCTTTAGAAAAGCTGCCTTGTTCATAAAAAAGAAGACATCTTTTTCTGTCAGTAGGCAGCAAATTAGTCCTGAAGGCAAAGCATGTAGCATGTAGCATGTTGCACTAAGAATGGTATTGTAAGGGTGTAATTTATGAAGTTCAGTGTACAGGTGAGGAAAATAACCTGCTCATTAAATCAAATAATCTCTTAAGTAAGGTACCTGCTGGGTTTAGTTGGAGTAGAGTTAATTTTCTTCACAGCATCTGGTATAGGGTTGTGTTTTGGATTTGAGCTGAAAACAGTTCATAAACATAGAGATGTTTTTGTTATTGCTGAGCAGGATTTACACAGAGCCAAGGCCTTTTTGCACTGTCATGCTGGCAAGGAGGTTGGGAATGAATGGGAAATTGAGAGGAGACTCAGCTGACTCCAAGTGAGCCAAGGAGTATTCCAGACCACATGATATCATACTCAGTATATAATGTAAGGGGAAAGAGGAGGAAGGAGGGGATGTTTGGAGTTATGGTATTTGTCTTCCTAAGTCACCATTATGCATGATGGGGCCCTTGGAGGTTCTCTTGGAGGTGGCTGAACACTTGCCTACCTAGGAAGAAATGAAAGAATTTCTTGGTTTGCTTTGCTTGTGTGCATGGCTTTTGCTTTTCTTGTTAAACTGTCTTTATCTCAACCCATGTGTTTTCTAGCTCTTGCACTTTCAGTTCTCTCCCTGATTCTGTTGATGCAGGACTGACCAAGCAGCTGCAAGGTACTTGGCTTCTGGCTGGGGTTAAACCACGACAGATGCACAGATATCTCTCTTAAGTTTTGAGGAAACACATTTAGGACTGACAAGCAGCAGCCATACTATCATACTGTATCTAAAATCAATATTTTTTCCATGGTGATGTAAAAAATAAAATTACAGGAAAACTATTTTATAATATTGTCCATCCATAGATCTCAGAATGCTTTGCATCATGCAAAACTGTCACAGTGGGGAAACTATGGTACAGCAAGAATTCAATGCCAAAATCACACCCAGGGACTGGACTGAAAGCAGCCTCTGAAAGGGAACGAAAATGGAGTCTGACTGAAGGGATAATGTGATATTACACACGTTATATTATTGAATCTTTATGAAGAAGAAGAAATAAGCACAAATAGAATGAAAAATACTTCTAGATTTTGAAATATTTCACTTTCCATATTGTTTAAAAAAGGAAATGTCCATGACTTCAACAATGTCCCCAAAGTTAGAGATATGAATGCCAGATTGATACAAAATAATTTAATTCAGATAACAAGCACAAATCCAAAGAAACAGAATTCTGTGCATGGTTATAAACTAATTTTTTTTCTGAGGTTCACAGCCGTAGTAACAGTTTGTCAAGGATTAATTAAACAGACAAACCAAAAAGTTAGAACAGAATCCACAGTAGAGCCATTATCCAACATTGTCAGGCACTGCAACACACCTATGAGTATAACTTTGTTAAAGTTTTCAGTGTAGAGTTTCATGGACAGGAAAACAAAAGTACTGCCAGTGCTTGGCAGGCCACAGAACCTAAGCCAATAATCTCCACAGTAGTAGTTCCATGCATACATCACAAGGGGAATACTGGAAGGGAACCTAACAAGTTTAGTATAGTATTGTCTCAATAAGTCTTGTTTCTCCTCTCTGTGGAGAGCAGCATTGATGGATGGGTACAAATAGCCAGATTCAGTAAGCTCATTGCTATAGTGGAGGCTCATGAGTCACTGGCTCCCTGGAGGTTCCTTGAGATAATACAGGGACAGTTTGTCACTTTAGGGTAGGAGAGACCAGATGGTATAATAGCACGTTTCCAGCAGTGCTCTAATCACTGTGCAAAATACTTGTTTCAAAACAGAAGTGCCATGAAGTTTCTGGGAATACATATTCTACTGGTAGCACAGTCAAAACATCAGCATCCTGTTTTTCCTTGCCTGTTCTTCCCTCCTCAATTTCTTCTTTAGAGTTTTTGTAGTTATATTTACAGATAATTGTTATCTTCCTGAGGAATCATGGCTTCCTTCATTTTTTTTCCCCCACATCTCCTGTCTCACATAAAGCAGGCCCTACACTAGACTGTCCGCCTGCTTAAAACTCAACACACACATAAAGGACTTTGGAATAGGGCCAAGATTCAAAGCATCTTGTGGGATTAATCATCTGTTGTATAATATCAAAATCTTTTTGCTATACATCAAAATCCTGAGCTATCTAGGTCAGAAAGGCTTTTAATGTTCTGATTGCCTGCTTAACACCACCACCCCAGTACAGCTGTGAAGATTGAAATTCCTGTTTTACAAAGTGAATATGAAGTTATCAGTGCAAGTGAACAGGGCAGATGAGTTGTTCTAGTATGAGTGCACCATCTCCAAGCTCTTGCAAACAGTGTTTGACAGGGCTTAAAAGACTATACACTACTCAGAATCTGGAAGTTAGAAATGGAGCTTCCTATAAAATCTTCTTAATCATGAAACAGTACATTTTGACTCAGTGTTGTCTGACTTAAGCACTTAGATTGGATTTCATGATGTGACTGTTGTTGGACAAGAGGGAACAAAGAATTATGATAAAAAAGAAATTAAAAGAAAACAAAGCCTGGGACCATTTTGTAACCACACACAGTTCATTAGTTTGAGTAGACACAAATATCACACAAATCCAGGGAAGGTGGACTTTCTTAAAGCTGGGCTATCCTGAGGTACACATTCAACATGATGTCCCCATGCTCTTCAGGGAAATACTTACATCCAATTGTGACTGAACAAATGACTGCACATTATATAATTCCTTCATCAACTTAGAATTTAAAAATATCCAAAATATTCAATTAAATTCCTTGCAACAAATGGTGTTAAAATATTCTTGTTAAGAATGCCAACATGAGGAAAAGGTAAAGCAAAAGATCTCTTTGCAATGTTTAGATATTGTTATTGATGTTGTCATGTCACATATTTGTTTTTGGCAGGCCACACATTATTCCTTCATTACAGTAATTTTTTACATAAGAAACCAATTGGAATAGGGTGGGATGCAGTTTGAGCACTTTTAAAACCAAAAAGAAATCCTTTTAAAGAAGTCTGAGATAAGTCTTTTAAAAATAACTTGGCTAGAAGAATTCAGACTTAACACCTTTCTTTAAAATTCAGCTATTTGTAAAAATAGAAACATTTAGCAGAAGACACCCTTGATCATGCTAAAAAAGCTCTGAAAACAAATTTCCATCTGAAATTTTCCTAGGTTTCTGCCAGTCTGTGCCTGAGTTCTCCTACCAGCTCACAGTGCCTTTCCTTAGAGTTTGAGTCTGAAGAATTTGAAAATTTGTGTCTCCAGAAACAGATACAGACTGCTGTGTAGGTGGCTGTCCTGCTCACTTTTGGGGAGAATGCTGACTTTACAGGTTTGCAAATGGAATGAGGAAAAAATCAGGTTTAAAATCACAGAAATTTTTGGAAATGTCAAAATATTTTGACCAATGAGTTTAAATTCTCCAACCCATTTCTTCTAGGAAGTATGATTTCCTTTTAGTTCACATTAGTGGGAGAAGATAAAATTTAAATGAGTGTATAGAATAGAATTTTTTTTCCTCTAGTCATCTGTTTATATGGCACCATAACAAAGATGTTAGAACCTTCCAATAATAACCTTGGACATAAAGGGTTGTCTCAAATAATACAGGAGCAGAAGCAGTGAATGAGATAGAAAATACACTGAAATAGAGGGAATAAATGTACTTTGAATTCTATCACACTTGCTGTTCATCCTCTGAAAATTCAGTAGGCAGAAACCCAGAAAGATCCCAGCTAAGGACTGTTTCTAATGTGCATTTCTATGGATACATGTGTCATAAAAAAACTTGTCTTATATTTCATAGATGTATGTGTACATATTTATGCATGTCATCAGCAAAATAAGCTTGGTTTAAATTCAATTTTTCTTAGAGCAGCACAGTATGGATTGATAGCTTAGTGTGTTATGCAAGTGGAAAGGTTTCATTTGACATATATGTAAGCAGGTTTTTAATAATTCTGATAAAATAAATCCCGGATGCATCAGTACAATATTTCTGATACTGTTTTGGCTTTCTTAATAAAAGAACTAAGTTTGCTATGATTGTTTATATAGGTCAACCAAACACATACACTTAAACACCCACATAAAGAGGGAAATAGGCTGTGGTGGACATCATGGTCTACAAACATACAGGTCTGATAATTTGTTTTCAAAACTGATACTTTAAAACAGTACAGATGAAATCGCAAATTCATGCAGGAAGCTTTTACATCTGAAATTCTACATCTTTAACTTGAAATGCCATAAAAAAGCTTATTAAAAAAGTAATTTCACAAAATAAGCAGAGGAATCGGGAAATGTAAAACCAGGAATATGAGATCATAGCTCTGTTGTCAAGTCTGCACATATCTACTATGTAATGTACACATACCTACTCTGCTATCAAACAGTTTGACAAATGTCAACAATTACCTTCCTGGTGAGTCACCATTCTCATCAAACAAGATCATGTCCCCAGAGACCCCGGTAAAGTTGGTCTTCATGAGGGATTCCAGGAGTTTCCGACCATCGATGGGCTTCATGGCATCACAGAGGCCCACGTAGCCCGGGCACAAGGACAGCTGCATGTTGTGGAGCCCATAGGCCATGGAGTATATTGCATTGATTACAAAGCCCATCTTGGAGTCCTGGACGTGCTGCGTCCTCAGAGTCATCTGGCCTGTCAGGGAACAAGCAGAGGGCTTAAGTGAATAGGGCTGGGGTACAGTCAGATCTTCAGACATCTGCTGCTGGCCTAATTATTAACATTCAAAAAAGTATTTCAAGTGTCTTAAACAGCTAATAAAAGTTGTTTTTATTGGTACATACACTGACCATGTTAGAATAAAAATGAGGAAATGAAAATAGAGGTTCTCTTTAAATATTGTATTATCCAGACGATGCATTTCTCTCTGCAGCTCATCAGCTCACCTCACATATGTTGGTTTTAGAGTGCTGCTCTTTAATGTGTATTTTTAAAGCATGCACCATGGACATTATAGTATAATATTTTAGGGAACCCAGAAACTTTGCTCCACCTGCAGAAATCACTTCAAACCTTCAGAAATATCAGTTGAAGTGTAAATGCCAATAAGAGGTTTATTCTCTAGAAACCTTATAAAAAAGTTCTGCTTCTGGAAATCCAGTGAAATCTGTTGCCCAGAAAAGTTGTCAATGCCCCATCTGTGGCAGTGTCCAAGGCCAGGTTGGGTGAGGGCTCTGAGCAACCTGGTTTAGTGGAAGTTGTCCCTGCTCATGGCAGAGGATTTGGAACTACATTATCTTTAAAGTCTCCTCGAATCCAAGCCATTGTATAATTCTACGAAAACACTTTTGTTTCCGAGACATGGAACTAATCCTGGGCAAACAGACTGACCTAGGCACCACCCCATTACAGAATCAAAAGTTCCCCCCAATAACTCTTCTATATCTCTTTCTCCTCTCTTTTATGAAGTGAGGATAACGAAGCAATACAGATGAATATATTGAAATATCTGTAAAGGGTTTGACAGTGTGGGTTAGGCAATGACTCTGTTTAGTCAGAATTGGTGAATCTGAACTTTTTTGGCTTTCAAAACGTGATGTTTGCATTTCTATTCTCTATTTAAGTTTCTGTGAAATGCACAGAAAAAAATCATTCAGCAGCAACTTGAAGATCTTTATTTTTTTTTTAACACACTGCTATTACTAACACAGATTTCCTCTGTTGATAGCACCAGGTAAACTAAGGAAGGGTAGGTTTGAGTTTTTCTCCCCAGCTGCAGTCTGGCCACAAGATCTTTAATACTGGGGAAGCAAGAAGAGTCAAAGATAAAACAACTGCATCACTGGTGCTGGATATTTATCCAACATCTAGAAAGATTTGTCTCTGGAGGCAGGACAAACAAAGAACTCTTTTAGAACATTTGCTCTCCTTTTTCCAACCAAGCAGCAACCCTAGGAGCTAGGGAGTCCCTTGTGTGGGCAGCCCAGAGCAAAGGGAATGAAAATAACCTGCCCACTCCATGAGAGTCTGCCTGGCACAGAGGCACTGGTGAGGGGCAGGGATGGTGCTCCTCCTGCAGAGGCTGCACAGTCTGAGAAGTATTTTATGCCATGAGAAGACTGAGACACAGACAATTTTTTTCTTTGAAGAAATGAAGACTAATATATGACTCTCAGGGTGGCACTCACCTAGTTTAACAACATCCATCCAGGAGACAAGAACCCATTTGGATGTGTAGGCACCTTTAGTGGAAAAGGGTACGAATCCCCAGCTGGTGACCAATTCTATCATAAAACAGGTGTGACTACATACAAGCACAGCTTTTCAGTGGTGGACAAGAACATCACCCCACAGTTCCAATCACTAAAATCTATTGCAGCACTGGAAACATCAGGAAAGGCAGTAAAACACATAGTTTGAACTGAAAAAACACTGTAGAGGTCAGAAAGTGAATGAAATAATTGAGAGATTCCTTTTTCCTCTCTGTTTTACGTGGAAGCTGGCAGCACCATTTCCAGTCAACCACAGGAGCAGTGATTACTAACGTTTTGGAAGGCTAAACAATATGAGCCTGAAGTATCTTAATGGAGAAAAAAACCCCACCAAACCTTGGAAAAAACACAGAGTGCTGCACATTTGTTCTGTTCTACCAAGGTATTGCTTTTTTCTAATTAAAAATAATAGGCATCAAACCTGCAACAGTGAAGTACATGTAAAACCCATATTAATTGAAATTAAGTGGAAAATTATACAAGTGTATTACACTGCGATACATAAAACTTGTTTTAACCAATTATTCATCCGCAAAATTAGCAGCTCACACACTGTGCAGTTAATTATAGTAGCCATTAGAATGAATCAGATTTGCTTTGGCAATAGTATTTATCATAAAACAATATTTCAGCTGCTTTATTGCATATGATTGCTTAAAAATCTAATAACTTACTTCTTAATTCTTACTCTCCACTGGGCTTTGTGCTTCAATTTTATGAAATTATTATGCTGATTTTCTTTAAACACTGAACCTCATTCCATTCACCTGATGATTTATAATGAGACTACTTAGCTCTTCCTAGAAGCTGCTGGCAATTGTCAATGGAGTTGTGAGGGACTTAGCTGTTGTGAGAATTTTAATACACTTCCTGCAGCTGGAGAATACATTCACCTCAGATATTAATTGCCTCACTTGCCTATATAGGGGCAAATCCAACCTGCCAAGTAGTTTGTAGTACCACAAGATTCTATATTTAAGGGAAAATCACGAAAAATAAGAAAAAAGAATTTTTTTTCTCTTTAGTATATTGTAATAAAGCCTTAAAAAAATCTAGTGTTAATAAAAACCCAAACAAATCCAAGGCTGAAAGTTTTCAACCCATTTCACAAAGTATTTTGGCATGTCAGACTTGAAGAATATAAGTAACCCTTACTTACCTCAGTAACCCTAGCAATGGTTTTAAGGGAAGGCTGAACACACAAGCTAAAAGGTCACCTCTCACTCAACAATAACAAAAAAATGAAAATATTTTAAATCTATCTCTGCAATAATTATTATTTAGGTAGCCTTAAACACATTGTTCACTTAAGAGTTCTTGCATATTGTTCTTGCTGGAACTCTAGCACATATTTTACCTTTGTTACTCATCCATGAGTGCTGTCTTCAGTCAGGAACTTTTCCTGACACAGGGTGATCATGACATGGAAAGGTGACGTGGATTAATTTAATGGGGATGGCACTATTTTGAATATATCAACCTTTTTATGAAACTATGCTCAAGTTTTCAAATAGGACAAAGGGGAATGGCTTGAAATGGAAAGAGTTCAGGTTTAGAGTAACAAATTGAAGGTAAGAAACTGGAACAAGTTGCCCAGAAAAGCTGTGAATGCTCCATCCCTGGAAGTGTTTAAGCCAGGCTGGATGTGGCTTTAGTCTAGTAGAAAATGCCCCTGCCCTTGGCAAGGGGAACAAAACTACTTGAGCTTTATTGTCCTTTTCTTTCCAATCCAAACCATTCCATTCTATGATTTTATCATATGATTAACTGTATAGAGATGGCCCAGCACTAAACTCCTCATCCAAATTTGTTCTTTTCTGTTGTCAAGTCTCCAAAGCACACAAATATGCAGATGATGAAAAAAAAACATGTTCTTTCACCAAGAAAGTGATTCCAACTAGCAACGGTTCATTTCTTGGATCTATTTAGAAACAATTAGTGTACTTATGGGCAGTGATCCAAGAAAGCTCTTATGGATGCTGTTAGTCCCTGTGCATGGTGAGCCAGCTCTGGACTGCTTCCCATGCTCCAGAGATCAGCAGCTCCCAGAACTGGTGGTACTGGCTACCAGTGAGACTAATAAAATAGTTCTTCCCAGACTGACCCCTCCTTCCAAATACAGCAACCAAACCAAACCCACATCTTTGCAGCAAATAATGAAATTTGTCTATTGTTTCTAGTACTGAGCATGAAAATAAGCATTCTTCAATAGATTTCATTATTTTTTTGATTTTTGATGTAAAACTTGTCATTCCTCTTTTTTTCCCAGGTTTTTACCCTCAAGGACGATGAAACAATTTTATTTTCTGCTTGCTGGCTTGTGATAGTATAAAGCCTCATTAGGCAAGAATGTCAAAGGGTGCAAAATTACCATGGTTCAATATGCTTTTTCTGCTTTCTAACTTTTGAAAAAATGACAATACTTTGTATTTTAAAAAATGAATAAAGGGTAAAAGGAAGAGTGAAAATACTTTACATTCTGGGCAATTCCTCAACTCCCTTATTTCATTTCCTGAGGAGAAATAGGAAAACAAAATATGAGACACAATATGGGAGAATATCTTTTTCAAAGTGCAGAGCAGTTTGTTTGTTTGCTCTGCAATGAGTTTAACACTGGAACGAAGGGAAATGGTTAGTGTTTCTTTATTGTTATTATTATGATTATTATTATCATAATTTAAAAAATTATCAGTGATCAAAAGGTTGTTTATGAAAAAGTCATAAGAGACATTACAATGGAAACCACAGGCATATCCTGCAGCCTCCAATTATTTTGTAGTGTTTCCCTATGATTGTATCACGATTCAGTTTGTATACAAGTTCCATAAATATGCCATTAAAAACTTCAGTGATTCTTTGTGCTCAGTTTTGCTTTGACGGACAAGAGGCTCACAGAAATGAGTTCTAGTTTTGCTGGCAAATATATCCCATGTTCACATTCTGCTCACTGCACTTAAAGTCCATCAACCAATGTGTTTTCCTACATTTTCTTTCCTTTGCCTTAGTGAATTTCTTAAAAAAAATCAGGACAACAGGCTAATCTTTCCAACAAAACCACGGTAGTGTCTGTCTTCTGCAGGGTATAGTGTGTGGCTTCTTAACTCTGTCAGCAGGTCCATGTTGTCCCTGTTGTGCTCCTTGGGAACACCTGTAACTTTCGCTGGATCTACATGCTCTGGATGACACACCACCAAGTCAGTCATACCAGAAACATGCATGTCTCTCCACTGAAGAAATGTGTGGTATCTTATGAAACAGAGGAAAAGTTGTACATAAGAACCATATTGTTCATATCTAATTAAATTGTCATTGTTTAAAGATATAGAAGAAGGCTGATTTTGGAACATTTTCCAAAGTCTGTTGTCAGAGCTTTCTATCAAAGCAATGTGAAATGATAAAGTAACTTTCAGTCCTGTATTATTTGTAAGGTTCTGGGTGTATTTTTCTGCTAAAAAATCAATTGCAGTATTTTATTTATTTATTTGTTTTCCTATTTTACTGTATTAACGTTTCTTGGACTGAGGAAATGAGGTATTTTTTGCTCTGTGAAAAATTTCATATATTTAAGTTCAAATATCCTTTTTCTCTAGGAAATGTAATTTTGATGCTGAGGTAAAACACATAGCACGAAACTGAAACAATGTGAAGGTAAATTAAAAGCCTGAAACAAAACTTTTCAGTGTTACTGAGATAAGAAAACAAAAATGACACATTTTAATGCTGCTGTGGAACACTTGAAATTTGACAAGGAAGTACCTTCCAGTGCAATTCCCCCACCCAATGCTTTTGATCAGTTCTAACTTTCACGCTTCCTAACTGAAGGCCAGTATCAGCACTGTTACATTTGACATGTCGAGTAGCACCAAAACGTTGAGAATGACTGAGAGATCAAACTAAATGTACTGAAATCCAGAGACGACTTTCACAAGGCTTCTTCAGAGTACTTCGTTGGCCTTGGTGTTTTACATCTATTTAAGCCTGCACAGCCATGACATTCTCAGGGTGCTCACAAATCTGATGAGAGCTGCACATTCATCCCTGGGCCCCCACAAAACAGTGGCAGTCTGGCTTCTCTTATCAAGTTCAGTATAATCAGCAAAAACAGTAACAGTAATGGGTAGTCTTAGGAGAAGGTAACTAAATAGATACTTATTTCTCCACAAAATTCTCTTAACAGTACTATCCTTTCTCTACAGGATTGGTCACAAATTGCAACAAACCTCAACCATTACACATGCAAAAGCGCTTTAAAAGGTGGCATAAAACTCTGTACTTGCAAACATGCTTATATGAAGTACTTTATTCTATATAGGAAGTTGAACTGCTGAGAGAAAAGGATGGCAGGAGCTATTCCAATTGATACATAAAATATGAAAGGTATATAATCTGAATAAATTTTATCATAATTTAATTTTTAAGGCTAGAGGGACATGGTCCAGATGGTTTCCAAGCCTCAGAAAGGCAGTTGGGAAAGGAATTGTAATTTAAAGAAGAAAGTCACATTAGGTGTGACATCACATACATCTAATATATTGAGGAAAGAGGTCAGGAAACATAAAGGGAAGGAAAAGCAAATGTAATTTTGTAGTCACATTTTGGAGGAGTTTGATGAATTCTGTAACAACAATGAGAAAATTCAAGCTATTAAAATGTTTGAGTCACAGATGTGTTAAATTCAGGATCAATTTATATCAAAAAACCTTTCAAAAATATAAACCAGAGCATATAGCAGTTTTTTGTGTCACACTGCTTCTTTCTCTGAATCAAAAAAGTAGTAACATGTCTGTGTGGGCTCCTGGTTCAGATTATATCAGGCTGCTAGAAAATTCAGATCTGGATTTATTCCTTACAGTTGATTTGCCTTTAGAAATTTCTGGATCTGACCCAGCATCACTGTAAAAGTAGTAATAAAAGTGTTTGAGGTCCAGGTCTGAAATGTGGGGTTGAATCATAATTCAGCTTGCCAGTTGCCAAGCATGAGTATAAAACTGAATGACACAGAGGATTTATTCAGGAGAACTAAAATGCTTTCTACCTCACTGTTTAAAAAACAGAAATGAATTTTAACTCAATTTGTTCTGCTTTTATTTGTAATCTAAAAATAAAAGTGTAGGAATGCTAAGTCTGAGCAATAGGATGTTTAAATGTGACACATTCGTTGAAATATGGAAAATACCTTTCCATTCTGACAGCACTTATGTTTTGTTGGCTGATTAAACCAATTTTGGCATTAGAGCTTACATTTAATCAACAGATTTGCATGTTGCAGTGCAAAAGACTGGACAGTCATGTTTTATTCCTTCATTCTCTCTGGAAACCCAAAAGGGCCATTAGTTAAACCAAATTTGTGTTCATCTGAAACCGTGGACTTTGTGTGTCCTTTTGTACTCATTAAAAATAGATCGAACTGGATGAGATTCAGCAAACAGGTAGGTATTTTTTAAACTTTAATTTTACTTGCACATTTGTACCTTAAGCTGCAAAAATTTTTTTGTATTTATCCTAAATTTCCCTAATCTCCCTTTCAGCAAATAAACTCACTCATTCTTAATCCTCTTCTAAATTGCTTGGAGATATATTGGTCATCTTCTTTTATGAGAATTTTTACACCCTCGGAAAAAGCACCTTTATCTCAGAGAAGCCACATGGTTAAACCATGAATGGAATTTGGGATTTTTGCATCCTGATAAGATGCATTCAGGATTCCGCTGCCAGTTTCCCTTTTTTGGGAGCTGTAACCAGGACACCTGTAAATCACTGTGTGTTCTTCATCCCTATAGACCCTGTCACTGGGTCCTTGCTCCCAGCCATGTCAGACATAAGCTGCTCTCTTCACTTTCAGTGCCCTCTATGTCTTGTTTGTGGCTGACCTTTGCCTGTGACAACCCAACCCCATAATTTCCCTTTTGTTTTCTATTTCACTACTTTGAACTGCAGTATTTAATGTCAGCACCCTGCTGTAAGAATCTGTACAAGTGACCCATCACCTCCCACCAAATTATTGTTCCCTCTGTTCCTTTACATGAAACTGTTATTTTTTTCTTAAGTCTGTAGTCTCTGCCAGTCAAAGTAAGATACTGCACTACTTTAGCAGCCTCAGCCTCTATTTATTTACTCTTTATTGTCTATGACTTAGATCACAGATACTTAGGATGTGTATTCTGGTAGTGCTCAGTGAGTATCACCATAAATAATGCTGTTCCATCCATGCCTCTAACTTTTAAACAGCATGGGAAAAATAATATCACTCAAGAGTACAGACAAAATAAATAATTTAACAGACTGGTAAATGTAATAAATACTTCTGTTCCTGGTGACTTTGAGGACTTGCCTTTTTCCAGTACTCTCCACTGAGAGAGCTTCACCACATAATTAACTTATGTTGGGTTTTGTTTCTGCTTGGTATTAAGATGCATTTTTTAAAACATCCTCACCAGCATGAAAAGGTACTAGGAATTAGAGATCTGGTGAGAACTCTGTCTGAAAGAAAGCAATCACATAATTGTCTAGTCTTCAAAGGTCTAAAGGCAATCAATATCAAAGGATTAGATTAGCCTTTTGAGACCTGAAGCTAGTCATTGAGTGGAGTTACTTATCTGGATCAGCTTGCACACCTATTTATGAACTTCTTTGAATTATGGTCTTAGGTATTAAAAAAATCTCAGACTGGTTCTAGAGGTGAAACCAACCCCAAATCTTGTAAAATCCCTACTGTTTGGAGTCCATTAAATGCCTCCTTTTACACATGCATTTTAAATTCTTTGTTCTGACTCTTGTTCTTCAGAGGTAGCTTGTAGCAGCTCTCCTGTGGCATGGAACTGATCACACTGAAAATCAAGTCAGGTAAGTCTGTGAACTTCTCACTTTCTGTAGTGCTCCAGCTGGGCAGAAAATCAATGTTCTTAGCAACGACAGCAGTGACACCCATTTGGATTAAGCAAGTATGTTCTAATCTGCAAATGAAAAATGAGCTGGATGCTGAAATTTTTATCTCAGTGTGAACTAAGTGTATGTGAAGGGATGGAAACTTTTTAGTGCTTAATAGGAACAAATGGAGAAAAAAACCTTTACCGTTTTTTGGATTATCTTTGTTCGCCTGATTTCATAATTTTATTAAACATATCTTACTAAATCGTGTATTCTTCAATAACAGTAATATCTGCCCTGAAACTGTCTATGAATAGCTTATGTTAAAAAGTGAGAAAAATACTCACAAGTTACTGGAGATGATTACAATGATTTATGGCCTCATGTATTTTATGTCACAGAGATAAACGTAACCTAATATTCTACTAGGCAGGATTCATCAAAGCAAGTGCAGAGATTTTAACAGCTAAATTCATAGCTGGTGCATAGGTCAAGTCAGTTATTACTTAAATTTCAGCCACAACTTCCTGTGTTTATTTTCTTATGGAATAAACTTGATTATACTGTTAGCCATTCTTTATGTTTTCATGACAACACAACTGGATTACAGAAAACAATTAATTTTGTTTCCCAGTAATAAAATGGTTATTGCCTTTTATTTAGACACATTCATTCAATAATGACCTTATCCATTAACATCAGCTCTATGTTTATCTTTTTGTCTTTATTCCAAGAAGTAAAGAATTGCTTGACTTTTGATGTAAAAAATTATTTCTCTCCAGCATTTCTTATTTAACCTAATCTCTTTAATTATAATACTAAGAAACACCTGTAGCTTGATTTTTTTTAGTGTGTTTGGGTTTTTAATTTTTTTTTCCATGCATCTTCTGGAGAAGACCATATATTTAGCTAGATAAACTAAAGAACATAGTCCTGTTTTCTTACCAGGTGAAATCAGAACCAAAACTAATTCCTCATCATGCAGAAACTTTTAAGGCAGTCTGTGAAATGATTGTGACCACTGAGGGCAAGTCTCATCTTTACAATTGTGAACTCTGAACTGAGGGAATCTAGGACTCACAACTTTGAGTGTTCAAAATAAACAAATAGTAACACAGGAATTGAAAAGACATAATTTTCAAATTCATACAGGTGATAGGAAATGAGGCGGAAACAACCACTACAGTGTCAATTTCAAATATTCAAGGTAATTTTGATCTTGAAGTCACAGCATCAAAGTCTCTCACTCTTGCAATCCTCAGTGAATGTATTTATGTCTTTCTTGCTGGTTAATCCTCAGAGTTGAGTAACTTCAAGTTTCTTCAGTTTATAAGCCCTTGCCTAGCTTTGGAGCTATTATGAGAAAAACAGCATAGGTGTCTTAGCACTTATAGCACAAAAAATGTCATTAAGTAACTCTGCATGTCCTCTTTCAGGCCAAATCTTGAATTTCCTTCATATGAATTCTGACAGATGGCCTAGATAAAAATCAAAACTATAAACCCAAGTACTATGATGACTAACATCTTCCTATGTGAAAACCCTGACTAAACAGACAGTTTTAACTGACTGCTGAGCATAATGTTGCTAACCTGGGAAATTCTACAATTGAATTAACATTTTTTGCCTTACAGCAACAAGAAAGAACTAAAGCTTTTATAATCTGTTTTTCATTCTTTACTGTACACATTGGTCCAACACCGAATATTACAATAAAACAGAAGAAAAGGAAATTAGACCAATCTCTTTGGAAAAAAGCCTAGAAACCATTCTATTTGTGATGTGCAAATCAGAAGATTTGGATTTTTGCACCTTTTTTGTGTCTTTGACACTCCAGGTTTTATGAAACTATTTGAGCTGTGGCTCTTTGTGAGAAAGCTTCCAGCCATGGGTGCTGTTCACTCCAAACTATTCAAGCTTTATGATTAAGTTGTCTTATATCCATGACTGGGTGAATTCATGTATAAAATTACATCTCCTTGCAGCTCCATGATAATTTTTCTGTGGTGGGGAATTTTATTTTAGGTGTTATAAAAGACTCTCTAGGCACTTATATTTCATAGTTCCCAATCTTTCACATAAAACATAAATTAGATTCTCCCATTGCTGGTAAAAGGCAAGTTAAAAAAGAAATAAACAAAACTCAAATTGAAATGTTTTTTACATGGCACACTGATGGAAACCAGGTCCTTATTAGCCCGTATCCAGCTATGTCCACTGCACTGACATCTCAGGAAACAGGTCTACATTATCATGGGGAAATCAATGAAGTTTGCTATTCAGTATGCAGTATCTGTAAATAGTGCAAATAAAACCTGTCTCAGATTGTGTTTAAAGCATAACAGAACAAAAATAATGGGGAAAAGTCAGTTGAATGTGGAAGATGTACACTGAGATTTTGGGATTCCTAGATTCAATTTACATGTCACTCATAAACTTCCTTTGCGACCTTGTCCAAATCAAAAGGAAGACTTTAGGATCATTAAGTGGGATTTAGGTAGGAGTTTGTGTTGTATAAGTCCAAAACTCTTACCCTTTCGGACCTTTCTTGGTCTCATGCGTGTGTGGAAGACACCGACATTTTTAGTAGGGAAGAACCCTTGGGGTTTAGAGCTGTGGTTGGACTGATGCCCAGCACAGCACCACCTTATCCCCAACACTGCCAGAATACCCATTGTATTAGTGATACTTCAAGGGTCAGAAATAGCCAAAAATTTACCCAGAGAGTTACAGAGAATGAGAAGGGGCTTGTGAAACAGGATAGCCTCAAGGGAAGGACTTTGAACAAAGGACCCCAAATAAAGGACCCCTTCCAGGTAGTTTGGGGTCTCCTTGCTGAGTCACTGAGTTGCTGGTTCCTGCTGTGCCTCTTGTTGTTTGATTGGTGCCAGAGGTCCCCATGCCCTTCACTTCACAGCCTAGACAAAATTAGTGCTACTTGGCATCTCAAGAAATACAGAGCAATTAACAGAAGTAATAAATAATAAAAAAACCTCAACAAAACACCAGACAAATGTACCACATCTATCTGTAGTACAGAAATGACAAAATGTTGTGGAAGTTTTGCTAAAATTAGAACAATTGAATGAAAATAATCAGCTCAAAATGGCATATCCTGAAATTACCCATGGCTGAAAGAAAACCTAATGATGACTTTCAAATCACGTAGTGTTTTATTTGAAGTTCACAAATAATCATCACTGCCATAAGTGCTTCAGATAACTTTTAGGATATTAGTTCTCTCATTACTTTTGTGAGCCAAAGCAATGTGATTAGCTCTTTCTTTGAAAAGGCACATTTAATTTTGTGTTGCAGCATTTTTGAAAGTGTTTTCATGCCTGTGGAGGTGGAGTAGCAACAAGCTTTTCAAATACAGAGAGCAGTTAGGTACTGAAGCTCTCTCTGTTTCCTTAGAAATCTGAACACTTTTCAAATTGTGCTTTTCATCATTTTGAAAACAGCAAGCATTGCAATTACAGCTTCTTTTCCTTCCAATCCAACTCACTATTTCCCCAGACCACGTTGCATCAGACCAGACCTTCATTCACATTGTTTCACACAGCAGAAGTAATAAATTCACTTACTTGTGCAAGTCTTGTTATATTTAGGGTTCTCTTGAGGAAACCCTTCCAGCCGGCACTGGAACCTGTGCTGCCAAAATTCCTGAAACCACGGATTCCGGTGGTTGGTTTCCGGCCGAAGCTGTAGGTAGTAATCATCAAACCACTTCACGTCTGGAGACTGCAGCTTGATGGTTATCCCACCAACAGCTTCATTCTGGTACCCTTCTGTCACATCATACCTGTCTGCCCAGCCGTCACTGCAGGGAAAGGAAAGGGACACAGCATTGACATTCAAAGGAATAAGAAAAGAGCTTCTTAAATTGAAAATCAGAGCCTGAGAGCACATACACACTAGCAGCTGTGGTTCTGAGAGGAGTCTTGTAAAGCTCCTGTAATTCTTCTGGAGGAAGAATTCAGTGTTTTTACTTACATTTGCTTGATATCAGCACCTTCTGCTTAAGTTATCTATTCCACAACCTCCACGTCAGGTAATTGAAACAACGTTAAAAATCACAGATCCTGAAATCTGCTGTGTATAAGGACATCTCTGCATCACTTAACCTCATTGAGCTGTGGGGAGAAAACCTTGGATTCAGTGTTTCCCTGACACTGGGCTGAGACACTCTTACCTGAGAGGATTTGACTTTGAGGACTCAACCTCTGACTGTGCAAAGAGCAGGACTGTGCTGCAGACCATGTCCATACTTCTTGATGGAGCACAGCACAAAGGGCCAGAAGCAAGCCTTGAATGGGCTGGCACTGCTCAAGCAGAAACACCAGCACAGAGACTGCATAGCATTGCATCTGAAGCAATTAATCCTCTCTGCAGGCATGGCTAATGAAGCTGGGCAGAGCATTATGCAGATCCAGTCTTGCTCCTATTTCTTTGTTGCTTGTGGTGGGAGCTTTATGGAGTTGTGTGATACTGTACTGCACATAGAATTTTAAAACCCTTCTGTCAACCTTTCAGCTTGCAACGAACACTCTAACCATGAGGAGACACAAGAAACTGAAAAGCCCATTCAAACAAAATGTCACAAACTTCTCTCCCCATTTTCACAATGGATCTTCTTGGAAGTACTGCATTTATGAGGTTTCATTCAACCGTAAAAATTAGAGCATTTCAGATTTCTTCTGTTTTATCATGAACGTGATATTTCAGTTTTTCAAAAGCCCCAGGTCTTACAGTCAGAGACTTGGAGAAGAATCTCAGACTAGAATTTTCCCCCTCTCTAAAAAGTTGCTGATGTTGACTATAGAGAGTACCTTTAAATCCTGAAAGTTGAATAATTGAAGGATAAAAAATAAGCTCAACTTATTTTAAAACTTCATGATTTGTTTAAAGCTAGGCCTTCTGTGAGTTAGTCATGCTGTAAGTGATGCAGGTGACCTTTATGTGTGTGGATCTGTTGTTCTATTTTGATCATTCACTGCCTGTCTTAAACTTTTCTTCTGTACTGCAGAGCAGGCAGGAATCCTGCAGCAGACACCTGGTCCCCAGCACATTCCTTATGCTGTGCACTCAGCTGTCCTCACACAGAGCAAAAGCCCTCAGAGAGTGACTCCTGCACAAGACACTACTTCAGCAGAGCCTGGACTCTTGACTACATCTTCTTAGCACAGCTGCAATGTCAGTAAATAGCAGCTTCACCAGGAGGGAAAAAAATATCCAGTGTCTGGAATCAAAATGAAAGAACCATTAAACATGCTTCAGATTTCAAATGCACTGATTTACTCAGCACAGAGGAGTAAACTATGCACACACAAAAGGAGAAAGATGAGCATTGCTGCTCAGCTTGAAGCTGAACTTGGAAAATTTACCTTCCATCTTAGGGATTAACACAGGTGTTAACGTTCCCAACTGTGCTCAAGTGGCTCAGTAAGACAAACACCCCACTTCCACCAGGAATGTTCACTGGACAGAGTTAAAACCCCTTATGGGTTGTTCTGTGATAAAAGTCACAGAAGGTGTTTTAAATTTATGACTGATTTAACCTTTCTTTAAAAGATTAATCTTGTTCTTCGGCAAGTTTTTAAGCAGTTTTATCCACCCTCATGAAACCTGACAAGTTTTTGAATGCAGGAAGTGAAAGGTTTTGTAATGTGGGATATATTTTTTTAACTAACTAGACTTTAAAAGAACTAAAGCCATGCTGTCAGTATCCCAGCTTTATGAATTGTCTCAAAGAAAACCCAGAAAAAAGCCTGTTTTCTTGTAATTAATTTCTTTGTAATTTTCAAAGGAGAAATTTTGTAGATCTAATCCAGAAGGGTGCTATAAAATTGACAGTATTACTTTATGATTAGCTATCTCATCTAAGATTTACAACAGAGATACCATTTTATACCTTTAAATTATTAAAAAAGATGGAAATGGCAACTTCATATTACATAACCCTCCTTCTCCACTTTTCTGCAGGAGAGCTTCTTAATTCAACAGAGCTGCTTCTAATTCAAAGAAGTGTTTCGGCTTAACTTCTTGCTCAAAAGGCATTTAGGAATATTATGCAACACCTACTCAAAGTGTGTATTGTACAGACAACGATGTAGAGATAACAAAGCCTCAGATGGACAATGTGGCAAAGCAAATGCTAAACTGCTATCCCAAAGCTGTGAAAGTGGAGTAGGTACACAGGAGAGAATGAATATTAAAAACATCCAGCTGTTAGTTTCAGAGATGAAGGGTGAACCAAGAAGTGAGATGGTCTAGAAAAGAGGCTTGGTTGAAATAGCTGAAGATTTATAGCCTAAAGAATCAAACACAACGCTAGGGGAGACGTGCTATTTCTCTTCAGGTATATCAAAAGCATCAGCAAAAAGATCACAAATTGTTTATCATATTGAGATAAGCATTCAGGAATTAAACTGAAAAGAGAATGACTCATCTTAGACACCAGGAAAGTTTTCTCACAGTAAAGAGAATGAGAACAAGAATAGCTTGAAGTGAAAACTCTTGGGGGTGTCAGAGAGCAAGACAGACAAGCATCCGTCTGATATAAATGTCCCTGCCCTGGTGAAGGGATGACAGTAGGCTACCTGACTTCTTGACATGCACTATGCATTAGTAGTTGTTGAGATTTGACGTATGTCTGGGAATGATGATTTCGTAAAACTCAGCAGATTAGACAAAAAATTCAAAGAAATAACAATAACTCTCCTTCACAGCTTCCCCAGCTTCTTGTAATGTTTTATCTTAGTTATTTTTTTCATTATTGTATTTTTTATTTCTCTATAGTTGCTATGGGAAGCAACGAGAAAGAGAAATTTATTTAGGCTAAATGATATGTTAGGCTATACACAAAGCTGATTCCAATGATGCAGTCAGGAGTGTGCACTGGGTCAAAATTAGTCTAAATGAAAATGAAAATGTTTTATCTCTCTTATGTTGGGTGAAAGCAAGGTTTTTACATCTAATCCTCAAATAACATTATCTCAGTATAATTAAGATAATCCTTTAAAGTTTTAAAACAGAAAAGAAATTCTATGTTCTCTAATTTAGACATTTTGGTTGACAGTCTGAAGTAAACACCGGTCTGGCAGTTTAAGGCCACTTGCTCAGTTTTGAATATCCATAGCATCAATTCTGTAATGTTGGCTCTATATGTAAGACTTGTGACTTCCATAGTCCAAATGACTTTTGTCATGGGATATGAAACTCCAAGGCCAATGAGTCAATTATGAGATCTCATGTTTGAACAACTACAGAATGATTTGCACAAATTGACATGCCTACACACTAAATAGACACATATTTAATTTTTAGACATTACAAGTTTTTTATACTGCTTAAGACATTTCTTAAATCTCATTTATAAGGTTTATAATATTCATTTCAGTAAATTTTGTCAGATTCTTGAGAAGACTTTCAAGGAAGTAGGGAAATTCTGCTAGTTTCTAGGGACAGCTGGACTAAAAACGTTTCAATGTGGAAAATCCTATGCTGAAGAGGAAACTAAATAAATACTATAATTGACTATTTTTCCGTTCACTACCAAAATATCCTTCAAGGACAACTTCAGATTTAAGTACTCCTGAACAATGCCAATGCCTGTTATGGTGTTGTTTCATTCCACTGAGTATCCTAACACAGTTGGAACTTTGCTGTTCTGAGAATCACATTATAGAAAACAATACATAACCTGTGATTTGAAGACCATTAATTATAATCTGCTTCAAAATTTAGCAAGAGCATATTGGATAATACAAGAGAGGCAAAACAAACAGGTAAACAGTGTAAATTGACAGTCCCTGAAACTACTGCAACCCTTTACCCTCACTATTTTGTGAATATTTGACAATCAACTCATTTTAATTTTATTGTACTAACAAACTAAGCAACAGTGAGCAGCAAATATGATTTTTTGGCTAATGGAGATACTTTTGTTAGATGCTTACTTTAAAAAAAATGTTGTCATTGATAAGCTATCAAGGTATCAGATATATACTATCAAGATCTATCTGGTATTATTAAGAATAGACTATCAAGATATAAAGATTTTTTTGGAACGAACGAACGAACGAACGAACTAACTAACTAACTAACTAACTAACTAACTAACTAACTAACTAACTAAGATGGTGGAATTGTCTGCTCTAGGCTGCTGCCAGTCCTGGGTGAGAGAAGGTAGCAGAGGTGTAATGCTAAACGAGCTACAGCTGCAATCTGGTGGACGTCCAGAACCCCAGCTGGTGATGATGTTCCTGCAGAAGCTCCTCCCCGTGTTGCCTGAGGCTTTCTCTTTTTATACCAGTTCTTTGGGGCATAGGAAGCTGTGGAGGTGTCTACTAGTTTGGTTCATTGAGTGATTCACTATACCGAAATAAATTTTCAGCTCTTGGCTCTGGACAAATTATGATCAGCAAACTGCTGTGTGTTAGAACCAGTGAGCTGGAGAACATAGGGTCAGGATTCCTGTGAAAACCACCTGGAAAATTCAGCACACATTCTAAACCTCTATTTCTAAGATTAGACAAAATACGAAGAGACACATGTGTACAACAAAAATAGACTCTCTTTTGCAAACAGTTCCACTTATTTTTTGTGCTGAAAATGCAGCAATGTGTTGGAATCAGTTGAGCTGATTTCTTTTTCTCTGAAGTCCCTTTCAAGCTATAGCTAACATTATTACAGTTAATGAGTGCATTCATTAGGCTGTAGACTGGTCTCTTTTTTGTTATGCAAAAATCTGTTTTTAGGCAGGCCACATAATAATGATGGCAACTACTGTTCTGCCCACATCTAATCACTCTCCTGCCAAAAATCTCACCGATAGCATTTGAAAATATATTTCTCCACCTGTGTAGGAGTTTTTGTCAAAGTGGCTGTCTTTAATTTTTCTCTGCTCTTCTAAGGTTTTTTCTATGTATTTTAAAAGCTCTATAAGTATTAAAGAGTCTTCACACTCTTCTCAAAGCACTACTGGTCTTGCTAAGGTAAATTGTTTGGTCAGTACTGAGTGGAGGGTGGCATTGCTTTGCTGAGCAGCTGTAAACTGATGCATTTTGATGAGTTCATTTTATAATAACTGTGCATGTTATGAATTCTAGTTTTGCTGCCTGGATTTTTTTTAGATTGCAGATCCTTCTTTCTTCTTTCTTCCTTTTCATGCATATTATAAAGATAAATAAATTTGAGGGTAATTCAGAAGAAAGAAATTACTTGATGATTTTTAGGCAGTATGGCCCACAGTTTTCTACAAGATGATAGCCAGAAGTATCTATGCAGTGAATTTGGCAGATACCTTACACAGGGGATTACTGGTACTAATTACTTGCTGAGTATCCAAACTTCCCCAAGCTGAGAAAGGTTGTGATGGCAACTTGAGGGATTGGTAGCCTATAGCAACATCTAATTTGCATGAAAACGGAGAGTTTTGCAGCTGTGTTCATCTGTAGTTCAGAGCTGCAAGTAATTCAGCCTGACTGTATTCGGCTGTACAGCAAAACATAGTTTCCAATGTGGGATTCCTATTTCTTTATGTTTGCCAGGTGTCAAAGCTGATGATTTTAACTGGAGTTATATCTATATATGTAAGTCATATGAGGTGTCCCCTAAACTGAAGGGAAATTTGCCTGAAAACTCCTGTAAACACCAAGAATACTGAAATTGTGTAGTATGCTCTCTTGATCCTCAAATAATTCTTTCATGAGGAGAAGGAAAATATTTGATATATTTCCAAAAAGAAAAGCATTTTGGATGGCTAGACAACTTGGTTTTCCTAGGATTAAATGCTAATTTGTGCTACAGTTGAAGTCCCTTTTTTTTAATATGTTTACTCTAGGTCAATTATTTGTAAAGGCTTTGAGGTTTGTCTAGACTAAACAAACGCAGTTTTATCCAAGTTTTCTTTGACAAGCTGAATTTGCTGTCATTCCAGGTGCCATTCTTCCTGAAGTGCCCAGCTGGTCCTTGTCTCTATGGACTCAGTGCTACCTTGGGATGCTCTGATAATGCTGACAGTGCCATGGATGTGACTTGGGTACTGCTGTCAGTGGGAATCAAAATGAGAGCTCTGTGGGCTAAAGATGAGAGGGCAGTGATGGAATGTGTTCTTGTGATGTGTACAGACATAGGGATGTCCCATCCCAAGCTACTGCTTGTCCATGTTCCAAGCAGGCACTTCCCACAAGGGGCAGGGAGGGAGAAGAAAACAGGCTTTTCATGACAACATGTTGTGAAAACAGGAGTGGGAAGCATTTTTCTTCAGATTTTGCATTAGACAAGGATGGTCAAAAGAGAATAACACCAAACAAAGTGATGTGCCCTGTAGAAAATCCTAAAATGTATTTGGGAACTGGCCATCAGACATGAGGACTGCTTCTATCAATGTTTTTTTACAGGGTAAAAAGATTACTTCATATATTTGAAGTGTATTTTCCAAACATGGCAGCAGCTTTTCTTTTCAACAATATTAATGCTGTTGAGTCATATTTATAATTCACTCAAAGCTCCTCAAACTGTAAACTTCTCCTAGTGACAGCCTAAAAGCCACAAGTTACATAATGTCAGCAACAGCAGCAAAACAGGAAAGGAAAAAGAATGGTTCATGTCTAAATCACTTCAATTTCATATGTATTTACTGTGAAAATGCTGAGTTTTATCACCCCCAGAATGCCTAAATTCAGGATAGCTTCAAGGCAACAAAAAGCAGTGTCCTTTGCTAAATCATGTAATCCACAAAGGGCATATAAACCAATATCAAAAGAAGTCATGAACAGAAATCAGGGCTTGGCAGAAATTGTAAGTGAATACCTACTGTCTTAAAATGCTGTCACAAAGCTATTTTCTGTACGTCCATGCCCCTGGAATGGAAACATCTCTGGGATGACCCTAAATGCAGAAAGATCCTCAGTTTGTTCTACACAGCACAGATGTATAAACCAGTGCAGCATTTCTACTCATGATTGCTTGCATTGGTTCAGAGGATTTTTTGTTACATCAAGTCCACCAGGAGAAAAATAACCTACTCTGAATCAGAGTCATCTTATGATAGTAACTTGCTGAGGCTGCCAGTGATGGAGTAATGCCCTATTAGACATCCAGCCACCATGGATAGGGACATACAACAACAATCTTTAAGATAAATTCAAACATAGTCATATGAATGAACAGATAACTGTGATAGCCTTACTACTTTAAAAAATATTTCAGAAAAGGGCAAAAAAATGGTTTATCTGAAGCCATTTACTTATTTGACAGAAAATGTAACACATATAATCATATTATTTATAGATGCACATATATATAACTTTTTTTCCTATGAGTAGGTACTTGCAGAATTTTCAGCCTGAAAAAAGTGGCATGCAATAATCTCTCATGCCTGTACACCAGCTATTAAGTGCTTTTAACATGTATTTGTGAAGTTATTAAACTAAGCTATGAAATATAATTCAAAGCAACACTTGAGGTGTTATCTCATTGTTGTTGGAGAATGATATACTTAATGTATAAACAAGGAACAGTATGACTAAGTATATATGAACATATCTAGGTATTTCATAGAGAAGTAAACAGTAAACAAAAATGAGTTTAAAAGTTGGACAACACAATATAAAATTTAAAGAAGCATAAGTACATTTCATATTTCAGTAGTTACTCTTAATGGCAGTGCATATGTTAACACTAAACCTTATTATTTTTGAGAGAATTTGTTTATGCATAATCAGAAGCTTTAGGCTGAACTTTTGAACATAGAACAGAAAAGTGAGGATGGTATCTTAATAATGTTATTTGTATTTTAGAACTTATTTTAAAACCATGCCTACCTAGAAAGTTTCCACTGATCTAATAGTACAGAGGTAAGCAGACTATTACTTTCTAAAACATCTTAAATCTCCAGACTTTGGTGTATACACTAGTAAATCTAAAGGGGCTAATATAAAATTTCCATTTGAACAATGCATAGCAAATTCTGCATGTGCAGAGGTTTTAAAATGACAGATGTTATGTAGGATTTTTTTCAGAAAAAGAGTAAGTAACTTCAAGCCCATAAATGCAATAGTTAGCACACAGTTATATAATCAAAACCACAAATAATATTCACAGTGCCCCAGGGAGTCGGTAATTTCAATAATTTTTTTAACATCCTGTTCAGCAAACGGAGCCAAATATGGCAAAGGAAACCGACCTAGACCTAGAATAATGACATAAACAGTGTAAATATACTGAAATGCTCCTCCTGCTGAAATCAGCTGAAGCTTTGCCACTGACATCAGTCAGGACTGCCTCTTGCTCAGATCAAGACATATCCCTCTAATTAATTCAGTGCCTGCCCTCAGACACTATAATGTGTGATGACTAGCTCATCCTATCCACTCACATTGGTATTATCCATGGATATGCAGAGAATTGAATTATAGAGCAGCTTTATGAACCCTTCATCTTCTAAAGCTCAATTCAGAATAATTCAGGCGTCATGGGCTATAAACATGACGTTCTTTTAGTCAACTGTTTGAGGACTCATGACTGTCAGAAAAAGAACATCACTAGACAGTCATTGGCTTCAGAGGACAAAAATATGTCAAAGACCTTGCAGTCTGACTGCCTCTTGCTCTACACAGCATTCAAAGCCACCTTCTTCTTGAACAGAGTGTGTCACATTAAATGTGCTGACACCTCAGAGCTGATGCAATATGGACATCACAAGGTTTGAGAAGTCTGGACAACAGGATTCGTCACCTCAGCAAATCACAAATCTTTCACAAGAATCAGAGCAAGTCAACACAGGAATATATTTACATCTTGGTGGCACAAAGTAATCTGAAACCAGAGTGGCTTCCATTGTCATATCTCTTTAACCAATTGGGTGTATTTGAAAATCCTGGTCTAGTGGAAGGTGTCCCTTCAAATCCAAGCCATTCTATGATTTTATGATTTCTTTTGCCAAAGTAGCTTGTGTTTCTCCCATCATTTCCAAAAGTGAATGTACATCTATGCACTCAACTAGTTTTATACCAATTATTTGTGTTGCCCAGAGCTTGGGAGTTAGACATTTTAAATAAGTGACTGTAACTCCCACAGTGAGGGATGGATTTCTGTGTTGCCATCCACACAGACATGATAGAAATAGATTTACTATGCTCAAACCAAAGCTCATGAAATCCAGCAATTTCCCCCTAATGGTGTTCAGCAAAAATTTTAATATGCAGTCAAGGCCCAGAAGAAGAATTTGAATAAGGTTAGCAAAGACCAACTCACATGTTCTATCATTTTAAAGGGTGAGGATTTAAGTCAGCAATAGAAGTCTGATTTAAGTGGTCCTAAAGATCATTTCAATTCGTGTGAAGGTAAGACTGTAAATCATAACATCCTTTTACAATACCACTTTCCAAACAAATACAGGAAATCTTAAAAATTCACAGCCAGTGGCTTCTGTACCACCCCTTGGTGTTTTGGTATGTCATTAAAAAAGTAATTTCTCTCAGCATAAATATTGCTGAGATTTCTTTACACTGTGCTAACCCATGCGGAGGAGAAACCTTTTTAAAATAAGGTGAGAGAACTTACAGATATGAAGCCCATTAGATCAGGACCATTAAATTTTGCCTAGTTTCTCTGTACAAGTGGGCCTGATTTTCATTGAACAGCACTTTCTTTTATGGCTCCTTTGTTGTATTGAGTTGACCCACATTTGCCTTAACAAAAATAGAATGAGGCCCATGGGTAATCTGTACCCTAAATGTGTAGTTGCCTTCTGCATTAGAAATTCACATAAAAATACAAGTAGTCAAAGTGTAAAGTTGAAAACAAATGCCATCCAGAATATACTGAGAGAAAAAGCACAGAAATGTGATAAGATGACCACACTTCAAGTAAAAACATGTAATTTAACACATCATCTGTGTTTAAGTCTGCAAAGAAAGGATGAGGATATACTTTTAGTCTGTTTTTATTGAAATTACTGAAATCAATGCTTATACTCATGCAAAGCCCTTAAGACATCGTAATCAGGCTTTAGGCTTCAGAAATGTGGCTGTGGCTACCACCACTGAATCCTGCAAGTGAAGTTTGTCAGCACCTCCATGTCTGACTCTCAGAACACAGTCTATCACTAAAACTGCTCACTCCTGCTCACTCATCTGCAAATATTTAGATCTGATTTGGGGGGTTTTCTCTTTAAATCTATTAAACAAAGCCTTGAAGTTAAAGGACTGGTAATGGCCTACAGAAAGAAACAATAGTATGTTTAAGTTATCTAAAAAGCTTAAATAAGTGTTCTGTAGTACAATAACAAATAGGTTGTTATTTGACAAGTTGTTTCAAAAATTGCATTGCAAAATACATTCCAGAATTAACTTACACACAGATCACATGGATGACATAAATTTAGGAAATAGTGATGCAAAATCAGTACCTGATTCTTTTTTGTAAAATAAATTGTAACTTCATGAAGTACATGCTTGTCTGTCTTGCAATTATAAATCATAGATTTAAAAAAATCTGAAAATTTGAAAAATTGTTGTTTGAAAATTGACATTTGAGACATACCTTGTTAATATTTCAAAGTGACATGAAAGACAGAACAAAGTGATATGATTCCACCAGCAATTTTTATTGCTGTCCTTAGTGTATCCATGTCCTAAACCAATGATAACTTATGATGATAGAAGCTAATCTATCATGATTTATCAGTTCATGCATAGCAAGGCTTTTCCTTCTGACAGCACTGTAAGTATAAACCTCCAACTGAAATAACAAAATATGTCTCCAAATAAAATGTCTCACATATGATAACATATTTTCTATCTATTCATCTGGCGCAATAATTGTAGGGCTATATCCCTAATTTAAAATCTTATTTAAATATAAAACATTTTCATTCAGGATTCTTTCTCAAGGGCAAGTTTCTCGATGATTGCAACTGTTTATCACTGGCTTCATGGGCAACACAAACACTATTACTGGGAATAGCTTGATGAATTATCATGTTAGACTGTATTTCAGCCTAATCTGAACACAACTATTCCAGGGGAAAATTGATTCCGAATTTTATATGTAGAGAGAACATTTCTAGAAATTTGATTTTCCTTGGTCAGCATGAACAGAGAACAAAGCCTCTACATTACAGCTTTGTTTCACATATCTTGAACTTTTAGTTCCATAATTTAGTTTCCTCCTTTTAGTTCAGTCCTTACAATACTGTTTCAAAGATGTTAAAATTTTACTGAGACATTTTTATAACATTACAAATACTGAAGAAATATATCTCTTTGCCAAATAAACAAACAAGTAAAAATTCAAAGCTAGAAAAAACAGAAAGTGCTGAATCCATATCCAGGTTGCCAAGCAACAGTTTTCAACTATGTAAATATAAAAATATAGAAGGAAATAGACTCAAGATGGGATCTATGCCAAAGCAGTTCACTAATCCATGTTGAACATTTGAATCTACTTTCTTGAATCTGTGTCAGTACAAAATCTTGTTTCCCTGGCTTAAAAGAAATGTTGATTGAGGGTATAAGCTTGCTCTCCTAACTAGGAGAAGCATGATAAAAGGTAAAGTGAGGAGTAAGTCTGAAAAGGGTTAATATTAGTAGGCTGTAGTTCCTAAGTGAGTTTGAAGTACAAAATCATATAAGTGCCTGGAGAACTTTTGGTTGTAACAGCAAGTGTCAACAGCAGCTTTTCTGAACAGAATGATGTCATTTAAATTTTGTGATAATAGACTGGTAGAAACTACATTTTAAATAGAATTATGCCAAATAGAAAAAAGAGAACTTCTTAAAAGAGTGTTTTGCTTGTTTTGCTTAAAAATCTTTTGTGCCATAAACTATTGCTAAATCACTTGAAAACTTCAGAAGTACTAACAATAAATCAATAGACATACCTGACCTTTCCAAAGAAAGCTTACAAGAACTTTTCAAAAATGCACTGTATAGTCCAATATTAGCAGTCTCAGAGGCTTTAAAAGGAGCAAAGGAAAGGAAGCAATATGAAGAAAAAAAAAATCTTCTCAATTCTTCACATTGAGAGACATTTAAAAGTTTAGTAGAAAGAACCCGCATGTCAATTTTAATTCATTTTCATTTCAAAATCTATTGAAATACTTTTTCTAGTCCATTTAACCCAAATCAATTTGAAACAAAGCTGTTGAGATTTTTTTTCACCAGATAATTCTTTCAGCAAAACTGGCTGACAATATGAAACCTAGACATTTAAAAGTTTTATTTGACTGCCATGCTGTGATAATTAAATAAAAATGGCCTATGTACACTGAATATTTTATTTTATAATTTTAAAATCTGTGTTGCTTAAAATAAGATATATTGTATGGTTTCAGTACTTTTATTTACTTCCTTTTTTCATTCAACATTAAAGACTGTCCAGATTATTCTTAATAAACTAATAAATATATCTTAAAAATATATTCACTTATTTTCATTTGTCAGTATCAGCCAGAACTCTGAGTGCCTCTACAAAGATGCCAAGGTTTTATTGGATGATGATTCTTAGTTCCTGTTGTATTCAACATCTTGGCATGAATATTTGTTTATACTACTTAATAAAATGAAGCAAATATTCATCATCAGATCTCCTTTTGGCATTCCTTTTCCTGTAGGTATCAAGCTGATATTATCTTTTAATAAAGTCCTGTCTGCATCAATTTATTAATTGGAAATGTGAATGGACATGACTAAAAAATTTGGTGGTTACACCATTAAATTTGGAAATAGAACCCTTAGGCTGCAAAAAGACCTCTAAGGGCATTGTGTCCAACCATTAACCCAGCACTGCCAAGTCCACGACTGAAACACATCCCCAAGTGCCACAGGAACATTTTCATGATTTCTATATAGTAGAACAGAAATACTGATGAGACTGAAAGAGAAGTAGCTCAGAATAACTTCTAAGGAACTTACAGATAGATCAATTTCTATCCTGACTGGAGGGAGAGAGGAGATGACCTTCCCAGGAGGTTGAACACCATGGAGGTTTGTGCAACCACAGTCTTATGACTGCTGGCCTGTCACAGGTGAAATAACTGTGACATTCTACCAGGAATTCTTGTTTAGCATGTTTCTCCAGAGAGATAAGCCTCTTATTATCATGCTATCAGTCCAGGTATGCCTTCACCCTCTCTAATATCCTGGGAAACTTACAAATAACCCGCATAACACAAATACAATAGACCCAAGGTGATCTCAAGGACATGGACAAACACTGAAAACCAGCTGCTGGAGAGGGCAAAGCAGTCATTCCCTCTGAATCTGCTATGCAAGGAGACACCACCAACACCGAGGTGCTCCTGTGGTCTGTGAGTGGGCAGTGACACAAAGCTTTGCTGACTCTTGCCCAGCCAGGGATACATATCCATAGGAAAAACAGCTTCTCCAGTGCAGTGGGACAAAAATTTAGCAATGTGTTTTGTTTGTTGCATTACCCTAGTTTTGGCTTCCTTGAGGCTGTTGTAGGGACAGGAAGGGCAAGAAAAGAATACTGTTGGGTAAATAAATAGAAAAAGGCTCATCTTGAAAAAATGCTGTGTTTGAAATGGTGGCAGTACATAGCTGGGGCAGAACAGCAGTTCATGTGCTGCAGATGGCTAGGAGAGCCCTGGGTGTGTGGACTGCATGGTACCCAGCCTTGAGGGGGGACTGCTGATTGGAAACACAGCTACTCCATAATCTGAGACAGAAACGGCAGAAGCAGACTAAAGTGAATTGTAATTTAATCCATCTAGTAATGACACATGAGGTAAAATTTGGTCTACATGGCAAAGGTGGAGAGAAAGGTAAACCGTGTCTCTGCACATGGCAGGGGGTTGGAGCTAGATGATCTTTAAGGTCCCTTTCAACTCCTACTATTCAACTATTTTATGATTCTATGAACCTTGGTGTAAGAAAACAGCAATAATTTTGGGCCTGAGCATACCAGCAAAACACCATTTTCCTCAAATAAATAGGTCACATACTGCGTTACTTCTCATTTTCTAAATTTCCTTAACCTTGCATTATAAATGGAATTGTAATAAGGCATATGGCACAAGGAAATGTAAAATAAAGGCAGTAATAATAATTAGTACAGTGAAAAACAAAAAAAAATGTCATTGCCAATGTAGAATTTTTCAGGAAAGAACCTAGTGATATACAGAAACCAGTTTTACTTTAATTCTTTCCCATTGTTTAAAGAGATTAAGTTGATCTGGGAAAGATACTTTAATTTGGGAGGAAATACCTAAATGCAAGATGCTATGGATGATAAAGTGCCATCATAACTGAGGTCTGAAGAGGCATTGTGCAGATGGCTCCACCTAATGTTCAGGACAGTGATATTATGAAAAAGCCACTCTCCTCTGACAGGTTGCACAATTTTTTGGATTTTTTTTTTCTCTCTCTCTGACAGTAATTCAGGAATTCCACAAATTCCATGAGGCTGGAATAGTGTAGGGTGTTACAACTGAGTGTCTGTCCACACAGTATTAGTGTGACAAGAGGTGTGGACTATACTTTTGATGAAATAAAGTAACTTGTGCTCATAATTTCGTATTTCTCAAAAGTTTTGAAACTTGTAAATGTTCTTATGCTTAATTCTAGAACAAGATTATCTCATAATTGTATTTTGTGACATTTGAGGGTTTTATTTTGAACTTACATTCTTAAATTCTCTGCTGTGCTATGGACTATCCAATCCTATACAGGCTTGGAAGAATGATATTCCAATTAGTTTTAGTGGGATAATGTATTTCATTTCTTAATTGAGAAAGATAATTACTGATAGTAATGATCAGAATACACTTGGAATTTGAGAATGTATTTCTGATTTCTTTGTGGGTTAAGAACCCAAGACTCATGCTTGTTTGTATTTGCCACGCATCTATTTATATCCATCTATATTTTTATAATTGTTTTAACCACTTGAATTGCTCATAAAGACAAAAGATGAAAAAGAGCTGTGGGGACATGAAGAGACAAAACTGCCTTGACCAACACCTTCAGGAAAAAAAAAAAAAAGATAAATCAGAAGTACTTTTCTTGTAAGAACTTGTTTCAAAATAGACTCAGCACCCAGGGTCTGATACAGCTAAAGAATTCTTATATTTTGATCTTTTATAGCCCAGACTGCCTTCTAAAGGTCTGCCAAAAGGATTATAAAGGAAATTTAAGTATTTTGTGAAGATTTTTCATCCCAGAGAGGCTTCTAAAATAAAAGCACAACCTTATCTGAGATGCCTATATTAGTCACAGAAAGTTTAGAATCATAAAAGAGCTCTTGAAATTGCTTGGTGTTCTGAAATCGAAGTGCCTATGTGATGAGAAAGAATTATGTAATAAGAATTGAAGGAAAAAAACTTATGAGACAAATAAACATAGTTTCTAAAAAGCAACATATAACTTTAACTCACAGAAAAAAATCCCAGCCTAATCCTCTGAAATACTTAAGGATAAAAAAGGAATGTCAGATTTCCATACTCTTGCAATTAAAAGTCACAGAGGTTTTTATTGTTTCTAAATGACAAAAATGAAGATAATGCTAATAAGAACTGTTATAAAAAAGAGGAGTGGGAAGAAAGACATGAAAATACCTGAATAAGAGTTATTTTCCTAATCTGAGGCAGAGGTTCCCAAATCATGAAATATGAGCCAAGTATATGGACACAACTGAAACTAATAAATTCTTCTGATGTACACTTTCTCAGTGGGATCTGTTCTAGTTGGTGTGAAACTTGGCTTATAAAAACTGGGAATAATTGATCCAGAACATTGCCTACAACATCCCCATGCTTCTCAAAAAGCTATATTTAGTTTGGCTATAACATAGTATTCTCTGGCTAAAATAATTAGAAGTCAAGCTACCAAGAGGCTTGTGACAGCAAAACAGAAGGCTTTGATTGCATCTTGGGTGACAGGGCAAAGACTGAGGGCATGTGGAACGTAATAGAGGTGTTTTATTTTGTTTCTCTTTTGTTCATGGGTTTCTTGGTGTTTTCCAGCAGGCTGCTGTCAAATGTCTTGGGACATTTTTATGAGACTGGTTTTGGCAGAAAATACTTGGATCATTCCCTGAAAATAATTGACGTAAGATATAGATTTTGCTCATCCAACCAAACCAATATAACCAACAATATTTTATGCTCCTAAGTATCTGCTCAGCTCAAAGTGCAACAATTCTAGTAGAAGGACAACAGAGAATTCTGGTTTTATTTTACTTTACTATTTGCTGATCTTGAAAATATTTCTACAGTGAAGGAAGTCTTGTCTGTTAAACATACATACAAAAGTGAATTTAATGACAGAAGTACAGCCACATTGCCAAACCGAAAAAAATGTATCTCACTAATTATTCAACCTATGCTACATGGCATATGTAGCACAAATTAAAAAACGAAGAAGGCCATAACTAAAGATTGCAACCACAAAAAAAAAAAAAAAAAAAAAAAAAAAAAAAAAAAAAAAAAAAAAAAAAAAGTAAAGGTTATTTACAATGAAAGTATAAGAAAATTACTGCAGTTAGTTAGTTCTCTGAGGAAGGGATAAATTTTCCTTTACTTTATTCTCTAGGATGCTTGTAACTGCCAAGGGACAACAGTAAAATATTCCAGAAAAGAGGGAGCAGTGGTGCCAACTCCAAATCTAAAAGGAAACATTACAGAAGTGCTATTTATATTAGTAAATATGGGGTGGTGAAATGCAAGGGAGTTCAAGAAATAGAGGTTAGGTTAGCTAACCATGGTCATTGAGCACCCTTCAAGTGACTCTCTTTAGTTTCGTCTTCCTTTAACATGCCTTTTACTTATAGTTATTGCTTTTGCAATAGCCATCTATCATTCCATGAAAAACCATGGTACCAGAATGCCACCTCTTTGATATGGTGCTGTCTCTTTGATCTGGTGTCCTTTCCCAGCAGAACATGCCAGGCTTTGTCTGGTGGACTTTATTTAAACTTTCCTTCAGGTGTTCTTGACCTAGTAGCACATTAGGAAGCCCAAGTTATTAAAACAAAGATCTCACTGATGCTAGCCATTTATCAGATTTGAGATCTTCTTGGACCCGAGAATTTACAATGGAGCATCTGTTCTTTCTGTTTTTATTTTCAAAGATTCATTCTTGAAAGACAAAGATTTCTACTAATGTACATGTGTGCTGTGTAAGATGCTGATTCATTAGAACCAGCTATAAAAGTACCATGGATTTGATTTAGATATCTTCCATAAAGCAATTGTAATTCCAATTGTCATTGTCTCTAAATTAAAGTATAATTAAAATTGCCTACTGTATTATAACGTAATTCCGAGTATGCAAACTGAACTTCTTCCAGTAATTTATAAAGAATAAGAAATTAATTTTATTCTATTCCCTGAAACTTATGCTATAACTGCTTAGGGTGATAGACAGTGCAAACTCTTAGGTGAAACTGTATAATATCTCTTCTTCATGAGAACTTACATGAAAAATGTAACAGAATATATTTATTTTTTCCTTTTAATAAAGAAAAAAAAAAAGGAAAAAGATATCTGGGTTGAAGTATATAAACCTCACTTCCATTGAAATAGATGTAAGGCAGTAAATCTCTGTCTCATTTTATGAAAAGGTTTGAGATTTTGTGAACTTTGTGACAGATAATTTTCTCTCCCATCTCTTAAAAGACAGACATTCCTAATGGTTTCTGTTTTGTGGTAGGGTACATTGAAGTGTCAGCTCATGACTGTCCTTTAAGGCATGAAATAATTAATAGCTGCCTACAGTACTCAACAGCAGGACTCCAATTCTATTTGTACTATATTCTATAATGCAATTTCAGAAATATGTTTAATTTCTGAATTTCTTTTTAAGTTGGTTTTGCTCTTGTCTTATATTATGCATCTAAAATTATATCAAAAAAGGAACTTTATGATCTAAAATAAGATGGCTGGTCCTTACTTTCATCTTCTACACGATGACTATTTCACACAAACTAAAACCTCAGTCCTGAGTAGATCCACAAATCCAACCAACATCTCTTTGCATGCCATTCAGACAGTCTTTCCACAGAGTGTTTAACATTCTCTTTGCATCTCAGTGTAGCCCACTCCACAGGATGTACACCAGCCTGGATGAACAAGGAGTTATGAAACCTTCTAAACTTTTTTTTTTCCCCAAATCTATCTTGGGTTTAGGGCATTTGCTTGACACACATAAGTTCAGTCTCCCTTGGGCCAAAGAGAATCCAGAAGACAAGCTTCCTATCTCCTGACCACGTGCTGTAAATATTAAGCTATTACATGCAAGGTAAGTATTATCTCTAGCAACCTATATCAGCAAAACCTATATCAGCAAAAGTGATAAAGGTAAGTCTTCATGGGGGAATCCATTCAGTAGATGTTGGGCTTTCTGCACATTCCCTAATTAGGTCTGTAAGAGTATTGAGATACATGAATGAATGTCTAGCTTGAAAAACGCCCTTTTAGTCATGGGATATAATGGCATATCGTGACCACACACCCGAATGACATGGACTTGGGGCCTCTCCCATTTCAGAGCAGTGGTCAGGCAAAATGACACAGCAAGGTGAGCAGGACTCTCTGAGACCTGAAGCACTTTGTTCAGTCTGAAGTGACAAGAACCATTATGCAACACTGTGAAGGTCAATAAGCCAAACTATAAGTTAGCCACACTCCCCTAAACCAACAACAGATCTTAAACTCAAGAATTTCACCTGCCCCTTGAAAAGTAACCCTCATTGATGGCTTCTACAGTTATGGCAACCAAAATTGTTACTCCCAGTGTGCTTTGCTGTTCCTATGTTAATCTCTTGTACTCCATTGGCCTTTCCCCCTTGCTCCGCCCCTGAGCCCTCAGATGATTGGCCCTCATGTTCTACCCCGCCACCTGCCTTTCCTGTGTGGGGGAGTTTATATTTTCCCATATAATATTTCATATTTCCCATATAAATCCCATATAAAAGCTCCCTCTGACTCTCCCGCTCTTTGTTCCTGGACTCTGAAGAAGAAGCTGAATAAAGCCTTCTGCAGAACTCCACACAAAGGCTCTACCTCTTCCTTCAGAATTGCTCCAAAGAGCTGATTTCACTGAAGAGTTGGAATCACTCAGCACTGCCCCAAAGAGCTGATTTCACTGAAGAGTTGGAATCACTCAGCACTGCCCCAAAGAGCTGATTTCACTGAAGAGTTGGAATCACTCAGCACTGCCCCAAAGAGCTGATTTCACTGAAGAGTTGGAATCACTCAGCACTGCCCCAAAGAGCTGATTTCCCTGAAGAGTTGGAATCACTCAGTGGCAACGGAGGTGCCGGTGCCTCTGGGATGTCCTTCTCAGGACACTTCTCCAGGAAGGTCACGTCACTCTCACCACCACTGTCCATCATTACACAATAAGATAAGACCAGAAAGGAGCTGATGAAGAGAGTATTGCTTGTTGTCTGTATATAGCTAATAATAATTACAACTTAAGGCTCTAACTAATTCTGGGCTCCTCCGTGCTACTCTGCTGGTATTTAGGGACCTTTCACACAAAGATTTAATCAAACTGGTAGTATTCCTCCCTTGAAAAGCAGTCTGTAATCAACATAAAACCATCATACCACCCTTGTTCTGGCCATATGAGGGGACATACTGAGTAATAAAAGAGAAAGAAAAAGGTCAACTACTTTTACATCATTAAGCAGGCAGTTATGCCTCAGAGCAGGAATAGAGCTGAAACTACTGCTCAAATTGGACCTGTGCAGCAGACTGGGAATTCAAGCAGCTAGTATGATCTGAAGTCCTTGTAGTCAGTTCAGCCTCATCTCATGAGGCATTTCTGAAAATTTCAGTATGAAGCATATTCATCATTTCTACGATTTAACTCAGATAATTCTCTAACACAAGGACACCTGGGTTTACATCCCTGTGCAATATCACATTGATTTTACTGTTGAAGATTTCACTTCAAATGTGAATGAGCCTGGGGCATTCACCACACCTGTCAAATAAAGTAGCAGTTACCTGCTGTAAGCCAAGCAAACTAGCTTATATACAATCTGTAAATTCTACTCAGATTTCTTTAATCTTCTCTGTAGAGTGATGTGATATAGCAATTTAGGATCCCACCTTGATTCAATTATTGGACTTGCAGTCTCAGCCTGGAAGCAAGGTGCTAGGGCTGTAAACTGAACAGAAATTTTAAGGAATGTCCCATTCCCTTAGCACAGACTACAATGGCTGGACACACACTCAAAAATGAGTGGTGATTGCATGTGGTGCAAGGAAACACTAGGGTAAGAATGGTGTCACAAGCTGATTGTTACAAAAAACCCATCAGCATGAGAAAAAAGCACTGATTACAATGAATGTCACATACTCTCAGAATAGCCCATTCCAAAATAACACTTCTTAAGCTATCGCAAATGAAGCAACGAGAGCTAAAAATGTACAGCAAAACCTGCAAGTTGTACATAAAAGCATCCTTCTCAATGAAAACTCATCATGTAGTGAGTATGACATGGAATACATCAGTATGGAGACATGCCAAGCACGCTTTGGACAGAATGCAAGGAAAATAAAGAGGGTTTCTACTCAGTATTTGAAAAAAGGAAAGAAAGTATCCCAGCTCAAAGAAAATAGTGGAATAACATTTAATTGTCTTGCTAGGCAGGTTTTCAAGCAGTAACTCCAGAGACACACAACAGTGACTGGGTTAAACAAGTAAATCCATGAATGGTTTGTAGAGACGTTGCAACCAGGGCTCCGTTCCCAAATTCCTGTAGCTTGCTTGGTGGGAGCACACAAGAATCTCAGCAGTGGACCAGGGCTCTGACATACTAAGTACTACACAACCAGTGAATAAAACTACAGCTGTTGTCTCAAACCAACGATGACAGAAGAGAAGATTTTGAAAAGATGAGACAACAGTTAGAGAGATACTTTGGAATGCTGGGTTGGAATGTGCAGTGATGCAGGATTAGCTCTGCATATGAAATCACTTTCTCAAATATGGGTGTTTCAGGTACCCAGCTTAGTGGCACTTTTAAACAGTCAGCCAAGAACAGAAGCCTCAAGAACAGAAAGTCTGTGCAAAGAAATAGAAATTATGAAGATGGATGAATGCAGCTGAGTTTGGAAAATGTTCCTTCTGTAGCTTAACTACATGCCAGGGGCCGTTCTGGTGCATTGCAGATCATTAAAAAACCCAAAAGCAGGCCCCACTATTTTTGCAGAATCACCTATTTGGGAGCTGTAATTTTCATTTTAGGCTCGCTGCATCAGTAAGTTAGGTTCCTTTTTTTTGATTCAGCCATCAGACCTGATTTATTTAAGGTACTTATCCATTAAGGCCATATTTAATTGCCTAGGAGAATAAGGAAGCAAGTAGTACTTCAGGTAGTTGTAAATTAAATAAATAAATTAGAAGGTAATACATACTACATTAGTATTCTATGTTTCAACATTAAAAAAGCTAAGGAGAGATTAAGGAGACCAACCAAAGAGACCAAATTGGGGTTCTTGTCAGTATTCTGAGGCAATGTATCAGCTTACAATAAAAAAGGTGGCAACCAAATACTCTGCAAATAAAATCCCGATAAACCACTTTCCAAGTCATAACCTTATAAAGGATACCCCCATTTGAAGCATTTCCAGGACAGTTTGATGAAGTACCAAGTAAGTTAGGCTCTGAATTTCATCTGCATTCAACTGAACTTGATTCCTCTTATAGTTACCTATTCCTTGATAAAATGGTTTAAAATTATTCTAATCTATGAAAAAGAATATTTTGAACCCAAATTGCAAAATAAAGAACACTGTAAACTCTGCAAATGGTCTAGTTTCAATGAACTTATTTTTTACCTCCCAGAATAAAACTGCAGCAATTGAGTTTTACTCAGTAAAAGAAAAAAAAACCCACAAAAAAACCCCAAAATTTAAAAAAAAAAAAATTGAAAAAAAAATCCCAACCTAAGTCTAATTGCATAAAGAGATTTATGTGTCCATAAAAGTTACACACCATACTTGTAAAACAGCTGATTGAGATTATGCTGCAGGAAAATCTTTGGTCCATTGGATAGTTCGTGTAAATTTAGTGGCTAACAAGAATTTTCCTGAATAAAAGATTTATGAATTTATTTAAATGCAGCCTGGAAGAGGGCCAAAATGCTTCTAACCTGTAACCTGTATCTATGAGTGAGAGGATGAAGAAAGCAACATTTGACCTCTAGTCTTTCTGGCAAGAGCCTCAAGAGAAATATGACTGATTTGTGGATTTTATAAGTAAATAATAATAGAGGAAAAAATGTCACTTTCACAAATAATGCTAAGCACCATAAACTGGTCACTGCTACAGGTTGGAAATCTCTCTGCAATACCACCATAGCAGTTGGCTGTATCCAGGCTCCAAAGGCTAGTTCCCTGCTCTAAAACCTCCACTTTAGGCACAATGACTAGTTAAGTTGAAAGGAAAAAATAACTTAAAGTATATAATTTTACTCCAAAAACATTCTGGGGCCATTCCCTGGCACCGTTGAGAAATGGCACTGTTAAATTTGCCCATGACTAAATGTTTTCTTTCTCTCACTTCCCTTGGCAGTATGGTCTCTTACTGCCTGCTGAGAGCAATTTATGGCATGTGCTATTTCCCAAACCGTTCTCCTGTCCAGGAAAGTGCTGCTGGGTTCAGGTTAAAATCATGCCTGGGAGTGTGCTAATCATGTAGCAGTCAGAACAAAGATGGATTAGTGTTGCACTCCGTGTCCTTAACCAGTTTCTTAACTAGTGCAAACACATAAAATAGCACCTTGTGAGTTAAAATATTCAACCATTTTTTATTTCATGGACCACAGATTCTTGTAATGTTGGACAAAGACTCTAAGTTATCTTGGTTTTCTTCTTATTCTTCTCTGGTAGGCTGCTCAGGAACATTAGTGTTTTCATCATTAGGGAAAAAAGTCACATTTCTACTTCTTTCTTACTCACAGATAATTGACTTGATTTTCTTTTTTTTTTTTTTTTTTTTTTTTTTTTTTTTTTTTTTTAATATTTCTCCTTCCTTTCCTTATGATTTTCTTTCTTTCCCACACAACCCTCAGGCTCTCTCTTACAGACGGAACAATTCAACCCTCTCCATCAACTCAGCAAAATGATTTCATCTTGCCTATAATGCAGGATTCACTGCCTACTTAGTAAGCACCTCTCACTCCGATTTGAATAGAACTCTGTGGGACTAAGAGCAGAGAAGAGCATGAACTACTTCTACCAGAGTTTTTTATATCAGTATTTATCTGATTAGAGGAAAACAATGTGTTTTCGGTGATCTGCCTTTTCTCTTAAGTTTTTTTAAGTCCAGTTAAAGTCAATAGAAAGACTCTAGTTGGCTTCAAAATTATCCACTATCTAGTCTTCTGTGAACAAGTGTGTGGGTGCTTTAAAGCTGGTGGTAATCTAGAGTCCTTTATTTCACAATACATGTCATCACTAAATAAATTGTTTTAAAATTCGAGTGTGGGACGGTGAATTTCTGTGTAATGATTCATTTTGTTTATGGCAGTTTGTGTGAGGGCTCCTTGTGGCAGGACACCAGCGTGTCCTGGTCAGTGTAAGCAAGCTTGGGCTGTACCCAGGTGTGTCGGAGCTACATCCACCACCTCCCTTCATAGAACACCTTGATATACTCACCACCATTCATATTTTCTTCATGGCATTTCAATGGATGGATTTAAAGGGTATGAGATGTATTTGCAGTCAGGAATGCTGCCACAAACTTCTCTGGTTGGAGGACAAAGAGGCCTGTTCACGCACTCCTTCTCACCATATGGTCCCACCAGTTTGAGTCATTCCCTGTGTCAACAAGCTTTCACAGATCTGGAGCTGACACTATTTTATTATGTTGCATAATGTCACTTCTTGTAATTGAGTTTCTTTTGGATTGGATGAAAGGATTCATCAGTTCATTTTAAATGGATTCCTAGTGAGAATTGCTCTCTGATAACTTCCTACCCTCCTCAGATTAGAGTCAGCTTACTTGCACATCCAGCTTTAATATATCACTTACTTCTCCTATTAAGCCAGCAAGTTCATTGTAAATTAAACATGATATATGTCCTTAAAATAGCAAGTTTATGCTTGTTGCTCTATGACAATTATTGGAAACAGCACATGCACTGAAAGATCTGATTTGAACTATGCTTGCACAGTAAACTCATCCTTAAGGGAAAAAAAAACCCTGTTTTATTTATTAGTCAAATTGATTCTTCTAAAAATGAGACTTATTTTTTTAATAACATCCCATTTTTCTCTTAATTCCTTGAAAAATTAAATTTATTTGGAGTCAAGTACAAAACCAAAGCCAAAGCTCTATTTTCTCGGTGGGAGCTGAGTTTTGAATCAATAGGTCTCCCTTTCTGACCAGCAGATTATCCCTGATATTTTTCTTCTTTCCTGGCATTTAAAGGCTTCCTACTTTCCTAGCAAAGGGGCAAATTCTGGGCCTCTGGATTATTTTGTCACTCTGGCTAAACCAGATATGTCTGTAGCTGTAAGTGCTTGAAAGTTTACCCAGTAGCAAAATAAGATATAGGAAAGTGATAAAAAAAATGCAATGATTTTTTGATTTGGATTTTTTTGTCAAAAATAATAATTTTATACCATGATATTCTTGATGTTCATGTTAAATATGTCAAATGCCATCTTTCTATTGCCCAGTTCTGGACAAGTCAGTACAAGAGGGATGTAGATATACTGGGGAAAATCCAGTGAGGGGCCACAGAGGTGAAGGAGGGACTGGAGTATCTCTCCTCTCAGGAAAGGGTGAGAGCTGGGACTGTTCATCCTAGAGAAGACGAGGCTCAGAGGGGGCCTTATTGATGTATATAAACACTGGAAAGGACCGTGCAAAGAAACTGCAAACATGTATATACATCTCTTCTATAGTGCTGTGGCAGCACCAGTGCACAAACAGAAACACAGGAGCTTCCTTCCGAATATCAGGAAACAATTTCATTTTTTTACTGCGACAGGGGCCAAGCACTGAAAAAGGTTGTCCAGGGAGGTTGTAGAGTTTGCATCCTTTTTGATAGATATTCAAAAGGAATCTGATACATGATCTTCGCTACTGGCTCTAGATGGCCCTGGTTGAGCAGGAGGTTTGGACAAGATACCTTCCAGAGGTTGTTTCAGACCTCAATCATTTTGTGATGGTGTGATTCTGTGGTTAATGTAGACAGATATATTAAAAAGCATGTGATTCTTTTTATATGACTCAGGAGTAAAGGCAGAGTCTGAAGCACGGATACAAAGTTCAGGAGCCTTCAGAGCACAACAAATGGCAGCACTGGCATGCAAGCCAACAGACTCTCACCTTGACATTTTGTAGTGCTGAAGATGGAGTAAGAGGCAGATTAGAGACTTTTGGCTGCTCATGCAATGCTGAGGTTGCATCAAATGTGCTGCAGAAGGCTGAAGGTTTCTGAATGATTTTGAGTCTTAGCTGTATGCAATGTGATATGAGTTTAAATAATTTGGTATAGAGGTAAGAAAAGCTCATTAAAATTAGGGTTAGGTTGGACACAAATAGGCACAACAGCATTGGCCAGACTGTAATACATAAAAAGCCAATGCTTTCACTTGTATTATTTGTTAGTGTGGGAGCTGTCAGCCTGACACACAAGCTGTGAATGCTGATGAAAAGAGCCTCGGCAAAGGACTGAGATGTAAGTCAGCCGTGTCTTTCAGCGATTCCCCTTAAGCCTCTTGAGCTGTTTCTGTCTTCTCAGCTTTGGACTTTTCTGGCTGACTGCTGCCCTCATACTAACCCTGTGACAATACTGGGAAAGCCTCCCAGACAATCTCTCCCTATCAGATGAGACAGCAATAAAAACTGGAAGATGTGAACCAGCTAAACACACTTCTACCTTCTTCCATCATTTTCCCTATGAATCTTAGAAACACTGAGCAATCTGGGCAAAGCATCAGGTTGACAAGATGTTATATAAACCTTGGGGTTGCAGAGCATCTCCAGCCTCTCTGGATAAGATTTCAGGTGATCCTAAAATAAGCCCTGAGCATAACACCATTCATTCCCATCATGGACATTATTTCAGCATCTGTGTGTGTATGTGTCTTCATCTAATACTCATAAGGGGACACTAACCTGTGCCACACATGTCCATTGAACAGAGCCACAAAGGCTGTCTTATCTGTTACAATTTTGCCTCAGTACGTAGTAACAAGTAAGTCCAAGGAGACAAAAATGCACCCTGTGCTTTGTGTTTATTCCAAGCATATAGATGCTGGAACAGCAGTAAAATTTCTCAGCTTGAGTTGGAAAACATTATAGATGTTGGCAAGCAATGACACAGAAAATATCTTACATTGGCCATAAAGTTCCCATTTCAGAACACCTGTCCACATACCAATTAGTAGAGAGCTATTCCAACTCCCAAGAAAACTCAAGCTATGCTTTAAAAAGAAAAGAAAGTAAATTTTTAAAACATAAGTGCTAACACAGTGGGTCAGACCTAAGTGACACAGAGATCAACAGACTGGATCCACTATTTGCTAGAATTGGCTATCAGTACACATTTATCTTTTGACTGCTGATTTATGCTCTTTTATTCTACTTCTCACTTGTCAGGTCCCCGAACAAGAGACTGCATTTGGACCTACAGCATTCAATATTCACCAAGTTTACCTTTTCTGAATTTGTCTCATGCTTTTTTATTGTGCCATTTTGGGCTCAGAAATATCAGAGCTTATCTGAAATATCAGAGCTTAAAGCTCTGGGTTCAGAGGAAAAAAAACAAAACAAAAGAAATTTCATATTCTTTCCCATAATGAAAACAGTTACTAATGATCAGATGTGTCTCCAGTTGTTTCTAAATATAAAGGATCCATTATTCTTTTACAAAACACTGACATTACGATTAAGTGTAGATTACTTAAAGTCAATTTTTAATATATAATATTTTTAAAGCATGGTATGAGTTATGTGATTTTATTCAAGAATGAGAAAAAGGTCAAACAATCTCTACATTTATTTTGTTTTCTATGTACTGCCCAGGAACTGAGAAACTGAATTATTTGAATTAAGCAAGGAGAATATGGCCAACTTTCTATTTTACCTTTTATTATAAAGTAGCAGAACACTCATACCATTGCTTCTTTGTTCTATGGTGCTGGTTATAATAAATTCATCTCTGCTTCCCCAAGATGGACCTCCAAGAACACAAACTTGATTCAGTGTTGCGGGTAGTAGAGACAGTAAATACAGAGGCATGGTCCCCTGAGGAGCTTTGCACCAAAGAGAATAACATGCTCTTCATTAGTCCCTGCAGAAACCAAATTACCAGGAGACTGCAGTGTTTAGGTTGAATATTTTCGTAAACCTAAAATGGTTGGTGAACAATGCAACAAAATTTTAGAGATGAACTGTAAGATTCATATAAAGCTAGTTAAAGGCAGAAAGAAAACCATGGCATATAATTTTCTATAATTTAGCTAGGAAATGCAGTACACTCTGTAAATGGACAAAAATAACCTTCACTTTAGGCAGCCGTCTTTTCAAAAAGCAATTACAACTTGTTACCCTTTGAATTTTGCTTCTTCTTAACAGCATTAAAAAGAACATGGTTTTTAGCTTCAGAGGTCTAAAATGTTGTATAGAAGCTTTGTTATAAGGTTGTTTCATGTGCCAAATATCCACTACCCAATTTAAAAAAAAAAATTTAAACTCAGTAGCGCATTTTTGATCTTTCATTTCCAACAGAGACATTCTTCAAATCTTTTCTATTTTTCTCTGTTGCATAAACTAATATGGAGTATAATAATGTCGCAGTTTTTCACTGCAATCTGTTATCAGAGACCTTAATACTGACACAGACCTCCAGACTTAAATGAAGCTCTGCATGGGACTGCTGTACTGCAGAAACAGATGCTAAATTAGAAGGAATAAAAATAACTTTTCTGTACAACATGTGGAAGCTAAGAAGACTTTGCAGTGCACAAGTCTGCATGATGTTCAACTCTGCAGGAACTTATTTTATGTCCAGAGGTGTAAGAGAATCAATCTCATTTTTTATTCATTAACCAGATATAAAATAATGATACTAGATATTAAGTTGTAACTAAATGGAATAACAGCAACTGAGAATTTTTCAAATTAACGGGGGGGGGGGGGGGGGGAGAATGCAATAAACTAACAAAACAAAACAAAACAAAACAAAACAAACAAACAAACAAACAAAAAGATTTCCTGGGATCATCACCCTTGAAGGCTGGTGTCCCTTAACAGCATGAACACCCTTTAACCCCTGTGGTGAGACACGTGACATCTGAAAATCATCTTCCACGCACTTGTAAGTGCTCTGGGAGCAGTTTAGCTCAATTTTGCCGCTGTTAATTTAAACCTGTTCCTGTGACTACAACCTGACTGGAAGGAAGCCCTTTACTCTTGGAGTTCTGCAGTCCTTTTTCCAAGAAGCACTATTAAGTAAGCAAAATGGATCTTTTCTCAAGCACTCTCTGTAGAAAGTCTTCTTCATGCTCATTATGTTTCTTCTTATGGCACAGTTACCTGCATCCCTTTTCTGTACAGTCTAACATAGTTTATCACTAACTTCAGAGCAGCTTTTCCCTCTGACTAGTGCTAGCTCTCGGCCCTTGGTTGTGGATAACTCTCAGTCCTCGGTTGTGGATAGCTGACCTTCAGCTTAGTGTAGTTTTCAGACTTATTTTGGGAGGTTCTAGTTCTCAGCAAGCCAGACCAGTTTATCTGGGGAAACATGCTATCAGCACAGATCTTTCCATCCTGGGTTTTATACCCACTACAGTGCCATGCCAAAATGCTGCTCTAAAATGAAGTAGACACAGGTATAAGAAGCCCAGTCTACTTGGACACAGATGCAGACTTGGAATTTCTACTTTTGCATGGGTGGGCTACCTGGCCAAAGCTGCTGACTATGCTAATGGCCTCAGATGGGCACCAGCTGACTGTCTGCTCTATTTGTTTTTACCCCAAATCAGAGCTTCATCTCAGATTGAATTAACATATAAGAAAACATGCTGATATCACAGAGGGGAAAAAAATGCTTATTTAGAAGTCAAATCATAATTGAAGACTTACTATGCCCTTGTATGCTGAACAGGAGATCTGTGGACCATGATGAGAGGTTCTGTTAATGCTATCAAATGCTCTAGAAGTATTTCTAATCAGCTGAACAAAAGACAATACAATACCTTTAAGAACAGATGCTGGTGCTTATTCTGCATAAAAAGAAGTTCTCTTTATCACAGAACACCTACTTCTCTAACACTAATTTCTTATCTTCTCACAATAATAGAAAGCAGAGGTTATTACCTGCCAATCAAGTGATATGAAATCAGAAGTGTACTATTTCATTTTTATCGGAGTAATGTTTCTTCTTGCTGTGTGCATTTCACAAAATCTCCTAAAAGTGAATGCAATCCATTGCTTCCCATTGTTCCATCGTTCTGTTATCATTAAATTTGACTCAAAGAACAGGCTGGCAAATGAATGGGCAAAAGGAAGATCAGGGCCTGACACACACAAAGCTATGGGACAGTGAAATACATTTCACTTTTGTATTGACACACCTCATTACTTTCTCATTCCCTTTGAGCAAAACAGATTGGGGTTGTTCTGTGTTTCTTGCCAACAATTGATATCTAGTTATCACAGACAGAACTTACTGGTTAAAGAGAGTGGCTGGTCAGTGGGCATTTCCAAAAATTGAAATAGTGTGAAGAAAATGGAAATTAAATACCTATAATGTAATGGAAGTGTAAATGCCTGTAAGTATGCTCAGATCCCCTTCTATAATGGAAACGAGGGAAAGAACAATATCTGCAAAGTGGTGGAATCCTTTTATTGCTTACTTAACTATAAATATATTCCTGACCCCTTTATTGAAAATGTATTACTGACCTAAACTGGTGAAAAACCAAATGACTGAGACACCTCATCTACTGAAATACTCAGATTAAAACTGAGCTGCCAGGAATATCATGCTCATTTTAGTACATGCCCTATCAGTCAAGAAAAAACAAGAAAAAAGAAATATCCAACAGGTCTGTCAAATCTGTTTAACTTGACAGATGAAGCCAACACACACACACACACACATATGGTTAAGGGAATTAAAAACGTATTTATATTTGTGCAAGTATATTTTAAAACTCTTTTTCTGAGTTAAATTTTCTAGTAAAAACAAGTGTTCTGCCATTCACAGACTGTTTTGTGAGTTAAAATGATATTTTTTTACATGTATTCATCACCTGCCAAATAAATTACCAGCCAATCAGGGAAGAGGGTTTAAAATTGCTATTGGATTTTGATCATATAAAGCTCTTCTTCTTTTTCATGTGTATTTTCAGGTATATAGATATAATGTGTACAAAACATATGCAGAGAGAGAACGAGTTTAAAGTAGAACAAAGTTCCATGAAATAAGCAAGGATCACAGTTTATCTGGAGCCTCTCCTATGAAAGTACTGCTGGAAAAACAGATACCAGTTGTCTTAAGTTCTTTGAGTACTGTGTTGCCAAGGCAGCTGAAGACAGTTACCCCTTTGCAGTAAAGGCTGGAATCAAACACTTCTATTTGAAACATCTTTTTCTCAGAAAAAGTGTATTTTTAGTTAACCAAGTATAAATTCACTCCCTATTACAGTAACTTTGGGGAGTTACAACTTTGACCCTCCTGATCTACAGAGTGTTCACCGGGTCACAGCTGATGTACCTGTGCCATCAGGTGTGAGAGAGAACCCGGATCAGAGGTCTGCACTGCCTCTGCAGATCCAAGGAAAACATCTTCCTTAGGGATACAGCACAGAGCACAGGGCTGCCTGCTGGTATGTGAGCTGATACTCCTCACCCTTCCACTAAGGAGGGAGTGACTGCTGCAGTGCCAAGAATGTCAAAGGGCTTGCATCTGGCATTGCCACCTGTGCTTCCATAGTTCCAGCTAGCATAAGATGAGCAGGGGTTTCATTCATGGAGGAAATGTCCTACCTACCTACTTACACTTTGGTGGTTTGAGCAAAAGGTGCTGTAAATAGCCTTCATGCATTTATTGGGATGTGTGAGACCCTTGTTTTGCTATGCATGTTACTTTGGTAACGGATATCTTCCTTTTTCTCTCCATCCCCATACACAATGCATCTCTTTTCCCACACAAAGGTTAGAAGCCACACAGAAGCTGCTTGGTGCTAGATCATCACAACATCATAACACTGTAAATACTTAAATTTCAAATACTGGGAGTCCTGCAGTTACTGCTTAACCAACAGAATTTGTATTTCAAATAGAAAGATAATCTAGAAGCCACAGAAGCTGCATCATTTTGCAGCAGATGCTGATAATCCTCATTTGTTTTATGACTGTACTGATTTGAGTGGATTATAAGGACAGCTCACTCAGAGAAAGCTTAGCCCAGCTGGATGTCATATCAAAACAGAGTAGGCACAGAGATATACACAGCTTTTATGCTTTGAGCTGTAATGTTCAAAGGAGGCTATCAATTTTAAATTATATTTCTGTCTCAGATTGTTTTACTGGCTGCTATTATGAAAACACTTGTGCATATCAGAACTGCAAACCATTATTTCTCAGGAATTTGTGTATTTGCATTAGTTTGTGCTTTTGACATCACTTTGTGTCTAGCCTGTTCTATTTCTCTTGTAAAATCAGGCTGCCACAGTAGAGCAAATTATTTTACTTGCGCATTTCCTTTGGTCTTATATCTGAGATCTACAAATGTAATTAAGTGTGCTATCACTATTCCTGTCAATTTGCCAATATTGTTATGACATGCTGCTTCCAAAGCAAAAAGAAAGCAAACAACAGTTATGTAAGATATGAAAAAAAGACTGTGAAATAATTATCTTGGGGTAACTGGTCACAGGTATACAGCTAAAGGAGATTTCTAAATGAAACATCGATCTAAATTTTACACACTTTTTTTTCCTCTTCTGACTTCATGGCTTTCTCTAACTATTCACTGCTTTCCAGATAACATCTGCTTTCAGTAACAGCTGTTTTCAGTACCAGATCTTTGATAATTTAAGACTGCTGATAAAAGAGATTTTGCATGGTAGTAGGGGATATGTAAACTCATAAGAATAAAGATAAGGTAGTTTTATGACTGCTTGTGTGTTGCTCAGTAAAATGCTGTTATATAACTAGAATATAAGGCTGTGTCAGTGCATTGATTTCACTATGAAAGATCCATAAGAAAAGCAAACAAAGCATTGGCTTGTCTGGTGACATGCTTCTCTGAAAAATTCAAACACACTTTTCAGGTCAGACTTCCCAGTGACAATCTGGCTGGTCTGAATTTTTAAGATTTCAGAATCCCTTTTTTTTGACCCCTGTTAGACTCTTGTGGCTGGTTATCTCTATCATTGCTCCCAGAGGGAGCAGAAAACACCAGTACAGGAAACAAGGTTAATTTCAGGGTTAATCATCTCATTTGATACAAAAGGATAAAGTGCTTGGTCTTTTTCCAGAAAAAATATGTAGCTGATTGAATGGAATCAGGCATTTCAGGAAGTATTTTCCTGTCTCGTTTTCAACATGAAGTGTTGGTCAGCCTCCAGTGCTGATGTCAGAGACAGAATTTTTCTTTTGTCTTAAATTAACCAATGTTGAGGGCATCTTCTCCAACTATGGAATGCTGTGGTTCAAGTCTTATTCTGGATTTAAACTAGAAACTCAAGCTTCTTTATTTGCTGATCAAATATGAATACCCTGGCATCTGCATTGCAGTCTGCCTAAAGGTCTCTACTCCTGGGATTGTTTCATAGGAAAAGCTTTTACATAGTCATTGCACGAGAAAGGCAAATTTAGTCAGGTTTATTTTATAGTACAACTATTTAATGCTTTGTTAATAGAAATAGGTCATGCCACAGAAACCATTATCCTCTACACTTCTTCCACGGCAGTCAGAAGAGCTGTGATGCAGACACTTGTCTGGGGTGTTGGTGTAGCACTAGTCACTTGAATGAAAATGTGCTTCTCCTTTACATCGTGGAAAGAAAAGTGAAAGATCTGTGGAATCTCAACACCTTTCACAATGCAATTATTTTATTCCTGACAAATGTTATGCAAGGCTTGAGAATTTTAGTACCTTGTCTAAGGCTTGCAGGGTTTATTTCCAGACAAAGGTAATAATGGGGACATTTTCCTTAAACATCTAGAGCCATTTCAAATGCTCTACATCTGCATAGGACTGGAGGATACAATACAGGGATGAGGGAAACTTCTGCTGGTGAAAAACAGCTGCTGGGGGCCAGGCAGGAAAAAAAGAGACATCTGAAGCAGAAGTAGACCACTTGCATCTAGGTCATCCCTTAGTGACTGGAAAGGGTAGAGGATTATACCGAGAGTCTAGGATGGATAAGGAGTAAAGCAGTGCTCCAAAACTCTTTAACTTTCAAATTTATCAAAATAAATATCCACAGGGAAAGTTTAATTTGCCTAATTATAAACATCTAGTTCTATTTGAGATGCCTGAGGGTATCCCACCCAACTTCCAACTGCTGTTTTAGCAGGAATCACTAAATCCTGTGTCACATATTGCAGTTCTGTCAAGATGTCCTGGTTATCTACAACAAACATACACACTTGCACACAAAACTTACATATGGATGACATAGCTGAAGTCACAAGCCACCCATGAATTACAAAACTCTAACTGACAGATGCAGTCAAAGGTATTATGTGACAGATATTTGTGAGCTTGCCTCATATAATATGCATTTCTGCACTAATTCTCTCTTCTAGTAGGTAAATATGTGTGCTGTAAAATTACTGACTTTATTTGAAATCTATTTTAGTAGATACAAGGGAGACATAACATTTTTTTATTGATCTTTCCCACAATTTGTTTAATATTTGCTGCATTACCCAAATCATTGTTACTGCAGTTTGGAGCAGCGATATTGTCCCATCAATGTCATTGAAATGGTGCTGATTTATACCTTTGGAGAATATTGTTTTTAGTGTCTAATTCTATTAGACTTTGTTAGGTCTTGTTCATGTGATAGTGATCCCAAGGACATCACATATAGGTATACCAAAGTAAAGGTGACTTAGGATTAACATGGCATGTAAATGTCTACAAAGTAGATGTCAATGTCTGATTAATGGCTTCCTTACTATTAATTTGAAAAGAGGGGAAAACATTAGCCATAACAACTCTAAAAAACCTGGTGAGAAAAATTACACTAAAATACAAAATAATACCCTATATCTGGCCCAAGGGGACTAGTTGAAACCATCTCATTTCCAAGGCAGATGAGTCTGTCCATGACATCCACTTACAGAACTTTAAGACCTTGATTCATTTTGGAAGTTCTGTCAATCACAGTAATAATATTTCAAAAAGATGAAAATGTCTTGGTAAAAAGTTCTACCGTTGCATTAGTTATGAGGACAGTCAATCACACAGATCCTATAAGAAATACCCAGTCTTAACAGCCCTCAACATGCACTTGTGGCAAACTCATGACTGCCAAATTCATACCTCTCCCACTCCCCATTTTTCTCTGTCCCTGTGCCTCAGTTGCTGGGAGAAGTTGTGTGACAATGGTGAACAAAGGATGGGGGGGGGGGGGCAGTGGGACATCCCCTTATCTTTTACTCACAAGCATTTTCTTGGTGAGACTGGTCAAAGACCATCACCACTAGGGCAGGAATGACGGCAGCACAGATGTGAGCAGTGTTTCATTACTGGTGCTGCAGCGCTCACGAGTAAAACTTTTGTGCAACTGCAAGTTTTAATGTATCCTATAATTATCATATATCCTGCTCCTTAACAACTGAAAATAAGAGACAAGAGTTTTCTCTACACTAATCTATGCACAAATCACCCCTGTGTATAGATATAAGTAGAGTTTGAATGCTTTCCCTCAAATAAACGCTGCTATAGAAAGAAAAGTCTTTGCATACTGATTTCTGGAAACATATCCAGTCCTTTCTGCCCCAAGTTCACAGATTTAAAAAAGAAGAAGCCACTATTACCTTTTTCTGTGGCAAACAATCCATAGTGCAAGTTTTTTTTTAAAGATGTGTCAACCAGCCTGTGATTTAACACTTCACTTTAACTTATCCAAAAATCATTTTAAGAACTACAAATTGCTGTAGAGCAATGATTTTGATCTGTTTTCTAAAGGTCTACAGATTACCATACTCAAAAATATTTCCAAAACAGTTTCTTATTCATTTTTTCTTCTAAAATGTCACTTAGTTCCAGATGCTTTTGTCCCAAATAAATGAAAAGCAAAGAATCTTGTACTGAGCTCTCATTTTTCAAATAGAAGGTTCAGATTTGATGTCATCATATTCTTACTCTAAGGTTAAGAAATTGCTCATTTAGAGGACTGCTTATATAAACTCCAACAATACTCTGTTCTTCCAGGGTTCAAAAATTGAATTAATTTCTTTGGCTATCATCTTGTGAAAGAAGTAAAGATAGAATAATGGTAAAAATGGCTGATTTTTTGTTTTGGTTTTTGTTTTGGCTTTATTTATTTATTTATTTATTTTAATCCAAAGAGAAAGCAAGTCTGTTACTGTGTTTCACAAATGCATGAGCTGCTTCTGTTTCATTCTGCAAACACTCCATAGGTTTACATGTATAAAGTAAGGCATTTATAAAGATTGGTAAATATGCCAAATAATTACTTAGTAAGGCTATATTAATGACTCTGCTTCATAATAGTCTATTTTCTATTTTATAAATCAGTGTCTTCCATTCGTTTCTGTCTTCTTCATTCTTAAAGGACTCCTGTGCAAGCCCCAGATGTGTGGCAGCAGCACAAGGATGTCCTGAAATAACTCCAGTGTCTAAATCTAGACAACTGTGCATCACCATAGTCACTACATATTTTAGTAAAAAATGTTTATTTACATCTTTTTTAAGTTCTGATCCCTTTAAGTTCTGATAGCCTGCAATAAGATCTCTCCAGAGCTCTTTTCAATATGAGAGGTGTCCTAGCCTCTGACAGTTTTTTGTGGTTCTCCTCTGGACTAGCTCTGACAGGTCCATGTCATTCTTGGACTGAGGATCCAGAGCTGGATGCAGCACTCCAGGTAGGGTCTTATGCGGACAGTGTAGAGGAACAGAGTCTCCTCCCTGGCCCTGCTGCCCACACTGCTTTTGGTGCAGCCCAGGACATGGTTGGCTTGCTGGGCTATGAGTGCACATTGCTGAGTCATGTCCAGTTTTTAATCCACATCTTTCTTGGCACAACTGCTCTCAATCCCTTCATCCTCTACCCTGTGTCAATATCTGGGGTTGCCCCAGCCCAGGTGCTGAACCTTGCACCTTGCTTTGTTGAACATTGTAAATTTTGCATGGGTTTACTTCTCTAGCCTGTCAAGCCTGTTGAGCTGATTATTGCCAAGAAGGGACCAAAGCAACAACCAGCATGGAATGAAAGTCAAAATGCAATGAGGAGCCCTTCTGAGGAAATGAGCTTGGAGGACAAATCACCAGATCTCAATTTCTCTTTATCTAAGGACAGATATAAACTGGATAAGTCTCATTGCAAACTCCAAGCACACTGAAAAGGGGGGATGAAAAAAGAGCATCTGCTACAGAGGGGAATAAAACATAATATAGAATAAACCAGTAGGATGCCAAAAGTCTCTTGTATTTGTTTCTTTTCCTGCATTTCTGTGATCTACAGCCAAGGCCCCCCACCTGCTTACACAGAGCTGCCTTCACAAGTATCTGGACTAGCATTCAGAATGACATCAGGGCAAACTGAACAATAAAATTTTCAGACTGTGCTACAGGAGTGAACTGAAAGTCAGGCCATAAAGCTGAACTCATGTTAAGGTTCAAAAAAACCACCAGTGAAATTTGCCAGTTACTTCACTTTTAAATGAAAACCAGTACCAGCATTTTTTATTATTATTATTTTTTAAAGTAGAACAAAAATCAAATCTTTAATAACCTTGCTTAACATCAGTGCTGTAAAGTTCAATTTATAAAGCATGTATGATAGGTATGTTTGGTTTTATGCCGGTGACTGTCCAGTAACTAGGAAGTCTCTGTAGGTTTCATATTGACTGCATAGAAAGAAATATTAACTTCAGCTGAGTTATGAAATTGTAAAGGATTCCTGTGCCAGCTCCAGAAAATCCAGAGGTAGTCAGCATGGGCAAGCTTACAGGATACAGTCTGCATTAATTCTTGCCATTGTCCATGAAACCCCAGTGCAGGAATATATTAACAGAGGGTGAACTTTCTGTCCTATTTTACTGCTTTCACTGGCACTTCAGGCACCAAGGAGCTACAAATTATTTTAATCATCTTCTCTCTGCTAACAATAGTGCTTGACTTCTTAGTTTTTTTAAGATCTTTTTCAGGAAGACAGATAATTTGTAAATGTAGGTAGTAATCCAGGACCCATTCTGATGCTTTTTCTCACACCAAGTAGTAGACTGCTCTAGTAGTAGTTCTGCTAATTACCACAGAGAAAGGGTATTAGCAGCAGCAGAGACATTTCAGGCCTCCTCTTTGAATTACCAAGGCAGATAGTAGAACCTCCTTGAATAACAGAGAAGTGTGTACAAAAATTTAGTGTTTGAAATATATCTTTAAATGAAGGACATATTTTAAGTTTGTCACCCATTTGAAAAGGACTTTTGGGTAAGATATTTCTGCCAGGAACAAGAATGAGGCTTGTGAGGGCTGCTCAAGTGTGAGGAAATAAAAGTAAGCTGTTAAAAAAATGAAAATAATCTGTAAAAAGTAAAAAGTTTCAATCTGTGTTGCTCCTGACAGAGTGGCACTTAACTAGTATGTTTAGGTAAATAAGAAATCAAATGCTAGATTCCTCTTTAATTCCTTTATTTATTTGGTGTATATATTAGAAAAACAAGCTTCTGTAGTGCACTGCCTGATGTGTGAATGCTGTGAGTCTTGGGAGGGACTATATTCTTTGTTCTGAGGTTACCTTATGGAACTTGAATGAAGGTCTTCTTGTTGTTACTACTATCAGACTCCATGTTTTTCTCTGCATGTGCATATACACATGAAATAATATAATCAATGATGAAAGTTAAATCTACGGGCTTTAGCCTCTGTATCTTTATATAGAAAACAAAACATTGCAGTCCATGAGCAGCAAAATCACCTTCAAACAATATCAGCCTTTGGGAATGATAGCAAATATTTTCCATATTATTGTCATCTGCTATATACTGCTAAACCAAGAATATTTTTCTAAGGTGACTGTGATTATTATGTTTATTGTCATCAATGAAAAAACAAGGAAATCCAAATCTGGTTCTCCTTAGGAGAAGAATTGCAGAATATTAGTAAGAGACAAGAAGCTGAGATGCATTAATAGGGAATGCTGAAAGCTAGAAGAAATTCAGGATGAAGAGAAGACAGGGACAGAAGTCTGTTATTTATGTTGCTAAAGTATCCAGATAAAATAGGCATATCACATGCAAATATGTATGCTGGAGAGACAAAATTATACATTTATACAGAGGTAAGCAAAATGATAAATGGCCGTATAAGTCTCTAGCACAGAAGAATCACATTTAGTCCATGTATGCACCGATCCATGTATAATTTAGTTTGCAATGATGTTGAGGACTTATGAGCCCTATGCAAAAACTGCAGGCTTGCTCTACTACAGAAGTTTCATGGAACAGTAGCAACCTTTAGAATAAACAGCCATGTTTCAAACTGGAGCCAATAAACCATGTTTAGTGAAATAAGGAGATATGACATATCACATTTATCTGAGCTTTCTAAGCAAAGCATTGCTGGGTGAGAGGTACTCTTGTAAATTCTATTTCTTGGCATCTGTTCCTAAGGTGAATGAGAAACACATCTTTATTTTCCCTGTGCTTTTTCCTTTGATTCCCTTCCATTCTGACTCCATCCATCACTGTACAACCACCTGGGGGCCCTACCTTAGACACAGAGCCACCATCTGTACAGCCAGTGGCAAACAGATGAGACACGCAAGAAACATCTAGACTAATGAATAAAAGAGCTTAGGGACCATTCCTTGGCTTTGAGACTTACTAAACTGGCACAATTTGTGTAAACACAGACCAATTATCCCTCTCCCCAAACAGCGTGACAACAACCACATTGCTTTCCAGGATGGGTCATACTTGTGGTTTGGCTGTCCATAACAGTGCTGGTTGGCATGGTCTGAACATATACCAGCTTACATTCATATTAACATTTAAGCAATAAAACTGAGTGATCTTACCTCTCGTATATGCAGTACAGAAACAGCTACAGAGGATAACTTAACCCTTTGTCTTTCAAGGTACTTATGCTTCACATCTTGAGTTACAGCTCTGTAGCTCAGATGTGTTTCCTAGATTTTTTAGATTTGTTGTGTATGTCTCTAAACAGTTGGAATTCATACAGTCATAGGGAATCCTAGTAAGTTATAAAATACAAGGAGAGGAAAGCAAAGATTCAAAAAGTCTTAATACCTTATGAACCAGCCTGAAGAACCATTCTTTAATAAGCCTCTAATTTTTAAGTCAGCCTCAAGCCCAGTGGTATTCAAAAAAGGTTTGAACAATCTTAGATGTATGGTTGAACTTTTAGGTGGCCAGCTAGGGATTCTATAATTCCTATTATAGAACAACTTAGGTAGCTTCTCCAATAACATGGCAGAGAAGCTGGAGGATTGCCAGATTCTCTAACACCTTAGCATCACTACATGTTACCTCTGTATGGCTGTATCTATAATGGCAAATAAGGCAACACTAGAGACTTTCCTGGCTTTGAAGCCTAGAGTGCAAACCAGCTGTCCTAGGGTGACTTTATGATGCTTGTATCCCTAGTTGTTCTGTTTATGCTGGATATTAAGTTCTGCACCTTTCAGACTGGTTCCAAGAGTGAAGGTGGGGAGAAGAAGCGTGATTTTAGTAAGGTTTGTTTAGCTAGCTGAGGCAGAGAAGTTCCCTGGACTGTGGCGTTTCTCTTTCTTGGAACTGATCGGCCCTGCTTTGGTCCAAAACCCTGGAAAAACACCAGGAGCTCACACCTGTGGCCCACCAGGGCCCGGGATGTGGCATTTTCCAGCGAATGAGGGACTGGATGAGAGACTGAACAAGTCCAGATACACCCCACAAAAAGGACTCTCTCTGAATTTGCCATCTCTTCAGAACAGTGAGAGATTCCATTGTTTAATATTATTCATTTTTCCATGGTTTTGAGTATTTGCTTGTTAAATAAACAGCTTTTTCCACTTCTCTCGAAGGAGGTTTATGTCTCCCAAAGAGGCTGGGGGAGGTGCCGCTTGAATTTGCTTTCTATAGGAGACCACTTCGGAGATTTCCTCTCTGAATTTGTCTCAAACCAGGACACCGGTCATGTTCAAGATAGATAGCCCCTGTTCCTGGATCCTCTCTGAGCTCCATGCAAGGATCCTAATACATAAATATTATTTTTGTCATCAAGAAGAGTTCTTTGTATAAGACATGTAATAACATGTAAGACATGTAATAACAATTCCAACTTAGGCACATCATTTAATGCTCCATTTAGGAAAGATAAATCCAGGCCGCAAATATCTACTTTCTGAGAGAAAGTGAAGATGTTGTTTTGCTTCAGGTGAAGATCAATAACAACTACATGATCACTATTAAATGACAGAAAGCAAGTCAATAAAACCATGTTCTCACAAGCCAGTTAGAGGCAAACTGAAATGTGCAGACAAGTCATGGCAATGTATGACATTGCTAGCCTTATTAAAAACTACTAATTTTCTTGTGTCTCATCATTGGGGTTTCTTAAGATTTCTCCTTTTCCTAATTCTTACCCTATTTATTATTATAGCTATAACATTCTACTATATTTTCTTATCTGAACCCTGAGCTTCATGTATCTATTTTTTGATTTCAAGTTATGCAAAATCAAATTGGTGTGATAACATGAAGAATCATATGTTCAAGTGAATTGAATGTTGAAACTTTTGTGCTCTGGTTTTTGTCCTAATTTTAGAAAGGTCTGAGTCATCCAGGAAAAAAGTAAAAGATTTGTTTTGGCAATATTTTTATGGTGGTATGGTGCATAAAGCTAATTCTGTGATTATAGTGTGGTGTTAAAGTATTATCCTAGGATATAGAGGAACCAAGTCTTCTGTTTACAGACATATGTAGAGTAGAAAATGTGTGCTTTCAATCAGCATTTGAGAACACTGATCTTACAGAATTGGAGGTTTTTACACAGTAGAAAATATAGTTCTGGAATCGCTCAGCTAGATACACATTACATTGTCACAGGAAAATGTGTTTGGCTTGAGGATTATCATAGTGTGAAATTATAAAAATAAATTGAAATCAGAAAATTTCTTACAAGAAGAAATATTACTTTTTGTTCAGCTTCTTTCTCTGACAGCAAAATGAATACTGGGAAAAAGAATTTAAAATTTGGTGCAATTTGAAAGAAAAGATTTTTTTTCTATCTACCCAAAAAGTAATTGCAAGATTTACTGCATGGGCTGGCAAAATCTAGACTGAGAGACCAGATATGGAAATTTTGCCAGTGGTGGAGGAGGCAAAATGACATTGTACTCTACAAAAGGTCAGTCAGTGAAGAGTTGAAGTGCTTGGTGCTTGAATAGGATGAGATGTTCTGACATTATGCTGATTCAATAACCTTTTAGCAGGTAGTTGGCTCAAATAATGCTTATGTTGTTAGCATATTGCTGTGTTTTACTTATCTGTGCTCTCGTTTTCCCTGTAACTTTCAGTCTTTGGAGAAAGCTGCATTACTACCTTTGATGCAAGTCATCAAGGAAGGGTTGTTACATGTAACAATTGTAAGTATTCTGCTATAAACTTTTCATAGATAAAACACATTTTTGAGGTATTATTTCTAAGATTTTTCATATTATTTCTGGGAAAAAAAAACATGTTTTCCATGTTGTATGTCTACATTACTTTTGCATCCCATTCAAAAGAGGGCTTCATATTACTTTCATTCTTTGTGAAAAATAAAGATGAAATCATGGCACTAGTGCAGCTCTGGAATGGAAGCATCTGTGCCTTTACTAAGCCATATAACCACAAGCTTAATTTGGCCTGTGTTTGCCATGTGCTTTGGAATAAGAGTGATTATACAAATGGAAATGGTTGCTGTTGGTGTCACTGGCAGTACTAGTATGGCAACAAGAAAAAACAATAACGTAGTATCCAACCTGTTTTCTGCTGGCATACAGCTCTTTCTATTACAGCTTGTGGTCAGTTCTCTTGTATCTACAATTTTGCATGTTTTTTTAATGAAGTACCAAACCATGAGTCTTATATGGGTGCCCACTCTCATACTAATTGCTTTAATATCATGATCTGGAATAAAGGTTGCAATTATGTCAAGCACAAAACCAGAAGAAAAGGCACTATATTTTTATTTAGAAACAAATACAGTTGCTACTGTTGGGCAGTGGTTTCCCTTCCCTTCCCTTCCCTTCCCTTCCCTTCCCTTCCCTTCCCTTCCCTTCCCTTCCCTTCCCTTCCCTTCCCTTCCCTTCCCTTCCCTTCCCTTCCCTTCCCTTCCCTTCCCTTCCCTTCCCTTCCCTTCCCTTCCCTTCCCTTCCCTTCCCTTCCCTTCCCTTCCCTTCCCTTCCCTTCCCTTCCCTTCCCTTCCCTTCCCTTCCCTTCCCTTCCCTTCCCTTCCCTTCCCTTCCCTTCCCTTCCCTTCCCTTCCCTTCCCTTCCCTTCCCTTCCCTTCCCTTCCCTTCCCTTCCCTTCCCTTCCCTTCCCTTCCCTTCCCTTCCCTTCCCTTCCCTTCCCTTCCCTTCCCTTCCCTTCCCTTCCCTTCCCTTCCCTTCCCTTCCCTTCCCTTCCCTTCCCTTCCCTTCCCTTCCCTTCCCTTCCCTTCCCCACATTATGGCAGGACAAAACTGAGCAGGACAAACTTGGAATATGTTTCAGTGATCCTTAGTGACATATTATTGTATCTGTTAACAGTTAGTTCCTGGCTTTTCAATATTAAAGGAATTGATGAGTAACTCATGAGGTACTACAAAAAGGCCCAAGGTGGCATCACTACACATGATAAGAGGTTTTAAAGATGTGATGATTTTACCTGAGTGGCAACCAAAAACTAGTGAAAGTTTTTAAAAATGCTAAAGATACTGAAAAGCTACTTTTTAAAAAATAAATAAAGTTTTGCCTAAGGGTTTGTCAGGAGGATTTTGCTCAGACCCAAACTCTGACATTCATTTCATGCACTGAAATCCAGCGCAGATGGAGAAGTTTTGTGCTTGTTCCCGCCTCCACAGAGTATGAGTTAGGCTGGCTGTAGAGACTCCTTATTAAACCATCAGAATGTAAGTCATAGACAAAGACTTCCAATGACATAGACAATCCTCTCTTTAATATACTCTTCTGACCAGCAGTGAACTCTCCTGCACTGAAGCAGTGCGATTAGTTTTGAATGAAATCAAATCAGTTTCTTCCACAAGCTCTTCCAAAACATTAAGACACAAGAATGAAAGTGTCTGTACCTCCTTTCCAGTGAGTTTTCTTCTATTTACTACATAGCTGCATAATTCGTGGTTTATCACTCTAGGCGAGGAGGGTAAGAAAATCCATATTTTTGCATATTTCAGTGAGGTAAATCAGATATCCCTGTATGCATCTGCCCCTCTTCCTCACTTCAGAAGTCAGGTGATAAAAAATTCAGAACCCACCTTTGCTGGAGGGAGAGATTCTTTATAGAGACTTTCTATGACTCTAGGCTAAGGGAGAAATTATTTCTGGATTGTGGAATTGCATTTTATGGAAATGGTTTGCTCTAGCTCACCCCTGGAAAATGTATGGTTTATCCCAAGTCTGTACCCTCCCTGCAGTATCCTGTATCTGTAACTCTATTGGCTGGAGAATGTTACCGCGCCCCTTTGAACCTCGGTGTTAAGAGTGCTAACGCAGGGGTCTCGCCCTCTTTGCCCCCCTTCCCCTGGAGGCCTCTGGATGCTCCCTTTCCCTCTTCCCCTTCCCCTTCTCCCCTTCCCTTCCCCTCTCCCTCAGTGAATAAACCTTCATCTCATCAGCACCCCACCGGCATCTGAGTCTCTTTGCCTGCCAGCACAGGAACACCCATGACCCTAGGACCCAGGGGTCTCTGGGGGGCACTCCCTGGGGACCCCCCAAAAATTTAAACTACAACACTGGATCAGGGTCTTATACCCTGTGAGGAGATCCTGCTCTATAACACAGTCATGAATGGAAGGGAGGAAGGGAATAGATGCAGATTAAAAAAGCTTAATGAGAAAAAGATCCCAAAGACCCTGCATCACAGGACTGAATGTCCATACAGGTTTTATCTGCAGTTCATCCTGAGAGAAGATTGAATGAAAAGTAGAGAATCAAAGGTACACTACAGAAGCACAACTTGATGGCAGGAGAGACACCCATTTCCCTCCAAGGTCTTCAAATAGCAGAAAAACAGCACAGCAAGGACAAGAGATTCAAGTGGCTCAAATTCAGCTGAATTAAATTCAACTCCCAGTATTTACGTGGTTAAAAATATGACGTGGAAACATGAGACGAAAACACGAGATGGATACCCAGCTGGAGTTGCAATAATGCCTGGTCTGGCAGACTTTGTCAGTGAAGATGTTATTCTCTAGTCCGAAGCGAAAACCACACAACAAAACCAAAAGTATTTTGGTTTTTCTTCATGGGTTGACTTCAGCAGCTGGTTTTAATAGGTGTATCCAGCAGTTCAGTGAAGTGCTGGAAGGGTATTTTTATAGCCTCTAGATGCATATGGAAACTAAGGTTGTGTTTGGCTGTACTGATTGCAACCAGAGGAACACTCTGTTCATACTGCTGTCTGTTTATGAGGCTGCGTGCTCCTGTTCCCTTGGCTTTTGTGATTTATGAGCACTATAGAAGGTACCAAACAAACGTATGTGATATGGACGGCTTTCTTGCAAAGGAAACCTTTGCTACAAAGCAGCAGTTGCAACAATACCCTATATTGCTGATCATGAGTCCTGTTGATACTAATCTACTCAAATAAGACTTTTTTACTTAAAAATGGATGGAAAATGTAGTGTGCCTATGATGATCCTCAATGGCCATCCTGAGACCATATAATGGCATCTGTCTCTGAGGATGAGTACTTAGTATTTTATGAAAATCAGAAGAGACACTTAAAAATTCCATGGCATTTATTTATGAAGTTTCAACTATAATGAAAAAAATTAAAATTCTGTCTTACTATTGAAAATAATTTAGAAACCACCCCCCCCCCCCGCCCTTTTTTTAAAAGGATTGTAACATGTCTTCTTTGCCTTCCTGTTTGATTCAACCTGGTGACTCAATATCTTTGCTGCATAGTGTTTTGCTCATATAGTAAGCTGCATCAACCAGATGAAAAGGATGGGTCTGTGTACACTGGATATGGGGAAATACATCTGAAAACTTTTCTGTTAAAAATAGACTGGATTGTAAAGGCTTCTAAGACTAGAAAAGTGAGACTTCAATTCAGATAGACATCTAGTGAAGAACTAATGAGATACTGTACTAATAAACTACCAAATAGGTACCCTTGATTCTGAAAAATCTTGAATAGTTTCTCTAGACGTTTTAGTCCCTGGAAAATGTGACTATTAGCTAAATATGTGTAAGAGACAGATCTTCAAAAAGTTCTGAATCATTTAGGCTGAGATTGCCTCACTTTGTTTCAAGTGCTTAACAGTTACATGAAATACTATTGGAGAGGCAATTTATCTACCTACACAAACCCAAGAGAGACTAAATAACTGTATGATATAAAACAGTCAATAAACAGGTAAAGTGGGACAAATATAACCCTGAGTCTCTAATCTAATCTACAGAAATTACACATAGATGCCACTTAGATTATAGAACAGGGGCACGAGGAATAGACTAGTGCTTTATGTTTGAGTTTTTCAAATTGAAAATCTTGAGTAAAAGGGACATTCATAACTGGTAGATTTTGTTCCTGGGATACTCAGTTTATCTGTTTTAGTATATTGTCAAACTGACTATTCTGACAATGAAATCCATCTATACAAAAAAATATAAATGCAATATAGCAAATAGTCAAGACAATGTAAATGGTATAGTACACAAGAGAGGAAAATGGAAGAAAGAAATTCATTATTTGATAGCAAAGCAAGCAACAGGAAAAATTTCTTAAAACCAGATTTTTTTTTTGTACAGCAATTGAGATAAGTATAAAAATCTTCCAGTTAACTTTGCAGTTAGATTTTTGAACATTGTGAGAGAAAGTTTCAGAGTGAAAGAGAAGACAAGAAAGAACCGCATTAATTTTTAATCTTTGCGAAAGTTGTCAGTTAAATGGATTATGGATTCATTCTAATTATAATTTGTTAAATGTAAAACAAATCCATTTATTTAGACTTCTTTCTTAATTCCCTTATGGATAATTTAACAATTTGGATGATTTGATTTAGCTGAATGATTTCAATGGAAGTTTTCGGCCCTGAATACATTTGAAAAATACCAGACATTCTAAATTTGAAATTCTGGCTTTTCTATCTCTAGTTACTGGTTTGAATGATTAACACTCTATATTTGCTTTAAATTTGCAATCTTATATATTGTATAGATGGATGTCTAAAAGTAGTCAAATAGCTACCTTTACTGCATTCAATATATTGCTTTATTTCAGGCCTTCATTATACCTAAATTTGTTTGTTTGTTTGCTGATGCGGAATTGTATTAGAGATAATCTTCATAGATGAAAACAAAACCAGTGATTAATCTCTGGACAATTATGCAGATACTTACCTGGCTAAGCTTCACTTTCTAAGTTTCTAGATGGCTGAGTTAGTTCAGTTCCTTGTGTTCTTTCAAAATTTAAAGTCAAATATGTTCTTTTTAGTTATTTTCAAATCTTTTTCATCCCTTCACATCAGTGAATTATGCCTCAGTTCAGCAAAGCCCTTAAATACCTAAAAAGCTTAATGACACTGAAAACTGTCACTAAATATCTCCTGCAAAACTTATTCTAATGTTCAACTGTTTTTGGTTTTATTCTGATGTATTTAGAGATCATCTAATTTATCCTTTAGTCATAACTTGGGGTTTTTTCCTATGTTTATTTTTCTCCTGTTTCATTTTATCTAATTTTAATCCTCAAAAATGCTAAGATATCACACTCTTGTCTTGCTGTATGCTAGAAGACTATCTGAGGCTGCAGAGACTGGCCACATGGTCATAGTTGGGCCAAGTGTCAATGCAGGAAACATGGACAAATAAATTTGAGTCCAATGCATCAATTAAAATGTGAACTTCAGTGTAGAGGTTCTGGGTGCATGACAAGATAACTTTTCATGGAAAGGTAGTCATATCCAGTAGCAATGCCATTCTCATACACTGTGAAACCTGATAACTTCTGCTTGTGGTTCTTAGCTGTAAAAGATTCTTTCCCCTTCAAACATTTTAATGTCTTTATTGGATCCCTTGAGCAGTCTAAATAGCTGCTCTTGTCCTGGTATTGTTTGCTAGAAGACACAAGATCATATAACTGCTTCCTGTGGGATACTTAGGATGAACATAACTCACTGACCATCCCCCAGTTCTGATGAGAGCAAAGCCTTTTAAACTGTGCTGGAAATGTACTTGAGTATGCTTTTACTGTGGCTTGCTCCTGCTGAGTTGCAAAAAAGAATTTAGAAGACTTAAAAATACAAGTGTTCATGGCAAGTCTGTGACTCACAGCTCACAGCCTCACTAAAAATCTGAGAGAAACATAGGATTGGGAAAGTCTTCCCAGATCACTAAAAAGAGTTTCCTGATGACATAAGTAAACTTGACGCAATTCCTTTCTTAAAATGCTCAGGTTCTCTCTGAAATCTAGATGGGTTTTGGAAGCTTGGCTTCCATTGCTACTACTTAAATGTTCAACAGAAGTGTAAGAAAGTTTTCAGGCAGAAGAATCCTTCAGTGGACACAGCAGAGCAGTTATCTGTCACCGTTCTGAGTAGGATCTGAGAAGGATCTCCTCTCAACATGCTGGCAGTACTCTTCCTAATGCCATCCAGGAGGCTGACTGTCACCCTTGCATTGCCCTAGGACTTGTTTGGGATTGTTTCTAAGGTATTTTTCTCTCTTTTCAACTTTTACTCCTATAGTTTGTTTACTCTGACCTACTGAATATACTGAAAGGAAGCATGACATTTTTCTTCCTTCACTGCCCAACACCGAATTAGCTTTCTCTCTTACAGTTCCTCAAGTGGCCTTTTAATTTTTCAAACCATGCCACAGTGCTTTTTCATGCCTGTTTCAGTTATACTGTATTTTTATAAACATGGAAGTTGTTATGAAATATTCCAGAAGAGGCTGTAAGAAGGATAGTGGATCAAACCAAAATTTTTGATTAACTGTCTGAGTATCTTGTCTCAGCTGTAGCTTGGACAGTGGTTCTATAAGCATAGCATTATTATCTCATTCCTGTTGGAGATATTGTCAGCTCATTTTAAGACAAGCTGAGCAAAGTCATAGAACATAAATATTAAGAAATTACTATGTGGATGTGTTTGCTTTGTGATATTTCTATTTGACTACCTGATTACAGGCAAAGACTTTTCATAGATGTCAAATGCTGGAAGATCTCACCTCAGCCAAACTATCTAAAAATGAATTGGTGTGGTGATGCACAGTTTTGAACATTGCAGTATGTTGGAGCCCTAGTCACAGAATTCTAGACTTTTCATGCTGACAGGCACTGACCCCCAGGAAAACACTGCATTTGACCTGAGGCCGTGGAGAAGGTTTCCAAAATTGAATGATAGAACCAGGATTATGGGTGTGTAGTTTGAATAGAAGTGTGTAATATCACATGGTGAAAACCTTAGAGTTTAAGGGTTTAGAATATAGTTATATAGATATATAAAGCAAAATGGAGGTTTTAGGGCAGAGGCTAGTCCTTTTTCACCTTCTTCTTCATGGGTCTGGGTGGTATCTTGTAGTTGAATAGAAAAGCCCACATTGCAGGCCATGGGTGGTTGGTTATTGGGTTAAAAGTGAAAATAATTTAGTAGTCGTCTTTCAGTTGGACAGTTTATCCTTAAAAGGTCTCACAGAGAGAGAGATAGATCCCATTTTTAGTTTGGTAGCTTGAAGTGCTGTAGAACTTACAGTTTTTGAGACTGTAATATAGATAAGAATTAATAAACATACGAGTCTGAACAAGAAATACTCTTGTGCGTTTAATCCTGACGCTGGCAAAAAGAAGATAAAATGCAACAGTAGTATGGTATTTTCCCTTTTGAATTACTTCAGCTGCTTTTGTCTTCAATTTTCTGATTCTTTGTTTTTCAATGTGTCTCAGTTTTGATGTATCAAAATGGATTTTGATCCATTCACACTCTTTTATTTTTTTGTGTCATCTGTCGTTGGGAAATAATAAACATGACCCCAAGACCCTTTCTCTACTAGCAATATTTTCTCTCTCAAAAAGACTAGTAATCATGAAGTCTTAAACATTTTTTGTGATTTTTCAAAATGTTTATACTTCATTTCATTTCACAAAATTACAAAAAGGGTCAGATTGTAAGGGACTACAGTAGATCATTTGGTCCAACCCCTGTGCTGAAGCAGGGTCATCCTAAAACAATAATCCTACAACAACTTATTTTTTTTCAGTGCCACTATACCATCTGCCTTGCAGAAATTCAGGTGATAGATGGAATCCATTCACTTTTTCCAGAGGATTATTTATCTTCTCAAAGAAAATTAGCAGGTAATTCCTGTGCAATCTACCTTTTGTATCTTGAGTTTTGTTTCATTTTATTCATTTTTTTTTTGCTTATCTCTGTACACCTTAGAACAAAATTTGCAAGTTATTCATTTTCTCTAGCACATCACATTCTTAAATACAGCAGGTTTTTTTTCTATCAATAAGCCCTCCTACAAATTCACTTACCAATTTCAGCCACATTCTAGAATAAAAACTGCTCCTCTGAATCGTTGGGTGCATTAGCTACATCCCAATCAACATGAACTAGCTGCTTTTCCAGACGCGTTGCAAACAGTGAACCCTCTTCTGCTGGTCCATACAAATGCTTTGGGCAAACACAAAGAGGCCTTTTCTGTCACCTCCACTTGTTTGCTGGTTCATTGGACATATTCAGATATGTTTTCATGTGCTCTGAAAATTACTTTCTGACTCCTTATGAGCTCTCAGAATAACAGTTGGTCTAGTCTTAGCAGCGGGTTCAAGTCCTGACATAGTGCTAAAGACAACTTTTAGCAGAGGGTTAAGGTGTGACCACTCCCAACCTCAAATAGTTGAATTTCAGTTTCATATCCAATAAACAATGAACGGCCCCATTTTCTCATATTTGGAAAAAAACTACTCTTATGGAAAGCAAGAGGAAAGTATTTGGCTCCCAAAACTGCTATGTGGAATGGTGTGGTGCTGCCACTGACTTACGCTCCATCCCTTTCAAGCAGGATTGTTTGGCTATGACTGATACACAAATTGATGTTGATTTCATGCCAGGAACAGTTGATAGTAAAAAAATAGTTGATAGCTTGCTGTTGATAGTAAAATTTAAAGACCTTCCGGTTAAAGTTTTTACATATGAAGTTTACCAAAACTGTAGAAAAACTAGCTCTTCACTGATAATAAATCTTCTTTCTAACCCTTCCGAGGGTCTAAGGTAGCTCAGTCTTTCTCAGGCTCTGGAGGAATATATCAAAAGACAGGAAAGGGATCCAAAGGAGGCTCTAACCCTTAGCTGCAGTAAGAAGTTTATTTCAGGTGGTGTCCAGAGGGAAAGAGGGCGTGCACAGAGGAACAGGGTCTTTTCTCAGCTCTTGTGAGGGTGGGGCAATTGGAACACAGCCAATGGGGTCAGAAAGGGAAGGAAGGGTCAAACTAGATGGCACAAGCTCTAGGGGTCCCTGAGGGGGGAGAAACCATTCCCACAGGGGAATGTAACACTTCACCTTCTGAAAACTTTTGCTAAATAAATCCATCTTTTACTTCCCAAGAAGGTATATAAGGTCCAAAAAATTCTAATGAAGACTTAATCCCTCCTGACTGTGACATGAAGGTCTTTCTTTCTAACTGTGAGGTAATATTTTCTTACATGTTTTAAACATCTAATTGCTGCTTCCAGCATTTAATTTCTTTAGGTAAATTTATGCCTTATTGCATTTCATCTGGTGTAGGCAGAAGTTAATAACTATTTAAACTTAAGTGATATAAGGGCAACATCTGTTACTTAGTAACACAAATATGATGTAGTTAACTGTTTTTCTACACTTTTTTGAGCAAATTACTTAGCTCATTACACTTAGAGTCACCCACATCCTACACAGAATCTGTGGTAGTGCAAATTACGCACACAAATGGCCTTGGGGGCATTTTTGCCCTAAACTACTTCTGCTGGGGCCGATGTGCCTGGGAGAGGGCTGGAACCTACTTGAGCTGCTGAGTCACAGCACATTCCATCTGGATTCAGGACGTGTCTGCGCCTTGGAGCCTGCAAGGCTGCAGTTCTCGCCAGAGATTCAGACAGGACTGCCTGAAAGGTTCAGCCTTGAGGGCAGAGAGGCAGAGATAGATAACAAGGAGATGGTGAAACAAAAGGGATCCCATATGGCATTTAAGGCATGTGGAAATTAACACACAGAGAAATGCAGTCATGTGAAATAAAGGGACCAAGTAATCTAGAAGAGTCCCTGGAGTAATGTAATACCAGGAATTTGGACAAAGGTGGAACAAATAAGGAACACTGTTGATTAAATAAGATGATAGGTCAGGTTCCAAGCTTCTTTGCTTTCCTCTGCTGGGCATGAAACTGAGGATGGGCAACATCTCTACATGTTTTGAAGCATTTCAGGTAAACTCACTTGTTTCTTCCCTGTTGCAGCTGATGAGAATGAGGGCACTGGGCACACGAGGCTCGTGTGTCATGCATGAAGTGCATTGCACACCCCAAACCTGTTGCTTAGATGACTTCTGCCCTGTGCTACAAAATGTAGCATGGAAAGGAGGCAAGACCTGAAATGGTGTGAGAATGAAGAAATTTGTGTCACTGCAGATGAAGGAGCTGGATAATGCATCCTGAGGGAAGGTATAAGCAGGAAGAGAATTAACATTCTGGGCCCTGATGTATCAGTTTTGATGAATTTTTTATCCTATTCCCTTTGTGCTTGTGTCATCCACAGATTGTGGCACCTGGCTCTTGCAGCAGCACCTGAATGCAGAACTGCCAATGAATGCTGAGGAGTTGTGGACTATTTGCTCAGCATGGGCCACTGTTACGCTGCTTCTGCTACCATACCTCCTGTTTTCTGCTGGCTAGGGACATTTCTTCAGATGTTTTCCTAAGAGTTTTTACTACATAACCTAGATTTAGAGATTAATATACAACATTGACATTGATAAGCATAAAGAATTACTGTTAACTGATGTAAGTAAACAGGGTTTCAGTTATACTTCTTATACTCAATTCTATAATTTTTTATGCTCTGTTCTATTAGAAAAGGCTGCTAAGTCAAAGCTGTTCTTCTACATTGCAACAAGTAGTAGAATTTATAAAAAGTCCTTTTGATGAGGCACTTTCTAGAAAACTCCAACTCTTAACAATCAAATTTTGAGAAACCAATACAAAATAACCTTTCCAGTTGTGAAAAAAAATCTCTAAAGAAGTAACACTTCAGACTAATTTGCATGCTACTTTCAATTGATTACAGTCCATTATAATCAGGATGAACTGAGAGCGAAATTATACCCTGAAAGTTTTGGTCTTTATCAAAATCATTTGTAGCATGTATAAATATTTAAGGATTAGACACATTTTATTATTTAGCATGTTGAGGCCCCAGTCTTCACTTTATACTTACAGTGAATTTTAAATATTAAAATAAAAAACTGAAACAAATGTGTTCAACAGAACTATTTTATGTGATACAACTGAAATCATTAAGGTGCCTGGATCTACAGAAACTGTGCATGGAAATTCATTCTGAGCCATAACTGAGCACAAAAGCTCCCCACCCCTCTCAAAAGATGATTTATTCCAGGGCAGTGTTAGGGCAATCACAGTTACAAATACAGGCTGGGTGGAGAATGGATTGAGAGCAGTCCAAAGAAGAAGAATTTGGAGGTGTTTTAGACGAGATTCTCAGCATGAGTTTTCAACATGAGTTGGCAGATCAGAAGGTGCATCATATCCTGAGCTGCATAGAAGAGACACGGGCAGCAGGTCAAGGAAGGTGATTCTGCCCCTCTGCCCTTGTGAGACCACGCCTGGAGTGCTGTGTCCAGCTCAGGGACCCAAGCCATAAGAAGATGTACACCTGTTGTAGCAAGTCCAGAGGAGGGTGATAAAGGTGATGAGATGGCTGGAACAGATTAAATAGGCAGAATCACCGGGACAGATTCACCTCCCCTCCCTGTATTCAGGGATGGAAAATGGACACTTGGATAGGTGGCTCACTCACAAGCTAAAAAATTCAGTAATGATTACCTAAAAACATTCTAACTGCACGAAGGAACCTAACGCCAAATAAAATCAGGCATATGCATAAAATTTTTCAAGGTCTGCATTTGAATTTCAGAAATGGAGATGAGTGTCAAAAATTTGGTTGAAATCATGTAAATGTTTAGAAATAAGTAACTGAATATATTCAAAATATTACATTTAGCTTCCCAAGCCCACACATACACATAAGCTGTTGCAAAAATGAATTGTTACATACATGAAACACTTTCTAATATCTTCTTGAACTATGAGGAATAAAAAACCCAAAGCAAATGTCATATGCAAATAGTCATATATATCAAGAGTTTTTAGGAAATAAATTCTAGAATTGGGCACAGATGATAGTAACTAAAAAAGAAACAAATATGTGTTAATTTTCACTGCATTTCTCATGGAAAACAAAACTTACTTTTTGGATTAAAGCCACTGTTAATCATGCAGCCATGTGGAAATATATTTATTCTATGTATTTTGTTTTTAGGTATTTGCCTACTCTCTTTCTGAGACGCTAGGCAAATTAATACACATGTTCTTCATACTCAAACATACATAATCAAATAACTAGCCTGGGATTCTGTCCAAGATACATGGTAAAAAGATCCACCATAGAAATTTACAAAAATGTATTAAAAAAAACCCTTTTACTAAGATGGGTGATAACTCTGCTATATGAATCTCCTCCTCTCTTTTTCTACTTGGAGCATTCCTATGTACTTGGGACCATGTACTTAGTATTTTAATATCTGTTTTACATAACATTCAGCGTAAAGAAATCTCTGAATTCCTGCTCTGGACCATGATGTTGACACTCTACACCTATCAAATATGCTATACTGAGCTAAATTGACTATTACTTTGCTGATAATTGCAAATTGGCAGATCTTTCCAGGGAAGATAACAGAAAGATTTTCAAGACCGTAAGGGTAAGATTAAATTTTAAAATTTAAATCAACTGTAAATTTTTTATCAACCTAAATCTCACCAACTGAAATTTGATGTAGATGCCTATATGCAGGTATCTACTTCACTATATAGCAGATATAGTGAAATAGATAGCAGAGACACCTGAAAAAGACTAGCAGAAGCAAAAAAGGACTTAAGGATAGCCACTTTTCCAGTGGCTGCTAGGGGCCATACAGAGTAAGATGTATCCTGGTTTTGGCTTAAATCACAGCAGATGCAACTTCTGAAACTGACCTCTTGGATTCCTTTTGCAAGTGATGAAATTACAAAGGAGTTTATTTTAGGGAAGAATGAATTTTCCTCCAGAAATATTTATCTCTTTCTATTTATCATAGAGCAAAAATAATTTACCAGATTTAGTCTCATATTCAAATTTTAGCTAGCTGTAATTGATTAAAATGGGTCCCGTCTCAAGCATTCCCAGTGCTACATACTTTCTGTAAGGATCAGAAATATTTTCCTGTAAGTCAAACAGTTCTAGTCTACAGGACATATGCATATCATTGTGGCAATGTGTCAATGTGTTGACTAGATCTTTCTTTCTAATCCTTAAGTCTGTTTATCTTGATTTATACTACAGATTTAGTTAAAGAACTGAATCAGCCACTGTCTATGGGTAAGACTTTTGGAAATCCTGTCCCAAACCACAGTTTGTCAGCACCTACAGAGATCAAGTTTGGTAATGCCAGATTTTAAACCTGAATACATGCTAAAACATCTGTATAGTTAATGCATGGCAACCTCTGAAGCTTTTGAAAACTTGAAATCATTTAATTTGAAGGACATAGGTATGCATATATAGCCCAATTCCTTTCTGTAAAATTTCCACCAAGTCCAACAAATGATTTTTTGTTTGTGTGCCACTAGCTGATAATGAAATAGTGTGGAGGAGATCTTGGTAAGTCATTTCCAGCTGCCTCTGCTTCCTGTTGAGACATCATAAAATAACAGCAGTTAAAAAACCAGTTGGTGTTGCAACTCTTCTATATTGGTTCTTAAATAATCCCAAGTTCAACTGCACAATTCCATTGTCATCAAATGGCATGTCTTACTGCCTTGGCATGAATACTAATGTTGTATGTTAAAAGTAATAGCTTTGCCTAGACCTGTTTCAAGTCCTGAGGATAGTTTTAAACTCACATTTCTAGAAAATTCATGTAATGAGAGGTCTCTAGGAATTGTTAGTTTCAGCAGTACCTAATTCACACCCTCAAGCATATGCAAGTAGGAAATGTATTTCAAGACACATCTCCTTTTGTCTTTTAATTAAAATGTTTGTCTTGGCATAGGACTTACTGCTCCCCACCAGTTAAGATTTTTGGGAGCATTCATATTTATTTATTTTCTAGAAGTTACAGAAGAAAAATGACTGATGAAAATTGAAGTAATATTATATGTATTTTTAGATAGTCTTTGGTGGTGTTTTTAAAAATATGATAGTGGTAAGATGTATCAGCACTTACTGAAATTGTAAAGGGAATGAAGTTGTCAGATTTATTTTTAAGTAGCACAGTGCATTTCAAGCCACTAGTACAATTTGGCTGTTTAAGGTTGACATACAGAGGGACAAAAAAACTGCCTTATTTTTCAATCTTCAGCATATTTCTTTGATGGAACTGAGATGATGGAAATGGCCCAGAGTAATTAAGGAAGATTTTAATTCCTCCTAAAGAAATTTTTTTCAAAGTATGTAAACAGCTGATGATCTGATTCATTATCACAGCAGTTTTCTTGCTCATCAACATCTCTGTTTCATTTTTCCTTTCCATTTAGTTTAGGGTTTACATTGTTCTCAGTATATGTTATTTCTTCTGTCTTCCAATATATTCTTATAACAAGTCCTCCTCCATTTTCAGATAATATTTTTTTCTAGCCCTTACCCAATAATTTCATTTTTCATCTTTTTGTATTTATCCTTAAACACCAGAAGCCATTATACCTAAATATTCAGAGAATGAGTACAAGCAACTTTATTTTCCTTCATTTTCCTGTATGTTGACATATAGCATCTGATCCCCTCATTATGTTTCTTTTTGATTTTTCTCTAAGGGCTTTGAGAACAAAAATGAAAATTGAGCTGCTATTTAATGACATTTATACATGTCTTACTAGTTTTATTTGCACTAGCTGAATTCGCATTTTAAAGTTTACAATTCATCTATGTAATAGAAATTATGTAAGTGATAGAACTCTTTTCTTACTAGCTATTATGAGCAATATTGCAAGTGTCTGTAAGTCCACTGTCATAATTAGTTGTAGAATGAAGGATAAACCATCAGACCTGACGTTTCTTTCAAATCAAAGAAGGCTAGACTGGTTTGACTGGACATTTTCAATGGGGAAGTAAAAGAAAATGCCTTTTGGTTCTTTTGCAGAAAGTGAAAATGTCACATACATAACCAATCTTAAGTGTTATTTTGTATTAACTTTAAACATTTTTGAGTAATCCATAGTTATGAAGAACAGCTGTTTTACTTATAGAATTTGGACATTGAAGATATATTTAGTATGAATTAAAATGGAGAGGTTTCTTTTTTGGATATGCAAAGTCAAGTCTTGATTTTTGGGTCTACCACAGAGTTTCTGCATGAGCAGGAGCAAATGACTTTGGTAATTGTTATGCAGATGGATGTGGGCTCCTGTTTCTGCATTTGAAGGTGTTTGAACACATTCCAGGTTCAGACCATTAGAATGGCACTGAGCTTGTGTGAATACAGTCTTCCTGAGAGACCACCTTCCAGCAAACTGGGACTGAAGAATTTACCCATTCATACAGTCATATATACTGTACTCTACTGACATACAGTCAACAAGCTCATTTACAACTGTGCAATTTGTTATTAGGAAATATAATTTTCAGCTACTAAGAAAAGTAAAGTCCAACAATCCATTTAAGTTAATGCATGAAATGCATTTTTCCTCATATATTTCCTTATTATTAGGTTGTTCAAAACATCCAGTCTCAGAGCCCAACATTAGCTGATTACATTGATTGGATTTCCCTCTATGGAGAACAGAAATGATGATTTATAGCAGGAATCATAGATTTCCAACCCAAATGTTAAACAAACATCATGAATGCTATTATGTACTGTACCTTCTAAACTTAAAAGATCTGTTTAGGGCTCATCATCTTCTTTTTTATTCCCACAAGAGCCCTATGAATACGACTGAACAGAAATTGCCTTTTGATTGTGGGGCAGAGCATACCCATACATTAGTAATTTCAGAGTGATTAACCCGCGTCCAACACAGAGCATGAAAGACTCTGCCCCACCTGAAACCCCAAACTCCTGTCTCTCAGATGTTCCAGGACCCAACACATCAGACATGATCTCCAACATGAAAAAATAACACCTGGGACATCTGAAAAATGCTTGAAGGTTCGAGGACTGTAAGATCATGGCACAAAACTCCTCCTCTGCTGTATATAAAATGGAGCAATTTTTCCCTTCCTGTTAACATCTCAATTACCCTGCACAACCAACAGCCAGCCAAGAGTTTTGGTTCAGAACAAACACACTTCAATCTCCTTACAATGATACATCATGCCTGCATAAAGCACTTGGATATTTTTAACCTAGTGACTCTCCTTCATTGGGCTTTCAGCCTACTTGAAACTCCTCTGTGTTGTGAGCTCCTTGGCATGCCAGCAGTTCAGCTGCCATAACAAAATGCACAATTTTAAAGAGCTTGTTTTTTAATTAGTGTCATCATGAGATATTCATTTGTAAAGTGCTTATTTAACATCTCACATAGATTTCCATGATAATTCCTAATTACTTTACTTATTATTCCTACAGGATAGTGAAGTATCAAGAGAGATGATGCAGATAAACACAAAATCAAAGGGAAAGACATCAAAAGTGAGGAAAAGCATAGAACACATATATGTCTATACTGTCCAAGAGTAGCACTGTTACCAGGATTATAAAATAGGAAATCACTTTTATTATAGAGCAAAAGATCTGATTGGTCTAATGAAACCTTTTTCTAAGGATCTGGAGTCCAGGATCATTTATTCCACAAGAAATGTGGAATTTCTTGTCTCATTAAGACTTGAAAATGTCTCTATGTTCCAATCAGAATCATAGAATCATAGAAATACTTGGGTTGGAAAAGACCATTAAAATCATGGAATTCAACCATTAACACAGCATTGCCAACTGCACCACTAAAACGTGTCCACTCTGCCACCACATCTACTTATCTTTTAAATCCTTCTACCATTTCCCAGGGCAGGCTCTTCCAATCCTTGACAACCCTTTCTGTGAAGAAATATTTCCTAATATCTAATCTAAAACTTTGCTGGTGCAACTGAGGGTTTGGTTGGTAGAAACATGCATTCTAAATGTGAGCTTTTTGAATGTAATGAACTTGAAGTAGATCATTAATATTATGGTTTATAAAGCAGTCCTAATTTTGTCTGGGATACAGTTAACTTCTCAGTAGCTGGTATAGTGTTGTGGTTAGGATTTTGTATGCGAATAATGTTGAAATGTTTTGGGTTTGCTGAGTAGCAATTTTTTCAAACAATGTTTGAGGTTAAATTTTCTATACAGATAGAGAATGATTTTGTTAGGCACTTCCTTTTACATTGGATAATTAATAATCTCTGGATTAGTGTTGCTGAACATAAACCTGGATGGAGGAATAACAGTAAAAAATCACAGACTAGCTGTTAACAAAAGCCCAGTAATGAACAATGCCAATTAAATTAATTTGTACAAAATAGTAACTTAAGTAATGTTCAGGACTGACAGAGTTATCTACTCCCAACAAATTTTTTTTGAACATTGAATTTGAACTGAGAATTAATGAATGAAAAATTACTCTTACACACTCTATAAATCTGGTGTGAGACTTTAGGGCACAGCAATTAGTCTTCCTAACAAAACATTTCAAGAGAACATCGTATAGCAAAGACAAGCTGAATGGATTGAATAAAATCTGAGACTATCTGATAAATAGGAGTTTTTAATTTCTTTAACATATTTTTAGGTAAACAGCAAGGCAAATACAGCAAAATCAGGTTTATATGCATTCAAATATTTTAGTTCAAGGTAAATATAATTCAAGTCTCTGGAGAATTTTCCTTGATCAGCATTAATTCAAGAACAGAACTTGCTTCAAATGCAGAAGAAGACCATTTATTAAGGTACTTGTTTCCATACAACTGATTTTTCCAGTAACCTCATCCATTGGAATACAAAATTCAATTTAGAAAACAATTTACTGTATCTTAATTAAATATCACAGACTATTGAAGCATTTTTTTTCTACGATCTAATAACAAGATAGCCAATTAAGATGCTAATTCTGAAATAAAAGGCAAATTGTACCCTGTGATTTACACAATGTCTCTGAGTTTAGGAGTTGTTTATGTGAGGACTGGTTGAGAACAATCTCAGATTTAAATGAATAATTTAGCTGTTTTCTCCTGAATGCTCAAACTCTTGTCTATTTAAGTATATGAGGGAGCATTTGCCTGTGAAAGGCTCAGACAAGGAGTAAATGGACTAAAATATTTTAAGGCTTGAAACCAATAGCTGGAAAGCTACCTAACTATGAGCAGTGAATAGAATCTATCATTAATATTACTTTAGAATTTATGATTGATAGACACAATCGAGGAGTCTGGGCTGTTAAGACCGCTGCAGGAATAGGCTACATAAAATACTTAGAAATAAAATCATACAGAAGAGTAAAAACAACACAAAAATACATAAAGATAGGAGAATAAAAATCAACAGTATCATGAGGTAATATGATATTGACGTTCTGTTCACTATTGCCATGTTTTTAGAAGGAGCATAGAGGACAATATCTAAACTGAGATTTAAAGGAGGATGAGACATTTGTGAATCTTAAGAGGAAGAATGTCCAAGGTGTTAAAGGCTGCCAGGGCAAAGAGTGCTTTGCAGAAATCATCACTTGCTGAATACTTCTGGGCAGAAACATAGTTCACAGTTCACATTAATTTTTGACTGTTCCTCATGACTTGATACAGAATAAGGTTAGCAGTTCATTTATTTTTTTTTTTTTCTGGGATGAAAAATAACAAAAACCCCCTCCAAAACAGTCAAAGAAAATAAATACATATTTTTAGGCATTCCTTGTAACTACCGTGTCTGATTTGAAAGTCACTAAAAATGCCAAAGTTAAGTTAGTTTCATTAAAATAGTTGTGAGAACTACATTCCCAATGTAACACAAAAAAAATGAATTGAATTACAGTGATGGGGAATGCCCAGCAAAAAAAAAGTTTAAAAAATTAATATACAGGCAAAATTTTTTAGCTGCAAAGTTTTGTAATTTGGGATCAAAAATCATGTAATTTGAAGAACTCTAGAAAGGGTTTTTTTAATTCTGGTGTTTTTTTTCTTCTCAGAACTTTGAAAAATCAAAATTGTTGTTATAGCTGAGGACTTTTCAATTCTTCTTCTATCAAGCTAAAAGTTGCATTTTCTAAAGTGAATATTTTAAAGAAAAATAATTTATAATAAATTTTCAATGAAGTTTATGCAGCAATGTCATTAATGAATTTTGATCAGTAATTTTTTAAAATAATAATAGATTTATTTTGAATCAGATGAAGTTTCTGGTTCTTGACCACTGATACAGATTATAATAAGAAAAGAAACATGTACTACCTTAGTAATTTTTTAGAAAATTCATTTTCAAAAGACACAGATAAAAATACCCATGCAGGTAATGTGCAGGAGTATACAACTAACTTTAGTAGTCATTCACCTTCTATCTGATGGCAAATTCTCTGTTGTTACAAGCATATAAAATTTTAGTATCACTGCATGAGGCTCTGGATTCTGTCTTCAGAGCACTTAGGGAGAAGGACATCATTAACGCTGCTACATATAGAAGAGAAAGCAATCTTAGAAACTATTTTCTAGAGTATCTATGCATCTGGATTCACCTTGGTCTGTCTCTGATAGCATCCAGACACTAAATGACTAGAAATGTCAGGATGCAACAGCCTCAGAGAGAATAAGTGGAGCTGAAATCAAGACCAGGAAACAAATTTCTTCCTTGAAATTTCTTATGAATAATTGCTTTAAGCTTTTGAAGTTTGTAGACTCCAGGTTAGTCCTGGCTAGGTATTCCCAAACCTGGAAGAATTTTCAGACAATTGCTTCCTCAGAGTCAGGGGAGTTTAGTAGTTAGAGTCCGTCTGTTTGGTAGGCTCAGCTGTCCCTTGGCATATCTAACTGAGAGCTCCTTTTTGATGTAAAAGGCAGCAGCAGATGTCAGAACCTGCCTCTGAGCACAGAGAGAGGGTGCAGAGGTATGCAGGTATGTGAATTTACTATGCCATTTCTAGGAAAAAGGGATTCAAGGTGAAGAATTTTCTTTTCTGAACATGACTAAGTTCCTGCCCTTGAGTAGCTTCCCACCATAGATGGGAATCCTCTCTTTTAAAGAACAGATGTCTGTTAAACCTCTCCCTGACTTCGCATCTGTCCACCCACCTGAAGAAAAATGACATCTCTGTTTTCCCAGAAAGCAAATATTCCCATCTGACAGAGAGGTACATTAGCAAAAATCTTATCTTTACTGATTCTCAGCACAAAATGGATGTTTGAGGTATTCACCTCAAATCCCCAGCAGAAGACAATTTTTTTTATCTCTATCTGAATCACTCAGATAGCAAAGTGGGCAATGCCTACACTTTGCTACTGATTATTGAAGTAAGCTCAGGCCAGTTTAACACTGGCCTTATTTGATCTTGTGCTTCTCTGTCAGTGCTATATAATGGTCAGATAAAAAAACTATTTAAATTAAGAACTAAATTATGGTATAAAACCCAAAAACTGTTTTCTTGCCTGGGATCTCTGCTCTGACCCTGGGCACTTCAGAAGGAAGGTGTTAATTTTCAACTGGTTGGTTGGAAACAACTTGGCTGTCTTCCTGTGCTTAGGAATTTCTGCACCTCCCAACCAAACTATTGCAGTTGAACAAAATGCAGGTTCTCTGGTACCTGCACTATTTCTTCATTGTAGTTCTCAGGGTGCTCCTTTGGCCCTTTTTTTTCAGCTGGGAGGGAGGAGCTAATGCTTTGTTGGAAAACAAATCACTTAGACTTCTGGTCACGAGCGCACAGCTAGAATGAAATAACAAACTGCCACAGAGCTTCTGGCTGACAGCAGGGAAACTGCCATATTAACTTCAATGTAGTGCAAAATAAGGGGGGCATGATTAGAAAATACTAATTACCTTTACCCAACCCTTGTACCAGGAGATACCCTATGACAAGGACTTGTGGAGCAGCAAGAAGTAATTAGATTTCTGACAGAGAAATTACTGCACAAATAATTAAGCTGTCTATTTTCTTTTTGCTAGATAATATCATTTATATATCTTATAATAAAAAGAAAAAAAGGCACATCAAGTTTCTCAAAAATACAGCTCAGAGCTGCCAACTTCAAAAGCAATTCTCTCTTTGATTTTTCTTTTTAAAGACCAAAACCAATTGTGCGTTCATTAATGTCTTTCTCTGAAGGCAATTTCAAATAATGAGCTATCAACAAAACCAGGCAAACAACCTGCAGTTGTCGCTTTGGCTTGTTGACATTCCCTTCTATGCAAGAATTTCTATCTCTGTATAAATATCTGGTGTCAGGTCAAACAGCTAAATAGCACACTTTGGTATAGTCCTTTTGCTTAAAACCCCATAAAATGTCTATTAAGTGTAAAACTTAGTTTTCATCATGTCTGAAATGCTCAGATAAAATCAGATCTTGAGTGGCTAATATGCAATTTTTTTTATTCAGGTAGCATCTGTATGATGCATATTTGGTATGAAAAGTAAACTGATTTAGCTAAGGTTTGAAACCTTTGAACATATGAAGAATTTCAGAAATATATCCAATTTATTTTGTTTTACCCCCTTGGATACAAGGAATAATATTCCTTTTGGAATGCATTGGTAGAATTATATTAAAACTTATGTCATCCAATCATGTTTCAAAATAGTCAGCATCCAAGATTAATAATGATTTGTGCATATCAGCACTTCAAGACACACAGTGCTTAAAAACATACCAGTTAAAGTGTATTAAATCACCATATTTTATAACTATACATTTTCCCAGGATAGAGATAATTTACTCATTATAATTCAGTCAGTCTTCACCTCCTTCACTGTCACTAACTAACATGAATAAAGGTTGAACAGTATGACCTCTTAGCAAATATAAATTTTATTTTATTAACTTTAACTTCCTAATTAAAATACTGTTCCTTTAATCAATTTGGTTATTACACATTTCTAATATGAAAATTATCAACAGATTTCAGCTTGGGCCTTATTCCTTGAAATAGTACATGGCTTTTTTATCTGGTCTTCTTGAAAGTAGCATATTCTTGCCATAATTTATAATGTCTTTTCAAGGCAGGAGAGGACTAAATTCCACAGAATGAGGTTTAGTGCATTCTGGTACTTCATTCACCTTGTCAGTTGCCTTCAACCTTAACCTCTGGAGAGACAATGGCTTCACAAGAAACTATAATTCAGCCATAGTGAAGGGGAAACGTGCTGCTGAGTGTGCTTTGTCACTTTAATAGAGTGATAGAAAAATGAATTACACCACGAGTTTACAAATCAGAACTTTTCATTACCCTGAGTAATGTTCTTCCATAATGACTCACCAGTGTTAGTGGGATGGGTTCACCTGTATAAATCGCTGCTGTGTGGGTAATGTTTTTACATTCAGACTTTCCAGGTGTTTTAAGTACAACTAAATCAACTCAGATGTGAAGTTGGAGAAAAAATCTGCCTGCCTTTCTGAGTCCTACTGTTCTCTAATCAAAAAATGGAACACCTGTGAAAGTTGTTGTAAAGCTGGGACAGGTGAACATTCGCTGTCCAAGTGGTCAAGTACATCTTCCCCTTTGTCTGCCACACACTTTTATATGGTTTACCTACACAAAGGAACTCTGCACCTAAGAAAATAGGACATGAACAGAATTGATGGCATATTTGCCGAGAGAAGAGACTTCTTGGAATTCCTGGACTCCCTGGACTCCCTGGCTTGGAACAGATTATCAGTATGCAGTAACACGCAGCTACAAGCCTTTGGGTCTTCCCCTTTCACAAATACCTTCTCAGTCCACAGACAAGTGTGTGTGGTTTGGGTGTGTGCAGTGAGTCATTAGTCCTGAGTGTAGACTCTGGGATGATGCAGATAAATCAGAAAAAGAAAGTATTAAAAAGAAGCCATGGAAAATATCATACCCACTTGCTGCAGAGAAAGACAACAGAAAGGAAAGGGACCTTAAGTGTCAATCAGTACCTTATAACAAAACTTTATTTGTCACAGTGTTAATTTTAGAGGAGAAGAAGTAGGATATTTTTTTAAAAAATAAAGACTATTTTAGGCTCTCCTAATTTCATTAATCAAAATTCTGTAGCTTTCCTAATGATCATAAAATCTCAAGCATAATGCTATTTTCTATCCTGTTCCAACTGCCTTTAAATTTTTTCTAGGAATGTATACTGGATCACATTTTTCATCTTAGCTTTAACGTTTTAAAAAGTTACAATTTACCATGTAGCCTGTAGCAAACTGTGGAATAACAATGCTGAGGTTTAAGATCTTAATTTATTTTACCTCTTGAATTCATATTTTTGAGAAGAAGGCATCTAATCTTTTCTCAGGCTGAGAAAATATTTTCATTGTTCCAATGGTATTTTTGATTCCTTTTCTTAGAATTGGAAGAGTCTTTTTCATTCTTAAAATAGGCTTACATTGGAAAATTCTCTGTGATTGTTGCCTATCACTCTCAGAAGACATATTTGAAGAGAACAGTCATAAGTCAGCCACCCATGGACTTCTCCTATTCTGAATTTTAATAAGCTCTGGGAAAAAGTAGAGCTTCTAAGTCAAATATAAAATGAGAAGCATACATCTCTTGTGTGAGAACAGAGAAGCACCCACAAATGCACACAGTTTCCCAGCAATGTCTCTGACTTTTATGCAGAACATCAAGCACAGGTCTGTTGGCAATATGGAGCTGTTTTTGAGATTGCTGCACTGTCTATTTTTCAACCGTGTAGGTCATCTCATGAATTTGTCATTTTGCAATTAAAATAAACCTTATATAATTCTTCAGGATTGTTTGACATCTCTTTTTCTGTACTTTGCCTCGTGTCTCATTTCCACTGGGATAATAGAGATCTCATGTTATTCCAAAGTGTAAAACCTGTTTTCTGTTCATACTGAAAGTTGTCAAAGCAGAACAAGGGTAAGCATAAGTCTTTAAATATAGAAATTACAGTCATAGAAACTGCTTCCTTGGTTCCCATGGGTAGGACAAGGAGTAATGAGCTCTGAAGAATTATAGGTTTGACATTAGGAAGAGTATAAGGAGTAGTTATGCCTAGGAAGAAGTTGGCTGAGAGGGCTGTGTAATTTTAGTCTTTGAAATACTTTAGGTAGATCAATGCAAAGATGGATTAAGCATGAATTGGTAGAGGTGAACCAGTGGAGAAGTAAAAGGCTTGAAGGACATCCTGAGCCACTGTGTTTTTCTACAGTGCTGAGGAGCAATTCTATTCAAACATATTGACTAACAAAGCTACCTTCCTCTGGCTGTTAATGCTAGTTGTAGGGGAGAAAGAGCAGACCTTTACTTACAGGAAGTAAATAATTCAATTGGACACACATGATTTGTCATTATCGTGACAAGGTTAGAGGGGAGGGATGCCATCCAGAGGGAATTTGACAGATTTGAGAGGTGGATCCACATGAACCTCATGAAGATAAACAAGGCCAAGTGCAAGGGGCAATCCCAAATACAAGCACGGGCTGTGAAAAAAATGGATTGAGAGCAACCCTGAGGAGAAGAACTCAGGGTTGTTGGTGGATGAGAAGCTCAACATGATCCAGCAATGTGAACTCCCAGCCTAGAAAGTCAGACTCATCATGGGCTGCACCAAAAGTAGTATGCATGAAGAAACATGTCAAGGGAAGTGGTTCTCCCCCTCTACTCTGCTCTCATGAGACCCTGGACTGCTGCTTCCAGCTTCCAGCATGAGAAGGCTTTGGACCTGTTAGAGGGAAACCTGAGGAGGGCCACAAAGATGACCTCAAGAGCTTCCCATACAAAGGCACCAAGAATTCTCCAGGAAAACTTTGCTCCATCCTGGCTTGATGTCACCTTCTGCCATTCATTTGCAGTTGACCACTCCCAGAAAGAACACACTGGTTTAATGGACCTTTGATCTGACCTGACAGAGTATTTTCTAATGCTATGTTTTCAGATGTGTAGGTGTGCTTACGTGCCAATATTCTCCATTGTTTCATTATGCCATGGTAGACATCCACCCCAACACCCTCACCACCACTAACACCCACCCCAAGAAATACATATCATTCCTGAAACAGCAAAATGAAGACATTCTTCCAATGAATATAAGTAGAGTTTATCCCACCACCTGATCTACATTAGTGACTGTAAAATTGGACAGCAAGGTGCAATATCTATCAGAAACAAATCAGATAGATGCCAAGAAAAAATAGAAAGGCATACAAGAAAGTTTTAAAAGTCAGGCAGGTTGATTTACTTCCAGTGTATATGTTTGATATGTTTGCCTTGCTTGTCTCCTTAAAATCTTCAAGCATGGCTTGTGGAGTATGAACCACAGAAAGGAAATTATGCTTTTTTCAATCATTGCACAAACAGTCTTGACCAACCACTTCACTGCTTCCATCTGCAGCAAGACACCACTGCTATTGCTCACCCTGAGGGTCTCTGAGCCATGAGGCTGCCTCAAACAGAGACCACAATGCTCCTATTGAAATCCAAGTTATTCTTTACCCACTAGTCGGCTTTATTTCTAAAGCCTGTCTTTGGATACAGGAAGTAAGACAGCTTTTCATTTCACTAATCTCTTTTACAGCTCTAGAAAGCAAACCTTTGTTTTGCTGTTAAATTGCTGGGTTTTTTGGGTAACAATGAAGATTCTGACTTAATGCTGCTATTTACAATGCATTTAATTACTACACATACAATGATACCTGCTTCCTTGGGTTACACAATGATGCCTGAAAAAGAGAACAGAGATAAGTAAAGAGTGGGCAGCAGACAGCTGTCTTAGAGGAAACAGCTTTCAAGTGAGGCTGCACCAGGCTCCTGCCTACTGTGGATTGAAGCCAAAGGATCAGACTGTTCATACAGGCTGGGGTTGCACAATTGTACTCTAAAAGCACCTTTTCACCTGCTTGTTTTGTCCCTGGAGGAGAGACCTGCACATTTATACAGCATTTATCTTCCACAGTTTTGTCACAGGTTAGGCAGTAAGAACTACTCTAGACAAAATAATTTTGTCTGATTAGTACTTCCCAGAAGCAGCAGAAATAACCAAAAATTAATCTTTCTAGAGCACATTTCAGGTCTACAAAATTTCATGTCCTAATTTGTTTTACAAGAACTTCTTCACCAGTTGGACTTGTACAAAGATAGAAGCATGTTAACCCACACCACACAGCATACTTCCTGGAAGGAAATCACTGCATTCTTTGCAGTGAGATCTTTCTTCATCCAACAGTCACTTTTTAAAATCTCACAAAAAATTTCTTTTTAAACTGTTTAAAAGAGCTCATTTTCCTCAGATCATCTATCTTGCTTTAATTTTCCTTCAGCTATAGTTGCTCTTTTTAGTCACTAACCAGCTTTTTTCATATATATTGCTGACTATCCTATCAGCTGAATTACTTTGGGAACTTCCTGGAAATAATGCTTCTCCACATTTTATTCTCCCTCTTTATCCTTGTCTCTACTACTTCCTTACTTACTTTTTTAGCTCGTTTGCTTTTAGAATCAATGAAGATTTCCTCCAATCCATCTCCTCAGGAGCTAAGCAGATATCTTATTAGGTGATTTGTGATAGAGAATATCTATGTTGTTCTGAGAAGAATGGGCACCTCTTCAGTGGTCCTTGTGCTCTCTTGCAGAGCCTCACTTGAATTTCTTGTGATCATCACACTGCTAAAAGTTGTGTCCTGCTCTTGCTCATCTTCCTCTGGACATGCTCCCCAGCCATGGCATGCTTCAGAGGCACAGCCTGAGGCACCCCGAGGCACAGACTTCACATATCAGAGAACAGAGTGAATCCTGAAAATGTAGGATGTGGTTCTTCATCTTTGCAAGGGCTTTGCAGCACGTAATCATCAAGTCCTGACTACTTCAAAGAAGGTGGAAACTCTGAGAGATGCCCTGCAGCTCTAGATTTCCCGTTCCTTTGCTGTAGATATTGCAGCCAAGTCACAGTTTTATTTCTGTAAATCCTGGCTAAGTATCTAAGAGTCATGTAGAGATTAAATCAGACTGATAAATTTTGGACATGTCTCTTCAGCTGGACAGCTTAAAATCAGAATCAGCCCTAGAGTCTAAGGACATTTCCATTGCTGATAATTTTTTTAATTAATTTTGTATAATTTTGTCATTTAATGCAACAGAAAGTCTGGATAATCTTAATTATCTCAATTTTTTCTAATCAGATATGATAGTAAATACAATAGTAAATCTGATATAACATATGCATATGTGTGAAGCAAATGGAAGTTCCAGTAATCTCCTGAAGAGGAGGTACAGCTTATGGAATGTCATTTGGAAGCTGCAGACATTGAGCAAGCCATTTTTATCTCTATATACCTACTTTCCCTTTAAAATCATGGAATCATTAAAGTTGGAAAAAGCCTTAAGGATTATAAAGTCCAGCTGTTCACCACTAAACCATATCTGCAAGTGCCACATGCACACACGCTTAGAACATTTCCAGGGATGGTAATTTCAACACTTTCCTGGGCAGGCAATTGTTCCAGTGCCTGATCATTTCAATGTTATCATCCTTTCCCTTATCTTCTCCTTTAGGTAGGAAAAGTCTGACTGTCTTGCACTTGGAATCAAAAATCGTTTGCAAAATTTCTGTGTTTTGCTTTTTAGATTTATACAATAACTATTTTGTAATAATAAACAAATCAACCAGGGGAAGTTCTCTTGTCTAGAGGTAAAAGACATATAGTGACTGCATCCATGAATCTTAATGTTCTTCTACCCCAAAACAGAGTATCTATGTCCCATCTGCTTCTTAGTAATAATCCCTTGGTAACTGCTGTCACCAACATTATGCTGAGTCCCATCCCAAGAGTGTTAATTGATATAAAATAAAATAATTCCAACAAGCAAAAAAATAATATAACTATTCAGTGCTGTGGTAGTGTTTTCTGAATCCATTTCATTTAGGACAGTAATAGTCAATACTCATAAGTTCTGTTGCAACTAATAGTTTCTATTTTATTACAAAAAATCATGTGACCTAAGGAGCACTAAGATACTTAGTCATTCTCAGACATGTTTTGGAAACCCTGCAAATGAAAGGCATCAAATAAGATTATCACAGACATTTTGTCCAAAGATCAGAAACTAGGGGTCTGGAGGATCCGGATGAAGGTAGACATACAACACAAAAGAAAGTTTCAGCTGTTGGGACTGAACATTACATAAAATGAGGAACAGCTGAATATCATGTACAGCCAAGCTGGTTTAATCTACATAATTTATACTCCATGCTTCCTTCTGAAATCTGTTTCAAAATTACTCTGCAACGTGAACGTATTATTTATCCTCGAATGAATTTATCTCCTGGCATATAATCTATGGATGACAGAAGCAGTGGAGACAAATAGGTGAAGCTGAAAAACAATTAAGTTAAAATAACATTTTTTTCACCCTTGAAAGTCAGCACACTCACCTTTATATTTGAGGTAAGTCCAATTCTTCAAGATGCATGCAGTAAATATTTGCCAAGCATTTGAAATGTTTTTCATGAATCAAAAACTCTGGAATGTTACAATCACTAATGACACACCACCTTGCATATCTGTCACAGGCAGGCAATGCAATTTCAGAACCTGCATAGTAGGTCAAGAGTGGAGAGTTTATTGAAAGGTATCTTTTTCCTCCCCCTGGGGCTGAATAAGGTAATTTATGTGATATGCACTCCCCTTGGCCAATCAATTTTCTGTTTATCTGAGCATAAACCGGATGCTGTGAGAAATTCATAGCTTAAAAAAATCCCCATATTTTTGCAAGGCTTTGGATGGAAAACATTAGGGGTGAATCCAAATTAAAAATGGAACATAAATGAAAACAAAGAAAAAGTGAAGCTGTTGATGTATTTATGGTTTCCCATAAAGCTACTGTGTGGCTTTAGATCTTTCTGTGCATTTCGAAAAGAAACAAAATAATTCTCCACTTAACAAAACAAGAGGGAAGAATTTGTGGGGGAACAAAAACATATTCATTAGTAGATGGAGTTTTTCTTGTAAGCTCGTTGCATTCCAGTGAAAAGTACTCTCACTGCACTTGGAATGTCTTTTTATAGACTTCTCGGTTCAATGGTCAGCCCAGAGAAACTCCAGGATCAGACAATGAATGAAAGTATAAATATTATCCTAGTCCATGATCCTGCATAGCATTGCAAGAAAAATTAATTTCATTAGCCTTCCTTGATTTCAGATGTAGTTCTTTCCCCTTAGAGCACTCTGAACCATCTGTTCTTCTCAAAATCTGTCTACTGATTTTTCCCCCTACAAATGATGTACGAAAAGGTCCCCAATACAATCTGCTTGTATGAGATTTGGGTTTGTACTGGTGTCACATCCATCCCAGGCCAATGTTTCACACTGTTCTCTGCAGAACCAATTGACAATCCTAGCTTCTGACCAACAGTTAAATATTCACAGACAACAGAGCCAAACAGTCAAAACAAAGAAAGCACACAGTACTTCAAGGTCCTGGAAAACAGAGCTTTAAATCCCTACAGGAACTCAGGTTATCACTGGACCATGATGTCAGTGTCTTTCACCCCATTTATGTCAAGAAGTTTTATTGCAAGTTCCCTGTTTTTTCTTTTGCTTTTCTCTTTTGCCTCTGCCTCAAAACCTAGAGATTAGCCTATAGTGGAAGGAGAACATTTCTGTAAGAATGAACATTTTTATGGAACACTGTCACTCCACAACTTCCCATACGCTACACAGGATTCTTGCTGCATGACAAACATAGAACACTGCTCTACAGACTAAGGACACTCAAGGCCTAACAAAAGTCCTCAGTTGCAAAACTAGTTAGTTTTTGTTTGTTTGTTCTTTTGTTTTATTTTTCCCTGGCTTACAGTTGATTTTGATAACAAATTGGAAACAGATCTATTGAAAAATACAGGATGCTCCAAGACCCTTGGGATCTCTGAAGTGCAGAGCCAAATGTAGAGAGATTATATCTCTCCAGCTATCCTTGTCTGATGCAGCACTTACTGGCTGGGGACATATTAAGCTATGTCTGAGTAGCCATTTCTCAGCCATTACCTTGGAATCTCTGATAATAAATTAAAAGCATAGAAATAAAATCCCTACACTTTCCTTTTCCTTTCATTGTAAACACTCCCCGTTAATGCAGAATTTTTCACAATTAAATTGTGAAGTACTATCACAGACATGGGTACTCCCCAAATGGTCAGGTAGAATCAAAAGTTCAATTGTTTCAATTGGAAAGACTTTATGGTTTAGGCTTCTAGGAGAAGCTGTCACTCTCAATTTACTCAATGGAAGTCATATATTGAATAACAACTTTTTTATAATTATTCATGACAATTCCCACTGCACCTAGAAACAGGTATTTTTTACAAAGAAACAAAACAAACAAATAAACAAAATCTTAAAGCAAAGCCTCAAAGCCTATTCTCTTTAGACCCTGCTTTTTTAAAAGAGATAATCTGTATTGCTCTGCTCTTATTTACAACCAGCAGTTCCTGAAGTCCTTATTCATAAAAGCATCTCAGAGGGTTAAATTTAGCACTGTTCTACATAAAGCCCATACAAAATTATGCACAGTTCAGTCTGGAGTAGTAAAGGGCCAACTTTTTTTTTTGAAAACAATGCTTATGTGCTTCTAAATTTGGATACTACTGCAGATAGTTGACAATTTTTGTATTTAGGACGGAAGAAGATAGGAAATATCCTATCCCACTGGGGGTGGCATTTGCTCCAGTCTACTCTAAACAACTGACAAGTAGGCTTTTCCACAAATGGTAGTGATCAAGACAGTCTTTGTACAAGCCTTTTTCTACAATACTATTTCTCTGAGCTACTTGAAATATTCACATGACCAACAAGGGACCTAAGAAGGTCCCATTTTGCTCTATTAACTGTAGAGAAAATACTGATAGCTACATAGAAATGTCTAAATTATAGACATCTAAAAATGTTTAGGTGAATCTCACCTTTGGGTGTCTGTCCAGAAAAGGATCAAGACAACCCATGGAAGTCCCTACAGATAAAATGTATTTGAAAAGAAGGGTGGAGAAGGTTGCCATGCATCAGAGAAAGAATTAAGAAATTCCCATCTGAAAATACCAAAATGTAGGCTGATGTCAAAGAATAAGGGCAGAGACAAGAGCCACAGTTGTTGCCTGTTTGCTTCCCCCTTTGCCCAAGGGGGAAGAGCAGCTGTGTGCAACAGGGCAGGTTGGGAACAGAGGCTGGTGTCCTACCAGTTTGACAGACTCAGTCTCCCAGCATCCAAAATAATCCTTGGAAGTTTCCCTGGAGGTGTTACCAAGACCTCTGGTTTCCCTGACACCATTTTACTTATGTTCCTGTAGGGTTCATGCTTGGGACAGCAACAGGTCATCCCTGTAATAACACACTGAAAAAGCATTGAATTGCATTAATTGACTCCCTGTATACTCCATTCTGTTTTCAATACATAATTTTTCCTGTCTTGCTTAGAATCCAATTGTTGAATAAGGGGGAAATGTAAAGATCCCTTTAGGTTCACATCAATAACCTCTCTGCTTATGAGACCAGCATCTTTTCCTTCTGGATGAACACACACTAAGTGATTTTTCTTTTCTTCCTTTGGTAGTTAAGAAACACTTATATCATTGAGCTAAGAGAAAGGATTACCTTTATATTTCCCTTAGGACAGTATGCACATCAGCACATTGGCTCAGGAAGAAAAGGTGATAGTTAACAAACTTTGTTTTGGGGAGTTCTGTTTCAGGTACACCCAGAGGCCACATCGGCAATTCTTAAGACAGAGTTACTGGAATGAGACACAGTTTCAGGCTGTATGTGCACACAGTGCATTTTAAACTGAAGTGAACAAAATGGGTGACAGATGTAAGATTTGTGTGCCATCTTTCCCTTACTGCTGCTAGGAGTGGCCAAGCAGACTCCTGTTTGCCTGGCACATCATGAGAATGATGCATGTCTTTGTAGTGTTTGTACTGCTGTAACAAAGCTGACATTACTTCCCATCTTTTAGATATGCACAGGTACAGGAGAGGCTGAGTCTGTGCTTCTTGTACTCCATGTCCAGAAAACTGGACGGTTTTGGTTTTTCTGCCCTGCTGACTAAAACTATAACTGCACAGTACTACTCACCTGCCCAGCAGCAAAAACTCCCCAGCCAGTCCCAGGCGCCTCATGGCCATCAAGAGGCCTCTCACAGTCATGCCTTCACAGAAGCACGCAACCACCCTTGCCTTGGGCAGGTGGCTCCGCAGCTTTCGCAGCAGCTTGTCGAAGCTCTGCTCGCCAGCGTTGCTGTAGATCTTGTAGGAGTGTGCAATGCAGATCCCTTCCTTGGCCGCCATATCCTTGAAAGCTTCCATTCCACTTTCGCCGTAGTTTCCTGAATACAAACAGAAACAAAAATGCGTACATTAAAATCTGCAGCAGCTTCTCTTCAGAAATGTCAGATATTTTAAATGTGTTGAACCTCTGCAGAGAGATCACTGTACCAATCTTAACAATATCACTTTAACCCTTTAATTAATCAATTTTTCAAGACAAGGTCAAAATATTTTCCTAGAAAATTCACTACTCTTCAAGAGACTGCATCTCTGCTTAAACCAAAGGTGGTTGTGTACCTCACTATGTGTGAGGATCTGGTCCACAATGTGTACAACAATGTACACACAAATGGTAATCTCTTCTGATTCTCTTAAATGGATTAAATGTGGCCAAATGCACTGTGAAACACTTCAATGAATTGAAAAATATATATTGAGAATTAGTTTTTAGGTGTACTACTTTAAATACATGCAAATAAAGCTCGTAACATCACCTAATTCATAATGCAATCTGAAAAGCAATAGTTTTTATTTCAGTTAGAGTGAAAAGTAAAATTTATTTTGCTCAAGGAAAAACTTTTTACTGGAGAATGAATAATAAAATTGAAGATTAGCATTACAGGGATCACTGGAGCACAGATTAACTCAATGTGCTTTAATATTTTTTTTCTGGGTTTTTTTCTGTTTGTTTGTTCTGGATTAAATTTCTACCACTGGGAAAAACTTCATCTTTTCCTTCCATATCTTCTTCCTCTATGGGGATAAACTGGTAATAGATATTAACAGACAGATACTTTTTTTCCTTTTTTCTGTCTCACCACAGAAACTTTCTTCACTGCCAGGCTTACGTAAAAGTCCCAGTGCTTAAACAGTGGATGCACTGATACCACTGACAGTCATCCTGACCAGGATTGTGTGTCTGGTTCCCTGTGCTCCTCCATCTGGCTGTTGAAATCTGTTTCGTGTCTCATTTAAATAAGAAGGCCTGTGAGGCAGGAAATCTTCCTCAAAAGTAATGTCTTAAACTCTCAGTAATATTCCACAGAAATACAATCAGTTAATTACTTAATAAAACTGTGAGTGTAAAGTGATGATGTTGGAAGAAACCGCTGATCCTTCACAAATTTGTTAGCTTTCAAACGGAAGAATCTGTAAGAAAAATTCTCTCTCTTACCTGCAGAATTACAAGTACATAGGAGCACTGACAGTGACAATGTATGTGGAGCACTGAGGATCAGACATGGATTTGGACTGTCATCTGTTTGGTTTTTTTTTTTTTTACTTTGGACATCAGAGCCATCAAGCCTTCATCTTGCCCATCTGGGGAGCCATCCCTATCACTCTGGTGCTACAGCTCAGCAGCTTTGTTACACTCAGCACTGAATGTGAATGCAAAAGTGCTCAGTTTTAGGATCTTGCCATCCAAATAGTCAAAAGAGACAATGAACAAGAAGACAGGAAGTAACATTATCTTCATTTTGCATCAGGAAGGAATCACTGAGACCCTGAGACCACTAAATTTCCAAATTGCACCCAACCAGAATGGCAACCTGAATGCAGGTCTCTCTACCTAAAGGGACTTTCATTTCCTTCCTTGTTGTGATGAGGCCTAATGGAAACCACATCACCATGCAAATTGTGCCTGGACAAAATGTCATTTAAACTCAGTTGTTGCAGTACTTCCTGAGAGTAGTAAATCAGGAGTCCAGTGCTTACTCCTGTGCCATGCCCTTAGGGCAAACTGTGTTTCCTGTGGTACATGAGCATCAAGTGATTCCCATGGGATGCTGAAACAGTTCAGCTAGAGGTCAAAACCATAGTGTCTCATGAAACATGTATTATAGCTGCCAAAGTCAGTCTGAAGGAAAAATGGGGGTCAGTCATATTTAACTCCCAGCAGACCCAGAGGCCTTCAAAAATAAAATTACGCTGTATAACAGGAAATAAACTACTTTGGCTAAAAGTATTCTCATTTAGGTCATTCTGCATCAACATTAAATGTTCTATTTCACTTTTTCTAACAGAAAATAAAAAGAACAAGGAAACATTGTCAATCTTTGCTAGAAGATGAAAGTTTGAGGAAAAACTGTATATCCCAATATGCTGGTTTTGGCTGTGGTAGAGTTAATTTTCTTCACAGTGGTTATTTCGATTTGTGCTGAACACAGGGTTGATAACATGGAAATGTTTTTGTTGTTGCTGAGCAGGGCTTACACAGAGACAAGGCCTTTTCTCCTGTTCATGCTCTTGTGCTGGCGAGGATGTTGGGGGTGCATGGGCTGCTGAGAGGGGACACAGCTGGGACAGGTGACCCCAGCTGATTAAAAGGATATTCCAGACCATATGACAGCATGCTCAGTACATAAAGTTCAGGGAAGAAGGAGAAAGGGAGGGATGTTTGGAGTGATGCTGTTAGTTTTCCCAAATCAGCATTATGCTTGATGGGGCCCTGAAGCTGTCTCCAGGATAAAGCTGAACACCTCATGGGAAGCAGTGATTTAATTCCTTGTTTGTTTTGCTTGTGGGCACAGCTTTTGCTCCACTAATTAAACTGTCTTTATCTTAAACCATGGGTTATTTAGCTTTTACCTTTCTGATTCTCTCCCCAGTCATGTTGGTAGGGGAGTGAGCGAGTGGTTTCCTGGTGCTTCGTTGCTGGCTGGGCTAAATTATGACACCCAAAGACATTGAAATTTTGAAGATCTCATCCTCTGTCAAAAAACTCTCAGTGGAAAATTCCCAGCCAGGTCTAGTTGACTTACAGATCTGCATATCTTCTATGTTCCAGATACTGCAGTATTTGTTTGAAAGTGTTATTAGCATTCAAACTGTTATCCTGAGGCTTGGTATAAAGTTGAGAATAGGTTTAATTACAGTAATGAAAAATAGCAGGTCTTTTAGAGAGCACAAAGTGCATTAACTCTTTTCCAATCAAATAAAATCAGCTTGAGCACAAACACCATGGTTTCATCAAGCATCAAGACGGGTTTTTATGAAACCATACAAAAACTTATGTGTCATCCAAAATGGTAGGAAACATGTTGAACTACCAGGAGTACTTAGTAAAATGTTATGTTCTTAACATTTGGAAGAAAATACACCCTGGCGATCCAAATCTGAGAGTCACTGAGGTCTCCAACTGGGAAAACTACAACCCTATGACATGAGCTGAAGGGAGATTTGATGAAAACAGAAAGCAGTTTTGCTTCAAGACACTCATACAAATACACCAGTGGTGCTCTTGCCTTGCTGATTAAACTCCACGCAATTAATTATTCATAGTGATTTCTCCTGTTGTGCAAGTGGTTTGATGAGGTATGTATATCTCATATGAGCTATGCTGTGGGGATAATGAACACTCCTTGATGGAAAAAGAAAATCTTTTCTGTTAAGTTGTTTTTTCACCATATAGTAGCAAAAATTTCTTCTGGGCTCTCTTTCTGAATAAAACATGCATGCCCATAAACGTATGCATGTAGCATTGAAGGAATGAGAGTGGGAAAGCAGGTAAGGTACATTCTGTCATTTCCTTGGGGATGAGATGTGAGGTTCACAGTGGAAGAGGATCTCCATGCTTTCTGTATGGAACTGACCTCCTTAAGGACGTGATTCTTCGGTATACCTTTAGTAGTACTACCAAAACTGCCACAGCAAGAGCAAGTTTCCACCAACGGGGCAATTCTCACTGTTCAGCCCAGTCTATGCCACAGGAGAAAGGATATAAGGCCTTCAAGATTTGCACAAATTGATGGACAATGGTTAAGACAAACTGTCTTATGCAGTTTGTAGTTTCACTTCCAAGTGAAAATTAATTCAGAACTCCTAAGATGGAAACTAACATTCGTTGGTGAGTCCCATGTGATGAAAGTTGCCTACGTACTTGGGAAATTATCCATGTAGCTATTTTGTTTCCACTTCTAAATTTAAAGAAAATTTTGAAGGAAATGTTCAACAGAAGGGAGAGATTGATTTACTCTTGCTTGCCTAATTCCAGTTCATCAGAAAAGACACCACAAAAAACACAAGCTGGAGCTCAAGTACAGTCAATTTAAATTCAGCTCCTCTTGTCCCACCATACTCCATCTCTATTTCAGTATTTGAAAACTGGCATCTTTATACTGCAACTGGTTCTGCTGGAGGAGGTATCACAGGTTTTTAGTTGGTATTCCTATCCTCTTGAAACTTTGTCTTCTGTGCTGCAATCAGAGCTATTAGCAGTAGATAGCTTTTGTAAACGTGTCCTCTTGGCAACAAATGGCAGCTGGATTCTTGTAAAATACTGGCCTGGATCCTGCATGTTGCCTACCTGAACGTCTGGCCCTAAGCCCAGTCAAAAGCTACTCCCATATGTCTCTTCATGTTTTTTTAAAAAACCAATTACATCATCGTGTAGAAGAGTTATCCCTAATGCAGAGTTGGAATTTTGTTCAAAACTCAAGCATATGTGTCCACACCTACAGTCTAACTATAACAATCTGTTGGTTCCACTTCCCATGAATCAGTACTAGAAACTATTAAGAAGCTTAAAAAGAACAGATTGTGCTTTTTTTCCAGATGCAGCTTAATATAGTACAGCACATAATAATATTTCAATCTGATAGAAAAGGGTCAGGCAAACTGCAGGTGGCTCTTACTTCCCCTCCTGCCCAGTGATTGAGCCAATTAAACAACCCAACTGTAAACCATTAAGATCTTATGTGCATTATACAGCAAAACAATGTTTCAATTCTTAAAATAATTAGCAAAATGTACTGACATCTGCCATGTCACCTCAAAGGTTATCAATAGGAGGTGAAAAGTCTCTACTGCCAAATGGGAGAACAAACTACGTTTTCTCCTGCCCAGGAATTTTTGGGATGTCGTTTTGCATAAAAAGAGCTTTTATTTTAATCAATAGCTGTACATGCAAATTGTTATCAGATAGTTCTTTTGTCTAAGAGATATCAGTGACCATAGGTGAGCATCAACCTTTAGGAGAGATAAAAGATGTAGAATTATTTCTGGCAGGTCACAGTGAAAATTCACAAAGTAAAAGAAGAGGAGCCTTGAGTGAAACCGAAGAAATGCATTATATCATTCATTAGGCTGGTAATAATCCTACCTGTCACAAAGCATATTTATTTAAGCAGAAACGCTCTCATTATTTTTCTAGACAAGGAAGAACAAACCAGAATAATATTCTTTGTTGTATCTGAGCCACGGAAAAGAAGTCAATTCAGGTTAAAATTTGCAGTATATGTTTTGCAAGAAATAAAGGGAATGCAGGGCTTCATTTTCCACTAGTTTCTATTTGCACCAAAAGGATGAACTTTGTCAGAAGTATAAAAAAAGAAGGCATAGCTTTGGTATAATTTTGAAAATGCCTGTGGGAGTAATACAGTATATTTATGAAAGGCAACATGTTGGTTGATTAGCAGGATGATCTTCCCAAAAGTTGAGGATATGGGGGTGTTTCCCAAATGGAAATATTAAAGGTGTTTTTGACTGTGCCAATTCAAATTAATCATGGAAAAACACCAATAGTACCTGCCACTATGTGCTAGATATTCACCACATTTTACTCTTGTGACTATGGGTCTTTAAAAGTACCTCACTACCAAGAATAAGGGCATAAACCAAGTCTTTTGAGCAGCTGCAGCAACCACATGCCACTGATATAACATGATCAAAATCACAGACTTCTGTGTAGTTAAGTCTGCAAATAGAACATGACAATAGAGTGTTATTTTATACTAAAGGGTACAAACCATATGAAATCAAAACACATATGCCTGAAATTCTGGAGTTGCTTATGTGTGTTTAAAAAAAAAAAAAAAAAAAGAAAGAAAGCCCAACTTCTTTTCATCTGATCCAAATATGTTATTTAAATGACTTTAAATGGGATTTTATTTTCTATATTAAATATATATGAATAAAACAATAAAAAGTAAAATAAAATGTTCATTTTGAAAGCAATCCCTTAAAAACAAATGAGAATAGTTCCTCCAAATATATTCCACTTAAATATTTCCAGCTTTTTTCTTAATAAGCGCTTGGAGACTGAACTGTTCCACTTCAATCATCTTGAGTGTTAGATAGCAGCTTCAAGACCTTTGGGTTCTTTCCTCATAAAATATTGAAAATGAAAATTTGAATTTCATGGAAAAAAGTATAAATATGTACACACTTTTGTATGGACAGAAGGTTTCTCCAAAGAAATGACTTCTCTAGTGAAGCAGACAGGGAATGTTTGCTGGGCTTGGAGAAACCTTCTCTCTGCCCTGCTCAGCAAAGAAGTGGCATAGGGCAAAAATTCCATAAGGGATTAAATTAGGAATGCTTACTCCATCCTTAAAATTGCTGTACTTGCCTTCTGTAAGCATAGACGGTCTCAAAGTGATTCAAAGAACAAAATCTAAAGTCTGAGGCCCCATAGGGGACATGATGGCTGCAGTTGGGACTCTGTCCTTAGCTGTCCATATGATAGTGTAGAATCATTTGCATTTTTTCTTGGATGTTAATCTTATCTTTTCAAACTAAAAGCTCTTCAAACAGCATTTCTCTATTACCAAGCACTCATAAAACTCAGACCCCAAAGGGTTGCCTATGCCTCTGTATGTTGCCTATTACAATTCAGGATGTGTCAATATAAAGAAAAACATGAGTTACCATGATGTCATGCTAGCTATGAGCCTAATTTCCTCTCTGTGAAGAGGTTTTAGGTTTTTAGTTTTCTACTTTTGAGGACATTAAATGTTTTCATAATGACAAAAATGTTAGCTGACCAAAGGCCTTCCACCCCTCCTACCCCCCACCCTCTAATCTTCTTAAAATTCAATCCACTGAAATAATGTCTGGAAATTATACTATTTGATTTAGATATCAACCATTTTATCGTTTAATATAAAACCATATTACTTTCTGCAAAGTAAAATAAAATCAAACGTATTTTGAATCTGAAAAATGAAAATAGGAAACTATTTTTATTTCTAGAGTAATAAGCAAAAATATTTGAACATTTAAAAACAAGTTTAATTTATGTAATTAGGAAAATAATTCACTCTTTTCTGTGAGATTTAGTTTAAACTACTAGGTATTTTCTGACTCAAAGTTCTCATCCAAAGGCATTTAGACCAGGTCTATTCATAAGGTACTTGTTTAACTAACCAACTTTTAAATTATTTTAGAAAAGTAGCATATAATATACTCCAAATATAACTGCACTTTAATTAATTTAAACAAATCTGTTCATTATCTCCTCATCTAAGAGAGCTCATAAGTATCAGTTTGATATCAAAGTCTCTTCTCTCTCATCTTCTCTGAGCTATTTTGAAATAATAAATTAATTTCTCAAGATAATGATGACCTAGTTTCACAGCTTAATGCACCTCACTTTTATTTATTTTAAAATTATCACCTCATAACTTTAAAAGAGAAACTCATTTAAACATTGCTGTTATGTGAGCAAAGGGAACAGTGTGGAGACAGCCTTTTCTGTATGCTTCCTTTGATCCCTCCCGCTGACTGGAATGTCTGCAGCTTTGTGGCTCTTGTCCACTGAGCAACGTTTGAAGTCCTACATGATGGTAATGTCTACTAGAGGATTTAAAGTCTGACAGCTCTTGCAGAAACACGCTGCCATTGCTGACTGCTCTCCTTGTTTTCAGACTGGAGAGATTAAGATCTTTCTGTACTTTCTGTTTCGGAAATAACTCTTTCTATCTACCTGACTCTAAGACATTTGCCTTAATAAAGGAACAGTTCCTAGTGGACTTTGGGGATGCTCAACTTTTCTTTCATTTTCCTTCAGGGTTACATTTTTCTTTTTTTTTGTTTAGTTTTCAGACGAAATGAGAACACCTGAGACTGACAGTATTGGACTCCATGCTGTTTCTTCTAGGAGACAAAAGTTAAGACAGACCGGAGAGGGCTTTGCACTGGGAACTCTTCTGTCTATGATTCTGAATCCTTCATTGTGGATGTAGTGAATTCCCAAGGAGTTCATCTGCCTGTGGTTTATTCACTAGTCCCAGTTCTAATTTAGGCTATCAATTATTGTATTTCTCGAAAGAGTTGGTCCATTCTACAAGTGAACAGCAGTACACTTCTGTAAATTCACAAACTGGAGCATAACTTCATGTAATATTAATTCTTAACTCTGCTATGGTTTGCATCCGGTCTTTCCTGAAAGACACATGATGTCCTATTTTACTGATGCAGTAAGTGAGCAAAACCAGAATTCATCCAGCAAAAGGAAGAATAATTCAGAGATTATTAGATTCCAAAGGTCTTCAATTAATCTTGAGTTTTCTGCTAAGTGCCTTTCTCTCTGCCCTCTGTCCTCAAATATGAAATGAAGGTTAAAGTGTTTCCCTGAAGGTGATAGTGCAAGAACAAACATATTATGGAAAACTCAGATAACTGCAGTAAAAGACCACCATCTACATTGGTGGGACTGAATGAAATATGACAGTTTTATCTCGCAAAACTCACTTTGACTTTGTTGTAATAATGATCACATCATGTTTATTGTAGTAACAATCACTGTTTTTCTAATATTCATTTAAAAAACAATGCCTAAAATTTCCCAACAGTAGCTGAAGAAGATGTCAGGGCTACTCCAAAGAGCTATTTTCATTTCAAATGATTATGCACTTTCATATTCAGAACCCTTATTTGGGACAAGAGTGACTTTTGTGACTTTTCTCAGTATGAACTTGGAGAACAGAGAGGTCTATCAGGAATCTGTGAATATTTATTATGGTAACTGGAAAGCAGGTCTATTGACTGTATTTCCTGGGAGTACTTGTCAAAAGTGTTTGAAGGGGACAATATGAAGTTTCTTGGGGTATATTTATAATTCTTCGAGTATACTGTGAAGGACAAGAAGACCAATGCTGTGGGACCAGCTACTTGCAGATGTTCTCATTTCAGGAACATTTTGGATAATTTTTGCCTCTTGGTAGATAACAAAGATTGAATTTCCACAAGAATATTTGAAAAATGTGTTTGAGTTTGTTGGAGTAGAGGTGGTTTTTGAAATGTACCTTCACATGATATCACTAGGACACTATGATCCCCAGCTTTGAGATGCAGAAACTGAAGAAGGAGAAAATAGCAACAGAGCAGGGTTGAAGGCAAGAATATTATCTTCTTCACTGTGTGGGTGACTGTGCACTGGAACAGATTGCCCAGAGAGGGTGTGGAGTCTTCCTCACTGCAGATATTCAAGAACCATCTGGACACAATCCTGTACAGTGTGCTCTGGGATGACACTGCTTGAGCAGGGAAGTTGGACCAGATGACCCCACTATGGTCCCTTTCAACCTTAACATTCTGCGATTTTCCAAATTTCAGACTAAGCTGAGAAAAAGCATAATTAGTTAGTAAAAACTGCATGATCATTTTTATTTCAAAAGCTCTGAGCCGTAGTTGAGATTTCATGGCTACCTTGGACAATCTGTCTGAATCCAAATTAGTCTTTTCATTTTTCTTCCCTGGTTCTTTACCTGTTTTTCTAAGACAGTTTTTAAGACAATCACCTCATGTGATTGTGTTGTAATTTTTTAAAGATTAAACAAGTCCAGTATTCTGGTTTGCTTGTGAGTGATTGTCAATTAGTTTATGTTGTCCAGACAGGATTGTGTGCAGGTTTTTTCAAGATACGGTAGTTTCCTATCTTGTACTTTGCCTGGGCAGAGTAGAATTGAAAGACTATTTCATGCCTCAAAAACTCGTGACCTCTTTGTGTATTTTCAGTAGGATATTTACCTTATTTAAAAGTGGAATGACACTGTTGACTCAAGTGTAACTTGTGATCCATTTTAATTATCTAGGTCTTGTTTTCTGCAGAACTGCTCTCAGTCAGTCATTCTTCATCCAGTGTTTAAGCATTAGAATATTCTGTTCTGGGAGCAGTGTCATCCAACATGGTACTCCTTACAGATTTAATAACCACACTCTGTTTGTCATAATTCAAATCACTGGAAATATAATTAAAAATGGAATCAAGGCAGATCTGTGAGAAGGCCATTGAGCTTATGTCTCTGGATAGCAAATGAGAAATACAGTTTGAACGATGATTTAAGTTGTGGTTTGTACCTAACATGGGGAAGTTAGATTCATATCCTCTTAATATACTTCATAACCTCCTTAATAAAATATAAAGTCACTCATTTCAAACAAATGTTCTGAACTAGATTCTAGATTGGATTCATATGATTTATTTTTAAGACTACATTGTCCCTTTTTTATGATACTGGATGGAAAGTACTCATTTCATACAAAAATTTGTTTACTTTTTGCAGAAGTGAAATATGGTTGGCTGAGCTCTTTCCTCAGTTTTTCTTTCAAGAGGAAGTAGTTTTACCTCATTTCAGTTTTTTGGAAGGTTATGCACCTCAGATAGGTTTTGCCTAAGAGGGCATTAAAAATATATGCAGGTTATTTCAGAGTGCTGAGGTCCCCTACAAGGGCACAAGAGTAAAAAGCCTTTTGGCCAAAGTGATCAGAGAACCTCAAGCTCTTTTTGACTGCACATGCTCAAATTTGAATAAGATGGCCTCATGTGATGTGTTAAACACTGTCATCCATCATATTAGCTTTTTCCTTGATGATCTGAAAAGGTAGTACACAATGTTAATGAAATTTGCAAACAGCTTTTAATTGGACAGTGCGGATGATGCCAGACAGGACACAAAAACATTGTAAAGTTTTCTAAAAGTATTGTTGACTTGACTAGAAACTGGGCAAAAGGAAAATGTTCTTTGTCATAGTTAAATCAAAAATTCTGAGAAAATTAGCCAAAAGATTCAAAATTATTCTGTAAAACAAAACATTCCTTCCTGCAATGCTAGAGCAAAATATTTTAATGATTTGAATTGCTTGTAGTCTTTTTCTTTAGGGAATTTCCATTTGCTGGTAATAAAAAACAATTAGTTTTCCTTTAGAGCTGCAATTCTAAAAAGTCAGGATATTAGAAACTGCAATCTCTACAATCTCTGAGGCTAATTTCTATCTCATTACAGAATAGAGATATACTTTTAAAAGAGGTAGAAAGATACTATTACATTCCTTTCAGACGTATTCCCACAAGGCACAGGTCTGAAAGGCTGTGGCAGGAGACCTTCCCTGTGTGATTTTATGAATTAATTGTAGATCTAAACCTGTCTGGACTTAATTAAAAGTATAACTAAGTAGCACACAGAAAGAAGAAGCAGGAAATAGACTAGATGTCAAATGGGCTTTTTTTTTCTGTCCGTATTTAAAGCTTCCTCAGAACTTCATTTTTATTTTTACCTTTTCAAAAACACCAACTTACAAGGCTCTAGCAAACTTCATGGATTTGTTTAAAGACCTGATACTGCATTTAATGGCAGTGTTCATCAACAGTGAAGCACTTCATTATAAAATTCTTTTATGAAAAAATGGCAGGGTAAATATCAGGACAAGGGAGAAAAGAATTAAAATAAAATTGTGAAAGAACGAAACAAAATCAACCTTAGACTCTGAATTTACTTATTTTTTTAAGTACTATGTACAAAAAGATGACAATATTCTTCATAATTTAAGCCTCAGGTTAAATTTCAGCTGAGATCCCTGTCAAGTGCAAAGCTCGAGGCTGACTGGGGAAGTAAAAGTGCTTTCCATCATGTATACACTTGGCATATTGTATTGACTTCAGATATTAATGAAGATCATAAAAATCAACCCACACCACAGAAGCAGTTGGTCTTCAGAAATATCTGACCATGGTGTACTATAATCAGCAGTGTCCATATGAGGTAGTAACTAAAGAAAATTTCTCCCTCAAAGGTGACACAGACACATAACAGTATGTACCAGTCAGAAAGGAAGAAGACAGACAGGGGATGAGGGGAATATTTATTATATATTACTTTGTTGATAAAGCAAAGTATTGAGTAGATAGATAGATAAACTGGTTTCTATGTATACCTTTAATTATGATGTTTATAAACTCATCTCATACTAAATATTGTTTGCAGGTCCCTGATAAGATCCTGGTCTCACCACATTAAGCATCACACAAAGTCAGGGTAAGAGAGCACCTTGTCTAAAATACATAGTTCTATTTATACAAGAAAAGCAAAGAATGAGAATGGAAATAAAGATGTTAATATTAAAATAAAAAATGTTAATATTAAATGTTAATATTAAAAAAAAAAAACACAACAACTTCCAAAATGTCAGGCATCTGATTATTTATAAAGGAAGGCTAGATAAATTTCCCACTATAACATTTGCTAATTGTGATCTTAACCCTGTCAGTCGGGATCCTGAGTCATCCTCCTGTGCACTGCCTTTGTTCCATTTATAGCAAATGGAGTGGAACCAGCAACTGCAGGAGATGATACACCTACCTATCTTACACATCTTTCCTTTTTTTATCTTTTTTTTGACAGATGAGGTGACAAGTGTTACAGAGTCCATAAGTTAGTTTGCTTAGTTACCTTGTTTTCAGATATCCAAAGAAACCCACCCAAAACACGCTAAATCGTAGAATCCTAAATCATGGAGTGGTTTCAGTTGGAAGGGACCTTCAAATATCATCTAGTCCAACCTCCTTGACATGGACAGGGACACCTACCACTCAATATACTGCTCAAAGCTCCTTCCAATCTGGCATTGACTTAGCCAGTCTCATTCACGAATCTAGTTCCAAGACAAATCTCCTCCCTCTCCTCACAGGGAAAATCTTCCTGATTCTCAGGGTATTTTTTGACCAAGTGTTCAATGTAATTTTGGACCTGAAAAAGAATGTTTCTCACTTTTAAAAATAAATTGCCAGCCCTAGTAAGAGTGTCATCATGGAAGTGATTTAGTCCTTCACTTAAGGGTGGGAAACTGAGCCAGAGAAGGAATCAAATACCAGATTTAGGAAATTTTGTACTATTAGGTTCCAGTGAAAGAACTGGGTTATTTAGAAAATCTTTGCATATATTAGGAAACCTCTCTTCCCACGTTTCTGTGAGCCTTTTTGGTTCCACTGGCTGATTTTACATCAGGGGAAATGAAATAAAAATTAAAAAAATCTCCCAAAGAATATTTTGTAAACTGTAGGTGATAGAGAACTTTCTTTATCGTCTTATAGATGGCTCAGCACCAGCTGTGAAAATTTAACCTGTTTGTATAGAGCGGCAGGTATGCTTTCCATTATTGGCATTACAGTCAAAACTGTTGACAACTGACTGGCTGGACCTTTGAAATATTATGCATTTCTCCATTATTTGAAATTGATTAATCTGCAAAACTAGCTACTTTTAATTTTAAGCAGTTAGGGGAACAAATTGCCTCTTATTTCCCAGTATAGTTTAGATGCCTGTTGTCTTCCTAGTCCTTTACTTCCATGTGTTGAGATCCTCAGTTAACCATTCCTCCATTCCAGTGACTCCATCATGACAAGCCAAGTTCCAGGTTACATTAGACAATGCAAACAAATGTTTAGCACAAAGACAGACAGAATCTCCATACCTGAGATGCAGAACAGAATTTCACCTTGAATCCTTCCCAAGAGTTTGTTACATCTAAAGCTCATTTCCCTTATTTGAGGACATGATGAACTCATCACCTTCCTCTGCATTTTGCCCTCACTGTTATACACCCTCAGTCTTAAACAGATATGTCTCCAATAGCATTGACTTCAAAAGATTAATAATTTTCTTGTCAAATTCAGTGAAATACTAGTTAAAAAGCAGATCAGTTCTTGCAGCAAACATCTCTGATTTTCAGACCTCTTTGCATTTCTATCACTTCATCAGCTGTAATGGTGTGTTTGCTTAAAAAAGGACACAGCGGCATGAAATGTCAATGTTATGAAATGTACCAGCTTTTAAGAGAGAGCAGAGGAGCTACTGAACACACCACAGCTGAGGGCTAAAATGGCACAAGGAGTAATGGACCACAATGAGCAGATATGTTACTCTCAGTGTAAAACAGTTTTGACTCTAAGTAATGATGTTCCTGCTTGGACCAGATTCTGAAATTAGTGCAGAAAGCAGCAAGCTCTCTGATCTGCTGCCAGATCATCAGGCACTGGCTTGAACAGATGTTTCTTATGGAATTTATTGTATGAAAGAAGGAACACCAGTTAATCTGATTTACAAGGTTATGCATAATATTTCTGCACCACAGATTTCCAATTTGTTATTAGCAAACAGCTTTAATTCTCTGATAAACACATTTGAGGAGATTTGCACTGGGCTTTGTTGGTATGTACATGAAAAACTGCTTTGCAAAGATCCCTATCCCCACAGCACGTGTATGATTTGTAATTCGGGAAAGTATATGAATAATGGAGGTAATTTTAACCAACATCTGCAATAAGCTGCAAAAGTTAGTAAAAAACAACATTGACAAGGCTGGAAGGTGGAAATCTGCAATGATGCCTGCTGATCTTCAAATGATCACGTTCCTCCCTATATGTGTTTGTGTGTTAGTGGACTCCTGAATGTTTATCAGCTTTTCATTCCTCTGTGTTGCAAAATTAAAGACAGATTTTTGCTTTTGGGTATTGTTCCTGCATAAAAGTTAACGATGTTATGTTGATTTTCTCTCAGTATAGCAGTTTAACGCAGAAAATTCTGATTGAAGTTCTGCAAATTTCTCTGTCTTTTCAGGATATTTTTGTGGTGTATGAAAGAAAAAAATTAAATTCTACTTTTTTTGTATTATTTTTTTACTTTTTTTTTCTTATTTACCTCTAAAATACTATGTGCTTTACATGATTTATTTAGGTAAATATAAGGTTAATATTAATAAATATTAGGTTAATATCTGCCAATATTTTTGTTATCTCCATTTAACTGTAATATATAATTATGTGACAATACCCTGCTCAACAACAAAGTCTGTTTACTTTCAATACCTCTCTCCTTGCAGAAAGATTTGATACTGAAACATTCCCATGAAATTTCCAAGTTGATTTTCAGCATCTGAAGGCTTCAAACAGAGAAGGACCTGCTGTGAACATCGCAATCTTATCTTTCATAACAAAAACATTTTTTTATGTTTTCATGAAATTCGTTATTTGCTTTTGGTTAAAGCAAATTCTTCAGAAGTCTCCTCAAGAAGATCAAAATTGCAGGCAGTATTTTTTTTTCTCTAAAGTTTAATAAAATGAATTTACTACTAAAATCTACAGCTAAAGTCATGCCTTTAACCTGATGTTCAGGCAATGACCAGGAGGATATTGGCAATGGTGTCTTATCCTTGCAAAGCTAGAATATGCTGTCTCTTGGACATAGCATCGTGTGTTCTCATCTTCCTCTAAAGCACAGAACCTGGACCTGTGATATAAGGGAGATAGCAAAGTGCCTCCAGCACTCTGAGATATGGCAGAAAATAGTCATATTGAACTCAGTAACTAAGTACCAAGGGAATATCAAGAGAACAAATGAGGATTTTAGTGCCTTGAGGAAGACTTTTGTGTCTGTGGAAAGTGTGGCCAGTATCATCTACTGCAACTAGATCTTGACTAATGTCCTGGGAATCCAATGACATCATTGTCTCTTTGCTGCCATTCACAACTGCTTTGCCATCATCTGCTTCCCTCTAATGAACAGAATCAAAGGAGCATGATTTGTTGTACTTTTTGCTGTACTTTTTGCTGTAAACATAAATGAAAGATATTTTCAGTCTGAAAATGTTTAAATGTGATAGAACAGAAAGATACAATGGTTTAAAACATGAAAAGGAGTGGGAAATGAGAGAAACAAGATACATTTTGCATGGAAGTCAGAATTTCTACCGGACAAATTCTCCCTGAAAACAGATAAGGCCACAGTATGCCAGTAGTTCACCTTTTTTTTTTCTTAACCTTAGCATTGGTTAGCAATTTTCCATCCAAATAATGCAGCTTCCAGAGTGTAGTCCACACAGAGGAATAGAGGTGAGACACTGCAAATTATCAATTCTGTGGGCCATAAAAAAGTTGATTTTAATTTTGAGAAGGCTAAAACCCATCAGTCCCACAAGGACATGAATGTTTATTTAGGTTGAAAAGCTAATGGTGTTTTGGTCCAACTTCATTTATTTAATGTTCCTCAAGAACCTTTGGCCCTTACTGACGCTCTTGTAAGTATCCACAGGACTCTAAAAGAAAATGTGACAAAGATGAGTAAAATTATCAGAATAAAATTAGGATATTCTTGAAATGAAACAGGACTGACTCAAACTAGAGACAAAATAGATAGAGACAAAAAAAAATACACCAAGGAACATGGAATCAGAATTTAACCATGAATAAAACAATATTAAATCTATTTCCCCAAATTGATAATAATTAGTAGTAATAATTTTCCCTTTTATTGAATGAGTCATCAACGGATCTCTAAGTGCTAGTTAAAAATGAATGTTCATATTTCCTCATTCTCTCTGCTTTGGTACCTGAGACACAATATGATCAAGTAAATGCTCCAAACTCTTTCTTTATGCAACTGACAACCTGCAAAAAACTGTCATGGTCCATTGCTTCCCAGATTATAAATCTAATCAGCTGTCTGTCAGTGCTTTACTGAAAAGCAGCAAAATCTTTGAGAAAGATCATCCTCACAGGATACATACATATTGCATTGAGGCCAATGCAGCATTGTATTTTGCATTTTTAGCTGCTATGAAGTGCTGTGTGAGGTTCTGATTTGAGCAGGACACCTTTTCCTATCTGACTTTTATGCCCTATGTCTTTTTATGAATTGGAGGTCCAGTCATTAATATTCATCCAAGGAGTTGGAATAAGGCAAAAAGGGAGAGCCATGTGATTATTTAAGCCACATGGCACCATGGAATGCCAAGGGCAGCATTACAGTTTCAAGAAACTGAGTATAATTATTTCAGGTGAGACATAGCTGGCCCTCAAGTACCATTCCAATATATCAGTTACAGCAAGCCTTAAATAATTAAACAATTGATCAACTGTATAATGTATATGAAGCTAAACTGTTTTGCAGTAAAACAGGAGAAAAATAAATGCTTGGGGAGCCTAAAGACTGATCAAACAAAATTGCTGAAAACACACACTCCAGAATGCACCCTCTAGCTCTGTACTTGCTTTACTACTCAACCCTTACAACTCTATCCTTGTCTGGGCAGAGTGAGTATTTGAAAATAGCCCTGTAGGCAGAACTCTTGACATAAAAATTTTTACCCTGAGATTTGGTGTCACAAAGCCAGTTCTAGTGAAATACCATCTTTCCTCATTTTAATAGTGAAGAAAGTAAGAAGTGGTTTTGGAATAGTTGAACTTCTGTTGTTTCATGTTAATGGTGAAACTCTTGCTTAAAACTTTTAAGAGATTGAGTCATAGGTGTGCAGAAATAGGGCTACTCTCCTTAGACTCTTTAATAATATCCACTCAGAGCAATTCCTGCCTTTAATCCCAAAGTAATATACCTGGAAACCAACTTAACTTGATTAAAATGGTAAAACCTTTCAAAACTGGCTAATAAACATTTTGCAGTTTTTGGCAATACCTGTTGAAAGGCTGAGAGGGTTGAGGTGGTCAAGCCTCAAGAAGGTAAAGCTCCAGGGAGACCTTATTGCAGCTTCTCAACTTCTTATGGGGACTCGCAAAAAAGGCAGACAGAAAATTTCTACTGGGGCCTATAGTGACAGGACAAATAGTTTTAAACTGAAACAAAGGGCAATGGTTTTGAACTGAAAGAAAATGCTTTGACTTGATATAAAGAAGAAATACTTTACTGTGAAGATGATGAGATACTAGCACAGGATTCCCAGAGGTGTTCTGGAAGTCCCATAATTTGTTCAAAGAATGAGATGTTGAGCAACCTGTTCTAGTGGAAAGGTACTTCGTCTATACCAGGGAGGTTAGAACTAGCTCATCTCCAAAGTTCATTTCCAATTCAAACTATTCTATGATTCTATCAATTGATCTAATCAGCTCCTGGATACATAACAGAAATAGAACCACTTAAACCCAAAGAGAAATACAGATACAACTTTTTTATTGTTTACTGCCCCAGTTGTTTACTTGTTCCATTAAAAACCATAAATTTTGTTGAAAGAAAATGATACCAGGTAGTATATCACTTATGTGACAATCTAACAGTTCATGACATAGCTGGAATTCACTCATTTGTAGTAATGCAAATAATGATTGTCCTAAAATTTTATCTGGCAAAATCTTTTGCCTTATATGCTACTTTCATCTTTTTATTCTTCACCTAATTCACCAGAGTTTCAGTATATATAGAACAGAAATTACGTGTGCTTTCTTTTAAATTCTACATTTTCAATCCCTTGGAATGTGCAGGGCTGTGACAATCCTGAGATTTAGCTATCTGAGTAGGCCATGAGATATAGCATGGATAGCATGGATATAGCATGAGAAATTCCAGATGTGACAGAAAACAACCTGACTAGCTGACAAAAGTCATAGATGTTCCATGAATATGCCAATTGTCTCAAAATATGTGGTTATTTTCACTATAAGATCTGGAAACCCACATACTTTCAGTGAAGATGCTGAATATTCAGTTTGAACTTGTACATAAGCCAGCTACAAAAATCATTGTAATCTTCCAGCATAACATTATACTTGGCAAAATTCAAGCTTATTGTGCTTCTAATATAATCTCATGATTTAATCAGAAGATGTCAGAGCACCCTTAAATGATTAAAAAAACCATAAGCACCAGAGATAACTGTAAGATTATCTCAGAGATAACTGTCAGATAAAGCAAGTAAACATGATTATGGAATATTTTCCTGGTTTTTGACAAGCAAACTGAAGCAGAAAAACCTCTCTAGATCTCATTTGCCACAATTTTTTTTTTGTTTCGTTTCACTGGGCTGCAGAGGGTTCTTGGACCCTTTATCATTGAGGATAAATCCACTATTAGATATTTCAAACTAAACTCTCAATGTATGAATTCTTTTCTTTCCACTACCTCTCTTTTCTTTGTTGTTTTCCAAACTTTATCTCTTGCATGCTGTGACCAAGGTTGTACCACTTTTTTCTTTAGAGTAGGATGCTGAGTCCAGATTTTATGTATCCTAAAGGGGAAATTACGCTTCACTTTCAAACATCAACATTGGGTTTAATATGAAAATACAAGGTAAAATTTAGGATGTCTGAACATTGCTTTGTGTAAAGATTATTCTAGAATGATAAAGGCATAAGTACCCAAATGTATAAAAAGGTAGATAACAATGATACTCCTGAATTTATCATGCTCTTTACATTCATCTCATATTGGAAATCTTTTGAAACCAGAGTACACTAGTTTCTAGTGGAACTTTGATACAATATTATAGTGTACCAAACTAGAAACTTTGGTACACCATTATATGGGGACTACTGGGAATTTAAATCACAGGACATTGTTGTTGACTTGCTCATGGATTATGCTGTCAGGCATCTTCTGTGCCATAATACAGCCAGAACATGTCCTTTCCCAAGGATGTGACAATGTCATGTCCACCTCCATTGCTCCATGGCTGTTCTTTATAAAAGCAAAAAGAACTAAGGAATTGCAAAATATGTTATATCTACAAGTTAATTCAGTCTAAAAAGAGGTGATTATTTCCTGGAAATGTTTGTACGTGAGTATAACAGATATGATTCTTGCATTTAAAATGATGAAATATTTTAAAACTCTGAAAAGTACATAAGGCTTAAAATTGTTTCAAACATCCTATATAAATTTGTTCATATTCATTTTAAACTGCTTTGTGAAAGATTGAAATCACTTTTGGAATATAAGTCTAGATTACGTGGTCCGTATAGATTTCACTGATTGTTGACCATCTTACCAGCAAAAGGTCAATAATAATAGACCACCTAGTAAACTCAGGACGGATTTTAAGCCCTCAAACTGAATGAGCTGTCTTGCATTACTGGGTCTCTCAAATCTCTGTGTTATATCAGCTCAGACTTTGCTGTTGCATATCCTTTCATTCTGTTATTTGTTAATATGTATTGGCAGGCATCACCATCTCAGATTTTTGTGAGTTTCACTTCAGAGCAGCTGCCAAGATAATACATCTCAGTCTGATGGCATTTCATTGATGTGGACACAGCATCCTCAAGGGAGTCTCCTCAAGCAAAGATGCTGCTTATTAATGCAGACATCTATATATCATAGCTAAATGTATCTCTTTCTCTCTTGCATCGTAAAGATTTAGAAAAACTGACACGTTCCAGTGGGAGTGCTTTTCTGCTTATCACATGCAGAGAGATTCTGGAAGGACAGCTTGCCTTGTAGAAGTGCAAAAGAATACATTCTGCAGCAGGATATTTAAATTTATGTTCCAAACACTAACAGATGATCAGTAATTCTAACAAATTTAAAAAGAACTGTTATGATCTAGGTAGCTTGGGGTGTTTTACATCTTTCTATTGTCTCTCCACCAAAGTACTTATTTTCACTCCTAGCTGTTTTCCCTCCAAAGGGAAAACTTCCCTTCAAAGCTTCTCCTCCCTCACTCTATCATCTCTCACTGTCCTGAGATATCAATTTCATTTTTGATCAGGCTGTGATGTCAGCCTCTTCCACCTGCTTGTTACATTTTTAAATAGGTACTTTTTTGAGCTCTGTCACACCTTGGGGGAATGCTTCATAGAAATCTTCAAGCTCACTCTGTTGCACTCACTCTGTAAAAGTTTTCATAATGCAGCCAAAGCTCAATAATTATTTCATTGCTGGAGCACTGAGAACAGTGTTGCCTGTCATGTTGTCAAGTTCTAGTTTCCTTGAGTGTGCACATTATATCAATGGAATATAAACATAATCTATTCAGGGAAGAAAACCTCACTTCCCCTCACCTGGAAAGTTCCCTGCCTTTGAAAGTATTCCACTCTGCTTGCTCTTCATGGTATCTTTTGACTCTCACCTACCTGACACCAAAAAATAGGGTAGAAGTCCTATGAAACTGCTGACTAGCTGAGTGTCAAGGACGTGTTTAGTGAAATTTAAATAGATCCTGGAATTATCAGTAGGGTGCTAAGCAAACAAAACAGATACATTTTTTGAAGGTATATAATATGGGCTATGTTGACTTGTACTTTTGGTGGAACAGGGAACTCCAGCATTGCCTCTGGAGACATCCACTTTCTCTGCTCAGTCAATAGCAAAAAATAGGATCAGTGAAACATGTGGAATAGATACATTACTTCCTTCATAGGTTCCTGCCTCTTTCCTTGTGTGTATAGAAGCACAAGGAAAAGCACTCCTTGTGTGTAGTGGGTTGTTCTTTCTTTCAATTAGGAGCATATCAAGACAAGAAAAAAAAGTTAGGGATATTGTGCCATTGCATAAGTGATACAGACCAGACTTTATTTAAATCACATTTTACTGTCTTTAGAGCAAAAAATTCTTTTGGCAGCCTGGTGTGCTGAAGGGTGTCATGTAAATGAGACATGAATACTGTAAGTAAACAAAACATCATCTTTACCTTTCTAAAAAATATATTAGTATAGAATATATTCCATACCAACAAATACATTCTTTAGCCAGAGTGTGAGTTTTGTGTGAATAATTCAATTAAACTTTTATTATTTTACTGGAAAAAGGACCAGACCATGTAAATACAAAGTGGCTGAACATTTATAGTAACCACCAAATTTAGTTGAAAAAGTAGCCTAGTTTTATGTTTCTTGTGATCATAAACTGAATTTAGAAAACAAGAGTTTGAAATTTTCCTAAGAGTTATTTAAAGTGATATCAACTTTCAAGATGCTTAACCATTTTTCTGCTTATGATATCAACACAAATCCTGCCAGCTTATGTCCTCATTGAAACATACTGCTAAAATAGTACAAAAATATCATTTTTAAACAATTTTTAACTGGAGGGTAAATATAATTTTGTGATATCATTGGTGAATGAACATCTCAGGTTTTGTGACAACTTGCATTAATTGAGAGGTGTCAAAATACATTTAAGGAAAGAGAGATATGATATCACAAATAATTGACCCTAATTGATCAAGTATTTACAGAAGTATTTTCCTATAAGTTCTGTATAGAACGTACTCCTGTAAGTCCTGTAGGATTAGTTTTTAATATTCTATACAGCAACATAACCATTTTTCAAACAGACAAGCAGGTTATTCAGAGTTCAACATCTAAGGTGGATTTCTACCATGCTTGGAAAAGAGCACAACTAAATATAGTTTCATTCTATTAGGAGTCATAGTAAGTTTTTCAAATGATAAACCTATCAAGCTAATTAAATCTGCTGACTGCTCTCCAAGTAAACACTCAGATGTATCTTCAATCACAGAAAAGCCTGAAGCATTTTGTATACCTTTCCAATTTTATAAATTTTCCTTTCTATACTCCAATATTTGCTTCAAAACCAGTTTATCAAGAAGCTCAGAGTTCAAATTTCCATGTAAGGAAATTATTTGCCACACAAGAAATTTTGAGGGCTCCTTTGAGCGTTTTCCTATTTGTAAGCACAAAAAAGGCCACATGGCTTGGTTTCTGTGTGATTTACACACTCATCAGAGTGATGAAGCTAAAACAGGTGGCAGTGGTCAGAAGAGATACAGATGGACCCGAGATTGACTGGAAATATGAGCCCTTATAAAAAGATAAAATTTACTGAGCCAAGCAAGTGTAAGTGAGATGGGCTGGATGATGTCTAAGGAGACTCAAGAGATTTTCAGAAGACTAGAATCTAAAGGAATTATGCAAAACCTAAATAGAGGCGCATAGATAAGCATATAAATAGACAAACCAACATCAAAAAGCCAAAAAGATAACATTAAATTGAAGGGACAACTTAATATAAGGAGTACCCTCTCTCTTGAGAGCAACATTTTCCTGCCCCTGCATTTAGGACTTTGAATGCAGGCTGGCACTGCATCTGCATGACAAGGACCATGGGGCATTTCTCCTCTTCCCTATGTGCTGGGGAATACTTCCAGTAAGAAATTGCCTCCATGGTCATCACAAAAAGATGATTTTGTCCCTGTAGCTGCCAAAACAAATTGATTGCATACTGTAATAGATGAGGGCCTCACATATTTAATATCTGCTGACTCAATAGGATCACTTTCTTCCTTAAAATGGACCATTGCTTTTGCTTGTTCTGATTTTAAAGCTCTTACAAGTTAATTCATTTAATTTTGAAGGTAAAGAATCAAATCATATCTACCAAGAATTGTGTAGGAAGGTTTGTACAGTCACTGAAGTCAAACACTGGGGAGAACTCATCACATCTCAATATTCTTATACCTGTTTCACAGACTGAACAAAACAAGAGGTCATCTGATTTAATTTGTGACATGTCATACAATTAGACAATCAATTTTTAAGCAATTAAAAAAACCAAAAGAGCTGATTTTTCTTTCTCTGATCTTAATTTTCTTTTCTCCTTTGGGAATCCATAAACTGCCTAAATCATAAGATGTTCTTATCAACATAGAACCAGTCTTGATAAAGCAAAATTATGGATTTCAAAGTATAATTTTCTGTCAGAGGGATTCTCTGGGGAAAAAATGCCACTAATAAAAGATTCAATTTTTGTCATATTTTCTATCATCGTTTAGCAGTCTGCATCAAAGTAAATGGGTTGGACAAGATTCTGCTATGATGATAAATGGAAAGGCAAAATTTATGCTTGTTAATAATTTTTTAAAAATTATATTCTGGGAAAACCATATCTTGGAACTCTTTCTCCTGGTGGTTTTTTTTTTCCTATTTTTCTCCTAGGGAATTTTTTGCAGGATTTTTTCCTTAGCACTGTTTCCCATATTAACCCCAAATTTCATCACAGGACAAAAAATCAGGTCTTCTAACAGCTTTAGGCCTAACACGGTCTCTATTCTTGAATAGTTTCTGAGCAAAGGAAATCTGGCATAATGAACTGAATAAGTTGTTTGTTGAAATTATGTTTGAAATGGCTTATTTTTAGCTTTCAAAAACAATAAAAAGCAAGTCTTAGGAAATATCATTAACTTGTTAAATATTAATTATATATTTGAAAGAATGGTTAGGTTCTAAAATTTCCCCGCTTGCTCAGGTATAATTTGGCTGTAGCAAGCTCTGTTCCATAGGTACAGGACAGTTAGTATCCTGCTTTGCCCTTAGGTATCTTTTATTTAATGCAAAACTTAAGGATCAAAGAATGCTGCAGTGACAGCCATTAGCAGGGAAAAAAAAATTGTCAGTCTCCTTTATCTCCACCATGGGTTACTTATGGTGCTGACTTTGCTCCTTCATGTAAAAATACTAATTGGTGAGTCTGAGAAACAGTATCAATCTACATAAATGCTGCTCCCAACAGCATGAGTCAAACTCTCACCTCCTCTGGACACACCTTCTCACCATCTTTTCCCAGCCCAACAACACTCATGACATTGCAAGGAGAAAAATCTAATTTTTTATCCTTTCCCAAGCTCTTTATGAAGCCAGAGCAAGGCAGCAATGGCACAGCACGGGAGGGAACAAAGAAGAATGGAACAAGTTCTTTAGCAGTACAAGCTGAACATGAAGATTATCCAATGAGGTATATGTGTGTGTGCAAGCTTGTGAGTGTGTGAGACTACCTTAAGTCTCTTTATTTCTGGCCAAGGACTTCAGTCAGTATCCTATCTTTTTTCTATAATCTTGAATTTTCTAAGGATTTGGAGAGGACCTCTTCTGTAATTGTCTGCCAAAAAATACCCTTAAAGGAAAGAATTCAGATGCCAGATGCAGAAGCTGGAAACACAGACAGATAAGTAGAGAGATACATGGAGCACCATGGATTTATCTAGATGCTGTGATAGAAAGGTTCATGTTGGATTTGTTCCTAAACAAAGCGTTTTTATTTTTCTCACCAAAATTAACCAGCCTGTTTTCACCTTTATTTTCCCTTAATTTGTCAACTTCAATTTGAGTTCCCAAATAGTTTTGCTTTCCTTTAAACCACATCCTTCAGAGAAAAGCAGTTGTTGTTAAAATAGTATTATGCAGTTTTAGAAAAAAACCCAGCATAATTTCAAGTTGCACTGAGGAGACAGAACCGTTCAGGTGAAATCTTAAAACAAGTCACACAAAAGGATGTCACTGCCACCCTTTGACGCTTTGCTTTCTACTTCGCTCAATGCACTAAATGGCTCATAATTTAGGTCCCAAAGTTTAGCTATCTGCCACAGGCATAACTCCAGAGCACAGCAAAATGGAGAAGTCTGAGGCCTGATAGTCCTTTACAGTAAAACTTTGGAGCAACCTTCCTATACTGCTGGTGCTGCATTCTGGTGATATTCCCTCTCTCATGCTGTAGATCTGAAATCCCCACTGCAACCATCACCATCTCCACAGATGACACAGGGACCTTGCATTTCTTCCCCTCTCTCTGCTCCATAAAAATTGTGACCAGGTGTCAATGGATCCTCTCAGCATCTGCAAAAAGCAACCTGATGTCATCCCAGAAAACACTTTATTTTAAAAGTTATGTTAACCTTCGTGACTAAAGGTGCTTTGGAACCAAACTTCACATAACACATTTTATGGCCTCCATAGCCAACACCTCTCTTGGGAAGAAGTCATGGCATGAATGAAACTCAACAGGCTTGGACAGGGATTGAAATCTTCAGTATGTATAAACAACCATATTTATGAACTACTCTCATTGTTTTGCTGTTATTGAAACTGAATTATTGTAATAATATACAAAAATACACGTATGATTTTGTACATCTTCTGCTATGAAACAGTTTGTTATAATACTTTTTTTCTGAGAGATTTTCTATCTTGTTTTTCTCATGTTCAGTTATGTATAATGAAGTCAATGAGGGATTCTGACACAAAAATACTTTGAAGACATTATTTGTTCAAATTTCCCTGTTAAGGAATGAAAAGTAGATCAATCAAACACATCATGATAGAAAAGCAGAATGAATAAATATGAACTTCATTTATATCACAGATGCCTTTAATCTCAGAAACTTCTCACTCTAAAATGTTTAATACCCTTCTCTGAATGGAAATAAAATTCTTCTGCAACTTAATATTAGCTGTTCTTCTCTGGGTTCAGTAAAGTCAATTCTGGGTTTGACAGGCTTATTGGACATGTTTTTTACCATTACACTTCCTGAGAAAATTTCTAAAACTCTCCCACATTCACAATGCCTGACACATAGTTGTTATTATTAGACTTGTCAGAAAAATCACATTAAAAAATTACCATTTTTTAAATAACATTTTTTAAAATTTCTGGCATTTTTAAAACAAAATTTCAAGTCTATTTTGAAATCTGAAGTTGCAAAAAAAATACGTAGAATGTCATAACTATGAACAATTTTGATTGAATCAAAATCAATTCTTTTTAAGATTGCATCTTTTAAAACAAAATAAAAGCCAAACTTCATTCTCTTGAACTGAAAATAAATATCAAAATTGAAAAATAATTTTCTTTACAATAAATATTCAAATTTAGTCCTTCATGTGAATTACTGTTTTCATCAAAATGACTAAACTATCCAGTTGGAGTTCTTCTGTTACAGTATCTTCAAAATCAGTAAATTCTACAAAATCACTAATCAGCCAACTGTTGGCTATTTATTAACAAAAATTATCTCTGTGACCCCTGAAAAAGTCTTCTATCTACATAATTTTACAGTCTCACATTCTTATCTTCTTTTTTGCCCACCACTCTTTGACAGATCTTTGTTCTGAATTAGCTCAGAGAACATTTCTTCATGTGGTAATAGAGCACAGCAAACCCAGATCTCTATGCCAGAGCTGGGTAGCGCTGTGTTATAGCTGGGTAAGCTTGGTTACAAGAAACAAATAATCAAGGTTGTCCCAGGTCACAAACACCCATCTCCAAAATATTAGTTGAATCATACCATTATTCAGCTACCCATGTAATGTATTAGTAGGTATTCTTTGCCAAGATATGAAAATATCAGTTACTGCCATCCAAAATATGCAATTTACAAGTAAAGTTCATTTTATGAGACTGAACTATTGGGAATAATTAAAGACCTTTACTTTCCCAAATGAAAACATTGAGCCAGTATATTATTGATTCAACAGACCAATCATGGTTTATACCCAAAAGTAAAGGGAACACCAACATGCAGTTTGTAAATTGGAACTGATTTTCTTGTAATATAGCTACTTCCAAAAAGTATATCAGAGGCAAACACATTTTTGATCATAATTGTTAGGAAAATAGATTAAATTAACACATAATATTCACAAAATCTTACTCAAAACAAAGATGAAGAATGGTGTACAGAATGCAGGTGTGGAACAGTTTATAGGAAAGTTTGGTTTCTAAAGTTTTCCTCATAAATACATTGCTCCTAACCCTCCCTGTTCCTACATTTGGCATGACAACCTCAGTAATGACTGTAGTGCCAAGTCTGAAGAAGTAGTGGTGCAAGACAGCAGCTAATGAGACCTGGAGGAATGGAAGAGGAAGCATCAACTATCTGCTGATTACATTACACCTATATTAGACTGTCCGCTGATTACTCAGCCTTATTAATGTTGATTTGTTTGAGATAAAATAATTCCTTCTACTCAGATCACATTTTTTTTATAAGTAGTGCACCTTTTGGACAGTTACCTTAGTGAAGACGCAGCTTCTCAAAACACTGACCTGTTAATGAATCAATTCCTGACCAAAGTCCCTCTAAACATAAGTAAGTGATGGGTGACCTTTGTGTTGTGAGCCTTAAGTTTCCAACCTCTTTGATGAGCTTTCAGGAGGAACAGTACAGAAAGGTCACCACTACATATTTAGCAGTTTCAGTTTCATCACTATGTACAACGTTTGAATGTCACAGTGGATGTGACAGCCCAGAAGACAACACATACATTTAAATATCATATTGGAGAAGAGCAAAACAAAACACTCACTGATAATTAAGTTTAGCTTGACCTATTACAGCAGTAAAGACCAAATTTTGCCCTCTAGACTTGGACTGGAATGTGAAACATCCCTCAAGATAAAAGATTTCAAGTCCAATGTTTATGTTTAGATCTTCAGTATGAAATATGTTGTGGAAATGGACCTCTTAACAGAATGCACACTTCCCAACTAAGACAAAAATATTCTATAGCTTTTTTTGCATCAAATGAGGAACATATTAGATTCTCAGTGTTCTTATGATATGAAATGGAAGTTCCTTTTCCCTTACTCTTGCCAGAAGTCTTGACCCTTGGAAGTACATTCAAGTCAGTTGAGAGGAAGAGGAAAGAGAAGAATACTGTCTATCTGCATGAAAGAAAATGGCTTAGGATAAACTTAATATTTAAAATTCTAAATGTTTTTAATAAAATAAAATCTGCTTCATATTCATTGAGCTCTGGGTTTCAAACTACGTAACAATCATTATTCCTACAGTATTGTAAGGTACTTATGATAAGGTCATTTCAGTAAGGCCTTTTGGTAACTGACGTATTTCTACATGAATCCATCACACAATATGCTGATGGAGCATCAGAAAGAACATATAGAATGTTTTCTAATAGTGAAGCACCTGCATTCAGGATGATCCACATGCAGATTGCATGGACCATCATTGAAATCTGTGTCGGTTTGCTGAATTTTCACTTGGTCCCCACTCATACTCTACTGTTGACAGTCTTGTAATAAATTTTTAAATCCCTGGGATCATTAACATTATAGCAGTGTCATGCAGTGCAGTTCTTGCCAATGAAAAATCTAAAGGAAAAGTAGCTAGGCTCAAGGCTCTCAAAGGCTTACAATGTAATTTATATGAAGATGTCAAAAGGGAACATCATTCAAAAGTAGGGAAAGTAAAAATTGGTAAATGACAATAGGAGCATACTATATATTTGCTAGTGATGTAGATGGATATATGACTTCACGAGAAGACTGGGAAGCTTAATTTGTATTTGATCTTCAGAAAAGAGGTCACCATTATTTGGTGTTATAGCCATTATTTATTATTACCACTGATGTTAGCTCTAAGGATCAGTGAAGGAAGGCGTGATAAACCCAGGAGGTATCTCAATATTTTAACACAGGTAACTACCTCTTAAAGGTAATTACTTTTGAGCTGTGCAGTTTCTTAAACAGAATGTTTGTCAGCCTTCACACACTTACTTTGCACCTACCCTCAAAATTTGCTGCTTAACTGCCCGTGTGTTCTGGTGCCATGCTCTTTGCTGTGACAGTCACCTTTACACGTAGAAATGTGGTGATGAAAAGGCAATCCCACATGACACATTACAGAACTCAGCTGATCAAATGCAGACTGTCATCTGGACTATCAATGTGGAATAAAAAAGGCACTCTAAAGGCAAAATCCATCCTATTTAAAGGAGATATTTAGGACTGGTTGGAGAAAATGTGGTATAAAAGGCTCTGCAGTTTTTAAATGAATTTTACATTTATATCCAATATATAGTTACAAATATATATTCTGTGTTTCAAGAACATATCAAATAAGGAGATGCAGTAAGAAAGAGCTAGAGATATAAGACGTAGACAATAATTGTTAGTGGCTCTATCTTGCAAATCTGAAAAAATTAAACTGCACATGAAATTGTATTACTAGCTTAAAATATACCACGTATGTATATGCATACAGATTTTGAAAATTATTTTGTCCTCACATGTCACACAATTTGGAGTGCTCAGGGACAGTGAGGAAGAGTTTATTCAGTGCTGGTGGCAGCAGTGCTCACTCTTTCACTATTTGTGTCTCACCTAAACCACCTGTGTCAGAAGGGAGAGACAGATTTGATGCCTCCTCCAACAGAAGGACCTGAACCTGCAGACACTGCAGACACTGCTGTTGAAGAGGGATAAGAGACATTTTCCAGGCCATACGCTATGAAGGGATGCTGGAAACATCCCTCTTGGTCAGACTTGTCAGTGGGCATGCAAAGGACCAAATAAATAAATATTATTCTAAATTTGTCTTCCTTTCTCTAGAGGTGCAGTTTTAGGAGACACAGGAAACAGCAATGTGGCTATACTTTGACCAACCTGTTGCTTCCCTTTCCCCCTTATTTTCTGGCAATTGCTTACCACAAAGAATGCCAAAAAGGCAAATACCTTCTCCACAACATATTCAGATAACTCTGGACTTAATATTTCTTATGGCCAGACTCAGGTATTTTCTTTATAAATGTGAAGTATCTCTGAATAACTCTGAAAAACCTTAAGAACTACCATTACCTGTCTATCTGAAAGGATTACCATCTGTGAAGAGATTTACTCAGTCTTAGTCCAAGGGTTTTGAATAATTCCACCAGACTAGATACCTGCAAGATTAGACTTTATAATGTCTAATTTGTCACTCAAAGCAAATGATCTGACCATCTCTTCGTCATCCCATTAGTGTTTGGTAAGCTTTCCAAGATTCCCAATGCCATTTAAACATTTTGTTGTACCTGTTTTGGAATTGTTTTCTACTGAGAAAGATCTGATTTACCTTTTTTAATATTTTGCAGTGGAAGAAGGTAGAGAAAGTGGCTTATACTATCTTCAGAAGAAAAAAAAAATCCTAGTATGTAAACTTGAAAAGTTCAACTGTTATTTTTAACCACAAAATTGGTAAGAAGTCTAATTAAATTTTTTCCTCTTTTGTATGCCTTGATACTGTCTGTGGTAAGAATGGAAACAATAACACTGAATTATTTAGAACCTCTTGTTCGGACGCAACAAGAATCTGCTCCTGGATAATAGTTGCAAAGTTATTCATTTGAGTATCTCTCAAATATAGCTTCTTTTCTATTATTCTGCTTATTACTCACTTCAGCTGATGCTTTCTTATCTCTCTCATGCCCTCTACATTTCCATACTGTTCTTTTGTTCTTAGACTGTCTATGGAAATCAAAGTACTCACAGTGAGCCCAGGCACCACCACCTGCTTCTTGCCTTTAACCTTCGTGGTTTTTTGCACACCCTCTTTGTAGAGCTTACTGTAGTTGTAACAAATAGAATAAAATACATTTCCCTCCTCTTCAACACCCACAATTTCAACATAAGGAAATATTTTATCACTTGTAAGAATACTTCTACATAGGCCCTCATTTTAGCAGAGTAAGAGACAAAGAATGCAGCCATCACGAAAATTGTTGTAAGATGTCCTGTGTGATCTCATCTGACACTCCATTTTGAGGGTACAAATCTCCTCAGCCTGATAATATAATTTAGACTAGAGAATAGAGTGATTTAAAGTCTTTCTACAGTTGGTTTCCATTTTATGTGCAGATCTACGAACAGTTAGTGACTAAACCACGGGCAAAGTGGTGTCTGATGTCTCGTGCCTTCAATGCTTATGTGTAATTTCCAAATGGCTATGAGCATTGCAAAATCCCATTCCAAGTATTCAGTTTTGGGGAAAGACATTTACATGAACAGCAGATGTAACTCTATGGATTCACACCACAGTAAGCAGGGCAGATGGAAATGCTCACTCTTGTCAAGCAACAGTATTGGTCACTGAGCCCTCCAGACTGCAGCTGCCCATTGGCTCCAGGCTGCATTGCAAGCTCTGTCCATGCTGGAGCAAAGAAACTTCTATCACCTCTTGCTGATAATTCCTTTTCTGGCCCTCTGTTTCCTTACTTGCTTCTCTTTTTCTTCCTTTCCTTGGAATTCTTACCGTTCTCATTAAATGCTTAATTCCAACTGCTTGCAAACAGATTCTGCAATTCTGCTTTTCTCAAAGTGATCAAAATACCTCATACCATGTTTAATACAAATGAACTGGTTTACAGATTTTGATCATATTAGCCTGACTGAATTAGGTTGAGTTTCCTGCAGCTTCTTTCTACCGCTAAAGTGTGGCTTTTTTCATGCCTTTAGCCTACTCAGTATATTTAGTTTCTGACTCATTTCTTTAGAGCTCTGAACTATTTTCTGACTCATTGGGAATCATTTATTCTGTTTTGGTTTCACCAGGGCAGGTTTTCAGATTTCAGCTCTCAAATGTCATCATTAATGTCTCAAAGTTTATTTACAAATGACTTTTTTGTCTCACATAGAGGAACACTGATTGTGCCTCGCCAATAAAAGCTGTTCCAAAGCTTCCATGTCCTAAGATATTCTCTCTCTCTGCAACCTTTCCATAACTTGCTAATTAATGATTTTTTCCCACAGTGCACGGGTGGTTGGCTCTTTTCCCAAAGGAAGGAGGTTGCCCCCAAGCTTTCTTTGAATAAATGTAATGTCATCATCTATTAGTATACAAAAATAGCAGGAATGCTATGTGTACTGTCTACTAAAATTAAAACAAGAATGAAAGTTATAAAAAATATGATGTATTTTAAGTTAATTTGAGGCTCTACTCCTTTGCCTTATGGTCCTTAGAATCTAGGATGTACTTGGCTGACATTTCCAGCTTGTTCCCTGAAAACATAAGGGCAGAATTTTCATTTCACTAGTAAAATATGAATTTTCTCTCAATTTATGCAATGGACAGACTCAGAATATTTAAAAGAAAACATGCCAATATTATAATTATCATTATGAACTAGATGTTAAAAAAGATATCTGCATTATTAAAAACAACCACTAACAATATTGATTACTGGCTCCCAGTGCCATTTATATGCCCTAATGTATCCAAACCATCTGCACAGAGTTGGCATGAAGGACAGGTTTACACAAAACCCACCTCCTTCTGGAGCTGCAGTTGAAAGAAAGGTGAGGTATCTCTCAACACATAAATTGACGCTGAACATTTAGAATTAGGCAGCTGAATCCCAGTCTGTGTGTCCACAGTGCACTGCAATGTTTTCCCTAAGCCTCACATGCCCATGTGTGTTATTGCAGTTTGACACTGAGGGTGTTTATCTCTAGCATGGTGAAGTATAAGCCAGAATTCAGTGCTGTGCAACACATGGTCCATTGGGATAGTGTTGGAAGAGGACTGCATAGGATGGAGGAAAACTCCCTGGAGCAAACTGTCCCCAGCACCACAGCTGGCTTGGAGAGCAGCACACACGGCATGGCACACAGTGCACTGCATGTGATTTGGGGCTGGGCTTCTGGGGCAGACCCTGGCTCAGCTGGATCAGAGTTCCCTGACCGTGGAAACAGAGCCTGAGTGACAGCAAGGGAGAGGGCCAGCTCAGGGACACTCAGTCAAGGCACCTCAGTTCAGGTGTCTACACCGTGTCACATCCACCTGTACTTTGGTGTTCCAGCACACAGGGCCTCAGTTCCAGAGGTGCCTGGTAAGGCATCAATACTGCTGCGACTTAAAAGCAGGGTCATACAAATGTGATTCGGGACATACAGGATATATTTGTCTTTTGGGACTGGCAGCTGCAGAACGATCTGTAGAAAAATGTAGGAAACTTGATGCCTACTTCCTGATGTGATTAATAATCTCTAGGCTCCCTAGAGTAGATCTCTCTTAAATGTCATGGGAATTTATATCACTGTTCACAGGCACATAGGTACATTTTAACATTTTAATCTGAAGTTAAACTCCTATAGAGGACTTTATTTTTTAAGTTAATATCCACCAGCAAATTGCACTTTGATAAACTCTTTAAAAGTTTAATTAAAATGGAATATTAATTACTTGGAGAATTATTAATAACTTGAAAGTGTGTATAAATTGAAAAAAGCAATGAAGTTGCACCCCTAGGAGCAAAAAGAAACAGTTAAGCAAAACAAAGAATTTCTGTCATACCTAGAATTATTTCACTCATTATTTCCCCTTATCCTGAACTGGAGTTGAGCAAACAAACAAACAAACAAACAAACAAAAACACCCCCTTCTGTCAAAAATTTAGAAAAATTTCAATTTAGAAAGTATAAAAATAATATCAACTATCAGTGAACAACAGTCTGATTTTTTTCTAATTCTGATTTGGTTTATTTTCTGATCTGTATATATTAGTCTTTGAAATGTGAGGTTTTTGTATTTCTTTGAGCTTAGAACTACAGTTATATGATGGAATTCATCCCTTACTTAGACATTGTGATCATCTTTTCTGGGTATCCAGGGGTCCTGAATAGGATTATTTGACATCTGAAATTTCCCCAGATGGAAGTAGAAGATTTAGAGCTGCAAGTACACAGTGATTCACTGAGTTTGGATGGGATATCTCTGTTGTGTGAGTCAGTCACTTACAGAAAATAAGCAACCATTATACATGTTTAAAGTAGGCCACCTTTTGATAAATATTACATCCATGACATGCAAAATAGTAAAAAGTAGGGCGATTTAAGTTAGCATGAAGTAATCCCTTTTAATACCAAAATAACGAGAAAGAATTTAAAAAGCCAAGATCTTAATGTCCTTCAAAAGAATGCAGCTTGCTTTGAAATTAGGCTGCCAAATGACACATAAAATATACTTTAATAAATTTAATGTGTCTTGGTCCCAAAATAAACACAAGTACACAATGGATGGATCAAGTAATGTGAAAACCTTGTAAACCTGAGTTAAAAGTTTTCATTTAAATCCATCTTTCAAACTCTAGTTATTACATAGAAGCAGCTACAGCTGCTCCTGGGATTTATAACAATAGCAGTAAAAAATAATTTATTGATAAGAATTTTCTGTTCAGTAACATGTCTTGATTTTTTAAGAAACAGAAGGGGCATCTCATTCTGCCTATTGCAGCTGAACATTTCTTCAGGCTTTCCTAATTTGTCTGTTTCCAGTTTCCCACAGTGTGTGACTCCAAACTAGTTATGTTTGGCTGAGTCAAAGCTAAGATGCCAAAATAGGCATAACTGTTTGATATAAATCCTAAACAAAGGAAATATGAAGTTTAACCAACTAAAAAGAAGTTGAGTAGCATCATTAACATGGTACAAAAAATTACTGTTATCAAAGCAACATGATTTTAAGAATTACATTAGAAGTTTGATAAAATTATTAATCAATAAGATTAATTTCAGCTTAATAATTTTCAATATTTTAATTAATGGACCTGAAAAGCAAGGGTCTAACAAATTCTAAGCATCACATTAAGAACTGGCCAATAATTTCTTAATCATGTAAAAGGGGAATTAATTAATTACTGTAGCCAGATCCTGCAGGGAGTAATCCTGGACCTTCTGGCATCTAACATTTCTATTACAGGCCTGGTGAAAAATTAAGAAGTGTTACTCAATTCCAAAAAGATATGAAGGCAGACGAACAGAAAACTATAGACGAAAATAAACCAAATTTTGAAACATCCTGGGTGATTCAGCAAGTTGGACATAAACCACAGAAGTGTTTGAATATAGCCAAATGTGAAATTATAAGTTTAGAAACAGAAGAGGAAGTCTGTATCTAAAGAATGGAAATCTCTATTCGGACAATCAATGGCTCCTGAGAAGGACTTACAATAATTTATTATCTGAGCATAAGTTTCTGGGCAATGGTACATTCAAGAGGCTCTACAGAAAATGAGGCAGATTGAAGCTGAGTAAACAGGCACCTTATCAGTGTGCTTGGCTTTGGTACACGTGCTGCTCTTAGGTTAATTCTGTATGAAATAACAGAGAAAATTATAAAATTGATGATCATTCAAACAAAAACCATCAAGAGTGTAAGAGATCAATGTGTTCAGCTCATACAAATGAAGAGCAACTTGTGTGACTCATTCACTGTCTGATTAGTTAACAGAGAGTATGAGATACAAACGGATGTGCAAAGGGAGATCATTTCATTTAACTTGCATGTCTACCATGTAGATAACTTTATCTAATATTGCCATAAAAGGGATCTCTGCTGCTTAAAAAATGGTTGAACACAAGCAATCTCTGTAACCTGCGTTAGAAGATTTTCACAGCAGTCCCTGTCTAGCACCAGCTAGGGAAGTGTCTGTAATATCTTCTGCTTGACAGAGGTGACAAGTTAGCAAAGGAGAAAACTCTCCTGCTAACTGTGAATTTATACCCAGAATTCAAACCCAACTTATACAGAACTTATTAGTTTCAATTATAGAAAACTAAAACATGAAATTGATGCATAAGGACTTTTTAGCTTTTTATATATTTTTCATATCTTTGTAGCCTTGTAGATTTTTAATATATATTTGTGTAGCTTCTAGCATTTTTCCTGTCATGTCTCACAGTTTAAAAAATCCTTGCATTCTTGAAATTCTGTTTAGTAATGTTCTTCAGAAGAGAGTTCCTGACAAACATATTATTTTCTATCAGAATTTAAGAGACATAAAAAGCAAATAGGTCAAAGAAGGCCCTTGATGCATCCCAAGGGGGCTGAAAAAGGGCTGGGTTACTGAGGTAACTGATTTTCTGTTGGATATACAGGCTAGATATACTAATTCATTAACCTTATAGAAGTTATAGAAGTCACGTTTCACCTATATGCAATGCGGTATTTTGTGCACCTGAAAGCTTCCATTAAAGAATTGCTTTTTCATCTTATCATTTTAACTCTGTTGCAAGGTTTTTTTCCTTTTGTTATTAAGCAACAAAGTAATGACAATTTTAATCATCACAGGGGTTCATGGGAAATCAGAACTTTAGCGTTGTACATATATGTGTATATTTAACACTTGTATGCATATATGTTTCTTTCCACTGCAAAGTTATTGGTGATGTGTTGGTGCTATGTTGATACATGTAAGACTAGAATATGGTCCAAAAAAAGGGAGAAAACCTTTTTTTTTGCTTGTTTTCACAGTCCTTGTTCTGACTGCACTGATTGTCGTCAATGACTATTCAAACACAATGATCCCCAAATTAAATGAATCTCTAAATAGTGGTTCTTGGAACAGTGCTGTGACCACATAAAGATCAGTTGACACTGTAAAAGGTATGTCTAGAGAATGTACTCAATTTCAGGCATTGAAATTACTATAAGATTGAATTTATATCTTCTCAGTTATTGTACAGCCTTTGTATTAGGCTTGTTTGGCTTTGTTTTTATATTCTAATCCTGATGAAGGTAAGGGAAATCAAAGTCTTTTATTCCTCCTGGAGATTTGGGAATCAGTTTTAGCTGCAGCAGCTCACAGACATTATTATCTTGTAAGTCTGTTGGGCTGACTTCAAAGGGAAAGTTTTATTGAGCATAAGTCTTTCTCAGGAGATGCCCTACTACCTGTGGCCTGCCAGCTGGATATTTTGGTAGCTTCAAGGAAAGACTGCAAAATCAAACAGCCACCATGTCAGTCATGTTGCCCACACTCAAAGTTGACATATTTTGACACAGATAATCATACTGGCTTTCATTTATTGCATCTATCCTGTTCTTTTCTTTTTAACGTTTTTTGTTTTCCAGCATTCTCAGTCAATCACTATTCCATAAAAGCATGTTTTCTATTTTTTTTTTAAAATATTAAACTTAGACATATACAGGCTGAGAGTGTGCAAACAATTAGTTTGATGAAACTGACCAATCTTCATGTTTGCCTAGCAGAGGAAATAAATTTTTGGAGCAGATCATTTTATGAAAGTCAGCAGAAGCTTTACCTGACCTCACTTGTTCTTGTTGAGGGCCAATTTTCTCCTGTGTGAGAAAGGTGGAAGAAGGTCCACAGAGAACACTGACTACCAGGTTTCAAGTCAGGGTCGTGTCAGAGAGACATTCAGCCAAGCATGACTTTTGATACAAATGTGTTCTGGTTCAAGAGAGAAAGGAATTTCTGAATCTCAGAAGAAGAGGCTGAATGACTCTATAACTATCAAATGAATGACATTTTTCAAAATGCTCTTGTTCTGTTAAAAGCTGTTTTTGTGCCCCCCTCATCTACTCTGACACCATGTACTTGCAGCAGATAATGAGGGATTTAAACTGAAATAAATGTCCATACTGTGGCCTGACTCATGCAGACTGAATCGAGGAAATCAGGATTTATGGCTGTCATACAGTCTTTACCTGATCTCATTATACATCAATACTCTAAATTAGCTGTATAAGCATCATAAAAATAATTATGTGGACATTATACAGATGATTTAAAGATGGAGCTTAAGTTTCACTTCGGAAATTTCTTGACTTTGTAGGTTTAAAGGTGACTTGCAGCTGACTTGGCAGAGAACCTAGCTAGCTAGAGATGTAATACACAATGTCATCTTGTATTCAGGGTTAGTTTGAAAGTTTTGGGATATGACTGCTGTGATTCTGATGGTTCTCACTGAGGTCCAATGGGCTACTTGAATTTTTAGCCTAATCTCCACAGCAATTAAAGGTTGAATCCACAGCAATGAAGATCCCCAGCTATCATAATCATCAAGAGATGTGTTTTTCTGGATCAATAAAAATCACAGGATGCAGGTTGGTAGAGATTAAGTGCAAAGGGAAATTTTACAAGGGGTATTATGGGAAAAACTGAAAAAAGTTAGATGAATCTAGTGTGTGCTAATCATCAGGAAGAAAATCTTCCACTAAGATAAAACTGCTTTGTTATAGCCACAACAATGTCACAATATCTTCACTAGAAGAGAGGAACAATTCATCACTATGTGGTGAAATATTGGAAATATGCTCTTGTTTTCGACAAATGGGTGAATAAAAACACACATAACATCTGCAAAGTCTTGAGAAAAATGCCTTATGTTCCAGACTAATGAAGATTAATCTCTTTAGTTTGTGAGAAATAAGGGCAAGGTGGCTTGATTATGATGCATGACAGTTGCTGATGTTAGTATGATGTTGGGATGTTAGGAAGAAGATCACAGAAGTAAGAAATTTTATCTATAGGGTGGGCTATTGTACCAGTAGAACACAAGGGCATGGATTTCTGCCTCAGTCTGGCCTATGTGCTGGCAGATGGCCCATTCTGTAGGAGGGAAACCATCAGGTTTTACGTGCATTTATTCTGGAAAATTGGAACTGGAAATAAGAGCTTATGATTTGCCTGATCAACCTACAGAACAAGAGAACAACTCTTCTATTTTGAACTACATTTTTTTGAGTTTATTCAACTCACAAAATCAGGTACAGTTTAAGTGCTGTATGAGAGAACTCAGTGAAAATTTGTAGGCTGTATTAAAAAAAAAAGTTAGATGAGCTATTCTGAAGACTCTTTGTCCTAAACTATGCAGTGTTGGTACTTGGAACAAAAGTCACTGAGTAGTAAAGAGGAATAAGAAAAGTAAGTGTTGTGGTGAAGTGATTTGGAAACATTGTCTATTGGTTCTTATTTCAAGATAATTCTCAAAATTTATAAAATTTGCAGATAAATAAAATAAAATAGTGGAAAAAAATTACACATAATCCTTACTGATAGGCTTTTTTGAAATAGTAATTATATAGATTGTCTTTTGTGAAAGTTGTAATATACAGATTTTTCAAACTTAGATAAGTATTTTCCAGCTGGAATCTCAAGAACATAATGACATTCCAGGACATTGAAAACAGTTAGATTTTTATTTTTTCAAAGTTGTCTTACATGTTCATTAAGCTTTTCTCCAGCTGGAACAATTCTTACATAGGACATAAACCAACAGATTTTAATGTTCACATTAAACATAAAATGAGATTATTATTTCACATTTCAATTTGCAGTCCTGCTTTCAGTTAACTCCTTTCTGTAATGTTACTAAGCAAAAATTGATATGTCTGTTCCTTCCCCATTCCTTTGTGACAGTTATAAAATTACAAAACTAATCAACCCATCAGAGAAAAAAATCAGTTCAAATTTCTATAGAACTTTTGCATCCCTGCTTTTTATCACTCTCCTGTTTCAGAAACTGTTTCTGGTTTCTATGAGATTCACATAATTTCCTTTAATTTTATGCAAAACTTGGTAGAATGTGCAGGTGCACACACTGGCAGCAATACACAAATACGTAAGAGTAACAATGATAATTCAAACTATCTCTTATTAAACTATCCTTACTATGTGGTGTTAACATACAGAACCTTTTAAGGTTAATTGGAAAATTTTAAGGAAACGATCAGAGCTTAAAATGGTAATTATAATGCTTTTATTATATTATGGATTCACCTGGAAATGTGGAAAACCAATATTTTTAAATAAAAGAACTACTTGGGAAACTCAGAGACTATAACAGAGGTTGCCAACATTTAGGTAACCAGTTATAAAAATAATTATTAAGTATTTCAACACTTTTCAGACAGATATAGAAAAAGAAAGTTCAAAACTTACTGTAAAATTAAAATTTTGTAAAATTTCCAAAGTTAGTTTGAAAAAAAAAATGGAAATGGAAATTAAGGTTTAAGACATTCTTCTAACATGGATTTAAGTTCTAATAATTTTGTGTTATTTCATAATGTGTAAATAGCACTAGAGCAAAATGATGCATCATCACATATGAGATTTTGAGGTGGAATTCACACTATGCACAAAGACCAAAATGTGCTGAGAAACTGCAAGAATAGTAGTTGTGAAAATTGACAAGTCATCATATTCTGAAATGATTTGACATCGTTTTGCTCTACTAGTGTTGATGTACTGTTGAAATTCTGGAAAATTGGTAAAGCTACATGACAAAAATAATATAATGTATTTTGTGTTCATTGTATTTTACTTTTTCCAAAAGATTTATTTCATGGAAAGAAACAAAGACCCACAATTTTCAAGGGACAATTCATTTAACTCAGTGTGATAGTATTCATTTTCTCCACTCTTGCAGACTCCCCCTGCGCTGTGAAGAAGGACATGCAGGTCCATCATGTTTAAAAAACAACCAATCAAGACACACACACACACACAAAAAAAAAAAAAAAAAAAAAAAAAAAAAAAAAAAAAAAAAAGGACAGCCATTCTGAGTCTGTCTGGAAATAAATTATATTCTAACCAATAATTTAGGGAAAGGCCATAGAATCTATATGTCATCCTAAGTCTGTGAAAACCCTTTTTATATAATTTGAGTGAATTGCACCTGTGATTACATTACATTAAATCATCTAACTACAACAAAATCTTGCTGATCAATCCAGCAGGTGCCTATTTCTACTATTGCTCTTTCTAGGAATATGTTCTGCTGCCAGATTAAGAAAGGAAACTCTCCTAGCATTCTTCAAGTTGCTTTTCTGGGAAGAACTGCAATGATTTCTGTTTCGCTTTTCCCTGATTAAAACCTCCACTAGTTCCTCTCACAGCAGTTTTTGTGGGACACACAGACAGCCCGAATGAGGGAAGGAGTGAGAGCTGCACACCCATGGTACCCCTGTGTGCTTTGGGAGCAGACACGACAGCTCTGGATGAGGGATTGGAGAGCAGTAAAGCCCTAGCCCAGCCTCCCCAGTAAATCACAATTAACTGATCCCTCAGAGAGTTTCGGTGGAGAGCGTTCACAGCAAATGGTTTGTAATCAATACGTGCAGTGAAACAAACAGAAGGATCATGGCAAAAATATTGAGTGAAATAGAATAGCAAAACTCCTTGAAGACATTCATATTTCAGTGCCCAATAAGAATAAGAAAAGGGAATTATCATGTTTGCATTGTTCTCTCAGATCCTGTCTGCTGGTGCGAACCAGCTCAAGAATACTGTAAGACAAACCCATGATTCTAATGCTTATTCCCAAGTGTTTTGTTGTTGACAGTCCCAGAAATAGTTTGGATAATTAGAATAGATGCAGCAGATCAAAACTCTTGAAATCACACTTGTATTAAGAATAGTTCTACACAGTTACATTTACAGCTCTTGCTGAGACCTTTTTCATAGGAATATGATATGCCAGCTGTAAACCAGGAAAATCTCAATGAAAGACACTAAACTTTGATTTACCCACTCAGAATTGAATACTTCAGTGTTAGTTAAAGTTCTTTGTTTTTCCTCAGTTTGTGTAGAAAATTATATAGAAACATTCTAATAATTGCTTAATAGAAATTAATATATTAAATAGAAATTAAATTAAATTAATTTAAATTAAGCCATTTTTGGCTTCTTGGATATATTTGTTTGTTTCTTGGATATATTTGATTCAAGTTTACAATAAAAAAGGGTACTATTTATATATAAACAAAGGAACTAGACTAGTTAAAGCCAAGTTATTTAGAAGTTGAGTAAAGCTTTCATTTTCCTTTACATCTGACAAATCTCATAAAACATATTACAAAAGACTCGATGAAAATGAAGCCCCTGCCTATAAAAGGTAATCTGGTTTGCAAGGTATTCACTTAGAGCACATCTAATTAGCTTTTTGTTTTCCAAACCAAACTAATTTGATTCATTTTATTTTAACTACCAATTTTAAGGTTCTTACTTGGGAAATTATAACGTGGTTAATAAAGAATGGTATTGTACACACTAACATTGTCACTCATTCTGGGTTTCAGGACATCAGAAAGCACAACAGGCAACTTTTAGATAAATCAAATAAATTTTGGACAACTTCATGTCAGGCAATTGCCAGTTAAGTGAGCATTTCTGTAATGAAATACAGTACAAGTACAAAAATAACAGATGGTTTCTGCTGATCGTGGTTTTTTTAAATTTCGTTCAGAGGACCACACATTTTTCTGGTTTAAACAGTAATGTGCTGATGTTTAAAACATCAGGAACATCTGTAAAGAAGCTGTATTTTTATATATTAGCATGGAACTTTGAAAGATTTTATGTAAAATAAACCTGAAACAGGTATTATTCCACTCAGAATATGTATGGGTGGCCTGTGTTTGTGAGCATAATGCAGCTTTATTGCAAGAGTCTTCATTTATGTGACATCAAACCACAACATCTGATGGGACGGTCAGGGACATTGGGTACATGTTCTAAGAAAACAGAACAATGCCAGGGGAAGCAGAAAAGAATCACTGAATAAACGGGTTCTTGGAAATGCACCAAGTTTATCATGCACTTGGACATGCAGGATGTAAGTATTCCTGGGCTCAGACTGTCCTTGAAAACCTTTCTGATAGTAAAGATAGCACTGAAAAAGTAAAATTATTTCAACATTAAAATTATCTAAACAGATTCAACTTGTTCATCCTAGAGAATACAGAGGATAAGTGAGGGACAAAAATGGAACCAGAGACATGAGCCAGGGGATCTCCCCGATGACATTCTGTGAAACCTCCCAGAACAACAGAGGTTGTAAACCCCTTTACACAACAGAGGTTCTCCTGCTGACTGGATCCCAGGAGGGGTTGATACACACTGGCAGGGATGTGCAGGTCAGGAAAAATAGCCCTGGTTTTATCCTTACCAAAACATTTCCCATAGAATATGGCTCCCAAGACACTGATTTTACTATACTAAATCTAAAAAATGTCAGCATTATCTGCAAACTAAATATGCAACTAAGCTGTTTAAAATGTTTGGATAAAAAGAGTGAAGCTATCAAATGTTTGGCAGTTGTGCTACCAGTCACAAAACTCATAATACTCTATTTCACCAACACGGAGTTCTTTTCTTGCTGACAGCAGGATGGGGCTTGGAGTCTGACGTGAAACAACCTTCATGATTTCCCACAATCAGCTGTTCTCAGCTGCAAGGTCAAAACCACTATCCTTATCAATAGTCAGTGCCAGGGACTGCAAACCAGCAGCACCAAAGGCAGTTGATTCAATACAAAGAATTATACAGTTGAAAACCATGTAAACATCAGTACTTTTGCCTTATACTTTCTAAAATACAGTGATGCAAAATGAAGGGTAATTTTTACAAGCTAGTTGAGCAAATGTCAAATCCAAGAACGTAAATTGAGAGAAAGACAGATGCAGAAAATGTTTGGTCAGAACATCTTTCCAGATAGAACAGCTAAAATATGAGCTAAACAATTGATGTAGAAGCCTGGACAGCTTTCATATCTGCTTCTTTAAAGGCTTTTGAACTAAAGAAATATTTCAGAGCAAAGCTGTTGAAGTAAGCCGGTTAACTTCTGTTTTAGTTAACACTTCTCTTGTTCTGTCTTTCAGATAAATGTCAGTTTGACACAGTTCTAAATTCATTCATCTGTGAGCTTTCCATTATAAGAAAAAAATACAAGTGTCTGGTGATGACATTAAGTATTTGAAAAAATTAAACATCAATGTCTGTAATGTTTATATGTTCTGAAAAAAATATGTTGTAATATAGGCCTCAAGAGAAAGAAAGTAGCAAATGTAAAGAAAACTTTCATGTGATGTATTGGCAAAAAGGGCAAAAGTATTTTTAAATATTTAAAATTGAGAAGCCATCTCTTGTAAGTCCTAGAAGGGAAGAGGATAATGAAATAGTTTAAGGTACATTTTATAGTCTTCTCAATGGTACACCCTGTCCTTTTGTCCTTTGACTGGAAAAGGAATTTGATGGTCTCCCATGAGAGTCAACAGTGTCAAGAGAGGACTGTTGCAAAACCCAGTGAAAGACTTGGAAAATAAAAGTGTTTGATTTGATGTCCTCTTATGCCCAAAGCGTTCCCTAGTCTTAACCTCAGGGATGAAGTTTTCGAGACGAACAGTTTGAGGCAAAATCTGCAGGAAATCTGACATGACTTGTCAGGTTATAAGTTCTAAGTAATATTAAATGTGGAGTACAGCTATGTGAATTGCTAACACCTCAAAGACTGTTGAGAGTTGTCAATTCACCATACAGAAAATTCAAAACTACCAAGTATAAACAATCTCCTTTGCAGTTTAAATATTTGATGAAAATAAACCTAGAGCACAGTGTCGTGGTATTTGAAATGGTGAGATTAAAAAATCAGTTGACTGTTGTTTATGATAATCAGTATCCATGGCCTGAAGCATGTGTTAATTCATCTGTCTATAAATGTATTAGCAACAACTGAGAAGGGCCAAGAGCTTGAAGGTTCAAGTCAACACTGAATCGTTCCTTATTTTGGAAACAGAAGCAAGCTGTGGTGGTTTGAGTAAAGAGGATGCACCAGTATTTCAATTAACAACAAAAACCTGGTCTTTGATAGCCATTTGAAGCTAGTAATTTAAAAATTAATATATTTTTATCCTTGTAATTTATTTCATTTTTAGTGTTGATTATGCAACACAATGGCCCTTTTTAGAGTCACTCAAAATGTTTTTTTTAATAAATGATTGGTGGACACAAGGGATTTTGTTACAATCCTGTAAATAAATCAACTGTATGATTTTTTAGAAAAACAAGTAAATTCCTTATTAATGTGTCCTCTCAGTATAAGTATTATTTCCTTCTCTTTTCATCTAACTACTTGTTTATCCTGGTGCATTCTTTCCTAGATAGAGTCTCGTGATATTTATTCCTAAAGATTTCATTTATAAAACCTGACAAAATCGTCTTTTCCCCTCTACAAATAAGTGTCAATCAGTGCTAAAGTGCTCACAAAAATATGTATGATACTACGTATCAACAAAGCAACTTTGTGAATAAACACTCATATGAATACCGCCTCCTTTTCATGTTTCATAAATGATAACATCAGAGAACACCCTGTCTCTAAGCTCATGGGGGCTATTCATGATCTCTTCTCAGCTTTTGGGCTGAATGAAGGCCTTGAAACCTCAAAGGACAAACCTCCATGTCACTGGAAAATACCAAAATGGTCAATAATGGGTGGAAAAATATAGTGGATAGGAAGCTCATTGTTTCCAGTGTTATGGCCATCTGAATACCCTACAACACATGACTGTTCTTTTCTTGCTAAGGATGTGTGGAATATAAGTGGATTCTGACTGACTTTAACAACGAGGAGATCTTTTGGGGATTCTTGGCAGGAAAGTGTTCCAGCTGATGCCAGAAGAGTTAGACCATTGGATATTGTTTACAAATCTCATTAGTTTGTAAAAGTTCGCTGTATAATGAACATAAGAAACCTAAATGTGATGTTACCAACAGCTTGAAGCTGATGGGGGCACCTTGTTCCTGATTAAATAATGTTGCCTTGCAGCCAGTAATAAAATAGTCCTTAAACTGGATGGAGAAAAGGGAAAAAATGTTACACTTTTTCTTGCTATTGGTTAGAGTACAGATCTTACATCATTCTTGTTCCAAATCCAAAACATATCCCTGTAACAGCTACTAAGAAAATTAATTCTGCCCTAGATGAAATCAAGACAGCATCCCTTTTTCTGGGAACTGCAAACCCTGTTTGGAAAATCTATTGTTTCTCTGAACCTTGTACAAAAAAATTTAGCTACTTAGAATGAGACACTTCATCACTGAAACTGAGACAGTCAGAAGTAAGTAAGCCAGTATCCAACACAGTCACATGAACACACATTTCTAGACCTCCCCAGAAACATATTCTGCTTCCAAGCAATTTTATGTTCTGCATATTTTTTTTAAGATATGGTGTTAATAGCTTACTGAAAAATCACTAAAAATAAGTAAAAATAATTCTATTAGTGCACAAATTTAGCATTAAAAGGAATAATTGAAACATATTTGGCAACTCATTTTTACAAGGGCTTTCTATTAACATTTAACCCTTAAGACCTGTGGTCCAAATTTCCCTGTAACACTCACAGAAGCACCTGGACAAATAAAGGATGACATCCACTTCAAAGAGCAGAGGAGACTGACTTTTGAAGGAAATTGCATTATGTGAACTGAGAATGTAATGAAATGTGTGTTTCTTCAAATTTTTTTGTAATAATTAAGAGAACACATGTTGGTTTACATCACCTGCTGCTTATTTCCATAACATCAAACAGCAAGTTCTGCCAATAAAGATTAAGCAACTGAGCAATTATTTTAAATCCATTGTTCAAACTGATATCTTCCTTCCCACACACCCATAACAATCAGCAGAAAACTAAACAAAATGTAACTGGATGTAAAGAAAGAGATGGTATTACGAATCACATATATTATTGTACTGACAGCTACAAATATTCCCTTGTCTTGTCTTTCTCTTTCCTTTTTCCCTTTTCCTTTTCCCCTTTCCATTTTCTTGTCATTGCTTTGTTTTTCTACTTTTTTGCTTTTCCTCCTCTCTCTTTCCTCTTCCCTTTCATTTTACTGGATGTACTTCAAGTCTGAAAAGAACTAATGGAAACAATTTGAGAGAAGGCTACAACTATTTGAAAACCATGTCACATTCTCTACTTTCCTGGGTCTGCAAAATGCATGATTTCTCTGTCCATCCTGCAGATCAATTGAGACAGAATTGTTTAGCACAGGATTCTAGTGAGGGCATTAGTTCTCGCTTGTTTCAGCCAAAAAAAAAGATTATTACTTATTATTCACTCTGATCACAGAGTAACAAGTTCCTTAGAGATGTACAGGCAGCTGTTCATTTATCCGAAAATCCACGGACGTGGTGATTGCCAAACCCTGCTGGTCTTTCTAGGACTGCTTGAAAACCCTTAATGAACTTGCACTTCTTTGTTTTTCCTTAGATGTGAATAAACACCTTGTGTAGCAGCAATGTACTATTCCTTCTGCATCTCATGGTACACCTTTGAGCTCAAGGCAGGGGTTAATAACTTGGCAATGTAGGAAGCACGGGTGCAGGGGACACAGGCCTGTGGCAGTCCAGACTTCATTCAGTTAAAATAGGCTGATACCAATTGGACAGGCAAGAACACAGGGGCACAGAACCACAGATTCACTGAGGTTAGAAGACACTGCTGGAGATCATCTCATCCAACACTGTTGCTCAAGCAGGCCCACCAAGGACCAGCTGGCCAGGACCAGGACTAGATGTCTTTTGAACATCTCTAAAGATGGAGACTTCACACATTCAATTTCACACTGCTTATTAAAAAAAAAAAAAAAAAGTCTGAAAGACAAGCATCATGAAATCTCCCACAATTCCTCAAAATTATTGATTGTATTGAATTAGTGCAAGAAGGTAGAAAATTTCTTATTTTTGTTTTCCCAGTCCTTTCTGCTATTCTTCATAGAACAGTAAACTGTGAATGCTATCAGTATGTGTGCGTACTAAGAACTCTTCTCTTTGTCCTGGACTGTTTGCTAGCCCATAACAGCTAAAAGGACCAAAGGACCAAACAGGACAAAAAAGATCTGTTTAAAAGTGAACTTTCCTTGATCTGATTATTACTGTCTTGTTGTATTATTTTCTTCCAGAAAGGGTAAAGGTTGTGCTGACACTGAAAATCATAGTTGATAATCTAATCAGTCTTTATTCTAATGCTTCATTTTTAATGGCCATACACACAGTGATTGGAAATCATTACTAAATCAGCTTATCTCCTTTGGGACACAGTTTGGATCGAGTTCACCAGTGAAAAAATGTTATAACACAAGAATATAAACTGAATTTTAGTTGTTTCCTGACAATCAATACCAGGAAAAAAAATTGGAAAAAAATCAGACTGATGATCTCTTGTTCTAAGAACAAAATATAAATTATCAGGCACTTTAACTCTCAGGACTGTAGTCAGGGCTGAGTCAGGGCTGTATTCTACATCAGAGTACAGCATTCCCTATCAACATCCCAACGTTTGTAATGATTTAGTGGAGTTATTTCAAGCTACTCTAAACTAACCAAAATGTTTTACAAATATAGCTGGCTTATGAACACCTTCCTAAGTTTTTGCATCTCCTATTGGCACTTGCTTTGACAGGTTCTGTTTTTAATCTACATTTCTAAGCCCAGCTGAATCTCTTTTGTTATTCTTTGCACAAAATGGTAATGATAATTTTTCAATCTCCAATCAGTAATTATTTAATAAATACAAGTCTCCCTTCCAAGATGCCACTATCTATATAACTTGTGAGACATTACAACTAGATTTGTTGAATACCTAAGAATCCTCTTTCTCTTGCCCTTTCTCCCTTGTTGATGGTGCACAATGTTAAAAATCAGTATTGTGATTAGCCAAGGAACAATTTATTGTATTCTAATCACTGGTTAAGGATGCGTCTCTATTTTTATGTCCTTATCCTTTGAAGCATTTATTCAATTGTAAAATGCCACAGGAAAAAAAAGTATCAACTAAAAGCTTGTATCAGAAAAAAAACCGAAAAAATGCAAAATGCCACAAAAAATCCATGACATTAGAGGAAAACAAAACAAAAAAAAAAACAAACCCCAAGACACCATGAGAGAAAAAAAAACAAACCAAAAACCTCACAAAGAAACAACAAAACAAAACCAAACAAGTATTCAACAGTTTTGAAGAAGATGAGGAAATAAAAATAGTTTTGTCCACCAAATTTAGAATTTTTTCTTGCCTAGCAGTACTTACAAATTCGTCTCTTTCCATGTAGATTATTACACCCATCAGTTTTATGGAAGCAATAGGACTGTTTCCCCCCCTTTTTTCTTTTTTCTTTTTTTTTTAATTTTAATTTTAATATAATGTCCATTAATCTAATTAAATAAAAAAAATCCTCTAACAAGCAGGAAAAAATTTTATGTGGATTATCACAGGGTTTCTATAAGAGTGCAACATCTGAATTTCATTCAAACAAGATTTGTTAGCTCCATTCTGGGTTACTGTTATAAATGCCAATACAATATTCCAATTAAAATAATAATTTGGTTTATTAACAAAGATCAAATTACAGAATTTCGATAAACCCACCAACAGCGGAGATACTTGACAGAGTTTTCCTGGGAAAATGCCAAGGGTGAACCGTGAGACACAGAACCTGGCAGTCTGCTGTCTCTTCTATGGTTCACAAATTTGCCCGGTTCGGAGCTTAGTTTTTATACACCTTATTCTGCCCTCGGCAATATTTCCCCATATTTCCCTTTGTTTCCCGGCTAGCTATTCAAATCCAAGGGTGTCTCTGACCAGGCTGGAAAGAGTTCTTTCTCTCAGTTCATATGTTAATGTCCAGTTTCTATAGATCCTTATGGCTGATGAATGGTCGAGATATGGATGAAGATGCTTGATGATCTGTGAGGGTGTCTCGATGGGTCTCCTCCCGGTGCTCGAGGATGCTGCCGGTTTCCGTAAACCTTTTGTCTCTTTCTGAATGGGAGTTTCTCGGGTGGCACCTGCCTTTTCATAATTTGGTTTAGCCAAATGTTACAAGGTGTCCTGAAACTTACGTTTTCATATAACACACACAGATATACAGTTTTATAGTTTTCAATAATATTTCATTAAGTATAAGAACATGAATGAATTATTTCACATTTTTCAGAGTTACTAAGCACAGAAGCAAAATCTTAACATTTCCACTGAGGTTTCTGTGCATACACCGAAATTCATTTTCTCTCTCTGTTGGATGGCTTCAGAAACCCAACAGCTGCACACAATTTTTCAGTGTTATTCAGTCTCCCTGGTCACAAAAACTTTGGAAGTTGAATAACTGAGTTTGTACCAAGTTCTAAATTAACAGAGAAGGAAATATTCTGGTGTCTCTAAATCTCCCATGCAGCCTCTGCAGCAGACAATGTGCAGAAGAGGTGAAGTGAGCATCTCCCCCAGCACCCCCTGAGCCTGAGCCTCTCAGGCACAGAGCAAGGAGAACTCAAGAGGTCTCTGAGGCCAGAAATCACAACTGTCCTGTGATGTCACTGCCAGCACAACACAAGCCATTGAATATGATCCTCACACATCCCCAAGGGTCTGTCTGACCCCTGTGCACAGGCTGAGTTCAACAGCAAAGGGCAGTGGAGACCATTGCACACAAAGAGGCCCAGTGTTTAAATTACTCGACATGCCACCAATAACAAGAGGCATGATTTAACATTTTGGAAGAATAAAGTATAGAATCTGACAATCTGAAAAAGAGAAGCTCAGGCTGAAATCTCAAATGGAGTAAATGTAGTGGAGACCAAGTCTGTTTTTACAAGTTGGGGGACAGAGAGTTTGTGGGGGGATATTACATTCCCATGTCATCAAACCAGCCTCACACAGGGCTTAAAAGTTTCAGACTTAGCTATCTGCTATCCTTATCAAAGTATGCCATCCTATATGAATCACAGCAGAAATGAGCATGCATGATTCTAGAGGGCACAAGTCAATAAATCCCAAAAATCCCCACATATCTGAAAATTGCAGTCAGCTGCTAGGGATGTTGAGTGGGATATGATTAATGTCTTAAAATATTCAGCCTTGTGGAGAAAAATCAGACCTACTCTGCAAATCATCTGATAGGCAATTATGTTTAAATAATTCAGATCTATTACTTAAAGGTGAAATCAGCTGCTTCTTACATCTGAGTTTCTAAGTTGTTGTCAGCAGGTTTCTATTAGTAGGTAATGTAGTCCAGAAGTCCTTGTTCATTGAATGGATCTTATTAAAGCAGGACATATTATTTTTATATGTCTTCTTTCTTTACATGATCACTTCAATAGTTACTTTAAGCTCCAGTACTGTTCAGTATCCACATTTCCACTGATGATTAAAGAAAAGACATAAGGTTTTTATACCTTAACATTCATTTTGTGGGGGATCAATAGCTTCAGTATGGAATACATTATCTTTTTTTCATCATAACCTTCTGCTCTACATACCGAGGAATGTTTGAAGGAAGAGTCTTAGAATCCAAAATGAAAAAAAAAGCAAAAGAAATAGTCCAGCCTGTTAGCTCATGCTTTCACTTCTAAAATGCAGTAACCCTGTTTATCACAATACCTTCTGGAAGGAGTTTGAGTTACAGGTATGTATACAGAGTATACAAAATACATTCCACATATCACGGCACATTTGAGCTGGGAAGCTTCGAGGTCTGTCAGCATTCAGCATTCTCCTCGCTTCTCTATTTAGGTCAGACAACAGGATGCTAATAATACAGATCATAGTCTGCATGGTAAATTTTCTTCTTTAATCCTAAAATATTTATCAAGGTCTCAGATCTTTAGATCCAGCAGTCATAACTTCATTTGGAAGAAAGACATTTTCTAGCTGAAAATGTGTTCTCTGATCATATTTTTGTCTCTTTTCTTTTTATCAGGAAAGACATAAAATAATGAAGTTTTTATTTTTTTAAAAGCTAACTTAAAAAATCAAACAGGCCTGCGCTTAAACACTCGGCTGAATCAGCTGAGTCAGTATTTTATATTGTAAAGCAGTTAGGTTATTAAATCCCAATTCATCAAAACAGTTAATTACTGCACCCTTCTCTTCATCTCTAATGGAACTGAGAAGTCTACTTTCCTGAATCAAGGTCACAGAGACAGTCATCAATATCCATTTTATGTCACCATGACACAAGCTTATTTAAACATTCAGTAAACAGAGACACCAAGCTTCTCTCTTGGTTAGTCTTCAGGAGTTGCAGAAGAGTGGTAAATTGTCCTTTTACGGTCTCTGAAACAAAATTATGAGTGTTCTTTTTTCAGCTCCCTTACAACAGTTTTCTAATATCCATTGTAATTAACCAGAATATAACTAGTAGTTATGTTAAGAAAAGTTCATACATTTAGTGAAAACGTACTGTTTTAAATTATCATTGCTTCTTCCTTTCTGAGGATCATGAACTGTGATTACTAACTCAAATTATTTTAATTAAAACTTCATTAGATTCTAAAATTAACATATCAGATGAGATGTGGCATTTGGTGGAAGAAGTAAACACAGAATTTCAAAAGCAGCTCTGTACATACCCCACTGTGCCTGACACGATAAATTCAGTGCAGGAAATGTCACTAAAGGACTCAGCATTGTGTAAGTGTTCTGCAGAAGGCAGAAACACTGGAGGGTAGATCAGAGCAGGTACATCAACAGAATGGAGAGAGCACAGACACTTGATTAAGGTGAAAAAATTAACACGCTGCAGAGTCATAAAAGCCACCTTCATGGTGTGACTCAGCTTTTCAAAGAGAAACTCTGCACATGCATATTTCTTCACTGATTTAGTGCTGTCACTGCACAAATTGCCTTGTTTTATGAATTATTAGGTAAGGGCAAGCTCTTTGTTTCCTTTACCACAAGGCTGTCAAGGTCTTCTCCCTCTGCGCTGTACCTGTGATCTCATGGAGGTGGGAGTTGAAGTATATCTGCAAGTGTCTCAACCCATGCCCTTACACCTTTGAAACCAGTAAAAGAGCAGCAGGAGGTAAAACTCGGCTTTGTTCCATCAGTAACAACAGTCCTTATTTCACAGAAATAGAGAATCATTGGGGCTGGAAGGTAGATCTTGTGGATGAATGCCCCTCCTAGAAATGAGCTGACTTACTTTGGTCAACCGTGAAATGTCGTCAAGGATGAAAATTCCGCAAAGTTTCTGTGAAGCTTGTTCTGTTTTGTGATCATCATTATTGTGAAATCAGAATTTTTTATTTCCTGCTTTTTTGTTCCTTGTTTTGTTTGTGGCTTCATGTCTGGAAACCTCAGTAGAAAATAAGCTTTTTATTTTTTGAATTTTGCCTTTACACTCATTTCTAGAACTGAAACTACTGCATCTAAGCAATGCTTTTTCTCCCTCGGCACCTTTTGGTTGAGCTCCTCCATACCCATATGTGAAATAGGGTTAAGCCATGGACTCAGACACAGGCCTGCTGCTGGGTACAGCATTTAGCTGTAACCACATTCCCTCGATGGCTTTGCTCAGGTTAGGCAGCAACATTTCAACCAGACATGACTCACAAGATAGCATGGGCCAGGAAATGCCTCACCATAGTAAGGTCTTACAAGATGCACATGGACTTCTTATGATAAGTCTGACATGACGGGGTCTCCCTATACTTAGAACTTCTAGATTTAACACAGCACATAGTCTGAGATTCAAAGAATATTGCACCAGGCTTTTACAGATAACAACTTAGCTCGTTACATGGAACATTGCATGTTCCTCAAAGACAAAGATCACAAAGAAAATGCGGAAAGTTTCAACATCTTCCTTATGTATGGAATGGCAGGGCAGACATGAGTTACATAGACGGGATGGCAAAAGAGCTTAAAGGCTATTTAAAGCCTATCTGGATTTGATCTTTCACAATGCAGGGCATAGCTTTTTAGAATCAGGTTGAGAGCTGACCTTTCTACTCAAAAGCATAATTAAGATCTCAGTCCAAAAGAGGCAAGAAGTCCACAGCTTAAAAACAAAACAAACCAAAAAACCGCAACAGAAAAAAAATAGGCAAGCCCAACAAATCCTAAAATATCTATTTCAGCTACACCTCAATGGAAATCTCCTTGAGACTGTGATATTCAGTCAATAGATGATGTGAGAAGCTCTTGCAAAACTATTACTATCTCCATAGCAATAGAATCTGCTGTTAGTGACCAAATTTAGCAGTTATCTTGAATATCCTGAACATGATTTTACTTCCTTTTATGTCAGGTCTTGAATCTTCCAGATAAACTTTGTTTTTACAAACACAGAGATTAAAAAATGGCTAGTTAGTATGTGCATCTGACAAAGAAAAAGCATACTCATTTGTAATAAATTAATGCTGTAAATTTTGATCATAAAAATTAACCTAATCAAAAATAATGAATCATATTCACCCTTCCTTAATACATTAAAACATAAGAAGACAAAAATACACAAGCAATGTTTGGATGCTAAATTTTATTTAGAGGTCTTTGTCTTCCTATACTGAGAGATTCTATATTTTAGTCAAATGCGTCTTTACAGGAGAAAGGAAAGTGGTTGCCATTCATTAATTTTTCCTCTTCAATTCATGTTTGTAAGGTGTTTTTCCATTTTAAACATATTTTTATTTACTTCCCCGTAAAACTGATGCCTCAGTAATAAATTCCATGCTTTTTTTCTAAGACACTTACTGCAGTAACACTTCTAAATAGGTGTAAATAGATTTTGTGGCATAAATAATGTTTTTTCACACCACCACTGTCCTGTTGCCAGCTGATACTAATCACACTTCTAATAAGCTATGCCTTGACAGAATGTATTGCATGAACCTATTCCTTTCTACAGCCTTGAGGCCAATATCAACAGTGTGCTTTCTTTTAGTCTAATTCTAACAGCACATTAGCATATGTGCCCCTGCTTACCACTGTCATGGACCTGGAGATAGCAGCGTACAAATAAAAATCTGTCTCAGTCACAGTGCTAGCAACTAACAATTTAGTGCAAATCAAAACTTTTTTTTTTAAGTCTCATGTCCTGAATTAATGTGATTTATATAGGGAGAAATAAATGTCTTTTGGAACATAAAAGTAAATGCAGATGAAAATTAGAAATCACAGCCAAAGAAAGAAGCCTGAAAGAATCATAAACCAAAAAACAAATAAATGAATATTGATTAAATCAGTGCCAAATCATCCAGCAGAACCTTGAGGGTTTGGAATTGTCTGGCTGAAAGTTTTGGATTGTCTATGGGGGAGGAAAAGGGCACACATACTATTAGCATAGTCCAGAGTGCAGAGTTCCCTAACCCTATTACAATTCCAAGCCATGCAGGAGGGTTGCACCTAGGGCTGGTAAGGGCACTCATTTTTTTTAACTATCATGGATAGTAGTAGGCTCTGCACTTATCCATGATTGATTGAAGGCAGTAAAATGTCTTTCAGAGATCAAGAAAATTAGATGTGACAATTTTTTGGCTGTCAGAACATGAACTTTTGAAAATTGATGGAGCACTACAATGAGAAGACGAGAACTGAAGGATGTCCAATGATAAAATAATCTAATTTGCACAATGATGGAAAAGTCTAAGAAAAGAAGTTTTAGCCTAAACTACCTTCTGCTTTCAGGGTGATTATACAAAATCTTCAGAGAATTAAAAATAAGATTTTTAGGTATTCATATTCATTCATCTTACTAGTTTCAAACCATTTGTGACCTATTGGCTCTGAAAAGGGTAGGCAGTAGTAGAAATGTGGAGGTTCAACATTTCCCTGTCCTGACACATCTACCTGTGTGTTGTGTTGTCCTGAAGAACAAGTAAACTGTTTTCTGTTTGAAGAACACTGTTGCTTCTTTCCTTTCAGAATAACATCATTTTCAGATCTTCAGAGTCAAATGATGCATTTTTTCCTAAAGTACAAAATTATTATTAATATTTAAACAAGTCAACTGTCAAAGTTTTTGTATCCTAAATCAAAGCATTGTTCCATTGCCTGCTGCCATAGAAACTAAATGTCTCAAATCCTCCATAAAATGCTATTTACTTCCAATATAGACAGTGGACTTTTCATTCTATTCATTCTTCATTTGCATAATTTAAAGAAGCATTACACCAGTCCTTGAATACTTAGATGGCAATATTACTGAATATAGTTCTGCTTTGCTCAGCAGGCTTTCAATTGAAGAAGAAAAATGCTGGCAGTTTGAAAATGGGATGCTATACCTTTGTTGTGCAAGAAAATTTTAAAAAGCTGAAAAAACCCTTCGTCATTTATTGAAACGAATCCTGCTGGCTTTCAGTTAGGTCCTTTCAAACCACAGATACTCAACAGAGTTTTTGATTGTGGTTTTTGTTAAATAAAAAATTTATTTAGTATAAACATAAGCTAACTTAAATAGAAATATGCCTTCAAGATAGCGGGGAAATGGAATTAGACTGTGTGAAGATCTTGGTGGTATTTCCACCAATCTTGGTGGTATTTCCAGAGAAGACAGCGAGAGTCACTCTATGTTTTTATTTCAGCCTTTAACTAGAGCTATCTTTTCTGACAGCCTCCAAGAGTCCTCTGATCCCATCTGTTTCTCCTTATCCAAAAACTCACAACATTCACACTCCTGGCTAGCCTCCAACTTCAGCAAAAACATTTATTTCTTTTTTCAGCCATCACAGGTTGACATTCACAAAATTTACTTTCTGAATCTTGTGGACAAAGAAAATGTAGAGCAATAGAAGCTGTTTCTTCTGAACAAAAGCAGATTCATAATGCTGAAAGGAATACAAGATTCGGAAGAAAAACTGAGAGTTATGTTTTATCAATTTGTTGCCCTCTAAGCTTTTTTTCTTCTCAGCTGTCATCAATAGTGTTAAGATCAGTCACCTCCATGGTTGTTTAAAAGTGTGCTCTGTATTCCTGATGTTGTTTTACTATTTTTGACAAGTTCTTTTTTTACTGATTTTGACAAGTTCTTTTTATCTATCTGTATGAATGCAAGTGGGGTGATATCAGACTAACAGACTAAGGTGTATGCAAGATTTAGCAAGAAAATGCACTTACCCAAATATTTCTATATTCTCTCTAGCATATTGTTGCCTTCCTCATTATAGCCTGGCCTGCAAATAGATGCAGAATTGCCTGTCACAAAGTAAGGTACATTCTCATCCTTTCTCTGATCATGTCGTTGGGCTAATTTCCTGGATGGAAAAGGATGCAGGTGCCTGAGTGCAGATTCATATTGTTATTTTGGTGGCAGTGAAAATGTAGCCACATACATATAAATTAGTTATTTTTGGTTAAAAGCCACAGTTTTTTCTCTTGGCCTAACAGTGTAGGGTCTTCCTTGGCTTGAGCCACTTCTATCTCATTTTAGCTGAGATAGCAGTAGTGTAGCAGTCAGCTGACAAGTGCCTGAATTCGTTTTGGTTTTGATTTGGCTTTGAACCACTCAGTGCATAAAGAACTGCCTGGATTGTCCCACTCCAAGAGTTGTGGTCAACAGTTCAGTGTCTAAGTGGCAAGCGGCACTCCACAGGGGTCAGTATCTGGTCTGGCACTGGTTGACATCTTTGTTAGTGACATGGACAGTGGGACTGAGGGCACCCTTAGCAAGTTTGCTGATGGCACTGCTGCTGGAGGGAAGGGATGGCATCCAGAAGGAACTTGATGGGCTTGAGAGCTTGGTCTGTGTGAACTATGTGAAGTGCGACAAGGCCAAGAGCAATGTAGATTTTGATTAGATATTAGGGAGAAATTGTTCATCATGAGAGTGGTGAGACACTAATTTCCAGGGAAATTTTTTGATGTCCTGTCCCTGGAAGTGTTCAAGGCCAGGTTGGATGGAGCTCTGAGCAACTTCGTCTACTGGAAGGTGTCACTGCCCTTGACAGGGAGAGTTGGAACAACATGATCATTAAGGATCTTCCAACTCAAATCATTTTATGATTCTATGATTTGCACAATTGTGTGCTGTAGCTGTTAATATTGATTAATATAGTAGAAACTGGTACCTTCCCTATGTAGAAGAAACTATATGATCAAAAATATGAACCCGGTGGACAATTACTGGTCCTTGAGTGATTAAAGGCTTGTAGGTCCAGTAATAACAGAACAAAAAAATGAGTGCTTTCACCTGCCTGACTTTCTGCTTGTAAATTCACCTGCTGTCCTTCATTTTTGGCCTGCAATGGAACTGCAATTCAGCAAGAAAGAGCTGTTAGGCTCTTAGATTGTGTTAAAGAACTTATAAAACAATTTTAAGCAGATACATCTGGAAAAAATATGAGGGAAGAAATCAGCCATTCCCATCGTACTCCTCCTGCTGAGAAATGGGTGCTGTGATACTCTACAGTAGGACACCCCATATGCCCACAAACATACACACACACATTCTCACTTCTCAGTGAAGATCAGACAATGATTTAGCCCAAATTTTGAACTTAGGGCTCTGCTTATCATGTATGTTCTCTTCTTGCCCAGGACACAATATTAAACTGAAGACAGTATCCAGCTTGGTCATGAGTGCATTAAGGTGCATTCCCTGTAGTCTTGCAATACATCTGTGTTTCTTATGGATGTGCATTTTATGTACTAGGGTGCCTCAGTAGCAACCAAAACTCGGTTTGTGCAGCTGAATCCCACATTCAGTATCTGGGAGTTTTAATCCTCTCTTCCAAACCACCCTTTCAGTCACAGAGGAAAATCACCATGGATGCACCTTCCAGTCACACAAGCTCTGTCTGTACAGGACTGCTGCCAGATACATCTGGCAACCATCCTAACTCCAGTGAAAGGGAACCAAACACAAAATCTCACTACGAAATGTTGTGTCTTAGTTCTGCTCCTGTTTTACTGTGGACCCAGAAGGAAACCATGAGCAGGCTAAAAATGAAGGACAGCAGGTGAATTTATGAGCAGGAAGTCAGGCAGGTGAAAGTTAGCTAGTTGGTGGGTACTTCTAGGTATGCAGAATATCAAGTAGAGAGGAATTCTGGGCAGTAGGCAGTGAAGTGTAATGGTTATCACAGCAGACTCAGATAAGCAATTTCAATGATTCAAAAGCAGGCATCAAAGAAAATAATTTCAATCTTTCACCTGTGTAACCATACTGTAATACAAATGAGTTTAATCAATGCCTAATGAGAGAGACATTAGGTTTTGAACTCAAAATATCTCCTTCCTTCTTTTGATCCCTGTTGCTCCTCTGGTTTCCTGTTTTTCATATGACATGGCTCATGTACAGTGCTTGGGGCTTTCATTGCATCACCAGCATCAAAAGTAGGCTTGCCAATAATTTCAACAAAACCAGGAAGAAGACTTCAAAGCACATCACAGGACTTACTGGATGTGAATGGTTCGCTTGTGATGCCCCCCAAAAAAGCACTTGGCCCAGCAATTGTGCAGTTCATTCTCCTCATATGATCAGGGGTGGGGTGAATGGGAATGCACAGATGCGTCAAGAGGAGCATGATTTCTGTGGTGGTTTTATCCTTGCATACTAGTGAACCCTCAGGGGGTGAAACAGAATTTGATTTTTTTTTTTTTTGTAAGCCCATCTTTGTCAGAGAGACAGCATGCAACTGCATTTCTCAGCTGTCACTTAGCAAAGTTTCCACCAAGTTCACTGGGACTTTGGCTGAAGAATTTGCCTATATTGCCAATATATGAGAGTGCTAGTCCTTCCACTAATAGAATCTTTTATGGAAAAACACAATGACAGCTTCTTCTTCCTGTTTCTGCATAAATTTAATCAGTACATCGTGGACCACCCACAGGTTGTCACACAAAGTACTTTCAATATAAGAGGCAAGCTCACTGTACACCTTCTCAGTTATAAACCAAAACCCACTCATCTAAATTCAATTCATTCTTTAACCAAGTACTTCTTGCAATCAGTGCCTAGCAATTTAGTTCATAAAGTCTGTTTTCACTTGAAGTTTGCTTGGAGAAATCATGTACTGATATAAATATTATATTCATCTTCTCAACCCATTTGGCCTTTCAAGTGGATGGACAGAGAGTAATCATTTAATTTATGATTCAATTCTGCATATTTACAGGTCCAAATATCTAAGAGGTATACCTTCAAGTTTCAGGAGGGTGTGCACTCAATATCCATTCTGAAATATTTTCTAACCTTTGGATACATATAGTCATCAAGATATGGTGGATAAGTCCAAGCACCCATTTATCCATCTTCTGTAGCTTTGCACCTTCAGGAGCTAAAAAATGCTGCCTCGAAAGAAAACACTTAAAAAGTGACAAAGATATCATGATGGTAAAGATTCTCCCTCAGCTTTTAGCTGAACAGAAAAAGGTTTTTTTACCTGTAAAAAAAAATCACTCATGTGCAATCCTCCATTTTCAGCAGAGATAAACTATGGTCCAGGAAACTCATTTTTCTCTGTAATAACCAGCGAATTCCTCATCTTGTCTACTTGAATAGGAGATGGAAACTGCATCTACACCCTCATTCTCTTCCTGGAGGAGACAACGAGAGACAGTGAGCTCTGGATCCTCATAGGCTAACGACATCAACCTTAGTTGAAATCTCCCTTAGGTTAGCAAAATCATTCCCTGTCCAGTGTAAAACTTAATCTAGTGTTTTCTGTTTGTCATCTCTACATTAAAAGCAGTATCATTTCTATCTGTCCTACAGGCATGCAGTCAGACCTAGTTTCTGAACCACTTGGAGACTGTCAGATGAAATAGCTGCAAAAATGCCTATCAGTAAGAAGAGTAGATACATGTAAGCTGGAGGGCATTTTTAAGAGTGCTAAGAATAGTATGAAATCTACAGCGAAGTATTTGGGGTTTAAATAGGGATGCATGGGGTGTTTTTTTCTTACCCTAATACTGTCTAGTACTGCAGCTCCCTAATCCCAGTGGGATTTGTGCAACTTTGTCTTGTCAGTAGTCATTACAAAATGTCGGTGATGTGCAAGTTTCAGGGAAGAGTTAGCAATTGTATAGGCATTGAAATGGATCCTAGCTATAACAGCTTGTCAATGGAATAAACTTCCAAAGGAGGTAGTAGAAGCCTCATTCCCAGAGAAATTGAGGAACATGTGAGAAAAATCAATGGTGAGAAACCAACAAGAGAGAGAAAAAAAATGTAATGGATTAGACTTAAGCATGTGGATTTTTCTGATCCTGTTTTTGATACACTACCTATTTTTCAACATTTGTTTATTGAACACATTAAAGTAACAAAGTGTTGATGCTTTCTAACGATCAATCTGAGGACACTGAGTAACTTCCACTCATGACTAAAATGTATATGCCTCAGATACCCATAGTATGTGTTTGTACAGGCCATGAGAATGGTAGATTCTTAACAAATTATCATGTTTTAACATAATCACCGTTTATGATAACTTTTCAGAATTATACTCTAGAAGCAAGTATCACTATCTGTGTAGAAAACAGAGACGTAACACTGGAGATAGCAGGAAATCTGAAAATCCAAAATGCACATGCCATTAGCAGATGATTTGGAACTCTCCGAGCACAATCAGATTCTCAGATGAATATATTATCATATTTTTCTCCTTTACCAAGATAATTTTCTTACTTTTAAAGACTACATGGAAATTATATTCTGTGTGACTATTTTCATAATTTATCTTAATTAACAGCTTGAGTCTTCTAGTACATTCCAGATATTTTAATATTAGGTAACCAATTAGCACTGTCTTTATTCCCTTAACTCATCAATGAAAATTTCCTTGCATATAAAGATAATTCCTAGCTTGATCTCATTTGATGATAGAACTAATAAGGTCTGGAAACCAAAAAACTTACATTTTGTAAACGTAGGCAGTTTTAAGAATTCTAATTGAAACATCAAGGCCTGTAGATTACGCTAGGGGAAAATTTGTACTGGGGTGCAATAACTACTAGGAAGAGGTGACTTCAGAAGTTCATAATTACATACCAAGGTGAAACCATGATATTAAAAGTCATGTCCATTTAGTTATCAAGTGCCTGACAACCTCCAGTGTCTCTCTGTTATTTCAAAAATGTAAATTGGAAATAAGATGTATGTTTTTAATAATGAAGGCACTTAGCAACTTAAAAAAGTATCCATGGAAGCATTAAATCCATTATAACTGGGAGCCTTTCATTACATTTTCTCTCGCATTGGCCACAAATCAGAATAATAGCAATTTGTTTTATTCTGGAAGAAAATAATTCCCAAAGCAAATTAGTGCTAGCCAAGGTGCTATGCTATACAATAGCATGGATATTCTATCCAATGCTGGATAGAATATGAATTTTCCTTTCAAAATATCTGACTCTAAACATCTTACTCTACCAGACCTTTTAGCTTAGAGTTGATGTTTCAACCTCAAAATGAAGCAAATACACCAATGTCCATCAGCTTTCAAGATCCTGAACTTGTTTACATCAAACAGAAACCTGGTTTACTATGAGTTGTCCATACTAAATATTTTAACATGAAAGACTTTTGACACCAAAGTCTTTTTTGACTGAATACAAATTAATTGCCTCTTTTTTTCTTGCAGCTGATTTTTTTCCCTGGGTAACACAGTACTTGCATTTTACATAGCTGGTTTTTTATTTTTAACCTGGTGCCACAATTGTGATTAAATGTTACTATGAATGTAAGGACAAGGTGAAAATTATGGACTAAATTGATTGTGTACCATACAAAGCTTCAAAGAAAAAGATTAAACAATGTTAATGATGTGTAACATCCTGGTGACAAAGAGCATTTATATCCTTTCCTGCAAGTACATTTCTCTTGTGGTTGGAAAGATCAGACTGACACAACATCCTTACATAGACAGGCATCCAAGCCTGACTGGAGAATCAAAATTACTACACAATTCCTGCAGTAGGAAAGAGCCAAGCTGATGGATGAGGCTGGGAGTGGCCAGTCTGCAAGAAGACATTATTTAAAGCTCATTTCCTGCAAATTTTCAGTGTGATCTCTACTGCACATGCATATCTCAATCCTGTCGTTCCATATGTTGCAGGTCTAATCGCTACACAGCAGAGAACATGATGTCTTCCACATTAGGGAGAAAAAAATGTAACTCATTATAGATTAGAAACTGATGAGCAAATTGCCAATGCAACTGCAGGAAAGGCAGGTGGAATTGCATGAAATGTGGCTGTAAAATTCTAAATTTAGCATCTTTGATGCAGATTCCTCATGTAAAACTCATGGAATCAAAAGTATAAACTGAAAAATATACATAGATGAAATAAATTAGTAACAATATTTTTCTCATTTTGTTATAATTCAGTAAAATGAAATGCTTATAATCTTAGACAAATTTTAGTAACAGACTGCTATCTAGGGAAGTTTCACAGAGTCTGAGATTCTGCAGTGTCATCAAAGTTTCGTGTTAATGCCTGTACCACTCATTTTACTTGAATTTGTCTAGCTGAAAAAAAGATATTAAGAAAACAAAAGACTTGCAAATCCTTGTGAAACTGAAGGGAGGAAATTAAGTTTTTTTGAATTGAATTGAATTGAAATGGAATCTTTCTCTTCTGGGTTAAGAATAAAGCAGAAAGGGAACAACACTCAAGATATTAAAATATGCTAAATACAGATAGAGATTGGGAGTTTATGAAGGGGTTGACTATTCAGGGAAATATGTATCTTTGAATTTCAGTGACTGCAATTTTGAATTTCAAGAATATCAACTTGTTCAGTAAAGAGGCTCAAAGGTACAGGAATCAGTAAGTCAGTAAAGACCAGGGATCAGCTATAACAAGGAGGTGAGAACATGAGGAGAGTAAAGTGAGGAAACCAGGGCCAGTGACACAGACTCCAGGAGCTGGAAGGTAACTCATGTTCATGTTGAAATAGGAAATACCTATACCTTGGATCATTATTTCTCACTGGGCAAACTGTCATGGAGCAGCCTTCATCTCTATGTTTTACCTTCTAAAGCAAGGTGACTGAGATCTGCCTGCTTATCCCAACTACTCAACTGTGGCATGGATTTTCTGTAAAAATGGTCATTTTATCATGCCAGGGAGTTTGCTAATGGCTTAACAGGGTGGGTAATCGGGAATCATATGCTCAGTTCAGGCTGAGGACTGACTGCCTAGGTGGCAGCTCTGAAGGAAAAGATCTAAGGGTCATGGGGAAAGATTTAAACATCAAGTGTGCTCTTGCAGTGGTGGAAGCTAATCACATCCTGGGATCATAAAGAAAAGCATACCCATCAAAACAAGTGATTTTCCCCTTCTGCTTGTCACATATGAGACTTCATTTTGGAGCAAGTGAGGCAATTAAAATTAATAGGCAAGGAAAGTTGAATTTGTAACTCAGAATGAATGCCAGACTTAAAGAAATCTTTCCAATGGAAAGAAAAAGGCAACTTTTCCACTGCTGCTCATCTTTTCTCTCAAGAAGTCAACCATGTTATTGACATGCATATAAACAGCAACCTGACATTCTATAAATAGTATATAACTATAACTATGATTATTACCTATGGGTTTCTTTAAGTTCAGTCGGGGTAAAATAGATGTTTCTGATGCGAGATTCATTGATGTCATTGACATATCAGCCTTAGGATGAAATAAATCTCATTTTGAAGGCAACTGTATTTCTCTTTTGGCAGTAGAAATCCAGTTGAGTCTCACTCAGAGGAAGACAGTAATGTTACAAATATATAATTTTCTGGTAAATCTCTCCTGTTTTATAGGTTTCGGTCTGAGGGGTGTTTCAGGACATAGGACTCCAAAGCCAGTATTCTCTAATGAAGCTTTCAAGAAAAAACCCTAAGCTCCTATGGCTGTTGGTTAATACTTCCAAAATTTTGGTACCAAAGAATCTATGAAAACATTTTTGATGTTTTTAGGTAAAGAATGTACTTGTTTTTTCCATTCTTTCCTCACAGCTTGCTCCCTGTTCTACTCATGTCTCTCCACCATCCCAGAATCACTTATGACTTGTGATAATCTTGGCTCAATTAATTTCCTAACCTAATTAAAATAATGGCTCAATTGTTCATTAAGAGCAATGTTCATACTCATTTATTTATTTCCTTAATAGCTTTGCTTTGTTACTTTGGAAATTTCAATACCGCAGATTAAGTTCAGGAGAAAATCAGTTTTCCAGCAGTGAAATTACTCCCTTTACCCTATCATATTATGTAACCTTTTATTTTTCCCTTCATAAAATAGAGCATGCAAAGGCAAGATAGTGCAGGGCATCTTTAGGAAGAAGTAACATAAAATATTCGACATGTGGGTAAGGAGGACAGAAACAGGTTACAAGCACCACACTTGGATGCAAGATTTCAGGTGCTTATTTTTGGGTTTTAACTGGCTTCAACAAACTCTCTTTACATTAATGAGGTTTTGCACAATAGGAACTTAATTAAACAGGAGCTTAAGTAAAAAAAAAAAAAAAAAAAAAAAGACTACACATAAAACTTGTGGCCAAAAGATGGGATTCTCTTTATTGATTGAATCTCCTGAGACAAAACTACTTTAAGAAACCTTAGAAACCTTAGAACAATTTTTTCCATTCACTTTGACATGCCAAATATCCAGTAAATATTCTGCCCAATGAGGATGAACTACACAAAAATATTTGATTCATATCAATTGGCTGTATATTTGGAGGGGACAGAAAAAGGCTGTTTGTATGAGGGTAATAAAGAATAGCTGAGGGGGTTGTATCCTACTTGCACTTTCCTTCTGGTCCAGCACATGAGTTTTTATGCAATATAAAGTGGTAACAGTCAAGCAGGGACTCACCCTTAGACCTGGTCTCTGTAAAGTTTTGTGATCGAAACATTCTTTATGTGGCTTTAAAAAGTGATAAGAAGCATGGAACACCTCTCCTATGAGGAAAGGGTGAGTTGGGATTGCTTAGCATGCAAAAGAGAAGGCTCTGGAGAGACCTTATTGTGGCCTTACAATACTTGGAGGGGGTTTATAAGACAGATAAGAGACAGGCTCTTTAGTAGTGCTTGAAATGATAAGTCAAGGGGGTAATAGTCATAAACCAAAGGAGGGTTGATTTAGATTAGGTGGAAATTTTTCATGATGAAGGTAGTGAAACACTGTACCAGGTTGCCCAGGAAGGTGGTAGATTACTAATCCATGGAAACGTTTAAGGACTTCATTGCAAGAGGGTTTTATTTATATAATACTTATCTATTAAAACTGAAAGCAGTTAGAATACACGACAGAACTTAAAGTGACTTCGTAGTCTGCCACATAAATATAATGCATCTTTTGATAAAACATCACACAGCAAACTCAAATTGAACTGATCAGTATAACTACTGCTAGTCAAATTCTCTTGCATACCCACATCTGTCCTACTGTGCCAAGCATCTGCTGAACCTTAGAGAAAAAGGAAAAGGCTGTTGCTATGGTTTTCGGACGGCACAGAAATAACAACATGACTCTCCATGATGGTAAAGATGAGAGCAAACTTTATTCTTCTAAATTCTACTTTTATAGAGTAGTTCGGTACAAAGAACATGATTGGTTATTCAGCGTCTACACCCTTCAGTAAACATTTCTTTCCAGTAAACACGTTGGAAAAACACCACCTGCAGATGGTTTCTCACTTCCCAAGGTTTGTTTGAATTCCTCCTTTAGATTTCTCAGGCTAACATGAGAAAGTTGCTCGTCTGCCTTTCACACAGACACTAGCAGAGCCTGAAGCCTAAATTCAGACCAATGTCAGGCCCACATCTCCCCCTTTTAGTTTTTGCTGAGGGCGACGTCTGTGTCTGTGTCCTCTCCTGCAGGGCCCTTGCAAGAGAAAAAAAGACAAACATGACACCAGAAGTCCCATTAGTAATCAACCAATTACTAAACAGAACTTTCATTGGGCACCAACTTAAATGGTCAGGGAAGTTCTGTGGCATTTGGTGTTGACCCTTCATAACCATGTCCATGCACCAGCGTCAAGCTTAGCTATTTACTAATTCTAATACAGAAAAAAACAAACCATCATTAGCCTGCTCAAAAATGGCAGTCTAATTTGTCAAGATTCATCACTCTAGGAATCATCCTTTCAGATAACAAGGGCTTTTTCTGCCTTTTAGCAAAGGACAGTGGTCCTTGCATTACACCTGCAACCGCAAACTGATTTAATTTTCCAATTATTTGGACAACCTGAGTTGACCCTTTTTTTTTTTTTTTTTTTTTTTTTTTAATGCAAAAATGCATGCGATGTTTGAAAGGGCAGAGACCCATTGCAGGATGTGCAGTATTGGACCATCGTTCACTCAATTGGCCCATGATATCTGTAGGATGTCACCTAGAAAGAAAAAAAATGAATAATAAAATTAATAAAAATATCAATAAAAAGATATCTGACTCCAAAAAAAATCTACATGATCCCAAAGACCAGAAAGGCAAAAACCACAAAGTGAAATAACAGCCCTTAATAACTACAAAACATACACCGAAGGCACGTGAAATATTACCTAAAATACAACTACATCTATGTAGGAAACTTAAATGAAACAACATCTACTATAAAATTAAAACACATGAAAAGAAAAAGTCCATTGAGACAAGATGTTGATCCTTAGCATCACTGGATGTCTTCTTGAAGCCTGGAGCAGGGAGTGACTCGAGGATGATCGATGAAAACAGGACCATGCTGCTGACACAGGACTTCTGTTGTCTCCATAACTTCCAACCACATGGTCATCTTTGCAGTCTATGTGACAGCCACTAAGGCTATGCAATGTCCCTTTTCACTCCTCAAAGGTGATGTGTAACACGACTGCTGAACCTGCTAATGATAAAACACAGGCACATCTTCTCCTTAAGTTAACAAACTTGTCAGGCTCCATTGTCTAAATTCAACATCCAGGTTTCATATTTACTCTTTCTTCAGGTTCATAACATAAATGTTACATTGTTGCAAGTTATCTTTTTAATAATAATTTTGATCAGCCCAGGAACTGCAAAAGCTGAAGTGCTTCTTTTCCAGTGACAACCTGTTCATCCTTCCCGGGCAGGAATTCCAGGTTCACCTCAAAGATCAATTCAGCTATTATATTTAAAGGCCAAATTGTTGAGTCAAATAACTCATATGTAATTTTTTGCTAAAACATCTGGGCAAACAGGCAATTCCCATCCAGAGAGAGCCAAGGCATGGCCAGTGCCCAGCTCTAACTGCAGAGGAATCCCTTACACCAATTTTAAAAACAAACTTCTTAAAAATCTTATAATAAGAAACTAATATAATAATTGACACCTCCTAAATTTGTCAGGGTAGAGATGCTCTGAGCTCAGCAGGCTCTTGAGATGGTCTGTGACCAGGATTGGAACTGCATCCCAAACCGTCAGGACAGAGGAGGCATTCTTACAAACTCAGATAACCTTGTCTGGAAATCTGAAAATATTTAGAAAATCATGAATGCAAAGCTAGCATAGACAGCTAGAAAACAAGGAAAAATTCTTGGCTGACACGTGTCTTACAGGCAATTATAGACAAATAGCAAAGTACATGAGAAGAAGAAGCAGAAGCAGCAGCAGTAGCAGCAGCCGGCTGTAGAACTGTGATAACTTTATCATATCAGTGAATTCACATCAAATATCTTAAAAACTGAGATAACACTTAAAACTCATAACTGATGGTTATACTGTAGAATTATTAATAATACTTGTGTTATCTGCGAAAGGCAACAAAGGTTGCTTATTTGTTTTTTGTATTTCTTGTCATTTTTCTTCTATTATGAACAGGCATTTAAGGCTCCAATTCTGTTCACAGAGACGCCTCGAGAAGAAATGTTTTGAGGGAGGGGGGGAGGGAAAAACCCAAACAAAAATCAACTGTCCCTCTAAAGGGAAAAGCTTCTGCTCACCTCAAAGGCGACGAAGCTATTTGGCCCTCCCTGAGTGGGGCTTTGGGGGCTCAAGGGCCCCAGGGCCGCCCCGCGGAGCTGGGGGAAATCCAAACAAACGTGGCCCCCATTTTTCTGTAAAGGAAAAAGCTTCTGCTCACCTCAAAGGCGACGAAGCTATTTGGCCCTGCCCTGAGTGGGGCTTTAGGGGCTCAATGGCCCCAGGGCCGCTCCGCAGAGCTGGGGGAAATCCAAACAAACGTGGCCCCCATTTCTATGTAAAAAAAAAAAAATTCAAGCGAAGCAACTCCCACAGCATTATCCGCTGTCTAGAGGAACGGCAAGTTCCTCGTGCCCTATTCGCAGCCAGCCGCTTGGCCCGCAGGGAAGGAGTGGGGGAGCGAACCCCGCCGCTCATGGCGGGGGGAAGGGGGAAAAGGAGCGAGGAGACCGCTCCTCCGTTCCTATGACGACTTGCTGTGCAAATTCACGCGGGAAGGAAATGGAGGGGATACGGAGAGGGGACAACGGAGCGGGGCTTGGCGGGGCTCAGCCCGCCGCCACCCTGCCGCCGCCTGTCTCAAGCGGAGAGCCGGTGGCCCCCCCTCCCCGCCCTGGGGGGAAGGGGGGGGGACGAAGAGGCAAAGCTGCTCCAAGCCGCCCGTCTCAGCGGCACCGCGCGGGGAAGGGACCTGCGCGCCCGCGGGGAGGGGGGGAAACCGAGTACGGAAAAACGAGAGAGAGAGAGAGATTTTGCAGCCGCTGCAGCGCCCTGGAGCAGGGCGGGAGAAAAACCGAGCGAGAGAGAGAGAAGGCAGGGAGATCGCATCCGTGCTGCCATGCCTCTGTCTCGACCGCACCCCCACCCCCGCGGAAGGAAAAGAACAAAGTTAAAACACAGAGACACAAAGAAAGACAAGCCCTAAACTCACACAGGCAATCATAAAAACAAGCACAGGTAACGTTAAAAGCATAAAACACTCATAAAGTGAACTTTTCGCCCTGAACACACAGAAGGATACAGAGGGATCAAAGGTTTTCGATCCCGGTCCCGTCCGCAGGCCAGATGCTGGGCCACGCCGACGAGGAAAGGATCGTTGTGTCACACTCTGGGTCGGAATCTGACCAGCTGTATCTTGGACGGGCTAGCATCTTTTAAAGTCACGGTACAGACTAGTCGCAGTGGATGATAGCGCAGGAACCACTGCCAGCCATCCGTGGTATGAAGAAAGGAGAAGGAAAAGCCAAGGAAGCGCCGTCTCTGCCGGCCGGGAGAGGCTTACAGACGCTCGCTTTGATCTCGGCCAGATAGAACCGAAAGAGGTCGGGGGAGTGCTGGGCAAGCTGTCGGCAGCGAAGAATTCCAGCTGCTCTTGTCAGGAAAGGCACAAGCTGTCCTCTCTCAGGAGAGGGGTTCCCCAGGTTTTTCTGGAACCTCTGCCCGGCTGTCTTTTCTAGAAATTAAAGTCCAGCTGTGCTGGGTGCCGTCCGACCTGCTGTCTTTTGGCAGGATTGACATGGTCAGCAGGACCAGCATTCTTTAGAAAAAACGTGGAGATATTTCGCTTACCTCTCTGAGGAGGCAGGTAGAATTTTCAAGCTTTGCTGCATGAATCAGTCCCGGCTGCGCTGAACTTCTTCGCAAACGTCAGGTCACCAGATGTTGCTATGGTTTTCGGACGGCACAGAAATAACAACATGACTCTCCATGATGGTAAAGATGAGAGCAAACTTTATTCTTCTAAATTCTACTTTTATAGAGTAGTTCGGTACAAAGAACATGATTGGTTATTCAGCGTCTACACCCTTCAGTAAACATTTCTTTCCAGTAAACACGTTGGAAAAACACCACCTGCAGATGGTTTCTCACTTCCCAAGGTTTGTTTGAATTCCTCCTTTAGATTTCTCAGGCTAACATGAGAAAGTTGCTCGTCTGCCTTTCACACAGACACTAGCAGAGCCTGAAGCCTAAATTCAGACCAATGTCAGGCCCACAAAAGGCCAAATCAGAAAAAGATCAGTCTGGATATAAGGCCAAGAAATTCACAGATATTTATTCTGTACTGCTCTCCCTTGCCTACAACTTGTCAACCTGGTGTACTAAAGTCATCTGAATAGATATGGCTGGCCAGATTGGTTTGACAGCTTATAAAAGAAGTCCAGGGCTCTCATTTTCTGCTGTCTGAATATCAGCTGTAACAAGTACAAAAGGATATTTTTTTGCCTTCTGTAGCAGATATTTCTCAGCAAATAATAGATGCATCTACATTTAGTTCAGACTTTGCTTCTGAAGTAATTGTCACAATTTTCCCCTTTCATTGTGGTCTGGTTTACTCGGTAATATGTTCAGGGATCCTAATGAATGAAACTAACCTGGAAGATGTACTCCAAAAAGTACACCTATGGTACACCAGCAAAAAGGAGCATTAACACTTGAAGACCAGAGGAGAGCTAAAGGCAAGGTAAAAAAATATGAAAGCAAATAACAAATCAATATTTACAGTGGTGACTTGCAGTCCTTACCACCAACAGAATTCCTCTACAAATATGGATGTTGTAACCCTACTCCATCAATACAACCACTGGAGCAATACTACCAAGAGCTCTGACAAGCAACACCAGCTGAACAGTTTGAGTCAGTAACAACTGTTTGCCCTGAGAAGAAATTGAGCTGCAACTCATCATGCTTTCAGCATCTTTTCAGCTGCACCATAGGGAGGTATGGATGTACCACTGAATAATGTATGATTTGTCTGCACAAACATCAGAGTTTTATGTTCAAGAGTTACCTTACAAAGAGAATTTTGGTGCATAACATCAGTCAGTACCAATTCTCCCTTGCTAACCTCATTTTTCCAATGCCATATACGATATTGTTTGGCTTATTTCAATTAGCAAATTACTTTCATGAGGGAAAAGAACAAACTCCTCAAAGAACAGTTTGATTTAGCCTATCAAAAACCAGCTTATATTTTTAGTCAATTTTCTGTCTCTTAAAAAATAATTAAATGTCCTACATGTTACCAAACCTATTCAGTTTTCACCCAAACAATGGATGGATTCAAACGACGAGTGATGATATTAATGAAGACTTGTGAGTCTTGGTAAAATTTGTCATCAACTCAGACCAATTATACAAGTTTACAAGTTGTTTATATGGAATTACTTTTGTAACATGTATGAGTGTGTTGGACATGTTACTGTGACTGGAGGGATGAAAACCGTAGAGAAAACTGGCCAGGAGCCTGGGATTTTGTGTAGCTTTGCTTTTATAGTCAGAGGACAGAGCAGAAAATCCATATGCTAAAAAGGAGATGCAACTATTTGAATGGACGGTGTGGATTCAGATAAAGAAAGTACAAAGAAAAGGTCATTTAGCTTTCTTACCCCCTAGAAAGCCCACTGAGAGAATTTATATTGCTTCAACATACACTGTGAATTTTGTGCTATTTACAGGGGTTTTGTTTGTGTGTTTTGAATAACTACTTTAGAAATTTACTATCTACAAGTGGGTTGTTTTTTGGAGGGAAAATTCAAGAAAAATCTGAACTGCTGGCAATGGTTTTTATTTTCTTTCACTTGATGATGCTAAAAAAAACCCCACTTGGCAACACCTTTGTGAAGTGTAGAATGGAGAATGTACCTGCCATTTCATGACTAAAATTTAGGAAAAAATCTGTATCAGATCAAGTTTTAAACCAGTGTGAATTGAATTGTTAGGATGCTAAAAATCAAACAAATTTGGGAATTAAAGAGAGGCAATTCAATTAACTGAGAAATATATTTTGATTTTTTATTCCCTAAGCCTCCTAAATTATATAAACTGGGATGAAATAAACTGACAGCTTTTGCATGAGATTTCCCTTTTGCATACAACCTTAGTCTACTTATATGAGGACAAACTAAAGCTAGAGAAGTCTGACAAATTGTTTAGTTGATTCATTTGTATGTAAAAAGAAACACTGTGGTATTAGTTTAACTCTTGACAGCTCTGCCCTTGTTGGAAAAAGCAGGAATTACTTGAGGGTAAGTGTTCCAGGAAGCTTTATAGTAATTTGCCATAGTCCTGTGTTTTTAAACTTTGCCATATCTTTAAAAGATAATTTCCAGATGTTTAAGACTCAAACAGTATTTTCAGAATGTGCTCCTGGATTTTCATAAAGCCTAAGGAATCACCTTTTGAAGTCTCAAACTGAGAAATTCCTGTCTAGGAATTGCTAAATTCATACACCAGTATTTTAAGTATCATCACAGTAATTATTTTACTATTATTGATTAGAATATATAACAAAGGGCAGAAAGTATCTCTTGAGGAACATCAACCTTAAAATGTGTGGTGAAAATTATGTCAGAAGCTATGCAATGAGGTGGCTGTAACAATATGGTAGATTTATATCTGTTACTTGGTTTGCTTTGTTTGCTTTTCCTTTTCTCTGAAATGGATGTTCAGTTTGTAAAAGGTAGATTGAGATCATGGCTGTAATGTTACTTACTCTCACACAGGCAAAAATACGAGGAACCTGTGACTTTAGCAATTGAGGCAGTAGCTGTGAATTGCAGCTGGACATACTCCAACTGCAGTGTACACAGGCATTTCTAAGAATGAGGGTAACTCAAACCACCAAGAGCTTCTCAATCTGTTCATTTTTCACTTCAGCCTGTAACACCTTTCTAGAAGCTCATCTTTAGTTAATAGCAAGCTCTGAGGCCTAGTGTAAAACAAACAAAAAAAACCCCTTAACATACTTCAATAGGCAAGCATCCAGACTAGATGATCTAATGATCTTCTTATTCTTAAACACTCTGAAAGTGCAAACCTGTAAGAAGGATTTGAGAAATGAACCTTGTTCCCACAACACTGCAACCAGACTACCCTTAGCTTCCTCCTTTTTCCTGGCTGTCATTTTGCTGTTTGTTTTTCTCTCTCAGCATGTCTGGGCTCCAATTAGATGATTTACCTTTTGAGAGAGAGACTGGAGCATCCAGCACGTGGGGATGTTGAGATGGAGCTGCAGCCCTTGCTGTGCTCCACTGAGTAAGAGAAATCAGAGGAAAACCAGATCTTGCCAAGGGTATTCAGGAGATGGCAGTGTTGCTCTCACCATCCCTCCCTGCTGCTGGAGATTTCATCTCAATAGGTCCTGTGTCAGTGGAAGTTTTCCAAGCTTTTCAGATCTCTTTTCTTTTCCCTCTCCAGTCTTTCAGCTCCTGTTTTGCTATTTTAAATTCTAATTATGCAACGGAACTGTACCCAGTAAAAAGAATGTGTAATATGCATGGATAGCAACCTCAGGGTAAGGGACATATTAAAGGCTCTCCAAAGCTCCCTGAATTCAGTATCATTTTCCCTAACAACTACAGAATTAAATAAAGCTGTTTTCCTCTATCTAGAAATACCCAGCAGTGCCCAGGACTGCATCAGTGTTCAGTGCCAGGCATTTGAGTGACTGTTGAATGTCAGAGCAATACTCCAGTGAAAAAGTGTGAGTATCCATGAAGTGTAAGTATCCATGAGCAGAAGCACAGTTAAACTAAACTCTAGAGGATAAAGGAAACAAGGGCTGACTGATACAGCAGTCAGTCACTGCTGATGCTATACAGGCAGGTGCCAGCAATTTGGAGCAAAGCAGAATTATGTTAACATCATTCTGATGATATTTGGCATCAATTACTCACAGCAGCAAGTGATGGGAATGTCTTATTGACTCCTGTAGCTTGCAGCACTGTGAATTCATACCTGGCAGTACTGCCCTGTAGGCATGCACTCAGACAGTTTTTCACCATGTGCAGTGGAAACCAGGTGCCAGCTCCTCCACTATCCAGCTGGGAGCCAGAGAAGTTCCTGGAGTGGGAACTAAAACTAGGCTGGGACTGGCAAAGACCTGGTTGATATGACCACTAACAAGGACACCCTAAATAGTCCACATCATATAACTGGGGAGAATGTGAACAGTTTTTAACATTAAAAGCCTGTCTGAGCCTCAGCAAAAGTCTAAGCACTGTTTAAATGTAAATGGATGTCATCTTGAAGTCTGAGCTTCATAGGGATGGTTAATTCATCGATACTTAATGCATATATGCAGAACCTTGATTTCTGTGTTGTTCCACTACATCACTTGGCAGCTATCAGCAAGAACAGCTGAGCTAAACGGCTGGGACTGGCATCTGTGCTGACAGGAGTCTTGTATTCGCATGTCAAGGATTGGCAGAGGGCATCCTTTTTGGTTTTGACCTTATCTAAGGCAGAAGTCTGGTGTGAAATATCACAGCACAGTCAGAATCAAACCACCACACTGACTTCAAAGAGTCCTTTCAAACAGAATCATGAAGAAATGCAGTTTTTGGTCCTTGAGAACTGGACAGATGATTACAATCCATTTTTAAAAATAAGAATAGCAGTTTTAAGTGTGTCTGAAATTTTTCAAACTTCTACCTAAGCCAAATTTCTGAATTCTCAGAAAAATGAAGTAGTTTTCATTTTTACTTTATATTTTTCTGAGCATGTCAGCACTATCTACATGACAGGAGCCAGTAGGTGTGTGAAAAAATGATGGGAAAACTCTGCCTTGTCAAAGACTTGGTCAGTGCTGAGCATCTGTTGTACAGAGGAGAGATTTGCATTCTTCATTCCCAGGGCCTTCACAGGACAGCTCTCAGTCCCTTTTACCATTGACCTGCGGGTGCACATCTCGCTCGCGAGGTCTCTTAAAAACATCATCTTTGGGATTCTCTCTTTGCCATCACCCAAACATCATCAAATACTGCTCCACAGATTCACTAAATGGTGGGTGAATACCCAGTGTAGTCCAGAGGGCAGCTAGAGAAATTCCTGTTTCACACTGCACACAGCCAGATCACACAAATACCTAAATCAAGCAAAAATATTAATTCACTTTTCACGTCTGTGTCGCTACAGTATTTAAGTGACACAGACGTGAAAAGCAGATTAATTTTTTTGGGGAAGAAGCAACAAATAATTCATCTACTCTGCTTCTGCAAAGACAAACATATTGCCCATTGTTAAACAAAATCAAGGGACATGTAAGTATGATTCCTAATTACAGAGGAGTGAGCTCCAGCAAGGAACTTGCATGGAAAAATTCATTGAAGCCAATATTTTCTGCTGGCAAATGGTAAGAATAGCTGGGGGGAGCACAGGTTCGTCTATCACCAAACAGCGAACTAATTCAATAAGATTTTTTGATTTGAAAATAGAAGAGATATTGTAAGCCACAAATGAAACGTAATATGGCAGGTAGAGTGCTTTTGTACAGGAATTAATTTCTATTGCCTTCTGCTATTTTCAATAACAATATTTATAAGTATATGAAACAGACAGACAACAAGTCAGGAAGATAAATTTTACAAGCCCACAATGGGCAAGATTTTGTTCAAAAAATTCTTATATATTCTACCCCAGAAATCTGAAAAATACTTCAGCTCTCACTAAATATAATCCAAAAATATAAGACCATTATGATACCACTTTCTGTGAAAGTAATATATTCAATCTCTGAACAAATTAAAAAGTACTTCAGATGTGTAATTATTAACTATAATAAAAAAAGTTATAAATACCAGTTCAATAAGCCTTGAAATGAGTTGCATGGAAAATGTCCCTGTTTTTATTAAGCAAAATGAAAGTGGTTCTAAAGGTAAATTAGTAAAGGTAAATAAGGTAAAATTTCAGATTTGTAAGTAGTTTCTAGTTCTCACAGAGTATGATATAAAATAAAAGTCAAAATGGACTGCAAAATATTTAAGTAGATAAAGAGAGGTGTGGAAGAAAGGGAGAAAAGGAGAGGAAAGAAAAATGGATCCATCTTGTCCCGCCTTAGGTTCAAACACAAGAGACATTTTCATGTCCTAAAAAAGCCTGTGCTTTGATAGATGATATCAGGGATTGGAGATAACTTATTGGCCCTACACAGTGTTGGTTTCCTGCAGTTCAAGAAAAAGTGAGAAATCAGAACACATCCACTGGAGGGCCACCAAGGTGACTGGAAGCTGAAGAACTTGATATGTGAAGAAAGGTTGAAAGAACTGGATTTATTCAGCCTAAAGAAGAGAAAGCTGGGAGAGATCAAATCACTGTCTTCCAGCACCTAAAACAACTTTACAGAATAGAAACAGTGCTCTTAGCACAGCAATCCATGGGATGGGACCAGGGAAAACAGGAACTTTCTGCTTCAGGGGAAATTGCATCTATACATAAAACAAACAAACAAACACACCAAAAAACCAACCAAACAAAAACCACCCACTCAAATTTCACTATGAGACTAAGTAAAGATTGGAATAAGTAAACGCAGAGAGGTGGTAGAATGTCCCTCACTGCAAGACTGAGTCAGATCCTTTTTATTTGCAATAAAAAGCCAAGAATAATATTGTTAATGTTGTTTTTTTTTAAAGAGGACATTTTTTAATTTTATGCTTTTTAACTTCTGAAGTACTTAAATGAATTAAAATTATGTATTGATTATTTCCCCAATCATCTCTTTTTTCAGATGTTTAAGAAACAAAACAATCTTTTGGCATTGCAATTTTCTTTTTTTTTTGAGACACAAAAGTTTTTCCAGATATAAAAATCCACATAAATGTTTATTATCTTACTTCTGTGACCAATTTTTCTTTATCGGATTAAAAAATTATATGACTCAATGCAGAGACTATGAAGATAAAGATTTGTCCTATGGGTACCCAGAGTTGATACCAAGTGACTAGAAAAATCAAATACAATTAAGATTTAAAGGTCACGCTATCATTAAATTAATTGAAATAGTGAAAGAATTTAATTTTTCCCATCTTCAGCATATATATTTGAAATTCAAATTTTGGGGCTATTTTTGGAAGCAATAAATACTTTTACTCTTTATTGTGTTCCCACAAAGTCTTCCTGATACTTGTGCCTTGATTTCTTCAGAACAGAGTATGTTTGTCAATCCCACTCTAATTATCACTTGGCTAGTTTCAGCCAGCTCAGGCAAAATACAAAATGGAAGTCAAAAAGAGGTTACATTGCAATAAACTTTACAAAACAAAAATTGGTGGCACTCTCCTGAGTGAAAGGGAGGCAGAGCACAACCTTTTTCTGCTGTGTTCAGCAACACCTGCTGGTAACACTCTACAGCCTCTTCTTGCCTGTAGAGAGGAACCAGATGACACCAAACCACAGCTAGAAAGATGGAAGAGTTAAGGGAAAGTTAGAAAAGTTCATAATTTCCTGAAGCCTCACACAAGAGCAGGGAAAATTTGAAAAATATATTATTTTGGACACAAGTGTCCAGAATTTTTCAAGTTTAAGATAAAAGTTGAATGCCTGTACATGAGCTAGCAGTCATAATGACATATATCTGAAGGTATTAAATAAAATATAGATTTATCTAATGAACTGACAGGCAGAAAGGACTTTGGGATCATCCCAGTCTTTTCAGGGCATGCTTCAGCACCACTCTCTGTACCTCTCCACCCCTGCCTTTGCATGTAAGCTGTGCTGGGTACACCTTGACATCAGGTTATTTCTATCCCTTAGGAGCAATAGGAAGACCAAAAAAAGTACAAATTATCTAGCAGAAGGATTCCTTTTAAACATGAGCTGTGAGACACTATCACATATGACAAACTGATACAAATAGAATTTTATAGACAAGCTGTGAGGCTATTTTTGTTTCTCTAGACATCTTATTAGAACCAGTATTTTTAGTGCTGTGCTAAAGCTGACCAGTTTGCACACTGGGTTATTACCAAGGTGTAATGTCTTAATGCTTTTGAAATCATTAGTGACTTAAGATGCTGTGTAAGCACATTCAGGGGAAATCAGCCTAGACTCTCCACCCTTTCCAATTCACAAATTCCCTGGATGTTCCCTATGTGAGGTAGTTTTAAAGCGCTTGTCTCCATGGAGAGAAAGCGTGGAATCTGAAAAACATAATAAATGAAAACAACTTCACACACTTTCCAGCACTGGACCCAGTAACCAGTATGCTGCTGGTTTTAAGGTCTTCTCATGCAGACGGTGGATGATATTTGGGTAAGAGTAAATGTGAAGTACAGTGGTTCTGAGCATCTCTGTCACTAGTCAATTCTATCTAGCATATGCCTTGTCAATAAAATAACATTTTTAAATCACTGGCTATATTTATTCTGGTATTTTAAACAGGTTTTATCAAGAAGAAAAATATATGCAGCCAAATATGATTGTTTCAGTCAAGCTTAGTCAGAGGCAGACATATGTCAAAGCTCCCAAATGCTGGATTACATAAGGTAACTGGTTTGAGCCTGAACAGAATGTGAGTGTGTGTTTAGGAGATGCTGACAACAGAAAAGAAAGCAGAAATGTATCAAGGACTACCATGAGTAGTCTCTGGCTTAGAAACCCAGATTTCAAAACCTAAAGTAATTTAGACAAAGAAATCACCTGCAGAAAATAAATTATTAAAATAAAGAGGTCAATTGCAATTTTCATCAGGTACTTCAAGCCATAAGTACTGACCAATGAGTAATTGATCCTTGACACCACAGAATGATAAAATCAGATTTTAAAAATGACTTACTGGTATCAGTAAAAGGCAAACCCCTCCCTGACAGAGATTAATTTCTTTTTCAATATGTCTTCATGAAGGTGAAATCTGCGATACTGGCAAAAACATCTTACCTCCCTGAGGCTGATAGCCAAGTTGAATGGAAATCAAAACTGGAAACTTTGATTAAGTTTGTTCAGGAGAAGCCAAACCAAGGTACATTTTACACATAATGATTTCTTCCAGCTATTAAGAGCAGCATGTGAACTGTAAGAGGCAGGTTTTGGTACACCTCGTTCTCATGTAAATCTAAAGCACATTTTTTGCCTTGATTGAAGGAGATCTGTATTTACACCAAGCTATCAGGATGCATCCATCAGTCAGGATGATCATAGCCTAAGATTAAGACAAACAATCTACAAAAAAAGACAACAAATGAAAACCTCTATGAATAGAGAGGTCATGGCACCCTATTCTTCCCACAGAAGAATGTCTCCATGGAGACAGACACATTCAGATTGGAAGCAAGACAACTTTTAACAGCAAGAGTAATTAACCATTGCCACATAATTAAAGGATGTATCTGATTAATCATCTCCTGGAGGCCTTACATTTAGCCCAAATGTCTTTCCATTAAATATACACAGGTTTAGTCACAAGCTCATAGGTTTGATAACACTCAAATTAAAGGAAGGGATGATTTCTTCCACAACTTGATATGCTGGGTAAAGTCTCATGACCTGTGCTATGCAAAAGGTCTGAGTGTCTGAGCAGATGGGCTTCTTCTGGCATTTAAATCTGTGGAGCAATGTGAAAACTCACAACACACAAGCCTGTCTTAGGGTGAGTAGGTAAAGGAACCATATCTTCAGCAATACACAGAAATCAGTCACTAACATATTCTCTACATTATTCATCATATTCTGCTCATAGATGGGTAGAAATTTGACCTTTTGCTTCCTGTCTGACAGTCAGAGGGTAACCTAGGAAAGAGGAAACTCTGCCCTTACATTTACAAAATGGGCACTAAGTGCAGATGAGGGACAGGAAGAACAAACAGAACATGGATCATTACTTCTCTGCACTTCCTTTTCCTTACATACATTTACCTTCTTTGCATATTTGCATTTGGCTATAATACTCCCATGCAGTTTCTTTGAGCTTGGGAATAAACCCTAATCATTTCATGTAATAGATATGTGTGTATTTATCCAAACATGTAGATATGTGGGACTCATGAAAAAGATGTGCCCCACTTACTACTCATAAAAGTCAATTAATTTACGTCTACTGGATTATTTAAATCTACTCATCATAGATGAATCCAAAAACATCTTTGTTTTGCAGTGAATGTCAGTTATTCAAAGTAGAATCCACTTAAGATCTTTTGAAATAGTGAAATATTACTTGTTGTGTGACTGCATTTGTCAGGCAAAAAAACCCTCCACCAGCACTGAATCATTGCAGCATTAACAAGGGTGGCAGAAAACTTCAGTACAGCTCCCAGTACTGATAATTGTGTCTCCTAGGAATAGAGATCCTGAGTGACCACACAGCCACTCCACATAGATGTAGGGATGAATTACTTGTAAGTGTGAATGCATACACACAGATTTCCAAATGGATACAAAGCAGTCCAGATAAGAAAACTCTTTAGTTCTACTGCACTGTCCATATAAACTGTAGGTTATTTTCCTGAAAAGGTCAGGATGGAACAATCCCACTCTGCTCCAGTTTAACTATGGTGCCTGTAAACACACAACCTAAGTCAGATTCGCACAACACAAATTTATTTTAAATGAACAGTTAAAAGTAAAGGGATTTATTACTTCAGCTTTAATTTCCAGTGTTACAGAAGATAATAAAAGGTTAATTTAAAAATAACACTTAGCAACAGATTGGCATCACATACCAACCCACTGCCAATATGCCTACCTCCCATCTTGAAGTTTTTTCAGCTTTCTAAAACTATTGTTGGATACCTAGGAGAGATACCACAGGCCTACAAGTCTCAGCACTGTTCATATTCACATGCTCAGATCTAGAGGATCATGTTATATTTCTTGACAAGAAATATGAAACATAGACTCAATTTTCCTCCACCTACCTTCCTCAAGATGCCCAGAGAACATTGTGAGAAGATTTTTCTGTATCTGTTGCAGAAAGTTCAAATCTGACCAAATTAATTCAGACACAGTTCAGTAGGAAAGATACAGGACCCACAGCCCCACCCAGTTTGGCCCAGATCAGTAAGAGATGTCCATGCCCATCCCACAGGTTGTCAGTGAGATCAGTACCCCACCTGCCTCTGGTTTCTATTAGTTATAGTTACATCCCATTCGTGAAACAAGGGCTGACTCAGCCTTTGTTCAGGATTTAGAGGTCCTGCTTCAAAACCAAGGTTTAGGAATGTCTTGTGACCACTCTCATTCTGTATTCCTTCCTCCCACAAAATAAGGCATCACAGTCTGTTTTATAAGACTTTTGAGAGACTATTACAATCCCTAAAATACTGGATTAGGAGAAGAGAAGAATAAGATAAATCAAATTTCAATACAGTATATATCTCCTTGCTTTTTCCATGCATAACAGTTAAACCAGAGAATAAATGAAGCTGGAAGAAGAGTCTTCAGGTCCTCTTGTCCAACACCTTGTTCCAAGAAGGAGCAACTTAAATCAGGTTGCTCAGGACTTTTTCCAGTCAAGCTTTGAATACCTTCAAGGATAGAGGTTTTACAATCCATCTGGGAAACTCGTCATGACATGTACCATCCTCTTGTTCAAATCCCCAAGCACAACAATATCTCCCCTTGTTAAAATTTGTGATCCCATCTGAATAAGAGAACATCCAGCTATGAAGTTACCTCAGACTAGAAGCAGCCTTCAAGGATTCTGCAGTGCATGCAAAAAATCCAGTCTCTCTCCTAACTTTAGGACTACACTGCAATGTAACTCAGATGTGGTGGCTTTCCTTCTTACCTTCTTTCCTCCCTTCCTTCCTCCCTTCCTTCCTTCCCTCCTTTTCCTATACTGAGAAAATTTTATTGATCAATTGGTTTTTCTCCCCAAGCTGTAATTAGCATACTAGACTGCCCATATCCTATTAAATGATTCTTTTAGAATTTTTAGGTTCCTCCTATGCACAAAACTACATTTCATTCAATTCTGCTTTCTTTTGTTATTGCACACTGGAGTATAAAAAGAGAAGGGGACAGGAGAATGAAGAACAAGAAACAGAAATAACCTCAGTTTAAGAGGAATTACCTCTTTATTGAATAGTAGGTATTTTTTCTGGCCTTCTTATCTAACTTGAACATGGCATAGCTATTTGTTTACTTGAATGATGGTACAGTTTTAACATCAGGCTCTATAACCTCAGTTTCATTTATCAGGATTTTTATCTAGTTTATAAATATCTGTTCTTCTCCCACTTACAGCCATGTAGCTCAGCCCATTTCAATCATCATTAATGCCAGTGTTTTTTTCTCAGGGAAGTAAAAATAAGGTAATCTGAAAATTTATTGTGTTACTGTCTTCATCAAGAATAATGGTGCCAATCTTTTTATATGTATTTCTTCTCCTACCGGTTGCTTTCAAATATTCTGGGTGTATGCTTTCAGATACACCTCCATACAGTTTTTTTCTTTCAAAATCCATCTAGACATACTGTTGGACATCAAGCATGCCCTGTAACTCAAAACCAGCTGCAGTCTGAACAAAAAGTTTATCCATTATGGGGTTACTCCAGGCCACATTCACCTGAGAGCTGGAAATCCTTCTAATACTCAGCCTGGATTTATTTTTCTTTCAGATATAGTATTTATTTTTCTTTCAGACATAGTAACCACTCAATGTGCTGTATTGAAAAACATTAATTGTATTATTAAAGCTTCATTTTCATGCTCTAAGAAAACCCAAACCTTTAAGGCTCTGGTTTCATGACAGGCTCTTCAGATTGCATTAACTCTTCTCCACAGCTGTCCCCACTTTGATTCTCTCTTCCCCACATACTGACTGCCAGACTTCAACAATCAGTTGATAATTTACAGAATCCTATAAATCAGGACAAATAATGTATTTTTCTGAAAATACCACTCCAAGATTTCATTTGCCTTTTTCATATCCTTATCATACTGGCTTCTCGTTTCTCTTGTGTCCTCTCTTCCTAAGTGCTGAAGTCCTGGGACACGACAGAAATGAACATTAATCAGTAAGGAAAAAGGATTATTTGTGGAAGACAAGAAACTTCATCACACTAGGCTTCACACTTAGTCAATAGAGATCATGACACACCTCAGAATTACTCTAGAGGCCACTTAAATATTTGGACCTCCCCTGGCAGGTTTTAGAATTTCTTACTGGTACACAGACAGAGCTTCGGATGAGTATAGTCCTGGTTAGACTTTTTAGGTTAGATACCTAAAGATAGGGAAGATTATAGGTGGCTGGTATAATTCCTTTTTAGCCTGGTCTCCAAAACCACCCAATTCTTCTTGTGCAATTCCTCTTCTTTTCCTTTCTGCTGGTTAATATTTTTTTAAATCATTAGAAAATCCCAGGGAATAAGCTGATCACACTTACATCAGTTACAAAAGCATTACATAAATCGAGCCCGAGTGCTGATCACTTAAGACTGCTGACAGTAACTTTATGCAATTTTATACCTTCTTTTTCCATTTCACCCACTTTCCTGTTCATCTCAGTTTCACAGTAGTTTCTAGCTACTATGAAACCCAAACCCCAACCCTAATTTCATCTGTAGGCACTATGTCAGCACTTAACAAGCCCTAAAAGATGACAACTATATTTTCTCCCTTCATGGAGAAAACATAAAAATTAAAATCAATGATGCCCTGAAAAAAGGGTGACTCATATCTGGGATCTTACAGTTACTTCCATAGCCTTCTTTTCAAGTTTTTTGCTTGAAAGCAAACATACTACAGAGACATGATGAAGTCATTTCACTCACACAAACATACATTAAATCATATCTATTGTCCATGTTATCCTTCAGTACAACAGTGCTAATCCTGAAATAATGTTTTCTTAAAAAAACACCCAAAAGTTGGTCTAAAAGTCCCTCTAGATAAAACCCTGCTGCTAGATTTATGATTTTTTGAAAAACAAGTCTTAATCCTTTGGGACCACAATTATCTGACACTGCGTTTAATTTTACTCAAGATTTGTTCTTCCACTTTAGTTGCAGTCCTTTCCATTTCCATATTATCCTTCCTGCCAATCAATTTGCCTTTGCCTTCATATTCTAAAGCCTTCGTCTTTATTAAGTCTGTTATTCAGCACACATAATTTAAAATATTTGTTTAAAGTACCTGTGTTAGGAAGGCAGTAATCACTAGTGAAGAGTTAAATGAAATGGAGGGTTGAATCACCCCTCAGAAGTGACTCTGCATTGTGTGAACAGGGTCTTTGGGACAATTTAGTTAGCAGCTTGAAAAAAATGAAATAGAATAGTCTTTTCAACCACTTTTATGGCAAGAAATGTTTGTTCTGGCCTAGGACCAAGACTGAATTACTTTTAATGTTGACTCAATCTGTTCTTTTTCTTCTTCATAACTTTGCAGACAACAACAATAGACTTTAGCTATCTGTTTTTATTTACTTTTTGAGACATAATTAATCTTGACTTTTACAATTTTTACTTCATTATTATTTTGGATATCCATGATACATTATCTAAATAAAAATCCCTAAGGGTTTCATAGCTCTTCCTGCTACTCCCAGTGGGAAAATACATCACCAGTAGATTTCATTCCAATAGATATTATTAGCTGGCATAAGAAAGTTAGAACCATAGAATCATAATCACCATTTTTGCTAGTGCCTCTTCTTTGTATTCTACTGTTTGATTCTGAGTAGTCTAATTTATAGAATTCGTTATCTTTCCTAATTTCTCAAACACCTTTTCCTCTGAAATGAGCCTTCTTTCAATAAAAGATAATGTTTATACAAAATATATTCATTTAATTAAAACTGAGTAATCTCACAGCATTTTTTTAGTGTCTCATTATTCACTCCAATAAAACAAAGCACTTTTAATAATAATACATTTTCAGCTACTAAATATCTCAACAAGCTGTAGAGAGCTGAGAAGAAATTAAGATCCTTGAGAAACAAAGAGGAGTATGCAGAGATTCAAATGGAATAAAAAACCTGTTTGTACTTCTATTGATAACTGCTTTGTTTAATATATGCCTGCAGGTTAAGAAAGGTATTTATTGAGAAAAAAAAAAACATTCATACTGGTATATTCATCATCAGAGAATGTTCACCAGTGGTGAAACATGATTCTCTGCAATATTAAATTGTCCCTGGAATCATTTTTGCCTGAACTGTCCCAAGTAATTTCCAGGCACAGTTGGAGACAGTATGAATCACAAAGTATTCAAAATATCCAAGTCTGATATGATCAGATTTAACCAGCTTTTCAAGAAAAAGCAAATTGAGGATCTTCAGGTACAGCAACTTAAAAATCAGAATTCCATGATATTTGCTCCTGTAAAGCTCCTAATAAGAATGCTGCCTTTTATGTTTACGAAGGGGCTTCTGCACAATGGGAGAATGGACAGAACAAGGACAAGTAACATAAATTATTCTACGTGCACGGCTTGTCTCCAGCCTTCATTGTAGCAGATTTACTTTGTACAGGGATCATTGCAATAGTCCATAACTGAAGCAGGGGATGAGCTAACAGTTAGGAAGTGCAGTGCCTAAGCACAGCCATTGGTCTTTTTTTATTTCTTGATATGCACATGCTCAAGGAAATTCAATTTCCTGTTCCAAACAACTGCAGGTTAATCTGTTTCAAAAAGTCTGCAATTATGTCAACGTAAGGTGTTGACATCAGAACTGGAATAGTGCCCAAAGTTCCATGAGGGTATAATTTACAGATACAATTTTGAGCCACCAGCATGTTACAACTAACATTTTTTTATCAACTACACAAATAAGCAGAACAAGCATTTCATAACCACCAGTATTTCCCAACAACAATTTTATTCCAAGGTTCTAGTTTTACAGAATTTACAATAATATACCTGTTTCTGTTTCTATCAAGACCAGAGTTAAGTGGTTTTGCTCTGAGAAAAGTATTGTGGGGAGGAAAATGAATAAACTGATTGCCACACACAAGAGTCCTTGACAAAACATGTAATTAAGGCAAGCAGGCAATTCCTTCATCAGCAAGAACAGTTCTTGTTCTTGTTCCAATAGACAATATTAAAAATTTGTCAAATATAGACTCAGAAGTCTATTGTCTATCAGAAAAGGATGCTTTTTGATTTGTTGCTCCTTAGAGAGCTCACTTGTTCAGAGCAAAAATAGCAAAAGGGTTCAGAACACTTGCTGAACCAGAACCCTGCAGATTATGTGATGGATTGAAGCTGCCATCACTTTTAGTCTGATTCCATTGCACTCTCTGGACTACAGAAATAAAAATGTTGATAAAAGGGAAGGACTCGGGCTCTAACAATAAAGTAAGTCATGACTGCAAGGGCCAATATTTGGGAATGGTAATTCTTTTCACATATTACTTATAATGATGTATATGAGCACCAGCTAAGTTGATGGTACCTGGATGCTAGATGTTATTCAAATGCATGAAAAGGGAGAGGAAAAACTTTCAGTGCAAATAAGTAAGTAGAAAACAGAATCACAGCAAAGAAGGAGTTGAAGGAAAAAATCCCCAAAAAATTCTTGTCTGTGAAAGGCAAGACAAACTGGCAATGCTTGTGTTCACAAATCGTGTGGTGAAGAAATGCAGGACAGGACACCATACAAGCACATCTCTGATTCAAGGCAACGTAGCTCAGACTGAAAATCAATCTGAACACCCAAGGAGTGCTTTTTCCACAACTCTTTTATTCACAGATAGGTCTGGTAACTCTGTTTGATACTTTTTTGAATGCAGGACTGGGTGTTTTGCTACTACTGACTTTCTATTAGAAACGTTATATATCTAGCTAATATACAGTTCATAAGTAGTTGGTAAACAATTAATGATTGTTTGTAAACTTCTTATAACCTTAAGCAATATGTGATTAGAAGGAATGCAGTAAATATCCTTTCTTACTCCAGGATCTTTCCCATCAGAAAATGTTGCTCGGTAACTTTTTGTAGACTTTTCATTTGCAAAGATTATACTGAGTCAATAACCTCATTGTGGACCTTAAAATTATACATTTTATACATAGCACATTTCAAGCAGAGTCCTTAAATAGATCATCTTCACAATCTGACCAACTCCCTGTGCCTCTGAGATATGTAATCACTTGATATGGTGTCCCAAATACTTTTAAAATTATATTTAAACCCAAAGCAATCAGTCCAATTATTTATTCAGCAAATTTTGCATGCATGGCAAAGTGCTGATCTTTGAAGTCAGAGCATCTTCTCACATATCGATGCAGATTAACAAAATAGTTCCACTGCAAATTCACCATTACTATTTTTAGAGAACAGCAAAAATAGCCATTGACATATTATGTCTCACTTATGGTTTTCCAGGACTGTGGGCAGTAGGTGATAAGACTTCAGCAAATTCCACCAACAGAAAATGAAAATCCACAAACACCCATTCTTGCTGTTTTGAAAAACATTTCCCATAAAAGAAATCATTTTCTTTAATTATAAAATGTTTCTATCTGCTTTTCACAGAAAAAAATATAAGGAAAACATTATAAAAATATGTTTTCACAGTAATGTAGAGAACAAATACACACAAAAATCCCTCAAATATTATCATAGTTATGAGTATGATTTTTTTACAAACACTTCTACAAAACTGTGAAGTAATTACTAATTTCTTGCTTGTGCAATGAAGCTAGTAGCACCTCTGCCATGATCACATCAAAATGACACATCTTGCAAGAAAGAAGCCATCAACTTATGATAAGGTATTAACATGATTTGAAGAGTCATTTTATAAAGCAAAGTTCAGTCATTTCTACTTGACATATTTAGGACAAATCAACAGCTTAGAAATGCAAGCACTGCTCTGAGTTGCTGCTGTATTCCACAGTTTGCTTTAGCTTGAAATTTAACTCTTCAGGAATACTGAGAGCACCTCACTGCACTTTCTCTTCTGGTCTGAAGAACAACTTCAGGCCTTATGTTACACGTACAACTGAAGGACCCAATGTGGCACCTCCTGTGTAGTAACAGGTCATGACCATCAGCCATGAAAGTTCAAGGAAGAATAAAGGCCTGAGAAACAGGATAGGTGCTACAGTTATTCTCCAGTACAGCATGTCAGCTTTCAGGCCTTTGGTTTCCTAATAATAAAGTTATATTAACGTAATGAAGTGGTTCAGGGCTTGCAGGTGGCATTTTCTGAATATGAACTGGAGTGTATTAAGTACTCATGTCTAGAAATTGTATCGGTTAAGCAATTCATCTTAAGCACCATTGCTATTTCTGCAATTTTTTCTCTTAATCCTGTATTCTTGAGTTTCTCCTTCACTTACACCTTTGATATTCTGCTTCCTTTTGCTAAGAGCCCTCTTAGCACTCATATATTCAAACTGCACAGAGTTCACTCCTGCCCTTCCACAGCCCACCAGATAAAATAATCCGTAATGAAATTGCTGCAAGTGGTATTATGTTGTGCTCATGTCTTTGAGCCAACATCTCAGTAGGACATACAGGGCAAGGAGAGCACTGCCAAATCTGGGCCACTTTGTTCCAAGTTTTCTGTAGACAGAAGAGGTCAATTCTCTACTGTTTTAAGGAATCTGGCTGCCTTTGGCCAGTTTTCTTTATGAACATGACTGCAAAATGCTGAAATACTGCTTCCTGGCAAGACTGAGAATTTTTTTATTTTTTAGTACACACACAGATTCTGGCCCTTCTCCCCCAAACCCTTCAATCTTGTGAGTAAAAACTTACCTTTTACTTCAGCTAGATATTAAAACTTAGGCTCTAATACAGCTAGATAAAGCCATCCATATTGCAAATGTCAAATTAACTCTCTGATTTGTGTAGGCAAACATACTGTAAAATTCTATAGGGCCCATGTACATACAGCAAACAGGTCCTTTAGCACTTGCACCTGTATTTTAGCTGGCAGCATAATTAGGTCCCATATGGTTAATGAAATGTAACATGTCAGTATTTTGTAGGCTGAGATTTGTCACACGGAGGTGTTGGATGTAACACCCACTCTGCCAACTGTTCAAGAAGAGAAAAAAACAGAATAAGATAAAAGCTTTTGTGTAAAAGGGAAACAGGAACCAGCCTTGCAGCTTTCATTTTCCCATGTTTCTAGTGTTCGCTTTCTTTCTTCCAGGGTAGCTATGTCAATCAAGATGCTTTTTCTCAATAGTGTTTCAGAGCACCTTCTCTAAGGGCACAATCCCCTGTGTGTTTGGTAACAGAAACAGGTATTCAAACTACATATCCATGAGTTTTTCTGCCCACATTGCAAGTCATGTCTGAGTGTCCCTTCTCTCCAAAGTATTGCTCCTCAAACACTCCCATCACACACTTGAAATGTGGGTGTGAGGAACAAATGCTTCAAAAACGCCCATGTGTGCCAATGCTCAGCCTACAAAATGCCAAACCATTATAAAATCATTAAGCAGCCCTTTGCAGACGGCTGAAGGCATGTCCCCATCAGGCTACAGATGGGACTGCAGGCACACCTAAAGCAGCTCTGATCCAGCCTGTAGTGCTGAGATGCTCAGCTCCAGACTGTTGTGCCTCAAGCCATGCTTTCCAATGGACTGATGAGTTTGAGCACAATACTGCAATGGTACAGCCCAAATGTGTGCTTGAACCAGTCTCTCCATCATAAGGACATTGGCATGATATCTACAGTTTCATCAGGGCCATACAGTACAGAAGAGCACAAAACTGGATCTCTTACTTCCAAACAAACCATTCTAAATTCTCTTCTCCAGCAGCCACTCTACTGTCTTGCCCTCCATGGCCTGTATTCTCAGGCTCTCTTTTCTGGTTTGGGTGATTTCATTTGACAGTCACTCTTGAAGGTGGCTACAAGAGAGTGTTTCCATCCACGGAGACACAAGTAAATCAAGCAGCAAAGGCAGCTCCCCAGCACAGAGTGTAGGACACAGCAGCCTTCCCTTTTCTAATGTGTCTGAGTGTGATGAAAGTGCCATCACATGCAATTGGAGAGGCTTCACCATAGCCTGATGTGGGCATAACAGAAAACTAGTGACTGAGTCTCTTCTCAGAGCTTTGTCTCCCGTGCCTGACCTATTTTCATGTCACTCCTCCATAAGCTGGAGGAAATGGGCAGTTGGTAAGTCTACAGGTCAAGTAACTCTCACTTCTCAATAAAATTCCATGACAGGATATTGTTTTAACTAAAAACCTTACACACAGCTCAGTTAAATCTAAGGTAGCTTAGAAGATACCATGTTCCTAGCCTGTCCCAGTCATTACAACAGTCTGTCTTCTATGCAAAACCCACAAGGCTGAGACCTAAGGCTGAGATCTCTGAATGTATGCTGCACCAGATATTTTATTCTGAACAACTGAAGTGTGATGGCAGACCTGCTTTGAATACCTTTAGATTAAAAAAAAAAAAATCCTCCATAGAAATTCTGTCTGAGTGAACAAAATCCTCAGCGCCATACTCAGTAAGACACAGACCATTTACATATCACTGTCTTTTCAGGAGGCATGAACATGCCAAAATAAGAACATTGAAATACCCGGTACAGTGGGCCCACAAGGCACATATTTAAGCTAGGGAAAGAGCTGCATCTGATCCAACTTTTACATTTTTAGGCCCCTTAAGTTTGAGTTTGTCTCATACTTTCCCATTAGGAAAAGAAATAGGTCAGACAAATTGCTTGTCTTTTTGCATATGCATGAAAATGAGCAAGGTAACTTCACATCCCACAGTGCTGCGGGAATGAAAAACCAAAGAAACCAGTTTTATATATAACCATGATTGAAGACATATGCAAAGCTTATATTGTAAAGATAATATGTACTCTCTCACAGTTCTATTTTGGGCACATATCCTAATCTTTTTGAAAGCTTCTGTTAATGTAAAAAGATTTAAATCCTGTATTTTTGTGCAGTAAAGATGGAAGAAAAAGGAAAATCTACTTAACTGTCACAAGCAACCTGAAGTTCTGTTCTACTCATTAAACTACCCAAATGAGCAGCACCTACAAGATTTTACTTATTTTCCTCCCTGGACTGCTTTAGAAACTTATGATAAAATTCTTCTCTGAGACGCAAAACCATCATGGAAATGGGAAAGGAGCTGACGCTCATTGCTTTTTCTTCATAACAAAGGTATAAGGTCCCATTCCAAACCTTAGAAGTTTGGAATGGGAAAGGAGCTTTTGCTCCTTTTTCATACTTAAATATAGCTTCACTCATTTGCTGTCAGAATACACCTCTGCTCCCTGTTCAGCAGTGCTCTCAGATCACAGACACCTACAACATTTTCTCCAAGCTGGGGAACACTCCCAAGACCATGTCCACATCCTCCCTGCCTGCTCACTCCTCTTGCTTACAAGAACTGTATTCAAAGCAACCTGATGGAGAGAAGGTGGACTGGAGACAGTGGTGGATTCTTCAAGTGCAACAGATATTGTGTTCAAGAACCCCAGCCTAACTGAATTGAGGCTGAAGTTGGGTATGAAGCATGTGGCAAGTAAAATAGGGAAAGATTTTCAGTTTATCTTTCACCTTCGGTCCTTTGCTTGTATGGGAAAAGATGTCTCATTTTACACTAAATGCCAAATCTGCAAATTTAAGAATTTTAATACACTAGGCTTTAAGAAAGTAGAATTGTTGAAAAATATATCTAGTTAGAATCATATATTTTAAAAGGAGAATATGGACTTTAAAGAACGAACTTTAGAATACATATGAACTAAGTCTGGATTCTCCGGGTGAAAGAACTTTAAAAACAGTGTGTAATTTTGATGGCCTTTGTTTTATCCAGGGCTTAGTCTGCCTTGATTGATAGTCAGGGTCACATGAACTAAAAGTTTTAGAAATTTCCAAATCAGTGCATCCTGTCATATTTATAAAATTATCTACCTAAAGTTGCTCAGTAATCTTATTTTGACCAGGGAGGGATAAGAGAAAAAAAGAAAAATCAAACCTAACTTGGGGTAGCAGTAAAGAATTAATGCAACCAGGAAAGAAACAGTGGGAAGTGAGTTTAAAAACACCCCACTGAACCTTGAGGATGGTGAGATAGTAAGTCAGATAAGCAGAAGTTATGAAAAGAAGGAGGCAGATAACTGCAAAGACAAAAATAAACTGTACCTATTTACAGGCCACCACTGTATTGGTTTGCTTATAAGGTAAGAAATATCACTGTATCCAGAAGTCTTGCCTGATTCAAGATGAAGAAGAAAATGGAATTTTCCTAAGAAAATTTTCCTAAGAAAAGGGTACATGTTCTTAAAACAGAAAAATTGACAAAACTGGAAAGATTCATACAAGAACATAAGAAAAACTCAGCATCTCGAAAAGCCACTCTACAGAAGAGAGAGAAGAACTAAAGCTCTTTGGTTTCACCAAAATAAAGATTAGAGCAATGCCTGGAAAGAGATTTTCTCTGGGAAGAACTTATCATAGAGGGCCTTAGGTTAGAGGAAAACAGCTGATTATTTCATTTGAAGAATGAGTAATTCACAGTCTGAACAGACTACCCGGTAGTGAAATCAAGTCTGTCTCTACATGAGGTCCTTAGGTGAAGGCGCTCTGCGTGTATCTTCATAAACAAAATGTTTTAGCCTGAGTAATAACTGCTGATAACTAGCTGCCATTCCATTACCTATCCTACACAGCAGAAATAAGATATGGAGAACAGACTTCTGCAAACTCAAATCAGGGAAAGGTGAGCATATTCTGTGATTCTCTCGTGTGTGATCAACGATAGTCTGTATATGCTCACCTTATGCACTCCAGAATGGCAGCCTTGGACCACTGAATTGCCTGCTGTAGCTGTCTTCACTGAGGTAAGGAAATTTCCTCAATCCTTATCACAGTCCCCTCACTATGATTTTACACCTCTGTTCTGGCAGTGCTTCCTCTATTGTTCCTCCTACTCCCTTTAATGTCAACTAGAAAGTCAGAAGAAATCTCTCTCAAGAAGAAGCAGTGCAAAGAAAACATCTAATCCTAGTTAAAATAGGAAGCATCTGACTAGGTCACAACAGACTGAGGAGCAATCTGTGGAGGAATTTTCCTCATACTTCCACTGTTCTCAACAGTTAGGTTGGATTTTGGCCATGGGACTCATTCAGTGGGGTGATTTACCATCTGCCCAGATATAATCTTTGCAATTCTTCAAGTATACATTGCACTTTGAGAAAAGCCATTTCCCATACATTGTTTGTTTGCCCTTTGGCAATGTAATTGATTTTATATGGAGGCTTTCACATATATCACCTGGACCATGTATCTGGCCAGCCAGAAATGTTGTCAGACTTCCAGAAAGAAAAATCAAACTCCTCAGTTAAAGGAAATCTTAAATATGTTCTTTTCTAGTCAGTATATTCAGAATTATGAGTTACATTATGTTCATTTAAAAACAAGTCAGTGATTTATGAAAAATATTGCCTGCAAATTCAATTGCCAAGGTAGATGGCAACTGTTCTGTTAACAACCTTCCCAATCACTCCTTTAATGTATACACACACAATATAATGATATAAACACCATGCATTACAGCATGGGCTGCCTTCACATCATGAGTCTGCAATCAGATTTTAGTAAGATGGATGCAACATTATTCTCTCTCCAGTGGCTTTCAAACTAAATTAAAGCAAAGTCTATAATCTTTGGCTAACCTCCAAGATCACAGTCTCCTGCATGATTCAAGGATCACCTAGTCAGGCTGCCTTAGGGAAAATGGAAAAATTTAAAAGATCCAGCATAAGCCCTTTGCCCTTTCTTAGCTTTCAAAGAAATCACAAATTGCCTCTTATAGGCACAGGAAACGTTCTTCATGTATGGATCAATGTAAATATCTATTCTGCTCCTTAACTGCCCAGAAAATTTCACATTTTGAAGCATCATTGATTTAATGCCTGCACTATTAAGCTGCCTGTGATATGGTTTTGATGCATAAAGATAACGACAAATGCAGGACATCCTCTTTTATCCTTGTTCCTGTAGGAAATTAAAGCCTATTTTCCTGTAAAGTCTTTCCCTACCTGGGGTCTTAATTAACATTCTAGTGAAAAGTGTGTTCTCCTCCTAGTCCTTCCAATGGTGTTGCATAGCTTTTTTCTGTCTCTCTCCCCTTGTTCCAGGCTCTCGCCTCAATAGTGTTCTGATCACCCCTGAATTCTCAATAATCTATCTCAAGGAATATGAAATAACGTTTTGGAAGTTTTTTGGGTTTGGTGGTGTGGGGGTTTTTGTTTGTTTGTTTGTTTTTTCATATATCAAAACTTAGTTCTGACCTTAAAATCTATGAAAAATTACCTCAGAAATTAATGATTTAACTTTCCTGCCACTAGATAACAGACATGAAAAAAGAAAAATCTACAGTTTGAAGAATATGGAACACAGATTCAGAAGTATCACAAATGTTTACAAGTATTGAATAACGGGGCCTTGTTTATCATCTTCTTCTTAACTATTGGATTAATTTTGGACACATTTCAATGTATCCAAAAATGTTTATTTTGTGTACAAGACTGGTGATATAAAACACATGCTAAATGAAGTGGGATGTAAGTGAAATTTCCAGCTCTTTCTTGAATAAAACACCTTTTGCCAAAACTGTTAAGGAACACTAATATTTGTGAAAAGCAATTAAAAGTAAACACAGTTTAGAACAAAGATCCATTTGATTATCAATTTATCTTTTATCAACTCTTAATATAGCCTCATCAAACAGTTTATTTTGACCAAATTTTAAATTTTGCCAGAGTTTTATTCACTAAAAAAATGTGAATAAAATTCATTTTAGCTTTGAATTCTGTCTTGGGACAAAAATTACTTCAGGAAATGTATTTTATTTTAATTGTATGGAATATCCGTTTTCCAGCCAAGTCTATAGCATGCACTTTTTAATCTCAAAGACAAAATATCAATGAGGGATGCAGAAAAGGACTCACTGTCACTACCCACAGGCATCTGATAACACATATTATAAGAACCATCTTTCATAAAACTACTCTGACCCAGTAAGCACTGTGCAGTGAAACTTTGTTTTCTGAAAGGTTTCCCAATCTCATCAACTTTATAGATCCCTCTCTGACTGAAGAGATGCAGCCTGGGCAAAGGACAGTAACTGGGCTATTTCCAGGACCCAAGTGGAAAAATGGAAGATGAGGCTGGAAGTTGCTGGACTCTCATTGTTTCTTCTCAGTAAAGGCAAGATTCATGACAGTGAAACTTTCTCTGAATTTCTATCAACTGTGTCAAGTATCAAGACTCTAAGTGGCTGGAAAAGTGAAATTCAAGCACCTGTTCCCTAAACAAAACAAGCCAAGTGACATTTTGACAACCCGAATGACCCCGCTCTTAGCTATATCCCCCTTACTCCATTCCTTTAAAAATTAATTTTCTTTTTAAGCTTTAGAACATCACAGCCTCTTGCTCATATTCCTTTTGCAGTTTCATGGGTTTTGGTCCCATTACACTCACAGAATGCAGAGCATACCCCTTACTTTATATTTTTCTGTCATTGAGATCCAGAACAGCAGGTGTGTCTGGCCTGAGCAGCCTAACAGCAGTGTTAAAACATTGTCTGGGCAGTCACTCACTGCAGAGCAACACAAACATTAACTCAGTGTTACTTCCCTTTTCTGTCCCAGTATTCCCAGCTGGCAGATAGCATTTGCCCACTTTTCTCAATTGGGACACTAGGACAAATATTTGAAATTAGGCAAGAAGACTGCTACCTTTTTCAGAGGTCAACATTCAATAAAAATGAGCAAGCAACAGGATAGGACTGGAACTTGAACTAGCTGTTTTTTCCCCATATTTTCTTTCAGATGAGAGATATATTTCAATATGTTCCAAGATCATTGTGATTAGGAGAATATCAAATTGTGACAATTTTGATCTCAAAATTTATGTTTGAAACTGTTTAAAAGTAATTTCAGAAATCTCCAAAAACATAATTTTACCCAATAGCAAAAATTAAACTTTGATAGAATAGAATACTCTCCAGTCTTTAGACAAGAAATACTTCCATCTTCAGAAATTAATTTTTGGAAATAGATTTTGTTTGCAACTGAAAATATGTTCATGGAGTAGCAGAAACATTCTTGGTATATTACTTCAACATGTTTTTTTTCTGCATATAAAGCATGAAAAAATGTCACCTTTGCTTCAAAGAAAATTAACTCAAATTTCAATTGCATTACTTTGGAAAAAGCAAATAATATTTTTGACCATAATACAACTATTGTTGTTAAAGGAGAAAAATCTGGAGTCTGAAAAAAACACCTCACATAAGTACAGTTTGTTACAGGCAACAGATTTAACATTAACTTGTTGTAGCTCTTTCATTCATTCCTTCATCCTATTCTCACAGACTATGACTAATTTTGATTTAACTTTTTATTTGGGAGCAAAGGATGGGGGCAAGAATAGTCTTTTAACCAGACACATTTGAACAAATATGAAAGGAACTGTGAGAAATAAGCTTTATGTGCAGAGAAAAAAGGTCTGCTTTCGTTATGCTTGCCAGATTTCATCCCAAGAAAATGAATGCAAACCACCTCTTTATGTGCACTTATGATTAATTTAAATGGAGGAAAGTGAAGTTAAATACAGAGGATTTTAAGGATGAGTTTCATTCAATGTTTACCTGCAGAGTTGCCTCAAGAAAATGTCAACAAACTGTCTTCTTTCTTAAGGCTGTGTTCAAAAGCAAATTACACCCCTTACATAACCAGAATAAATTTCTCCCTTGCCACCCCCAATATATTTGGCTTATTGTGTTTCAACTGTACCCCTGTACAGTTCAGTTTTTCCAGAATACATCACCTCTTCACCCCATTCAGTGCAGCAAAATAAATGGTTTCCAATGGCAATGAAAATTGCCTTTCTAGTTATTAATTCATTTGACTCCAGGCAAATTTTAGGCGGAGATTCTCAGGGATTGATCTTGTTTCTGACTATGAAGGCTGATCCAAATGTCAGTCTGCTTAACAGGAGGGTATTGAGTTCAAACTGGCTTTCAGAATCAGGCTTTCAAACCTCAATGACAGGAGAGGAGGAAATTGCACATATTTTTCTTTGATCTTTCAAAAAGTCCAGGGGTTGCTTTCATATAGGAAATGAGGTAAATAGGCAACCCTCTCTCCTTCAGAAGCCAGCTGGCCTCCTCCTGATTTCTCCCACCATTTTCAGTTAACTGTGGTGTCAAGTGGTTAAGCAAGAAAAGGCTGAGAAAAATGGCCACAGAGCAAGAGCTGCATGGCCCACCTGCATGCCAACCATCACCCCCCAAAAGTATATGCACAAATTTCCCTCTCTACGCCTTCCTGTGAACGTTTCCACAGAGGTGGACAACAGTTACATGAGCTAAAAAGGATCTCAAACATTCTTGCCAGACTGTGTGACTAAATTAGTCTACAGCCCCCTCCCAGGACCTTCTCCCTGCTGTGCTACTTTTCTTCAGACTAAAGCACACACAGAGTTCTCGGCTGCATTATTGACTTGGTGTCTGCTTGTGAAGTTGGTTTAAGAAGTGAATGTTGGTTTAATTTTAAGGAAAGCCTGTTTAAGCTGTGCTCCTACCACAGAAGTGGGAAAAAAACATCTGTAATGTCGACTGAAAGAGCTGGATCAGTAGGAACTCCAACACTCCCTTGCATGCCTGTTGTATAATCCATAAGTTTGAAGGCAGAAGGTAGTTGCTTCAGGCTTTGAGTGACAGGTCTTTAGTACAAGGAATTTCACATCCCAGTTTCCCTCATTCCTGCCCACTCCATGCTCCCTGCCATAAAAAACAGCCCTCATTGTGCATGAAAAGGTTTTATTTTAAAGGCAGATTGGTTCAGAGGAGCCCCACAAGTGATTCAGTGCAAGGAAGAGTTGGCGAGTGAGTGAAGATAATGGTGATAATGATTCCTGACAGAGCTAAGCAAGACAGAGTTTCAGCCCAGGACTAAACTTGAAAAGATTTCTGATTGCCCTATGTAAAATACACTACAGAAAGTGAGGATGACTGTTTTTTTATAAGAAATATTGTTCATTTGTTGCTCACATTTTCTACTGAAGGTGTTGGAGAGCCTTCCTCCTTAAAATTACAAGAGCTACACTGACAGCAGTGCTTGCTACCATTTTTAGGAAGAGAATTTACTTTAGAGGTCACTTGTAAACCTGGAGGCATCATCTAGTTTAATTTGTAATGCTAAATGTCAAAAGAACAAAGCTTACAAAAATCTCTCAACATTTTTGTGTATTTTAAATCTGGAAGTCTAAAGGATTTAACAACACATCTTCAGATCAACCTCCAATAAACATTAATCCACTGCAGACAAAGATAATTAGCAAGTGTATAAGGAAAGATTCAAGTAAGAAACTTTTTATTATGAAACTATTGATATATGCCAGACTTCTCTTACACACCAGAAAGAGACGTATAAATTTATCTGCTGATAGAACTACCAAAGGAATGAAACTAACAGGTTTTTTACACCTCTTTTTTACTCCCCACTCAGCTTTGGAGGAGAGGGCTCTCCCTCTGCATGGAAATCAATCACAGAAGCCAAAGATCATATTAATCAGAATATGATCATAAAGATCAGAAGAGTCTGGTTAATAAACAAATTAATGAATAAAAATTGGATAAAGATAATGAATGTAGCTGGAACTACTGAAAGAGTGAAAAGAAGGATTATTTTCTGTGGGTGGTCATGACCCTACATCAATAAAAATTGAAAGTAGCAGGATCCAATAATTTCTTTTCTGTTTTGAAATAACACCGGTGAATGTAGGACACTGAGTTGAGTGGCATATTTAGAATAACTTACAAGATATTATAGTAAAATGAAAAATAAATACAACAAAAATAAGTAAGTAAGTAAATAAATCATCTCTCTTTTGCATATTTACTCAATTCCTTTTCTTTAGCATTCATGTGTAGGGTTTTTTAAAGGTGGTTAAAAAAATGCAAGGAATAACACGTGCCATAGTCTTTGGAAAGTGCCCTGAACATCAGACATTGTCACATTTCAAAGTACCTTGATCAGCTAGCATTTTTCTATTCCATCATAAATACCATCTGTTCTATTGTCATAAAACTTTTGATGTTATTTACCTGGAGAGCCTATTCATCATCCTTACCAGACTAAGCAGCTAGATGATAGGATCATAAGGTTCATCTAAGTTTAATGTTCTCTCACTGAAGTCCAAAATTATATTGCTGTAAATATGCTATGAATGAGGCCTCAGGTTTTAACAATATTCCATCTACCATCTCCACTTTAATAATGGCAGAAGCAGACACATTTTGTATTACATATACAATTTTGTTTTTCTCCTTCTTCACATTCATCTCTTCTCCCATTTACTTCTCATTCTGCCCATAGCATCTATGTCCCACTCCATCCCTCGTGTCCCAATTCCCTTCTTTCCAGTGCACTGTACAAAATTCCTCTGCCATAAGATTAACGTGCCATATGCTACCATCTGCTCCAAAGAGTGTCCAGTCAAAGTGGAAAAAGTACATATTTTCACTCTGTGAAGAATCAGATCTTGATAGACCATGACTATTCCCACACTGAATAGAAAAACATCCCATCTCAATAAAGGGAGATGTAAAAGTTCATTGCAAAAACTAGATGAGTCATCAAAAGTAGTCAGGATATAAAATCTTATCCTATTGTTAATGGCATTATTTTTGACCACAAAATTATTCATACATATTTGTGATGGGAAGCCTGCACACCTAACCATGCCAAAGGCATCAGCTGGTACAGGATACCCTCACTACATGATGTCATGTAGTGTGATTTATACACTGTTTTGAAAACTGAAGTTTAATCTAAAACTGCTAATGTATTCATGCATTCCCATACAAAAGGGGCTTCAGCTATTTAGCAGCTCTCAATATCATGATGGAAAAGTGGTTGCAACAATCTGCATGCAAGTTCTGGGGTTTTTTGTTTAATATTGCAGAATAAATTCTCTGCATATCCGTAGGAAGAAAAAGATCTCGACATTATACCATTGGACCAGCATCTCCTCAGAAGAGGCTTTGAATAGTATTAAGCCTGCCAGAGAAGCATACTCAGTGTGTGGGAAGGGCAATCTGCTCTCTATTGGTTGTAATAAAGCCAGCAGCATCTGCCACTGCTCAGCAACGTCACCACCACTACTCAACCTCTTAACATTTTTGATTCTCAGATTGTATTCTGAGCCTGCCATTCAGCATCTGTCTATTTGAACAGAGGCACAGTGGTGAACTCCTAAAACTCATCACAGGACTTAATTCCTTAAAAGTACTTAAATGGTGGTGTCATCAGGCAGGGGCTGATGAAACTTGCTCTTAAGACAGTATGAAATTCTAGTCACTTCCAGCAAGATGAACTCAATTCTATCAGTGCAAAGAATAATGAAATCAAGTACACTTGTCCTTAGCATTTCCCTTTAATCACATGCTCTTCTGAACACTGGATAAATGGCTTAAGCTCTATGTCAAATAAATAAAAAGAGAAAAGCAATTTAGCACACAATTCTGATTTTCTGGACACCTGATGGAGCATAAATGTGTGAGGAAATTCAAGGAAACGCCCCTTTCTCTCTCCCAAAACCAATGGCAAGAGGTAGAGGAAGAAGTGGTGCCATACTCCATGGAGTACTCTAAAAAAGGATGGAAAGATTTCAGATCTCAAGGAGCTGGGACAACTTGCATTCAAATATTAGCCAGAATTGCAGAATTCTAGTACCTGTGCCTCTGTGGCTCAGATATTAAGCAGGAACACATTCTGACTCAGCAACAGTTTCAAATGATGATTTAGCTCTCATCTGCACTATGAAGGCCAGATGCTTTCTCACTACCCATTGATTCTAAAATAGTCATAATTATTATTCTACATAAATATACTGATTAGTGTATAAAGAAAAATAAATAAATGTCAACTAAATTAAATTAAGGTCATTTAGGAGACTCCAGATCAATCAGTTTTACCAATGTCTGGTCCTAGAACACACACCATCCTGTGTTTCGAAATCTGTTTTCAACCATTGACAACGTGACGCTACTTCAGTCCCACAGAGAATGTAAAGTTATTACTAAGTACAATAAAAGTCTATACTGCTGACAGCTGACTGGCAAAATTCCAACAACATCAAGCTATCATCATCCATCAATTAGATCACATCAGGGTATTTCAAAGGCATTTTTATATGGTAAAAACAACCTCTTACCTTCAGTGTGTACAGCAGAAACATAGGTCCAGTTATAGCGTTTGACAATGTCCACCATCGCCTTTGCTTGCTGTGCGTCAGATGGCACCACTCTCATAAAATACTTGAACAGCGTTTTGTCGCTTAGGTCCATGCTTGTGGCAGAATAAGCAATCTGAGGTATATTGAAAAGCTGCAACAAGTTCTGGACCTGGATAGCAACGGAGCTGGAGCCAGGCCCAATGACACCAACAATGGGTTTCTTGGAGCGGAAAGACGACGATGATCCGTCCACACATCGCACCATCCCTTCCTCTTCTTCGGAAGAAATAAGAGAGTCCCTTATAAACTCAATGCTCTGCTCCAAAGCCACAGCGGAATGCCAGCAGGAGTCCCTTATTTCACATCCTAGTGTTATATTTGGCAATAGTGTGGGGTCCAAATTGATTCTGTCGAGGGTATGTAGCATTGCCTCCACTCTCTGAATACCATACTGCTCTCTTACCTCTCCACATTTCCTCTCATGAACTTTGTCAACGGTTGGTTGATGATGGACAGAGAATAGAGCTCCAATGATAATATCACCAGGCATGTGTGCAACCACTCTTCTCTCATTTGCCTGTGCTGAAACCAAAAGCCCAAAGTTCCCACAGACATCTTCCTTCAACAGCAGGATTGCAAGGAACAGCAAAAGGACCATTTTAGGAAATTTTAGGCTGGTAGAGACAACATGGTGGAAAAAAGTTGGAGAGCTGGTGAAAAGCAGTTATCAAATCTTCTGGACAGAAGGAGCACTATACTGATTGTTAACCAGGAGTTGGCATCTATTCTCTAAGGCGTCATCATCGTCTCCGAGTGGACACCTATGCAGAGCTGCTGCACATGAAGTCATAATCCTCATACCCTTCAAAAATTAATAAATAAAAAAAGAGCTTTAAAATTATTTATAAAGTCAGCAATATATATAAACTTATATGTTAAGATACAGTATCTTATAGTCTTTTCTAAAATTGCACCTATTTCTACAGCTACCAATGCCTATAATAATACATTGTCTTCTGTGTATGCTTGCTTTCCTCATTTTCAAGCTGGAAAACTTTATCTCACTTGAGTGTTCACAATTTTAGGCTTGTGACTTCTGCTGGCAAAAATCAACTTATTTCTTTTTGACAATTGTGTTTAAAAATTCTTTGGGGAAATGTTTTCAAATGCACAAAAGACTGGTAAGTATTTAATTCTACAGAGAAAGGTGTGTTGCCATTTCTAATACGTGTCTTCAAAAACAAATCCCTTTAATTTCAGACACTTTCTATCTCTTTAATACACATATGCCACACTAATACACCCTGGGCTACACTCTTATCCATTCCAACACTAGGAAACTGCTGTTGACGCACAAAGCTGTTATTCTAAGGAATGTAGAATGTATAAATCTGTTTTTATTTTGCAAGAAACAACATGAAAAATATTGGCTTTTAAACAAGATTAAGAAAAGTGATTTTGTTACTAATATTTATATTTGTTTTAAGCAAAAGAACAATAATTTTAAAACAACAAAGCAATTAAATGATTTTCAGCTTTTTTATATCCTTTAAAAATCATCGAAAAGCAATTTGAAAAATCCTTACAGACTCCACTGGTATCAAGAAGTCAAGACACAGACTGTACAGATGCACTGATGACAAAAAATATTTGATCAGCTACGTTTACCTATAGACTGCAATGCAATCTGCATCTTTACTGTTGCTGGAGGATAAATAAACAAATAAATCAGCAAACACTTCACATCCTGGGCTGTGGTTAACTTGTGGAAGTAGAAAATGTACTTGAAAATGTTCTGCACCTGGCAGTAGATTTGCAGCAGAACACTTCCAGTTTTAAATATAGTGCTTAAACTTCTGTTTGCCAGGTCTTTATCTCTGGGCACATTAAATGCTATCTATTACTCCTCACCTGCCAGTGAATACATTGATAGCACAGAAAGGTAAGTGCACTTTTAAATATAAGATGTTGAGCTACTTAGTGAACCAGTATGCCCAATTTTATTTTTAACAAAACAATGGCAAAATTCTGGGGAAGACAACAATCTCAGTTTTACTGACATAAATCTGTTGATGCAATAAAAAAAAAATTACAATTTCATACATTTCAGACACCACCAATCACTTCTAATCCATTAACAATGACTCTAACCGCACCTAGATATTGTACAGTGAAAGAAACCATTGTAATAGAAAATCTACCTCTGTTTGTTTGAGTTGAAAATCTCACAGGATTTTATTCTTGAATTTACTCCTCACAGCTAGATCTTTCAGTATAGTGATACAGTGAAACTCTTCCTGATTCTGAAGAGGAGACAAACAAATAAAATATTCTTCTGCTTGATGCTACGCTTTCTCTATTATTTTACCTAGATGTATAAATTATTTTCACGGAAGAGTGAGTGAGTTTGAGTGAGTATTCGAAAATAAAATGCAAATTCTTAAAAAGAAGAAAGATTTAATATAGTATTTAAATGTTAATTGCAATATTAATAAGTTCATGTAATATTAATTTTAGCAATATAAAGTGCTAATAATCAAATAAGGTTCAGACAACTGTAAAACACTTCAAAAAGGTTTGGGTTTTTTAATTCTGTGAAGAGTTGGCTTATCAATACTGCAAATCTTTGCCACAAAGGAATAACAGCAGTTCAGTTCAGGTTAATTAGTCCCTAATTACAGACTATCACTATTGCTTATGTGTTACAATTATTTGTTCCATCACTCTGAAGCTGGTACCATATAATTTGCAAAAAATGAAAAGGATGAACGACAGGGGATATCCTTGTACAAGATCACAGCTGTTAAATTCCTATACCTTTAATTAATTTAATGTATTATGACTTTTAAAAAATTAATTATTTTTTAACTTACTAACATTTCAACAGAAATAGTACTCTGTTATTTAACACCATGGATGATTATTTTTCTGAACCTCTCAAATTAAGGTTACATATCCGGAACACAAGTATATCTAGACAAGTGCCAGCTCTGCTGCAGACTGTAACTGGATATACAATTAGATGCCTCTTTATAACCTGCCTGCCTGTGAATCTTCAGATGTACAAATAGAGAGAGTTCAGAGTCTTGGGGTGAGCTTGTGGTACAAAAATATCCAGTCCACTGTTTAGTCTGTTACACATATTCACCAAATTTTTTGTTCTTCTGTGCATGGATGAAAAATTTCCATACAGGATATATGAGAAAGAGAGGGAAGGAAGGCCATTTTTATCTTCTTCCCTCCAAAGAACAGCTGTTTGCTCTTCTCTGCTTATAGTTGTGTCTATCAGTATAAAATTACAGGGTAAAGAATGAGGCAAAGCTGAAGGTCTCATTCATATTTCTGGTTTCACAGTACTAGGATGTGTCATAGCTAGGGGATTCCTATTTCTGAAAGCCATCAGAAAATGTTTCCTCTCTGAAAAGAAGGGGCCAGATGCAGGCTGCAGCTGCTCCACAATTAATGAAGTCTTCCCTATATTAAAGCTAAGGTCAATTTACTTGGGACTTAAAAAGTTTCTACTTACACTGAGAACACTTCTTCTGTTTTTTAGTATTGGGCTGAGGATCCACATCCAAAGCACCTGAAGTCATTTTCTGTGGCCTTTCATAATGTAATGAAACAACTTAAGATTTATATGACTGATATTTCAATGTACTTGTATTGTGTAATAGAGATCTGGTTCTCCTGTCTTGCACTCATAATCTTAAGAACAGAATGGTTGAAGTGGAAAGGCACTTCAGGAAGTTATCTGGTCCATTCCCTCTGCTTACTGTAAGTTCAGTGGAAACAGGTTTCTGAGCTTCAGGTCCAGTCGGGTTCATAATATCTCTGAGGACAGATACTCCACAACATTTTTGGGCCACCTGTTTGACCACGGTCATGGTAAAAAAGATTCTTCTTATATATATTTAAACAGAATTTCCTGTGTTTCAATTTGCGTTTATTGCCGGTCATCCTGCTGATGGACACAGCTGGCCATGCCATGGGGAGATATCCTGAGACTAATCAGGTAACACATCCTATTTCAGGCAAAATGCCTGAGCAGAGAGCTGATGGACTAAGCACACTAATTATATTTCCTGGAGAATGTCTTCCTGAAGAGAAGATGGCCAAGGGAACTATTCCAATATACAATTTCACTGTGCTTCTCTCCCAGAAGAATCCCATACTAGTCCCTCCACATTTTGATTACAATTCTCTCTTGCTACAGGCAACTTATTATTATAAGTAGGAAGAGTAGTAAAAAAAAATTAAGTAAAATTTCATAAGCTTAAATATAACTCTTTTTTAATTTGTTAGAGATAACCCTAAAGGGAATTTGACATGCTATAGCCCTCAGATTGAGAACAGTGTATCAGCAGTTTTAAAGACAGTGAACTTTGGAGTGCATGCACAAAGTAATGGGAATTGTATCCCAATTAATAATTTATCTGTTTTGTTTTCACTGATGGACAACATGCACAGCACTTAGGGTCAAATTTATTTTTCATGCTTTTCAATTTCTTCATCATCAATGGTCTTATCCCAAACTGACTGAAATATAAGCAAAACAGAATCAGGTACCTAATTACTGGTGTGTCAACACTTCTTGCTTTTTTTCAGTTGTGGTTCTAGTTATAAACTTATCCTGAAGTCACACACTTTAACAATAGAGGACATTTTGGTCTAAGTCTACTGGTACACTAACTTCAGGCTTGGAGCAGCTGCAGAAAAAGAAGGACAGAAAAATAACACTGCCTATCAGTCCTTTATTCATTCTCACCCTAGACAGAAGTTTACATACTACCCAGATGACTGAAGACACAGATCTGATGAAGCACTTAACATGTTCCTGAGACCTCTCTTCTCTCTGGCAATATAAACTTCATGACAGACTCTGTCAGGAGAAATTCTCAGCTGTACCCTTAGGGCAGAGTTACAGCTACTTCATGTTGAGGTTTAATCGAGGAGAAAATGAGCATCTGTAATATTCCATGAAACATCATGCAAATCTTTCATTATTAAAAATATATAAATCTTTCAAAATTGTACCAATATCAAATGCACATCCATCTGTACTTGCAGTCTGTAGAGACCAAAAGAAACAAAAAACATGCCAATATCTAAGGGCATTAATTAAAAAACTTGATCAAAAATCAGACTGTGAACAGCGGTTCACAAAGAGATGATTTTTCCTTTATATTTGTGGCTGAGAGTTTATACAAGAGACACATCTGGCTGTTGTTGAGGTCTTCTGCTCCCGCAGGTGTGACTGTGTTTAGAGCTGCAGGGTGAGCCCCTCTCCACCGGGGCTTGCTTTATTATAGCAGCGCCCACTAGTGACCCTCAGAGAAGAACCTGTGCCACTTGGCTAAGGGAAATCATTTCGTTTATTCTAATTGGTATCATCAGAAAAAAAAAGAAATAAATAAAAATAAAAAGGGAGAAGTAACAATGCTTCCCTTTGGGTTTCTTCTTTGTTACACTTTTGTAAGTTTACAGCGGGCTTGTTCATAGTTTCCTAATCTTCAGGCAGATTTAAATGATAAAAATAAAACACCAGATTATTCAATCAAAGATCAGTGCTGTAATAAAACTCATGGCCCAGTCCAGAAAAGCATTTAGGAATATGTTCTGTGTTTCTCAGAAGAAGAATACTATTGATCAAATATCTGTAAAGATCTATTTAAAGTTTAAGGTTCTCCTTAAAGGATTTTCAGGATCAAAAAATCACAAAAACTAATGTCCTTAAAATCCATTCATTTGTAGTGACAAAATTTACTTATATGTTGTTTTTGTATAATTTAAAGCCATTGTGCCTGCTGAGTAAATGCTTTCCAGGCATTCATTTACAATGCATAACACAATTAATTTAAATCCTTCAGAAATAATATACATTGATATGGATCAAATCAGTACATCCCAAGGAATTACCTGTGTTTTGTCATCAGAGAAGACAAAACCATAGCAAGCAGCAACTGAATTACTGGTTCGGAGTTTGTCACGTCCCTTATCTCACAGTGAAGATCTTACGGTTGCAAAATTTGGAACAGCCTTAGAAAAACTGTTACATAAAGAGAGCGACCTCTCAGCTCATCTTGATTTGGACCAAGGCTAGGAGAAAGTACACTCAGGATACTAAGCTTTGCTGAGTTCTGCTACGGCATTGCAAACTCCAAGCATTGCATTCAAGCTATTCTGGCAGTCTATCTCCCAATGTTCTAAGGAGGCTCATTTTGAAGGAGGGGATCCCCCCTACCCATTCCTCAGAGGTAATGCACTTTGGTTATGCAAAACCTGACACACTCAACTGCTCTTTATTTAAAGTCATGAAATATGAGCATCCTGTTCTGTTTTGAGATTTCTACTATGGTTTACTTTTTCTGTCCACAAACAAAATAAACAAAAAACCCAACATCAAGCAAACGTTGTTCATTACATTATCAGCTCTGCAAATTCCAGTGGATATTAGATCAAGCTCTTTGACAAAAAAAAAACCAAAACAAAGCAAAACAAAAAAACAACAACAAAACCCCCAGCTTTATACAAAAGGAGAGACTAAAAAGCAGTTTTCTATAATTCCGCTTAGAAATACGAAAAAGCTAAGCAGCAAGGGAGAATTTTCACCATTTGGTCAGAATGTCCACTGGAAATGACAGACTGAAGTGTTGATCTCATTTCCTCATAGCTAATAAACAGAATGCTTTAATCATCAACAAGATCCTCAGCAATCCCTGGAAGTTCTTCCCCATGTTGTGTCCACACATGCTTTCAGGTTGATGAAGCAATTTTGCCTTTAATATGTATGTGCCTAACTTCACAGGGAAACTTGCAATGATCTCTGTAATTTTGCCGAATATACTATATATTGCTACTGTTACCAAAACCCCATTACACCATGTGATGCAGGAACTAATAGCTCAGATGTGTTTTCATCTGTAATCCTAGACATTTTATTAATTAATAAAACTGTATGGGATGGAGGAGATGATCAAGGAAATGCAATAGCAGTTTCAGAAAACATTTTCCAGCAAGTTGCAACAAGGATGGTCGTGGTGGAATGCCAGTACTATCGCTATGCCAGCAATGTCATAACTATGTAGACAGATAAAATGACAGAAAATCCATATAGAGACACAAAAAATACTCTCTGAACATTTGAAATAGTGATCAATGCTGTGATTGTGTAACATAAACAGTAAAATGTAGTCAAAGTACTTGAGAATTTGCAAAAGATTAGCATGCAATAGAGATGTTTAGGAATATGGTAATTTAAAAAATCAAGTCATAGGGGATTTAAGGAGCCTGGCATTTAACTCCTCTATACATCTTCCCCTTTCAGGATATAGAGTGGTGTATTTTCAAGATGATCCTCTGCCACTCTTGAGGCGATCTCCTACTTTGTCCTCAAGACTAGGAGAAGGACCCGTCCTGGCTCTCCCTGCACCCACTCACCCCCTCCCCACCACCTGAAATTGCTTCTGGTGGAAGAGATGGAACGTGAGTAGGGCTGTCGGGCTTTCGGAGCCCCAGGGTGCGGGGCAGGGCTGCGGGCGGGCAGCGGGCAGCCAAGAGCGGACGCTGTCCCTGGTGCTGAGCACCGCCCGCCGCCGGCGTTTGCAGCCGGGCAGGTCTGTGGAAGGGGAAGACAAAAATAAAACAACCTGGAAATCAACCGGTGGCAAAAATTGCCACGGTGGTCACATTTGGCAAGCAGGATTGCATTTTTACAAATAAATGCAGAGATCTGGGTCTCAGAGAAAACTACTGGACGAGGTTATCTCCCAGCATAGCTACCTGCACTGCCACAACTAAACGGCTGTGCATACAGACATGCATGTGTGCATCCACACTGGTGCTTAGGTCTCTGTCTCCCTGCTCATCTAGGGCTATCGCTGTCCCCCTCAGTCCATAATGAATTATTTTTGCAGGTGGAGAGATTAGCTTTGATTATTAAATAAGTGGCAGAAGGGACTCGCCGAGCAGAGCCAAGTGATTTGTCCCAAGGTCACACAGAAAAGTCTATGGCTGAGCTCAGCCTGGCTGTCTCTGGAAAACAACTACATCCCCGTTTCCATTATACCTTCCTAGCAAGACAAATCCCCACTTGTGAGCAGAGGGACTATATCACACACATCACCAAGCCTAGGTATGACAGTACCCCCAGTCCCCGCAGCCCCCACACATACCATGCACCCGGGGAGGGATCGGTGCCAGCTGCCCTCCAGCATCCTGACCCCATCATGCCCCTGCAGCCCCTAGAGACATACCTCACCGGTTGGCATGTTGGTACCCCAGGAGTTGTGCTAGTCCTCCAGCAAGCAGGGTACAGAGCAAAAACAAGGGAATAGTACGGGGGGAACAGTCCCTCCTTCATCCACAAGATTTCTGTCCACAATCCAGGGCACGTAAGTACCCTCTCCCACCCCACAGCATTACCTTGTCTGTGGCAGCAAGTGCTTCCTCCCACAGTGGCAAAATGGTCCTTTTGGTGGCAATAATTAAGACAGGTAGGGGTAGGCACCTCCTATTTTCAGCCACGGCAAAGATAGCACTCCTCACACAGACCTTCTGGAGCTGAATAATCCTCAAATGCCTCTGCAAAGATCACCAGCAGGTGAGCCCCACTCGGCTAGCATTGTCACTCCTCCAGCTATAGGTACATCCTATTTTCTTCTGATCACAGGCAAACGCTGAGGACCGAGTATCCTACCCCCGCGAATGCATGCACACACTCGCCATGCAACACGCTGTTCTCTCAGCATCGCCCCAATCTCATTTGCAAGAGGCGTGAACGGTCGCTGGATTTAAGGGAGGGGGAAGGCATGAGGAGGAGGAATAAACAAACAAACGATGAAACAACAGATGGGTCTTTGCTCTCTGCCACCACAGCCTTGGTCTTCCCAAATACTTGCTGCAGCCTGACCCACCTGCTTAAACACCTCCACCCTTCCTCACATTTGCACAGCAGCAATCTCTCTGTGTTTATAGTGAGCTAACCCTGCGTTCTGCCCTGTGAGGAAATCTCTCCAGATGCTCTGAAGGTTGTAAAGTCCCCCTACAAACTGACACCTGTCTCCGGCACTACGCTCTGGCAAGTAAGAAAGCAGCAGTCTGTTCAGAAGAGCATCATCCAAAGGAAGGAAAGGGAAAAAAAAAAAAAAAAAAAGGAAAAAGAAAAAAAAAAAAAGAAAAAAAGGAAAAAAAAGAAAAAAAGAAAGAAAGAAAAAAAAAAAGCTGTTTAAAACAGAATCGCTGGGAAGTGTTTACCCTTGCGGTCCCGGTGACCTTTTGCGAAGTCTCCCCCCCAGTTTACTGTCCGCAGGGGTCGCACTGCCGGGGGCTCGGGCACTCCGCTGCCGCACCGGGTGGGGGGCGAGGGGGCTTTTCGTATGGGCGAGTACCGGGCTTCAGCGCAACTTTTTAGTGCCACCAAGTGGCACAGATCCCTCCAGGAAACCAAGCAGCATGCCAGCCTGGGCTCTGCCTGCTGCTCTCTGGCAAAGGGAGAGAGGGGGATGCAAGAGCAGCGACCAGCGCTCTACACAAAAATGCACACGCCGAGACAGAAATATCAAGCAAAAAGAAGGCACTGCTTGCCACTGAAGGACAGGTTGCCCTCTCCAGCCCTCGCCCCTTCCCTCGCCTGCAGTGTGACAATACTGGGCACGGCAAGATGAGGACCGATGCCCCCGCCAAGGGCACACCGAGCTGCCAGCCCCGCGGGCGGGTTGTGCCACTGCCTCTGTCCCCGCGGGCTGCCCCCCGCCCCTGCCCACGGCAGGTGTTACCTGCAGCCACCCTTTCCTGCCGGGCTCTCTCCCCTCGGGCATCCCGGGCTCTCTGGACCCAGAGGCTCTGCAGTTCCCTGCCAGCCCTCTGCTTCCTCAGTCAGCATCCCCGGACCGTATCTGCAGACCTACGGACAGGCTTTTTATTTGCCTACATTCTGCCCACAAGCTCGGTACCCTGCGAGCCCTTCCGCTTCCCCGCCCTCCCACAAATCCCACAGCAGCACTCTCGCCTGCTAACTACCTGCTGCCCGCAGCGCACATCTACCTTTCCTCGGTTAACCCTTCCCTTCGAAAACCAGCCGAAGCTTTACCTTCTGCTCCGGTATCCCCGCATTTTCCCAAATCCTCTCCTCTGCCTCTCTCCCCCGTTCCACGGCTCAGCCCCACACACGCGGCTCCTGCTTCCATTCACACCCCGCCATCCCGCACGGCTCCGCTCCTCCGCCGGGGTGGGCACAGGGCCGGGCAGATGGCTGGGAGAGAGGGGAGGGAGCTGTGGCCAGGGGGGGGTGGGTGGGAAAGGTCCGAGGTAGCCCGAGCCCCGACAAACTCAACACATCCCTGCACTCCTACTGCAACAAGGAACATCAAAGAACCACCACAACGCAATGCCAGACTGATCATCTCTTTATTCAAAGCTCTTCTTAGCAAATAAACAATCACATGAAGTAAAATAAATTAATTAATAAATAGTAAATCAAAATGGCATTTGAGTAAGAGCTGATCAGGCATTTAAAAGGCCCCTGACCATTTACCAGGCTGTATTTGCAGGGGAGGATTAGCTCGCGCATCCATTTTCAAGAATTAACAGCCTTTCTCTGCCACTGCTCCACAGCTTGACACTCCCTGCTGGTTCTCCCCTCTTTGGGTTGCTGCTTAAAATATTATCTCTTTTTATTTTTTTTTAAGCAGCTGCTGAATGACCCAAATCCCAGCCACTACACGATGTGGCTCCCCCAGTGCGAATGCATTCCATATCCAACCTGCACCATGTCTTCCTAACACTCCTGTCCCTCTGAGTTAACTTTGATAAAGTTGTTAGAACATAGAGGATGAAGAAAAGTCTTACTATGACTCCATCTGTACTCCTAAGTCCCTGTGATCCCCTTATTGCTCTCTCTCTTCTACCAGATTACCAGTTTGACTGCTTCTTTTATCCCAGATTGTGAAGGACAGATATCCCACATGTCTTTGCCAGGTGTGGAATATGGCCACTTTCTCCTTGACATCACCCTTCAGTCCCAGCCAGGGGCTGGCTGGGAGCCCATCAGCTGGCACCTGCTTCACACCCTTACCAGCTCTCCTGGCTCCATCAGCCAGCCACAGAAGCCCTGGGAAAGGCCAGGTCTTAAGCAGAAGGCATTGTGAGTGTGTGTGGTTCTAACTCTTTTTTTCCTCTATGCAGTTCCAAGAGCTTCTGTGCTGGTGCTTGAAGGGCTGAAGGTGGGTTATTACAGGGGAGACCCCACTAGTTACCATTCCTGCCGCTGCCCTTGTGTGCTGACAGGTAAGGAACACCTTTCATCTTGCTCCCTAGACCCATGCCTCTCTCAGACACTGTCTTTCTCATTAACCATGTGCTGAGAAATGGCTAGAAGGTCAGGAGCCTGGAGACAGAGAAAAAGAAGGGACATATATTTGTAGAAAAAGCATCAACAAACAGAAGGAGGGCAGGGTTCTGTCTGTAGAAAGGAATAGTGAGACCAAAAGCAAAGTGGCAATACTCTGCACAGGGGTCTGGAAGGAATCAATGTTGGATGAATTGGGGCAGAGGGGAGGTGCCATTGCTTTGCTGGGCTGTCACAGCCCTTGTCTGCCTTCTCCTGGGACTGTGTGTGTGATGAGGGAGTGGGAAAGCAGCCACATCTCATTGGCAGCAGAGACAGCCAGCTGGCTGGCAGGGAACAGGGTGACCCCAGCAGGAGATGGAGAGGATCCCCGCACAAGCAGGATGCACAGAGCTGTGTAGAAGCAGCCATAGGGGATGCAAAGCAGCTCCCACACACACATCCCCAGGGACTCCCCGTGAATCACATCCCAGAGTCAGAGTTCATTGTGCCAGATGTTTGGAGCAGCCGGATCAAAGATTAAAGGAGGCAAGCAGAATGGATGGGGGCGGCCATGACATTTGCATTCCTAATGCCTCTCATTGACCCCTTAAATGGGGTCCCAATAAATACAGATATATAAAAGGTGGTTCTCCTTTGCTCTCTTTCTCCCCTTTCTCCTCTCCTTCCTTTCCATCATTCTCAGCCATTTTACAGAACCCATAAAATTAGCCACTGTCTTCTCTACTGATGGTAGATTCATTTTTCCCTACCACAAATTTTCCCTCCTATTTTGATGCTATTTTTAAAGGTAACAAAAAGAAAGCTTCCTCTTCCTGTTTGCAACATCACGAGCAAAAAATAAATAAACTGGTACCTGAATAAGGAGACATAATGACTACATTTTACACTGGTAACACTCATTACTTCTGTGGCAGTTGCATCTATAAATACTAGCACATTGGCAAGGCTGTACATTTGCTGTGTCTCTGCACTCTGAGGAACTTGCACATATAGAAAATTGCAGGGGTAAGAAGAGTATGAGCAAGCCTCCAGTATAATCAGTGTCTCTGAAGAGCATCCTTACCACACTAACATTTTAAGACAGAAAATAAGAAGGCCAGGGGAATACTAATTTGGATTCTTCTCAGTTCCAGAATTAATAAGCCCTGTGGGACAGGCAGCACAATCAAAGTCTGGACAAGAAGATGATGTTGTATTGACCAAATAAGCTAAGTGCATGCTTTCTTGCAAAGTAATCTCTAAAGCAAATGAAAAAAAAAGGGAAAAATGGATATGATATGTTTGTATATATATTTTTAATATATATATGTATATACATATCCACAACAGTATTGGCTCCCATTTAAGATAAGATTGAATAATCCAGCATGTTTATAGTTCATGATATACTTAAAATCAAGAAAATTGCTCTTGTCTCCCTAGCAAGTATACTAATGGCAAGTCTGTTATATTGGAGACAAAAAAGGTGTGAAGTATGCTGTGTAACATATATTAAGAGAAAATCTAGCCTAGGGTATAATAATACATTTAGAATCTTTATCCTTATTGTTCTTCCAGCCTTGAGGAATGCAAAAGCCTGGTTTCATATGTCTCTTTTGTAGAGATTTATATATAAACCTAGTATTCTCTTAAGGGTTATCCTGGTTTCAGCTATCATAGAGTTAAGTCCTTCTCAGTGGCAATTGCATTGCTGTGTTTTGGATTCATAATGAGATATTTTGGGCTTTTGCTACGTCATGTTTATTCTAAGTCAAGGTTTTTTTTTCTTGTCTCTTGCTCTGCTAGTGCATAAAAGAAACTGGGAGAGAACACAGTCTGGACAGGTGACATAAACTGACCAAAGGGGTATTCCAAACCACAGACCTGTCCTGTCCAGTATATAGACTGGGGGGAGTTACCCAGAGGGGGAAGAAATCTGGGGTTGGGAAAAGGGTCTGGCATCAGTCAACAGACAGTGAGCACTTGAATTGTGCATCACTTGAGGTTTCCCTGTTGTTATCATTATTATCACCATTATCATCATTATTATAATTTACCATCATTCTTGTATTTTCACTTTAATTTTGATTATTAAACTGTCCTTGTCTCCACCTACAAGTATTACTTTGACTCTTGTCTCCATTCCACCGGATTGGGGGTGGGGAAGAGGGGGGTTGAGTGACCAGCTGTGTGGTGCCTAATTTCCACTACAAAGTGAATACAGGAATATTGTCTTTTTTAGGGTGGAGTTCATGTGATCTACCCTAAACATTTTGTTTAGGATGACAAAGGAGGAGACATAAAGATGCATCCACTTCTCTTCAGATTCCAAAGTGAACCTATTCCTCAGAGGGATATCCATAACTTGAAAGCACCAGGGTGCTTTCAAGGAATCTAATTAATTTTTCACTCTTGGTTGTGCATAGGTATAAAGGAGACAGTGAAATACCCAATATTTCGAAGACTGTTCTAGTTCTGTGCAAGGAAGCAGCTCGGCTCTTAGAAGCTGGGGAAAATCAGAAACTCCAAAGTGAACCTGGGTCTGCAGCTCCTTCAACATTGTTCAGGCCCTGAGTAAGGATTCCTACCTTAGATTTAGATTTAGAATCTAAAATTAGAAATCCCTATAAGATCCTGTTTGGCCTGACCCTTATGTTCTTCAGTGGAAAACGGGACATGAGAGAGGAACACAGAGTGCAGAGCTCTGAGAAGAATGCCTGCAAGTGTGTGAAAGGGGAACAAGAAGTTATCTATGGAGATTTATGTGAGTAATGGGGTACATCAGGTGTGGCTAACAGATTGTAGCACAGAGATGTCCTCAGATTTACCCACAAGAAATTATTTTAAGATCATAAAACCAGTTTTCAAGGCATCTGAGTAAAAAACTAAAATCAAATGGTTGTATTTACCCTAGGAAATTGTTCTGTGTCCTCCCTGTAACTTCTTTTTTGCATTTTCTAGAGAATTAATTTCATATCTAAAGTAGCTGTACTTGCTAAAAGGGGTAAGTGGAACTTTTGCAGAATTACAACTCTGGTTCACATTAGTAGGAGTATTCAGGGGCAGTAACTCCAACTGAGAAAGTTTGGTTTATATTTATTTTTATGACTAAAGATATTCCTGTTATTCAAGTTCAATTTCCTGTTGATAAATGTTATAAGTATTTTCAACTTTATAAAATCAACAAAAATGCATTACATTACCTGATTTCTTCTTTGTTATTTCCACTTTCTTGAAGAATCTGTGCATTTTATGTCTAGCTATGGTATCCTATGCTCTTCCAATCACTATTTTCCACCAAAGAATTGTTGCTCAGTCATCAAGAGACTCAAACCTGATATATGAGGATCTTAATTAAATTCAGTTATCATGCACACATTAAAATGAAAGCTTAGGGTATAGTCAGGCATCCCTATTAAAACTGAGTGAAATACATGAATCCAAAACAAAAGAAAAAAATATTAAAATTCGGTAACCTGAAGGTTCTCAGGAAACTCCACACCCTACAAAGATGTTTTTGTCTACGCTGAGAAAAGTGGTTTATCATTCTCACATCATTCAAGATGTGATACTGCTGCTCCTATTTCTACTCAGTGAGTTCCAATCTGAGTGGGGGAGTGCTTCTAATGAAGGCTGACAGAATGAAACCTCCAATTATGCTGCAGTATGATACACTATCTTCTCTCTGCATTGAGAGTAGAGTATTGAATGGGTGAAACTCTAGCGGTTTTGAACTCATGCCCAAAAACCCCAGATGAGCATCTTCTCAACAATGGGGAGGCAATGGCAGTGGGGTCATTATGTTGTGGAGTCCCCAAACCCACATCAAATGGGATCAGATTCGTGTCAGTGTTATTGATTCATGTGAATACAAGGCAAAGAAGTTCCTGGCTCTGAAATAGATTCTCTACTCATTCCAGGATCCAGACTTTGCACTCATGAGAAGGAATGATATCAGAAGATAAAAAATCTTACACATTAATTTCATTCGTAGAATCATAGAATGGCATGTGTTGGGAGGGACTTTAAACATCATCTCACTTCATCCTCCCTGCCATGGGCAGGAACACCTTCCATGAGACTAGGCTGCACAAAGCGCCATCTAGCCTGATCCTGAGCACTTCCAGGGGTGGGGCATCTGCAGCTTCCCTGGGCAACCTGTGCTTGTGTCTCACCACCCTCACAGCCAAGAATTCATTTCACATATCTAAACTTTCCCTCTGTCAGTTTAAAACTGTTCCCCTTTTTCCTGTCACTACATACCCCTCTAAAAACCTCCTCTCTCTCTCTTTACTGGTCACTTTAGGTACTGAAAGTTGCTAGGAGATCCCTCTTGAGCCTTTTCTGCTCCAGGCTGAACAACCTTAATTCTTTCTACCTGTCTTCACAGGAGAGGTGTTCCAACCCTGTGATCATTCTATGGCTTTCCTCTGGACACACTCCAACACATCCATGTTTCTGTTGGAGACCCCAGATCTGGATGCAAAGATGATAAATAGTGCTGCCCAACACCTATCCTTGAGGAACACCACTTATCATTGGTCTCCACTTGGATATCAAGCTGTTGACTGCATATCTTTGTAGGTATTCAACCAAATCCTTATCTCCTGAGTGGTATACCTGTCAAATCCATGTCTATCTAGTTTAGAGACAAAGATGTTCTGCAGGACAGTGTCAAATGCTTTGCACAAGTCCAATAGATAATAGCAGTTGCTCTTTCCTCGTCCTCCAACACCATACGCCTGTTGTTAGGAAGCCTTAAAATTTATCAGGCATTTGCCCTTAGTTGTTGGCTGTCAACAATTACTTCCTTGTTTTCCTTAGCATAGTTTCCAGAAGGATCTGCTCTATGATTTTACCAGACTCAGAGGTGAGACTGATTGACCCCACGATCTTTATTTTTTCCTTTTTTAAATTTGGGTGTTAAGTTTTCCTTTTCCAGTCAGTGGGAACATCACTGGATTGCCATGTGTTCTCACATATGAATGTATGCCAGTTTCTCTCTGTCTGTGGAATGCCTCATCTGTTCAGTCTTCCTGGCTGGAAACAGACACCCACTAGAAAATGACCTGTCCCTGCTCTGCCTTTCAGCCTCTCCCATAAGCTCTTTCAGTCCCAGGTGGAATTTCGTGCCCCACAGCTCATCATTTACCATTGTGGAGAACTGCCCTTTGATTGGAAGGCCACCCTCAGGACTGCCCTTCATGAAAACAAACCAAACAGTAAAAATGTGATGAATTTCACCTGAAAAAACCCACTGTCCTCCAAAAGAAGGTGGCACAATGTCACTGCAATGCTCCACACTAATCACCTTAGTGGTGTATTTCAGCTGAAACCCTTATATTTCCAGCTATTCTTGGCCAGCTGATTCCTCCTGCTGACACTGTGATATGCATCCCTTTACCCCCTATGAACAAAGGAGGCTGGCAAAAGACTGGGAAATGTGTAGCACAGAACAACCTTGCTCCAGCAGTAACACAGACTCTGATCAGCACATGCCTACTTGGCAGTTCACCTGCCACAGAAGGTGACTTGGAGCCAGCCCTGTCTCCTTGCTTGTAGCTATTTCTGTGCAGAATGTCAGCTCAGGAGTAACAGTGGCATAGACACAGAATCATTTCAGTCCCTCACCCTCCTGCAGGACACCAAAAAGAGGTGGAAAAGGGACTAAGGCAAGCATTAATCAGAGGTGTTAAGTTTGGCGTACATCTTTAAATTATAAATCCCCAATATTGCTTTCCTGGGTAAACAATTACTGTAGTTACCATAGAAACACCAAGTTGACAAAAAAAAGTCTTTGTATTTCAAAGATGATTACTTTTTTGAAACCCAGCAATGTGGCTGCTGTTCACGAATTTACAGTTTCTGTCAAACTAATTATTTCTGTATGGCCCATTGAAGAAGCAGGTGCACTTCAATCTTTTATTGGCACTGACAAAGCTCTTGAATTTGTGAAATGGGTTTTTTTGTTGTTGTTGTTTTTGTTTTTGTTTTGTTTTTCATTCTAGAAAAAGAAGAGACTGATGAAGAAAATTAATAGATAAATTAATTTTAACTATAATTAAATACCAAATGCACTTCCCTTCTCTTACATATTACTCTGTTTTTCCCTTAAGTAAATCTATCTACACATCTGCGCAAAAATTTCTCTCTGTCAAACTTCCTTCTTTTCACTATCAATGCACACTAAAAGAAAATACAACCAAGAGAAATGCAGCTTTGTTTTTGGATGCTCTATGACTCTAGGTGTATAAGGGTACTTTATTAAGGCACGGTTGACTGGTCATGTTCTATCTATATTAGGTCTTCTCCTAATATCTCTTCTGGATTTTTTTCAAGATCAAGAGTTGTGCCATGGTAGCTTGCTGGATGAATATTCTGATTGCTGATGGATCCAAATCATTTACAGTAATGTGTGAGCATGAACAGCTTGGATATGGAGAGCGGATACATAACAAAACTTTCCTTTTCAGAAGTAGACTACTGTAATATGAATGCTACCTTCATGATCAGTGGATAGGAACTGGTGCCTGGCTGATCCAATTAGTGTCATCCCTAAGAAGACTTCAAGTGAATGTACCTGAAGACTGGCTAATTTATGAAAACAAGAGTAATTCAGAAGCAGATACTTGCTTTATTAACTCTTAAAGTTAGGCCAGATGAACATGATGTGGTTTTCATAAAAAAAGAAAAACTGTGTTTGTAAAAACAATCTGGTTAAGAAATTGTCAAGACTCAGGTATAAACTTCTTTTTGGAGACTGAAGGAAAAAAAAATCTGTTTATTCCCCAGCATGGGCCACTAGATGAATATGAAGTTTAAATGATCACTTCTCCATTTTTCCTGTGTTTAAACATCAGTCTGTGCATTAAAGCAGCTCAGACACATGGTGTGATAAAGAACACTCTGAGCTTATTCACTTGTCAAACCTACCTTATTGTGCATATTTCTAATGCAGCTACTCCCACAGCATTGAGCTGACAGAAATGCATAGTACAGTGAGGCCCCACTGAGATTCCCAATGTGAATTCTGACCTTAAGAAGCCACATGAAAAATCCCACTGTGGCCCCAAGAAGTTCTGAAACATAATTTCAGGCTTAAATAGGATGGGAAATAAAAGAAATAACTGGAAAAAAAATTAGAATTGTATCTCTGAAGGGTTGATGTATGAGCACTTGGATGATCTCTGAGTGAAGAAGTTAAAAAGAATAAGGAATAAATAAGGTAACAATAAGTAAGGTAACAAACCCTCCTTGTGTTTTGGCAGGAAAAAATCAGTTGGTTTTGTTTGTTTGTTGGGTTTTTTCGTGTGTGTGTGTTTGTTTTTGTTTTTGCTTTTTTTCACTCCACAGGTACAGCTCTGCTGCACTTTATTAGAAAACTGCAGTAACTATTCCATGTTTCTAGTACAGCTCTAGGGTAGGCCTAATGTTTACCTTACCTGCATCTCCCACTTTTCTTTGAAGGTGATCATGTCTTGCTAAAACAAACAAACAAAAAAAATTAAAATTTGGAAGGGAAGTAAACTAAAAATCTGACATTTCCTGTTTACTTGATATGAAATTGGGGTGAGAAGATGATGGGTCTCATAAATCCCTATTATATCCAAAACCTGCACAAAGATAGAAAAATACTTACTCTTACAGAGGTGAGTGGGCTTTTGATTGGCTCCAAACTATTACTCACTGAATAAACAGCATGAATAAAAACAACTTGAAATGATAGGTTAGATCTAAGAAAGAGAAATCCCTCAACTTCCCAGGTATCTGGAGGACATGACCTAGAAGAAGACTGGTTGTTATATGTAATGCCAAAACTGCAGTGATATCTGTGCATGTGTTATTGCAAGGAAGGCAAAGAGGTCTTATTTTAAGCAGATATAAAATGCTGTGCTGAACAGAAAAAAGAACCAACCCACAACTCACAGATACAGTCAAATTTCACTGTAAAATGTGTAAAATGGCCCCAAAACACTGGTTTGTGCACAGATCTATTAACCCTGATGGAAGAGGAGAAACAAAGCTCTCATAACATGGTCAAGTTTGTTGGGATCATGTTTGAATAGACAATTCCCTTCTGAGTTGATGCTAATATTTCCCCAGTAAAGAGCTTCTTTTTGTTAAGTTTTTTATAAATATTGATAATACTTCTAGTTTTTTGACACTGTTGTCTACAAATAAAACAACATGATTTTGTTCACATGGAGTTTAACATCTTCGAAACCAGGACGTAAAAGCTTTGCTGATGCGATGAAGGAACCAACTTCACAAGACATATCAGCCTAATTTTTTTTTCAGGTTTTGCATAAAAACCCTTTGCCACCTCTTTGATATTGACACTACTGACATGCTTTCAGCAGCAAGAGGACAGTTGTTAATTCTCTAGAAAGAGCCTTAATAATTTCAATAAAAAACCCCAAAAATAATATAAAAAAAAGGAGCTAAGTTTGGAGGAAGACTGTAAAACTGCTGCAGAGAGTATAACCAATTTGGTAATGATTTGCTACATTAAAGTAGATACTGAGAGTGTATATTGCCATATTCTCTTTGTGTCCATATTCAAGAAATTCTTTCCAAATATAGCAAGTTTGTTGCTTGTGTTGACTGAAAATAAATTACTCCTGTAGCCAGAAGTGAGTTATTCAAAGTTGGTATCTGGAACAAAGAAAGATTTTTAAAACACCGTTAGAAAGATGACAAGAATCACCTACCCATATTCAAGGCTTGTTGTTATAATTCAGCACCTAGGCCAGCTATCAAATCAATTGATGAGTTAGCAGTATTCATCACACTTCACTTTGGGTTTTTGTGATATAGATTCATTACTTTTTTCTTTGCTCATACCAAGATGTAACATCAAAATGCAATTTGACAAGCCACATTGTCTTCAAAAATTACACCCTGTGAAACACAGAACTTTGCTCTGTTGTAATCCTGTAAACTGCAATCCTCCAGGGTTTTAATATCACAACTGTCCATGTAAATTATGTTTTATGGGTTTACTATGATTTGAAAGCTCTGCAAATTATCATCTTGCTGTGTCACCTTTTCCTGAACCTGATGAAATAATCAGGATTTTAATTCAAGTGGAAAAAACCATGAGAATTAGTCAGCTACAAATATTTTAGAGCTTGCCTTCTCATCGATTCCATGTCATCCTCTTGTTTTGGTAGGGGAGGAGTTGAGAAGTCAATCTTCCAAATTTTTAGGACTTTTTTTGTGTTTTTTTGTTTGGTTTGGTTTGTTTGTTTAGGGAAGGGGCCATGCATGTGTGTGTTTTTTTGGGGGCTTGGGGTGGAGGAAGAGAATTTTGTGTAAAAATCAATTTACAGAGAAAGATACTCTTCCCCATATGCCCACACCCCCAGATGTGGCAGGTGCTGATAACACTCCCCATGGACACCTAGAGGAGTTCCACTTTGTGGAACTGGGAATTCCACCTCACTACACCAATCAATGATAGAGTACAGAGATCTCTCCAACTTTCAGCCTAAAAACGAGCTGGACAAAAGAGTGTGAAACTTTGGAATTAGAGTCTTGCTATAATCAGGATGAAAATATCCATAAATTAAATCAGCAAATTTCAGCTTCCCAAAGTAGGGCTATAAAAATGTCTATATAGTGAAATCCCATCAGTTTATCCATGATGATTACTATTGCTCAGAAGATTTTTAAAACGAGTATTATTTATTTTATTTAAATATTTGCCTTAACTGTAGTAGAATACACAGCAAAAGTCATCACTGATTGACTCCTCAATGGACACTATGTCAAAGAAGTCAAGCATTTCTGACAACAAAGAAGTTTTAGTAGACCTTTTAATAAAATATTGCATTTTAAAATAAAATCCTCTATAAATAGTTATTGTAAACAAAAACGAAATTGAAGTTGATAAGTGAAGTGCAATATTTCAAGAAGTTGGAAATTCTTTACATATTTCCAAAACTTGCAGACATTTGAAATATTGAAATTAAAAAAAAAAAAAAAAAAAAAAAAAAAAAAAAAAAAAGAAGAAGTGAAAAAATCTAGCAGAGTATAAAAAAGTCTTTTTCTACTTTTTACCAGATGGTTACCTTTACCATCTCCTGCAAAGGACAGTAACATAATGCAAATATTTTTATGTCTTTTTGGCATTCAGATACTCTATAGATAGAAGACACACTTGGCTGATATTCTGTTTTGACAAACTTTCAAAACAAGGTTGGAACTAGAACTTCCACAGCTTCATACAGATACAGATACAGAATAAGAAAGACTATCAAGAAAAAACTTCTAAAAGGTCTTCTACTATATAGAAACCTTGGAGCTGACATTTCTTGATCCCTCTTCCCTTCACTTACCACAGAAAAAGCAAACAAATAGAATAAAATTACTTTTGCCAAGAATGAGTACTGAATTGCAAACCTCAATACATTATTCCCCCTTCTGTACATAATCAAGGAGCCATTTGTTCTGCAGTAAAAGCTGCTTGATCATTGCCTCAAAAGCACTGCAAGGAAGGCTGATAACACACTTCACCATTTTAAAGGCAGTGGGGACTGCACATGCTCGGTGCATTTATCACCTAGGAAACAAATGATTGCATCTTATTTTTGGCATAAGGCTGTAGGTGTAGGAAAGATCTGAAATTCGCTCCCACACAGAGCTGAACTCATTCCTCATGATGCCAACGGGAGCATTGAGCGGAGCCGCTGGAAGCACCTCCTAGTGGCAGCCAGGGAACCACCCACGGGCACTAGACATGGCACCAGGGCTCCTCGCCCCGTGAATTCCCCAGGAACAGGCTGTTCCGGCCAGCAGAAGGCACAGGGCAGGCCAGGCAAACATAATGGGCTCCTTGGAGCTGAAGATCTCCAAATGAAATCTGTGAGGCACCCAGAAGTAGCACACATCAAGATGTAAAAGCATTCAAATGGGTCTTAATGAAACAATTAATTTAAGTGCTCTTCAGAACCTGATGTAAATTGCCTCTGCATCAGAGCATTGCAGCAGGAGGCTTAATATATTGATAGATTTTCAGGCCAGCAGGAACCATTATGATCATCTAACCTGACTGCTTGCACAGTACAGGTCAGACGCTCTCACCCGAAATTCTGTAAGTAAAGCCCATGACTTTGGATTAAGCAAAAGCATCTCTTCCTGAAAGCCTTCCAAACCTGATTTAAAGAATTTTAATAATAGAGAACCCATTGCAGCCCCAGATAAATTGTTTAATGGGATATCACAACTTTTAAGGTTTTGCCTCTTATTTTTAATCTTTGGTTTCCAGGTTATTAGCCACCATTGTTTTTCAAGCAACCAGCTTGCAATTTAATTGTGACTTACTTGGGAAGAGCTTGATTGTGAAATCTTGAGCAGCCTTGGTGATCACAAAATATGTACATGCAATTGCCTTTCCATCTTTTCTTCCCTCTCTCTGAGGAATCACCTTTATAATGTTCCTAGGACAGATAAGCATGTCCTCACCTTTGTTGAGTGGATCAGCATAATTTTTTTCCAGATTTTACATGTACATATTTTCCATGAAAAGCATAACTGTCAGGAAATAAACCTTTGGTTTAATTCTGGTGTCATTATACAGGATTTTCCAAAAAAGGGAACATCTGTAAAACTCTATAGGCATAAATTCATATGGAAACTGGTATTTTACAGTGCCTTTCCACATGGACGTGTTTGCTGACTGGTTTACTGCTCCCAGTTTCAAGAATAACAAGTTCTTGTAAGATTATTAATGCGCTACATGTTCTCTTTATCCCTTATTCCACAGCTACGACCCTCTCTAGACATGTCCCGAGTGCAAAATGTTTCATTCCAAGCTTAACACACATATGTGCAACCTCACTGACAGCAGAAAAGAACACTTGTGATTTATACCCAGAAAGGTAATGAGAATGACCTCTTCTGGAGGGATGCACAATAAAGGGAATGTTATAAAAATGGTGATTTCATTAAATCTGCCAGGGTAATGCCGGGATGTGCCTTTTAACAATCTAGTCTGCCACCATAATGACTTGCACCATTCATGCTATCTGTACTGTGATGGTTTATCTGCTAGCACTAAGAATAACTTTTTCTTTTGTCTGTACAGTGCCTGGCACAACAAGGTCCATGGTTAGGGACTCATGCATGTTATTATAGCAGAAATAAGAAATGCTAACCATAGTTCACTTCTGTGGGACTCAGTGTGCCCATATGGTCTGTCCATATGGAGCTGATTTCAGAATGGGTTTCTTTATGTGCAGAACCTTACTGGTTCACAGACAAAAAGATGAAACTTTCAATAAGGAAAATAAGTAGAGAATAAAAAGTAAACCTGGTGGACAGAGACCATAATGTTATTTTCCCTTTCAAACCTCACAAATTAAAAAAAAAAAAAAAAAAAAAAGGACAAAAATAGCTACATAGAAATTAAAATCATGACTGCCTAGATTTGAGATACTCATTAATAATGGATACCACTTTGCATCACACAATGCTAACACTCTAGCCAGGATGTATGCTGAGAGAATTAATATCTAAAAGCAAGGGTTGTATGTGGGGAAGCTGCTTCTTTTTTGAGCAAAATAATGATACCTCTATTCCAGCCTGATAATGCTTCACAGCTTATAGACTAGTGCTTGATAGGCTGAGGTTAATACGATCACATAAAAATTCCATGTCCCGAGACATCTGTGAAATTGTTTCATCTTCGCAAAGGGGAATGCTCACAAATCGATGTTAATTGCAACACTGGTATTTCTGATTTAGTCATATGCCTTTAAAGCTTGATGGTAACAAGCTGAAATCAGCAAAGTGGATGTAGAGAGAGGCAGCAGAGACAAGGATCAAGTGATAAGAAAGGAGAACATTTCTATCATCTAAGCCACTGCTTTGGAAACCTCTGTCCATGGAAAACAGTTTGACCTCCCTCCAACACATCTATTATTGCAAACAACTTTTCAGAGAGGCTGTATAACATGGTTGCCAACAAACATGCTGCTGCAATGCTGTGTCTGTGATGAAACACACCACAAAGTGAAGATAAAAGATGTCGTTTTTCTTGAACAACAATGGCTTCTTATGATTTAAGGCTGCAGAACAAATAACTCTGTAGGTAAATTTGATGAGGAATGGGTGCACGGATCACAGACCGTCTGTCTCTGCAGCCTTTATTAACATTACTGTGAATTTTTGTACATGCCTAACAGAAGAGCAGACCCCAGTAGCTTCATGCTAGGACTGTATTTACTCCTATAATTACTTTTTTTTTTCATTTTGATTTTGACACCTTGAAGCCACTGCTTACAGCAAACTGTTCTATCTCTTCTGCTTTTTCGTAATTGTAATTATGTTGAGAGTGTGTTAGACTGAAAACAAGTCACAAACATTTTTTTCCTCACTAAGATTTTCTTCCTACTCCTTTGTCTACAAGTTGCTTAGTGAATTGTTCTGGAGCTTCTGTCCTTTACATGCAGCTCTCATAAAATATCAATTTTGGGGTACAATAGCTCCAGAACCGGCCACCAGCTTCCTTCTCCCAGGCTGTTCAGCCCATACCTGCAGTCCACAGTGAATCTTATGTGGGATACTGGGGAGGGGTACGTGGAAAACACTACATATATATATATACATGTATATACATTGTAATAAATTCAGGACTGACACGATATTTTTATTGAATTTTATAGTTATATTAGTTAATCTCTTGTATACTCGTTGCCTTTGTAAAGGAGATGGATTGTAAAATGACTCTTCTACAGTAGTCAGATTCATAATGTGTATAAAGTGAAATGATTTATTTCAAAGGCCACAATACTTTAAGACTGGAAGTGTCACTTTGTAATTAAAGTGTCGGAACAGCTGGGATGATTTATAAGGGTGATATAATGAAATTATTATTCTGAGGTTTGTCTGTTTCTTGTAAATTTTGTCTACTCCTGGCATGTGCATTAGTGGTGTGGTATTTATAACATGAGCTTTCCAAGCATAGTTTCAGGGATTAATGTACAAAAAATTAATGTATAAATCTTTGAAAATCAGATTAGCAGGATAAAATAATGAGGCCATTGTCAAAAGAAGAATAACAGCTAGGCTTTCCAATGTATTAATTCTCTTTTGTAAGGCTCTGAAGATACAGCACAGGTCCAAATGTGCTATGCTTTACACAGAGCACTAACTGTGCAGATTCATCTCACCCAAGGGAGTCCTCTCTGTAGCACAGGTTAAAAGCATCGAGGACAGGTCCAAACAGAGGGAAATTTGAGTTCTCAAATGGTGATGCTTATTGCACATGATTTGTTCAAAGCCACAAAGATAAATACATTCAGCCACAAAGATAAATACATTCAGCCTGCCTAATTTCCTCAAAGGTTTTCAAGCTCTACTTTGAGCCACTCTTTCTTGCAGTTAAACTCCAGTTCGAGATTGATGTAAACAGAACATTCAATCTGTGTTGGTATCACAATACCAGTTTTGAACACCAAGATTATTTTTCATGAATTGTCAGCATGGTTTTGTGACTAATAAGACAAAAGTTACCTTGACATTATTTAGCAAGATTTTTTTTCACAACAGGACTCCCTTGAGACGCCTCAGTCCATTTCATCAGCTTTCTGCCTGCCTTGTCCAGAAGGTACCAGTCTGCCTCCTGGTCTCTCCCCTGGTCCTCTCCATCTGAAATGGCTCACGTGTCCATCTCCAGAGACCTGAACTAAGTCCCTGTCTCACCTGTCACACATCCATGGATGCACCTGCTTGTGGGGAAAAAACTGTATGCACATTAACTCCCAAAAGAAACTGTATCTGCCAGATACAATTTGGTTTTTAATTAGTTTCACCCTTTTCTTTGACAAGGCTACATAAAACCTTTACAGTCTAAAAACAGACTTTGCAAGAAAATGTCAAAATAAAGCTGTTTTCATTTGAAATTTAGCAATTTATGAAATATTTTGCTCTTATGAGTTCTTCTCTTGCATGTGTGTGTTTGTTCTGAAGCCAGGTTTTGTGTTTTTGGATGTTTGAACAGATATTTAAAAGAAAAAGGCATCAGTTTTTCATTAATAAATATAGATTTGATCACTCTAAGACAAAAGCAAATTTAGCTTGAAATTGGCTAAATGTAGAAGAGGAAAGTGAGACAAATGAAGGTTTAGTTTGAGAATTTTTAATAAAATACTGAACATTTAATTTAAAAATAGAAATTCAGCCTTTCAATAAATTAAAACAAAACAAAATTATTAAAACCTTTAGACAAATCATTTATAAACCCAAAATATAACCTTTTTTTTTTTTTGTGAGAAACTAATTCTCTGTTTCTTTTTCTTTTGATGTACATTGGTTTAGAGGGGGTTTATTTCCATTTTAGGAAAAGTGGAAGAAGAAAACTAAACTGAAGAAAGTTATAATTACTATTATTCAACTCAAACTCAAAATTTAACACCTATTTAAGTAAGATCAAGAATGAGGATCCTCAGTGTTCTCTATATTGTTATATTTTCAGATGAAAGTCTTTCTACTTCCCACATTTTAATTGTTCTGTACCCTCATACAATATGTGCTGCAATATTAAGGAAACTCTGAAAATTTAATGGTTTTAAAGTTTAAAAAACTGGCAATACAGCTATTATTCTATCTCCTCTTTTGCAAAGAATTGTATGGCAGCTGCAAAATCTGCCTTAAAAATCCTGATTATCTTTTGTTGTTTGCAAAAATGCATTTTAAAAAAAAATTACTAGGCACCTTTTTCCATACAATTTTCAACAAAAAATTACTCATTTTCATTTATTTTTTTAATGACAAGCAGCATGGCATATTCTATATCTTGCAAGCTTTAATATTTACTCCAAACACTGTCTTTCACAATTATTTTTATTATAATAAAATTTGAAATTTCAGTCATAATTTTATTTCTGACAGAAACACCTTTTTGTTAATAAAGAGCTCAAAACACAAAATTAATTGATTAATAATGAAACAAACCCTCTGAATTATTAGATTTTCATAGTTTATCAAAATATAAATTAGTTTCCAAGTCTCCTCGGATTTTTGTCTTCATCTTGCAAGATTCTTTTAAAATTGGGCATTTGGCCCCAGGGATATAATCTGGTAATTACAGATTATTCTATATATTTATGTACTATATTTGGTGCAATACACAGTAACATCTTTATGTTTAGCAATATACATACATACACATATGTATATATATATAGGGTGTTGCAGATTCCCTTTACAATAAATAGTAAGAAATAGGTCTTTATAGAGTGCATTTCAGATCTTTGTGATGTAGATGTCTGAAAAAGCCATACTGACTGCAACTAAAATCATCCATTTCCCTACTTTGATCATAAAAACATTGACTGACATACTCAGGTGCATTCTTTTGCAGTGCTATTTTTACACGGCAATATTTGAAAGTCAAAAATGTTTAACAAGTAGATACCCCAAAATTTGGGGCATTGAAAATTTTTAGCCTTTATGAAAAAAAAAAATATTCATGTCTTGCTATCAAAAAAGAGCGGGGAGAAGTCAAGGAATGAAAATAACATGCTGGAAGACTTTTATTATAGAATTCAGCATGAAAACCTTCAGCTTTAACTCTCAGCAAGGAAAAGACTTGAAATCAGTCCAGGCATGAATATGAGCTTGGCACTCTCTGTGATATCCTCTTTGTTTGTTGTTTCCATAGAAATTGCATTTCAAAGCCAACATATGTACATACTCTTTTAGTCTACATTTTATTTTAAATAGTTCTGGTTTACATCTTCAGTATTATTTTTCTAGAAAGGGAGAAATACTCCATGTCATGTATTTGCTCATATATCTGGTAATGGTGAACTTTCCTTTTATTTGTAGGAAATATACTGTTCACTGTTAGAAAAACTGCTTATCTCCTAATGTAATACTTATTTCAGAAGGTTGTCTAGAAATATAACAAAAGTCACAAAACAACTGGTAATGCTGGAACTTGTGTTGATTTATCTGTACTTTGAAGTGTATAGGTGGCATAGCTCTCGTTTAAAAATTAGAGTATTTATCCAGCCCATTTCTTTGTAAGGATGGTTTTGTAGAATTAATGTAAACTTATCAGTACAGCCCAAAAATGCATAGGCAGGTTCATTTTTCTGATAGATGCCTTTGGCAACTCTATCAGCAACTCACTCAGGGATGTTTTTATTTCTGTTGCTTTCAAGAGGTAGGAAAATGTTTCAGTGAGGATGAATTCAAACCAGTGCCGTACTGGGGGGCAGCACATGGCATCTCTGCTGGGCTCAAGGACTGCTCAGGTTTGCCCTGGTGAGGAAATGCATGGTTAAATGTAAGGTTAAATATCACTTTTTTACATCTCAGCTTGCTTCAGACATCTGTGTCTCAGCTGGCTACCTTGTCTTCTCTTTCTGTGATGGAGAGAAATGGTCCCCTTCTGAAAGGGATTAAACTGAACTATCACAGTTATTTGTTTCAGGGTGAAATCATTGGTCACATAGAGGAACACAAGTGAAACAGTACTGCAACCAGCTCTCTTCTGCTTTATGTTCATGAAAATTAATTTTTTTTATTGTTGTTAGTTTTGATACATTTCTCAAACACATTAAAAATAGGTTTTGTGTGGCCCCAGCACAGGGCTGCTTTGTTTCTTTCCACCTCATTTTGTCTACCTGAGAATTAAGGCAAAATACACATTTATATGTCATGACAATACATTAACCATTTGCAGTTGTCTAGATGACATAAAGTATTCAAAGCTCAAGATATTACACACAGAAACATGCTGATCACACTGAAATCAAATGCATGCAAGGACAGTTAGAAAAAAAAAGAAAAAAACAAACAATTAAAAAGTTACCCACAAAAGTTACTGGCATGAAAAACACCTGTCACCCAAACTGTAAGGCCCACCAAATAAGTCAGTCCAACATTTTTCAGGCACTGAAATAGAGAACAGGAGATTTGCCCTCATGAAAAGAAGACAGTCCCAAAAGTAGAGCAGAACTGACACTTACTTCTAGTTCTGGGAGATCCCAAAATATCAGACCTAGAAAACTTGAGACATCACTCCATATAGAAAAGCTACAGGCAAATGTTTTTAGTAATTTCTGAGCTTTGCATCATTTCAAAGGGGGAATCTGACATGGCATTTGCTCCAGTGTTTGCTTTTAATCATCACTTGCAAAATAACAATAAAAACCCCAGACTCCTCAAGAAAGGATCTATACAAAAGGGATTGAAGTCTCTTTTCTTCACTGCTGTCTTCTTATTTTTGGTGTAAGGGGTAATTAAGATTAACCATATGTGTGTTGGCAGTAATTTTCTCACTATGACTCACTTCCAGTCCTTCTCTCACTCCGTCTTTATCACTCCTTAGTGGTGAAGAGATCTTTGGTCATGCTGGTAAGCATGTGCTGCCAGGATGCACAATATTGCCCTGCAGTCTCCATGTGCTTACATGAATTTTACTTAACATAACATTAAGCTTGGCTTTGTTTTTTTGTGAGTGGAAGATCAAGTTCAAAATAAACTTGGCAGTAATTAATGCTAGATCACCCTAAAATTCATTAATGTACACAAAGCTTCCAGCAAAACCTTTTCAGTTCCTGACAATGAATTTATTTGAGAAGTGTTGCAATTTATTGTCAGTATGTCAGTCCAAGTCTGTGGTGTGCAAAAGCCCAACTTTGTATCGGTGCAAGTGAGCATACACACACAAAATAGAATCCTTTAATTTGTAGTGTAGCTACATATTCCTCGTAGAAAGATAAAACATGTTATGTCTATTATATCTGAAGATGAGCAAATGGGTGACAAAAGATCCTGGCATAAGCATGAGGTCTTTTAGTATTTTTATGTGTTTTTTTTATAGAAATGGAAGGTGTGATATAAAGTTTCCTTTGAGAACTCATTCAGAAATCTTTGCTTCTCCAGCCTCCCAAGTGATCTGCTGAATCACAGTGATCAGAACCTAGTACTCTTTCACAGTTTCTGAAATTAGCCTTGCCATTCAAGACCTTCAAAATTTTTATGTGATTTGGGTTGTTTTTTTTTTCAAAATCATATTCTAACAAAAGATTGGAATGATAAAATTGCTTAGGTCAAGTCCATCTCATATGACCAGAGACAATTTAAGATTAATTTAGCCATTTAAGTCACAAGAATCTCTTACACTTATGTCAGAAATATTAATCATATTACTTTTAAAGTATTTAATTTGTCTTATTTAATACTTTAGTACCCTGCACAACTGATGCATAATTTGTTTTCTAAACTATTTATTTCTGGTATATTCTACATCTTTGTTCTCTGGCCTGGGGAGAAGAAAGGAATTTCAGGAACACACTTGCCCATCCATTTCTTTCAAATGTTTTTCTAGGTACATTAAGCCTTCCAGAATGTATAGCTGGTGCACAAATAATGTTTACAGTATTCATGTGAATAACCTCAACAAAATCTTCTGTTACCCACAAAATTGATAGGCTTTTTTTGTTGTTGTTGTTCCAGATATTTGCTTTTTCTTTTGAAAAGTTGAAAGCAGCCTTACTTTTTAAAATTTGTAAAATAAACTCCAAATCTTTTGCTTTCTAACTACTTTTAGGATCTTGCTGTGAAATACAAGGAGAGATATGCTGTATTGTTTGCACTGTTGTGCAGTACAGACCCGATCCCCGGTGACATTTGTGCTGAAGATACCACTGCAGCTGGGCAATATTTCATTCACTTTTGTCATTGGAATGATCAAAATAAAGGACCTTGTTGTCCATTATCCTGCTTCCTCAATGGCCCTTGGCAGATGCAATGTGGATCTGGGAGCAGAACAAGACTGTAGAGACACTTCCCTGGAGTGATCTCATTTCCTCAAGGAATTTAGGGTTCAGAGACTTCAGGAGCCAGAGATGGTGCATTCATGTTCTGTGATTCTGTGGCTTATTCTGTGCTGAATTTGTCTGGTCAGTTTTTGAACTCATCAAAATTTTCAGCTATGATGAGCATAGGAGCTTAAGTACGACCTGTAGAAAGAAAAAAAAAATCACCTTTTGCTTGTTTCAAACACACTGCATTGTAATGGCAAAAAATTAAGGAGAACAATGAGAAAAATCTCTTGTAATTCCCCTTCTCTTTGTTACTCAAAACTGTCAGCTGTTATCAGAATAGTTTTACATTGGGAGGACTTTTCTTTCCCCATTTTCCCAAATGCCTAATGTCTTACCAAGACATTTTGTTCTTTATTCAGAGAGTTTGCACTCTGAGTAATACAGCTTCCTATCCACTGTTTGCATCAAAGTGAAATTGAATGTCAAGGTCTTATTTATATATTTATTTAGCCATGGAATAATTAGTGAAGTTCTACAGAGAATGTAAGATTCAGTACGATTTGATTCTTCTTTAGAGTCACTATTTGGCAGGCAAGGGGGGAAGGGGAAATCAGAGACCACAGATTATATTTGAGTCTTTCATGCAGCTGGGCCTTTGAATGCTGTCAGACAGTTATGGAAGGTTAATAAGACTTTTTGAATTCCAAACAATGTATGTCTTTCCCCCTTATCTTTCACATGCTGTAGAGAGGCTTAAATTAATAGAAACGTGAGTGGAGCTATTATAGTTGTCTTCTTTGTTATCTGCATTTTCTCCCTGCACTGATCTGGGAGTGAAGGCCCATGTGATCTCCCCTCTGCAGAGCGGGGGAAGGAGGACACACATCATTCTCCTGGACCCACTGGGCTTGCAGGTCATCTCCTTCTTGCCCATTCCAGCACGTTCCTCTGCTTGCAAATCTTACAATAATAAGCAGATATGCAAGTAGCAATGTGGGAATTAGGGAACATTTGCTTCCCACAGCTTTCCTTCTCTCATTGTATCTCATGGAAGATGTCTGTATGTTTTATATTTTGGTCTGTCAGCACAGTTTTATCTGATTGCTCCTCCTACCAGAGTTAAGAAGACAAGAGAGTTTCAAGGAGAGAAAAAACTGCAGACTTTAAGAACCCTAGCAATAACAATCACAAAGTTTAAGGGGTTTTCTAAGGTTTCTGGAAGTCTAGCCAGCTAAACTTCTTTTCAAACTGAAATGAGGTAAAGCTTACTGCAGGTAAGGATAATACTCAAAGGAAAACTTGAAAGCAGCATATGATATTAATTTCTTTTGCATGTACTTTCTTTCCACTAAAACTGGCCACATTTAATCACATATTTTGTGAGTTTTTGGGGTTTTTTTTTATTTTTAAAATCATTCTGTTGGTGTGTAGAATTCAGGCTCTTTTGCCATCCACAAAGTTTTTATTTACTTCAGCAAACCTCTCAGATACACTTTAGAAAAACTATAATATTCTCCTCGCCCCTTTTCAGTATTTAAAGGATCAATTTAAGAATAAAATAATGTGTGGTTGAATTTCAGAGAAAAATATGCATTTGAACTGCTTATTTGATGTACTTCTACTTAAAAGCAAAAGCTAGGTTTAATGGAAGCCTCATTGCTCTGGGTCCAGAAGAGGTTATATGAGGTGACCTCAGGCTCCAAGGGCTCCAGCTGATTTATGTACCTGTATCTGTCCCAACTGATTCTTTCATTCCTTTTCCAAATTCAGTTTTTTGACACTGCACAGCTGTGTTTGCCTTACCACCAGGAGCTGCTGAGACCTGCTCTGTGCTAAATGTCACTCTTGAGGTTTTTAATACACTGTTTGATTATCTGTTTTCTAAAGGGTGTACACAGAGAAAACCAGCACACAGCTACTAGTAGTTTTTTTTCTGTTTCTCTGCAGAGCTGGATAAATGGAGCAGGACAAGTCTGTGAGAAGCACCTAGAGGCACTTTTTAGATACAGCTGGTTCTGAGGATGAGTCCAGCACCATGGGCAGCCCAGGAGGAAGCTTCCTCCAGTCAACCTGCAGAGGAATCACTGGAATCAGAGGACACTGGAAAGGAGGAAGAGCATAGGCTTTTAACTGCAAGAGTAAAAAATCTGCAGCTGGTTGAGACACAGCTGTGGGGAACCTGTGATGATGGCAGAGGATGCAGCTTTGCAAGATGGGGGAGTCCATCCAGGAGAGCTCCAACACGAGAAAGGCTGGTCTTGCCTCTCCCTCAGTTTTTTCTGCCACTAGTTTTGCACAGGGAGGATTGCTTCTCTGACCCCTCAGCAGGCAAGTTTCCCTTGTAAAATTAGCCAAACATTAACGAGAAAAAAAAAAAATCTCTGTAGGTTGCTGAAAAGCCTTCAGTGCTTTAAACCTCACTGAGCTCTTAGAAGAGACAGAAGAGATTTCCTGAAGGTGCACATCATTATCCACCTAGTTAAATCTGGGCCCTGGCCTGCTATCAAGGCCACAGGTATGAGCCACATAGTACTAAGAAGCTGTTTGACACTTTTCCTCTGAAAGCTGATAGGAAATCATTTAGAGCCTCATACCAAAATTTCCACTCTGCCCAGCATGCTTCGAAAAGCAGAAGTCACTTTTTCTGTCTTTCAGCAAAGATCTGAAAGCTAAGATGAAGGGTAAGTGGAGAAGAGCAAAACTGTAGGAAATATTGCTTTAGTATCCCCCTTAGATACTGTCCTGTTATCAAGACTGGTAGGTATAAGGCAAGTTTTGTGCAGACTGTAGATTGTTAGATTGGTAACTACTTTTCTGCTACTTGCTATCTTCAGTCTAAAATGGGGAGAAACTGTCTTTTGCCTTTTGCTGTAGTTCCTTTACTTTCATTACTCTGATTGCATCAGCACCTCTTTCTCCCTTGCTTTGGACTGCAGATCAATGACTTTTTTCTTGCTCCTAGAAGTTGCCTGTAATATTTGGCCTGTGTGTTTTCACACTAGTCTGAATGCCTGTTTTCTTATGCATTAAGTCTGTATCTAGGTCTCTCAGTATCAGATCAAAAATAACATGACCACATAATAAAAACATTGATTTGGTAACATTCACTGGTTCCCACAATCTGAGTTCACTAGTTTATCAGACTGAATTTGACTTGTTCTCTAATTGTCAAGTGGTCCTTGTACTTATCCATCTCAAATAACCATTTTTTTCTTTTTCTCTAGACAATTTGTATCTCCACTGGTAATTGAGCAGCATCAACTTTGTCCATCCAGTCTTTGTTTTTCCACAGTTTTATTCTTGATGTTTAAAATAACCACAGTTAAAACTGTTCTCTATTTTCCCATCCCAAATTTCTTTTTTCCCACTCAACATAACCAACTAAACCTAAAATCCCCACAGATTTCCTAACAAGTAATTAACAAGCAATACTGAAGGATACTTCCCTCATGGTGCCATCCAGCTATCAGAGTTTTTTAAAACCCACTAATATTACTTGAAACTTTGATGGCTTCAGTATTAGCAGTCCAGAATGGAAATTTCTGTGGCATTTTACAAAAGGACGACATGATATTTTGAGGAGTAGCTTACTCAGCTTTGATGAAACAAAGAATTAATTTTATGAGGTAATGTGAACCCCCATTCAATGCCGTTGGTTTTTACTTGGAATGTTCCTCATCTTTGTCCATAACTACATCAGAAATCCATAGGCCATATCTCTGTGAAGCTCGGTTTAGCATTGCAGCATAGTGTCGAAAATCTGATCCTAACACTGCAAGCAAGCCAGCAGGTGAGCTTCAGGAATAATCCTCACTACTCTGGGAGTTTTCCTTCTAGTAACTATTGAAATCTCTATAAAGCAAGAGGGGTGTGTGCTGCTCCTGAGTCACATCCCTGATTCAAAGCTTCTCATTCATATCATTGCAAAGGGAATTCCATGGTTAACCAGCTGCTTTGGAAACTCATCATATGACAACTCATGTTGTAACTTTCTTTTGTAACCTTCATGTTGTAACCTGTTTTTGTAACACTGAACATAAAATATAATTTGAATCTTAAAACAGAGTACTGAATTGTATTTGTGTGTGTGACTGTCTGCATAAATATATATTTGAGGGCTTTTCTGGTTCACTCTGAGGCTCTGCCTCAAGTTTCACCCAATCCCTGTAGCTTTTCAGTGAAAATTAAAAAATATATATCTTCATCCTCAGAGATGAGTGTCTCCTCATGTACAGTACTTTTGTTGTACCATCCATGGGAGGAACAGTAAATGAAATAGCAAGGTTTCCCAAACAGCCAGGTGAAAATAAAATAAAACAAAACAAAACAAAACAAAATAGTAAAATAAAATAAAATAAAATAAATCAAACATGTAACATTTCTATGATAGAATCTATTTTACAAGCTTAACATAGAAACCAGGAGAATCAGCTAAAAAAATAGTAAACATCAGACTATGGTTAGAAATATTTTTTGAAAAGCAAATCTTTTCCCTTTGTCCTTCTTGCTCCAGGCTCCCCCATCACAGGCTCCCTGGTAGTGGGACTCAGGGATAATCCCCTGGAATACCTGAGGCGTAGAAGTCAACAGGATTAAAGCACCTCGTGCTCCTCAGCATGGTCATGTGATGACCTCCTGATCCCAGCAAAGGCCTCCTTTCCCAGCAAAGTTCTCACTTCATTTGCCTATATGTTGTTCCCGCTCTCCCTAAGCACAAGGAAATAATTCACAAAGCTTCACAAAGAAACCCGATAAAACCACTCTTACTAGCAGCAGTAGTAGCTGAAGAAAATGATGGATAATTCATGTGCATTTTGCCCAGCAGTAAAGCAACAGTTGTCCTCTTGCAAGGGGCAGCTTCAAAGAATGTCTAACTTTTAAATCTGCTCATGCAGCCCTGTCAGACCTGCTCAGGCTACTGTACAAGAAGAAAAAGGTGGGTGGTCTGGAGGCTGCCCAGTAACATATTGAGTAAAGAACACAGATATGGTGTTTGCAAACTGCTTAATAGGAGAAAACAGGAGTCAATGGGGTTTTTTCTGATCCAAAGACGGATGCTCAAAGTGCTTTCCGAAAATCTATTGGCAGATTGTCTGTGTTCCCCACAAAACTGTGGAGAAGACTGTCATGCAGACTTCTATGTGTCATCAACTGTGAAAACATTATCAATTCTAGGAGAACAGAAATTATTTTCTGATGAAAAATATATTATTTCCCTCACTTCCCTTTGTCATATGCTAATCCAAGAAAGATAGTTTACGCTGAAATGTAAAAATGTTTAGTCAAATAATTTGTTCTGGTTCTGCCCTACGTTCACACTTAATCTGATCTCATTTTATTTTTGCTTCCTGTTAAAAGAAATAGTATTCTCACAAATTCTTTATTTTTTCATTTTTAGGTTCACTGTTCTCCCTATTTAACCGACCAGATTCTGCCACGCCTTTATGTAACAAACCATTTACTCTAAAGCATAAAATCAAACTAAGAACTCCAGAAACTTACAATTGATTCTCTGTCCAAACGCTAATTTTACTTCCTCTCCAATTGCCAGGGGAGACCAATCATGTGCTAGGCAGAAGATGAAAGTTTGTAATAAAAGCCTGCATTTTGAAACTTGTAGGGGGTGGGGGGAAAGTCACTTGGCTTTCACCTAGAACATGTGATAATGAGATTAACTCTGAAGTGTATTTTTTGTGTAAATGCATCTCGTGTAGGAATGGGAAAGGACACTGAAGGGTGTGCTACAGCAGAAGCCAGCAGAGAAGCATTCCTGGCGGAGGGGAGGAATTCCTTCCACACGCGGGCCTTTGGAGGGGTCAGAGGCACTGAAGCAAAACTCTGATGCTCTCCTGCTGCTCTGTCAGTATGCTGCTATTTGCCCTGGGTTTTCTGCTCGTCATCCTTCAGCCGTCCACTGGGCAGTTCCCCAGAGTCTGTGCGAATGTGCAGAGCTTGCTGAGCAAGGAGTGCTGTCCCCCCTGGGATGGAGATGGGTCTCCTTGTGGGGAGCTTTCTGGCAGAGGGTCCTGCCAGAACATTCTTCTCTCCCAGGCCCCACTGGGACCACAGTTCCCTTTCTCAGGAGTGGATGACAGAGAGGACTGGCCCTCTGTATTTTACAACCGGACGTGTAGATGTGTAGGCAACTTCATGGGATTCAGATGTGGCGAGTGCAAATTTGGCTTCTCTGGGCTCAACTGCACTGAAAGGCAGCTGAAAACAAGAAGAAACATCTTCCAGCTCACTGTCAGTGAGAAGAACAAGTTTCTTGCCTATCTTAACTTGGCAAAGAACATCCCTAGCCAGGACTACGTTATTGCTACTGGCACGTATGCTCAGATGAACAACGGCTCCAACCCCATGTTCAGAGACATCAGTGTGTACGATCTCTTTGTGTGGATGCACTATTACGCCTCTCGAGACACACTCCTAGGTGGCTCCAAAGTGTGGCGGGACATTGATTTTGCCCACGAAGCCCCTGGTTTCCTGCCTTGGCATCGGGTCTTTCTGCTGATGTGGGAGCGCCAGATCCAGAGGATAACAGGGGACGAGAACTTCACCATCCCCTACTGGGACTGGCGAGATGCAGAGGACTGCGAGGTCTGCAACGATGAGTACATGGGCGGCAGACATCCCACCAACCCTAATTTACTCAGCCCGGCATCAATTTTCTACTCATGGCAGGTAAGAACCCACCAAGTAACAGGGAAGGGAATTATCCCACCTGATTCTAAGAATTTAGGTAAGGTGCAGAAGATGGGGGCTAAGCCATACTTCTTTTCCTGGAGAGAAAGTAAGCAATACCAGAGAGCAATCTGGATTTTATGTGGACACAATCTTCATTTGGAAATGTTTGTTTGTAACTTTGTCTCATTTCTTTCTGACTGTAGGATTTAGGTGATTTAATTAAGAACATAAAAGTTAAGTGGAAGGGGGAAAGTTATGCCTTTGCATCCAAAGATGGTCTTTAGCAGGTTAAACATGCTTGATTCTGGTGTACCAGTTAGGTCAGAGAAGCAGGATTTATGCACATAAATTTCTAGCACCATTGCAAAACAATAGGTGACTGAATGCTGGAAATAGAAGCAAAGGCTTTTCAGGCACTCTACCCATCTCCCAAAGCATTCCTCCCATCCACAAGTTAAAAATTGTCAAATTAAACTAATCTGCTTTCAATATTAATAAACAGACAAACAAGTAAACCAAACCTTTAGAAGAGAGAAGACTCAGCTGTGTAATTCACATCAGTAGTTCAAAGAAATAGAGAAGAAATAATCTCTGTTGCTCAAAGGATCTGAGAGGCAAATGCAATAGTTATTCCTTCCAATTAAAAACACTTCAAATGGGCCCATAAAACATGGTGAAATTACATGTACACATAAGTGATAAGGTCTCATATAGCTGAACTATAGCATGTTGTTCTAACACTTAGAGCTTTTTTTGTCTCTTGCTCGTCACTGCCACATTGCCTGAAATACAGTGACAAAGGTCTATTAGCTTCAATAGACACACTCCATCATGACAATAGCAACAGTTGCTTCTGGCGTTGAAGTCTATGATTATGTTCGTCTAAATCTATCTTCTATTTATTTCTGCAGCAACAGCCCAAATGGAGGTTGGGCAGTTTTAGTAATTTAACACAGAGACAAATTCAGGCAGTTCTGGGATATTCTGGCACATTACAAATCAGCACCCAGCCGGGCTTACTGGGCTGGTTGTGCTGTATTTAGTCATGATTTGTGCTCTCTCAATAATAGAGGGTGTGTCTAGTCAAGCACTTGGGGATGCAGTAACAGAACTATTTAGGCTATTCTCTGGCATACCTTTGTCTCCCTGAGAGAGGTACCATTTCAGGGACCATTGCCAGGAAAATGTTTGCATAGAGACACACTGTTCATGAAACCGAAGTTATTTTATTGACATAGACATGGATTATTGATATCACTTGGCCTCTATGCCCAGAAATTCCCTGGACACATTTAATTTAGTGTTTATATAACTTAAAATAGAAACAGATACAAATATGCATTTTCATCCTGTTTTCTAATATTCTTCTTATTTCTAGCAGCTTTAATTTGGATCAACTCTACTTACTTAATTAGATTGTATTGTCAGAAAGAAGTGGATCTTATGCTGTTCTGCAGTGGGCTGCATTAAATGGTTGTGTGAAAATTGTACATGTGGTAAAGTGGATTAAATGATACCAGAATTGCACTGATTACATGTGTCAAGTGGAGCTATCAATACTGTATATTGGATGAGAAAACCAAGGCAGGAGGATGCAGGTATAACACAGGAATCAGCAAGTTGCAAACAGAATTTTTAAAGACATGCAGTTGTCAGATAGTTGTGTTTGGCTCCTTTTTTTTCCAAAGGTTTTATCAATTGTATCCAGATTCTTAAGATATTTCCATCTTGGTAATAAAACACCCAGAAAATTTATTAGTAGCAATTAATATATTTAAGAAACAGTCATGTTTATAATTTCTCTTTTAAAGTTAGTTCCCACTAATATAGTCTTAAATATTTTTTAATGGAACAAGTTCCTCAAAGAGATATTTTTGTATAATTTTAAGAGGCTCAGGAATAAAAGATAAACTATGTGTAAAACACATTCAGTGTCTGTACATAAGAGCACCTAAGTAGTTTGCTGATGTTTTACCTGTAATTTCTGAAAAATGCTTATCACACATTTTCAATCACTTCTGGAAATGTTACAATTTTATCAAACTTTCCAAAATAAGTGCCAACTTTATCTTCAAACGGTATTATTTCTCTCTAATATCTTCTATCTATGTATGGCTCTCCTGACTTATCTACAGAAATAAGGAAAAAGATTAAACAGATCTGCATTTTCAATCATGAGTTTGTGGTAAAGATATTTCTTTATTAGCACTGAATCCAAATTTAAACAATTTTTAATAGGGAATAACAATCAATACAGTTCCTTTGAGTAGCACAATGTAAGAGATCATAATATCATTCTAGAAAATCAAAAGAGGACAAAAATAACCTTCACTTGAACCTGAAAACAGCCACAAATCAGCTGCAGAATGCTCTGATTATCTAAGCTCTGTAGCTAAACAGCACGAGTGGGGAAAAAAAAAAAAAAAAAAAAAAAAAAAGGAGGATCCAGAAATGTGAAGGAATTTAAGGAATTTGAAGGAATTTAGGCTTTTAGCAAGCATTCAGAATAAAAAGAGGGCAAGAGAAACCTTTGAATAGCACATCAATAATATGGTGTCCTTTTAGAATTTTAAGTGTGTTTCTGAAGCATAACAAAACAAAGCCTACTATGTTAGGAAATGGTTTGGATTTCTTTTAAAAAAGGTAAAGTGCCTATTTGCAGAACAGCATCCCTCTTTCTATTTTTTTTAATCCTAAAGAAAGGAGAAAATACTTTATTCCATTGAAGGGTTGCCATGGCAACATGGATACCCATGGATACATGCTGAAATTCTTGCTTTCTCCTTACTTTTTCTTCAACATGCTGCTGTTACCACTTGGCTGAGTGAATTATCCATCCACATTTTTCTCATATTTATCATCTATGTGACACTTCTGATTCCTGCCTCTTTTTTACCAGCAAGACTATCAGGAATCTTTAATGGTTTTGTTTGTTTGCCTGGCTCATGTTTTAGGGTGGGTGGGAAGGGTTTTCTCATTTTTTGGTTAGTTGTTTGTGATGATTTAAGTGTTACACTCAGCATTAGGACTGCATGAGACATACTAATGCTTTAGCAATTTTTGCAATTCCATGTCAACTTAACCGAAAACTCTATGGGAGTTTGAGACATTTCATGACATTTTGAGAGATTTTTTTGTTTTAGTGGCCTTTTCTACAATTATTCAAAATAATGGAATTGAAAAAAAACAAAACAAAACAAAAAAACGAAAGAAACAAACTACTTGAAAATGTCCCTGCCCATGGCAGGGGGGGTTGGACTAGCTGACCTTTAAAAGTCACTTACAATCAAAACTGTTCTATGATTCTAAATAGTAGGAGGTTAAATTTTTCTCTCTTCTACAGCAGAACTAATTTCGAGAAACAACTGAAGTCAATGGAGTTGCAAATGCATAAAAGCCTTCTGCAAATTAAAAGCAGAATCTTTCTGCTGGCAGCTAACATTAGAGTCTGGGAATCCCCACAGTGTGGTAGACATAGGATGAAGAAAAAACAATTGCAGAATCTAAGTGTTATTTCAGTTTGCTATTGTGGTAAGCAGGAAACTCCACCAGCTTCAGCTCCTTCTATTCTGCCTCTCCTAAGACTTGAGAGAAGCAACTGCACAACCTGGAGAGCTGGCTGCTCTTGGATGTGCTGGGATAAGCCTGCTGCCAATTCTTTGTTTTGAGCAAGGAAAATTTCCCTTAGCGCTTCATCCTATATCACCCTGAAGAACCACTTACACAAAAGCAAAGCTACTACAAAAGAGGAACAAGTTACACAAATAGAAAATAGATAAAATGCTTCTGAACTAATAATGACAGTACTTTAGATCCATTACCTGAAAACATGACTTCATAGGAAATACGAATTCAGCTATTCAGACACAGTTATTTAATTCTAAATACATTTTATTAGGGAGTTGTATTGCTAGCTGAATTGTCTGACAGCAATATTTGAAAGATTATTTTATATCTACCTTTAAAAAATGTGGGAAATTTTCAGAAATACAAACACCAGAAGCTGGCATTTCTTGTTTCTTAAATCAGTCAAAGACATCCATCTATTTGTGGACTTGTGAGACCCAAGGGACTCACAAACTTTATTTTTTGTTGCAACTTAATAGATTGGGGTGCCAGCTACTGGCTGGTACTTTAAAAAGCAAAAGTCCAAATGGAGCAACTATAAAGAAAGAATTTATGAAGCATGTTCTCTCATGATATGCTTACATGGATTCTAAATTTGAAACATTTCCTGTTAAGAAGAGGTACTTCTTCACACGCCACCTCATGACCTCAGCAGGAAGGTATCAGAATACCACTTAGGTATCCTCAGCCTCTATGTCCCTGTGGTTGGCTGTCCATGGGATCATGTGTGGATGGCAGTAGAGCTGGGTCCCTGGACACTTGGCTGTCCCCTGGTGTGTAGCCATGCTTGCTTAGGAGTCACGTAAAGTGAAAGATAAAGAATACACACATTTAGAGGTGCATAAATCAATAGCTAGATAGATTTCATAAAAACTGGGCTTTGTTAATAATTCTCCAGCAGAAGAAGCCTACCATCTCTCTCTGGAGAGAGGTGTCTGAGTGATTTCACAGCAGACAAGGAGACAGCAGCAGTGATGGTACAACTTGGAGACAGCTGGAGAGCAGAGAATCACCGTCAGACCAGGAGGTGCTAGTGAATACCTCATCAGTAATTGTTAACAGGCTTTCCTACTCCAGCCCAGCACCATTTTGAGGTGCTTAATCAGGTATAGGTTGCCCTCCAGTTCTGGGCTGCCTTCAAGCAAAAAGGCAAAACTTAGCCAGATTTTACTGAAGGCTGACAAAATACCTTGAAGGCCCCAGGTTTGTTTTAATGATGTCAGTTCATGTTTGACTCATCTCCTTTTAGCTTGAGTTTCACAGCTCCCCCAGTTTATGTATGTGCCATAAGGAGAAGAAAGACAATTAAGGACCTCACTCTTTTAGATATTTATTGGAATTTCTTCAAGGCTTTGCTTTGCATTTTTTCTCCTTTTCTTTCAGTCTTATGCATATATAACTTTTCCATTCCTGCAATATTCAGCAGTGAAGAACCAGATATAAGTATACATAATCTCTTAAATCTCCTTTGTTCTGCTGCAGATACAGAACCTTTTCAAAGTTCCACCTATAAAAACAAGGTCCCAAGGTACAGCTTGTACCTGGGGATTTCCTTACATTTTCCCAGTTTGGTGAGTAAATGGCTTCTGGATGCCACTTAATTGGGATTAAATTATGCCAGGCTCTAATGTAGTCAAAAAAAAAAAAAAAAAAAAAGAGAGAGAGAGAGAGAGAGAAAGAGAAATTAACTGTCTTTACAGCTGCCAAATGTTTTAAATCCAGTGTGAGAGCTGTGCTTTAATGATATTCCCAAGCAAGGTTGTGGGAATAAGTGGTGAAAGACAAAGAAAGACAATGAATCAGTACAAAATCTCTTTCGGTTCCATAATGGTACCCAAGGCTCCAGCTCAGGAGTCCTGAGTTCATGTGGCACAAACAGAGGTGAGGGGAGGTGTCAAGGAAGGCCATGAAGTGCCTACATCACGTCTCTGGTTGGCACACCTCAGCAAGTCAAGTGCTTGCTCTGACTGTAGTCTGAAGTGGTTCTTTTAGGCTATCTAATCTGCAACACAGCACTATGAAAATATGCTGGTACAGCTTCTGGAGGGGGGCTCAGTGGCCTCAGAGGAGAAGCAGTGCAAGGGATCAGTTCTAAAGGACACAGAGGTGTGGATTAGCCCTTTGAGTGGCTCTATTGCCCCAACAAACTGAGGAACCTTGGATCACTTTGTGAGTGAGCACCTATTTTAATACCACAGAGAATCCTCTTTTCCCAAGTGTTTAGATATATATCACTAGTATTGAAGGCCTTTGTGAGCACAAACCTAATAAGCAAAAGTAAGCCCAGGAAATCTGTCACAAAATTCCCCAAAGCTTTGAATTTAAAGACAGGAGGCAAAAAACTGAACATCACTGAAATCTTCTGTAGTGCAGCTCTCTTTATTTTGGCACAGGGGCTGGTCTGTGCAAGCAGTTGCAAAGTAAAAGACAAAAGGCTTTCCCATTTGCCAAAGGTGTGAGACAGTAGCCTCTACAGTCTGTTTTCTAAGAAGCACTCTGAAGAGCTGTGTTCAAGATCTCAACTGCAGTGCACAGAGGGATATTTTTTGCTGGGTGCTACAAGGTCCAGAAGTGATGCTGCATATTCTGGACTGCCATCTACTGGTATTTGCTCTGCTCACTACTTACATAAGCTTTTCCTCAGAGTAACATCCTAACAATTTCCCTGGAACCGGTGAATTCACACAAGCAGGTGCAGCTGGAATTTGAAGATTTGTCAAGGGTGAACCGAGAAATTTCCTCAGGACTGTTCTAAAAGGAACAAAATATCATGTTTTAAACAAATACGTTTACTGTAGAAAATATTCCTGAAGGAAAAGAAGGCAATGATGTGACCCATTTTATGTATGCTTTATGCAGATTACATCCAGAAAGAACCATTTGACTGATCTATGTTCTACTAACACACATCACATGACTATTAAAACTGCAAATTATAGTTTCAGAATAGATCCATAATTAATATCACCTAAGTTAAATCCTTCTGGAAAAACATTATTCTTATATTGTGGCATTTCTTGACCATAACTTTTCATGTAACATCTGGCTTCTGTTTAGGATGAATTTAGTTAGACAGTTAATGAGGGCTACACTGAGACATAAATGGAAAAAAGCATTAGCACTATAAAAATTTACAAGCCTTGTGACACTAACAATTACATCAAATCCCACAGAAATGGATAAACAGAACAAAGGGAGAAAGTTTCTTTGTTTAGAGATATATTGAAGCTCATGCTTGAAGATTTGCTGTCCGAAAATCTGAAAACTGGGTCTTGAACACAGCATGTGATTCCTCTTTAAGACACAATAAGGATGTATCCCCAGGGCAAAAGAAAAAGGTTGAAGATAGGAGATGGCAGGATGGAGAATCCAGGAGATATGAACCTTGTAAAGCCCATAGGAGAGACAGATAGAAAATCCACACATGGGTAGTTTCTGAGCCAAGCAACAACTGAGAAACAGGTTGAGCTTCACCAGCCAAAACATATTTGCCTTCATCACTAATGCACTTCTAGAGACACAGAATAGTACATTTTTCTAAACAAAGAAATTACTAGAGCTTCTCCTGAATCATCCACCGATTTTCCTTCTAATGGGAATTAACTCAGTAATACAAACTATTATAAAACCAGAATGAGCTATGGTTTGTGTTAATAACTGTGGGCCTCTCCTTGCCATTACCTCTCCTTTCTTGGTGGGGATTCTTAGAAGAGACTCCTTAGAGACGCACTCCTGACATGAGCCCCTCTTAGAGTCACAATCCTGACCCATTTGGTGAGCTTCTGGGGGAAATGTACTCCTGCAACTCTCTGCTGGAAAACTACCTGCAGCCTCCAAGGGCACCTCAGTAGTTTTAACAGACATGGACAGATTGCAGCTAACAGAGAAGTGTCTAAGGATAAATTGCTCTGATAAGCTCCCTTATATACCCTCAAAAAAGATGAGAATATTTTTTTTCATGTTATTCATATTCATAGAAAATTTATCATTTAAGAACTCCAGATTCTTAAGGACTCTGTGTTATATCACCAGCTTCATCAAACATTATCTGTGAATTTGTCATCAAATCACTTACAAAAGGATTCATCTGATCTCCTTCCACTCGTTCAAAAGTTAGTTCAGCTGCACATCAACTTGCCTTTGGCTCTGTCTTTAGTTAGTTCAGAAGCACATCTGAGCCTTCAGGGTGTGATTCATCCCACCCTAATGCAGAAATAGAGCATTAAGTTGAACACTCTTAATTTTGCTTCCCTTGCTAACTGCAGTCCAGAGAAGTTTCTGCATTGATTTTTTTCACTCATTTTATTTCATTGGCTTTGTCAATGGAGAGAGAGTGAGGCACCCCTAGGGGTAAGTACATCTCACCTACCAGACATCTGGTTTGGGAGAGCTGAATCAATCTCAGGAGATGCCTTCCTCTCCCCTGACTGCAGAGGTCATCCTAAAGAGTTGCTTCAATCTCACCATTTCTGTGTGGCTAGTATAGATGAAATGAATCTTCTTCCTTCAACAGAGAATCTTATGTTCTTCCATCTCACTCAGAGTAAAGATGATTGCTTTCACTGACCTTCTTGTTCATTGTTTTGGCCCATGAAATAGAAATATACCTTCAGGATAAAAGAAGTTCAGGTTTCAGTGTCAGGTGTTTTCTCACCTATGATGTCTCACTCACTAATGAGACCTATTTCTCTACCCAAATTTCTCATTAACCACATTGATTACTTGCTAACTGCAGAGGCCTGTGTTTTAAAGGAATCTCTGGTGGTTTGGAGTTGTACTTGTTTTGGTGGTTTTTTTCAGAAGGAAAGCAAAACTATAGACAGTTGAGTTTGATTTAGAGTCTAAACATTACCTGCTAAGGATACAAAACAACTTCCAGGAATTCTGAGCCACTGTTGTTCTGTTTCATTCTCATAAACCCACCATTGAACTACCTTGCTCTTCCAGGAGTCTCAAATTGGACTGGCAGCTTCTGCAGATCATCAGACAAATAATGACTTTTTATGCCACTGTAATTGGACTTTGTCTGCAAACCCAGAACAGTCATATAAATGATGCTGGATTCTGACAGTATTTTACATCTTTATCGGTCTGTTTAAGATCCTTTCACAATATCCATCACTATGGTATTTCAGTCGGTGATATAAGTTCATCTCCACAATACTTCTAGGAATTACAGCAGCAAATTTTCCCATTTCGTACGTGTAGCATCATTGAGACATAGAGAAAGTAAGTGTCCATTTACCCTGACAAAGTACACACATATTTTCACACACAGATATTTTCACAATAATTTTTTTCACATTTCATGTCAACATTTCCCACTCTTACTGTGTGGGGTAAAAAAATATATCTGTGATTATGGCTTTGTTCAGTAGCCTACCGAAGCCAAAAATCCTCCATTTAGCAAACTCAGCAGCAGATTTAGCTCTGTGTTGTGCTGAATTTAGCCTCAGTGAGTTTTCAAGAGCATGAATGATTTGATGCCTTAGTCCACATGGGTAATTTCAGATACAGATCAGTGTATTATTTAAAAATATGCAGTGCATTAGAGGGCTGTTTTCTATGAAATAACCATCTTATATTAAAATCATACACATAAAACATAAAAAATAATATATAATCTTGAAGGAAACTTATTACATTGTACATTTTCTTTGTTCTTTAAAAAAATCATCAAAGTACTTCTTTTGTTTTTATTTTTTTCTAATTGCAACTCCTCTAATAGAAAGTGTTTTATACAGGTAATTTGCACTCGGTCTGAAGAGTACAACAGCCAACAGGCTTTATGCAGTGCCACAAGTGAGGGGCCTATAAGGAGAAATCCTGGGAACAATGATAAATCAAGAACTCCAAGGCTCCCATCCTCAGCTGATGTCGAATTTTGCCTTTCCCTGACTCAGTATGAATCTGGACCCATGGATAAAATGGCCAATTACAGTTTCCGAAACACTTTGGAAGGTAACACGCTTTATTCTGTTACACCATTTCCATCTGTAAATTGATTCTCTCTGGGGTTAGAATCTACAAACTCTGGGCAGATTAAATTGATTTCATGAAGAGTAACTGTAAAAGGAAGAAAAAGTTATTCCTGCTTTCACCTGGAATAGCAGCAGACAGAAAGAAGCACATTAAAGGCATTTGATAACAATCTAGGAATTATAGAATAGATCAGACCCTGAGTCTGTTAGGACATAGTCTCCTGCTACAGTCAGTGCCAGGCACTACAAAAAAAATAGCGAAGAGAAAAGGAGAACATCCAGTAATCTGCCTTTGCACAACCATAGGTAACCATGTAGCCATGGAGGGTATGTGTTTGCCCTGGAATTCACTGTCTTCCAGGGACCAGGCTGGAAACAAGGGTGAAACAAGATGTTGCCATCTGGCACGTTATGTTCATATCATTCCACTGTGAACTCCACAGAAGACTGTTTCCCAAACTCTAAGGAATATGGATTAAGTTATCCCTCAAAAATGACACTTAGTATGACTTCCAGAAGAATTTAGTTGTTTATCTTAACTATCTAGCTATTCAAGCTGTTTTGAATTTTCCTAATTGGCTAGTAAGCAAAAGTCCTTTACTAAAAGAAATTCTTAATTGTCTACTAAACTCTGCTGAATCTTGTAAAATTGTTAATAAGCAAGGAAAACACATTGACGTTGTTGATAACATTTATCAATAAATATAATTCTACAATATCATGTAACAGCTGAATCAAACATGATCTACTTTTGATCTCCTAGAGCTTTTGGGTTGCAAGAAACTGCATAAGGGCATAGCAATACAAAATAGGAGTAGGAGTGAGGATAAGAAAATAATCATAAAGATTATAAGAGGGATGAAGCAACTCTTTCATGAAGACAGGCTGAGAGAGCTGGGGTTGTTCAGCCTGCAGAAAAGAAGGCTCCAGGGGAAACTTATTGGGGCACCCCTGGACATTAAAGGGGCCCATAAAAAAGAAGGGAGAGGGACTTTTTATATGGGCAGATGGTGAGAGGACAAGGGGCAATGGTTTTAAACTGAAAGAGTGAAGGATTAGATCAGATTTTAAGAAATTCTTTACTCAGAGGATGGTGAGGCAGCAGCACATGTTGCCCAGAGAAGCTGCCCCATCTCTGAAAGTGTTCAAGGCCAGGTTGGTTTGGGCCCTGAGCACTCGATCTAGTGACTGGTGTCCCTGCCCATGGCAGAGAGGTTGTAACAAGATGATATTTAAGGTCCCTTCCAACCTTAACCATTTTGTAATTCTAAGAAAAAGTTTTAATACGTTCAGTCTTAGTCTTAATGCAGTGTGGAATGCCTAAAGCTTTTTTTTGGGAAAAGTGGACCATTTTCTTTTTTAAAAAGTCAGAAATTCAGAATTTGTCTGTCTCAGCCTAGCAAGATCCAAACAATCATTGTCTGCATCTCTGAACATAACTGTGCTTTCTGTCCTTGAAAACAGAAGACACCTGAAGTGTTGGAAAGAAAAAGGTGACATAACTGAGTAGAGGTTTGCCTACATTTTACTCCATAAAGTGAATAGATGCAAAGAGTGGAGTAGAGAAAAAGGAATTGAAGTAAACAAGTAATGGTAGACTGAGGGTCTACCATCATGCTACTGGTATTGTAAACAAAAGCAAAAGCACAGTCTGTAGGAATTCTTTTATTTTGTTTTTTAACCTGAATTATTTCAGCACAAATTTACACCACAGGACCACAAACTTGGTTTCTGCCAACCAAGTTATTTAGCTAGAAAGATACTGAACTGCAATGTGAAGTCAAGAATTCATGGCTAAGGTTGAAAAAGATGGTGGAAAGGTTGAAAAGAATTTTAACTGAAGAAAACCCCTTATAATTGCATTAACTCCTTTCTTAAAAGTGGCTAGCTTGGTTTTTTGTTGTGTAAAAATGCCAGGCTTAGATTGGTAACTTGCATTTACTGTGTCTGCGCCTACTTCTTGACTGTGCTCTTACAAACCTATTAACACTTTGTAGTTCCTAACATTTTGTTCTTTTCCAAAGCGAAACATTTTGCAACCTTGCTTTACTTATTTGCACAATTTTGTGCCAACACATCTAAGGTCAAATTCTAATTCCTTTTAGATCCCAAGGAAATCCAAAGTAAGTGCATTAACCTTATTGGAGTTACTCTAGGTTTACAAAAGCTGATCAGAACTAAGTCAGTGACTAACTGGGCAGTTCCTGATTTACACCAGTGTGAGACTTACACCTCAGTTTCAGTTATGTATTAAAAAAATACTTGTGATATAAAAATAATACTTGCGTAGAACATCCCCTTCTGGGCAAAACCATGCTTTTTCACTCTTCAGTGCACTGGAACAAAGACTAAAACTTTTTATCCTTCAAACAGGCAAATATCAGCATCATTATGAGCAGATGACAACAAGGCAGGCTGAAATTTCTGTTTGACTAACATAAAGTGCTGCTACAGAGACAGAAATTATGTCACTGAAGAATTTATATTACCACAGCCATAAACAGAAAAGGTCAATATTGTTCAGTAAAACACTCCCATGAGGCTGTGCCCATGAATTGCCCTCTCACTCTGTGACAGACCAGATTCTGCTGCAAGTGAAAAACAACAGGTTAAGAGCAGTTTACACTTCAGCACTGGAAGCAATAATTTTAAACGGGATTTGTTGATTCGCGGTCCTAACTGGGGAACACTGCTGACTTCATGGGAAACTTCATGGATACAAGAGAACAGAAAATCAGCCTAGATTGAAAACATCTGGAAAGATCATAAATGGATTAGCTGACTGCAAATTAAGTAATTTCACTTCTTTGTTCAGTTCAGTTTTGGTATGTGACACCTTGAATGCTACTTCCTAAGAATAAGAGATGGCTGAAAAATTTAGATTTTCTTTTTTGTGATGACCAGATTCCACAGTTGAAATTAGCTTATTCACAGCAACATCAAATGAAAATCAGGGCCTTCTAAGTTTTGCGCAAAGTCACAGAAGAGCATTAAAAAATTCTAAAACCCTGTATCTCTTTCATTATTCATGCATTAACTCTTGACAAATGGTATCAAGCCAAACCATGTCATAGCATTCCATTGTCTGTCACAGTTATGTATTGTTACTGCTATTCTGTCATGAAATAATGGAATAAAACATCAAACATTTCAAAATGTAATTTCATTTCAAAATGAAATGAAATCATTTTCCATTTTTTCTTTTTTCTGAAATGAGAAATTTTCATCTGGAATTTTTTTCTCAGTATTTTCACAGCAATCCATAAAGCTATAGAAAAAAATGGTTTCTAAAAATGAAATAAGCCAACAGGAAACTTCTAATTGAAAAAGTTTCAGGCTACAGCCAACATTCCTCACCCAGCTTGAACCTCTACCTCTAGGTAAATTTATGCTGCACACTGAGAAAATGTCAAGTTGCAAAGAGCCATTGCTAGAGAACTAGAAAGACTGCTCAGAACAGATCATATTGAAACTCTACAAGAGAAATTTTAAGAAAAAATAAGTAGATGGTGACATGGTCTAAATTAGATAATCACAAACTTTCATTTACTCCAGTCACATAGGTCAAACTCTATGGATCCTGCAGCTAGCTCACTCTAGAGGGATTATAGTAATAACACCACCTGAGAAAGTATGTAAAATTTAACCCTGAAAAATTTCCTGTGAATTTGCCAATGGCATAAATACTGCACAGATATAAACTAGAAGAACATCACTAACTTAAAAGAGCTTCAAGAATATGGCCTTAAAATTCTTATATTCCTCCTGTTTTAAAACAGATGCATCTATCTGACCTGAACTTTTCTAAAATGTGAAAACTTTATTAAGAAAAAAAATCATACTCAGGGAGAATGGGAAAAAGTTATACTCAGGGAATCATAGAATCATTTAGACTGGAAAAGACATCTAAGACCATTGAGTCCAGCCATAAATCCAACACTGTCATGTCCATCACTAAACCATAGAATCACTGAATCATTAAGATTGTAAAAGATGTCTAAGATCTCCAAGTCCAACTATTAACCTGACATTTTCACTATTAAACTATATTTCCAGGTACCATGTCTAGATGTTTTGTAAACATTACCAGGCATGGTGTTTCTACCACTTATCTGGACAGCCTGTTCCAATGGCTAGCCACCCTTTTAATGAAGAATTTTCTCTTAAAATATCCTTGAAACTTCCCCTGTGGCAACTTGAGCTAATTTCCTCTTCTGTTGCTTGTTGCCTGTGAGAAGAGACTGACCCCCATCTTCCTGCATTCTCCTTTCCAGCAGTTGTAGATTGATAATGTCCCTCCTGAGTCTCCTTTTCTCCAGGATAAACACCCCCAGCTCTCTCAGCCACTCCTCACAGCACTTGTGCTCCAGACCCTTCCCCAGCTCCGCTGCCCTTCTCTGGACATGTTCCAGCCCCTCAATGTCCTTCCTGCAGTGAGGGGCCCAGAACTAAACACAGGATTCCAAGAGTGGCCTCACCAGTGCTGAGTACAGGGGACAATCCCTGCCCTGGTCCTGCTGCCCACACCATGGCTGATCCAGGCCAGGGTGCCTTTGGCCTTCTTGGACACCTGGGCACACCCTGGATCATGTTCAGCTGCTGTCAACCAACAGGTCTGTTTCCAATGGGCAGCTCTCCAGACACTCTTCCCCAAACTTGTAGGATTTATGAGCCACCACTTCACCTGGGTGAACCTCATACAATTTTCCTCAGCCCATCAGTCCAGCCTGTCCAGATCTCTCTGCAGTGTCTTCTTCCAGTCCAGAGGAGGGCAACAGGGATGGTGAGGGGTCTGAAGCACATGTCTTATGAAGAGCTGCTGAGGGTGCTGGGGCTGTTTAGCCAGAGGAAAAGGAGAATCATGGGGGACCTTTACACTGTCTGAAAGGGGGTTGTAGCCAGGTGGGGTTGCTCTCTTCTCCCCAGCAACTAGCAGCAGGATGAGGACATAGCTCCAAACTGTACCAGAAGAGGTTTAGGTTGGATATTAGAAGGAATTTCTCCACAGAAATTTTGATTAGACACTGGAATGGGCTGCCCAGGGAGGTGGTGGAGTCACCATCCCTGGTAGTGTTTAAGGAAAGACTGGACATAAGATGTTTGATCATAGGGTGGACTGGATTATTTCAAGGGTCGTTTCCAACCTCATTTATTCTGTGATTCCTGCCCTCCAGCAGATCAACCATCCAGCATAGTGTTTTCTGCAAATTGACTGGGGGTGCAATCTATCCCCTCAACATGCAAAGCAGAATTTGACCTTGAAAGTACCTACCAGATATCTTTACCATTGGCCTAGAAAGTCACACAAAACTAAAATTTATTTTGTAACAAATTCTGTTTTCCAGTTCAGAAAACCACTTTCAAAACTGTTATGGGTATTTAAATGATGCCAGAGATACTAAGCAGTTCTCCAAAATAATTAAAGCAGATAGGATTGTTGAAATGGATCCTCCATTTCTGTAGCACTTTGCAGTGCTAACGCTCTCTGAGCTCTGCATACCCGCTGCTAAGTGTAGTTACAGCACTTCAGTCAGTGGCAAATGAGCAACTGAGGAAAACACTACCTGCTTTCCCTGCATAAAGTTCTGCAGTTGACTGATCTTGCATAGACTTCTGTGGTCTCTGTTAGCAGATTGCAAAATCCACAGTTAATATAATTAAGCACTCTATTAAAAGACATACACCTGACCTAGTTGCATGCTCAATGAGAACCGCCTATATACCATCCTAAAAACTGTCAGGCAGCCTTAATTTTGAGCAGCATCATTAGTTTCTATTATAATAAACTTGGGTCTGAATTCCCACTCGATTTAATTTGGCCTGGCTCAGTAAAGCTACTTCAAATCCACTGAATCACTGTTGCTGATCACCAGTGTTATGAGCAGGAGCAGAACAAAGTTTATGAAGCCCTAAAACTGTGATTTTCCTCTAATCCAAATCACTGGAAAAATGTCACTTCACTGATGTATGTCCTGATAGCTATTTCTGATGCACCATGTTCAACCAAGGGTTTATAAGAATGTCTCAATGTTACAGCTTCCTATACTGGCCAAGGTGATTTAACAGCTCACTGCAGTCTGACATTTGTCAGTCCTTTTTTGGTACCATCATTTGTTCTCATCATATCCTTACATGAGATTCTGCATTTTAGTGGCCTGGAAAAAAACCTGACATCCCACACTCCAGGGTAGTTTAGTGCTACCTAGAATAGTCAGTGAAATCAGTTCACAAAAGGACTGACAAGGTAAAGTTAGTGCAGAGGAGAGGAAGGCACAGCATGGGGCAAGGCAGCTGGAGGAAGAAGAGTTCCCCTGTACAGAGATGAGGAACTCTTATTTCAGCTCACTGCTTGTACCTGTAGTCTCACATCTGCTTAGGAGGTGATTTTACTGCAGCTACCTCAGCAAAGTTTCCTGTACTTTGGAAAAAACTGTGAAGTTTTCACATATGCTTTTTGGGCGACTCCACTCTAGTATGTTATCCTGTATAGCAAATTGTACTGAAGTCTTTTAAAAAGTCTGAGAGAAAAGAATAAGACCCAAGCTAATGAGATACACTGACATCAGATCATGGCTTTATTCCTGCTAACTTAAAAATTTATAATTTTTCATAATAAGAGATCAGATACTAGAACTTCTCACGTGCAGGGTTAAACAAGACATCACCTTTGACACTGACTTCATGGATCCCAATTATCTGGAGCCAGCGGGTGGGGTTGCTAAAGCTGTTCCAGTACAGAGATTTTTATGATTATGATAAATTGCTTAAGTGCAGATGTTCCATCAAAAGCTGTCTAGAGCCAAAATGAGTATTCTGTGTATTTTTAGGAATTATTAAATCAAGTGTTTGCAATGCATTAAGAAATGTAAAAAGCATCCAAAGTCTGATATCAAACATCTAGCTGTCTACCCAGACCCTGCAAAAAAGTTTTTCTTTCCTTAAACATACTTACATACTTAATGAAGTGGAAAAATTGCTTCAGAATGATGCACAGATATATGATATTCAGTTAATATTCACAGAAATGTCCTAGTATTGCTAAATTGACTGATTCCAATAACCATATGCTGCAGCCAGCAGCAAGAAAGGCAAAATTGTTGCCACTGCTTCCTGTGAGTTCTGGACAGACTGTCAATGTACATCATTCTTCAAAAGTAATATTTGACTCTTTCTCCCCTGATTTGGTAGCTAGGAAACATAGCATTCACCATCATGCAGATTTCTGTGAGCCCAATTTTCACTCTGAGATCTTCTATCCTTTGTTGTTTTTGTCACCAAGCAGACTCTTCCAGAATCCTGATCCATATCTGATGTACTTAAAATCTGCAGATGTTAATGTGTTCTTCTTTGTTTCTGAAATCCAGACCTACTTTACCTTAAAGACTTATAATATTCATAGTAAGTCAACTCTACCTTATCCAAATGTGCTAATTATGTTTTCAACTCTGACTTCCCCTGGATTTCTCAAAATCTTTGTCATACTGTAGACTCAGAAAGACGAATGGTTGTTATTGTATTTTGGTTCTTAGGCGTTATGGTTACAATTTGATTCTTATTATAAATAGCAGCGGGTTTATGCCAGATGCTCTTCCCTTGTTTGAAGTGGTTGACTGACAACAAAAAGCCCAGTGAGGGAATTTAGAGTGGCAAAGCAATGCAATCATTTTACACAGAAGATCAGAGTCCCAGTTGGGTATAAAACTCAGGTTTCCAAGTTCAGAGTACAACCCTGCTCATAAGGCAGCTCCAGCCATATCTGAATTAATACCTTGTGTGGCTCAGAGAGGAGCAAATCCAGGAGCAAACTGTGGGCCCAAATTTCATGTTACACCCTAGGATTTTCACAAAGAAGGGGGTTTTTCTTACTGACAGTAGCTCAGTCCCCTGAAGTAAACACCCCCTAATAGTTCACACATTTTAGATTTTCTACAAAAGGAATCCAGCTTGCAAAGTCAGAAATTGCCCTGTGGTGTGAGTCACAGAGTCAAATAGCAAGACTGTTGAGAGGTTCACTTCAAAAGTATATTACTGATTCTCATTCATATGCTAGTCCTTGGTCCAAAGAAGTAAATAAAACAATTGTTGAAAGTCCATTAGGAATTTCCCATAGAAAAAAGCTAATATCTTTATTTTCTCTACCTTGCAGATATGATAAACTGCAACAATATTTGTCAAACACTGAGGATCAACACAATGATCATATTGTTCACAGCTCTTTTTATTTGATAATTAAATTGTGAAGATGTTTTAGTGTGCCTCTACTATGCTTCCTCATCCTACAGCTTACAGAAATTGTGAGAGGAAGACTCTTCAGTAACTGAATAAAAGAGACAGATATGAGAGATTTTGGGGCATGGGTTAAATATCAGAACTAGCATCAGGTTCAGAAATAGACTGGGAGGACAACACAGCTTTCTCCTCCTGTTCTCTGGGAAGGTCCCAGAGAAGGATCAGATGGTTGAGTTGATTCTAACTAGGAGTCCTTGCAAATAGGTTGGAAGCATAGGTGATGGGATGATGAGTAGGGCTATAACATCAGAGTTAAATATAGACAGGCTACCAAGATAAAAACGAATGCACAAACTCATCTTCCAGTATTTCCATCTTGGGAGTTGGGATGTGTAAACTCTTCCTAAAGCCCATCCTCAAAATTGTCCTCAAAAATAACAGCAGTCCACAGACTTCCATCCTGCAAGTCTGACTGTAAAAGATTATTGATTACTCACCAAATCCTCCTGTAGAGATTATAGCTTGTATTGTGTTGGCTCCTATCAATAAAAGAACGTGTTCTGTAGAGACAAACTATTAATAAATGACTGAGTATATGATGAGATAAAATAGCTGGTTTAGTTTAGCAGCCTTTAAGTAGAGAGATTTAAAATGAAAACAAAGTGAATAAGTTTTCTCAACATAAATAAATGTCTGCACATAAATGTCCATAAGGATTATGTTGCGTTTTAGCAGCCAGACAAAATGAACAAAGAAATTTAAAAATATAAAGCAATTAAGCAGTACATTTGCTGACACACTGCATTAGCTACATGACAGGAGTTTTAATTTAGCTTATTTTAATTTCATCTTTGCTATGCCTTCGAAATATATTAGCACTTCTTTACAAGTTTTACTAAGCTCTTGTTTAAAAAGCTGAATGTAAATGAAGGGAAAGTAAGTACTTTGATCCTCACTGTTACTGGAAAAGGAATTATACACATTGTCATATCAGCATATGATTTTCTCTTGAGTCTACAGGCTTTGCTGATCCACAGACTGCGATATCAAACCCAGCACAGAGCGGCTTGCACAACGCACTTCACATCTACATGAATGGCTCCATGTCCCAAGTACAAGGCTCTGCAAATGACCCAGTCTTTTTATTACACCATGCATTTGTTGACAGGTAAGTTTCATTTTCCTTAGCAAAACTAATTCATTAAGTGTTTTTTGTTTTTTTTTTACAGAGGGCTTTTCACCTGCATTTCAAAGAGTGCAAACATTTTACATGTTTTTATACACACAACCTTTTCAGACATGTAGAAAGGAACGGTGCTGTTATTTGAAAGCATGTCTTTCCTAACCAGTCTGTATGTTCACTGGATTAAATATAATTTGATGAGTTGACAAATGCACTCTGCTTTTATTAAAAAGGTAAAAATAGCTCTTCAATGATGTCATAATGACTAATATATATGGATGTGTATGTCAGGAAGTTTGGATCAAAAGTGAGTGACTCATTTTAACACGACTGTAATCATTTGGAGCAATTCCTTTACATTCTAAATGTCAGGGCTGTTTTAATTTCTATTCCATAAGGAAAATCCAAGCCTGTTATTCAGAAATACAGAAGAAAAAAATCTGTATTTAAGTGTGACAAAAAAAATTGTCACTGCCTCTTGATGAAAGAGTACAGCTGTGCAGTATGAAAAGAGAGCAAACAGATATCATGTTTATTAATAAGAAAGGGTAGGAGAGCACAGTTTTGCAAGAAACTGGTGAAATTGCTACATTAAGGGCAGCATTCCAAGATTTCATTTCTGTGTCACTATACTACATATGAATGGCTACAAACAATTTACTCTGGACTGCATTTATACCAAATTGTGATGACTAAAGAGCAATTAAGAAAAAAAACAAAACAAAACAAAACAAAAAAACACCACCAAAACAAAACAACAACAACAACAAAACCCTAAGCAAAGAACTGTAAAAGCCATATAAACAGCACTTGTTCTGGAGCAGTTTATATTTTCTTATCCATCTTCTACTTTTTCTCCACTAAATGTTACTTGACTACTGCCTTGCTTAGGACAAAAAACCCCACAACCATTACCCTGTACAAACTTCCATACATCTGCCTGCTCAGAAACCTACTGTCTGAGACTCAGTCTGCATGCAGTACAGTGGATGAACACCAATATGGTCTTTTCCTTTGGGCCACTGAGGCACGCAGCATAGGAGGGATGCAGATTACATCTTGCAAGCACCATCTTGCAGTCTGAGGCGGTTCACACCAAAACTCTTATGTAAAACTTTATCTTATTTCACCAAAAAAGTAGTAGTTGTAAAAAGACAAAACTGAAGTTGGTCTTTTTCTCTTCATATGTATTTAAAATATTAGAGGACTGAAAAAATATTTATAGCTAATAAAAAGCATTTTATATATATATATATATATATAATAAATAGATTATATATTTCATGAGCCTACTGATTATATTCCTCATATTTTTCCCATCCAGAAATAGGGCATCAAATCTCAGCAGGTCACCCAGGCATCAGTGGAATGGTTCCTTCAACGGCTGACCTACATGTCTTCTGCTCCTCATATCATAGGGTATAATTAGCCTTCTGGAGGTGTCAGTTTTGAAAATCTTTTATGTGAAAAGCTTTTCTTGAGGACATTTTAAAAGTTACACAGTGTAGCTTAGCTGTGATTTAGCATATCCATATGTTGACTGCTTCACAGGATGGATGTATGAGGGTTTCAAGTGTGGTTACTAATCTCAAGCCTGGAAATTAATTTTGCAACATCTAAGCTATTAGAAAGAATGGATTAATTGAACATACAGAGAAAAGGAGCATAGAAGAGAAAAAAATGTGTTGTGCCGTATCAAAGGAATTGTTTTCCTTAGACACTGACACTTACAGGAGACCTCTGCACCTCTTAGCTCCTACTCATTGCGGGGCTTAAATAGGACCTTGGTCTTCATGCTGACCCTTTCCATAGAGGAATTTCATCATTATGAGTCCCTGGAACTAATTCTCATAACTGTAGTTGATATCAATTTTAAAAGGTAAAATTATTTGCAAAAGATAACCTCATTAAACTTTGCTGGTGTTGAGGAAATAAACCACTGCATAGGCTCTGTGGGAGCAATAGAGATATGCACGATGCAACCTCATCCCATCTGTGGCAGAAGGGCATCACCAGTGCTCTGCAGCTGCTGTGGATGTGGGCCTTAGTACACATAGATGCAAAATCTGAGAATAATGCTGCTTTTTGTGCAAGTGACAGAAATGCATTAGCCTGTTTCAGGTTACTTAGCAGCCTTATCTGTGACAGATTAATCATGCTTTTACTTATAATTAATAAGTAGGTGACTGATAGGTACATACAGTACATTTTAGAAAACCCTGTTCCTCTCCTACGTAGACTTGGAGGGCTGTGAAGGAATTCTTTTCTGAGGGGCAAGTAAGAATACAAAGAGGAGAGGAAGTGGAACACAGTCTCTAGAGCAGCAGGAGCACATTTTTTGGTCCTTATCAACTTTTCCCATTTGGATAGAATACTTTTGAACTGACTGCTATCACTACATTGGGCCAGTGGGATTTTAACTTTTCAACTGTATTTTCTGATGACAAAAATAACCACAGTTCTGCTGGGTTTGCACAGCAGGGAGCAGCTCTGTGTCAGGAAATCAAGAATGGTCCAGCACTTTGAGCATCCAAGTAGGACCCCACAGAGGAATTTCCTCACTCCACTGCAAATTCCTTGGGTGAAACCCAGCACGCAGTTTGCTCTCCCAAACTTTCATCCCCTGATTGAAGAAGTGTTTCCTTCCCAACGATTTCAATGAGGCTTTTGAGGAGCTGTGGATCTGAGCTTGAGCTAACCCATCTGTACAGTGGGTGATATTAGATGCCTACGCAGCAGGGATGCTGTCAGGGCAAATGCATTAATGACTGTGAAATGCTCAGCTACAACCATAATAGGAGTGATAGCAATAAGGCAATAGATCATTGGAACTGATTTTGCATGGAAACATATGGTACAGAGGAAGATAAACAAGTGTATACGGAGTCTGCTGACAGGTGTGAGCCAAATGTTAGGAGCTGCTTTCTAAAGGGAGCAACAGTCAGCCCACCATCTGCTGGCCCTCACCTTCCCTGCCCAGGCCTGATGCACAAAAGGAGGGGAGGATAGATGAGGTGCAGAGGTGCAGTCGAGATCTCTCCTATGAAAAGAAAAAAAAAATTGGCTTATGAGCAATTCTAATTTTTTTCATTCCCTCTCAGTAGTGCAGATGTATGAAGGTACTCAGGCAACAGCTTTCTTAGCAATGATTAATCAGGCTCCTTGCCTTCTTATTTGCTGGAAGATGCAGGGATCAAATATCAGTGCTTGGTAAAAGTAGGTGACCACCCTCAAAATTATTAATTGTTAATTTAATGGCTTTAAAAAAATAAAAAGAAAAAAGATGCAGCAAAATATACATTCAGCAAAAACAAGAGCTTTTCTAGCCCTCTGAAGCATTTCTCTTAACTGCAAATCTTTTTACTATTCAGATATGCTCTACAGTCAGCACAAGGGAATAACAAGGGAGGAGTCAACCCACTCAAGCTGCAAGGAGCAGCTGCACAGACCATGAAGGCAGGAACCCACAGTCCCACTTGAGATCACTGGGGTGTTTTCTGTGCTCTGAGAAGGAACTCTTTCCTCTCTACTGAATCTTTTAGACATTTCATGTCTAGAGGCATGTAGTATCTTCATCTGTTCTCCCTGCACTTCTCCACTTTGAATATTTCACCTTTTTTTTCATTTATTCCATATCTCTATGACTCTGGATTTCCACACCCCAATCCAACAATTTCCCTAAGAAAAGCCAATAGCAACAGGGAATAGAAGTTGTCATTAAAGGTCTCATTACAATTTTATACCCATGCAGCAGCTAATGCTTTATGGGTATAAACGAGATGAGGGTTTCAGTCCTCATCTCGTTCCTAAGTTCTGCAGCAATGGACAGGATTTATTACAATAATGTGGATAATTTACAGAGGCCCTGGGTTTAGAACAAGCAATTAGAAATAATTTTTCTTAAGACACACAACAGATGTGTAGGATATCAGTCTCTCACCTCTCTAAAATCTAGTATCTTACTAGTTAGACTATTTGCATATTAGTCTAGAGCTAGTTTCAGATTGCCAGTTCTACTGATGCCATCATTACAAGATCTGTTTTCTCCAGCTATCATAAATAACTGCACAGCTCAGAATACTGTTGCAACCACCATCACATTAACTCAATGTTCTTCTTAAATCTTAAGAAGACTTAAGTTCTTAAGTCTTAAGTTCTTCTCTGTTCATACCCTTCTGCTGCTTCTTTGTTCTCTTCACATCAGGTAAACTGGTTTCTGTTGTGAAGGTCCTTCACTGCTCAACCCCATATCATTGTTAAGGAACTCATGTATCCCTCCAAAACATTCATTATCCCAATCTCTATTGTACACCTCCATGCTCCTCCTTAGTGAGTGGATTATTGCAGTCTCAGTGCGTGGCTGCCTGGTCCTCCTCTGATCTGTTTGCATCTCTCTGTTGTGCCTTGTCCTGTGTGCATGTTGTAATCTGTGTCATTAAGGGACTATCCCATTGCACTGGTCTGTGCAGCACCTGGCGTATCCTTAGCCTCTGACTGTGGCTCTTAGGTATCAAAGAAACAGGAGGTAACAATCGCTTCATTTACTGTGGCATGAATCAGCTGGGCATCCCTGATCTGATCAGCAGCACCTAATTCCTTCAGCCAGCTTTATGGACTCTTGCAGTCTCTGTGGGTTCAATATACTCACCTTAATGCCAGAACCTTCTTCCACTCGAAAAAAACCAAACCAAAACAAAAATCCAAACAAATCAGCACTATGGCAAAAGTGGAAAAAGTGATTTAGTCGCAAAAAATGCTTTAACAAGAGAAAATTTGATTTGATTTTCACTCTCAGGAGATGTCAAAATAAAAGCTTCCTATTTTTACTGTGTTTTTGAAACAGAACATTTTAGCTTTCTCTTGAATGTCATCTCAGAGTTTTTAAACCAAAAAATGGCACAAGAAAAAAACAAGTTTTTATCTTGTTTTGAAATGTTGACAGGACACAAGAACTTATTTTAGAAGTTAAAAACTATTTGCTTCAAGGATTTGGACCATTTGGAGAAATGCATTAAAAAAGAATCATCAGAAATTCTTGTAAGACAATGCTATGTTTCCAGACTTGTTTAATACATGAAATAAGAATGATTCTTTACCCTGAAATGTCTCCAGTGGGAAACAACACATATTAGGCATAAGGCCAAGGAATTGTTTTCTCCCTTTGGTATACAAAAACTTAAGGACATCAAAACTTTTGACTGAGGTTCAGCTGATATGGAAATTGTAGTACAGTAATATATCAGTTAATAACAGAGCAGTCTAAAAATTTAAAAATCACTTTATAAACACAAATTGCATGATTAATTTTATTTCTTGATATGGGCACAGCAAGGCTGTTACTGCTTTTTGAGGTTACATTTGCAAATTACATAGCCTAGAAGTCATATTTTTTCTGGAGCTAAATGAGCTACAGCTTGGAACCACTTGATATCTATTAGACAAAGGCAGGTCAAGAGGTTGTCATTAGCAATATCCTAGGAAGAGAGCTCTGATCAGCATGCACAGCTACATCCCACCAGCGGGCTCTGTGGCACAGCAGCAAGGTACCCCAGCTCCCACCCTTCCCTGGTATTTAAAAAAATCACCTTGTTACAGCAGCTCCTGCACACAGAAAACAGCTCTGTTCTATCACAAGGGACTTAGAGGAAGAAAACTGCTCTCCAGCAGAATGTTTGAGGTGAGGGTGGGCCAGAAATGACTTTGGTCACAAGCTTTATTGGCACACACAAACTCCTACAATAAGTGTGAGATACAGAACAGATAAGTACAAAAGGTGAGTGGAATCTCAAGCATGGAAGCTTTTAGAAAGGAAATTTCTACATTTTTTATTTTTTTCCCCCCTTGAGGATATCTACAAACGTGCAGGAGGACACCTTGCTCCCTCTGTTACCACAAGCCCTCTCTTGACACCCAGCAGAGCTGTTAACCTTTCCCTCCCAACCTCTTAGGCTTTGTAGCATGTAAACCAGAGCTACTCAGCTTGTTTGATGGAGCTGACTCACTCAAAGTGGGCTCAGTGTGTGGGCAGAGTGAGTTCACATCTTCTGCGAAATACCACATAAATATATCCATGGAAAGCAGAGTGTAAGTGGGAAGGACGGGGTGTTGCTGAGAAACAGCTCCCCAGTATCTCTGCTTTGATATCGCTGTGTCTGGGGCTGAAAGGCAAACCATGGGCCAAGGTACTGAGCTGGGCTCTAACATCCACTTCAGTGAGCCTGAGCAGGTGCAGCCTTGGAGGGGATGCAGGAGCAGCCTTGGAGGGTCACATCACCTGTCATCTAACACGTACCATGGCTAGAGGCAAAAGAGAGGTACAGATTTAGAGCATCCCTCCTCCAGTGGACAGAGGGGGACTGAATATATATAATACACTTGAGGGTGCACCTGCATTTGAGCTAACCTTAAACAAGTCCTCTGGATATCCACAAATAGACCACACAGTGACAGACGTAGAGAGATATAAGGACAAGGATCAGTCTCTGGAGATAAATATTCTTTTTATTGATTAAGCATACATAGAACCTATAGTTCTGCTGCTACACCTTGCTTTAGAGGAATGACCAGAGAAAAGTTAAACAGCCTTCTGGATCATATGTGAAATACAGCAGTTGGCAATCTCACCTGCCATGTCATTATTCAGGCTAGATGTTTGTAATGATCCACTCTGTTCGTAAAACTCAATTATATAGCAGGTTCAGTCCAAATAGTCCCATTTAAAGTGCAGGTTTCATATCAGTCTTACTGCAAGGTTTTAGCTCAGCCAACACAATTGCTGAATGGATCACTTCGTACACCACATATTTTGCAAACAATTACTGGTTTTTAAAAGGAGATGTTGCACTGCCCTGAAAGTTCACAAGAGCTGCATGGTTAGTCTTCACCTATTCTCTTAATGCTGGGGGAGGAGGAAGCTCCCTGTGATACAGCAATCAAAATGAGCTCTGATGCAGACAGCTAGCATTTCCTTCCTTCAGCACTTTTGCAATAACATCTGATGTAATTGTTCAGATTTTTAAAAATCATAAGAAAACACGGTACTTTTCTCACCCACATGTAGCTACCTCCTATTCATCAACAGAAATTATCACTTCACTTCCATAGGTGTGATTTATGTATTATATGCCCTTGTGAACTTCAATAATGATAATCTTTAAGTCTCAAAAGAACTGAATTGCAGAGCACAAAAGTAGGTTCCATAGTGTCAGTCCAGCTACCTCCACAGCAGTCCATTTTAATCTGCTTGTTAACTTTCTCTTCAGGGAAAAGTAATTATTAAACTTTGGAACAGCGAGGATTTTTATTATCTCTAACTTCAAGTAGTGTTTTTGTGTTAGCAACAAACTATGGCAAAAATGAAACGGAGAAATTTAACACAGGATATACATTCCATCAAATGCTAACTTCTGTTTTCAATGCAGCACAGGGTTGCATTTGTATTTCCTTACTTACAAAAGCACACAGGACACCCCATTATGTCTCATCTATAACTTGGTGGTTGCAGTGTTGGACAGTATTGGAGACCTAAATCTGAATGGAAAACAAATATCTCTAGCCAAACATTGCTCTGGTTTGTCAGTAAAGGGTGAAACAACACACACGATTACAGCTATTTGAGGAACAAGTATTTCTCTCCTGAACCTCAGAAAAATCATTTACAACTTCCACTGGTGTTAAACAAAGGCTGACTTGACTAAGAAAAACAACAGAGCTTAGACCAAATATCTGACAGAATTCCAGTGCAGCTAATCCTCATTTAAACTCATTTCTTTCCAGCAAAGGTACAGAATAAGCTCCCACAGGACTTGGATTAACTTGCCGATAACTGGGTTAGGCTAAGGCACAACTTAGTCCTACACTGGAGAATATGGACATTCCACTGCACAGATTCCATAACATTTTTTCCAACACTCAGCTCTTGTCTGAAGAGTCAAGCTTAGCTTATCCATTATCTTCCTCTTCAGTGGAAATAAAGCTCTTTACATGTTTACATAGCACCAACTGATCAAAATCAGACTTAGCGCTTGTTTCATCCTATCCAGTTTTCTAGAAGGCAAAACCAGTAATATTTCAGTAAGGTTTCTTTACTGGAAAGTAAAGTAGGCTACAGTACTGCTCAGCTTGATAAGCTTTGTGGCAGAGGAGCCCAGACTTATATGCAATGGGACTGAAGCCTCAGGTAGCACATGACAGTCCTGGGAAGGGTTAAAAGCAGTTTGCAATGTAACCAAAAGAAATTGTGATAGCAAATGAGGAATAGAACTGCAGGACTTCAGCAACCCTTTCTGAGACAGGAACAGAGAGCAGTAATGTCTGTTCAGAGTGATTTTATCTGAATTCTCTGCAGGACTCTGGTGCTTGACCAGCTTCTTTTCACAAGAGAAGCTTGAGGAGCTGGTGTCATTTCTTATTCTAGGAGAGAAACACTTGGAGCACTACATGATTGTTGGACAATGAGGGGAAACTATATAGCCCTCTGCTGCCAAATGAGCATGCAAAGCAACAGTGAGAGATCCAACTGCATCTTCTCCAGATAGCTGAGGAAGATCAAGTTGTTTGACATAAAGAGGAAAAGTTTCAGGTGGAAAGTCTGACGACTCTTCACTTAGTCCTACAGATGTGTTGAGAGTGTTATGTGTTTCTAAATCACACTGGTAGAGGAAATATTAAAAAAAATGTCATAAATGGCATGGAACTGTGTCAAGGGAGATCTAGGTTCAAAAAGGAGAAGCTCAGGAAACAGTTCCCTAGTTTAGGGAAAGGTTCTTCACCCAGAGGGTGATTGGGCACTGGAACAGGCTCCCCAGAGAAGTGGTCACAGCACCAAGTCTGACAGAGTTCAAGAAGCATTTGGACAACACTCTCAGGCACAGGGTGTGACTCTTGGGGATGTCCTGTGCAGGGCTAGGACCTAGACTCAGTCATTCTTGAGGATCCCTTCCAACTCAGGATCTTCTATGATTCTATGAATGCAGTGGTTGCAGTAACCTTGAGGTTTGCAAGAAAGTGGGACATAGGCAAAGTGACATTGTTTTTCTCTTAGGTGGGATTGGTTGACATGCATTGTCAATTCCCTCCTTCTTGTTTCCTTTATCTGACACTTTCCAAACATCCAGTTTGTGCAGTGAGAACAAAGGAGATTAAATGCTTGTAGTGATATCCATGAAGCAGAGCAGTGCCAAGATCCTCAGGTGCCACATGTTTCCCCAGCTCTGGTGGTACTTTGTAGTGCCTGGGAAGGTGTCAGCATAGTGTATGTTATTATACCTCGCTCACAGAATGGTACTCTAGGGGATAGCCTGCAAACAGTATCAGTCTTGCTGAACAAGGAAGGGGCTTTATGTCATCTGCACATTGTGTCTCCATGGCTCAGGTGGTCTATTCTACTCAAGTCAACAAAAAAATCCCCACTTTTGGTTCAGAAAATAAAGGGAAACAATGAAGTAGCCCAGATCTTTCCTGAAAATGAATATTCGTATTTCAGATGCATATAATTGATCTACATGGGGAATACATGCTCTGAGAAAAAAAAAAAAAAAAAAAACAACCAAAAAAAACAAAAAAACAAACCAGCACAGAATTATGTGGGAAGACAGCTCCACCAGGCTAAAATACTTTTTTTTTTTTCCTATTTTGTGCAACTCTATCTTTTAAGTGTTGACAAATCTAGAAGCCCCAGCTGGTATGGCTACCACAGCTTCATGTTCTTGAGTGCAGCTAGTACTGAGGTTGACCATGTATTCCCAACCTCACACACACACACACACACACACACAATGTGTATATGTATGTGCATATATACATATATGGTCATGCATAAACGCAAACATGCTTGACCAGATATGCAAATCAAGGCAAAAAATGTAGCACTCACACAAAATTCCAATGGCACCAGCAGCCTCATCCTCTTTACCTTTTTGGCTGACCATGATGAAAGCCTGTTATGGGAAAACACACATACACATAGAGACATACACATGCACAGCCTGGATTCCCCAGTATACTGGCCTTAGGCACCCAGTGTAGCCACTAACCCAAGCCCCATCTGCAGCTGCCTCACCCACAAGCAGGCACAGCACACGCATGCATGCATGCACAGGTGTCTCCTGTGGCTGGCCCAGGGACTGGCACAGGAGTAACTTCACAGAGATACTGCAGGGGTTTGGGGAAGAGAAGTTGTCCAAAGATCCTTGCTGCATGCTGCAGCTTGGAATTGATGATGGAGGCCCCTGGAAGCTGGGACTAGACAGAATAAGCACTGTAACCCAGGGCAGTCCTCAGCAGTGAGTCACCAGTGGGGGACACAACCTCAAAGGCTTTGGATGGGTTTTCACAATAATTGAGGACAGCGTCTTAATTTTTAATCAGACACTTGCATTATGACACTGTAATTTGTTTACAGCCTCCCTGAGAGTCCCTGTAGTGTCCTTAGCCAACTTAAAACAAAAAGAACAAAAAAGAATACTGCAATATAACTGCATACATTGGCAAACAGTACAGTGCCTTGACTTTACAGCCTCAGCATCAGCACCTCTTCCAGAACTGAAGCACTGATCTTTCTCCCAAATGCTTGGGATGGAAATTACCTGAGGTGACTTTGCAATACCAGCTGACTAGTGCCAACTTTTAAAGTGATGACTACCATGTAATCACAGTCCTTGGGCTGGCATTTCAGCTTTGTTTAATTTATTTCCTTTTTCTTTTCTTTCCAAATGCAATACATGTTGCTTGCCAGATTTCTTCTACAGCATGTCAGATCTCATGATACTGAAATAAATTGTATAAGTGAACTCTAAGTAACAACGTTCTGTATTCCTTCTGGCATAGTCAATCTGACCTCACCTCAGTCTCACAACTGGAGATGAGGAATCACAGTCTCCCTGTCAAACGTGGCATGACAAAGGATATGGCTTTGGATTTGAACCTGACATATTTATTAGTGGCTTACAAAGCAGCCATCTAGCAGCTGAATGGTTAAGATTGAGTGCAGGCTCAGCTGAGTTACAAGTTTATCAGGCTATTGAAATTGTGCCCTTTCTTTCTCAGTGTTGCTTTAAGTCGCTTCGATCTGGCACATGGGTTAGGAAGAAGAAAAGTCCTACTCAGTAATTAGTGCTACCCAGAAAAATTGACCTCAGTTTCTCCCTTGTGCTGGTACTGGCCATCACACAAAAGAATAATGAATCAGATCCACAGTTTTATCTCACCTAAACTATCTCAGAACAAATTAAAATAAATAAGAGGTTTGGTTTTAAACCAAATCAGTTTCTTAATCCTGCTTACGGGACAGTTGTGCAAACGCTTACAAGGAAAGTGAGGACGAGGAGGCAGGAGGAAATCAGTGCTGTGTCCCCTGCTGTGCAGAGGACTCAGAGTGACCATGAGCCATCACCATAAGGTGACTGGAGTCCTCCCACTGGGCACGCCTGCAAGGCCACTCTTGTTCCTTGTTGTGTGACAGAAATTCATACAGAGTTTCATACTGAACCCTCCCTCTCTTTCCCCCTCCACCTCTCCAGCTGTCCTTCATCTCAAGGTAGAACACACTGGATTAAATTTTTCTGTTAAATCTTCCTGAAGGGACAGTTAATTTACACTATAAGCCAGTGGTCTAGTAAGGTCTAGTTTCTCTCTCTCAGTCAGTCAAGAGTATCTCTGCTCATGACTCTGGTAGCACACTTGGTAAATGGCCCTTAGAAGGAACACTTTGCAAAATGATAAAGAAAAATGCCTACTCTTATTTTTTTACTCTACTTTTTCTTGATTTTCAGATTTCCTTCCTGTGAATAGCATCTTTTCAGAGTGTACAACACTATCTGAACAGTAAGAAGGAATCCAGCCTACATATAGCAATGCTTTTATACCCTGCCTCATATTTCCCACTGGCAGCATAAACCCAGTTATTTCTTGGCTGATCCTTTCATTAGTTATAATCCCATTGCATATATTATTCATAAAATAATATGAATTCATAATTTCAGTAAGAAAATATATATTGGTGGCATTTTTTCATCATCCTCAAATCAATTCTATTTCCCACCACTCCTTAAACTGAGGTGGGTTTGTTTGTTTGGATTTTTAAATTAATTTTCTGCTACAGCTCATTTAATTTCATTTTGTGTACCTGATATGTATAGAGCAGAACAAAGAAAATGCTTGAGTCTATTTATACACAATTAAATAGAAGTGATATATCCACATCTTTTATAGATGGCTTTAATTTTCACCGTACCACACGACGATGTTTTGCAAAAGTAAAGTATATTTTCCCTGAATGAAAATTTAAACTGACAAAGCATCTCCATAACAGGTGGGTGTCATTATTACTTTTTACCACATACCAGTTCTTTGGAACCTGTTACATCTGGTACACCCAAGAATTAACCTCATCAGCAATTACAGTGACCTGTATACAGATATATAGCAAAAAAATTTAAATAAAATCGAGACTCCATGCTTGCAGTGGTATAACCTAACTCTTAGAAGTGCCACAGGTTGGTGCAAACTGGCCCCACAGCTGAGGTCTCACTCCCATACAGTATGTCTGCTATGAATTTAGGGAAGTTAGTTTTACTCTCTGCCTATTTTGTTTGGAGTAAAATGAGGCCTGAGTCTCTAAGAAATCTCCAAAATGAAGGAAAAATATTCTTTGTCTTTATGATTTTTTGGGATCCTTCTAATATTATTACCTTCCTTAGCTATTTCTGCATCAAACACGGACTCTGAATGAATCAGACCTTAAGTGATAGTGAATTTTTCATGTCCCATGATCAATTTTTCGAAGATTAAAATATAAACTTGAGCTTTATTTTAATCTACAGTTTTCTAAATCCAACCCATTCTACAATATTAAAATTCTATTTCCTCTAAGTAGAAAATAATTTTTGCATAGGATGTTGATTATCATAATCTAGTAATTACTTTGTATTACACCCACTACAAAATAATTTCTACTTTGGAAATGTGCTTTAGAGAGACTGAGGCCCTCTGAGCACTAAATGTGAGACAAGGCATCTTTCAAAATTCAGATTATTCTCCAATCTCTTTCAGTTCTTGGGCCTCCTATTTAGGACATTCAGTTTGGGCATTTTGATTTCCTCAAGAGAAGGAGGAAGTCTTCCAGATGCAAGCAGTATTTTCTCTAATCTAGACAGAATTAGTTTTTAATCTGTCCAAAGCCTTTAAATAAAAACTACTCTTTCCAAGTCAATTTTGCTTGCTGCTGAAGAAATACAAAGGGAATTAGGGCTATCAGGAGACTAACCTCTATTTAACTTAGTCATTTTCCATGTTTTAAATTTCTTTTTCTTAAGCTTTGATTGCCAGTGGCCCTTCTAGGTAGACCTGTCATCCTTAAGGATTTATGGTTTATTGCTTCTAATCCCAGGCTGGGTTCTCTCCATTTCCATTCTCTGAATAAAATTCCCAACAACTTTTGGTGAGCTCTTCTCTTCTTTCCTTTATCCCGCCTTGTCTTCCCACCACGCTCACATCCCATCTGCTCCCTTTGCACTGCCAGCATCTCCCGAGTGATGCCAGTCTAGCTGGAATTGCAGTGCTAAAAAAGCCTCTGTCTCTGGAAAATATCACTTCCAGCTATACAAATAGCTACTTATCTGCTTGCTCTCTTTGTCTAAATGCTGAGGAAGAAAGTAACCAACCAGACTTCTGCAGGAGCCAGAGAGATTTCTTTCCTTCCCACTAAACCTATGTTCACTACTCTTTTATTTTTTTGCACAGAATAAGGATGGAGATTGGATACAGCAAAGCTCTGATCTGAGACTTTAGATGTCCTTTTTGTTACCTTTAGTTAAATTATGTCAAGAAAAGGAATAAAATGACCCTGAAGATGCCCTTACCTCATGGACCCACTTTGTTAGGCTCTCAGGTCCAGGGAAGGATGCAGAGGTTCATATGAAGAGAGCATAAGAGCAGTTTGCCAAGACAGTCAACAATTCCAGGGAGTCTGCTGCTTTGCCACAAAGCTGGCTTTTCTACCAGGAGCTTTGTCACTCCAAGAACGGACCAGCTAATTACCTCAGCATTTTATATCTCTGCATGTAGCATTATTTCTGCAGACCTAAGCTCTTCCAAGGTTGTAGCTCCTGAGAAAAGGACAGGAAACAACCGCACATTTTCAAGATACTAAAGGGAAATAACTTACATGACTGCTTAGGGGAAGGAAAGAAAAACTTTTGTCAACTGTAAGCAGATCAACATCTGATGATGGAAACACTGATTTCTTTCTGTCATGGAAACCACATGCCTGTTATTGGATTAAACAACTGTCTCTATAGATCAAGGCACACGGAAGAATTGCAGTGATCCATCTTAGCTGTTCAGATGTGTTATCTTTGCCTTCAGGAAAGGATAGCCCTGCATGACAGAGAAAATATTTGATGCTAACTGCCTTAAATATAGCCAGGGCTGGAGAAAGCACCTTATTTAAAGAAAAAAGTATTCTACAATGTTTGAGTCAGTGGTCATAGTACTCTGAAACCAAAGAGAATGTGATTATTTTCTCCAAATATACTTTTTTTTGGGCCAAATATTTTCAATTAAGTCCCCAAGGACAGGAGCACTGTGCCAGTGTCACTACCTGTCTGACAGCAAAAGCCAAAGGCTACTTCAGAATTTGACTTATCCTTAAAAATGTATGAAGGGAGTTAACAGCCTTGGCTGGGGAGTCATAAAATGTAACTCGATGATATGAAAGAGTATATGGTGCCCAAGGAGGACCATTTGTACTTTAACAATAGAAATACACCTGAAGCTGTGCCCTGTCCATGGGCTTTTCTCCCCAGCTGGATGCAATTTGGAGTTTTCTTTTTTGCATTAAGCTGGGAAACTGTTCTTGAAGAGCAAGAGTAAGGTTCTTCTTCCATAATTTAGAAAAAAGTAAGGCAGGGAAATGGCAGTGCTCCCCTTAAAAGGAGGAATACAATTAGATGAAGTACATGTAAAAAATATTACTTATATACTAAATCTGTCAGTTTTCTAAAGCAAAATTTTAAAAAATCCATCAACACTCTCTTGAAAATATGCATCACCATGCATTGTCTGACCAAGAAAAAAATAGTGTTCTGAGTTCATCTTACTGAAAAAGCTGAGAAAAGGCTTTAAACTGAAATAATAAATGCAACTTCACCCAATCATTTTATTAGCAAGCAGAATATGATCTGAATCTTTCAAAGTGTCAAATAAAACCCAAAAGCAAACATAACAATGACTGTTTCAAGATAAATGCACATGACTAGCTGTTCTGAAGGGAATAAAAGAAAATTTGACTCTTAAAGCTTTAAAAAAATGTTTCTGAGATTTCTGTGGTGTCATACAGATATGTTCAATGAAAGATTTCAATGAGAGCCAAGATGATAAGATCTTGTGCCAGCTAATGAAGAGAACTGTTCCCAAACAACTCAATGAATTGTGCAACACATCTTGTGCATCAGCAAAACTCATCACATCAGGATTTAGAGGCATATGATCACATCTGAATCTAAAGATCAGCTGCAAGGGCAGACAATTCAATGCTCCTGATACTGCTAAGCAAAGCTTGATACCTCATGTGAGAACCACACTGCAAATGAAGGAATCCAAAAGAAGGAATCCAAAAGAAGGAATTCAAAAGTACATATGTTCATTTCCATGGAAATGTTTTGCATTTGCATTCTGCTTGAAAGATTACTGGCCTAAGGATTCTTATTGAAAGCTCTTATGCAACAGCAACACTTAAATCATGCAGTGAGGATGCTGCATTTCAGGGCATTTCTTGCAAAGCTATTTCAGGCAAATGACGACTTTTAGCTCTGAACCTTGTGCTCATCAGCCCTCCGGATTTTCAGATTGTGACTGCTCAGCATTTTCTAAAAATCAGGCCCCAGGAAGTACCTCAGGATGAGCATTCCAAAGTTAGTGTATGGATCATCACAAGACGTTAAAAACCTGATCCAAGTCCTACCTCTGCCTTCTTAAAATATTACTGTGTTCCCACAACCAGAGTATCTCTGCACCTCTAACAACCTCGTGCTGCAGAGAAGAGCTATCTCAGCTCCCATCTACAACTGCTAGGAAAATAAGGCTGTGACAGTCAAGGTGCTTTACCCAAGGAATGAGTAAAAGCCAGGCAGGGAAAAGATTGGAGTAAAACACTTCCCCACATCACACTCCTCCTCAAGCTAAATTACTCCTTTATATTCTATGACTTTTTTAGTGACTACTGAATTTCTTCATGCTGTTCTCCAAATATTAGAGTTTCTGTTCAAAGTTTCTTGAGATAACTCCATTATCCCTCACAACCACATGAATTTCTGAGCACAAAAAGAGAGTGATTTACATTTATGGAATTTAAAAACACATTCAGGCTCCTTGCAGCACCATAGGCATTTGTTTTTTGTAGGCTTACATAGGAACTCAGCACTGAAGTGGATAACCCCAAATCTGGAAATTTGGAAAGCATTACACACGCATAAACACAAGACATTGCATGCAACTCTGTCTCCAGCATTAAAAAAAAAAAACCCTCTTTTTTTTAATCTTCAAGAAGAAAAATCCTGCTAATCCCCATCATTAATCAACATACTTTTTCTTTCACAGCATTTTTGAAAGATGGTTAAGAAGACACAGGCCCATGCTAGAAGTATACCCAGCAGCTAATGCACCAATTGGGCACAATCGAGAAAATTACATGGTCCCCTTCATCCCTCTTTACAGAAATGGGGAATTTTTTAAATCCTCAAGAGAGCTGGGGTATGACTATGAATATCTACAAGAACCAGGTAACGTTATAATCTTGGGTAAAAGGAGAAATGTAAAATTTATTGCCTATAACCTGGAATATGTCTGTCATATGAGAAGATAAGAAAATCTTTCTAATTCCAGATTCTTTCCTGGATATGCTTGTTTTCCTGAATTTGCTTGTTTTCTCATTTCTGGTTTCATATATGTGATGGATGAGCAGCTAAATCATGGGTCAGGCACAAAGGGTTACAGGGAATGTGGTGACATCAGATCGAGGACCTGTCACTAGTGTGTTCTGCAAGCCTCCATCCTCAGCTCTCTGCTCTTCAACATCTTCATAAATGACTTGGACACAGGACTGGAAAGGATACCAAGCAAGTCTGGAGACTTTAGAAAACTGGGAGGAGCTGTTGACTGCCTCAAAGTCAAGGAGGACCTGCAGAGAGACCTCAGCAAATTAGAGGACTGCACAATCACTAACCATATGAGGTTCAAAATAGGGGAAGTGTCAGATTCTGCACCTGAGATGGGGCAATTCTGGATGTATGGACAGACTGGGGAACAAGACGCAGAAAAGACTTAGTCCGGGTGCTGGAATATAAGCTCATGAAACAGCCAGATCAAGACCAGAAATACATATACATTTTTTTTTTTAATCAAAGACATTAGTTTCCTAAACTCATTATTATTGCCAGAATTGTACAACTCAGACAAAGTGGCAAATACCATGACTTTCAGGAATACTGAATCCTGAAATATTACTGCAAGAGGAAAGAAATGGTAAAATACTTAACATCCAACAATTAATTTCTGTTGCCTCTTGGACTCTTGCCTTTTCCCAGGGGTGCACATAGTCCTCAAAAAAAGGAAATCCTATTAAATTCTGCCTATGTTCTTAACACAGAGGTAAGGAAAGTAGTTCCTTGATTATTCTGAAAGATCAACAAAATGAATGAAATTCAACCTTGTTCAGAAAGTCCAGATGTCGCTCAACTCCTTGTTAATCTGGCTGAGAAGAAGCAAGCTTAAGCTATTTCTTATCTGAGGGAAGAACTGGTTACAAATGGAAAATGTTTGAACTCTCAAATTACAGATACAGATTTTCTCTCTGTAGTGTATAAATACAGAATTTTCTTCAGAAGAAAAAGTCTGTGGCTGGAAAAGAGGAAGTACTGGACAAGTAGGAAGAAATTATGAAAGAAAAAGAATAGTCAGTAGCAAAGATCTGGGTAGTCAAGAAAAGGCAGCATTTCTGCAGATCTTCCAGATGAGGAAGAAGAGGCACAGCAGAGGAAGAGAAAAAGAGAGAACGAGGAATGAGCACACAAGATCTGGCCCTATCCTATTCTCAAAACCTGTCTTGTTTGCCCTTAAAGAAAGTGGTTTGGAGGCGAATTTGGCAGTTCTGGTTTGACGGTTGGACTAGATGGCCTTGGAGGTCTCTTCTGATGTTGATGATTCTGTGATTCTGTGATTCTCTGAAGAGCAGCAGTTCTGAGTTACAGCACCAGCAACTTAGGAGAGGTGGTCTCAAACAGTGCCTATGGAAATCCATCCCTCACGACTCCAAGGCACATGTCACAGTGTAGCTACTGGGGATCTGCTCTGGGCAGAGGCTGGAGCAGACACCCAGCCTTCCCTGACATGAGAACCGTGAGCTGTAAAACGACCACAGCCTGCACTGCTGCCTGAAAACCAACACGAGTTACCATCAATAACAGATTTGGAAGACTAACTGCACCACCTAACAATGGCTGTCAAAACAAGTTGCTCTGTTAAGAGCTGTTTCAAGAGTTACATTTCAGCACTTGGACTAAGTTTTTTTTTCTGTATTTTTTTCCTTCTCTCCTTCTTTCAAAAATGAAAACAGATAAATTTACAGACACAGTCTTGACTTTTCCCCAAAAAATCTCCTTATCCCATTGGGAAGTTTCATAGAATCATTTAGATTGGAAAATACTTCTACCATCATGAAGTCCAAGCATAAAAGGAGCACTGTCAAGCCCACAACTAAACCATACCTTAGCACCTCATCTATATGATTTTTGAACACTTCCATGGATGGTGACTCTACTACTTCCCTCAGCAGCCTGTTCCAGCACTTGAAAATCCTTTTCATTAAAAAAGATTTTCCAAGCTGTAATAATGAGGAGACAGATGAAATCTGTAGGAGCTGTGAGCTTCCCACCACTATAAAGGCAAGTAACCGTGTCTTAAAGCTGACTGAGGGACTCCATAACTTGAGTCACTCCTAGCTCATCTTCCTAGTTTTGATTGTGGAAGTCTCACAGGTGTTTCTTTTGAACACCCAGAGGTACACAACCAGTGAACAACAAACACGTAAGAAATGGCAGAAACCAATTTCCCCACTCCTCCTTCATGCTTAGTTCAAAGATTTCTCTATCAGCCCTGCTAATTCCCAGGCCATGATCCTTTTCCCTCTCTGACTCAGGTGTACCCCAACCAACATGAGCAGGCCTGGTGCTATGTAAGCCACCCTGTGGACATAAACTCCAAAATTCCACATGTGGCACTAACCTCCTGGCCATGTATTGATCAGTTGATTTTTCCCTATTCCTTTCAGTGTTTTCCCCTAATGCTGAAGGAATCAAGGAGAATACTAACTCAACACCTGCTCCTTTAACTCAATGCCCCAGTGCCCTGAAGTCCCTTTAGGTTACCCTGGGACTTCCTCCTTCAGTCTCATCCCTATCCACCTGGAATACTTACAGAGGGTAGTCAGGGGCCCACACCAAATCTGGCAGCTTTCTTGCTACATCCCTTACCCAGGCCCAGGGAGGCAGCATCTTTTCAGAACAGAGTGCATGTAACAGCGTACTCCTAGAAGTACCATGACCCAAAAGGACATATGGATAGTTTTTCTAGGCACCAGTGAAAATGCAAGATAATTGGAAGACATTTACGGCCTTTGTGGGGGTACGACATTCTAAATATGGTTGAGTACATCTAAATCAGTCCAGATGCATAAAGCGCATTCAAAAAGAAACCACCATAGGAGTTCCCAGAGAAGGTGCTCTTTCTTTTCCCTACTAGCTAGTAATTACTGCTAATAATGGTCTTTAGGGCTAGTCATTGGGAGATGTGGTTTCTAAATCCCCCTTTGTGCAAGCAGACAAGTAACCCTGTTTTTCAAATTCAAGCCAGCACATTGTTGGGTGCATTTTGAACAGGTTTCTTTCCAGCCTCTGCTGTGAAGTGAGAGCTTTGTATGGCAGGGTTTTCATAACTCATTCGCCCATAGACAGACAGATAGACACAGACATATATTCATGTCACAAAGCAAGAAGGCAGCTGATCGTCTAACAGTGAGAAGTTGCCCTGGATTCACCAAAGAAAGAGGATTTCTTGTGCAGAATGACTACAGAATTGTTGTCTACTGCCTCTCCCCACACAGGAACTGTCAAAGCAAGTGGAATGCAGGTTCACAGTTAGTGAAAGGAAGCTTTTTTCTCCACTCAGTATGTAGTTAAGCAGGGATCCTTTTGCTGCTAAAAGTTGTGATAAAAGTTCAAAGAGCAGCTTGAAAAGATGATGGAAGGAGAACAAAAAATCCTCCAAATGACTATTGCACACAACCACACCACATCTGGTTCAGGAAATCCCTGACCTGCAAATTTTTGGAGCCTGGGTGAGTATTTTGTGAAAGCATTGTAATAGATTTGACCTTTTCTTAAAGTCTCCCTAGGGTTCTGCCTCAGTGATTGCTGCCAAGGGATGCTGAGCTAGCAGGACTTTCGGTTATACAGTATCAAACTCCTTGGGTTACAGTCTGAAGTTTTGACAAAACCATGAGGAGCACTGGGGACAGAGAAATCTGTGCCAGCCTTGGACAAGACTGAGAAACAGACTATCAGGGCTGAAGAGATTTGTTTAAAACTATTTGTGGCTCTCAGACAATTTGTACCATTCTTTATTCTCAGCCTTCCAGTATTATCTATTATAGAACTTCCATAAACTGACAGTACGTTGCACCAAGTTAAATGATCTTTCCTTTTCTGTTTGATTTTTCAAGCCCTTCAGTCTTTCCAAGACTTTTTGACACCCTATCTTCAGCAAGCCCGTCAGATCTGGGCTTGGCTGGTCGGAGCAGCTGTGTTTGGAGGCATTGTTACTGCTGTGCTCACAGGGCTCATCAGGGCCTGCCGGAAGAAAAAAGGAGGAACTTCGTCAGAGATACAACCCTTGCTCACAGAAAGTGAAGATTACAACAATATAACTTACCAGTCCAATTTCTAGAGGCCTCAGTAACTCAGTCGTGATACTAAGGTGCTAATCAAAAGTGCAGTGATTTGATTGATGTTTACAAATACCTTGTTGAGGTGTCCTGCAGAGGCAGGATGTGCAGTCTCAAGCCTCTTGTAACCTCCAATGTTGTACATCTTATCAGATCCACTCCTACAAAAATCTCCCAGATCCAACATAAGCTACAACGCCACCCAAAGAACACTGTGTATTTCCTAAGCTTGATTAAATAATGCTCCTATGAAACCAGACTGGCTTGTGTGGTTGATTTAATGTGCAATTCTCTTTTATTTGCTTTTTCACAACTGTAGGGTCCAATTCAGCAGCCCGACCCATGTGTTTGGCACATGGATATAGTGACAGGTACCTGGCTGCATAACTGGGGCTACATCTACTCCATGTTTGAATGTAAGAGCAGAAAGAGCACTTTAGTTCAGTAAGCAAAATATAGTGACTGAGGAGAGCGACTGTTCCAGACACGTTTTCTCCTGGGATAGAAGAGTTTTCCCTCCAGCTCCTATAATGTCCCATAATGTTGGTCCTTGATTGAATGCCATCAGCAGAAGAAAGAGGAAGCTCAGAAACCCCTTCTCACTTGCTATGAACACTCATTAGTTGCTGTCTTCTACACTACTCTGCATTTATCTGGGGAGCTGGGTGATTTTTAGGTCTCATTATGCCCATCTCTGCTCCACTTGACTTAATGATTGCTCATATTATGGCTGACTATTGGTATGCACAGATTCACAGGTTACAGGTGACCCACATGTAACAAAACAAAGTGTTGTGGATGGCTGGATAGCCGTGCCCACCAAAGCTACTCTATCACTGCCCTCCTCAGCTGTGCATGGCAGAGATAATATAAGGAAAAGTTCATATGTCAAGATAAGAACAGGGAGACATCATTCACCAAATACTGTTATGAGCAAAACAGACTTGATTTGGGGAATTCTGTTAAATTTTGATTTCCTGACAATCAAAAGTCAGAATAGGATAATGAGAAATAATAATAATAATAATAATAATAATAATAATAATAATAATAATAATAATAATAATAACAACAACAACAACAACAATACACCTTCCCCAAACCCTCCCTTCTACCCAGGCTCAAATCCAGATTACCCTACATTTTCCATGCCAGCAGTACGGTGGATGGGGAGTGGGGGCTGTTATATCTAAGATGTAAAGACCCATTCAACCTATGGAGGGAGAATGGAAATCCTGTGTGTTCCCAGGGTCTTCCTAGGAAGAGTCTCCTGTTCAAGTATGGAGCTGGTATGCTTCTGGGGTGTGGAACATGACCAGAATATGTTGGAATTGTGTACCTTAAAAGTCCCAAATGTCCAGCTTTGAGAGAGTCGGAATGGCTGTGGCAGTCTGGGAGAGACTGGCAGAGCTATGACCCCTGGTTGGGTGCTTGCCCTGACAGAAATGCCACTCTGTGTTTCATTAGATGTTTGCTGAAAATATTTCAGTGTCACTAAAGCAATGTCATCCTTAGAAAAGTTGTTCTGATAGAAAAAGCCTAACTGTATTAAGCAAGTTTATTTCAGTTTTTTCAGTATTCCATGGTGATAGCATTTCATTTTCACACTGATCAAACACATTTTTACCAGATGTCACCCGCTTGCAAAAGACATGGCCAATAAGTCATTTCTGATTCAACTCTTCAGCCGTTCATGTCTTCTCCACAGATCACCAGTGTTCCCTGGGCCTCCCTCCTTTGGCCACAACAAATCACCATGTGTGAAAGGATCAAAGTGAAGCTTTGGCTCATCAGGTCTTCTAAAGCCTACTTTTTGGCAGCTCTTGATCATCCCTTCTTCCTCAAATGCATAATTTATACTTGTGACCAAACTCATGACCTATTAGTGAAAGTCTGTTTGTGTTCTGCTCAGATCATTTACCAATTCCCTGGCAGGCTTTTTCCTTTCCCTTTTCTTTAGTGAAGGATCTAACAGCCTGTTTTCTTCTCCTGGAAGTTTCATCACAGAGAACTCAAACTAGCTCTAACTGCTGAAAGAGAATTTTTATCCCTTTCATATTTGTAGGCATACCCCCGAGCAATTTTCCCACTCACCATATGACCTGGAGACCACATCTGCTTTGAGAGGGAACAAAGAACACAGGCCTGTTTCCAACAGTCAGCATGGTCTGCAGCCAGGATTAGATAGCACAGCGTATATTAATCTTAGTAACTAGGACAGAATTCATACAAGCAACACCTGCTGGTTCCCTCCATCGTTGTGGTGTTTTTGCTCAAACCAGTGGCCTGATGCCAGCTGGGAGTCAAACCCCTTCAGAGGTGTATCTGACAGCACATGGAAGCAGCCCCAGCTGCTTCTCTTTTCCAAGCAAAGCTGTTTAGGTTCCTTCAGCATGAGAAGAAAACACTGCTGTGCCAGGTGAGGACTGACAGCTCCAACCTTAAAGCAAATGTTTTGGGGCAGGAGAAATCATCCTGTAGACATGCCTTCCCTTTGGCTTTTTGGGGACTCTGCATCTTAGCTTGGACCTGCCACCTAGGTTTTGTATGGGTCAGAAAGGAGAGGTATCATTTATTGTCATGGCACTAAATGTTTTCTTGGCCACTAGCACTGCCAGGAGACATTGCACTTTTCTGCAAGCTACAAATGGAGTAGGACATTCTTCTTCTTCTTCTCAGGGTCATGCTTAGGGTTGTGTTTACTCCTGTGCTCAGACATATGTTGAATTAAATGTTGAAGGACCTGTTTTCTTCATAAATGTTTCCCTGAGATAGAAGCTGGAGCTGCATTTTTTTTTAATTGGGAATGAGGTAATGCCATGAGGCTGTGCTTGCACTGTGATCTCACCGAATCAGAATGATCAGAGTTTAAACAAAACCCTGCATTTACCTTTTCCTCTGTCTAGCCAAGGTATCTTGAAACAAGAAACTTCCCATTGCCATTAGGCAGCTGGATCAGGCTTGAGGAGTTTGTCCTGACAGGATCAGTGCCAAAAATAGGGCATTACAGTACTTAGTTCTTGAAAATCTAGATCCTGTGTATGTACACCAGACAACAACATAAGCCTTCACCCCAGTGGCCACTGAGGTCAGGCTTCTACAAAAGTACTTGCTAGATGAGGAGCCTACCAGCTTAAATGTCTAGGGAAGAATTTGCAGCATCAGCCTCATGTTGTTTCACATGATGAAAAAAAATTAAGAAAACCTAGAGCTTCATTATATATATATATATATATATATATATATACCTGATAGCTTCATTATAACATATTCAGCTTTGCAGGTCTCTGGCCTTTGCAAGAGACTTTGCCAAATTTTTGATTTTCTAGCCTGATCTCTAACTTCCTCAGACTGTTAAGAGTTACATTTAGTCAAGGCAAGACAATGAACAGTTGTCAGTTTTTTCTTTCTGTCCTCCCTTCCACATTTTACTCAAATTTGTATTTTTAGCACCTGGCCTCTCCATTGAGTTAAATCTGTAATTCACCATCTGTGTTCCCACATGTGTATGGATGTAAATTTTGAATCAGTCTTCATAGTGAGCTGAAAATTGGCAGCAATGAGACCTTGTCATTAAAAATGGCCTCTAACTGTAATTTTTGTAATAAGCTTTGTGTTGGATATGAAATAACTCTTATAACTACAAAATCTACTTATTTCTGCATATCCATCTTCCATCCATTAGGCTTTCTCATATCCCATTTCATAAATGGACATAAATTTCCCCAGAGCTCTGCCCATTACCTCCTTCTCTTGAGAGCATCGGTTATGCAGAATTCACATGATGCCAAAAAGTTCTAGAAATCTAGTCGATTAATAAAATATGTAAAAAAACAAGTACTTTCCTCACATACAGAAAAAAAATCCTCTCTGAAACAAGAATTTGGCAGCAAACAATAATTCTGGACCCTCACCGGGGCTTAGCACTTCCTATCATCTCTCTTCATGAAACTTGATTCCCTTTTCCTTTCATCCCAGGCTGCACTGTCTTATCTGACCAGAAAAGGGATCCCTGGGGGCTCAGTGGTGGGATTGTCCCACAGTTTTGAGGCTGGTATAGTGGTGGTGATGGCAGGCATGGTTGTGTGTGTCACACAGATTTTAAAGGAACTTGGGTGTATAAAAGCACCTCCCTGCTTTTCTTCACTGTTTTCAAGTAAAAGAAACATTGTCAGGCAGTAATAAGCAAATAAGGCACTTGCAGGTCAATTACATATCGTCGATAAATTTTTACACATTTTCCTGTAACCAAAGCAACGTTAAAATGCTTCGGGTTTGAATTTGCTTCTGATTTCTTGGAAAACTGAAGCACGACCATTTTAATGTGCTACATTTTCAAACTGGTCTACATCTTCCCAAGCACTTCTGACAACAATGCTGTAAATATAAATACAGTAGTCTGCAGAGCCTCTTAACTCTTAGGGCAGAGCCATGAACAAGGCTTTCCTTTGCCTTGCATACCAATACACCCTTCCTTGTAATCAGGTTCTGTTTTTCCCCACCAGTGACTAAAGACAAGAAATTTTCTACAACATTAATGTGTTATTCACCTTCATTCCTTTGTGCAACCTATTACAGATGAATAGTCTATACATACCACAGAAGAAAATATATTTCTGGAAGAAGTGCTATAAACTTAAGCTCTTGGCATATGACCCGTTCCTGCAAAGGCAAAAACATTAAAAAAAATGCAGACTATTTTGTCAGAGCTGAATGTATCAGGAAAGCGTATTAAAAACTTGAAGGTCTGGACCATTTTCTCATTAATATACGGGAGATTGGCAAGGTGCTCTGCTAAATTTCTTATGGACTGATTACCTTGTCAGATGACCTGTATGAAATATACATATGGTTAAATGGCTTGAAAAATGCCACATTATCAAAATGGCAGTATTAGTATACAGAAATATTTAATGGTGCAATTATGAGAAAATGTGATTTTTTCTTTGATTGAAGCACCATACACATCCCAGAGTAACAGAGTTAGTACAGTCATTAGCTGATAACAAAATATCTATACTCATAGCAAAAATACAAACACTGAAATAACTGTACACTTACTATAACAGTAAGAGTAGTGCAACGTGTGCATATGTTTGTATACAGGCACTATAAGGACTTTTTCTAGCTCTCCTTTCATCTGGATGATGTCACAGTCATTTATACCAAAAGCAAGTGAATGGAAAATTTCTAAGATCAGAACAGTGGCAATTTGTTTTAAATTTCATCTTGCCAGTTAATACCAGTGACCACTGAAGATATAGATCACTAGACGATTTAGGCTCCAAGTCCACTTTTACACCATCATGGACTTGAGATGCTACTTTAAAATTAATTTTAGTCTTTTAATTCTATAGTCTGTGGTCTCAATTATTTAATCCAGAGGGCTGACTTTCAAAGGATCAACCTCCTATTAATATTGAGGGGAATCAGACTCTTAACAACTCTCATTTGAGAGCAGAAGTGAAAATCAGGCTTTTCTATCTTCCTCACAGCTACTTCAGAAATTCAGCTCACTTCAAGTCAGACAGACTCTTCCTTTTTAGTGAAACAAATATGCTTTAATCCAGAAGTCTAGACACCAGGTCTTTAAAGTGGTGGCCTTTTGTCTCATCCTAGGAGCCATGGCACTCTAGAGCACCGAACAGGGATGTCTGCAGGGAAGCTGTCACCTCAGAAATTGTGTTTAGCAGTCTGGGCACAGATGACAGATTGGGAAATCTCTGCAGTCATCCTAATTAAGCTGACATTCCCCTCCAAGAAGACACACTACTGTAAAAAGTTACGGGAAGGTTTGTTTGTAAAATTCATCTGTAGAGAGATCAGAAACTGTGGCCTAACAAAATTAAGGTAACAAAATTCAGGTAAACCAGAAAATAATTCTAGGGAGGAAGACAAGCTGCTGGTTACTCAGCCCATCAGTCATCAATCCGCAATGCACAGTTTCAGATTAGAAAGCACAGTGTTATTAAAGTCAGTCTAATGTTTATGCATATCCTAACAAGAAACTAGAAAGAGAAATGATAAATTATAGAGCCATTAAATTAATAGGATTTGAAGTTGGGAGGAGTCAGAAAACAGATGAGAAATGCAGATTATTTGGAGTCATCTCACTTATAAAAAATGATGATAGGTTTTCAGGAGAAACAACCCAAGTTGCTGCATTGATTACAGATTATTCCCATGTGCCAGTCTTCAGCCCTCCTGTAACATCCATATACCTGCAATGCAGTTAGGGCACATTTAAGGCAAAGCATCGGGTTCCCTGCTGCGAACAAGGCTGTGGCTGGATTGCACAGCTGCTCCCCAGCTTTCAGAGGCTGCTGGGACCAGCAAGGGGGTACTTATTCATTTTACTCCAGTATTAGAATCAGGAACAGGTGAAGAAGCCCCTGTGTGTGCTCCTCAGATGGTTTTATCAAATGTTCAATACTTTTTTCAAATGGTTTTTCAGCCGGGATAATTTAGGACAGGGGATCCACTTCATATCTAACCAGCATCCATGCTTACAGCCCATATCATGCTGTTTCTCCAAATAAATGAGTATGTTCCCTGTAACACCAATGGAGGGGAAAAAATCACTTTTGAAATGATTTTGTATCCTGAAAAGCAAAAATCCAAGTTAGGTGTATCAGATCTCCCTGAAGGGTCTTCAAAGGTTTTCACATCTGCCCTCTGACTGTGTGAGAAGGGTGTTCATTTACTTTAGGAGATTTGGTCCATTAAATAACTCAGATTTGTGTGAGGTTGGTGCCCAGGTCAGGCAGACAGCTGCTGCTGAGCCCACAGCTGCTCATTTTCTCTCTAGAAAAGCTCACAGGTTACTGTGAGCAGCCTTTGCCTACTATTGCCCATCCTTATGCTCACCTTGTTATCAAGAATTTGTCACAGTCCACGATGCCCATATAGTGTTGAAGTGGGGAGAAGGAAGCAGTTTTTCTCTTCCATCAAGAAAACAGCAGACTTGCAATACTTTCTTTGTTGTCCACTGCAAGGAGAGTTTATTTTTTGCATCAGCATTTTCAGCCAGGTTTTGTCAAAAAAAAAAAAAAGTGATCTCTTTTCCATAATCTTCCTGCATGAATATTGCAATTTCTCTCTTGATCAAATGCGTTTGCGAAATATATAGTTTCCCATAAAAACTCTCCAAATATCAGACAGAAAATCTAAGCTCAAGAGCCAAAACACATTTTGCCAAATCTCATTACTTGGCAAGGGGAAGGTGAGTGGGAAAGGACATTCCTCTTATTGAAAAACACCATCATAATTTTTGAAAATATAACTTTTTGTCCTCTGATAACTCTTCCCTGCCTGCCACTGACCCCACATTTAGTATAAATAAACACCTTTTGCAGTTGCACAGATCAGAAACTTAAACTTAAATTGCAGCTGTTAGCTTTCCCTATGTTAATTTAACAACTAAAAATAAATGAGAAGGCATATACAGGGGTTTGTTGTTGTTGTTTTTTATCTTGCTCCAGTTAAACTCCTTATTCTGGAGGGATGGTACCTTTCCCTATCATAGTATCAACACCACTCTGTAATGAGAAAGTAAAAATAAAACTCTGAGATCAATATATGCAGTTTAACTACATATCCTTTCTTCTCAGAAATACATTACCCAGAACTTTTAACAATTCTGAAAAATCTCAGAGAAGTCTGCATACTTGTATTAATCTATGTTTGATATGCAGTTTTCCTATAAAAATCCACAACCCTGCCAGATCTAGAGATGATCAGGTGGACAGCCCCCAGAACATTCAACATCTTGGAGGAAGTGGGTGCTCCGGTCTGCAGTGCACCCAACTCACCCCTAAACACACCACCGGGAAGTGAATTGGGAGTTTTAAACCAGTTGTGGCAGATTTGCTGTAGTGTCCTGAAGATCATAATAAAATAGCAGCGCCCAGATTAATATCTATCAGAAGCAGCATGGTCTGAGCACACTGTGAAATACTTCACCAGAGCAAGCAGACTAAAGCAAATGCCCGGAGCACATTTCAGTATCAGGCACTCAAGTGTTTGGCACAGGTGGGGAGGATTTCTAACACGCTCCTGGTATGAGAAGGAACTTTGCTCATCACAGATTTTGATGGGTCAGGATCAGGCAGATGCTCTTTTCTCCTTCCAGTGTGCTCTAAACAAAGACAAAGTGTAGTGAGTGATATTCTTCTAAATTCCAGTGTGAGGATGAGATAATGTATTCTGCTTCTGAGGTGGTCTCACAGCCACAGATACATAATGGAGTAAGAATGTGCCTCGTGTTCTAAGGCAGAAAATTACTCTGGGTGACTAAACAAGGGTGCCTAGTACAATTCTGGTTCTTTGGGTATCCTACCCAACCTCTTGCTGTCATGCCAGAGGACCCTGGGTCCCCTGCAGTGTATCTGTGAACCCTGTGTGGATGTTTCAGCAAGTTTAGGGCATCACAAAGAGCACCAGAGCTCTGCTAAGGAGTGAAATCCCAGCCTCCCCTACCAGCAGTAATACACACACACACACACACACACACACACACATAGTGTTTCCACGATTAAGGCAGTATGTCATTAATTGAAATCAGGTCACAAGCAGCAACTCAACCATGTTTTGCTCAGTCCTGGAACGGCTGTTTATTCCAAAGTCATGAAGTTTCCTGTAAAGTAAATACCTTTAGAGTACAGTGCCATAATTACATGATGTATAAACATATGGTGTTTTGTCAAATACAATAAGAGACATAAAATCACATTAAGATGATCTGCTAATATAACAGAATGTAAAAGTAACATCTGAACAGCAAAAGAACTCAGCAGCCAAATACTTTAGTTGTCAGGACTGCCACTAAGATAAAATGGCTAATTCAGATGAGTATTTTGGGCAAGAAGCCTCCTTTCCATACTGCTACCAGGATCTTGTATTTTAACTATAAACAAATTCAAAATGAAGGACTATTTTCCAGGCAAATCAAAACTCTTTTCCAGTGCGGCTGACCCCCATTTTTGTAGGCAAAAAGAAGACACGATTTTAGAAAGAGACCTAATGCAGTTGGGTATAAAAATCTCAGTGAATTTGAATTCTTCATGTTTCTCTGAAAATCCTACGCAGAGTGATTGGTTTGTAGGGGAACTCTATAAGAACATGGGACAAAGCTCAAGAGCTCTGAGTCCTTTTTTTTTTGCCAATGGATTCCATCTACCCTCACAACACTGTGTAAGAAAGGGACATTATGAGAAAAGAGTTCTGCAAATGACTCACAAAAAGAGAAGAATAAATAAACCCCGAAAAATAGGAAAACAGGAAGTAGGAAAATAAAAACCCAGAGCTTTTTTAATGGTCAATTTTCTAGTTCTGCCTTATTATATAGACAACTGTTAAAAATTTTCCTTCATTTTAGTGGAACAGACTCAGAAAGCTTATTGCTTACTCCTAGAAGGTTTATGAGGCATGCAGGTACAACAGTGACGTATTTAAGTCCTTCCAGTCAGTGAAACACAATTCCTCTGTTGTGTTGGGGGGCAGCAAGCTGAAGCTACAAAAATGGGCTGTTTCATATGGCAAGAGTATGAATTATTATAGACAAGAACGCACTAAGTACTATTCTTTACCTTAAAATCAACCTTGGGTGAAAAACTTACAAATGAAATTTCAGGGCCAAATTTTGCTTTCTGTTCCACTTGGAAACTAAGCAGACATTTCTCTTCAAAGAATTGTACCACATCCTGATCTATAAAAACATAAGAACAGATTGAAATTACATTAATATAAACAGGCACCTCTGAAAAGAACATTGAGTACTCAAAATTGTGGACATTTATGAGAATACTTTCCAAAATGGTTATCTTGCACATTGTACAGAGATATAAAAAGTAAATGTCACCTTCCTTTTTAATAAATTATTTTTATTTCACCTCTAGTGGAAAAGATATATAATTACAGAACTTGAAATTCAGAAAGAATTTGCTGGTCTCTTCCTTTCAGGACAGGGAAGAGTAAGAGAACAATGTGGTCAGAAGTGAAAAAGTTAAGACCCTCAGCTACAGAAAAGGCATTAATTTTTCAATCACATTATATATGTTAACTGTAAATAACTACTTCCACGGCTCATTTCTTAAAAGGAAAATTGGAAAGCTGATTTCAGTTTATTGCTTTTTGGGGATAGCAAGAATTTCCTTTGTGGCCTACGCCTTCCTTCCTGGGACTGGATTTTAATTAATTTGACAAATGGCATAACAGGCTAAGGTCTTTTCAGCATACTCACACTTGTACCAGTGGCTCCAGTTCCTGTCTGTTTACCACATCAAACTCTCACACAGCTTGTGAGTCCAAAATAATTACCCAAAATAAGCCAAAATGGATCATGTCTTCTTCTTCACAGCAACCCAAGTCTAGACCTGCTACACACGCTGCCTGGAAGGTTCAGATGACAGTGTAGACATGATCATAGAGAGATGCCTTGCTTTTAAAGGAAGATACCGAATTGCTTAAGCTCAGACTGTACTGTTGCTTAGTACTGTAAGCAAAACTGTACTTTTTCACTAATGAAGGTCAGAAAGAAAAAAAAAAAAACAACCAAAACCAAACAATGCTTTGCTATTAGAAAATACGATTTTTTTGAGCTAGTTTCCACTCTTCTTCTAAGCATCTTGGATGAATTCTTTTAAAAGAGATGTGTTTTGGACAAAGGAGCATTTTCAACGTAAAAAAGATGTTTCAGATTTTTTATGGTTGGTTGGTTCTGAAAATGAAATTAAATTTACTTTAAAAATGTAAAATCATAGATCGTGAAAGAAACTGCCCATATACACATTATGGAACAAATATAGCTGGGCCATTCAAAATACTTTTTGGACATCAGTTTGAGGGAAGATACCCCAATTATGACTTTTCTTCTCAACAACCACAGACCAAGAGAACCATTTTTTACCCAAATGTGTTTCATCAAATTTGCTCCTGCAAATGATCAGAAGGAACAAAGAGACAAAAGCTCAGTGGGAGTAAGGGTTTCACAACCTGGCACACTTGGACTAAGGGCACCTGTTTCAGAAAAATCTAATTAATAAGCCCAGAGCTTCATCAATACATGAAGCCTGGAAGAGGGTCCTGGTCACATCTGAATCTCAGTGAAGCTCTGCCCTTCTGCACTCACAGCAGCATCAGGGCCTCCCTCTCAATGATGCAGAGCTGAACATATGTGTTGGGAGTTGTCTGCTTAACAGCACAATACTTCTTCTTTCCATTTATAAACAGTGAGCTCTCAAGCTCCCAGAAGCAAAGAAACCAGGCGAGGAAATATTTAATCAGTGAAAGAAGGAAATTATATGCAGCTGATAAAGTAGGGGCTGTATGGAAATAGCAAATGTAATTGAAAAAAGAAACCCTTTCCATCACTGCCCAGTGTCCTGAAATGCCTACGTGTGAAAGCAGAAGCATGACTTAATTTCAGTGGTAGCCACAAGAGATCTGACTCTCACAAAACCAAATCCCTAATTCTCTTCAGCAGATGATATAATCTTTGCTCTTATGAGTTTTCCCACTTTCTACATAGCTGCCCTTGTAGCACTGCCCCTCCTCTAATTTCCAGAGGCATCTCCAGCACTGGGATGCTGCACCCCTCATTTCCCTGAAGCTAATCAAAGGGACTAGAAGAGCCCCATTGGATTGCACACACCAGGAGTATTACACAGGCTGGTGCATGCTGAGATTTAACTGAGGCCCTCTGCATTTCCCAAAATGGCATTTTCCTGAGTTATGGGAAACAAAGAGTGGGAAAAGGCTCCTAATACAATTTGTGCTATGGAGGGAGAAAGAGCACAAAAGGACTATTGTGATACATGGGTAGTGATGTATCTAGTGATCTAAAGGTTCAAACACACCTCTAGATGAAGGCTGAAGTTATATGCAGAGAGGAAGAGTGCATCTGAAAGCTCAGCTCCTTCCAATCTTCCATGGTGATGGAGCAGACCAAGAGTAATGAAGCACAAATGCATCCAGCTCCAACAGACAATGATATTTCACTGTCAGGTGGAGATCCTTTGCCAAGTTCCATCTCAGCCTCATTTTTAAGCTTCAGAGCATTATGTTTTTGTCAAAAAGCGTGTATCAAACTGTTATTTAAACAGTCAAAAGAATGATGTTATAAGTGAATCTTCACATTCATAGCAAATATTTTTAACAGGTAATTATGTTGCTCTGATACAATAAAAGAAAAATGCAGCATTTGTGCCTTCTCTGCAGTGATTTTGCCATTTATTCCTCAAGAATACCAGAAAAATGGTCACGGTATATTCAGTTGTGGATGGAAGCTGGCATTCACCATCCTCATCTGTTCTAAACAGTACATGCTTTCAAGCTTTTAACACCTAATGAAGTGCAATAACCTGCTTCCCTGTCCCTGAACAACATGCTTCATATGAAGCTAAAGAAATAGGGTATGTCCATACCTTCAGCTAAGCATAGAACTGTGGCTGTACCCAAAGGTCAGACCAGCTCATTGCCTAAACAATTCACCCTCAGGTATGACAGCTCTGAGCTCCAGGCTTGAAAGTGCACACAGGAGGCTCCCCCAGCTCTGTATAAAACACCTTTCATCTCACCCTGCAGGCTCAGTCCAAGAGCCCCTGACTCTCCCTTTGCCAAAGCACACTAGGACTGGCTCAGACTCATGGTGCCTCAGAGAGGTGACAGCCAGTGTGGTGACCTGGCCTGCTTCTGAGCACAGATCCGTATCACTGACGTGCTCTCCTTGAAACAGTTACACAGAATCACAGAACAGGCTGAGCTGGAAAGGACCCACAAGGATCATCATTTAGGTGAATGGTCCATCCGGGGATTCCAACCTCAGCCTTGCCTGTTCCCAGCAGCCTGCAGAGCTGCTGTGCAGCATTCCTAACCAGGCTGTGCCGAGTGCAGCTCAGGACACGGTCCACTCTAGATGCTCTCTGGTATTTTGCATTTCTCTCAGACTATTCAAGGGAGAAGCAAAAGCTCAGAGGCGTTATTTATTCAATGGGGAAGCAATCTGTTATCACTGTGTTACACTTCCAACATGCAAACACCATGACACAGCACAGGAGGAAACCCGTTATCCCTGAAAAAGAAATGGCATGCTCTTTTGAAATCAAATCATGTGCCCTGCTGTCGATGAATATATTCTTGGTTACAGCACAAGGAGGAAGTTTTCGCTTTTCCTCCCCCACCTCTCATCCGAATTTCTTCCCCAGGGTTGCAGAGTATGAGATGAGCAACATGACCTTGCAATGACAGAATTTTAATGAGTGACTGGTGCACCAGAAGCGATGCAGCAGTGTCTCCCTGCTCAGTGTTGCTATGTACACTAGACATTTATGTAACACTGCTTCTCATCCTCAAGGCTGTCCTTTCCTAGGGTCAGCAGCAACAAACACAAAATTTATTTATCAAACTGTCAAAGCTACTTACAGCTGACACAGAGAACTCCACACTCCAGTATTTTGGTGAAAAGGAGTTAACAGGTAAAGCTATTTCCCAATTCCACAGCTGCAGATTAGAAGTAGATGTCTTTTAGAAGTAGGTTAACTTGAAAGAGCAAAGGTTTTATTTCAAAGGAATTGCTTATTTCCAGGGTGTTTGCTAAAATATACTAGTTTTCTTCTGGGCTTTAGCTTTGAGTTGTGCATGGAAATGCAATGTATTTGCATACATTAGCTCTCAACCCTCAGGGAGACTCTGTATCTACATCTAGAAAACGGGGTTTGCTTTTAATTTTTAACACTGAGAAGCTAAAAAGAATGTCTTCTCCCTCCCTCCCCTTGGCTCCCAGGTACAAAATATTTTACCCTGTTTATTCTTGGCATTCATCATCCTCTCCTGCCCTCCTTGGGTTGCTCCTCAGTTGACAGCAGCTTACCTGGAGCTTCAGGACCAGCCTTCCCTCTCATCCAAGGGTTCTGTTAAAAAGCAATCTACAACTGGGACATGTGGCTTTTCCAGCTTTCTCTCTGTGTCCACGTACTAATGGGACAGATCCACTGCTCTTAGTACTGATCCAGCACCTGTCTCTTACAAATAGGATCCCTCTAGAGAATATCACACTTCAGGCATAGCAAACCTTGAGGACGCACTGCAAGGTTAGAGATATTCATGACATCAGAGGAAGTGCACAGCATCCCTTGGTACCAAAACAGATCCCATCCCTTTTACAACATGGGTGATACAATTAGCAGGATACTAAACCTATACATATCCTCATCCAGTCCTTTAAGGAGAAGCATTTGTTGCTCAAAACCTTTGTGTCAGAGCATTCATTATACATGTCAGTGCAGCAGAAGACTCGGGGTTTTTAACTTTAAAAGATGCTAGTTAATCTACTGTGCCTACAAAGGAAATTTCAGTTCCTAGGATTTACTATGCTTAGTACAGGCACTAAAATACCAGGCTTTTTATGGGAATGAAGAGTCTCATTTCAGCTCCATATATTTTGCCAGTGCATCACCGAAGTGGCCTTAATGAAACACACCAGCAGCAGAAACAATGCAAGTCCCAAATCACAGTTCACAGTTGAGTCATCAGCTATATTTTTTATATATTTATATATATATGTATATATATCCCTGAAACTGTACATTCATAGCAGAAAACCTCAGCTCAGCACAGGCACCAGTAGCATTTTGATTAAACCTTCTTGTTAAATCCTCTTGGCTAAAACAATAAAAACTGGTTGAAATCATGAGGAAAATCGGTGGAAAAATTGTATGCATAAACCAGAGAACAGATCCACCTTTCCTCATATCAAACTGTGTGTTGATGAAATGATTGCCAGGAAGTGAAAATTAATCTCCCCAAAAATCCTTTTATTTTTCAAGAGAGTAAATATTGCATTTTAATAACTATGCCTCTTCTCTGACTTATGATCCTTGAGCTGCTATAGGCAATGACTCTTTAGCCTCATGTCTTCTTCCCCTAAGCCATGTCTTGTGGTTTGAAAGTACAACCCAGTGCATTAAATGTTAAGTAGAGATTTCTCTTAGGCCGCTGCTCTCCAAGTCCTACTAAACCCTTACTTCTCTGCTCTGTTAGGCTGTTACAGCTGAATTACTGAATCCCAACACAGCCGGCCTGCTACTTAATGCACTGTCTGCCCTCTCTCAGCCAGCTTCAAATCTCTTTGCCACCTTCTAGCTAGAGGCTAGAAGAAGAGAAAAAAGACAAGGAAGAACTCACATGCTAGTAGTAGTACCACACAGTGAAACAGGGAAGTGTTGCTGTAAACACAGGGCTGGAATATCCACTGTGGAGGGACAGACCATTCTGCAGACTCCTGTGGTGAAGGTCAGTCCCCACCAGGCCTTCCCACCAACATCAGGGCTCCTCTCTGCTGTTCTTTCTTGTGGCAGTGGACATTTACTCATACAAGTAATCTCAGTCATAGGGGATTAGGTTGTGGGTACATCTGATTAATCCTGCTGTTAGCTGTGTAAAGCCCTGAGTCCCACACTGCTGCACAAGTGTTTCAGTGAAAGGGCTTGGTTTTTGTCATGGTATGGAAAGACCAGACATTCCTGGTGTTAAAAAATGAGTCCTTCTTTTCAGAAACCATTCTATGAATAAAACACAAAGATCCTGCTGAACAAACACTGCAAAGTCTGCAGCTTTGTGAAAGACTGAGTGAAAATTGGGAGAATACAGGATGGGATCCTTCCCCTGCCAGCAGGACACTTATGACAGACTCACAGGACACAATTTAAAGTGCAAAGTGATGCTCAATTACGCAAATCCACTTGATCTGCAAATGTGGAATTGAGTGCTGTCAGCCTTCACTTACTTTTCTGGCACTGAGTTATATTTTTACATACACTTGGCTTTAGATATAAAAGCAATGGAATTTAAAAGAGGGCTTGACACTGTTTTGCAAGCAGCAGACACACTCCGAAAGAGCAATGACAACATAGTCTATAGAAAGATTGTGTTTATCATCATATCTGCCACTCCTGAAGCCAAGTCACAGTCACAGTCTCTCAACAATCCTTAAACCTTTTGCCTCTCTTACAGAAGCACAACTCAAGGAAAAGGAAAAAAGTAACTGAGGGTTTTAGGCTTTCCCCAAACTATTCTTCACCTGGTCTAGCAATTACTCAAATCAGCAACAGAAAGGTTTGCCCAAAATAAAACACAAGCACATTTGCATAGCAATTTAGACAGATCTTTCCACTGCTTGTGCACCAAAGTGATCCCAAAACATTAATTAAGCCTCAAAACACTCCAGAAAGATAGACAGTCCAGAGCTTGTTTTACAAGTGAGTCAGCTGAGTTGGATACAGCTCAAAGAGAGAAAGAGGACAGCCTGGATCTGCTTTGATCTTGCTGTGACAGCACTGCTTAATGTAACAATATGTGTTTAACATGCCTACAAACAGCATCAGCTCCTGCAACAATGCAGATTAAGAGCACAGTACTAGTATTACTATTTTAATTATAAAGTGTTCCCCATACAGAAGCTGAGCCAGAAAGCATAATCTGCTTTAGCACAGAGCTAACTGCAAAACTAGCTGCTCATTATATGGTAATGGAGCTGATATCTGTCAGAGGAGATGTAAAACCACAAACAACATAGTGATTAGATGACTCTAAACTGTACTTGAAAAGCATGAGATACTAGATCTCAAAACAAGAGGAGATCACTTTCTAGTTGGGGGTAACAGATGCAGGCACGATTTCAATCACGCTTTAAACAGTCAGAAAACAAAAAAAGTATGCAGGACCTACAATATCCAGTATCTATGCATTTTGCCAACAGTTTTATGTTTATTATAAAATCTATGCAGGAAGTATTAGAAATAAATCTTACTGATTAAAAAGAATCTAATCCTTTGCTGCACACCTCCAGTTTTACAGTGATGGATGAACCATATTCAGTAGGAAAATAATGGTCCCTTCCCTCAAAGAGAAAAAAACATAAAATCAGTAGCTGTAATGTAGGCTCCCATTTTACTGCATTTCTATTTTGGCTTCTCTCATCTACTACTTTGAGAATTTTCATCAGTAGGAACTCGTCTATCTCTGGTTCTTCCCTTCCTCCCTGGATTTCAAATTGGGCAGAGCCAGAGGTAAAGACTTCAGTGCCAAGTCTGGACACTGAGGAGCACATTCCCACATGGCTCCACTGATGCACCTCCACCCTGTTGGTGACTGAGCGCAACTCCTGAGCAGAAGCTGCCAGGACAAAGACCAAACTCATTCTCACTAGATAAACATTCAGTATGCCTATACACCACCTACTAGAAAATGCTTCCCTCTGAACACTCACACTGATACTTGCAAACTCCTGTACGGAGTCTGTGTCTCGAGCAGAAATTTAGTGCCTTTCCCACTAAAATAAAAACGGTATTCATTGGAAAGATGTAAATGAAATCAAATGCACCTCCCTAAATACAGGTGAACCACAGGCACAAGAGTTGTCTGCCTCCCCTGTGTATGCTGCAAAAACTACACTGCTCCCAAGCTTTTCTTGGAGATCAGGGGGAAAGTTTTCACCATTGTAAAGTGATGCTGCTCTATTAGGAGACACTAGAGTGATGCCTATTTATGCCAGCTAAGTGTCTGGTTCCTGTTTAAATGCCTTCATCTCAGCAAAGCAAGAAAAAGGGAGAAAAGAAGAAATAAAGGAAGTTGGATTGGTTATTTAGATGGAGAAAAAAAGGTGCTTCTCAGAACCAAAAGTTTATGAAGTACCAGTTTCAACCTTTAGCTCTCCCATGGCAAGTACAGGCAGAAAACAGCTGAGGAGAGAAGGGAAGGAGAGCTTAAAATTGGGATGTTTTGATATCTTCCTCTATGGAATGAACTGAAAACATACTGCAGCTCCTGCAATGTTTCTATCTGCACACATCATCCAAGGAGCCACAGAGCTGAGGGGTTTGTTCTCACTCTGCTGTAGATCTGGTGTCACCCTGCTTTCAGTGGCACCAGAGCAAACAAGGGTGGCTCCAGAGAACACACCCAGAGGATCACAGTCAACCAGACATACTCTGGGACCTCTAAAACTGGATTTCAACATGCTGTGTTGTAAAATAATCAGTCAGAGCATCTGAAAGCTTGAAGTATTTGACATTCAGGTCATGTGAGTGCAGAGTGAGCGTACCTTCCATGATGAGTGTGTGATATAATAAAACTCCAGATTCTGCCTGCTCCTGTTCATTGCTTTTCTTGTTCCATCTTTATTGCTGCATAAATCATAATTATTTCGCAAACTCACCAAATGCTGAATTGATGCAAGACACAGAGTTCTCCACGTACAGATGTGTGCTTGCCAAAGGCTGTGACTAACATCACAGCAGACAGAGGCTGCCCACTGCTGCTACACAACTGTGCTCACTTTTCCTTAGGTTAACTTCATTACAGAAGTAGACTAGCAAGAGTAACACTCTATATTTTAAGTACAGAATCCCAGTTCTGCAATGCATAATAAAATCTTTAATATGGAGTATTTTCACCCCAAAGCCATAAGATTTGTATACCAAGAAAAGCAAGAGTCTTTGCAATACACAGTTTTGCCACTTGGATTAACCTGGGATTTCATTTACCGATCCAGCTTCAGAGGAGTGAAGTGGAAGAAGTTCAAACATTCCACAGATTCTTCTTCCATCAGCTTTTAAAGCAATTGGGTCTCTCCCCAGCTTCTGTACTTTTTAATTAACAGAAACAAATCCAAACAATCACTCCCACCACAAATATTGTGTGAGCGCGTTTGAGTAAAAGCACTGGTTATTTGTTGGTATACTGCTGCATCCACGAGTCTTAAATAATCATAAATAAAAACATTTGTGCTATTCTTTGGTACATTTCTGTCTGTTTAAACCACAGCTGAACTTTTACATACAAAAAATTGCACTTTTATCTTCTAGAGAGTCTTGCTCCAACAGACTTTCAGCTGAAGGATTCTTTATTGTACTCGAACCTTGTCCCGTAAGAATTGCTGCTGTTGCTCAGTTTATGAAGTATCTTAGAGATTTTGTTTGGTCCACAGCAGAAAACTCCAATAGTCTTCCTGTGGGGAAAAAAAAAAAAGAGAGGGGGGAAGGGAAGTTATGAAATTATGAATAAACAGTAATTTTCAATAACAGATGGAAGGAGGGATCTTGGCCTCATGGTATTATACATAAGCCACCTACATATAGATTTTCAGGTGAGAACAGTTCGCTAGATGATGCAGTTAGTTTTACTGAAGTCACCATATCTCTCCCAAGTATCCCTACAACACACCCTATTATTTATCTGACTAAGACAACTCTAAGAAGTGCTTCATCTTAGTCTCACGATACCAAATGATGAAATATTACTATTTTCCACTCTATTTTTTTCCATGATTAATCACTTTTTTGTTAAAAGTATGTCTCACTGTAAAGATTTCCTTAGTGTAACTCATGAATTACACAAGCATATCTAGTCACTAACAGTGATTTGTTACACCAATGAAAACAGAGCTCTACTAACCCATGATTATTTCTGGCAGCAACAGAATACTTTTACTGCTTTGCTTTCACATTAGCATGCAGTTTTTCCTTCCACATCTATAATGAGAAATCTTACAGAAAGTCAAACACAGAGTATTATCCTTGCTCATCACTCATAGATTTTGGCCCAGGTTTTTTAGTTAACCTGACTTTTTCACACCACTCTACTGAAAACAGCTCTTTGCTCTCTGGTCACCTTAAAAATAGGCTGTAAGTCAGACTCACACTCATACAACATTTGAAGGCTGAGAACTGTAGCCAGCAGAAGAACAAAGCACATCCACCACAGTGGGACTGAGCTATCCACAATATTCACTATCTGCTTTTTTTTTTTTTTTTTAAGATGAGGAGAGAGAAAGGAAGCAGGGAAAGACAATGCAGTGCTGCCTTTTCTGTATCATGAAAAAAACCCAATCATCTTCTTCCTGCTGAAATTGTGCCACTACAGCAAACGATCTTAAAGATTTACAAGGATGAATAAAAAAGCATACAAGAGGGAACATGGCTCTAACTATTGTGATCTACAGCACTCACCAAGAGGCTGGAGGTTTGGGTTCTGGGCTCTTCTGCCAGGACTGTTTCAGTATTTTATCCACTAACTATTTAATATACAATATTTTAACATATGCAAGTTTAAAGTTCCCTGTATATGTGTTTGATGAGAGGAGGTAACTAATACAAGAAGAAATCTTTGGTGCACACATGTACATTTCAGGTGTCAGTCAGCTGCTGGAATAGCATGGCAGTGCACGCTGCATGGTACAACTGAGCACTCAAACACCAAAAATCGTCACAAAATTATGCAGGTAACTGCAGTGGTGTTCTTGTGCAGGCACAACATGGATTTTTATTGCCCTCAATAGCATCATCTCTCATATCAATCCATGGCAAAGTCATAAGTCATAGTTTTCACACCTTTATGTTTATCTATTAAGCATTCCTGTTCTGGCAGTACTCCTTTTAATGGCAATGAGTGTTGTGCTGGTGGCAGAATTTGCTGCAATAATGAGAGAGCTGTTGCTTGATGCTCTCAAATAAGATTCCTCAGCACTTGCAGACTCTGAACTCCCTCTAATCTGTGCACACTGGAGAAAAAGGATTCATGAGCTGCCAGCAGGACTCTGTCTTCTACTGTGTATTTAATTGAAAGAATTAATGTTGTTGGGTTTGGAGGGTTTTTTTGTTTTTCTTTTTCTTTAGTCTAATTAGTACAGTGAACTGACAAAATAAACCCTAAAGAGTTCAGCTGCCCCTCTCCCTTTCATTACATATAAACAGCCAACAAGGTAAATACATGTCTAAGCAGCACACACTGCCAATGTATTCCCATCCCAGCAACATCCTTCCAAGGTATACAGAATTTTTAGCTAGTAATCAGAATTCCAGGAAGGTTAAATGATTTGCCTGAAGTCACACAAGAGACCAATGGCTAAGGTCTCCTGAAACCCAGCTGAGTCACTGTTCTGTGTAGTGAGCCACAGGCTCTCAGACTGCCTTCCTGGGATACTCACCATCAGCATCTCATCTGGACACCCCTTCATGCACCACCTACCTTCCTCCTCTGTGTCCCTGCCTGCAGATGCCTCCCCCCCTGCCTCGCCCAGCTCCTGCCTGGCTGCTGGAACACAAGCAGAAAGGTGGCTGAGGAAAGCTACAACATGGAGCAGCATATTACTGCCCTGAGCTGATGGGCTTTAACTTGTTTGGGACAAAGGCTCACTTTGTGGCTTAGATGAAAACAGGCAGCTGTGTAGTCCTATGTCTGAAAATCTTCATTAATACCATTAACATGTTTACAGTTAGGGAAACTATGTTACAGGCCATTCTTTGTAATAATTACAAACTTCAGTATAGAATTTACTCAGAGCACTAAGCAAGTAATTCTTCAGAGTAGGTCAGCACATATTCTTACATCCATTTTATGAACAGCAGGAGTTGAGAGAGAGTTGAAATACTTTGCTACATTGAGAGGACAGAGTCAGGACTTGAAATGTTCCTGTTTTAAATCCCACATTTGTTCCTAGAGAGAGGTTTCTCCTTTAGGGCACATGAGAAATGTATCATGGTGCTCCATGCTTTTTTCTCCTACAGGTATTCATGTCTTTTTCTAGGTCGTTCTCTACCTGGAAAAAAAGCACATGCTCATTTGACCTAAGCAAAATGAGCATGGGACAAGCTTTTCATCCAGGACACAACTGAACAGGAACAAGGCTGTTGCTCCATGCCCCCACAAAAACATGAAAGAAAAAGAGCAGTAATTTATTAGGTAACTGTTCCAATTCAGGTTGCTAGGTCTGCAGGTGAAATATGAACTATGAACAGTAGATGGCATACATCTGCTCCTCTTTTCCCAACCGAAAAAAAAAGGATCAGGAACCTGGTGCTGGGCTGTCCCATGTCACGCTCTGAAGGTCTGGCAAAGCTCAGACACTTACAAATGCACTTTGCTTATTTGGGACCCAAGCAGCAACAACAGCAACAATTCACAAAGCACACAGCAATCAGACGGCAACACAGTGAGAGCTTTGCCAGCTGCCTGTTTATTTATATGCAGCTTTCCCTAAAATCACAAGATAAAAACTGGAAAATATCTTGGCTGCCCATAAACAAGCCCAAGGGGATGATTGCAAATGTAAAAGCCTGAACATTGGCACCAGATGTTGGAAACAACTTGATTGACCTGTTTTGCTTTAGTTTGGTTTTTTTGGTCTCTATATAGCAGCAGGGACGCTTAGGTGGAAAGTTACAGAGAAATAAGAACTGAAATAAGGCTAGTGGCAGACCTGAAAATTGGGCTAGAGGGAAAAACTGAAGTTTCCATCTCATCCATGAAAATATGTACAATAATTACCTACAAAAGGTAAATTTCTGCAAGACAGCTGAGGTTGTCAAAGGCTTCACTACTGTGCATCATTACAAGTAACTAAATCTGTAGGTACAGACCTATATAAACCATGATAAAGAGATGACAAAGAGTGACAAAGCCTACATCTTAGCAAGGTAATCAAAAGAGACAGAACATTATTCAGGTGTTAAAGACATCTTGCTTGAAAATGGTGGCCCAATTTAAAGACCTGATGTGAAAATGCAGAGGAAATGGTACTTGAAGTCTAATTAGGAGTAATGCAATGGAAAGCAAAAAAGAAAAATCAAGTATGACTACTACTACTACTTCTTCTAATGGCTTCATCTCTATTATGTGCTCTTACATCCTTGGAAGGAAACGGCAGGAACCTCATCATTTTATTCTGCTAAAACTGCACTCACATAGTTAAACAAAGACATTAGCATGGAGCATAAAAGGTCAACAGTCTACTATGCAGAGATCTTTGAGCCCAGAGAGCTAGTTTGGTTCTCTGAACTCTCTATTGCTCTTTCTTTCCCATGGTTCTTTGTTCTAAACTCCTCTAAGTGTGAAAATTCTACTAGAGATGTAGCAGCCTTTGGAGCCTTGTGCTGCTCACAACACGCTCTATCACCTGAATCCAACACAAGTATTGTCAGCAGCTCACACTGCCCACAGTGATACATTGGGCACTCAGTATTTCTCAAGAGCCAGGGCTCAGTGTCCTCTAGTTATATCTAGCCTCAAAAGAGAAGAGTCAACAAGCCATGGGCAGATTTCACTTTGGAAGTGCAAGAGAGGACAAAAAGTTCTTGAGGTAAAGTTATGCAGAGCACCTCTCAACCTGATGCACCCAGATTACCATCAACAGCTGCTCAGGGGAGTTTGCTCCCACACCACTGACTTTGCCAGAAGTGGATTAGGGAAGATTCACACAGTCCCTTCTCGAGATCAGCTTTTGAGGCAATAAACTGCCAGTGGTGGGTGAAATACTCAACAAAGTTGGATCTGGACTAAGACATTCCATATGCATGTCTTCCCTGGTTTACACTTCTCGTATTTCAGACCATAATATGCTTTCCCAGTGCAGTGAAAAAGCATTGCCAGATTTTAACAGAGAACAAAAAATAGTAGAAATACCCAAAGATGATAAGTCATCTGAATAAAAACAAGGTAATTCAAATTCTTCCTTGTGAATTCTGTTTGTAAACTAGCATTACAAATCATGAATCAACAATTTTAAGAAATGTAACTTTATATAAAAAAACAGCATATGTTGAAAGCAAGACATTGCCACGGACAAGAATGTATGTAATCTCTGTGTAGTGAGATGGAAATCTGCTACGTTTATTTTCTGAGCCACTGAACATCTCATCTGCATGAAAAGCTGAACTGCTCTGAGCGTAAAAAAAAAAAGTGTTTCAGTTTGTATAGGCTATCTCTCAGCAAGATAAAGCTCAGAAATATTTCCATACAAACACAGCCAGAAGCAGATATGCCCAGCCATGGAGCTGTGGCACCCTTCAGGAGGACGAGCACTTACCTCCTATTGCACTTCGCTATGTCATCCAACAGGAGCTTCCACCGGGGCCGCCCAATCAAAAGCCTGGAGTTTAAAGCTTGATATTTTTCACCAATTATTTTCTGCAAGAAACAAAAAACTCCATTCTGCCTGATTTGCAAATTGCCTCACATCACCCAGGGCTCCCATTTCTGGTATTGGCTGACTTGCCAGAGTGCTGAGGTGTAAAACCTGAGCACAAGCACCAAACAGTTGTGATGAGAACTGCAATCATTTTATGCACCGATACCTCTGCTCAGTACTTTTTCAATGGCTCTCCTTGGTGTTTGTTATACATTGTCCCTCATGCATCTGCTCATTAATTTCCACATTACCTTTAAACCAATTTACTTAAGCCATAAAATAATAACCATCCTCCTATTACTCATTCCCACACTGCCTTTTAATGCTAAGCTGGAAGAAATGCTGCTGAAGCAAAAATCATATTTCTGTCTGAAGTAGTTTTTAAAAAACTTTGTACAAGTAACTATTAAGATGACTAGGTCTGAAAAAGTAACAAGGGAAATCTTACTTTTCTCCCTGAGAGTAGTTTGCCAGCTGTTTTGAGCTGCTGTAACAGCAGAAAGCAGCCACAACTGCTCCCCAGATGGAACCCACTCCATTCCAGAATGCTAACTCACCAGCATTTTGATCAGGTGAAATGCCCTCCCACTGCAGGGCACAACCCTGGGTTTGCTGTCCTAACACAACAGCAAGAGGCAGAGTTACACATTATCTAGGCTCCCACTTTCCCTGACTTGCTGAACAACCCCAAACACTGCTCACACCAATGCAAACAGTCCTGGCCAACTCAGCCTCCCTTGGGCTTCAGAAGACAAGAGGCACTTGCTGCAGGGTGGAATCTTACCACACAGGCACAAGGCCTTCTCACAAGGGAAGCATGAGGTGCAACTGCCCAAATTTTGGCAGCAGTCAGAAATTTGGACAATCAGTGAACACAGCACCTGTATGGCCATGGAGACTTAATTCCTCCTTGAGCAATTATGAGCAGCATTATGCTTCATGGCAGCTCTGTTCAACAGCCACAAAAAGAAAGTGACTTTAAAGGAGGACTTCAACCAAAAAGCCAACTTAAATAAATTCAGCAGCTGCTTAATTAGTATCACAATGCAGTATTGGTATACTACATAGCATCAGAAAATTCCCTTTGAATTGACTATTATTTCACTTTCCCTATCTCATTGCATTGCAGTCCTGCTTCAGGTTTTAATTTTAACCTAACAATTACATATCAGGTTCATCAATTAGACATTTTCAAGCATTTTATTTCCATCAACATATGCTGCCCAGACATTACATTTTTCATAGTCATAACTACTGTAGCTATCACATTACTTAAACGACAGGATTGTGTTCCTACCAGAGCTGTGAATGTTAAGCTATCTCCACCTGATAGCAGGCAGATCAAAATCCTTTGGGCATGGTTTTTCACTGGATTTCATGTTTTGCAGTAATTGTTAGGCTTGGCTCTGGGCCCCCTGTAGTCAATGGAAAGCTTCCTGACACAGCACAGTAAAGACTTGTACCTAGGCTTATGCGCTAAATGATGCAAAATGAAGATTGCAAGCATAAATAGTTACAGGAAATGCCAAGAGTTGGGGAATTAGCCTGGCCTCAGGGTTGGCAATACATGTCAATTGACAGTTCAGTATAATTTCCAGTCTTACACATCAAGAAATTTATACCTTTCTACCATGTATGAGACAGTGAAATAAAAAGCTTTTAAAAATAGCTAGATTCTTTCAAAATATATACGGGAAAAGAAGATTTAAGCTTGCAAGTTCCTAGAACTATTCTGGTTTGATTCTTAGCCCAGAAATGAAGTAGATTTCCCATCAAACATGGCCAACTGTCTGGTCTGGGGCCTGGCCTGGAAGGATCTTGTTCCTAGAAAAGGAAGATATGGATTTCTGCCCACACCTAATCAAGTTAAGGGTACTACACTTGACTCTCTTAATGCTGTGGGGATCAACTGGCTTTCTTGCCCTATTAATGAATCAGTCACACCAGCTTACAGCCTCATCTCCTGTTTTTACCATCTGCATTAATCCCCTTCTGCCTCTGACTGACAGTTTGCCTATTCCTCCAAGGTCTAGTTTGGTTTACAAACAACATTTGGCCACATACCTGTATTCCATCTGTTTGACTGAGGTACAGCTGGATATTTATATAGTCTGGCCGATTCTCCTGCCAAAGCTGGGAGGATGATAAAAAAAGCTAGTGAAATAATATTCTTTTTCTCAATGTAAGTGTGAAGTCACTTGTGCCTACTATGCTGAGGGACATGGGCTTCAGCATCAGTGAAGTAAGCTTTTTAATGAAGGGGATGTGCTTGCATAGCAATTCATGCTGCCTAAAAAATATTATTTTAGGAAGCTACATGGCTCTTAAAATACACTTGAAATTGTAAATCCCACTCCCTTCTCAATCTGCCTACTAGCCAAATGACTAAAGGCCACTCAAGGCTTCCCAGACTGCATGTGCTGCTTCTTCCATCTCATAAAGTAGTCTGGACACAGGTAAGAGTCCAGGCTACTGGAACATGGCAACACTGCAATGAAACATTGGTGAGAGATACCCAAACTGGTTTGTGTAGCTCCAAGAGAAATGAAGCCTGGATCAGGCAGCCCAAGTTTCTGCTGGAGCTCACTCCTTTTGAGTGAGCTATTCCCTACAGAATGCCTCGTGTGTGGTGTGGGCACACCCTGCATTTAAGTTGTCAGGATCCCTCCAAACAACACCCATTACCTTGTTATGCAACATACAGAGCAGATCTGCAAACCAGCGGAAAGACTCAATGTCCCTGCACACCCAAACGAAGTAGAGCCTTCTAAGCTTGTAGCATTTCCAGTCGTCACTTGAAAATAAAACGTGTGGGTAGTTAAAAATTACAATTTAAAAAGGAAATATTAATTAGGCTGCCTTACATTTATTAATGGAAACATGAATTTCCTTTAGAAGCTAACTGCTAAGTTGCTCTTCAAGCTATGATACATCAGACCCTGAATTGACCCACACAGCCTATTTGGATTATCCTGAGAATATTAAGTATCTACCACAGAGCTAACAGCCTTCATAGATGCTACTTCCACACTAGGAAATTGTCAGCTATACAGATGATTTGGGCAGCAAATATGGAGTCATGTATCATCATCAAACTTTTATTTCAAAGCAAAGGAGACATTCTAAGTTCAAGTGCATTATGTCAATGCTTTATTAGGTTTATAAAGAGGCCCGTAAGTGGAAAATATTGACAAATGCAATAATGTCAGGACTTCATTCTGCCTTTCTATGTGAAAGGATCTGGTTGATTGTAATTAATACTGTAACAAAAATCACAAAGACCAAATCAAATCAGAGCTCCATTGTGTTAAGGAGCTGTGTGATATATTACAGACCTCAGAAAATGCTGGTGGATAAAGTGCAGCCATGGGCAGATTCTGGCATTGCATTTAGGAAAACAGGACTCTCGTGTCAGATTTCTAATTCAATTAAAACACAAATAAGTACAAAGGAAGGATTAGAATGAACTGGGAAAGAAAATAGAAATAAAAATATCCTGATGAATAATGAGTTCAAAAAAAAAAGCACAAGTATTCAGGAAGCATTTTCTTATTGTTGTTCTGATCACTGAAATGGTCAGTGCACAGTTTCCTCCTTATCCTCCTAGAATGATTTTCAGGTAGAGAAGGCCATAGCCTCTTCACTTATAATGGCAATCCTAGGAGCCAGGCTTGCCTGAAAAGTTTCATGATACATCTCACCACACCCACTGTACCTTATTCCAAGCTCTAGAGTTGCTGGCATATCCAGCAAGGATATAGGGTTAATAGATCTATGTAAGTGATGGCTCCAACCAGTGTCCTGCCCCCCTAAGGATCAAGGATGGAGACATCAGCGCCACCTCAGCAGCACACAGAACTGAGAACTCACCTTTCATGTAAACTCCCCAGAGAGAGTAAAAAAAGTGCTTTTAGACTGGGGAGAACACTGTCTTTCAAGTCCTGATTTCCAATTTTTTATTTGTTAATTGCTGACTTTCCAAACACGATTTCCTCCATCTCTTTCTGACTGCCTAGACTAAGACAAGCACTTAGGAAGGGTCACAGTCTGGTCAGATATGACAAGAGAACTATAAACAGTAGCAAGGAAAATAAGTGCTTTTCATCATAAAAAGGGATAAAAGAAGAGAAAAATGGAAGGCACTTTGTCTTGAAATGCTCCAGTTCAGTAACAAAACACCACTCTCGGTGAAGAAACACTGCAGACAGACAAAGAGGCTGGACTGCAAGGCTTCATCAAACAAGTCCAGCACAGATTTAAAATAGCACCCCAGACACACATGCCTGGGTGTGCCTCCAGCAGGATATATTGTGCAGGAGAAGTGCAGTCCCCCATTTCAACCACGTGTATGTAACATTTCTTGTGTATTTCTGCTACACTGTCCATAACAGCCATTATTTACAGACTCTTGTGCATAAAAGCCTCAAGCTTCTGTAAAGTACATTATAATTTCTTAAAACAGGGCACAGGGTTCAACAGCTAAGTGGAGGGAAGGGCAGGGGCATGAATCAAATTTTGTACATACAACAGGAAAACAACAGAGCAGGAAATAAGATTTCAAGGACAGGCTTTGGATCTCTCCTAGACCTGTGTGTCCTTGACACAACAGGACTGCCCTGGCTGCTCTGCAGCGCTGGCACCAGCGGGCAGTTTGCATGTTCATACTTGCCAATATCTGCTTCCAAGCCAGGGCAAAGACACAGGCAGATCAGCCACTAAACCGGTGCCTTGTTGATGTTTAAATACCGAGGAGGGAAGCAGACTTAAACCCTTTCTTTCCCCCAGAATGATTCCCTTGTATATTGTACAGTGCACAAGGGGAAGAGTGGCTACAAAGGCAGGTTACGGAATTAGCTCCTTGGAAGTCAACTTATGGCTTTATGCAGATAAATGGACATTGCAAAATCCTTTGGACACTACCATTTTCTTGCAGTGTCTGTGCCAATTCCTACAGCCTTGGATAACACACTGGGAGAGGCAAACATCTAATTACCTGCTGTTGGCCCATCTCTGTGTTCCATGACATTTTTTGCTAAACCTTATCAGGGATAATCCATCACAAGGAAAACAGTCATTTTATCCACCTGAGCCCCAGGCTTTCAATAAAAATGTACCCTGGTTTTGAGAGAGTGATCCATATGCTCTCAAGAAAAGAAAATGAGGGAGGCCAAGATGGTCTTTGCAGGCTGCAGCACTATAAGACACACAAGGCTAATAACTCTCTGTAGCACTTGGCACTGTCAGGTCCAGCCCAGGCTAAGGACAGAAGAACATGTGCAGCACCTAAATTCTACACTTCAACTTCTCTTTGGAGTTAGAGCTGATTACTGGTGTGTTCACCTTGCAAGAAATGCTTTAATTGTGCATTGTAAAGCCCTCTCAAAGCCAGTTAGCTTCTCTGGGAAGGTTTGCTGCTTTGGCTGGCTGCTTATACTGGGCCTTTGAAACAGGGGTGCTCAACCTGTGATGTAGCCCTTAAACAATAACTCTAGCAAAGAAAAATAAAATCAATAGCAATCATAAAAGGAAGCCTATTTCACACAGCATAGGATTTAGTGGGAACCATGCTGTCAGTGTGACAGAAAAACAAGAGGTGAAAGGTTTAATCTGCATAGAATATCAAAAGCTTTCCATTAAAATAAAACTTAAAAATAGAAAGAGAAACAAGAGAAAAATGGAAATACATACCTAAAAATTAAGCTTTTCAAATGGGGTTAAACATCTTCATGCTACCTGAATTCAGGCTGATCCACTTCTATTAAAACCTCAAGCTTAGGCATTTAAAAAGTCAAACCAGGAGAGCTGGTCCTGCATTTCCAGCAGAAGGATTGTCACAATGGTCTGACTCCTAGAAACTCTTACAGTAAGTACACAGCCTCATCTAAGCTGGGACTAGGGGAACAAGTCTTGCTAAAGGGCTGTGACCAGATTAATCACAGGCTTGGTTGGTGGCAGGATACAAAGGCTGGTGACACTGCCCCAGTTCAGGTGCATCTCTGGCACATCTCTGCCACAACTCTTTGGTTTACAGGGCTGTTATGAGAGGATTTATGCTCTTTAGGGACATCCTAGTCCTCTACATCTTTCCAAGTGGAAGTTTTCTAAGACCCTCAAAGCCTTTCTGACATGCACTGTTTCTGTAAACTGGGGCAAAATGGCTTTAAAGGCTTAAGCTCACTTACAGCAGCGTGTTGAGCACAGATGCAAATGGTGTAACCCCAATACCTCCAGCCACGCAGAGGCTGACCTCGTAGTTCAGGGATTCCTCAAAGGGACTTCCAAAAGGTCCATCCACATACAGTCTGCATAAAGAGCAAAAAGCACACTTTTAGAGGAAGCTGTTAAGGTCAGACAAAGGTAAAGAGAAACAAGCTGGAATTAAAACCCTGTGAAGAATTTGTTTTAAATTTTTATTAGTCTTGGGATGATGAATGTGGAAAATCTTTTCCTGGAAAACTTTATGTAGACAGAAATGAATGTACAGGTGGTAAGAAAAACTGTTATCTAAAATCTCTTGGCATGTTCCATGATTAGACAAGCTATTTTTTAATTGAACAAGTGGAGGTGACCAAATTACGGCTTCCTATTTTGTCTGGTGTTAGAGGGCAAAGAAAGGCCTGTACTGGAAGCAATGATTTGGTGAGTCATACATAGGAAAGAAAGGCTTTTGGCTGGGCCTGCCTAGGAGGTTCATTTTACACATGTTTTCTGAAGAGGGAGAAAAACCACTGAGTTTTTCCGCTTTGACTCATACCTATCATTATTATAACCATTTTGTCCGCTTGATTTTAAAAATTATTTAGGAAGTTGTGTCCCATTTCCAACCCATTTTTAATACTTCGGATACTACTGGGTACAACACTGACTATAATTTAAGAGTCAGCTTTAGGTATTTTCAAGAGTTTGACCTCCTACAAGATCTTTCCTATACTGCTGACAATCTGAGCGAGGTCACCCACAGACAGATCAAAATTTATGGGCTGTAAAATTTCATACCTCTATTCTACCTATGGAAAACCAACTGCATATCTTACCTCAGTAACAGATTCATCTTTAACAACTGCTATAAAGAGAACTTGAACAGGACACTTACTCAAGGCCTGCTCTGTGTATGAGTGGCTCACTGGATCAGCACGTTTTAGATAACTGCTGAACACAGCCAAGTGTGCTGGGACCAGCACTGTGTGCAGCAGCTCAGTGAACAGTACTTGCCCACAGATCTGCTGATCAAGAGCCAGCTTTGGCCCGAGTCCACTAAAAAACTCCAACACACATCAATTTCATACACACACACTGGTACTTATTGCACAACCAAGCTGCACATACTCCACGCCTAATGAAAGGGCCCAAGCTGCTTCTTTACAACAACAGCCCGAGAATTAAAGGCAGAGAAGACATCTCTTTTCCCAGACAAAGCCTTCCAAACCTCATCTGATTAATTCCTTTGGAGGGCTGGATTTTAGCCATGACTTAAGTTCTCAGTCTGATCTCATTTCTTTTAGTTTTGTGGTCTGACCCTTGGCATCATCTTACCAGTCAAGACAACATCTTGTCTGGGTGTCTTTGGCCAGTATAGTCCTTTTTAGGATTTTTTTTCCAGACCTCTGCTATTGTTGCTTGATGCCTCATATGTTAGCCTCCTTCTTCTGTGGTGTCTTAACTAAACACAGATAACTACCAACTTTCTGATGGATCTGAAGGCTGATCCTTAACTATGTCCTGTCTTACAAACTCCTTACTTGGTGTCCTACCTGGAGAGAAAGGGAGAAGACACTGGCACAGCCAAAAACATCATCAAAAGGCATCGGAAATGTTTTTCAGCAACCAAATTTTTTAACTAAGCCTTCTTCAGTCTAAATATGCTTTTTCTTATTTCTGCATTTATAGTCTCTACAATATTCTACAAATATTCTCTTGGAGAATCTCAAAGCTTTGCAATGTCAGATATTTTAGTTCCAGCATGATGGGAATGTTAGAAAAACAAATTCACTCCTTACTTTGAACAGACATATTGTTTTACACAATGGGGCCAAGAAAAACTTAACTGGCCATGTGCATACAATATAAAGAGAACTTTAGGTATCTGCTCATTAAATGTTTCCTCTTGCATAACACTTTATACGACATTTACTTAACAAGGGTTTATTTTCCACTAATGAAATGATACCACTGCTGGTGCAGAATGCAGCAGCAGCTGCTTTAAGAGATCTAAAAGTTGCACTAGTTTGACAGAGGAGGTAAAGGAGTATCTCCTATTTAAATAAGCAATAGATGAAATGTTGAGAAGCAGGTTGTAACACGGAAATAATTTGGTCCAGGCAATATTCTGAAAGAACTCCAAAAATGTTATGGGTCTCAGATGTTTATGTAACAGATGTACACAGAGATCTAATTTTGGGATATCAGAGTATGTCAAAAACAAAAACCAAAACAAACAAACAAACAAAACCCAAAACAACTGGATAACAAAGACCAGCAATCCTGGCATTCCTGGCAGACCTCATATACCCTAATCAGCCCCCACCTATCTGGTGAAATCTAGAGAATTGCTCCTAAAAGTATGAAGGACAAAAGCACAGGCCTGAGGGAAATTCTTTACATTCTGGATAAGCAGCATTACCTTTCTTTTGGATACACAAATGTAAAGACAACATTTTGAGTGAAAACCACAACCTAATGAAACAAAAACAAGCAAAGCACATTTTTCCAGAAATTGCCACAGTGGATGTGACAACAGTTTTATATTGTAGGGGTACCACTTAACATAACTGCATTGCTTGAGGACTACCTGAATGTATGCATGTATCCCTGATCTCAGAGGGATTAAGCAATTCCTGGAAAGTCTGAGTGCCTCTGAATAATACTGACATGATCAGGAGCAGAAAAATGCAAAGCTAGATCTGGTCACCAGAAACCAGTCAAGCACAGCGCATGCCAGAAATTCAAGAAACAACCTGCAATTAAATATGCATTTTGGTCAGAATGCTCCAGTTTGTGGTCCATTAGCCCCATCTGGCCCGCAAAGTATTTCTATTTGCCCACTGTGTCTTCCTCTGAGGGAGTGAGGAGCAGTTGCTTGGACAGCAGATGCAGTCAGAGAAGCCAAGAGCCTCCTGCTGTGTCTGCATGTGGTCCAGCACAAAGCAGCCAGAAGTCACTGCTTCCAAGTGTGAAAAAGAGAAATGGGTGAAAACCTGGAGAAATATTGCTACTGCGTTAACCCACTCCACAAGTTCCAGCCTGAAAAGACTGACTCCAAGCATAACATGATCTCCCTGGAAGATTTTGTTGGAGGTCGTAAACATACACTATTTAATCCCATTTTATTACGGGGATAATTTATAACTGAGACAAATGTTGCCCTGATGCCTTAATGGCAGTGGTCATTTATCCTTTTCTTATTTATGTCAGTGGAAGCAAGAAACCTCCTGATGCCATATCAAATGGCATAGGGTTGAACAGAGTGGTGATTCAGTCACAGACTTCTGCAGAGATTATGCAATTTTTGTTTCCTGTCAACACATTCCTCCTTTCATTTGGTAGGACTGAAAACTTTTGCATAAAAGCAGTTCATTACTGAAAATGAAATATCACAGCACTCAATAAAAAGCCAAGGGGGGTAAGATGCTTCTTGAGCTGTGGCCCAGATATATCACACTAACATGCTATGCTCTCCTATCCCCCCAGCTTTCATTTAATTAACGTGAAGGAAGGGAATGGAATTTTACTAAAAGTTTAGAAATTGCCCCTTCAGGCAAACTTATTCAAATAATGAGTCGTTCTTTTCACATATATTCACTTCCAGTCTTAGAAGTGCTCTTGATTATTATTGTGGCACAATTTTTAGCTCAGAAAGAGAAAAAAAACGCTCTTCAAAATAGAATACATCACAAAAAGATTAGCAGAGCACATTATTAAGAAGCATCTTATAGCTATTTTCTATTTAAAGCACACTCCCATTCTACAGTGCAGTGGTACCAAAATAGCCCAACAAGCACTAAACCAGCTTGTTCCAATGCTGGGCAATGCCACTGCACTAACATGGGGCTGCCCCTAAGAGGGACACTGTCTCAGGGACACAGGCAGCTGTACTGCTTTTGAGACTCAAGTCATTATTTTCCAAAAGGAACTGCATAGTGATGTGTGGAGATAGCTGCTTACACCTCTTGGACTTGGCTTTTAGTGCCTTGCTTTAGTTCAGGGTGTAGCAACCCTTAGAAAAGATAATACTCTGATTGTACTTCATACTCTGATGCTATCAGGTTTTTTTCTAGGGTCTCTGGGAGCTACTGTAAGACATTATCTGGGATATTAGAGGGATAACAGATGGTTAGGGAAGTTAAATCGAGAGCTTGTAGGAAGTATCATCATCTGCAAGCTGAACAGAACGCTTGGATACAAAGTACTACATAGAGCACAAAAAGTGAAACCCTAGTCTGACTGAAGTTTCAGGCAAAGCCCTTAACAACGTCAACTAAAGAAGGATTTAAACCTGCAGCATGAGATTTTATATCCTTGGCATTCAGTTCTTACTAAGATCCACATGTAGGTATCTTTGTGTGAGCACACTAAGTTCTGGATAGTCATGAGACACAGTCAATAAAGCTAATGGACATGAATCCCTCCCCTGATTCCTTATAAAAACATCATTGACAGTCTCCAAAATCATGATAAAATCAACTAAACCACCCTTCTCCCATGCTTGTTCTTCTCTTCTACTTGTCCTAACAATCCACATCTCAGTACTGACAGATTCAGCCTGAGAACTCCAAGGAACCGATGGACAGTCTGATGGCTGAAGCAGTTTCCTTATGTTCTTCTGCTGCTTTAACTAACTCTGCTGCACTACCAGAGAGATGCAATCATCTCTTTCTGATAACCCACAATATCAGCTTCCACCCTCACATGACAAATATTCAAACAAGTGCCCCCATGTTCCTCCCACATTTTCCTTCATGCCTGGGAGGAAATCTCAGTAAACATCTGCAGAGCTATTTCATTATCTCCCTTCAAATTCCTTCTTAAGACTCCTCTTTACTCAGAAATATAAAAAAACAGGTTCTTGATGTACTCACTATAGCTCAGTCATATTCTGGATCAGTACTGTCTCACTGTTTCCCTGAATTTTGCTGTCTGATTGTATCCATCTGTTGTCTGCTGTTTCTCCAGTTTAAGTTGGTTTGTCTCTTTGCTGTGTGGCTCTGTCTATTAGAATGGCTTCCTGATGCATGACCCCATCTTCAGGGCACCAGCATAACAGAGATCAGAGAAGGATTACTGGAAGCCATCCAAATCTGAAACTTGTATCAGAGACAATCTTTCATAGCCTGCAGAAAGTAAAAACAGACTACTGCACTGTTCTAGAACATTTTGGAGTTCAAGGTTCAATTCACATTTTTCAGTAAAAGCCTAGCTACAAGAAATTAGGTGACTTTTCAAAAAAGCTGCATTTATTACTACCAAAGACTTTAAAATATTTTCTGCAGCAAAAATCAAGACAGCCACTTCATTTTATGAAGTCAACATACAATACTTCGCATCATTATTTAAGGCTCAATTTATATGTGTACACTCTGACACTATGTTACCAGAGAGGTTGTGATTATTGACAGAATTTTAGTACCAACAGCCTTTTACAAAAGAACCACTAGTGAACAAAGCATGCCATCCTTGGCTTTTATGGATTTCCAAAAGTACAACAGCTTTTCAAGATTTAAAAGTGTCACAAAATGTGACATCTGGCATGTGTGATCAGAGATTCCCATGTGTTCTCCTGACACTGTGAAGGATGATGTTTCCATTAAAGAAATCAGCAGCCCCTTAGACAAGTCAGCTTGCAAAACCCAGTGGGTCCAATTAAATTTATATACTGTTTTGTGCAAGACTGCAAATGGTTATGATTCTAATTCAGGTTTCATTAGCCATCCTCTCCTGATTTTTTTAAACTGCTCGAGTTTAATTTCTGATTGATTATTCACATTTTTTTCCTTATAGCTTCAAACATATCCTTACAGTATGTACTACAGCTTGCAGAAGTTTCCTTCTCTTTTCTACCAAAGTTGATTCTTTGATCAGCTAGTGAAATATCTAATTATAACAACATGGATGGTTTAAAAAACTACAGAATCAGTTAGCACCAAATTTTCTTCAAATAGAAATCTGCTAAATCATCCTTATTTTTATAATCCTGTAAGAACCATCAGTTTTAGTATACCTCGGTTCCATTTATTTCCCTCTGATTGGGCAAAAAATCACCTTTTTTCAGCTTTTTATACTCTCAAGGGTATAAAAAGTAAATAAAGAAGAAGAAGAGGTAACTAAAGAAGAATTTCCAGCTCTGCAACATCCTTGGCAAGAGGAAGTATGTTGAAGGCATGATGATAAGGGTCAGAAAGTGGAACAGCTGAGCAGGCACCCCTATTTTCATGGATAATGCTCCTCCTGTAAATCCCAAACTGAGATTCGTGACTTTCTATGGCACACAGTGCAGGTTTGAGAAGATTCCACTGGAGTGGGCTGCAACACTACAGCAGCAAAATTTGTACAATTACCTTTTGGGATCTGGACTTGTAACAGAGGAGTGAGGAGGAGGAGAGAAGAAGAAAAGAACCTCCTAACTACAAATGAGAAGTTCAAAAAACATGGAGACCAAACTACTGCTGATGGCAACAGAGAACAGACTTGCACGTCTGATGGACACGTGTATAAACACAGCTCTTCCTTGTTCATGACACCCAAAGCAACCTGAAAGCAACCTCTCAGACCAAGCTAGTTTCCCTCAGAACTAACTAAAATTGTCTAAATATTGCCTGAAGTATTTATGGAGAACCCATATTTCTGACTACTCATTGCTGACTATTACAGGAGAGAAGCAACAGTTTACACCATTCACTTACTCCATTAAAAAGGTCTGTAAAATCACTATGAGAATTACAATCAAACATAATTATAAACCGAGGCAACTTTGCTCTCTGAAAGTACCTGTACTTCCTGTACCAATTTTTTTGGGTCAATATTCTTAATTAATGTTCCATTAATTCTTCTCCATGGCAACCTTTTTAAGGTCATGTTTACAAAATGTTCTCAAAATGTATTTCTTTGATTAAAGAACACATAATTGCATTTTATTACAACAAGAAATCCCACTGTACACCTTTTTCCTTACCAATTTCAATTGCTATTTTGTGAAGTGCCTTTCCTCTCCATAAACTTGCGTCCTACCAATTTTGCCTGAGGTAATCAAGAAAATTAAAAGAAGAGCATTGGTAATGACTGCATCATCTATTGTATCTTCTTTTTTTAAAATTTATTTGTTGCATCATTAAGTGATAAAATGCTGCAGACCAGCACACAATGAGGTAGAATGTGCTTGCCATATTTCTCCATAACCCATTCACTGACACAGTAGTTATCTGCTCATCTCACTGAAAACTGTATTTCTGCTCTAGAGCAATCCACTTCCATATTTGTTCTCTGGTCTCTTTCAATATTTAAAGGAAACTTTCTGCTGCCTACACCACTGCCTTTGGTGGTCCTCTCAGAGAGGTGATGCCATCCAACGTATGTCATGGAAGTACTGCCAATATTAGACCTCTTCCTCACTTGGTAAGTGATACTCACTGAGACAGGATATCCTATGTCTCCACACCAGTGGAAATACCTGCAGCATCAGTTTCTGTAGAAGCCTGGAAGGCAAGGTGGCTAATGTCCATGTCACAAGCAGCAACAGCTGGACGGATAGCTGTGGAGCCAAAAAAGGACTGTTGGAAGCAACAGCCAAGCATTGTTTGCACTAACACACTGTGAGAAAGAACAGGATGTGGCTGGACAAGGGGTCACACAGATGTAGGGCATCACTTTCCTGGGACAAACATCCTTGTTCCAGCTCCTGGAGAAGAGCACAACACAGTACAGCACAAGTGCAGGACTGAAGTCAAAAAGTGGGAATGGAATGTAGGGGGGGATCAAGACCACCAAAGACCTCTGACCCCTTTCCATAGTGATGCAACCACCTTGCAGATTTCAGATGCTGTTTCAAGTTTTTTCACATCTCTAATTATTACGTATTAACCAGCACTGGAAGCCTAATGCAGTTCCCTCAAGTCAGGGTTTGGGTACTCTCAGTTGAAGTAAGAATGGGAGAACTACATGGGAGTTTAGGACTCAGGAAAGCCTGACAGTAAATATATGAGTTTCTCACCCCCAGAAGCTCTTTTGCAGTTACAAATATACTCAGGAGACATATTATACCAAAGGGAAAAATACATCTTTGGATAGAGCAGGCTGGGGGAAAAAGAAGACCACTGTAGTTAAACATTCACACTGCTGCAGGCTTTCCCAGTCAAGCTCCAGTACACCTCAGGGATGGGGAAAGAAAAGTTGGCTTCTGCTGACAAATCACAAGGATGACAAAGTACAGGATTTAGAATTCTATCTGGGTATCTGTAGAAACAAAAGGGGAGGAGAGAAGCAGCTGACTGAAGGGCTGGCAGATACAGCAGATCAATCTGAAGACAAGGACAGGCATATCACAGCTCTCTCCAAAGTCAGCCTGCTCAGGCTCTTTGGACTGGATTAAGTAGAGATGAAGAATTCCAAATAAGGAGGATACAAAGAAAAAACACAGAACGGCAAATCTCACAACAAATTCTTCAGATGGAACGAAGCAGTTACTCCTGCAATAAAATGGGATCCTCAATATCTGTTAAAACCTAAACACAAATATGCTATCTAAAATGTAATTAACTCCATAGAAAAATTTTCCATGTCTCACTGCTGACTCTTTTCTGTCTTAGGGTTTACATTGGGTAAACAAAGTGACTTTGTCCAGTCATAAGTCCATCTTTTATCCGGAAAACTCTCTTTTTCAAAAAATGTCTTTCAGCTACACTTCCTTTAAGGAAAGATGTTCTCCATGAGCTTCACATCCTATACAGGCCAGCGATTGTGCCTACAGGACTGTTTCCTTTGGGGCAGCTTCATGAAGCAAGTCATTACTGGCTTGGGGTCTGTAAAGTAGCTTTGCTTGAATTTAGCTGCCAGAAAGCCTTGAAAGAAATTCTCTAAATATTCCTCTGACAGTTGAAGAGAGAGGTCTGCAAGATAGTGATAGTGCAACTTCAGATGTCTTCCAGATGTGTTGTAATGTCAGACAAGTTCATTTCCTTAAGCAGAGTCTTTTATCTGGAAGGGATACAGAAAACTGGCAAGGCCAAAATGTAAAGAAAGAACACCTGTCCGGCAGTAGAGTGAACCATTCACAGTTGGAATAAAATGGCAGACTAAGGATGAGATCACCCAAATTGGATCAGGAATTTCTGAAGTCAACAGAAGCCTACAGATGAGTCTGCACATAGATTCATTGGCAGAAGCTTATCATCTACCAGAAAATATACTGCATTACATCATAGATGAGCTCAATGCAGTCCTGACTATCTTGACCTCTTCTTTATTTTTCTCTGACTATGATCCAACTTCTTATTTCCAGTTCTGTTTTTCAGACTCAATGGCCTATTATTGTCTGCAGTGTTCCAGTTTCAGTCCTGCCAAGGCCCTGTATAATGACATTATTATTCATAGGTGACAGTGTCATTGCTATTACCTTTCTAGCCATACAAAGATGCCTCTGTGCAGCAGTCTTGTGTTATTCAAAATAAAGAAATTTTTGTCCCTTGAATTTTTAAACTCCTTCAAGGTCTTACCTTTCTATGTGCTCATATTAACAGAGCCTTTTTAGCATTACTCTATGAGTTACATTTAAGAAGCTTACAGAGAACAGGTGATCCCAAACAAAACAGGTAAGTGACTTGGTGAGAGACAGAGAGATACGGGTCTAGTATTTAATTACTGTAAATACATCATTCTTTTCCTAACCCTTCCCACCGTCACTTTTCATAAGTATCCTGAGGTCTACAACCCACTGGATGTGAGACTGCTGCAGGACAAGTTGACTGAACAGAACAGAGGCTGGGCATCACAGAATGAATACCTCTGGCACAGAGTCAGGGTCTAAGCCAAAGGAGCCTCTCCTGTAGGTTTGATATCAGTTCAATATCAAACAGGACCCCTAAAGTTACTCTGCATATATACAGAGTAATACACCCCTGGGTGTGACTGGTCTTGTCATTATACACAACAATTTGTGCACGTGAGACTTCTTGCACAAAATCAGTGTCCTGCACCTCCACACCGATCCCCATCATGTTCGTCATCACTGTGAGATGTAGATCCCAGAACTGTGTCTCAGGTTTAACCTAAAATGACAGCTCTTACCAGTCAAAAACAGGAGAAGTCCACACTTTTAATACCATTTCTGTCATGCTTATCCACTGTCATTTCCAGAATGTCACTTACAGCCTCAGTTAATGTTCTTTGTTTTGGTGAACCCAGAAAGCAACACATTCTCAGAACTCTCCTCCAAGAGATAGGGTTTAGTTTAAGTTTAATTAGCTTAGTGTTTAAGTTTATTTGAGGCTGCACCTCAAATCTTGTGTTCAGTTTTGGGTCCCTGATTTCAAGAAACACATTGAGCTTCTGGGATGAGTTCAGACAGACAAGGGCAATGAAGCTGATGAAGGGTCTGGAGTAAGCCCTGTGAGGTGTGACTGAGGGAGCTGGGGTTGTTCAGCCTGGAGAAAAGGAAGCACTGGAGGGATCTTTCACTCCCTAAAACTACCGGAAAGGAGGCTGTAGCCAGAGTTTCCTCCCAGGCAACCAGCAACAGAACAAAAGGACATAGACTTAAACTGTGCCAGGGTAAGTTCAGGTCAGACATGAGGACGAATTTTTTAACCAAAAGGGTGGTTAAGCATTGGAACAGGCTACCCAGGGAAGTGGTGGAGTCACCATCGCTGGAGTGTTCAAAAATGACTGTACAAGGCACTTAGTGGAGTAATTTAGTTAACTTAGTGATTGGTCACAGGATTCTTGGACTCAAGAATCTTGGAGGTTTAGTTCCAACCTTAATGATTCCATGATTCTAACAGGTTTCAAAATTTAATACACACAGACAAAAGGCTGCTATAAAGAATGAGCCTAACAATTTCCCCACCCCATATCATTCTTTCTAATTCAACAATTTCTCTTCTGATGGACTGTCTGAGATTCTGCCTATTCCAACTCATCTTCCTTTTCTTCCATCCATCTCCTAAAATTTGCCAGATGATTCAGAAATTTCATTCCATCTGCTCTGATATACACTATCCTCCCTGGTCCAATATCATCCAAGGATTTAATTAACTTGGTGTTAACATCTCCCTCCTTATCATTCATTATTTGATATATTGAAAGAATATATCCCAAGATGAATTGCTCCCTATTTGGTACCTTATTCATTTTAAAACTCTCTGTTTAAGAACTGTTTGCTGCTTCCCACCTGTCAACATTGACTTTTTCTTCATTTAATACTATATTCTTATCTAGATAATACTTTGCTGAATTCTCTATAGAAAAAAAATCTGCTTCCAGTACAAAACAAATGGCAAAAATACCACTGAATTACATGATATCAGAATTTACTTCTGCAGGAGTAAAAGGTGTTTTATCAGGCAGAAATACACTATAAAAGTAGATTAGCTTCAGTGGAACAGCTTTTTGCCATTTATCCTGCTATGGTGCCTATGTCTGCAGGTAAAGACAGTAGGACATGGCAGTACAGAGTGGATGAAATTCCTGCCCTCTAGGTTCTGTGTATCCACTAAACCTCACTCTTTAAAAGAGCTCACTCTTTATCCATCAGCTGTGATCAGTGATTTAGGTGTTACACACACCACTTACTTTGCTTCTGTTTAAGGATTCCCTTAAGAGCTGTAATTTAAACAAATTGCAAAGTTAAGACTGGACAGACAGGTGAATACTTTCTGGTTGTTCCTCTCTGACATTCTGAATACTGCATTAATGTTCTTCCTAATGGCTGCATATATCAACCATTTGCTAAACACCACTGAAGGTTTCTAACATCACTTCAACTACTGTGAAAGTGCCTAAAGATCCCTAATCAAAAGGTACTCCCCCTTTAGCGTAGTGTAGGAACTTTACAAAGAGCAAAACGAGAAAGGAGGAATGCAGCAGCTTTGGTGCTATGCTGGGATTTACCCAGTCTCTGTCATACCTTTCTTAGGAGAACCTGGGCAAATCAGCTTGACACTGTGTGATAGTATCTACCTGTTGGACAGAAATAGTTGTATTTCTCAGACAGAGACGAGCATTGCAAAAATGACTTCATTAAAGGTTTGTGAGGCCCATAAATACCCTGTAATGGTGGCCATAAATCTCATCAATAAATAGATCACAATTTTTAAAGAGCAAGTAAAAGGAAAGGAGTACAACATCACACAAAGGAGTGTTTCTAGATATTTCTTGGTTTACAGTTTCCATCTGCAGATCTGATCGGACAAAAAAGTGTAAGAAATACTTCATATCTCATTGGAAAAGCCTTGCCAATACAAACAAATTAAAGAAAGTGCAAAGACAACTGTGGATAAAGCCACCATCCTTGTTATTTCCTTGTTAATCCTATTTCATCTGTTTAGTTAACCTTAGATGACAGTGTTTGAATACTTGTGTTAAAAACCCCATGGGCATTTTTAACACAAGTGGCCAAATGACAATAAAACCATACATGATTTAGAATTACTTTTGATATATATTTTTCTGTGAAGAAGTTTTAATGATGATTTCCCTTGAAATTTCGTTCTTCAAGGAACCTTCGGCACAGAGATAAACAGACCCCAGACTCTACAAAATTGAGACATTTTTTGTTTTCTAATAAATGTTAAATATTTCACTCATGAGTCTTCTTGCGGGATATCATAAGGATCGAACAAGGGAACAAGCTGAACTTAATTGGCTCATAATTGTCAAAACATTTCTACATGGTGCAGATGCTACTCACTGGTGCCAGAATCTGAGTGCAGGGCCAAATGACTAAAAACAAAGTTAATTCAGTGAGGGGAGTGACTCTGACCACAAACAGCTGGCATAGCCAGTGCAGACATAAATGGATTTCTTAAGTTCCAGTGGTGCTCCTAAGAGCTGCCTGCAGCCAACCTACTCTATCTTGCTGTCAAATTACTTGAGAGAGATCAAATTTTGACAGCTCCTGTTTACATGGCTTCTTTAAAATGTATTCCTTAACTGTAGTGCAAATATGCACCAACAAAAAAAGTCAACCATAACAATTACATATCCAGTTACTGCCATCTAACAACAGAAAGGCAAAATATATCGAGATACACACTAACTATGCTCTCAGACAGTGAGGCACGGCTACAGATGCAGCAGTGAAAGCTAGGAAAGTTCTCAGCTTGTGCTGACTCTGAAAAGAGGGAAGCAGGGGCTAAGCTCCAGGGACAACCCTTCTGCTGCACTTAGAGCTTGAAATTAAGATGTTCAAGTGCTAATGGAAGCATGTGTAAAAGAAGACTTGCAGATGCTGAACCGAGCCTGTTTTCTCATCAGGACACAGCAATTCACAAATAAATTAACAAGACATTCCTTCAACCCTCTTTCCTAGCAAAAAACAGAGGGAGATGAGGTTGTCCATCAATACCAACATTGCTTGCCTGTCACAGAAAAGCAGTGCCCAGAGGCTCTCATTACAGCCTGTGTCACTGAACAAGCTCATTACATTCTGCTCTGCTGATCCCAGGAGGTAAACCCACGCTTTTGAATTAAGGGATCTTTCTCCATGTAATGTGGACTGTGCAAAAACCAGTAAGTTACATCTGACCTTCCCTTCCCTTCCCTTCCCTTCCCTTCCCTTCCCTTCCCTTCCCTTCCCTTCCCTTCCCTTCCCTTCCCTTCCCTTCCCTTCCCTTCCCTTCCCTTCCCTTCCCTTCCCTCAGAAAACAAACTATACTATAGTTTTTTCCTTTTGCTTCAGTTCAGCGACCTTGTCTGACACATGTGAGTTGAAGAGTTTAATGTTGTCTCCTTAAAAAAAAACAGGGCTGACAGAGAGGCTGCCATGTAACAACAGCCCTTCACAGAAAGCCTGCTCTTTCTGGATGGAAAGCAGCAAAGCATTTCACTCTGGCATAACTTAACTACGTAACCAATGGTTACAGACCAGCAGTGATCCTTCAGGACAGCACCACTCAGAAACACCAGCACTGACACTGAATTGCTCATTGCATCACCCTAAATAGATTTTGGTACTTTCTAATCTTTCGTTAAACTGAAAAAGTTATGGAAAGCCTGGGCTCGGTTCACAACTCCAGAGTTTACCTTATACCAGCTTGAATGAAGTGCCAGTTTCCTAGATTTGAGCACAGTGAGTGGGATCTCTCCAACGCACTTCAAACTCTTACTCACGGAGTGACATGCTGAAATCCTAGAGATGGTTACCTTAAAATTGCAGTGGCAGGAGATACTCTTGATGTATTATTAGGATCACAGAGTTTCATCTTGACAATGCCCAAACAGCCAGAACATCAGGTTTGTGACTCCTTCGCAAGATAGCATTACATCTACATGATTTGTCTTGTCCAAATTGAAGCACAAGAAAATGGATGGCTCAGTTCTGCCACCATTTCTTTGCTTGTTGTGGTAAAAGAGTACCATGTGATGGAGAAATTGTCAACAGCCACTTCCATTGCTGTATTTTCCCTAACAACATTAGGAAGTAAGGCACAGGAAAAAAAAGGACAAATAGCTTTGATAAGTCTTTTGAGAAGGGATGCAAATACCTTCATTTTGAAGAAATCACTGTAAATGCATGTCTGCATTTCAAATATTGTTTAGGAAATTCAGCTATCCATGCAAATAAAAGAATAATTTAATCTACTGTGAGACACTCAGAACTGGTTCAATATAATAAAAATATTCAATCTGTTCAAGTGATTTGTCTAAAAGAGGAACTAATTAAATCTTAAGAATATTAGAAATCACCAACATTAATGTACCTAGAAGACCTATTTTAATCTTGAAGGCACAGTACAGAGTGAATGGAAATACAAAGCTACAATATCCTTACATAACATCATGATGCACCATGCAGAGGGAAAACGGGACCTTGGAAACTCCCAGGCATTTTGCTTTCATAAGACACTTCTGATTTTTTTTTTAAACCAGAGAGGATATGCAGAACACTTGTAATATAGGTTGTCATTTCCATACTGGTCAAGTGGACTTGGGGTAAGAGGACTGACCCTGGTTTTTGGAGTAGGCAGCAATTTTGCTTTATACAAGCTCCCAGAGGAATAAGAAAGTTCAAAATATTTGGTTTTAAATGAGAGTTTGATCTACATCACTTTCAACCCCACACAAATTTAATTTAAACCTTGTTTTATAAAGATACCTTGACAGCAATAGATAATTAAGATATAAAGCAGAGTGTTATATGAAAGTTATTAGGCTCCAAAGCAAATTATTTTCATAATCTTTTCTTTGTGGTTGGTGCCTATAAGACACCTTCTCTCATTGCTTTAAGGGAAGAAAAAATGTCACCACATTCTTGATACAACAGAAACACATTGTTCATCACCTCACTTGACACACACGATGCCTCACGTTAGGTGCAGATGCTTAGACTAATAATTTTCTGCAAACCCATAACCCACAAGATCCTTCTGTTAAAAAACAACAGCCAGGAACTCTGAATACCACCAAATTTATCTTCACCATCCAACAAAACAGTACATATCTTCTATTCAAACAGCTTTTGTGTTTGGACTTACCTACTTTAGTCTCCAATTCTGTTTGTGAACAGCCACAGCCAGCTGATTAGGCAACAATCAGAAAGGATTTGGCAGCTAATATCTGCAACGGGCTGTTGCAGTCCTGCAGCTGCTAACAATGTTTTCCAGCTGCTAGCTGTCTGGCCATTCAAAAGCACTTGTGATGCTTTCAAACCACTTGACAAGGTCATAGAGGAAGTTTCCTTGGGGCTAGGCTTGGCCCACTGGGCACTATCAACCCGCAGCCAACTCCTGTCCTCATGAGGATAATTAACATCTACAATAATATTCTATAGGATGAGACAGCTTTTCCACCATGGCCAATCTTTACGACTTCATAGTTCTGAGCTAAGCTCTGGCCCAGATGCTGAGCCAGCTCCCTCCATGACATGGGGCTGACGTGTTTATTTGGGGATTCTCAATTCAGGGTGGTCCTCTTGGCATCCCACAGCCCAGGTCTCCTAAACACTTGTCTGAAGAGACAGGGAATGGCTGTTAGATCAACATGGGCCTGTTGCTGCCTCTGATTACCACCAAGAGTTTAAATGCCAGCATACTTCATGACAAGGAAATGTCAAGTGTCTCCCTTACATATCCATTAAATAGCCTGGCACTCAGAATTGAATCACTCCACCAGTGCCATACACCAAAAGGCTGCTAAAACGGAAACCCAGGCTCATCTCCTGAAAAGAACAAACCATCCTTGCCCATTTCATGCAAAACTAGAACACTGTAACAGTCTCCTTTACCTTGAATGTTTGTGCTTTCCTCTCCTCTGCAGTATTAAAGCATGAAGAGACATTTGTGGTATTCATGAAATGCTTATCTGACAGTTTACCTGCATTTTCAAACCTATTTGGCAAATGGCCAGAACTGCAATGAGTGTTGATAAATTTCTACCATTGTTAAAGGCAAGGAGGTACGTTTATGGCTTATGTCTTACATGAAACTCAAAGGATGACATGGCAGGCAGGTTTTTTGTTGTTTGGTTTTTTTTTCCTCCAAATGTTTAGGGACATGACACCGCCTTTTATTACAGCTGGAATCTTTCTTTTCTCCCTTTTCCATCAAGACTTACTGACAAAACACCAACCAAAGATGCTGCCTCCTTCAACAGTTTCTATGAAAGAAAACAGCCTTGGGGTCCCTCACTTGAAAGAATGGGGCCAAAAATAAAAATGCTAATGTGCAGGTAGGCGTATTGGACTGAATGAAAGATGCTGCCCCTTTTATCCAGAGTCACACAGCACCGCAGAACCACAGAATGGTTGGAGCTGGAAAGGACCTCTGGAGGTCATCTAGTCCAACCCCCATCTGGAGTAGGCTGCACAAGACTGCTGCATCCAGGAGGAAATTACCACTGTCAACAACCAAAACCCCTTAGCACTTGTTTCTCTTCTTTTCCAGAGCCTGGTGCTTGGATTTCTGTAACTATGGTAATTGTAAAGCTACTTTTTAAAACTAATATAAGCTATTATTTTAAAAACTATGATAAAATTGGATATAAGGGCGGAAGGGATCATTTTAATTCTCTTACATAATGAATCAAAGAACCTCATTAATAATTTCAGCACCAAGCTACTATAACTTCTGTTTGAATTGTTTTAAAAAATCATCTCTTGAGATACTTGGTAGCAGATAGTCCCCCACAGTGTCATGATGCTGTTCAGTAGTAGATATGTATGTATCAATTAATTGGCAAGTTTTATCAAGAACCATGCTCATACTCCCAGATAGCCAAATGAAAACCAGCTCTAATGATCTGTCATAATCAATTCACTTTGAACAAAGCAATGATTTCATCTTCCAAAAGTTGTGAGGGGTTTAATCATCTTTTATTCTCAGTCAGCCATTTCCCATTCTCAACTGGGATGATCACAATGCTTTGCATAAAACAGTTCATGCCTGCTATTGAGCCACTGCTATTGAGCCACAATTATGCTATGATAAACAGGTAAGTTCAAGCATTCTAGAATGCTTGGTAATTAAAAGAGATGTATGCACACAGAGCTTCAATTTTGCATGTATGTTGCTGCACAAATATGTTGTGGTGTTTTTGTTGTTTTCTTTTTTCCCCCCCACATTTTTCTACCTAGAGAGATTTGTACTTGTGCCTTAGATTTCAGGTCTGAGCCCTGTTGAAGCTAGCAGCAAAATTCCCCTTGACTTTGAGGGGACTGGTTCAATTTGTGCCATTCTTACATGAGCTCGAGGCTTTTAAAAAAAGAACAAAATTGTCTTTATTTTGCAAGTTCTTGTAGAACTGTACTGGTATTCTGAAAAAATATAGCCTATACTTTGAGGAATTTATGACCCATATCTTAATGTGTAGTCCTAATATTTCAAGATACTGCCTTGGTCCCATTTGATATTATCTGGATGGGTCCACACAAGTTCTTTGTAGAATCTGAGCTCAAAGATGTAATGCACAAAATGAATTACTGTCCTCTTTCTTTCTGTTTTCATTTCTGTTTCAAAACAATTTAGATGCAATACTTGCATTTTTACTCCTATAATATGATTGTTCTTTTGAATGAACAGCTACCAGCTACCCCATTGCTACGGTTCTTTCTATTTTGTAAAAATCCCTAATGACAGGAAAATGCAGTTTATGTAGAATGGGGGTTTTATTGTCATGGAGCTCAGCCTTGGACTGGTTTTTAAACTCTACAGAATAAGGTGTTATCACTGCAAAAAGTCATATTAAAAAAATTAAAACAAGAATAAATTTAAAAAAAGAGATGAAATTGAAACTCCCTAAAAATATTCTTCTCTATAAACAGCTCGAATTTCTTTTAAAGGTCATTCCAGATTCCTTTAACAGGTCTCTTTTTTAATCAAGTCATCAAAGTCTCTTTTTTAATAAAGTCATCAAAATTCTCTGAAACTTAGGTTTCTGAGGACTCAGACTGATGATGAGATAGTTCACTTCTAGCCTGCATTTTGAAATAAATCTTGGAGCATTTCAAAACCAGTAATTGTCATGCTTCATGTACAATGCTACACAAAGCATTTAAAGTGCTTGTGTGGGCACTTCTGAAAGGCTCCTTCATTTGGCACCTTCCCATCTGATTTCAGCAATATGTGCAGGCCACGTGTTTCTGCAGTGGAAAACAGGATAGATATTATTTCAGATGAGAGAGCCAACTGCACACAACTGAAAGGACTGTGGAAGACCTGATTTCTATTTCTGGTCTCATCCCAAGGAGAACTGTTCCTGGATGATGCTGGTAACTCACATCAGAGTCCCATGCTTCAGTTTTCCCTCTGTAACAAGAGGACATCTTTTCTAAAGCACTTCACAGGAAGCCTTTTATAGAAAACCACTCCTTAAGAGTTCTCCATCTCTTTTTAGAATTAAAAATCTCTTTGCCTTTACAATCTAGACTTGGTGTTGAACACATAGGTCACGATTTTTCCCCTTGAAGAACACCAGGGAAGATGTTGCCTTTGTTTCTAATGCAAACTGAACTGGGTTTCTAGGCCATGATCCTGCTCACTGCTCTTGTGCATGTTTCAATCTGTGATTCAAGGGAATCTCAGAGGATGCACTGACTGAGCAGGACAACTTCCAGCAGCCACAACTCACTACTTTCTTCAGTTAGACACAAATTATTTTCCTCTAAAAAGAAAAATGTTCTCAAGACAGCTGCAAATAAGACACAAGTTTTATTCCTGGGGTATTATTTATGAAATTTTATCTGTTTCTTGGCTCAGAACTCAAGCTGTAGGAAATTGCCACAGATCCATTACAGACCCATTATCATTAAAATGAATAGTAATTGGGAACCAGAAGACAATGGTTTAGGGAGGGCACTAACTTTCTGCCGTCTGTTTGTCCAGACTTCTCCATGATGAGAATGGAATAACATCATTTAGCTTTGTTTGAGCTGAAACTTTTCAACAGCTTTTCAAAGATGACCTTCACAAATATGCATCTGAAGATACATACATATACATATATATCAAGATCTGTATTTTCTGGGATTTTTTGTGATGTTAAAGTTGCCATAATTTCTGCATACACAAGAAGACTACCTTAATTTACAATGAATATATACCAAAAAATGGTTTGTAACTTTGTGACTAATGAAAAGTAAATGTATATGGAATATTTTTTTCATCATACCTGCTAAGTTCTAAGTTCATTTTTTTTCAAAAATTCAAGACTTTGTCATTCCATTTAAATAATAAGATTTATTTCTTATACAGTCAAATTTGTGAGTTTAGATTCTCTCTCTATTTGACTATCAAGAAGTGCTGTTATTTCTCTATGTGCACATTATGGAAACAGTCACCAAAATCTTGTTTTTCTTAATTTCTGCCTTTTGTTTGTTTGTTTATTTTGCTTTATTTAAAAAATAAGTGGGAAAACTTTTAAAAGGTTTTAAAATTTTGGGAGAGACCTTTTTAGCAAGCCTTACTCTGCAAGGTTATTTATTTTGTTCAAGAGAAGGGCAAGTTTTAAACTGACCTCCATCCTTTTCTACAGAGGTGTCATTTCAGATGGTACAGGACTTTCTTGTTCAGCAGAAAATGGTGCAGTGAGATGGCAGAAACTGGAAACTGAATTTAAAAAAATTATCACAGGTGAAGGAACTGACAACTGAAACAAGCTGATCTAAAGGCCTGTGAGTTTTTCAGTTTTTAACATCTCAATTTGATCCTAAATTCCTGCTCTGGCTGAACGAGAAACTTGCTGCAGGGATTATCAGTAATGCTCTATGGCTTATGTTAAGAAGGGACTCAAATTATCTGGAACATAACTGCTCCTTCTGTTCTTAAAATCTTTGAATCATCCAAAAACTTTTTTACCAAACCTACAGAAGATAAGAGTGAAGACTGCAAATATTTCTGAATGGGAAAAAATAGAAGCAAATAATCCCTCTAAAAAAGCCCACATATTTATGTGAGGATTTCAGCAATAAGTTGAAACTATAAAGTACAGCTGAACTGTCAAGTCACTTCTAGACAGAAAAAAACTGCTAAAAACCTGTAACGCCAGTAGCATTTCTGGCACATCCCTCTTTAAGTGCTGTTTTATGTTGTGCCAGCCTCTCTCCTGCCTCATTCACCCATCAACCTAATTTCTCACTCTTGCTCTTTTATCACATCCCTTACTCTGTTCTTTTGGATTTACCTTTTTCTTTTGACATTATCAGGCCCAGCTACAAGGGGCACTTCTCCCTGGCACTTCAAGGCAATTGCACATCCTTCCTTTGTGCACACAGCACAGGCAGTCAGGAGCAGAGTGGAGTCAGCAGGGAAAGACCCGCTCCAGACCCCAAGGGGATGCAGAAACCTGAGCTCCTGCTACCACCAACCACCCTATCACATGCTGGACACTGCAGCCAAATTAATGAGCATAGTGCCTTCTTCTGGAGCAATCCTGTGTAGCCTTTGCTGCACTCTAGAAGTTCTTGCATATTATGAGTGAAACTGAAAAAAAACCTGTAGGAATGTCCTTGACAAAATGGGCAAGCAAGGAAAGCATGAACTGGATACCAACATGAGAAAAGCTCCTGCAGAAATGTGCTAAATGTGAAACTTTTAAAAGTTTTTTATGATATACAGAGGCCGTAATGCTCATTTGAAAAGTAAGGAGTCGGGATAAAATTTTTTGAAAAAGTTTGGTTTGCTGACAGACCTGATGGTGTTGGCGTAACTCCCCTCAGTGACTTCAGCAGGGCTGTGGAGGGGGGGAGAGCAGGACCAAGCTGCAGATGTGTCTGTCATTTGTTTTGCACGCAGAGGGTTTTCCCAGGAGGCTACACTCAGCAGCAGCTATGCACCCCAGCCCACTTGGTTGCCCACAGCTGCAGGTTTATTCTTAGTTTCAGGAATGCAAATCCTTGTGGACATGGTAATGGCTTCATGTCAGCAAGTAGACAGGTTTTCCCCTCAAAATATTTCTCTTTGTGGACAAGTCAGCTTCCAGATGAGATGGATGAGGGGGGTTTAGTCACATCTGATCCCTGAACCACATTAGTCACTTGAGGTATCAAAAAGACTTGCCTGGATTAGGCTGCTCTTGCTAGTTCTGTGACATGTAATTACACGCAGTGCAGCGTGTTCCATTAAAAACTCCACTCTAGGCATGAGACTGAAGTGTAAGATACAGCCAAGTTCCTTCTGCTCTGCAACCCCATGAAGAGAAGTGAGAGGACAGAGAGTGCAGGCTGGGCTGGCTGTGTGGGTGCTGTCCCCATGTGCTGCCAGAGCACTGTGTCCCAGCCCACAGGCCATGGACACAACCGGTGCTCATGATGCTATGTGAATTGTGGGCACACAGTGGTACGTCAAGAAGCCAAGGTGATGTGCTGGGTGGCTTTATAAGACTTGTTCTTTGTAAGATCAGGCCTCTGTAGTCTCCTCTGCTTGCCAGAGCAGGTATTGGCTCCTTGGCCAAGCTAAGGCTATCCAAATAGACTCAGGCAAACACAAGGACAATAAAAAGATCTCACATTTCTCCATCAACTAGTAGGGCAAAGCACTTTGACACATTTACCACAGAAAATCCAGGAAAACGTCCATGCATATTCTAGAACACCTCTTCCAGCCATTCCAGTGCATAGACATTTCTGAGAACAACAGGCATCCAAAATTATCCTGCTGTTACCTGGGAAAGAGTTCAGGTCTCAATGTAATAAATGAACAAGAACATAAATCAGGCAAGAACACCAAGGTTTCTATTTCTTCCAAAAGTTGATGGATTATAGTTTGCCCATTTAGCCTTTAATATTTATTGCAATGATTCTAAATATCCTGAGTGGTGCTGAACATTCTCCTATCCAATCTCCTTCCTTTGGACATTTGTCTCTTAAATATGCAAAAACTTTTATCCTTTCTACTACTAAGCCCTGCTTAGTCAAGATATTCAGCCAAGTCATTACTAAGAATTCTCTTCTATTTTTAACCTTCAATATTCTTAGGATTTCTTTAATCATTACAAGCTACAGCTTGTGCTCTATGACAACATCTCCTTAAAATGATCTTCCTGCTCAGATCCTAATGTAGTACAACCAGCTACTGCTCAGCTGAAGTCAATGAAGGGATACTGATTTATGAGATCTGTATCTTCATTATCTTAATTTCTGTTAAGTGACCCTTCAGTGAAAATGAGAATAGGAAAGGTGAAAAAAATGATATGGGTATAAGACAAAATATATTATGAAGATAAACAGGTTTTCTAATTTGTTGAACACAAGTACCTTGCTCAAAAGACAACCGCTGGGGAAATTTGGATATGTCAATAGTGTTCAACCAGTTTCTAAATGAGCTGTAATAGATGATAAATTTCTATAGCAAGCAAGAAAATTTGCACCAATTAATGATGCTATAAACAAGAATCTATTGCTTTTAGGAACATATGCAAACTCCTTTTTGGTTAGGTGCTAAAACTTGGCTGACTTCTGTATGTTGGAGGAATCAACCTTTCCAAGTAATGCAGCTGAAAACAGGTATGCTTTTTGTGATGCAAGGCCACTATAACTTCAAAAAGCAGCAGAGCTCCATACAAGTTCTTTGGTCTGTGATCTTTGAGAAGTTGAACGCATCCTCTGTCAGAAGACAACAGACAACTCATTCGCCCATGAATCTGACATTGTGTAATATTGTTAGTAGACGTTTTGCCAAGAATGCTAGCAATAAATTGAATGTAATGAAATGGAAAGTCAAACATCTTAGGAATGATTTACGTAGAGATTCGTCTGTTCTTTGAGGAAGGACAACAAACTGGTTTCTCAGACCAGTCTGACAGTGTCCATATCAAAAATGAAATAATGTAAGCCAAGCAAAACACAGTACTGCCAGGGTTCCAAAGGATGTAGAGAAAAGTAATAATTCATGGAAGTCCAAATGAAACAAGCAGATCAATCCATACATAAGATGCCTTCCATTATTTTATATATTGTACCTCCACAGTATTCCAGTAATATAGTGACAATGGACAATGCAAACAAGAATTTTAGGAGGATAAAACTGTGTCTCCCTTGGAGTCAAAGCAAAACTTCACCATTTTCAGAATCAGGATTTCATCCTTGAGTGTTCTTATTTTCAAGTATTCACAGTGAGGAGGTGACTGGCTTTCAGCACTCAGCCTCTCTAATTCTCTGCTCTTAAAAGAAATTTGTATTATCAGATTTAAAACCCAGCTTCATTGACTTCTTATCTGTTTCAGAAACCTCCTAACAATGATAACTAAAATATGTAACTTTGCTTATTTCCATCATCATTGAGGAACTATCTTCATACATTCTTTATTCCATCTCTTCCCTCTGTCCACCCTGCACTAGCATTCTTTCATTGCTCATTCTGGTCAGGATTAATGCGAGGACTATTTCTTATTCTTTCCCCTTCACTGCCTCTTGTTCAAGCTGAAAGAGACTGTTTCTTCTAGTCAATGTAATAGCAAAGAGCTTTTATTGTTTCACTCAGGTATGTCATTTGAAAAAGAAGAGGTATTGTCCAGGATACACAATACATTCAAGACCTCCTTAACACTCAACATTACTCTTTCAATCCCTTTAGGGATATAGGCAAACATATACCCCCAAAAAGGCAGAAAAAAAAAGTTTCCTAGTGTTTGCAGGCTTTCAGAGGACAGCCTGTTAAAATTCAAGGGAATTGAATTAAAATTCAAGGGATTTAAGGGAATCTGTCACCATAAATGATGGAATCCCAGAAGACAAGAGTGGAGATTAGCCTGACAAAACATCTACCTGTGTCAACAGAGAAACAAAGCTCCATCAGGCACTGATCCAGGCACCTCAACATCTGTGCTCCACCACCTCCCCCACTGACAGCTGAGCGTGCTTGCAATGCATGTCTGCTTCTCCTCGACACCACTCAAAAGACTGCAGAGGTCAGTGCTACGTGGCTCCCTGACAGCTCTGCCTAAGGACTTTGCACCAAAAGCATGTACAGTGCTATAAATGCTTTACTCTCCCTCGCTGCAAATAGATAATGATTTTATTTCTCCCAAGAAGACAATCTTACTTACTTGGGATAGCGTCTCTGCTGAAAGATGGGCAGAATCTCTGTATCTTGATTTGAATGCAGAAGCAGTAAATCCCGAAATCTTTCTGTCAGGACAAAGGAAAAAAAAAGAAAAAAAGAAGAAAAAAAAAAAAAAAAAAAACAAAAAAAACAAAACAAACGCAGACTGTGACTCTGCATTATATGTTCAGGCCACAAGTAAGCAAGCAGTAATATCAGTGAATTCTCTTCTCCAGCAATATTTAGAAAAGGACAAAACTAAGCATAAATGGACTAAAAATCAGTTCCTCTAAAACCTTTTAATATTTTAAAATGTCTTTTTTTTTCATTCAATACTGAATTCTAGTAGTGCCTATAAGTTTCTGAGGTCTTCACAGAGGTCTTCTGGGTATCATACACAGACAGGCATAAACAATCCCTGCCTTGACGAGCCTAGTCTAAACAGAAAGGAGGAGCCCCTAAGAAATCACCAGCCATTCAAGCATCACAGCAGTTGAAATAAACATAGATTAATTAATTCATATGAATTAAACTGCAGTACAAATCCTTTGGTAACTGACTCAGTGTTTTTAGGGATGGTTGGAAGACTGGATTGCATTTTTGTCATTGTTACCTGTTTCAAAAACTGCATGATAGGATTATCTGCAGGAGGTAAAGCTTTTGTAACTTAATTTCACCGACCACCAAATGAATGGGTGGTTATAGTTTGTGTAGCTGCCTTTCTCTTACGCTTTTCTCTAGAAGTGGTTAGACATAGCAAGGCATGTGGGACCTGTAGGACTTTCTATCAGTCCAGATTTCTCAGTTGTGAAAGATGGAAAGCTCCTCAAAATTCACATGATACCCAGATTCAGGGATAGAATAGGATTTCCCACCCAGATCAAATTCCTTTAGAGCACCTGTAGCTCTCTATAGCATAGGACACGCAGTTTCTTTCTTTCCTTCTGCTAGCTGCAACTTTAATTTGCCCTACACTGGTACAGAACCAATGCCCTTTCCACCTCCTACCCTTCCTTCAATACTTTATAACTGTGGCTGAAAGTCTTCAGCTATAGGTATTATCCTTCTTTTGCTAAACCACGGTTTGTAGCCTGTGTTGTGTGTGGCAGCATCACCATGGATTTCTCTAAACAAATCCTCTTCCATGGAGTTTTCATTCTGGAAACTGAACCAGTCAGTGTAGTCCTCCTCTTAGATTCCTATGTATCTTAAAATATCCTCTAACACCAAGTTTATGGATAAGGAAATTACAGAAAAAAAATATTTAGTTTTATGTAATGTTCTGTCATCAAAACTAAACTCCAAACTATTAATTTGGATACAATTCTGCTATGTAGCCTCTAGAGTGGAAACCCATCCAAACCATACTTCATAAAGTTGTAACACCTTAAAAAAAGTACAGTTAATTCACAAAGAAAACTCTTTCTTAAGGCCTCAGTTTTAAAGGTAAGCTGTCTCACACCTCTAGTCTTTTCTCAGCTGGCTAAGATGTATTGCAAACATCTTGGATAAGATACCAAGATCTGCCAGTGAAGAAAGAAGGGCTTATCTTTTTTCCTTTATTTCTACACCTCCTCATGTTCAATTCTGAAAGCAATAAGCACTCCTACCTCCACAACTCTTCTCACATCTTTAAAATGTAACTTAGCCTTCCTGTACCTAACTAGAACAAAGAGTAGATGTGGCCAACAAAAATAAATGCAATAAATGCAATGCTGTAAAGATGAAAGCTAAATCCAATGAGTACCTTTCAGCAAACAGCCTGCTCACTGTCTTGAGGAAAAGCTTGCCATTACGCTACTTCTTGACCTCTGCTTGAATTTTTAGGAAGATGAAGAAATTTGCTTTTCTTTCAGTCTTCTGGTACACGGCAATAGGCTGCACACACAACCCCTATCATCCTTAAAGATGATACATTACCGTTTTCAGAAGCAAATGGACAAGAATCGAAAGGCTTCAGAAAGTTTTCATCCATGCAAAATATCCCCTCATGTTTCACATTAACTTCCACCTCTACTTCAGTAATCTCCCCACACAACCCAAGCTACCGCTGCATTTCCAGACACGCTTTACAAAAACCTTCATCCAAACAGCAGCCTTTGTGTGTGCCGGGTGGAGGAACGGGAGGAAGTTCACAATGGCAAACACTGAGTGACAGCATTTCTTCCCGTGACTTGAGGATTTTGATCTCTAGGACACGGTGCGAGACACCGTGATTAAGGATCTGTCTTTGCCGTGGCACAGCTGATTTACTTGTGAGGGCCTGTAACCAGGCGTGACAGCGATGTAAAACACAGAGAGACGTGTTCTCGCTCAGCTCAGTGCTGCACAACACCACATTGCAGATAGGCTAGTGAAGCTGGTTTCTCAGATCTTGGTAGGGATCTGTGACTCTCTGGGAGAGACAAAACACATCGCAGTGAGTGGGCAGATATGTTCTGCCCCATTGTTCTGTCTGAGATGGGTTTTACCCAGGCAGAGAGCCATATTCCTTCTCTATCTCCTACTCTGTGACTTTTTCTTGTGCTGCTGCCCTTCCACATTGATCAAGGCCACTTGGCTGCACTCCAGGACTCAATTCAGCAAGCAGTGATCTTGAAAATATTTTGAATAGTAATGTGACAGGGTTGGCCAGTACTGGAGCAAAAGAAGCCAAGTTATGGCATCTGAAATTGGCCTGAACAGTTTTTCTGCTAGATCTTGTTTTAGTTGTAGTCAACTTTTTTTCCCCCCACACCATGGCAAATTTCCCAGGCAGATGTATTTTCTTTTCACCATATGACTTTACTCATTTTTCCATGTGGCGTGGCTTAAGCTCAGACAGCAACCAAGCTCCACACAGCTGCTTGCTCACTCCCCCCATGGTGGGATGGGGGAGATAATCAGAGAACTAAAAGCAAGAAAACTCATGGGTTGAGACAAAGACAGTTTACTAGGACAGACAAGGGAAGAAATTATAATCATGGCAGTAATAATAAAAATAATTAGAATAGATAAAACAAGTGATGCACAATGCAGTCAGCTCATACTTGCCAACCAATGCCCAGCCAGTTCCTGAGCAGCAGCTCCTGGCCAGCTTTCCTCACAGTTTATGCACTGAACATGATGCCATATGGTACAGAACATCCTTCTGACCAGCTGGGGTCAGCTGATCTGGCTGTGCCCCTGCCAACTCCTTATGCCTTCCAGCCTTCTCACTGGCAGGGCATGTAAAGATGAAAAGTCCTTGTCTTTGCATAAAGACTACTTGGCAACAACTAAAATATCAGTGTGTTATCAACATTTTTCTCATCCTAAATCCAAAACACAGCACTGTACCAACTATTACTAAGAAAACTGGCTCTGTTCCAGCTGAAATCAGGACGCCACAGAAACACACTATATGGTAGTGTTGTGCCTCATCTCGAATCTATTCTACAGCTTCTCCCAGCACATTAACCTCCATGTCCTGTAAATCCTCGAAAGAGAAATGGCATTCAGGAATCTGTAGGATTTGTCCCATGGGGCCATTGTATACACATGTCACTTTCCAGCTCTATGACAGTCTCCTATTACGTGTATGTGTGCGTATTACCAAAGTCACTGCAGTACAAATGACATTATTGCCCTTAAGGACCTTCCATCAAGGTGATGAGGGAGGTGACAAGAGTCTTGGTAGCTACTGCCAGCACAGGTACTTTTGGTGCTCTTACAAAGAGCAATGAGAATTACAACAATGAGAAGAGTAATGCTTTACAAAAGCCTTTTCAATTCACAAGAAAAAGTCACAATGATAGCTCCCCAAAGGAGGAAGCACGTTTTCAGAAACCAAAGACCTTGTTCTAAATCATGCTACAACAAATTAAAGACTTGAGAACTAATGAAACCAATAATTAGAGCATTTTTGCATTATTTTGATTTGCAACCAGTAGTTGATCAATAGAACTCAAACAGGTCACAATCTTTTCATTACTTGGATAATTTTAGAGAGGTGTCTTTCAAAATTGAGTCCTTTTTCCTGTGATGCTTTTGTCTAGGTGTTGGTCTGATTCGTTAAAATAAAAAAGAATAACATTTACTTAGCCAAAGTTGCTTACTTTTGAAAACTGGCAATTATCTTCTCTGTACCTCCTTCTATTCATACAATTTGCATGAGTTTAAGTCTGTACTAGCTACAGGATTGTTCACATTGCTCTGAGATCAGCTATCCCACTGATTGTTTTGTCGCTCTGTTGAGTGCGACACTGCAGCCTGTCTCACTGGTGCTCTCCTAAGTCTGCCCACAGGACAAAGTTCTCAGGGACATTAAGAATGGTTGCACTGTCATATCCTATGCTCAAGCTTATGTTTTCAATATGATGAGCAACTCAACTTCCTCCTGACTTTCACTTTGAGCGTACAATTCCTTCCAAATCCTTTATCAGAGAGAAGTCCCCAGTTAAATTTAGGCAGTCTCATTGAGACCATTCACATTTAGCTAAACATGAAGCATAATTAGTTACCTGTGATGACTGGAGACTGGTTGTAATAACACAGTCTTATGCCCTGTTCTCCTAAATCAGGAAGGCTGCAGACTATAAAGAAGAGAAAGTTTGCCATTGAAATCTTTATGGCTTTAACCTGTCCTATATGGTTATACACCTTTCTTCCCTGGCTTTTATCTAATTTTTCTTCTCTCTATTCTACCTTTTGCTCTTCCTCCCCCTCCCAGCATAACATAATCACAAGTCACCTACAGCAACCTCAGTTATAAATGCCCTTAACATTTTTATGTTATGCCAAGCCAGTTAATCTACAAGGACAGAAGGATGCATTTCAAGAGAAATTTTCCCTTTAAAATATTTAGATTAATGCTGCATCAAACAGAACGGGGTTGTGCTCAGTATGGTGAGTTGACAGCAATGTCAGAAAAATGAGAGCAAGAATGAGCATACGGTCTGAAGGTCACTGAAACTGGTTATGCAGTCAAGTTTCCTTCTTCCAGGATACACAATTACACAAGTGGAAAGAGAGACAAAGGAAATTTTTGCAATATTTTAATATCTGGGGCTTCTCAAAGCGAAGAAAAATAATTTGTATAGAAAGTCCCTGTGAGTTAAAACACATTATTATTCACATTCTGTAGACAGAAACACACTGTGGCACAATGAGCACTGGCCTTGTTTTTTAAAGCTGTCACGTCCCTGAAGCTCTTACTGCTTTAGCACTTCAAAAATTATGCCAAAAGTCACACACTGCAGTTGTGTAAGGTTTGACTTTAAAAGTCAGGTCTTGTGGTTGTCTTTTCTCACTTCTTCTTCTTACAAAATACCTTACAGAAAATAACAGCAAAGTCATTCCACTATCACTGTGATTTCACTCTGCTGAATTCCAAGGGTCTTGAAAAATCAAATCCCTGCTCCTTCAGAGTTTGATGGGTATGAAGTTATGAAGTTACTGCACTATATAACTGAAGTCTGAGACTTACTGGTTTGTTTATCCCAACCATCTTTTACCCAACACCTTTGGACCATTTTCTGAACCTCTAATAAAAAAGGTTGAATTGCATACAATCAGCTCAGTTAAGAACATTGTAAAACTGATGGCAACTGGCTTAGCAAGATAAGGATTTTTAAAATACCAGTTTTATGGGTTTTTTTTTAAAATTAAGTTATAAGAATAAATAGAAATGTGATGAGAAAGCATCCAGAGAGTTGGAGAACAGAATAGCTTCATCCGTTATAAAGTACAGAAATTGCAGGTCAGCAGCCAGCCAAGCTGTCTACCAAATGGTCTATCCATAGTGATACTTCTACATTTGGATATTTTGTAGTGATATTTCTGTAATTACCTCTCCTGCATTCACTGAGAAACAAGTATCAGTTCCACCTTTCACCACAAGGACACTTGTAAGTTCTGCAATTTCAAACTAAAAAAATCTGCCTAGTTTTATGCAAAATGCACAGTGGACTGAACACCTTTCATGTCATGAATAACAACTTGCAGTAATTAAAATAAAATAAATTTAAAAAGAAATCATCTTTTTTAAAACTGATGATGATATTTAATAGGATTTGAGATGCACTAATCTGACTTGTTTTCAAGCTCTATAAATTTGGAAATGCTGTCATAAGTAGTTCCACAGTGCCTTGTAAAAATAAAAGGCATTTAGGAAGAAATCTTTGCCAGTTCAGGGCTATAAAACGATGATGAACAACAAGATGGCATAAAAATGAAATGTCTGATATTTTAGTTTGACCTGTGGCTTATTAATGGCCAAAGTTCCTGAAGTTAAGGAGCTATCACTTCTCTCCTCTTGAAGAGTCAGTGCTACAAATATCCTTCATCATATTAAAAGGAGAGGGAAAAAAAAGATGATGAGTTAATGCTGATGATCAAAAGGTTCCAAAATGATTAGATCATCAGCCTTGGAATTCCCCTGAAACATACATATTTCGCTGATAGAGACAGGCTTTTTGACCAGATTGAACTTCCATGAGTCCATTAAGCCTCACAGAGTTTAATTCTCCTATTTTTCACCACCATTTCCTTCCCTCCTGATCAGTCACCTGAAAGACTAATTAGGGTCATTATTTACACAGCTACTGGAAAACCCTGAAAACTAGTGAAAGCCCAGAAAGTTGAAAACTATATATAAACTCTTTGCTGTTTATATTTATTAAGGCAAATAGAAAAGCCTTTACAGAAAGGCAAGTGGACTCTTCATTTTCCAAGGTAAGCGAATAAACAGTGATCATCCTTCCTTTCAACATTTTCTTTTACAGGACTTTAGTTTATAAGCAGAGAGGGAAAAATAAGGAATTCAACTAATCATTACAGAGGTCTGCAGTGAACTTCCAGTCACTCTGGACCTGCAGAATAGTCCTCCTTTCTTTAAGGAAAGTCTGTGTATGCTCTGTTTTCCCTCCGAACCTGCCTTTGCATTCTAAAAAGCTCCTTCTCTTTTCTCTAGCTGTGTACCTACCAGTTCCAAATCATTCTCCCTCCCTGATTCCAGCATCAGCAAATCCTTTTCTTGATGGAACTCTAGCATCTTTCTTGTGTCCTTAAATTGTCCCAGCTGCTACATCAAAATTAGCTTGGATGGATTTATTTCTAACTAGATCTCCCTCATTTGCACTACAATCACTACAAACAATGTGTATGATTTAGGTAAATGTAGCCATATATTAGCCAATGAAGACACAGAACAAAAGGCAGTTCTTGTCCCACGAACCTTAAAATGCTGGAAGATGAATAATGGGAAGGCAAAAGCATCACTTGTTTTGTTTCAGAACAGGGAGGAGAGATTCTGAGGACCCCATTTAGACTGCATTTTGAAAGGGCGACCTGACATCACTGAGTGACCCAGACTGTTAGCTACACTGCCAGACCCGGGTTTCCCAGACAGCCAGGGAAAAGAAGTGGACACAACACCAAAGTCAAGCAGTCTTGATGCTCACTGTTGAGTTACAAATCCTTCTGAAGGTTACACAGCAACTCCCTAGTGGAGCTGGGAATTAGCTGACTTCTGGAGTTCAAAATAATCAAGGAATCTTAGAACAATTTTCAAGGAACATTTTTTTGCCTTAGAGATAGAAGACTATTTCTATCATGACAGTAGAACTCATTTCACAACTCAGCTCTCACAAAGCACAACAGTAAAACATGGTTTCTAAACAACATAAAACTTCAACTTTAAAAAAAAACCCTTTATCAATACATGCACTGAAGGAAATAAAATGCAAATCTTCCTTTTAAAAATAAATATATAAAAAAATAAATTAAAAAAAGGTTTTTTATAGCACTGCATTCTACAGTTGCTGCCTTTGGCCATGAAGGGCTGTACTTTGGTTTTTGAATTCCCCATAAGCAAATGCAAGAAGGCTCAAATACCATTTCCTTCACTAGTGCTGTACTTTCCTCTTTCATGACAAGCCAGAAGACATGATTAGGCACCAGTATATCCTTTTGGGCTTTAAGATAACATGGTCACACTTGTTCTAAAAAGTCCTTATTTCACAGAAAAAGAAAAAAAATACTCAAACTATGCAAAGCAGGGGAGATTCAACTAGTTCTCTCTTTGTGACTTGTAATCCAATACAGAAACTGGAGAAACATCAACCTTTCAAAAGCTACATGGAACTTTTTAACACTGAAATGGAGCTACTATCCAGCTGTGCAATTACTGCAATAGTATCCAGCTCTGCACCTCTCCAGAGGGTTTGCTTCTAAAAAGCTGAGCAAAACAATTCATCAGGCTCTACTGATTTACACCAAGGTCCCCCTACTCTAATATCTGGATTCATTTGCAGACACATCTATGGAAGAATGATCACAGGTTAAGACCCTTTTGCTTTCAAGCTTTTCTATGTCAGTGCATCTTCCGCGTCTAAGGTGGTTTGTCTACTAAGAAATTCTTAGACTTCTTTTTAAAGTACTTGCCCAGTCCCCATGTAAACCTAATCTATTCCACACTCTTGGACAAGGAGCTCCATGTGTTTCTCACCTACTACATGAAGATTCATCACCTTATGCTTGCTCTGAAATCTCACTGGCTGTATTTGATGGCCAAAAACTCTGATACTGGCAGAAACTGTGAACAGTCAGGCTCCACCAACCCACTCTTCCAGCATTATGCATGATTTTGCAAACTGTCGCTATATCCCCCTGAATTATATCTTTTTCAGGCTAAAGAGTCCCTGCATAGTCAGTTATCCCATGTTTGGAAGCCTCTCTCTGCTTTTGATCATCTTTGCCATTCCTTCCCAAACTCTGGCCAGCGTCATGTCTGGGTGATGAAGACCAGACCTGCACACAGGATTGAAGTCCTGGTAGCACCACAGAAACACCCACCAGCTGCACACTCATCTCCTTGGCTTTATTCTCTACTCCACTCCTAATAATTTTTCTCTTATTGCTGCTGAGCTGATGTCTTCATGGAAATAGTTATCCTGACTCCAAAGTGTTATTCTTGGGCTGCCACAGTCTCATCACTGCCAGCCATGTGTATTAGCTTGTCACCAAATGTATTAAACACCAGCACATACCCACATGCATACATCCACTGGTATTTTTAGTCAGGTCTAAAAATAAGTTTCCAACTGTCATATATTTTATACATTTGAACAAGCTACAAGAACTTTTCATTAAACAGATTAATATGGCAGTGACAAAATATTGGAATTAATCCTATCCAAGACTGAAATTTTGTACCATAACAAAACCACTGCCAGTCACTGTGAACTCATTCTTGGGCTTTTGCCTATTCATATTTGGTGACAATTTGAACTGTAAGCATGGGACCATTTCAACCTCTTACTAATACAGACACAACTACATCATTACTTTCAAACATGCAAATTAATTACTCTAAATAACTACAGAGAATCACAGAATCGTTGAGGGCAGAAGACATCTTAGGAGATAATCTAGTCCTGCTCTAAGCATGGTTAGAAAGAGCAGGTTGCTCATGGCCATGTTCTGTTGGGTTTTATCTGTCTCCAAGACTGGAACTAGATGATTTTTAAGATACCTTCCAGCCCAAACCATTCTATGATTCTAGGATATAATCAGCAGGCCTGCTTGTGAGGAAAATATGAATAGCAATATTTTGTGCTGCTCCCATTGATTGCCACCTCTGGGTAAAACTGCAAACCTGTATCTGTCTGACAAGAGGGGCTCAGGAGGTTAGGGGACAACTGTCTGCACCGCTGATGGACATGCGGGACAAGACACTGCCCTGCAGCAAGCTTCAGATGGGCTGGGAAAGTTAAACACAGCCTTCTCTCAGCTGGGGCACGGATGGGAGAAGAAGGGGAATGCCAAAGAAAAAAGGCATTTGTGAAAGAGAATGGGAGTCTCCTTATTAATTGACCCTCACTCACAGCCTTGGAATATAAAGTGGAGATTGGCCAACCCTCATCCCTCCAACAGCAGCCGTGAGCTGAGCTGCTGATCCCCATGCTGAGAATCACCAAGGCTTAGCTGACCTTAGAGGGATCATTAGACCTAACCTGGCCTTGCTCACAGCCAGGTCGTGTGGATCCCTGCAGGGAAGGTGCTCAGCTGTGCCCAGAGGGGAAGCTGGATACTGCACTGGGTGTGAGCGGTGCTGGCAGACCCTGAGCGGGAAATGCCTGTCCAGCCAAACACTTGGCTGAACCAAACTGCTGCAGTAACAGTGGTTTTATTACTGCAGTAATAAAAAAAAAGCAGAAACAGGGTACTAAGGGACTCCACTGATATCTAAAAATCATTTCTCCTCTGTTTTCAGCTGCCTGTCTCTTTCAGAGAACACACACAAACACTTCTCTAAAAGCATTAGTTACACTGAAGCATTACATAGCATAATGTGACCAGAGCTCAGCTGGATCCTATTTCCTATATAAATTTTGCTAGTCAGCTGGGTATGATCTACTGGAAAGAAATGTACATGTTTTCCAAAGATCTAATCACATCTGAAGCTCCATTTCCTATAAAATCTCTCAAAGGGCAATATCAAAAACCTTAGCAGGAAATCGTTTGAATGACTGATAAATGAAATGAGCCATTAGATACTGCTTTCCTCCTTTTTTTTTTTTTTTTGATAGGTGATAAAACTTAATCCACACAAGTGTATCAGAAAATGTATCCAAAGCATGGTTTACTTTCATCCTGATGTGAGCAATTCTGTTATTTCTTCTTACATTTGAATTAGACAAGTCATTCTTGAGAACTTAAGCCAGACAACTGCCTGAATATAAACTACTACATACAACCTAGTCTGGGTAGTTTTCATCTACTCTTAATTCATAATTTCTTACAATTACTTACATTTGTTGACTTAGCACTAGCTCTTGTGTAGACTTTTGTTAAAATATGCTGTGGGATTTTCTACAAGGTTGTCATCTCCATCTTTCAACTATAATGTTATGAACATAATGAAATATAACACAGACATGATAGAAAGTCTGTTATTACTCAAGTCAACAGAAAAAGTATTCCCAGCCTTACACAGGAGAGAAAAGCTTAAAAATTTTACTATGAAACTGATAACTCTAAAATAACGTGGTTTAATGTGGTTTAACATAATTTGGATCAAACAGTTTCTCACATCACTTTAAGGAAATGACTTGGCACATCTCTATCTGAAAAAGTGATTTTGCCAATTCCTGTAAGTATAAAACGATCATTAGAGATCAGTTACCAGTAATGAACTGGCATATAACAATACATCAATGCACTATCACAAACTCAGCAATACATAACAGCACAGAAATTATTAAATCCTCTTCACCCAGACATGGCACATTCTGGTGCATATGTGCTGGGAAGTATGGGATACTCCTAAAGAAATATTCTTTCTTAACAAATTTTTGGATTAAGGATTTGCTGCTTTTTTTGGAAATTGCACTGAGAAAATTTCATTTGCCATGCTTATTGATTACAGGGCACAACTAGCATAATTCCCTCAACACATTAAAAAATGAAAACATCAAATAACAGAAATTGTAAAAATGTCTTCCATTAAAAATGTTGCTTTTTTCAAACCAGTCACAGCTAAACTCAAGAGACACTCAGCTGACACAGAAGTGAAATCCCTGAGGGAAAGCCGTGTGCCGTCAGGCTGGCACCAGTCACTTGGCAAAGCACAGCAAAGCACCACAGCTTTGACTCTGAAATGTGCGTGGGTGTCTGTGGCATCTTCCTTGAGGAAATGGCACTTACAGTGTGTTTAATGAATAAGGGAATATGCTAAATTTATGACAGGAGATAGTCCTTAAAGCTGCTTGTTGCAGTGAAGAGCACAAACTGCCCACTGATTTATTTTAATTTCACATAACATGAGGAGGCTTTTTGGAGGCTGTAGATGTACTTGTTATCACTGACAGTACAGTAAAATCCTCACAGCAGACACTTGAGCAATACCCAAAATAGCCAAAGCTCTGAAACTCTTCCTCTCCTCAAAATCTCCCTTCAACACTGAAAGAAGTCGACGTCACCTCCACTGAGTGTCTTTTTCTCGAATACATATAAAAACCACTAATATGCTTATTTGGATCCACAGACTTTCCAGGCTCTCTCCCCAGCAGAGAAGCACTCTCTCATTCATGATCATGGTGTTCGCTACATAACTTTAAGTTTTACTAACATTTTATCCTAAAAACTTTCTGATTCCAGGTAAGTCAAAAAGCTAAGCAGTCATACACTGGTTATCAGCTTCTATATGCAGGATAGGTTCCCTTCAAATCACTAAGAACACAGTGATGCTTTCTGTAAACCATTGTCCAAATTTTACTATCTGTAGATAGTCAAAGATTCCCAATCAAACCGTTGTTTAACAAGAATATTGAGATTATAAGAGAAAAAAGGTATTAAAATATAAAAACCACACCTAAATGCTGAAAGTTTAGGGATGTGTGTGGGCATGTATATATAAATAAAATGCAGGACTTCATGAGAGTCATAGTTAAGTTTTCTCACATGCCCAACTCTTTTCCCAGTTTTCCTGCCAGAAACTGCACTCTGCCAAGATGTGCTTGTCTCTCTCCAGAAGAGAGTGAGACCATGGCATATTACAGCAAATATACCCTAAGCTGGGAACCCAGCCAAGAGAAGATAAAGAAAGCTGGAGACATACAAATCCTAAGAGGCAGTTGGGAGAGTATTTACAAGATATTTTTGGCTTTCAGACAGTATTCTTGACTATATGAATTATTTGAGAAACAATAAGTATTTTTCTATTAAAAAGTTAAATGAACTTTTGTAAAAAAAAAAAAAAGCCATATATTTTACATTTTATTCATTTACTAGGAAAATTTAATTTTCATATTTCCCAAAGAAAAAATTGATTTAAAAAGTAGCCAGGAATGTTATTTCATTCCCTTCTCTTAGCTTTGACTTTGCTGCTTCTTTGTCAAACCTGCTGAAGGCTCTGCATGCCTGGAAGACAACCTGACTTTCCCAGATGTTTCAGCTGATCTAATGAAAGATATTATTTCTTCCTACAAAATCTCCCTCTCATAAAATATTATGTTATTATAACGTACTTTGTTTTTATCTGCTACAAATGTTACAAACTATATTAATAAGAGCTTTTTGAAACAAGCTCTGAGACTTTGTCCCCATCTTGAGGAAAAAAAACCTTTAAAGAAAGAGAAAGAGGAAGAAGAGGAATATGCCAGAGCTGCAGAAATGTGGGTTATAATATTAGTGACATGAAATACACGCTGCACCCTGCCCATCAGCTGCTGCACTACATACCAAAGGGCTATTTATTGCTGTCACAGCACAGTCTACTCCATGCACCACAGTGCAATCTCCTTTGCGTTTTAGAAAGTGATTGCCAGGCTGTGAATTCCCTCCTACAGTTTCTCCTCACAGCAGTTTAGTTAATACTGAGATAATTGAGACCTTTGTCTCAAAGAAATGCCACGTTCAGCGTCTAACAGCCACCAGTTCAAGTCTCCCTCAAAATCGGGATGTGCTAGTAATTAATTTACTTTGCTGTATCTTAAACTTCATAGTATATTATACATTTCTGCCTCGTTGCCTTTTGTAATTTAAGGATCTGATGAAAGGAAATAAAATAGGTTTTTATTACAAATTAATTTAGTGGACTGACACTCACAAAAGGATGCCTTTCTATTAAAACAAGGGCTGCACTGGCAAGTCTGACTCCATTCCCACTAGGAACTTGCCTCCACCCCTGTGTTCTGCACTGGGGTATCCAAACTTTGAGGCACAAGATCACAAGGTTCAAAGTTGAGTAAAGAGTTGTGATTAGCATGTATTTTTGTGTGTCATATAAAATGCGTAGCTACAAATATTTTAAACCAAACTCTTCTGTTCATAGCAGATACCAAAATATCTGTTTGGGGAAGCTGTGGAAACTTGCTGTTGGCCAGTTCTCATGACATGATGCCTTCTGTGCAAGTTCTAAGGTTTGGTTGGATTTGTTTCTTTAAAGAAGTCAACTTTTTTGAAGCTACCACAAACACCTGAATCCTATTTTTGCACTTGGTAACTACACAAGTGGTTGGTGCCAAATTTTTATAAATAATATTTATGATTTAAAGGGATCCTTCTCCAGGGGAGGAATGGGGCAAAAGAGAGCTGTGGTTGCAAGATGCCCCTTAAAAGTTCTTGGATCATGAACTATTTCCTTATGGTGTGAAATTTTCCAGCTCTCCTTTGATGCATCTGAGAAACAATGCATATACAAAAGGACAGCATTGAGCAACAGGAGGGGGTGGCACATGAATGCAAAGCTGAGTTGCAAGCAACTGTAGGGAACTGATGATAAAATTTGGGGTGTGGGATTTGCCTCCTACAAACAAGACCAGCATTGATTTTAATGCATTTTGGAATGGAAAGCCATTTTGGAACAGCTAAGTGCTGTCTAAGGATGACTGAAAGTCAGGGTAAGGACATGTAGCTGGGAAAAGTGGAGTAAATATACTTAGAGAAAGAATGAGAAAAAATACTGCAATGAAGGAGATGAGATATCCTAACTAGAACGTCAAAGCTAATATTATGTCAACAAGCAGTTTAATAACGCTTGTTGTGAAAATAGGAAACCTCATTTGACCACGTTATTTGATCATATTGACATTTGCAATACTGTGGGAGTTTTAATCAACTCCCACAGAATTAACTGCTGAACACAGCACAAATTCTAAGTGAAGGCCCCTCCCTCCCTTCCAACCCAAGCAGCAGTAGAAATAAGCAGACAGGTAGAAAAACACAAGGAATAAAGTGCAATACTGGGCAACATGACAGGTCAACAACAACCATTACTGGTGGTCTTCATGCAAAAGAGAACTACACTTTAAATCACACCAGAGCCCAAACCAACAAGGCTTCAATTGAAATGCAACCCTGCTTCTCTATTTCAAGGGAATGCTAGAAATGGAGAGGGTGCAGAAAGCAAAGAACCAAACAAATACAAGGTCCCAAAACTCAGATTTAATAGAACAGATAACCAAATAGAAGGTTCAAAGCTGCTGCGTTCATTTTCTGCACAAATTGCACACAAATGGGAGACAACAAAAATGCACACATGTTTCCTAGTGGTGGCTCTTGTGCTGAAATAAGGAAAAAAGCAAAAAAGAGAATGGAGAAAAATGAAAAACATGGGAAAAAAACTACTAATTTATGTAATCATCACAAAGTTGAGCTTCATTTTCACAAAGAGCACAAAAAGACCCTATGAAAGGTTGAAGCTGAAAACTCTACAGAACATTATAACCCCAGGCTTGTAATATAACTTCTGTATAAAAATTATTTTGAGAAACTGTCAAGCATCATGCAGGAGTAGGTAAAGATAACTGTTCCTTCTGATCACAAAATTTATAAATATCTACAGTTCCTACAGAAGTTTTTCCTTTTTTATGTACTAAAGCTGAAATACATTTATCCTTATTAACTACAGCAATTTTTACAATCTTTTAGGAAAAGATCCCAAAAAGAACCATTTCAAATCTACTTTCAAGATATTTTAACCAACAATTTTTAGTTAAAGTGTGGTAACTCAAAATTCCAAATCTAAAATGTGTCTTTTTTTTTTTCTTCTGTCCCCAAGGGAGAAGTAACAATGAACTGGGAACAAAGCTAGACATTTGGCAAGGATTCTTCAGCAGAACTCGGATGGCATCTAAGAGAATCTATTGGCCTAGGGAAGTGCAGATATGCATGAAGAGATGGTATTTTGATGTGAACTCATATTTCTCTAGAAACCATGCTCACTCAAAGGAACCTGAAAATCCAGCCAAACTGTGTATATTCAGTGCTTGAAGCAGCTGTGTACCTCTGCACAGAAATGATGTAAGAACGAGTCTTCCCTAAGCAGACATTAACAGAAGAATGGTGAAACACAGGCAACTCCGGAACAGCAACTTTGCCTTCTTAAGCAGGCAAAGGCAGCACACAGTGATTACAAAACCAGAAACACGCCTGGCAGTCCACTCAAATACATGTCCTAGAGCTTTTCTCTCTAATAATTCTATTTTCAAAGTGGAAAGCATTTTGCTTTTTTTCCCTACATTCATTCTGATTTTATCAGCTGCTACATGCTAATGGTGCTCCACAGGCTTCACTCCTGTAGCTCCTGCCATGAGGCATGATAAGAAATCCTGCAGTGTTCTGTTCTTGGAACTACAACTACAGCAACATCCAAACATCCAGTGCATAATGTATCAAAGGATAAAAATAAATTTACATCATTGAGCCATGTCATTTTCTATAATCATTACATGATTAAAAAGTGCCTGGGATATGCAAAAATGTGGAAGTTTACAAAGAACAGAATGCATCAAGAAAGGACTTCTGTGTAAGAGAAAATTTCCCTCAATGTAGCTTTCTCACCCAAATATATTTTTCGCCCTCTAGACGTAAAACTCATTAACTGTTCAAATTGGATTTGACTCAAGTTACACTGTTTTTGGTACTAAGTCAGCTGGAGTTCAACTAATGTAAAATAATCCAGGTCTGGAGCCAAAAATTCAGACATGTTCACCTTTAGCATTAGTTAATCAGAGGAAAAGGGCTTTCAACCCCTTTTAGTAAACTAAATCTGTTCTCCTTTTTCTTCAATCTCTAAATCTTGCCTTCTACTGAGCTTTTTTCAGGAATAAATAAAATAAATAGTGAACGTTAATGGCAATGAAGAATAAAATTAATATTTTTTACAGTACACTATGACTCATTATAGTGTTAAGGCATATTAACTTCCCAGTAACGTAAGCGTGTCATTTTATTACTAATGCCAAATTATATTAAAAGGAAACACAATTAAACCTTTTTAGCACTCAATTCTGCTATCTTCCTCAGAAGTGTAAGATTCCCTGACAATACAAAAATTGTTAGTCATAAAATCTACCAGTGGAAAATAACACCTATCTCATCTCTGCCCTGTTCTTCCCAAACCACACACAGATTTTGCTGGAACAACAGACAGCACCACGTCATTAGCACCTTTACAGCCTGCCAGGAATCTCATGAAATAACTAAACAGAAAAAAATGTTACTATGGAATGGAAAAGGCCCAAATCAAACAGAGCTTGAGGTAACAGCAAAAGAATTGACCAAATGTTAGTCACCAGTGAGTAGATATTTTTAAAGAAACTCAGTAGTAGTTACAGTGAACCTGGGATAACCTTGTCACTTCCTGTGGGCAGATATTGTAGTCTTATTATTCCTTCTTGTCATCTTCTGTTGCACACATGCCTCCAGTCAGAATCAAGATCAGTAGATACTGATACTAACAATACAGTAGATACTGACTGAGTTCTGTCCTCAGGGTTACTGAACTTAAAATATTGCCTCTTTGCTAGATCCTACACTTGATGAGAAGTTCCAGGTAAGTGCAGGAATGCACAGCCTTGGGAAGCTTCAGGCATCCCCTAAATCAGGAGCTGCAACAGCTTTACATGGTCATGCAGATACTCCTGACAAACTCTTCAAGACTAGAATGTTCAGATCATTCTTCCTTCAGAGGCATTTAAAAGGCATGTCATTTTCTTCTTCTGGTCAATGTGAGAAAAATCCTTAGTCAGGCTCCACAATCCCAAACAACTGCCTTCCTTTTTGTTTGGTTTTGATTTTTTTTCTATTTAAAAACAAGTAATTTGGGGTGTGTGCTGTTTGCTGTCTCAGGTCTTACTCCATAGGGAATTAAACAAGATCCATGCTTTCATACATTTGCCATGCTCTGGAAAATTGTTGTTTTTAACTGAAAAATGGTTTGTTTGTTTTTCCCTCCTGAAACTTCCTGCTCCAAAGCTGGACCTTCCAGAAAAAGGACTGTGACAATATGTAACAAAAATTCCCATCACACCATTTCAGGATTCCAAATAAGGTCACCTGTACCTGAATGACCCAGTGACCAGGCATAACCTCATCTGTAGCAAAAAAAAAAAAAAAAAATGAAGGAAAGATATATATTTTCTGATGAGATCTGGAGTTTATTGGGATGAAGCACATCAGTACTCCATAATCTGTCTGTTCTGGCTCTATCTGGACAGTTCCTGCACACATCACCCCCTCCTGCTGCCATGACATTTAGTAACCTATAGGACAGAACTCTCAGATTCAATGGGTGGTACTCAAGTGTTCTTATGGTATCTCCACAATAAATATCCCAGTGCTCAGAACAAGCCTTGAAAATGTCTCTGGGAACATCCACAACCACACAGCAGGATGGTGTCACTACTAGATAAAAATTACACAAATAACTGCACAGCACAGAACAGCATCAGTGTTCTAAACACAGTGCCACATCAATTTGTTCCAGCAACACACTGCAACATAACAGCAATGCTTGACTGCCTTAAGGCATACAGTTCACCTCAACACCTCCGAGTGCTCTGTATTTATTTTCCACAAAAAACACGGCTTCTGAAGCCTGTTATTTCTGCATCATCAATATCACTTTCTGTCTCACACCCTGAAGTTTGTCTAGTGAAGGAGACACATTGTCTTGATACACTGCCACGTTTTTTTTCACTGCTGTCAAGTTGTTGGACGTGAGGCACGGCCCATGGCCTCTCTTTTTCCCTCCAGGGGTGCCAGATGAACTGTCAGCTTTAAAACTAAACAAGCAGTAGTTCTTGAGGCAGCAGCAAGGACAGAAGAGACATAAGGCTGATAGATGACAATGCTGAGGACAAACTAGACAGTAAGTGGGACAAAAAAAACCCTTCCAACAAATCATGTTGTAAATACTAAGCCAACAATTACTTCAAAGCTAAAGAAAAAATAGGCGAGCACTGGTACCAAGAGAAGCAGAACAAAACAGGTATTTAGAGGGGATGGTCAGTAACAAGGTCAGCTTATTAGCTCATCCATGCATCTCACAGCTCTGACCCATGCATGAGCCACTGCAGGACCCTCGGTGTTACTGCAGGCTTTAAACACCCACCAGTTCAGCTTGACGAAGCCACAGAGGAGGACAGGCTGACACAGCTCTGCACCACGGGGCTAAACCAACCTACACACCTGCAATCAACCACTGTAAACATATCCTAACTTGGGCACCCAAGTCCTGACTGTCCAACTAAACCTGGCTGTTCCACAGAGCCACGGAATGTTTTGTTAATACAATGGGTGCTGACTTAAGCAGTCACACGTCAGCAGGACAGCAATTGCATAATCACAACCCCATTTTTAGGAAAGTCTATGATAGTTGTTCCTCTGTTCACAGTACCCACGGCACATGGCAAAAGATGGAAGGAAAAATCAAATTAGAAATGTTTACATGGGAAAAATCACAACCAGTGCCAATTAACTGAACTACCTAAGGCAATGAGATCGATATAGATAAACTCTCTACAATGAATGAAGAGAGAAAGGCATTCTTGGGGCCTGGCTTGTCTTATCCTAAACTAGACATATAAACAAGTCAGAGGTCTACAAAGTTATGGGAATCATTTCAGGAGAAAATATGTTCTCCAAAGGCATCTGAGGGCACATTACAGCAATACCAGTGCCTCTGTGTTTATTTTCTGTGACGAACATGAAAGTTAAGCACTACACAGTTATTAATACCATCACAACATGGGTGAGAAATAGGCAATCTCAGATTTGTATTGGAAAAGGATGTGGGTGCTTATATAATGGAAGGGAAATCTGTGCTTTTATCCAAATCTGCTTCCAAGGGGGCAGATTCTCAGCTCAGCACCATTTCATTTGAATGGAGCATGAAACAGGGGGTCTAGATTACCGGTTGGTTTGCAAAAGTCTCTGCTACTGTTTTTGTAGCTTCTTCTTCTCTTACCTACTTTTTCTGTCCTATATTTTCCATTATTCAAATAGTTGATTTTAAAAAGCAAATAACAGTACTGCCTGAAAATCTACTAAGTATCAGCTCTTGCGCAAAGCATTATTTCTAGAATTACTGACTTTTCCAAAAGCTGCTTCTTTCAGCTTATTTTATGTGAAATCTAAAATTATATACACTGAGATATGGGCAATAAATGACTCCCATCAACAACAACTTCTCATCAGGAGTTGAAAACACTATTACCCCTTTTCTCTTGACATGCAGTTGCTTTCCCAACCTACAAAACAAGGCATTCTATTACATTTTCAAAATATCAGTCAGAGACATTATTAAGGGCACTTGACCCGAAACAACTTGAGGAATTGGTTTGCCAGCAGTCTGTACTCCCTCTCCTGTCCTTACAGCTAGTGGCAGGAAATGTTCCTTCACCACATCTCCCAGGTGCAGGCAGCAGAAGTTCAGGCTGTCCAGAGGAGAAATACCTCAACTAGGCAGTTCTTCTCTGCATTTCACGGCATATCTGTACCTCTCTTGCATCCTTTTAATTTAGGCTTGTAATTGAGTTGTCTGAAATAAATCATCAAGTCTCTTTGGTGTCAGGTATAAACTGTCAGGAATGGGACACAGTGATACAAAAGACAATTTTAATAAATAGGATAAAAGCTGAGAGAATAGGTCACGAAAAGAGCTCAAATGACAGTATGTCCCATAAAAACTCCAGTCTAATATCCTGTCTGCAGAAGCAGCCTTTAGAGCATGCTTAAGAAAGATAATAAGTAATGTGGCAAATATAATAATCCTTCCTCAAACAGTCAGCAGATTAGAGACTATTAATTGTCACAGGGCTTGAGGGAATGAGTGAGAACAGGGCTCCATGGTACTGCTGCAGGATAAAGGGCTGGGTAAACCCTCTGCTTCTCAACAGCACATTTGACACTGGGAGAGAGATCTCTGTTTAGCAAAACTACTACAATAAATGGTCTCTGTAACTTGACAGTGTCCTGGATATCACACAGTCCAACCTAGATAGACCTTCCTTTCAGTGGAGACTGTAGATACTGACTTGGGAGAATAATATATAAATGCTGAAAGAGAGCAATTCACACCAGAGAGGTAATCAGAAAACTGATTAAAGATGCCACTTATTTTGGGAAAATCATTTAGCTAGTATTTCTCCATCCCCCTTTTCCAATAGCCTACTGTCATCTCCCATGTAGGAATGATGCTTAACAAAAGAGACATCATTCAGAGGCAGACTAGAGCTTAATCTGCCCCTGTCAGACCAACACTCCAAGCAAGGAGAGAAAATCAGGGGGATTATGGAACACATGTGCATATGGCATTGCCCTCCCAGCCTTTGCCCTATTGAAGTCTTGCAGAGGCAAGTATGTAGCCCGACTAGAAAGTTCAACAAATATGCACAGACTTATTATCTCTGCATTGGTCTAATCCCTCTTAGGGCGACAAGCTCATTTGACTCACTTCCACAAACACAAGCTGATACAAATTAACATGGAGAACATTTCTTCCCAAGAAACGAACCAGACCCTGCTGTGTATCTGTCTTCCTTACAAGGAAATGCTATGCTGAGCAAGAACAAAGTCGGACACTAAGGAATAAAGACAACTATCACTTGAGTATACGGCTGTCACAGGGAGCACCAAATTGCCGTACTCCTCTGCGGGGAATCCTGGCTTACACCCCTGGTCTGGAGGACATTCAAAGAGCAATGGAAGAGCATGGAAGAACATGAAAGCAAACCTGTAATCTCAGTGTACCACAGGCGTTAATTAACCTGGCTGCCATCCAAACAGTTGGCATCAAAATCCACTTATCTGGGAGCTGCACATTTCAGCATTTCTGCAGACTACTATGCACAGAGGCACTGCACTGCACAGGGGTAGCAGGCTGCCCAAAAACAAGAAAAGGAGGCAGAAATGGAGGAATGCTGAAAATTATTACAGTGCAATCAGAAGATCAGCTAGCAGTTGGAAAAACATGTTATTTAAGGAAATGGCACATCTGAATAAAGCAGGGATTGTATAAAGAATGTAATAAAAATAACTTTGGGAAAACAAGCATGAACAATCTCTAGTGACAATACACCACCATCAAGGAACAATTGTGCTGAAGCCAGAAAGTGAGAAAAGTTCAAGTAAAGGCATTTGTCTCTGAAAAGGAATTGTTTTTCTACATACCTGTCCAGTCTCCTACTACTTTTAGGTGGACCCCAAACGTTGCTTTGGTATCTGTAGGGCACTAAAAATATTAAATATATTAAGAACCAGTTCCGAGTAAGAAAACAATAACAAAATGCATTCAAAGTACAGTTGTTAAGACAGAATCTGGTGTGAATAGGTTATTCCTAAACAGCGACACCAGCAGCTGTACCCTTAAAGAAGCAAGTCTATCATCAACACAGCTGGGGAAGCCAAGTATGCCTAGTATCCACTCAGACTTAACCCTTTCTTCTGGTCACAGAGGAGTCTGGATGCTTGCTTGGGGGTGTGATTTGGAACAGCCACTTCACTACACAGTATTCAGCAAGGATACCAACAACAGAATGGAAATACTCCTCTACCACTGACACATCATTCAAAATCAGGAACTGTCCCATCATTCTTAAGGTATTTAAGAGACTTTTGATTCTTGAATGTCAAGGCCCATGTTTTCAAGTTGACCATTCTCATATGACTGATGCTTTCTTTGGAATGGAAACTGAGATTTTGTTTCACTTCACAAGAGCTTACAGTTTACAAAGGAAAAGCACCAGATTCCACGGCATCTCATAAAAATCCCATTGCAGCCAGCATTCTCTCACTCTACACATATGCCCTCACTTCAGGGCTATTGATTGTGACTATCTACACAGGAATGTTATAACTTACAATCTTATCCACACAATGGTTTTTAAAAACCTCCAGTTAAGGACTAAGGACTCCCCTCACTTTCATTCCTTGCTAGCTAGAAGGACATTTCAAATGCACTGCCTGGTCAGCTTTTGCAGGTACACCACATGATGCACACATTAACAGGACAAGCAACATTAGTCAAGAAAAGATTCTTCACTTTCCTGCTATAAACCAACACAACTGGTTTCTCTGTGATAAGAGACGTACTCCTGAGTTTTGATGCCTTTCTTAGAACCTGTTAATGATCAATCCAAGCTCTATTATGAAACCAATATCCAAAAGATGATGCTCTGTCCCTTTTCCTTTTTTTTTTCTACTACTAAGGACAAACAGGAGTTTTGAGGGAAGGGCTTAAATTAAAGGAACACATCTATATTATAAATAAAAGGGATTATAAATCTATATTATAAATCTATATTATAAATAAAAAGGATTCTCTACTCTACCCAAGTAGAGAATCCATGCACCAAATACTCATGCACCATGCTTATGAAGACGTTTCTTGACTCTGCTCTGGACCTTTGCTGTAAGTTCCCCAAGATAATCTGTTCTGGGCAGTGTGAAACCACTGAACTCAGGGCTGAGAATCAGTTCCTGTCAGTTCTGTATTTGGCAGACACAGGTAAAAGGTTAACATTATCTACATCTTGGAAAACCTAAACGGGGAATACAAAGTCCCAGCTCATCACTCTGTTCTGCTGAGGGGGAAGAGCACTCCTTTTACAGCTACTGATTACTAGATAGACTTACATGTAAATCCTTATTATATTCCAAGTTTTCTGATAAAAATGAGGTACAGAAACCCAGAGTCCCAATTATTTCAGCAAGGCTTAGCCTTCAAAGGAAAAGAGCATCAAGGGAGGGATGCAGACAAACTTCACACAATGAGGCCAGTGTTCACTATGTCTCATTGCAATATCTTTCAACAAAAATCTCAAGACCAATTCTCCATATAGAACCAAGTAAGCAGCCTCTGAGGTGGAAAGTTGTATACTTTCAGCAAAAAGGCCTGTTCAGGAGGTTTTTGTAAGGTTTTTCACTCTGGGCTGCCCCAGGGCTCTCTGTGTTTCACAGGAGGTTGACTGATTTTCTTAGTCCAACTATCCACAGTCCCAGTTCAGCACACCTTCTACAAAATTATTTGTTATTCCCTGCTTCCACAAAGTTAATGGCAGAATACCCCTTGTCTCCCCTCAGAATAAGTTCAAATCCATTATACTTTACACCACCCTTATGACTAACTCTTTTCTGCACTACCCTGAAAAATTATCCAATAAAAGTGATATTTATTTCTCCTTAGACTTTAGGAAAACTATTTTGATATTAATAACTAGCTATGAGACATCCTTATAGAGTTCTGGAAAAATCTCCTTGTGCTGCTAAATCTTACCAGAAGAAGCATACCTGGACTACATGGAGTGAATTTCCCTCATTTTAAAAGAGAGAAAGAATGTAGGTGATCCAGCAAAGGACCATCAAAGCAGTGAGAGGACTGGATAACTTGACACTCAAAGAGGGGTCAGTAAGGGAATGTGCTTGGGTAACCCATAGAAGAGAAGCCTTGGGGAGATGCCTGTCACCAATAACTAAAAAAACAGCTATAGAGAAGATGAAGGTGCTCTCTCTCTTCAGCACCGTGCATGGCAACAAGACAACAGACCAGGAGTACAAGTTGTTTCAGGGGACATTTCAACTGGATTTAAGAAAAGTGTTCTGCATCACGGAATAGGCAGCCAGGGAAATGGTACAAATCCTCCTGCTAGTTCAGCCTCACGTGACCCTGAATAACCTCATCCACAGCCCTAGCACCAGAAGGTCAAACCAGATGATCTCCACAGGCCTCCTCTGACTTTCAGACTTTTCTATACACCTATAATTTTAACTTTGAAATTTTTATTTACATTTTTTTACTGCACAGAATGCTTATTTTACCTCTTTCATCTCTATAAACACAATTAAGACTCTAAACTGTGGCTTCTTCCCTCTGCTGGAGAATATATTCCAGCAGCTTAAGGAATATTCAAAGACAGTTTTTCAGAACTTTAATCATGAAAAGGCTAAATTTTCCTGTGTTCTTAACAGACTGGGAATGTGTAATGAGGTGCAATGAAAATATTCTCTTATATATTTAACCTCTATGAAATCACAGAATTGTGTAATAACAGATCAGAATGCACCAGTGGAGATTGACTACTTGGATCCCCTTGGGAGAGCAGGGTTTGCAACAGCAGGTGGGCCCAGGAGAGCATCCTGTTGTGCTTTGAATGTCTCCAAGGATGGACTGAAAGACTCCCCAGCCTGTCTGGGCAACCTGTGCCACCCTCAGAGAAAAAGCTGGGTTTCTCTTAGGTCCAGAGAAAACCTCCTGTATATCAGTTTTTGTTGTCCTGTCACTCGGTGCCTCTGAGGAGACTAATTCTATTTTCTTCACTTATCCCTGAGTTCAGCTGTGTCAGCCTCTCCTCATACTCCGAGATGCTCCAGTTCCTTACTCATACTCCTGGCTCTTTGTCCTTCAATACATCCATGTCTCTCTTGCACTGAGAAGTCCAGAACCAGGCACAGAGCTCCAGATATATCACTAACTAGAGAAAGGTCACCTCTCTCCACCTGCTGGCAACACCCTGCCTAATATAGCTCAGGAAGGTGCTGGCTTTCTCTGCTGCAAGGGCACATCGTGGGTTCATGGTCAACTTGGTGTTCACCAGGACTCCCTGGCAACTCTTTGCTGAGCTCCTTTCCAGTAGACAATTCCCATCACGTGCAAGTACCTGTGGTTATTGCCTTGGGTAAATGAAGATGTGCCAAAGCCCCCTCAGAAATGCACCACGCCCTCTCTGAGGTCGTGAACAAAACCAATTTAAATTATTTTCTGTTTTGGAAAATAACATTTTCATTTCCCCCTGCTTCTTTTAACCTAGGAGCCCTAAGAAACAATCCACTGTACTATGTTGACAGGTATATGTAGCCCCCTACTCTTCCTTTATTGCCCAGCACACTGTCCAGTGGAAAATTATAAAGATTTAAATCTTAAAATAGCAAAAAAAAACAAACCCTTTATCTTAAGTCCTTTTCCTTAAATCAGCCTTGTTTTCCAAAAAGAGAAATCACTAGCTTGAATAATCTGTAATGAGAAGGGAGAGTAGACAAAACTAAAAGGCACTAAAAAGTGACTAAAGCACTAAAAGTGCTTTTCAGTAATTCTTTCCACCTTTTGAACTTCCTTACTGCACTCATTTGATTAAAATCCTATGATACACAAATTAACTGTTGCAGATACTGTAATTACTGATGAAGTAATATTCATCTTATTCTAACCTCAAGAGATCTATACCTTTAAAAAGTGAAAGATTTCACAGGTATGAATGTCTACAATAATCAGGTTATCTGCCAGCATTTGGCCCCTCTTCAAAAACAACTGGAAGCCTAAGGAACTCTGCTAAATTCAATAGAGCTGTGCAGATTTGCACCCTCAAAGAAACCAAATTATGTTCTTATCTTTAAGATAGAAGACTTTCCTCAGTTTCTAATGCCTATTTTTGTATATACTCTCATATTCAACAAAATTATTGTATTTTATTTGTAGACAAAATTTAGAACAGGTTGTTCTACATCTTGATAAAAAAAACAACTTTCCATATTTTTTTCCCCTTTTTTCTTCAAGCTAATTTGGAATACAAATGCAAGTTATCACTCAAGGATTGTGCAACAATCCCTGGAGAACTTTATGTTTATAAACCACTAAATTATTTACATTCACCAGTAACCAATGCTCTACTATCTATCTCTATGCCAAGATAAACTGAATAATTTAACTAATTTATAGTACACTGCTAGATTAATACATACTCGAAATACATTTTATTTAACAATTTTATATTGTGATCATGGTTCTCTGTCGTTCTCTGCCTTGTTTTTATATGAATACAAAGTGAGCAAACTAATTACTGTTAGATCACAGCAGTTCTACTTTATACCCACTGTATAACGGCCCCAGGTTGCACTAGCAGAAACTTAGACGGGATATTAGGAAGAATGTCTTCACCAAAAGAGTGGCCAAGAATTGTAACAGGCTGTCAGAGGAAGTGGTGGAGTCACCATCCCTGGAAATCCTCAAAAGACATGCAGATGTGGTGCGTAGGGACATGGGTTAGTGGTGGACACGGCAGTGCTGGATGAATGATCTTTTCCAACCTGTGTGACTGTGTGATTCTATACCTTGAGCATAAATCTGCTCAAGGCAATGAGCAATGGAGAAATCTGTGCACGAGAGCCCAGCACAAGGCAACTGAAAGCTATGTTGTGAACACCTGTGCTTCTAGCTTAGAGTGCCCTGAATATTTAACAGCACTGTTTATCTATTCCCAGTCAAAAATCCTGTCCAGAACAAGAAATGAGTCAAATCTTACTGTAGTTATTTTAATGTTATTAAATACTGTTCGGTGTTTTAAAACATTCTTTTTAGGTATTGGAGTGCAGGGAATGGGGTGAGACAACAGCAAACTAACAAGAAAATAGAAAGTTAATTCCTAAATGTTTCCAGTTCTTCTTTGCACCTCTGCCATAAGAACTGTGAAGCCTCTTTAGAGAGGTGTTAAGTTTTAATTACTGACTATCACAAAAATGCTAATGCATGCACCCAGGTAACACTGAGGAATACCTGTTATCAGAAGAAAGGAGATGAAAGGGATGCCCAAGTTACAAACCCCCAGTGGTTCTGCAAATAAAACTCCTTACAAGTTCCAGTGGAGATACAGCTCTCAAGTAAACTGCACCACAGTAAACATCACCTTCTGCATTTGGTGCTGCAGTAGGTGGCCTGAACAATGACCAAAATTACAAAGAAGATCTGTGCTACAGCTGGAAGAACAAAGTGTCTGATTGGGGGAATTAAAAAGCTCCTTGTGGGAATTGTTTACATAAAAGGAAACTCCTTCAAAGAAGTCTTTCACTTTGAGGAAAAAGCCATGATATGATCCTAATACGGATTTGCAGATATCCTGGCAGGGATTGCAAACAGTGCAGAGACCCTGCTTCCATGGTCCTGCCTGCCAGGGTGGACCAGCTTTACTGCAAACCCCTATTCATCAGTCCATCCTTGCTCCAGACTCAATGAACCCTTACCCAGACCAAGAGAAACACTTAGAGAATTAGAGACTTGGCATGTTTGGAAAAGAGGCAGACGTGAGGGGGAAAAAAGAAGAACTAAACACAATCAATGTATTTTTCCTCCTGTAAAAGGGAAAAAAATTTTGAAAAGAGAGAAAAAGAAATAAAAAGGTTTCAACTTTGTCAACTGACAAGAAAATAGGAACCTTGGAAGCTCGGTAAGCTGCAGCTTGTCTGGTTTCATACAGAACTGATACAAACATTCCTAAAATGATTCATTCTGACATTAGAAAATGGAGAGGAGTGATGACAAACACAGGCATGCTATATAAAGGTAGCCAAAAAATAGTAGCTAGACTTCAGTCTGACTCACAGGAGTTGAACTCTGTAACACTGGGCTATCCCTGCTTTAACTAATTACTCCTGTAAGAAGAAAATTTCAGAGGAAAAGAAGTTACTTAGTGGAGTTATTCTTTTAAACACATTTCTGCCTTAAAGGCTTGGAGATTTTTTAAAATGTCTCTATTTATTTCTCTGTTTTACGTTATTTTACAGATTGGATCTTAGTTAAAAGCTTTTCCTGTTAGAGACTTGGCCTTACAGCTACCCTAATTGAACTGGCAGACATCATAACATCTTGAACATGGGGAAATCCTAACCATGGAGCATGATTTAAGTATCAGGGGTGCCAGGATGATCAAGCAAGACCACCATGCCTCAAATACCCATGGCTTCAGCCAGAGCCTTTCCATAGCAGAGCCAACTCCCAGCAAGCAGCTGCAGTAACATATCCAATACACTTCTCACTTTCCATTGCCATGTACTCCTTGCTGTACAACCTCAGACACCTGCAGTCTAGCTAGTGGAAAAAACACACCATAACACAGCAGGATGCATCACTGGGCAGCTGCAGTTCCAAGAAGGATCATTCTGGTCATCTGGGGTCTAACTTCCTCTGTAACACAAACCACAAACCCACACCCACTAATTCCCGTGAGTATGTAGTTCAGCATTTGCTAATTCACTCTCTGCAATATCAGTTAGATTTCTCTCAGTGTTAAAAAATTATTTTTGCTTTCTTTAGGTCTCAATCTATGAGATTGCTATCTATAAAATCTACTTGTTCCTTGATTCCACTCTCGCACCACAAGAAAATGCAAATTTTTAATGTAGTGTTGTCTTAGGATTGTAAACAGACCAATACTTGAAAAATACACACAATATGTCATAAAATAAATTGTTGGATATATAATAGGAAATTTCTTCATCTCTTTTCTAGTAGGTCTGTAATAGTCCAACTGCTACTCTATTGCTGCTATGGACATACTACAAAGGTACACTTTTAGAGACTAACCAGCATTTCTTTTCCTCTGCAGCTCAACCAAGGCAAAAAACTTGCTGACTACCCTTTCACCCCATCAGGCACTCTACACATCACAGAGCCACAGAATGACTGAGTTGGAAGGAACCCATAGGGATCGTCAAGTCCAGCTCTCTAAAACAGATAAAAATGTTTCAATCCTTGCAATATTCAACCTATATAATTTATGCATCTCAACTTGATGGCTCAGGGGAAAAAAAATCAAAACACAACATTTTGAGATGCTCAGGATGCAAGCCTTTGTCCCTGAAGGAATAAAAAGCAGAAGAATGGTCCTTCCCGAGGCTGCCTCTCCAAGTCCTCCAACGGTACATGGACACATTGTCAAGCAACAATGCATGGAGCTAAAAAACATCAGACAAGGAAACTGAACAGCACAATCATCCCCAAGCGAAACAATGGGCCACCTCCAGGCTCATGATAACTGGCTCTCAGTGGTGTGAGACACTCATGGAAAGAACAATCAAAGGATAAACAGGTTTTCCAGTCAGATCACCACCACCTTGAGGAACCGCTGTGTCCCTCTGAACCCCCCTAACAGCACACACTGTATTTCGCCAAGCTAAAGCAGAAAGCTCCACCAGCCAGATGGTCTTAATTTTAGGACAGCAAGAGGCAAGGCACTTGATTTCCTCTAATATTTTGTCCACATGTTAACCATGTTCATGCTTAAAGCTTGGGTTCACGGGTTTTTTTTGTTGTTGTTTGTCTGGAGGGAGGTGTTGTTGGTCTTTTTTGTTTGGTTTATATTGATGTTCTCCTGCAGTTCCCAGACCTTGCTCTAGCCTGACTTAGCAGCTAAACCAGAAGCACTATTTGTGATGGAAGAAAACACTTTTCTCTGCTAAAGTCAGTAGATGCTTATTATGTATTGTAAATTTACTTTCATCAAATCAAAAAACCCCAAACCCTGGGGATTATTAGCAGGATCTGCCACCTTCTGTTTAAAGTATCTGCTGAAGGAGAACTTGGGATATAGTGAACTTGAGTGTAACAATTTCTATGTTCTCACCAAGAGAGTCAGATTTGAAAGTTTAAATAAAAGTCAGGGTTTACATAGGGTTTTTATACAGACCCCACAACTATTAATCCCCAAACCAAACAAGTCTAAGGAAGTACTAAAGACATCTGCAATATTAATCTATTCTATTTTTGATTTACTTAAATTCTTCATCAAACAGCTGCTAGATATTGTACTTCTACGAAGAGCAGACAAGCTCTAGGGATTTCTTTAGTGTGCCAGCAAGATACTTCACAATTTCCCTAAACACTCTGCAAATCATCTCATAAAGACAAGTTTCATAACTATTTGCACAAGATATTTAACAAATCTTATTAGAATGTCATCATGTTAGATTTTGTTTTTATTGTATTTATCTAACTGTATGAACTTAGCTCTTCATGCCCTTATGTACTTTTTACTCGGGCAACCATCCAACAATTTTTTCCATTTTTTAAATAAAGTATTTCAGAATTCGGCCCCTAGGCTTTTCCTGTTGTGGATAGCTTATTTCTTAAATTTACAGTGCAGGGCACGTGTTTCTCTATCATCTTCTTATGTAGTACAAAATTTCTGGCTTAAAGAAGCTTAGAGCTAAAACTTCACTGCTAGACTGTTAAGAACTTCACCGATCTTAAATGAACCCTGGATTATCCTGGGATAAAGACAACTCTGGGTCTACAAAACACTAGTTTTCTTTTACAAAAAAATAAAGTGCTACTTCTGATGTTGTTTATATTGGTTATAAAATTTGCTGAGATTCTTCTGACAAGGAATCAGGCCCCAAAACATAAAATGTACAGATAAGGGCCACCATGTTTTAATCCCACCATGTCTAAATCCAGATACTAAATGGACTTTAACAGAGATGCAGAGGTAATGAGAAAAACTCAATCTACAAAAAAATGCAAACCTAAACAAAACTCTTAAAGGTAGAAAATCTATGATTAAGTAATAGCTCTGAGACTTTCAGGTACAGTATATAATTTGTCATGTACATTCCTCCCAGGTAATTCTTCTATCTAACCTGAGATAGTTAATGGACGTAAGAGTTTCTCTGTCTGAGGATCAGTATTACTTTACTAATTTGGATACTAATCAAGCAAGTATTCTTCTTTAATAATATATATTTGCATTTGAGTGGATCTGACTACCTGCATATGCAAACTTATCCTCTCCTGAAAACTCAGTTTTGTCTTGTTAAAAAATGCACACATACCCTCCTCCCTCTGGACTTTTCTTACTCATATAGAACTGTATGTGGAAGGAAAGGAAGGAAGATGTTGCACTGCAAATCCTCCTGATGTGATCTGCTTCAAATTAACCATCTGCTCAAAAATATGGAGAACCAGCAAAAGGGCAGAACTTCTTGGAGCTTTTTATTACCAAGCTCTTCCAGTTTCTACTTCAATGGGATTTAAAAGCAGACTAAATGCAACACTAAAGTAGGGGAGGTCAGAGCACACTGACACAGGACAAAATTTCTCGTTTCAAAGAATGTTTCAAACCTCTTGTTGCCGGTAGTTGATCACTACTTAACTGTTACCAGAACTGGGATTTAGACATTGAATGAAGAGCTAAAACATTTTGGAGGGTCTGAAGAAGCAGTCTCCCATGTTATTAATAAAGCACATATTTCATAAAGCCCTGGCATCTCAAGTCTGGGATCTTTGGTTTGGCTTGTTTCAATTTTTTTTTGCTTTTTATGTGCCACTTCCAAGTCACCTCTCTCTTTTAACTCTATCTCATGAAGCTACTCACCAGTGAATATGCAGAGAATGTCTTATACAGACACAGGAAAAGCTCAGCAAGTGTTTATGCAAGCTACCTGTGTTTAAATATCAACAGAAGTATTTTTAGGTACATGTATGTGTCAACTGACGAAAAAAGAAGGCAACAAAGGAAACTTCAGCATATTCAGACTTTAGCTCCAAGGAGGAACCAGGGACATGACAGCCAAAACTGTCAAAACTTTGAAATAACAGATTATTTGATGCTGCAATTATGGATGTTTGCTGCAAAACAGAATTTTCCCAAACCAAACCTCAGATCTGACCCACCTCCAAATTTAAAAGGATTCACCTCTTACTCTTGTCCTTATTTCAAGGTCTGCTACAGTCTAAATTCTAAATGAAGTGATGTAATTATTTCCTACCTTCCTTTGCCACACAAAAATCAACACTACTGAAATAACAAGGTCACTGTGCTTTATGAGCTGCTGGGAGTAGACACCAGTCTTTTGATAGGCAAGTGGTGTAAATTGCATCTTGTGAGAGTTTGTGCTTTGACTGTGTAGTGTATTCAGCAGACACCTCATGAGAGAACCCAGGACATCTTTTAGAACACTTAAAATCTGCAAAGCACAAGGCTATTTCCATGAGGCTTACTTCTAGTCACTGCTTGCTAATGCAAGAAATTCCAGAAACACCGTAAAAAAAAAAAAGTGACTTAAGACACTAACTTATATACTAAATAGGACTCTGCTTCCAATGCCACTCATTTGCAAAAAAAAAAAAAAAAAAAAAAAAAGGGAAGCATGCAGTCATGGTTTCATGCTGCTGTAAATCATGAGTAATGCAGTTAAGTGTCTGAAAAGAAAGGGAACTCAGCACCAAGGAGAAAATGTATGATCGAAAAAAACCCAATGCCACTGTAAACTACAAGCCTTAGTCTCTTCTTGTTCCTACAGATTAAAACAAAGAGCAACCAGAATGATGTTGAAGGAAATGAACACTCTCCAAAATAACAAAAAGGAAAAAAGACTTCAAGGTTTCTAAAGACTGATTTAGGCAATTACATTTAAATTGCATTCCACAGCAGATAAGTTCCACACTTTCCTCCAAAAAGTGTAAAGAAATGTTAGTCTCGGGAAGCAGAGCATGTTTCTCTGGATGGTCTGATCCTCAGACCATATCTTGCACTCGATCGGAAAGACAAATCTCTTTATTAAATGAGTTCATCAGGGGTAAAATACACAAAAATAATTTGTCCATTTACAAACACTCAACTAAAGTATTTATATACAGAATGTAATTCTCCTCACTACAGATGAAAATATCTTGGAACTGACTATGTTCTTCTCAAATTCAATTCTAAGATGCAACAATGCCCAACCTAAAATAAGTATATTGGACATGAGGGCATACAGGACTGAAAATGTGACTCACACTGTCTTACACAGCACAATAACAGATATGTACCATTGTGCAAAAAAAAAAAAAAAACAAATCAGTGAAAAAACCATCATAAAACATGCAAAAAAGAAAACTTTTTGTGGAAATGAAATCCAAACAATGGAGCAATGAAGACACTGTGAAGCGAATGTCCCACTATGCATGACCTAGGACCATCCAGCAGGTCACTCGCAGGAATCCCAAATGTTGGGCCATCCCTTCCTCACCTTTCCCAGACCTCCCAAAGACAAGGAGTCACACTAGTGAGTACAAATTCACTAGTGAACAAAAAACACTTCAAAAATGGAAATCACACTGCTCATGAGAGAAAACTGCTATTCCCAAGTGTCTGAGTGAGACAGGTACAAGTGGCACTACCAGAGGGTTGAGGTAGGTGATCCTCCTTTATTCAGCACTGGTGAAACCACAATTTGAGACCTGTGTCCAGTGCTGGGTTCATCACTACAAGAGAGACATGAACATACTGCAGAGTCCAGACAAAGGCCATGAAGATAATGATGGGACTAGAACACATCTCCCACAAAGAAAGTTTGTGAGAGCTGTGACTGTTCAGCTCTCACTCCTGGAAAACAGAAGGCTCAAGGGGACCTTATCAATGTAAAGCACCCAAAGGCAGGGTGCAAAAAGAATAAAGCCTCTTTATGCTCACTTGGTTGCAATTCTGAGCTCCCTCTGGCTCTGAGCAAAACACATGGGAGCTTTGCCAGAGTGGAATGGGAGTGGGTTCAGGGCCTTCACACAGCCTCCCTGTGTGTTCCTCCACCCTGGTGTTATGTAAGAAACTGAGCTAAACTGTAAATATTACACAATCTCAAAAAGGGAAGGGACTAGTAAAATATCTCTGTGACTCCTTCATTCTGACTCATCCCTTTTTTTCCACTTAAGGTTATTACCCAGATTTAGGAGTATAAAGATATGCCTGAAATGGTCATTTTTTGTCTCTTAAGCATGCTCTAGGCACAGTGAGATATTTCAGCAATGTGAACAGGACACTACATAGAGCCTAGAGACAGACTTTTTAACATGACCTGGGACCAGGATGAGGGTAATGGACACAGGGTAATGGTTTTAAACTGAAAGAGGGTAGATCTAGAGCAGAAATAGGGGAGAAATGTTTTAGAATGAGGATGGTGACACACTGGAGCAGGTTGCCCAGACAGCTGGCAGATGCCCTGTTCCTGGAAACCTTCAACATCCCTGAGTTGGATGGGGCTCTCAGCAGCCTGATTGAGTTGAAGATGTTTTAGAGGGTCCTTCCAACCAAAGTATTCTATGATTCTAAGCAGGGCAAGAGTGTCAGGAAGAAGACCCCAGCTCTGCTGCAGTCACTGCTGAAGTCATTGCTGCAGCACACATCCAGTATCTGAAGTACACAAACCTTTCATTAATTTCTTGTTCTGGAACTAAGCCTCCCACCCCATCACCAATCTAGAAAAATAACCCAGGAATTATGATCATTCAACAAAAGAAGCAGCAGTAGTGTTCCAGATTGCTTGGTAACTACAAGTAGGTCAAATGGGAGTGGAAAAACAACTGAGTTAAGCTTTTGCCTGCTAATTCTACAAGCATTGTCCCATGGCTGGCATCATATTAAACAACAAAATAGCTTTCTAAGCAGGACATCAGCCCACAGCATATTCTCTGATCTAGAAGGACATGTGGAAATGTGTCCCCTGCTTAGGCTGGGTAAAAAGATTGTCATATATCTAGACACTTTGAATCCTCATTATGCTGTAAAAGTCATTTACCCAATGACAGCCTTTCTCCAGCAGAGTTAATGTTGTAGCAAAATACGCTTCTGGCAACTCAGTGATAACTTAATATCTTGTAATAGTTAGAATAGATATGTGATCTTAAAGGATATGCTGCTATGCTGAAGGATATCACCACACTTAAAAGTGTAAAACATTGAGCATGAACAGAAATTGCCTGGTCTAGTATTACTTACCTAAAATACAATGCATCATGCATGAGTGGAAATTGCTAATTTTAATGTTAGATATTTAATATGTGGTTGTAAAACTTATACAAACTGTAATTTATCAACTACAATTACATATTGAAAATATACTGCACATTATCTGTATATGAAGGACTTATTCATGTTCACTAACAAAACTCAAATTCACAATTTTCCACAGTTCCTAGCTCTAAAAGTTCACGTGTAAAAATAAATTTTCATAACATGCATTGTCATGCTATGTCATTTTAAATACTGGATGAAATTCTCAATTCATGCAAAGAATCTGACATCTAATTCAACTCCATCTTATGATCTCATCCAGTAGGGCTGTCAGCAGTCTTGTCTGACAAAAACTCTCATCTGAACCAAGGCAAATGTTTTTTGGTGACATCATTTATAAAAATTAAAACTACAAAATCCATTGTTTTAGCAGTGTCCTAATATAAGAAGACTAAGTCTTTATAATACGAGTTCCAGTTTCCAAACTGTGCATCTACTAATAATGATCAAATTATTACCATCATATTAATTTTGACTGAGATGGACAGCAAGAAATGAGGAACATGATGTTTTAAGATTAATGCTTAAATAAGATATGCCCACTTGTACAGACCAGCTCTATAGCTATATTAGGGCAAATGAGTGGAAAGAACTACCCAAAGACTTAAACTCAGTTCTTGAAATTTATGTTCCGATCACTAATTTAATAAGAAAATGTAAATAAATACTGACTAAACCATTCTGCATAAATTCATATATGCATGTAATTTTTCAGCATTCTATGTCAACTTATCTTTGTGCACTATACGGAGGACAGTCTTAAAAAGTGACTACTTCCATTAACAACAGCTAAATAACATTTCTCTGGGTTGTACTGGTAAAGTGAATAGCCATGAAAACTATGCAAAAGTGCCATGAGTTCTTCAAGCTATACAGAGCCAGCTTCCTTTAAGTGAGATTCATGCCTAGATTTATAGCACAAAATTGATTTGGGGTAGAAATTAGTGTGGGTTACCCTGTGATTCCTAGCTCAGCATACAGATAAGTAAATTAACAAACCAAAATAAAACACCCCACAAACCCAAAAAACTGGACTAGTTGTGCCCTCTGAATATCAGGTAGCATAAAAACATCTCAATTGCTTTACAGCACTAGCTATAACTCAGTAGAAATAAAGTATCAGTTATAAGTCCAAAGAAAGCAATCAAACACAAACATTAACCTCCACAGTCTTCCTGAAGAAGAATTTCCAATTCAGGTAATCCAAAAGCATTTACTCTCATTGGAATGAAAAGACTGCCACAAATATTCAGCCTCAGACTCTACTTTTGTAACAATATAGCCAGTCAGTACAGTGATTTTTTAGCAGAATCTACCAGGTCTCTGTACTAGGTACTCCCAAAGAATTTAGGTATGTTTATACACAATTGCATATTATTCCAGTCTTTCTCTACACATTTCCGTTCCCATTCTAGATCAAATGAGTAAGTAGCAATCCTAACATTCTATGACCTCACTGGTATATCACCTTAAGTCATAGATATATCTCTTAATATAGAAATAAAGCAGAAGACAAATTTAGAAACTTTTTTTTTAACTTGATGTTTTTCTAACTTTGAAAAAGGCAGTCACAGAAATATGTTCTCATTGAAAAAGAAAAGTGGCAAACATTCATTACAATTTGTGCCTCTTCTGTATTAAGGTCTAGAAATATGGCTGAAAAACTTCTTTTATAAAAGACTTTTCAAAATCATATGGATTTTGTTGATTTATTTATTATTGGTTTTCACTTATGGAAGACTTTGAAAAAAGTTCCCATTATCTTTTTCTCAACAGTGGAGAAAATTAAATAAATTAAATATGTATTGAGTCAGACATAATAATCATGTCATTTCATATTCATTGGTACCCTCATAAATGAAACATGAACTCTGCTGGAGAGAATTGTCACCTTGAGAGAATCAAAAGGCCATTTGCTTACCAAATATAAATAAAAGAGAAAGTACAGAAAAAACACTATTTCTTACCATTGTAAGAGTGAATGGATGGCTTTCCAGGGCAGACACTCTTGGACAGTGGAGAATAACATACTGAAATAAAATGGTAGAAAGGATACATTCAAAACATTCAGCGATGGGCTAGTACTCATGAAGTGACAGTCATCCCTACAAATAACGTTACACGAAAGCAAAGTGATTTTTTAGGGGCACATGAACTCACCTGACCAGGCCTTGCTTCAAAGTCCTCTTTTATCATCCTGACTTCCAGGACGTTGGAGGGGTGGCTGATTACCGAGGTTATTGTGACTGGTTTATTGCTGCGGATGTAGCGGTACAGCCGCTCCACACAGTACAGGCACAGAGGTCCGGAAATCCAGAACCACGTCTAAGGGAGAACAAAAGTATGTTACTTTGCAAAGACTTTCAACTTTCTGTTTTCTATTTTCACACTACACGAGTGCTTTCAGGATCTCACTTCACATCTAACATCCACGCCCTCTCTACATGAAGAAACCCAAGAGTGTCTCAAAGCCTTGATCAGTCTAACCAGCAGCATCGCCCACAGGCACAATCAATTTTAGTCATAAAACACATCAGGAAAAAAAAGCTAATTACCTCATTTGCTCACATGTTATTCTGCTTTTATGTACTTAGATTGCAGCGGGTTTCAGCAATGAAAGAATCAGTACCTACACAGACATGAGTACTATACAACCGGTTAACATTTATGGAAAAATGCTGTCTGACTTGCAGTATTATTTAATTATTACCTTCTTATGGCCATCTCAGGTTCAAGTAAAAACCTAAGAAAGCTGCATTCTTGTGCTAGGGAAATGATGTTGATACAGAACTAGTGTAAAATCATAGATAACAGTGAGAAATGGGCACTTCTGAATCCCATTCCATTTGCTTCCATGGAAGATATATGCTAGACAGAAAATGCCCTGGAAATGCCCATTTTTCTGCACTGATTACATAGGGAGTCCTGGGTGACTACTCCAGATGGAGACATTTGCAGCTGCTCAGCTAAACCCCATCCTAAGAGTCAATTATCAATAGCTTATGGCAGACTTATCTACTAATTCCACATCTGCTCAGTCATTCAAGCTGTGGCATTGAAATGCCCCTCAACCCTCATCTATCTTCCCTCCCCCTTCCCAATTTCTGACATTACACATCCACATCTCTCGCAACTAGCAGAGCATTTACTTCTAACAAAAAAGCCTTACAAGTTTCAGTAGCTCAGAGCTTTCTTTTCTTTTAAACTTGGTATCACAATATTTCCAAATCCAAACAAGTCCTAAATAGTATTTCAAAGCTGTCAGGAGAACACTGAGTGGTCATTTCTTTCCATTACTTCTTTCCCATTAATGGCTCTAAAGCAGGCATCTTAAGCCCCTGAGAAGACTCCTTGCTGTCCTGTGGGTCATATGGAGCCAGATATACACTCATCCTTATAATTCATGAGTATTACCACAATAAAATACCAATCCAAAGAGCTTTGTTGGAGGAACTCAATGTAGAATTAACTGTTACTCATTAGGATTACATGCTCCATAGAAAAAATGGGTTCCCAGAGCAGCTAGTAAGGGGCACACATATTCAACAGAAAACAATGATGATAATAATAAAGAAAAACTCCTCTGGGGTCTGTTATGGGACCATCTTGAATGGTGGGCCTTGGAATCATGAACTCCATATTTGCAAGCTTCCTCAGGCTACTTGCCAGTACAGCACAGCTCATCTTTTCTCAAAAGAAAAGAAAAAATTTTGGATGAAGAAAAAGCTGCCACAAAACAAAGAAACAAAAGGAAAATGGAAAACAGAAAAAGGCTTTTCTGTCCCCACTGTCATCGTACTCATTTACCCATGCCACATGTAAAACAAGCCTGTCTGCAAACAACAGACTACAAAAGCCAAACCACAACCAACTGCAACCCAGAAATGAGTATTAGGACTTGCATCCACATGTAAAAAAGAGAACAAATGGAGCTTGATTATTTCAATTAACTACTGCCACACAATGCTTACAAAAGGACCTTACGAAATGTTATATAAATGTTTGCTCTGAAATGCAATGCTGTAAAATCACATTTTTAGCAGGACCAATACATCTTTTATGGTGAAAAAAGAACTTCACAGCTAATCTCTTGACATTTTTTCATCCTCCCTGTTCTATGCATCACATTGTAATGGACTTTAGGGTTAAATACAGATTATTTTTTCCCCACCAAATCTTTGAATGCCTCAGAAGGTTTTAATAATATTTTCCATTATTAAAACATCTGGTCTGGAAAAGCAATAATTAATGGTTATGGCTCACTGAAAGACTTGGCATGGCTTTTAATACCTGAAATGTCGGATCATACAGACCTCTGGGAAGTGCGACTGGAACTTGGGTTCCTCGGAACAAACCCTCATAAAGCTATTTTGTACAAAGGGTTCTGGTGCTGCTAGGTCCTCTGGGAAAGGCTCAGTGGTGTAGTCAGGAAAAAGCTCTTCAAAGGCCTTTGGCACAGTCAGATTCTGTCGGAGTGTTTTGTTAGGATTAAAGCAACCAGGAGGGTGTTCCTCTAAGTTGGTCTGGAACTTGAGCACTCCCCTACAGGAAAATAAAAGTAATAAAGACACTAAAGCAACAGTAAATAAAAAACAACTTCTTTTTCATTCAGAGAGGACTTCAGAAAGCAGTCATAAGCCTCATCTTCTGTTAGAAATTTTATTCCATTTGCCTTCAGGACTTTCAATGAGATTGAAACTTTGCAACAATAGAGCCTTCTGTCACTAGAGGCAAGGTTTAACTTCTCCAGTTCACTTGGTACTCCCCACTGAACAGCCTCTAGCTTAACACTGCTTGAAAGGGAGAAAACATTGTGGGGGCCTTGAAAAAAAAAATAAATAATCACATTTCCAATTCAATCACACACAGGCTGTTTTCACTCATCATCCCTACTGTTAGCAAGCCTTGCGTTTAAGGCAATCCTGTAGCAGAATTGGCCTAAGTTGCTAAATCATAAACTGCAGGAATGTTCCCACTACTTGGTGTTTATCAGGTTTGCACACAAATAGATAGAAGGAAATGAGAAAGTTCTGCATGGGAGCCAAGGAACCTTACTTGCCAATTATTTTATGAGGTCCATCCTTATTTTATTTTTTATCAAACTAAGTTAAATTTAGAGTAAAATGAAGTAAGAACTTCGAAACTGCAGTTAGAAACTCTGAAGAAAGAATCAGAAACCTAAGACACTCTTGGATATCTCAGCACATGAATGAATCACTGAAAACAGGGAAGAACAGATAACAGTAGTAATAAAATTCCTCAGAAGTACTACATGTTTCCAAATCTAGATTTTATGACAGTAAAATCGCAAGGAAGAAAATTTAAAAAAAGAAATGCTGAATAACACCTGTAGAGGATGGTGCTGGGTGGGAAATGAGGCATACTAAGACAATGCCCTCTGAGTGCTAAGCCTTATTATGAAAGTTCAGCTCAAGACTACAATCAAACATAAGGACAGGTGCTCCCCCCTCCTTTCCTCAACATATACACAGCAGCAGCAACAGAGTTTAATTCAGAAGAAAGAGAACTAGGACATCTGCAATATTCACAACCTAAATGGGCTCTGACAGGCTACTGGCAATCTTCCCTACCAAAATGCAGTCCTGACAGCTAGTAACAAGCTTCCTACATGGTCCAGTGAATCATGTCAGCTTGGAAGTTAAGTCTGCTCACTCTTGAATTCCACATCTGACCCTGGGAGAATCATCTGGGAAGTGTCCTTGCACCTACACCCATGCTTCTGCCTGCATTTATTGCTCAATCATGCCTATCACTTGCATCTGGCATCACTGCTGGTCAACACGTATTGGCAAAGTGACAGATTTCCCCAGCATTATGCTAGTTCCTTGCTCCATAAATATTATGGTGCCTCGTGAATTTAGCTGGAATTCAAAGGCCATGCGATATTTTTCCAGTGAACCTTGCGTGCATGCCTGGCAGCAACTCTCACAGCTTCTCTCTTCTCAGCACACCCCAAAAGAGGATTGCCTTGAGAGAAGCTGCAAACACGAGCACCCCCTCCAGTGACCTCCAGTTTATTTAACCTATTACAAACATGCTAACTGAGAGGCAAACAGGGGTTGCAAAGCTGCCTGATAACAGCAGCTCAGTAACTCCCATTTCTGAAGCTGTCAAGGAAAGGTCAGACTTACACACCCAAGATCAGTGCCCAGAAAGGTTGAGTTCTGCACTAAACAAACAAACCACTAACATAGGACAGATGAATCACATTACTTTATGTATTGCTGAGAAGAGGTTGGCTGCCTGAAGGATACTGTAAAAACATACCTACAACAGTTTGAAACAAAACAAGAATTCAGCAATACTGTGGAAATATTTTACTAAGAAAGGTAAAACCTCAGTCAATCTGCCAGCACAGTTCAGCCACAGGAGATGTCTTGGTCTATACAGTAATTGGCTATGTGTCTGCAAATCTCTAAGATGTCTCACACAGGAGTAATTTGGGCACCTAAGCATGAATATCTAAGCTTCCTTTATTCTCAAAAGAGATCAAAGAATTGTTTAGGTTGGAAAAGACCTCTAAGATTGTAAAGTCCAACCATTAACGCAGCACTGCCATGTTCACCACTAAACCATATCCCTAAGCACTGCATCTACACATCTCTTAAATACCCCCAGGGACTTTATTGCTTCCATGGCCAGCCTGTTCCAGTGCCTGACAACCCCTTTGGTGAAGAAATTTTTCCTAATGTCAAATCTAAATCACCCCTCATACAACTTTTGGCCACTTTCTGTTGCTAATATCACTAATGAAGCCAGGCATCAGCCCAGTTCACCTGAATGCAGATCTCTGAAACAGCAAATTACACGAAGCATTCTTCAGGCTCCATTGGCTGTATTTATCAGAATTCATTAGACCATAATGGGAAAGACACAGAGAAAACATGTAGAGACCTACATTTAGGCATCTTAAAGTTGAACTGACTCCCACTCTCCATGACTCATTCCTCTCCCACTTCTGACACTCAGTTCTTTCAGATTTGCACTGATTACCTTTGTAATTCAATACTAAGGAGGCTGTGTACCAGAATATGCCTGTTCGTTGCTTGCTGTGTTGCTGCAGCTTTGGTTTGTAAACTTGGTAAATGAAACATGGTTAGGAAAACAATGGGCAAAGGATAACACTATGAAGGAGATTAATTAAACTGGACATGAAAAATACCCCTAAGGCGATCACTGGAACAAACTGCCTAGGGAGGTTAAAGGATTTCAGTCACCAGATGTTTTAAAGAATTTGACAAACACCTGTCAAGAATAATTTAGAAAAAGTTCATCCTGGCCTAGGATGGGGAGAACAGGTTAAACTCATCTTCCCCAGCTATAAACAAGTGCTATGCCAAACAAACAAACAAACCCCAAAAACAAAAACAAACCCCCAAAACTAACAATAACACCCCCAAAACCCCCAAGAGACCCCAACAAACTCATTGAGAATTGGAATTGTGTCCAGAAGTTTCAATTGTTTTGAACTCCTTATCTCTCAAACAGCATATTTTATTCTGGAATGTATTCCTACCATGATCTTGTTAGGCCTAATTCCCTTTCCATGTTTTCTTTGAGCAGCAGGGCTCAGTGTCACACATTCAAGCACCCTGTGTTTCAGTAGATGTTTGATGACATGGAGAAATAAACCTCACTCAAATATACCTTCTCTTCTCTACATTCTGCATCAATATCCACAGACTTCAAAGATGTTAATGTGACAGATTTTCACAGAATCATAGAATAGTTTGGGTTGGAAGGAACCTTTAAAGGTCATCTAGCCCAACCCCCAACTCATATATTGTAACTCCAGGAAGATGCTTTACCTCGCAACAGAGCTCAGTTTGTTTGTGCCTGATACAGATCTGACCATCAGCTTCATGGCACATAAACACTGGTCTGACGTTTGTGAGAAGAAAAATCTAGTAAATTTTGTAAGTAAATAAAAAGAGGCAATTAGGGAGATGCCATTCCTTCCCTCTCCTTTGGAGTCAAAAAGGAAGGCAGAAAGGAAAATGCAAGGGATGAGCAACTTGGTTTCATATTCTTGTCTCAGCAAACAGGCAGGAGGGGGCAGAAAAACAAACTATATTTTCTTGATTTCTCACTCAACACTGAGCAATGGAAATGGAAAAGGAATAACCTTGAAAGTGAAGAAGTTTATGCTAGTTGGCTATAGCAAAATAAAAATCTCCAAGATCTTTATTGAAACACACACCAGAGGACAATGTCTTGTCCCAAAGTTGGCCCACTGTGCTCAAGCAAGCTCAGGAAAGGCAGCAATCAAGGAAACTGCTCTTTCTGGTTGTGCTTCAGGAAAAGGAAAAGTGTTTTCCATTTACTTACCCAGAAACATGCAGCATCAGCAGCATATAGAAGACAAAGAAAAGGTTGTGTGTATACCAGAAGATGTCATAGTTTGAAACCCTGAAAAGAATAAAGCATGGTTCAATGCTGTTTCAACTCACATGGAATCACTGCTAATTAAAAGCAGACCTGTGCACACAGGACATTATTATACACTGCACACTCATGCAAAATATTCAAAGCCCAGAATGTTTTCCCACAGGCACACTGTACTTGGACACAATTAAGTGTTGAGAAGAACAAGTGACTGGCACAAAAGCAACAAGCTGAGAAGGAGACGTAAGGGTGCAGAAGTACAGAGCCAGGAATAGAGAACTCTTCTGAAACTGGGAGACTTGACTACTTCCACAGATGCTAGTAAGTCTCCACGAGACCCTTATAGCTGGAATAGTTCTTCCAGCTCCAGTCTCAAAGCTCCACCTCCTTACAGTGAGTGCCACCTTGCATTCTCCCTGCCCCAATACAGTTTAACGTGTCACCCAGGCTGCAGCACACAAACAGGTGGCACGGACAGCAGCAGAAGGGCCAGTGGGAAGGGTAAAGAGCTTGTGAAGGTATGGAGTGGAAGGAGATACAGGAAGAACAGGACCTAGAGCAAGGAGAAAACAAGAGCATGGATAGGAGAATCTTCATTGCAGGAAGCCAGGTACATTACTGCTCCAGGACTGATGGTCTTGGGAGGAACAAAAACATTATCCCTATGAGATGAGGAGATGTGAAGGGAAAAGAGCACTTCCTTTTAGCAGTAATTTGTTAGACAATAGCAAAAAAAAAATCCAGACCAAAGAACATACCCATCTGGAACTGTTTTCTGTTAAGCTTGTTCAGGGTTTTTTGAGTAAAATAGTTACCAACAAACAACAAAATGGCTAAGAAAATACACTACTTCACAGCACACAAACACCTCTCACACTACACAGTAAGGTAGGAGAGTCCCCTCTAAAACCAAAAAACCTACTCCCATTCATAAACCAAAACAATTAATAAATTTTAAAAAAATCATTAGCTCTGAGAACATGGTTTAAGAAGCTATTTTTCTTGACACAGCTAACATCTTTTTTTTTTCCAGAACCTTTTCCCTCCTGTGGTCTTCTACACAACCAGCCAACTGTTCTTCCTTCAATACAACTGAGACATACACTGCATTTGTTTCAGTCAATACAGGATTTATTTGTTTTCTTTCTCAAGAGAGGAAAAATAACTTAGATAATCCAAGGGCTACCAAAATAAAATCCAAGCCAGCAAAGTAACAAGGAAGGAAGCAGAGGAGGAAAAAAGGAAGCAAAAGAAGGAATACAACAGCAAGGAGCTCTGAAATCCCCCCTCCACCCTGCCATTCTTCCCCCAGTCAGCCCTATGTTAACAGTTTTGCCTCCTCGAAGCTGCTCAAGCCTTTCCTAGCTCCCCACTCCCTGGGAGGCATTTCCATGCAGTCACTCATCAGCATCTATGAGAAGCTGTGGGAGCAGTAAGGAGAAAATAAGAACAATGGTGTGCAGAGTGGAAGCACAATTGGAAGACACAAAGGGAGTACAATTTACCCTCTGTCTCAAAATCAATCATAGAATCCTAAAATGAGACCTTAAAGATGGTCTAGATTGAACCGCCATACCATGAGAAGGGACAAGAACAGGTCTTGGAGCTCTGGTTTAATTTGGTTTCATGCTACAATACCAAAAGCAGCACACTGAATGTTTCATTGGCTCTTGAGCATCTTTTTCAGAATGCACCAATTTTTCAGAATTTCAGTGATGAAAAGCCAGTTCCTGGACTGCTCCTGATGTTGCCTTCAACAGCTAATTATTGTTACTGATTAAAATTACTGCACACTTCTTTCCTGAATACATCTAAATGTCAGCTTCCAGCTTGTTGAGCATTTTATTCTTCTTTCAGCACTCCTACAGAAACCTCTACTATAAAATCCTAGTTCCTTACATGTATCAAATTGCAAATGTGAGCAGGCTCTCTGAACTTTACCTCCTTAAATTATAAGGATATGTAAATCCTTGAACCTCTTACCATGAAACTTATTTTCCAACACTGTAATAATTACATATTTTTACTTGTATCCTTAAACTGTGTATCCTGTAGATACATACAGTATTCTAATATAGTCAGTCTTCCTATTGATTCACACAAATTTTTATAGCTCTTCAGAACATTTACTTTTTTTACCTTCTTAGGGCTTAAAATAGACATTATTCACAGAAAGGATGCATTTCTTAGGAATGCAAAGTCTTGAAAATTTGAGGTAAGTTGAATATTTAATTTTGGTTAACCTACTTTAGAATTTTGCAGATAAAGACCTGCAAGAGTTAATTTACTGAGAAATGTAAGGGGAATTTATCATGCTTTAAAGGGACACACTAAGCAGCACAGTTCTAGAAAAATATTTTTAATCCTGTTACAGACAGTTTTGAAAAGGAAAATGTATGTTGTAGTTTAGAAGATGAAAATGAAGACTAGAATATTTGGTTACAAACGCAGATGGCACTGCAGCACCTTATTTTTAATGTTCTTTTAAATACATAACTTCCAAATCTTATACATCATTAATTTTAAAGTTGGCCAAAATGTCAACATTTATTGACAGGATTTATTGTGTTTTCTGATAACTTCATAACCCTACTGAAAACAACTACTGAACAAAAAATGTTGGTCTAATTTTCAAGTATGACATGGGAAAAATTTAGAAAATTTTTCAACTAATAATCACTTTCCCTTTTTAAAACATTAGCAGCTAATTCAGTCCTTCCAATACTTATTTGTACAATTTACTGAAAAGACAGGAAAATAGAGGAATACTCATGCATAGTATGAACAATTTCAGGAAAAACACACAAAGGAAGAAATCACTAAGCAGGTCAGTGTGCAAGAGCAGATTAGAGCTGAAACCCTAGACTATAACAGCCTCTGAAATACATTTCAAAAAGCTCAGTTTCTGATAGACAGTGAACGTTTACAATTAACTTTCCTAAAACTGTGCTGTATGCTCATATGCTCATACAGATTTCACATGTATATCATATGAAATCTCAGTGAGAATTTACAGGGAAAGAGACTGAAAAGGGACAGAGAGACGCATGCAGCAACTTGTTTCCTTAGGAGAAAACACTGAAATAAAGACAAGCTTGAATTCTATGCTGGAGGGAGAAACCAGGATAAAATTCCCAAGTAAGAATTATTGCTAGGGTAACAGGAGATGCAGATTATCTCTTTTGGGGCTTTGATTCTGCTGACGAGATAGCAGAAAGCTGGGGAAGTATTTTGCACTTGCAGTAACTATGGAAGGAACTAAAAAGTGTGTAACTTCAAAAGATATTGCATGAACCCCAAAATTATTTCCAAGAATGTCTCCAACTACATGTATTTTTCTAAGCTTCTCTGTCACTAATACATTATGTTTTTCTAATTTAATTTGGCCTTGAAGGAGACAGGACTTTGTTCTGGCTCAATGAGTAAAGTAATAGTTTTATTTTTCCATCTTCCCAAAATTGTCTTTCTATTGCAAGTAGAGCCATCTGTGTGGACCATGTGATGTGCAGCCATGTTACATCTGGTGCAGCAGCCTAATCCTGCATTTCTGCAGCCTGCAGTGCCTCACAAAAGTCTCAGTCCTGGAAGAAGCCTTGTCTACTGAAAATGCACAAGTGTTTCCTGAACTACTTTCTCAAATCACAGGATAACACTGCCAGGTAACACAGCTACTCAGGAGAGGCAGATTGGTTCAACAAAGCTCACAGCCACATATCTAACTCACATCAGTGGAGCACCATTAATGTCTGAAGATATGTAATTAACCTATCTTTCCGTGTTCGCTGAATTGAGGTGAAGCACTTACACAGACATACTGCAAATTCAACCTCTGTAAAACTAAGGTGTTATTCTTACATGCTCAATTGCAGAATCCAAGCCTTAAAAATACTTCAGCATTGGGCTAGACCCCACAAGGTACCAGTCATTCACAGGTCCTATCACGTGTGTTCACTAACATTGGTACAGAATGCCAACCCACCACAGGACCAAAACTTTGGAAATCCCAGCAGCTGCTCTGAGCCAATACTGCATTGCTGTTTGGTATGTTACAATTCATATTAAAAGGAATTTATCTGACAACAGAAGCAGAGCTCTTAAAAGCAACGTTCCAGTTCAGTAGCATAATTTTGTGTCTGTCTGTTTCATTGCTGATAGTTTGGGGTTTTTGTGGGTTTTGGGGGTTTTTTTTGTGGGTTTTTTTTGTTGTTGTTGTTATTGGGGTTTTTGTTTGTTTGTTTTTTGTTTGGGTTTTTCCTTACATTTTTGTTACATTTCATTATTACAATTAACTGGTGAAAATAATTAAGATAACAATAGCACCTTATTTTTTCTTCCACTGGACTTAATTTATGCACTGGGCAGAACTTCCCATATGCTGAGTTTACTGCATCCCCTACAACCAGGAATAAAAGAACTATTTAAATTTTTAAAGGTTCACATTTTAAACTCAGCACACTCATTAAACAGTATTTTTTCAGAAGGCAATTCAATCAGGTCTTGTAATTGTTTTCATAGAAAATTCACTGTGCTAATTTTACTGCAAGCTAGGAAAAAAGGACAAGAAAACTGGTGGTTTTAACACTCTAGGCAGCAGGAGAACATGATTTAGGAAATGTCGTTTTTCAGCATAATGATCAGATTATATCTTACCTGATGGCATATGTGGAAGCTGTACACATCAGGAATAACACTAACACCATAAGGACTCCAGTCAGACCTGGAACTAAAAGGGACATAACTTACATTTGAACTGTGAAGAGGCATACTTGTCTACTATGTATGACCTCAGAAAGTGGAATTAGACATACAAATCATGATTCAATCAAACTCTTGAATATACTTATCTCTTGAGGACAACTCATATATCAAACCAGATAGGAAAGAAGATTCTTGTGTAATTTCCCACCTTCCCAAAGGAAAATACCCTTTTCCTTGCATTTCACCATGCATCACAATTTCCTATTTGTCTTTGCTCCTGTCATCTTTTGCTTGGGACATCTGTTTCTAAGCAGGTAACTAAGAACAAACACTGTTTACTTGCAAGCCTGACTGTGCAAGTTTCTGTTTCTTTTTTATTCCAAACACTATACTCTGTTGATCATGACAATTAAAAACCTGTTCAGGGACAGAATTTCAAGAAAATCAATTTCTGGGCAAGCTGTCACTACAATTTTTTGCCAGCCCATTTTATTCTGGAATGAAGAAGAGGCTGAAATTACTCTCCACAGCATTGTACCACTCTTGAAATTGCTGCCCAAAGAGCAAGGTCTGTGAGAGTGATCTGCAGCCAGCACTTGGGAAGCAAATGTTAACAATATTAAGGATTTGACTCATCTGCTCAAATGAAGACTTGTATCAGAACTAGTTTATCCTAAGGTCTTTTTTAAGTCAAAGGAGAAATAATCTCAGATCTTATCTTTTTATAAACCTCTCAATACCCACTTATTGAAAAGTCTGATACCCAAAATCTGACACTCCACATTTCACTCCTCAGTTTTTTACAGCCCTACAATCAATGGAAACTTTGTCATGGACTGCATAAAAAATTGTTTTCCCTCCTTCATGGAAAGATTGCAATTAAAAGCAGTTGCAATAAAAAAAATATGCATTCTGTCCACTGCCTCTCCTTTTTAATTTCTTTTTTCTCAATCTGATTTGATGTGTAGCATGCAATGAATGTCAACTCTGAACAAATACCTCCAATGCAATTGCAGTACAGCATTTGATCCAGCTTCCTACACTGTTACTCAAGCCAGAGGTCACCTTTTATGTCCAGTTTTTCAATTATCTTCTCCACCAAACTGAAATCACTCAAAGTCTTGCCCCAGTTTATCAGTTCATTTTTAGTGTTTCCTCTCTGCCCTGTCCCTGACTCTCCTTTGCTCCAGTAAGTATAATCTTGAATACTTGTTCCTCCCACAGTCTGCCTCACACCCTTATACAACGAGGTTATTTCCTGGACTAATCTGAAAAGCCATCATCACTCTATAAATCCTTCTGATTCCTTATTTCTTCTCTTTGCAGTTCTGAACCGTATGGGAAGAAACCAGGGGGTTTTGGCTTATTTGCAGAGCTCCCAGGGCAGCAAATCTTGGTCCCTGCCTGAGCACTCCTTCAGCACAAATAGTACATGGTAATTACCAGTCATTAGGACTGGGAGTGAATGGAGTAATTTTAAATTTAGGATAACTCTGACCTCAGTTTCTGTCAGCTCATTTTCTCCCTTCCTCTACTCTCAACTGATCTAAACCTTCCCTAGAGTTTTTAGGAAATGCTGGTGTGCCAGCTGCTAATTCCAGGACACCTATTGGGACTGACAAACCTAGAATCATTGCTGTCTGTTCACAGGGTTGATTTGACTGTACCCTAAATGCTACCAAGTCAGGATTTTTGTGTTTGATCCAAATAAGGGAGGAAATGTGATGGCATCAGGAAGGAACTTTATCTGCTTATGAAGTGTTACAGCTCAGACTGGTGCCTGCCCCTCCATACCCAAACATTGGTCCCTTCTAAATTCCTGCTCCCAAAATGTCTTTGTCTATTTATTCTGTATGAGTGCTGAAGCCTGATTCCCATGTAACAGTTTAGATTGCTCAGAAACCCAACCAGCCCCTAAATAAACCAGCTGAAGCAAAAAAGACTGGTTTGCCATTATGTTTCTTTTTCTAGAAATTGGATCATTTAGGTATTTGGTTTTAATATTACAAGAATCTCTGTTTGAAACTAATGGATTTCTGCTGACTCACCTGTACAACAACAGATTTGAAGATGCTGCCCATCCTGCTACTGGCCTTATGTAACTCCTGACCCCTGACTACTGGATAAGCAAACCCAGGTTATATTAACACAAATAATGCAACTCCAGATAGCTGAGATACAACAACTGGAGCATGCCAATACAGGACCAAAAGAAGTTTTGTTTGCAGACTGATGACAAGCAGCAAACTTTTCTCATTCAGTCTCGCAGGACTTACCAGTTGCAAAAAGTAGTTTTCTTGGGTCCTGAAAAACAGACAAGCAAAAACAAATAAAAGCAATATATGGTATTTTATATGTAACATGAATAATATGATTATACTACTATAATATGAATAATTTTATAATAATAAGTAGCCCATGAAGCTCACACATTTTAAGACATATGCAGTCCCTAAATCTGGAAGCAGGAATGGATTTGGTATTCGGTAACAGTTTACATTGACTGCAAATCAACAAAACCTAAACTTTTAGTCTTTGCATTCCCCCAGCAAAGATAGTTTTGATCTATAATCTGGATTCAGATAATTTTACAGATAATTATTTTTTGAAAGCTTAGCTTTACTCAGTTACCTCATCCCTTTGAGAGGACAGAGAGGAGCACAAGAGGGAGAGGTTTTGAATTTAAATGTAAGGTAAGAGGCAAGCACTTTACTGCCAGCTACATCACCAAGACATTTGCAGTGGACCCTAGTGAAGCAAGACTGAACACAAAGGATCTGACAGATCTTCCTGTGTCCTTCAGCACATGTGAAAGGAAGAGGGGATATTTCAGCATCAGGGAGACTGCCTCATTTCCCCGATCCTATACTTCAAGAGGTTTTGTCTTCACTGCTTGGAAAACTTTTTTATTTAAACTTGCAGTAAAATGTAGTGAGGGGAGGTGAGAAGTGTTCACACAGGACAGGAAAAATGAAGTGACCCTCTTTCTGACCTTGTCTGCATCCACATGTGTGTACCCAGGCAGAGAGGATGAGAGCAGCATCCAGACTGTCCACCACAGTTTAAAAAGGGATATATGTGGGATTCAAGTACAAAGGTGCAAGAGCTACTAAACTACCTAAAACTCAGGAGTTTTGATCCTAGAGTTCCTAAAAACCTTGCTATTGTCTCCACTTTCTATTGCAAAACTCCTAAGGCTGCTTAGCAGAGGCTTAGAACCCTGGCACGTTCTTGCCCGAGGCAAGCTCCTGCTGATGTTCCTGATGAAGTTAAGTCTATCAGACCACTCCTAACACAAGCAGACACACAGTTCAACCCAGAAGCTCAGCACAATAGTTGGTGTTGCATGTCTGGCATGTCTGTCTGCCATTGAATAGCTCAGAGATTAGATCATTCACCCAGGGAGTGGAAGACCTTGGTTGCTGGTCCTCATGAGCCTGGACTGAGCCAAGCTCTCTTTTTCCAGGAAACCATGCAGCTGGGATAGGGTCATTCTAAATATTTCCTAATGAAACTGGTAGAAAAGAAATGCAGACCAGAGACCAGAATGAACACAAACAAGAGAGAATTTGACTGCAGCCCAAGAAGAAAGGGTGCTGGACTCTGGTCTAGCTACTAAAATCTGCAAATATCTCTCCAGTGCCAAATACACAAGTAAGCACTTGGCCAAGGGACTAGGAATCTCATATTCCTGCAAGAGATCTGCCCCACAGTCAGACAAGGCACACGAATCAAGTATTTAGCAAGTAGAAATCAGTTCATGTAGATAACTAATTCCATGCTTAGCATATATATTCATATATGCATTCATTGCAGCTGCAAAATGCATAATCAGTTTCAAATCTCACTGTATTCTAAATAGTGGAAATGCAGAACAAATCTGCCCAAAAAGCATCAGAAATGTGTCAACCAGGCCTACCCAAGAAACAGAGAAGCAGAAGAGAAGCAGGAGAACGAGGTGCATGTGAAAAGTTTGGATGATTGCATTCTCCATCTAATAATCAAATAGGACTGAACCTTGCTCACTTTAATACAATTTGGCCAGAGAAAGAAATAAAAAAGGAATCCACATGATGGTGAGTTTTCAGTGCATGAAACAGGAGCACTGTATAGATCACACAATGGCATTGAATACTGCAAATATTCATATATTTAAATTATATGCTTAAAATCAAAATATGAAAAGAAAGCTGGCTCACCTCACCACGATAGTTTGCTGCATTTAGGGTCACAAATTCTTCATTGTAGTTCTCAGAGAAGTTAAGAGCATTCACCAGATGAGCAGCAACATGTAAGGCTAAAAAAACCCAAAAAAACTGAGTAAAGCTGAGTATCTGTAAACAAGTCCTGGATGTTCCCTATGGCCACCCAGATGCCAAGATATAATCACATCACCTGCATGATAAATACCAGGGACTAAGGAATTCTTAATTCTTTTTCAAGAGTAAATCAGCTTATAAATGTTAATGACAGAAAGCTGTATGCATTTTAGGAACTTTTTTTAACACTACAGCAATGATTTCTGTACTGCAATGCTTCAGCTGAGAGAGAACATGCAAAGGTGTCCAGCCAAGAATATTTCTCCTTCACTAAACTGGGTAGCTGTCTCCACTGCTCCCTCCTTTGCAGGTAAGTGTGTAGTACCCTGTTTTTTCACTCAGATTCCTCAGGCACAATGAGGGTTCACTTGTAATGCCAGATCTTGACCTGATCTCACAAACCTGTCTTCTAAAAAACTGGCATTTTAAGGAGAGGCTTGACATTAGAACGTATGCCCATGTGTTTAAAGCAAAAAAATGAACCAAAACCCACACACATTCGAGCAAGATTTTACAATTTAAGATGAGCAAGCACAGAGCAAGACTACCCCCAAATGTACTGCAGCAGAAAAAGCACAAAGTACTGCATCAACGTGCTTCCAAAATGTGCTGCGGCCCAGCACAGTAAGATCTCACCTGAAAAGATGCATATTGTAACACCACATGTGACATGGAAAGTTTTGCTTTTATCTAGCAGCCTTCTGGTTTTCTTGCTGGCAACCTAGTAAGAGAAGAATTCAAACAATCTCTTCCAAAACAAAGGAAAGAAAAAAATCCTAACAGCAACTGTGATGATATAATAGCAGCTTCAGTTTTCACTAGGTTTAACACCTTTGCAAGTGTAGTACCTAAATTTAAAAACTACTGGTTTATGCCGAGGAGACAATTTTGAGGACTTAATGAAGACATTAAACAGACGTCAAGAGTATATAGTGTACCTCCTGGCCTTAATATTTAGGAATTCCAGCATTAATTGTGAAGGCATCACTGACTCTTTTATAGGCAAGATCAAAAGGAATAGTATATTTGCATACATATGTGCCTCTATAGGCATCAAATTTTATAGGTATTGTCACATGTTTAACAGAACTCACAGGTTCAATTTGCAAGCATCTAGCAAACACAAATGTTCCTCAAAAGCATTATTTACATTTCTGTAAAAGCAACTGGCAAATCACAAAGCAGCTAAACCATTGTTTCTCCCATGATAACAAATGTATCACTTTGGGTATTTTTACAGAATGTCCTATCACCTCCAGTAGGATACTTGTGGTCATGCAGAGACAAAGTTGGGTTTACTCTGTTGAATTGTACCAGGAAGCACTTGAGAGGACACATATACCTCCAATATATGAGTTTGGAATGACAGAGGAGAATTCACCTGGCTACAGCTCCCCAGCAACTCCCCATCCTTCAAAAAGGCACTGAAGAAACCACGCTCTCAGCAGGTCCAATCAAACCAGACAATGCCTGTCTTCAAAGGAGTCATGAATCCAGGCTAAATGTCTGACACTTGCACCATGCAAGCACACGGTGTAAGAACAAACAGAGATGGAATAGACTTTTCCTATCACTTTAATACTAAACAGAGACCAGGGCCCCCTTCTGAAGTGCTGCACTCCTTCTGGGAATCACTCACCTTCTGGGATCCCCGCAGGAAAGCCAGGAGGACACGGCACATTGGGAGCAGGACGAGGCAGCAGTTGAGATTGAGGACAGATGCCGAAGCTCTGCTTATACACAATCCTAGCTGAACAAACATTGCAAGAGTTAGATTACTGGGAGAAAGGTGTCAGTATTGTCCCTCTTTTTCTCTGCTGTGAAACCAAATGGTTCCCTTGCTCTCTGAGTCACCACAGTAGTGGAGCTTCGTGATGTTTTATCGTACTGGAGAAACCATGGTACACACAGCATGCTATTCTGTCCTCACAGGGAAAGAAACAGCTCTCATCTTTGCATCAAGAAGTTATTAAAAATTAATTTTGTCAACAGCAAATGAAAACTTTCTATGGGAAGAGCTAATATCCTCATCAGTGCCCAAAGTCACATGGAGCAAAACATCTGAGACAACAGCAAGTGTCCTCTGAGAATTCACCTGAAGACTTCAACAGACATAATAAAAAACAGCGATAAATACTATGATGACACTAGACAACCACTCAAATGTAATGATTTTCTGTTAAGCCACAAAAGATGTAAAAAAATATTGATTCAGTCAAACTGAAATAGTCACAGAGTTTCAAGGACTGTTACAGAATTGTCACAAAACTCCTCATCCATTCACATTACGCAACGCCGCATTTGGACATAAAGAAAGTAGGCTTTCTTCAGTTAAACTGCTCAATAGCTGGGAACCGTAATGAAATCTAATTTCACTAATGCTTTCACTGATATATTTGGAACTTACATAATTAGAACAAAAACACTTGTCAAATAAATGAACAAAGCACACATTCATGTCATAAACCTGTATTTTTAATCTTATTATATTATCTCATTCATTTATGATTTTAGAAAGTTAGCAAAACGCCATTGTTCTCCGAGTTATTAGGTTGAATTACCATTTTACTAGCTTATATAAAAGATGTTTTTAGACTGTCAACAGATTTCTGGAATGATATTTCTTATAGTGTTCTCAAAACCCCAAGTATTTCAATCCCTGAATAAATTAGTAAAAAAGTATTATAATATTAAAGATAACTCACATACTGCAGGAGCATGTGAATGAGTTGAACAGATACAAATTATCTAATAGAAATTACTTAAGATTTATTACCTTTTCAAAGTTAAACTCTACATTAAAAAATGAGCATGTTTTACTTTTTCAGACAAAAAATAATCCGTGAAACATCTATCATATTCTTTATCAACAAGAAACAAAATTTACAGACTTATGTTTGTGGCACAGAAATGGATGAATATGTAAGCTAGTGAGAAAAAACAGAATTACTGCACTTCAGAATGTCTTGCAAGATGTCAAGCACAACAGTATGAAAGGGTTTCCAAACACCACTACCATAAAACAACTGCCTCCTCTCACAGTTAGCAATACCCATGTACCTCACTTGCTCTGCAGCACACCTGGGCACAGCACCAGGAGGCAAACAGAAGGTAAAGATGTTCAATCTGCCTGAAGAACCAAGCTCTGCACCTAAATCTTTTCCCTCTTCTGGCTACTTTACATTATTTAGTTAGACCTGACTGCCAGGGACCTCCTCCCAGACCCTACCAGCTTCCACAGAACAGAACAGTCACCAGGGTACCCTCTCTCAAAAGCTGCCCATGAGAAGTAGGAGCAATTGCCCCACAAAATGTGCTCTACCTTGTTCTCTACCATGTAAATGTGAGATCTCCAGGAAAAAAATCCCAGGAACAGATCATCTCCAACCTACTGAATGATAGAAAATAAGACTAAAATGAGCCATGTCACTTAGTTCTTTCCCACTCTCCAGATGTCCTCCACTATTTCTTCTAATGTACTGTTAATCCTCTTTTTCCTTACATAAACCTCCCTTGCTTCTATTTCATCTGTTACTTCACTCCCTGATTGCTTGCACAACAAGATTTTTTTCTTGCTACTCTTTCCTCATAAGCCATGTTCTTCGGACCTGAGGCCATCCTCTCCTCCCCACTCTGGATCCTCCCAACTGGAAATGACCCTTGAACAGACTGGACATAATGAGAAGAAAAATGTCTCTATAATGCACTGTCTGCATAAACAACACTGTCTCTGTTTTCATTAAATCTTCTAAAGAGAAGTCAAAAATGAGCTATACATCTCATTGGAGCAATAACTTCAGAAATATGGTCATTAAAACATGTAAGAATTTTTAATTGGGGGTTACTGATGTGCGACAGCATTGCAGTGATTAAATGGGCATTACTTGAAAAACTCAAGAATTATGTAGAAACAATGTTACGCAAACTCCAGAAGTAAACTGAATCATTTTTGTAGTTGTTGACCAACACACAAAATCTGAAACAGTGGCAGTACCATTAATGAACAGTTTGAAATTTTTAACAACTTCTGTTGTATGGCCTATATGATGCATCATTAGTTTCTCAAGAATTTACGTTGTGTTTGAGTTTAAACATAAACTAGGCACGACATCAGTTACCCAAGACTTCCTTTACTAAGCATAACCATTTTTCTTGCAAAGCTTCAACAAAACAATAGTTTGGTCTAGAAGAGAGTCAACCCCACACTGTATAGTGTTAAGTAAATGAAATAACTCCTGGCAGAGTTCAAGAAGCATTTGAACACTCTCAGTCACATGGTGTGATTCTTGGGATGCCCTGCTAAGTGCCAGGAGTTGGACTGATGGGTCCCTTCCAGCTCAGCATATTCTGTGATTCTAAGTAAAATGCCAAGCAATTTAACAAGTATGAATCACCAGTGACGTGTAGAAAAGCCTTTCCTTTTAACCTTCCTTTGTTTTCCTCCACTATTTAACAAATGGCAAATATTCATTCATCATGCAATTGCTATGGAGGAAATGTCCTTACATTCATTATAATTCAATGCTATCAACACCTGTACATAGAAGGAAAAAAAAAAGAAAATAAAAAAGAAGAGAGACCAGCAAACAACTGCTTAAATATGTACTGCATTGCCAGGGAAGTATGATTCAAACATTAAAATATTGTTACCAATGGTTCATGTAAGGTTTTATTCTGAAGAAATAAAGTTCAGCAATATTTCCTGCAATAAAAGCCCATTTACCAAACAATGGTAAATACATTTAGAAATTTCTTAGAATCAAAATTCATGCAAGAAGAAAGAGTTTAAAGTTTGCTCTTAATATATATCCAAAAGCTAAAAATATAACCATGAAACTAATTCTTTCCAAATGGTTTCCAAGAGATCTCTGTCTTAACTTCCTTTGCATTGCCTGGGAGGCATAGTAACAAATTAACACAGTACATTGTTGGATTTTTAAACAATAGTAGAATACAGGATGATTTTTGCTCCAAGGCAACTCACTGTGTCTAAAAGTCAATATATAGCCTTATTAAGTAGTTTAAAAAGGAGAGAAATAGAATCCTATTTTCTTCCTGAAGTCTTTTGCTGTCTTAAAAAAAATTGTTGTTGCATGTTACTAGCATGTGAAATTTCTGCATGACCAAAAAAAAAAAAGAAAAAAAAAATCTCTGCTGGAACTGTTTTATCCAGCGTTGCTGATACTATACCCAAGCATTTGTCCACCTCCTTCCGTGATCTGCCTACCTGGTACAACATACACTGGTATGTCATTTCACGGAGGAGCAAAGAGGCATAGAAAAACTAAAGGATTACTCGAATTTACAGACTAAATCTGTGGCAAAAATAGTAGGGAACTGGACCATCCACAAACTCAAATCCTAAAAACTAGATTAGATTTCTTTCCCCTAGACAAGCATAAAGGAATCACCACCTTCTCCAATGCAGCTTAAAAGAACTCCAGAATATAAGTTCTCCAGTTATCCCTGTCTGATGTACAGCCCCACAGACATACAGATGGACTCCTGGCTGCGCTCATACAACACACAAAGTAGGACAGAGAAGAGTCAGTTCTCATTGAATCTTGCTGTCAGCAAGAATGAAAGTGGGAAAATTAGCTTCCTCTGTCAGGAAAAGGAGCTTTCTCTGTTAGGCAAATGATTTCAGTATTAGATTGAGGGCTGAAGTACCTTACTGCGTACCCCAAAATTCTTCAAGGTTCATCAGTTATAAATACAGAGATGAATGTTACCTGCAACTGCTGTGCACAGAAATCTGATATTTGATACATGGTTGTAAAATGAAGATTTCAACAAATACTGTCCTATCTCACCTTTTAAGTCAATCTTGTATCAAAAAATGTTAAAATAATGCAAACCCTTCCACACCTGAGAGTGACGTTATTCTGTTTCTCAAGATTTCAGTATCTACAAGCAACAACCCTAAACAGGTCATGGTGCAATAGAGACACCACACCTGATGATGTCTCTTAAGAGTCTTTCTTTAATTTTTTTCAATTTTCTTTGGTTCGGGGCACCTTGAAAGGTTCTGGCAAGACTCACAAGCCACACGCTGCTCTGTAGACACAGGTCATAGACCACCTCCTCAGATCAGTACTGGAGCAGCTAAAGTTAGTTATTTTCCTAGGTGGAACCAACTGTGCAACACAACATGTGTCCTTTTGACCCAGTTCCTTTTCTTCATGGAGTACTCCTTCTCTTGAGTAGGACACAACTGAACTGTGTGCACAGCAATTATTCCCCTTAGGCTTGTCAAATCTGGCTGGAGTTCTAGCAACAAGAACATGAAGCAGCTGAAAAGAAGGAAAAATGTGAGAGTAGGGGAAACCTACCAGAACATGTGAAAACTTCTACGAAAGTTTGACTTGGTTTTGCTCCTGAAGAAGGAAGGTTTCAGAAGGACTCTGTAAATTCCCATCTCATGCACTGCAACACCTTAAAAATCATTTTACGTGGTGCAATATTTTTTAATATGTATCTGGTATCTTCCCTGCATCACTGAGAATCAGTATTCTCCCTGTTCACTTGTACCTCATCACAAAGGCATTCTTTGACGGTTTTCCATCTCTTCTTGTCTACAAGATTAGGTCACGTTCCCATTTTATACACAGTGCCTTTGTGTAGGATGTACTCCTCCTTCTGCTTAAATCAGTCATTCAAACTGAAGAAAGCAACTAACTTAATCTTGAGTGCAGTAATAGCTTCCAACTTCTCTGATAATCTCCAAGCAAAGGATCAAGATAGGCAACTCCCTCCAATGCTAAGATGTGGAGGGTAAGCAGTTTGCAGTGTGGTTGTGTAACAATCAATGAAAGCGGAACTTGGCCTCAATTAGCAAAATCTCTGTCATTATAATAAACTAGCAAGGAAAGACATGAAAGTTACTGGAACATCTGGAACGTATTCCAAACAGTGAATAAAGGTGACAAATGCTATACACAGTACTGCACAGTAAGAAGGCAGCCACTGTACAGATAAAAAAGTGAGGCAGCACTTTTTCTTTTCAGCTCCATTTTCAGTTATTCAGTCTTTTTTCCAGAGATCCTTCTGACAATGCATTTTCTTCACTTTGCTCTGAAACCCAGAAGCTTATCTCTTGCATTAACATTTGACTACATTACAGTTATTTGAGCAGGGACAAGAGAGGGAAGGGGGAAACAGAGACCCTTCATGCCATGACAAAATGAGCTCAAAGCTCTTTCTGCTCACAGTGAACTCAAGCAACAAGAAACAAGCATTTCATATAATTCTGTTAAAGCAAGACTTGAGTTCTACAAGGCCAGTACTAAATTTATGACTGATTTTTTTTGACCAGGCACAATCAAACTTGTTGGACAAAAATACAGCCAAGCTAGACTGAAGAGAGAAATCCTGAAGTCTGTGAAGAAATCAATCTGGACAATTTCATTGACTGAGCACACCAAAATCTTCAACACGAAGATTTTAGAGTCAAGTAATTGAAGACTCTCCCTTTCTGTAACTCATGCCTACTACACAGTATAGTACCTATCATGCACACAAATATGAGAATATTCCTTTCCTCTTTGCCAAACTCTTTTATGAGAAATTCATGTCTGTTGGGGATTTCTTCACAGGCTTCTCTTCCTTGAGCAATGTAAGACCACACTTTAACATCTATCAAATCATTAAAAAATGAGATTCTTTATCTGAATTGTGTTTTTGAACCAATGTCAATGAATAGAGTAAGACCATGACCTGCAGTGTTACAAGTAATTCAGTATCCAAAGGGATGGTTCATCAAGGCAAAAGTACTGGAAAGGGATTTACATCCACTAGGTTCTGGTGAACTTTCACTGCAAGCATTATGCAACCACAGAATTATTCTGGTTGGAAGGGACCTCAGGATGTCTCTGCTCAAACCTCCTGTTCTACCCATGTTCAACATCAAACTCAGATGAAGTCTGCTCAGGGTTTTTTGTTCAAGTAGGTTTTGAAAAAGCCCAGGGATAGAGATTGCACAGTGAGGAGTTCATGGTCTAGTCAACGGAAGTCAAACTGAGGGAAGCAGAGATATTTGACACAAAATACCACTAAGTTGCCTGGTACATAAAAGGCTGATCAACCTCCTCCTTCCACATTACTCACTTCCACTCATTTGTTCTTTTTGCACTTCCAGGACACCACCATGCTCTTAGTGCCTTTTTATAGGTGTAGAATTAGGACGATTGTCATTGAAAGACTGAGTGAGAGTTAGGTACCTAAACAATTTTAAAATCCTGTCCTAAAGGACCTTGTTCAACATCACATAGAATGCAATTGGAAAAGAATAAATCTGAGCCTCGTTCTTCTACAGACAGCTGAAGGAAAGCAAATCAGTGACCACTGAACAAAAGACCAACTCCATTCTTTCTCCTTCTTCACATCAGAAAGAAAAGAGATGGCATGAAGATGCGGCATTGTTGAATATACCCAGAATATTCAGTCCATTATCTCATTTCATATCGCACTCTGATTTCCAGCTCTTCTTGTTCTCCATCCTGTTACTTGGTAAACAACAAAATTACTTGTGGTAAATCTTTCCATGCTGCAAGTGCAGAAGTTCTTAAGGAGATTATAGCCTATTGTAGCATACTAAGAAAGAAAAAAAGCCAACTCCTTAGGAAACCTCACTGGAAAAAACAAAAACAAAACAACAACAACAAAAAAAACCCACAACTTTTTTAATTCAAAAAGTGCCACTCCATTTTGGCAATTTTGTTAGCTCTCCGGAAAAAGGAACCAGTTGTCATTGAAGTATCCATTAAAGAGTTCAATCTGTTTAAACAAAAATTATCAACTCTTGAATTACAAACAAAGAAATTAGTCTAAATCTCAAAATCTTCAGACGCCAAGACATGGCACAGAGGTTCTGCAAACCACATGCACAGAACAGAGAGGAGACTAGTCAAGCAGATGGGCCATGGGTCAGTGGCTATACAAACCAATGAAGAAAAAGAAGAGGGGAAAAAATCCCTGTGGAAAGCAGTTAAAGCTGTAGAATTGCCTATGCTATCTCCTGAAGAAACCAAATTGGGTTCAGTTTTCCCAACTCCTGCAAAATAATCTCTATGATTAATACGCATACACAGATATGATGAAGAGAAGGGAGAAAGCTAACTTTGAGATCTACTGAAGATATTTAGAGAAACTGTAAAAAATGAATTGCAAGTACATTTTACAGTCTTTAGTATTTTCAAAATGTTAAAATTGGTTTTATAACTTTGACCAAAATTATCTTTTAGACTTAGCTCTTCATTTGTAAACTTATTTTGGAAGTTCCTAAATTCTGTGGTACTTTTTCTCACAGTGGCAGACAAAATTAGACAAACTTAAAAGCATGACCTCCTAGTCCTCATCACCTGACCAAGACAGAGAATCTGTTGCCTGAGTCATCTCACAGGTTCTGAACACAAATTAAGTTACTTTGCAAGTGTCTTCCATTTTGAAGTATAAGAAAACCAAATAAAATCCCAACCAGATGATGAGCTGGTATGAGGCAGAAAAGTCATCTGAACTGAGAGAAACTTCCTGATTGATACCAGCTGAAAATCTGGTCCAGCATGTTACCCAAGAACATTTGCTTATAAACAACCCATTTGCTCCACCAGGAACAAATGCAGTTTTTAAATGGATTCATTGGGCTGCAAAGCCACTAGATATTAAGTTGAAATTAAACACACTTTCATGCTTTTTCTGTCAAGAAAGTCACCACCATGAAGGATTTAATTATTGTCATTCCCTTCTTTTTTCGCACCGCCTTTGCTAAGATTCACTCTTGAACACATCTGGATCACCCATAAGAAGAAAGAAAAAAAAAAGAGAAAATTGTATCAACTCAACTTATTTCCAAGCAAGATCACAAAACTTTATGGTACTGGCTAGTTATGACAATATCAGCCACATGAAACTATATACCCTGGATTTACCAAAAATAAAGGCCAGAGGCTCTACAGCAGATTAGGATGTGCATCATCTGTGTTTAATCCCATGTCAGCTTTCTATTGAAATCCACTCCTGAGTACGACATAGCGTTACAAAGCATCGTGTTACTCAGCCACTTTTTCCTGGATTGTCAAATTCTGAGCAACCCGTAGGTATTTTCCAGAAACATGTTAACTCTTACTGTGTTCCTTTTTAGATAGAAGTTTTTTTCAAATTACTACAGTGGGTAACTTCCCAAGGCAGGCCAGTATCTCACATCTCCAAAGCAGATGGAGTTCTTTTTGGGTTCATCTGTTGGTGGTGGGTGTTGCTCTTGCTGAATCAAAATACCTGGAAGTTCATTAAACCATCCAGAATCAAAGACCTTACTATTAGAAAACAAAACTAAGGTTATAGGCATTACAGTGAATTTACACAGAACAGTATATCCATGAGAATGACAAAGATTGAAAAGAACTAAGACATTAAAAGAAGTCTCTCAGCAAGCATGTATATATTACAATAACTGAATTGGAAAGAATTTGCCAATATGAGTCCATAGCTTAATGTGTTGATGACGAAGAGTGGAGTTCCAGTCATTTGCTGAGCATGTCTGTGTTCCTGTGAGCCTGTCTGCTGCTGGGAACACCAGGAGGGGAGAGAGAAGGGAAAAGAATAGCTGTCTCACACTTGACTGTCTCTTTTTCTTCATAACAGTGTTCACCTTCTACTCCTAAATGACTGTCAGAAGTATCCCAGTAATTTCTTACTTGATCTTTTCCCACTTTGAAAAGTTAACAGGAAGTTTATGTCACATTTGATTAGCAAATGCATTTTGCCCCTTATCCCATCCTCGAGCATCCCAATTTCCAGGGCAAAAAGTAATGTCCAGGTCACTCACCCCTAACATCTGATGCAAATAATAATACTGTAGACCTTGATTATAAAGCAGGAAGGTTTTCCCAAAGAGCCAGACATTGAGGGACAGCCAGAAAAACTGAAATGAAACAGAAACAAGAGATTGTAAGTGAAAGTTACATGTGCAAACTTTTCAGTGTTCATTTCATTCATAAAACTCATAGGTCTGTAGTTTCATAAACATGTGTAAATGGAATGGGAAAGCAAACTTCATGCACATAGTATGTTTTAAAGTACTAAAAGGAAGTGCCCCTATGTGGGAAATTTTCACTTTCACTGAACTTCACAAAAATTTTTGTATCTTGCGACAACCGAGAGCTGCCAAAGCACCCCCATACAAGACGCTATCCCACATCTTTGGCTGGATGTTGCATTTAAGAGACTCAAAGAATAAAAAAAACAACAACAAAGAGACAAAGGAAGAAAGAACTTGTCCTCCACGAAGCTGCATCTTCTCCCCCAAACTTTCTCGAAGAGAGCCAAACAAAGCGCAAGCACAAGCACAGCGTGTGCGAGCCCGGCAGGGCAGGGACGCGGGCACTGTCCCGGGCTGGCATCCATCCCTGCCGGAGCACATCCCGCCCGGCCGGCCCCGCCGCTGCCAGCACCCACGGGCCCCTCCTGAGCCTCCCCCCGGGGCCGCCCCTACCAGGAAGAGGTGCTTGCTCCCCTCGTTGGCCAGCCAGCTCCTCCAGGACAGCGCCATGCTGCGGGACGCCCGCGGGGCAGGACCGAGGGTGGGGGCCGCCGGGCGAGCCCTCCTTTTCAGCCGGGCCGAGCCGCCCTCCCCTCTCCCCACCCCTCACCCCCCGCCCTGTCTTCCGGCCGCCGGGGCGTAGCGCTCCGGCCCCGTCCCGCCGGCGCTGCCGCCTTGTCCGCGGCCGAGCGCCCCGGGAGCCGCGGCGCAGCCGCCCGGGGCGGAGCGGGGCTCGGGGGCATCCCCGGAGGGCAGCGTGCCCTGTGCCCTGCCCTCTGCCCTGCCCTCTGCCCTGCCCTGCCCCGCCGCGCTGCGGCCGCTTCCTCGCATCCCCCGCCTTGCCAAGAGCGTTTCCCCGCGGAGAATCCCGTCCGTGGGGATCCCACTTTTCCGACCCCCATTCCCGCCCGGGCTGAAATGCGATACAGAAAGCAGGAGGGAGCGGGGGAGCAGCCGTGCATGCAACTGCTCTGCCGCTCGGGTGAAACAAAGAGGCTGTCCAAGAAACTACTGTTCGGGCGGTACGGGAGGCCCTCGAAAGCCGGGAAGGGACAGGCTGTGTTATTTGTTTGCAGTCTGATCCTGCTCCATCAGGTGTCCCTGGAGGACGCTGGAAGAGGCCGCCTCCTGTGTGCCGGCACAGCGGGTGTGCAGTCGAGCAGCAGCCAAGAAAAGGGGCCATGGGCAATTCCACATCCACTGTCCACAGTCTGGGCTGCTGCGCTTGGCCGGCAGTCTGCCTGTGCTGGTGGTCTTCGCGTTTAGTCTGGGTTTGGGGAGGGTGGGGTTGGAGGGAAAGTTGCACCGGATACTAACTTTTATATAAAGAAAAAGCTTTTTAAAAATAAAGAAAAAATAAATAAAAAGCTTGTGGCTAGCAGCTTTCAAACAGGACAGCCTTGTGAGTCAGCGGAGCAGTTCCACCGGGCATCGCGGTGCACACGGCGTTCCTTGAGATAGCGGCAGCAGTGGCAGCTGGCAGCAGAGCAAGGCTGGTTTTCTGGGAGATGCCAAGTCCAAGGAGTGGTGCTGAGGGAACTCATCCAGTCCAGTTTGAGCTGGCTGTCTTTCTCTTATTATCTGGAAAGTTGCCAATTTTTGAGCTTCTTATGAGCCACACACCAAGGGTCCAGAGAAGAATGGAAGGGGGCAAGGTGCCATCTTTCTGCAGCTTGTATAAAGGTGGAGGGAATTCTGGCTCATATGTGGTCCTGGGAATAAAGAGTGCCAGGTCATGGCACCTTTGAAACTCAGCTGAGGGTGTTTTTGCTGCAGCAGGAGCTCTATCTCAACAAGTGGCAGGCTTTCTGGGGCTATATGAAGTTTTAGGTGAAGTTTTCATATAGCAGGATTACATCCATTTTGTACCAGCTAATGACACTGACAGGAGAACTCATGAAAGGGAAAATATATCTTTTGAAAATAAGACTCAACAGAACCATAGTTTGATGCCAAAGCAGCCCTAACAGCAGAAGAAACAGTACAGTTTATTTATCTTGTTTGCTATTTCCATTCACTTCCTTGCTTCTGTTGTAATGCTAAGGAAAATGGAAACTGCTTACAGAAAAGCGGGTGATGAATCTTCTCGGGACAAGCATGTCAAAGCTGGGATGGCACAAAATAAAACTTGTGGGATATGTCAGGACTAATAACATGGGGTCTTGGCCAAAAGTGACGCCGAGGAGACACAAACAAAACCAAAATAATTTGTCCATGCTATATTTGCCCATTAGAAATGATTCTGAAAAATCAGCTTATGCAGGATTTGACTGCCCACTCACTTGAAGCTGATGACTCATGAGCCAGCACTTCACTGCCTACTTACAAAGTGCCATAAGGCATATGGAGCACATGACTCATGCTTGTCCACATTGGATCCTACATCATATCTAGGTACAGAGCAAGGAATGTGTTTTTGTAGAAAACATCCCTATTTTCCTTCTCCCTGGAAACAGCCAAGGGCTTTGAATCATTAGCCAAAGAGTCTGGCAAAGACTAGTGCCACACTAATACATCTACATTCTTCCTCCACAGAAAAGGCTGAGTTCATTTTCAGTGTTAAGCCATCCCAGTTACATATGAACATGTGTTTTAAACTTAAGAGCACTCAGAAATTACCACAGATGTTAGTTACAATCCAAATAATTAGAAAAGTTATGACTCTCAAACCATTTGAGCTCATCTTTGCTTTGTGGGCATCCATCCTCTGGTTATGATGGTCTTAGTGCTTTGTCCTACCAACTGGACAGAGCAGTGCTGAGGTAGACAGCCCATCTGCATTGGGTTTGTGTGATTTTGTTAGATCTTGGTAGTGAGGGGGCCTACAGGGGTGTCTTCTGTGAGAAGTTGCTGGAAGCTTCCTCCATGTCCAGCAGAGACAATCTCAAGAGGCTACAAGACAGATGTGCTACTGGCCAAGGCTGAGCCAATCAGAAATGGAGGTAATGACTCTGTGATAACATATTGAAGATGATGAAGAAGAAGAAAGTTATTGTGCAGATGTAGTTGGGGCCAGAGAAGAGCAGGGTGAGAATATGTGAGAGGAACAGCCTTGCAGACCCCAAGGTCAGTGCTGAAGGAAGGCAGGAGGTGCTTCAGGCACCAGAGCAGAGATTCCCTTTCAGACCCTGGTGCAGACCGTGGTGAGGCAGCTGTGCCCCTGCAGCCCATGAGGTCTACAGGGATGCAGGGATCCACCTGCAGCCCATGAAGGAGACCCATGCTTGAGCAGATGGATATCTGAGAGGAGGCTGTGAACTTACGGAAGGCCCATGATGGAGCAGGCTCCTGGCAGGGACCTGCATACACATGGAGAGAGGAGCCCATGCTGGAGCAGCTGTCTTGTAGGACTTGTGACACCATGGGGGACCCACTCTGGAGTAGACCTGTCCTTGAAGGAGTGCACCACATGAAAGGGTGACCCACATTGTAGCTGCTTGTGGAGAATTGTTGCTCATGGGATGGTTGCTTCGTATTGGAGAAGTTCACGAAGAACTGTCTGGCATGGGAGGGACCCTATGCTGGAGCAGGAGAAGGACTCCTCTCCCTGAGCAGAGACATAATGAACCCTTTCCCTATCTCCCTGCACCACTGGAGATAGAGCTGCTAAGGAGGGAGGGATTAGGGGAAGGTGTTTTTAAAATCTTTTTTTCATTTTTCTTTATCCTGCTCTGCTTTTGTTAGCAATAAATTAATTTAATAACCCCTATTCCAGTCTGTTTTGCCTGGGACAGTATTTGGTGAGTGATCTCTCCCAGTCCTTATCTCTACCCATGAACCTTTTTCTTTGTTTTCTCTCCCCTGTCCAGTTGCAGAGAGGAGTGATAGAGAGGCTTTAGTGGGTGCCTGGGATCCAGCCAAGGACAACCTCTACACTGTCCTAGACACTGAAGATACAGTTGCTCTGATAATGTTTCTTCTACTGCATCAGCAAAGTCATCCTGACTGCACAGTCAACTTCCAGGCCTCCTTCCCATCAACATCCTCTACCCTCAAATCTACTCTCCTGAAGTGAGTTTGGGTACTTTACAACAAACACCTTGCTGAATGTTGTAGTTAATGTTACAGACATGGCTTATAAATTTTCTTGTGCTTGAATTCTGCTTATGTACCTGAAAGTGATCCAGAGTTAAATCACCTAAACTCACCTAAATCATGTCAGCATATCATGACCATCCTGCAAGTTCCTGCAGTGATGGCATGTATTGTCGTGAGCACAACACTGTCCTCCCAGCCTGGGGAGCGATCCAGGCTCCTCATATTCCGCTCAGTTGCAGTCTGGATTTAGGCAGATAGGCCCTTAAATTCTACATGCATCCCTAAGGGGGGTTGTCCCCTGTGCCTTCTCGGAATATTTACCCTTAGCACTGAGATCATGGGAGGACAAGAAAATGTTGGCACTGACTTCATTACAGACAACAGGAAAAATGCAGATTCTGCATAACAGCTGAGTGATTACAGCTCTTGCCCAGTAGTGGGAGAGCTGGATCTTTCTCAAAGAGCTGAAGCCATTGCATTCACATCCTAGGAAAGTTTCCTAACCACTGCTTTTCACTGGGGTCAGAGAAGGAAACAATCTCCAAGTGAGCCACTGTGCTGCCAGGAAGCCAAGAGAAAGAGGTCAGAGAGAAAATCAGAAAGCAATTCTGGCCAAGTGGTAACAGTGCACTAAGGAAGAGAGAAGATCATCTAGGAAGAGGAGACTTGGGATGCCTGTTCATTTGTTGTTTCCATTGGAAGAAAATATGCAGAACAAATCTCAAAATTCAACGTGTTTTTGGAAAACTGCAATCACAGAAGAAACCAGAAACAGAAAGCTTTTCCCACAAATGAACTTGTATTTCTTGGAGACTTTCTCTTTAAACTAAAGCTACGTGCTGTTTACCTTTATCACTTTTCCTTTAACTCTAGCACTCAGTCACAACATAAGGGTAAAATAGCAATCAAAGTGTACATCACTGCGAGGATCTGTGCCATGTGAGTAATATCCTGTGCGATAGCATATGGCTTTTATGGCATTACATGTTGTATCATTTCTTTCCCTTTTTGGAACAGGATCTTTACATTTGCTGCCTACCACAAGATCAGCTTGCTTTCTAGTATGCTCTGTGATGGAGTTGGAGGCCTCTGCAGGGTAAAATTCTTCTCCAGGTTTGGGTGGCAGCCAAGTTTATTAATTTCCATGAAGCTACAGTGATTCATGGTAATGCATTATTTACTGCTGCCGTAGTGTCTAGGAGTATTAGGCATGCCCAGGCCCACAATTTACCTTATCAGAAAGGTAACGTTTATGTCCAAAGACTCCCAATGGAAAGTCAGACAACAAAAGATGGAGTTCTGATCCTCAGTTTTTGCAGGCATGGCAAAATGGGCAGCAAGGCATGAGTCCTCTGGTAGCATTATCAGGCTGTGCTCTGCTTCCAGTGAACTCTCCTAAACCAAGCCATTCAACCACTGCTTAGCTCCATGCTACAAATTCAAAAATATGAGGGGAGGTCCTACAGTATTTTGTTCTCAAATAACCTCCTACACATTCCTGATTCAAAGAAAGATAGCACGAAGACTCCAACACACGGCAACATCATTCATCACTAAAGAATGCAAGCACATAGCACATGGGGAAAATGTGTATAATAAATACAGCTGGAGTGCATTCCATGACAATTTGAGAGAAATGTCAGTTATATTTATTTTTCCAACTGTTTGCAAGGTTTTCTTGAACACTTAATTCAAAATTGAACCACAGATGTAAGGATCACTAACACACTGCATCTTGTTCCTTGTAAAAGCTTTTAGGTCCTGTCTACCTTCCAGTGAGTTTTTGGGCCTTTCCTTGGTTTTGCTGTGAGTGGGAAACAGGTCTGAGTTTAGTACAGGGATTAAAATATATACTGCATTTATTTTAGAGGCCATGAGAGTTCCTCAAGATGGCATTCCAGAGGTTTTTAGCCAATTATTCCTATATTTGGCCAACCAACTCTGTTTGAGAAGTTCTTTGAAAAAATGTCACCAAGCTTGGAGTGGGACCATCCATACGATTCCTTATCCACCAAGTGGTCCATCCATCAAATCCATGTCTCCACAGTTTAGAGAGTAGGATGTTATGTGAGGCAGTGGGAAATGTTTTGTGCAAGTCCAGGCAGATGACATGAGTTGATCTTCCCTTATCCACCAACACTGTAACCCTGTCATAGAAGGCAAACAGATTTGTCTGGCAAAATTTGCCCTTAGTGAAGGGCTGTCAGCAATCACCTTCTCGTTTTCCTTTTACCTTAACATAGTTTCCAGTGTGGAAATGATCTTGGTGGAAACAGAGATGACACTGACTGGCCTGTAATCATCTGTCTTCCTTTTTTCCCTTTTTAAAAATGGGAGTTATGTGTCCCCTGTTCCAGGAAGTGGGAACTTCATTGGCCTGCCACAGCTTCTCAAATGGGGTGGAAAGAGGCTTAGCCACTTCATTGACCCGTTGTCTAGGATCTGTGGATGCATCTCACCTGATCCCATGGTGTTAGAGCCTATGTTTCCATGGATTCTCCACAGAGAGAGAAAAGTACAGGAGTTGAATTAAAGGCTTTAGAGAAATTAGAATATATTAAGCCACATATACATAAAGTAGAGGTTTAAGCTTTAACTTTAAGAAAATACACGCCAAATGCCTAACTGCTAACATAGAGTTCAGATCTTCAAGTTTACTGATATAACTTTAGACATAACAAAAATATAGTAGAGTACTGTTCATAACTTTAGATACAATTTCTACGCATGTAAGATAAAGTTTTTTAAGCACAATAAGATAGAGTTTTTGCACACAATAAGACAGAGTTTTTACATTAGTAAGATGGAGCTTCTTACGTTAATAGATGTGCTATATGATATGCTATATGCATAGGTTTTTGATACTGCCTTTCGTGGTTTTTCATATTTTATGAACTTTAAGAATTGGACTTAGATTAGGTATCTTACAGATAAGGATATGAATATGCATTTAGGATTTATGGATAAAAGGCCTCTGGGTTAGGAGTGGAAGCATCAATCAATTAATTTCCAATCTATCAATCCAACCTCCACCATCCACAGCCTGAGGGAAGAGCCCTGCCTGGGAGCTGAGATGGGATTTATAAGGTATTGTCTATTGCAGTCCTTGGTGCTTGGGATCTGAGCACCAGGATCCCCCTCTGCCTTTGCGGTGCCTGTCGTGGGAACTCTGCTGGGGCTTGAGATCCTGGGACCCCTTCCTGTCACTGTGGCCCTGCTGCTGGGAATGCTGCCTGGGCACAGGAGGTGGAGCGGGAGGCTGCTTTGCTCTGAGGCTGAGATTCTCTGTTAAATTCTATGCTAAATTGCTGTTTACCCTGGTGTTTCATCTTTCTGGGATTTTATGCTCATAACTGTTGTAAGACTGCTTATCCAGAACTCTTTTGCCTTCAGACCTATGCATTTATGTAATAAACAACTCTGCATAAACTTTAAAATGTCTTTAGACCTTTAAGATGTTTTAACCTGCAGAAATGGCCTGTTGCACCATGGACTTGTGCATCTTTATGTTCCGTAGCTCCTACAGTCAGGTGGTTCTGCATTCTCCCAGTCCCTTTGTCTTCTTTGGTTTGGATGGTGTATCTGGAGCACCTGTTGGTGAGGACTGAGGCAAAGTTATTGTGTTAGCCAATTTAACTACAGCACTGAACTGAATATTATTAATTCTTCCAGACCATCATTAAAAGCTATTGAACAGAGCTGGTGTGGAAAAAAAATGTTACTGAGCAATTACATTAACACACCACCACTGAATATCAATCCCTTTTCAGTATTTCAATCCTATCAATCCCATTTCAGTAAAAAGGTAATAATCCCTCAAAGAGAGACCAGAGCTTTAGTGGAATTATTAATAGTTTTATAGTCTTTGAAAAGTCCATGAACTAAGAAAAAAAAACTAGTCAAGAAAGGTTTCATATCAGCACTGTCACTGCTGAGGTAGAAAGGGAGAACTGGTCAAGAGCATGCAGCAGTAACTTAAGACAAGAAATAAAACATGTCTCATAGCTCACATCCCAAGGTGACGTAGTGCATGCTGACATTACGTCAGGGTGGATCATTCAATGCCAGGATACTAAAGTCAAGGCCAAGTAATCTGCAGTATCCAAGTTTCCCAGGGCACTCATCAAGAAAACATCAGTCTCGATTAACTGAAAAAAATTTAAACATTAATAGTGCAACTCTTATAGTTAAAGACCATAGTTTATAGAAACTCTTAAAGTCTACAAGACAACATCCAAAAACTTGCTTATGCAAACATCATAAGTATCAACACTGAATAAACACCCATATTTCCCCAACTCTTAGAAAAACATTTTTCCTTGGAAGACTCTAAAGTTAAAAGCATCAAGACAGCAGATCTGAGAGGCTGGCATGTTATTCTGCATTAACTTTGCCAAACTGGTGTTTACACTTTTACTACAAAGTTAGTGGGTCAGGAAAAAAAATATCAGAAAGGCAAGGCAAAGGAGGGCATGAAGCTAACAGAGGATGTCAGAGAATAATGTTTACTTCTAACTATGATTTCGGTAAAAAGTAAAATCAGAAAAGCAGTTTTGACATAGCAAAATAAAAAGTGACCAAATTCTAGTCAGATATTTCAGATATTACAAATTCCTACCTGAGGGAGTGTTGATTCTTTGTCTGTTCACATTGCCACACTTCACAATCCTCTATAATTAAGTTCCATGCACAACTTTATTACTCTTATTTACTCTGTGATTACATTTGTCTTCATAAAACCTGCTTGAGTGAGTCCTGTAGACTACTTGTGTGGAAGTTCACTGCTGTCTGCACATTTGAGAAAGAAGTTCGCCTGGAGGTGCAAAGAAGAGTTGCTCAGATATACCTCTTCTAATTACTCTGCCTTTAAAAGTTTGCTTTTAGAAAGATGCCTTTTGGTTTCCTTCAAGATGTGTCTTGCTGCCAGTACAGATAGGCAACCTGAAGTGCAAGACAAGCTATAACCAGAGGTACAAAAATCTCTGAACATCCATATGAAGGTGAAGGCCTGAAACAGCACCAAAAAACACCCCAAAACATCACAAAAACATGGGAAAATAAATAAAAATAAAAGGTGAACACAACAAAAGCAAATCATCCAACCAAAAAAGAAAAACAAAAACAACAACAAAACACAAAAGCACATAAGCAAAGACCAGAACCTGTCATGACAGCAGTACAGATTTCAGGCAGAAAAGCTGACTGTGCCATCCATCTGCACTTGCAGGGCAGCTGAGGACTAATGCAGACACAGTGGAAGGGCAAGATCTGCTTGGCTTGGAGAGAAAAGGTGATGTGGGATTCAGTCAGACAAAGCAGCTGTGCTGGGAGGTAAAAGTGTAAACACTAGTGAGGCAAAGCACTCTACCGGCCTTTAAATAAAGGGAAACACAGTATGTGAATAAATATTTATACCCTGGTCATGGTTAAATTTAGTCTGGAAATCAGACAAGGTGCAGCAGTGTGCTGGAACAGCTTTCCGGTGAGAGTAGTGAGGAAAGAGAAAAGAACTTGTTAGGTGTTGGAGCTCTATTGTTTTATGGAAATGACTGTATAATATTTCTCAGAGTAAGTGGAAGACTATTAAATGATCCAGTTTCAGAAAAGGTCTTCCACTCCAAACACACCTTCCAGAAATCATCACAGTGATCAGGAGTTGCCACCCAGGACTCCTATCAGCCAGGCATGCTGCTGACTTCACTACTACTTCCAGTTTCAGTAGCAGGCTTTTGGGTCAGAATTGTTAATTTCATTCTGATGTTGTATTTTCTATTTAATATTGAACACAACAACATTTCTCTCTCTTTCTTTTATTAAAATCCTCATGAACTTTCTTGAGAATGTGCTTCTTATTTTGAATTAATGGCCTTACACCAGAGTTCAACTATTTTTGTAAAAGCAATACTTAATTTTCCTGCTTGACAATTAATTGCAGTGCAAATTTAACTCATATTTCTTGCTTAGTATGACCTACAAAGGAAATCTCATTATGTCAGGGAATCCCCACCCCTTGCTCAGTTTTATGAAGCCCAGTGCCATGTGGAAATTTCAGGGGATCATGTTGCATTTAGTGCTAAGACAAGGAAAACAGTATCAGGAAAGATAGTTTAGAGAAGAAAGATTGTGAACATTGTGGAGAAGATTATAGGGGATAAACTCGAATATTCTATTTTATTCAATTAGGCTCTCATCCAGTAAAGGTCTTAAGCACAAATTTAACTTTAGAAAAAAACAAAAACCAAGCACTGCCACCCAGTCTAACTTTGCCTACAGTTAAGTAAAGGGATTTCTGTGCTCAGTGAGGGCTTTCAGCACATATGTAACTGCTCTGTTTAACCAAAGTCTTGCACATTGAGTAAATGGCAAGAAACATTGCAGAGGTGTATGGAATGATGTCAGTTAGGCTGGGAATATAATGTGTATTTCTCCTTGTTCTCAGTATTCTGAGTAACAGAGCCAGTTTTATTAGAGAAAGCCATTATGAAAAACCTTGACACAAAATTGCTGCTGGCTTGAGAACCTTTATGGATGTCCTGGGGTGACTCCCAAATTTGTCTCAAACCAGGACAATGTTAAATGCATTTCAACATTTAACATTGCATTAACATGCATTTAACATTTAAGAGTTATTCAATATCTAGAGGTTTATGATTTACTTATAACTATTGGTACAATTTTTTTTTTTTTTTTTTTTTTTTGTCAGACTGTGCCTTTCCTTTGAGAAGTATCTAGGTAGAAAACTAGGACAAGTCTTACTTACCTGAAACTTTTCTGTGCTTTTGTACTAGACAGTCTTTTGGGAGAAGCTGAAAGTCTCCTCACTGTATAATAGGGCCTTAAATTAATGTTCCTTATTCTTCTGGAGCCACAAGCACTATACAACCCTTGCAAACTAATGAAACTTTTCTTCTGGTGAGGCTACTTGAACTGAACCTACCAAGAGCATAATGACAGCTGGGTCTGGAGTTTGTGTGAGACCAATTCCACAACTGAGAAATTAAAACCCCTGCATGGTAGTTGCATCCCTCAGCTATGCGGAGAGTGAGCTATTTCCATAACTATTTAGTATTGCCTCAACCATGTTCTATGGCAGCACTGTTGTCTTTTTCCTTATTTATTTGCTGCCTCAAATCTTTGCTGCAGTCACCTTGCTGTATTGCAGGGACAAAATACGTTAGCCAAAGGCTTCCCCTAGGAACACTTTGGATTATGTTAAGCCTCACTGAACCTAAGGGATGTAACCAGCTTCGATTCCCTCCACTGAGAGAACAATAGGAAGCCACTGAAGTCCAGCACCAAAAAAGTTGTTGAAAATAAATATCCCCAGATATGAGGTACATTACTGCTCTAAAAGGCAAGTTTGACAAGGCTGAATTTATTGCAGGGCAAAGTTTGCTACATATTGATTAAGAAGAGGAAAAATTAAATTTACATGTGAATGTGTTGTAGGATAAAAACAAATGGAATAGAGAAGGTGTGACACTTTCAACAAGAGTGTCAAGATTTGTAGCTGGTGAAAAAAGCATGGAATGCATATGAAGATAATATTTTTTTACTGGATGCCTTGCTAGGAAAATATAAACAATTTATTATAATCTGTTTATGAACAAACACCTTTTACAAATACTCTAGGAGGAAGTGCTTGGTTTCTTCATGCAAGTTTTCCTTGAACATTTTTGCTTTCTGCAAGTTTAGCTCCACTGATTAAAAAAATAAAAGAATAGCATAGATATTAATGATATGTTTTCTTTAATTCATTTACATACAAAATTAATTGTTCAGTAATTCCAATTTCCATCTTAAGGAAAATATATTGTATAACTTTGAAAGAAATGCTCTCATTCCGCCAAATAAGAATTGTTCTAATCATTATTCATCCTTTTTTGTGTGAAGTATTATGAACACTTTATAAACTAGAACAGATGAATAACGTTTACTTTCAGTTATGCTGGACTTTTGGAATTACATCAGTAATTCCTCCTTACTTGGTCATTTGGTGCCTGAAAGCAGTTCCACTTCTTAAATGTTATTAAAAAGCAAAAGTTTTTTTCTCTCACAAATTCAATTTGAAGTACATTAAATCATTTAAATAGTGAATTATATGCTTGAGTATTCTTGAGCAGATTTTTTGGATGTTCTTTTCTTGCTCTGTACCTTCAATGGAATTTTATCTATTATTGCCTGCTTTGGAAGGCAAAAATGTGAATTATGGTATCAAATAAACAGTTGATATTAATTATTTTTCAAGAATTAAGAGCGGAAATATTTTTAAAGGTGTTTAAAATCCAAAGGTCAATAAACAGCACAATTTTTCAATAATTTAATGCCAAGCTAATTTTGCTGTTTGATTAAGAAACACAAGGGGAAGGTGAAATATGCTTGCCAGGAATGAAATCCATTTACATTTTCCTTCCAGTAATGGTAATGGACTGACAGCAGAAGCAAAAAGAAATAAACAAACAAAATACAGTCAATTTTCTGTGAAAATGAAAAACATTTTTCTGTAATTAAATTGCTTCCCAGAGGAAATACATTTTTCAGTTCAATACCAGTCTTTCATCAGCTAATATTCCCCAGCATCTACAAGGAGAGTCTGAAACACTAAGATACTAACATTTTTAAGTATGTAAATCTATACGATTTTATTTGACAGAAATTAATGCTTTAATAGGAAAAAGCTAGTTCAGCATAAAATTATTTGTACAAGCTGGTCACTGTTCACTTTGTTTCTCGATGTTTGATTCCTTTACTTCTCTTGCTACACATTGGTGAAGGAATTCACAGACACATTCTCATCATAGTTCTTTGCAGGTAGAGCTACATTTGTCATCTAGTTTGTCCTTCCACCAAGACATGCTTTCCTGAGTAATATGAGGACCTTAACTATGTATTTAAAATTTCCAGACATACAGGAATTTGATTAATTTATAATGGTGAGTTTTAAACCCTTTTTTGGAACTAGGCCTTGCATGGAGGGTTTCTGTGGGGTTTTTGTGGGGAGGAATTGTTGGTTGGTTGGTTGGGTTTTTGGTGCTGTTTTTTGTGGGGTTATTGTTGGTTTTAGGGTTTTTTGAAACATGAACATTTCACTCCAAGAAGCCAAAACATAGTCCATGGTCGTAGTGGATCAAATAAGAAAACCACAGAATGAATCCCAGATCGCTGAGGATGACCACTAGATCTAAAGCTTATCATTGAGTGTCATCTAATATTGAACCTACATGTTTTGTCCTCAGTCCAAGGGGATTTATTCCTGTATTTTTTTCCCTACCACCAGTTTCCAGTGTAGACTGGAATGTGGACATGCCACTGAAACTCTCATCCAGTGCACTAAATAATGCAAAATTCAGGCAGCAAAAAGGAAGATGAGCACAAGTAATGTTTTTGTTCTGCTACAATGGAAAAGCGTACATAAAAGTATGATTTTGCTCTTGAAGTTCCAGCTCCTCATATTGATGCTGAGTAGAACACTAGCAAGCTAACACAACTTGTCAAAAACAGGTGCTCCTCAAATTTGTTCACCAGATGCTTAACCTTCTTCTTTTGTGTCACACTATTACAGTAGAAGTGGGTAGATTGAGAAAATCATGTATTTTTATTAGTATTTAATGACAGTGTTAATTTGAGATACAGAATTTCACAGTGTATCTCCTGACATGTTGTGATATGTTTCAAGAAGATGTGATAAACATTTGCAAGACATTAAAAAATGCAATTACAGAAATTAAAGTTATTTTTACATTTTTCCCAAACAAGTCTTTGGTAGATAGTTTTCACTGTAATTCAAAACACCAGTGTCTTCTGTGAGAAAGACCTTTTCTTTCCTTTTATTGACCAACTTCTCAAGAAACTCAGTGATGGGCATTAAAGGAATGCTGTAGTAGTGGAATTTGCCATGGACAGAATGGAAGCTTCAGACAAAGTTTATCAGGGAGATCCTCCTCTTGTGTCATGAGGTGCAGAAAGGACCCCTTTGATTTCTCAACTCCTTCTCAGACAGGAGCCTAGGTGCAGCTGGATCCAATCTTAGCCCCGGACTTGGTCAAAGGCTCATGTCTAAAGGATTATAATATGCGTGATTGATGCTTTATAAGATTTTGTCCCACAGGATTAAGAACAGCAAACCAAATGTATTTATATAACTAAATAAATGATCTGTCTAAATGGATGGTGGTGATACCTAGACTAAAAACCTTAATCAAAATTATTTACTTCACAGATAGCTACAACTACTAGTATAGTCCCCTCTTAATGGAAGCAATGTTGAAGTAATGATATTAAAGCTAGCAAGATAATTATTAAGTAGAGGTTTATTTTACTCACCCATACTCAATTGTGGGCAAATTTTGTTTAGGCTCAAGGGAAAACCGTTAGGAGTGTCCCCACTCAAGGGAGGAAATTCCACACACCCTCTGAGAAGGGGTATGTTAGAAGATCTTGCAGTTAAAAGGAGGGCTGTCAGTCATGTGTCTACAGGCCAGCAGTGTCACCTTGCTGTCACCACCAGTGTCAGCTCAGCAGCCTTAGATAAGTTATCAGTACTATCACTTGTTGATTCCTTTATCAGGAACTTTGTCACATCATCACCAGTGCCAGCTTCAGTTAGGAAACATTGCACTTCCTCTGTGTTGAACTTTGGCTTTGATGAGCCTCAGCATTCTCCAGCACCAGAAGCAGTGACTCCCCTTGTCTTTCCACCAGTGATAACTTGTTTAAATAGGGTACTGCTCAAGCTGTTCTACCTCCACTTAGGCAGAGCATCCTGATGCCCTAGTAGATGCTCTACCAACACAGCTCTGTTTCAAGTCTATTGCAGAATCCCTGACTTCCAGCTTGTTCTGCTGCTGTACCAACTGCTCTTGCTACGTCTGTGTCTCCTCCCCATCCTCACTGGCATCTGCATACAGTTCCTTACCCTGATGCTGGAAAGAGATTAGATTTAGAGACACCAAAAAGCAAACCACACATGCCTTCTCCTCCCCCTGAGGGATAACATTCCTTAGGACGGTGCTTTTGAGCATTTGGGATTAGCAGTGTCAGATGAGTGGAGAAGGTAGAGGCTTGCACATCTTGATAGCCTTGCATAAGAGAGTGGAGAAGCAGGTTCTGCAGCCCTTGCTTTGAGATAAGGTTCTCAAGGAACACTTTGGTGTCGCTGCAAAATTGGGCAGGGAAGGAAGGAAGGAGAAAGGGAATGATGCCCACAGCTGGAGGTGCTTTAAAACCTATTGAACTGTTTCTAAGAGGTTTAGTAGGATTAGTAAAAACAGAAAGATATGGGTATTTCATAAGAGATTGAACAGTATCCTCTGTTGTGCTAATAGAAATACTTACCCTTTCAGCAGAAAGCAATTCCTGTAGCACTTTGCAATCATCATCCTCTATGCACCCATCAAAGAGCTGTGAGGTAAGATATACTGCAAGGGCAACAGTCACTCCTGGATGGGAGTGCTGAGCACCTGGATCTCATTCCCCAGGACACAAAAATAGACATCATTCCCTGGCCAGTTCTAGCACAGCAGGGCTGCCACAGTTTATCACACCTTCCAGGCAAAACTGTGCATCATATAAGTGCTGTTTGTCTATAGAACAACACTAAACTTAATCTCTTTTAGCAAAAATCTGCAATACATGTGCTTAGGTATCTATAAAGACATGAATATTTATTCAAAGTAACATCTCTTTTTGTAGGCACAATCAGAGAAACCATTATGATGCTAAATAGTAAAATGCATCATATAAATATAAAGGTCCTGATAGCATTTTATAGTTTTATTCATTTGTTTTATATCCCATAATATTTCTAAGTATAATTATTTTCAAATGTAAATGCCAGTAGGAACAGTTTTATAAATTCATTTCCTTTGCCATGATTGCTGCAGCAGTTTATACAATTTATTTATACACTTCATCTTTTTAAATAAAGAACTCCCTGTTGTTTGGCATAAAATTGTTCTAACTCAACAAAAAATAAGAACCTACCACAGAGAAACTGATGTTCTCACTGGAGAATGCTTTGATTGTTTACCTGTTCCATGTAATTTCTAATTATAGAATTCACATTTTTCTACTGAATACCAAGATAACATTTGACTTTAGTTTTCTCATTGACCCTTATTCTTTGTCACTATCTTAACTTCTGTATTGATTCTGAATTGATATTTAAAATCTCTATTGTTCAAAGAAAGTAAATAGCAATATATTTTAAGGAAGCAGAGTTGTTCTCATAACCTTCCAGCAGCAGGAAAAAAGGCAGCAAGAATGAATTAGCTGGGCAGAGTTGGAGAAATTAAATAAAACCAAAACAATAAAAAAGCAGAATACTTGGAGATTTTCACTTTTCCACATTAGTTTGCACGATTTATACAGCATATTATTTTCTGAAGGCAAGAATAATTGACAAAGAATTGCTGTTATTTTTCTAATCACAGCTGTTACTCTTCTGTCAGATTCATTATTTTAAGCTGGCCTAGACAATATTTCAAAGAAGTGTCAGACGTACTGAAGTGTGATCAGTACAATTCTCATTTAGCTGGCCTTTTCTCATGTTTTGATTATCAAACTATATAAATTAAAGAAACAAAAGAGAGTCATAAAGTGATGTATAACAAGGACCTTTATCATGCTATATGAGAAAAAAGAAAAAAACCAAAATCATTTTGTAATATTGCTTTTAGTGTTGGTTATTACATTAAACATTGTCTACTTGTTATTTCAGTGAACTAAATGAAGTAATAATGAACAGTACAACAGACTTCCTAGAAATGTCAGTTCCTTGGGGGACCCTAGCCTAGGGGCTGGAAATTTTGCTTTTGCATTAGTTTCATTCCAGGAAAAATAAAGCCAACCTAATTCGGAAACAGTATGGCAATATTCTATCTAAAATGCATCACTGGTTTACACCAAGATTCTTGTGCTTAAGTTTAAGAAACACTTTTAAAAGAAACATTTTCATAGAATGGCAGAAGTGCATTTTATACATCAAAGTAACTACTCATGTTAAGAACATTACCACCACTGGCTAACACCATCCTTTGCTGTGAATTTCCATATTTTCCAAAGATAGGAAGCAGGAGAAGACGAACTGAAGTCAAAGCAATGGATACCAAGGATACTAATAACTAGAAGAAGTTATGCAAACCCACCAGCATGGCCAAGGTTTTTGTAAGTATGGTACTGAAGGATTTGAAGCAGGCAATTTAAGTGGCTTTCAATATTTTTACAGCAAGCTTCTTTTAGCCAGAGTGACAGAATGGGAAAAAGTCCAGTTTGTGTCAACTGATGGATTTAGTAAGTGGACCAAGCAAGTCAGAAGGACTCATTGATAGAGGTTGGTGATTGATACTGTGATAGCAAATGAGAGGTAATAACCACCAAGGTTAATCTAAGTATTTTATGTTTGATGTGTCAGTGAAAAGGAGCAACTCACCATGAAGATTGATAAAAATACTAAGGAATTTTCCATATGAAGAAGGGCAATTCACAAATCAGTGTCAAAAACTTCAGTATTGGTGGCAGGGACAAGCTTCAGTATCTTCATATCCCATTTGTAAAAGATAATTAATAGAGCTCTAATCTTCCAGTATTCATGTAATGCAGAGAAGTATTGCTGGGTTTAGTAATTCTAATGTAATCAATTCCATAGAAAACTTGATAAGCAAGGGGGTTTTTTTTTAATTGCTTATTTGTTTCTGAGAGATTAATACTCCAGTACTTTTTCTCACTAATGTGGCAGTGAAATAATGTTCAAAACTGTTTTCACGATATGTTTTTTTGTTTGTTTGTTTGTTTTCAAAATATTTAACTCAGATTTTAGAGTCAAATGTTTTAGACATGAAAGACATTGGATCAGAGACTGGAAATGAGGTTCCTGGGTTATCCTCTTCTGCTCAGAGAGCTGTCTTCTGCCCTACAGAATCCTACAATCACTGAGTAAAAGAGCAGTGTCATGCCATCACCAGAGGGAAGACACTGCTTCCAGCCCAGCCTGTTTGGCTGGCTGGTGGTAAACACATCCTCCCACAAAGCACACAGGGTGAGTTTTAGTCCCTGAGCTTGAGAAATATCTCATCATTAATCTTCTAGCATCTTGCCTGTCTGCTCTCACTTTCAGGGTACTTAATCAACCCAGTTATCATCTTATTCTGTAGCTGAAAGAAAAATAGTGCAGTAGTATTCAGCAAAGTTCCCAGTTTGGTAAGAGTTTTGAGAAGGTCTGTTTGATGTAGCTCAGCTGTCATTAAAATTTTCAGATGAGAGCATGACTTGCATGGGAGCAAAAAATGAGCAGCCTGTTACCTTCTGGGAAGAGATGCCTAGGGCCTGAGTAGAAGCACAACCTTTAAGATACTTGAGCACTGCCAGAGTTAAAATTATGCATCTCAAAGAGCATGAAGTAGTGCCTGAGCCTGGATAAAATGGGGATATCACCTCACTGTGTACGGAAGGAGAGTCAGAACCATGGTTATTAAGATCATGAGCATAACTCTGGCATCCAGAACCATAATCACAAAGACTGAGCAAACTGACATGGTACAAACAAAATGAATGATCTGGGGATAGCTCCAAGGAACAGATGCTTGTATGAAAAGTCCAGAAAACCTGCAGAAACCTCACAAGGCTGTGAGAAGATAGATATTCAGAAAAATATGGTAGCAGACCTATCAGACTGAATAGTTAGGAAAGTTGGAAAGGTATACGGTAATAAGGGAAAAAATCCTCACCTCTCAGAGGAAAAATAAAATAAAAAACATGATATGCCATCCTTTCATATTAACTCAGACCTGCTGAGGGACAAAAAGTGCTGCTCAGACTTTTTATTTTATCCTCGGAAGACTGTCTCTGTACTCTTAACAAATCTTGCGGTTTGGATTTTTTCTTTTTTTTTTAATTAGATCCTTTGATGGAGAGTGCTCAGCAAATGAAACATCTTGCTGTTCAGAATTGTTTTTGTTTCTACATTTTATCTATTATTTCTTTGTTTCATTTTTTCTTTTCCTCTTTACCCAGTGTGTGGCCTCACACTTTCATATATTGCTTGGACACAGAATATTCTGTTTCCTCAGGAGCTTTTTTATTGTGTGCATTACTGCAGAAAAGAAACACCTCTACCTTTCACAAATTTCCATGCAACCTAGTGAGATATCCTTATTTTACAGATAAGAAGCTTAAGTAGAGCAATTTTTCCCTAAAATGCTAAGATTCTGAATGGTTGAAATTCTTTAGTTCTAAATCCTTCAATTTTTCCTTTTTCTGCTCTCCAATTGTGTTGGCTTTCCACTTGTTACATTACAAGCTTTACAAGATCAATTGCCCTCCTCATCTTTTTGTCTTGTCAGTGCTGAATAAACAATGTGGGATGATAGAAGATAATTTTTTCCCATAGAGATTGAGAAAGAATTTGCGGTTTTGGCCATCTTGCCAGGCACATGTCAAGTATTGGTAAGTTAAACAACACTTTGGGGAAGAGAAAAAATTTGGGCTCCCAGTACATCTTCTTTGCCTTCGCTTTTTCAAGTTTCTTCTCTAGCTTGTGCCACATACAGGCAGATTCAGTTCACAAGGGAGTTGCTTTAGGGAATATATGCTCTTCCCAGGCCAGGGGTACACATACTTCTCTAGACTAAACACAACAGCTATGTCTCCCTAGCACTTGCAGTGCCTTTGCAGTTTTCAAAGTCGACTGCCCCAGAGGCTCCAGTCTCTGTTCAATGTTAAGTGACCCAAAATGCCGGAAGACAACTTGCAATTCATATCATGATTTATTGAATTCCAAGCATGCAAGTTTATATTATAAAAATCTGAAAAGGTGCTTTTGTGCTCAATATCCATTTCAGAATCATATAAACCACCTCGTACATTATCCTGTGTCTTAAGGCAGCCAGTAAAAAACATAAGAAAACAGTGAGAGTCTTAGGGATGCCTCTCCATAATAATCTTCCAGCATCTCAGTATTTGTGGTTCAGGTGGTCCCTGAGAGTCAGTCGGGATTTTTCTTCCCTTATAGTCGATTTCCCTTCCCAACAGATGATTGTCCATCACTATAAGAGCCATGTAGGCTTTCAGTGTCTACTACCTCCACGGGTAAGAAATTCTACAGCTGAACTATAGATGAACAAAATTTTCTTCACCCACATAAGATCACTTAGCGGTTTCATCTGACGTTTCCTATTTGTTGTTTTACAATTAGAATTGTTATGTACTAATTTTTACCAAAGCGCTTAAGATTTTGAAGACCTGTATGTGCCCTTCCCCTCAAAGGTACGTTTCTTCCTGGATGATACTCCCCAGTTCTGCTATTAGCTCCTTCTCAGACTGGTTGCCTTGTCTGTTCCTCTCCCAGGTACACTATAACCTGGTGGAACAGGATGGATGCTATGTAGCACTGGTTCAAAAGAGCTCTGACATTGTTTCTAGACCATACAATTCAAATATATGTAAGGAACAACGTTTTACATAAAAGAAACTGAGAATTTTAGAACTAAGTAAAGTGTATTTTTATAATAATCTGACAATTGTCAGTTTTAATCAGACTCAACCAAAAAAATAAACAGCTCAATGAATAAACCCCCAAAAAATACTGTAACATGTGTAAAGGCTACACTAAAGAGGAAGAGAAAAATTGCCACACTGTAGATCAAAGTTGTGAAACCAAATGAACAATATGAATAAAAAAGAATAGCTTAGAATTTTGTTTTATTGGGGGCTTTTTGTTTGTTTTTAGTGTTGACTAGACTAAGAACATATGCATCAATATTTAAGTCATATTAAATCTGCAGATGACAAAACAAAGTTGATTTGGAATTGTTAAAAGATGCACTGACCTAAGTTCCCAACATTTTGGATGGTAATAAGCCACTTAGCTAAATCCCATCAAGAATCCTAAGTGATGGTACAGTGTGGTTTAACAAGACAAGAAAATAAAGAAAATACAAAGAAAAGGAAACCCTAGAAATAATGATCAATATCATAAAGCATTTGAAAGTAGAAACAAACTGTGGAAAGAGACATTATTGAATAAAGATGGTACTTGAGGATCTCCTCTAAGAAGCTGAGGAATGAATTTGTGAGAAGACAGTAAGGAGAGAAATGTTACTGTCTGCTGGGAAGAAGCAGCAGTATGACAGCCTCCAATCACAGTTGCATGGAAGAAAAATATCTAAACACAGACTGGCAAAGAGAGAAAAATGGATAAGCTTTAATTGCCTCAACAGAGTTGGTTTCAGGCACATCTGAACACAAATCAGAAAAGTAATCTGAAAGAATGTGAAGCTGCTAAGAAACAAAGGAAATTGGAAAACAACTTTTCAAATAGTGAGAAATGGGAATTTGGAGAGGAAGAACTCTGAGTCTTTATCTTTATTAAACAGAATTATGGTGAGTTTAATTCTGAAAAACATTTAAACATAACAAACAATCCACCAAAAGCACAAAAACAAGGATCAGGCTGCTACAGAAGTTTATAGAATCATTCATCAGGCCTGACCCCTAAAATTGACCAAAAGCTTCAGGCAGGAGGAGGAAACTTTAAAATGCTTCAGCAAAGCTGGCTTAAGGATTGCCTTGGACTTCTCTATCAGTCCCTTGGCATGAGGGTTCTTCTTGGAAAGCCAGAAATTTGTCAAGGATTGTAAGACTATGAAAGTCTACAAATAATATTTATGCTTCAGTAATTTGCTACGAAGCCATACAAAGTTTCATAGGGCAAATCACACTGGGAAAAATCCAGATCAGACTCTAATGCAATTAGCTTCATAACAGGGAGGTCGTCCTAGGGGAGAAAGCAACACAACACAGTCTCATTGAATTTCAAAATGCAATTCAGATCCAGAAAAAAAGACTGGATTTGTACTCAGAAATAATAAAATTAACAGAAGTAATCGTATAAAAAATCTCCATTGTTATGAAGGAAGAACTGAGAGTTCCTTGGAACTGCTCTGAATCTCATTTGCATTCAGTGTCCTCTTCTAATCCATATGAGCAGGCAGGAAAAGGAGTGAGAGCAGCCTTCAGAGGCTCCTGAAGATGGAAACCTGCAAGTCTGAGTCTGCATCAAGTGTCATCTGCAACAAAACATCAGCAGAATGTTTCTGTGACTTATGCCTTCTTATTTCTGGGGTTTTTTCAAGAAGATGTTTCTAATTTCATAACCAAGAACTGGATTTCTTGCTTTTCTACAAATCAAACAATGTTTGCATTTTGGTCTTTATTTAAAGTGAACTGAGGTGAATCTTACAGACATTTCACTTTTTGGGGGGCAACCAACTGCAGTAAAATATTGGTGTAGGTGTGTCCCTCTGCTTCATGTAATCCCCAGTGCATGCCAAATCTTTATTGCAGAGACAAAGGAAATGATCATAGCACAAGTGGCAGGACCATGGCATGATGTGGCAGAAGGCAAGTTACAGCTTTTTTAAAAGCAGAATGTGTCAAGGGAGACCCAACAGGAAGAAGAGAGCAAGTTGTTCCCTTCTTCACTCCCCATAAAAAAATCATCATTTACCATGTCCCTGATGCTACCCTTAAGGTGTTGTAAAACACTTTACATTCAGAAAAACTTGGCAGGTAATAATGGTGGCTACATATCAGTACCCTCAGTGTCAACAGAGATTCCTACAAATCATTATGCATATTTTTTTCCAACCATGGGCTTCTCAGGAAACACCTTTTCTATCATTATTTATATCTTCATATTTTTCAAAAAAATGGGTTTCCGTGATCTTTTCCCACTCTGTTTCCACACCTAGCTCCATTATTTTATGACTTGTGTGAAGTATTGGAATTATTTGGTTCTGATTGGAAGGAAAGGGTGCTTAAATCACAGCTTCCAAAGAAAGATGCCTGATCATAATTTACAGAGATCCAAATTAGAAGTCCTGTCAAACCTGATAATGACAGGTTGGGGATTTCAACCACAACTACTTGTCAAAAAAGCAGTTAGTCCTTTAGAGACAATGTACAATTAAGGTAATCCTGCCTAGCTTTTGGAGTATCACATGCCAAAGGACTTTATCCAGCAATTTCTACAGTGCTTGATGATGTTTCTTAAAGATACCCACTCTCATTTAATGACTCAAATGGTAAATCAAAAATCTTCCACTTCTTAGTTCTTAGTAGTTTATTAACCATTCAAATGTTTCACTTCATTCTCAATCTAAACTGATTTGTCTTTATTTTCTAGAGATTCGCAGACATGCCTTGTGCTCTTAGGTCAGAGAGCAAGTACTGACAGACTTATTGTCTTCTGTCAGTATATTCAAAAGGCTCAACATCGTAATATTTCTATTTGCAAACAAATAGAAATTCAGCAAATCAAGCTGAGTTACCATACCTGAAACAAAACTTTAAATCTCTCACTTCTTTTCAGAATGCTTAGGAATTGCTTGATACTTCTTTTTGAAGAAATTAAACTGATCTGGTAAGAACATTCCAGTAGTTGTCTTCTCTGTTCTGCACATGACTGCAACATCACATTTTTTTCTAGCTAAAGTTCCTGTGATGGCAGATCCAAGTACTCTGTTTATCTTCAACTGCAGCACCATACTGTAAGCTTGCACTTGCTTTGCTAGAGATCATGTCCCAGCCCCTATCTCAGAATCATTTTTCCAAGAGACAGTTTCTTACCATATGTATATGGCCTTTTCCCTTGACTTTCCTTGACCTTAAAAAACAAACTCTTCATAGGTACACTCCAAATGCAGCAGTAGAAACCTATTGATACAATTGACCTGTCCTACAACTTTTGTGTTATTTGAAAACTACATGTGTGTTAATTTTTGTTTTCTTTTGAGCCATGTTAGCCAGCTCAGAAACACTGGCCAAGACTAACACAAAGAAAAATCAGATGTTTGCTGATTTGTTTAAGGAAAGTACAAGTCACATATATGCTGCACTTACAAGCATGAGTATAGTTTCAAGCAATTAACATTTATAAATATATACTGGTGTCATTGCTTTTCTGGAGACAGTCTTAACAAGTTAATAAACTTGCCCATAGAGAAATTTTGAGGACTAAGTATCTTGAGTATCCGTGCCTCAAGATTAAGAGTGTTTAGGGATTATAATTACTTGAAGTTTAAATATTTTTATGAAGATTTTAAGCTCAAATTGAAGAAGAGGAAACAGCCAAAGAGGAGAAGAAAAACAGCCATCAGTCATTCCAACTGAGATAAACAGAGACTGAATAACTTCTCTTCAATATTTTTTTTTTCCTGGCAAGACTTTCTGTTTTTAATTTGCTAGACCAACTTGTTGATTTTTTTTTTCTTCATATTTGCCTGTCTGGAGAGAACTGCACATGAACCTAAGGCAAAAGGAGGTGTACTCAAAACAGTAGCACAGCATAAAATGTTCAGACACTGGATAGGGATGACCTCATCCTATTTTGCCTGAGTTGACCAGCTGTAAGGAATGAGCTTGCCATTAATGTGTTCCAACAATTCTTTGGGGAAATGAAGATCAACAGTAAGAGGCATAATGCCATTCCTCTTCATCCACAGTAATACAGTGGATATTTTTGAAGTTTAAAATAGAATTTAAAAAATTAAAGGAAACTAAAAGGCTAGATCTCCCAAAGAACTATGAAGGAGGAATTATGATTAACATCCTAAAATAATATATCACAGCATGCACTGTGAGCAGTAAGAGAAATTATTCAAGATATTGTTTTGCAGTAGGGAAAATCCTGAACAAATTAGAGCAAATAAATTCACTCCTCCATGCTTGTACTCTTGTTGTGATATCATAAACAAGAACATGGCTTTTAATGTCTCTTCTAAGAAAAACTAAGGAAAAAGCTCCTTTTACATAAAAAATGAAACTGAAATGAAAATTATCTAACCTAAAAGCTATTTTCTAGTGAGATTGTCTCTGCAAGTTCATCTCATGCTATTCATATTCCTGTTTTCTGTCCCCCGGCATGCTTAAATCTGTTTCTCAAACCCACAAAGCTGCACACATTACTCAGCTTTGTTATCTCTCTCCATAAAATCAATTTTGTCCCATTAGTCAAAGTCTGAAGATGTCAGTCTGTTTTTCTCTTAGTTGTTTCTTAAGTTCCAGGAAACAAGCTGTGTTCCTCACATGCTTACCAACAAAATCCTTCTCAGAATAACCAGGACTACTTCTAGCAAACTGGGAGAAGATGATATGTGGCACTAGCCAAAGCAAACTTCTTAGTTGTGATTAGGCACATACAGAACTACGTCATCCACTCGCACACCTTGACTCCAGAACACAAATCTATTTCCCCATCAAGCTTGGACATAGATTTTCTCCTTTACTGAAAGAAATGAGAAACACTGGGGTTTCAGACTGGAACAAGTCTGTGTCTTCCTCCTCACTGCAGAGAGGTGTGGGTGCACACAGACACAGAGATAACCTCTCTCCAGTGTTTTGAAAGAACACCTCAATGAAACTTATTTCCGCAAACTACAAAGGTTTTTGTAATTCATATTTTCTGTTAAAGGAACAAATTAAAATTACTTCTATTCATAGAAACATTTATTTGGTGTTGTGGGATTTTTTTTTTAATCAAGACAACGTTGCATGGCCTATAAATGATTTTTTCTTGACAGTTCTTAACACATGAATCACCTACTAGATTTCAAAGCAGAAAGCATGATGGTTTCCTCCAAAGAAAACAGAGAACGGCTTATGAAAATTGTCCAGCCTTGTTAAAATGTTTTTTCCCTGTAGGGCAATAGAGCAGTTCTGAGAAATCCTACAAGGATGGGAAATGTTTTATTCTCTTTTTGCCTTTGCTTCAGAAATAGCATCTGTGCCAAAGTCATGAAGGGATGGATGAGAAGTGTTCAGAAGTGGAAAAAGGAGCAGATTTAGGTTGCTCTAATTCAAACTGTAATAGAGGAAAATCAGGGCTACCATACAGAGACACAAGAATTATGAATATGAATAAGAGAATTTTATTTATGATTATTTTATTGAGAAGCATAATTAATTATTTAATGGGAAGAAGATTGTTGCTTCCTAAACACTCCTGAGCAGTAGAGTATCAGACACCTTGATACACAATCACAGGAATTTCTGTATTATAAGCTGTCCAGTTGCTTCACAGAGGTGTTATCCTCTCCCCTTAGTTTTGCAAAGGTGTTAAGAGTGAGTATGGAATCATTTTCACCTCTCTTTATCTCATGGGAGGAAATATCATGTCTCACTGTAGTGGCTGCAGTGCTGTATCCAGGTATTTCAGTGCCCAGGGCAGGATGTTAATTTGCCTTCCTCCCAGTTATCCTCTGCCACCAGGCAGTTCCTGTGCCCAGTAATGCTCTTGTTTTCAATTTCTGATATTCCCACACATGAACCAAAGGAGCTTTTTACACTGATCTGAATATAACTCTTCTTCCTGAAAGATATCATTAATTCTAGGTTGTTCTTAAAAGGGGAATTCAAGCTGCACTTTCTCAGGTATGGGAGGAAAATTGTAACTTTCTAACAACTTAGAAGGTTGGCAGACAGAATTTTTAAGGTAGGTGTCTGTGAAAAAACTCCATCATTTATTTGAAGCAGAAGACATCATTTTGCATTGAGTTGAATTTATATTACAGTGGATACAGTCTTGCCACTGCACAATAATGGAAAATTATCTCCATAAGTCATCCATTAACACAGGACCAGCGCCTTCAGCAGAAGTATTTCTCATTATTCATGTGAAGATAAAACAGTCTGAAATGTGTGATAAATTGAAGAACACAGTAATAAAGAGTAGACCATGTACAAGTATAAAGGGAAAAAGACAATTGTCAGAGTTCCCAAATAGTCTTGTGCTCTGTCAAAATCAATCCATCTTCAGTCCGCTGAAAAAAACAACATGAGTGAAAGGAAACTCTTCAATTGGTGTACTCAGACCTTTGAGGAACCTCTCCAAGGCTTATTTCATAAACAGATTAAGTTATTTCTTAAAATTAATTCCAATTTGAATTCTGCTCTTTTTGTTACTATTGAGTGATCATCATACAGCTTCATTCTTCGGAACTTAGATACTTTTGCTATCCAGCTTAAATGTATTTACACTCTCTGAAATCTTTCCTGAATTTGTTTAATTTCTGTTTTTCTAGTTCTTCCTTTTCAACACTATGACCTGTCCACTCAAACTCTGCTTTGATAAGCCAAATATAGGATAAAGATATTTTCTGGGGTTGTCTGAAGTCTTGAATCCCACATGTGTACTGAGGCTGAGTTATGACTCTTTCCTGGAAAGAGACTGCAATCACAGTCAAGTTTCCAGAGCCTTGGTCAATAACATTGATAATTCCTTCTCTCTGGTAGCAACATGTTGTTCAATATATCACAGCATTTTGTTTGTTGTTTCGAAATTCTTTACTGAAGCCAAGATAAGGGAAATTTATTGTGTCTCTTTTTTTAGCAAAACCCAGAACTCTTACCAGAGAAAATGTTTGGGTTATTGGTTGTTTGTTCTTGGGAAGTGCATGTTGCCTTTTCTCAGTTACTCAAGAACAGTTCATGGGCTCCAAAAAATCCTTCAAATTACATTGTAAACTCTTTCATACAATCAACACAGTCCAACATAATCAAATTCTGTTTTATCCTCTCTACAAGCTGCGTTTAACTTCTGTCCTCTCTGCCCTTCTTCCCCCACCATTTGGCTATAAATCTCACTAATGCACTCAGGTTTAAAGCTATCAGAATATCAGAATTCTGGAATGAAATATATTTCATTCTTCCCATATACATACTTTCTCCCTTGGATGATAAGAATCTTGTGTTCAGCTTCCACTTCATTTCTGGCAATTTTTAATCAAGATACTGTTTGAATGGAACTTCATGTCTGGCAGTTCGCAAGATAATGCCCAAGTTCCTACTTAGAATTTCTGCAAAAGGGAAAAAAAAAATTTCTTGTGTTAGGGAGCAGCAAGAGCAAGGCTGTTGCACACAGGAAGATGAGCTGGGAGCTGCAGATGATCGCAGCAGAGATTTGCTGCAAGACCCAGATATCTGAGCCCACCAGGGTATTGATAACAGCTGTTTTGTTGGCAATCCAAGACAAAGGAAGGGGATGAATCCAGTCCAACATGTATCCAAGGAGTCCAGAGAGGCAAGAGACAGGCTGGAAGCAAGACCAGAAACAAGCCAGCAAGATAAGAGACAGGACTAGGAATGTATACAGTATAGCTTAGGCAAGGCATAAAAACAGCCCCAGCTTAAGCAGAGCTCTTGGAGAAAAGGACGGAGGACAGGAGTGGAGGTCCCAGTGGGAGGTCAGTCAGGACACTGGGCCTGCTGTGCACTACCCTACTCCAAATCACTGCACAGATTTGATGCAAATCAGACCTAGAAAGGGAAAGGATGAACTATATAAACTTAAGAAAGAACCTAGAAATAGCATATTGATATTAATAATTCCTTGATGCTGACCCCTTCATAGCTACCCATTTCTTTAGGCATTGAAACAACAATAGAACCCCTTTACTATTTTTATTAATCTTACAACATTTTAGGACTCTCACTATGGATACATGACAATAATTTGTAAAATTATGATGTCAAACCTACAGTCATGGACTGGAGTTTATTATTTTTGTAAGGATATGGCTCCCCTCCCACCAAAAATAAAGCAAAGCAGTGGTTTTCCAAAGATTTCCTTCATCTTTGCTCCATTTTTAGTTTCCATTATGCATGGATACAGCCTGTGAAGTTGTCTGTATATACTCTATGTCTCTAAACTACTATAATAATAGTGATGTCCTAGCAGAGGCCTTCTGCATAACAATTTGTCTAGATAAAACAAAAGTCTTGAGCCATCAAAACCAATAACATTTTCTAACATTCACCTCAGTCTTCTGCCACTTTCTCTTTTTAAACCTGCAAGCACATTTGATGTCATTTCTAGATTCCCAGTAGTTGTAGAGGCTCAATTTGGTTTTTACTGTCAAGAGAGTCTTGCCAAAGGTAGTACAAGGGTAAAATATTGCTACAATGTTGCAGAAGATAGACTGAGGCTGTGATGACAGGTAATGCATGTTTGGATTTTGAAGGATTTCGGGATTTACTGGTGGAAGAGCATGGCCTGGAGCAGCAAGAAGGTGTTCAACCCCTAGCCAGGGAATACCAATGACAACTGCTACAGCGTATTTGAAAGACAATGGGGCAGAGAAACAGGAAATAAATAAAAAAAAAAAACTTCTGTCAGATAGTTGTCCATGGTTTAGGAATGGCAGTCCCCAGTTTAGTGCTCCTGCTGGGCCTCTCCAAACCACACTGTCACTCACTCTCTTGCTGTGGGCTGGAGAGGAGGATTGGAGGCACCAAAGGAAGGGTGCTGAGATAAGAGCAATTTATCAGAAACAGTAATGAGCTAAGAAAACAAACAGTAACAGAAATAATATCAATAACAAAAGTGTACAATAGAGACAGCGATTCTCATGCCAAAATGCTCACTGTGAAGCTTGACCCAACCCCCACAGCCACAGCACCCTGACTGGTCCCTGCAGCTCGGAACCAGTGCTGCCCCTCCAGCTCTGAAGCAGGGCCACACAGCCACTCCCTCTGCCACGCTTACTGGACTGGTCTAGAAGGAACCCCTTCTCTTTGGAAAGGACTCCTTCTCCCTGCCCTTCCTCCTGCCCTTCTCTCTGCCCTCAGCAATGACATGAGGTGGTATAGAATAATCTCTAGGTCCTGGTTATGGCTCCTGCCGGCCACTGCACAAATTAATACTGGACTGGCTGGAACCAGGACATAATTGCATCTCAAAAACAAAAATCCCCCTTTATTTCCTTATTCAGTAACTTTGATGGATGGAGCCTCCAAATCTATATGTGGAGTTTTTTCTGTTTCATATTTCCTCTTTCCCATTTTCTGGTAACTGCATTGACATAAGTCAATGACAGGTGTTTTTATTAACTTTCATCACTGAAGTATTTAAGTATTTTACATGAGGAAGTACAAAATCTAAAGCATGACTGCAGTCATAGTGCTTTACAATTAAGACAATGTTGATTAGGAAGGAGATTTCTCTCATCTTGCAGATGACACAGTCTATATTTTGTAGCTGGCTACAGCTTCTGTCAAGAGAAAGCAGATGGGGATGTCATGATATTTTCATAGTGAGGATCCTAAAAACAAAACAAAACAAACCCCTAATGATACACAGACTGCTAATACTTCCCCTGCTGTAAGAGGCAGCTTTAATTAAATATATTCAGAGCTAACTAAGTGCTGATTGGAAGGAGCACTGGGACTGAGAGGTTGCCAGTAAAAGATAAACAGGGACAGCCAACAGCCACACAAAAAAAGAAACCAAAACAGCAACCCTGCTTTTTGGGCAGTGCCTGGGAAAAGGGACAATTTCTCACAGGTGATCTGCAAAGTTATGCCCATTTCTGAAACTTAAAGCATAAAATATGACTCAAAAATAAATAAACACCACCAGCAGCACCCAAGGATGCCAGATTTCAGATGGCAGAGGCTTCAGCTGCAGGGTAGAAAAGGTTCCCAAGACAATCTTGCCCTGCTTTGAAATGTCACCTCTCACTCACTCAATCTATCTTTATTTAGCTTTCTCTTGAGATCTGCCAAGCCCAGTAGCATTTCCTCCAGAAGATTTTTTTTTATAAGCCAAGGAGTTATTCCCAAAGGGAACAAAAAGGGCATCTGGTTCAAATCAAATAATGAATCGGAGAGCAGGAATATTTTGTTTTTACTGATACAAGACTTCTGCAGCTTGCAGTGAACAGAATGGGGCACAGAATGCCAATTCAATTAAGCAGCACTGTTTCCTCTGACTCCAGCAGGGCAGTTCACTGTTGCAAGGCAGAGACTCCTGGGATCTGCTAGTAACTTCCTATGTGACCTTGGGCAAGATTCTTCATATTCTCATGCCACAGTTAGCTGGCAAGTGTGTTGAAGTCTTAATTAACATGGGAGAAACATGAAGGGGACTGTAGGAAAACCACAATTTTGTCATTATTACATTCCCTTTTGGACTGGTTGACACATCTCTTGCTCCTGTTTCTCAGATTCCAAAAATGCCTCAGTTTTAAAGAAAATAAAGAGGGGGCTTTAATATCCTAATTTATAAAGTAAGAGTTCTGCTACAGATAATCGAGTCAAGTCTAGGAGCTTGCTGAAAGAAGCAGCCAGGACACCATGAAAGAAGAAATAAGGAGTTCCACCTCCTCTCTGTCCCAGTGCTGCCTTGTGGTCATGCTTTCCCGAGTGCTTCCTGAGCTGGTAGTGTTCATTAAAGCAGGAAAAAAACACATCTCCTCACAGAAAAATGAGGATTCAGAGAGCAGACCTATCTCAGATCTTGAGACAGGGTGCAGCAGGAACACAGTTCCAGGGAGCTTGTGTGGGGTGGAACAGGGAATGGCAGCTCCAACCTGGTAGCTGTGAGCTCCCTGTGTCCTATCTAAGCCTTATCTGCGAAACCTCCCCTCTGTCCAAGCAGATATCCCCACAGATTATTCATTTTTTGGATAAGGAGCCCAAGACCAGTAAATGTGACCCTTTTCAAGAAGCAAGGGAGAACAATCAGATGGTAAGAGGCCCTAAAAATCAAAAACAATTTTAAAAACAAGCTCACCTATGCCTGCTTGGCACCCCATGGTCCTGGAAGCCAGTTCTCCTGCTTTCCTTTGTTTACTTCTTTTAGAGCTCTTTCCAGAGAGATAGATAGCTGATAAGTGAGCTTGGAGCTGTTGCACAGGAAAGTATAAGACTAAATTTAAAGTCTCTAATAAATATTTAGACTACTGCATCATAATCATACTACAGCATCAAGAAAGCTTGCATGTAAACTACAGCAGATGAAGGGCAAAAGAGAAGGGAGGAATGCAGTGACATGTTTCAAAGGGAAAAAAGTTCATCTTTTCAACTCTCTGTGTTTCTTTCCAGTGACAACTGTTAAGAAAAATACGAAGTGGAGAAAAAAATTGCTTTATCTTTCAAGATAGAATTTCACCTGGCTAGTTTTCTCCACTGATCATTCTCCCATTTTTTCAATACTGTTCAATCCTTTTGCAACAAAATAGAGGGGACAAAGTAAAGGGAAGAAAAAATTTCCAGTTCACTGCAAAAATAAAATCATCTATCTCCTGGTCATTAAGTCTTGTTTGGCCTAGTGGAAGAACAGATTTCAAAAGATAGATTTATTTTTTTATTTAATTAAAGTTATTTCAGTGAAAGCTGGATGTTGTTGATATTGCAAAATCAGTGCTGTTGCCTGTAGTAGAAGGTCCTAGAATGAAAAATTGTGTCATCAGTTGTTTTGGTCCAAGGCGTAGTCATACTCTGTTTTAATGTTTGTAAAGTAAAAATTTACCAGTAAAGGAGAAAAAGAAATCTTCCTCATGCTTACTTGCTCCATGAAATTCAAACTAGCTCCTACAACTACTGATGAATCAGATTAATATACCTACAGTGCACAGGCATACTAACACATGATTCCCTTTGTTTGGTTCTAAATTAAGAGTTATGATGAGTTATCCTGTGGTAGTTAAAAATCAGAAACTGTTCTTATGATCCTCCTTGCTTTTAGAAGACTGATGTGAGCTAAACTATATTTCCTTGAAATTCTTCATTTTTGTTCTGCCTGTTCTCATCCTCTTTTGAAGTCCTCTGAAGTTGGAACTTGTCATAGTTGTTATATAATAATTGCGTAATCTTCCATTTTTACCACCCGCAGTCCTTATTGTTAAGGTTCAACCACTAAGGGCCATAAAGAAAAAAACACAAAGCTCTCACTCCAGAACAGACACATTGAGTTGATCAGCTGAAAGGGCCTGTCAGGCAACATTGCAAAGATAATTCTAAGCTTCACCTTAAAAAAGGAGAATCAGGAGGTACTACCAAAACATTGATTAGCATGCATTCACATTAACTGGGGTAAGAGAAGGCATGTGTCCTTCAGAGATCTGGCCTGTTATCTTCAAACTTGTGCTTGAAATAAATTTTAGTAACCCCAGGGGATAAATCAAAACATTTAGCATTCCACTAAATCCATCGTGAACCCCTTGCAAAGGAGAAGCTAACAAATATATCCCAGACTAGGTACTTTGGAATTTTAGCAGAGAGACAGGGCAGATGCTTTCTGACCCACGCTAATAACTGTTGCTTCAGTAACAAATGCAGTGTGTTATCCCATTATGTGTGCAGTGGCTTGGGTCCATTGGAAGCTGACTAGTTGCCCTCCAGTGAGCATAAAGATGTGTTTCTCCTGTGTTTTCTTTCCATGCTGTGCATCTACACCAGCCAAGATGGTTCTCTACCACTTGTCAGCTGCTGTAAAGTCCTTGCTTTGAACTGAGGAAAACCAGAAGCAAATCAGTGTAGTCTTTACCCAGGAAAAGTAAGACTACTGTTCACATAGGAATTAGCACGGCCCTTTCTCATAGGAAAAGGGAGGAAAAGGCTGTTGAACTTTTTTTGCAGTGGATTCTCAGCAGAAATAAATCGACTAATCAGCTGCCCTCATTTATTCCCCTTTTCTTGTCATGATCTTTTCTGCTAATTGCACATGTTTCTGGAAACTTGAGATTTTTCAAGATAGAATTCATTCAGGACACAATGGAAGAGGAGGCTGTTACCCTTAATGAATAAATCAAGCAGCAATAATGGCAGTGACCTTGAACTCCAGTTCGTTTCTGTGTAAACTACAGAATTTCTAGGAATATGTGTGGGTTTTTTCTCCCCCCTTCCCACCCCATTCCCCTTCTTTTTTTTTCCTTAAAGAATGGCTAAACCCACAGTGGTAAAACAAAGTTTGAAAAAGCAACAAACAAACTTAAAATCAACATTGAGCCTATTAGGATGCAGTTGCAATACAGGATGAGTAAATTTTCTAAAAGATGTGCAAAATTTTTTTTAAATTTTAATCCCTCCTGTTACCAGACTCACTGGACTACAATGATTGTGAGATTAGCAAGGTTACAGTCTCAAGGATGAAACAGGACAAAGACTGAGACTGTGGGCTTGCACAATGATAAACCCTAGGCTACCCTAGTAAATTACTCTTTGTGTTCCAGCTTAATAAGTGAAAGCAAGAACAAGAGAACTGCACTGACCAGATCAGTGCTTCCAGCTGCATCGTCCCTTCCATCAGTGAGGTAGCCCATTGACTCATTAGCCTCACGCATTAAAAAGTCAATTTACCTCTAATGTGCTTAGAGTGTCAAATAATTTATGAACAGCTCTATCCTCAGTGCAGAAGGAACAGGAAAACTCGAGACAGTAACTTATTTAGCTGTCCCAAGCTTTCCCATACTGCATTCAGCTTTGGGGTCACCATCATAAGGACATTGACCTGTTTGAGCAAGTCCAGGGGAGGCCACAAAGATGCTCAGAGGTCTGGAGTATCTCTCCTGTGAAGATAGGCTGAAACAGCTGGGGTTATTCAGCCTGGAGAAGAGAAGGTTCCAGGGACAACTTCTAGGATCCTTCCAGTGCAGAGAGGGTCCTACAAGAAAGCTGGAGAGGGACATTTTACAAGGGTGTATAGTAACAGGACAAAGGGGAATGGCTTTAATCTGAAAGAGGGCAGGTTTATATTTGATATTAGGAAAAAATTCTTCACTGTGAGGGTGGTGAGGCAGTGGCACATGTCGGTCAGAGAAGCTGTGGATGCCCCATCCCTGGAAGTGTCCAAGGCCCGGCTGGACGAAGCTCTGAACAGCCTGGTCTGGTGGAAGGTGGCCCTGCCCATGGGTTAGAACAAGATGATATTTACTGTCCCTTCCAGCCCAAACTATTTTATTACACTTACTAACTCACTCCCTATAGGATCCATGTGATTTTCTGTAGGTCCATAGACAGCCAAGAGAATATGCACAGAAATGTTTCAGGCACTTGAATTTCGTGAATACATTTGCTGTAAATCAAACAATTCACAGGATTGCAGAACTAAATGCATTTAGCTTGCACATGGCTTTATATAAAATGTGGGAAACTTTACAGCATTATAGACCATGATTTTGTTCATAAGGAGACTGGGATGTTGTTGTTGCCATCAAGAGGGCTTCTTCCTTTTTAAATAGGCACATTTTAAAAATGTTTTAAAATGTTTTAAAATGTTTAAAAATGTTTTAAAATGTTTAAAAATGTTTTAAAATGAAAAAAAAATGTTTACCATACATTTATTAACAGGCTTAGTTACTATGGCCCAGAAGTGTACAAGTAGCTGTGTGAATCTTCAGAGCACTGATTAATTTTTATGTAGCTTTGAGAGCTGTCTCAGTTTGCAAATTTTACACCAATATGAAATAAAGTGACCAAATTACTAACTCTAAACTGAGTTAATGCCATTAGACTTGCCATAATACTTTCTTAGATGCGCAGTACGATGAATCATAGGTCAGAGATTTGCAACCTTTGCCCACCCAGGACAGGTCAAAATTTCCTTTTTATTTTTAAAAACCTATTAATAATTCATATTCATGGACTGAGCATTAATTTGTTGTATCAAACTTCAAAAACAGGGTAAATTTAGAAGATGCTCTGATAAACATATGTAGTTCTTGTTAAAATAATAAAAGCAAAATCAGTTTTCTTGTAAGGTCAGCCTAAATGTCACCTTCTGTTTGCTTTGTCCATAAAGATAGGATTTATTTAGAGAAGCAATTCATGTGACACTTAGTGTTCCAAATGCCTAGTCCGAAAGCCACCAAGAATGTCTCCTAGCTTTCTTACATCATTTCTAGTTCATTTTATGCATTAGAAACAACTCTGCAATGGTTACCTTTAATATTTGAAAATAAATGCGTCAATACTTCTTTAAAAAAACCCAAGAAGTATTACAGTGAAAAATAAGCAGTTATACTGTGCTCTGCTTAAACATATTTTGTTTAAAATGTGCAAAAAGAAGACCTTGGGTAAGGCTATATATACAAAAGTGGTTTTTTTCTGACAACATAACAGTTTATTGCTTGATAGTCATAAAACTGAGGCAATTTACTTCTCAGTTGAAAACGCCTAACACTGGTTATCACCACCCTTCAGCAGGCAGGTAGAAACCACAACAGAACCAATCATTTTTAATCGTACAATCTCAAGAATCTCAACACAAATTTAGAGGCAAGTATTCCTGTGGTCTCAGCATCACACCTACATTGCACTCCTCCACTGGTTGTATAGAAAACAACTCACTTTGCCTGCAAGAAGCAGCATCATCACAATAATTCAGAGCTTGACACAGGGTGACTTCTCCAGTGGAGAATCTGAGCACAGCCTTAGAAACAAAAGAAGCAGTGTTAGTTCAGATTTTTAAAAACCTTATTTAAAACCTCTTATTTAAATAACATTGGATGTTTTGAGAATTCAGGCACACAGAATAGGTGAAGAAAAATGAATCTTTACATAGAATAGCCACAACCTCCTGGATGTTAACATCCTGGATGTCAAGCTTTTTTTCACTTTCATTATTTCATTGTTTTAATTGTCCTAGCCAGACCATGATGTTAATGACTGTTTGATGCATAGGGTTTTTAAAATGTCTTTGCATATGAAGCATTTTAAAATATTTCTGATTGTGCCAGTGGAACAGCATAAAAGTGGAAAAAAAGTTTTACATTTATGCTTATTTAGGTTGTCAATTTAACAGGGAAGAAGGAAGTATATTACCATAGGCATCCTGAGCTAATCAGAGGTTTTTAAGCATTATTGCTGTATAAATAATCTCTGAATCTCTTTGAAATTCTGGAATTGCTGACTATTAGTTATTTTGCATAGTAAAAGTCTTAGAAGGCCAATCTAACCAAACTCATTTATTCCAGTGTCATTAATAAATAGAAGAACACAGCCATGTATTCATTACCAACCCTGCATAGTTCAGTGCCTCAGCATTCGTACTGCAGGTCACAACTGTTCAAAGACCTCCCATTTCTGTCACAGTACATAAATCAAAATATTTCTAGCAGTTTCATGTTTCCTTTTGAAGAGCTTGTAAAAAGGAAATGCAGTTCTAAAGCCATCTTCTCTCCCCAGTACAGAGTACATGCTTGGTAAACACCTTCGGCATTCATTTTTGAGCAGTCCTTTTAAATGCATGCTGCCAGCAAAAGCTAATACTATGATGGTGTCAAAATTATCAGTGTAAAGCATTCTGAGACAGTGACTTACATAAATACTTCAGTTTCAACACAGAAAGGGACTTTAATAGCTATTCATATTAAACAGAGATGCATAAATCAGGACATACAGTGTGAAGGTCTTATAAGCTTTAGAAATACACAACATAAAATACCATATCTCTGTTTCTCACTTGGGTTAACAATGAAATAACCAGCAAAAACAGAAATAAGGGTGTTTACTAATATGAAGTAAATGAGCCAAAGAACAGTTCTTGCTCAACTTAATTACTTATTTCATCGTAACCTGCATTGCAAATGTTCTCAAGTGCTATATATCGAGTGCACGGGCTAAGGTCCAGAGTCAGATTAAGAATTAGAGCTGTATTTAAGGCTTGATGGTGATATGCTCCCCCATTTTTTGCCATCTGTGTTTAAGGGGCAGTATTTTCTTTGGCTGTAAAATCAAATAACAGAAAATTATCCCTCTGGCTTAGAATGCAAGCATCAGCATCAATGCTAGCGTTTACTTTACAGAAAAAGAAATGGAGATAAAAGTCAAAAGTGGCAAGAAGTACAAATCTAAACTATAGGGCAATATGGTACACTTACTGCATGTCCTTCACAAGTGTATGCCTCTTTCACTACGGAGAGGAGCCAACACAAAGAATCCTCAGAGTATATTTCAGCATTTGTATGGCTTTTATACAGCTGCCCACTTCTGGCATGGTAGGCTGGGTAGCCTGCCCAGCTGCAGCTCAGTTCTGTGGAGTTTAGGTGATAAATTACCATCCTCTGGTATTATTTCAACTCAGTGTGAACAACTTTGGCCAGAGCTTCTGCTCCCGTCTGCCCATAAATGCATCCTAAATCATTATCAGATTGTCTATCCTTAATGTGCAATCTGGTGCCTGACCTAGGCAGACAGCATGTAATTTGTCTGCATAATATTCTGAGCCCATCTGGGTGACAGATAACATGAGCTCTTCAGGTTTTCCAGTCTTTTCTGAGCTGTTTCATAAAAAAGATATCATGATTACAAACAAGTAGAATTGAAGATACACAGACTACCTTGCTGCCTTTGTTAGGGTATCAAATTTGGATAAACTAAATGTTAGAAGGTTTATCCATCTATCTGTCAAATATATAAATTACTTTTAATTTGGGATATAAAATATAAATACATATTTATATATATATTAGTTAAAAAATATTTTAGATGGACTAAAAATATTTATAGTAAAATATATATAATATCCAGTGGCCAGGCATCACTTATCATTTTGAACTTTTTATTCTGCAAACGTCTCTTAATGGATAACTTCCTAAGCATATCAGAAAGAATAAATCCAACATATAATCATGTAAGTAATTCTGGCTTCCTTGGAGACATGGTATTGGCACGAAGCCTTGAATTATTGAAAAATATCATATACAAAAATAATGATTAATTATGTATTTTTTTTAATTGATCAAAGTCATTCTTTGTTGCAACTTAGAACACCATGGATTTTGACAGATTCACAACAAAAGTTTTGATTCATGAGGTTTTCATAAACTCTGCTGGCCATGACCTAGAGAAACAATCTTTTTTAACTACTCATGGTGCAAATAAAAGGATAGTTGTTGATACAATTCCAGGTTAAATAAGATGGATCCAAACCAAATATCTAAGATCTAAAACAGAATAGGAACTAAATAGTACAGCTTAATTCATGGAAATATTTAGCCTGTAAATCTCTCCCTCAAATCTGTAGAGAATTCTAATGTCACCTCTTGTCCATACTGCAGATCACTCTTTGTGGGACCAGAATCACTGAACACAGAAATTATTTCTAGTAGAAACTTGGAAACACTGGTTCTTTAGTTCTAGTCATAATTGTTTAAAGTTTTTACATGGAAGATTCTTGGTTCACTCTCTGAGATGTCAGTGCATATCATGGCAGTCAGTGTCATGGAAAATGAAGTTAGGGCCAAAGAGAATAGTCCTGTGGTGGCTGTTTAATTAACTCAGAGAAAACAAGTTTAAGAAAGGACCAAGTGTCAAGCAGCTAACCTCACAAAGCATGTCTGCTTATCCATTTTGGTTTTGACAGTGATTTATAGCTTTGATTCTTGCATAGCAAATAACAGCAACACTGCCTCAGGCCACAAGTTATGAGATATAAAGAAAAAAGGCCTGTCCAATAGTTGTATTCCACTATGTTCCATCACAGATGTTCATTCTATAGCAAAATAAAACACAGATTAAGACACACATGCTTAACTACATCACCTCCTCACCTCCCTTCAGCCAGCTTCTCTTGTTTCTACTCAGACACTCTTCTCTGCTGCTCTAAAATAGGGAAGATGCTCAGCACTCAGAACAGACAAGGGTCAAACCCAACATAAGTGGTATCTCTTTCATTCCTGAATTCCTCACACACTTTCAAGGGAGAAGCTCACTCTCCATGCCATGGGACAAAGGGTGATGCCCAGCTTGCATCTAACAGAGGAGACCAGCCCCTCAGTCTAGAAGGTCCTGGAGGGGACTTGAGAATTTAAGTGAATTGTGAAGGTGCTGAGAACCCTCAAACAGAGCAGGTTTCTCATTGTGGTATGTGCCATTCACGTGGCAAACATCTCTCTGCTGGAAAGAACTCACAGTGTTAAAGCAGTCTGTGGCAGACAAACAGTTCCCACCTGCCTTTCCTCCTCTGTAACCTCAAGAGGGTGGAGAGGGGAAAAGAGCAGGAATTTTCAAAGCAGATATAAGCATTTTGGTTAGCTGTTGTAAGGGTTTTTTTCTTTATTATTAGTTTTAAATGGATAGAATTCATGTTGAGTACTGTGTTGGATGTGCAGGGTTCAGCGCTCTTCACAGTGTACAAATAGAGATTCCAAACAAAGATATATTAAGGTTTTGCATTTAAAAATAAGTAGTAATGTGTTTGACTGATCTCATACAGTCTCTTTCTCATATGGGACACAGAGCCTTAGCTCAGCAGTGTGGAGACACAAGTGATACTGGAAAGAGTTATAAAGTTTGTGATGTTTACTTTTGTTCCATCTCTACTTTATAGGCACTTGCAATTAACTTTATTTGGTTTTCTCAGTTAGTTAAGCTGCCAAAAAAATGCAGTGGCATCAAAGTTGTTCAGCACTTAAATATGACTTAGTGACTGAGGAATGATACCAGACTCTTCAGCAGACTACTGGCAACAGAGGGTACAATCATTTAAATGGATTCCTCTGACCTTATCCAAGTTTTCTCGAGAGCCTTTTTCTGCTCTCCCTATATACAAATGTATTTATACAGATAGGTAATTCCTACAATGTTTACCCATACACAGGCAGGTTAGAAATCACTAGAATTACTGGGAAGCTTGAGATGCTTGCTTGCTTTATACACATGGTATGAGAATTAACATCACAGATGGGATGTGTTAGGCATTTTCTAAGTGCTCCATAAGATCTCTTCATAAAAACATTAACATTCTGTCAAAAAATTATAAAAATAAGAAAACTGTCACTGCCCCCAGTGGATCAAGAACTCACCTGAGGACATGAGATGGGATAACCTGGAAAGATACCATCAGTGTGTAATGTGCAAGAACTCTATATATTTAACCATTACTATGATGTGGTCCTGATTACAAAATTCTCTAGTAATGAAATGTAATAATGACTGAACTATTATACACTTCCCTGCCCCTTGCAGAAGGATCACTGCTTTACTCTGCCATAAATCAAGGACACAGTTTAAGGGGTAAGTTGGAGGAAAACACAGCAGGTGCAGAAGACAGCAAAACAAGCGGTCTGGGACTGAAGAAAGCTGTCCTTGTCCAGAGAAAGGAAGCAATTATCTTCAGCACTCAGCAGACAGACAAAGCACTGTTACAGTGTTGGTAAAGCTCATTTCCAGTTCCCTGGAGATCAACATTCATCGCTCAGTAGAGACATGCCTATTGAAACTGGTTTGTTTGTAAAAGTAACACTTTTACCACTGGAAACAGTAGAAAGAGGTAGCTAAAATACACTCAACATAATAGAAAACAGATGTTTTCTATTACAAGACCCAGCTGTAAGATCAGGGGACATCACCTACAGTCAGCATTGCCAAGTTCATGTAGTTTCATCTGTTGTCTTTAAATTGAATAGTCATCCAGCTATCTCTATTGCACTTAGCTTTCTTAAAATTATAATTTGGTAAACATTAATTTTTATAATAATAATTCACCTTGGAACTGTTTGCATGTCCATAACATGGAGCTGAAGTAACAACAATGAAGGCAAATACCAAGAGATTCTGTTCTGTTTTATTCTGATTGCTGGATTCCCTTAATATAAGGGGGAGAGATTCAGTGAATGCCTTCCAGGTGTCCAAATGCTGCAATCTCAGCCACTTTCAAGTACACAGTTTTTAGTTTGTTTTCCTCCAGTCCATTGCCCTCACACTCCAATATTTTATGACAAAAGTAATCCCTAGGTATCTTCACAAACCAGAAAGTGGAGGAAGGCTCCATTGCAAGAACATTCATTGCAAACCGGTAATCCCTCAGAGTCTCCAGTTTAGCTGTCAGAGGGAAGAGAAAGTTCACCCTTCCCTTTGACTGCTCTTTAACCTAACTTTACTTCCACTTAAGCTTTATCTTAAGCACAGTCACCCCTGGAAGCTGTTGCTCTCTGAAGGGGTGAAAGCTCTGAGGGTAAGGAGGTGCTTCATACAGAACCTCAACCATCAGAAGCACATCCAGCCATGGAAGTGTGGCTGCCAGATGAGGAACCAGGGAAATTTGCCATGCCTTGTCCTTTGTCACACACAGACAGTTTCTTGTATCATTTTTCCAAGAATATCACCCAGCCAAGGAGAATAAGACTCTACATATCCCAAATAGTAAAATCAGCCCTCAAAAGAAGAACCTTCAGGAAGATATGTTATAACCTGTACTTCAGGGCTAAATCTAGCATACAGAAATTCAGTAGCTCTCCAGTTCTTCTTGTTAATTCACGTTTTCTAATAAGTAAATATTTAAATCTAAGAGCTGTCCTTGGAATGCTTTTCAGACTGGGGAACTGTTGAGATAAATGAGGTAAATAAAACTAATTCTCTGTCTTTTGTCACATATTGGAATAGTCTAGGTTTGCACCAGGGACTAATTTCACAGTAGTTAACATACAACCATGCCAAAAGTGTTTTCAAACTCTGCCAAAAAATTTCAGAAATTACTGACATTCAATTCTTTCTATCTTATTTAGCAAAAGATCAGTTTTAACCTTGCTTTGTTGTATAAAATGTTCTTTTCCTAGTTTAAGGGTTATAAAAATATTTTGATTTTACCTTTGGATGACAACTCAGCTAGTTGAGATTGCCAAACTCAAGCAGTAAAATATATCTATGAGTTTGCTCCAAAGAATGCAGTGGGGGTGGGCGGGGGGGGAGGGGAAGTAATTAGAAAAGGCATATTTTTTTACATTTAAACATCTAAGCCACTTTGAATATGTTTTTGAGATTTAATCTCTAGACATGAGGTACAGTCACTTTTTCTTTTTCTTTAGGGAAAGATACATTAGAATTGGGACTTTTACCCTGAGCAAAATGATATTTGTTTAATCAAATTCAACAGCTGACAAAAAGGTTAGTATCAAATTCCATGTAGACTTTCCATGGCCAACCATTTCTACCATCACAGACCACTTAAGTCTAAATATATTTATCCTCACATAGTTATCCCTTTGAGGCAGGGCAGTGATTACATCTGTTTCCCAATGTCTCACAACAAGTCTAGGAACAGAACTCTGGTCTTGTTTGCTCTGTCATAGTAATTATTTTTTGCAAGAATAGTTTTTCACATTAGACTGCTATGTTGTTTTCAGCCTCACAGCACTGATTGAGCCAGACCTTGTTTACAGTTTATTCATCAGCACTTTTGAAACCAAGACACCAAGATTCAGACACAGCTGAAGCAGCACAACACTCAGAACTACATCCCAGGAACCTTGCCTTCCACACATACATTTTGTCTTCAACCATCCTGCTTGCCATGAGAGGTAATAGAAATCATCCAAAGCAAGACGTGCCCTACTAATGTGCCTGTTCATGAATAATATCACTGAATACATGAGTTGATTTCCAGCTGAAGAACCTGTTCATATTACTATGTATAGAAGGAGCTGAGATAATTGAGGATACTTAAGGAGATGAGTGGATATCAGAGATACTGGCTTCAGTCTTATGTCCTGTACTAGTGTAGCAAGGCATGCTGTCTGCTCAGTATTTCAATTGTCTCTCCCAAAACAACAGGAATTGTGAAACTTGTCTGGCATTGTGAAGTTATTTGGAAGCTGAAATTAAAAAATGTCATACAAAGAAGATGAATGTTTTCAGTTAGGAAGTGTTTCCAAGAAATAAAGGCATTCATTTTGTACATGGGAAATACATATTTTAAATCAGACAATGCATTTATACAGTCCTGGATTTCCCCCCAACTCAGCTTGTCTAATCTCCAGATGAACAGCTTTATCCATAGTATTATTATTTAAATTGACTTCTGGAAATTGGAAAAGAGAGCTTCATTGAAACTATTATATCAGGAAAAATATTGGTTTCAGAAAATAAGTATTTTTGGCTCCCTGCCTTTTTACTCTTTCATAACCTTTACACTCAAAACGAGCAAAGAAATTTCAACAAACCTTACTCAATTCTATAGCAAGAACAAGAGAGAAATTTCCAATGATGACAAGGGAAAAATGGCTACTCTGAGAAGGCCACTCAGGCAGGTACCAAAGTTTAAGTAAAACAATTCTAACAACAACACTAAAATCAGTCAAAAGCACCTGAAAGGGTTTGATTCCAACTTGATGCAGTTTTTTAACAACCATTTTTCTGAGAATATTTAAGTAGAGTATTTAGAAATGTACAGCAAAAGCCAAAAAAAGAAGTTTCAATGAAAGCAGCTGCTTTTCAAGAGCAAGCTATCAAATTTATCAGTAAGTGAACTTCCACATCACACCTACACACCTTGAAATTCTTTCATGTCCACTTCAAAAACTTAAACACACACAAGACCCAAAGCAGAGATAACCCCAAACTGCTGCCCAAATTTCAAAGTGTGCATGTGCTCAGAAGAGAAGTGCAGGGAGTGTGACCCCAGCTTGTGCTGAACCAGAGCATTCCATGATGGTCTGGGTGCTTTCCCCTCAGAAACACCCACACAATGCAGAAAGGTAGGGAGCTATCAGCCTTGCTGATACACGGTTTAGTTCATCTCTGCACTATTAATATGTGTTTTCTTCAGCTCAGGGAGACTGTAGCATCTTAAATCAGATGTTTTGTCCTCTCTCTGAAAAACAGAGTAAAGACTGAAGAAACAATGAGCTTGCATCAATACTTTTAGGCTTTGTTTTCAAACTTAAACATCCATTCTCTTACTCTAATTCACCAAGCACATCATCAAATCAAGAATAAAAGCAGAACTGCCAAGTAAAAATGAATTAATGACTGCAGCAATATTTTATGTTAAAGAAACCCAAGTCTCAGCAGATAACTGGAGAACTCTAAAGTATTGATTTGTGTTCTGCAACCTTTCTTGCCACTGAAATAACACACCTACATAGGAAAAAGTACTTCAGGACAGTAGAGGCAATAGTGATTTGGTTGTCCCAAAGAAATACAAAGAAATTATTAATAACTACTTAGGAACAAGTAGTAATTAAAATAAATCCCTTGCTTTTCAAAACAGATAGGACAGTAATGAGGAAATATATCTAGATTATTCTTGACTGAGGAGCCACTTAAAGAACACAACAGTAGAGTTTCTAAAGAGAAAGGAATATAGCTGAAAGAGCTAGTGAAAAAGCATGAATGAGTTCCTAGAATTATTAAATCCTAAGGAAAACAAAGAAGAAAAGTCGATTATAGTAATATATTCCAATGAACCACAAAGTCTAATATTAGACAAAAAGTAAGGCAATATTAAAGGAAAACTAAAAAAAAAAGTCAGAAAAATTTTGCCTAAAAGAAATCTAGTTGTAGTCACTAGGAGCTTCTAGGGGAAAAAAATTATTTTGTTGGGAAAAAAAATTACAAGGAATGCTCTCATGCAAATGACAGATGAGTGGCCTATCCTTATCAAAGAACATGGTAATATTAAGAAAGACAAAGATAAATCAAGCACAAATTGAACAAACACACTTCTTGGGAATGAACTAAGAATATGAAAGTGAACCCAAAGGAAAGAGATCAGAAACAGTCTTACAAAGGAGGTCTTTACATATCCACATGGATTGCTCTCAGCAAAATTCACAGGACAGCTCTCCTGCCAGTATTCCATTGTGAAGAGATAAACACAAGTCAAGTATGCCAAGTTAGATATATAACCCAGTAGAGCAAATTTCTTCAAAGCAATGGAAGTACACAGGAACCTGAGCTAAGAACAGGCTCAAAACGACAGCATGTTTATCCAGAGCTGATCTTACTCAAGACACAAAAAGCACTACCAACAACAGTGCAATTCATCTGCTCCAAAAATCAATAGTGCTCATAGTTATCTTCCCACATACAAGCTGCCCAGCTCTTCTCTGCTACAAAGTGAGGTGCATGGGGTGGAATACAGAAAAAAAGAAACACCGCCCAATTTCACCAGACACAAATCTAGATGGGAATTTAACCGTGCTGAACACTAATACATCTCTATGCTTTCAGTGAAGTTTCTTTCTCAGGGGAATAGGATATAGCAGGGATCCTCCACATAACATCCTAGTTTAAGGACTTGGTGGCTGATGGGGAATAAGTGATAGCCTAATTGACAGGCTACTTGATTGCAGAATGTGAAAAACAGCCTGGAAACAGTTTACAGGACTCAGATACATTATCACTAACAAAGAAAATCTCATCTATGGCTCTAACCACGCCAAAACAACTGAAGATGACAGAAAAAAAAGTACCTAAATGGAGACACATATTATATCCACTGAAGAACATTGCTACAGAGTAGGTCATGACTTAAACCAAGTTCTTTGTCTAAAGTATGCCAAACAATAGCTCAGAGAGTTTTCTATTACACTATCAAAGTGTTTCAGTGTGCACTTTGTCTATTATTACTAAGAATTAAAGCCTACTCTTTTTTCAAGGTCAGTGCTGGCATATGTATCTAGATACCTCAGCTCTTTCTAAAGCTATTAACCACAGGCATTCAACACTGCAGACATCCAAATTCTTCTCTCTCCCTTCTTGTAAAAAGGGCTTGTGATATAATTGATACCAATTCTAGGAAGCAGAGAAGAAAAACAAATATTTTCATTGTGGTGTTTGTGAATTCATTCGCAGTAAGTGTATCATGTCACTATAAAGATGTCCATAAGGGTTTTGAGAGCAAGAAAGAGCAGTCCATTTTAGATTGATTGTTTGGGAGGAATAACTTTAACAACACTGACCTGAGACTGCCTTAAATGAGGCAGAAAAAGTGCATCTCATATTAGGTTCTGTATGTGAGCCATCAATGTCAAGCACTGCTCTACAGTCAATATTCACTGCAGAGCTGAAAGGCTTAATTACATAGAAGCCTATTGTATTTTGTGTTTGAACTGAAGAGAAAACATCCATCAGAGTTGTTCTAACCACATCACTACAGACTGGCCTAATAGAAAGACAGTATCAACAAAATGTTCTTACAGATGCACAATGAGGAACAGGACTAGGCTGAGGATTTCTTACCCTGTTAACCCAAAGGACCAACAAGCAGATACCTGTGTCAACAGTGACTACCCTGCTGGCCAAGTGCAGCTTATATTTACACCAGATTTCTGCCAGAAAAAGAGAATATTATAGCTTATGTTTCCATAGGAATTATATTTCAATAGGACTTACATATCCAAGTAATATTCACAGCCCCCAAGTTGGAAGTGCTCTCACAGATGCAGCTCTCACTGCAGTTAATGGAAACCTCATCTGCATAATTCTACCAATGTAACCAATTATAGAATTTGATTTCCTATGCAAGGTTTCACTGGGTTGTTTTGGCAGTGCTTAGTTGACAAGACTGTGGTATCCCTAGCAGTTCTGTGTATTTGAACAGACCCACTAAAAGAAACAGGAAGGATAACAAAGTAAGCTCTGTAATAAACAGACTGCTAAAATTCTGTTTCAGTAGCAAGAAGCAGCATGTCCCTTCATACAGGTATTTTGTGTTCTGCTAATCTAGAAGATTAGTGGGAAAATCAAATTAAAGCAGATCCAGTCTTCAAATGAGCAAGTAAAAATCAAATTTCATTGTGTTCCCATCAAATTTCTGGATCTATATCTCCAGATATCTGGATAAAGCCTTTACATGATGATAAACACAAGAGAAGGCAAAGAAGGAAAAAATCTGGATGAGCCACATATCCATCCTTGATTAAAAAATTAATCTTGTATGCAAAGTTTAGATTTTTTCAGCTGTTGTCAAAGAAAGGACAATGTAAGGTTGTAAGGTTTTGGATAGTTTTTTTGATTGCCTGCAACAGGATGTTTTAATTGTTTCCATTCTCCGCAGATGTTGAGGTTATTGTGGCGGTGCATTATTTTAAGTTTATTATGATTTCATATTTGTTGTAATAACTCAGTTTTGTGTACCCCATTATCCTTCTTTATGTGCCCTCCATTCAGTTCTATGTACCCCTACCCCCCTCATTAGTATTCCTTTGTCTCCTTCAGTTGCTTTAAGTTATGCGTGCACCTGTTATGTTATGTGACTTTCAGTTATCTGTCTATTATCTTTCCCGTCTTGTGTAAACCCATCCCACACATCCTGGATTGGTTTCTGTTAGTTTTACCCGCGGATGCAACACCCTAGATACAGACCCTAATTGGTTGCTTTAAATTTACCGCTCCCTTTACCCCTCCCCTAAGCTTGTTGTATAAAACCCACTGCCCGAGCCCTGCTCGGGGCTTCTTGGGGTGTTGTCTTTTAGTTGCTCATCTCCTTAATAAACCTCTTCAGTTCACCCCAAGACCCGTCTCGCCTCCACTCCATCTCTGCTTCCGAAATAGACACTGCCGAGAACATCGGAGTCCCTAGGTGGGGAGGTGAGAGCTCCCCAGGGGGAAGGTGTCGCAACCCTGGCCGCTGTGTGCCCTGGGACTGGAGAGAGTCACACACAGTTATAACGATTTATCAGACCTCACAGCAGCTTTTTTTCCCACACTTGCAGGAACGCACATCCCGCTGGAGCCAGACAGCTCCCCCATGACAATTCCAGGGCCTTGCAGCTCCCACTGCTCTCTCTACTGATTTGCAGACCAAGACATTGCCTTGCCTGGGTCTGAGGTGGCAGCCACATGAGTAATAGCAAGATAACTCCCTTTTTTAATGGTACTTGAGAAAGAACATCAGCTGTGGGGCCTAGGGAGTTAAGAAACAATTAATAATTAATAAAATTCGTATTTGAGAAGACGTCATGCCAAGAGCAGGACAGACCTGGGGATCTTCACTCCACCCTCCATTCTGCACCATGAGTTTGGAATTTTAAGGTGCCTCAGACTGCCAGTAGTGGAAGCCATCTGTGCATATCCCAGTGAAGCATGGATTTAAAAGCAATGCTCTTTGGCTTTTCACAATATTGTGTAGGACAAGGTGGTACCATATCACTCTATCAAAGTACTGCACTGCAGATGGGTTTTGTCCCAGCGTGGCATTCTGCTATCTGATCTTCCAAAAACATAACTTTCTGAATTCCTGCACTAAGAAATTTTACAACCAAGAGATTAGCAACTTGTAACTGTATTTCCAGAAGTAATAAATTAATGAAAACACACTCATGCATCTTAGTTCTGGTGGGTTTTGTTGATTTTTTTTTTCTTTTTGTAGGGGATGTTTTTGCTTGCTTGTTTTTGTTTGTTTTTTTTAACATTTGTGCAGGGGAAATACTTCAGTTAGACAGAAAACAGCCATTTAAATTTCTGGATTATCTGAAAATTGACAATTCCAACAGTAGCAAATAAACTCATTTATTTATAGTACTTTTCCTTCAACGGCTAATAGTAGACAGACAAAAGTAGCTATTTTTCCCCACAGCCTGATACAAAATAAATCAGTTCCCTTTAAAATGCAGTGCAAAGATTTTAATGTATTGCTACTGGGACAGAGGGCACCTGCAAATGAACCAGATGTTGTTCGATCATGAACATGACTGAGCAATATCCTTTTGCACAGTTCTCATTTATCTGTGAGCAGTCGACAGAACATCTGGTGTTGGGAATTCATCAGTTATTCTTCACCAATATGCTTTCTAACAGACTGGTCTAGGGGTGACTGTGAATGCTGGCCGTATTTCCTTAAATTCCAGGGAAATGACAATATGTAAGCAGAATATAAAGGAGCAGAAATAAGGCAGGGATGTGAATAACATGAAAAGAACATAAACAAACAAGTAAACAGAAAAACAATTGTTGGAAACTGGGAAGAAGCAGTTAAAAACATAAATAAATTTAATGTATTTTAATATCAGAATCTGTGAACTGATATGAAAATATGCTACATCATTATATATTATAAATATATATGCATATATATTTATGCATACTTTGGCAAATAAAGTCCCACAAACAGCACTATAGAAGCATGTACATTGTCACAGATTTGGGATATGCAGGTACTTTTTTCTCTGCAAAACCTTTATTCCTGCAGTCTATTCTGACACCCTTGCAATTAGGCCAGCACTTCTTCCACCTCTGCGAAGTATGGGCAAAAACCCAGGAGACAAATCTCATGTCTAGTATGATCATGTGCTTGAGCAATGAATTCCTTTCTTTTCTACTTAATCCTTAAGGAAAGCATAACAGTAACCACACATGAGCCTACACTTGCTTTTCACTGAAAGAGCAGCTTTACAGTTTCTTCAATCATTTGGGAAATTGCCCTGCAAAATTCTAAGGCTTTGCTACAGGGACCTCACTCAAAAGGCTCTTCCTGTACCACTGAAGACTGAAGAGTTCATTTCTAATTGTTAATCCTCTCTAGGAATTCATCACTCTAGTTCCATTTTCCCTCTCACAGGAATTTGGACTTTCAATGCTGCAAGTAGTTTATGTTCGTGCATCAAGAGTTGCCCCCAGATTAACAGCACTTGCGCTGCCTAACAAGAAAATATCTTTAAAACACAGGTAGCCCAGCACAGAAACAGTGGGCACAGTCCTCAAACCTGAAAATGCTATGTAACATCATGTCCATTGCTGTAGTGATGTGCCTAGTCCATGTGCTAGTAGGAAAAACAATAAAACTCCCCAAAAAAACCCCAACTCCAAAAACATGAAAACATCTAAATTTCCTTGATAGGAGAGCTGTGGAATTTCAATATTGTAAGTTTATGGACAGCTGTTCACTATCCAGCATTAAATCTCTTTGTTAGCAAAAGTATCTTCCTTCTTCCTTCTGGCTCTGGACCCAACTGTATGTTTTTTGGATTCTATTCCAGACTGCTGCTTTTCTTTCTTTCTTTCTTTCTTTCTTTCTTTCTTTCTTTCTTTCTTTCTTTCTTTCTTTCTTTCTTTCTTTCTTTCTTTCTTTCTTTCTTTCTTTCTTTCTTTCTTTCTTTCTTTCTTTCTTTCTTTCTTTCTTTCTTTCTTTCTTTCTTTCTTTCTTTCTTTCTTTCTTTCTTTCTTTCTTTCTTTCTTTCTTTCTTTCTTTCTTTCTTTCTTTCTTTCTTTCTTTCTTTCTTTCTTGGGGAAACATGGCACATGGATTAACCTTTCCACTTCTACTAGTGAAATGCAAGCTTCAGTGATCTCTGCTGTGTTGAGTCAAAGGGCATTCCACCATCTTCAGAAGGACTGGCAATAAAATTGTGAATGCACAGGAGAAAAATCAGACTTGCCAAAGTCAATAAACCTGCAAGAGGTCAACAGCCCACTGCAGGGTACTCCTACTAAACCTCAGCTGCAACGGGAGCACAGCTCCAAACTGGTACTGAGATTGTCTGCTGTGAAAACAATTGTCCAACTAATGTAAAAACTTCTTATACTTCCTCATGTTCAATTTTAACAGCGACCCAGACAGTGCTGCATATGTCAGGGTATAATCTATTTTACTGTCAAGAAGTGTTTAAAATTACTTCATCTAATTGTCTGCAGAGTCTGGTGCTCCCATCCTTTTTTCTTAACCAGAGCTATTGACAATATTGCCAATCTCCTTCATGTTTAAATAGTTCAATAATGGTATGACCTGGGATAAAATCTTTTTTTCCCTGGACATAGTGCTATACATGGACCAGCTTTTACTTTCCATCCTTCTCATGTTTGGCACCACTGTAAATTTTGTACTTTCTGAGTGCCACAGAATCACAGACTGGGTGAAGTTGGAAGAGACCTCTGGAGATCATCTGGTCCAAGAGATCTGGATACAAACTAAAATATAGGAGGTTCCCTCTGAACATCAGGAACCACATTTTTACTGTGAGAGGGTCTCAGCACTGACATAGGTTGCCCACAGAGGTTATGGAGTCTCCTTGGAGGCATTCAAAAGCTCTTTGGTCTTCATCCTGGGTAACCAGATCTAGGTGACCCTGCTTGAGCTAGTTCACTTTCCAGTGCATGCCCATGCCTTGCATCATTTCTAGAATAATCTGAGAGCAATTTTGTCAGCTTTATTAGGCTTGGGTGACTTTGTTCACTAATATATACCTTCACACCTTGTCATTTATTTTTGCTATAATGATGGACTAAGAAAATAAGCTATTCTTATGCATTTTTATGCAAGTTGGGTTGTTCTGACATCTGGCCAAATGAAAATCTATTTAAGCTTCCTTACTATTACAGAAAAGACTTTTGTAACACAGTGTTTCAGTCTGCCCAGACATTTTGTATTTATTGTTCTAATAAAATTATTCAACTATTGTGGGCCTGACATTTGTCTGAATTTAGGCTTCAGGCTCTGCCAGTGTCTGTGTGAAAGGCAAGCGAGCAACTTTCTCATGTTAGCCTGAGAAATCTAAAGGAGGAATTCAAACAAACCTTGGGAAGTGAGAAACCATCCACAGGTGGTGTTTTTCCAACATGTTTACTGGAAAGAAATGTTTACTAAAGGGTGTAGACGCTGAATAACCAATCATGTTCTTTGTACTGAACTACTCTATAAAAGCAGAATTTAGAAGAATAAAGTTTGCTCTCATTTTTACCATCATGGACAGCCATGTTGTTATTTCTGTGCCATCCAAAAACCATAGCAACAAACTATATGCCATTCTTTAAACTTCTCTTTATGACAATAAAAATACAAGAATATTTGGATTGTATGAAGCTCTTCCACTATTTATTCCACATTGTTATAGATGGATTATTATAGATGCTGAAAGCATATCTTTTTGATTCTTCAGGTTACTATCCTGACCAGAAAAAAAAAAAAATTAAATTGGCTTTTTAAAATCAGGTAGAATCAAATTTTGAAGAAGGAAGGTGACAGCATATGTTTGATTCTGCTGGTAGTTCATAAGCATCCAAACTCTATTGAACACAAGGGAAGAAGAGAGTTTCCTGGCCTACAGCAAACATCTTTCCAGCCGTCTTCTAACTCATTCTCTATATTTCTAAATTTAGACTGGTTTTATCTTCGAGCCCCAGCTCCAATCTGTCCTTTTTCCACCTCAGTGTGTGTCACATACACCAAATATCCTTCACAGTGATTATGCTAACTACTGAATGCCATTACACCTTCTTCTCTATTGGGCAAAGTATGTGGTGAACTGTTTTCCATAGCAATTTTTTCATGAAAAGCAATGATTAAGTAGTGTGTGTCTTAGTCTTTTATTCTTATGCACTTTATTGTTTATACAGCAAAACACTAATGCAGAAAAGTTAATAGACACAGTTCTAATTCTTTTGCCTTTTCAAATAAGCATTGTTTATTGATTGAATGATAGTTTTGAAGCACAACATTATAATCTAAAATCTTTTTTACCCTATAAACTTACAAGTAAATGCCAGGTGTTTTGAGGAGGTATCAAACAAAATTTTGAGTTTTCAGCAGAACCTTATGTTGTTGAACCAAATGGGTGTTGTACCTCATGTAAAATATCAAATATGAGAGAAGCAATGACTGTAGGGAGCTCAGTGATAAAATTTGTGTATCATCAATCATTCCACCCAGGGTGTTTGTCTCTTAGAATGATTACTTGAATCAAGCAGCCCAAAGTGCAATAATCCAGCCTGATTGATGCTAACAGCCTGTTCAAAAGAAATAACAGCTACTTCACACTTCATACCTCCTAAGGCACAGAAGTCTCAGCTTCATAAGGGTGTGGTGCAGCAGAACCTGACTCTGAATATATTGAATTCATGATGCAATTGATATATCGTCTGGGAATGTCTGTCAGCTTTATCTGGAGTGTCAGATTTTGATGAAGTTCAATGAGAATTGGTTTGACTGAGCAAGCTCAGCTTCACCTATGCCTGCGTTTCAGTTTTTCATATGCATGGATCCGGGAATATTCCATTCTTGGAATAAAGACTATCATCTGTCCTCTGTATCACTTCCAGGACACCTCTTTACCATGTCTGGTATGTATAGTCACTGAATTTTCCACATGGCAATCTAGAAAGGATATGGATTAGCTGGAGAAGGTTCTGAGAACAGGGCTAGTAAATGACAACCAACATTTACTAGAAGAAAGAAAAATGGAATTGTTTTCTTTAGAGAGTCAGGACTAGTGAGATGTTTATTGTTGTTTTCAAATATTTAAGAGGTAGCTATTTGATAATATAGGGGATAAACACCTTCTATGCCTACCATGAGTAACAACAATATTAGGGTTTTCAATTACAGCAGTAACAACATTGTCCAGCATTGGAAAATAAAAGCCTTCTCGTAATAAGAAAAATGAACAGGAATGTTGTCAAAGACAGAACCTCCACCCCAGAAGATTTTATGCATTTGTTGGATAGGTGTCTTCCAGAAATGAAATCTGTTTCATGTACATCTACTTTATGGTCTCATGTACATCTTCATGTATATTTTCATGTATGCTGTCCTTTATCTGTGCTCTGTTGCACCGCATTTTCTATGACCAAATCCTCCCTTTAAGTCGGGTTCAGAGAATTTTTTCAGGCAGCCCAATCTACTCCAGAAGGCACTTAGATATCTATCACTTTTGATGTACTTTCAACTTTAAAATTTCCAGATAATGCAAAGAAGCATTTCAGTTGAAGATTCATTGTTTGATGTTTAAGTCATGGATTTTTCTATGGCTCTGAAATGCAATTGCAGCCTCTTCAATATATGCCATTTATTCTCTCTTGACATTTGCATTGATTGTGTAGAAAAAGATAGCTTTGGAGTTGCAGCTAATGACTCTATTTTGCTACACAGATACAAAATCTAGGAGGGATTGTGTGATAAGTGGATTTTAGCACTCATTGTTAGTGTCAGGCCACAGAATTTTGATTATGCCCATTTTATTTCTTATCTTTCTTGCCAGATTTTTTGCTGCACAAGATTCAAATGTATCTCAACTGAAAGTCTTACGAGAGAGAATACTGATAGAAAATTAAATAACAGTTTATGGACTTTTCTGATATGAAAATCTCAAGCTGCCAAGACTCATCTGAATCAGTTCTGGGAAAAGAGCAAGGCTTCAATAATATAATATTTTTCTAGTTCACTTGATGATTTATGTCACTAACAAAACAATTTGCTCTAGATCCTGGAATGGTGATTGCAAAGTACAATCAGCCTCTGCCATGGTTTAACCCCAGTCAGCAACTAATTCCCACACAACTGCTCCCTCACTTGCCCCTAGTGAGATGGAGGAGAAAATCCAAAGAGTTGAAGTGAGAAATCTCATGGGTTGAGATAAAGACAGTTTTAACAGGTGAAGTAAAAGGTGTGCACACAGGCAAAGCAAAAGAAGAATTCATTCCCACTTCCCATGGGCAGGCAGGTGTTCAGCCATCGCCAGGACAGCAGGACTCCATCACAGGTAACGGTGACTTGGGAAGACAAACACCATCATTCCAAACATCCCCCCCTTTCCTTATTTTCTCCCCAGCTTTATCTTGAAAATGACACCTTATGGAATGGAATATCCATTGGGTCAGCTGGAGTCAGCTGTTCCAGCTGTGTCCTCTGCTGACTGCTTGTGCACACCTTGTGCACAATTCTGTGAGGTGGGCTGAGGAGCAGCAAAGACTTTAAAGTGCTGCTCAGCAATCACTAAAACATCCCTGCCTTATCAACACTATTTCCAGCACAAATCCAAAAGCCAAGGCACAAAATCCAGCTACTATGAAGGAAATCAACCCTATCCCAGCCAAAACCAGTACAACCCCCAGGTCTATCACACTTCACTAATCTAAGTTAAACTGCTGAAGGACAGAAGAATGCTCCATTTCCAAAGAGCAAGTTTTCTGTAGTACCTTATATAACTTATTAAAATCTCTCAGTCCATAAGTCTTTCAATTTTTTCCTTGTGCTTAACCTCTCTTTTTACCACTAGAATCCATGTACAGTTCTCTGTTCTTCATGGTATGTTGGAAGTACAGAAAAATTTTAACCTACTTAAGTTTCATTCTCTTCCCAACTCTTCAGAATATTTGAGAAACTTAGAAGAGGTAAGGAAAGGGCATTAGCACAATATTTAACACTCAACAGTGAACTTGGAACAAACATCTAAGTGTCCTGCATGATAAAATACTCCACATGATACCCAGCTCCAAATACATAACCATATATTAAAGTAATTTAAGAGTCATTGTATATTCTTCTGCCAAAAAATGCAAAATCAAGGACTGATTTTCCATGGCAAGTAGCTCTACAGGACGTTTCCTGAAGGATCAATATATTATTGCTTATTCAGTAAGTGATGAACCTTGGCTGCTTCATAGAGCATTATCTTCCCTGCTTCCTAACACAGAGTAGGGCCATGAGCAGCAGATATTTGTGACCCAAATGCATCCCACAGTGGCAGTGCCATTATTATATTCTCTCTAATGGCTGGAATATTCCTGTATGTCACTGTCACAAGGGACTGAAATGATACTTCAGGATATGCTCTTTACTAAGAGCACACTCTTCTTCCCTTTTTCTGGCACATTTCCCTGGCTTTAGACATTGAAAACATGAAGCAGAACTGAAGGCAGAGCTCATGTCTCTGCCTAGTAATTTTCTGTCCCCTCAGAAGCCACATAAAATTAGGTTGCCTGCCCTTAAAAGCCTACGAAGAAGGAGATGATGCTTAGAGTGTGAGCAGTCCTTCCTGATTTTCATGCAAGAGTGAACTAATTAAGCTATCTAAGAACAACTATACCAGGTCAACTCAAAGGTCCTTTTAGCCCAGAATTTTATCTCCAACATCTATAAACACAAGAGTGTAATAACAAGACAAACACACTGTAGTACTGACGTATTTCTTTGCACTACACTCACTGTAAAGAATTTTGGCTTAGGAAATCACTGAGACAGAGCTGCTTAATGGTTTGGGGTTTTTTTTGGTAATATACAACCCAAGACTCAGTTGCATGAGTGTAGATTCTGTGCAGAAAACCAAAAGTCTACCAAAGTTATTATTGAAACAGCCTCAGAATTAATTCAAGATTCAGTATTGCAGTTTATGCTGTAATGATATCACTTGAAATGCTTCAAAGGTGTTCAATTAAGGTTCAGGTTTTATATCCCATTACACCTGTCTCCACCACTATCACTTTGCTGCTGTGGCTCTTAATAAACTTCAGTATGCTCTGAATTGGGTTCAGGAAAACATTCAAGTTGTAACTTTTGAGAAGAGCTGCCAGGAACAAATCAAAGATTAATTAAAAGTATTTTAGAGTAGGATTTCCTTCCTTCCACTGCTTAAAAAAGCATGCATTCTTCCTTTTTTTCCAAAATGCTTGTCTAAAATTGGTGACTTTGCTTTAGGAATGTTTTCATTTTCAAGTGGGCAAAAATTATTCTGTAAAAAAAATAAATTGGAAAATCATTATTTCAAAAAAGAAACTCTTGTAAAAAATTTGTGTTCTTTTTCTAATCTCTTGAAAGAAAAGCATTTTAAATATTCTCTTCTTCCTGTCCAGCTTTCTTTCATATACTGCTTTCTAATTCAAACCCTATGCAAAGAGAAAAAGCTAACATGATTATCTCTGTATAATGTTAAATGTATAATGACAAGAATTTTTAATGAAATAATTATACACCAATATAACAGCTGTTAAAAGTAAGAGAAAGCATTATATTTTTTAATATTATTGCTTTCCCGCTTCTAAAAAATTATTCTTTAATTAAATTGAACTAACGTCCTCATTTGCAGATGTATATTTGTCGTTTGCTTCCTTATTTTGATTTGCCTGATTAGTCTCTGCCTCATGTAAAAGTTAACCACATTAGATGGCTGTCTTCTGCCATGAATAAGAAGCTAGGAATACATCAAATGGATTAGATGATGCAGCAGACTAATACTGGCATGTTGTTAGTGTATTTGACACATTTCCTCAATGTGAAAAATTTTAGATGCAGTGGAGATAACATAAATACTCATTCATTTGCAGACTTACATTTATGATGTCTGAAGACCTCTGAATAGAAACATAACTCAAAGAGGCATAAATTACCAGTTTACTTAGACTGCCAAAAGACAAATTAAAAAAAAAAAAAAAAAGTACTCAAGTTGCCCACTTTGTAAAATATCCAAGTGAATGAAACACCTGAGCAAATTTTGGAATGCTCTGGGCTGAGACCTGGTAACCAAGCCAAGATATGAGGTGGTTTCAGCAGTTATTCTATGTTTTCTGTTTCTTCCTCTCCTAGCATGGCTCCCCTTGGATGGATTCAGTTCACAAGGTGTGATTTTAGACTTTCAGGAAAAAAAGATAAAATATCAAAGAATAAGGGTATTTTAATTTTATTTGTTAAAAAATACTGAAATCATTGTTAAAGGGTAAGGACATGAATACTATGTTTAACTAGAGCTATAAGGAACAGCTTTAAAATTCAAACCTTCTTAGTTCTCCTGTCCTGAAATACCCAAGAATGGATTTAACTTTAAGGTGGTACGTCAAGAGGGAAAAAACGTACATTTTTAGGGCTCCAGAGAGGAAATAAAAGTCACATGTCTTTGCAAAGCTTCAGCTGTTTTGATTAGAGGAAAGTTTCTTTCTAAGGAAGCTATTAACTACAGGAGTCTAAAAATGCTATTTTAGGATACAGAAATAAAGCAGTTGCACCTCAGTGAGCTTCAGCATGTGATTTCTGGCTGCTTTTAAAGGGATTTAAAGAGGGGTTAATTGGCTTTCTGCAAAAATGCAGAAGGATATGCTGACAGATCCAAGTATTATTTTGAAGACCAGATAAGGAAACACACATGCACACACACAGTTTGTGGAAGCACTGTCAGCTAAACCAACAAGCATTTAAGTTGTGCATTCACAAGATGCCTAAAACCCTGTAAAAACACCATACAAACCTTAGGGGAGGAAAAGACAGCCTGACTACAGTGACTTGCTCGTTTTAGGGTACACTGAAGCAAAACTGGGATCCTCCTCCAAAGGAAGCTTGGAAGAGCATAAAAGATTTCTAAGATATTCTAAGAGAAATTCAAAGGGAAAAACATCTGCTTCATGCATTTTTACAGGTTTGCCGTTTTGCAGCAGATACCTGGGATGAGACCCTCCAAGCCTCAGTGACTATGGAGATATTTCAGCCTGAAACTTTGGGATATAAGAGTTAGAAAGTTTGTCAGTGCTGTTTTTAGTTGCAGATCATGTCAGTCCTAGACCAGGCATGTGAACGGGGTCCAGGATGAAATAGCCCTAACAGCAGCTGTGAAAAACCTTCTGAGGGGACAGCGAATAAGCAGCAAGGCTGGTGACCTTCTGTGCATGCAAGATTTCTGCACCAGGCTCCAAAAGCACCACAATCCTTCCTGGCACTGTTGTCCTCACCACCAGTTTGTCACTGCAGAGGTAGATTCATCCAGATATGTATGCAGCAAGGATATGATATCTGCTACTTTTGCCACATTGAGAGAAAAAAAAAGGGCAATGTCAATAGTGGCTTATCTCTCCCACAAGAACAGAGACACTATCCTTGGCATTCCAGTAACAGAAAGAGCACACAGTGAATCACTCTGACACTCAAGTCCAATAAGCATATCTTTCTTGGGTTTATCTAAGTTCATCCCCAGTTCTGCTCTCTGCATTTCTATAAGCTCGTCGCTTCATACTGGCGCTGTGTTTCTATCCACCCTGTCTGATGCCATCCATCAAACATGCAACAGAGACACTTCTTGTTTTCAAGTCTTTCCTTTACACTCATTTTAAACCCAGCAAGGGGTGGCCAGGCCTCTGGATTCCTGCTTCAAATTATACAGTTTACTTCAAATAAGCTGGCAGTAAAGTTCTGAACATGCCCTTCAGCGACAGAATTTGCTGCAGAAAGGACTGCACCCATTTCAAACTGTGAGTGAAAACAGATTTCAGATGCTTGGACTCTCATGAGCAAAATCATCATCACTTATAGTCCCTTGGCACAGCTGAGTCAGTGTGCATAGCTGAGTGCTAGAGATGCATGAGGACAGATTATGGCACTTGATCGGGGTTAGAAAAATGTAACCCAACCGTCTGATACCAAGGCAGGCTTAAAAAAGTTGTAACCAAAAAAATAATACATTTAATTAGACCACTCTGAATGAAAACCTGTGGACCAAAGGCACTGGTTGAAATGATCTAAGATTAACGCACTGAGTCAACACTTCATTTCTATTTAATTTTTATGGAAATTTTGCTGAATAGTGGAAAATAACAGAAGAAAGCTGAAATATAAACAATCACTAAATCCACAGTCTGGCCCTCTTAGGAATCTCATGGATATTTTTCACCCTTCTTTTGGCAAGAAATATTTTTCTCATTATGCAGGGCAATGCTGGTATTTTACTGTCCCTAATTTCTTATCAGTTAGTGTGCCTGACTGCCCAGAGAAGAAAACATGTTGATTAAAAACCAACACAAAGCAATAACAATTTCTTTCTGCTACTCATTCTAAAGAGAGGGATATACCACATTTTGCAAAGTTCACAAAAGACTGGTATCTCTACTGCTATTAATTTCAGACAGCTACTATAATGACAAGTATAAATGTCCTGTGAGAAAAGGATGTTGGCAGTATGAAATATTATATTTGAAAATCTTTTTGAGATTGACCTGGCTTTCAGTTAGTGACAGCTTTAATCATAATGGAGGCTTTGTGACAAAGTCTTCAAATTTAAACTGCTCATGAGACACACACTTTAATCCTGGAGAAGAAAGGCTATTAGTCCTGCTTTTCAAAAAAGCTTTCAAATCTGACCAAACTCTTATCTAACTTAGCAAAAAACCTCCTAGTGAACCCTAATAATGGGAATGATAATCCAGACCATGACTTAGAAGGAAATGTGAATTTCCTAATGTAGAGTTCTAATCCCACAAAAAAAATCCAGTTTCTCTGTCAAGAGCAGTGATTTCACTCCTATTTTGCAATTCTATTTTTGAATCAGTATTGCTGTTACAAATTAATTACGTATTTCTTCCTTAGTGGTTTCACCTTTCAGCCCTCATCCTAACACAGAATTGCAATTTGCAGGTTAAAAAGTGCTGCGGGAAGTTTCATTCTAAATGAAATAAACCACTATTATTTAAAAATCACCCAAGAAAATGTATGCATGTCATATACATAAAAAATTTAAAGCCCAAATAAATAATGTGACACCAAACCACACCATCTTAAAATTTCTTTATATAATCTAAGGGATTCTGCAGCTTCTTTAAAATAAGTCCTAAACAAAGAGATGTAGCTTTACTTCCAATACAGTTTGAGATTTGTCACTGACTTCAATAAAAGCAGGACTCAAATCTATAAACAGTATTCAAACACAATGAGAGAAGGCAGACATCTAACCATGGAGCTGACTCATCCCAAATAAATGTTATATGATTTAGAAACTAATCATCATCTGTCTTCACACCCTTTCTTGAAAATAATGCATTTTGAAGAAGTTGCATCCAAATATCACTGCTCTGGAAGTCATCATGAAAAGTGTTCTGGAAGCATGACATCAGAATACGTGTCTGAAAGTCCAGAGAAATTTTCTATGGAAGAAATATGGAAGAATTTTCTACTCAACAGCAGCTTTAGGGAAAGGCTTAACATTTAAAAGTTGTCTATTAAATGTAAAGGAATACAGACCAGAGTGCTAGCAAAAATCCCCTAAACTAAAAAAAAAAAAAAAAAAAAAAAAAAAAAAAAAAAAAAAAAAAAAAGCAGCAAAAATACTACTATATTATGACACATTTAAAAGATTAAATTCAGCAATGGTATTGCATCCCTAATGGTTCAGTGGGTAGGACAGCAAACTGAAAACTCCTGCATGGAGAGAAAAGAGGGGGTTTCCTTGACTCTCAAAGGAGTTCACACTATCACGACAAGGAAGGCACATAAATATACACAGAATTAAAACTCAAACGTTGTTGGGGCTTTTCCGGAATAATTTGAAAAATGAATAAAACTTTTCAAAGTTTTTATAAATTCTAGGGCACAAATTTTTGTCAGGAAGGAAGTAATTTCTCATCTCCTGATATAGTTTTATGACAGTGACTTTTACAGGAGCACATAGCAATGGAAAGTAATTGTCACAACCTAGGCAGATCTGCTGATCTAAAATAGAAAGGGATCTCATTTATAAAATAAAGTGCTATCTGAGTAGCTGTCAGCAATCTGCAGAGACAACTAAGTCACACATATGTGTGTTGCTGAATGATGGGTAGAAAGAGAATAAATAGGGTGTAAGTAGGGGGAGCTTTGTTGTTTAAGTGAGGCAGGGATGGAGATGGGATATGGTGGCCCCTGCACTAGAAGGAAAAGATGCAATGCCTCAGCACAGCAGATAATATTCTGGTTCGAGAACTCTCTGCCTTCCACTTAATTCTTTTTTTTTTCATACACAGAGGGATCTCTGGGTCCTAGTACCCTAAGGTATGTTCGAAAACCCTATCGTGTAAGTTAGAAGGCAGATATTCACAACAGCACGACATTCCTAAAGTGTTGATCTTTAACTTCACAGCCCCAAAATCACACCCTTCAGACCATGGGTCTGTTTAGGGTTTCTGAGCATCATGAGTATTTAGGTCCATGCCAGGTACTCAACAGGGACGTATAGAATGGCACAGGGACCACTGGTCTGAAACCCTGCCCTGCTCTCTTTGAGATATGACACAGAGAAAATACTGCAGTCCTTTAACAAAAATGCCCTACAAATTATTTTGGGGAGAAATTCAAGGCAGTGAATCTGACTGCCCAATTGATCTAGGCTGTTTAACAGGTTTCAATTCCTTCAGCTATGCCCATCTCATTTTCCTCCTCATCCCTTTGTTCCAAGCAATCTGTTTTCTTCTAGCTTGATCGCTTTCTCCCTTTGCTTTACGGTCTCCTACGTAGTAGTGGGAGTACAAATGAGGGAAAAACAAGACCTGCTTCACTGTAATATTTTTCATCTAAGGATTGCTTTATATGTTTATGTGAATAAAGCTGAAATGGGAATAAAATTGAGTGTGTTCGGTTTTATTTTATAGAAAAGTCCTAAAAATAACAGAAAAGATCATTTTCTGGCTCACATAGCAAGTCAGAGCCAGAGATCTCAGGTTCTCAGATGTGAACCTTCACACACCTCAAAGAGTGATTTTACAAAAGTAGATTCCAATGCCTGTCTGCAAAATCAAATGAACAGCAGCAAGGTAAAGTCTTTTGCTTTCCCTCAGATTGAAATATTGCAATAACTGGGCATTTTTAAAAGTTTTAACACAGATATCTATTGCAGTTATTAAATAACACTCTTCCCCAACATGCATTCCAGTGTGGCATATGAGAAACAGGCAAAGACATAAGAGCATATATTGTAGCAAATACAGAGGATGGGGTTGTAAAGACACAGGTATTTTCATGTCATCTCAGGAGCTGTGCCAACATTGCTCACTGCAATATAAACAGATAACTTCTCTAATAATAATAAAATTTCAAGATGTTTCTATTCTAAAAAAACAAATATGCAAGATGGAATTTCCTCATGTATAACATCTGGTAGAAATAACCACAGAGTTCTTCTGTTGCCATGCAGCATGAACATGTCAAAAAGATCCAAGAGCTGAATCACTTGCACAACCAGTTCCTGCAGTAGGATCAAGACAAGGACCAACAGTCGAACTGAACTTCAAAAACATCTTTCTCTTTAAAAGTGACTGGCTGATGAAGCACCATAGCATCATTCCTTACTGACGACTCCATTTACAAAATGAGGAAGTATCCCAACATCCCAGTAAAATACCAGATAAAGAAGTTTGCAAGAGTACTTTATCTAACAAAAAAAAATCTTCCACCCCAAGCCAAAGTAGTTGGCAACTTCAAGGATTTTTATAATATAAATATTCCACAGGCACTATAATTCCAAATGCATTTTTAAAAAATAACATTACTCTGGTTTTGCAGCAAGAGGACTCTAGCAAGTAATATAAAATTTCTGCAGTGCTCTACAGTATGTGTTGCTCTTAAGTAATAGGAATATAAAGTGGGTTTTTCTGTGCATCTGTGTACTGAAAGTGAAGAAATTTGTAATATAGCAGCTATTAGAGATCTATAAATTATACAATATATATTCTAGGATGGCATATTTTACCAATATCTAGTCCAATACTACATTTAATGAAACAATTTTTTTTTATTAAAAATCATTTTATTGTTTCACAGCAACAAGGATCAGTTTTACACTTTTAGCTGGGTGAAATTGTTTTTGGTTTTGTTTGTCGGTTTCTTTTTTTTTTTTTTAAGACATTAGGAAATCTCAAAAGCACTATCAGAAATGAACAGTATCTTAGCAATGCAAGACCCATTATCTGACCTTCAAAACTGAAAACAAAAAGGCACCAGAAGCTTGGAATGTCCATGCTGGTCTCAAAACATCCTGAAGATATAAGGATGCAGCACCTTTTGTTTTAGTGAAGAACTGGCAGTTCATATCCAATGCAAAAGCTCTAATAGGCATGTTCTTTCACATTACCTAAACTGAAGGCAAATGATGACCTTGCCTTAGGATGTGAGTAACATTCTTTTTTTCCTAAGATGAAAATAAAAATAGTATTGCCAGCTTTACTTTCCAGAAGAGAATGATCAGTAACTGCAGAAAACCTTCCTGGTCTACATGTGTGAAATAAAGTAGGTCAGGAAGCAGTCAATGGCAAAGATGCTCAGAAAAGCTACAAGCTAATGAAATGTGTGGGAAGGAAAGAAGTGGGCCGGCGATTTCTCATCGGTTCAGCCTTTCAAATGTGTAGGCTGCTGTTTAAGGTAGAACTGAGACAAACAGCTAGTTAGACATCAACTTCATAGCTAGGTTCCTTTTGAAGACCAGTTCTCAGATCAAAACCAAGGATAACAAAACTGGAATAGCTGCTCACAGAACCAAGACACACCCTGCCTCAGCCTTTTGCCTTCTCTGGCATAAGCACAAGGGGCCCATGCCAGTGGCCCTCACTTTGTGCTCCCTCCCAGGTACATCAAGGTGTGGCATCACAGCTTCCTTCCTGCTCACTGACTGAATGTGTTGGTTGCAGCTGGCTGGCCTGTGCTGCTCCTTTCTGTCAGAACAACAGAGCAAGGGAAGTGTGGCACTGCAGCTACAGATTTACAGTCCAACAGGATCCTGTTAAAAAGCACACTGGCCTACTATGAGACATTTTGATCTCAATTCTCTAATGCACTTTTCCATTTGAGCTTGTACATACCTTGATTTTCGTCAGCCTGGGGTAACCTCAGAGTTGCACTAGAGCCTGCTGAGCCAGGAGCTTGCTGGGGACCACGATGCCATGCTGGAGAGTGGTTGTCTTTTCTGTGGAAAAGTAGTTCTGCAGAAGGGAGGAAACTGTCCCTTTATTCACTCTCATCACATGGTGACTGAAGTAACAAAGAGTGTCTTCCTCGGCTTGTTACTTCCTCAGCCTACAGAATTGCAAGATTCCCCAGTTATTATCACATCCCAACCATGCAAAAAGTTTCATTTTTTCTTTTCCATAGATAAAAGACATAGACCTCCTACCGTGTACCATTCTAGATTAAAAAGCAATTTTGGGGAAGTTCTAACATTATTTTTGTCATCCAATCAGCTATGCAACTATTCTTTTTGGATTTGAGCTTCATTTGAGGAATGGCTTCTTTTTTCTTTTTCTTTTAAGGATTAAAGATGTTCAAAGATAAATAAAAATTCAAAAATCTTCTTAGAAAAATACTGTTAAGGTTGATCAAAGTTCAATTAGATAGAGAGCCATTTGCTGCCCTTCCTTGAATCCAGAGAAACTATACTAACATGGAGAGATTTTCTCTGGAAAGATGCAGATGTCATTTAGTCACCAAGCCTCATTTTGTTTAGTGCTTATCTCTGTTCTGTATGATACTTCCCAGGCTGCTCACTCAAATTATCCAATGGAGCAGCAAGAGTATAAAAATTCCGGGGTTTTCAATGTCCCCCAAACCCTGTCAGCTCCGAAAACCTCTCAGCACACAGGCAAAATAAAAGCCAAATACAAAGCACACATCTGCTGGCTCTCAGGAAAAATCAGTTTCCCCTGTTGCTATTCTTGTGTCCTCCTTGGACAATAATTTCTAAATTAATTAGCCACTACATGAAAATTAAAACCAGTTCTAAGAGCCATGGAAACAATAGGCTTTAGTGATATTTCTTATAGAGTCAATGCTACAGTGCTAGTGATCCAGAATACCTGGAATCTCTCTTGGTTCTGTCTAGATGAACTCTGTGATCTTGGACATGTCCCTACTCATTTTGGGGATAGCTCTTCCATACTATTTAGACAGCAAACCTTCTAGCAAAGTCCCATCCCATGACAAATTTGCACATGGTCCAGTCCCGCAGAGTTAAATCCCTGCAAAATGCTGACAATCATCTCTGAAAAAATTAAGCATCTACTTTCAAAGTACTTAAGTCAGACTTCAACTTTTTGCTCTTGAGGATGTGAGAGGAAGACAACTAAGGTATTTTTTTTAACAGTGGTATAAAGTAGGGGAAGACTGGGCTGAAACAAGAGGACACCCTAGCAGGTTCCTCACAGGAGGAATATTCCAAGCAAGCTCCAGTGTACTGCCGTGTCTTCTTCACAGTAGGCATGACAGGGAATAAAGGAAGGCAGAAGGAGGCGTGGAAGAATGCATAAGTATCGAAAAGTCTGACCAGAGACTCTCACATTGAATACATGAGATTTATCAAGGGCCAGTGCAGTCAGTGGGCTGCACGTCACCAGATGCTGTCAAACTGGGGCTATTGTTTTCATGAGCTTAGGCCAGTAAAATAGATTTAATGTGTATCATTGTCTCTATCCACAAGCTGAGGACCTGATCTGACCTGACCAGATAAGAAAAAGAGCTTTAAGGAGAAGGTAACCCTCAAAGAATGAATTTATTCCATTGATTTAAATGTATTACATAGGCACACCTTTGCACACACAAGGCCAGATGCCTGCCTCACTTTCCCAAAATGCAGGGTTGCTGCACTTACATAAAGCAAGCATAACTGGAAATCAGAAGAACCAAACTGTCCAATTTAGAGTTGTATTTATTTTTGCTGACTTCCTTGAAAGCAAAGCAGCTCTTGTCAGACTATGGTCTTGGGTCATAGATGTTATATAAATAGGAGGCGAGTTTACGCCAATCAGTGGGCAGTCTGTTGTTGCCATCTGGTGGGAAAATGTAAAAATTACATAAGGAAAATAAAGAAATATTCCCATCTCTGGATCACACTTTTTAAAACTACATTTTTAAAGAATATGTGTGTATTATCAGTTTCTTTTATTTCGGGGTTAGTAAGATGTACGAGATATTCCAAGATTCCTTATTCACATATGAAAGTTCTTAGGAATTTAATTTTCCCATTTTACCTTTTGCTTCCAGAAATCATCAATTATTGTGTTCTCCCTTCCTGTCGCTCATGTAACTTATGCTCTGATGACTAGCTCTAAAAGACTTGCTATAAAAAGTTCTAAAAAGTAGTTGCACATAGAGAAAGAGACTCTCATATGGTCCTCATCATTTGTCTAGCAGAATATTAGCTCTGCAGGCACATCCCTAAATCCCATAGAATCCAAGAAGTATTGTCAGACAATAACAGGTGTTGGCTGGTTCTGATGTCCAGGAGGCTCATATTGAGGAGGTCAAGTGCACCAGAAAAGGGGAAGATATGCACGTTGTGAGGAACTCCAATGACTGAGGTTTAATGCTACTCGGGATACAATTCTATAAAATTTCTGTAGGATAGATTGTTCACTTTTACTTCCCCATCAAAATCCTTTCAATTTAGGGCTGCCCCATTTACATTTTCAAAATAGCATTCATTCTCCCCAGCTTCTCTATTTTTATGCTGTCTTTTCAAATAACTTTGGATTGATCCAGCAGAAGAAGTTGCTATTGGAAACATTTCTTTTTTAACCCTCTTCTGTAGGACTATCTCAAGGATTCACCCTGGGGTTCAGAATGTAGAACAACATTTCTCCAAGGACTCAGTGAAATACTGTACGTAAGTCCAACTGCCTTTATTTAAACTCTTCAGGTGAGAGAGAAATGGTTACACTTTTGGTAAAATACTCATGTAAAACCTAACGTCAAATATGTATGGTTACAGTGCCATATTTCACAGGCATCCTTGCATATGCATAGCACCAGTCCCACCTGAGGATGCAGGTGTGCCCCTATAACACAAATTAATAATACAGCACATGAAATCTCACATATCTTCCTCATATGAGAACTAATTTTATTCCAATGATCACATTTATAGATTGGGATACTAAATGTAATGAACCTTCACAGCTCCTTCCTAGCATCTAAGAAATATCCAGTAAGTTCTCATCAACCTGTATATTTTAATAGTCTTTTAGCAACAAAACTTAAAGTCTGCATCAATTTCACTAACCATCAGATGCTGATTGGACATACTGAACTGATCACCTTACATACCTACTCCCATACATCTTTTCACTTTGGTCTTCTACCATGGAGGTGCAGAAAATGTGTTTGGTGTGGATTTTTCACATCTGTGAAGGGATCTTTGTTTCGTGGTAATGATATTCAGCAACAAAAACAGACTAAGACACGAATGGGACCTGATCACTCATGTCTGCCATTCACACGGAAAGGAACAAAAATATAGAAATGGCAGGTTTCCTCAGTGTCACTGTTTTCATTTACCTCCTACTTGAGGGTTCAGAAGTAGATGTAATTTTAAGTGAACCACAGAGGCGGAGGAATTATTATGTTATCTCTTAACAAGAGAAGAAGAAAAAGCATTTACTGAAGTAAGTAATCTTGTAGTGAGTAAGGGAAGGATTGGACGCCATAGAACAAATTTCATTCACCCTGAAAGCTGCAAGAATATAACTTCAGTCAATTTAGTTTAGTACTTGTTTCAAGCTCCACTAGAATGATGCATTTTCAACACAAAAAGACTCAGCAGAAGAGGATTTTCCTTACACTGCTGTGTAGGACAGACAACATGACAATTCTTGAAGTGAATTTCTTTCTTCAAACAATATCAAATTCACTGACTGAAAAAGGAAAAACAGATGTTAATACTTCCTTTTCACACAGAGTTTCAGAGAACTGATGACTTCTCTTTAGAGGTCAGGGCAGGAGAATGCATTTTCCCCCTTACACTGCAGGGCTTTCACAAGAGGTTTTTTAAAGAGTTATTTCTTGCCTTGCCTTTCTTCAGCTTCTGTCTTTAATCTGAACTCTGTCCTTTGGTTACATTTTTTTTCTACAGCTGCATATCCTTTTATTGCTCTACCAATTGCTTTTTTTATCAGGAGGTTGAGTGCACTTCAATTTGTCCTTCGCATGGTGACCACAAAAAGTTCAGGAGTCTGATTTACTTGTGTATCATTCCAATTTCATGCCACTGCACTTTCTTTTTAAAAAGAGTAGGGAGTAGAACTGCTGTGGTTCAGGCTAGAACTACAGATTTGTATGCAATACTGAAAATCATTTAAGTATTTAGGTGCCTGTTTTGGGGACAGTTCCCAGGCCACTGGGATATTTCTCAAGGAAAGACAGTGCTTGAAATGTGCAGACAAATGGAGGAGAGGAAAATCCACCCCAATTTTTACTGACAGTGGAAATTATGATACAGTAAGTAGAATTTTCTTTGGTAGCATTTCATTTTTCTACATGCACATGGTGCATAACTATCTTTGTCAAAACAATTTGCCTTTGCAATAGCAGCAGTTGCCCATACAAAGAATTAGTCAGTTCATCATCTGCAAGAATGTGGACATAAGGAATACTACAGTCTGGCTTTGGAATATTGTAATCTTGTGGCCAGGACACAGGGTTGAGAAATCAGAGAACTTTGTATCTACAGCAATGACCTCAGATAAGTCAGAAAGACTCTGCACTTCAGACTCTGTAAGGATTAAAAGAAGTATTGTGCATAAAGTTTTTCAAACAATCCAGGAAAAATGGTGCTAGGGCCAAGAATTATTCTAATTTCTCTGTATAGTAAAAGGAATAAAAAGAAATAAAGGAGCATGAAACCTTAAACCACAGAATTATCCTGAAAAGGACAAAATTGAAATAGACCTTGTAAGCTTCTTGGGCAAGTACTTATTTCTTACATCTGACCACAAAAATCCCACTGAGAATTATTAGCCTCTCATTTCTGAGAAAATAAAATTCACAACAGGAAACTGTTAAAAAAATAAGCTTCATATTTTGCATTACGATGTAATCACACAACAAACACAAATGTCCATAACAGCGGTGTCTATTTTTAACTTGTTTTTAAAAGTCGAAGTCACTATGTCTTGTTCACCAACAGAACTGAAATGGTTTCCTGTTTCTGTCTACATATACTAAACCTCTCCCAGCTGCAATAGAAAATCTTAAACAATAAGCAGCTAGGAACAGACAAGTAGCCAAAATGCATACAACAGTGATAATCACAGCAACAAGACAATCCTGTAAAATTCCAAGAATACACGCTGGCTAACTGTGACTCACCGTCAATATGCAGGATTATTTAACAGGCACTACAATTTAAGTCTATGCAAATAAGCACAGAAAAAACACCTCTTTTCTTTTGCTCCTGTAGCATGAAAAAGCTAGAATATATGTAGGCTTCAGAGTGCTCCAGTGAAACTTTGAGAAAAACAAAAATGGTGAGGATGCTTATCTTAAGGCAGCTGCAAAATGACTAAACTGCAGTTTATTGATTTTTCAGAGGCACACATTTTGATATTAGCTATGCTCTAACATCTGAGAGAATTTCCATGCATACATTATTCTGCTTCATTCTCCTTGTTTTCTGCATTGACACTCCAGTCTTTGGTGAAAGAACAACAGGAAAATATATTTGCTGTATTTCCAATACAGGAAAGATCAGTGTCCTGGGAAGGCAAAAGCTGAACACAGACACAGAAGAATTTCTGTATATTTCTGTAAAAACTTGTTCTGAAGCCATAAAATGATTCAAAGCAATTTGGCCATGGTCAAGTCAATTCTGCAGTAACAACAAGCCATTTCTGTTCTCATGGTACCATTAACACAGGGCACCTTGAGCTGATTTAACATTCTGATGCCAGAAAAGGGGCAGATACTCCCTGGATCACGTTTTGTCACATATGAAGCTTGTCTGACTCCTCCACATACCAAATCAAGACCATAATCCAGCAATAAACTGAAGTTGATAGTAAATACTCTTCTGCGTCATAGTGATGAAACCTAAAGAATTCATAACCAGTCCAGTAAGTATGACAATTGGAAGAGAACTGAGCTGTGAAGCCCAGAGCAGTAGCAACAGCAAAAGCTCTTCACTAAATATTAAAAGCTTTTAACTCATCACGGCACCTTCCCTTAGCTGCATATCCCTGCATCTTGCAGCACTGGGGTTCCTGTTACAACTGGTTACAATTGCAAATTTCCTCCCCTCTCTCCATGTGTAGCACAGATCCTTATGGGCCTTTACAGAGCTCACAGTACCTTCCTCTTCCTTCTTTCATGGTGTACTAGCCCAAAATGTACTATTTGAAAAAACCAAACTCCCTACTGCAAATAGATGGATATTTACTTCTATGACTTCTGTAGAAGTTAGTGTTCCAGCATTTCATTAGGAAGCCCCAGAAGATGGGAGCACAATTATTTTGGACATGGTAACAAGTATCGCCATTCAAAACAGAAAGGAGTCAACAAAAGAGTGCACCTGGACAGGTACTTACTATGGCAAAATTCATTACCCTTTCCTTTAGGCTGTAAATCCTGATTCCCTTGGAGACCTTTAAGAGCTGGGAGAGGAGGAAATAGGATACAAAAGGAACCTAGAAGAGGAAAGGAGGACAAAATTAGTGAGCCATTGCAGTAGAAAAGCAGCCCTGCCCTGATGCTTTTTTTGACAGTCACCAGAGTCACAGCAGAGGATTTTTACCACAACAAATACTCCACAGATCTCCAAGCTCACAAGATAGGGTCAAGGCACAAAACCAACAAAGCAGGTAATAAACTTGACTACCAAGATTCAAACTGAGGAGGTAAGAGAAATAAGGGCAGACTTTTTTAGTATGATCTGCTTTGATAGGACAAAATAAATTATTTTAATTTAAATAAATTTAAATAAATGAGGGTAGATTCAGACTAGACATAAGGAAGAACTTTTTTACAGTGAAGATGGTAAAAAGCTGGAACAGGCTACTCAGAAAGGTTGTGGATGTCCCATGCCTGGATAGATCAGGGTCAGGTTGGAAAGTGCTCTGAGCAGCCTGGTCTAGTTGAAGATGTCACTGCCCATGGCAAGGAGTTTGGATGAGGTGGGCTCTTCCAGTCCAAACTATTCAGTGAACCTTTAGGTTTAGATTTTAGCACTGCTTAGTGCTTGAAGTAGGCACAGAAGCCTACTTCATTTAGAAGCATTCTGACTTCTTTATACAGAGACCTGTAGGGAGAAAAAAATTAAGCAAGCTCACATTATCTTTCCAGTACATAACCATGTGTGGCACCTTGCAGAATGGGATGTTTCAGAAGCACTGTAGTGACTTGTGAAAAGCAAAAGCAGCATGGTTTCCAGACACCCTCAAAGTTTTATCTATGCACTTTCTAATGCTAATACAATGAGAAGAGTATATATATTACGGGAAAGGAAAACATGAGTTATGAACCTACTTATTGTTTGCATGCCCTATATGAATAAAAAAGTGTGAAATTGATATTTCGAGTTGTTTGAAAATATGACGCTTGAGTAAAGTGTAAGAAAAAGGTTTCTAGATGAAAAGTCTTCTAGGTTTCATTTCATGCTCTTCTATTGACATTTTACAATAATATATGCAATTTATTTCACTCATAAAGTATATAACAATAACTTTTATCCAAACCACTTAAAATTTAATTAGTGATTGTTTCTATAGCCCAATAGAGACTTGGAAGTCATTATTTCTTTTCTTTTTTTTAAGGAAATGATTTAATCCTATAGGACCCCTGGGAAAGAGGAAAATGTTTTTATTTTACTATCTTTTCCTCAAATTTTGAACAGAGAAACAAACAGAGAAACACAGACTTTAACATTTACAAAGCAGCCCACATATTAATTTACAAGACCCCAAAAGGTCAATTCAGACCAACTCCTGCTCAAAACAGAGCTAGAATCCAAGTTAGATCAGATTGCACAGGGCTTTGTCCAGGTGTTTGGAGAAGCTCCAAGATTTTTTATGCCAAATCTCTGGGCAGCCTGTTCTAGTGCTCTCATGCTAAAGGCCCTGCAATTGTGAAACTTCTTCTAGTTGTTTAAAGAAGGCTTGAGCCATTTTCTGCTTGATAGTGCAATCAATAGCAGGTGACCCCCATGATGTCTCCTTGCTGGCCTTCTCTCAAACCCTGACAAAATTTCACAGCAGAACTCCATGCATTTAAGCATCTTCCTTTCATCCACTTTCTCACAGTCAAAATTGAACAAAGACTGGCAGCTACAAGCACACATTTGTTTGACAAGTTATAAAGGCTGGCCTTGGACACCACAGAAGTGTTACCTCCACACTAAAGTGACTGTTTCTCCAGTGGGTTAAAAGTGGCATAGCCACTTCCACCTTTGTTTTCTGCCCTAAAAAAAAAAGAATTTGGAACCTCCTAACTCAGTCATCTGTCAAAACAGTTTTGTGACTCAGAGTAATGAAAGCTACTGCAAAAACCATCATGGAGACAACTTGTCCCCACCCTTTGCTAAGTCTCAAATCTGAGTAAACTCAGAAGCATACATTTATTAGGTATATGAAGAACCCTCCCCACAAATATTTCCAAGTGTCATGTGCAGTAAATTACTGTAAACAACATTTTCACATGCTGAAGGGCTAGCAAAGAATATAGTTATCCTGTGGGTAAATAAAAAGAAAGTAACACAGAAGCTGAATTTATTGTATCTGTGTTTGAACAACCCTTTAACATACAAATAGGCTCTGTAACAACTTCAAGTAAAGATCCTACCATTGGTTGCAACTGGACCTAAAGAAAACTGTGTCATGATAAATAAGTGGATATTCCTAAGCAAAACATTGCCTAAAATCTGTGTCTCAAAACCCGGAGCGTTTGTTTCTTCAAGCAGACATACTGAAAAAGAAAAGTTTTCATACATTCCTTGAATCTCAGAGATAAGAATTCAATATTTCTAGTACTTTGATTAGTAGAAGATTTTTTGCAGAAACAGGAGAAGCATTAACCTTTCCTACATTTTTGTGAAATGGCTTTGCCTACAAAGTGACCTATATGATTCTGTACAGAACAAGCATAACATTTAATGCATTTATCATAACTGCCATTTACTCATGAATAAATTTTTCTATGACCTTTGGCTGCTGCTATTGTATATTTAAGGTCCATAATGTGCTGCCCAAGCTGCAGGCACACTGAAAATCTAAATATAAAACATCTCAAAGCAGTAATTCAGAACTTCGTGGTGGTGTGGGCAGGTGTGTTAATTTTAGAGTACTAAACAATGCCAAACTTTCAACAGTATTCTCATCTCAATTTCCTCACTGCTCCTTTCCATCTTATTTCATTTGAAGAAGTGTGGCCATAAACCACTGGGATTGATTAAATCCCTCTGGAATATTAATCAAGACATAAGATATGTTTTTGTTCAGTGCTTAATCCCATGGTGCTTCATTAATCTAATTTCCAAGTGCTTCAAAAACCAATTAACTGATCCAGAGGCTCTCCCAAAAATGCCTTATGCCCAAAGGTCTCCTGGCCAAATTAATCTTTCTAAGAATACCAGAAGACATGTTCATTCTTCAGCCTACTTAACATTGCCTTGGTTTCGTCATCCACCTGCAAATAGTGGAGAAGGCACAAATACAGGCACATTGTGCAGGTTCAGGATGGGGAAGGAAAGTAAACTGCAGGGCAGAAGTAAACCCTTCCACCATGTGAATCTGATGGCAACTTCTCAGGCATCTGAGTCTGACTTGACAATGTGACAGAGTACCCTGCTCAGGGTATCATAAGAAGGGTTAGACTGCATACAATAGCATAAAGTAGGAGACAGGACCAATACCACAAATGTAGACCTTTTTTTTCTTTTTCTTTTTCTTTTTTTTTTTTTTCCTTTTTTTTCTTTTTTTTCTTTTTTTCTTTTTCCTATCTGGTTGGTCATTCGTAGGGTTTATTTGTCTCAGAAAATTTAAAAGCACGGTACTGTTGTGTTATTGGTGTATTGCTTTTCGAAGCCAACACTTCTGCTTTCCACAGTAGCCCTCTAGTGAGCTTTTATCAAGATTTCCTGGTGTGATAGGTTCTGCAGATGAGGTAAGACAAAGTCCAATGTCTGGAATTCATCCTAGGTTCAGGTTTTGTCTGCATCAGCAAGCAGCATGGCTCAATAGGAGTAGAGTGCACAGTTCTTGTGCTGCTGCTGAGTACAGACTGCTTGTACTGTATGTGGACACTGGTACAACACAACTTCAGATTTTTGTGTTAAACATCAGCTGTTTGGTGCCTGAGCAAGGATTCTGAGGATTAAAATCCATGCAGAGCCAGTGAGGTCCCCTCTGCAGGCAAAGTTCCACTCTGTTCATGGCCTTAAAGGTAAACTCTCACTCCAAATATGATGACTGAAGTGAATGGAGAGGTGTTTCCAAAATCATACAGTGATAATTTTAAGAGGTGGAAAAGAAGACACCAGCGAAGTCAAAAGTGGGCAAAGTTTCAGCCTTGTCCTCGAACTGGCAGCTGGGTGCACCCACTCTCTTGGGGGCTATGCCTCCATAAAATGGGAGGAAACACAGGGCATGGAGATACATTGTAGTAACCCACCTTCATGGGGGCACATCTCTCTCCAAAGAGTCTTTATAGCTCATCAGAGTGTGCTAGGTATTGGAGTAAAATGTTAAAATGTATCTTTTAAAACATTAATATAACACGGCTGTTACATTTCTTCTCCCTCAGATTTTCCCAGCTGGTTGTGTCAGCTCTGGTTGTGTGTCCAGTGGAGGATGGCACAGCATGGCACAGTCTGAGAAATCCATGGCTATCCAAGTGTGGAAGTCATCACTCTGCCCTTTGTAGTAAATCAAAAGAACTGTGTGCCCAGGTAGGCAAAAAGGCCCATGTCATCCCAGCCTGTATCAGTAATAGCGTGGCCAGCAGGAGTGGGAGGTGATCATCTCCCTGTACTCAGTACTCATAAGATCGAACCTTGGATCCTGTGTCCAGTTCTAGGCCACCCAATTCAGGAAGGGCTTTCCAGTATCCAGAAAAGCGCAATGAAGGTTGGTGAAGGTTCTGGAGTGCATGTCCTGTAAGGAGCAGCTGAGGGAGCTGGGGGTTTAACCTGGACAAAAGGAGGCTCAGATGTGACCTTATCACTCTCTACAGCTGCCTGAATGAGGCTGCAGCCAGGTGGGGAGAGGGCTTTTCTCCCAGGCTACCAAGAGCAGACCAAGAGGCCATAACCCCCAGCTGTGCCAGGGGAGGTTCAGTCTGCACATTAAGCAAAGTTTTTTAACAGAAAGGTTGATGAGACATTGGAATGGGCCCGAAGAGGTGATGCAGTCACCATGCTTGGAGGTGTTAAGGACTGGATGTGACACTTGGTGCCACGGTCTTGTAGATGTGCTGGTGTTCGGTCACAGGTTGAGCTCGACAGCCCTAGAGCTCTTTTCCAACCGGTTTGATTCTGTGGCTGTGTGAAACACGGGGCGGCAGGATACCGCAGGGGTCTGGCAGAGGAGAGATGGGCATCCTGGAGCGGCGGGCAGAGCTCGGCCCGGGCTGACGCCGCGGCCGTCCAGAGGCGGCGCCAGGCGGGGCGGGGCGGGGCGGGGCCGGGGCGGGCAGAGTGGGGCACTCCCGGCCGGCCTCAGGCTAGAGTCGCGGGGCGCTGAGGGTGGCCGGGCTGTAGCTATGTGGAGCTCATTCGGCGCCCGCTCGGAGTCGGCCAGGGCAGCCAGGGGCCGTTTCTGGGCTGTCGTCCTGGGAGCAGCGGCGGGGTTCTTCCTCCTCGGGTTCCTCATCGGTACAGTGCAGACTAACTCTCCTTGGCATCGGGGGCTCCTCCGGCTCAGAGCCGGGCCGAGGAAGGGCCGGGGTGGGGGGAGAAGAGGGAGGGTTTCCAGCGCCCGGGAGTTTGTGGCAAGGGTGCCCGAGGTGAGTCCGTGCTCAGCCGGGCCGTACCGCCCTCCGTGCCTCCCTCCCTTCACACCGGGCGGTGCAGTCATTGACCCGCTCTGGGATACCCAGCTCCTCCGCAGGAAAAGGGTTTTCGTGTCTTTGCCTTGGTTTTCTATTTACCTTTTTTTTTTTTTTTTTTTTTTTTTTTTTTTTTTTTTTTTTTTTTTAAGTAAGTGGGAGTAAAATAGTGCTGTGGGCAGGAGAAAGGAGAGCTGGGTTTGTGAGGAGACAAAAGACATAGCCCTCGACCCTGCTGCCTTGAAACAGCACCAGCCGCAGCCAGAGAGGCAGGAAAGGAAACATGGGGCTGAAGGGGCACGGATAGGAGGGGAGAAATAGTCTTTCAATGTCTCACCTGCTCCTTGTCCCAAGCAGGCAGGACTGAGGGTTGCTGCGGCAAGAGATTCCCCCTCCTTACCTTCCTTTTGGTTTCACGTATGAATCATGATCAGCTTACAGAAGGAAGGAAAACAAAAGAGCCGCTTGTATTTAGCAATGCCACTTGGTATGTACTTGGAATTGGTGCCACTGGGAAGCCCCGACTGAATTCCTCTCTCATGTGGAGCGTTTCACTGTGCCAGTAACCAGTGCCTCACTGGTGCCAGCTCGTTGCCCTCTTGAACCCACTGGTTCTCTCGTTCACACTACCCATGGAGCTGCTGCTGCACATGCAGTGAACTTGTCCAGTCTGACTTAAAAACAGATGTCAGGAACACTTCTCTTTCTAGCCAGCTGTTCTCTCATCACTTACTCTGGTATTGCTTGCTCAGAAAGGGAAGGATTCCAGAAAGGAGCCAGACAGAGCGGAGAGTGAGAAAGGAATTACAAGACATCTGTTCCTGACAAAGTGTCCCTGTGTTTCTGGGCATGTTTTGTAAAGCTGCTGCCTTATTATTGAGGTATGAGGTATTATATTATATGAGGTATTATTGAGGTATGATATGACTGACAGCATGATGTTCTGGTGCTCAAGAAAGATAGATAAGTCTCCTTAGCATCTACAGGAAAATAACTGATGAATAAATATAAGAAAGTATTTTATATCTCTCAACATCTACCTAGACAAAAAAAGTTCTCTTATCATTTGTGGGACTAACACTGCCATTACTTTGCAGCCTGCATTAGGTTGTATCTGCTTATATGTGCTGAAATAAAAACAGTTCCAAAACATAAAACAGTGAAAATCTTGTGGTGAGACTAAAGAGAAGTGATGTGTGTCATAGGAATATTGCACTGATGTTTTTACTTTTGTATTTTCATGTGTTGTACAGGCTGGTTTGCAAAACCTACAGATAAGAAGACATCTCTGAGTACTCATGAGGACATGAGGACAGCATTTATGGCTGAAATGAAAGCAGAAAACATCAAGCAGTTTCTTTAGTAAGCAGTGTGTAGACTAATCAGTTCAGACAAGAAAAAAAAAATCAAGTGGGAGCCAGCCCAATGATCACAGAGTCATAAAATTTGTTGGAAAGGACTTTAAAGATCCTCTGGTGCTAACCTATCTGCCGTGGGCAGGGACACTTTCTACTAGACCAGGTTGCTCAGAGCTCTGTCCAACCTGGCCTTGAACACTTCCAGGAATGGCGCATCCACAGCCTCTCTGGTAAACCTGTGCCAGTGCCTCACCATCCTCACAGTAAAGAATTTCTTCCTAATAGCCAATCTAAACCTGACCTCTTTCAGTTCAAAGCCATTATCCCTTCTTGTATCACTACATGCCCTTGAAAAAGGTCTCTCTCGAGCCTTCTTGTAACCCTCCTTCAGGTACTGGCAAGTGCTATAAGGTCTTGGGGCCTTCTCCAGGGTGAACGGCTCCAACTCTCCCAGCCTCTCTTCTTAGGAGAGATGCTCCAGCCCTGTGATCCTTTCCATGGCCTCCTCTGGGACTTGTTCCATCAAGCCCTTGTCCTTCTTGTGTTGGGTCTCAGAGCTGATCACAGCAGTGCAGCTGGGGTCTTATGAAGCAGAGTAGAGGGACAGAATCACCCCTCTGGCTTGTTGGTCATGCTTCAAACAATTCAAAATAATTTCAATGAACATGAGCATACAGATATTTTGAAATCTATTAAGATTTAATCAATGTAATAAATATTTCTATTTTATTAACTTAGAAGCTTTAACTGCAATTACTTGTACTTGATTTGTTTGTTTAGGGGTCTTGTAAATAGATTATTTTTCTCTTAAGATTTGTTTAAATCTTATATTTATTCCGGTCATTAAGTCATCAAAGTCTTCTTACATTTATTTCTATTAATAGGCCACAAGTCATAGTTTATTGATAGGAGTTTACTTTCAGTGTAAAGAGAGAGCATCAGCTATTGTAGGAATGATCAATAAATTTGAATTTACCTCATACTCCCAGTCTGATTATACAGCATGGAGTTGTGCAAAACTAAATCACTAAAAGACCATTTTCAGTTAATAGGATTGTGGCAATCCCGCTGCTTTTATTTTAAGTGTATTTGCCATGAACTATTGCAGATAAATTAGCTGGGAAGTATGATCTCTCTACTACATAACAGTCATGTACTGCACTATAACATACACATTCAAAACCAAAGATTTAGGAGTTTTTAGAGCCTTAACCTGTGTTTTGGCTCCTGCAAAGTCAACTGTGGTTAAACAGCTCTGTGAAAGTACCTTTCTGCCCTCTAAACTCCCTGTCTCTATGTAAGCAGAAAGCCTTGTACCTTGTTTACTGTCATAGGCTAGTCCTGAAGTGAAATACAGCAGATATTTAGTTACTGCTCAGAACTACCAGTACAGGTAGTCAGATTAGAAGAGACAATGAAGAAAAACAACAAGCTTCAGGTAAATGGGAGTGTAGTACAGGAAAATGTTACTGCATAAATCAACTTCTAATGAAAATGTGGTACTTAAACACTTGTAACTCTTAAAGAAAACAACCATTTTCACTCACAATAACATGTAAGTGTGCTCTTGGTTCAGGGTATGTCATCCAGAAGATAATGCTGTCACTATAAGAGTGACTTATAGTACAGCATTAGATTTTGGCATGATCAGAGGAACATGGTTTTATCCAGCTGCATTTGGCTGCTAAGGGTTTTGTCTAGTTTGGAGAAAAGGAGGCTGAGGGGCAACCTTATTGCTCCCTACAGCTTTCCTAAGGAGGTGATGTGGCAGGAGAGGTGCTCGTTTTTCCTTCCTGGTATCCAGTGATAGGATGTGTAGGAATAGTTCAAAGCTGCACCAGAGAAAGTTCAGAATGGACTTGAGGAAGCATTTCTTTACCAAGAGGATGTTCAGACTTGAAACAGGCATTCTAGAGAGGTGATCAATGGCCCAAGCTTGTCAGTGTTCAAAAGACATTTGGACAATGCCCTTAACAACATGGTTTAACTTTGTCAGACCTGAATTGACCAGGCAGTGGGACTAGATGATTGTTGTAGATTCCTTGTAAGCAAACCTGTTCTGTTCTGTTCTGTTCTGTTCTGTTCTGTTCTGTTCTGTTCTGTTCTGTTCTGTTCTGTTCTGTTCTGTTCTGTTCTATTCTATTCTATTCTATTCTATTCTATTCTATTCTATTCTATTCTATTCTATTCTATTCTATTCTATTCTATTCTATTCTATTCTATTCTATTCTATTCTATTCTATTCTATTCTATTCTATTCTATTCTATTCTATTCTATTCTATTCATGTATAGTTCTTTCAGAATGGCTTTCTTTGATGGCTTTGGTCTTATTTGAGCTCCAGAATTTAATTTTTTTTCTAATCTCACACCGCTTCATAATCAAAGGTACAATTTCCTTCATGAACACCAGCTGGTGCCACACATGCTTCCTCGGCATGTTAATGGCATGGTCATATGATAGAATGAGGACACCACAATCACAGCCTCATTCAATTGAGGGGTTTTTCAGCTGGCTTCACAACTGGGCTTTCACAATGGTCTGGAGAATTCTTTTTTTTTTTTTTTTAGACAATGGACTGTTTATTATTTATGCTCTCTTTCACTGTTTGTTAGTCATGTTGGCATGACTTTTAAGTCACAAACTGTTGAGTTTTTCTGTTCCTTGTTTATATGGTACTCAAAAATCACTCTCTTTAATTGCCAACAAGACACACTAGGAGTGAACTTTTAGATAAACCAGTATTTGGGCCAAAATTAATTAAGATTGTGGGATTCAAGGAGAATATCTAGTTAAATACAAGTAAGGATCAGAGTAATTATGCACATTCCTAAACTGAATACACAAAAATAATTGTATTCAATTCTTTTATCACTTTACAATGATAAGGTCTTACTGTGCACAGGAGTGCATAGGCCTTCTGTAGCTCAGAAGACAAGGAGTAAATAAAGGACAAGACCCTGTAGCTAGTGTCACCACACCATTCTTGCTAAACCATCCTGCAAGGAAGATTTAAATACCTGTGCTAGATCAGGACAGCCTGAAACCCTTCATCTCAGTTTATGTGTACAACATAAAAATATATAGATGCAGAGACGTCTTGGTCCTTATTTAGCCTGAGTATATTTGATCATCTCTATGAGGTTTATTTCCAGCTAGGCTAAGAGGAGTTCTGATTATGACCTTCAGTGCCTGACTGTTTATTTCTTCCTTTCCTCTAGCAATTTTACACAGCTTCCTCACCTAGCAGGAACAAAGGAAAATATGCATCTGGCACAGCAAGTCCAAGCTGAGTGGGAGAAATTTGGTTTGGATTCAGTTCAGTTGGTTCATTATGATGTCTTGCTCTCTTACCCTGATGACACTAAGCCCAACTACATCTCAATAATTGATGAGCATGGCAATGAGGTACAAAACCCACCAATTTTTCCAACCAGGGAACAAAATCACTTTCATACACCTGGGAAGGCTGTGAGGGAAAACTGTCCTGTGTTCACTTAATGGTGTGGGGCCTGGTACAATGCTCATGGAAACCAGGAATTCCAGTTTGCTTTTATATTTTGCATCTTCGTTTCATAATATATGTGTAAATAATAATATTTACTCTGATTCATACAGCATCCTGGCATATGGATTAAAAGCCAATTATGTAAGAGAATTATGTTGTGTAATTCAATTGTTTGAAAATTACTCTGTTGTTTAGAAAGGGGAAAGAAAGCCTGGTCAGCACCATTCTTTGCACTGATTCATTATACAATATTGATGATTCTGCTAAATTCAGTTTCTGGAAGAATAGAATTTATGTCTTAAGGCTATCATAGGGGGAATGAGTTCATTGCATACTGGCTGAAGTGCACGTAGAAGCTTCGTAGTTGCACTTCAGAGTGCAAACATTTTTACGACTCATCTAACCTGTTCTTATCTGCTGTACCCCGACCACTTCAGGGAACCCTGTGTTCATTTATGCAGGATTCTCTGTGAAGAGTGCAGATGGGATTTGTAAGTTGACACATTGAGCATGCTTACTGAAAAGGATACCCAGTGCTTGCTAAAACTTTGGCCACTTCTTAGGTAGAATTCTAAAGTGTCCTTTAGATTGCAAATGCTTGTGAAATGTTCTTGTGAATAGAAATTATTTATTTTTCATAGTGCCTTGTTTACCTTATTCCTTTGCTCCTTTCCCATTAGGTTTTCAACACATCATTGTCTGAGCCTCCTCCTCCAGGATATGAGGCTGTTAGAGATGTGGTGCCTCCCTACAGTGCCTTTTCAGCCCAAGGAATGCCTGAGGTAAGATAGTAGAATGTTACATAGTAAAAGAAATAGAAGGTAGGAGGAGAAGTAGGAAAAAAAGAGACAGAAATAGAAATAATAGAAATGGAAAAGATGGAATACCATAGTTAACTGTAGCATTGCACAGAATATCAGAGAGCAATACAGAATAATTTAAAATTCCTTAGGCTTTTGTTCAAAACCCTATTTATCACCAGTAGGAAATGTGACCTACCTTTGATGTTCTTGGGATTATTGTGATGCAGAAATGTTCAAACTGAGAAGTCATATATATGTCTAATTTTTTTCTCTGATTTGAGTCAGAGCTGGGTTTTATTTTTTATTTTTCTTAAAAACTATGGTAATAAATCTTTAATATCAGCTGCTGTAAACTTCCCCAGACATTTCTGTAACTGTGTGCTACTGTTTCCCATCTTGGTGAACAAATTGACTGTTACATTTACCCGGCCAAATGAGCAACCTTACTTTTCAAAATGCTGCTTGCCCAAGGCTCCCACTGACAGGTATAGCTGCATAGTGTTAAGTATGCTTGAAAAGCTTTTGTTGCCCTTTCTAGCTGGCAATAAAGGTGTTGATGTGATCTGAATTTAACACTAATCCTTCATGTCTTGTTACACAGATTATATCAGCTTTCTTTGATAAAGCTGGGCTGTGTAACAGCAGTTTTCAGTTCTGTGATCATTAGGGGTTTCAATTAATATTTTGTTAGATTAGAATTTCTTGGTGTTGTTCTCAATATCTTTCCTGTCTATATGTAGAATAATTTAGGTTGAAAGAAACCTGGTCCAGGTTCTGCTTTAAAGTTCCATCTGGGAACATGCTAATGCTTCTTCTCACACAGCTTGGTATTATATCAGAGTCATGTATGTTGTGATGTTTGTTAATAAGCTGTTCAAGTCCAGAAAACAAAAGGAATACTGTATCTATTTGCCTCAGACACTCAAAGAAAGCTGGAGAACCAGGCAAATAATCTGTACCCTGGGACATAAGAGCTTTGAGTGTTCCAAGAATTGCAGTGGGAAATTTGGAACATAGTGTAAGATAAAATTAATGAGTTTTGACCTTTTATTATAACTATCACCAAAGAAAGACAGAATAACATCACTGCTTTGTTTGGTTTGTGGAGAGCTACTGTAAGTGATAAGATTTGGGAACTGATGAAAACCAGTTTAAAAGCTTCAGCTTCCTTCTTTAGGAAATTGTTTTATTTTCATTAAATATAAAATCTTTGTTTCCAATGAAAACAATACGTAAAGACAAGCTTGTCTTTTCAAAATCTGATGCTTATTTTCACCTTATTACATAAGAGTTTGACAAGACCTCCAGGTACTTGTCTAGTGCTCTTAGCAGTAGCATTCTGCAGTGTGCTGTTGGCTGCATTGTACTGCACACAGCACAGGAGGGAGCATGTATAAAGCTCCTCAGTGGGAATGTTCAGTGGGGCCAAGGCTCTTCTGGGTTCTTGCAGGCCAGGAATTTTATGTTGAAAACCATTATTATCTTACCAAATCACATACTCCTTTCAACATGCTCTCTGACATTATTGTGTCAAGTGCTGCCTCTTTCTCTCAGGGTGAGTTGGTGTATGTGAATTATGGCCGCACCGAGGACTTCTTTACGTTAGAACGTGAAATGGGAATTGACTGTACAGGAAAGATTGTTATTGCCAGATATGGGAAGATCTTCAGAGGAAATAAGGTAATCCCGGTGTATAAAAATGTTGCTGCCCTTCTCAGTGATACTCCCACTTCAACTGTTCTGCTTTTCAGTGTTTTCAAGATGCTGAAACACTTCCCTAAGGTGCTCTGGAGATTTTAGAGTAATTGATTTTTCATAGATCTGTGTTCAAAAATGATTCTTTAGTATTTCTAGGATAAAAGTAACTCAGTTGGAAAATGTTCCATATTTTAATATTCATTTGCATTCTATAATTTTTCCAAAATATCACTACTAGAGTGTCATACTCTAATTCTGAACCAGATTGTTCTACCCTGTTGGTTCAGCTGTTCTTTACCATGTCTGTATTGTGTTTCTTTATAATGGTTTCTGTGCACCAGACAGAGACTATAACTGTATGGAAGTTATTTTAAATTCTGTATGTGGTTATTCAACTTCCCTGTCATATAAATTTTGTTTTATACTACAGTTTTTGCAGATTTCCATGATCTAACAGCTCATGGAAGGGAGCATAATCCTGTACATACTTCAGGCATACACTGAAGTTATTTTCACAACAGAGATTTAAGAAGACAGTCTATTTTAAGAGTGTTTGGCTCTTGTACAACAGCTATTTTGACCCTAATTTGAGTGGACTATAATTTGTATTTGTCAATTACCTAAGGGTATCAAGCCCTGAATTCACTGGATGCCAATTCTTATTATATGCTGTTGATTAATCTTGTGTAAAGCTTTTAAATAGATAACCCACTGGTTTACATGCATATCTTTTTCACCAGTGAAAAGTGGTATATACCTCATATTCTGTGCCAGATAATATTTTCACTAAATTGTTTACCACTCATAAAGATACGGTCTGAATGGAAAAGACTTAAAAATTGAAGAAGGTATTACTGTCTATGAATCTTTCCTTAAAATGAAACACAAATATCTTAGAATTACTAATGTCTAGAGAGGCAGTTTTCCTGTGGTTTGGAAATTATATGCCCTCACTGATACAAAGGGATATCTTCATTCTTACAGCAGTATTTCTAATGGCTGCTTATATACTGAAGAATTTGGTAGCCTGTATAAAATCTGGAGAACTGAACTGAAAGTTTTTCAACTTCCTTATGGTGTGCAAAAACAGGATAGAGGATGAAGGCAACTACTGTATTTCCTTTAAAATAAAAAGAAAAGGAAAAAAAAGCTGTGATATTTCTGAGTTAAAATGCCCAAATTTAAAACTGTTGAGGATTAGTTTTCACTCTGTCACTATCCATCACTATCCATCACTGTCATATCTAGTAGCAAACCAGACTGGGATGTCAGAATGATATATATAATATATACAATAATAAAGTCACACAAGAACACTTTTAAAACTGCATGCAGGTCAGTCCTTCTACCATAATGAGCCTAAAATGTGGCTCTCTGGAGTTAGTCTTGTTCACAGCCAAAGGCACTTTCAAGCTTCCTGCATAGAGCAGACCCTGAGATCTGGGTCTGGTCAGATCATTCAGAGATCTTTTAGGTAAATAAGGTAAATACCAGACTACCTGAAAGATACTGTTGCATTATATGTGATACAGTTTTTCTGTTCGTGTAGATTCCAACAGTCAGGTGATTGTATTGATCTGGATGACAGAATGCAAACTCAGGTTATGTAGCAATACTGTGGAGGATGTTCTCCATGTCACTGGTGTTATCTCCTAACTGAAAATCAAAGCAACAGCAAACTTTTTACTTTCATATGAAACCTGGTATCTGCATTTATATATTTTTTAGGAAATTATGAGACAGTTATAGACCCTTGACTTATCCCAAGCACCGTAAAAGACCCTGAGGAAAAATCACTGTAATTTATACTTTCTTTTGCTCCTTGAACTCTGGGATCAAGCTATAAAGAACTGGATAGGGACAGGAGATGTGCTTTGCAGGTGAAGAATGCTGAATTGGCAGGTGCCAAGGGAATTATTCTGTACTCTGACCCTGCTGACTACTGCGCACCTGGAGTAGATCCTTATCCAAATGGCTGGAACCTTCCAGGTGGAGGAGTCCAGCGTGGGAATGTATTAAACCTGAATGGGGCAGGGGATCCTCTGACTCCAGGTTATCCTGCAAAAGGTGAGTGACTCTAGAGAAGACATTCTCTGGGGGTCTGGTGTCAGGAAAGAGCAGAGGATGTTTTCTCCCTTATAACAACACACTTTCCTTCATAGTCTTTGTTTCTAAAAGAGGCAGCTTCAGGTTTCACTGCAGTAGGGCACTTCTGTAAACAGCACAGATAGAAATGATAGAAAGTGAGAGGATATTAGGGGAGCCCTGGAGTGCTGATCTGCATTCATCACCTTTACCTTAGGCTTCCTCAGCTGCTCAAGTTGTGCCTAAGCTGTTTCATTTAGCAACGAATCCAGATCATTTTGACTGAAATTCACTAAGAACTATTTATGCCAGCACTTGGGCCAGCATATCTGAGAGAGGCAATCACCTCAAGAAAAGTAGTCCTTAAGTGATGGGCAGTGTTCCCTCCAGGCAACAGAACTTGTGCTGGAAGGGGATACATGTTCAAAGCAGCAGCATGGCAGAGCAGACAGAAAATTTTTTGGTTCCTCACGCTAGAGTCAGTGATCACACAGATGAATCCCTGTCTCCCTCAATCACAAAGGGTTCCTGTGAACATTGTATTAAGGAAACTATTCAGCATGTACTTTTGTCCATGTCATGAAGATTAAGATGATTAAGATTTGTAAAAAAAAAAAAATTGCTTGTATTTGAGCTTTGTCAGAACAAAACCTAGATCTTGTTTTCTACACAAAAACAGCAACCCCAAAAGATTCAGTAGTCCAATGTATAAGATTTTATCTGCATCTCTTCATCAACTGGCAAATTTTTCTAGTTCCCAGCTGAATGTCCCAAGCATCACACTATGGGGTCCTTCTTTGCTCTTGTTCTTTATGTGTAGCTTAGCCTGAACTTCTTTCCCATGAAGACAAATATTTCTATGTAAAAGTATTTAAACACAAAAAAATGAACAAATAATCTTAAAATTTCCAGCCATCTTTAAATGCATGACTGCTGACACTATGGAAAACCTTGATCAGTGTCTCTCTGAAAACATGTTGATAAAGCACAAAGAATGAAATTACTGGGAAGATGTCAACTCAGCTTCCAGAAAAGCCAAATTATTATTCCTGACTCCAGTGTTAAGATTGTGCTATGAATGTTCCTTCTGAGACTTGTGAATATGAAAATGTCTGTGTTTTGCTTTCAGACTACATGTACCGATTAGACAAAACCAGTGGTGTAGGTCTCCCAAAAATTCCAATTCATCCTATTGGCTATCATGATGCAGAGTCATTACTGCGGTAAGTGCATGGGAGACATGAGGTATTTTTAGGAGATTGTTTTTTGGAACTTATGAGAGTATTTGAAAAGAGAGTAAAAAGAATTTTGTGTTCTGCTTCTCCTGTAGCTGTTGAAATAATGTTTGTTTCTCATTAGGTCCTCTGTAGGAGGTAAGTGTGGTGTCTATTGTTACATATGAGATGTGTGCAGAGTTATGTGGAAAAGGTCATTTGTAATATGGGCTAATATGTCTCCAAATTTTCTTTAAAACTCTATAATTATCACTGTTATCAGGATAACAGCTCATAATGATAAAGACAGAGGTTAAAAAACCTCTTTTATCCACTGCCATTACTATGTATAAATATGATGTAGCCAGACATTTCTGTTCAATAAGTAATAAATAATTCTAGAACTGGGTTTTAATAATTATAAATGAAACCTAAATCCTTTAAAAATACTGGGTCCTTTTTTTCATTTTTGTTTTGAGAAGTCATAGCATCTTGTTATTCCTTCTATCATATTTTTATATAAACAATTTACTCAGGGCCTGAAGGCATGTTGAAGCGCTCTGTGGAATAAAGCTTGACTGAATTATGTATTTACAGTAAAAGACATGCTTTCATTTGCAATAAATATATTTTGCTCCCTAAGAACCAGATCATCCAGCATACTTCCTTTGTATCGCAGAAGTTCATGTCAAAAATAAAAGTCCTTCAAGGGAGTAAGTCTGGGTGATCGCAGTCTACCGAATTACTGCAAGTCCAGTTGTGTTAACAGGAAAAACATGGCACTTTGGACCATGGAACAGGAAAGGGCGACTGGGATTGATCATGTTTCTCTACTTTAGCCATCTTTGCCACACTACAGCTGTCTGTGCTACAAGACTAAACCGTGTACAGGGACAGGCACTAGAACTATTGCCTGTGCCGTTGGAATGGCCCAGGTTGCTCTCTGCTAATTCGAATGCAAATGCAGTTCAGGGCAGTAGAATGTTCCAGGGACCATTTACAAGAGGCAGTTTATATGCAAAGCCTTTTGGCCAACACTGTCTTCCAGGGTAGCTGTAGGCCGTTCCAAGCTGATCTCTATGCCCAGGATTATTGCTCTGTGTTAATTTACTAGTATTGCTGTAGCTAAAACTTCTGATTATTCTCCTGCCAAAACTTGTTATATAAATTGTGCCTGTGTTTGCATGGGACCTAGCAATGTGTGATTTCTGGTTTCTCATTGGTTTGATGCTGTTAGATGTCTGTAATTAATAATGTTGGGTTTTTTTCCATAACAGCAATATGGGAGGACAGGCACCACCTCATAGTAGCTGGAAAGGAAATTTGAATGTATCTTACAACGTCGGTCCTGGTTTTACAGAAAATAATTCTACAAGGTCAGTGTTGTTCCTTAAGAAGAGTATTCTTGGCTACAGGGAAAAAACAGGGCAATAGAGTTTGAGTAGCTGGGTTTAGTAGCTGGATTTATTTACACCTTTCCTTTGATTTTGGCTATTTCCTTGGCTGAAATACACTCAGTGCAAAGCATTAGTACATTATGTCTTGACTGGATAGATATAACCTACTTGCTTTAGTTTCCAGGTAGTCTTGAACCAGATTAATTTGAAAAGCATCTGGCCTTTGATAAATTATTTGTTGAGAGTGATTTTTTTTGAGCTTTTGTTTTCCTTTTTTAAATTCATGTGAGTCCAGCTTTTGGTCTTATCTATTGACTTATATAAAGCAGTATTAAAGTGCTTCATATAAGCAGTTTTTCCAGTCAGCTTCTCTAGACAAAATGCTTAAACTATGATGTCAATTATATTGCTTCAGATTGTTTTTAACGGAATTAGTAATTACAGTTTAGGACTAAAATCTATGTGTTTTAATGTTGTCATAGTACAATGTACTGACTTCATATAAACTGTTTAACTTCATATAATTGTTCATACTGAACTGTATATGAACCCTTGGGGCTGAGTTGCTACACCTTCAGCTGTGGTACAGATAAACAACTCTTGATGTAGAAAAAAATCTCTTGACACAGCTCATATTTTCTGCTGCCTGAGGTGCTGCAGTAGTATGGAGTGTGCTAGAATGTTCTTGTTTTGGCTAGGGTAGAGTTAATTTTCTTCACAGCAGCTGGTATGAGGCTGTTTTTCATTTGTCATGAACACAGAGTTGATAATATAGAAATGTTTTTGTTATTGCTGAGCAGGGCTCACACAGAGCCTTCTCTGCTTTTTGTGCTGCCACACTGGTGAGAGAGTGGGGGGTGCATAGGAGGCTGTGAGGAGGCACAGCCAAGACAGTTGATCCCAGCTGACCAAAGAGATATTCCAGACCGTCTGACAGCATGTTCAGTATATAAAGTGGAGAAAGAAGGAGGAAAGGGGAGACATTTGGGGTGACAGTGTTTGTGTTCCCAAGTCACCATTACATATGATGGGGCTGTGCCCCTTTGGAGATGGTTGAGCAGTTTTGCTCTGCTTGTTTGCTTGGCTTTTGCTTTATGTATAAAATTATCATTATCTCAACCTTTTAACTCTAATCTTAACTCTTTTTAACTCTAGAAAACCTAGAGTTTTCTACCTTTTACCCTCCAGATTCTCTCGCTGCTAGTGGGAGAGTGAGTGAGTGGCCGTGTGGGGTTTGGTTGCAGGCTGGAGTGAAACTATGACATGGAGTCAGTTCTGATTTGCACCAAACTGCAGAAAATTAGATCTATTTACCTTTTTAACATTAGATGCTTTCCATTTTCCTTTCACTGTTTCAAATTTAAAAACAAGCTGCTAGCAAAAGATCTTAAGAGTTCTGATCCCATTATCTGTATAAATCTTACTGACATCAGCAATATTACACAGTCAAGAGCTAAATGCTGTTCTCATTTGTGCAAGTATGAATCCAGAAAAAAACTACACTGTAATATTTTCAGATTTACTTTTAAATAAAGGTTTAATAGGAGATAAATTTGGACAAAATGCTTTCCTTGTCATTTATACTGTACACTTTTGAAAGATGTCAAGAAGTTTGGTTATCTTATCTGGTGGATTTTCTCTTTGTATTTTCTTCCCAAAAAAATAGAAAGGTGAAAATGCACATTCATAACAACAATGAAGTAAGAAGGATTTACAATGTGATTGGTACCATCAGAGGGACAGTGGAACCAGGTAAAATCCTATGCCTTCAGCATAATCTGAGGGAGCAGTGACCTCTACATGCACTTCATGGTTACAAGGGGGACATGAGGAATTGAAGTATTGTATTGCATGATCTTTGAAATGGTATTTGCACTGGCTTTCATATGCTTCAGGGTATGTCAACACTTTCACTGTAAATGCTGATTTTCAAGGAGGAGTCATAACTAAGAAGGAAATATTTGTCTTCAGGCAAGTAACTTTGCAATTGAAAGAATATTTTTTAAGTGGATATTCTCCCCTAAGAAACATGGGAATGGATTTTGCATTCCATTGGGAGACACTATATCCACCATTATTGACTTTTTGTCTTTCTTACAGTCTCATTGTAACCAGTGTGATTGTATACTCCAAAAAAACAATATACAGACATCCCTAGAATGATATAATTTGTCTTTTAACTGCAGCACTTTCCTTTTGCCTAAAACACAACTGTTAACCATATTATAGTAGCACAGCGACCTAGTCTGAATTTTATCTCAATAATCATCTCTGTCATGATTTGGACAACCCTTTTTGCGACTGATTATATATATCCAGAGAAATACTGCATCCAGCACATGAATTCACAATGTTGTGAATTTCTGTGCTGTATAGATATAATTAGTGGAACAGCTTCAGCATGAAACACACTATTGTGAAGTATAGAAAAATGCTTCTATCTTTAGAGGAAACCTAATATTTTTAATAATAGAACTAACAACATGGAGTTTGAGGTTTTAAGTCTTATGGGATCCAGTTAGTGAGTTTGACAAATTCTTCAACACTGACTGAAAATACAGAAAAAATGTCTTCAGAAATGTAAAATGTGTTTTTCCTTTCTGTCATGTATATTATAAACTATTAATCTCTGTTGCTTGAGGAAAATTAGAAATTAGTTCAAGTTAACATCTTTGTGTCAGGAAAAAAGTATTCCTAAGTAAACCTCCCAAATTAATTTCTCTAGACAGATATGTCATCCTGGGAGGCCACCGTGACTCATGGGTATTTGGTGGCATTGATCCTCAGAGTGGGGCAGCTGTGGTTCACGAGATTGTGAGGAGCTTTGGAAAACTGAAAAAGAAAGGTAATGTAATAAAAAGAATAAAGCACATCAAAGTAGCTGCTCTCAGTAGTGCCCATTGATTTCTGTGAGATTTAAACATATGCTTGAAATTAAAAATATGTGTCTCACTGATGTCTTGAATAAACACACTGCTGTGCACCTTGCTGTATGTAAAGTACTTCTGCTCAAGAGAAAGTACACCTAGAAGGAAACAAAACAAAATGGGGGATGCTGAAATAAACAGGACATTTATGTACAGTTGACCACTCTGTGTTTGAGGCTGGTCAGACTGGATATGTCAGTGGTGTTATAATACTGACACAGTGGTGCACTGATAAAGGCTTCATCAGGGCCACACTGAGAGCCTTCTCAGCACTTGTCTTTGGCTTGGAGGCATACTCGAGAATAAGTGAAGGATGTCAGTGTAATGCTGACAATGAGCTGTGCAAACATAGTAGGAGGTAATGGTTAAAAATACCTCATGCCTACTTGCATTAGAATAGAGGAACAAATGTCAACTGCACCAAGTTTCTGTTGCTGTCAGAGCAAATGCTGTCTCCCTATCGGACATCCCATGGAGAGAAGCTGTGACATAAATACTATGCTAGAGAGGTGTTCTTGCCTGCCTATTACACATAAAACCTATTGACATTTAGTTTTATTTCTGTTAGTTTCTTCCCAGTAACTGAATATCAGGGGAAGCTCTTTGGAATGCATATGGGAAAAAAAAGTTAAAAGTTAAAAAAGAAAGGGAGTAAAAGATGAAAATGTTCCAGCAGCTTCAAAGAAAACTTTGGATTGAGATACAGCATCAGGGCAATAGAGCCTGTTCTATTTGGCCTGGATTTAAATTGAATGGAAGACTTCAAGTGAAAGATTTTTCTTTTGAAGGTGATCTGTCAAAGTTACAAGGAATTGCTTAGGTTTTGAAATCTGGCATTTGAAAGACAGGTCAAAGAAGTTCTGTAATAGATATGAAAATATGCCACTTTTCTGTCAGAATAGAGACTGGTATACAATGTATACTAAACTGAAGAGAGCAAGAGGATTAGAAAAGTCTTCTTTCAAGAATTTGTGGACAGCACATTATTTTTCCTTGATCAGAGTTTTGGATTCTAGAAATTTTTCTTGCATTTAAAGGTGAGAGAAGAAATACGTTATTTGGCCCCATATTGAAGTAGAGGTGAGATTGCTACAACAGCAAATCAATATTAGATAAGTTTACTGAAGTCTTATGTATATCTCTTTCCCCACAGATCATGGTAAAAGTTGAGCCCCCCAAAAAAGCCATGTGTTTTCACATTAGTCATGTAACAAGCAGCCTTTGGTTTTGTAATACAATTTTTATGGTCTTTCATTTCAGGATGGAGGCCAAGGAGAACAGTGATGTTTGCAAGCTGGGATGCAGAGGAATTTGGCTTGTTAGGATCAACAGAGTGGGTTGAGGTAAACCAAGTGTTCAAAATAAAATTTGCATGGTGGCTGCTCTTTGAGAAATCTGCACTAGAAAGAAGCACTTCTTCCCTCCCCACCTCTTTTCCTTAGACAAACATTCTCCCTCTACCTTGAGTTTCCTTTTGAACTACTAAGAATCTCTAGCTCCTTGCAGTATATGATATCCTTCTCTGAAACAGCTGTTTCTTTTGTGAATGGAAAGATAGTTCTGAAGGAAATAAAGTTTATCAGCATTTTCTTCCTTCTTTTCTTGCTTGTAGGAAAATGCCAAAGTATTGCAAGCACGCGGAGTGGCTTATATCAATGCAGATTCTTCTGTTGAAGGTACATGAATATGATTTGTGTTTTACAGGAACAGTGATGGTATGACTGGAAGGGATTTTGTCTTGGAGATTCATGAGACCTTCAATGTGATAATTTTTGTTGCATTAATTCAGAAATTAATATGGAGAGAAACTGTGGCTTGGAATCATAAAGTATCTTTCAGACATTTGTGTTGTTTCAGGGAAATAGTCCTTTACAGTAGCTACACTGTTTGGGAGGTCATAGGAGAGACAAGAAATTTCGTGCCCCAAGTTCTGTGTCAACTCTTTAGAGCCAGCTTCTTCTCTTATAATGTGCGTAATAATCATGAGGACATAGGAAAAGCTCTTAAGACTTGCTTCAAAAGCTGGGCTCTAATTCATCCTAACCAATAAAGTACACTGAGAAGATCATAGGAAGACTCTTTTCAGCTTACTCCTCATAAAGAGAGTAGCTCCGTAGTCCCTTTCTTATTAAGCAATAACAGCAAGAAGTTTCAGCTGAGGGAACTTCTTTCTTCAAATAAATAGTTTTTCGTATTTTTTCAGGAAACTACACACTGCGAGTGGATTGCACACCACTGATGTACAGTCTGGTTTACAGTCTGACTAAAAAGGTAATGTCACTTGAAGTTTTTAGCCAGTATGTTCGATGCTCACTTACTTGATGGGGCTCTGTCTGTAAAAATATGGTGTCAGATCTTTCTTTTCTGATTGCAGTACTCCTTTTAGGTTAATAGCCAAGGAACTGGAGCTTTTTCCCAGGACAAATAAGGGGATTCTCAGATTATACCATTAAATTATTTACTATTCAGAGATAGGGGATTTTTCCATTTCTCATGTGAAAGCATTCCTTCTAAAAACAAAAGCATAAAAGCATGTTGTGAACCAGAGGACAGAAGCAAGCGTATACCTGGTTGCCCAGATCAACTACTAGAATGCTCATGATAGTAGGAGACTCTGACTCCCTTTAGGCAGGAGAAGAAATTCGGGTGGCTACCATGTTGTTTTTCTGTGATGTGACAGGTTTGGTCAATGTGCTCAGCTTCAGTGTATCCTGTTAGTTATTCTTTGTCTCTGACCACGATGCTCTCACATATTTGTGTGGTACACAAAATTGAGAGGTAGAGGGACCTTTCTCAGGAAATAGCCACACCATCTTAGATGTAAGATGTTCCTTGCTTTGGGAGTGGGTCTTAGAGGCTGGCATTTTATTTCTGGGTGGGTTTTTTTCTGTTTAACTGTATTAAAGAGTGAACATTTAATTAGTTTTTGTGGGTTTTTTAGATGCCAAATAATGTACATTCAACTACTGAGTATATTCTGTGAATTTACTTTATCTGCTTTTATCTGCTTTATATATTCAGTCATTTGATAATTTATTATCTCTTGGAAGCTGGCATTGGACTGGTGTAAAAGTAAAGGAAAAGCAGTAAATTACTATAATAATTTTCTGGCAATGAAAAGACAGCAAATAGAATGTAGCTCTGTTAAAAGTGAGTACCCAGATAAAGAGACCTCTGTCCTGAACTCAAGAAGAGTTGATCACCTGCAGTTCCCATGGTAGCCTGTGCTAAGTGAAGGTGTTCAGAACGGTCAGGGAATCAGGTCAGCAGAGACTCAATTTGGACACCAAGAGCCATCATGAAAATCTTGGCCTAAATACCAATGAAAATGCTTGTGTAACCCTTCCTCAAGTTGGGAGGCAAAGGCTGATGAATGCATTTAACCACAGCTTGTTGGTAGCTGATGTCTGAAGAGAATGCTGATGAGGAAGCATGTCCCGTGTGATCCCATCCAGAGTTAAATGGTAAAATGTTGGTGGTAAAATGGTGGTAAAATGTTTTCATGCTGATAGTTTTGTTCCATGGACAATTTCCTTCATGGACAAAACTCCAAATAAATTAGTTTTAATTTGATTCCTATTGTGGAGTAATTCTTAGATAAACAATAGATTAATAATGGAATGTCTATTAATAATATTTAATAGATTCAAAATAATAAAACCTCAGCAGTCCACCAATATAAAGGAAAGATAAAGAAACATCCACAGTGTTTCAGCTGCTCAGTTACAAATTAGTTAGTGGTAGGAATGAACTTCAGAATGATTGTGATTTCTATAACTCTCTAGCAGCTATGATGACATAAATACCAGGTAGTGTGGAATTTGCCCTTTTAAGGTTGCTTCTGCATCCATAAGCATATTTTTTGTGAACTGAAACAAGGTACAAACAGTTTTAAATTGAACTAAGACAAGACTGAAAGTTTCTGCCAAAGTAAAGCAAAATGTTTTGATTTTGTGAGAGATTTCTCTTCTGAATATTTAAATTAAATGTCTGAAAATCTCATAAACAAATATCAGAATTTAAATATTGACTTGAAATGTTTTGCTTTCCTTGTGTTTTCTTCCATCTAAATTTTTCTATTTTTAGGAAATAAACTATTCTTCTGAAAAATGCTATGCATTTGAAGTGTTACAATGGAAATGCAGAAAGGTTGAGGGACTTAGGATGACTTACTCATTACCCTAAGCCATAGGCTTGATGTGATGACAGGTTGTTGACTTGTTGCTTGGCAACATTTAAAATTTTACCCTTTGTCTTTTTCTAGATACCAAGTCCTGATAAGGGGTTTGAAGGAAAATCTCTTTATGAGAGCTGGTATAAGAAAAATCCATCAAGTGAATATAAAGGGGTCCCCAGGTCAGTAACAAAAGAAAACAAATTACATACCAAACATTATTATAACTTCTAGAGTGTGTGTTTTAAAAAAATATTCATATGAAAAGCTGAGTCCTGAAGAGAAAAGGTGTATATTCCCTGCTATATATTCCAGAATTTTAATGATTGTAACTGATACACTATTGTACATGTTTGTGAACCTGCCTTTGTAGCTGAACAAGAGGCTTTATATGTGAAACGTGTTTATTTATTTTATAGAGGTTTAGACAAATAAGGGTAGTATGCACAAGCCCATGGCAATTCCACAAGATGTTAATTCAACTTTCCTTTGCATTTTTCCAGTCTTCTGGAAGGCCTCTGAGTTTGGGTGGCTGGGGAACACACCAGGCAGGATTTTACAATACTGTCCTTCAGATTTACCAAGGGGTTTCTACAGAATCTCAAAGTGATTTTATTCCATGAAGTCATGCTGGTACTGCTGTGATTTCTCTGAGTTGAGAGCTTGGGATAGTAGAAGTTCAGCAGGAGGAAGGTCATTTGTTCTTGTCAGTGATAAAAAGACAGTGAGGTACATTCCCCTCTTGAGAGCTGGAGATCTGTGATCCTGATAAGGGTGACTTTGCTCCTGTGAGAATGCAATTGATGTGGTGCAGGTAATGCATGGGTCAGAGGTGATTTAAGGATGTGTTGACAAAAAATGGGCACACTGGGAAAAGACTATGTAGTGTGCAGTGACTGACTGCTGAACAAATAACTGCCATGGTATACTTGGAAGGGAACTAAAATTAAATCTTAAGTATTGTCACTCAAAGCATTTTCCTCTTTCTTGTTTAAAGAATAAATAAATTGGGTTCTGGCAATGACTTTGAAGCATTTTTTCAACGTCTTGGCATTGCTTCAGGCAGAGCACGTTACAGTAAAAATTGGGTAAGTCTGTGTCTTTGTAGTTTGGTCTCCCTTGTAACTGCCTGAATAACATCACCTGTAAAGGAGCCATTTAGACATCCACCTTTTTAGGATAGTACAGTTCAGAGTGTCAAAGTACTGTCTAATTACTACAGCTCTGTGTGCTACCTCAACATAAATATGTAATAAATAAGAATTATCAACTTGTTGTCACTTACACAAAAGGACTTTTGCTCAGGGTAAATGGATGTGCTCAAAATTACCTTTGGCTGATGAAGACTTAGTAGCTTATAGTGACTTTTGAATGATTTGTAACACTTTATGAAGCTTTGAATTCAAAATAGTTCATATTTTTTTTAAAATATGGCTCTGGATCATACTGTGACAGGAAATTAACTGAGAAATGTTCAAGGAGCAAACTATTCAATGTGGTCATTTCCTCTGAAAAGGAAGGAATATCCAAGGATACAAACGATTATTGAATCCAAGCAAGAGAAGAAGTCCAATCTCACCTGAATTTAGCCAACTGAGGGTTATGTGTCTGTGCTTAGCTACCTTCTTAGGGCTGTGTACATGTTCAGTGGAGAGAGATTTCTCCAAATGACCATTCACCCCAGCATAGGGTAAGAGAGCCACTACTGACCAGTTCTTCTCCTTCAACTGTCTATAGTGGCTACATAGGATTATCCCACAGCAAAGGTTTTCAGAAATAGAAATAGCTCAATAATGGTTTTGTTTTGGCTTGGTTTCTTTTGTTTCAGGACGTAGAAAAATACAGCAGCTATCCAGTTTACCACAGTGTCTATGAAACCTATGAAATTGTGGAACAGTTTTATGATCCCACTTTCAAGAATCACCTGGCAGTAGCTCAGGTACGGGGAGGGCTGGTGTTTGAATTGGCCAACTCTGTTGTGCTTCCTTTTGACTGTAGAGATTATGCATCCGCTGTGAGCAACTATGCTCACATCATCTATAATTTGTCAAGGAATCATGAAGAGGAGCTGGCAACATACAATGTATCCTTTGGTACGTACAGTCTTTCATCACATTCCTCCTCTGTTAATGCTAACAGTGCCTTATTTTAATGGATGTCTGAGTCACAACCTGGTATTTAGCTTGTGCTGTATGAACACTAAATAAAACAAGAGCAATACCCTCCATTAATATGAAATGGGAGTATTTTGTCACTAGCATGTCTGTGTGGGCACTATGCCACTGCCAAATAGAGTTAACACTCACAGTTGCATGTGCTTTGACCTGTGTATGATTGGCCAATATTGACAACAATATATGATTGTCATGTTTCCTTAAAAAAAAAATCACAGTTTTGCATTTTATCGTGTTGGATAATTATGTGCCTGAGAAACCTCTCTTTCATTAGCAACATTATAGAATATTCTGTTTAGGATTTGGCAGCTAATGACCAATACCAGGTACATGTGCGTGTGTGTACACACACACACTCACATGTTCTCAGTCTTTCTCAAAATTCTGTGTGGAGGGACATAACAGTAAAACACAGATTGCAGGGACTTATAAAATCTCAGACCTACCTGAACAGTTTGGTTCCGGTTCTGTGATCCACTTTTTGATATTTCTGTACATCCTTCAAGTAGCAAATAGTAAACAATGATCACAACAATACTTATTGTTATTGTTTCTAAGACAGGTTTTCACACAGAATTACATAATTTTTAATGTAGGAATATGGGGTTATCTTCTTTTCCTTCCGTGAGACTTTTAACAGTCCATAATCATGGTCACAGGGGAAGATAAGGATTTAATTGAAGAATTTGATTTGTTAAATGATATCTTCAGAATCTGAAGTTCAATGCTTTCCTCCTGCTCCCTCCAGAGGCTCTGTTTTCAGCCGTGAAGAATTTTACAGATGTTGCTGCCAGCTTTCATGAGAGACTGCAACAAATAGATGTCAATAAGTAAGTTCAACTCTTTTTTCCTTCCAGTCAAATACTCTATGTAGTCCTCCGAGCTCAAGAGGGCTTAGTCTTCACTTGCTGACACTTAATGGAAAAAAGGATGTAGTTGTGGCAAGCTTTTTGATGAGCTTTCAAGAAATCCTATGCATCACCTATGCCAAAAAGTCTAGTTTACACGTGACTTAATTCTTATTTTATCCTTTGTAGGCCGTGCCCAGAATGACAAGCCAAACTTCCTTTTGTATATACATATATGTATGTTCCATTTCTTGGGAAGAATCTAATTTAGCCATATGCTTACCCTTATGGAACACTAACTGAAGATAAAAGCCATCTTTTTAATGGCAGCAACTTTCAGATAAAGGAGTTAACAGTCATGTCTTATGCAAAAGATGACATTTATGACATATGACATATATGTGACATTTTCAAAATAGCTTTATTGATGGATGGCCTAAATCTATCCTTTAATTCAACCAACCAGTTCCAGTTTCTGTTTACAGCACTGTAAACTTGAAAAAGTTTCCTTAATGGTAGTAGACTTACTCCAGCTTTACTGTGATATAAATTTTAACATTTTTTATTGGTGAATGCCTTTGAAGGTCTACAAGTTACTTTGGATGTAAACCACCAAGCCCACTTGTATTCTATATAACCTTGTCACAGTTCTTTCATTTGTTAAGCATCAATAGAATGCGTAGGGCTATTAAAAGCACACAGACACAGATGGTGTCTGCTCTAGGGAATTTAAAATCTACCATCAGAAAAACACAATTCTCAGATGGCTCAAAAGAGGATTTTAACATCACAGGGTTGTTTTTTTCTGATGTTATAATTTTACATAAAAACAAATGCAATTTTATTGAAGTAATCTGTGGCTGGCTGGCTTTCAGGAAAAGAGGGTCCTTAGAAAACTGTTGTACAAAAGAAGAGAATAGTCTGCTTAAGCATCCTTGTGAAAAGGAAATATAGGAATAAGATGAGAGAAAACATGAGAGAAAATACCCATAACAGTGTCTTTTGACACTATCACTTAGCCTTTAAAAACAGCTTTAAGAGACTTTCCAGTTAGCTGACATGGGCAATCTTTTGTGGGCTACACTTAATGTTCAACATCACAGATCTACTACCCTTCATGAATGCAGATGTGCATGCTGGAATATGAGTAGGTCAAACACACTGCAGTTAACATATTCAACATGTTCTTTTTTTTTTTTTTCTTTTTTTTTTTTTTTTTTTTTTTTTTTTTTTTTCAGCCTGCTTGCTGTCAGGTCACTAAATGATCAGCTCATGTTTCTAGAAAGGGCTTTCATCGACCCTCTTGGATTACCTGGCAGGCCATTCTATAGGTGAGAAAGGTTTACTTTGCACTTTCCTCCTGGAGTACGCTGTGAAAATTCCTTTAAGATTTATCAGTCTCTAAATGGAGTTATAATGATTTTATTCAACACAGCAAAAGTACATGAGACAGGAGGAATAAGACTGAAAAGGGGAAACGACATTAGGGAAAACTTCTGTGTGATACACTACACAGAATTAGGAAGATTCTTGTTGGAAGCCTATTCAGATAATTTCACTTGGTTTGATTATGCTTCTAAAAAGATAAAAGTTTTGCCGTGGAGTAATTTTAAATAATTTTAATTGTAGGAACTTCAGGAAGTTGTTCTTATTTGAAAGTGAAATAATGTATAATTAAAGTACCAACAATTTGATCAGTTTTAAGAGCACTGCCATGCTAGCAAATGTAGTGTGAAGGGCAGTACTGAAACAGCAGGGAAGGAATACAGTGATCCTCTCATCCAGTTCAAGAAGTAATTCTGATGTAAGAGGCAGTGAATCAAGTCCAGTTTTTTTAGTCCTTCTACCAATCTGCATAATTCAAAACAGTAATCTCCCCAATAAAAAATAACTTCAGGAGAAATTTAGATCTGCAATCCTTGTACTTCTCATAGTTCATGGTTAAAAATCTGCTAAGAAGAGTCCCTTGTTAAAAGTCTTTCCTACATCAAAGCACACCTGTATCTGTTGGAGACTGTATATCTGTGAGGGAAAAAGCTGGCTTTTTCAAAATCTTTTCATTTTATGTAAGTTGAGAGAAATGAAAATAATTTAGTTAACATTATCTCAAGTAGCTATGAGGCTGTAGAATTCACATGGCATAATGTAGCTTATGTTATTTTCTTGCTTCATGGACTTTAGCTACTTTTGCTGCAATAATCTTATTTATTGACATCTTCAGTGTTAAGTGTTTACACCTAGTTTATAAAATATATATATATATATATATTATTTATTTTCCTAATGGATAATATTGTTATTTTTTCCCTCAACTTCCCTCCAGACATGTCATCTTTGCTCCAAGCAGCCACAACAAATATGCAGGAGAATCCTTCCCAGGAATCTATGATGCCATGTTTGATATCGAAAGCAAAGCTGATCAACAGGAAGCCTGGGAAGAAGTGAAGAGGCAGATTTCCATTGCAGCCTTCACTGTGCAGGCAGCAGCAGAAACACTGAAGGAAGTAGCATAAATATGAACAATGTAGTGATCAATGAAGACTGAATGTGACAGTCTGGAGAAGCCCTAAAAATGGAGCATTTTAAAAAAAATAGGAGGATTATGACAGAGAACAAAAATTCAAAAAAAAAATCTTGGTCTTTGCAAATAATATACCCAAGTGGAATGCATTTAGTAATGTTAAGAAGGCAATGTACTCCATTCTGAGAGTTCAGGATTTAGATGTCTTCTGAATTGAGACAGATAATGTTTCAGGTTTTCTCTTAGCTTTGTATTTTAAGAATTGCTAACCACTGGATTTATTTTCAGAGTTTTGAATTTTTCTAGCTTGATTATTATAGCAATCTCCATAGTTCTTCAGAAAAACAGAATTCATTTCATGTTTCTATCAGTTACTAATTTTGTTGGTGCTTTTTTGTTATTTACTGTGGGTTTGCATAATTTTACCTCAAGCCAGACCTCTCAGCCATCCTTTTCCACAAAGATTGAGATGGATATGGAGATCACGAAACTGTCACATACCGTGTGCAACATGTATAATAATTGTAACAAGTTTTGGGCAGCCGGCCCAGAATACTCATCCATGACATTCTTTTCCTCACATGCTGAACCTTGCATCTGTTTGCAAATAAATTTAAGCAAGCTTTTAGTCACTGGAATAAAAACAAGGCAATACATCTTGTCAGACATATAGTCACCTCACAAAATGTCTTTCAAGATGAAGACCCTATTGTTATTCTTTTAACCAAAATCTACTCTTGCTATGCCTTGTCTCTATAGAGGTGTTTTTAATATGAAGACAGAAGCAAAGAAAATTCATCATGTCCTTAATTTGAAAGGATACCAGATTATTACTTTTTTAGTGTCTGATCAGAGTATATCTGATCAATCATGTGCTGCTTACTCTTATGATGGACCATGGGACAACCAAGATCTGACAGAGAAGACTCAAAATCAGATCCCTTCATCTGAAATTTTACCACTGGACTTTTACTAACCTCTTGTACAGCTAATGTGTGATTTGATGTGCCTTGTTAGTTGAGGCCTCTACCATGTCTGAAACTACTGTTCTGTGATCTAATGGTTTTCAGTACCATGACATGTTAGTTTCTTTTCTATGAGGCTTCATTTAATCATAAATATTTCTGCACTTGACATTAAAACCTTCCAGACAAGTTTCTATAATTAAGTCATTATTTTGCCAAACTGTTTGTCTTTCTGATAAAATAATCTAGTTTACCAGATCATGAGAAATGCTCTTATACCCATAGCTATTGCCCAGTTATTTTCACATTTTTTATGAAACTGATTGGAGTAAAATAATGGAGATGTCTTCTCCCACATCCAGTGCTGATGTGAGACATTGCTGACTCTGTTTTGCCACTGCTGTCTGCTCCACTGCCCCACTTTTACCAGTGGAGAATTCCTTATGACAGTTTATAATCCACCTCTGAAAAAAATTAGCCAGGTTAGTTAAGTTATCCTATTTGTCTGCAGCAATCGGGACAATGATAAGCCAAATCCACCATGCAGAAAGGAGCAGCAATAAACAACTCCTGTTTACCAGGTGGATATAATAACAGTATTTTTTCTGTTGCTGAGGAGGATGGACTGAAGTGCCAAACTCCAAAATTGTGGAGCTCTTTCCCTATGTGACCTGTATGCTGCTTCAGCAACTTTTTCTTTCAGTCTAGAAGACATAATTTTTTTAACCTCTGGCCTAAACATAGTATCATTTCCTTTAAGTTTTATTAGGGCCCTTTTTGGCAGTAGTTAGCAGATAATACACAATGTCCTGGCCCAGGACTACACAAAATACAGATTAGTTACACTCTTAAACTACCAACAACATCCATTAAGAAATCTGTTGCCTGTTCTCTAATCACTGTAGGGAACAGGATACAGGAACAGAAATTTTCTTCTCTCCCATTGGCCACAAGCTGGAGACATAGGCTTGGGTGAACCTCAGGAAGTGCAACGGGGCTGAGTGCCAGGTGCTGCAGCTGGGTCAGGGAAATTCCAAGCACAAATCCAGGCTGGGCAGAGAATGGATCAAGACTAGCCCTAAGGAGAAAGACTTGGAGATGTTTGTGGATGAGAACCTCATCATGACCTGGCAAAATTGTGTTCCAGAAAGCCAGCAGCATTCTGGGCTTCACCAAGAGAAGTGTGTCCATCAGGTTGAGAGAGGGGATTGTATTCCTCTGGTCTGCTCTTGTGAGACCTCCCCTGCAGTGCTGTATCCAGCTTGGGGGCCTCAGTGTAAGAAAGACCTGGTGAAAGAAATCTAGAAAGAATCATTAAATCACAGGCCTGGAGCACCTCTGCTGTGAAGACAGGTTGAGAGAGCTGGGGCTGTTCAGCCTGGAGAAAAGAAGGCTCCATGGAGACCTCAGAGCACCTTCCATTACCTAAAGGGCATAAAGAAGGCTGGAGAGGGACTTCTTGTGAGGGTGTGTGTGATAGGACGAGGAGGAATGGCCTCAGGGTGAAGTGACAGTCCCTGTGTTCAGTGCACAGTCCTTGACACTCTGCCTCACTGGGTGCATTCCTGTTGTGGAAGAAAGGGTCAAAGTTCGCAAGCTGAGCTTGTCAGCTGCCAGCAGTGTAAACTTCTAGTTGGAATCTGATAATGGTCTCCTGAAGCTCAAGATAAGCTTGAGGAGACTCAAAGAATCAACATCTACTACTGTTTTAATCTGATAGCAACACTGCAGAGGCCATGAGAGAGTTCAGGGAACTGTGCAACTAGCAGAGTCGGAAGGAAACTACTGATTTAAAATTGCGGTTGAGCATTCCCCTGTTGCCATTTTTCCTGCCAGAGGTGTCTTTCCCACAGATCAGTGTCCCTTGATATCTCAAGCCACAAGTTCAGCCTTTAGTCAGCCAGTAGGTCAAGCAGCACAACAGTGATGTATCTTTCTTGCTGCAGATATTGAGCTTTAGGGCCCTGTTACTGAGCAGCTACAACCTACAGTTTACAAGCCCTGGCATTCATTCTGTGTTTCATGTACCATTACTGGCTTTACTACTTGGCTGGATAGCAGAATTATGCATTCAGCACACAAATGCATGCTAGTTTTGCATTTGGCGTGTGTATCCTTGCCAGTTTTTGAGCTTTTTTTAGTTTACCAGGGATTTATGCGTTTTAAATGAGTAGAGTATATGTAGCTACCTGCAGGTTCTCCTAGCTTCAGCTGAACCTCATTCTTGTTTTCACTACCAAAATGAGCAATTCTCACTACTCCTGAGCTCAACATGAGGCATATGCAGTAACTAGTAATTTCCATGATAATTCTAAAAGTGATACTAATTTAAAGAAGTGCTGTGTGTTCAGGAGTTTATGGTTTGGACCCTTTTTCTCACCTGCACTAAGGAAAGGAGTCCTTTAAATCTGTAATCTTCTCAGTTTGTTTTGCATAATTTCTCTGACTATTTTGGGTTGGACCTTTGATTAAACTTAGACTGAAATGGGTATTTTCAAAATTGGTAAAATACTCAGCTAAATTATCTAATATGCTAAATTATCAGCAGTGCACTTGTAGAGGTATCACACTGGTAATATCTTAGTTCTAGCTGGAAAAGCCCCATATGAAATAACAGGGTGGCTGATGGATGTGGCCTTGATATCGCCAGGAAAGGACTCAAAGGGAGATGATTTTTTTGAGCTACTGATCATCTCAAGAGCTCTTAGATCTCTCTTTGGGTACAAAATTAGATGATCAGTAACAGGTAAGAGTGAGATGAGGTTTGGGTTGGAGCAGCTTCTTCCACCTTCTCACATATGTGACTTTGCATTCCTGACATGCTTTATTTTGGATCTCACATGTCAGGAGCATTTTTCTCTGACTCCAGTTATTCTGAGGAGCATTTGTAAGACTTCATACTACACCTCTGGCTATGTGATTGAGTGATGTGTGTGTGTATGTGTATGCATGCAACCAAACCTCATCTCACTTGTTTCACCTGGGTGAATGGTAGTTACTCAGCCTTCATAGGCTGATTTTCTTCTAAGGAGTTTGTAGGTGAGATAACTCAGGGATACTTTTGCAACCTGTCAGCAAGCAAATACGAAATGTTTGTATATAAAACAGATACGATTCCAGGGTGACAACAAAAATTCTTATGTAGTAGTGTCACTCTTTTCACCAGCCTTCACAGCACACCAAGCTGATTCACAGAATACAATACAACAGTTTGGGCTGGAAGGGTCCTCCTAATACCATTGAGTCCCCTCCCCCTGCAATGAGCAGGGACATCCTCAACTGGACCAGGTGGCTCAGAGCCTTGTCCACCATGACCATGAATATTTCCAGGGATGGGGCATCCACCACCTCCCTGGGAAACTTGTGCTAGTGACTCACCACCCTCACTGTAAAAAAATTCTTCTTTATATCTAGTCTGAATCTACCATCTTTTAGTTTAAAACTGTAACGTGACCTATTGCAACAGGCTCTACTATAAAGTCTGTCCCCATCTATATTGTGTTTGTGTGGCAACATCTTCATAGTGAGGGGCTACCGTGGTGGTTCTGAGAGGAGCCCTGGAAGCTTTCCCTGTGTCTGACAGAGCCAGTGCAAACCAGCTCTGAGATGGCTGCTGGGCAAGGCTGAGCCCATCAGTGGTGATGGCAGCACCTCTGGGATAACAGATTTTAGAAGAAGAAAGGTACTGTGCAGAAGCAATAAGAGCCAGACAAGTGAGTAATGGAAAATGTGTGAGAAGAACAGCCCTGCAGACCCCAAGGTTAGTGGAGAGGGAGGGGAAGGAAGTGCTCGAAGTGTCAGAGCAGAAATTCCTCTGGAGCCTGTGGTGCAGGCCATGGTGAGCACCCTGGCTGCACACAGCAGTATTCAGAAGAAATCTGAATTACCCCAAAGAAGGCAGCTGTTAGAAGCTGTTACCCCAGAGCAGGACACAAATGCTGCCCTGTACTGGTTTGCTCTGTCTAGAGGTTTTGGACGCTCTGTGAGCTCCCAAATGGCACTAGCTGTTTTTCTGTTAGGAAATGAACACTGTCAGTACAGAATAATTCAAGTGCCTAAAGTTAGGTGCCTATCACACTTCAGATACCCTAGGATGTCTTGCCTGATCCCAGGATGGCCCCTGTGTTGCATATGCCAAACCTATGGTACAAAGGAGCCTGGAGTAAAGAAGGTTAAACTGAAAAAAAATGGTTGCAATGTGGGAGAAAATGTCTTAATTTTTGGCTTTGTTTCTCACTATCCAAGTCTATTTTAATTTGTAATAAATCACTTTTCCCTGAGTGGAATCTGTTTTGCTAATGATGGTAATCAGCAAGTGATATCCCTGTGTTGATTTCAACCCATGAGCTTTTTTCATCTTATTTCCTGCCTTAGTCTTGTTGAGAAGAGCATGTGGCTGAAGATAGATTTACACTGTACATTGTATTTAATGTACAGTGTAAATTTAATTGTAACATAACATATACTCCAACTGCGGCTAATCTGTGGCATGTAAAATCATGTCACAACTAATAACTAATAGTAATATGACTGTATTTGAAGTGGTAGAAGCCATTTGGCTGCTGCATGTTGCTCAACCTTAGCATTGCTAATGCCTTTGTCACTTTAAAAAGATGTTTGCAGAAAAGTAAATGCATTTCATACATTCTCACTGTTGCTATTCTTGCCTTCTTCCTCCACTGATGATATTATCATGTGAGGTCTAATTTTGATAGTAATCTCCAAAAGCCCTTGTCACTTTACTGTCTATTATGTGCCAGTCCTACACCTGTGGTGCTATATAAATGCTAATAATACATCAATATGCTCATTCTTTATGAGTTCTGTAGGTGGATTTCCATCTGGTTTGTATATGTCAATTCAGATGCTGGTGTGAAATGTCATTGCTGTTCAGAATTTGTGATGGTTTATGAGCAGTTGGGAAATGACAGGAAAAAATCACGAGACTGGGCCTGCTTATCATTTGAACAAAGACATCCAGTCCTGCTCTTAAGACAGTGGCTGTGACTGGTGTGGAATACACAAGTGGTGTAATTTTTCTCTGAAAAGCCTTGGTTTAAGTAATTAGGACATTAAACAGTCTTTTCTGCTTTTTCTGAATATTTTCAGCTCACTATAATGTATTTAAGAAAGTTTTGATACTCAGAGTACTGACATTTCTTTCACAAACTACTTTGGACTTAGGGAGTTAGAGGTAGAAATTTAGAGCATGCCCAGGCTCCCAGAAAAGCTTTCCTGCCTTCAGCCATATATAACTGTTCTCAAATGGGCAGGTCCTCAGTTCCAGAAGGATCAGTCTTGGCTTCCATGCAGCCATGAAGGAACTCAGCAGCAGGGAGTGATGTGCAGGGTCAGAATAAGTTTATGCAAAATGTGATGATTCTATGAAGGTATTTTTTGACTATTCCCGGGCTAAGGTTGTTTCCTTTTCCATGAGTACTGATGGATTTGACTAAATTAGACTGGGAAAACTTGATCTTAAGAACCTTGTAATCTTAAATGCAAGTAGCTAGAGAACATAGGACATAAATTTACGACTTTTCCTTGTTGCAAGTTGGATGATGTCTGGAAGTGTTCTTACTGGCCAATCTAAATCATGTTCTCAGCTGCTCTAAGTGTACATTCCTTGCTGAGGATTAATGTTACCATGGATTAAAAAAAGAAGCAATTCAGTGTTTTGTTGGTAAAGAGGAAACAAGTTTTCCCTTAATTTCATCCCTTGGCCACTTCCACTGGAACAGGTTGTGAACAAACCTTGAAACAGGAACTTTCAAAACCAGAAAGTGCAAATAACTAGTAGGAATTAGCATCTTAAATAGTACACTGCTTAGTGCACAGCCTGGATACATATTTGTTACAGAGATTCACATCCAGCTACACAGGGGCTGTCTGGTGGGGTGAAACTGAGAAATGGAAGAGTTTTACTGCGTTTGGAAAATTGTATAATCACCATCACCCAGGGATTAAGGCTGGTCAGGCAGCATGAGAACTGAGAAGCAAAGAAGGCAGGGACAGCCCTGGGGCTGCGGGTGGAAGGAGGAGGAGGAGGAGGAGAAGGAGGAGGAGGAGGAAGAGGAGGAGGAGGAGGAGGAAGGCAGCTGCTTGCCAGCCCTCAGAGCCTGCCAAGCTGCCGACCAGTGCTGACCGTATGGCGGGGAGCAGGAGCAAGGCCACCCTCCGTGTGTGGCTCGTGTGCCTTGGGCTGCTTGGCTGTTTCTTGCTGGGCTTTCTTACAGGTGAGTACAGAGACCCAGGGGCTCAGCCCCCAGCCTCTTTACCCTGCACATACTCGTGTGCAACCCCTGTTGAGATTAGGGCACCAGCAGGGAGATTATACTGCTCTTTAGGAACACGATACAGTACTCGTGCCACTGCTTTTCTAAGCTTTTCTGTCTAGCAATTTCAGTCTTCGGGGAGTGAGGAACAGAATGGCTCTGTGCTGCAGCTCAGGACACGCCCTGGTGAACTGACAGCTTCCCAAAACCAGCAGCCAGGCATCGAAAGAGAAAATACAAGAGGTTGAGACTTCAGCACTTGCAAGATCTCCCAGATTCTTTTTTTTTTTTTTTTAATTTTAATTTCCTGGTTTTTACTACAGATATTTTTAAATGCTCTTATTCAGTTGCTATTTTAGAAATTAGAGTAGAATGTAGACAAGGAGTTTGACTGACAGCCAAGTTACTGAAGTTTTCATTCTGCACAATGAACTTTGCTAGAGATTCTTTTCTGAAGTCACTTGCAGCATTTGATTTTAAATTAAAAATGCACGTCCTTTTAAAATTTGTATTGTAGCACAAACCTAAGACTAAAGCATGAAAGAAAAATCCATGAGGGCTATTAAATATATAAAATATTAGTTTAATTTAGGAGATCCCTGAGCTGCTAGCTTCTGGTGCTTGTGCTGTGCTTATACATTTCCCTGATCATCTTTTGGCCCTGCTCCAAAACAGGATGCTGGGCGAGATGGACTTTTGCTCTTATCAAGCACCACTGTTCAGTTCAGAGTGTTACTACAATTGTATTTAAGTGTAACAGGTCATATATACTGTGCATGTGACAGTATATGTGTTTGTCTTTTGAAAAATTTCCCAGTTTGCAATTATCTAGCTGTAATAATAAAAGGATTTTTTTGTTTTTTGTTTTTTCTTAAGACAAACTCATACAGTTGATAAAGCCTCTCCTACTACTATTTATGGCTACTGAATAAACATTTTAAAACTGGCTTGTGTGACAATTAACTTTATTCTTTTAATTATTAAATAGACTAACCCACCCTTTCCCAAGTCTGTAACTATTACAATGCTGGCAAGGTGGCTGTTGAGCCCTAGACCTGCACCTTAAATATGCTTACATATCTATTTTAAAATATATGCATAAACTAAATAAAGAAATTTCATTATGAGTATCAGGAGTTCAAATCTCACATTACAAACAGTTAACTGAGAATTTAAACTATAGTTTAAAATTAATGAGACGTGAGTCTGCCTTAAAAAGGGGATTTAGGGTTTACTTTTTCCATTATGTCACTTTTAGGCATTTCACTCAATTAGATATATTTTACTTTGCTGCTTGAGCCCTCAGACACTGACAGAGGGTGCTATAAGCCCTGTTCATCCTCGTGGTTTTAAATGTTTAGTACCACAGGTTGCACCTGTGCTCTAACATGTGAGTACATTCTTGCTAATTAGGAAACTTTTAAAATGTGTTTCAGGATGGTTTACAAAACCAACCCAGAAAAGCCTCAACTCTTCAGATGTCTGTCAAAATGTGAGACAGAAACTTGTGGCTGAAATGAAAGCAGAGAACATCAGGAAATTTCTTCGGTAAGCCTTGTGCATAATTTTTGAACTATTTTATCAGTCAAAAAAGCCAGAAAGTGATAACATCAGCTTCAAGGAAGGGCCTCTGAAAGCAGAGCTTTTAAGATGCTTTGGAAGTATTTCATTTGTATGGAATGTCCAAGGGAAGAAGGGAGAGGCTTACAACTCTTCTGTTCCCCTCTCCCCATTTTTGAGGTTCTCTTTTTGAACTGGTTGTACTGTCAAGTGTATTTCCCTTATCTGCGTTACTGCCAGTGCTTACCAGTCTCCATGATTTCCCATCTTCATAATTTACTGAAGTGTGCTTTTTTTTTTCTTCACTAGTATCTGAAGCTCTAACCTCAGATAACTTTGTTTTCTTTCAGACTGAGATGATTTTTCTCTGTTAGGGATAATTGACATGAATTACATCTGACTGATCATCTGTTCAGTGTCTCTTTAAACTTTCAGCTTGAGCAGCTAATCTAAGTAGAAAATTAATCTATTAAAAATTAAGGCTACAAATTTGCATGGCAGTGAGTTGTATGTATATTTACAGCTTAAAATTCCTTTTGTGTGGCCATCCTGGATAATGTGGTGTTAACTGGGAGCTCTGACATCTCATTATACTCTGTTTTCTGTTTCAAAGATAAAGGGCTCTGTTCATGCTCAGTTGGCATGTATGCTTGGTTAAGGCTTGCATGCTATAACTGTTAATAAATACAATTTTTTTGTATCATAGTGTGTCCATGCAGTTCTTTCAAAACATCTAAAATGCTAGGGATATAAAAATACCCCTTTTTTTTCCCCACTGAAAATGAAAAAAACCCCACATTATTGTGTATATTTATATTCTCTATAGAGGAACAAATATATTCACATGAAAAGTAAATAAATACTAACTCTGGTTAGTAAAATGTTTGTATTCAGCATGTAAAGTCAGCAGCTGCATCAAGAATATCAAAAGATTACTGACAAATTTGTTTTCTATACATTTATTCTACACCCAAAAGGTTTCATACCTAACATCAATTAGCTTTTTAATTCTACAGGCCTAATCTTATTTTGTATTTGTTGCTTTCAGTAGATTGGAGAGTTCCTGAACATTATGTGTGATGAAAATTTAGGCAACATGGCCTGAAATGGCTCTGTAATTATGCCAAAGTCTCTTGGCCGTGGGATATTAATGGTTTCTCATTTGTCTGCTTCTTTGGTGTTGGGCCAATGCTTCATGCTGGTTGGGTTGTTTTTTTTCCTAATTTCAAATAAAAATCAGGAAATACAGAGAAATTGTATTAACACATTTTCCAAAAAGTTTGTCAAAAGCGTAAAGAAATGTGCACTTGAGAATTTTGATCTATATTGTTTATTTTTCAGACAACTACATCTGCTTTTGTCACATGGGGGAAAAAAACTAACTCTTAGAAAATGCAGATGCTTTGGTCTTAGCATTGTATCATAGCTCTGGAAAGGATTAAACTGTTTGGAAGGGAAAATGTGTAAAAAAAAAAAAAATCACATGTGTTTTTCCTGATGGCATATGTAGTATTTAGTTTACTTAAAGAATTAAAAGGTACTTAAAATACTAGTGAGAATTAAAGTGCAAGAAGCAAACAAGCAACAGGGTTTGGCAAACGTTGCTTCCAGACTTTGGTGCATACCCTCACAGTTTAAAGAGAGGGAATGACAACAGCAGAGAGCAAAAGGTTGTGCTCTACTTAGAGAATCTGGAAGCATTCAAATCCTGGGGCCAGGTGGGACTTACGTGAAAGACCTTTATGTTATGATTACGACGTTGCTGTAGATGAGAAGTTCTCATGGCAGAAAGAGGCTTAGGAGGTTCTCATGGTAGAAAGGTGGCTGGAAAAGGCTGGTTTTGTTCCCCTCTTTTAATAAGGACAACCTGGAGGGACTCTGAGCTGGTCAGCTTCAGGCCTGGAAGGGTGACAAAACATCCTTCTGGAATCTATTTCCAAACACGTGAAGCACAGAAATAAAGTTTGTAAGAAACAGCATTTGTTTACAATTTGTTTGTGTGGTCAGCATGTTGCCTTCTGTAAGGAAATGATTGGCTGTGTGCAGAGTGGAGACATTAGAGTGGCTGTAATAGCCTTGACTTTAACAAGGCTTTGAACACCATTCTCCTTTGGAAGCTGAGGAAGTACACACTGCAGAACAGGTGTTGAAAACAGTCTGAAATGAAAGGCTGCAGTGATATTAATCATGGTATTTGCTACCACTAATTAATGGCAATTGCTGGTATCTGACATTTGTGTGGCAGGCATTGACAAGTAGCCTGTGGGGAGCTGGAAGCTCATGGAGCATACCTGGGTGACTGATGAGCTCTCACCATTCCTTACTTGTCCAGTGGGCCAAACAAATTGTACACTGTTCGTGACTATTTATCACCATTATGTGCTATATCTGATATGGAAGTAGATGTTGTTAATAAGATTTTGTTATTCAGGCTTTTGGTTAAGTAAAAAGAGAAAATCTGTGCAGATAGTATAATGTAATGATTTTCAAGTTAAACTTATGAAGACATTAGGACACGTTATAACTACAGTGCAAATCCATTATCAGATACCAAAAATGTCTGGAAGGCTCCTTACTCAATGCATAGCTTTCTTATATGTATTTCTGCATCCTGCTAATATTCTTTTGCTCAATCTTTGACATTGATTTTCATTGCTTGTGTGTAGATGTGGCTATTCCTGTTATGCAAAGAAAAATGTTCAGTTGACTTATCTTAAGGCCTCAGGAAAGTTCCTCTGCTCTGAGTATGTTTTGTAAATGTCCTGATGCAGATTCTGATAAGAAATTATGTTATACAGCTCAAACTTTAAGACCTTGCTGTCCATGCAATGTGTCTTGAAGACTGACTTCATACACACTGATCCTATTTCACTACTGTTTCTCTGCATTTGCTGATTACTAGTGGTTTTCTGTTTTATTCCAGTTCATTTACCAAGTTGCCTCACCTCGCAGGAACTGAACAGAATCTTCTTCTTGCCAAAAAAATTCAAGGCCAATGGAAGGAATTTGGATTGGATTCAGCAGAACTTGTTAATTATGATGTGCTTCTTTCATACCCAAATGAAAAGCAGCCAAACTACATTTCAGTAATTGATGATCAAGGGAATGAGGTGATCTTTTCAATGACAAAACTATATTTATGTAAAATAAAAACAAAACAAAACAAACTGTGACTTCCTGTTAAAAAAAAGGTTTTCCTCTGTATTCTTACCTGCTCAGCTCAGCATGTGCTTAATATTATTTTTAAAAAAAAACAACAAACAAGCAAACAAACAAACAAAAAAAGAAAACAGCGCAAAGGGAATTCATATTTAGAAACAGTTTTCCGGGTTATGCAGAAAACACAGCAAAGTGGCTGAGCTCTAAGTGACTCATATGGAAGAGCAGGGAGGTGTGGAGAGGCTGCAGTTAACACCTGTAGACCATAAGGTGTTGGAAGGTTTCAGCATAAGGATACATCTAGGCTAATATCCTGTTTCCATAAACAGCATTAAGTGGATGCACAGGGATTTTTAAGAACAAAGAAATGTACCTCAGGCATGCAGTTCTTCCAGAGTCTAGCTGTTTTCCGCTCGGGGCTTCTCTGAAGCTGCAATTAGTCTCTTGAAAAATCCTCATTAGATCTTTTCCAAGTATTTATCCAGTCAGTGACCCTTGATATATCTCTTTTCCAAGTACCTATCCAAACCCTGCTTGAACATCTGTACAATATTTTCTTCCACAACATGCTGAGGTAAGGAGTTGCAGAGATACTACCAATTTTATGCAGTATTGCCTTGTTTCCCTTGCTCTAAACCTGATCCCACTGGCTTCCTGTGGTGTCTCCTAAACTGGCATTGGAAGTACTAATGAACTAGTCAGTCTCTGGACACTTTCCTTTTGAATACCCAGGGAAATAAAGAAGTAGATGTAAATTCTGGCAAGGATCCTGAGCAAGGAGAGGAGGTGGGACTGTTAGAGAAGCATCATAGCACACAGGTAAGGATGAAGAGCTAGGGTAGAAAGTAAGGAATAGTTGCTCAGGGATGACATGAGCTTAGAGGGGAAAGAATGAGGAAGTTCTTCCAGAAACCCTGTAACATTGTCTCAACTACAATCTTACAGGGTGACTAAAGGTGGACACCCACCTTAAAGCAACATGAGTGTTACAATACATAGTAACAAAAGGCAGCACATTTAACTGGAGTATTACTGGATAAAAGAGAAAAGGAATAATGATGCAGGTGGGAGAAACCACAAAAGACACCTGAGATGGCATAGATGAACCAGATGTCTTTTACTGCCACCAACTCTTGGCAATTTTCAGCTGCTTCTTTCCTTAGGTTCAGGCAGTGACTGATGAGCATCTTCTGACACGGGATCTGTCTCTTTGTACTCATATCTGCATTTTATTACAAAATTTCAGCTCTGAGTCCCTATCTGTGTTTTTGTTTGAACAGATGTGTACTAGTTAGAACTGTATTTTTTGCTATCAATTTATGAAAACTGTAGTTTAAATTGCAGACAAAACTAAATAACTTGGCAAAAGCCAAGGCTTTTGATACTTTTCATCCACAGGACTTCAGTATTTTGAAATAGTAATTATTTGACAAGGAGTCTGATGTACAGAAACTGAATAACTGTCTCTTCCGGCTTTAGTTTAAACCATAATTAGCATTTGCTTAGTGTATGAATTTGTGCCTAGAATGTTTGACCAAAAATTAGTTTGTCTTTTTTTTTTTTTTTTTTTTTTTTTTTTTTTTTTTTTTTTAAATAGGTTTTCAATACATCATTGTTTGAACCACCTCCACAGGGGTATGAAAATGTAACTGATATACTACCACCATACAATGCTTTTTCAGCACAAGGAGTGCCAGAGGTGAGAAAAGAAATTATGTAATGGTACTATTACCTATTTTTTGAAATACTTTCTGGGACAGATTGCTCTATCTTCTCAAATTATTTTTTGCAGTAGTTTTAATTACCATTTGTCTTAATTAAAGAACACTTAGGCTCAGTTAGGCCACATATTATGCAAAAGTTAGAAGTCTTTTATGACCAAAAAAAGAGCTTTCTCAAATTGCTAATCTGTGAATCACATAATAAGTGAAATGTTTTTATCTATTGCTCCATATTATTCAGTCATTTGTAGAAGACTTGCTTAAGGCACAGATAGAAGTAGCAATATTTTTATCAAGTTGGAAGACATTTTAGATTAAATGAATGTCTTCAAAGGCAACTAAAGTTCCTCACTTACTCTGCTAATTCATTATGGAACAGTTCAGGGACAACATTGCACTACATAAATGAGTGAAATTATATAGTAGTGAGTGCTTGTGTATGCAAAGCATACCACTGCTTTGTCAGAGCCAGGGGAGTTTGTCAGTTTACCAAAGTACTCTGGTTTATTTTCCAGCCTGTTTTTTTAGGACTGTTATTAAGTGCAGGATAATATCCAAACATCAGAAGTTTGAGCCAAAGCTTCCTATAGAATATTGTGGATATATTTTTCTATTGTTTTTATGGGCACTGGATCTCATTTGTAAAAAATGAGAAAAAATTACAAATCCTCTATATACATAGTGAATTAAACTGTATTTCTGATAATGGGTATCTTGTTTGTTGACTGACCAGTTGCCACAACACTGCTTTTCTTTTCTTTTCTGCCCAGGCAGATCTGGTGTATGTGAATTATGGCCGTACTGAAGATTTTTTTAAGCTGGAACGTGAAATGGGAATTAACTGTACAGGAAAGATTGTCATTGCCAGATATGGGAAGATCTTCAGAGGAAACAAGGTAAGGGTTGTGTTTTAATTTTTCCTCTGCTGGTCAGACACTGTTTGTGGTAGAGCCTGAGGGAATTAGTAAGGTCTGTTTGCTGGAACATGCGAGCAGAAGGAAGCCTGTAGTATATCCCTTGTGACTGCAGTCTAAGAATAGCTTCCAAAACAATAAAACCAGATGAATGTATTAAACTCCTGAGACAGAGATGACTGCAAACTCCCTAGGCAGTTCTTGCAAGAGAATAGTTTAGGGAACTGAGTAGTTTATAGAGCCAAGTCTTTTGAGACTTGCCATCCATAGAACTGCAGTACTTTGAAATGACAGTGTTCTGACAAGGAGTCTGATGCACAGAAACTGAGTAACTATCTCTTCTGACTTTAGACAAGAAATCTGGCAAAATTTGTGGTAGTGGGGCAGTGGGGATAGTGGTCAGGTTTTGTGCCTCATTTTTATGTTCTGTGCTTTATTTCATAGCCTTGAGCTATGACTAAAAGTTTGACACAAATAATGAACATACTGTTTTTCACTTTGCTTGGTTCTTCTGCTGAATCTGGGGTAATTTTCACTCTTTCACATACTTACTATGTCTGCATGGAAGCAAATCTCAACATTCAGATTTATTGCTGCATTAAAAAACCAAGAAAGCCACATCTTAAAAGCAAATGATTTCACAGGTTAAAAATGCCATATTAGCAGGAGCCCAAGGGATCATACTTTACTCAGACCCTGCTGACTACTGTGCCCCAGGAGTAGATGCTTATCCAAATGGCTGGAACCTTCCAGGTGGAGGAGTCCAGCGTGGGAATGTTTTAAATCTGAATGGAGCTGGGGACCCTCTAACACCAGGTTATCCTGCAAAAGGTGAGTGCAAGTTCTGTAGCCTGTGCCATCAAGTACTTCATAAACTGCTACTGAAAGTGTGGCACTAGAATTTCATTTATTTTCAGTACAGAAGTGCAGAAAAAGCCTGCTTGAAATTCTTATTGGCAGTAGTTAATTTTCTATTGCAGACTAAGTTCTATCTGTGTCATTCTAACTGGTTTCACTTAGGCAGGGGAATGAAGTTTCTAGGAAACCCTTTGTATGGCCTCACCTTTTTGACACCTAAAAAAGCAGGATGTGTAGATTTATAGACTGTGAAGCAGCAGAAAAAGACTGAGAATTCATAGCCATTTTAATATATCTGTTTCTCAAGAGGACCAGTTTTAACTAGGTTATACTTTGTCATCACAGAGGACTAATAGCTTTACTTGGAGGTATGTTTCCTTGCTGGTCATAAGTTCCAGGCAGGAAAACCAGCTTAAAATCCTTTTTAAGGGGAATAAAATTCTTATAGCAAAATAAGAGCAGTCTGGAGTCTCTCAAAAGTTGGCCCAAAGTGCTTCTCTTGTCCTTGTTAGCATCCTAAACTCAGTCTGAACTACGAAGCCTGCCAGTGCTGGGTGCTGATGGGATGGCTATACAGGGATGCTTCTGGAAAGCTCATGGGCTTTTCTGGCCACTCCTGAGGGCATAAAACAACCTAAAACCAGGAGAGACTGTGTGTGCCAGGCCCAGCTGACTCAGAGAGACACTAGCTGTCCTCAACCCAGGTAAATGAATCCGTGGATGTCCTGTGCAGCTTGTCAACCAGCTGCACAGGTGTCATCTTCCCCTCACACACAGCTGGGGCTCCACAGAGCCAGCCTGGAGGAGATGAGATATGATTTGCACAGCAAATCTAACCTTGCATCAAGCTTGGGGACATCTTTTGCACTGCTGTGCAGATGCATTGCTGGGTTTGCAGTTTTATCATTACAGTTTGGTTTTCTAGAAGCAGTTTTTGAGAAATGATGGAATAATTAAAAAGAATCATGCAAGATGCTGGCTGCTCTGCTCAAAAGTGTTTCCAGTTTGGTAAAAGTTGCTAAGAACATTAAAAACTTGACATTTTGTTCTGGTTTCTCAGAGTACACTTTCAGGTATAAAGTGAATGAAGGTGTAGGGATTCCCAAAATCCCAGTTCATCCCATTGGATATCATGATGCAGAGGTATTGCTGCGGTGAGTATACATCAGTCCTCCTCTCCAGAAGGCACTATTTACAAATGTGCAGACAAATTTTTCATATTAAGATGGCAAAATCTATCCTGTTACCTGCATTTGTTACTCTTTTGTAGTAATATGTGCCTTAGAAAATGTGGGAAATGCAAGGCAATCTGTTTTTGCAATAATGCTTTTAAGAATTTTGTAGAACGACTTAGGTTTTCCCGCAATAACTATTAAGAGAATTTAAGTTTTTAGCCTAATGGTCAACTGCAAGTCTTGGTTTCACTTCACAGTGCCATGGGAGGACCTGCAGCTCCAGACAGCAGCTGGAAGGGAAGTCTCAATGTGTCTTACAACATAGGGCCAGGATTCACAGGCAACTCTTCTACAAGGTCAGTTTTAATACTTGCCTGTTTATACAGTATTGGAAAAAAAAATCCCTCTGAGGAAAAGACTCTGAAACAGTACATCTAGGGATACTTTGGAGATATTTACTTCCTTCTGCTAGGGTTACATTTGGAGATAATTGTTAGAATTCAAAAATAAATTGCATTTAAAAAATCATAAATTAACAGATTAGGCCACATGACAATGATATTTGGCAATAAATTGCAATAAAGCTAAAGATCAATTTTCTGTGACTTTTCCACATAAAAATAGTTTCAGTTTACTTGAAGTATTGTTTAATGAGAACTGTTATAGGACCCTGATGAACAGTGTGTAAAAATGGTGTTACATTATCACTACTCCATCTCCTGGATAACAAGAGTATGTTGAATATATAATTTTATAAAGACTTCATTTATCATTATTCCTTTCTGTTCTGTTTTAGCACTAGCCGAAAATGAACAGAGTAGGAATAACTAAATAAGAAAGCACATTTGACATAATAACAGTGCTGTTTGGGTATCTTGAAGAACAACTGTGGGAAAACAACATGATTCTACCACAAAACTTCTGGTTTTGAGCAGAATTTTTAGCATCTTCCTACTTGGTAGAGTAACATTTTGTTTGTCGTATGGATTCATTTTACATGTGCTTCTTTCTCAGATTAGTTCCATATCAAAATGACCTTTTGATTCTAGGTAGAAAGTCACTTGCACATGGAAAGTGTTCATGTATAAGCACATTCTAGGAACTGGTGTCAGTTATCTTCTGGGCAAAGATCCAGTGGCTGTCCTGAAGTAGGTTTTGATTTTGACAGCTATGCAGATTTGCTGCTGAAAAGATAACTTTGAATGTGGAACTCCTGAGGTTTTGCCAGACACAACCCCCCCATTGTTTGGTGCTTTGTTTCTTCCACAGGTTAAGGGGGCTGTATACTGTATTAGTTTTATTTCTCCATATACCTGGATTCTCTTTGTTTTTATAAAATTTCACAAGTGGATTTTACTGGTGGGGCACAAGGAAGAAAAAAACTGCTTCTAGTAGAATGTTGTCTGCTTCTAATGGAATGTCTGCTTCCATGACAGGGAGGTTGGAACTAGATGACCTTTAAAGTCCCTGTCAACCCAAACCATTCTGTGATATTGTGATTGATAAATCTTCATCACTTAGATCTGCTGTCCTAAGCAGAGATTTCAGTTTACTCCTGTATGAATATTCCTAATGACCTTTTCTCCAAGTTCTCTATTATTACATGGTTCTGGAAAACCAAAGTGTATTTTCTGTAAACATCTGCATATCCACAATTATAATTTTGGTCAAAATGCATATGTATTTTTAAATTACTGCACATGTTTTTCAGGTTATTCCTCTAGTACACAATTATCTGGTTGGTTCCCATCAATAAAAATTCAATAAATTCAGTAAATCTTTGCAAATTTATAGATTGGCCCAGCTCATAAGCACAAACTCTCCAGTTTATGTGTTATTAGCATTGGCTTTTTATTGGCTTATTACTTAGAAATGGTTATTCCACACTCCCTTTCATTTCAGAAAAGTCAGAATGCATGTTCATACAAGCAATAAAATAACACGAATTTACAATGTCATTGGCATCCTCAGAGGAGCTCTGGAACCAGGTGAGCATCAGGTGCTTGATAATTTTAATTCCTTCTTTCTTTTATATTTATTGAAACTGTGCTTATATTGTAAGAAGGTTTTTTAGATAACCATATGATATAGAGTCTTGAGAAATTTTTAATAGTTTTTCTGTCCTTCTTATCACACTATTTGCCATTGGCATTCCCAAGAATAACATTCCCATAAAAATACAATGATGGACATCAGAGAATGTAATTTAATCATGTCTATTATTTTACCGTAGGCTTCCCCCTACATCAGTCATACATTTTGCCTTTGCAAAAATCAATATCATTCACATTACAGAAAACTAGTGGTCATTTTGGACCTTAATATTATACTACTGATACATGGTAGCAGGTCATACACATGAAAGACTTTTAGATGGAAAAAATATTTACTAAATATTTCTTGTCTTTAGTTGAATACCTTAGTAGAGTAAATAACTGATTGCAGATTCCCTTAAAAAATAAACTTGTAGCACTGGTATTGAAGTTCATATTTGATTTGATACAAGTGAAGATGCAGTCAAAGGAAATCACAGGTAATCCAAGTGCATATTTAATTATGAATTGATACTGTATGTTTGCTTCCAGACAGATACATCATTTTAGGTGGTCACAGAGACTCTTGGGTGTTTGGTGGGATTGATCCAACGACCGGTGCCACTGTTCTGCAAGAAATTGTACGGAGTTTTGGTAAAATGAAGATGGAAGGTAACTTTCTACAGATGTAAAATGATGGATATGAAAAACAGCAGCAGCTTTGAGGATCAGTGCTTCCATAAGCTGTTGTATTGATTTAACTGTTCACCTGTACAGAAAGTTTTATTTCTCATTATGAAAGATGTAAATTCATTACAGGGATGCACATGTAACATTGCATGGTAGTCGGCTGAATTTATTCCCTTGTGAGTGTAATGGTACCCTCTTAGCTGTGCAGAATGAAAATACTGCCTTAAGAAGATATGCCTCTGTACTAATATGTTCCTCTAGGGGTTTTAGAGAGTATTTTTTTTATTTTATATCCGTTAAGTGCTGTTTTTAAAGCAATTTCAATTAACTGTGGTTAGTGGACTTTTAAAGTATAAGTTGAGTTTTCAAGTTTAACTATGTAATTGCAGGTTGGAGACCCAGGAGAACTGTTATTTTTGCTAGCTGGGATGCAGAAGAATTTGGATTATTGGGTTCCACAGAGTGGGCTGAGGTAAATAAAAAAAAAAACCAACACCTGTGTAAGCAAAGCAAAAGTGTGTTACAGGTGACTGCAGTACCCAGGATCTATTCCTAGATTGCAATCAAAAACTTCATGGTAAAATTGGAGCACAACAGACTCCTTCAGCAGTTTTGAGGCACTCGTGTTTATATAAATTACCCACCTACCTTCTTACAACATAAGTGCACTAACTCTTCCAAGATTTAAAAATCTATTCTGATTCAAAGCTAACGTCCTACAGTGATCTCTATCCCATGGTTTAACAGAATGATAGTGTTTTATTTACCCAGATTGGTCTAACTTTCTATTTGTGAAATTCCTTAGTTTCTATAAATTTAAGTCCAGATCCTGAACCTGTGATCCATAAGAATGCCAAGCCTTTGTATGAAAATCAACCCTACTGGGCAAATGAAAGAATAGGTAATCTATGAGTAAATACATAAAATTCCTGTGAATTCTAGTGTTGTAGGGTCTCAGGGGCAGGACAGTAAATGATTTCTGTAGGAGGATCCCTGACCATATACCTGACTGAGAGAAGAATGTTGGGAAATTCAGAAGTGAGGTTCTGGGTATTTTATCTTCCTTTTCCTGTTAGGCATGTTCAGTTCTTAGTGGATTTGTTCAACCTCAAAAAGAAATATAGGTCTATGAAAGTTTTCATTGCTTTGTCTGTGAAATCCAAATTAGAAAGAGAGCACAGAGAAAATTACTTGATGAAACACATTTCTGCTGAACTATGTCAATTTATTAGAACTGAATGGTTTAACAGAAATGTGTTGTCTTGTTCTTCTATTAGAATTTTATTTGCAAGTTAATATTTAGCTGTGTGAATAGAGCTTTCAGAATCTATGAAATTTAAAAAAAGAAGAATCTTTCTAGTTTAGTTTACTGACATGTGTTTCAGCAAATCACAAAATTACATAGAAAAATGACACATGACAGGGAAGGTAACAAACCCAGAAAAATGCTCCCAAACACCAAATGGATTCCATCTTTCTTCTGTTAACTAAACTGATTTCTATTCCTTTAGATTTGCACTATTTTTTTCACCCATAAACTGTTTGGCTTCCAGCTGTAACAGAATGTCTTCATCTTGCTGCTGGTTTATGAAATATTAAATGGAGAGAAAGTAATTTAAATTATTTTAAATCATTTACTGAGAAATTTTACATAGTTGGTGTTAAAGTTTCACCCCACCTGACCTCCAGTGGTGGCAAAAGTATGCTGTATGTAAAACTTTATTTATGATTTCTTTGTCTATGCATCTCTGCACACATATAGGCGCTGTCAAGAAAAAAAACCCACACAATTGTTTTAATTATGAGGAATATGAAACAATGATACTTAAAAGATCAATTTCTCTTGAGCAAGTCATTAATAAATTAGGGAGTTTCCTGATGTTCTATTTGTTAAATATTGCTACTGCTGTTCTGTAATGGGTTTTGTTTAATCATTTGGTATCTAGTAATCTATCATTCATTATTTCATGAAATGGCAGCTGTATAAGGTTAGAAAACCGTAAGCCCAATTCATATTTGAACATGTTTTAATATTATTTTTTTCCTTGCTTCATCTTGGTGGTGTGCATTACTACTTTTTTAGGCCTAAATTAGATTCAGTTTCTCTAGAGACATTCCTCACAGCTTACATTCCTCTTCTCTGCAGCTGCCAGATCTGTCATGTATTAAATCTCAAGGAAAATTAACCCATGATATTCACCATCTTCTGTGTAACAGAAAGAGCTCAGCTGTGGCAGCATCCTTTTGCTACACAGACAATCTCCATTGCTCATAAACAAAGGAATTTCCCTATGCTGCAAATATGATTTTGCAAATATGCAAGGCCCCATATAGACAAGTACAGTCTTGCTCCCTCCCATAATATTCTTTTGTAGGATCTCCTCTCCTGGTTTTTTTTTTTTTGGTTTGGATTTTTTTTTTTGGTTGTTTTTTTTAAGATAATAATTTCATTATGTAGTTATCAATTACCAATTTAATTTTTTTATTTCTCATGACTTACAAATTATTGGTTGAATTATAAATTGAATGAATCAAGTAACAATTGCTAACCTAATTAAAATCTGTCACAAAGCCAAAATCTCATTAAATGCCACTTACTGATTGGAATATCAATTTCAAACAAAATCAACAGTTTTTAAAAAAATAAACAAGATGCTTGTATATATTTAGCATGAAAGCAATGCTTAGTGGACTCAAAATAGTCAGTCAACTGCATTTTAGTAGAGATTTTCAGTGCTTTGACTTATCCTTTTTTGAAATAGAAGACTGTAAACATGACGGAAGTGCTTGGTTTATCAGTGTTAAAATTGAGTTCAGTGCTTCAGTTCATATGAAAAAGTAGGGATTAAAAGCATGGAGGAATTCTGGCTGACCTCACAGTCCCATGTTGCATGTTCAGAAAGTCCTGAAGTGCAGAGCTAAAAGGCTTGTAATAACCTTATTTTATTGTGTTACAGTTCTAGTCAACAATTTTCCTGCTCCATCTTGCTCCTGTGTGGTGCAGCAGGCAGCAGCTACATTTTGTGGATGTTTTCCACAACAAATTAAGTCCCAGAAAGGAGCAGTGAATGTCACATGTCAAGATCATTTACCCATCCTCAAACAATATAATTAGTAAGGTACACAGTAGTAATTATCCTGACTGAGATCTTAAAGGTAATGCTGTAAAAAACAGTGCACTTGACATGCTCTTGACTAAATGCCACTAATTTGAAGAATTACACATTTACAACCCTAGGAAAATGCCAAAGTCCTTCAGGAACGGGCAGTTGCTTACATCAATGCAGATTCCTCTATAGAAGGTGAGTCTTTTGTTATAAACATTACCTGACTTCATAGGTGTAATCTTTATTGTTCTCCATGAATTATTTACTAATTACATGAGATAGGTATTGTGGTGTACAGAGTAAGTGTAGCAAATACAGAATTAAGTGGAGAGAGAGAACAATATAAATTTTCATGTTGCTAATAGTGCCATCCATGAGTCCATGTGTCCAGAATGTCTCCCTGGAGGCGTTTATTATTCTGTGCTAATGAACTGAGAATTCTGTATGTTAAACTGTCTCTTAACTGCATTAGTTTTAATTTACAATTGTAGCTTTAATATATGACAGCCTGCTCCTTGTTCTGGTCACAGCTCTAGCTCCTTTCCCTGTGGAATTATAGTATTCTGAGACAATAAATTATTATCATTATAAGACCTCAGGATTACACTTTGTGGGGGTGGGAAATGCTTTGGTGCTTTAAGCCAGTGTGCTCACATTTGTTGATTGCCAGGAGCAGGGGGTTATATATTTATTACAGCAAGACTTTTTCAAAAAAAATAAGCACTGAAATGTGTTTCACAAAAAAAGCCTTATCCAGAATTATCCAATTTACTGTGTCCTTCAGATTATGAGAAGAATATGTCGTTCAGGAATGCTCTTAGAAACTGACCTTTTTTTTTTGAGAGGGCCCAACACTATGATCTGTATCATAAAATCCTTCTGAAATTATGCTGCACTTCATTACAGACAAACCTTTTTTACTGTTTTCTGTGCTGAAATAATAGTCAGAAGAGTCCTGTGAAGCTGCTCTGCATCATAACCTCAGTTATTCAGGGCATTACTCTTCTTATGTCAAATCCAACTTATTTAGGCTTCCCGTGTGTGAATAAAATGGATATCTCCAGGCATATTTAGGTACTCTTTTTATTCCTGTCAGCTAAAAATTTTGTCTGTCACAAAAGGATTGGAAAGAAAGAAAAGCCTATCCCAGTTTCTAAATGCTCAGTTGGAGTTGAGGAATAAAGAGGGTTAGAGCTGGTCCTTCATTTATGCTGCCTACATGCTGTGTAAAAAGTAGAGCAGAATTTCACGCCTAGAAAATTTCACAAATGAAATAATAGCTTTACAACTGCTTCATATTCTCACCATGGATTGTAACGCAGATTTTTTTTAGTTGGTTTGCAGCCAACATGCTGCTGCCTTAACAATTTTCTTCTAAATCTTGATTATTCAAACATGTCTCTTGCTTTATGGTTGAAGAAAATGTGAAAGTAAAACAACTGGAAAAGAAGTATGTAATAAGGAAAAGAACACCGTGTTCAGTGCACTGGTTTATGTATCTTGGACATCTCTCACTTGAAAAGTAAAATCCCCTCATAGCATCCATGTACTCTGAAAATGATTTTGTTTATTACTGTATGTTCTCCACAACACATCTTACACCACTTTTTTGAAAATGATTTCTATTTATTGTCCCATAGCAGTGAAAAGAAGCAAAGCAAGTCATTGTTTTGAGTACTTTTGTGGCTTTAATTTCTAGTTTTCACATACAGACTCATCTTGGAAACATCATTAACATTATCTGGCATTTTTTCCATCTTACTTTTTGCCTTCTGTTCAACAAGAGCTTTGGGAAGTATATGAGTGACAAGGGCTTGTAGCTAATGAGGGATAATTAGGCATACTTTAGAGCTATGGGAAGGCTTAACTATATTACTGTGGATGTACTGTAACCAATGCATTATTGTCGTGTAGTGGCAGCAGCTTACAAAATGAGACCATGCAGCCTATTTCTGTATCTATTCTGAGGCAAGATGTAAATTCTTGCCTTAGTCAAAAAGTTTATCTAAGAAAATACTGCAGGATTTAATCCATTAAGAAGATGATGCTACTAGTACATAAAGGGAAAGTGTCCATGTCTTTGTTTTATTTTCAGGTAACTACACATTAAGAGTTGACTGTACCCCTCTTCTCTACAAACTGGTGTATAATCTGACAAAAGAGGTACAGAATGAATCTATTTTTTCTGCCTTTCTAAGAATAAGTAAGACTCCAAGTTTATTTGATAAACTTGGACTATTGAATGATATCAAATTTATTTTATTGCTGTGCTGGAAGAATCTTGATCCCACCAAAATCAATAGCAAAACATCCCATCAGCAGTACACAGTCCATGTCACAGTTCCTCGGTATTCTTAAAAGGATTGAAATGTTTCACTGACATAAGTGGAAATTTATTTGCAATATACAATAAAAATAAGAATCATAAAAGCAAGATGGTGAAACACTTGAGCAAGACTAAATCTCTAAAGTTATAAACATTGAAGGAAAATATTTTTGACATTGGCTAGCTATCATTTTCTCTCTGTCCCCCAAAATCTCCTCTGTATCCCACTGAGCACCTGAAATATGTGATAAATATTGAAGGGTTAAGAAGGCTTTTTAACAGGTCTGATGTATGGATTTGCATTATTTTATGTGGTCTAGCCATGACTCCTTTACTTTCACCTCTCAGGAGACATTATCATAAGGCTGAAAGGCTGTGATCCATTAAAGCATAGAACTTTATTTGCCATATGAGGAGTTAACCACATTAGACACCAGTCATGAGACTTTGCCACCATCCTCAGATGAGGATTTGTCTCAATTAACAGAAGGTAGCTCTGTCTGACTTACCAACATAGGCTCCCTGTAAAGGCTTTAGGTAAAAATAGGTGCCTTTAGGATGAGATTCATTTGATTAATGTGGTTGTCTACCTTTGTATGTACCAAACTCAAACTCAAATTTCCCCCCTGATCTTAAGGGAACTCGGGTCACTTGGTCCAGTGTACAAATCTGCCCTGTAGTGGCAATGGTAGGATGACTCCAAGTACCAATCTCCCGTCCTGCTAGATGCATTCATCCCTAGTGATTTTCAATCACAGTACACTTCTACCACCTGAAATGCCATGGGTTTGATCTGGGGAAGTTTATCTAGGCTATTCCCATGGTTTTCTTGCCCTGCCTTGCCCTGCCTTGCCCTGCCTTGCCCTGCCTTGCCCTGCCTTGCCCTGCCTTGCCCTGCCTTGCCCTGCCTTGCCCTGCCTTGCCCTGCCTTGCCCTGCCTTGCCCTGCCTTGCCCTGCCTTGCCCTGCCTTGCCCTTTCTACATTTTCTTTTCTTTTCTACATTTTCTTTTCTTTTCTACATTTTCTTTTCTTTTCTTTCTATCTTAATCTTTCATCTTTGCAGAAAGAAGAAGCTGTGCTGTTTGAATATTAGCTCTGACACTTGGCACACTGAAGAACTTTTTCTTTTGTCTATAAAAAATTTCATGTCCTTAATGCTGCAGGGCCCTTGATAAAATAATTTACTTTCTCTCTGCAGTAAGCCACTAACTCAGGAAGGCATTTTACTGCAAAAGATAAACAAAGTTACAAAAAAGTGCTCTGGGCTAAAAATAGTACCTGGCTCTTGAGCTTTAGTTGGCTATTCAGCTATTACTGGTTTGAGTAGAAAACTTCCATTAAAGTATCACACAAACTCCTTGAGACTGACTTTAAAAAATAAATGTCATATTCACTGTTATTTTAGCTTTTATCAGTAGGAAGCATGATGTAAACAATAGAAAATCTGGCAGCTTGACCCCTGATTATGCATGCCAAAAGGAAAGTTATTTCTTTTAATATTATTTTCATATGAAAATTATTTTATATTCATAACATCCAGTTACCCAACAGTCAAAGATCTCTTTGCTCTTGTCTTGTAGTTCTCACCAGAAAGAAGTGTGGTGTACACATGAAGTGTTTTCTCTCAGGGAGGTCTGCATTTAAGTGTGGTCCAGCACATAGATGGGACATTTAGCTGTTGACTGGCTTTTTGGCCCTGCTTTACTGCCAGGGTTTAGACATTTGGTCACCACCAAACAGTGTCTGCAATAGTTCAACTCCAATTCCCCTTTGATTATCACTGCCTCTTTTGCATTTATACTTAAAGAACTCTTCATCTTCTCTTGAGTTAGCAGGAAGCTTATGCTGATCCAAAATTGGATCTAAGTCAGGGCAAATACTATGTTTTACTGTACTCTCAGTGTTGGATAAAAAAGCTGACCAATGTCTTTACATGACCAGAGCTGTTAGAATAGCCTCTTTGCCAGAGCATAGATTGCTTTTGCTCCCTTATGTCAGAGTTCAGCTTGCTCTTATTAATGTGCTGTTTCCACTTTAGCCCTAGGACTTGACCAGAGTACCCTGAAAATGACAGCAGCCAAGCAGTTATTTCACAGAGTTGCTATTTTCTTGCTAGCTGCTGACAGAATCTCAGAGGTCAGAACTCTTTGCAATTTCAATTCTTTATGTTTTTCAAGGCCCAGTTTAAGTCTCAACAATATGGTGGGACCATGTAAGTGTCTATGAACATTTATGCTTTATATTTTGGGAAAAAAAATTCCAATCCTCTGCACATCATGACCAATCTTATATTTAAAGGACCATGTCTATTAAAGGTTGTTCAAGTGGAGTGGAGGTTGTTTAGGTGGAGACCAGGGCTGGACTCTTGATTTATTTCTACTCTGCCACAGATTTTCTATGGGCTTTGGTCTACTTATTTTATACTCTTCCATAGTTTTGCTGGCAGCATGATGACAGCACTAATCCTTATCTTTTCCATCCTGGTTACAGAATTTTGGGGGTTTATTTGAGGTAAGGGTGAGACCTACATTTGTACATGAAGTGTCTTGCACAATGATTCTCTAGGCTTGGTTGAGTCCCCTTGAAAATGCTGTAATATGACTGGTTTGGACCCTTCCTTCTAGAACAATCCTTTTATACCTTTCCTACAGAACAAGCAGCCAAATTTTAGGTTTAGACTTGTTGAGAGAATATTGCTGCTGTGCAGGTCCAACCTCAGGGCAAACAGGCTTGTGGTTGTCATCTCCCCATGCCTGCTGAAAGGAAAGCATGTTCTAGTTTCTGGAGGAGTCCCATAATATTCTGTAGGGTGCTGTGTGTATACATGCACATTCCCCCTCTAGTAGGTGAGCTCCAGGTAGCATCCTAAGCTTTTAACCTCTTCTTTCCTACTATCTGTGGTTGGTTCCAAGTGCCTGTGAGATGCTTTCCTTGTTTGGGAATGCATAAACGTGTGTAACAAATGTCAATAATCACTTCCCTGCCTGCAGCAGCACTGCTGGTTAAGAACGATGCAGGGAGTGCAGAGTGACAATGGGTTAAGTTAGAGGTACTTCCAATGAGATTATAATATTTCCCTCTCCAGATTTTAAGCCCCGATGAAGGTTATGAAAATAAATCTCTTTATGAAAGCTGGCTTGAGAAAGATCCTGCATCTGAAAATAATACCTATCCCAGGTAAGTTGTTAATATGTTTGGGTTTTTTTTTTACCCCAATATTTTAATCATATCATGGCTGCTCACCAGGAATTTTTGAGATGTGCTATTTATGGCAGCAATACAAAACCTTTTAGCACAAGGTGACTCTTTAGCAATATCTTTTATAGTAAAATAAAATAAATTTTTATTATATTTATTTAACGATGGTGACATTATTCCTGCGATGAAATGAAACCTCACACCTTCTAAAGACATTTTTATTAGTAGAAAAGCAATTTGAAAAGCATTCGAAAAAAAGCAGGGTGGGGAAAGTTTTGTTATGTACTAGATGAGATAAAATCAAAATTGTCAGAATAAGCAAACAGTTGAAAGAAGCTGCCTAGAGCAGTAATTAAAAAGCAGTACTTAAAAAATTGAGATAATTATTCCTTGTTTATATAATAGGTGTAAATGTATTACATTAAAAATCTATATACGTGTGTATTAAGACATCATATTTGAAGGTTTACAACTCCAGAAAACTCTTTCTGCCTGTGATTCAGAAAGGCTAAATCCTATTCACACTGTGGCATTACTGACATAAGGTAAAGAGAACAGCCCCTTTTTGTGATTTGACAAAAAAAAATCTGCAATTTTCTGGCGTTGCCAAGATGAGTTTTTGAATCCATTAGACTCACTGAGATCTCTTCCTTTTGAAAAAGCTGCCAGATCTGATCTTTCTTAGTTGAGGCACATAATTCCTTGCAGAAAAGTACACTAACTTCAGCTGGAACAGAACAACTTTTTAATTTTTTTTTTTAATTTTTATTTTTTTTAATCCACGACACATCAATTATTCACCAGGCCAGACATATAAACCTAAACCTTAACTTCAGCCGTAAATATTTGAAAATCCTCCGAACGCCAGGTCTGTGTGCTGCGGTTCTCTTGCCCGTGCCACGCCGCCGCTCCCCATCAGAGGGCAGCGCTGGCCTGCAGGCGCCGAGCGCCGCCCGTGCCTTTCGCAGTGGGGATTATTTATCGCTCTCGGATTCCGCTGAGGAATGTGCCGAGTGCACAAACACATCTGTCTTCACACATACTGCTGCCCAAGTCGTATTAGTTGGGAAATGGGTGATTGATGTTTTCAGGCGGCAGAGGCACGCCTGATACAATTTTATGGCTCCTGTGCATAAAGTGTTTGTATTTTTAATGTCATCGCTGCCGTAACTGTGATTGCTACAATTAAAAGATCTTCCTAGCAATACTGGATACTGCATCAGAGTGTTAGAATAAAATCAGTTAAGTAATTAAGCTTACCACTCATCTAGTCTTTGATCTTACTAGTGTCCCTGATGTACCATTCTGAAGGACTGACCTCAATTTCTCTGAAAAATCTGCATTTTGCATAAATTACTACCATAACAGCCCAGTAAGTGCTCTCACTAAGATGCTGTCTTTTCTACATGCAGAATAAATAAACTGGGGTCAGGCAGTGATTTTGAAGCTTACTTCCAGCGACTGGGAATTGCATCAGGCAGAGCTCGTTACACCAAGAATAGGGTAAGTCTGATGGATTATTTGAAGATGTTTGATAGTGCTGAGCAGTCATCCCCTTAAAAGCATTTATTCATAATTAATAAAAAAGCTTCAAAGCATTTTTGACTGGTTTGTATATCAGTGACATCTCTTAATTTAGCGAGAAACCTAAATGTTTGGAGAATGAAACATGTTACAGTGATGTGTATATTCTGTAGGATGTCAGGTTCATGGAGAGGTATTTATAGAGTCTGATGGAAGGTGGATCGTTTGTTCCACCATGCTATTAATAGTTCCCTTAATAAACAGATCTTCCATAGTTGTGTTCAGGAACAGCTACACAAGGTAAAAAGGGGCTGTGATCCAGGACTTTTGCTATCCAAACTCCAAATGGTTTTCAGTTTCACTCTTGGAGAAGGCAATATCTGTGCAATGGAACTGAAGGCAGGTCTGTGTGGGTAGAAGGAAGGAAGCCTGCTCACTTAATCCTGTGTGATAGTCTACGGATTCAGATTGGTTTGATTTTTTAATGGGAACACACAAAAATGAAGGATAGTAAATTGTGTTTTGTGGCAAATAGCTTTTTTGATTTAGAAACCATACAAATCATCAGAGTTGTAAAGTGATCAATATATCTTTTAACTGCAGTCAGAATACAGGGCATTGACAAATTTCCTTGCTCTTTTCCAGAAAGCAGACAAATTCAGCAATTATCCTGTTTATCACACTGTGTATGAGACATTTGAGCTAGTGGAAAAATTTTATGACCCCACCTTCAAGAAACAGCTAACAATTGCCCAGTTACGAGGCAAACTGGTTTATGAACTGGCAGATTCTCAGGTCATTCCATTCGACTGTAGAGACTATGGAGAAGCCTTAAAAGGATACAGCAACAGAATTTATAAATTGGCCAAGAAGCATGAAGAACAGCTGAAACTTTACAAAGTATCATTTGGTGAGTAACAGCCACAGGACTGTTCCTTAGATGCATTAATTGGAATTGTGCAGGGACATATTGCATGTCTCACAGCTCTGCAAATTCTGTCTTATTTGAATTTTGCCATCACAGTAAAGCAGTAAAAATCCTCTAATTTTTTTTTTTTCCTAGACACAACACAGGTTTAATGCATTATTGTCTTGATAAGAGGGTTCGAACAATTTTCATGCATATTAAAATTACAGGCATTATTAGGGTGCTCATAGGCAGTCAAGGACCTCAAATGTAAGACAAAGAGGTATCTCAGCCTGCTTCTCACTTCCTTGCTTAAAAAAGGAGACAAATCAAGTGCTTATGGCAACTGCTTGGAAACTGAGGGCCATAAGTGTCCATTCCTCTCATTCCTCTTCATCCAAAACTTCATCTGACCCTGGGGAGCATCACCATCTTCCTCAGTGCATGGTTGCCATGTTTAAGCCACAGGAGCACTTTTACAGCTCTCCTGCATGAATACATCCATTTGCTGAGCACCTGAGCACATTGCTCTGGAGGCCATAAAACAGGTTTAAAGGAGCAGAGTGCTCTGTATCCCAGGCTGGGAGAGCTTCCATGGTCATTTTCTGTCTTCCCTTTTTGTCTTTTTCCTTCTTGCCTTGACCTCTCTTTGTTTTCCTGCACCAAGGAGTTTTTCAGTCAGTCCTAAGCCACTTGCTACCTGATGAACCCACGGTTTAGAGATACAAACCACCTTTTGGGGATGCAGTCCTCACTTGGGTTATGGGAAACATTGTAAGTAACTCAAATTGAACCCATATTTGGGGGAAATTAAAAATTACATTCGAAATTGTAATGGTTTAGGTGAAAAAATGTGGACTGTTTTGAAAAGACACTCTTTTTTTGTTAAAAGACCTCTAGAGACAGAGGAAGCCTTTTGTGATGGATCATCTGGTCTGAGATTCTGTAGAATACCAAGAGTTATTTCAATATGTTCTAGTATTCACTGCAGCATGCCTTGTAATAGCAAATCTAATTTTTTGCAGTAGCAGAACATCAAAATATCTGTGAAATAATTTATTTTCATTGTTTGAGTTTCAGTCTATTTTCAGATAAAAGTTGCACCTCCTGACCTCATTTATTCTCGTTCCTAGAATCTAGAAGCAATCTTCTGTTTTTAGCTTTTTTTTTCACCCAAATAACACTGAAACTCCTTAATAACTTTATAAATGTGTCATTTTGACTATTTTTTTACAAGTTATGTTTTTCAGTCTTACCATTATTTTCATGGCTCTTCTCTGATGCCTGATGAATTTTATAGTATTTATTGAAAGAAGCTATAATTTCTAATTTTTTATTTATTCTATTGCACCAGAGTACTTCAAATAACATAGGTAGGTTTTACATTACTGAGAAAATTAAAGTTTATTTCACTCAGCATTTTCATAGAATTGCTTATTGACAACACTGAATGTCAGAAAATTGTTGATTAAGCCTGACGAAATCATATAATTGTCCTTTAAAATAATAGATTAAAGCTCTTATTTGCATTTAGATTTACACTTTGGCTGTTCATCTGCAACAATGAAGGTTGGAATCCTTGTCATAAAATATGTGATTGTAGTCATATGCTACCAGGAAATAATGTTTTCAAGTGGGGAAAAAAGAAATGTGATGTTTTCTAAAATAACCAACATTGACAACAGTGAATAGCTAGTGAGCATGAACACAAAGTTTCTTACGTATTTTTTCAGATTTGTTTGTTTGTTTATTTGTTTTCTCTCGTACATCCCCTCCTACTGCTTCTGAAATATTATCTGTTGCTGTGATATGGCCATGATGTCAGCAGGGCAGAACTCTGTCCCCTGGCAAACTTGGAGCTCTTGCCACAGGGTTGTGGACAAGTGTGAATTCTCACCCTCACAAGGTGACATGTCCCTCGGAGCTGCAGCCTGTAAACAGCTTGCATACATAAAATCTGTGCTTCCATTTGCACCAACTAAACAACAGCAATAAGACAAGAAAGAAGCAAGTGTAGGCTTGTGATGAATAAATAAGTTTGCTAGAAATAGAAGAGCAAATGAGACTGAGGAACAGCTTTCAATAGGAGTCCTGGGAACAGAAAGCCTGTCACGTGAAATTGGGTGATAAATCTATAAACAGTGAAGGGATAATAGTTGCCAACAGAGGACTGGATTTAGGGGATGATCTAATCGTATGTCCCATCCTCCTGGACAATTGAAAAGAGGATACTCTGGTTTAGCCAAAGTTTTCTGAAACCTGTGGGCAAAATTTACAAGTTCTAAACTGTCTTTCTTTCTAATTGAGTTGAGTTTTGGTGGGGTCAGAAGTTAGCCTCGTAACATCCACCTGTGATTTATTCTACAAAAATTACTTGCATAAATCAATACTTTTCCCAGGTCTGTATTAAATAGAGCCTTCCGCAAGAAAATCCTCCCAGCTGCTACTGCCATTAAGAGGAAGGCCTGCTGCTTCTCTAAGCTATTCCACATGTCTCAGATGTACTGGGCTGGGACAGGGCAGGAAAAAGCAGCAGCCATTCCTGCCCACCTGCCTGCACAGTCAGGCAAAACCCTGGTCTGAGTGGATGTGCAGTGGGCCAGCAATTCCAGCATGCAGCAAGCACAGGAAGGACTTGGCTGCTTTATTCTGCTCTGTCTGCCCTTGTGTGCCACCACAGGTGTGCCTTTTGTGCCTCACCTAACACTGCTCAGTGCAGGCATCACACCCTCCTGTTGTGCTGTGAATCTTTCTCCGAGAGCGAAATCCTGCTGTTCTTGCACAGCCTTCTGGAACAGCTGGAATTTCTGATGGAAGTCACATTTTTATACCTGAACACCGCAGTGCATTTGTTAAACAGGAAACTGCAGAGCTCTCAGTTTGCAGCAACAGCCAATTTTTTGCTTGCAAGGCAGTGGGAAGACGTATGGTTGTGAAAGCTTCAACAAGCACTCTGCTTCACTGCTGGTCTCATTGTAAAAGGTATTTGCTAGTAATGCGGCTCTTTAAAGTCTGCACCAAGGAAACCAATCAGTTATGTAAAGACAACAAATGAACTATATCAGCAGGACAAATGTAGTTCTCCCACTGGGCGACTGAAAGGTATATTTGGCATAGTGAATACTATGAAGGTGTTCATGTAGTCCTTCCATTCCTAGATCCTCTTTTTTCTGCTGTGGTGAACTTCTCAAAGGCTGCTGCTGAATTTCACAGAAGACTTGAACAAGTTGACAAGAAAGAGTAAGTCAGGAAAAAATAAGTTTTATATATATATACACTTATGTCCTCGTTTGCCTTAGCTACTTAGAGTGGCAGTTCTTTATTTCTTCTACTAAATAAGGATTCTCTCTGATTAGTGTAGAACAGAGCTCTGAACCCTGAGACAGGCAGTACATTATAAGATGAATTAACAGATAAAAGAATGTTTTCCTGTGATTGATAGTACAACCTATAGAGCTTATTCCTAGTATCAGGTTGTCATTAAAATTACTATAATACATGGGAAGGCAGGTAGCAATGAGAGTTTGGACTGAGATCTCTGTTTAGGCACCTACACTTGAGTGTTGTAGGTGATGCTAGAATGTCTACTTTCAGCACACTTCAAAGACAGAGGATGACGCCCTGAATATCTGAGATATCCATATGATGCTTGAAAGCCTAAGGTCCCTGCAGGACTCCTGTGCTCTCTGAGTGCAGTGACAGCAGGCCACATATGGCACCAGTTGTGTTTGGGCAGCTGAATCCCATCCTTACTATATTCCTGTATTGACTAGAACAGGACTATAGATATTTGGCTTATGGATGGACATCAAAATTTAGCCACTTCATCTATGTAAATCTCAGTTTTCCTCTCCCCTCTGTTAAGTGGCATCTTTCCAGTGACATTAAATACTAAGCATATACCTGACACTCTCAGAAAGTCTCCCATTTTATTTTGCATAGTGTGAAATGTTTTCTAACACAGAAATATCAATTCATAAATATAACATGGATTCAGCATCTCCATTTGCAAAACCTCATCTTTTTTTTTGTGAATTGTAGACCACACTTGTGGTTTTTTTTCTGTCAAAAAAAGAGAAGAAAAGTGTTTTAAATGAAACTGGGAAGTCATGTTTCCCCACTGTGTGACATTTCTCTGTCTGCCTCTCCTGCAGTTCAGTTGCAGTGCGCATCATGAACGATCAGCTGATGTTGATAGAAAGAGCTTTCACTGATCCTCTGGGCTTGCCAGGAAGGAAGTTTTACAGGTGAGGCTAGAAGTTTCTTGACCTACTGTCTAAGGCACTCTATTTTTGCAGCTGACTGGTCAGCTGAATTGCTGTATTGGTCTCACAGGAATTACAGTTTGATACATTGCTTTAAGTACAATCCAGTGAGTAGTGGACTTTGTTTACAAACCTTACAGAGAACTCCTTGGCTACATCAGTTGCGTGGAGCCAAATTCCTCTCTTTTGGCTCTCTGTTTATCAGCTGTGGTTAAACCATAACACCATCATACTCTTCTACTTGTACATGTGCAGTACTACTGCTGTTACAACTTGCTCTTGTGATTGTCTGCAAAATGAGCATTGAGTGGAGAGTGAATGAACTGTATTTAAAAAGAAAGGTGAAAAGAGGGTAGCGTAAAAGGGAGACAACAAGGAGAACAGACGTGTAGTGAGGGTCAGTTCAGGAGAGGAGCCGAGAAGGGAGAGCTTGGAGACGGTTTGGAGAGGGAGAGACCTGAGACCTTTCAGCACAGGATAAAGGCCTGTCAGCTGTGCTACAGACCCCCATCTGTCCAGCTTTGGTTGCTTCCACAGGTGCTCCAGAAGGCTTAAACCACTATGCTATATCCTGTCTATAAACTCAGTACTTTTATTAGGAATACCAGACAAGAAGCCAGCTTTCAGTGCCAGGGGTGTGAATACCTCACTTTGCTCTCAGTATCTCCCTTTTCCTAACAAATGGATATATCTGACTCACTGATGGATGGCTTTCATGCCATGCCAGAAGTCTTTCAGGAAGATAGAACTGAGAATCACACTTCCATCCTCCTAGGATAAACTGTCATTCACAGTTTGAGAAGAACAAATTAATACCTTTCTAGAAATTTTCTTGTTGGGTATCATTTGGAGCTGTCTGGGTTTTTTTTCTTTTTTCTTTTTCTTTTTTTTTTTTTTTTTTTAATTAGTTCTTACTTGCTTGCATTTATTAATGTCATTTTAATGTTTCTTTTCATCTGGGAGGACACTTTTACATTGTGTGAATGTGCTTTGATGCTTCATAGTTAAAATCAATTTAAGAACAGATCTGCAGCTACTCATTATTTAGAAAAAAATTGATACCAAAACATAAGATTGATATTTTGTACAGTTCTGATCCAATATGATCACCCTCTGAAGAATTCACCCTTTTTGTAAGAATTCACCCAGAGATTTATTTTCCTCTCCTTTTAAATTCATTTCCCAGGTAAGTACTCTGCTGACCATCATGCAGCTACTTAGTTGTTTTTGAGGTTTCTATTCCATTTCTCACAACACACCTATAACTAGTTTTATTCCCTGTTCCAGATTGCCAAATTACTTTGACAGGTTTGTTGAGCTCCCATTTTCAAGAATTGTAACATGGTTTTGTTCCTAATTAGACAAATGTGTCATCTCTTCCCAAGGAGAAGGTCACCTGACCTAAATCTGTGCCCTTTCCAATAGATTTTACTCTTGGGACTGCTCCTGTCCTTTTAAAGACCAATTTCCTGTGTATTTAGTAAGTTCTGATCTTCCTGGGATTCATAGCTGCTTTATGTAGTACACACACACAATGAACACACACCCCATTAATAGCTTCTTTTATTTAGGATAATTGCCTTTTTTCTTTTCCCACAGACATGTTATCTTTGCTCCAAGCAGCCACAACAAATATGCAGGAGAATCCTTCCCAGGAATCTATGATGCCATGTTTGATATCGAAAGCAAAGCTGATCAACAGGAAGCCTGGGAAGAAGTGAAGAGGCAGATTTCCATTGCAGCCTTCACTGTGCAGGCAGCAGCAGGAACATTGAAGGAAGTGGCCTAAGATGATGGCTTTGAAAACTCACACAGCAGATCTGGCACAGGGAGTTGTCAGGCTGCTGCAGTGGCCCCGTGTTCCCTGCCTGAGTCTCCGGCCTCCCAAACCACATGGTAGGTGATCAGAGCTCTGTGTGCCAGAGAGCTCCTGAGCAAGGAACTGCTGCACCTCTGGTACTGACAGAACTGTAGCTTTAGGAACAGCCCTGGATAGAAGCAAATTTGGTTGCGGGGAGAAGTGGGAAGAGGGGGAAGCAGGAACAATCAGTTTCCTATTAGAATTTTCTGAGAGATCTGCCAATTTTGAGGACGTACTGTTTTGGACATACAGTTACAAAAAAACAATTATTTGCCAAGCTACCTACAAATTTTGTCCACAGCAGTGTTAACAGCACACATTTTGACAGAAAAAAATGTAATACTTGGCTTGTCCATTTTTCTTGTTCTGATAATTACTTTTATAATAGAAGACACCAAAGGCATTTCAGAATCTATTCTGCAGGACTGGTGAATGTTCTTTACACTGATTTGTTTTCTTTTCCTTTAAAAAAAGTGACTCCTACTGACTGCCAAAGCAGTACTGGCTATTCTTGATAATCAGGGAAAACAGCAGCTTATATGCAGAAATCCAAAAGCATGTTCTCAGTGGAGTGCACATCTAATCCTCTAAAAGTCACTATGCATCTTCCTCCTTTATTTTCACTTTGGAAAATAAAGATTTTGGGGGATAACCAAAAGCTGACTTCCCTGCTCTTTTTGGCACTTTCTCTAGTTCCAAACCCATGGCAGCTTTTGTTCTTATTTTTTCCCTTGCAATCTCTTTCATATTTTTCCCATCTGAAGGAGCTGGAGGATATTGTTGCTATTAGCTTGGGGCTTGAGATAATTCTCTCCTCAAATAAGATCTGAAGAGTTTTCCACCAGGATTAGATTTTACATTCAAAGAGAAACTGAAATGCATGAAAAGGCCAGTTGTACAAAACTGTTTAATTTGTATAAAGAGAAAAAAAAATCTTGCTTCATTTGCCCTTTAGATTTAATTCTCATCTACATGCTTTAAAACCTAATAAAATTGGTAGAATTTTACTGAATCACATTTCAGCTTGTGGGAACAGACACTAAGGAATTTCTTCTCTTATGCAAAATAATACCCTTTTTCTCACAACCATAAATTGCACCAGGTTGTGGGAATAATATTTTTAATTTTTTTTATGGGGATTAGAACAGATGTGGTACTAAAAAGGACAGAATTAGAGAATCAAGTCAGAGTTGTTGTTCTCATCTCAGATGCCTTGAATTCAAACAAGGCAACCAGAAAAAACTTCCTGTGGGAAGTTGTTTTGGGGGATATATGCTACCAAGAAGAGAGGCTTTCACTAGCATTACTTCTAATAAGCCTCCATGAAAGACAAAAAATTGTGTAGTTGTGGATGTTGTTTCCAAAATTTACTGTTCAATTGCTTTTTGCAAATCAACCCTTAGGCACATGAGGAGGAAATTACACTTCCAGTTTCTTCTGTTGAGAAATGGGAGTGCAAAACTGACCTTGCTAGCCCACACCTACGAGACAGGAGTAGTTGATGCTGGGGCACAGAGCAGGTGAGTCTTCCCCTCTGCTCTGGTGAGGCTCCACCTGGAGTGCTGCTTCCAGCTCTAAGCTCCAACATAACTGGGATGTGGGCCTGTCGGAGCAAGTCCAGAGGCCACAAAGATGATCAGAGCACTGGAGTATCTCTCCCATGAGGACAAGACTGAAACAGCTGGGATTATTCAGCCTAGGGAAGAGAGGGCTCTGGAGAGACCTTATATACAGCCTTCCATTATCTGAAGGGGCTTCAAGGCAGCTGGAGAGGGACTGTTTACCATGGGCATGTGGTGATAGGACAAGGGAGAACGGCTTCAAACTGGACGAGGGTGGGCTTAGAATAGAAGATATTCTTTACTGTGAGGGTGGTGATGCACTGGCACAGGTTTCCCAGGGAAGCTGTGGATGCCATGTCCCTGGAAATGTTCAAGGCCAGGCTGGATGGAGCTTTGAGCAACCTGGTCTAGTAGAAGGTGTCTCTGCCCACAGCAGGGGGGGTAAGAACTAGAGGATCTTGAGGATCTCTTCCAACACAAACCATTCTATGACCCTGTGAACAATGGCTACACTTTTGTTGTTCTCTTTACTTTTACCTGACTGGGGACACTCACAGTAAGTAAATCTCCACATCTGTAGCTGAAGCTACTGCATAAGGATGTCTTGCAATGATGTGACTGGCCCATAACTGCACTGGGTTGTTTTATTCTCTTTCTTCGAACAGTGTGCCCTTCCTGCTCCACCATAATTTACATTAACTGCAATGGGCAGTAGTGAATGTGTCCCCATGGGAAGGTCAGGATATTTAAATGGTAGAAAAAAGCCATTAGTGCCTCTTCCTTATGAGCAGCAGCCAAATTTGGATCTGTCAGTGGTTGCTGCTTGTAGGATCATCAGAGTATAAGGCAAAGAAGGAGTTTCCTCATTGAAAAGAAATATTTGATGAAACTTTCTCTTCCTTCATTTACAGAAATGTATAAACCAGTGAACAACTGTTTCACCAGTAAACACAACTCTTTCAGTGGGAGTTAGCCTTTGAGGTTCTGTGCTATTACCCTGCTGCTGCAAAAGAACATAAAATCCCTCCTTGCTTCCCTGTGAAGTTTGAAGCTGTAAGAATAAATTACAGCTCACAGCAGGCTGAATGCACAGCTGGCATTGATCGCTTTGTTCCTCTTGTCAACTTAATTGATAACTGTGTGGATGTGAGATTGATCATGATGAGCTACATCCTGAGAAGTATACAAAATAGATTAAATCTATTTCCATTCCTGTCCATAAAGTTCTACTGAGGGTGAGTGATCTCCAAACCCTTATAAATAAGGAAACCAAACCACTTACAAATGTCTTATAGTAACGAATTTCCACAAAATCCCTTACTCTTGTTATTGAAAGGATCAGTTACTCAGAGCTCTAATTGCCTTTCCTTCCTCAAGGAGCAGAATCTTATGTTCTATAGATAAGCAAACCAGCCTCTGTCACTGTGTCCCCAGTCCAAAGCATAGCTCTGCCTCCCCATAATTTTAAAGTGTGGGAAGGGAATTTTTCATACTCTCTTCACAAATGGCTAACACTGGATCACCTACTTTGTCCTTCCTTGATTCCATTTGCCCAGTTCCTTATCTCGGACTGGCTGAAGCAATCAGTGAATCTTACAACTGGGAGAAACCACAGCCCATCATCCTAGACTGGAGCTAAAGAACAGTCTAGCAAAAATAAACGTGGATGAACCAAGTATCAACTGCATATTTGGGTTGTCAATTGCAACTTTAGAAAACCAGTTCCAAAAGGACAGTGCCTGAATGTTTATTTCAGCTTGGGGACAATTTTAGCAGGACCTTTTGCATTAGTACAAGAGGTAATAGTTTTAAACTCAAAAAGTGTCAATTTAGATTAGACAGAGGAAGGATTTCTACAATGCAGGTGAGGAAACATGGGAACAAGTTGCCCAGATTGATGGTAGATGCCCCATCCCTGGAAACATTCAGGGTTAGAGCTCTGAATAACCTGATTTGGTTGAAGATGGCAAAGGGATAGGACTGGATGGCATTTAAAGGTCCCTTCCAACCCAAACCTTTGTTTAATCCCATGATTCAGATCCTCTTATGGTTGAAATACTTTTGGTTTGCCTTTGGAAAGAAATCTGTGCAACCCCAGGTGCTGGAATCTCCAGGTGACACTGTGTCAAACTCATCTGGGGACCTCTCTCTGCAGCTGCTAGAAACTGGATATACTCAGCATGATCCCTTGTTTTTTTCCTCTCTAAATTCCTCTAGTTTAATTCATGGGATTTCAGTGTACAGTTTACAGCAATATTGAAAAAGCTGAATGATGGTGAACATCATGAACTTCCCTGTGGCAGAGCAGAGAAGACAACATTAATTAAATTGAATATAAAACTCTTGCTTCTGCTGTTCAGACCAGAACTAAAGTGCTCTGTTCCTCACTAAACAGCACCTGCTGACAGAAAGGGTCCCTGGAGAAACCATTAGGAGCTGAATTTAGCAAGCAGTCTTTGTTAAGGTAAAAGATTGTTCCCATTACACCACCGACACTTGTGCCAGTTAGAATCTATGCAGTCAGGGATGTTCCTGTCAGCACTGACAGTGCTTCTCCTGATGGATGCTACACCCTTAAACATCTTCTTCAGCTTGGGGAGCTCAAGGAATCAAGGAGGAGGAGGAGGAGGAGGAGTAAGAGTGCTTTGTTACACACCTCATGCAGGAAGGGGTGGACATAGTTCAAATAAACTCCAAACATGTTCCAACCTTTAATTAAGGGAAAGAACAGGAGAGGCAATAATAGAAAAGCATTTCACAGGAGGGTACTGGATAAGAATAGACTTGCTAAGTTTACACAGCACCTTCCCCAGATGTGCTTTGCTAGCTTGCTGACAGTGCAGCTGACGTGTTCCTGATGCTGCTATCCACATTACTTCCAAACTTGGCCCTACTTCTAGAAGGAAACCCAAGTCACAGTTGCTGGACACAGTGACTGTTGTGACAACACACCCTTATGTAGCCTGTAAGAAGCAGGAGTTCAGGCAGAGGACACAGTGTGGTCAGCTGTGAACACTGAGACTGAAAGATTTAGATCTCTCTGAGGTCACTCATCCCTTCAGATATTTCTGGAACCAACACCCTCCTACTGAAGCACTGCTTTTGTTTGCTCAGCTCTGTCTCGTAGTCATATTTCCATACTCTCCACCAGAGCCTGCATGCCTGGACACCTCCTGCCCGCACTAAAGCTCTCTTCAGCACACACCACATCATCCTGGCACTACCCTTACAGGAGTGTGGGTACTGACAGCAGTGACAGTGTTGTCCTCTGCCATGGCAGAGGAGTCAAATATAAACATCCTGCCAGTCTTATTACAGGCAGAAAGAAACACACTTCCTAGGTAAAGGCAGGTTCATGGTTGAGTATCCTCAAAATCTTAACTGTGTGATCAAAGAATGATTAGTCTCTTATTAAAGAAAAAGAAAGGCTAGAACAAACATTTCAATAAAAAAGAGTTATAATATTTATGAACTGTTTATCTATCTCGGATGTGCATTATCTAGAAGTGCCCCTTCTCCAATCACCCCATGTCAGCAGTCCTCTACAACACATCCCATGCCCCAGTTTACAAGGGCCCTGCATGTATCCTCTGCAACATGGCACTATAATCAGAAGTAAGTTGCTCCACAAAGTGAATCTGCTTTAGTTTTAGTAGTTATATAAAGCATGTATCTACATCGAGCAACTACAGAATGAGAAACAAAGTGAACCAAGTAAGAAAATAGCCAACTGGATCTGAGAAAAGTTTTAACAGCCAAACATGCCAGAACAAAGCTACAGACAGGTTAAAAGAAGTTCAGACAAAGCAAGCCTGGCAGGTTCTGGGACCCTGCAGAGCTGGAATGAAGCTTCTGCCATGCTGCCAGCCACAGGAATCCTGGGTTCATTGAACTGTCAGCAGAGATCGGCACCTGGGGACTACATGGGGGAGGTCCCAAGTTTTTTAAAGAACAATCATTAAAAACAGCTATGTATCCATAGTCATTTGCACACTTAAGTGTTGAGTCCTGGTAAACATGAGAAATGGATGAAATTAATCCAGCTTTTCTGTCTGTATTTTCAAATCATTTCAGCCTGACTGAATTTTGGTTTTGCAAGTATCATTTTTGTCATCTGCAGTCTGATAAAAAACAACCTGCCTGAGGACCAGATATTTGTATAGGATTCCGAATGCAACTGCAGGACTTGGCATGTGTCTCTCAGACAGCACTACACTTCATTTTGTACTAAAACAATTACCAGAATGTGGATAAGCTCTGGCAAAATCTGTTAGCTCTCTCACAGAAACTGCTCAGTCTGCACAAAACCATACTTCCAACTTCAGTGAAGAACACCTGCAATGCATGGAGGAAAAGGGAGGACACACAATGCTGCAGGTTGCAATATACTCCTGAATAGTTATGCTTATTAAAGTACCATTATGGGACAGTATAGGGTAAAACATATGTGCATTATAAAATACAATTGTGAAATACAAGAACTCATTAAAATGACACATGTTTAGCTTAAGAATTATGCACTCAGCATTTGGGTATTGTCACTAAACCACACTGAATTTTAGGCCACGTTTCATTGTGCAGTCCCAACCATACCCAAGTCTTCAGGCAATGTGTGCCAATATAACTGTTTAATAATAAACGCAACAAATTTAATTGGCTGGTTTGTAAAGTAAAATGTTGTTGAGGAAGAGTAACAGCAAAAGAAGCACTGACCCATGGCCCTATGTTCACACAGCAAGGTGAACCCCTACAAAGGTATGGGAGAAAAGTATAAAACACTGTTAAGTTTAGCAGTTGAGAGCTGTTGCTTTCTATTATCCTTAGCATGTCTTCTCTGAATTATTTTTCAACAAACATGTGACAATCTTTCTCTCTTAAAAGCTTATTTTCAACTACATTTCAATATCCTCCATTCATTTTACCAACCTTCTCTTATTTACAGCTGTTAATTGCTCTTGGAAAGCACAAGCATCCCACTTAAGTTATCCAGTTAAGTAAAACTCTGGTAACAGAAGAGTCAACAAGCTTCCAGTTCACAAACCTATAGTTAAAGAACTTAAACTACCTCTTTATTGTAGGTTTTGCTCATGAGCAGATACTCCAAATGTTAACTGCTTTTGTTACAGGCAGAACATTTAAAATTTGGGTTGTTTATGTACATAATGATATAACCTGATTACAAGGCATTCCCTTGAAAAAAACCTAAATTAAGTCCCTGGGGGTATAGAAGCACACTGTATCAACTCAGCCTCCTTATACACAAGCCTGATTTCCAATTAAGGAGGAACAAATTAAGTTAAGCACATTAGGCTAGAAGCACATTAGGTTAGTTTTCTCCCAAGCATGGAACTCAGCAGTAATATTGCGTATCAATATTCATCATAGGTTTAAATCACATTTCAGAGAACAAGGGTTCCGGACTAAAAATATTTCATAGATCATTGTACGGCAAAAGATCTGCCTCCAGGTACCTTTAAATGAATTTTTTTTTTTTTGCAAGGCAGTGTTCTTTAAAATTTGACAAAGAATGAACTTTTCAAATACCTGTTTCCAGTAGGTAACAAAAATATTTTATTCAAAAGGATACTTCCTTTTTTGCTTAACAGTCATTAAGACTGTGGATCAATCTGTAATGTCTGTGACAATATTTTGGTTACCCCCTCTGGTTAAAACATCTACCCCAACTCTGGGAAAACACCAAGTATTCATATACCATAGAAGATATAAGGCTTAAAGAGGTGAACCCCTTTCTACACTGAGTGAATGCCAGAGGTTTTGAAAAGTATCTTCTTTTTCCAAGAAACCAGAAAAAAAATCATCCAAGCAACAGGACCTTCAGCAACTTTAGAAACAGCCACTGTATCTAGAATTACTCCACTTCCATTAAGTTTGTGACAGCTCAAAATTCTTAAACCGAACTATTTCTGTGAGTGAGACAGGCCCTCATCTTGATAATCACAGTCAGATTTCTGCAAAACTCACATATCCTGACTGGGCTGTAGCATTAGAAAGCAATAAACAAAGAAAGGAACTACAGGTGGGGAAAAAAACCCCTTGGCGATGCCTTTTCCCTCCTGTATAGACTCACATGTGGAAAATGTCCACTTACATTTTACTTCAACAACCATGTTGCAAACTAACAGGGAAGTTCTCACCCATAATAAAAGGAGTCGAAAACCAACCCCAAATGCAACCAGCATGTAATAAGAATTTTATTGAATACATTTAGAAAAAACTAGAGCATGAAGACATGAGATTAATTTCTGCATTGAAGTTTTATGAATGCGCAGAATCAAACAGCCATGCAAAAAGTCATCTCCTCTTCAACTGCAATTCAAGACTCTTATCATGAGAAAATTATCACTACCCTAAAACAGTGTTCCAGACACATAACTCATTACTTTAAAAATTATTTCCTTCCTGCACAGAAGTAAAAAAAAATTAGCAGCAAATTGGGAAAGACCAATCATTAACAGGTACAGTATTTATTTAATCAGTACTCGTGCCATGTTTAAAGAATGCAAGCCAAAAATGCATCATTATGTAGAACAGGTATATTTTTTTTCCAAGGCAAAATTCCTAGTAAAACTAATTCCTAAACTACTGAAATGGTGACTTGGTAATGTACACAATCCAGAATACCATCCAATGGAAGATTTTTTTGTCAAGTTGTATCAATGCCATGCATGACCTACGAGTCAGAGTAGACAATCAGCCCTGTGCTCAGCAGTGTATTAACATTCCACTTAACTTCCAATTCCTCTGAGAAATGTTATTACAGATACAAGATCATAGAATTGTTAAGATTAAAAAAACCCCTAAGATCACCAACCACCAAAGTAGCACCACCACATTAACCATTAAACCATGTCCTTAAATGCCATACCCATATGTTTTGGACAGCCCCAGGTATGGTAACCGCATTGCCTCCCTGGGCAGCTTGTTGTAACGCTTGACAACTCTTTCCATGAAAATCATTTTTCATAACATCCCATCTAAACCTCTCCTGGCACAACTTGAGGCCATTTCCTCTCATCCTATCACTTGTTACCTGGGATGTAATATTAAGTACAAAATATGTTATGTTAGATAGGAAAATGGCCTTATTGAGAGAAAATATTAAGATTTGTCACAAACTTGTATACCCATGCAATTTTTCCTGTTATAAAGGGATCCTGAAGGTAAAGCTTTATATGCACCTGGACAATCAGTTCTGACTCATGTAACATGCTTGTCTACATGTGTAACACATAATCCCATACTGAAACACACTTCAGCTCTTAAACACTTATTTATAAAAATAGAGTTAGACTGTATCAACTTAGTCAATTGGATAAATACAGCACAACATCTGAAAGCATGAAAAAAGGCTAAATTCAACACCAAGTATTCCTGTTCATACTGGTTGGCAATTTAGTGTAACATTACAAGACAGGTGAAAGCCTGTGATCAGAAACCACTTTGCTTACTTGACAAATCTTGCTTTTGGGAAAACATCAATCATGATTAGTACACAAGTTTAGTACACTACAGTTGGCCTCATCTTCTCTCCACACTTACTAATAAAAGTTACAGCCAAGCCAACATTCCATCGAAGTGTCTGCTACCACTATGCATGATGTCATTGCATGAAACACCACAATCAACCCTTGATGTGTTGAAGCCTGTGAGGAACTGCTCAAAACACACAAATTCAGTGAGGGATACAGCTCTTGCAGCTTCAGGATAGATGCAGACATATGGTTATAAAAAACTGCTAAGAATTGCTGCAGTTAAACTGACAGTTTATGGCAGTCTAGGCCATCTGAAGGTTTATCTATTTTGAAAATCATCCCAGGCCACAGAAACTATGCTGTTATTGTAAAATCTATACCTTCTTGCCTGACCAACGCTGGTGGGGTTTTTATGGGTTCTTCTTTGCTTGCTTTTTTAAACAGGTAAGTTTTAAAAGTGGTTGTATTGCCACTGATGGGGGGAGTCATTATAGAACACCTGAAGTATCTTTAGTTATGTGCTAAAAGTATGAACAACAGGAGAAGAGCAGGAGGAAGGAATAAAAAACAAAAGCAAAATTGGGGACTGTATTTACAGGAGCTTTCTCCCACTTATGGCCAAGGTGACTAAGCTACCAGGAGAACGTAGTTTGAAATTAAGAGTGTAACAAGTAGTTACAGGATCTCAAAGCCTGCAGCATTTACAGCAGATGGTCCATTCATCCACATTTCTCTCCACTTAGGGTGTAATGCACTAAGGCAGAATATGACTTATTTAAAAAACACAAATTCCGTTTTGCCAAGGAATTCCATTTTCCATGTAGCTCTTTAAAATGGTTTTTACATTATGTAAACCTACTGCACATGAGGATGCAAATTAAGTGAAAATATGTTTTCCACATTTTTAAACATATTTAGGATATTTATATATCCATATGGATAGATACATTTGAACTTGCTTGTTAAACAAGAACTTTATCCTGGCATTTAAGCACTGCTGATTTTGCTGTCCAAGTTCGGAGTTCTGCACACACAAACACAGACGGCATGCTAGTAGCTACAGCTATCTAGAATTTTTCATCCACTGATGTTCTCAGTGTCATACTAAGAAGTACTCCACTTGTTGGTTCAGAACACATCCAGGAACATCTGTCCAATTTTCACAGGACCACTTGGCAGGCACACATTTTATAAGCTTGTACCCTATCACTTTGCAGTGCCTGACATTTTCAAATTACAAAAAAAAAAGAAAAAAGAAAAAAGAAAAAAGAAAAAAGAAAAAAAAGGCATTATTAGAAGTTAACAGAATCTATACAGCACAACCTACAGCTGAAATTTTTTAGAAGGGCCCAAGGAAGTACAAAACTATGCTCAAACTAAGTAATCGAGCACAAAAGATCTTGAAATGAAGGCAGAGAAGCACCAAAACAATTTTTTATATGTATACATGTATATATATATTTGTATCACCAGTGTTACTTTCTTGGTGTTCAGGGATGGTTTCTTTGGTAATGTATTTCCTACTACTTTAAGCATGAAGTAGGACTTCAAGTATTGTTAGAGACAGAAGTCTGAGCTCAAGTCAAATCATACTTAATGGAAAACAGCAAGATTCTTAAAAATCTGTCTTTCACTTCAGATTGCCTTTACTACACCCTGTGTTTCTCCTGACACTATTCCAGGTCTGCCAAGACTGGTAGATGAGCATCCATACATTCTAACAGTCCATAAGACCTCTTGTTTACATAGATAGCATTAGGCACAATAAATAATGGTGTGCATTTTTTATTACTTTTATAGGAAAACATCTTTATTTCGGCTGCAAGCCAAAACTAAGAAATTATTCCAAGCAGAAATGGAAAGCAACATTACTGTGTGTGTTGCTGCTTGGATAAAAAAAAAAAAATCTCATTTTTACAGCTACCCTGTTTTCAGCCACATACCTTTACTGATGAACTGAAAACAAAACTACAGTCTTGGTTTCTAATTAGGGTTTACTTAAAAGATACAGTATTCTTTTAAAGTATTTTGATATAATTAAAATTTAAGACAGACATTTTAAAGCAGTTGTTTTTCTTAAAATTTGTCCTGTATGTAACTGCAGTTCTTAGATGACCATCCTCAGAGTCAAGAGATACACACATTTATGTGGCAACTGTTTTATCAAGACACCTACAGTGTGTCCTGGCTTCTCCTACTACACATATCCACCTATGAGAAGAGTCTTGAGATTTTCACTGTTGTAGAATAGGACAGACTATACATTCTAAAGGCTGTCAAATACGTACAGCGCTTTGGTAATTTTATGAAACTTGGCTGTTTGCATACTCTTCACGGCTGAAATGCTAAGTTATACAGCTATTTCTCTGTCCATTTGCTTTTATATTTAATTATTCAAATAGCAAATGTAAAGCAGTAAAAAAAAATCCCTTCTTGCCACCTTTTTTTTAACTTTAACCTGATCTGCTTTGATACACGAAAGACAGCAGGAGTCGCCAAGTACTGAAATCCTTGGAATAACAGCAATTATTTAATCCCTCCATAGCCAACAGGTATTGAAAAAAACCTTCGTTTCAGAACACGGAAGTCTACAAACGTACAACTTTGTATTTCTGTTTATGTAACCTTTTACTCTAGATGTGGAATAACATGCTGATCAGTTCAAACTCAGATTTTTGTATCTGCATACTGTATGCTTCATAACAGTGTTGAATTTAACACGGGCTACTGAATGCATCCAGTCTAAACAGAACAGCTGAAAAACAAAGAAACCCACTGTGAACAGAAAGCACATCTACTGGGATAGTCAGTGCATGGTAGGGAAGGCTGCAAGCAAAGGGCAATAGCTGTTTTACTCTAAATTCCCATGGAGACATTGCATCTCACATAAACATACCCATGGGAACAAGAGCAGAAATAACCGCTACCCTTTCAAGTTTACACCCCCATTTACTGTGCGTCAAATTTCTTTCTAGAAGGGAACAGATGATCTAGCATTAAAAAAAAAGGAATCTATATAAAAGTTAAATATTTGATTACAGTAGCAAGTCACCACTTTATCATGGGAAATAACTTGTCTCTTGGAATCGTTATTGATCCGAACTCTCCTGTTTTGGTTGTGTGCTGGATACTGGTAACTCCAGACTTGCCCACAGCAGGGGCTCTGCTTTTCTCATAGTGAGCTCAATCTTTGTAGCGGTCATGTTCACGTAACTCCTCTTCACATCGATCACCTGGAACGGAAAAGGCATTTCACACTAAAGTTTAACAGACTGAGAGACATTAAGGAGTACCTCATCACTAAATTTCAGCAGATGTTCAGGTAGACGAAGATCCCTCTGGTATCTTGAAAAGTCAGCTGTTTCCCATTCCCAAGTTATGGAATGTTTGTAACACAGACACATGCCTACGCATATCTACCTACATTAGCTAACATACATAAGCAAGAGTTTTCTGCAACACCACTACCATGGTGTTGGGATCAGAAAAAGTTCCTTGGAAGGCCACCTTCTGTACAAAGCAGTGCCCACTATGATGTCAGATTGGATCTCTGGGGTAATTATATTCAGATTTAAATGTAATTATTCAATGTCATGCAATGAAAATTCTTTCACAAAACAGAGTAATGAGGAAAACTAAACCATTTTGAAAGACAGGAAGCTAAAGGCTTATGTTTTGTTTTCCCTCTGGGTTTTTTGTTTTATTTTTTTGTTTGTTTCTTTCTAATAGAAAATATACTTTTATACTTACTCCCCATAACTTTACACTGCGATGAAACTCTTTTTCTCCTTCAAATACAATATGGATATTTACCTTAAAAGCAAAAACAACAGAAAAAAAGAAAATTTTATCATGGTAATAAAACATCTGACACGTCAAGCATGTTTAAACAGAATATACCATGTTAGTACTTGGATCCTACAATGACCAAAGTGATAAAATCGTCCCCCAGAAATAGAAGTGAATATCTATTTTAATAGATTCTGATACAGCTGAAGTCAACAGTGACCATTGGTAGCTTGTCATTTTAGAGAAAGAAATCAAAGAAGCATTTTAACACCTGTTTAATATTAGTAGCTGTGAGACAGCATACAATGAAGAATGGTATCAAATTACATTAGTCAAATACTAAATGATGACTCTAATTACTTATACAGACGGTGACGCAAACCCATCACACTCGGGTTTTAATTATGGAAGTCAAATTACAGATTTTTTTTTTTTTTTGCATGCTGTATTGCTTTTAAAAAAGCCAGATGTCCAAACAGAAGGGAGAAAAAAACTAAACATACTTGAACAAACACAAATGCCAAGAAAAAGCAGTTACTCAAAAAAAGAGTCTTATGCTAATTCTGCCTTGTAAATAAAGCTGAACAGATTTTCCTAAGTTCAAGTTGCTGATCTTCAGGTAGAGGCTCACCATTGTGCTGTTAGCTTCTACGTAGCTCAGATCAGGGACAGAGTTTTTAGCATATACAGAAATAGTCACTTCTCCTCCAGTCTGGTGCCAATCATGTCTGCATGGAACTACTTTTGTACTCTATGTAAGGAAAAAGGCACAGAAAAAAAAAATTAGAATATTTTTTTACAAGATTAACAGCATAAACGCCCAGGACTTTTTTTAATAGCCAATTAGCATAGCTAATAAAGCACTATATTTCACCTTCACAGGAGACTGCAAGACTGCACATGCAATTCTTTTTACTAAGTATTTCAGTATCTCCCTCTCAAACAAACTATAACAAAAAAAATGTTACTTGGTTGATCAACTTCCTTTCCAAGACTACAGTTAGCCAGCAGGTTATAGAAAGGAACTGAATGAAGAGAAAGAATGCCATGACTCCAAGAATGCTTCCTGCATATATTTCTGCAAAAAAGATTTATTACCCTCTGTTCTCTGACGTAGAAGTAAACTGTGAAAAAACCCTCAAAATAAACATGAAAAGGTGAAGTAAAAAAATCCTTGTTGGATAGAAGCCCATTATCTCAACACACATACAGTTAATATATACATGGTTTCTTTAAATGTGGGTAAATTCTTTACTCACTTTTTCTACACTCTCCTGCTTTAAGCTCACAACTTCAGCTTTTTTTTAATCACTACTTTCAGCACTTGCAAATAATTTTTGAACAAAAATATAAATCTTCAAAGCAAGCAGCAATTTTAAGATTTAAAGGAAGTAAAGGATTTGTGAAGCAATTGTTCTAAAATGAGGTAACAAAACTACACTTTTTATAACGTATCTTTATTTTCTTCTGTTAAGCATTCCTGATGTTTGCAGTGTCAAACTCATTTTGCCTCAGCAAAGATGATATATTCATAATAAGAACTTTGTGTTCACCTGTATCCATCGTGTGACCAAATAATATTTTTCAAGTGTTATGATCCATTATCATATTCTATAACATTCTTAAAGAATCAAGCATACCTGTACCACAGACTACCTCACACTCCATTCCTCAGTTTTCCTGCTGTGTACAGCACCCTTAACATTATGTCAGAGGTAGTGATCTGTAATAGCTCAGCTGCAGTAAGAACTCGATCAGGCTACAAACTACATTTCAGTATTTCAAATTCAGAATGGCCAGTTACAGAATGCAATCTTAATGCTACTTACTGCATCCTTTTTAGTCCATACGTGTGTTCCTCTTGTGCAACCTTCTTGAGCCAAAAACGTATTGAAGTCAGAAGTTTTTCTTTTACAACAGCTCCAATACTTCATCCTTGAAAGTTTGCAAAGTCATTAACAAACAATATTTAGGACACTATTTATTGTGAACATTTAAAATTTTCTCTTTATGCAGTATTACTGTTACTTTAGTATACCCCTGTCAAGCATTGCCATTTCTGACTGAAAACGGAATGCAGAATAAATCAAGGCAACATCTACAAAGAAAGCACGAACACACAACAGACTAGTTAAAAACCCTTAAATTAACTGAATACTAACCCTTCACAGAACATAGTACAAAAATGGAAGTTAGCTGAATACTAACCCTTCATGGAATATAGGTACACCAGAATGGTATATACATACTTCTTCTGTGCTGTGTGGTCCTTCGTATGTCTGGTGGGACAAAGCATTTTAAGTGTATTACTGTCACAGGATTTGGAGCAAGGAAAAAAATAGAACAAAACACAACAAAAACCAGAAATAATGATCAAAGTACAACAAAGCTTTTGGGTAAATAATCTATATCTAATGGCTTGGGCTAGCTTTTCAAAGTAACCATTCAACCTTCCTTCATAGATGGTTTTCTGGCACTGCTAAAAAGCTGTACTTTGCGTTAGTTCAGTGGCACACATCAATGGTGACACCATCTATGCTCATAAACGGCACTGCAGATCCTCAGAGATTTCTGTCTTTGAGGTACTCTGACCATTCAAACAAGAACTTGAAAATAAATTAAATTTATCATTCATAAAACACATGTATTCTCATTAGAAAGTAAAATCAACAATATACAACTTAGCCACTGAATATCAGATCAGTTCTTCCCAACACGAAGACTGCCAAAGTTCCCCTCCCACCAGAGTTTTGGTAGATAATGCAAAATCTGCCAGGTAAAATAGCTATTTAAATCTTACTATCCCATTTTGCACAATGCAAGCATGTCAGTGTAACTTTCACTTTAATTGACTACGTAATATAATGACTAATATTGGTGCTAGAAGTGTTAAAACACTGACTTTTTAATTCTTCTAGCAGGAAGCATTAACAGGTGAGATCTGTAGATGCTTCTGATCTATACACAGATTATCGAGAGCAACTCAAGTGTTATGAGTAAGCCACCTCTCACCAATATTATATTGAATATGTTAAGTTGAAACACAACAGTACCATGGATTTGACAAGCTTACTATTTAGAAGTTCCTGACAGCTTTAAAAAAAAATCTTTGATCTTCTGCAAACAACTCACATTTGTCCATATCATTCATAATGTAGTGTGTTATCGAATGTGCATTTGTTAAACCCAGTGGACTTTGTGCCTTTTCCAAATTAACTTGTAGCACACAGTAAACCAAAACTGCTCACTTCACAGCTGAGCAGCTGGATTTAGAGTACAACTGACCCACTTACCTTTGAACAGCCTGCATTTTTACATGCCGTCCCAATCTTGATTTCATCACTATCGTCCTCTGTAAACAGAATATTATAGAAAATAGCAAATGAATTGTATAATCTACAGAACACTTTGCTTTTATTAAGAACTAAAATGAGCCAAGGAGCAGATTAGAAAAATCTCCCTCTTCAAGCCTCTGTTTTCTGCCTGACACTGAAATCTGCCAGAGGCACAAAGAAACATTCCAAAAGCTGTATTACCTATGCATCAAATTCTAGGCTCTGTATCTTTACACATTTTAAGTGGGGTAAATAAAAAAGGATGAAGAGGATCATTACAATCACAGGGGAAGCGAACAATCATTCATCTTTTTCAGTTTTGTAAAACTAAGAACATAAAAGGATTCAACTGCTGTCTATAAATACACACAAGGAAATAATCTGGATACCATGGAGAAAGAAGAGCTAAATTAGTTTGGCACAAGAACAAAAGAGCATAAAATAGCCACAAGCGTAGGTTGAAATTATAAAGTTTCTTAAGGAGCAGTGTCGTTCTGGAACCAAATTCCAAATAAAATGTAGGAAGAAGAAAGAGGAAAAACAGACAAGGGAGAACCAACTACTCTTTGGAGGAATTTTACCAATTTATGAAGGCTTTATATGATACTGTCTCTGCAACAATAGGGAGTAAAATTCATTTCTTGGTAACTCTGTCAGTCACCATTCAGAAATGGAGGTTCCCATTATGTCCACTCTAACCAGGAAATCTTAGAAAAGACACAGTTCAAATAATACTAAGGAGAATGTACTTCTCCTGACAACCAAGGCTCCATATTACCCACAACTGTATTTTAACCATCATTCCCTGGATTGGAAAGTATTTCCCAGATTATTAAGAAAAAGAACATAATTACAGGTAACTATCACTTCAGAATTTATTTATGTGACACTTAGCATCACATACCTACTTAAACTCCTTGTCTCCTTACCTTTTCTCCCTTCATTTTCTGATGACAGTTTCAGTTTATCGAGAGCTTGTTTCAGGGAAGCTGACACTTTCAGCTGCAAATTTGTCATTGGCTCATCTGGGCTAAAAAAGTCCATGTATTAGTGTCAATTTATTTTATGAGAGAGAATTTACAGAAGACAAAGTAGTAACTTTGAATCTTCCTACAAAGCTATTCCTTTTAAAGCTCCCTTCAACAAACAAATTACATTTGTAAATGCCAAGCCTTAGTGTTTATGAAAAAAACAGACTAGAAACTTAGAATGCAGTCTTGGCTTTCAACTGGAAATACTAAAAACTCTACAAAAATAAAAATAAATCATTGATACTAAGGAATCTAAATATAAGCACCCCAATTTTTTTTATTACTGTTTAAAACACTTAACACAGCTTCTAGTGGCATTTTAAGCTATGAGGTTATAGACTTCAATTTTTGCTCCTTGTGGATTTAAGTGCTGAAAGATCAGGTACTTCTTTGTCATAACCAGAATTCTTTTCTCGTATTTTGAAGCTTAAGATAGCATCATTACTGCTACCAAAACCAAGGTCTTCTAAGGCTGATTTTGGAATTTCTACACTATATAAAATGTACAACACTGAATAACCAAGCAAGCTTTAACTTGGCCAACTGACTACAAATTTGGAAAACCATAAGTTTCATATACCGTACCTTGGCCTCTTAATTGTTTCCAATGGTTTTGGTGCCTGAATTATGTGCTCTTGAAATTTGGGTTTCAGTTCAGCTAGCTCCTTTCGTTCAGAGGTAGTTTTGACTTCTGGTTTAACAGGCTCAGGAGGCTTCTCACTGTTATGGAGACCTTTGGTACAGCCCTATTGTGGAAAGCATATGTTTTTATTTATCTATAAATGCAGTGTAGTTCACGTGCATGAAAAATTAACAAAAACTGCAACAAGTTTTCTTGACTCATTTCTTCAGCTCCATCTTCTCCTTCAGCCCACTCTAAACACTGGCTGCAAAAGAAACCCTACCACTAAAGTGGAAATATTATCATTTTGGACATAAGTTAAAAGAAAAAGGCATACTTTCTATAGTCAAGCAAAGCAGCAACAAATGTTAACCATCCTTCTTTATTAGCAAGTGGTTCTATCAAAACCTATTTTGATAATTTTAGCAATTAAAGCTTGAAAATGAGCCTTGACTTTAGCATTATATGAAGAAAAATAGAGCATATAAGATTTAAGGCAGTTTTAATAGAAGTTGGTTAATTTAAAACATGTAAGCACATGTACCATTTAATATTAATCACTGCCACATGACAAGTATAAAAACTGTAAATAATCGTGAGTACGTACCGCAATGCTTAAGAAGTCAGAAAAGTCTGTTGTTCTCCTCTTACAACACGACCAACCCTACAAACATTTTGGAATAGAAACACCACAGGCATGAGTACCAGACTTGACAATAGCTTAAAAGAAGCAAAATATTTATTATATTCCTTTAAAAGATGTGGCACATCAAAATTAGCAACTGTTTTCTTCCCTTCTGTGGACAGTATTATCATCTGCATTTTTAAAAGCCAGAGAAGTCTTCTGGTTTGCTGATGCTGCCTTTATCAGAGAGTTCAGTAAATGTGAGACAATACTTCCATGAGAAGTCAGGTGCCACTTCTGTACAACAGCAAACAGAAATGTTACTTCATCTCATAAAGTAACATGTAAGCAAAACAAACAAATACCACACCTGAGACGAGGCTCACCTGTGGCCCAATGCACAGGCCCTCTTCCAAAAATGATAGGGATTTTTTTTTCTTTTCTTGAGCACCACCCAAATCTTTCAATTGCTTATTTCCCACCAACAGAGGTGGATATGTGCACTGCACAGCTATCCAACTACATCCGTCAAGAGCACTTTTTATTATAGAAACCAGAAATTCAATTTTAGAGCAAATTGCCTTGCCACTGTGAATAATATATCTCAGAACTCAAAGCACCTTATTAGAGGCAACAGTTTGACTAATGCAACACTGCTTTGAAAGCTTAAGTGTTACAACACAATGGGTTTTAGATAGGTGATTCCAAAATACCCTGAAAACATTAACCATTTCCACAGTTGATGAACCAGAGAAGGTTCATCATGCCATCTAGATTATCTAGAACTCACAGGAGGAAGAAAATGGTCATTTGCAATTATGATAAATTTTTAATTAGGTCAAGAGACAGATAAGGAAAAGGGGGAAAGTGGTACTTGTTTATGAACAGTGAATATGTAGACAAAAAGGGAGTAAACCGAAGTTTTTGAGCTAACTGTATAATTCTTCTCTTTATAATTACGCAGAAGACTTTTGTACTGTGCTCTGAGTACAGCTATAATTTTTTACAAAAAAAAAATTACCACAGTCTAAGCAACTGCAAAGTATCTGGTATAAGAGTATTTATCCCAATTTGCCAGTGGCACATGATGGCTGATTCCAGAGTCATGTACTGCAATATAAGCAACAGCTCACAGCAAACACACTGCCCAGCACAAATGCAGAAGCTTTCACAAGTCCAAAAGACATCACATTTTTGGAATGAGATGCACTTCCAGTAGAAATAGTTCATAAGTACCAAGAGGAAAAAAAAACCAAAAAACAACCCTTCAAAGCTCAGCTAAATGGCAGTTTAGTGTTCTAAGAAAAGTCACTTAGGCTACACTGATATTAATAAAGTACCAGACTCCATTTTTGGACACCAGATTTCTGACTACACACAATTAAATTATTAGAATGATTTCCAGTACTGTTTCAGCAGTTGTCTCTCAAATGATTCCCTGTAAGCACTTTGGATACATCCAGTAGATTCTGAAGAGGGAAAATAGTTTAGCACAAAAACAAGGATTGGCTGTGCAGTTGGTCTAAGCTGGAGACCCAGGTATATTTAATTCATCATGGAAGATGGAGCCTAAGAATCCTGGGCAGCTGCATAAGAGGCATGGGTGACCAGTCCCAATTAAAGGAACATCCTCATTTGGCTGATTAAATGAACGTGACTGCTTTTTACAGCAGACAAATGTTACATACACATTAGTGCCCTGGCCACATTAGACCACAAGCAGCTGCTCTGAATTCCAAACAGGTTAATTAGCTGAAAGAGTATAAAACCTCTCAATGGCTCCACAGTCCCATTTAGAGGACCTAATTAAACTGCTGAGAGACCCAAAGTCAGTCAATCAACAGGAAACAAGTCATCTAGACTTGCATGGCATTTAGACTGTATGAGTGGAGTTTTTAATTTCTTTTTCAGGAATGACTAACTGTGCTTTTCTAATTTCACGGGGTTGCTCATGATAGGCTGAAAATCAGTTTTTCAACACTGAAAGATGTGGAATTTAAAAGATTAAATACAAAAAAGATAATACTTAAAGGGACAGTTGCATACTTACTTTGAGAGCATCATGAAAAACGGGCACACCTGGATGGTATGTGCAGGAATCTGGAAGACAATGATTATTATTAATATTGAGGCATACCAAGAATCTTTATTCATATGATCACAAACCCAGCAAAAATGTCACATTTGCAATTCATGTATGCCATGAGCTGCCCCACTTCCCCGAGTGCACATTACTACTCAGAAAAATCCAGATTCCACAGAAACAACTGAGTGCATGTATTAAACATAAATAATCAGGTCTTCCTTCTTAAGTATTATACAACACAAACTAGAAAGCAGGTATCTAAGACAAACTACTATTTCCATGTGGAGCAAGTAAACTTTCTATGGACCAGCCCTGGCCTTTCTAAGTAATCAGGCCTTACTGGTAATTTTGTAGAAGTAAGGAGGTGACTCTATGGCTACCTGACAGAAAGAAAATACTGATTTACCGCTTCAAATATATCTATTTGAACCTTTCTATTGACAAGTCTTCTATTAAAGAAGTCTCTTAATACAAATCATGAGTTCATGATTTTAACTGTAATTACCTTATTCTTTTTCCAGTGTTTGTAGTAGCCTAAGCCACCTAAGGACTTGAACCCAAAGGTTAGTCCTCCCCATGCACAAATTTGACATGTCAATACTATTTATTAGTAATAGATTCTGTACAAACACTATGCTGGAACACAACCTCCATTAATGAAAGTGGTTGTATTCACAGATGTTTATCAACATTACACAGCTGTTCTCTTTTACTTGTATTCCTTTCACATGTAATAAAACTGCTCTGATTATGTAACTTCTCACTGACATTTACTGCATGAATAGTATTTTACTGATTTGACTCTTAACACTATCTTCTAGCCTTTACAGCAAAATTAGACACACTTAAAATTAAAAGTGACATAAACAGTAACAATGCACATAATAGGAAGCAAAAGAAAAAAAGTGATAAATAACTTTATTAGCAATCTGCCTATAGATATCTAACAGGCAAAAACCCAACCCACACTTGGTTATTTTTGTATTTTTTATAAATATGTAGAGTTTTAAAGAAACCTTGTTTTGCATAATTTTCCTTGATTTTATATTCAGTGCCTAAGTCTAAAGCACTAATAAAGTCTAAGGGACACCAGTTCCTACCTTAACTCGAAAGGCACATATATTGGGACATTAGTCCTCCAGCAAGACTTACAAATATATCCATAAACCTCTATCAATTCCTTCTGTTTCAGGATGAAAAACTAATGCTAGTAAACCTCATGGGAAAATTAAAAAAGAAAAAAGTGGTTATTTTGCATAGAGACCAGGACTTTGGTGTTAAATCAAATAAAAATAAAAGTAGAGGTTTTTCTTTTCCAATATATGAAAAAATGTCATTAGGAAGCATCACGAGGGTAAAAATAATCTCTGTTTTGTAGCAAAGATTATTTCTGAGTCAGAAGACTTAAATGAATATTTCTAATTCTTCACTGGAGAGATGCTGTTAGTAACAGGTTTAGAGACCACAACCATCTCATAATCAAATAACTCCGTGGTGGCTGTGCTCCAGCTCAAGGCAGACACAGACGAGTGCCTGCTCGTCCATCTGGCCAAGGGCAATCCTTTCTCCTCGCTCCCTGGAGCCTGCTCTGCAGCAGGTACATCGTGGAGCAAATGACAGCCCCCTTGGCTGCTGCCTCCTGATGGCCCTGCGCGCACAACGGGAAAAGATGCCAAGACAAGGAGCTCTGCAGTGCCTCAGCAGGATCTGTCCACTGAGCAGTGGGACCACTGTCCCTGCTAGAGGACAGTAAAACACCAGCTCGTCTGCACTCACACCAAGTCCAATGGCTCTTATCTGGCACGAAGCATCCCTTCTCTCACTAGGCAGGGAAGCTGGAAAATTAGGATACTGGCAGCTAAAAGCATATTCTAGTTCTGATTTGTAAAAGACCAGATTGCTGCAGCCTTTGGTTGCTATTCTACATTTTAGCGGAAAAGCCCAACAAAACAAGTTACCTCTCCACTGCTGTTAATACCTTTACCAGGAAGACCAAAGTATTTCAAAGCCATTTAACTCTCAGATAATTTTTGGAAACACAAATACCACAATTTTCCAGGTTTTTCTTTTTGTTTGTTTGGAGCTTTTTTGATGTCAATTTCACAGCCAAACGGATCCTACCGTGCACACACTGCTATTACCTTACTGCTACATCCTTAATGCACTTTATTAGTAGTTTCACAAAATGTCAAAGTAGAAATTTGTAAAGGTCACCCAAATGCAAAAACTGGCTCTCTGTAGCAATCTGTGAGTAATTACATTTACCTTCAGAACTCCTTAGTCTAGGAGACAGTGATTCCACTACATGCTCCAGCCACTGACTGAAACAAATTTCCTGTCATGAAATTGTTTGCCCCAACCCAAGCACCACAGAGATAGCATATGGCCATGCCAACATGACCTAGTTTACTACAGCTTGATCACAAACCCTAAAGAAGTGTTACTTCTATAACGAGTCCAGGCCACAAAAGTCCTAATAGGATTTTTTTTTTAAACAATCAATACCCTTATCTGCTTTGCCTTTTGGGGCAAAGCGGTGTGGAGGATGGTAGTGGAGGAGTGTAAGCATTCCACAACTGTGCCCGCTTCTGCTGTTACTAACTCAATATATTACCCCTCTCTATGCAAAAACGCATAGCTCAAAAAAATAAACCCTCTTTATTGCCATGGTTCTAAACCACGGAAAACGCACAGGCTAGAACAGGTTAGCCTACTACCCTGGGGGTCACTAAAAATTAAATTAACACAAAGACGGCATTCTAGAAATTCAACTAACAGAGTTACTTTATGAACCAGGTGAGGGCGAGCCTTCTGCAAACTCTGATCACCCTTCTCTGAGATCAGCCTCTGCGGAATTATGAAATCCCACATGACACGGCTTTGAATACGTTTCACCAGGATTCCCAGCACACACAGGAGAAGCACTGCAAGCGCTCAAGCTACTTGGAAAAGCAGACACACGTGTGCCGTTCAGACATATTTAATTACCTGCTGCAAGTCCACACGTTTGAACTAAAAAAAGAATAACAGAAGCAAACCAACCAACCAAAGCAAGAAACCCAAAAAGCCGCTGGTAACTGTAATGCAACACCCACAGGGGCCCGCAGCAGAGAAGCCTATGCCGGCCTTGAGAACCTTTGGCACACAGGGCAGCGCCGGGCCAGCCGCGGCCCCTCACGCGTGTCCCCGGGGCAGCGGCAGCCCGGGGCCGGGTGACAGCCCCGCCGGGACGGGCTCGCACCGCCCCGCTCGCACAGCCCCGGAGGCCGCCCCGCTGTCAGCGAGGGCAGCACCGCGCCCGGCCCCTCCGCCGCTCTCACCCTCCGTGTTGGTCTCGGGGTCGAAGCGCTGCCCGCAGCCCCGGTTGTAGCACAGCAGCGACATGGCCGCAGCACCTCCTGCCCAGCCGCCCGGGAGCCCGGCGGAGCACGGCGGAAGGAAGAGGGAGGGAAGGGAGGAAGCCGGGCAGCAGCACCGGGGGCGGGGCAGTTCCCCCGGCGGAAAGAGCCGGCCGGAGCCTTCCGGAATCTTCACGAAGCTTCGGGGAACGGCGAGAGCGGGCGAGCGGCCGCGCAGGCGCTGCGGCGGGGCCCGGGAAGCGCCGGTCCAGGGGGCCCGGTAGTGGTGCCGCGGCGGTGCGTGAATGCTCGGCCGCGGGAGAATTTCTGCCACTTTTTTTTCCTTTTTTTATTTTTTAATTTTATTTTTCTTTCCTTGCAAGTGAGTTTGATTTGAAATAAATGCTTGTGTGTATTATGTGTTAAATGGCTGGCTCATCTGCACTGAAGCAGACACCAGCGTCAGAAACCTACTGTGAAAAACACTAACTCATGTTTGCTTGGTTCCCTGAAAGTTTGCCTGGCTGCACCTGCCAGCTTGCCAGCTTATATATGCTCCACATGTGCATTGTAGAGGTTGAGTTTAAAATCATAGAATAGTTTGCAGCAGCAGGTGCCTTCCAGATCACCTAGTTCCAACCCCGCCACGATAGGCAGGGACACTTCACTAGACCACGGCCTTCAAGCCCCATCCAGCCTGGCCTTGAACACCTCCAGGGATGGGGCACCTGCTGTCCCAGACCCTCACAATAAAGAATGTTGTCCTAATACCGAGTCTAAAACTTTCAGTTTGAAGCAATTCTTTCTTTTGTTACTACACACTGTTCTAAGTACATAACTACAGACATCGAAATTTCAATTTCGCAAATTTCAATTTTACGCAATTACGGAGATTCCTCCTAGTTAAACATCTTTTGCACAGCTTTAAAAATAGATTGCCTAGGTGTTTGTTAGCATGTGGCAAATCCTGAAGCATGTGTGCACAGAATGAACAAAAAAATTGCTTCTTAAAACAGAGTTGCAGAATGCAAAAAGGATAATCAGGAGACTGCTTCTGATGTAGCCCTGAACTTTGGCACACTTTTGAGTTGATGCCTGATGTCTGCTGGCATCTTTTTATGTGTGTCTCACATAAAGATACGCATTTGTTTGAGTCAATGAATACCGAGTGCTTCCTTCTGATCTGCAGTTCCCGTTGAGGCCTCCTGTAGTTTAAAGCAGCAAAGAACCCCCATTCTCTTGCTATTTACCAGAAGCATTTTAATATATAACTGCAAGTGGTAGTAAGAGTTTGGAAAGAAAGGGGAGATGTAAGAATGCCTCTCTATAAATGCATTTAATTGTTTCTTTTTGGTAGGTGCCTTGTAAATAGAAGATGGACTGAAATGTTGCATATAGGTCCATGCTCTGTCATTACCATAAGGTGAAGAATTGTTCTTAAAACATAAAATTCATCTGTTTCCCTGTCAGTGAAAGTGCCACATGAAAATAAAATGTGATTTATATCCATAAAATAAGTTTTGTGGTATTTCTGTGACTGCGGTTACATTTCAGCCATAGCGTGCAAGCATACATCTGTTTTAGGAGCCAACATTTTGTGCAATGCAAAAAAGTTATGCTTCTGCGGAGGCAGCATCAATTTCTGTTCAAAGACTATTTTTTAAAAATTCAAGAGGAGTTATTTTAGCAGTGTGGTATTTACTGCATGAAACAGTAGCATTTCCTGTGACGTTAGTAATGGAGGTTGGTTCTAACACTCAGAGGAGGCTTGTGAAATGAAAAATACAATCCATGTGTTGCCAAAAAGCATTATGTGTATATCCCCCACCTAATTACTATCTCACTGATATGGAGACACGCCTTTGTATCTACCAGACAGAAATCAAAAAAGAATGCCTTTGCATCATAATTGAAAATTCTACAGCATATTGCATTAGAGAAAATTCATCTGAAAACTGAGTTTGTTGTTAATTTTAACACACAGTCAGATCTCTGAAAGTTACCAAGCTGTATCCGTTGTCTTTGTACGTAACGTTAAATAGAACGAGGGTTTTTTTGTTTCACAGAACACTATAGAAGCAAATAATGGTTTGTAATCAGCTCTTGAAGATGCATGGTTTCAGCCTGCACAAAACACTACAAATTGACAGTACATAATCCTCATCTCACAGAAGTCTACACAGCTTCAAAAAGGCATTTTCTGTGCTTGATAGGAAGGTGTGAGAGGCTTTTAACCTAGTTTTGGAAATGTAGAAAGTAACTTGTTGAAATAAGATTTAGATAATCATCTTGTGGGCATGATAGACTTAAATCTAATTTATTCCTGTAGGTTTTGTGTAGAAGCCTTTCATTGGAGATTCACAGTGATAAAGAATAGTCATCTAATGGGTGATCACTGGGTTTTGGTTCCCTAGAACTTAAAACATGAAAAGTACGTAGATAATTTTTATGTGCTTTGTCCTTTAATTTCAGTTTCAAAGTCATCCAGAGCTGGATTCCAGAATGTTAGACAAGGTTGTATGGTGCCTTTAGCAACTGAATCTTGTATTAGGTGTTATAAGACATCTTATCTGAGGAACAGTGAAAGATTTGTGAGTGTACACTTTTTATTTTAGTTACATCTGCTCTATTTTTCTCATGTCAGAAATGTTGCTGTCAAAAAATTTTGGAAGCAATGTTCTGTCTTGAACAGACATAACACAGGAGAATGAACACTCTCGATTTTATGTATGTATGATAGCAGAGGGATTTATATCCACCCCCCTCCTCCCGCTTTTTTTTTCATAAAGCTAGATTTTGTGCAAAGATTTCCCTGAAAAAAAGCCACCCTGAATTTCTACCCGTTAAAAGTCATTCCATCTCATTCATAGTTAGTGGGACTTAGATGTATTTCCAATACTGGAAGTGATGTAGTTTCCCTGTAGAACTGGAATCTGTAAAGAACCAGGATGTTTCAGTTCACTTCTCAAAATGCACAGTCTTTGCAAATCTGATTTCCCTGCCAGTTTGTTGGGGGAGGAGTTTTTCATTCTGGAGTCTTCAAATCAGGAGGTTGTTCATGCAGAACTGCTGAACAAATGAGATTGTAAAAAAGCCCCAAACTAAACCAGTTTTCAATAAATCTGAAGGAGGGTGAGGAGAAGATTTTCAAGACTCAGGCTTCAGGCTAGAGCTGTTGTGTCATACGAGAACATTTTTGCTTCTAATCAGAGGCATTTTGAGCTCCCTCAGCTTCCTTGGAACAGAGACGGAGACCTTGAAATTTAAATGGATTCTGAGGACTCATTTAAAATCAAGGCAGGTAGCTCTGTTTCAGAAAATATCAAAATGTGAAATAATTAAACAAATCCTTTCATTAGGAAGCTTAGCAGAGGTTTTAAATACAAATGTAAATTCTCGTAAAGCTAATAGCCAAAAGCCTGCAGAGTTTGCAAGAAACTGTCCTGTTCAACTGAATAAGTTCAGATTTGATAGGCAGAACATCTTAAAATGTCACATCTCATGGAGAAGCAGAACAACTGACTTTTTGGGAGAGAACATTTTTCTCCTCCTGTGATTTTTGAAATGCCAGGTTTTCCCAGGAGGTAAGAGAGATTAAACAGCATCCGCTTCTAATAATCCGCCAGAGTGCTTGCTGCTAAAGCACGACCTGAATTTAAGTGGATGCTTCATTAAGGCTCACCACTTCCTTTGATATCAGACTTTAGCACAGACTTGCTGTGTGATTGTTGGAATTCATTTAAGGCAGAATTTTCAAAGGTAATTTTCTAAGTAACCTAGGTGCAATATCCAGAAAACATTATATTATTTTAGGCAGTTCAGAAGTCTGCCTTCCGGTGCTGCTAAGGAGACTGAAATTTTGTTACTGAGTTTATCAGGATATGGGATAATATACTGATGCTTCCCTGTTTAAATTTTTCTGTTCCTTTGACCTCACTGCAGAAGAGTGCTGCTTTGTCATAGCTTGTAGTGATGCATGTATTATAGTGACCTTTTTCATGCTTCGTGCAGCTGAAACGAGGTTGAAATGCTACACAATCTGTGAATTATTAAATATAAATGCTATGTTGAAATTTAAAGAATTCAACTCCCTAGATGACAGGAAATAGTAAGATAATTTGTGTAGCTACATACAGCACACTAATGCTGTGACCCAAAGCAATTCAAACACAAAGTTGATGGATTACAGGAATACTGGTGGGAGAACTGAAACTAAATATTCCATCCAGAGGGACTTTAGCAGACTTGAGAGGTGGGCCTGCATAAACATCAGTTCAACAAGGCCAAGTGCAAGGTCCTGCACGTGGATCTGGGCATCCCAAGTACAAGTCCAGGCTGGGCAGAGAATGGAATAAGACCAGCTCTGAAGACTGGGGGTGTTGCTGGATAAGAAGAAGCTCAACACAACCTGGCAATGTGCAACTCACAGCCCAGAAAGCCAACCATGTCCTGGGCTGCATAAAAAGCAGTGTGGGAGCAGGGACAGGGAGGGGATTCTGTCCCTCTGCTCCACTCTGGTGACATCTCACCTGCTGTGTTCAGCTCTGGGGCCACCAGCACAAGAAAGATGTTGGCCTGTTGCAACAAGTCCAGAGGAGAGCCATGAAGATGCGAGAGGGCTGGAACACCTCTTTTTTGAAGACAGGCTGAGAGAGCTGGAGTTGTTCAGCCTGGAGAAGAGAGGGCTGCAGGGAGACCTTAAGAGCACCTTCCAGTACACAAGCAGGCCTGCAAGAGAACTGGAGAGGGACTTTCCACACAGACATATAGTAATGGGACAAGGGATAGTGGCTTTAAATTGAAAGAGGTCAGGTTTAGATTAGGTATTAGGGAGTTATTTACTGGGGTATTAGGGTGGTGAGGCACTGGAACCAGGTTGCTTAGAGAATGGAAGTGTTTAAGTCCAGGTTGGATGGGACTTTTAGCAACTTTGTCTAGTGGGTAACATCACTTTCCATGGCAGGGGATTTGAAACTAGGTGATGTTTAGGGCCCCTCATCCAACTTAATTGTTCTATGAGCCTCTAAATATACATCAGATATTTAAAAGTTACAGTATAGTAACATGTCCACTTTAACTTGGTGGATATTTTCATGGAGGTTTGAACTTCCATCTCCAGCTTTTTGTCCTTTTTTCTTCTTTCCCTTGGAGATGACTAAAACAGCTAAATCTGGTTGAAGTTCTGAGCAGCAGTTTCAGCAAAAGAAAGGGTTTACATTAGAAGTGACCCAGCCTCAGTTCTGGTAAATAATGAAGGCGTTTACTTTGCTTCTCTACACTTTCCTCATGATTACTCTTACTTGATCAGTATTACCAAACTCATTCAAAGTGCTCTCTTGGACAGTTCCCCAGATAGGATGTTGTTGTCAAAAAAAGTGTATTTTAAATGCCTAAATACACAATGTATATTTGTTTGTCATAAGGATTCTGAAACTTGAATCTAACAGCTTTAGGCTTTTTTGATGTCTGGCTACTTACTTAAGAGCAAAAGAAAAAAGTGCTGATTTTTGTTTGGCAACTGCAGAAGTTTTAAGAATAAATTGTAGCAACAGTAGAAAAGGTCATAACACAGCTAAGGAGGCTATGATCTGTTTATGCTCTTGTTTTCCATTCAATTTACTGCAAGCAAGTGTATTCAAAAGCAGCTATTCAGTGTACTAATTACATTTGTTTCTGATGCTATTAAGTCAGTGGGACTAATTGCACATGCAGTGGAAGAAGTGTGCAAAATAATTTACAACACCACTTTTTGTGCAGTATTTTTCATAGTGGTGTTATCAATGGATTTCTCTGTTCATTGATAATGAAATAAATTGGATTGAATCACAACACTTTTTTGAGAGGGATAAGACGTGGAAAGAGTACACTTAGTTTTATGTCAAGAAGTTTAATTTTGGTTATGAAAAATTTAAATCTTCCTAATTACAAAACAGAAGGGTTTGCAAAATGACAGTTTGAGGTTTTGTGTATAACTCCTATTTATGTATTAAAGAAGATGGGGCATGTGAAGAGTGCAGACTGAAAAACAGCAAACGTATTATGAACTAAGTGTATGCTGGTTAAATAAGTGCTAAGAATTTCTGTCAGCCAGAAGGTGGTAGCAGAATTCTCCTGTAACAGCTCTGGATTGTGTTCCAGAAGGCATTCTCAATACAAAATGATTTTGAAATGCAGTTCAGAAAACATATTTTTTTTAGTAGCAGGAACAAATAGCACTGACATTTTTTTTTTTTCATTTGGCAGCATCTTTGAGTAGAAAAGTGTCTGCACTTATGCCTGAGATGTCATGCATTGGGAATACATGTAGGATCTGTTACTTGGGTTTTGTCTCTGTTTTTTTTTGCAATTGTAATTATGGTTTTTACAGACTTTTTAATGCCAAAGGGAGTCATTTATGGGCTGAAATGACAAGAGATTTATTTTCCTCATAGTATCACAAGACTGGAAGATGTCAGTACCATGAGAAGCCCAGATAACACATTGTTTCCATCCAGAGGAACTCTGTCATTCTTTCAGAGATATAAACACAAATGCAAAGAGTGATATCCATTGGCTGGGACTGATGCAGCACCCCAGTCATACTCTTTATCAAGTGTAACAACTTGAAGATGCGAAGGGATAGCTTTTATTACTCTGTTTTATTGTTTTGTGATGGACTTGTGTGACCCTCTGTGCACACAGCCATTCCTATTTCAACAGAGACACTCTTCATCACTGTGAGAAACTTGTGAGAAATTCAGGCTCTGGAACACAGCCTGTCCCTCATTTTTTCTTAACCACTGTGTCACAGCTCTGATGATACACAGTACTCCTCTGCAGACTTCTTTAAGAAATTGTTCTGTACCTAAGAGATAGTTTCTATGGTAACTATGATTATAATTTTTGTGGTTTCTTGGGGTTTTTTGTTTTGTGGGGTTTTTTATTATTATTTTTATTTTTTTAGCTTACTGGGTAGTTTGGAAATAAAAGGATCAAGGCTTTAGTGTGACATTAGGAAGAGTCACCACAATAAAATAAGCTAGAAAAATAAAACATTCTGTGTTTGATCTAGCTACCAGTAAACTGAAACAGCAGTTCAAAAGAGCATCAGTCTCTTACTTATAAGCTGCCTGGCTTATAAGTAAGCAAGCTGGAGCTGCTGGAGCTATGCAGGAAAGAAAAAAATAAAAGGAGGAGGCCCAGAGCAAGCTGTGCAACTCTTAAAATTTTGCACCTGATGGTCTTTTTAAAATTGGCTTTTTACAGTGGCTGCAGCTTTCGCTTACTTTCGCTCTTACTAAAATTCTGACAGAGAAAAACATTCACCCAGAAGATTACAACAATAGATTATTTTATAATATGTGCTTCTCTCCCCACTTACTGTTTTTTACAGTATAAATATGAAGTTGTTTTGGGCACTGTGTGCAGAATTTCTAGTGGAAGCATAACAATGACAGTAATGAAGATATGAAATGAGCTGGTTTACAGAACAGCAAAAGATGGCAGGAAATACAAATTATAAGTGGATAAAGATATCAATAGATATATAAATATTAGAATACAGATATAGAAAAAATGGTAAATACCAGTGGGTATGTACTGTGTGAAAAACATGCCAAGATATTGAGATAATCACAAAATTCCGACATCCATTTTGCACATATGCTGGGAAAACGTATTTGCGGGAAAAGTCTCTTTTAGGCAAACGTGTAGGTGTTGTAAAAATGCCAGAGGTAAGAATGTAGAATACATTGCAACAGCTGGGTATTTGAAAAATCCAAGTTTTGCCAACAGCCCTGTTTTCTCTTGAGACAGAAGCTAGGAGAGGGTTAACCCAAAATGAACTTATTCAATAAAAATTCAAATGTTTATGTAATAAATAATAAATGTCCTAAAATTGTATTTAAAGATCATTGCTGTAATGTTTACTAGTTCTCTGTCTGTATTTAACTGTTTCATCTCAAAAAAAGGAGACAAAATATTTATTTTGTGGAACCAGAACAATTACGTGAAGTCAAAGGGAGCTGATGAAGGAAAAGATGCTTTTAGTGGAGCGCTTTGATGTTTTTGTCAGTACTGTTAAAAAATACATCATCCTTCTGTTTTGTTGCAAAATGGGGGAAAAAGGACCACAATATTCAGAAATGATTTGTGGATATGGAGTTCAGTTCTGAAGTGCACAGTAACTGTAATTTCAAATGTGCAGGGTACCAAAGTGTAATTTCTAAACAGGCACAAGTGAATCTTTTAGAAATAATATATGATTTTTTAATCTCAAAGTCTGAAAAGTCTTAATGAAAGCTAAAGATGTCCCCATTTAATTTAAATTGGTACTTGGCATCTCCTTTGAGATTATTGAATGTTATTTTATCTTCATATAATGCTGAATGACTATTTGCTGAAAAATTGAGGTTCTTTTAAGGTGCCATATGTTGGACTCCAGATTAATTGGGTTATCTGAACTCTATTAGTCATCTGAAACAACTTGGTCTCCATTTCCTGCTCTTAGTGACTTATTAATGTGGCTGAGGCAGGAGAGGAAAAGAGCAAAGGAGAAAATGTCAGTGCAGTTATTTGCAGGTAATGCTTCCATCTGGAGAGCAAAGACTATCCCAGTTCTTGCAAAGAGCCTGGATTCTACAAACCTTCTGGAGAGTCGCTTTGTTAGAACTGAAGTGAAAACCCTATAGCAGTAAAAAAAAGGAAAAAAACATGTTCTGAAGAGTGTCCTATGTTGACCCCTTTTAAATTTTCCATTGAGACCAAGTGAGGAATGAGGATACCCAACTGCCACTTGTCCTTCACACGGCTCATATTTCATTTTATCCTATTGCAATGATGTAAGTGAAGTCTGCAGCCTGTGTCTATTAAGCTGTAAATAAATGGATCCGTCAGTCAGTGAGAAATTTTAAAAAGAGGAAAACTGTGAAATTAATCATATGGAACCACTAGGAGAAACTTAAGCACTCAGATTTCTGATACTGATCATGTTTTCAGACATGAGTGATTAGAAGTAGGACCAGCAAAACCAGGGTATGTACTTGTCATTTCAGCTGCTGGGCTGGTCTCAGAATTCTCCAAAGAAGCATGTAAATAGTCATATATGACCAGCTATTTTAGCCTAAATACATGAAAAACAGTAATGAGTTATTTCAAAATATATGTCAGCAGACAATTAGTTACTAGATGTGTTAGAAAAAAAACCAAAAAAATCCATGTTTGTTGTGCAAGGGAAGCTGGAGGTCCTTGTATCCAGACTTCTGTGGTTGTAGATCTCAGTGGGTGCAAGTGCATTGCACACTGAAGTTGTGCTGGCAGTAGAGGAGCACAGAGGCTTTGGAGCAGCTCTTCTGAGAGTATGCTCAGCTGCAGAGCAAGTGATATGATGGCCAGGTCTGCCTTAGATGGTCTCAGCACCGTAGATCAAAGCCTCCACAAGAGCAGTGCCTTGCAGCAATACCTAGCTGCAGATAAGCGTGTAGGCAGTGGGATGTGTGAACTACTCAGTGTGGTTTGAGCACAACAGCACCCAGAGCATGGGATCTTGGTCTAGAAAGGCTGACACACTCAATGTAAAAAGTTTGATGTTTTCTGATACTAGACTGACCATAGATTTAACTAATTTTGAGCTTATTTGGTGAATTTGTCTGTTTTGGATTTTTTGTTTTGGTTTGTTTTTTTCCCCCCAGACTGTAGCTCAGATCTCTACAGTTGATGGCAGTTTCCTTTCATTTTGCCTTTATTTCAATGTGCCATAATCCTTGCTTAACATCTCCATAGAAAACTGTATTACAAGCAAAATATTTATCTGCATGCTAGACCCTGTTTCAGAGCTTAGAGTGATGAGATGGGTATTTTCGTCATAGTCTTCTAGGTATTTGCATTGCTATTCCATGTTGGAAAAAACAATCTCATCAGTAAGAACTGTGAGATTTCCCTGTTTTCACAGTTACGTGAATGCCACCCTTCCTCAAGTAATAATCACTCTCTAACCTTGCATTTGTTGCTCTTTCAGATTTCGCAGCCAGACCTGACACTGCTGACAGCTTGATAAACTGTTTGCCACTTATGATGGCTTTGCCTCTTCCAGGAGCATTCTTTCCTGTGTGTACTCACTTTGAAGAACCACCCTGATTTTTATCTGAAGCCTTTGCACAAATTAGGCAGCCTTTGCTCCTGCAAAATTACCCAGGGTAAAATATGTGAAATTATGGCTCATGGAAACATTGCCTATAATAAAAGAACAAGTTCACGTGGAAGAATAGTTCTGTAGCACTAATAATTTGAGTACCCTTTGATGTGGGTCCTAGTTTCACATGGATCTTGGCATTAGGACGATACAGTTGAAGATAAAGTTTGCAAGTTGTATCTTGCATTTCATGTCATGGTCTGCTTCGGTAATTGTCTGTTTGCTTTTTAGGTAATTTGGTGACAAATTTACCAATAGGTGGTGCTGCCGCTCTAAATCTCTGTTCAATCTTGATATGAGAAAGGAATGTTGGCACTTGTATTTCAACATTCCAGTGATTTCTCAGGCTCTAAAGAAAAATACTGTGAAATATTACTCATAATAATAATACTTATAAATAATCTTTTCTGTGTATTCCTGGGAAGATAATTACAATAATGAATCAGGCTCTTGTATTGTAACCATGTTATTGTGCTTGTGTATAACATCTATCAAAACAGTTAAGACTCGTGAATTCCACTCGTGAAAGACCTTGGACCATCTGACTCTTCTTGCCACAGTGTCAAGTAATATGCAATGAACATTTTCTTAACACACACTGAAGTCATTATTTTCATACATAATGCTTGTTAATAAAGAGAGAAGTATTAAAAGTGACTTGTCTGAGTCATGTGGGAAGTCTTTATCAAGACAAGGAATAGAATCTAGGTAACTTATGCCATACCTAATTTACTTGCTGTTGGTCAGCTGCTCCCTCCTTAAGAAATAATTTGAGAAAGGATGTCTGTCTTGTCTGGCACTGACAGAAAAATCACTGTAACATCAGAACAACCAGGAATGTAGTTATACTAGCTCTCTCCTCTTTTCTAGAAGCAATGAGGCATAGCTGTTTTATTACGTTTGTTGTCATTAGCCAGGGCTACTGCTTGTTTGTCTGAGGCTACCAATAAACACAGCGTGATTCACACAGAGCTTCTTGAGGGATGGCTTGACTCCAAAAGCACAGTTTAGCCTTTATTTGGCAGTTGTTTTCTTAATGCAGAAAAATGTGTATGAAAGCTATGAAAAATGAATCTGTGCTGTAACATCCAGCTTGTAAAATCCACTTGATTTATCCTGCAGAAGATACTGCAATATAAAGAATAATGAAGACAATGCCTGCCTTCATTTTCTGTTATTTTTTGGTTATGCTGTCATCTTCAATATTATTGCAATGGATTCAGGCCTATATGGAGTCATCATGACTAATAAAATGTCTTTAAAACCAAAGATGATCTGTGACGCCGAGCATTGAAAGGGCATTTTTTAAAACCTAATTGTAACATATGTGGAATTTTCTTTCCCTTGTATGATTACTCTGATTTAATCATGAACCGTAAGGGAGAGATGCAGTGGAACAGAGTAGTAGAGCATTTGAAGAGGCATTGTTGCCTCTCCAGAAGTAGGTCATCCTCCATAAGTGCTGTGTTACTGTTGTAGGCTGCTTATTGCCTCTGTACTTTTCTTTGTAAAACAGTGGTTTCCCTCTTGTGGCTTTTGAATCTCTGGAAATCTTAGGGCCACTTCCTTTGTGTCCTTGGTCTTGGAGAAGGTGTCAGAAAAACACAAGCATATTTCTTAAATGTGGTATACAGGGACTGCCATTTCCAATGAGAATAAATAAATATGTCAGGGACAAAGTAGGAAAAAAACAAAGTAGGAAATTTTGAAGTCATCGACCTAAATGATGGTACCTGCAGAAACTGGGCTAGAGGATGAGGAATGCAAAAGTAAAAATGCAGAAACAAAAGAGATTTATGCTGGGAATAAAGCCCAGATTTTTCTACACCCAGGTGAAGAGGGCTAAGAAGGCAATTGACTGGAAACTCTGAGTAATTGGATTAATCTCTATTAGCATTTAAATTTGGATCAAGATTGCACTTTTGAATTGAACTCCCACCATCCCCATTTTCTCTGCTTTTGTTCAGAGTGGTCTCAGAGCACCCAAAGTAAAACACCCCAGGTGAAATCAGGACAGAAGAGGTGCTCCAGGAGTACACCTGTTCCCTTCTAGTTGGGAATGAGCATGCAGGAGACAGGAATAGACCAAATGTAACGCAGTCCAGTAAGCTGAAAGAAACCCCCTGAAGCTGTATAGTGCAGCCACCATATGATAATGATCACAGGAAAGCCCTTGGTGCCAGAGCTTTTGGTGTGCTGATGTTGGTCACTGCTGAGCGCTAAGGACAGTGCAGCTTGGTGCGTGGTGTGCACTGGGGCTCCAGCAGGCACCACGGTGCCTGGGCTGGCCCTCACATGGGGATGCTTCACAGTGCTCCTGCTTTCCAAGCACAGGCTGGCTCTCACGGGGTCTGTCACAGGTGAGAGCTGGGGGGGCACTCACTGACCCCGTTCCTGTGGGTGAAGGTGGGCAGGGAGCTCCAGCTGGCCAAGGAGATTAATGTGGCTGGAGGGTGGGCATCCCTCTGAGAGAGGGGACAGCGGCAGGGCCAGGGCTTACCTGGCTGACCAGCAGGGGGAAAAGGGTTTTAAGAAACTTGAAGAATGTGGCAGTCTCCCTGCTGGAGTCCTAGTTATGCAGTACTGTTCCCCTAAAATGTTCATATTGTCTTGCCAAAGAGTTGATTTTTTTTTTAATTTGCAAGTCCTGCTAAACACAAATTGGTTTAGCTATGCAACATAGTGTGAATAACCCTCTTCATTCCTTGATATTGCTTCCTTTAGGGTTTTTAAACTGTGTTATCATCTGCCTTCAGGCTCCTTTTATCTGACAGTATATATTAGACTCCTGTTTTCTCTATTTTATGTCACAGTCTCAAATCTTGTCTTAATTTATTTGCCCATTTCTGTCCTTAAATATAGGACAGAAAATAGGTGGGATAACCTAGCCTACTGAATAAAAAAAATAATATAATTCTACGTAGATAATTTCTGCATTATATAAAGCTTCTCAGGATTTGACTTAGACTTTTAAATATATCTACTGTTCTAGTTTCTTTTACATACCCAGCTTTGTTAAATTAGGAATGTTAAATTACATATATCTAATGGAAGGGATTTATGGGGTTGTTTTGGTTTTGTTGTTGGGGGGGTTTTTGTTGTGGTGTTTGGGTTTTGTTTTGGTTTTTTGGGGTTTTTTGGGGTTTTTTGGGGTTTTTTGGGTTTTGTTTGTTTGTTTGTTTTGGTTTTTTTGGGTTTTTTTTGGGGGGGGGTTTGTTGTTGTTTTTGGTGTTTGGGTTTGGTTTTGCTTAGCAAATGAGTTCTACAGAAAATGTGTTTGTTTAAAAGGTCAGTGAAATATTTTTAACACGGTATTTGTTCTTCTTTGCTTGTATAGAAGGTCTGCAGTCCTGTCCCAGGAATGGATGCCTTTGCACTTGGGCATCATCTCATTAGTATCACCAGGACTTTCTACAGGTAGTAAGGTACATCAACATAAATCCAGTTTAGGAATTAAAACATAGCTATGACAACTCATAAATCAAAAGAAAAGCCATAGCTGAGGAAGTGATGCATGGTTGGCGGATGGTGGGCAGTGGGAATACATGAAAACAGGAGATTCACAACCTGCACAGAGCCACTGTGCATCTTTTATGTCTGGTGGTTTCCAACAGCAGACTGGATAAAGCCGGACACAATGAGTTGTGACCTCAGATGTGGCACTTCTTTGGGCACAGGATTGGACTAGAGACCTCCTGAAGTTCCTTCCAACCTGAATTTCCCTATGATTCTATGAAAAAAATAATGTATGAGAAAATATTAATAACCCACAGGAATAAATCATTGTTTACTGATCTTTCTTCCATAGTTGTTACTGTATTAGATATGTTCAAGAAAGAACATATTTTCATGTCTTTAACAGTTGGAATCAACCACTTGCTCCCAAAATACACACTATAGAATATTTTCTGGCCATATCTTCAAGACGGCAGAATCAAGTTTATAAACATATATGTTTGACAATAGAGCCTGACTTTGGAACCACGGCATATTTTTAAAGTAGTTTGCTGGAGGAAATTCTCTTTTATGTGACCATTTTCATCAGTCATGATTTGTTACTGTGAAAAAGTCAGGACCTTAAAATATAGCAGTATATAGACTCCCTATTAAAGACTCTTCCAATCTGCTTTAAAGTCTTATAACCTTTTATAATCCTATAGCAAATTCTGTAGCATCTTTCTGTAAAAGTTCAGAATGCCTACTCACAGAACCTTCTGTTCTGAACTACCAAATGTATTTTTTATTATTATTATTTTTGTAGATATATTCTTCAGAAGGTCTTCCATCTAAGTATAAATTTAGTCCAAGGTTGCTTGGCATATGAAGTCAGAGGAGATCATGACACTAGACAGCACAGGGCAGGTTTGTGACATAATTCTAAACATGCTTTAAATTAGGGAGGGGTCAAACATTTACCATGGTTGAATGAGATGAAGGATAATGGTGTATTCAGTATGAAGCCACTGAAACAAAACCCCAAAAACTTCTTAAATAAACATAAATAAGGCAAATTTATCAGAGAAAAAAATTTTAGATATAAACATACTTGTTATGCACACGTGCTTCTTCCACAGAGATCTGACTGAAGAAAACACCTCATGACTTGTGCTTTGACCTCAAGAATTCACTCAGCATTTCCCAATGCATTCAGATGTGTTGATTCCTGTAGCCAAGGGGTAACTATCCATTTTTCTTTCTTCCTCCCTTGCCTGCTTCTGCGTCTCAATTTTCTTTTACTTCCTTCCTGCTTTTTTCTCTCTGTTCCCCTTACTTTCCCTGTGTCTCACACCTCTGGAGACTAACAGCCTGTAGACATGATTTTCCTAAACATCCAGTGTATTACTACTATAATAATAGAGAAGGAAAGAGAATGAACCATAAAATCATTGGCAGATCAAGGAAAAACCTGGTCTGTATCACATGGGAGCACAGGGCTCAGAATAATACAGGGGTTTTTATTTCTAAGGAAGAATTGTAATGATATGTAAATATGTAAATTAAAGGCAGAAGAATGGAGGCCCTGACTGCTGCATGAATAATACTTCTGTAGTTCTGAACAATGAGGATAAGAATTTTTCAGATGGCTCATACAGGCACATCTATACCGGTTACATAGAAAACCACATCCAGTTTTGTCCAGACATTTAAAGTGTCCATTTGGGGATTTCTGTTCAGGAGGTGTTCCTGATGACCTAACTCACTGGTGGGAGGAAAAACAGAAAACTGAACACAGACAACCTTGTTGAGTCCACCTGAATGAGTGTAGGAGATGTAGTTGCTCACTTTTCAAGACAAGTCAACTGTGAACATCAAGTCTAATGTTCTTCAAATTATGAAAAAATTATTAGTTGCCTTATGGCTAAAGAATATTTATTGGCATATTCAATGGCAGGGCTTTTTGTTCTCTTTTTAGTATAGTGTGAAAATAATTGAGGAATGAAAAATTGTTTTTAGGACTGTAATAATTAATCAAAATTGAGCATGTAAAATATGGCTTAGATGTTCATCTGATGCAAATAAGCTCTTGTTTGAAATCAATAGAGCTGTGGCAGTTTTTATGCCAACAAAGGGCTTGGCTCTTTTTCTTTTGAATGAATAATATACCCAAGCAATATTTTTTCTTTCTTATAGTTAAGTGCCAGATTTCAACCTGTTCATTCACAAAGCTGTGGAACGTAATCAGTTGTAAACTACCCTGTCTCCCATAATTTGGTGCTTTCTAGGACAGGGTTTGTCACTGTCCGTTTTCCTCTTTGGTGTCAGCCAGCTGAAATAATGTTATTGTGAGTTTAGTCATGCTGCTAATCTGAAATCAAAAGTTGAATAGGACTGGAATTTCTTCTCAACAGTGCCTCCAAAAATCTGGCGTAATACTCACGAAGTCTTCAATGTTACAGTAGTGTCAAATGTTTCCTGCTCTGGGATGTTTACTGACATGAAAGAAAACAATGGGTCTTGACTGATGAGGAGCTGTTTTTTGACAGAGATGGAGAGGCACTTTGTCAGAAACAATGCTGCAGCATTGTAGCAACAACTTAGGAGATCTCAGTAGATCTTCGAGAGGGGAGGGCAATTATATTTTAGAACAGAGCTGATTTCATTCATTAATTCACACATTTCCACAAGCACATGCAACACCAAGTCATGTTTTTCAAATATTCTGTCTTTCCTTGCAGCACCAAGATACTGATGTGCAGGCAGGCAGCCCAAGATTCCCAGTGGTGCCACAGGGACACAGTTATATATCACTCCCTCAGGTAACAAACTATAGGACAAACAGAAATGGCCTTAAGTTGTGCCAGGCGAGGTTTAGATTCAATATTAGGAAAAATTCCTTCACTGAAAGCGTTGCCAAGCATTGCAGCAGGTTGCCGAGGGAGGTGTCATGGTCTCTGAAAGTGCTCGAAAAAGATGCAGATGTGGTGCTTATAGGCATGGTTTATGGGTGGACTTGACAGTACTGGGTCAATGGTTAGACTCATTGATCTTACAGGTCTTTTCCAACCTTAATGATTCTGTAATTCTATGACACAGAGGATGAGAGAAATAGGCTAGGTTCTCTTCATGTCTTTTGGATTTGGCTTAGGTTGGTGGTTTTGGATAAGCATTTTTTGTTCCCTGTATAAACTGAGGATTAGTCTCTGCATCCTGTCCTGTGACCCCTCATGATTTACACACTGTCTTTTCTTTCCCAGTTTGGGTATCCTGAGAAGGAACATAGAGATGTGCTGGGATCTCGATGGCCTCCTGATCTAAGTGACATCAATGCACCATTCTTTAGCCCTCCTCCTGCCACGTGATTCTTTGTGGTGCTTCCACACCTGTACATTTTTATCTATACCAATTTCCAATTTAAACACCTCTGCTCCAGTTCTCTACTCAGGACAGATGCTGTTCTCCTGATATTTAATGTAGACCTTTATGATGAACAGTGATGCTGAAAAATACATTAAAAGGGGCATTACAGAACTGATATCAAACTCTTGTCATAAATTGTCATATTAAATAGCAGTATATCATCACTGGTGTATTACTTCCCACTAGAAGGAATGTTGCACTAACAGGACTATTATGGGCTTGAAGGCAAAGGAGCATTAAGCTTGTTTTTCATTTAATCCACAGCTGAGTATACCTCATAATACGGGTAATTGCTGTTAAGAGTTGTTAACATAATCTGCATATCTTCTTATCCTTGGGACTGAATTAATCTCATCTAACTGTAGACATCTGCAGTGGTGAAGAGAAATGTACACTTCTAATGAAGGTGCAGGGGTTTTAGCCTATTATAGATGCCTACTTTAGCATAAGAAAAATAACAGCTAAATATGTTTATTTTCCTCTCTTTTCCTGATTTTGAAGGAAGCCTATAGATAGTAGATCAAATATGGAAATCTACATTTAGTTAGTAAATACCACTCCAGATATCTACTTTCTGTAATAATGACCCCACAACTATTATTGTGACCACATATGAACAAAATAAAATTTGCCTGCTGCCCACCCCCCCCCCCCGCCCCCCGAGAATCAAATCAGTGATGGAAATATTTCTGAAATATAAAGAATTTTAATTAAATAAATAAATGAAAAGAAATAAATGTCTATTCCATGTGTGTAGAATGGAGGGATTGACTTTTTTGTGATGTAATTGAATGTATTTTCATTTAGTGAGTGGAACAAAATCCATTTTTGTACAAGGGGAGAATTTAATCCAGAATCACAGTTTTTCACCTGGCATATGATAAAAGTCAGTCAAATATCTCCCGCACATGACAGCATTTAATATTCCATTTTCTTCTTACTGATAACTGAGTTGATAACCCATTTAGCTCCTCTGATAGGTAAAGATCAGCACCCAACACAACTATCTAAGGCAACTGCGTTCAAGCTGCTGTGCCTTTAATATTTTGGTTTTCAGTGGTTTTGACCTACTGCTGCTCTTGCTAGTTTAAAGGCTCAGATTTCAACTTCTCCAGATGACTAATGACTCTCTGTTATCACTTCTGGTAGGCTGCAAGGTCTGTGCAACTCCTGTTCAACCATTATGGCCAAGGGTTACAAATGTGACTACTAATTTTCAGTGCTCCCTCTGGAATACTTGAATCTAGCCAGAGTGGCATGAGTCTTCCTGATGACATGGCTGACAGCTCCATACTGATGTTTGAATATCCCAGTGGATCCAAAATAGTGCTATATGCTTATGTTTAGGCATTTGAACCCTGTTCCATCTGGTTTTGAAATTCCTGGACTAAAATACTGGACAGGGTTTTTTTTTGAGCTGCATTTCAGTAGGGTGAAAGAAAAAATAAATAATTTGTCCTGAATGGGATTCCCTTTGAATGACTCAAGGCTTGTTTGTCTGCTGAAAGCCACCTTTCCTGCCCTCTCAAAGCCCCAAACCCCAAGCTCTTTTCAACATGTCTAATTGCTATTAAATCTGATCCAGATGTTAAGAAATAACAAACTGGTATTAAAAGCTAGTGGAAACATTTCAGCAAAATGCAGTGAAGATGGTCACAAATGTAGTTTCCAACACTACATTGCAAGTGCTGAAGCATTTTTCAGTTTCTGACTGGAGCCCACATTAGCAAAACAAACCTGATTCTTTCTTTTTTTATTTCGTATTTTTTTTAATGTTAATTTTTTCATACAAAAGACCTTAGCAAGTCATGCACTTGTGATGTTCAAAGAACTTGTCTACAGGAAAGTTCTTTGTCTACAGGAGTTCTTTGAAAAAGATTGTAGGATCAGGAACATTGGTTAATATTAACTGGCTTACAACTGTAGATGCTAAATAATAATCAGTTGCACAGCAACATGAACATCAGAATATTTCCCAGAACTACAATTAGTCCTTGAGCCTTTTTTCGTCAAGTTCTAATAGGTCCTATCAAAGCAGATAAAGAAGAGACAAGTTTAAAAACAAGTGCTCCTTCAAAATATGAGTTGACAGCAATAGGAGTGATTGCACTGTGGAAATGGATTGTGCCATTTGAAATGGAGAGAAAATGTGTAAGAAGAGTTACGCTTATCCCTAAGACAAAGCTCCTGGAAGCTCAGTCCCAGAACTCTGCTGCAGAATCCACCCCTATGAAATGACAATGGACAACAGAACAGATGTTCAAGTGCAATGCCCTTTGTTGGTGGCAGTGTGAACAGTGTATTTGAGAGAGAAGCTCAGCAAGGAGTACTCAGTTACTGGGAGAAGCTGTTTGTAGGAAGAGTTGCTAATACCACTGCATGACAGAGGTTTGATGATGACTTTCAGCTTTTCTGTAAAAGGATGAGAATATGCTATGGCTCTGCTCCTCCTATGACCCAGCATTCCAAATGAGTAACATGTCTTTGTATGTAGATGAAAAAACATGGTTTAACTTCCTTGTCAGGAAGGTGTACTGGCATTTTTCACTCATGTCTCTTTCAAAAAAACTTGCTGTATCTGCTGAGTGGAAGCCTTGACAAAAAGTGAGAAATAAAAATTGGGAAGAAGGAAGTCCTTGAACTAACATTCTCAATAATGCTTCCCATCATGTTGACTTTCTTGTTCTAATTTGCTCTAAAATTGACAGATTTTTTCTGTGTGCTGATTTAGGCTCCTGTTCAGCATGATTACATAGTTGAATGCTGTGGCTTTAGCTGCACTGGAGAATGTTGATTGCAGGCTCTGTTACATTATGTCAATACTCTCATGTCATTAGTGCTGTGCTTTCATGTTGCTTATCGTAATGATCCTCCCTCCTGCAGTCCACACTGAAACTTTGCACACAGATGATCAGGCCTTGCTCTCCTTGTGTACACAGTGCATTAGAGCCAATGGGTCAATAGCAGCTGGCTGCAACATCAAACCCTGAATTTTGAAATAACCTTTGCCAAATCTGTAGTCTATGAAAGCAACATTATTAATCTTAAAATACCTTCCATCTATAACCAAAAGTGCACATTTAGGATAGTGCAATACTTAATGAAATATTAATTTTATGTGTGATGGATACTGTTGCAGAATGAATAAGGAAGACTATATCCAATATTGTCAAGCAGAACATGTAATTGATGCCAAAGACAAACCTTCCTTGACTTGAAGACATCTCTTGTAGAAGTTGCATGACAATCTCCCTTCCAAAAAGCTATCAATCTTGATTAGATTATAGTGAATATTGATAGAGAATGGAATAAATATCCACATGGTAGTGCTTTATTTGGACCTTTCTGGATCGGTGCCTTCATTACAATCTTATTTTTGCACGGTCCAATATGTAGAAAGGAAATTCTTAGTTGTTGTTGTGCTGCAGTTGTCATGTCAGATATGCTGGGAAAATATTCAGGGGTGGAGGAGAGGAAATTGTTCTTTCTGCAAATAGCTAATATAAGCTGCTACCACCGTGACTTAAATGGCTGAAGGTCATCTCCTGGCTGTATTCATAGAGTAATAAATTTTACCAGCATTGTTAAACTGAGCATTTTAAATATGAACAGAAATTTAAAAGATGGCTGTGAAGTTCTTACTCTTACACAAACCCCTGAATCTGTGGAAATAATTGACTGGTAGGGGTGGAAATGGGGTAACTCCTAACTCATGCAGCTATGAAGACCAAATCTGAATGAGTCATCCCAGGCTCCTTCTACAGTTGAGGTGTTTTTCAGCCTCATGTTAACACAGAGACTTATAAACTTATCTTCCAGGACTCCAAAGTTTCAGAATTCACCTGTTTACAACATTAAGCTCTGCATATTTATAGTAGCCTATTATTGCATCCATTAAGTGCTTTTTAACAATTTCTTTTGAGTGCTTGAAGATAGCTATTCCATAATGTTAATGAGCAGACTTATCCTGCTGACAGATGTGGTATGATTCAAAGTTATTGTCAAGACTTCTGAAAGCTCAAGAAAGTAGACACTTGAAGAAAAGGTATTTGTATATATGAATTAACACAAATGAGTGACTTACAGAAAGGCATTAGAATGATATAAGAAGGAAGCAGTCTAAGTCCAATGCCTGCTCTTTTATTCAAATCGGCGATTTTGCATGTCTCATTAATTTGGTGTCAATAGCAAGAGCCAGAGCCTGTGTTTACCACACATTTCACCTTCCACAGGGATTTTCACAGTGGTGACTACAACAATTTTTTATTGCCTAATATCAGCAGATATTGGGGGTGTACTTTACCTCTTTACCAGTTGCCTAAACAATCTGTTGCAAGATAAGTCTTCCATTGGGTGCTTGCCTCAAAGGCACTGAGAGTACTTTTCTGTCATCACTGTATATGGAGCCAGGATCTGCATGTTGTGGAAAATAGCATAGGTTAACTCCCTGTTAGGATACCACCTGATTTTTTTGAGCTTTGGCACCTCAGTGGTTATGATGACAAAGTTCAGCACCTCTGTTAGGTGGGTTGAAAATGGTCTGCAGTGCTTTTTTGCTTGACAGTCAGTTGACAAAGGTAGAGCCCCAAGGTGGACATTTCTTCCTCTTAATATTAAACTCTCTTGCTTTAGAAAACTGATTTTATGCTTTAGTTAGTAATTACTGCTCCTCTTGCTTGTAATGTGGTTCAGCTTAGCATTTCATTTCACAGTACCAAAGTGAGCGAAAGCTGTTGTGAAACAAAGCCTTCCCATACAATAACAGTACCACCAACGACATTTTTGGGCGAACAAATAACTGAGAAATGTTTACACAATAAATAGACAGCAGAGCTATATATTATTTCCTGGTAAACAGATATAGAGAACCTCATAACACTGGAAGCTGGTTTTTTAACAGTAAGTAAGCCAATTTCTCCCTTTGTCAGTTAGCAGTGCAGTCTAGTGTTTTCTACACTCCAACTCTGATAATTTCGTTCATTAAATATCTCAAAGACTGCTTCCATGCTGACATTACAGGCATTAACATCAACCAATCTACTTGGTAAATATCTCTGAGATGCTTTATTGCTCAGCAACCTGGTGGTCTAATTTACTTATGTGCTAACATTGGCCACTTTTAACTTTCTCTTGACAGTGAGAATAAGTAATGGAAAATCTCCTGAAACAGAGACATGATGTTTTCATTTAGTTTCTTTTGGAGAGAAATTTGATGCCTGGAAGTGATGGTGTTGGAAGCAAAGGGGATGCCCTGGCTTGAACCAGCCAGTGTGGTAGCCCAGAGGTCAGGGAACAGGGATGTGCTGCTGGGCTATAGCACTCCAGCCTTCCTCTCAGTTCAACCTGCAGGAAGAGAAAACAACTACCTCCCATCTTCTCATTTCATGCTCTCCTTGCTAAGGTCATCTACAGGAAGAAAAAAAAAAAGTTTTTCAGTCTGCAGTTTGAATAATAGGGTTTGCAGAGTGAATCCTTGTTCCAGAGTACATTTCCCAAGGCATTAGGGAAATGCCCTTCAACTCCCACGCATTGGCTGTGCCAAATGGAAAAATGCTCTATGTCAACAGAAGAAGGAAAGACTATGCCAAGGTGTCATGGCTGGTTAGGAGGAGGACAGAAACCTAATCTAAGAGCAGATGGAGGCTTATGGATAGAAGAAGAGTAGGAAATGTCAGAATAAGGCAAAACCAATGCTGACACATTCCTTTTATGAGGAAAGAAAGGAAGCAAAGACATGTCTCTTTGATCTATCAAAAAGTGAATTTTTGGAGCGATAGAAAAGGGAAACTGTAGCCTCACTGGGGCCTGAACTAAAACTCCAATCTGTGCTAAGAACCGTTTCTGTAGGGACACAGATGGAAAGAGCCTTAATATCATATCACATGTCCTTGCTCAGGACCCAGCTGTGATAGGGGAAGAGATCAGCATCACTCCCTTTGCTAGAGGCTGTCATTCCTTTAGTTCTGCTTTTGTGAGGTAATTGCCTTTAAGCAAAAGTATCTGGATTATAATAAACAATGTTATATCCATAATCAGTGCTACTGTGAATGAAATTGAAAGATGCCATGTAAACCTCTCAAGTGGTGGAGGGAGAGAGCAACATCCAGCTGTGGTGTGTGGTGACAAGCACCCAAGGTAACCCATAAGGCAGCTGTTCTGCTCTTGGCTTTGAAAGTCAATGAAATTTAAAGAATAGCTACAAAATACTGACTCCATGGTGGAAAGGGTGGTAGAGAGGACACCTCGCTAAAACCATGAAAGATTCGTGTTGTTTGGTCTCATCTCTTCTCCCATGTTCTCTTTGTGCTTCCTTCCTGGTTCTTTTCTCTAATATAACCTCTCCTCTTCCTGCCTATCAGGAAATGTCTTTATGCCTTGAAATACTTATTAATTTTCTTTTGCCACTTCCTTTCTCCGAGTTTTTCTGTGTAATTTCTTATGTCTTCCCGAGATACCTAAAATTCCTCTGCTAAAATGAGCTCTTATAAACAATTTGATTTTTTTCAAATTTGTTTTTCAGATCTTTTCACTTGTAAGACCTCTATAAACAATAGCAGAATACAAAGACAATCTCTGATACCTACTGACTGTATTCAAAACCAACCTGACTGGAGGATCCAGGTATATTTTTTAGGGGAGGAGAAGAGGGAAATCTGGTTTTGTCTAAATAGATAATTTAATTTGCTGTAGGTATGTGGTAGACAGCACCTAAGATGCTTAAGCAAGTGCTACATATAGAAACTGAGTACCTCAAGATTTTTAGAAATTGGGTTCTCAAGTGTTATTTGACCAGGGAATTTTCACTCATGGAATTCCTTGGTCACACCAATAGATGGCAATACATCTTCACGTCCCTTTGCTTCTTCAAAAGTGAACTAAAAGGTGAGGAGGAAAGAGAGAAAACAGTTTTCCTCAAATGCTTTTTTTCCCTTTTATGTGTCAGGGTTTCAAAGCGAAATGTTCAAATGCCCTGGAAATGAGAAATTATCTGAAAACTAGTACACTGCATGCTACCACAGCACAAATTACCCCATGCTGTCCTGTCAGATTTAATCTGCCTGAATCATTTTTGGAAGGGATGATATGGGATTTAGTTTCCATGTGAGCCAGTAAACTGAGATTAACACTGTTCTTGATACTATTGCATATTTTAATCTAAGATTCAATTTATTGCCCAAGTTCTACGTTGTGAAATCTTCAATAGATATCAAAAAGATAGAAGAAAAAAAAAAAAAAAGATAAAGAAATCTCAAGTCATGTAAGATACTTGATCTTCCAGTCTGGTTGTGCTTTGTGCTACATCAGTGTGATTCAGAAATAACTGCAAATAAAACATCTCAGTGTAAGATTAGCAAATGTGATGTTAAAATTAAAACTGAGTCTTGTTTGCTCTGCTGCCATTGTGGGAGCACCTGTGGACTTTGGAAACAGCTTTTCCAGCGAAACTGGCCTCCGTTTTGATGAGAGAATCTGATTGTTGAATTAATTTAAACTTTTTACTCCCTTTATTTTCTCATATACTACCTCTACTGCCACAGAGCCTATGGGCATATGAGATAGTTTTTTAGGACATATTTCCTACAAAAAATAATTTAATTGCTGTCAATTTGTTTAAGAACTGAAAAACACAGGAGAAGTGAATGCCTCTGCCCTGGCTGTGCAGTTCTCTGCACCCAGGAGTGGTCTGGGACCAGCAAGTTCAGTTCATTTGGCAAATAATACTCATTTCAGCTGCATTGTCCTGTTGATCCAGGGTGTACCTCTTGCTGCACAAAGGATAAGACTTTATGTGGAAAGCAGCTAGACAATTGCTCCCTCCAGCCTGATATCTGGGACGAAGCTCCCCGGATCCCAGGAGGCACTGGGATTAATGACATCTCACTGGATAAACAGAGCAGCATCGCGGGAGCCACCCAGCCCTGCCGCAGCCACAAAGGGGCTGCAGCAGGGCTCAATGCTCGCTCCACGCTGCTGCAGGAAAGGCTGCCGTGAGCTCTGCTTCACCCAGCGCCCCCTCCTTCACCCCCAGCCCTTCTCCTGGCCTCCCTGGCACTGCATGACCTGCTTCCCTCCTGCAGCGCTTGCACCAGGCTGTCAGAGGGTGTCTGTGTGGCTTTCTCATTCCATCTGGCACCATCTGAGAGCCCCACGCTCTTTGGGAGGAAACTGTGTGTTTCTGCAGTACATACTTTTCCCTGAGTTCTTGACATCCTGTAGTTTGTTCTGCCCTTTCTTGCAGCAGCAAAGAGAACACTGCAAGTCAGTAAACAGGCCTTAATCTAGAGTTATTGTTAATTCGAGAATGCAGGTGGTGCTGAAAATAAATTGTATCTACTAACGGTGCAAAGCAGGCATTTCTTATGGGATCCTCCCCTTTACCAAAATGAGTGCCTTGTGTGTAAAGAATAGCTCTCTTATTTTTGTTGGGGGTGCTCATAGCTGATGAGTAGAGCTGAGGCTCAAGAGGTTATTGTCCATGCTAAGGACAGCAATAGGGAGCAGCAAGCTAAAGAGAATGAAGTTTCTCTCATTAATTGCCCATTCTTCTGGTTTCCAGGTGTAAACATGCTGTGCTTCCACAAGCCTGCAGGTACAGAAAAGGGCATAAAGTGCCTTGCACTGTTCCTAGCTGTCATAACATTTCTGCCCTGAATGTTTGCTCTCATTTTTATGTAGGCATTTTATGTATTTTATTCACTTCAGAGGTTAGGCTTTTTTGTAGTAGGACATCCATTTGCTTCCATAGGGTGTATTATTCTGTCTCTTTGTATTTTATGAAGCCTTTTCTTTTAAAAAAAGAAAAAAAAAATGCCCCAACCACAGTCTAGGATTATGTGAAATAGGGAGAGAATACACAAACCTCAGCCTTCAGCCTCAGGGTTGAATCCCCATAATCTGAAGCCAATACCAGATGAACTTCTGAAGGGTTGCTGTTTAAGCCTTGATACCATTACCTCTCCTCTTTGACCTGAAGGGATTGATTATCTGCTCCTGGAGTATTAATGAGTTTGCTGAGCCTCTCTGCAGCAAACCTGTGGGCATGAACTTTCTCTTGCCTGAAGGAAAGAAGGATAAATCCCTGAGCTTGTTTTCATAGCTCCAGTTTAATTGCTGATACAGGGGATTTTGTAATTTCTTCAGTGAACAGCATCAGAATCTAGAATTTTATATTTCCAAAAAAAAAGAAAAAAGAAAAAAACCAAAACAAAAACATCAGAGGAGTCAGGTAAATATAAAGAAGAAATGGGAAAAAAGGGGGAAAACACACTAACATTATTTTTCTGGTCTCAGAAACACATTTGCTAATGCAGTGAATAAATTTTAACAAGGCACAAGTCTCTGTGCAGCATCGGCCAGTTCCCCCGTAGATCCATAGCACTCTGATCCTACTGAAAGAGTGTCAACTTCATTAATGGCAGCATTCTCCAGATACACACAAATTAATCAAGCATGTATGAGAAGTTAATGAGTATAAAATTAATGGGGTATTTTTGATGCCTTTTGTAGATATTTCTAAGTAAACAGGGATGCTTATTTCTGGAGCTAGAGAGCAAAGTTGGAAAACCCATAGGTCAATAGGGTTTTTTTCATTTTCAGTGAGCTTCTGAGTAGGTTCTGGTAGTGTAAGCACAGCAGGAAGATGGGAGCCTGGGTACAGCACCAGGCTAAAAGTTACTGCCCTCATCTTTAGAGTATTAATCTACTACAACTTTATAGTTCACTTTACCCTCTATGCCTCAGTTTCCCTCCAACAGCTGCTGTTTTTCTGCAGGGTGGAATTTACTCTTCTTGATGGGGATTTGCTGAACCCCAGAGAAGGACACGGACTTTCTGGGAGACCGTTGGGGTACGGTAATGCAGAATGTCAGACCTGTAATCACAGGATAGGAAATTCCTGGGCATCAATGGAAGCCCAGGGCACACTGCTGACATCCACGTGCTCTGTTCTGTGTCACTGCAGGCCTTTGGTATTTCCTCTGTTTGGGTTCTGGATCCTTTCCAAGCCGGGATTCTCAATTTCACCAAACAAGGGCAAACAGACTAAATATGAGGAATTTTCAAACAAGTGCTGAAGGTATCCATTCATGGAACATTAAGTTCCCTATTGTGTGGATGTTCTTTCAGCCACTCTGTGTGTCCTGTTTGTTTCACAGCATGCTTGCACATTTAATGCATGGGTTTGGAAGGGAGAAGGAGAAGGGTTTGGAAGGTAACTTCACCTGTCACCTGGGGAAAGTTATCTTGTTAATTTTCTATTGTTTGGCATTCTGAGCTCATGAGAAAAAGCATCAGGAGGTTTATCCCTACCAAAGGATATGACCTTTAGTGAACTGAGAAACAAAGCACGCAGTCTCTGTCTTAAACCAACTGTTGCATTGCTTGTCATATTTATTTAAATGTCCTCTGGCATAGCACGAGAAGCCAGGAAGGATCACATGAAAACTCACCAAGATTATGTTGGTTCATTCCCCAAAGAAGTACATACTTTCACACAAGCACAGCTTTTCTCATAATGGAAAAATAGGAGGAATCCTTGTATGCTGTTGGAATGACTGTCAAATGGAAGCTACATCTTCCACTGACAGGAGCAGTGGGGCCATGTTTGGCCTCACAAGTAGAAACTGGATTTATTCTTAGCCATCACTCCTTTTGAAACATTTCTGTTTAGCCAAGGACCTGTATATGAGAAGAGGAATGATGGATAGTTATATTAATTCTATCTTTAGTCTAAGCTGAGACCACCAACATTAAAATGCCACAGCACTTCTTTTCTGTAGCATTTCCTTAGGCTAAGTTTCTGCACAAGCCCTAAATGTAGATTTCCATAATATAGTATATTGTGATGTCTTTAACATGTTGCCTTGGCACTGATCACTGAATTTTCTGGGTTTATTGTATTGCTGGGCTTAGGGAAAAAGTACCCTTAAGGAAGAAAGCTCTGTAAAGAAAAAGTAAAAGAATGATTCCTTAAGAACCAAAAGGCTCCACTACAATCCCTAGAAAGAGATTATGCAAATCAAGGGAAGGATAAAGGGAGCATTGCGAGAGAGCCGGCAAAATAACTTATGAGAAAGGAAAATTAATTGTCATGCCAAGACCAAGCACCTTTCCTTCATACTATCCTCTCAATGCTTTTTCCAGCTTCCTTCCTGATATCTCTTGTGTCAGCAATAGGTCAAAATTTATGGAAGATTTGGATACAGTGAGTGTCCCCCCATTTTCCCTAGTGTTTTCATGGTTCAGTATTCTTCCCCTTCAGCCTTTATTTTCTGTTCCCCTTCAGGAAAACCTCTGTTCCTTTCAGAGAATCTCTGGAGGGTTTTTCCAGTCTTCTTTGGCTGTTTTTCTCAAAAAGACTGTCTCTTGCATTAATATCTCTGTGCCCAAGCTCCAGTGAGCAAACTTAAGGTGGCAGTTTATGTCCAAATAATTTTCCTAAAGGATCTTATTTATTTGAACTTCTTCTGCCTAAGCATCAGGACTTTAAAGCATCCAGCAAGGGTGGAAATATTTCAGTAATGGGAATGGGACCCACAATTTGTTGTTGTTAAATGTTTTTATTTTACCAAGAATATCTTACACTTTCATTAATAAGACTTTGCCTGGCCTGCCGGCACTCTATCCCCCTGGTTTGGGGATAGAGTGCACAGAGTTCCAGGCATGAGTCCCTCCTGAATTCTTTCTAATGGCATTGTACCTTAGCAGCCCTCAGATCAGCATCTTCCAGCAGACCTGGACTGTGATATGGAGAGTGAATAGGGTGGGAGCAGAATAATGGAACCTGGGCAAAGAGCCTATGGAGAATGAGTGAAAACGTGACCTGAATGATGTGGATTGGAATTAGGGCAAGGAGCGGGTCACTGGTGCACTGGAGGTGAGATGGGCATGTCTTAGACAAGGATCCAAGTTGGGAGGGAGCTGGGACTGACTGGGCAAGGAGCCTGGCACAGGAGAAGGAGCAGGGAGTAGAGAACTGGATGTGCTTGATGTCTGATGGCTGGGATTGGGGTGAGAAACTTAGATGGAAATTGGTGTGGCAAGGATTAGGAGAAGCAAGGACAAAGAATCATGTGGAGTGGGAGGGAGAGCAAGAGGAGAGCAGGGTAAGGGAGTGAATCAAGCTGGGGCTGGTAAAGGGAAGGGCAGATGCTTCATTCACTCTCTGCTTGCCTTCCCGTGCCAAGCTACGGGTTCCATGCCATGTTTCCTTGCTCTCTGCACACATGAAGGCTTCCATCTCCCCTATGAGAGAAACATATTCCCCACCCTCCATGCTGATTCACATCAAAGATGACAATCAGAGCTTGCTTTCAATTACTTCATCAGTTTGAATTAGTTGAAAGCTATTTTTGCACCCTACAGGGATCCAGCCTGGCCTGAGCTCTATGACTGGCACTACATGATAGAAAAGCTTCTGCCTTTTTTCAATTTTGCAGTTTGTCTGCATATTGCAGCAAGAAATACTTTCCCCAAATTCCACTCTTTCTTTTGCACATTTCAAATTAATCTCCTGGCCATTCTTACAAGCTGAGTCTGGTCTGTTTGTTTAGCTAGATAAATGCCTGATATAAAATCTCATTAGCCCAACAATTACCTTTGACACCATAGATGAATAAAGTCTCTTTGCCATGTAAATTAGGAAATCTTAGTAAGTCCCTTCCAGCTCTGAGAAGGCACACTTTTGAAAGACATTCAAAATGCATAAAATCAGTTAGAGTCATTAATATTTCTATGGTGGGTACAGTTCATATCAGACATCCCAGATACCACCAGACATAGGATTTTATTATTACTCCTCATGATAAAGCTGTCCCTCTGCATCATATGCAGACCAGAAGCCTAGTTGCTACATTAATCATTCCACTTGATGATTCTGTCAGTTCTTCCTCTATGGTGCTTCCTTGGAAGATAACAAAAAGAATGTGACAAGAATTGGTTGATAAAGGAAAGGAGAATCAGAGGGTGAGTAAATTCTTTGCAGCAATTCTATTATCAATACCCTTTAATAACTAGTATTAAGCACTATTAATGCAAAAAATTATTTACAGTATTAATGCAAAAAATGTTTAAAATTCAGGAAATTTGGATTTGGGCTAGATTTCCTCCTCCATTTCTCAGGTATTCTCTCTGATATGGTAAAGACTCTCTACTTAGTGAATGTGGAAGAAACTCAAGATTTGGGTAGTCAGGGAGCTGACTGAAGTGCTCACTGAACCACTTCCATCATTAGATTCAATACTAGGAAAAATTTCTTCCTGGAAAGGATTGTCAAGCATTGGAAAAAGCTTCCCAAGGGAGTGGTTGGGTCACCTTCCCTGGAAGGATTTAAAAGAAGTGTAGATGTGGCACTTGGGGACATGGTTTGGTGGTAACTTGGCAGTACTGGGTTAACTGGTGGACTCAATGATATTGAAGATCTTTTCCAACCTAAATTTGATTCTAGGATTCTATGATTTCAAAGAAGCCCAAATCCCATCCATAGCCAATGCCATTCAAGTGGCTCTGAGACTTTTGAAAATGTAGTTGAAATCTTTCTGAAGTGACAGGCATTGAAACCTTCAGTGTTTGGTTTCACAGTCCCTCAGGTCCTTTTACAAATATTATCCAAGCAGAGTGTTGCTTGGAAATGGGAGCTTGTATTGGCCTATATTTGTTCAGAGAACCTGTAAAAATGAACATGAAAGCGTGCGTACACAGAAGAAAAAGATCTTTGTATGAAGTTTTCCATTCATGTAGCTGTGTTGTGTCATTCTTTCATAATAAATGGAGCTGTGCAGGTTTTCCTACACGGGAGAAAAATAATTGGATTTCAGGTAGACATGCTAGAGCCTTGTTTACTCAGATGTCATTCCTTTATGGCACAGCACCTCTAATTCTGTAGGGCTGTTCTGGCCATCCAGGTCACCAGCAGCCTCATTATTGTGTATAGATATGGTATGCCCAGAGTGAAAACTGACTGGCAAAAAAGAACACATTGTAATTAACCCTAGCATTGTAATTAACCCTAGCGTGTTTCTCAACCTAGGATGATGGGTTTTAATATTGAAATTACATTTAACCACTCCAGTAGAGATGAGCAGAAAGCAGGAGATGTAGAAATAAGCAAAATAATGAAGTGATTAATATTCACAGTATAAGGAATTCACTCTTCCCATCTGTTAGAGATCACTGTGCATTCCACACTTATCTGTCTGTAAATCAGAAGCAGACTGATGATTTATAAAAAAATTAGTCATTTATTCAGAGAACCGTACCTCTCTTGATGTTTTAGCTGGTTGCCTGTTATCTGGATTTTACAAATGTGGTTAATTATCCATAACTCTACTGAATTTTTTTGCAAATATATTTTCATATTTGGTCAGAAAGTGTTGTGCAAGATTATCGTAATAATTATAGTAGAACTTGACACCTCTAATTTCTGCTGAAGGCAGTGGGATTTAAAGATGTTTCTCCTACTAGGCCTGGATCTCTTGCTTAAGCTTTACAAAGTAATTTCTTTGATCACTAACCCCTGGCCCAAGCCATTAGTGTTTGGGGACTGGCCAGGTTTCCATTAAGAGGAGAAATTGATGACAGAAATCAAAAAGGTTTTTGGGTGCTGCCCTGCTTATTTACAATGAATATTCACAAGGTTATGCTTCCCTGAACCTAGCAGAAACCCATAGAGGCAGCTCTTGAACACAGTTGAAAAATCTAATGCCTCAAGTACCTTTAACTTTGTCCCTTTTCCAGGGCAGCCAGCACAAAAGTGTTTTTCTTCACCACTTTCTTTTGTCTTGCTTCTCTGTGTTTTGTGTTCCACCTGAACATGAGGTACTGTGCAGGTGACTGAGCACTGGAAGAGGCTGCCCAGAGAGGCTGTGGAGTTTCCTGTCCTGGAGACATTCAAAAGCCACCTGGACACCAATCTGAGTAACCTGCTCTAGGGGACCCTGCTTGAGCAAGGAGGTTGGGCTACATGACCTCCAGAGGTCCCTTCTAACTTTACCCATTCTGTGATTCTGTGATTCTGTGGTTCTGAGATTCTGTGATTCTGTGATTCTGTGGTTCTGTCCTTGCAAACAATGCCTTGCTGCCTTTGGGGATGAACTCTCAGCCTACGTACGCCAGTTGAGCCAAGGTCCACTCTTGCTAATTTTGGCCGTCAGCTACCAATGCCACCAGGTACCATCTTCCATAAAACAATCTAGTTTCTTGCCCTGTGGGTGAAATATCAGAATTTAACCAATGCTGTAGTAAATGGCAGCTGTTGAGACCTTTTTTTCACATAATACAAATTTTCTATCGTTCACGCAAAATTATTAGATGTATAAAAATTGGTGAGAAAGAAAACAAAGCTGTGAATCAAGACTGAATTTTTTTTAGAATTTTCAGGTAAAGGGGATTGCAATTATTTTTAGATTAAAAATGCTGTTTATATAATGTCAAAATGTTATGCCTTTTTTTTTTTTAATCTGTTTAAATTGTCATTCCTTAGCAAAAGGCTAGTAGGATGGTTTAGTTTGGTTGGTTCAGCATAGGTAAAAGTGTTTTATTCTGTTAAGTGGACTCAGAAGTTTTAGCTTTCTCTGTTTAGTAATTTTTCATACGGCATTTCCACTTCATGCATGAGATGGAAGTTTGAGATGTTATCACTCATAATGGTCTGGAGACCTCCAAACAATTGTTTCCTTCTTTCCCAAGACAAAATGGATTTCTTTCCAAGTATGCTCTATGTTTCAAGGTAGAAATCTTCTGACTCCAGTGCATAATAATAGCTGGCAAAATAATCCAACTTATGAAAGGAAATATGTTCATCACTCTCCTGAGATAGAAAGCCTGTGCAGTGAGGTATAATGAGAAAGCCCTATGGGTGTATTAAGCTAGTTCCAACCAAATCATGTGAGACCATATGAGTAAGTCAACAATGAAACTGTTCAACTGAACTTTGTCAAAGTATTTTATTCCAGATAACAATGTAAATATTTATTTATTTATTTATTTATTTATTTATTTATTTATTTATTTATTTATTTTCATTTTTTTGGTCAGGCTGCAGCAAAGTAAACCACTGGCATGTCTGTTTTTTTTCCTTCAAGATGAATTTCAAACTTTATTAACATCTGAGTGTAATCCCTTGCTTGCAGCTCTAACCCCACTGACTGTCTATATTTTAGTTTATTTTTATAACAAGTGTTGACATGAGGTGCTGGTAAAATACAGCTTTCATAAGAATATCTGAGTTGTTACCTTTTTGTTTTCTTAGCCTTTGAGCTTGCTGTTCCTTGTGGGCCTCTTCTAGCTCAAGATATTCTATGATTCTCAGATTGGAAATCACTTTTCAGAAAGTGTGTATGTACACTAGTTGTATACAAGGCTTGTACTAGTTGTGTACACTAGTGTGTACAACACTAGTTGTGTCTCTAAGGCTTTTGGATAGTAACAATTTTATAACTTACATTATCAGCCATTCTGTCCCTCTTTCAAATGTCTTTCCACTCCTGTGGCTTTCAACTTCTTTCAGTTTCAAACTCTTACAAGTTTTTCTGTGGAAGTGTAGACCTCTGTGTACCATATTCTAGCCTACTGACAAAAGTCTTTTATTTTTTAGTTACCCTTTGCAGATTCCTTAGAAATTTTCTGCGGGCTGCCAGATTGAAAAACCACAGATCTGTCAACCCACATCAGCTGGACTGTCCTTTTTCTTTTCCCTATTGCATATGCATGCTTTTACTTGGAGTATATATATTCTTGGCAAATGCAAAGTTTGTCTCTAGCCAAGGGATTCCAAAAGAAAAGCCTTTACCATGATTACCCTTTTCAGCTTGTATTGATTTTGAGTCTTGAGAGATTTTCTGCTAAAGACTACTGAGGGCTTGTGCTAGCTAGAAAAAAAAAAAAAAAAAAAAAAAAAAAAAAAAAAAAAAAGAAAAAAAAAAAAAAAAGCTGCTTTTTTTTTTTAATCACAAGAAAAACCAGACTTGAAACAGTCAAATGTCAGTGTTTCCAAGGCAGTCTCAGCACCAGGACACTTGACATTGCTCAGAACCAGCAGGTTCCATTTTCAATTCTTCTTTATATTATTGTCTTCAGCCCAAATACTGCTCTGCTACCACAGTTCTTTTCTACACCACTGCAAGGTCTTGTATGCTTTTCTTAAAAGGGATTCTCAGGTTCTGAAATCCTGTGTCTTACTGTGAGCACCCTGCCTAAACACCTGTGTGAGGCAAGGCTGCACTGAAGAAATATTGACATCTCTTTTGTGTCCATGTCAGGTATTTCATCAGTAGAACTTCAAAGTTCTTGGGAGACATGTAATGGCGCATGTGGAGCTATATATATTATAGAAATAACCAGAAATAAAACAAGAGAGATTGAAAGTATATTGCTAGGAATGGTACGTTTGTGTATTTGTTGTAAAAAGTTATGAGCTATGACTATGCCCTTGTGTCTCCTTTGCCTTGTTTTTTTACTGTGCAAACAGCAAAAGACCACAAATAACCTGCCTTTTGTGCACCTGTTTTATGGAGAATCCTCAAAAATGATGCAGTATATGGTGTGTGGGATGTTTTTGTGGGGTTGTAGGGACTTCTGTTCTCTCCTTTGGGTCTCTCCTTACAAAAGGGTAACATCATACTGGCTAACAAGGAAAGTGCTCGAACACAAACTGCATATACCCACTCCTCCTATTTTAGTGTAATAGTGGAGATACTCCTAGCTGCAGTTCCAGGCTCTGCCTGAACCCTCTTCATCCAGCATTAAGTCTTTTGAAGTCCTCCACAGCATGAGCTTATTGGTGATTTCAATGCTCTTTATTTCTGAATATAAGAAAGTGACTAACTATAAACTGGCTTCCCAAACAATATCAGGAAGCTTCAAAGCAATGTGAGCAATTCACTATAGCTATCAGGAGCAGCCAAACTGGTCCAAAGAGGAGCTTGGAAAAGTGTGCAGCTCCCCAGGTGCAGAGAGATACTCAGAAGGCACTGCAGGAGCTCTGCTGATTATTCACCCTCTCCAAACTTAGAGGGACATCTTGAGACAAGGTGGTGTTTGGAGCTTTTTAACGAGCTGGAGGAACTGTGGTTCAGACATACATGATTATGGTGACTGTGAATCATTGGAGCAGATCTTTGAATAGGGCAAGCTGCATGGAGCACTCATCAGACCCCATGGACAGTGGCTATGAGGCTAATTCCAGTCAAGGGGAGAACAGACTCAGTCTTTGAATTGGCTCAGGGATCTTCAATTTTGCAAAATAGAAATGTGAAAAATTGCATGGGAAGAAATCCAGTTTTGAATCTCAGAGAAGGGAATTGCAAAAGAACTGATCTGTTTTAAAAACCTTAAATCCCCTGCAGCTTCTGATTAATTTATTGAAAAAGTGTTCATAAAAGATGCAACCAACCCCAAATCTGTTGCTTTGGTTAAGAACATATTCAGGATGAAAAGCCCAGGGCTTTGCCCTACCGGCACAGAGAGAGAATTTCAGCTGTCATCCAAGTAGTCACCTGTCACTCCCATCACAGCAGGAACAGCATGATTTCTGGCCTAATTTCTGGAACATCAGAGATGTTGAATGGAGATCTCAGACACTATGCAAACCAGGACCCAAAGCTACAAATGATGCTTTTTTTTTTGCTTTTTCTCTTCCCGTATGAAAGCCTCAAGGAATATGAAGTCATCCTTAAGTCTGTTTCTGTTCCTCAGGCTTTTCTTTCCACAGTGGTGGGCTGATCCTCATACATTTGTGTGATGGTGTGACCCACTTTGAACAAAGTAATATGCTGATCAGTGAAAAATAGAATATGCTTTCCTGGCTTTTGGATTATTATTCAAAAGGAAAGGAGACCCAGAGCAGCATGCCATGTTCATTGTTGCATTACAACACAACTGAGTAGCCAAGCTTTAGTAAAACAGACCCATGGAGGAGCAGGAGTCTGCCTTAATAGTATAAAAACTTTCTGCAGTCATCCAGCTTAGGACCATCTGGAACAGCTCTGCGGCCAGAGATGTGGGATGTGAGTTCTTTGTAGGAAAATGAAGTTTGCTCTTTGGTTATAACTGTGCTTTAGCTGTCTGTCAGGGCTGTGAAATCACAATGCACACGTTAATTCCTGGGGTATCCAGCAGCTCATCCAGACAGGACAGCTGGCAGCATTGTTCTGCACTGAAAGTCTCTTTCTAGTGATCTTGTCCATACCTGCTGCTTGTACTGTCAAGTCATGCTGTCATGGAGTGTTGCTCATGTATACTTGGAATTCTGTCTTGGAATTTACTAATCTATTTTCTGTATCAAATCTGAAAGAGTTAAAGGAGAATTTAATTGCTAAGAAGCACTTTGCCCTATCCTAAATTTCTGCAAAGCCCTATCTTAAATTAACTGCAAAGCAAATAGGTCTTAGTGAATGTTTTGGGGTTTTCCCCCTCTGAACAGTGATTAATATAGATTTAAAAGCAATATTCATAAATTACACAGCTCTTTTATGTTTCGTGCCAATGATTTTGTGTTATGTTTACATCACTGCTCTTGTGGCTGTATTAATTGCAGGCACTACACAACATCAGGTGCTAGACAAATATGCATGTCATGGATCTGCAGTTCACCAGATCCAGTGGAAAGGCTGGAAGCCTTCCTTTTGGTTACTCTTATTTTAAAGCTGATGTAGAGGTGCTGCCTGTAATGTGTGTTAAAAACCATCAGCTCCACCTGGAAGTTCCAGTCCTTCAAGGATTTTCCTCCCAAGGGCTTTCTGTGTTGAAGATTCCACATTTCCTAATATTCAGAGATCTTTGCAGAAACACATTTAATTGTTGCCTTTATGAGGCCCAGTCATAAAAATACCAATAAAAGCATGGGTTTATGACAATTGTAATGTGACAAACATTTGGCAGACCTCTTGGAAAGCTATCTCTATTTGTGCCTTATATAGACCAGCACTCCTAAGTAAGAGCAAAAACCCTAGAAGAAATGACAGAAAATAAAATTTTAGAGATTTCCCTAAGTTTGACTTGCTGCAGGTATCTGAATACTTGTGAGGCAATCCTATGTATGTTACATCTTCTGCAAATGAAAAATATAGTGAAGGGTTACCAGGACCAGATGAATTATTTCATCCAGTTATGCAGCATAAATATGTTAGGGTCAGTCCCACATGCCCTAATATAGCAAACCCCTTAAACATCTGCACACACTTAAATCCAAGTATATTTTTGCAACTGTTATTGGATACAGAGTAGAATAATTGAAAAATCACTCACAGATAAAATGAATTTGGCAAATTACAGATGGGTGTACATAACCAAGCTACTAGATTTCTGGTTTGGATCATGAGATTCAATATCCCTTAACATATTGGTTTAGGCTGCTACATACCTGATCCGTAATTTAGATAATAAGGAGAATTAAGAAAGACTTCCTTTTATATTTACATCTTTCCTGCATTGTAAAATTTGCAGTCACTGCTATTGATGAGAAATGGACTTTGTGGCAGCTGTTACAATCCTGAGTGAACACAAAATATTGGAGCCAGACAGGGAAGCAGGCAAGAGGCATAAGAAGCCTCCTTGTGCCTTTCTCTACCTGATGAGAACAATCTTAGGTTTTACCAGCTCTAAATCTGACCGGGTGTCTTGGGTTATGTAACCAAAAACAATGTGTACTCTATTTCATCTGTAGAAAGCAGTTGGGAGATGGTTTCTTTTTTCTTTGTCACTTGTAGCTCCAGGGGGAGGGGGGTGGATGACTTCTGATAATAGACCAGCTGTTAAAACCAGGTGGGGCAGTGTTGCTTATCTCTTCCATCAACTTCATCCACCCTCTGGGGTATATCTTCTGTTAACGGGCCATTAAGGCTCACCAGTGACATGACACATTACATCATTCTATTTATTGTGAGATGCTCCACTCAGTGGGAAGGAGACAACCATTCCAAACCCAGATAAAAACGGGGACACAGGGACCCCAGACATCCTATTTTCCACTGGATTCCCAGAGGAAGACCGGCCTCATCTCACTGCCACTGAACCTGTTTCAGGATGATCTCTACTCCAACAGAATCACATCTGTCACTCCAGGAGGACTTATTTGGACTACTTCCAACACACTGACAACAGGGTGTCAGGTCGTATTCCTGACTCCATCAGGGTTTTCTAGGACTTTTGTTTGCTTGCTTGGGGTTTTTTTGTATTACTGCATTTGTATTTTTTAATGCTCCTAGTAAAGAACTGTTATTCCTATTCACATAGTTTTGCCTGAAAGCTCCTAATTGCAAAACTGTAATAATTTGAGGAGAGGGGGTTTTACATTCTCCATTCCAAGGGAGACTCCAGTTTTCCCTGACAAATACCTGTCTTTCCAAACCAAGACACTGTGTGAACCTAAATCTGACAGGTGTTTAAGATGCCACAAGCTAAATAGTTCAAAATGGCACTTAATCTTCTGGTTGTGTTTTTGAGCTCAAGGATGGTGATTGCCATGCTTCATGCTGAAGTCAGGGCTGCAGCAAATGTGCATGTGACCTCAGCAGACCTGCCAGATCAGACCTCTTAGGTACTTTAAACAAAAAGGCACTCAGATTTTGAATTCCAAGTAGCCTGAAGTGGGAGATTTTCTTGAACCTAAGTTGGGAGTCCAAGGTGTGCAGCATCACAGCTTCAGGCTGTTGTCTGTAGGAGGGAAAGGCAGGGCTGTGGGTGCTCAGCTGAAATAACATGTCAATAGCCAGCCAGACTGTTTCTTGAACTCCTGCTCCACATACCCTCCTGCTCCACATGCCCTTCTGCTCCTGCTCCACAGAAATAAGGGGTTGTTGGTTATTGGCGATTATGAGAGACGGGAAGACTGATTCGGTGATCAGAATTCGATTTTACTCAGGTTTTCCAAAAGCTTATATACTATTTCAGACAGGTTAATTATTTCTACTACAATAATCAGGTTAAAAATCACACAGAAAACTCATGCATTTTACAACAACTCTTTGCTTGCAGAAGTTGATTGAATCTTCTCTCTTCCCGTAAGCAGGTATAATCCCACCTCCTGTAATTTTCACAGTTCTGTTTGTTCCTGCCATGGCATCTTGGTTATCAAACCAGATATGCTAATCAAGTCTGTTTGACTCTCTGTCTTGTGTATTCCCAGATCTCCCCCTTCTGTATTAACCAAGAATACCCCCTTGATGGCTTTATTAACTAATCTCTGCACACATTGAAACAAGCAAGGTATCATAACTAATACAATTATTATTAAAATCATTACATGCATTCCTATCCTAAGAAAATCTTTTAGCCAGGGTGTCAAACCCCAGCCACTAAACAAGTTATCTAGCCAAGATCCAGATTCTACCTTTAGTTTAAACACACTGTAAAATATAAGGAATAATTATAACAATACATAATATAATGTCTAATACAAGAAAGCTTATTTTAACTAAATTTCTAATTTATTTATGGAGTCTTTAGCTTCTTAGGAGTTTATTCAGCTGTTCAAAACTATCATCTGTTTGCAGGTTTTACACTTTCTTATAGGGCTGAGGCTTCACGATTTTGCAACATAAACTGAATCTGTTACTAGATTAAAAGGAAGAGAAAAATTTTTGAAAAGCTCTGACAGCAGTAGCAAGTTGAATAATTTGACGGGATTTAAGTCTGTCATTGAACAATTCAAGAAACTAAAAACATACAAGGCTTTGCATAATCTTTCAGCAGGAGTGTCCCCGTCTCCCCCCTTTTGTTTTACCACAAGACGTTTGAGAGAGCCATGGGCGTTACCTTCAGTGAGAAAACCCGGTAGATTGGAATGTGACCTGATATGCATCACAAAGTAAGGAGCCGTCCTCTGGTCTAACAGAGAGACCAGCAGTTTTAACCAGGAAAAAAGAATGTCATTTTTAACATTTTTCAAAACAGAATTCTCTGCTCTCTGTACAATACCTGAAACATATGCGGAGTCAGTAATCAGATTAAAAGGTGTGCTGAATTTCTGAAACACTCTGACAACAGCAGCTAATTCCACTATTTGTGGAGACCCTTCAACCACAGCAATATCAGATTGCCAAGTTCCAGTTTCAGGGTCCCTCCATACAATCACTGATTTACGGGTTTTCCCAGACCCATCTGTGAATATTGTCATAGCTTGCAAGGGAGTCTCACTTCTCTTTGGCTTGGGGATTAAATTAAAAGACGAACTTAATAATTTGTGTTTAGGCGGATGGATAGATATCTGCCCTGGGTAATTTGTTAAAGCAATTTGCAATTTTTCAGACATCTGTAGCAACCAATTCAAATAAAACATTGTGAGAGGTAGATAGATAATATCAAAATCTTTCCCAGCCAAAGAGGTCAGTCTTTGCCGAGCCTTGACAATCAACATGGCCATAAGTTCATCTTGCATGGAAATAGTCTTGGGCATATTGTTAGGCAAAAAGACCCATTCGATAATTAGAAGAGGATCTGGTTTTTCTGAGTCCCACTGAAATATTAATGCATAAGGCTGTTTATTAGGATTCAGAATAATTAGCCACAAAGGCAACTCTGGAGCCCACCTAGCTGATTGCCTTTGAGAGATAGCATCAGCTACTTTTTGAAGCGCAATTTGTGCTTCTTTGTTTAAGTGTCTGGGTGATAAGAGGTTAGGCTCTCCTCCCAGGAGGGCAAACAATGGCTCTAAATCTGCATTTGAAATCCCAAGCAAGGGACGGACCCAATTTATTGTTCCTAGCAACTTCTGTGCATCATGTAAAGTTTTGATTTCAGTTGAGATTTGCAAGGGTTGTGCAGAAATAGAATGCATGCTTATTCGCCAGCCCAAATATTTCCAGGGAGATGTCTTTTAAACTAAAAATCAAACTGGTTATCACAATCTTTGTCAAAAGCATGTAAGTTGTCAAAAGCATTTAAGTTTAACAGGCTATATCTGAGCACTAGAAACAATTCTCAGTAAATATCATGATAGTCAGGAAATCATCATATATCCTTATTCTCAGTGGCAGTAAGCCACTGTGCTCTAATTCTTCAGGTGGATCAAACTTATATACACACATTAATCGCTGAATTTGTGCATTGCTTCTGATGCATCTTGATGGATCACATTAACAGCAAATACCTCGTCTTTTATGAGATGCACAGTACTACAGTATCTCACATTCAACACATTTGCATTCAACCTAGGTTTGATGACAAACTAGACAAGAGAAGGAGAGAAGCAGTTCTGCATTAAGTTCTCACTCAAAGGCTGTAACCATTTGTTTAGAGTTCATCAAGAACAAAAAAGACTGAAAACCTAAAAGAGCTTTCTGCAGTCTTCCCAGAAGGGGTGCCATCCTCGGCTCCCCCTTTCCTGTTAACAACTTAAGAGACATTAATTTACCAATTTTTTTTTTTTTTTTTTTTTTTTTTTTTTAAGTTTTAAATGACCTCTATACAAAATCTGACTGCATAAAAATTCCCTATTGAGATAGAACATTTCCCCCCCACAAAACTAGCGGCGCAGACAACACAAAAGGACTGACAGTTGCCACCCTCCCTTCAGGCCCTGTGATCTGTACTGGGTTTTGGCTTTGATAGCCTTGACTGTTTCCTCCCACCCCTGAGAGGATCTGGGGGACAGGCCATAGATTTCCTGTAGGGAGACAAAAACTGAGCAATTAGACAATGTTACTGCAGTTCTTGGGGTGGCTGCACATAGGTTGGAGATGGTCTGGTGGATGGGGGCTGGGCCGGCTGGAAGCTGAAGGTTGCTCCTGGTTACTGCGTCTGCTGTGGGACTTGTGTCTGCACTCGTTGCTGTCCCATGCTGTGAGATGATTTGCTGTAAAAGCTGGCCATTTGGTGAAACTTGAAGAGGCATTGATTAGCGAAATAAAGGCAAGGTCTCTGTCTTTAAGGGCTTTCTTTTTTATCTGTAACCAATTGTTATGCATATTTGAAGCGAGTCAGTCCGGATCATTTTCGGGGCCGGGGTCGAATGGCTTTCTGTCACTGTTAAAGTCAGAGTCCCCATAAGCGATCAGTGTTCGGCAGCTCTGTGGTCGCTGGTGGGATCCCGGTGGGGGTGCAGCTGGCGGCTGGGCTTTATCTTTGGCGTTCGTCGGGGAGGGGGTGCGGACGGGGGACGGGGAGCGGGACCTGGGCAGGTTTCGGTCTGGCACGGCCTCCGGGGCCGTCTCCGCGGTAGCCTCGCAGGCTGCCTCGCTCCCCCCCTCTTTTTTAACCGCTTCCATGACCGTCCTCCATGCAGGAAGCAGGCGCAGCTCTGGCTCGTGGCCAGGCAGCGTAGCCAGGTCGTAGAGCTTTACACCGACCTTGTCCCAGTAGCGGAGAGTAAGAACAGAGGAAGGGGTGGTATCGGGGAACATGCGTGACACCCATCGTAGGAGCGACTTAAGGTCCTGCTTAAGAATGGGGGATCCATGCTTGCTCAGCAAGTGCTGGATGGTTTTCTTAACGTCTCTTCCGTCGGACATGACCTGTCCCATACCTTGAGTTCCCCTGGCTCACCTGTCACGTCCGGCGTACAGATGATTGTAGGCCCAAACACGGTTCTTTCACCGCCACGATCAGTTCCAGGGGCGTCGCCAATTGCCAGCAGACCGCCGGTTCTTCTCCTCACACGGAGCACCAATTATTGGCGATTATGAGAGACGGGAAGACTGATTCGGTGATCAGAATTCGATTTTACTCAGGTTTTCCAAAAGCTTATATACTATTTCAGACAGGTTAATTATTTCTACTACAATAATCAGGTTAAAAATCACACAGAAAACTCATGCATTTTACAACAACTCTTTGCTTGCAGAAGTTGATTGAATCTTCTCTCTTCCCGTAAGCAGGTATAATCCCACCTCCTGTAATTTTCACAGTTCTGTTTGTTCCTGCCATGGCATCTTGGTTATCAAACCAGATATGCTAATCAAGTCTGTTTGACTCTCTGTCTTGTGTATTCCCAGAGTTGGTGTTTTTACAAGGTGGCATTTAGCCCTGTGTGTGGCCTCCTCTGGCAAAGTTTCCTGGCCAAGCATCAGTGATAACAGCTTCTTGTCATTGATATTCAAGTAATGTCTTGAGTGTTCAGGATGTCACATTTGTGCACGTCCTGTATATTTTATACTTAAACATATCAAAATTAACCCCTTCTCCAGGAATGATCACTTAAGAGAATCACTAAGAGAAGTGAAAATAACTAAGCAATGTTTATGCTAGTCATTAATTCATACAAATGCCATAAATAAATAAATAACATGGCAAAAACAAATAGGGTAACAATAAATTGATTTTTGTTGTCGTTTGTGCAAAGAGTAAGTACTCCTTTGATATCAGCACTACTGCTGTGACACAGGTGACTATTTATAGCCTCATTTATTATGTGCAGTATATAGAGCAGAGCTGATGAGTTCTTTACCAAGGTCAAGGATTAAAGTAGAGAAGGAAGCTGCATATAGGGCCAGACATCTTGACACCTTTATGTGAGCACCTGTGACTTCCCTATGATTTGGTCAGTGTCTCTGTTAAGTGAATTAACAGCGAAATTTTTCAAGTCTCCATAAGACATTAGTTGCAATTAAAACTATGCCTTACAGTTCCTTTTGTCCACTTAGGAAATCCAAAGCATTTTATTTTTATTGGCTTTGCAGTATCTCCAGATATAGACTGACGGCAACTAGTGAAAAAACAAACTAGCAAAACCAAAGCAAACAGGAAAAAAAAAAAAGACAATTCCAGCTTCCAACAGCAGCACTGAGCTAATCCCTTCAGTGGGCATTTGTAACAGCCAAAGCAGTAAGGGCTTCCACATATTTTAAAACTATATCACAACCTTTACTGATTTCTAATGAGGCTGAATTAACACCTTCTTTATTTTCTAGGGGCTGCATCTTAGCATCAAGGTTGTTGGAGAGGTGAGGAGGATGAAATCATGTAGCTCTGCCCAGAGAAAGAGCAGCCTCTGAAACTGCTCATGCTTGGCTGGAGTTCACAGAGCATAAGCCAATTTTTGCGCCCACAGAGCAGTTCATTTCTTGGCAGCTGAATCGAAATAAAGCTCCAAGGCTACAGCAGCCCACAGCCTGATGTGACTCGGTGACCACAGAGCCTAATTTGTGCTGGATAAAGCCCTAAAGAGATTAACTGACACATAACATATGCTACTTTACCTTCTACAAATGAACCTCGAATGTAGTGTTGTGTTCCTGATCCCTCTCTAAATTCTGCAAATACCCCACCACTTAGCCACAGATATAGGGAAACCTGAAGGAGAAAAAGAATAATTATCATTAATACATTTTTTACAAACACTTCAAAAGACTATATGCTTTCTCTGCCAGGAATGTGACATTTCACATTAAGGAATCTATAAAAAATGCATGCATTCATTTTAGGAAACCTCTGAGCAGCAGCAATGCAGGTGTCCTACCTGTAGCACAGCCACGTAGGAGAGGCAGCTACACCCAGTGATTAGCAAGGGATGGCCACATATAAGTCTGTAAAAGTTGCTGAATCTCTTCAGTCTCCCCAGGCCCATTGAGAGCTCCTTGGAGATGTCAGCAGCTTAAAAGGCAGACCAGCAGGAGCAGGAGTTCCAGCCAACAGAGTCAGGGTGTTTTTAAACCAGACTGGTGAGTGTTTGCACTGTAGAGCAGATCCACTCTGTGGTGCAGCAGTTCCTGACTCCACACCATGGAGCTGGCTGGGCTGAGTTATTCTTTCCTGGTAGCACACACACAGCAATACTGCACTGGGGACAAGGGTGTCATTATTCACCCAGGTGTCATTCCAACATGGACTTTGAATGTGAGTCTGGGGACAAGCAGTACACATAGCATACAACATGGTGAGGCTCAACTCATTTCCATGTCATGAAACCCTGTCTTCCAAAAGGATTCAGATTAGGGCAGCTGGGATGGTCACATGTACAGATCATCTTCCATGGAAGCAGTGGTCTGACATCATTGATCTAACATTTCATAAATCCTTTTGAAAACCCAACCCTGCTGCAGAGAAAGGCATTTATTATCAGTGATTTCAAATGGCGCTAACTTCATTTAATTCAAGGCATTCTATCCTATTGAAATAACAACAAATATATGTTCAAACAGCCATTTAAAATGAACTAATAAATATTGAATCAAATAAATAATGTTGCTGATTAACAGGTCTATATTTTTAATCTGCTTTATTGTCATATCTTAAAGCCAAATGTATCTACAGACTTTAGGCGCAGTGTCCAGAGGGAGGGTTAAATAGGAATGAATCTGTATTAAATGGCATCTTAGAAAGGTTTTTGGCTCTTATAAGACAGTTCAGACCTCATACATTAAAAGCTCTGAGTGTCTCTTCAAACCTGGAAACATCATGGTTTTGAAGTTAACAGTTAAGATTCTTCCTGGTGTCTTTTTTTCCTGAGATTTTCTGGATGCCCTTAAAAATCACATCATCCAAAGCCAAATGAGAACTGAAAACCTAACACCTTTAGTGCCTTTTTAGAAGCATAGTTTTACACTGCTGTTCTCAGCAGATACATGTCAAGAAATTGAATTATTGTCTTTTACCTTCCAGGCATTCTCTCCAAAGACTGAGCAAAGCGTGTTGGCTTCCGCGATGCAATTGCACTCGCTTTGGGGTGGTGGCCACGGTCAGTGGCTGTGGGTGAGCTGATGAGCAGGAACTCATGCTCATGCAGAGCAGTTGTCAGTTATTGTGTGAATACAGTCTAAACTCCATCGCAGTGAAGTTCCCAGTATCAATGAATTTAAGAGGGCAAATTCAACACCGTATTCTACCAGTGTGCCTCCAGGATAATCTAAACCCACAATTAATGTTCTGTCACAGGTCAAACTTGTTTTCAGCTGAGACAACCAGTCTGCACAGGCTGCACACTTCTACACTAACAAAACTGATTTTTATGTATGGAATCTTCTTGATTTTTTTAGTCATTCCTCTCCTAAAATACATAGTGGACTGGACAGATCAAGTCTTTACCATAACTGGTTAACTGGGGATCTTCCTTCTCTCCCTTTTCTTTCCAAACTTGTTCTGACAATTAAATTAGATCTTGCAGCCACCAAAAAAACAAAGCTCAGAAGATTTCAAGTTGGTAAGACGTGTGAAACTGAATTCTTTATGCAAGGGAAAGAAGCTCAGAAGTTTCTCCTCTGCAAGCAGAGATCCCGAGCTTCCCAACCTGTTACATGCACGTATTGAGTCTAGGCCCAAGTGAACAAGTCAATTCCTCAAAGACCATAAATCGGCACAGGGCCATTGGACTCAGTAGAACTATATTGCCAAGGATGCTTATTTAGCTCAACAGGGAATGATATGATTTTAATGTAGGAGGATTTGAGTGTTATAACCTCTCCAGTAAAAACCTAAGGAAAAGAAAAAGGGGGGAGGGCAGAAAAGGAAGGCAAGGAAGGAAGGAAGGAAGGAAGGAAGGAAGGAAGGAAGGAAAAGAAAGGAAGGAAAAGAAAGGAAAAGAAAGGAAGGAAAAGAAAGGAAGGAAAAGAAAGGAAGGAAAAGAAAGAAAGAAAGAAAGAAGGGAAGAAAAAGAAAAAGAAAAAGAAGGGAAGAAAAAGAAAAAGAAAAAGAAAAAGAAAAAGAAAAAGAAAAAGAAAAAGAAAAAGAAAAAGAAAAAGAAAAAGAAAAAGAAAAAGAAAAAGAAAAAGAAAAAGAAAAAGAAAAAGAAAAAGAAAAAGAAAAAGAAAAAGAAAAAGAAAAAGAAAAAGAAAAAGAAAAAGAAAAAGAAAAAGAAAAAAAAGAAAAAGAAAGAAAGATTGTTGATATTATCAGCAAGAAGACTAGAAGCAGCTGTCTCTGGCAGACGTTTCATTCCATCAGAGAACTGTGGATATTTGGAAATAACCCATGCTTACTGTGTATTTAACTACAATCTTTCCATTTGTTTGGATTGAATCAGGGATTTATGCTCAAACAAGAACTTTTCTCAACTAGGCTTTGTTCAGAAAGCACCATTTTCCTGTGGCACCAACATGTGAGTGCCAGGGTGCCACGTGGAGCATAGGCAAACCACATTGCAGGGAGGGCTCCTGATTTCACAGCTTTTGGTCACACAGTCCTGGCAGTAAATGAAGATATTTTCAGAAAGTGCCTTTTTCCGAGAACCTAAAGCTTTCATTAACCAGGCTCAAGTGGAGATGATCTTGTGCTTTGGATGTGGTAGTTGTGAGACCATGGCACCTGACAGCCATTCCCACTGATATCCTCAGAAGTCCTGAACACAGAATTTCCTTAGGGGGACTTCACCATCTGCCATAAACTCACAGGGGGTGCCAATCAGGCCAGGGACTCAGAGACCATGCTGTGTCCTCCTTAACAAGAACATTGAAAGGCTGTAATTTTTGCCTTACTAACTCTGTCACATTTCCTCCCTACTTGATTGATTTCTTTTCAGGTCTTCCCTCTGTTGCCTATGTAAATGCCTTTTTTTTTTCTTTTCATATAGCAGACATGCACTCTAACATTTTAATTCCAGTGTTTAAGGCCTTAAATATATAGTACTGCTGCTGTCTGCTTGCAAGACTGTCCATGGGCTCTTACTGTGTCATGGCTGTAAATATCAATTGTAAGGAGAATGTAACATGATAGAAAGTAATTACATGCCTCAGATGCTTGCTCAGATTGCCTGCACCTGCATTCCCAAAGAAAAAACAAAAAAAAACAAAAGGACAATCTATACCTTGGTGTGGGCAGTATCTCAACCTGCATCAGAACTTTCCTTTGCAAGAGCTTTCCTAAGACTGCTTCAAGAATGTTCAAGATCAGGTTGGACAGGGCTCTGAGCAATCTGATGCTGCTGGAGATGTCCCTGCTCACTGCAGGGGTGTCCCACTAAATGAGCTTTAGAGGTCCCTGGTAACCCTAACCATCCCATGGCCATGGTTCTGTGTGCCTGCGAGTCCCAGCCTTGCTGGAAGGAGGCTGTGTGCTCTTTGCAGAACTGCTCTGTGCCATGGATACAGTTGTCTATGAGGTCTCACAGTAAGACTAGGAGAAAACTGCAAATCCCTGTGATGATAAGTAGGGGAAAATGGCCTGAGGATCTTGATTTAGGGTAAACAGAGTGTTAATGGATATTTTTTTTTTAGTACAAAATTAGTGGAAGGTGTTTGCTTTCCAAAATATATCCTCTCACTGATCTGTATTAGGGTGTATCTCCACCAGAATACAAGGAGCAAGCAAACAGGCGTAGGGAAAGACAAACATCTTTTATGCTGGTTTTGCCTTATAGGGATTACTCAACATAAAATTATGCCCTGAGATACCATAATGTGGAACTGCACTGTCAGGCTACTGAAGATCACCTCAAGACAATATGAGACAGATTTTTCAAAAAGGACTGAAAACATTCCCTCAGCAAAATTCACTCTTGTTTTTAAATTACTCAACTGAAAGGCTGCTTCCTTAAATGATTACACACCTCAGAAAACTGTGCTCCTATTAAAAAAAAACCAACACAATTTTGTTTCTCATTCCAAAAAATACATGCATATTGGCCTGCTATTTCTGTGTGTAGGCACCATGATTAATCCCCATGATACATCCACCGATGAAAACAGCAGTTCAGAATTTGCTAAAACACTGTACTGTGGAACACTTGCTGCAGTGTGGATTTGTTTTCCACCTTTTTACCCAATAATAAATGTTAGACTCAGCAGTAAGGGCTTGTAACACAGCCACACCAGTACTGTAAAGTGTAGGATTTATTACCCAGATCTGCAGAACATAAATTTTCCAAGGGATGTAATTGTATGAAATGGTAAATGAACCCAACAATGTGAAGAAATGTATTTTTAGGGCAAAAATTTTCCAGTTATCATGGTCTCAGCCTTTGTCTGGGAATTAAAAGCTCTACAGGACTGAGGTGCTCAACAGCTTTTTGAAACTGTCATGTGTCTTTTATTAACTAAATGCAAATCCTTCTCAAATGCTGGGAAGACCTCTCCTGTGGCCTGAACTGGTCACTTCTGGGATGTCTTTGGTGACAGCACTGGTGTCAGCAGAACAGATAGTTCACCTTAGGGTAAGTAAAAATATCAGACCTCATGGAGGGAAGCTGTGGTTCATAGAAAAAAGGCCTGCCTGAAGTATTTTCATATCCTAATGGTTCTGAAGTGTTATCAAGTCTACCACAAGGCTCCACAGCACCTAAATAGCTGCAAGTTGTCTCCCTCAAGCAGATAGCTGTTTAGCTTAAAACAAGGTCATACTTTCAGATCAGCTTCAAGAAAATGCCAACAATTCCTTTTGAATTCATCTCAGTGGATCAAACTCTTCATGAATTGCTGTTCCTCTTTTTCCATGCACGGGCTCTGTGCTGGCTTCACAAGCAACAAGCAGATTTTACTTTTCTTCTGTCACCCCAGATCATTAGTGCCATTTTGTGATTATTAATATTGTACTGGTGAAATCCACTGGAACTGCAGGTAGTCAATGGTTTCTCCAAGTCAATGTTGAATCTACCTAGGAAAACCCAGGCTTTAAAAGTTTACCACCTGTGTTCATAGACTGCATGAAGCTATTGTGAAATATCTCAAAAAAACCTAACCCTCCTCACCAGAATTATCATGGCCATTATCAGTAGTTTGGTGTAGTTGTGTAGTAATCTCTTTTTTAAGACTGATTTAGGTATCTGGACAAAGATGCTTCACTCTGTGATGCCTACTTTTTTGGCTCTTACATGTGCATCTCTAAGTCATACTGGAGACAAATGCCTAAAGAAAGCCAAAGATGGTTGTAATAATTTATACATGTGTTCAAGTATGCATCATCAATGTATAAACAATTTTAAAGAAGAAGCTAAAATAAATCTTAATAAAAAGGGGTTGTAAGTGGTGCATTCGTCTTCCATTGTGTGCTTGCAGCTCTTTCTCTTTGTTTTCTCAAAACAGTGAATGCAGGATTGTCCCACCTCACAGACTGGTCTTGGCAATAAATGCATTAAGGTGTAAGATGAGGATGAAGTAGCACAACAGAAACCACTTCATACTTGCATACACAAATGGTTGCATACTTACATTTTATATTTGTACACAAATATAGAATAACAACTCCAAAATACTTACTCTTTAGAGTGACTCCTTGCTTTTTTTTTTATTTATTTTATTTTATTTTTTTTATTTTTTTAATTCTGATTTCATAGTTTTCTGAAGCCTAGTTAATGAGATTTAGAAGTAATTGCTCTGTGGTTTGAAGCAATCTTCAGATATCTCTCACCTGTTCTTTACACCAGACAAACCACTAGTGAAATCTTACCACTGATCTTTCAAAGGATATTAAAATCTGCTTTTGTGTTCTTTCTCTCTCTTTTTTTTTTTTTTTTTTTTTTTTTTTTTTTTTTTTTTTTTTTTTTTAATAATTTTTATTCTGCTGTTTGCCATTTGCACATTTGTGATTCTAAAAAGCTCAGTTTGGTACTTTCCACTTAGAAGCTGTGTTTTTTTCCCCTTCATAGATACTATTTGCAAAACTTCTATTTGTCACTCTAACAAAGCAGAGCTGAATGAGCTATTTAGCCATATAATAAATGAATGAAGCAAGAGGACCAATTGAATTGGTGCTATTATTTCAACAAAATCCTTTCAGCAATTGTCTTTCTCTTCATAGAGACCTTCATGGCATTATTTCACTGAATGACACCATGAATGTAATTACTTTGATTCAGAGTGTTGGAATCACACAGGTAACAAATTACACTGCCCCCTGATGAGTAGTAATTCAATTATTCAGTGGCCTTATAACAGTTTGAAATAGCCTATTCTCATTTCACAAACATCATATTTACTGCTGGAAATAAACCATTTCTCCAAAATGAAATATTAGATCTATATATCTTAGCACATGTAAGCTCCCAAATGGATCACCACATAACTGCATATCTTCGGTGTTTTTAAAATTAAAGGGACTGCAGAGAAGCTGAGCCTCTTGGGTTACTCTGTCTCAGTAGATGTGTATATATATTTTGTCTATTTAATACCTGGTGAATCGAGAATTGATTATATAAATATTGAGCAGCAATTGTGCAGAGAGTGAGGTTTGAGAGAGCTCAGTGACACCAGCACTGTTGGCTCTCATCCCAAACTGAAAGCAGAAGCTAAATGTGCATCCAAGGAGACATTCTTTGGACATGACTCTTCTCTTCTGTGCTCCAGCACAAATGCAGCATACAACACTGCAAATGACAGTATAAAACAGGAGTGAAGAGGGGCAGAAATAACCCTGCTTGCTGAAACGCCAGCTAAAAGCGGACTTTTGGGGTAAAATGTGTAAAGCCCAGTGAGATTTTCAAATGCACTAAGTGCAAAACTCCTAGTTTTGCAATTTCCAAATCATATTTAGATATATAGGGACCTGTGAAGATCCCACAGACATGTCTATCTTCACCTTTATGTGCCTAAATATTTTCAAAAACTGTTGGTGTTTTTATCTACTGTGATGCAATTTATAGAACTCGTATTCGGCTCAGCAGTGCAGCATTCCCTCAGGCTGTCTGCAGGAGGCATCAGGAAGGAATTTCCAAACCAGAATTGCTGGGTTTGGTCCTAAAAAATCCCCAGCAGCAGATGTGCAACCCGTTTTTCATCTGATACTTGGCTGCTTGGGAATTTTCTACAAGATATGGCAGACACATATTCAATTTCTAAATTTGCTTGGAGGTGTCCAAACTTTTACTTCCTTGGGGACTGCCTTGACAGCCAGCTTGTCAGAAAATTGGTGGGATAGTTTTCAGTCTTTCCCACGGAAGCTGTGCCATTATACGTGAAATATTTAGAGATGTGTTAAACTTTAAGAGCAAGATGTGTTCCACAAGTTCTCAGCTGAGAGGCAGGATACACTACTGAGAGTGGAGGGGGCAGAGGGCTGTCTGCCAGTCACTTCTATTACATTACTTTTACAAGAAAGAGGTGATTTTCCTCTCAGGTGAGGACTTGGTAGACAATGGAATCACTCTGTCTCTGTCAAACAATTTCCTCAACCAGAACTAAACTCTGGTACTGTAGTATATTTTTTTCCAGCTTCATTTCAAAGCAATGGTCATTTAGATGGTTTTGTAAAAGTCAGTGTCACAATGTGGGTGTGAAAACTTCAGTTTACAACTTGCAGTAACTGAATTCTACTGAGGAAATCTACCAAAACATTGCAATTGCCACAAAGTTATAATAAGATGAGAGATGAATCCCTCAAGCAAAAATGGGAAAATGAAAACAGATGAAGAAGAAAATTAGGCTGATTTTCTACCAAGACTCAGTGCTGCTCACCAGTGCTCAGACACACAGCTCTGTAAGTCTTAAAAAAAATCTTCAAGATTGTGAACATGCATAAACAATATATCTGACTGTCTACATATAGAAATGCAAATTCATGTGCAAGAAAGGGTAACCAAAGACCTAAACTTTTTAATGTATTTTTCAGATGAGGAGAATTTCTGGTGGCCTCATGTTTCCAGTGCTAATGCAAATCATCTCTAAAAGTCCAGCCATGTACTTTAACATTTAAAACTCTGAAACCCCTTTCTTATATGATGATTTGCAGGCCAAGATCTCAGTACAAGTTTATCCTGAAATGAAATTTGGTTACCCTGATAACAAAGCTATGAAGTTCACAAATTCATTTCATACTTTAAAAAGAGCAAACTGAATAATGAATATTTGAAGACACCAGATTGTTGCAATTAGCAGCATGAGAGAGAGTAGAAACTCAGTCCAAAGTGAGCAGCACCTCTGTAATGCTCCATATTCTTATATTTAAGCATATTATATGTCTACTTAGGATTAGAAACTAAACTTCGACTATGATCTGCCATGCCAGGATCTCTGTTTAGCATAGAGATAGTTAAGTAGCTCTCCTCTTATTGGAGAAGAAGTAATTAAGTCACTCCTCTAAAAGTAATCCCAAGGTTTAATCACTCCATGAAAGCCAACAGCAAAACTGAGTTAGTGAAGCTGTGAGTTCATAGAATCACAGAATATTCTGAGTTGGAAGGGCACCTACAATGTGTATCGAAATCCAACTCCTGGCCCTGCACAGGACCGTTCCCAAGAGTCACACCATGTGCCTGAAAGCATTATTCAAACACTTCTTGAACTCTGTGAGGCTTGGTGCAGTGAGTACATCCCTGGGGAGTCTGTTCCAGTGCCCAGCCACTGGAAGGTTGGAGAACATTTTCCTGATATCCAACCTAAACCTGCCCTGACACAGCTTCAGGCCATTCCCTCGGGTCCTGTCACTGGTCACCAGAGAGAAGAGATCAGTGTCTGCCCCTGCTCTTCCCCTCATGAGGAAGTTGCAGTATGTGATGAGAGTTCTCCTCAGTCTCCTCCAGGCTGAACAGACCAAGTGATCTCAGCCATGCCTCGTGGCTTCTGCTCAAGGCTCCTCACCATTGTCATTGTCTTCCTTTGGACACTCTCTAATAGTTTAGTGTCTTTTTTCTATTGTGGCACCCAGAACTGCCCCCAGCACTGGAGGTGAGGCTGCCCCAGCCCAGAGCAGAGGGGACAATCCCCTCCCTTGCCCTGCTGGCCATGCTGTGCCTGATGCCCCCAGGACAGGGTTGGCCCTCCTGGCTGCCAGGGCACTGCTGACTTATACTCAGCTTGCCACTGACCAGGGTCCCCAAGACCCTTTCTGCAGCATTAATTTCCAACCTCTTGCTCCTCAGTTTGTACATCCATCTACGGTTGCCCTGTCCCAGGTTCAGAATTAGACATTTCCCCTTGTTAAACTTAACATGGTTGGTGATTGCCCAGTCTTCTGATTTATCAAGGTCCCTCTGCAGGTCTTCCCTGCCTTCAAGGGAGTAAACAGCTCCTCTTTTTGTGTCATCTGCAGATTTGATTGGTATTCCTTCAATTCCTGTGTCCTAGTAATTAATGAAGATATTGAAGAGAATTGGTTCCATCTATGCCCACAAAAAAATGTAGACTTTTTCCAAACGTGTAAGATCTAGAACAGTTATTTCAGCTCTCAAAAGCATAAATTGGCTCCTGTAAGATAAAGATTTCAATTGACCAGAAGCCAGAAAAGTCAAGAATTTGTGTCTGCTGTTCTCTGTCCTGTCATGATTACGAGTTGATTCATCTATTCCTGAAGTAGGTTTGAAATAGAATTCAACCCCAAAAACTACTGCTAGGTTGCCACCCAGTTCTTAATGAGAGTAATCCCAGCAACTGTCTCAGTTTTTTTAATTTTGATGTACCTCTAACAGTAGCAGAGTAGCTTGACCTCTCTGTCATGCGTAAACTTGACTGTGATCCTGAGACCAGATTCTCCTGTGCCTGCCTCACGTGAGGGATTTTCTCAGGAATAGCAAGTCTGGCACAATTTTGCAAGAATAGTCTTCATTCATAGCAGAATAATGCTTGCTGTTGTCCTCTAAAAGTCAGTTGAAAAGGAGTGTTTGATTCCTTTTAAACAAGAGCAATTTGAAGCAGAAGCTTCCTACTTGTCATCACTCTCTGCCTATGCGAGTGCACCTAGGAGCTGGAGAGAAATCAGGAGGATTCAATCATTCTCCTCATTGCTTTTCAGAAAAATTCAAGACTCATTGCCTTGGTGAAGCAAACGATACTGAATATGTCTATGTAGTTTATTAAGTAGGGCAGCTTTTCAGGGTAGGAGAGATTTGGAATCTCTCCAATAATTATTCTAACATTTTCCCAAGTTTTTGTGTAATATTGAATTCCACTCTAGAGCCAAGCATACAAAATTAAGATGTCTGAACAGTCATTGACTTAGTTTATTTTGAGAGCTAGCACTAAATAAAATGTGTTTGAAACCTTGTTTTAGCTAATTGAAGACACTTGTGTACAATAATACATTTGAAAACACAGTTTTTTTGTGGGAGGGAATTGCCCCATTGAATTGCCCCTTTTCATGCTAGGTAAGACTGCCTGCCACCAATACTTCATCCTTGCCAGGATGCATTTGACAGTTCTCCTTATCAGCTTTTCCTCCTGATCAAATAAAATCCCCCTCTGACTGGAATGGCACTGGTGACTTAAATCCCAGTTCTAGCGAGAGTTGCTGAAACTGAGGGAAATGGATTGAAGAATGAGAGTTAGGTGCTTGCAAAGAGACATGGCCTAGCATCTCACGGAGCATTTTAAATATTTCCCATATTGCTTTATGGGGAATCATTTGAGAGTTGCTCATCCATATTCCAAGTGTAAAATAAAATGACAATAAACAGTACTGTTATATAACAAAATAAAAAACAGTCTTGCTAGACTTTTTCAAAACAGAAATCTCAGCTTTTCTCATGCATTATGCACTTTTAGTATCTTTTAGATCAATATTTTATATGTAGCGTAATAGCCCTCCTTTTTCTTTAAACATAGTTGATTGGAGAAAGGAAGGCAGAAAGGTTTCATTGCTGTCTAACTGCTATTGATTTTGTAACTGCTGAATTTAGAGCAAAAGAGGCCCAGTAAAGGAATAAATTTTATTTCATGTGACATATATTCCCTAAGGAGAACACAGAAAAAAGAGGGCAAAGAAGGATTTGGGAAGCTAATTAACACAGATCATAAAAATCAAAGAAATCAAAGGGAGAGAATTTAGGAAGGCTGGCATGGCCACTCCAGAGGAAGGATCAGCCATATCTCTGTCTTTCCTGACAGATGATTCTCTGAGCTGCTTTTGAAAATCTCCACTGACAGAGAGACTAAAATCTCTCTAGGTGATCTGTCCCCATGTTTACATAACCTTATAGTAAAAAAAGATTTCAGAATCATAGAATATTCTGAGTTAAAAGGCACCCACAAGGTGCATTGAAATCCAACTCCTGGCCCTGCACAAGACACCCCAAGTGTCACGTCATGGGCCCAAGAGCATTGTCCAAATGCTTCTTGAACTCTGTGAGGCTGGTGCTGTGACCACTTCCCTGGGGAGCCTGTTCAATGCACAACCACCCCTTGGGTGAAGAACCTTTTCCTGATACCCACTCTAAACCTCCCGTGACACAGCTTCAGGCCATGCCCTTTGGTCCTGTCATTGGGCACCAAAGGGAAGAGATCAGTGTCTGCCCCTTCTTTTCCCCTCACCAGGAAGCTGCAGACTGTGATGAGGACTTACATCAGCCTCCTCCAGGCTGAACAGAACAAGTAACCTCAGCCACTCCTCATACGACTTCCCATCGAGTCCCCTCACCATCCTTGTGGCCCTCCTTTGGATGTTCTCTAATGTCTTCTGTTGTAGAACCCAAAACTGCCCCCAGCACTGGGGGTGAGGCCACCCCAGCTGAGAGCAGAGGGGACAATGCTCTCCCTTGCCAGGCTGGCCATGCTGTGCCTGATGCACCTCAGGACACCATCAACCCTCAGTGACACTTAGGTGTCTGTGGTTTCAGTTCTTCAGCTGCAGACTCTGATTTCTTTTCCACAGTTATGAATTGAGTTTGCTTTTTTTTTTTTTAGGTTTATTGTCTCTATTTCTCTTCTTCTGTTTCCTGAGACAAGAATGTTCAATGCTCAGTGCCACCTTTCCCTTCCTCCAACTTTTGCATCATCAATTCTCTGGTGTGTAGTACACTGTAGAAAACTGTTCCTTCAACTTCCCTTCTCCAGTTTAGTTCAAGAGCTATATAGTCTATGTTCTGCTGTATCAGCTGATGCCTCCATTACTCCCAGCTTTTGATAACTGTTCTGTTTGCTCTAACAAAACCTTTTTTCTTGATTTTTCTGGCTTGGTAGTCTAAAGTGTTTTGAAAGACTAACTATGGTATACATTCATACAATTAAATTTCTCTTCTCATCATTATTCAGATCCTATCAGTCAGTTTATTCTCTTTATCTACTGAAGACGGAACAAGTATAAATATCTTTTATAAAGAAAAACTCTTCATATTTTTGTGGTTTATTCCTCTTGAGAGGTAACTTTCCATATTAATATTTTTAACTATGTCAGTAATTCCACCATTTACTGCAGCTAAGCTGTAATTTTTATTATGCTTTATGCTTTTATTCCATATGGTTTATTCTCAATACATCTTCCATTCCAATGTAAGCATAAAAAATATGGTCATCAAAGATGTAATTTTGAACCCTTATTTTGCTATTGGCAATGGACTTGGGCCTCAGTTCTCGGGTCAAATGTGGGCAAGTGTCTCCTTGCACCATGTAGGTACTCGGCAGGAGAGTGAAAGGTCGAGAGGTGCATATCACCTGCTTCAGTGTCTGTGAAAAAACACCTTTTTGAAATGCAAACAGTGCTGTTAGACCTCACTCAAATAGCATAATGGCAATAGGAGCTATAGTAATTTCTAATTTAAGAAAGTTCATCATTTGTAGTTGAAAACAACCAATCAGCATGTACTTTTACTTCCTTATGGCTTGGGCTTGCTTTCAGATTTTTCATTTGAAAGTGTGGATATTCATCTCTGAGCCAATTTCCCATAAAACTGCAAAGTGTCTAAACCCTTACACCAGTGAATCTTCAACACCCGAGTTAGGAGGCTACTGACCCACTGACTGCACTGAGTACAAGAGGTGATTTACTCCTCAGAAGGGGTGAGGTCAGATGGACTGAATGTCTCCCTAACGCCCAGGGAAGTACTTGAAAATACATACTTGGAATCTGTAGGCCCTTTTGATTTCAGTGGGATTTAGGCAAGTGAGTTACCTTTGAAAATCCCATTTGTAGTACATAGAACAGCACCATTGCCAATTTTCAGTACAAGGTAACTTCTAAAAACCTGATATTGTGGTCACAACATATGCAAGATCCAGAATGATCTTCTTTTGTTAGTATACAGTAACAGAAATAATTTTTCTTATTAGAAGACCCACCCTTTTATTTAAAAACTTTTTATAAATATTATTTTATTTAAAAGTAGATATGAAAAACTTAGAGAATTTTTGCTATTTCATAGATTCTTCTGGCAGATTAAAAGTTCACTATGAAGCAAGCCCAGATAATGAATAGATCTAATGGAAAATTTCTTGTCATATCTAAACGAAAATGTTTCACATCTCTTATTCAGAGAATTTCTTGTTGTTGGTTTTAGTCGGTCTCTGAAAATCACTGCCAATCTATCTTTTTAAATTAATATTGGTTCAGAAAAATTGAAATGTCTTTGGAGTTTGCAGTTAATAACTGGAGAAAGAATTTCATCTCTATGAAAAAATAATTATTCTTCCAAGGAAATTATGTGTCTGGGGAAAGTGGTGTACTTTGAGACCAATGCTAATACTATTATGAAAGCACTTGGATTTACTTTACCTATTCTAACTGTCCAAGATTCAAACATTATTTGACAAACTCACAGAACACTTAGTATGAGCTTGAAAATAAAAATTCTGTCCCACAGTAATTTATGTGATTTTTATGATTTTATTTCATTTCGAATTAAGATCTGTTGTTTTGTTGGTTTTTTTTTTTTACAGATTACTTCAGAAGATATTTCATTCATACTGATCTATGTTGTTTTAAGATAATATGTTCTGTAATAAATCTTCAATGTCAGAATAATACCACTCCAAACTTTTTAATTATCAATGTGTGAAAATTATGAAAATTACTGTATGATTTTAAATGTTTTTATTGCACGGAGTCGGCATTTTCAGATAGAAAACCATGCCCTTTGCAAGATGTTTTGATCATATTTTATTATTTTGATGTGTTATTATGGGGAAACTTTTTCTTTTATAGTGTTACAAAAATATTTCTGTCATCAGAATGCTAACTAATTAGAGAGCCTGGTACACACAGTATTCTGAAGCTGCCTATTGTCCTTTTGAAAAGATATATCTTTCATATTCTTTAAACAATACTCACAGGGAATAGGAATCTGCAAATAAAAAAAAAAAACAACAAAGTGTATAATCTATTTCTGGGTTGTTTTTGGTTGGTGGTTGGTTTGTTTTGGTGGGATTTTTTTTGAGAGTTAGCTTTTACAGATCACGTTTGGTCCTAGCAGATGAAGTTCTTCTAGTGAAGAGCCAGTTACAAAGAAAAAAAATCTATCCATGATCACTTTCAGAAATTTTATGTTGGTTTTTATGAGTTAATCTCGGAGCATGCTGCTAGCACTTCTCTAGGAAGGCAGAATGAAGTCAATGGGTATAATGCCACTGAACTTTGTGGAGCTATGTGTCCTCATGCAGACCATAATCACACTCTGGCATAATCAAAAAATTAAATTTTGCACTGTCATGAGAGGATATTTTGATATTCGTGTCTTATCTATTGAAATGCCATTTAATCTTTATGAAAAAACACCCAAAATTTCAGATTTTATCTCTCATTATTCTATAGCAAAGATATCTGGGTTTAGCCCAGACAAACCAGACAGATGTAATGTGTTATTTCTCAAAATGCATCTCATTATAGCACAGTCTGCGTAGACAATACAAGTGGGAATGGATGGTGTTTTAGGACGGTATTTGAAACCTGTGTATAATTATGTGTGAATAAGTATGATATTTAAAAGTATTAGAGCTGAAGTGTCAGAAGCCTCCATTACTTGGGCAAGATAAAGAGGTAGATAAAGATAACTTGCCCTAGTATGAAGTCCAAAGAGGCCCTTCTACAGCTCCGAACCTGATGTGCTTTCACCTCAGGAACACCTCCCAAGAGTGCCTCAGTAGCTGTGTTACAGCATTGCCACTTAGAGACACAGGGTTCCTACAGAGTTTTCAAGTTCTCAGAGGGAGGTTTCTCAGGCTTCCTCTATGTGAACTTTGTTTGACCTGCCTGCATCTTTGTTTGACTTTATTTAGCCTTTGCATCAATTCCTTTTATTGACCAGGTGAAAAAGGTTAAATTGCATCGCTTCCTTATCTTTCTGTGATATCCCCTGACTTTTTGGTAGATAGCAGAAACAAAATGTAAATAAATGTTTTGTGTCAAGTGAAATACTTATGGCCTTCACACAACGATGTTTTGTAGAGAAACACAAGCCTTGAGAAGTGCAGAGAAAGTGAGTGGTGCGAAGTACAGGCATGGGATTATTACAGATGGGAACAGGCTGACCCTATAAACAACTCAGTAATGGTTCTTGATGACACTCAGACCTTCAGCTGAAAAAAGCAGACTTTAGGGATAAGAAAAAATAAAAAGAAATAGTATCTAACATGCAAAAGTGCAAAATTATGTAAATTAAAGAATCACAGAAGAACAGAATCATTTAGATTGGAAAAGATTGCTGAGATCATCAAGTACAACCTTTGATCACCAACCTTATCAAATAGAACCTGGCAATGAGTGCCATGTCCAGTCATTTCTTGAAGACCTCCAGGGATGGTGACTCTACCATCTCCCTGGGCAGTCCATTCCAGTGCTTGACAACCCTTTCATGAATAAATTCTTCCTGATGTCCAACCTGAACTTTCCCTGGTGCACCTTTAGGCTATGTCCTCTTGTCCTGTTACTAGTTTCCTGGGAGAAGAGGCATCTTTTTTTCTTCAGGGGAAAAAATCTAAGATTGTTTGTTACAATTTAAATAGTAATAATGCCATTACTGGGGTTTCTAACTCCATTACTATATGTTCTTTATTTTTCTGTGTAAATGATATCTAGAGTAATAATGATCCTTGAGTTAGACTGTTAAGGCTTCATTTATATTAAGAATAAAATGTTACCTTTAGGTGTGTTTCTCTTTGCCCATGAACAAAGATTTGAGCATAGCAGAAGGAGATTTCTTTGGGGTCAGCATGTGTATTAGAGCATTATTTTTGCCATAGATTTCCAGGCTGTTAGCTTCTGATAGTACATAAATCTCAGTTTACTGACACCCTGCAGCTCTGACTTGGTTTTTAGCTGTGATTTATCCCACTAATATACTGGCAGAAATACTCCTTTATTTTAGCTTATTTTATAGACATTTTTATAACCAATCCCTTTAATAATTCAGATCAATTGCTTATCCTATTTCTAGGATGTTGCCAAAATAAGAAAAAAACATTTTTACTGTAAATATGATTGAAGAGAGGAACAGATTGCTGGCAGATACCCACCCTGGTGATATTCAAAACACAAATAGACGTGGCCCTGCACAAATTGCTCTACTTGACCTCACTCTAGACAGGGGAAGTTGGACAAAGTGACCTTCAGAGGTGTGTTCTTACCTCAGTTCTCTGTGGTTTTTTTAATTTTGGCTGGTGCTGCAAGGAATTCCACAGTAATCTGTCAGGATTCTACTTCCTTGCTTTCTATTTTCTATTAGTCCTTGGCTGTGCCATGCCAAATGGTTTTGTTTTATTTCCCTGGGAAACAAGTTTTGGAAAGTATAAGAATCCTAACAGCCTCTGGCTTTGGTCAGAGTACAGAATACTCAGAACCTTGATGGTTACTCACAGGTCGAATAGGCAGATTACTGCATTTTTATTTTGACATATGATCCTGGTCATGTGAGAAGTCTTTGTTGCTTTATATAGAATTATTAAGACTTATGCCATGAATTTTGTAGGTAAGAGCTAGTAAAAGAGGCACAGGGAATATATTATTTAGGGAATGTGAGGGATTTTTATCAAGAGAAGCTGTTTGGAACAAGTAACACCGGTGTAAATAGTTCTGATGGAACTTGGGGCTACACTAGGGAACCTTGCAGATCATTTCCTGCCTTTTTTTTTGTAATTTGTCCACACATGGAAGCTGAAATATAGCCTGTGGCTATATACCTGAGGGCTATATATGTCAATCCTGTACAACTGGAGTTTTATTTTCCTGCAGGACTAGCCTCAGCTAGAATCACTGCCATAAGTAACAGGCATTTGAATATGAATTCTCAATTCTGCCATCAGCCATTGCCGACCCAATCCTAGCCTCACTGACAGGGATATAAAAAAGTAGCAAATCCAGTGTGCAAGCAGTGTAATATTTTGACTTCTCTTATGTAGGAGAACACTTAAAAATAACTTTTTGGAGGAATTTTACACCTGTATAGCTGCCAGTGACTTCAGTAGGTATTCTCTATCAATTTCTGATGATGGCGTTGTTCCTACATACAAGAAGAAATGGTAAGAAGTCTGAATTATAAAGAGGCAGTTTTAAGCTTTTCAGTAGTAGAAAAGTGTCCTTATCTCAAGGAGACTGAGTAGTGTCAGTCTTACAGGCCATTAGTGGAAGGAGACCTGGATGGTCTCTTCCACAGTGGAAGACCAGCAGTAGTTATGAGCATAAAAAGTAGCAATGAACTTCTGTTAGGTGCCTTGGATTTAAACAGTGGAAACAAAACTTAGCAGCTCCTCATTCCTGTTTTACTCTGTATAACAGCAGTAAGGACTCATGGCAGCATTGATGATAAGGCACTGTGAGAATTGGTGATCAGGGACTTGAGCTGGCTAAAGCTTCATTTCTTGTAACTGATGGCTATGACTTTTTGATGGGTACCATGAGGACATATGTTAACATGGGACTTGTCAAAATGTTAGAGAGCTGTTTGGGTTTCAGTAAATATATGGATTGCCAACTGTTAGAAGAAAAGTAGTAAAAGCACTTAGTTTGGCTGTGGAATACTCTATGCCAGGAGCTCAGTGAGCCAAAACTTAGAGATGGCTGTAGGAAGCAGAGGAATGGATTTATGGATGGTTGTAATATTTGTGTCCGTGCTAAATAACCAGAGGCAAGCATATAAAAAGCTGGAGTATCAAAAACCTACTTGCCTGAGTCCTAAAGGCTTACTAAGAGAGGCCATGCAAGGGTAAGTTATGGAGGCTGTTCTTTCACATCATCTTCAGGAGCTATGCCAGCTTCTCCAAGGCAAAGTTCACACTATTTTTAAATGTCATCTAACTTTCATGTAGTCTATGAAGAGGAAGAAATACATTTGAAGGTTTAGTTCGTAGAGGGGTTTCTATTAGTATTCTCTCTGGAGAGGGCAACAATGGTCTTTAACAATGGGGGAATATAAAACTCAGCAAGACTGAACTGTTAAGTTAGAAACCTTGAAGGCAGACAGTGTGAAAGCTCCACATTCCAGCTCCCAGGAAATACATCATTACCTTTTGATTGCCATTTCTATTGACTGCTAGTGTGATATATAAATCTTCTGTAATGTTAACAATAAGAGAGCAGTAGCAGAAACAAACTGTATATTTCACAGAGATACATCTCTGGCTCCTGGAGTCTGTCATCCCCTGCTGTGTTAGGGCTTTGTCTGAAAACCTTTGGAGGCAATGGACACATTCACACTGTCCAACAGGCTTCAGTCAGTCTTGTGAAATCCAGCACACCTTAGCATCTGTAAAAATAAGTACCTATAAGCCATAAAGAAGCAGTTCTGTAGGAATTAGAGCTAGTGAAGCTTGATTGTCCCTGCATTTGCTGTTTGAGTTGTGTCTGAAGCAACTCAATTGTGGTATTTGTTAGTGTTTTCCCCTGTGTGTATCTTCTTGTGTTTTGCAAAGATGTGATACTTCCTTTAATCTGACCACTTAAAAGTCAAAAAGTACAAGAATTTAGTTATTTTAAACACTCTTTGCCACATTTAAACAATACATTGGGATGTGATTAGAGAAGGACACAGCAATTAAAGAAAATAGTACTGTGATCATGTGAGCCTCTTTTTTTGAAGAACCAGAGCTAAACTTTTTTGTCTCTCTTCCTTGCCATGACACATGCAATGGACTGGTAAGGGCTGGGACAGTAGAAGCTATCCTAATCAGCTCTTTTCAATACAAATGTTTTTAACAGCCTGCAAATATGAGGGAAGACACATGCTGTATGAAATCCCTCCAGGTGGGTCTGATTTATACTTTTTTCTCTTGCCCAGCCATGCCAGGGTTCTGCTAAATGATTTTAGTTTAAAACTAGCTACAATTTTCAAAAGGTCTTCTGCTGTTGCTGTTTTGATTATGTTTATAGGTTTACCAATCTTAATATCTCCCAGTCTTTGTGTTCTCTATTTTTTGCCTAGATGAAGATTCTTCCCTCATGGTTCCCACTGACTTGTAATAGTTCAAAGTTTTGAATTCACTAGGTTAGTACAGCTCAAAGTCTTCTCAGGTGCCAGCAATGACTGTTTAGACTTAAACAATAAAAGCAGCCTGGCAAAAACCTCCAAGCTTCAATTCCACTTACAATAGGACATTAATGACAATCCCATAGCAATAAATATTCATTTGCAGGTAATGTGTTAACTTAGCTATCCAGTAATGTGCAGTAGTCACATAAAGATCACACATTAATTAACCAGGCATTAATTTCAACCTGTTCTCCATTTGTAGTCTCCCTTCAGACCAGGTCAAATGAGTGGCTGACCACCAAGCAGAGTGGTCATGAAATGATGTTTTATTCCAAGGAGAAAAATGAGTTTGAGCAACTGGAATTCCTATCGCCATTCCCGCACCATCCCGCCCCCTTTTTTTTCCCTAAGAAGCTTCAATTTAAGCACATCCTAGAAAATCTTCTTGGCTTATAGTTGCATGAATGTAATGAGTACTAAAAAATACCTTTCTACAGAAGTAACTGATGCAAATCACTTGGAATTTTCAAGGGATCAAAAAAGACAAACATAAAGCAGGAAGAAAAGCACCTCTATACTGAAGGTAAATATCTATGCATCATGGCACTGGCATGATCTAGATGTTACCTAAGATTATAATATTTCAGATATTTTCATGTTAGTTCACCCCCCCAAACTCTAGAACATAAATGATCCATCAGGATCAGAAAGGACTGACCAGCATCTTCAAGGAAAAAAAGCCTTCCTTGGGTGATATTTGATCAGGATCTGAAGAGTCATGCTTGGGGAGCATAAGTCTTTCTAAACAGTAAATGTGAAGTTTATGTGGTTCTAAGTCTTCTTCCAACCACCTCACCCTCCTTCAGAAGGGAAAATCCCTTTGTCTGCTCTGGCATTATGAAAAGGGAAAACATCCAGAGAAATTTCTGCCCTCAAAAGATATTATGTAAGTTGAAGAAGGTCTCAGTGCCAAATACTGCTGCAAATTCAAAGATATGGAACCTGATCCAATTTCTCTTATGAGTAATTTTGACTTTTTCTTTTTCCTAGACATCTACCATATGTTACCTTGTGTAAATTTGCTTGAGACATGTTCAGTTTGGAGCTGAGCTTCTGAAGCCCATAGATGCCTGCCTTTTTGACAAAAAATCAGCTGTGTTCTCCTAATTATTAATCTCCTAAGTATTATATAAGGAAAAGATATATGTATAAGGAAAAGTTGGGAATGCCTTTGATATCCAAAATAAACTCTAGCAGAAACCCTCTTGCACCTCAACTTGTCTTTTCCCTTAAACAGTTTTATGCCTACACCTGCCACTACCAGAGACATCCTCAAGCCCTCTGCTTCTACCTATCTAGTATCTATAGGTAAATTTTGTCATCTTTTATTTAGGTATCTCTTACTGGCATTATCTTGTGTGGTGCAAACTTCTATGAAGCAGTTAGATCCAGCTGCTGGATAAAGTTATACATAGGAAAATAATACATCACTATTCTTTTCCAGTAATAATAAAAAAATGAATGCTTGAAACCAAAAAGAACCCCTCGTAATGTGTTTTTAGAAGATGGTGATGCAGAACCATAAGCCATATATTCTAGTGACAAGGATGCCCTCAAGGTTTACACTGAGCTTTTCAGAGGCAGCAGTTTATACCATGATTAAAATAGTCTGTTTGCCTGGAACATCCATTTAAGCAGGGTAATATCTATTTCTGTCTCCGAAAGTGATTTCTAGCATAAGCCTTTTGTAATTTCTATTAATATTACAGAATGGAGAAGATTGATGCTGATTCACTCACTAGCTCAGTTAATTTTTCTTCAAGTATGGATTCCTATTAGGAATGTACCCATGTAATATAATAAAACTTGCTCATTCCATTTGCAATCAGCTCTCAGTGCATATATTTCTCCCAGTGTCTCCCCTTTAATAATAATTGTCAGAAGAAATGGAGGACACAAATGAATACTGGTTGATTCAGTGGCCCCCTGATAGTTCTATCCATTGTAATACAGGAAATACTGAAAGTTCAAGAGCAATATTTCCTGTAAGACAGGAGTGCACTCATTGATATTATAGGTTCTAGTTTTGCTTTCTAATGTGTAGAAAAGTATAAGTAAGAAAGAAAAAGCTTTAAAAGGCTTTTTTATTGCCTTATGGTTTTACTCCTGTCAGCTCTGTCCATTTCTTTTGCATGCTATGCTGAATTCCATCTGTGTCCTTCAGTTGTTTAGATAATTTAATCTGATATTTTCTGTAATAAATAATACATATTATTTAGTATTTACATAGATATGTGTTTTACATACATAAGTATATGTGATACATGTGTTATTATTTAAGATAATCCCTCCAAAATATGCTGCTTTTCTATTATCATGTCTTCCCTCTTCTGAAAATCATTGTTTCTGTGTTCTTTGTTTTTTATGCCAAAAACCAGTGTAAAGTTACTGTCTGTAGTCAACTCTATGGAGCAAAATGAAAACAGAGGGTCATAGTTGCTCCTGTGTTATTGACATGGCAAACATTGAGCTGTCGCCACTGTATCATTTTGCCCCTTTGGAATTGTTTTAATAACCACCTTATCTCTACTGAAAGATTCATTCCAACATGTTTACGGCTACAGAAGCCAAATTTTCTGGTCTATTACTCTCATCTCTTCGTACTTTAACATTGGCGCCACACTTAGATTTCCTCTGGTCTTTTGGTGACATCTCTGATTTTAATGAGTTTTTGATCTATGCCAAGGAATATGTTGACTCCCAGTTTTACATCCCATGGCGAATCCCATCAGGCCCGGCAGATGCTGATTTGATGTTTGCTTGTTCCACTAATAAGCCTTGTAGTTTGGATGTGATCCTGGCCTTCTATTCCCAAAGCAGTAGTTGCCTTCTGCTCTGTCTGATCTGTTATGCTAATGTAGCTTGTGAGTAGCACAAACCAAGAGAGTGGTGATTTCCCCTTCAGGGGACGTAATAGATTCATCAAGCCACTGCTCTGTGCTCAGCAGTGTTTGATACAGATACATCTATTCAATAAATCATATATCCAGGACTACCAGTAAGACAGAGGCAATTTTCTCCTGGAAGCGTGAGGTTTAATTACCTTAACATGTATAATTCCAGTTTATATTACCAGCATTAAAAAATGTATCACCTTAAAAACTGAATCTCAGTGCTTGAGTCTCTTACTGCTGACAAAATCAGACTTTTTCCTTGGATGTGTTCTAATGTGATTTTGTTGAATGCAGGAAAAATGCAAGAGCATAATCAAATTAACAAAAGAGTGGTTTGAAAGGACACCCCTTCCCAGCTAAAATGTAATAATCAGTCATGGATGTGCAGCTGACCCATCACAACATGCACCAGAGCGAGATTGACTTAAACTGGTAAACATGGAAGGCTGATTTGCTGCTGTTAGAGGCATCTGTGAGAGCCCCAGGAGGTTTTTCCTTCACTGCTCTGCATCCCATGGCCTTTCCAGGTCAATAGAAAGCTCTGGTGGATATTCTGCCTATAAATGAATTAGCTCATAAGGGTATCTGCAGAGCCATGATGGCATCCCAGGAACTTTCATATCCTTGTCTAATAGCTTAAACAAGTTTTATTTTCCTGCAGGGAAGAGAAGTGATTCCCTTCCTGTGTCCTTGTAAATGATGCTGTTGTAATCTTTGGCTGCTATGGTCCTCAAGACAAGGATGAAAAAACTGGTGGAAAAATCACATTACTCTGGAAAACTTTCTAATAATAGGAAATACGTAGTGCGTGGTAACCACTGGGAATTGGCCATTTCACCATGTGATGTAAATGCAGTCCATAAAATGTTGGGACTGGGACCTGGGAGCATCTGCCATTTTGCAAGACAAGACTTCCTCTCCCACAGGAACTTGGTGGAATGAAAATCCATGGGACCCTTCTTCCCAGAGACTGTGGCCCATGGGAAAGAGCAATGGCTAAAGAGCCCACTGGTGTTTCACTTGTTTGTTGCACGCTGACAAATACAGCCCTTTATTCTTGACTCCTCTCTAGCGCTTCTCTTGGCTAAATCATTCAAATGATTTAACCTTTCAGTTTACGGCCTTCTAGGAGGTATAAAAAATACTTGTCTTTCCTTGTGATGTGTTGGTCTTAAAAAAAATTACTAGTAAAATTTACTAGTAAAATAGGATGAAAGACATCTATTTTTCACAAATTGTTCCTCAGTGTAGGCTAAATTGTAACAAAAATTTTCCTAAATCACAAGAAGTAATATTCTCCCTTCTGTTCCTGCATGATCTATCTAGTCTTCAGTCAGACTGTGGGGAAATAAACTACACTAATAACCCAGTTTCTCAACCTCTAGCACACACAGAGTGACTCTATGCCTCATTCTGCCTTTTGTATTTCATTGGTCAGTGTAGCTCAGCTGTGCTCAGTGCAGTGTCAGGTATTTCTGCTCAAATGGAGCAAATAATCATCTGCTGATGGCAATAGTAGCATGGCTGCTCTTTATCAAAATCTCTGCCACGGTAATACACAGGAGTCAGTATAAGGTATCCGCTTATACAGCTTTCACCATTTAATGATACAATTTTTTATTTTAAGCATATTTCTAAGAAAAGATGTTGTTGAAAATTGAGTAAACACAGTCTTTCTGCAAAGCATTGACCTACATTCAGAATGGCCTGGGGAGATGCTGCCTTACAATGACCAAGCAATTTGTACTTCCATGGTCCTCAGATAAATGCTTTAATAACTGTAGCAGGGAGCTCCTATGAAGGCTCATATCCCAACCTGGAGTTCTGAAGTTGTCAGTTCTAGAATTTTGTCACTATCGTCTTAATCTTAGTTGGTTTTAGCATATAAATATAGAATTGATATATTTATATTGTGTGTTTTATTTTGTATTTTATACAAATATATTTGTTTCAGAGAAACAATGTTCTAAAGTGGTGATGAGGACAATTGCTGATCAAATGGAGCTATGAGTGTAATCCATGTTTTTTTCACTTCTGAACTGCAACATCATGACCCTAATCAACAACTTTGACATGTTGCTTGGGAATAATTGCCTGAGTGATGAAGGGTGTGGAATCTCCCTTACAGCTCCAAAGAGATTCAGCACCAATATTTCTAAATACAGAATTTCAAGTGACCACATGTGGATTTCGTTCATTAAAAAATTATGTTTGCAATGGAATGCAAATAAAAATATTTTGCTTTGCTAAATATTAAGTGTCCTGTCAAAAAGAAATCATTTGGGAGGAAATTTTGTTACACTTTCAGGGCTTCTCTGGTAAATTGAATTGTCCAACAGGTGTGAGTTGTTTCTAAAATATGTCATAATAATTAAGTTAATTTGAATACATAATTTGATGTTGAGAAGTTTGTAAGAGAGGACTTGTTATACCCCAAGTCTGAACTTGGACTAGTGTTATAATTGTAAATGGATTCAGTCTAATTTAGTTCTGTTGCTTCGAAGACTTCATCAGTTTGGGCTGTGTCTGGCCATTCATTGCAGACTTTGCTATTTAGCTTGCAAGATATGTTAGGTCAGGTTATACAAAAGACCTATAACTTCTGAACTAGAGCTGCATTATATCTGATTGACTCAGAAAGTGAACCAAAGGATGATGAAGTTCATGTATTGTTGCCTGGAATGAATCAGACAGACATTGTGTGAATAGCTTGTGTAAAATGGAAGAACAAAAAAGAGCTTGCAAAAATTATGAGAATGATCATGGGCTTGTTTAAGTAAATTTAAGAGCTGTTCCTATGACTGTCTCAAATATTTGAATAGGAGGGCAGCTAACAAAATTAAAATGGAGAACAGTCAAAACTGATAAAATACAAAATTATCTACAATTATAATTATCTACAAAATGTGCAATTAGCCTGAAGAACTCATTGCCACAGGAAATTACACATTTCCACTATAGAAGAAGGGGTGTACTAGGGTTGCAATAACATACAGTGTTATTCTAATTAAGAGTACAGCTAAAATAATTAACATTCCAGGCTACAAGGCTAAAGCCAATTACTAATACAAGGGTATATGCTATCTAACATGAAGAGTACTTTATTCTACCACTGCCTTAAAAGTTTAATTTTTGTTCATGTATCGGCTGCTGATATAGAACACAAGATATCAGACAAATCTTACACCTGATTAAAAGGGCAAACCCCATGGTCATGTAATAAAATCTCTGAAAAGCAAGAAAAAACCCACCCAAACTAATTTAGTTCTTGATACCGCATTCTCCATTTTCAGTTTAACATCAAGAACAAAAAAAAAAAGGCATTTTTTTTAAGATCAGTTGTTAAAATTGGAGAACCTTGTTTCTCTTTTGAACATTTATTTGGAGCTTTTTGGTCTTTTTCTATCATTCTAAAATTTATTTTTAAAGCACACAAATACAACTTGCTAAAACCACCCTTCACTTTTGATACTGTCATCAAAGGAGTTACTGAATCACAGATTTGTTTGTGTTTTTTAAAATAGTATTTGTAAGCTATTTAGTGAATAAAGTGCCAGATCTGCTTATTTCAATACTTTTCAAAGCAGTTATTGAAATACAGCTTGAGTATGGATCTGGGATAGTATAGCTTTCATGTCTACCAATGTTAATTTCTGTTAAACTGCACTTGCCTCCTCTCTACTTAGTCTTCAAAAGGTTTACATGGTATGTGTCACAAGTCCTAAATTTAAGTATGGAATTCAAGTGCTCAGGCAAAGAAGGTAGCTGCTGTAAACTGGAGATTTTTACCAAAGAATCACAGAATATTTTAGGTTGGAAGGGAAGATCTGGAGGACATCTAGTCCAATCTCCTGTCCAAAGAAGGTCTAATTAGGTGAGGGTGTCCAGGACCCTGTCCCATTGAGCTGGAATACCTCTAAGGTATTTGACCATTTTTATGAAAAATATTTTTCCTAGTATGGAACTGGAATTCATCCTAATTTCCTGAGCTGCCTTCTCTCCAGGCTGAGCAAGCCCATCAATCTTGGCCTGTCCCTGTATGTTGTGTTCTCCAGACTCCTCCCCAGCTCAGTGGTGGGGAGTGACGGCTGCTCTTGCTTGAGTATTACCACGGTTTTTATCGTACTGGGAAGTCCAGAGCTGACCACACTGCTTCAGATGCCCAGGAAATGAATAGAGGATCACACACCTGGATTTCTTAGAGGCTATTGGTTTGCTCTGCATGATGGTACACTGCTGGCCCACATTCAGCTTGGTATCCACCAAGACCCCTACATGGATAAGCTCTGTGGCGTTCTGTCATGGGTTGGCACTGGCCAGATGTTAATGCACCCATGAATATATGTTTTTTCTCTAACAACTCCTGTGGGATGTGATCAGGAACAGAGCAGAGCAGGCTTAAATCTTGAAAACAAAAAAAACCCACCAAAACTTTATTAATTACATAAGAACAGGGACAGAAATACTCTTAAACACACACAGAGACAGAAATAAAAACTTCTTAGAACATTTCTTCTCCCAGTTTCTACCTCCCCACCCATCACTCTTCACAGACCAACCTTTGGGTTTTAGATCAAACAATCACCACTCAAAAACAAACTAATCTTCAATTCAGCAAGGGAGAGAGGAGTCTCTCTGGCACCACAGACTGTTCTCCAGAACACACAGGTCTACTCCTTATGTGTTCCCATGTCACCCGTGGCACCGCCCAGAGAAGTCTGCCAGGGCGACTCTCTCTTTTTCCTATGTCCAGCGCTCTCACCGCTGTCCATAGTCTAAAGCTGCATACAGGGCTCTTTTAAGGATACTTGCATGCCGAGCTCTCCCCCTTTTCACCCAGGGGCCGGGGTTCCAGGAGCAGGTCTGCCCTGAGGGCAGAGGGCACCACCTCACCCTCCCCCTCTTTTCTCTGCTCGCTCCACTCTTCAAGTGCCAGTCACTGTAGCAAAAGCAAGGGCAGCTGCATCCACCCAAAAATGCAGTTTATGTTCAAAAGAGACTTAAGTTCAGTCCATGGCTGATATTATGCAAGAGAAGTCCAGCTCAGAAGGCTACTCCTCTCATTCTTCCATCGGGTTCCTTCCAATCAGGCTTTATCATCTCAGTCTCAGGCCGCTTCCCTCTCTCCGAAACCACCAGTCATGAGAATCAATGTCTAAGAAAAGTTTCCTTCTGCCAAGCAAGGGTTAACAGTTTTTTCTCGGCAGGGTGCTGCAGGCGGAGGCACTCCCAGGCTCCGCAAACCCCCACGTGGCTGGGCACCTTCTCCCGGAGTTTGGGGGTGGAGGGGGGTGAGCACACACAGAAGGCACTTCCACAGTTTTCCACCCCTCCATCCTGGGCGGGGAAGCTCAGTTCCAGTCCTGTCCCCTCTCTTCTCCCCCCGCCAGGGGCTCCGGCTTACCTGAGCCGACCACGTGTTTCCCCTCCCCCACCCAGCCTCGTGGCCGGGCAGGGGAAGGAGGCCTGACACGTCTCTCTGCTGAAACCGGGATCCAAAAAGAGGCCGAACCCCCTTGGGGTCCTGCTTTTAACTCTTTGTGTCCTCAGAGGCGTGTCCAAACCTCCGAGTGACCAATCCAGGTGCCAGCAGAAAAGCTGATTACTGATTGGACTGCCTACATCCCCCTGGAAAAAATTCACCTTCCCCGCAACCACGACACGTTCCTTCCTAGAAGGCTGGATCCCAGCCTGTAATGTTGCACCTGTGTATTCCTTTCTGGATGCAAGGCCTTTCACTTTTGTCTGTTTGAACAACATGAGGTTCCTTCTATTCCATGTCTCCAGGCTGCCCACTCCTGTTGCTCTCCCCAGTTTGGTATCAAACACAAATTTAGTAAGAGTACTCTCTCTCCCATCATCCAGGTCATTAATGAAAGCATTAAACAGTGATGATTCCAGTACTGATACCTAAAGAATACTGCCAGCTGCTCACTGACAAGTGAATGCAAAATGTAGTACAAATCACAAAATATTATAAATACAGCTTTGTTAATACTTATCATAAAATGCCCAAATGTAATGATTTGGTTGAGATGCTCCATTTAAGTTTTCTTTGAAAAATAGAGGGAATATAATTTTCTATTTAAGAAGTCCCTCATAAGAAAATGGTTTTCTTCTAAGTCTTTTGCTTCTGTTAGTCATTTGCAGTGTTTCATTGGAACATGGGAATTTCAGGTGATCACGGGTGTGGAATTAAGGAAGAGGTTGAGTCACAAGCCACATGTAGATCTGTGAAAACTTAGAAATTGGTGCAAAAGGGTGAATCAGCAATATACTTGCTGTGGTTTATCCTGGCAGGTAACTAAACACCACACAGCTACTCACTCACTCACTCCGGGTGGACTAGGGGAGAAGATTGGAAAGAAAAAAGTAAAAACCATGTGATAAAGGCATTTTAATAGCTCAGAAAAGGCAAACAGTAATAACAACAATAATTATGATAATAATTATAATAATATTAAAAACATGCAAAGCAAGTGATGCACAATGCAGTTGCTCACCACCTGCTGACTGATGATGAACCAGCTCTTGAGCAGCTGCCCCCAGTAAGATTTACCCCTGGTTTACTAGCTGAGCATGACACTATACATTATAGAATATCTCTTTGGCCAGTTGGGGTCAGCTGTTCTGGCTGTGTTCCCTCACAGCTTCTTGTGCTTCTCCAGCCTCCTCACCGGTAGGCTGTGGTGAGAAACTGAAAGGTTCTTGACTTAGAATAAGCACTGCTCAGAAACAATATTGGTGAGTTATCAACATTATTCTCATCCTAAATCTGAAACACAGCATTGTACCAGCTACTAGGAATATAATTAACCTATTCCAACTGAAACCAGGAGAGGGTTTTATTCCAAACTGATTGCTATTGCTAACGAGAAAGAACTGTGGTTTAATAGGAAATGTTGATGATAGGTGATTTTATTTTGTAATCTCATGAACTGAAATAATACAGACTGCAGGTCACAGTTGTGACATATATGTGTAATAGAATGGGCCTAATATCTGATCAACTGGGATAAGAGTGAGTATATTCAGCCACTACAGCAGGATTGTTTTTCTGTTGGCATGCTTTAGGAATAGGGGGTAGAGATCACTTCTGTACTCTTCAATTTTCTTTGAAGTGATTTGGAGTGCTTGATTACAAAATACAAACAAAATGCACTTACAGTACATTTTAAATTCATTTTAAACAACAAAAGAAAAAATATTGTACATAAACCTGGTAATATATTTGAGATGTTTAAGCTGAATTCTGTACTTAATTGTCAAAGGTGAGATGTGTAGACTGGTAGGGTTTTTTAAAATTCTTTCCATGCGTACCCAAATAGCATCCTGAGAGCAATTCACATGCCGTACCAGGAGCCATGGAATGGACAAAACAGACTCGAAAGAACAATAATGTTTTCTGGCATAGCTCTGTATTACCTAAAACAACACAAAACGAGAATTTCGGGAATGGGTGCACAGTACACATTCCACCCCAGAGGTTTGTCTGCTGCAGTTCAGCTTAAACCAGCAAATGTCATCACTGAGGAAAAACTCTTGTCATACTCCTTGTTCCTCTCCCACTCAGAATACATCCAGTATACATTCCATACTTTTATATCTTCACAATACTTCTGTGAGCAGTGATACTGATCATATACATTTGAGTATTAATTCAGCAAAGCACTTTAAATCATGAAGACATGATTGATTTACCTTGCTTAGTGTGATGCACAAACCATATCCCTTCCTTCTTTTCCTGATTTGAAGTGTTCCCCACATGAAAAAACCAGAGCTCCTCAGTAAGTTGCTACAATTCAAATGGGGTAGAAACAACTGCATTTACCATAAACTGTGGATTTCTATAACATAGACTTGGAAAAGTAAATACAGTTGAACATACTGAAAATTTAAGACTTCTCCTCCAAAGGCTTGATCCAGTGGTCAGTGCTAGTTGTGTTTTGACTAAAGATGGTGTTGATGTTCAACTGGGTGTCCTCTGAGCTGATGACCTCCGAGTTAAGTGTCTTGGAGGGTCCTATTGCAATTTAGCAGAAGATTTGCTGAATTGCAAAAGGTTTGCTGCAGTGACACTCCTGTTTAACTCCTTTTATGCAGCTTTTGTATCTGAATACGTGCATTTTTTGGGGGGAGACTCACTTTGGCTGCTGCGAACCGTAAGTTTTGTCATTTTCAAAATTTGTGACTTTTTGAGTGAGCTTACCTCTCCTTGGCTTGCTTTTCTCCTTGCCTACACTGACAAAACAGCTAACCATTGAAATATTCTTGGCTGTGAACTATGATCTCAGAAAACACATTTGATGTTCATAGATGATCTCTTGGCTGCCTATCCTTGAGCCCATCTGCTAGGATGGCATGACGCCGGCACTCAGAGGGGCACGCCAGTTTTTTGGGACAAGGAGTGCCAACCATGAGTGGCTACACACAGGCAAGATGCCGAGTGCTTCAAGCACCATTTCTTTTGGAAGAATCCATTTTATTCTTGTTACAGGATGTCCACACTCTTGCCACAGGACTCTTTAAATTGCTGATAGGTTTTTACAGCTATCAATGTACAATACATGACTGTTGTGGAGGAACAAGGCTGAAAAATATCAAATATCTCTTGAAATGTTGTCTGATGCATGTGAAATACAAATTATTTGAAATAACATCTATGGATAAGTTAAACAGGAGCACTGAGTGGTTCTGGTTTTATTTATCATCTTTTTAAATGATGATAACAAAAATCCCGGTCTTGTGTGGCACAAGAGAACTTGCCAATATAGGATACACGGTGTGATCACAAAGCTTCAGTGTTCCCACAACAGTCAATAACCAATTAAGTAATTCAGAGAACAAAGTTGTCTCAATAAAATGGGAGGGCATATCAGGACTGGAATGGGAGATCAGATCATAAGGAGAAAGGAAATTTAACACAGGATTTAAATTTGAAAAGGAACCAGTGACCTGGAGAAAAATAGCATGACTTTCTAAGAAGTGCAGCTTGAGACAAAATGAGAGGCTTGCTACAGTGACTGAGAATGGCTTGCTACTGGTGGATTGAGAATGTGGTGCTGAGGGTGTGAAGAGAAGAAAACACAAAGAATAATACAGTTCAGGCTTAAATAATTTTGTCACTTTAAGTGCAAAGAAAAGCTTACTGTGGCTTGAGAAAGGGTCCATTTTACTATGTTTTCCATGATTTCTAACTGGAGAAGAAGTGGTTTCCCCTCTGCTTCAGAAATGTTATGAAATATCAAAGCATACCTTCCTCTGTATTTGATGAGTGCCTCAAACACTAGGCCAACTTCTCATCAGGAGTGGTACAGCTGCCTTTCTCATTGTCAGCAGAAATTTCTTCCTTGTTAGTATATTTATTCCTGAAGAAAGTTTCATGGTTTTTGAACAAGAAGCTCTTGTTCAGAAACTGTACTAATGGAGAAAACAAGAAATTGATAAATTGTCCAAAGACAGTAACAATCCAAAGAGTGACAAAGTCCTAGCGATGTGGTAATCTTGTATTCTTCCTCACCAAGTATCTCACAGATTTTAGGAGTTTCTGATAGACAGGAAACTTTTTTCTACACTTTGGTTCTCAAACCAAATGATTTCATTCCAACTCCCATTAAAGCCCAGTGACCTAGTGGTTGGTTCACTCTGCTGTGATGTGGAAGACTTCATGTTCTTCTTCATGTCCTCAGCTCTGCATACACAGACAATTCGCTGTACCTTTAGAGAGAAATATCAAGGGACAGCCACTAGACAATCTGTTATTTCTTGACAAAAATCTAATAAGACACATCTGGTTTTGAATTCTTCCTCCAACTGGGCACTTGTTAGAGTTACATAAATGTAGACACCTCAAGGATTACGTTGGACTTTTCATCTGAATTTGTATTTAAGTACATCTGACTCAAAATAATTTAGCCATCTAATTCCCAGCAACTACCCTGAGGGATGAGTACCACATAGCTTTTGTGGATTTAGGACATAAAGTCATAGCTAGTTCCCCTTCCTCTTTCTAAATCTCCTTGCTTACAGGACCTAAAAATACCTAATCCTTACTGGCCACAACAAAACTAGTTAAGATGCAGCCTTAGAGGGAATAATAATGCTTATTGTAGCTCAGATTGTGTAATAGTTTCTATTGCAAAAATTTCTGAAGCTGAAATTGCCAAGGCTTTGATCAAGAGCAGCCTTTTTGCTGAAAATATACTCAATAATGGGTCAGCAATTTTACAATATGAGGAGAAAAACTACTTTGCTATTATAAAAAATTAAATAACTTTTTAACAGTTATGCAGCCAAACTGTCCTGTAATAAAAGTTGAAGGTTGGCATGGAAACCACCCTCTGAGAAGGTCATTTGGATTAGTTTTTCTGACCTTGGTAACTTCTGCACCAAATTCCACCCCTGCAATGTTGAAAGAACCCACATGTATTCAAATAGTTTTGAGCCTCAACTTGAAGTAAGAGTTAAACATGTTTCCTCATTAGTTTTATCAGTATTAGCATTATATTTATTTAATTGGCAAAACCATGAAATGAGAAGCTGTGCATCAGATGAAGCATCAAACAAAAATTTTCCAAATATAATTATCTTATTCAAGTGAACTGAGAACTTAACGACTTAACATGGTTAGGGGAAAATGAGAAATTAAGTCGTTAATGCTCTGGCAATAATTACTGTAAAAAATGCATTTTCAATACGGATTGTTGATTTGCTTGGTCACAATCATCCCTTTAATGTGCTCAGTTACACTTGCAGTCTTCGAGACATATATAAGATAGTGATGCTTTTGTACTAAAATGAGATGTATTTGCTTTCTACCAATAGACTAACATAATTCCATCAAAGGTGATGGAAGTATATTGATTTAAACTAGGAAAATGGTTCTATCTGTGCAGCTATGCCATCAGCATATGCTCACACCTATAGCAGAACATGATTGTTTTCCCAAAATCGTACACCTGGCACCCTTCTTGCCTGCATTTACAGTGTCATTCATAGGAAAAGTCCTATGAATCAGACTAGGCTCTTTGAGGGACTCTCTGAGCTATTTCTGAAATGTAGAATGGTTGTTGAGTGGACAAAATGAGAACAAAGTGTTCACAGTGTGTTGGTACACATTGCAGATCCTGGAGCAGAATACTAGGTGCAGGAAAATTGTGTTGTTGGGAAGACTGAGGATGGTCACAACAAGCTTCTGAAACTTTCCATCAGATAGTCTGAAAACTTTAATATGGGAACTCCTGTAATTATAGAAACAGTCTAAAAACTGATTTTTGTTGTCTCAAGCCAGCAACTCCTCAGGCAGATGTTGGCAAGCCTGCTGCCCAGTCAATGCTGTGAGGCATTTGCAATGTAACCCCTAAAGCTACTGTCCAGTTGTTTGCAGAAGAAGTCCTGAAATAGCATCTGACTTCTGCTGAGCACACTGAGTGCCACAGTCTTGAATAGGAGAGGATACACAGTGATTATATAGAAAAATATTTGCTTCCTTTTCAGGATACTGCAGAGATGGGCTGCTGAACGGGACTATACATGGTATGGGGAAGGTGGATACTGTTATTTCTCCTACAGAACTGTTTGTATGTCTATGTTGTGGGTCACTGTTCTTTGAACAGCTGCTTGTTTGCCAGGTATTAGTTCAAATCTAGAGAGGACAGAAGGAAGTGATGGTTTCTGAAACAAACAGATCAGGGACTATAAAGCAGTGTCAAAGCTTCCCTTGCCTCTGACTCATTTTAAATACAAATCAGAGATGCCCTACTCCTTCGAGAAGCTATTCTATCTGATGGTGAAAGAATGACTTGGACCATAACCCAGGGTGCCTTTAATGCTTAGATTTGTTCCTTTAGTAATTTTTAATATTTATTCATTCTTTAACTTCATTCTCCTTTTAAGGATGGATGTATCCACTGTACTGTGCTGAGGAATCCTGGAAACACATTCCAGGATTCCAGAGGTACTTTGAGTAGTAAATTTCTGTTTAAACACATTAAACCCCAAACTTTACATTCCCTCTTTGGCTTCCAAATGTGTGAAAAAAAATAAATTCATTTGGTAAAACATCCTCTGAGTTGGTATTCTTAACTTGGTCAAAGGTGCAGGGTCCAAATAAGCACAATGACACAGAGCAAGTCAGAGAAACAAAAGAGAGATGACAAAAATTTTTGGAAGAAAAAGGTAATCTGTAACACCATTTTTACAAGGAAAACATAATATACTTTTCTAGATACTTAGGTAATAATTACTTAATTATCTTTCAACAATCCATCCCATATTCCTGCTCCTTTTGGTACCTGACATTAATTTTTGTAACTACAATGTTGTGGACGTTATGTACATACATTACTACAGCTTGAAACTCTTTAATTAGTTGCCTGGAAAAGAAAGATAATGTCTTATTGTTTATGTGGGTTTAGTCAACTTATTCTGTGTTTGGAGATAATCACATTCACTCTGGAGTGAGAAGATATCCTTCAATTAGCACAGAGCTAAAACTAGTCCTTTGATCCAGGGGAGGTGGTGATTCCTGAAGGCAGTAACACATTCTAAGTCTCAGCTATCATTAGAGCCTGTTAGACACTGCAAGACTACATTTTATGAGGTTATTCTTTAGTGTGTCTTCAGAACTGCCTTCTCCATTAATTGTTTCATATTGCAGTCTTAAAATTCCTCCTGTCTGCAGGATTCATTAGCAATGTCATTTTCCTGTACACACTTATGCAGGCTTTGTGTGTAGTCTCCTAGGATGCACAGACCTCCTTCCTATCTAAGGATCTGGCACCCTCAGCCCATTAACTCAACCTCAATACTACCCTGCTAAAATCTTGTGCAATGTTGCAGAGCTGTCCACTGGGAAATGCTGAGCCCTTTTCTTATCTTCTTATCTTTAAAGATAAGTATTAGGTGAAAATGTCACCATTCCTCTTCTTCATCATCAGCTTCCTTAACCTGTTTCGCACATCTATAGGTAGGACATGAAGAACTGACTCTTAACTGAAAAAAATGTTTCCAACTGTAGGTGTGGACAAGTCACTCGATGTGTTTCTTAGTGTGTTTTACTCCAACCCTGTTGAGGCTGCACAACATTGTATGGTAATAATCCTGTACTGGCATCTACTACTGTAGAGAAGATGCAGTTACTCTCAATGAAAATGTATATGACTAAACATTTATTTTTTTTTCTGAGACTGCTTAAGTCTGATTGATTGTTCAGTATCTTTTGTGTCTGTACATGGTTGTACTTTGGAAAGATCAACCCCTTCAATTGGCTGCACCGTCTTTTTTCCATCCTGTTGCTGGAATACAGTACTAAGTTGCAAGGTGACATCTCACCTCACAGTATGGTTTAGTGGACATGGTTGTGTTTGGTTGATGGTTGGACTTGATGACCTTGGAAAGCTTTTCCAACCTTCAGGATTCTATACTTCTATAATAAGTTAGTTGGTGTTTACAGTGAACATCTGAGGGCATGCTTTACCTCATGTCGTGTCCTGACTCTGTTCAAACAAAGCCCTTTACAAAGCACCAGTTTCATCTCTAATACAGGTACTATGTACAACAGTTCAGGGTTCTTTTGATCCAGGCCAGATTTCTTTGGTAACTGTGGAAAGTTAAAGCTGAAGTGCTTGTAGGTAGAGTGGATGAGGTACAACAGAAACAAATTATATTAAGATGAATATAATGTCTCACTGGACATTAAAAAGAACCCCACATGCACTTGAAACAGGTTAGCTAAAACCCTCTTGGATTCTCCATCCTTGGAGACTGTCAAAGCTCAACGGGACAAGTCTCTGAGCAATGCAATCCTGATGGTCCTGGCTAGAGGAGGGGTCACACTGCTGGACCTTCACAGGACCTTTCTGTTCTAAATCATTCCATGATTCAATGAATTAGCAATTGTGAGTAGAGTACAATTCTCACATGCAATCCTGAGTTCTACATTTAGAAAGTTTAGGTGCACCCAGGTGGACTAAGGAGGAAGAATATATTACATCAGCAGAGCATTTTCCCATTAACACTCACCAGGTACTGACTTTAGACCTCATTACTAGCCAAAAGAGCTGCAAGATCTGCTTTTAAAGTTTGTGGTTGACCCTGTATATACTCCTTAGGAAGATATTTAGTTTCTCCATAGATCAAGTCATTGGAGAGATGGAAAAACCTATGGATGAATCTTTGTAAAACTGTCTGCACAACTAAAGAAGTATTTTGAAGAAAAATAAAGTGAAAAATTGTTCTGCCAAGCTCTGTTCCACTTCATGAAAATAGAGTGGAGAATTTTTGCCTGTAAGTGGAAAGTATTACCCTCTGCTTTGGTATGTGTATATGCAGTTCTAGATAGATAAATAGATTACAGTTAGGGATATACTGACTCCATTTTCCAGAGTTAATACACATACAACTTGGATAGTTCTGGCAGATCGCCACATGTTTTATTCCTGTGTATAAAAGCCCTGAAAATTATAAAGGCATACAAAATTCAAAGTATTTGTTGTTTCTAACTAGAGATCTTAATAATTGCAGTCCACTTTTACTGCCAGAATATTAGCAGTAAATGACATTCATCTGAGATCTTGACCAGTAGTAGTCATTCCACTGATTTTATTTTATTTAAGCACTCTTCATGTGGAAGAGGTTGAACACATTAACTGGAAAACTAATGATATTTTTGAATTTCAACTATCAATAGATGCCTGAAAACTGTACTGCAAATCTACTAGGAAAAATGTTTATAGCTTCTGGAAATGGGCCATGGTGGGATACTGCTACTTTACAGTTCAAGATAAGCAACCATATTTTAGTTAATAATCCTGGGAGCCAGCCAGTCTAATCCTTTTTTATTCATAAACTTGATTCTCTGTAAGCTATATATGTTGTTATCTCAGGACAGTTGAAAGGGTTTTGGTTGTATATATAGCAAAAATTATTCAGTCTTGGGAGCAAAGACTTCTACATTCTAAGAATATATATATATATGTATATAGTGTTTTGGGCCTCTGCCCAAAAGGAAAGACATCTTTGTGTTAAAATCAGCTCAGAGAATTGTGGTATAATTCTTAACTTTAACAATTGAGATAAACTGTAAAGTGAAAAAATTTAACACCTTAAGAATTCATGAGGGAATCCTGATTGCTGCTATGAGCAGTGATTCTAAAAGAAATGTCTTTATGCAGCTCTGTCTTTGTTGAAAAGGCTTCCAGCATGTGCCTACTTATTTATAGTATTTATATATGCCAGAATTGCAAGTAGCTTACTGTCCTCTCTCTGGTATTGGAATCATCCTGAATATGTTTGTGCAGTAGCCCTCCTGATCTAATTGCCCTGAAGGGACATTTACAGTGATTAATGATAATGACTGTTTCTTGATATGTGCATCTTTGATACATATTAATGTGGCTTTTTATAACTGTGTAAGGCCACTGTGTTCCAAATGTCTGCAGGAGGCAAGGGTCTGTTGCATGGCAAATTCCCCAGTATAATGAATCCAGATATTGGGCCAGAAGTTTAGAAAGTAGTGGAGGCTCCCAAATACATAAGGAAAGCTTAGATTGCAAAGAATGTTCCTTTGGGATGTGAGATGGTAAGAGTTTTGTGGTAGTAATGGACGAGCTGAACTTCAAAGAAACCTCTGAAAGACAGAAGAAGAAAAATCCAGATGACCTTGACGTAAGTCCAAAAGTTGAATTTGATAGTAATTGTAAGTTTGAGTGGTTTAAGCTTGTTAAGTTTGAGTGGTTTGAGCTTGTTCCTTGGGTTTACACTACTAAATAAAAAGAAAATAGTATTTCAAAAAGCTCTGTTGAGTTATATCATGTTTGCCTTAAGATATAGGCAGAAATGTTCTGGCAAATTCTACTAATATAGTTAAATATTGCTGTCTCAATTTGTCTATCCTGTCTCTCTGCTGCTGCTTCTCATCCTTGTAGTTCCAAAGGTCAGCAGAATCTGGTGTATGCCTATGTCCTTGTTGGTCCAAGTTAACCACTCCTGCAGCTGTCCCACACCTCAAGCAAACAATCAAGAAGAATATGTCTACAGGTTTGGAAACTGGGCTCTGTCAATAAATGATGTTCTCCTGGTCAGCCTGAGAAGCGACACTCTCAGCAGTGCATGCTTTGAGGAGGAGGAACACTGCTGGTGCCAGAGCTGTGTGTACCATCAACTCACTCATTGTCTACACAGCTTTTTGTTGGGTTATTTTCCTCTTCCGCTACGCATCCTGCATTGGCCATGTCAGAGCCAGGATATTGGATAAGAAGGAAGCAGAAAGATGAATCTATATCAAACATGGCCTGATTATGGCTGTACTCAAACATACTCTGATCACAACTGTCAGCTGAGCTCAAGGCCTTACTAGTTAAGGTTAATAATAGCCCCTATTTAAACTGATAATTCCTCCGTGCAGATGTTACATAAAACCAACGTAAAGCTTCTTGGTGGTTTGCCTGAGGAATCCGAGATATAAAAGCTATTCCCCAGTTAGACGTAATTATTTGCTTAATAAACTCTTTTCTGTGTACTTCATTCGGCTTCCAACTAAATGCTGAGGAACTGTGAAACCATTGAGATCAAATCAAAATAATTTTGTTGAGGTCAATCATTCCAGTGGTACAAAAAGTAGTGTTCTTAAGCAGGCACTATTTGGCTCCCTATGTAATATTTGCTTCATTCAAGAGTCCTAGCTTTTTTTCAGGATGAAAATGTCTGTCTCTTTGTCTGCCTCTTTCTTCTGATCTTTTATGTGTTGTTTATCACTGAGTCATACAGGTTTAAACCATTTTAATGTTTAATTTAATTTAATTAATGTAGAGGTAAAGACTTAACAATTAAAAACACCTACATATTGACCCTATACTAAAAATGTTTGCCAGAATTATGAGAAGAAAATGGGTATTTTTCAAAGATTTTTTATATTTCATGGTTTGCATTTAAGTGGCAGTAGACAAAACAGTGCATATGTTTTGATGGATTTTCTGTTAAAGCTTCTTCTTCTTGAATATTGTGGACCAGAGAACAGTACTAACTTTTTTGGGGATGTTTTTAGTCAAGTTTGTTGCATCCTAAGAAAACTCAGGTAACAGTTAGAAAATTATTGTCCTGAGGAGTCTATTGTGTCAGGCAAAGAAAGAACCCTATTCAGATGTAATATTCCATTGTATATAGAGGTCATCACAGCTACACTAAAACCAAAGGAGCTGGGAAATGGCTTTGATATTATTCAGCAGTTACCCACCCCCTACAGAGGAATTAGCAGCTATCTGCCCCCTTTATTAAATTTACTTCTGTTAAAGTAAGTTCTTAAATATGCACAAGGTTTATGTCATAAAGGGCAGCACAACTCTATAAGGAAATAGGAATCTCAAGAGTCACACAAGTAAGGCTGATGAAGCTGTGTCATCTGTCACTCTGCTGGATCCAGTCATGGTTAACCCCCCTCCCTGATTTTAGGGGTAGCTTGGACATTCAACAGTAGCATATGGTGAATGAACCATTCTGGCCAGCACTGATGGCCTCTCTTTTTCCTTCTCAGCCCCACTAGCTCCACATCTGATGAAAGCAGACTATTTACTATTTTCACATATTGGATTCACCATTTCTATTTTTTTTTTTTTTTAATTCTTGGCTTTACTTAAGTGAAAGCAAATTTTGTCAACTTGGTATGGAAACAAGATTACTATTATTTGAGGAAACACTGTTATCTGCCCAATGTGATTCAAGGCAAAACTGCATTGAAAAGAATAAATTATGTGCAGATATGTCTGAAACAGTCCTGAGGATACACTCTCTAATGTGAGGGTCTCGTGAAATGTATGAGAGGTGAGTTTCATCAAAGGCCCTGAGGGTATAATTGGAGTTCCTCCTCTGGTACCTCAGGCCATCTGCTATGGCATCTAATAACCTCGTGAGAGCAATGAACTGCTCAGACTGTGATTTAGGGCTGTGGTCTGCCTGCCTATTCTGGCTTCTATATGAAATGAAACTCCAATTACAGTGTCTAAATTCAGAAGAGAAATAAGCAATTCAAACCTCTGGCTACTAAGGACTGGCATCCCTTACTGCCTGTGGAGGAGCAATATTTAGACCACCAGCAAGGGCTGCATAAGTTAACCACTGTGACTTTCCAGTGACACTACAGGGAATTAGGGCCTGACAGTCCCAGCACAGCAAAAAATCTGAATTGTTCATTTTAAACTTGGGTACTGTGACCGTCCTTGGTCCATCTTAAGTGTTGTAACATGCAGGCTGCATACAGCCCCCTCCTACTACTCTGTTGGAATTGTGTGAGGGGGAGGCAGGGAGTGAAAGGAAAAGCCATCTGTGCATCACATCAAGTGGTGAAACAGGGGAGAAAGACCCTGCTGCTTTCAGCTCTGTTTCCACAAGTGCAGAAGTGCTGACAGGGGTAAGACTGGGAAAGAGTGATGGAGAGTGAAATTGGAAAGGAGAGAGCGAGATCCACGGACATTTTGCCACCAACGGTAATGGGATTATGATTTAGGCCAGTCTGTGGAGATTTTAATGAGTCAGATGAAGACAGCTAAATAGTTTAAGCGAGCTGCATGCAGACTCCTTTTTCAGTACCCAGCATACTAAATAAGTATAGGAAAATACACCCGGTGTCCATTATCCAAATGATATTATCCCCCCAGGGAACACTTCTCTCCTGGCAGGGGTATGTGACAGGCTGATGCCCAAAGCACTCTGTAGTTCGTGGCAGAGGAGTGATTGTCATTAGACTGAAGTGCAGGAACTCTTGCAATTCACTTGAAAATTGGTATTAATGTGTATGCAGATATATTTGAACAGTACAAAAACCAGACTGTACTTTTCCAGTTTTGCTGCATGACCCTAGGTTTCCTTTTCCTTCCTCAGTGACTTGGTATTTGGGAGCTGTGCAAGCTGGGAATTCAGGCTCTTCAGTTTATCATTGCACAGTCCTCCCTGTGCTCATTCTTGAGCACATTGGCATAAACCTGTCACCCAAACTGTTAAGGAGGTTTGTTCATGTGGGCCAGTGTAGTTTGATGAAACATTCATCTGGGCCTTGAAGCAATATAGTCAAGTGCTGTATCCCAGCACAGCTCCTCTGAGGGGGACTGTGTACTGATCTCACCACCTGCCACACTGTTGGGTGGTATCACCAGTGTTACATAGGTCAGAAAGTGAGAAGAACCTGCTGTTCGATGATGTGCATGAAATCTTCAGTTCTGGGTGTTAGGAATCTTCAGTCCTCCTGACATGTTCCCAAGATCCTGCTACAGCAACCTCTCATTCTAGCCACAGGTAGAGGTACCTAATTATTTTGGCTCAATCATTCTTGTTTCTTCCTTATCTATATTATATGGCATGCTCTCAAATTCCAAGAGAATGCAGAAGGATCAAGGTAAAATTGACATTTTTAAGGCAGCCTTATAAAGAGCACAAAGGACTCAGTAGTCTGAATGAGCGTTACTGATCCCTAACATAGGAGACATTATGCAAATGTACTCAAGTAGTTTGACTTTGATGTTGGAGTTTATCACTCTAGCTTTAAATTCACTGAACAGAAGTAGACAATTTCAGAGGATGAAAATAAGTTTTAAATTCAATACAGATGAATTTTCCTCTGGAGCTGCCAATTCCTCTGCCCTGACTATAAAGAGAACCCAGGATACTGATCTTATCAGCAAATATCTGACTTCGAAGTGCCTTAATTAGGTGAGACAAGATGGTCTATGACCTTGGCAGTCTCCTTTTAGCAGAGCTGCCCTAACTGGAGGCATCATCTCTCAAAACTGATTCTGAAAATAGGAGCCACATGGGATTTTGTATGTGAGAAATAATGATAAACAGGAATAAGAGAATAAAAATGAATGTACTTACCAATGAAGTTTAACTTTCCAGATTCTGTATTTATTCTGCAAAAACAGGTATCACAGTCCCAGATTTGACAGTCTATTCTTTACCTCACTGTAGACAATTGGAAAGTGGGAAAAATGGATGCATGATGTTAGACAGCTCCTATGGGCAAGGGGTTGGGAAGTTTTCTGCCTTCTCTACTACAATGACGTTACACAGCCCACAACTGTGCCCAGTATCCAGTCCTGTACAACATGTGCAGGACTCTTTTCCTCACTTAAAATCTGTTCAAATCTAGGAAATAGAGACATGTGTGGGACATAAAGCCTATGCTAACATCATGCCTTGGTGAAGGTCCTTCTTCAATTGCTTTATGTTTTCTTACCTTCTTCTCAGCAGGACCAGGGAGATGGTACACAGTATCCCACAATAAGATTCATCCTACAGATAATTTTTTTTAATTATATGGTTTGAAATGGCAACTGCAGACCAACATTAGACTCATGAATACAACTGAAATACCTGGTACATCACTCTGACAAGGAGAACATGAGAGCCAGGACAGTTGCTTTCTTCCTGATACTTTTGAGGAAGAGAAATTTCTCTTGACAGTTTTGGTGTTCTTTTGTTGTGGTGTTTGTTTGTTTTGTTTTGTTTTGTTTTCTCTTGCAAGAGGAAAAAAAACAAAAGGAACACCTGAAGAGCAGTGGACATCAAACATATTCACATACACAGTGCTGACCCTGGGTGCTGTCAAGAGCAAGGGAAGGGAAGGGGGGCCGCTAACAGGTACATTCATACTCTGACTCTTTGAGGAGATTTTATCTTTTAAAGTATGTAGTTAGACTTCTGATTACCCTAAAACAAAATCTTTATCCGTCAGAAACTGAGAATTTAAATAGAAGTTTGTTTGGCAGTCTTTATACATCTCCTCTCTTGATATATGTTGTGCACATATTTACTAGGTAGCCCTTAAAATTCCTTTTCCTCTTTCAACAGTTACACACCTAATAAAAAACAGTAGTCACAGTGGGTGGAGATTGAATTCCCTTTCCTTTTAAGAGGAAAGACAGCTTGGTAAAAAAATAAATGATGTTAATTAGTTGAATATAATTGCAAATTCCTTGGAGTTAAAATGTGCTGCATACCAGCAGAAAATGTTATTTTCCATATGGTATCAGAACTCTCTGGAATGATATCTTTTCCTCTACTATTTTCTGCAGACTGAGCATGGACTTGGATTATTTGTGGATTCTCAAGTATTTGTGTTATGCCAGCCAGCTCACTAAGTGTCCCAAAACAGCAGAGAAGCACACTTGTTCAGTCCATATGTACTAATAATAAACAAAAAATCTTGGTTTTGCAAAACCTTTAATGAAAGACTAAAGTTTCATTTTTCAGTGGCTTGGGTAAACTTTCAGAAACCTTTTTCTTTGAATAGTCAAGACCCTCTAACTCACTACTGAACAGTGTTATTAAGAGCAGTAAAAGAATCTTTAAGGAAGCTATCAAATACTAGTTGACAATATTGTGTAATCTGTATGAAATATAAAAAATGAAGATTGAAAAAGGAGGAAAACATAGACAGTTAAATCTTTATTTAGCATGGTTTTAAAATTTAAAAAATAACAAAAAAATAGGAGTTTGTTATGCAACTATGCACCTTTATGTAGCTAAACTTTATGATCAAAAAATTCCAAGTTTGCCAGCTTTGATACAAAGTCCTTAGCAGTGGATTTGATAACTTTCCTTACCAGTGATTTTCCACTCTTCAGTTTTAACATACACATCAACACTCACCCACTCCCCCCGCAAAAAAAGACACCAAAACTTGCTAGGAAATAGACGTTCTGTTAATGTAGATTTATACATCCGAGAAATTGCTCTCCGAGCTCTCTTATTGTGAGAGATATATGGGGACTCACACAAGTCCTTAGAAACTCTGACTTAAAAGTGACATGATAGTTCATTTTCAAGCTGTAAATATATACTTGGATGTTACAACAGCAACATTGCATTAATTACATTTGTAGCTCAGTTTTTCAATCTTTTCTTGAATTTTATGTCCATGTTATTGCTATCCGGTTGATAAAGCTGGCAGCTTTAACTGAAAAATTGGCAGTGAATGTTTTCAAGCCTCATTGCTCAAATAAGATAGTTTTGGTAATGTATATATTTTTCTCTTGAAAGTGAACACTGATATTACATGAAAAAGGAGGCCGTTGTTTTAGTTGTTAGACCCGTCAAATGGACAAGTTGGATTTTTCCTTACAGTCTGTAAACTGAAGATGAATTATATGTGTGAGGAAATCCAGGATTAGGAATCCCAAATTTCTCCAAAAAACCTTACCCCAAACCAAGACATAGAGGAATTAATGGAAAAACTTCTAGTATCTTCACAGAGTCATAGAATCACAGAACAGCTTGGTTTGGAAATGACCTTTAAAGGTTGTCTAGTCTACCTGCCCCCCCTGCAGAGGGTAGGGACATTTTCACCTAGATCAGGTGGCTGTGAGCCATTTCCAACCTGACCTTGAATGTTTCCGGGGACCAGGCATCCACCACATCCCCAATATTTCACCACTCTCACTGTTAAAAAAATTTCTTCTTGTAGCTATTCTAAATTGATCCTCTTTCAGTTTACAGTCCTTATCCTTTGGCAACATGCCCCTGTTAAAAGTCCCTTTCCCCCTTTAGGCCCCCCTTAAGTATTGAAAGGCCAAAACAAGGTTTCCCTTGAGTCTTCTTTTCTCCAGGCTATTCAACCACAACTCTCTCAGCCTTTTCTCATAGGAGATGTGCTCCACCTTTCTGATCATCTCTGTGGGTCTCTTCTGGAACTGCTCTAACAGGTCCATGTCCAGGTGTTTGGGACTCCAGAGCTGCCTGCAGCACTGCAGGTGGGGTCTCTCCAGAGCAGAGCAGAGGGGCAGAATCCCCTCCCAGCCCTGCTGCCCACTCTGCTTTGGATGCAGCCCAGGATGAGGTTGGCTTTCTGGGCTGTGAGTGCCCATGGCTGGGTCATGTTGAATTTCTCATCCATTAGAAACTCTCAGGTTCTGGGCAGGGCTGCTCTGATCTGTTCATCCCCCAGACTGTGCTGATACCAGGAGTCGCCCTGGCACAAGTGCAGGACCTTGCACCTGGGGTCAGTCTCCAGTATCAATCAGTTTCCAGGTGTTTGTGCTTCAAACCACCAACAATTTACAATATATAGTATGAAAAAATATATAATTTACAAATTAGGGCTGGCCATGGAGATTGGCTTATGCTGTTTAAAAATTTAGAAGTTGTAGCACCTTTCTACGGAGGTTTCCAATGATGTTCACAAAATCAGTACAGTTTTCCCCATAGTTCTAACAGGTACCTCTAACAACTTCAAGACAAAATTGAACTGTATGAGAATAAAACTAGCTATGAACATTAAAAACATATAATATATTTTTCTCCTCCTGTTCCATTTTGTGGGGTGTATCAGTGGCAAGGTTCCTTTAAAATAAATATTGATGTGATTAAAGAAGCAAGAAAAAATATGTTCCCCTGGCCTTGTAAGTCTGATTTCATTGAAGTAAAATTTTTGCTTATATTTACAATGTGCTTATATTTAGAATGAAAGTTCTGTCTTACTGAACAAATGGAATTATTTTTAGGACTTCTCTAAACTCTTAGAGAAGTGAGAAAATATTGGAAGGTAGAAGCTGTCAGAGAGGCTTCCCAGGCTTTAAAAATATTATCTTAATTTTCCATTTTCCATTAAAAAAAATAACAAATTATCTCTTTCTGGCTTCCCCTTCAAGTCAGCAACCAAAAGATTAAGCTGTCAGTTCTTGCTAAAGCAGGCTTTTTCAGGAATCCTTAAAAACTTTTGCATTTATTCCAAATAGGATGAAATTAAACCACAGACAACCCTCAGCACTATACACAGGATAGAAATTTCCTGCTGGATTCATAGCTTACATAGAATCTTTCTCCATTCCTTACAAATAGTGTAAAACACCATCTTCTGATGTCTCCATGCTTTTTGGTGTGACACCACAGAAAGAGATGTGCACTGTACCACAAAAAATCTCAGTTTCCAGAAACATTGGCCAGGGACTGGGCTTAACACAATTAGGTCTGCTTCTTAACTTTGTTAATGAGGCAATGTGCAGTCAAAATGTGTTTGCTGGGAGCTGGTGTCTGGGGCAGTTCCTTGGGGATCTTCTCACCTATCCATCTTACAAAGTGCAGACATGCTCTTTGATTCTTTCCAGTCACACTCCGCTCACAATTCAGCCACACTGGAGACCAACCTGCTGAAATATTTTAGTACCATCAGCCTGGCTCTTTGTTGCTTTGCACAGAAGCTGTCATTCCTCGTCAGATATTGTTCTGACCTGCACAAAATGGGTGTAATTTACTAGAAAATAGAGTGGTTAGTTGTCATTTCCAGCAACTTCTGTGTGAGGATCCAGACTGGATGCAAATGTATATTGAACTTATCTAAGACCCTTATCACAGCACAGTACTGTGTTAGGTGCATGCCAAACTGCTCTTTGGACTATCTCAGCTAAGGATATATTTATTTTTTTCTTCTAGATCCCAAGTTCCATGAAGCTCTGAGCAACCTGGTCTAGAGAGGGGTGTCCACACCCATGGCATGGGGTTTGGACCTGGATGACCTTTTAAGGTCCTTTCCAACCCAAACAATTCCATGATTCTATGATTCTGCGATGATGACACTCTGGTTATATCTGTGTGAGAGACTTCTATACCAAACATCTTCAAAAGAAGGAAAAAAGTCCTTCTAGGCCTCCTTAAGAAAGTGAAAATCCTGTGCTCTGGTGCACTGGATCTGCTGAAAGACCCTGTTCAAGCATAACAAATTCAGGAATTCACCAGTGACACTTATTCTGATGGATTCTGTTTAGTTGCTATTACTATTGTTATTATCACCTGACACTAGGATATAATAGAATTTCCCATACTTGCCCACAGGATACACATTCATTAATTCAACCATAATTCTATGATTAATTTACAGTTTCCTGAAGCCCCAATTCAGGAGGCTTTCAGGAAACTGTAACATTGACGGCTGAACTGTCAATGAACAAAGAGACAGTAAAAGAAAAGTTTATGGAAAAACTCTAATGTAGATTAAGGTTAAGGCAGGTAAAGGGAGATGAGCATCAGTTTGCATTATGCAGAATTTATCCACTTGTCTCAGATCAACCTTGAATACAAAAACAGGAGATTTTACCTGATTATAGCCTGTCAACCCAAAAAGTTGGGAGAAAAGTGTTTATCATCATTTACCAGATGGTGAATAGAGAAACAAAACATTAGGATCAGATTTTAAAAGCCATTTAGAAGCCTAAGGAGGCAGATGAAGATGAAATGTTATTTTTGAGGTTAAATTTAGGGTCTATGTGCATCATGAAGTGTCTACACACTTAGAAATACATACTCAAGAACTTTACCCAAGGTCACTGAAAACATCTGTCTCAGGATGTGTGGTAGGATAAGTTTGCACACATGACCTGTGAGCAGAACAATATCTTTCCTGCCTTGAAAAGCAAAATACCTACTCATCCTTCATAAGTTCAGTGGTGGCTTTCACTGCAGCATTGCAGAAAAGCCTGACTTGGTATTGTCTCCCTGACCTGGGGAATTTCTTCCATTGTGCACATATAGCAAGGAGATGGGTTCCCACAGGTGAGATACTTTAAAAGGCCCAATTATTGTTTAATAAACATTAAAAAAATCAAATATTATTTGATTTTGATGTCTGTTCACCAGCAGTGGCAATGAAATTTCTCCTTAAGTTTTGTTTCAGCAGTTAAGAGTCATAATAGTGATAAAATACGTAAAATCCACAAGCAGATTTTTGGGGGGAAAAAATCCCAGTATTGGTTAATCACTTTCAACACCTACAAATCCTGTAGTGTGATCATAAAAGGAGATAAACCAGACAATAACTCCACTAATATTGTGTGTATTTCTGCCGCTAAAAACACCAGAAATATTTTCAAAGAGGCTTAAATGTTCCTGAGACTGTAGACCATCATCCATGTGACTGAGATGGGTAACCAGATAACCCAGCCATCACAAGTAGTGGAATCATTTGCCTTAGGTTTTCTTCTCCATATATGTGAAAACATATATGGAGTCAGATAAAAGAATATGAGAAGGCTTTAGGGTTGGGGGTAATGTTCCAACTTGGAGAGCTCTGCACAGGTGAAGCATCTCTTCCAGCTTTACTCTGTACTTCATAAGCAAATTCCTCTGTAGATGTGTCAGACCAGTGCACCAGAACAGACACACCAGGGCCCGTTGCTCCTGCACCAGAATCACCTTTTCAGCAGCCCCGAGGCTCTGTGGTTCAGATCAACAACATAAACCAGCTCTGCAGAGCCCTGCCACACTCCTGACAGCTGGAAAGTGGTCTCACTATCGAGGCAGGCAGCCCCCTCTCTGGTGGGCTGACCTTGGCTGGCTCCCATACCTCCACTCAGCCAGACTTTCACTCCTCCTTCACAACAGAGCAGAAGCAGGAAATAAGATGAAAATCTCATGGGCTGAGACAAAAACAGGCATACCCCTTGGCAATTACCATCAAAGGCAAAACAGACTAGACTTAAGGAAAAATAATTTAATTTATTGCAAATTTAAATAGTCCAGGGTAGTGAGAAACAAAGACAAAATTGAAAACATCATCTCCCACATTGCACCCTAATGATTCCAGCCTAACTTCTCCCTATTCCTCTATAGGACAAAGCTGCCATATACAACATAGGAGCACTCTTGAAATCAGGCAAGACACCCCAAGATATCTAAAGTGTGCTAGACAATTACCTTTAGGCACTTGAATTATTCTGCACTGAAATTGTTCATTTCTTAACAGAAACATAGCTAGTGCTATTTGGGTGCTCGTGCTATGTCCAAGACTTCTAGATAGAGCAAACCATTACAGGGCAGTGTTTGTGTCAGTCCTGTCCTGCTCTGAGGTAGCAGTTACAGAGCAGGTGAGACTTTTTGCAAAACACAAAGGGACACAAATTGTTGTAGTCCTATTGCACCATTGAAGAAAGTCACGTCCTGAAACCTCTTATTGTCATAACTTGGAAATTGTGGGGGTTTTCCAGTCTTAAATTCTTGAAACATGTATTCTTCTCTCCCAGCTGAAGGGAGAGGGATTATTTGCTTCTTCTTTATCAAAGTGACGATGGTCCCGGGATGCCACTAATACAGTAGGGGCAAATGGCTCATCTGTTGCCATTGATAATTTCCTAAATTAAAGGCTGCATGTAACACACAGTCTCTTATTAAGTCATGATCTCAAACCCTTGGCTTTTTTACTTTTTGTTCACTTGAAAGTTAACAATGATCCAAGTCTTCTTACTTCAAACAATATGTTCTATATGTACATAGTCTTAAATAGTGTCTCAACAAATTTAAACACTTTAAATGACCAGTGTTATTCTGTGATTAGTGGCAGAGACTCTCATTTACTTACCAATATTTCAGTTTTAGCTCAAGGAAATAATGAGGTGCCTTAGACTGTATTCTTGAAGCAGTCTCAGAAAGTTAGCTAAGTAATGCAGGAAATCCAATTCCTGCATCCAAATCAGGCAGTGCCAGCTTCTTCAGAGGTGGCTGAAGAGGGAAAATTTAATTGTCCAAGGGAGAGAATACCACTGTATTAAGCTCTTCCTCCAGATGGCAATTCTTACTTTGAGTTTAATGCTTGTTAAATGATGAGCTTTTGACTAGAAATCCAATGAATGTTCTCGCCTGAAAGCTTTTAGAATTGCACTCGCTCACACACTGACCTCACTGTTCTACTTTTCATGTAGGGTCACAGCAGAAAGTTCTTTGTATATCCCCAACTTTGAGAAAGATAGGTTCAGAGGCAAAGCTGAGAGCCTTACAACCTTTTTTTTGCTCAGGTTAGCAAAGTTAGAAAATCTGAGACAGTAATTACAATCTGGTTTAAAATATTCCAACTCATTTGTAACCTCCCTCCTGTTTTTGTTTGCTTTCTTGGTTTGGTTTGGGATTTATTTTGGTTTTGCTTTATTTTGTTTTGTTTCCCCCCCTCCTCTAGTATTAGTTGATACAACATGGTGAAAACATGTAGATGATTGCAGGGAGCAAAACAAAGTGATTTATATGTTAAAAACTGAAGAAACTACCGTCTGGGGCTAGTCTGTCATCAGCTCTGCTGGGTTTGAGTTAAGGTATTGACATATCAATGAGGGAAGTGAGTGGAAGTGAGTGGAAGTGAGTGAGGGAAGCCCAGACACTCCTGTATTTCTGTGTACAGGAAGTGGCTTAGATTTAACTTGTTCTTTCCAAGCTTCTAATTTCACAGGCATCAAATCACAGATTTCTTTGGTAACTTCTGAACTTTACTTGATTGTATTGACTTTTGATTTATAAAGCTCGGTTTCATTTTTGTCCTAGATAATAAGAATTGAAGCATGAAAGTTAAATGAAATTTCCAAAAAATCAATTTGTTGTTTAAATGAGCAACAGAATAACAAGTTCTGCTTGAATTGGAATAAGCTTTAGATCAACTAGAGATGAGCATCCTTCCAGAGGCGCAGTATACCAAGAGGTATTTTGATGGAGTTCAGTAATAGAAAGACCAAAGGTTCAGTAGGTTTAGTGAGTTCAATCACACATAGACGCAACAGATTACAAATAAGGACAAAGTGGCAGTAATCTTCTATTTAAGAGCTTAATGTTTGAATCCAGACACTGAAATAAAGCAAATACAAAGAGTGACAACTGAGAAAATTCAAGGCATTACTTTTTCCAGGGTTTTTAGAAAAGGTATGTTGAAAAATATCTATTGAGCCAAGAGAATCAAAATGGTGGCTTGGTTATGTATTTTTGTCAGAAATTTAAAATTACATGTATTCAAGTCACTTGAAAACACCATACGAGTTTTATATCTGATGGAAATCATTGGAATAATACTGGAAATAATGAATTTAGCTTATACCCTGGATGAGACACTTTTTAAAATTACTGTGTCACCCACATTTTTATGGTTCTGAGTTAAAATTAAAATCATGCTATGATGAACTACATCCCAATGTATTAAAACTCTGTTGTTCAAGTTAAGCTCAATTTCAGAGTGTAATACCAGAAAAATTCCACTGGGAGTTATTTAATTTTTTTATGCAGGTTCAACATGTATGAGAACATTTATACAGCCATTTAAAATCAATCAAGTGAATACAGTGCTCATCAGAGGTGAGCAATTTGCATTCCACATGTCTGAGGTTTCACTTAGCTTCATGGGTTTCACACGGCTGCCTCTGTGGTTATGTTTCGGCTGTGCGCTGGGATATATCACCGCTGTAGCTGAGTGAGCAGTTCATCACTTCCGTCAGGAGCACTCAAACCTGTTGTGAAAAGTTACATATACCGTTTGAGATATCCCATTAACACAACCCCTGCTAGTGGAAATTCTCTATCTTAGCGATTCTCAGTCCTTTTTCACGTGAGACCCAAACGTCAGGTTTGTTTCTATGTCTTGTCTGTTTCATTTTCGTGAGGCAGGACGCCTCAAAGAGACTTGTGGCAGGAAATCTGGCATGATAAAAAACTGGCAAGAGAGATTCATATCTTTACAGGTCAGATACTGAGTGAAGTGCATACTTGCTGGAGAGGTAGGAAAGAGGAGAATTAGGCTTTGCTTCAGCATTACTCATAAGTAAATGAGCTGTAGAATTGCTAAGCAAGTGGTGTTTGTCATTCTGTGTGCTTCAAGTACCATCAGATCAACTCTGCTGTCAGTTCCAACAACAGACTCTGGGGATGTTACTCTGATGATGAGGCAGTGCAATTATATTTCACAGCCACAGATGGATTTCAGCTCCCCCCTAAACTAAAATATTTGCTTTATTCCTTTCCAGACTATGAAAATATAGAACAATTCATAATTTGAAAATTGAGCCTCTAAAAACTCTGTTCCCAGTATTTGGGCTATGACTTTGAAATTAAAAAATAAATGACAGCTGTCTTCACTCTGCACATGTGTTTACTCATACATTAGTTTGCACATTTGAATGATTATAGTAGCTAATGCTACAGTAGTATGCATAATGTTAAATCTGTTAATTCTTGCACGAGAGGGTTGTCATGCTGGATACCATGTGTTTGTATCATCAGAAAAAGAGGATAAGTTTTCTTAGGTTAAAGCTTCCAGTACATATTCAGAGTGTCTGATATACCCACAAGGGTCAAAACCAAATGATGTTTTGAGTTCTGCAGAGAATCTCTCACTTCAACTTTGACATTACTTCGGAAGCTGCATATTTGGGAATGTGAAGAGATGATTCTTAATGCAGGATGCAATAATTGAAAAACAATTACTTATTCAGTCAAACAGCTGAAAATATTGTCTGACCAGAAAGTTAACTTCTGAGTAGCTCTCATGACTTCTTTACTTGCACAATATGTGTGTTTATAGGCCTAGTTCCTTGGACTATTTTTAGGTTACTGCTAATGGACTCCTGATGCCTTTGATACTTTATTGCTCTTTACCTTATGAAGAATGCTCAAGCAATTTTAACATCAAACTATAAACTCACAACTCAGCCCCAGTGAGTTTTTTCCTTTTGTCTTCACACATATTCTGTCCACTTGCACTTCATTTTGATGATAGCAGTTGCAGCCATTTCATCTCCATATGAAAACCCAGAGAATTTTCGTTGTGTTTGGCAGGGTTTTTTGCTGGTTTTTTTGTTCATTTATTTGTTTGTTTTGTTTGTTTGTTTTTTCCCTGTAATATTGTAGTTCCCAAGGTGAGGTCATGACTGATGTAGTTTGCACATATGGGTATTATACTTTTCTTCCACTGAAATCTCAGGGCTTGTCCTCCCTGTCTTTTGAGGTGTGTCGCTGCTTCTATGGCAGCTTTGGCCATGACGTAAAATAAAAGATAGGAAAAAGCAAGAAAATTGTGACAAAGTGTAGCTTCCATGTGAAATAATATCTGCCTTTCACTTCAGGTCACAAGGACAGAAGAAGGTGGTTCAGATAGCTCAAATCTGTTTTGCAAGCCATTGGAACATTATGTGTTGTGCTTTTCCTCCCTATTCTAAAAAGGAATAGGAAAGAGTTGAGAAAAAAGATAACAAAGGTTAAAATATATTGAAGGCTTTTCTACAGGTGAGTAGAAGCAGGTGAGTAAGTGAAGATTTTTTTGTCCTCAGAGCAAAAGATTTCAGAGGAGATATGATAAGTATATAGTATTTCTATAAATTTATGAGTGACATGGGAGGCATAGGTGTGACTCATTTATCATTCTTTTTAAGAGAAGAACTATTGATTGCCAAAAATGTGAGTAGAAGTCATTTTCGTATAAACAACAAAAGCAGTGGTTTTGCACAGAACATGTGCTATCATTGTGGGCCTTCCTGCAAAAGAGTGCTGTGTACAGCCAAAATTGACATTGGCTGAAGTTCTTACTAGACAAGCACATGACTCTGAAACCCTCAAAAGATTTTAAAATATGCAGGATAACAGCCAGCTCAGAAATTCCCCTTAGCTGAAAATAGTTGGAAGATGTAAAAGTATTTGAGAAACAATCAGCTACACTGTTTTCTTGTAGACTTCTATGCATGGATTAGGGTCATGGCTCCATCTGGTTAATTTCTTCTGGAAAGATATCAGCTCCTGCTTAAAAAAAAAAAAAAAAAAAAAAAAAAAAAAAAAAAAAAGACAAAAAGAAAGAGTCTACTTAAAAGAATCTAGGCACAAAAGAAAATAATTTTGAGGATCAGTGAATGATGGTGGTGAAGATCATAGGCTCAAAAGTGTAAAAAACCTCCTGTAGTTTTTGAAGACAAAGTTGCCGGGTGTCAGATAATCTGACATCATCTCCTTGCTTCCAAAGGTATCCAAGAAGCTGCTAGAAGGTCTCTGGTCATGTTCTGCCTGGCAATATGTCAAGACACAAGGACAGAAATGTACCATGTGCCTGTCTTCCTTTTCCTGGTGCAATAGGTGTCCAGCTTGAGTAAGGTCAAGAAGGGTGGGCTGAGGAGTGCCACCGGTTGAAACAGAGCTTTGTATGAAATGTGAAGGGCAAAGTACAGTGAGAACATCAAGATTTTGGAGAAGCATTAAAATGGACTGTACCCTAAAAACTCAATGTATATGTGTATAAAACAGAAGTAAGGCAATCCCATTGAAGTCCTGTGGCCCATTCCACTATCACTCTTCTACACACTGATTTATGGAGATAGTTTTCCTTTATGGGCACTGTTGATGAACTCATTATATATACATATATATACTCTTGATATGAGTCAGAACAGCTGTCTTTACAGTGTAAATGGGTAAATATTCAATAAGTGAGATAATGTTAAGAAATCCACAGGCGGGAATTTAAAAATTAACAAGTGATTTTTAAGTTATCTTTGCATATCTTTATTTTGAATTTTTAGCCCCTTGCAGAACTGAATTTTCTATAAGGATGTCACTGAGTGATCTTTGAATATATGAAGCCTTACCATGGCATGTGACTGGATACACAAAATGTCTTCTGTCAGAGATCTGAATATAAATTCAGGACATACACTCATGCTGAAGCAGAGCACATCAACATTTCAGTTATTCAATGGAAATGAGCTTGAGACATGCCACCTTCAGTTCTTCCACAAGAGGTTTTTCTTTGAATCCAGCTGAAATACAGTGTGGTGTGAGGTGTGATAAATGTTAGAATTTTTATAACAACCAAGACATGACAATGTCAGATTACTTTTACTTTCTGAACATACCAGTTTCTTGTTTTCTCCTTGTCTCCGCTGTGATTAGTGGTGTGGGTATGCTTCACGCTTTTTCTTTGCAACATACTTCAGCTTGGAGATACAGAAAATGGATGGAGGAATTAAAGTATCCCTGGAAGTAGAAGAAATTCCTGGTGTGGCTTAAAAAATAGAACTAGCAGCTACTGCGATGTAAAACAATGTGCTGAGAGTTTTGCATGGCCTGATATACATAACCTTGATGATACACTGAGGATCATCCAGGTTTCAGACTGAGAGGAACCACACTGATTTCAGATGATTTCTTCAACAAATACTTAAAGACTATTGCAGCCAATTCTGCTCAGCAGTAAGTCTCACTGAGCTGGACTTTTTAACATTCAGGACACTGCAATTAGCTCAAAACATGAACAGGTTCCCTGTGGCAATTCAAAATACAACTTCCAATGTTCAGTGTTTGCCTTTTGTGGATAAAGGTTTACCACCATGCCAATTTCCCCATTCACCGTATAGCTGTAGCTTAAAACTTCAGTGAAACAATGCTCCCAGCACTAGACTGTTTCAGAATCTGTTGGACCTTATTAGATTTTTGATCTGTCAGATAATGTCAGGGCCTGTGAAATTAGTTTCACTTATGCAAATACACTCATCTTTCGGTCTCTGTTCCCAAATCCTAAGGTAAAAAAAAAAAAAAGCCTTATTCCAGGTTTATTTTTTGCTTGGATATGGATTTTTTAACCTAGATTCTAAATGCAATAGAGTCAACCCTTCATTATATCTTCTTTAAAGTCTTACTCAAACACTGACCTTTCAAAGTTCTAACTACAACTACTTTTGCAAGGCCTGCACTTTCATGAAACAAAGCTCACTCTGTTCTCTGCTGGAAATATCAGATTCAGGCCTAAATTGGCAACCTAGTTCCTTTTCTTATAAGATTTAACTCTACTATTAACCACAGACAGGTGTCCAATACCTATTAAAAAAGCTTGTATAAATTATGGACCTCAGCAGAAATCAATCTGCAGTCTCATCTGGTGGGCTGCACAGTAGCCAAGAAAAACAACAAACCCAGAACATGCTGGCAAGTAAACTTTTCTTTATGTTTAATACCACTTACAGGTGACTACAAAATCAATACCAAAATTTTTGAGTTGTTATGAGCTGGGCTTATGATGGCACTTCAGAATTGACCAGAAAGTGGTACTCATTTTCCTATCTCCAATTCTAAATTTCAAAGTTACTGGTTGTCAAAGGAAAGTTACGCAGACACTGATTGTTGGCTCTTGGAAAACACAGCCTCCATCCTTGCCTTCTGAGCTATACGAGAGACAGCTATACATTGAGTTTCTTAATAAGCTTGCCTACACTTGGTTTGTAATTTTTCAAGAACTGACAGCCTCCCCTCTCCTACCTGTCCCACTGCCCAAATAGAGAAATTTTGTCTGTGAAGTCCTGTACTTCAGTCTGACAAGTCAAGCTCTAGCCCTTAGCTGTTATTCAAACCATTCCATCAGATGTGGAATTAGGTGAAATTACTTCACAGGAATATATGACTACCACAGGGCAGAAGAAAAAAACATCCCTGAAGTCTTACAAGGCTAATATGGATATCCAGGTTTCTGCCACTCCCACCTTGTACTTAGAAAAAACCCATCAGCTTTTTATCTGATCTCTGGCCTGTGCTAAACTGGTGACAGGTTGGCTTTGCCAATCCCTCCAAACTATGCAGAAACTTAGCCATGGTTAACCAGTGTCCTTGGGACACTAACGCCATTAGTTATCCAGTTGGGTGGTGTCTGCACCATAATATCTGTAAGTAACTGCCTGCAATCTAGACAATCCTAGAAAAAGATAACTGGCAATTAGTTGTGCATTGTATCTTTTACCCTCTAGTAGTTCTCTGGCTGTGAAGGACTCACAGAAGCACTCCAGGATCAGAATATGTAGGTTTACAAAAGTATGTGCTTTTCATTCCATGATTATCCTCTAAATGACATAGTTCCTTTCCCAATGCTTATTCCTCTCACAATATCCAAACATTATGCTCCAGACTGCTAAGTATGTATAAAGGCATTCATTTTTAAAGTAGAGTTATGTTTGGCTTCTATTTGCTTTTATGGAAGTCCTGAGAGTTATGATGTTACTGTATAGAAAAAATAAAAAAAGGAGGATTTAGAATAGTTTACCACAGTGAGAGGCTGAAATCAATACTGTTTATATGGGCATGAATGTTATTGACTGTGTATTTACAATAACCTCCAGAAAGTAACTCTTAAACTATCAAACCTCTTTGCAAAGTATACAATTTCATAAATATGACTAAACATTCTGCAATAATAATTAAATTAATTACTAGAAGAAAGCAACATATTTGATGGTTTTCATCCATAGGAAAAAATCAGACATTCTACCACTGACTTGATTCAAAGAGCCTGTTTTCTCCAGCCTGATATTTGCAACTGGAGGAATACCTTATTATTTCTGAAAGAAAATACTTCACAATGAAACCTAACCCAAACAGGATTAATCTGAAGACAATTGGTTTAACATGCACAGAATATTGTTTACAATGTTGTTGATAGAGGCCAGCTCAGAAAAATGCACCCAGATGTCATTGTTTAGATATAGAACATTTATATGTGACTAAGTAATTAATTACTCTATCCCCCCTTAATCCAAGATTCACAGGGAGATTTGGGCTGAAAATAAATATTCAAGAGCTCCCAGAAACAAGATAGCTGAGGACCACTTTTCATTACTTCACTATATTACAGAGGTGCCCACTAGAGAACATTGTCTACATTCATAAGGTATTTTTAGCAGGTCACCGTTACAAACAGCCTTTACACAGAAGATCGAGAAGACAAACTAATAAAAATGAAAAAGAGGCTTAGAGACATGAGGTGATGAATATTCACAGTTTGATAATGGCAGAATTGGGGACCAGAGCTCAGGTCTGATGAGTTGTCTTAAAGAGGAGAATATGTGATTTAGCCTTACATTTTGTGTGAAACATATTTCAGGAGAAAAGTGTCATTGGGAAAGATCTAAATCTGTGAAACTTCTCTATTGAATTCTTTTGAGTTTGTGAAATATTCACAAACTGTTAAAGACTTCAGTGATTTCATGGTTATGTAAGAATTGAGAAGATTGATTAAGTGCCACTTTGCATCTGAAATCCATTGTTTTTAATCATATGGTTTCCATAATTTTCCTGGCTGTGACCGTGGCCAAGCCCATCTGCCGTCATTCAAAGGACCTATGGATTTTCATGATCCTAGATCTCTGAAAACTGAAGGAGATCATGGAGCCTCTTGGAAAACCAACTTTGTTGATGAATAGCTTTCTTCCTCTTTCTATTTTTTCCCAACCATTTTTACAACCAATAACGTAAAAAATAAATCAATTTATCAGTAGTGTTTTGGACTTAATAGCAGTAAACCTTAAGTTTAAACACAAGGCACAAGCAAAATTTTGGTATGAACAACAGAGAAAAATCAAGTCCTTGGGAAATATAAAATAGATAATTTCAGACAGATTTATCTTGGGTTAGCAGGGAAAGAGAGAAAGACAAATTAAAGATTTAACCAAAAGTAAGGTTGTGGCTGAACCCTGATCTCATTTAGTACTTAATCCACAGCAATCTTCTTTCCTTGTGTCTAACCAGTCTTTCTCATTTTTTTCTTTCTGGGTAGGTTATTCTTATTTCCCAGCAGACTCATCACCTGCAGGTGTAGCTTTACCCTTCCTCCTTCATCTCTTTAACTTTTTTTACTTGGCCTTAAAATGGGAAAAGTCTGTAATTCAGATTCATAAATGAAAACAGTTAGGGAGAGCAGAGCATAATTCAAGGCAATAAAAAGTTCCTGGCATTCATGCTCTCTAAAGACACAGGCATCTAGACTTCTTGTCTGCTGTTGCATGAGGGGAAACAAAAGTAGTTCACAGTGTAAAGCATTAAGAAGGATTGACTCAGTTGCAGGATTCCTGACATTAAGACTGGATGGATATCGACCAAGCAAAATACAAGCATGACAGGGCAGCACTATCTTGAAAACAATATCATTTGACTAAGTGGCAAACAGAAATTTATTCCATTTCCAAATAATGTCAGAGACCAGGTTTTTAATTAGGAAGAGTATGAATAGATGAGGAATACATAATTTATCCACAGGTTCATCTGATGCAGAGTTTTGATCCCAAGAGTTTTTGCTGCTTAAAGTCCTACTCTTGCACTGTCAAAAAGCTGTGCATCCTCTACACTTTCTATTATCAATTTTATTGTCCTGCAGAATCTCAATGTTCACCTTCATATTCTTGGCAGGCTTTTATGTGTTTGCTTACATTATAATTAAATGTTCTGTATTCATTACGTTCCAGTTCTGACTTTTAATTACTCTTTTCACTGTAATTACTCTGGCACGTACATTCAGTCAAATATGTTATTCTGTGCATGTCCAAAATTTATTAAACAAAGGTAAATGTGTGGTCAATTAAACTATTACACATACAGTTCCATCTGTTCTTAAAAGAAGCTCTTGAGCCTCTAGTGTGCTTTCAGTGGCATGAATTACAGACATATAAATCCCCTTTCTTACTCTTTTCTATCAGCTCTTGTAGTTCTTACTCTCTTTTCTATCAGCTCTTGTAGTCTGCCTGTTATTAACATCAAATTAATTAAATATAGCGAAAACAAACAAGAATATAAACGAACAGGTTTTGGGTTAAGTCAATTATTTCAGGTGGTGATAAAGTTAGTAGACAGAGGATTCCTAGTCTTCCAGAAGCTGCTAGATGCCAATGTTAATTATCCAACATAACCTCCCTTTCTCATTATTCTTTTTTGTAGTATTCCAGCAAAACAAAACAAAAGAGAAAGTTTGGGTGAATCCCCTAGTGTCTAGCTATTAGAAGTATTTTGGTTGGAAACTGTTATCCTGTACATCCCACATTTTAATCCTATTGAAAATCCTCTTTTGAAAATCAAGCTCCAGAGAGCAAAACCAAATGAACTGTAACACTAACTTTGACATCTTGAGAGTTTTTTAAAAGACCCTTTAATTTCATTTCTGGTGTCTGATCTTTGCAATCACATGCATGCCACTTAAAGTAGAGTTCATTTTGATTTTTCTTTCATAAGAATTTTGTTTCTGATGTAAGCTCCAACTGCTGCAGAGTGCAAGTTCAGGAAGAAAAATATTAGCAGTCAGATTAATCTCACTTGAGTTTATTTAGTTCTAAGTCAGCTGTCTAGACAAACAGTAGAGAAAAACAGGCACTTCGACAAGGCAGTAGAGCCCCTGCTAAAAAACCCAACACAGTTATGGCAAGATTAGCCAGCACCTCTAGGGATACCTATCCCTGTCTCTCTGTGAAAGGGAGGGAGTCTAAACCTTTTCTGTACAGAAGTTACAGTCCTGGTCTAAAGCTAGACACAATGTATACAGCTTGAAAACAAGCTTATTCAAAGATTAAATTATTTAATACAAGATTTTATGCTGAATAGAGTGGAATAATTTTGTATTTAATACCATATTCTCAGAGAATGGATGAGCATTTATGCCACCTCTTACTTTTTCTTAAACTTTGCAGAGAATCCTTTGCCAGGGTGCGACAGCAGACAGACACAACCTTAGTTTTTAGAATAGCTATTTATATTAAAGGGATACTTTCTAAAATAAGCAATAAAATACAAAAGAATAAAACCTAATTTATCTGTAGTCCGTATCAGGTTGAAATAACATCCAATGAATTTCATCCTGAAGTAAATTCATATTGTCAGGTTTAACAGCCTTTCATAAACTGGATTTATGCTCGGTGGGCTAAATTCTCATTTCAATTAATTTTCATGAATGGTGTTTTCTGCAATGTAAATGAGAAGAGAATCTGTCTCCAAATGCCTAGAGGCCTTTATTGGGAGTTTGCTGATGATGCATAGAAGGATACTAAAACAATGTTATCTTCATCTTCATCTAAGCATAGCCTTAAAATTAGATAGCAGTTAAGATATGTCCTCTTTTATTCTGCTGATTTAGAAAGTGGAATACAGTTATTGGAAGAAAGGATGCAGATTAAAAGTCAATGAGATTTTATTGCATCATGGATAATTATTTTCCATTGTTTTACCATTATTTCTTCATTTAGGAAAAGACGATGATTCAAATAATTTTATCAGCTCAGTAGCTTTATGTTCCATATATAAGGCAAGGAATTGGAGTAAATACACAATTTTCAGTCATGAACCTTTCACTTCCAAGTTAATTTTCTTTAAAAATGATGCTATATACATACATGGTATAGAATGTACTTTTATCTACAGGATTAGTGTATATATGTAATTCAACATAAATATGCCATTAATAGACATCATCATTGATATCCTAGCAGTAGATGAATGCTGTTTGAAAGCTATGTAGCTTGAACGTTGTTGAACACTTTGAAAATATCTCCCATTTCTTTTTTTTAGCATCCAAGAAAGAGTACATGTAATATAGAATATAATGCAAATAAAGTAATAGCCAAGAAAAGATTTGTTAAAAAGATCGAGTGAAATCTAATAAGTCATGTAAATCCGTAAGGTTTCTCTGGTAATTGTGGGATAAATGTGTAAAGTGATATGATTTTAAAATTATAGCTACCAGTAATTACTTAGGGGTTAGGAAGAAACTTCTCATGTATGGGTCTGATTTATGTTCATATTAAAGGTACGTGAACTAGACATTGGCTCAGGATAAAATATGGAAAATAAGTGTTAATGTTAATCACAATGTCATTTCCTATGTGGTAGGAAGACCCCGAGTTTCATTCCACCCAGAGGCTTTTAGTCATCTAGAAGTGATTATGAAAAGCTTTAATGATATTAATAAATATTTCCTTATACTGTCCCGAGCTCCCTTAAGCTTCTGACTAGAAAAAAATCCAATCTATATTTCTCTAATTAAGCTACATCCATTGTGACTCATATTATAATTGTTCTTCTCCAGAGGTGCAAGCACTATTTTATAATATACAAATCAGTGCACATCAATCCAAAAGAAAATCCATGACTTGTGACTGCCCTAGTTTTCCACACTCATTTATTTCAAAAGATTTTTCTCATCATAATCTTTCTTGCCCTTTCCACCTTCATATTCATGTCTGTAGCAAGTGACCATTCATGCCTATAGAAATTTCTTTTTCTGATGCCAGAAGGAAAAATTTAAATAAAATGAAACTGCTAGAGAAGCTCTATTTTGCACTATTTAACTCTTAAGTAGAATAAAAAAAGTCTTCCAAGAACTTAGAAAGTCAGTTAAGCATTATCCATTTTGAAAAAAAAAAGAATGTAGAAAATATTATAATTAGCTTTCATTTTCACAGTATTATTTAACTTCTAATTTTCTTTAGCTCAAAATAATACTTTTGAAGTAGGAGAACATAATGCCACAGATACAATAATAATGAAAATTATATATGAATTGAAGAGGAAAGTGTCTTCTTTTTTTTTTCAGGGACTCTGTTAAATGCATTAGTTACTTAGAGTTTTGTTGAAGCTTCAACATAGAGTATGACTTACAAAAATGCTTACAAGCATTTTTCCCAAATAGCCTTGCAAATGAGACTACTTTTCTTAAGCAACAATTTCTAGTTAGAAGATCAAAATGTCTACAGTCCATTTCATCTTACAACACAGCTCCATTAGCATGGCAAACCAAACCACTTGATTTCCTTGCTTCACAACTCGAGTGTTACCTTACTGACAATAAATTTTCAGTATCACAATTGTGGAGCACAAAATACTCACAGTATGGGAAAATTATTTCTGCAGTGACAACATACGCAGGGTCAGGAACTGTATCTAGCAGATCCTCTTCTAGAATGCCTGATAATATTTCCTCTCAGCTTTTCTGTTTCCCAACATAATGTGCATGTGAAAAACCAATAAGAACACAGTGAAATGCAAAAAACCCCACGATTCTGTTGCTTTGGAACAAGATCCACACATGCACTAGCACACATGACTAGTACTGTCATGTGCCAATGAAATACTGGAGAATTTGGCTAATCTTGATGCAACTTTCTTTGTGTTAGCAATGACTCAGGGTAAGTTGGATTCAGAGCCTGTGGAGAGTGTCAAATCCTTCCAGTGGATAATTCATCCTCGCTTAGATAAGTGCTTAAAGACACTGGTTTCACAGGGAGTTGAACCTGTCTTAGCAGGTAATCTTATTTCCTCCCCAACAAAAACATCTCAGTAGCAGATCCAGTACTTGCTATTCATTTCCAATCTGGTGAAAAAATAAAAAAAAAATTAAGTACAAAAACATTGCAAGGAAAAAGGCACAAATATTTCCTAGGATGGGAACAAAAAGTAAGGGGAACATTACCTCCCATGAAGAAAGGCTGAGAGAATTGGGGCTGTTCACCCTTGAGAAGAGAAGGCTTCAGGAGACCTTATAACACCTTTAGTTGTAACAAAGGTGCTGGAGAGGACTTTTCACAAGGAAATGTGGTGATCAGAGAAGAGAGAATGGCTTTAAACTGAAAGAGGGCAGGTTTAGATTGGATATTAGGAAGAAATTCTTCCCTGTGAGGGTGGTAAGGTGCTGGAATGGGTTGCCAAGAGAAGTTGTGGATTCTTTATCTGTGGAAGTGTTCATGGCCAGACTGGATGGAGCTTTGAGCAACCTGGTCTAGTGGAAGGTGTCTCTGCCCAAGTCAGTGGTTTGGAACTAGCTCTTCTTTTAAGTTTGTTCCAACCTAAATTATTCTATTTTGCATCTATGATGCTCTGTACTTTCTGCAGAAATGGGCTGCTCATCACATCTTATACAATCATGTCCTTAAATGTAAAGCCCTAAAATATCAATATGTGTCTCTCACTTCTCAGTTAATGATGCTTAAGTGTGTAGTCAGGACACCACAGTTGGAGGACTGGAATTAACAGAAATTATTCCTATCCCAGATGTTTACTTCACAGTACAGCACGTCAGGTGTGCGGCTGAATGGAGCTTGACACTAACATCATGCCAGACAAGTTGAATGTCCATTCATCAGAGCAATAAAAGGAGCTTCACAGAAGTGCACTCCCTGTAAGTTCACAGACAATTCTGAGCTGAGCAGGAATGTTGATCGGTTGGAGGGCTGGAAGGCTCTGCAGGGGGATCTGCACAGGCTGGATTGATGGGCTGAGGCCAATTGCAAGTTCAACAAGGCCAGGTGCCAGGTCCTGCACTTATGTCACAGCACCCCATGAATCACTACAGACTCTAGGCAGAGTGTCTGGAAAGCTGCCTGGTGGAAAAGGCCCTGAGGCTTCTGGTCAAGAGCAGCTGAACTTGATCCAGGCTGTGCCCAGTGGCCAAGAAGGCCGATGGCATCCTGGCCTGGCTCAGCCATGGTGTGGGCAGCAGGAGCAGGGCAGTGACCGTCCCCCTGTGCTGGGCACTGCTGAGGCCACTCCTCCAATGCTGTGCTCAGTTCTGGCCCTCACTGCAAGAAAGACATTGAGGGGCTGGAGCGTGTCCAGAGAAGGGCAGCGGGGCTGGGGAAGGGTCTGGAGCATAAGTCCTGTGAGGAGCAGCTGAGGGAGCTGGGGGTCTTTAGTCCGGAGAAAAGGAGGCTCAGGTGGGACCTTGTTGATCTCTACAACTGCCTGGAAGGAGGGTGTAGCTGGATGGAAGTCCATCTCTTTTCCAAGTAACAAGTGATGGAATAAGTGAAAATGGCTTCAGGTTGTGCCAGAGGAGACTTAGATTGTATACAAGGAGAAAATTTATTCACATAAATAATGCCAGTAATGTCCACTGTCAAGCATCGGAACAGGCTCCCCAGGAAGGTGGTTGAGTTTCCCTCCATGTAGGTATTTAAAGGACTAGATGTAGTGCCTAGAGATGGTTTAGTGATGGCCTTGGCAGGGCCAGTTTAACGGTTGGACATGATGATCTTAAAGGCCTTTTTTAACCTATAGAATTCTATGATTCTATGCGTGAGTCTTAGTAGGTTCTGAAGTCTGCCTTTGAAAACCATCAGTGCTATTTATGAGAAAGACATAATCAGGACTAGGCTTTGAGCTGTGAACCTCTTGTCAGGGAAGAGCTTTGACATGCTGGACAAGTTCTTGTTCATACAATTATGCATATCTTGGATGGGGAGGCCTGAATTGCCTACAGCTTTGCTCACAAATATGAAATCAATTCAGTTTTCCTTGACAGAAGCACTTGAAACACAAAACTCATCGGGGCTGGGTAAGCCAAGTCTACAATAGGATATAATCCCTTATCTCAAATGTTGCTGATGCTACAAATTCTAGACCTTGCAGGAAAGAAATGGATTCTGTCAATGCAGTCAGCCCTAACATTCTCTTAAAAATATATTTTGATGTGCAGAGTACCACAGGATAGCCTTAAATTATACTAGTATGCAACTTAGAAGTCGTGTTCTGAAAGATGGCCTGGAGCCACTAAGAGCTTTCTCAGCTGTGAGATTTGTGTTATACCTCTGAGACATATCAATTGTGATATTTAGGAAAAAGCTAAAAGAAAAGGACAAGGTTTCTTTCACGTTAGACCTTTTCTGCAATAAACTAGACAATAATACAGAGCCAATGTGTCATCACCCATCAGCCTCAGTTAGGTCCACAAATCATTCACACACATCATGTCATATGCTAGGGGTGCCCTGGCTCAGATAAGCATTACATTATATGAAAAATTAATCACTGTTTTCCCCCAAAACCCATTGCTTATAAAGCTGAGTTTCTTTGCATTGCAGCACCTAGGCTATTTTATCACATCATTATTCATGAAAAATGTGAAATAAATAACTGCTACTGTTCCCTGTTTAGCAGAGCTGGTGTGTTGTGCCTGACTGTGATTTCAGCTTAGATAATTTGAACCAGAGGTATGTATTGGGAAGACCATGGTGTTTAAAGCTACATTTACCAAAGTGCAGATTACAAACCAAGACATAATTCTGTTGAGTCAGGCTTGTAAAATAATCTCAAATGGAGGGTTCTGTGCAAAATTATGTCCTCATTAGGCTTTACATATTATGTCTTACCTACTCACCTACACACTTCATTTCCCCCTCTCCTTTTGGAGATTTTTGCACTGCAGAGGTCTACTGTGTAAAGGGACTGAACTGCAATTGCTCTGTCCATACTACTACTACTATTAGTACTACTACTACCAAAAAGGGTGGAAGTGAGATGAAAGCCCAGGTGAGTATGAGAGCAAAGAGATTTATGCATACAAACACACTAGTCCTCTTTCTGACACCATGCCAACCAGGACAAAACTGAGGCAACTTCATTGTCTTAGCGGCTTTATTCTAGATTTGCATTTGAATGTGTAGTAGATAAGAGGGCCTGGTAAATCAGTCTGACTCATTCTAATCCAGGAGATACTGGCTTTTAATTATGTGTCAAAGCCCACCAGCATATACCAACTCACCATCAAGCTTTTTTAAAATAAACTCAAACCATCAAAAGAAACAATTAAGATTTAATTTTTCTTTTAAGAATTAAGATTTTTAAAAGTCTGATTTCTAAATATAGATACTGCTATTTATTTTTAGGATATAAAGAAACACTAGTTCACACTTCAAAAAAGTGTGTACAAAAAGGTCTTAGAAGTTAAGCTAATTTTAAATAAACTACATGAATAATTGATGTATAAATATCAGCAGATATTTGCACTACAGTGTCTCAAAGCATAGCTTCAAATGGTTCAATAGTTCAGCTGTATTTATCAACTACTACTTTGTTGTGCAAGTCTGCATTTTAAGCCCCAGTGATCAGGGGTATCATCATAAGGAAACAGTTTGTGTCTCTCTCTACTTACTATCATAAGATGAACTGTGGATAGCTAATAGAAATTACACAGTATGTTTTGCCATCAGCATTTATGCTTTCCAGGGTCATCCTTATCATTCTAAAGAGACATCACAATGGAAAATGCAGCACTCTATCAACAGGAAAGAATGCAAATCTCAGTTGATCAATGGATCACATTAGTTGTTTGGAGACTGATGGCAGCTCCAGCAATTCAGAAACTTCACAAGTATATCCAAAAGGTCAAAATACAATTTAGGACTTGTTTCCTTGCAGTGGCGTTAGTGGAAAATGCCATTTCTAGCACTCTGATTTACTTCTTTAGTGGGCATGTCTTAATACAGAAAAACTGTCACTGTTGTTACTGAAGCTTCTGCTAAAGCTTCCCTATAAAAATGCACTAATCTGAAAGCTGCAGTATTTCATCTGCTTTCAGCCTTTAATAGAGTGGAGGAATTCATTAAGTCATCTGAAAGCAATTTTCAATTATGAAAATACATTTTAAATCAGGAGAAGAGGAGTCTTTGAAGATGACAAAAGTGGGAAGTGATTGACACACTCTGTTGTCAGCTGGAATCAATTTCACACTTGGGGAAAAATACCTTCTCTAGGGTCGCTAGGGAAGATCATCCATCAGCAGGGGGGAAACTGCAGGGAACCAGCAAAGAAGAGAGAAAGTAAATCCCTTCACCTTGACAAAGTGAAGCATCTTTAATATAAAGTACTGAACCTCATGGCATGGGCACTCAAGGCAAAAACTAAGGAATGACAGGAATCTGTCCAAATTTGGGTCTTACTCAAGCACAGTGCCATTTGGCTTCACAAACAGCTTTGTCTGAGCAAGCACAGCAAGGTATCCGCAAAGGTTGTTACAGCTGCTGAATAACACAACAATAATATGAGCAGTGTTAATGCTTAAACATCCAGAGTCTCAAGCTAAGCTTTGCAGTCTGGTGTGGGTCTGAGAGCCAGCTGTTCTTTCCCTAGAGAAGGGAAGGGGTTCCTATGGTGCCAGTTCCTCCTATGTCTTACTATGTCCTAGTCAAGATAAAAACACAATTAGAAATACTCTGACTCCCTGGTATGCCATGCATCCTTTGCACAGTTGCCAAACTCTTTCTGGGCTATTACTAAGCAGGAAATATCTCTTATGAAAATGCTCAGGTGAAACTGTGATGGTAAGCTTGTGCTACATCAAAAAAAAAAAAAAAAAAAGCAGCAAAAAAGCCCTGAAGTCAGTTTGCAGAGGGGCAGTGACTGACAGTAACAGGTTGAAAAGCAGGATTTCATTCCACATAAATATTGTGGATTGGTGCATAGGAAAAATGACTGACAGCTGTAGCAAGCAGATTACACACATGGGTAGAGGGGGAGCATTCCCCTGAAAGTGCTGCTAACAAATCGTTCCCTCCTCTGTGTCGCCTCTTTCAAGCAGAGGCTGTTGTAAGTGGCAAGCCTGCTCACACGTTTGTTCATGCACCAAGGCAGGATAATAATTCTGAGGAATCCTTTCAATGATTTTTACTGCCTTAATGTAGTGAAACCAGAACTGTTAAAACCACAATTGTACTGATTATAGGCACTATTTAAGAGCACTGAGACATGCACAAGTACTTGGGAGATTCAGATGCTAGGAAGAATTAATACATGAAAAGCCATGGACGTTTGAAAGTATTTAAATGCAATAGAGAAAACTTAACAGTAGAGTTATTAATTGGAAATAAAAATAGTTGGAAAAATCCTTCTTCTTCTCTCTACTACTTCTCAAAACAACCCAGGCTGCATCTCTAATTCCTGGTGCTCGGCTTTATATATGTTGTGTGACTTTGCTGGTTTTCGTTGTAGTCTAGGAATGTGGGCTGGTTCCTATTTATCTTAGTCTTCCTGTTTATTTATCTCAGTCAAAACAAATGAAAGCTGTACTTAAACACTGTGATATGAAGTTGCCCTGCCAGTGAAGGGTTTAGCCTGAGGGAAACCATTACAAAAACTGCTTTTCCTCTGGTCCCCACAGTTCATCTTTGGGCCACGGGCAATTCTAGAATTCAAGTTTCTTTTGAAGACTAGTGGGTTTGTATTTGCCCAGATACTGAGAATGCTGCCCAACAAACCACTTCCCTGAGTTCTTCATGTTGTGGCATTGTGAATACATGCTGCATGCAGAAGGGCCTGAAATAAGGATCTGTGAAGATGCACACCCTGCTAGGAAAATGTTGGAAGAGTGGGTCCACCAGGAGAAGTGAGTTACAGCTTGTCCTGCTTCTGCTGCCCACTGCTGTGGTCTCCAAAAAACCAAAAGACCCCTGGTTTTGCTGGGAAGAATTCTCATTGTCCCAGTGGAGAAACAGAAGACCATGGACTGCAATAGGAAGCTCTTTGCTCCCATGAAATCAGTGACATTTAGGTCCTCAAATAATTTTTAAAAAATCTCACCTAAATTGTCCTCAACAAAAGAATTTGGATGTTTTTGAAGACTTGTCATCAGGAGCTTAAAATCCCATTTCAGTTTCTGTAGCGGTTAGGGAGTGATTTATAGAAGAAATGTCACTGCTGTAGGGAGCACTTTTAAGTAAAGAGGCTGCCTCTATAATAGACTTTTGCAAAGATGAACTTCAAGTATAAATCCTTATAATAGAGGGGATAAGTATTTATATAAATTCTTTCTCAGATGTCTAGGTGGTTAATAAATCTAACTCTGTGGTATTAACATCAGAAGGTATTGATCTTCCTGTTTTGGAGGCTATACATTTACATTGATTTTCCTTTTTTTCCCTTTTTGTTTGTGCACTTGTGACTCTTGCTAGGTGTGTCTGTTTGACTACCATTTAACAGTTTTCAAATAAGAATTTGAATCCAGAGTCTGTTCAAGGCAAATAATGTGTTCTTTTAGAGTATTAATTAGATCCTATGAATTGTTGTTTTTTTCTTGCAGTGAAGAGGATTACCTGGCACAAATTTATTAGTAAAGTTTTATTTATTTCTTGTTTCTCTGCTGCACATAACTGTGAAAAATTGTAATACATCATCTGGTCTACTAAAAGGTAGGAAAATGATAATCTAATCAGTATACCATACCTTTCAGTCCTTTTCTTAGTGTAGATAAATATGTGCTGCATAATGATAAGACATTTTGGGAAATAATTGATCAATTAGACCTTCTCCTCCTCAATTGAAACATGTTTATATGTATGCTATAGGCTCTGGAAATGATTATCACAGCAGTGAAAGTTATGCCACTTATGCAGATGATGTACTGCTGCAATCCTAAGCATTGCCATTGTGTCATGTAGCTCCAGGCTCTTATAAATGACTTTGAAATGATAAAATCACTGTTCTGGTGTATTACAGGAACTAAAATGAGACCCCAGTGGTTTCCATGCAAATCATCTCTTGTGAGAAATTTGTCAGTGTCAAAGTTAAGTCTGTTGAATTCAATGTCCTCTGAATGAAAGTTTCATTAAATGCTTTTTATTACACATAATGGCCTATTTTACCAGTGTCTAATCTAAAGATATAAGGAGCACTAAGGTATAAGAAAATATTTCTGGTCATAAACAGCCTGCTGATAACCACATTTTCTAATATATTCATTTATAAGGAAATCTAGTATAAAAGTTCTGTTCCCTTGCCACACAATGGATTGCATTTCTAGTAGTCTGTCATTTTTACAAGCAGAGACCTGCCATTGCCTCAAGAGAAATGGTTTTCACCCTGTACAAGCAAGGAAGATTTAGAAGATTCAACATACAGAGAGAAAAAATTGCATTGATGCAGATCTTGTGTTAAGAAGTGTGGTTAAGAGTGCTCCAGGATAAGGAAGTTACATTTATGGAATGAGATTACAGAGGTTTTCCCCCATCTGCATTGGTAATCAGATGTACTCCATTGTGAAGCATATTTAACGTGAACCTGTACAAACTGGCTAATTTATGTTGGGTTCCTGCAGGTGGATTGCTGTTAACTACAGGTAGCATGAACTGTGACTGATATTTATGGTGTATAGTTAAGGAACACAGTGAAGAATTATCTTGTGTTGTTAAGAGGTTATGTGTTGTCTCACTCAACCTTCCCTCTCACATTAAACAATGAATATATGCATTGTTTCTCTGTGCCATTTCCCTTTGGAGTGTGATTAACTTCCACAGGATGTTACTCAAAATCTTCTGACTATATGTCACCTTCAGACAGTCCTTTTGGCTAAAAGGCATTACATGTCCACATAAATTTTCATCTAGTCTCAAAGGTTTTCCAGGATTTTGAGGGCTTTTCCACCCTATTAGCTGTCACCTAGATTCAGTATACCTTAATTGTCACCTTATATGAAGTTTCTTATATTTTTTCTTTTCAATATCTTTCAGTTCAGGGGACCCCTCAGCACACCCCTTTACTTCTTGTTTCCTAGAGTGCACTCCAAGTGGATGATCCCAAGAAGATTGATTGCAATTTCAAGATGATTTTTGGTTGTTCTGATCCCCAGGATTATCTTCCCATCTGGTATGGTTTAATTTGTTTGCATCAGAGGAAGTTATCCCTGGTATCTATTAGATGAACCCCCAGCTTTCTTACAGGACCAATTGACTCCACAGGAGAAAATTACTGATCTTGTGACAGAGAGAGGGAATACAGAAGAGGAGATCAATAAAAATACATCAACACAAATTTTGAAACCACTGCTAAGGGTTTCAAATGCTATTGATATTGGCTGGATATCTTTTGGACTGATACACAAAATTAACTTCTTGGATTCAGTAAAGAACAGATAGAAATGATGTGTCCTTTGATATCCTGAAAGCCAAACAGATGATCTAATGATCCAGTAAGATCTTAAAATATATATAAGGAGATATTTAACTTGATAAAAGTCTGTAGTCTCCAGATAATGCTTTACATATATATATATATATATACACACATACATTTTTTATATATAATCATGTACCTATAACATCATCCATTTTATTTGCATTTTATGTATTATATACCCCAAGTTTCACCTCAGAGAACAAGCTGAAAATAACATGTCTACCCACTTGTTCTCCTGGTTCCTGGAGCTTAGATTGCAGCTCTTCACTTGTGTCTACATAAGTAACTGAGATGATAAAACATATCTCAGTTCCATGAGACATGGAGGGCTCATTAGCCAAGGAACATTTTATATTTCTGGTGACATCCATTTATTTTAACAGTTTTACCTATTGCTCAACAAAATGAAGTAAAAGACTTTAAAAAAACCCAAAACAAATCAGTGGCAATTTTTCTTTAAAACAATCCTGCCTCAGTCAGCAAAAAACATAATAGGAATCCACTGTGTAGTTCATTCTCTGGTCCCAACACAGGTCAAAACCAAGGATCTCTCTCTGATTTCCAATAGTGTACATAGCAGCTATTCTCTTGTTCCATAAATTCTAGAGGAGTACTAACGTAAAACTTTACTATCATCATAATTAATGGTCCTTCTTATTTCACCATCTCATTCAATCAATTATTTTATTATAGTAATGTGAGCATTATCTTTTATGAGTGGTATTTATTAAATACAAATTAAAGTGGCACAGTAAATCTTGTCTGCTCACCTTTCCTACACTTACTTTTACAGTGATGTGTAAAAATGTTGAAAGCTATTTTGTATCAGCATTTTATCTTTTGAAACTCTAATGAGAAAATAACTTTTCTGAAGCCATATTTTTAAGAGGAAACACATGCACAAAACAAGATTGTTGTAGAGAAATCAGAGACTACAGAGAAACCCACTTGGCAGGCAGAAAGAAGCTGGCTGAACAAACATATTGGATCATAGGAGTTTGCAGAGCAGTTAACATGCACTGAGTGTGTTTTGGAACCTGTACATATACACAGTGTCATCCAGCCACTGGCTTCTACACAGCTGAGCCTTAAGCCCATTATCTTTTCTAAATTCCATCTTCTGATTCACCCTTTATGCCCTTTATACCTACCAAGGAGATAACACTAGGTCTGCCTGACTCACGGTCTGGGGGGAGTGTGCACCACCCACACAGCTTTGCTTAAGTCAACACATGAGGACAGCAATATTTAAAATAGAACCCTTTTATTCAGCTTGGCATTACATGCTCCTCAGCTCTTAAAATGTTACTGCAAAAATAGTGCTATGGGATTCCACATTTATCATCTCTTGATGGCTTCTATGTCTAATGAGATCAGATGGTTGTCATAAATGCCAATTCTACAAACTCCCCCTGGGAACCAAAAGTCAAGCACCCTTTTTTCAGGCCCATGCATTATGACCTAAGATATGGATTAGGACAGAGTTTTCTTAGCAATTCTCTCAACAGTAAGAACAAAGAACTTGAAGGGGTGCCCACAACACGCTGCTGAGCCTATTCTCTGGTATTGACTGGATGGGGTATCATGCAATGCTTTCCAAAAATGGATTTTCCAGAATCCTACTGCTATGATCAGGAGAAGTATTACAGAATGAATTTCAGCCAAAATGCATTTATGACCAGGTTAAAACAATTTGTTCTCGTGTTAACCTTGTCCTCTGTTTCATACAAGCATTTAATTTTCCAGGTGCTGAGCAGAGCATGACTTCCCTGAATCATAGGCCAAGATCCAAACCAAGGTTTTGGCTCTTTGACCCTTCTTACCAATGCTTTTTGGGTCCAATTAGCACACAGTCAAGCACAGGCCCAGTTGGGAGGCAGCAGCTAACAGCTGAGAAACAATAAGGAACAGATTTTTAAATTACCACATGGACATCATTTACCTCCTCCCTGCTGAGATCAGCATCTGATTCAATGAGCAGTTCTCTCTTAGTGTTATGGCCAAAATTAACTCTTGTGACTTTGTCCTGAAACAAAGAAACAATGCTCATGTTATCAGTTAATATTAGGCAGAAGGAAGCAAAGCACAGCTTCACCCATCATAAAGAATCCCACCGTAACAACATTCATAGTTAGCACAAGAGGAATAAGGACATAGCCATGTACGTAGTGAAACAAACAAAGAAAAAACCATCCCAGAAGAAAGGCTCTGTGGTGCTCATATTGTCATCTGCAGCCTTCTGTGCTCACCTTTCTTGTCCCTGTGAATGTGGTTGAGCATAGGGAACTACCATCTAGTCAGACTCACCTTAATCCCTGGAAAGGTGGTGGAGCACCATCTCTATCCACATCTGGAGTGATGCGTCCAGTTCTGGGCTCCTCAGCGCAAGAGAGACTTGGAGTTCCTGGAGCAGGTACAGCATAGAGGAGCAAAGATGATTAAGGGACTGGAGCATCTTCCTTGCAAGGACAGGTTGAGGCAGCAGGCCTTGTTCAGCCACAAGGAAAGATGGCTGAGGGAAGACCTCATCAATGCCCATCAGTATCTGAAGGGTGGGTTCCAAGAGGATGGAGCTAGGCTCTGCTCAGTGGTGCCAAGAAATAGGACAAGAGACAATGAGCAGAAACTGATGCCCAAGAAATTCTACTTGAATATCAGGGAAAACTTCTTTGCTGTGCAGTGACCAAGCACCGGAATAGGTTGCCCAGAGAGGCTGTCAAATCTCACTCACTGTAGATAATCAAGAATCATCTGGATGCAATCCTGTGCCCTGAGCCCTAGCATGGCCCTGCTTTTGAAGGGAGGTTGGACCAGGTGACCCACTGTGGTGCCTTCCCACCTAACTCATTCTGTGATTCTGCTACAGTATAAAAAGTAGTTTTACTACAGCATTCCACAATAACATGGATGTGTTTGAAATTAGGAAGGTGTTTTCCTGGGTGTATTACATTTGTGGATCACTTTCATCCTGGACTTAGATAATGTACCTAGATTTTTCTGTTTCGTATTTCCTCCTGATAAAAATGAACTTCTGGCAAAATTTTATTTTTCTAGACCTCAGGTTTCTTGTGCCCTGCTTTGTTTACTCTAATCTACAGGTCTTCTTCCTCTTTATGTCCTGCATCTTGGTTATTATTCTTTGGAGGTATAAAAGCAAAAAGTCCCTTTGTGGACTTGATCTAACCACAGTCTAACCCAACAATGGGAGCTAGATCCTTTGCAAATATCTTGGGGTTCTGCTTATGTGTGATCGTCTCTCCTTTCCTCTTTTAGTATATCAAACCTAAAGATATTTGGTTATATAGCTATGGATCAGACACCCCATCAGCCTGGACTGAGGACAGGGCACTGTCCTTTAGCTGTTAAAAGCCAATTCAGACAGACTTTGTGGTTATTAGGTTTGTAGCATCAGCAAATTTAACCTGTGCAATTGATTCCAAAACCAATGTGTGTGGGAGTCCACAGGTAGCCTTTCTGTAGACTGGTAATTCCCTCTTGGAACAAACCAGTTCTCTTGTCTTCTTTATTCTAGCTATTCCCCACCTTCTATTTCTTGTACTGATTCCCATGTTATCTAGCCTAACTAATAACGTCCCTGGTGGGACTATATTAAATGATTCACTGAACTCCTGGCAGATTAGATCTTTTGTTTATAAAATCAGTTAGCTTATCAGGGAGAGCTATCATACTAGTCAGGCAGATAAAATGTTTGCCAAACTGTCCCATTTTCCTTATTTATCACTCTTCTTCATTTAGCTGCTGGTATTTGCTGGTATTTAGGAGCATTTCAGCCCTTAGCTCAGCAGTTCAACATTTATCCACATGCTGTATGAGCTACACCTGTTTCACTCCAGTCATAAAAATGTTCCCTAGATTTCATAAGTCTAGCTAAAACTCCCTGCTGCCAGACTTGTAAAGCTGGGCCAGATGTGGGTTATCTGGTCCTTTAAGATTGTGATAGTATTGTACTTTTAAAGTGTTTCTTCTACACTTAAGTTATTTGTTATTTCTATGGCATCACTGCTAATCCTGCCTTTGTTCTCTGCATTCAAGGTCATTATTGTTCCATTACCTTTATTGACAATTGAAGCCATTCAGTTTTGGTGCCATCACAAGATTGTCTGAATCTCTACCAATACAGATTACAAATGGCTGCAACCTTTTAGGACTGCTGTCCTTTTATTCATCTGGTAGTATAAAACTTTTCCCTATTTGTTCCAGTTTCATTACAGATAAGTGAATCCAGATCGGCAAAGCAAGCCAGAGTTCACAGGGCTGAGAATGATATTCTTCTGAGTTAAAAAAAAATCTGAAACCTTGATAACTGCAGGGCAAAGACTTCTCACAGAAACTGTGCTGCTTTTGCTGTCACATCTCATTGTTACGTTTAAGCTGATGTCTTTGAGCTCAAACAGATACAGAGTCAGCTGTATATCACAGACAGATACAGAGTCAGCAGCAGAGTGATGTTGATTAGAACAAGATAAAACATCAGGGAAAAGGCATTAGAAAGAATTGCAGCAAGCAAAATTTGGATAAGAAACTATTGATTTAATTCTATACATCACATGAAGCAGGGCAATGGCAGAACCAGCAAAAGAGGTTGGGCTGCCAATACAAGTTCATGCTCACCACTTCACAGTACTGCTTCTTTTGAGCCTGCTATATCAGTCTTGGTTAAAAATTATAATGGATAGAGGCAGGAGAGCAGGGTTTGTATAAAGGTGGGGCTGTCAGAGCAGCTGTCCTGATTTGTACACCTTGCAATCACATGTCCTGAGGGCTTTGCATGAGTCTGTGTCAGTGATTACCATGGCAAAAGGGGGTGATACCCCCTGGTATCATACCTTCCTGGACAGAGTAGAACAGCATAAATAGCTTTCTTTCCCTCCTTAATTTCAGTCACTGACACTCACCCTACTGCCCCTGTGCTCTTCTCTTCTGGTCCCCACACCACAACGCCATGATTATTTGGTTTATGCATAGTGTATGCTCAGACTTTCCTAGCTTCTCTGCACCCTTATCAAAGCTAACTGAAAGCACCTCCCTAAGCTTCAGGCTTCTGTTGTGGCCTTTGGATATAATTTGAAGATGTGAGGGGTTTTGTTTGTTTGTTCCCTATAAAGCTAATTCTGCCTGTGCTGCCGCTGCTGACCCGACCCCCTCCGTACTGCAGGCATCCCTAAGTGGCACAGCACTCTCTGATCTTTCTCAGAGGGCTTGTATTTCTCCCCTGGAATGATGCTCTTACTAATAAACATGAGACTTAATTTGAACTTCAAATACTAGGAAAAGAAACCATTCCCAGACTGTAGAAGCAAGAGAGGATTAAACAGGACAGTATCCTAATGGAGCAGAGGCAGGCCTCAGTAATTAGAGAGACGCAGAGCCTCGGGTGTCACAGCACAACAGAACAGTGTCTCCAGAGGTTGCTTCCCCATACAAAATAGGATGAAATGTTAATAAAAAATGTGAGGCTTAATTAGGATCACAAATACTGGTAGAAGAAATCAACTCCCAAGCTGTATAATTATAAAAACATTAGAAGCTCAAATACTTAAAAAGTAACAGAAATTGTGGGGTGTTTTTTTCTGGACTCCCATGGACACAACATACTGTCCGTAAGTGCAGGACTCCAAATTATTTTTGGCTTATTTGACACTTGGCTGAGGCTAAATGAAGAGCTTTCAATTATGGTCATATTTCTCTTCAGCTCAAAGGACAGAACCAGGCTCCTGTAGCCTCCTCGTCAGCATGTGTGTGTCACTGGGGAGCAATAACCTTTATAGCAAAGTCAGTCTTTCTGAAAAGTGGAAAAGAAGGTGTCTAAAAACAAAACCCTGCCTAAGCCTCAGGTTTTTATTGTAAAGTATCATCTCATGTTTTCACTAATTTCTGGCAGTCTGGGAGAAAAATCAAAATGAATTTGCAGAGATTTTTGTTAGCCCGAAAAACTTCAAAGAGAGGAGTACATAGGAATTCTAAAAGAGGAGAACCTATGAGGTCAAATTCAAGGCTGATACTTGCAGTGAGGAAATGAACATTATAAATAATGCAGGCATTGATCTACATGTCACTAACAGTTAAGCTTGTTTCTCAAAAAGGACTTGTATTTCTACCTCACAAGTGTATTCAAAGCAGTTTTAAAGCAATTTTCTTGCTTTTCTCTGTCTGCATCTGAGAAATCATGGGATGTTAAGGAAGCCTTTTATAAGCAGAAGTAGCAAAAGCTTCATGTGCCATAAACATACAGAGGAATCATATCCGGTCAGAATAAAGACTCATCTGGATTGTATGGGGTTTTTTTTCTGATAATAAGTCTATTAAGATTGTCTCAATGTGAATACAATAGGGAAAAATACAAAACCTAGCAATTAGGAGATGATCCCGCTCCGGTAAGTTCTACCAGTTCTGGTAAGGACTCGTTATTTATCTTTTAAAAACACCATCCTTGAAACTCTTTTATGTGCAATTGTCAATTAATTTTGGTTTTGCTTTCACAATATCCCATGGGGTGATATTGACATTTTAATTGCACTTTATGAAGAAAAATCATATTTTGCTTAAACATGTTGTCTCGCCACTTCTTTGGATGGTTCTGTTCTTGTACTCAGGAAATAAACAATAACCAGTCCCTATTTACCATCACAAATCTATTCTAATTAAAGACTGTAATTTAATAATTTATCTTTTAATTTTTTGGTTTTAAGTGGTAGCGTATTTATTCTGTCTTGGCATGAGAAAACCAAAACTTCGTGGTGTGATGCCAACATAGCAAATCTCTTTAAAAGGACCAGATAAACAGCAAGTTCTGCTTGGGCTCTGGCAATAGTCAAGGCTGTAGACTGAGTACTGGTCAAAAGTTGGGACTTTAAAAAGTGCTTATTATGACCTGTTCCAACTGAGACTAGTCATGATTCCTTCCTCCCTTTTGTGTTAGCAGAGAGGAGAAATTGAGCCATAATACTTGAAAATCCTACTCCTCCCCTAAGGTTTTTATGGGAAGCCACTGAGATAAAATGAATCACTGTAAAGGTACTCATAATTTTAATTTCCCATGACACAGGTATTGAGCTTGAATACACAGTTCATTGCTCATTCTAGTGCTAACTTCACAGAGTATTTGCAAAATTTCACAAAAGGGGTAAATTTATTGCCTGGAGAGTTAAAAAATTCGTGAACCAAAACTGTTTACCAAACAAGAGGAATACACTGGGAACCTGGGAGAATTATGTGAGAAATCTCTGCAGGATACCTAATGAATGCTATTACACCAATATTTTTCAGAGTTGCCATCACAATGGGCCATAAATATTGTTTTCCACTGTAAGGCCTTAGCAACCTGAGGCACATCAGTGTGCTTCCTGAGGGTTATTTTAGGCCAATCTCAAACTGTGGATATTTCAAAAGCAACCAAAGCTTTTGGTCGTGATGACAGAGATTATTTTGTCTCCTTGGTTATTCCACTGGGATGAAACCACAGCAATGTTGGTTATGTCTTGTGAGACAGCAGCCCACTGTTTCAAACGTGATGAAGGAATTTTTCCTTGGCCCATCACTGGTTATTTTTGTAATTGTAATTGCAAAGACATCTAAATTGATGAGACCAAAGTCACATCACTCTAGTGTTGTTTTAAAGCACTGCTGTTATAGGGTCTTCACAGAGAAAAGCAAGTCAAAGTGGTGGGACTCTACCATATTTAAAAGTAACAAATAAATATATCTAAATATATGTTTTGTTGTTGTTGTTGTTGTTGTTGTTGTGGTTGTTGTTGTTGTTGCTGTTTTTTGTAGTGGACATTTTCTCTCAAATTATCCGTAATGGAAACAAAATTGATAGAAGTGAGATCAATAAGTGAATCTATTTTCAGTTAAGTTTGTAAGAGAGAATATATCACAAAAGATAAGTACCATATTAGAGGCATAAGCTGAAAATAAGCATTGGTCAACATCAGTTTTAAACTATCAATAGAATCAGTGCTTGTATTTCAGATTTTTCTTGAGGTAAAAGTTCCAAAAGTCCCACATTTCAAAACTGTAAAGGCACCCAGCTGTGCAGACAAGAGTATGCTAAAATTATACAAGACTTAAAAAAAGATTAATTATGAAATAAATATGCTTAAATAGTTATATTATTATTATATTTAATTAATATTTTAATTAAAATAAACTATTCTGCTTTTTACATACCCTCCATACCCTGCCCTCTCTGTGGAAGTGGGGAGGAGGGGTCATGCCTTGACTTAGCTCCATGTGTGGATTTATGCAAAATATGGCCTTAATGAGATCAAGGCATGTATGAAGTTTGATTATAGTTCATCAGATGAGGTAACCCCCATAGGAATTTTCTGACTATTTAATACACATGAAAACTGCAGCCTGTTTTGTGTTCCCTGGAACATTACCTCAGACCTGTGCTAATTTGTCTGTTAATACAGGTTATCAAAAATTTCCACTTAGTGAAAATACACTGAGACTCCTCTATGAAAGACGGAGATCCAAAAAGAATTTTATGTTTGATGACCCTGATAAGCATCTAAACCCTTTGAAAACGATCTTGAAAGTGCTGAAACCCAGACAATATCAGGCGCGGTGTCTGCTTACATGGCTCTCCTCCAGGTGCAGTATCTTGTATGTGTCCTCTGCTGAGCCTCCCACTTGTCAAAGGCCCTTCAATTCAAAGGGTGCTCAAGGCTCTCTTCTGCTTTCAAAGATTTGCAAAGATTCTGCATTAGCAAAGAGTAACCCAAGAAATGTTGGAAGTTCTCTATTAAGAGATGTGCCTACCTCCTTAGACAAACCAGAACTCTTGAGAAAAGGCAGTTCTGTATATTTCTTACTGTCAGCTCATTGTCAGGGTTGGTTTAACTCCCTCAGCTGGTTTTGCTCAGGGCATATGAGTGTTGTCACCTCTCTGTAAAGCTGCTCTGAAGGTGGCAGGTCTTGCACCACAGCCGCATTGGCTGACTATAGCATCTGGGTCCAGCAGTCTAATGGATGAATCCAGACAGTAACGGATGCTTCCCTACACAGAAAAAAGCTGAAAATGCCTTTGAAGTACTACCTCTAACCTCAGGTTGTTTGGTCTCCTTGGAGTCCAAAGGCTGTGTTTCTCTAGGATGATTTGGAACACCTACATTTAAACATTTGAGAATTGTCCCCTGCATAGCACTCCATATTTGGAAAGGCATTCCAAAATCATGATTCTCCTCATATTCATGCTAATCTTTGTATTTAGGTGCATGTTAGATTTTTTTATCAGAAATTTCAAGCCACTTGACACTAAGTGTGCTGTGCTCCTCTGTCAGGAGACAATAGAGGTTTACCAATTAAGAGTGGAGGGAAATTCAGTTTTTCTTTATTCCTACTAACTGTTCTATTTTTAGAACATAGTGAAATGTGACTAAAGGTAAGCAATTGTTTCCTTTTCACTTGAAAATTACATAAATCATGATAATTGGGATATTGATGAAAATTATACAAAGCCATTGAACTATTAAAGGATCTATTCATAACTGGTGTGAATTATATCAAAGACAATACACTGAATTTAATTTTTATGACCTAGATATCACATGTACAGGCAAAGATTAGCAGCTGAAGCTAGACATTTCTAGATGTAAATAAAGTAATTAATTAAATCCCAGGTTTTCACCTTTTTGACTGCTACCATGAATATTCTAGCATTAATGTTCTAAATGGAAAATAGTGTACTCTGGTCCATTATCTGGGGGCAAAAACTGTGAAATTTTGTTTCTTTATCCAGAAAATTTGTTTGAAGAAGTGAAGATAGGGTCATTTCAACCAGGTGCTCTATAGCATGAAAAACTGTGTGCAAAGCACTTGGCAAAAGCAGTGGGATAGAAACAGAGAGAAACAGTTTAATAAGACTGCCTGCTAGAGACGTATAATTGCTATAGTGCAGAGACTTTGGGGAAACATGGAGGCCAAAACCTGAGCTGTACAGTCATATTATGAAGCAGTTAAAAATAACAGCATGACCACCTCTAAATATAGAAAGAACAATTCCATTTCCTTGGGATGTAGCCATGCTTTTGGCCTTTGTATTGCAAAACAATTTGGAAAAAGCCGTGAACTTGGGAGACTGTGTGTGCTGTGGATCAGCTGTAACTGTCTTATTACAAAGAAAGCCAATGATGGTGTTTTTTAACCACGCATTGTTGAAGTCAGCAGGAGTTTTACCATTCATTTCTGTAGAACTGAAAATATTTTAGGCCATCACTGAGCACTTTCTAAACCCCCCACTTGTTGTTTATGTTTTGAATAAAATGAGTAACTTTTCAGATATGTTTCTATTGTATCCTTCCTTCCATACACAGACCCTCATCTGGGAGCAGGAAGAATAAAAACTGACACTGCTTTAGTGTAGCCACCAAACAGTGGAGTTTCCCAGTATTCTACAGCCATAAAATTCTGGATACATTGAGGATATGTTAAATTGTTTATGCATTGTAGAGGTGTGGACTTAGCATTTAAGAAGGAGAGTAAATTAAAATGAATATAAGAAAATTAAAGATTTTCTCCTCCAGATTCTTCCTTAGCAATCAAAAAACAAAATTCAATTGACATGTTAATGAGTAGGAAAACTACACAGACAATTGGCCATCTCAGATTAAAAAATAAAAAGACAAAATACATTTAAATTTCACTTCTATTTCTTCTCTAGAAATGTTGTACTGGTGGTTTAGACTACTCTTCCAGTGCTGATATGAAGCGAAAGATTAAATACATGAACAAGAGACTGTACTTTTTTTTTTTTAATGTTATAGGGAAGAGATGACATAGATTTGCAGAAATTCCTATACATGCTAAACACAGTGGGGCTTTATTGTATCGAACACTGTACACACATATTCTAGATGCTCTGAATGTTTTGTACTGGAAGAGCTGTTCTAATTAAACACATAACCATATAGCTAGGTAAACAGGATTGCCTCGTTTAAGACAATGGCTTTCAACCTGTGCAACCCAACACTTATGAAAACTAGTGACTTCAAAAGTGACTTCAGAGAACAGCAAAGAAACATGGGACCATAGATGCTATTTGTATTTGTCTCAGAGGTGGCACTTCTGAAAACACAACAAATGACAAAGGCTGGAAACCACCAATTTAAGAGCTTGTGTGAAGGCTTTTCTGTGATGGAATCAATTTGTTTAGCATCTTGATGAATTAACCCTTATCTGCCGAAAACTGTAACAGTGACACTTGTTATTTGCATTGTTTATATAAACATATGTGTGCTACCATGTGGCCAGTATAGTAGACATGGGCTAGACATGTTCATTTCTGCGTGAAAAACCCAAGGGCTGGTAGTAGCAAGGCGTTACAGAAGCTTTATATTTACTTGAAGTACTAGACGAAATGTACATTTATAGGGTAAGAAAGAATATTCACATATATTATAAGACTTTCTTTGGAACCAATTAACAAGCTTTTAAACCTGGGAGAAGCTTCAATTTCAAGGTGAAATTAAGTCAAACTGTGATTAGGAAATTTTTTCTTCATCTTTTGCAGTTGTCAGCTCCTTGATTGTTTTGCTTGTTTTGCAGAAGCACCTGGACCTCGCTAGTGCTGAAGTCAGAGAACTGTCCTAATTCCCAAGGACTCCAATTCTCAAGTAGAATCGCTGTTTCAGTAAACAGCTTTAATTGGCTGGGCAGAGAGATCAGAGCTACCATTCACCCGTTTTTTATATACTGTGCTATGTGAACGTGTATATAGTAGACAAACTTCATTGTCCCAGGAAATAAGATTCATCTGAACAAATTTAGATATTTAGAGTGCAAGGATCTACATCTTCAGTTATCATCCAAAATAACTTTAATCAGTGTGGAAAAAGACAGTTCTGCAGAACAGTTTGCCGTACCCTGGTCTACGTGCTTAAAGAGGAGCTGAGGCATTTTACCCTAACAAGCGTGTTACTTACTTTGAGGTTAAAAATGTGCAAGGGTGACTCTCAAATACATCCCACCCTCCCTGTAATATGGCTTGCACAGAAAGCAGAGAAGGGATGGAAATTCACATGCAGATATATAAATAATTCTAATTGTAGTTACTAGTATCCAACTATAAAGAGAACCATAAGTGCAGATCTCAGTATCTCATCAGTCTTCAATGACTAAGAGGCTGTTACATGTAACAGGTTCTCCCTCACTTCATCTCAGTAGGATTTTGTGCATTTCTAAAAACACTTCCTCTTCAGGAAGCAGACACTGAAAGTAAACAGGTCTTGAGTGTGACTTGCTGTATTGTTGGGTGTGTGAAGACAAATGACCTCTGCTTTGTCATTACCTAACTCCCAACAAGAAAAGTACAAAGCGTGACTTCCTAATATAAGCATGGCATGAGAAACATGCCTTCCTGTTCATTGCAATACACAGAAACCAAACCTACCATAACACCCTTGCTCACACAAGACAGCTGCGAACAGACAACTCCCATCAGTTTGCAAATTCTTTGATTTGTTTAGGGTTTTGAATTGTATTCTGCTAATTTCCAGAGCTTTTATTATTCATATCTCTATACAAAATCTAGCCTTTTATGCTCCAAGTAATCATCTAAATTCTTATCATTTGATTAATTCTAGAAACAGTAAGAAAAATCAAGATGATGAGTCTTTGGATCACTGGGGGCTTAAGGGGAAGAAGTTATTATTTTTAGAGTAATTCTTCCCAGCCAACACCTGGTATATCTGGATTTTGTTGAAATGGGAGAGCAAAGGAAGCCTGTGAAATTATTACTCATTAATATCCAAAGGAAAACAATACGTTTGTCATATATTGTGTTAAAAAATATTTTTTCCTATGACAATCTTAGCCACTGTTGTAAGCAGTCTGAAGTATTCCCATTCAGCTGTGAAGGGTATTTCACTCAACCCCTTTCCGATTACTGTGCCAGTTAATTTTTCTCGGCATAGTTGCCTGCAGAGATGACCCTTGATTTCAAACAATGCTCCCAAACACAAACACAGCTGGATGTCAAAAGAAATCAGTCCAAAACAATATCTAACGCATATTTGAAACCCCTACATATTTTGACCTGCATTTTGATGCCAGTCTCCACATCAGACCCAAAAACATTTCAAGAGAACAGCAGTACTGAATGACAGAATCATATTTCACTCACAGTGGGTTGTCCTGGACTTTTTTTGCCTTTAAATATATTCTCTAACATTTTGCGTGTAGGATCTGCTACACCAGTAAAAATGTTTTTCAAGGGATTGGACTACTGTTTATTTCAAGGATTAAACAATCCAGTTTCTCTGAATTTATTTATTTGGGTAACTATTTCAGCAAAGTCATTGTGCTAACTTTTTTCTTTTTTTTCTTTTCCCGGTTTTAATAGGAAAACTCCTACTGTTTTTTCTGTATTTTAAATCAGTACCTGAATCCTAACCTAAGCCCTTTCAAGCCAGAACCTAAAAGATAAGACTGCATACTGAGTTAGACTGAATGGCTATCTCTTCAGAGGGAGAGCTTACGATCTTTAAGGTCACAAAAGCCGTAGTCCCAGAGAAGCCTATATTTAATCTTGGAATTGTGCTCAGCAAAGAGAATGAAATACAAGAATAAGCAAGTCTAGATTCCATTGTCCATGCTGTGTGTTCAACTCTTCTGCCTTATTCCCAAGCATTAACTAAAAAATCCCTTAGGCTTGTTTGTTTCTTTGGCTGGTTGGTTGATTGTTTTAGTGGGGAAATAGATTAGCCCCTTCCAGCTTACCTCCTACCACTGTAGTTCCTTGATGGCTGACATTGTAGCCTGAGAAGCATTTCCTCAGCTTTTTTTTATAGCTAAGAACATACAAGAAGCTCTCCTGACTTATCAACACCACCTCCATGATGTGGTGAGCAGACACAGAATATGACCTCTGGGCAGGAGCCCTGTTTGCATTACTGAAGTCCCGTGACCCCACTGCTCTTCCTCAAGACTCTCCCAGAGCATGATGCTTAGCATCATTCTGTTTTCAGGCAGAAATTCATTCATGGTTTGTTTATGCCTGCTTTCTCATGAACTTATGAGTCTCTGTCTTCACTGGTATTTGCATCCTGGCCAGCTTTTTGTCTTCTAAGGTGAAGAAAATGAGCTTCTTTAATCTCCTGCTATGATAAGGAAGTCTCACTTCTTTCAGTGAATTTATTAGCCATGATCCCACATGGTCAAAAGTAATTGCATTTTCTTAGATGCTGGGTGAGCTCTTAGCAAGCACTTTTACAATGGTATAAACATACCTCCTCTAGAGGCACTTCTCCAGGTGATGCACTCCTGGATGCCCTCTCTGTTTGAGTGGTAACATCATGCCAGCAATTCACTGTCCCTGCTGTGTCGTTTGCCGTATGTGATGACCCTTCAGCTCACAGGAAAGCTATGATTAGTTCATTTCTTTGAAGCATCCAGGTTTTCCTTCTTTCTGTGAGATATTATGCTTTTTCTCTGAACAAAAGATATCTTCCAACTCTGAGCTGTTATTGCATGCACACTTTTATATTTTGCTCAATAATGGTAATTTGAAGAAGGGCTCAAATCCAAACTGTGTTGAACTCTACTGATAATCTTTCTTGAGACGAAGGGTTCCTCTTTCATGGACAACCAATTTTATTTACACAACAAATTGTTATTTGCACTTTCACCTCTTCTATAACTTTACAATTTCTAGCTTTTCCAGGTAATATAATTTTTCCTGCTGCATTGAATCAAAAGATTCACCAAAGCATAAATCTTCAGAAGGACTTTTTTTTTCTTTTTGTTTAGAGAAACAAAATAGTCTAGCAGCCTAACAGGACACAATTTTCTTTTAACGATGTTTAATCTTTCATGTTACCTCCATGCCTTATTTTTGTTCTTTATCCAACACTTGATCAATATCTTTTGTATTTTGTAGTAAAGAGATCATCTGGCCAAACTTCTGCTTTATTTGCAGCTCTGCCATAGTAATATGGAAAGGGGTCAAAGAGCAGGAGAAGGCTATGAAGTTTTAATCCCTTCCATGTGTCCTTCATTTTTATCCTAAGCAGATTCAAAGGAGTGCAGGTAAGAGGAAGACTATGGCAGCACAATATCGTCAAGTCTTTTTCTCCTTCTAGATCATATTGGGGTTTTTTTTAATCAGTAAGCCACGAGCAAATGTTAAAATGCATTCCGAAATAAAGAAAACCTTTATCAAGAGCTCGAGCTTAGTATTTTCAAAATAAACCCCTACATGGTAAAAAAAATAGAACCAACCATTTTCCAAACAGATTTACTTCTCAGCTTTTATCATTAATTATGAACCAGATCCATGTTCAGGTAAATGTGAAGTTCTTCTACATATGAATTCTGCATTACAGATTTTGAAGTTATAAGCTTCTTATTACTTATTTCATAGTTTTTTTTATTTTGCTTTTAATTCTTATTTGTACGGTATGAAAGGATCAGGAACAAGCATTTTATTGAGGCTGGAGTAGACTCTGTTTTAGGTAAACAGATAGTAAACTATTACTATTATGAAATTTACTCCATGCCAGAGTGAACATCTTTATTGATCACAAACATTACAATAAAACTTTGCATATAAAACACATGAATCCAAGTGTGCCGTTGTGCCTTGCAAGCCTTAAATTACAGTAGACATTTTCAAGAACTTTGTGGCTCTTTAGTGAAAGGTAATACAATACGATTAAGCATCAAAATGAACAGCTTAGCTTTGCTTAGCTTTCAGTCTGTATGAAACACAAGCAACAAAAAAAGAGAAGATTTTTTTAAAAACATAAATTAAAAATATGGTTAGAAAACCAGGGATAATGTTTTATCTGTGATACACCACACTGTTGAGAGACTCTAATTTCAATAACCACATCTCAGTGTAAAAAAAAAGAGCTCTACTTTATTTTTTTACTACCCTAAGAAGGCCTCACTGAATTTCTGGTCTTCATCTGTATTCCAGACACATAATTTCAGAATTTTTGAGATGTCTGAATGTTGTTTGATTTGCATCCAACTTGCTGACACAGCCCCAGTTTTGTTGCAGATCAAATAATCTAGCTTTTTGGAGGCAAGTGATTAAGAATTCTTATTGATGATTTATACAGTCCTGAATAAACTCATTTTATTTGTCTTGTCATAACCAGCTTTAATTTTCTGTTCTGCTAGTTAAAAGCTTAGTGCTTGTTTATTGTACTGCTGTAATGTCAACAACCTAATCTACTTTAAAGAGCAAAGTCAATATTGTATTTTATTAAAATAAATGTGAAGTTTAATTATATGTTTCAGTTAACCTTGGATTTGTGCTAGCTTTTATTATTTTCCATAAGTAAATCTTTGCTCAAAGCCCTTATGTCCTTCTTCTGTCCATACTGAAGGAGTGCCTCTTGCAGGTCTGTTTGCAAGGGGCGTATCCACTTTTGCACTCTGGTACTCTAGGCTTTCTGGATGTAGCTGTCCTAGGACTAATAACCATTTTAATTCATAAAAAAATGTACAGGGCATTGAACCATTACTCTCTCTCTCTCTCTCTCTGCACTGGCCCTCTGGAGTGATTTGGGGATCTGTGGGCTACCCTTGGCAGTGCCATGGGGTGACTGGGGCAACACAGGACCTACAGGGACAGCCTTGTGATAGCTGAAGATTGAGCTGGCTGTGCTGGACCTAGGCAAACAAATCAAACTCCTCTCTGCAAAATGGAGGCACTTAAAATGTGTGAATAATTTCTTGAATATTCATCTCAAGATGAAATAATCACTAACCAAATGTGTCCTACCAAATGTTGGCCTCCAGGCTACCGAGTCTATCTGTGGCATGATGAGGGATAAGGTATATATGTTCCAGGTTCTGCTTAGTTATCATTTGAACCTGGAGTTCAGTTTAATCCTTCAACAGATGCATGACAGAAATGTCAGAAACAAGACCTGTGTAGTGAGTTTTTACTGCTGTAACTATGGAATATTCAGTGGACTAGAGAAAAAAATGTTACTTTATGTTGAAGACAAACCTGAATATCTATAGTTAGACTTCTTTCTTGTTCTTCTAACAATTAATTTCAATCAGTTTCTGTCATTATAAACACGTTTAAAAAGGGAATGGTGAAGTAGTCTTTTGTTCTTATAAATTCACCTTAATCTATAGTTTAGATCTAAGCACTTGAAAAAATTGAATTTTTGGAAAGCAATTACTTCCTTCTCAAATTACAAACTTCAAAAATAAGTAGACTTTCATCTACAAGTACAAAAAGCTTCCAGAAAATTTCAAAATTTTTATAAATTTCACAATAGCCTTCTTTTCAATGAGTGAGGAGGCCAGAATTCTCATAAACACAGGGAAAAAGCAAGGTCTTGAAATGAAACGCCATGTATTATAAAGTGGGAGAGGTTCAGAAAGGGTAGTAAAGCATTTAACAATACCTCTTCCTTTATTTCCATGTTTTTGCCTAACAGTCTCTAGTGTACTGTATTTGATCAAGCATGCTATCAAATATAATCTCTTAAATTTTGTCAGTTCAAATTATCTCTCCACCATCAAACTGTTACTGCCAGCAAGATAGTGATTCAAGACAAATATCTCCTGCCCAATTAAGATGATTCTCTTGGAAGGAACATGAACTGATCAATATTGTCTATGAATAGACCCCCTCCAGCCTCATTCAGACCCCAAGACCCATTTAATCTAGTAAATGAATGCATACAGACAAGGTATTAGCTATTAATTAATTCTGATGACAGTAGTGTATTCATCTTTTGTTTCACAGTAAAAGAAATTCCCTCACCTCTAAAAAGAGGGGTTTCAGCCTAGAAGGATAAAAATCACTCCTGCACAGCCTATATAAGGTCTTTTTGAAGCAGCAAGGATTGACCTGTGTGTGTTGGAGGATACTTCACTGAACTGACTAGCAAAAGTGAATAAGAAACATCTAAATAGGCACCTAATAGGTAGAAAAAAGAATCCCATGTCCCACTGGTGATAACTTTATGCCCTATAGCATGAGAGTTGATTATCCTTATCATAATGGCAACATACATAATGACAAATGTTATTAGTGATCATAAAATTATCCAACCCTTTAGAATTTCTGCCGCAGTATTTAAATCAAATACCTCCTTCAACGATAAAACCCAAATTGCTGAATATGGATTGCATACAGATGTATATCTCTTTTTTTTCATCCTAAACTCACTTCCAATATATTTTAACCATGATTTTCCCTGTGCACCATATCTTTCATAATTTTCACAGTAAGTCTTCTAAATTCTCCTTATGCACCTAAGCGATTCCAACCTTTGGGACACCTCTATTTACGCTCTCTGTGTTGCCATTTATTTTTCCTCATAGTGATTTTGCAATTTCAGCTATTTTTTCCTAGTGTTGGGTGACTTCATTTGGATTTAGGACTTCAGAAGTATGTTATTCCTCTATGTCTTTTAGTGTAGCTGACTTTTTTTTGGCTTTACAGATTTTATTCTATTTCAGCACACTTGTCAAGTTATTCACAGTAATTTTCTTCAGAAAATCTCATAAGAATAAAATATACATTGAAAAACTTTGTCTATTTTGGCTGTTATTACCGGTCACAATCTTTTCGTGTTTCTACACTGAAATAAAAAAAAAATAATACTCTGCTGTCAGGAGGTTGAGTTTGTTTCTACTACTACTTTTTCCTCTGTGATAATTTAAAAGAATGAAGTGATCCCACATTTTTTTTTCTTTTTAATGTTTGAAGATGACTGCTTTTGATTTTATTTTGTGGTACTTTTGATTGTTCTGTTGGTTAAAGCCATGGACAATAATATAGGCCGTGCTATGAAATGAAAATCATTACTTCATGTACAGCATGCTCAAAAGTGGAAAGAAATTTTTCCTTCTCTTTGGGTAATAAGATTTGCCACAGACAGTGAGCCAAAATTTTGATTTTGTGACCTAGTGCAGGTCCTCCAAAGCCAGTGTTGCTCTACTCTTAAGTTCAGTAGGGAATAAGACATGGTGAGTCCTCTGATGAATGCAGAGGAAAAGGTGGACAGAATTCCAAGCATTAAATTTCATGAATAAGATGTCACAAGAAAATATGCTTGTTGTTCTGTACTCTCTTGGGGAAATCATGGTCATATACTTTCTGGAATAACTTTATGTCTTTCACAAATGTATGCAGACTGGACAGCTTGAGAAATCACAAATATTGGATGAAATCATACAATGGAGTGAGTCTGCAGGTGGAACGAATTCTATCTTGTGACATCACACTGAGATAAAGCTATGTCCCATTTAATATCTTTGCTTGAGTGTTCCTCTCTATTTTCTGGAGGAGTTTTGAATTTTTTCCAGTTATTCAGGTCAAGTGATAGCTGTTGAAACCAGCTCCTTTGGTCTGATGTCCCAAGAGATTGGGCAGTTATTCAGACATTAGAACTACAGCTTTCTGAATTTAAAGACAAATGTTTAAACGTAATTCAATTTAGCCAAAACAAGTCTATACAGATTTTCTGTAGTGGTTTCCTGCACTTACAGGGAAAATACAAGGTCCTGTTTGTAGTTTGAGATGCTGCAGCTGATCTGTATGAACAAAACAACAAAGCATTTCTAAGATGAGTGTGCTAAAAAGTGTCTGCAGAGAAAAGAACAGCACGGCGGGGTGCCCTGCTTAGTCTGTCTTATTGACATTATGTCAGATATGGTCAAAAGACAAGCAAAATGATCATTTTTCTAACCACTGCTGCTGTGGAAGCTAAAAGCCAAAATATGATCTCCCTGGCTCATGAATCAATAACAGCAATTACAGGTCATACTCTTCCCCCAGCTGCACCTGTATGATTTAGTTGGGAAAAAATATTCAGCTTTCGTTTAGATCTGAGGAATACAGCTAGTCTGCTGCTACTGTTTCACTGAAATAACTGGAATTCAAGGGCATTATACTAATTTACCTTGGGGAGTACAAATCCCTCACCTTTCATGGGAAGGCTCAAAGGCTGAGCTGCACACTTTCTCCCAGTAGACTTGTGCAGGATTCGAAAGGATAACCTACTCTTTTTTAACCTCGCTGCAAACTGTTGTGTGACGTTGCACTGTTCTTTCATGTTCAGCACTGTGTCCCAGCATGTGCTTACACTTTGAGAGGGATCTTCTGTGTAAATCCCTCACTGATCTCACAGGTCTGGTCAGAGACAGCTGGTGCTTTGAAGTTGCTGAAGAAAAGGTGCTGGAGAGGTGCGTGGTATTAATAGGTGCTACCACGAGGCTACATTAAACCCTATGGTGAAGATCTGCCTGCAGGTATTTTACTGTCATTTGAGAAACTTGGAGCAGCAGCAGCTAAAAGGTTTTACTCACACAAGTATGGAATGAAAACTAATGGATAAAATGTCTGTCATTCCAAAAGACTACATTTTATTATAATGTTCATGGTAGATGAAACTCAGTGTTAGAGAAACTTCAGGAAATCCTCAAATCAATACATACAACAGAGCTACCTTGCATTTCAAACAATCAAGGGAAAAAAGATTTGCTGAATATATGTTCCTCTTTCATTTGGTCTATAAGACCTCTATTCTCTGAAGATGGGATGAGAAGGATTTCAGGTTTATAATTAGATTTTGATTCTGTAGAAGTGAACTTTAGCATATGGATTGCAATTATCTCCTCCTGACAGTTGGAACAAAGTGCGGAGATGAACGATGTCATACCTGTTAAACAAAAGGTCAGATTCAAACCACAATTTAAGTTCCAGAAATAAGGCTTCCATGAAATTTTCAACCGTTTATGCTCCAAATTTCTATTTTGGAAAGTTCTTTCAGCTGCCTACGGACATGAGCAATTGAACTCTGGAGAGCCTCACTTTTAATGTCCCTTTGTGCACCCTGAGTCACACCAAAGGGTCTCAGGTGGATAAACGACTCCCTAACATTTGGATAGGGCACACATGGGATAGACACTGGGCTTTAGTCTTGAGTTTGTCACTGTACATTAAGAGTTTCTGACTGAATCACCGAAAGAGTCTCCAGAGCAGCAACCCATCCAGTAGATCAAGATCCCTGGTGCTCTCCTGGGTGATGGTTTCAAAACACTCAGGCCTAAATTTTCTATCTTCAGAAGTTCTCTGACTGTTGGCTGCTACATTAAAAGGGGATGCCATGGTAACCTCTGACTTCTGTGTTTTGAAATAGGACAGAGCTGTGCTCTGCACTCAGAAAAACAGAAGAAGAAGAGAGACATTTAAAACAAATGTGTTCCCCCACAGTAACAATGAATGAAAAATATACATTGTTTTTAAAAAAATTGTTTATCTCAAAGGAATTTCTCTTAAAAATCTAAAAAGTTTTTATACATCTTTAGGATTATAAAATGGTGATTAACTATAAATAATAAGTGTACAGGTACAGGTCCCATTGGTATAGCAATGAATAAGAAAATATTTATGTTCTTTCACATTATGGTTTTTTCAGCAGATTCACTATTTTGGCATTTTTTCCTTTGAATTTATTCTTTTTGTACACATGAATAGAATAATACTCAACAGCTGAGAATATTAACAATACTACTTATACATTCATTATTATTATTATTATTATTATTAGTCGTAGTATTAGTATTAGTATTAGAATTTTTTGTTTATCAGCAAGCCTTGCACTAAACAAGAAGAGTCTAGTTCAGGAAAAGCATATTGCATGGAAGTTCTAATTATTTTTTAGTTGGTAGAGGGATTTCTCTGTCGTTTCTGGTTTTGAGGCTAGATAGTTCAGGGTTTCTGTTGTATCCCCTCTCTCTCCGCACGTCTCCTTTTTAACTATAAATCTTATTCTTCTGCTATGCTTTCTTTTCTTGTGCTCCCTTTCTCTATTTGTATTCTTGTGTCTCATCTGCTTAGTTAGAAGACTTAAAGAAATCAAAGTATGGTATAGTCTAACTACAGCCCCTTTTAAATACACTTTTCTCTACATAATGGAGAGGAGAAATTTAATCAAATTTCTACACCTGTCCATGATCCAGAGTATCACACAAACGTAATGACAATCCTTGAGCCTCTGACTGACAAAAAATCTTGGATTTTCACAGAGAAGCAGCTCATAATTTATCATGTGATTGAGAAAAACTCTCACCGCCTCTTTTTTTGAGTTAGTGTGACAGGGGTAAGCTTCAGACCATCCTCAGAAGGTATCAACCAACACCAATATATACCTGTATCCTTCTTTATGTGGTAACTCAACAAAATCTATTTGCCAGTAATCTCCAGGAAGATCTCCTGCCTTTGTTACCCCTAGCACTACCCTTCTGCTCTTTTCAGGATGGTTTTGATGGCAGATTTCACATTTGCTTAATTTTGATTGCACAATTTCAGTCACTCCCCTACCCATCACTACCTTTTTCAGACGTTTCAAAAGACTGTCTGTTCTCCAGCTGGGGGCTTCATGTTCCTGCTGAGCTGTCCCCTGAGGTCAGCTAACTTGTTAGCCTTTTTGTTTTGAAGGAGAAGCAATTTGTTGTACCTGTGATAATGAAGGACAGGTGATAATGGACAGTAAATTGTATTTAGAGACTGTTGTGTGTTTTGGAGTCCTGTGGTTCAGCACTTCTGTCTATTTAAATTATCTTTTTATATCATGTTACTCAGTCATTGCACAACATGTGGACACCTGCAAAACTGTCCTGTGAAGGAGGCTGCAGATGGCAAGCCACAAACCCATAAGAATCCCTCCTCTCTGCAGTTTATCATGTTTTTCCTTAGCTCCAAAATTTAGAAGGTGCATAGTGATGTTAGGCAAGCAGTCCACTTGGGCTACACAGCTTCCCTGAGAGTTCAGATTAATTGACTGAAGTGCACTATCTTGGCTGTTCTTTCCCCACTCAGCCCATTTCCTTTGCATGGAGTTGCTCCAGATATATTGGTCAGAACTGTCTCATCTACACATAGCATGAAAGTGTGCTGTGGCTCCTTAACATTCCTGGAGTCGTTTTTCTTCATATCGTGTAAAAATCCTCTGCCTGGGATGGGAACTGAGCTCACAGTCTGTGGCTCCCACCACAGTACTGCAAGAAAGAATCTATCCATTCTAGGTTGTTAGCTGCTAAATATGAAAAAGGATAAAATATATCGGGAGGTTTTATGTAACTGATAATTTTTTTAGTCTGATCTCCACCAAATACCAGCAAATGAACTTTCTGCCATTAAAGCGAGTATGTCTGGTGTTCTGGCTGAGGCCTCTGAAACAAGGCAGATATGCAACCAATAAAATGTTTATTCTTTCTAAGTGAGGCTAGGATAAAGTGTCACCACAATGCACAAATCTTCACAACCTTTTGTGCTCACACATGACCAATTGATAGTAAAAGAAAAGCAAATAGAACTGAAACATCTGTTTTCCTGAAAGATCACCAAAATGTTCATTTAGTCATTTATGCACTTCACCTGAGAAAATACAGGAATCACTTATCTGTCAATAAATTAGAGGTAAAGGTATTGGTAATGATAAATTTATTTCAATATAAATCCTGGGTGTTCCTGAAGAGGATCTTATTTGGCTTTTTATCCTATTTTTTATTTAGCTTTGTCTGAATTTTCAGCTTTAAGGCTTTAGATCAAAACAATTAAAGTTCCTTCCCTATGGAGGAGTGACAGGCACAGTTTTATATTTACTGTTATTGAGAAGAAACTATTCCCTTTTTCATTATGCAAATAGAACCAGAAATAATTAGAAAGTATGGTAATAATATATGCAAATCCCAGCACTGACAATTTGTGAGATGTTCCTATTTTATGTGATAGCTTTTGACTTTCAAAGCACATAAATACAGCATGCTTTGTAAAACGAGGAGGAAACAACGCTGGATGATACAGTCAGTTACCTTCCTGAAAAAAAAAAAAAAAGGCAAAGAAAGGTGTCTTAAAATTTTCTTAAATTTAGTGACAGACAAGAACAGATCTTTTGAAACAACTTGTCTCATTTCTTGCTTCACGGCTTCTTCTGTGTCACATTCCTTTTCTGCAAACTGGTGGAGAGTGAGGTTTCGCTTTCATGTCTTCTTCTGAAAAGTTTCCCATAAATTATTCATACTACACATCTTCACAATTTTTGGCAAAAGTTGGTTCCAGTCATGTGGACAACTTTCATTTAGCATAAAAAATCCTTTTTTTCTTCCATGACTTATTTATGGGAGGCAAGCAATCAAAATGGTCTAAGCTCCTATTTTTCTGTACTGACCCAGGTAAGCTGTCTTTATCTTGCAGTTTGGTTCCTTCTGAATGTTTTTTCTTCTCTTCCAGTCCATATTGAATATAGAGGGATGAAGATTTTTTTCCAGAATCCCAGCAGGATTTTTTTTTAGAGCTCTGTTGATTTGCTGTAGCAGTCTCTGGAAACAGTGATCTAATTTCCACTCATTACCACCTGTTTATGACTTTAGTGTGGTTGAACCCCATCTTTAACTGCACAAACTTCATTTCTATAACTGACATGAGCCTTAAAGCAGAGTGACAAACCCTGAGTTTGAGGCTCAGGTTGGAGAATATCTCTGTCATACACAGCTCAAGAGAGATGTCCAGAGGACTGCATTCCAGACGGGGGTCTGACTGGGCCCATGGCCATGTGGGGGCTCTGTATTACCTTGTATTCTTACCAGAATGTGCATGGAACACACAATTGGGTCCAAAGATCAGAAACTCAGTAAGAGAGGTTGAAGATTCAGAAAATGTTTTATGGAAATGATGGCTGGACAGATGCTGCTCCCATGTGAATCTCTCAATATGTAGGCTTGAAAGGTAAAGAGAAAAAAAACTGATCTAGAGTCACCCTCTCTAGTTCTCCATCCATCCTTGTGTAAGGAGGAGTGAGAGAATAAATAAAAATCAGGCTCACTCAGTTCACACACTTGAGAACTATCATGATTTAGCTCCTTATCAGCATTGCTCTCTCTGAGCATACCTCATTCACATAATTCTTTTGTCAAATCCTGAGTCCCTGAAGGATTAGTGCTCACTTTTTAAAAACTTATGTGAACTCAAATTTGCATTTCCCATTTTACTCTTCCTCTCTAAGTGCAGTGTAATTCAGACCCATTTAACTGATATAAATTACATTTTAGAACTAGCTAGTTAATTATGCTAGACATAGATATCTCAAAAAAGAAAAAAAGGTGAAGGAAAAATAACAGATTGGATTCAACAGAATGTAGTCCCTATATTAAAAAGAAGCTGTAATTTTTAAGCAAACTTTAATAATAAAGTCAGCTCCTCTGGTGCAGCTTAGCTTTATGTCAAATAAAGCAGAGGGAAATAACATTTTTCAGGTTTGGTAAAATGAAAAATTGAAGTGTGGAAATACTATGTATGTACAGCTGAGTAAAATAATATTTTTCAGAATGCCCAGCAACAGTGCTAAACAAAAAAAAAAAAAAGAAAAAAATGTTGTGCTGTTAGGTGAACATGCTCTGCTTTGTGTGGAATTTCTAACCTCTTTGTCTAACCTCAATTATCTTGATTTTGGACACTATTTGCAGGAGACCTGTTTTTCTGTACTAAGGTCTAGAAAATGCTCATGGCCACCAAGGAGTGCCTCTCTCTCTTTGAGCCGAGAAGCAGATCACAGCATCCAAGTGAGGGTCATCTCAGCCTTGTCGAACAACTCCCTTCGTGTCCAGATGGACATGAGTGTTCAAGCAGCACATGTAACCTGGATGACATGTTAGCAGCTGGACAGAAGCCTTCCAAGTTAACAGTGCCCCCTAGTGAATCTGCAGTCCTGGGGCATCCACATGTAGCTGTGTATTTCAAGCAGCTTGTGTCTAAAAAGGTGAGTACTAGTTGCCATCACTGAGGCCATTATGGTTGCAAATGAGGTTTCTACACTCCCACAAGGAGTTTAAATGCTTACTCTGGCTGATTTCAAGGGGAGCCCAGGATTAACTTCTTTAGACAGTTCTGGAAATTCTGTCCTGTTTAATTAATGTCTGTTCAGTACTTGTTAAAAATGTGTATAAATGTGAAGAATTCTTGCTGTTCATAAAACACCTATGCAGGCTGAAAGGAACTTATGAGAACCACATAGCAAAGATTTATGAAGAAGTGATCAAATGCTTGAATGTGAATCATTTTTTGCAAACAATTTACACACTGAAATAGAAATCACAAAATATGTACCTGAGAAAATAGCTCAACTAGCAACAGTTGGACCCAAAAGCAGTGGATGTTTAGCTGATATGAATGGGAAAAGTTGTTGTTTGGATCTAATAAAATTCAGTTTAAGATTATGTCAAAAAATCACGGAAAAAATTTTAATTCCTAATTTCTTCAGCAGGGCTGAACAATGGTTTAAGACTTAAGAAGTTTTCCTCATAAGTGATATATCACCCTAATTCCCTGAATATAGCAGTAGAAGGTGTTGAGTGCTCAGCAGTGTTGAAAACTCAGCTCACTTCTGTAAAAGATTATGGGATGGAATTCAAAATGAGCTCAACATGAAACTGTGAAAGCATATGGAGGGTGGAGGCATACATAGGGTGGAGGCAAGGACAGGTAGCCTGGAAGGATATGGAAATATCCAGGGACAAATTTAGGTAAACTAAAGCCTGTCTGCATGTAGTCAAAGACAAGAAAACCTTCTACAAATGCATAGCTGGCAAAAGGAAGAATAAGAAAATGGTGGGCACACTGCTCAAGAAGAAGGAGGGACCTGTTAGACAGGACATGGCTGAATACCTTCCTTGTCTTGGGTTTTACAAGGAATGGCATACTCCAGGAGTTTCAGATCCCAAAGGCCAGATGTAAAGGAGGGAGTGAGGAAATTGCTCAGTGGAAAAGAATAAGGTTACAGAATGCTTAAGCAACTTGGACATACATTCATAGACTCTGATAGGATGGACCCATGAGTGTTGAGAGAGCTTTCAGAGGTCACTGCAAAGTGATCTCAACAACCTTTGATCAGTAATGATGACTGAGAGAAATGCTTGAAGTCTAGAGAAAAGCATCACTCTTATCTTTCAAAAAGGCAAGAAGAAGGACCCAGAGAACTATAAATAGTCAGCATCACCGCTACCCTTGGGAAGGTGAAGGCTGGAAAACCATTCCCATGCACAAGAGGAACAAGAAAATCATTAGGAATAATCAGCATTCGTTCATTAAGGGGAAATCATGCTTGACCAAATTGATAAACTTGTGTGATAAAATGTCTGGCCTGGTAGATGAAGGAGGGGCAGTGGACACTGTCTGCCTGGACTACAGGAAGGCCTCTGAGACTGCTTCCCATAAGATCCTCATAGACAAGGTGTTCACAAATGGGCTGGTCAGGCAGACACTGAGGTGGACTGAAAACTGCCTGAAAATCACCCAGAGATGGTAGTGATGAGTAGCACAAAGTCTGGTTGGAGGCCAGGAGCTAGCAGTGTACAGGAGTGCATACTGAATCCAGTCCCTTTTAGCATCTTCATTGATGATCTGGGTGACAGCACAAGCTCTCTTCTGCAGTTTGCTGATGACAAAAAACTAAGGAGTGGCCATCCTGAGGGACCACAAGAGCATGGAGGAATGGGCTGACAGGAACCTCATGAGGTCCAACAAGGAGAAGTGAAATGTCTTGCACCTGTGGAAGAACAGCAACCAGTCACCAATGTGTGCTAGAGATCACCCATCTGGCAAGCAGTTTGTCCTGGAAGACACCAAGTCAAACGTGAGCCAGCAGCAGTCACAAAGAATGTAAATAGATCCTTGTCACAAAGAAAATGAATAGAATTCTGGGCTACTTTAGGTGAAGTACTGCCAGGTGATTGAAGGAGGTGATCCTTCCTCTCTGCTCAGCATGGCTGAGGTCAGCATGTCTGTGGTGTTTCCCAGCACAAAAGAGACCAGAACATACTAGAGACATTGCAGTGCAGAGCCATCAAGATGACTGAGGCACTAGAGCAGCCTCCTCATGAGAAAAGGCTGAGACAACTGAGACTGTTCAGCTTAAAGGAGGGCAGACAATTCCAATATTTATTCTTTTATCCTTATTTCATTATTTCTTTGTTTATTTAAGTTCCAAGGATTTTTTTAAAGAGCACAATGGATTTAACCATTGTTTTGCTTTGTTTGTGGGGTTTTTTGCCTGTTTGCTTATCAGGCTCTTTTTTAGCCATATTTTGAAAATCTGAATCTAGGTAAGAAGTCTACAATTGCTCTTAATTTTGGAATATTCAACTCCTTCTGAAAACCTTAAGAAAGAAAAATACCAGCTAAGAGACCCCTTTTGAAGTGATAGAATAATATTTAATTAGGATTATTCCTGCTGTTAGATGTCAGTATTTTTTCATGAAAGTCCAATTGGAAATAGATTTCTACAGCTGTAAGCAAGATGGCTCTTCAACTGTGAAGTTTGGAAGAGCTAGCTGTTGGTGTTCAGCACCTCATCTATTAACAAGAGACTTTAAATTACATACTCAGTGGAGCAGTAATCATTAGAGCAGACTCGAGATTCACAATAGAGATTTAATTTCACTGGAACAGTTCCTAATGTAATGCTGTGTGGCAGAGATTATTTGAATTAGAATTTTGGGTGGGCCAAAAAGTATATGGAAAAAAAGGTGGTGCTGTCTAAAAAAGAATCATTAGGATCCATTTCAAAAATTAAAATCATATATGATATGTGGATTGGGCAGCCTGATTTTTTTTTCAACACATAATATATTTAACCTTTATGTTTTGTTCATGTATTTGATTTTCTACTGTCTGTATAATGAAATATCTTTTTCTCTCCTGAGCTTTGAACACTGCTGCATAATACCCTGGGGAGTTCTCCAAGGTTATTAGATCCATTGCTTAGCTGCAAGTTACTAGAGGCTACACTAACTCCCTCCTCTGTTTGGAAAGCTGCTATAATATTTCTGGTCCTGAGCAATGAATAATATGATTAGTACCTTAGGGAATGCAAACAAAAACATTAGCAAAGTACATTTTCCAATATTTAAGAGGGAAGCCAATCCTCAAAACAAAAGTTGCATGTTCTTGAACACTGTCTAATAACATTAACCTGAAATTGCTTGATTTAATTGCCCTGTTAAGCAGTTTATTGCATTACTTATGAGATAATAGAATGAGTTCAAAGTGGGTTCATTGCATTATCTTATAAACAATGTACCACATCATTAAACAAGATGATAGAAATCAATGTATTTTATACGAAACAATTATGAAGGCTCATGTAAAGTCTCTAATGTGAATAGTAGAAAGACCTCACTGTGACAAGGGAAAAAAGGGCCTTTGTGAGGATAAAAAAGACAAAGCAATGTCAAACTATAATTCCTCAGAATCAGATTAGAAACACAATTCTCCAAAATTGTTAGTTTCCCTGTAGTCTCATACACTGCCCTAAGCCTTCACTCAGAATTATACAGAAATCTCTTCCTTGGCTCATGGATAATGATTGCTAACAGGTATCTTGTCAGTTCTGTTCTTAGGGAATTTAGCACAGATGTGACAATCTTCCAGGCATCTAGCTTGCAAACTTGTGATGATCTATTTTGACTTGTGTGTCCAGAGGGAATGCAAATAAAAATGTTTAGAAAAGCCCAAAGAGAGAGGACAGCTGATCCAATCTATTCTGGAAGAAGTAATTTCATGTTGTCTGAGGGAACGGACAGTGCAGAGAGAAATACTGGCTCAATATCACCTTAGTGACCTGCCTGGTGTACCTGCCCTTGTATGCCATGACATCTTCACAATCGTTTTGCTACAGCCCTTGAATTTATAGATATATGTATGAATGAGGGGTCCAGTTCTGTTCTACAGCCCTTCAGAAATGAGAACAGAACAAAATACTGGCACATCCTTCCAGGGAGCAGAGCCAAAGTGAGAGTGGCTCAGTGATCCTAAATGATTTGCAAAGAATTTTGTTGCTGAGCTTTAGAGTCCAAAGATGATGGAGGGAGAGAGTCCAGGACATGTCAGAACCCCTGGCCAAATTCTATTCCTACATCAGGAACATTTCACCCTCCATCTTTCAATAGCTGCTGCAGTGCTGCTCATCTCACTCACGCAGAGTGCACAGGATTTTCTGTGTGCACTTGAGGGGGTTTCAAGTGATCAAACCAATTTTCACAGTGGGTATCTGGTGGAGAAGACGTTGGCCTCATATATCGGCCTCTTTCTGGGTTTGCAATGCAGAGAGTACAGTTTAATTTTGGCAAAGGACATATTTTTCAGGAAAAAGTGAGGTCCTGGCTGTAAAAAATAGTAGCAGGGTGTCACAGTAACTTGGCACAGTAAAAACATAAATTAGGTTCCAGTAACCTATACCTTTATTCTCTTAGAATTTTTGAACATATTTCAATAAATGAAAATAAGTTTCCTTCTAATACAGGGTGCATTTTTTGTCAAAAATTCTAAGATGAGAGGAAGAAGTTACAATCAAAAAGATTTGGCCAGAAATACTGCCAGTGGCCTTTGTCTGAAGGTTTGGTATGATAGCAGAAAGAAAATCTCTCTATATCATAGATGTTTTCCAGAAAAGATGATCTCTTGTGATGAGAGCTGCACTGTCTTGTTCACCAAAGCCATGGCTTATTGACCATAAATGTTTATGAGAGTGTTTAGTGTAAGGAAACTGATTGGTTTCACATTTACTACCAGGACCATCAGATAACAGCTTTTATTTACTACTTCAATAACGTAGCTTTAAACAAAATGTCCTGATCTCCTGTGACTAATCTACCTTGCTTTGTATCTCCCTCTGAGATTCATCCTCTGACCAGATTTATAGTTTTAGTTAACCTCAGCTACAAGCATCATCTATCCTGATCCTGCAGTGGAGGTAAATGGGATCTCTTCCCTTCCCTTCCCTTCCTTTGCAATGGATGCTGGAAGCACTCCCTGACCTATCTATGTGATCCTGTCGGGGTTCAAATAGAGCTGTGTCACTGTTTGGAAACTGGCAGGACAACAGAGATAAATGATGCTGCTATTATTCTCATTTCTTCACTGAAAGGGTATTCAAGCACTGGAACAGGCTGCACAGGGAAGCAGCTGAGTCACCATCCCTGGGTGTATTTAAGAGGTGTGTGGATGCAGCATTTAAGAAAATGTTTAATGGTTGACTTGGCTGTGTTAGGTTAACTTAGCTGAGCTGATGATCTTAAGAGTTCTTTCCAGCATAGATGATCCTGTGATTATTTTATTTTGTAAATGTAAAGAATGCCAAGGTCAGTAGATTAATGTTTTGGGTCAATACTATGGCCTGAAGAATTAAACATCAGGAAAAATAGGTACTTTGCATAAAACATACACATGTGGATATTCTATAGGCACATGGCAAATCCAACACTTCTGAGATTGTTCATATTCTCTGGGCCTGTGATACATGCAGGACTTAGGCATAGCAGGCAGTCTAATACAGGACAGACCATGGGGTTTTTTCTGATTTATTCATATTGGAAATCCTGATATTATGGTAGCAAAATGTCAAATTCTCCGTTCACATGTAAGCTCTGAACAGATCCTATTCTGGTCATTAAAATTCTTGTAATTTTAAGAGAATTGATGTTAATGTGGTCACTGAAGAGGCAGAAGTTTACTGCTCCCATTTCCATGAGCTTTCTCTTTAGAAGGAATCCTTTTGTGAACCAGGAGCTTTACCTCCTTGTCTTTACCCTTTCCTTTCCAACAAATAACTATGCCTGCAACAAGTCATTGAAACAAGGAGCCAAACAAGGAGCCCCTGACATACTTACTTTTGCAAGAGTTTGCAGCTTTAGATTGAGTTGAAAACCTCTCTTGGAGAGACCTTCTGTGTAGATGACATTAAATTGATAGGATAGTGCCCTTTACCAGAGTGGGGTAAAGATTTTACTGTCTGTACAGATACTTAAAACCTCCATATTTACGTCTCTGCAACTCAAAGAGATACAGACTATTGCTGTATTGTATTTTACAACTTATTTAGAATGAGATAATAGTTGCTTGAAAAAAAGTAACATTAGTCTTAGTTTGTTTCTTTGAAATCAGTGATTTGAATTCAGCTTTGCCAATGGGGAATACTCAGGAAAAGCCTCCCAAAATTCTGTTAGCAGCAGGCTAAAACATAACAGCCCCATGAGCCTGAGCAATCCAAATTGGCTTTGAAATTGCTCTTCTCTTGTCCTGTCTGGAAGAAAATAATCAGAGAAATTCAATACTTTCCCTTTTTATTGATTTATTTTTATTTTTAGAAAATGATTCCATTACTTCAATTAGGATTCAGCTGTCTGATTTTAGCCCTCATACTTGGCAGGACATACTAAATAGGGTTTCCAGTATATAAAGTCCAACACAATAGTATGGTTGTTAGGGCATCTAAAAGTTAAACAACTTTAAACAGACAAAATTGGCATCAGATCCTAATGTTCAGTTTCATGCAAAACTGCTGAAGGATTTCTGATCAACTTTTCATGAGATCAGATTATACAGCCCTTTCATACTGGGTTAAGCAAATTTTCTAGCTGTATCTTGTTTCAGACAGTGGTCAGCAATGGATGCTTAGGAGAAGGACATAAGGATAATAATTCATTAAACTGAAATATCTGTAGCTGTCTTATCAATGTGTCACAGGATAAATCTATGGAGCTGCTCCTGAGCTGTTTTGTGTACAGCTTGGAACAGTGACAAAAGTAGTAAGTGATTTCATCCTGCCATAACTGAGTTTCAGTGCTCCAGAGGAGCTCAGTGCAAACACCTTTCAAGTACACTGCAGCTCCAGGAGGGCAGGCAGTAAACACCTCAGCCCTCCATACCTAAAACCTGGGCAAACGTGTAGTGATCCTCCCCTGACTCATGCCCTGCCAGCTCCTGGGAGCGACAGCCACCATGGGCTGGGGACTATAGATGGAACTGCAATCCATCAGTTCAAGCTTTTATCAACCCAAAACTCTGCTTATTAATCCCACAACGACTCAGAGGGAATACTGGCTTAAGGTCCACCTGAGAACACTGAGGGCTGAATGACACAATTTATCTTTAAAACAGATAGAGCTGTATTGGCCCCAGGGAGGCTGAGGCAAAGGGAAAAACTAATTGGAGTAAGAGAGTGCTGGTAGTTTTCTCATTACTCTTTGTGAGCAGGAATGGAATTATATACCATGTGCTAAAACCCAAAGAATATTTTTTTCGGAGCACATTTTTCATTCAAACTCCACCTTTGCAAATTTTACTGGAGATAAATTTACTGCATTTCTATAATTTGTGCCAGCCAGCAAAATTAAAACCCCTTACAAGCCTTAATGAATTTAGCTTTTTGCATTTCAACTTGAAGAGGAGAATGACAGAAGAAAATTAACGTAGTTACGTAAATGAAGCACCTTGGTGAATGGTGCACTCAGCATTTTAACAGGTAGCAGAGGTGAAAAATTACATTTTTCAGCATTTATAGTACTGATAGCCTGGATTTTATGGACAAAAAAATTATAAAAGTTGAGATCATCTCAAGGGCACCAAATAGAGAACTCTCTTGTCTGGTATGTGCTGGATGGTATATTAGAAAAACTGTGCTCAAAGTCCAAATAGCAGATTGGAAAATTGCTTGATATCTGAAAAAAAAAAAAGTATTATTATTTGGAGAGTAAAACTCAGCCTTCCACAGAACAGGCAGTTACTTTATCCAGTTCAGTGGCTTATGAAAAACTGATACATAAGCTTCATAATAGACTTAATATTTTTAAGGTTGCCTGATCTCATATGGTTTGTGCAGAAAAACATCAGAGTAGAGGCTTATAGTGCCCAACACTCCTCACATTCACAAAGCCCAAGTGAAAAGGATTTGCATGGAAGCAATAGGCAGGTTAAGAGCAAGGGTAAATCTTCCTTTTAACTTGCAAATAGGTAGAGGTAATTTGCAGTTTCTAACCATAATGTATGACCTATTCTGCAACAGCTTTGCTAATACAAGCCTATATCCTGTGAGAGTGTGGGTCCAACTCACTCTAGCATCATGAGCAACAAATTCTTGTGGGTACAGCATATTTCCCATATTCCCTAACCCAGATGGGCTGCTCAAATGCTGCATTATTCCTGTACTTCCTTCCAGCTCCCGCTGGTCACACAGAGAGCTGCAGGAGCTGGGTAACAGACGTTGAGAATGCCAGCTGTGAAACAAAGGAGGGAGAACAGGAATTACTTCATTCTATCTGTTTCTCATACGTTTTTAAAATTTTTTTCCTAAAGTGATTGCTTTCCCACTCTGACTGTAACACGTGAAGAGTAAGATATTGTCCTCTCACAAGCTTTTATACAAAGAATATTTACATATGCACAAACATATATGAATATAGACAAAGATAGGTGTGGGAAAATGCAGTTAAATACCTGTGTGTAAGTCCATGTATTCATTCACATAGAAAACCATTTACAAGAGAGATGAAAAATAACTGTCTTGTTCCAATGAACCAGACTCTCCTGTCACAGAAAGCCACTGACACAGACATAAATACATCTGGGTGGGCCCTGCTCAGTGTTCATGTCCTTATTAAGTCTCTGTCTGGGGCACTGCCTAATTCATGTGCATAAAACAAAGAATTAGCATAGACAAGCACCAAATCCATCATATGTCCAGGGTGCTATTAGTCTTTTCTTGTCTCTTGGTACCATAGATCCAGAACCTCTGGATGAAAGCAAACTTTTGCATGTGAAAAGGACTGTTCTCCTGTATATTCACTCCAAACTTATCCCATGAGCATTTGAAAGCCTGCTTAGCTTTATCAGCAGTAACTTGTGCAGCTGTATAAACCTGCACTAGCAAGTTTCTTGTTAGACCACAACAGCCTCCGTTTTAAATGATCCCTACTTCCTCAGGAAGTGCATTTGAACCTGACATACTTAAAAATTTACTTCAAATGAGAAAAAAATATGTTTCTGTGGTAAAACAATAGTGCAAGCAGAGACCTTGTCTTCATACTTTTCCACACGCTGGAAATGTTAGGGCTGGATTCCATTAGATGATCAACTGGGAGCTGATGCAGCCTAATATTTCTCATCAGTTTGGCTCCCTTGGCTCCTCAGACATCTGCTCCCTGGAGCTTCAGGTAGAGAGTTAGCAGATTCAGACAGACAGGATACACTGGAAAATTACCTCCTAATTCCCAGAAAATGGAAATCCTGTGAATATTTCCTTTCAGGAAAGGTTTTTTCCTGATTTTCAGAAGCTGATTTTATTTCTTGAAAACTCCCCATGTGACTCAAGTAATAAATATTTTTTTCAGGAAGAAAATTTCACTTTCCAGTCATCTTTAGTCCTTTGCCATTCCCTAGAATTTCTCTGTGACATCAAGAACAAAAGCACCCCAAGAGACTGGAAAGTTTGAAAAGTCTTGGCTACCTGTTGTAGGGTAAAATTCTGGTGGGGAGAAATTCGGAGTGCTTCTCGTTTCTGCTCACATCTGCTCCGTGAATCTCGGGAGATCTTGAAACACATGGAATTTCTTCAATAATATTTTTCAATTCTTGCTCATTGTTATTCTGCTCACTATAACATAAAAATGACACATCGCTTTTTTAAATTGGTGAGAACAGCACTGCAGGTATCACTATGATTTTAGATCTTGGTCTATAACACAGAAAAGAGACATCTTTTCTTAGAGAAAATGAATGTACAAACACGAGGTTTGGGCAAGGAATTATGCACAAGTTTTTTCTGTGAAATAGAAAGGGACAGATTAGATTTGGGAAGAGGAGCAGAAATTTGTGAAGCAAGCCATCATACTAATGGCTTTGGATTCTTACTTGCCTACGTCTGGCTGTCTCCATGGGGGTAGAAAAGATCTGCCCATCCTGCCCATGTGGAAATTCTCTGATATCTCCAAGGCACTTTTGGAAACCCCTCCAAAATCCTTTATCATTATGTCCAGCTCATAAACTTTACCATATTTATAATTTTCCCCTGCTTGTTTTTTCTTGGTTTAGCAGTTTACACACTTAAAATAAACACTCTTTCCAAATGGCTGCAAACACTTAGATTAAGACCTATATCGGGGGAATGACCAGCACAACAGGTATTTTAAATTACATATCTCTGACTAAGGTGGGCTAGGATTTACTCTGTTTGATCTGGGAGCCTCTAGTAGCTCTACCACGAGCAGTGAACTAGATAATACATAAACAACCACTTTAAGACTCTTTGGAAGCTCGTTTGTTAGAAGTCAGTTCAGACCATTTAAAAAACCAAGTTCCTTGGAGTCAGAGCGCTGTGGTGATATCAGGTTGTGAGAAATGCTGATTAGGATGGAAAATGGCTCAGAACTTACCTGAGTTTTGAGTGATCTCATATTTAGGGCAAGCTGAGCAGAATTATGGCTGGCACAAATGATCAGAACCATTCCTAACAACAGATAGGCTGGGATAGCTGTATGTGTGTATTGCAGTTCCAGTAATGACTCAGTTCTCTGATTTAATTAATTAGATGAATGTTTACAGTAGTAAGTTAAAAGTGCTACAGTTTTCCTGGGATGCTTGCTATTCAAACAATCTTTTTTAATCATTTCTTAATCAAGAGGAGAAAGCCTAATTTCTTACTATGATGCCATTAAAAAAAAAAAAAAAAGGAAGTGATTGACCCAGATTATTCATAAAGCAAGAAAGAAAATAATCCTTAAATTACTTAAAAGAGGTGCTAAAATTTAGGTTTCAAAATAAAATAGAAAGTGGACTGTGTTAATCCCACCGTTAGTCCTTTGTCTTTAAAAATCAATGCAGACTGCACCCTTCCTTTGGCTAGAAAACCTGCAGCTGCTGCTCTACATTTGATTCAGCCAGCAGTAACCTTGCCCTCAGTAGAGGGCAGGTGATATCTACTCAACCAGCATCAACAAAACCAGCAGGATGATCATTTGATGTTCACAGAATTTCCTGGAAACCATATCCTACAAATCATTAATAGATATGCTCCTTGTTCAGGTCCACACAACTGTAACATTGATTTTCAACAGATCACATCCAGATGAACCTACTTACTAAATGTGATTTTCTTTCATCTTTTCTTTTTTTTTTTCTTCTTTAATGTTGTAAAAATAATTTGCGAAAAAGAGGTTAAGAGGTAACTTGACCACATTTAAAAATATCTACACAGACAGACAACTTCTAACAGTGCAAGGCTCTTTAATCTGCCAGACAAGTAGATGGTACGATGAGGTGACTGAAAGTCAAAGCTCAACAAAATTAAACTAGAAATGAATGGTACAAGTTTAGTGACAGAGGTCAGGACAACATGCCTAGAATGTATTTTCCACCACTTGAAACCTCTGACCCAAGTAAAGCATTAGAGACTTTCTAAGACATGTTTCAGGTCAAGCAGAAATTGCCTGGATCATTACAGGAATTAGTGGATGTAATTCCATGGTGTGTGTTAGGGAGAAAATTCATGCAGACACTTAGACTGCACTCAACAGCAGTGATTCTGTTGTGAGGGAGGTGAATCTGCCCTTCTACTGTGCCCTGGTAAGACCCCACCTGGATACTGCATTGAGCTCTGGGGTCCAGGGCACAGGGAGGACATGGACTTCTTGGAGTGAGTCCAGAGGAGGGGCACCAAGATGACTGCATGGATGGAGCACATCTCAATTGAGGAAAGGCTGAGAGAATTAGGATTGTTCTGCCTGGAAAGAAAAGGCTTCATGGTGACCTAACTGTGTGGCCTTCCAACAGCTGAAGGAAACCTACAGGAAAGATAAACTTCTTGCCACAGGATGTACTGACAGGACAAGAGAGAATGACTTCAAACTGAAGGAGATTTAGATTTGATGTTAGGACAAAATTCTTCACTGCGAGGGTGGTGAGGCAATGGGACAGGTTGATCAGAGAATCTATGGATGTCCCATCCCTGAAAGTGTTTAAGGCTAGGCTGGATGGAGCTCTGAGCAACCTGCTCTAGTGAAAGGTGTCTCTGCTCATGGCAGTGCAGTTAGAACTGGAGAATCTTTAAGGTCCCTTCCAATCCAAACCATTGTATGGCTCTATGTTCTTCTCTGTCTATGAAGCAAGAAATGTAGAAAGTTTTCTAACATCTGAGACACAAAGAAAGTAGTATTTGTGTTATCTGAAAGTTTGGATATGAGTTTTAACGTCTTCTAAGAATTACATTCTTGGGCTGAGAGGGATGTTGTAGAGTATCTTAATTTGATTTTCTTCAAAATATTGATCCTATTCTCCTAAAATCATATGTTATATTGAATAGAATCATAGGCATCTCCATCTTCAGTAGGCCTTTTAGGATTTCTTTATAACCCAGTGAAAATAATAGTTATTTTGAGGGTATGATTCACCTACTTCTAACATTGCTGTGTGAAACAGACAGACTGTATGCTAAATGTGCTTCTGTATTCCCAGTGGTTATATGATTACAGAACAAGCAGACTTAGATGTATAAATTCAGATGATGGGTTTCAGTCTTACAGTACAAAATACAAAGGCACTGGAGTTTAGATTCATTTTGGTTTTCACAAATGGGATCAGGTCTCTCCTCATTTCATTTAATTCACCTTTAACTCTGTTTCAGAGGTTTGGTCGTGTTAAGAGTCAGAGAAGAGAAGATGCAAATTCTCCTAAATTTACTTAAACTTTCTGATATCATCAGCTGCAAAACACAAGAACATTATTGCAGAAACGGTTATTTGAGCATGAATGAAGATATTAACAGAATTTCTTAGAATAGCTATATGTGTGCTCTGGGCCTAGTACAAAGTCCCCCAAAGACAAAGAGAAATTGCAAAGTTTGAGCTATAATTTCTATCATCTCCTGAAACTATTAAAAAAAGAGAAAAAAATTAGTAAGCTGTAAAAGAATCAGACAAAATTTAAGGCTCTTGAAGTTTTTAGTGTTATAAACTGGATAGTTTTCATTGTTCAATTCCTTAATTTTCTTCTTCCAGTTCCTGCTCATTAAAAAAAAAATCAGTAACTGTGATTGTTTAGAAAAGGTAAGGAAATTCTTGAGTTCTTCTGGCTTATTGGATTGCTTTGCTAAAGAGGATAAATAGGCCATAATGTGGTAACCTAGTTACAGTTGTTATTTATGGAAGCTTCTATTCCAGTCAAATTAGCCTGTCAATAAGGCACAGAAAGAGTGTGCACAATTTCAAGATACTATATATATAAAGTAAAAGTTGTAGGAAAAGCAGAGTGATAAGCTATTGTCTCTGTGTGAAACAGTAGATTACTGTGTCACTAGTTGTGGTTTTATAATGAACATTCATGGGAGCACTTACATGAACATTCATGTACGTTTAAGTTTCATTTGGACATACAGCCTTGGCACCATTTTTTTGGGTTTGACTATTTAATTTTTCTAATTAGCATACTTTTAGCATAACATTCCTGCAGTAAATTATACTCACCACTGATGGTCTGCTCTGAGGCATCAATCCTGCTGGATTAATGAGCAATATTTAGAAATGTTGCATGAAGCTCAGACATGGCTGCAAGCTGATAGGTGGCAAAGGTTTTGACCAGTAGGTCCTCTGGAGGAGATCTTCCCTCCCTCCGCCTCAGCTGAGCAACTGTAAGATCCATAGCCAGATTCCCATAAGTTCCTTTCTCTTACATAGTTCCCATTCTATAGAAGGGTAGAAATCAATTCTCTTCCTTTTTTAGCAATGCTGATAGCCCATGGGCTAAGAGGAAAAATCCCTTTTGGGAAAAAGTGATTAGAAGAGATCAAGCACCCCTCTGCATTAAGGTTGTGCTTACCAGTAAGCCATTCAAAGGAAGAGCCAGAGTTCATTGAGAAAAAGCATTTTCAGAAAGATTTCTGACTGTATTCTGTAAATTTGTAAAATCTTGTAATATGGAGATGCTTAGATGTTCTAATATATTTTCAAATTGGAACAGTAATTCTAAACTGAGAAAAACTGAAGCAGGGCCATTTATATGTCATTTGGACTACATAGATTGATACCTATCAATGATCCTGGGCCTTGAATGCTGACATGGAAATCAGATGTGGCAGAGAGTAGAAATTTCTTTGCCTCTGACCGTCTTGAAAATGGAAAAAAAAATAGTCTGTGGTTCATGTAGATTATACGTATGGTTCAGATTTGCTTTCTTCTAGAAGCATTTTTAAAAAGAAAAGTTATTCATCCTTAATGTCCATAAATAATATTGAAAGATGCATCTTCACCACAATCTCCTTTTTGTGTAAGCTAACCTTGCAAACAAGAGCACATTTATTCATGGAGCCAAGGAATGGCTTGGGTTGGAAGAGACCTTAAAAATTATTTCATTGCAACCTCCCTGACATGGGCAAGGTTGCCACTCAAGTGGCAGATCAGGTTGTTCAGAGCCCCATCCATCATGGTTTTAAACAATTCCAGGGACAGAGCATCTAAAATATCTCTGGTAACCTGTTCCAGTGCCTCACTACCCTCATAGTAAAGAATTTAATCCTAACATCTAATCTAAATCTCTACACTTTTAGTTTAAAACAATTCCCTATTTTCCTGTCACTATCTGCTCATTCAAAGAGTCATGCTACCTCATTTTTATAAGGCTCCTTTAAATACTGCAATGTCTCGATGAGTTCTGCCCACACCCTTCTCTTTTCCTGTCCTAACGACCGCAAGTGTCTCAGCTTGTCTTCATAGGAGAGGTGCTTCATCCCTCTGATCATCTGGACACACTCCAACAGGTCCACATTTCCTTTTTCTGAGGACCCCAGAGCTGGACACTGCAGGTGGGGTCACACAAGGGCAGAGCAGAGGGGCAGAATCCCCTCCCAGACCTGCTGCCCATGCTGCTTTTGCTGCAACCCAAGATGAGGTCGACTGTCTGGGCTGTGAGCACACACTGTTGGCTCATGTTCAGCTTTTCATCCATGACAGCCTCCAAGTCCTTCTCCACAGGGCTTTCAATGTATTCTTTTCCCAGGCTTTACTCATATCTCAGATTGCCCTGGCCCAGGTGCAGCACCTTCCAGCTGGCCTTTTTGAACCTTCAGATTCTCAAGGAGCCATTTCTTGAGCTTTTCCCTGGATGGCACAGATTTTCCCTTCTCTTGCACAGATTTCTGTGCAGCTGACATCAAAATGATGACACTATTACATGCTCTCCTGTCTGGGGCTTTCTCTTGCCTTTTGCACAAGAGGTAAGCAGAAGGCTGACCTTAGCTGAGTGAGACTAATCTTCTTGCAAGCTTCTGCTGCTGTTGATGGAGAGAGCAATTTAGAGCAGGCACCTAAATCAACACAGTAATAGTCTCTGGAGGATCCTGTTTCATTCCACTGACTATAGTGGGAGACTAAATAAGATGTGAGGCTGGATTTAGCTTTTGTGACTGCCTCTCTCCAACTTCAAAACACTGAGTGACTAAAAATTTCATTCAGCATCCTAAGATTCTTGCATTAATGAAGTATTTCTGTCCTTCTTTTTGACACTGAGATAACATATTTAATATTGGTCCCTATTCAAAAGCATCTGCCATACACTTTCCAGCACTTCTCTTGCCTCCACTGGGAGAGTAGATGACTTGAATTATTCACCACTGTTTTGATAGTAAACTCCATCATAGATTTTATAGCCTAATTAGGCATATAATATTTTGATTTAAATATGGCCCATTTATCTGCATTTATTTCATGTGGGACTCACTTAATTTTAATTATAAAAGTGTTTGCAACCTAGTCAAAGGGATTCTCTGCAAAGTTGATGGAGAAGATCAAGCATCTCCAGAGTGCAACAAATGAAGTTTTGTAATAGATGAGCGTTTGTAGTACATGGGATGAATTGCCTTTGGGAGGTTTTGAAGACTAGATAAATATTTATTACACATGCTTAAAGCATTTGTCATGAGAAGACCTAGTTTCACTCCTGGAAATTTGGAATCCACTTGGATATGTTATAAAGCAACAATAATGAGCAGTAATAATTTATCAGACTGCAGTGGATACCTTATAATGAAACAGGAGGGGTTTTGTATCTATCTGTGCTACTGTTTTATGGTTCCTGCTGTGTTGTTCGGCAGCAGTGTTTTGCCCTAATTCTTGTTGCCTATATTTGAAAAATATTTGAAAAAGCTTTATGTACCACATTTCTGCCTTACAATGAGGAAAGAACATCAGGTTATAAATAAAGCATTCACAGAAATTGTAAGATTTAAACACCGAGGTTCTTTTGCAAGCATTTCCATCACAAGCAACAGTTTCAATCCAGAAATCAAGGCATGTTTTTCTCTAGGGAAACTGTTTCAAGTCAATCACAGCCCTGTGAACAGAAAGGTAATTGGAACAGATGAGGGTGTTTTTTTGTTGTTGTTGTTTTTTTGTTTTGTTTTGGTTTTTTTTTTTGTTTTTTTTTTTTTTTAATAATGCATTTCAGCAGTAGAGAAAGCATTTGTATTCTTGTTAAAATTAAAATCAAAGGGGGATAACAGAGTGGGAAAGAAACGTGTAGGGGGAGGGGAAAAGAGATCAGAATATCTATATATATATTGATGGAGGTTTTTGAAAAAAAAAAACCAACAAAAAAGTTACTTCTGCACGGAAAACAAAATAAGGAAAAACGCCACAGGAACGCAATCAAATACGTTTTATTGTGATTGAATAATCAACTTCCTATACGAGCTATTTCAAGATCAATACAGATATAAAGACCTCATTCGGTGAAGCTGTGCTGCATTATAGCAAAGAGGAAATAACAAAAAGGAGGAGCATTTCACACACTGGTTTGTAGCCTGAAGCCCCCTGAGTCTGCATTGCAAAGCAGCCCAGAAATGTGTTCATAAACTTCTTTTTGAAACACCTGCTGCCAACAGAAGGCATATGGATCCTTGAAAATTCAGATACTACCTGGAAGAATAGCTCCAAAGACATGCTTTATCTATCAAAAAGTTATACAAAGCAAATTTGATCGACAATTGACTTTCCCATCAATGAGATAGGAACAGAGCGAGGCAAAAAGATATCCCTGATTATTCTTTAGGGTTTTACAACTTAAAGTGTCTTCATATGGCAACAAAAACTCTTAACACATGTAAACAGGGGTTTTCACATTATCCCATTTCTCTTTCATGTTGACACAATCATTTCCTGGAAGAAAAATAATCTGTTAGCATCTGGCATTGAAGGAGCTGGAGTTTTTGCTGTTATTTTCAGTTGCTTTTTGTTTTGTTAAACACAGAACAAGTTTAATAAAAACAGTCTCAGAATTATAGAATTGCCTGCTGGTATAAATATGAAAAAAATTGTGGCAGCAGTTTGAAGCCTCATTAAAAATTAAAATCTGATATCATCTGCAAAATCATTTTGACTGCTGCTTAGGCAAGATCAGCAGATGACTGCATATTGCTTCAAAAAAGGAAAGGTATTGGCCTTTAATGGTAACAGATCTATAGAACAGCTTAAGGACCCTTCATCTAGAAGTTCAACTTGGTTTTTTACCTTTTCCTCTGTTATATTTCTTTGGGGAATATTATGAAAGAAGAACAAATTTAAGATGCTCTAAAAATATTCTGCTGCAATTAGCAAGCAATATATGATGTTGTTCTGAAAATGCCAAAGATAATGTTTTTACACTGCATTATCATAACTCCTGCCCTCTGCAGGTTTCTACAAGGAAGAAAAAGAAAAATGTCACAGTTTTTAATTAAAAGTACTTTTAAGAGATAAGATAAAAAGTATTAAACATTTATGCCCTGGGTGCATCAGGATTGATTTCCTTTTTACATTACTGGCTGTAGAACAGGTACACACGTTATTCTCAAAGACCTTGGTGCCATGCAGATGCTGGCAGCCTCAGCACAAGACTTGCAAAGCTCCCAGTTGTGTTTTGAGTGACCCCATACCATGTTAAACAGGAGTTTTTGCCGAGGCAGATGATGCTCTCCTCTCAGTGAACAGCAACAGTAGGAGCACAGTGAAGAAATCAAATCTTGCAGTCAAGATCTCTGTTTATACAAGGTGCAAGGATTCAGACTCATCATGTGAAACTGAAATAAAATTAAAAACCAGGGCTGATCTTTCTGTATGAGTGCCCAAAGGATATCTGAACACAGTAGGAAGGCAAAGATCAACTTATAGAGCTCAGAGCTACTTTAGGTGTTCATCAACTGTAAAATCTGCAATTAACTGTCAGAACTTGTTTCAACAGTTTGAGTTACCTTGAAAAAATGCTCAGGGAACAAATTCTTTGAGATGAGTTTCCATTGCCTTTTCAGGGAAGACTTCAATGTTGTCTTCTCCTCCACCCTCTAGAAAGAACTGGCAATGCCATGTAGAGTTTATAGTTAGTATGGGTCTGTAGGAAACAGAAATATAGGAGAGAAAACCCTACCTCTGATGAAGCAGTTTGATTGTCTTTTAGTTACTGGTCAAAATATTTTAATTTTAACTCTTACAAAAATGTAAAAATTTCTGTAAGAAAATGAGGGGTTTTTTTAATAACAGAAATTTTTTTAAAAGGAGAAGAAGAAAAAAATGAAAAAACCAAACAAAGGGTAAAAACTGTTTAGACAGCACATTCTGCCATATCATCCTAAACTCAAGAACCACTCTACTTTGACGTGCTCATGGCACAGGACTTTTCTTCAAATTCAGACACACATACACACACATATTTTGTATATCTTAAGTTCCTTTCAGACAAAAATTCTCTTCAGAATCCAGATAAGGAAATGAGTATATTAAGATGTGAGTATCCTATAGCCAATGTCTAAAATTGACAGATGAGCTGACATGCTCCCTGAAGGTGCCTGCCCTGGGCATTGGCTGGCTCAGACATCAGCATTGTGGTGAGATGGCTTCTGTTCATGGCCTCAAAGAATAATTCAATTGAAATAAACACACAAAAGCCACATTGGCAAGAAAGTTCACAGATAGGATTTTAAAAATAATATTCCTTTTGCCTTCTCTTTCTTCTTAAGGAAACTCATAGGAACAGGAAGTAATCCTCATCTAGCTGAGACAGCAAAAATTAGATAGCACATATGGAAGGATGAGTGGTAATAATGTGCAAACAGCTGAAAGTCTGAGCTGCAAAACTGATGGCATTTATGACACAGTGGTCATGGACAGATATTGTTATGGATTTGGTCCTTTGAGTTGCACAGTCCATCTCCTGCCTGGTGACAGAGAGACAGCACCAGTTCTGTGTGTTGTTATGTCACTGCCAGAATTTTACATTTTAAAAGGCAATATTATCATCTGCTTCACAGACTAATTCAATCTCTTTCAGATGATGCAATGACTGTTGAGTGCTTCTAGCAAAGTTTCCCTGAGCTTTCCTTAACTTTACTGGATAAAGAGGTGCAACATGCAAGATGCCTCTGAAACAATATTCTTTTCTCTAAAATATGGCATTTCTGATTCAATGTTAAATTTACCTTTAGGCCAGCCTGACTTCTCATTTGCTTTATAAAGTAGCAATAATTTTTTGTTATATTCACTGCATTTCCTTCTTCAGAATAGAGGGTAGAAAACCACAAAACCCATTTCTTTGATGAATCCTGAGAAATTAGATATTAATTGTATTATGCAATAATATTTGTTCTTTGATAGGAGTCACATTCCCTTCTAAATGCTTAGGATTTTTCTTGTTAAAATTGGAAGTTTGAATGAAAAGGTCAAAAGCTAAAAGTGGATAGTGACTTTCAGACATAACCATGGTGACAAGCACTTACCTGAGAAACACTTTAACTTGTGTCACTGTTTAGTCTTTTTCTGACAATGAAAAAAAAAGGTCCTGTAATCCCAGCATCATTTATCACTTTTGGCCTCTAATAAAAGTGATGTTTCCCTTTGGAAAAAGACAACTAGATGGATTATAGCTTGAGAATAACTTGTGTCATCATATCTGCTTGCCAAGCTAAAGATACACAATAGGGATGGCAAATTTCCATGCCACTAATGAGTTTAGGGAAGCCTCTGTGTTCTCAGCCAGTGGGAGTCACTGGTTCAGGTCCAGTAAACCATGGGCCAAAAAGAAGGGAGTCAGAAAGAAATATAGTGAATCAGCTCACATAATACAACAAAAACAGTAGCACTTTTTACAACAATTTGACCGACTCTTGAGTACCTAAGGTGTCTTAGAGACAGTTTCCTTTTCAACGTGACCTGAACAAGACTTCTGAATTTGCAACCTCTAAGATACAGATATATATGACATATACTTGCTAGCACAAGTATTGTCAGAGCCAGTTCATTCCAGTTGCTTTAATGTTGCACTGATATCTGTGAGGTTTGGTGGTGTCCAAAATTCCAAATAATGCATGTTTAAAGTTAAGAAAATTTTTATGTAAACGTTATTTTTGTCAGTGAACAGAAAAGTTCTTTAAAAAGTGTCAGTAAACTTAAATGAAGTAATTTGTAAGAATTACAAAGAAAGCAGCATGGTAACAAAGATTCTTTGCATATGTACTTGCTAGATGTAAAAATTTATTTAGTATTTTGATAAAATGTTATGACAATTCACAGACAAGCAGGAACTGTCTTATGTATCTCACATAAAGCATTGATTTAGAAATGTAAGACCAGACACTGACAAAACACAATATTTGAGGCAATGTTTGAGAATGCATAAAGTTTCAAAGAAATCAGTAGAACCTTTTCTGTGGGTAAGGGAATTTTGGCTTATGGAAAGCATCCAGCAGGGAGGAAAAAAAAGGAAAAGGAAAAAAAAAAAAGAGAGAGAAAAATGGTATGTCTAAGAAATAAAAAGATAAAAAGTGGTCCAATTTTCTTGCGTTTCAGCAAGACTTACAGTCAGAGGTACATATTTCATTTCTGGAACTGCAAATCAAACCCACAAGTTTAGAGCTGTTTTGAAAGTTTATTCTAGCCTAAAATTTCTTTTTTATTTATTTTTCACTTTGAAGAAAATACTCAACTATAAGTCCTTAAATATGTGAAGATAGCCTAGATTTTGAAAAGTTAGGAAGGAACAGGATTTATTGTGGCATTTTATTCTAAGAATTGCTATTCATGCTGCTTATACTGTCAAAACTGACAGCAACAAAGGGTCATCAGTTCAAAGAAGACTGTGATTTATCTTTACATTTATATGGCAGCTCTTATCCCACAGGATCTGCGAGCACTAGGCACAACCACAGAAATGTGTAGTCCATAGACTTTTACTGCATCATCTTTCCTTGTCAGGATTGTCAGAGAGGAGACAAGACAATATTTTACACAAGCACAGGGAGGAACTCAGAGGAAAACAGACATTTTTGAAAAAATAGCAAATACCTCAGTATCCAAAACAACCCATTCAGTTACATTTGACTTAGATTTACATATTAGTAAACAGTTAAAAGAGTAAAATATCTGCATGACTTTCTCAAAAATCCATGCTTATGAAACTGCCTTGTTTACTGCATTCAAGCAGAGCTTGTGTTTGCTTTTCATTTGCTTTGCTCTAAGATCAGAAGATAAAAAGAAGGGAAAATTTTTGGGTTCATTCAGACCAGTTCATCTTTTCATCCAGAGCTGTCACTGACTGAATTGGGAGTTTGCATCAAAATGTATTTTAGCGTAGTTTACTGATGAATTTTTTATATTTTGTTTTTCCAAAATGCACCAGCCAAAAGAGATACTGTAAAAGCCATGAGTTTTTGTAGAGTAAGGGCATTATCATCTTATATGTTCATCATACAATTGCAACTCATGACAGCAGCTTTATCTAGACAGGTGTCAAATGTACCTGAACAACTCCTGGTCTGGGATCTGAGGAGGAAATGTAGAACACATCAAAACATGTCAACAACCATGCATAAATGCATTTTTTTTTTCTTTATTAGACTGAAACAACTTAGCTGCAAGACACACAGCACAATGAAAACAGATCTGAGAGAAGAGCTTAGTATTTAGCTGACCTTCAAATTACCAAAAAAGCTTTAGTCAAGATCTTCTCATCTCCTTACCAGCAGATTGATTGCATGACCTGGCTGCTTTGGAAATGCATCCCAAACTTCAGAGAACCTTTGGGAAGAAAATTATGAGAAAATATACTACTGTGAGACAAATTAAAACTCCCACTCATCAGCACTGACCACTTAACCAGACACTAGAGAACATTAAATTTTAACACATCCGCCACATTCCCTTTTGGATTCCAAGGTTAAAATGATGTGACTTTTTTACTACCTTAGTTTATAGATAATATAAAACTTAGTATTGCAGTACACTAATTCAAAAAAAGCCTCCTCTTTCTTTAGCAGAAAGAGAAAAATAAATGCTGTGTGCTATGTCAGCTGAAAAAAGTTTTGCTCAGGCAGTTGCAGTTTTTACTAATGCAGATACAGTAAACATAATAAATCCTTATAAAAATTCAAATTCCCATGCTCTCTGAGCCATTGCAGTCCATTTTTTATTTCCTTTCTAATCTATAATTTATTCAACTCCAATCTCTTTTTCCCCCCCTCAAATCAAAAGACTTCCTGGTGCAATGGATCTATAATTATATTGCAGCCCAATATAGAGTAATATAGAAGCATAATGTAATATACATAACTGCATTTATTAAACTGTACATTACTATATAATGTCAGTTACACTAGATTAGGCTAGATCCGGTTAAATTAGATTTTGCTTGTTATCAGTGGCAACCATTTGACTTACATGTCATTCTCCTTCTGAAAGCCCTGGGGAGCCATAGGAATGACACAAGATGAAGGAAGTGCAACTCCTTGGGTGCACCCTCTTAGCAGAGATAAGGACAACATAAGACAAGTGTTAATGTCTGTCTCAGATTCTGTGGAAGCTATCTGTCCTTGTGCAGGTGTGAGAGGTGTAAAGAGCTCTGGGCAGAAAAGGGATGAACTGTGCTGGGCAGATGTCATCTTGACCAAAACACCACAGCATGAAAGTGAGAGTAGAGGAGCAGGAGGGATGCTGGTGAATTCTGCTCTGAGAAGCCGGTGCAAAATTTCTTTGTATCCAAGAAGGAGCATCAGTAAGAGCAAAATCACTGTTGCTTGGCCAGGAATATGACTTTTTCTTGGCCAGGGCAGGAGGTATATCAGAGAAGACCGTCTTCTCTGCTCAGCCCAGGATGCCAGTGCCCAGGTAAAAGATGCCAGGTAAGTGCAGGCATGGCATGGTCAGACACTCACCTCAGAGAGCCCCTAGCAAGGGATCACGTCTGGGTATGATGCTTTTCACTGCCACAGCAGGCAGGGCCACAGTGTGGGCAGCAACAGGCTTGCACAATCTTAGGTTTTTTCACACTGCAATGGATCCTCACTTCAGTCAAATCCTAGAGACATTTAAATTCTTCCTCATGGATTTGTAACAAGGCACTATTCCAGTGTTCTACTGAAATTTTTGTTCCCTAAAGTAGATGCATTAACCCCATTTCTCCTTAAGCCACTATCTCTTGATGTAAACCCTTATTATTTCCCATAGTTTCCTGAATTTTAAAACAAGACCAGTCAAATGTGATATTTTGTATAAATTTTATATTTCGTACAAATTTGGCAATTTTTATAACACCCGTGTGGCTTAACTTTGAAATAATGACTGTCTGAAATATTATTGTACATTTTAAAATAGCATCCCTTTTTGGTTAGGTAAGTCCCTAGCATTCAAGGAGTTTTTCTCCAGTTAAATAGCAATGGAAACAACTTTCTGGATCTTATTTCGAAGTTGAAATTTGTTTACTTTACACCTTTTAATTACTGTAGCATTGCATCTCTTTCTGCTAAGCTGAAGAGGTCCCTATTGCCACATTTCTTCACTCAGAGTCTAAGAGACAGTAGTTACTCACCACCTTCTCTTTGCTGAGCTGAAGAGACTGAAGTACCTGAATATAGCACTGTGTTCTAGGATTGTCTTTGCTGTTGTCACTGAGGGCTTGAGGAAGCTTGAAGATAAACATGGGCGGGCCAAAAAAATGCAACAACCTCGATAATAGCGGCAGAATTGTGTTTACCAAACAACATATTATCTTTTCCTATGTGGAAGATTTACTGTGTGAAACAAAACAGTTTTATAATCACAGGAGGATCCACAACAGGAAAGTCTTGCAATATATAATGCAGAGGTCTCTCACTTGACAGCACTGGGAAACCTGTGACCTAAGTAAAGAGTGTGTCCTATGGCCATGAGTCACAGTCTCTCTCTTTAACATCAACCTTTTCCTTCAGAATGACCTTGAATAATGCATTTCATCCCCTTTTTAGCTTTGAGCAAAGAAAGCTTTCTTTAAGAGTTCACTGAATACACGGCTTTGCTTCAGGCAATACCCTTGATCTCCATGAGACTTTAAGGACTTGATATTCCTGACTGCAACTGACAAATGGTCAAAACCCCTGTGGAATACAGCACCTTGAAAGGAGTTTTGAGGTACCCACATCGCTGTGCAGAATCACCTCTATCCTACATCTCTGAGTAAAGAGTGAGTGTGATTGACTTTCTCTCCTTGATAGCAGTCAGACTATGTTAAAGCAGTAACATACTCCCCTTGCTCTAAGATGATGTGGATAGTTAGGGAGAGTGAACAAGAAGTTCCACTTTCCACTGTGGGTTTGTTTTGTTTTGTTTTGTTTTGTTTTGTTTTTTAAGAAAACAGAAGGCTAACCTGTCATTCTTTCCAAGGAGAATTCTGTGGAAGTTCAGTTCATGGAAGTGCTTCCAAATGCACTCAAATCTCTCTAGACTTCAAGGCTGTCATTCACGGACAATTCTGTGAGTAGTTTTATGTTTCTTTGGCTGAATTTAATAGGTAAAAAAAATGGAAACTGTCCTTCTGGTGAGAGATGTCTTTAAGCCAAACTGAAAGTTTAGGCTGTAAAGCAGTTACATTTTTAAAGTGATGAAGAAAATTTCATTTTTGTCCCATTGTACTTTATACAATAAAAAAAAAAGAGCAGGTCAATTCATTTTTCTCTTTATATTTGAGCATTTCTCCACAGCAGAAAGTTTGACCTCTGTGGGCATCTCTGGTGTTCATCTGCGAAACTGATATATGAAAGAGGCAGTGACAGGGGAGAAATGTCCCTTTCCAGCAAAAGCATTTTCAAGGACTGATTTACTGCTGTTATTGATTTAGTACAAGTACCTTGGAACTCAGGTGACTTGTTGCTTCTTGTGTGGCAGCTGGGATCTGACTTGGAAGCTGGCTGAGAAGCCAGAAATTGAGCTGGAGAGGACGCAGACCAAAAGGGCAGACTTGGTGACAAAAAGCTACAATTAAATAGCCTATGGTTAGATAATTGCAAGTGATGTGAATCAATTCCTTGGTAATTGATGGACTACTGATAGTCTTGTCCATCCTTTTACCTCCAGGTTTCTGCAGTCATGAGGTTGGCATAAATCACCTGTAACACTAAAAGCTCTAAAATGAAGAGCTAGTGTGTAGGATGGAGGAAGTCTATAGACAGAGTCGTGTTCCTAAATCTGTCTCTGCACTGTTGATATAATATGCACGCACGCCATACTTGCTTAGCAAAATAGCGGAACAGTAATATTAATTGAAGAAACATATGAGATATGATAAAGGCATAGAAGGCTTTATGAACATAGTCTGAGCATTGAAAGAGTGAAATGTCTTCTTACATGTACTCTATGTGTTGGGTTGTTTAACTCCAGCTGTAGGGTAGGTAGAATTTAAAACATACACACACACAAAAACAACAACAAAACAACAAAACAACAACAACAACAACAAAAATCATCAGCTCCTTCCCCCCAAAAAACTGAAAACCTGAAACAAAATAAAGAAATAAAATAAAATTAGAAACAAACCAACAAATAAACAAAAACCCCCCACAAACTCCCAAAAAGCTATAAGACATCCAGGAGAAGTGCAATGTTTGAGAAATGTTTTGACCAACAAATTAGGAACTGTTTATGCTGTTCACATGATTCAGTACCTCATTTGCCTTAAAAGTAAGTGACAAGCACATCTGATAAACTTGAGTCCAGGGCTAAGATCAATGTTCAGACCTGTGGGAGCCTGAAAGCAGAATATTTCTGCAGTTGCATGATGGATTCATAATAAAAACTTAGGAATTCAAAGGTAATAAAATCTAATAAAAACTAAGCAAGTGGAAAAATATTCAACTGTTACATTTACTTGAAGATTGCGGTTACATTCTATTGATTGTAACATTTGCAGTTTTGCAGGTAACAATCTGACCATGAATCTTGCTTATTAAAGCTGCTTTATTTTATTACGGGTCGTCTCCTTCAGCACTGAAGGTGAGTGCGGATGAGGATGAAAATGAGCAAACTATGTAATTTAAGGAAGTGAATTTGACTAACAGGACTAATGCCTATCCTACAGCATACTAAGCCTGGCATATATTGGTGTGAAATTCCCTCTGCCTGATGAAGACTAAGGCACCTCTTCCAAAGGAACAGGTGGAAAACTAATCCAACCAACCAAAAGCTTTTCCCTTTTCTTTGTATACCTCCATGGAGTTCAAATATTCTAACCCAGATATTCTTCAAAACTGAGATCAGATTGTGTCATGGGTTGGCACTGGCCAGATGTTAATGCACCCATGAATATTTTTTTTCCCTAACAGCTACTGTGGGATGTGATCAGGAACAGAGCAGAGCAGGCTTAAATCTTGAAAACAAAAAAAAACCCACCAAAACTTTATTACATTACATAAGAACAGGGACAGAAATACTCTTAAACACACACAGAGACAGAAATAAAAACTTCTTAGAACATTTCTTCTCCCAGTTTCTACTTCCCCACACATCACTCTTCACAGACCAACCTTTGGGTTTTAGATCAAACAATCACCACTCAAAACCAAACTAATCTTCAATTCAGCAAGGGAGAGAGGAGTCTCTCTTGCACCACAGACTGTTCTTCAGAAAACACGGGTCCACCCCTTATGTGTTCCCATGTCACTTGTGGCACTGCCTGGAGAAGTCTGCCAGGGTGACACTCTCTTTTTCCTATGTCCAGCGCTCTCACCGCTGTCCATAGTCTAAAGCTGCATACAGGGCTCTTTTAAGGATACTTGCATGCCCAGCTCTCCCCTTTTTACCCAGGGGCCGGGGTTCCAGGAGCAGGTCTGCCCTGAGGGCAGAGGGTGCCACCTCACCCTCCCCCTCTCTTCTCTGCTCGCTCCACTCTTCAAGTGCCAGTCACTGTAGCAAAAGCAAGGGGCAGCTGCATCCACCTAAAATGCAGTTTATGTTCAAAAGAGACTCAAGTTCAGTCCATGGCTGACATTATGCAAGAAAAGTCCAGCTCCGAAGGCTACTCCTCTCATTCTTTGCCCATCAGGTTCCTTCCAATCGTGCTTTATCATCTCGGTCCCAGGCCGCTTCCCTCTCTCCTCTGAAACCACCAGTCATGAGAATCAATGTCTAAGAAAAGTTTCTTTCTGCCAAGCAAGGGTTAACAGTTTCTATCTCCCAGCAGGGTGCAGGCTCAGGCACTCCCAGGCTCGGCAACCCCCACGTGGCTCGGCACCTTCTCCCGGAGTTTGGGGGGGAGGGGGGTGAGCACACACAGAAGGCACTTCCACAGTTTTCCACCCCTCCATCCTGGACGGGGCAGCTCAGTTCCAGTCCTGTCCACTCTCTTCTCCCCCAGGGGCTCCGGCTTACCTGAGCCCGACCACGTGTTTCCCCTCCCCCACCCAGCCTCGTGGCCGGGCAGGAGAAGGAGGCCTGAGACATCTCTCTGCTGAAACAGGGATCCAAAAAAGAGACCGAACCCCCTAGACTCCTGCTTTTAACTCTTTGTGTCCTCAGAGGCGTGTCCAAACCTCCGAGTGACCAATCCAGGTGCCAGCAGAAAAGCTGATTACTAATTGGCCTGCCCACATCCCCCTGGAAAAATTCACCTCCCCCAGCAACCAGGACAGATTGTCATCCATATTCCTGTAGTTGCATGCAAAGGTTGTCAATTTGCTCAAAGAGAAAAATGAAGGAAGGAAGCCTATTTAAATGCACAGTACAGCCACGTGTACAATGGCTGGCACACCTCAGGAGCAGTGGCTGGGTACTGGATGACATTAGCGCCTGGGTCATCCTGCAGTTGATGCTAAGACTTGAGTAAGCTAGGTTTATGAGCCCTGGCTTTAAATAAACTGTTAATGTTTAAATTACTGTCACTCAACCTCCCCTAGGGCCCACAAGTGATTTAAGAAACATGTGCAAAGAAGGGACAAAAGAAAAGCAAGAAAGTAGTGAAATTTGAGCAGAGTTTCTGTCATGCAGGTCCCCTGCCCCCCCCAAAAAAAGAAAAAAAAGGATCCATAACCTTGCTCATCCACAGAGGTTGCACACTTGAAGAATTCTTCCTTGCTCCCCTAACCTACAGGCAAAACTAATTGTCCCTCCCTTCAGAATTACATTTTTTCTTCCCCCAAAGATTAAATATCAGCTTCCTCTAGTTATGTGAGGACATGCCACTATTTAAGACAACATGTTATGTGGCAAAATATTGTGGATATATTGTTATTGAACCTAAAATCTAAGAAAAGGTTATTTTCCTAATAGAAAAGATTAATTGCATGAGCTGTCTTTAAAGATACATTTTTAAGGTCTACTTTTTTACTTTCATTTCCTGGAATTCTGGGTTCATTAAATATCAGAGCTGATACATACTGCACCTTACTGTGACTATAAAAATAAGAAGCTATTCATAGGTACTGCACAACATAACATACTGTGCCAGTGTCTACCGTGAGCAGCTCATGGCTCTTTTTCAAGTCTGATTTTCTCTTTCATTGTTGATCATGCTGCTTCATGAGGTCTAAAATAAAAAAATAGCCCAAATGTACATTCACTTTAAATATGAGTGACAGCTCAGGCATTGGATCCGATTCAACATGCAAACAACCTAATACAGACCAGATAGTAATAGATTATTAAGAAATTACTTCAAAATGTATAATAAAATTTTTGGAGTTTTGCTGACTCTCTGAGCTGAAGTCTGCTTCTGTACCATGCTATTTAATTGTCCCTACTAGACTCATCCCTCAGGAAGATCCCTGTACATTTTAAAGCCTCAAAGTATTCTGTGGCAATGAGTCTCACATTTAGTTTTGTGATTGGTGGGGTGAGGAAGGGAACTCTGATTTGGTTTTAGCATGTTTCCTAACAATTTTGCTGGGACCTTCCTAGTTCTTGTATTACAAGAACCAGCAATAAACCCTCTTCATTGTTTAGTGCCGGGTTAGTTACTTTTCCTTACAGAAGTAGATCCTTAATCCTTACATAGATAGACAGAGGTATAGGGGTTATATCTGCTGTGGAGAACTCCTTTTTTATGTCCTGAAAATAATGCTTTATTCTTAATATTTAATTTGTCTCTCACTGGGCTCAAGGTTTTATTACTGCTACTACTATTGCTATTATTGCTATTTCTTTTATCATTAGGAATTTTCAGATACTCCTTACTGTTCTCGCCTGAGCAAGGAGAACCCCTTAGCATGCAGGACAATTATAAACAATTTGATATACAGCCCCTCAGCTAGCACAGCCTGTATGAAATGCAGAGTTAGAAGAGAATAGCAGCTTCCTATTCAGCAAAAAGGACCAGGTGTTCTTGGGGTCAAATCTTTTTGCCCTGAACTGCAGATAAAGAGTTCCAGGTTGTAAGAATCTTATCCTTAGACAGGTCTTTCAGATACTTGGCTTTTCTGTTTTGCTATTCTTATGATATTCACCTTTCTAAATGTAAGTAGATTTCCTAGAAGGCCTCTGAAAAACCTCTATGAAACTTTTAAAATATCTGTGGACATCTTGGGATCATCCACTTCTTTTCTGATGTGCTCTTATTATTCCCTTCAGTTTCTGTTTTCCAGACAGCTTGCTCTGCTTTGGCAAACCTTGCTCCTGACTGAGGTCCTTTGAATGAATTCCATTTGTGACGCAAAATCTCTGGAGAGGCTGAGAGCAGATGAATGCCATGCCCTTCTCCTCAACACACTTCAAAACACTTAACAAAGAAGGTCAGTATCTTTTTTCCCTTTCTGTAGATAAGGACAGTGAAATAGAGAGAGAGCAAATGACTAGTCTCACTTACCAAGAAAATCAATGACCTAGCTAATGCCAGATATCTTAGAGACTAGTTCTAGGTGCTGAGTCTGTGCTGGCTGAGGGAATGCAGTCCTGAGTAGCAGCAATTTCAGACAATGCTTGTTGGACTTTCCAAAAAATTTAGGGATTTTGATATTTGGCTTTCTTCTGAACTGGAACATATTTGAGAATTCTCCAAGGGGAAAAAAAAAGAAAGAAAAAAAATAGGAAAGAAAAGAAGAGAAGAGAAGAGAAGAGAAGAGAAGAGAAGAGAAGAGAAGAGAAGAGAAGAGAAGAGAAGAGAAGAGAAGAGAAGAGAAGAGAAGAGAAGAGAAGAGAAGAGAAGAGAAGAGAAGAGAAGAGAAGAGAAGAGAAGAGAAGAGAAGAGAAGAGAAGAGAAGAGAAGAGAAGAGAAGAAAAGAAAAAAGAAAAGAAAAGAAAAGAAAAGAAAAGAAAAGAAAAGAAAAGAAAAGAAAAGAAAAGAAAAGAAAAGAAAAGAAAAGAAAAGAAAAGAAAAGAAAAGAAAAGAAAAGAAAAGAAAAGAAAAGAAAAGAAAAGAAAAGAAAAGAAAAGAAAAGAAAAGAGAAAAGAAAAGAAAAGAAAAGAAAAGAAAAGAAAAGAAAAGAAAAGAAAAGAAAAGAAAAGAAAAGAAAAGAAAAGAAAAGAAAAGAAAAGAAAAGAAAAGAAAAGAAAAGAAAAGAAAAGAAAAGAAAAGAAAAGAAAAGAAAAGAAAAGAAAAGAAAAGAAAAGAAAAGAAACCACCAAAAAACCACATAGGACTCCTTTCCTTCTGTTTTGAAATATTTCATGTCAACAGAACTGAAGGGTTTTTGTGTTGAGAGGGACTCTGAAAAGTTACTTTTTACTGAAATACATGATAACCTCTAATAATAAAACAAGGGCAAGCCACGACAATAATTTCAAAATTAAAGACTCAAATGAACACTTAATATGGATGTCCTGACTGTTCTACCTCAATGAAAATCTCTATTGAGAGATTAAAAAAAAAGATTGGGCAAAATGAGCTGACATCATGTTTCTAGGGTTTCAATGGCACCACACATTTCTTAGCATATGATTCCACTGTGATTTATCACTTGGTCTTTAGCTATTATATTTAGGTATGGAAAAATACTGTGCAATTACACAGTGGACATATGTAATTACAGATTTTCCTTCCTTTTCTCCTAGAAATCACTTTGCCATGACCAAGAGCAGCAGAATATTGCTTAACAGTTCCTGAAGGAACAGGGAATTCTCATGGCAGGTTCTATGAAATGGGAAGACGTGTGCTTTCCAGGGTGCAAAATGTCAGTTGGCAATGCAAGTCACAATAACAACTTTCTAACCTGATTCCAGCAAGCAGGGAAGACTGCTAACTTTCCAAATTCATGTGCTGTTCTTCTAAAGCCCTAGCTCTGCAGTCCAGTGACTTTTCTCAGCTAGGCTGCTTTACTCTTTGTTCATTACAATTCCAAGCTAGTTTGAAATATGTATGCTAGCAAGCCAATCTTTTCACAATTCCTCTCTGAAATAGAATTGAGCTGAAGTAATGTGCTTTATCTGGTTAAATTAGCTAGAAAGATATTATATTTTATAATGAAGAATCCCTCAGGACATGAGATTTGGTTTAATTTTCACCTGGTGTTTATCACTGTGTATACTCCAAATTCTGTTAGTGTCTATAAACACAACAGCAGGTACTTGGACCTTGCAAAGATTTCTGGAGCCAGATCCAGAGAGAGATGTAGAGTAATGGAATGGCAGAAATCCAGCTTCTAAAATAAATGTAATCTGTCTACTGCTAATGAGAAACAAAACAGCTTCAAACTCCTCCTCCAGAGGATGAAGCCACCTCTTGAATGTTTTATTGCATGAGGAGTTTATGTCCCCACAATAGCATTTGGAATAAAGTACAACGTTTCTGAATGACCTGTACTGAAATGAGGACACTTATAGTCTGGTCACATAACTTTATTTGTATTACACTAGCAGTCAGGAAGCCCAGAAAAATAACATGAAAGCGGGAAAAGTGATGAAGCACATGCATTTGATGATGAAACAACCCACTTAAAAGTTCCTGGCAAGACAGGATGTAAAATAAGGACTCCTGGTTTTCTGAATAGTAGAGGCAGCTAATTCCTTCACCACGGTAAAATATTTATACTGAAAATCAGCCTATAGTCAATATTTGGATACCTTGTAAATAGGCTCTTCCCCTCTGTCTCAGTGGAAATTATGAGAAAAGGGAAAAAACCCCAAGGATTAAGGTTTTCTGTTTTGAGAAGTGCTTCTGGAAGATCTCACTCATTTCCTTTTGAGGCAGGAATTATTAATGCAGCCTAGGTTTGGCTTTGGACAAAATTGAAAGAACGGCGTTCCAGGAGCAAATAAACCTCACAGGAGAACGACACTGTGACAGGTCATTTCGTCTGTGAAAGGTATCAGCCTTACTGTGATGCTGAGTAACAAGGAGAGAATCTTGCAGTAGAGCCTTAAAAGGAAAATATGATGTTTTAAAGAAGTATCAGTTTGACCGAACTGGAAAGAATTTTTTGTGGAATTGATGTTAATTCCAGTGAGAAGAACAGTTTTTAAGGCTTTTATACTTAACATTCAGGCTACAGAAGAATGTATCTGCAATCTACAAAAGGTGCTAGAGCACAAAGGAAAGTTCCACAAAGCAGGAAGAAGATAAAGCAGCAGCTGGTACGGATGTTATTATCAAAAGAGCTTTTAATAGGAAAATTGCATTATTATAAATTAACGTAATCAGGGAGCAATAATGAAGGGGAAGCCTTCTGAAAAACATGGTACTTAACATTCCAGAAAGAAGTGTATTTTCTAAGGGGAACTAAGACTTTCCTTGCAACTCCATATGTCAGGTCTGAATTTGCTGAATTAAAGATTAAATAATTTTAAAGTATTTATGATGTTTGCATCCTTGACCAGATTTATGCTGCTCCAGTTCAGGTGCTGAAGAGAATTGCCTAATTTATGACTTCATCTCTTAGTCAGTGGAAGATGTTATACCTTTTTAGAGGTCTAGTCAGTCATGAAGATCTCAGCTATCCTAGGGAATTTCCCATGTCCTGGATAAATAATCTCTTGATGAATCCAGAGACAGGAAAGCACCCACAATCCTAATTCGTTTTAGTCTCTGAAGTTAGGAGAGGTGGATTCTCTTCCTTTACCTACTAATAATTGTCAGAAATAGTTCCTCCAGACAGTAAATTGGCCTGAGCTTCCTTAATGTGTCTTACACTCAATCCCACTGAGGATCTCAGACCCTTAGGTGAGAAGTCCAGTTTTAAACAGGAAAAGCTTAGAGGTTTAGGTAATTTTATTCTTTTACTTTAACCATATGAAAAATGTAGTTTTAAAAAGAAAATAATCTGGCACAGAGAATTTTTAAGATGACTAAAATGTTGCCATGGTAGACAACAGCTTAAAATCAATTGCTAAAATATTGTTACTATTTAGACTAAGTAGGTGGAGTACAGAAAAAAGATATTGCAGGGTAAATCCAGGGCAACAGCTTTAGGTGTTCTGACTCAGCTTGTACATTATGAAACAAGGCATCCTAGGCAGTCTTTAGAATTCAGTCACAGAGTTGAATCTGGTGGATACTAAAGGGTAGTAACACCTATGGAAATCCAGGACAAGAAAGCCAAGCATAAGAGGGACCTCATGTGATAGATCAGCTGCACTGGTTGACCCTGAAACTTGGAGTTCATTTCAAGTGAGTGTCTGCACTGTGTAATACCATAGTTAATTGCAACTTTAATTTATTACAAAACATACATTCTTTGTTTATAAACTCCAAGGATTTTATTTGTAGTAAATGCAAATGTATTCCTAGTGACTTCATTGGATGCAGATGTCTCCACAGCAGTGCTTGTTTAGATGAATCTCATTCAGTCATAGCTGCAAAATATTTTTTAAAGTGCTATGCAAACTTAAAAAAAAATCCCCTTCCAAAAATATGGGCAAACAAAGATTGGACTTGATAAGAAATGGAGATAAGAGAAGATACTCAGGAGAAGGAAATTACGACAAGACCATTGTCATAAATAGTAAAGCTTGGTACACCTAAGGACCAATTCTTGTCTTTTTGGAGGTATTTTTTAGGTTACACAACAAATAACAAAATAAGGAAGAACCTGAAACTCAGTAATGGAGCACCTGTATAGATGCTTCAAACATTCTTCCCAAACATGCTAAGCATCATATGGGAGAAAGCTGTGAGTTTCTAACCTGAGAACTTGTAAGCAATGAAGTTTTTATTCATGGCCCAGTGAAGGAGAGATTATAGAGTATAAAAATGGGCTCTAGCAGGTTCTGAACATAAACCTTCCAATTGTTTTCATGACAATGCAAACCAAATATATTTTAGCCAATCAATTTAGCTAATCAATTTTCTCTATTGAAGAAAAATCTGTGATAAATAGGAAAGAAGAGGAAATTTCTTCCTTCATTTTTGTTCTATAATTTTCCTTCTTTTAATGTGACTGTGTTTTATTAGCTGAAAAATGTGTCTGTGGAGAAAGGGCAACACTGTAATTTGGCCTACACTGGCTTTTCCTACAGTGAAGTTTAATTCACTGTGCATGACACTGTGCAACAGATAAAAACAATGAACTATGACAAAGAAGTAACTGATCACAAAAATACCTCATTATGCACTGACTGAATGCTATTTGCATACATAATAACAAAGTTGTGACAATTAGCACGAGGTGAAGTTTAGTGTGCATACATTAACAGAGCTTTTGGATTTTGGTCTTTATTATTTTTCCTGTCCTTTATGATTTTAATGCAGAACAGCTAGTACAATTTAAATTAAAGAAAATTTACCAGATGACTAAACTAAGCTCACATTTCTTTATGATTTCATGAAAAATATAGATGCAGAGATGTTGTCCACAGACACATCTACATCAAATCAAGGCAAGTTCATAAAATTCATTCTATTGAGGTAGTCAGATTTTTTGCAATAAGCCAATGTGATGGAAAAAAAAATTAAGTGATGAATTGATACTAGGTGGATCTTGAAATGCTGTACTCTGTCCTTCAAGAGGCAGACAAAGTATGCAGAAATCAAAGTAAATTGAGTTTAGGTAGTTTGGATTTCTCATTTGAATTAAAATATAATCAGATGTGTATTATAGAATCACAGAATATTTTAGGGTATTTGGAAAAACCTCTAAGGTGACTGAGGGCAGCCATTACACCAGAGCTGCCAAGTCCACCACTAAACCAACGTCCATAAGTGTCACAGCCACACATCTTTTAAATGCCTCCAGGGATGGCCACTAAACCACTTCCTCAGGCAGACCATTCCAATGTTTAACCACTCTTTCAGTGAACAAATTTTTCCAGCCTGAACCTCTCCTGGAGGTTCACCCTGAGACAATTTACTTTTGTACTAATACTTGTTACTTGGGACAAGGGGCTGACCCCGACCTGGCAGTTGTAGAGAGTGGTAAGATCACCCCTGAGCTTCCTTCTCCCAACACTGAACAACTTCAGCTCCCTCACCCTCTCCCCGTATGACTTGTTCTACCCTTCACCAGTTTTGTTGCCTTCTTCGCAAGTCCAAACTTAACTATTATCAGAGAATCTAAGGAGCTTGTATTTAAAATTCATAGTCCTGACATAACAAAACTAATACTTCACAGTAGTATTTGAAAAGCAGTTATATTAACTGTGCTCACACAGAAATTGCTGTCTTCGAAACGAGCAGAGGGCTAACAAATAGTGGAAGTCAAAGCATTTTCTGTCAAGAAAATTAAGATGTCTATACATATACATAAATATAACCTGCCTGTTGTTTGGAGTGATATTGCAGAGGAATGTGCAAGAATTGATTTAGAAATATCTTCAAGTGGACTTGAGTCTAGTATTTTAAAAATAATGGGTCCCCTTCCACTGCTCAAATACTTTTGCTTTCCCTGACTCTCAAATATAATTTATCTTTCAGAAAGGAGAATTTAGTGTTACAAATTTGCTAATTAGCAGCCAGAAACCTGAGCTAGTTAGATAAATAGAAAATTGCTCATGGGTGTCCATGAAATGTAATTAAAATGAGAAAAAAAGAAAAAGAAAGAAAAAAGAAAAAGAAAAAAGAAAAACAAGAAAAAATAAGAAAAGAAAAATGAGGAAAAAAAGAAAAAAAAAAAAAGAAAAAAAAAGCTCTTTCATTTGTCTAGAACCTTTGCCACTACTCTGCCTGGTCTTTTAATCAGAAGTTAGTCCCTCAACACCAAAGAAGTGCTTAAAGATATGGAAGGAAAACAGTTAAAAAACTCCAATTAAAAGAAAAAAAAACCAAAAAAACCCAACAAAACAAAACAAAAAAAAAAACCACACAAAAAAGAAACAAAAAACCCCCAAAACAAACAAACAAAAAACACCAAAACAAACAAAACCAAACAAAAAAACCCAAAACACCACCAGAAAATAATGTAGGTATTTATAATAAACTCTGTTAAAATCTTGATTCTAAACCTTGGTCTTGAGTTCAGGATTTGACTCATCTGTGTCATCAAACAATGGAACTACTTTTCCACCCCTTCGTCTGCCATCTTCCACATGATGTCTCCAAGGACCAGCATTTTAAAATCCTTAGTAGATTGGTGAAAAAGCAGAAAATTTGTTAAATATAAATAACCAGGTGTCATTTTTCCTCCCACACCCAAGTTCACCACTGTGTAAGATACAGGCTGATTTGCAAATTCTATTGTTGGGACTCTGTAAGCTCAGTGAATATTGCAAATTGAAATCGTATAACAATTCCTATTTCTCCATGAAGTTACCTTAAGAAAGAAAACAAAAAGAGAAATATTAAATAAATTGAGCATACAAAAAGTAAAACTAATCAAAACCTATTTTTTTTTCTTTTTTTCTTTTTTTTTACTGTGAAAGGCATTAATTACAGAATCTTAGCAGCCCTTAAAACAGAAAAGACTCCTGAGATTTTCAAGTCCAACCATTTCTGCTCAGCGGATGCCATGGCTCCGTGGTTGAGCTGTCAGGGCTATGGTGCCCTTCCTGCATGAAGTGCCATGGCCTGTTTGCCCATCCTGCTGGCAGTGCTCCAGGTTATCTCTGCTCCCCAGGAGCTTCTTCTGTAGGATCAGGAGCCTTGGCCACTATCTATTCTGGCCCTGTCCAGGTCCCATCTGTCACTGCCGTGAGAGCTCCAGGCCCCTGGCAGTTCTTGGCTCCCTGTGAGGTCCCCCTGGTTTGGGACACCCCCCGCACACCATGATAGAGCACTCGAATACTTGTGCTGATACCAGAGCTCCTCACTTTAGTGACTGAGCCTGTATGTGTTTAATCATTCCTTTTGTGTTTAGTTCTTGTTCATATGTGGCTTCCCCCAGCTCCCCCAACCCAGCTTCTGTTTAGACTGGAAGCTATTTTGATTAGAGAAAATTCCCTTCAGTCAGAAGGAAACATGACATTTATGGAATACTTCATGAATGGCCTTGGTCTCATAAACATCCTAGAGTATTTTATTGCCCATTACTAATGCAGCACAGACCTGTAAGCCACTATTTCATAGTTATCTTGAAACTCAAAACTTGTTCCCAACTTTGTGCTACTGAGTTTAAGTTCAACTTTCCTCAAAACATTTGAAAATAAGGAATGTTTAAAATGTAATTTTATGTGAGGACCACTTGACCTGGTATGGATTCAGCAGCAGTTTCCTAGGTCCTTCGCTCCTTGTTCTCCATTGTTGCCAGTTCTGGGATTTCTCCCATCCTAGAATGTGAAAAGAAGCAGTTTCCTGTCCTCTCATTGAGAAAATAGTACACAGAGATGGGGCCAAGAACTAACCAATTTCACTGCTGCAGAATAAAGATACCCACAAGATACCACTGCACAGCATCAGACAAATAATCTAAATCAGAAAGCAGATCCATCAGTAGCTGTTAAAGAGCCAATGGTCTGATTATGTACTGCAGCTTAGGAAGTCTCTTATCAGGCCTTTGGTCTGCCTAAAGCTTTTATCATGGGTTGTTGTCTACCTTCAGACATGGGGAAGTTACATCACAGTCACAGTTACCCCATGGTCATGGAACAGGGTACCCTGTCCCATGAAAGGGGACAGAGGCAGGTGTGTGCAGAGCACACAGGTAATTAACCAAACAGTATCCATAGTGATTAGTTTTGATTATTCAGTTGTATTCCAACTTGCCTGAAAACTGACCATGTCTTAGCAGCTGGCAAGCTCCTTTTGAGACAGCACTTCTGCCCAGCTGCAGTTTGGAATAAAGACAGTCCTCGTGCTATACAGTTTCCCCCCTTTCTGCAGGACAGCCTGGGGCAGGATAGCAGCATCAATCAGTTTAGAAACTTTATATTTCTCTTTAAGCTCTTCTAAGCAAAGTGTGTCATACACAGTACTCTAAAAGCCTCATTCCCCTTTCTTTAGATGCTGAAAATAAAACAGGAGAAACAAAGGCAGAAAGAGAGCAAGAGAGACAGCTGGAAAATGCCTTACTGGACCCTGATGACTCATCAAACATTTCCACACTGCCAGGATTATGGCTTCCCATAATAATACTAGCATGCCATTGCATGTTAGGGGAAGGAAGGTATCATCAGCTATCTCACCACAGCACAATCAGTATAATGAAATCCCTATATACTCACTAAAGGTTCCCAGAACACTAAAAAGGTTTCAATTTCTCATTCTTTAAGGGAAGTAGGATAGTAATCATCCTTCAGTGAAAGAGATGCAATGCCAAAAGGGTTAAGGGATCAGCCTCACATAGTAAAGTCCAGGTTGCATTCTCAATTTCCACCATTGTACTGGCAGTGGCTTGAGCTGTGAAGAGAAGAAATTCTGCTTCTTCAGTTTAGAGCTAGAGGTCACTGGGTATAAACTTTATCTACTTTAGCTCCATGTAACACCAGTTTCAAGAGTTTTCATGATTTATTTAGACAATCCTGGAGGGTCTCCTCCTTTCAGAGGGAACATAATGGGATTTAGTGTAGTAAAGCATTTCTAAGAGGAGTAAGAGAAACTAACTTGGGATGGCTGAGGATTTGAAGTACAAGGATCATCTCATGCAGTGACTAAGAGCAAGTCACCACACTACATGGAACTTCATTCCAGTCTCATAAACTAATAATAAGAAAAAATACAATATTGAACCCACATTAATTTTAATATTCCTTTCAACAAGAAAATACACAAAAATTTTTTCACTACTATCTGTTAAAAAAACATCTCATCTGCCCCTTTTTCATTAGTTTTTGATTTTGGAAAAGTCAAAGCATTGTGTTTGCATTTTTTGAATGGAACTGTGATGTTTTCATCTTAATTAGTTAAAAAATAAAATTCTGGCTCCCCTAGCACAGTGGAGATTCATAGGTGATGCAGTATGGATACCTCATGGTCCCATTCTGGGATGCACACTCAGCTGTTGCCCAATGGTACATCTGAAATCCAGTGGCATCCTGTGAGAGACTGAAATGGTTAATGGCTTAGACATGTCTAAGTTCATGGGAGGATTTTCCCCCCTGTAGCAATCTGCAAAGAAGCTACTGTTCATTTGTGACCAGGAAAGTCCACCACTTCCCAGACTGGAATGTGGACTGTGACGGGAACTTGAGATAAGATAAAGTGGATGTTACTGTCTAATTGTCCATATCTAGGGAGAAGAATATATCCACAAGCCATACTGGAAGAGAGACAGGGACGCTCATGGCTCAAAAATTTAAGGGATTGGCTGCAAGTAGCTGCCTAGGTGCAGAGGATGAGCACACCCCACCTCAGGCTACAACTGGGTGTTGAAAAAGATAAAGGGAGAGTTACATCTTGTAAGGAATGGTTGCAACAACCAGGTCTCATTACAAGGCCTATGGGTGGTGAGATCTTTCTATTCTTATTTCTTTCCCTTTCTCATATGTTTTCTTAATGATGTTTTTATGCTTTCATATTGTTATGATACTATGGATAACAACAAAAAAAGCTACATACCTGTTTGCCAGTACAACCAATTAGTTCTACAATAAACCATATATGAATAACATATACAAACATGGATCATTCAGTGTTGTTTAACTCTAATCCATCCCAAGTGATTTATTAATGAAAACCTGGATTATCCTCACCTTTTGCCATGGGTCATAACACATCCACAGTGTATCATGTAAGTTTCTTAGGAAAGAGTCCATCTGGGTGACTCAGGAAATCAGGAATCAGACTTCCACCAGTAGGTTCAGTCTGTGACTAAGATGACTACGAACTACATATTTTTATTTTGATTACAGTAATACCAATCTTTTCCTTTTTGACAATCATTATAAAAAAGTTATTTATTAGGTCTTCTTTTATAATGGCACTTCAGTGCCAAAGTGTGAATTATTTAATGATGGATTATGAAAACTATCAGGGTTGACTGCTTCGACAAATCTGGCTTTAAAAATTATATTTGTTATTTTTTAAATATTGTTATTTAATTTTATGTCTTGTTTAGCATTGCCTTTTGATCAAAGCCAGATCAAAAGATTACAATTATTGGGGAAGTTTTTCATATCCTTCAGCAGGCTCTGGATCTGCTGAGATCCCCTGATGCTCGGTGAGTGCTCAGCAGCCACTCTGAAATGCCAGGCTGCTCTCAAGCCTTTTCTCAAAGCTTATATTGTTTCTCAGGCAGCCCTATTTGCTTGCTAGCAGAGGATGACAGAAGCACTGTTAGACAGAAAAACTTAATCCACACACTTAATAATTTTTTATTATGCCTTCTGGCTTTAGGGTTGTTTCTTGTAAATATCTAAAAGTTGTCAATAAAGTGATAATAAAACACTGATCATGAAAACAAGAATTATTCTCTTTTTATTTTATTAAATGGAATTTTGTATTTTGATTTAAAAATCTGCTTTGAAAAGCTTAAAGCACAAACTATTTTGCTTTCATTGTGGAAAAAAAAAAAAGAAAGAAAAAATCCCTTCTTATCACTTTTCTTCCCCCTAAAACTGAATTTTCTTTTTTTTTAAATTTTGTAGCAAGAGAGAATGGGGAATTTCTGAATTTCTTACAAGTCTGCTTATCCTTATGCACACCAACACACTCAAAGGTCATACATCAAAAGCTGGCTAAAAATCTATTCCCAACAGCAACCTGAGATATAACTGGAAAGTGTTGTTTTAGAAATGCATTTCTCCCATTCATTGATGGGCAAATGTGGTAGAACCACACACATTAGATATTCAAGTGATGAGTGTGTGTCGTGAGCCTTGCAGAGCCAAGAAACCCAAGTGCTGGGGTTTCTTTCTTTGTGAGGCACATTCCCGATAAACACCATCAGGACTGCGCAGCGGAGGCAGCAAGGGACGTGCTTCAGGCTGTGTAAGTAATGTCTGTGGGGATCAAAACAGAAAAGGTGAATGAGAGAAGGATGATTGATAGAAGACCTGGGATGTTTTCTAATTAGAACTGCTTTATAATACTTAGTGCACCACCATCAATTATGGATGCCCTGATGATTGTCCTCTTCATCCTTGTTTAGGCCTTAATGAACATTATATGCAGTTCCAATTACTGTCACTTGGAACCACTTTATAACAACTTCTCCCCCAAATGAAGGAGCATTAAAAACCGAGTAAGAAGAAACACTTAAAATGGCAGGTCCAGAGCAATTATTCTGTGCTGCCTCTCCTTGAGTCAACATGCATTTTCTTTGGCCTTAATAAGTCTCCTCTGAATGATTTTCCCTCAAGGGTGAGAAGAGGAAGATGGATGACACAGCCCGGCAATCAGTGATCGATAGTACAGAGATTAATCCAACAGCACCTGGGAGCCACCCAGTGTGTCTGTCCTGATGCCCCTCTCATTCCCACTGATACCCACCAGAGTGCCTACACACCCTGGTTTTGGTCCTGTGGGATGGTGCCTTGACCCAGCCTTGACATGGCCAAGGGCCAGGCAAACAGGCAGTGTTGTGTGCACTCACCCAGTGACACCCATCCCTTGCAGGGAAGAAAAATAGAGATGCCAAAACAAATAGAGCAGCATTTTTAGTGGCAGCACCCTGCTCCCACAGATGTTTTTCCTGATGTGCTGAATCTTGTACTGAGGAAGAAAACAGAGACTGAAAAACAACCCTCAAAAACTTTGAACACAAGATAGCACTTGCATTTGATGTGAGATGGTGTATTGGGACCATGGAGACAATAGGCAAGAAATTCATTCCTACAAATCTCAGCTCCACCCTCAGAAAAAACCCCCAGCCAAACAGAACTTCCCATCTTTTGCATTGTGCTGCTGCAAAAGAAAAATAAGAATTTTTCCATCTGCTACAACCTCAACAAAATGTTGGTGGAAAACAAACAATAATGAAAGGCTTTTATCAGTTTCTGAAGATTTGGAAAAGGAAAAAAATAAAGGAAAAGCAGCAATTGATGAACCAAGTAACTGATAATTACAATCTTATGAGCATTCCATGTCCAAATTTAAAATGATAATTTTTCTGGACGAGCAATATCCAGACGGGGAGTGAGAGACACCATTTTAGAGTTCTGCATTTTGCAGGAAGACAAATAATATTCTATTTCCAGAGAAAGATACGCTCCATTCAGGGTTGTTTTGTTGTGTGTCATGTCCCTAACTCCAGAAATTGTCTTGAAGGAGTAACAAAGAAAAATGCTTAGCTACATTTAGAAATTTCATGGAAATGAATGATAGCTTTTTGCCCAAACTTAGGCTCATTTATTTATCCAAGTGATCATAGAACCATAGAATGGTTTGCGTTGGAAGGGATCTTAAAAATCATCCAGTTCTAATCACTCTGCCATGGGCAGGGACACTTTGCACCAGACCAGGTTGTTCAAAGCCCCATCCAACCTGGCCTTGAGCACTCCAGAGATGGGGCATTCACAGCTTCTCTGGGCAACCTGTACCAGTGCCTCACCAACCTCACAGTAAAAAATTCTTCCTTACATGTAATCTAAATCTCTGGTTTTTCAGCTTAAATCTGTTCCCCCTTGTCCCATCACCATGCATAAAGCTTCTGAATATTTGGACATATACACTAAAAAGTTTTACCTAGTTTGGTAATGTCAGAGAGAAATGCAATGGAATGGCACAAAGTCTCCAAGAGCTTTGGTAAATACATGCATCCTCAACTGGCTGTGTTACCTGTAGGAGGGCAGTCTGTGGCCAGCAGAGACACCTGTGCCTCCTGAGGCAGAGCCTGATGTCTAGAAGAGACTTAGAGTGTCATGAAGAGAAATAGTCTGGTACCTGCGATTCCTGAAATTCGTATCTCTGCTTGCTGAGGTTTGCATAAGTGATCCCACCTGCTGATAGATTTAGGCAGCCTCCTTCATGTACTGATGCTCAGTTGATGTGCAGTAGCTCCTCGAAGAGCAGAACTCTATTATGTATCTGTTTTTATTAATTGTCACTCTTCCCTTCATTCAGATTTCAAACTGCACTGCAACAGATTGGATTTCTTGAATAGCTTTAAATAGGCACAACAAAAAATTTTAAAAAGCACAAAACCTTCATTTGTGGAAATCATGTTTTCGATTTAAGAAGTTCCATACTGAAACATAATAAAGTGCATTTTACCAGATATTAAATAAGGCCATTTTTAGGTAGAGGTAAATTCCACTGAGTCAGAGAGTCTCTGATTATCCTTTTATATTGGAATTTTAATGCTGCTTGGAGAAAATCACAGTCAAGGGTGATGATAACTGCCAAAAAGAAAATATATTTAGAAGAAATAGTATGAAAGAGTGGGGGAAAATAACTAAGGTGGTTAAACTAGGAAAAATTATCTAAAATGAGGAAAAGAAAGAAATTAAAAATAAAAATTAAAAATGTTTTAACATGTATGCCAGCTAGGAAGGATGTTAAGTGAGGTCAGTGAAGCACTGATAAAGATGTTAAAAGAGAAGCTGGACATTTAGAGGACTTGCATAGTCCCTATACATTATAAAAAGGACTAACACACCCCTGTTTTTCCCCTCCAGCTAATCTGCCAGCTCAAATAAGTGGAATTCCTCCTCATCAACCTTGAAAAACAGTGGAGAGAAAAATGGATATGGCAGCATCTTTATATTATTGCCCTCACTTGAGGACTTTACTTGAACGAAACTTATGTACCTTCAAGGCTCTAGGATGATTGAAGGGACTCCAGCAGAAATGATCGTACAATGACTGTCACCTTTGGGGACAGCTGTAGGACAGGGAATGACAGCCAGCCTTTCCTGCTCCATCTGTTCCACTGACCCTTGCAGTAGGTCTCAGCCCTCTCCTGTGCAATGAGGGCAGGATTTAAAGTCAGCCTCTGAGGGTACAGAAGGTAATACAGTCATTGGCAGCTCAGAGACGGGCAGGGGTCTGGAAATGGAGGGATGGGTCAGGGAGTGCTCTGGATTTAGGCCTCTTTCTGACCTCATGCCTTAAGGGAATAATAAATATAACTTTCATTACATGGCTATCCAGCAAAGAGGTATTCTTTGAGGGAGAATAGACAATATCTTACTAAAGAATAAAAAACTATACAAACTATCCTCAGTATGATCAATTTGTGTTCTCATTTTCCAAAATGATGGATAAATTTCTGCTCTTGTCTGGGAATTATTTTTAGAGAAATAATTAAAAGTGTGACACATTAAAGGTATTTCTGTTCCTTGGGAATTACTCCTAACAAAGACAACCAAGACATTCCATAAATTCCCCCAGCCTATTTTAAGGTGGGTTTTTTAGAGAAAAAGATAAAAATAATAAAATAGCTTTAATTCATAATTGTTCCTAAAAATCTTTCCTCCAAAATGGAAGATTTCCCTTAAATAAAGGAAATATCCTGTGGGAAGACAACTGTGTGCTAAATCATTTTTCAATTACTCCGTACATATTTCTCATTTCAAGCTCTTTAATATCATCTCACTCTTTATTATCATCAACGAAGGTGCCAATGAGAAAAAAATGTATTTCTTTTTCTTTAAATATTTGCTGTAGCTTATGTAATTATTGTGCTCGGCAAGAGACATGGAACACTATTGAATTTTTCAACGTATTTCTTTTGAAGAGTAAAATACTTTTGCCTCCCTCTTAAGAAACCTCCAGAGAAAGGCAGAAATAAATGTTGTTTAAAAAACAAACCAAAAAAAGGAAATAAAAATAAGAGTGTATAAATGAGAAAATGTGGCTGACTTTTGAGAAAGCAGATTTTACAAGTAATTTGCACAAACAAGCCACTTCAAGGATAACAGCATCTCAGCTGACCCAGATTCTGCTGGCTTCCAAGCTTATTTGTTTGGAAAATGTGCACAGCAAACACAACCTGGATAAAAGCCTCGGAGTTGCTGGAAGTACTTTTGCTCTTGAGGAACAAGAGAAAGGTTATTGAAAGTCTCTCTTTGGCTTTCCCTCCTCTGCTGAAATTACAAATAGATGCCTACAGTAATAAGATAAAGCCTTCTGCTTAATTCAGAGCTTGATTAAGATGTAGACGAGTCTGTAGCAGCTTGTCCTTGTTCTGTCTATCATAATATGTATTACTTTATCCCAGGCTAAAGCTTTGGATCTCTCCTGATGTTTTCAGCTAAGGGTTTATTAGTGCTGTGGACACACTATTTGACTAATCAGTATGATAACCACATGGCAGCTATAGATCAGCTGTCTACTTGTGTTGCTCTGTGAATACAGATTTTTATTGTGTTTTTTCCCCTCTACATTGATAATGCTAAGGATGGGTTACACTTGTCCTCATTTTGCTGAATTTCTCTGTTCATGGAACTGACACATCTTGGAAAAAAAATGTCAGTGCAGAGCTGAATAGCACCAGAGCAGCTGCTGCACATCCAAGGACCAGCTCAAAAGGAGGGAGAGGTCAGCCTGCTCCCATGCTGTCTCAGGGCTTCATAGCTGCATTGGTACAAAGGCTGCTGGGGTCTTGCTGGTGTATTGATTTCAAACATTTATCAGAAATCCTTTGTATTTAAGCAGGCAAATGCACAAAAGTCAATCAGATGCTTCTCTTACACAGGCTGGGTTTTAGCTCTATTGAAATCCATTTTCTCTGCTGGGAGGAGATTTGGGTATGCAGGTTACATGTTCAAATGTGCCCATATGAATTAGGTATCTACATCCCAGATGCTCTACTCTGAAAACTGGTGGTCTTGTCCCTCTCTTGAAGAAGACTGACTGCCCCTCCATCCTTACAGTAGAGGAAGTTCAGCTGTTTCCTGCCACAACTGTTAAATCACCACAATTCACAGAACTGACTGAGAGTTTTTCTAGGCATGCTGTGCTGCAAACCATGTAGTAGCTCAGCAGCTGCTGCAGGAACAGCTGAGGCACAAGCTGGAAGAGGGATCCTGTGGGCAACCCTGGGGGTGGGTAGGAAGATCCTGCAGTCTTTCCCTGCCAGGACCCAGCGCCCAATCTGTCAGCACCTGTGTAGCCACCACAAAGAGGTCTGACAACAAAACCATGAAGCCACATCAGTGCGAGGTATAGAAGAAGCCCTGCAGGCTAAAACCCTTTTAGTTATCCTGGCAAAACCCTGGATGCATGTTGACAGACACCTGTTTTTGCTGGCTCATGCTGTTTCCAATCGTGGTATGAGGGTACTGATGAAAAAGATTTGGCTGAATCACACAGCTTCTACAGAAAAGGGCTCTGCCAAGGTTGGGCCATGCTGAGTAGATGCCCTTCAGAGGCTAAATCCAGAGAGAAAAGAGAAATTGAAAGTTATTTTGAAGCTTATCCCCAAACACATATGTGCAGTAACCCTCAGACAGATATCCTCCTCTGTGCATGTCTGAGCAGTCAGAAAGTTGTGCTCAGATAGCTTGGTTAAAGACAGGCTTTACAAAAATCCTCATTAACCTCTTTCAGCCACAGTTTTGGTTGATCTCAAGCTGCCAGTGGAAGAAGCCAGAGCTGGCTCAGCTGATAATTTTTCTGCCGTGTGAGTGCTCCAAGGAGAAGCTGCCACATGTGACAGGTGGTGATAATGGTGTGGTGCTGTGCCACAGATTGCTCTGCAGGAGGGTGCTTCCCTGTCAAGCCAACTCATTGTCCATTTTTTTCAATCAATTTAAGCTTGAAATGCATACACTGGGACACAACACAAGTAACTGCCATGTGCAGATGAAAGATACTGCCTTGAGTTCCCACTTTGAGCCCCAAGGATGCAATACTTGTATCAGAAAAACAAAATGAGAGCACTCACCTGAGATATATTTAAAAGAAGATGCATGAATTATTGATATTCATCCAAATATCAAAACACCCAAATATATAATGTGTCAACCTGAAAGATAATTACGAGAAGAAAATAACTTCCTTCTGCACCTTTCCTGATTCTGCTCTAGAAGTGCCAGTCAGACCTCCAAGGAACTGCAATATGAGGCTTAATTCACTGATTCTTTCATTAAAAACTGTGTTGGGGTCTAGAGCTGGAGCTTTCTCAGCAAATTTTCAGTGCTTTCCTTTTTCATTTGGATTTTTATTGATAAATCATTGAAGCTGCATGTGCTCATGGGAAGGAGTGATTTGGGTTAAATATTTCAACTGTTTGAACATGTCAAGAAGTTCTGTTTCAACACTTCCTCATAAAAGTATAATCTGAATAATTTTCTTCGGGGTTTGATGACCCCCTCATGCAGAAATAGATAATCTCTATTGTATTGAATTGTTGATAACAGCAGTAACACAGAAAGGGGGTAAGGGTGACAAACCCAGGGCTCAGGGTGTGTGGGTGCATAGGTGGCTGCATGGTGGCTGTGTGTGTTCTGTGACAGAGGAGGAGAGATTTTACACAGAAGTATTTCCCACTGGAGTTATGAAATACCTGGAGGGAAGAAATTCCCTGGTTAAAGCCTGCCTGCACCCAGCCATGCATCAAATATTAACAGTGCATCTGCTGCACGTAGGACTAATGTGGCTCAGCCCTGCAGGGAAATGTTGAAAATTGTGAGGTTTCATTTCACTGCTAAGCAGGAATGTGCTAAGGATGTGTGTTGTGTGAGTGACGTGACGCTTTGAAGCATTGCCAAGCAATTAACAGTAATTTTATGATAAATTTCTTAATGATGTGGTTAGGCTCCTTTTAGAAGAAACAACAGCCATGGTGTCCTATTGAGACTGAAAGGTATTTCAGTAATACTGAAATTATTCAGTAATACTATTAACTGTCCAAAATATTGTATGAAGGCATATTGATTTTAACAAGAGTTGTGACAAGATTGATTTTTGAATTTTATGGTTACAGAAAGAAAAAGAAAACAAACCAAGGTTGATAAAGGGAAAGAGAAGAATATGCGAATAAAAGGAAAGTAAAATTAATTTTAAAATATGATCTTTCCAATTGAGTCTTCTTTACAATTAATTAAGACATACTATTTCACTTTAGAGTGAGGTAGAAAAGTTTCCAATTCAGTCATGATTTAGGTATTTCAGACACATAAACCCCTTTGTGTGGGGTTTGACCTCAAATCCATTTATTTATTTATTTATCTGTCGAAATGTTTAAGATGGAGGGAAATGAGTATTTTTGGTTTTTTCCCCAAATCTTCTGGGCTCATTTAATGAAGGAATCATGAGCTACTAAAAAAACTTTAAGTCAAAACCTTCATCAGATGAAGAACAGAATTTTGTGAACTAGTTTTTGCTAATGGATTTTGTATAACTGTTCATGTGATCACGACCCAAATGATCTGCATACACGCATATCTTTCCTAGAATATCTGGAAACTTACTGTCTGCTTCAGAAAGCCATGGTGAAAGTGAAATTTGGGAAAAAGGGGTGGGAAGGGAAGGGAAGGGGTGGGAAGGGGCGGGAAGGGGCGGGAAGGGAAGGAGAGAAAACAGACTGAGAGAGATACAGGTCCCTGAGCCTTATTGTTAATTTTTCTACCTGAACAAATTTTCATGAAAAGAGAGCAACTGATGTTAGATGAAAGATGTCGCCTTCTCTTTCCTCATCTCTTCTTCCTCAGGGGTAACTACACAGGTGCCCATCTCTCAGGAGCAGTACTTCCCCCTGCATTTCAGGGCTCTGTAACAAGGAAAGTGCATGGTGCCATTTTATCATATGTGAATATCAAACACCCAGTTTGACTGAAGACATCATCAGATGATGACTTGAAGATAACATTTTAAAAATGCTGTGTTCTCCTCTTCCATGGATACTGCCACTCTGAAGGGTTTGGGATATCTCCTTAAGTCCTCTTTCAGAAAACCTCCAAAGTGCCCAATTACTCAGGAACTGGCTGTGATCTCTTTCTGTGCATTTGTGCTCAAACCACAATCAAATCAAAACTGAAATCCAAACTTCTTCTCTAGGTGTGCCTTCACTGCCGTCCTTGTGAAAGTCCAAATCATAGCAGGTTCCTTCCCAACGTTTTCAGGCATTTCCTAACCCCACCTGATCTACTTGGTGTCCTTTTTTCCCTGTTACATACCTCCAAGTAGCTAAATCAATGCCTTCATCTCACTCTTTCAGTGCTCTCTCACACTATGCAACTATTCTATTTAATCTGTAACCAATATTTCTGTTCTCTTCCATTCTGTGGGTCTTCATGATTTGTTTTGTTTAGAAAATGCCTCACAAACAGTAAATGGTTTGATCAATTTTCAGTGTAGATACACACACTGACAAAAGATCCAGAAAGTGACAGGGAAACCCTTGGCCCCATATCTGAATTGCAAAGTGCTATCTTCAGTATTGCTGTGTGTCCACTACATGGAAAGTATAAACTGAAAATATGATTCACGGATTACTTACTCTGACATCTGGGATAGTATCATTAACTCTCTTTTCTGCTTGTACTTTTACAAACACTTTTGACTTTATGTTCTGTTTCAAATTTTCTTTACTAAGCATATATTTTACTTGAAGTTGAATGTGAGTAAAAATACCATATAGGGTTACGTTTGCTCTGAAAGTAAGGGGTATTTATTTTTCTTTATTATACAAATAAGTGCTTTGACAGAGAAAATAAAAAAATCTATTTTCAAGGGGAAAAAGGTATTTTCACCAGTAAAATTCACCCTCATTGTTGGTCTAATTGTCTATCAGTCATGTCATGGGCTGTTAGCTGCCTTTGCTGTGCAGAGGTAGCATAGAATATTTAAAATAGCTGATGGTAATACAAAGTGGCTGTTCTTCCCTCCAACCTCAGCAAAAAGCTACAGATGAACACAAAAGGGCTGGCTAATATCCTTCCATGAAAATTCAAAGGGTTTTTTTTTTTTTCAGTTATGGAATTATATTATACAATGGATTAAATAAATCAAAACCAAGCAAGTAGTTCTTGGATAGTGTGAGTATCCTAGATGGGATAGGAGTATCTATATGTTCCTCTGTATCTTCTCTGCTGGTGGATGATTATCTTAACCAAACATGTGGTCTTAGTTGGCAAAAGAAATGTAACTAATCCATCACTTCTATGGGATCTTTTTAAAATCTCTTTACTAGCTACACTGAATTAAACTAGGAAACTGCTAAGTGTTTCTGGTAAGCAGCTCATATGGTAGGAACAGAGCTCATGTAGCCATTAAATCAGCCTGCATCAATCTGATGCCTTTTTCTGGAGATAGTTTGTCCCTTGTTTTAGTGACATTATATCCACATGTTAACTACCTTCTGCATCAACCTGTCACAAAACTGACTTGAATATAGCTGTGGAGGTTTACTTGTTCTGTGGGTGAGGCACCTTCTCAGTGCTGTGAAGGTCCACTGCTGACATGTGAGCTAGACTCACCTCCAGTCCTGCAATCCTTTTGTGTGAGCAGCAATGATCTGTGCATTTGTGTGGTGCCAAAGGTCTGTGTCATGTCTGGTGGTGCTGCAGAGCTGAGTTTAACTTCAGCTGTGTCTTCAAGAACTCATGGCATAACAAAGTCTAAGTCTCCTTTTTGAAAACTTTGAGCATGGACAAAATGTGTTAAAGTGACTTGAGAAATGGACAGGGGGAGAAAAAGAAGATGGTAAGGTCTTTTGACAGGCTTTCCCAGGGACTGTTGCTCTTTGTACCCTTTTGGAAGGGAAATAGATGTTCTTGGGCCTCACTGCTTCTCTTCTACCCAGGGTAACAGATTCTGGTAATAACTGTTCAGAGAGTTTTCAGCACCATTCAGATACAAAAGGAAATGTATTCTCAAACAAAACACATACATGGAACTTAATTCTGTGACAACTCTGTTACTGTGTGAATGATACCATCCAATTCCAAGGACAAATTTCATGTCAAAGAAACAAAAAAGTAAAGAAAGACAAAAATCTAAGTGGAAAAGAGCATACATCCTATATCCTCCAGAAAGAAGAAAACAAATGTCACTCTTAACTGCTGTTAAAATCCCTGTCTGTTTTTCTGCTATTATTACTAAACAAGGTCATAAACCTAACGTGGATGACAGTTTAAAAGGATGCTTGTGAACTTAAGATGATATAAAAGAGGGTTCGCACGGTCAGACCAAGAATTCAGAGCCAATATGCCAGTATGTCAGACCCCAATTTATTTCCTTTTCTGTCTTGTTTTTTAGGATAACTACATCACTTTGGACTATTCAGTTCCCCAGGCAGCACACAGCATGCATCTCTCAGAGAGCCAAGAATAGAATTGGGATTCTTTATGATCAGCTCCCTGCTGAGTACTAACAAGCAGCCATGTAATATATTGAGAAGGTGTGAGCATGTCAAGCTCCTTGCCCAGCTGGATATAAAAACAGGAAATAAGCACCAAGACAAAAGCCTAACAAAGATATCAGTAACAGTGGCACAGAATGGTTTGTCAAATGCATTTGATACATACTTGCAGGACTGCTCTGCTTTTAGGTAGCTGTGGAAGCTCTTGCTCTCTTAAAGTAAATCTACTACCTTGCATGCAAGGTACTGGAAATGGAGTGATGGCCTTATGGAGAGATTGAACTTCTCATCTATTATTCTTCCAACATTAAAAAGACAGGAAATAGATTCCCTCATTCCTTATTTCTATTCTTATGGCAAGAGAGAGTTGAAACATTATATTCAGCCATAAGTTATAAATTCTGTTTTCTAATTTTATTCTCTTGCAGGATCTTTGGATCTGTTTGTATTTATCTGAATGCTCCAAGGAGCAAGATTTTAGTTCTGACAATGATTTGTGCATTATGAAAATTTTTCCATCTGTATTAATTTTTTGAAGGACAGAATGTGTTTTATGCTCTTTGAGACCTTGAAATAAAGTTGTTGTATTAGTCAGGTGTACTTTTCAGAGCTTCATGAACATTTTAACCATATCTGTTAAATTCTGGGTACACATACAGTGCACAGGAGTCATCTTTGGTCCCTTTTGGACAGAAAAAAGGCGAAACTTCCGCTTCTATCTGCCATGAATGCTCATGATTCTGCATTTGAATTGTGTGTTTTGAATATCCTACAAATCATCTGTCTGTAGCAAACTTACCCCAAATAAAATATAGAATATAATGGTTTTCAATATCATAGGATTGTACAATCATAGAATGCTTTGGGTTGGAAGGGACTTTAAAGATGATCTCGTTACACCATCTGCTAGACCAGGTTGTTCAAAGACCCATCCAACCTGACCTTGAGCACTTCCAGGGATGGGGCACATACAACATCTCTGGGCAACCTGTGACACTGCCTTACCGCACTCATTGTAAATAATTTACTCCTGATATCTAATCTGAAACTGCCCTCTTTCAGTTTAAAGCCATTCCCCCTTGTCCCATCACTACATGCCCTTGTCAAAAGTCCCTCTCCTCCTCTCCTGTAGCACTTTTAGGTACAGAAAGGCTGCCATAAGGTCACCCTGGAGCCTTCTTCTCTCCAGGTCGAACTGTCTCAGCCTGTCTTCATAGGAGAGATGTTCCTGCCCTCTGATTATTTTTGTGTTCCTCCTCTTGACTCGCTCCAGCAGGTCCTTGTCTTTCCTGTGCTGGGGACAGCAGGGCTGGACACAGCACTGCAGGTGGGGCCTCATGAGGACAGAGCAGAGGGGCAGAATCTCCTCCTTCACTCTTCTGATGGCACTGCTCTGGATGCAGTTCAGGACACAGCTGACTTTATGGACTGCAAGTCCACATTGCTCATTCATATTCAGTATTTAATTCACTGGTACCCTTAAGTCCTCCTCCACAGAGTTGCTTTCAATCCATTCACTGCCCATTCTGTATTTGTGCTTGTGATTGTTCCAGTCCAGGTGCAGGACCTTGAACCTGGCGTTGTTGCAATTCATGAGGTTCACATGGGCCCCTCTCAAGTCTGTCCTGGTCCTTCTGCCTGGCATCCCTTCCCTCCAGCCTGTTGGATGCACCCCAGAGCTGCATATCCTCCACAAACCCTCTGAGTGTGCTCTCTATCCCCCAGCCCATGTTGCTGACAAAGATATTAAACAGCATCAGCCCAAACACCAGCCCCTGAGAAACACCACTTGTCACTGCTCTCTGCTCAGACACTGGGTCATTGACCACAGCTCTTCCAGTGCAACCTTCAGCCAATTCCTTACCCATCGAGGGGTCCTTCTGTCAGCTCCATGTCTCTCCAGCTTAGAGATGAGGAGGTCATGCTGAACAGTGTCAGATGCTTTACACAAGGACAGGCAGATGGCATCAGTTGCTCTTCCCTCATCCACCATGCTGCAACTCCTTTGTAGAAAGTCACCGAATTTGTCAGGCACAATTTGCTCTTTTTGAAGACATATTGGCTGTCACAGATCACCTCCTAATTTCCCTGTGCTTTAGCATGGTTTCCATTAGGATCTGCTCCATGATCTTGCTGAGCACAGAGAAAAATTCATTTAAGAGGAAAAGATGTATTTAGCATGGTTACTTTTTTTATTTCACTTAGCTTTGGGAACTTAAAGGAAGTTGTAGTGTACAGCAGTTGGGAATAAACTGTTAGTGCTCAGGGTTGGGTTGCAACCATTCATTTTGAAATGAAACCACACTATTTTTCTTTAAAGCTTTGTTTAGTTAACCCATAATCTGTGAAGAGTGGAATTCCTCCATCAGTTTTACACAGTCTCTTTCACAACATTCATGGAAGAGATGTATAGATTCTGAATTCAATTCTGTATTAAATTCTGAAAAGAAAGCCTCAGGTTATTTTCACTGAATAGTTTCTATCGTAGATATTGTGAACATCTTAGAAATATCTGACCTCTAATTCTCCTTAAAGAAAGAAATACTATCTCCTTGGGACACCATTATCTCGTATCTCTGTAAAGACAGAGATTAAAAACATCAGAAAAACCTGTGCCTCTACAGAAGCACAGAAATTTTCCTGCTGAATTTCAAGCCACTTTGCAGCATCCAAGAAGCTGAAAGCACACTTCACAACCCTTGCATCCCTGTGACCTTGGTGGACTATAAAGACTTGGATGTCAGAATTTCAGCTGTAGAATGTAAAACTAAGCTGTTTGACAAACCACATCAGTCAGTGCCTCTGAACAGTGGCTCAAGAATCAGGACTTACCCTTTCTCTATTGAATGATTTATCAGAGTGGTAGAAAATATTGAGCTACTGCTTCAGAAATGCCAGAGGACAGTGGACCCAGGAGGGATACATGCATAATTCATGACACTGATCAACAATATTCATAGGGAACAGTAACTACTTACTTTTTCCACTTTTTTAGTAGACTTACATTTTATAAAAGGAAATTGCACAGGCACATTCATAAATCTTAGGGCAGATAATTTCCCAAACCCATCGGAAAACTATACATGCAAATGTATATTTTATATGTATTATTTTCCAAGACCATGTATATCCTGAGCTATGGGGAATAAGTGGAAGATGGGAAACAAAGAGAGGAATCTGTCAGTTCACCTAGACATTTTAGATCTGTAAACTCTGTCTAACATCATGAATTAGTAGGTTTCTTTCTGGTTTCAACTGCCAGGTTTGAAATACAAAAATTAAAGCTTTTTGTCACTTAAAATAAAAAGAAAGCTCTAATTGAGCTGAACTAAATTATGCAATGATTATTCTCTGCCATAAATTAGTATTTGCCATTCTCGTCAGAAGCCATTTGGGGTTTTTTGGCAGGATAGAGGCATATATCAGTTTTAGGGGGAAGAGTTTTGTTTGGTTAAATCTGAAGTTCTACTGTTATTAACGTCTCTCTGTCACTACATACAAAGGGGGAGCTGGTTACCCTACTCCTGGCCATTTCTGGAAAGTTTTCATGCAGATTGGCTTCTCCCATTAGTCAAGCTGAAGTGTTTTCTGCTGGAAGGGCAGAGCCCTCAGGCACACACAGTCAGTTGTGTCGCCAGGTACAAATATGGCCATTTGACTGTGAGGGAGCAAGAACCTTGTTTAAACACTGGTGCATTGTGCCAATCCAGAGATTATCCTGTATCTTACCTACCTGCAGAAAGATGTGTCTCTCCTGTAGATCCTGTGTCATGATAGCTGGTCTGTTGATGCTTTGGACAGATGATGTTTGAGAAGGTATTAGACTTCTAGATTTATGTGCTTGAATTGCTCCTTTTTTTTAATTTTTATGTTTATTTTTGCTTTTGCATCAATTCCTTGCGTATAGTTGGAACAACAGTTGTGCCTCAAGGGCACAAAATACTGAAATATCAAATTACTGAAACAAATGTGTGTGCCTTAGATCATGTCATATGGGGCTCTTAGAAAATCATCTCTGCACTTAGAAACAGCACACTAAAAAAAAAGAAAAAGAATACTAATGTTAAAGCTTCAATAATTCATCAAAATTCAGTTTAAATAAATAATAAACCATATAACTAAATACCTAATCATCCAGCTCCTGATTCTTTTGACTCATTGTTTATTAGCTTCTCAGTAAATTAATTTGCGTGACTTACCAAGCTAAATGCTTAAGAATAAAAAGGTTAATTGAAGGTTGGAGCAGGATACATTATTGAGCAGTTGACATATTGCCTTGATGTTATGAATAATCTGGAAGTAGTTCAATAGTTGCAGCCCCTTCTCCCAAGTCTGAACTTGACCTGCAGTCTTTCTTTTGGAGGCATTGTCACTGCTTTTTGTCTAACAGGGCAGTGAGTAATTTGGTTTTTTACCTCTCTTCTCAAGAATATGAATTATTAATAACATGAAGAATACATTGAGGGAAGAAAAAAAACCAGAGTATATCGTATCTCCCCAAACCTATAAGAATTAGAAAAAAGGGAGAACAAAAAAAGTTAAACATCCCTACCTGAGGTTGCTCGTTTGCATGCCAACAAAAGATAGTGAAGGAACTACAAAGATGCTTTGAAATGAGAGGATTATTAGAACAAGAAGAATTTTGAATTAATCAGGACAAGCTTGTATAAGCAGATCCAAGATGCCAGAGGGTTTGGAACCTCTTTTTCTGTAAATCACATCCTATCACAGACACTCTATATGAAAGGAAGATGGGGAGGTGAGCATAGGGGGCAGATGGGGAGGAGGTGGTCCCATCCCTGACATGCTCTGAATAATGCAGATGTCAGGCAGCAGCCGAGTGTGTGGAAATAGAACTCTATACCAAAACAAAGATTTTGCTACTACTGTGCTAATGATGAAGGGCAGATCCTCAGCAGGTTTTATTTGTCAGAGATCCAAAAGAGGTAATGCAAATCACACTAACTGAGTACCTATCCCTCCATTTTCTGCTATTTCTCCTCCTTTCCCAGCCTCATCTCCTTTCATTTTTATGATAAACAGGACTTGAACTCTGCCGAGCCTCACAATTCTGCATCTCGTTGATGACTCATTAAGATTTTATCATTCCAGTGACATGTTATTGAACCCAGTTTCCTTAGGGGGCTGGTCTGGTGATTACAGGAGTAACCAGTGACTGCTTAATCACCCACTTCATTATATTCATATTAATAATAAATATCAGGAGGTAGACAGTTATAATTACAATGCTAGTTTAGGAAGATATGAGCCTATAAAAGTTGGCAACACTAAAATACAAATTAGGACATTTATATCATGTGAATAGATGTGACTTGGAAGGTGCAGAGAAAGGTAAGAACATAAACATGGTTATCATGATGCTGTTTAATTAAGCATAAGAAAATGCTTCCTTAAGCATGAGAAGCTTAGAAGAGATCAGGCAGGATGACATTCATATGTCTGGTTCAGAAGTATTTCCCATCAGGGAAAGAGACTCCAAAAAGCTCTCTAGCACCCTTGCTGTGATGCTCTTTGGAGTAAGAGGCTGCAAGTATCTATGTCCATTATGTCCCTAAATGTGTGTGTCAGATGTCACATATCTCCAGGGTTGAACTCTTCCACCTTTGCAGAGCAGGGAGTTTTCAGCATTGTGTAAGTCTCACAACACAGCAGTTCCCCAGACACACCAGCAATGCTGAGCAGACAGCTTCTTCTAACTCTAATGAACTGTGGCAAACACACTGGAAGATTTGACACAATATGATTCATCACAAAGTGGCAAAAGGCTGAGCTGGATGCACACTGCACTGAAGACCCAGACAGGAGAGGGCTCTTTTCTGGTTTACTGTATGTGCCTATTTAAAGATCAGATGAACTGCCATCCAGAGAAGCTTGCTTGCTACTGAAGAAAAGGGTGACTGACTAAGTTCTGATACCTAAGTTAAAGAAGATGTTGAACCAGGGCAGGAAAAGGAACATATTGGGCCAAAGAGTCATGAATAGCAATAGTATTTCTCCCAAAGCAAGATAATGCTTTCATGGCTGAGAATTTCTGAAAACTACAAGTTTCCAGTAAAACCTGATTTTTCTGAAAATCTAAAAGGATATCTGTCTGCTCCCCATTACATTTAAAAAGAGGCCTGGCTTTCTTTTATTTTGAACATATCCATTTTTTGTTGCAGAAGTTGATTTTCTCGTAACTAAAAATGTTATCTGTACAGTGCAGCTAAAGGAGTTGACAAAAGAAAAGAGAAGGTTTCCATCCTGAAGAGGACTGAGAAAAGCCTAGACTAAGTTCAGAAGGTGGATGCTCAGGCAGCTCAGGACTGACTTAATTTCCTAGAGCTTCACGTATTTATGTAGCACTTTAAAAATCAGAGAGCTCAAATGAACAGAAGTTGGAAATGTTGGTTCAAGTTTCTTCAGATAAGGGATTTAGTGCTCCCAACTGCTAGCTATTGAGTAAAAAAGGAGGTTCATAATTGGGCCATCTCTTATAGACAATTTCACATGGTTTGAGCAATTTGTGAGTTTGGCCTGTAAGGAAAATAAGTGGTGTATCCTAAAAAGGCTTAGACTAACAATCCCTGCCAATAACTCAGTGATTATTTATTTGAAATATCTCTGGGATCTAAACACTGAATTATTAGGTGTAAAGCTAGTTTGATAGGCTTAAAGAAAGTGGCTGACCTTGCCACCAATCCCAGAATACTTGGTCTCTTGGGTCATCTTAGTATTTCAAATCTCCTTGCCAAGCTATGACGTCAAGTATGGGCATCCAGGAGAATCTTGACTGTGCAGAGCTTGCAGCTGGTGTGATATCTCAGTTTATAGGGAATTAGTCATTATTTTCCAGGGTCATGTTTCTTCCAGAGAAGAAACTTTTTGTGAACTATTAAGTTTCAGTAGTGGGGAGATATTTAGGGGAGTGAATCCAGCTGAAATGGAACAATAGCTAGAAAAAATAGAATCAATGATTTGTGGACAAAGGTCATGTACAACTTGGACTCCTTGAAAGATGGTGTATTAAAACTGAAAACCACTGAAGAGTTGGAGAACCAAAACTGGGAGATAATGGAAGGTTTCTGCAGTTGGTTCTGCACATTCTTTAGATAGACAGAAGCATGCAGGGATGATTTTCAGCAACCTCATTCATTTGTGCACATGTCCCCAAATGCATACATGAAGAAGAGAACAGTCAGCTCTTTGTCCAAAAAAAAAAAAAAAAAAAAAAAAAAAGGAATAGAACAGTGCAGGAAAACTAGGACATAGATTCAGCTTTACTGAAATAGAACAGCTGAAGGTTCTGGCACCAGAATATGTATGAAGTAGATCAAGAAAAGGAAAACTACTATAATCCAGCCATTTAAAATTTACAATACTTTTATAAAAATAGATTCAAACTTTGCTAATATGCATTTTGATTGACTATACATTTTCATCTCACTTTCATTGCTCCTTCAGGCTCCATATCCCTAGTTAGGCAAATAGCTGGCTTTTACCAGATGACACTAAATTGAATTCACCATCTGAGTTACAATTAGATAAAGCACTCAGTTTTGATTCTTTATTCTTCTGAGTTACTGGAAAGAGAAGAAAAAACCCCTACAGTCTTGGCCTCCAAGGCTTCCCACACAAAAGCATATTGCTTCACCACAGTGAAATATGCATAATTGGTTAGACTCTTCTCCAAAGATACAGTTAGTAACTTGAATTCTAAGCTCCTCTACTGAGAACAGAAATAGGTATTCCAAAATCATATCTCAGTGTTTCCCCCCTAGTTTCAGCAGAGTTTTGGCTTGAACAGGAATGTAAGAAATACCTGCTTATATAAAAGGGCAAAGCAGAAAGACAACATCAGCCTGGACAAGATGAAAGTTACAGGAACTTTGTAGGACATAGCTGAACTCTCTGCTGAAGAGGTACTGGGGCAGAGGTTTTCAACAGCAAAGGGAGGAAACAAAACATACTTCAGAAACCAATATCTTGAGAAAAAAAAAAAAATAATAATCCTAATCTCAAACAAAGGTTAAATCTGACTCACACACTTGTTAGCCCTCTTTGCAATAACTTTTACCTTGTATTTGGGTGAACATCTGTTCTGGCTTTTAGTTCAACCAAAGGCAGAAAGCAGCTTTTACTCTCTCTCTTTCCTGCACTTGCCACAGAAAACTCAAAAATGGGCACAATGGTGAAATAGTTAAAAAGTACCACTAAAGATCTCTGAACTAGAGTGTGATATTTACTAACAGTTTTTGCTCCGAGAAGATTAAGCATGGAATGTAACACCACTCAGCTCTTCAAGGAGATAATTTTGTAGATGTTATTTCTTATTCATACTTCAACTAAACAATTACAAGAAAGTTCCAATCCAAGCAGTATTGTGCCACTTCCCACATAACTATGCACTGTTCATACATCTACCTGTATCTTATATGATTAAATTATCTCTGTAACCCCTAGAAAGTCCAGGTTGCTTGTCCAACAGGACTGTTCTTTGGGCACTGAGCTGCCAAAGCAGAACACAGAAGTTTTTCAGTTTGGAGGGAGTCACTTGGACAAAATCCAGCACACAACTTTAGCAGATAGACTTCTTATCACCACAGGACTGATGAAAGGTAGAAATGTTGGAGTATTTGGTGTTCAAATTAAAGTTGTCATTAACTTTTACACGTTGTTGATCAGTCGTTGGTATAAAGAACTGTAGGTTCACAGAAATAAGGCTACACCAATATATACACTAATATACCACTGGAATTCTATCATTTTTTCAGTAACTTTTCTAGACAATATGATATTTCCAGGTGCAGTACAATGATGGATTTCATGGGAGCTATACCAGAATAAATCTCTGATGTGAATCTGCTCTGTCAAAACTTCCACAGAATTTGATTTATTCTAGACTTCATATTTTTTCAAGTCTTGTTTTATTCATGTCCAGTATATCTGCACTGGATCTTGACCTTGGGCCAACACTAGGAAAAACAGTAAAATGCAGAACCCCTTCCCATAAAATTGATTCAGCTGTTAATGTTTTCACTTATTTTCTTTGAGTTATTAATCTCAGAAGGTTTTGCAGATATGAATTCCTCGTTCTTGATTTTGTACATTTTGAAGAGTTCTCATGACCTTTAGTAAATATGCTGAGTATAACATGACAATGATGCAGGGAGGGGGGTGGTGTGTGTTTGAAGTGTGTATTGCATGCTCAATTTCAAGAATCCCTTTGCCCTATGGTATATACTTCCACTATGATTCTAGTAAAAAATTTGGGTGCTTGGTACTATTCTGTACCAATTGAAGTGGTTCAATTAATTTGCTCTGATTAACTGATTCAGACTTCACATTAAAGATTTGGAAAAGAATCACTCACTTCATGTTTATGCTCTCCTCAGCCCTCCCTTCATGTATGATTTTAGCATCTGCCTTTCAAAATCTGCAGCTATGACACCTTTAGAAGATAATCATGAACAAACCTTGTAAAAGAACTAACCCTGGGACTGCCTTTATCCTTATGCATCTGTATAATAGTGACCAAACAAGAGACAGTTTTGAACTTTGGTTTGGATCCACCCTCCAGTTCAGAGGGAATCCATAAACTAGAAAGTCATGAGGAATAAGAATTTGCGCACAAGAATTTGAGCACAAGAATTCGCAAACAAGAATAGTTTTGGGAAGGAAAAGAGAATGGCTACAGTCATGTTTTCAGTGTACTCCTTTCTCAATCATCTTGAATATTTACTGATCTCTGAATGTTTGAGACAGGAGCTATAATTGTCAGGCTACACGAGACTCCTTCGGGATCGACAGCAGCTTTTGCAGTACCTTACAAAACAGTGAATTTTCACTGAAATAAGTCAGTATAACAAACACACCAGGATGACAGAGTGGGAAAGAAGATTTCATATTTTAAGTAACTTTTACATACAGTAATAAAATTCTGTCATCTGAAGAAGATGCAAGAATAGTGATCATAGAATCATTAAGCTTGGAGGTGATCTCCAAGATCATCCAATCCAACCTTTTGAATACCACCACACCCACTAAATCCCATTGGGCAGTGTCATGTCCAATGACATGGTAGCTTTTTGGATCACTTCCAGGGATGAAGACTGTTCCAGTGCTGTAACATTCTTTCAACAAGGAAATTTACTGATATCCAACCTGAGTTTCCCTGGCACAACCTGAGGCCATTTTCCTCTTATTCTGTCACTAGATGCCTGGGAGAAGAGGCTGATCCCCACCTCGCTACAACCTCCTTTCACATAGTAGTAGCAGGAAATAAAGTCTTCCCTGAGCTTTCTTTTCTCCATATTGGACACTCCTGGTATCCTCAGTCACTTCTTATAAGACTTAGGTCATGGTCAGTCAGCGCTGAAGTCTTGTGACCTCAGTGGAGTAGGAATTCAACCACAGGCTTGATATGAAGGGGGAACTTCAGCATCCTCCCATCTCCATCCAGAAGTGTGTGCCTCATTTGATTCAGCTACATTCTCAAATTGATGAGGGAGATGGGCAGTCCCAGAGGATGATTTCTCTAATGACAGGTGTTTAATGAAAGGGTGAATCACTTACCTTTTCAAAGAGTCTCTTTCAATTCACTCTCTGTGGAGAATAGATGTCTTCAGATCCTACTCTGTACAAATGAAAGTAGAATCCAGCCCAGCTTCCTTTGTTTCTTTCATTACCTCTTAGTTTATAGCACATGGTAGGACTAATCTGTTTTTTTCTGTATAAACAAAGAATTTTGAGACTAATTCAATATTTCATCTTTGTTTTGGTTACTAATCAATCTCAGCAGCAGTTTATTGAATTTTACTTCAAAATGCTAACAAAATTGATCATGTAATGACGTGATATTATATATACCATCAAAGACATAATAAAAATTTCTTTTATACTGTTTTTTAAATTATATATGATCATTTTGTATATCTCTAAATGATAGCAAACTTTTATTATTGCCCAAATGGAAACTTCTATTTTGATTTTTCAGACTTTGTTCATTACTATTGAAAATGCACAAAGTGTTTGCTATATATGTGAAAAATAAGTCTGCCTGATTGTATTTCTAAGTTGTAAAATGCCATGGTTATCTTACAAACATGAGCATTTTGTTAGATGTTAACAATAATTTCAAAGCCTACCTTGCCTTTTATACTGCTGCCTTTGTGGGCCTTTATTTCCGACTGGAAAGCAGGACACCATAACAGGGTTTTTTTTCAGACCACATTCAGAACATTTTAGGAAAAGGTCTTGCTTATTCTGGTAATATTTTCTAGCCAACCTTTTGCAACCTCTGTATCATATCTTTAATACACTGTAAATTTCACTCTGGGTATTTTAGTACCCTGATCCGGAACCATTCTCAATATTTTCATCTGAAATTTCCCATACATACTCCAGGTCTTTTGGCAGTTTGATTTATTCAATTTCTCATAAATCTCACATATTGAGAAGTATCCTAACTTAAGGATCACTGTGCCGTCCCACAAAAGATGCCTGGCAGTGCTAAGGCACAGCTGGTCATCAACATTATTTTTTTTCAAGTAATTGATGAAGAAAGTGAGAGGACAAGATAATGAAGATGGAAAGTTGATTAAATGATGACAGTTCAGGGATATTCAACTTTATAGAGGTATTAATAGAATGAACATATTTCAGCTTCATATTACAGTGGAGAAATGTCTGGGTAAGGCCACTGAGACCCATCAACAAATCTTTAGAGTAGGAGTAAAAAATGAAAATTGGGAGATGAAATATTTCCATCCTTGATCCTAGGGAAAATAGACAAGTGCAGCTGCTACTATAATGGATAAAAGAGGACTATGAGCCTAGGTGCCTGAAATTAAGCAAAAATTAATATAAGTCAAGACTGTAGCCAGGCTCCTGAAGAGATTAGGAAAAAGGATTTTCCCCCTTTTCAACAGAAATGTTAAGTGATTTGTCTACCGCTGCTGTGAAACAAAAGGGAAGAACTTGAGCTCCAAGAGGCTTGGATTTGGGCAAGGTCAGAGATCTCCCTCATATTATTTGGAAAGCAAACACAAAATAAAAACATCATTAGAAAGGGTTTTTTTTCTTCTTTTTTTCTTTTCTTCTTTTTTTTTTTTTCTGCCAGAAGTTGAGACATTATGGCAATGACTACGGTACCGTTTCTGGAAATGGCAGTCAACAGTGTTTTTGAGGAAACCACAAGATAAACGCAGAGAATACTATTGCTTTAAACAGAGTTTTGAAATGAAATGAGGATATTATAATAGCCTTTTTTTTTTTTTTTCTGAATCATGGTTGTTTCATTTACCTGCAGAAATGTACAAATAACAACTGCATTGGAGGACCCTACTTTTGAAAGTAGCTCAGAACTGAGCAGAAAGAACACTGAGTTTCAAGAAGGCAATGGCTTCTGAATTTATTTCATGGTCAAAGGACTGTACTGTCAAGAATATGTCCCTAAAAGGGGGTAATCTTGTTAAAATGGATTTCACTCCTAAATGGATGACTATTCAATCAGAAAAGATACTAGCAAGTAAGGAAAGTACATCTACAGGATAGAAAATTAAAGAAGTCATCATAACAAAAGATTATATCCTAGATATCAAGAAGAATAAAATAGAGAATTTTCCAATGGTGGGATATTTTCAGCTCTGCAAAGCATATTAAAAAAAATAGCCAGGTACCATTCAACTAAATGAAAAGTTGTCTGTTAATGAAATTTGCTCATGACTCAGTTTCATAGTGTATTATCAATATATAGGGATGGCAGAATGTCACATCAAAACATGTAGGGAAACTCTAAGACTAGAAAAAGTAGTAACACAACATAAGGAGGATAATAGTGCAAATTACTATCAATGGGGTGATTTTCAGCTGGAAATAGCTGAGGAAGAGGATAAAGTGGTTGTGTTAAATGATTGTAGGATGACAGTGAAACACCGAGGATTTTTGATGTAGAGAAAAGTTTATTCTTAAAATACCTCAAGAAAAGGACACATCCTCCATCCCACTCCCTGATGTTCAGATCATATTAATTCAAAGTGAAGAAGTAGAAGAGGCCTTCTGAAGAGGTTAAGAAATGGAAGAATGAAAGAATTTCGTTTGATCAAACCCACAAAATAAAACCTGAAAGGGTGATAAGATCTTTCTCTGAAAATGTTTCTGGAGAATGAACAGCAGGAGGAGGAAGAGTCACACAGTCTTCCGGAGAAAACCCATGTGCAAATACATAAGAGTATTGTAAGCCCACATAGGTATGACATAGATACCAGCAAAAGTAGCTGAAAATTACTGAGGTTGTCCCAAAGTCTTTAATATTTTAACTGTACATTTCTGTACTTAGGGAAAACAGAAACACTGTTCACTTTAAAAAGTGGATTTGTTAGCACTCAAACCCTGGAAACTGTAGTCTTTACTGTTAGGCATAAATTTGAATGCCAGAATCGAACTTTTCTTAACAAAAATGACAATGAAATTTGAGATGCAAGTTAGAAATCAAACATCTTATCATCAGTCTTTTTGTTCTTTTGTGGGGATAAGCACCTTTCACAATCATAACCAATAGCCTGAACACTCCTGAGGGATGTTTTTGAAGTACAGTATAAAGAAAATCTCTAGTAAAAAATGTTCTATCTAAATTATGAGATGTACCCAGTGCTTTTTAAAACAAAAATTCCCAAATTGATTTAACTTTTTAAAACATTCATTTCATTTGAATAAAATCACCACCACTTAAGTTAATAGTGCTATATTTGGCTTCCAGGCTGAAAAAAAGTGTAAGCAAATCTAACCCAAATGGCTGTGTTTTTGTAGCTGTTAGGAACTACCAGACATGCCAGCACAAATAATTTCAGACAGCTCCACTCTGTGATAACATACAGAAACATTTTGAATATTTTACTAATTCAAATCAAATACCAAGTTCCCAGCACTAAGTCTAGCTGCATGTCTTGTCATTTTGTCTGTATGTGGTCTTCTTTGTCATTTTTCTATGCCAAATAAATTAATGCTGTCTTTTGATTATGAATTTATGAAAGCTTAGAAGAAATTTAATTATAATCTGTATTTAGGAGATTAGCATGTTTCTTGTATATCTGATTTAGTAGAATTACATACAATATTGATTCTGGAGAATTTCCATAGAAGGAAAGTACTACTCTATTCAGGTGACATCACTTCATTTCTGGTGTCCTTCAGTGATGTTTTTTAACTCAGGAAACTGATGGTCCACCACAAAACACACTGCACTGCCCATCCTTTGCTTTCAGTCTATTTTATTCTCTGTCACAAATAATACTCTTCTAGTTAATGGCAAAAGGAATGGCAAAACACAGGTATTCTCTTATTATTTAATAAATGTATTTCTCTGGCACCAATAAATAAGGCTGTGGAGGGTGGTGCAGGCTGCTGAAGGCAGGAGGACTGTGCAGTGGGCACTGTGCTCATTATTTCTCTGCTCACTACTACCAGAAATGGCTGTGGAAACCGAGGAGGTTCAGTGAGGACCCTTTGCTTCAGAGAGTGTTTCTTGAGGACATGCAGAGCACGAAGGACTGTCCAGGTGCTGGCTGTCATGCTGTGTCTGTGCCTCAGGCAGCTGCCACCCAGCACCACTACGCCCCTCCTGAGCTGAGATTGTGTGACCACTGTGCTCAGGAGGGGCCAGAGAGCACAAAGGACAGGCCAGAGATGCCAGCTCAGGGCAGGAGGGGAGCAGGTTCAGGATTTCCTGCACCTGTACTGCAGAACACGAGCAATAGAAACAGGGTTGAGCTCTGACTCCTTTGCCTGTTTTGCAGGAAGGGTTGTAAGCTACCATATAGAAACAGCACTAATTCTCTACCTCACCACACCAGTGCTATTGAAGTACAATGCTATTAAAAGAGGTAAAATTACCTTAGGTTAAAATGGGTGTCATGCCCTGGAGAATCAGACCTACAGGAATGAAAGGATTTCTTTGTGTAAGAGACATGCTTTGAGACATAAAAGATTAGTAAATGCAATTGATGTACTTTCTTGTCACATGTTATAATAGCTTCTATTTATTTGTGCTATTTTTAAACAAGCACAGAATTAAAATTGCAATTTTTTTTTTCCAATGAACTAAGAATCTCAGTGAACAAGGCATATCATAAACCTCTAATCCTGAGAATTACAGACTGGAAATTCCAGACACCACACAAAAATATAGCAACAACGTGTTATGGCTGTTTATCATTGCTTTTTGTTTAATAAAATTATATATTGTCTGCTACAGATTTTCCTAAAAAATCTGGAGATCTCTACAGGCTATTAAAATCATCTAGAGTGAGAAACAAAGTGCTTCTAAAGGTTTCCTCCTGCCCACCATATGTTGTTAGAAAATTGCTTACATACACAGGTAGCACGTATTAGAACTCTGCAAAACTGCCAAAAATGCTTCAGGTAATCTTCCCACACACACATAAAACGTGCCAGATTTTGAAAGGGGGTAAATGCATCATACATTAATTTTTCATCTCATAAGCCAATGGGATTGAGTGAGTAGCCTCTAGCAAATTTGTCCAATACAGAGAAGGAAAACATGTGTTTTTGCAGACTAAGGGCTATAAGAACAAATGAGAGAACCACAGGGCAGAAAATATGCTTTAATGCAATATGTATGAAATTTGGTAGGCCTTGGCCAAGCTTCTGGAAAACATATGTGCTATAGATTAGAATAACAACTACGTTGAAGTGACATCTTCAAAAGCACAAAAATATGATGCTTTATTAAAAGCTGATAAGTTTTAAGGTCCTAGCTTCCTGAGGAATATGTGAGAATTAAATATTATGTTTGTTAGGACATCATCCTCCAAGCTCAGCAGGAAGATGAAAATTTTTATAGAATGAAAAATGTGACACACTGGTTAATCAAATTTGTCTTTTCCTTTCTCCTAGCATTGAAAATAAGGAATATTCTCCCTTCTCAAATATATCAACTGTTAATAATTTACTACAATGATTTTGGACATTCTATATTTAAAGTTTGCATACATTCTACTGATTAAATCATATTATGAATAGTTGGATGAATATCTTATTTTAAAAATTACTTTCTCCTGCCACCACAAATTGTACTTTTGCAGCAAATGACTGGACATTTTATTAAGAATGAATGCAATTATTTTTACAGTCTGTGCTCTTTACAGGCTGGTGTACTTCACTTTTATATCAGAAGTCAGTTGGTATTATTGGAAAGGAAGAATTTTGAAGTTGCTATTTGTGTCTATAATTTAGAGAAAATTACCTTGCCTGGAAAAATATATAGGATGTGGGGGGCTTCAGTGAAATCACTGAACTCAAGAAGACATCAGTCACTGAGTATTCTGTTTCTTTTTCATAATCCCCATGGTGATATTTTCACTTGTTATTTTATCAATTAAACCACAAAAAAAAAACCCAAAACAAAAACAAAAACAAACAAAAAAACCCCAAACCAAACAAAAAAAAAACCAACAAAAAACAAAAAACAAACAACAACAAAAAAAAACCCCAAAAAAACCACCACAAACTAATATGGCCAAAGGAATCCTGACTCAAAGCCAGCAGCAGCAGAGTGGGCAGAGTGGACTTAATCCTTCCTCAGGATATGTGAAATCGGATTAGCAAATGAACACCTTAATTCTGCACCTTTTTCTTAGGCTTACTCTCTCAGGTTATTTCATCTATGTATATAGCATTGTACTAGGGGTTGTTGTAAGTTGTACAAACAGAGGAGGCTGCCTGGATGCAGCCTCTTTCCACAGCAACTGCAAAGAGAGAGAATCAGCTGAAGTCCATTTCACCATGGGCTGTTATTGCTAATTATCAGAACTCAGATGGAACATAATAAAACATTGCATCAGGGTATAGATATACGAGCTAGTGACACATAAGGATGTAAAATCCTGAAGAAAAGCAAGGGGATGTAGGTATTTGTCAAGGAAGCCCTAAAGAATCCTCTTTTTCAGCTACTGTGCGCTAAGGCCTTTGTGAAAACAGAACTCAGATTACTAAATTAGATATTTTTGAAAGAAATATCTCTGATCTGCTTTGACCACAGAACCAGGCAAGTATAAAACTGGCCTCTGTATGTGCTATAGTAGTAACTAATATAAAATCACAGAAAAAAGAGGATGTGCTTTACTTCTTAAGATCATATTGGGCTTACACTATAGACCATCAGGTTACAAGGAAGAGACCAACTGCATGCCTGCAAACACAGAGTTCAAAAGAAAGGAAGCACAGAAACCACAGTGGCTCTTAGTTTCTATTCCATCATCATTAAACTTGATTCTGCCATGCCCTAATTTTGTTCCTTAATCACTTAATTGTGATTGATCCTCAATCTCTTCTTTTTACCCACTCCACAATGCACAATCAAATGAGTATTGCCTGAGACAAAGAACTGATGCCAGAACCCAATAGCTAGATATAGACCTGACTTACCAAGGTACAAGGCTAGAATCTCCCTGAATGACACCAGAGATAGGCTGTGGGTCACTTATGTTTTCCATCACTATTTTAGGGATTTTAATAGCAAAACGGATGGATGGGAGAGGTGGAACTTCTGAAATTCTGATTTTGAGGGTGAAATCCACCATTCTAAAGGATTTTAATGAGACTGAAAAATTTCCATGATGTAAGCACATACATCTGTGTATGTGTACATATTGTGTATGTTTGTATATATGTGTGTGTATGAGTGTGTGTGTGTTTATACTGTACCATGATTCTGTTTTGCAGCACAATTTGCTTGAAGTGGAAGCAGGTGAAGATCCTTAGATGAGCTTTGCCCATGATGCTACTACTTCTGTTAACTAAAAAAATAAAATATAAAAATAACCAAATGCCCTAGGAAAAAAGACAGGAAAAGGTGTGTAGAGAGGCTTCAGCCTGAAAGACAAAGATATCTTGGAAACGGGAGCTAGTTGAGACAAGCAGTCACACTCACTGACTCCTCATTTCCAGCTCTTTGTCAGCACTCCCTCCTTCTATATATATATATACCGCAGGCATTTCTTAGCTCAGTGTCCTAAACCTGCTGGTGCATTTGGTGTGACCTATTGACAATGCATTACTGATGCTTTAATTGGCTCAGATGAGCCCTGTGATTGTGCTGATTCCATCAGCCACAGCAGGTTATCTTTTTACACCTCAGTATTTTGAGCATCGATAAAATTCTTGGTATTAGATTAGATTCCCAGGTAACTCAGTGTGCTCAAATGAGCTGCCTGACTCTCCATCAACCTGATTTTACCCAACATTTCTCTGAAATTGTTCTTAGGTTATGACCTCATTGAGTAAGTTTCAATCAAGAGTGAATTTTTGTGATGTTCTGTAAAGCTGTGTAAATGAGTATTTATAATGGGAAGCATGAAGCATATTTACCTATAACTACACTGCTGGAAGCTGAAATAGTAAAAGAGCTTACCCTGTTCCATTTCATATTGTATAAGCTATTAGACTGAGGAGTTGGAAGTACAATTTAATTCCTCTCTCCAAGTACTTTAAAGATTTTTGGCTTTTTTTAGTTGCTTTTACTAATGCTGTTTTACATTTTTGCCCTTAGCATCCAATAAAAACAAAATAAGAGAAAAAGACAGAAGAAATGAAACTGCGGTAGAAAATAACCTCAGAGAACAAGACAACTTCATTTACAATCTAATAAAATATTTTTCGTAGTGTGAAGGGGTGGAAAGCACTTTGTAATACCAACTTGGATGTGATGTGTTGTGAGAAAATGGAAAACGCAGCTGTCATCGTGGGAGGGGCCACACTTACATACAGCTGATCTGCACCTAGTAACTACAAAAACAAATTAACTGATAATTAGGAGATGAAGGCACAGTAGCCACTATGTTTGATCAGTAACACTCTGCAAGGATCTTCTGTGTTGACATTTTATTAGTCTTTTTTCAGTTTGGTGGATTTTAGCTGATGATTTTCTTGTGAAGCAGTTCCTACCCTGCTCTCATCTAAGTCTGATGTCAGTCTGCCTAGCAGTGTTGATTCACTCAGATAGTCCTAAAAGCCAAAAATTACTCTCCCTGCCCTATAAAGATTCTTTCAGTTTCTCTGCACTCTCAGGAAGTAAATTCTGGTCAACTTAAAACTCATTTACTGCAGTTTCTTTGGTGCAGCTGAGTTTTTCTTGGGCAGTTATAATGAGTTCCAAACAAAAAGAAGCCTCTAAGAGATGACAATAGAAACAGCAATTTCTGACTTTATTAATTTATGTCACAGTTGAGATTTTGTGAAAATACAGAAAGACCTCCCAAAGACAATTCAGCCACTGTGCAGGTACTGCTTAAAACAAATTGTCAGTAGAATTAATCAACATGCAGATTATGTCATTTGTAATTAATTTGATGAGGGTCATTTTTGATAATCTTCTCATCTGTAGCAGAATTGGGGCTTCCCTTTTATCCCTGCCCTCCCCTGCAGGTCTAGTTCTTTCCATAAATTACATACAGAGGTGAAGGGAAACTGAGAGTGTTATTCTGAAATTGAAATTTTATCCTCAAAGAAAAAGTAAAAACAGCATTTGATTTCCTGTTGTGTTCAGAACTATACACTTTTTTTTGTCAGCTCCATTGTTAATCTCCTTCAATCCTTGTGAGAGTGCTGGTGGCAACATACACAACATACAAAGAGTATGGCAGTATTTCTTCATTTTAGTGGCTGGTTGGTTATTTTTGACTTAGTGACATTAAAGTTCAGGGAATTACAGTCTGATGTTGAGTTTGGGAAAGTCACTGTCACCTCTTTCTTACCAGCAAGTCTTTTTTCAAACCAGACAAAGTCCAAACAAAAGCTGACTACTGTATGAGGAAACTGAGCACACTTCAGAGCTGTTGCTTTTGCAGTTTGTTCCAGGTCATGTCTTTACAAGACAGAAATCTGGGCAGTACAGAGGTTTGCAGCTGAGAACAAGCTGAGACCCACTGTTCATCAATAGTACACACTCACCAGCCAGTACTGATCACTTGTGCCTATCATTTACCTTTTTCTTGTTTCCTTTCTTTGTCTTTTTTACTAGTAACAGCTGTCAGATCATCTCACCTCTCCAATGTCCTTGGTAAGTAGACCAACAGGCACATGGACAGTTTTTGTCTTGCTTTGCAGTTTTCAGGAGACAAAGCTTGACTTCCTGGCAGTTGCAAGAGCCTTGGGGAAAAGGTTTGAGGCCACCCAGCTGAGCAGATGTGCAGGAGCAGCTGGGGAGCACTGTTCCCAGCAGCTCCTCCTGCTGCAATTGTTTCCCATTAGTGAGCAGCAGCAGTGTAGCTCCATCACTGTGCTGGATCCAACCACAGGCCTTCTGCTCCTTTCCCAGAAAGGATTCCTTATATCCTGCCAGTCAACCTCAGCCCTCTACTTTATCAATTACAGGCTCAGCTGTGAGTCCTTCCACATGCCCGCTCTGGGAGTAATGGTCCGTGAGAAGTCTCATTAGTCTCCCGTGTGGACTGTCCTCACTGCCAGATCCCTCAGAGAGAGGAGAGCAACTGTGAGCTAAAAGCTGCTCTCCTTCCTCACACAGGTGAGACATGGCAGGACAAGCAAACCTGGAGCGATGGGAAAAAGTGATGCCATCTCTTCCCAGGACAGTCTTTGCAGACAGAGGAGGCAGTAAATGCCATTAGCATGGTCTTTACTTAGTACCACTTGTGAGCACTGCTTCTGTGTCCCTTCCTGTCTATTTTCACCCTCAATACCCCTAGCATCAGGTAAAAACTCCATTCAACATTGTAGCTCTATTATTCTCAGACTGGTATGAAACCACACCAAGGCCCAGTTCTCTGCTTCTAGCATTCAGAATTTAATGAACCAACTCACTAATCCTGAAGAGATGTGGGCACTGTGCTACTTTAAGCATATGGTGGGTCTGTGAATCTATTGGCAATGTCCTCTGCATAAAATAACTTTAGAATCATAGAATCACAGAATCACTTATGTTGAAAAAAACCTTTAAAGTCATCAGACCCAGCTCTTAACCCAGCACAGCCAGGTCTACCACTAAATCATGTCCCTAATCTATACGTCCTTTAAATCCCTCAAGAAATGGCTACTCAACCACTTCTCTGAACAGCCTCTTCCAATTTTTGACAATGCTTTCCATGAAGAAATTATTTCTAATATCCAATCTAAATCTACCCTGGCACAACTTGAGGCTGTTTCCTCTTGTTTTGTCACTTGTTACTTGGGAAAGAAATCGAACCTCACCCTGATAAAACCTCCATTAAGGTTACTGTAGAAGTGACAAGGTCATCTCTGATCTTCCTTTTCTCCAGGTTAAACATACCCAGCTCCCTAAGCTACTCCTCATCACCTTTGTGCTCCAGACCCTTCCCCAGCTCCATTTCCTTTCTCTGGACATGCTCCAGCCCCTCAATGTCCTTCTTGCAGTGAGGGGCCCAGAACTGAACACAGCATTGGAGGAGTGGCCTCAGCAGTGCTGAGTACAGAGAGGCAATCCCTGCCCTGGTCCTGCTGCCCACACCAGGGCTGATCCAGGCCAGGATTCCATCAGCCTTCTTGGCCACCTGGGCACTCTACTGGCTCACGTTCAGCTGCTGCTGTCCAGCACCCCCATGTTGTTTTCCACCAGGCAGTATTCCAGCCATTCTCCCCCAGCCTGTGCTGCTGCCTGAAGTTATTGTTACCTGAGAGCAGGACTCAGCTCTTGGCCTTGTTGAACCTCATGCAATTAGCTTTGACCTATCAATCCAGCCTGTCCAGATCTCTTTGCAGAGCATTCCTGCCCTCCAGTAGATCAACATTCCAGACCAACTTGATGTCATCAGCAAACTGAGGGTGCACTTGATTCCTTCATCCACATTATTAATAAAGATTTCGTTCATAGCTCTCTGTGAAATGAGGGTCCACAAATATGTTCACAGTGGTCTTGGGATGAATGGCAGGCTCAGTAACAGAGCTAACAGAGCCAATTTTTTATGTCCTGCAGGTCTGCTGTGAGAATTACACCTTTTCTGCCTGGCTCACTAGCCTTGTTTCTGACATGGCTGTGAATACCTACAGACACCAAATGACACAGGAGGGAAAATGGAGCAGAATAGTGCCGTATCAGATTGTGTGTGTGTGTGGGGGGGTGGGTTGTTGTTGGTTGGTTTTTTTTTCTGCCGCATTTTTTACGTCCACACTGAACGTTCTGAATTTTCATTTTAATTATTTTTGTCTCTGCAGATATGCACTCACACATTGCAGGGTGGCATTATCCAAGATTAAAAATGACAGTGACAAGCTGTACAGTCCTGGGGGTGATGATTTGGAGTTATTTTCATGGTTTTATGTGGAATCACTACAATAAAACAGTCCATACAATGCACTCTAATCGCCTCCTTACCACACTATTAAATCCTATAACTGAAATTTCCTTGCATTTCTGCTGAGAACTAATGCAGCATGAAGATTGAATTATCTCATGTCCATTTAAAGATAACTCTTTAGGTCACTAAAATGGGCTAAGCCACAATGAAGTAGCTGCACCATAATTTAGCTTGCAAAAGACAAACAGAATGTTTGTATTTTGGGCATATGGCCACAGCAAGAAGTTCATTTCTTCCTTCACCTTAAAACACCTTAAACACACCCAGAGGATGGCTGTGCATGGGAACAGGCTCCCCAGGGAAGGGCTCACAGCACAAGGCTGACAGAGTTCCAGATGCACTTGGATAATGCTTTCAGGATCATGGTGTGACTCCTGGGGAGGATCAGGAGCCGGACTTTGTCGATGGTCTCTGTGGGACTCTTCCTTGTCAGGATATTCTAGGATCCTATGATTCTGTGCACACAGAGGGACACTCACGTGGGCACCAGTGTGCACGCAGGGAGCCACAGCACAGCACAGAGCCTTGACTTCATGGAGCTGTGATCTCAGTGGGTGCCTGGATGCACAGATCCCCCTGTGCACACGCCGAGCCACGCCAGAGGTGTGTCCTGCACCCAGCCCTGCACTCACAGCAGACTGCAGGCACAGCAAAGCGTGACATTAAAAAAAGGGTAGCAGGCACTCCTAAATTTAAAATTCATTGATTGCTCTTTTAAATCGAGTAGGAATTCATTTGATATGTTGGACATAACTGTTCCTAATCCTTTTTTTTTTTTTTCAAACTGAGGTCCAGCCAGATGGGGAGAAATTGCAAGTGTCCTAAGCTCATAGTGAAGATATGGAGACAGATGAAATTATGAAATATTAAACTCATTATTTTCAACAAGGATTTAATATGTGACATTGTTAGGTTTAAAATTTCCCTATAGGAAATTATGAGAATGGAATAGCTGAAGGCTGTGTCATATGCCTACATATTCTCTATTCATCTCTTCTCATTCTGTTTCCTAAAAGAATAACCATACTGGCACAGCCTCTACTGCAAGAGCTAGGAGAAGAGAAATGTACTAAAAATACTACTCCCGCCACACAGCATTTCCCCCAGCAATCTTATTTCCAAACAGTGGCAGCTTCCAGCCATTCTTTGTTTAATAGCTGATGATTTGGAGTCAAATGAGAGTCTTTGAAATACGTTACAGTGAATCTTTCTACTGATGGACAGATCCTTCACGATAAATTTCTTTTTCATCATATTGCCAATGCTTATGTAGAATGCATAAGCATTAATGAGTAATTCCCATATCTATCATTCAATATAATTAGATGAATAATTTATAACAAATAATTTAAAATTTGTGCCCACTTTCTTCTCACATATTATCTACAAATACATTTTAATACTCTGAGATTAATTCTTCATTCATTGTAACTTACTTTAATTATAGAAACCTGATATAAAGTATATTAAATCAGTAGAAATATTTCATTGAATTCTATGAACTCTAGGTTAGACCTACAATTATTAGTCTGTAGATAAATCAGAAGTTCAATAAAAGTACCTGCAGTCATAATTTTCTAATTCTTTTGACTGGAAATCTTTCATTGCTTTGTTTGGATATGCATCTAGGGAAATGGATATGCACCTAGGGAAACAGATATACTGAGGATAGCCAGACTCACATTTAACTTTACATGACTCAAGTGCTTTTAAAGATGCCATCAGGCCATTTTTTATCTATTTAGACATCTAAATATCTCTCTTACATAATTCTTCAAATAACTCTAAATCCTATCACACTATACATGTTTCACTAACTCTCAGCTTCTCTTGCCTGAGGCATTGGAATAAGTTTTGTTCCCAAACTAATGTATTAAAAGGCCTGCAATAAGACACCAAGCAATTCAAGACAAATAAAAGGAAATTCCTTATTAAAAGTCTCTTACACTATGATTTTAGCTGATTCCAATCCAATCCAAAGGCAGGGCAAAAAGACTAACAGAACAGAAAATTCATGACTGACAATCTATTTTGCCCCCAACAGTTAAAGCCAGAGCTCTTATCTTGCCAATATAATTTGCTGGGTTTTCCAAACCAGAAAATGCTACCAAGAAAAAAAAATCAAAGCTGCTTTTTTCCTCTGTATAGTAGGTTTAGCTTCCAATTCTTTGAATTAATAATTCTGCTTTCTCTTTTATTTTGCCTTCAGCAGTCATCTGGCTTCAAAGAACTGCTGTGTTTGCTTTAACTCCTCTGCAGTAGAAAATACCTTATTACTGTAATGAGCTAATGGTTTAAAACAGGGCGCTTCTAAGCTTAATGGATGCTCATTAAGTATTCGTTCATTAGACAATGCTGTTTGTGATAAATACACCATTAAGTGACTACAATACACACTGTCAACCACCAGCATGAATGGAAAGCCGTGCGGGCCGGTAGCATCTGTATTGCACCATCTTGAACTCTTCTGCCTCAAAATACTGCTGTTTAATGTATTGAAAGCAGAGATTTTTGATCTCTGCAGGCTGATCTTGTTTGATTTCCAGCCCAGGTATTTGGCGTACATTGGGCTTCTGCAAAGAGGTTGTCCTAGTTTTCCTGAGTGGGGTTTATTGACACGTTTGCTTACACAAAGCCACGTCCTCAAATGACATGGGAACAGGTTTGGAGAAATGGAGATCAGAAATTACACTCAAAGGAAATCATGGGATCAGTGGGAACTGGAATGATTTGGGCTGCCTCCTTTGTGTATTCCAGACTCTGGTTTTGGTAAGCCTGTATTAAGATCACTCCAGATAAAACCTTGTGTGGTGTGTGTTTGTGTAGTCCCATTGTACGCTGTTGCCATTGCTAGCAACAAGTTATAGGCTTTCTACTCTATTTTTCAATAGTGAGGCCTAGCAGACTTGCTCTGCCTGAAACTGGCCAGCCTGCAACTCTATTAGCCTAGCTGTGACAGTACTTTGTTTAATTTAGGGGTGTCTGTGGCTAATTTCTTTCAGTTTTGTTATCTTTGTAAAGTATGACAATAGTTTTAAACAGATAGCAGAAAGAGGCAATTATCAAAGAGGTTGTTTAGAGAAATACAGGCTTGCTGTGAAAGAGGACATCATGTGAAATACAGATTAGGGATGGCACAGAGGGGTGCAGACGTGGGATAATAACAGATGGGGCACATCCTGACATTAGCTTTATAACTCCACAGTTATAAAAAACACACAAAAGATCAGTTAAAAAAGTGCAATCCTGGGGTTAGTCAAAAATAGGCTTTAGGGATTAAAAATAGAGGAATACTCTCCAGTGCATGTAAAAGGCATCATCTATAGTAAATTTAGATGTGATGAGGAATTACAGAATAATGTAAAAAGAATCAGGTATAAAAGTATGCTAACAAAAATAAAAATAATTTAAAATGGATTGTAGAGTGAAAAAGCACAAACATGAAATATTTACTCCTGGTGAAAAAATACAGGTGCTGACAACTCCCTCACCCCACTCACAAATGGAATCACCGAGCTTAGGGCTTGGAAGAACAACAGAAAGAACCCCAGTAAAAAGAGTGTGTATAACAATTAGAAATTACTGTATTTGTTTATTATCATTGTTATTATTATTGTTCTTCTTCTTCTTCTTGTTTTTGTTGTTGTTTTTGTTGTTGTAGTAACATTTTCTGTATTTTCTTGTCTATATATAGTATTTACATCTGAACTAAGAATGCTAAATTGCATAATAGACTGTTAAGACTTCCATTACACCAGTAATGAATTCTTGGCTCTTCGTGTGTTAAGAGGTATTTGAGCATGACCAGGGCATTGCCACTAGGGATGTCACTGCCTGAGCTGTCTTTTTCTACATCACATTTCCAGTGTCTAAATCCTGTTGGGAAACTGATTCCATGCAAACAGTTATTCATATTTTTCAGATTGATGTTCTCACAACCAATGGTGAGTGTAGGACTTACTCTGCTACAGACAGGGGATAAGTCAATATTTCTTTATTGCCCAGTGCACCAGCAAGGTGCACATTGCTCTTTAAAATCAAATCAGTCTAGAGGTAACTGTTTGCTGGGTCATCCCTCAATGCTGAAGTAATGCATTATCAAAAACAACTGTATGACTGAGAAAAAGATTGACCTCTTCTTAGTCTGAGTTAGAGTCTGTTCTGCACTGAGAAGTGTTTATTTCTTCTAAGAGCTGTAATGTATTTTTGATGTTGTATCAGATAAAAGCTGGATCTCATTCTTTATCACAAACACCCTGATCATCTATCATGAACTCAGGCTAGATCATACCCTGGCTTAAGCTTGGAGATAGAGTGTTTTCTCCCAAAAGAGTAGAGACAGATCTGAACCCAGCAGACTCCTGTCCTGTCAGTATGGATACAATGACCTGGAGTTGACTGAAAAGATGTGGAACCCTTGCTTGGCCACTGCAGAGATGTAAGCTGGGTTCTTTTATACGACATGAAGGTTGAACAACAAATTCTCTTGCCCTGCCTCACCTCTGCCCTTTTCTTATCCTCCAGTGCACCTCCTAGTCCATCCTTGCAGGTCATTTCCACCCCTCACATGGCCTGAAGGTCAGTGCAGGGCTGTGCCAGTTGCCAGCCTGTGCTCTCTATCAGCAGGACCTTTGCAGGCAGGGCCACCACAGGGCTGGTATGCATTGCACATGCACTTCTCTAGCTCAGGCAGAGGGGGTTAATGCTCCTGGGATCAAAGGGGTAGGAGCTTCATCCCTTCTGTCTCTGTGCAGCTCCTGATGGTTTAAACTGAACGTATGCGGCAAATTCTAAAGGAATTACAGTGTTTTAATTTGCATAACATCTATTTCTTTGGATCTGAAGCACAGATTTTCAAAGACATGTATGAAGGATGAAATTGCTGAGTAACAAGGATGAATTTGTTCTAATGCTGCTTGAAATTCTTTGAAGTTCAGGCAAGTAAAAGTCAGACACGCAAAGCACGATGCTACGGAATTAGTCAAAATAAAACTTGAATATTTTCTTCTAGTTGATTTCTCACAACTTCTTTTTAACTTGTTGTGTTCTTGGGTTTTAGCTAAATGGCTGCTGTTAGGAAATACATGAAATACTTCCATGATGTCCTGAAAAGGTACCTCAGTATTATTGTGGTAAGAAAACAGATTTCACAAGCAGAAGGTTTTCTTCTTTTCTTCACTCATCCTTTTAGCCCAGTGAAACATACAGTAGGCTCTTGTACTAACACAGAAAGAATAAAGGAATAAAGTAGGTAAGATAATGACCTATTTTTTCTTTTCTGGGTGCTCGCTCACTGTAGTCAAAAACCATTTTCCCAGGGACAAGTTAAATATTACCTCAGACCCATTCTGCCTTCCTCCTGGGTGTGTTCTAGACGATCTAACTGCATTTCCTCTGTACCTGCCTCTTATCCATCAGCCAGATGAAAATGTAATTGACGCAAACTGCAGAAGCACATTAATGAATTATGTATTTGTGGTTGTCTCACCCTAAAACACCATGAGTAAAGTCCAGTGTGTACACTTTTTCAAAGGTTGGATCCTTCAATGGTCTGATGTAATATTTCATCCAAATTGAGGATCTCTGCTAATGCCCATAGCAAAAAGTTCACCTCATGAGATTTAATTACGTGACTGAGGGTCTTCCCCTCCCCCCGGTTTCTCTCCTTGTGTTCATGATTTTACTTATATTTCTTTTTTCTTAATGTTAAATTCACCAAACTTCTTGCACCTGATTGATTTTCCAAGTGTCTGTTTTGTGGATCACATACTGATATATTTTGGAAATCACTAGAAACAGAATTAAAACAAAAATTAATCACATACCTCAATCATGTAAGTCTGCTGCTGCATAATCTTTTGTTTCAACCTATATATTTCATGGGAATAAGGTCACAAACCAGGCTTCTGTATTTATTTCTCTGCCTTCCATCTCAGTACATGGATTATAGAATGCATGGCTCTTTCTATTTATATATAATTATATGATATATGGAGCTTTATGATAAGGATTCAAATGAAAGAACCTAAACCTATGTCAATTAAAACTAATGTTGAATCCAAACCAATGTCTCAAAAGCAAGTGGCTTGCTTAAAGTGGAGAGAAAATGTTCTCTGTGAAACAGTCTTGAGTAAAATCAAATCCAGCATAATCCTCTTACTAACTAATATTTGACAGTTCAGTCATGTTTCTCCAGAAAGAAGGAACTTACTTATTTTAAGCTCCCTGAGAGACAATTTGCATAATGATGATCTTCTCATAGAACTAGATTGATTTACCCTTTTTAAGCAAGTATCTCCATAAACAGTGTTTGAAACAGGTGTTTACATGCTTGTTGCCAGACTCTATCAAGGCTTACAGCAGAATGAGCTCCTCCCCTGCATATATTTCTGCCCCAACTCAAAAGCTCTCAGTCTCAAGACACAGCTGTACTCTTTGATATGTTTTTGTCCAGTAATCAGTCCCATATAACCTACTGCTACAGGTCCCTAGAGAGAAAGACAAGGCTGCAAGATTTTTGACTACTCAGAAAGAAATTGTGAACTTTTCTTAGACAAGAATCTCAGTAGTCTTGCTCTGCTGCTGAAGAAATATTCATTAACTCAATCAATATAATGATGTCTATAGTCTTTAAGTGTTGTTAAAATGGTTCTTCATCCATAAAGGAAATGAGATTCGAAAGAAGAGATGGTGGTAAGAAAATAAAGAGAGAGGATTAAATCTTTGATGACACGGTCAATAGCAATTAGATATGGAAAGACTGATTATATCTAATTACACTTTTTCTTTCCTGTACTCACTGGTTATATGCTATAGTTCCCCATTCTGTGATTATGTTGACTTGCAAGCTACAGTAAGTTTTAGAGCCACTAACATGAAGGCTTCCCAGACAGTCTTCCCTATCTCTGTAGTTACGTGCATTTGAGCACACTTGAGGTGGTCTGTGGCCTTGTATAAACATATCAACAAGGGGTGGTAAAAGTTCTGTGGTTTCTATGCCTCATGTCTTCAGGCACATGCTAATTTTGTGCTCCCTATGCACTGGCCCTAAAATCAGAAGATACTCCTTACCAGATGAAAAAGGGAAGGAGGAAGAGCAGAGCTGCTTCAAACCTTTTTGCTCAGGTATTACAGCACTTTTAAGAATCAGACCATGGTCATCTTAGTCTGAATGGTACTATTTTTTAATAGCTTAGACTAGCTTCAATTCATGTGAATTCTTTTAACCTTCTGAAAAATTGTATGACAGCCCTTAAAGTTGCTGAAACATAAGCAGCTTCCACTGGCTTTCCTTTCGGATCATGTATCAATCCAAATGAATTAACTTGCAAGGCTGCTCAAACCTTGTATTTGTAGTTGCAAGGGTAGGCTCCATCTCCACCCAATAAAAGGATAGACTGAGCAGCTGCACATTTGTTCCCATGTCAGATGCACAGACTTATGTGGGCTGTAACAGGCAATGCCCACAGTAAGTCTGTGTCTAGAATCAGGTGTCTTTGGCAAGACCCTAACTATAGATCCCACTGAACAAGGTGGCTCTGTCACTTGTGCAAAGAGTTCACATGGATCATGACCATTTCTGGGATTTAGTGTTGGCTATCAGGGGCACTTGGGACAGATAAACAATCAAGGTGGTTTTTATATTGCTGCAGAGCATGAAGTAAAATTGGTAAAACTGTCAATGTGCATGATTCCAATTAGGTGCCTTGCTGAGGAATTACAGCAATTTTTGTTGGCTCTGAATCGAGCCCATTCTGTGCTGACCTCCTTGTCTCTGTGCTACTTAACTATGCCACTTAGGGTGACTATTGTTCTTCAGTGTTCTTTCCTATCCTCAAGGGAGATAATTTGGTGATTTTTTTTAAGAAGAGGTGTTTTCAGCTTCTTCCAGTTGTTATCTGTCGCAGTGCCTTTAAGAGAACTCGGTCTCTCTGCCTGCCCGGCTAGCTCAGGCACCGCAGCAGGCTGAAGGGTACAGCCAGGCAGGTCACACAGGCCTGCTGATCCCTGTGAGTTCTTGTCCTGAGAGGCTGTGTGAGGCAGTGGAGAATGCTGACAACGACGGAGAAGAAGAAGGGAGGAGTCAGCCCAGTAAAATGACAGATTTATTTGGGGGTCCCACAGGACCTCCTTACCACCTGCCGGATGCTCAGACTGCCCCCGAGGCTCTTCTGCCCTGCCATTTTATACAGCAGTGAAATGGGGCGTGGTAATAAGATTACAACCAATGGGCTTCAGCTAAAGAGGTGGTACGAACATGGGGTGACATAACAGAAACCAATCAGGGACAACAGGGAGGAGATTACACAGACTATGAGAAAAGATTGACAAATAACTGAAGAGCTACATGACTTTAGGGAATTGCAGGATAATACTTACAGGGGAAAAATGGGGTACAAGGAACATACCATTGTACAATCAACCTGCACAAACCCAATAAACCATGAACTTAATTCCACACCACCACAATTATCGTTTAGACACCATCATTTAGCAGCAGTTCATCTGAGTGTGCATGTGCATGTTTCAGCTGCCCGCATGGGCACAGTGCTTGGCACAGAAAGACCTTTGCACTCCATGTTCTACTGTTGCTTTAGTGATGCTTACACACACAAAGAAATAATTTCAGAAATTAAACTCTGAGAATGAAAAATGTTTTGTCTAGAAAATGATGTATAAAATGTAAAAAATGTATAGAAAATTATACTTTCTCTCTCTAACACATTTCAGTGGCACTTAACAGAGATGACTGTGATGGTTTTGGCTGGGTCAGAGTTAATTATCTCCACAGCAGCCAGGATGGAACTGTGTTCTGGATTTCTGCTGAAAATGGTGTTGATAATACACAGAAGGTTTTGTCATTGCTGAGTGGCTTTTGCAGTGTGTCAAGGCCCCCTCATGCTGCCACACTGGTGAGGGGCCTGGGAGAACATGGGAAGTTGGGAGGAGACACAACTGGGACAGCTGATCCCAGCTGACAACAGGATATTGCATGAGCAACTGACCTTGGGATATCATGCACTGTCTTTATCTGAACTCATGAATTTTTTTACTTTCTCACTCTCTCATGTGGGACTGAGTTGGCATTACATTCCAGGCCTGCTGAGGAAGTATTAGGACTCTACAGAGACGTATGTGGACAATGGTATCCATATAATTGATGACCTCCACTAAGAACTCTCAGGCTGTCTAAGGGAATATCTTCTGTCAGGGTACTCTCATCCCTTGGCAGTTTAAAACCACTCCAAAGAGAGAACTTTTTTTTTTTTTTTTTTTAGGAAAAGATTGATTATTATCAGTAAGAACTACTCTAGTTATGTCTTACATTCTGTCAGCTTAGATTTAACTGCATGACATCCATGTTAGCAGCAAAGTGAGTCTGACAAAATTGTTCTACTTGATATGGAAAGAATGATCTGGTTCTGCACATAAACTACCAGTCGGCTTTAGAATTGTTATTTGAAAAATAAATATTGCAAAGAAAATTGATTTCTTATTTCTTCTCCTACAAGAGTACAAGGACATAATCTCTATAGTACTTCATACACTTGATTTGATTTTTTTGAAAGCTCTCTCTAGCGTATACCTCTTACCTAGCAAAGGAGTTTATTGCTTTTGATTGCAATATTTCTGCCTTAGAAAATCCAAGAATAAAAAAAAATATCCAATGTATAACAGAAGATGAGAATATAATAGTTTCTCATTAAGAAACTGCGTGAAAATACACTAGCAATTTCAATCTGGGAAAAACTTTAAAAAATAGTCAATAACCTAACTTCCTTCTCTTAGAAAAGTTTATATATGTATCCAAAAAAAGACATAAATGTTTAAAAAAGTACCATGCAGTGAGGAAAATTAATAAAAGATCATTTTCAGAATAGAACAGTCATCAATACATGATATTGGGCTAATATCTGATCAATGTTAATTAAAATGTTTTAAAGTTTTCCCTTAGATTTCTATTGTCATGCATGAAGAGACTATTTAAAGACTTGTCTGTTTTGGAAAGCCTGTGTGTCTGTGTCTTGTTCCAGAGACTGTCTTGTTCAAAGACTTCAAAAAGATGGGGTTTTTTCCTATCACACTGTCCCTTTTATTCATTTCTGCTCTGCTCTCAATTCACTCCCTCTCTGGCTTTTAACAGAAAGCATGTAGGACCCCCCCAACAAGACTTTTAATGAGATTATGATTTATATAATTAAGAATTAATCACCCCTAGAACAGGAATGACAAAAGTTAAAAGCAGTTGACTTGTATATGCTCATATGTTTGTATGACTCTTTAGAAATAGAACAGGCTTAGATTCATGACACAAATTTAAATACCTAAGCAAGCCAGAAGATTAAGATATCACAGGAATTGGTAATTGCTACAAATACCATAGACATTGTAGGCATCACTATGGACAATGACAAGACTCTGGTACCTTCAGAGGGTGGATCGTTCCTCCTAAGACCTGAGGTTTTTTCTGAGTGCACGTTTGGAATTTGATTTCTCTAATATGCAAACATCTTGTTCAAATTATTCTACAGTGAACACAGAACAAATTCTCTCACAGACTCATCATCCCCATCAGCCACATAAATGAAATGTGATAAATCCAGGCCTTGATGTTTCAGAAGATACATCTGTAAAGACTGCCTAAAATGTGAGATGCTTAATGGTAAACTCTTGAAATATTCATGTGAAGGCATCTGAATATCCCTATATCCCTATTTCTGAATATCCTGAATATCTCAAACCATGGCTGAAGAAATATCATGTAAGACCGTACTGGAAAATCTGAGTAGCATTCCAGATCCAGGAGAAGAAATCCAGACTTCTTCTGGGTGTTAAAAAGATCACTTTCTCCTCTGTTTCTGAAGATGTTCCAGAATCCAAGTGATTCTTGATACTGAAGAATTCAGAAAGTAGGTAGAAGGCAGATATTTTTCTGTATGTTAACAGAGAAGGTGAGACAACACAGTATACATTATTTAACACACAACAGCTACATGAAAATAATGCATACACTATGTTCCTGAGACTTCTTCATTCCTGTTTATGAAATTTTTTATTTAAACTTTGAAAATTAAATTCCAGTCAAAGCCTTAAGGATGACAGTGACTGAGTTCACCTTTGAAAATAGATACACATATGTTGCTGCATGGTAGAAGTCCTTTCAAAGCTAAGGTCATCAAAACAGTGTAGTTCTGGGTTTATGGAAAATGCAACTGAAGCAGAAACAAAAAAAAAATCTGCAGCAACAAATGATAAATTACCTCAGGGAGAGGGTTAATACCTTATAGTTGGCAGAACAAGAAATAGATAGGGGAAGAAATCTTAGAAGTTCTTGGAACATTTAGAAAATGATATTAAAGTAGTAGTCTAGACAAGTGTCTGGGAAAGCACTGAGCAGAGCCAAAGAAGAGATGCATGCTTAAGGCTCTTGCAAGGTGGTTAGGATGGAATTAGTGATATCATATGGGAAAACAGTGGTGAAATCTAGTGGGATGCTCAAAGAGAACAGGAGAACTAAGATCTGACACAGTATGCAGGACAGGGTAGCCAAGATGCAAGAGTTATTAGAGGTGTTTTATGTCAGAGGAACACAAAGGGATGAGGGAGAAAACCCGAGCTATCTCACAGTGCAGTTGTTTACATACAGCTTAATTAGCACAAGGACTTCAACAAATCTGAAGGAAACACTTCACCTCTGGGCTTGTTCTCTTACCAAGGTTATCACACTGTGATGTGCTACATAAAATTAGCTGTAAAGAGCAAGCTTGCCTGAGGTCCTATCCTGCTCTTTCTAGAAGAGTTTCTGTTACTCCTGTCACAAGCTGACTAAAGATTATCCTCCTTTCCCCAAGCTTTTCCTTGCATTTTCTTATCCAGCCTTTCATAATCCCAGGGATGTGCAGGTGCCATACATAATCTTCTGTGTTATCAGGAAACAGCCCTGCAGGGTCCCATTTAAGTGGCACAAGCTGTTGTCTTCCACTGCTGCAGCTTTATAACTATAAAAAGACAATTATAGATATTGTGAGACTGCTAATGACTGCGCCTTGGAAGGCTGAAAAAATTAATAGTGACTTCAGTCATTTGAAGTTATGATAGCTTGAAGATGAAAATGTAAAGATCAGTGCTTAAGATGTAGCTATGCTTCCCAAATGAATTATTTTGTTATATATATATATATATATATTTTTTTTTTAAAGGAATATCATCATATTGTTGTTGCCTAAATATTATAGATGTGTGCCCTTGCTTTGGGGTGCAACTCAGATGAAAAACTACTGTATCTCTTTTGGTATTGTGGCTGATGGACCAGGCAGCTATAGCTGAGAACAAAACTGGAAATATACAGCCATTAGTTGCATTAGCTGTCACAACTGTTGCTGCTATTTTTCTTGTAACTATAAACTATGCAGATAGATCTTAATTACTCACATAAAATCACTGGCAAAAACAGAAAATAATGAGTCTTCACAATATTGATAGATTTCTGGTGTGCAGTCATGAGATCAACTTCACACATATTGAATCATCCTCTCAACTATAGTCATAATGTAAAGTATAAATATCACATTAGCTTCACACTGTGTCTTCATATGTATTTATATAATTATGAAATTTATTTCATCAGAGAAATAGTGAGACTTCAGTCACCCTTTCAACCATTGATCTCATACATTACACATTGTGTCATGTGTTCAAAAACAAACTGAATCCAGATTAAATGAATAAATAAAAAATAACACCAATCAACTGATCATGAAAGCCTCACTTCAGGTTAATATATGCTCAGAGAATTGAATCCTACTTCTTCTTTCTCCAAATGTCATTGGAATTTGCACATACTAGTTATCAAAAAGTGCCTGCCACAGTGGCAGTATAAAATACTTAATTCTGTCTCTAGGCAGTGGTCCAGCATGAAAATACTGATGCTGATTTCAGAAAGGATCTAAACATTGTTTTAGAATCCACTTTAGGTCTTTGTGCTGCTGGAGATACTTAGGAGAGAAGGGTCACACACTGGACTTCAGGACAGGGTGAAGGAAATCAGTTTCCAGCCCAAAAAGCTCAAACAAAAGCTGTAAATGAATTGTCACTATAATTTGGATTTTTGACAGTGTAAGTGAAAATTCTAGTGAAAGATTTTTTGTTATGCAAGGCAATCTTATATCCCCTTGGTACTCCCATACTCTAAAACTAAGGATTTTTATTTTCCTTTCATGAGCTATAACAACCATATATTTCCCTCAGTAAAGGACATGCAGAATGTTGAATAGGTACATGGACATGTAAGATTGCTTTTCATCATCATTTCCTCCATTATAAATCATAATAAAATGGATGAAGGGAATCCTTATGTTAATATTGCCCTGTTTGATACATGCAAGGTTAGAATTTGTACTTTTTTATTTATTTCATGAATGCTGTCCTTATAAATTAAAACTGCCTGTAGGCAGCTTTAGCCTGTGCACCTGACAGAAAAGCAGATTTGTTTGCATTGTAACCATGAACTGATGCATTTTGCTTGATTTTTATTAACTATTTCCTCTTCTGTTTGTCTCTCAAGAGCTTACTAAGCAAGTTTTCCTGTGTCTATTGCATTCCAAAATTTAAAGAATAATTATATCTGCTGGATCGTTGTAATCATGCATGTTTAGACCAACCTCTGAATGAACTGATTCACTTTTGGCCTTCTGGAATCTCAGTCTTAAGGTTGTACTTACATATAGTCAAGATTTTTCAGTTTGGGGAAGCAGCGATTTTATACAGTCTATAGACATACAACCACTGCATATGGAGGAAAAATCATCAATACAACATCTACAATCAGCAAGGACCAGAAAACTTCTTTAAAATTCAGAGTACACATCTAATTTTGATTCATTTTCTAGAAGATCAGTGTGTCCCTGTTGGCTACAGAGGGAACATAGAAGGACCAGCTTTCTATTTTTGGCATCTAATTTACATACCTAAAATAAGATGATGTGATTACCTTCTGAAACCTGATTTTGTCTACCATAAATTGGCCATCTGGAGGTTTTAAATGATTAAGTACCAATCCATGATTCATACTGCCTATCCTCAGCCCTCAGTCAACATCAGCATCTACTATTCATCCAGATCTAGGCAAGTGAAAGCTCATATCATAGATGCTTAAGATGCCTATTTTGTTCATCTGCAGAACCTTTCCACCTCTGCCCAAATTAGACACCCAGCCTTTACTAAAGTCCAGTTCTGATTAATCCCCTTAAGGGCAGCTGTCAAAATCCTAAAACTCTCTAAATGTGAGATAGTTCTTAATTCCTGCTGAGGCTCAGACCTACATAAATGCCCATCCAGGGAGGGTCTCAGACAGAAACACTCACAGTGTTGCACTCTGCCCTGACCTCCTTCTACCATCTTGACCTTGGAGTTAACAGGCCGTGAAATCAGAGAGGCGGAAGAGTGGTGAGACAAGAAAGGGTTGTTTTGTTTCTTTTTTTCCCCTAGGACCTTTTAAAACATCTCTGGCCATCTATCCTTGTAGCAGAATTAGTAGATTGGATGACCTTTGTATTTTCATTAACGCCTTCTTTTTTTTAACATGATGAGACACTGGCATAAGTTGCCCAGAGAAGCTGTGGGTTGCCCATGGGAGAGGGATTGAAACTAGATTATCTTTAAGGTCCCTTTTGTCCCAAACCATTCTATGATTTCCCAATCTTTTTGGGAAATCATAGAATGGGAAATCTCTCTGGGCCTTGAGATTAATGCATTTTGACACCAGTAGTGTTTTAACTTTCGTACTTTTAACTTTGGTACTATTCAGTCATCTAGTGATAGAGGATGATGAGTAACAAGTGATTTGCCTTTTTTAATGCCCAGTCTAAAACCAGGAAGATTCAGGATGAGAGATGAGTCTTTGTTTGCAAGAGTCTTTGCTAAAGGAGGAGAAAGGAACATTGGCACTCACAAAAAACGTTTTGCTGGCCTTCAGCTGCCATCTGCAGAGGTCAGACAAAAAGCCAGATACCTCATTCGGGATGAAAACCTTTTGATCCAAAGTACTGACGTGGCTTAAGAGGGGAATTGGCTGTTTGGTCTGGGGAAATGGCAGCAAAACAAAAACTAATCAGCTGCCCTTCAGGAGATGATTTATTAAACTTTGGCCATCTGACTTAGAAGAAGAGAATCTAGCCTTGCATTCATGTGAGTTTTCTCTGATTGTTTCTGGACTGATCAATTTCAATAAAATTTAATCTGACAAGTCTTAACAATGCATGACCATTACGTCATAAAGTCTTGTAGCAATATGCATGACATCGGTTCTAGGCATCCAATTAAATAATAAAATTCAGATGCACAGTAAAGCGGAACACACTCCTTCACACTTCTGTGCAACTGCATTGTTATTGAAATGTGAACAGAGGTCTTCATATCTCATCTACAGAAAGAAAAAAGAAAAAATACTTTATAAGTACATCACAAATAAAGATCCTGGAAAATAACTTTGTTCTTGTGCCTTATCCTTAGAGCATACTTATGAGAAGGGATTTCAGGTGATGAGGTGACTCTGTTTTGAAGTTGTCATGCAATGTTTACCACACAGACAATAAGAGCATAGCTCTGTTACAAGGCAAAAAAACCCAGATGCAGTTTCAACACAATGCATTTACATTTACCACTATCCCAACAGAAAAGACAGTTCCTAAAACCAAACAAAATTACCTTGATTTTGATATAAGAAACTATTTTTATTTCAGGAAGAGATGCAGCCATACGGTATTCAGTCAGCTTAATCGAGATGTAATGGGACAGATGTGGAGAATGAGGGCATGATTACAACAGCAAAAACTGTTCATGCTGAAGTTTATAATGTAGCCTGAATAAACTCTCCATAAAGAAATTACCTGGTAGCAAAACACTGCACAGATCTTTCTGAATCCTTGAGACCCTTTGCCTGGATATTGGCACTTTAAAAGATGGTGACGTTTAGGTAAAATGCTACCTAAAACATTGCTTGCATTCCTATTCTCTTTTATGGGCATCAGGTGGTTTACTGGTTTTCTTTCCCATGAGATAAAAAGTGCCATCCTTTTTGCATGGTAGGCACTAGCCTTGGGGGGAATGACAGTAGGGTCTTTCCTTCAGACCAGGTTAAAGTTGTTCATTTATGCAATCTGAGTTACCATTACTTTATCTCTCTATAAAAATCCAATTCTTAAAAAAAATCAGCAGTTTTTTCCCCTCATTTGGTTTATCCTCTCTTCTGTGACCAGTCAGAAGTTATTCTCTCTAAACAACTTCTTCAAGAAACTTGGTTCCTACTAGTTAAAATCGCATCCTAAGGAAAAGATCAGCTGATTGTTGTGCCTGATGTTGTGCTTTCAGTGAAAGAAAAAGTGTAGAGTGTTCCCAATCTGCAAGATATACAGCATTTTTTGAACTTAGTACCTGCTCAAGTTTTTCATCAACTGATTTACATTTGACCTTAATTTTTTTATTGCCTCATTTGTCTCTGAAGAAAGAAAACTATATTAAATTGTCCCATGGCATTAAGCTAACTTGATGGAATCAAATAAATACCTGGGTTTGTCATCTTGAGGATTAAATACATAGAAAGATAAGGGGGGTTTTATTCAGAGAAAAGTTATTTGCTTTGTTTTCTTTGACCCACATATTGTTGTTCATGATAGTGTCAAGCTAGTGAGAAAAAGAAAGTGTTTGAACTTTGAGGCATTGTATATAAGGCTACAAAGCTCTAAAACAGCAGTTCATGGTTTAAAAAAATATGTTTATAAATATGTATAGTTGTGTAAAACAAAGATTCTTTGAATTCATGTTTCTTATTATTTGAAGTCCATCAAATCATGAATCATGAAAACTTAATGAAATGCCTTTTTCTAAGTAGTGGAACTGAAACAGGGACAAAATAAGAAAGAAGTGCAAACAATGCTGAGTGATCTAGTGAGCACTAATGCTTCCATGATTCAAGAGAAACTTGCTTTATGGTGGGAACTAAAAGAAGCACTTCCAAAGATAGTTAGACATTTATTAAGACTGAGGACTATGCAATTCATCCAAACTCAAACAGCTAATGACAAAGGACTGAAGGGAAACTTCAGAGTTAAACCCCTTTATTTTGCTCTGGCTTCAAATTCCTAGTGAATTATGCTGGAAATTTGCAGGCCAGAATCCAGAGTGAAAGCACAGCCGATTAGATAAGCAATATAAAAATGCTAGTATGACTAAATTATGTCTTGATCATGCTGTGAAACCAGGAACAGTGTTAATTTCCATTTTAAATAACATACATAGCTCTGTTTGTTTTGTTGGACAGCAAAACTCAGATTTAAAAAATAATTAGATAAACAATGGGAGCCTGTACTGTTGGCATGGCAAAGTACTTGGCTACAGTAAACATCAAATTTCATCACAAACTTAGTGTCAACAAGTCATCCGGATGATTAGATCCTAACTTGTACAAGACTGTCTAATAAACAGAGTGTTCTAAACACAATGCAGCTTCTCAAAGTTACACAATGCAGGTTCTTAACTACATGGCAGCCTGTGTGAAAGGCTTTCCAGTGAGTCAGAAATCTGGCGAGAGGCTTTGATTCCATTAGATGAAAACCAGAGGAGACATAGGAAACCTTGCAAAAAGCAAAGGAATAGATTTAAATATCATCTCAAAATAGGACACACAAAGCCTCAAAAAGTTTATCAAAACAAAATAGTCTCTGTCTACTCACGATTTTTGTAGACACACAAAAATATATATTATTGTAGTTTGTTTCATTCCAACAGCTATCTAACAATCGAACTAAGGTTTAAGAGGTCGGCATTTATATTTATCTCAAAGGGTTGTGAAACAATGACTCTCTTTTGCAGCTGCCAAGCTCTGGGAAGTTAGGTTTTGCAGACTCATTAAGCATTGAAGTGTGCACCCAGTTTCTTCCAGTTTCTGCCAAAGATTAATCAGAGATCCCAGGTGCCCATGGCACAGAAAGGAAACCATGTGACAACCCAGAACAGATGAGCTCAGGAGAGCAGCAGGGTTGGGAACAGGCACTAGGTTTTCATTTGCTGTGTCTGCATGGCCAGGGGATTGGACCTAGCTGCAAAACATTTTTTTTGAGGCCACAGGCTCTTGCTGGTCCCATCTGCATAGAAAAACTCTGAATTCTGCTATTTCATGCTGAATGTTGCTGTGCATCCCAAGATCATCAGGCAGTAGGAATCAACAGTAGGAGCAGTTAGTACAATGTAGCTCTCATGTTACTGAGAACTAGCAATTAGTGTCACACCTACATATGGATATGGATAATTTTTCCAGTGTATTATCTGCACACCCAGTTAGGAAACAGATCTAACTGGAACAGGAGATCTGGAACTACTGAGATCTGCTCAAGCTGAGCAGGGAGTCCTTTTTTATATCCTAGATTGTTCATACCAAGATCAAGTCTTGAAAAAGTGTGGAGAAAATTATGTTCCCTTTTCAAGTATTTAGTGTTCTGGAGTAAGAGAAAAATTCTGTTTTCCAAGACAATCAGTCTGGCAGGTCTCACTGACACTTTATAAAGAATTAATCTTGAAACAACTAAGTAATGTCTAGACATGACAAATTGTACATCGACATCTTTTAAAGTGTCCTGAGGGTATGGAACAAGAGTTAGGAGTTTTATGTTCCTTGATATATGTATTTTTTTCCCTTTATGGGGAAGTAAGATCACAGAGCTGAGAGATACAAAACAAATACTCTCCTAAGATATAAATGGAAATTGAAAAAGTCTTCCAAAACATATCATCACCTTGCTTGGAATTCAAGAGTGAATTTCCTGATCTAAATTTAGCCAGATACATAAAACTACAGATTTTGCCCAGTGCAAAGATCAGATTGCAGGCTGAAAATTTTTAGCACAGATAATTTCCACAGAAACGTTGTGAGACAGTCTTTCTTTAACATTCTCCAGCTATCATGCATGAAAAAAATAAGTAATTAACACTATGCACTTTTAACAAAACACCTCCCTTTTCCTCCCTTCTTTTTTTTTTTGGAGAGAGGCAGGCATGTACAGCAATAGTACAGCAATCAGAAGTGGTTAAAGCCTTATAATAACAACTGAAGCACACAGCGAACATTACAAATTAAGCCAGAAGCATCACAGGCATGTTCCTGTTGATAGTATGTTTACATGTTGGTTTTGTGTTCAGGGCCATATTTACAGGTTCCATTACTCTTATAAGCAAAAAGAGTATGGAGAAAAAAATGGTATAAAAGAAGGCTTCTGTGTTAATTAAAGTTCTGTGTAATTAGAGACCCATGAAGATGAGGCTACAGAGCTGACACAATTCTGTCCTTTCCTTTAGTACCTGGTGGTGAGCTCACCTGGGGCACCTCTAATCTGAAGACCAGCCACATATTTGCTGGTTTTCCATTTACAACTTTGTTTCCTCCATCATTAAAACCTTTCATCCCAAGGAAAGTCACAATTCAGAAAAGCATTTTGGTGTCAAAATTCAGCACAATTAACAGGGAAATTTAATACCATACTAATTTTGACAATAAATTTTATTAGTTAAATGGCCAGAATTCTCTCTCTCTTTTTTTCTTTGTTTTGTTTTTTTCATCTGGTATTGTACTGAGAATACTTGGATCACTAGTATAAAAAGGTTTGAAACCCACTGAGCCAGAGATTTATCACTCACACTATCTGTAGGAGAACAAGGCTCTAAGCTACATGTCTGGGTTCTTCAACTTTAAAGGATTCTGAGTGCACTCAGATCCTTCCCAGAAAGGTGTGGGCCCAGCTGGAAATATGGCACACACACCCCCCTCACCCTTCTAAAACATACAGCTTGTGACATGGTTATTGTGCTAAAGGGGGGTGGGAAAAGCCAGAGAGAGATGGAGTACTGGGGGGTGGAAAGCAGGGATGTATCTGGCTATCCAGGGGAGCATGGGTCCAACCAGCTACCAGGGGTTTCACCAGCAGGAACATCTCTGCTGCAGAAACAGCAGAGGTTCACTTTAGGGTACAAATTCCCCTGGAGAGTCTGGCTACCTTTCTGTGCTCTGTGCCCTCAGTTCACATAGATATCCCTGGGAGGGAAGCACACAAACTGTCACTGACATTCAAAATGTATGAGCAAAGCAAAATCTGTAAAAACAAGAAAGACTTTTATCAGACCAACTAATACAATTGCAAAAACAATGAAATAGAAAGGCTTTGAGTCACATGGAACCTTGGAGAACAGTTTCTTGCCTAGAAGTCTGCTTTTTTCCCAGTAACTTTTCAAATCAAGATGAATTGATTTAACATGGAGGATTACCTCCCAGCATAAAACAGTGATTGTCTCAGATTTGGCAGCAAAGAGTCAGTAATGGTTGGTAGACAGCTGAGATGGGAAGCCTATCTAAAACAGAGAGACGTTTTCTGAGATCCAGAAATGAACTCATAATCACAGGACAGGACATACTTGTCAAATCTTAAATTTCATTTGCTTTGTAGAAAAACATCCACAATTACAAGTCTTCTGGAAATGCATGATAATGTGAAAACTGTTTATAACAATAAAAACCCCCAAACAGCTATTTTTATTCGGAATCTCAGAAAAAAAGGGGAATAACTTTAAGGAAAATTTGTGCCACCTATAATATGCTGTTTTTATCAGACAACTTCCTGAAAATTAATGAATGTCACTGAAATGATTTTCTTACTGACTTGGTGTCTCGGGGATTACCAGGCTGACAGAAAGAGGAAAATATATATAACACACACTTCTGGGTACAGAAATTATTTTCTTTTTATCATGTATAAACAAAAAGCAGCAGTATTTTATACTCCAATAATTTATGAGCAAATATCTTCACTGACACAATAATTTTGCAGCTACCCACACAAGGAATGATTGCATGATGGGATTTTGTTTGAGATGTATAAATTAGAATTTTGTCATAAACCCAAAATATTTAGCAAGGCTCTCTGTCTTCACTAGGGTTCACTAGGTTATATATTTAAAGAAAACAAAAGAAAACCCATAAGTATCTAAACTAAGGGCTGCATATTAAAAAAAACAAACAAACAAAAAAAAGGGATATTCATGTATGGCAGCCTGCAATTTAGTGTACCTAAATTAAAAATGAGTGATAGAAGAACAGTATCACCTGATCTTGTGTCATGCAAGCCTTTAAAGCAAAACTTTGAGAAGCAAGAACACAGCACACATCTGTGGGTTTACAAATTATGTCAATACTGAATGAAGTACTGAATACACCATAAAGTGCTGGATTTTTCATATATGGTTTCATATATAATGGTTTAATCATATAAACCATTACAAATTTCTTTGTCCATATCTGTTGCAAAGCAGAACTCACAGGCTGCAGCCAAGAGACAGATACTGAGCAAGAAACATCTTGACCAAACGAGATTTCAGCTTAAATACACAAAACAAATGCTAGAAGTTTCCAACAGCAAGATCTTGAGATGGAAATGAAATATTTTTTCCATACTGAGAGTGAAAAACCCTCCGAAAATATACAATCTTTAGTACAACCACTAAATTAATTAACAAGATGTAGACAGATTTCACATTAGTGCCTCTGCTGGACATCAACAGCATCTTGAGAAGGTTTCTAGCTTTAGATTCATTCTGCCTGACTTCACACTGTAAATATCTACATCTGAACATGTATTCTCAGCTGCCCATTCTGACAGCAAACAAAACTAAGGTTTTTTAGAACATGATTCATCTTATCTGTTGTAGACATCTGCTGTAGGCTAAACTGAATTGCCCTGGCAATGACTCAGTCTCTCTGGAATTGCAAAGGGAGTTTGCGAAGACCCACTAAAGTGAAGGGATTTACAGAGGAGGCATGTAAATCTGAATGAAGGAATCTCCCTCCCCCTCCCTGTGTCAAAAGTGTGAAATGCTGTCTCCTTCCCTATGCCCCTCACTCCCTTGAAGCAAGAAGCAGACACACAGTGGGAAGTGATAATTTGTTTCTACAGTTCTTATTTGCACAGGTGTCAGTGTAATGTTAAAAATGTAAAGCATAATTTACAGCACAGGTTTGGTTGGGTTGAACTTCCTGTCATTTCTTCTGCTAAGGAATATTAGCAGTCCATAACAGCACAAAGCTCATTAGTTTTGGGGGATGAAATAAAGGTCATATGCAGGCTGCCCTCTTATTTCTACTCTGCAAAGAAACTAGGTTTGCTGGTTACAAAAAGGACTGGCTCTGAATATGATCTCCTTGCAGGAATTTGAGCAAGATAATTATTCTTAAATGAGGGCCTGATTTTTTTCTTGCAGAGCAAAGGAGAAGTTGACCACTATGGATTATTAACTTGAGGCTAATTGTATAGGTTAGATACTTAGTGAATAAATCAGAGGAGGAAGTACCTTCTCAAAGACAAGAAATAAAAGCAGCAGTGAAAACTATGTACAAGACCACTGGTTCACTAGTTCATCTGGAGAATAAGAGCATGATTAAACAAATATATGAAATAGGAGGAAATTTGAAAATTAGAGTGAAGTTGTAAAACTTGTAAAAATCAATAATGCTATAATGAAAGACATTAAAATGTGGTGAAAAAATTTGCAGTAAATCTTACTTCTGTGCCAGTTGTCAGTGGGTGGTTCTTCACTTATGTACTTGGATTAATATTTTGATTCCTGTTTCTTTTTTCTTCTCTGAGACTATTTTTGGGTTCACCAAGTAAGTTTCTCAGATGAAAAATAAAAGTTAGAATATAGTTTGCATGGTAACAGGCTTCACAAATCTTTTTAAGAGCACAGAAGGCATGATAATGTTCAAAATACATCACCCTATGTTTTTCCATGTGAAACATTTACCTATGACTGAACACAGTCTTCTTAACTACATTAGAGGCTAATTTTACACAGAACTCAACTGATTTTCACATTTCTAGCTTCACCACTGTTGTAGTTATTGACTGCACCTATCAAAAAAGGAAGGAAAAAGCTGTCAAAAAAAAAAGTACTAAGCCAGATACAAGACAGTGTGGATCTGAGACCCTGTGCTTACAGAGCTCCCACAGGGACACACCACAGCCCATTATCTTCCTCCTCTGTTCACAGGGGAAATATATAATAGTAAAAATGGAGAATGTTTTTGAAAGCAGATACATAAGACCCAGTAGAAAACAAAATAAAATATCTTTTTAGCCACATACGTAACAAAACTAGTTAATCATATTAATCAATAGGCAAAAGTGATGAAGCACTGCAGCTTGAAGATTGCAAGCAGCTGTGTAAAGCTGCAGTTCTCTTTGTGAAGCAGAAAGTAGCTGTGTCCAATATCCTCAAGTATTCAGGAGAGAAACTTGCTCATGAGCTGGCTGTGTCTAGGAAAGGATCTCACAGAAAGATCTCATAAGAGACAGAATATCTATCTTCAAGTGCCCTAAAGTGCCCATCAGATGCAAGTCTCTTCTTGAGAGTACAGTCCCACCACTATCCCATCTCTCCCCATTGAACAGAACCGTGTGGAGAAAATGTCGGTGTGGAAAAGTCTACTTCAGGTAAGAGGGGGTGTGAGGAGGGAAAAAACCCACATATGTGATGGTTATGAATTTGATCACCACCTTATCCATTTCTAAAATTTTAATGAGTTTCTTATAAATCAAAACAATGAAATGAAGACTCATAATTTCCTCAGAAATATCTTTAACATAGTATCCACTTTACACTGACGATATTTGATGTATTTTTGTATTTGTTTTTGTCATGTTGCTTAACATATTCCTGAAAAGCAGTTCACTGGGGACAAAATAGAAATCTGAATGGAGTAATAGATGAATTGCTTCTCTGTCTCGGGAGACTCAGATTCAGACTCTAATGGGATTTCTACAAAAACAACAGGTATAATATTTGACTAGAATGATATTTCAGGTCATGATTATTTAGACCTATTCAATATGCTCTGTTGAATATTTTCATAATGCCAAACTCTTGCTGTTAATGGATATTATCAAACTAGTGTAATATACAATGTCAGACCCAAGTAAAGTACAACGACTGTCAGATTTTCATCTCTAAAAGGGAAACTCAAAGCAGTCTCTTTCTTCTTTTCTCTTGTGAAATTTGGAATCACTGAAATCCAAGTCATTAGCATTCAGGTTGTTTATGGCACTACAAAATGATGAAAGTAGTTTGAAATGAATAGTATATCTTAAAGTGTGAGACATTTTGTGAAATTATGCATCTGTTTCTTCCTTGGAAAATTTGTATGCCAGCCAAGGCGCAGCAAGGCAGAGAGACTGCAATTAAATCAGATAAAATTTTATTATGGTGTCCAGTTCAGGGCCTCAGCAGTCCAGGTAAGGAATTTTTAGCATGCTCAATATGCATAAAACACACTTTGAAAATAAAAATACAGTATAAAAAATATATTATAGTCTCCCTATATTTTGTTAAAATAATTTGAATTTGTAAATTGACAGACATTTGAAGATATTTAGAAAAGGCTCTAAATATCTTGTGATCATGTTAATAATCCAATTATTATAAAACAGGATAAATATTTACCTGAGAGTCCTTAACAGATCAATTAAGATCCTGAGATCTTAATACCTGAGAGTCCTTAACAGATCAAATTTTTTTGCAACAAAAAGGCTACCATGCAAAATAGAAGAAATAGCTTGTAAAAGATCCTAGTCACATTTTTGATGAATTAAATATAGATGGCAGTCAAAGACATAACTATTTCTGACCACCTGTAAAAAGCTCTTAATTAAAACCCCTCCCCCCCAAAAAAGCTTAATTGCCAGGCTGGGAGCAGTCATAGTAGCAGGTTGTCACCTTTTTGGGTCTTGGTTCAGAAATTAGTTCCCGGTGAAGAAAAATATGCACATACTTACATTTAATTTCAGAGGCATTTTGCATATACTGAAAATTAAACATGTACTCAGCTAATGAGGTGAAATGCATCTTCAAGGCCTGGAGTCCAAAGTCCTGGTTTGCATATCATATTCATAAAACTAAACACACTAGTTTTATTAAATAACTTTTTTCTTTCCCTCTTGCTTTCATTACTATAGCCATGTTTTTTCTCATGAATTTCAAGTAGCTTATTTTGGGTCGAGTATGCATCATGAAAATGCTGGGTTTCCCTTTAATTTTTGTGTGATCCCTAAGAAGTTTTTTAACTATCTGAATGTTGGAAAATGCAAAAATTGATACATTAAAATACTCAGAAATAGAAGAATCTTCATATGCTAACGTAAGCCATACAGTAAATTTTACAAAATGTTAGTAAATGTTTCTATTTTATTATCAAAAGTCAAAAAAAATAATTTACTGCTGATAAAAAAACGTATATACTACAGCTTTTTTGAAAGGACTCTGGAAGGTTCATACAAATTTAGAGAGATATTGACCAAGGAAAAGTAAAAGATACTGCTGCATTTTATGTGTTCTTTGGCCAGAGGGAATTTAAAGGGCTGAATTCAGTCACTTTCCCAAAAGATAAGGGACAGCAGAAAAAAAGACCCCCGAAATACATAATTCAGTAACATCAACAGGTCAAAGATGTTAAACTAGGCTCACATTCTCATAGGCTCATAGAATGGTTTTGGTTAGAAGGAACCTTAAATATCATGTATTTCCAATCCCTCTGTCATGTGCAGGGACACCTTCCACTAGACCAGATTGCTCAAAGCCCTGTTCAACCCGCCTCTGAATGCCTTTAGGGTTAGATAAGTGCTGCATGTGTGAGGCAGACCCTACACATTGCATTTGATGTGATATTCAGCTTAGGGATGACTCACAGCATGAACAGTCACCTCCAGTTCAGACAGCTCACTTTGCTGAGTTGTTTATTTTGTGAGCATGGGGAGGGGAGAAAGGGGTTCACAGAAGTCATGATGAGTGTTGAGACATGGAAAACAGCTGAGAGACACCAGAGGCATTCCACCAATTGCTCAGGCACCTGAGGGATTCTGCAAATCAAAGATTTGCAATAATTGCAAATAATTCTGCAAATTATTGTGTGACTTAATGCACAACCAGCACAATATAAGAGATGGGTAGGATTGAGGTGACCACTTCATTGCGTCATTGGCTTCTTGTGTCATTTCTAAGCTCTGGATGGTCTTTCTAAAGAAAAATACAAACATAACAAACCTCCCTCCTCTGCATATCCAACCAGCAGGCTACAGCTTGTTCCCATCCTGGCTCTGCACTCATTTAAGTTGTGCAGGCAGTAAGTTCTCTGTAGCCTCCTGCTCTGGATACTTATGTGAGAAATTAGAGCTCTGGGCTCACCTCCTGTTAATCTGCAGGAGATGACTGTTCTAAGTACTGAAAGAAAAGGTCTACCAGCACTACTTTTACTACATGAATTATTGCTAAAGTGAGTTAAGGTGTAAGTTAAGTGGTTTCTTCCTGAAATTCAGACCCATGCATAGCAGTTTTCAATAGCTAGACTTAAGAAAATATTTGTTGATTGTTTGGTTTTATTTTCCTATAAGGAATCAAAGCCATACACCATTCCCTATACCAGTCTCAGAGAAAAAGCATGTAAAGTAATTATACTCCAGCTAAGCATGAGGCAATTCAGCCCCAGGGGAGACAGCAGCCCAAATGCACCCAAAAGGGCTTCATGGCTGTTTTGTGAAAGTGGAAGACATTTTGTTTTTATGGTGTAGTGGGTGGATGCTGTGCTTCAGGCCTTGGAAAAAGATCAGTTCTCTGGGCTTGATGGGTGACATATATCTGCCTTGTGTTTTGATTTGTAAATGAAAGGTAAAGTAAGAAGTAGTCACTAACAACAATAGGGACCTCAACTCTGATGTTTCTGTGCCCATTTCATTAGAACCAGTTAAAAAAATTAGGAAAGAGTATCAGCATGTACCAGCATCTCCCATTGTATAAGCATCCTGAAAAGATTAAATACAAGAAGACAAAAATAGAGCTCTCTGTATCTCTTTGTTTTTAGCAGAGTTAACACATTTGGATCTTGGGTATTGCAGCATCCTCAAAAATGTCAGAACAGTTTTGCAAAATTTGGAAGGAAGTTGCCTAGATTTTTTTTTCTATTTTCATCGTCTCTTATCCCTAACTGAAGAAGAGATTCACAACAAACCACTTTCTGCATTTATTACAACCCTCAGCACAAGACATTTAAAATGCATATTGGGTTGAGAGTGGAAAAAATAAAATAATGGATCAAAATTTTTCATTTTTTGACAGTATTTATTCATTTTAATGGCTGGATGCTGCCATTACTAGCAACAAATCTGTAGGAAGGAGTGACACCAACAGCCTTGAGCAAAACAACCTACAGAAAATCTGAGACAGAAGAACAGGAGGGTGTTTTTTGCAAGCTCAGGATTAACATCCCCTTTTTCCATAGGCATGACAAGGAAGGCAATGGGAAGGTTTACAACAGATATGGCATGAGTGATAGAAATGGGAAGTGGTGCAAAAAATCCTCATCTATTCCCATTACATCCTCAAAAGGATAATCTCTGTTCTCTCCTCATGTACTTTTGATTTTGTGTGAAATATTCCTTCCCTTCCCTTCCCTTCCCTTCCCTTCCCTTCCCTTCCCTTCCCTTCCCTTCCCTTCCCTTCCCTTCCCTTCCCTTCCCTTCCCTTCCCTTCCCTTCCCTTCCCTTCCCTTCCCTTCCCTTCCCTTCCCTTCCCTTCCCTTCCCTTCCCTTCCCTTCCCTTCCCTTCCCTTCCCTTCCCTTCCCTTCCCTTCCCTTCCCTTCCCTTCCCTTCCCTTCCCTTCCCTTCCCTTCCCTTCCCTTCCCTTCCCTTCCCTTCCCTTCCCTTCCCTTCCCTTCCCTTCCCTTCCCTTCCCTTCCCTTCCCTTCCCTTCCCTTCCCTTCCCTTCCCTTCCCTTCCCTTCCCTTCCCTTCCCTTCCCTTCCCTTCCCTTCCCTTCCCTTCCCTTCCCTTCCCTTCCCTTCCCTTCCCTTCCCTTCCCTTCCCTTCCCTTCCCTTCCCCACAAAAGGCAGTTCTATAATTCCTAGGTCTTCTAAGTCGTTCTTTTTCTACAGGAGCTACATGAACGTGTCTGACCCCATTTCCCTGAATTTGCCACTGAATAGCATGGCAACAAGGTTAGAAGAAATGAAAAAAAAAAAAAAAAAAAAAAAAAAAAGAGACAAACATCATACAATAGAAACCTTAACCATGCAGTTATAAGTTTAAAAAATGTTTGAAAGTCTGTTGCTTTGTCTTTCCCATTTCATATGGTCCTGCTGCTAAAAAAGACTTCCCTGAGGTTGCTGCTGCATCTCTCCTATAAATGATTCTCTTTGATCAGAATCCAGTGCAAGCAGGGTTTTTTTTTTCAGTCTTACAGAGGCAATGATTCCATATCACAGCACTGAAACCCTTGACAGCTCGGTGGGGGTGAGAAGAAGAAGCAGGATTATCTAAAAAAGAGAGAAAAAAGAGGAAGCAATTCAAAGTCAGGCCAAAGATGACAGGAGAATCAGGATAGGCAGCTGTACAAAATCGTACTTGATCTCTGCCAGAGATGTGGTATGTAGGGGTGAATGACAACTTCTAATTAAAGTTGTGACTGATTACCATGTAAGAAATGACACAATTTGTTGAAGACCTGGATCTGAAGATGGAACACTTTTATTTGTGGAAAATGGTAATTTAAAGTTATGAATTTTTAGAGGAACATCTGTGGCGCTTTTTTCTTTCTTTCTTTTTTTTTTTGGTGAATTCGCTCCATAATTAAATCTCTCCATACTTTTACTGAAACTTTTAAATTGTCATTTATCCAAGCACTGACTGTGCATTACAGTATGTAAGGAGGGAGAAATACCGAAAACAACATTTGGAAGAGACCTTGACAGTAATTCATCAGCCCTTATTTGAAATTCCAGGAATGATGCAGTTTTAACACACACTATCTATTGTTGTGTAATAGATTCACAGATCTCTATCAAGCAACAGGATATTATTTTTCAGAGATTGTGAATTGTTTACTTTTCACGTATGCATGTGAACTGAATTCATACCCCTTTTCAAAGAGACACATGAATATGAGCATTATTCAGACACATGTGCTGACTCACTTGAAAGCACATTTTGAAACTGGATTCACACTGAGATTAGCCAGGTTCTGTGAGGTTTTCTCTTGAGAGCTGTCTCAATTGTTGTCAAAATTCATATTTTTCAATACAGAAGACTAAATTTTTGTCACCTTCTACTGGTTGCTTCACATTCCTGAGGCAGGGCAAAGCCCCTGGGAATCCACCTGGTGTAGTTTTCTTAGCATGAAGTCTTTGCATGGCCAGATACTGCTTTGCCACCTGCTCCGATTTGATCTCACATGGAATTTGTCTCCACGGTATTTTTTATCTTTAAATACCTAAAACACAGTGTTTGACATTTTTAATAAGATCAGTATCTTAAAACACAGTCACATAGATAAATATTTTCCGAACACCTTTCTTCACTGCCTTGCTCCAGAATTCAAATTACGTTTTACACTTAAAGGTAAATCTGAATTCTGAGGCATTAATTATCACATTTTCACACTATTCGGAGTTATTATATACCTCTAGGCTGTTGTCAGATGATCTTAACTTTAAAAACATGGGAATGGAGAGAAAAGATTTTGCATATTTGCTCATGCCATCATTTATGCTTATAGTTAGCTTTACAAAGCTGAAAGTTAAACTGTGCATTTATTTTGCAGCTCTTTATACTTTATCTTTATGTAAATCACATTTGGAGAACAGGCAATAAAATGTGAAAGTCAAATTTTATGTCTGTTTTTGTTTTCTGAAGTTACACATTATTATGAGTTACCAATTAAGTTACATTTATAAAAGCCATCTTTCCCTGTGAGGTTAAGGAAACAGGTAATTGAGGTAATGAATTAATGATAAAATTAACATGCTAATATGAATATATTTCTGCCCAATTCTTTTCCTTCCATTTGGCATAGGAAGCATGGTCTTGCAGCAGTTGGGGTTTTCTGTATCAGCACATCTCAGAGCTATGGCAGTAAGATATCCTGAGCACCATTCCCCCTTGGCAAGGTCTGTACTGCACTATATTATGATACTGAAGCAAATTACAGAAAAAATAAGCCTAGGAAACTTCCGAAAATAAAATAAAAGTCTGGTCAGAAAAGCAATGTGCCTTTTCGTATCACAGAATTACAGAACGGGTAAGGCTGGAAAGGACCACTGTGAGTTCACCTGGCCCGATTTCCCTGCTCAAGGGAACTTGTTTCTACTCAAACATTAAAAAGCCCAAGTGTTAGTGAAACCTACAGAGGAGAGAGGACAAGAAATACTTTGTATTCTTAACTGACAGCTCTGCTAATTCAACCTGAATCCCAACTGCTAACTTGAGTTGTGCTTTTTTAAATCTCATCACTGATGTAGAAGCTTCTGTAGGTGAATTATCAATTCTGCCTCACACACTCCCCACTTTTCAGTAAGTTTTTATAGGTGCCATTGTTTTGTCCTGCATTTTAAATTCTGTCAAGCAGTTCTGGTTTGGTGATGGTGCACAACAACAATTCAGGACTTTAATGTATGGATTTTGTGCTTTCTGCATTAAAGGCATCATTCCCCAGTAGTCCCAGCAAAGATTATTCTGGAAGCAGACAGGAAAAAACTTTGCTTGGTACATTGGTGTAAATTTTAGAGATGGCCTTCCCTTCAAAGAGGACATGTGATTTTGCTTACTGTTTAGCATTCTACGTGTTCTAATACTTTAAATCTTCAATAGAAGATCAAAAGGCATCACTGTGGAAAAAGACACTATTTTAAAAGTAGTGAATATGTTTCTGGATAAATATTAAAAATATTATTGTCAAAAAGATAGTATTCTCCAAAATCTGTAAAGTATTCACTTTTCCAAGCATTAAATGCTTCTTTTAGGATTTTCCTGTATCATAATTTAAATAAAATATGTAAAGCTGACATTTTATGTCATCTCTCTATAAAATAAGGCAAGCTCATAAAGCAGTCTGACTGCAGATGATAACAGTATACAACTTTGATTCAGAGAGCACATACTCTTAAATCCAAAAGTGCCTTTTGAAGTTCAATCCCTTATACTTGTTACAGCCTTCTGCCCTCTCATGATAGAAGTCTCTCCTCAGTTCTACAAAAATAAGATTTGGTGGGAAACAAAATTTTGACAGCTACCATTCTGGATTACATCACAAGCAGCCGGACATTTTGCAAAGGTTGGCTGAGGAGGGCAGACAAACTCGTTTTTGTAGCATTGTGTCAGGCTGTCTCCAGATCTGAGAGAGGAAAGAACTCTTCAGCTTCACTTGCTAATGAGCAGTGCCTTTGGTTTCGTTATCCAGGGACATTTCCATTTCATACAACAGTGCCAGCGCACTTCAGATTTCTTAAACATGCTCTTCTGACTGGTCTCGCATTTCTTGCTCCTTCATTTTCCACTGATGGAGGAGATTCCTGATGATAGGAAGGATATAGTGTATCCCACAGTGAGACTTAAACACCAGGAATGCAGAATGGTGGAGGCTGATGACACAGCCACATCAATTAAAAACATCCTTTGGGAAAACCACATGAGTGCCTTGCACCAAGATGATTTCCACCTAGACCCTCTGATCAGCAAGCTAGCTGATTCAAATACTTCTGCAGCAGAAAGGATAACCTCCAGAACAGGGTAGGAATGGTTTGCCCTCTGTCACCCACGAGAAGTAGCAGCAGCTGCTGGGATTTATTTTGGTCGTTAACATCATCCAAACAGGTTAGAGGTGAATAAGCAATAGTTCGATATCTTTCCTGGACCCAGATAATACTTTGCTGCTGAAGCCGTGCTAAAGAGGCCCACCAAGAGATGAGGGTTCTGTAGGTTCATACCCTGGACAGTGATGGGAAAATATCCGGATTGTCATGAAGAAATTTCTTGGTTCTAAATAACCCTGAAAAAATGTTTTGTATCCCTGGATTCAGAGCTATCTCTGAGTTTGTGCTCTCTGTAATAGCAGAGCTAAGGGAGAATAATATCCTTTAGTCAAGAACTCAGGGCACTAGCAAAGAACTTCAGTTATTGTAAAACAAAGTAACTGAAAATAGAAATTTGCAGCATATTATGAGTATGTGCAAGGCAAGAAGATTTTAAGTGAGACATCCAGCTGGTCTTCTGGCTTACATTTCCAGCTGGTCTTAAGCAAGCACTGCTGTCAGCAGAGGTGCACCACTTTCTGGTAGCTGAGAGTCTCATACAATACCTCCAGTAATGCAGTATTGATTTTTCACCAGCTGATGACTTCAACTACAGATTTTTAGTTCATAAGAACTTAAATTATTGTTATTAATTATTAGCATAATCTTTATTATTGTTTTATTATTACCAGACTGGTCATGACAATGATAACCTGGGAGCTTCACTACAATTCCCATTGTTGTTGTTCTTATTAGAAGTGGGTTACTACTGTTTGTGAAGTCTGTTTTCACACATGCCTTCAGGTTTAAAATGAATATCATCTAAATGTAAAACTAAGGTAATGATATTATTTTCCTGAGATTGGGAAGTCAAGTTAATGAACAGTTGAAAACAGTTTTGACACGTCCAGATAGAAGGCAAGTACAACCAGAATGTGTTTGGGTTTTTTTTCCCTAGCCTGGTCTTAGCCCCATAACTTGTAATTATATTACCATGTACTCTATTAAAACCACATGTTTTATTCTTGTTCATTTTATGTTTTCGGTTTAAGTTTTATAAATTTTATAACAGGCAATTCTTACTTTAATGATCTAACAGGGGTGGTAAATACTTAAATCAAATTGACTGTATCAGGGAACTGTAACCAGGCGAGAAAGTATCAGTTACACCAAATATAGGACACAGATGTTTATAGAGAAAAAGGAGAAAGAGACAGATTTAAAGAAGGTTAAGTTTCTACTATATTTTATGATTCTTTTAGAAAAGTTCAAAACACTTCAGGTAATGATTTACTTTGTAAGGCACTGGATCTTAACAAAAATGCTTAACAACCGAATGATAAGTAAACAGCTGTTCCAAAGCCACCAAATATTATTCCCAGATTAGCATTTTGTTAATAACACTGACTTAAGGAATAGGGTAAGAAAAAAAGCCATGAATGCATGCCTTAAGGGAATATGAGATTATAATAATTTTGGTAGAAAGCAAAACTAGAACTTGTTATAGCAATGAAAAAATCCATAGATTTGAAAATGGTCCACATATTCCAGCATCATAATCAATGAACTGTGATTATGATGATCTGGAGTGGGTAATGGGAAAAAAACCTATCAATTTTCCTCTTTAACAATGTTGCCAAATATAAGAGAACTTACCCTGACCAAGCTGATTACAGCAGTTCTGAAGTCATTATCTGTAGTTACATTGCTGAGCAAAATAGTATGGAGTTAGGCGAAGATCAGCTAGTAGTAAATACAAGCCAAATTGATGTTCTTGATACAAAATAACCAATAGTTTAAAAGGAATCCCAGAAACTGCAATGTTATGTTCATATACAACTCATTTGTATGAGAATAAAAAAGCTTGCCCATAGAGGTGGGGATGCCCCATTCCTGGAAACGTTCAAGTTCAGGCTGGATGGAGCTATGAGCAACCCGATCTAATTGAAGAAATCCCTGGTCATTGCAGGGGTTTGGACTTGATAGGACTTGAAGTTCCCTTGCAACCAGAACTATATCATGTCCTTCTGTGAAGCACGGGCAGATGTTCTATTTTTTCTGTATTTCTCTTTCATTTCAATTCATAAGAGCCACAGCATACTACAGTCTCACCTATAAATGGTGTTACAAAGCAATGTGTACGTGTTCTAAAAGAATGTGCCAAAGTAGCCTGTCCTAAAATACACAAATTTAATGAGAGCAGTAAGAAACCTCAATTCTATGACTGTCTGCCTGCCTGTAATCATGCAACAACCTTCTATCTTTCCAGCCTTAGCCAGAACCCCTAAGGAGCTACAAGGGAAAAAGTCCAGATATCATGCATTTTAGTTTCAGCCACGCATTGCTACTGTCTCTCACTATATCTGACCAAATCATCAACACCTCTGTAGCTCAAAGCTTGACCCTATTCAGCTCATGAGAAGAATTGAAGCAGATCCAGAGTAAAATATGATGTGCTCTCTGGCAAGAATATACTGTGAAAAAATCTCAAGCTTAACTCTCTGACTAGCATTTCATGAACAAAAATTTTTTTCCAATATCAGCTGGTTAGAAGAAACTGGTTTGTCTTGACAAGCAATCCTTTAGGATTTCATGCATTTACACCATCTACTCTGGAATATAGAAGAATAAGCAGGAAGGAAATCTTCCAAACTCAGCAATTGCCATCTGGCCCAGAGCACTGAACCATGACTCCATGTTCTTGAAAGAGTATATTGCTTGCCTAAAGCTATCAGTTTAGATTCATGGTCTCCATCCTTATCTTCAAAGCTCACAATATCCCAGAAGTGCCATTTGAACACCAGGTGCTCAGTGTTCTTAACATCACACTGATATAAAACTTGTGCATGCTTATAAACAGGATTCAAAACAAACCTCTGTTCACAGTGTGATTAGGAGAGAAAGGTGGTGAATTTTGACAATACATTTAATGCTGTCTTTATAGCAGCCAGATAGTCTGCTGAACACCATAAAGCTCATGTAAAACAATTGACACTTACTATCAGACTGGCTTCATAAGCACTTGAAAATGATATGGTCCTTTAAGATTTCCTTACAAACATAATAGCAGAGCATCTTGTCGTATTCCCAAACTCTCCTCTTGCAAATGTTAGTCTGCAATTCTTGAAAGAAACAGAGAAAATAAACCCAAGATGAGTATTTGACTACTGTTGATGGTAGAAATCATTTAGAAGCATTAAAGAAAAAAAATCTATAGTAGAATAATTGATATACCAACAATAAAAGGAAGCATGGAGTCATGAGACAGCAAAGAGTTTCCATTATGGAAAAAGACAATAATGACTACATATGTTCTACAGAAAGGATATTGTTAACTATGCCACTGAAGAGTAAAGTTCCTGAATTTGTTTTGTTTGCTCACTTGTTTTCATATGAAGTGTCACTGATAGGAAACGGCACATTGCGTACTGCATCATAAAAAATTCCTGCAATGCAACACTTTCCTTCTCAAGTATGACTTGCACTAGGGTAAACAGGGTACCAGTAATTAAGATTCTACATTATTTCTTAATCAAAACCTTAATAGGTCTAATACCGATATCTTTTCTTAGGAAAGGACTATCTACAACTCAGCACCTGGGGTGTTCTGTTAAAAAACAGATTAGAAATGGAGGTACAAATGCAAGTCTCTTCAAGCATCCATGAATAGTAATAACAAAAAACGTATATGACATCTGGGTATCTGGAATCACATCTCACAGGTGAAAGATCAACTAATAGGCTAGAATCATTCTACAGTTTCCAGAGGGAAGTACTGGTTTTGCAGATTATGAAAATTTGTCATCTCTCTGGAGCTCATCAGAGGCATTTATTCATAGGCACATAAAGTGCAAATGTCCAATGGGCAGCATGCTTATTTGAAAGGTTCAAGCACTTACATTTCAGTGAGGTATAACAAAGTTAGGCAGCTGCTGTAGGGTTAACTTTATTTTTCTGTCAAATGGTAGAGAAAGAGTAGTTTGCACTGAAAGCAGCTCCTTAACCACAAGGTTAGATGAACTGTATGACTCCCTGCTATAGTTTGCATAGGTCCTTATGCCTTAAGTGTATACATGGCATTTTAAAAACCTGAACTAAAATCTCATGGAAGTTATGGTAATGAAAATAACAGCAGCAGCTCAAATTTACTATGGTAGCATCATAATTCAGTGTGTCAGTCTAAATCCATCATTCACTGATAGACTCTTTTCATCCTGTCACTGATGCAGCAGTAGCTTGATCCAAGAGGAGCTCATGCCATCTATAGCACAATCTCATGCATTAGGATAAAAGATACACAAAAACATAGAGGAAAGACTTAAGCCAGAGTTATCAGACTCTTTGTATCAATGGTGGAATGCATTTCTCACAGTTGGCTGTGTAACTTTAGCAACAAACTTCTAATTGAGAACACTTTAAAAGATCTGCACATTTAACTAACATGCTTAATGTGATTTTTCACGAACTTCAATTGGAGAACTCTGTTCTAAGCTAGTACGCTCTCTCAAATGAGAAGTGAGTGACAGCAAATTCATGCATACATCTAGATGATTATATCTCAAACATGAATTAGTCTCACACTAATTGACAACCTTCTCTAAAATTAAACCAACAACAGTCCGTCTCCAGCTGTACTTCTGCTATCCTGAACAGATTCGTGCTTCAGAGATGGGCAGCCCTGCTGGTTCCAGGACCTGCATGTTGAACATCTCACCTCATCAAGTGCCACAAAGCCATAAATGCCTCATAACCACAGAGGTGAAATATGGTGTGGTCCAGGAGTGTTTCACAAACTGGAAATGACTGCCCATCTGCAGGGCATTCAAGTTATAGGACTAGGATAGTGTAGGCAAGCCTGATGGAGCCAGCCAAACAACCTCTGATTGCTCCCTTCTCACAGCCAGGCAGCCCCTGCACCTACTGCCTTGCCAGCACATGTTGCACAGTGTAAGAGGCCTAATCATGGGCTTCTATGTTGCTTAAAAGCTTCAACTTCATCACAGTTTTCGTTTCTTTTTTTCCCCCTTTCTTTCCTTTATGCCTAAAGATCAATAGAGTATTCAGACATACTGCCTTGTAACTTGATAGTGGTCTGCCCCAAGGTGTGATGGTTCAAGCATTTTTGTAGTCTGAGGGTCTCTATTAGCACCAGGATGTGACAGTGATTAGGAGATCAAAGCCCACTATGGTAGAGGAGAACTTCTCTTTTACTGTCAGAGGTAAAAAGTATGGAATTATAATGCATATTTCTTGTCATCCTCATGCTTTCCCCTGTAAATAATTATAGCTCCTGTTCACTTATTCATATATTTAAAAAAATTCACTGGTTTATTTATTTTCTTTGAATTTATTTGCATGTATTGTGCCCTCTCATCAACTCAAATGCTAATAGAGATTCTTTGTATCATTTGCAATAATAATCTTATTTTCATCCTTTCATATTTATTGGTGAGCCTGCTTTGTCTACTAGATTATACATATAATTCTCCCCTAGATTCACTAGCACGAAACTATGGTATGATGAAAATAATGTTTATGAAAATGTAATTTACACTCTTTGTGATAGAGAAAGTCAGTCATATTAAGTAATATGCATTTTAGGGAACTTATCAGATACCAGGAATGGTATTCATGACTGAGAACTCCCAATTTATGTGCTGTGAAAGATTGTTTTGTGTCATTTGCAGAATTCTGATGTCTAGGACTGGGAATCTCATTTCTGCCATATCTAACATCACTTAAATTATGGTAAAGGAAAAAAGGAAGTGATCGTTGGTGTGGAGTAATGGGACCAGGTGATGACTGATTCATTATGTCAGAGATGAAGCTTGACTCTGATCTTTTAAAATAGCTTTTCCATGGAAAAATAGCAGGCATTTAAGTACTATATTTATCTGCTAGATACAATGAGATTGCAGCACATTTCTGATATTGAACTGCAATGCTCCCTTTAATCAAAGGAGTCTCCATCTCCAGTTCAGTTAGGTCTTCCAATGAATTCTTCCTGCTAACACTTGTGTGGTAAACCGGTTACACAGGCATCAAAAATTAAGAAATTGAGCTGAAAATTCTTCTTTTCATAATAATTGTATATTTCTAGGAAACAACAGAGGATTGAAGGGTGCAGCTCTGTCTGACCTTGAAATGTTAATAATAAGAGCTGCAAAGCTTGTTACCGTGTTTCATCATTCTCTGTCCTGGAGGATTACATCTCTTTTACTGTGCATCTTATAAAAAACCTAGACAAGTTTCTGTGTATGATGGGTGTGATGGTTGGAAATTTCAGCTGAAGTTAAAAATACAGATTTCATCTATTTAATATCTTGCTAAAAATGTAATTATAAAAACAGTGCTCTCAAATAGGAAAGAAAAGTTAGTCTCGGCCTAGATTATTTTCTAGGTAGGGAAAAGTTTGAAGAGATTTTTCTTAAAGTAGTCCTGTTTCCAGAAAAATGGTTGCTCTTATTTTCTCCAAAATGAACAAAGGAAACTGGAGAATGAAAAAAAAAAAAAAAAAAAGAAGTAGGAAGCTAACAGATCATTAACAGAGTCAGAGGAGCAACTATAATGGTGTATGAAGAAATCTAAATAGAGGATCTATGTTTTATTTTGAGATTTATTAAGTACCTGCATCAACCCACATGCATTGGGATATGCAACACCTTGATGCTTGTTTTCCTAATCACCACTGTTTAAAATTTTTAGGCTTGCTTTGGGAAGTTCAGCCACTAACACTCTTCGCAGAAGATGTGGCCATTGGTCTTGATGGGAATAGTAGCATTTCCCACCTCTGTGACAGGCTTCACATACACTTAGGGGAGTCACTATTTCCCCCCTCTATTACCCTAACATGTGCCCTTCACATCTCACACCAAATAGGATCCCAGTTCTGTCTCCACACTTATTTTTACCCACTCAGCTACCTGGTTTATTGGGTTTGAATGGCAAGGTTTTGTTAGCAAAGGGCTTGCAGTGTCTTCTGTGAGAAGCTGCTGGAAGTTTCCCCCATGTCTAACAGAGCCAAGGCCAGCTGGCTCCAAGATGGACATGCTGTTAAGTCCAGGTGAAGGGAAAGTGTTTTAAAGTTTGGGTTTTATTTTCTCATTATCCTGCTCTAATTCTGATTGGTAAGAAAGTAATTTCCCCATGTCAAATCTGTTTTTCCCATGGTAGTAACTGATGAATGATGTCTCCCTGTCCATATGACAACTCATGAACCTTCCATTACATTTTCTGTCCCCTGTGCAGCTGAGGAGGACACCTACTCTCCAGTCAGGGTCAACCCACCAAACCTTCTCATATTCCACGACTGTCTTTCTATATATCATTCCAATGGTATGTCAACACACTTCCCTCAACCTTAAAACCAGCCAAAGCATAGGCAGCAAGAAAAGGGAGGTAACAGGGGTGATATACAGCAAAGCACAGACGATATAACTTCTGAGTACTCAGCAACACCAGCTGTGACTCCCTTCCATGCGCTTCTCAGCAGGATAAGGTTAGTCAGTCTGCCAGAACCTGTGTTAATGATTCCTAATTCCCACCCCCTGCAGCTCATTTAGGAATTCTCACAGCTTGCAGGATATGAAGCATCATATGCCTTGTGTAGAGGACAGGGAAAGTTTATTTCATAAATCAGAAGGAAGGTTTGAAACTTGTCAAATTCCTGAAACAGAAGTCTTTTGAAAACCTAGTGGATAACTTAAACAAACAAACCAAAACAAACAAACAAAAAACCCCTCAACCCCAACGAATCACAAGACATTTAAAACAGAGACATTTCTAAGGGACAGCAGTAAAAACACTGAAAGCCTTGATTCAGTCCTCCGATGTGGCTGGGGTAGTACAACATGTAAAATGAACAGAAACATTTTATAACCATGTAAAATGAACAGAAAAGCAAGTGAAATTTGTTTTTATTCTAATTTATGACCAACACCTAGTCCTGGAGGCCTTCATTCAGCCTAAATTCCACATAAGCCTTGGTATATCTTTGTTGGCTCTTGGCTTTCAGAGCAGGCAGCCAATAGGAAATACCAGGCTCAGGGATTTAAGTGGAACTCAGGCTGGGGGAAAGTAGGCTGAAGTATGATTTTCATAGATTTGTTTTTTCTTGATATTAAGATAACTTTGAAAATGTATTTGATTGGACTGTAGAGTAGTTTTTCTCAAGTTTTCTCTATGGGAAACCTAAAAATATTTTCATTCCTTTTAATTTATTAAAAAAGACAACACCAGTTAAAATAATGACAAAGCCATATGATATATTTGAGTGTGTTTTGAAAAAGGACCTTCAAGTAACAGGAAAGAAGGGCTAATGTTTTTTAATATCGATTCTAATAACATTTCAATATGTAATACAGGTTACAAGGGGATTTTTATGAATTTATAATCACACTGCTTATAAACTCTGGCCTACAACAAATAATTAATAGCCATTTGAAATGTACACAACAAGAAGATGCCTTGGCTCTGGGAGTCTAGTGAATGCTCAGTTTCATCTTTTCCAGTGTATTGTAATTTTGAACATTTAAAAAAAAAATCTCTCTCTAGTACCACTCTCATTCCACTACCACTGCAATTTACTGGCAAGTACAACTGTGAATATGCAGATGACATTTCAACTGAAAATTTAGTGAAGTCAAAAACCAAAAAATATTTGGAATGCTTTCTGTTCTGCAGTCACTAAATTGTTCAGAAGGTGGGAAAAATTGAAGAAAAAACCCATGATTCAAATTTGTTTCTGTAAAGTGATTTTTCTTTTAGTGAGTCCATATAAGGTAACAACAACTAGAAATACCTCAAATTGTTCAAACTTGGGGTTTTTTTAACAATTGAAGTTTTGAGGGTTGATCCAAAGTCCCTTTTTTTGTTGTTTTTTTTGGTCATGGATCAGCAACAAAAGTCATTATTCACCCTTCTGTGTTCTCAGGATGATGGGATAGCAGAACCAGTTCACCACAAATTCTGATGAGTGCAAAAGATGCTGCTTAAAAATTGTAAAATATGACTAATTTAGCAATATAGCTAAAATGTAAGGATCCAGAGGAAATTAAAACTTGATCTTAGAGCAGTCTGGGAACTCTGAACAATGCCTGAGGACTGAAATTCCAAAAAACACTTTAAAAGCTTTCAGGCTGTTCTCTCAGCTAGAAAAGCTTGAGAAGAGAATGATGTAGAGAGAAAAACAATAAAGGTCACATTTCTCTGGAGCCTTACACAGTGTGTTTAACAATAGCTGGGCCTCCAAGGATGTCCGTCTTTCATTTCAGGATATCAAACCAGTATGGTAAAAGTGAAAATGTAGAAAATGGTTTACCCAGAACTGGAATTATTTCAGAAGCCAAAAGGGATAATTTCATGTTGGTAATTTTCTGTCTACTGTAATAACCCATATTTAAACAGTTGGTAAAGTATTTATAAACAGTTATGTGGGTACTCAGAGTAACACTCTTTTCCAAGGAATCTGTAGAAGGGTGGATGTCCACAGCAAATCTGGAGAAAGATTGCTTGGCTGATGTGTCACCACAAGCCACTAAGATAAAAAACAGATGCTGAAATTCCAGAACTGGCTATTGACTCTCCTAAGAGAGATTTGATCATAGTTTGGTAGGAACATGCTCTAATTCCAATGGAAATAACAACATATAAACTTTTTTTTAATATTTCTTTATATATATATATTTAATAAAAATAATAACCCTGAATAGTGATGAATGAATCACATAAGGGACACCACATGTGAGCAACTGGAGGAGTTCAGCATTGTGAGAAAACTGAACATCTCTGTGTCACTGCCATGTGAATCTCAGTATGGATCATGGATGATTCTGGGCTTTACGCCAGACTATTTTTAATCCATGATATGGCCATCTTCCTCCATTTTACTTGATCTAGAAAAACTGGTTTTGTCATTCACTTTTCCACAGTGAATATTACAATCTTTATAGTGCAATAAGAGGTAGGTGAACAGGAAGACGGGGAGCAAAATTGTGCCAGGGCAAGACATTTTTGGGCAATACTTACTATCCGTGAATGAACATTTTCTTCTCAGTAGTCATTCCTACCAGTATTTCTTTGCAAATGACTCACAATCAGTCTCAAATGGATGCTCAAAGTACTACGACACTGTGGATTGAAGGATTATACCTCCGATAAGAATCAAGAAGAGTTGCTTATCTAATGCATTCTATCATTAGAGGAGGATGATGTAGAGGGAAGGCTGTTTGGACACTAGTGAGCCACTTAGAGCACTCCAAAAAGAAGCCCAAAACTGTAAGACAAGTGTTGGTCAAGTGTTCAGTAATAGCAAATTAGTTTTAATGCTTGATGTAAAACAAAAAGTCTCAGGGTTGTAGTTTTCCTGAGATTCTCCTTGGGGTTGGTGTTCCCCAAGGTAATAAGGGTCTCCCAAGGTTGCTGTTCCCTAGGAGTTTCCCCTGGGTTGCTGTTCCCAGAGGTAATAAGGTTTTCAGTCTTCTCTTTGCCCTAAGTGTTACACACCAGAGGTAGAGATGACAGGCTGAGTCCACCAGTGCATATTTCCAAGGTTGTTTATTCTTCATTATCTCAGTCCTTTTTCAACTCTGCCAGGTCTCCCTGGCAGGGTACCTTATCTTAGTTCTTTCTCAGCTCTGCAAGGCATCCCCAGCAGAGCAGGACACGCGGCAGACTGGGCGGATCAGAGAGCCCCGTACCTTATGTACAGTCCCCTTGACCCAACCACTGTCCGAGACGTATTTTTTTATTTACAAAATTTTACCAATACCTATTACCTATACTAACATGTCAGTTCTACTCTAAACCAATCTCTAAAACCCAACTCAGCACAAGATGGGGGACGAGAACAAGAACAAGGAAGACAGGGGCCACTCCCCAATTCCTCCATCTTGTCTCTTCAGCCCCACATGCCAAGAATCCCAATCTCCACATTCACACTCTATAACAAACCATCCACCACTCATTTTGGATTCTTAGGATTTGTGATTCTTCCTGCATGTGAGTGTTCACTCCCATGGACAAGAATCAGAGGCAGTGTCCTCCTGGGACCTGTATGGGTCTAACTGACTCCCCTGTACAGATCCCAGACCCCCCTGTCCGGTCTCCAAACCCTCCAGGGTGGCCAGAGGGATGTTCTAGGCTCCGACAAAAAAGGATAAAAATCCCTGAGATAAAAAAAGAATTATCTTTATTTCTTTCAGGTATGAGAAAATTTTGTAGCTGCAGAGACCAGTCTCCCTGGGCTGCGAGGCAGCATCAAATACATCTCAGCTTGTCCACATACAGGATTTCTCAAGTATTTGCCATATTTCCCTCAATTTGCCATTGAGGGGTATGAATTGCTCCGTTTTCTGGAGAGTTTTTCAGTAAGATCAATTACTGGAATACAGTCACATTTCAGTGTGACTTCAAACACTCATTTTTAATGTGAAATAGCAAACTTGCTGATGAGTAATTTTTCCTTCCAATGAGGCTTAATTATTTAGCCTTCTCATTCTCTTTGATGGATGCATATTCCTTTTATTGGCTACTGTGACAATGAAGAAATTCATGATGGGATGTAACAAAAACTGTTCCCTCAGGCATATAACTTTTCTTTAATTTTTCTCTGAAGTAGTTGAAGCAGCAGCAGAAGTCTGCTGAACTATGTAAGCCAGCTGTAGAAGTACTGTTTAATAAGTACAATTTCATTGAATTCTGGGGAATGTCTGCTAAACTGATGTGGAATCCTCTGTCCTTCACCTAGAACACTTTTAAACCATCTGTGTTGATCACCTCATTACTATGTGAGGTTCAAAAATGCCAAGTGCCAGGTCCTGGACATGGGTCACAACAACCCCAGGCAGTGCAACAAGCTGGGAGAAGAATGGCTGGAAAGTGGTGTGGTGGAAAAGACCCTGGGAGTGCCAGCCAAGAGTGGATGAGCCAGTGTGCCCAGGTGGCCAAGAAGGCCAATGGCATCCTGGCCTGTGTCAGCCATGGTGTGGCCAGCAGGACCAGGACAAGCTGTTGCTGTTGTGTGCCTTGGTAAAAGCAGCTGAGCAAGGCTGAGATGATTCTTCCCATTCAGGATGACCTCCATTTTCAGAGGCTGAGCTCCCAACTCCAGATCCAGCTTTTCTTTGAGCAAAACATTTTGGTGTGTGTGGTGCACTGTAAGCATTGTAGAAATGAGACTATCTATTGTATTGTGATGCAATACACAGTTTCCTCTCTCCCACAGTATACAGAGTACTAAGATATCTTTCATGACAAAATACATCAGTGTCTTCCTCTGGTCAAGTCAGTGGAAAATGAGTCCTGGGCACTTTCAAATATTCATTGAATCAAACAACAACAACAACAAGTAGCATATTTTTTTTAAGAAAAGTAACAACTTTGAGTTTTTGTCATTTTTGTACTGCATATCAGGCCATTTAAGATTTTTTTCCCTCTGGGACTTTATCCCCTGGTATTCTACTAATCAAATCCCTGAAGAGTTCAAAGTCTACTCTCCTGAAGTCCAGGGAAGTCAGCTCTCTGTGTGCCCTCCTCACTGCCCTAAGGATCTCCATGATTTCATAGTCACTGTAACTAAGACTGCCCTTTATCTTCACATCCCTCACCCTTGCTGGTGAGAATAAGGTCCAGCATAGCATGAGGGAAAAAGGTCTATCACAGCACCTCTCCGTGTTGGCTCCACTATCACTTGTAGAAGGAAGTTATCATCAATGCATTTCAGGAACCTTGTGGACTGCTGGTGCCCTGCTGTGTTTTTCCCTCCAGCAGATATTGAGGTGGTGGAAGTCCCCCATGAGGAAGCATGGTTTGTGAATATGAGACTGTTCCTGTCTATCTATAGAGGGCCTCTGTCACTGTAGAACATGAAAAAGATGAGAGACTCCAAATATTTCAGAAGACAAAGAGCATAGAAAAGCTTTATTGTCTAATTCTTCCTACTTTTTATAAGGTGTTCCAATACAGACTTAACATGATTGGTGAATAGGAACGACACCTCTCTAATCCCATTGGTTAAACTAGAGAAACAGCTAAAATGTTTTCTTTGAGAACTAAAAAGGCAAAACACCACCTGGAGAAAGATTGTTTTGAGAAAGGATAATTGTTTGCCACAAGATTGTTTTGAGAAGAAGCTTTCTTGAGAAATTTTCCCTTGGGAAAAAGGTTAGCAGCTGCTGGCAGGCTAAAATCTCTCAGACCCAGAAATATCAGGCCCACAGGTCTCATCCCCTCAGTCTTCCTGGCTAGGTGGCTTCTAGCAGGCCCCCACTATAATGTCACCTTTCCCTGTCCCCCTTTTAATCCTGACCCATAAGCTTTTGGTTGATCTGACCTGGAAGATCCTGGTAAGCATGATGTCTGAAACATTTAAAATTATTGACATCACAGATTTAAGCCCTTCCAGCTCTATTACAGTCCTTTCTATTTCTGAGGAGGACATGTCATGTGTCATGTCTGGGAAATATTCTGCTGAGATTTTAAACCCTAATCCAACCATCTCAGCATGTTAGGATGAGGGAATAACTTTCTTAGCTTTAATTTTCATGGTTGAAACAGGTTAATAGATGAGGCTTTGTGGTCCAGTATAGCTGCAAGCAACAGAGTTTCTCTTCATGTAATACTTCTTGTTTTCAGTATAACTCAAAACATTTAGCAGAATATCCCATTTTTGTGCAGTGCAACTCCATATATGAATGTGAATACTGCAGCTCAGTAAAAGCTGATAATTATGGTTAGTTTAGCCCATAAATGTCTGGATTGTGCTCAGTCCTGAATGCATTAAATTCTAAAGCACATTCAGAGCTGTAAAGCAGCTGAATCTCCCAGTTTGTAAGTAGTCCTTTTGCCTGTTTGAGTTCTGGAGCCACAAATTTTGCTTACCAAAGGATGATACAGAGTGAATGACAGATGTTGGTTCATACCTAAAGAGTCATCCAAGCAAAGGAATATGTGGAAAAATTAATCTACTTCAACCTGTCACTTTCCATGCTAAGAGACTGTTGTCAGCCTAGAAATTAAAAAAATCCTTAAATGACCAGTTTTCTCTGCTCAACCCTTCATACACATTTTAAATGATGCACCACTACTCAGCAAGTTGCAAAGGGAATTTTCCTGAAGGGTTGTGGTCTGTAACAGGAATTTAATAAATTAATGGTATTGTATATTTCAACTGCCCTTTGACTCAGAATTTGACATTCATAGGAGAAGTTAATTCAGAGTAGCTTATATTATTTCAATAGGAAATCTTGTTTGTCAAATGGGAAAAATTTCAGTTGATTGTTTTTTGATATCTTCTTTTGAGAAAAATCTCTTTTGCTCCAAAATTTTTTAATTCCATATTTTTACTTTCTCTTTCAAAGTACTTTTTTCTCTCAAATGTGTGATTTACTATGTAATAATAGAAATAAAATTCAAAAGATGACGTAAATTTAATATTTGGGATATTAAACAATAAATATTATCAATTATGCAGACTGGAGGCAGAGCTTAATCTGCTAGGATCACATTATTTTCACAAATTTTGCTTTCTTTCTGTGTGCTGAAAAATCTATCTTCCCACCTCTGATTATCTGGGGAAGGACTTATATGAACAAACACACAGATAACATCTCAAAAAAACTGGAATTTTCAAACAGTTTGTACTGCAAGAAATGCTATTCTTGATGTACTAAAAATGCCATCTGCTTCCTGCTGTGTTGTTTTAGTTTCTTACTATTTCATAACTCAGTTTCTAATATGCTGACAGTTTACCTGGTGAGGACAATATGTAATGATGTTTATTAAAAGTGTGTCTTAGCCATCAGATCAAATTCTAATGTTGTGGTTAAGGCATCAAACTTCTCTTTATAGTTTGCAATGAGATACACACTTTCCTACAGTCTCCACTGGATTCTTATAACAAAGGCTCTTGAAGTGTCCTCTGGATCTAGAGAAGCCCGGTTTTCCCTCCAAGAGAATAGATGTCTGCAGTGTGCTTGAAGTATTCTGCACCTAGACCCTCAACACAATGCCAGGTTTTTGCCTTTCACTTCCCTTTTATGAGCTGGCAGTAAAACTGGATTCCCCACGGAGATGAAAGCTGACTTAAGTGTGTCACATTATCTTCTGTGGACAGCTGTCCCCATTGTCATCCCTCAAAAACACACTTTCCAGAAGGAAGATACAGTCTAAGTGGCATTCTTTATTTTCTTTAAATGTCACATAAGAGTGAAGTTGTATAAAGAACTGTAAATAAAAAATTCTGGGTTTAGAAAAAAATTCTTTAACTGAGGCAGATTTTCAGGAATCAGTTGCCTAAAACTAGAAGGAGTGGGTAGTATTCCCTAATCTTAGTTTCTTCGGGAAGTTTATTTATACATTTCTTAAGTTGCATGCTGTCAAAAATGTATTAGCATAACATTAGATTAATTAAAACTTGTTTTGTATTCCAGCTAAATAAACAAAAAAAATCTAACCATACATTCTACAACAACCTTAACCTCTAAAAGCAGGAAATATCATCTGATCATTTGGGTTAACAAGTCCACTAGACATCTAAGCATAGGGCCCTTTCCTGTTCCCAATTTCAGTAGTTCTTGCTTCTTTCTAAGCTGTGTCATGGCAGAGAGAGAGAGTTTGATAGAGAAGTGTCAGATCTCCCTCGGATTCCCTGGAGGGACAGGTGCCTGCAGCAGGCACTCTGAACAGCTCCGTTCTCCTTTCTTCTACTTCCCTTGTGCTACAGCTGTGACTGAGACTCACAGACCAGCTCATGAGCACTGTGGTGGGACAGCTGGAGAACACTGCCCTGGGCTGCTAATCACAACTCCTCAGGCAAAGATGGTTTGCTGACCCAGTTTGTGTTTGTACTGAAGCAGACCAAACGTGTTCCTACAAACATCTGGCACATCTCAGCTCTTGGGGCTGGCACCTTCACCTATAGGATAGGGGGAAATGACTGAGAGTTCTCCAGTGTTGATACTGAATTGAGGTAAAAGTACCTCTATGCACCGGGGCCCGGAGGAATGTCTGGCTGACTATTTGAATTACACAAAGTGGTAAAAAAATAGGGTTCTTGGGTCAGCAGTAAAGCCCAGTGGCACGGATGCCTTTGTGCCTTAACATCAGTAGTGCTCAGGGATTGCAGTTTGCAGTTTTGTACCCTTTCCCCTAAGGTGTCATAACAGTGGTTTTCCAAAGTCCCTGTGGCACTTTCCCCTTGTTTCTCCCTTGCTAAGTTCAGGTGTTGTTGCCCTCACAACCTTGTGCCTGCCAAACTCTGATGTTGCTGTTCTCACGGGTTCTCACGGGTTCTCATGGGAAGTGATTGCTGCTGGCATAAGCAGCAACACCTGGCTTCACTTCTTGCTTTGCAGATTTCCGTTTACACAAAAGAGAAACAAGAAAAGCAGCACAGCAGATAATATCCAGTTATATATTTGATAAGTACTATCCAGGGCTATGTGTGCAGAGTCTCAGCAGCCAATGGATGTGCAACATCTGTGCCCAATTAGCATGCTCCAGCCTGGGCTAATAGTTTCACAGGCAGAAAAATAGAATAGAAAGCTTGAGCCATCCCTGATTAAAAGTATTATGATGCTGTGGAAAAAGCATCATGAAAGTGTCATCATTCTTTTCCTCATTAGCCATCTTTGCTCTTGCTTCTTGCTGCACTGAAGAGAGCCCCCATTGAGGACACTCATTCTGAGCATCCATCACTGCTCCTCCCCTCTAGCCACTGGAGAGTTCCCTCTTTCCTGTTCCCTTTCCTCTTCTTTTCTGATGGCCTTTTGTGTTCTCTTCTCTCCAAATGTAACTTCCAACGTTGCAGCTGATGTGAGGCATGAGCCTAGCCCCCTGCCCACACATCTTCATGTCTGTGGACCTGTCCCACCCTCCTATGTGCAACAAACTTCCGTGCAATTAACCATGGGCATGTGAACATGATACCAGCATGGATCAGCTGAGAGTCTACAAGTCACAGGTCTACAAGTGTTGGAACAAGAATGTGGAAGGTTTTACTATGTCACAGACCATGCAGATTTCCAGTCTGTCAATCAAAGCCATCCTGTGAGCACCAAATTCACTTAATGTGTTAAGATATAGAGATACACTGCAGAACTAGAACATTTATAAACTGCATTTTGAAAGGCTTTTATTGAACTACCTCTGTTATGTCATTTTTTTACCACACTTTTAGCAGTATCTCTTTTGTTAATTCAAAATATTCTCTAGATACTTTTAAAAATAACTGAAATTATTAACCTCTAAGTTTTCAAGGGTACAAAATCTTTTATTATGAAACCTTTTGCACTTATGTTTGATGTGGACCCTGATCAAAGCCAAATACTTAAAAATGTATTTTAAAGTTTCTGTAACTCAAGTTTCATTGAGCTCAGAAAACTTGCAGCTATTTTAAGATAGGAAGTATGGGAAGCAGCACCAAGAGGTAATGATGCTTTCAACACAAACATTTTTCTGAGGTTTGTGCAGCTTTGGCTGCATTTCACTCTTTAATGAAGTATCTCTATAATCCTGTTTCAGCTGTGGTGTCCACTGCAATAGTAGATTGCTACTTGGGCCTTTACTTCAGATTTTTTACTAGTTAGTCATTGTGTGAAGACATAGCATGACAAAATTTCCAAAAGCAGATCCTTTAGCTTCTCTCACATTTTTGTTGACTCTTCCTTTCCCACACCAGTCTTTGCCACAGATCACCACAGGATCAAACTTGTTGTTTGTGAAATCTCTGAATGTAGGCTTCATTTTCATCATAATTTTCTTCTTTTTTCCTCAGATGATGAATGAAGAGGTTAGAAATGGGGATAGGCAGGTCTGATCCTGGTACTTGAGAACTTTATTATTTTTTGCATTGAGCTCAAAATCTTTTAGAAATAGAAGTATTGATGAACTGAAAGTACATCTTAAAATTGCAAATTGACATTTCTAATGATTCTTTACTATCCCGCTCTCTATATATTTTCACTAATTGATTCTACCTCTAACTAGCAAAATCATAGTGCAGAAAAATAATTTCCCATTTGGTGATTCACAGACATTTTATATACCAGCAACTGCAAAATGATTTCTACCTCCATTCTTAACTGTTCTATTGGTGGTTTGATGCTGAAAAAGTGGGAGACACTTCGGTGAAGTTCTAGAAAAATACCTTCAGTTCTTTTTATTGAGATCTTACTTCAGTAATAGGCTCTTTCTGGTCCTTTGAAGATATATCCTAAAAGTATATAAAATGGTCAAAAGGAAGAAGGCCCTCATTTGCTCTTTTCATTTTGTGCCATTTTTTTCTTTCTTTTTAATTTTTTGTTTGTTTGTTTGTGTTGGTTTTTTTTGTTTTTTCTTTTCCCTAGGAAAACTGCAAAATTTAACAGGCCCATTACATTACAACAGTGGACAGCATGACATGTTTCCTTTATCTTAACAAATATATCCAGATATATCCTCTTATATCCAGAGGTATAGCTGTTGCTGCCCCTGGCAGCAAATTGTCTGAGGTAATTGATGCTTTGCAGAAAGTCTGGAAGAAATCTTCTTTGGCAGTTCCAAAGTGAGTCATGTATTCTGTACAAGATACCAATTCTCCATTTGCTTCATGTTTTACATTCCAAAATAGCATTTCTGAGTGGTCATAAATGTATTGTGAATTAGTAAAGCTGCCATTTACAAAAATAAATCAGAAATCTGCACTGGATCTTTTAGGTTTGCCTTTTGTTTCCTCGTTATCTGTTTCACACAGATGTGTTTCTTCCAGTCTCAGCAAGCTCCAGCTTCAGGGAAAGGTGAGCTGTGTCCCACGTCTGTACCTGGGCTAAGGGTCATCTGCATCCACAAAGGCAGCTGGAGGTCATTTGGAAGTGCCCCATATCCCTAGCTATTATGAGAGCGTGGACCCTCAGCTCTCTGGTGACACCTTCATGCAAATGCCTAAATTCAGCTGTCTCAAACTGAAGTTGCTTTCACTGATTGTTTCTTACGGTGCTATGGGGCATCAAGCACCTGACAAGGGTGGACAACAAAATCAATTAAGTTGTCTCATTGTTTCATCAGACTTCTTTCTTTCTCATGTCTTGTTTTATACTGAGATTTTAACTTCTGTCAACTAGGAACCACTTTATTTTGTAAATGAGCAGTACTGGCACAAAGTCCTTGGCTAGGGTTCCTAAATGTGATAATAATGCAATTATACTCTCTACTCTCCTGGGCTGTTACAAAGTGCAACAAAGTAGTGCCCTTCAGTCAAATGAAAATAATCACTAGGAGGGAGGCTTTGATGCACGGATGAATCCAAACTCTGTGCTGTTCTCATGCTTTTTTACACATTGTCATGAATTTTTCAGCAAATTATACAGTAACAGAAATTATAGCAGACACCACTAACTGTAAGTGAATCATGGAAAATATTTTCAGAAAATATTTCTAATCCCATTTTATGGAAGCAAATATTTAAGGTTTGTTTCCTCATTTATGTTCAGTGTTTGTCCATCTACTGATGAGCCCTTAATTGATAAAAGTTATATTGTGCAGAGACTCAAATAACAAGAAAGCAGAACAGCACAAGGTAATTTTCTTCACCAAAAATGGAAGAAATTGGTGCCTTGGTGTGTCCCACTTCAAATCCCTCAGCTCTCAGTGTCCACAAGTGCAGATAAGTTTCCCTGTAAAAACTTGAGCAACAGCCCAGAAAATTGATTTGTTTGCACTACAAATCTCTCAGATGTATAAAAAGGATGGAAATTGCTGAAACAAAGCAAGAAGACTGACTCAGAAAATATGGTAATAGAGTTAATAAAGTTCAAAGTCAAAGTGCAATTTTTTAAATGTCTGGCAAAAGAGAACAGTGTATTAAATTCAGCATGCAAATGAAAAGTCTTTTGCTTTCATATGATCCATCCCACTGGCACAATGTCATAGTGATTTCTTAGATCACATTCTAGTAATGTTATTTATAACCAGAAAATACAGTTCAAACTAAGAATTAAGACTTGGTGATTCTAAAATCTGCAAGAATATCAAAAAAAGATGATTTTACATATCTCAAGATGTAGAGTTTTGCTCTGAAATTACTGTACTTAGCCTATATCATATTTTCAAATTTCAGTAAATTTCAAGTAAAGCATGCAAATCATTGATAAAGACTTGAAATACTAGAAAATTGAACATATTTATATTTAACCACATCTTATAATTCTTAGTGACAAAAATTTCTTGGAAATTTTAGTGTGAATTTCTCTTCACTTTTCATTGTTACAGTTTTGTATTATCTTCTCATTTTGTTGATAAAAGAACCTTCAGTCTTACAAATTAATATAAGAAGCTATGGAATTTAAATAGACAAAAATTTTTACTCCCCCATGGGTAAGCAACAGTTCAAACATATTAGAAGTGAGTTTCCCAAATATCAAATAATTCTTACAGCTCTTTCGTGATTGATTTCTTAATTTCTTTTTATATTGTCCATGAAATTTGAGAATCAAGTCCATATATGACTTTCCAGGAATTTAAATGGCTATATCTATCTACTGCATAGAGAAGAAAAGTTAACTTTTTTTTTATTTTTCACAAATACTGTCACTTCCTCTGTCTAGAAAGATGCATTAATCCTTTCTTACCACAACTGAGATTGCTATTTACTTATTTAAATTATTTAGCTTGTAGGACACAAGACCTAGCCCACTTCTAGCTAAGTTAGTGAATAAAAAAACCTGCAAATATCTTCCAAACATAGACTTCTGCATGGAATTATTATAATTTCTGACTTTGGTCACCCCTCTAATTTGTATCCTTTTTCCTTTTTTAGTTTATGAGCTGTGCATCAGAAAGAGAATCCTAAAATTATGCACCTGTAGCAACTTTTCAAAAGTCAGGTTCCCCCTCTCACAACTATTCGCGAAAGCAAGAAAAAATCCTATAAAACCAAATTATTCTCCCATTTCATTATGGCCAGTCTAGTCTTCTTATTTTATTTTTAAGCTGTGCTATAGAAGAAACAAAGAGATTACTATATCTAAAACTAGCAGCCTGCTGATTCAATGTTTTTGTTCCCCAAAATAATGGCTGAGATTAGATTTTTCAATTTCAATTTTAAACTCTCTAAAACACGCAGCTTTAGAGATTTCAGGTTCGGGTTCAGTCTAATCTCTAGGAAGAATGGAATTTTCGGACACTGGTTCAAGGTGGATTTCACTCCAGTGTTTCATCAATTGTAAATGCCATGTTTTGTGTCATACACTCCACTGCTGTGTTAGCCATTAGATGCAACAAGAGGACTTCATTTCCCTCAGATGTGTCACAGTGAGAACAGAGTCAGCTGTTAAGGATAAGAATTAGGGAGGAATGATGCCAAGACTAAAACAAGATTGGGGATTATTAATCAATGCTTTTTATAGGCCTCTTTCATGATGCTTTCAAGAACCAATGGAAGCTGATCTCCAGGTGTCTGAATTTAAAAGTGATAATGTGCTCTGACAATAAAAAAATAATTTAAAAAGCCACTTGGGGCACTGCAATGCCATATGGGGCAGAAATGTTTGAGCTGGCTTATCTTGCCTGCTCACACTATATTAGTGTGAGCAGCAGACATGCAGATATATGAGTGATGTTAAAGAAGTGTAACTATAGGCTGGTGAACCTGGTCTGAAAATCTGCTTCCAAGTGTGGTTATGTTCAGCTTGCATGTTTTACAACATGCCTACAACATGTTTTACAACACACAGATACAGCCTGAACTGCCTCAGAGCATTTCTCCCAGAAACGAGAATGAGTTGGTTCATGTCTTTTCATTGGCTTTGTTTGTTAGTGAATGTGATACTGTCTTTACTCAAACCTGAATTTTTCATCACTAGAACTCACATATAACTTTGAAGAGGAACTCAGATGATCAGCAAGTAGAATGCATCCTTAATCCACTGAACTCTCTGGAATAAAAAATTTGTCCCAAACCTTTCATTCTGTTTCATCTTTTTACTTGGCAGGACACCTTCTCCCTGGACAAGACCCGCTGCAGACATCTATCAAGGTCTTTTCTGGGATCTGTAAAACATGAAAAAAAAATCTGACAATTTTTTTAATTCAAAGATAGTTATAAGAAAAATAGTTAAGTGAAATAGGATTTGTCTTTCGGTCCTTTATTTTTATGTTGTACCTTTCTGAACATGCTGCACCAACTAAGCCAAGGAATCATATAATTACAATTAGTGCTCCCAATAGCCCTGTCAGAAATGAAGGTTTATGTAGACAGTCTGTGATAACCACTTATTATTTTTCTCTAGCTCACTTAGCTGTGAATTTTTATAGGATGTGTTTAAATAAGTGTTCCACTTGACAGAACTGACTGTCTGGAAAAAAAACCCCAAAACATGGAGGAAGCTCAGAGGGATTTATTAGAACAAAAATTTTACCCATTGTACCTCAAACATGTCAGTTTTTATATTCCTGTACAGCATTTTGTCTTTAATCAAGATCAGATGGTACAAAATGTAACAGACAGGACTAGATAGGTAATCTGAGAGAATTAAACAATAATATGAACCTAATAGCCATACTAATAAAACAAAAATTTAGCAATCAATGTTTCCCTCCTTCTGTGGAGCTGGGTTTGGTGTCTTCCTTTTGTCCTGTTTCCTTTAGGTTTAAAGGCCTCCAAGGGAGAGATTTTTTTCCCCTGCATCTATAAAATAATAGCACAGTCAAGCACAACTTCAGTTCTTTTTGGGATGTTTCTGTGTTGGTTAGAAATACTTGTATTGATTTATTTTTGCCATTACATGCTTTTTATAAAGTGAAGATTTTTATGCAGTTTTCTTTTAGCAGTCTGTAAATGTTACAGCTACAGTTTTAACACTATTCTTTTTCTCTTTTTTTTAGCATTTTATTTGTATTAAAGAAAAATATTTTCTAATATTTTGTTTCCATCATGACTTTTAAGGGCAGAAAAGGGATATTTATTTCATTTACACAAATAAAGTAAATGGAAGTTTAAAATTAGGATATTGAAATTCTTCTAGTACAATACACACACAAAAAAGTAATGGGAAAAATATATTCCTTGTCATAATTAATTGCTTTCTAAGAAAACCATCTTTTTCCTTCAACCCTTGCTCTGCCATCTTTAACAGCGATATCAGGGAATTTTCTTTTTCTTTAGTTTGAAAAATTCAGAATTTTTTTTCTTTTCATTAGAAGCAGATTGAAAAAAAACCTAATTTCATGTGACAAAATATTTCAGAAAGTCGTTAGATGCTAATCAAAACATTCCTGTTTTGATTTTGTTCTCCCAAGACATTTTGAAGTGAAAAATCAAAACATTTTTTAAAAACACCAAAATGGGACTTTGCAGCACTTCAGAAGTCTGTCATTGCCGGTTTTGATTCTCAAAATAATTTCCCCAGCCCACGGACACAAGCACTGCTGGATTGGTGCACAACGGTGCCCACAGGAGGGAGCAGTGTGTGCCACGATCCTTTTCATTCCCTTGCACGTATAGTTTCACTCACATCCAGCAGGATATTTTCTAAGAACAGATTCAACTTTACAATCATGTGCAATTCACTATGAGGCAAATATTTCAGCTTGCCCTGCTCTGACCTCAGGAATCCGTGGGTACGTGCTTCAGTGCTTTGCTGAGCGGGGACGCACTTTAATTCCTCGCTAGCGTGTTGCAGGGCTGAGGCCTCAAGCTTTTAATAAGGGGTGCACAGATATGAAACAGAAGAGCGTCAACCATCATCAAAGGCTCAGATTTTTCATTCCACTGCTAACACATGAAAAAACATGCGTTAGGAAGATCTATATCGGGCTAACTACTTCAGTGCTGAGATGATACTGATGTAGTGCTATCTGTCTTCATCAGCTACAGAAGGCCTGAATTGATTTATAATACACTCCATGGAATCTTTTACAAACCATCAGATCTCTGACAGGGATTTAAAAATTGGGTCAGTTCCAGAAGAAAAAAAAAAAGACAGAGAAAAAAGAAGATTAAAAAGAAAAAGAGAATAATGTTTAACAAATGTTGTATGTTTAACAACAGGTATTTTCCAGGCAAATTCTTATGATCAGCTTATCCATAGGGGATTTTTGGGTGGTTGTTGTTATTGTTGTTTTTTGTGAAAGGCTTTGCTTATCCAAAGAGGAGGTAAGATTTGTTAAAAAAAAACCCAACGAACATGAATCCATCAAGTAAGAAATTATGACAGTGTTACTTCATGATGGCCATATTCCAAAGCCCTTCTCTAAAAATCCAATCCTGGTCGCTTAAACTAATAAGATAGTGGGTTAGATGGACCTTCAAACAAACTTGACATGGCCAGTTTCACATCTTATTGTTTTAGTCATATAGTCATAGTGGAGAGATCTGACATATTTCATTAATAAGCCTGTTCTTTAACCTTATTTTTCTGTTTAAGGCATTTTGAATGTTGGGGTTTCTTTTCTTCTTTTTTTTTTTTTATGGCAATCTGTATTTTCTTAGTGTATATGTAAAAAGAGGCTGCAACTGTTTACTGTTTGGTGAAGGCTCTCCCAAGGTGTCCTTGAACCTCAGCCTGTACCACCTGGCTGGTGTGGTTTAACCAACCTGGAAAGTCAATGGTGAAGGGCTTCTGTACAGGGTGGTACTCATGTAACCACTAATGTAAGTCTACAGAGACTAGAGGGACACAACAAAGATAAATGAAAACTCCACCAGATACTATTGGAGGGGAGGGGTTCATATCTTTATGCATTTTTTAGAGCTCAATTCACTCTGCTCCTTTTAATTTCAATTCCTTTCCATTCAATTTTTTCAGGTGCACACTATGTCACAAAAATACTTACAGGATCAAAGAACTCACTATACTGAACCCACCAGATCCATTTCCAGCTTCTAACCAGAGCTGGTCAGAGCCAGAAGTTTCAAAGAAGGCTTTAAATAACTTACATTTTACAAAATGGAATAATCTGGTTCATATTTATATCACACTCTAACAATACTTGGTTGTTTTAAACACTGACTAACAAGATTCAACATAATTTTTTGTTCTGGTTATTCTTGTCCTACAAGTATATATCCAAACTATTTTTGAAACTTGTGAAATTCTTTGTCTCAACAGCTTTTCTGGCAGTGACTGCATAGCCTGTACCCTTGAGAATTTATATTAATTTTGAGTTTGCCTTGGATAATATTTATTTTTTATCATGTTTCTATTATTACAAGCTCTTCTGTTTTCAGTGTCTGATTCTTTCTATCAGGAAAGACCATATAACGAAAACATCTGTAAACCAAGACAGAGTGGATGAGGCCAGTAGTTGTCTCGAGTAATGGACAGCACAGAAGGATATGAGAGATTTCTGCAGCGTTTACAAGCCTGTAGAAGTCTTCTCATGGCACCCTCTTTTATACTTTGTTTTGGGTTTTCATTTAGTGTGGTTGCTTATTTTCATTTTTTTCCTTGAGGATTTTCTTCCACATATTTGGCCCTTTCATTTTTAACTCATACATATTTTATCATGTACAATATTCTGAGTTTCCCAAGTTATGTGAAGTACCACTTTCTTTTTATTTTCCAGGCATGCCACCTGCTAGTTCCATTTAAATCTCCTTAGTCCTTGTATTGGTAAAGACAGTAAATAATGATTCCCTTTTGGCCTGTTACTTGACTCTCATCATTTTATAGACTTCTGGGGTTTCTCCCTTGGTGCCAATTAAAGGCTTGTGCTGACCTGTAAGGAAGAGGCCATCATGCCCAGCCAGCTATAAACAATCTCCTGGACCTTTTGAACTTCCACCCAGGATGGCACAGAGCCACCTGAAAATCCAAAGAAAAACATATATATTAATATGTGCCTTCCTCGTGCCAGCTGGCTGTGCCAAGGCTCAGGATATATTTACTTCTCCAGAGCACTGTGCCCTGCCTTCAAAGCTAAATGAAATATCTCCCACTGGAGGCATAATCCAAAAACAATTTTTTGGAGAAAAGGACAAGCCCTATAATCAACATTCATGTCATTATTTCTGATGGTTTTTTTTTTCCTAGAGAAAGGGAAAAAAATCTATTTCTCTGGTCATTTTTTAAACTCCAAAATGCCTCCAATTAATGGAGAAGCTTAGGGAAGCTCAACAAATGTCATTGCCATTCTGTAAATATGCAGAGAACCTCACTACCAAAGGAAGGAAAAAAATAAGTTTGTTTTTTCATGCCCCAGACAATATAATCCAACAAACAACTCTGGTGGACAAAGAACTAAATTGTGCTCCTGACTGACAGACTGGTCAGCTTTGGGCTACCCTGTGCCTCATTTTCCTGTCTGTAGTGTGGGACACCCTCTTCAAAAGACAGTCCTTTTCTTCACACAGTTACTTCAGTAATTTTTAAAATTACTGTGTGATAGGTCCCTACAAGTGGATTGGCAAACTTGACATGCTGACATTTAATTCCAATATTTAACTTTTTCCTCTTCTACGTCATAGTAAAAATTGGATACTGTGACCAGTATAGCCACAGGGAAGAAAATGCAAAGAGAATAGAAATCCGTCTTTTGGGTAGGGCTGAGAATATGTTCCCTTTTTTTCAATTAAAAGAGAAATTCACTATAAATTTTATTTTGTTAAAAAATAAAATTATACGTATGATTTAATGTCAATCATTTTATTCTTTATCTTTAAAAAGGCATTTCAGTCTTTTTAAGCCAAAAATATTGGTTTAATACCAAAGAATTGGCAGATTTTCTCAAAGGTGTGTTGAAAGTAGCATTCTCATGTTTCCATAATAAAATATATCACTTAATATTAGACACTCAAAAATGTCAAAATGAAATGATTCAGCATTTTCATTTCCCTCCTTCTTTATTTCTCAGTTGGAATTATTATGATTACAGTCATTTCCACCTACTCTCACTCTAAAACCTTCTTACTGTTGAATTTTCTGTTCCTCAAATGCTTCCTGATTGCACTGGGTGGAATGGGCTGTTCCAGCCTAGCCATCAGTCTCTGCATTGCACTTGGAAGAGCTGGTACTTGGAAGGACTCCGATTGCAAATTCATCACACCAGCAGGGCAGTTTTAGTGCCCTCCTGCATGGGACATCAAAACACCAGAAAACACAAGGAACTCTCTGAGCTCAGTTATTTTTCTCAGCTTCAGTTCCCCCAGACACCAAAAATCTTCTGTTCTGTCACTGTTTTAGTGAATGAGAACTTAGTTTCTTCAGCTGAGAAATCCAATTTAAAACTCATCAGGGAATACCGTTATCCTGTAAAGCACGTTCAAGGGAGAAAGCAACCATGAAAAAACTGCTCAGCCAGGGAATAAAGTAAGCGGGTTATTCTGCAAGAAATCCATTCACTGATCAATTTTAGTGGGAACTGTGGCTAAATCAGGACAGGAGGAGAAGTACACAATAGGTCTAAACCACCACCAGCTGCATAGTAATGTTTCTGAAACAACTACTTCATAAGCTTTTTCCAGCAGCTGGACAAAACCCATACAAGTAATTTCTCAAGAGATTTGTTCCAGAAATACTGCTTTTAATATGTACCATTCCAGTTACTACATTCTGACCTTGCATATTTTGGGATCTCTGGCATATCCTATAACATAAAATAAATATTTCCCCCTCTAAAGTTGCTGTCTGTTTTAGATTTTGTGCTTTATTTGAAAAACTGTGCAGTAAGTGATTTTTCTGTCCTATTTTAATTTAACAACCTCTGGTTTCTTGGTGTATATCTTGTAATACAACTCCATCCACTTTCTGTGGATTCAGGTAAATTCCTATTTTTGTCTGTCTTTAATAAGGTCATTCAGATCTTTTGCATTCCAAGGAGGCCTTATGCCATTCATTTAAAGGGTTATTAAATCTTATGATTTTTCTTTTTCCTTAATGACTTTTAAAATTACTGCACTTTCAAGTTCCTTTATTTGTTACAACAACTTTATCAGAACTCATTATTCTTTCCGGAAGATGAGTGGTTTACTTTTTGTTCAACTCTTCCCCTGAGCCTTGATGCCACAGAATCTAAATTCTCAAAGAAAATCTCTTTCAATTGTCCTTTTGGAGGATTAAGCCCTTTCGTCTCTCCATCTCCTTTTTCTAATGCAAAGACACGGCACATCTCTGTTCTAGCTGTAGTTTCTTAAACAAAATGATCAGCTTAAATTGGCTTTTTCTTTTTTAATGTTCTCAGTATTTTATGCTGTCATCTTGAAACACCTCATGGGTTTGATTGTCCTCCTTATAGCAATATTTATACCAATATTTCTCAGTGGAGTACTGTCCAGAGTAACCTCCCCTGCTCTTGAGTGGACAGGTGAACCTCTGCAATGGTCTGAAGCTGAGCCTGAAGGACTTTGCTGTGGCACCACAGGCAGACAGCTGCTCCCTAGCTAATCCTTCACAACCTCTGCAAATAACTAACATATGCTCTAGTCCAAGCTTTTATCCATCAGCTTTTGATACAAAATTTAATCCAATTGTATTAGCTTGATTTGATCTTTCCATCTCGGACTTGCCACCAAAGAAATTTCTACTTTGGCCATGGACACACCTCTTACTGAAATCATTTCCCACCTCTCTCTTCTCTGCCACATCAAACCAAAGTTACATTGGTTTGACAAAGCCATCACAAAACACCATTTCATATTTAAACACATCCTGTTCCATATTAAAAAGCTGCCTCTATTTTGATAATTTTCTGTGTCTATAAGCGAGAAATATTTGTTTTCTTCATTCTGTTCCTTAAGTGGTATCATACTTGGGAACAGTTATCATATGTCTTCTTTATCTTCCTTCCCATCATCCTTAAGAGTCATTTACAATACCAAATTTGACAGTGGTTATGCCTCTAGGATGTGGATACTAGACTTCTACATGTTCCACAATACTTTATTCCTTTTCACTCTTCATGTAGTGTACTACTGATAGATGGCATCTCTTACAGTGTTGTCATGGAGTTCCTAGTCCCAAAAAATCCCTTTAGGGGTTATCTAAAACAGGAAAAATGTCATCTCAGTGCTGTTTATCTTTCCTCTTGTTGAATTTCCACTCCATGAGTAATTAATTACTTATTGAAACACAGTTCGTTTTTATTTAAGTGTTTATGTAAATTGTATTTTATGAAATACTATGTATATTAACTCATATATACTCCAAAATTATGTAAAATTTTATGCAGATTAATCTGCCAGGAAAAGGCAAGCTCATGAACTTGTATGTAGCATGTATTGGTTCATAACCTGCAGAACATGAGGACAAGCAGATGTCATTCTGTTGGATATGATATTATTTTTTATGAAAGCTGTGTCAAACAATTACTGGTTTAGATGACAGGAATTAAGAGGTGAGACATTTTCGCAATTAAATCTGTAATTAAGAATATGAGGTTGAAGAATTTGCACTGAACTGAAATGTGATTGGAGGAATTAACACTGTGCTCTTGCAGCCGAGAACCCAACAGCACCACTGGCTTCATTATCCCAGAATTATAGATTGGTTTGGCTTGGTGAGGACATTAAAGATCACCAGTTTCAAATCCCCCTGCAGTGGGAGGAGATGCCACCCAATATACCAGGTTGCAAAGCAGCCCATCCAGCTTCCAGGGATGGGTCATACATAGCCTCTCTGAGCAACCTGTTCCAGTGACTCATTACTCAGATCTTTGGGTAAAGAATTTCTTAATCACATCTAATCTAAATGTCTCCTCTTTCAGCTTAAAACCATTCTGCCTTATCCTATCATTATCTTTTTGTGTAAAAAGTCACTCTCACTCTTTTTCATAATCACCCTTTAAATACTGGAAGGTTTCAATGAGGACTCATTGGTTGTTTTCTCCACGCTGAACAACCACAACTCTCTCAGCCTGTCTACACAGAAAGGGTTCTCCAGCCCTCTGATCATCTTTTTGACCTCTTCTGAACTTTTGATCTCATTCAAACAGGTCCATCTCCTTCTTATGTTGGGGACCTCAGAGCTGGATGCAGCAGTCCAGGTGGGGTCTTATGAGGCCAGAGTAGACGGGGAAAAAGAAGCATCTCCCTCAACCTCCTGGCTGTTAACATTGTCACAGCAAACAGGTCAAGGGGATTCTCATCTCTTTAGCATTTCTGTATTGATGTTTGGAGTATTGTGCCTAATTTTTAATTCCTTGCTATTTCAGAAAAAAAATATAAATTAAAATTTATAAATTTCATTAATTTGCCCAGTGGAGGACAAATTTCATGGGTAGAGCATGAGATGCTCAAGGAGAGGCTGAGGGATCTGGACTTTTTCAGCCTGAAGTGGAGAAAGTTGAGTGGATACCTAAGTGCTGTCTTCAACTACCTCGGGAATGAATTATAAGATACCTGGACTCTTCCAAGACATGGCCAGTGAAAAAAAGAAGGGGCAGGAATCCAGAGCTGAAGCAAGGGAAATATCAGCTAGGAATAAAGACAATACAAGTCACAGTGCAATTTGTCAGACTTTGGAACAGGTTGTCCAGAGAGGCTGTGGGATCTCCATTTGGAGATTTCTAGAGCTTGGCTGGGGGAGCTGGAAAACATTCAGATGGAAAATCTAAAACAAAGCTAATTATAGCTTTGTATTGTTTGATTTATAAAATACAAGAATTAATTACTTACACCTGATAGTTTAGCATAAAAAAATTAATTTGCTTTTACCTTGTCTCTCTCTAATAATAAGAGAGTGAATTCATGTTGGTCACAGTGGTATCTCAGTACTCCAGGACTGGATATTAAACACACCTACTGTTCCCACACTGTGATCAGGAGGCCCCAGGAGTTGCAGGGTGCCTCTCCACAAAGCTGTGGGGGGAAGAAATTTTTCCAACATGGTGATGGCAAGTCATCCCCCAGGGAAGGCTCTGGCTCTCTATCTTTACCTCACAGCAGCATGGTGGGGAAAATACCTGTACCACAAGGGACTCCTCAGAAAATAACAATCACCTTTTATTATTCACAGTATAAGGAACTTGTGAATCTTGGCCCATAAAGGGGCCTCTTCTGTGCTACAGCAGTAAAAATGACAATAAAAAAGAAGATTGCTCTGCATCAAAAAGAAAAGAACATTTGTTGAATAAGCTGCTATACCAACATAAATAATGAAGTCATGGCTAGCTCTTTGTCTCTTTCTGCTCTTTTTTAATTACCTTTGTCTAGTTTCCTTCTGAGATATAGAAAAAGGGTTTAGTGGTTTTTTTCTGTCTCTGTATTTCTTTTACCTCTTGTTATAATTGTTTAAAATTTTGGTTTGATTTGTTTTATAATTTCAGATGTCACTAAACTCCAGTGTAAATTCTATGTGTTTGATGGAAAGAGAAGACAGGATTCTGTGCTCTGCAGGGAAGCAACCCTCGAGACAGCTATGTCCTCTTTCATTTATTTTACACTGCATTTAGTAGCTTTCCTGGACTAAAAGGGATGAATCAAGAAGGATCTCAGTTGCTATCAGCTCATCAAAAAGATGCCAATGATGGAAACATAAGACAGTTCCACCTTTTGGGATTCTATGCAAAGCTGCATATATGCATGTGCAAGCATAGCCTCGGATGCTTTTAGGTAAAGGAGGCAGCTTTGAAAATTGAGAATGCATTAAATCTAAAGCACTCCTTTTGCTTCTCAAAACAGAAAGAGAGAAATTCAAAGGGCAATCTCCCTGCCCTTGCCATGACAGTGCCATGTTATTCTCTTTTCTGACAATATTTTTCAGTCACATTCCTGAAAGTGGGCTAAACCTTTTTGAAAACACCTAATAATGTGACAAAATTCTGTCCCTGAGTGGCTCTGAGTAGCTGACTGTCATAGGTGCCAAACAACATACACTCACTATAAGAGACTTTTCTTTCAGTGAGCCAAAGATAAATGATCCTTATATCCCCTAACCTAGAAACAAAGGACCCTATCCCTTCACTTTGTAGTACCAGAATAATAATCACCTGACACCACATAATGAAAAAAACCCTACAAAATGTCTCTTACTGCAGACAGTCACACCACTCAGAAAAATTATTCCTTCTAGCTAAAAAGCTAGTAATTCCCATCTGTTTTTTCCATTAAGTACTAGCAAAGAAATGTGAGAGTCCCATACATTTTATTCTCTCATTTCCATACTTAGGCCCCATGAAAAATTGAATAATGTCTGTGGCAAACACCCAGTGCCCCCTCCCCCTCCTCAGTTTTGTATGATTTCTTGATCTATGGAAATTAATTGTAAAATGTCTTGACTTCTTCCTGCAAGGAGGCACCAATCTGACTTCCTTGACTTCAGAGAAAATGTAATGCTTTAAAACAAATGGTAAGGTTTGAGCTGTATGACTTTGACTGATTATTCAGACTGATTCTTTCCTTACCAATGCTTATATAAAGTTATAATAAATTCTTTGGCTTCCTTGTTTTTCCTTGAGTTTTACTGTGGCTTGAAGAAGAGCAGAACCTCAGTGAGAAGCTGATCTAGCTCTGGCATGACACCGTGTTATTCAGTCGACTGTAGGACAGCAACTCCTGGGGAACATGGGCTTGACAACAGGCTCAAGTCCAAACTGTTGATTAAAGTGTCACAACTAAAGAATAAGACTTTTACCCTTCTAGGCTATTATACTCTCTTATTTTTGACTTGAATCTCAGAAATATTAAATGCTTTAGAAAATTTTAGTAAAATTTGATTACATTTTCCTATCATTATAAATATTTCATCTGCATTACTAATTGGAAAAACGACTTTGTTTTATTTTTTTTAATTTCAGATAAAGATGGTTTTAAATCTTCACATAAAAAAGAAAGGATTCTGTTAAGCCCCCAAATCTTTCAAGTGATAAGTATGGGTATAATATTTTATATTACATTTCTGTGTTCAGCCATGCCACAGATGGGACTAATTTGAAGTTTTAAAAGGTACATGATATACTGGCTGTCTTTATATTTTGTTTTATGTTCTCTTTTGAGTATTTTTGGGGAAAAGGTAGACTACAGGATTAACTTTCAGGACACTGAGGATTAGATACCTCTGGGAGAATAAATCTGTGATTTGCAAGCAAGACAAGATGTAATATTTTGTAAATGAAAATATCTAGGGAGAGAATTATATTCATAAAGGGTGTTGACTTGTTGAGTGCTGGGAGAGCCAAACTGCTGTCTTTGAGAGCCAATTTACCATAGTGCTATATAATATTTACTACCTCGAGGCAATAAGTTTCTTGCAGTCCAGGAAGAGCCCTACAGCAGGTAAGTGCCTTTGTCTGGGCAGGCTGGAGCACTGGCTGGGAGCTGGCATTGGGACAAGCAGGCCAGCCAAGCATTTTAGCTTCCCAGAAACTAGGATACAAAGGGCTTTTCTTATTTGGGGCAGGGTGGTAAGAAAGACTGATAAACAGTCTGCAGTAATGCAAGAGAAGGTGCAGACAACATCTTGCCCAGAGGTGAAGTCAAGACAGCCTGTCCAGTCAGGAGAGCTCCCATGTCGCCTTTTTGACCGCGAATATAAAGTTACCAGGCAGTCTGCGTGACTGTTCCCTCTTGAACACTCTTAACCTGCAATTAATGCCAGGTGCTGTAATTCAGCTTCAGATCAAACTCTGCTGCTATATTCCCTGTCCAGAAAAACTCTGAATTACCATCTTTCCTCTAGCAATGGAATACACTGCCTATTCACTCCTGAGGCACCTACCTGGGGGACTGATACCTGCTACTCACTGGCTCAACTATACTACCCATGAGCACAAGGCTCAGTCCTTTTTTCTGCTCCTCTCTAGCGTAGAGGCACTGAAGTGGAACATGTTGGCATCTATCATGGCACAGCTATTTATCACCTAAACTATGTCCTGTAAGCATGTCCTTCAGAAACAAATCTGGCGAAATCTCGGAAGAAGGAATATACCCAGCCAGATATATTTTTAAGATTGCTGGTGTGTGGGTGCAGGGAACTATGAGACACCTACCACAGAATTTTTGCTCTACCCAGTCTATTTTTAATTTTTCAAAAATATCTCCAAGTGGCCAACCTCAAATTTAGGAATGCAACACACAAGCCAATTTTAAACTACCTATGGATACACCAGACAGAAAACAAGCATTAACAACAGTCATGTGCCAGAGGTCACCTAGATTCATCATGAGGAGTGGGATGGAGAGGGGCATGCAGAAGTGATCCAGGGTTCTCCTCAGCAGACAGGAAATTTTTTGTGTTTCTTGTGACCCTGACAAGTTTACTGCAAGCAACAGGGCACAGGCTTATAACCTTTGATTTTCAGTGTTAGCAGCAATCTAAGGAACACAGGGGAAAAGTCATATGAGTTCAAATACAAGTTATATTGAAGTCAGTGGCAAGACTCTCAAAGAGAACAATTGAGTAGAAATGGAGAATGGACAAAAGGCACATGGAGAGAGCAGACAAAGCGAGAGAAAAATATCTGTTGCTAAGAAAAGAGAAAGACTCTTGAGAGAACAAAAAGCAAAAATACAAGATGGGTTTTATATATATATAATGTAGAAGAATGGAGACAAAAACATAAACTTTCATTAACGTCCTTTTGGTTAGTTGACTCAGAGTGCAAAGGCATGAAGCAGGGCAAATAGAGGAATAACATAATTACATTTTTACCACGGGAGTAAACAAGGGAGTATTCTTCTATAGAGAGGTGTTCAATTTCAGTGAAGCAAGCTTTGTTAGAACTGACACTGTTGGGTAAAAGTGAAAGAGAATCATGAAAGGAAGGGGCAAGTGAGTGAAATTGGAAGGCATTCAAAGTAAAATTCTGTTTGCCTCAGGGAATGTTGTGTATGAGCATGCTACCTACCCAGTAAATATACTGTAAAGGAAAAGGTGTGCCAACGTGAATGAAAAATGCTCTGTACAAAGTAATCAAGGTTACAAAGGGACCAAATGTGAGAGATAAAATGGGGATTATGGAAGGGAGAGATGAGAAAGTGTAGAGAAAAGAGTAACACGTGAGGAGACAATAGAAGCGATAGAAATGTGTTAGGGCAGGAAGGTCATCCAAGGAGATTACAGAGGAGGATATTGTAAATGTAAGATATTATTAACTAAAAAATAGATATGGCAGTGACACAAAGTTAATTCCCTGAAACTCAGTTTTCACAAAGTAAAAATAAAGGACAAATGTTAAAAGCAGACATGAAATTTCCCCAGAGAGGAAAAAGAAGTATTAGAAATAATACAGGAAATCTCAGTCATGCCAGAACAGGTAATCAAAAATAATGGTCAAAACCATATACACCAAGAATATATATAGGAAAAAAATCCCTCTCAAACTACCTTTACTCAGGCATGCTTTACAACTTTCTTTATAAGGAAGAAAAAAATGTGGAAAAAAAGGTTAGAGGAGAGAAGAATAAATATTTCAACTCACAGGTCTCTTTTAAAACATATTGATGACAAGCTAAAAGCTGTATTTAAAATACCCAGCCCACCAATTCTTTCCTTTTCTGATAAAATAAATGTCTTTGGAAAAGAGCAGAATAAAACCATCCCTCAAATCCTTTACATTTCACTCTTTTATAATCCATATGCCCATTAAGGACATAATCTGCTACCACTGGAGTCAATGGAAGCATATAGTGCTGATTTCATTTGGCATTGAGTCATGTCCCAGCTAACAGAACAAGTTGCATGCCCATACTGGAGAAATGTTATGGGCCTTCACAGCCCTGTATGCAGACAGTGTCCTTACCTGCACGTTCAGGCACTTTCATCACTTCTCCATGTGGACTCTCACAGGTGGAAAATGGGACATTGGTGCTGAACAGTTTGAGATCAGTTGGTGACAACTTCTTGATTTTAGGCATTTGAAGACTGCCCAAAAAACTTTGTCTTGGGACATACAAAAGAAGAAACTTCTGCTGTGTACCTCCATTTCTCTGCTTTGGCTGCCCACGCTGTATAGAATTACAGTGCAGAAAAGCAGCTGCCTCTAGGCTCCTGCACTTTTCCAGTTACTCATGATGTTCCCTTGTGTGTACAAAAGTGCCAGCCAACAGGAGAGAAAAGTGCTACTTCTGTCCCCAAGCTGCTCCCTAATTGCTTGCTCTGCTGCCAAACAAGTGAAATTACATGTTGCCAGTTCCTCAGGGAAGATTTGCAACCACTGTGTTTTCAAGCAGTGCTGGGTGAAGATATCTAAGACTCATCAGTCTTGTAGTCTTAGAAGAATCAGCCTTGAGGAGTTACCCGTTTGACACTTCCACTAAGGTCCCTCATTCTAAAGCTACATGAGATTTTTTTACCCTTTTAAAAAAGGTTCACCAGCAGTAGGGCCTCTTCTAAATACAGATGGCTCCTGCTCCGAGTTGTTCTGGAACTGATTCAGACATTTTCTTGACTTTTACATGCATATAGAGTTGTTCAAAACCCCACCCAATCACCCTTGAACACCTCCAGGAATGGGACAGCCACAGCTTCTCTAAACAACCTGTTCCAGTGCCTCATCACTCTCACAATAAAGAATCTTTTCCTAATGTCTTATTGAAACCAGCCCTCTTTCAGTTTAAAGTCATTCCCCCTTATCCTTTTACATGTTCCTTTTCAATGCCTATGTGAAAAGTCCCTCTCCAGCTCTCTTGTAGCCCCATTTAGGTACTGGAAGGCTGCTATAAGCTGTCTCCAGAGCCTTCTGTCCTTCAAGCTGAACAATCCCAACTTTCTCAGCTTTTCTTGGTAGGCGAGATGCTTCAGACTTCTGATCACCTTGGTGACCCTACTCTGGAATCACTCCACAGGCCCATGTTTTCCTTGTTAGGGACCCCAGACATGGACTCGTTTGAGAGTATTTTTAAATGCTAGTAACTAAGTCACACACTACTCCTCTCGGTTCCCTGCATAAGATGCCAGGCATAACGTGGCAGAAGCACAGGATACAGGGGGGTTTTTTTGTTTTATCTTAAGAATAAATGGTGTCTTATATCTTGCCAGAAAGGGGAACATATATGTGAAAATGAAAATATACATGGAAATGGGACAAGGAAAGTGGCAGGAATAACACTTCTTTGAGTATACTAGCCTTGAATTTCTACTGAATCCAGAGGAATTCAGTAGTCTTCTATCTTATGAGTATCAAAACTGTTCTTTGATTCATCTAAGAATTTAACCAATGTACTTTCTGTGGATATTTTCAGAGGTGTGAATCCCAGCCAGTGGATTCACATTGGCTGTACTGAAATTAGACTGATTCACACCAGATGAGAAAAATTAAGCGGTAAAGCAGGAAACAAGAAGAAGAATCTAGACTGCCTTGAATCACATTCCTACATGTATCTTGAGGGCCTTTAACCTTCCTAAGTGGTCACTTACATTGATTAGACCTTCTGGTGTATTTACTTAATTAAGTATCCTATATTTGAGACTACATTTAAGGCTCTGCTGAGTCAGAAGAGAAATTCCAACTTCAAGATAAGAAGTTGTACAAATAAACCAGGCTTCAGTTCAAAAAGGGCAGCCAGAAGAAAGTTTTATTCCATAATAAGCAATAAGTGACCTTTTCAGCTAGGTGTGCAAACAGACAAACATTCAGGCTTTTGTAGCAGAGGCTTCCCTGCAAGAACCCTTTGAAACAAACTGAAGATACACCTACAAGTGCTCAATACATTAAAACACTAGTAGGCAGAAAAAGAGTATTTGAGCTGCATTCAAAAGACAAATGAAGAAGATACAAGAAATTGATAGAACAAAGAGCCACAGTATAGGAAAATATTATTGAACATGCTATCCTGCTTGGGAGGAATCCAGATCAGCACCTAAACAGCTGCATGTTCTCCACAATCTGTCAGTGATTAATGGAAGGAAGAGGGGAGGCCAGTTACCACCATTTCTGCCCAGTGCTATGAATGCAAAGCATAAATCAGTTTTTCATCATCTTTTTTAAAGAGTCTCCGTGGAAAACACAGAATAACTCTCAGGTGGCAGGCAAAGAGGGTGCTGTGGAAACTCACCTTCAGTAAGCAGACACAGTGTTCTACTGGGTCTTCATGAAGAATTAATTATAAATAGAAAGATATATTCATCTGTCAGTGAAAAAGAAGCTGAGGAAGATATGGGAAAATACTGCTGAAATATTGGAGGAAGTCAGTGAGGCCATTTATCAGCTCAGAAAGTCAGCATTTGTAAAGGCATAAGACGAGCTATTTTGGCATCTGCTGTAGAAAGGTCCATTCCTGACATTCAGGGTTTCTCTTGTTTTTACAGAAGAGGACATTTCTAGGATGTGTTTCTCTGACCTGTTCTAGTTGTCTGTACTAGGATGAGTTTAACTGTACCTACAAATGCCCATTTGTCTCCTTTGACCATGAAGTGGGTTGGCAGTCTGAGTTATATTAAACAATTTGAGTTATAAATGACTGTGCAAGTGTCTCATTTAGTCAGATCACACACCCCACAACCACCAGTAGGAAATGCCTGCACCGGGCTTTACATTTTTCATGTTAAGCTTTGGAATTAAAGTCAAAGATATTTGGGATGGAAGATGCTGGCTGAGTTTTTTTGCTTCTCATGAATGTTCTGTGGTTCCCCTCGCACCAAGCCATGGAGTGTGACCCAGAGATCCTCAAGCCTTCAGCAGGAGCCCATGTGGGTGAATGTGTTCCCCAGCAAAGCCCCCTGCTTAACACCTCCTCTTCAGAAGTGGTATAATCATGCTGCCAGAGCCAAGGAACAATACGGGCAGAAAAATACTGTTCAGACAGATCAGCATCATGGTTTCTAGATTGCTGGATTCCAGGACAGGAAGAGCCAGTCCGAATTTCTCTTATACAGGATGCAAAATACAACCTCCTCCTTCATCTCTTATTGCTATGACCTGAATATGATCTCCAGTCCCTCTTTTTCTTCACTAGACTCTTGGTCAGCAAGAACTTTGGGAAAAGCATGGATGCTATAGTGTATTCTATATTATATTAGGAGTTGAATTTAGAAGGTATTTAAAGTCCCTTTCAATCCAAACCTTTCTAAAATTCTAAGAGTTTTTTTCTACAACTAAATGAGATATTTTAGCTGTACATTTTAGTGGCTGAAAACTGGAATAGGAAAAATAGAAAACTTATAAAGATTAATTTAAGTTTATCAAACAGTTCAGCTAAAATGAATGAATCAAAATACAAATTCTTAAAGAAAAATAAAGTCTACTTTAATTTAAAGTTTTAGAGAAGTTTTCCCTTCGTAAATTTACATTGCATTTTTGATATATTTTAAAAAATCAACCAAAGAAGCTAATATTTTAAAAAGTAAATATTTAATTTGAAAAACATATTTGAAAACTTTTAAAATTTAATATTAACACAATTATGTTTTTAATATTATTAATTCCAGTAAAATGAAAAATTAATATTAATATCTTCATATACTGAAGTTTCAGATAAAGGGTATCAAAATACAATTCTTTCTGTTGCTTAGACTAACACAAATTCTTAAACAAAATTTTCACATAGTAGCATTCCGATTCAGTATTCCATCAGGAGAGGTTCATCACCTGATTGACAGGTGTTTAATGCAACATTACAGCAACCCCCATGTGGTCTTCATATATATTTGTAAATATGTGTAATTTATTTTTAATATATACATATATTTCATAATGTTTGAGGAGCCAAAAATGGTCATAATGGAACTAGGCTACTAAAAACACAACACAATGCTTGTGTTTAGAAGCTGCCTAAACTAACAAAGAAGAAATTCCTGCCTCTTTTCTCATATATTCTGGTTTTCTGACTGCAAAGGTGAACTACTGTATATATCCAAAAAATATACTTGGTTAGGCCATACAAATATGACAGGCAAGAATATGTCTGAGAATCACTTATCACTTTGGGTTTTAGTGACTGATCTTTTCAGATGTTGCATGATTGTACATTCTATCAGTGTCAGAAACTTAGATCCTGATGGGATTTAGATGCTGCAGGTAGAAGGTGGACACAGGAAAGGATCTGTGCATACTAACAGATGTCAGTTGTGGTCATGAGTCTCCTGCAGGTACAATTAATCCCTAAGAGGTGAAAAAAAGAACATCTTTCTCATGCAAATTTTTGTTAGAACAGAGCAATTTTTGTTAGAACAATTGGAAGGCAGACCAAGCAAAGCTATGCAGCTGGCTATGCAGCCAAAACATTAAGTTTAAATGAGAAAAAGGGCGCAATTTGTCGTCTGATTTCCAAGCTTGTATGGTTCACTTGGTTCACATTGACAGGCTTTTTGGGACACCTGTGACCAAAGAAACTTAATTTTCTTAAAGGAAAAAGAAAGCTGAGAATCCTATTTAACCACATCATTTTTCAAGCTAGATATGGAACACATAATTCTTTCCCTGTAAGTATTTTTGTAGGCTTTCAGGGAATGGTCCTGATTCTTAACGAAATCTCCTGTAGTTCTTGACCATAGTATTGGCTGCAATTGAGTGAGATCACCTTATATTGATCCCAAATCTCACCTTCAAAGTAAACTTTTTTGGTTAATCTGCCTCACCAATTTTCTGACTGACCATTTCTAGTCTGATGTCATGTTCTTTAACAGTTCTCGTTTTTTCTCTTCAGGATTAATTATTCATCATTTGGACACACTCCAAAATGCATGGACACTTCTAAAAGGCTGGAGATAGTTCATGCCATTAAAAGCAACCATCTCTGGGAAACATGCTTTCCTTTCCTGACCCTGCCTCCTGCTCTCCTGCAGAAAATGCTTTCAGCTTTCGGAGCCTTTTCCCTGAATATGGTCTTCATTCTTCATCAAATTACCCATTCATTGCTCCCCGCAAGCATGTGGTCCCACGTTGGTCTGGAACACATAGAGGGTTATTGAATTACATGGTTATTTGTGACCTGTAAAATTGATACCAAGTTTATTATAGTGCAGCTGACTTGGTTTCAGATTTCAGACATTATTAATCATAATAGAAAAGAGTGTAACAGCAGGAGCAGGTCTAGTGGAGGAGACTTCAGACTGAGATTTGTCCTACATGTAGGCTGAAAACCAGGTAAAACTATACATATTTTAAACAGAAATTCTAACTTGTGAGATCTCTATTTCATTACATTTGCTTTTCAAACATCTATACACATAAGGTGATTTATGCCCTTGGAAGTTTACCACTGCTTTTATCTGGGAAAAAAATAAAAATAAATAAAAGATGAAACTCAACACAGACGGACAAGCAAAAATCCCAGTTCAGGACTTCTTTAATCACACTAATTGTTGAATAGTTTTGCAAAATGAAAATTTAATAAATACTGAAGGATATATTCTGATTAAAACTACCATAGGGTAAACTGGAATTATCCCCATGATGAAAGCAAACCTATATAAATGAAAACAGAATCAGACTTTTGTGATATCAATTATCTAGAGATGGTTTATATCCATCCCATTGGAAGTCATTAGTAAAAATCTAACACTTGAGCAGGAAAAAGCCCAGACACAGAGTGGGAGCAATGGTTAGTTTGTCTTCCAATGCATTTACTGAAGTTGTTAGAAAAAACTACTCAAAACTAAAATTATACTACAACAAGAAGTGCTGCTTTTTTTAAGTAAATATACATTCTTGTGACTTCTGGGAAAATCATCAGGTAGGAAGTGTTTAAAGAGCTGTGGCTCACACTAGAGCCCCATTAATACTGTAGTGTGGGGCAACAGCTGTGCTTTTAAGGGCTATATGACTATTTTTGTTGTGGGCAGCTAAATCTAGATGACCTGTTTGAGCAGAGGAGATGATTAACATGCTCTAGACTTCTTTGGTGCTGAGGTGCATCAGTGAAACTCCTTGCTGGATAATGATATTGAGGCCAGAAGTCAAGGAAAGACTCACAAAAACTTAGTGGGTAACCCCAGCTACTAGATCTTACAATACTGAAGACAAAGATTTTGAAGAGAGAAAATGTTTTATGCTTCAACGGCACAGGGTAGCAGAAAGCAAGAAAAGCTTTCCCAGATGGCAGATACTTTTAAAGCTGCATTCTTGACCCGTGGGTTGAATTATGCAGTGCTCACCATGTCATTCCAGGATCTTTTCGCAGACCAAATACAGGATGCTCCTTACCATGCTGCTGTCTTCATTTAGTCAGTGTCACCATAAGGGGCTTCTGCATACTCTGCATGGGGACTAGTGATCTATTACAAAAATAGTTTGGTGCATTAAATTCATGCTTAATTTCAGACTTGGGATTAGTTTTATCAAAGGCAGAAGGAAGAGTTTTACAGGGTATGTGAACACTTTATTGAAGAGACCTGAGCTCTGCAGCCTACCTGCAAACAATAACATTAAGAAAAATTTATGGGGTGAATCACTAAAAATTATTTACCCAAGTCTCTTCAAGAGCTCAAAGACAATGTGTTGACACTACAAACACAGGCGTGAAGGAGAACATAGCACAACAATTTATACTGTATTTCTTTACTCTGTCAGATCCTCCAGTCCGCAGAAGCTTTTAGAAACTGCCAATTTATTTTTAGGGTATGCAGGGATATTCAGCCCTGATAGCAAATAATTTTGCATAAAGCTTAAAATTCTAGTACATACAGTAAGGCTAAATCCCCAGAGTACCTCTCAGCTTTGAACAATGCTGCTTAGGAAAAGAAGTGATTGCACATGCAAGAGAAAATCAGAAATAAAACCCATCTATGCTGAAAAATGGAATACCAAACAGTGAGATAAATAGTATGCAGCTTCAAAGTAAGTCTCGCCACACAAATCCTATAATCACTGTGAGAAAAACAGATTATGTAAATATATTTGGTGATTAGAAAAATTACATATTCAAAATTATTTAATTTCATTATCCACTGAAAGTTACACAAATAAATACCTACAGTACCTGCATTTTTCCTGTCTTTTTGTAGTTTTTGACAATTATTATCTACCAGCCAGACAATGTGTGACCCATGTGACAAGCTAGATTTTGTTTAACAAATGTTTATCATGTATGTGCCATGAATTATTTTAGAGCAGAAAAGACTGATAGTGTATGAATGGCAATCAGGAAATCTCTTCACCTTTTTGCTCACAGAAAGACCATAATTTTTATGTCTCATCTTTGAGGTATGGAAGATGTGCTGAGTGCCCAGCCACAGGTCCCCTCAGTCAAAGTGTACTGCATCAGATGTGGAAGTAGGGCACCAGGAAGGGACAGGAGCAGAAAGAGAAGATATTGAAAACTCTGAGGTACAGAAATAATGATGTTTGTTGAATGCATAGCCAGATAGCCAAGGACAGAAGGTAAAAGGGACACCATCTGAACATCCCTTTTTCCCAAGAAAAGGCAGGGCAAGCCTAAATACTGAAAGACACTCAATCAGCCTCTGGTGAAGCTATAGGGAGAGAAATAAAAAAGGCCTGAACACCAGGTGGGTCAGTGTGGGTAAGGTGCTTTTCTGTTAGGAAGGAATTTACAAAGTGGAGAAAATAGGATAGCAGTAAGAGTCTGGGTCACATAATTTTGCCCGGATTTGCATGGGTTGAGTGGTGACCCAGGGATGAGATTAACAACCTCCAGTACTTGTATGGAAAATATATTGGATCCTAAGATGAAGAAGAGTCCTCCCTGAGAAGACAGAAGACAAAGAAAAAGCCCACTTGGAATCTGTGATGTGAGAGACTGTCTTAATTCACAATTTTTTTTTTAGAAGCAAAGTAACTACTTTAAGGTCTGCTAGAGTGAGTCAGAGCAACTACAAAAGTAAGGCAAGGAATGATGCAAGACAGAGCTTGCAACAAAGGGCAGAGCCTAAATCAGCAAGGAACTGTATGAGGCCAAGGGAGAGGAGGCTGCTGAGTTCCTCACCAAATGATGGGTTGTGGTCTGGCTCCTTGGAAAGGCTTAACAACCTCTAAGTGCAGCAGAAAAGTATGTGGGAAAGAAAATATCAGCCTGAGATTATGTAACTTCTTGGTCTAGGGATTTGCAAATGATGCCCTAAAATTTGAAACTGATCTTTGGGGCTGCCAAATAAGTCACAATGAAGGTTTAATGTGGGTGTCAGACCCACATAGCCATGTCCAGTTATGTCAGAGCACCATTCTTTACTGAAAATGCCTTTACAATTGCTCCACAAGGCAGGGAAGCATCATCTTGTAGCAGCAGGAGCACAGAGAGACAGGTAAGATCAGGGAGAGGTCACTGTAGTGCAGGGAAATCAAACAGTACTGCCTTGCCTTCAGAAAACACTCTGATCATGGAAAGGCCCTTCATGTCCAGCCAAAACTCACACAGACTAACAATGTGGATATGGAATTTGTAGGAGGTGTGACTGGGTTTTGATTTAGCCAGCCAATATCTGTGGTATTTTACACTGCACCTAATCCAGTGGCTCTTCAGGTCATTGCCAAAGACAGTCACCCTCTCCTCTCCTTTCTCCTCCTTCCACCCCATTACCTGGGCATTATGTCTCCTTTAATCCCCTTCAGGATTTAGATAAACAAGGAGATTTCATGGAAATCTTTTGGGTTAATTTGTGTGTTAGAATGATATTGCTTTCCACAGATCAGCTGGACCAACTTCAGTTCCCTCTAATGGGAAACAGTAGAGGTGAACAGCTGTGGACCAAAAAGAGAAGGAAACACCACTTTGGAGTGCACTGGTAAGTCATGTCTGTTTGAAACATTCATCAGGTTACAGACCACGTCTCTCTAGTTACAATTTCTTCTCAGTAGCACAGAATTAACATATTTTTCCTTCTGTGTAAGAAGATGGGGAAAACACAACTCAGTAATGGCTGTGGACCACTAAGCAGAGAGGACAAAAGCAAGTAGAAAGTAGATAACAGATCGTCCCCTTCCCCTGAAGGCCTTCCAGTTTAGCAGAGCTCTTGTTTGACTTTTTGATGAGTCATGAGCAGAACTTCCTTTTTATTTTCCCAGAAGGAAGTCCAGAAAATAGGATTTCTCATTTGTGAGAAACTAGCTTTTAGGGAAAGCTAAAATTACAAAAAAACCCACAACCCCAAACAAACAAACAAAATAAAATAAAATAACATAAAGGAAAAAAAAAAAGAGAAAGGAATAGTCCTGATTCACATGAAAAGATGAAAATTCCAAGACAGCACAAGAGTTCTAAAAGAAATTAATTAAGAAAACTATGAATTATTACATCTCACTTGAGTTTAGTGTTGACAAACAGAACATCTATCAGCCAGACATTATGAACTTTCTTTCATCACCTGAGAGGAAGAAAGCTGTCTAGAGGCTCTGTCAAGGTCATAGACTTGTCTTGAAAGGAAAAGCTCACTCTTCATTGCATTGACTGCCTCAAGTTTAGAAGTATAAGTATCCAAGTCCAAATATTCCAGTTCAAGCACTCATTTTTGTAATCAGTCACTAAATACTTGCCATGCATATCCTCAAATATAAAAAAACCCAACCTAGTACAAGAGTAATATTAATGATTACGTAAAACTTAGAACAAAATGAAACAAGAGAAAAGAAATCAAGTTTCCTCCACCTCCAGTGCCATTGGGGGATAACGCTGGAATCAGTGTAATCTGATTCTCTGACTCTTGCAAGAGTTTGTCTTTCTCACCAGACCTAACACAGCAGTCTTTCTCACAGGGTTCAGGTCACTCTGCCTACCAGGATCCATGCAAAAAGCTGCTGCAATGATTATTCCATAATGTACTGTTTTCCCAGAACACCAGTACATTAATCCCTCAGCTGAGGCATCATGTCATTCATCCATCTTTAATCCCATTGCCCCAAATAGTCTTTGTCACTCTCCTGATTTTTAGCACTCCTTCAAAATTGAAAGTTTGGGAAAGAACTGTGGCATCAGACTTCAAAATAACCACAGTGTCCTTTGTCCTCTGAAAGAACTGTTGCTTAGGAGAAGTTCACTTTAAAAATCTATAAAACCCATTTCCTTTTTCTTCCAAAAATCTCTCTGTATTACCTCACTTTTCTGTGGTGTCCACAAAATGTCAGTGGTATGCCACAGTATCTTTTTCTGAATAATTTACTGTGTCCTGATCATGATGGCGAGTATCAGTTCTGTACTTGGTGTTGTTATAGGCATCTGCCCTTGTCTCGTCCACAGGTTTCAAGATCTGAGGATAAGGCCTGTATTCTTTGTCGTCAGCTGCATCTTACCCTGGCCAATGGAGTGGAAACATAATAAACACAAAATTTCAATCCCATTTCCTTCAAATAAAAATTTATAGGTCCTGATTCATCAGTCATGTGTCTTATACTAATAAAATTTTGCACCATTATGCTGTGTGGAAAGTTGGCATTTTGAATGGACCTCCATCTGGAATTTCATTTTATGTATGGTCAGTGCTGATGCCTGAAGTTAATATTGTGCCTACATTTCCATTCCCAAAGCACATTACCACAAGCTTATAAATTTAACCTTTTAAAATGAAATAATGTGTTCTCAGACAGCTGTCAAATGGCTTTCAAAATCCTAAATGTAAACAGTTGTTACATTTGAGGGTGAAAAATCTGTGTCTTATTGTTATAGAATTTTTGTAAATCTTAAATATTTCTGATGGCTTGGGAAGAAAAGACAGACTTAAAAATTGGACAGTGAAGCATAACTTCCTGCCATGACTTCATGTAATCCTAAATAAACCTGTTTTAATTTGGCTAAAATTTTCTAGAATTTTAAAATGTGAATTTTTTCTTATGCAGTGCTCTTCATATTTAACCTGTAAAGGACCTGCCAAAGCTTCACTGTCATAGAACATGTATGAAAATTGATTAAAAGTTTCCAGTAAATTGTCAATGCTTGTGCAGTACAGGTATTTTGAACAGAACAAGAAACTAAAAGGAAGACCTTATAAAGATATATACTTGTGTGGAAAATGAATCTGAAATACCTACCTACATTATGTGTGCTTAAACAGCTCTTTATATACAATCCCACAAAACCCTGAGAATATGCATGTAAAACAAACGTTATTTATAAAGCTGCCAAAATATATATTGATGCAATCAGAATTAATTAAAGTGGAAGAGAATATTTCTCTCAAAGAATAAAAGTTTCTCCTTGAAATTTCTTCATCTTCTTTAAGTAAGACTCATACTTTATTTATCATAAAATAACTTGTAAAGCTTTTTTAAACTACTCTGCATCATAACATATTTCGTAGTTTTTTCATTCTTGTAGTATTTAATCATATAATTTATATAGTTCATAGTTTGTAACATTTTAAGGTCAGGAAGAATCAATAATGTGATATCATATGAGCACTGAATAACCCCGGATATTTCATCCAATTGTTTCCGGCAGAATGCTACATTCACACAGGTGCCTGTTATGGCACAAAAAAAGTTTTAAAATTGTATCAGGTACAGTCAAGCAGAAGTCAATTTTTAGCGCTTGAAAAGTCCTAACATACTGACAGCTAACTCAAAGGAGTGGAAAACCACAAAGTAACAGAAGCCAAGCAATATGCTTCAGTTGGCAAGAACAAAAAAGTTGAAAATACTGAAACAGTTGATTGAGAGAGAGGAGACCATCAGTTCTATAGCCTGGATTCCCACTGAGATTTAAAGGCAATTCACAGAATTAGGACAGGTAAGGGATCACTGTCATGGCAGGTACCTAAGGTAAATTCCTCTCTTTGTATAAGGAATATAAATTGGTATAAATCCTTCACTTCAATATGGCCTCCTAATGCCTGTACAACTCTAACCAATAAGCAGTGAAACTATTCCCAGTCCAGCTTTCACTTTGGCCCACAAGCAAATGTATATTCTGCACAATGATGTTGCATAAGACAGAGACAGACAACACATGCACACTGGGAAGAGCGCCCCTGCACATACAGCTGAAACAAAGGCATTTCCAGCAAATCCAGTAAATTAAAGTAGCCCTAGTGCACATTAGTTTAGCTGTATTTTGATTAGGCCATGAGGGCAAACACTTTATTCTTCTAAGAATGAACTTTAATACTCAGAAGAGGTACAACTTTATTTATATGTTTTAAGTATTGCATTACATGGGCTTGCCCTGCCTGCATTAACAGCCTGAAGTATTAAGACCTTCTAGACTTTTAAGGCATGTTATAATAATAGAAGAGACCCACCCTGAGATTTAATAACTCTCAGTCTAGATGTCAGAAGTAAAACAGTAACTCCATGCTGTAGGCACTTTTCCTACTCTTTATCCTTGAAAAAGCCCTGGGTTTATTTGATGGCTAACATGACAATCATTGTTTGATTGTTCTGAAAGAAAAATACCATAAATAAAGTTTTACATTCAGTAAAACATAAGAATCACCCTATAAACATCATTTGAATCCTAAAGAAGTTTCCTGTTTCTTGACATTACAGACAAAAAAATGACTGCATTGGGAATGCCCTTGAGAACACATAAAGAACTGGCAACTTCTGAAATGAAGTGCGAAATATTTTAAGAAAACAGATGTGTCTTTTCTGATGCACTGAATGATACTGGAATATCATCAAGCTGTAGGCTGGTAATTAGCTTAGCATAGAATTATAATATTTTAATAGATATATAAACAGGTGAGTTGAAGAGCAAAACACACATGCTGAGCAACAGACTGCCTCCACTACGCTAGTTTGTCTTCACTTCTTCTGAAAAAAATACCTACATATGGTCCCTTTGATTCAGTGATTCCCAAGCCATGTCTCTTCCACATGCCCATTTCATCCTCCTGCATGTTCACTTTGAAGCAGCTGTGCATGCTTCACTCATGCATTAAGAAGCCCAGCTTCCAAATCATCCCTCCTCAAATAGTGACTTTGTTTTGGAGTTTTTTCACCTGCTCAGATTTCCATTCATACTTCACAAACTCCTCTTGGTTCTATTTCCTTGTATAAATCAGATATTCTCTAACTATTTTTCAGTATATACAGTTCCACAGAAAGACAATCCAGTGGAAAGTGCTCTGTCCTACTCACAGGAGCTGTTTTTCACTCTGTCTTCCCATTTGATTCATGCTGTAGTAACTGCAGAATTTGCAGCCACCCAGAAATATTGTTCAGTGAGCCTTCAATGCATTTTTTATTTGTCTAGATTTAATTTAAAGACTGCAAACAGGGAAAAACATTAGATTATGGCCAGTTGTAAGAGAACGAGCTAATGCTATCTTAATAAATTAATGCCTCTTAAATTGAGGTGTCATTGATTATACTCTAAATACTTGGCTTCATTTAAAACACTTTAGTGTTTCTCTGGGTCTATATGAGTAATGATTCAGATTAAACTCTTCAGCTTTGTATTGCATTGAACTAGGAGGGCAGGTATAAATGAATATTAGTGACAAGTTTTCTCTCCTAAAACATTTTCCACCTTAAATCATGCCCACACCTAACCTCTGCTAATCTACACTTTCCTGAACATCCCAAAAATATCACATCAGATCTAGTCTACTTTAAAATTTGAGCAGAAGTATTTTTGTGTATAAAGACTAAATTTATATTAAAAAAGATCTCCCCCCTCAATACCAACATGTTTTAGTGACAGCCTGAAGAAAAATATTTTTTTCCCTTGGACTCCATAGAAATCTCTCCCCCAGGCACTAAACAAGCCTGTCTTCTTTGAAAACCCTACAACCAGAGTCAACTTCCAAGTCAGCAGTTATTTTAATTATCTTCAAGTGTAGAACTGAATTAAAGCAACTGCTGTGCTGGGAGTCCCTGATGTGTGCTTCATCTGATTTTGAAGTGTTTGGCATCTCCAGACAACTTAAGGAGACTAAAATCTTTGCAAAAAACATAAATAAATAGATAAATAGAGAAAATGGTCTAAAAATAAAGCTATTTAAGAATGAAATTAGACTCTGTTACAGCTCTCAAGAATAAAAATGCGTTAATGAGACTGAATACCTAACACGAGAAACGATGTGCAGCCTGTTGTATTCTACAGCCACTTCTACCATGAACAGGATACTTTCTAGTATTCCAGATTGCTCAAAGCCTCATTCACACCTGGCCTTGAACACTTCCAGGAATGGGGCATCTAAAATTTCTCTGGGCAACCTTTTCTCATATTTCACCTGCCTCACAGTGAAGGATTTCTTCCTAATACCAGTCCAAGTCTACCCTCTCTCAGTTTGCAGCCAGGTTGTTTGAAGGCTGGATCCACATCTGAACCCAGCATTGCAGAGTTGCAGACAGGCTGTGCGTACAAGACATTCACTGCAGAACACCAGGATTGTGGACATCTCTCTCTGGAATGCAGGCTTTGAGACATTCTCTGTCTCTAAAACTCCCAGTAGGACAAGGCCCTCTAACTTCCCTGAGCTCATGCTTCCTGCTGACACCAGCTCTTTTGATAACACCCCTTGACTTGTCCATTACCCAGCTGAGAAGGAAAGGGCAGCATCTTTTGCAGATCTGGTTAGCACTAGCACAACCCAGCATAACCACAGCCTTTTCCTCCCTCCCTCTTGCCTCTGTCATCATTTTTTAAATGGCCTCTTCCAAGTGGGCCTCAGCCTTAGTGGGTTAACCAAAGTTTATTGAAAATGTCTAAAACTGCAAAGAGACTCCTGAAATTTTCATAAATGTTTATTCAGAAATTTTTCAAATGTGAATCACTTATGTAAAGTCCTGCAGCCCGGAGACTCAATTTGGATTACTTACAATTACCTGAAATCATTTTAGCAGAATAAATCTTCCTCTTTTCAAGCTCTTTAAGATCAAAGAGTCAGCCTTCACCCTTTATGGCTTGTCATTTTAAAACCCTGAAGTAATAATCAGAGGGCACCTTTTCTCAAGAGCTTCTATTATATCCAGATTCCATAACTGTGCTGCAATGGAAATAGGGATGGAAAGATGCTTTTTTTTTGTTTTGTTTTGTTTTGTTTTGTTTTGTTTTGTTTTTGTTTTGTTTTTGTTTTTGTTTTTGTTTTTTTGTTTGTTTGTTTTTGTTTGTTTGTTTTTTTTTTTTTAAATAATGTATTTCATCAGGTGCCTTTAGCTCCTTTCTAAGGGTATCAGTCAAGTTTCCTAAAAATCATCTTTCCTCCTGTCTCCAGAGTTTCATTTTCACAACTTCAAATGGATATTTACTCTAAAGCTGTAAAACCAGCCTTAAAAATGACATATTCCTTGGGTCATCTGAGTTGCAGAAATTAAAAATGGAGACTATCTAAAATCAGAAGTCTGTTTAATAGCTCTTTATATTTTACCATGACCCTACACAGCAGAGACCTCTCTTGTGCCTTTGGTGTGACACACCAATCTGTGCCCTTGTGCACAAGGGCAGTAACCCCTTGTAATCTTGATCCTCAGGACTCTTTCCCACCTTCTTCCTCCTCATCCCCATAAGCATTTCAATACTGTTCTGATTTTGTTTCTGCAAAACAACTCTTAGCTGAAAACAACCTCCTTTATGCAGCACGTAGAGCTGGCAGCACCTAATGCCAGGTTTGAATTTACTGCTGTCTTTTGAAGTAGAGAAAAAAGCTTATTGCCTGCTCTAGCAAGCTGGGGACAGTAAGACAGCATGAGCCCTCGTGTCAGACTTCATAAGACCCATTCACAATCGAGCCTGGATTTGGGCAGTAGCTGTTGTGTCCACTGAAATTCTGTTTGTGCGGTCAGATTTGATACAGCAGAAAGGGTCAGATGACACCGGTCACTGAGACAGAGAAGCAGGAGATGGCAGGTCCTGCCAGAGTCCACACTTCTAGTGCAAGAATCATAGAAATAAAACAAAATAAATGTTTCATATTTTGGCACTGTCATTGTCTCTGTAGGGTAAAATATCAGCTTTGAGCTGGATAACTTATAAGGACAACAGGAGTTACAATAGTATTCACTGCGGGTGAATAGTTAATTAGATCGGAAGAAAGGCAAAACAATCATCATCTTATTAGCTTCTGCTTTTGTTTATGTCTTTTTTAAATCTAGGTATTGCTGTTCATGTGTCAGAAAGTGAAAATGTTGTTCTAAAATTAATCAGCTCTCCCATGTTGTGAACACTGTAAAACAACTAAATTGCAGATTGTCTTGTTACACTGCTCATCTTTATACCATTTTAGACTGGTTAGATAGATTCCATATCCAGGAGGAGAAATATACCTTGTTAGATGATGGTGATAATCATCACGCCAGTGCTCCTTTATGGTTGCATCTGTAAGCACCTAGCATTTAAGGAGCACTAATTAAGGCCAAATATTCTGTCTGTTTTTATTTTCCCCACTTGCATATGTGCATTACAACACAACCACTAATTTTGTGACATACAGTATATTAACTGCAAAACAAAATCAATGCCAACTATATTTCCTCACATTTAACAATGTGGGGCGATAATGCAAGACTCTTTTAGCCAAATCTCAGAGCATTTCTGGAATTTAATCACCTGAAACCCAGCAGAAAAACTACTAATGGAGAGCCTGGGGTATTTTTCACTGAGGGTCCTGAGGGCTTCATTCTCCATCTGTACTACAAGTCTCTGTGTCCTCCTCTCCTCCTGCTGCCAGGCACTCCTTCTGCCTTAGGCCAGTCACAGAATTATGAGAATGAACGTCAACTTCTCTTCTGCTTACTCTGCTAGATAAAAATCTGTTACCTTCAAAAACTTGCCTGCTGGCTGAAACCACTCATTAGTCAGAGATAGGACAGTGGTGGCCCCAAGCCAACAGGCCAGAACACACATGGAAAGCTGCTACCTGGGAGCTCCAGAGCCAGAAATGAACTAAGAGGGGTGTTTGTGCTAAGTATGTCACCCTAGGGTTGGTGGCAGAGGCCTGGGCTTTGATGGCATGCAGGTTGCCGTATTGTCCCTGCTTGGCCCAAATAGTTTCCAGGTGGATGTGAATAGTGGTAAAGAAACAACTGGGATGTTTCTAAGCAGCAGTATTTTGCCAAAGGACTGATACCTTTTTATGTGTATGCTGGAACTGAGACTCATAACAGCTAGGAAACCAAATCTTTATTTAGGCAACCCAAGCACTGGCCTGATTTTCTACAGCTTCTACTCTCCTGGAGGGAACGGGAGCTCTGGGCGCTCAGTAGGATTGAAAAACTACCCATTAACTTCTAAATCTACAGCCATTTCACAGCTGTATGTCTGCTTCACACCACGCTGCTTGGTTTCCATTGGCAGCAGAGAAGAGCCTCTCACACATAAAAAAAGGCAGACGGCTGCTCAGTGTGCTGATCTCTGGTGTCCTGCTTTGCAAAATGCAACCCATATGGCTTGGTCAAAGTTGCTCTCAGATTGCCTGCTGCATCTCCTCCCACTCCTGGACCTCACCCTCCCACCCTCCAGCCTCCTTGCCCTTCCCTAATACCATTGTTGCAGGTAAGACAAAAAAGAAGAGAGCATTTTCTTCATTTACATGTAGAGTATAGAGTAAAACATAATTAAATCGCATTCTACAGATGCACTATAATAAAAAAGAGAAATAGTAAAAGCAATTATAGGCTGGCATACTTACTGCTTCACATTTAAATAATAATGTGAACTATTAAGTAAACTAGGGCATAATCAGCTGAGGTTCATTAACTTATCTCACTGTAGAAATAGTACTACAATTCAATACAATTAGGAACATGCTAGCAGGAAACAGTATATTTTGTGCACCACACTGGGTCCAGTCTCAGAGAGGCTGAAGTATTTCACTTCCTGATGACAGCTCAGAGCATGCCTGCTCCCTCCCCATCATGAGGCACCCAGCACCACTCTGAATCCATGCCCTCTCAAAGAAATGGGTCTTGTGTACATCAGTTCACTCCAGTGCTGTTGATAGCCATGGAATACTGAAAAAACTGCTAAGAACAGGCTAAGAATAAGCCACATTCATGTGATGCTTTTTTTGGGCTCACCTAAAATCAGAGGCCAGACAATGTTAAAAGGATAAAAGCAGATGAAGGGCCTTCAGGCACATTAAGGGCAGACGAAGCCTCCCCAAGGGGCTACACCCAAGATGGATGATGGTCACGAGTTTTTCAGAGAGATATAAGTTTGGTCCATTTACATATCAGGGGTTAATCCTCTAATTACAGCTTCAGGTAATGAAGTCATATACCCCCAGTTTTCTCCCCTCAATTCACTTTATATTTTTTGGGACCTGAGGTGTTAGGGCGTCCTTGAAGTTCAGGCTTAGAGGGATTGATTTGTCTGACCCAAATGTGAAGAGAGTAACTAACACTCTATATATGGAGTTTAGAGTTATACACTAATGTAGTACAGGATTTAAAAACTGTAAAAACTAAAATCCTAAAGCGTCATATGGGCTATTCTCATCTGGGCTATCATTACCTCTCCACAATTAATGAGAGCAGCAATGAAGGCATGTATGAAGGAGATATGAATAACATTAGCTTGCATACAGCAAGGGTTTGGCCTGAGGAGACCAAAAATTACTTCAGGTAGAAAATCTCCAGGACACTTCTGGCTTCTAAAAGTCCTGGGAGACACTGATTCTGGATAGTTTAAAGTCATGCAGGAGAAATGAGAATAAGACAAACAGTCTACATCTGACTATGGCAATTTTTGCCTGTTACAACCCATGGTAGATTCTGTCTCACCTCCAAATGACCTTTTGAATCCCTGCAGAATAGGGAGTTAAGGCACAGAGACTTTGAAAGGGTATCAAAAAAATCTCATTACGCTGCAAATCAGCCTATTCACCAGAGGCCATGTGGTGTCCCTGGCTGTGTCTGTAGTAGGAAAGCAGGCTAGGGCTTGACCACCGACCCTGAGAGCAAGCAGCATGCACAGCTGATGTCCATCCAGGCTGAGGGTTTTTGTTTGATAAAGGACAGGTTTGGATAAACTGTCTGTCTGGTAAAGTTCCTGCTTGTCCAAACATGATCTGGTACACTGGCAGTGGGCACAGGCAAAACTGCACCACAAATGCTCAGGCATTTAAATAATATGAAAAACCACACATCATTGTTTGACTCAAAGATTCATCCATGTATTATTCTTTGGCTTCCTACGAGTTAGTCAAGGCAGGATTTTGGTGAAAGGGATTTGGCTCGAGTTAACAGAGGATGCTGATAGATTGTAGTGAGCATCTGGAGGATAGTTTGTGATAAATGTCTGAAGAATTTCCGTGATCTTTCTTCAAGTGCTCCTTACTATTGAAACACTTTTGAATCTTGTTTCCTCAAAATAATTCCTGTAAGTAAGTTTGTTCAGTAGAAACTATTTTTCCTCTTCCTCTTTCCTCTTCCATCTGTGTTTATCAAGGAGATACAACATTGGACCAGATGGAGATGCTGGAGGTCTCCCTGAGACCACCAGATGGAGAGTGGTCAAAAACTTATGCAAAAGGACATTATTCTTTTTGGACAGCATTTTTAATCACAATTTCTATATAACAGCATATGGCACAAGAGAGTAAAACACACAGCTGCTGAGGGAAAAAATACTCTGTCATTACAAGCTAGGTTCCATAAATATTACCTATTAAATGAATTTGTAATATACTCTTCAGGTCACAGCCCTTATGAATCCCTAAAATGCATTCAGTTGTATATTTCTCCAGGTTACATGAAGTGACTGAGTTACAGCTGCCAATGTCTTCAAGAAAAGGGACTTGGAAAGAGATGTTCCACAACATCTTTACAGCAGCTGTCATGCAGCAAACTCAGCTTAGGAAGGGGCTGGTTTTAAATCTGGTACCTGTGAACCCAGTCAGGCAAAAAGTATGTTACAAAAAGCCCAGATAAGCAATTTACCAAAAAGTCCTAAGCAAGGATGCATTCAATGAAAACCTGGGTCAAACAACAGGTCGAGCTATTGCTAGCACCAAAGGAGCTCATGTTTAAATTAAATCCCTCTCTGTGTGTGACATTAGGGATCAGAAAATGAAGCTTAATTGTCTGAATACATTTACTCCAAATTTCTCACTCAGATGCCTGTACCAGGGAGCTAATAATCTGGAACTTGAACTCCATGGAAAATTCCACAGATCTCCTATGCAATTTTCTTCCAGACTGGGGAAACAAACAATCAAAGGAAATGAAAAAAACGAAAATATAAATCTATAACACTCTGCAAAAGGTGATTTGAAAATACAAGATGTAATTTTTGGCTTACTGGAATGCATAGTTGTAACAAAATCTTTTATGTTGTTGTTTTATATTCAGCTTGTGGAGTTTCCCAATTAAATTAACCATAATAAAGTCAGATTAAGATAAAGAAAAATCCCCAATTTTCTAAACTGAAATGCTTTTGAAAAAGAATAGCAAGTAAACTCTATTTACCAATGCAAAGTTGTCCTCATACTCTTGAGGTGACATAGCACTTCCCAGCAGAAAAATGTTCCTTTGGAAAGCATGTGAGCAGAATACAAGGCATCTCTCTACAGAATGTCTGAGACAGAGTTTGTTTCTATGATTATAGTGTTTGAGAGGAACTTTCTGCAGTATATATTCTCTAGACATACACCATAGCTCTGTGGGTAAACAAAGGAAATCTTAGGTCAAACTGAAAAAAAATCTAAGTACATTTCAGGAAACAGAAAATAAGCAGTCCCTCTGGATTGCCATTCTCAAGGTTTTTCTCCAATGTTGCTTCCGTGATGTCTTGCAAATGGATTTACCAGAACTCCAAAGGCCCCAGGTGATTAAACTACTGAAAGCAGGGAAGAATATTCCATTGCACATGTGTGAAGTCCATTCTTTTATCATACAAAATCTCATAGCTTCAGAAATACATTATAGACAATTTCAAACAGCAAAGAGCAACTGCTCCTTTTTTTTTCTGCAGTTTACCATATCTAGATCAAATCAGATCATATTCCTTTTTACTTCTTTTACTTTCTTTATTAGACTTGCAAAACATTTCAGCTCCCATTAATCACTTTCTACACCCCAATAAATACGGTAAATTACTGACTTACCTGCACACACAACTATCTGCCTACTTTTCTACCCTGATGATACAGCTCTGCACATAGTGCAAATTAGTAAAACTAATTTGGTATTCATTATGATGTTAATGAATACTTCTTTTATAAAATGCTTTGAGATCTAATGACACAAAGCACTATATCAGAGTTGGAACTAACATTTACTATGTATTTATGATTATTATACCTCTTACAAATATAATTGATTTTCCATGTTATTAAAATTCTCTGTACAGTTGTAAAAATTCCCACTCAAGCATCTCAAAATCAGATGCATTGTTTCTGTTTTTTGGACATCCTAATTAATCTGTTACGTTGTTGTGATTAAAGCCTTTCAGAGTTCTGGTTCTCATGATATAATTACCATCATTTTTATTCATTAGTAGTTGATGGTAGTGACCACAAAGTACTCAGCAATTTCCAGACATTCAGAAGGGAGAATAACTACCCTAAGGAGCTGAGAGTCCAAAAAAAAAGAGCTCATTAAAACAGTATTTAATTTTTTGGACATACTGAAAATCTCTATTAGATCCATTCGTCTTTTGATTTAAAGGTTTTGCTCTGCAGAAGATGCAATATGGGGCTTAGTCGAGAAATGAGCCTGTGAAACAAGAGTGAGTGTATGCACATGTGCTGAGAAATGTACTGCAGCCTCTCATACTTAAAATCCCAATTTTCTGTCTGCCTAAGGTGGAGTACACAAAGTCACAGGAAGAAGGTGCTGTTCTTTTGTCACAGGGAGCATTTGCCTGGTCCCCAGGGCACTTTCCAAAGCTACGGGTGCTAAAACTGTGGCTTTATTTGAAAGAGTCCAAAAATAATCACATCCTGTAACTCTGGGTCAGATGCCTGACCTACCAAAGCATTTTTTCTGGCTTTATGTGGGTATAATGAAATCCCTGCATAAAACATTCCTTAAATATCAGCTGCCCACACCTGACCTTTTGCCTCTGGAGACTATATCCCCTCAGCCACAAACTTTGGGGATCATGAAGAGCTAGAAAGGTGTGTGTGCGTGTGTGTGGGTGGGATTTTATGATTCAGAAATAGCTGAAGAGATTTTCCTGTAGCTTTACAAATTTATCAATTTAGTACTCCTACAAAAGATCTCAAACAGCATTTTCCTCAGTGTAAGCATGAAACAATGAAGTGTGTAACTGAGCTTTCATTAGATGTGGAAATTGTACCTGGCAAGCAGTTTATAGCAGAAATTCAAACCAAGGGACAAAGCATGTTTTTTCAGGGTTTCATTTAACATTTTCTGTTATTTGATTAACATAGTCTCTATTAGCCTAGCAGCAGCTGGGATTTGATTTTGTTTATGCAGCAGCTCAGAAAACAAATGGTACTTTTGAGCAAGCTTGTGTCCCCCAAAGCAGTTTTGTGATGTAGTAATAGCAATGTGTCAAGTCCTTCCTTTCACTCTTCTTATTTCTGTGTCTTTGCTGTTCCTAAAATAAATTTGCAGCCTAGAAAATGTGGTTTATTTGAGACAAACAGATTGAAGAGCTTTGGGGATTTTTTATTGTTATTTTTCAGTTTATACCAAACAGCAGCACAAGGACCAAATCTTAATATTCCTTTTTTATAATTTTAAATCTGTCGGTGGTTCTCTGACCTTCTACTATCCCCCTGCCCTGTTCTTCCTTAACCCTGATTTTAATGCACCTGTTTTGAGCAACATTATCTAATTTCCTAAAACTATATGCAATACCAATCTGCAGTAAGTCAAAAGCATATTTTGGTAACAGTTACTTATTTAAGACTGGAACTACAAAACATGTATATTCCCGTATCTGCTATGTCCACACAATTTGATGTAACTAATTTATCAGTAAGTTTATTTTTTTGGATAACTTAGATAATCCCTCTAGAAGTGTTTTAACCAGGTTCTGAAGCTAGTCTATATTCATCTTAATGGGACTTAGAGTGCAAGACTATCAGTAAACAAAGAAGCAAATGAAATAAATCCCATTAATTAGGGTGAAGCAGTAACAGAGCAGTTCTGGTTTTACAGATGGGCAAGATGTCTGATTGAATTTCCCAGGCTATGCAGATTGGCTGCAGATGGTGTGGAAAGTGGTCCAGAACTCAGAATTCATATAATCAAAAACATGCTTAGATCCAAACAAGAATGTTTTCCCATGTGATGCTGTATAGCTTGCAACCTTATCACAAGCATTTGGTAACTTTTCAAATCAAATCATAACATAAACCTCACACAACACAGCACTCAGTAAGGGTTCTCATTAATAATGCTATTATATCTAATAATTCAATAATAGCAGACCACCTGGAGGCAAGTTAATTTGGCCCCAAGTTATAATTTCCTATTGAAAATGCTGACTGATAAGTGCATGGGCCAACTGGAGATCTGAAGGGAAGAGCATTCACTGAGTAGGCAGCATATGAGCAGCACCTGTTATCATTAAGAAAATAACACTGGAAGAACTCCCTGCCAGTGAAAATGTCCTGAAAAACTCAGCAATGTCTTATTACATTGCAATATATAATATCTTCAAGATCGGAATCTGAAATTTGGGACATATAGACACTAGTCTGTATTAATGACTTTTCTTTAAATAATGACACCTCAGAGAACAATAATCTTTTGCAATGGGAACTGTGTAAATGTGGTGACATCTTACCCCCTGGAAGGACACTGGGACTCTTCTGCTGACTTCAGAAACCAGCAAATACATGACTTCTCCCTTCAACCCTGTTCAGCTTGCAAGCTCATACCCCTTTATTATGAGGACGTTGCTTCTGTTTTAATTTGAACATAATAAACCCTGTTTGAACAGCTATTACAGGCCCCTTGCTGCTATTCTGATGTTGTAAAAAGCCAAAAATATGTGCAATAGCTACCTATCTCTTGTCCAGACATAAAAGCTCCTTGCTTCACTATCCTCCTCAGGAAGAATGAGCAAGTCTGCTGAATGCCTGGAGGCAAGTACTGCATGGGAAATAATCCTTTTGTGCTTTTCCCTACACTTGCAGCTAGAACTGACCTCAGCTTAGCTCACACTAAGACAGCAGATACATTTCTCAACGAATTTAACTCACCTAGTGCAGCCTTCACCTCTGCACCAAATCACTTTAATCTAATGAAGGAAAGATTAGGAATGACTGAGAACCAGACTCAGTGGCTTTGCAAGAGGTGCCCAATATTTTAGCCATGCATTTGGGCCTTTTTAATCCTCCCTCATTTTCCTTCTGGCAATGGGAGCTTCAGTCTTCAAATTCTGTAATCTTTGAGATAAATATCAATAAGAAAAATTAGCACATTGAGTTATGTAAGACATTAGATCATAAGAAAATACTCAGCTAGACTTGGTAATTAATTGGTATAATGACAGTTGTTAATTTTTACAGGAACAATTTAGAAAGTTACTCAAGTTCAAGAATTTGCCCTTGAGTCTCTTGTAATAGACTGGTACTCTTTGAAGGTAGCAAGACATCCAGAAGCAGAGCAAGAAGGGGAGTAAAATGAATCTCATATATTAATTTGTACACTCAATTTCAGAGAAGAATCACATTTTATGTAAAGGCAGTGAGCCTTGTCAGAGAGTTTCACAAAGAATGAGATATCAGTGGAAGCTTAATTTTTATATTCCTCTCAAAAAGTTTTAATTAGCAGGGGATGATGAAAGTGAAGTTGAAAAAAAAAAAACCCACCAAAGTCACTCTGTAAAGAGAAATGCCATAAAATAAATCCCCATCACTTGGCACTTTAAAATTGAATTTGACAAATGATGGTCTAAAATACAACCGACAGAAATTCTACACTGACACCTCCAGAGTTTATGGGACTCACCAGATCTTGCAGCTGGGAGAAAAAATATAGAAAGGAGAGATGAAGATGGAAAAGGAAACGGAAAAGGAAACGGAAAAGAAAACGGAAAAGAAAACGGAAAATTAACAGGAAAGGAAACGGCAAAGGAAAAACTCCTAATTGTAAGGAAAATTCACAAGTCAGGAATACCTTGTGAAGGTATCTCGAGGGGAGAGGGAAAAACCTATTTCAGATGGAGCTGTCAGCTGCCAGCCACAAGTGGAAGAGCTCTGTCAAATTCCATATACAGCAGAAACTGAGTTTCTGGCAGAAGCAGAATTTGACAATTTTCCCTCCAGCTGGGCTTCAGGGCTAGGGCACTTAGGGAGTCTATGCAGCAGCTCAGTTTTATTTTCTCTCCTTTTTTTGGCAGATTCAGTTAAATTTTGCTTTCTTCCTATAAGCAGAAGTGAATATGACAAGAGTCTTCCCAGTCAAAAACTAGAGAGACATAATTTTGCTTTTTTTGAATCACAATTAACATTTGCAGCAGAACTGAAATTTAAATTTTGAACAGCTTCAGGATTCCCTGGTGTTGGGGTGTAGAGGAGTCTGGGAATTACTTCTATAAACTATGTATAAATCTCTGGACAAGAGGCAACATCTGTGACATGATATAGTGCTCGAAAGTAATGAAGAATAAAGAAACAGCTGTCACTGCATCAGATGATCAAGAAACAGTTAAAAGAGGGGAGAAAATGGAAACGTTTTTTGCACTAGAAGAATTAAATTGTGAAACTCATTAACACAATTCAGAAAAGTCAATGGATTCAAGACCAGATTCCTCACAGCCATGGGGAAGAGTTCCCATGTAAGAGAATGGACCACATGAAAGCTCCTAGCTCAGGAAGTCCTTAAAACAAGAAAAGACAGAATCCAGGAAAGGTTATGGAACATCTGTCTTATTTCTTATTCTCTGTCTTTAAGGATTTGAACACTGGCTAATATCAGAAAGAAGGACAGTGGGAAAATGCTGTGGCAGCTCGGATGCACTGGCCATTGAAAGCTGCTTTACGCAGTCACAGTGGAAAGAGGTGCAAAGCCCAAAGCCTTAACTGATGTTTCACTGAGCCTTAGCATCGTCACATAGAATGAGAAAAGCAAACATGGCCAGACAACAAGTCTACCTGCCAGGTCAGTTTTATCAATGTCCCTGGTCAAATATCACTAATTTTCACACTTCTAATTAAAAATTACAAAGAGTCAAAAGTTTTATGAAATAAAAAAGTCTTTCTCATCTCACACCTTTTTCCCTTTTGCCTTTATTATCATTTTTTCTGAGATTTGAAGATGTCTTCATATGTTTAACATAAATTGCTTTTGAAAGTCCTTAATTTGAATCTGGTTAGGATCAGGTTTTTATCAGTTGACTCTCCCTCTCTTCTTAAGACCAACAAAGAGAAAAATAAATATTCAATAAATCAGTTTCCTTAGAAAAGAGACTTCAAACTAAAGAATAGCAGACTGAACAGTACCCCAGAATAATGAAAATTGATTACCTATTTTTACATCAGTTAAAAACCCTTTTCTTTTACTTTGGTTTACTTGATTTCACTCTTTTTCATTTCTTCATTTATAAAATGGCACAACAATTTCCTGAAATATTGTGAAATTCAGTGTTTGCAATGTCTTCCAAAGTCCATACATGAGCAATGTAAAAAGAAATAAAACCCATAAAGTGCTTCTGTTCTTAAGGACAGTGAGAGAGTTATTTAAAAGTCTGAATAAGACTACTTACCTTGAAATAATTTCATGACAATTATAAAAATATCTGGATGGGGTTGCTTATCTTGAATTTACTTTATAATTAAAACTTACAAAATTCTTCTGTCACTGGAACCATTTTTTTTAGTAAAGCACTGTGGTTATCTGCACAGTGAACACTTTCAAACTCTTTTCCACTACATAATAGCATTTCATGAAGGTGATCCATGCTTTAATTTTCTTTAAAATTGAGATTTTGGACAAAGATATGTGCATGAGAATAAGCAGAATTTTGCAGGCTATGACACATTTCAGTTTTATTGCATGTTTTGAAAGGAGGCCCTGGAGATGAATGCCAAATGGGTGGTCAAACTCATATTTGAAAGTGTGCCATATTCAAAGCAGCTGATAATAAATGCTACGATGGTCACTGCTTGTATGCACATCCTAGCAAAGATCTGTGTGCTCACACAGGAGACGGAATGCTTTTCTTGGGTTTTACAATAACCATATGCAAAGTCCTCAGCAGCCTTTCAGACCTGTAAACCTTAACAAAAGGCTCTGGTTCTTAAGAGCATCATGCTATAGATGATCTAAATTACAGACTCATCTCATGGCTTCTACACCCAGAAGATCACAACCTTCAGGTGGCTTGACAATGCCATTGCCAGAGTTCAAATAGAAAAGTCAATAAAATGAGATGTGAAACCTAGCACTGTACATGCTGGTAGAAGATCGTGTATAGGTAGACACAAATATTAAGCCTCCATATAAAATGATAATATTTCAGCACACAGGGATTAATTTTTTTAAAAAATTAAATAATAGAAAACTAAAAAAAAAAAAAATCTACAGATATGGGAGTTACCCTTAAATCTATCAAGTTCAACAGTAGACTTTGTCTTAGTTCTTCCATTGCAAAAATACTTCTGTCCAAGGTGTGCCCATGTCCCAGTAAGTGTCACATTTTACATGCCCGAAGTTCGTGCTCCTTCAAGTATTGGAATGCATTTAACTAATGGCAGCACCTTTCCCTGGCTTCTGCACAAAAGAGCAGATTCATTTAACCTACCTGAGCACATCTAAGTGAGATGCATAAATTAACAGTATAGTCATTTTAAGGAGAAGCTCACTTCACCTGCCTTTACTCATCTGAAAGCTTGACACTTAATCATGATCTTTAGAATTGGTGGAGGTACACATCTCTAGGAGATTCATCCCATTCTAGACCAGCATCTAAAATAGATAAACAAGGTCACTCCTGGCCACATCTCTCCCTTCAACATAGAGGGAATTTATTATTCTCGTCAAGACTTAGATAACTTGGATAGCCAATATGAATCAGATGAAATAACTTCTACCATCTTTTGTAGTTAAGGAACAAAGGCACCACCTATGGATGAAAGAGTCACCCACTGAATCACCCTCTGGGACATGGTATTCTTTGTTCAGTGACATTTAAAATAGATTAACTTCTGTTTACTCTTTTTTTCCACTTCAATTAAAAATATAGATTGACATGATTTTTGTTTCAGGATTTAAAAAAACTCAACTAAAACCTCACTTTCCCCCCCCACCTTTATGATCATTCATTAAAAAACCCCCACCAAACTTGTGGCCTCTAATCAGAATATTTTAGGGTTTCTTTTAGATTTGTGAAAATCTGAAAAATATTCTTTCAGTTATTTCTAGTCAAATCATCTGTGATTTAAAAATCCATCTAAAGTAAGACATATTCTATTCTAGTAGTTAAAGAACTGCAGCTGCTTTTATAGGAGCATGGTTAACACTCTCTCTATGGTGTTTTGGCCAAATTCCAAGCCAAGTAATTGCATTTACATACCTAAATTCACTGTGGTTGTTTCATCTGGATACTGCAATATTATGTAAGCTCGTTTAGCTAATTTAGCACCCACATGAACAGCATAGGTTCAAAAGTTCAACTTAAACTTTATTAGGTTTGCAGTCTGCTTAATAATACTTAGCACTTAATTAATCTGCACAACACCCTTGTGAGCTACTTAAGTTAGTATTGCCAGGAGAGTCTGTGAAAAAGGAACAAAAAGACAGGAAGAAAAATGTCCATCCTATAATGCCATCTCTCATTCTCAAATAAGTGTTCAGGTGCCTATGGTACTTATTTTTAGTTCAATGGTATTGTCTTGAAAAGACATTAAATCAAAGAAAAGCATACAAAAGGTAAGTGACAGTCTACCCCATTTTTGGTGTAGCTATGCACGTGTCCAAAAAATTGAAAAAACTGGACACATTCTCATTTTCTCTTACACATATGGAAGCATTGGATACGTTCATTGAACAGGGGAATCTGTGACGGGAAAAAAAAATCCAATAATAACAATATGGTAATATTGCTATAATGTGAGTACCTGATTGATGTACTTGTCATACCACTGATGCCTGGCTTCACACGGGGCAACCTGCAGAACAACCAAAGACCAAATGTCTTTAATAAAACACCACTGAGTCCCATCCTCTGATAGATGAGAAATCCTCTGTGCTCAAATTCCTATGTCAGCACCACGTCAGTAAACAGGCTGGTGTATTAGTAGGCATGTCCAAATGCAAAAGGAGGCAGTGCAGATGCAGGTTATCTGAGAAGCTGTCGTGTGAAAATGAAACAGGTGGAGGAGGGCTCATAGGTACTTCTGAGTTTGCTCTGCCCTTCTGCCTAAACCCTTCATTGCTTAGAGAATATTCAAAATGCCTAGAAGTTGTTACTCTCTGTGACTCCTGTGTTGTGGGAATTCTTCTCTGAGTTGTTTCTTGAGATCCTACTGTTTGATCCAGCTCCACTCACCAAGACTGACTCCAAGTCCTAAAGTCCTGTTTTCTGTCTTACTGTACCATCTTTTTTGCCACTGGTAGGCACAAACCCTTTCTTTGCTGCAGGGAGCTCCGTAAGAGAAAAACATAGAAGTCTAAATCTAGGCTGTAAAGGGACTTGTAGAACTGTGGATATGCATAATATATAAACAAGGCTGAAACAGCAGAAAAGACAAAGATTTCCTTTTCTTTTGAAGATTATGATTGCAATTGAACTCAACGGTAGACACACACTACAGTCTGTATGGACTTACAATGAGGTTTACATATGGTCCCTATCACAGCAGAAATCTCTCACACTGTCAATAACTTTATGTTCACAGAATGCTTAATAAAGGAAATTAATATGTTTTCATAGATGGTGGAATGGTGCACACACACAAAAAAAGAAATTTATTTGCCAAGGAAAACATACAGGATAAATGTAAGGTGTGTGTAAGAAAATCTCTAGTCCCTAGGCAGGCCTCTAGTTACTACACATCTTTCTGGTCCACTGGACTCTTGATTTTCAATAATTCTTACAGCATGACTGTTACAACATCATTGCATCATTCATGGCACAACATAAGAAATCCAGGACACAATCCTGCCAGCAGATTCATGCAGGTAGGACTGCAGGCTTGACGTGCTCTCTAACTTCAGGTGGGTCTCCACAGATTCGAGGGACAAAACTTCGCTGAAGGTGAGCAGTACACATAGACATCTGCATGGCAAAGGAGTTATGAAGTGTCAGGTATGTATCAAATAGGAAACCAGGAAAGCTGACATGGTTTTGTGGTTACATCTTGGTTTTACTGGTTCACTTTGCCTGCTCCATCACTCTTCCTATTCTTCACTTCTCTAGGGAAATTAATTTCTTCCTTTTCTAAATTATTCAGTATGGTACAATCAAGTCAGAAACATGAGGATGGTAACAAAAGCTATTTCCTCAAGCATATATAGACATTGTAAGTCAGTATGTCTGAGGGAAACTCATGTGATCCATCGTTTTCTTGAGAACAGACAGTATAAATTAATTTATATATCTATATATAAAATAACATCAAAATATTATGTTAACTTAGAGAATAAACAGCAAGGACAAACAGAATTGTCAAGCCTTTTCCTACCTGAAAATATATGTTGTTATGATAATAAATTGCTTCAATCTTTCTTTCATGCACTTAGTCAATTTTGTAAACCCATCTTGACTTAGCATTAATTTCTTCATTGAAGCCTTAAAGAAAGGGAGGGTTATACCTTTTGATCCCCAAGACATTCAGCCCACCAGCAAGCTTTCCTGGCAGAGTGAAGAGTTCTCATCTTTACAGTGCTTTGACAACATGCTAGGAAGGAAGGTCTTTTTCGTGCCAGTGACACTTGAAACTGAAATGAATTCCAAAACACTGTAATTAAGATACCAGGAAAAGTGTATTGGAAGAGGCTTTATAGCTATTCAGTATACCTGAAGGCATGATAAATCTTCCATCTCTGGGTGAAAATGTATCCCATTATTCACTCAAATCCACAGCAACAAGTTACAGATGCAGTGTAGTTTAGGGGAAGTTCCTGCATTTTGAGGAAGATATCACTGAGATCACCCAGAGTCTGAAGAGCTTAAGTCTTTTAACATAGTGCTTCTGAAAAGCTCCCATTTTTCTAGATGGAATCAAATTTTGCCAGCCAGGCTGATTACTTCAGACTCCCTGAAAATTCTGCTAGAGGACAAAGAAGAGAAAAAAAAAAGATATGTATTTCCAAGTTGAGGACTGCTATTTAATTTTCCATCTTAAAAGTCTGTCTTCTCTGCCAAGCCTGGTTAGACACCACACCTCTCTGTCAGTAGTAGATAGACAAAGTTGAGACAAAATGTGTCCATGAGAAAAACTGATGAAATCAAATAGTACTCTACTCAGGGATTTAAAAGTAGCAGGGATAAAAGGCACAAACAGAGATGACTCGTGAGAAGAAGAGAATGAGAATGAAGACCGTTTTTTAGAGGAAACAGAGGGTGGGGATTCTTTAAACTAGAACTCAACAAGAAGAGTCAGAAGAACTGCCATGCACCATGGATGCTTACCATCCTCTCTTTCCTCCCGTCAAAGGACTGCCTGTGCCTCATCATTTTTTGTGCTGCTGATTTCAGGACACCAGCTCTGCAACTAAGACAACACCCAGCCAACTCTTTGACTTTGCCATGTAATTATCTTTATTCTCCTTTCTCTTTTGTCAGAGCCAAGTCCTGGTACTCTATACTTGGCCCTCCATAATAGCAGCAGGATGTAGTTTAGTTTCTCTAGGTTGCCCTTGCTGCACTGTGTCTGTACCTCTCTAGAGAGAATTGTGTTCCATTGGTTACTACTGCTTCATCACCTAAAAATAGCTACCCTGTAGTCTACCAGTGATGCAGTGCACAGTTAGGAAATGGACACACTTTTCCTGAGAAGACTATAATGGACAAAAAACCAAACCAAAACAAAAAAAAGTCATTGATTTTGCTGGACATGGCAAGTTACTGCCAAAAATAACATTACATTTCCTCTCATAACTGCTGGTGGCCCATGAGCAACAAAATTTATCCAAATCTTCAGCCTTTGATATAATAAACTGGATGGAAAAATTTTCCAGAGCTGTCACAGAAATGCAGTCCAGAAATCTACCCCATACCAGGAAACACGTACACCTTTTCAGTTTTGTTGTGAAATTTGCACTTTGTACATTGCATTCCACCTGTGGGCCTTCTCTCAGGCTTCACCTCATACTTCATTGCTTTTTGGGTTGTTTTGGTTTTTTTTTTTTTAATTTATTCCAAATGGTTTTGTCTTTTGTCTGGATGATGTGGTTTATTTGTCCTTCTTCCATGTGGACACAGTGGATCTCCAGCAGATCAAACAGACCCCCACCACTGGAACCAGGCAGTAACTCCACCTTTGTTCTGTAACCCAGAATGTCCTTATGACATTCCCTGATCCTCCAGATAAAGCTTCTTCTGAAATTTCCTCTCTCCTCTCAGGTCTTTCTTTCTGAGGAAGGAGAACTCAGGGGAAGGAGTGATGAGCAATTCCTATCTTCACATGCAGCTAGTACGTCACCAAACCATACACACAAGAGAAGACTGCAGAGTTATCTCCCATAATAAATGTACAGCTGCATGGTGCCTCCACTATTCCCAGCTTAGAAAATCCTACACTCTTCCACCATTGATCTCTCTCTAAACACACACACAGTCTCATTGACCTTTCTGACATTTTAGGGCTGCAAATTCTCTCATTATTGCCTATTTAGTTTTCTCAGACTGCTGTTCACAACCTGATCTCTGCTCTCAGGTGAATGTCCAGCTGGAAAAAATAAGCTTCCTCTTCAGGTCCATCCTGGTTTTAATCTGTTGCTGTCGCAATAAATCCCCTCTGGAGGTTTTCTTACTTCCTATTGTTTTCCCCCCTTCTCCTATAAACCTCACAAATATTAATCTCTTTTGGTCCTGATTTTCCCTTGCCTCCCATCTTTTATTTGTCTTAAATGCCTGCCAGGACTTTTCACACTTCATCATGTCTCCAGCAATACCGGCTCTGGGCCAATGCCAGAGACTGCAACTTGACAAAATATGTTCCAAGGTGGCTTTGCTTCCACACCGTCTGCAGCTGTCATCTTCTCTCAGGGTCTGATACTACAAATTAGGCAGAGCTGGCAGGAGACCATAAGTTTTTTACCTCCCAAAAGTTAGACTGGGAACAGAATTGCCAAGGAGTTTCCTTTTACCTCCTTGTATGTGGGATAAGTGCCCTGGGAATCAAGGCCCTGCTTTATCCTGACATTCTCCTCTCCTTTTGTTTATTGTGCTGTGCCATAACAGATACTGTTATGATGCAGTGCCTAGTTAATTTACAGGCATCACATCATGCCATGCTAGCCTGGACTGTGAAATCTGTTAAAGAGTGGAGAAAACTCAGAGGGAAGATATTAGAAGACCAGCAGCTTCATGGTGCAACAAGCACCAGAGTAAATGGGAGCTCCTGGGGGCTTTGGTTCATTGATCTACAAGGACCAACTCACCATAAGCAGGGAGATAGAATAGGTGTTTGCCTATCCTAGCAATTTCTCTGTCGAACAAATGCTGCAGGCTCTAGGTTTTGTAGATCTACTTTTCTTTTGACCAACAGCTAGAAGTGATGTGCTCTCTATAGTTTGAGTTGGGAAATATCACAGTTTCTTTATGATCTTCCTTAGTCTAGAAGTACTTAGGTGCATTTTGTCTAACTGGATTAGTGAGAATTATAAAAATCTTCGTTACTGTTTTTTTTTGTGGGTTTGGGGGGGTTTGGTTGGTTGGTTGGTTGGGTTTTGGGGGTTTGTTTTGGTTTGGGTTCTTTTAAGGATATACATCAGGAAATATGTAAGGAAAGGCAAAACACCACTCAGCTAAATCCAGTTATCTTTCAGAGCTCTGTCTGGTCCAAACCTGGACAGGAAAGAGTTTCCTGCATAAAAAGCTGTCACAGAACTTCCCACCAACATGCAGAAGGTGAGCTGCACTGCCTGCTAAAGACTTGCCAACTGGAGCCTCTCAGGTTGTTGGCTTACAGCCCTGTAGTTTGTGCTTTGATCCTTAGAAAAATGCAGAGAATAGTGACAGTATGACAATGTGTATAATTTAAACTGGTGATATAGCAGAGAGCTGGTAGCTCAGTGCAAGGAGATAATGGAACAATGACAAAAAAAGAAGATACTTGTTCTGTGATGGTATCAAACATTTAAAAAACAAAAAAGTTTTAGCCTTTGAGGTTCCCACGGGATGAGTGCTGTCTGGCAGGGTTGATTTAGCAGTATTTCAAAAAGGGATGAGCAGTCACTGAGAGAAGATTCAAGTGGGTATTAAATGTAAAAAGAAGGCCTCTGGAGGCTCTGGAAACCCCCTTTGAGCTCATCCCATCAGCCACAGCTTATCTTAAATCAGATCACCCATTTGATCCATGCCTTCTCCGAATATTTTTATTTTTGTTGTTATTATACTGGTATTGTGTTATGATTTTTCTGTTCTTTTTAAATTCTAGTTTCCTTAAGTTCAAGTCATAAATTCTGATGAAAAACCCTATAGGAAATTATAAGCGGTGCAAATAAATTAATCTCTCTTGACTTCAGTGGGGTTTGGTTGATTTCTGGACAGATGATCTATATTTATACCCAGTGGAGATAGAAAGTCATCTTTCCTTGGACTGGTTCAGCAGCCTGATACAAAGGGAATCAGCAATCCTGGACTTCCTCAGTAGCTCTGACTCTGATCTGCTGTGTGACCTTCTGCAAGTTACTTAAGTTCCCTCAACTGCTAACTCCTTTCCCGTACTTAAGGGGTTTAGGAAAGACTTCCTGTTGGAGAGACTTTATTTTGCTGTGTAATCTTCTACTGCCTACAGTAACGGCAGCCTCAGTCTCCCTACACACTACTGTAATACAAATAAGCAATAGTAATGCCTGGTTGCATTCAATGTTGACAAACTGAGAAGCAAATTTCTCCCAGGATGCTTTTCCAGCTAATGTATGCCTATATTTATTTGAAGAAAGCAAAGCATATCCTTGTGGGACCATTACCCACCTACAGCCAGCAGACATACCTGTCCCAGTGGAATGCCAGTTATGAAAACTACAAAAATAATCCAAAAGGAGCATGCATTTAAGTTTCTTGTTTGAAAGATTTAAACATTTTTGCTGGCATGAAAATCTCTTTTTAAAGAAGTCTCATGCTATTTGATAGTTTGAAAGGGAAAAAAAACCCCCTAAGACATAAACATAAATATTTGAAAATCTGCTACTGTCTTGTGTGTGTTCCTGAACACTTCTCATCTTAACATTTATCAGCTACATGGTTAGATCAAACAGTTCACAGAAACTGACGTGACTACATCAATGTGAAATGGACTATTTTTTTTTCCATTTGGATAACTGTGTTTCAATTTTTACAAATACAAAGGACTCCAGCCAGATTAACCCACACACCTAATATTTCCAAACCAGAAGCATGTTGCTCTTTTTTCCCCAGAACCTCCCACCAATGCATAAGGAATACATAATACCACTTTGCTCAAGATCAATGTAATCATAATTTTTTAATCTTATTTAGTACATTACAGCATTTCTACACTGCCAGGGCTACACTGCATATCCGTATTCAGCAAAGTTAAAGAACAAATGAAACTATTGCATCACATGTTCCTTTTAGTATATGGTATCTCCCCCGCAGAAACATGCTACACATTGTTACTAATTTTCAGCTGTGTTTTTACTAGGTTAAATTGATATCTGCATATTTTGCTAGAAACGTTTCCTCTAGTCTTTGGATCAGAACACTACTATTTTGTATAACCTCTGACTTTTCAGCTTTCTTCTGAAAATGGTAAAAATTAGATCCATACCGCTACCACCAGTGATTTATAGAGGAGCTAAGAGATCCTTCCATACACCATTCCTATTCATTGGCTTTTTGCTTAGGAACTATGAATAGCATTGTCTTTTTGGCCTTAGTTTCACATGAGAATCTGCAGTTGTTAGCTCACTGTGATGCTTCAAGCTCATCAGGATCTGTTTTTACAAGAATGTGAAAAAAGAATGTAAAAATAGTGTCAAAAATGGAGAGAATAAGAAGGACACAGACACAGCAGTATAAGGCTGGTCTTTCTTGTTGGGTCTGGACCCACACTGATGCTCACCCAATAAAAGACAGGTATTTTTAAAAGTTTACACTCCTTTCTATTGAAAGTGTAAAGGGAAGAGTGTAAAACAGATGTTTTCAAAAGTTGATTCATTCTGTTATGAGAGAGGTTTGTAAAAGAGAGAAATATCTTTCCCTTGTTTTGATAGAGAGCTACTGTATTTTCAGATAGTTAAGTTTTGATGATATTATTCTGTGACAGGCTTGTGCCTTCACCTGCCTCTTCTCTGAAAATTCTGTAGACACAGTTTTCATTTTTTTTTTTTTTTGGCCCTGAATATTCATTTTGTATTTGTGTGGGTTAAATAACAATTTATTTTAACAATCTCAGTTTACCAAGTATATGTCTGTAGGGCTATCTTGTTAAATGAGAAAATCTTCCTATATTTTTTACTACTTGCCAAAGTTAAAAGTATCATATTTATTCTTAGTTTATGGAATCATAGAATTATGGAAATGATTGGCTTGGAAGAGACCTTAAGCATCATCTAGTTCCAATCCCCCTGCCATAAGCAAGGACATCTCCCACCTTCCACATTGCTCCAACCACTCTACCCCTGAAAACTTTCAGGGATGGGGCAGCCACTTCCCTGAACAACCTGTGCCAGTGCCTCACCACCCTCAAAGCAATGAATTTTTTCCTAATATCTAATCAAAACTTACTCTTTTTCAGTTTGAAGCTATTCTCCCTTGTCCTGTTCCTACATGAACTTGTAAAGAGTGTGTCTCAGCAGAGATTAAATTGTTTAAAAAAATATATAGTTGAACCTAATCCATAGGACTGCAGGACAAAGTGAGGAATATTTCTACTTGATTAATTATTGAGATCTAAATTTGGACTACACTAGTTACCCAATTTCTAGTTTATCTGATGTTTTGCGATTTTTTTTCCTACATCATTATAATCTTAGTCTTCAATGAAGCCAGGGGTAAGACTTGGCAGATCATTATTATAACAAGTCATTGTATTTGTATAATTAAAGGCAATTCAGATTTGACTTTTCAAGGCCCCTGTGAGGGGTTTAATACTGAATTTCTTTAATGTCTCTTAAAAATACTGGACCATATTAAATTAACATTTTAATCCTAGTCTCCCTGAAATGTGTTTGCAAGTCACAGGTGAAGACCTGTGATACAAGACATATTTCCACACATAACATTTCCTCCTCCTCACACATACCATGTGACTACGTGTCAACAAACTTACAATTTGTCTGTGCAGAACCTTTCACACAGAGGTTAGGATATTTCTTAGAAATGCAGCACACATTTGTCTTCAGCAACATAATGGAAATGGAGCACGAGACAGCTGAACCTATCATTCCTTCACTCTGTTTTTCACCAAATACTAAACAAAGGATAAAGTCTTGCACCAGGTGTTCATATCATGGTGTAAAGAGGCCAGAAAAGAGAGGAAAAGTTTCTCATCATCTTATAAATGCTAACTTCTCTGCAATAGTAGTACTCATGTGTTAATATTTTGGACTGATTAAAATCTGTCCAAAATATTTCAGAAGGGTGAGGTTTTTCCTACTGAGTGTGTGGGGGTTTTCATTCCTTTCTCTTTTTCTTTAAATAATCAGGGGGAAAAAAAAACTTATTTTGATTAATTGAATAGTTTCCATAGCAGCTGTGAGCCAGGTGGCTGGAACGAGTTAGTTAGGATGCGAAAGTAAGGGTAATTAGTTTATTTTTAATCTTTTAATTCTATGGGAGTGGAGTTTAGTGTGTTAATGGGAGAGGTTTCGTCAAGAACTGTCTTGACTAATCTGTTATTATCATTTAGTTTTATTGATGAAACTCAGGCTTTACATGAAAAGAAAATGAGTGGAAAATTCTGAAGCAGGGCAATCTACAATTTTCCTTCTGGCTTAAAAGTCCCTGTAGGTATTTTTTATATTTTATTCTTATCAGGATTTTTTTTATAACTGAAAACCTGAGGGATTTGGTTCAAAGAACGGCGTGTGTTCATGCAGAAGGACCTGCTTTAACATAGCAAAAAAAAGGCCTTAATTGCAGAACAAGAAGGCATGGAAAACGTATTAACTGTGTCATTCTTTTACCAGCTCCTATTGTTGAGAGAGGGCTGATTTTGATTATTTTACAATGTGTACATTTGCTGAGCAAAAAAAAAATTTATTACCTAATAGTCATGTTTCTTAACTTGACTCCACAACCCCTTTTTTTTTTTTTTTTTTTTTAATTCCTTCCACTAACTTCTGGTTTTAGTTTTAAAGCTACTTGTTCAATTACGTAGTTTTCCAGGTTAAAGAAATAAAGTTTTTGGCCTAAAACATGAAAATGGATGGATGCATCATTTCAGCATTTTCCATGTTCTATGAAGACTTCCTTTTCTGTGGATTAAGGCCAATTAGCAGATGGAGATTTGTGAGCTGGAGAAAGTCCAAGGGGGAGGAGGTGTTTTCTTTCAACTAGAGGCTCACTGACTTTACATCTACTATCAGCTAAATATTTTATTAGAAGAAAAATCCCTTCTTGGGGATACTCTTACTACCATTTTGCCCCAGCCTGTTCTAAAGCTACCTGAACAACTGAAGAATATGAGTTTTCCAGAGCTGTGCTCTGCTGGACAAGGATGAGGCCTAATTCAGACCACCTACCCTACTCCCTGACTTAGGCATAGTTGTTTGTTCCCTGTAATAAAGGAGCTGTAGGTTTGCAGTTAAGTTTGGGAAAGGCTTAGAACTGCTCCTGATCATCTTCATTTGTCTGAATTAGAAAGCAAAGTCAGGTAACCAGAAAAAGCTCCGACTGTGCCTGTGATCTGCTGCCCTTGTACATCAGTTGTGCAGGCTGTGAGTGCATTTGCTTTAGCTTTCTGATTCTAATCTGATACATTATTCTGAATTTAATCCCTCAGTGGCCATCATTTACTGAGCTTTGCTTCATGACACAGAGCACTCCCAAGGCACATTTTGGGTCAGAGTTAGCAAGATGTGCCCCAGAAGCACACCTATTACAGTCTCATCTCCAAAATGTGGTCAGTTCAAGGGAGAAAGAGCAACCCAGACAAGCACAGTATTTACACCAGGTCCTCAGCACCAATCACCTCAGCCTTCACTCTACAGATCTCTCTGTTGGGTCTCACTACGTACTACTGAAGTCAGAGGATAACAGAGAAAGCAAAAAAAGAAAAAACAAAACAAACAAACAAACAAAAACCATACAAACAAGATGTTTCTATATAGTTTTAAAAAACCCCAAAAGGTTTATCTCATTTTCACTTTTGATCCTTTTCACTAACTACAGTGAAAAGTCCCTGGCCCATGGCAGGACTATCCCCCTCAGCTATGTCAAGATGTTTTTCTGGGAGATTGCTTGTTCTTACACACCTAAGAGGTACCTCAGAGTATGACAAGAATTACACAACGTGGGTGACTCTGAGTCAGTGCTTGACTATGATGCCAGAGGTGACAAAGCATTGCCTTAGCACAGCGGAGAACGATCCTTTGCCTGTTTCAGATGTTGCACCTCCACCCAGTTGAAATTCATCTTCACCCAGCTGAGTGCTTTGAAGAATTATCTGCCATCAATGGGATGCTGTGTCTCAGAGCAGCAAAAGTGTTAGAAAACAATAAAGCAAAAAAAAGGGGATTTTGATTCTGGCCCAGTCTAGATGTGGAAACACAATATCTAGGTTGGGTATAAATAAAATTCCTAAATAATTTTAATTGTCTTTTTAAAAGAGCTTTTAATTAAACCTAAGTTACAGAGGTCAGCAAACGTTGGACAAATATTACTACATGACTCTACTTTCACTATTACTACACTGTTAAAATGTAGGATTTTTGTAACTACACATCTAATTCTGAAAGAATTATGTAGATATGGCCAGCATTTTTGTGTGCATAATAACTGAATGTTCAACAGTTTCCACTGCAATTTTTATCACTTATTTTGAGTCTTCTCATTTCAATGCATATAGACACTTGTACATTTATTTTAAAAGGTATGAAGAAGCAACAAACTGGAACACCTTGGTCTGAGCTCCCAGACTGCCTCCTTCCTCCTTTGTTGTTCTCTCTCTGGGCCCTCTTCCCACACCCACCATCTCTCACTTGCTTACACGTGCTGCTCAGCAAACAGCTTCATTTGCAGAGCAGTTAATTGTAACCCACTTCCTTCCCTCACCAACCAGGTCTGGCCCAGTCACTGTAATAAACAGGTTGATAGCCTTCTCTTAAAAAAAACCCAAAAAACAAAAAACGAGCAAACAAACAAACCAAAAAAAAGAAAAAAAAAAAAAAGAAAAAAAAAGAAACCACCAAAAAAACCCCACAATGCTATACACTACAACAAAGAGCAAGACTAATCAAATTTCAAATGTTTTCTTTCTTTTTACTTTGGTGAATGTTAAGAGGCTCTTGTTCTCTTACCGAATGTAACCAGCTTGTTTTTTTCTTATTGTATTACAGTGATAAAATTTTAATTTTATTCAAATAATGATCTGAAAATAACAAATACTATAGATTCCAGGGTGAGGAAGTGGTTAGGATGGGGGAGGCTCATTTGATGAAGGAAAAGCAAAAAAAAAAAGCAAAAGGAAGAGAAAGCTTTGGTGGCTAATAGGACATCAAGGATTTTTTTTTACCTTGAAGAACCCATCTGTGCCTCCAAACATAAATATGTGAAGGTGAGAGGTCTCCTTATTATGCAGGTTGGACAGAACAAAGCTGAATCCTATCCAGCTGAGCTGGTTCTGTTTCTTTGAACCCTCAGGAAACATAAAGATCACAGTATTCCACTGTGTAGCTGCTGCATTTCTTGGTTTGTTCTGTCAGTTGGCTTTCTCTTCCCTTGGAGTATTTTTGGACTGCATCTTCAGAGAGTATTTAACTCTGCTTCATCCACACTGTAAAGTGTGAAGGGTGTTAATGGAATGTTTTTTCTTAACTCTAGTAAAATCCACGAATGCTAATTTAAGCTGCCTGTTGTAACTTTTTTTTAAAATTTAATCATTATTTACAAAGTATCTCATACAGTAGAAGGGTGAAATTATTTAAATACTTCTACTTTCAAAGAAGAAAATAGTTTTGAAATGTATGTAGAGGAAGGATTAAAGGTGTCTCTTTTAGTTCAAAACTACAGATTTAGGTTTGGGCTGGAGAGGTGTCACATTAAGTGATTCTCAAAGAACACAATACTGTTAAACATGACTCATTAAAAAAAATTATTTCTATAACATATAGTTTAGATTTCAAATAAAAATTGAACGTGACATCTCCATCCTGTCATGAAACTCTTAGTCCTCACTATAGTCCTGAAGCTGGGGGAAAGGGTTATGGTATTTAAAAGTTGAAGTTCACTCCTTTTCTTGCTTTCTCAGACTCCATTCTCATGGAGTTGTATTCCTGTCGTACCTTGCCTGATTATTGAGATGAAAGATATGGCTGTAGAAAGGCTGGAGGGTTATAGAAATCAACGAAGCCACAGTAATTTGCCACAGCTGAGGCTCTGGCTCCCGACTTACCCTTTTATCTGTCTTATAATGTGCTCCTCTCTCTCTCCATTCCTGCAATCTGCAGTATTTTCCAAGGGAATTCTAGGAATTCCTCTAAGGAATTATATGCTACCATAATTGCAGTTTATTTTATCCATTTCTATGTTTTTAATTAATAAATAAATTAATAAATATATGCATGTATAAATCTATATACCTAACAGAAGATGGCTGTTGGCATTGACAAATGACTGTATTTACCAGTGCAGCTCTACCTACTTAAAAAGACTTAGAAAAAAACCCCACTTTAATTAAAAAAAATGTATGGATGGATAGAGGTATAGATGCATCTGTCAGTAGAAGTTTCTTTTCTCACTGATTTGCCACAGTTTTTTTCTAAATATTTTATTTTTCTCCTTTGAGGAAAGAAATTCTAGTAAGCTACTGTATCTTGAGATTGCAAATGAACTTGAATTACTTTAAATTTTCATTATGTCCTATATTTCATGGTTTACTGTTACACCTTTGGAACACAATCTAAATGAATAACAGAAAAAACTGTGGTAAAAATAAGAACAATCATATCAAGAAAATGCTGTAGGTTTAATGTCTTTATTATTTAGACAGCAGCTTCCTGTCCTAATAGTATTAAATGAATAACTACAGGTGCCTGTTGTTTGAAGACATCAGTAGACACTGTCATTTACCTTGAACTGGATTCAGAGCCCATGTGAACAAAACTGCACTTCTTCTGTAGCATGATGACAGTAAAAGTATGTCTGGAAGATGCTAACAATTTCCTAGGTATAAATTAGTAATTCTCCTCACTGAAGATATATTTAATGACACAGCAATGCTTGAACAGTAGGTATCACTTTTTTTTTTTTTTTTAACATCTCATTTCTTGTAGATACTGACAGTTTTCAAGCTGAGGTATATATTTCAGAGAGCAAGGTCTTGATGATATGAACATATTGTACTATATAAATAATAGCTTCTGTGAATGGGTCTTGGCACATTCTTCCCAGTGCCAGATTCTTTTGCTCAAACTGTTCACGTGGTGAGGGAAAAAAGGACTTGAATTTTTCAAGCAGGCTTTGTTCTTGTCAGACTGGCAACATTTAAACAAACATAATCATCTGTTTTGTCATCATTCTTGAGTGCAAATAACTTTTGATAAAAGGTTTGCCTCATTTTTAAAAAGAAAAAATGAAAGATGTATGGGCCTGAAACCCCAGGGCCTTCCTTAGATGTCCTTACAACTTGAAAAAACACATTTTATTAAAGACAGAGAATTGGCTTCATGGTACCATTCCTCTTTTATGGATGCCCTCATTACTGTGGGATAATGCATGATTAAGGCATGAGGCCAGGATCCCTTGTCTTTTTTCCTGCCCATCTGTGGTGGTAAATTCAATTTCCTGTGTTAACCTATATGCTTTCAGAAGCCTTTTCCTCCTCTTTGTAAAGCTTTATCTTTTGTATATATGTACAGTAAGAAAAATTACTTAGTAAATGTGACAGTGCTATGAATCATTGCTGGAGGAAAACCACTACATGAATGACTACTTTGAGAATTTGGAAAACGTGTTTTGAAATTTTTTGTAAAATTTTATTTCTATCCTGAAACAATGACATCTCATCTTCTAATTTTGAAGAAATTATCATGCTCTACTTGGCAGGCCACGCCTAAAATGCTGCATTCAGGTTTGTTCCCTGCTACAGAAGAGAGATGTGGACACGCTGGAGAGGGTCCAGAGATCATGATGGCCTTGATTTTCTGGATACTTAATAAAGCTTAAAAGGTTTAACTTGGCCCTTAAAATGGCTCTTGCCAAACTGAAAAACCACTTCTCTCTGTGCATGTACTGAAAAAGAATATCTCTGAAACTATCAAAACTTAATTGGCTGTAGGGCTGAGACTGGAAATAGAGACTAGGATGCCTGCAACATGAGGAAAAGCTGAGAGAAGAGGATGTGATCCCTCTTGAGAAAAGAAGGCTTAGGGAAGGCCTTGTCACCATGTTCTAGTTACTTCTTCTGTCTTCTCAGAAGGGCACTCCTGAGAACTAGCACAGACTATCTGTAAACTTTTTTTTTCACATTTGTTTCAGATATGGATAAAATGTGATTTTCATAATGACTAAAGAAAGAGATCTCTTTATGTAAACCTTTCTACAACATTCAGAGAAGGGAGATCTGGTGATTGTTATAGGAGAAGTTTTGCACACACATGTACAGTAACGAGGGCAAGTAGATTGCAAAAGCAGAAGCATGTGGTATAAAGCCAAAGCTTTTATGACCAACTGTAAAGAAGTGGTGAAATGCACTCCATCTGGAAAGGATTATGACCCAGAAACTACTAAAAGCTGGACAGCCATGAGGACCTGACCATGTCTGACCTCCAAGTTTTTTGCAGAAATATTCCAGTGATCCACAGTAAAATAAAGTTGAATACTTGAACTATGGGCTTGTTTTGAGTCTTTGTATCTCTACAGAAGTTTGGCAAGGGATCAACTGAAGGATTGTGCAGTAAAGAAAAATTCCTATACAACAGTGGCTAGTCTCATAATCTAAAATATATATTTTGAAATGTTTTTTAAATATTATTTCCATCATTAACATTATTATTGATCAGGGCACTGGGAGCTTTGTTGGATGAAAGATTTTGCCCTGAAACAACTGTATTGAAAGAAAAATATCTCTGTTTCAGTACCACTTCTTCACAGTATATCACTAAGATATTTATAGATGTTTCTTCCACAGGAATGACAGAGAAGACCTTTGTAATGATTTTCTTCAGAAGAGGTTTTTCAACAATAGGCATTCTGGGGAGAGCAACTGACCTGACCTGGCCTGGCATGAGAGCTCCTCCTGATACGTCAAATGGATTTATTGTCTTCAAGGCTGGTCAAAATTCTGTTCAGAGAAATGTATCTGTGGCTGGGTATAATAAAAATTTCCAACACTAAATCCCAAGAAACAGAACCAAGACATAATATCTTGCATGTTGTGTGTAATATGTCCATTCAATTTCCTGAAGGTTTTCAGTTTCAAGGCAATTTCCTTGTAGCTTTAAGCTTTAGCACTTTCAGGTATGGTTTTTCTTATGATTAAAAAAAAAAAAAAAAAAAAAAAGAAAAAAAAAAAAAAAAAAAAGGCACCTAGAAAGCAAAGAAAAATGGTACTTTTTCACATGGGAATGCTAGGTTGTAACCCAACAGTCTATCACAAAACAATACTGTTTGATTGCATCACAATCTGTTTCAGTATGATTTATGTGTTCCCAAACTACTCAGTACCATGTTGTAGGAACTACATTAATTCCAGAAAAAATCCCTTTATTAACCTGCACATAAAGTACCAAACAACTAGTATACATTTGATCAAGGATCTGTTTTTAAAACACTGAAATACATCCAGGAGAAAGCCTGGGATTTAAAATTTAGGTTCCATTTCTCAGGAACAAAACACTAAAATAACTCAAAATACTAGTACACAACAGCTTGACTTTTACAGTTTATTTATTGTGGTCTTGATCCCGTTCTTCAAATAAATAGAAAAGATCATTTATTTAATGGAACAAATTCTTCAAAAGCAGGCAAAAATCCTACAGTGTCAGTTAGCTCCCTGATTCATCTCACATTGAATTTAAAGTGTAGAATATTTTGTTCTTGCAAAGCTTAACTGTTCTACAACCTCCACAGTCTCCTGTAGTCTTTCTTCATACCTAGAAATGGGTCCTAAACCCCATGGAATGTGCTACCTTGTACAGGGAATGTTGCATACAAATAGGTCTTGCCAGTGTTGTTGTGAACTTGTAAGTCAGGTCTAATAGTGAGCTCCATTTTGGGGAGTTGTGTGTGTGAGGTGAGCAGATTACAAATTGCTATTGATTACCACAATGAATTATGAATGTACAGCTCCCAAGTAATTTTGCAGTAATAAAATGGACACCTCCCCTCCCCCTAGCTCTCCACTCCCAAATGTGTTCAGATTTAAAATCCTTTTTGTTCTAAACAGTTCTCCAATTATACCTAAAAAGAAAAAAAAAAACAACCTCATTTGGTCTATGAGTAATTTAAAATTTTGGGTATTTTACTTCAGTTTAGATCAAGTTATTGGGTAACGAGAAAAAAAAAAGAAAAAAGGTCAGAATGCAAAGAAATCTGTCTTCCTCCAAAAGCTAAAGTAAAGCTGGAGTTTTTCCACAGTGTAGTGTTTCACTGGTCTTATGTACCACACTTTCTGGTACACAGGATTTTGCAACCAAATAAGGTAGTTCGATTACTTTAGAGAGAATGCATTATTTATTGACCAAAAGGTCAAAGGGGACCTTGTGGTGCAGAGAATTTTCAGGAGGAATGGTGATCATTTGTCAAGAGAGAAGAAATGTACATTGATATGTGAAGTTATTATCCTTCTGCTGATCACAATTTGACCTTTTTCTTGCTAGAACCATATATCACCCTAAGGGAGAGGAAAGCAGGACACAACCCACAAGCAGGCAGGAGACTTAAGGGATGATTAGAAGAGCAAAAATGAATGGATAAGCAAGAAAAATGGGCCATTTGTACACACAAATATTACATGTGTTTTAAAGGATGCAAGACAGTTTTCTCACAGAGACTGAGTGATATGTAGTAATTTCAAAATCTGAAGTTTATACTAAAAATAAAAGAATATTTTTCTTTTTTTTAAATTTTAAGTCAAGCATTTAAAATATTGCAGTTGATATACATCTGCACAAAATTAACTTTTCTACTAAACCCAGTTGATCCTGGTCTTGATTTTTTTCCTTTCTACCTCTTTCAGGATGTGCTATTATTCATAGGCATATGATAAGAATGGAGGAGGGAAAAGGACAAGAAAGATCAGGTGTGTGAGAGGGTGAATAATCCACAGATGGAAAAAAAAGCAATTTTGTTTTGTGACTTATTGGAATACAGGGATTGTACGTGTGGTAAGGGTAAGAACAAAATACATTTTCTGTTATGATTAAACTCACAACACACGATTCAAATGACAGGTTGTGTGGCACACAAACACAGGGCAGCTGTGCAGAAAGTCAGGTAGAATTTGTCACTTTGGAACTTGTATTTCTTTCTGTTTCCTATCATTTTCCAAACAATTACCATATGCCAAAAGTATTAATTGTTGTGAAAAAATATTTAAGGGTAATTTCTAAATCCTCCCTTTAGGCTATGCAGTTTTGTAGCATAGGAGTCATTGGAAGCAGAGATCAGAGATACATCTACCAATGTGTGCATAGGCAGTTATTTCATACAAGTTTTACAGTCTTCTAGTAGGTTTGGCCTGGCTTCAGCTAAGACTCACACAGCTTCTCACTTGTCTCCACCCCTCACCCCAGAGGTCTTATCTTAATGCCCTCACACACACATTTACAGGTATATGCTATTCAGCAGCACCAGAATGAGTTTATCCAACTCTACGTCTAACTTTGCAGTTCTTTGTCTCCTGCTCAGGTGCTTTAGCAAAGTGCAGGAAAATAGAAATTAGTAAAACACAGCATTGTGGAATATTCAAATACATCATTAAAGTACAATAATTGGGATCATTGAGTTGTTTTCCTATTAGTTGGTTCTATTTCCAGAGTCAAAAGTCCTTAGAAAACCAGTCTTTTCCACCAAGCATTTTATTTCTAATTCTAATTCTAAAATCCTAACCCAACCAAGTCAGTAGACAGTGTATCTTCTGTCTAATGTATTCAAATTACAACTTAGAACCTTATCAAACAAAAAACAGTTATCTATGTTTAAAGAATTGCTCTTCTGACTGAAGAGCAGTTATTCTGTTTAATATATTGCCAAGCATACTGGTGGTTAAAAACTGATAACTGTACGGAATTCTTTATTTCACTAGAGATGGTGATGATCAAACTTCTTTCTGGCATACTATAGAAATAATCATTTTCAATGTTGATTTAAATTTCATTACAAAGCCCTCCAAGGAAAAAAAGGAGAGAAATTCCTTAGGCATTTTATAGTGAAAGGAAGGCATCAAATTTAGTGTACAAAACCTCCTATCACCAGCGATTGCTGAGGATGTCATTCTAAGAAAACCAGTGTAGTAACTCGCTTCTTAGTCAAGTCTTTGGATGGAAACATTCCACAATGAGTGCCTGAAAGGAGCTTCTAAAAGAGATAAGTCAAAACAGATACTCAACCTCACATTTATAATCATTTTGCCTATGCTGAGTCAAATGAGTAAACTTCGTTTGCAAAATTATAGTTCACAGACGTTTGGAACTAGTAGTCTGTAGAGCAGATGCATATTTTCTGTCAAAAAATGATTTTCACTTATGATAACTGAATTTTCAGTTCATATGATTTTATTAAAGCCTTAGGTAAGCTTAAAAAGGCAGTAGTGCTGAGTCTGCACTGTATGAGAGTAAGAAACCTTTTTTTTTTTCCATTCTTCCAGCATTTGTTCTTCAGAGCTCAAAAAAATTTTGTCAGTGTTATAAACATAGATGGTTAATTCATGTTCTTATGATAAATTAGAAATTTTTAAAGTTATATAAAGTGATGTCAGGTAGAAGTTTATGTTTAAGAGACTTTGCAGCAGACGGCGAAACTGACAGCCCTGAGACAGGCGGCGCCCCCATTCATAAGAGAACAAAGGGATTTTTCCGGGAAGGCCCGCAGCTGCCCAAGCACCAGGGAGGGGACCCCGATATAAGCTGGCACCAGCAACTCACACCTTGGGTGCCAGCTTCGCGGACCATCAAGCCACATCCTCGATATCTCGACCACTCATCAACTATGAGGACCTATTGAAATTGGACATTAACACTTGAACTAAGAAAAGAACTCTTTTCTGCTTGCCGGGGAGCCTCCCGAATTTTGTTTAGTTAGTGGGGAAACAATGGTGAATCTGGGGAAATACTGCCACGGGCTAAATAAAGTGTATAAAACCCAAGCCCCGACCCGGGCTGATTTGTGAACCATTGGGGGAGATAGCAGACTGCCAGACCCTGTGTGTCACGGTTCACCCTTGGCATTTCCCGGGAAAACTCTGTCAAGTTTCTCCGCTGTTGGTGGGTTATCGAAATTCTGTGATTTGATTTGTTATTAATAAACCAAATTATTATTTAAAATTGGAATATCTGATTGGTATTTATAACAGTCAACAAAGACAAAATTTTACTGGTTGGATCAGGATACACAAAATTTAGAGAAGACTGTGAATAAAGAGACTGAAATTAGGTGGAGGCTGGTCAAGGGTCATGCCTGGCATCCACCAGAAGTTAAGACCAGATGAGCAATTGCAGAAGCATTACTAGTCATGGGAGTTGTTTGTGAGGGAAATGAAAAATCTGAATAATCCTATTAGAAAGTATCACACTTAAGCCAAGTCACAGAATAATTCCCAAATAAACAGATCTTTTCCTCTGGTTGAGAAGTAACCCTAAAGTCTTGTCATTTTTATGCTATATGAGTGGTGAATTTTTTCCTTTCTTCTTTTTGGATATTCTCTAATAAAAAGTCTCATCCATTTAATTGGCCTCTAAAGATTTAAACAACGAAGCACTCAAAAGAGTACAAAAGCTGCAGGAGAAAGGATTTTTTGAGGTACATTCCACCACTTTGGAATAATCTCCTAGGAAGATTTAATATTTCAATTAAAGAATAGCAATTCATCTAAGAAGACATTTGAGTCTTCTTAGAGAAGAGACAAATTTGAGTTTGTGTAAAGCACTTAAGACCAGAAAATGTAAAAAAAAATGTTTCTGACATCACAAAAAAACAGAGAAGCAGTATAATAGGTATCATAAAACTCTGAAAAGTGTCATATGGCATCTGTGTTATGATGCACAGATACCTCCTCTATCACTCCTTTGCATACATTGTGCAATTTCAAAGTTTTTTCATGTCCCTACCAAACACTGCCAAGGTTTGCCAGTATTCAGGAAAGACTAGAAGAACTTGGCAACGCCTGGACTTAAGAGGTAACTTCAACAAAGTTATTATCAGTACACCCTATCTCAAACTTTCACGGTGAATGCGGTAGAGAAAACAATATATACATTTATATTGTATATATATTGTATACATTCTATATGCCCACATGATATATTCTATATAATGCAGGTCACATGGGTTACATAGGTCACCTAGGTAACGGCGGTTGCTGCAATTTTCGTACGTCACGTAGATCGCGCAGCTGACCTCAATTGCGCAGGTCACAAGGGTTGCACAAATTACAGTTAATTATGCAATTATGTAAATTACGTGCAGTTCACATAAGTTTCATATTCACCAATGCTACGCAATCTACGTAGGTTTCGTGAATTGCAAAAGTTACGTAATTTGCATGCGCTGCACTAATTATGTTGATTGCATTCAATGGGGATGGAGTTGCTGGTGAGAAGGTGAAAGGTTTCTTTAATATGATTAAAAGCAGTAAGCTATAGGAGGAAGCTATGGTAAAAAATACAAAGCTAAATGGAGCTTGCAGAGATAGACCCAAACCATAAAAAACTGCAAATACGCTTGGTGTTACAAGTTGCGTAGTTAAGATTTTCAAGCAGAGACAAAGAAGGACAAAAAATATTCTTGAGAGTCTGATATACCTTCACTACCATCTACAGACAGTGGAAGGCTGAAAGTCTGAAGATGTGTTTAACATCCCTTTTTTCAAGGGCTTAACTGATCACTTTTTTGACACTACCTAATACAAGCTTTAAGGTCTAATATGAGTTTTACCATTTGTCCCATTCACTTTGTATAAAATTCCTCTGTTATTGGGCAATGAAGGAATTAGTCATATTTCTTATCTGCCCATCATATGATAACCTATTTCCTCTAGAGAAAAAAAAAAAAGTAAAACCCACCATCACCACAAACCCAACAAAAAACCTAACCATCACTGTTCCTAAACTTGTTTTTAAAGAGAAAAGCTAGATTCCAAGACTAACCATCAAGTATCCTCCTTTGAATACAAATTTGATTTCCCACCACAGTACACAGCAGTGCCCAGGGCACCCCCCAGACCCTGCAGAACCCAGCTCTGCTCTCTTCTTCCAGGCAGCCTGGGGTGAGCACAAACACCCACAGACAAAGATAACCCAAGCCCCTGGGCCTTCCTTCAGCCTCAGTCCTCACACAAGGTCCTGCTCACCTCTGGGGATTCCTTTGGGATGCTCTTTTTGGATCAGGGTTCCCCAGTGATGACACAGAGCAAGGCAATCAGTCACCCTCACCCTTGGGGGTCTCAGTTTCCCCTGTTAAAAGGGGTTTGTTTTGCATACATTGCTTCACCTCAGGTCTGTCTTTCCCCCTTCTCAGGATTCCCTTGATCATTTAGTAACCACATTTTAGTGCTGGGTTTTCCTGCTAATCCTTTAGTAAGTGAAATCTCCCTTGTACAATCTAAGAGCCAGTTTTGGGCTATGAGCCTGAAATAAGCAAAAATCTGGAGAAGGTGGGAACAATGGATGCCAGGTGGCTTCCACATTCAGGTTTGTGCTTCTGTTCCATTAATTTAAGACATCAAAGCAAAGCACTGAGCCATTTTCACAGTCACAGCACACACACTCATCTACAGGGATGCAACACAAGTGCCTTCACACCCTCTAAAGCCCTGCACAGCACGGGTTTAGCAGGATTGGGTTGAACCCGTGGTTCCTAAGCACAGCTTGACTCTGCTGTGGACAGAGCCTCAGCAAGAAGAGCAACTGCTGGTCTGCTGCCAGCCCATGGAAAGGAATAGAGCTCCACTTTCCCTGTGGGGAGCAGGTGGAGCTCTCAGCTCCCTGGCAGCCCGCTCCAGCTGAGGAATTGCTGCTCAGCTGTCCCCTGAGGGCAGCCACCGCTGCCCGTGGGCATTGTGAGCGCATCTCCCCTGCCAGAGGTTTCCTGTCGGGGTTGAGCTGCAGCCCTGCCCTGGTCGCTGCCCCGGGGGCAGCTGCATTCACCTCCGTGGGACCTCAGGGTGCATAAAATGCACACACAGCATTTTATGCAAATGCATAAAAAAATGCAGCCCCTTAACCGTGCTGACATATAGAATCTCTAACTTTTGCTATTCCTCATAGTGGAAAGAGCTTTAGACACCACAACTTTAGACCACAGAGCTCTGAAAAACACATCCAGGATGTCTGTCTCTAAAGCTGCTGCTGGGTGTATTTTTCCTGAGACTGTGCTAGCTGGGACCAGGTTGGGGTCATCTTTCAGTGCAGTCTATTGGCCAAATTCTCTCTTTCCTGATGGAAGGTTACCTCTGGAGTGTAGGACTGAAAATGTTGTCATGGCCAAGGGTTTGTGTCATCACAATAAAAACAGAACCAGCTGGAGATAAAACAAAGAAACAAACAAACAAACAAACTACATCTTAAAGTTATCACTCATGGAGTCCCCTTCTGACCATTCATCAGAGAATTTGAAATACTAGCTGAGTAGTTACATCAGGCAGTGAGGCGGTCCAAACACTTCTTGCTAAAAATGGAACTGCTCATCTACTGCTTGAAATGAATATATTTATTTAATATGTAAGAATTGATCAATCTCTAACAAGATAATTTTTATTCAACTTTGGAAACCTCAGAAGAAGGCATTACAAACCAACAGAGCCCTACTCAGGTCAGCAGCACATGGGATTTTTGGCCCCTGAGGAAATGGACCAGAGATACTCAGCAAGAACTTCAGGCAGCCACAAAGTTACAAACTGAATGTGATGCTTTTGTCCCCTGGCTCAGGAATTTTTCACATATGTGCAGAGATCACCAGAAACAAACATCATTCCAGCTGTCTAAGGCATCCAAAGGAGCTGTGCTTCTACAGAAAGGTCTCTCAAGCTCCATTTCCCAGCTTGCTGCTTGATTTTACTGACAGCTTCTACCAGGGCAGCTGAGCTTCTCCAGCCTTGCATGGAGCACTCACATCAGAATTCCACTGCTGGAGGCATCCATCACTGAGACCTGGGCATGCTGCAACATTTTGAACTGGTTTGCATTCAGTCAAATATCACCTTAAACAGTAATATCTGCAGTTTTCAAGCAGCCTGATGCTTGCTTGGCAAAGCCCACCTGTGTTATTGTGATGTGAATCTGCTACACACACGTGCAGATTGATGTGACAGAGGTTTGCCTAAGGCAACAAGGCTCAAAGGGTAGGAAATATCTTTTCCTGGGGTATCATTTGCCCTTCCCACACAATGGAGGGAATTTGTAAGAGAGTGTGGCCTAAAGCAAAGCTTCTGTCACCAGAGAGCATCTCTGCTGTCACCCACCCAGCAAGGCTGACTCCACAGGCATCCACTGTTCACATGACAGAAAGCAACCCTCAAAACATGACAGGTGTAGACCTGGGACCATGTTTAATAATCAACACAGTAATCTTACAAATGACCAGTTACAGATTTTGAAATAAAGCTTTACTGCAGGATTGATTTGGTAGCTCAGAACACTTGCTGAAGGCAAACAAAACCTGAGGTTCTGGCAGCTCCACAAAGTCAAACTTGAGTTCACGAAGTGTCTCACATGAAACTGTCATCATTGTGGGATCCTAGCATGAAGTGGTCTGTGAAAGCCAGGTTTTCACTTATTTTGCAAGTTGGGAAGGCTCCCTGCTCGTTCATATCCACACCCACACACCCCCTTTGGGCTGAATTCTACTCTTGGAATGTTTTTGTCTAATCATTGACTCCTTTTATGACTCTAGGATAAGATTTCTTGGGCTAATTCAGTGTAAAGCAGAAGCCACGCTGTTTTGGAAAGCTCAAACACCAAAGCAAGTGCAGCACACACCAAGAGTGACCCGCTTACACCTCTGCCAAAAGACAAGATAAATAATTACACTGACTGTATCTAGTACTGAAGTGCATATGAGGCAAATACATATATATATATATAAAATACATAATATAATATATGCTAAATGCATATATATCCATAAATATACAGAATATATTATTACGTATGGTGTTATGTATTATATCTATTCTATACTCTAGGTTACGCAGGTTACGCAGGTTACGCGCTTTACGTACATTACGCCGTTACGCAAATGACGTAAACGACGCAATCTGCGTAACCGCGAGTTACGCCACTTGCGTAGGTCACATTCAGGGGGTTAGAGCTGCTGCTGCTGCGAAGGTGAAATGTTTCTTTCATAAGATTTAAAGCACAAAGTCTTACTGTTGGCATTCGAATTGGGAGCTGAAACCTGGATCCGCAAATAACAACACGTTCTGTGCTTCTCACATGAAGTTCACAGTTTAAATAAGGAGACACTACCCATTTCTGCTCAAGAATCAGGACAGCTCTTAGATGAGTGCATCCTACTACGCAGAAAAGCAGACACAGAAAAGGAGATGAGCAGTGATAGAGGAGAAAACTAGATGAAATTATGTTTTTACTTTGTTCTTATGTGGAACCTTTATAATTTCTGGCCTTAAGTTTTCTATACATTTGAAGTTTCTTACAAATATTTAGAAGCTATAATTTATATATATGTTTTTATCATGGGGTTAGAATGCAAAAATCCTTAATTTAGCAATTGCAGTTGCAAGATCATTCTGTCTCTAGGCACTTGACACCCACATCGAGGAGTCAATTACTTCATAGCATATTACTTTAAACCGTGCAGCACAATACTTTAAATCTCTCCATATTTTAATTTCTTTTTTCATTGGTGCATTTGATAACCTTTCTAATATTTTCCCCACAAGGAAGAACTGCACTGAAACACCAATAGGAGCTAAAAATGCAGGTACAGTTTGCACTACACAAAGTAAGTCAGAACACCACCACTCTTCATGCACTGAACAGTAGAAATAAAATTAGAACTTTTTTTTTTTTTTCCCTCAGATGCAAAACCCTTTGCTTGCACTGTGCTGAATAACAAGAAGAAAAAAGATCAGTTTGATAGAACAATTTAGAATTCTCTGATTTGAAAGCAAGGCCAATATTACATGTTAGGGAAATACAAGGACCAGGATATCTGGTATGAAAGCACAGTACAGTTACCATAGGTGTAGCAAGGAATCTATATGAGTTCCCTGGACAGAAAGTAAACCTAGGATGTGAAAAAACCCCCTCTTATAGGCAATCATACCATAGAATGGAATCACATTGCTTTCAAATTCATCCTGAACACCATTGTGGATATTTTTCCCTATCTGAGGGCAGGCATGAATTTTTTGTTGTTGTTTCTGGGGTTTTTTTTGGGTTTTTGTTTGTGTTTTTTGTTTTATTTCATTTGGTTTGGTTTCTTGTTTTTGTTTTTTATTTGGTTTTGTTTGTGTTTGATTTTTTTGTTTTTTTAACCTCAGGTATTTCCTAAAGGATTTTTCCAGTGACAAGCCCATATTTTCTCTAGTAAGGCTGATCTCAGGGGAGTTTTTCACCAACATTACCATAACATCTAAACATCAGCTAGCCCTTCATAAGCCTGCTAACTCAGGACATCTCCTCACCTGCATTATTTGTATTAGTTTCTGATAGGAAATAAAATATTGCTATGGCAATACATGGATGCTCTGCTCCATCCAGGCCTTCCTGTGTTTTTTAAGGCTTTGCTTTACATTTGAAATTTACTCTAGAATCCCCATGCCCAAAACTGGACATGTATATTACAGGAAAAAAGCAGAAATATTACTCAAGATCTTGGTAAAGCACAATATAAAATTTTCTTGCGTGATTATTTTGTTTATTTCCAGAAATATTTTCTAAGCCAAGTAAAAACAACAATTCAATAATTGCAGTGAACTCCCTGATAGGGATTTTCTGTCCTGGACAATAATTTAACTTTCATATTTGTGGAACATAATTTCCTTAAAAGTGTGCCTGCTTTATAAAGATATTACCTGAGGCAGCCTTTCTGTTTTCAGGCTGTATTTATGAATGACTATTTCTTTTAGGTGGCCAATCAATTCATACTAGGAAAGCTTTAGAACTTAGCCTGATGGAGAAGTCTACAAGTATAAAACTGTCTGTAAAGCTCACAGGTCTCAGGAACTGTAGCAGCTGCCTTAAAAAGTGGGAAAACCAAGACACCAAGACTGCAAGCCACCCATCACTGAGCAGTGTTGCTTTTCCAAGCACCTGGCTACTTCCACTAAACTTAAGGCTAAACTTGCATTTGGTAGGAAATATTCACATTTATTCAAACCAGATCAAACTCACAATCACTACAAGTACAGCCAGGAAAAGAATAACTCTTACTTGGCGACAGATGACCCTCACTATTGATAAGCATTTCTGTGACCCCTTCAGGAGCTGCTGCTTACTGACTGTGTCCCTCGGGAAGCCGCTGGCAGGGGGCACTCCTCGGGTGCCGGGTCGATGTCATCCATGAAGCTGTTGGCCTGGGACACGTCTGGGGTGTGCCCTTCCAAGTGTCTCCTGGGTGCACAAATGGTCCAAAGAGATCATAATACATTAGGGAGACAAATCTACAGGCTCTTGCCATGGCACACACATCATTCAAACACAAGGAGCCTCTTCCAAGAAGAGTTTGTCTTCTTGAGTGCTGTCTCCCGTGAACAGAAACTCTGTTATCCTGCAGAGCCAACACCATCCAGCCACCTGAGGCTTCCTGCTTCATGGGAGAAGCTTGGAACACTGGTGGTGACCAGAGAGCACTTTGGTTTCAAGTATTATTCTGTTTCTATGATAATAGTATTTAAAATAATAATTTTGCAGGTATTAAAGCATACATATCAAACGGTGTTGAGTGAGGAAATGGAGATGTGACAGTTGCTATTGTCATGCCCACATGAATATTGTTTTCTAAAGATCTACCCTCAAAACTCATTTCCATCTAATATAGGGCTGACTTCTTCATAAATGTGCAGTGTACATGTGCCTGCCTTTCTAAGTTCAGATATTTCTAAGTTCACTATTCAAAAGCTATTTCTGCTGCACGTTCTCTTCATTATCTTTTCCCACATTAACTTGGTTCAAAAGCTATAAAGTGTATCTAGCTTAAGCTGCTGTGATCTAAAAGCAATTTTATTCATGATTGCTGGTGATCCTAACAGCTTCTAAGAACCTACCCATAAATTTTAATTCTGAACATCCTTGAAAACTTGGCACATGAGCTGACAGAGTTTAGCTTGGAAAATGGATAGGAGGACATATATAAGTTTAAGAGCGGGGGGGGGGGAAGTGTGTGAGTGAATCACTAAAATTAAATATTATAAGAAGTAAAGGCTAAATAGTGTCATTGGCATATGCTGTGATAACAACCCATGTGACAAATAAGACACCTTGCCTCCTAGAAAATTAAATTGTTGAAATCTCCAGTTAATTGCAGAACAACACTTTAGCTGGATTGCATTCAAGTTCCAGGTAAATACTAAAAGACTTACAACACCAGAACTTACTATTGCACGAGCCACAATCCAAATGGCAAGGAGTGAGAATGAATTCTATGGAATAGAATTATCAAATGGCATAAATGAACGCTGACAAAGGACATAAAATGACAAAGCTATTTTATTTACCTCTGCTGCCTTTAATCAGATGTAAACTGTATATTTCCAGAGTAGCTATTATTTCTAAATACAAAAGTCAGAATTGCCTGAATTAAGATGAACTCTAAAGTTATCATTTTTCCCATTTTCAAATGATTGAACTATCAATCACAGAGGATTCCTTCGTCAATCAATGTAAGAACTGAAACACTGTTGGTGGTATCTTTATACTGTGCAGGTTAGAAAGGAAATATCTGTAGGTTTTAATATGAAATTTTAAAAGAGATTCAGACAGAACAGTGGTAAAAAGGAGAAAATTTCATCATGAATAATTTATTAATGATTCAAGATTTTTAATGAAATAGTATGAATTGACCTTCTTTTTTCCTTTAATAAATTTCTGTCAAAAATTCTAGATTAATTGATCTAGAATGTATGAAGGTTTAGAAAAAGTTGAAATTACATGTTTTGGCATTTCCAAATAGAAAATGAAGAACAATTCAATTGTTTTAATTAGATGACTTCACTTAGTTTCATTTTTTGTTAAATTCAGTGAAAAATTATGTTTTTGTAATACTGCCAAAAAACATTAGAGCTTTATGGCTGCCTGACTATATATATTCTAGAAACCATCTTGAATGGTTGTATTCCCCTCACCCTTCTCTGAAAGAACAGTTATCCAAATATAATATTTTAAAAATGCAATAGGTTGATGGGAAAATTCAGTTTAATTTTCTTTTTTGAAGACAATTAACACAAAATATTTCAAAATATCCTAAATTGACAAGCTGACAGAAAGTAATTTAAAGGTTGTGTTGTGGGGCTTTTTTCCATAAGCTATTTCTGTAATAAATTATAATAATGAAAATTTTCCAAACAGCATATGTGTTCTAAGTAAGATAGTAAATATAGTCTGCATTGGTTGACTACGTTCCAGTGTGAAAATTCAAAAATAGCTGGGCCAAGCAAGAAAGGAGATGGCACAGATTCGCCAAAGAAAAATATCCACTGTATTGATGAGGTTGTCTGGGAGGACTGAACACAAGGTTCCAATATTTTGGTGGAAATTTGTGCCTTTTCCCCATGGGTGTCTGATATAGTTAATGGAATCATAGGTGTTTACCAGTGTGTAGAACTAATGTACATCATTTTTGTCAGTGAAGAAAAAAGTAACAAATAAGAGAAATTAAACAAGGAGTATTAGTAAGGAAGAATTCAACAATGGTTTCAATCCTAGACTGAGTACAACATGAGGAGTTCAAATTTCAGTCTGAGAAATTTCTGGCCACTTCTTCCCAATCCTATTTACATGTCTTAGTCATGCCTATGTCATTTGGGAAGCTGTGCCATGCATTAGATAGCTCTAATGAATCACCTCTAGTTGCAAAGAGGCTGATTCAATGCTGTCATGCTGGGGATATATAAAGATGGTACTACCTCTGAATTTCTTTCAGCTATAGAAGTGCAGGTTCTGTAATTCAAATGAGTAGAAGTGGAATTCATGCAGATCTTTTAAGAATGCACAAATGTAATGGGTAGAAAATAAAATGCAGAACTGATGAATGCCACATATGACAAAACACAGTAATAAGAGTCCTTCTGTTCCCTCTGTAGGTGAAGAATGACACTATGAGAAAAGATAAAGGGTGCCTGGCAAAAATAATTAACCATATGTTCCTGCAGCCCTCCTACATCATTTGTAATTTGTATAAAATATGAGCCAGGTCAGATGCAGCAAATGGATAAGGTGACTGCAGCAGGCTACTCCCACCCAAGAGTGGGTACCATTAAAAACCTGATCTCTCAGAATCACAAGTGTGGCTTTACAGCCTTTTATACATTTATGTGCGATAAATATAACTGTGCATAAGAGCCTGAATGGAAAAATAAGCAGTAGAAGATTGTTACAAAGGAGCAAGGCAGTGGTCTCACCAGTGGAAACATTCCAGGTTTGGTTCATCTATGGTGTCCTGTATTGCCTTGTCATGCCAGTTAATGTATCTATTCTCTACTAATCTCTATATAAAGTGGGATAGTATTTCCTAGCTTTATAGAAGTTGTGTATAGAAAAAAAAATAATTTGGTGTTGTTGACTGTTACAGACACAAGTCATAAAACTAGACAAAAGGAGTCTCTAAAAATGGATAGATACAATACATGTAGAACATTATTTTGAATTTTACAAATTACTTTGACTTCATTCAATCTCACTCATGTATTACTTCTTATTCAGAATGAAAAAAAATCAAGGAAGTTCTCTAGGCCATGGAGCTGTTTCTATTATGGTTTTTTCCAGTGCACACTGACTCTCAGAATGGTATTGCAGTGACCAAACAACCTGGAAATTGCAAAGAATTCTAAAACAAGTATTTGTATGTGTGGGATTTCCACGAGCTTCACAATTCAAAGATACTTTATTCTCCTTAGAATCAGCAGGAAAATCACACCATATCACTCATAAAAATACCAGCACATAATCAAAGCTTTCTGTGGAAAAAGAAGTACCATAGCTTTTCAACAAATGGTAAAATATTACAGGTTTTAAAATGCGGTATGTGATTAAGTAAATTATCTTTCTTTTTGAGAGGCTCAAAACATTTTACTTCAGATAGTATGTTAAAAAAGTAATAGCTAACAAGAAAAGAAACAGAAGAAATGTTACTAAGATAACATAATAAAATAGTATGACATTTTACAGGTGTACATTAGAATGTACAACTTTCTCATCAGATATAATTCTAACAAACAGCTTGAGAGAACCGTGACATGTAGAAGAATTAACCCAACTTGTAGGGAGTAAGATAAACAAAAATCCTTTTTTTGCATCAGCTCACATCAGAAAGAGCTAGAGTTGCTAAGAAAAATAAGTCAAATTAATGCCAGCAACCGGTGGTTAATATCAAGTAATGCATGTCAACATACGGTATTTCATTTTCCTTCACTTTCTTCTTTAATTTTAACTTATCTATATCTTCATATGGATTTATATTTCTGGAAAAGAAAACCTGGAGAGATACTTAGAATGCGTCTATGACTCCAATGAATTAATAATGTGCAGAGTGAAGTGTAATATTCAGGAATTTAAAAGGATGCAAGTAGAGCATTCCTGACCATATAAGTTGGAAAAACTAAAAACTGTGGAATTTTAATCCACTTAGACTTACTCAAAGCTTCTGAATCACTTAGTTTCATAATGCCCACAAAGTTTAGAGTACTAGACTGTGGATTTAGGAGAGAGGGCATAGTTACACTGACCTAGCAGTTACAGCAAAACATGGGAGAAGGGATTTCTCTGTAATTTTTATGATTTCACGTATTCACAACATAAAAGTCCTCCAAGAAATACTGAGAAGAGCATGACACATTGAGTGCTTTATGACCACTGATGTATCTGTAAGACCTAAAGATGTACTCATCCTGCTATCAGAGCCCTACAAATACCAGCTTTGAGAGAGCAAGACGCATCTGAGGAACTCATTTAGCCATATTGGAGTTTGGGCATTCAGATATCAAAATTATTTAATGAATTTAAATACTAAGTCCACCCAACTTCAATCAGATGTTATGGGTTCACAGTCCGGGAACTGTGACCTTTGCATAACTGCTGATAATTTCAGGAAGTTTGGCTGGACAGGAAAAAAGCACTGAAGGTCTTGATACAAAGATCTGTGGTATCACAAAGGATGAGAAACATGGGAAGCATAGAGGATATAAGCTTTTTCTGAAAGGTGAATTTTTGTGTTCTTAAATTCTTTTATGCTTGTGTTTTCTCCATTTATTATTATCATACTGTGAAAACCTTGAGTTATGGGTTATGCAACTCATCTTTCTTTTTTAAAGATTATATACTTGTTAAATTAATTTCTTTTTCCTTCTATCTTTTTTTTGTCTCACTGTGCTTCTATTCAAATGTGGATTTTGAAAATATCTTTATTTTCAAATATGTATATTTTTACTAAAATATGTTCAAATAATTAGCCCATCAATTTGTAAAGGTAACAAGTCAAAGCCAAAGCAAATGAACACTTTCTACTTTTTACCACTTGCATGCTTTTTATCCCTTTTTGCAGGACTGTGTAAAGGCAGGCAGATTGCTGTTCTACATATTTACATTAAGGACAGATCAGTAGAGTAATTTGGGTTCAAAAAGATGTGTGAAGCTCATCTAGCCAACATCCCACATGTTCAACTAGATCAGGCTGATCAGAGCCCAATCCAACCTGGCCTTGAGTGTTTCTAGGGATGGAGATCTACCACCTCTCTAGGCAAGCTCTGCCAGTGTTTGCCACCATCACCACAAAAATCTCCTTCCTTATTTCTAATCTAAATGGGCCCTCTTACAGTTTTAAGCCACTAGCCCTTGTCCTGGTTCAGCAGGCCCAGCACGAGAGGCACTGACCTGTTGGCATGAGTCTAGATGAGGATCTAGATTACGTTGTTCACAGGTCTGGAACCCCTATCCCATGAAGAAAGGCTGACAGAGCTGTGGCTCTTCAGCCTGGAGAGGAGAAGGCTCTGGGGACACCTTCTAGCAGCCTCCCAGCACATGAAGATAGCTTACAAGAGAGCCAGAGAATTTTCACAAGGGTATGTAGAGATAGGACAAAGGAGAATGGCCTTAAGCTGAAGGAGGGTAGATTTCAGTTATATCCTAGGAATAAATTGTTTACTGTGAGGGTGGTGAGTCACTGGAACAGGCTGCCTGGAGAAGCTGGGGAGACTCTCCATCCCTGGAGGTGTTCAAGCCCAGAGTGAATGGGACTTTGGTAACCTGGTCCAGTGGAAGGTGGCCCTATCCATAGCAGGTGTATTTGAATTAGATTATGTTTAAGATCTCTTCCAACATTAACCATTTTGTAGTCCTATGATTTTTATTATAGCGCCCTTTAAATGCTGAAAGGCCACCTAAGGATTCCCCAGAGTTTTCTTTTCTCTAGGCTGGACTGCCATGCTTGAATATATTGAGCTTGGCATCTTTGCAGAAATCTCTCTTTTGGGACAAATACCTGCATTATTTTCCAAAAGCATAATAAGGAAATTTTGTGTTCTGTGTTTATATTACAGAAGTTAAAAGTAACTCCACTACTAAGATTTGAGTACTATATCTGAGGCTGGTGCAGAAGCAAAGAAATCATCTTGAAAAACTATTTTAAACAAGGAAAATATGGGTATAAATATGTCATATGTATAATATGATAATTTAGTTGCCTGCTTCTCACACTGCACAAGAAAGAATACTAATGAATATGGGCATAAATAATCAGTGCACTCATCAAGCTATAGTTAAGTAAAAACCTGAATTAATGAATTAATGCAAACCTAAAATCATGATTTTCAATTTGTTATCCCATGAAGATTAATAGATATATGATTAACAAGTATTCATGAACATCAGTTATTTTTTCTCCTCCCCAGGAACAATTCCATAGGTAAGATACTTTTCTACATTCTAGGATTGCTAGACAGGGGAAATATGCAATGCTAGCTAGGTGCTGATGTCATTAGCAATATAGGTGTTTTTTTTATCTGTACTATTTGCATCAGCAATATTGAAAGATTATGCTGTAATCTCAAGAAATAAAATGTTCTCTTTGGATAACGGCTGGAATTCTTTGTATCAGTGTTTAAATGAATACTTCTGTAATGAGGAATGAGGAGAACAAGTTTTATTTCTGTCTGCCATACAGACAAAAGTAACAGGAAAAGTTCAGTGTTTGAATATCATTTTCCTAATAGATGAAAAAATGCAGTTAGTTATTTATTTGAATTTCGGATGGGGCATGGAATAGTAGCAGAGACTATCTGGAGACTAAAAAGCAACATAATAATGAAAGAGGGTGTTCATCAGTTTTAGTTAAATTGATTAAACTGCTTCTCAGATAGATATTTTGGTCTGTAGCAGAGTAATTGAAATAAAGGACCTATTCCAAAGAGACCAAAGCACTTACTAAAAGACAAGACATAAATAAATCATAATTTATTATGCTTAATAAAGGGGTAATTAAATAAAATTCAATGGGGTGTCATATGTTATACATAAGAAGCTATGACAGATGGCCTACTGATGCCATATTAATTTCAACTTCAGTGACAGTCTAGGAAGTAAAAATCTGAAGTGTTCTATACCTCTTCTCTATTTCTAATACAATGAGGGAAACACACTGCAAATGCAAACACTTAATTTAAATCACTTCAGAAATATTTATTAATTTTTTCCAAATTAAATTACTGTTTACCTTGTAACTAAAGCAAAAACATTTGATTTTGATAGCATATAAATAATAGCAAAAGCTGAGATATAATAATGCATTTAGTAGAATAATGGAATAAGCTGAATTGGAAGGGACTTACCAGGATCTGATAAGTCTGATCTGATAACTCAGCCCTGAACAGCACACCCCAAACAGTCAGAACAGTGTTGTTCTGATGTTTGCTGAGCTTTGTTAGGCATGGTGCTGCGACCATTTCCCTGTTCCAGTGCCCAACAACCCTCTGGGTGAAGTACTTTTTCTTCATATCTACCTAAACCTCCCCTGACACAGCTTTATGCTGAGTTTCCCTGGGTCCTGTCACTGAAGGTCATGAAAGGGTCTCTTGATCAGCCTGCCCCTGCTCTTCCCCTCACAAGGAAGCTGTAATTGCAGTGAGGTCTCCCCTCAGTCTCCTCCAGGCTGAACAGACAAGTGACCTCAGCCACTCCTCACACAGCTTCTCCTCAACGCCCTTCACCATCCTTGTGGCCCTCCTTTGGACACTCTCTAATAGTTTAGTGGGTTTTTTTCTATTGTGGCACCCAGAGCTGCCCCCAGCACTGGAGGTGAGGCTGCCCCAGCTCAGAGCAGAGGGGACAATCCCCTCCCTTGCCCTGCTGGCCATGCTGGGCCTGATGCCCCCAGGACAGGGTTGTCCCTGCTGGCTGCCAGGGCACTGCTGGCTCGTGTTCAACCTGCCACTGACCAGGAGCCCCAGGTCCCATTCTGAAGCTCTTCTTTCCAGCCTCTCCTTCCCTGGTCTACAAACACATCCAGGGTTGCCTCATCCCAGGTGCAGATTCTGGCACTTCCTCTTGTTAAGCTTCATAAGGTTGGTAATTGTCCATCTCTAATTTGTTGAGGTCTTTTTGCAGTAGCTGTATTAATTATGGGAAAACATTTTAGCCAGCAGTTAAGACCCCTGAGGCGTTACTCCTAAAGGTAACAGAAAACCTTGGAATCTTCCAAAATATGCCCAAAACACTAATGTATTCTGTTTGCTATGTAAGGAGTTTAAAGTTACATTGAAATTGTGGGACTGAGAACATTTCTCAGAAGCCAGTGCACACTGCTGGTGTTGCATTTTCATGAGATGAGTGAGATGAGTTCCAGTGATATAGAACTTCATTTCCCTTCCCCTAATACAAATAATGCAAATGAAATCAGGTTACAAGGCAGATAGTCATAGTGTGAGCCAGCAGATTTGTAAAAGCAGAAAGTCATGGAGCCAGGAGTAGTGATTGTATGGTGGTGTATTGATCATTACTCGTCAGTCTTAAATACCTGTAACTAAACAATATGAATGGTAGTTGTGATCTTGTGTAATTAATCAATATTTCTAGAACAGATAAAAAAAATTATGTATGTGTATTGCACCACTCAGGGAGATTTTCGTAACCTTGTAGGATAAGAGTATGAATTTTCAGGAAAAGTTTAATGAGAAGATTAGAATGTTAGAATATTTTAGAATGTTTTTTCATCCAAGAATTCCAAGTTTAAGCCACATTAATAAAAACAACAAATTATTAGGAAAGTTTGCTGTTTGAAGTGGATTACCATGTCAATTTCACATGGCTGCAATTGAGATTCTCTTAATTTCTCATTTAGAGGTATTGGAAGTATTTTACACATATACTTAATCCTCATTGAAAGCCTAGAAACAATTTCTCCTGCATAACTGCACATTGACTAACACTCTGAGCGAGTGTTCATGTATCCTTTTACAAACTACACAAGAGGGTATTAGAGAATATTAGGCTCACAGGATGCTGGGCTTTCCGACAGCCAGAGGCCCTGGGTCTGTATGTCAAACACTTGGACAGCTCCCCAGTGTTTAGACACCACATTTATTTGTCTGCAGCCCCTTGCTGGGCTCCACCTCCCTCTGCCCCAGCCCCAGCAGCCAGGCCCAGGGGAGGTAGGGTGGGCTGGGGGTGATGGGGGTCTGAGATGTGGCCACAGCCCTGGGTGTCGAGCTGTCCCCACGCAGACAGGAGTGACAACAGGCTGTCCATGCTGGTCACTGTCCTCGTATGACTGAGTTATCATTTGCTCCTCTGAATTCAAACAAATCTGAAGAACAACAAAACTTTTTCTTGGGAAGGAGAGGGCTGGGGTGGCCCCATGCTCACCCTGTTACGATAGCAGCTCTGTCACAGCAGGCAGAGCATGGCAGGGACTGTGTCACCAGGCATTGGTGACAGGGCAAGCCCAGTGAGGGTGTGAAAAGAGCTGCACTGGATAAGATTTATTTTATTATTGCAAGGCCCACAGTTTGGCCACAGTAGTCATGAGCAAGGTTTGGAAGGAAGGAGGTTGTGGTGGTTGGTGGTTGTGGTGGGTTAACTTTGGCTGAGGGCCACAGTCCCACCACAGTGTTAATTCTCTGCTTCTCCTCAATGGAACAGTGAGAACACTGGGTGAAATATGGTTGTTGCTTGAGATAAAGCCAGGGAGGTTGCTGAATGGTTACTGTCATGGGCAAAATGGATTTGGCTTAGAGAAAATAATTTAATATATTGACAATTAAAATAGATTTTGGTAGTGAGAAACTGAGGCAAAAATTAAAGCTACATCTTCCACTTTCCCAGCTTCAACTTCACTTCTGACTCTACTATTCCCAACCCCACATGGTGTGAGGGGTGAGAAATGAGAGTTACGGTCACTAAGATACCATGATTCTGCTGGTCCTTCCCCTGCTCCTGCAGTCCACCAGGAGCTGCTCCAGTGTGTGTCCTTAACAATGGAGCAGCGTGAATTTCTGCTTCACCATAGCCTTTCTGGGGGATGTGTCGTGGTTGCGAGGAGAGGTCAATTTTTCTAAGGGGAGGTGAGTAGGCCAATTAGTGATCAGCTTTTTTGCTGGCACCTGGATTGGTCACTCAGAGGTTTAGACACGCCTCTGAGGACACAAAGAGTTAAAAGCAAGACTCCAGGTAAGTTCAGCTCTTTTGAGTTCTAGTTTCAGCAGTGGAAACATCTCCTCTCCCCTGCTCAGCTTTGAGCTGAGTGGGGGAGGGGGAAGCTACGTGGCTGGGCTCAGGACAACCACGCGGTGGAACTAAAGTAAGCTGGGCCCCGGGGGGAGAAGAGAATAGACAGGACTGGAACTGAGCTGCCCCGTCCAAGATGGAGGGGTGGAAAACTGTGGAAGTGCCTTCTGTGTGTGCTCACCCCCTCTTCCCCCCAAACTCCGGGAGAAGGTGCCCAGCCACGTAGGAGTTGCCCAGCCTGGGAGTGCCTGAGCCTGCACCCTGCTGGGAGATAGAAACTGTTAACCCTTGCTTGACAGAAAGAAACTTTTCTTAGACATTGATTCTCATGACTGGTGGTTTCGGAGGAGAGAGAGGGAAGCAGCCTGGGACCGAGATGATAAAGCACGATTGGAAGGAACCTGATGGGCAAAGAATGAGAGGAGTAGCTTTCTGACCTAGACTTTTCTTACATAATGTTAGCCATGGACTAAACTTAAGTCTCTTTTGAACATAAACTGTGTTTTGAGTAGATACAGCTGCCCCTGCTTTTGCTACAGTGACTGGCACTTGAAGAGTGGAGCAAGCAGAGAAGAGAGGGGGAGGGTGAGGTGGCGCCCTCTGCCCTCAGGGCAGACCTGCTCTCGGAACCTCAGCCCCTGGGTAAAAAGGGGAGAGCTCGGCATGCAGCATCCTTAAAAGAGCCCTGTATGCAGCTTTAAACTATGGACAGCGGTGAGAGCGCTAGACATAAGAAAAAGAGAGTGTCACCCTGGCAGACTTCTCCAGACAGTGCCACGAGTGACATAGAAACACATAAGGGGTGGACCCGTGTTTTCTGAGGAACAGTCTGTGGTGCAAGAAAGACTCCTCTCTCCCTTGCTGAATTGAAGATTAGTTTGTTTTTGAGTGGTGATTGTTTGATCTAAAACCCAAAGGTTTAGTCTGTGAAGAGTAATGTGTGGGGGGTGGAAACTGGGAGAAAAAATGTTCTAAGAAGTTTTTATTTCTATCTCTGTGTGTGTTTAAGAGTTTTTCTGTCTCTGTTCTTATGTAATGTAATAAAGTTTTGGTGGGTTTTTTTTTGTTTTCAAGATTTAAGCCTGCTCTGCTCTGTTCCTAATCCCATCCCACAGTAGTTGTTAGAGAAAAAACATATATTCATGGGTGCATTAACATCTGGCCAGTGCCAACCCATGACAGGATGCCAGGCAGCAGCACCTGGACCACCCTCTCCCTCATCCCACTCTCTCCTTGGTGCTCACACTACCAATTCTTATTTTCCCCTCCTCACTCCTCTGCTCCTCCAGCTTTTTTTCCCTTTATTAAATATGTTTTCACAGGGGCACGCCATGCTTGGCCCAGTTATCTCCTGGGATGGGTCTGCTGGAGGCAGCTGGAACCAGCCTGCCTCTCCTGACAGAGCCCCTGCAGCCCCCCTGGCCCCAGCATCCCCCTCTCCAGGGACAGCTCCCATATGTGTCACATATGTGCACTCAAATGTGGCCCAGCTCTCTGCTCTAGAAACAGTTTGGGGTTCTGTCTGACTGCACAGGAGAGCTTGAACTGCTCAACTCCTAACATGAGCAAGAGCACAAGAAGAGATTATTTATGGAGCCAGAAAGGATCGTGACAAGAATGATGATGCAGGCTATACCAAAACTTCTGTTTAACCAGGAAGCACATACTCAGAAAAAAATAGCGTATCTATCAACTTGCTGTTTTAATAATATCTCAGTGACAATGTTTCTACACCTCACAGAGGTTTATATGAAAACATAACCCATATTTTTTTCATCTGAAACTGAAGTGCAGTGAGACTGGTGGTGTAATATAGAGCGGCACACATACCATGGGGTTACAGATATGGATAGCAACTGGGCTAGTTGATGCAATTTTAAATTACTGCTTTCAATCCAGGCAATTAAAATCACTCTTACTGAGATTTACTGTGTTAGCTGGTATTTCCCAGGAGTGTAGGATATGAAAAGCATTCCAAACATTAGCAAAGTAACTTTTTAAACCACAATAAAAAAAGACATTAAGCTATTAAGCTGTTATCAAAAGGCGGGCCAGGAGTATGGTGAGAGGTCTGAAGGGGAAGCTTTATGAGGAGCTCTAAGGTAATTCTTTTCAGCCTAGAGAAGACTGAGGGGTGACCTCATTGTCATCTTCAACATCTTCACAAGGGAAGTGGAGTGACAAATACTGATCTCTTCACTCTTATGCCTATTGACAGGCTGAGTCAGGGAAGGTTTAGGTGGGATATCAGGAAAAGTTTCTTCACCCAGAGGGTGTTTGGGAACTGGAACAGGCTCCCCAGGGAAGTGGTCACAGCACCAAGCATGACAGAGTTCAAGAAGCATTTGGACAACATTCTCAGGCACATGGTGTGACTCTTGGGGAATCCTGTGTAGGGCTAAGAGTTCCACTCAGTGATCCTTGTGGGTCCCTTCCAACTTAAGATATTCTATGATTCTCTGATTTTATGGTATTGATAACAGTCCTTTACTTGAGTTCAAACTTTCTCATTACAAGATGCTGGACTATATAGTTCCTTAGTAGCAATCTTCTCAGTCTGTGGCATGGGAGAAAGAAACAGTTCTTCCCACTCAGGTACTCTTCACATAGCACTCAAGGTATGTGAATGCATATGTTCAGGCAGCGTGTTAATTTGGGAAAGGAAATATTCTTCATCACCACTGCTAATGTCCCTTTAAAGGAGTGGGTTTTACTGCAGATGTTATAGGTAGAGGTTTTTTGCTAATCTTTTTGAACGGGATCTAGAGAGTTCTTCAGACAAATCATTTGTGTTCAGCTGTCATTCTAGCACAATGACAAAATCTGTCTAAATGGCAGTTGTAAAAAGCGTGACAGCAATTCTTTAAAATCATTGTAAGTCAGCAAAGTTTTAAAACCAGTTTTTACAGGGGACCAGTAAAGAAATGTTTTCTGATCTCTGTAATTTCTTTCATTTTGAAGATCTGTTAAGCCCAATTGCAGATTGAAGGTTTTTATACAGAAGAGCTATAAGATACTGTAAAATTATAGAACTTCCAGTGCAGCCCGAAAAAAGAAATCTCTAACAGATCTTACATCCTAAAATACTCATTTGGCTGTGTGCAACTCCTACCCATAAAAGTACATACTTGACATATCATGGACCAAAAGAGATGCCCAGTGATGTAGAATTCCTGAGTATTAATATGTTAAAAATATATAAAGAAATATATAAAGAAATGCAATTGCTGATGAGAACTATATATGTTTCTGAAATACGTATATCATCAGAGTTTATAAAAATTTAAACAAAGACAAGGGAATTTAATTTTAAATTGTTCCACCAAATGGTAGTTTTTGGTAAGGGTGGATCAAGTTGTAATGTCACTCAGTTCACATTTATTTGTGAATAATTTTTCACTCCTGGGTTGTTTTTTTTTTCAGTTTTGCTTGTTATATGCACTTAATGTGATGCCTTTAAAAGATCTTCCAATTAACCTTTGTTACCATGGAAACAAACAGTTTAACCTGTTCAGTATGCTCAGAAAAAAAATGATTCGGTCAGCTTCAAAGAAAGAAACTATTGCTTTGTTCATCTAAAAGCTAGAGACATTCCTTTTCAGCTTAAGCACCGTAAAACTAATTAACTTCAGTGTTAATATTTATTTTACAAGTAGGTTCTGTAATAGAACTGTTCACTTAATATGTAAAAAATATCTGTTTTAATCACAGAATCATTTAGGTTGGAATAGATCATTCAGTCCAGCCATTAACCTAGCACTGCCAAGTCCACCAACTCTTTCCCTGTCACATCTACACATATTTTAAATACCTCTGGGGACACCAATTCAACCACCTCCCTGGGCAGTCTTTTCCAATGTTTGCAACCCTTTCTGTGAAGAATTTTTTCCTAATATCTCATCCAAACCCCCCCTGGTATAAACTTGAGGCCATTTGCTCTCATCCCACCATCAGTTACTTGGAAGAAGAGGCTGACACTTTCCTATAATCTGACAAAATACAGTCTTCTTTAATATAATAAATTAAAAAAAAACAAAACCCAAAACACTAATTCACTGCTAAAAAAAAGTTTCAATTACTAAATCTGTATATAATCATATTTAAATATCAACAACAGTGGCTGTAATTTAAAATATTTATTTTGGACATTTAGAAACAAGCATGTATATATATAATATATATATATATATATATATATATATATATATATATATATATATATATAACATCTGCAACCTGGAGCGTTACATTATATCTAAAAGACATGTTTGAATTAACATCCATCAAAAGACATTGAGGAAACTTCCCTTTTGCCAGGCAAATCCAATCAAATATACATACATTGATTCTAGTTTGCTGCATGCTGGACCAGCATGCTGTACATCTATGAATGAATATACTCTGAAAAGGAGTTTAATATCTGATCACTTATTTTTATATTTGTACATTCTGAAGTAAATTTATTCATTTCCTATCAGGCAAGATATAATAAGCTTTTCCTGTCATTAGAAAGTGTTCTCTGTTCTACGACCTCAAATAAACACATGCCTTCTAAGAAGTCTCAATTATCCAAACCACATGCCACATCAACCAATATTTTAGTAGAATTTTTCAGTAGTGTTTTCTTTATTTCAGTCTAGTAAATGTTGAACCTAATAGATGGTATGAAACCAGAACTCTGAATCAAGAAAAGTTAGATTCAGACCTTGTGCATCTTCAGCTTCAGTGATTTATACACTTTCAGTTGTGAACTGCATCCTGCTCTTTCTTTCCTCTGGAAGGTATAAAACAAAATGTGTAAGGATAAAACCAGTTCAATTTTACTTACTGCAACATATCGAAAAGTTTTGGGAAGAGTAACTAAGTATGAGAGCATTGATTAAGGTCTCAGTCACTGCCAAGCACATAATTTCAGAAGGCCTACAGTTCATTCTTGGTGTACTCAGCTATTTGTGGCCTTATTATGACAATAGGGTGGTCAAAACTAATAAAACCCCTATGGATCTCAATAAATACTCATACTCAAGTATGAGTACTTGATGCTACTTGAAGCAGGTCAAATTCCTTAATCCCAGTCTTAAGGAGTCACTCAGAAAATGTGACTTTCATAGGAATTCAGTCAAAGAACAAAATAAGTTTAACAGAATATTTTCTTTGAGTGAAGGACATCCTGTATAAATTGGAGCAGTGTGGGTTGTGCTGAAGATCTGGGCCCTGATGATCATAGCAATGCTGTAAGGTCTTGAAAGAAGTACACTGACAAAAAACAGGAGAAAATGATAGACCTCAGATTTAGACTGGTAATGGTTTTTTATTCTCTGGTAATTTTCAAAATGTCCAGTTTCTTTTGTTTGATTTCTGTGTTCCACATTGCCAAGTCTAAGAATATAAAAGCAGAAAATAAAAGAAAAAAGAAAAAAAGAAAATTATTTTTCTATAGTTCTTGAATGTTGCTTTAGAACTGAAGGGAAAATGTGTGTCTTTACAGTTCAATTTATAGACTAAAATAAAACTTTTATAGCAAGGATATGGTCTCCTCTGCCTTCTACAAGATGAAATCTTGGCTCCATCATGTCACAGAGGGACTGTTCTAAATACCTTCACTTAGATCCAGATTTCCCCACAGATTTTCAAAGTAGTTTTAATATTCAGTAGATCACTATGTCATCCCTACTCAGTTCTGTTTTATCTCTATGCACTTCTATGAAGACACTCAGCAGAAAAGGACATGCACTCGTATTTTCCTGGCCACGGTTACCATGGAGCTGTCAGTCACAAGAACAGAGCCATCACAGGTCAGGACCTTGAAATATTTATCCTTGGCCAGCTGTGATTCAGTGAGTTTACTGCTCTGGCTCTTGCATATGGAAAGACTTACACAGCTACATGGAGGCAAGAAACAGTTAATAGCCTTCCTGTTCCTGAAAATGAGAAAGGTTTTATGCCAAGTCCCTAAGGAAGTATATTCCTTACTAAAGAATTTGAAAACTTCACTATTTCTATTATGCTATTTTTGCTTCATCTGCCTAATTGATAGGTTCATTAAGAAGGAAAATAAAAGATGCGGGAGTATGCAGAAAAAAAAAATTTACATGCAAAAGCAAACACAGAGTATAATGCTCTTGGAAGGTCCCAGTCTCTAAATCCTGGCTCCCCTCTGCCTCCAAGACATGACTGCAGAATAAGCACTTTCAACAAAGCTGTTCAGCCAAAGATGGAAGGAATAATTCAGGACTGTATTCCCTTCCAGCGAGGCTGTTGATGACAGTTCCCATGAAGTGGAAAGGCTCAGATAAGGACTGTTGTGACTTAGGTATTTCTTACTTCAGCTGAGTGTTTTAATTACTAATTTCTTAATAGTCGGTGATTAATGGTGCGTTGGATATTTAAGGTGGAAATAGTAATATTTCAGTGACAAATAGGAAACTTCTCAAGGTTATAGTTCTGGAATGGAAAATGGATTGAATTCAGTAGATAACCAAAGATGATGACAGGTTTTCAGTATTAATTTTCATATCTTTTGGAGTCAAGCTTTTCCACTTTTTGCTTCAAAATAGGAGTTTACCTTTATAAACTGTTCTAACTTTTAAAAATTCTTACATCAGTTCAAAAGTAAATAAAAGACACCATTTGGGATCCCACTGAGAAATCAGGGCAGGGGGTATCTTTCTGAAAAACAAAGGAAAAATCGCATTTTGGCTCAAGACAAATTACTATCCCCTGGAAACTTTTCTGTTGATCCATCAAGTCCTCTGCCAAGGACAGTGAATTGAGGCACATTTTTTCTTTTTCCTATTATTCCAAAATACTATTTAGTGTCAGTGAAATCATATTCTAGACTCTTGTTCCAGTTTTAGTAGACAATGTACTTATTAAGGGTGTGAGAAAAAAGAATAAAAATTTTAAGAAAGGCTTCTACCATCTCCACTAGCATAAAAGTAAGCAGAAAAAACAAAACTAACAAACTTGGGACTTGAACTTATTTCAGTTACTGCATGAATAGTGCTTATTCCACGTAGACACATACAGAGACTGTCATATTGATCAAAAAGCCTGTTAAAGGAGTGACTGAAAGACACATTCCCTAACCTGCTATCAATGGGACACCTCTTCAATATCAGCAATGTTCCTACTACTCCAAGCATTATGTCCAACCTGCAAAGCTGCTTTTCCCTTCTGTCTACCTCAGGTCCCATCTTGCAAATCTAAAAAGGTCTTACCTTTTTCTGATATTCTTCCCATAATTCTAAACTGTAATGCTTTTGAAAATACAGAATATTACATCTGAATTCTGGCCACATTAACCAAGTGATTGTATACCATTTGGACAAACTCTATTTTTTAAAAAATGTTGTTAAATAAGAGCCAGCAGAAGTGGACAAGTTTCTCTCACTCAGTGTGATGGCTGAAAGATATGATGAAAACTGTAATTTTGCTACAAAAACATTCCTGACAAGTTTGACTATCTAAAAAATATTCCCCTGGTTACAGCTCATATTTTCCTTACCCATACTTGGGGATACAGGTGGAGAATTTAACACACAGCAAAAAGGAAGGGTGGGGGTGTGAAGAATGTATAATCTATCAAGGGTGTGGAATGATGTTTTACTGCAAGTGTGGAAGAACAGAAGGCTTGTAAGGAGGAGGGTGGAGTGGCACAATATGCTGAGTTACACAAGGAAAACAGAAAATATTAGGTTTTATTATTATTGTTATTGTTGTTGCTATTATTATGGAAAGCACAGGTTTGGTTATTATTAAGAATTGATTTTTATATACTATAGATAGTTGAATCCTGGTTGACTGCTAGACAGAGAAAGTGATTAGAAGTAAACTACACAGGTAATATCATGTGGGAAGGGAGGGCCCAAAAAGAATCTTAGCTACCATTTCACTACTTGTACTTTCACTAACCTGAGGCCTCTTCTTATATCAACTCCAAGGCTGATAATGATACTCTGCCTGGAGTAATAAAGAAGAGAGGCAAGGGAGCCACTTTTTCATTCTTTTTTATTCTCCAGGGTAATCACAGATGCAGTACAACAAAGGAGAGTGAATTGGAAAGCCATCCGTCTCTGGGACTCAAATGAATGGCCTTACACATGTAGCACAAAGGCGGTGTTCTTCTATTTGTCACCTACCAGTTACATTTTGAGGAGGAAAAGGAAGCTGAAGAAAGGCAAGAGAAACACCAGGACTGCTTCTGAGCTGACTGTCTCTGAGAAATTTAATTTCTTTCTAATTGTTAGAGAGGGGCAATAATAAACAGCTGCTCCAACGACAGGCCATTCACTTTTATAGGCTTTAAAAGACCAGACACTACTTTTTAGAAAAAATGTTTCAATTTTCACAGAACACAAGAAATTCAGACAAGATAAGCTAAAAAATGATGGGAAAATTAGGGCGATTTCCAGTTTTTCTGATTTATAACTAAGACTTCTCTTTAAGTGAGGAGTCATCTAAGAATAGATTTAACTTCTGTTTTAACTTTCATACTTTAGTTATAGTTTCATTAATTATTGGATGAATTTCTATTCTTTTAAGAATATAATACTTAGAAGGAGACTAAAACTAAAGACATGAAGGATATTTATGATGTCAAAATCTCTCTAAGGACCAGCCCAGAGCTCAGCCCAGAACTCCTCATTCTTTTGCTAAGTGATTCCATGAAAAAATTTCAGAGTGCAGCAACTATGCAACAAAGTCTTATGGCAATCCCCCAATGTCGTAAGAAAATGTAAGGACAGAATGGCCTGATATCATTGGGCAAGCTGCAAAGTAAGATGAGGCTTGATAATTTCATACATTTGTTCTTTAATAAGAACTGAAGATACAGACTATTGCACTGAAAATCAGAGTTTTGCCTTCACAGATAAATCTGACACATTCTTTGCAGAAACACATCAGTACTGCTGCCTAGGGGAGCCAGCATAGAAGCAGAAAACTGGAACTGTCTGTGATCTGTCAAGAAATGCACAGAAAAAAAAATAAGATTGGCTTTGAAGTTACAAGATATCTTTAAAAATAGGAAGTATAAAGTTATCTCCATTCGTCTTCTGCCTTCTTAACCTTGATTCTAGTTTTACACAATTTTTTGCAAGTTATTTTTTAAAAGGAAGCTGAATGTAATTACTTTTCCCAGATAGTGGGCTTTAAGAAAACACAGAGGATTTTATCATTCACATTTATAAGGTGAGGAAGTACTACTGTGACAAGGTTACCACAGTGACCTGTTACACATCATAGATCCCTAGGAATTCTTTGACCAAATTCAGCTTTTGAATAAAAAGCAGTCTTAATTTCAACTTTACAGAGAACCCACCACAACACTGAAGTGTTATTCCAAGTATTAGTCGCTATTTGGTTTAAAAATGAGAGCCTAATTCCTATTTTCTATATTTTAGATACCATTTTCATCCACTGGACCATTTTATAGCTATACCTGCTGCAGTAAGGCCATTTAGCCTCTGGGAAGAGGGAACTACAAGAAATCCTCTATCAGAGGAGCTTTGGGGAATGGCTGGCATGAAGCTGGGGAAAACATGCACCCATGAGCCTCTCAAAGTCACTGTTCCACAGGTAGAGTCCCTTCAGAGAAGTGCAGCTTTCACTCTTCTTGCATTCAGAACTTTTAATCTCCATGTAAAAAGCCTTTACTTACTTACTAAAAGAACCAATAACTCTTCATCTCATTCATTATTTATAATTTTATCAATCTTTCAGTTTCCTCCATATGGATTGGTAATAATTTTATGGGATTGTTCTGCTTTGTTTTGCTCATATAGGGCATGACTAGAAACACTGGGCTGTGAAAGGGACAAGAACCAAGACCTCTGGATTGTTGTGTGACACCAACAGACACAGCACATCCTATCTATTTTCTGTGAGCTATTTATGGCTCTTAAATAAGTGCTTCTGTAGAATAAAGTAGAATTCAAAGGAAAATTTGGGTACATTTATTTACCCAAAGTAAATTACATTAGAGTACACTATTATTTGTATCCATCTGAATATTATTTTAATCTAAACAAGTTAGTTAGCAGAAGTCTGTTTTCCATAATTCTGTATTGCTTGCCATTACTTATAATGTCTTCCTTTTCTTTCTTGTTAGTCAAGCCTCATACCAGCTGTTTCATTGTTTTGCCTAGGCTAAATTTGAGACTGATGAGCCTGTAATTCTTTGTGTCTTTCCCCTTCTTCTCTTTTTAGATTTGGCACAGCTTTAGCTTTCTGCCACTTGGCTTTCCCATAGCTACTAGGTTTAATGAAAAATAACTTAATTTAAAAAGAAAGGTTCTTAGGAGAAATAGAATGTATGCAATTGTTACTTAATTCTTGGAACTGTATTTAATTCCTTCAGATTTAGAACTGAATTACATGTAATTTCCTCTGTACACAGAAATTGTCTTTATATTATATTAAAAAACAAGTAAACATAGTTTTAAAATGTATTTCACTAACAAAATATAGACATATATAAATATATCTACAAGTAACTTGATTTTGTGTACTTATATGCATTTTGTCTGCTACAGTATTTCTAAAACAGATGAAATGATTAAAAAAGCACAGTGTCTTCATATTGATTTATAAGGCAAAAAAGAAGACTAATTTTTTAAGAAATAGAAATGTTTTGCAAAGTTTATAAATGTAAAGCATGGACATGTCAATAGAGATTCATCTAACCAAATGCAACATAGCATTGGTTTTTAAATGCTTCCAAAGTTTTGATTTATTCATACCAAGCCCTAGAAGGAGAAAAAAGGAGTGAACTGCTGAAGATTAATATTTTAGTCCACTCTCCTAAATTTTATTGTTTTCCCATTTTCAAGAATAAATGAGCATAAAACCATCTTAAAAAGTGTTGCTACTTGTATAAATTATCATACTTAGTTTTAGACATAACTCTCCTCATGTACTGCTGTTTCTATTAAAGATCTAATGACCCCAGATTTCCATGTCTATTTGATGCTAAATATTGCCCACATAGCTGTTTTTTATATTATTATTTTGAACCTCCCATCATTTCAACAGGTAAAAATACCTAGATCTAGATAGATTACTGTGTGTATTTTTAGGTGTATGTATGAAAATACTGTATATGTATTCAAATATATGGAGATTAAGGGAAGTACACATCATATAATTTGTGTGTCCCTTAAATAGCAACATTAATAATGGGTAATAATTCCTTGTCAGCTTGGCCCTGCAATATGAGGGATCAGGAGCATCTGATCACATAGAAGATTTTGGAACACAAATGAAGGTCTGCAAAACAATGGAGAGGAAACCACGGGGGAGAACCAGCAAGCAGCGGCTGCACCTGAAGAATCAGGCTTTGACAGGCAGGTATGGGAGAGGATGAGCAATTTAGATCTGATTCATTCAAGGGTGAAGCAGGGATGAGTTACCTGCAGAGTACTCAGAATTACTAAAATCAGGATATGTCCTTGGTTAACCCAAACTAGTTTCTGTCTCCTTCTTAGTAACTATGCTTTCTTCTTGGCATCTTTGTACTTGTTCTTCCATTCTCCTCTTTCTAAACAGTTGAAAATGGATCTCTTTGAACTTGGACAGCTTTTATGTTGTATGGTCCAGTGTTGCCCATTTTTATTTCATTTTAAGTTTTGTGAGTTTGGGTTGGTTTTTTTTTTTAACTGCAGGTCCTGAAAACAGTGGTTATATTTTTAGTTGACAAAAGATAAAAGACCCTACAAAGTATCCAACCCTGTTTCAAGTCCAGTTGGGAGAGATGATAAAAATGTGCTCTGAATGTGCAAAAACTGCAAGGCAATAATGAACAGTGCAGACATTTTCTCTTTATTTCTAGTCTAAGCTTTTCAGTTTTATCTGTAGTCAGATTCATGACATTTGAACTTCTAGAGCTGAAACACTGTAATTTTTCAGTGTGAGGGCCTGCACTTTTCAAAAGTGTCTGAACAGCTGAAAACATGGAACAGTGCATCTGTGCGGGGCTGGGATCAGGAAAGAAGTTAAAGAAGTTTTAAATTATTTCCTTATCACCCAGCTCCTGCCTTTATGTTGTGGTTAATTCTTCTTCCCCATGGCAGGAGACTTGCTTTCCCATGTGGTGAGCTGATGTGACAGATTTCAAGATCTCTATCAGAGAAATTTTGTCATGTTGCACCTCACACACAAAGTGAGAACATCTCCCAGTCTGAAATCTTGTGGTTTGTGATATGTCTTACATAAGCACATCTCATATGGAGAGTATGTCTTCATACTTAATGCAAGATAGACAAAAAGGACAAAAATGAAGTGGAAAAAGATTTGACCTTAAAAAAAAAAAAAAGCATTGAATCATCCATCTCTATTTAAACATGATCCTATCTATCCTAGCTGAGTAATGATAAATCTGCAAAGACCAAGCTTAATTCATATGATCTTCCCCTGCTATTTGTACACATGTAGGGTTTATTTTTCATGCATGCTTCCAAACTTCCATATATGTATTGTCATCTTGTGTTCCTCCATAATTACACATACATATTTTTATGCCTTCCGTCCTTCCATGTATGCACACAGATGGAGGCAGAAGGGCTGCTTCTCTGGTTAATCACTGTAAAGAATGTCAGATGCTAGTTTATCCAGCTTCTGTGCTAGCTGAATGGAAATGGATCCTCTATTCATCCATCTCAAGTGAAAAGCTAAAACACTGGAGAATTTGTATAATCCCATTAGAATACATTGACAACTTGGTACAGGCTTTGTCTGCAGTGCATGTCAGCTGTGTCTAGGAAAATAATTTTCTTTTCAGTGTATGACTAGAGAAGGCAGTGACAGCACAGATGATGTGGAACACAGGTTTGGATTAGGCTTTGTAAACCTACAAGGCCTGACACACACATTTCTAGGAAGAGGAGAATTTAGACCAAACCCAGTGCAATGACCAGGGACATCTTCAATTAGATCAGAGTTCTCAGAGTCCCATCTGCCCTGACTTTGCATGTTTGCAGGGATGGGGCATCACAGTCCACAGTTTCTCCACCTTCATGACAAATATATCCCTCCTTATATCTAGTCAAAACGAAACCTTAGTTTAAAGCCATTGCCCCTTGTCCTATTGCTAGAGGCCCTGCGGAAATTGTCTGTCCTCATCTTTCTTGTAGATCCTCCCTAAGTACTGACAGGCCCCAATAAGATTTGCCTGGATCCTCTTCTCCAGGCTGAACAACTGCAACTATCTCAACTGGTCTCTTAATAGGAGAGTAATTCCATCTCTCTGACCATTTTCATAGCCCTCTTCTGGACCCTCTCCAATAGGTCCATGTCTTTCCTGTGCTAAGTGTCCCAGAGCTGGACACAGCACTGCAGGAGGGGCCTCACCAGAGAGGAATAGAAGGGGAGAAACACCTCCTTTGCCCTGCTGGCCTCACTGCTTTTGATTCAGCCCAGGATGAAGTGTGCTTTTTTGGGCTTCAAGGGCACGTGGCTGGCGTATGTTGAGCTTCTTGTCAGTTGGCACCCCTAAATCTTGCACCTCAGGGCTGTCCTCAATCCCTTTATTCCCTGCCTGTAAATGAGGTAAAAGATGCACCCAGAATCCACTATCTGTAAGCTCACTGTTATCTATGCAAGGTAGGATACAGCTAGAACTACTGTTCATGCAACAATCTAACATCCATTTTGAAGACAAGGCAAATCCCTGGTTCCTGAGGTTATTCCATTCATTAGATCATGGAGAGACTCTCATCAGGCTTATTAATCACTTCAGCTGCTGTAGTACTTTGGATTCTGCAGAAATGAGAGAGAGCACAAGACTCTCAAGCTCATTTCACAGAGATGCCAAGTCACAATCCTTAAAATGTAAAAATTTAGAAAATAAAATGGTAGCAATTATTGACAGTTGCCAATAGTGTTGAAGCGTGACATGAATGAATCTATGCACGCAGGATTTCCTGTATTGAACATCTAAGAAAAAATAAATTAACTGCTTGGGTTAAACCCCAAATACAAGATCAACCAATCATTTCCAGCCATCAATTTGCATTTTCCCTCACTTTTTCTACCGACAACAAAACATTTAGTAATTATATAAGATGAGCTATGAGCTATAGTGCAATTATGCCAAGTTCAGTATTTGACAGAATGTATTTGGGACACTAATCATTGAATTTGACTGCAGCTTCGAGGACAGAACATGGCTGAGTTTTTTTCTCCTAATCATTTGTATGTGCACACAAGTATGAAAAATGGGCTCTGCCATCCAACTGGGAAGCTATAAATTCACCCTTTTAATCCTCCCAGCAAGAGCATGTGTGGGTCTCCAAATATAGCTTGTTATGATCAGTGGATTGGCACATCACTGCAAAGGAAAAAAAAAAAACAACACTGAAGTAAAGGCACATTAGGAATATGGGTGAGGACTAGCAGGCCATTTGAATTCCAATTTGTTAAACATGCATTACTAGATAGGTTTAGGGACCCTCAAAATGTGAAAAATTGTAACAGAAGTGAAGTAATACCTGTTATTTAGATAATTTATTATTACTTGAAAAGCGTGAGGGAGCTGGAGGACTGCCATAGCAAATGGAAATTGTCTTTGCTAATATAAATTAATTATGATTCCAAGGAGGCACTAATGGGAACAAGCAGAAATATCTAACATCACTCTGTAAGACAACAGAAGAATGACATCCAAGGATCCAGCTTCACTTCAAGTGACAGCATGGACTAATCAGACTGGAGAGGCCAACAGAGCTCAATTTGTCTCAGCTTTCCTTTTCTCTTAGATCTTGCAGACGGCTGATTTCACACATCAGATACTTGCCAATTGTGCATGGTAGCCGTGGTCTAATTTAAGATAAAAACTCTTAAAAGAGCTTTCAAACTTTAATGCACATACCATGTACATGTACAGTTGCCTGTGTGTGGATACAATACTATTCCCAGGCCAGGCTACTTGGGTGTCTTCTATTAACTCTTCCTTAGAAGAATATTTTTAAGGTGCATACACAGATAGAGTTGTGCTGTACACGTTTCTCTTCATCCTTACAAGACTGATGTAATGCCTTAACCCTCCCACCCATTCCATTTTAAATATTACATGTTACAGTCCAAGCTACAGTTCGAATGCACTAAAGCAGACTAAAAAAAATGTGTGAAACCTGTAGAGCTTTAAAATTTACATATCCTGGGACAATTATTTCAGACTTAATTGTAAGAAGTTGTTATCAGTGTTCCTGCATGTTCTAGCAGTTCCTGGTTAACTAAGGTGATGTTTGCAATGTGTGGTGGGCCATATGTCCAAGAGCCCTGACCTTGTAGGGCACTGCAGAAATGTAAAGAACTGGACCAGGTTTTGAAGGCAGTATGCCTTCACCACCACAACTCTGCTCCTGACCTCATGCACTCTTCAGCAAAAATGTTCACATTGGCTACTGTGTCAGGATTGCTGGTCCTGCTGACCTCCTGGGGCAGGTTTGCACTGCTCCTATTCTCAGAGCATAAATATTCTCTTTGACTCCTCCATACATGTTTCTGCTGAAAATTGGAATAGTTATAGAAATGTAAAATTCTACGTCACCTCCTTTCAGACATAAGACATGAATTGAAGACAATCTGAGGATCTAAATGCTATATGCTTGTATTCTGGGCTATTTTGGGTAATGAAGCAGATAACAAAGTCTTTTTGGAACAACTCTAGAAGGTGGTTAGACTTTTAAAATACTATCTAGATATGCTGTACCCTCCCTACACAGTTTTGAGTTCCAGGAATTGTTGTGGCCAACAATACAGGTAATTTTCCTGGTCTTGTGCTGAAGGAACTTTGTATTTCTGTATTATTCTATGTTTTACTTCCAAATGCAGAGTGAAGGAATAAAGATTTGTGAACTGTTTCTCCAGCCTCTACTGCTAGCAGGCTGTTAACATGGGAGAGTGTGCACTGTCTCTCCAAGACAGTGAATGTGGCTGGGTTTAATCTGCTGCAGGCTCAGAGCTCTGCTTGCTGCCATCATGTGTCTAGAGGACAATGAGGAGCTACTCAGCTTCAGTGGGTTAACCTTGGCCAGCAGCTAAGCCCCTACCCAGTTACTGTCCCTCTCCCTAGAGGAATGGGAGAGAGAATCAGAAAGACAGAAGCAGGGGGAAAAAAGATGGATTAAGATAGAGACAGGTCAACAAGCGAAGGTAACAAAAAAAGGGGAAAACCCATCCAAAATAATAATAATAAAACCCCCCTTAAAAATAGAAAAAAAGAAAGAAAAAGAAAACAAATAATTCAAAGAAAATCATGCACCACCTTCCGCTAGCAGACTGATGCCCTACCAGTTTCTGGGAAGTGGTTACTTTTGAAAAATTTGGTCCTCACTCCCCCTAATATTTATTGCTGAGCATGATGTTAGACTGTATGGAATTCATTTTTGGTCAGTTTGAGTCAGTTGTCCCAACTGTGTCCCCTCCCAGTCTCTTACCCACACACAACCAACTCACTGAGGGGGCAGAACGGGATAGAGAAAAGCATCAGCACTTATCAGATGCTGTTCAGCAGGAGCTGGAATATTGGTGTATTATCAACACTGCTTTGGCATCAATGAAAAACACAACATTATATGGGTTGCAATAAGGAAAACTCCATCCTACCCTTACCCAGTGCAGTGATTCACCACATATGGTACAGCTGTGAAAAACTAACATACAACCATTTGAAGTAATCAGAGGAACAACAAAGGACAATGGTGCTTCACACTCCAATGCACCCTGGTGCATCTCCCAGTGGGACCAGGGGTTAGATACACACTTCTGGAGTGCCATTTCTCTGGGCTGTCTATCCCACTGACATGCAATAAGTTAAGAAAATAAATATTTCTAAGCATATATGAAACTGAGTATCCTGCCAAACTTTCATACAGTGCAAGATAAATCACTCAATTTTTCTATCAGTATTGAGAAGCTTCTTGCCTGAGCCTGTGGTTTCAATGACTGATTATTCTCTTTCCTGAAACAGCTGGTTTTATCTAAAAATTGATAGTTTCTTGGAGATTTCCTTTGTCTCACAGTCAAGCAGCAACATACACAAAACCAGTGAGAACAGCTTTTTCTTTTATTAATGCCTTATTTGGGTCTCAGCACATCAGGAGACAATTCAAAGAATCAAGAGCAAAAAGTACATAGATGTGGTGTTTCTTTGCAATCCACAGTGTAGAAGGTACTGCATTTCTGGCAGTATTTCTAAATATTTCACAGGTAAACCTGTGAAAGAAACATAGAATCATGGAATGGAAGGGAATTTAAAGATCATACTTTTCCTGTCAGGATTTTCCCTTCCAAACCTCCTGGCATGAGCAGGGACACTTTCCACTAGATCACATTTCTCAAAACTCTGTCCAACCCGGACTTAAACAGTTCTTGCCAGGATGTAGGCATCTAGAGCCATTTTAGAATCTCAAAAATTTTGAGACCTCTACCAAGAAGTAAAGGATATAAAGCAAAGGTTTAAGGGAGATGCATGCCCTCTGAAATAGATGGGACACCCTGCAACATCCAGGGTAACTCAGCCAAAACGAGGCAAGTGCTCCAGCAGTTTGTGTAACCCGAGCACATATTCAGTTTGAGAGCATTAAGAACTTCTATTATAGAACAGCTCCAGAGAAGAGGAATTCGAATTGCAAGAGGATAAAATAATTTTAAGAGAAGCCAGAGGGTTTTCAAAAACAATTGTGTAGTTATTAGTCCTAAATACTGTAAAAGGACAGTAAAGGAATTTTTCCAAGTCTTTCCTAAGCCAGAGATTTAGCTTGCTTGTTCCTCAGTAAGACAATGTACAATGGCTTATATCTGGTTATTCAAGAATACATAACCTGGCCAAAGGTACAGCCTATGAATCAAGATAAAAACACACAGAAACAAAATTGCAGCTTCCCTCAAATTCCAAAAGTGAATAGTAATTTTATATTTAGGTCTTTTGTAAAACTTAAACACCTTCATGGAAAACATCATGCACAAGGGAGAAAAATAAAGGATTGAAGGTGAATGAAAAACATAGGTGAAAGATTATTTGCTGAGTTTCATCCAAAGAAGTTCCTTTAAGCAAGCTACAATACATTCCTTTTTATCAATGTGATTTATGTTTTATTTCACTGAATTAAATGAGCTCAGGCAGAACTATATACTTCCATATTCTCAAAAGAAGCAAAAGAGGAGTAAGAAATGTCTCCTGAACACTATTTAGTGGGTAAAATGAATTCCACTCTGGCCTGAGATGTACACTTATCAACATTAAACAGAGCCAGCTGTATGTCTCACAAAGTCAGAGTTGTTTTTTGTCTTCAAAATGACTTCAAAAGAGACATGATGGTTATGCAAATCTTCATACAAGTTTTCTCTTGAATAAAATCTTATTGTAAAGACGAGAGAAGGGAAAAATGTGGTCACCTCCAGTCAACCCTGAAGAGTTAGTGAGGGAGATAGGCTACAGAAACTAACCAAATGGAAGAGTGCCTGTTTAGGATGTTTATGAATTGATCACTCTTAGCTGTCTCTAAAGTATTAAAAAAAGAGACAGAACTGCCAAGGTGAAGTATCATTCCATTGAAGGGAAGTCATTTATCATTTTATTTAAGAACTTGTGCTGTCAGCCTCGATAAATGAAATGGTCCATTGATATAACTCAAATCACTGATGTGTGGCTCCAATATATAATGCTTAATTAGGTGTACTTGATTAACTTATTTCTCTGTAAAGTGTTTGTGTTTTATGGAATGAGCCATTTAATTAAAAAGACACAGTTAGAACATTGGCTTTTGTCATAGCCAAGCCCAGTGATTACCAGTAAAATTCTCAAACTAGAAAATAAAGTCAAAGAAACTTCAGCTGAGTTAACAGTTGAGAAGATTTTTATCTCCCTGACATATATGAAGTTCTTTAATTATTTTATATGAGAAGCCTTGAAACTATGTCTTTGAAAAGTGACTTCCTTCCTTGGTCAGTTCAGGTCTGGAATTTAGTATTTTTAAATGGGCAGAAACTTATATTATTTGCCTCAGCTGGTACCGGCTATAGTGAGCTGAGAAACAAACTTCTCTAGTGCCCATCCCGTTCTAGAATATGTATCTAAGATAAATGTGAATAGTGGCCTATCTAAGATACCTTTTCTTTTCATTTACTGTAGAGAGATTTTAGAAAACAGATAACTACTAGCTCAGACAAGACAACTCATGTACTGATAAAAAAAATTCAAATTAGGTAAATATCAATGATACAAACCAGTGAAACAAAAACTTCCAAAGAAGTTATAGGAAATTTCAAACTTACAGTGAATAATTACTTTGGGGTGGGGGTTTTTTTGGTTGTTTTTTGGGTTTTTTTGTTTGTTGTTTTGTGTGTTTGTTTGTTTGTTTGTTTGTTTTTGTTTTGGTTGGTTGGTGGGGTTTTTTTGTCAAAAGGATCGAACATAGTAGCAATAAAGTATTCAACATAAGGCACATAAATATGGCTGCTCACACACATCAGGTTTATGATATGAAGGAATTTGGAAAGAAGGTTAAAAGGGTAAGCTATTTTGTATGCCTTTTCTAATAAGAGGATAGAAACATTCCATAAGTATATATTTTTCCCTATTTCCTTATAAAAGCCCTTTTGAAAAAAAAAAGTCATGACATCATAATTTTCCAGCTACATTACCCTTATGGTTCATCAGAGTAAATTTAAATTAACAATCATTTTATCTTACAGTTGAAGTCAGAGTCCCTACTGGCTTTTCTAAAACTAGTAGACCCTCTATATCTGTGTGTAGTAACTGTGACAGTCTTATGATAAACAGAAGGAACTGGGATATAGAAACTATGATATTACACCAGGTTATTTGCCTTTTAAGTAGTTTGTCTATCTTCAGGTTTAGAGACCCTCAGGAAGGCACTTGTATCCACCAGCACTAATGACAAAACTTCTGGTGATTTTACTGGCTTGGGATACAATTCCTAGAAAGTAAAAATACATCTCTAGGCAACAGACAAAAGCATCTCAAGTCTCTTCTAGTGAAGCTTTTTGTTGTTTCAAAAACTTTAGTATTGGTAACTAGAAGGCAAAAATATATAAGTAAACCCAGTGAAAATCAGATATAAGAGGAATATTTTTTGATTTAAAGGTGAGCCTATAGCAGGTAATTTGCATGGATTAAAGCATTTCTTTTCTGAAGATATGTTTTATCAAAGTTAGATCTAAATTCAAAATCATTGATTTTTCTAAAAATATTATAAGGTGCATCTTCTCACTCACATGGTTCTATCCCTGTGCATATTTATTTTACTTATCAGCTTCACTAGAAATCTTTACATTCACAAGTACTCTCTGTTGCTATTACATTTTCCTGATAGTTTCCTTGGAATTTTATCATATAATTAAGCCCATGTGAGTGGAACCTAAGTACCACAGAGCAGAAATTCATGCTCATGGAGCAACTCAGAGGAGGAATGGAGGCTTTTACTTAAAAAAAAAATCCTTAGATGTGTTTATAAGTATAAAATTAAATTAGGTCCTCCTTAGCAAGGTTTTTTGGTGTTTTGTTTTGGTTTTTGTGGGGTTGTTTTCATTTTAAATTAGAAATTCACAGTCAAAATAACTGAACGACAGGGAAGCTTCTTGGAGGTAATGTAACTCCCAAATATTTTTCTTTTTATTTGTTTGTTTATTGTTCTAATCTTTTTATAATGGTTCAGGGCATTTTTTTTTTTTTTACTGCTGTCCTCAAAGTATAATTTCCACAGAGAAAATTTTGTAGCCAGACCTACTCCAGCTATTTTCCACCCAGGATCACAATGTTCTGTAGGTATAAAGCTGTGAGAACATATCTATGGAAACTGTGTCATTTAGAATTGTTTGGTTGATCATGAGTATTTTGCAACAAAATATAGGTTTAATATTAAGCAGTCACCTCTTCTTCAAAGAGGGAAGGAATAGTAAGTGATAAAAATGTGTATCTCCAAAACTCTTTTAAAGCTTCCTGCTTAAGATTTAGAATGAACAGATGTGTTTTTCAGGTTCTCTGGAACATAGATCATAAACTGAGAAAAATCAAAACTTTTTGTGCTTGCTGAAGTCTCCCTCTTTAAAGAAAGAGATTATCAATAAGAAACCAGTGTTCATCTTAAGGCTTTTCTTTCAGCTTTGTTTTTTTTTTTTCTTTCTTAGAAGTATTTTACTCTCATCTTGAGGGGAGCTGTGATCCCTTCTGTTATTCAGGTGAAGAAGATATTGCCTCGATCATTGCTCCTCAAACCCTTGAATTTACTTCACCATTTTTTGCAAGACAGAATTGTGTTAAACCTATTTTACAGGTGAAAAAATGAGGCATTGAAAGTCTAAGGGAGAGGTCAAAGCACCTCATTAAGTACTTCTTATTTAAGCATTTCAGTATCTCAGGACTGGGATTCAGATTCATCTTAATTTTAGCAAGCAAGATGAAGCTCCTAATTTAGAAACCTATTTATCTTCACTGGTTTTTGTTGTCAGCCAACCGAGATGTGTTTCATCTGACTGAACATGTGAATGACCCCCAGAGGATAGATGAGCTCCTGTATGTGATTTCCTCACTGCAGTGCCTGGTGTGCAGTCGGGTGAATCTGTGCTTTGATGTGTGGATCCAGGGCACTCAGAATGGCTGTGTAGGTGTCGTGTGCTTCCTCTCACAGGGAGTACCAGGATAGCCCCTCTGCTGGGTGCCAGGCACTCTTGAGTCCAAGCACCCTGGTCACTGCCAGTGGATGTGAAACATCCAAATGCCATCTGAGTGCCAAATCCCTCAACTGCCTGAGAAACAGGAATCAGAGAACTCCAGTGCTTGTTAAGTAGTCTGACAACTGAGCTTCTGAATTACCTATGTTCTTTTTTGTCATCCTTCTTGCCTCAGGCTTGTAGCATTTTGCCATTGCTTCCAAAGAAGATACCAGTGTCCCCATGCAACCTGTTCTGTAGCCTACTGCTCTTAACACTGCAAAGGGGCATGAGACCAAGGAAGATTGAGAACCAGCTGATGCCTCCTGCTTTGTGAGTGCTCTAAGTGGCTGCATTTTTTGCAGTAGAGGATTTTCTCAGTAACAAACCACCGCCCCCCACCCAAAAAAAACCAACCAACCAAACAAACAAACCAAACCAAACCAAACAAACAACACCAACCCCCCCCCCCAAAAAGCCCAAAATAACCAAACAAACAAACCAAACAAAAACAAACCAACCCACCAAAACAAACAAACAAACAAACAAACAAACAAACAAACAAACCCACAAGCATCTGAAATGAAAACAATTGCTTGCCACCAATCTACTGATGCCCAGCCAGTCCCAGAGGATCGAGCCCCACCCAACCCACCCCAAGCGGACTTGGGGTCAGCTGTCCAGTCTTTGTCCCCTCTCAAGTCCTTGTGCACCCCCAGCCTCCTCTCTGATGGGCTGGGATGGGGTGAGAAGCAGAAAAGGCCTTGATAGTGTGTAAGTGCTGCTCAGCAGTAAGTGAAACACCATAATCAACACTGATGTCAACACAAATACAAAACACAGCCCCACATTGCTACTGTCAAGAAATTTTTCTTCACTCGGGACAAAACCAGCACATTTTTCTTCTAAGTGCATTTTTATGAATTAATGTTTTATGCTCTGTAACATCTCAAATGCTTTTAGTAGAATTCTTTTAACAGAATTCTTTTAACATGTGGTCAAAGTGCATTTATTCAAACAAAACAGGTTTGCTGCATACTAAGTTCTATTTTTGCAAATGTGATATACCCTTAAAATCTGTGGTAATGTTACTGCTATATGTTAAACAAGTATCAGTATAGTAAGGCAATGACATAAATTTTCACTGTATTTTAATGTTAGAACAATTCTGCTAGTTTCCCATGCATCATGCTGAGTTTCATATTTAATTGACACTAACGTGTTAATCACAAATACAAGAAACAAGTTTGTGAATGGAAGATTATTCTGGAGGTTCTAATTCCTTTTCCCTATCAGTCATAGCAACAAGTGGGAGTATTGCAAAATAATGAAAATTCTCACTTCTCATATGTTTAAAATTTCACAGGCAACTGAAGGTGATCTTTTCTATTTTTGAAATATAATCCACTGGAATCTATCAAACACACAAAAAAAAAGTCTAATTGTTGGATAATCTTTGATATTAGATTTTTTTCAGTTGGTGCCAATTGGGAGACTGGGACAGGACTTAAAAAAGGAGAAAACCTTTCATTTCATCACTGCCTTCCCAAAGGTGAAAAGAACAATAGTTTTCCATATCCCATGTACTGTGTAAATGATTAATCTATAGTGTTATTTGAAGTTCTTTAAAATGCTAAGAAAAAGTCTATACAGACACTCAAAATCACTACAAAGACAGATAAAATTCTTGCAGAAACCATTTACACCATGGGCAGGCACAGGGCAGTGTCTTTGCTAAAGGTTAGTTCGTTTCCAAGGGTTCTGCCCCAGTGGGTCTGAGAGGTCAGTCCCAGCTCACAGCTGAATAGCCAGCCAGCTGCATCTCTATGGAGTGAAGATAAAGGGCAGGTTTAGACTCAAACATAGCCTCAAGCTGGTGCATTACATCTGTACTCATGTAATTCAGTATTCATTACACTTAATCTTAAGACTCCTGGGAGGACAATTATTATTGTTGTGTAGGGTAAGTGGCCAATAGCCTTTCTCATTCAAGGCATGTTTTGGCATTTAAAAAAATCATCCTTAGACACTGTGGAAAGCATCCTGAAACAGAGACCATCTCAGCTCTGTTCTTCTAAGAATCAGTATTGAGAGAATCCAAGAGGGATATGAGAGAAGTAGAAATAAACTTTGCTGTTTCTGATATGTTATTTCCCATTGCTATTTCAGCCTCTTGTACAGCCATGTGCAAGACCTTTACTTTTCAAACTGATTTTTAAATTCTGGAAGGATTTATATTTTGACCAGAAACCATATCCATTTTTCACACTGATACTTATATTCTCAAGGGAGATACCTAGTTTCAGCTAGTCAAAACTTTCTGATTACGGAACATAACTGGGAATTTCAAGGCCGTTGTGCTCACAGTATCAGTTTACAGAAGAATTATTAGAGAAGTCAGCAGTCAGCTCACTTGTAGTCAAGGAGCAGCAGACTCTTAAGGCCTGATTACTCTCTAGCTGCTTGCTGCTGACACACCATCTTAATTAATACTCTTTAGTTCAGCTTTTTTGCTTTTGTGTGTCCAATTGTTGATTTTTCCACCAGACAACATTCATGAGGTGGGAAGGATGAGGGAGGTGGGGAGGATGAGGGAGGGGTGGCTGGGCTTGGAAGGAACATCAGGGTCTGACCTACATTTTCTTCTCAAACATGTGATGTGGTCTGCTACCAATTGCTTTGAGTCTCCTCTGAAAATCCCTGGCACTTGCTGACAAGCAGCAATGCTCAAGGTTACCTGTGTCTGGTTACACTGACCCTGGGACAGTAGCTGTGAGTAGCAAGTGGAGTCATTCATATCACAGAGATGTCATCAAAAAGCATCAATGTCAACACTGCTGTCAGCACCTTGCTGATGGTGTCCTGCTCAGTTGGGCTTTAAACAGCTGTCACAAGTTTCTCCATTGCACTGTACTTACTGTTATTCAGCAATAAGTTGAAGTCTATTATTGGGTTTCATGTACAGCCTAAGCTGTAAATGATTTTGCAAGGCAATGGGGAAACAGGCCTCCTCTGGAAGAATGAATTGCTTCAAAACTTCATATTCGGTTTTCAACAGAGGCAGTCAGAAAACTTTCCAGCCTTTTCTTCTTGTGCAAAATGATAATGACACCTCCTTAGAGAGCACATACCCATAGTTTCTTACTCTGGAATTCTTGGCAGACACTGCCTTCATCATTTACACCTTTAACAGGACAGATTTTGGGCCAAATTCTTCCCTGGTTCTCTGGCAAAACTGACATACAGCTCCACAAAATGAACAGGAACTCTGCAGATTTCCTAATGAACAGTGGAATCTCCCACTTCAGGTCTATCAAGCCTTCTGAAATTTCCCCAGTCGTGTTTCTGAAATTGTGTTTGGTATACTTATTCTTATGTGTGTTCTCATCGTTACCTGCCTTGTTCAGCCTGGCAGGAGGCAGTTTCTTGCAGATGTTCCTGCTGTCTCCCTGTGGAGTTGAAAAGAACAATGGTCTACTTGCCTTCCAGACTTTTTAGAACTTTAACTAGCTTCTTAAAATTAAGTAATTAAACAGAGAAAAATACTGACTTCTTATAAGGACAAGTATCCATGTTTCTCCCTGAAATAGTCTGCGACTCTTATGGCCTCTCAGACACTCAGTCAGGGTTACTCCTTGTTCAGTCATAAATATTGCTTCTGAAGTATAAAGTATTTCAAACATTTGCCAACATGTAACTTTCCTAAAATGTGTTTACAGATTGCAGGAAAACAACAATCCTTGAAAGCATGAGGTAAAAAAAGATTTAAAAAAAGATTCTTTTCATTTTGCCATCTTTTCTGCACCTGCTTAACCTTTAATGAGTGAGTGAATCTAGGGATTTCATTCAAGTCTTTAAAACAATCTTACTATATAAAGCATTCAGTAGCAGACTGAGATGTTGAGTTCAGAGCCTAGACAAAAATATTCAAAGGAAAAAGGCAGACAGCTGGGAAGGGCAACTCAGAACATGCATGTTAAACTGTAGTTATAACTCCCCTTTTACTGATAATTTTAAAGACAACATCTAAGCTAGTTGCTTGAAACAGGTGCATTCTACTTACATTTGAGAATTTAGAGGTATTATATTACAAAACTTTATGTCATTTTTGTCTGTGCAATAGATTCTTGGCACTAAAGAGAGGTAGTCCTAGTCTTCTCCAGTTCCTGTCTCCAAACTCTGTCCTTGAAATTACCACCACAAATTCAGGTAAGTGTTAGAAACTCCACTCTAGAAAACCAGAGAAAGGAAGTGATTGATCTTTTGCAACTTAACTCTGTTGATTAAATGTTGTTCCTTACTACCTGTAAACAGTACTAAATCGAAAATAAAGCATCAGATTTAATAGGAAGTAGCACAGAAGGACCACAACTCAGTGAGGTTTTATATCTGCTGTTGGAAAATAATCACAGTCTTCTCCTGGCCATTTAGGGTTTTACTACCCACATCAGTTCATTCTTCCTTCCCATGCTAGGTTTTTTTCACGTTTAGAAAATTTCTGTATAAAAGGCAACAAATGTCTCTCAGTGGGAATGCCCACACAAGGAAAGCTGCAGATGAAACAGCATCTTACAAGCAATGATTGTGTCTGTGTCATTCTGAATGGATTTCAAACCAGTGTGCCCTGAAACAGGCCTGGACTAGATGTTATTTCACTTCTTGTCTAAGTGTCCTCTGCTTACTGTGCAAGCCCTCAGGGCTTGTACTCAGTCTTCACTGAGTACTTGTAAAACTTATGGTTTGGTAATTTGGCTCTGGACCATATTCTGATCAGGCAGCCCCTGCAGACTAGGATCACCAAAGTTATTTGGATCACTGGGATCACCAAAGTTATTTAATCTCCTTGGTTCCACTTCAGTGCCTTCCTTGAGTGGGAATCCATGTCTGTAGGCATAGTCTATCTATTTAAACACTAAGTCTATGTGGTGTTATGGGCTGTGGGTCTCCAAACAAATTTGACATGCATTACTTTTTCGTATATATAATGTATTGTCCCATTAAGGTTTTCAAAGACATTTACAAGCTAATTTAAATGCAGCCGTAATTCCAGAAATTATTATTTTCTATTTTTTGGGTTATGATATTGAATAAAATGTGCCACCTACTCTTCAGGCAGATATGAATAAGAACATAGCCACTGCCTGGGAGACATTACAATCAATAAAATTCAAGACTGCCAAAGGAGTAAGAGCAGAAAACAGGAGAGAAATAATAGATATATCCTGCTAAAAGCTGGTCTAATAATATTAGACCAATTTTAAAGCCATTTCATATAACATCTTAAAGTTACATCCAGGCTCTACTATAACTGAAGCTACTGAAAAGGTTAGAGTCACCTTTCATTACAGTGAATAGCAAAATTCCCATTCATTTTAGATCTCCATTAGGTTAGTAAGGCAAAGGTTGATTAATAGATGAGTCTTTTTTCCTTTTTTTCATTTTTTTTCTTTTTTTCAGGACAGCACACAATTCTGATAGTCCAATCATCTTCATCCTGCTCTAAAGCTCTGAAAAGTTTTAAAATATTAACTGAACACTTAGGTATTCACATAGCAGTCACCCATGTATATTTTTTTGTTTTCTTAAATCTCAATTCTGACTCAGGTTTGAGTATTTGCAATTTCAAATTAAGAAACTCAATGACTACTTTCTGTAAAGATATTTTCCTTTTTTAGACATGACTAAGCATTTTAAGATTTTTTTTCTTGTGATACCAAAGGTGCTATCTGAGATGGCATCATGAAGTAAATTAGACTCCAGAGACAAAATTTGCATGCCCTAGCTTACATCCCTTTCTTTCTCATGGGCATACCTAAAGTCAGGGGAGTGTCTTCTAGAGTCAGCAGCTGCAGCCATTGCATCTCTGCTGACCTCCAGAGCACTGAGACCACCAATTTGTCATCTACAGATCTACATCCAACAGATCCACAGCAAGAGATGAAGAAGCACCTAAATGGATATAAGTGGGATCAAGCCCATCTTGCTACTCCTGCTTCTCAAGATGGAAGGTGAGAAGGTCTGTGGTGTCAAAAATCAAGACAGAGTGAGGGGATGGGCTTATTGAGGGATGCATCTTAAGAGAAATGTCCTCATAACAAATCTTTCGTCCTCATATGTTGTTTTTCCCAAGCTCGTTCAGTTTTGTCTGTGCTACTTTGGAGACTTTCCTTCTGCTCCAGAACAAGAATGGACATTCAAGACAGTTAATCTGTCTTCACTTGTTTTAAAGAGTTTCCTACCTTTTAGCATAAGTTATCTTAGCATCTGAATTCCCAAAAAACCTTCCGTTGCCATCTATCTCCTCTTGAATCTTGAATTTTAAACTGTACTTATTTCATCAACCTCTTGCCTTATACCAGCAGTAGGTTGTAATATTTTCCATGAAATTGCACATCCTGCAGGTCTGGATTAAGAGATTTTTTTTGTTTTTACCGCAGGGAAGACATTGGTAAAACATTGGTGTTCACCCCTGCATGTCAATATTCCATGTGTGTATGCCAAAAGCATATCTTGCCCTGTTCTATTTATTTCTACATAGCAGTCAAAAAGTTTGCTCCCACAGATTGCTCCCAACCCACTCCAGACATCACCTCTGTAAGATGGGGACAAAGACCCATTGTCTTCCTAAGGTGAGGAATCTGCTCTAGTGGTGCAGGAATGGACAGAGCTGAGCCTCTGAGAAGGATTTAAGATTTCTCAAGCTGGGCTCCGAAACATTGTTAATGAACATTGCTGTCAGTGTAATTCATGGGCTTAGTTTCTGTATGACCAAAAGACCTAGAAAGGTTGGAGTAATGTTTTGAATTCCAATGTCAATTGTAATTTATCTTATTTAAAATAGGAAAGCCTCCTTCCTGGGTGATCTGAAGAAAATTCTTCACTTGAAATCAGACATGATAATAAATCACTTCTTGGTTTTCTCACATGAATAATTTGTGTCTTGTTATGCAAAGCCTGGAAGCTAATTTAAAGCTGAGAGCAGAAATACACTAATAATCAATGTCTCTCATTTCCAGATTTGCTTTTCAGAGAGGCAAAAACACTGTGTAAGAAATCAAATAGAATACTGGAAGGTGAAGGAACAGATATCTGACATGCTAAGGCTGCGCAATTGTAATGCTGTAACACAACAAGCAACTTAGCAAATAATGTGATTGGGGCAATGTCATCTTGAGCTTCGGTCCCTCCCTCTGAATTTATATGTGTCTTAAAGAAAGAAAAGGAATCATGGTATATCTTACCTGTACAGTGGAAAGGAGCTGACTGCATAACAGATAAGGTCAGGGCACTTTAAACACTGAGTTATAGAAGGAAGAAAGTCAACTTTTTTTTTTGTGGACAGGTAATTTTTCAGTCTGATCACTTCCCTGGTCATTTCCATTGTGCAACAATACATGTGCCAACACAAGATCAGGACTGGAAGGGGGCCACACATAAGCAGATGGAGTGAGAGCAGCTCAGGACTTCTGATGGCTGCTCTGGCTCAGGTCAGCCAGGAACATACATCAAACTGCACATGAACTGTTGCCTGCTCTCACTTTGGACAAGCTGTGAGAAAGAGTGTGACACTTAGTTGTAAACACAGAAATCTGCCAAGTGATTTTTGCTCCTGGAAAATCACATTGTATGGACCAGATTCAGGTGGCCTCTTCCACGGGAATATTTCTACCAGATGTTTCCCATCGGCTGTTATGACTGCGCCCCACACAGCACCTTGCTTAGCCCATCTGAAGGGCTAAAGTGTAGAGTGTCAAAAGTATTGCATTCCACTTTCTGACAGGCTGAGGAGTACCAAGTGAAATCAGCACTGCCTGGTATATCTCTATTTCCACTGTCAGTCCTACAGCTCAATAAGTTTTCAATGAAAGTTTCAGAGACCCTTCCTTATTGCTTGCAGAGAGAAAAGTGTGTTTTCTGGTTGGAAAATAAAGTTTTCAGTACATAATTAAGAACTGTTAACTCTATTTAATATCCAGCAGGTAATCAGGATGCCATATTTAATATCCAGCAGATACTCAGGATGGCACATGGGAGATAGTGGTGATGTATTGAATAGCTTAGGATTCTAGTTTCTCTGTTTTATGCAGTGTGGAGCCTTTGTGGATTATATTACTTAATACTTAAAGTTAAAAGTTGAGGAGATGACACACAATTTGTTAACTACTTGTGGAGGAAATAGCAGTTTCTGGGGTTTGTTTTGCAGTTCAGTTGTGGTGGGTTTTTTGGTGTTTTTGTTGTTGGTTTTGGGTTTTGTTTGTTTGTTTGTTTGTTTGTTTGTTTTTCTTTTATCACTGAATAGTAAAGAGTTTTAAAATGACCTGACTCTGAAAAGTATTTGGCAATAATACTATTAATAACGTAGAAAGAAAAAAGTCCTCCTTATCTTTCTGAATCATTAGAAACCTGGGGTCTGATTCAGTCATTTTTCTTTCCCAGTGTTGCTGATTTCAGCTCAATACGAAAAAAACCACATACATTGATTCTACTGAGTAATCTAACTCTGTTTATACAAATCTGAGCTCAGTTCATTGAAAGATTTTATCTAACATATTTCCTTACAAATGTACAAGGTCTGTTTAATTTTGGTAATAAAATTAATTATGAATGATAACATTGCATACACAAAGACTTATCTTAGAATGGTAAATAGCCTTGTAGCCCAAACACTCCAGTTCTGTCTAGCTAATCTTGGTTCTAACTTAGATTATGTAACAATTTCATTAATTTTGATTTAGCAAATCCCCTACTTTTGTTGGTTCACATTTATCTTACTTGAGTTAATTACATACTATAGTAAGATGTTATGAAAATTTGCAAGTGACTCTTGTTGACAGAGAGGCTAGAATGCAAAGCACAGATGTACATAGGCACATATTTGTTCATGTGTATCAGGTGTCCCAGACAAAATTAAGCACCTTGATTGTGGTTTTCTGTAGGGTTTGTATACACTTCAAATGTTTAGGTAAACATAATTTGACTGATCACCCACAGTAACTACAGTTATTAATATTGGTAAAACTTTGCAAAGCAGCTATATTTCTGCAGCACTCTTGCTGCTTGTCTATAGATCCAGACATCCCTGGAGACATTCTCTATATAATTACTTGTCTATGATGCCAGACGATGCTGGGAGGGTTTCAAAGACTTGTTAGAGGAACAGCAATAGTGTGGCCAGCAGGACCAGGGCAGTGATCTTTCTCCTGTATTTGGTACTCATGAGGCTACACAGCAAATCCTGTGTTCAGTTCTGGGCCTCTCTGTGCAAGAAGGACATTGAGGGGTTGGAGCATGTCCAAAGAAGGGCAACTGAGCTGGGGAGTGGTCTGGAGCAGAAGTGTGATGCGGAGCAGCTGAGGGAGGTGGGGGCATTTAGCCTGGAGAAAAGGAGGCTTGGAGGAACCTTATTGCTCTCTATAACTGATTGAAAGGAGGGTGTAGTCAGATGGGGATCTGTCTCTTCTCTCAAGTAACAAGCAATTGGATGCAAGGAAAACACCTCAAGTTGTGCCAGGGGAGGTTTAGATTACATATTAGGAAAAGCATTTTTATGAAAAGTTTTCTCAAGACTTGGAGCAGGCTGCCCAGGGTAGTGGTTGACTCGCCATCCCTGAAGCTATTTCTAAGACATGGCACTTGGGCTTATGGATTAATAGTGAACTTGGCAGTGTTGGGTGAATGACTGTACCCAAGGCTATAGAGGTGTTTTCCAACCTAAATGATTCCATGACTCTAGAGGGACTACAATGCTGGTGCTATCCTGGTTTTCCAGAGGTGTCCTTTATCCTTCATGGGCCTCTCTAGGCTTCCTAGAAACAAAGCAACTACAGAGTTGGTCTGTCCTTTAAGCTTTTTTACTTAAGAATGAACCATATCAAATTTCACTACCTCCTTACAGTACACTGGATAATGTGGACTAATTTGTATTAACAAGGTTAACACACTGTCATCCTACAAAGACTGATTGATAAAACAGAGAAGAGATTTTTCGTAACAAAGTCTGGCACAGATGCAAAGTCAGTGGAGGAGACAGACTTTCACTGGGTGCTCACATCTCAGATCTTCTGAAGAGACCTATGAAGGTGCCATTTCCTTTCTGTTGACAGCAGAGGATGAATGTGAATGTGTACCTAACGACAGCACCTTCAAACTGGCTGTATACCCTTGAATAGTTCCTGTTGCAGAGAACCTGAACTGGTTCTTAATGAGAAGAGGTGGCTTTGCATGGGAAGCTGTTGTGAATCTCCATCCAGTGAAGTCCTTCTCTAGCCACCTTTATGTGTTTTAGGAAGTGTTTAAGAATGTGCTGTGCTCTGTACATGCAATATATGCATCTTTTTCCATACCCCCTTATAGCCACACACATTTCTTTGTCTCAGAAAAAAAAAACCAAATAAGGTGTGGCCAAGAGTATTTATTATCATCTAATAAGGCATACAACGTACTCTTCATTCATATTTATCACTACTATATTTCAGTAAGGCAGGTTGTTATGCAATTCTATTCATGAATATCAGATGAGAATAAATCAGGCAGTGGGATTTATCTGACATAATGTTAAACATCTGCAGTGTTAGCAGACATGTTGATGTAAATTAATAATTCTCAGCTACTTCTTCTAATACAAGGTAAATTAAAATAGGCCTGCCTGTAGTGAGCCACATGAACTGATTCTGATGGTTCTTTTCCACTATCTATATTCTACTCAGAAAGTTCATCTTCTCCAATGAATTGGGAGTGATTAGCTCATATGCAAACATTTCCAGTGTGGATGTCTACATTTAGTGAGACTCATGCCTTCCAAAATGAGTGAAATGCTGAGATCTGTGGTTCTTTCTTACTCTGATTTTGACAGGTCAACTCCAATACACATATGCCACACAACATTCCACACTCCATACAGCGTGCTTGTCAGGTCTAATATATCAACCTCACAGTCTTCTGTATCACTATCCTTACTCAACATGGTCTGTCTGCTGGTAGGAAAAGGTGATCCTGTCATTTCTGCCTGATTTCTCTCATGAGATTATCTGTCAAAAAGCAGTCATATTTGAAAGCTGAGCAGTTTGGAGCATTTCTACCCCCTGAATCATTACCTAAATGTTTTTGAAACAAGAATGACTTCACTGTCTCTCACCTGTTATTAAGCTTTTGGCACTTTCTAATGCCTGATGTTTCAAATGGAGTTTGGAAAGCTCTGTAATGTATTTAAACATCAGGGTAATGTAGCAGTTGGTGAACACTTTCCTACCTGGACTGCACAGATAAATGGCTTGTGATTCCAAGATGAGATTGATCAGTCTTCACAGCTTGATTTTGGATGGATCTGTGCTTTGCATCATGCTGGACTAGCTGGAACATTTACGTACTATTACCCAGTGCTTGGCAGAGATATCCAATTGAACCCTGCTCACAGGACAGCATTAATTTATCACAGCACATAAGTTAATTACCCTGGTCTGCTGGCAATGCTAATTAACCAGGACACAGAGACAGACTTACTTGGTTATTTCTCTTCTGTTTCCAGAGCTAGCTTGCCTGGCATAGCTCATAAATTTACACACCTTTATCTTTAGCCTAAAGGAGATATGCCCTGGAATATCCTGGATCATAATGAGTGTCATTTCCTGAGTAGCCTCTTTAATTTCAGTGTGTTACAAATCCATTAAAACTATACAAATATAATTGCGCTTTCTCATAACAGAAAAACATTTTGTTCTTCCTGCTACCCAAAAAAACCCTATTTGGCTACGAGGACATTTTCCTTGGAGAATCTCATCCAGGAGTAGATTGATACTTACAATAGTTAGCCATTTTAGCCCAAATCATTTTAGTAACAAAGCCTTTATAACAAAACTTGACACAATTTACATTTTACAGAGCTAAACATACTAGCAGTGTGGTAAGGGGTTTTTTGTGTATATGTGGGGCTATGGTTTTTTTGGGGTTTTTTTTTGGGGGGGGGGATTTGTTTTGTTTTGGGTTTGTTTGTTTGGGGTTTTTCTGTTTGGTTTGGGTTTTTTTGCATTACTAATCATCAAATCATCAAATATATAGTTGGGAGCTAAGACACTGTTGTGCAAGGAGCTGACTATAATAGAGAGAGACAGTTTTTGTCTTAAGGGAACCTGTACTTGAATAGCCAGGAAAGATAAAAGAGAGAGTGGGGATGAAATAACTCACCTAAGCTCATACAGCAAATCAAAGACAGAGCTATATTTTACTTCTCCTTCCAAATGTTCTCTGTCTTTCTTTATATATTTTTTTGCAAGACACTAAATTAATTCATTGATTTTTAAACTCCATGTGAATTGTGGGCTCAGGAGTTGCATGATAATCTTAGAGAATAAAATCTCCTCAACAGCTGCAAGAAGAAGTAAATTCAAACTTGCCTGTCAAATGCAAGCCTGCTGCTGGGAGCTCCAGGCTCTCAGGAGCTGTGTGTGGATTGTCTCCACATCACCCTGACCTGCTGATTAAGCAAAGCACGTGGTTGAGTCCATTCAGACATTGAGATACATAGAAATCTTGTCATATGGAAAGCTCTAGAAAAGCAGGGAAGAGGAACAGATCTAAACCCTACATTTACTTCATATTTTAGCACAAATTCTACTTCTCTCCAGAGCATGGAAAATGAGTGCTGGCTTCTCAATGGCTGGCTCAGCATGTACACTGGAAATGTTCCTGAACCTTCTTCCCATTGGCTCCAGACACCCACAGCAAACAAAGCTGAGCCCATTTTGTGTACAGTATTTTAGGAACAGGGAAAGGCAGTGTATTCCCTGTTGGTCAGTTTTATTCTCTTTAAAAGTGATTGATTTAGTGAGAAATATGTGTTTATATAGGAATATATTTATATGACTCATGGCAAGGAAAATCCTAAATATGTGACCTTGTCATATAATCTTTCCTATTCCTTAGTTTCATAAGGCTGAAGAACAAGGGGGATTATTAAAGTAGGAGCAAGAGGGTAACTGGTGTGACAGCTACAGAACTAAACACAAAACAAGAGTGATTTTTAAAAGTCAGGATGATGCCCAACTGCTCAAATTCACAAATCATACAGAGGAATAAGTGTTGTACTTTAGGGAACAGCTGTTTTGGTGTCAGAACATGCCTGTCACAAGTCATCAAATATCATCTACTTACATCCATACAGAGGTCAGCCATGTAGTTTCAGATCACTATCTCATGTCCCTCTAGAAAAAGAGAGAGAAATTGCAGAGATATCAACACTCATAGCCCAAAATAATTTGAAAATCTACCTCTTCATCTGTCCTTTTAGTTTACTACAAAATTGATCAGATGAACTGATATAGAATTTTTATTAAACTTATGTAGCAGAAAGAAAGGGGAACATCGAAATAATGAAGAAGGTATTTATAGACATTATAGATTCACATATATTTATAAGAGGTTTATTTATCAGAATTTAAGTAAATTTCATCTCCTGCTTTTTGTCCTCAGATTAAAGTGGAGTCTATTTTCAAAATTTTATTCTTACAGTACAGACAAAAGATAAAAATGCTGAGACACCTCCTTAGTTTGGGAGCCTTTAAAAAGTAAACCAAACCAGCTTGTTAGTAGTTCTTGAATGGTCTAAATTAGACAAGATTTAATGCTGGGAAAAAAATTCTGGCTCTTCACAGTGCATGATGTGTTATCTTCCATGCTCTTGACTTCCCATTTACTGACCCTTCCCTAACCTGGATGTCATCCAGGTTGCCTATTCATTGTCTTTCTTCCCTACCTGACCCATTTAGAACATTTTACACTAATAAAGATTTAAGAGTTCGTTAACACTCCAGTTCATGGGGTCTTAAGTATTAATAGCAACAAAACCCAATACTACAAGTTTATTCATAGATTCAATATGAATATATATTACTCCACAGTAATTTCATGTATGTGCCATGCTAACTGCTGGAAGCTGCTTTTTTTTTTTTTCTTCTATTAAAATTTTAAGGTTCTAGCCTTCAATCAGTTCTGTTTGTCTAGAGCCCATGTTCACACTCCTTTACCCTGAGGGGCCATGAGAAAACTGTTGCTGGATTAAGGCATCTGTCTTCTGACTGACACACTATTTCATTTGAAATATATCGGGAGACAGTAGATCCTTGCCAAGTATAGAGACATAGACAGGATAAAATGTTTCAAATTTTTAATTGTCTTCACTAATAGGATATTATGTCTTAAATTGTATGACTTCTGTTTTCAGGTGCTGAATCTTGTTTTTCCTCCCAGAAATGTTGTGGGGAAAAAAAAAAAGCACCTCCTTCCACTGTCAGAATTCAGCACAAAATAGAGCTCAGTAGAGCACAGAATCTACCTCCGTATTCTCTTCTAATCTGTGGATCATTTTACAGGGATCCTTTTGAGTATATCTGCACTCATAAGCATATCTGCACTCTTTTTGACATAGACAATACAAGTTGGCAAGATACAGTGGTATAGTATCACTGCCATGAGAATAGAAACCAGAGTTGAAGGGATTCCCTGTTCATACATCTAGAATGGATTTAATCCTTCAGATGACAGAAATCCACTGAAAGCTCACAGTGAGGTAAGTATAACTCCAAGGTCTTTCTTTAATTTATTCTTTCCAGAAGTCTCCGATTCTGCAAGTATCAAGTGCTTTTTCTGTTCCTGTATTTAATCTAGCTGTCAGTATTACTTCTGTGTCACAAAACTGCTGTCAACTGCGAGTTTAACCAATGGATATTTTCTATTCTTTTATGGATCATTTATCCTCACAATACCCTTCTGGAAGAGAGATGTACCTTTCCCACCCCTGGAAGCTCTTTGAGAAAATAGTAGAAATACTAAGGCTCACAAGCAAAAAATAAGCTTCCAGGCTTTATGGACCTTTGGTGAAATGAGTCTATGTTTTGCTTTCAATTAGTCATAGAATTAGGTCTCCTGGATTGTACTGCCTAGGCAAGATGGACAGGATCAAAGATGATTTGGAAGCAACCTGGACTTCAAATGGCTTACTCCTGTCAGGGTTGATGTGTGTCTCCTTATCTGTCATTGAGGCTTATGGAAAATGTTCAAGCAGAAAGGTAAACACTTGGAGAATTGTAGCAGCTGAGCAGAGTTTCAAGTTCTGAAGTCGGTCTGGATAAAGATTATTAAAACATATCGGATTTTTATGGATCTACCTTATGTATTTGGATCTTATGATGGAGCTAGGAATAAATGACAGCTAAATCTGTGTGGGGCAGAGTGGCCCAACTGATACCCAGGGTACATGCACAATCATAAAAAACAGAACCAGGGATGGCAGCACTGTACCCCTGGCTCATTTCCTCTGCTTGGTTGCTAGCTCACTCACTGGCTTTTTTTTCACATTTCAACTAGCTCTACCAAGGAAATGACCAAAAACTGCTCTGAAGCAGTTCCCTAGAGACAACTAATAAACGTCAGTAATAGAGCAACTGTGGGATTGCATTTTATGGAAATGGTTTGCTCTGGCTCACCCTTGGAAAATGTATGATTTATCCCCAGTCTGTACCCTCCCCGCAGTATCCTGTATCTGTAACCTCATTGGCTGGAGAATGTTACCGCGCCCCTTTGAACCTCTGTGATAAGAATGCTAATGCAGAAGGCTCTGCCCCTCTTCCCCCTCTACCCCTGGAGGCGTCCGGACGCTCCTCTCTCCTCTCCCCCCCTTCCCCCTCCCCCCTCCCCTTCCCCTCTCCCTCAGTGAATAAACCCTCACCTCATCAGCACCCCACCGGCGTCTGAAGTCTCCTTGCCTGCAAGCCCGGGAACACCACGAACCCATAAGACCCCGGGGGTCTCCGGGGGGCACTCCCCGGGGACCCCCCATAAATTTAAACAACAGATGACGCACCAACGTCGGGCAACAGCATCAGCGACCCTGAGAAAAGATGGACCATGGTAACTCCGTTTCTGTGCCGTCTCCGGTGGAGCGGCCGTTCTGGGCCATCGCGGCCCGGGGCGGCCCCTCCCCCACCGCGCAGAGACCTCGTGAGCCACCACGCGGCCGTCCCACCACCGCCGACCAGCCCGGCGCGGACCCGGGTCCCGGCTCCTTGGGGCCCCGGCCCGCCTCGGCGCTGCGCGGGCTGCACAGCCCCGCCGGGTGGCGCGGCGTGGGGCCGGCGCGGCTCCGCCACGGCGAGGCTCCGGCGTGAGCCCCGGCGCGGCGGGCCCGCCTCGGTCCGGCGGCGCGGCCCCGGCCCGCCTCGGCTCGGCGGCGCGGGCTGCGCGGCAGCGGCGCGGCACCCTCTGGCCCGCGGCAGCCGCGGCGCTGGCGGCGAACCGGCGGTGGAGCGGCCCCGGCCCGGCACGGCCCCGGCGGTGGAGCGGCCCCGGCCCGGCGCGGCCCCGGCGGAGGAGCGGCCCCAGCCCAGCGGCCGCGGCGCGGGGCAGTCCCGGCGGAGCCAACACGTGGTCCCGGCCCCGCCGCAGCGCGCGCGGGCCCCAGCAGCGGGAGAAGCCGCGCGGACAAGCAGCCCTGGACAGCAGCGAAAGGAACTCAGCCAGACGGCCATCAGAGAAGGAAAAAGCAGTCTTCAGTTGTGCCCAAGCCCCGCAGCTTCCAAAACTCGGTTTTGTAAATTGTGTAACCTCCTTCCTTACCCTTACCCCCTCCTCCCCTCGCTGCTCCTTCTCCCTAACCCCCTTTCCCTTAACAAACCCCCGAGAGTTAACCCCTTCCTGCTAAACCCGGCACGGCACAGCTAACACCACGTGCTGCGCTGTGACCGCATGGCCACCATGGCCACGTGCTCTCAGTCCCATCTTCTGCTTTCCAAGTGCCACAAGGTAAACTCTAAGAAACCAAACCCCAAAGCTAAAGTGAATTTGTAATACCAGTTTTACAGCCTTGTATAATTGTTAATGCTACTTTGATTCCCTTTCCCTGTTTTTCTGCCCTTGTCCCTTGCTGTTCTGGCCAAACAGCAGGGTGTCCCAAACCCCTCCATTTCCTTCCCATCCCCATGAAGTAGTTTTACAATTATGCCTTTCTAGCTTTTGTGTGTGTTCATATTGCAGATTCCCCTGTTTTCTAATTTAGAAAGCAGAGGCCTTTTCAGGTCACAAGTGTGGATCCAAGGGAAGCAGTTTTTGGATTGTCTTCTTGTAAGGCGCGATTCAGTAGTGTAGACTATTGAATCTGTAACGCTTTTGGGTTTATGCTGTCCTCAGTTAGTTCTGAGGGTGATTGATAACCTAAATTGGTGTCTGAGAAAGTATTTGACGGTTTTTGTAGTTTTTTTTCTTTTGTTTTTCTTTTGATGACCTAAAACTGGGGGTCTTTTGTTTTGGTTGAACCAGTTGGAAAGTGAAAGGAGTGGTTTGGCTCAGATCCGTGAGTGTCGGTGACTTGCTGTTCAAGCCTTACGGGAATTCCGTGACAGATCAATGGCAGCTTGAGTTGATTTAAATTCCTCACTGCCCCTGCCCGGCCCCAATGGGGGAACTGCAGCAGGCCACCTGGGAATCTGAAGCCGTGTGTGGAGCCCGGGGAACTCCACGTGTTTTCCTGTCCCTAGAGTGGGAGCATAGTCAGCGCCACAGCCTAAGCTGGGGGCTGTGGTGGTCTGAAAAGCCAGTTGGAAAAAACTAGACACTATTAGGCCAGTCGCGCTGGAAAGGCTCAAACAAATTTAACTTGTTTCAAATCTTGCAATATAAACTCACATAACCCGTCTACTGCAATTACAAGGTCAGATCAACTGTTCACCGTATAACATAATCCTTACTGCAATTGTATTTGGTTTCATGCTGCAAAACTGTAATTACTGTTTCATTTTTTAAATTGTTAATGGTCATATGTCATATTTCTCTTCTCACATTTTAAAGAAAAAAAGGGTGACTTGTGGGATTGCATTTTATGGAAATGGTTTGCTCTGGCTCACCCTTGGAAAATGTATGATTTATCCCCAGTCTGTACCCTCCCCGCAGTATCCTGTATCTGTAACCTCATTGGCTGGAGAATGTTACCGCGCCCCTTTGAACCTCTGTGATAAGAATGCTAAGGCAGAAGGCTCTCCCCTCTTGCCCCTCTTCCCCTGGAGGCGTCCGGACGCTCCTCTCTCCTCTCCCCCCCTTCCCCCTCCCCCCTCCCCTTCCCCTCTCCCTCAGTGAATAAACCCTCACCTCATCAGCACCCCACCGGCGTCTGAGTCTCCTTGCCTGCAAGCCCGGGAACACCACGAACCCATAAGACCCCGGGGGTCTCCGGGGGGCACTCCCCGGGGACCCCCCATAAATTTAAACAACAAGCAACCACATTAAATTGGCTCTTTCTGCTGTGTATAGGTCTTACATATTATCCCAGCAAACCTTTCTGCCTCAGATGCCTCAGGACATGCAACAGATGCTACCCAGCTCTGTGCTATGTAACCTCCACTCAGATGGGCTGATACACTAACCTCACATTATTTCAGGAAGTTTAAAAACAAACAAATAAACAAACAAAAAACTTACAAAAAAAAACCACACAAAAAAACCCCATCAATCCTACTTCTCTCTTTGGTTTATCACCTAGGGTACAGAAGTGCTAGAGAGATTTGGTAAGTAGTATGAATGCAGCTGGGCCATGCAACTTAGCCTCAGTGCTTGTGAAAAGGTCCTTGCTCCTCTTTTGTTATTGTTGCGCAGGTGTAGCCAAAACTACTGAGGGAAAAAAAAAAAAGTATTCTTAACCACTTGGTTTGTTCCCTTGACTGTTCATATGCTGACACCTCTCAGCAAGAGAATTCAACTGTGGGAAATTTCACCTTCAGTTTGTAAGCATTTACTAAATAGGGAGATAAGTTATCCACAAAATTTATTGTGTTTTCAAGTGCTGTGAAACACTTTTTCTCAGGCATAGAGATTTTTTCCTGCCTTTTTATTTTTTTAACAGTAGAGGCAAGGCCAAAATATCCTAAGGTGAAGATGCACTAAAACTGTTGCCTCTTACCCATATTAGGGCCTATGTCCCTTCAAGACCCTATCAGGATCTTCAGGTGCTCTAATTATCCTAATTGTCTCCAGGCCTGCAGCACAATGCTCCCTCTCTTCTGGACCCTGGAGGTATGGGAATCTGCAGCCTGTGGCTTGCCAAGGAAAAAGCAGGAGTGAATTGAAGAATCACACTGACACTGCCTGTAGCTAAACAGCAAAGGGCTGCTTAATTAATAATTTATCTATCTCTCTCTGTTCACAATGTATCGTCTCTCTTTACAGCAGAATGAGGACTTGGAGAAAAGAGTAACAATAGTGAAATTAAGTGGGTTTTCTCTTGGAAAGAATAAAACATGACTATGTTTCTTGCCAAGTTGTAAAGAATATTTTCACTGGAAAAGTAACCAGTCTGGAACATCAGAAATTTGAAAATATAAGCACAGGTTCATTCAGCTCCTGGGCTCCCCAGAGTTCAGCTGAACTCCAGGACTACTTAGTCACTTCCTCAACTTGTCTCCAGCTTTCCACTGGGAAGGCTGTCTTACACTTCATGGAGGCACAGGAAGAGATGTGTGCACTGTCACCTTCTCTGTCAAGTGACAGATGTGCCAATAACATAATGGGACCTGCAAGCAATCCTCTCATGACCAATGCCAGCATTAGCTGGTGTCAGTCGATCAGTGCATGTCCCTCAGGGTACGTAAAACGGGGTGAACTGAGACCATCAGTGATGAAGGTGTCAGGGAATGGACTGCAAGGCAGCAAAGGAGCCCCTACTGCCTTTCCCTGCCCAAGGAGCTTGTGTGGGCAAGGCACCAGGGATCCCACCACAGCATAGCTGTGTTGCTCTGAGCCCTGGTCACCAACCTCAGCCTCAGCTGCAGATCATTCTGTGTGCTTAAGAATTCAAGTTAATTCGTCTCCTGGTTTCAAGCCCCAATTTTCTTGTTCAGCACAGCTCTAAAACATCAAGCTGTCAGACATCAATCTTGTCTCCTCTGCACTGGAATTCCTACTGACTCAGTAAACCTCTATTTCTATTCTCCTGCTTTTACTTATTCTCACACAGAGTGTCAAATGAGAGAAAAACCATAAGGTACACAGTATAAAGTATCTGATTTTTAATTTTTTTAGCTTTCATGCTGTCCTCCATTCAACTGTCTATACAAACAATTTTAAAGAATCTTACAATTTCTTTCTTCCCTGCCTAACATACTTTTAAACTGAGATGTCAAAGAAGTCATATTTTTCTTCCCAACAGCAAACTCAGTACTGCCAAAAGTTTTTGCAACACTTATGTAACCCCTGCATGGTTATCCACGTGAAGGATTACTGTAGGTCTGTGTACATGCTATGCTGGAGAGGTCAGTCTCCACAAACCCATTCATCCTGATGATGGCATTGCTCTGACGTGTGTTAAGAGCTCCTCATTTGAAAGTGCTAGCTGATGCATTTTAATTTTCTTTCAGCTTTCCGTTTCACTCATGAAAGGCAAGAAGGGAAAAGTTTGGGGATTTTTTTAAAATACATTTCTGCTGCTTTCTTCTAAGGAATTAGACTACAAGCATCTCTGTTTTATTCTTAGGAAACAGAAGAGTTAGCTAAACTGATAGATTAACCAATCCTTTTATTCCTTTACCTGCCGCCTTACTCTACTTCCTCTTTCAGATCACAATTAGAATTGATTTGTGTAGTTGTTACTAAAAGAGCCAAAGAAACATGGTGACAGTGAGGTGTTAACATCAGTACCTCAACTAGGCAATGAACTTTTTTCATTGATATTAAGCTGATATTAAGAAGGATCATGTATTAAGAAAAGGCATTTGTTTTTCCAAGGTTTGATTTTTCAATCCATTCTTTTGTTGTTGTGATAAACTATATGTTATGTAAAGCACACATTTTTTTTTTCTAATGGATATGTGTTCTATGAAAAGAGAATTACAAAGGCAATTCCACAGAAAAACAGTAGAGTAACAGCTGGTACATTTCCAGAATTTTTCTTTCCTTCCTGCAGCATGTAGCCTGAAAATTAATGTATTGTGTTATAGTATTGGGAGAAGACAGCTCCAAGGCTAAAGAGGAATGTCAAGGAAGCATTGCCAGTCAGTGTAATAGAAAAAGTAAAAAGATAAGAAATAAAGCCCAAGAAAAACAAGAGATGCAACAGATAGAGTTGCTCTGACCGATGGCCAGCCTGTTGTTCACAGTGAGGCCATCAAATTTCCCCCATTTTATATGCTGAGCATGTTGACATATGGTATGGAACACCTCTTAAGACAGTCGGGGTCACCTGTCCCAACTGTGTCCCCTCCCAGCCTCTTGTGTCCCTCAAGCTCCTCACTGGCAGGACAACATAAGAAGATGAAACATCCTTGTCTTTGGGTAAGCACTACTAAGCAACAACTAAAACATCAGTGTGTAATAGACATTATTCTTGTCCTAAATCCAAAACACGGCACTGTACCAGCTAATGAACAGGAAGAGAATTAACTCTATCCCAGTCAAAACTGAGACAATTTAAAAATCAGTTTATAATACACTGGTTGAGAACAGATTAATTTTCTAACCAAATATATAATACAGAGATGTTAAAAAATTACTTTGATTTTAAACAGGAATGTAGCTTTAGGACATCGCCGTAGAGACATTTACAGAGTATTTTGCTGATGGTATGTCCAGTCGCATTTATCTCACCTGTATCTGAACTCCAAAAATTAAGCCACAGTTCATGCACTTCTGAAAGGCAGGCTGTACTAGCTCCAGCTCTGAAATACAGCCACAGTTTCCTTACAGGTCTCTAGTTCAGTGCTGTCAAGTGCTGCAGTTCAGTAATTTCAAGCACCTAAGAAAAAAATTAATATTGGAAAATTAACATAGGAATTTATTCTGCGCTAAAACTGACTTCAGGATTTTTTTTTTTCAAGGCTATAAATATATCTGAGTAACTAAACACAAGCCTGGAAGAAAATCAGTCTTTAAGGTATATTTATTCACCTCTCTCACAGGGATATTAGAAGAACTGATTTGACCTAGACATATAATATACATCAGGTTTTCTAGACAAAAGGCTGTATAAATTCAGAGTTCTATTACAATGAACTAGCTGAGTATGCTAAGAGTGCTGCTGTAATTTTAATAAAATTAATTTAATTTGAATTGGTAAGCAGTTGCTGAGAGACAGCAGTTCCCACTCCCACCTGTGAAGAAACCAGACCTTAACAGAACTTTGCAAGATATATAAATGTGATAATGACTGCATAAAAAAGCTAACAAATGAGTTGCAAGCCAAGCAGAAGAATACTCGAATTACATCTCTTCCCAGGCTTGATTCAAGCTAATTCTAAAAGAAGCTTCCCATAAAGAACGTAGAGACCTTTTTAGATAGTAACGCTAAAGTAAGTTAAATTCTTATTGTAGGCATTAGACAGGCTTGCATTCAGTCAGCTCTCCATTAAAGGTATACTTACAAGAGTGCTCTTTGTCTGGATCTCAAAGCCCAGGCACAGTTGTGAAAGGATGGTTAGTTTGGACAGTGTGATTTATTGTACTCTGAAAGAAATTGTATTCAACATAATCATGAGGCAAATCTAGACTGTAAAGATAGGATGGTCTACGAGATCAGAAAGAAAGGAAGCATTGCCAGTCAATGTAATAGAAAAAGTAAAGAGATAAGATGACAGACCAGGCATAGGAAGAATTTTGCAAAAATTATGTATAAAATGGAAAGAAGTCTTTTTGAGAAACATTAATTTATACAGATGTAGGAAACAGGAAAAATTCTGTCTTTTTTCCTTCCTATGCTATTTTGCAGTTGGAATGGCAGCTTTTCAGGAGGTAAAGATACTCTACAAGAGGCAGAAAGTGTTTTTCAAGACCTTAAATGAGGAGAATAAGCTTTGACTGGTAGTAAAGGAGATGACACAGGAATCAGAAACTGCTTAAAAAGACAGGCTTTTAAGAAAGCTAAAAGAGATGTCCTGTGTCCAAGTCACAACTGCCAAAAGACTACTTGAACCAACAAGATTCTCTGAAAGAATTAAATAGCTCTCCTATTTTTCAAGGAAGAAATTCAGGGCAAGGAGAGGTACAGGGAGCAAAATAGAAGGCTGTTTGTTCTAGAAATGGCCCGGCTTCCCACCTCTTAAGTCCATGAAGTAACCCCAGAGCTACTGAGCCACACTTCCTTCTTCTCCTGGGCACCCAACCTCTGGAAATTGCCTTTTCTTTTTTTTTTTTTTTTTTTACTTCAGCAAAATTTCAGCAGAAAAGGTGGAATCTCTGATAACTGAGAAACAGTTTTGTGCTCGGTAATTGTGATTCTCCCTAATAGACAAAAGAAGCTGGAATGCATTCCCTCAGTTGGTCAAGAGCCTAGAGGTTCATTTTTCCATCCGCAGACTACATGGACTGTTGATTTAGTGTAGAAGTCTGGAAATACAGCCACTGGGTCACAAAATAAAACCAAGAACATCTTTCAGTCTTGAAAGGCACAGCTGAGAGCACGTAGTCTGCGTGAAGTAGTCTGTGGTCCAGCAACAAATTGTAGCTAAGCTCCCTAAAAATTTACCTTTCTCTAGAAAACTGCAAAGAGCACAGTCACTGCAGATGTACAATTGGACACCAACCTACAGTCTGTGAAGGTTGATCTAGGCTTAGGAAGGTTTAGGAGCTGTTCTGTGAGTCAGTAGTGAGACACTCTCCATTCTTCTTCCACAAACAGTTCTCCATTCTTCATCAGTTCCCACAGTGTAGCTTCAGCCATCCCTCACACAGCTCTTCTTAAAGTTGGAATTCCCATTCACGAGGACTTGTTTCTCCCTCCAATGAAAGAGAAGAGTTTCTGCTCAAAGATTGGGACACCTAAAGGTTAAGGGAAATATCTAAGTCTGTTTGTCTCATAAAGGCATTGTTGCGACAATAGAATAGTAATGACTGTGAGATGCTTAGATAATTTGGAAGTGGGAACTCTCTTCGTGATCTAATAGGTGTGTTTTGAAGCACTAACTCCATTTCCATCCCTTCAGGACTCACACCTCCTTCAGACCTCTTCCCAGTCCTGTGTGAGCCAGGACACAGGCTGTGCAGCTGAATAGCACTGGCACTGTCTCCCCTTGTCAGCTGAAGCTGTGGCTCTCACTGAACCAGACCAACACCCTTTGGAAGATTTGGGCCAAAGCCATGTGTCTTGGAGGACAAAGCCACTGCCCTAATTCTTTTGTCTTAATTGAACAAACCTCCATAATCTCTCTACCAGAGTAACACCTGGACCCACTACTTGTTCCCATCTTGTTCCTACATATTGCTGCTGATGCATTTGTTTTAATCTCCTGTGGCTCCCTGTATTTGCACAGTAACTGGTGCCATTATTGTTGGGCTGTGTAATTGCACAGTGGATCCCTCAGAAGCACTAAATGTGTAATTATGAAGTTCTCCAAAGTAGAAGGACAAAACAACTGTTCAGTGTTTGCAGCCAACAGAGTGTTACTGTATGTGGTTTTCATACTGCTTAGTTTGCTGCCTACTTAACTTTCCATAAAGTGTAATTATTTTCTGGGTAGGGTTGGAAGACACATGGAGTATAATATATTAACTGCACTTCTTATTCATAAGGTAACAAAGACTCTGCATCAAGTTAATGCCAACAGCTTCCCTTGGAAATAGCACAAATAATTTGTCACTGTTCATTACTCTCATGCTACTATACCACTGCTGGCTTTAGTAAAGACAGTTTCTAAATTTATCCAGAGGAGCTGATTGCTGGTTTTGGTATTGTAATGTTTAAACGGACGAAAACAATTCAAGATCTATGCATTTAACCCTAGCAAATAGAAGTGTTTTGCTTTTGCATTTGTCTTTCTGGCATGTATGGATTGTTTTCTTTCTTTCTGAAGGATAAAGAACACTCAGTGGAATACAGAGAGCAGAGACCCAGCACAAGGCCTCTGTTTAAGTGGGGTTCAGACATTTGTCTTTTGAACAGAAGGCAGTCTGGCCTGAGCCTTTTACCAACGACAGGAATATTGGCTCTCTGAAAGCAGGAGCAGCAACAGGGGTATGGCCAAATTGCATGAGAGGCTTTCACAAACAAACTGAGGTTTCCTCCTGAAGGGACAAGCTGAACCAAAATAGATAAAATCTCCAAGGTCACACACAACAGCCTTGAAGTGAAAGAAGGAATGGAAATGTGATTTCCTAAATGCTGTGGCAGTGCCAGGTTCACTTGTATATACTGTTTAGACCCTGTAGCCCACCCAAAACTCATTATGCCTTCTTGCCAAAAGAAGTGTGTGTTACAGTGAGTCTGGATTTGTTCAACAGTCACTGGAAATTTAGTTGCTTCCTTTGGAAACACAGCCATCTACTCTCCATGCCCAGAGTTTGCATTCAGCAGGGCTGGAAGGGGGACAACTGGTGCAGCCACAGCTTTCACATCCACAGGAGCAAGGAAGCTGATTCACATGTCACTTTTGGTTTGTCTGGACTGTAGGAATGTTCCTTACAATTCAAATAATATTGTATCTAAATTCATAACTCTTCCCTTCCAATAGACATCCTGTCTATGGTGGCTGGAGATTCACTCCCCTCCTCTTTCACCTTAGTGCATAAATAGGCATTGTGCTATCCTGGGAGCAGATCAGAGGCCATTTGGAATGGGGAGACTTATTTCCTGCAATCTTGGAATATTCTGTTTAAGACATAGCAATTCTCCCTCTCACACTCCCAAGTGTGAAGGGCTGGAGGGAGCCATCATCCCTGCAGCTCTGTAGCAGATGCCATAGGTGGAATTCCCTTTTCCTCCTCCCTAAATTTGGAGCTACAGACTTCACCAAGAAAAGAAGCAGGAGGGCTTTCTTGCATATCAGAGTTGGAATTTATTTTCCCAGTGAGCTCACTATATTTATTGTCTTGCAGAGAAAAATGAGTAATACAAGACTGGATCTTCAGTCTTCAGTCTTAGTCGCCTCCCTTTGGTCTTCTGACATGAAGTAAGTGGGCTGCTGAAATCTGGACCTCTATTACAGTATTATAAGTCCAGAAAACCTAGGGGAAACTGGAGAAAATGGCAACTGAGTTTGAAGTGATATAGTACAAAGAGATACAGTACAAAATAAATGTTTTTTTGGACTATTCTGAGTTAGCTGGTACAGCTCCACTCCAGGTTTCCCCAGCTGCAGTGCCTGCCTTTGCTCTATTAAAGCACTTCACAACAATTCTGGAAGAAAGGGCTATTATATAAAGAGATCCAATTTGAAAATTATTATCCTAAACAGTAAGCTTTAATTTTCAAAGCTGCCAATCTCCTTCATTTCATATGTGTTAGGCACAAGAGAAAATGAAAAAAGCAGGGTTTAGATCCTGTTTTCTAATTCTCTGCTTCAGAGATGGTATTTTTATACTGCTCACTTTGCCTCTTTTTTAACTGTTTATTGGGTTTTTCTTTTCCTTTATAAAGTATTTTCACTTTCAGAATCCTTTTTCCCCATTGTTGCTTGTCATCTGAATGATCACACAAGCAGACTCACTGTGATACTAGTTCTCTTTAGTAAATCTTTGCTTCACTTTCAGTGAACTACCCTTCCCCTATTTGAAGGGTTAAGCTTCAATGTGGTTGACAATTTGATGACATGCTAAGCAGAGGCATACTGCAACTCTCCCCAAAACTGCAGGAAATTCAGATAATAGACAGTAACTTCTCATTTCAAAAGCCTGCTAATAATCATTTTTTTTGATCCTGATAGAGAGAAAAAGTCATTTAATTAGCTCTCTCAGTTTATCTGCCTTCCATCCCACCCCAGTATTTTGTGTGGGACTCCACATCTTTATATACCACAGCACAGCCTCATCAATAGTGATTACAGTTCCTTGCCTGTCTGCAGCATCTTTGTTCAGCAATGGATCTGAGACACAGTCAAAGCTGAAACTGCTACCAGTAATGGCACACGAGGACAAAAGGATATGAAAGCCTTAAGTAAGCTTCAATACCTAACAATGCTTCTCAACAGTATGGCATATCAATATGAAGTCCTTAAAATGCAGTTTAGAATGCTAAATAATAGCCTTAACCCCACCAATAATATATATATAACAATGCTGAACTGAACAACTGCTAACTTCAATAGTTTCTATCTTATAGATGTTTGTCTTTTTGCATTAAAATCACCTTTATTATAAAGGATGATTAACTGTTTGACTCCAAAAATGATTTTTTTCACTTAGTCCTTTGCTTTTCAAAATAGTCTTCGCTCTACACCTGAAATTATTATTCTTGCCTCCAAAATCAAATTTTATTAAAAAAGTAAAAAATTTTAACAGTCATTTTTAAGTAATAATTTTCTGCAAGAAAGCCATATCCTGATTTTTATGCATTTCTAATTCCTACAGCAATCCTTGTTCTGAGGCAAGAGTTCTTTTTGTCTGATTGTTATTCTTCCCCAGGCATCTGAATTTCACACATTCTGTTAAATCCTTACTGTTCTTTAAAAAGTGTACTTGGATTTGTACTGGAAACTCTGGACCTTCTCATAGCTTGGCCTCAGTCCTGAAGATATATTTGCTTAGATAATTGTATGGGCTAGAAAAGTTCAATTTCCATCAAATTTCTCAGAAATATTTTCAATACTGTAACCTAAGATGGGATTTGACCAACCTTCAATACCAGACTGTTAAGATTGGCCAAAAGGTAAGGAGGAGATCATAACAGAGTTACAGGAGGCACTTAATAGAAGGTGAAAGAAGTCCTGAAGGATGCTAGCCAAGTGATGCTTGATACAATAAATATTTGAAAATAAAGACTAAAATATGTTTAGGGGAAAAAGGCATATAACAAATCTCCTTTAACAACACTAGTTTTTAGGACTTTTCTATCAACACTCAACAACATATATTTTCCCCAGCTGGTTGTTTCCAAGCATTCCATCACAAACCCTTTGCTAGGATAAATGTTACAAGGGAAGATTCATCTTCATGTTGCATGGCACAAAATAATCCCTGCCAGGCACCAGGAATCAATGTTTCCTATTTTACCTTGAGATGACAGATACACATTCCGTTTCCTTGCTGGCTAGAACAGGCTTAATGAGAGAACCATGTTTCCTGCTTAGCATGCTGAATGAGCTGCTGTCTTGCCATGAGATGCAGAGGAAAACTGCTACCATTGCAGAACTTCAGTGGAAAAAAACCAGAACAGTGAGCAAACAGAAACTGAGCCCTGTGAAAGGCAAGGTCATTTGCAGACTGGTAAAAAATTTTGTCTTGAAGCATGACATACTTTTCATTTAAAAAATATAATCAAATAGGCATAAGGCTCATTATTCTATGTCCTTTTTAAAAACTTCAGGTACAGAAAATGCAGGATGTATTTAGTAGAATCACTAAATAATTTAAAATTTCATGTGTTGTAGTTCAGTGTCTTGTACATAAGACTTTGGTCTCCTCAGGAATCTTCCAAAAAGGACAAATGTTCTTGACCACCACTGGACAACATAGAAAGAGTGAACAAGACAAGGACAAAGCCATTCCATTTATTCTCCTTATATGCTGGAGATCATCCTTCTTTCTTCAGTGAGAACAAAAAGCTATTCCCAAACATATGCTGAAGACCAAATCAGGCATGACACATGATATTTATTTATCTGCTCTTAAAGACGGACAGTATGGGAGGTGAATTCTTTTTTATACTCCTTAGTGACCAGATTGATGCAATCCAATCCTCCCATTGTGTCTCCCACAAATGCCATCATCATGGACAGAATAGCAGTAGTCACTGCTCTGTAGACCCCCTGCTGTATTATTATTAGAAAAAGAAATAGGAAATATAGTATTATACTAACATTTAGATAAGATATACTGGGTTTTATATCCAAAGCCCACAGATACCTAAGAAATACAGTGGAGAGGTAATCCTCTTCCACTGGGTCAGCAGACTGCCCAATTTACTGGCCAGGAAAAGTTTGTGCTGCTTCGACATTGTGCAAATGACACAACATCATTTGTGAATAATGTTATGTCATGGGAAAACGTTTATCACTTAAGAACATCTATCACAGAATGACAGATCAGGTCAACAGAACCTGTGAAGCAAAATCATCATGAGTATAAAGAGTGTTACTCCTACAAGGCTTTTGGCTGGTGCTACACAGATCACACATCTCTCCCACATCTACCCCTGCCAGACCTGGCACCTGGTAGCATTTCCACAAGGAAATGCTGTGATATTGGTCTTCTACAAACAGCAAAATTGCCTCCTTTAGCCCAGAAAACTTTTTATTGCACTGCACCATTTCTGTACTCTCCAGATTGAGTGATAGAGCTTTTCCTGGTTTTGCTCAGGTAAGAGCAGATGTCAAGCCATGTAGAATCTCAGGACATATAGTCAGGGAGAAGATCAAGTTCTTCAAACTTGGCCCATTGTTCTTAAATAGATCTAAGGCAGACATGCTAGAAAGGGCTTCCTCCTGTCTGCCACTCACCTTAGTCTCACAGACCTGACTTCCCTTTGAGCTGGTACTTGTTTGGCTGCATGGTGAGTGCAGGGTGTTGTGAACACCAAAGAGATTATTTTACTTTAAGTCATGGAGTCATTTGCCTCACTTGCAACAGAATAATCCATGAAGTGAAGCAGGATAGCAGCTGAAGATTGATCCTGTCTGGGAAGTAGGAGAGGAGGTGGGAAATGCAGGAGTGAAGAGCACCCCTTCATCAGTAGCACAGTGAGATCACATAAAGCATAATGCAAAACCACATTGCTGGTCTGAAGATGCTCAAAGCACACAGAGAAGTTTTTTTATTCACCTTTGCACCCCTGATGTTTAGGGCTTGATTTACCTCCACTGCAAGATGGTGTAACCCTTAGGCAGAGCTAATTATGTTCATCTGACTGCACTACACGTGATCTGTCTTATCAGCATCCCCGCTTTAGCACAGCCTCTCAATCTGGAATCTCAGAAAGAACCACAGTTTTTACATTGCATGACCCAGCTTCACTTTCCACAGGGAACACTGTAGCAGTTTTACAAGAAAATTAATGGAAAATGCTTTGAAAAACACCTTTCTCTCCTGAAGCAGAACTATTTTGCAAAACAGTGTTTATATAATATTTAGGAGTAAAATGCACTGAACTCAGTATGAGTTACACTGTGTAATTTTAAAAACTCCCGCAATGAATATGTATAGGGGCAAGAACTGTAGTTGTGCAAGGCAATAGCTAAACATAACAATGAAAAGTAGAGGAAGGAAAACAAAGAAAAAGTTGTAATTTTCTTTTTTAGTGTCTCATTAACTAAGGGGAATGAAGCCAGGTGCAAAATCTGTTTAAAAAATTTATTTGATAATATTTAAGGCATCACTTTCAAAAGGAGCACATAATAAGAAAACGAGGAAATTTAATATCTTTTATATATATTAAAATTGGGAGCAATTAATTATGTCTAAATGTGCCTCAGTAGATGTTCTCTTTTACCTAAAGGAGGCTTGCAGTACAGGGCTATAAAGGTCATTGGGGAAAGTAAGAACTAAGAATTCTCCTTTGAGCAACAAGGTCCTTAAGTAATCCCAGATGCTGCATGAACTGCTGTTTAAAATGAGAAATAACCAAAGAACAGGTGCTGTTGCTGGAAGTGTGGGGTTCAGATGAAACAGTTGGAAGCTGTAACAGAGCAGATGCAGCTGGTCAGAGTGCCTGCCTGAGTGGGAACAAGATCACAGAATTCCAGAATGCTGGTGGTGGGAAGGGAGCCCCTGAGATCATCTGGTCCAAACCCTTGCTCAAAGCAGGGTCAGAGAGAGCAGGTTGGTAAAGGCCACATCCACTTGGATTTTGAATATCTCAAGGAGGGAGACTCTGAAACATCTCCAGGCAATCTGTATGAGCCTACAGTAATAAATAAACAACTAAAAATTGTATTTTTCATGTGGAATTCCTTATATTTCAGTTTGTGCCCACTGATCACCACTGAGAAGTCTGGCTTCATCTTCTTTAATGCCCACCATCAAGTACATCAAGTGTGAGTACTTTTGCCACTTTTACTTGCCTTCCTGCACATCAGGATGCTCCATTTTTGAGTTTGGAGGAAGTGATTGTTGTAAATCAAGCAACTCCCATTTACTTGTCACCTCTTCAGGATCATGAAAAAGGGAAGAGGACCTAGAAAATGCCAAAATCTACTCCCTTCAAATTCACACTTGTGATATTGCTTTTTATCCTGCTTATTACTCTCAGAATCTTGAACTTCACCATTAAAAATCACTGCATCCAAGACTGTATCCAGCTTTGATGTGCCTGAAGCATTCTTCCTTACTTGTAAGTATCAGATCATCAGGCCATCTTTCGTCATAGGCTAATAATTCACTTGTACCAAGAAGCTGTCAATCATGCACTCCAGAAACATTCTGCATTGCTTGTGTCCTGTTAAGTTGTCCCTCCATAAAATTCTGGGTTAATTGTATTCCCCCATAAGAACCAGGGCCTGTAAAAAACAGGTTTCTCTGCTTTGTCTGAAGAACAACCAAGAACAATCTCTACCTGATCCAGTGGCCTGAAGAAAATACCAAAAATTGTTGTCCTTGTTGATTTTGTAGTTCTGACCCATAAACTCTTGACTGGCTCCTCTCCTGTGCACAGACACAGCTCCACATGTTCCTTCTGCTCTCAAATAAAGGACAAATCCCCCTCCTTGCCTTCCTAGTCTGTCCTTCCAAAGACCCTACGTCCTTCCAAAGAGCCTTCATCCATCTATCACAGGACTGCAGCCATGTAAGCTACCCCACCAGATCTCTGCCAACCCACTGAGTGAGATGGTAGCCCTAAAACTGTGCATACACCTCTAATTTCTCCTGGTTTTCCCTACAGTTTGAGGATTACTGTACAAGTACTTCAGAGGGATATCCATTCATGCTGTCCCTTTCCCAGAAGCCTCCAGAAGGTGTCTGGATCTTATCTCATAATCCTTTCCTGTAAATTGTTTTTCTTTGTCTAAGTACCCTTGGGGGTCCTGTTTTGTATTTTTTTCAGTGTCTCTTCTGTCCAAATCATGTGTACCCTTTGCTTGCCAACCTGATTTCCTACTTCTTCACTTAATTGTGGGTTTTCTTCCCCATCCCCTGTCATTCCTAACTGCCCTAAGGGTTTGACAACTATATGCAAGGTAATTTATTTAATCAGTTAGCTCTTTAATAAATATTAGTTCTCAATCAACAAGTAATCGAGATCCAACTATGCACACTTTCTCTTGAATTTCATAAATGCCAGATTCAGTCACCTGAATCTAAAAATAGGATAAGAACCATTTCTTATCCTTATTATTCCTTAATGTATTTTTCTCCACTCAGCATTAAAAAAATTTATGTTTCATTTTGTGAAGACACTTTGCCACTGTGTGCCTACCAAACCATGAGGGACAACAAACACAATACTAAAAACAGTGTGGCACACTTTTGGAAACACTCCTTAACTCATTCAGACTTTTGGTTATGAAGACGTTCTTCTCCATTTTTCTTGTTGTGAAGACACACACCCAAACCAGAATCACACATGCAGTGAGCTCTTCTTATATGTAGCTTTTTACATGTGGACAGCTGAGGGAGCATGCTGCAAGCAATGAAAGAGAGATTGAAAAGCTGCAGTGTCCCGGCCCAGTAGCATTCTGCCAAGACTCAGATTATTTGCTCTGAACATTAAAAATGAGGAGGAAGCTTCAGACACATGGCCTTACAAGATCTTCTGGGTTAGCTAGAAGTCAGTTCTTGCAGTGTTTCTTGCAGCTGACTGCCCAAAATGTTCTTGAGATATATATATATGATACAGTGAGGAGGTATTGTCACAGCAGAGAGTCAGCTCTTGGTAAATACGATCAATATGCACTAGAATTAAATTCCAGGTCTCAGCAAATAGAGAAAACTTTTCTGGTTTGTTTTTTTTGTGTGTGTGTGTGTGGGTGTTTTCTTGTGTGGGGGGGGTGTTTTTTTTGTTGTTGTTTGTTTGTTTGTTTGTGGGTTTTTTGGGTTTTTTGTTTTTGTTTTTTTGGGGTTTTTGGGGGGTTTTTTTTGCCACTGGGGAGTAAGAATATGAGTGAATTCTCCTTAAGAATTTCTAACAGATCTATCAATTCAACTTACTGATAGAAAGGGCAAAAAAGATCTTCCTTGTCTTGTGCTTTTAGCCAAGTCAAACAGTTAAAAAAAGATGCCAAGGGCAGAATAGAAAGGAATTATTTCTCATCAAGTCAGATGCCGAATGAAAGCTGGAGGGAGTACAAGAAAAGGGAGAATTAGGCCATGGTCTGGCTTCTTCTGACAGAGGTATTTGGTGGCAGAAATTTAACTTGGAAACAACTTTTATTCCCCAGATGGTGGCTCAGGATTATTGCATTCTTGGTTTCTCTGTCAACAGTTTCAGCGTGTGTGGGAAGCTCAGACCAAGATAGGAGAGTGAGAAGAAGTTTAACATGTTAAGAACCATTACACTGATCCTTCATATTCACACAGAATACCCCAGAACTAACCTCACCTGGTTCTGTATTTGCCAGATTGTGCCAAGGAGGACAGCCATTGAAAAATTACCCTGAATTATATTATGTTCTTTACACTCTTTCTCCTCCTTCTCCCAATTTGCTTTCACTATAGCAAAGACTTTGCTGTGAGAAATCAAGTAAGGATCAATGGCATAAAAAGAAAAATGGCACAGAAGGAATTCAAGAAAGTGGCAGGTATAGAATCATTGTCCCCATGGTGATACCTTCCCATCTTTCAGCAGTTTAGGGATTCACTGAGCTGGAGATTGAACTTGAGCCAACATTATTGCTTTAAAAGTAGCAATCATTTTTATTGCTTTAATCATTCATACATTAAACCTCATGGACTAAGTCAAGGGATGGTAGCAATGATTGCCTTTTGTGGGGATGCAGCAACCACAAGGAAGTTCACCTCAGTCCCCAGCAGAAAAAAAAATACTTTGGGTTAATATTGATCTGAAGCCTTTTAGTGATGAAAAAACCAAGTGGTTTGCTAGTTCACAAATTCTGTGACTGTTACAGGATATAACACAATGTTTAAGCAGCATATAAAACAATAGCAGGATACAACACATCATTATAGACAAAATATTTGGAACAGCAGGTGAAAGTGCTCAAATCCCATCCCTCCCACTATACACTCTGTTCCAGTCATCATCGTAAAGATATTGACTGTATTTTTTATAACTGCATTAGTGTTTGTGCAATTATCTAGACCACATTTCCTTGCTAACACTGTGGGCAGGAGAAAAGTCTACAGAAGTCCCATGCTGCCTTTATCAGGCCATGTCAAATTGCTGAGAGACCAATTTAAAAAATTTATCAACTCAAAAAATGGATGCATTAAGTAAGCTTCTAAAGATTAATTTAAACAAGCATTGTGTCAACAACATCTTTCTTTTCTTGAAAATACCTCATGGCAATATGACTCCAGATTGCTGAGTGCTGACACAATCCATGTTAAAGAACATAATTTTAGCTTTTTCGCCCTCCTATCATGAAAGAGGAAGATGATTTTAAGATAATTTTGTTATTATACTTCGTATCCTTTTTTAATCCCTCAAAAGTCTTAGCACTTAAGGTGTTGTGCTGTGTGCTACTAGTAGTGCAAGATTTGAAATGACTAGATCTCTGTGTTTCAAATGTATCTGACCAGATCCTGCAACAAACTCTTAATAGAGAGTTGGATCAATATAGTACTATCCTCCTTAGGACAATTGGCTCATAACTATCTCTCTATTCAGTATTTCCAAATCTATCAATCATCTATTGTGATGATCAGAGGGCTGGAGCACCTCTCCTGTGAGGACAAGATGGAGAGAGTTGGGGTTGTTCAGCCTGGAGCAGAGAAGACGCTGTGGATATTTTATAGCACCTTCCAGAAAAGAAAGGGCTCTAGAGAGACCTGACAGCACCTTCCAGTACCTAAATGGGGCTACAAGAGGGCTAGAAAGGGACTTTTGACAAGGATGAGTAGTAAGAGGAAAGGGGGAACAGCTTTGTGAAAAACATGAGATGATTAATTCATGTTCTTATGGTAAACTGGAAAATTATAAAGCTGTATAAATTTATATCAGGTAAAAGTCTGTGTTTCAGGAGGTTTCTGCAGCAGATGGTGAAACTGACCACCCTGAAAATCAGGCGTCTCCATTCAGAAGGGAACAAAAGACTTTGCAGCCTTCTCAAGTATCGGGAGGGGACCTGTTGAGATGAGCCGGATCAGCAACTCACACCTCGGGAGCCACTTTCACAGACCATCAAGCAATATCACCCATATCTCGAACATTCATCAACTATAAGGATCCATAGAAACTGAACATTAACACATGGACTTGGGAGGGGAGCTCTTTTCAATCCAAACGGAGACGAATTTGGGTTTGAATAGCTAACCAAGAAACAAAGGGAAATATGGGGAAATATTGCCAGAGGCAGAATAAAGAGTATAAAAACCAAGCCTCAAACATGGCAAATTCGTGTACCCAGCTAGAGACAGCAGACTGCCAGGGTCTGTGTCTAAGGGTCACCCTTGGCTCCTTTTTCCCGGGAGAAGCTCTGTCAAGTAGGTATCGCTGTTTGTGTGGGGTTTTTTTATTGTTTAAAATTCTGTGATTTGATTCCAAATTTTGTGATTTGAATTTTTAATAAACCAAATTATTGAATTTGGAAATAAATTGTCCTGGTATTTATAACAGCTTTAAACTAAAAGAAGCGAGATCTAAATTAGCTATTAGGAAGAAATTCTTTACACAGAGAGTAGTTAGGCATTGGACAGGATTCCAGAAGTAGAGTTTGTTCCATTCCTGGAAGTGTTGGAGGACACACTGGTGGTGACATGAGCAACCTGGTTTATTGGAAGGTGTCTCTGCCCATGGCAGGGGGTTCATAAAACAATGATCTCTAAGGTCCCTCTCAATACACATTGTGTTTCTATTTGGTTTAGAGAAAGGAATGGAAAAACCAAATTTTCAAGTATATTTGGTGGATTTATGAGAGATAATTCAGATCTGTAGAGCTTTACTTTTGAAAGTACTCATATTTGATGAGATAACCACTTGTAATGAAATTGTTCAATAAAACAGAGGAGTTAGAGCAAAAAGCCAGAACAAAAGTTGCCAGCTATGTGAGTCACCAGTAGTTCAGCTCCAAAACATGATTTTTTTTTCAGTTAGGGTTGGCAAAATAAGTTCTTTCCTTTAACCAGATGGGTTTTCTATGTTAATTCCCTCATTCCCTCAGAAAAAAAAGCATTTCTAATTATTTACTTAAACAACTACAAAGGCATAGCTATACAGATTCTTTGATACATAATTCAAATAAGATGTCTTTGTATCATCTCAATCTTTTCTTAACTGAGTGTACAGTTTGTGCGCTTTTCACTTTTAGCCACTGTATCTAACATTTCTGGATCAGTAATTTGTTAAAAGAAAGAAATTATTCCTAGGGAAAAAACTGTTGTTTGCGTTTTGGGCTTTTTACTTTTTGCCAATATGAAAAAAAATTTTTGATTAAACTTGACAAGAGCTGCAAAGTTGTTTTAGAGTCAAGAGTCAGGTTTTTTATCCTTAAATTCTAGCAGACTCTTGACTTTTTCTTTTCCAGAGGCAGGAGATAATGGCTCCCCTAGGATTTTGGCTATCTCTCAGAATAAAGGAGTAGAACTGTTCTTAATGATATTTATCCGTGCATACTGTCTATATTGATTTTTTTTTTCGAATAAAATATGGAATGAGACTTTCAAGTAAAGCTACACTCCTTCCTCAGCTCCTGATCCAGCTGTGAATTTTATGGAAAACTACCCCATGCAAAAAAAATGACAGTGTAAGGATAAATTAAGTGTTCTAAAACAATTAAAAATATTCATATAAGCAGAGAATTTTATTGCAGGAGAAAAAGAAAAAAAGCATCTTCATAGGGGTTCTAGTTATCTATCTCCAGAAGCTCTTCATTGTTCTTTGAAATCAAATGTGTTTGGAATTTTTATGCCCAAATTGACAGTGCAAATCGCACAGTCCCACATTCTCAAGAATTCTTCTTGTAACCTCTGTCCTATTTTCTTTTCTTCTCTCAACAAGACATATGGATGTACTGTATACTACCTTCTTCCTGGACACAAACATGAAATCTTACACCTTTCATGGTAATTTCTTACTGATAAACCTTGTTGCTTTTTTGGCTGTTGCTTTTTGTCACACTGAGTCTAATATTATTATTTATTATCTTCAATTGCTAAGTCCTTGTTTATCAATACTTTAGTCTCTTCTCTTCAAGTTAATATTTGCCCTTATTCTAGTTAACAACCTTGTATTGTATATTTCTTCTAGCTAAAATTCTTTCTTGTGGGTCACTATATCAAATTTTTACTGAAAGTGTGGAGTACTTCTATATATGAACTGTGTCTTGAAAATCTATAAACTTATCAAAGATATGTATCAAATTAGTGTGACATGATTCCTGAAATTGTTCCTTCATATTCATCTGAGTGAGATGAAGAGGTTTTAGATTTTCAGAAAGTCAGAATATACAAACAGGTTTCTGTAGAAAAACTCCTTATATTTACACCCCAAGTTGTCAAATGTGAAACAAGATTGTGAAATGACAAATGTGAAACAAGGATTTAGGCTTCAGAAGTAAGACAGTTAGAAATTTTTATGACTACTGGTAATATGGATATACAGGGAAATATAGGAAAAAGTCCCATGTCACTGGATCTGCTTCCCCCAAAGGTATTTGTTGTCCATGATAACAAACAGGTTGAATTTCATGTTCTAGCAAACCTAACTGTATCATGTTTGAGGCCATGACTGTTTTAAGAACCTTCATCACAAAGAGATACTTGAGTCTTTCTGCACCTAAATTCTCCTCAACCCAGCTGTTCTCAGACTATCCAAACAATGCATTTGTCCTCATTTGCCTTTGGAAATCAAGGCCCTTGCTTTCAGCAGAATTTTTTTCCATTCAATGAAGTTAGATGAACTTGCAATCCCATCACTAACATTGTGTACCTGATCTATAAGCTATTCTTATTGATCCGTATGATCATATCTATATAGATCATGTATATGATCTATAATCCCATCATTATTGACTGTAAATAATATTATCTTATCATTGCCATAAGAATCTCCCTAGTTAAAAACTACCTTTAATAAAGTGATCTATGTCAAAGATTCTTCAATGTGTAAACTACCATATTTATGGATGTGGAAACTAATGTATTTTCTGCTTTTCTTTTATATTGACAAAATGCAAAAGGCCATTCTTTAGACAGTCAGGGAACTGCACTTAAATAATATTCATTTATTCACCTCTTCTCCTCTAAACTTTTTATATCCTTGTTCCTTTGGAAGGACTGTAAGTAGAATTCGTACTCTCTGATGGAAATTCAAATGTCACATATTTTTCAACAGTTGGTTATTGCTTTAAAATAACATTACAAAAAGTTTAGAGAAAGAAGAATAAGAAAAAAAATCCCGTCATGATCCAATTTAATCTGCAAGTGACATTTAAATAGGCAAAAAGTGAAGATATGATTTGATCAAGATTCAGAGATGATTTATTACTTCTCTTGTGATAAAAGCCAGAGGCTTTCAGCATGTATGAATACTCCATTGTGCTGGATGCTTTACGTAGCATACTAAATTTCAGGCCCCTTCACTGCTCTATATTAAGAATTTTTTAGAAGATAATGTAAGGATCATCTAGATTCTTTCTCCCTCTGCCAGCAACAAGTACCTCGAAACACTACTAACTACTTCAATTTGAAGACTCCTCTTATTAACAAAGAACTGACATCTAATAAAACAAAAGACAAAAGGTAGATACTGACAGAGGAAAGAACAAGAATAAATGAAAGAATCAATTAGGGATCTCAGTACACAAGGCACTGGTGTTATCTTCGCTCACTTCAGATAATTTAGACACCCAAATTTGAACTTGAAAGCTTTTTTCACAGCCAATGATAAGACATCAGCATATCTAGACAGAATCATATAAGTAATTTGAATAATTTCAACTCCAGTGTGATGTGTATTACTCCATATAAGCATCCACAGTTCTTCATAAAGCAAGCCTAAACTGACTAGCTGAGATTAGGTTAAGAGTATGTCCCAAGTAATCACTATGCATGATGCAGCCCTACTCTCCTGGAAATGGCTGAAAACCTGCCTGCTGATGGAAAGTAGTGAATTAATTCCTTTTTTTTTACTTTGCTTGCGTGTGCAGCTGTTAACTTCATTTTTAAACTGCTGAATGAAAATCTACAAGTTTTTTCATTTTTACTCTTTCAATTTTCTCCCACATGCCACTGAGGGCAGAGAAGGTAGTGAGCAAGTGGCTGTGTGGGGCTGAGCTGCCTGCTAGGGCCAAACCATGACATAATACATATAACTTCAATAATGAAGCAGTTATTACTGGCTAACACTAACAATGGCTAAAATGTAAGGTGCTCCTAGCCTAAGCTTTGATTCACCATCCTGGTAAGCTACCTGAATACTCTTTGACAGCCAGGCAGGGGTGAATCAGGAGAAGGGGTAGCTTCTAGTTGCCACTGAGTTGTTTTTTCCCATGTTTCTGAGTTTCCATCTCCCACCAACTCTGTCAGCGCCTTGTGTTTTGCATTGGGATCTCATATTTTGTAATGTTGATGTTTTCTGTCTCGAATTCTGCAATCTTCATCTCAACAACTTCTGTCTCTAATTTAAGTTTGTTATCTTCCATGGGTCAGCTCTAGAGCCTTTCTCACAATTCCTTTTCACAGCTTAGTTATTTCCTCTGAAGTCTGAGCCAAAGTTTCACAGCTGATCTTCATCAGACCCCAGCCTTGGATCCTTAGACTATAGAAACAAAGCCATAGAAAGAAGTAAAAGGTTACAGAGGGTTTACAGGCTGAAGAATATAGAGCATTTCAAGAAGAATATTGAAGGGAAAAATTTACCAGGGCTATGTAGATGTACGTGTGGTGTTTCTCCTACTTGAACATAAATTTGGTGCAAGCAAGAATTAGAAGATTAGGAAATGTAACTTGTAGAGGATAAGGAATAGTATCTTACATAGTTTGAGATGGGAGAAAAATCACCTGATGTCACCTTCTACAATGGTAAGAGACAGTAAGAGAAAAGAAGGAAAGATACAGGAGAATATTTGAAAATTATGAACAAAAGGAGATTTTGTTTTCTATGACAGTGAAAAGGAAATGACAGAAAAAAAGATAAAAGAATATATTGGGAGAATATGATGTTTGCCTCAATGTAGTGAAACTAAGAGGGTCAATGAAAAGCCTGTTGCACTGGTGGAAAAGCAAATGCATATACAAGAGAGACTTTGCCTAAAGACAAAACATTAGTCTTAGCCATGGAAAAATTAGCCATGGAAAAAAGTCATCAGCATTGAGAAAGAGGCCTTTCCAAAAAGAAGGCCACATACTGGAGTCATTGGCAGTGGAAATAATATTTTAAGAGTGTGTGCAGTACTGACAAAGAGTAAATAATGGACAAATTCAGTAAGGTAAACAATATCCAGATAGTTGTGCTGATTTTATACCAGGAGAGAACATTTGGGAGGAGATTCTGTAATGACATCCTGAAAACAAGCATTTTTCCTTAGGATTCATTGAAATCATTGTACTGATGTGTGATAAGAGTTGTATTTTGCCCTTATACAGAAAAAAATGCTTATGAACATGCCTAACCTCAAACATGTTCTTTTATATCCCGTGACATTATAGTCAACAATCTGCAGCAACTTGTCTTGTGATCCAGATCTGGAATTATATGTTTCTGAGGTGAAAATTCCTTGTTAATTTAAAGAGTACACAGGGAGGATAGTTGCAGGAATAGGCAAAAAACGGTAGAAGGAATGGACAAAATCAGGGCTTCCAACTCAGGAAAAAATGAATATCCTCTATCCATTCTCCAGGTAATAATTCTGCATCATACTTCATTACTGTCTGATTACTATTCTTTTATCATGCTTTATGAGAAAGACTAATGTAATTATAGTTTAGCTGCATTAGTAAAAAACAAAAAACAAGGAAAATTATAAGATTCAATTAAAAATTATGCTAACTTGATCGGATGGAAAATTGCTTATGTAGCGTACAAACTTATTACTAAGATATATTGGCTGTCGGTAGGAAAAGTTTCACAGTGCTTGTGATTATTTATTTTACAGTAGTTCATTCCACTACAAGGAACAGTCAAGGGAAAAGATTTCTCTTGTGAAAGGTAACACCTGTCTCAAATTATTATCAAGTTCAATGGAACCAGTTCTAAGTAAGAACCTGGACTGGCAGTTTGGATATGTGAACCTGCCGTGACACAGAGATACTGGAGCTCAATATGGACAAGCTGGTTTGCCTTTTAACAGTAGGTAATGTAGCATCCACAGGGACAAGCCTTATTTCTTGGCAGCTCTGATGAGTCCATGCTGAGCACAGAGCTAATTTGGCTCCACTACATTTCTTTCCCTAAGCCTCAGAATATTTAGAAGCTTTTCCTTGTGTCAGGTTCAGGCACCACACTTGTTTGCTGTGCTTGGGGGAATATGCATCCTCTTTAGTTATGTTGCAGCTTTAAGGTTGTTTTTCCTGTTTATAAGTGTATTCATGTAGACCAACCAATAACCCTGGTCTGTGATCTTGATCATTCAGCCTTACATAAAGATGTGGTAGCAATTTCTAGAACAGCTGCATACTCAGAAACACACATGATATAGACACCTTGAACAACACTAAGATACTTAGGGCTAATAAGCAAGGTAACATGAAAAATTATTACATTATGTTCTTCTCTAATTACTCAATGTTCTATAACTCATGCTTTACATAAAATTATTTCAAAATATGCTTTTGAAGAAACTGTATTTCCATTGATTCATAGCTTTTGCATGGGTGTCAGCATGCCGTAGATATTTAATCTAGGATGTATTATAGCCTGCAAAAGAAATAGAAAAGTATGAATCCAGTAAAACATAGTTTTTCAAAAATCTAAATTTTACATTTCATACTCTAAGCTACTTCCTACCACCTCTGGGAGATGAAAAGGAATTCTCCATGCAAGAGTCTGTAGTTTCTTCTCTCAGTAGGAAAACTCAAATTAAGGCTTCCCACGGCAATGTCATACCATCAAGTGAAAGCACAGAGGATGGACTAGCAAAGTCTTGTGGGAGTTTCCATTTTGCACAATACACCTAAGTATTAACACCAAAAAAGTAAAACCACACAGACTTACAAACCAATCATTGCAAGCCACCTGTAAAGCAAAACTTGACCTAATCTCTGTCAGCAAATCAGAAGAGTATGGATTGGATCGAGTGGAACTTGAATCCATTCCAAAAGACCTGGAAGTCACGGGGCTATAGCACTTCTCCTGTGAGGTCTTGCTTTAAAGACCATCTATGAATCAGAAAGAAAGGAGATTTGAGCCTAGGTTTCCAGGAAACTGCCTTAACTTCTAGGCCACATTCCAAATTTTGGTTTATAAAACCTGACTCTTCACATGAAATTATTTTCAGAGTGCAAACAAATTTGAGAAAAGTCTTCAGAGAACTAAAAGAGTTAAATTTACAAATGGATTAATTTATATGAAAAGGTGCAGTACTAGTCCAACTCGGTAGCATATATCTCATTTAACACAATATAAACTCAATCTCAACCTGAGAGCTCAATGCTTAATCTAAAGCAATCCCCCTGTAGGGTTACTGGTGAGAGTATTAATTTCAGAGGGCAATTTTTCCTGTCCAGCTCACCCACCTGTTATACAACACTGTGAATATACCTTGAAGTTCTTTGCACATAACAGAGAGTCGCTCTGACATGTCTGCTGTTGGTGACTGACAATAGGGGAAACAAATAGCACACAATGATTCTTATCACTGCCCACTTTTAACACTAGAACCAGTAGTTTATTTGTCATTCAGGCTCCTTCTCCATCTGCAGACCTGCAGTTCTTAGACTCACAGGAATACAAAGGAACATGATCAGAACCAAAAACAACTGAGCCTGAGCCACCTTCACATTGGGAGGGAAAAGCTGAGATGACAAACCTGGAAGAGAAAGGAAGCAGCGATCTGCAAACCTGCCCTGATCTTTCAGGGGATATTATTGATTGCCTGGAGTTCCCCAGGCTGTGAATTCTTGTTATTCATCCATGAGGTTGCCACCAATGACACTGACAGGTATGACCTCGAGAATATCAAGAGTGACCACTGACGTCTGAAACTGAGGGCAAGGCATCTCCAGTTTCTCTGAACTGCTGTACATTCTTTTTCTTACACACCTGCTGTGTTAGTAGGAGGAACAGGTCCCTTAAACATTCTCATCTGAATTTGGCAAATATTTGCTTCAATTTCTGATAGATTTCAAGGGAAAGGCTATTTCTGCCAAACAGTTGAAGTTTACACTGCAATTGACTGTTCTGGTGGAGCTATGGGTTGGGGCAATCACCCCAGATTTAATGAGATTTTGAACATCTCTCAACTATGGGTCAGTCCAAAAAATTCCAATAAGGACCTTTTAAAACACTTCCTACAATTTGCCTCCAGCTGCTATGGAGGACAATGGGCACAATGATTTTTACATGATCAGCAGGATTAAAATTTGTCTATATGCTCTTTTCTATCAAATTAAGTGTAAAAATGTGATAAGGTTACCCTGTATTATTCTCATCAATATAATTCTGAATAGGAAGGATTTCACTCATTATTTGTAGATTGCTGCTTTACAATTATATCTTAATTGACTTGATCACCAACTTGAACACTTAATATTACAGTATCATTAGCCCATTTATTATTAATCTAAACCATACAATTATAGCAATTAAATTGCTTGCCTTCTAAACACTTGGTTCAGTGATCTTTAATTAGACATCTATGAGCTGAGTTACATGGAAAAGGTGCTAAATGTTACAACTGTAGTGAAAGGGTTTATTTGCAATATTATATGGGACTGATTTGGATAAATGTCATATGTATTAAAACATGCTGCCTCCTTGATACTTTCTTGTTACCTAGTGATTCAGGGACTACGGTCTAAATAGCATGGTAGGGAGATTCATCTTTTTAAAAACCCATTATAGGCTACATCTAAAAGGACCATAAACATAATGAAGCAATTCAGTTCCAGAGTTTAACTTGCAATATAGTAAATGCTTGGTTGTGGTTTTTTTGGTCATTCATTTTCAAAGAGAAAATCCTGGTTTCATGTCTACAGGCTAGATGTGCATCTTTAGACCCTGCCTGCATCCTCTCAGCTCTTAGTTTCCATGCATACTATTTTTTGTGTTGTAAGAAATTAAATTTATAGTGTGCTAGGCAAGAATTTTTGCTTTAAATACATAGAAAGAAACACAGGGTTTAGTAAGAAACCTTTCTGTTTCTGCAAATACACCAACTCAGTATTTCCTCTCAGTTTTAAGGCCAAATTCAAGGTACAGAGAATGAAGCAGAGACATAATAATGCTTCTGTGTAAATTCATATTTGTTTACATTTGTCTTAAACTCTGAGTACAGCTATAACCCCCAATCTCTAAGAAAATAGTAGAACTGGATTGAGGAAAGAATGATAAAAGGTGCGTACCTTTGTTTCCTCCCGTACGAGGATGAACTGAGTCACTAAGGACCTCCAGTCGGGAAAAGAGATGATCCAGAGGACATATACTACAAATCTGTAAAATTCTGAGAAGCATAAAGAGGATGAATAAAAATTCATTACTCATTTTGCCTTCTAATTCAAGAAGAATAGTAGGAGCTATTAGTCAAAGTTAGTTGAAGCAAGATGCAAAACCAAATAACCAGGCAAGACAGAAGTCAGGATGCATCACAGACTTCCTACTTTGTCCAAACAGATTGCTTCAAGGAGGACAGGGACATAAGGCATCCAAAACATATTATTGTGCTTCTAGCAAAAACGTTTGCTTTTGTTTATTTGTTGGATTTTGGTGGGGTTTTTTTGTCTTTTTCTTTTTTCGGTTTAGATTGTGTGTGAAAACAGATTTTGTGGAAAAAATCTTTTAAAATTTTTCCATTAAAAATATTTAGCTTTCTACAATGCGTAATGGATCCCTCCTCCAGCTGTGTCTCCAGTTTCCTCTAAAGCATTTTTTTTCATTGGCAAGAAGTTCCATATGTCTGCTGCCCTTTCATGAATAACCATTTCCTCTGGCTTGTTTTGCATCTTGCTTCAACTAACTAGTCAGAAGAAGGACACAGAAAAAATTCTTTCTGCTGCAAGTTTATCTAGTACAGAAAAAAATATTAGTAATATTACCATTCCTTAATCAGAATTTATATTTTATGACATTTTGCTGCAAATTCAGCATTTCCTAAGTTCTGAAATGCTGAATAACATAATCAAGAGATATATGGTTAACCACAAGCTAAGATACAGTTTTGGGTTTTGATTTCTATATTATCTTGAACAATCTACATAATCTACTGTTTCACTTCTCCTTACATGGAATAGGCATAATATTTCACTATTTCCCATGGATATGAGAGAACAAAAATCCTTAATGAATTAGAAGTCTCCAGGTCTTATACTGATGATCACACAAGTGCTTAGTAGGATAATAGAGTATTCTGGCTGTGCTCTCTTAATGAAGCCATTAACAATTCAAAAAAGTCAATGATGAACTTTAAGGAATGAATAGAGCTAACAGTGGTAAATTCCAGAAAATCTTTGATAACATTCTCAAACTGCAAAATGAACAGTATCAAATCATGAAGAGGGGAGTTAATTAGAAGTAATGCAATAATACAGGGAACGTGATAGGTGAGATCATTATATAGAGTCTAGTGATATAAAGGTTCTCAGAATCAGGTTAATCTTTCTGCTATTGAATTATAAAAGGAAAAAGCTGCTTCATTATATTTCTTAACTAAGATTTATCCAGTAGTACAACAAAAACTGATAGATCACAAGAGTGATATCTAAGACTAGGAACATTTCAAAAAACCTCAGGGTTGTTCAAACTGTATTTCAACTAATTACACATTTCCACCTTTTTACCCAAACATCTTGTAGCCTTCTATGACTTGGGATGGTATTCCCTACTGATGTCCCTATTGTGTCATTTCAGAAAAGGCTTCCTCAGATTATATTCCAACATAATTTCCCATAATTTACTTTTTTTCCATTGTGTCTATAGTTTCTTTTGTATATGGAAGGTCAAAGCAAACTTCAAAATCTCATTTATCTATTTTCATTTTGCACTGCAGCCTTTCCACCATGAGTTACAGACTATGCTACAGACAAAAAGGGACTATGAACCAAACCCTGGCCTCAAGGGCAAGCGGCACTAATTATCTTCCATTTACTTTTGTTAACCCTCATTATAGATGGGTTTTTTTCCAGATGGGGAAAGTAAAGATCTCTTACTGACTCCCCTTCATCTAAAAGTTGAGATATATCTTCTTCTTAACCTTATTGCTGTTTACTTTTAAACAGTTTTTATCAGGGAAGAAAAAAAGGACAAAGATTTTTTTATGAGCACTTTCACTGTAATAAGAGTGCCGACACAAAGTTAGTGAAGTATATACAAGACAAGGTTTATAAAATCTATCTGTAATGAAGAAGATTCTTGTAATAGGCTTTTTTATGAGTCAAGTGTGTACTTATAAAAGCATTGCTTAATTAATTAAAAAGAAGTGAGTAAAGTCATACAGCAGGGAGATTTTAGTTCCTTCAACATGGTTTCATGCACATATAAACTTCCAACTTTTTTTCCATTTTCTCACAGAAATTTTGGGGTGATTCAAATATATGTTTGATTTACTCAGGTAGCCTACTATCATTTGAATAGTCATGTGAAGAAGAGCTCTTCAACATATTAAAAAAAAGATTGAAAATTTTGAATGTATCATCCTTCCTATATCCTTATATTTAGATTTTTTCCAGTTATAAAAAAGTTCTTCAAGCAACATGTCACATAAAACACTTCAGCATCTGTAGATTAATTCAACAAAATACTAAAATATCAACAGGTTGTGTGCTATTAAAATTTTTTTCAGAGGCCATACTTTTAAATACTTGCTTTTTAACTACCTTGCTGATATTTCTACCAAAGGATAATTCTCACCTTCTGGCCTATCTGTATAGTGAAATTGCCCTGCAGAAGTGTTTTTCTCTCTCTTCCCCAAGCTCCCTACTAAGATGTGGGTGATTCCATCCTAGTTTTAGATGCCTTTTTACGTATCTATTGTCTCCTGGAAGGAATAGAAACCTAGAAACCTTTCTTTACCTAGAATATTTTGACAGATGACTTGCTTAGGCATTTGCTTATATTTACTTGGTTTTCTCTAAGTCTCAGCTGCAGCTATAACCCTGTAAAGGTATAAAATTCCTTAAACAGTTTCTCTGTGCAGTAAGATTTTCTGTGAATTGAGATCATTGCAACATTTCATCTTTCAGTCATCAACACAAGGATTAGTAAGGATGAATTGATAAGAGCATTAGTGTGCTCCTATTTGAAACCAAAATGAGCATATGGGTTTATTTCCAGCACACAGCATTTTGACACTGATCTTTCCATCATTCTGAGCTGCTTTGTATTCTATCTAGGACCAACAGCTGTGTTTATTCATTTGCCTTCAGCTGTTCAGGGGTCACAGTGACAGGATGGTACTTCCAACTTTAAATAGTGATGCAGAGTTAAACTATAAAAGTAACAGTCTCAAGTCCCTGCTTCCTTCAGAGGACACAAACTTTTGGGAAGCTCTGGAGATGAAGGATAACTTTGAGGCTATCATTAAAGGGTATGGCCTGAAAAAGCATAACCTGAAGCTAAATAATGAGCAGAGTCCAAAATCTTCTCCCAAGAAACTAAGAATGTGGTGTGCAGTAGTCTAGTGGTGTTCCTGCCACCTGTCCATAGTGTGAACCAGAACAACTTCTTTATGGTATGTGGTGTCCCTTATCAAAGGATAATCAGGATGTCAGTGCTAATACTGGAGCAGAGACCTCAAAAATGTACTCAGGCCCAATGCTCATTCATTGTACATACATATGGATGGATACTGCAGGATTCCCTAATATATTTAACATTACTTGATCACCATCTCCCCCATGCCTGTTTAAAAGCAGTCTTCAGTCTCCCACAGGGGTTTCAGTTAATATTTTGTTTCTGGTCTCACTATCTAATAATTTGTATTTTTTATTTCCTACTACACTTCATAGGAAGTATTTATGCCTCAGTTGCTGCATTTTCATGTTCAGTGAGTAAAAGCTAGTCCTTTGAGTGTCCTCATGTCCTCTCTACCCTGCCTCCAAGTGATAAAAACAGCTACCACTCTGCTGGACTTGCAGAACAACTGGATGAGATGTTTGCTTCTAGGAAGCTACTTCTGTTTCACTGACTTTCCCACTCTCCTTCATTTTACAGCTTCTACTTTCATACTGGCAGAATAAGACTGGGCTGGTCTCTTGTCTCAGTCAGAAAAGTAGTTTATCCCTTTCTAGGGGTGCACAGACATATGACTTCACTGGTAGATAATACAAGTGCATAACTTGAAGTTTCCTCTCTCCTTACTTGCAGTTCTATTTTCTTTACCTCCTGAATGCTCATAGTGATGAAATGGCTTTCGGTATTACGATGGTTCAAAAAGAAATAAAATGGAACCACTAAGCTACCCATTGCAAGCTGCTTTCTCTAAGGAATACCTGAGTCCTGTCCTCCAACTGATTGCAACACAGAACACCTCTGAACTGGCAGTGCAGGACACCTCTCGCTGCTTACAGCCACTGCTAGACAGACTGATGCACAAGGACTCCTTCCATGCTTGCACATAACTTGCAAAATGACTGGCTGAAGGGTTCTTCACTCCTGTGTGGAAGAATTCACAGAGCTGTCTTTAGGCTGACTGGCAACCTCTGACCCTGCAACAGCAAAACGAATCATCCTCTAACCTGTTGTGGTGTTCAGTGGTATGTAAAAATGGACAACGGACAAGACTAGGATTTTTCTTTTTTTCTCTGAGGACACGTGAACTACATATCACTCAATATCTTTGTTTGATCCAACAAAGTAAAGAAAATAATCAAAAGGAGAAAACACATTCAAAACTCTTCACTTTTTGAAATTTGAAAATGAAGCGGGAAAGAGGGCATTAGAGTTTATGTCTATCTTAAGAACCTGTAGACATGGTCTTTGTCATAGCCACCAATTTGGCTAAGAAAGAGCAAAGGATGTTGAAGTGGTGCCAGTGACCAAATAAAAATATAACTTGGAGAAATTTTCAATATTATGAAAAATATTTAATCAGAGTACCTTTTCCCCCAGTCCCCTTCCCTCTTCACCCTACAGCTTTGAGTAGCAGCAGTTCCACCAGTCTCAGAGATACGTCCTACTCAATCCACCAGATGTGGGAGCATTGTTTCCTTCCACATGGCATTAGGTACAGAAGCTTCTGCATTTCTGTTTCTGAATTTCTTTGCCAGTGAAAAGCAATGTTTTCTCCCAAGGTTTTACAATCCTTGTGGTTCCTCAAAAGTGGCTAGGAAGAATAAAGAACAAACAAAAACAAGGTAGATGAATAAATATAAATTCACAGAGCAGCTACAAAGTGATACCAAAGAATAATTGCAATAAAAGTCAAGGTTGACCTCAGGTATATTCTTCCGGAGTCTTTCCAATATCTTCCACACTGCATCACAAAAAATTCTCACAATACGAACAACCCAACAGGAGGGGGAAAAAAGCCACTGCTACCCTACCTACCAGCCAGGCAATCCATGTAACAAAAGTCTCTGTATCCTTTGAGGAAAATCAGTGCAAAGCAATACCCTTCTTTATTGTCCCAGTAGACAGGCCCTTTAGAATAAAGCCTAGGGCTTGGTTCTAAAACCCCTTTGTTAGGTTTATTTTGTTGGCAAGTTTCTCACAATAATTATCTTTTGCACGGCAAGACAGTCTGTAAGCACAAGATATAAATGAACATGAGCCCACCTGCCAAGGTAGCAATTTTTGGAAGCTTTTGTTGACAAAGGTTTCAGAGTGTGTTAGAGATTACTCAAATAACTTTAGCCTGTCTAGTTACAAAAAAAAAAAAAAAAATACAGCTCTTCACTGTATATTTTTCAATAGTAGGCTGATCAATAGGGTTTTATTTGCTCAAACGTCTGAAGACATCTGAGGAGAGAGCACCATTTCTATGGTAAGAAAAATCTATTGGGCAGTTCAAAGGAAACTACCATGCCTGACCATCTGTGGAACTTCATGCCCTCATTTCATTCTCTAACCTCCATTTCTCCTCCCACATTTTATTTCATCTCTCATTCTAGAGAGTTCTTTGTGATGGACTGACAATGTGACCAAATAATGCATAGCAAAACAGATTTCCTGTCTTGTGGAAGTCCCAGTATACTATTTTAATATACCAAGCAATAACTATGGTACTTGTTTTTAACTATGGAAATTCTACTTCTACTTTCCATATTTCCCATGGTAAAGGTTGTGTGTTTGTAAGTACTTCAGTGATTTTTCATCCAAAACCTGAAGAATAATGTCTAGACTCCTATCTAACATCCGTGTTTTTGCAAATTAATCCTAATTCCATTAATTCAACTTCATTGCCAAATTTTGAAACACAGCACCAGAATTGCTTTCATTCTTCATTCTTCTTTCTATGCACTCTTGGAAATAACTGTTTGTGCACTTAAATACTATTGCATAATTTGTTAGCGGAGTTTTACAGGTCCTTTTGAAAGTGTGACCTTTAATTCTACTGCGCTTTGGTGAAAAATGTCAAGTTTTATTATTCATTCTTTTAGTTAGCATAAAGTGCAATACACTGACAAGGAAAGATGCACTTTGACTGCATAAAAAAAGTTAAATTTCACAGTAAAACAGGGGACTTTTGCCTAAATGAAGGAGCTGTCAAACTTTAAGGAACAACAACAACTCATCCACTGATTGAAAGACACGGACTGTCTCATACAATACTGCAGTGAGCATTAAATAACGTATGCCAGAAGTGTAGATAGTTTTTTTAAACTTTAACCTGCCTCTACCAAAATAACCTTTCTAGCACTTTCATTTTACAGAGATGGGTTAATGGTTGCCTAATTGGTTGTACATGCTAAATGCTAAATAAAATCACCACCAGGTATACAGAGTGAGGGATAAATATTGGAACATCATTCCTTACACACAGAGTGTGTTCATAAATGGCAAGAACTGCCTAGCACTGAAGATCAAAATTACTGGTTTGGGCAAAATAGATGTAAAAGTAACTGCAGGAGGAATTCAATAAAGGGCAGTTGACGAGACATATGCCTGACATAGAAAAACTCCCTCAAGCCAGAGGGAATCTATGGAAGTCTAATGCCCTGAAGCATAAAGCCATATTCCTTACAAAATTTTATTAGAGCAGATTTTTTTGCCAAAATAGACACAGTATAAAGTAAAATATGAAATATGTTTTAATACATCACTTTATTACCCTGCAGGGGTGCTGACTGAGAGGTGCTGTTGCTCTTCTCTGTAATCTTGTTGGCCACAGCATGCCTTCAACATGTTAAAGAGACATAGAAATTATATGGCAGGATTTAAACCCTCACTTCTATCAATTTGTGCAATGTGCATATTGAGAGGGACAATTTCTGTCTAGAAATATTCCTGAATGCTTGTGTGCCACAATGAAAGGCAAGCAAGAATCCCCAGCAGCCCTTATCCCTCCTTCTGTGGAGGACTCTGTGGCACAAATACAGAGAGGCTGAACAGTAACCCATGTGCACATATCCACATGACCATATAATTAATGCTCATTTATTCCAAAGTGTCTGATATAGTATTCACTGCATATTTCTGGTTGGCCCTGAGGGCCTAAAAACATGGTACAAGCACAAATCTTGGCCTGTCATTAATTTACACCATGGAGACAATAAAATGGATACTGCAGAAACTCTTTAAATATGCTGAGGAGAAAAAATATTCTGTCATACAGAGCAAATATCAAACCAAGGTGCATGGCTGTAACCTCAATTTTTTTATTCTTGCTTCCACTCCAGCATGAGCTTTCTCCAGAGCATTGGACTGGATTTGTGTGTAGTTGCTCAAAGCTGTTACATGCAGGCTGTTTTTTCAGTACTTCTTCCCATGGGTTGCTCTGTACATGCAGTGATTATTTTATCCTTGCTGTAGTTTAAACACTTTGTTAGGATAGTTCTTCAAGCCTATGAAGGGTATCAGCCAGGACATCAGAATTTCTCTATTTGTGTCTGCAGGCATAATTATATTTTGATCACAGCATAAGGATAAAGGAAAATTGTCTTGTTCATACTTTTTTTTCTTTTTTGTTTTGTAGGGTTTTTTCCTTTTTTGTTTTGTGGCTTTTTTTTTTCAGAGTGTGGGTCAGATGGAATGCTGGCACTTTTTTTCTCACTGTTTCCATGTTATTTTCTTAAGATAATTACTTTATGCCTGCAGAGATTTTGAGAAATGAGAAACTTATTTTACACAGGGCACTCAATTCTTTCATCCCGTCTCCAGCTTTTGTCCTTCTGTCCATCTCTTTGACTTTAGAGAGGCATCACAGTCTTATAGATTGCATCACAGAAATTAAAAAATAACACCAATTATACTAATACTACTAATAATAGTTCCTATTCGGACAGTCTGAAAATTTTTTACCATAGGAAGAGTCAGTGTAATGATTCACAAACTTTGAATTCAAAGTGATTCAGATTTGAGCAACTATTAATGGATTCAAGGCAAGATTTCAAAGAAGTTATTGTTGAAGTCATGGCAAAAATGATCTGGTTACAAAATACCAAAAACTAAAAGCTGGGACCTACATGCAGACCTGAAAAACAACAGTTAAGTTTACATTTCAGGTGCATTTAGATTTGAGACAGCTATTGGACACAGGGTCAGGATGACCTAAAATACAAAAGAAAAAGGAAAAAATCTCAGCAGAACTAGACATTTCATCTTGGCTATGTCTAGTCTGCTGTTAAAATGCTTTGCTGCTACGTGAGAACACTCAAGTTCTCATTGAAAACAACTAATTTTTGAAGAAACAGATTTTGTGAAGCTGCTACAGTGAATTCCTCCAGACCACTTGATTTGTTCTTTATGCCTTTTTGTCCCTTGGCTCAACTGATTCTGATATTACTGGTAATGAAAATAATCAAACATAATATTTCTTTAATGATCAATGCCAGGAATAGCCATAGAGTAGATATGAGACTGGAGATAATCCCACTTAAAGAAACTTTTCTTTAAGTTTCTAAGAAAAGCTTAAAAACATACCCTGAACATATCTTGTTAACTCATATGAGAAAGAAACTAGAAAAAATAATAAAATGCAGTAACACACCTGAAAAAAAGATTTGCATTGCAATTTCTACAGCATTCTCAAAACTGGAGTGTGCAGGAAGGACGGTAACTGTAGATATTTCAATAGCCAGGAATATTGCAGCTGGAAAAGGATAAAATCTCCTAATAAATTCATGGTCACAAGGCAAATGGGAAACAAACTAGTCAGTAATACATTCATGTTGAGAACTTGAAGATATATTCTGCTCAGAAAAAGAGTGAAACACTGGAACTTTCTTGTCAGAGTATTAGAAGCTAGAAATCAACATGCTTTTGAGGTAGGGTGCAATTAGCTTGTAAATGAAATTCTGCAGCGTGGATGCCTGGAATAACAGCAAGCTGGCTCATGCACAGATCTCTTCAGTCTTCTGCCTGTGACCTCATGCTGGCTCCTACCATTCCAGGATTACATCACCTTTTTTGGCTACGTGGGGCTCATCACAAAAGATTTTAGGGTTTTATTAAAAATGGAGATAGGAATTTTTACATAGAGAATAGGAATTGTTGCGTGTTTCTGCATCTATTCACAGATGCTTGTGTTTGGGCAGACTAGATTACCATCCTGCAACTTTTACATTTATCCTACTAAATTTCTTCATTTCTAAATAGTTTTTATATTTACAGTATATTTATTCTAGAATTGTTCAGTTGATTCATGGGCAGGGGGAAGAAGAGTTAATGTTTAGTATACTTTGACATTTTTATCAGTTGTCTCTAAACCACAGGACATTTTCTTCCTATTCCACTAGCAGAGAACTTTGGTTTCATATTTCCAACAAGAAGCTGGGAGCATTAGGTTCTCCAGGTTTGAGTAAGCACATGAGTTGAGTCTCTGGCTGTCTGCAAAAAGTTGCTATGGATGTGTACCCCATTCAGTCAGATCTGGTTGCTCTGAATATCCTCTGGCTGAGAATTTTATGCAAAAAAAGCAGACTTGGGGAGTATTGACCACATCTAAATTTAAACCTTTACAAGAGAAATAGGTGCGCAAGACTCCTGCATTCAGTAGGGATGAACTTTAAGTAGCAGAGCAAGGAATTTCTATGCATCCATCATTATCATTTAGAAATAGGTTACATGCACTCTTACAGCTGTGCAAAGACATCTGCTTCACACTGGCCTTGCAGTCCTTGCAACAGGACTATGCAAATGGCTAAAAGTCAGTAACAGAAACACTAATCAGGTAAGGGAGGTGGTGGGTAGCAGTTCTTTCTCTGTCTATAGTCCTTTTTCTTTTTCATTTGCTCCATACAGAGTGAATACATTTGCTCTCTATTGGAGAGAAGTATATTCAGATCTTACCGTGCATCCTCATCAATGCCACCACTTCTCCAAATAAGTGAAAATAAACAAAAGGATCTAAAAGAAGTAGGGGGTAGGAGGAATGCATTGCTGTCCAATGCTCTCTCCTGCAAGGAAGCTCATGAATAATATTCAGAAGAAAATCACTGTGTCCAAGAAAGCTCCACCACATCACAATATTTTTCACCTGCAGAACACCAGTCCCAGAGCCCCACATCAAATCTCCATTGTCTCAAAATGCCCAAGTCCCAAGGCTTTCTGGGTTACAGCTTCCCACACTGAAAGCCCAAACACAGAGCCCCAACACAGAGCCCCAGTAGTCCTATCCTCATTTTTCCCAAGATCTCCAGCACCAGCTCCAGTACTTCCCATCTAACCCTCAGACCCATCTAACTATAACACCTCCCCAACCCTCTGCCCCCTCAGCCTTGACCTAAATCCCTTCCTCCTGCCCTCTCACCCCCAGCTCTGCTCCCCTCCAGCCCCAGCCTTGCTCACACCAGGGGCTCTGTGTTCCCAGGCCAAGCACAGCAGCTGCCAGCACTTCAGATCCAGTGCTGTGTGAACATCTCCTCCTTCCCTCTCCCCCTGCCTGTCTCCACTCACTGCTGTCCTGCCCTTCCCTGCTGCAGCCTGCCAAGCTCTTTGCAAAGCTTCTGCTGGAAATTCCCAAAACCCAGGCACGGGTTGCACTTGTTCAAAAATCTGCTTAGATTGTGCTCCAAGGACAGAAAAGGAAGACCTATCAGGGAAACCCAGGCAGCTGATAGCTCTGCTCCTGCAGGGAGGCAGCTCTGTTTAGTGGCAATAAGGACTCTTGTTTTAATAATAGAACACAGCACTGAGATTTAATTAGCACTTATAGCAACATATGTCAGATAGCAATAGCTTTCAGTAGGCACTTGTGAGAATTGTCAGGACTGCAGACTTGGTGCCAGGGCAATTCTCTGCTCCTGCTTGCAGTGATGTAAGTCCCATGTAACTTTCATTGTTGATCTTGTTTTTCACTGAGAAAAACAAAGAAACATCTGGGATGACTGTTTTATCTGTTCAAACCATACTGTCTGTCAGTTTGTTGTCTATTCCTGTTTTAGGTGGCACCTTCTAGCTTTCCGCCCCTGTCTTGGCTATTCAGTGATGAGTAAGCAGTAATACTGACGCTAATAAATTACAGCTCCTGAATTAAGATTTTATGGCTGTCTGTACCAAACCGTGTTCTGCCTTGAAGCAGAATATGGCATCACATCATTTTTTCATTTGTTCAGATGTATTCACTATCAGAAAATGTAATTAAATTGAAATATGCCATCTGTGAAACTCCATATTGGTTTTAATCACCAGTAACATGGATGATGTGAAGCTTGTTTGTGCTGCACCACTGATAAGAAAACACGGGGCAAACAACAAATCAGAGAATAGTTTTGGTTGGAAGGGACCTTAAAGATCATCTAGCTCCAACCCAAGTGCCACAGGCTAGGGGCATCTTTCACTAGAAGGCAGCTTTGTTCTGAATGAGGAAAAACAGTCAGGGGATATTTATTTCTCAAGGTGCATTTCTAACCTGTATCTTCTCTCCTGGGCTATGGCATACAAAGAGAACATTCACCCAATTATGAATAGTACTTCAGAAGCCACTTCAGGCCCCTGTGAGTTCCCTACCAGACACTGAGAACTCAGTGAGTGAAGGACAGAAAAAAGAGTGAAAAGACTTTTGTGTGGCTCATTGAAGTCTGATTCTTATGTCCATGGGTGTCAGACAGAGAAAACCAGACTTCTTTTTGGAGGAATGTGGTCCAGTGTGTAAAGTTCTGTCTTCAAACTGGGTGTGTTGATCTTCATGTCTGTTTTATTATTTTACACAGAAAACTGCAAAACATGTTCGACTTTTATTACTCCCTGGATCCAAGATTCTGATTCAGATCCTACAACTAATTCCATTTTTCTTACTTGGCTTGTACAAAGCTGTGGAAGAAGCCTTGGAATTTCTATTACAAACACATCTTCAGAAAAAGAAAACTCTTTTGAAATGTTTTAGAAAGCCTCCCTTTTTGTTTTATATCAAACTGTCGTTCTGAACAGAACAAAGTTTCCTTTTTTCCTATTTTCATCTAATTGTAAGACTTGTAAATAGATAGGATCATTGTGTGCACTTTGCTTGCAAGATTTTGTTCTCTTCAGAGCACACTCATAAAAGGGAACTTTTTCCTCCGGTTTTAATTTAATTAAAAGCCAAGATATGTTCGAAGCTTTGAGCTGATCCAGGGAAAGATGAATGATCAAGGATATGTTAGCACAGCTGTGGGTAGCAAGGTTACAGCCCTTCCCTCAGTAACAGAAATGCAGGCAACAGGTTAGAAAGCAGTCCCAAGATTCTCACAAAATAGGTTTATTAAAACTAGGCAGGAAGGGCTAGATAAATAAGAGCTTGAAGGCAATGAGACCTTAAAGTATTTCAGTCTCCAGAGGTGAGTGGATTTGAATGTCCTACAATCATGCAGACAAAAGAGAAGGTTTTGATATCCAACTAACGGCATTAAGGGAAAAATACATTACACAGGTTCCTTCATCATCATCCCATGCACCTTTCAAGGTATTTCCCCCTCAGTAGTAATTTATCTCAGAGCTTTGTAGAGCAATCCCAAACTAGACTAACTCATACTCATTTAAATTGCTTCAGCAAACTATGAGCAACCTTAGAGGTTCTTCAGAAGTTGCCAGATTTTGCTTTATTTATTTGTCTATTTATTTACTTCATGTTTACACCTTGTCTTTTTCTTGACAGGATAATGTATCCAGCCTGAGCTCTAAAAAACCTTGTACATTCCTTCAGGCAGAATATTTAGGTGTCTTCTTCTTTCCTTTGGCCACTCTAGTTCCATCATCTTCTGTGGAACTGCACAACTCTCTGCAAAATTGGGTATTTGTCGAGGTAGTCACACTGCCTAACTCTGGGCATCCCCCTTCAGATAGTCAAGTCAGGATCCCAGGCTAACTGTGTAGTGAACAGAGATAGAGAAGCAATTCAGACCACATCCAGACTCATGTCAGGACATGTTCTCAGTTTCTAGTTCTGTTGCAGTACATTTTTCCTATCAGACCTAACCTTCCTCCTTGAATTTTCTCTTTATAGAAACCAAGGCACCAAAGAGGTGAAATGAAGTAGAGCAGGATATCCTTTTATCGCTGTTTTGGCATTTAGGTCCATCCCTGGTGCACATGTTGTTAGAGAATATGGTCAGATTTAACAACAGAGACTTCCTCTCTAAAATTCCTGAGGAAGAGTCTAGTATCTGCCTCCTAATATTGTTTATCCTGACAGAAACTAAATTATCAATTTTATGTAAAGTTTCATGGTAAGTATATGTCTTACTATTTATCTTTTCTAATGGAAATATTCATTACCAGTAAAATAAATATTCATTATTTTTATACTTTTCATAGTCAAAGTAAACATTCATATATATGCACAGAACTTGCATTTTACTTCACATCTTTTGGGCATTTGTTCAGATCATTAGAAAATATTCACCAGACAGAAGTTCTGCACTTGCTACCTCTATTAGTGTTGTTCAGCTACTTTGAACAGGTGCTATGTTCAGCAGCTGTGCTATGTAAATTAGTTTACAAGCATTTCAATTCAATTCATCACTGACATATCTGCTAAACCAGGCTTTTTCAGCTCATCTGCCATTATCCTCCATAATTTGCCTCAATCCTGTTCTTAGCATAGATTTTATCCCTGCTACAGATCAGTATAGTTGAACTCCACAAACCCTCTTGACTCACTGCAGCGGTACACATGAATCAGAATGACAGAATGTGGTACAGGTGAATCCAGACTGACAGCTGCTTTTCTAAAATACTGTCTAAAATAGACCTGAGCTAAAAAACCTCACTCAAACTATGCAATCTCTACTTTGCAGTTGATGTTGATATGTCAAGATCAAGTGCAAAAGGCATCCTGCTTTTCAGTGGGCTGTGACTCACAGAGCACATCCCAGGTTTAAACATCAGACTACAAAGGTATACCATTGCCAAGTCAGACCTCTTCTTCAGGAGTGGTTCCCAAAAGTAGTAGATTGCTCTCCTTAACCGAGGTGACAGTAAAAATGTTAAAAGTTAGAAGAAATTCATACTTTCTCTCAGCTGCTGAAATGTTTAAAAAACAGTGTCTAAGTATTCTTGAAATTTTATTTCCAAGGATGTAGATGAATCTATCTTGGGGAACTGTTTTCAGCACCTGTAAAGACAGCTGCAAACCTATAAGACTGTGTGACAGCAGAGCTCTGGGTGGAGATGCAAGCATCCTTCATTTTTCAGAGCATTTAGCTTCTTTAGAAGTCTCCCCCAGTTCCCCAGATGATCACAGTTTAATCAGTTTATTAAACACATCCCTGCAGCTTGAAGTCAATCTCTTTTTCCAGTCACCTCAGCAGCAACCATGCCGTTTCAGCTTTCCACAAAGTCTCTGGGGTATCCACAGTGTGCTTTACATGGCTGTCATTTCAACTCCTTTTCTGTCAGCAGCACCTTCACACTGGGAGTGCTATTTATGGAGCTTCCTGAATTTTTTATGGGGACCCACACCTCTGTTTTGGCAGCAGAGTTACACCCTGAAAATCAGCACTATCACAGCTGTCTTTGCCACTTCAGTATATAATTTGCACAGGTGTTTTCTTTGAAACAACTTGCCTTAAACATCAGATTGCAGCCTATTTGGCTGTACTAAAAAAAATACCCAACATATCAACATTTATGATTTTGAAAGAGAAGTTGTTCTCCCTTTGCTTTTTTTTCTTCCTTTTTTCAATCTCAAAGCTATGTTCAACGGGGGAAAAAAAGGCATGTAAATGTTGCTTCCATGCTCTTTCACTACCCATGAAATAATCTTTATTGATAGAAACAACAACTAATTTGGAGCAGGGTTACAGGGAGACATTTACAGTGTGCCTAATTCTGGAGGTCTTTAAAAATCCTTACATCTACAAAGCTATATAATTTTCAAACTCTGACTGAAGGGAAATCTGTCCATGAGCAGAAATATGCTTATGTGGACAGCTAGACCCCTAGAGTTCCATTTAATAGCGTAAATGTAGCATTCTATTCTGCTTTTTCATTCACAAACACACTAGTGCATCCTCTAAGGAATATAAAATGGGACATAGAGCTCTTCACTGTTTGAAAGGAGAAAATTGAAGTTGCAGGGGAACCTTCAGGATCTCAAATGCCACTTGGTGCTTTGTTTGGAAAACTGTTAAAAGTCCTAAGATCTGAAACTCATCACACCTGTTTTTAGATGTCAACAATGTTTGAATCCATATCCGAGTGGTTAACTGAGAGAAAAATGCACTTTTAGAGCAAAAGTCCTCTGATTTGTCTTAGGTATCTACCTTAAAGTGGGATGACTCATGTCCTAAAAATGCCTCCCTTTTCTCATGTGGTTACTTTAGATGGGTTATAGGGCAAAGTCAGATACGATGCTGACACTGTAATCTTCTAGATTAAGTGAAATTAAGCTAATCTGTCACATATTTAATTGCAATGCAGAAAAAAGGCAGAGAAAGAACAAAATTTTATCTATGTTTCAGGAGATGACTAATTTGTCTACATTGAATATGCAAAAAGACAAAAAGGATACATTTTTTTCTTCCTAATTGCATTTTTTTTTCTTTTGATCAAAATTTTCTGCTTATTTTCAGCATCACTTCTGTGGTAACTTCTGAATTGGAGATAATTTGGTGATTTTCTATTTTGTTATTGAGTACTAAAAGTTAAAACTGTTTTATATGTCGCACGTCATATTTCTGATCTTTTAAAGATAAAGTTTAAGATTTCTGGTGTGAAAAAATCCTGACTATAACCTCAGTGACTGAGAATGTTCTATGATGTTTTCTTGACATTTGTTGCCTAGGTAAATGACATACCATACTCAAAGTGAGCCAGAAGGCTCTAATGCTAATCCAGAGGATTTTTACCTTGCCTGACATTCTGCTGACACTCTGCCTGGTGCTGCCCAGGAGGTTGTGGATTTTCACAGCCATGAGGGCATATTGCTGACTCATTTTCAGCTTGTTCATCAGGATGCCCAGATCCTCCCCGATAAAGCTGCTTTCCAGTTGTCTGGTGCCAGCCCATTAGTGCCTAGAACTATTCTTCCTTGGGTGCCAGACTTGGAGTTTCCTGTTTTTAAATTTCATATTTTCTTTAGCCAAATTCTCTACCCAGTCCAGGTCCTCTGAAAGGCAGTGCAACTACCTGATGCATCAGTCCCTCTTCCCAGTTCTGCAAGACTTAAAAGCCAATTGAGAGTGCACTGTGTATTCTTTTCTAGGTCTTTAATGAAGATGTTCTAGCAGTATAGAGCCTTGGGGTGAACAGCCAGTGACTGACATAGGGTGAACTTTGTGCATCTGGTCATAACACTTAAAGACCAGCAGAGCAGCCACTTTTCAGTCCAGTGTTCTGCCTACTTATTTAGTCTGTTTTTCACCACATTTTCTATGAGGATGTTGCGGGAGAAAGTTTTCAAAGCCTTATTAAAGTCAAACTAGAGAATATCATCTGGTCTCACCTCATCAACCGAGGTCTTCCTCACAGAAGGCTGTCAGGTTGCTCAGGAATTATTTCCTCTTCATAAATATGTGCTGATTAGTCCCAATCACCTTCCTATTTTGCATGTTTTTGGAAATATCTACAGCTTACAGAGAAAAGGAGAGGAAGGTGCTGATCAGTTTTGTCCCTGGTATCCAGTGACAGGATACACAAGAATGGTTCAAAGTTGCTCCAGGAAATGTTCAAGCTTGGCATGAGGAAACACTTCTTTATCCAGAGGCTGATCAATTTGTGTAACAGGCTTCCCAGAGGGGTGAATGATGCCCCAAGCCTGTTAATGTTTACAAGACACCTGGACGATGCACTTAATAGCCTACTTTAATTTGCATTGCCATGAATTGTGCAGGTAGTTGGACTAGATGATCATTGAAGATCCCTTCCAACTGAAATATTCTATTCTATTCTATTCTATTCTATTCTATTCTATTCTATTCTATTCTATTCTATTCTATTCTATTCTATTCTATTCTATTCTATTCTATTCTATCCCATCCCATCCCATCCCATCCCATCCCATCCCATGCCATCCCATTCTATTCTATTCCATTCCATTCCAATAATCCAGGATTATTTGAAGCATCACCTTCCCAGGGATCTAGGTGAGGCTGACCAGCCTGTAGTTCCCTGGATCATCCTTTTTGCATTTCTTGAAACTAGAAGGGGCATTTACTTTCTTCCAGTCTTACACTGAAAATTTAAGAATTTAAGATAAAAATGATAGGCTTATCTGTAGTGACTAAAGCGCCAGCATGTGTTCAAACAGAAATCCCTGCCACAGAGATGGAGTGGACAGAGACATCACTACAGTCTCGAGCCATCTGCAGTAATTGTGTGTCAGGGTCCCATTACTATTGCTGCTCATCATAAAACATATGGTGAAAGAAAGTCTGGCCAGGGCGATGAAAGTTCAACAGAAAAGGTCTGCAAGGTTAATGCATGAAGCCAATAACTGGCATGTCACCCAGTTCTGCTAATTACTAACCCTGTTAAGATGCTTAACTAAGACTAGATGGAAATGCAAACCAAATGGAGGCCTAGGTTTAGTCAACTTTTAACACAAAACAAACAAAAAACACACAGAGCACTTCTGAATCAACGCTTGTAAATGTCACTGATGCTTTCACAGGGAAATCTCACTGAACGTGCAAAAGAAATGTTAATCCTGCTATCCCCTCTTTCATGCTGTTTGTTCTCTTTGCTCTTTTCACTCTCGTCCAGTAGAAAATTTAGTCTCTGAATCAATAACATACTTCTGCAATCATCAAAATCTTCATGCCCAAATGTGCCCCTAATTAGCCTAGTTAATTAATTATTTTCTACAACTATTACAGTGAAAACAATTTAGAATAACAAAAAAAACCTTGTTGAAGTATTTCTGGGCATAGAAAGCAACTCCAGAAGAACAGAAAACACTCCTTTGGGAATGTCAAACTATACAAATTATAAAAATTTTCAGGGTTAATACCATAAACAATCCTCTCACTCTTAACCTGATTTGCAGACTTTTAAACACTTAAATTTATACAACAACCTATGAATTTCAAATCTGCTGAATATCTGTTCTCCCTATTTATATCCAGTGCTAATCCTCCGGAAACGAGTCTTTTGTAGTAAGTCCTTTAAATCAGAAAGAAGAAGTGGAATCAATCTCCCCAAAAATCTGGAGGCAGATATAGCTGACAATGTAAAGCAATCTAGAACACATTGTTTAACACAATTAGGAAATTAAACTCCAAATAAACCAGTCCCCTTCCCCCTACACCTTCCCGTAGGAGAGGGACAAAGGTGGAGACTATGAGTTGAGACAATAATTAACTGAAAGCAGAAAGCAATGGGAAAAGAAACATACTGTAATAGCAGCAATCTTAAAAAACAAAAAGAGAAGGGCCTTTGAAAAGAGAAGGTGCTTTACACACATAAGGTGTTCACCACTTCCACTTAGTTTGGGGTGGCTGCCAGGACAAAGACAGGATGGAGGCTGTTCCTGCACCCTGTGCCACATGACTTTCCACAAGGACAAGATGGCAGCAACTTTCACCTGCAAAGCAACTTCCACCCTCCCCAGGCCCAAGACACAGGAAAACAGTGATGGACAAATCCTCGAAAGTGGATCCTCCATGTTGCACTGCACTGCTGCTTCAGATGCTGGATTCCATGTGGCTGCTACCAGCACCGCTGCTTCCGGCTGCTCCACCCTGCTCCGCCCAGCTCTGCTGGGGTTTCTGCAGCTCAGCTCCTTTTGGCTCCGTTCTGTTTGGTCCATCTTGGCTCCTTCTGGCTGGCATTGGACTTGGCTGGGCTCAGGCTTACCTCTGTCACTTGGTTCCACACGGCACTTCCCACTCTGGTGCTGCATTTCATCATCACATCTTGGAGCCAGGACTCAGAGGGGCAGGCAGGGACAGGCAGAAGTGGCAGAGGATGCAGTCCACAAGGCTGATCCGAACAACCTTCCCAGCCTTGGAGAGAGGGAGGCAAAATGGTCCACTTCCAGGGTGTGCTCACCTTTTCCTCCCCCTGGGACCATGCTGCCAGCAAAGATGTGGGTGGTACAGAGCAGCAGCCTCGGCACACTGCCATGGCTCTCAGTACTGCTGCATCTCTGCAACCAGGGCACACATGAAGGGTACTCGGGTATCAAACACTTCTGCATGGGGCTGGCAGAAATGACACAGGAGCTAGGAGACACCTGTGCCCTACTAGACTGATGATGCAAGGCCAAGAAGAATACACTTTTTCCTCTCAAGTATCAGTAGGGCTGCAGGTGAGATCAGCCCCAGTTGTTCAGATATGAAAACAACACTGATTGTCAATGCTCTTCTGTGTTGCAGACACAGTCCACTCCAGAGGAAAATTCATCTTGTTCTGTAACACAGCTAAAAGAGGTGGAAGGAACCACAATGTAAGGAATCTCTTTAGAAAATTAGACTACTAGACTGTATAATTACTGTTCAGCCAATTAAATATGCTGACATTAATGCCACTCAGGACTTGATTTAGTTTCCCTAAGAAAAGTGCTTTTTACTGTTTGAATAACCCCAAGGAATGTTACATCGATTTCCACCTGTTTCTTCAGAAGGACATGATCTTCCTCAGGCCTCATCTTCCATTCACATGCAGTCTGGTATGTCTCAGATTCTCACAAATGGCACTGGTGCCTTTGTTTAAGCAATCAAAGCTGGTCATGTTGAGTAGTGTAATGAAAAAACACTGCTCATAATCAGTGTATACAGAATTATTCACCCAAGCACCTGAAGTCAGTATGATTAATGGAAACAGAATATATTGCAGAACTTTGAAAGGATCTCATGCTCTGGGACTCCCAAGTCTAATCAGCTCTCACAGGTCAGAAAATTATGCATGACATATTGAGTACTATCCAAGGAGTCAGAAATCTAAGCAGACCCTGAATTCAGAAGTCACGACTTCTAAACTTGTTAAAATATGCATCATTATTTGACATCAACCAGGTGTACTACTTGATAAAGATGTATGTGAAGAAGTTTTCTATTGATTTCAGCTATTGGCCCCTGACTCAATATGAGCTATTCCCTCAAATAAAAATGCTTGTGTTTTACCTTCAAAAGTCCATGTGGCAGCTTGGGAAATATTCCATGCTTTGTGATGATTGGTCTGTCTTTTTGTTGTTTTCCTCTTCGTTTGGAGATCAATACTAGAAGTTTGCTCTTATAAGAGTTAAGAGCCTGTCCCTAGTGATTGAATTATGTCATGGTAATCTACTCCCTTGAACTATTATAAAAACTGAATTAATATTGTTATCCTAATGACATTGGAATATGATGCAGCTGTCTGAATCATATTGCTATAACTACCTTTTGATAGCTAGAAAAAAAAATTCTAATCATTCCTTTACTATTCCAAATACTGTGATGAAAAAGCACCTCTGAAAAAAAATCCACAAAAAGTCCAAATCAAAAAAAGGCATGAAAATGCACAGAAAACTGAGGCTTCTGAAAATACTCTTTTTTTCTTTAAAAAATTTCAATTGCAGTATTCTTTCATCACCTTTTTTTTTCTTCTTCTTCTTCAGAAAGTTTCTGAATGCAGTGGAATAACATTGTTCAAAATTCTCTTCTCCTAATCAAACCCAAATCCAGGTCATTAGAGAGGAAAATCGCCAGTAGTGTCCAAGCCATGATGGAAGCACGTATTCCCAAATATAAAACAAGCCTGGGTACTAAGACAAACAGCTTGGAGAGATTTGTATCCAACTACTTCTGACTAGAAAAAATAAGCGAAATTGTAAACAAGAGTATCCACCTTACACATGCTGAGCTAAGACAAGTTTTCTGGACATACCTGCACTTGTCCCTGAGGACAATATCAAGGACATCTTCATGACTGGAGTGAAAGTTGCACACACAAACAACCCAAGCATCCAATCAGACTGCTGTCACAGCTCACACCCCTGAAATGGTTTCTCTGGTTTTGTTCCTGGTTTTTTTAGTCTGTTCAAAAGAAATCGCACATTATGGCATACTCCAAGAGGCTGGCTGGCTGTCAGCACTCCACAGAAAGCCCATGTGGACAGGATGAGAGTGGCAGGTGTAATGTACCATCTGCACAACCATCTGGAGATCATCCTTCCTCAGAGTGCAGGAGTAACACCAGGGCCTCATTCTTCTACCACTGACGTGTAAGGAAATTTCATTGACTCATAGGATCTTAAACCACTTTGGGTTGGAGAGGTACCTCAAAGATCATCTAGTTCCACCCTGCCCCTGCTGTGGGCAGGGACACCTTGCACTAGCCCAGGTTGCTCAAAGCTCCACCCAACCTGGCCTTGAAGACTTCCAAGGATGGGGCATTCACAGCTTGTCTGGGCAACTTGCACCAGTGCCTCACCACCCTCTGAGTAAAGAATATCTTCCTAATGGCTGATATAAATATGTTCTCTTTCAGTTTAAATACATTCCTCCTTGTTCTGTCACTACACACCATAGGAATGAGGCCTACAGCAATGAGACGTGATGTGAGCTACATGGTAGAGAGATTTCCATTAAATAGGGAGTGCTGCGGGGCTGACAGGTTACAATGTGTTTCTGTAAGACCTACGGTCTTCATAATAATCTCTCCCTCTGTAACTTTCAATATTTCTAATTTACATATAAAGTGACTGCAGCAACAGGTTATTTGACCACAGTCTTTCCTCCATTTCTCCCAAAAGTATAAATTGGCATTTGAAATCCTCCATGGCAGAGGATGAGAATACAACATTGCAGACAAGTTGATGGGCTTGCTATTCTCTCTTCTCCAAAGAAGGGATGCCTCTTTGGTAAGATTTACACTTTCAACTCTATCAGAGTGTACCTGGAAATGTACACAGCAATATATACTCACATTTTCTAGGTCTGGTGTATTTATCACTGGAAATCTCACAAAAATCTGTAGCCTGTTTCTTCAATATACCACAGTATTTTTCAATCTGTGATCATGAAAGTTCTTAATGAACTCTCTCTTACTGATAGTGGCAAATCAGTAAATCACATTATTCAGGAATCTGGGATCCTGAATGTGACCAAAATTACAATGTAACCACACTATTGACACAGCAGATATCTTACTGAAGGTGACCAGACTTACAGTGCCAAACTGGTTATGATCAGAAATTAAACTGAGCTGCACCTACCCCTTTGCTCTGTGAGGACAAGCTAGAAAGCAATGGAGTTTATTGTCTGCCAAATTTCTATACTTTTAATGCAACACATGCCCTGGTAAAAAGTCCCTCTCTGGCTTCCTTGCAACACCTATTAGGCCCTGGAAGGCTGCTATAAGCTTTCCCCAGAGCCATTTCTTCTCCAGGCTGAGTGACACAAGCTCTCCCAGCCTTCTTCATAGAAGAGGTGCTCCAGCCCTCTGATCACCTTGGTTGCCTTTCTCTGGACTCACGCTAACAGGTCCTCATAGTTCTTACCTTAGGGGCTGCAGAGCTGAGCATAGCATTTCAGGTGCAGTCTCACCAGAGTGGAGTGGCAGAGGGAAAATTCCCTTCTTTGCCCTGCTGACCATTCCCCTTTTGATGCAGCCCAGGACATTGCTGGTTTTGTGGGCTGCAAGCACACACTGGTGAGTCATGCTGAGCTTCTTGTCAACAACTCCAAGTCGTCCTCAGGACTGCTCTCTAGCCATTCCCTGCCCAGTGTATATTTTAACTTGGGATTGCTCTTACCCATGTGCAGGACCCTGCACTTGGCCTGTTGAACTTCATGAGTTTTGTACAGGCCCATCTCTCAAACCTGTCCAGGTCCCCCTGGATGATATCACTTCTCTCCAACATCTCAACCTGGCCACACGGCTAGGTGTCATAGAAAAACTGGGTGCACTTGATCCTGCTCTCTGTGCTGCCAACAAGATGTTAAAAAGTGCCAGTCCCAATATCAACCCCCAAGGACTGCCAGTTGTCACTGGTCTCTGCTTGGCTATCGAGCCTTTGACCACAGTTCTGGAGTGTGACCATCCTGCCAATTCATTATTCATTGTATGGCCTATCCATCAAAGCCATCCCTCTTCAGTTTAGAGAAAAGGATGTCAGGAAGGACAGTGTCAAAATTTCAAACACTTCATAAAACTCACTGTTCATCTCCTCCCCATGAAGATATCATCAATGGAGGCAGAATCAGGGTCTTGACATAAGACCCCCACAGAGAGGAATGTATTTAGCACTTGGCTGATTTTTTTTTCCTGCCAGAGGCGGTGATGTAGAAGTAAAGAAATAAAAACTAGCTGACTGAAGTATTTACCAAGCCTATTAATAAATATGTAGTATAACCAGGCAAGGTGTCTGGAAAATATACCTACAATGTAAAGTGTACATAGTAGTCTCTTATTTCTAGAAATCCTTTTTCTGTGAAGGCAGTTTCCAAAACATCATCTTTCATTGGAGCCAGAAATGGCCCTAAACTTCTCTGTTTCTATTCTGGTCTATATTTGATGGACAATAACTGATATGGGATCACAGGACACGGGGATATTAAAAACACGGAGACACTTAGCGAAAATAATTCTGATACTTAAACAAGAATAGAATCATTTTAGGAACATGGTTTTATTTCCTGTCTATAATATAATCGAATTTAAGATTCCTTTCTTCTGTATTCAAATTGCTTTTAAATTTATCTGTGATACCCATAGAGGAAGAAGATGTAATTCAAAAAGTCTTCCTTACAAAACCAGTAAAAAATGAAAAAATTCTAAAGGTTCTGATTCCATTTGTTTTTCCATGTCACATGCCTTTTTAATGAAGCCACCTTATGGCTATGATGCTGCCTTTATGGCACAAATGTGCACAGTGTTCCTGGTTATGCCAGTAGAATCTAGATGACATTAAGCATTCAACAGACCAATAAATAAACATTTTAATATAACCAGGAAAGCACACCTTCAAAGCAAATTATATTTAGAGTAACACATTTCCATAAATACCTTTGCCCTGAAAGTAATTCCCAGAATGTATCTTTAATCCAAAAAACCACCAAAATATCTTCATTTCCTTTATTCTGTGGCTTTTGTGGCAGGTGCAACCCACAGGGCATTCCAGAGACTCACTAAAAATTAAAGAGATAGGAATGTATAAATCTAAAAATTTGGCATCAAGTTAAAGCACTCACTTCTACTTCCTCTTTGTTCCTCAAGAGAGAATAGCATTTTCAGATTACTGTTCATCCCTCCTTGCAGGAATTGTCTGTCACAGGATGATTTCTTTTCAGGAAAGGTACTCTCATTGCACCCACAAGTGACTTCAAAGGAATAGTAGATAACCAGTTAAGGACAGATGCCTTATATCTGAATAAACCAAGCTCAGTGACACGATCCTCTAGTTATTAGTCAAAATATTTTTTTCTAGGGAAGTCAGTAATTACTTTTAAGTTTCCTCTTTTTTAAGTATATACAGAGAAATAATTCTTAACCCATCAAATGTGTATATGCCAGATAGTAAACATATATATTATGCAATATTCTCCCTCCAGGCTGATATTCAAAACCATCCTCAATTTTCTGAACCACCTGGTTACATCAAATGGGTTTCCAGATCTCTTCATACTCATCACAGTTCATCCAGAATTACTTTTGCACATGGGACCAGTCTCACAATTTTAAAGAACATTGAGTATTCCTCTAATAACCTAGAATATTCTTTTCTCCCTTAGTTTGCAGCTCCATTGTTTCAGAAAATATTTTTAAACCTGAAACTCTGGAAGTTAATTCCTCATGTAAAGGCACTTTATTGATCATAAAGACCTTGACAAATGACAACTACAAAATCCTTCTTACCTGTGCTAATCTGTATTGCCAAATCTGGATGTTGGCTGCTTTGTTCCACATTTTGCTACATGGGCAAAAAAACAAAAAATAATTTTTTTTTGTCATTATAACTGTAGCTACATGAAAGGGGTTTGTGCCCCAGCCAAAGATCACACCTCATCACATGGCTGTTTCTAATAGCTAAACAAGTAGGAGGTTGCAATGCAGGCACACAAATGAAGAGGCAAATGATAAAGGATAAATGTTTTACTAAAAGACTTAGTGTTAAGATGGTGAGCATCTTTACCTCCCATTAATAAAGAAATCTGGCCAATTTATATAATGCATCTGTTTCAGCAAAGTGTATTTGCTTAACTTAAGCATGTGGTTAAATCCCACTGAAAAAAGTAAGAGTTTAAAAGGTCCTTAAAAATATATTATAGGAAGAATGAATCACTCATGTATTTTAGGGCTTTATTGTATCAGAACTTTTGACCACCACAGAACTCCCAGTTTCATCTATTGCATATCTGGATCCAACATTAAAACTGTCTGGCTAAATATCCACACAGAGTAACACAGCATGTTAATACTTCATCCAGAGCGTAGGTTACACTAATTTTGTTTCAAAAGCCACTCCTTGTACTTCTTTCAAATGCTTTATCACAATAGCTTGTGATACTGACTCCAGGAAATTAAAACCTATCAGTTTCCTGTCTGGTTAGATGAAAACCATCACATACACAGACACACACACACATGCTAATTGGTTTATCCATATGCAAATGTTGCAATTAGGGATTATGGCTCTGGGAAGCTAACAGCTTAATCAGTGTATCAGAAGGCTAAAGACATCTCCCACCAGTTTTCTCAAAAAATGCATTTTGAGGATATTATAATTTTATTACCAGACTGATAAATAAACTTTATCCTCTGAGCTCATATGAAAGCCTAAAGGGGGGAGGAGTACAGGAGCAGGAGAATGAATATAATCTTTTAATACACATGAGGAAAAAGGGACTGTGCTTGACTCCCCTTGAAATAAATTGTATTTGTTCTTTTTCCCACTTTTAGAATTTCCAGGTGCCTGTCTGTTTTTAACATCTTCTTCAGCCTCAATAAATTTTTTGAAACAAGACCCTGACATACATTCAGTTAGTCACAGCTGAAAAATAAAAGTAATCCCTCAGTGGGATAAATACACTCGAACTGGAGAACAGGAAAAAAATGTATTGTTTTTTAAAATTGATGGTGATACACTTTAACAGGTTTTTTCCAACCCTGTTTTGTTTTGAAACTGTCAGAGAATGTTCACTGAATGCTTTATAAGCAAAACCACTCTTTCCTAAGGCTATACAAACAGTACTTTAAAAAGAGATACTTTCCTACACTGATTAAAATAATTTATGAACTCGGGAGAATCATTAGTTGAGATCAAGCTCTTAGGCCATATTTACACGTTAGGAAGTATAAATTATTTGTTGTGCTGATGGCCTGAGCCACCTCCCGATCAGGACAGACACTCAAGGTCAGACAGAAATGGTGTTATCTGCTTATAGAAGCAAACGCAGGGCTCAGACATGAGCATCTATTGTACACACTCTTTTGTTCCCTCTTCATGTTAATTTCTTGCAGTCCCTCAGAATGCCTGAATCAACCTCTCTTCATATGAACTCCCACTATTTTATTTTTATTTGCATTTATTAGAATTTGAGAAGACAGCCTGTGAACCACACAGATAGACATGACCATTTCATCTTTGAAAACCTGATATAGAACTCTTTGGACTGAAGAAAGTCAATTAAAAAACAGCTTGGAGAACTTGAGGAGAATGTTGAAGAACTCCTTCAAACATGTCAGGTGAGGCTGGACCTTGGCACACAGCACAGTCCCTCTGAAAGCCCAGGGTGGCATGATTATTTGTTCAATACCCAGATTAGTTCCAGTGGAAAATCTGTTTCAGCATGTGTTTGGTAGCATTTTGTCATGGCTTAACCCCAGCCGGCAACAAATCCCTACAAAGCCACTCACTCAATTCCCCCCTGCCCATACCAGTGGAAGAAGGGAGAGATTTGAAAGGTTAAAATGAGAAAATTCAATGGATTGAGATAAAAACAGTTTAACAGATAAAGCAGAAGTCACACACACAAGCAGAGCAGAATAAACAATTAACTTCCCATTTCCTATGGGCAGGCAGGTCTTCAGACATCTCTAGGACAACAGGGCTTCAGTGTCTTGGGAAGAGAAACACCAACATGGTGAATGACCCCCTTCATTCTTCTTCTCCCCACTCTATATACTGAGCATGATGCCATACGGTATGAAAAATCCCTTTGATCACTTGCAGTCAGCTGTCCCAGCTGTGTCCCCTCCCAGCTCCTTGTGCACCCCACCCTCCTAGAGGGGGTGGGTGAGGAGCAGAAAAGGCCCTGGCTCTATGTAAGTCCTGCTAAGCAGAAAGTAAAGCATCCCTGTGTTGTCAGCACTGTTTCCAGCACAAATGCAAAACACAGAGCTGCACCAGCTACTACAAAGGACACTGACACTACCCCAGCCAAAACCAGCACAGGCCAACTCTTAATACTGGATTTAATCAATAGTACTCCATTGTCAAACCAGAGATGGTTTGATGATTTGTATTGCAGACCTTAGCCTGTGGAAACCTGACATGAGTCTCTCTTTTTTCTCCTATACTTCTCCTCTCTCTTGCCACTGTTTGCCGATAGTTTTTTTAGCATATTATCCATAGGTAAAAGTAAGCTGGTCTTTTTCATACCTGCTCTTCTGTTTCATTCACTGTAAATACTAGGTCTTAATCTTTGTTTCATCCTCCAGTGCCCCTCCCCCCCCCCACATATTTAGCTGTTCCAGTACTTTCTAGAGGTGCTCCCTCTGTTGCAATGTTGCACTATTTTACTTTCCATTATTTTCTTTTCCTAATCTGGAAAAAAAGATTTTAAAATACTGTAATTTTAGAAAAGAGTAATTTCTCAAAGTTCTCAATATACCACAACAGAACTTTAAGGGATCCCTGTCCAAAACAAATGAAGTAACACAGTCAGTAGTAACATATACTATGTGAAAATATGAATCTCCCATTGTACGCCCTGTGTAGCATTGCCAAGATAGAGTTGCAAAACAGTGAATTTGAAACAAAAAATATTAATACGTGTCCTTATAGTAATTTGTTATAAAATAAGGGGTAGATTTTCATAACAGTACTCCCAACAAGGATTGAATACAACAAAATTCAACAGGATAATTAGTTTTAAAACTTACATAATAACAATATTTTGTATCTTTCATAAAAATATCATAACCTGTTCAGAAACTCCCAGTCACTCTAGGTGTCTTCTTATCTCTCTCTTCAGTTGTGCAGTTATTACTGCATAATAAACCCACTCCAGCTGGAGGTCCTAATGTAGCTATCTCTTAATGGGGCCCGCTCTGAAAATTCAGCTTCAATGGGTCAGATACATTTATTTACTTTTTGCAGATGTTAAAGAGGTTTTGGCAGAAAACCTTTTGCTTGAGTACAGCCTAATTTACATTTTTGGTATTTCTGACCTAGATTGGAGCCAAGACTGAGAAGATATTTGAGTTCTCATGTTGAAAGCAATTAATGTCACATAATTCTGAAGATGAATTAGAACACCGACAGTGGGCATACACAGTTGCCTTCAGATGTCTAAATCATTTTATTCTACCTGTAAACTCCAACTGCCATCAATATAGACACCTACGTTTGACCAGATGGATCAATCACTTTCTAGACTCCATTGATTGTATTGACGAGAGATGAGAAATAACTGCCTAAACATATGTTTGCAGCACTATTTAACCCTCCATAGAGACTTACCAACATCTGTACAGTGCTGGCAGCTGTGACACAAGATCTATGGGAGCCATCTGTCATTGTGGAGTAAAACACAGGGAATTGCTGATACCCTTAGATAGTCTATGCCTATGTGCAGACACTTGAAGAGTCCACTAACCATACCCACTAGAGAGTTTAGGTGAGTGTACATCCAAACATATGGAATGTTTAGGTTTAGATTTTTTAATCTCATGCTGAAAGCAAACATTTTTGTCTCCAAGTCAGAATGAAATGTCCAAAACTGATGTCTTGCATTGCTCAGATTGCTACCCATCGTGATACAGAGGTAGGAGTGCTGAGGCTGAGGTCACATTTCTACTAAGTCAGGGTTTACATTAGGCATTCAAGCTCACTGTTGCAAAATACCAGCAATATATCCTGACTTTCTCCAGGTCTTCGTATTCTGGCCCCAGTATTGAATTGCTCAGTGTATGTTCTGTCATAGCAGAGAATAAGAAAAATTATAGATGGTTTTAGACTTCTCTCCAGCATAGGCAAAAATTAACTTTGTGGCCTTAAGGATAAAGGCAAAACAGTTAATATGCATCTCTTTCTGCTTCCCTCCCCTCCTACTTCACTACTGAAATGGTCTTCCAACAGTAGGAACAGCAAGCCCAAGAAGGCATTGGTGTACTGGGTACATGGGTGGCAGAGCCAAAACCATCTTTCATCTTTGCTAAGAGGTTCCATTGGTCTTTCGGCCTTCAGAGCAGATGTCAGATGGAGGTGCCACAAGTTTAACTTCTACACATTATCTACTTCCCTTAGAAAATGACTAATCTACAGTAGAATCTGGAATAGTGGAAATCATTGCACTGTGTAGAAGTACCACTGCTCATTCTTCTAAATCTTCCTTGTGAACCTCTTTATAGCCTTCTAAAAGTATTGTTTTCTCTCTCTTTAAAAAACTCCTTCTTTTTTGCATATATTTTGCAAAAGTATTAGCTAAGGATGAGGGGGATGAAGTATTTTATCTATTCAAATTCCAACCTTTTTACTGAAATGTGAATAACTTGAGTCACTGTTTAACCCTTTTCTCTTTACTCAGAAATGTTTTCAAAGAACATGAGTTCCTCTGAAGCAGTTTCTCACTTTGAACTCAAGCCTATTCTTTGTCATATTAAACATCTCTGAAATGGTGCTTAATCCTCCGACCCTTAACAAAATTTCCAGCATGTTTTCTACAGACAAATCACACAATCTTAGGAGGTCCTCAGCATCTGGAGCTAATCTTACAGATATCTGATGTCTGGAGTCTGTCTGAAGCATGGACACAAAAACACGTTCCCTGATGCAGAAAATGTTTGACCCTATTGTTTGTCTGCTCTGTATCCTCTGTCTTCAGCACTGTGCTTTAAACATAACAGGTGCACTACAGCTCCTATAAAACAAACTTGAGCCTCAGTCTAAGGGAAAGGAAAAACCTTGGGGATAACAAGTCTGGGCATTATGTGTTTTCTCCTGGGAAGTGATTTTGGCACATGTTATATCAATTTAATATTGAGCATGAGCCACCAAGGAACTGTGAAAATCCCAACTCTATTAAAGGGGAAGTACGATGTAAGGAGCAGATATCATTTTGGCCTGTCCAAGATTTGCATGAGACTGCAGTGTATTAAAATTCAATGAGTTGTTCTCCCAAGGTGTTGTCTGACAAATACTAAGTTGACATTCTGAAAACTCGCTAGGTTCATAGCATTATTATTTGCATTGCAGGTGTACCTGGACTGCTCTGTGAGATATATCTACTGTCTGTAGTAGCTGTACATCAGAATCAGGCCTTGAGAACAATCCATTCTGCCACTTCAAGAACTACTCAGTTTTAGTTTAAAAGTTCTTCCCTTTTAATATAAAAGATTAATTTCAGCATTCACCTCAGTGTTGCCTTCAACATTCATCTCAGTATTGCCTTGAGAATGGCCTACTGTGACTTCGGAAATCCCAGCCTTTGATTATTTTACTGTATATTTTTTATTTATAAGATACTGATGCAAAGAAATAATGTTGAACAATAACCCTTTGTACTATTGAAATGTGAACAAAAAGGTACTCAGTGACCTGAGGATTTTGAACTTCCAGTATAAAAGAGAAGAGAGGAGGTGGATACAAGTAGAATGGCAAGGCTGATGACTGAGCAGGATTTCTTATTTACCTGTCCAAGTCCTTACTAAAAAACTGCAACCCTTACAAATAAAAGGATTATACCATCTTCACTTAATCTTATTTTAATTTATTCTTATAATTTTAAGTTGTGATCAATAAACATTTTATTTAGGTTTCCTTTATGATATTTTAGGCTTCTGAAAAACTCATTTCTTTCTCTTGTTCTTGTTACAAACTTTTGTAACAGACTACTCATACGGGTCTATTTTTTTTCTATAGTTATTAGATAATTAACATTTACCAACAACATAGTTTTTCTCTGAAAGGTCAGTGTCTCCTCACTACCTTATCCCATTTCATTGGTTTACATAGCAAGGTTTTGGTAGCACAGGGGCTACAGGGGTGTCTTCTGTGAGAAGCTGCTGGAAGCTTCCCACATTAGCAGAGCCAGCTCCGAGATGGACCTCCTGCTGGACAAATCCGAGCCCATCAGCGATGCAGGGGTGCCTCTGGGATAAAGTATGTAAGGCAAAAGAACCTGCACATCTGCAGCCAGCCTGTATACGTGACAGGAACAGCCCTGCAGACGCAAGGGCAGTGCAGAAGGAGGAGCAGGAGGTGCTCCAGGCTCCAGAGCAGAGATTCCCCTGCAGCTCCTGGTGCAGTCCTTGGTGGGGCAGCTGTGCCCCTGCAGCCCATGGAGGGGAATGGTGGAGCAGAGATCCAACTGCAGTCCCTGAAGCATCCCAGCCAGAGCAGGGGATGTCTGAAGGAAGCTGTTACCCCATTGAAAGCCCACTCTGGAGCAGGCTTCTGGCACCTGCGACACCGTGGAGTGAGGAGCTCATGCTAGAGCAGGTTTGCTGGCAGGGCTTTTGAAGCCCTGAGGGACTCACGCTGGAGCAAGCCATTCCTGAAGGACAGCAACCTGTGGGAAGGTCCCATGCTGGAGCAGTTCATGAATAATTGCAGCCCATGAGAAGGATTCAGATTGGAAAAGTTTGTGGAGGACTGTCCACTGTAGGAAGGACCCCACTGGAACAGGGGAAGAGTATGAGGAGTCATCCCTCTGTGGAAGAGACACGTGATGACCTGGCCACTGCCCCTGTTCCCTGTCACCCTGCACCCTCGGAAGTTAACCCAGAAAAGGAAAAGGGGAGGGGCTTGTGGGGGCAAAGGTGTTTTAAGTTTGGAGTTTATTTCTCATTACCGCGTTCTGATTGGAATGGTAATAAATTAATTTTCCCCAAATTGAGTTTGTTTTGCCCATAATGGTAATTGGTAAGTGATCTCTCCCTGTCCTTATCTCAACCCACAAGCCTTTCAGTTTATTTCCTCTCCTTTATCCAGTTAAGGAGAAGAATGACAGAGCAGCTTTGGTGGGCATCTGGCATTCAGCCAGGGCAAATTCACAACATCACTAAGTCAGAAGTGCCCTCCATGCATAATAAGTTTACCAAAGTTTTTGGTTGTTTTCTTTTTTTTTTTTTTTTTTACATTACTACACTTTCTATTGTTTGTTTGTTTGTTTGTTTTAAATTCTACGGCTATTTCATGGTCTAATTGTTCTTTCCACTTATAGGATAGTCTGGTGCATAACCGTGTTTATTTTCTAAACAAGCTCCTACCTTTTAACAGCCGCCATCTATTCATTCCCAAGACTGAACAGTTAAACTGTGCAGCCTTGTGTTGCACATAATGAGGGTAACAAGGACTTGAGTGACATGTTTCTACAAACAAACAAGCAAACAACCCTCTGAATCACTTATAAAAAACTTCATTATACACAATACAAAATGGACCTATTTTTTCTTTGAACTGAGAAACAATCACCTTATGTGAATTTTCCTTTTTTTGCTCTCCAGTTGAAAAAAGCAAATAAAGAGAGCAGAGGAAATAAACTCCAATCAACACAAATCCTTTAATTAGGAAACCAGCATCTCTGACTAACATCCAGACTTATGCAATAATATTCTGTTAAAAGAAAAAAAAAATCATAATAAAGTTCATTTTTAGCTTTTTCTATTGTACTTTTTTAGTTTGAGGAGAATATGACATGCTTGCGGGGCCCAGGGGAGACACATGGCAAAGTGATATGTAACAACTCCTTAACAACAGAAGCACTGTCTGTCTGCCCTGTAAGACTAAGACAGAACTGTGTGGACCTGAGCCAGTCCATGGCTATTGACATGCAGGATAGGATTTAGTCCTTGTGCCTTTCTTATTTAGCTTCATAGAGATTAGCCATGGCATTTCCAGTTCTCAGAGTTCCCTCCTCTCTGAACCGACAAAAACTGAATAAAACTGGCTAAAATCCCAAACAAGATGACTTTAAGGTTCTATTCTTGTAATGATCTCTTCCGGATACCTTTGTAATGATCACTTCATCCATCAAGATAAAAATTCAATTTGTAAGTAGAAATATTGGATAACTAAAAATTAGCCAGTTTGCTATTTCCTACCTCTGTGGAACTCTAAATTCTGATGGACTCTGGTAACAAAGCTGTGTTACAAGAAGCTCCTTTCACTTCAAAATATTAACAATAGAAAGAAAGTCTGTAGATGTACTTACTTTTTAGTAACACATCTTTGGGATAAAATACCAATGGTCTCTTAATCACATTCATAGCACAATTTTATCAGGCTTAGTCAAACATAGCTCTTTTAACAAGGGATCCAGAATAAAACTGACATAACAGTTCATGTTATGTCCTTTAAAGCATTAAAAATTACTACACATTTTGTGTCTCATTAGGTTTCTACCTCTCTTCCCATTTAAGTAAGTTGTCCGTAAACCCATAATATCCTACTATCTTAGAGTGCATGCCTGCTGTTATCATACCAATTCTCCAAAGCTCCTCTTATTTGTATATGCAAATTGCAGCCATGGTGATATTTTTTGTTGATGGACATAATCCTGCTGTTAATATCCACAGAAGCCTTGATATGTATCTGTGGTTTTATCTATTGCCTCCAGTATACCATAAGTCTCCAGCCATATTCATTAGATTCAATTAGTGACATTCTGCCCTGTGAGAATCTGTCAATAGAAAATAGGCACAGTAATGCTCAGAAAATTGTTAAGATAAACACATTTTAAAAAACATTAGATGGTTGAAACCACAGTAGAATAAAATCCATCAGTACCCATGTACTTTATAGATCATTCTACTCAATTCAATAGAAATATATAAGCATAGATAAATAAAATTGAAATAAATAAAACATTAAAAAATAAATAGAAAAGAAGAGAGAAATGTGGCAGGGCCTAACAGTGGCATTTAATCCATTACTCTACTTCAAAACTGGATTGCTGGCCCTTAAAATTACTTTGGATGGATTTCAGTTCCTTTCCTTTTGAAAATAAAGTGTTAATATTTTTGCTAGTTTTTTTTTTTATAGAGTTGGCATTTCTAGATTATTTCAGAATTTTTATCCTTCTCCATCTCTATGCCTTTCAATATTTCCATTCTTCTAATTTTAACTGATCCACATTTGCCATTGCAAGTTCTCTGTCCAAAGTTTTCAGTTTGTGATTGATTTAAAGATCTTTTATCATATTGATTACTTGGGTTAAAATTCTATTAAAAATAGTGGAATATTTCTGCCCTTGTCCTGGTTTCTTTCATGCTGCTTTTCTAATTATTAACTTGAATTTTAGTATTGTTTTCTGTCATACTTGGAGCTCCTATAAGTATGATGATGTCTATGGATTAAATCACGGTCTGGATTTGATTACGTAATTTATGTAATTAAAATTCATAGTGAAGGGAACTGAGCTTCAAGCTGGATGGGGAACAAGTAATAATTTTACCTGGTTATGTGCCACTCTATACTCTTCCCCACTGTAAATTTACTTCTGTTATGTCTTCCCAGTTTGCTTTCAAAAATGCAGTGTAAGGCAATATAAAAAGACTTAGTGAAAATGAAATATATTATTATTATTTCTTCTTTGCCTATATCACCCATTATTCCTTCATAAAAGAAAATTAGATTGATTTGAAAAAATATCTCCTTGGCAAATTTATCTGTGCTGCTAGTCTTCTTGTTATCTTCCAAGTGCTAACTCTTTGGTTTAGAATTTTTCCAGGATTTCAAGTTAAGTTGACTTGTCTATAAATGCACACTTTATTTTTCCTCCCTTTTTTTACAGGTATAAGCTAAGAGTTCTCCTTTCCAATCCAGCCATGCCTTTTGTGTCCTCCACAAGTTCTCAAAGACAACTACCACTTCATGAGCTTTGGCTCAGACAGAGGTCAGGATCAGAAGGCTCAGACAAGCACAAAACCTGAAAATACCAAAATATGGTCAAACAAGATCTGTTTCTTGTCGTGGTTGCTGGGGGAGGTGAATTTTTCCAGGGGGATGTAGGCAAGCCAATTAGTAATCAGCTTTTCTGCTGGCACCTGGATTGGTCACTCGGAGGTTTGGACACGCCTCTGAGGACACAAAGAGTTAAAAGCAGGACTCCAGGGGCGTTCAGTCTCTTTTGGATTCTGGTTTCAGCGGAGAGACGTCTCAAGTCTCCTTCCCCTGCCCAGCCACGAGGCTGGGTGGGAGAGGGGAAAACACGTGGTCGGGCTCAGGTAAGCCGGAGCCCCAGAGGGAGAAGAGAGTGGACAGGACTGGAACTGAGCTGCCCCAGCCAGGATGGAGGGGTAGAAAACTGTGGAAGTGCCTTCTGTGTGTGCTCACCCCCCTTCCCCCCCAAATTCCGGGAGAAGGTGCCCAGCCACGTGGGGGTTGCCGAGCCTGGGAGTGCCTGAGCCCGCACCCTGCCAAAAGCTAGAAACTGTTAACCCTTGCTTGGCAGAAAGAAACTTTTCTTAGACATTGATTCTCATGACTGGTGGTTTCAGAGGAGAGAGGGAAGCAGCCTGGGACCGAGATGATAAAGCATGATTGGAAGGAACCTGATGGGCAAAGAATGAGAGGAGTAGCCTTCGGAGCTGGACTTTTCTTGCATAATGTCAGCCATAGACTGAACTTGAGTCTCTTTTGAACATAAACTGCATTTTGGGTAGATACAGCTGCCCCTGCTTTTGCTACAGTGACTGGCACTTGAAGAGTGGAGCGAGCAGAGAAGAGAGGGGGAGGGTGAGGTGGCGCCCTCTGCCCTCAGGGCAGACCTGCTCCTGGAACCCCGGCCCCTGGGTAAAAAGGGGAGAGCTCGGCATGCAAGCATCCTTAAAAGAGCCCTGTATGCAGCTTTAGACTATGGACAGCGGTGAGAGCGCTGGACATAGGAAAAAGAGAGTGTCACAATGGCAGACTGCTCCGGGCGGTGCCAGGGGTGACATGGAAACACATAAGGGGTGGACCCCTGTTTTCTAGAGAACAGTCTGTGGTGCGAGAGAGACTCTTCTCTCCCTTGCTGAATTGAAGATTAGTTTCTTTTTGAGTAGTGATTGTTTGATCTAAAACCCAAAGGTTTAGTCTGTGAAGAGTGATGTGTGGGGAGGTAGAAACTGGGAGAAGAAATGTTCTAAGAAGTTTTTATTTCTGTCTCTGTGTGGGTTTAAGAGTATTTCTGTCCCTGTTCTTATGTAATGTAATAAAGTTTTAGTAGTTTTTTTGTTTTCAAGATTTAAGCCTGCTCTGCTCTGTTCCTAATCCCATCCCACAGTAGCTATTAGAGAAAAAACATATATTCATGGGTGCATTAACATCTGGCCAGTGCCAACCCATGACATTTCTGCTCTAGGCTGATCTGTTATCCATTGCTTCTAATAAGTCTTCCCATTCTCGTAAGTAAGTTTTATAATGAACAGTGAAAAAAAACCCCATCCTTTACCTCTTCAATTTAGTTATACCTTTTAGAGATGGCTACTCCTTTACAATAAATAAATTTCCAACAGTTTTCTTTGCATCTTCTATTGATCATTCAGTCAATGAATGATTTCTTACTACCTTCAGTTTCTCTCTCTAGCTGCAGTTCATTCTGTATTGTCCATGCTGATTCTGTTCCTACCTTCTCCTTATGATCTCTGTGTGTAACAGGCTGTGCTTGTCTCCTTTTTCTATAATATTTTGAATTAATAAATACATCATAATTTAGCCAAAAGTTTTAAATATATTTTATAATCTTTGACTTTACTGAAATGCTATGTGATTTCTTGATAAACTGCAACTTTTTTTCAAAACTTTTATGAGATCTTCCATACAATTTATGTATCTCTATCAAAATCTCCTGTGTTTAGAAGTTATTAGTGGCACAGAGACAGAAAGACATAGAGAACGAGAACAAACTGTAGGAACCCCACTGGAAGTGTCCTTGAGAGATCCTTCTGCTTGCACTAAAGCCCATTTGCAGATAAGAATACAGTCCTAACCTACCTATCCAGCTGAGTCAAGCCTGTTCAGTTCCAGGGATTCCTGCTGCTGCACTAACCACTTTGGAGCTGTGGCTCCCCAAAGCACTTGGCATCAACAAATGAAAACAGCCACAGCCTGCTGAAAACAGCATGTTCGGTTTTGCATTCAGTGTGTAAACTGTAAGCTGGTTTCAACCATATTTTGTTACCCTTTGAAATGTTTCCTCAATAGTAGGTTGCACCATCTGTTGCACTGTTTGCCTGCATGTTTTGCTTGTTAAGCTGCTCCCCCAGCAGCACACAAAAGAGGACGAACTGTGGTGATGCCTTTCAGGAAGGTGTCCCTGTCCTCTGCCTACCTCCTCCCACTGCAGTGCTGCAGTGCACACAACAGATGCTTCCCTAGCCCTACCTCATGCTTATTTATTTTAGGACCTAAGCCAAAGTCCACTATAAAACCTATGAGACTTTAAAATTTGGCAGTCTCGTTCCTTGTTAAGCTTATAGGTATGTTTTGTATGCTAAGGGCACAGAACCACACATGCCAAAGCAAAATACTAAGACAAATCATCTCAAGATTCACCAGGGAGTGTGAGCTCTGCCACAGCTAATCTAGAATACCCTTTTAGACATGGAAGAAGCAATGATTAGAAGTCAATAAACCTGATTTTTATTGTTTGCCAGTAGGCAAACAATACTTAAATGGTTCTGGTATGAACTCTGTCTCCTGGTTAAGTGTTGGCATATTATCGTGACAGGAAGAATACTATGTCTTGGTTCACATAATGAAGCAGGGCTTTCCTTCAGTTGCCTTTCATTCTTAGTATCTAAGCAGCAGGGAAAAAAATTTAACAGCTCTTCTTTTTTCCTTCTTTCCTGGTGTGTTTATTAAACCCAAGCAAATAACATACAATGACTTATGAAATATTCTCTGAAACATGTTGACAAAGCCTTGCGCTATTCTATATAATCCCAAATTATTTTCCTCATGAACTGGATGAATGATGGGAGGAAGGGGAAAGCCAGTGATTAATGCATACAAATAAGACTACAGAATGCTCTGAATAAATTATGCAATCCAAATGTATTCAGCCAGCTCTGCTCTGAATACCATGACATAGTTTTCTCATCACTTTAAGTCACCTCAGCAACAGGGACCAATGAGGAGCTGGGCTCATTGAATGGAAAATGTTTTTCAGGATGAAAACGTCTTGAGCAATCAGGGTCTCTGTCCCAACTCATATCAGGGAACTTCATCCAGCAGGAATACACTACCTGGATATCCCTTACAGGCAAATGAACACTTTTGCCAGCTTCTGCTAAAGGGTCATACCCATCACATGTGGCAATAGGATAGGTGTGATGTATTCACGCAATTCTCTAATTTCTCCCTACAGCTGCTGTTTAAGAAAAGAATTGATAGAGTCTTGCTTTTTCTTGAATTCCCATATGAAAGATTGTCATACAGACAAAAATAAATTTTTACCTACTACCCACCTTGATAGCAAATCTATTAAAAAATCTCATCAAGGTCATCAACGTTGAGCTTGATGACAACATCTAAAATATTTCTTATGGAACAGAATGGCATCTGATAGGTGAAGGAGAGATGGCCATATATAACTAGTCACTCCAGCCTTTCTTTGTAACAAACAGACAAAATCAGGCAACTCTAGAGTAAAATTAGGCTCGTTCTGGGTAGGAATTTGAAACAAATCAGATGAATCATACTCTAAAAGGCCTGTTACTATCCATTGGCTGAAAATGGAAGCTAAGATGACTTGTCTGTGTTGCAGAGGCTAAATGTGTAGTCTTAACCTGGCGTGAGTTCAATCCCACCCACACCCCTGGCTGCACACAGAGGCAGGTGCAGGTTCCATAACAGAGCTATGTCACACAGTGTGGGAGCACACCAGCTGGTACTAATGATCCCTCAGCCTCCCTGGGAAATCTGTCCCAATATTTCTGTGTCCAATACAGTGAACCAGACACCAAAAGAAGATCTGGCCTCTTGGAGTTTATTTCCTTCTCTACAATCTTTTCCAGGTGGCTGAGCCCTGATCAAATATTTATAGAATTAAATATTTCTCTTCTCTGTGGGAGGGAAACAGTAAAAGTACAGATCCTAATTTGTTTTTGCAGAGGGCTGGAAATAACAACAAACAGGTCATTAAAACTAATCCTCTTTCTCATTGGTTTTTTTGGTTTTTTTTAAATTTTTTCATTCCTTGCAGATGCGAATGAACTTTCCAAGGACAAATCTGAACCCATAAGTTTCTTTCTCATAAGAATTTTAACAGGTGAGTATGGCTGTTCCAGGAAATCTTCACAGCCTCTTCTACCAGAAATGCTTCTTGGTTTTTTATCCGTAGAATTTTGTAGCTCCCAGGTGTCCTTATCAGTGAGCATGCCCTCAGACAGTAAGGTCTGCACAAATTCAGACACAAAAAAAGGCTCTCATTTCAAAATGTTGATGTTCTAAGGCAAGAGACAAAACCTGACAACTTCTCTTCAGAGAGGCTATTTGAGATGTGTCTGTAAAAATACATTGTAGTTGTAGGTATTTTAATCAGTGAAATTGTAGTAGGAGATATTCACGGGCACAGGAACTCATTTTTCTTACAGTGCTAACACTTTTTCAGGCATGTTTTTGTTCTATGTCAAAGGAGTTAACCAAAAGTAATTTTTGGACAGGGTTCAGGTTGGCAATTGTACATTGCCATCCTGTTTTGGAGAACAGTACGCATGGTACAGATGTGGGCTGCTCCACATCAGTGTCAAAAAGCTGTCCTAGGTATATTTTCTTTACTAGAAATTACATGGTCTTATACATGCTCTTCCTCAATGCATTCACTAACTAAAATACAGATTTTTTTTTTAATTTTAAGAGGGGAAGAGCCTCAGCCATTGTTAACTTAGGAAATTTCTTTCTTTTTAAGTGACTACCTGTATTACAAAGCCACTCAAAAATCCCCAGCTTTCAAACTGACAAGGAGATGAGACACAGACATGTTGAAGCCTGTTTTGCCAACTGCAGTCCCTCCTGTTATATGCCACTTCCTCAGCAATGCAGCTTTCCCCAAGATGCTGCCCTACAGATCTTCATCACTACAACATTGGTCAAAAAATTTTCTGAGGAATATTTTGATTCTCAGAAACCTGCTGTTCACTTTTTTTTTTCCTAACAGTTCAATATAAGAAAAAAAAAGTGATTTAATAGTCTTTGGGATAAGGTGGGGTTTTTCTTCTTACTTGTTTTTTTCAAGCACAGTTTTTTTTCAGCACAGGCTGCCATGCAACTTGACATAAATCTAAAAAGCCTGGTTCTACCAGCATATGAGGACAAAAGGCTACATTTTGACTACCTTTCCTAGCAGTCCCAATTTAGTCATCCTTACTGTCATCCATACTGTCTAGGTGATGGAGCAATTCAGTTCACTGCCACCCACCACTGCCAGACACTCTAAAAAAAATTCTGTGAAAAGATATTATAACAATATGTAAATTAGATAGAAAACACTGCTGTTTTCTCATAACATCTAGAGTATGTTGTATATTTTCTAGGTCTCTAACTGGAAGTTTGGGAATTTAGGAAAGTGGATAATATTGAAAATATTCTACGATCTTCAGAGGAAAGAGAAATAAAAAGAAAGCTGAAGTGTGAGTTAAGTGTAGGCAGGACCTAACACTGATGTATTCATTCTTTCTACTCAACCTGCTGAAATAAGAGAAACTAAATTATACTTTATGGTTCTTTTAAGCAACAAACAACAAATGATTGGAGAGCTAGTATCAGCAGGACTTTCATTATCAATGACTAAATTAGTAGCTTATTCTAATAGTGTTGAAACCACAACAACAAAACCACCAAACCAGAGTATTGTAAGTCAGAATGTAGACAAAAAAATGATCCTGCACATTTTTAGAGTTATGCAGGATGCCATTATAAGTTGTTTTCCACCATGTCATTTTTATGTTCCCAGAGGAGGTTCTAGTAAAGGATATCTGCTGAGCTGGAACATGCTGACGTTGGTGCTGGGAGAGTGAAGAATAGACAGAGAGGAGAAAAAAATTAAGTGTTGGATTCATCTCATCTAACACCATAGTTCTATGGTGATGAGTCCATCTAAACTGGTTGTCCTCTGGTAACAGAAAGTGAAAAAGATCAGACCACCACGTAAAATTTGGATCTGATTTTCCAGCATGTCATGCCACATGACCCCCACCAGACTGACCAACACAATCTGAACAAAGTAACAACAGGGAGCTGTACCAAGCAGTGACTTGCCAGGATGTTTGCTGCCATCAGGCAACAGAACAGTTTTAAACATATGAAAGAAGAATGAGGTGCCATGGTGTTCAGAGGAAGCATTGTAATGCTTTCACTATACAGCAACCAACATCTCAGGAGCCACAACACAGCATGGGATGGGAGTAATCAGAACCAATCCATGTGTTTGCAAATGCAGATATTAGGTTCTCAGGGGATTTTCAGAGGAAAAATACTTAACAAAATTGAAGGACTATTATTCCAGTTCATAATGTTTTTAAATCATAAGCTTGAAAAACACATTCAACTCAACAAGCATTGGCAGGTGCCATGTGTGATTTATGTTTAGATTTCACATTGTGCTTTAACTGTCACCTAATGAAATAATGTATCTGTTAAAAGCGCATTGATTTTATTTACCTTTCTGACAAGTGAGAATTCAGTGCTCCTTGCCACTCTGTAGGACACTATTTACATATAATCTTTTGTGGAATCTCATTTATTTTGATTTATGATAGTTTTGAAACCATTGCATTTATGTTGATAGTAGCAAGAAGAGATCAATCACCTGAAAAAGTCCAAACTTCTGCTAAAAATGAAGCAACATTCATTCTACCCAAGGAATTTTATTTTGAATCATCTTCCCAAGGCAACCTACACAAATGTCCCAAAGATCTTGGGGTCAGTAAAGCCAATAAACATTAGGGCATAAGAATTATAGTAGCCTCTATTTGGAGTCCCTAATACTCTCGAGATTTAAAGGGTCATGTTTTCTAACTGGGGAGTGAGGAGGGACGTTCCTCTAGAGCAATGTCATTTATAAAATTGAGTTTTGAATGTTAAATTCCCAGGTTAAATATAAAATAAATTACCTTCTATTTTTTTCTCCAGTCTTAGCCTTAAGCTGACAAATTCAGAAATTTCAAAGTTTGAATTGGCACTGTTTTCTTAAAGTATTTCTAAATAATTGTCAGTGACACCTCTTCTCTGCAAGTTTTCTTTACTTTCTGTACCCAATCTGGCACCACGCATGATATATACAGATATGTACAGATATATAGGGAAGAGCAGACTGTAAAAGTGGATTTGTGGGACACAATGTTGTTGCTGGTCCTCAGTGCACTTAGACTCAACTGCAGCTGTGGATGAAGGTCAGAGGATCTGATCTGTAAATCCTGGGCAAACAGCACTGCTGTGTTTAACCAGAATAAATCTTTGTGCAGAGGTTCATCCTCTATGTAGATATGGGGAAGAGGATGGTGTTGTTAGAGCTTGTGGCATTAATATCATAGTCTCAAGGAGCACTGAATGGTGTTTCAGAATGGTTTCTTCTTAGATAGCAAAGATAATCCTGTACCCATAACTTTCAATATTTAATAGCATACAGAGGAAGTCAGTTTTGCTGGTTTAAAACTTGCAGAAGATGCTAGAGATTCTTGATTTCGGATGATCACTGCAGTGGGGCTTTGGTTCATGCTTTGTACATCTCCATTGAGGCTGGGATTAGAGCACAGCTGGGATGTGCTTCTGAGCAGAAACTGTCAAACACCTGAACACAGAATTGTTCTTCAAACTCAGCCCTCACTGATGCATGAAAGACAAGTGTTTGTGTTCACACTAACCTGTTTATGTCTGTCTCGCACAGCACCTCACCAGATTGGAATGTGCACAGAGGTTTCACATAGAAGGAGATTCTCCTTTGAAATAAATCGAATGACAAATTTACTCTGCCTGAGGAACCCTTGCCACACTGAAGATTACTGAAGCCCCACCTCTTCAGGAACCAAAGACTCTTTCTTGTCCTTCACCTGATGTAATGATAATTATATACCTGTCATCCTAGCTACTTCTTTTAGCATGCAACATCCACATTTTCTGCAACAACCTACCACTTAGTTCTCTTCCACTCTTTAAATAGTGCTGACTGGTAGTTTTTAATTAAGCCTTGACAGTTGAAATTTGCATTCCAAAAGCCAGATGAAGGTGCTGGCATCAGATTTTCTAAGATCTTGAAATGGATTTGGATTGTCTGTTATTTTATCATGCAGAGCATTCTACTTGCACACAACCCTGCATGCATGCATGCATGCTTACCAGGACTTTCCAGGTTCTACAGACACTGTGTACAAGGTTTAAGGCTACTTCCCTGAGAGCATTCTAAACTGGCATTTCATGCTTTAATGCTTAGTTAATGGAGTATAAACAAGCATGCTGAGTGATTTCTGTAGCTCTAAGAGGAACACTGTTCTTGTCTGGTTTGTTATTCATTTGTACATGCCAGCTCACAGAAGTGCTGTGAGCAGATGGACAAATAGCTAAGAGAAGTTTTATCAGTTTCGAGATTTAGGGGAGAAATGATGCAGGGAAAGAATGGATCACTACAACATTTAAGGGGCTACAGTATAGTTTTCACTTTTCTGTAGGATGCTCTCAGTCCCACTAGAAGTTCTTGACTTAACATGCATTTAGCAAAACAAATTTTCCCTTCGTATCCATTGACTTCAATAGATGCTGTGCTTGACAGTGGTATAAGTCAAGTCATTTCTGATTAAGTTCTACAAGCTAAAGCTTTAAATCCACTCCAATTAATGCTTCTTTTGATGGAATGAGGCATATGCTGTGCTTCAAGCTAAGCCTCCAGCTTTTTAAGGATTTTCCATACAATTCCACTGATAATTAATCACTGCAGGTATCTGTAGAACCAAACACCTTTTGCTGCCTTTATGACCAGTAAGAAGAGAAAATTGCAATTACGATAGAACAACAAGGATGGAGCTTACAAAGTCACCTCTTCTGTTTTAGCGTTAACTGTAGAGTTAAACAGCATACACCTGATCAAATTCCTGGGCTGAGAGATACCTTGAGAAAATGTAGATAACAAGTTCATAGATTGTACTTCTGAATTTTTTTTATCTTATGACCTATGGACTCATCTTCTTTTTGATTAATTATTTCTTATGGGTCCAGTATGACACCTGAAGAACAAAAACAAGTATGGCTGTGAGATGATAGCTGATGTCACACATCCAAACCAAAAGGTGACTACTGGACACCTGTAAAAGAAATACCACAGACAGCCTAGAAAAAAATTGCATCCTTTATATCACAAGCCTCATTTGTATTATTTTTTCTATAGTATCTTTGGATCAAAATCCAGTATAATTTCTACTGTACTGCTTTCACAGCACGCAACAACATTGACTGGATCTTTTTCTTTTAAAAATCAAAAGAACAGTAGTCTAGTTTATGTCTGGTCACTGCAAGATGATTTCATCACAGCAAAAATGTTGTAAATAAAATAATCTTTGATACCAGTTTTTAATTTAGATGTTGCTGTCAGGCACCAGGGCAGAGATTTCCTTGCAGCCAATTATGAAGACTATGGTGATGCAAGTCACCCCCCTGAAGCACATGGAGGACCACGCTGGAGCATATACTCACACTGGAGCCCACGGAAGGCCCCACTCGGGAGTAGGGGATGTGTCCTGAAGGAATCTGCAGCCATGGAGATTTCACACTGGAACAGGGTCCTGGAAGGAACTGCTGTCTGTGGAGAGGAGCCATGCAGGAGCAGGTTTTCTGGCAAGACCTGTCATCCCATAGGGCACACACATGGGAAGAGTCTGTTTCCAAAGGACTATGCCCAGTGGAAAGGATCCATGCTGGAGCAGTTCATGGAGGACCATGCTGGAGCAGTTCATGTGTCTCATGGGAAGGACCTCATGATGGGACAGAGAAGGAATGTGAGGAGGAAGGAGGGGAGATGAAGTGTTATGAACTGAACTAAGCCTCCATTCCCTTTGCACTGCTTGAAGGGGAGCAGATAGAAGACTCAAGAGTGAAACTAAGCCTGGAAAGAAGAAGGTTGGGGAAGATGTTTATAGTATTTTTTGGTTTTATTTCTCATTATACAAGTCTTTTAGTAGTTGGTAATCAAATTAATTAATTTCCCTGAATTGAGTTCATTTCACTTGTGCTGGTAATTGTTGAACAACCCTCCTATCTTTATCTCAACCCATAAGCATTTCATTTTAATTTTGCCCCCGTGTAGCTGAGCAGAGCAGCTCAAAGAGAATTTAAAATTATTCTTCTGACCTAATAATGCTGAGCTTTGTCTTTGAGAAAGATTAAGTAAATATTCTGCAATACAACTATCCTTCCATGTTTATAATTCCCTTTGTCTTCATTAGGACACACAGCATGAAGGAACAACAGTCAACATGAAGGTGTCCTAGAGACCAGAGTGCCTTGGGTGCCATGACAATCCCATTACCTCGTGCTGACTGAACACTCAGAACAGATGACTGAGTTATAATAATGTGTCCAGCTTAGTCACAGTTCATCCAAAGACAAGTTTGACTTTGACTTGAAAACTAGAAGTCAGATATAAATCTCTGATGATCTCTGCTCTGGCTGGATAAGATGGCCTTGCTAATTCACAAGAGTGAAAAAAACCTCCTTCCAAAGCAGAAGTTTGAAATGAAAGAAGGGGATATAAACCCAAGTTTTTAATATGCAGGCAGCACAGACGGTGCAGAAGATTGCAGTGAGCCAAGATGAATTAGCCTCCCTGAGAGTATAAAAAAAAAAAAAAAGAAATGGCACCTTTCAAACAAATCCTTCTGTGTAACAGAACCGGCCTTTGCAATGAAAATGGTGCCAAAAGCTTTCTCTTGGAGAAGCCTAGAGATCGTCGGGCGTTAAGCAACAATTCTCTCTGGATTATCTGATTCGCTGTGTTCCTGGGTAATAGCAGAACCACTGACAACTATAAGGTAAGCACAGCAAGATGATCATACACTTTCTGACAGGGCAGCCATGCTTCAACCATTCAGAAAAATTGAAAAGGGCTAAATACCATACAAGTAAGGAGTCTGGTTTGAATTTAGGGGAGGAGACCAGACCAGATCTTGCCTGGTCTTCTCCCCTAAGCTTATGACAGTCAGACACCCATTTCCTCCAGATGGACAGGTAAGATTTGACTGCTATAACATCACACCTGGATAATCTTTTAGTTCTTTTGAAACCACGACCCAAAACATATAAAGCAGGCACTGTGAGTTTTGGGTCTTTTCAATAAGTTATCTAGGTTGGAGAAAGCAAGGGCCTTTAAAAGGTAACTCATAACAAATATATTTCTCATGAGTCTTTTCTACACTTTATGACCTGAGACTCCTCTGCATTCCTCTATGTTTGGATTTATGTATGAGGCTCAACCCTATGTGTCTACAGCCCCCTCTATTCTTCTGCTCTTTCCCTTCATGTTTAATATATCAGTGCTCTCTTGGCTGCTGAGTCTAGGGGTCATAAAGAACAAGATGGGAACTACATTTGATGGAAAGAGCATCAAGATTCCTCTTTGCAAGTAACCAGAACTGTCAGATGGAACTGAGCTGTCAGTTGGAATTGTTGCCTAAGATTTAAGAAGATAAAAGTTAGAGATGTTGTGTCTTCTGTGAAGATATTTCTCTTTTTTAATAATACATATCTGCCTTTCTGAGTCAAGAGTGAAATGCTGAGAGTCCTGGGTGCTGCCACCATTTGGAGTCATTGGGACAATCAGCACCTCACAGCTATGACTGGAGTGAGCTTCTGAAGACTTGCTGAGAACCTTTGATGGAAGTAAAACTTCTGAAAAACTTTATTGCTGTTGATAGATGACAGGAAGGGACTAAAGAAGACTTTTGAGGACAACTGAGCTGGTAAGATTTTGATCCCTCAGGACCTTAGACACTTTGACACCAAAGAGTAAAAATCATAAGGAGCTGTGTGGGGAATAAAAAAAGTAAAATATTTGGGATGAGATTAGTAAAACCTGAGAGGCTTAAATGTATTTTCCTGGAGAGGAGACTAAGTGGAGGATGGATATTTAGATTAAGAAGAACACAGGCACTAAACAGTTTCTTCTCTTAACAATGTTACATATCAGAAAAACTACAGGACAGATGATTAAGTGAAAGGGAAGTTCACATGGAAGAAACAGACAGAACAAGAACTATATGCAGCCTACAGCATCCTTCTAGAATTTACTCCCACATGAAATCTTAAAGTCACCTCTATGCCCAGATTTTCCAAGGAAGTGAGACAAGTTACTGGTTAATAATGATATGCAGCGTCAAGGAGTTTAATAAAATGAAATAGATAACAAAAGATCATATTTTAAGATGTAAAAAACTCAGCCATGATGGTCAGTTAAAGGATCTTTTTGTTCTGTCCCTACACCAGGTGTATTACTCCATAATAGCTTAGATATTTTTCTAGAGAATCTTTATCTTTTTAAAGCCAAAAGTTCACCATTGTCAGAAACGTGATATGGATCTTGAAAAACCAAAGGCTTAACCTGGCATGACAGGTTTTAGGAAACAGTACCTGATCCCTGTGAACAGAAGAAAAGCACACAGCAGGAAGGCTTAGAGCTGGCTTCCCCTACAAAATTTGCAGTATGGTGGAAAAAACAGAAATAGGTACAAGTGGGTGTAACTTCACTGAAGTCTATTTCCAGGTGATGCAGATCTAACCTGTTATATTTCAAATGCCATCGTGGGTTTTTTATTCCCCATGTATTCTTTACCTGTCGAACATGCATAATGGGGGGATAATTTATTTTGTAAATGTGACAATCAGTGTCTTCTCCACACTTTGTAGAGGATTAAAAGCAGGAGCTACAGGCACCAGCATCACTGTCAGATTTCCCACAAGTCAGTCAGAGATGGCAGCATTCTCTATTTACATAGCTCAGCTTTTAGAGTCGTCCTCAACATGCAATATTGAAAATGCTTGTAGCATCCTCAGCAGGTGTCATATCACTGTTCAGTCCCATTTCCTTATTTATCTGGGAAAGGTGAAAACAATAACTAAAAATAAAACCCTATACAAAACTTATCTTATGAAGTTCTAGTAAATTGGAAAACTTTTGGCAAACCATATTAACAAAAATATGCTTTTCCCATCAGTTAAGTTGCTTTTGGGAGTTCTAGAGATAGCTTGAGTACTAATACAGTTAAAAAGGAGATAATTAACTTAATGGAGGAGCTTTGCTTCTCAGAGTTAGCTAATGAAAACTATTGTAGTCTCTCATGAAAACTCTATATATGTATTCGTCTATGACTGAAAATCTCGGGTACTTTGAAGAAGATTAATTGAAAATACAGACATTTGAGTTTCATAGGGGAAAAAATACTTAATGAAAAATATTTTAAAACTTTTGCAAAAGAAAAACTCCCACTGACTTAGTTATACCATTGTTAATTTCTGCTTAAGGTAACCACTGGCATATTTCTTTCACAGCTTTTTCTCCATTCTCTCTTATTTGATTTTTTTTTTCTTAGAAAGGCAAGAGGGTATTTAAAAATCATTTCCCCCCACTTATTTTAACAACTTAACAATGGTTTTGTTTTGCTTTGGTTTTCAGTATAAAAATTAGGGAAAATTCTTTGTTATGATTTAAAGGACTAAAAAGTGAAAATTAAAATGTAATTAATTTTTATATGATGTTTTTTCATTTGGTTTGTGGTTTTGGCATGGCAGAAATATTTTGATAAAGATTTGCATATCAGTTCTCCACAACACTTTCTGAGAAATATGCCATCTTTCCTAGAAGCCTGAGTATCTGAAAATTAAGGATAATTCCAACCTTAGTTGCTTTGAGCAAGATACAATAATGATACTCCCTAAATCACAATGTAGGAACAGTCATCTTGGAATCAAAAGGAGATGTGGATTAGAATGAGGATAGATCAATTTACCAATGTGTTGATCTCACTGGTTATTTTGAAGAGAAGCATTAATAATGAATGAGGTTTCATTCATCCTTAGAGTGAATCTATCACCAATATTGATGGGTATTGCTCAGTGTCTTGTAGTCCAGGCCCACTATCTTGCAGCTGAGGCAAACAACTGCCATGGCTGCTTTGAAAACTATTTTTGAGAGAACAATGTAACCAGCCAGAAGTAAAATCAGTTCACCAAGGGGAAACCACAGTCTCTTCTCCACTTCTACCGACCTAAGGAAGGAAACTGATTTCACCCCTGAATGACTCTCCCACTGTTTTCTCAGAGACAGAAAGAGCACTGCTTCTAATCCTCCATGGAAGGGGAGATCTTCTTAAATGCATTAACTGTGGATAGTAGCCTTTGGCTGATTCCCAGTACACTCATTTTGCTTTCCTGCAGGATGGTCACAACTGCACCTCATCTAAACCTTTATATTCTCTGGCAGAAATTCCCAGACAGGCATGGGAAGGGCTGCCAGGAGAATCTCGAATTCATTGCCAGTTTAAACATTGACTTTATAAGTTCCCTGATGCTTTCTCATCACCCACAAACAAGTCAAAACTGAAATAAATTGAAGAACTGAAAACAAGGTGTAATGTCCATATCTACAACAGGATATTTCATTGCTAACTTTCAAAATGCTTTTAAAGAGAATCAGAATTATCAGCAACATTTTATGTATTGAGAAACTGAGATATGAGGATGTGATTTGCACAAATTCAGCTTATACAGAAAGCAGTCTCACATTTCCTGAGTCCTAGCCCATTTATGATGAAATTAATTCAGAAAATCCCAGAAATATTCAGATTTAGAGTCCCAAACTGTGAATTAATGATGAGAGAGGAGCAAAAATAGGATAAAAAATAGTAGCACTGAAGGAAACTTCCTAACATATAAAGAAGCCAATTAGTCAGAAAGGAAAGGTCAAGATGCTTCCTCACCCACTATATGAAAATATTAGGTTCACCTCAGTACTGGAGCCATTGGCTACCTGTTGAATGTGACAGTAAAACAGGCAAGCTCCACTGATTTAGAGTATAAATAAGGCTATACACTCAGGAGTGATCTCCATTCACCTCCAGCCCCCCTAAAAATGGGCTGACAAGGACAGCCAGCTGTGGAGAGGCCATGGAAGGAGAGTGTCTGAAAATTTAGCTTTGGAGCTTTAGCTTTGCCAGAGGATCACCTGTAGTGACAAGCAAGAGTCCAAGTCACCCAGAAAACACCATAAAGAATCAGTGTGAATTAGTGGAAATTAAAAAGATTTAGTAGGAATGAGCATTAGCTTAGTCCAGTCATTGTCTTCTCTAATCCAGACCGCGAAGCAAATTTTTATCCACCAAGTTTTAGGGTGTTTTTTCTGCCTCCCGTTGCTGTCCATGTATCCAGCAGGTGATTATTGACTGTCCTTTGAAAACAGAGACACAAGCAATGCATAAGAGGCTGATGCTCAGAACAGCCAATCCTTTCTTACAGTAAGTCCAAGCTAATAAACCATTCTGGATGATGGGACTTGCTCACCCAACACCTTAAAAAGACCTATTATTTCCCCTGCATGTTTCACTGCAAATTCAGTGTTACCACTCTTAAACACATGGGTAGCTGGGCTGAAAATGACACTGGCATCCTGATGGACACCATGCTAAACATGAAGCCTTGACAGATGTGAAAGGTCCAGACACACTGGACTATATTACTATGAGGGTGGCCATTAGACTGAGGACAGTGACGATTTTTCTTTCATTCAGCACTTGCTAAATCACATCCAGCTCTTTTCAGCTCTTGAGTCCAAAAAATATGTTTGCAAACTGGAGGTAGTTCAGGGGAGGGCACTTAGATGGTGAGGATTGAAGTGCATGTCCTGTGCAGAGAGGTTCAGAGAGCTGGGCTAGGTCAGCCTGGAGCTGAGAAGGCTTTGGGGGAACCTGCTGTTAGAAAGAAACTGGCCAGAAAAATTCTATCCTTGGAGGTTTTCAGGACCTGGCTGGACAAGGTTCTGAGCAACCTGCTCTGCACTGAGCAGATGTTTGACTAAAAGATATCCTCAAGTATCTTCTAAATTGAATAAATTGTATTATTCTATAAAACAAAATTATGCTCTAATAGGTGAGGCTCTATGTGTATGATGTGACCCAGTGGTCACTTCTGCCATGGCTTTCTTGTGCAGACAAGTTATTTAACCAAAAATCCTGAATGACATTTGAACATCTAACTCTTCTTACTTTCCTGCCTTCCAGAGGAGTCAGCTAAGCATTTAAGAGTTAGAAACATATGTATATTTGTGGAATTATTTGTTCCATTCTGTAAAGTTCTAAAGTTGAGATGGTAAACTACTCCCAAAGATCACAGTGATAGTAAATTGATTGTTACTTTTACTACAGTGCTGGAAAAAGTCAAAGGATCTTGATAATAGCAGTAAAGTTCAGTAAGTGTTGCTATGTGGCAGGGTTCTGATAAATTAATAAATCATGCAGCCTATAATTAAAATGTAAAGAAAAGCCTTAGACCTTTAATGTGTCCACATCACAGCTCATAGATTATCAAGCAAATAAAACACCTACTAGATTTTCCACATTTTGGGTCAATACCCACCCAAATCTGTTTCAAGATGAAGAAGAATTAGCAGCTATTGCTTGTTATCAGGAAAGCCTAACAAAACTGATTGCATGGGAAAAGAAAGCAATCCCTGAATTACAGTTAAGCCAAATGAACTTTGAAAGCTGAGAAGTTGAGATATCAAACCTGTTTGTTTGACAGAGAAACAGGTGACAAAGCAATGAAGTTAAGACTTAAATGTGAAATATGTTCAGAATTTTGAACTGTAAGTTGAACCCAAATTCCTAGTAGAGACTGCAGCCATTGCTGTATTTAGTTCTGAGTGTTGCTTTGCTGTTTTTAGTTATCTAGCCTGGTTTTGCAGTGTGCACTTCTCATTTCACCACCAAGAGCTAAACCCTGACATCTTGGGACAGAGCAGACAAGAGTACATAAATCAGCATCTTCTCTGCAACTCCTCAAAATGTCCCAGTGCTCTTCCCTGTCACCTTGTCTGGTTTGAAATTGACTGGGAAAACTTGGTGTGTCATCTCATTGCCAAGGGAACTTGATGTCTTAATTATTTTTACCCAACACACTGGACTCCAGCTGAATATTTATAGATCTTAAAGAGGATCCAATTTTTTATGCCAGAAATATGGTTCAGACAAAATAATTCTGAGCATGGGTCACATAGCTGGTGTCTGACATTTATGTTTGTTTAGGTTTTGGGGGGGTTTTTAAAAGAATTATAGAACTTCAGTTTCAATAGTGAAATGACTGATTAATAGGCTTGGCAAAATGACAAGCCTTCACAACAATTACAGACAGGACAGGAGGTGCTAAAAGGCCAAGAGAGGTTTCCAGTACAGCCTCTTCTTTTTAGTTAGGGCAAGGTTGCACTCATTTACTCCTGAAAGTTCCTTGACACTGATTAAGTTGTCCATCATGTTTATATAATTTTCCTAACTGGATACTTCTCACCATGTGCCAAAAGGCAAGTATCTTTGTTTTTATTTCTATCCTTATTTCTCAGTAATGCCTTTCTTACAGTGTTAAGTCCTTTCCTGGCTATTCACCAATGCTAGAATGATCACTTCCATACATGGAAAAGTTTTAACTACAGAAGAGTCAGTAGCACATTCTCATTGTCTACCTTTTCTGCATGCCTTCAGATAAACCAGAACTTGTTTTTCCTATGCCTAGAGTTAAAAGTTTAAGCATCGTCATCACTTCTTAACAGCAAAATTTAGGTGGTAAGTACTTCTGAAAGGGAGACCAGATGTTTTTGAACACATCTGTGAAGAATCAGCATTTGTCTGTGAATTCTGCATGCACAACAATTTATTACACAAAGCTATCTCAGCTGAATTTCCTAGAAGAGTAGCCTATAAAATAGATGAACTCATATATCTTCTAAGGTGTGATGCCTTTTTTTTTGGCAGGAGAAGCAGACTCTTCTCTAACAGCAAGGTAAGATACTGCTTGAACTTAAGTCTGGCTATTTTTCATTCTTGTCCTAGTTACAGTAGTAAAAGACTTGATGGTACTTTTTTAAGAGCCACGATAAAATAAACAAAACCATATTTTTACTTAGATCAGCCTGTGCAGTCTTAATTAAGTTTAATTTAAATTTATTGAATTTTCTTACATATAAACAAGAATATATAAAACTAGAGGAGTTAAGAAAGATAAAAAAAAAAAAAAAGGGAGCATGTGGCTGTCATTTGGTCCAGAAGACATCTGAGGTTTTTTTCACTGTAAATAACTTCAAATGTTGAAAATGGGTTATTTTCCATGCTGTGTGGAAAAGTGGAAAACATAATTGTAGGACCTTCAACAGAGCTTTAGATAGCAAGACTCACTCTGCAGACCATATCACTCCAAATGAAAAGCTGCCATCTCTCTGTGCTTTACGATTTGAGAGCCAAGCTGAATATCAAGAGGCACGGGAAACTATGTCTAGAATTAAACTTCTTTCACACTTTGTATCATGAGACTTTGTATTCTATCTGCCAAGTTTTAACACTAAAGGCTTAAATTTTCATGCTAAGTTTCTGCTACAGGTTAAATAATTTTGAATTTTTAACTAAAATAAGCAAGCTATATCCAAGTGCAAAGTATGCTTCCCCCAAAATCAAAAGAATTAAAAAATGCATTTATGCTGTGATCACTTCACACACTTCTGGAGCTTTGATTTAATGCATCAAGAACCTGAAATTTTGTGGGGAAGGAAAGTCCCAATATTAGAGACATACTCATGGTTTATTCTACTTAAAATGAAAAGCAAGAAACTAGCAAGCAAACTGCCCTAGGTTTCTTCCTCCAAAAGAATCCCAGACTAGGTTTTGGTTCAGTTTGACAGATGCATTCTCCACAGACTGTAACTCCTCTGACTGGGTTTCTGCTGCTTCCAGCTTTTTCCTGACATTAGGTTTTGTATACACCAGGCATGGCCCTCCTTTGGGAGCAGAACAAGAACTTTTCAAGCAGTTTTCTCCTCAGGCAGCATGCCATTTTAATGGGGCATTTTCTAAGGGGAATTAGGAAACTTGTATATACGCAATATAAGTACTAAAAGTGTTAGGACACTTGAAAGTAAAGAGGCTGTAGAACTGGTATAGGTTTTGCAAATTGTCATTCAACCCCAATGTGTAAATGTATCATGGTAAGAGGTATTATTCAGTCATGGTTTCCTGCGATATTATTCATCTTATTTCATGTTAACTGCCTCAAATATAGATTACAAGGGGAGGAAGAGACTGGCACCACCATGGGCAACTCACCCCATACCATAATAAACATTGAAAATATTTATTTGAGTAAATGAGGAAATTAGACACTTCTGAAGAGCATTGAGTCTAAGAAGCAAGAGGTCCAGTTCTTTCAGCACCATTCAACTTGATGGGACTGAACTCATGTTGCTCAATAAACCATAATGTTTTCTAATGCCAAGGGATATCCTGGAATAAAATGTTGCTATTCATCCTGTAGAATTTAGCATAGCTCCATGACCCTGGTGAACTCAGAAAAACAGAAAGGAAGACAACTTTTGGAAGGGTTTTTTTTTTTTTTTTTTTTTTTTTTATAGAAGGGATTATAAACCTCTCTCCCCAAAGAAGGCATTTTTTCACAGGATCACAGGATGGGTAAGGTTGGACAGGACCACTGGAGGTAATCTAGTCCTATCTCCCTGCTCAAGCAGGTTCCCTAGAGCAGGTTACTCAGATTTGTGTCCAGATGGCTTTTGAATGTCTCCAGGACAAAAAACTCCACAGCCTCTCTGGGCAGCCTCTTCCAGTACTCACTGACTCACACAGCAAAGTTCTTCTTCATGTTCAGGTAGAACTTCCCTGTGTTCCAGTTTGTGCCCATTGCTTCTTGTCTTATTGCTATGGCACCACTGAGAAGAGCCTGTATCCTCTCTCTTGGCACCCTCTTTAGATAATTATATACCAATGTATATACTTCTATATCATGTATGTAAGAACCCCTCTCAATTTTTAGTCCAGGCTGAACAGCCCTGCTCCTTCTGCCTTTCCACAACGGAGATTCTCCAGTCCTTTAATCATCTTGAAGGACAATTTTCATCTCAGTGGGCAGATGAAATTAGAAATTTCAGAATAAGTAGGGAGAATCTTTATAAATATAGTAACTTATAGGATTAAGTAAAGTGAGGTAAATTACTTTTTGAGACCTTGGGTCAGTTCAGGGCCCAACCCTATATATGGAAAGGATTTAGGCATACTGTAAGCTACCTCCAGTCATTACTAGTTAGGCATACTGACTCCTGGATACTGGAATGCTAAGCATACAGATTTCCTCATAAGTCAAGGAATTTATTCTTTTTCTGTATCTCTGTTCTTAAACTCTTCTTCCCATATTTTTCATAGAGATGTGATAAGTGGAAACTCTTTCTGAATGATTTCTTAGAATTCCATTGCAATCCCTTTGTGCTGTTGAAGCAGTAATGCCTCAAGCTCTGCTGGAACATGCAGGAAATGCTAATCTAGATACAAATGTCTGCATATCTCAATAGAAAGTCACCTCAAAGCTCCAGTACCAAACACCTGCAAACAAATGTGATTTATTTTGAGACCTTAATCCTAGCATACAGGAAATATCTAGTGAAGAAGTGCAGAGTCTGGAGAGTCTGAGATGTCTGTACCAGCCAGCTGGTGGAGGAGAGGAAATAAGTATACTGAGCCTGACCTTGACAAGTGAGTTAAAATATTGTTCTATTTTTCTTATGACCTATGAAAATCCTAAATCCTTTTTCTGGAACCTTTATTTCATAGAGATTTTCACAACTACAGTATTTTTTTTTCTTTGGGATAAATAAAATTGAGTCTACAAAAGGACCTTTTCAAAGTCTGGATTTTGTGTGTGTCCTGGGTGAAGTAAAGAGATCAGGTCAAATATTTCCTATGTCTAAGAAGTTTAAGATATTGATATACCACCTTACTTAGTGCAACCATCTCTACTTTCACTAAGTAAGTTGCAAGTAAGACTTTTCATCTTCTGTCTCTATTGCATGAAAGAAAAGCATATGTTCATTTGTTTAAATATATGGATTTCACACGTTATATGTATGCATTTCTGGCAGTTCTGAAAAGATGCTTACCATTTCTCTACATTTTGCTCCCCTGTGCTTTTCTACTCTGAAGAAAAAAATATTTAAAAAGCTCTTCTTTGAGAAGAAGAATTTTAAAAAATGTCTGCCACTTCATAAACAAATGCCAATGTTGTGTAATCATTCCATGGAATATAAATAAATTCATTTATTTTTTCACTGTGTTATGTGCAAATAAGCCTATATTTAAATAGTGGGGTTTTTTTCACAAAAAAAAAGACACAAAATTTCACAAAAAAAATCTTGTCCAGTGGGACAAAATGTTGTCATAGTCTATATCCATACTAATAAATTAAATATGACCTGTGCATCAATTCAAGCATTTGTACATGATTATTCCCAAATAATCCAGTTAAAACATAAATTCTTAGCACAATGTATCCCACAGTTCTGTCTAAGATGTCTTTCCCAAATAATTATAGGATCATAGAATGGCTTGAGTTGGAAGGGATCTTAAATTTAATTCCATTCTCCCTGCCATGGGCAGGGATGCCACCACTAGACCGGGTTGCTCAAAGCCCTAGCCAAAATGGCCTTGAATATGTCCGGGCATGGGGCATCCACAGCGGCTCTGGGAAACCCGTGCCAGTGCCTCACCACCCACACAGTAAAGAACCTTCCTAAAACCTAATTGAAACCTCTTGTCTTTAAGTTAAAGACCACTCTCCCTTGTCTATCACTGACTGTTCATGTAAAAAGTCAGTCTCTCTTATTTTTATTCCCCCTTTTAAGTAGTAGAAGGACACCATGAAATCTCACCAAGGCCTTCTCCAGGCTGAACAATCCAAACTCTACCTTCCCCTGTGGAGACCAATACGCCAAACTATAAGTTAGCCACGTTCCCCTGAAAAGAGTACAGCGCTTAATCATGCCACCTGCCCCTTGATGGAGTAACCCTCACTGATGGCTGCGGTTATGGCAAGAAAAACTGTTCCTCCCAGTGTGCTTTGCTGTTCCTATGTTAATCTCTTGTACTCCATTGGCCTTTCCCCCTTGCTCCACCCCTGAGCCCTCAGATGATTGGCCCTCATGTTGTACCTGCCTTTCCCATATAAACACATGATCCAATTGACTCTGAATGTTTGTGCCTGGACTCTGAAGAAGAAGCTGAATAAAGCCTCCTGCAGAACTCCATATGAAGGCTCCACCTCCTCTTTCAGCACTGCCCCAAAGAGCTGATTTCACTGAAGACCTGGAAATGACTCAGCCTCATCCCCAAAAAGCTGATTTCACTGAAGAGTTGGAATCACTCAGCCTCATTCCCAAAGAGCTGATTTCACTAAAGAGTTGGAATTGCTCAGCCTCTCCCCAAAGAGCTGATTTCACTGAAGAGTTGGAATCACTCAGCCTCTCCCCAAAGAGCTGATTTCACTAAAGAGCTTGAAATCACTCAGTGGCAGCGGAGATGCCAGTGCCTCTGGGATGTCCTTCTCAGGACACTTCTCCAGGAAGATCACAGCACTCTGACCACCACTGTCCCCGTGACATTCCCCCTAGGAAAGGTCCCTCTAATCATCTTGGTGTCTCTCCTGTGGACTCACTCCAACAGGACCATGTCATTTTTGTGCTGAGGATCCCAGAGATGGATGCAGTACTGCAGGTGAGGTCTCATGAAGGCAGAGTAGAGGGGGAGAATCACCTCCCTCAACCTGCTGGATGCACCTCTTTAGAGCTAACTCTTTTCTGGCCTCTCTCCAATAAACCTTGCTATCAGCCAGTCTAGCAATACAAAAAGTGTAATATCTATTTTGAATCTCTGCGAGCTCTTTTTTCTAATGAGTCTGACAATTAGGAGATAGCATAAAAATACAGGTGTAGTCCCAAATACACTGCATACTCAGTGGATGTCAAAAAGCTATTGGAGGGATGCTGTGAAAAGTGGCTTGTTACTTGTCAGTTTTGGGGTAAAAATGCCATTTTCAGCAGTAGGAACTGGACAATAAGACAGTGTCTTGGTTCTGGGATTCCCTGTGCCTTTGAAAATTTATGTGCCATACTCTGGGTTTAATGTCATTTCATCAGCAAACTTGCCTGCATGAATTACCTGTGGTCAGAGTGCACTCTCCAGAGCTCTGGGATCCTGTGTACCCAAACATACCCGTGCACTGGCATTCCAGCAAGCACACTGCAGCAGACAGGCCTGTCCTTTGGAGGGCTGGAGCCAGCATAGTGACTGGGAGCCAGGGCTTGCCAAGCTTGGATGTAGACTGAAAACTGCTTTTTCAGTGCAGCAGGGTATTTGGGCAAGGCTTTTGTCAGCAACGAAGAGCCCCTCGTCATAGCTCTTTCAATTTTTTATTTTAAAGGAACAACATGCACCTCACTGCTATGAGTTTAATCTAATTGCAACTTTGTCTGCTTTGACGGGAAAACTCAACAAAGGAAAATTGTATTCCATACATATGAAACACTGAGAGAATAATGTATTAGCAGGGAGAGAGCTTTAGTACTCTATAGCTTTGGCAACATGATATAAAAAGAGCTGAGTCTCAAAAGGAGCTGGGAAATATTCTTAAGGGAAAATGTTTTTTCACAGACCCCTGTCTCTCTTGGCACAAACCCAGTAGGTTCTAATTACTGAAAGTATGTAAGTACAGTCACACTTCAATATCAAGACTGAAAGGGGCTAAAGAAACTCCAGTGGAAAGTGCACCGGGTTTCTTTCAGGTGCTGCAGAGCATAAGTGCTCTGTTTTGTTTCCAAATTTAATTCATGATTTTGCTTTTGGTTTCTCTCTGAATTTGTGAAAAAAAACAACATCTACTCATCTCTGATGGTCAAAAATATCCCATAGAGAAAACACTCCAAGACAATGTATTTGTTTCTCTGATGGATCTATTAATCAGGTTTTTTATGCATCTTTGTCTATTTTAGTCCCTTCTGTTTATCCTAGGGTTTTTCTCTTTTGCGTTTTTTTTTTTTTTCTTAATTCTCCCTCAAACTAGCCTCAGAAATTCAATCCTAAAGATCATATAAGATTTTAATGATGCTTGACAAAGTGTGGAGAATTGCCACAAGGCACAGGCACAGGGGCATTGCCCTTTCAGAATGAATGCAGGGAGCAGAAGTGTTTCAGTAGTAACATTTTCAGAACTAGCTATGACTTTTTAACATATTCCACATGTTAAATGCTCCTTATGGAAATGAAATGAATACCTCTAAAAAACAGGCCCATAAAAAGGGTCCACAATAAGGAGAGGAGATACTGAGGTTGTGTGTGTTCACCACATTTAGCCATTTTATTCTCAAGCCAGACTTTTCACTTGAACTCCCCACTGGAAAGGTGACATTGAGAACCACTGAATGAACTCAGAATTTTTTCTGTGCAGACCAAATACAGAACACCTGTGCTAAATCATTCTGTGCTGATTCACTGTGATCATTCAAAAAGCTCAAGAGCCCTCAATAGGTCTCTTTCCTCATCTGTAGTGAGGTGGTGATGGTGAGCAAGTGGCTTTACTACGAAACATGAAAGATTGCTTGTTCAGATCCTCCTAAAAGAGTTTTTATTCTATTTCATTTTCATGGCAGCGTTTGCCAAGAACACCTGGGATACTCCACTTGTCTCTCATATATAATTTATTTCTGCATCAATTTTTGACACCCTTGAAAGAGGAAAAGAGCTGCTACTGGCATAATCATACGTCATAGTTCCAAGTCTGAATGTTGATGGTGTTCCCACATCAGAATAAATCCATCTTTTTCCCAGTGCTGCTTACAAAAGTAACTTCCTCTGGATTTGCACTCATACTCTGAAGCTCTGAGCTGCCATGTACAAGGACTAAAGTCTTATTTCAGCTAGCTGATCTATAAAGGTCTGTTTTCAGACTGAGAATGTGAGCTTCAAACGGAAGGGTGGAGTTCACTTAGGCCTCACAACACACTTGTGCCACGTCCTAAAGCAAATACAGATAAATTGTATACAGCTCATGATGGAAAGAACATGGCATCTACATAGAGTAGTGGTTTTCATTTTTTTCCTCTGCTTTGAGAAAACTTCATAGTTTTGGAAATACCAAATTTGTATTGTCTGCCAATTGTCTTCAACTATTCTTTTAAAATCTCCATTGCAATTACTCCACACCTCCCACAAATAAGAAATTGAAAACCACCATTTTGTTCCACTTAAAAACCCTTTTTTCTTTCCTCCAAGAGGAAACATAGGTTTGTAATAAGAAATACACTCTGTAAAACAAGATTCAGCTTTGAAGTGCACATGTCCCAGGATTCTGGACAATAATATTTTCAATACCACCACAGACATTCTTTTCTGTGCAGCTTGTTCAGGAGTTTAACTACCCTCACATTAAAAATGCTTTTTCCTGTTGTTCAGATGGAATATCCAATGCTTAAATTTGTGCCCCTGTACTCTTGTCTCATTAGCAGTCAGTGTGGAGAAGAGTTTGGATTCGAATTAATTTTACTTCCATCAGATATTTTTATACATTTCTGAGATTCCCCTGAGCTTTCTATTTTTCAGATCTAGAAGGCTGTTGTCTTCTTCAACAGGAGAGTAGCTCAAAGGTTCATAGTCAGCTTGTTGTCTACCAGCATCCCAAGTTTCTCCTCTGCAGAGCATCCTCACAGCGAGTCAGCTCATTGCTCCAGCCCATCCAAATCCTTCTGAATTGCAGCACCTCCATCTGATGCATTAGCCAGAAACTAATGTTGGAGATACATTTTTTTGACATTAGAGACATGTCCCATATTTTCTAGGAACAAAGGCCTCTAGAGGTCTGATTAGTCTACAAGTACAAATGTCATGAACTATATAATCAGACCACGAGCCAAAGTAGTACCTGCTATTAGGTCTTTTCATTGTACACTTCTTTATTTATTTGTTGATCTATTCTATCTATCTATCTATCTATCTATCTATCTATCTATCTATCTATCTATCTGTTTATTATCCCCTACCTTTATGTATTTATTTTTGTCTAAGATCTGACTCTTTGTCTGTAATAGGGACATCTATGAATGGAAATCCTTGTCCCACTGACAGCTCTGACAAAATTCAAAATTCTGCCGTTCAGTGTTAGGCCATCCCACAGCATTAAAGGAATTATTTTTTTTCGTGCTCTATTGGCATTGCTATACTGCACCCAACATGGTGGAATCTCAAGTCCCTGACCTGTGTGTGGATAAATTAATTCTAAAGCTGTTTTTGTAAAGGAGCGATGAACTGAAAACAAAAGACCCAAGAGTTTTTTGGAGGCAGACAGTGGAAACAAAAACCCTGTCTTATGCCCTCAGGAGAACAAGAATCAGAATTTCACAGCAGGCTTTGAAAAGACAACGACTGGAGTAAGATACAATTTTTTTTTTTTTACTTTAGCCATGAACAATTCTTTGCTGATAAATAAAGTTAAGAGGTGATGATCAGACTACTGTTAATGGAAAGCAACAACCCAGGAATCACATCATGTGCCTGAGAACATTGTAAAAGCACTTCTTGAACTCTGGCAGGCTTAGTGTCATGACCACTTACCTGAGCAGTCTGTTCCAGTGCCCAACCACTGGGTGAGGAGCCTTTTCCTGATATCCAGCCTAAACTTTCCCTGATGCAGTTTCATGCCATTTTTGGGATGAATAACTATGTGGCAATATCTCTCTCTCTGTTTGGTATAGCAATAAGATGTACAGCTAGCTCAGACCAAACACCTACATTTTAGAAAGCTGAAGTGAGATGCACATGATCTAGAGAGATGGCAGCATAGTCTTATTGGTTTGAAGGTTTTTTTCCCCAAAAGATCCTCAAAAAAAGAAATCCTGGTCAGTATTTGAATGGGTGGCTTTTGGGGACCACAGAAGCTGCTTCAAAAAGAATTAGTGCTAAAAACACTCTTCATGAATCATCACTGAAACACCATGCTAAATTGCTAGATGGTAGATTCTCTGTTTAAGATGACCAATGAAACTCATCCGGTGAGCACTGCTTGCTTGACATTGCTGCTCTGTTGTTACAGGCTGCTGCACTCCAAGGTTAGGCTTCTTCACAGTGTATGTCCTGCAGTCAAATCTGTGATCCAACAGAAGCCAGAAAACTGTAGACTTAACAGGAGGCATTTCTTTTGGTTAGAGGGAAAAATACTGGTTTTCTTGGGAAACCGTCTCACTGATCCTGGAGTCTGTATCACCGAAGATTTTAACTGATCACATTTGTAAGATATTTATTTCCTACCCAGCTCCTTCAGAAACACAGCTGCTGTTGGACACATGCCCATCACAGGCCCCAGTGACATCTGTATCAATTAGTAGTGCTTTTACAGGCATTAACTCCAGCGTGAACTTTGAAATTTTGGAAATCTGTTGTGCCTACAGGGTAATAAAAGACCAACCTTCTCCAACATATTGTCTGTTCATCTCGATCATTAAAATCCCATTGCCTCTAGTCTCAGCCAGAAAAGAGATTGTCTGGGAATTGAGAGGAATATCATGAAGACAAAAGAAAACTTTTGGAATTTAATTTCTCTTTTCTTCCTCCTCAAATTGGTTAAGAGTGAGGAGTGGAGTTTGCAAGATTTTTTCCAGTTTCTATGGCTCAAAGAAATCCTCCCAGAAATGTCTCTCAGCCATTAATGTCTGAAATTCCCCCTTGTATAAAATTGTATAAAATTAATATAGACTGTAGCACTTTCCAAAATGTGTTCATCCAATATTTAAGCTTTCAAAATGATTATAAGTTTGGATGGGGTTGTTCTTCAGCTTCTGGCCCTGAAAACCAGAAATGCTACTGTATAATTGAGAAAGAAAATCAGATGTTCTGATATATAAACCCCAGGCACACATCTGTCTTTGAATAATATATCAAGGATCTCAGAATAAAATCTCTTAATAATTTAACCATCAACCCAGAGTCTTTCACTGTTGATATCTACCAAAAGGAGATAAGGTCAAGATGAATGTTCACATACACATTTGTACCCACTGATATTAAAGTCACATCTATGGATATAAACAATGTTTAGTGAGGTCTCTATCTCAAATCTTGACTGATGGCAGTTTAACACAGTGGAATACAGTTATTGGGAATTAAAAACAGCATAGGTCACTGAGCAAACCACTGATCTGGAAACAGGAAAATCTGGGCGGCATTCCCAGGCCTGTCACCAACCTATTGCTCAGCCATCACCAATTATATTTTCCTTCTTGCCCCTTACACAATTTCTCTATTTAGCTGGTAGAAAAGAATCAAAGAGAGGGCTTCTGCACTTGTGGGTGAAGGCTGCTCCCTCAGCCAGTGCTACTGTGTCTAATGTAAAATAAACATGAGGTCCTGGAGAAGGGGACAGGCAATGGCACTGATCAGTGGAGTTCAGGATCCTTCTTCAGCTCCATCTCTTGCACTGGGCCTATTGCTGGCAACACAGTTGTTCAGCTTCAGGAGAGGAGTAAGAAAAAGTTTATCTCCTATCCAAATCTGCTAGCAGATCCACTTCATGCACAGCTACCTCACTGCAGACTATTACATGGCTCTGTGTAGTAGCAACCTACCAGCCACTTAGCAGTTACAGAAATCACGACTTCAGGTACCTAGTAACAAATCCATTACTTGTTTTCCTAAGACAAGGAACAAGAATATTTCTTAACCTAGAAATCTAATTTCATGCATTTACTTTTGGGTATTTCATATTGGATCATAGAGTTAAATAATCCAATGTGCTCGTTTTGATGTTTCCCTTCCACTGTCCTTCATTACTGTAAGCCTTATGAAGAGACAGGCAGTAAATAAATCAGATGTGTGGAACAATCTCACCAACAGTTTTAACAGCACTATGACGACAGCAGTGAACTGGATTATCATGTAAGAAAAAGCAGCAACATGAAGTCATACATGTGGGCACAATTTTTGAAAACATCAGCTCCAAGAAGCCAGAAAGGCAAGGGAATCAGATGACCCACATGCCTTCACTGAAGGGGAGAATTTTTTTCTGTGCAGAATTTCATTGTTCTGCTCCATTGACTGTTGCAAAATTTATATTTTTATGCTTACGTATCTTTAGATTTGTATTTACATTTACATGTGTATGTATATCCTTATCTGCCTAAATTTTCCTTTTAAAATTCAGGAGCTTATTCAACACTAAAGCAAAATGTTTAATTTCAGATTCAAGAATTTTTTGGAATGAAAGAGGGTCTGAAGCAGAACACTTCATCTTGAATCCAAGTGCTTTAGCATTCTCAGAATGACTTTTGCTGCTTTCTACATCTGAAGCTGCTAAAACAGACAACTGAGAAAAATATTTTAGCATTGACAAAGCTTCATCTTTTTTTCATGAAAAATGCATTCAATTAATAGATACTGTCTAGTTTTATTATGATTTCACACAGAAATCAAGCTCTGTCCACAGATACCTGAGAAAAATTAATTCCCATTGCTCAACTGTATGCCTGGAATTTGTGTTTATTGTGGACACAGCAAAAATCATTCAAGAATTTCCCCTCAAAAGGCCCAGAGGCCCTTCTGTATCCTCAGATACATTAACTTGTTTCTCACAGGGGGCATAACTACAATTCAACCATGTCCAAAATAAGTCTTCTTCGTTTAAGGACCACTCTATCTTGTCACATTTGACAGAATTTTAGTGTTGTGCTTCAAGAACAAAGCAAAAGAGACAACTGCTCCCTGTTCCAACATAGAGACCACTGACTGTTTAGGTCCCAGTGCTGTTTCCTACTATTCTGAGTGACTTCAACCAAGCTCAGCAAGACCTGAGAGGTGCATTGCTAAGTCTGGTAATAAACAGCTGTCGTGGTTGCAAGGGAGGTGAATTTTTTTTCCAGGGGGATGTGGGCAGTCCAATCAGTGATCAGCTTTTCTGCTGGCACCTGGATTGGTCACTCGGAGGTTTGGACACGCCTCTGAGGACACAAAGAGTTAAAAGCAGGACTCCAGGGGCGTTCAGCCTCTTTTGGGTTCCAGTTTCAGAAGTGGAAACATCTCCTCTCCCCTGCTCAGCTCTGGGCTGAGTGGGGGAGGGGAGCCACGTGGCAGGGCTCAGGAAAATCGGGCGGAACTAAAGTAAGCTGGGGCTCCCGGGGGAGAAGAGAGTGGACAGGACTGGAACTGAGCTGCCCTGTCCAGGATGGAGGGGTGGAAAACTGTGGAAGTGCCTTCCGTGTGTGCTCACCCCCTCTTCCCCCCAAACTCCGGGAGAAGGTGCCCAGCCACGTGGGGGTTGCCCAGCCTGGGAGTGCCTGAGCCTGCAGCACCCTGCTGGGAGATAGAAACTGTTAACCCTTGCTTGGCAGAAAGAAACTTTTCTTAGACATTGATTCTCATGACTGGTAGTTTCAGAAGAGAGAGAGAAACAGCCTGGGACTGAGATGATAAAGCATAATTAGAAAGAACCTGATGGGCAGGGAATTGAAGAAGAGTGGCTTTTGAGCTGGACTTTTCTTACATAATGTTAGCCATAGACTGAACTCAAGTCTCTTTTGAACATAAACTGCATTTTGGGTGGATACAGCTGCCCTTGCTTTTGCTACAGCGACTGGCACTTGAAGAGTGGAGCGAGCAGAGAAGAGAGGGGGAGGGTGAGGTGGCGCCCTCTGCCCTCAGGGCAGACCTGCTCTCAGAACCTTGGCCCCTGGGTAAAAAGGGGGAGAGCTCGGCATGCAAGTATCCTTAAAAGAGCCCTGTATGCAGCTTTCAGCCTGTGGACAGCAGTGAGAGCGTGGGACATAGGAAAAAGAGAGAGTCACCCTGGCAGACTTCTCCGGGCGGTGCCAGGGGTGACATGGAGACACACAAAGAGTGGACTTGCGTTTCCTGAAGAGCTGTCTGTGGTGCAAGACTCTTCTCTACCTTGCTGAATTGAAGATTGGTTTTTTTGAGTGGTGATTGTTTGATTTAAAACCCGGGGGTTTGGTCTATGGAGGGTAATGTGTAAAGGGTAGAAACTGGGGGAGGAGAAGAAATGTTCTGAGAAGTTTTTTATTCCTGTCTCTGTGTGTGTTTAGAGTTTTCTATCTCTGTTTTTATGTAATGTAATAAAGTTTTGTTTTTCTGTTTTAAAGTTTAAGCCTGCTCTGCTCTGTCCCTGATCACATCCCACAGTAGTTGTTAGGGAAAAACATATATTCATGGGTCCATTAACATCTGGCCAGTGTTAACCCATGACAACAGCAAATAACAAATATTTTCTAGGAGTAATTCCAAAATATGCAAAGGGTTAGAGGAATCTTTTCAACAGAAGGCAGTAGCATCATATATTTTTCTCATATCAAAGAGCAGGTTTTTTGCTTTGTAATGGCCTGGTTTTCTTGTTTTCCTGTTTTCATTAAAATCAGTGATTACAGGTGAATGGAATAACTGATCCTTGTGTGAAACAGGGACTGTAATCCCAAAGTCTATCAACAATGATTCCATTTTAAAATTTTTTCTAGTGCTGTAACTGTTGAAAGATGTCCACATAATTTGTATTTTAATAAATCTTTCCAGAATTGACACAAAAAGAGCAAATAATGCTTGACAGGGAATAAATGACAAACTCTTCCACAACTACACATATTAATACTTTTGGAGACTGGAGGGATTAATCCACCAATGTTAAATTGACTGACATATATGGAAGCTGACAAGATTTTTCAACCTTCAGTTATGGTACTAAACAACTTCTTACTTAACATGAGATTTCTGCCCCTGAAATTTGCTTTACATCATTATTTGTTAGAGGACTGTTGTCAGCTTCAGGGCTAAGGTACTTTTGAGACTGAAAAACGCCATTTACAGCTACTGGTTGAAGGAGAGAAAATAAAATTAGAATCAGAGATGATGTCACTTGTTCAGGTGAAATCCTAAATCGGCCCTGGAGGCCATTGCTGTGGAAAAAAAATCGACCAAGAGAAAATGTTCCTGAGCTGCTCCTCAATCACATTTTCACTGCAGTCAGTCCTGTAAACACCAAGCACACAGATGGCAGAGCATCAGCGTCAGCTGCGAACACTGCCTGCGAGCTATTGGAAACACTCCTTTTCCCATTCCTCCCTCCACCCTGGTGTAACTCCGCTGCCTCAAAGCTGGCACAGGCCTGCAGGAGGGGAAACAAGTTCACAGCACAAAGCCTAGGGAGCTTTAGCTCCAAAACACGGGGTGAGAGAAGGCTTGCTGCCTTCTGAAGTCCAGGTCAAAACAGGATATTATTTCATTCTTTTCCTTGTGAAGAAGATAGTTCTTTGGGGAAAGGCAGATTGGACAAACATTTTGTCAGACACAGCTGCAGTGAACTATAAGTGAATTCCCAGGGGCACTGGAGACAGATCCACTAGAGACAGATCTCATAGGACTAAAGGCAGCCTTGGGAGACAGGAGCTGATAAGAGCTGCTGTAAACGTGAACCACAACCTTATATGTGTCATGAGCCTCTTCTTTTGTTCACATAGTAGGAGTCCTGCTGGTGTGTGTGTTCTTCCCTTTGGGAAGGAGCAGAATTGTTACATATCTATTTTAATTTGAACTCATTTTTACATCAAAATTGACAAAGTGCCCTTCAAAAGCCAGTCTTAGCACTTGCTGTCTGCAATGTTCTTTCCTCTCATCCTAAACAGAAAAAAAAAAAGCATTGAATGCTTGTCCTGAAGCTTTACAAAAATCAGCACTGCTGGTACCACAACAGCATTTTCTTGGTTAGCTGAAGGACTTCACAGTACAGCACTAACAGTAACTGGACCTTACTTAGTATAGAATGTAATAATCTTACTCAGTATAGAATGTGCAAAAAATGTCAGCCAAACATTTATGAATCCAATCAAAATTAGCTTAGAAACAGCGGTCTGTTAATTTGTTTGCCAGTGAATTTACTCTTTGAAAAGGAAATAAATCACTGTGGGAAGAGTGTCGTATTTTTTGCCATTTTTTGGTAAATCTTCCATTTCCACAAAGGAATAGTTTGACTGTTAAAAGATAAAACCAGTTTGTAGTAGGTGCAGCAATATATAGTGAGTTGACAGCCAAAGCTGCCTCTTTGGACAGATAAATGCACCTGAGCACAAGCAGCAATCCTAAAGTTCAGTTAAGGACCCAGCCAAATAAATGACCAGAGACAGGAAGCAAAATCCACAAGGAAAAGTAGGCCCCCATGAAATGCTCTTCAGGCTACTCTGAGAGAAATTACCAGAATATCAGGGTACTTCCCACACAGTTTTCTTTACTTGGCAATGTGTGGAAATGGCACTGGGGGTGACACCTATCATCAAGCTTGTGCTCCATTGTTTGGCTGCCAATAATTGGCCTGGATAAAGAAGCCACTGAACTCTAAGTATAAACATTAACTTGGCCTCTGCACACAAATAAGTAATAAGATTGTCACATGTTCAGATGAGACCTCTCTTGCCACATGATCAAGTAGGAAAGGGTAAGATTAATTTTGGTGCAAACGTACACAATCTTCTCTGCTGTCACCTCTTGTCATTCTTTTCCAGAATAGTCTTATCCAGCACCTTTCTGAAGTATCTATGTTTAGGATACATTGCTTCCTTTTAAAGTCAGCATTTTTCTTTACTGAGGTCTTTTCATGCATGAAAGGAAGGAGATAAAGAAAAGTTTCTCACCCCTATTAAGCAGAATCTATTATCTTTGCTCATTTGGGTTTTTTGGGGGGGGTTGTTTGTTTGTCCATTTGTTTGTTTGTTTGTTTCCGTGAGACTATTCTTCTCAACAATACAGCCATAAATGAAACAGCCATACAGAGAGGACAACACACTGCACTTCTGAGACCAAAATAAGCAGTCAAAGGGGAATTATCTCAGCCTGGAGAGGCTTTATTGATGGGGGGGAAAGCACACATTTCAGTATCTAGCTGTTATATGGGGGATAATTTGCAAACTGATCTTCCACATGCTTTGACTCAAGTCATCTTTACAGCACTATGCTAGTGGAAAAGCTTACTGCTTTCAGCAAAAGGAAGCTTATGCTGATGCAAACTTTTCAGATTCACTCATTAATCTAGCATCTGGAAGCCTGTTAATCAGAGCCACAAGGCTGCTTTAAAACTCCCAGTGGTTTACAGTCCTCAGCAAGACTTTCCATTTTGTGAAACGATTAGTTACTGTGTTACACAGAGGGGGAAAAAAAAAAAAGCTGAAATTTGTTGCCGATTGTGCTCTCAGCATTCACCCAGTTATAAAGAAATGCACCTGGAAACCCCTTCTCTGAAGTGCAGCACAATGAAGGCACCAAGTTCCCTATTACAGCTCCCTTCGGTCCCAACTTGTGCTTAATTTTTAAGGATATTGAACAGGTCATTTGAGACACTGTTAGCAGTAACTTTAAAAATCTTCAGAGTTTTCATCTTGAATGCCAGCAGGATTATTTGAGCCTGAGAAAGAAGTGAGATCACTTACAGTCTCCTGAGAGTGGAAAAGCCCCATGCATTTATGTTCATTCTTCCAAAGCTGCCTTTTGTATCAACCTTTGTTATGATTTAACTACAAGGTTAATCAAACCCAAAAAAGAGGACCAAAGGATCTTTCTGGATATTACTGTACTATGATCTATAAGGCAGTTAGTTGAAAGAAACAAGGAAGGATGGTTTTTCTGGAGCCAAGCTGAAATTAGGATTTGCAGGCTAATATAAACAAGACAGAGAAATTTAGTGCTATGGAAAGGAGCTTTACCCTGAAGACAGTTCCCAGATGCACTTGAGCTTTGGTGGGTTTTTTTTTTTTTTTTTTTTTTTTTCATTTGACTTAGCAGGGTTTCATTCCTGTCCTGATCCAATGATTTCAGGGATACCCCCTGAAACCTTGTTGCCCTAGGGCACAAGTCATCTCAAAAACCACCAGCATTTCTTCACCTTTCCATCTGATTATAGTCATATGTTTTAGGTCACGGAGAAATTATACTCCTAACTCTAGCAAATTAGTACCACAAGAATGGCTTATTCTGAGAAAAACCCAGCACTGACAAGGAAAACCAACAAACAAACAAAAAAGTAATCATGGAACACATTCCTATAGATCTTTCCTAATGAAAGAAAAAAAAATTGTTGTAGGTCCAATCCACACCCATCCCAAATCAATATTATTATCTCCTGAGACCTGTGCTTGGTTTCCCCAGAGGTATTGTCACCAGTTTTACATTGAGTCTTTTTCTATTCTGGGAATTAAGGCCCTTTAGGCAAGGAACATTATTCTGAAAACAACTAAATAAATTCTCATCACATTTCTTTGCATCATCACTCAGTACTTTCTGTCCCCTGGCTGCTTGTGCCTGGCCCTCAGAGGAAATCCTTTCCCATACAGCAGTGACACTTTGCAAATATTTTGGTGATAAAGTCAAGGCCCTGGGAAATTATAGTGTTCTTAAGAAGTAGAAATAATCATTAGCTAAAATATTTTTATGAAAAACTAAGACATTTTAGATGCAAAAATGTATTTTTTGTTAGATGACCCAACGTTGCCTTTACTCTAGCATTCTTCTCTTTGAGAAGAAAATCCCAAAAACCTCTTCCTCATCAGAAATCATGAAAATTACTTGTCATCTAGTGAATTTTATGTATAGATATCAGGATTTTATCTGTAGTTTAATAGTTCTTGGGGAGTGCAACAGAATAATTTTTTAAATGTATTATACTATGGTTAAGTGAGTAGTGTTCTGTATTACATCAAATTCACTTCTAAATAAGAAATTAAGCTGGAAAAGAAGCATGGAGTGGCACTCAATCTAAATGAAAAAGGAGGGTGTTTGCGGCGGAAAAAATAAGGAAAAATAAAAGAAAATAGGGAAAATACGCAATAAATAATTTCTAAGCCTTATATCACGTAATTACAGAATTACTGGGATTCAAAGGCACTTCTGTACAACTTCCAGTCCAATCACTCTGTCAAGGCAGGGTCACCTGCAGCAGGTGACACAGGAATGGGTCCAGGTGGGTTTGAATCCTCTCCAGAGAGCCTCCCTGGACAGCCTCTTCTAGTGCTCTGCCATCCTTAGTGTAAAGAATTTCTTCCTCATGCTGAGATAGTACTTCTTGTGCTTTAGTTTGGCCATTGCTCCTTGTCCTGTTGCTGGGCACCACCAAAAAGAGTCTGGTACTGTCCTCTTGGCACCTGACTTTGAGATATTTCTATGTATTGATGAGATCCCTTCTCAGTCTGCTCTAGATTAAACATAATCAGCTGGCATTATTATAGTTATGTTTCTCTTTTAGAAAATTAAATATGACCATTTATCCTATTAAAGATTACCTATAAATCACAAGTGTTTAGTCTTCCAGGGAACATTTCAACTCCTTTCCATTAACTGTACTAAATAGGATTTGGAGGATTTTTTAAGAAGTAAAATGTTACTAAAGCCCTTATAGTGACTGACAGAAAAAGTGTAGTCTTTTCACCTATCCTGAGACTTTTATAACACTGGCATGAACATGTGAACCAGTCACCTCAAACTATCTCTGTTAAAGTAATTGGGAACAAGGAGAGCCAGTCAGGCACGTGACTGGCTTTGGGGCAAAATTAATCACAACCTCTAATTTTCAATTACTCTGAACTGAATATGAAGGAAGCCAAGAGAACTAGCTTCAACGTATATGTCTACATGTCAAATGAACCTCTCTACGTTTGTTCAGTGAGATCAGCAAATTACTTCAAAATCTGAACTGAGATTAATGAAGACTGGTAATATTTCTACTGTTGTGTAGGGAGAGTATGAGGGGAGTATTATATTATACAGTCAAAAATTCCAGGAAGGTTACTGGGTTTCATTAAAATCTAGAGGACAATAATCCATTTTGCACCAGCCTCTTCCCTCATTTTCTTTATATACATTGCGACGCAAACCCATTTAATGTAATCCCAGGCACAGAGTTTCCTGCACCATTTATCTCCCTGTAGTGTTGTTCTTTCTTTATTATAAAATATTATGGACAAATGGTGGTTAGAGAGGCCTTCACAGCTAACCAGAAACACACATGGAGATTGGAGTGTGTCTTGAACGTAAGTTCAGGACCGTCATCCTCCATGTCTGACAATTTAGACTGAAGAATTCAGGTCTTGATCTGAACATGTACAAAGCCAAGAGACTTGACAAGCCCCACATAGGATATAAGGGGAAAATACACAGAAGGGATATTTCCCTGCCATTTCAGATGTCTTCTTTCTAGGCAGTTCAACCAAGAAATGGTACCTCATTTGGAGGAGGCACTCATGTGCCTTTGTGAGGGCAAAATCTAAACTGCTGAGTCACGGAGAAATAACAGGACTTCCCACTTGTTACTTCCTCAGTGCAGCCTAGGGAATAGGGTGCTGGATGTAATCCTGCTCCCTCTCCAGGTGAGTGTCTGGATGTTGAAACCCAGGTAGTGCCAGATCGTGTAATTTTATATCCTGTAGTTTATACCTTGCAATCCCGTTCTCTGGTACCTTTTCTGAAGTGTAATCAAAAAGAATTCTCTGCAGTTATATCGCACAAAACCAAAACATGAGGCCAATTCTATGTCCCACTTCAGCTTTGCCCACAGACTTTCAATGGAAAAACACCCGGCCTAGTTTTATTGTAGTAGACAAATCTTATTTTCTGTGTGTTTGGTGCAATTTTTAATAGATTCTAACTCATATTCTTAAGTGTACTGAGCCATTAATGTATTCAACTTTTGGTTTTAGTACTCTACAGTCATAGCAGATGTTTAGAAAATTGTGTTCATAGGGTTGGATCTGTTGCATCTGCTTCTTCTGAGACATGCTGCCTTTCTAGCTCATTGCACTCTCTTTAAATTAAAAATAAGCCTAAAAATCTGAGCCTGTCCTTGACATTAATCAGGGGAAAAAAGAGGGAAAAAAGAAAATTAAAATTATGTGTACTTACAGGAATTTTTTTGTTAACAAGCACAAAAAAGAGAGTGAAAAAGTTTCTTTGGTTCTCTAAATGACCATTGTTCCTCTCTGTCAGTTGACTAAAACTACCATCTAAATAAAGGAAAAAATAAATACTGGTTAGTTAATGCCATCAAACAACAATTATGATAAGAAGCAGGGTAGCCGAGCCAGCATCAGCAGCCAGCAGCCATAGGCTGCCTTGTCTTCAGCTTCTTCTATGGCTTTGACCTCTGAAGAAAGGACAGTAGGACAACCATTCTCACGCCTGCCTCCAAAGCAAGCCCTCCAAAGGACTGACTTTGATATCACTTGACAGCTATGATTCACAAAAATTTTTCTATAGCTGTTATTACTGCTTCCTATCCTGCAATCAAATTCCACACACAGATGTTTGCAGCTCCCCAGTTTTCCATTTTTTGGACAAGTTTGCCCCAAAGACAAAGGAAACCAAGGATCTTGCTGTCTTAACTTGGGTTTGCTCTGTTCAAATGGGCTGTACTATAACCTGCTCTTGTGCAGCTAGAAGCATATCAGTGGTCAGCCACAACACTCTGATCATGTGGAAACCACACATGGGAGAAACTTTCACTTCTCCCTGTCCCAGATTGTCCCAGAATTTTGCTGGGTCAGGAAACTTAACTTGGTAATCCATTTACAAACTGCTTACTCTGAATCTTCAAGTTATGTCCTCTTGGCTTTAATTTATTGTATGTGATGTGGGGCATCTAAGATGCTGATATTGCAGCTTGCCTGTTGAATGTACCCGGCTCTCACTGTTGGCTGTGGTCCAAGGCACTTTTTCAGTAGTTTCGTATTTATATATTGTAGAAAAAAAGAGGGTATAAGCATTGCTGTGTAGGTAAAAGCAAACAAAATGGAAATTAGACTGAAAATATCAAGCATCACAGCCAAAATATATACAACAGGTGTGTATCAATAAATATTTAATGGTGGATTTTTGGTTTCAGAAATATGAGGTTTTGCAGATTCATTCCATCTAGATTCTAAACATTAGATACCTGTTATAAAACATTTATGTATACTTGGTCTACATTATTTGACTGTCAGAGGCTGCTTTATGGAACATTTCTTTCTACCATCAAAGAAACCTTCCTTAAAATGGGATGGATAGGTCTCTGGAGCTCACTTTACCTTTTTTTTTTCTCGCTCTTGTCTACAGAGGAAGCCAGTGAAAGATGCTTAGGTGCCCATTTACTTATTTCCTCTCATTTCAGCAACCTTAGAGTACATAAGACATCCATGAGGAACTGGGAGTTATGGCATGGGACTTGTAAGTGCTTCTAACACAAGAGAGTGACTAGGTGGAATATCTTAAATAATCTCTAATCACAGCAAACACTTTCCATGTGGGCAGCAGAGCCCACACAGATTAATGATTAGCTTGAACTACATTTTAGGTGGCTAAATTTGGGTGAAAATCCTGGCACCAGTGTTCAGTTTAGGTGTCTTGGGCTGGATTTGGTTGCTCACAAAATGTGGTGTCTTTTGAGATGTTTCAGAGTTATGCTGTCTGGATACTAGCTGCCACTCCGGCACAGAGGTCTTGCCTAGGTCCTACATCATATCTGCCAACCAGCATATCCAATTGCACCAGATACCTCCGTGCTGGCAACCAACCCATGTCAATGTCTGCATTGTCTCAGCTCTGTAGAGTCAACCTTCCATTATCCAGGCCCACAAAATTTGGCTCTGTTTCAAAGAGAAGCAGTCAGGCATGAAATCTAGACAAAACCTATGGACAGATCTCTCAATTTCATTAGGAGCTTCTATATCCAAGTATATCATTGTGCTAACATTGATGGGATGCCACTGGACTCGGACAGAAAGGTAATTTCAGATCCCTTGCAAAAGACAAGCCCCATTTCAAAAATGAAGACAAGGACACAGGTGTGAGACCTGACCATCTATTTTCTAGATGGAAATTTAGTAGATAAGGAGGACACTTGACAAATTACTACATTAATATTTTGCCTTTGGTAATAAGGGGAAAAAAGTATGTGACTGTCATGAGGTAAAGATGAGTGGCTTTTTTTTTTTTTTAAGTAAGAATAATTTATTAAGGGAAAGAGGAATGAACTGTGACAAAAAGAGACAGTTTCCACAACTATCAACTTCCAAATTTGTTTTCCTTGTTTACGAGGGTTCAAATGCTTTTTTTTTTCTTTTTTTTTTCTTTTTTTTTTTTTTTTTTTTAATTTATTTTATTTTTTTTTACAGCATTAGAGACATCTAGTGGCTGAAAGATATAAAAGAAGGACATATTCTGACGGGTCTTACACCACCCTGAAATACATGGGAAAAAATGGGCCAGTCACTCAATCCAATAAAGCTAAGGTAAAGGAAACCACTTTTCCTTTTGCAGCTCCCAAAATATGGAGATGGGAAAAGAGGATAGAGGTGAGTGAATGATGGTTGAAGTGACATGTGAGCATGGAAGGAAGAAAGCACTGATAGTGGTATCTTAGCCTGGAGTAAAAAGCAACTCAACTGAGCCATGTGAAATGTAAGCATAAATCTTACTCAGTTCCTGTTCTGAATCTCATGCAAAACAAAAAGTGGTTTGTTTTTTTTTTACAGCTCTTGCAATCGCCAACATAGAACATGACTGCAAGGTTGTCCCAGGTGATCAGCTGTTGCATGGAAATCAAAGTGGTTTCTTGAAAAGCCAAGTAGAAAATTTCCTGCCTACTGTTGAGAAAATCACCCGTGGTTAAAAAATGAAAAATCATAACAGGCAGGAATTCAACACTTGTCTGGAAAAAATAGGACAGTTTGCTACCTGCTGCAATTCTGTTGGAATCAAGGAGTTATACAGAAGATCAAATTGGTGCAGTGTATTCCAATAATAACACAAAGGTTCTGGCTAAAAATAACAAAACAAAACAAAACAAAAAACCCCACCAAACGTCATATCATTTAAATGTTGATTTCTATTACGAGCAGTTAAAAGTTTCTCCCCAAAATTGTCTTCCACTCCAGTGCACTTGCAAAACCTGATTGCTAAGGGAAACGAGGGTTCAGAGATGTGGTATCCACTTACATCTTGTCCCTAAAAGGACAAGGGACATTGAGATATACACAGGGTGGATGAAATCTACAGACTCCTCAGCTGGTTTTGCTATTTAGAGCATCAGTATGTATGAAGATTGTACAGAAATTCAGACAGTTCATAAATATTAGCACACATTTCTGTACATTTTCCTTTAGGCATTTACACCAAATCCATTTGGAATGGCATACAATATCTCTTCTCTTATATTGTGTATGAGTTGCACAAACATGTATCTATGGATCATGACAGAAGGTGGATGTGTTTTTCTGACTTGCAACATTTTGTTTCTTGGTGTAGACTAGGTGCATGTTTTCCTTGATACTTCGCCCTGGGGCATCTGTAATCCTTTGGAAGGAAAAGACAAAGGCAGTCTTCCAAAGAGTACCTGAAGGTCCTGAGCCAGAAGAAACCTCTGGGCTTCTGGGTCAGGCATGAAAGACACAGAAGAGTAGACACACAGGCATAAGGGAGACTGCAGTACCCACAGAAAATGGGAAACCACAAAAAAGTTTGGGAGAAAATAGCCCTGTCAAGATGGGGAGGAGACATAAAGCAAGAGATTTTTCATGGGTCATCCTCATAGTCTGTTCCAAAATACAACTTAACATTGAGGATTCCAAGCCCTCCATGGGATGTCCCTGGTGTGCTGCTCTGTTTCAGGGTACAGTGAGGGTGGATGCACTTTCTGAGTATTTGTAGAATCACAGAATTGCAGAACAGTCTTGGAAGGGACCTTAAAGATCATCTAGTTCCAACCTCTCTGCCATGAGCAGGGATGCCACTGGCTAGATCAGGCTGTATGTCAGGTATTGTACACAAGACAACCTGGTTCTGCCCAGTGTATTATAAAGCAGAATGAGCCCGTGGTGGAATGGATTGGTGCAGCCCACTTTCACCAGCATAAGCAGACAGTTCTGCAAGCAAGAAGGTCTGAAACCTGATCTCTTTCAGACTCTCTGACTAAGCTTTAGGCATGCACAATATCTGTACTTTCCAGAAAATAGAGGATAAAATTGTCCTTGGCATGTTTTTCTTCTTCGTGCCTGCCGGGGCAAGTCAAACCTGTAAGCCTACGTATAAACTGCAGAGTGATTTAATACAATGAATCTACAGATGAATAACAAGTTCTAAGTTTTTGAATTAATGATAAATATAACAGGCTTTTTCCTAGCCCAATTGCTTGGTGTATTATTTTTATGACTGAACATTCTGTTTCATCTGCTCGAATTACCCTCTAATTGTCACAGTCTGGTTATGTATAAGCATTTGGTCCAGGTTATCAAAAGCAGCATATCAGGTATCTATTCACTCTACAGACCAGCCTTCTAGTGACAAAAATGCAGTTACCCTCGTTGAGAAAGTGTTAAAAAATCACTGGTTCTGGCATCACCATGGATGTCTCAATCTGCTTCTTCCTTTTTTATTCCTAAATGCATCCATGTTCCTGTCAATACTATCACTGCCTCTCCAATAACTATTATGTTCTCTGCTGTCAGTTATCCAGAGCACCTGCTAAGCTGACCCATCATACAGTAACTATGAGTCACCTACATCCTTTTTTTTTTTTTCGGCTGGTAACCAAGATGCTCCAATTGATTTTTTTTTTTTAACTAATTCCCATCAAGATCAATGCACAGCTGAAATTCAGTGCCACATGGCTCTCTTCGTCACAAATCAGATAGCTGGCTGCAGCACCAGGAGACACAAGGACAGACAACAAATAATGGCTGGAATTGAAGATAAGGTACATATTATGCTGCAAAATGTATCCATCGGCCAAATGGGTTTGAGTTTACTGCACACCACTGTCTCCTCCAAACCAATGCTCTCACTTTCTGTAGGGATGGTATCACTGCTCAGGTACCAAACAGTTTATTTTCTGTGCTGATCTGTAGCTGTGTAAGGGCAGTTATCTATATCTGGGGACACAATTTGACTATATATAAGTAGAAACTTGCAGATACATGATGCAACATAACAAGGTACCTTACTCCTTATCTTGATCTCTTGGTAATAGCTCCCTGTTTTTCATTTCTTCAGTGGCTTCACTTTATCTACTGTTTTTTGAATCTACCCAAGGTACTGCAGGGAACAGGATCAATCCTTTACTGCCTGATTTAAGTAAGTAACAAAAATGCAAAGAGGAGATTATAACCTTGATTATTCCTATGTTAAAAAAATAACAGGATGAGCATATAGTTTCAAGCACTGGTGCATGATTATCCTTCCCAGCCAACTGCTGGCAAGAGCTTTGGCACTGTCATGACCAAAGTCCATGGTCCCAGACCATCCCTTGTATCAGTGAGGGTTGGCACAGACCAACCAAATGAAGTTTTCACTCACTTGAAGGTATGGGAAAAAGTCATATCTCTAGGAGGAATAATTAAGTCATGGTGGGTGTGTCTCACCATGCTGCTGAGCCAGCTTGACTTATTTCATCTGATAAACCCAGTGCCTCTATCAGTCCTGCTCAATCAAACAGTCCCTTACTAGCCTGCCAGAACTCTCAAACAGAATCACAACCCAATCAAAACCTAATCACAACCTCTAAGGGTGGTTTTATTTCAGCTTTAGGGCCCAAGGATCCTTTATCATTCATAACTTTGTGTACTTCTTCCATTTATTCATTCAAAGAACAGGAGAAGCCATATAAATAGATTGATCACTTTTGACAATATTGGCATGTCTCCAGTGTCTTATTTTCAAAATCCACCCCTGCAGGCTGATGGATTGAGGACAGACTGCACAATATCTCATGTTGGTTTTTTGCAACAAAGAAGCAACTTGATTATGCTAACTGTATTATATAGCTTTTCATTTGCTCTGGTTTTCTTTTAGAATAAGAGGGCATAAGTCATAAAATCACCCACACTCCCTCACTGAATGGTAGCTCCAGGAAACATATTCATCTGTAGTTCACTGACTACCAGACAGCTATTAGTTTTGCCCTCAGCAAAATTAGCTATAAGATTAAGGCTTATTTCAAACAATCAGTAAGTCAGGCAGGCTGGTATAAAAACAACTTCCTATTTTCACTGATATGGAAACAGTACTTTTGGCAAGATTTCAGTATTCCACTTATCTGTCTAAAAAAAATATATGCCAAAATTTTTGCCATGACATTTCCCACCCTTAGTAACTGTGTTGCTTCTAATCATTTTGGTTGGAAAACACTTCCAAGAACATTGAGTCCAACCAGTAACCCAGCAACTGCCAAGTTACCAGTAAAATACATCACTAAATGCCACATCTACACCTCTTCTAAATACTTTCAGGGATGGAAACTCAACTCACTGTTCCAGTGCCTAACAACCTTTCTGTGTGAAGACATTTTTCCTGGTGTCTAATCTAAACCTTCCCTGGCACAACCTGAAACCATTTCCTCTTGTTGTATCTCTTGTTCCCTGGGAGAAGAGGTTGACCCCCACCTGGCCATACCCTCATTCCAGGCAGCTGTAGAGAGCAATAAGGTCCCCCCTGAGCCTCCTTTTCTCCAGGTGAAACACCTCAGTTCCCTCAGCCACTCCTCACAGCACTTGTGCTCCAGACCCTTCCCCAGCTCCGCTGCCCTTCTCTGGACACGCTCCAGCCCCTCAATGTCCTTCTTGCAGTGAGGGCCAGAACTGAACACAGCATTGGAGGAGTGGCCTCAGCAGTGCCCAGCACAGGGGGACGGTCACTGCCCTGCTCCTGCTGCCCACACCATGGCTGAGCCAGGCCAGGATGCCATCGGCCTTCTTGGCCACCTGGGCACAGCCTGGATCATGTTCAGCCACTGCTGACCAGTACTCTCAACCTTCCTGGACTTAGCCTCTCAGGGCTACCTCCCAAAGAACACTCTCAACCAGTCTCCTAAACAGGCCAAAATTTGCCCTCTGGAAGCCCAAGGCTGCAGTTCTGCTCATCCTCATCCTTACTTGAGGGTCGATAACTCCATCATTTCATGATCACTGTACCCAAGACAATTCCAGTCATCACATCATCCACCAGTACTTCTCTGTCCACAAGCAAAAGGTTCAGAGGGTCACCTCCAGCTGTGTCAGGAAAAAATTATGTATCAGTAAAACACTACTGGGAATTTCCACATTCCTTTTGCTGAAATTTTCCATGGAGATTATACCACAGCCTATCTGATGCGTTACTAGGAAAATAAATCAGGCCAGATCTATCTCAGAAATAAATCAAGTATACCAGCTAACACAAACCTTGCTACTTCCATTAAATGGCAGCAAGCTGTTCAGTGCTTTTGGGTTTTTTAATTTCACTTTAAATTTTCTCACAAGTGCTCTATTCTTAATGTCTTCCAAATCCATTACCCTCACAGGTCTTTGATACACAGTATAGATCCTCTTCAAAACCATGCATGGAGCCCCCAGGTAGGATATTTTTCGGCCTATATCATAATATTCTCATTACTGTCTAATGGCGCTTGCAAAGAAAAAAAAAGAAAACATAAAAATAGTGTAATTAAGCAAAGCAACCTAAGGCCATGCCAGTCCTAGGGGTTAAGACTTGGATATTCACATATATAGTGAATTTAAATTCCTCGCTTTAAATTATCACCCAATGAAAATTAAAATGCAGATTTTCAGAGAATCAAAGGTCATTAATCCTTAGTTACACATTGGTTCCTGTCATGATAAAAGAATATAAATAATCATCTATACTTTACATTAAATTTCATATTGTGTCAATATAACCAAGATTCCTCTTTTCAAATGCAGTGATAAATATGCTCACAAACCTTTCACTTTAGTACACCTCAGAGTACAATATGTGCACACTTCTTACAGAAACGATTTCCTGACAGGTTATTTGAGCTGAAAAATATTATCTCCAAGATATGTTAAAGTGCATCATTAATAGCTGCAGAGCTTTTTTCTGTAATCTAATGATTTTAACATTTTTAAATTCAATTTTCTACAACCCTATGTTTGCATATTTGTATTGCCTATGTACATAATTTATTATTTTAAAATTATGTTTACATACATCAAATTGTCCATTCATTAAATGAAAAATGAAATGCACAGCACCAGGTGCTGGATTTAAGGTTTGTTTTTTTTTTTTTTTTTAACTAAGTATGTTTCCCTTGTATATGGAAAGCAGTATTAAGAGCACTAAATCATTTTGTCTCTAGGAACACATATGAACTGTAAATGAATGAGGTAGGCAATTTTGCTTAATTAGAATCAATAGTATCATCCTTTAATTAAAGAATATTGATTGTGTTATGCAGAGGGAAGGCTTGCAGAGGATATGCTTTCTGTTTGACTTGCAAAATTATGTCAAGGGTCAGATTGGATTTATACATGGAATACCCCATTCAGGAAGAGTAATCACTCTGAATTTACCTAGAACCTTTCCTTAAAGCATACAAGTGGAAATCCATTGCTAAATCTTTACAAAGAAAACAGAAGTTTTCAAATGAGAATGATATAAGCTTTTTTATTTTCCTCCTCCAGAGGATCTTCAGAGAGGTCCAGCATCCTATTTTCTTCCTGCTTCCTGTGTCAGGAAGATCGATAGGGAAGTGCATGGATCAGGAACCTCATTGCTTTTGCAACATCTCCCATACACATACAGCACACGATTTCATGACAGTTCAAGGAATGGTATGATGAGAAAACAAAGTTGCCTCATGTGTCATCATTTTGTTTTGAGACCTGCATGCTGTAGCTTACAGCTCTTATAGGTATAAGAATGACATGCAGTCCCCAATATTCCATTTTCCTCTACACAGCTAAAGTGAACCTCAGAATTGCATGGTACTGAACACTGAAATTGTATTAAGCCACCAGTTAAGTGCTGAAGTACACACCAGTTCATGTCAATAACAATGACAAAGAGGCATGCTCTTGGAAAAAAATGGCTGTGCAAGTCCAAGACACTTCCTTCACAGTAACCAGCTGAGCCATACATCATGAGGAAAGTAGAATTTAAAAAAAAAAAAAAAAAAAAGTTAAAAGGTAACTGTGTGCCTATCTACAATGTCCCTGCAGACTGACATTTAGCTGAGCTGTCCAAGGGGAGGAAAAAGGAAAACTATGTATTAGCAAGTTGCAGGAAATAGTCCATGTTTGAACATACGTGGTCACTAATCAGTAACTGCAGGTCTTTTCAGCAGCCACTTGTTTGCACACTGTAATTCTTATCATTATTAATCATTACTAGAATTACAAGGCCATAAACTTATAGTCAAAATTAGAGCAATATTATTTAAAAAACCAAAACAAAATGAAACAAATGTATACAAGGAGTATTCCTGTTACACTGAGGTCCTCTAGAAAAGAGCAGGAGTAGGAATGGGAAAACTTCAGAGAGTTGAAAGAAATCACAGTTTTCAGTGGGATGCTGTGGACATTTTACACCATTCCCAGTTTAGTGCTCTTAGACCTGCTCCCCTCCATTCTTTGAGTTGGCAGGAACTACAACCTCAGATTTTGCTCTGAATTAAATTATGCCATCTGTTAAATGTGAGTATGAACTGGCTTCTGTCATTACAGAGCCTATATCCTAAAACAGACACACATACACAGTGCAGACTTCTCCTCCTGGACCACATCAAGGGTGGGAATCACGGACATGCAAACAATGCTGGTACATGGCTCCCTTCACCTATGGATCATGTATGGAGGATTTCCTTGTGTCAGTGTGCATGGCATTACACAGGACAGCCTGCCTGTGCAATGCCCTGCTGCCTTTACCAGTCCATCAGTAGAAATGATAACACACGTGGCTCTGGACAGCTGGGATGGGGTTGTGCTCTGTGGATGGAAGAATGAGCACCTGCTGATGGAAAACATAAGGGTAGGTAGTTACTCCTGCCAGTGAGTGGGATGACAGTGCAACATCTGCTCCATCAGCAAAACCAAAAGTTGGTATGAGCATGAGCATCACTCCATCAGCAAAACTGCAAGGGCGGCAGTAATCAGAACTACCTCCATTCATTTCCATATACTATGTTGATTGGGAGTAACACTGAGGTCAATTTTCCCTGCAGTCTTTTAAATGAAACTATATATTTATTTGATTGATCACATCCTAAGCATTCTCCATTTCAAAACTTCACTTTATGGGTTATTTCCCCTCAGCTATCATTAATACAATGCCCAGGCTAATGAAGCACTCAGTAGAATGTAAATACTAATGAAGTGTGCTGGACTTCTAGTTAGCAGGCCTGTAGGGGGAAGAAAATTGAACAGGTGAATGAAACAGTGTAAATATATAGCTGTTATGCATAGGACAGTCTGGAGGGCATTTAGAGTTACTTTTTTTATTTTCTAGTCCTTCTTGTTCCTTGTTCTTCAGCTTCAGTTTGTGCATATGATCCTTTGGGTTGATATGAACCCAGAAGATTTTCTAGGTGGAAAAGGCATTGCTGAGTTGGTTGCACAGGAAAGCAAATGTTCTTTTCCCAGTATGGATAAGTCTCCCCATAATGACATGAGCTATTTAAGCAGAGTTCCTTCTTACTGTCAAAAGTTTAGTGTATGGAGAGTTTGTTGACACAATTATGCCTATTAAAGACAATATCTTAATGCCTCTTCCTGTCATATGGGCAAAGCATTGCAGAGTAGAGCTGATATTAGTGGGAAGACATCACTCATGGACTCATGAGGAATCTCAGCTTGTATTTCTTCTGCCAAGGATGACTCAGAGGCTCTGCAAAACCCAAACACAAAGAAGGGCTGTGGCAGCAGTTCGAAGGGTCTTTTAGTTCCCTGTGTTGCAGTGGTCAGAGAAAAATATGAGTCCCTATGTACACATCTGACTGGTTACAAAAAAAAAAAAAAAAAGAGAAACTAACAGCCAAAAGCAGACTGAAAAAGTCCAGTTAGGCAACTGAGATGCATTATGTCTGTCTCTCTAAGGACTGTGGTTTGAGTTAGACTGCTGCTCTTTGGTTCTTATCCTGCTAGTGTCCTAGAAAGGGCCACTAATCTCCTCTCAGCAGAAGAGACATTAACAGCTGAGCACCTTGTGAAGGCAAGATCACATGTAAGGTAATCATGGCTGACTGATGATACTGATTTGACAATGCATCTATATTCTATATTACCTAATGATGAGAAACATATCTTAATGATTAGACTCAACTATGACATATCAGGTTTTTTTCTTTTCTGTGGTAGAGATTTAAGCCAGGGTCCAAGAAAATTATTTTTCCACCCCACAGTTTCTTAACTGTTTCTGTAATAAACCTGCCTTTTTCTCACTAATTTTTGAGCTGGGTTATAACATACTAGGTGTACCTGTATAAAATCTGGCACGTGTTGGAGGTTTCAACCTAGAACTGAAGGTAGTACTGTAAATTCTGAGTTCTGGCTGTGAAACGGCTGTGGAGAACACACAAGTAAATCTATGGGTTGGATAATAATCCCCTTTCCTATGCTGGTCCAGTTCTATTCATGGGAAGGAGGTTAAAAAGTGTACAGGGTTCTCATGAATGGTTTCCTAGCATAGGAAACTCTCAAGCAAAGCATGAATAAGGTCTTTTCTACATTTTCTGCCAACACTGATGTAATGACCCTATCATGTAGGACAAGTCAGTGAATTAATTCTCTGCTTTGCCTGTTAAAAAGATTTGTTCTCTTTTAGGTTCTTTGTCAAGACCCATGAAGTATTCCCCCAAAAAAATCCTAACTCTCCTCCACCTCAAAAATAACCCCACAACAAAACACCAAAGCACAGAATTTTTCAGTCTTAGTCACCATACCCTCTCCTTTTATTAATAGAGCTTTGACATGGAAGAGTTTTCTGGCCAGACATTTTTCACACCCCAATAGGCTCAAATAAAAAATTATTGCCAGCACAATGATTTAAATGTAAGATGTTACACTACAGCACTTGCCTAGTTTGATTTTTAATGTCAGCTCCAATGTGTCTGACACATGCAAGACATAAATGAATATCCATATTTCCTTGGAATTAAAGGTTCTCTGACAGCACACGGTATGGAGCATACGGCACTCCCAGTGGGTCGTTATTGTGGACTGGCATTATTTTCACCTCCTTCATTCTTCCCCAAAGAGCTTTAATAGTGGGAGCCAAGACTCTCCCCGCTAACCTCAAGGGCAATTTTCTCAAAATATTTGATATAAAGCAGTCTATGCTATATTTGCTAATTGCATTTGTCAACCTCCCTTGCCAAAATTTTCTTAAGTAACAAAACCATTGGCAATAAACATGGAGATTTACGTATTTGGGTAGAAGAAATGTTTTTATAGTGCGTGAACCAAAGGTTCTGAATGAGAAATTATTGCTTGCTTCACAGAGTTGGTCCATAGAGCTTGCTCTGCCCACACTGTGTCAAAATTGGCACCTTTCTCCTTTCTAAAATAACTTTTTCTGATGTATTTCTACTCAGCTTCTTTCTCCGCCTCCTAATCTCTTTGTTCAGTGTTTCCTCCCGACACAGAGTCATCACACCATTCATCTGCATCAATCTGTCTGCCGCTCACAGACTTTGCTGGGTCTGCCTCATCAAGTGCAGTCACTAAATTCATATCTTTTTTCAAGTCGGTAATTGCCTTCAGCTTCACGCTGTCATTTCTGCTTGTGTTGATGTCTATTAGATTTTTGTCTACTGTTTCAGAAGTCTGTCTCTTGTTCCCTGAGTCACATAAACTCCAGCTCTGCCAGTAATTTACCAGCCCATCCTGTCTGAAACTGTTGAAATTATGTTTCTGCATACACAATTCTCTGTTCATCATGACAAAGGTGAAATATCTAACACCTGTAACCATGTGCCTAGATATCAAGCACAGTATTTATCTCTTCCAACCTCAAGGCGTGAAGTTTGAGATAAAACTCCTACTAACATACCATGCCTCCATGTCGGAGTTTCCATGTATGGCAGTGTCCGAGCTCCAATTGTAGCAGCACAGACTAACTCAATTAATTTCCCCTCACACAAGCCTCTAGTGCCATCTGAGATGCCCTTAAGCTTTCTGTCTGGCTTTCAGCCACGGGATCTGAGTCCCTTGTCGATACAGGAAGTACAATCTAGAGCAATTCAATTTATCCTAAGTCTGGCTAAAGCCAGAGGGTCAGCAGAGTTGCTTTTCAGGCTCCAGTGCAGTGATTAAATTTTCATTGACTAAAGCAAGAGGTTAGGCACTTAACTCACAGGTAAACACCTACGTGCAGACATCTGAGTTTAAATGTCTTAATCTGGAGCTGACTTCCAACCTACAGGCTCTGTTCAGTTTCCCAAACATATGGTGCAATTTGCAACACTATGGAGTGTCCAAATCATCCAAAATGCTGACAGAATGACACAAGCTACAGGAGCACTGCTCAGAGCCACATGGAATACCCTGGGGCATTTCAGATGGCACTAGAAATCGGTATCTAGGCTACCAAAAGACTACATGTCTGCAGTATAGATGCCTAAACAGACTTGGGTTCATTGCTAAGGAAGGTGAGATGAGGTTTGAATTATGCCTAGGAAAATTCAGTGTGAGGAAGACATATCTGACAAAATTAGAATCCTTAGCCAGAAACTCTTAGATATATTTGCCATTTAAAATAACTACCAAGCCTAAGCTAATTATCTAGACCAACTCCACAGTATACGAATATAGGTTCCTTCAAATGAAAATTTATACCACATAAGAGAGATGTCTAAATTAGACAGGATAAATTGCCCTCTAGAGCTGTTTATGACTCTCTACAGATTGTGGAAGGAACCTTAAAAAGTATCTTAAATACCTAATGTTTACCAGTCTAGTGCTAAACAACATCACATTCTGCCTTTCCCTGTATGATTCAGTAATAATTACCCAATTATTGACTTACTCCCTAAGTGTTAAGTAAAAGTGAAAATGCTTTTCTGTTGGTGCAGATTTTAAGTATTTGTGTAAACAATGCATTTCTGTCAACTGCTCCTATTACATCCATCATGGTAAGGTGGGCAGCCAACATCATGACTTCCCCCTTATAAATCCGCTCTGAGTGTTTATATCCATAATCGGTATTGCTAGTTTTGCAAACATTAGGCCTACTGAGTCATAGAACTCTTTATCCTGCACTAAACATTTCCTTCTGTGGGAAGGAGCCATGAGGATTCATGTCTACCTAACTGGCTAAAAAACCACAGGTGTACACACAGAATAGTCTCCTGATAAAGAAAACTTTGCACCGGAATGAAAGGTCTTTCTCTTTTCTTGTAAATCACAGTCAATTCTGCTCACCTTCTTTAAAGACAAAAGGGAAAAATAAAGACCTTGAGTCACTAGTAAAGCCAGCGTGAGTCACCTGCCATCTGATCAGATATCCTGAATGTTTTACCAGGCCTGAACATAAATGTAAGGTCTACATAAAGATAACAAAGAACATCAGTTGGAGTGCAGGCTCTGAAGAAAAGAAGTCAAATTCAGTCTCTTTGTGTGTAATGACAAATGCCTTCATTTTTTCTTCCTTATTATTTTTTTCAATTATATGCGTGTGTCAGCATATGCATAAACAACGCCTTAAATAATTTTCTTAAGGTAAACAGCACAGAATTAATAGATTTTTCAGGTTAAAATGATGTTATTCAAAAGCAGTTAATGTGTATGATTTATCCATCACCTCTGTGTGAAGTCTTTGAAAAGGTTCTTTTGTTCTAAAGGTAGGGGGTGGAATAAGAACCACAGTAATGTGTAGCATTGAGATTTAAGGAGGAGACATTCAAATGGCATTCACCTAGTCCCATTCTGCTAAGATGAACAAAGGGACTTCATCACTTATATTTTCTGAATTATTTTGTCAGAGGGTTAAGCCTAGAACAGATGTTCAGACTCAGATCAATTTTACCAAAATATAAAAATTAAATAAAAGTTAGATGTCTAAAGCAGGATTTTTCATACCTGAAATAGTTGTCCAGACCAAGCTAATCATGCATATACTCTTTGCACAAACTGAGATTTCAAATGGGCAGTTCATCTTACCCTAAACTGAAGGTTTAAGATTAGAAAAGCAGAATAGAAATCTGCTTTGTTCCTCTCTTTGTCAGTCCCAAAAGGACAACATTACTATTTTAAACTTGCCATTCATCTAATGTTCGGATGAGAAAAGTTGAGAGAGAGAAGCTGCACTTAGATTAAGTACTTTTCCATCTTGTGGGAACTTTTTTCTTACCCCATAAATATTTTTATCTATAGATCATAGATGAAAGAAATCAAGCTCCTCCTCAATTCTTTTCAAAAAAACCCTAAAGTAATTACAATAGCGTCAAAATCATAATTTGATTTGATTACCTGCACTGTTAGTTTGAAAGTTTAATCATTGAACTCATTGATTCATTCTTGATTGTAACCTTAATTTTATTATTGTTTTGTGCCACTTTTGATTAGCTTAGTGAAACTGCAATACATTTGGCATAGCAACATGTGCACATGTATTTTTCTTGTTCCTACAGTTTTACAAAATCTTTTAAAATATTCACAATAAGTTTATCCATCTAAAATACCACATGGCACACAAATGCTGAGGAAATTGCAAGTTGCTTTGCCATGACTGTAAATTATTTTGTTCAAAGGCTTGAAACTTTCTGGATTACAGCTGATATGTGAAAAAGAATCACAGTGGTTTATGGTCACTTTCACATCCAGGCCTTCTGGGAAATAATCAGGTGATAAAATAATCAAGAGAAGAACTGGTCAAAAAGAAAACAAAAAAGCCCATCACCCCCCAAAAAAACCTAAGTCCTACACAGAAAAAAATAAATTATAAAATAAATTACAAAATAAACCCTGCACACCACAACTTCAAAATGGGCCTGAGGAGTAAAACTATTTTAAAAACCTTTTCAACAAGAAGTTTTAATAAATGTTATCTAAGTTTTTTCAATTCTTATTTGTTTTATGTTAATTGTATATCGGAGGACCAGTTGCAACTCTAGTACACATTGGAGACAGGGTTACCAGACTTCATGACAGTTGTATGAGAGAAATAAAGACATACATTTAATATAATATCATTTAATATATTTACATTTAATATAATTACATTTAATACAATTTAGTAAGAGAGATACATTTAATTCTTCTCTCCTACCAATCCCAGTAAAGAAAAAGCTCCATTTATGACACACTGCCAAATTTCTTTGGAAACAAGGGTGCTCTTCAGCATGCTAAGGCAGAAGAAGAAGTCAGGTACAGCAAAGAGCAATGTTGCTGAGGCTCACTGAACTGTTAAAAAAGCAGGAAAGAAATAAGCTGTCACCCTCTGATGTGCAAGTTTCATTTCTCCGGAAAGCTGAAGAGAACATGTTGTAGTCATAAATATCTAAAGAGGTGATGGAGAAAAAGAGTTAGTGCTTTTGATTTGACCAGTACTTCTGGATAAAACAAATCAGTCTGGGGGAGCACAGCAAAAAATACTCAGTGTTCCTTTTCTAAACAAATAGAAGACACGACAAAGTAGTCAGAATTTAAGTCTGAGAATTCTACAGCCTGTGCCTCTTTGAGGAAGATCAGTTACCGGGTTCTCCAACTTTTCAAGTTTTCCTTTTATCTTTTTATCTTCCTCAAATTTTTTTCCCTTTTTTTTCAATTTTTTTTCCTTTGGCAGCCTACTGCTGTTCTACCCAGTGAAGATGAAACAGTCCTTGCCTAGCTGAAAAGTATGATGAGCACTATAAGCATCCCTCTCAGATTTCTTACTCTTCTCTCATGCCTGTCTGCAATCAAGTACTCTGCCTATTCCCTCAGCTAAGACTTTCCCTTCCCCTGCTATCAAGCATGTCTGTTCCCTGGCAGTTCTTGTTCTCTCACTTTTTCACTAACCCACTGGAAAAAACAGTGACATCCTACAATTGGAAAATCTGTGATTGCTACACACACGGGATTTTTCTCAGCTCTGTCAGGTGACTCCATTATGTCACACAAAATCAGTGATGTCTAGGCCTGATAGTCACTGCTTTTCAATCATTTGGTCTTAAAAAGAAAATTTCTGTTATTAATGCACATTTATTTGGAGAACTAGGAAAAGGAAGAATCACTGGAACTCTGCTAATGGCATGTCACATTTTGTTATTGTGCTGCACTTGCTTCTTCTGCCTCGCATTAAGAACATTCAATTCCAGCTCCTGAGGATATTGGTTCCATACCAATGAAGCTAAAAATATTTCAGAATGCCCAGGGGGTGAATATTTCTATGTCCTTTTACTTAGATGAGGCTGTTTTAGGATGATGCTGTCTCGCACACAATATCTCTTGCATACTAATCAACGCAACAATAATTCAGGTCATTTGATTTCAAAGCATGTTCCCTAATGCATTAACCTTTCACTGTTAACCTCCACTGTCCTCCCTCATGTGGCACAAAGGGATTGAACCAAGCAACTGGATGATGGGTAAAGACAACCGTAAATGGAAACTAAAGAATGAGGTTTAGATCTTTTTGTATTACAACACATTTAGATGAAGGAATTGAACTCTGATATCCTGAGTCACAGTCCACTAGTTTAATCACAAGGTTATCCTTCTGCTACTTTTCTGCAGACAATGAAAGCTTGATGACAGTTTCAGCAGCACTTTGAATATTTACACCACAGCCAACCCAATTAAGCCTTTGTCCTGCTTACATGCTTTCATAGAACCATATCAAGAGGAGAAACACCAACACAACTCTTTAAAAACCAACAACATTTGTTGAAAAAAACACATTAAAAATCAGCAGCACAAAAAAAACCTACTTGAGACTGAATGAACTTAAAGCCGTCTGTGTGAAACATTTGGAGAATCACTTCAGATACATATTGTCAATTGTATTCACAGATTAGTTCCACAAAAAATGTGGAAAATAGTTTCGTTTAATGAGTAAAATAGTTTAATGAGTTCTGCCTTAAACCCCTCTGTTTTATTTGTATGTGTTTGTGGTCACTGCCTTTAAAGCTTTTAAAAGTAAATGCAAATGCTCTTACTGTTCATAATTAGGATCTGGACAGTACTTCTTATCTATTTTTCCATGGGTCAAAACTATTCATTGCAAAATCAGATGAGAGTGAAAAATATTTAATTCCCAAAGCAGGTAACATTACAACTCTGTGTAGACAAGGTGACACCATGTAAATTTTTTAATATATTTATTTCTCATCTGTGTTAGGCAGACAAGCTTAAATTATGGGACAGGGTTTTCATCAAGAATGTTTTTACGTTTATGAACTGAGTAGTCCCATTCTTTTAAATGGAAATTCAATGTAGCCTTCCAATAGAACTGTACAGCATATAGGGCTCATAAATTCATAGAAGGTTTGGGTTTGAAGGAACTTTAAAAATCTTCTAGTTCCAACCCCTGCTTATGCACCCGGACACATTCCACTAGACCAGGATGCTCAAATTCCTGTCCATCCTGGCTTTAAACACATCCAGGGACAGAGCACCCACAGCTTCCCTGGGTAACCTGTTCTAGTCTCTCACCATCCTCATATTTCTTCCTAATTTATAATCCTAATTTCTAATTCTTGTTTTTTCCTAATATCTAATCTGTATCTACCTCTTTTCATTTTAAGACCATTTTCCTGTGTCCTGTTACTACATGGCCCTGTTAAAAGTCCCTCTTCAGTTCTCTTGTCGCCTCTTTTGTACTGGAAGGCTGCAATAAAATCTCCACAGAACCTTCTCTTCTCCAGGCTGAACAGCCCCAACTCTCTCAGCCTGTCCTCATGGAAGAGGGCTCCAGCCCTCTGATCATCTTCATGGACCCGCTCCAACAAATTGATATTTCTCCTTTGCTGACGACCCCAGAGCTGGACACAGCACACCAGATGAGGCCTCACAAGAGAGGAGTGGAGGGGTAGAAACATCTCCCTTGACCTGCTGCTCACTCTACTTTTGATGCAGCCCAGGATAGGGTTGGCTTTCTCAGTTGCAAGAACACATTGCTGGCTTCCATTTATCTTCTTATCCACAAGAACCCGTAAGTCCAGGTGAACTCAGCCGCCCTCCTCCTCAGGGCTGCTCTCAATACTTTCACTGCCCAGTCTGTATTTATTATGGTGATTGCCCAGACCCAATGAAGGAAACATTTTTAAGAAAAGATTTTTGAGAGCTCTATCTAATGTTAATAGTGTATCCGTTAGAAAAAAATATCTGCTCACTACCAGTTGCTTTGTTAGGTGTTAAAAAAAAGTCATTCATTCTATAGCCAAGACAGTGAGGAGAAGCTGGACCTTAGCTCCTTCTCAAGTAACAGCCCTCCAATAAAATTCTTTGTGTTACAAAAGGGAGGCTTTTTGCAAAATTTCCCACAAAATAAAATGCAAGCAAACCTTCTCCAGGGCGATGTAAATCTTCCTTGAGAACAGAAATCAAAGTCTCCATTCCAACTTTACCTCTTGCATTATACATTACACTTAGATATAATATAGACAGATGGACGCATGTCATCTTGTGTACATACATCTAAAGTGACATTTTAAAATGGAAACAAAGCCATTTGGAGTCAGACAATCAAAATGTCCTTTATTGAGCTAATTTTTATCCTGTTTCCAAATTAAGTGAAATTAAATGTATTTGTTCCTGTGAAGTATTTGCCCTTTCCAAATCCTGACAAAAAAAAAAGCAATGTTTCCACTCCAAAGCTATTTTATAGCACCAATTTGACCTATCTGTGCTCCTTCCTGAGTTTACATTTATGACTGTTTCACGAACCATGTTGTGTTGCTTATAGCACCCAGAGCCACTTGCCAGGATATGAAATTCATTGTGCTAGAGACTGTGGAGCATGTAAAACAGTGTAAAGCTGTCTGGGCAGGATTCAGCTGCCTTTTTACAGGTTCCTAGTGCAATGTGGGACACCCGAGAGTGTCCTAAAAACACATGAAGGGGGACATGTCTGGGAGATCTGCAGCCTTCAGGAGTAGCAGCTGGAAGCCTGAAAGGATACACTTCTGTGCTTAAAATGATGCTAACTTCCTATATTTAGGCAACAAAATCTCACTCTCCCTGTTGTGAAACACAGATTCTGAAAAAACCAAGGACTACGGGATTACAAACTATGTATTTACAAGAAGACAATGTTAATAAAACAAGTACAGGAACTCTGGGAACATAAAAGAAGCAGAACTGCATCAAAGCTAAGATCCAATTAGCCCATTAACCTCCCTCTGGCAGTGGTCAACAGTAAAAGTTGTAGAGAAACACAACAAAACCAGGCTAATTCTGCAGAGACCCTTCCCTGCAACATAAGACTGCAAATTAAGAACTTCTTAATAGAAGCAGATTAAATTGCAATCAAAACCTAACAATTTTTACATGGTCTTTTATGAATAGAAACCTTGGATAGATTAACTGCTAGTAGTTTATCTTGAAAAGAAGCAGAAGGCTGGCTTTGCTAACTAGGCCCAGACATAAAATCCACTGTTAACCTGACACCCCTGTGCCCTGGAGCCAGCACTGTGGCAGAGCAGTCCAACATTGTGCTCACAGTGACAGCTATTAAAACCTCAGATGAGAAAGATGCAGCTAAGAAGCTGACTTTAGCACGTACCACTAAGTGAATTTAAATGGTGCTGTGCCACCCAGACCAAATTTCACGTAAGTGTTAGGAAATATTCTCTTTCAAAGGCAGGTGACATTTTTATTAATAGAAAACTTTATTATTCACATACATAATTTGTTTTTAATTTAGGTTAAATATTTCACTTTTACCTGAGTTAGCCCTTTGGAAGGTCTGGAACATTTTCAAAATCTTTCAAAACATTTAAGGGTTTGGTAATCAAAGCTTATTAATAATTCTGGGGTTTGTTTTCCTTCCTCACTTACCAAAAACTAAAATTTTTATTTATAAAATATATTAACTAAATATATTTATAAACAAATATCATTGTTTATAATCTTACAAAACCCTCCCTTATCAAATGCCCCTTAGGATTCTAGTTATAATTCCATTGTTTATAATAAATATTTTCCGTGATCACTAAACTGGCAAGCTCAGGACTGCAAATTTCAAAGTAACTCTGTTTTTCAGGATTTATGTCATCTGATGCCGATGACATATCAGATTCCAAAGTCATAGAGCTGTTATTCTGTTCATACATTTCAAAAGCAAAATATTGATCGTGCCACAAAACAGTGATTTTTAGAGGAAAGACGATAAAGTGTTCCAGTTTTCAAATGTTGCAAAAAAAAATTATCCTGCTAATCTGGTGCCATTGCTGCTAAATGCCATCCCATCAATCCTCTTCTTGCTGACCTGATTCATTGGCACAACATTTCCAGTATTGATGATGTTCTGTCCAAGGTCACAAAGGGGTTTGTTCTCTCTCTATATCAAATTTAATTCACATCTGGTGACACCCACGTGCACCTGGATGCCTTAGAAAATAAGTAGCTCAGCACTGAGGACTACAGGGGAGCTTACAGAATTCTAAAGTCTAATCCACTGCTGTCCTCACCTTGCTGCTGTCAAGCAGCTCCTTGCTGGCTAGCAGTGCACAGCTGAGGATCATCCAGGCTGTCCCTGCATCAGAAAGGTGACAAGCTGGTAAACACCAGTACATGTCAGGGACTGGTGCATGTAGGTATTTTCACAGCTTTTGGGCACTTTGTGAGAACATCAGCCCAGGTTCTCCCTCGGAAATAGATTAGTTATTGATAGACAGGGTTCCCCTGAAATGTGTCATCATTACTATTCAGTCAAACCCATTTTACATGGTTGTATGTTTATAAAGTGACTCAGAACACCAAAGGATTTGATTTCTGGTCATTTGCAGTTTGTTGCATGAGCAAGTATGTGAGGCTCCTCAGTTTAATTGCAGCAATGTTTTGAAAGTGAATTCCTGTCTTCTACCTGTCATATTTTTATTAGTAGACCTACCAGAGTGGTGCCTGGAGACAAAAGACACACGGAGATCTGATGTTGCTGGGCATTGCACAGTCTCTGTCCTGTCAAGAGAACAAGGTATTCTCAGAAGAGAATTCAGAAGAGACAAAGAAATGACCAATTAAGGCAAGAAAGGGTTATACAAGGAGGGAGTAGTGAGAGGAAAGAAGGAAAGCTGGCAGAAGAGGCAACAGACATATTGGACAGCGCTCTAGGGTTGATGGTGTGGTTACACACAGTCACAGAATGTTCTGACTTGGAAGGGACCCACAGCATCCTCAAGTGAATGGCTCATGCAGAGATTGGACCCAGAGCTTCGACATTATTAGCAAGCAGAGATTCAGCTTGAGATACAGAGCCTGAGGCAGGTACAGAACAAGCCCATCAGTGCTGCTGTATGGAGAGCTCCACATCAACACTGCTATGTCTGCTGTCCGCTGGTTCAACTGCTTCTGGAAATGTTTTCCAGGCTTGAGCCTCCACCTGATGGTTTCATGAAGTTTCTCTTCCTCCAAAGTCATGAATTACATGGAGTTAGGAGGCCAATATGAGTAGGTTTGCTGCTGTGATGGCAATGTAATTGTGAGGGCAAAATCAATGCGGAGGAGGGGGGAGAGGAAGAGGGTTAGCTGTCCTGTCTCTGAAAGCAAGAAGTGTTAATTGAAAGTTGACAGTAATAATTGAAAGAGCTGAACTTCACATCAGCAGACCTTATAACAACCACCTATTCTCATGTACTATGTTTACCTACAGTAATTGTTACCCCTTACAAGAACCTGAACATAAAATCTCAGCTAATCTTTTCCCTTGGTTTACCAGCAAAACAAACAAACAAACAAACAAAGGCAAACAAGGCAAGAGGAGGAGGACAAGGATTAGCCTATGGGAAAACAGAAGTATGGAGACTGTTATTCCTTCATAGTTTCCCAAATACTTCTTTTGCTTCTCACAGTTGAATGCAGTCCACATTGCTGCTGAAACACCAGCTTTCTTTACAGATAGCCTACAGATTATATGCATGTAAATTGGTAATATAGAAGCATGCATTATAAATTATCATGGCCAGAAGCTCTAAGTCTTTGGACACTGAAATAGAAGCAAAATGAACAGTGAAGAGTTTTGTAATATATTTATTTCTTTTGTCAGCTTTTAAGACTCACTGAGGAAAAAAAAAAAAAAAAAAAAAAAAGCTTTATGGTGAAATTCTCTTTTGGAAGTGGACAGGATACACGTCATGGGGCAATTCTCACCCTCCGTGCAGCAGTCATCATACAGGTTTGGAAACAAGGTGATGTTTCCTATAGAGCCAGCACCTCACCTTTCATTTCTCAGTACAGGTAGGAGTCCATGGAAGCTATTAAATGCACAGTAGAGCCAGAAATACTTGGTCAGACACTTTCTTATTTTACTGAACTGTGAAAAACAAAAACAGCTATGGAAAACTGAAAAAAAAAAAAAAAAAAGGTTTTTTTTTTCCTCCATACAAATCTGTTGTCAAAAAAATAAAACTCTGCAGGTGAGATCAACTGCATTCAGATTAAAATAATAAGGTATTACATTACATTTTCCTTAAGACAATCAAAAATCTTGGTTCTGCTTCTTGTACGACCAAGAACATGTTTCTGTCCTTCTCCCCTGACACCTTTTGGAGAGTCAGAGCTCTGGTAGTTCTTCAAGGCAGGATACCTGCTCCAAATCCTCTCCTACCTCACCTGAAAGCAGTCTGGAGAACAGAGTATGGATTTGACTGAAATTTAAAAAGGAGCTTACCTTCCCATTAACCAGAATAAATTAGCTCTCTTGGTTTTAGAGGGCAATTCACTGAGAGCTTTGTGGAAATTTTGAATAGGAAGCAAGCTTTCAGCAAGCCTAGAGTGCTGTGCCAATGAATTGGCATGCTGGGAACAGTCTCCACTTGAGAAGTGCTCAGAGAAGAACTATGGGAGACTGACAAGGGGAATTAACTCCAGGTTTGGGAGTGCTGCTTGAGTGAGGGATCCAAGAAGCTCATAAAATATGGAACAGGATCAGCACATAAGCTGCTTTGTATATGTGCAACAGTGGAAATTTAGTCATTTAACCCTCTTGAGTTAATCAGCAGCTGAGCAGTGGTCTTTGAAGGCTTTAGGTAGCTTAAGATACATATATGCGTCTCGGTTCATCAATCTTAAAAAAACCCTCAAAGCCTGTAGTAAGGGAAATAAAATCCCATGTGCTTCCTATGTCCAGGCTGCCTCTATGGCTTGGAGTTTTATTCAATCTCTTCTGGCAGGAGTTATCAAAACAACAGATCGCCTTGGCTAATTAGCCAATATTAGCTAGAGAACTGTGATTTCTGCATTCTTGAAATAAGGAGGTTAGTTGTGACTGCCTGTTAAAGAAAATGGCATTGCTCTGAAAAGCTGAAATTCCCTAATGTGTCAAAAATCAACAAGCATATATGGTATGTTTCTTTGTTTTGTAGAAAGATAAGACACTGTACTACAACCAGTGACTCCATGTGGGTGTGCCACCTTTCTAAAGGTGGGGCAGAAAACCTTGTGACCCGTGACACACATCACAGGTTGCTCACATCTGAGGTGGTTGTGGCAGGGTGTTGCAGGACTCAGTGGAGGCAGTTTCAAGAGCAGGCTCACATATGACTGCTGTCTCACCTCCTTCAAAAGGCAGCACCATCCTGAAGTTCCTTGACAGCACGGTCCCTGCACCAGACCTGTGACAGAAAGCTGCCATAACACCTGCACTTTATTCACTTGTGTCTCAGGGGCTACAAAATGCTCCCCACAAAACTTGCTGTTCATCTATCTGAAAAGCCCATAGCAGTCCGTTAAGGATTTTAATTGTATTTCCCTTTCACTTGTGGTTACATGGAAATATAATTACATCTATTTTGTCCCAGACAAAAGGGAAAAAAAAAAGGAAGGAAAAAAAAAAGCATTCAAAGAAATGGAAGTTTACACAGTAACACAAGATCCAGAACTGCAGTAATTACCCCAACATAAGTCTCCAAAGAGTAAAAATGAGACATCACAGAGGAACAGATTATGCCATGTCTGTGCATGCTGGGGTTCATATGTCTTCCTCTGAGGCAGCCTGTCCTGCTTGCTGTTAGAGACAGGATGCTGGGCTGAACAGACCTGGAGCATGATCCAGTCTGACAATCCTGTGTTCCTAAGACTTCTATATAGAGAAAACATACCTTATTTAAACTACCTTAATTTTTCCCTTTCTTTCATGCAGATTTAATTTCCTTCTGGAAAGCAGTTACCCAGCTGTGGCTATGAAACTGGTAATAAGCACACAGCTTCAGTTCAGAGGTGATCAAGCACTGTTCCTGTGTTTTAAGTAATAGAAGATGGGAAAGACAGGAATGGGAGTAGGTAATGAAGGCTCTTTGTGGTGTTTGGATCAAGGATCCAGGGAGTACGTCATAGCTGTCAGAGTGAAACAGCAAGTTCTGGTCTTCTTCCGATCAAACTTTTTCAAAACAGGCACAGAAAGTATGTTCTTTCTGCTAAAAGAAAGACAGGAAAAAGTAATCTAAGTAGCTACATGCAAAATCATTTCAAAGCTATTTTTTTCACTCCTGTGTAAAACTTTCACCTTCCTTAATAACAGGAAGATGGATACACATAAAAGTTTGTTTTTAAAATTAACACTCTTACCTTTGAAACATAGGGAGATGTCTTCTGTTAAGGAAAAACAAAACAGATACATTGATTAAATGCTGTTAATCCAGTTTGCAGTGCCTGAAGTTCTGGCACTGGTTCATTTTTTACAAAAGAAAATGCATATGGAAAACTTGGAAAAGCTCCATAGTTGAAAACTTTCTCCTTGCAAGCCTTGCCATTGAATTTAGAGGACCAGGAATCTCGTGTGCTTTCCCTGTTACTTTCATTCCTTTACCAAAACAACTTTCAGAAAAACAAAAGGAACAGAAAACATCTAGCAGAAGAAAAAGAAACAACCAAGGCAAGCATTAAATATTTCAGCTTTGGAATACATTTTCTGTTTCCTTTCTATCGTCAGCAAACTGTTTTGTAATTACAACAAAAAATCAGAACTTTATGTCTGGGTATGATGGGTGCAAGGGGATAGGGATTGTAATCAATCCAGGGTGGGTATTAGAGGAACAAGAAGGTCCAGGACAACTGCTGGAAAGACTGTAGGGTCTGGGTGTGCACTGAGAGACCTGTTTGGGGTCGGGGGAGAGAGGGGAGGGTATAACTGGGCAGACAAATTAACCTGGCCCAGCACAGCATACCACACACAGAGTATTTCAGTCAGAAGAGAACTATCATGATCATCTCATCCAGCTGCCTGACCACTACAGGGCTGACCAAAAGTTAAAGCATGTTACTGATAGCTTTGCTCAAATGCCTCTGACAGGCATTGACAGGCTTAGGGCATCAACCATCTCTCTAGGAAGCCTATTCCAGTGTTTGACTACCCTGTGGGTGAAAATATCCTTCACAATGAGCAGTCTGAACCTCCCCTGGTGCAGCTTTGAATCATTCCCACACATTCTATAACTGGGTATCAGGAAAAAAAAGATCAGCACCTCCCTCTCCACTTCCCCTCCTCAGGAAGTTGTAGAGAGTGATGAAGTCACCTTCAGCCTCTTTCTTTTCAAACCAGACAGCTCAGTGTCCTCAGCCCTCCCCAGGCTGAGGGGAGGACATTCCTTCCAACCCTTTCACCAAATTTGTTGGTCTTCCTCCAGAGGAACTCATGGACCTTCACATAATTCTCAAATTGTGGGGCCCAGAACCGCACACAGTACTCAAAGTGATTCACACCAAAGCTGACTACAGCAGGACAATCACCTCTTCAGGCTGGTGACGTTGTCTGACAGACCCCAGGATGGGATTTGCCCTCTTGGCTGCCAGGGCTCACTGCTGGCTCACAGCACCCCAGAAGCCTGGGAACAGTCTGCGGGACTGCTCTTCCCATTTATCTTTGTGCCCAGCAATACTCATCCTAGGTGCAGAATCCAGCATTAAGACTTGTTGAATTTCATCCCATTAGTCACAGCCCAATGCACCAATCAAATCAAATCCCTCTACAAGGCCTCCTCTCCCCTGAGTGAGTCTCCACTACTTCCCAGTTTGGCTTTGTCAGCAAACTTGCTAACGGTGCATTCAAATCCTGCATCCAGCTCCTTGATAAGTTTATTGAACAGGACTGACTGTGGAATTGTATCCCAGCTCAATTCCCCACCAGCCAGATTTAGCCCCATTCACTACAACCCTTTGTGCTCAGCCCTTCAGCCAGTTCTTCTCCAGAGCACCATAAACCAGAAAGAGTCTGTGAGAAGCAGTCTGAAAAACCTTCCTGAGATCCAGGAAAATGTATGTGTCTGTATGCAGTTGCTGGAGGGATCCACATTGTACAAATTACATATATATATGTATAAATACAAATACATTCATATATATATTTGATGCATTTGTTTATAAATTTATGCATTTGTACACACACATATATCTCCTGTCTATCAGCCACAGAAGGAAACAGAATGAGACCATTTTCCCTATGGCATTTCATGATTTACTATTTTTGCTGAAATTTCCTGATCTCAGACCCAGCTCACCTGGCTGTTCTTCTTCAGAACCCAAGAACAAGCATAGTGTTTGTACAAGTAATTGTGAAGTTTGTCAAATCACGAACCATTTCTAGGTTATGTCTGCACAAGCGCCTCCAAAGCCTTATAAATAGGATCACTATTGTTGCACAAAAAATTCTGAGAAATCTTCTCATATAATTATTTTTCTTTAAAGAGTCAACACAGATTACTTTTGAAAATAAATTATCTTCTTGAAGTACAGAAAAAAAAAGTGAATTTTCTCCCCTTAGTTAATTTCCCTTCATAATGACAAACTGTAAGCTTTTCTATAGCACATCTTAAAATCCTTATTTTCATTTTTATTGGAAACAACAACTAAACAGAATGGAAAAGATAGATCAGCCTATATGGAATTATTGATCACCCTGTTCTGAACAGAGTCAGCGACTCAGCTAAAATAAAGGCATAAAACTGCCCATGTTAGCTACCATGCTCCCAGAGAGTATGTGGGCACGATTCAAGGAGAATTCAAACAAAGAGCTATTCCCCAAAATCATTAGTATCAGGTACAGCATGCTCATATTTAACCATATGGACACATGCTCTCTACCCTGCTGGCAGAAACCAGACTTTGAGTCCTTTAATTCCAAGTCTACAGGTAGCCACTGATACTTTGCAATGGATGGGGAGCACGTACTCAATGTATTCCTGAATAAAAAAGCAAACCCAATACCCTAAGAACTCACAGATTAAAACAATTAAACTAAGGAAATAAGTGCCAATTTCCAATCAATACCACTAATAAAATGTAAATATACTGTATCTGTGTGTGTGTGTGTGTGTGTGTGTGTGCATAAGCAGCCTTCTGAAACCTCTTGCCCATCCCAGTCCTTCAAAACAATGTTTTTCCTGAATGTCACTTTTTCTATTGTGGGTAGTTGACAAAATCTTCTTACATCAAAACACTCTGCCCAATCTCTCAAACAACAGCTAACTCAGTCACAACATTTGAGCACTAGCAATAGTTCTTCCAGATCTACCTTGGTAATAAACTTTGAAGGCAAACCCAGGACCTCCAACAATAAGAGAGAGAATAAGATGTCAGTTATCAGTATTTTATAATATTAATACATTTCCTGCGCATTTAAGATTAACACATGGTACAGAAAACTACTGATTACATCATTACGTATAAGAACATGCACAGATTAACAAAGCTCCTCAGAATTCACATGTTATGAACATTACCTTTCCCATCTGTGAGGTGTTTAGCAGTGTGAATTACCAGTGTGTTATGAGATCCATCAGTTATAAGCATTTATGTATTGTCAAAGATGCACTCAAGTCTAGGTAACTCTGCCTCATGAATATCCTTAGGAGCATCTCTACTGCGACGGAAAGTTATAGACACAAATCAAAATGGAGTCAGTGTCTTGAAGGGTTTAGACTCAAATTCTCTCCTAATCAAGTAAAATTTCAGCTGAAAGTGCCTAGTACTTCAAAATACCTCATCTCCGCTTCTCTGCAGCTTTCACCATCAGTATTCCACAAGGCAGCAGCTGAGAATTATATATCTGATTTTGTCCAATTAAGTGTGACTTCAGAATCACTGAGAAGGAATCCATTTTCTGCTCAGCACTCCAGAAGATTTATCAGTGAGTGCATCGTGTCCCAAAGCACAACGCTATTGGGCTATAAAATATTTCAATGTCTTATTAATAAGTTAATTGAATCCATTGTAATTTTCCTAGTATTCATGCAGCTCACTTTGTCATTGATTGACAGAGATGAATTTGAAGATATTTAAGAACTTCACAAGCAGATGAACAGCTATATCTGAATTATCACAAATGAGGAATACTTAAGAAGGGACTGTAATAATCTTTCATTAGAAAATTTGCTGTAGTAACCACTGCAAACCTTATCCTGTTTCCACTGACAACTAAAGGAATTCTGCCCACAGATTCAATGCCATTTTGAGTTCAAAATGACTGCATTTTTCCCCAGAAGTCAAGAAATTTGCAATCAAATAAGACAAATACCAGAGAAAAGTCTGTCAAAGCCAGCTATAACTGAATCATGAGATTGTTGAGTGTCTCATATATTTAATTTTAACACAGATGATTTATAATCCAGAATTTTATTTTTTCAGGGCTTGACTAGTATTGCAGAAACATCAAATTTCTTAAGAATCCATCCTATTCATCATATTCCCAGTTAACATACAACATCAGGATGCAACCAACTGATGCTGAGTTATGCCTTCGTTTCTCTCCTGGAGAAGGGAGGACCCATAACAATCCCCAAAACATGACAAAAGTCCTATTTTAATGCACTAAAAATTTGCTTTTTGACTCAAAACACTATGACTGCTCTGTATCAGAATGAGGACTATTTAGTTCTTACAGGAAATTCCTTATCTGGCCACCTGAACCTGATTTCCAAAACTTAGTCAGTTCTTGAGACAGTTTTGTTTGCATGAGGAATGTGGCACCAAGAAGCTGCCAGACGCATCCAGGGGAGCTCATTAATAGAAGACACTGCACATATGGTGCATAAATGCCCCTGAAAGCAAGATCCAAATGTCCTGCAGGCTTTCTCAAGATGTACCCTGAATTCAGAAGTCCCTAGCCTACAAAACCTGTTGGGTTTGGCTCAAACACAGTCACTATGTCAGTGTCAGATCTCCATACAGGAGTTCAGAATGTTTTATATCTGTATATAAAACAGGTCCAGGTAAATAACCATTGCCAGCTGCTCTTTTGAGCAGTGCCAGAGAGCAATGAAGGCACCAACTTTATCCCACATTTCACCTGCTTCCTGCAGCATCTGTAGGGATCCGCTGCAAGCACAGCCCTTGTCTATACATCTGAGCTGTCACCATTAGCCAAAAGAATGGTGTAGTTCCTAGAAATGTTCCTTGGGTTGCAGATTGGCCAGCTCAGAGTCAAAGCAAGATCAAAGAGGGGAAAATATCTGGAAACCCAAGATGTTCTGAAAGTGTGTAGAGAGTGTTGAGGCAGCAGGTAACAGATAGGCCAAAGTCTAGGTCATGGTCTGAGGTTAAGCAAATTCAGAAGCATGTAAAAAGCCACTGGATATAACAAGAAATTTTCAGATATGACAAAATCACAGGCAGTGATCACTGGTGAGGGAGGTTTACATGAGGAGGGATAGTAAATGACATCAACACTGGAGGGGAGCCCTAGGGACCTTCAGAGAGTGAGGCTGGCCAGGCATGAGGAACCACCTCAGCAGCACCAGGCTACACTGGGATGACCACAACAACAGTGCTAGAAATACCCCAGGAAAGTGTAGATGTATCTAAACTGGGACCAGTGGAGAAAAGTGATTAGGTTTTTGTGCTACTTAGTTTGGAACAGGCTTGGAGGGCAACAAAAGTAATTGTCAGGAAACAGTAAGTGAGATAATATGAGGAGCAAGTCGTAGAGGTAGCTTTCTGGAAGCTCTGCACCCAGCTCCTGCAGCCTGAATCAGGTAAATAACAGCTACTGTTCTAACCATACTGTGTTTGCAAAACTCACCTGTATCATCAGAAGGGCTGGTGGGAACAGGGTATTTCCCCTGTTTTATTGGTACACACTGAGCTTTTAGTCTTTGTCTTACACTCACAGAGCAGAGAATCATTTAAACCATTCCTCTGCCTCAGCATTCCTAAAACTCAGCTTTGCCTTTTGCCATCAAGGCATGACAGAGGTGAGGCAAACCTCATTAGGTGACAGTTCCAGCTTAACACTGCACCATTCCTCATACGTTGCAGAAATATTTTTAGGGACTAAGTGACTTGTGAAGAGTACTGTGGAGAAGCTGGGAAGAAAGAGAGGAGCAGCAGAGCAGCAAGGCATTAAGCTGCTCAGGGCATCCTTAGTGAGATCCTTTTTCTGGGCTGTAGGGTATGGATTCAGAGTTCATGCCCGGCAGAACAGGAGTTCAAAATATATGTGTGGTATTTCAAGCAAAAAGAAAAGAATATTCCCCAAATACACTCACAACTCTCTGAGGTGGATTGGTTGTTTCAGCAATACTGATTCAACCATCTAAAACAAAGCATTTGGTTTCTGTATATTATCCAGCCTGTTTTGCAAACAGCATAAAAGAGCAGCTGATGAAACAATCCTGATTCCCTGCTTTGCCTCAACCTCCACCTTAGTTACAGGTTCTCTCTTAATAACAGGTTGTGAGACAAATTCAGCTTCCTTTCTAAGCAAATATCATCCTATTCAATGCTGTAAAATTTATTTAAATCTGCCTTTATTTCAGTTTGGGTAAGCATAAGGGAGGGTTGTTTAATTTCTAGTGTAATGACCCTTAATCTGTAGGTTTGGGACTCTAGCAGAAGTCCTCAAACTACACCTGCAGTGTAGAAAATGTTTATAAATTAAAACTGATGCCTAAAGTACTGTAAAGACTGACTCAGCTCAGGAGAGTTACTTATTTAGCCAGGAGACAAGGAGGCTAGGGGAGACCTTCTTGTTCTTTACAACTCCCTGAAAGGAGGTTGTAGCAAGGAGAGGGTGACAGCCTCTTCCACCAAGTAGCAAGCAATAGGACAAGAGGAAATGACCTCAAGTTGCACCAGTGGAAGTTTAGACTGGGTATTAAGAAAGATTTCTTTATCAAAAGAATTGCCAAGCATTGGAATGGGCTGTCCAGGGAAGTGGTAGAGTCACCGTCCCTCAAGGTGTTTAAAAGAAGTGTAGGTGTGGTGCTCATGCATATGGCTTAGTGGTGGAATTAGCAGTGCTCATTAAAGGTTGGACTTGATCTTAGAGATCTTTTCTAACCTAAATCATTCCATGACTTTTAAAGTGTCTGTAGAGACTTGCAATCATTACATTATAGAATTTAAACAAAACAAACCCCCCCCCCAAAAAAAAAACAAAAACAAAAAACAAAACAAAAAACCCAAAAAAAACCAAAAAAAAAAACCAAGAAAAACTCAAACCACTCACCCTATTTGCATCATCAGGATGTCCATTTCCTGCTTATCATATATTACACTGTAGTTCATTAATTTCAAATTATAGAAAGCAAGCTACCAGTCCCCTGCTGTGTAGTTAATGAACTTAGTAAAAAACCCTACAGTTCTCATCAGAAAGCATAAATAACCTAAACAGCTAACTTGTGATTGAGTAGGAGTTGTTTATCTTTTGGGAACAGTTCATCAGAAGATATGCTATAAGCTTAAGCCATTAAAACTATTCCAAGGTTCCAAACTGCTAGTTCTATAAAATTAAGGAAGTGCTTCTCCCTTTTCACAGGTAATTGTAAGTAGCTTAGACAGATATTGAGGTCTGTTACTCTACAGCAATTGCTTGGAAGCTCTGGATACACAAACATGAATTCCCTGCTTTGGTAAGAAGCACCAGTTGGGTGTTCCTCCTCTCACATACTTAAAAATATTGTTGTGTATTAATTTAAACCCTCTTCAAGAAATATCAATTTAATAAAAAATTGAACCATTTGAGAATGGTTAAATAGTACCTGATCTGCCCAGGCAGATCTTCTGTTATTTTTTACTACATTTTCTTTCAATTTGCTTCTCACATTTGCCCTGGGACTTTTTTCTCTAACCTCAAAGGCCAGCGGTCAAATATTTATTATGTTTGTGGAAACTTAAGTGATTTATGTCCTTGCTCAAAAATACCCTAGGCAGGTTCCCTGTATGATGCAAAACAATGCTGATTTAATTCCTGGGAACTACTCCTCTCATGAGTAAGTCTTCTGATGAAACTTGCATTCCACAGTGCCCTCAAAAGAATATTTTTTAAAGAGAAACAGCTTCTTTCTGACACCAAACTTATTGTTTCATAAAGAATTCAAATTTAATTAGAATTATGATAGCATCCTATCTATGGGAATACATCTCAGTGCATATTTTCAGGTGCATAACAGGGCACACCTGTAGAAAAAGCTTTTTTCCATTTAATTTAATGCAGATATGCATACCTTTCCCCGCTGGTTTAGGTGGAGAGTATAGGGTTCTTTGTATTCTTTACAAAGAGGAAGTTTCCCTTCATTAAAATTTGGATTCTTGATCCTAAACTCATAGTCTCAAACTATACCCTTCTCCACTGGTAAAGCAGTCCACAGCATTTCTGTTAAGAAGGTAAACATATTTAGTAGATTTTTTACTGGAAAATGGCTCTAAGGACTAACTGTTCAGGAGCTACATCTACAGCAAGAAATGAAAAAAGGCCAGAGGAAACTTACAGCCCTATCCCATGACAACCCATTTTCCCACATTAGTATGCTCCTGAGTCAGTTTTATCCAGCTTGCAGTCCTGCAGGCAATGCCCAGCCATGGCTCAAGATGTCACCAAGGCATGAAATTCTTTCCACGAGGCTCCATGGCAGAGGTCAACATCCTTTGGGGTGAAGAGGGAGTTCAATTGTCTGGGTGCAAGCTGTGTCTTGCCCCTTGCCCTCCATACTAGACAAGGGGACCAATCCAGTTCAGGATTGACTTAGGTCCAGTTAGGATCAGTGACACCACAGACTGTAGCTGAGACACAGCTCACAAAATTTAAGTGTATTAGAGTCTATAAGAGCCCTAACTCAGTGCTCTGATAAAACACTGGAGAGGAAGATGTCTTCAAAGGACAATTCAGAGTACTTCCATTTAAAGACTGAGGGTAGACAACATGAGTATTGTGCCCCCTCATGTACATGAAGGGACATGAGCTTTGATTGCACTAGAAGTCTTGACGAAGCAAGAACTATGGCAACAGTCATTTGTAATTAATTAAAAGGCATTTCTCTGTCCATAGTCGCAAAGTTACTGACAAGGACACACGCCAGAAGATTTATCAGAGTATGGATCACATCCCAAAGCACAGCAGTAACAGGCTCTAAAACATCCTGATGTCTTATTAATAAGTTAATTGAATTCACTGTAGCTCTCTCGCTATTAGTGCATTTATGCTTGTCATGGACTGATAGACAGAGATGAATATGGAGATATTTTAATAGCTTCTTACACAAACAGATTAACATCTATATATACATTATCATAAAAAAAGAAAACTTATTTTGGGAGTGCAACTCAAATTAAGAGGAAGTTGATATGGTAACCACTGCAATCAAAGTTTGTTTTTCTTGATGTCAGGGGAAAAATGTGGGTTGACTTCAAGAGGACTGGAATCATAAGCTTCAATGTATGGCAGCAATTAGCCTAAAAGTAGTCTTACTAGGAGACTGTATCTGTATCACTGTCTTTGGCAGCTGAACATCTTCAAAAAGAGAAAGGAGTTCTGACTGGCAGAGAAATGTAATAACCTGATGACAGTAGGCTTTCTCCATTCTGCTATTTTTGTGGTGAGTTTGTTGCTGCTCATAGTAATTTTAAGCATCTAGTTGGATGTCCTCCATTATACAAGCTGTCAGATATTTCTGTGGGATTTCGGCTTCAATGCCATAAAATTGTGTCTGAGCCAATCCAAAACTTTGATTGCTCCAGGAATGCAATGTGAAATACCAGAGCAAAACCAAAATGGCATGACAGACCACCAGAAAACCACATCTTGTGTTGGTGAGTGATGGACCACAGCCAAACTGTGGACACTCATGTGTGTCTCCCCACCAAATAATAACCAGTTATATCTCTTCCCTGCAAGAATTGCACCAAGATACCAAAATAGCTTCCCCCAGGCAATTTCCCAGGTGACTGCAGAGAACACTGGTACCAAGTTACCAATGACTTTATTGTCCAAGTGGTTCAAGATGCATGAGAAGCCCTGCACAAAGCATGTCTACACAGTGTAATGCAGGAAATAGGTCAAGCTCCTGAGCCAGAAGCAATATTGGCATGAGAGAACAGATCACAGAAGGATCCACTTAGCAGCAGGTAATTTCCTACACAGGATTTTTAAAACTGCACGTTACCTCAAGATGACCCCTGTCTCCCTCCTGACATCTTCATGTAATGGATGCAGGAGTATAACACGAGAAGTAAAGCCTGAGTTTGTAAAACATTTTCAGAGAGACGTTGCTGGCCATGCACAGAGGTAACAGGTCCCTGGCACTGAACAGATCACTCACTTTTTCTCCTCATTCTTCCTGTTTCTCTCCAAAGCTGATGAACAAACTGTGAGCCCTCCAGTGGCCAAAATAATGTATTTCCAACTCTGTGTATGATTCCAGTCTACCCTTCAGATGCTCTAACAGGTTTTTCCCTGTGCACTATAGCTAAGGCTATGATCAGAGCTAGCAGCTTGGTATCCAGAGAATGGTAGAGAAATATAGGAAGGACCCGATTACTTGGAAAACACATGGAGAGATCAGTATTACTGGAGTGTGTAGCAAAAAGTTTCCACTGTATTTTCAAAGTGGATAAGGAGAAGCCCCTGGGACTGTATTCCAGGATGAGAAAAAGGGTCATTCATCATAACACCAGCAGGACAACAGAAGAGATCCTGGATGAAAGGCCTTTCAGTAAAGCCCTTCCATGTTTTCCCATCAAAGGCATTGATTATCGAGTATCTGAAATGTGCGCAGTAGCTCACAGGATGTGTAATGGGCTTTGACATTATCCAGAAGCATTACCATTGAAACAGGACATTCACAGAAAAAGGCTAGAGAAGAGTGATGATAAATTAATGAGCAACCAAACATAGTCATTCTGTGGGCTTTGCAATCCTATTCCTCTGTGTGTTTCTCTTTTTATATTACTCCTTCCCTAAACTCACTTCTGGCACCTGTTCTGTAAGGGCAAGGAGGAGCGAGGAAAAGGGGATTTTGTGCCCTTTTTCCTCCTGCCCCTCAAAGTTCTGGGTTTGTGTTCCCTGTGAAGAGGCACCATTATTGCAGTGCCGGGCTATGGCAGGGCCTGAGTGATATGGGTGGGGTTTCACGAGGCTGATGTGACACCTCACCGCTGCAGGGGAGGCGCTTCAGGCAGCTTGTGGCCGTGTCACCTGGACAGAAGGTGGCTTTGCAATGAATGGCCTACTGACCACAGCACACAGAGGCAGTCACAGCCTCTGGCAAGGAAGCTGTAGGGTTCATTCACAGCTGCACCTCTGCCATGCACTCAAAAGAATTTAGACATAGGTACATTAGTATAAAAACATAGGGTGCTTTTTAACACTGCTTCTCAGGGTTAATGGCTGTAAGGTAAGGACTGTGCAGGCTGCAGGTTGAAAGACTCTCTTTTGATTTAGAGGTATTAACTTCCAATCCTTTTAAGGCTGTACTTTAATTACAGTTTCCACAGTCTTCACTACTTTTTTTCCATCGGTGCAATTATGGAGTAATTCAGACTATTCTTCTAAAGCAAAAACCAATTATTCCTGATTTGAAAAATCTGTGAGTTTTTTTAAAATAAAAAAAAAATTACAATGAATAGGTACTATATCTAAAGGCATAATACCTATTTTTTTAAGCCTCATGACAAATTCAGCTAGCCATTTAATATAGCAGCTCACACTTAGAAATAATTAAAGCTGACAGCATTTCTAGCACTACATTAGAGTATCTATGGACTTACATACACAACTCTGGGTTACACCAGGTGAGAACAGTGTTAAAATTACCATTTTTTCTGTTAAAGAGCTTGCACATTAAAATGTCTCTCCATAGTCAAGGAAAGAATCTAGAAGTCAGTGTCTGGGGTTCCTTGTCTCCATCAGTGATTTACCACATCAGATAAGACCAGGGCCAGATCCTGAGCCAGGCAATTTGTTATCCTGCCTTTCCTTGAAAGAGGCCAAGGATGGCACCTTCAACTGTGTTCCAACAGGCTCCAAAAATTGAGGTTCACCAAGCTCAGCAGAGTAATCGCATTCCTCTCACTGAGCAAAAGAAAGATGCAAACATTCAGTAGAGGTGATTCCATTGCCTACTCTTTCTATAACCACACTAGAGATGGGACCACGTGTCTTTTGTGGGCCTCCTCTTAAGCTAGAGTCCCCTTCCAGCTCTTGCACAGTGCAGTCCATGTGAGCTGTGCACACCAAGTACATCTATGCCAAGCCTGTGCTGGTGTGGGTGTGCCCTGAGTCACAAACCAGGGCCAGCCGTGCCTGACTCTGTGTGCAGAAGCAGATCCTGGTACAGAGCCTGTCTCAGGTTGCTCAGAGACAAAACAGAAGGCGGGGGAACAAATGGACCCAGATGTTCACCACTGCTGTGAAGTGTGCGAAGAAATGAACCTTAGCAAAGGGTTCAGTAAGAGAGTGTCATACAATGTTCTATTTTTTAGATACATCCTTAACTTAAAAATCTTGATGGTATTTAATAGCTCTTCCTTATATCCCTTTGGCAGGTATAATAGAGACCTAAAATACCAGAATAATCCTAATAGTATTTTAAATTTAATTTCTTCCTATTCAGCTACTCAAGGTACTCTGACCAATTTTGACAGAGCTGTCAAGTCGTGTCTGAAAAAAGAGAATATCAGAGCATAGAAATTTCATTTCTGTGAACAATTTATCAGTATTGTCCCTGCAGATTTTCTTATCTGACATTATATTTTGGTTCAGTGGAAATGCTTTGCCCAGATCAAAGCATTGCAAGATTGTTCATCCTTTTAGACTACATCATGTGTACAAAGTGTTTACAACACAGCAGTGTTTATAACACAGGGTTTATAACACATCATTTTATTCATTTAATAAAGTAACACAAAAGATATCTAGTTAAACATATAAAGAAAAAATTAAAATTCAATAAAAGGACAACATTAAAACTCAATATGACTTCTCAAAAAGATACAGCAGAATTTTCTCAAATAGTGGAAAGGAATACTTCAGCACTGTGAGAATTTTTTTAAACTCTTTCCCAAAATAATATGCCTCTGAAATCAACACTTTTTGTTACAAAACTTTTCACTCTGATGAAACTAAAGGAAGATCGTTTAATCTGTTTCTCTTTGTTCTGCTTTCTAGCACTATGCTCAGAGCTGCTCCTCATAAGCTTGAATTTCAAGAGAGACCATGGCAATTAAAAAGTGGGAATTTCTGGTTTCTATGGGGCCTTAAGTCATACATGTATCCAATCCACTGTCCAGTCACACCACAGTTATTGGAGGAACAAAAGATATTTGCCATGACCAGGATTTTTGCAAGAAGAGAGAAGAATGAGGGACAAGTACATGGAAGGGAAAGTAGCTTTACACCTTTACAATCAATATTTGCCATGAAGCTCATAAGGTTTGGTGTTACACTTATTCTATTAGTCTTTATGTTTTGGGGTGTCCTTTTTTGTCTTTTTTTTTTTCTGAGCTCTTCTCTCTACATAAGGTGATTAAAATTCTTTTAAGTTACACTATTACAAAACACGGTCCCAATGAGTGCTAATGAATAATCGGCATTTAGGGACTGACAGAAAGGCAGGGCTGTGTTGATGTTCTTATAAAAGCACCAAAAATACCTAAGTTCAAAATATGTGTAATAATAAGGTGTAATAGCAAGTTTACTAATTTAAATTTATTAATTTAAAATCAAATTTAGAATTAATTTTATACTAAGGTATAATAGCAAATTTATTAATGTTAATTTAAACAACATATAAACAAATATATGTTGTGTAACACAATAAAAATATGTTATGCTTTTCAAAATTTATATTAATTGCTTTATACAGTTCAGCCACATAATAATGTGTTTCCATTACTGGTCCCTGTACTATGCTCACCATCAGACACTCCCAAATTGCCAGAAAGGAATACATGAGTTGAAGCCAGCTCAAGGCCATTGTTCTCTCCAAAATTGTTTTGGTATTAGCTCCATTTTTATATTCACTCTGTCTGTGTTGGTCTGGCTAACTCAGAGAGATGTAACCACACTAATGACCACAGAGAGGAATATTTACACCTCTCAGCTGTTGATAGTTGTTTATCTACAACAAAGGCCACCTTCCTCTCCCCTTTTTTTTTGTGAGATAAAACTCACGTTCTTTGCAACAGCTGTGGTCAGTCCCACCCTGTGTTGTTCCTGGGCTTCATGGGCTCATTGCCCTTACCCATCTCCTCTCAGCCATCTTCCATTCTGGAGGTTTATTGCTTGGTCACAAGTATCAGCATGGATATTTTTAAAATACAAACCCATTTTTGGGAAGCCTGTGTGCAGCAATGTTCTTCGCACCCTAAAGACAATGATAAGATTTTATGTTCATGAGCAGCACTGGTGAACAGCACCAAAAAGGGAAAAGAAAAATATCAAAGGAGGGAAGAGGTTATGGAAGAACCCCTAATGTATTTAATATGGAATTATATTAAATCCAAATAGAATTATTTCATTATTACCAGTTTTTATTGTAGTATTCTCTTGGTAACAGACTAATTTTAATGCAACTGCATATTAGATTTCAGACTAGAAAGAAAATGCAGATTAACTTGAATATATATATTCACCAATAATTGCTACCTAGTGAAGAAAAGGAAAAAAAATGGATATAATTAAAATAGAATGTAATGAGTTTTATAACTTCAGTGACTTTTGACTGAATATGAAACATTTAATGACCCTATAGGGACTGAATGAGAAATGAGTTTGTGTTACACTATCTCTTAGTTCTTGAAGATTTAAGCCACATGAAAACTGTCAATCACTTTCCATACAGTGCTCTGAAAGGTCAGCTGTGAGTGCTGTGTCTGCCTCTTGACCTGTTTGGATTCTCAAATTTGGGAGCAGTGCTATGTTTATAGAACCTACAGCTCGAATTGCTACTTAAAGTAGCATTTTAGCTGATGGAAGAAAACACAGCTGGTTGGGACAGCTGTCCTGCGTGGAGGCCATGAGTGTATGCTCCTCTGTCTTCATTCTGCCCCACTTCTGTCTTTCCTGCTGCCCCTTGTAAGCACCCTAAAGTCCTGATATACTTTCATTTCGCTCTACAAACTCCAAGTTTAGTTTTTGACAGGGTGTTTAAATGATTTTTTGTTTTGCTCTTCCCAGATTAAAGGAGCATGGCATGATAAAAACTATCCAGAAAGACAAAAGGGGATGAATTTCCAACAAAGTTAGTCGTGCTGTTGCTACCTAGTGCCTTTTTCCCAGTTACTCAGCAAGGACCTGGGATTCTCACCTTGGAGGGGTTACCATCGAGGGTACTGTGTATTTCATTGCAGATTACACCAATTTAAAGGGCTACTGGGTATCCTCCAGAGGCTCTTAGAAGCATCACAGAGCCAGAAGACAAATACTCATGTGGCATTGCAACTGTGAAGAATGACAGACAGTCCCGTGCCCTGAAAGTGAGCAGGGTTTGATGATCTGGGAGTGCCTTTGCTGTGTCCTAGCTGCTACATGTAATGGCAGTAGCTGCCCTCAGTCTTAATGTTTCAGCAGGAAACCCTGCATGGCCTCTCCGTGGGGCCAGTTTGACTCATCCTTGGGAATTTAGGTAGAGCTGGTCAGATGCAAAGGAAACATTACCATTTGGAAAAACCCCTAAACAAAACAGCATGAACCAGAAACATTTCTGAGTATGCTGACATGTTTTAAGGAGAAGAAGACAAACTGAAAACTCTAATTACCATCATCTTCCCTCTCCTCTCCTAAAAAATAGAACTTAAGAAAAAAAAAAACAAAAAACAATTTTCTTGAGGATATGTCTAGATGCTTAATCTCAGAACCTTCTCTGTGTTTTACACTGAGGAAGCAAAGAAGAGATTGAATTATTACAAGGAATAGAGAAAAGTACAACACACAAGGCTCTTTCCACCCAACCTCATCAAACACGGGGAAAAGGGAGACAGGTGTCTATCTACTCTATTAGTGCATATTGCAACATGAGTAAATACAGGAGTGCTGCTTGCAAAATGGAATCTAGGCAAATTGCCCAACAGATGGTACAACCTATTAGGGAAGAAACTTTCTAAAGGATGATAAGCTACTGCAGGAAATACAGACATTCTCATATTGCAAGTAAGGTAGTCTGTAGGGAGGCAGGGCTCTCTGAAATGAGTCCAATTTCAGTTCTCAAATGTACCTCAAATTATAAGAAATGCCAAGCTCTGGGCTCCAGAAGTGCAAAGGGCTCTCCAAGATGTGATCCCTAGGGTTTTAGGCATATTTGAGGTGAAATAGATGTAAGACAACATACCTGTGATCTAGGTGATTAAAGAAAAGACTGGTATGGGTTGTTTGTTCTTGTGTTTTTGTTGTTTATGTCAGAAGGGACAAAAAGAGAAAAATATGCTTTTCTTTTTTATGAAAAGAAGACAATACACATTTAAGTTCTGGATAGGTTTCTCAGTTGTAAATCCTGTTAGCCAGAGAAATTCCATGGAGATTAATAAATCTGTATTGGCTTCTGCCAGCTGAAACCTTTTTCCACTCAGAAAAGAATTAAAAAAAAAAAAAAAAAGAAAAGAAAAGAAAGAAAAATTTTGCTTATTCAGTATTATTTTCCTTTCCATAAAAGTGTCTGGCTTGTGCTTACAACAGACATCAGAATGTCGGCCTCTAATTAGCTTCATTCATTTCATACAGTAACTATAGGTACAAAAAAAATCTTAGTAGAAGTCTCCTCCCTTCTTTCTCTCCTCCAACCATTGTGTATAAGGCATAGCTGAGATTTTGAATTCATTAGGTCCAAAAAAAAAGCATCACTTCTTTGTGAAAATGAATATTTTCATTTTAAAATGAGTGAAAGGGTCTGCCAGCCCTGAGTACACTAGTACCGTAGCCAGCCAAACCTAACAATGCACAAACAAAAGTATCAAATACAAAAAATACAGCTCCAGTCACAATGTAATATTATAATATAGGCAATAGCAGTCTGGCACAAAGTTTTTTATTGCTGTTGGCAAAGAGTTCTTTAAGAATGTGTGCTTGTTCATCCAAATGAAAAACAAAAATGCAGTGCATGAAAAATCATAGTTGCTTCATCTTTTTTCTCTGGCTGTACACTTAGAGATCTAAAGACTGCTCACTTATTGATTCAAAGATTCTATTCTCAAACCTTTTCTTAGGAATGCAGCCATTAGTCACCTGACTATTCTCACTGAAGCAAAATTCTGTTCTGAGAAATATCCAAGTAGGTTAAAGCAGAAATAAGTTTTTAAAGTCACTGTATCCCAGTTTTCTTCCACTAACTTCAGTGTTGCCTCTTACGAGCTTGACCTATGATTTGTACGTGTTTAATTTAAAGTGTGATCTATGTATATAAAAACCATGCCTTCATATAAAAATCTAGTTTTATATGTGTTTATGTAATATGTGTGTAATGAATGTCTGCCAGGAACATGTATTAACCATCATGAAGGACTCTGGTTCTCCTGTCACTCCCTGAAGTTTATTTACAGCAGTTGTTCCATCAGGCCTGATGCTCCTCTAAGGTACCTCATCTGAGAGCTATTAAATATCTCCAGGTGAAACTCTGGCCCTTTGCTTTCAGTGAGCATCAGCAGAGGTGAGGACAGGGAGAACAAAAGCCCCAAATTGTTACATGTGGGCTGAATGAAATGTTCCTCCAATTCCTTTGCCGTCTTAGGCAATATTGGTATTTAGTTTCTTGCCTGAGATGCACCTGGATTTCTCTCAGGAGCAGATGTATTTTGTCCTGCAGGTAAATTCCAGCAGCAATTTATATACAAGTATATATCCTGCTTTAACCATCAGGGCATCAGAAAGAGTTTGAGAAACATACCAATTTACATTGGATTTTTGCTACCATTTAACTGACAATAATTCCTTCTAAAATATCACAATGCTATGTCATTTAGTCCAGTAAATATCACATTCCTAATCCAAAAGCCACAGAAATTTGGAAGAAATCAATAGAAATCATGACAATAGAAATAGAAATAGAAATCTATAGAGGATATCATAGAAATAGAAATAGAAATCTATAAAGAAACTTCCACTAAACTCACAAGTTGTGGCTATATCATTCTATCCAACTAAAAAGAAACAACTTTGCAATCATACTCAAATATGATTTCCTGTAAAAAATGGAGTCCCTAGCCTTTCTGTGTTCAGATTTAAGGATACAGTTATCACCTCATCAGGATGAGTTGATAGCTTGAAGTTATCATGAGAAAAACTAAACCAAGCATTTTTTAACCCCACAATAAAGTTGGTAATTCTGACAGCACTTAACTTGTGGGAAAGTACGTTGTGCCATGCTGTCTTCATCTCAGGGACTGAACCACCTTTCCCTGCCTGCTCTCATATTTAGATTTCCAGTTTCCAAGACCCAGCTACAGATGGAACAGAAGGGGGATGTGTATTGGGTCTCACCTCAGCAAGATGTGGAGATGAATTGGCCACGTGTTGCTGAATCACATTTAGGCATTACTTGTTTTAAGAGCAAGATTAGCAAATACAGTAAGATTTGCTGTCTTTGGTCACAGTCAGTGATTGTTTTGGTGCACTTAAACCTTTCAAGGAACCATGTCCCATGCAGGATGCACTGACTGATGCTGGTGTTCATTACAGCTCATCTGCAGGATGTCAGGGTTAAGAGTCATCCCTGCCCTTGTCTGAGTGCAGACAAAGTACTGCATGAGACCACCAGATTTACCAGAGACACAGCTCCTCTCTTCCCATTCTGCAAGGCTCAAAAAGGAATTTACACATGCCATGCAGACTAGATGCTAGAGAGAACAGCAAATATAATGCCATAAATAAATAAAAAATTCAATTTAAAAAACCCACCCAAAAAACCCCTCCAAACATTAAAAAAAAAACCAAACCAAGAACTAAGTCTGTGGAATTAAGAAAGAGACTGGATTGCTGCTTGTGAAAGCAGGTTGAGAGACATCCAAAGGGAAGTTAATTCAGGATTGTGGCTGATGTTTCATGTCAGTTCTGACAGTAACAATTGTTCCTGTACATGTTGACAGCTGAAGATGAGTGGCTAAAAAGGAGACATTTTCTAGTCTCAGTTCAGAAAGCACTGTTACTTAAGTCAGTTGAAACAAGGAACTAGGAATTAATTAAATAATTTCAAATGTCAGCTATTCAACAAATCGAGTGTTCAACAAATTTATTTCCTATTTTTTAAAATCCTATACCTTCTATTCAAAGATGATCTTTGCAAACCATTTGACCAGGTCATAATCCATTTTTGCTTGATTTGACATATTGATGAGTGAACATTACAGAACAAGAGTTATACAAAGTAATGAACATGTTTGAAGGAGTATTTTTTAATTGGCTTGGACAAAGCACAGAAATTTATAAGTCTTTCTGCAGCAATTTACTCTCATAGATTTCTACATAAGCAAATTGTTAAACACCGTTATTGTGATTGTGATTCCTGATTTGTTTTACACTCTTCTTCAAACACATGAAAGACAAATCCAGACAAACGAACAAAAAACATCAAAGGAAGATGCAATATCTGTTCCCAAACCTTAGTCAGATCCATTCATTCTTCTATGCTCTTCAGATTTTTTTTTTCTGACAAATATACTCCCATTTCTGTGGCCAAAGTACTGTGTGTAAAACACATTAATCATGTATAGAAAACGGACATCAGCCTTGAGACATAAAACCACGGTTCTGCCTTTTATGGTCCTTAAAGACACATGGCAGCTTCTTTAAGATATGACATAAGCCCAAGGCCTCTCTGCTTGTTGTCAGTAAAGAAGAACAGCTTGGTGAAGAGGGAACAACTGTGGCTGATAACTCATTAATTTTGAGCTGAATAATTGAATTCTCTTCCCATAAAATACATCATCCTTCTAGTTATATCCCGCTTCATACATTGTTGTCTTCTGTGACAATGCTGCCAAATGCAGTGGGAACAGGTTGCCCAATTGCACTGCCACTAGCTGTGTTAGACTTTCTGGGCTCACTTTTGACAAAAGGTATTTGAAGTAGAGTTGAGGAAGAAAGATTTTTCAGCACACTGATCACATGCTTAAGCAAGCAGAGCAAGAAGTTTAAACAGTGCTGACACTATGCATAGTCTTCTAAATTTAGCCCAAAAAATAAATATATTGCCTCTGAGGTCACACCACTTCTTAACAATTTTCTCTTACATCAAGAGAATGGTGATTAACTTTAGGGTCTGTGGCCATGCTTCACTTCATGAATTTTTGGTTCATTGTGTATGGCCTACCTTAATGCAATGCACAGGATGATTCAAGTACCTGTATGCCGTGACTGTGTCTAAATGTACATGTTTGTCTCACTGTAGCTCACCTCTGGCTACAGTTCTACCACTTTCATGCAGAAATGAGGGAGTAAGGTGATGGTTACAATAGATCTGAGTTAACTCAAACTCAACTGAATGGTTAAGGCAGGTCTGAGTTTCGGCCTCACAGAAGCCAGAAAGTGCATGTTGCACGTGCTCTGCCCCAGGGAGTGGCAAGCTCTCTGTGCTCTGATGGCAAAGATATTTCCCAGGCACTCAGAGGTGATGGTTTCTTTAATCTCTCACTCCCAGGGACTGTGGCAGGGAATTTAGACCCACTTAATCACCTCTGTTTGTGAAAATATCTCTGAGACTACCAGGAGTGAAGGAAAACATTTTGGGAGGCTTTTGTTTGCAAAATGTGTGGGTTTGGGGGTTTTTATTTGATTTTTTAAAAAATTTTGTTTGTTTGTTTGTTTGTTTGTTTTTGTGGGGTTTTGTTGTTGTTGTTGGGTTTTGGGGGGGGGTTTTTTGCAAAATTTTTTTGCAAAAATTGCAAAAAATGTTTGGGATGCTCTGTTTGCAGCATGTGACTTGTATCTCATTCTCTACACTGTTTAACAGCCAAGCAATGTGGGGTTTCCAAGGGTTTGGGGGCAGTGTGGTTCTGAGCAACAATAATCACTGAAAGTTTGACACAGGTGAAGACACTGTGATGTGGGTTAAAAGAAGCAACCCAAAAGGTCAGTGAGGACCACTGTCGAGAGGAGCCTGGCAACTCCAGGACTGTGAATGTGTGGGTCATTTGCTCCAATTTTTCCCTGAGTTTTAAAAATATTTTCTGCTAATAAAGTGAAATAAACCAAATATGGAGTAAAAATAGCTCATGTTTAGCTGGAGACTTTTCCAAGAGGTTTATTTGTAGTTGAACTTGTTATCACAGATATCTATTTTCTGCTTGTACTTCGAGGAGCAAGAGATGAATGAATTTTTACAATTTTAGAAATTAATAAACATGTCAAATACAGGAATTATTTGTTCTGTCAAAAATATTTGTTCTCATAGCTGCAACATTGCAGAGCCATTGTCTCACATCCAGAGGGTGGAGAGTTCAAGTGGCTCTAGAAGTTATTAATAAAGTTTTTAACACATGTATGATGGGAGATACACACATACAAACATGAGACTAGTTTTGTATTGAAGGACTGTTGGACAAGGGTGCCAAGATAAGGAATGTATCCACACAGGCATGTGCATACATGTACAAACTCAGACACTCTCAAGCTGATTCCACCAGGCCAATCCAGCCCTTCCTGTGCAAAATTGCTGAGAGGTTTGGGGTGTTTCAGCCTGGAGGGATTTCAGAGGAAAGGGGCTTGTGAAGAAAACAGTAAAAATGTAAGGATTATCCAACAGTGCAAAGAGTTTGAAACAACTTCTTAGGTTTAACTTTGGACCTGCTACCAAGCTATGTTTAATGCAAAGGTGAGACGTAAAATTGTCTTACACTGATTGCTACAAGACATATGTATTTTAAATAAATTGGAAAATTAACAGCTCGTTTAATGTAAAGCAACACTAAAAGGAATGGTTGCTCATCTCTGGGAAAGTATCAATGACCAAACTAATTGCCTTGTACAGACAATGCCACTGGGGTCTGTCCTCTCTGCGTGGTGTTTTATGGTCAGAGAACAGCCCTGCAGGGAATTACAGTAAAGAATCTCTTAGCCTGGACACACAGAAATATGATTCATTAAAAACTCTGAAAAGCAGGGGCAGGTAAACTTCTGTTATCATTGCAGCCACTATTGAATGTGAATTACTGATTTCCCTATAACCTGGGTATCTAAAGGTCTACAGGAGCCTTAACTAAGTACTATAACACAGAGTGAGCTGAGCCTTGTAGGAAATAAAGCAAATTTCCAAAATTACATTTAATCACTATCAACTATTCTTCAGTGCATGAATGAATAAATGCTCCTGGGTTCGATCCAGTCAGGATATCACATCATCATGTTATTCACAAGACTTTGAAAACCTGAATAACTCTCATCAGTGATCATAATTATTCCTAGAGGAGCTAAAGTTCAGTTGCTAAATAGAAAGTGTTGATAAGAGAAGAATTATTTTCTGGCACAACACACTTTAGCATTGAGCAGATAATGGATGACTGCTTACATTCCACTGTAATGATTTGGTATTAATTAAATTTATTTCTTAAGATTAATAATGGGAACCTTTAAATTCTAATTTCTGGTGGGTTTGATTCTGAAACTTACCAAAGTGTTTTACATATTGTATTACTTACATTATATTATTTAGAAATTAGATCTGGTTCAATGACCTCAGGTTTTTTTCTGTTTGGTTTTTCCCCTGTGGTCACCAGATAAGTCCTTATCTTAAGGAGGTAATAAATAAACCCAAGGCATATCTGTGTTTCTGCAAACTCCTCAGAAAGTCTCTTATAGCAACATTATACATTAGCAGAGAACAAGATTTTTTTAAAATTGTCTTACATTGAAGTTATAAGTAGCATGTATTTAAAGCTGGAATGTACCTGTGTCTTTATATGCAATAAACCAAATTACTTTTCCAGTCACTAAGATTTTTGGGTGTTAAACCACCATTATCCTTGTGATGAAACACCACATCTTCTTAATACCGTATCTTGGCTTCAGCTTTCTATTAACTTGGGTTCTGGGATCAGTTCTTATCTCAGTTAAGTAAGCAAATATTATTTATTCCTTGGCTATTTCTCATAAGAAGATTAGGTGGTTGAGGCACTGAAATCCATTCTTGTTCAGCAATGCTAGTTTTTGAAATCAAGCCTGAGGTGATTTCATTATTGAGGGTTTTGTCCCGTGAAAATGATTACGATGGCTGTTGAACATTGTAAACAGAAATTAATATTGTAGTATTGTACACTGATTTTTTTAAGGTTTTTTTTAGTATATAGATGGTCCTTCTAAAATCTTCTGCATTGCTGAAGATCATAGAACAGATCCTAAAAAGCATGTAGAAACCTCAGGCAAAATTCCAACACATTCAGAAAGAAATTAAGGAAAGCCCCAACTATACTGCTGGAGCACCTCAAAAGTGAAAAATTTCTGAAGGCTCATAAAATCAAATCCTTTGGTACCCCTAGAAGTTTTCTATGTGTCATGAACTGACCACCAAGGCACTTCAGGGCAGCTGGAACACAAAAATCTAGAAATCTTTGGTTCAAAGTCCATTTGTCAGGTAAATTTATTCATCATGGTCAGAACATATCCAATCACTTGGGCTGTTTTCAATTTTAAAATTATGGTGAAATCACTGGTTTCAGAAATGAGACTAGTAGATTCTAAGACCTGTCAGCATGAAACTGTTTGGAAATACCAACCTGACCATCCAGGAGAAAACCACAGTCATAGTGGTGTGGGGTTGCTGAGTAAATATCTGTCTTGTGGGGGACCTTCCTGCAGGCAGCAATGGAAGATTTGGGGATCCATCAAGCTAGACACGAGAGATCCCTGATTTCTAAACCAGTTGTTGAGTTTCTCAGCTAAGAAAGAGGTTCTCCTGCTCCTTTGTCTCATTTTGCTTTACATCAATACTGTAATCAGCACGTGGCAATCGGAAAATGTGGAAATCAAAGTCTTCTAAGGGAAAGCAGCTGGATTATGCAAACTATGAGAAGGATACACGAGGGCATTAGGTTTTTCATAAGTATGACTCCTATCTTCTCACATGGACATTTTCCTGCTCTTGTTTTTAAAGAAATTAACATTCCTTTTAAAATCTAGGCTCCTCTTTCAATCAATTGGGTGTTTCTCTCATAGGGTGTTCCAGTTAAAACAGTCAGCTGGAGTACTGCTGGCTTAGGTTTTGTCACAGCTGCCAAGACAAGTACTCTGAAGCACTAATGCTGTTCAGTTCAACTCAACAGAATATATTCATATCATTCCTAGGTACACATCCTATTAAAACAGAATATTTTCATTAATATGGATATATGAGCCTTTTAAAAAAACCCCATCTTTTTAATTCTCTTTCTCCCATGGCTAGTGTCAAGGAAAAAATCATCTTGTGCTACACTTAAATATTACAAAATTCACTTGTATTTCAAAAAAACTTATGGTATTCATGGTCACATATGTATGCATACAAATCTCATGGAAAATATTACATCTGAAGAGCATAAATTCCTCCAAGAAGATGCATGACCTGTATACCTTCAGGCCAACTTTTTATTCCCTCACTGTGAGAAGAGATAACCTGCAGTTTGAAGAAATTTTTACATTATTAAGGAAAGAAAGAAGCAGAACCCAACAAGAATTTGTGATAAATTCACTGACATTACCTGAGACCAGTCCCTGAGTAACCTTACTCTCATCTAGTTTTAATTTTCATCTCTTTGCCAATAGCCCTGTAAGCACTCTCCATTTCAGACTGAGTCTCTCCTTCTCATGCCTCTTCCATGTGATATAGCATCATCCCACATTTAACACAGAGAAAAAAGTTTATAGTCTTCTGCTATAATTCTTTATTTTAGCTCCTAGCTTTTATCGACACTAGTAAAACAGCAAATTCAGCTCTCTTCACAAATCCAAACAATTAACCAGATTTCTTACCTTTCTCTAACATGGTTTGTGGCTCCTTTCCTTGCTGATAATGCAATTGTTTTTCCAAGCAGTGAGCTGCACCATGTCCCTTAGCAACCATTACAACATGTACTTGGTCCTCTAAAGAATAAAACTGATTCTCCATCTCTGCCCATAATTCCTTGTTGCAGGCAATTCCCTAGCTACACAGTGTAGCACACAGTCTTTAATGTGGCACAGGCCACATTAGAGCCTTACATAAATAAAATAAAATAAATCTTTCCTAATAAATGTCCAGTCAGGGAAAATTATTTGAGAACATTGGCCATTAAAGTAAGGATAAACTTTAGTAGAGTTTAGAGATTTTTTCTAACAGATGTGCTGTTATCCCTCATTTGAAAAACTTTAGATGTTATATGAGGATCTATTGTTCATTTTTTTGGAAAGAAGAAGAAGTGCATTAGATATTGGAGAAAGTTTAAAATGAAATGAAAACTCTGGTTTCAGAAAGATCTTATAATCCAATTTACTGTAACCTTGTACAGCAACTGCAGAAGAGCTATTGACAGACTCTGTTCAATGTTCTGCTCATGTCCCAAGGCTAGCACATAAAAGCCAAGGCACTCTGGAGGAGAGAGTGCTGGTGGGTATCAATCAGTGTCATGCCTGAGGCCAGTGACAAACATGGCTGTGCATCCTCAGCATTACCCCTGAAGATGTGGTCTTTGGGTCTGTGACTGTCCTGAACTGGCAGACAAAGCAAATACTGTGAGGACTGAGTTGTGTGATGAGTTTAGGATTCTCTCTAGAGAATGGGATTAATTTCTGCTTTTTGCAAGCTAAGAAGCATTACTGCAAATTTTCTAATTTTTTTTCCGTCACCATACTGAAAGCAGTTTTCCAGGGACTGGTTCTGATTCTATGCAGCCCTATGAATCCAAAATCATTTAATATATATTTGAGCTGGAGATGGAGTGTCTATACAAGTGTGTGCCAAAATTGCTACTTTCTACACTGAACAGCACCAATACTCCTGCATAAAAATGTCATACTTCTGATGGCTGTGACAGCTCAGATGGGCTCCTGATGAGACAGTTTCCACTTGCTCTGGAAAGCAGGCTAACCCAGGAGACCTGTGAGAGCCAAGCTGCAAGCAACTGCTTGGACCACTGCTGGCATGGACAGTACTAAATTGCCATGACAGATGACAGCTTGCAGCTTCTTTTCCTGAGAAATATCAGCTCTGATTGAGATAGGAACTCATCAAGTAAAATTTCTATCCATTACGTGCCTTTTCATGTTCCCATGAAGGCAGAAGTTCAGAACTGCTAACGAATCTGAATTCACACAAACTCACTTCTGAGGAGCTGGAGGAATAAGCAGTGAAGGACGCCATCCTCCCCAAGCATGTTCTGTCTCCAGTCACAGCTCTTATTTAGTACTAGATGACTACTAGGTAAGCTATAAGCCATATAAACTCAAAACCATATTTAGGAGAGGAAAGACATAATTGCCCTCAAAATAATATTTTCTATAAGTCAGTTTGGACCCTTGATCCCCAAGAAGCTGTATCTCCTGGATCCCAGTGCCTTTACTGGAAAATCTGGACAACAAATCTGATGAAGAGGCAGAAAGATCAAGAGTGGTGTTCCAAAGGAAAAGAAATGCAAATAAAGACAATCTGGGACACTACAGCTAGAGCTTGTACATGCTGCATGCTTGTCCTGAGGACTGCATCTGGAAGCTAAAGAGAGAACAGGGGGTGAAGTTTTGTATGTCTTTATAATATCATTCAGAATAATGGTTAACACAATCTGCAATATAATCTCCTTCATTGCTCCAGTAAGAGGTTGGTATTTGTGTGTCTATGCTGAACACACATGGAAACAGGCAGGAAAAATAAACATAAATTAATAACTACATGATGCAATATACATGACGACGTACTAGGAGGCTCATTAATAATGGAACATGTGCAAAAATAAACTATAGCAGAATCCAAATAAAATGAACCTGGAATGGTCTTGCAATGTAATATTAACTGATGTGATTAAACAAACATGTGACAAAGTAATAGTAAAGACATGCATTCAACTACTGTGGAATTCAGGACTGGCCTCTCAGGCTAAGAAATCACAATTTTACATAAATACTTTTTTATGACAAGCTAATGCCAAGTTACTGGTAAAATGTTTTCTTAAGTAAGGATCTAAACACCACCCCAGAATAGCTGGTGTTTGCAAATCACTATGAAAAAGAAAGCTTCTTTTCCTTTGTCAGTGATGCAGATCAACAATTTTTTCTTGTTAACTGGAAAAACATTTTTCACTGTCAGAAAGATGAGACCTCTAGATATAAATGCCTCTAAAATGTACATGGTGCTTAGGTATAAACTGTAAGATTGAAAAGAACAAGAGAAAACACATAACCTAGACCTTGAAAGATAACTTCTACTATTTTTACAACAAATGAGCAAACTTACTGGAATCTTCCCCAATATACTATCTTTTGAAAATTCTTACAGATACCCACTGGAATGCCTGCATAGTAAATCCATGGCTCAGCCCATGTCACCTGGGATTCACCTCCCCCTAACTGCCTCCAGAAGTTGCCGTTTCATACTGGGCACACATGCACCTCCTGCAGTTCTCACCTCTCCCATCTTCTAACCATCAGAGGCTACCAAACAGAAATATTTACATTTTGCAAGGCTTTATGCACTGAGGATGATATTTAGAAAGTCCTCTCAACCCCAGTGCATCAGTGTTCCTGTCACAGATCTGCTCCTCTGCTGTGTCAACCCAAATCTCCCACTCAGTCTGTGCTATGGGAGGTGACACACGTATCAGCAAAGACTGCTGTCATCACACTGCATTGCCACTCTCTGCAACAAGGCCTGCTCTGGGGTCAAATATGAGGCATGCACTTTCCTTTTTGTGCTGCTGCTTTTATCATGATCTGGAGAAATCAAAATGTTAATCTCAAAAAAAATAAAATAGTGTGTTTCTCCACACCCCTCTACTCATGACAGTCAGTGTCTATGTGGACCCTGCTGAGCTCCCAGGTATGGATACACACCTCAACCACATCTGTCTTCCATGTCATCAGGAAATCATGTGCATGCTGATACCCTCACCCCCTCAACCACATGCTTACTGGTGTGTCAACAAAGCTTCCTGTTATTTCAGGAATTTACTGCCTGTCAACAAAGTTTTTGGGGTTAAAAGTTCAAAGACCTGGGATAGAAGATGGCAGCTGAGAGCACCACAGATTTCTGTGCACAAATGATGGGTACAGTTCAATAAAAACAATAGTGCAGGATACTGCTCACACAGAATTCACTGCAAAACAATCAACCATTTCCCTGTGATAAAGTTCATCTCCAGGCATAAATTGACATCTGCATAAGTATTTGACAGTCTTTTTTTAATTTCATTGCAAACATCTGCAAAGGAAATACAAGTTGTATCTGGCTTACAATTCAAAAGACATGCTATTGTTAAGACTGAATATTGTTATTCAGTCAAGCTGAATTTAAGATTATTATGTTTTATAAAATCAATAATATTTAGCAAGGCTATAAAGCTTCCAATTGCCTTCTAACCCACACAACAAGATTTTTTTTAACTTTCTTTTTTTCCATTTTTGTTGTATCTTTAGGAACCCTTATTAGTGTAAACACATCCCACATATAAACATGAGTATTATATACAAGCACAAGGAAAGACTAATAGATGGAGAAAGTTTATTCTGTAGCTGAATTACTTTATTGGCTGCCACAGAAGCAAAGAGACAGGTGTGATCTGTTGCATCTATCCTGCCATAAACCAAGAACCTGCTGACTACTAAGTAGTACACTACTTAAATTATCACTGGTGTGGCCCTTGTCTCTCAGAATAAGATAATTAGATGGATTTTAAGGACAGGGCAGTTTTGACCAAATATGATCAAATTTCAGGCACCTAATGGCCATTTAATGTGTACATTAAATTGTGCCATTAGTTCTGCTTTTAGAAATTGTTACCAGTCCTTATACATAAAAAGGCCAGAAAGCAAGAATGCAAAGAAGTTATATCATATTATTGAAATAACTCCTAAGAGCCAGGTAATGTAAAAAATCCATTATCTAAACAAGATCACTAAATAGAAATGGACCATTTTGGCAAGAAACATCTGTAAATTTATTCATTTTTCTTTTCTCTCAAATAAACTAGTATATACCTAATAAAATTGCTGATACCTTTTCAGTTTAAGATCAAGCAAAAAATAGTATACCCAAACCCTGTGGAGAAGAAGCTGGTATAAAATCACAGATGTAAAACCCAGCAAGGAGGGTTTGAATTTCCAATGTAACAGTAATAAAATACAGTATAACAGTAATAAAATACAATACACATTACTCAGAAGCTTATCAATCATTCGTATAAGAAAATAAACAAAATGAGCCCTGATTTATTTTGCAGGCAAGAGCTGCTAAGAGGGAAACTGCCTTCCTAGAGTCAAATGTCAGACCAGCACCGTCCAGGCAGTCCAATACTGGATGAGCAGGTACAGGTATTCACACACACTCTGCCCTGTGGGATAGATAAAGCCATGTGGTCACCTATGCATCAGCTCACAGACTTGTCTGATGAGCAGAACTTGCTAAATGAGCATCATATAAGATGAATGTTGACAATTTCATGATCTAGCCCTGTGTGAGTCAGTATCACAGGATCATAGAACAGTTTGTGTTGGAAGGGATCTGCTTCCAACCTCCTGCCATGGTCAGGGACACCTTCTACTAGAGCAGGTGGCTCAAAAGCCTATCCAACAGGACCTTGAACATTTCCAGGGATGGGGCATCCACAGCTTCTGGACAACCTGTTCCGGCATCTCACCACTCTCTCAGTAACAAATTTTTTCCTAATATCTAAACTGAACCTACTGTCTTTCGGTTTAAAGCCATTACCCCTTGTCCTATTACTACATGCCTTATAAATGTCCCTCTCTGGATTTCTTGTAGCCCCCTTTAGGTACTGGAAGTCTGTTAGAAATTCTCCCTAGAGCCGTCTGGTTTCCAGACTGATCAACCCAAGCTCTGTCAGCCTGTCTTCAATAGGAGACATCCTCCAGCCTCCTGGTCATCTTTGTGGCCTCCTCCAGATATGCCTCAGCAGGTCCACATCTTTCTTGTGCTGAGGCTTCCAGGGCTGGACACAGCCCTGCAGGTGGGGTCTCTCCAGAGCAGAGCAGAGGGGCACAATCCCCTGCCCAGCCCTGCTGCCCACAGTGCTTTGGATGCAGCCCAGGGCACAGCTGGAATCCTGGGCTGTGAGTGCCCATGGCTGAAACATGTCGAGCTTCTCATCAATTTTCTCTGGACACCAATAAAGAGTCTGTCCTATGCTAAGTGTGAGTATTCACAGGTAACCATGGAAGATGTCCAGCACACTACATTGCCAAACTTGACAAGGTTATATTCAATCCCACTGTCCATGTCACCAACAAAGATGTCAAACAGTATGTCTTTGGAGAGAAGATATTGCCAATGCAGATAAGTGCAAACCTCTCAGTGTCTGATTATATGAAGTGATAAATACACCCACAATTCCTGCAATGCCTATAGGACTGTGAATATTGTAGGATTTACTCAGGCAAAACACAGAATTTAATGAACAGAACTTATCAGTATGAAAGTCTTACATATATAAACATTACTAGCATTATGTTGCCAGAAGAGTGTTTGACATGAATGCTTATAAACAAAATACTAAAGAAAAAAAGCTTTTTTTTTTTTTCTTTTGCTTCTGAATTTCCTGTCTTCCTTCCTTCTCTCTTTGTAATAGGTCTTGTGAGATTGCCCTTCTGCACGTGAATCCACACAAATTCCTGGCAATTTTTTATACAGGAGAGCTACCGTAATTTCATGCCTCTTCAAACACACAGTAAAAGCAATCAAGTGAAAAAGAAATTAAAAACTAATTCTGCTATTTATTCTCTTCATTTATTTTATCAGTCATCCCACTGTCACACTGAATAATAATCAACAAGACTTGATAAACATGCTTAGCAGAGGGCAGACATCTTTGCGGCTTTCCAGAGAAAACTGCAAGCCCCAGGCAAATAGTGATTCTCAAGGAAAGATTGGATTAATCACAGCAAACGTGATGCCAGTGTTAACATTTCTGTTCACTCAGCCATCCAGGCAAGCTAACCATGGTGCAAGTTTACCGAACTAATCATGTCAATACAGGAGAAATTGAAAGGCTTCAGAGGAGTTTACGACCACAGAAAACTGCTGGTATGTGGAAGGTAAAGTAGACAGAGTGTCTACAAAGAGATATAAGGTTACAACAGAAGTACTGTGACAGACTACACATAATTATTGCTTGTAATGTCTGACTGCAATTATTCAATTTTCTACCATTTCACATTTGGTAGCTTAGTGCTGGAATTAGGAGGTTAAGATGACTCTTTGGAGGAATTCCATTTCAGTCTCTGTCACTTTGTGGTGTTGGTTCAGAATGCCTCCAACAAAACACAAGATCAAGGCAAAACCATTATTTAGTTTTCATTTGAGATCCATTCTTGCTGGGAAAACTGCCCAAGCAATTTTAGCCTTAGAGAATCTTAAATGCCTGAGGGGATTTTTTGTGCTTTCTGTTTACTTGTTTTGATCTGTTTGTATGATTATTTGTTTTGTCTTTTTATTAAATCAGTTGTGAAAATCAGGAATTCGACAAGGTTAGATACGACTGTACAGAAATTTGTGTGTAGAGCAGTGTCTGGATGCACATTTGAGCCTCAGCTGCAATTTGTGTGAAGCATATCTCTAAGACAGTGGCACTCCTGTATCTCCTGATGGGCCAGCACACAGCCAGCTCCAGAAGGATCATTTTGTTCAGTGTAACAGCAGAATAACTTCAAGTGGACAAAGCAGAATGGAATAAAATGTCCCTAGCCCTTATAGGACTAGAATTAAAAAGGTATCTTAAGGCATTTGTTGCAATTTCTGTAAGTGCCCATAATGTTCTCTAACTCCTTAGAAAATGAAAATCACACAACTAGAAGCTCTTTAAAATATCTCTATATATTCATTTGCTTTTGCATCACTGTCTAACCACCTTCACAAACCTGGCCCTTGGAAATTTTTGTTCCTACAAAGGGAAATTTTCTGTACCCATTTTTATATAATTTTCTGTACAGAGTTCTGAGACACTATTTAGGATATTGACTTAGGCCAGGGACTGTCTGAAGCCAATTTGTTCTCCTTTACAGTGAAAGGGAACAGGTTATCATTTACTGTGCCTCTGAATGCAGTTTTTCCTTGAACCATTCTACTGAAGCACACCTGTCTGTGACATTTAGAAGCTTGGTTTTCATTAGATGCCAAGGCTCACTGGAAATGAAACACCAAGAAGAAACACACTGATCTAGTGAAGCTCCAGACATCAGAGAGCTACTTCCTGACAGCTTGGTCACCACCTCCTTGCATCCCTCTTGAAAAGCTGGCAAGGAACAAAACCAGTAGCTCTTCATTTTTTAGCCTTTCTAAGTATAGAGTTGAGACCAGAGGATTCCTGCATTTCACAGCATGCCCTATGTACCCCAGCACAACAATCCCATTCTTACAGCAAATTTCAGCATAGTATATAACATTTCCAATGTGGTCAGTTTTAACATTACCTCTACTCATCCTACTCTACTTCAGAAGGATCCAAGGAAAAACTAAGGTAGATCTACCTACCTCTGCACGAGTGCTCCACATTTCAGTGTACACAAAGCACTTATAGCATCTTACAGGAGCCAGTGCACTCAAATACAGTGAAAATCCCAAACCAGCTAAATTTCACCACAGTTCATCTTTTCCCTTTCCTCCTGGGAATCAGGCACTGTATTCTCAAACTTTTTATTTCAGGCCCACGTGTCTCCCCATGCTTTTTCTCCTCCAAAACAGCCCAGTCAAACAGGCTGTCTGAGTCCCTCATGAGATGTGACATATGACACCTGACTTAGGAGTCAAAAGGCCACAGGAAGTGCACCAAAAGACATGTAGCTGCCTAACGGCCCTGAGAAGCTGGTAGTACTCCGTAAAAATCACCAGAGAACCCTGGCTTTACTGCTGCTTCTTTCAAAACCTTCATTGCTTTTGTAACCTCACTAGATGCCTATCTTATGTGAGTCATGTAAATACTTTTTCCAAATATAGACACAAATATCCTTATGCAAAACACCCACTGCAGACAAATGTTTCTATGCAGGTTTAGTAATAATATTATCAATTAATGGTGTCCTTAAATATACATGAAACATTTCACAGAACAACTGATTGATCTTTAAAGGAAATTTGCCTTTTCCCCTGGATACAGTTTTCTCCTAGCAGAGGAAAAGAATTATGTTGTCCAAAAGGAGCATTATAAATTTTACTACTGGGCTAAATACAATGTGTGTATAAATCTGACGACTGTGAAGTCTTGTTAAATAGATAAATGTTTAGGGGTTTAGCCCTGCCATATATTAAAAGGACCTTCCCCTACACTCTTCATCCTGACTGCTGCGAGCATTTTAATGTTGGAATAAAACTCATTTTATTGTTTGAAAAATACCTGTAGAAAACCAGGCTCTCACAGTTAAAAAATACTTGCCTCCATAATTTAATGTAAGTCAGCAGCAGCCTTCTAGGTTTCCCAGACTTAGAGAGGTTCATGGCCATGTCTGAGTCTTTTCCAAAGCACTAATTTGGTTCTCCAATACAAGAATGAAAAAAAAAGCTTTAGCTCTTTCTGTATTACTGTTGGGGAAATCTGCTGCCCACTCTCCTCCTTCAGTTGCTGGCCCACAAATTTCCCCAGTTATTGCAGATTTTTCCTGCTGATACTGTCATCCCTTGTACCCCTTGCATACAAGGACATACCCTGATAGCTAATGGTCAGTATCTGTGGATTTCCCAGTATTTGACATACCCTGTTAGCTAGTGGTCAGTATCTGTGGATTTCCCAGTGTTTGACATACCCTGTTAGCTAGTGGTCAGTATCCATGGATTTCCCAGTGTTTGGCACTCCAAGTCCAGAGGTACAATGGAGCCCTACCCCATGAGCTCATGGTCCATCTACAATGCATCATAATGCACATTCATGCCAACTGCCGTGAGCTACAGCCCAGAGCCCAGCACAGAGACTTTCCACTTGTCACTACTCAACAATGAAGACTTTCTTGGGCATCAGTTCACACTCATATTTTCCCATATTTTATTTGATAAATTATATATAAGAGTGAATGGGAAGTCAACATGATCCATATGTTAGTGAATATACAGCATCACCTCTTCACCACTGTAGCCACACAAATTCCTTTAGTTTATAGTCTTTACCAAGTTAAATCAAATTTAATATTAGAGGAACATGTCATGTCACTTATCCAGAAACGACCATTCACAATTTAGAACCCCATAAAAATGATAATAAGAAGAGGAATTATATTTCTCACCGACTGCCACAGTTGAAATGAAGCTTATTCCTTTTATTAAGCACTTATAAGGTCCTCATACCCTCTTATCTATTGCCTGAGGCACTCATTCTTTCCAAGAAAAATCACCATTAATCCTTGTTTGTGCCAAGTCCTCACAGTACAACAGTGTGTCCAGAAAAAGGTGCCCTTTAATAAAAAAGTTTAAGGCTACTACAGTTACAATCAGTGGGGGCAAGCATAGATCACTCATGGTTTTGCTTCAGAATGCCTGGAAAATTGTTCACAATAAATATCCCCAAATATTATGGCTATTATATCAGAGGTGGTACAAAAGCAGAGAAATCTAGCCAAAAAAAATAGATTATATGTTTTGGACATTATGGTTATAGACCTGTGAACCTTTACAGTTTGTTCATTGGTTCATATTGAACAGAACTTAAATTTATCTGACTTTTTGGTATTTTGCGAATTCTGTCTTGAGGAAAGATATTCCTCTAACATGGGAGATGCTTCTGTGGTTTCCATGAATTGCAACTCTCCTGCATTGGGAATCATGTCTCTGTGTCAGAAATTTGCAATTTCTTCAATTTCCTGAAGCACTGAATTCCAAAATCACAGCAAGCAGGGAGGAAGATTGCATAACCACATTTGAAATCCCTCCTCCTCTGTATGGAAAGGGTTTATGTAGAACAGATACCCATTTATAGGAAATAAAAGGAGAAAAAGTGGTTATGGCAAAGGCCTGCCCCAGACAGATCACTGAGGCAAACTGTAGGCAAACAAAAATAGCAGTGCTGAAGCAACAGTAACACCTCTGCAAAAATGTGGTATTAATGAAGCTTGCTCGCTCTTTCTTTCTTTCTTTCTTTCTTTCTTTCTTTCTTTCTTTCTTTCTTTCTTTCTTTCTTTCTTTCTTTCTCTGGTTTTTTCCTTATGTGTCTGTGTTTGCATAATTATATTCTAACTATAAAAAAAACCAGAATAATCTGAAATTTCAGACTGAACTCCCTCAATGCTTCTGGCTTCAAAGTAGAATAAAATGAAGTAAGTGGTGAGACTCTTAGAGAACATCATCCCTGGAGTGTTTCTTAACAGCATTTCTTCAGAAATGGGGGAAATAGTTCAGATCCCTCCTCTTCTCAGGCAATACGAACACATCAACAGCTTAAAAAATGATTCAATCTGCATAAACAGGAAATTCTGTGCGGGGTGCTCACTTCTCTCAAAGCTGAATAATTCTATATAAAATTTTTAGCTGTAGAGGAGGGACCAACAAAAAAGACTGATTGTAGGAAAGCTTGTTATTTATGGAACGTATGCATAATATCAAGTTTTCAATTCAAATTTTACAGAAGAATGAAAGGTTTTCTAAAGGGACAACACATGACATACCTATTCTTGAATGCCACTAAAGCTAGCACTTTCTGAAAGGCACAGTATTGCATTTCAGACTGGTGCTCTGAATCACAAAGTCAGTTTGTGCTTGGATCTTTCATATGCCACACAGTGAGTCATACTCTTTATTTCCTTTTATTCTTACATATTTTATGCAAAACAGAAAATAACAGAAAGCCTAACAGCAACTCCATCTTTACATACCTTATGTTATAATCAGCTCACAAAGAGAGACTCTCAAAACAACCAACATGCAAGTTGTTAATGAATGAAGGGTAAAAAATGAGCCCAGATAAATAGGCATGGATGAAGTTTTACCCTTTTCTGGAGCCTGGAAATCTCAGCATAGGTCCATACCAGCGCTTGGAGACAACCTTAGCACTAGAAACATCTGGCCAAGTGCACAAAACATTTCACCAAACCTCTTGCACAATACGATTGTCTCCTCTGGACCAAGAAACCCTGATGAATGATGATGCATATTATCAAAAATGTCCTGCTGAAGACCTCCATGCACAACAAAAAATATGGGCTGTCCCATCCTCCTCCCCAGTAGTGCACAAGAGGCACAGAGGACCAGGTTTTTGCATACTTTTTCTTGTCCCATATCTACCCACTACAAGCCATATTGATGGGAACTCGTATTTTCCCATGTGGCTGTGGCAATCCCAGACCAAGTGAGCCACTGATTAAGACATCTGTCATGCAGTGTAACACAGGACAGACATCTCTGGGCTCAGGAAACAAAAGGGAGAGGAAAGGCACTCTGTGTATCATCAAAATGTCTGTTCCACCCCCAGCTCTCCTGAAGCACATATCCAATGCCCTCTAACAGACCAAGCTCTCAGAAAGCCATGCATTAAACTATCCCAAAGTCCCTGTTTCTTAAGGTAAACTTAAGGGGCATCTTGCCTGTTCTTATGCATCTTGTAGTTGGAGATCTTTGAAAGAATTTGATTTCTGGGAGTCCCCTGAAGGAGTCACACATCATGGGAACAGCTGCTGTGAAATGGAGAAGAGCTATGTGAAAGCTCATACACCCTAGTGGAGATGGCTTTCATGAAGCTCCCCAATATTAACATAGATCAATCCTAAATATCAAACTGTGTAGATCATGGTTTTAATAGGAGTTTTAACCTCCTTTATTGCCAGCCTTTTCATGTAATCCTTGAAACACAGCAAGTGTGGATGTCTGTCACCCCTGCACTGCGAAGTGGAGCTTAAGCTTGAGCTGTAATTGTGTGAGTTAAAAGAATTCTACTAATGACCCCAGATACTATCTGAAGAGTGGACACAAGGGAGAATTTTCCAGTGGAGTGCAAGTGCAATTTTGTGACAGGACAATACATCAAAATACTCAGGACTGTCTTGACTACAACCTCAAAGCAAAATCCCTGTGCCTTGGGACAGGATGAAGAAACCCTAAAGGCAGATTTATACAGCAAGAGATGTTAAAATATTTTCATTTTCTTTTCTATTCTCTTTTTGTGACTGAGAGAAGTTCACATCTGAATTACCTAAATACAGGAATTTTCAAGGCAAAGGAGAGAGACCAGCTCTGGTAAATTAGTTAATTCCTCTGGCTCATTACATCAGCAGCATGTTCAGACAAGCTGAGACTGGCTGTTATTGTAAATGTTCAGCCTAGGAGGAAAAAAATACCAGTGTGAAGGTTTGGACCTTTTGTTCTTAAAGTTGCTTTAAATTAGAAAACCAGACTCTGGGAGGCTTTGTACTGTGAAAGTCCAATTGTTAAAGAGAATTGGGGGTGGAATACTCACATTTGCCCATCAAGTTACTGAGCTGTCCATCCCATATATCTCAGTTTGTGTCCTTTGTCCAAAGTGGCTCTTATCGCCTGGGGCCACAAAGGGTAGAGAGAAGGGACATTTATTCCACAAGTACAAAAAACACTTTGAAGACACAGCTCTTTGTTCACCTTCAAACACTCCTTCTGGTGTCAGTTAAGGAGTATTGAAATTTCTCTGCTTTGGTTGTTTAAAAAAAAAGTTGCACAGGTGGCTGGGAGACAGAACAAGCCCTTGTCTGATATTTCTGCATTGCTTTATATTGCAAGAAGGCAGTGGTAAACAGTGGGAACCCACCCCAAGAGGTAGAGAATGGGTACCAAAATGATCGTGGTGCCAGCCCAGGCTGGAGGAGAGCTGTGGCTCCTTGTGTTGCTACTGGTGCATGTGTTGTTCCACAGGCCATAGATGCCTGAGCTTTACAATTCATATCCCTCACCTGGTCGGTGATGAAATGGCCTTATTAGCATTTTTCTGATTTATTCAGTAAAAATAAGCAAAAATCTCAAAAAGCATACAGGTGCTTAAAGCAGTACAGTATATATTTTGTTCAACACAGAAATGCAAATTTCTGCACATCATCAACTACCTAAATGCCAGAGGTATCTAAACTTCCTCCAACACCTGTGCTGAAGCTGGTGCATCCAGAAAATATCAACTCTCAGGCAGGTGGTCAGAGCCTGTGCAATCACTGTTAATGCTTTTGAAGCCTCTTGGACTCTGCATGTGCACAGACCAGAGCATGACAGACAGCTCGGTGCTTCACAGAGACAGCAAACTCACACAACAAACAGAACACACACAGGCACAAGAAGCCTGACCAGCTCCACCTATGGGCAGAGGGACCACAGATGGGCATTTACTCATGCAATATGAGATTAATCTCCTTATGTACAATTTTTTGGTTCCACTGCCACAGGTCATGCATGAAAAAGGCAATAATTGCATTTCTTTGGCTGTTAGAACTGCAATGACTTATGCCCTTGGAAGCACTGATGAGAGATTTGACTCTAAATGTTAAAAATTGATGATTATTTTGAACAATGTCAGATTAGCAAACTATGCTGAAAGGTGCTGGGAAGAGGGAGAGAATAATCCAGAGAAAATTTAGATCTGAGAGAAAATTAAAATTATATTGGGCAAAAGAAGCAGTAACATTGTCAACATAAACACCACATTTCTCTTGAAAATCCAACAGAAGGTAGAACTCTTAGTAGAAAACCAAGTTTAAATATTAAGTAGGAGAAAATGTACAAATATATTTATGTTTACATGAGTTTTGTTTTGTTCAAATCATCAATGGACTTGGGAGGCAGATGTGAAGGATGAGGAGGGCATGAGGAAGGAAAAATATCAAAATAGTTTGGCATCCCTCCAAGACTAGTTAGAGATATTCACAAATCCTCAGGGACCATAAGATTCCCCAGTTTTAATGATCATACAGTCACAGTACCTCATTAGCCTTATTATAGAAAATTATTTCTCTGCTCTGGGATTTTAGTCATGAGCCAATGACTTTGACTGTGCTAGGAAACAGGAGTGCTCCTCCAAACTGTGTTTAAAATGCTTGTGTCACCCAGAGGTGATGCATCAGCAACCTACATTGCTATGAATATTTTTGCAAGGACTGCCCAAAAATAAAACTTCTCTCAGACACTATCACAATTCCTACAGTGGGTGTGATGAAACTGAAAGTGAAGAAAAATAATTAAAAAAAAAAAAATGAAGGAAGGAATAAGGTTGAATCTCTATGGAAGATAAGGCAGGATGAAAACATGAATTAAAAGCAGTGGGCAAACCAAGCTGAGCTCTGATCCTCCAGGAACAAATTTAATCAAATTTATTGCTTGAGTGTAGCTTCACCACTGTGTTTTGGGAGTCATGCTAAGGCTCTTCTCAAGACCATAGGTGATGGGACCTTTCATGTCCAAAGAGGTTTGAAAACCTATATCTTTGAGGAGTGGTTTTACATGTGATCACATTGGGTATCTGCGTTATATCTGATGTAGCAGTGAGTAGAAATCGGGAGTAGATCAGGCTGATGAGCATAAACACTTGCACATGTCCATAAACAGTTAAGTGGGAAATCTTTGAATCAAGTAGGTTGTTTTTTTTTATCAGTGCCAGGAGAGTGGGCTTCAGGTCTGTCTTGTAGCAGTACTTGGATGGAAATCTTTACTGCTTTACTGCTTAAAATAAAAATTCAGTTAGAAGCTAAACTCCTCTGGTTAGTGCAAGAGATGGATTTGAAGTGAACTGATGTCCCCAGGAATATTCCATTCCATATCAGTTTATTTTAGCTTCTCCTTAAAAGCACTTAATATTTCAGAAGTCTTTAGTAGCTCACCTCCAGGTGAGATGCTTTACTAATATACATCTATGCCTAAAGTTCTGTATTTGATGAAAAACTGCACAAAGAAAAGGTCTCAGTACCAACTGAAACCCGCCAACACTTTTCCCTCCAGACACTCCTGGGTCATGGATTGATAGGCAGCCAGAAATTTTGCCAAAGCAAATTAGCATTTGATTTTCTGGCTAAGCTCATCAAGCCTTTAGACTTCTTGCTCCCAGCTCAACAGGTATCCCCTCACTGTCGTGGTTTACATATAGCAAAGATAATCCTTACATGAACAGTGAATCAAAGCTTGGTCTAACCTCCTCAGACATCCTCTAAGGCTGAGTGCCAAGCCCAAAGGTATAAACATGGGAAAGGCCTTTATCAGTTTTGAAGAAGGCTCAACTCTCATATTGAATAACTGCCAATGCACAATGAAGATGAAGGATTTGTGGCACCCAGCTTTGGGAGGACTTGAACATGTTGGTAACACCAAGATGGGACTTGGCAGAGCTGCCCAAACCTCACTAAGGGTCAGCAGTTTTGGAGCAGCGTAAAACAATGCATTTTACTGAACTTCCAGGTGATGAGATACGGCCATAACATCCAAACAGACTCTACATGGAATCTGCTTCATTTTAGATGTTCACCTGCATTCAAAACTGCTCACACACATACAGAGAAGACTGGGACTTCTCCACAGGTAGGTATTTGCTCTTGTCTCAGTTTATCCACAGGAATGAAATCTTGTGTTGCTACTAGCCTTCAGTAGCCACTAAGAACAGCTTCACAAAAGGGAAGGAATAATCTTGCTTTCCTTACATACCAGGATTTGAATTAGATTTCAGAGTATTTTCATCTCAAACAGAGGAATATCAGCTCAGTCTCTCTGTTCCAATTGAGTTTGCAGTAGTGACATTGACAATGACAATTAATAGGTAACAAGAAAAATTTACACAGAAATATCTGCCACTGAGTAAACAGGGAGATCCAAGGAGATCCAAATAATTAAGTTTAATGTATTCAATTTTGCAACTGCAACCATATTTGATGGAAAATATTCCCAGTCCTTTTCTGCCAATATCTATAATAAGAATCAGAAATGTGATGTAGCTTAATCAGTTTGAGAACTTACTGACTCCTGAGTGTTCATAACAACTTCCATTTCACAGATAGAGCAATTGCCTTTAAGATGGACAAATACATATGTGTTTATATACACATTTAAAGTTTTAAAGAAAAATTCTGGGATCAGATTTCTCCATGTTATGGGTTGCTGTAGAAACAGATTAGCCCTTTGGAAATAAAACCCCATGTTTGACTATAATGCAAAGAACAATCCATAGCATGAAAGGAAAGAACAGCTGGGAGCTGGAACAGTGTAAGCTGACATGTCAGACAGTAGCCAGACAAAGTGAGCCAGGGACTGTCTGAAAAACAGAGTGGGGGGGAAGAAAAAGTAAGAACTAAGCACTGTCAACAAAGTCTGCAAAATGGTCCAGCTGTTCACTCTCATCATAACTAAAAAAATAAGGAGAGAATTCCAGGGCTGGGGATTAAATTTATGAAGAGAAGAAAACCTGAATGGAAAAAGTGAATAGTATTTCAGACAAAGCAGACCCTGCGCGGAGGTCTTTGTTCGGAAGCAACTTGGAAAGCACAACACTGGGTTCCGGGCAAAACACACATCCCTCCAAACCTTTCTTATAAAAGGCTAAAAGGAATCTTAATACACTGCATTAAACAGACTTTTACAGAAAACATTGTTTGTATAATTTCATTGTTTTGGGCTGAGCATTAATGTCCTAGACAGATAAATAGATTTAGAGAATTTGAAAGAAGGCATATCCAGCACTGCAGAAAGGGCTAAAAGGTGAACAAATTTCACCACAAATCTTTGCTAAAACCTGAAATGAAAGCTCCAAGGACTTCTGATGTACTGTAAATAGTCAGCCAGTTCCTAGAGTCTTAAGTGATGTCTGGTCTTTTGTTCAGACAATGGACAATTGAATCCAAGATGAACGGTTCCCAGGATTACGTGCACGCTGAGCAGCACAGAGGGAAAGAGAAGTGTTAGAGAGGTTAATTCAGAGACATGCTTACCTCCCAAACAAAGGCATTCAGCAGTACAGAACCTGATTAGGGACTCTTCAAGAAATACAAATAATGTCATTCACATTGCATAAGCAGCTGGGACTATGTATGTGTGCATAGTTAGGAAATAATAATGAATGCACTTTCTTCTCTTTGATTTTTTTTTTCTTTTTCCTTTGAATACCGTCTTCTGTCCAATGATCTCTCAGGAGCAAAGGCAGCTAAATAGCTAGCAAAATGATTGATTTAGGAGTTGCTTTGTTTCCATTGTCTATGAGATCACTCCAGGCATTCAGCAACCTAATCTGTTAACTCCTGTATCAGTAAGTATATTACAAATTTGGAATAAAACCCATAAATGATTAGTGAGGGAACTTCATATTCTTTAGATGAAACTAATTATGAGTGTGGATTTCATTAGTGATAGGACAGCTCTGAAATATCATTCATAGTTATTCATCCATGCTCTGGTACCCAAAGATAACACTTGCAAATGTCATGGTAATAATAGGATAAACAGGTTGAACTAATATCCAGAACAGCATGTCATCTGGGTTTTCAATATTTACACTTGATGCCACTTAAATGAGCAGGATGTCATGAAGAGGAGTGCAAGATATCTGAAGCTTTCATAAATCTCTGACTTTTACCATAGTCATGGTGAATTTGTGTATGTCTTCCAGCAGTTCTTGCTTTTGCTTATGACCAGCAGCTTCATCACCTTTGCCAAACACGCCTTGAAGTATGCTAATCCACTTGGAGTGTTTTTTCTTTTTAAATTTATTTTTCTAGATAAAAATCCACCCCATCCATCTCTTCTGACTTGCAGTCTTTCTGTACGTTTCCTTTGCTACTCTCCTTACCTGCAACATTACAGCTCTAATCATAAAAGGGCCAGGTTCCCAGGGAAACTGTGCGGACTGTGGTTCAGCAAGGAGGCAAGGAGGCACCCCCAAACAGGATCCTAGGCCCCATGTAAAGGAGACATCCCACAGAAATGACGTCCACATACACAAAAGCCAGGCCTGCACCAGGCAAATCTTGCATGGTTTAAATTATAGGTGGGAGCGTAACAGTGTGAAGTCAATATGCAGTAGTGGAAGAGGTGTGAGCCTGTGAGGACACTGAATTTCCCTGAAGAACCTTGATTACAGTAGCAGTCTTATGAAATTTGAAGATAAAAATGTTCAGTAGCCTTCAGTGAGTCTCCATGATATTTCAAACTGCTCACGTAGCATGTATCAGCTTGGCACTGACATGGCTCATTTAAAGTCCCAAACCTGGATGGACATTTTAGGGTTGTGATCAAGAATGTTAGAAAAAAACCTAACTTTTGCCAAGCTTAACTCTGTGATATCTATTTCTGAAACATTCCTGCTGCTCTTTGAGAGGAAAAATCACTACTTTTACTTGCATCTTCTTATGACCAAGATCACACTTTTTGCAGATCCTGATTCTGATTGGCTGCTTGAGACTTCTCCATGTTGTGATTTGTACCTGTGTTGTAACCCATTTTGTAGATTTGAAGGCCACTCAGTTGGCCCTGCACGGTGACTTTGACACACGAAGGTTTTCAAAAGCAGCAGCCAGTGGCATGACAACACTTGTAGGTTCAGCATCTCAGTTGAAAGCTGTGCTACAGATCCAGGAGAGACCGTAATTTAGGTCTCATCTATAGTTAAGACTCATCTATAATGTCATTGACATAAGAAATACCTTCACCATAGGAATCCATGGGGATCCTTCTCCAGTTCCAGGTGGACAAGAGGTGTAGTTTCTCTTTGATACACATGACAGTGTGGCCATACAAACACCTGTGTGCAGCCCAGGTATGGACCCCCTAAACAAGTCTAGATGAGCAAGAAGGAGCAGGAAGGGTTGTGTAGCATGGAGGAGAAGGTGCCCAGGATCCAGCATTCACACTGTGCACATCTAAGGGGCTTCTTGCAGAGGACCTCCAGTATGGTCTTTTGGAGCCTAGCAGATGGATGGTGATAGTTGTGCACCTTTTTCTGGGTTAGTGTTATCCAAGAAAAATCCAGATCAGGTTCTGCAAAGCTTCTATGGAATGCAAACCAAAGCATGAACAGGGAGACTCAGTTCAAAACCAGGCTCCTGATCTATATATTATACTCTGAAATTAGCTCACTAACCTAAGACTAGCTCAGTTGGTTAGAACATGGAACTAATAATGATCATGGATTTGATTCCTATATGGGCCATCCACTTAAGAGTTGAACTTGATAATCCTTGTGGATCCCTTCCAACTTAGAATATTCTGCAACTCTATATGAAAATGCTAATGCCAACACAACAATAACTGAATCTTAGACTGCGTCTTTGTGTGGGAGGTCAATGTACAGAGTACTGTGTATTTCCACAACATTTTACCCTTTTGCCCTTCAGAATATCTTGGCAGCATGCACACTGTCTCCTGGGAACCGTGCTTTGCCTCTGTTTGCACCTGAATAATAGCTAGGAGTTACTTAGGAGAACGGCATCTTAACATGAGCCAGAAGCATGCCAAGATCCATTCTGAAAACTGAACATTTAAACAATGTAGATGACAGAGCCCAAGTACCGCAAATATTCTCCTTGGCAGGATTTAGTGCTGGTATAAATGTAGTCCTGGTTTCACAGTGTCCCACTCAGGATGCTCCCAAAACCAGGTTGCAGTACTGACGTCCTGATCCAAGTCTCATAGCAAAGCCATGAAAAAATCCAAAGCTTTGGAGGGATGGATGTTACTTTCCTCATTTTGTTGAGCTATGCAGTACTAAGAGTATTTGGCCTTTAGTAACAAAGACATAACAAAGGTTACATTTTAAACGTGATCTGTACTGAACTGCTGTGAATTTAAAAATGCCTGAAGTCTGCGCTGTTATTTTAGAGAGACTGTCAGATGCCATAGCCTGATCACCTTTAACCAAGAACAATTAGTTCTCAGAGTGAATTGACAAAGTCTTTAGAAAAGTGGGTGGAATTGATTAGTTGTTGATGCCTCTTTTTTACTTTATCTTTCCAAGCAGTAGTGATTTCATCAGAATTACTGACATTAAGAAATACTAGAAAGAACATCAACAGGGAAAACACCAATTTTTAATAGTAGAATGGACTGAAACACTCCTCTAACTGCCCTTATGGTAACAACTGACATTTGTCTAATGTACAGAAGCACATTTCATCTCCTCCCAAATTTTTGTCCGCTTCTGTCTGCCTGCACACAGGACAGCATGGTTAATCCTGTTAATTCCTGCTGCCCTTCCATCCTCGGGCCTCAGACCTATAAAAGCAGAAGGAACAAAACACACAGGCTCTACCTGCAGTACCAGAAAACGACCTTGAGGTCCTGCCCCCATATGCTTAAAAGTGGGGGCTTTGAGGGCAAAAGATAAAAAGTCTATATTCAGCTGAATGTGAATGTATTATGATATCTTTGTAATCCAGCATGCTGGCACCACAATGGCACCTCCTGATCTTTGTCATTATCTCAGCTGTCCACGTGAAATAAATGAAAGGAGCATCTTTACAGAGCAGACTGCATGAGTGGCATATTCTTGCTAGACACTACTGTGCCTGGAGAGGAAAAAATAATTTCCACACGAAAGTCACACACCCATGAAATGAAAGAGTGTGGCACTAAAGTTGCTCCAGTGTTTTAATTTTCAGGTTCTTTAAAAAACATACAGGAAGAAATTCCGCATACTGCATTGGACTGATAGATAAAGTTGGAGCTGTTCCAGAAGATGACGGATGGACTCTATTCATAGGTACACTAGGCTAGGACAGAAGAGATATGAGTTCTGACAGCACTGCCAAAGATTTCTGTCACAATGTCAGACGTTCTTGTTAATCTCTTGCTACCTCAGCTCCTCATCTCCAATCCTGCTGATGGATTATTTTCTTCCTTTATGCTGTGAGCAGCATATCATGTATTGGTACAGCAGCTGGTGCAGTGGACCAAACCTGGACTGGGAGACCTGGGGCTGAGGGTGCATTATAGGAAACCAGCACAGAACAGAGTCAAAATGCAATTATCTCCCTAAATTGCATGCATGCAGTCCAAAGTACTGTTTTAACCTGGTTTAAGTTAGACAGTTTTTTAACCAGAATCCTGCAATATTTAGTCATCTTAGCTGTCCACCTAGATGTTCACTTTAGCTGTCCTCTTAATCCAAGACACACATTTCAGTCCAATTATTAAATCTTTGTGCAAAGAAGAGCATCTTGTGTTTCATTTGTACTGACACTGCACTGGAACCTCACCTTTTCCTCATGCCAGGAGGGATTTCAAGGCAGATGCTACCAGAACACATTGATTTCCTCTAAATAAAACATTTAGTCCCCCGCAGAGCAAGTGGCTTTTTAAGCCACTGGGATATGGTGAAGTCTTTAGCAGTTCCATGCTCAATGAGCCTCCAGGGATATACTGTCAGAAGGGGCAGATGGAACAGGTGTGTGATGAGGTCGTATATTTTCCTGTTTCTTTTGGATTCCTTTATTTTCACGAAAGACTAGGTCATGCCCTGTGTGGCTCTTCCGTCTTTGTTATAAATTTCCACAATTTCTATCAGGGAAGCTTTAGTTCTCAGTGCCCAAAATTGGAAAAGAGCACATAAATTACTTGTGCCACCCACCCTGGTGTTTTCCAGATTAAAATGACTGTTGCTGCAACTGTTGCCATCAAGCATAGCCAGACCAGCTGTTGGAGCAGATAAAACACAGGCACAGACAAAAAAAAAAAAAAAAAAGCTAAAGCCAGACCGGAACAAAAAAAGTGAAGCAAATGAGAGACAAAGTTGAGTGGCCTGTAGTGTACCCCCATGCTCAGGCTGGAGCTCTGCCCCAAGAGAAACAGAAGTTGGTGGTCCCTGTCCTCAGTAGGGAGCCCTCTCTCTCCAGCCACTGCAGCTTCTGGGTGCCAGGGACTCCCTACTCTTCCCTGTGGATGATAAGTATCGTATTTACAATCTTTTAGAGGAAAATCATGAGGTTTTGTGGACTGCAGAAGGCACTAAGGGATGAAAATTTCTGGCAATGGTATTCTGGAAAGGCAACAGATACCATCATTTCTTACAGCACCTGTTAAACCTCCTGGAGAAGAGGTCCATGGTCATTTGCTGATGAACAGCAGATGGGTCATCATGTTAGAGTTATGGTAGCATCACTGTTGTGTACGTTTAGCATTCCAGCAGAGGTACAGAACTGAAGCATTGCCAATTGCCAGCTACTTTCTTCATCTGCTCTTTCTTTTCCATCCTCAGAAGTACCCTGGCATTTCCCTCCCACTCCCCATTTCCTTGTTAGAGCCCAGGGACTCCTGTTACCAACCTGTTTCTGAACCTTGTTTCCTAGTTGTCTTGCATCAAATTTTGCCTGTTTTGGTTGAAAAATCTCCAGTCCCTCTCTAATCCTTGATTTTATAGTGCAGTGAACACCTTGGTCCCAACTCATTCTTCCAGTTATTGCTGGAATAGGAATAGTAATTAACGAACAGTTTATAACAGAAAAGAAAATAGTTTTTGTTGCTGCACAAAAATTTTTCATTCCATGGAAGGCAAGGGCTGAAAATGCCAGTATATGGGGCCACGGTTACAGCTTTTATCTGCATATGGGAGTACTACTCTGGGCTTTTCTTATTTTTCTAATCTACATATCATGGGCATTTTTATACTGTCTGTAAATTATGGATTTTCTTCCCAGATATCAGCACATCCTGCCAGGGTCTGAGGCAGTTAGCAATTACAGTAATTTACCTTCAGATTTAGCAAGGCTTTATGTTTGTGGGAATAAATGAATTTTTGATAGAGTAGCTAAACAACAACAAAAAAAAGGTAAAGGAAAAATCAATCAGGTTGACTTAAGAGATTCCTTTCTTTTGTCTCCCTCCTTCCATTACTTAAAGAATGATATAATGTATTTTGGATCAAATAAATGTCTCAGTTACATCTAAAGAAAGGGGGTTTTTTTTCATTCTCAAGTATTTATTTCTAAAGTCGGATTCATTTGCTTCGGGTTTTTTGCAACTTAAACTTATAAAGGCATAATTCAAAACAGGAACTGAGTTTAATTTTTTTTTTTTTTTTTAATCCACTTTTTTCCTCCATTTTCATAGGTTAAACTATTTGTTTAGTTTCACCTGAATTAGCACATCTTGGTGCTTGCTTTGGGGAACAAATAGCTATTAATCATAAAAATGTTGTCATATTACACGTATGACTGGAAGGGGTTTTGAGTGAGTGCATCATTTTGGGGTGCATCAAGAGTGTCTGTCACAGCAGCTGTAGGGACAAAGCTGCACCTCTGAGCACATGGGCTCTTTCGTATCCCCAGGTGTGACATCTTGCCACAGAGCACAAAAGGAAATGGGAGTGAGTAAGGGATTTTAAAAGGATATTGACATTTCTAATCACAACCCATCTTGTAGCCTGCTCCTTTCCCATCTAGCAAGGCTCAAGCAGGTAAGAAAAACTGAAGCACACTGGAAAGTTTGCCCCAAACAAGAGATAAGGCCAAGCTATTTAGTCTTTAAAGCTTTGGAGCTGACTGCACTCAAAGTGAGCTCCTGGCCTTCTCTGCTGGCCTTTTCCATGTAGAGTAATCCCCTCTAAATCCCTGCACCACATACTAGGACCTTTATGAGTGTCATAGTCCTATCAAATCCCTTCTCTTCAGGCATTACTGTGTGCTAACTTTTCCCCCAAAAACAATAATAAAAAACAGAAACAGGCACAACAAGAAGAAATCAAGAAAAAAGGCAGAAGAGGGGCATGAATTTTCTATCTGCTGAAGGAATGCATCCCAGCAGAAAAATAATAACAACTGCACAATTAGTAGAGAAGAGGTTACTGGTTTGAAAGCTCACCATGCATGTGTTACAGAGCCTTAATGATGACATTTATCACACCACAGTCATTGAAGAAGGTAAGTTCAGAAAATAAAACAATATATTTTGAAGGCAGCTAATCACATGAATTAATTATTAAACAATACTCAAGGACTATCCAAAACCAGCATGGTTTCTAGCAATGTCACATTCTTTAGAAAGCTCTCCCCATTGTTGAACAGTAGGAGTGGGGCACTGTGACATTAACCAGTAGCTGTGGTGAGCAGTAACCTCTTTCATGGAGCTGTGGGTGTGCATGATTAAAAAATAAATAGGAGATCCATTTTCCAGCTCCTAAGACAAAGAGAAGAAAGAGAAATATTGGTGAATGTGGAAAAAATATTTCTTTTTCTTCTAGCCCAGTTAATTTTAATTTAGGTTTTTGTAAACAACAAACATAGAAAGATATATGCTTTAGATAATGTACCAAGAAGGAGAAACAAAGACTAGAAAAGATTTTAATATGACAAAGAATGCACTGTGTATGAAAGAACTACTAGGAGAGGGAAAGTAAGTGTTCATGGGACCAGACTGAATGTCTTCACTGGGACTGATCAGGTTATTTCAGTAGAACAGATTTTCCATTAGTAAATGTGATTACTTCTGTATTGTTATACTCTGTGGAAATATACAGAATTTGATTATGGTTTTGTGGGGAAAATCAAGAAAATATTTCTACTGTCCTTAAAATTTTGTTTTGTTATAGTGAAAATACATTAGCTCTTGCTTCAACGTTCATACTGTATTAATTTTGTTTTTCCATATATTGATATTGTAATTAGTATTGTACAGCATATTTACCTTCTTACATGAGAATGTTGTAAAAAATTAAACTTAAAAAATTTTAAAATTTAAGTATGCTGGCAACTTTTTTCCATGAGACAGTCCAATATTTCATATTAGGATTTTGCTGGACAGCAAAAAACCAAGCATGGTCTAAAGATGCCTGATGAAAGCAAGTCTGTAATTTAGACACATGCAGATCTGGGGAAACATATTCTAAATTAATCCATATGACCGGCAAAAAATTACCTAAGTCAATAATAATTTAGTAAACTCCTTAGGTATGCTTAGTCATTAAAATCCTGGATAAGGGAAACTGCTGCCTGAAGGCATAGAGTTCCACCTTGCTCTCCCCAGGGAAAAGCTGCATCTGCTGGTGGTGATGGTGCTGGTACCTGGTGGAGAGAAGAGGCTCCACACTGGGTGTCCCCCCCAGTAATCAGCAGAGACAGCTCTGCCCAATCCTGCCTGCCCTGGAGGCACAACCAGGGCAGAGAATATCCATATACACCACCAGGAGGTAAAATATCTGGTCCACTTTCTGTGCTGGTGTCCTTCAGAGATGAATGCTGCAGAGATACTGCTTCACTGGCATAGAATTGGAGGGATGGAAATAGGAACATGCAGAAACTGTACTTGAAACCCTGGGACTCAGAGATATGCTTTGAAAGGATTAAATGGCTAATTCTCACTGAAACTAGTAGGAGTTTGGAATACGAACACTTTTAAAAATATCATCCTTCCTTTAGGAGACATTAAAATAAAATCCTCAGATATTCAGACCGAAAAAAATTACTGGCTTAGTGAAGTAAGCTTCCACTGGAATTTTCTCAGACTTCTGCTTGCATTTTTGTATTGTTGAAGACAGCTGAAATGTAAACAACCTCCTGGAAATCCACCCAGAGTGTTAGCTGCAATTTTTGCTCCTAATGATACAGAGTTTCTGGCAATCACCAGCAGTTGTATGTCTTTAATGGCAGCTTGCCCCTTACCAGAGTGAAGGTGCACTGAGAGAACTCTTTAGCCCCCAGTCCAAAGATGAGACAGCAGCATTTACAGGTGTACCAAAGCCTGGCATCTCAAGGTTCAGTCCAAGCATCCTTGTGGCCTTTAGAGACTGACTGGGCTGCTGGAGGGGAGCACAGTGCCCCAGGTATCACACATCCATGTTCAGGCAACAGAATTTCATCTTACATCTATTTTAACAGCAAAGTCTTCTCTGCACCTAGCTCATCTGGATCCCACCATTGAAACAAATCATCCTTTTTCTGAACTGACCCAGCTGAGATTCTTGGTGCTTAGTAAGTGAGGAAAGTCCTAAAAATAATTGGTGAGACTGTGACAATTAGGAGGTGTAACTTCGACCTCTGGTCAGTGGAAAAATGCTTCTGTTCTTGGTCTCCTGTGAACTGCAGGCTGAAGTACAGTTTTTGGTAAGAAAACTTAAGTTGAGGTGCAAACACAAAACAGCTCTGTCAGCAGGGACACAATTGCAGCCAACCCTGGGCACTCAGCTACTGGTAGTACTCACACCAACACACCTATACACATCTATGTGTAAATATCTGAATGTAGGTGTCTGAATCTGGAGTGGAAACTGCTCCTACATCACAGACACCTCTCAAGGAATCTCGTTGCCTACAGTAGGCGTCTAGCAACACTTGGTATGTGGCAGAGCATCTCACTTGGCCTCCAGCTGCCATTCCAGAAATAAGTACTGCTTACCTAATGTAAGTTGCCACAGCTGACCATCCCATGCAGAAGTCTTGGGAACCCTTAGCATCCAAAATCTGTGTTTAAAGAGCTGAAGACTTTGCCAAAGCTTCATGAGCTGAATCTCAAACTGAGTAATGTACCAGGACAGAGAATATTGCTTCAGTCCCTCTTCTATTGGAGCCAACAACACAACAGGCTTTTATGGTTTTTTAAATATCCATTTATTTTTGCATGTTCCATTTATTTGCTTAAAATAAATGTGGATAAATACAGAAAAACACCTTCTATATAAAATATAAGGTAGAATACTTCCATCAGAGGTTAGAATTTTAGTTTCAAAATACTTAGTATATTTGTCACTCCTTTTAAGGTCCAGTTTGATTTTAGTTTAGATGACATTTAATCATTGCATTATTGAATCATATTCACCTGTACTAACTCAAAAGCATTACCTGTCTTTTCCAATAGAACTCTACCTACTTTATTTTCTCTTACACTATTTAATTTAACCCACTGTAGATATCTGCCTGTTATTTCCTAAAAAATGTACTGCAGTTTGTTTACACCAAGAAAAGCAAGCAAAAAACCCCTAAATTCATAATACAGGAGACAGTCAGATGCTTTCTTTTTGTTTCTTTTTTTTTTTCTTTTCTTAAAAAAATCATAAAATAATCCTCAACAAAACTGCTGAAGAGAATGAATTAGACAAATGACCAAAGTTAAGTAAAAGCAGTTTTGAAATGTAGTAGGACTCTGTTATTACACAGTGCTCCTGCTTACAGCATATTTTCTCTTTATTGTAAGACAGAGTTCGGGCTGTATATATATCCTATTGAGCCAGACACTGCTCCTCTTCCACTTAACTCTTCTTTATATGATAGCATTTTACCTGCCTGTTGGATTGTTATTGAGACATCTTCTCTGTGATTTGAAGGATTTGTTTATTCGAGCTTTTTAAAGACTGCTCCAATTTTTACCTCCTCTCCTTGCCGTGACAGAGATAAATGTAAGTGAAATTACCCCTGTGTTGTTTAGAATTGCATCTCCTCTTGTGATTCTGTAGATGCAGATGTAGATGTGCCTGCCATACCTACCAGCAGAGTGTCTGTAACAGGATGGATTTGCAAGGCACTCATGTCTCAGAGATCCAGTCCTCATCCACATGGAAGGAGTCCTAATCTGGCAAAGACTAAAAGTACATAGGAAAAACCATACTATTTTAGAGTTTTACACTAAGTGGTCCATGAAGAATCCAGGAGAGGATAGTGAGAGCCTTGAACAAAATAGCTCACGGGTGCTGCTGTGAGTCCAGGCTCACAGAAATCGTCAGCATTGCCCTGGTGCAGCTCTGGGCCATGCCAGCATTCCTGCTCTCACCCTGGGGCTGCCTCCAGTAGCTTTTGGGGAGAAACAAGCTGAGTCACAGGCGTACGAGCTGCAAGTTGTGCCATGCCATTCTTCAGCAAGACAAGAAAATAGTCCCTGACCCATTTTACTTAGTGATATGAACATCACCTTAGCAACGAATCAATTTCCTGCAAAGACTCAGCAAAGCCTCTAAACAATTTCTTCATCCCAATGAGTTCCTGGTCACAGCTCCTGGACGGATTTTTTTTCACATCGCTTCACAACTGGCCAAAAGGCTTTTTCAGATTGAGACCTAAGCAAATGCTGAGACCAAAACTGGTGTTAACCTTTCTATGCTGAAGTAACCACCATGGTTTCTTTAAAAAATCAGGTTTTTATTCCTTAACCCAACCAAAAAAAAAAAAAAAATTAAAAAAAAAAAAAATTCTTATATCCTTTTCCTCCATTCCTGATATTGTCTTAGATGTTTTAAAAAAGCAGGCTTCTCCTCTGCTCAGAGGAGCTTTTTAGAAACTTCTAACCTTCATTTTTTGTTTCAGATGAAAGTTGTAGCTTTATCAAAACTTGATGGATCTAGTCAAAATGTACTAACCTCAGGTGTGAACCAGCCTGTACAGTTCCATGTTCCCTGGAAATGTTTTTTATTGTACGGCATGTAAAAAGTTTATTTATGATCTTTCACATTCCTAGCAATTAAAACAGCAAACAGATGTCTGTGTTGTGAGACAAACACAAGTAAAGTTATGGAACTACCTGATTCCTTTATATTAGTTCATCGCTTTTGGACTCCTCTACTTGACACTGCCCAATTTTTAGCTCATCTCTGAGCCTGTCTTCTAAACTGGGCATTTATTCCCTGTTCCTCAAGCTCAGCTAAGGAGTCTCAGACAGGACAAGCCAAAATTGCCATTAGCATTTTAGCAAGTCTACTTTAGTAAGGGATAAATGTGAATTTAAAAGGACATATGAGTGGATTTAAGAAAATACTTGCTTTGCTTAGCTTTGCTTAGCAGTTCTTACTCTGACCCGTGGCTTAATCCAGTGATACTTTACATGAATCGCTCCCCCTGGCATCAGACCCATCATTCTTGCTTTTGCTGTTCTATTTCACCCACTCCATCTTTTCTGGGAGGCTCCATACACTGGAGTTTGTTTCCCAATGCTGTTGCTGTACCCTCTGGAAAACCTTTCTTCTCTCTAATCCCCTCCATAGCACCGATTTCTCTTTAAACTGTTCCCTTAAATCTTTCCTGTACACTTTGGCTTCTGATTAATATTAAGCACCATTTCTGTTCTTTTTATTTCCCCATCATTTGCAGCTAGCTTGTGATAATACATTCCTGGCGCTTTTGCCTCTTTTAAAATCCAACTTTTTGTTCCTTCATCTCCATCTCTGTCTTTGTATATTATTTTTCTTGCCTAGCAGCAAAGGTGGCTCTGTTTCCCAGTCATTTCTCATCTTTGTCCTACTAAATTCTGTATTTTCACATCACTCATAAAGTGATATGAAGTAAAAAATAAATTATTTTTCTAGATAGAAGGTTTTTTCTCAGTGCTACACTGGTCGCTTCCTGTACTTGTTGTTCTCTAGCCTTGGGAAACTCTATATAAGCAGGAAAAAAAATCACTCAAAGTGAGAAAAAAATAGGATTTTTTGACCAGAAATGATGGTGCACAGTAAAGAGGAAGGCAGTAGCCTCATTACTTGCCATTCTGGACAGCTTTTGTGTAGGGTGAGGAGCTTCTGGTAAGCTTCAGCCCAAGTTCTGTCCCTGTTACTATGTGCCCCTCTAGCAGCATCAGCCATAACTGGATGTCACCATGCTATTGAAGTGCACAAAGCAAAAGATTCAGAAACCAGAGAAGTATTCCCTTGTAAGTTCTCTGTGTTCAAAATTACAGTTGCTGTAAAAATCCTAATAAAAGATAAACACTTCTAATAAGCCTTCCAAGATCCCCAGACTGGGTTCCTGAAGAGGCAGCAGCAAGCTGAACATCTAGTGGCAACCTCCAGTGGCAACATCCAGCCCTGCTTATCTGCTTGCAGAAATGATCAGATGTACTGGAAATTACACAGTTACATCAGGAGTGTTACCAGCACAAATCTTTCCACATAGCTTTCAACTAGGTGCCCTCAGGACCAAAAAGAAAAATCACAAATATTGTGATGATGGCACATCTTTTTAATGGCATATATTGGGGTGAGATCCCACTGACTTTTGACCAACCATTAATTCATTGGCATAGCTTGACTCGTATTTGGAATTATTATAAACAAGTATCAGTGAAGCAATGGCTTGTATGTGGGGTGTGAGATTAATGAATTTGAGAAACAAAGGGCTTGACAGAATGACGTTGTCTTATTGGGAAAAAGACATATCCTGTAGCTTGGGCTTTGGGTTAATCCTCAAAAAGTCACGTCCCAGAAGCCTGTAAAGGTTTATGTATTAATTTGAGTTATTTCATTCGACAAATGAGCAACTTCAGGAACTCTAATCATTGTTAGTCCACATCGTGGCATAAAAGAGGAAATTGGAGCACCCTATGCCTTCAAAAGTGGAAGTGAAAAGCAACACACGGCATATACATTATTCATAGAACATAAAATACGCATTACTAGAACAAGAGAAAGCTATTTTCTTTGGCACAGTAAAATAAGGCTGCCTGAAAAATATGCAGTGGTATGTCACTTGGGGAGAGCCCCGAGTTAAACAGCATTCCCCACCTGTCAGGACCCGTGTTTCTTTCGCCTGCTGCTGGAATGAGCGGGGATTTGTTTTCAGTAAAGGCTTCTGGTTCATCCACCATGGCACAATTTGCTTAATTTTATATTTGTGTCCTGTAATTACTGAAGCGAAAGAGATGGCAAAGTTAAAACGGAAATGAAACCTCAGAAAAATGAAATATTAGGTGAGGACAAAGCTTTCAAAGAACAGAATCGAGGTACGTTTTAAATCAGATCTATTACTTCAGCTTTCACGTTATGGTAGAAAAGTTTAAATTAAGATGTCCTTGAGTGTATCTTGGATTTTTGACTATTACTTCTCTGAAGATCCCAATGCTGTGCATCTAAAGTATTGAAATTCGTACTATGAGCCATTAAAATAGGTGGGATTTATCTGAACTAACTTCATTAAATTAGGCACCTAGCTGAAATCTTTAGTTTCTTTCTGTAGTCAAGGGGAAATGAGAGGCATTGCCAAAGAATGTTCATTCTCTTTTTTATGGGGTTCATTTCCCCATATCGTATTTGCTGTCCCAGGAAGGCATGAGCAGCACTTCCAATATGCCTCTGGCATATAGACTATGCCTGGATTTAGATCTCTAGCTCACATTTAATGTTAAATTTGCACAGACTGACCAAAATGAGCTGAATCCCTCCCAAAGGCATGACAGTGTGAAATAAAAAGTTAGGTAAAGTCCAGTCCAGTTTCTCTTCTGGTTTGCTCAGTGAAGGTAGACAAGTCATTTCATATATTCATGTTTCTTTTCCTGCTTCCTTCTTCCATTTAACTAAACTAATAGCTAATACAACAGGGTTCCTGGCTTCTGTCTGTGTTGTCTAGACTGTTACAACAACAGTGCTATAACAATGGTGTTTAAATAAGTCTGGGTAACGTAGGACATCAGGAATACTGTGTTGCTTAACCATTTACATATATAATATTTTACTTGGTGGTGATATGCAACATGCAGTTGCCACATCAACTTCTGTTTCTTCATCATTGTGCAGGTTTTTATGACCAAATACAATATTTAAATATGACTGTACAATGCATGAGGAAGGTCAGAAAGAGCTGCACATCTCCCAGTGAGACAGAAACGAAATGTTAAAACCTTGATGTTTTGTCATAGATCTCAATGAAACAAATACAGAAACAAAACAGAAAAAAAAAACACCAAAAAAACCCAGAAAAATCATGATGGTGGGTTAAAACAGCCTCATACTAGTATTTTCAGCAATAAGTTTATCCTGAGTCCTGCTCTTGAGCAACAACAGTTAATGGAAGTCCTGTGTCTCTGTTAGTGGAATTATATGAATAATGCAACATGATATTCATTTGCTTTTTTTCATTCCACCATTCTTCCACTAAGCCAGCTGCCAGCTTTAACTGTCATTTCCAAGGACCTGAGGATCAGGTGGGATTATATACTCAGGCTTTCCTGATTAATAACTGTGTGAATCAATAAGGGGTGAGCCATTTAGCATAATATACCTATGAAATACTAAGTTCCCAAGCTCAGTTTTTAGTTCCTGTTTCTTATGCATCTTGATACAGATGTGCCTGTTAAAGTAGAATAAACTGTCATGGCTGGGGACTAGATAGGTTTCTTGTGTTCTGCTGAGTACTTCCTTCTTGCTTTGACAAAATACATATACCCTTCAGGAACAAGACACTTTTAGAAGTGTTATTTACAAGACTTTGTTTTTCAAGAATACCATGAGAGTTTCGAGCGTTGTTATGAAGAGGGTGATTTATTAACAAAGAATTAGGTGCTGCACTTTTCATTTTTCAGTCAGTGAAATTTCTTCAGTTCTTCTCAGCACCAAGTTGAGCTGCATATTTTAAGATTAAAAATAAATCAGAAAGCAGCAACTTTGAAACAGAAAGCAGTTTTCCATTCCACAGGTATCTGGAGAATGGAAATCTGTCTTCTCCTATTTGTCTGATGCTGGTCCTAGCTCTGTTCTCACATCTAAACAGCTAAGAAGTGGGAAACTGTACCAGGGTAAAACAGATCCACAGAAGAACTTGAAACAGTTATCCTGAATTAATCACAGAATCACAGAATGGCTTGGTTTGGAAGGGACCTTAAAGACCAATTAATTCCAAGCCCCCCACCATGAGGATGGGTGGCACCTTGATGATCCGTATACCGGAGTCCCCCTTCCTGCACCTGACCTTTCTGGTGTTGGGGAGGCAGTGACATCTCTCCAGCCTGCACAGCAAACACACTTGAAATTATTGCTGCACAGGCAGACAGAGTAAGCAAAGATCTCTGCTGCCACAGTCCTCCTCAAAGCCTGAGATTGATATCACTTCTTCCCAGCGTTTATGTGGTGCCTAAAGGCAAGAGAGCTGCAAGAAAAGCAAGGGCATTTGACAAGACCAAGGACTGGTCAGGTCTGCTGTGATTTTCTGTTTCCATCTCTTTCTTCCTTTTCTTAGGACTTCACCGTTTAGCATCTTTGTACTCTGGGACTCAGTGATTTAATGTTCCGTCACTAATGGCAATTCAGACCTCATATTTCAGAAGTTACACTACAGCTGCACAACTGTACTTATGAAATGGGCAAAAGGGGGAAAAAAAGCAAAGGTTACTAACCAGACATGTCTTTAGAAATACTGTTCCTAATTGGAGACCAGCACTAATGAACTAATGGGACAATAAAAAAAAAGAAAAGGTAGTATTTGGAAGAGCCAGTTCAGTAATGAACTGTCAAGGCCCACTCTCTTCTCACCTAATTGAAATGCTGCTTCTGCTGCCTTTTTTATTGAGTTGCCTTTGGCTTCAAAATACTTCCCCCACACAGATTGACATGTGGATTTTATATTAACTTCTACATTTGCTGCACATCACTTTTATAGCATTGTTAGGTATTGAGGTAGGTTTTTTGCCTATTTTTTTCCTAAAAAAAGGAAAGAAAAAATTGACCTTATTAATAGCAGTGAAAACACAAATTTTCAGGCAATTTTCAGGCCCATATAGCTTGGCCTACATAAATTAATTTGCATACAAGCACAGACCAGACATAATCAGGGAACTGGTTGTTTTATTCCATTACAGTGGTCAAACTAGATGATGACAATAAGAGATGGATTATTTTGTTTTGCATCCCATTTTCAAGTATTTTATACGTTTATATCTTCACATGTTTTTAAGTTTCTAAATGGCAATGCAAGGATTGCTGTTCTCTGCCAATAAAGATAAAGTTTTGGTACAAAGGAAGAATTCAGCCAAATTCCTTCTACTAAATTATGCTACTTATCAGCACTTCTGTTTCATCAAAAAAATAATAATTGCTGTAATAATTGCTTCTCTCATGAGAGATTAAAAAGAAATTTGTTTACCCTCCCACTGTTGTGACCTTAGGATTATTTCTGATGAGAGAAAACACTCCTTTTTCTGTTTTCTTCAGTCACTACAATTACCCTGAAAAGCATTTATGCAACAATACATCACCTTAGATCTACAGGACAGTTTGACAGGGAAGAGAAGCTTCCTCTGTGTAGGGCTGCAGTCTCTTCTCACAGGTGCCCCCTCACCCCTTGCTGCTGTCCTGTGGGCCCAGGGAGGACTTTCCTCCCAAGAGGGAAGATTTAGAGCTTCCTTGGCATTTGTAAAAAGCACACTGCATGCCTGTGAAAGGTCTCACTTCCAGCAAAGCCAGCTGCAGTTTTACTGCAGATTTCAGCAAGGTTTCCTTTCTTGCTTGCTCCGTTGATGTTTTCTACATGTAGCCTGCTGAGTCTTAGCTCCCATAGCCTGGGACTGGGATTTTTCCATCATCATTTTATAAAGCTTCTGGTGTGTGACACTGCGTTGATGTTTCCTCCCTGCACAAAAGCTGGGATGATGAAGAGGAGAAGTGTCTCTACCCTGAATCTTAACCCAGGGTGAAATCCAGATTAAGGGCATGAGGTGTCCTGAGTTTAACATTTCTATACTATTCTAAGATCAATATTTCTGAAACTAAAGACCTTCCTACAAATATGGATGTCACACTCCCATTAGAAAGAAACAATCAAATGGATTCAATGGTGAAATAATTTACCCTAAATAATAAAAGAAAATTATAATAAAAGAAAAATAGAAGAAAAATAAAAGAAAAATAAAAGAAAAAATTCTGCCACACACAAAGTAAATGACCCCAGTATAAAAGCAGCTCAAGAGTTCTTCCTGGATCTGTGTAAATGAAGCTGGCTGAATTAATCTAAGACAGAATCCACCCTGAATTAATTACCATTATAACTGATCATCTTTCTTGAGCCTTGATGTTCATCTTGTTGCACAATATGATTTGCTGGTTATTTTGTATTTACTTATTGCCACTTTACAAGTCTGAAAGTTACTAATACCCCAGGTTTAGCATAGTTTAGTGCTGTCCCTGCCTGTATCATAACTGGTTTTTTGTATTTCATTATGTTTTTATGTGATTTTAGATGTTCTCACGAATCATTTACTTCATATATGTTAATGTATCATTTGCATTTCTTTGCAATCCCTTTACAGCTAACTGCTAAATATTATAGAATCAGATTTTAATTCTATCATAAACTATGGTATTTATTGAATATAGTTTAGAATAAATAATAGATAATGCACAAATAAATGAATTATTTCTCCTTCTATAATATTGTCCATGGACACATAGAAAAATGCTCTAAACATCCCAATGTTAGTAATTATTAGCTGTCCCCATGTAACCACATAAAAAAAGCTCAGAGGTATAAAGTGATTTGCTTTAGATTCTAATTTTAATGACCTAACTCAAAACCCTATTGAGTCTACCCACTGCCTCCAACAGGATTGGAATCAGTCCCCAGAAGTCAGCAGGAAGCAGAAAGCAGACTCCGGGATCTCTGTTAGGGCCAGGCCTTCTAATTAACAATCCGGAAAATGATTCATCATAATGAGAAGTGTTAAATTCTTTTCGTTGTAGCTAGAAGTAGGCTATTAACTTCCAATGTCACTTTGGATCCCAAAGGATCCTTAACTGCCAAGGCTGTGAAGAGAGATCACACTTGTAAATTCTGACAGATCAGTTTTGCTGCTGAGATTTTATGTCATTTGCTGTCCAGCAGCTCATAACTTCTTTCTCCCAGCAGTTGCTGTCCATTAGTATTTTCTTCTAGCCAGAAACTGTCTCTTGGAGACTGGAAAATAGTTTTGTGTCCTGTCATCCCCCTCATTTTGGTAGTTGCACATCTGCAGTAGAAGATGTACTGCCTGAATATAGCAAATGAATACAGATGTAGCATATAACATCCCTCATTTATCTTTACTTGCTAATGATCATTACTAGCTGAAAACTGATGGATTTGAAACCAAAGCTCCAGCCCTCAGGTCATCAGTAATGATATAACCAATGATGTTTTGTGACCCTTTAATATTTTTAAATGAACTACATCAGACTGTACCCATGTTAAAGTGATTCTTTGATAGCAAAAGGGCACCAAGGGGCAATGTTTGCTTGCTAAGGGGAAAAAAGTCTGGGGACTTAAGCAATGCTTTAGCCTTTCCTTTCTGCTCCCCAAGCAGGAAAGAGAATCCCCCCTTTTAAAAATGTTTATACACAGCAGTAGAAAAGATTCTTCACCATAGCAGAGCCTTTTACTGACAAGGACTGCTCTGTCGGACCTGGGACAGCCAAGCAGCTTCCTTCACGAGCCACAGGAAAGCTTTGGGAATACTGCATCTTACTGCCAGCCTGCAGTTCCCTGCAAACAGAGCCAAGTTTTTGGTGGCTATACTGTCAAGACTCTTGACAATATTAGCATTTACTCTGTTTGGGATGTGCAGATCATTCTCAGCTCCGTTTTTAGCATGGAAGCAGTGTCAAAGATAGATATATCTCTTTCCTGTATGCCAACCCAAGGATTATGATACAAATTTTTTTGCAAGATTTAGCTCTAGCTGTCATCTCCAGTTTATTTTTTCAGAAGAAAATGTGCAGCTGCATTTCAACCCAATCACAGTAAATACTATTCCACGAACAAGATGATCTCTACTTGCTTTACAGTGTCTAACTAGTGAATAGCAATCCTAAATCCACTGATAAGTATGTGTTGCCTTCTCTAAATAGGCTTTCTGCAAAATCCTAGGAATGCCATAAGCCCTCAGGAACCAAATTACTTTATTGCCTACTACTTCACATGGTGTTGAAAATTATTGAAGACAGAGGAAAACACTGAAACAGAGCAGAGTACAGGAACAGAATAGAGCTTCTGAGGCAACACAGACTGCTGCAGAGCTGCTCCAGATCTGTTGTATCACCATGGAGAAGTTACTTCTCTTTTTCTATTTATCACCCATTGCTGATTTATCTGCCAGACCTTGACCATCTTCCTGGCACAGAATGACTCCTGCCACATAAACAGGCAGGCAGAGTCCAGCACAAAGGGCTGCTTGACATTAAAGAAACATATTTTAATAACTGTGCCTGTTTCCAAATTTGATATACAGGTTGCAGATAACTTCAAAACAAGTCAACATTTTGAGGAGCAAAGTCCAAGATTATCAACAATGGACTTAATTGAGCAGTTTAAGAACTTAATAACTGCTTTTTGTCAGCCCTCAGCCTATCCCTCATAGCAGAGGTACTGAAGCAAGAGTGTAGATATGTATTTCAGCACAAAACATGTCAAGACTGAGACTGAGCCCACTTCATCCTGCACTTATTTAAAGCTGCAGGAGTTTGCACCAGAGCAGAAGAGATTCACACATCCATCCTGTTCATCTGTATATGTCTCTTGCTCTGACATATGCTGGCTACACTGCAGCACACTTAAAGGAGATGAGCCAAGGGGTCCTGAGGTAATGGGAACCGACAGGAAAACTCCAGTGAAATACCTCAGAGGAATTAAGTAGTGTTCCTCTAAGAAGCTGACACAACTGACAGTCCATCTGAGGAGCCTCTACACCAATGCACTCACATGGGCAACAAATAGGAGCTAGAAGCCACCAGGCTGCTAGAAAGATATGACCTACTTGATATTACCGAAAATTGGTGGGATGAATCCAGGACTGGAGTGTGGCTATCAATGGCCACAGACTTTTCAGAAGGACAGGGGGGTGGAGAGTTTGCCTTCTACATCAAGAAATTCAGAGACTGTAACAAGCTGAGAAAAAATAGCCATGAGCAGGTGAAAGTTTAAGAGTTAGAAACAGAGGAAACAAAGGAAGCCGTGTTGTTGATGTCTACTACAGGCCACCTGATCAAAGTGGGCGTACTGATGAAGCCTTCCTGTTCCAGCTAGAGGAGGTATCACATCTGCAGGCTCTAGTCTTGCTGGAGCCCTTCAACCACCCCAATGTCTGCTGGAAAAGTAACACAGAGAGCTGTAGGCAATCAGGAAACTCCTGGAGTGCACTGAGCATAACTTTTCGAGCTAAGTAATGGACAGCTATTACCTTAAGTCACATAATAGAAATATCTCTGCAGACACCAAGATCGTTGGAGAAGGAGGGGCGGGAGGTGCTCCAGGATCCAGAGCAGAGATTCTCCTGGAGCTCCTGGTGCAGCCCTTGGTGAGGCAGCTGTGCTGCTGCAGCCCATGGAGGGCCATGGTGGACCAGGTGAAATGACCCATGAAAAAATTCACTGGAGCAGGCTCCTTGGCAGAACCTGTGGCCCTGTGGAGAGAAGAGCCCACCTTGGTGCAGGTTTGCTTGCAGGACTTGTGGCTCCACTTGAGACACACACTGGAGCAATCTGTTCCTGAAGGACTGAATTTCCTGGAGAGACCCACACTGGAGCACTCTGTGAAGAACCACAGCCTTTGGGAAGGAATCACTTTGGAGAAGTTCATGGCAGATTGTCTCCTGTGGAAGGGATCCCTTGGGGAACAGGGGAAGAGTATGAAAAGTGTGAGGAGTTCTCCCCCTGAGTAGGAAGGAGAGGCAGAGACTGTGTGTGATGAAGTGACTGCAGCTCCCACCCCTGTCCCTCTGTGCCACTGAAGATGAGGAGGTGGAGAAAATGGCAAGTGAAGTTCAGCCCAGGAAGAAGGGAGGGATGGAGGGGGGGGTGTTTAAAGATTTTGGGTTTATTTTGTATAACCCCAAATTTATCTAATGTCCTCAAGCTGGGTCTGTTTTGACCATCACAGAATTGGTGAGATGGTCGATCCCTGTCCTCCTCTTGGCCCACAGGCCTTTCATTGTGTTTTCTCTCCTCTCTCCAGCTGAGAAGGGCAGTGACAGAGCAGCTTTGGTAGGCACCTGTTCTCCAGCCAGGATCAACCCACCACACAAACTTTTTTTCCAGGAAATGTTAGGTGATTTACTGTAGCTAATAACTACTTGGAAAGTACTTCAAAGCTAGAAAGCCTTACAGCAATGCTAGATACAGTAGCAGTCATCCTCCTCTGGTCAGCAACAGCTGCTATATATGAGCATTTTTAGGTGACATATCATCCCCACACTTCTTGCGCAGTCAGGCAGACACACACATATGGACATTAGCATAAGTAATTCATGTATAATAACTCATTCTTCAATCTTTCCATGAGTGGAACACCAAAAAGGGGGAAATACGCAAAAATTGACTTTTACAGAGCTACGTAAAAAAATTTTCATCCCAACATAATTATAATTAAAGTGATATTTTAAGTTTCAGTCAGGTACATTTCTCCGTCTCTCCCTCTCTTGGTTCTCATGAAAACTTATTTTTGTTATTGATTGGATGGTCCTGATGCCTTGGGAAGCCTTGTGATTGTGATATGAAAAATAGAATGGATATCTACTTTTCAACACATATTTCTTCATGTCCTCTATGTGTTCTTTGGTTGCTTGGTGGACCTACAGTCTTTTCAGTATTTTGATTGATTGAGAATAATGTCAAGAGTGACCTTCACAGCAATTTCCTTTCTGCCAAATCTCTTTTACTCTTAATTAAATGTTGCATTGTAATGTGTTTGGACATGTCCACCGACTTGTAGAAAGGAAAAAAACCAGTGTATTCAAGGAATGACCTGCCCAGAATAGATGCCATAGTGATAAAGTATTCTTGTTTCCTGTAATTTATTGCTACATATGACTGTAGCCATAGCATCAAGTGGTGAGATCTCATTAGGTCCCTTAAGGTCAGTCTAAATTTATGTTCACACAGAGATATCCACTGAAGACTGAAATATCCAGGAAGAGCTTAGAGTATTTGTTTCCTTTTTCAAAATCTAAGTCACAACACATATCACATGATCCCTCTTGACACTGGCACTGGTAAAGGTGCCCAATTTATCTTCCCCATACCTTCAGTATGCAATTTTTACAGTCTTATTCACTTTGATTGTGGTCCATGGCAGTCAAGCTAATTTAATTGACCCATTCCATGAAAAGTGGAGGAATTTACCCTTCACATTCCTCAAGTCAGCTTTCTCCCCTTCCTTGCCTACTGTTTCCCTGTCTTCCTCCCCTCCATCTCTTGTACAAGAAACATCTGTAACTCATCTCATGAAAGAAATTTTGGCTCTATACTAATGAACTAAATGAATGCACCACTTGTGCACCAGAACTGGCACAGTGCAAGCAGTGGGGCCACACCATTGACAGTCAGGAGGAAAGGTGGGGATAGCAGGATGGAGTGGGAACTCCTCCACTAAGCAGTATCCAGGCCCACCACAATTCATACTGATGCACTGGGATTCATCTCACTTAACTGCAGCTAGATGGGAACAGGATCATTTTTAGGCTGTCTCTTTCCTTCTATAGTCAGAAGAAAAAGGATGGCACCTCTGCAGAATGCTCCATCTCATCTCATCCCTCTCTGCTGACTACAGAGAAGATTTTAAAGATTGGCTTAAACTGGACTTGTACTGAGCAATTTAAGTGCCTAAGTAGGTGTGTCAGAGGAGACACCCTAGGGTGTCCTATCCATCAGCCTCAGATAGACATTTTGGATATCCCAGAACATCCATAATGGTACTGATTCCTAAATGTGGGCACCTACATCACTCTCCCAACATCTCCCTTTTGGAAGTGTAGTTACTTTAAAAATAAAGAGAATGACTCTTTGGTTCCCCCTTCTTTCACACCATTGTCAATCTGTGAACCCAGGGAGTTGAAAATAAAAGAGAAGCTTTCTATCTTTGTTCCAGTATCCTAGTAGACCAGAACTAGTCAAAGTGATTATCTGATAAGAACCCTGCATGTTCCTCTCTTGTGTCTGCAGAGAAAAACACTAGAGGGGGTTTTATTCCTGCTCTGAATCCCCATTGAAAGCCATCCAGCCCCACTGAATTCTGCTTATGCCAGAAAATCTGCCAATGGAAATTGCCATCATTGTGCTGCTAATTCTGCTTGGAGATATAAAAAACGTTATTTTTGGGTTTTCCCTAATGGCTCCCTTTGCTATGGCATCTAAATATCTCACCACGCATTCAACCTCTCTCATCTCAGTGTTCAAAATGTCCCAGGGTTTATAGTGGTCATGCACTCATACTTTAATTTGTAGCTGGTCACCTGAATGTACTTTAGAGTGCCTCCCTACTTTTGCCAGGCTTTCTGACCAGGATATTTTTATATAACTTTGCAGTTATACTTCCCGGAACCAGGCAAAATCTCCAGTGCTTTAAACCCACATCAATGCTACAAGGCAGGGATATTTTTAGCAAATATGTTCCTGGCCAAACAGCACAGTCCCCTCATACCATACTTCATACCACAGATAACTTAGGACAAAATGCACATGATACTTGTTCCAAGCACTGAATTCCAAGTTTACTTCTTTGACTAGAAAACTTTTGAACAATTTTCCCAGGTTACCTAAAAGATTCAGAAACACTGGATTCAAGAATACTACTGGAAGACTTCTTTCAGTATCTTCAGATAATGCTGCCTGAGTTTAAACAATGTGCTCAACTGAGGTAGGAGTTGTTTTTCAACACAAAGTATCTCCTAAAAAAATAGAGATCTCTTATGTGTATCAATTAGGCAAGACCTTTAACCAACTTCCACCCCTTGAGGTATTGTCTTAACATCCAGGCTAGTGAGTCATTCCATCTCTGGTCCTCTTATTTTTTTTTCTTTTTTTCTTTAGCATAGTGTGTTATTGTAGCACTCAGAATAATTCCTGCCAAATGGGGTGACTTCTGAATATTTTTATCTCTGCAGTATCTCTTGCCTGTAGACAAGCCTATATAAATATTTCCTTTTTGTCCTCTGCAGTGTCCCAAGAGCTTCATCTAGATTAAATTGGATAGAAACCAACACAAGCCAAGATTACACCTCTCAATGGGGAAATCCAGAAGGAATTCCCTCACTGTCCAAATATGTGCAAGTAGGAACTGGTATTCCAGTGGCAACATTCTTTCATATATGCACATATATTTTCTGGGGCACTGAGATGTTTGGTGTCTTTTCAGTATGAGTATTTGTATAAGTTTTCAACAAACTTAAATATTAATTCCCAGGCAGACATCTGCCAGGAGGCTCAACACTGAAAAAAGTAGCATGTCCATGAGGCTATGGCATATATAAGCAGAATTAACATAGAACCATAGAATAGTTTAGATTAGAAAATTTTCTGTTGTATAGTCCAGCTCCTTGCTTGGAACTGGATCGAGTTTGCTCAGGTTCCTCAGAAACTCATCCAGTTGCACTCCGAGGATCTTCAGTAATGGAGATTTGACAGTCCCTCTGGGCAACAGCTTTAAACATATTTCATTACATGTAATCACAATTTCACATATTCTTATTTTTGGCTGCTAACCCTTGTCTTGTGCACCTTGCTTTTGTCTGTATCTATCCCTCTCTGAGAAGAGTTCAGCTCCATCTTCTAGGCAACCTCCTATTAGGTAGCTGCATACAGCAGCAAGATCTCCTCTTGTCTTGTCTTAAGCCTCAACCCAGCCCCTCCCCCCCACCCCCAGTATTTTCAACATCTCCTTTTACATCCCATACACCAGCCACACAACTTTCTTCGTGATTTTCTGGTGTACTTCCTCCAGTACACCTACATTTCTCTTGTGCTGAGGAGCCAAAATATGGGCACAGTCTTCCAAATGTAGTCTCACTCATGCTGAGAGGAATGAGAGGCTTACTGCCCTTGAGTTCTTGCTAATTTCTCTCAGCTTATAATACAAAAGTACGGTTTTGACTATGTGATCTAGAGAGCATCCAGGGAAATCTTGATGTAACACTAAATATATTTCACTAAATGTGAAAGCAGAGCAGGAATGTTGTTGGGTTATCAAGATAGAAGATTCCTCTTAATCAGAGATAATTTCCCCTCCTCAAAGAGACTCCATTTGTGGAGTGAGATTTAGATGGATGGTTTTTTTCTACACGTCTCCTGGTTTTTTTAACCATGAATTACAAACTTCATAGAGGATGCTGCCAAACAAAAGTTGCAGTCTATTTCATTTATGAAATAGTTTTAAGGAACCCCTTTGACCCTAAATACTCTTTCATTTTTTGGCTTCCAGCTGTTACTGGTGGCTGCAGGCGTTAACTGTGCTTGATTCCTGTGCATAACAAGACTCATTAGCAACATTCAGACAAATAACTATATGAGCAGATATGGCTAGTTTAAGCAATATTTGCAACAGAAAACAATTTAGATGCCATGAAATTTCAGCTTGATATGTCCGTGAGCAGGGCAGTGTATGAGATTCTTTAAAGCAGCTGACAAACACAAAGCTGCTCCCAGCACAGGCTCACAAGGACAACAAATTTTGTTTTTCTGGACATGCTGTTCATTGATCATCAGTGTAATTTCAGACAAGAAGGAAACAGAGTGTCTGTCTCTCCCTCACCACGAAGACATTAAGTCAGACAAGGTGGGAAAGACTATGCTCCACTAACAGACCTGCACAACTAAAGCAGCACAGTAAAGAGACTTGTACCAAGTGAGCTCTTGCGCCAAACCAGGCCTCAACAAGGCATATGATCTTACTCCAGACACATTCTCTTTGCAGGTTTTCGTTGTAAAATATCCATGCAGTGCCATGTTCACCCACCCAGAACAAACTGGTTGTGTTTCCATTGGGTTAAGTAGCCTGAAAATATCCACAATGAGCCAAAAATATGCTTCTAAGGATTTGCATTCACTGAGAAATATACAACTCTGCGTTACTGCTCTTTCTGTTAACCCCTTTTGCAGATCTTTAATTGCTTCCTGGTGGTTTTGTAAGTAGTTGTTTTATCATATTATTACACTATCCATGAAAGATACAGCAATTCTCTATACATCTCTAGCAGTCATCTCAGAAAAAGCTGTCCTCTCTCTTACTCCTGATTTAAGAAGGACTCATTCCAAGACAGACCAGGGCTGCACAATGAACATGATGCACAAGCAATTCAAGTGAAGAGAATAAGCCAAGGACAATATTGGAACAGTTTCCAGACTTTTTATTTAAGAAAGGACCTCCAGTAAGTTTTCTGTGGCATTTCCAGGATGTGATTTAGTGAATTGAGCAAATAACTTACTCAGGGCAGCAGGTTGCACTTTTACCTTTGATCTCTGCTCTGTAGGAGCTTGACCTCCATTGCTGTCAGGCATTTATCTTTGCAGTTCATGTCCTCATTTCTTCAAATTAATAAGAGCAGATGTTTTTGAGCATGTGCTCACATGGCTCCATTTGTAGGAATTTTCAAAGTAAACTTACTTTGACAATATTCCTCTATCTTCTGTTTAAAAATTCGGGAGTCTGTTAATTGGTATTTTCACAGTGTTCTTAATGGTATAAATATGCTGTAGTAAGGAAGAAATGGACAGAAGTATATTCATCAGGCAGAAAAATAAGTTGTGAATGAAAGACTGTCTGCCTTCTCACAGCCCCTTCAGGACAATAAACATAAATCTCCATCAATATAGGCTATTAAACACAGTGATATGAATTGGAAATGCAATCATATTTTATTATTATATAGGAAGTCACAACAATGACAGCTACCAGGGGTATCTGCTACAGCACAGCAGCAGAGGTCAAAAAGAGCACAAGGCATGTCATCTACTACAAAGCTCAGAAGGTTTTGCTGTAGTCAACACCTTCCCCATCTCCAACCCCTTGCTCTTGCTCTTGGGCACAGTGCAGACAGGACTCATGATCCTCCACACATCTCTGTGTAGCCCTGGGAATGAACACTCAAACCCATTGAAATCATGTGGTCTGGCAAAACAGCAGATGCACTGGGTCACACTGAGGCCCCAAGTAGCCCCACGTCCTGTCTCCAGCAACAACACAGCAGATGCCTATGAAATAGCTAAAAGTCACAGCAATCATCATCACAGCTTCCCAGAATATTCCTCTATTGCTCCACAATCTGTAACACAGGAAGCCCCAGAGCCAAAACTAGTGTCTTTATAATAGCTTTAAATATGTTTTTCTTCCCTGAACTTATCCATGCAACCAATTGAAACATTTAGCGTTTATGTAAATGTTTAGCATCTGCAGCAGCCTTTGGCAATGCATTATACACTCCATGTTGTGCAGCTCTAACCACCTCCTTGTATTTGTTTTCAAGGCGTTAAATTCAAGTGTCATTTGATAATCTCAAATCATGTGCAGGAAAAAGGCAGCAGCACCACCTCTGAGGCTGCTGACATTCACTAACCCCATCTGAGGAAAGGAGTACTCTCAGCCCACTCACTGGCATGTTCTTAAAGCAGATGGGCCAGGAAACCTCTACAGTGAAGGTCGATAGCTATTCTGGCTTATCCTAGCACTTCAAAGAACAAATGGAATTACATATGGACATTTAAGGCAGAACTTTATTGTCAAAAGTTGCAAGATTTATCAAATCAACTCTGTTACTACAAAAATACCAGAACTACTGAAAAGAAAGATTTCATCAGCTTTTATATGTCTTTGTATTGAAGTCCAGGATTTTGAGGTGGATTTTTTTCAGGTTGTGATGGTATTCAGCTAGAGATTTCTTTCTGGGTTGTTTTTAGGGTTTAGTTGGGGTTTTTGGCATTTGCTGTTGTTTTCATTTCAATTTTTTCCCCTCTCATTCCTTACAAAATCCTAGGTCCTATGCAGGACTAATATCTATGCAGTCTGAGGCTTTATCAAGTCCATCATGGACAACAACCCTCACTTAGCCACCTCCATTTCACAGTCTTCAGAACAGACTCAGTCGATTTTATCTCAGGTCAAGGCACATAGCAGGATCTTTGTCACAAGGTCAATTTTCAACCATTCCTTGCTTTCCAGCTTATTTGCCAAGTGGTTTCTGAGGCTACAATAATTTCTCCGTAACACTGCCTTTCAATGGTTCTCTTGAGTGCACTTGTAACGTGTTGTTCTCCAAAACATTTTACCTACACTTCTGCTTCTCTGTATTCACTGTTTATTGTATAGACTTTCACCATCTCTTTTGTGGTCCAAAGTGATTCCATCTCTTCAACAACTATTTGTTCAAAAGAGTTATGTATATATGACAGATTTCTTTTTCCTCTGCTTAGTACATTTTTTCCAGATATACTGTATCTTTATTTGAATTGAGTGGGCTAGATCTCATACCATGCTGAAGATGAGGGCAAATCCTGGATTTTTGAAATCACATGACACCTTTTTCTGTTTTGGTTTGGTTTGCTTACCAGAGAGTTCCTACCTTCCCATTTTCTGTGTATATTTTTACTGCTACTCAGCAGCTGAGCTGGGATTTCCACATACTTAACCATCCTAGTCATGAAAATTTTATCCGGAGTCTTAGTCAGCTCAGAGCATCGTCATATTTGCAAAGCTGAGATCCACCCATACCCCACATGTATCTAGACTGACTGTCATTTGCCATTGTTTCTTCACCTGGTCATTCAGAAAGGTAAAGACATTCTTCAGTATTTCACTCAACTCTCAGCATTGAATAACAGTAATGTCAGCAAAGTCTGTCACCTCATTGCTCCAGCCTCTTACCAGACCATTTGCAAATGTGGGATACCACAGCCTGTGGCTTTACTTGGGTAATTTTCCCTCCCTGTGGGAAATGAACATTTATTCCTACTTAGTTTCCTATCTTTTAGGGAGTTATTTATCCAGTTACTTTATCCTTTCCCATCTTCATGTCATTAGCAGTCTTCAACGAGAAGTTTTCTTGGCTGCCTTTTGCAAATGCTAGTAGATGATGACACTTGGACTTGTCCATGGTAATTTTCTGTTTTCCCTTATCACACATGTATCACAGCAGATAAGTGATCTATAACGTTTTCTTGGTCAGCTACCATCATTACTAACCAAATGGTTCACATACAAGTTCAAATGCTGTTTATTCAGAAAAAAATAATCCCTGCCAAAACCTTGAATAGTATCTTTTCTATTAGCCATTCTTACAATGTTAATTGTAAGTTCTTTCTGAATTCTAAGCTTAGGCTTAATGTTGAGCTTTCTTGGTGATATTCAGTCTTACCAAGCAGGATGTCACATTAGACAATCCCATTAGCCCTTCCTATAATGATCATAAGAGTCCTAAAAGCTACTGGCAAAGCTCAAGTGTCATACAAAATAAGTGAAAATCACTCTTGAGGATCACTCTGTGATGTTAGTAAAAAAGAATACTTTTGTGAGGTTCCACTCTAAGAGCACTTGAAAGGCGTAATCTATACACACAAGGGAGAGCAAGGACTGAAAACATGCTTGAACTGGAACCAAAATCATAAAGAAGAACCATTACTCCCCTGCACCCTGACTCCTGCTGACTGACATTTGACAGAAGAGGTCAGAGTATAATGCAAGATTGACTAAAAAATGTCATGGAGGACAGTAGCAACAAGAGGCAATAGGCACAGGTGCTTGTAAAGTCTGAGAAGGAATCTAATCAAAATCTCTGTGTAAAACCCAGAGGTCATTTGGCACCTGAACTGATCAACAATTTGCTAAAAGTTGGATGCAGAATAATAAGTCTAAAACTGTGTTTTACTAAGATACACAATTTTTTTTTTTTTCCTTCTGTGAATGGAAGAGAACATAATGAAAATAACGAGTCTGGAAAGAACAGAAGGGGGAGGGAAAAGCATTCAAATTAATTGTTAGGAATAAAAAACCTGTACACAGAAATATGAGTCTAATACATGTCTTGTGATTATCTAATTACCACAAGAATCATACAGCCATAGATGGTTTGGACTGTAAGGGACCTTTGAAGACTGATGAGTTCCAAACCCCCTGACATGGGCAGGAGCACCTTCCACTAGACCAGGTTGCTCAGAGTCCTTTTCAGCCTGGCCTTGAACACTTCAGGGATGGGGCATGTTAGAAGCTCTGATTATAATCATTAATATGAACCAAAACTTGCAGTATCTTCTTTCTTGTATGGCAGAACAAAGAGAAAATTTCTCATGATTCTACGATCGTACAAAATATGACATTTAAGAATCATGTAGGTAGACTGACATATCTGTCTGCTGCACCGTATTTTCTTCTATGTTTCTAGTTGCAGGTATGCTCAGAGACATTTTGGAATTCCAAAATGTCACACTGGAGAGCATTTCCACTTTAATTTGCAGTCTTATCTTTGTTTATTTGTTCATATTCCAGGAAGTCTGATGCCTCCATAAAACTTCCAGTGCTTGTATATTCTTGCAGGTCAGAGAGATAATGTGAAAATGCTTTTATGCTGAATACTTCCACCTTATTCCCAAATATGCTGTGCCAAATCCATGTTTTCAATTGACACCAATGAATGGACTAGATCCTTTGTGAATATGAATCAATGTAGCTTCATTGATTTCATTTTACTTGAGTAATTCATGACAGCTGAGAATCCGGCTCAAGACTTTAATTGGCTCTGAAATGTGAGAGAAAATGAAGTACCAAAATAAATCAAACAAACACAGGTATATTCAGTCAATATTTAGTACACCGTACCTCCTACTCTTTCACAGCAGGTCTCTGCACCACCCAGCTCAATGCCTTTTTGATGTTGTATTTCAGTCAATTGAGGAATGCAAATGTGTAATACCCAGGGAGAGTTAAAGTTCTGAAGACTGAGGGAACAGAAAGGAAAAAGAGGGAATTTTCTGTCCTATAAATGTTGCTTCTGTGAGTAATTGACTTGAATTTCCTAGTCCTCTCTAACTTGCATACAGAGAAGTGAGTCAAACACTGACTTTTAATAAAATTCCTTATGACATCACTCTTGATGGCCATGAAATGAGCATTGGGCAACCCTCAATGAGCAAATACTTTGTTACTTTGTTACTTTGTTTGTGCTTGTTATTACACACTCCTCAGTGGAGAGTGGGCTAGAGTCCCGGTTACTCAGGCGCTGTGCTTTGCAGACCAAGTTAAGATTAAAGTTCAGCTAAGCCAGGCATTGAACAAAACACAAAGAGAGGCTTTAAGGACTGCAAAGAAAAACACACAAGAAAAGAAAGAGCAGTGCCCATCTCTGCAAACTCCCTGAGCACTCAGAGGCTGCAAGCCTAGCTCAAAGCCCTCTTTGAGGGCCCTGAACCGTGATTTGGCTAGTGTGACCAGGAAAGGCTCTGGTAAAGAGCAGCACTCCAAGTCAAAAGCCTTCTCTCCAGTTAGACTTTAAAAAGAGAAGTAGAGTGAGGGGGTATAGACACGAAGATAACAGTTGGAGACTCCAGTTTTTCATTTTATGGGTATGGATTAAAGAGGACAACTGAGGACTGCAACTCCCTATGCATACGCAGTCCTGCAGCAAGTAAAGAATACAGTTATACAAACCCAATGCTTGACACATTTTGACCATGTGACAGCTCTTGTTCTCCATTTACACTGGGGCCATGTAAGGATTTTTGTATGCTCTTTTCAAAACATCTATTTTGCAATTCTGATCTTTCCAAATGCAGCATATGGCATCTTTCCAGGAGCTCAGAGCCCTATCAGATATTTATTTTAGGGATTTCACTAGAAAAACACAGATGTGGGAGAGTCGTACAGGCAAAACATTTTTTTTTCCAAGAAGATGCTTCCACTGTAAGCCAATCAAAGCCATTAAAGTTTGAAAACATATTGTAGCCAGGTGTCATCACCAGCAGGTTCATCTTTTGATTAACACAGCCTCCAAACTCCTCTGTGCATAAGATGAGAACGCATTCAAGAGTCACAACCCCCACAATTAATCATAACATTTATTCAAGATAATTCAGACAAAGATTGTTTTTTAGAGAGTAAAAATAACAAACTTCTCCCATCCATCAAATTTCTGGAATATACTCCATGTTAATAGGACTCCAAGCAAAGAAGTGAAGTTTTGTGGTGAGCACAGGAAAGCAGAAGTTATCAGTAGAGATATTTATTTCCCACCTTAGTGGGACAAATTTTATGTCACTGTAAATTGACTTTAATGTACTTAACTAATTATTGTAATTGACTTTATGTGAGTTTTGGGGTTTTGGGTTTTTGGGTTTTTTTCCAGCTGATTTTGGGGAAGGGAGATAAACCTGGTTTAAAACTGAGAGAGACCAACTGGCAGGTTCTGCTGCTTTCTTCCCTTTCACCAGCTTCTTTCTGAGACAGCTGTTCTTGTGTTAACTGGTAGCTGTACTGCTTGGTCCATAAAGCCAACCACGCATGAGCTGATGGTTGATCTGGCCCTATGTTCTCAGGACTTGGCAGAAGCAGGATTTTGCAAAGTCTATGCCAAAGGCCAGGGATGACGTGATCGTGAATAACAAACCAATATTTACCCTCTCCAACAAATTTCTCTTCAAGAGGCAACAATGCAAGAAATGCATAAAGTGATGTACTGATACCTAAATATATATTCAAGTGTTTAATTCTGCCTTATATTCAGGTCACTGCTTCCCTCACAACTCTAGACCAATCTTGCATACTAATACTGAAATTTCCTAATTTTTGTCTTAAATAACACCAGATATGCCTGAGTGTTTTCAGGATAGGTGAGGAGTTTATTTACTTGATTTATTTCAGTGGATTCTTTTTGCTTGTCTTGTCTGTAGAGTCAAGGATTGCTACCTTATAGAGAGCATTTTAATAAAATGGGGGAAAGCTTCTGGTCTTCAGTTATAAAAGTTGTTGCATAACAAGAAAGGAATATATTATATATATGAATGGTTTCATCATTCAAAGGAGAAGTCCTTCAGGTAATAATCACTCTCTTTGGAAGGAAGCAAAGACTTGCTCAGATGTCAAAACCTGAAGTTACACTGCTGATTTAATAGACCATATTCAGTTTATCATCACACATTGAAGTGCAAAAGCATGAACTGGAAGGAAACTTCCAAATTATTATGCCCAGTCCTCTTTAATTGCAGGTACCATGGGTAGCTGGATCATCATCAAAGGGACCTTAAAGAAGATATACTTGAAGTCTTTAAAATATCACAGGTTTTCATATTCACATCACACTATACTTCTAATTAAAATTTCTCTTGGATGTGGTTTATAATGGGTTAATAAATGATGCTTGGAGCTTTAAAGTATTAAAGTATGAAAGTATTAAAGAATGGATGTATCTTTTGTGCAGTCTAATGGCTTGATTGATTAACTCTTATGACATTCAGTATTGTCATCTATTGATGTGCTTATAACTAAGACAGCCTAAATCTATAAAGGCTTTACTGTCACTATCATTCATTTATTAACCCTTTACATCTGTTTTATTAACAGAACCTTAATATCAAACCAAGTTAACAACCTATAACGCTTTGGGGAGAGATTTGCATCAATCAAATGCTATGAAATAAATAAGAAATTGTCTCCTCTTATATTGCTTAGAACTATTTCTGAGAAAATGCTGAGATTCCTTTTCTATTTCTAACTTCTTAAAATACTGGGGGACTAAAGCACATACTGATCTCTATAACAGTATGCAATAAAAATCCATTATGATGCTATGCTATTTTCAGGAAAGTTAAAACTTTATTTTTTTTAATCTTTAGTTTGCATCAATGAAACTCTTTGGAGCAATCTACATGATTTAAGGACTTAAATACTGAAATGAAAGGAAAGTGAGGATCTACAGACCCTCTCTGGATCATATTTAAGGGTCTCATTCTAAATGAATGAGCTCCACAAAGCACTTTTGAAAATCAAGTACAGTTGAAAATAGCATCATACACAAAAGGACTAGCACTTGTAGTTGGTGAATAAAATCCATATTTCTGTAGGATATTCCCCTTAGCACAGATTTACCAAGAACGGTGGAGGCGGGAGGCACCTCTGGAGATCTAGTCCAAGCCCCTGCACAAACCAAGGCCAGCAGGGGTATGATGAAGTCAGGTAGTAAATATCTCCAGGGATGGGCACTACCAAATATCTTTGGGCAAATTGTTTTGCTCACTAATCCTTACAGTGAGAAACCGTTTTCCTCACATTTGAATGGAATTTCTGTGCTTCAGATTGTGCCCACTGCCTCTTGTCCTCTCAGTCAGCACCACTGAAAAGAGGCTGGTTCTGTCCTCTTTGCACCCTGTCCTCAGGTATTTATAAGTTGATAAGGTCTCCCTGAGTCTTCTCCAGGCTAAAAACACACAGCTCTTTGAGACATTTCTTTATGGCAGTGGCTCCAAATCCTTGATTACTCGAGTTGCCCTTTGCTGGACATGAATGTTCAAGTCTGCCTGCAGTAAGCAGCCCAGCACTGGGCACAGAACTCCAGATGTGTCTCACCAGAACTGAGCAGAGGGGCCTTAAGGGCCACCTCCCTCATCTGTCTGGCAATGCTTTTCTTTCTTTGCCTGTGATCACAGCTGTAATCACAGCGCTATTCACTGCCTTTATGCCAAAGATGAGCAGGTGATCTCTATTCACCTAATTCCCTTCTACCCTCTCTGCTTTCCACTGCTTCCTTCTGTGTATTTCAGGATCCTTGTATGCAAAGAGGGCCAAAGCTAAAATCTACTTCCTAACACCAGATCTCCTTGAGCAGCTCTCCAGTCAGATGTGCCATGTTTCCCACTTCATGAATGGATCTTACACTCATTTCTTGCCCCCTCAGTAACCGTCCATGGTGCACACATTTCAATCCTAGCACCACCTTTGCCTCTGGAGAAGGAGAAAAACATCCCAGCCCCCAGGCAGAAAATTTTCTGTATAAATAGATGATATTGAGGCAGTTTCTCTCCCTATGGCATGGGCCTTTCTTTGATACAAGAATATATTTCCACAGAAATCAATAACTATAATACAACTGTCTTTCATTTCAAAGAATTGCACAAATGTAACTATAGACGATCTGTCTAAATTTCCCGTTCCTTTTTTCCCTGGAGTCTACCTATGAACTAAGAGAGAATGGGAACAAAGAAGTTACTGATTTATCTTTTTCCTGAGTGTTTACTGGGCTGATGCATTTGACAGGAGACTGCTAAGGAATGTTTTTAATGATGTTTCCAAAATACATTCTAAAGCCTGCTGATTCAGTAATTACCAAGTAAGAAGGATGAGAGAAGGGTTTTTTAATTTACCTTAGAACTGCTGCTATGGCCACCAAGTCTTAACACAATTGATTCTGATTGCAATGGCATTCAGCTCAAACCAAACATATGCAAATCAGGTCTTCCTGTACTGTACCCTTTGAAAAGCAACTGTGCCAGTGTAGAGACCAAAAGAGCACAGGTGATCTTGAAGATGATATTGGTCATTAGCTAGCACAGAAAAGAGCAGTCATCGGCTAAGTAAAGATAAATTAGCACAAATTTATTTCACATTGTCTTTTTTTTCCCTTCATAACTTGTCATACAGATGCAGCTGAGCAGGAACACCAAAGCTGACATGTTCATTCCCAGCACCATACACTGCTTTGCATCAATGAAAACACAAATCAGTAAGAGGTTCTACTGGTCAGTGAGAGAACACAGCTGAACTGAAGCTTGCATTCTTCTGAGAACTATCTTAAGTTTTGTGATGATTTCACAAAATGAACTAAACTTTTCGAACTTGAGTCACCATTCATCATGCTAATCTGGCCAGATGCCACATCTGAAAAGGACCCGAGCAAGACACACAGCAGTAGGTACAATATTTCTGTAAATTTAAATCAGAATGAAGGCAGACAGAATGAAGTGGGCAACAAAAGTTATGTCATCCACTGCATCTGTCTGGAGCTTTCTCTTGACTGGTTCCCCAGTTGAGGATAGGATTTCATCCAATACCAAATGAGTTCTGAAAATCTAAAATCTAATTTTTAGTTCCATTTTTTTCCAGAATTACTTGTCACCCCATGCTTTCCTGAAGTGTGTTTTTAATTCATCACCAACACATGCCATCATTTAATTAGTTCTGATGAAAAACATGCAAAACTAAACTGCAAGGATGAGAGGTGGTAACACACAGAACAATCTAGACAATGAACGTTGCACAAGGCCAAGCACAGCCTGTCTCTTTTTTTTCCACACAAACATGCTCATACACATGAATGCCTAGAGGGTCAAACCAGTCTACGGGTCTTCAAGCTTCTGGTCATTCAGCCCGCCAGGTCAGTGCCATAGAATGGGAACTGTTAAATAACCATGACTTTCTGAATAGGTCCAAAATCAGCTGACCAGGTGGCATGGTATTTGCCAAAAAAATTGCTTTGACAAGACACAGAATAAAACTTTTTTGCATCCAATTTACCCAATGAGGATTCTGCAATAATTTTTCATGCAGCATGCAGCAGAAAACCCTAGTCTGAGCTTCAAAAACACACAGGATGCTGTTGTTAAAGTAATAACCACAGAGAAAAATAAGCACTATATTCTGCCTGCATCTAGCCTACATTATGTGGTGTGATTACCTGATCATCCTTCCTCTATGTCCAGCTGAATTCCTACTGGACTGCTGCTGAGATATAGGGAAAGTAAGGATCTTCCTTTTTCATGCATATTGAATTAAAATGGGCTTAAAAGCAGCAATCCTAAGCTAGTGTGTAAGTTCTTCTTCTTTCCCCTCATGTCCCTGTGCCAACAGTAATGCCAAATGAGAGCAATCATAACCCTGGTAAAACATCAGTGAGCTGTTTGCACCATGCTGACAACTTTAATAATAGCCAAACAATTTGTAGATTGTCACAGAAAGAAAAGGGCAGACAGTTTTTCAGCTTTTCCTTTGTCCCAGTGCTGCCAGCTAGATGCAACCTGACAGCAGTTCAGACGGATGCACACAGGGCTAGGTAGCTGCAGGTAAATATAAAGCAGATATTCTGCAGGAGACAGTATGCAAATGTCGCGAGTAGGAAGGATTTAACTGTAAGAAACTCAAAACTGTATGTCTCTGTCAGCAAATCAATTTCCTCTTGGAGTTCTTCCCCTCTCTTCTGCTGGGTTTCGTGTACGTTAATCAAACAAATTACTAGGAAAAATAAGCTGTCAGGAAACCAAAGAGCAGGACAACACCTTACATCCAAATCACATTTTATTACCTGCTACATCTTCCCATGCAACCAGCCTCCTCCTTACCATCACCCTGCCATCACCACTGTCACCAGCTCCTGTGTTCAATGAGACTATCTGATAGGAATTATTGCCAAATCAGTGTGGGATTTATCAGCTGCAGAGAGAATACTGTTAGAGCCAGCTGTGCCAGATTATCATTTTAATTTTTAACTAGAATCAGTTTGATTTGTCAGGCCAGGGCAGCCCTTGTAATGTGGAAGGTTTCCCCACTCTGGTAATTCCCACTTAATCCCCACCCAAGCAGTGGCAATAAACACTGGAGAAAGAGAATTGGTTTTGTCCCATTCTGTTGTCACCAGCCACAGAAATTAAAGCAATATCCCCAAGCTACCCTATGGTACTTATACAAGGGTCAGAGAAAAATTCTATTTTGAGAGAACATTAGAATGTAAATGGAAGTAAAATTCTCTGTTTCTCCCTTTCTCTCTTGCAGAACAAGTCTCAGACATTGTTCAGTGCTTCAAAGCTAACAATAAAAGACCGTCGTCTTATTCAAGTTGCAATGTTCAGTGCTTTTGTTCTCCAAATCTATTTTACCACGTGGAAAGGCTTTCTGAGGAGTTAATATACACTGTACAGGAATTGTCTCTGTATAAAAGAATTGCTACATTCTAAAAATAGTGGCAGCTCTGTTATATGTATTTGAGATTTGCTCTGATGTTGAAATCAAAGTTTGGAACTATTGGACTAAAAATCAGTTACCAATATGAATGACACTAGACTTTAAGCAAGACCATTATATGCTAGATGAATGTGAGCAAGGCCCACAGCAGGTAAATAGGTCACACCTGGATTTTTTGCTAGATATAGTATGGAAAAGTGTAAAATATTATAACACAGTGCAGTGCAGCATAGCACAGGGTGCTGTTGTGTGGTACAGCATGGCATGGAATGTCACGGTAGAACACAACATAGTTTAATGCCACATCCTCCTAGAAACTATGCCATGGCACATGGAGGGCAGGGAGGTGATTTAGGCCAGTCTTCATGGCTTCACCAAGGGTTAGTCCTGCCTGACCAACCTGGTGGCCTTCTTCTGTGGAGTGACTACAGCATCAGACAAGGGAAGGGCTCCAGAATGTCATCTTGCGTAAAACCTTTGACACAGCCCTCCACACCACCCTTTTCTCTAAACTGGAGAGAGGTGTATTTGATGACTGAACTGTTCAGTGGATACAGAATTATCTACACAGTTGCATACCTATGGCAGCAGTCAACAGCTCAGAGTCCAAGTAAGCATGAGTGACGAGGAGTGTTGCCCAGGGGGTCTCTGTTGAGGCCAGTATTATTCAATCTCTTCATTAGTAACATAGATAAAGAGATAAAGAGCACTCTCAGAAAATTTACAGATGACATCAAGCCAAATGGACCTGTTGACACTCCTGAAGGATGGGATGTCAACCAGATGGACCTGGACTCTCTCAGGAAATGAGCCCACATGAATCTCATGAAGTTTAATGAGACCACATTAAAGGTGCTGTACCTAGGTTGGAGCAACCCCTGGTATCAGCACAGGCTGGGGATGAAAAGATCAGAGCAGCCCTGCCCAGAAGGACTTGGGGGTGCTGGTGGGTGAGAGGCTGGACATGACCCAGCCATGGACACTCACAGCCCAGAAAGCCAAACATGTGCTGGGCTGCATCCAAAGGCAGCAGAGAGAAGGAGGGGATTCTACTCCTCTGCTCTGCTCTGGAGAGACCCCACCTGGATCCAGTATCCAGCCCTGGTGTCCCAGCACAGGAAGGACACTGACCAATACGGGGAGCTCAGAGAAGGGCTGCCAAGATGGTCAGTGGGATGGAGAACCTCTCATGTGAGATGATTTGAGAGAATTGGGATTGTTCATTCTGGAGAAGAAAAAGTTTTGAGATTATCTAATTGCAGCCTTCCAGTACTTCAAAGGGGCCTACAGGAAAGAGAGAGAGAGAGAGACAATTTACAAGGGCATGAGGACAAGTGGGAGGGCTTCAAGTTGAAAGAGGCTAGGATTAGATATCAGGAAGAAATTCTTTACCATGAGAGCACTGAGGCAGTTGAATAAGTTGCTGAGAGATGGTGTGGATGCCCAGTACCTGGGAGTGCTCAATATCAGGTTTGATGAAGCTCTGAGAAACCTGGTCAAGTGGAAAGTTTCCCTGCCCATAGCAGGGGGTTGGAACTGGATGATCTTTAAGGTCACTTCCAATCCAAGCCATTGTATGATTCTCTTATATAATTTATAATATTGTAACATAAGTCCATGTCAATATCCATGTGTCTTGTGCATTAGATATGCTGTCATGTCCCCAGAAATCTCAAATCATTAGTATTTGTCCTTCATAGAAAGACAATTCCTTAGCTCTAAAATCTCATTATTTGTCAACTATGAAGCTTCTGTACATGTTCATCCGGGATTCCTCATTTCCATCAAATACAGAGAATTTTTTCCCCCAGGCTTTTAAATTGAAAGAAATGCAGAGCTCTTATAGCTGCAAAACCCACCAAACATACTCTGGCCATATGAGGGGTTGAGGCTAAGAGGAGCCAGACAAGGGCTTTCCCTAGTCAAACAAGTTCCCAGGAGGAAGGACATGCACTTAACTCCAAACACTATCAACATCAGTTGTTCACTCTCTCAGACACCTCTCATTCATTTGCAAGCTGCCACCCACATCCACAGCTGAGCTGTTTTCTGGAGCGTGTGCTCTTCATGATGGTGATCTCCCATGTCACAGCTGAATTTGCTCAGCTTTCTGCTTCCACAGCCAACATGCAGCTTGATTTAAAGCCTGGGATTGCCCAGTGCTGCTTAGCATTGCCCTGTGTACTTCAACAAGAGATAGGGAGTTTGTTTACTTCCTGCAGGCTGATTAGGCTCTGTGTTGATTCAATGTCAAGCAGCTTATTCTCCTCACAAATGGCGATGCATAACCAAACTGTCCTGGCCATAAACCCCACATCAGCCCTGTTGGGACTTCACACAGGCACAGCAATTTTATTTACATGCTTTTTTAAAGCCAGATCCAGTCCTTAGCCTAAGCAACAGGTTTTGAATCATGTTCTTGATAGTAGAAAGAAGTTTTGATATGTCTTCAGTGGACATATGCTTAGGCTGACAGGTCCGTCTAATTTGGATCAGATGAAGGTCCTTTATGTATTTGGAAATCTTACAGAACTCCTTCCTTGCCAAGTAGTTTTCAATAGACTTTTCATGATACAGGAGCATGTTATAAAAATATTTCAGTGCTCTCAATTCTGGACATGCTTAAAAGCTGGCACAAAAATGGTAGTGGCTCAGTAGCTGTATGAATCAGTGACTTATATGGAGAAAAAGATCAGTTATTTAAATTTCCTTTCCAGGAATATATGAAAATTGTTACCATGAAAGCATGGATGACTATTTAGATAGCTTTCCTGCATCAGAAAAAATAGTAGAAGCAATAATAATGAAAGCAATAAAGAGATATTAAATAAAATTTTTAGGAAAACTGTCTGCCATCCAGAGGGACTTGGACAAGCTCAAGAACTGGACTCAACAACTGGTTCAACAAGGCCAAGTGCCAGGTGCAGCACATGGATAATGGCAACCCCCTGGTATCAGCACAGGCTGGGGATGAACAGATCAGAGCAGCCTTGCCCAGAAGGACTTGGGGGTGCTGGTGATGAGAGGCTGGACATGACCCAGCCATGGGCACTCACAGCCCAGGAAGCCAAATGTGTGCTGGGCTGCATCCAAAGCAGAGTGGGCAGCAGGGCAGGGAGGGGATTCTGCCCCTCTGCTCTGCCCTTGTGAGACTCCACCTGGAGTGCTGCATCTAACTCTGGGTCCTCAACATCAAAAGGACATGGATCTGTCAGAAGGTGTCCAGAGGAGGCCACCCAGATGATCTCTCCTATGAAGACAGGCTGATATATGGCAAGGGGTAATGGTTTTAAAATGTTTTTAAGCATTTTTTTAAATGTTGGGGGTGGTTAATTGTTTTAAAGGAGGGTTGATTTAGATCAACTATAATATAAGAAATAAGTGTTTCACAATGAAGGTTGTAAAACACTTAAGTTACCCACAGAAGTGGTAGATACCCCACACTTTGAGGTGTTTAAAATCAATTTGGATGGGGCTCTGAGCGACTTGGTCTAGCTCAAAGTACTTCTTGCAATCCAGAATATTTTATGATTCTATGACAATATGATTCTATATTCTGTGTGATAAAGGCAAGATTTTTTTTAGAAGGGCTTGTCTATAAAATGATGAAAATTAGAAAGAAGCAAGGAAAACAGGTAAAAGCTGAGAAGATACTTCCATGCAGACAAATCACCATGTACTAATAAGCCAGAAACCAAAATGCCAAAACCAAAATAAAGACGTGGTAGCCAATATGTCCTAAGGCAGAAGAGTTAGAGACATGTGGAATCTCTTTCTAAATCAAAATACAGCAGAAAAAAAATGTGCAGACTTCACATTCAAAGTGGGTCAGGGAACCAAAGAAGAATTTTTAAGCAGAAAATAACACACATTTTTCCTCAGCTCTGTCAGCTGGTCTGGTAAAATATATCTCTTCTCCCCTAAAAGCTTGCATTTGAAAATAAAAACAGATGCGATTCTCAAACAAATTACATTTCTTTCATGTCCATCCAAGATGTAGGTTTTGGGAATGTCTGAAATAGCAAATTATCTAAAAAACACCTTCCTGAAACTACAGAAAAAAACCCAGATCTCTGCTAACCTAGCCCTCCTTGCGCCACAGAATGGGGTTATTATGCATAAATCTGCTCATGCAAAAGACTACCCCTTCTCTTATTACTCAGTAGAAACAATTTAACATTGGATACAAGATAGAAAATGCATAAAAAGATAGTACTCCTGACTTATTCAAACCACCTGTCTAAGCACTTAAATGAATAAAAGGAGGGAAAGAAGCAGAATGAACTTAAAAGGAAGAACATCCCATTACATCACCACATGACATTGGACTCTTAAGGTGAGAGGATTTTACAAGTCATTTAATAAAACATCTGTAGTGTCACATTGAAGTAGCAAAAGGCAGAGAGCTATTGCAAGTGTGGATCCTGTTCTGCAATTATAAAAATGCACAATCTGGTTTTGGCTTCTTTAGTTTCCAGCTAAATATAAGAAAACAAACACCCACTTCCTTATGTATATTGCTGCCTTGTTCTCAAATATACAGACAAACACTGCAGTCTTATGTCTCTTCTTTTTTTTTTTTTTTTTTTTTTTTTTTTTTTTTTTTTTTTTTTTTTTCCTGAAAGGACTGCTATTCTGCAGTCTGGGTTGTTGTTTTGGGGGTTTTTTTTGTTCGTTTGTTTCTTCATGTCACATAGATCAATTTCAATTTGTGAATAAGGTCTGCACCATTCACTCTTCCAGGGACTCAAGCTAGTAGGATATGCATGTCAGCTAGGGTTCTTACATTCTTAATATATAATTCTTAGGATAACTAGCAGAAACTACACATTTTCTCAATATATCCAGTTTTAGGTTTGTAACAAAACTTTCTTCCCAAAGCTGATTAGTTAAGAATTAAATCTGTAGAAATATCCATTTGCCACTTCACTGGTGTACCGTTGAGTCAATTTTCTTACAGATTGCTTGTAAAAATCTTATCCATCTGTTACATTTTCATCCAGAATAGAAGGTGCTCTTTTAAAGTATTATTTTATATTTTCTTTAATAAAGCATGAAGTGTCAAGCAAATTGTAGCAAGTCTTCAGACTGCAGTAGGACCACCTGGATAGTAATGAAGAATTGAAAAGTATCAGGGTCACTGCTTTATTTTCTGTTGTCTAGTCTTGACAATCTTGTCTGATTTCAAGTTCTATAGAGTCTGGTTATGAAGAAAATGCAAGGCATGTGCATACATGTATATTTTTGTGTTTGTGCTCTTATCTGTATTTTTATTTACTGATTCAAATCAAAGCACAATGATGCTGCAGCATCCTGAAAAAACTCTGAAACTGAGGAATCCTGCAAAAAGGTGACCAGAGAAAGGAAGTTGTATGTTTACAAGAGTACGTACTGCAGCAGCTAGTTTGTCACCAACTGTGTAAAATTAAAAAAAATAAAACAAGCAAGCTACTACTTCCCTTGCACAAGCACATCTGTGATGGAGACTATAGGAAGAGTTTAAAGATAGAGGAAGATAGAACAGTAAATCATAACTTGCTTTCCCATCTCCAATAGATGATGCAGCCATTTAATTAGTTCCAAGTCTGCTAATTACATATTTTGGCGTATTCTGAACAGAGAATAACATCCTCCTGGCATAATCACAGCTGGGTGAAGCTTCAGGAATGAAATAGCACAAAAAGGGATTTAGAAATATACAGTGAGTCCAAGCACAGAACAGGAAGCTCCGGAGCATAGCTGGGGACAGGGGAAGTATCTGAAGTCATATTAGAAAAGTGATGTGAAGGAAGCTTTCCTAGGGATCCTACGGAGTTTGCTTATGTCCACAAAGGATTATAAGAAGGGAAAAATACTGCCCTGAGGGGACAAAATATGTTGGTAAAGGGGACAGATTTCTTTTAAGCATTTGATTCTATCTGTCTCAGTCCAAGTATCCTCTATGTAAAGGGTTATGCCATGGTAACTTGTTATTTTTTGTTCTGATAACATAAAAGCTTTAGAGATTGGCAATATTAGGTGCTTCTTGGCACACATATCTTAGAAGTTAGAAGTCATTCTATCTCAAAGGCTTTAGGCAGCCCAACATCAAACACGCCACGTCCCCTCCTTTCCATGACCATTTAGAGAAGAGATTAGCTAGACTGGGCATTGACAGAAATGCTTTTTTCTAAATGGATATTAAAAGCATTCACTGAGCAGGAGATTACAGGACTTGCAAATGAGCACATATATTCTGGAAAAAAGTCTTAGGAGCTTATTCACTAATGCAAAGACATATAAATGACCATTTCAGATAATACAAGCAGGGCAGGGTTAAAAATACTGCCAGGCCACCTACAGTCTATCTCATGCAGACATCAAACTTAAGAGAAATGGTGTCCTTTAGAAGGCATCTAAGTCAACTAAATTGGGTTTATACAGCTTCATTTGGCCAGGTGAATCTCACTTCACCTCATCTAGCTTGCTCATGGGTACAAAAATTGCTGTTCCAGGCACATGGAAAGTTGTTTATCAGAAAAGTTGGTGGTTTTTTTCATCCAGTGCCAAGTACTTAAAGTGGCTTATCCTCTGAAGGCTGAATTGAAGAAACAGCAGATGATGGTGGCTCCTTTTTGATTCTGAGAAGTTTACGTGTTTTAGAATGTGTGTTATAATGAGAGCTAATAGAGGGTTTCTCATCTAAACCCCTTTCCTCTGAAAATGCTGTTGCCTTAAAAGAAAAAAAAAAAAAAAAAAAAAAAAAAAAAAAAAAAAAAAAAAAAAGCAGAAATATTCCAAGTGACTGTAATTCAAAATACAGAGTAAAGATTTGTTCCATGCATGGATTAATTAGCCCACATGGACATCATTAAGTACCATGACACCCTAGTTCTTCTTCAGTAAGAAATGTCCAAATGTTTGGGGGCTTTTTTAAGCCTTAATAAAATAAAATTTTAAAAAAGGTGAAAGAAATGTTTATTGCCTAGCTCTACATGTAACACAGAAAACATTGGCTGTGATAAAATTTAATGAACATCAATTAAATTTTGATTGAGGAGCTCTTGTAATTAATTGTTTATAAACAATCCAGAAAGAAAAAAGTGTTTATCAAAAATATTGAGAAAATTAATTTATTTAGAAGTTCAAATAAAATCGCAGGCTGCTCATTAACAATTCATGAACATCAAAAAGACTGAATTAATTCTATGAAGGACCTGATATTAGTTGTTATTATCGCTTTACTTCCAACAGAATGTGATTGTTCTAGAACAATCCTGGTCAAGCAGTTCATTCTAACACCCTCAGCTGCAAGCAATCAAAAATTAGTTTTGGACCCAGCCCAAAATTCCAACCCAATGTAACAAAAAATGCTACCAGTCCTTCTGACTTTACCCAGACTCTCAAAATTTCACAGAATTCAGATGACCCATGAGAGTGTTATTACAAATAAAATAAAATAAAAAGACATGTTTCCTAGCCACTCTCATTCATGTTCCAGCAAAATAATTAGTTAATTCTTAAAAAATAATTCAACCCAACTTAGTCTCTCTCCACAAGTCGTCAATAGGAGTTTACTCTAGCTTGTTACAAAAATTATGTCTCATATGTTTTACTGGTTTTTTTGCTTTTTAGTAAAATCCACTTGATGCTCTAGGAGGAGTAGGACAATATGAAGTGCTTACAATAATTAATAGAAGTTTGAATTCAGCACCATGTTTAGACACACACACACACATTCTTTTAAGCCTACACTTTTATCTAGACTTATGCAGATATCTAGTTGTACTGTATTATCTCAGAGCTTTGTGTAAGGATCATTTAAAGCTAGCTAGAACTAACTATTGCTTCACTGGTGAGAAGCCTCATCTTTTAAAGTGTTCATGGCCATGATGGATGAGGCCCTGAGCAACCTGATCCAGTGGGTGGCATCCTTTCCATGGCAGAGAGCTTAGAACAAGATGATCTTCAAGGTCCCTCCCAACCCAAACCGTTCTATGATTCTATGGTTCTAGGATCCAAGGAGAGCTTACTACCTCTTTTAATTAACTTAACTCTTCTAATATGGTATTGGATGTGCAGTCGAGGATGAGCACCCCTTGGAGCACCTCTCTCCAAAATTTCAGATGCTCCACAACACAGTTCTGTGCAGACTCATGTGTCACATCCCTCACCCTGCCCACATATCCATTGACCAGGATCCTGCAGTTCAGTCTTTGGGAGAAGGATCTCAGCACCCTCACTGAAACTACCTCTGTGTCTTCTCCTGAGCTAAAGCCCATCATTTCTTTCTGATTCCAAACAGAGCAACAATTATAAAGTCTTTGCTTACAGCCCATTCTTTGTTTCAGTACCATTCTTTTTTCCAGAATTTAAATTGAGTGGCAATTATTCAATGTGTTCTAACTTTGAGCTATGGGACCTATTACTACAAATTAGAGTTTTCAACTAAAACCCTGTCCCTGCAAGATTTATATTCAGCATCAGCACGTTTCTGATTCGATCATCCTGTCATTTCTCCTACCTTTCTCCCTTTTCTTTCCTGTTAACAATCCATGGGTTCACATTGATTATAATACAAACACATCTTTACAATGACCTTGCAGTGCCTCTACAGAGATGAGCTGTTAACAGCTACTACTTCCCCAGAGTTAGAAAGAAGTAAAGAAGCTGCTTCTAATCCAGACTTCATTGTCACTGCTCAGCCAATCCATGGAGGTACGACACAGGCTGGCTTCCTTTCCCAGGAGATCACATATAACTCATTGCCTCTCACCTGGCAAGAGTTATGACTAATCAGCTGCATTACAGTGGCAGAGAGTGTTGTGTATCTCAACACAGTAGTTGTTTATATGCATTGATAACCATTGTTATTTTTACTCCTTTTAGTTAGGGAAAGACAAAAAAAACAAACACAAAACTCCAAAAGCCTCTAAGGTTTTTGCGCAACTCAGTTTCACGAAGGTATTGGCCCCAAAAGTCAGCAAATAAGCATAAAATATCATTTGAATGGCTAGGAAAAATAATCAGACCTGCCAAATTAAACTAAAAGAAAAAGTATAGTGACTGTGTCCAACGCCACAAAATACTCTTTGAAGAGATAATGTCTGCATTAAATAAAAAATGAATCATTGTGCTATTCATATCTTACTGGATAAGAGTTTGAGGACCAAGACAAGCAGATGGATCAGAAGTTTTTATCATGACTGACTCTTGCCTGTTATACAGCATCCTAAGATGATCTTGCCAATAGATTCTCTCCTATGTCACTTGAAAAAGAACTTGTTCATTCAGAATATGAGAGCAGAGGTCACTCAGGAGGCTCTGACAAATCCTACATGCATTCCACCTCTACTGAATGTTTAGGATGACATGCCAAGATCACATGCATTAAATCTGAGTGCCAAAGCAAAATAAAATGGTTTTTTCATGTGCCATACACACTTAATTTTCCTGCATTTTTTTGAGGAACAGTGAAAATCAGTTCATTTATTACAGGTGTTAAATATTAACATGGGGCGTTTAATACTAGCAGGCATTATTAAAAGAAGGAACTTTTATGTCTGTCAGACCCTCTGGCTATAGAATCTCTAAAGTACCTAAGTACTCCAAAGTCATAGAAAGTTTCCAGTCTTCCAGCAGGCATTTATCATTCTCATTAGATGAGCCTCCCTGGAGCCAGATGGTCCTTTCCAGAATGAAAAACACAAAAGAAACCATCAAAGTAAGTGTCTGTACCAAGCAAACAACCAAGCTACATTTCATCGCTCATGTGTGTGCAAATTTCTTCTGTCAGCAAGAGGGATGGTTCTTCCTGCAACCACGTGGGAGTTAAACGACACAGAGCATCCTTGATCGTATTTCTCACCAGTGATTGTGGCGCATTGCAACTGCACCTCCTGCAGAGACACACATACGCACGAAGAGTCCAGAACTGAGATGGTTTTAGTTAGCTGTTTCTAAAACAAAAAAACCATCATGGCCCTGCTCTACCTCAGAGAAACCAATGATGAGCAATTTGCCACTGCAAAGAGGCACCAAGGTCCATTCAGCAAGAGCCTCTTAACTACAGAAGAGGTGGGAGACTGCAGCAGCTCTTACACCTGCCTTCCTCTAGTTTTTTCATCAAAGATGGACTGTCCTGTGCTGGTTAGTTTATAGGAAATATTTTAATATTTTAATTTTTATCTCTCTGTCTCATTGCATCTGCCTATTGATGATTACAGACAGACTTACAGTAGAAAAGATAAATCAAACAGCATCCGGACAACAGTACAGGAACATATACATATGATCTTCTTCTCTCATGAAGACCCAAGTGGGAGCCATCACCCTGTGCTAAGCATTCTAGTTCTCCATATGGCATTCCTTGATTTTTTTGAATCTTTTACTAACTAGCCCCTTCTTCATTTCAGTTTCTTTGAAGTCCTCTTTGCACCATCTGAAGTTAAATGACACTTCCTCAAAGGAACAATAGCATCAGAAACATATCTTCTAATTTATATATAGGCAATAGTAATGTCCCATGAGAGAAAAACCCATTACTCTCAGCTCTGTTTCATGTTAGGGATGAAATATAGGCTGATGTGTAGCACTCTGTGAAATGGCTCTTTTAAATATACAGAAAATAATAAATTTAGATAGTTAAAGAAACAGGGTATGATAGCCTTATATGACATGAAATACTTTCTTTTCTATGTTGTATAGTCAGGTATTTCCAGTTTTGGAAATGTCAACAATGCAATCCAAAGGTATAGCACTCATTGTCTATGAGATGGAATTTAACAATGTTCTATCAAATAAAAATGAAACAAGAGCAAGAAAAAGGCCAACTTTCAACACATTAAAAAAAAAAAAAAACCACTAAATGAAAGTGGGGAAAAAAATCAATGCAGATTTACTCAAGAAATTGAAAGCTATTACTGAAATGTTGTTGCACTGGATAGGCCTCTTCACACCTATCTTCTCACTTTATCATTTAGCAAATATAATAAATGTTGTCTATCCTACTCAGAGTACATGAAGGTCCATCCTCTTTTTCACTTCATTTTTTCTCTGTTGATGCTCAGAAATTTTTACAAGCAAAGAGCTAAGGATTTTGGACTGATACAGGTTTTGAAAAAGGAAAATGTGCGAGGAGCAAAAAGATAAGTTCAGAGTAATGGGTTAGACATGCTTCATATCATTTTATTAACCCACATTGAAAAGTCAGAAAACTAGAAGAAACATCAATAAAAAACATCAAAATGTCAAGGAATATATAAATTTTCAGCTTTTTCATTAAAGACCCTTAATTTTGCAAGAGTTTGAGGGGGAAAAGCATGCCAAGAAAGATTGCCATGTAAAAAATCCCAAAATATTTGTATATATGTGTGTGTGTGTATATATATATATATAAACAGTAAAATCTGTGTGGTGAATGTCTAAATGAACAGCAGATTTAATGTGACACTACAGGAAAGAAGAATATTAAAGAAAAAAGCAAATGGGTTTGGGTTATTCCAAAAACAATAAAAAGGAGATGGACAGTAAAAATAACTGCTGTGCTGTTATAGGTGACTCAGAGCCCTTGGCTGTTCTGATCCATCCACTCAGACCTCCAGCAAGGACCTTACAGCCCCCATTAACTTTTCAGGAGAATTTGTTCCTATAAATAAAATACAAAAGAAACGAGACTGCGGAAAAATTAGGCATTTGATTCAGAGGAAACAAATAAAAACATAACCTAAAAGGAGTAGTCTAAACCCAAGAAATCTATAAGCATCATGAAGGTTTTGGAAAAAATATTATATTAGGATCACAGAAAAAATATGTGCCATAATTCAAAAGGAAAACAAAGCAATCTAATAACACTCTGCATGGCTCAACGGGAAAGTTAAGGAGGCTGTCACAGGGAAAAGGTCACCAGTTAAAAAATTGAAACCTTGCTCAAATAAGGGAAACAGGTCAAAAGGAAAAAAGGTCATTTGAAGGGTTAGGACTGCAGAGCATGCACAGGGTCACATATTCATTTAATACTTCAAGAGGGGAATGCAGGTGAGTTAATCAGTGGAACTGCTTGACGACCAAAGTATGTAAAGAGATTCAGGGAAGATAATTCCACAGTGAAAAAACTCAGTGAACCCTTACCATCAGCCTTTCCCATCCTACACAGAGGAAATACCTTCATATCTAACTTTTTCTGTAGTCAGTAGGTCAGAGAGGCTTGACACCATACAGACTAATACACGGAGTGTTTTAAACCCTACAGGCAACCAAGACATCACCAGGACTGGATGGCATTTACCTGAGAGAACTGAACAAACTGTGAAATTGCAGAGCCACGGCTGGTACACATCAAGTATGGCACAGGCAGAATTCCTGGTGCTAGAGGAATGGTGGTGTGCCAAGGAGATTTGTCCACAGGAAAGAGTTAGACAGAGACTGCCAAGTCTGACCTCCAGTCTTAGCATGAATGGAGAGTCTGTAACACAGTGAAAGGTCACAGAACCAAGACAGCCTGGGAGGAAAGGCTCAGCACAGCACCTGTGAAGGGAATTCCTGACTTGGTTCAGTGGCTGTGTCTCTAAGCTGATCCAATCAACATCCTAGACTTAGTTGTCTTAAAAGAAATGAAGAAAAATATTTTGGGAAGGTTCTTTATGGAAAGACCATCAAGGAAGCAATGATAAGAGGTTGAAGAAAAAGCCCTTTTATGGATGTGAAACTGTTTAAAGGAAGGGAACCAAAAGGCAGGGTCATTGGTCATTAAGCAGAGTGGAGAAAAAGGATCAGCTATATGGGACCAAAAAGCAACAAGTATGATCAGAAAGAGCTCTGAGAACAAAATACAAAACTTTATGTTGCCACTCTATAAAAACTTGGCAAAACCACATCTTGATTATTTTTCATGGTTCTCATCTCCACACCTCCAGAAGGTCATTGCACAGATAGAGAAGACACAGAGAAGAAAATTATGGTAAGGATAGAGCTGTGTTATCTGGAAAAATTAAAAATATATCTGTTCTACAGTTTTGAGAGGAGATTCAGTAAAAGTCTTACTGAACTTAAAAAAAAAATTGAAGTCAGTAAATTATCAAGATGCAGCATTATTGTTCAACAGATCCCACAATGTTAGAACTATCTGGAACACTTCAAAAATAGCTTCAGAACACTAAAACTCATAGGAGCTTAAAAAAGTTGAAAGGATTTATTTTTTCATAGCCAAGGTAATTGTCCCCATGGGAAGTTATGGAAAGAGACAGAACCAACAGATTCAGAATGAGATTAGCCATAGGTAAAAATCCACAACCAGATATGCTACTGACTGCAGCTGGGCACACTGGGGGAATACAGGGGGAGGGAAAGCCTACTGCAGGTGGCAGATTGGGTCACGCTCACAGTCTCACTTTCTGCACTGTCAGAAGCCTGTTCTGTGTGGGCCACTGGTCTAACCCAGCAAGAGATTTCATTTTTTCTCAAGAGATGAAATAATGTGACATAAACCCTGCCCTGAGGACATCTCTGTAGCAATGCTTTATTTATTCTTTTCTGCTTTTCACCTGATACCATCCATCAGTCTGGCCTACAGCATCAGTATAACCAATGTGTCAAAGCAGCAGCCTAGACCTAGATAGATGTTTTATCAGGGTGGAAGCTTCCTTGCCATTTCCTAACTTCCCCAGTTTTAATCCCTCATCTATTATTCTGAATATGCAGGATGTTTCTGGGAGAAATGGAAATATATAGAAGATCATAGAATAAAGATGTCTTTTATTCCAGTTTCATTCTTATATTTTTATTCTTGTGTGTTCCATAGGCTGCCCATGAAGTTGATACAAAAAAAACTGAAATGAGGAAAGAAATTTTCCAGGATTTTGTTGGTTGGTCATTGTGTCTTGGATATTTTTCCAGCTTGTCTTGACTCCCAGTGTAGCTACAATACAGAAGAAAAGAACAGACTACCTTCAGGGTAATGCAGAATTCTTGACACTCAAATTTCCTCCTAGTGTCTGCAATGCCTACTGATGTTCACCTTCAATTTTCAGAGAATTCAGGGTTCCCTACCACCTTATTTATGTATAAGCAACGTGGGACACAAAAAGTCTGCTTTTCTGTGTGAAAGGCATACTAATGTTTATGACTTTCTATGTCTCACCTAGGGAAGATGAAAAAACTCCCAGACAGCGAGAGCCTAGACAGGCACTCAGACACAAGCACACTCTGATCAAAATGGAAATTAAAAAGTTCTGCTTTGAAAAACTAAGAAATATGGGGACATCTATTTGCCTTGCAATCTATGTTTGAAAAATGCTTGCATGAATGTATGAAGTGTTGGCAGAGCACATTATCATGTGTTGGTCTATTTCAAACACTGTCAATTTGAACTAGCTGTTGCACACTGTGGCCTTATTTCTGTTGGTCTGCAGTAGAATATTGGTTTTACTGTACAATTTGCCTAATTTTCAATAAGTCTGATTTCCCTCCTGCTTTATACCTAGCCAGTGGAAGCAAGATAAAACGTGACAACTCAGATACTCCAATTTAGCAAGACTCATTTTGCTAAATCATCCCTATGCATCAGAACCACTGTCTATTTGTGTCTAGCAACATCTGGCAAACAAGCACTGATATATTATAATGTTTATCATGCCAGATGGCAATATGTCTTCAATGTCACCTGCAGGATGAAATAAAACCTTTGTTATCACTGTTTCTTTCCCACCCACTCACTTCCTCCTTCCCCTCTCTCCAGTCACCATAAGAGAGCTCAATTCTCTGCTGACAGAGCATCTGTGCTTAAATATTAAAATAAATGTAGGAAATGGCAACAGGTTACTACACAAATCTAATTGCTTAAAGGTATAAAGCATTTAATTAACTAGAAATTTTATAGCAATTCAATGACCTACCATTTTCACTATAAACACAACAATTTCTGCACAATTAAAAATTACTCATAAACGATCATTCTGGACAATGCTAATTGTGTACTGCAAGGGAAAAAATATCCAAGGTCATGCCTATTTGAATGCATGCTCATGAAGTCAAAAGGAAGCATTTCCAGCTGCATCCATGGAATATCAAGTGCTTTCTTCTTCCACTTGGGATTCTCCATATGTTACCACCTTGAACAAGGGCAGTTTGAAGTCATTATGATCTTCTATTAATGGGGTTTACCTATCAGTCTCTTTTCTAGGAGTACTCCTGTGAAAGATTTAACCTGGGGCTGCAAAATAGTAGGGTGGGGAAAAAAATGAGTAATTCTCTTAGCTTTTTCATCAGAAAGGTTTGGGTTTTTTTTCTCTGAATATTCTGTTATACTTCAGAAACAAAATCTTGGTTGTCTTCAAGAAGAGTGTGATTTATTTTCTACATTTTAGACCAGTTAGAATAAAAGCTTCTATGGATCAAACATGTATTTTAAAAATAAAGGATATTTATTTTCTAAAACCAGTATCAGAAAACAACAAACTTTGTAAGTCTTACAGTTTTTCATATGTTATGTGTTCACTTTCCAGGAAAAAATGAATACACTGTGTTTCACTAGAAGTTCCCTGTTAGCAATCAAATCAAGATACCTATCATCTGTCAAAGGATTCAGCTTCCATATAAAAAATTCAAAAATAAAACCACCACCCCTTTTTAGGGTGTATTGTTGTTAGCACTCATAGATTAAAAGGAATTTTAGAAACAAAGTTATTTTTGGATACTTTTCTAAAGGCCTGAAATAACAGCACAAAAATGATGAAGTGTCCCTGTTTCCTTTGGCGTCTCTATTTAAGGCCTGTGGTCATCGACCTGCACAACAGAGGACCAAAGAATTGCTCAGTTGTGTATTTGATCCCCTAATTACTGTTTAGTTTGTCTTCCATTCCCACAAAAGGAGTGTTAAAAATGAAAATGAAGTAGCAATTTGGGGGGTCAAATGCCCAATTGTGCAATTCTTGACAGTGCAGCTACTTATTAGTGGTAAATTAAGCATGACATCCAAGCAAATGAACCCTTCTTTAGATCATCTGGAGAAAGCCTTATGGTCACCAACCATTTGGAAATCAATGCAAGTCTCGCCTTTTATTTTAGAGATACAGGCTTAGACTTTGCTTCACAAAAGGAACATTGGAATGATTGTGAAGAGATGTGTTTCCTACTTAGTTCAGTACCTGAACTGACATACATAAGTCTAAAACTAAGGATTTAAATGAAATAAAGTCAGATTTCTTGGGATCTTTGTACCTACCACTAAAATTAAAGGAGGGCTCAGGTAACAAGAAAAAATGGTTCCTATTCATAAAGGTGTCAACCTTCAACTTTATATTGTCCAGTTTTGAAGATCTAGGCTTGGCAATATGATTTGCTTTCCCAAGTTTAGAGCAAAATCAAGTTTAGCTTCAGATGATGGAAGAAATTAGCTGCTCCTGGTAACCCCAAAACTGTGCAGGTGAGAAATAGGATTAACTATATCTAAGAATCTATTTAAAATAAGTACATATTGTTTTATTATAACATGACATATAAGCCAAAGATGTATCTATTAAACTGAAGCAGTAAAAAGTTTAATGAAAGTTCTCTTTCTACAATATGATCCTTCTGAGTCTGTCTGTGCCCTGAAGACAGACTAAAGGACCATGACCTTCTGTACCAACACAGAAAATAGATTTGGTCCCCACTGGAAAGTCTCAAAAGACTATTAAGATCAGATTTCCAGAGCACAGGAAAGAAAAGGAAAAAACAGCTATTTTGGCCCAAATCCTTCTGACTCAAAGCAGGCAAAATGGAGGAAGGAACCCTCTGAGTGCAGTTTCCCTTGTTCTGCAGAGATGCTGAGGATTCATTTCAGATTCATTTCCTCTCACCTTAGCTGGTCACACGCTGGGCATCTCAATCTAATGATTTTATATGCTCAAATGGGTAGGCTGGTAGAGACATCGGCCTCTGAGCATCATATGGGTGCCTTGGATCCCTCACTTTCCACCAGTGACTGCCCAGGGAGAGGTCTTCTTCCTGAGGTCACAGACTCTGTTTTGATGCTACAGAGAGCTGGACTTGCCTCCCACAAAGGGAAGATGTGTGCAGACAATGCAGAGACACTCCCTTCAGACCTCCCAGAGGGTGATTCCCAAGCTGCAGCAGCCCCGAGCTCTGTTCAGCAGGGTCAGGCTGCTCTCCTCTTCCAGGATGTGGTGTCTGTTCCAGGGCAGCTGCTCTGAGGGCAATGCAGGTATGCCCTGAGTCCAGCAAGTCTCTGTGGGATCACTCTTTGCCTTGCACAGCATGTCAAAGCTCACGGAAAGCAATTTCTCTTTCAGTGCCTCCTTTTCAACTGGGAAACATTTGAAGGGAAGCACTTGCCCCTTGAGTGCTCAAGTGTGTACTTTGTATTGCCAGGAAAGGGCACTCCAATAGCTCTTCTGGGAAAGCACACCATATTTCACATCACCCCATGCACTTTCAAGGGGCTTTACAGAAATGGCTTGTTCTGGGACATCTATGAAATATAATTAGGAAGAAAAATAAAGACGCTTTCTTCTCTTTCAGGCTGAGATAACTCAGAGTGAGAAAAATAAGACTCTTTTGCCTTTTCCTTGCCTGAAGTGCTCCAACCTCTGAGAGGTCATCTTTGAGACAGAAGTGTTTTAATTTCCTAACTGTGTGGATTTTGTGCAGTTAATTTCTGAGCAAGAAAAACAACAGTAGTCTGTATCCACAGAGCAGCAGCCATGCTCCTCTGTGGGACCATCAGGCCTGATATCTGCAGGAAAAGTGGTGGCCACAGCTGGTACCATGGTGGTTATGCAGCTTCAGGGCAAGGGGTGGGGGTGATGTACTAAGGCCAGAAATGTCTGTTTTCTCCAGGTTATATCTAGTGCAAACCACATTATGGGAAATGAAGAAAAGTATTTACAGGGACAAAATTGGCTTTTACTTTTAATTGTAGTATAGCTCATTTGGGCAGTGTTGAAAGAAATGAGGTCTTTTCATGGTGTTTTGCTCTGTTTTTTTTCTACCAGTGTGAGCTGTAGAATGAAAACCAGGGATGATTTGAAACACCATAAACAAAATCAATTACAAGTAATGACATTTAATACTCTCCATTACTTTTTTTCTCTGGTTATGTGTTTATAAACACACAGAGGTCCATGGGAAAAAAATCTGAGCACTTTGGCTGCTGCCAGGCTGTCTTCTGTATTTGTGCAGGTCACACACAAAGGAGATACAAGGTATCTGCTGGCCAACATCCTGCACAAGGCTCCCCCAGCCACAAGGAGAAATAACAATACCAAGGTGCCATGCGTGGGTCAAACACCAAGCCTTGTGTGATCATTTTTTATGTTTATGGCTAGCTACCCTGTCTCCCTTAAGACTTTTTTCCTTGTGTGCAGAGGCCTCTTGCTCTTGAACTTTGGAAAACCTGGAGATGTTTTCTTGACAAAACTTTTTATTTGTTACTGTTTTCTGAACTATCCCTAACTTTTCTGTGCTGTCTTTGCAACACAGCATTTGGAATAGACTGCTGTATTCCAATTATAATCCCAGCAGTGCTATACAGAGAAAAAAATTTGCTTGCCTTATATGCACATAACCATCTTCCTGGTTCATCTTATCACTGGACTGAATGCAAAATCTCAAATCTATTGTGACATTTCTTCAGCTCAAATAAAAATGTGATTACTTTTCATAAGGAGTTTTAACCCTGCAGTATTGAAACTTTGGGGTTTCCTGAAATTGAGAAGTTGTGACCCAATATGTTCCAGCACGGATCAGACTGACAGCTCCCACCAATCTACATCACACAGCTATCTCTCCCCTCTGCAGACACAGCTAGCACAGCCTGGGGGGAACCCCAGCTGGAAAAGCAAAAGGCAGCAGAGGAAAATGTTTCTCAGGCAGTCTGGAGGGTGGGGTGGACAGGAGAGCACATGTGAGGGGTTCAGGACAGATTTCAGAATTAATCTTTTCCATTGTGCAGTCTGGCATATATCCCTTGATATGAAGGAATAGACACAGACAGTACATCTAAGGAGGAAAGGGAGGAGGGACTATGTAACTTTTGAGCTGGTTTCAAAGAGTCTGGGTTGCTCTGTTCCAGGGAGAGAGACAGGTGGGCTAAGACAAACAAGGAAGTCACTTATGCAGATGCCTGTCTTGGCCTGGAGTGACATTTCTCCTCTCATCTGCAGTGTATATGTAGTCAACTAGCCTAACTTTAAACTGCTAAATGGAAGTCACAATGACGTCATCCCACCAGTTTAAAGCATCCACCTGCAGGAATATCTGTGTTCTAATCAACTGAAGAGCTGTCGTGGTTGGGGGGAAAGTGAATTTTTCCAGGGAGATGTGGGCAGTCCAATCAGTAATCAGCTTTTCTGCTGGCACCTGGGTTGGTCACTCAAAGGTTTGGACACGCCTCTGAGGACACAAAGAGTTAAAAGCAGGAGTCTGAGGGGCTCGGCCTCTTTTCAGATCCCGGTTTCAGCAGAGAGACGTCTCCAGCCTCCTTCCGCTGCCCGGCCACGAGGCTGGGTGGGGGAGGGGAAACACGTGGTCGGCTCAGGTAAGCCGGAGCCCCCGGGGGGGGGGGAGAAGAGAGGGGACAGGACTGGAACTGAGCTGCCCCGTCCAGGATGGAGGGCTGGAAAACTGTGGAAGTGCCTTCTGTGTGTGCTCACCCCCCTCCTCCCCCCCAAACTCCGGGAGAAGTTGCTCAGCGACGTGGGGGTTTGCGGAGCCTGGGAGTGCCTCAGCCTGCAGCACCCTGCCGAGAAGAAACTGTTAACCCTTGCTTGGCAGAAAGAAACTTTTCTTAGACATTGATTCTCATGACTGGTGGTTTTCGGAGAGAGGGAAGCGGCCGGGGACCGAGATGATAAAGCATGATTGGAAAGAACCCGATGGAAGAATGAGAGGAGTAGCCTTTTGAGCTGGAATTCTCTTGCATAATGTCAGCCATGGACTGAACTTGAGTCTCTTTTAACATAAACTGCATTTTTGGGTAGATACAGCTGCCCTTGCTTTTGCTACAGTGACTGGCACTTGAAGTGAGTAGCGAGCAGAGAGAAAAGAGGGGGAGGGTGAGGTGGCGCCCTCTGCCCTCAGGGCAGACCTGCTCCTGGAACCCCGGCCCCTGGGTGAAAAGGGGGAGAGCTTGGCATGCAGCATCCTTAAAAAGCCCTGTATGTAGTTTTGGCCTATGAGACAGCAGTGAGAGCGCTGGACATAAGAAAAAGAGAGTGTCACCTTAGCAGACTTCTCCAGGCGGTGCTATAAGTGACATGGAAACACATAAGGGGTGGACCCGTGTTTTCTGAGGAACAGTCTGTGGTGCGAGAGAGACTCCTCTCTCCCTTGCTGAATTGAAGATTAGTTTTTTTGAGTAGTGATTGTTTGATCTAAAACCCAAAGGTTGGTCTGTGAAAAGTGATGGGTGGGGAGGTAAAAACTGGGAGAAGAAATGTTCTAAGTTTTTATTTCTGCCTCTGTGTGTGTTTAAGAGTATTTCTGTCCCTGTTCTTATGTAATTAATAAAGTTTTGGTGGGTTTTTTTGTTTTCAAGATTTAAGCCTGCTCTGCTCTGTTCCTGATCACATCCCACAAGAGTTGTTAGAGAAAAAACATATATTCATAGGTGCACTAACATCTGGCCAGTGCCAACCCATGACAAGAGCAAAGAAACATAGGGCTTCCATTACACAGTATAAAGGCAAAGTATCTCACTAAAGCCAGGAATGGTATTACAAAAAGCACATCCAGGCCAATGTGTGTTGGTATTACTCTTGCTGATATCCTTGCTATGGATATCAGCAAGAGTAGGCTCTGCAAACAAAAGTCAGACAAGTCAAATGTAGTGTTTACACATTGTTCTCACAGGTCTTGGCTCTAATCTCATTAGTATAAATCAGTAGCAAGGTTATTTATGTCATTACAGTTATATCAAGAAAATCAAGGTGCTCAGATTTTGCCTCCTCTTACTAATATTCTGCCAGGATTATTGATAATACTGGTGTACAAGCAAGGAAACTATGAAAAATATTCATTTCAAGCTCCACTGCAAGCAGAGTAAAATAATCAATATACACTTACAAACAAGAAAGAAAAGAACTTTGCTTTGGAACAAAACTAGACTTACAAGTAAAATGTAGTGGGAATAATTGGAAGAAAATAGTAACTATACAATTAAAATAACCTGTTTAAAGGAACATTCTCCAGATAAAATCCATACCTAATTTGCTTCTACTTTTTTTGTTGTTGCTGTTTGGCTTCTTCCTTTTACATTTAGCTTTCTTTTCCTTTTTTATTTTCTTACTTTTTCCCTCCATTAAGTGCAATTTTTGTCAATTTGGTTCTCTCTGAAGTCAGTTTCATTTCCATGTTATTTGGATTGCTCACTGGGTTTGACTCAGATATCTTTTTAGATGAACAAGAACCTGAATTGAATGATAAAGCATTTTGTGCTTTTCCATCCTTTCAGATTGCCGAAAGATATATTTTGCTTTTTTCTTTCTCTTGGTATCACCAAATTAGTTTAAATTTCAATCAAAAGGGAAAGTTCTACCAGGAAGACAATATCAAAACTAACTCCTTTGGAAAAAAACCAGATATATTACATAGTCTCCAGTTTGGTTTTATTTGTTTAATACTGTTTTCAAATATTTCTTAGAACATACCCTTATATAATCTAAAATAGCATAAGTTGTTGGTTCCTCTTAGATAGACCATAAAATGCAGATTAATTTTGTGATTGGATGCTCAGCTGGAGTTATTCTTTACTTACCACAGAAAAGCAGATGTTTCATATCCTCTGGGTAACTGTAGACCATAAAAAGTCATAGAAATTTTTCTGCTTAACTTTAAAAAGACCCCAAACTAACTAAATAATGGTTCCATGGTGTTTCCATTCTAAATACAGGGTTATTCACCAAGAACACTGAAATATGACAACCTTATGTGAATTTGAAACACATAATTAGAACAACCTCAATAGCAGAATCTTTTTCCTTAATGGTTTCTTTACCCCTAAGAGTTGTAAATATTTGTTTCTGTACAATTCAAACATATTAGTCACTAATGAGATGCAATATTGACTGTCAGCAGGAGAAAACACTTTAGTGGGAATGTCCCAAAGATTAACTGAAATTCAGACAGCTGTATAGCAATTTTTTTTTTTAATCAGAGATATATGGGAAGATTCCTTTGCAAACCTTGGCTGTGGACTTGTTAAGGAAAATTATAGGTTGATCTGTGTCCCTGTTTGTGGACATACCAAGCAGTAGTGTTTAAACAAGGGGTAATGGCTCCAAACTGAAAGAAGGTAGGTCTATGTTAGACATTAGGAAGAAATTCTTTACTCTGGGGGTGGTGAGGCTCTGGAACAGGTTGCCCAGAGAAGTTCTGGCTGCCCCATCCTCGGAAGGGTTCATGATCAGTTTGGATGGGGCTTTGAGCAACCTGGACTAGCAGAAGGTATCCCTTCCCATGGCAAAGGCATTGGAGGTAGGTGTTAAATGTCCCTTCCAACACAAACCTTTCCATGATTCTGTGATTTTATCTGACATCATATACCAGTTACTTGAACCACCAATGGCAGAGAAGCCAGGTGACTCTCATTACCTATCACAGAAACATTTGTCCTGTAGAAAGAACAAATCATTGTGGACAGTTATGGCAGACCACTCAATATGCAGCAATCTCACAGCCCATAGCCCAGGCTTTGCTTTTGATCTCTCTCCTGAATTAACACTCCTCATTCCTACATCAGGAGACATTAACAGCCAGAGGAAAAACGCAGGGTGCCTTTGGGCTGCACAACAGGCAGGACAACAGCAAGGGGAAGCCCCTTCCCACACAGAAACAGCTGAATGGGCGGGTGGCCAGATTCAGCAGGGAACCGAGACAGCAGGTGTGAAGAGGAGATAGGAAAGGAAATTAATGGGGAGAACAATCTTGTTTCACATGCTGCACCATAGCCTCTCTGCACGGTCTGGCACCATCCCGCTCAGCCCCCAGGCGTGTCTTGCACTGTCTGCCACTGATAGAGGCTCCCAGTGCTGTGAGCTCTTGGACAGCCCTGAATAAATCCACAGGGCTGCACCCTGTCTGTTCCTCAGTTGTTGCACGGCTGGGAGTTTTCCTGACACAGACACCAATCGTTTCATCATCATGTACGGGAGGAGAGATGACCAGAGACAGATAGCTTGGGCAGGGAGGACAAAATGCTGTGTTAGAAATTAAGGAAGTGGAAGCTTTTGTTCATCAATTTTTGCTCATTATCTGAAAGAAAAATGGATTTGAATATCATTAGTTATGAAGAGCTTAAACTACCCCACCAAAGCAAAGTCCATTTAAACCTCCTTATGCCAATTAGATATCGATATGAGCAGTGCTTCCCTCCTCTCTTAGCCAGAGATCTCAAAGCACTCAACAAAGCTGGTTCTGCATTTTTTCCCATGAGCTGCAGGTATTGCTTCGCTTTGATTCTTGGGGTTCTCCCAAGTGTCTGCAAGGCCACACACCCAAAACCCAAGTTCAGAGCTGCATTCCTCTTTCTTCTTTTTGGAAGAAACAAACAGCAGGATGACAGCTCTGACTCCAAAATCTTTCAACTTCAAGCTAAAGCCTGGTGACTGGCAGCATGCCACTCCTTGTGCAGGCTCTCTATCAATTACCAGAGGGGCTCTGTGCAAAGACAGCAGTTTTCTCCTCCACAAGTGCAAAAATCAGAGCCAATTTGAGCAGAGGCTGATGGTGAAACAGAAATCAGAGTGGAAGTGAAGGAAAACTAAAGTCACTGCAATAAGGCTGTGTAGATGAGATGAGCACAGAAACCAAGTCCTGGGCAGATGTTTCATGCCAGTGGAGTGGTCAAGTGACATGCCTCAATCCATACAGCCCTAGCAAGGTCAAAAGCAGCCACCAGATTTTTATTCTTTTCCATTAGCACCCTCAACACTGGGTATCACTGAGTAACTACTAGAGCATTAGCAGTGTGGTGAAGCAGTGCATTTTTTTCATTTGTGCTAATATATTTACTCTCTTACAACTTGCCAGGGTTTGTAACTAACAGCATCAGATACAAATCAGCAAGTATTGTATTTCATAACCTGTTTTTCTAGACCCTTACAATAATGCCAAACAGATTCTTAAGCCACAGCACATCTCTCTTTTCTTCTTTGATTTCTTTTATTTCCTTCAGCAAAGCCCCTTTTGAAACACTGAAAAATTCCACACAAGGCAATGAAGATTCAATATACATTGCTTAAAGAGAATTATTTCCCTATAAATTGATTTCAAAAAAAGATCTTGGCATTTTGACCAAAACCACATATCTTAAATTATCTTGTATCCCTCCAAACACACAGCCCTAAGCCCTTTTTTGTCCATACTAGAAAGACAGTCATACTTTGGCACAATTTAAAAGGTTTTGAGAATGATGATGATTTAAAACAAAGTATTCCCCAAGCAGGCTGTGGACTTGAGCAGAAACAGCCGCAGAGTCCTGCGGGGACTTCATAGCATACAATTGATTTAGCAGGGAAGTGTGTAGATTGAACAGTGATGGATGCTGTAGAAAACTGTGTGATATAGAAGATAGATGGTCATTTGAAAAAGATCAAGGAAAAACACACTGAAAACCAGGAGAGCCTCCAGCTTTGTTCAAATTATGATCTGTATCAGGTCCAGTAGGGTCTCAGAGACAAAGTGCATGGATAAAGCCATGCTCTGCAGTGTCCTTTCTCTTCAGAAGGGCTGTCCCAGTGCAAAAAGCTGTTGCTGCATTAGATGTCATTAGACATCAACACGGCTGTATGAAAATTCCTCTTACACAACATAGGAACATGCACATGGGGTGTTCAGCCACTAAAATACTGATATTGCTGGTGCCAGACAGAGGGAAAATAAGCATCCCCTGGCTTCTCCTGGACAGGGGCTGAGCCCCTAGATGTGGTCCCTTCTCCCTTTCCTGCCTACGCTGGGGCAGGTGCTGCATGCAAAGTGCTGCATGGCTGGTCACCATGGGGCCAAGGGTCTTACCTTGAAAAGGATGGCCAGCATGGGAGAGGAAGAAGCAAAGTGTGCCCTGCACTGCTTGTCACCTGGAGCTCATTAAATACATCTCTTATTGTTTCTGTTTTTGCAGGAGAATTGTTTGTTTGTGCTGACTAAAGATGAAGCCCATCCATCAGTCTCACTCTTAGAAAGCACTTCAGGCCCTTTTATGTTCTGCAAGCAGAAGACAGAGTGATGGAAATATCTCTGCAAATATTCCCTGTCCTCTCAAGAAAACATATCCCAAGAAAAAAATGTTGCAAAAAATCAACCATGTTATTTTGATAAATTCCTATATGAAGCTATATGAAGCTATATAAAACCTCATCCAATTGTAAACACCAGAGAAGGCAATTTTTGCAAAGACACTTACAAAAAATATGTACATTTGTGCTTGTAAATGTAAGTTAAATTTCAAGGGCTTTTTTTGAGACTACTTCCAGTTCTTAATTTTGCAAATGCTGGTAATACCTTCAATGGCTCATTAGCATATCCTGTATGCTCTTTAAATTATACAGAACCTGCTATAAAAACGTGCTCAGGGAGATTCCAGAGAACCCCAACACACACAAAAAAATGCTTAATATCTGCATTTTAACATTAGTCAGAACCTACATAGATCAAAGATGTACTCTGGAACAGCATGATTATAAGTCTGCACAAGTGAAAAATAGGAACCAAATGAAAGGGCAGGACACTGAGCATCTGCATATCTGTAGACTAAACACACTCATATAGGAGAATGCTTTGGGAGACACTAATGATCTGTACACTACAGCAGTAGTGTATGAGAAGAGCTGGCACTGGAATCATAAAATTATAGCAATAAAATTACCAGTTTTATTCCTCAAAGTTTCTACTGCTTTCTATCTTGTTCGTCATTACAGAAAAATTCTCTATTTATTATAACACTTAAATGAAGCCTCAAACATACATAAGCAAAAGACTTTGTCCATGAAAAATTCTTACAAGTGCAAAATTTGTAACATGAAACTTTGAAATTCAATACATTTCTGTAAAACCTTTAGAAAACATTGTGTGTACAAATAGGCTACTTTTAGAATATCTAAGAAAAATAGAGCTGATTTTGAAAGGTTTGAAAACCTTTTCCTGCCGTGTCTCTTTGCATTTTCAAAATGCGGGAGGGGTTAATTTTCAAACCACAGGAGGGGTTGAAAATAATGTCAAAGTAAACGAACTCATGAAAAAAAGTGAACTGTTTTTTGCAACAGATTCATAAAGTAAGCTTTTCAGTCTTGGAGCAATGCATCTTCAGGAGTTTAATTCAATGACCATGTTACTTGGCTCATTTGCTGATTGCCAGTTTCACTGATTATTTCTTGATCTGAAAAACTCCCCTTAGGAAAAAAAAAAAAAAAAAGGTAGCAGACTCATTTATCTGCCCTGAAACTACTAAACAATTGACTGATTTCAATCCCCTCATTTGAATTTTCAAATACATAAAAGCCTCTAAATGCCAATATATTCATTTCCACACTCATATGTTAGAATATGCCAGAAAAGTTCGCTAACATTTTTCATTCCCAGGAAGTGCAGAGTTTCACAGGCTGTGAACAAAGATCATTTTTTCAGCTCATGAAATAGTTTTATGTGAGGAAATACAGGAGCAATTCACTTCTATTTCAGAATTAAGGAGTGGGAATCTTAATTAGACATAGGGATAATATCAGCTAGTTCCACAGAACAGAATAAAATGCATAAAGGGTATAAACTCTCATGCTTCAAGACATTAGTCAAGCAGTAATGGATGGCTTAGCACAGAAATACCCCTGGGGAGCAGGCAATTTTTTCATTTCCCCCTTCATTTATCGCCTTTGAAAGCTAACTCATCTGAACAGGTGTAAATGAGTCCAGTGGGTCTAATGAGACATATGAAAAAGAGGATGGGAGTTACAGTCAAGATCACTAGTTTGGAAATGAAGCTTCGTGAGAAGAAATAGCTGAATAATGCATTAGCTTGCCTGAGAGCCACCCCTGCTACTCTTACCCCTGCTCCTCGCCCCACATCTCGTCACTGATTACCGAGGTGAAGCAATTAGGCATGTCGACTCTCAACTACCCATAACCTATTGCTGGCTCCCCAGCAGGGATGAGCCCATTATGTACCTATGAATGCGGCAGCTCTCCCATTTGTACGGACCAGTACATTTTTAGGATCAATTTAGCTCACTGTTATAATGTACAAAGGAGATGTAATGTGTCTTCTTACTAAACCAAACAATATCCTTCAGTGATTTTTTTTTGTCTTCATCCCAGCGTGTGCTCTTTCCCTGGAGGAAACACGATGTGTTCTATGAGTTTGGGCGTCAGCTATGGCTTGTCTTTGGTGATGGTTGTTTCTATGCAGAAATGACTCGTTCTACAAAATCCTAATGACAAGGCACAGATTGTAACCTCAGTAAAACCAAACGAACTGAGCCCTACAATCCCCATCAGCAATTGATTTTGGCTACTAATTTGTGGCAAAAACTACCAGAATCCAGTCTCTCCTAGTGTTTTACAGGAAGATAGCTGTAAATCCTACAGAAAACCCCTCTCTGCGCTGAAGACAAAGCTTATGTGCATGAACTGAGCTGCCAATAAATTCAATGCAAGTTGTCCATAAGCCAGATTCTCAGCTGGTGTGGACTGGCACAGCTCCACGCATGTCAATTACCAGCAATATGATGTCTGTCTCTGCTGCTGGTGGGCCATGTGCTAATTTGCAGGAGGAGAGGACTCATCACGCTGGGCGGCTCTTGCTGGGCTGCAGCAGGGCACAGTGAATTGGATGTTTGCACAGTTTGATGGTCACCCCGTCTCACCCAGGGCTGCAGGGACTAGGGCTCTGACCCAGACTTGGTTCCCAGCTCTGCAGGAGGGGATCAAAACCTCTCCTTGGAGGCAATTATTGACCCCTTAAAATGGATAATGTGATGAGTAGCTGCCAGCCTCTCTCGTGCCCGTTGCAGTGTCATATTTGGAGTAAGGAAAAGCAGGGCTGTGCGTAGCCCTGTGGCCTGCCTGGTGCACAGACACTGCAAGCAGGAATATAAACATTCTGTGAGCTCACAACAATTATTTATCAGTTAATGCACACAGCAGGCAGTGAAGGATAACAGGCTACTAGGCTCAGCAGGAGCACACTTGCTGCCCATGACAGAGGCACCCTGTGAGTGTCTGTTGTCCAGGCAGCCGTGAGTTAGATGGGGAAGTGTCAGCTTCTTTGCTGGAAATGACTGAACTTCGACCTTCCTGAATTGCTCTCATTTCTCAGAGTTTTGTGCCATCACATGTCAGTATTTCTCTCCTGAGGACTTAATTCTCCTTCTGCCTGTGTTTTGAATTCTCCTATTTTGCATGGCTTTGGCTTATGTTCCCTTAGAGCTTGACAGCTGCTCTTTTCATTCGAGCTAAGCTGAAATCAGAGAGCTTGGTTTCAAAATCCAAGCTGTGGGTCACAGGCAGCTAAAACCCTGGGCTGCATGCTCCATTGCCATCTCCAGCAGTGCAGTCCCACTCCACCCTTCACACCTTTACTAGCCCTTCAGCAGCTGAGCAGCAAACCTGGGACAGGATCAGACACAGGCACAAGTAATTTTTTTTCTTCCACATGGATGTAGCTTGCAGTCAGGTCATATTCCTTGCTTCACAATGGTTAGCAACAGCATTAAGGAGGGAAACAGAACAGCTAACCAAGGAAAAGGGGGGAGGATAGTAATCTTGTAGCTTTAATCAGAAAGGGGGTCTGACTCTACCAATTATGAAACTACAATCTGAGAACAAGCCACTCAAAAAGCCTAGCAGCAATTTAAGGAAATATCTAAGGAGATGTGAACCTTCCTTCCCTAGGCAAAGTAGGGAAACACACTCCAGTGTTCCAGTCCTGAAAAAGCTCCCTTGATGTTGAAGGACTGATTAAAAGGGACACATTTCATTTTCTTCTTATATTTTGTGAAAAGACTTTAAACAAGGTTCTCTAGAGCCATTGGTATCATTTTTCCTAAAAATTTCCAAAATTAGAATGACATTCTTCATTTACAGATCAAATTAAATGTTTTCAGTTTTTTATTGTGGTTTTTTTATTTAGAAAAGTTTAAAAATAGAAAAAGTTGCATGTTGGAAAAAACCTTCCTCTTTCATTTAGCATCCAAATCAAGAAAACAATTATTCATAGAGTCCTATCATGCTGTGCTGCTCTAATACGTATTTTATAGAAACCATTTCCTACAGTTCATGCTGTTCTCTGTTTTCTCAGTGATGTGTCCCAAAGGATAGTCTTAAGGAATTACTTGACCTCTAGTGTCCCTGAGATTTTCAGAAAGAATCTGCTGGAGATGCTTACTGAAACAGAAGGTGGAAAAGAAAACAGAGTGAAGACAGCTTCTACAAGTTTTTGTTTCAGAGAATGAGCTCAGGACCACCTCTCTGTAAAGAACAGTGGGACAGGCTGATTTTCCATATCTGTGTCTGCTCCTGGGGGTAACAGGAGGAAAAAAGAGCTTTCTGATCCTTCTTTCATCTGTACTGATGCTCTGAAGAAAGACTACATACAGACTTCACTGGCATTTAACAGAACTAGTTTTTAAAACTTTTGCTTTTAGTTCTTCTAAAACTTTTCACCAGAAGGAAAAATTACCGTATCCAAACCAATTCTTGAGAAAAGATTGAACTGACAGAGAAATTAAATTTATTTATTTGTACCTGTTGTCATTGATATGTCTGTGTTTTTTAGATTGTAGTTAAAAATTCTGTTTGACTGATGCACAGGGGAATATTTTCAAAAATTTTCTATATTTTAGAGCCCAAAGAAGCACTTTGAAACATCCAGTGCCCAACAGCAGGTGTGGACACATGATCTAACAAGGCTGAGATATGACAGGTGAACAAATTACCACTATGCAGCTGAGCTCCTACATCTGGACAGTTGTGCCTCCTGACTTATTCCAATAATGAAACAGAATATATTAGAGGAAGCAAAATGTGTTTCCCCAATGGTGGGGAAAAGCATGAAGAGTCAATTATTACCACCCAGCTGCTGGGCATTGATTTCTTATGCCACAATGATTCGATCATTTTTGATTGTATGCCAAAACGGTGCATACAATCAGTGCTGCATGGTACCAGAGGATGGGGGGTAACTTTCTGACTTTACTTGGCTTGATTACACTTCATCATGTGTAACCTTAGATTCATTCTGAGGAGCAATACAGTAATTTGTGCTCACATTGCCCAAAAGGGCTTGTGTGGGCTTTTCAAAAGCAGTTTGGAGTATTGGAAACTTAAATTCTATTGGAAACAGGGAAGTATTTACATGTGATGCTGTACTTGTCCTAATGTATACCTGCCAAATTGCATTCATCTTGTAACTTGTCACATCAACATGTTTCAAGATGCATGACAAGATGTTTTGCAACCTTAAGGTGTTTCTGTTTGTGAATTATTTTACACTGAAAGAATTTGCAGTGAGTGTTGGCTCAGTCTGGTTATTTTCATGTGCAGCAACTTGTTAAGCTCTGTATTTCTGCACTCCTTTGGACAAAAAAAATCAGTATAATTGACAATAACAATATAAAATTGTTCTCACTGTATATGGTTTTCTGGCTTATCCTTCTACCATTTTTTGTGACAAAATCTCTCACTGAAGTAGGAAACACAAATAGGATTATGCAGTAGCCACTTCTACTGGAAGATCAATGTTTTACTTCTTTCTCTTTGTTGTAAGATGATTTTTGACTCCCTAGCAATATTTTATACATTTATAAAGAGGTTTTGGGTAGCATTTTGGACTTTTCTATAAATCAGATTTCACCTGATTAAGTGTCTTTAGTGTAGGCTTCAACAGCTAGGGAGATTCCTAGCTTCGCCTTACAATTTTTTGGAAAGAAATAGGCATTGAAACAGAATGGATTATTTCACCCTCAACTGATCATCCAAGATGAGACTCCTAAAAGAATGCATCCAGTTTGTGCTTCCAAATGCCTAAATTTTAAACTGACTAAGGGAGGCTGATGATGACAGAGATTTATTCAGAGCAGGTATCCAAAACTGAAACAAAGTGATCGTATGCTCTTGCAGCTTTTTCCCAGGGTCTTGTTGAAAGGAAGTGGGAACTGTACACAATTTTTCTCTGCTGCCAGATGTCTACCAGTGCAAGCTTCATTCCACCTGCCTTTAGCAAACAAACATTGCTGATCATCATGATGATAAGGAATTAAACATATGTGCAGTGCCACCATCCCAACCTCCACAGCTATAAAAATATCCTGTCTGTGAGTATCAGTTCTAAGTATTCAGTTGAAATTAATTACCCACTAGAATGTTGAATAAAGGCTATCTAATACTTTATTTTGGAGGTGGGGGAGGGATTTCTAGCTTCAATCACATAATAATATTGAACGAGCTGCATTTCAATCTTGCTGGCCAATAAAACATTGATTACACAGCTGATGCCACAGTAGAAAAAATATATCTCTCTGAGAAAGCTTGTGAATATTTCACACAACAAAGGAAGTGTACTGTGCATAGGAAACATGCAAAGTGTTACACAAAACCAACATAGCATGGAGGGTATTATTTCCTAATATTTGTTTTTATGGTACTTCTAAGAGGTCTGTAAGTCATCTGTTTAGCCCAAAGAAATACCTCCTGATTGTTACAAAGCCATCAAAAATCTGCAGCTCAGAATTCATAGGCTTTCACTAATACTCCTGAAAATTTTGGAGGCCAGCTAAATCTCAGCCCTGGGGGAGCTTGTGGCAAGCTTCACAGATCCAAATTCTGGTTTCTTCTGCACATGTGTTCGTTTGACCCTGGTTTATTAACCCTTGCTGAGTCATATTTCCTAAAGCTTCTGACATACTCATGCATTACCACTTCGGAAATTTGTCTCTGAGAGAAAGTAAGTAATTCTGAATGTTCTTTACAGTTCTCTTATTTAGTTCCATTTTGGAAAAACTGACAAGTATTTTTTCCTTTTCTGGAATAGGAAGATTATTTAAAAGTTGGACAGATATAGTCCCTGAAAGCTATGCACCTAAATGCTCCTCTGATAATTCTCTCTCTATGCCCCAGCTGGCCATGCCCAAGGAAATATAGTTTTCTTCTTTTTTCCAAGGAGCTGCATTTGAAAAACATACAAAGATACTTTTCTATGAAGTCTTTAGCTGTTTTCGCATTGAAATTTAATGAACTTTCATTTTGGCTAAGGCCTTCAAAACACATCCCACCTTCCTTCCCTTTCTTGGCATTTGAATGCTGTCTAATCAGTCACAAGCACTAAACAAAATGAAAGAACCAGGAGAGGAAATGTGGGATCAAATTATTTAGTTCTTTTCATGCTTTATTCCAGAAATCATCAGTAAGAGATTGTGTGATTGGTTCCAATCTCATTTAATAGCCAGCTAAAAACATTTCTTAAAGAAGCCAGTAACATTCAGTGACTCTGAGCACAAAAGGGCATTCAGGGATTTTGTTTCTCAGTCCAAGGAAAGTGTTCAGAATCCTTTCTGATAAGATCATTCAGCAGCTTTAATTTCTCATTAGAGCAGTTTTCAAGGAGTCTAAAGTCAGATTTCCATTCAGAAGCATCTTGTGAATACAAGTTACTGTGCTGGTAAAGTGTTTGTTAATTAAAAGAACATGTGGTATAGATGCGTGTGTTCCCTTGATCCACTTTAGATAAGTGTGCTTGCCCTCTTTGGAGCACTGTGGAATGCGCTTTACCGCGTTCTTTCTCAGATGGGGCACCTCATAACTTGTGTGGCTATTGGATGAACAGGTACTGAACAGTCCTCAGGCAGCATAGGCATGTTCCCAACTTGATAATAAAATGTGGAAAGTTCATATACCCTTAAAGAAAGGGAGAAATTCACTTAGAGTAACTAAAATCTGAGGTGGCAGTGGGTCTCAACTTACATGTATAATGGCATGTACAAACACCAAGCATGGCTTACTGCTCTTATGCAAACTTTGTTGTTACCCTTATATTGTGGACTGAGAAGAAACAAGCTACAGTTTTCCCACTCTAGCTCTGAGGCTCTGCTTCAGCAGAAAAGGGGTGGGGAAGGAGTGCAATCTTGACTTTTATCTCCCTCACCCTGGGCAAGATGAGCAGATGTTTCTGGTATGAGGTTTGACTTCGGCCTTAGAAGAGAGAATAGAAAACCTGAGCTTTCCAAATAAATGCTCCTGAATATTAACGTGCTCCCTTTGCTACAGATTCACAGTGATTCCACATTTCTTCCCTTGAGAGAAAATAGGAAAAAGAAAAAGAAAAGAGAACTTTCTTTTAAAGCCACTGCCTTGCAGCTCCATCACACCCATGTTCAGCCATACCCAAGGTAAGAAACCGCCCTTGCCACACCACCTTGGGAGCCCAGAGCCGACAGCTTTCCCCAAAAAGGCTCTGCTTTCAGTGCCAGCCCACAAGTAAAAGTAAAGTGTGAGACGACAAATAGCAGGGCTCACACCAAACACTAGAAACCCACAACTGTATTTGAAAACGAGGAGGAGACAAGGGAGTGAGATGTCTGACAATTTCTTGTGCAGTATGGGAAATCTCACTCGTAACACACCAACATAAATTCTTATGCTTTTCTGCTACATACAGCTTTTGTGCCAAGCTCCCCATTTTCATGATTTATTCCTGAACAAGTGCTTCCTCTTGGGTATCACATGGACTGAAGCAAGGTCCTTCACAGACATGGTAGATGTCTAGACCAGTGGGTAACTGAGAACCCTGAAGTACTCAGATGGATTTAATTTCCTAAAAATTACCTTCCTGGAAAGTTAAGTTTCTCAAAAGAGTAAAAACCACAGGATTACCCCCTTATACTTGACTCCCCTAAGAGGTGTAAGCAAAAGTTTGACACAAAACACTGCACTTATGGTAATAAATCCAAATATGTCCAGGAATGTTCTCACGTCCTGAAACAAAGTAATCTTTGCTAATAAACCATTAGACGGTTCCCCAATATACACATGGGCTTTTCACCCCATCTCTTTTACTGAAATCCAAGTACATCCTAGATGTTTAACTGCCCAGGAACCATTCCCAAAAGATAGCTGGCTTCACCCTGTCTTGGTGGCTTGAGCACCTACCTACTGCAAATGGGAACTGATCCAGAACAATATACCTCCACACTCAGCAGTTTTCATCACCGCGCTTAACCCGGTCAGACAAACACAGCTCAAATAGGTTAAGGTGCTAAATTAATATCTAGCAGACAAACAAAAGTATCCTAATTCTCCCAGTCCTGAACTATCCCAGTACTCCTAAGGTCAAGAGCAATGGCAGGATTCTACTATCTCTGAAAATTAATTTAGCTCTATTTGTGTGGAGTTTGAGAAGTCTGATGATAGGTTTGGACATTTGGAGCAAACTCTGTGTGACAATCCTTAATACTGGCTGTATTATTCCCATCATCTCTTTAGAAAATAAAAATACCCATTTGGCAACAAAAGACAAGGCTGACATATTTGTACTATCAGAACTTGAATGTGGCTGAAAATTCAGTCTTGTGTGGCATAGGAAGTATATTATTTGATTCTTAACTGGAAAAGTCTCAGCCAGTGGGATAATAAATTCTGAAAGAAAATAGAGGAAGGCCTTTGCAATCTCTACTTTGCATCTGTTTCTTGAAATAAAAAGCAGGTTGTGGCTATTCTTTGACATACCCAGTCACATATAAAATGTGAAAAGGATTTTTGGATTCCAGTCCATGGCTGTTAATAATTCTTTTGACAATCCTCTGTTTATGCCTCATTTCCAGGTTGAATGCGGATTTACAGGAATTGCACATGGAATTGCAGAATGGACTCAGTCTTGAAAATAACCTGTGATTAACCAAAATGAAACCCCTGCACATTTTTAATTTGTTCTCCCACTTCTTTCTAATTATTTGGTGCAAACTATATAGTGACTTGCTAGCATGATTGGGTTACAGTGTGCTTGTCACTTATAAGTCCAGAATGGCTTACAGAATTGAAAATATTTTTTTTAATTTATTTTAATTTTAGACCTCTCCCTTTAAAAGGTAAGCTATATGTTTGTTACCAAGAAATTAAATCCTCCTTTGTCCATGAATATCTTTCTGAATGATCCTTATTAATCATTGTCACAGCAAAGTGACTGGAGGCAAAACAGAAAGCCAGCAGTGATTAAAATAAATGCTGAGAGAAATGGAGCAACTGCATGGACACAGTACTTTTAATCTATAATGAGGACTGATGCTTATACCGGAAACAAAGCTATCCTGGTGGTCTTCAACTCCTCTTCAATCGATATCCCATCTGCACCTTAAAGAGAAGCTTGGCTCTGTCTCTCTCTTCACAGAGGGAGATGGCTGGCTACTATTGAGGCTGTCAGCTGGCTCTAAGTGCATCATTCCACTGGTTTTCATGGAGTTACGCTGCTTTAGGCTGGCTTAAGACCTCAATATATGTAGCTGGGGTGTCAAAGGGCAAGGGAAAGGTATGTGAAACACCTGTCTGAATACAGCAGGACATTCACCCTTTCTGACCCGCTGCCTGTGCTGTGTTTGGACCCTGGGATGTGGTTTGCCCTCTTGGCAGCCTGTTGGTTCACACTGAGCTGCTGCTGACCTGCACTCCCAGACTGCTCCTTACAGAGCTGCTCTCCAGGCACTCCTCTCCCACTTCATGCTTATACCCAGGAATACATGCTTGTTCTGGCATTTTTTTCTCCCCCCGTTTCAATACTGCTGTTCTTCAGCCCGAAGAGGTACCACAGGGCAGGTGCTTCACAAATGCTGAACTCTACTTTGCTGAAGCCCAACTCCAGTGAGTTTCTCCCCAATTTTAGGACTGCCTGAATCAACTGAAACCACCATTATGTCAGATTTTATCACTTGTAAAACAGGGATAGTGCTACCTGCCACCTTTGTTCTGCACAGTGGAGCCTCCATAGGCAGAGTGTTACATAAATGTTCCACATTTACCATTTCAAATAGTAAATCAAGGGCAGGGTAAGTACAGCAAGCCAGAGCAGGTCTTAAATCTGCAGCCATAAGCAGAGTTTTGTGTGCAAAATGTTTCAAAAATAATTTGAAAATGTAGGAATAATTCTCTGTAGTGAAGGAATAAGAGTGATTGCAGAAGCATAGGGGTGAGATGGGAATCGTGGGAATTACCACTCACACAAAATTAACTGCAACAGGGTTTTGCAAGCACACAGGACATGAATATGAAAGATTAGTCAAAAGGACTGGAAAAGTGGTCCAGCAGAGCTGCAGCAAAAGCCAGAGTCTTGGTGGCTACTGTTAAAAGTTGAGCTCTTTATGGTTCTACTTCATATGGACTAAATTAACAGTACTGACAGGTTTCTGCTTATGTTGGAAGAATTCTTTTCCCCACCAAAAAAAAAAAAAAAAAAAAAAAAAAAAAAAGAGTACCACAGCAGCTAAATCCATAGGAAAATTTCTATTAAATAACAATTTAGGTAATTGTATATGATTTCAGACAGCCATCACACAAGTGATCTAAGGGACTACAGTAGTTCATGGAAGTCAGGATATGATAGTCTAAGTTTATCCTGAATCTGAAGAGGTACAACTCCACTTCCAGGTGCAGGTCAGGTAAATGCTCTTCACTTCAAAACATACAGAGGAATATTGGTACATGTTAAGTAGGATAGACTGTACTTCCATAAAACATATATTGGGGTACATAAGAAAATATGACATGGCCCATCTTCCTGGCTTTGGGTATGCCTTGAGTGAAAGGGGAGATCTGTCTTGGACACAGCAGAACCAGTACAGGTGTATTCTGGATTTGAAAAGCATATGCAAAAGATATTTGACTCCTGGGTACTGCTCACTACAGCTCTATCAAGAGCTCTCTGATTACAAGTTAAGGACATCTGTTAAAGAAAAAACAATTCCTCCCCACAAAAGAAGGTTTGCAGGAAAAGTTGTTTTTCTTTAGACAATCTTCATAGGATTTCCCTGTGGTGTAAGAGGAGAGGCCCCAAATACTTAGGTAACTAATGTGAAAAGTGATAAAATAAGTTACATATTAAACTGAATAAAGACTTTATGTCCCACTTCCTTAAAGGGACAGTTGTGGTTGTAATCCCTCTAAAAAATATCTCCTCTGTGCTTTCCTAATGGCAAAGGAGGAGCTTGCGTGCTGAGGCCACGGACAGTGACATGGGACAACTTTGTGCAGGAGCAGGACATAGCACCACAAAAAGCAGTGCTCCCCCTGGGCTCATGCCTGACACAGAAATTCCAGTGGTGGCCAGCACTGCTGCAGGCACTCCTGGAAGCTGCTGAGGCTCCTTAATGTCCAGTAAAGTACAAGGAAATCCAGGCTGTGCACATCTGTTGAAAGACATGTTCAGCATTGTGAAGTGACTCCCAGAGTCTGAAATGTGAGAACTTGGTGCCTGGAATTGGTATTTGAAGGTCAAGATCTTGAAGATAGTTTCCCTCTTTACATATAATATCTGCGAGACAATAGCCTTACACAAGAATCATGTTGTTTCTTATGCAGACATTAATTACAGCTCAGATAGGGAAGAAAAATAGAATTGTAAAATCATAATTCATGGAATCATAGTGAGATTTTAGTTCACAGAGCCCTTAAAGATCATCCAATTCCAACCTGCCTAGTATACCACCCACTACTCACCCACAAACAGCTTCACTTGTAGCTGTTGGAGTCCAAAATATGCCCAGGATGTATACATAGGGAGGAGTTTTCTTTTCTTGTAAAAATACTCAGTCATCAGGACATATAACACTTCAAACACCATAGATATTTGCATCTATTAACAGTATTTTCTCTGACTCCTAAATCTTAGACCTCTGAAAATGAGAAAATAACAGAGATAAGCCATATATATAAACATTATTTACCCAAACAACTTTACTTCTGCTGACCCTGATGAAAATATAGAAAGGAAGAAGCACCTGCCAGTAGTAGCTGCACCCAGTTTATTAGCTATAAGTGTCCCAAAGGGCTGAAGATAAAATGGAGCAATCAGGAGAGCTGTGATTGTGATGTAAAGTGCTTCAGGCATCCTCTCTGTGTGTGGAGAAAGGAAGAGCTGCAAATGTACCTCAGCAGGAGCTGTGGTACCTCATTTCAGCGGTGTGCTGAATAGATTGTGCCAGGAGTTTAGCATAATTTCTCTTTTTGTCTTGGGGATTATAATCTGTTAAATGTGAGATGAGTGAAATCGGTAGATTTTTATCGTTGGAAAAAGAAAGAGGGGTGTTAGATAGCATTGTATATGAAAGATGAGGGGATTATCAAATGAAAGTGAAGAACTCTAAATATTAGCAGATGTGTGGCTTTTTCAGAGCACAGAAAGTGTGTTACATCTGGCATTTCCCGCTCCATTCATTTCCAAACAGGGAGCACGCATGTGTGGGAAAGGCCCATCACACCACTTAGAGATGGCAGAATTATGGATGTGCTGCTCACCTGCATTTGCTTGTAGAGATTCAAGCTGATTGAATTGTGGAAAGCCTTGTGTCTAATTAACAAGTTTTGCCATTCTATTTCCAAGGAATTGGTTTGCTTCCTCTGGTAGCTTGGTTTTTAGCTCATCTTCCTGCTTTTGATGGAGGAAGGTTGGAAGGGCAGCAGGAAATTGGGATCTGTTTCAGCAAGAAAAACTGCTTCACAGACAAAACAGTAATCACTCGCAAAACAGTTTTACATGGAGATACTACTGTGTTTAGATAGAAATAAGGGATACAACTTTCTTCTGGAACATTCCTTTGCCTGCTGTGTACATTGTAAGCATGGTGTGAAGGATATGAATACGCTTGGAAGGGTTTCCAAAAGGTTCATTAGACACCTGAAAAAATCCCAAATGTAGTCTGTGTCCTCGCATGTTCACCCTTCTATTCCAAGGTGGGAATAATGAGTGGTAATTACAGGTGTGAAAATCATCTCTCTAAATACAGTTCTCTGAGCAGAATGAGAATACCCATCAGAAATACAGATGGAGAACTGCTTTGTCACTATCACTGCTACACGGCAGCACTGGCACCTGAGAGTCTGTGATGTGCATCAGGGACACCTGTTCTCAGCTACTCCATCCAAGCAGTCTCTTTTAAGTATATTTCAAGAATCTTTTCTGCCCCTTATTCCCTTTCCAGAGAGACAAGACAAAACGTACAAAAGAACAGAAGTCCTAGGATTCATAGGCATTCACAAAAGACAGAAAAGGGGAATGCAAAAGCCTCTGTTAGATTGACAGTTGCAGGCACTTCACACATTTCCAAAACCAGAGCACACCAGAGCATGCAGGAAGGTAACCTCATGCATCCGTCTCATAGTACCTGTTAGACCCTATGAGAAAGTGAAGTCCCCACATCCACCTATGCCCTCTCATCTTACTGTGGGCATGGTCCCTTAGCCTAGGACCAGTAAACTGTTTCTTCTATACTTTTAGATGCTTTCTCCATAAGTTCCTGCTTCTCTCTTGAAAGCATTTCTCTTTGTAGTTTGCTTTATTTTGCAAGTACACCCTTAATTTCCTGCTGAGTTCAGATGAGTTTATTCCCCACTCTTACTATCCCCTACTAGAATATTCAAGGGTGACAGATACACAGAGGATGACATTATGAATAGCTTACAGCAATAGGATGATTTAATTTTTCTTTTTGTTCAACACAATGGAAATGCATTAAGAAAAGAGAAACAACCCATCCACTGTGTTTTCAAAAAAGAATGAGCTCATTTTCAGACATTGTACATAGAAGAGCAATTAGCTGTTTTTCATGGTAAAGTGAATATTCAGTTCTTAAAATATAGCCCAGTGTCATCAACAAACTAACCTGCAGAAATACAGAGGCTACCAATTCAGTTCTTCACTTTAAAACTTTGATTTTAAGTGTGATTTAAAGGCCATTAATGTCAGCAGAAGACTTTCCACTGACTTCTAAAGGATTTTTCATCAGACCATTACAGATGTAACATTTCTGGGTCCGTGGAAGAAATAGAAGTCAGACATGAAAATTAAATCACTTAACTGTGGATTGTGGACAGAAGGAAAACACATTCAGCATATCAAGATGAAACATGCCTTTTCCTCTCCTCTAATGCTTGGAGAAACAAGAAGTGCAACACAGTAACATTATAATAAATCACCTATTCCAAGCACTTGTGTATGCTTAAGTGGCAGACATTAAGATATTTTCAGACAGATGACTCCATCCTGTCATTTGGCACCTTTTTGTCACTGTTGTCTTCTGCTTAATTCTAGTCACACCTCTTCTTCTTTGATAGAGCTCTTATTGAAAAGTCACCTTGTGGTTCTCACACAGCCTGATCCATTCTTTACTTTACAGCTAGCCTGATCTGCCTTCCATGGCATTACACGAGAACTCCACCAGAAATATGTGCTTGGTAGCAGTGGATAAACCGTGGGGTATTTGCAAGGCAGTCTTTGCAAGGATGAGGAACAACAGGCCAAGAATAACTGCTGGAGGATTAAACGTAATGGCCACCCAGCTACAGTTTTTCGATGTGTTATCAGCTCAGCTTGCTGATAGGAGAGACAATATTATGAGGAACGAAAGCCAGTACCTCTGCCTCTGGTTTTTCTTCACATTGAAAGCCTGCAGATGAAAAATACCATGCCCTAGCCACCAGGTTTTCCTCTGTTCTGAGAAAGATACCATGGTTCTCCTGGAGCTAATGGAGTTCTCAAAAACACTGTAGTTTGCTACTAGTACAATCATCATTTCCTACTTGACCATAGTTGCTGGGAAGATTTCACACCTCTTGTGTGGTCTGCTAGCCAACATAATGCTAGCTAATGTTCTTTCATGTAAATTGCTAAAATAAGCAAATTAACAGCTTTTGCTGATCTGTAATTTGAAAGAGAGAGAAAAAAAGCCATTCATAGGGATAAGGAGCGAGAAGAAGAGCTGACCCAGAAGAAATTTCCCCTTCTTCTCTCACCCTGCTATAATTCTCTGAAAAGTTTGTCTAAGAGAAGTTGAAAGTTTCAAATGATGCCGTGACTCCTGAATCTCTTCCTTTCATGAAAACAAAAGAAATACTAAGATTTTATTGAAAAGATCAGAATAGAAAGAAATACTTCATCATAGCAATCACACTGGAAAGTTGTGGGAGACAGATGGCATCTACATAATTGAAAATTTCTACACATGAGTATTCAGTTCATGGGTATTGAATACCTCTCTCCATTCTCTATAAGAAAAAATTAATCCTGTTCAGTGTACAGAAGACTATGAGGAGACATATGAACCTTCAAAAATGTAAAAGAAAATTATAAATTGTTTTTCATGTTTTCTGGGACTAGACACAAAAATTATAGGATTATGTCAATACAATACAGAATCATTCTAAACTCACAGAATTTCACAAATATTATTCATGCAAACAGATTGCCTAGAGAGTGATGACTGAGGAAAGAGAAGAGGAAGATTATCATAGGTAAAGTAGGATAACAACTGAGGCAGATGACTGATGTCCCTTTGAATTCTGCTGTTTCATGATTCACCAACCACCATTATTCATCAGTTGTGAGCTACTCTAGGTTCAAATCTTTTTGAATACCTATTACCTCCTTAAGACTTACTAAGATGCGAGGCATTACCATGAGATAGAACATCTTTACTCCCCCCAGTGGCACCCCAATTACCTCACTGCCATATTTAATCAGAAAGGGCTCCTGGCTCCTGAATAAATGACCAAACAAAGCATTTATGGTCATAGCAGACTGTCCCTTCCCCAGAAGGCTTTAACACAGGAAGGACCATCAAGCTTAAAGAGATCTATTGACATGGAAAAACACAGTTATTGTCCTGTCTGTGATGGAGGTCAGGCTAAAGTAATATTTCCTGTGGTTTCCAGTGAGTAATGTCTGCATCAACACTTGATGGCTTGGAGATGAGCAGAAATGGAAACTCCTGAAGGGCAGGAAGCCATATCTCCCTGTTACAGAGTCCAACAATAGTGTAGATGGCCTTTTTGCAGTTCATTTCCCTTGTCTTGACCAATAAATAAGTAAGCTTGAGCAATTAAACCATGAGGGGGAAAACTTGCTGACTAATGAACTGGATTTTTTCTCATTCCTGACCTTGCTGGGCCATTCCACCAGTTTAGAGGATCATTAATCAACAAATCTCTTTCATTTTATCTTTGCCTGCAAAATGAAAAGCTTCACACTTTGTATTAGTGTCATGCACATACAGTTTATAAAGTCATATTCAATGAATAAATATACACTTTAATAAGTAGTTTACCAGTTGTTGTTGACCTTGGTCAACAGACTGCCTCTATACCATGGCTTCTCAGTTCTCACTACCACTCCTCTTTTTGTATTCTGCTCTGTTACTTTTACGCTGTATTTACTATTAACAATAAATTTAACGTTCTAAAATATTCCTTCATATATAATATGACTGCTAAAACTGAAAATATTTTACTTTGAGGCTCCTTCTGTTATCAGTAGACGAATACTTTATTTTTTTCCTCAGTCTTCTTTCTGAAGAGGAACAATAGAAACCGATGTAGCCACTAGCAAACATATATTAGTCTCTTGGCTTTATTTCTGAAACTTCTCTATTAGAGCCCACTTAATTAGATGCATAAATCCTGTAAATGATGTCAATGTTCATAATTAAATGAGACAATTGTGAAATCAGCTGCAGCACAAAATGTAGATAAATGTGGGAAGGAACAATAAAGGATTGCTTTATTATAAATCTGCATGACTAACACTACCATAGTGATGTAGCAGAGAACCTATAACATCTGCTTCATACATATGAAAATTCAATTAAATTATCAGCCATGAATTACTGTAGCACAAATACCAACAATAAAAACTTTGACCTAATTATTTTAAGATTTTTCAGAAGGAAAAGGTCACATTTCAGTACAATGAAGTTGGTAGATTAATTTTTGTGATACTTAAAAAGCTTAATCCCATAGTCTTTTAAAAATATATCTTTCACCAATGGAAAGAATACAAAAAGAATAAAGAGACAGATTTAAAATCTACTGCTGTTCAAAATAAAGTCAAATAACATAAAAATTAAAATACCACTTAATGGTAAATTGTTGTAATCAAAGCTCTGTTAATTAGGATATTTTATACCAAATCAAAGCCCATATCTGAACTCAAGGTGGATATTATTGTTTCTTTAAAAGAAATATCTATTTTTATGAAATAAGCTGGATGGTAATGTCACTCCAACAGTTTGGTGGAAGAGGAGTTTAGGGGGAAAAAAATGGCCAGGGAAGAAGGATTTCAAATGTTTTCCCCCTCCCCATGTTCCTGCTTAAAGCACCAACAGCAACCTTGGCTTTGCCTGCAAGATGCATAAATGCACTTTTATTAGCATATTTCTACATGTGAATACACAGAGATAAATACGTACCTATATATATATATATGCACACATATACAAAATTATATCATTCTCCTTTTTCTCCGTTTTGGCCAAGTTTAGACTACACTGACTTCTGCCATCCTTTGAGAATATACACCAGACAGACACTCTACCACCAAATCAGAAGTAAATTTTAATATTTAGTCCCAAATAAATCTTGGTGACAGATGGGCTGTTCTTTACAGGAATAATAATTAGGAGTTAGGTCCTCCAGCTGGATTTGGCAGCCCTCTTGCAAAAGCAATCCTCAAAGTCTTTGGGCAGATGCTCAAGTCCATCACCACAAAGTCCCAGCTGAAGGACTGGCTCCTTCAGAGCACTTGGAGTGCTCTGCAGTTCAGTGCTTCAGAAAGACCCTGCTGCTGATGGCACATCCACTTCTGTGAGACACATGAGAGCTGAGCCCAGGGCACAGCCACTGCTCCACATCCACCTTCTCAACCCTGGCAGTACCAGACTGTGGCATCTTCTGCTGTTTATCACAGGCTCCCAAAGCCCTGTCAGCCCTTCACAAAGAACAATACTAATGGGGCATATCCAAAGCATTTATTTAGCAATACTGAATGGCAAACAGATAGGTGGAGGGGTCATACTGAAAGGATTTATGCCTGAAGATCATCAAGTAAAAGCAACTAAGTAGAGACCTTCCTTCTGCACTAAACGAACAGTTCAGCATTGCCTTGATCCTTGCATGGGCACACAGAAGGGCATAAAAACCCCCCGTTCCTCTCCTCCTCCTCCTATTCCAAACAACAGTTAAAAGCTTAGGGACAGGAGTTATCACAGGCCTAATAGACAGCAAGTAGTGCGCTTCCTTGGACTTTGAAATTGTTGCAGAGCTTAACGCAAGCCTGGCTAGAGCATCACTGCTGAACCACTGCTCTTTAGCTCTGGAGAAGGCAGCTCACTCCCCTGACTTTACCACAAGGTTTTCTGAAAAGAGGTCAGCTCACCCAAACTCACAAATGCCGCAGGATTTCTATTTACCCAGACTTACACACTCAGACCTCTAAAGAAAAAGCCCTTTAGATACAGAGGATTCAGCCTTGAGGCAATCTTTGGGTCTGAAGGCAATGAAGCTTTAAGAAAGGTGATGCAAACCTCTGGAACAAACCCGGTTAAAGAAACCCACAGATAACTCCAAAGCTTGTGTTCAGCAAGGAGAGCTGAGCAGAAGAGCATTTGGGATGGATGGAAGGTGATGGCACTCATTCATAACTCAAAGCTAGCCGGCCACAAGCCAGCTCTGGCTCAGGTGCTCTCTAATTAACCGTGAGTGCACAGCTTCCATATCAGAACTGGATGGGGTCCAGATGGCTCAAGACACAGGTGGGAAGACACAGACACAGCCCTGACAGATGTGCCCTCAAGCCTGATCAATCTTGCATCAATTTGGAGTCCAGCATTTGCTCCTACACAGTTCCCTCTGGGACTCAAGGCTGGTAGCTCACAGGTTTCATGGTCTGTTTAGAGCCAGCTGTATTGGATGCAAAAAGCACAAGTGCAGGAGAGGAGCCTGGTGTTGTAAAACAGCAGGAGCCATATTCCCCTTACCTTAAAAAGGCATATTTTCCTTCTGAAACATGATTTTGGGCCTTGTCATTGCATATGGTCCACAGCAGCCCTTTTTGTCTCACATGATCTAGAGCATCACGTATTGGTGTTGTGATGCTCAGTCACTGAGAATAACCTGTGCTGCCTGGGCATTCCTTTACAATAGAAAAACAGATCACCTAATATTAAAAAAAAAAAAAAAAAAAACAGAAAAAGAAGAAAAAAAACAAAACCTTAATCATGCAATTCTGCCCTGAGGCTGAGATGGGAGAGAATGAGCTCTTCCTGACAGACATCACATAAAGCACCACCTGCAGATGGTGGTGACCCTCTGGAGGTTTCAGGACACCTGCATGATGCACCTGCATGAACTAAACTGAGTTTTGCCTTATCCATACACACACATACCTGCTGGGCTATGAGGCACATTTCCTAATGGATAGGTTTTCCATGGCACAGTGCCAGCACATTAGCAATGTTTGGTTTAATTATCTAAGTTACAGAGAAAAAAAGATCAAACATGTATCATATATTTGCTTCCAATCAGAAGGTAGAAGAGTGCCATATCTACAGAAAGTCTATATTATCAACTGAGATATAGGTCCTATCCTGATGGATACCTGATATACTTGCATTATGAACTGAGATCTATACAGCATAAACGGAGTCAATATGGCAGTAGAGTTTATAGTCACAAACAAAAGTAGTCATTTACTCTGTGCTAAGGTGCTGATGAGTACTGCTCCCCATGCTCAGTCATTGCCATCTAAGCTGTGCTGAAGGCGTTGGAAGTTAGGGGTGACAAACCCACATCCTCCACAACAAGTTGCCATGGCCTGTGCACATCTGTTTTTTCAGCTGCACTGATATTTTATGCATGTATACTAGCAGCTGATTTTTTCAGCAGAAATCAGCAGGGTTTGTGGTTTTTTGGGTTTTTTTTGTTGGTTTTTTTTAAGCAGATTTAATACCACAGAATCATAGAATGGTTTGAGTTGGAAGAGGGACACTAAAGACAATATAGTTCCAATCCCTCTGACATGGACAGGGACACCTGCTAGAAAATATTGCTCAAAGCCCCATCCAACACGGCCATGAATACTTCCAGGAATGGGGCACTCACAGACTCTGCATAACTTGTGCCAGTGCCTCACCACCCTCACAGTAAAGAATTTCTTCCTAATACTTAATATAAACTTATTCTTTTACCATTGAAACCCATTCACCCTTGTTCCATCTCAATAAGCCCTTGTGAAAAGTGCCTCTCCAGCTTTCTCACAGCCCCCTTTAGGTACTGGAAAGTATTCTAAGGTCTCCCTGCAGCTTTATCTTCTCCCAGCTAAACACCTCAACCCTTCCAAGTCCCAGGGTGAGACCAACCAAATCTGTTTGCACAGTAGAAGTGCTCGAGCTCTCTCATCATATTTGTGGCTTCCTCCGATTCACTCCAACAAGCCCATGTCCTTCTTATTTTGGGGGCCACAGAGCTGGATGCAGTATTTCAGTCAGGGTCTCACGAGAACTCTCACAGGAGCACAGCAGAGGGGCAGAATCCCCTCCCTGACCCTGCTGCCCCTCCTACTTTGGATGCAGCCCAGGACATGGTTGGTTTGTTGGGTTGCCAGTGCACATTGGGTCATGTTGAGGTCCTTATCAACCAGCAACCAGTCTTTGACTTCAGGTTAGTCTTGATGAATTCTCTGCCCAGCCTGTATTTGTACTTAGGATTGTCCCAAACCAGGTGCAGCCTTGCACTTCACCTTGGTGAATTTAATAAGATTTGCATGGCCTCTCCAGCCTATCCAGGTTTCTCTTGATGGCATCCCTTCCCTCCAGCGTGTTGACTGCACCACATATGTCAGGTTAGAAAAATTCCTCTCTGAAGAAAATGAAGTGAACCTGGGATCACTATTGATTTTTAACAGGCTTTGCTTGTTCACCTTTTCTTCTACCTGAAATTACACGTGATGGTAATTGTTAACACATGTAGCAATACACTCCTGTCACTCTCCCATCACTCCATCTCACAGCCCTGCTGAGATTTGTTTTCACTTTTTTCATTTTTAATTCACTGAAACCAGGAAATCCCTAAACCCTCTACCATGACTAGAGGCAACTGCCCCAGATCTGACTGACATACTGGTGAGATTCCTCTGACTGAGGGCAAACCTCCACCTGCAGCCTCTACAGCTGAACCTGTCACCTTCCTCCAGGCAGGGAATAAAAATGCAATTCAGTGAATTCTCATCATATTTTTTCCCCTCCAGTTTTGAATGCTTCTGTGTGGCATTTAAATAGGCATTAGAAAAAGATTTCAATTAAATTTAAAAAATGAAAAGGCAAAACTAGATTCCCCCTTGTGTTCAATGCTTTTTACTTCACTAGTAGGTTAGCAAGACCAGACAGGAGAACTAAGATATTTTTTGTTCCAGGTATACTTTAGATTCACATCTATTATAATCAAAAGTTATGGTTTTAATTAGTGTTTTCCCTTTCCCAATAAATATTCAAGTAACCCTGACACTAAAGTAGTAGATGCGTTGAGATTCAGAGTCCTTTGTGTTTCCCTTTGCTAAGGTCTGGTTTCTCAATTTGATTACACTGCTGTAAATCATGACCTGGTCAATCATGCCACACAGGAGCAGGGCAGTGAAGAAAAATGTTGGAACCTCCACTGGAGTTATCTGAGCCTTTGGTCTCAAACCTACAAGGTCCCATGTGCCCTGAACCTCCAGAATTTCACTGGGTGTTGCAAATATTTTTTTGCTCTCAGAGTGTTTGACTTTTACAGGTGCATTTTTTTGGGTACTGAATAATCCTAGATTATTACAAAAGTGTGTAAAGCAGCATGGCAGATTAAGAATTAGCATCCAGTCAGGTAGCAGAAGTTGAAATATACATAAAACCCAAGATACTGTTTTGTCACTGTATTCTAAGGATATATCTCAGGATTAATTTGACATTTTCAGCTTGTTCTTTTTAAATATTCATTCTTTGGCAACAGAGTTGATTTAGGAAAGAGACATTTAATTAATTAGGAGTGCAAAGCTATCTCTCTCTGGCACAGTGATATCTTCTGCAGCCAGGCCTTACCTGTCCTATTATTTATTGTCCATCTGGCAGCAGTCTCAAGAAAAGCACCCCAATTCTTGGAAGATCTTTGAACAGCAACAGACATGGTGGCAGCACAGCTGAATAGCCTCCTCAAGCCGTGTCCCATGGCTATCCAGAAACATCATCATTTTCACGCTGTAGTTTCAGCTTTTCTTTCTCCCTGAAACTTCAGACACCCCTTTTTTTACAAAATATTTAAAATATCTGCAAGGTCAAGAGTAGTAATTAAGTTCAACAGCCAAGGAATATAACAACTTACTGGGCTTGGGAACCACTGCAGCTATCAATCTCTCTAAAAGCATTTCATATCACACTCTCCAGGACTCTTCTCCTGCTGGTTTTTCACTTAAGAATCTGATTCTCCTGGAAAAAATTACTTGCTGGCCAGTGAATTGATAATATGTCGAACTATGCTGAAGAGTAACTACTCTGCATCTTTAGAAATACCCCTATGCATTTCCATATTGACTTTTAAAAGATCTCGTCTAATGTAGTTGGAAAGTGAAGAAAATGAGCCTTACCTTAGAGATTGTCATCCCAAAACAAAACAAGAGACAAGTGGATCCCGTCAGGAAAGCAAGAAGAGACCACAAGCTTGTATTTATTTTCATTCAGTTCCATTTCAACCAGGAAACTGAACAACGAAATAGTTAAATCATCTGGATTAAACATTTATCTTAGAGTGTTTGTCTTTTTACACATAAATTAAATTTTCTTGTTTAATCTCTGCTTTTCTTCTAATTATCTCTCTCCACACACACTGTTGGCTCACAACTAGCATATCTCTTAAAGCAAGATGATTAAGAAGTGTCTGTTGTTGTTGGGCTTTCTTTTTTTTCTTGAATATCTTTCTCCTGGAGATGATAATACTATTTGTTTGCTACACTAAAGTGGTTATAACAATATATAAAAGGCAAGAAAAGACCAGGAATTTGGGTGCCTTCTAGCAGAACAGGAACCAGCTTACACTTTTGACATCACATTTTTACAGATTCTTTAAAACAAAAATTCCTGTAGTAGTTCTACCTTGACACATATGATTAGCTTTTCAGCCTAAATGCTGATTTTTGGTGTGTATGTGTGGGTAATGCTTTAGAACTAACAGCAAGGACTTTATTACAAAAAGGCCCCAGTTTGTTTCTTGTGCATTTTAGAAGTATGGCTAGAAGAATGGGTAAGAAATGAGAAAATTCAGGCCAGTTATGTAAGTAAGATGCCTCTTGAAGCTACATGGGTAACCAAAAAGAACCACAAAGGTGGAGCCTAAAATTTCTTCATGTCAGTTGCATAAAAGGTAAACACAAAGCTTTGCTTCTCTAACAAAAGACTGTCTCCAGCCCTAGACTGAACTTTGAAAAGCCTTCCTGGAGCACTTCCTTCTATATATGGAAGCATATGTGCAGGTGCAAATATTTTTCCTAGCAATATATGGAAATAGCAGCACAAAGCATTTGTCTCATTGCCTTGTATTAGGAAGGATTAGATCTACCCAGACGTTGCAGATTACTGTTGAGTATGGATTAAGCACTCCCTTTGCTGCTGGTGTTAAGTTTTATGTGATCATGTCCTTTAGGAAAGAGACAGCCTTTAAATCTTCAGGTGGACAAGGCTGGTTGATAGACAGACAGGTACATCCACCCATGCATGCCCTCAAAGGCATATAGACTTTTCTGCAAGGTTGTGTACCTCTAAAATATGTGATTAGGGACATTGTCACTTAAATGTTAATAGGCTTGGGGCATCAGCCACATCCCTAGGAAGCCTGTTCCAAAATATAATAATAAAATTGTGTTAAATCATGATAATAAGATTTAATTTTTGATCAGCCCTGCATTGGTCTGGCTTCTTGGACTAGATGTCCAGTTTAGGTCCCTTCCAACTGAAATATTCTATTCTATTCTGTTCTATTCCCTCCTGTTCTGCAGCATTCTATATACTCAGTGAATTTTTCCCTCAGTCTGAATACACAGTAGAAACACCATTATACACTACAGAAAACTAAACAGCATATTAGCTACTGTCTATATCACTGTGAAATTTAATCCTGATGTGTTTTTTTCATTTCAAAAATATGGCTTTCAGTTGCCTTTCCTTCATATACATCCCAAACAAGTGCTTCTCACTCACATTTGTGTTCTGATCTCACAGCTCATCAGAGCATTTTGCCATCATTTGGCTTAAAGGATCTCCAGCCTTGCCAATTAATTGATGAAGAACCATTATGAGACAAATATATCATCTGCATTTTAACTGCATGAATGGAAGGCTATTGAAGTAATCACTGGCAACAGCTAAGCCATTAATAAAATATGGTTTGGAAATAGGAAATTACAAATTTCTGTACCTAGTTCCCAAAATAAATTTGCTCTTGAAGGTAGTTCTAGTACTCATGATGACATAGATGAATGACGCTGATTAAAAAGAAGTGAAGAAAAGATTATCACTTCAGCATAGAAACCACTGGTGTCATTATCAATGTCATCCATATAAAAAGTGTTAAATTTTTCAGTGGCTTCATTGCCTTGCTGTGAAATTGCAGGTGTCACTGTATACTGGCAGTTGAGCACAAGAAAAAACAAAAATGGAGCTAACATGAGTTAGACCATAAACAAAAGCCCACAAATCAGAAGATATGATAGTGCTGTGGCTTTAAAATGGGCTCTTTGTGGACTTCCTCAGGTGAATGAAATATTTTCATTGCTTTTGCTGGTGATGAGATGTTCCTTACAAAAGGAACAGACATCACTTTGAAGGAGCCAATATCTTGTTAATGAGTAAAGATGTAAATTATCAAGTGTGCTTAATGATGTTATCACAACCCAAAGGCATGAATAAGCTTCCTAGAGAGGGAATGAGTAGGACTCCGGGCTCAGAAGTATTGTGTCTCTTGCTCAACTACATATTTTCAGGGAGACTGTAAATGTGCCTCTTTCTGTCTACTCATCTTTCCTCTTCCACTCTCTCTGTCTTGTCAATTTTAAATTTAAACTCGTTGCAGAAAGGCTGGCTCTCACTATGTGGTTTGTACAGTCCCTCGCACAATTGCACTGGTGTAATGCAAATTGTGGTATTAAATATTCATACAAAAGCTTCACAGTGTGGCTGCATGAAATCAGAACAATCAGGGAACAGGCACAAGCTGAGCACCTAGGTAAGATGAAGCACAGAGCTTTCTATTACAATTGCTGCTTCATTACAGAGACTGTGCTGACATAAGCTGTGTTTTCATTGTCATGAGCCCAATTTCATAACCATGTATTAGAGTTATGAGTTCTCCTAGCAAGCCATAATGTTTTCACTTTTGGCTGTGCAATCACATACTGTTAGCTTAAGACATTTAAACTTTATAAATGGCTCTGTAATATGTGGTCTTTTCAGCTATAAAATTGTTCCTTAAAAAATAATCTGAGCCATTGGTCAATGCAGTCAATGTCACCTAACAGCAAATAAATTTGGGCAATGAATTAGAAGTTAACTACATAACTGTGAGCAATTCCTTCAACTAAGAGTTAGACATGTATTTTCTTTCTGTCCAATGAAAACATCACTAAAATGCTACGCAATGTTCCTATTCCTATCTTTTGCTTTGCTTCAGAAATGATAAAGGATGTGTAATAATGAATTATTTTCAGCAGTTTGCAGGACTTTGCACTGAGAATTTTGGCTGGAATGCCTGGATTGATGCAGCCTGTTTAGGAACACTAGCCTTACTCTAACCCAGATAAGGAGAGAGAATACCCACACTAGAATGGTTTCGTAACACAAAAATACACTGAGTAAAATCAAATTCACGCTCAATAAAAAGCACTTTTTGGTCCTTTATTGAATGATTGAGCCTGTCTCCAGCTATGCTATCTGTCTGTTTAGGTTGTAAGATGTTCAAGGCAGCTCTTATCTCCTGTTCATCCTGAAGCATGCTTTTCCTGTAAATCATAGCTGGAGAAGCTCATTCTTACTCAATACTTCCTTAGTTAAGCTCTTTACATTTAGAAGAGGTAAATAATGCTGCATGTCCACCAGAATGGATTTATACGCAGTATAGTCTATGTAAATATATTTTTATCACAGTGGACATGAATTGAAATCTCAGATATTTGACTTAGGGTTAATATTTTGCCCTCTAAAGCTTTAGAGTGCAGCTCTCCAGTGTGCTCTCTAAAGGCAGATGTGCGGCAGTATTTCAGAAATGACCAAGAATTCTTGTGACGTGAAACGTGAAAAACAAGCGGGCAGCAGACTTAACCAAAAAATTCAGCATTTAGAAATTATCATCATTTTACGAGATCACAGCAAGCTGTTACAGCCTTATGATTCTTACCTTCTCCTGGAGCTTGATGGGAAAAGAGGTCCACGTGTGGCACAGTGCCTGTAGAGCCTCGCGGGTGCCACTGAGAGATGGTAAACAAAGCACAGCAGGGCCAGCAGCATTATGTTGCCACCAGCATCAGACAAGGAAGGTATAAAAACCATGCAAATCCTCTCTCTTATCTCAGAATTATGCACTGAATTTTAGAGGGTTCAGAAACCTTCTCCACTGTCGATATGAAAATCAAGTGGCACTCAGAAGCATCCTCACAACTCACCAGAGCTGCCTGGTCCAACCTTTGACCAAAACTCTATGATATCAAAATCTTCACCAGCTCCTGACTGTGGCAGTTTCATGCCAAAATCCAAATTACATACCGAATATATTTCTCTCCAAGTTGTAAATGCGCAGATACATCTTTGTGAGAGGGCTCCTCGCCAGTGATCAGATAGAAGAGATCATTCATTGCTTCCACATCCAAAAAAAAAAAAAAAAAGGGAAGAGTTGAGCAGGTTTGTTTTCATGGGAGACCTTCATAGACAAAATGTCACAGTGCCAGAGGGAAGAGAAAGCAGAAGTTGGGTGTGGTTGCAAGCATATTCCCGTTTAGCTGCTGGGCTGCATATTGGCACAATACTCTGTAGTATGTCTTGTTTCCCTGAGACCTATAGGAAGAAAATCTGGGCATATGGTTTGGCCAGGAAAGCCCTGAAATGGATCCAGAGAAGTCAACAAATCTTGACACAGAGAGAGATCTGAGCTGGCTGATATCCTGATGCTATGGGCTTGGACAAAATACTGGCAGCATACAGAGCCAGGATATTTCTGCATTGATGTCTTTAGGACTTTGAACTGACTTTACTAATAAAAAGCACCTTTTTTTTTTTTTTTTTTTTTTTTTTTTTTTTTTTTTTTTTTTTTTTTTTGCTATCAGCAACCATTGTTGTGGCTGCTGACTTTGGATTCAATACCAATATGGACATATTTAATAGGAAAGGTTGTTCTTTTTCCCATGAGAACTTCATGTTCTGACTGAGTTTATTCATGAACCATGGAAACATCATTAACATTCACTCTGAGAGAAAGACCAGCTTTTACTGCATCCAGAATCACTGGATGTTTCACCTGATCCCATTTCTGTCCGTCACATTGAGCACTCATTCCCCTCGACTATTTACTCCCAGTAAACAGAGAGCGTGTTCTGGGAAGTACAACAATGTATCTTGGGAAAACAAACAAGTTTTAGCTACAAGAGAAATACAACAAAAATGTTTTGAGTGATGAAATGGAGACAAGACATTTTCAAGGTGCTGCTTCAGAGGTGTTCCTGCAACACTGTCCCTGACCTATTAGGACTTCCAGCAGTGTTTACCCACGTGGAGAAGTGTCTGTGGCACAGCTCACCCTCGTAAACCCCAGGGTCTGTTTTTTCACTGGCACTGTGTAACTCTTCCTTCGGATTCAAGTGGGAATTTCCCAACTGAAACACTGAAGGAAGGAAAAAACAAAAAACAGCAAGGAAAAAACAAAAAACAGCAACAATACCCACACAAACCAACAAACCACATCATCCTAAGGTTTTTAAGCATTTTTTTCCCCAGATTAACCTGTACTTCAAAGCAGTTCTTGAGGATTGCTGCTACATTTCTATTTTTATATATCCTGTGCAAGAAATATTTCTTTCCATTGCATTAGTACAATAAACGTTCATTGAACACACACCAGGAGCAATTAGACATTATTGCAACTATCACATTTATCAATAGTTACTGCCACCAATCCATTCCGCTACCTGTCACAAGCTTCTTTGACTGAGCTGGCAGCCAAAGAAGAATAGCAAATTTAAGGGAAGATTTCTCCCTCAGAGTCAGAGCCATAAGGATTATTCCCTCTCTTGCGTCCCTCTATTTCCAAGTCTTACAATTTGCATATTTATGACATTCAGGTAAAACCAACTCTAAGAATTACAGGTTTTTATTTCTTGTTCTGATGAAGTGAATACATTTTTTATTTGGTCCATCTTTGCTCTGAAAACTGTGTTAGTTAACCATCTTTAAGATATTTCCAGCTTTATAGCAATCTTAAATGAACCATGTCTGTAGACAGGCACTGTGACTGAAGAGCAACTACAAGGTATTCATATATATCAATATCATGTTTCTGACTATGGTATTACCCAAGTGTTTCTGGACTGCCTAATTTCATTCTCTCTATCCATAGTAACTATGAAAAAAGTACTCAAACCAGACACATTAAAAAAAAAAAAAGAAGAAAAAACCAAATAGCACTCAGATAAGTCATGATGGGCCAGATCTTAAAAATAAAGAAAATTAACAATCTGGAGGTTCTGACTGAAGCAGCAGCATAAGTCTTCACAGGTCTTCACATCTTCTATTTCAATTCATTATGATAGCTTCCAGGCATGGTTTAACCATCACATGAAGGTCACAAAAACTAAATGGGATGGAAAAGAAATAAGAATGATGTATGTAAGGTGTCTGGATAAATTAACTGTAAACTTTTTGAATGAATATCTAAAGTAAGTGTGGTTCTTCTCTCAAATTAATAATGAGTCTTCTCTGGGTTATCATTTGTAATTGGGAAGGGGGGATTTAAAATAAGGAAAAACAACTTGAACCATGCTGAATTATGTATTATTTTGAGGTAAACCAGCTGCAATACTGAAAGGGATCAGATAGAGACATAGGAAATCATGAAGAGTTCAACTTGGTAAGTACACTCAAACTTGTGGGCATTAGCCAAACTGCAGCTGAGGAGTACATCAGTTGATGATTAATTCCAGTAAAAGAAGCTTCTCGGTGATATTCCCTGTTTTCCACAGTTTTATATTCTGTTCCTACAGAAAATCACTTGTGTTTGAAGCATTGTGTTGGCTTCCAGCACAGGAGGCCGAGAACCCAGTGCAGTGTGAATCCTACTTACCATCAGCTCATGCACAAAAAGATGGCTTATCAAAAGGAAACTTCCTACTGGGTCCCAAATATATTCTTAACCTCATTTATAACTTCCCTCCTTCCCCCAGAATGGTGTAAGCCTGTGCTATAAAAAACATGTGTCTTTTTCTTTCTTTTTTTTTTTTTGATAGCTGGCTGACAACTAGTTTTGCGCACTGCCAGTGGATTGTAGCTCTCCCAAGGAAAGAGTCCTTGCTCACCAGTCAGCTCTTTGTCAAGCATGAAGATCAGTCACCTTAAAAAAAGTATTTGCAACTTGTGCCTTTTTCAGTTGCAGCTGGAAAATTTGTTATTTCTGGTGTTTCCATAGCTCCTGAAGGCCAAGGCTTCCACAGCTCCAAGGACCCCTTAGGATAGGCCTGGAATAATTATGTTTTTAGGAGCACTCTTTCTCTGAGTTATCAGTCTAAGAGAAGAAACAAAAGCACATGTTTTCCCCATGAGAGAAATGGGAGCACTGTGTGGAGACAGCACTTGTAGAGTAAGAAAGAGAGCTTGACCTTCCCAGAGAGAGCTCTGGTACCCTGCTCCACTGGGCACCATGCACTTTGGCAGCTAAAAACCCTCCAGCATTTTAAGGAAAGGACTGTTGGCATTGGCACAGGAAGGCAACTGTGGAACTGAATGAAGAATGGAGAAAACACAGAGGCCCTTGTCCACGAGTTGGTCTCCCTTCAGTGGGGCAAGAGCTGCTGGTGGGAAGGGGGTCAGGTGGAGGATTTTGGTGCATGTGGACAGTGAGCAACCAACATGCCCCAGGAGAGCACCTGGAGGAGATGGGTGTTGGGACTGTTCTTTAGATGTGTTGTCCACTTGCCTGGGTCTCAAGCTCCCTGACAGACTGGGTTTTGAGGTATTGCTGCCAGCCCTTTGCATGAAGTTTCTCTCTGTTTTATAACTCTGTTTATCAACAACTTAATATGTCTTTTGTATCTACAACAATAAAATAAGCTGCTATAAATTTACTGAAAAGATGACACCTCTCAGACATTCCCACTCACGCAAAGAATCTGCTTTTAATTGTAGCTATTGGTGCAGAAGGCATTCTTAAATGCAGCAGATCCACTTTTACACACAGAAACATTCCATTTGTTTACTCCCACAGAGGAAAAATGTGAAGAATATAGAAATGGTACAACTGAAACATGCACATTGTCATTACAGAGAGGCTTCACCACCACTCCAGCAGGACACATGCCATCAGCTGAAGCCACAATGGGACCAGTTCAGCCCTCCAGCTACTGCTCCTCCACAGGACCAGGTGAACATCCATCTGCTTACAGAGGTGGCCTGCAGCCACTTCAGCTCCTCTGTCACTTAACACCTCTTTCCCTGGTCAAAGGAGTGACATTAGTGGGTTTATACTCCAGTATTGGATTCATTGCAGATTGACACTCCCAAAAGGTCACCATCCTCAAATGGTAGGCCTGAAAGTCACACTGGAGACCTTCAAAGAAACTGTATGTTTTTAAATGCTTCTTTACACCTTAAAGCTGACTGCCAAAAAATATACCAACAAATACCCCCCTCTCTCCTCACAGTGTGCCTAGCAACAGGACACCTATGCATTTTTCCAGCCTAGAAACTCCTGTCAGCTCCACTTTTCCTTTCCAGTGGGGCAGCAAGCCTGGAAGCCATGTGTTGGCAGCACTGCTGAAGAGCAGAGACACCGTGTCCGTCCCCAGGACAGCAGCCAGTGCAGGCTTGGCCATCTGGGGGCTGCACGAGGCAGCTGCTGGAGCCTGAGTCCCCAGAGCAACTCACATTTGTCATGTCAAAAAATGGCAGGGAAACATCAGAACAGAGATGTGAAGAGTGAGAGATAAGCTGACACCTTCCAACATCAAGACCGGGAAAACAAACCTGTGCACAAATAACTCGCCAAAGGAAACAGATTTACACTGCTTCTTCTGCTTTCAACAAACAAACTCGTGCAGAAGGTCTCACCTACACCTGCCTCGGGACCTTTTCCAAATCTCAGTCCCTGAACAGCATTACTTTTTCACTATTAGGTGAGCCAAGTTGACAGTGATTTCTAAGGAGGAATTTTGAATCCTCTGTATATTAAATGTTTGTTTTTCTGTCTCTTTCTTGCCATCAGTAGATTGCATATTTCATTCATAGATAAACCACCTTATTGCTCATATTACTTTATTTTGGAGCTACTTAGCATACTGATGTTTGCAGTTTCAGGTGAAGTTCTGTTTAACTTTTCCTTTGACAGTTTGGCTTTCTCTGTGGTAAGCAATATGAATATTTACTCTCCCATCTCATACCTCCAGTGAGCTGTGACACTAATGTATGAACTGTGACGAAGCCAGGAGAGCTCGTCCAGCTGGTGGGAGGCCACCAGTGCCCAAATCCTTTCCATGGAATATATGTTAGCCTAAGCTTCCTGCCATAAGGAGTAATATGATGATACGTGTTTAGAGGGAGCAGTTGATCTCAGTAGGCATAGCTGTTCATTTTCTTCCCCAAAGGCTTTAAATAAAATTTCTTGACCTTCCCAGTTTTGGGAGACTTTAAATGGGAGTTAGCAGGAGACCAGAGTCCAGAGAAACCCTCTTGGTGGGTCAGACACCCACCAGAGGTAATAGATGAGGCATTTGATGCATGTAATGGTTACATGATACTTGCATGACCATGTGCAAAATTGAGACACATTATGGAAGAATTATGTAGATGTAAGACACAGAAGCTTACAGTAACACAAGATCACTCAATGAGAAGAGCAACAAGGTCAATAAACCAGCTCACTATATTCTCACACCCAGTTCCTGTAAAAGCATGGATCTCAACACTTCATTGCCAGCACTGCAGAGTGGTTACCCTCTGCTTTCCTTTCAGACAGCACTGTGGAGTGTCAGCAGGCAGACTAATATTTTCTGCTCCTTCTCAAGAACACATACCATTGTCCTGCTAGCTAATAAAGTGTAACCACCTACAGAAAGCCACAATTGTCAGAGCAAAGGCTGATCAACTGCTTACAACACAGTTCTCTAAACTACTGACAAAAATAATCCCTAACACTAAGCATCATGGTCAAATTCCACAGTAGTGTTCATCTGTGTATTTTCAAAGCTTCAGGTCCTTTCCCTTTCTCCTATTAAGATGTTTTCATGAAACTGTAGAATCTGCAAACTGATTTCTTTGGTGTTGAAGGTAGTAAGTACTACCAAGATATCCACAGATCAGTTTGTCTCATCTGGCCTCCTTCTCGGCCTGGCATATAACCAGATACTGTATATGAAAAACAGCTAAAGAATTCTGAAATGCTAAGTCATATAATTCTACTTCTATCTAATCTCAGTAATTGTGATGAATTGTATAACTACATAGTAGTTGATACTCTAAACAGAATTGGCAACCATCACTGAAAGAAGAATTCAGAGACTGAAATTTAAAGAACTGTTTCCTTTTTTCTAATGTGAAAGATGGCTAATACTGAAAACACTGTCTTAGTGATCAACTTCGCTGTTATCCCTTAGCTTGTCCATGAATATGAAGTTTAGAATAATAGATTTTTCTATACCTTTTTCCTTCTTCCTATTTTTAAAAGATGTTTACAATAGGATATTACTGGAAAATAGATGCATTCTGAGTCTATTTTATTGACAGAACACTACTCTGTTCCCCAAGCATTCTTACTAAAACCATTGGGATCACTCCTGAGGTAACGAGATAGTGGTGAAAGAAAAATATCAAACTCGTTAAAATGGAAAGAAAACATGAATATAGGTTTTATGACTTCCTGTTGTTTGAGTTTTATTATTATACTCTTAACATAAAATTTTGAGAAGGTACTTAGGTTTTAAGATAGCTATGGAGACTATCAAAATGACAAATGCTAACGAAAGGTAAGAAAGGGAGCTGTTAAAAAAAAGAGTATTGAAATCCATATCGATCGACAGGCTACTCAGAGCAGAGAATTCATGGACCATTACATATTTCAATTCAAAATCCAAGGTTGAGATGTTTAATTTTTTTTTAAAAGGCTCCAAGTAATAGCATATCTTTAATCAAATAAGCTCAGTATTGCACATTATAGCATAATAATATTTGGCTTTAAAAACTTACTTCCAAATAAATTAACAAAATGTAGACACATTAAACAAGTTCAGGAAGAAATCCTTTAGAGAATCTTTTTATTTCCAATTCTACAACAAAAAGCTTTTGGAAATGAACAGATACGCCTCGCAAAGAGCTACATCCCATCTTTCACTATAATAGAACTGAAAGAATTATGCAGAATGTTGGAGTTTTGAGTTCCTCTCCAACACAATGACAATTAGCATTTCACATGTAGGATTGGATAGCATTTTATGTAAGATCAGATAGACTATTGTCTTGGAAAACACTGATCGTTGTCTCTTTATAGACAGAATGTATAAATATTTTGGCAAAATCTGAAAATTACAGTTACTACACAGTTACTCTTGGCCATTAAGCCAATGGGCTTTCAAAAGAATCTACAAGGTATAATTACTCTTGGCCATGAAGTCAATGCATAAGACTTCCAAAAGTATCTACAAGATGTAGGACTGTAAGTCCTTGTGTCCTAACATCAAGTTTTGCCATGATGGTAAGTGGCCTTGTTGCCACTTGTTGTTTTGGAATGCGGCTCCGGAATCCTAAATCCATTACATCTAAATCTACGTTTAGCCTCATCAGGTAGCTACACCAGTGTCTTCTGCTGTATCTCAAAATGTGCCTTTTCAAATAAAAGGAAGCTTTTGTGTTCATGGAAAATGATCTGAACTTCCGAGGACACTTTGTGTCAGAGGCACCCCAACAAGATTTCTCACTGTATGCATGACATCAGTACCATTCTCCCTAGAAATCTAACAACTGTACATTTATCAATACATCACAACAGACCCTGGGATTTTCCAAATTCCTCTTTTCCAAAATACCATTACTGGGAGTTGAAAAAAAGCAAGAATCAACACAGAATCCCAGCGTACAGCCAGTGACATTATCAAAACACAGAAAGGTTAAAAATGTAAATAAGTATTTAGGTGGCAAGATTTTCCCGAATGTACTGCATAGACTTAGCATTTTGGATCTGTCTGAGCTGAGTCAAGGCAGAAAATTAAATGTCTTCACTACCCTCAACCAAAATTCTTGCAGAGCAGAAATGAACTCTTCAGTCAGCTAAAATGGGTATTTAATCAAGTATGATCTATAAGCAAAATTTACAGTAACACCCTGGCTCCTGGCTATCTTTCTTAACACTAGCTCCAAAGCAATTTTCTTTCATAAGAAAGCTGTGAAAGAAACACACCAAAACAAAAATTGTTCTTTGATTTATAACAACTTGCAAAAGGATAGAACTTTCTTTTTCAGTCAAACTCAAAATCTTCTTTGTTTTTAATAAAGATGATACTGAGACTTTCCATGCCTACTGAGAAAGAACAGAAAGAATATTTGCAATTTACAAAAAAGCCCTCAATATCATCTAAATTTAGAGTATCACACTGTTATCTCACTCACATACTTTATTTCTCACCTGTTAAATTATACTTGCTGGGAATACAGCCAAGGAACAACTGCTGCCATTGTCACTCTTTGCAAGGAACAACATTACAGATATTACTTAGAGAACATGGGTAGATTGCAGGCTGTTTTCAAAATTTGGATTGGAAAAATATCGTAGAACATATTATAGAGCAGACAAATTGGCTAGGAAACTAATCCTCTGCTTTGTTCTTTGGAAATGGCTAAATCTAATAGCTGTGAAGAATTGTTATGAATGTTTGATATCTTGCTCAAGAAAATATCTTTCAAAATATATCTTCCACCACTCCAAACCCCAGAGTGAGTGTTATGAACACTTCTCAGGGAGACGGGGAAAGCAGAAAGGAAAAGCCTAAATGTTTTCTAATACAGATTAGATTACAGAATTAATTCTCTGAACTTTGTGCAAACAAATAATTTAATTTAACGCTTTCTAAATATTATATGTCTTGAAGTGGGACAGAAAGCACCTGATTCTGCTTGTGTTTCAGCCTCTTTCTGCTGCTGAAGTGACACAGACAGGGGCAAGCTGTGCCCAGGCTGGAGGAGCTGTAGGGGCAAGAGGACAGACTGCACTTGGGGTTGCAGACACAGCCCACTGCAGCTGCTCTGAGACAACACAGGTGATCTCACTGTGTTGAAGCAAGAAGCAAATATTTGGGACTGAACTTTCACTGCTTCTGATCTTCACCTTTTATGCGTTTTTTATATTTATCTATTCTTATGCCAATTATTCTTAAATATTTCCTAACAATCTTTTGCTAATAAACTGTCACAAAATTAAAAGATAAGAAAACATCTTAATGTTGCCATTTTTCAGATAAGGATCCTCTCCGTAGCTATATCTAGCAAATGTTTGACAATTTTCAGTGTAGAGTACAGCTGGGTTATGTTTAGATTATGTATTTCCAGGACAAATTTTCAGCTCTTGACATGAATTAAGCACCCCACTTTTAGGTCCTGAAGACTCTGAAATCCAAAGGATGCTTCCAATTAAGGCAGGAGCATCCTTTGGATTTCAGAGTCTTCAGGACCTAAAAGTGGAGTGCTCAGTTTACACTGCATTGAACTGTTTGTGATGAGTGCACATGGGCCATATTACTGCTCATGCAATGGTCATATGTATGCAAATCCTGCCTCTCTAAATTTTCAGTTTGAAAACACAGCTGATCTCACCAGTAACAATGGATAAATACATCCCATAGTATTTTTCTGAGAAACACGTAGTGCAAAAACATAGTATAATAATGCTGGGCATGACATTCAAGAAAACGAAGATAAATATTTCAAGGTGATAATTTTCAATATATATAATCCCCCCTTGTCTATTAAGATGTAATATTAACCAGCTATAATATTGCATATATAAAAATAAAACTATTAATCCAGCTTTTAGGATTATTTTGGAGTTGTCTTTCAGATTTCCCAAGCTGCTTATGTAAGTCTCTCAGTTGTCTAGAAATGGAAAAGCTTGTAATTTTTAAATGACTGGTGCATTTCTCATAGCTATAAATACAGTCCCACTGTGAATGGCATTGCTTCACTTTTTAATACAATCCTCAGTAATCACTGGCAAATGGGTCTGCTTCAAGGCAGCCACTCCAGTAAGATGCTCTGCAAAGATTGTTTGTCAAAGATAAATACTCCAGAAGACTGTAAACAAGATTCAGACACAACATAGATGCATGGCTGTTGCAAGTACCTTGACTTTGGTGGATCCTGAGATCCATTAAAGTTGCTGGGAATTTTGCCACTGCCCTGTCTGGGGCCAGTATTTCAACTCCTTGTTCTCTTTTAACGTAGAACCATTGAGGATTTCAGAACAACCCCCAGTGAAAAGGAGATCTAATGTTTAAGGCACAGATTCCCACTTCAAAACCCTCATGAAAGCAATGGTGCTGCATTGTCTGCACCATGCTGGAATAGCTATGAAGGCTGAGCATCAGCTCCTAGATTAAAAAGTGCCCTTTCTGCAGCAACCCCAGCTGGGGATGGTTGAGGAAGGACTAAGGTCCCCTGCAGCTACACAGCATCACAGAATCATGGAAGTGGGAAGTCCCCTCTGGAGATCAATGAGTTTATTTCCCTGGTCAAAGCACAGTAAGTGAAAGCAGGCTGCTCAGGGCTGTGTTCAGATGGTTATTCTGGTAATTCAAATGGTCTAAATAACCTCTCTGGGCAACTTGGGCCAGAGTTTGGCCACTCTCACAGTGAAAAAGCTTTTTTCTCATGTTTAAAAAGAATTTCCTGTATTTCAGTTGAGGCTCATCACCTCCTGTACACACATGGGACACTGCCAAGAAAAGTCCAACTCTGTCTTTTAATCTCCTTCATCAAATACTTATAGATAAAATTCCTCTGCACTTTTTTTTCTCCAGGCTGAGCAGTCCCAGCTCTTTCAGTCTTTCCCTGTGTAGTCCTGATTCAGAAACCAGTAAAGCATGTGCTTATCAGAGCTTTGTGTTGAAAGGTCACCATATTTCATGGGGGCAGGCAGACATGTCAAAATTCTATCCAAATTCAGAAAAAAAAAGTCCCAATATTTAAAAACTCTCTGAAAAAGAGAAATGTATGGGCTCCCTATCTAATCTCTGCTGTTTCTCAGCAGCAAAGCAAGGAAACCCTGAAATCCCCAGCCTCATAGTCTGTGGAGCTATGGAGTCTGCAGCAGCCCATCTGGAGAGCTGCCCTTTGGTCAAGACTAGAGTCCCCCCTTGTCAGCAGTTCTGCAGCACTCCAACTTCCATTTCATACATTTGAGATAATATTGTTCTATTGCATGGCTTGTTTATTTCAAAGACAATAACTTACTTGAAATTCACAAAATAAATAAATATCTCCAGAGAGATTTATTTAAATGAAAGCATTTCCTGTAGAACAAAACTTTAAATTAGAAAATAAAATCACATAGAGGCATAAAGTTGACATTTCAGTTTAATTAGGAAGACTCCCACACAAATACTTGTTGTTAATATCAAATCAAGTCAGACTCCAAACTGCTGATAATAATGGAATTAAAATTAGGTGTACAGATGAGACACTGAGTTAAAATTTGGATTTCTCTTCACTAATTCTGATAGACAAAATTCATCCCATTAGGGAAAATCAATAACTGGTTCATATATCACCATGGGCCACCTGAGGCCTTGCTTTACATAGGAGGCAGGGCCCTTATATTAAAATTCAGAAATGTGAGCTCTCCACTCTCTGAATGAATATTACTAAGGTGGTAAGCCTGTGATAGTGCTTTAGCTTTCTATATGGAAAAATTATATTCTCACTCTCATAAATTATTCTGTGACCTATATATGAAAAGCTTTAAAAACACTCACCAGCTACCATAAATGGAAAGTCAGAAGTGAATATGTTCTGCTCTGAGCTCATGTAGGGGAATGGATTTCCTTCGCTTAGAACAATTTAATTTACACTTACTTCACACAGGAAATCCTCGTGTCGTATTAACAAGTTGAAAATGATATGTATGGATATGTCCAGCAATATGATACTTCATCACAACAGAAAGAATAATGTTTCATTGAATGGAATTCAATTTAAAAAGCAGACCACATCAGCAAATAGCACACTGGCATTCATCCAGCTATTCCTTTGGTGGTTCCTAGTCCAAAATATTTAGAGGATCAGGGTGTAAGTAAAGAGCCCCAGAGAATATTGTTGTCAGGCATGTACTCAGAATTCAAGCCCCTTTCTAACCAGCCCAATCAGAAATCAAACCTTTGCCTACACACCCTATACTCCTTATAAAGATCCTGCAGAGGCAGGCACTTCTTAGGCAGGGTTTCAGCCTGCCCTTGAATGCCAGTCTCAAAATGCTCTTGGTGCTCGGGTTTCCCCAGGGCCAGGAGAACAGCTGGGACTGGCAGGACTGCAGGTCTAATCTCACCCATCGTGAGCCTGACCACAGAGCTGCATCACCACACACAGCAAAACGCTCTGTGCTGGTCCAGTTACTGATCAAAACCACACAACCATGACACCAGGGAGTACGTCATGAGTCCTTCACCCAAATTTGCCCAGATCGGTGTTCATAGGGCTGTGTTTCTGATTTGCAGTTTACAGCTTAATTCTGCGTAAGACTAAATAAAAGAGCAGCAGCAGATCAGCAGAGCCACCTGTATGAAAGGGAAATTCTCCAAGAGCATTTGTTGGTTTTGTTCATACTATAAAAAATATTTCAGCTTAAGCAGAGTGCACAGGTATCCTTTTCTTTTTCATTTCTGCTGGCTCTCGGTGAAACATTGACTACCTGCACTGACCAACACTCATGACCAGCCAGTTTGTTATATTTAATTCTTTGAAAAATCATTAAAGTGCTTACAATGGTTTTGTGGGAAACATACATCAGGCATCTTCAGATGCTATTCAGAACGGACTTCCTTTGCAGTCAGAACTGAATTAAGTGGCAGCTGGAATATTAAATGCAGATTTGTGGGAAATAAAGTGCCCAATTTGCATAAATTCCAATATTCCGATAAGAGACAAAGCAGCAGAACTTCCCAGGGTGCCTTTTCAGAGTGATTTCCTGGTGTGAGATGTTCCCCTTTAAAGAATAACTTAGTACAACCCTCAGGAAAGATGAACTTCAAACAAAATCCTGACTTATGATGACACTTCTTGTCTGGTTGCTAATAATGTTGAGATTTACCTAGTAAAATCTAAATGTGAATATATGGCCTTGAATGTATAGGTACAAGTAAATTCTTCAAAAACTACATCCTTCTTGAACACACTTGCAGCCCTCCAACGCTATGTAACATGCAATATTTTAATACAGATTGGGCAATGCAGTTTCCTTGTATGACACTTAATGTTAATAACCTGCAGTTCATCAAGGAAGGTATGAGAGGCCGTCACCTACACTCATCTTGGGTACAGCCCCTGAGTCTTGAGCTCCTGCAATAAGACAGTTTGACCATTTTGGCTGAGTCAACAGGCTGAGAAGAGCAACAGGGACTAGGCCACAGACCAAATGGAAATGTGCAGGATGGAATTGGATCACCATCCTTCTTAACCACTAAGTGATCCATCCTTTTGACCTATGAAGGAAATCACATTAATTGGGAAAGGGAAAGCATCACACAACAAAATCCTGTGGAGATTTGCCACCTACATAATTTTTATGCCAAATGACCACAGGCCCCTGTACTTCTGAGAACTACTGATGTGAAAGTTCAGCAGATGGACTGATGAGGGATTTTCCAGTGCTTGGGTTACTATCCAAAAATACCATTAAGGCGAGTAATCGGAGCATCCAGGTTTGGGCCAATTTATCTACGTCATTTCCACTGCAGCTTTACCTATACTGCATAGAAAAGCAAGTTCTGACTCATCTTCTCTTACCCAAAAACTACAAGTTCAGCAGGAGGCCAGCTAATTATCTTTGGAATCTAGATTTAAAAGACTTCAGTGTTATTTTTGCCTATATCTAAATGTTACATCTTGATTTTGGTATGACTTCCCTCTAAAAATGGAACAGAACATTCTGACCTTCAATGATATCTTGTTTCCCCGTTTAACTTCTGTATTACACATTAGGCAAGTGAAGAAGGTTTAAAAAAATGGAATGCTTTATATTTTGTTAGCAAAACAAACCCTTTCAGTTTTCCTTATATTAAATGTTTTGCTTGAAGCTTGGGATAGTTGGGGTTTTTTTAAAAAAATTTAGTTTCACGGCTATTATTTAAACAAACACATAGCATTCATTCCATGTTGGAATGAAGCAAAATATATCAGCATTGCATAGTGACTGAGAAAAGAGAAAATCTTGATCATACTCAGCTTAACTCAGCAGTCATTCACCTCCAGACCAGAAATAACAGCTTTATTCTAAGCCAAGTTACTGGGACTGTGCGGTGGAAACTTGATGAAGCTTATTAGCTTGAGATAAGTATAGCAGAGGTCAGGTTAGATGATGAACTGGCCAGTTCTGGCCTTTAGTCCAGGAAATTTTGCTGCCTGTTTGGGGACTGACATATTGCAGTTTCCATAGCCTGTGTAAAGCAATTTGTCAAGTCTCAGGAACATGAGTAAAGCCAAGACTCTAACAGGATTTCTAGTAGGATCATCAATTGTCCAGAGTTAAAATAGGGAAAAGGAAGAAAAGAAAAGACTCATGACATATTTCCACGTCTGTAGGCAGCTAGTCCTTGGATTTATGTCTTGCTCCCAAGTACTGATGCAGGTCTTTCCCTGGGTATCTGAAGTATCAATCAATAACTGACTTCGTTGACAAAGTAGTTTCAGAAATACCTTCTATTTCATTCCAGGGCTTCAACATTTTGAATTTTCACTCCTGAGCACTGTTGCAGCCTCCAGTAGTACCATCACAAAGCTGCCAGAGCCAAACCATCTGCCCAGAGACCAAGCCAGCTGCTTTCTTTCTAATCAGCTTCTTGTATGTACCTGGGATTGTGCTGCAAAACAGATTAATTACTTAGGCAGGCTTCAGCCTGGGCCTCATCTTTCTGTTTCCTGAGGGCTCCCAGACTGTAGATTCATCCATTCCTCCAAAGCGTCTGTTGGCATGTGTTGCTAAGAGCTCGACATATGGAGCGTATCCATCCATCCATCCATCCATCCATCCATCCATCCGTCCATCCATCCAGGCACACAGCAGTGCTTGTGGACATTGGACCACATGCACAAGAACTGCTGCACTTCCTCCCACAGGGCCTGACCCAGTCCTATCTTGAGACACAAGAGGTCAGTTCTGGTTCTGTGATGGACATGCATCTGGGCCACTTGTTAAAGGAATGTGTAAGAATTTGGTCAGGATGGTCTATTTTGATACATGTACTTATATAATATATTTGCTATGCATTCACATGGTAAGAACCTAAGAAACACCTGCCCTGAACACCAGGCATATGATGGGATCAGCCTCAATTAATACTGAGCATAAATGGTACTAGTAGAGCTTATATATGGCAGCTCCCCTCCAGAGTGTTTGGCACCACAAGGTTGAGATCACTTTACCTTGTAGAGAACACTCTGACAGAAAAGACTATTCACAAATTTGGGCAGGAGGAATGAGGATTGCCAGAGGTTAACACAGACAGGCTAGATACCTACAAAAGGCTTCTAATCTGTGAATTCCCCAGGCCATGGTACCTCCAAGTTTACATGCCAATGATTTGTTCCTAAATAAAACCTGACAGGTGTCCATGCTGCTTTTCTAGCCCGAAACTGCTGGACATTTGAGAATCCTAAGTGAACCTTGGGAGTTGCGGCTGAACATCAGGGGCTGCTGATCTGCATCAGCACTAGGCAGAGACAGGAGCACCCTGCAACAAGAGAGGTGATTAATCACAACACCCTAACCTTAGCCATTTGACAGATTAGATCCCATATAATGAAATGTACTAACCCTGTTTCTAACCTGGTCATTGAAAATCACTTTTTTCATTTTTTTTTTACACTCAGATGAAATTGCAAGAGACTCTATGATGTGGCTATGGGCCATTTTTTGAACTCTCTTTTTCTTTAGCTGCCACTGAAAGAACAAGATTTAGGATCCTATCTCACTCCTGCATTTTGGCACCTTTAGATGGATATTCTCCTAATTTCTAAGTCTTAGGTGACAATGGCAATTTAAAGTCTTGAGTGAACTCTCAGCATGGAAAGAATATAAATGATTTTCTATTCCAACAGCACCAAGGAACAGAACAAGGTCATGTGCTGTCATCAATTTTATTTATTTATTTATTTATTTAAAAACTAATCCAGGGAAAACTCATAATTTTTTTTTCAAAAAGGCAGGCAGATTCACCTTCAGTTTTCATGATTCCCTGGATCTGCACCTACCAGAAACAAGATAGAAGATAGCCACTTCCTTTGAAACTAGGACTTTTTCCCCAAAGCACATAGATGTAATTTATCTCCCTCCTAGTCCTCTGCTCTTCTGATTTCAGCATCTGGGACAGACCTGAAAGGCCCCTGCTATAGCTATTGGTCTCATGACTAAACACCCATGAACGGAAATGTTTACCCACCTTACTTTTCCTCTCCCACAAATTTATGGCAAAACTCAATTTATATACTGCATCTCTGTAAAGACAAATGCCCATCTTTTCAAGCACACTAATCTCCCAACTGTACCTCAGAGCTGAAAAAAAAATACTATGCCCTACCTTTTGTTTGGTTTTTTATATTGATAAAAACAAACAGAAGGTGCCCTATGTATGATTTACACTGTATGATGTGTAGTTCTTTTATTCCTTTACTGGGTATGCCAACATTTTATGAATACATATAGAAAATGTGGAAATCAAAATGTATGTAGGTGAGTCTAGCGCCTTTATATAGAAAAGTTAACTAAGTTTACATGAGCAAATTCATTTCTTGGCGGCTTCTTTGTTTTGAAGTAAAAAGTAAGTTGCTCGTGAAACCATCTACTCTTACACACCTTTGCATGGATTAATTGCTCACTCCTATTTTCTCTGCAGCCAGTAATTGTTTCTAAATCTAAGAAAGACATGCTCTTGGTTCTCTCTTTTTTTTTTAAGTGATGTTAAGTGAGAATTGTCACAACCATCAGAGCTCAGTCATTAACAAAGTTAAATAGCAATCTAGACACACATTTTTAAAATCTCAAACTTTTGGTTTGCATCAGAATTAATTATACTAACTTGGAGCCTGGCACAATTCACCACTATAATAGAAGGGAAGTTTCAAAGGTAAACCTGCAACTTTATAAAGAAGCTTGGCTTTAAGTCACCCCCCAGTGAAACATCAGGAGATCAATACTGCACAGCACCCCAATGTAATGGATTATTGTGAACATCCAGCTGGCTACAATTCAGCTTTCCATTTAATTGCACTCTTATTTAAAATTCTGCTGTCCCCATAGAAGAGCAAGAGAAACCCAACAGGCATTTTGTAAGGTTATGAACAATGAAAAGTCTAGATAAATGTCAGAAAAAAGGCCATAAATCATCACTTGATAGTATCAGATGAAATAACTTGTTCTCTCCCCACCTCACCAGGGCAAGCAACAATGTGTATGCTAAATGTTGAATTTACCAGTGATGCAACATTCCCACTGACACTAAGATATGAGGGCATTTCAAAAGTGATGGAAATTTTTTTTTTAATCTTAAAATTCTTTTGATTTTTCCAGGGACAAGAAGTCTCAAGCGACAGACAAAAATAGGGCAGAGTGGCAGCAAAACTTAAAAATCCAGCCTCACAAGTGATTGCCTCTGAAAAAGCTGTGAAATAGATATTATATTCATATCATAAGAGTAAGACAATTTCTTTTCCACCATCTCTTTGATAATCATGAATGCTAATGGCATGTCTGCAATATTGTATTGTCAAATTATGGCATCCCAGGTATTTGGACTGCCTGATGTGGTCTCTCTATATACCTAAATATATACAAAGCAGTGAAGGAAGAAAATCATTCCAGCCTGAAACCAAAGAGGGAATCATTAACAAATGCTTCCAAATCAAAACAATTTTTCCTTTTGTTTCCACATTTTCTCCTTCATTTCATTCCACAGTGGCAGGGGGGAATGTTGTCATCTGGCATTGGTAGCAACATCACATAAAATGCAATACCCAAAGGAAAAAAGAAAATTCTTTTTTTTTTTTTTTTGATTGAAAAATAGAGTCAGATTTTCAGAGGAAGGGAGCTAAATCATGCCTGCCAAGCAGCGAATCCTTGCAGGCACACACAGCCACAGCCACGCAGTGCATACATGTGAAGTCCTGCCAAAGCTGGGCTGAGGAACTGCCATGCTCCTCCTTATTCCTCCCTTTTTTGATCCCCACAGAGCAGAAATACAACCCTGGGGCTTCTTTCCCACTGACTGCGGGCATCCTGTGCCACAGAACGCAGGCTCTCAAAACAGGATGATGGCCACTAACTCCTGTCTGCAAGCTGAGAAAAAAAAAGGCTCCCAGAGGAGATATCCATCTGCAAAGGTGGTCTTGCAGACAGGACAATCTTTGGGTACCTCCTTACCTGCACTGTTAAAGGCATAAATTTCTTGACTCAGGAAAAGGTTTTGACAGGCAAAAACCCACAATTTGGAGATCCACAGCCGTGTTTGCACACTGTGGATGTTTTGGTGCACCTCTGGATAAAATTCATGTTTGCAGCCTTCTAGAAGGACGAAAAAACCTGTCTCCCTCTTGTCAAAATTCAAAGACCTGTGTGTAAATATCGCTGTTCTGCATTTCTCCTAAGCAGAGGCCTGCACGTGTCTGGGGGTGGAAGCGTGACTCAGAGAGATCCCTCAGGGAACACCGAGCAGAGGGCGTGCTGGCAGTAGACACAGCAGCTGTCAAACAGCACAGTGTGTCCATCCTCCTCCTCTGCACACACAAGAGCTGGTGGCAAAAGCCAACCCAGAAAGCTGGAGGGCTTGGCCATATCACAGTCCTCTGACTTGGGGACAATGGTAACCCACAGGGCTGAAACTCCGGGGACAATTTTCAGGGAAGGGAGTGTCCTGGAGGTTGAAAAAGAGCCAATTAGTCTGATACTTCAAACTTTGTTCAAGGCTTTCATTTTTGCAGGTTTTGAAGAGCATCCAAGTAAGTTAAGGCCACAGATGGGATGAAGTGAACTTGATTTAAATTTGGAACTCACACTGCACATATGCATACACATACATGCACACAGCACAGCAGCTTCTCTGATCTGAGAGACAGAGAAGACAGGTTTGAGCTGCACTTGAGACAGAGATCAGCCATGGCACTGCGTCCCTAAGTCACCACACCCCTATGATTGATAGCCACAGATATTGAGGGCAAGGGAGACAGGGAGAAGGAAATATCTTTACCTCTGCAAAAACAAGTTTTAATCAACCCACAGAAAATGCCTCCTCTTTCCCATCTGTCTCCTCATTACCTATGATAAATGGAAAGTAACACTTGCTCTCAGCTCCAGGTTTCTTCCACTGATCTTCCGCATGGCACCTTTCATATATGAGCATACAAGGACCAAGCCATTTTTTCTCACCACAGCTCTGAGAGGTTTGTGGCTTCTTTCCTTTCCCACAAAAGAGAAATGTCTGAATGATCAAGAACTCCTTGAATTTTTCAGCAGCTTTAGTTTCTCCTTTACTCCTTTGCACTTATATCAGCAAAGAGGACCAGGAAATCACATTAAGTCTCCGATTTGCACTTACACTAAATATTCACATTTCTGTGGGACTTTGAAGGAGATTTTCAAACTGGGAGAAGAGTTTGTTCATTCTTATTTATTTGTATTAGCTGCCACGTGACATCAGGTGAAATTGCCACTTACCTGATCTTTCATGGACATTTAGGCATCTGGATCTTCCAGAAGGAAAGAATGGTGCTCTTGCACCTCATCTTGAAGGCCAGAGATTTGGGTTATTCGAATTATTTAAAGTGGATTATTTAATTTTTTTCTTCAGAGATCTGTGTGATTTTGGGGAATAGAAGTTGTATTCTACCTTCTGCCTTCTCTATGTCACAACAAAGTGGCTTAATGCAAGAGGGCTTTAAATCAGAACAGCCAGCTTAGGTACTTGTTTTACACAGGGGTAAATTATGCTGTTGAAATAGTTGGGTTATAAAGCAGTACAACCTTTGTGCTTTTGTTTCATCACCTATAAAGTTTTGCCTGATTTGTTCTTCTTTGCATTTCTAAGGTAAACTCAAGATCACCTGGATAGGAAAAAGCAAGACAAGATACATCTATTCTTCATATATGAAATAAGATAATAGCTCTGGCAATTGTAACTGAAGATCCTTCAACACTTTATGTAAGAATGAAGCTTCCCTCTTAATGTTGGATTATATTCCTACTTAACCAATTGTATTTTTTATTTAAAAGATCCTTTTCTGATGGTATTAAACACCATTGTCAATTATTTAAGAAGCTAGTCCACAGTGTGACAAAAGAGGCTACATGAGCAATTTAAATACATCTGTTAGCATGTGGAGATCACTGGTGACTCGAGAGGAAGAGTACTGAAGACCATGAAGGTCTTTCATTTATTGCATGTCTAGTAGTTAATAACTTCATCTTCAACTCTATCATTCATAAAATGTGCAGAAACTTCGTGTTATTTTTAATATGACTTCTCTTTTCCCTGTTCCTGGGTACTAATATCAAACCAAAAAACCCCACCAAATCCTCCAGCAACAAAACCAAACAACGCAAACAAAACTTGTGAATTTCTAACTCTAAAACAAATGTAGTACTTTTTATCTTTAACCTCCTTCAGCAACAGGGTATATTGACCATATGCAAACAGCACTAAACGAACAAGATAAGGCTGTTCATATAGGAAAAAAACCAAACCTCCAAATCAAGGAAACATTTAAAAAATGCAGGTATGCATACACTACAACTTTCGTTTGCAAAGGACACAATCTGCTTATCAAGTTATCTGTGGTTGCGTTCTGGGTCTTCATTTGTAGCAACTGGTTCTCAGTGGGATGGATATTTGGACTAGCATTCTGAAAATAAAACCATCAAATCTCCTAATCTCTGCAAATGCAGCAGAGACACAGCAACTGTGTCCTTAGAACAAGGAAAGAAACCTATTACTCCTCCAAAGTAAACAAGGGAAAATGTTTCCCAACCCAGCTAAATGCTGAAACTTCTCAGCTATGTCAGTGCCCCAGTTAAAAACAAACAAAAGGGTTGCAATAGTCATTGGAGCCCTTCACCTTCAAGTACGTACTCAGAGAGGTTCTCCTTGAGAGGTTAATGTCTAATGAATATTGCAGGAGAACTTGCTGGTTCTGGCTCTATCAAAATCTGGCTGCACAAAGCAATAAACACTAAAAAAGGAGTCACAAGTGGACCTTTTATACTCAAGCTGGCAAAAAGTTTAACTGTGAAAACCTTTCAGGAGCCTGTTTTGATTCCCAAGCACTTTAATTTATGTATATATGTATGTCGTTATTTATTTGTTTGTTGATCATGTTATATTTAAATGAGAAGGAGAAAAAAGCTGAAGTTCTGTTTTCCAGGGGTGTGGAAAGTGATACAAGGGTTGACAAAAAACTGGAGCTGCATAATGCAGAATATGACAAGGGAAATAATGAATTGAAATGAAGCATTAGAGTAACAGATGCATCACTCAGTCCAGAGCCATATGCACACAGAGCCTTGCTAGAGGGGAAAATGTGCCCTAGAAAGAGTAACCCTAAATTTCACTACAAACCATATGTGGGATGGAGGAGACATGAGCAATTATGGAATAAAGGGAAGTTCATATTGAAATTACAATTAGAAAACATACACATAAGTTATAGAAAATTGTATATGCAATATATTCACTATACCACCACCATTCCTCCTGATTTGCTTTGTGTTAAACCTTCCAATGAGTACTATATTCAAACACATGAAGGCCTCCTTGTCCTCACACTGCCATAATCAGATAGGTGCTTAAGCAGCAGGATGAATCAAAACCTCTGCTGTCTCTCTCATGCCACCCTCCAGTGCTTTCCTCTCATCTTTCATCTGGGCAGTCTCCACTGCTGTCTATGAGGACAGACCCACGTAGCTGCACTCCAGGCAAGGAATTCGCTGTCTGTCAGTAGCTCAAGTGTGTGAGAAATATCAACAGCCACGAGATGCCACTTAAAGCACAGTGGGAAGTCAGAAGCACTGAGAGCTGGTCTCACTCCCCTCACCATATTTTGCATGAAGATTCCCAGCAAGGAAATCAGACCCTGGACACACTTTGCATGGGTTTGTGCACCTCCCTCAACTTCCCATGCTTCTTTAGCAGCAGAACTACTCAAAAAACTCTCTGTCTGACTTCTGATAATGATTTTATATATATATATATATATATATATATATATATATATTTTTTTTTTTTTTTTTAAGGGAAGAAAAATTGTTTCAGTAAGAGTAAAATAATCCTCTTGTGTATCCAAGAAAGCAGCCAAGTGCAGGCCCATGGCACACACAGGAGGACAGAAGATGTTGGAACTGAAAAAGCAATTAGATCCACAGTGTTTCATGATTTTTGTTTTCAATGGTTTGTTGTGGTTCTTACCACAACACATGCATGATTTTTATGGAAAGCAGATAACACACATAAAAATATCTGCTTCACTAAAACTTGATTTCCTGCAAAGATTTTCCTAACTGCAAATTTTCAATCAGTTCCAGACACAATCATTTGCAAATGGCATCAAAACTGTTGATTTTACTTAAAACAAAGAAAGAAACAAACAAAAATCCTTCCCCTTACTGAATCATAAAATGCTTCTGGATGTTTAGATTCAGCATGTCACAGCTAAGATCTAAAGATTATCTAAAAAAACAGCTCAAAAATCTGACAGAACCAGAAAATTACTATGATTTCTTAAGTGATCAGGCTGGAAATTCTTTTAGATCTGAAAATTGTTTAGTTATTGGAAAGGGATTCTAATTAAAGGAAACCTGGACTGTCTGTAACCACAGCAGCGTGATCACAACATCAGAGAGTTGCTCCTTGCTTACGTGCACAAAACACTGGCACAAAACACTGTCAGTGCCACAGACAGACAGAATAACCACCTCTGGCTGAAATGTTGAGGTAGAAGATTTCAGCCACAGGGGCTGTGTTTTCATTAGGAAGGAAAGTCTTGTTCACAGAACTCAGCTTTGGCTATAACAGGCTCTCTGCCACTGGTGATTTTTCAATTAAGAGTGAATTTTGTGGTCTTTGCAAGATAACTCTGGTTCCTTTTCTTATCAGTTTTCACAGTTGTATATGATATACCAAATTATTTTTAACTGCAATAATATATTCCTATGCATGGCCAAAAATATGTTTTTGGTGAAGTAAAAGCATGGCTCCAGTCATGTTCCATAATTTCATCACAACACTACCAATGTTTCCAAAAGATGAATTCCCACAGACCTGGAATTGGTATCCTTCAGCCTAACAAGGTATTGCTTACAAAACTGAAGAAGAGACAGAAAAATAAGGAATTAATGGGAATAAATACACCCAGCCCTCAGTGGAGGTTTTTGATAACACCCAGAAAATGAGACCTCAGACTTATATGAGTGGTAGAAACAGAAAGGATCTCCTGGCACCTGGCATGGAAAAGAGATTGAGAGTGGGGACCCAGGGCGAAAGATGGAACGCAAGAAGAGGGAAGGAGATCCAAGTTCCTTGCGTTCAGATCATGTCTCACCAGGAGTCTGTTTGAACAAGACAGAAGGACCTAAAGCACCAGGTACAGCTAAGACACACCTTGCAAGTCACCACTGTGGTTATATTCCTCCCTGGAGGAAATCAAAGGAAGTTCTACAATCTTCTCCCTCCGGTTCTTCATCTTTCCCCTCTGACTCTCACTGTGCAACAGCCAAACTCTCACAACTGAGACTCAGGGCTCATTTTTAACATGTCCTAAATATTTGGTGGATAACCTTAATGATAGGGAGGTCAGTGAACTCTTTAATGAATTTCAACATTTTTATAAATCCATTTAGCACCTAATAATTTTCTACAGCCTTCAATGGCACTTATGCATCTGGCTGTAACTTTGACAAATGTCCAGCCTTCATCCATAGGTTAAGATAGAAAAAGAATTTGAAGAGTTGTAACTTGAACTTGACATTGCAGATATTTAGTGACTAAGAAAAGGAAATGCCCATATGCTCTTTCCAGTTCATGACATAATTTCCTTCTGCACAGGCTTACTTTGGAGCAACATATCAAAATAAATTCAGTAGTAGCAATAACATTTTGCATTGTTACAGCACTTGCCAAAACCAAGGTAAATTACTGCTGCTCTTCAAACACTTTCACCACCACCCCGGATTTAGAATATTACAGGCTGGTGAGAGATACTAAGTAACACATCTCAAACCATTCTTGACATCTGTTGCTGAAGCAGGAATAGACAGCAAGTCTCCTGGGTATTTACCCATTCATTTCACCACAAAACGTTCATTTCTGTCTATGATATGAGTTCTTCAGTCAAGAGATTTCAATTACACAGCCCATGAACACAATTCACATTTACACTTGGAGCAAAAGAAAAAAATGATTGAAGGAAGGACCAACTTCCTTTTTTTTTTTTTTTTTTTTTTTTTTTTTTTTTTTTTTAATTGGAATTTAACTAATGATCTTAGACTTGACAGTTCAAAAGAAAGGTTGGCAGCTCACATCTGGGAATACTCTGACAGGATTTACTTGCCCCAGTGCCCCAGAAACTAGGAGGATTTTTTCAGGGCAGCTGAGAAAAAGGTGCCCTTTGTGGAGCACAAGAATACACAATCAGTTGTGATCTCCATCCTCATCCAAGACAAATCCTCACAATATAAACATTCACAGTATCTCCAGCTTAAGCAGAAAAGTATAAGCCCCTTCCAAATAAATGCTGGACAGAACTAAGTACTAAAAAGCTGCTAATTGATAGTTTTACCCCATTATGTTGGTGATGTTTAGGACCACTTGGTACATAACAAGGTGAGACCGTGGACCGCATTCTCACCATTAAATATTCAGCACTTTGCTACTCTCCTCAACAGTAGTAGGACTGTTCTCTTAAGTTTCAGTGCTGAGAGACAATGAGGGCCTTTCTTCTCCACTGAAAACTGGGATTAAACACATATTTATAGAAACATGGTTTTCACATGCTGTGCTGGACCAGTGCCAAGATGCTCTGCATACTGCAGGCTGATGCTGTACTCGCAACCCAACAAAACCCAGTAACATGATCAGAAACAGATTTTGCAGTATGAATTTCATCTAAGGGAAGTCAGTGCCTATTGCCTAAGACACAGTAGAGCTAATATTGCTGCCAAGATTATCTGACTACTGTCAGAACTGCTCATCTTTCAGCAGACATTTTGTAGTAGTTGTTTTACCTGGTACCATTTCTCCAAGATTTTCAAAATGACTTGAACATTTTATAACAAGCTATTATACAGCAAGTCTTTTTTCTTTTTCTCCCTTACAAAGACATGCATTAGAGGTTGGAGGTCAGGGACTTACCTGAATGATTTGTGGAAACTAAAGGAAATGAAATTAATTCCCCAAGAATAAGCCCAAAACAGTCCAACTTGCAGTGAGAAACAACAGTTTACATGGTTTTGTCAACAGATTTTGGGAGAGAAACTACAGCAACATTTCTATAAAGACTTAGAAATTGTATTTTTAACTGCTTCAAGCTCTTCTTTTGGACATTACTAATTGCTCAAATAACTTGTTACTCTTTTGCCCAGAAGAAAGACTGATTGGATTATGTAGATACAGTACAGCACATTCCAGCTGTCCCTGCTTACCAAAGAAAATATATCCTTTCCCTACTCTCTTTACCTCCAAAATTGTTTTAACCTGGTATCTTTCAGGTGAAAGGCAAGGAGGATTCTTCCATTCTACATCCTATGAAACTTCTGTGTTAAATAGTGTTTGGAGATGACTTCTACTTTATTAGCAGGCAATAAAGAGCTGTTGTGCTATTCTCCTTACTTGCCGCCTTCAGTTTTCATACTCACTGAAACGAGTTCAGCAACCATCTGTAATTCCACCTCTAGCTAGCTGAATGTCAGAATTCCTGGGGTTTTTCCAATGCTAGAGAGCCCTAGGGAATCAACCATTAGCTTATTCAAATGTCAAGGGATGTGACATTTTCTACCACTGATACATCACCTTTCAACATGTGAAACTTGAAAAGTACTCATGTCTCCAAAGCAGTGAGAGCACAAAAGTAGCTTCTAATATCTTCTTTCTCTCAGAGAAAATGCATGCTTATGCAAATTTCAAGGAAGAGCTGAGAAGACAAAACTACCTTCAATTCTGTTCATGCTAGGAAAAGAGCATACACTTTGAAATATGATAGCAAATACACTGTAAAGGTATCATGGAGACAGAGTATGGGTGAGGTACATCTACATTTTGCTGGTCAAAATGACTGCAGTGTTCTTTGGCCCTATACATACATGGCCTGGAATAATCCAAAACATTTTAAGAAACTGACTTGCCTCATTGCTGATGGCAGCAGAAGCATAACCTGGCTGTTTCTAACTCAGGCACACAAATTGCTGGGCTCTTGATCCAGTCACTGATGTGATTCTCTCTCCAGCTGCATATCAGAAGATGGGATTGCTATGGGTCACACTGAGCATTCTGAAGAGTCAAGGATTTTTCATTGGTTAAGCATGCTATGCTGCTTTCTGGACACATACATAAAAAGGAAATAACAGAAAATAAATAAGGCTGCACGGTTAGTGCTCCAGGGCTGCCAACTGTTGCTGTTTTATTGAAGCTTGAGAAATTTACTGATTTACTTAAAGCTGCAGCTCTTTGGGTCTGGTGTCTATACATCAGTTTTATTTTCATTTTTCAAGAATGAGTCTACTTTTTTATGGCTGAAGAAGAAATTCTGAAGCTTGAAAAATATGAAGACAAATAAAAAAGGAAGCCAAGAATACAGTAGGAGGTGGGAGGAAGAATCAGGTTTTCAGCAATTTGATAGTCTTCTGCATTTATCTCATGCAGTCGGAAGGTGTCTGTGAATCCCGGATTTTGAATGTCTGGAATGTGCAGCACTGAGGTGGGAGGATAGTATTAAACAGCCCAAGATATACATATTCCGAAGAGATCAGATGTGTTTGGGAAGGAATAAGCCAAAGAATTCTCCCACTTTCATGTCTCCCCTCTACTATTAGACTAGACCTTTGTCTAGATACTGGCATACCTAAAATGGCAAGAATACATCAATTTTCAAGAACTGATCTCTAAATCAAAGGATCTGCCACTCTGGACCAGGGACTGCAGCTGCAGCCTCACTTGTGTTGGCCATAGCATGTGCTGCAAGGAGTACTGACTTCCCAGAAAAGGAGCATATTTGCCAATGAAGCTTCCTCACTGCCATAAGAACATGCCTGGGGGAATGTTGCAGAGGACTTTCCACTTCAGCCAACAGAACCTCTGATCCTCACAGAGTTACACGTCTATGGTCGAACCCCTGTCTGTGAAAAGAGGATGATTTGCTCACAAGGAGAACAAGAAAACATGGAAATGGCTATGAAAGACAGTTTGTATTGGGTCAAAATGTAGTGGACCCAGGCTGGGTGGGGAATATGAGAAATTTTTAGGGAAAGATGACAATATTCTGGCTTTAGAATGAATAAGATGTTTTGCATGGAGCACCCTCTTCAATGAATAGCATGTATTCCACACGGAAGAAATTCCACTGAAGTGATGGTATTGAACTTCCCCCTGTAAACCAATGGGACTAAGGGAAATTCATTGATGTATAGATGCTGTGCAACATTTCCAAGGCAGACAACTGGGACCAGCATAGGAGTTAGCACATGAGATGTCTAATTCCAAGGTTTCTTCTATTTGCTTCTTTGTGCGATTGTATGCAAGATTAATTGCTGGACTTCACTTTTACCATCTCCAAGAAAAGATTTCATCTTTTTTAAAAATTTCTTCTTGATATTCTTTTTAATGGGGACTCTTTCTTCTTCCACATTTTTTGTTTCATTACATATTACTTTTCTGGTAAAAAAAAGCATAGAGACAAAGCAATATTTTGCAGGCACACAGACGGTAAGGATTTTTTAGATGGCATGTTGTCTCTCACAAACAAATTGCTGCTGACTTACTCTACTGTTTCCTATCCTCATATGCTGCATATACAGAGAGCTTTGTTTGCAAATTTCCACTTTCACCACTCAGACAAAAACACTGGAAAATGTACCACTGGGTTATGAACCAGTCACTTTGAAGAAAATGTGCTGGCTGGCTCTTTCTGTCAAAGTATCTGTCACAGGCATATTACACATTTCCAGCCAAAAAACCAGAAAAAAATTACTTCAGCCTATTAAAACAAAGTGAATGCTTTTGCCATGATATAATTAGCCTCTGGAAATGTCTCAAATTAGGGGGTGTTGTTTTGTTTTCTATTTCATTTATGTACATGTAATATATGGCCAAAAACATAAGGGATAAGTAGTTGAAAGGTAATCTTAGGGCACAGATCATTCGGAAGTTCTAGGTAACTGGAAAATATACTTTTGAAAAATACACCACATATACAGAGAAAAAAAGCATATTTGCCAAGGGTTATGAAAATCCTCTATCTGTACAGAAAACAGGATTCTTGAACCCAAGGTGAGCTAACAGAGCTGAAACCATCAGGTCATCTGAGATTTCAGCCTGCAGAGAGCATGTGGGAAAATTTCTAAGAAAAGCAAGTGAGAAAATAGGAAATCTCCTGATACTGTTTTGACAAAGTTACTGAAGGTGCAATGACCATGCAGGTATGGCTGCCAACCTCCTCTTAATCACAAGTTTCTTGTCTCCAGCAGAGTGACTCAGGGTTCATGTATTGGTAGCAACCTTCCAAGGTTTCACCTTACCTGCACTAAAGTAAGGTGGTAACTTAGGTTAGATTGCACTGAGATTGTTGGACATGCAGGTGTTCGGTTTTGTACCTCAGGAGAGACCTGAGTGCTGTCAGCATGGCTGTGCCAACAGGACAACAGTGCCGTCGAATGCCAAGAAGGTCACAAAAAGTTAAAGTCATCAGCATTTCAAAACACTGGGCACCAACAGACAACAGCATGCTGGTTCTAGAAGAAGGTTTTCTTCCTGCTGAATTCACAAATACCTAAGAGGCTTCTGTGATCATTTGTTATCTCTGCATGACGAGTGTAAATATGTATTTATAAACACTCATGGTGGTTCTCAAGCTTTCTGGACCAATAGAATTTTGAAACTCTTGCAGGTGATTATATTCCACTATATTTAGCTTTTGACTGAAGGAGTTGTGTTAAATCCTGCACAGAATTATGGCCCAAGTTGTCAGTGGGAAATTTCCCTTGGGTCACCACAGTACAGTTTTGGAATTACTCAAGCAGCACAAAACCTGCCGTTTCACAGCTGAGGATGGATTCTGACACTGAGACTGGAAGTCAGCAACGTCAAGATAACTTTTCCGTGCCCCTCTATCTGTAATTCATGAGTGGGCCTTCAAAACTGCTAAGCATTATCTCACTTCTCCCACTTTGATATCAGTAAAACATGGTTGGATGTGCCTTCACTCTAATGATGAGCTCTTCACCGTAATGATACACGGTGAATTAAGAGATTAGCTGAATGTCTTGCCTCTGTGGTGACAAGCATGGCATAATGTCAAAATTAAACATCTACAGACAGAGTAGCAGAAAAGGAGAAGCCAGAACCACTACTCAGAATAGGGCACTGAGGAATGGGTAGTCCCGTGTTATGGGTGCACCCAACACAGCCTCCATGTGGCACCACACACCTCGGTCCCTTTCTCATGGTTCACTTTTCCCCTCTACAGGTTCACTTCAGGCTGGTATTCCTGAATCCCTTCATCTCAGCAAGCAGGAGCAAATTCACAAAAACAGAGGCTGTTTGGCCACTTGAGGTAGAACAGACCTGTGGCAGTGCTGCCTCCTTGATGGGAAGGATGCAGGGCTCAGAGGAACTCTGTCTGCGGGCACTGTGCTGTGAAACCACAGAACCCAAGGGGGTTGTCCAGTCTTGAAGACTAAAAATATTCAGCTTCAGTCTGGTGCATGGCTGCAAGCTGATGGATTTTAAGGCATTGAGAAGGTATCTTCATAGACTGAGAAAACACAAGGAGATATTAAAGAACAGGAGTGAACAAGGCTTCAAATCCAGCAATGTGTAATTTACTTTATAATTAATAAATGACCACACCAATTACAGCCATCTAGTGGGCATATGTATTATGCAATGAGCTGTCAACAAAGTGGTGTCACTTGTATTATTGGGAAACGTGTCTCTTTCAAGCTCTGATCTATGTTCCTAATTAAACCAGCCACCACAGGCACCTAGGAACACAATGCTTTACAGAACAAGGGCTGAGCAGCAAAACTGGGATTCTTTTGCCAATCCCACTTAAGGCTGAAAGTGTTTGCATCAAGAGCTTTGGCGTATCTCTGCTAATAGTGTAAGCAATTGCAATAATCCTTCAGCATTTTAAGTGCAGGAATAAGAAGAAAAAAAAAAGCTCTCCTTCTCCATGAATACTTTGCCTTGAATTTCATCAGCAGGGGATGCATGTATTATTCAATCATACACCTACCACTACTATGAAGTTGCTCTTAATTATACTCCAAGTGGAACCTCTCAGGTAATCAGAATTCAGGGCTAATGCATAGCTATTCCCCCATCAATTTATAATAGATACAATTAATCCAATTTGGAATTTCAAGTTTTAGTGATTATTAAATGCAAACAAGTGTTCATTTTTTTGCTTCAGGGTGGCCATTTTTTAAGTGCATCTCTTTTTATGGCTTAGAAATGTATAAAGTAACAATTGCCACATAAGCAGTTAGAGCATTAATATTAAGAAATCATGACAGAGCACGAACTTCAGCGTGCTTGGACTAAACCCTGTGGGAATTCACTTTATCCATCCTCCCTCTAAACGTCTGGGCAGTCCCCTGCAGTTACCTTGTGCCTCTATTGCTCTTCCGGTTTTGCCTTGGGAATGATTTACAGCACAACACAGATAATAAACTGGCAGGAATGATCCAGCCAGAGATCCTCTGCTACCAACCAGCATCCTGGCATCTCTTCAGTTTCTTGAATTCCTACTAAACATGAAAGATCAAGTGGTATGCTTATCAAATTCCTTAAAGTGAGGAACCATATGTCATTTTTAACAGCGAATCAAAGCTTGTAGCTTATGGCAGTATGGTTCCTAGGAGGGGAAAAAAAAATGGCAAAGCAAAGGTGTATTTAGAATCAAAAGAAAAAGAATCTAAAAATCCTTCCATGACTGAGAAGCCATTACACCTCTGGAAGCAGGAATTGCAAAAAAAATATATCTTTTTCTTGCTTTTTTCTCCTAAGTTTAAAATATATCTGACCTATATAATTTTAATGTTAAGTTTCAGATGTACTGAAGTGTATATATATATATATTATACTACATACCAACACAACGCATTAATTCAAGGGTTTTGCCCATCTTTAGAAACATGGATTAAATCTCCCAAATTGTTTGTGTTTCATGCTCACTATGTCCTGATAGATGGTGCATCTATCAGGACACTTATTTCCTTCCCGTAGGGCCTTAATGTAAAAGCAACCTTTCAAAACACTGAAGGAACAAAATTAACCCGCTCCCCCCTCAAACCCAACTTTTCACCCAGGCAAGCTGAAGGCCTATTTGGGAAGAAAGGGAAGACAGAATTCACAATTGTTCTGAGGAATCTCAGCACTCTGTATTTTTAGTCATCTCTGGCTGTCACAACTGTGAAGAAAATCCAGGCTGAGCTTCACTAGAGCAACGGCGTGGGCTTGAAACAGCAGAGCAGCCTGAAACAATCGCTCCAAGAAATATAAACTGCTGCACTCCTCACATCCAAGATGCTACCTCAGATGCTCATATGCTGGCACTGTTAACTGTTTCATGGCCCACCAGAGCACAGCAGAAAACCCACAAAGTTCTGCACAGCTTGTGCCGAGCGCTTTCGCGTTGCTTTTCAGCATGCCCAGGAGGCCTTCCAAAGGAGCAGCTGGTGTGGATTTCCAGTACATATGCTGCTGGTGAACCAGGCCCACTCACCCACCCCCATGTTTTGCCACGGGACAGCGCTGGGTTGGGTGGAAATGTCATCTGAGCCTGTTCTAGGTGCAGAAGTAGCTCAGATACATCAATACAGTTATTCAGCCAGAAGATCTGCTCTGCACCCAGCAGCACTAAGCACTTGGGCCCAAAGCTGCCATCAGTGACTACACTGCTTCCAGTATCCAAAGCATGGGCAGGGCCAGTCCACTGTGCAGCTGTGTGAGCAATGACCTCTGCCAGGGCCCTGGTGGGTGGCTCTGGTGTACCTTCTGGGCCTCAATAAAGCCAATCTCCTTCCTCCCACTTGGGAAAACAGTCCACCAGGGTGGCACAATGCTGTAGTAGCTCCAAGGATAAGAGAAGGAACAAGGGCTCTCCAGTCATTATATTCCTCACTTCATTTTTTAATTAGGACACAATAATTTGTTCCTTTATTTGTGAAGCTTGCCATTAAACATCCCCAAAATGAACTACAGAAACCTCATCATCCTACCAGAAATAAGCAAAATACGAACCTATGAAGTGAAATTATAAAAAACAAATGAAAAGTACAATTAAGAACACATTTTTAAAGCACTGAAAGTGCTCAATATCCTGAATAAACTACTAAAGGAAGTGGTGAACTCCCTACAATTTGGGGTCTTTGGAGCAGGTCTCTACATCTTTCCTGAATTTGTGCATCAGACAAACACACGTTTTGGGCTTCATGTAGGGTAACTGAATGAAATTAAATACCCTGTTATGTGCAGGAAGTTCATGAATTAATGGTCCCACTTTGCCTTCAGCTTCCTGTATTCAGCTGCTCATAACTAAGGCCTTACTAAGGGCTGATGTGTTGAAATGTCTCCTATTCTTTTTTACATTTCTGTACGTGTATGTGGGTATCACGTCTATAGGAATTCATCTCCCTGTGAATGATGAGTTGCATCGTGTCACTCAAGTCATGCAGCCTTTCCAATGTAAAAGAGAGCCACACAAAATGTAAATTATTTTTTATGCCAGTTTCACAGCCTTGGGTTCCTCCTGGAGCACACATCCAGCAAGGCACAAGATTAATCATACCTTCTGGAGAAGCACAAGGTGCCCTCATTATAGGGACTCCCTCATGCATCAGATGCTCTATTTTTAAGCTCCTCTGCTGCAATGAGCCCAAGGCTGAGGGAGAAGTCTGGAGACTTTCTTGACTTTAGACCATGATGTTGCACCTCAGTGATGTTTCTCGAATGCAAGGAATGACTCAGCCCTAAGGCTGCAAATTTGACTTTAGGGCATGTAGCATCAGCCACACAAAGTCTTTCTGGTCAAAGCTTTCTAAAAAAAAAATAAAATAGCAGAATCAACCAGTTGAGCTCTTTTCAAAGGAGGTACCTTTCATCAGCACAGTTCTGTCCTTGGACTTTTTTCTGCTGCTTCCAGACTTTCTCAGCCTTTGTGGACCCACCATCTTATATTTCTCACATCTTCTTGTTGCTTTTTGATCCTGCTACCCAGGTGTGATTATTTTCACAGCCACGTTCAAGTCCATATGTTTTCCCAATCTTTTGGAAAAACTTGGTCTTCCTTTGCCTGCTGTCAGAACTGCCTTGATCCAAGCTGCCTAACCAATCGCTGACATTTTCACTGCATGTTGCTAAATCAATTTAACTTTTGCCCATTCAATATCCAACAGCCATGCCAAACTACCCAGTGGCTTTTATAGAGAGACAGACACATACAGAGGTTAGGGCCACAGGGGTCCATAACAATGAACCTCACAGACTGAACTGAAGCAGACACAAAAGCAGAGCCGCCACCATATATCCACAGTCTGGGCTTTAGAGATATTTTTAGGGCATCTGTTGATGAAGTGGGAGCCAATTTTTTGTGTGTCATTGAGATGGTATGGCTGTGATGGCAGAACCCAAACCTGATAAAAAGTGATTGTCAGAGAGGGGGGGTAACTTATAAAAATTACTCAAAATGCTTTATTTGTCATCTGTTTTCTTAACACGGTATGTATTTTTTCAAAGAAAAGCCAAGGTGAAATTGAGAAATTACTTGAAGGGGATGATAGAAATTGCAGAAAATAGGGCTGGAAAAGGATCTCAAATGCCATTTACAACCACTTTCACAATTTGTGACAAACAGCAGGACAGTGGCCCTCTTCAAAACTTTTTCACGAATAAGACAGGAATTTTCATAGCTCTCCGCAGGACTTGAATCCTCCTTACTTTTTATGTATGAGATATACAGACCCATGTCATCACCAAAATAGAATCAGCTATGCATGCAAATTTTAAGGAGAATGTGAGACATTTTTGGAGGTTATGTACCTGCATTAGTAGTTTATATGCCTATACGCATTCCAAATTAGCTCTGTAGCTACATACATATTATTTAATCTAGCCCATGATTTTCTCAAGTGATTCTCAAAAAAAGCAACTAGAAATGGCCATTTATAACATGTAAGGATGTGGTTTCACAGTGCCAGGTGCTGCACTAGCAAAGGAACCTGGTTCCCTGAAGTAGCTGATGGAACGATCCCACAAGAACTCTGTCAGCAGGAAGAAAGGCAGCACACCACAGCCTGGGGATACAAAAAATACCCAGTGTAAAGGCAGGAAAATGTTGGAGGCCAAATTGTTTGTAAGATAAAACTCTTGTGGGGTTTATAAAGTATGGCACAAATTTGTGCAACTGTGCAATAGAACCAGGAAGTAAATTTGAAGAAACACCTTGAGAGCAGAAAGGAAGTCCAGCTTGCTATATATGTATTTTCTAATTTAATTTCAAGAGAACTGCATATAGCAGGTAAACACAGTCCTATAGACTGTGAGCCATCATAATCATATTTGGCACAAATTTTAATATTATATTCCTATTTAAAATAACCAGGAAAAGTTAGGAGTAAGATATGTAACAAAATCAAAGAAGAAACTATCTTCAATCAAAGAAGAAGGAAATTGAAGGAAATTTATGTCTCCTGAACCAAGCCAGCACAGTGGTGGGCACAATTCAACAGTGTTGCAGCTTCCTGTTTTAGTGTCTCACTGAGGCACTGGAAGAGCTAAGGACAAGAATGCATTAAAGTAAAATCAAAGGGTAACTTCCACGAGTTTCTTCCTTCTGTAACCAGTTTCATAATTAAGCAGGTAATCTTGCTAACTCATTGCTTGTTGCTTTAATTTCAAGCCTGCCTAGCTCTTGAAAAAAATAATTCAGTAAATCTGACAGGCAAAAAACACATGGTTTTCCAGGAAACTTTCCTCAAAAGCATTGATATATTTAAAACCTGCTGGAGTGTCTGCAACCCAAAATACAAGCATGAATCCCAGAAAACAGGCTGTGCTTCCCACCATTCTGCAAAGGATAGGGATACTCAAAGACCTTTTCAGCTGGCATGGGTCACTTAAACATGATCAACAGGCAGGCATTTAAGAGGCAATCCATACCCATTAACAAAACTGGTACTAGAAAACGATCACAAAATGTAAAGCACAATTTTTCCTCAATTTGCAGCATGTACTCGTCCAGCTAGGTTGACTTTTATTCTCAAATACATGACAGCTATCAAGTTATAATTATTTTTAATTGCTGTTTAAAGATATTTCCACTCTTAAAGAATCACACTTTTTCAGCATGATTAGCTTCTGATTGCCAGAAACTGAGGATGTATTTACCAGCAAGCTGCAGTGATATCAAAGAGAAAGATATTTCTTTCATCCCACTCTCATACTGTATTGGCAATCATCACCAGAACCTGTTTCTGGTGCCTGGAGTAACATTTGTTGAGAAGGCATGTCCCAAAATCTGAACTTTACTTTCTCAGCCTTTATTTTGTGTGGAGAAGCTTGTCATTTTGAACCCTACTGCAATCACCTTTGCATACCAGCAGCATAAACCTTTCTCAAACACAGCACACACGCATCCTTTTTTACCAGACGTGATGCCCTTCATAAAGGGAGCATCTTTCAGAGCGGATGCTTGGCCAGACCTTGTACCACAGCTTACACAAAGCATCTGAAGCAAGCTATCAAATATGACACACTCCACAGAGTGGTGATTGGCCCACCCACTTAGCTAACCAAGGGTTAACACTCCCATCTGACTTAACCTTCTGAATGCCTTTTGAAGTTATCAACATTTGTGCTTTTGGCACTTGCAACCAGTTGAGTGCCCTTAGGGACAGCACCTGTGAAAATTAGTTTTTCCCAAGCAGTCCTGATCCCAGCACAGACCCGATGATGAACTTTGGTCATTTCCCATTCCAGATACTTCCACCAGAATAAAAGCAAAAAAAATCAACCTGAGTTCCAGGTGGAAAGGCTGAGAGAATCAGGCTTGTTTAGCCTGGAAAAGTGTCCTAACTGCAACCTTTCAGCACCTGAGGGCCACCTACAAGATAGAGACTTTTTATAAGAGCAAGAAGTGTCAGGACAAGGGGGGATGGTTTCAAATTGAAAGAGAGTAGTTTTAGATTACATGTTAGGCAGAAATTTTTTACCACGAGGGTGGTGAGGCATTGGCACAGGTTGCCTAGAGAGGCTATGGATGCCACACCCCTGGCAGTGTACAATTCCAGGCTGGATGGGGCTCTCAGCAACATGGTCTGTTGGAAGGTGTCCCTGACCATGGCAGGAGGATGAAATTAGACAATCTTCCAGGTCCCTTCCAAACCAAATCAAACCACTCTAGGATTCTCTTCTGGTTTGAGTCCAGGCCTGTCTCCTGTCTGACAGCAAGCATATGCTCCCAGATCCAGTTTGTAACCAGAGTTTTCCTCCCCTGGATTCACTGATTTACAGCAACATTGCCTGCACCTTCCAGAGCAATCCTGCTTGCCAGGCAGCCCTCCCTCTTTGCTCCTGCCACATGAATCTTTATCTTCCTTTTAGCCCCAAGATGGGTAAAATAGCTCTTGAAAGCCTGCAAGTGCTATTCTGTGAGCCAGCTATGAAACCCATGGGGTACATACTGAAGATTTATTTGGGTGAATTTTCAGTGTCAGTCACACATACGGAGGAATAAAGAAATCCACAAAACAAGGTTTCCCTGCATGCTGAGACTCTCCTGACAATCTAACAGCAGGGTGATCTCAGTGGGGTTAATCTAAAAGGAGGCCACTTGTCATCAAGGGTAGCACTGAGGACAGTAAACTCTCTGCTCTCAATCTGGTAGTATTTCTCATAAAAAAATCCCAAACCCACCTGCCATCATCTGGGCATCTTCATGGTGTGTTAAGGCTGCAACATGCTGTCTCAAACAGAGACTAGAGATGCCAGGATTGCCTTTGGAAAGCAGCTTACCTTAATAAAGTGGTGTAATTTTCCTTGGTCTTGGCACTCAGAAAGCATACTGGGCAAGCGGAAAGCCTGTGGGGATGATTCTCTATGTTTGCATGAGATTTTTCTAATTTTTTTTTTTTTTTTTTTTTTTTTTTTTTTTTTTGGTGCCTTTTTTTTTTCTGTTACCAGCTGGTTCATATTCTGCTGCTTGCTACAGAAGAGGGCTGTTCCAGCTTGCTAGGATCCAGTTCAGTGCATAGACATCACAAAATCAGAGCCGCAAACTGGTTCATTTTTCCAGTTTACAGATTTTGTTCAAAAACCCAGCAGCAAGTCCTGAGGCACAGTGTGCCAGCACCAGAGACTGAGTGATGCAGAGGTGATTTCTGGAACATCTTTCCCATTTCTAAATCAACTCAAAAATATTTTTATGACTTCCTTCTTTTCCCTCTGCTGTGTTCCATAAACAGAGTAGACATTCAAGCTGAAAATTGCTAAAAGATTCTTACTCATTTGCATGAAACACAAAGTTTTGAGCTTTCCTGGCCTAGTGATATTACTTTTATATTCATATCATAGTAATTTTTCAAAGAAAAATGCCTGTTGGAATCAGATTCAGGAATTTTGTTCAGATTTACACAGGAGTAGTAGAATAAGTAAAAATCCCACCCATTCAGGACCCCCATTGGGAATAAATTCGAAAATAAATTGGGAAAAAATCCAGGAGACCTATATTATGGTCAGATTGGTAAATATGGACAAAACATGCAATATCTGCAGGCAGTGAAACTGAGGAAGCCTGCTCTCCTATGGATCTATGCCTTGCAGATGTACTCTTGGTGACTTAATAACGGCTGAGTTCATGTTGTGGCCCTTATCCCAGGGATATTAACAGCCTCTCTCTCATCAATCCACCCTCTGTTATATTAGAACTTGTCAAAAAATAATCTCCTTGGGACCGTTGCTAAATGTGATTGAAATTGCACAAGCCGCAAAAAACCCAGGGGAAGAGAGTGACAGATAGATGCAAAGAGAATATGAGCACAGAAGCCCTGTTTCAAAATGAAAGCAGACTAAAAGCTGCTGTAGTTGCATTCAAAGTGATATCCTGCTAATTTAAATCTACCAGTGAACACTTCCAAGTGCACCAAAAAGAGCCAAAAGAACAGGTTGTTTGCTTATAAAGGGAACGCCTTAACCATTTAACTATCACTTTTGTCGACTGAGGGGGAAATGCAGCGTTACGTGGGCAATCAGACTGGAAGTTCACAAACACTCTGCAGATTTAAAATATGCAGGAGCATGAAAGAGTGTAAAAAAAGTAAATCAAAGGAACCAGCTCCTATCTGGATTGAATAAATGAAGGATCATTGAAAAATGACAGGGTTTGTGGGAAAACAGTAGCTAGAGAGTATGCTTACACATATGCTTGTAAGCTTATATACACTTCTGCTTACAAATAGTGCCAGGAATGTTCTAAAGCACTGGAAGTCAGTCCTCTAGACTGCTAACTTGTCAGAGAGTCCCTGGCACAACGCACCCCAGGCCAAGTACCTTCCTCCAGCCATGGAAGAGATGTTAGCATGGATCAAGGGTCAACAGACAGGTGGCAGCCTCCCAGTTTTATAAGGTTTAAAAAGAAAAATGTTTAATAGTCTGGAGCCAGCCCAGCATGACAGAGCAGTACTCTTCCAGCTGATCTCACCAGCCAGTGTTGAAGGAAGGATGCCACACGCTGTGCTGATGCTGTGGGGAAACGTGAGTACCACACATGGCTGCCAGCACCACTGTGGATCATCTGGCTTTGTGAGAGATATTGTGCAGCTTGGAAAAGCAGCTGGAGAGGGAGAAGTGGGAAATAAGTATCCATATACATTTCCCCCCGCCACTCCAGCTTCAACAATCTTTACAAGCACAGCCTAAGAGAAAAGTCAGACATCCCTTTGGTAGCAGCCCAAACTACATCAAGCCTGTCTTGGCCCTTGGAGGGCTCCCCAGCTTTGTGCCCTGATACCCTCCACGTGCCTCTTGAGTCTAAATAAACTCTTAGACAGGGCTGACTACCAGCCTCAACACTGGAGAATACCACCATGGAAAGTGGATTCAAGCTGTTATACTCAGTTTTTTTTCTTTTTCTTTTTCTTTCTTTTTTTTTTTTTAATGGTCAGAATTTGTGGAGATAGAACAGTGCAAACACACATACATACATACATTTGGAGTACTCTCTCCAAATCTGCCTCCCCACTTCTTGCACTTCTCCATAAGAAAAATCCCAAATTCCAGGTCCCTTCCCAGACACTAAGGCTATCTTCCAAACCACAGAGAACTGAAATAACCACATCATGGAGCCACTTTTGTCACTGCCTTTGCAGATAAGACAATATGAAGTTCAGAAATGTATATCTACCTCATCACTGAGCCACCAGCTTTGACCACCCACCAAGTGAATGTCCCTTTTTTGAAAGTGAGAAACCCTCCCTCTCAATTTAAAAAACTTGTGCACCTGCTCTGTGGTCAGAGATGTGAGGTATAAAATTCAGATCAAAATTAAAGTGTGCAAATTTCAATAAATACTTGTAGGTGTAGATGACGTCCAGTTCAAACAGTGAGGTGATGGCGCTCTGCCCAGCCAACCTGCCTCTCCAAGCACTGACTAAACCTCATCTCCTCTCCTCTCCAAGTTCTTTGTCCTTGAGGTCATTCCAGCCTTCCAGAATCAATTCTCTCATCTATTCTCTGCCTGCCCTGACATCCTTCCATCTCCTCTCCTGTGCAATGCAGGACTATATTCCTGACTGCCCCTTCCCTGTTCTTTGTCCCAGTCCAGTCTAGCTTTCCCTGATACACTTGCCATCTCAGTGCCTCCAGTCTAGGCTCTCTCACCAGCTATGCTAATCTAACCAAAAGATCTCACAGAAGAATGGGAAATATTAATACATGCTGCCTTCCCAATTCAATAATCCTTCTCATATGAGCATTTATTTTCAGTCTTTGACCTCAACAGGGTGAAGTTTCACAGACATTAAGTGATCTGGACATTATCGGTAATTTCTAGAGAAAAGCATAAGCCACACATTGATAAAAACAGTCACTTGCTTTTTGTAATTGAATGATGAAGCTATCAGAAATGAAAGGAAAGACTCCCAGCATCACTTTTATGTTAAAAGAAGTAACTAGCACAGTACACGAGGGGAGCATTATAAGCAAGGACTGTGTAAGGAAGTGCTTGAGTGGCGATGGGAAAGTCTTAATCCTTTGCTGAAGGCATTTAAACTGAAGAACTAAATTGCTTCCATGTTAATTGTGATGTTACTCTGTAATATCTCTGAGTGCTCTTTGGTGAAGCTCTAATACCTTTGCAAAAGTTAATGTTTTATATCCGATTAACTCAAATGGGTAAGATATGTTATAATGATGGCATGTATTTAAGAAAGGCAAGGAAATTAATGGTATGGGCATAGCTCCCCTCTACTGTTTTAGATGGAAAACCTGTGAGACAAGGACTCTCCTGTTCTAATGCCGGCTCAGGTACAGGAAGCCCTCAGAAATCCACTTAAGCTCCGTTCTCAGTTTCCCAAATGACACAGGAAGGGAATATTTATCCTTGAGAGATTATAACTGACTCCCATCTCTTGAAGATAAAAATCTTAACATGAGTGCTGTATACTATTAGGTGTACAAAAGCAATGACAGGAAAAAATATTTTTGACACAGGTTTTTGCATCAAATGTCATATACTGTGTAAATGAAGTAAGCTAGAAATTATTCTTTTCTTACAGTATTGAATGCTATGTTGATTCTTCAAAAATATTGCCTGAATTGATTTTTTTAATATATTTTTGTTGTTTGCATCTCTTTCAGACAGTCCTTTTCTTACCAAGAGGATTTCATAGCTTCTGTAGCTATACTTTACTCTGTCTTTGAACCATGGTTCTGTGAAATGAAATGGCAATGCTTTATCAATTTTAGTTTCAATTATGACTTTTCTTAATTCTTAAAGGAATACTTTAATGTGATCTACAAAAGCCAAATTAAAAGAAAAACACAGAAAATTATTTAAATTATTTCAAGTGATGAGATGTACAAAATAACAAATTAATAAAAAGGCAAAAGTGTTGAAGCAGGCATTTTTTCTACATTAAATCTCACTGTAGAAACAGGTTTGGATTAATTCAGGGGATGCTGGAAGGAGATGCTCTCCCATCCCTCTCAAACTGCAGCAGATGATGCTTGGAAAGGAACTCTTCCATGCTACACTTGAAATGTGTTTTTTCTAGCTTTCTAAAGGCAATACACAACAGAAATCCAGACTCCTTGGACTTACTGATTTCCAGAAAGCACAGTAAGGCCCTGTTTTGGTCCAATCTCTTCTAGGAGAAGAAAAATCTGGTTTTCTAAATTTCTTAGGCATGATGAGGAGTCATTCTTCCTCTTTGATGTAACTGCAGTTTATCTATAGAGCCAATACTATTAAACACCTACTGCATTGTACTCCAGAGGGGCTTCACGTGTGTGGTGAAGAGGATGATCCCCATCTACAGCTCATAAAGAGTTTTATATAAATGTCCATTACCCATGTAATGGCAACAGCCAACAGTTTTATTAGGCAATATAAAAATATATTAGGGATATAAACTGTAATGCCTCAGGACAGAAGCCAATCAATGGCTCTCAAGTTAACCAGAAGAAACTTTCTGTTTGCAAGTATTCCCAGATCATCTGTTAGGCTGTTTCTTGCCTCATCTGCAAAATATCAGGAGACAGTCACGCTCAGAGCCAGGCTGTTGAATCCTGATGGGGTCTGGTTGGGTCCAGTCTAGAAAATCCCCAGTTCTTGTCACAATGCATAATTGAAGTGTGGCAGTTCACTTTATCAAATGATTGATCTCCAGTGAAGACCAATCCAGGAATTCTCACATGAAATTCATGCTTGATAAAACAAATATATAGATTTTTTCCAACTTTTTATTAGTTTAGTTCCAGACATTTCCTTGCTGTGTTCAAGCCCTTCAAGTGGCAGATGAAATGACAATAAGCTCCTGCATTTCAGACGGGGAAGAGGATCTAACAGTATGATGGATCCTGCAGTCCAGACAGACATGGTCTAAGCTTTTGCCTTGGGATTCCAGTAAAATCTGTTGGGATTTCTTAATATCAAAACACTCCATTAACAATCTTTAGGATGCACACAACCCTAAAAATTGCCTCCAGCTTTCCAAATCAGCTGCTGAGCTCTCCTCTTGAAGGCCAGGCCTCAAGTGCCTAAAACGCTCCTGTCAGGTTTTACTTTGTTTTAGCCTTTTAACATATCTTTCACAGAAGCATCATTCCCCAGGGCCATGTGTCCCTCAAGCCCTCTTCTTTCTCATTTTCCCCAGCTCTCTACTAAGTGCATCTCTTAATTCTCCTCTCCTCTCCTCTCCTCTCCTCTCCTCTCCTCTCCTCTCCTCTCCTCTCCTCTCCTCTCCTCTCCTCTCCTCTCCTCTCCTCTCCTCTCCTCTCCTCTCCTCTCCTCTCCTCTCCTCTCCTCTCCTCTCCTCTCCTCTCCTCTCCTCTCCTCTCCTCTCCTCTCCTCTCCTCTCCTCTCCTCTCCTCTCCTCTCCTCTCCTCTCCTCTCCTCTCCTCTCCTCTCCTCTCCTCTCCTCTCCTCTCCTCTCCTCTCCTCTCCTCTCCTCTCCTCTCCTCTCCTTCCAAGAGGGATGTTAGCATAGTCCTTGCTGCTTCTCCCTAGTGTGTAATTAATCCCAGCAGCTAATTGACATGTATGAAATAAAAGTGGTTTGACAATCTTATTGTATGAATGTCACACGGCCTAATGACTCTAGGAGCCTTGTGGAATACATGGAGCAACTGCAGAGTGGAACAAAGACAAGAAAAAGCCTTCGGATTTTGCTACTAGAAAGATGATTTGTTTTGCATTAAAACACATTCTTTAATTGAGACTACTGAGTTATTTGGTAAGGTAGCCTCCTAAGTATAGCCAAAAAGCTCATGCAGCTTTCAGGAAATGGCTTTCCCATATACCCTCTTCCATGAGACAGAAGAAGCCATAATCTCATCAAACAACCTGCTAAGACTGTAGCACCTTTCTGTCTGAAAAAGAAGTTGGCGAGGGAAGAGGATGGGATCCCTTTTGGGTGGGATAAGAGTCTTGGTTTGTGTTGCTTTTTTAGGGGTGGCTGGGTGAAGCATGTTTGGATGGGGGAAAGCAAAGAGATCTGTTTTGCGTGGTTTGTGACGCAGACCCTTTTGTACCACTTTAGTATTAGTTTGGCCAGGTTGGTCTCACTGAAGATCACAGCCTTTTGCCATTTCACCACCAAGGACCAAAAGCAAAGTGACATCAGTCAAAGGCCCTGTTTGCAGTAGGTGCAAGTAACAAAAGTCAAACACACCAAGGGTTCCTGTTTCACATCTCAATGAATCCTCTGCTTTCTGTGCTTGCATACTGGTTTGCTGAGGCAAGCTTTGTTCAGTCACACCGTGCCTTAGTGCCTCTGTCAGGCAGTCTGCTCCCAAACCTTCTGAATCCCTGTTTAGAAGGATAGGGATCTATAAGATATTAAATTCCTGTAAGAGTTATAAAAATATGTTGCAAGAAAGGAGAGAAAGATTGAAAGAGACTTACTAGATACCAAAGAATTCATTCTACAAAGAGATACCATCACTTTTCTAAAGTGGAAAAGATCTCAATTTGCATCTTAATAGAAGCCAGAGAATCCATTTCTCCCCTCCTGGCCCCGGGGTAAGAGTTGCAACTCTTGATTCAGTTTCCCAGATGGAAGGAAGTGATAGAGCTTCCAGATTTTCAGCGGGTATTAAACAGCCAAAAATTAACCAGGTCCCTTTCCAGTTGTTGCAAACTGCCCTCCAAAACTTGCATCATCTGTAACTAGGCACCATTAAACATCTTCAGCCCTTTGTACTTCCTTTGGGTCTTTCCTCAACCCCTAGAGAGTAACTAACCTTCTGGGTGCATGGTGAGTACAACCTTTGCAGCTATCTCCAGAAAACTGGGAAAATGGCAGCAGTAAAAACTGCTAGCAGAGTCCTTCCCATCTTACTTCCCAGGTCTGCTGGGGACTTTGAGGAGCTGTGAGGCAGCAGCATGCAGTTGGTAGCAGCACTTAAAACACAGTGAAACTCCTAGATGACAATGCCATATTTGTCCTAATTGATTTTTATCACACTTTTTGCTTTCATTTCCAATGTTTTTTTTATCTTTTACAGCCTCTAGTTTCCTCCTTGTGTCCTATCATACAGCTGACTACTCTTACCTGTCTTTGCTGAAGTCATCCTACATTGGCACATTGGGTGTGCTTATTTGACCAGCTACCATGTTTTTCCCCCCTCTCTTTTTTATCATCTCCTTTCTGCTTGCTTTCCATCGTTTCTGTTTGTTATCTCACTGAGTGCAAGCACCAGGGATTGCGGTTTGGGAATGATTCAGCTGAAAGCAGAGGGCAGAGGTCTGAGTGCAAAGCCAGCACTGGAATTACAAAATGCACCTGACAACCTGTCATTAATGCAGCCACCAAAAGAGGGAGAGTAACAATGCAATCAAACAGGATTCAAATTCACATCTCATACTCTGCTCATTACCAAGAAGGTTTTTAGGAATGACAAGTTTTTAATCCTGTAACTCTATTATGAGCTGATGCCAAAAGCAGAAACAGGAGCTATGATACAAGTTAAGCTAGGATTGCTTGGCATGGCAACTGAAAGCCATCTCACCTGACATGAGATGACAGCTATGGCATGCAACCACTGATAAGCTGGCATTTTTGTAAATATATACTTTCTAGATTTTTTTTAAACCAGGTACCATGAAAGCATACAACAGCAAAAGAACCTGTGAACCCAAATAAACATGATCATTACCTCCTGCTGAACTGTTATGCACAGCCAAGTAATTCCTTCTGCTCACTTAAAACTAAGGGTTTGCTAAATCTGTGTTATACTTTCTCTTTATTTTCAGCAGCTCAGTGTACAGCTGGTAAAATTTTTCTCTGGTTAGAAGCTTGATTTATAAAGTCTCTAGTCCTAAAACAGGAAATGACTATTTTATCCCCACAAATTCAGGAGGATTTTTTTTTTGCTTTTATGTTTCACAAAATCGGTTTTTATTTCCTATAAAGGGTCCAGTCCAACTGCCTTCAAAATCTGTAGAAATTCCTCTGACTTCAGCCAGGCTTGGCTCATGCCCTAAGGCAGTGCAACAGAGAGAGACAACACCTAATGAAATCATGTGTGCAAAGAATCAGGGGATCCCATACTAAATCCCCACCCTACAAACAGCCATGCCTAAGCTTAAATGTGCATTAAAATTGAAGTAATAAAGCTGTGCATGTCTATCACGTTAAGCACATGTTTAAATGTTTACTGGAGTCAGCTCTTTGTACAATGAACAGTAAAAGCTGTAGAAAGCTATTGTGGGTAAGATCAATCCTGCCCTCAGCTGCATGGTATCCTGATCTTTATAGCTTTCTACTGTATGGTTGCAGAACCTTTCACAATTTTTGTAAAATCAAGTTGCTTTCATTAAATTCTTTCTCTTGCATTGACAGATATAACAGATATTATAACATATATAACAGATATATAACATCCTTCTGATGGTGCACATCTCCACTAATGTCGGAGTGCTCCAAGGAGAAATCTCAGAACTATTTATTGTATCTGTTAATAAAATTAAAGGACCTTAGTCAAAGTCAGACACCTAGAGGGTAAATCACCTTAAAATATACAAAACAACCTATATGTTTATTTGTCTAAAAACAGAAGACACACAAAAAGTGTTTCTGGGTTTGTATCACAGACAGAAAACTGAGGCACAGAAACAACCCATGATTTCTCTAAAATCTCACAAGATACAGGTAGTAAAACAGGGAATCAAACTGCAATTAAATTTGCAAAAATATATCTTTTCTTATCTTATGATCTCCAGTGACTCTGTATTTAATTTTTCAAAATGGGAAATCAAACTCAAGAAGGTTAAGGTAAAGGTCAAGAGCTACCTAGAAACTCACTGGCAGAACTGAGACAAATGGAAACTTCTGTCTCCACACACCACTTCCTTCCTCTCTCAGATCTGTTTCAATGAAATAAAATAAAACATAAAAAGCCACAAAACCTGCTCTCAATTTTCTGTGAGTGGGATTTGATCCTGCCATCAAATGCACTGTTACCCTGATGGAGGGAAAGCGTTCCAGCATCACCTCCTGTGATCTGCCTTCAGCTCACTGGTGACATCGCAGCCCTCTTTGACTGGCAGGTCTGCTCCCTGGGAAAGGAGTCCGTGGATTTGATGCACTCCTCTTTGAGACAGAGCTAAGCATAGCTGGACTTGAATGAGAATGGGTTATGGCTGAGATGAGCAAAGTAGAGCAGGGAGAAAAGCTAACTTTATTTAAGTTAAACAGTCAGAGCTGCAGAGTCCTTCACAAATAAGCCGCCCAAAAAAGTGGTCACAGCACAAAGCCTGACAGAGCTCAAGAGAGGCTTGGACAATGGTGTCAGGCACATGATTCTTGGGGTTGTCCTATGCATGGCCTGGAGCTGGACTCAATGATCTCTGTGGGTCCCCTCCAACTCAGGATATTCTGTGATTCTGTTATTTCTGTATCCTTCAAATGGAAAAAAATCAGACACACCAAATTGGAAGTTTTCCTTCTACATGGTATGATCTCACTCTGTGAGTTTAAGTCAAACCTCTGACATTCAGCTGCTAGAAATGCTAATAACTTTGTGCTGCAAGGCATAATCCGGCATAATACAAGGCAATACTTCAATATGCACTGTCAAAATGGATCTTTTGATGTGTGATCCCATTGCAGCCTCTAAAAGAGATGGAGATATCTGGAAAAACCCTGATCCCGTTTTTCTTGCATTAGCAGATCTTTCTGGTTGAATGGCACCGTAAGCTAGTGATAAGCTTTGTGCTGTACCTATCCCCTTAATTATTCCTGCAAGCCCTCTATTGCTGACCCTCCTGAAATGCCCTTGAATAACATTTGTGTAGGAATCCTGCTTCTTGAGGAAACAGTGAAGAATGGCCTTGAAGCAAATTTCTGGTGTCGTCACCATCAAGCTGTCTTGTGCTGCCACATCATGTTTCTAGAGGAGTCTATGAGCACTGTCACTACTTGTTAACTTTCCTAACACTGCACTAGTGCTACTCACTGTCAGGAGAAGTGAGATGAGACAAAAAAGCCACAAGAAATTTGTAGTGAAGTCCTTGGTATGACTAGGAGGCTGCCTCTCTACAGAAAATCAGATAGTCAGAGAGAAACCCACGAATGGGATATCGGACTGTGATTCGTTCATATCTGTCTTGAGGCACTTCTGAATCAGGAGATTTTCTCTGTAAGATAAAGGAGAGGCTCTGAGCAGGAGATGCTATAGTATCTTGTTCATAATGAACAAGATTCATAGTGAACCTCATGGAGTTTGCAGAAGGTGACAAATGATTTTTGTATAATTTGGATGACTTTTCCAGTAATTGTTTTAATTATTTTAAACCCCAGTTTAATGTAGTACCTAAGCACTGTTTGTAAGTCTAACCATCCAGTACTAAAGCACTTTCTTAACCAATACTTTACAGAAATTAAAACTAAAACACTGTTCTGTAAAAAAAGTCCCACAAAAAGTAACTTCAGTGTTGTACTTTTCACACTTCAAAAAAGGAAAAAAGAAAAAAAACAAAAGTATTGTCAATATGTGTGAGCAATAATGGTGTCTTGCTACATAGACATATTCAAAGTTCAAAATACAGGCAAATATGTGGAATATTTTTGCTACGTGCTCATGCCTTATTCTTCCACTGCTATCTGCTACCCAGACCTCTTATTGGTAGCAAGCCCAGAAAGGCAATTGTAGCCCATTGAATGCCTCTTCCAAAGTTGGTAGCCTGTGGCTCTCAAAGAGAAAGCAATTGCATGAAAACAAGCAATCTCTCACACTGAAAATCACTGGTAGTATACTGAATCAAGCTAGATTATGGATTAAGGAGCCAGTGAATTATGACTGATTACCTTTTCAAAGTAACTCACACAGCAGCCCTGGGGGACAGATTGTGTTAAAACAGTTCCAATATGCAAATAGTTTGATACTTTGAAAAACAGCAGTGTTGTTAACATTTGGCCTGGTGACAGAAAAAGTGTATTAATTTGCCCAAGCAACTGTCTCTAAAACAGCATATAAATAGCCCTTTGCATTAATTCAAAGTGAAATGTCAATGTTTCATAATTTATGATATTATGCTGAGATTAAGCTTCAACAGCTCACTATTGGTTCAGTTAACATCAGGTCTAAAACTTGCCTTACTGTCTCCTGAACCTTGAATCTTTGAGAAAACCTTTCCTTTCTGCTTGGATTTATATTTATTTATACTACTTGAATTATTTATGATCATTTCAATGCAATTTACTGAGTTAAGAGAATGTGAAATACTCTGTTGTCACAGTGGTTTACTCACATCTTCTTGAATCTGATTGTCTTGGCAGGAAAATGAGGAGAAATTCCTGCTACTCAGGATATGAGAATCTAAAAGCTGTTTCCTGGTCTCTATCTGTAGAACATGATGACATTATTAATCAGACATAGATTTATAAAATCATAAAATTGTCAGAGTAGGAAGAGACCTTTAAGATCATCAAGTGCAATTTCCAAACCAGCATAACCAGTGCAACCCCTGTATCACTGAACTACCACCACGTGCCAGATGCCTTTTAAACACCTCCAGAGATGGTGATTCCCCCATCTCAGTGGGCACTATATCAGTAAAAAGTTTGTTCTAATCTGAATCTCTCCTTTTTCAGCCCAAGGCCATTTCCTCTCCTCCTTTCACGATAACAGAGACCTGGTCCCTCCTCATCACACCCTCCTTTCAGGTAGGTGGAGAGAGTGAGCAGGTCCCCACTGAGCCTCCAGTTCTGAGACTAATCACATCACCAGCTGTCCAATATCATATCATAGAATGCTTTGATAGAAAGGGACCCTAAAGATCATCTAGTTCCAGTGCCACTGCCACGCGCACCTTCCACCAGAACACTGAGAGCCTCATCCAACCTGTACTTGAACATTTACAGGGACATCCACAATTTTTCTGGGCAACTGTGCCAGTGCCTCACTGCCCTCAGAGTAAAGAATTTATTCAACCTGCTCTGAATCATCTTTCTGAATTGTGTAAATTTTACTGAACCTGATAGATACATAACTATAAAATGGTGACATGGGAAACAATATGATTCTTTCTGCCCTAGTTATTCCTGAAGCATAATTTGAGAACTGCTCACCTCCCTGAGAAAAAAAAGATAATGAGATTGTTATAGATGAACAAAAATGTTATATACATGCAAAATGGTCTTGTTAATCAACAGAGCTCACTCCCTGCTGGAGGAAGCTCCAGAAGAACAACAGAAATCATTACCATGCTGGTAGGATTGATTAATTAGGAAAACAGCTTCTACTAATACTCATTAGCATTTATACATTGTAAAATCCACTAAATATATGTGTAAATAACTTTCCTAAAGTGACAACTAAGGGTGCCTGAAGGGTGCCACATGATGTTACTGTTGTTTTCTGCTTGGGTGGGTTTTGCATTGCAAGAAACGCTTCTGCATTGGCTGAGAAAACCTGTAAGAGGGAGCTGGAATAGGAAGAGAACACACGGAAGGCACATTCTGAGACATGAGACAGGTTTGACATGAGAGCAAATGAAAGCTGTATGCCAGGGCACATGTTAATGAGGCCAGACAGGAGATGGTGGAATATGGGAATAAATCCAGGATGCTGCTACCTGGAAAAGTGTAGGTAAGGACTACATAGCCCCTTTAGAGCCTTAGGAAAACACCGTGAGGAGCAGGATCATCTCCCCCTCCCAGGACTAAGATTTGGACACCCTCTGTTTCTGTTTGAGGAATGTGGTAGCAAAAGCAGACACACTCAGAAAGCATCTGTGTTGGCCCAGATGCTATCTGTTAGTGCCTTTTGTTTCACAGTATGAATTTCTGGGTAGAGGACTTCCAAATAATGGTTTAAATTTAGAAACTGACCATTCAGTTATCAGTGCAGTTGAAAATTATAATGAAATGGAGCCCAGTAACTCCAAAATACTGGTCAAAAGATTATCATCTGTGTAATGTGTGTTTTCTGGAGTTCATGTGTAATTATCAGGCACTATTTTTAGTCTGAATTTCAGGAGAGTTGTGTTTAGTTCTTGGCTCTGCCACAGACTTCCTGCATGACCTTGGGCAAATCGGTTTCTTTCTCAGTGCCATCTGCAGCATAATACACTTTCCTCCCCCTCTAAATTTGTCTTGTTGATGTGGATTATGGGCCTTTTGGAATAGGACATCTCCTTGCTGTGTTCATTTAGTGAGTGGCACAGTGAGGTTCTGAGCTTGTGACTTCTAAATAGCTTTTTAATGCACCAAGATCACCTTCCACGACCAGTGTAACCAGGTGGTGGGTATAAAATCATTAGCTCTATTGTAGATTTTAGACAAATCTACATTTTGTAGAATTCTACATATTTTAGATTTTTTTTGTTTCAGTTGCTAAATTTTACAAGCAGTTTTTGTACTTCTTTTCCTTCACCTTTTTCACAGTGTAGCCCATGCCCTCCTTCTCTGTGGTTATTACCCTGGTCCCTGTGATTAGTGTGGAGCTGCTGGTTGGTTTTGTTTGCTTACTTGTTCTTTCACCTTCACTCTAAATTACAGCAGCAAATTGCCCGGGGCAGGAGTGTTTTTTGGAACCAGTGATGGGCGCTATGCTGCCGGTCCTCACAGGGACCTTCTTACCTGTACCTGCTTTAGCAGTTGTGACCTGCAGCCAAGTGGGAGGCATGGACAAAGTGAGAGAACAGAAAACAAACAAAAGCAGCAGCATTTCAAAGCTCTTGCAGAGCAGGGCATAGCTGAAAATAGACATGATTTAAAAAAAAAAAAAAAAAAAGAAAAAAAAAAAAAAAGACGTTAAAATGATCACTCTCTTTCTTTTTTGAATGAGATACCTGATCAGGCAGGGGCCTGGGCTCTACTGCTAGTGAAGGAAACAAACTGAACAGATGATCAAACAGGTGCCTCGTCACAACGTCCTATTAAAATAGCCAGAGTGAGAACTTGGATATCAATGCACAAGCGCAGAAGGCACTAAATCTATTTCCTCTTACTAAAGCTAAAGGGACCAGCTCCCTGCACAGGTGTAGCTTTCGCAGCAGCGTGTCACAGGCTCTCACAGACTCTGGCTCAGCCACCCAACTGCGCTCACAGGCAGGTACCGATGGGGCTGCCGGAGCTCAGCCAGGGCCTCCCGGGGTGCCGTGTCGGAAGGTACCGGGCTGGTGCCACTGTGCGAGGGGACCAGGCTCCCGCCAGGGCTGGCGGTGCAGGCGAAGCCGCTCCGGAAGGTTCGGGGGCGGCCGCCGGTGAGCGCAGAGCCGGCACTGCCCGCCCGCCCGGCGGCGGGACAGGAGCGGGGAGCCCCGAGGGCAGCGGGGGACGCCGGGCGGTGCGGATGACCTTGGGGAAGCCCCCTGGAGGACACGCATTCCACGAGCGCCTCCTCGACCTGCCGCGGGCCGGGTGCGGGCGGTGGGAGCCCCGCGGCGGGCGGGGCCGGGGCTGGGGCCGGGGCGGGCGGCGGCGGCGCGGTCCCTCCCCGCGGGCGGGAGGCGGGCGCGGGCCGCGCTCCCTGCAGGCTGCGCTGGGCTCGGCGCGGCGCCGGCCGGCGACGGAGAGCCTCACTTGCCTTCCTCCTTGCCTCTCGTCGCAGCCCGGCGGCGCCCAGGGCGGCATGGAGAGCCAGCGCGGGAGGCCGCGGGGCAGCGCCCGGAGCTGAGCCGGCCGGTGCGTTCCCGCCTGGGGCGCGGGGAGGGGCGCGGAGGCGATGGCAGAGAAACTTTCCGCGGGCAGACTCGGCGGTGCGCGGGGGCTCCAGGGGCTGCGGCCGCGACTCGGGGAAACTTCTGCCGCGGGGACACTTCTGCCGCGGGGACTCTGCCGCGGCTGCGTCCCTGCACTGTGCCCGTGTCCCGCTCCCATCCCGCCGCTCTTGTCAGCCGCCGGTCCCGCTCCCGCCCTGCCCCGCAAGGTGCACCAGCGGGCGGGCGGCTGCCCCGGGTGCGCTTCCCGCTTCGCACCGGGCTTTAGCTCGCAAGCAGGCAAGAGCCGGGTTTTCGTGTTTTAAAATTGTCCTCGCCGTCTTTTAAGTGCTTTTATTTTGTAGTTTTTTTGGTGGTGGTGTTTTTTGGTGTGGGTTTGTTTTTGGGTTTTTTTTTGGGTTTTTTTTTTTTTTTTAACTTGTGGCAGCGAGGGCGGGGGTTGTGCGTGTCTGTCGCTGCTCTTCAGCTGCAGTTGCTCTTGGCTGAGCCTGGGGACTGGCTGCAGCTGCTTGGGCTGGGGAGAAACGGGTGTTACCGGAGGACCTGCCTGTTCGTATTCCTGTCTGTCTGTCTGTCTGTCCATCTATTCCTCCATGTTTTTAGGAGGGAGGGCTCGCCTTGCCCTCCCCGTTCGGAGGCTCTGGAGCTGGGGGAGCGCTCTGTCCGGGACAGCGGGGGTCGCAGCCGTGTCCGCTCGTCCCTGCCGGGCTTTGCTGGGGCTGCTCGCTGCGGGCTCCGCATCCCCTCCGCGCTGCCGGGGGCTGCGCTCTGCCAGCCCGAAACTTGAACCGGGTGTGTGTCCGTGTCCATGTGTCCGTGTCCATGTGTCCGTGTCCATGTGTCCGTGTCCATGTGTCCGTGTGTGTGTCCGTGTGCCCGTGTGTATGCACCCCTGGGAAGGGAACCTGCTCCGGCTGGCGATGGGTTAAACGTGGCGCTCCTAGCTCTAACTTCTGCTATTAAAGGAAGTAATCCAGCCTATCCTGCCCACTTTTTGAATCCCACTGGATTATTTGCAGGAGTAGAAGAGAGCCCCAGTGCCCCAAGGAATGCATCAGTGTGTGTCTTTTAATTTTTTTTTATTACTATTTTTCATGGTAGCTTAGTGCCCTTGCTTTGTTGTTGGGAGGATTAAACGTTGCCGAGTGTCTTTAGTCCCCGATTCAATTAAAATAAACACAAGTACATGGGACATAAAGGGAAGTCAGCACTGGCATCCCGGCAGAGGCACTAAAGCATCAAGTTTGGTTAAAAGGAAGGGATTCGAGGAAATGAATGCTTCTGTTCATACTCATTTGCTTTTCCTGTGCAGTGCTGTCAGACAGCTTAGAGAGGTGTATCTTTTGAGCAGGGTTTGTGTGTTCTTAACCAACTTCTGTCCAACAGAAAGAAAGGAAAAGTCTTCTCTACTTTAGATATAGGTGTTAGCTAATGCTTTATGAAACTTGGGTTGAACTTTGATCAAAGGAATTAAAAATCAGGAGAGAATGAACTATGAGGAATGCAGAGGAGAGTTGCTGCACCATTCTGCTTGCTGCCTGGATGCTCTGCTTTCACTGGGGACTCATTCCTGGTCTGGAGCGGTTGTGGAAGGGTATAAACATTAGCTGGAAAAGCAGAACAAGGCAGAATAGTCTGGCTAGTACTTGTCTGTCTCTCTCTGCTGACATTCAGGGGGCTGCTCCTTAAAGTTAACAAAAATTTCCTTTTGTTGCTTGGAGAGGACTTGGTGGTGTGTGCAAGGAGAGGAGTGATCCCTCCGGATCTAGCTTGCTGTTGCAGAGTGCTGCTGAGAAAGAGCTTACAGGTATGATCGTTGTGTTCCAAAAAAGTTGGAGTCTTCTTGAGAGAGGCAGATAGGAGACAGTGTACTGCAGGACTGCAAACTATGGATATCCCTCTGTCTGATCCTTTGGTGGTGCTAGTGTTGTAGAAAATCAGCAGGTTGGCTGTGCTTGTCTTGATGCAGTAAATCATAGTTTTATTTACTTTTGTTCTTGTTTATTTTAAAGCTTTATTCTTAACATAGCTCCTCTTGGTGTTGTAATGACTGTGCTCCATACCTGTGTGCCGATGGTGTGTAGGGTGGTTCCTGAAATGTGTGTTTCATTACTGTGTTGTTATCCTGTGTGCCAGTCAGTGATGGGGTATACCCCCCCCCCCCCCCAAGTTTTCTTAAATGCTAGCTTGCTCAGTTTCTCACATGAGGGACTTCTGTTCCACCAGGTTATACTGTCTTGCCTCCTGGTATGTTGTGCTACTGTGACCTGATGTATTCTGGTTGATGGATTCTATCAAATAACAATGAAATGAGCAGTTAGGAGGCAGGGTATTTAGCCATTGCTGGTTAGGAGCAGTTTGTAGATGCTGTTCCACTACAGATATGTGTCTGTGCTGAGTTTTAAAATGTCTTCTGACACATGCCAACTGCAGTCGTACAGCTTGTATTTACAAGCAGGTTTTTGTGAAGGACAGGAAGTTGGTTAGGATAAGGTTTGTTTTAGAATGTTGTGCCAGTGTGAAACATCATGCTTCTGGATGCAGGTTTAAATCCCTTACAGTTCAGTAATGTCTTAAATTTCTTAACTGTTTGATGAGTATTTGCTTGCTTATGTGAGGGGTTTCACGACTTCTGCTTGCAGTGCATAACACAAAAGCTCTTGGCACTCTTAAGACCCTTATTGTGCTGGCTGGAAGTTCCAAGGCAAAATGGGCAGGGACTCAAAGTTGCTGTGACAGAGGTGAAATCCTGGCTACACTGACTTCAGTGGGAGTTTTGCCATAGATGAAAATTGGCCAAAACTTCAATCCAGGAGTAATTCTCCCTTCTTGTTGGTAATCCTGGTGTATTCTCTAGGGAAGCTTTTGCTTTTCTACTGCCACCCAGACTGAGTCTGTTAGGCAGAGAAGATAGAAGTCTCTTAGGATGTCATGCTGTGCCTTTCACGAGCACAGCGTTCTTGGGAAGGAAATCAGGGCAGATAAGAGTGGAAACAAAACCCAAAGGTGGACACATGCTGACTGTCTTGCTGCTTGTGTCTTGAGTCATTCCCAGGAACACGGATCAAGAACTGTGAACTGAGCACAATTAGCTTCTTGAAACTGCAGAGGAGGGATCTGTCAATGCCTGCAGCCAGTGCATCTCCCAGTTGCTGCTTCTGCATTTGCAAATTATTGGTTTAGTGACAGACATTCAATATGTGAAGCAGCAGTACATTCATTAATTCAACCCTGCTTAGCCTATGCACATTGAGTGAGTTTTCTGTATGTATGTGATCTAGTGAGTTATTCTCAGAGACACTTCATATATCCAGCATCTAGCTAAATTTTTATGTTACATGACAGTGACAGATGAGAAGTGTTTGCTGCTTTTTTCCATGACTTGAAAGGTATGTGGTACAGAATATCAGAATGTGTGTTTAATCAGTGTTGATTGAAAACTGGTCCGGGTCACGGCCATGTAATAAAACTGATCATCACAACAAGAACGTGCTGCTTCAGTTTATTATATTCAGTGGAATAGAAGAAGATTTGTTAATATATACAAAAAACGTTCACTGGGATTGAGGTATGTGAATCTGTCTGATTTTTAATTTTTTTTTCCAGTGGAAACACTGTGGTGTCTGTGATTCCAGTGTAGACACTTTTCTTTCACAGTACATTTTTCTACCGTGCATTCACACTAGACTTTTAGGTATTTTGCTCCTGTATGATGATGAAAGAAATGAAAATATAAACTAATGTGAGACTGAGTAGTCTGTCTTGCATGTGCATCCTTTCATGTCTGTCCTTACTTTAACAGACTTAAATATAGAGAATATGTTGAGCATTTATAAATTATACCTTGTTAATGTCTCTTAGCTTGTTTGCTATGCAGATTTATGCATCAAAAATAAAACAATACTAATTCTTATTGTGTATACTGTATACAAGTGCACAGGCCTCATTTTGTCCCAGTATAAAAAAATTATAGATATCCTAAAAGGCATTGTTTTAGACCCTGAAGTTGTATGAGTGGTTAACATCTGGATGTGTGTATTAATGGCATATAAGTTTTGGGCACTGTTAGTACTGTCAGAATGCAAAAGATGGCAGTGCTGGGAAGACAGATCTGAGCAAACCCTGCCGGGCTGTCATTCAAACCTCTGCTCTGGGATCTGCATGGACTTCCAGCTTCTGGGTTTGTGGTTTTTTTTTTTTTTTTTGCATAAGTGCAAATCAAAGAGTTGATGATAACCATTATTGTATTTTGCTGTGTCTAAGCTCTAAGTATTGTATTCTCTTCAGTGCTTGAGCTTGAGGGCTGAGCTGGAGACAGGACTTGCTGGTGATGGACTAGAATATGCATCAAGTGATGCAGTGTGAGAGAGATGCTGTTCTTAGCTTGCTTGTTTTTCTTAAAAATTGTTTTTTTCCTGTGCATTGCTACAGGCTAGGGCAAGAGTGGCTTGAAAGCTTCCCAGTGGAAAAGGCCCTGGGGGTGCTGGTCAGCACAGCTGAACATGATCCATGCTGTGCCCAGGTGGCCAAGAAGGCCGATGGCATCCTGGCCTGGCTCAGCCATGGTGTGGGGCAGCAGGAGCAGGGCAGTGACCGTCCCCTGTGCTGGGCACTGCTGAGGCCACTCCTCCAATGCTGTGCTCAGTTCTGGCCCTCACTGCAAGAAGGACATTGAGGGGCTGGAGCGTGTCCAGAGAAGGGCAGCGGAGCTGGGGAAGGGTCTGGAGCACAAGTGCTGTGAGGAGCAGATGAGGGAGCTGGGGAAGTTTTAGTCTGGAGAAAAGGAGGCTCAGGGGTGGCCTTATCACTCTCCCAGCTGCTTGAAAGGAGGGATAACTAGGTGGAGCGCTGTCTCTTCTAAAATGTAGAAAGCCACAGGACAAGAGGAGATTGTGTCAGGTTATGTCAGGGGTTATTTAGATTGGATATTAGGAAAAAAATCCTTACTGAAAGGGCTGTTAACCATTGGAAGAGGCTGCTAAGGGAAGTGTTACCATCCCTGGAGGGATTTAAAGGACTTGTAGATGTGGCACTTGGGGACATGGTTTAGTGGTGGACTTGGCAGTGCTGGGTTAATGGTGGTACTGGATGATCTTAGAGGTATTTTCCAACATAAATGATTCTATGATTCTGTGAAAAATGCAAAGTATAGGGTTTTTTGGGTGAAATTGGTGTTGCACGGGGCTAGTAGCAATGCTACCTCAGATGTGAAAACTTCTTGATTTCACTTTTTTTTTTTCTTGAAAGAATCAAGGGCAGACCTTGAGTAGGGTTGCAGGTGAGGGAAGACAGAGATAGTGCTGAAGGCAATCTTTCCCCGATATATTGCAGCTGTGTTAATTACCAAAGAGTGGGAACAGCCTTGCCCTCACAGCTATGGGTGTGATAAAAGAGTGAGTTAGCTGGGAGGGAGTGAGTTGGAGTTTGCTGGCTGTGCTGTGAGGAGGAAGGGACAGGAGGTTGGGCAAGGGACAGAAAGGGTAAGATGTTGTACAAGGGACATACAGGGTTAGGTGGCTGTGCTAGGGACAGGAAGGAGCGAGCTGGAACTGTAGGAAGAAGAGAGAAGAAGGAGAGAAAGAGCTGGAGCTGCATGGAGCTGCCCATGGGAGGCTACATAGAAAAGGTATGAGAGACTTCTAGATAACAAGGTGCTGCTGCTTGAAGCCTTCTTTGGTGTCAGTTGTACCTCCTCTGTCATGCAGGGATGTAGAGAGATGTAGGGTTTTGTGTTGGAAAATTCTCCGTTGTCTTATTGAGCTGTTGTTGATTTTGCGGCTGTTCTTGGTGTATGAGCCTGGTTGCTATAATAATTATACCTAAATGTGTCTGTGCCTGCACTGTCTGTCATCCACAGTAAATCAAAAGCATGGACCCTGCAGGCACTTAAAGCAAGTTAACACAAATGAAAAGCACCAGTGGCTTTGCCTGGGAGAAAACAATATTTTATTTCTTTCTCCTAGATGATGACACTACTAATTGTATGGCTTCCAGTGCGTGAGTGTAACTTCCTTTGACATCAGCGTGTGTTGGCTTGGTCATTACACATGTGTCAACCCAGTGCAACCCCTGCTGCAGGGCTTCAGTGGTGCTCTTCCTCTGCTCTTGCAGAGTCAACAGCTCTATCCCTTGGCTGTGGAGCTGGTCAGAGAGATGTGGGAATACGTGGGGTGGCTCCTCTGGACTGAAATCCTCCTTCCTTTTCTACTATCTAAGCTGATTTCTTCCCTTCTTTTAAAAGGCATCCCTGGTTTTAAAATTTAAGTTTTTGAATAGGCTTAGCAGACCAGAGATGTTCTGGGCTTTCTAGGCAGGTAGCCATCAACAGGCTGAGTAAGGCCACTTCTGTCTTTAGTGGAGCTGGTGGTGGGATTTAATGCTGACTGTAATAAGAATTGCTTTTAGGCTATTCAGAGGTCTTGAAATCCTGCCCTGCAGCATTTCCAGCTTCTTAGCTTGGTCTTGTAGAGCATCTGGGTAGAGGGAAATAGTTTTGAAGACTTCCTGTAGTGCTGGTGAGAAATGATCTGTCACCAGCACTGGAAGTGAACCAGAAACACAACTTGTTTCTGCTTGCACTGTGCAAACCAGCCATAAATAACATTTCTTCCATGTCTTTGCAGACTTCAAAGAATCTTCCAGCTGTTGCAGGAAGCCTAGTGAGAGAAGGTAGCTGCAAGTTTAATTGTAGCTTCAGGACTTTAGCTCAATCAAAATCCAAACAATCTGATAAAAATTACAGACACTTGAATGTTGTTAAAGGTCAAAAGTGAGCCCTCTTCAGAACTGCTATTAATGGTTTACATGTTAAAATAAAAGAGCTTGTTAATATTGCTAAATAACATTGCACATATGTAATTTTTGCCTTTGAACCACCTGATCACTTTGCGTGATAGTGCAGGTTGTATTGGGTGATAAGTGCATATAATGGCAGTTTAAAAGTCAGTTTTTCTATCAGATGTGTAGCACTAATATCTTCTTAATATTAATCATGATTATTTCTCACATTGCTTTAACAAATCATGGTACCCAGAGTCTTAAGAGGATGCCTTTGTATTCTGCTAGAGGGTGAAATTTTTTGATGACTCCTCATATTTCATGGAATTCTAGAATGGTTTGGGTTGGAAGGGACCTAAAAGATTAGGTAGTCCCAGCCCTTCTACCATGGGCATAGACACATTCCACTAGATCACATTGCTCAAAGCCCCATTCAGCATAGCCTTGAACACTTCCAGGGATGGAGTAGCCACACCTTTGCTGAGTAACCTGTTTCAGCGCCTCACTACCCTCACAGTAAATAATCTCTTATTAATATCTAATTTAAACCAGACTTCTTTCAAGTTTAAGACATTACCCCTTATTCTATGGCTACGTTGTAAAATAAGAACTCCCTCTCCAGTTTTTTTTAAAGCTTCCTTTATGTATTGGAGGGATGCTAGGAGGTCACCCCAGTGCATTCTCTTGTCCAGGCTGAAGAGCCCCAATTCTCTCAGCCTGCCTTCATAGGAGAGGTATTGCAGTTGTCTGACCGTCTTCATGGCCCTCCTCTGGACTCACTCCAGCAGGTCTGTGTCTTTCCAGCGCTGAGGATCACAGAGCTGGATGCAGTGGTCCAGGTGGAGTCTCATGTGAGCAGAGCAGAGGCGGAGAATCACCTCCATCAACCTGCTGTTCACGTTGCTTTTCATGCAGTCCAGGATAAGGTTGGCTTTTGGGGCTGCCAACTCAAATGTCTGGCTTAAGTTCAGCTTTTCATCCACCAGCACTCCCAAATTCTTCCCAGGGCTGCTCTAAAGCCATTCTCTGCCCAGCTTGCTCTTGTGCTTGGGATTGCTCTTGCACTTGGCCTTGTTGAACTTCATGAGTTTTGTACAGGCCTACCTCTCCAACCTGTCCATGTCCCTCTGGGATGGCATCCCTTCCCTCCAGCATCTCAACCCCACCACACAGCTTGGTGGTGAGGTTGCCCTCAATCCCACTGAACGTGTTGCTGACAGAGACGATAAACAGTTCTGCTCCCAGTACCTACTCCCTGAGGAATGTCACTTGGATTGTGACTAACCAGAAAATTCCTTATTCACCAAGGGGTCGACCCATGAAATCCATGTCTCTCCAGCTAATGTGCAGGAGAGACATGGATTTGTGCAGGACAGTGTTGAATGCTTTGCACCGGTCCAAGTAGATACCTGTTTCTCTTCCCTCATTCACAAGTGCCCTGTCTGAAAAACAGATGATTTGTCAGGCATCATTTGCCCTTAGTAAAACCATGTTGTCTGTCACCAGTTACCTCCCTATTTCCCATGTAGCATGGTTTTTAGGAGGATCTGCTCCATGATCTTGCTGGGTATGAAGGGGGCACTGATTTGCCTGTAGCTCCCTGGATCTTCCTTTCTTCCCTTTCTAATGCAGCAGTGTGAACTTTGCAGGCCTGCCATGCCTTCTCAACTGTGATAGATAGTGCTTAGCCACCTCCTCAGCCGTTCCACCTGCAAATGCAGCTCATCAGATCCTGTGGGCTTCAGGTTCCATAGATACTCTTGAACACTGTGTTGTCATACAGTGGGTGGCTATTGCTTCTCCATGTCCCTGACTTTGTCTTCTCTGACTTGGGTAGTGGGACTGGAGCACTTCACTAGGAAAACCTGTGGCAAAAAAGTCGTACCTCGGTCATTTCTGTATCCCAGGTAGCCAGATCTTCTGTTTCCTTCTGGAGAGGGCCCACATTTTCCCTAATCTTCTTCTATCACTGGTGTACCTTTGGAAGCTTTTCTTGTTGCCCTTTATATCCCTGGCCAGAATTAATTCTGTCAGTTCTTTGGCTTTCCTAACCTGCTCCCTGCCTGCTCAGACAATCTCTCTGTATTTCTTTCAGGCTGCCTGCCCTTGCTGCCATACTCTGGAAGCTTGCATTTTGTGTTTGAGTTTGTCTAAGGGCTTCTTGTTTATCCATGCGTCCATATTTAAATAGACAGTTAGTAATTTTGAGTTGAATGTGTGGGGTGGGTTTGGTTAGGTTGGTTGTTCAGGTTTGTTTTTTGAGTCTTTTATGAAATCTGGTGTTTGAAATGCTTTCGTTCATCCTCTATGTGGCAATTAATTAATGACAGCTCTCGCTGCAGTCCAGGTGAGTGAAGTCACTGCTAGCATGGCTGCATCTTCATGGTGTGATTGCATGTGAGGTAGAGTTGCCATCTTGTGTTGGGATGACCCGACTTTATGGATTTTTGCTGTAGTGCAGTGATGGATACACTGGTTGTCGATAAACTCAGAGCTGTGGTTTTACAGGGACATTTTTTCCAGAGGCTTGCTGTGATATTTTTTTAGTCAAAATTGAGACACCACTATTCACTGGTAGGCTTTTCAAGGAAGCATCAAATTGCTGGTTTCATTTAGAGAAGACTAACCTTTTTCTTTGTTCTTGCACATTGTTAAAAAAAAAAAAAAAAAAAAGTGTTGGTTGGGCTTTGCCCTTGGTAGTGGGTGTCCATATTATTGTAGTGTTCCAAACCTAGACAATGTCTGCACTCTCCAGAAGGAAGTGTTCCTCTGGCAGAGAAGCTAGAGGACTGGGTGGAACAACAGCAGGAGTAATTGTTACTATTATTTTAAGCTGGAGGATTTCACTTGGGGCTGGGATGCAAACAGAGTGAAAAGGCAGATGTTGCTTTCTGGTAGCCAAAGCCTTCCATGTTGTCACATACTGAATAGCTGGAGGCATCATGATGGTAAAGCCTCTTGATGCTTCTGCCACGCCCCTGGACCCAGGAGGCTGGATAATTCTCAGATTTCTGTGAGTCTTCAGGAAGCAGACTGGTTTTAAAGTCTTACTGTTGACCTTCTTTGTGTGAACACAGTTCTCTCCAAATGATGTGTGAGCTTTGGATCACCTTTGATGCATTGGATGAGGCTTTGCCAGCCTGCCTTGCTGCCCCGTGCAGGCTGCTGGCTTGCGTCTCTGGGCTTTGCAGGGTAGCATCTGTTCGGGAGGTTCTTTACCCAGCATGTTTGGTGCAGGGAATATTTAATATGTCCACAGGGCTCCTCTGGTGTGGTTTACTACATGAGTAAAAGCCATTGTGGTTCAGATCATTAGGACCATAACCAAATTTGCTGTGTGCTTTTGCAGCCATGTTGTGAGGTCAGGAGTAAATGGTGAGGCATGTATGCTGCTGTCAGGGCTTTCAGGGCTGACCTTTGCCAATCCGTGATGCATCTCTTTGGTTGTGGTTTGTCTTTGGGTGAAGTTACATGGTGAGATGTAGCTGGACTCATGCTGTGCCCTGCTCCTCTGAGCTTGCACAGTGCATGTTTGAGTTCTGCTTTGGAGTAAACCAGCAGATCACACTGACAGCGAGAGCCTGAAGGGCCCTGCTGGAAATTAAGCCAATGGTGATTCCCTATGGATTATCATGGTGTAGGGAAAAAGACCTGCATACCATGTTAAACCAGCAGGATGCAGAGTTCTGTTCCTTTCTCTCTGTTTCCCCTGCTGTTTTCAGAAGCTGCATTCTGGAACACCCTTCCAAGAGCTCTTTCAGTAGTGGTTTAGTGACAGCTGAAATGATTCTTGAACATTAACAAATATCAGTCGATCCACAGCTGACTTGTTCACATGTTGACTGTGCGTATGGAAAGGCCAAGGAAAAAATGAAAGGGAGGAGAGATTGCAAGATAAGTAAGGAGTGAGTAGAATGTACTGCTCTGTCTGGGCATGGATTAATGGATGTGGAGGAGTGAAGGGTGGGGAAAAGAAACAGTGGGAGGGTGCAGTTTTCTGATGGTGGTGACTCAATGAAAGAAACATGGAAGCTTTGGGGTCCTGGATTATGCAAGGTACCTGGCTGGGGAATGGGGAGAAGGACAAAGATGGATAGGGAACTTCAGCTATATTAGCCTTTAACTGGTTTATTTATTTATTTAAGCTGTCTTAAATATCTGAGATTTTCAGCATGGCTAGAACAACATAGCTGATGTCTTTGTTTGGTGTTCTAGATTGACAAGCCTGAAATGGGCTTTCAGACTTAGTTTTTCATTAGCTAACTACATGCAGTAGAAAATATGTCTGGACGTAGATTCTGAGAGACAGTGATGTACAAAGGATCTGGCTGAGATTGAATCAAATTTGACTTCTAAAAAATTTGGTAACTTTGGGAATGCTTCATCCCTTATGTTACTGGTTTTTTCTCCTGATTGATGTGTTGCTGGAGCTGTAGGAGCGTCATTACTCACTTGGGTAGTCCTGTTGTGTATGTCAACCCTGCATCTTGAGGGTTGTTCAGATGTTGTCAGCAGGCCCAAAACTGCAGTCAGAGGTGAAGCTCTCCCCCAAACTGGTGAACCCAAGTGCTGGAGGCTGGTTTTCGTGGGCAGCTGGGGCTAGCCCAGCAGGCAGGCTGGGCAGGGAGCTTGTCCTGGCCACAGAGCATGCTGTGCTCATGGCCATCCTCACAGATGCCCTTCAGGGGTTGTATGGAGATATGGCTCTAATAGGAGTCATTAAGCAGAAATTATGTAGGTCATTATCCTGTATGGAGTGGGAGTTCTTGTGCAGTGTGTGTGTACATTGAGGATTGTAGCTGTTACTGTGGTATGTCCTTACTGGATTTAAATAATGTTGCTCTAACATGTTTTAGAGTTGTTCCTAATAGGATTGGCCACCTTCAGGGTGCACTTTATGCGCGGGCTGTCTTTATTGTACCGAGAGCGTAACCGTATTTGCTGCTGAAGGTCAGCAGAAGTCCTAGTTTCTGCTGTCGTCTTGGTTAAGTACTTCCTGGCAATTTTGGAGTCATTTTCCATCTACCACAGTGACACTGAGATTAGAATCTGATTCTTTGGATTTCAGACAAAAGGAATAGTGACTTCTCGTGAATGTTCATTTCCTTGCCAGTAGAGACTGGATGACTTAATCTCTGCATAAATCAACATGTTGATCAAGTTTCACACCAAGATATCCAGGGCTAACTGTAACAAATATTTAAAAATGTAAGCCTGGGTTGTAATTGAAAACCTTTCTTGGTTATAGAGTTCTGAGCTTAATGAAATGACAGCTCAGGGCTGGATTTTCAGGATAGCTTTATCTGCAGTAATAGTCAGCTCTGGGTCTGTCAAAACAGCCTTCTAAAGCCAGAGCTGCCTGTGGCATGGCATTTGCTCAAATATGCCTTAATAAAGTCCGTACCAGGTTTCCTATCCAAAGGAAAAATGAAGTCTTTGAGTATATCTGCTTTTCACATATCTGCTGGGAAGTCCTAGGGCTGAGATTCTGTGGAAATGGCAAAGTTGGATTAATTCTGGGTGTGTTTCCTGAGGGAGATGTGACTGGTTGGTTTGTTCTTTCCTTCCTTCCTTTTGGGCAATGAGCATCAGGCTGAAGCTGATGTCGTGGGTGGAGATGGGAGCAGAGCCCTTTGTGGAGTGATTGCTGAGCACCTGCTGTTTACAGAGCAGGATTTGAAAGCCAACCATCAGGCAGAGTTGCATGCTATCCCTTGCAAATGGAGGTATATCAACCTGCTTATTCCAGCAGGTCAACCCCAGGTGCATTTGGAGGAATCAGGCTGTCAAGATCTAGATGCAGAAATGCTGTAGACTGAACTCATTTTTGCCATTGCCAGCAGGAGCACTTCATTTGCAGTAATATTATTTTATCATGAGCCAAACAAAACCACACAATTAAGCTAGAAACACACCAGACTGTGTGTTTTAAAGGTATCAATCAGTCTGTTAATTTCAAAGAAAAACCTTTTTCTAGCTTGTTTTCCTGTACTGATTCTTTTTTAGCTCTTAACATCTCTTCCCTGCCCATTCATGAGTTGACATTAGATCATTAGGACAAAAACAGCAGTGAGGTGTGTGTGTGTGGGGGGGGTTGCCACCATTTACAAAACCAGTAATTCTTTTCTTCCTGAGAGTGGGGACCCTGAGTTGAAGCAGACTTCATTGCTGACTGTGCTGTGAACATATAAAACTTTGGGATCTTCTATAATGCCCACACTTTGAAATCTGCCCTGAGATACTCACATAGTAGTTATGGAATGGAAAAATGAGTGTACCTCCAAGGAAGCAATTTTACTCCTTGTCCCCATATGCCCATGTTTTTTTCCACTGGAAAAAGAAACTAAAGGGAAAAGTGGAAACCCTGAAACTCTGACACCCCAGGGAATGTTTCCTGAATTCATTTGGAGAGAAATGATGTTGCCGATTACCTTGCATTGTCCAAGTCTGCAGAATCTCTGAGGGCCAAGGTTTCAGTGCTGATGCTAGCTTGCCTCACCCTAAGCACTAAGTCTTAAAAGTGTGTCTCCTGGGAAGGGATTGGTGCCAAGCCCTCCAGTTCCATTTAAATGGACAGACCTGTGCTCCACCTGCAGTAGCAGTAGTACTGCACAGATACAGGAGCCTGATTTGTTCTAGTGATTGCTTTCTTTAATGAGTTCCCAGAAAGTATCTACTATATCTTGGTATTTAGTGTTGCATAAGATGAACCTTTAGAAGGAGGGAGATTATGGAGCGGTTCGATAGGAATGACTGATAACAAGTGAAAATGCTGCTGAGCAGCCCTGAGCTGCTGCTATCTGGTATGTTCTCACTGGTCATCACAGCCAGCCCCTTCTGGAGGCTGGTGTCTGCGCTGTGGAGACACAGCTCCAGCCCACAAACATGTAGTTTGTCTCACTGATACATATCAAAAGGCTTCATGAGTTCAGACAGGATCCTGACTTGCTCCCGTTTTAGAAATAAGGGAATAAAGGCAGAGGCAGGTGAACTGACTTCCTCCACGGCCCCGTAAGTACTACAGGTTGAGTGAGATCTGGGACCCAGCTGTCCTCAGATTTTCGATAAGCAGAGGACTATGCTCAGCAATTCTGCCCAAGAGGAAGAAGACACACAAGCTTGACATAGCACTGCAATGCTTAAAATGTCACTCATGTTGGTTAGGACACTGTGCATGTTAATTTAACTTAAGGTTTCCCTCCTGCTCTTCCCTTTCCTGTAAGAGACTATTAAGAGCAGCATTTAAGTACTTATGTGGTATTTTTCTAAAGAAAACTGGTTCAGATGTGAGGTAGTCAAATATCGCCCATGAGCTGCAGTTTGTTCGAGTCCTGGGAACAGATGCCCTCCACACCAAAGAAGACAGGTCCCCTGGCCTCCTTATCATCAGCAGAGCTAGAGATAAAGGAATTCCATGCATGAAAGGTCACCCCAGCTTAGTAACAGAGCCTCCCTCTATGGTTAATGATAAGCACTTCCAGGTGGGTTTCATTCCTTCCTTCCCATGTATCTGGCCAGGCACTTGGGGTAGGCGATTTCTGCTGCTTACATTGATTACCGTGGCAATGGAGTTGACTAATGTAGATTAGGTTCATAAATTCTAGGTGGCTGAAGTGGATGAGAAAAATTCCCCACTTATCCTCTTGGGTGAGTTTAGTGACCTCCAGTAGTGCTATGACACTAGTGTCTGTTAGAGAACTGTATTGCTGAGAGAAAAGAATAAAGAAAGGTATTAAGGAAAAAAAATGAGAGAGACTGTGTTACTACTAGGCTTCTCTGTATTTGAAGATCCAGGATGGTTAGAAATTGCTGATATGCTTTCTGTAGATATCTGCTATTTAGAGCATTTGGGTGTTGTGTTTCGTGGAAGTTTTGGATGGAAGTTTTTGTCAGAGGTAAGCACGTTTAACTTACAGGAACTCTGGGAAGCAGCAGTTAGGAAGAAGAAAACAGCAGAAATTAAAAGAGAGAGGAAATTCTATTAAGGCCTGTCTTTTTGGTAGCAAGTAGGTCAGTGAGCTGAAAAGGATCCTAAGCAGACTTGCAATCCTCACACAGTGAGGAAGTCGAGATGGCAATTTAATCAGGGGTTGGTTGCATAAAGCAAAGAGTAGTCAGAATTGCAGAAAATGTGTTTTATTTTGATTGCTGAAAATAAAGATAAAACTTGTGTCAGCCCTGCATTCCCATACAGAGATAGCCAAACCCATTGTCTTTGTGTTTTATGGATGGAGGGACCTAAAGCAGATGAATTGAGGCCACGCAAAATGATTGTGTTGCACATGTGATTGCTGACCTTGGTGCGAGGCAGTGTCTCTTTGTGTGTCCCATGAGGCAGACCGTGCCACGGCGTGGGTGGCAGAGGGACCGTGGGACCCCCCTGCTCAGGGCTGCTGTCACAGGGGGTGTGCAGGAGCCGAGGTGCCCTGATTCAGAAAGGCATTTGCGTGATGAGCGAGTGACGACACAGTTCCTGCTCCCCAATGAGCGTGAGGGTAAGGGTCCAATTATTTTTGCACATAATGAGGAGGTCACTGAAAGAAGGACTGGAGTTTGGCAAGGCAAAATGGGAATGCTCTCTTGCTTCCATTTTGTACTGGGAAGCCTCATTATTTGGTTATGTGATTGTGGTTGTAGTTCTGGCTCTTGAGGTTTGAAGTTATTGAAAGGATGATGAGATTGTCATGGTGTATCTGGGGATCACATAAGGTAGAGTAGGAAAGAGGATGTGACCATATAACTTAGCCTTTTTTGGAAACATCCTGGGGGATAAAGGAGGAGTAATTGTGGGTCAGAATATGGACATGTCAATACAAAACAAAATCAAGTCTATTAGTATTAACTATTACTTATTTTTTTAAGGAAAGAACATTTCAAACCTTTTCAAAGTCTTTATGCAGACTGATGTTTATTGAATGAGGGATTCAAATAACAACATTTTGATCTAGGAAGCTTGAAACAACTGGAAGAACTGAACTGGGATGGGATGCTGGTGCAGTGACAGCAATGGGTGGGAAATGCATTGGTACTGGAAAGCCAGGAATGCTCTGAAGCTGATTGGTGGGTACAAAGCTGCAGCAGGAGACCTGTCAGCACCCTGGGAAGCCAAATCTTCTGCTTTGGTGGAAAATATGGTAAGAAATCATGACTGAGCCATTGTTCTAAAAATGCTTTGGCACCTCTAAATTTTTACTTATGTTTGGTTGCTTTGGCTTTGACAGAAAAGGTTTTTCACCCAAATAGACTTGTTTAGGAACACTTCTAAAATCAAAAGTGTTCTTCTCCCATTTGCCCTCTCTTCCAATTTTTTTTTCTGTTTTTTAGGCTGCAAAGTGGAAAAGAACAAGAGATGGTTGTTGTACCTTGAAACCCGCTAGGTATTCTCCAAACAGTTTAAAAAACTTCCATAGACTTGAATGAGATGCTTTAATAAAAAATAAGGGTGCATGATGCACAGCATTAAAAAGCATCCTCATCTAATTTTTCTCTTTTTATTTTTGTATAAATTTACTTAACACGTAGAGAGGCAGCGAGCTGTGTACCTGTTTAGTTATCACGGTAATGAAGCTCTAGGTTGAAAGAAGATGAAGTTATTAAAATGAAGTACTTCATGGGATTGATTTCTCTAGACGCTAACAAGGGAGAATTTGAGTGGAGATGACAACAAAGTAATGTCTCTGACAGCCAACGTGCCAAATTAAAGAAAATGTAAATAAATTAACTGAATCATCCTGTTACTTTGCAGGCTAAGGAAGTTGTACAAACAATTTCTGGAGTCTTCTAGCGGTTTGTAAAACTAGTGATGCACTATGATGCAGTACTAAAGGTGTATGAGATATTAAAATATTATTTCTTGGTGTATAACAGGTTTATATTTTGGAGTGGGGAGTTTCTGAGAAGAAATGATCCTTTATTTAATGTGCAGCTCTATGGTGGAATCAGTTGCAGGAGTAATGAAAGTCAAACCTGCCAAATAACTGGGACAAAAGGTCCAGTCTTTTTCAAAGTATTGAGTAAATCCATAGAGGGGTTAGGATACATTAATAAAAGATAAAAATTAAAGAAATTAGAGGTGTGGATGTGGTTCTGTTGACTCCAGAGGAAGTCTCTCTCTACCATAGGGTCTTGTTCCTGTAGCCCATCCTACAAGGAATTTTAGAACAGCCTCATTGCATGACTGTCTCTCAAAGCAAACCTGGTATTTTGGAGTGTCATATTTATGTGTCTCAGTGGCTTTGGAAGTATCACAATAAATGTACAATAAAAGGGAAGTGCCTTTTCCTTCTCTGCTCTGTACAGCTCTTCCCCTGTGCTTTGTCTTCAGCCTGGGGGGTAGCACCATCCAGTTGAAACATCCCTCCTCTGACATGCATGAGCTTCTTAGGCGTGGCACTCCTGCATCAGATTGTTGGGTTTTCCCTGTTGTGTTAGCATGGAATTGTGTTTTTGCAGAACAATGGATTTCATGTGGGCAGATACAAGGGAAAAACTGGCCTAATAAGATCTCTAGTATGAGGTTGTCTGAGAGAAATTTTAGCTTTGCTATAAAATCAAAGCCTAAAATTGAAAGGGAGAAACACTTGGCATGTTCTTGAAAAAGAAGCATGTGAAACTGGAGTGTGTGAATATTGATGGTTTTGTAGCACAGCTCCAGAACTGTGCTTCACTTCAGGACGAGTCAACCCAATAGATAAAAATCATTATATTATATGGTTGGGTGTGGATTTTATTTTGATATTTCTGATGCAAGTCCAGTTTGCAGTTAGGCTGATTCTATCCTGTGATCATTGCATGGTTTTGCCTCTCATACCTTTGGCAAGTCAGTAGGTGAAAAGAATCCTGGAATGTATTTTGGTTGTTTTTTTGGCTTGATTTTTGTACAGTGAAGATGTAACCTGTAATTTGTGATCTTATTCAGTCATCTTTGAAATGAATTTTTCAAGAATTTTTTAAGAGATTGAAGGTTTTTCTTTTTGCCTATTGTATAAAAGATGCGAAAAACCAGGTCACATCTGCCTCTTAAAATTTTCTGTTAGATTTTCAGATTGATTTATTTACTTGCTCTTTATTTCTTGTTTATTTAGTTATTTAGATTTTCATATTGTTTCAGATTTTTTTTTTTTTAGTTTGGATTTTCTGTTGCAGCATCTTCAATCTGATATATCTGGCCAAAGTCTTTGAGAAGGTAGGGAGGTGACTTTTGGAACCTTTTTTCCTGTTTCTGTGGTGGCCTCAGATTAGTACAAATTTTTTTATTACTTTCTAGAAATAGAAATATAGAGATAATACACCTGTGGAGAAGTAATATCCGTCTGTAAGGAGATGAGTAGGGAAAATATGCAGAAATAGAATATGTATTAGTTTACATTTCCTTCTGTATTTTGAGCTTTAAGAAGCGATAGGGCAAGCTGTTGTTGCAAGCTGCTGGTTAATATGATGTTTTTAAGGTCTACTTTGCATTGCAGTTAGGGAGTCTTGCTCCACATTCAAGTTGCTAATTCTTGACACACAGGATATTTTCCTTCTCATTAAAATGTATTTATTTATTTTGCAGTGAGAATATCTTGCTTAAAATGCTTCTTTTGATCTTTGGTAATGTCACAGACTCAGTAAGACTGCTAGCATAAAGTACTGTTTATCTCATTTCACTTCTACATCCACTGTTAATTGGACCTGAGTAATATAACCCCATTGCAATAACTGTTTTACTTTGCCAAGTCTCAATATGATGTCCAAAAAGATGCAGGTAATATTAGTGCTTGGAAATTGCTCCCTGTCTGTAATTGGAAGGCTTCTTCATGTGTTTCTGTGATTTTATTTGCATTTATTGGGTTTTAGGCTTTTTCAGAAATACGGGGAGGGGGAAAAGGTATAGCGAGAAGTACAAAGTTTTTGCAAAAACAATTTTTTTTAGCTTGAATTTGTAATATCACTTAGGTTTCTAGGGCAACAACTTAATGTAATGCAGATCAGCAGCTGAAATACTTCTCCTAGCAGCTGGAGAGTGAAGTTAGCAGGACCCACGGTCTGTTCTGCAGCTGATACTGGGAGCTTTGTGGCTGGTGGGGATTGTCCCTGAGCTGCCCTTCATAGCTGGTGTCACTCTGGGGAGCAGCAAGCAGCACTGAGCGATACCAGAGCTAGCCTAAGAGAGGTGCTAATGTCGGATGCTGCAAGTTCAGGGGGGTGAATAAAATCAGATTTCTTATACTTCAGGCTCAGGAGGAGCTTTGAGAGGAGGGAGGAGGTGATGAAGTGAGCTTTCCCCAGAAACTTGGATTGCGGAGGAATGTGAAACTTCACAGTTTTCTCCCATCTTGCTCTTGAAAGTTAACACAAGAGATAGGAGTGGGAGACAGTTTTCTGACAGGAATCCCAGATTCTTCATCCCCAGAAGCTTAGATGGTGACAAGAAGCTGGGTATTCAGCAGAGAATACCCTCAAATTTTGTTGACTGAGTTAAATCCTCCAGCAAGCAGGTGTCGGGTAAATGTTTTGATTCCTTGCAGTATATATTTGCATATTTGAAGATTTCTGGTAGTTAGTTATGACTCATTTTACTTTGCCCAAATTTTAAAAAGAGCAAACTGGCAAGGCCCTTAGTTTTTATGGGATCACTCTGTAAGGGTTTTGAGATGCATGCCCCGAGCTGGGCATGCTGGAGGGTGATGTGCATGCAGGTCCTAGCCATTGGCATCTTATGGATAGCTGTAGTCACACCTCAGACTGTGTGAAGTGTCTTTAGCTGTCGCTGTCTCTTCATCTCCAACCCTGAACCTGTTTTCTAGCAACACCTGTACTGGTCCCTCCCCAGCATGGGTGTGGCATTGCATCCTGCTTCTTGCCCAGGGTGGGTGGATGTTGATGTCACAGGTCAGGCTGTAGCAACAAGCAGCTCCGGCCCTTACAGAAGCTCCTGTGAAGTGTTTTAGAGCTCTGATGGAAAGTGAGGCTTCATCCATAGTGGCATTTTGTTTATGCAGGTTTCTTTTCTTCATACAGATATGCTGGGGGGGTTAGAGAGAGAGAAGACTTGCTGAGAGAGTAACTCTTGATGCTTCAAAGAATTTTTTTGATGAGAAAGCTTTTATTGTAAATTTTTAGATTTTGTCACTTGTCATTTGGTGGGATCACGAAGGGTGGCAATATGCTCTGTGTAACCTTCTTATGTGAGGAAAAGCACGTTTCAACTTAGTAGTTGCTGATCAGAACATGAAAGTGGTACTTTTTTCCTAAAAACTGTAATTCAAGGTTATGCATGTGCAAAAATAGCTTTAGGCTACAACAAATACTTTCTTCAGCAGGTCTAGCTCATTTTATTGACATATTGTTTTGCAAACTGTGGGTGACTCGCATTGTTCTCAACCCAAATAACTTGCATCAATCAACATAAGAGGGTAATTAATTTACATATTTTCATTGTGGAAATGATCCAGACATTTTTACTCTACAGTGCTAGACTTGAGAGAGGAAAACTGAAATAACATTTTGGGTTTGTAGTTTGTTTTTAAGTTATTCTTCATTTCTGATTGTGCTGGAGAAACCATGGTGACCTTCTTAAATTTGAACTTGGCATAGCATTGAATGAAAATAAAGCAAGATCTATTTCATCACTGTGTGGTACGTCAGTACAGCCTTAATGAGATGAGGAGAAGGCAACTATTGCATGCCACAGCGAAGTGTAGTCCAAAACACTTGCTAATAACAAATGCAAGAGTTAACTATTTCCTTTCTCTATGAGAAGCTGAAGCCAGCACAGGAAACTGTGAGAAGATAGGGAGTCTGAATTTTTTCAGGGTGTGCCTTGCAACTCTCCATATTCCACAGCTGAATGAAAATTTGTAGCATATTATTTTTGAATAGGCAAGGGCTGGCTCCTGTTTCTGTGAGGCAGCGAAAGGTTTTAGAACTGTCTGAACTTCTCTAGTCCTTTGGGGAAGCATAGTTAAAACACCAGTTTCTGAATCTGGTGAAAATGAGGAGAACAGAGTAGTTACTGCTTTGCGTGGATTGGCAGGAAGTGGCTTTTGGGGGAGTGTGAGCTTGTGTCTCTAAAGGTTTACCTCTCCTCCATTGCATCCTGACTTTTCATCTGCTTGATTATTAATAGCTGGTTGTTTTTTTGGTTTTGTTTTTTTGTTTTTTTTGTTTTTTTGTTTTTTTGTTTTTTTTTCTCTTTTTTACTGCCGTAGGGTGATGGAGCAATGAGCCAAGAAACTCAATGCCTTCATGTAAAGAGATATCACACCCAGGCTATTCAGGCAAATCCAGTTTACCTGTAGGGTCCTTAAGAATAAATTCTTACAGTATTAAACCTGAGATGTGGTAGTGCAAGAGAGTCTTCATTTTATGTTCCACATTCTCTGTTACCTGGTCTGTTACCAGCATTGCCAGTGTGACCTTAATTCCTCACTTTAGGCACCATCTGAGGGGATAGATAGCACTGAAGGTGAGAAACCTTCTTCTTGAGGCAAGGCACCAGTAAGATTTGCCTGACATCAACTAAGGATATCTTAGGGGAAAGAACCAACCAACCAACCAATTTCTCTTTCCTGTTTGTATTCTTTAAACCTGATTTCTGATAAGCTTTGTTGGGTTTTGTTTTGTTTTGTTTGGTTTTTTTTGAGAAATTGCCCATGAACAGAGACATTTAAACTGATGATGCTGGCATTTCTAGTGGCTTTCTAGTGGTCAGTGTTGCATCACTGGTGCCAATTTTTTATCATTCTCCGAGAGAGATGGCTGCTATGATTAAAGTGTTGCTGCTGGAGAGATGAGGACTGGAATCAGATTTTCTGGGTTTGAGTTCTAGTACTGAGATGAGATGCACACCAATACTGCTTGTGCTGACCGAGGATAAACAGTTTCTCTGACCACTGCTGGGAGACAGCAGATTGGCCCAGCTCACTGGTAACATTCCTAACTTCAGAATATGTTCTGCCACCTGCTTGCTTGCAATCCTGTGTCTCACTCCCGTGCCCACACAGAAAACCCCTCCTTGCATGCAGTGGTGTTTTTAAGGTGGCTGTGCTGGTGATGGCTCAACGCCCATGTTCTGCTTTCACTCAAGCTGATAACCCTACCACTTTCCATGGACTACCAGCAAGCTCTCCTGCATTTTTCCCTGGCTATGTGAAAGGGTGAATGAATTTCCTAGTTTGCTGGCAAAGAACTGGAGAACTGTTTGACCCAGCAGTAAAAAAAGTCTTCATGACTATTCACTCAGGGACCTGAAAGGCAAGGGAAACTATGAAAGGTTATATGGATGTATGGTCATTGTGAGTATTGGCAACTTGGCAGGACCAGGATAGTCCCAGGTGCTCTTACCTGTGCTAACTCTGCTGGGGAATGTCAAGGTGATGGGAGAAATGCAGTTGGGCTTTCAGTAACTTGCAAAGATTGAAATCAGACTTTACTCTGTGACAATCCAGATGTGTTCTGCTTTCCTTCCTTTCCATAAAACCAGAAGTGTCAGGGTACTGCAATTCAGATGTGATTTCTGACTCAAGCCCATTTTCTCAGCCTGCTTGCTTTTAATCAAGTGGTGCAGGGGCTTGAACTTGTGCTGTCCTCATACCAGGTCAGTACATTTGTCTTTGCTCTCTGCTTAATTGATGTGATCTGCAGGCAAAAGAGAATTGGTGAGCTAATCTAGTGAAAGCCTGTTCTCAGAGCTTCAGTTTTTAATCTCTTCCTGGAAGACAAGTGATGGGTGCAGTAGATGGTGCCAAATACAGGGACCCAAACAGTACTCCCACACTGGCAGAGAGCACGTTATCCCATCCTTGCTCTTTGTAATGACTTTTTGCATTATGAAAATTCATGAGGATTTTATTTTCCTTTGGGTTAAGGAATTATCTGATCAGCTGTCTGTCATTCTGAGAGTGTCTGGATGCTGACAGTGTCTGGATGCAGTCTGTATTCCCCTTCCATCTCGACTCTTTTTAAAAGCTTCTGACTGGTATCCATTGTCCTGGCAGCGTTTATGGGCTCTTTTTGGAGGGCACGCAAATGACTGAGGCCCAAAGCCAACTGGTGCAATGCTCAGTGAGCACTTGCAATGCTTAAATAGGCATGAAGGCTGGAGTTGTGTTGCCTAAACAGAGATATCTGCTGCCATGTTAGGAGCTTCAGGGTAGTACATCGTGTTTGGTTCAAAAGGGCATGGATCTCTCAGCTTCCAAGATGCCTCTCGGGTGCCACCATTCCCCGGTGACTGGGCAGATGAAACTCTTGTAGGCTTCTGTTAATTAAGTGATAACTTGCTGTGGGAGGGGGATAAGCAGTGTGACGCTTCACAAATTTTTATACTTTCCTGGTAAAACAGCAATTTATTTGATTGATGGTGCTAGTTCAGTATATGATAGAATCGTAGAATGGCTTGGGTTGGGAGGGACATTGAAAGACCATCTAATCTCCCTCTGCAATGGGCAAGGATACCTTTCACCAGACTAGAGTGCTCAGAGCCACATCTAGCCTGGCTTTAAACACTTCCAGGGATGGGGCATCCCGAACTTGTCTGAAAAACCTATCCAATATTAGCAATATCCACTTTTAAGGAAATTGGAATACTGGGTTTTTTAGAAGAAAGTGCAGTAAAGACAAGTTAAAGGTTGCAATGTATTAAAACAAATTAATTGTGATCAATTTCATTGTGGTGTGCTTGTATCTAGCTTTTCAGTGGTGTACATCACAGCAGGACAGGGGGTTGGCATTACATTGGCATTAGGCATGCACGGACAGGTTCCACTATTTTAATTTGCTTCACTGTCATGTCTTGCAAATTTATCTCTCCTCTCATTCTATCTGGTACATTTAATAACTGGGTATTGTTAAAGTAAATCTCAGGAAAGGGAAGGTGAAAAAAATAAAAGAGCTAAAAAACTAAGTAAAGAATCCAACTTTCCCTAGGGCTGGGTTTTTTTTTTTGTTGGTGTTTTCTTCCCCCTTTTGAAGACTATTAAAAAACCCTTTACCTTAATCTGGCTCTGTAGCAGGCGTTTTGCATCTGGCCTCATGAGAATCCATTTCTAAACAGGTAGTATATGCAAATAAATAAAATACTGACTTGGATTCTCTAAGTGTCTAGGATTCCCAAAGTGAGTGAAGCTAAGACTAATATTTTTTTCTGTTTTCTCCAACTGCACGAAACTCCTTCAGCTCACAGGATATACTTGTTTTCACCCTACCTGATTTGGAACATGTGGTCTTCTAAATACGTTTGAAAAACATTTCCAGGCAAGACTATGGATCTTTCCTGGGATCTATACTTTCTTCCCCCCTACGTTTATAAGTATCTTTCAGAAAAAAAATACTGTAGCATTTAAAACCAGTTCCAAAGTTAATGGCTGAGCATAGTGAGCTTAGAAGTATTTTCCAATCTAAATGATTCTCTGCTTTAATTCTTTTGGGGGATTCAGTTATTAATGGGATTCTGTGTGGCGTGTAGGGTTTTTGAGGAGGAAAGCAGTAGCTGCCACTGCCATGGAAAAGGAGGAGAAGCAGGAGAACCTCATAGGGTGACTCTCAGTTGCAGCATGGAGCAAATTCCTGACCAGTTCATTTACTACAACAGTATTCCTGGGATGCCTCATGCAGAAGGGGATGTTACTGCCATTCCCAGTCTTCAGAGAGGAATTGTGCTTTCCTTGAATTCTCCTTGGCTTCAGTCATTCATCTGACCCTGAAGGGCTGTTGTGACAAGTTCCTTCATGTGCAAGGGCAACATGAAGCTGGCTGTGTTTCAGCAAACACTGGTGCTGAGTGGTGCTTGTGTTGTGTATATAAAGTTGCAGAATGCTTTCAGAACGAATAGTCCACGGCAAAGCTGTTTTAATGAGCTGGAACGCCGATTGTAGCATATCCTACCCAATCTGGCAGCGTTCTACTGAGCTGAAATACCTTCTTTGTTCTTAAAATAGCCCCCGCTGATTCAGATTTTAATTGCAGATATTACAGCTGTCAAAGGAGAGGAGAGGTGACCAGATGATTGTGTTGATAGTATAAATGGAAGCTGGGGATACGTCGAGTTCCAACCTTTAGATATTCTTTCATTTAAGATATGCCTGTGTGCTACAGTGATTGCATGGGACAGAGGCTCTCTTTAATATTAAGATGAACCTGAAGTGCCCTGTACCTCATTATATCCACCATGCTGACTAAAGTCTGACAAATAAGTATGTAGGGCTGGAAGGATTTCAGCACTAGTAATGGTAATAAATAGGCATAGACATTAAATATCTTGGTTAAAGCCTGAATCCTGATAAATGTGGATGGAATTTACCAACATGCTGAGAGACTGAGTGATTCAGGAATTCATTTAAAACAAAACAATAACAATAAGGAAGTGAATAAAATAAAAGGATTTAAAATTTTGGGCACCAGACTGTGTTTTTGCCTATCAGTCAGCAGTGGTCAGGGGCTGAGAGCTCTTCTAAATAAGTGAACTGAATCTTTTCAGCACAGACATGTCAGGAGTGATTTTCAACTGAGCAGGCTGTAATGTTGCTGTTTGTCTTCATTAAAAGTCAAGTTCTCTTAAGTTTTGCAAGTTAATGGATCACCTTATGGAAAGACGCATGATAGGTTGTCTTTGGTTTGTATTTCTGTGTTTCTGGTGCTAAGGATGGATTTTTAGCTGGATGGAAAGGTGCCTGGATGGCAGGCTTCTCAGACTGGAGGAAAACATGAGTGTAGGATGAGACCATCCACCTTGGCTGATAAGAGACGTGGGAAGAAGGGAAGAAAATGGCAAAAACCTCCACTGAGTCTGCAGCTCAGTGCAATGCTGGCTACACGAACTGACCCAGTGATTCTGTCCTTGAGCCTTTCCCTGTTCTGCACAAGAGAAGGATGTCATCTCTCAGAGGGGAGAGGGAGCTTCTGCCAGCCTTTGGAGAGTTCTGCAGGGAATCTAAGAGAATTCTTATTACCATTGTCCCAGTCTTGCTGTTATATGAAGGTTTCCATTGCATCTCCTATGCTTAGTATTAGTCACCATTAGCTACACATTCACACAATGAAAGATCAAGTGAGGGGCTGATACTTGCTGCACTTAGCAGATCTAGTCCTTACACGTGTATAAGACTTTCTTACCCATTCCTATTGTGAAAGGTAATATCCTTCGTGGCTGTTGAAGGTTTAATTATGCCTTTGCAGCATTCTGATGTGCCTGAAGGGATTTCACTGAAACTTATCAACAACAACAACAAAAGCAAGGTACAAGATGGAGAATGTGATTTTGTTTGTGTGTTTTGCTTGAGGTACTGAAGGTGGAGGGGCAGATTTTTGCTTCAGGAGAGCTAAAACCTTTCTCTTTTACTCTGGTGCACATTGCTTTGTAAACAAAGTAATAAAATCAATTTGAAATTTTTTTCTTCCCATGTATGTGTGATGGAGACATTCTGCTCCAGAGGTGCTGGCCTATGTGCATTGCTACAGTAATTATATAACTAAAGAAAATGTTGATAATGGATGCTGTGTAAGGAATGGAATTGCATGAGAAATGTGAGTCCTCTGAGTGCCCTGTGATGTCTGTCCTGGTGGCAGGATACCTAACTCCTGCTCCATTTGTTCCTTTGCATTTGGTTGACATGAAAAGGAGAAACAAGATGAGCTTTCTTCTCTGAAATCTTGACTGTCTTATTAAGAGTCTTTCAGAAGTGGAAAGCAGAATTGTTTTAAGGTTACAAGAGCCATTTGACCTGCCTTTCAGCCTCACCCAGGAGTGGAGAACAGCAGAAGGTGCCGGTACACTGATAGCAATAATTATCCTGGCAATAATTATCTTGACCTATCCTGTCTTAATGAAGTTTGAAGAATGAATGTGTATGTTTTCTGGCTGTCTTGTGTTTTGGCAGCTTTTATTTTTTTAAATAACTTCCCAGTGAGTTTTAAAACATTGCAAGAGGGCCTTATCCTGACCATCGATTCAGGGAAATGTTTCAGTGAAGGTATCAGAAGTTTCACTTCTCTGAAGACGTTTACAAACCCAGCATGTTATTAACAGTGAGTAGCAAACATTGCTCTATATCCTTCTGATTGCTGTGTGTGTTCCACTCACCTTTGCTGGATGGAAAGTGGGAGGAACATCTCAGCATCTCATATTGTTTACATCATTTATGAGCAAATGATTTAAAATCAAAAGCTTTGGAGGAGGTAATGTGAATGAAAATTGGGAGCTTAAGAAAATTGCACCCGATGACCAAACCCTGTAATTTTGCATGCCAGAAAGTAGGCGTTGTTTTTCAGACAACCCAAAAAACCCCACAACCCTACATCCCACTCTGAGATGGAATTGAAAGTAGTAATGAAAAAGGTATTTGTTCATGGTCTGTTTGTACCAGCATAGGGAGACTATTACTAAGACTAGGTGGTACTAGCAGCACTGAAGGAAATAAGGCACACTTGATTTTTTTTCCACAGTGAGTGCAATTAATGTTTAGGAAGAACTCATCCAAAAATGCTATGCATGGCTGTCAGCTGCCTTCACAACTGGCTGCCTCTCTGAGAGGTGGTGTAGCTCAGTTGAAAATGGTGCACTAGATCCAGGAGCCATTTGGTCTGAACTGAGCAGTCAAGCATTTTGCTCATGACCTTAAATTCTGTAAGGCATTCAAATAACTTGTGTGTGTGTGTTTTCAATATATTTATATAAAGGTTTTTTTGTAGTTCTAAAATGGGAATTGTGTCATCCTGCGGAGCTGGTAAGTATAAAGTGATGAATATTTTGGTTTTACTTTGAGGTATTTTTTAATACCTGCTTGTCCCCAGCATGCTCAGTGGTACTGTTTGTTTTCCTCCTTGACCACCAGTCGGACTGCTGGCGGTATCCCTTGCATTAGTGTGCTGGATAAACACTTGAGGTGCACTCTCTGAGGAAAAAGCATTTTGCATCCAGGTGTTTATTTAATGCAAAGTGAGGCTGAAAGATTAATCAGATAATTACGTTAATAGCATAGTGTTCTTTTTAAGAAAAGGATTGTGAAACACTGAGTTAGTACTGCACAACACGTTCCTATGCGGAAAATGGAGGAGGAGTTCTTCAGGGACTCTGCTACCCTCAGTAGGTATCAAACCATCAAAATATTAAAATAGCTTTCAGTGCATGTGGACCGGGATAGTTTGACGCAATGTTTGGTGATAGTCATGACTGGTTCTTATTCTGAAATCATAGGAGGGGAAAGAAAACATCTAAATCTGGGAGAAGACTTCCTTTCTTATTCCTCTTTCATTTAATTTAATATTATTTGGAGGTGCTGAATGAGGCTTGCCTTGGAGTTAACATAACAGATCCCTATTTGTACTGGGTTTTAGTCTGTATAGACTTGAAATTTTCCCCTGGGCTGCAAGATAGTGGTGAATGGCAATGCAGGGAAATACTGTCATCAGCCCTCGGGAAAGGCTGCCTGGCCAGCTCATCTTTCCCAAAGATGGGCAAGATTTGGGATCTGAAAATGGCCAGGTCTCTGTGAGCCTGAGTTCAGACCTGCCCAGACAAAGGAGAGGCATTTTTGCTATGCAGAAGCTGTTGTAGCAGGAGTGTGTCTGTGCAGGTGGGCTGAGCTCACCCTCTTCAGCCAGTGGACTTGCTGTGGTCTGGAGCATGTGTCACTGGGATAGCAGTGGCCTGTCCATGCCCGAAAATGCCATGCTCAGAGGTGATGTGGGCATAGTGGGCAAGGGAGCTCCTGTTGCATCACCAGCTTCCTGGTGCCTGGAGGAGGCTCACCTGTCTGGTGTGAGCTCTATATGGGGCAGATGCTTCACAGCTGTTTTGGAGATCCTAATGTCAAATTTGTGTGCTTGAAGTTAGGCTCAAGTCCATACTTGGGCACTCATTAGGTTATTTCAAAACTGTACTAGGTAACAATGTTCACAGCTTCTCTGGTCAACATCTTCTAGTTCTTCTACTGCTTTCAGGGTAAAGAATTTCTTCCTAACCAAACCTGATATAACCCAAATCTCTCCTCTTTAAGTGTAAAACAGTTCCCCCTTGTCTGATCACTGTCTATCTGGTAAAAAGTTACTCTCCCTCTCTTTTAGAAGCCCCCTTTAGGTAATGGAAGTCTGCAAGGGAGTCTCACCAGAGGCTTCTCTTTTTGAGGCTGAGTAGTCCCAGCTCTCTAAGCTTCTCTTCATAGCAGACATGTTCCAGACCTCTGATCATTTTTGTCAACCTCCTGTGCACTCACTCCAGCAGGTCCACATCCTTCTACTGGTCAAATCCCAGAGCTGGATGAGGTACTTTGGGTGGGGTCTCATGAGGGCAGAGTAGAAGGGAAGAATTGTCTCTGTCAACTTGGTGGTCATGCTTCTTTTGCTGCAAGCTGGGATACAGTTGGCTCTCTGGGCAGGTTGTGGCATTAATGTAAGGGCACAGTGGTTTCCATGCCAGACATCAGGGAGGCAGCAGTGGTCTCAGCACTGTAAAAGGTCTTCAGAGGCAGAGAGGGTGTGCAAGAAACTTCCGTGCAAGGATAGTTTTAGAGATAGTTTTCCAGGCAGTTCCTGAGGGGAAAGAGGGAGAAACAGAAGTTCTGGGAAGGTGTGTGGGTTGGTGCCATGCTGCCCTGGAGAGCTCCTTGCAGCTGCTGGAGCCTGGCACAGCAGAGGCTCCCTGGTTGAAGACAGGGATGCCAGGGCAGTAACCACTGTGTCAGTGTTAGTCACACAGCGTGTGGCTGCCTGAGCTCCCTCTTGTCATTGTTGTGGAGCTGAAATTCAGTGGCAGTTTCACAATGGCACAGTTCTCCATGTGGGGGAGGGAAAGTAGGTCACAGACTGCCCTGCCGACATTTGTTTGTACGGCTGTAGGGCCGTGCTGAGAGCTGAAGGCACTGAGGATCCAGCAGCCAGAATGTGTTTCTCACCCCTTTCCTTTGTCTCTGGCATGGAGGTCCACTGGGGAAGAGATGCTGGAAGGTTTGGTTGACTTGCCTTCTATCGTTACTCCTGTTTCAGTAGGCCCCACAGGTTTTCAGTGTGACTGGGTACCAGGCATTGTACAGGCTGGTCAGATTGCCCATGTGCCAAAGAGGAAATGCTTCTGGTGGATGAGCTAGAGCACAGATAAAGCACAAGGGACATTAAAGCTTTGTCTGCTGAAGTGTGTGCTTAGTATCTTTGTGCCTGAATGCAGAAGATGCTTCAGGATACCACTATAAAGCCTTCCAGCCCAGAGGCAGTGACAGCATAGCAGCACCTGCATTTCAGCAGTGATACTGCATGGTGAGTGGACAATCCTTGCATTTCCTTTTAAAGCTGTGGTAAGCCAGTGATCTGAGCGTTGGGAGAGAAGCTAAGTGAGGACCCAACCCAGTAACTCGAAGTTGTACATCTTGAAGCTTTAACATGACCACAGTGTTGCAAAGACTGGGTCAATGCGGTTGTTGTACAGCTGATAAGAGAACTGTCTGGCAATCCCTTGGGTGCACAGCTGGAGCTGAGATCTGCATTCATGCATCAGCAGTTGGAGCTCAGAGGAGTGGAGGATCTCCAGCCACACTGACCTGTGCTCCTGTGGAAGGGTTTGGGCCTGGTGCCCTTGGACATTCCTCCACCTGTGCAGTTGTAGAAGTGGACAGACTGTTTTTCCTTGCCCTAGCTGGGGGCAGATGGGGGCCCTCCTACAAAAGGGAGCACAGATCAGGTTTCTCCTCTGAGTGCTGGCCTCCCAGTATTTTATTGGGGAAGTTGGAATTTTTGGTGTAATACAAAACAGGGCCAGGGAGCAATTAAAGTACCTCTCCTATGTTTATTTGTATTTTTTTTCCATTTTTTTTTTCATTTGGCTCAAATATGAAAGCTACTTAAGAAATAAAAAACAATCCCCTTAACTGGCTTCCTGTGAAGGATGTCACTGGGTGTTCTGAGGTCTGTCCGTCACTTACTAAGAAGTTAGCTTAAAACATTGTAGCTCTTTTTGACCACCATGACTCTTCAGCTGTTGGTTAGCTACCCCTTGGCAATGACCTTTTCCAACAGAAATGGTGGTGTGAGCCTCCAGGCTGAAAAGGAAAGAGCATAGAATACCCAAAGCCTACCCTAAACTCAGTGTTTTCTGTTCCTGCCAGGAGCTCCTGCATTTTATGCATGATTTCATAGAATCACAAAATCATAGAATCATTAAGATTGGTGAAGACCTCTAAGATCATTGGCTCCAACCATTGATGCATGTCCACTAAACAATGTCCCTAAGCACCACGGTTATTACACATCTGTTAAATCCTTCCAGAAATGGTGACTCCACCACTACCCTGAACAGCCTGTTCCACCCTTTCAGTGAAGAAATTTTTCATATCTAACCTCCCTGGAACTTGAGGCCTTTTTGTCTTCTCCTATCCCTGGTTGCATCGAAGAAAAGATTGACCCTCACCTTTCTAGAATAGTGTTCAGGGAGTTTTAGAGAGCATTTGACAAAACCATCAGAAATTTTGAGTGATAGTGGTTATCTTCAACACAGGCTGTGAACTCTTTAGTTTCTGAGCTATCATTGCCTTGCACTTAGTTCCTCTGTGGAATTTTGGTGCTGTCAAGGTAGAAGTATTGCCTTTCTGCAGGGAGTCAAAGCTGAGTATACCAACCTTCCCTGGTGTTTGGGTCAGAGCAGTGAACGAACTACATATGGCAAGCAGTATGGCACTCCTTCAGTTGTGGCCCAGGCATTGCTTGGTTTGGTGATTCCTGTGTCCAGAAAGAGTCTCAGAGGTTCTTCCCTGTGAGCCATGGGCAAATGCTCCTCAGTGTTGGGGTCACTGGCTTCACAAACTGCTATTTCCATGGCCTGGAGGAAGCTCTGTGGGATTTTGCAAAGAGAAAGGCAGCCTGTGATGTGTTTATTTCTTTTTTCCATTTTCAGCTCCTCATGTTCTGAAAGGTAGACCTGAGTTTTCTAAGTACTGTTTTTATCAGACTGGCAGGTCATTTTTAGAAGGAAGGAGGAAGTTAGGCCATCCTGCATTGTGTGCATTTCATTGAAATTATAAGTACTGATGCACTAAGAACTCCAAGTCTGACTTCTTTTGGTTTGCTTAGCTTTCAGTGATGCTTCTGAAGTAGACTCAGCCCATAATGCGGACTTGGGTCTCTTGTTCTGTTAGATCATGTTCTGAGCAGGGCAATCTTCTCTTTCTGGAAGAAAGGGAGTGGTTTTGTTTTCCCTGGAGTTTAACTCTCATTCCCAGACAAAGCCAGTTTAGCTGTGCAGGTGTGTATGGACACAGAAGGACCAGTAGTTACAGACCCAGGCAAACAGCCTGTGCAGCAGAGAAGGCAGGAGATGATCCTAATGTTGCATGGCCATCTGAAAATAAGTTCCCATTATCTGAATACAGAACACGACAGCTTCATTTTGAAGGCCAATGTCAGAAATCTTCAGCTTGTGTCAAAACCTGTGAGGGGAAAAGACAGAGGCTTTTATCCCAGCTTTCTGTAAGCTGTCAAAAGTAGGATTTCATAATATGGATGCCATAGCCTACACTGGTTTTGGATAGGTTATGTAGAATCTGATGGCCTCCTATTCTGAGATGATAAAGAACAACAGATTGCAATGAAGTTATTGAGGAATTGATTTTTCTATACCTTTGAAAATGGAGTCATGAGTTAATAGCTCATGTTTGTTGGTTAAACATCATCCCTAAGTAAACCCAAAATAAAAATTGTCTTCGCCACTGTTTGTGGTGGTCCTTGCTTCACTTATTTGACAGATTTGCTGGGTCCAAGGAGTAACAACCTTGCTGCTTTAGATTGACTGTAATGAGTGCTGTAACTGGACGCATTCTAGCAAAAATAAATAGAAAATTCATGTGATCATCAAAATTATGCTAATGTCAGCCTGAGTAATGAAACTGAAGAAATGCATTGGAATTCACTAGGATTTGTACCACTGTGAAAGACGCCAAAAACATCAGTAAAGAAGTTACCCTAGTTCGTGTTTTGGGGTGGATAAAAAGCAGTTTGGATAGTGAGAGAAAGCAGTCTTATTATCTTAGGGGAGTCCAGTAGTAGTTTATTACAGAAAAGGAGAAGTCAGAGGAAGAGAAGTTGTACAATTTTTTTAAATCCTCAGACCTTTACACTGTACTTTTTCACTACAGTATTATCCCAGAAAATCAAAAGGTGGGATCTCTAGAGGTTTTTGTGAAGGATCGTATTTTTGAAGAAAGGTAGAGTTGGAAAAGATGCAGAAAATTAAATACATTAAAAAGTTCTCACTTGTTAAGCTGCTTTGCAAATAGTTCTAGAAGAGAGCAGTGACGTTCAAATTCAGACTCTAGCCTCAAGCTGCTTAGGTGCTGCAGTGTTTGATTTCTCATCTGCTGCAGGACAGATGCCCAGGGCACAGAATGAGTCAGAGCTTTAGCTGAAATAGAATGGGTAAGATCTTGGTCCTATGAAATTAAAAAAAGTTTAAAAATCTATATGTTGAATGGTTGCCTGATCCCTTTCATTTCGGAGTGATAACAGTAACACTGTTGTGTTAGAGAAGAACAGCATTTCAGACTGTTGAGGGCTTGTGATGGCAGGCTGCTGAAGGCTCTCTTCTAGCTGTATGCCAAACCAGAGGCAAGGACATGGATCAGAAGCATGGCTAACAGTCCTGGCCAAAATGCCCTGTTCCTTCACAGGACCTGACAGCCCCATCTCTGCTTGGCACTCGATGAAGAGCTTCCTCCTGACCTGCAGCCTGGGGCTGCAGTCTCACGTCTCCCTGCAGATCCGGTGTGGAGATGTCCTTTTGGGTTGCACTTAAGTTTGTGTCTTGGGCACTGTTACTGGGGGTGTTAGTCACTCCATGGTCAGAGGAAGGGGATGTGCTCCTGGGCCAGAGGAGTTCCCAATAAGGAGGAATACATGTCTCTGCAAGAGAGCTCGGTGAACAGTGAAGGAGGAGGATGTGGGAGAAGGGCATGCAGGGCTGGCAAGTGTGTGTGCTGCAGTTTTGAAGTGTCAGGTAAGCTCTCAGGCTTTCAGAGGGTAAGTGAAGGTGGTGACTGGTAGTGCGTTACTTTGCCAGCTGTAACTTGCTCTGTGTAGCTGCCCTAGTAAATACATATCCCTCTCTCTGAGAGCTGCCAGGGGAGTGACCTGCCCTTTAATCTCAGTGTAGAAAAATACACAAGAGCAGTTAGAAACACTCTCTAATTTCCCACCTCGTGTTTTTGCGCAGATACGGTTTTAATTATGTCTGGCTTTTTTTGAAAACATTTAGCTGCCCTGAGTGACCCAGGGATTAATTCTTCTAACCTGAATCGATACTAGCTGTATGGAAAGTGCTGCTGTCCTGCCGAGCTGTATGGGCTGTCCAGCAGGCTGGGCTTCATCTGCCTGAACATCACTATTCATGAGGTGGTAGTGTAGCATGAGCCAGGCACACCAGCCTCCCCTGTCTCCCATGTGGGGAAAGAAAATTGTCACCCAGCAGTGCTTTGTCCATTCTTCTGAGGCATCTTTTTTGAGGTGGGATGCATTGCCTTGCTGAGGTGCTGGTTGCTTTTCCCTGATGAGGGTGGGAGTGTTCCCCAGGAGAAGCCTTAACATGGGTTGATTTTAAGTGAGAGTAGTTAATCTCTAGTTAAAAACTGTTTAGTTCCTTTGTGTTGGTTTGAACATTATTCATAGAATTCTAGAATTGTTTGGGTTTGAAGGGACCTGAAAGATCATCTAGTTCCAATCCCCCACTGTGGTCAGGAACACCTTCCACTGGACCAGGTTGTTCAGGGCCTCATCCAACCTGGTCTCAAATATTCCAAGGGTGAGGCATCCACATCTTCGCTGGGCAACTTGTCCCAGTGCCTCACCACCCGCACAGTAAAGAATTTCCTTGTAATCTAAATCTACTCTCTGTTTAAATGGTTTTGAATGGAGAATAGGTGGATAATTTTTTATGCAGTTCTGGGATGAACACATGCCTGAATGTTTTGTTTCTTTACTGGGTGACCTCATTGGTATGAGTACCGTGGTCCCCAAAATACACTGCAGTGTAGAAACACCTCAGCTTGCTTTAAATGGTACGTTGAGAACTAGCTGCAATCGAGCAATGGCAGCATGGAGCTCAGCACAAGCTCATTTTCCCTTCTGCTTTTGTGCACCAAACATCTTGGAAAATAGTACAGACATACTTGTAACACTTCTGGAAGAAGAGTGTTATACATGAAATTACTCTGATTAGCTGTCTTTGGGAATGGTGGTGATTCTCCCCTGAATGTTTACACCTGGTATGTACTTGGGCATGAAAGAGTTCACTTCAGAAATTAGGATTAATGGGTTTAAAGTCTTAAGTTTATATAAACGCTATATTCAGTGTATTCAGCAATTCCAGTTGTTTTCTGTCCATTATTTCCTCTTTTTCAGTCCACTTATTTAGTTTACTTAAGGTTTTAGTCTAATACCAATTTCTGAAATATAAATATTAGTTTCTCTTTTTCCTTTTAGGCTGTCCTAAATAAAAGGCCTGATTTCATATGAAAAGTTTGTTGTAAAGATGGGTAGGATGGAAAACCATCCTCTTCATGGTGTACACGGCATTGCTTTAGGATAACTCGATCTTCTGCAGTTCAAGAAACAAGATATTATTTATATTGATTTAAGGAAAAGCTTTAGGGGGTTATATTTGCATATTTAATGTAGTTAGAATTTCAGTTGTTTGCATTAGCAATTGCTTCACCTCCAGTATTAATAAGGCAGATGCTTTTGTATAAATAAAAAATGAAAAAAAGAAAAGAAAAAAAGTAAAGAGATTAATGCCACAGGTTAATTTTTGTATAAAGGTAATGACTTTCAGCTGCCACAGTAACACTCAATATTCCCCTAGTGATACCTTGAGTCAGGAAAGAAATTAACTTCTGTATATTAAGTTAACAGTGGCAAACAAAATTGAAGATGAAAAGAAAATGAAGGGACAAGGAAGGAGGCTCAGTTCCTCAACACTGCCACAAGGAACACTCAACTCTAATTTCGAGATTTTGTTATATCCTTTAATGCCTGACAGAAGTGAAAAATGCTATGGCAGCACTGGGCCATATGCAAATCAGTTTGAAACTGTGGCACTTAGATTAGACCTACCTTTTATTATTTTGGGGGGGGCGCGGTTTGTCTGTTTGTTTTCTTTAGGGGTTTTTGTCTTTTACTTTTTCCAGCAACAAGGAGGCAAGATAGGCCTGCTGAAGGGGTGCATTACAAAACATCGGGATCTCCTGGCATATGAAGGTCTGCCTTACTTAATGCATCCTTTTGTTTCAATAGAGTTTCACTGGGTGATGTGGATTAAAGCTACTCCTGTGTGGAACTACCTGAAGTCTTTGCATTAATGCAGTGCCAAGTGCCCACTTAGGAGGAAAGCCTGCAGGTGTTTCATTTTGCACCTCTGTCCCTGTGCTGTGTTTGTGAAACCAAAAGAAGGTGAGAACTGGATATGTTCTCCTAGCATTGCCTTGGAGCTTTCCTCCCATGGGGCTAGAGTGGACTTGAGGAAGCTGTCTGATCTCCAGTAATGCAATGACTGTTTTCCCTTCTTTGGAAACAGAGCAACTCTGTTAGGGCATAGGAAGGAAGCCAAAAAGTCAAATTGGCTGAGAACAAATAATGAAATTAGCTAGTGCTGCTTCCCTGACAGAGCTAATAAATAGGGCAGAGAATCTAACACAAACCACAAATGAAGATGGGGTTGTCTATGCTTTTTTTTTTTTCTTTTAGAATCTGTATGTGGAATATATATATAATTCTCTTTCTCTCTCTCTCTATCTATATATATATATTTATTGTTATCTTGACAGTGTAATTTAAGAACAATCATGTGCTCTTGGAGTTTCTGGTTTTTGCCACAGCAGATTCTTCTCCTAAATTTTTAAGAGACCCCCAAAAATATAAGGAGCTTGGCATTGCTCTTTAAATGGGCAGGATCTTGGAAAGAATTCCTTTCTCTTGTAATGCAGTTAGTTCTATTTCTGTCATTTTTAAATCCTCTCTGACCAGGAATACTGAGTTAGAGCTGGCTGTGGGTGTTAAGTGTCTCCTCAGGTACCTTTGCTTGTGTTGAAGAGAGGGAAGAAGGCTTAAGGGTGGATGGTCCTGTCTGTGTTTGTGTTTCCTGGAGAGGAGCTGTCCTGCTCCCAGCTGGCAGAATAGGACCTGGCATGAAGAGTTCAGCAAGGTTTAGCAAGGTGCTCCTTGGCAGGAGCATCTTGCTAAACAAAAACCTGTTGTGTAGTGTGGCTTAGCAAAACAAAACAGAAGGGCCCAGAGGAGTGGATGCTTCTCAGACGGCTAACCACCAAGCATGAAAGTCCTGCTGTATAATTTGAGGCAGCCAAAAACTGGTGGCTGCCATTGGCTATGCAGGGGCTGAGGGCAGAAGGTGCAGGAGAAAGCAGTTGTTGCATGCACTTGGGTTTCTTCAGGTCAAACTTAAAAATCTGTTGCTGCTGAGCACATGGTGTACTTCATGTGAATTGTGCTACTATATGCTTGGCCCTCGGGACCGATTGCTGTGTAAATGCAAATTATTTAATTAACATTATTGTTTCCGTTTGCCGTAATATGATTTTTATGAGCATTTCTAGATTAAAGTTCACTTTAGAAACATAGCAATTGCTTCCAAATTGCTTGGCTGTGCACTGCATTTTAAACCCCCATAATGCAGTAAGGAATCCTTATCGTTCCTTAAGCATCAGAAGAGCAGCCAGAAGAAAAAAATATAGTAAGATGGGTAAATATAACACTTCAGAAAGTGTAACAAAAGCCGTGTTTGTTTGGATGTGGCAGAACCAGTAATTCATGGCTGGTAACAGGACAAAAAATATTCAGAGAAGAAACTTGTGTCCTCTGATCTTTAAGTCATAGACACAGATTTAGCTGAATTTCTTTTTTTTTTTTTTTCTCCCTTCAATCCTTGATTTCCTTCCCACATCAGCAGCTATGGTGCTTTGTCATTAGAAGTTCTGTATTTGCCAAAAATTACAATGGTTTTCCTTCTGTGTGGAAGAAATGAAAGGAAGGTGGATGTGCTGCCCTGGAGCCCTGACGTGTGGTGACACTGGCCTGTGTGCAGAATCCTGCCCATAAACCCGGCCAGGATGCTGTGGGCAGTGAGGATGGAAGCTCTCCCACACCTGCAGCTTGCTGTCCTGCCAGGAGCTGCCTGTGTCAACATACAGCTTACTGCTTGGTGCTTTTTTTGTTCATTTCCATGGGTTGGAGGATAGCTTGCAGATCAGTTGAAACACCTTTGGAAGAAGAATGTATTCCTCAGGACTGTGGTTCGTCTTGTAAAGTTGTTCATGGTGAAAAATTCCCCCCTCTCTGTGGGGATTATAAATGTAGAAAAGGAGAAGTGTTGGACAATGTCACCTTGCTTTGCCCTGTGACAGAGTTTTCCTGGACTTTGCAGCTTTTACAAAAGTTGTTACTTAACTTCCTGCAGTCTTAAGGCCAAACCAATAACATGTCAGTGCATGGAATTCCAAACAGGAATGTTTCTGTAGCCAGATTTTTCTATCCTTTTTTTCTGTGGAATTTTAGACTGCATTACTTTAGCAAGGGGTTGGGAAATGTCTTCAATACTTACTGCCTTTTACTGTTTTGTATTTGGGGCTTTTTTTTTGCTTTTTTTTTTGGTGGGTTTTTTTCTTCAAATGGTAGCAGAGCATGAGCTTGTCTGTTGTCTCACATTGAAGGCGCAAATCAGGCAAAAGTACTCAGTACTTTCCAGTGAATGTAAAGAAATTTATGTACAGAGGAACATTCCATAAGCCACGGATTTTTGCTTTGAAAGGGGAAAAAAGTGTCCTGTTACTCCCAGCCTGGTTTTGTATTGCTGGTCTGAGCAGATGATGTGTAGCTGCTACCACTTCCCTGCATACCTCTGATGGTACTAGAGATGTTGATATCTGTAGGAGCTGGAACTTTGCTTCTTGGTTTGGGTCTCTCCCCGTCTGCCTGTGGCACTGTCAGCAGGTGCATGCGGCTTGTGAGAGTCGCTGCTATGCTTCTGTGCTAAGTGTATGCACGTGGAAGAAAAAATAAGTGTATAATTTGTTCCTTCCACATAATCTAAGGTTTCGCTGGTCGCAGATCAGAATTTGCCAATCAGAAATGGTGGTCGTAGCTGACTTCATACCATTATTTGCATCTACAAATTTGGCATGTTTTATGCCCTTCCGTCAGTTGACATATGCAGCGGTTTATGTTCCTGATCAATGGTTTACCTCTGCGCCTCCAAGTGCCAACAAAAATCTACATTGCAGAAGTTTACCAATTCCTTTTGAGTGTTGGTCAAGAAATCTACATACAATTCAGCCTTTTGTACAGGGTGCACTGCTGCCCTGTGACTTCTTTCTGGTTTTGGAGAGGGGGAAGGGGTGCTTTCAAGAGCCAGCTTCAGTTCAGTAAACAGAAAAGACACGGTTTGAAGTGATTGTATTTTTTATTTTCAGTCTCTCTTAATCCTGCTTGGGGAAGGGGAGAGTGAAGCATTTGATTAGGCATGGGTTACTCAGGTGGCTGGAGTGCAGTAGTGTTGCTGTCCTTCCCTCGTCCCTGTGCAGGGATCACCATACCTGCAGCAGCCCTAGCTCACAGCGCATCAGCTGAGTATTCAGTTTTGAGCTGGGTGAATTAGAAGGTTCCTATTAGGCTGGGGTTAGATCAGGGGCTGAGTTTTCTTGCAGCTGCAATACCCTTAGGTATATTGAGAGAGACAGAATAAGGAAACAAGAGTGTGAGACAGTGTATTTTTAAATGGACTGGAAATACAGAGGTGGGTCCTCACTCCCCAGCCTGCACTGGGCACTGCTCTGAAGTCAAACCTCTCTGCAGAGGGGTGTTTAATCTGTGCACAAAGGCATCTGGGGGGAAAAAAATTGCTGCTCTGTTCCCTCCCTCCCCACCTCCTCAGAGAAATTTCATTCACAGCCAAGATGTCCAATTGGTTGATTTATGGTGTGAGGGGTATTTTTTAAATTTTTTAAGGCAGGAGGAACATTTTCTGTCAGTTTGATTGATCTGTGAATAACTCTGATGTTCCAAGGCATAATGTTAATAGAGTTTGTGGCGTAAAGTCATATGAAGAAAATCTAAAAATAAAGAGCAGCTTGATTAACGTCCACAGCCTAAAAAGAGCACTGCTTGTGGAGCGGCCAGAGACTGGCAGTATTTGGAGAGGAGTTTTCTAAAAGGGGGAGCTGGAAATCACTGTGTCTGGAAATGGGACTAAATTGTCTTCAGAATAGTTTCTTTAATTGAAACCAAACTGAAATTTTTCTTCCTGGGAAAGTGCCAGTCAGCTGCGGAGCCCATGCTATGTTGCTGGCGGTGCCTGGGCTTGGCAAGGGACAGCTGGGATGAGAGGGCAGGAGGCTCCAGACCTGCCCACCACCCCTGGAGGCCCCCAGGGCCACTGGCAGACTTAGTAACTGATCATTTGCATGGTGTAAGACTCTTTACTGCTGGATTTTTCTTGTGGTGTTTCTGGTCATGCTCCAGTCCCTGGCAACCTTTTCAGTGAAGAAATGTTTTCCTAATATCTGATCTAAACCCTCCCTGATGCAACTTGAGACCAGTTTATTTTGTCTTATCACTTGTTCCTTGGGAAAAAAGACTGACCTCCACCTGTCTGTATAGTGTTCTTCCAGGTAGCTGTAGACGCAACTGGAGTGGTGGATCTTGGTCAAAGAGAAATCCTGTCATCTTGAAATTAATCAATCTTGATTAAGACCTGATTGTTGAAGCAGTGTCTCTGTCTCACTTTCCTGTCTCCAGAATCCAGAGGGAGCACGTGCAGCAACACCAGGGCAGGTCTCAGCCATGGTTGGGGCAGGTCACAGCCACAGCTTGCCCCACTGCCTGCAGAGACCTGTCACCTGATGTGCTCTCCTGGGAGGCAGGGAATGCATACTACATTGAACCCATGCAGAATGGCAGTATTTTGCTGAGAGCAAGCCAAGGTTTTATGCTCTTGCCCGGAGCTGGGAAGCTGGCAGGAGCTCCCTGGTGTCTGGGAAACCCTGTGCCTGTGAGGAGGTACGGGCATGGCAGAGGTGCTGGGTCTCCTCTAGGTGACTGACACCCACCCACCGGAGACCACAAACCTCCTCTTCTGCTTTCCTTTCCCCTCTGTGCCTACTGCTCTTGGTAGCAGGATCCCACACAGCCTCCTGCAGGTTTGAGGGAGCCATCTGAGCCATCCGTGCTTATTAACAATATTCCCTACATGGCTGGAGCTTGTCCTCCTCAACTGCTTGGAAATTTTGTGTGGATGACCCTCTCTAGTCCAGATGTGAGTTCCCCCAAAGTCCCTCATGAGAGATGGATGGATTCCCTATGCCATGGCTGTGCCAGCCACAGTGAGGGCTTGGCATTGTCAACTGGAAGTTTTGGCCCACAAACCCTCCTCTCTGGACAGCTCTGGCTGAAAGCTGCCAGGAAGAGGAAGGCCTATTCTTGCTACTTTTTTTCCACCAGCCCTCCATTCCTACCCCAGTCCATAGTCCCATTCTCTTAAAAATCCTTTAATAATTCTATCCAAACCTAGTGGGTATTTTTTTGCTTTTCTGGGTTTGGATTTTGTTTGTTTATTAATATTTCTGGATATAAACTCTCCAGGACTAGTTGTCCTGCACTGTCAGTAGGGAAGCTATGAAGATTTTCTAACTATACATTAAGACTATGCCTTACTGGGACCATGTGGTAGAAAGGTTCATGACCTGATGACTTGGGATATCGCTTTCTGTCATTCCTTGTCAACCTTTCCCTGTGTTTATATGGTTTTTTAAATAGCTGGGCAAAAAGCAAGCTAAACTAACCAACCAATCAAAGGCCAACTGGTAAACTCTTCAGATTAGAAAGAAATGCATGTGCTTGGAAACCAGATGTGGTTTTATTTGAAACAAAACAGAACAGTCACAGTTTATCTGTAGGAGTCCTTTTTTTTTAACAGATGAAACATATTCAGTATTTAAAGATTTGTAAGACTGGTAAGGAGTCATATCTTGTGACCACAGTTTTCAATTTTTAAGACACTGTTGTAATAGTATGATGATAGGAAATGTCCTCTGTACATTTCCTTTCCAAAGGAGCCCCGTTCTCCATGTAAGCTGTATATAAAATGAGGTCTGGAGCATCCTCAGACAGTGACATCCTCAGTTTGTGATTTCATGTAAATGATACCATCTGGGTAGGGCAACTCAGTCCTTGATGGCCACTTCAAGTCTGGTTGGGAAAGCGCTGGATCAAGCTTGCTATTATGGGATGGCAGTTCTGACCAACATGAGATGCATGGAGCAGAAAAAACCTTGAGATCCTTTCCCGAAAGGAAATACGAAGTTTTGTTCTCACTGGCCTCATCATCAGAGACTCTCTGGTTTTCAGCTGGAGCAGAGGATGGATCCCCACTGAGCTCTAGATGTTTGACTGCTCTTGTACCAAAATAAAGGCAGATGCATTTGAAGAAGTTCATATCATGACTGGTTGCTGTTTCTTCTGGCTCTGATTTTATTGTTCACCAGAGTTAAATTCATAAAAATGCATAAGTTGCAGATGGGGAAGTGATAGAAGAAATGCATCATTCAAATATGTGCAACTGACTTCAGGGGAAAAAGCCACTAAGTGGGAAAGATAAAAAATGTAAGAGGTTTTTTTCTTGGTTTTTTTTTTTGTTTTTGGTTTTTTTTTTTTTGTTGGTTTTTTTTTTTTTTGTTTAGTTTTTTTTTTTTTTTTTTTTTTTTTTTTTTTTTTTTGTTTTTTTTTTTGTGAAAGAGAGGAACCTTAGGTGTCTCTACCAAGGCCAATCTGGGTGAGGCTTTAAACAGCTTGGCCTAATGGAAGTGTCCCTGCCCATGGCAAGTGGGTTGGAACTAGAGGATCTTTACAATCCCTTCCAAGCCAAGCCATTCCATAATTCTGTGAAGTATTTCACTGTTTGAGTGATAAGGATAGAAAGACTTGTGGCTGGCTGAGCAGACTGAGATATTGATCTAGTATTGTATTGTGTTTTCTTGTGATACAGGATAATGATACATTATCTTTCACTTCAGGAAATACTGGCATAAAAGCTTTTTGAGCAAATAGGCTGTTGACTGTGAAAGTCAGATGGAAGAGATCCTGGAATTTAAAAGGGCTATTGTAAAGTTGGTGTTGGCACGTTTTCAGTGAGGGTGTGCCGCCCTGCAGCCCTTTTTTCCTAAATTAGAGGTTGCATGTGCCGGTAGAAATTGAGTGGAAGCTGAGAGCTGCTGCCTTTTGCAGAGTCCATAGAATGCTACAAGGTCCAACTTTGGGCAGTCTGCTGGAATGTTTGGGATCAGTCCTGGGAGGTTTGTGCTGCACACTGCCTCCATCTGTGGTGCTCAGAACAGGTGGACTATGGAATAACTTGCCGTTTCTTCACAGATTAGTCTCCATAAAGTAGATTGCCCATGTGTCATACCTTTGTCTGTTTCTAACTGGCTCCAGGCTTTATGCCTGACCTATTTCAGATACACCGTAACCAAGGAAGATGGTGAGAAGGTTGTGCATTGACTGACTCCATGGTACTTCGAGCCCTCTCAGAGTAGCATCACACACCCACCATGGTGGCATTTATGAGTGTATTGCTGGTGTGGTAAACAGATTATGGGAGATGTTATTAGGACCTTGTAAATCCCAAGGACAGCTGAACACAGCCTTTATAGTCTGTCGTAGAATAGCCTTCTCTTCATGAAAGTGTGAAAATTACTGGTTTGCATGTAGACTACTTTATTGAAAAACAGTCTCTGGTTTGGTAAATGTCATTATTATTTTAATCAAATTAAGCTTCATTTGCACTTTTTGCAATCTGCTGTTAAGAAAAATCCTTTATTAAGCATTCTTAATGCTTTTTTAATCTTCATGGTCCAAAGCACAGTTGGGAAGGAAGAAAAAGGGGGAGTTAAAAGCGGACACTTTCTCCTAACTACTGCACATTTCTTTGTAAAAACTTTTAATAAGAAGCCTTCAATTTTCAATAGCAACCCATGTCTTTAATATTCCTGCATTTGTTTCTCCTGGCCAAAGTGTGCCATTAAAAAATAATAATGTTCATGACATTCTGTATATTTTTAAATGCAAAGAAATGATTGGACTCAAGAATAACATGATTGTAAAGCTTTGACTCTTTGTAGGTGCCATGTGCATTTGTTAGTGCAAAGTCTGAACTACACATACAGCTTTCTTATATCAGCTGGCTGTCCCTTTGAAGGGACAATTGTCATGTCTCTTTTGTTTGCCTCTGCCTGGAGGCAGCATGTATTAGACATAATAAGTACTTGCACTAATGCCTGATGGGACATCTTAGTAGTTTAGTCATCAGATGTAAAAATATCTAGCATTTTCAAAAATTAGGACTCTAATGCCTCTCAGGAGCTGTCTCCTCAATACTGGTGTTACTGTTTTGTTAGGTTGGGTTTTTTTCCTGCAACATATGGGTCCTGATCAGTCCAGGAGCTTTCAGTGCTGGGTTTCAAAGCATCTCTAAGTCTTGTGGAAATGTTGGCCAGGGTTTCTTCACTGGAACAAAAACCACCATTTCTATGCTTCACAACTTAGGAGTTGGTAAGGAAGATGCCTACACAGGAGCTCTAGGCTTTCTGCCATCTAATTTTAGGGCAGCTTGGAAAGCAAACATTTGGTAGAAACAAATGAATTGAACTCAGCCAGCAAAGGAATTTGCTACCAAGAAAGAAAGAAAGAGGGGAAAAAAAAAAAAAAGAAAAAAAAGGAAAAAAAAGAAAAAAAAAGTCAAATCTTGGTATTAGTCTTGTGTCAGTAAATCACGTCATATCAAGTTTCAAATATTGATGATTATTTTCTTTGACTGTCTCTTGATGTCCATTTTCTGGAGTTGAGACAGAGACAGGAGAGTAGAACTGCCAAGAATTTCCTTTTTTATCTTCATTTTCTTCCACTGAGAAAGCTAATTGTATTGCTTTCTGAACCACTTAATTCATTGCCTGTCATGCTCTTCTCGCAGTGTAAACTTCCTTGGGGCTATCGCCACAGTCCCAGCAGAGGAGGAAATTAGGGTCTCTCACAGAAATAACCTACAGCTTACATAGCATAAACAAATATTGGAAAGCAAACACTGACAGGTTGGGAAAAAGTGTTTTTTAAAAAAGGAAAGTAATAAAAAAGAAAAGATTAAATGCAAACATAGTGCCCTGCAGTGTTTAAAACACTTCCTTATAGTCTGTCAGGCTCCATGTTCAGGACCTTTGATCAGGATGGAGGTTGTTTATTTCCTGTACAAACCAGCTTATACATTGATCAATGCATTGTTGATATAATGAAGGTATTCATTCCCTTTACTGGTCTCTTTGAGGGGCCTTGGACTTGACAACAGTACTGTGAGCATGAACATGGGTATCCAGTCATGGAGAAAATGCAAAAAGAAAAAGAGGATTGAGTTAATCACCTATTTAAGGAAAGAATGCTTGGAGGAGTTTCTGTGGGAAGAAGTGCAATGGGTTGAAGGTTGTTCACACTTAGAAGAGACCATTTGGGAACCATTGGCCTAAATAACCAAGCATTTTGCTTACTGTACTGGGAGGACCTGCTGCAAGAGTGCTGTAATAGGAGTTGTTTCTGACTGGTCATACATAACCTGTGGAAGAGCGAGGACATTAATATTAAAAGAAACCATCAAAACAACAAAATATACTATCTGCCTTAAAAGTTTGCTGCATTTTGGTGCAAAAATTCAGCAAGTTCGTCAGGGAGGACCTGAATGCAGAGTTATGTAAAGAATAACCTTAACTTTGGATGCACAGTAATGGGATCTAAAATAACTATTATTAGAAAGGCAAACTTGCTTAGCCGGAAAGTGAAGGATTTTTTACTTTTTTGTCCCAGCTCTTTTAAGTCTGAGGCATCAGGCTTAAACTGACCTGCTGGAGATCTGTAATGAAGCTGTGTAGTTTTCTACCAATGGATTTTGTGGATGCCAGAAGTTTTCGTGTCAACAGACAGCATCTGTACAAATTCATGAAAGAGAAATCCATCAGATTCTCTTAAAAAGAGAAAATCCCCTTCAGTTCCTGAAATGTGGGAGCTGCAAATCATTCTGCTGCTGTCTATAGTTGTTACAATGGATTTTGCCTGGTTTTACTCCACCATACACATTTTGTTGTGGACCACTATCAGGCAGTATTTGGGTTAGGAAAACCTTTGGCCTGACCTCTGTCAGTCATTCCTGTGACTCATGGAACAAAGGTCGACTGCAAACCACAGTTTGGGAACCTCTGAGCCCCACTCATTTTTAACAGAGCACTAATTCAATAATATTATGGTTACTTGGACTACAGCTGGGTGGGATGAATTCAGTTTCCCATCTCAGTCCACCCGTCTCCTTTGTCACATAAAGTTCTTTTCCGTCTTTGTGAAGCACTCTGTAAAACATGAATAATGACTCTTCCCTGGTTGTGTGTGTTATTTCATCTAAAAAACCAGCCCCCCAGCATGTATTTGAGCACTGCTTTGGGGTTAGTGGACATTAAGTACGGATACTATTATGCCACCAAGGGGAGCAGGAGGTGAAATTCCTTCATCCATCATCTCCCTTGAAACGAGTGATGCAGAGTAGAAGCCTCTTGTTTGCTGAGAGGGCAAGCTGTTATCTGTTAATATGGCAGCATTTTGCCAAATGATTAGACTGTCAGAATTGCAGCAATTTGAACACGCTGAGCAAGCTTTTATATACACAGGAACAAGATGCCGGCGTTGGATTACTGAAGAGTAACATGCGCTAGAGATTGACAAGTGCTTGGCAAAGCCATGTTCCTGGGGCTCATCAGACATTCACGGCTCTTACGCAAGGCTGGTGAAGAGCATACTCAAGTGGCTTCATCATAGCCTGGGTGACATCTGGTGACATGCAGTTAAGCCTGTCATGTTTTTTGGGGGTGAATTCATTTTCACAATATTTGAATGGAATCCACTTATGCAAAGTGGAAATATTCTGGCATATGCCAGTGATTTTCAAGACTAATATTTTTGGTCCATCTTGTATTTGGTGACAAAAGTGTAATTAACCACGTGCTATTTTATGGTGTAGTTTTCTGCATTTGTGTGCTTCTTGCCAGCTCTGCTCCTCCTCTGTTCCCTCCTGATGAATGTAGTTGCAACTGTTGGGATGAGGAGAGGGATCACAGGTACACTTGACAGTTTCTTGTGGTTATAACTGGGTCTCCAAACAAATGTATCTGCTTGCAAAAGAAGGCTTTTTTTCTCCCTCCAGCAGCTGGAGAGTTTGCATTGCACTAAACAAAGCCTGGGAAACTAAGTGATTTTTGATCCTCTGATGTGCTCTGCTTCAGTAGTGGAGTATATTATTGTTTCTTTAGCAACTTACTAGTAGGTTGTTCTGCTTTGGTGCTACTGAAGAGAAGTGTTGGTAATTGGGTGGTTTAGGTTTTATTTTTCTTAACCTCAGAAGACAACTGTGGGTTTGATCCTGCATTGCATCCGAGCTGAACTCAGGCTTAGAATGGGTTAAGAGTCTATTAGGAGTTGTCTTAGGAGCATTAGCTTGTTCTTCAGCTGTCTGTGACAGAGGTGTGCAGAAAGTGGGATTTAATTGTACTGAAAATGCTTCAATGTTAAAAATCAAATTGCAAACAGCACATTTTGCTTTTCAAGCACTCCTGACAGTCGTCAGAATTTCTGTGGCGAGTGATGTAGAAGAATGTGTATTTGGGATAAAAATGCATTTTTTCCTGAAAAGCTACTTTTAAAGGAAAATTCTTGCCTGGGTCTATTGAAAAATACCCTTTCTGGAACTTGGGTGCAGTGAGAGTCTGTGTTGCACTAAGGCACAGTGCATAACTGTGTGTGGTGGACCAGCATGAGTCCACGAGATGCTCCTGTGCCAGGGAGAAGCTTAAAGTGGAATCCTTACTGCAGGACCTTCCACATCAGAGAGACAAGCTCGAAGATGTGTTAGCTGACTGCCTGGCCCACAGCAGCCAGGGCTGTCCTGCATCCCATGGGCCATTCACTAACGGCACTTCGGGTTGGCATCAGGCCCAGTTCCCTGCTGATGACTTTGCACCCTGGGGCTCTCTGCAGCCTTCTCCAGCATATGAAGAAGCCCCTGCCAAGCAACAGAGATAAAACTTGGGTCATTTCAGCTTTCTGATCTGAAACCCAACAGCCAAACAGTAGTCGTGTCCTATATGATGCCAAGGTTTTAATGTTATGAATGTGGCCACAGCTGGGTGGAAGCTCCTTGGCCCTGTTCTACTGATCACCAGTGTGTAACCTTTTTGCCTCTAACAACTCCAGTGAAGAAGACCTTATGCAGTAAACCAGTGCAAAGTGTGTGGTCCTTGCAGTAGGTGAGGCATGCGTTGGAGCAGGAATGCAGAACGGCAAATCCACTTTGACATTTTGTCCTGTTCCTGGTGGGAGCATCTGGAGAGCTACTGATGTGAAATGCACATTTAGCAGCTTGGGTAGGGATAATTCTGCTTTCTGTAGTCCTAGTCACACCCAAGTGCTAATGATTGTTTTGCTGAAAGGGGTCCTTGTGTGTCCAGCTGTGGAAAACAGGATGAGCAAGGGGGAAAAATGCTGAAATAGGGTTTCCAAGTGTTCTTCTGCAGCTTGTGCTTCTGAGTCTTAATGCATTCTCTGGCTCCATATAAGACTTGCCCCTTGGAGAGACAGGCTGGCAGGACTCAGGTGTACTGAGGAGGCTCAGGGCAAACTCATTCCACGTTTGCCTAAAGCAGCATGCCAGATGAAGAAGTACTGTGAGACTCTTATTTTAGCTATTTGCTTCTGTGTCTTTGAGAGAAGGTGATCATGAATGTAAACACTCTTGTTTTGTTTTTGTTTTTTTTCCCAGTACAGTGCTGTTATGATTTAAAAAAACACCCCCCAAAACCTCATATAAACTTCTGAAGTGCCTATTACTAGGTAAGGATAAAAAATGTTTCTCGTTGTTAAAATAGGCATTTTGAGAGTACTATCAAGGCATTTTGGAGAATAGAGGTGTTTTATTTTTAATGAGAAGAACTAAAGAATAAAAAATGGTAGCCTTGGAGAATTGCAGATCAAAGGTTTCTTCATTGTAAAACAAATGAAAGGTTTCAGTCCTAGAAGTGATGAATAAATTGATAAATTTTTAATATGAAGAACAGGCTATAAATGGTAATTTAATTCTTTGGGGGAGAGAATCATTTAAGCACTGTTTAAAAAGTCCAGATTTTTTTCCTGTGGAGATTATAATGATAACTGAGGGGAGGACTGGGAGAGTGGGGCCAGGGCTGTTGTGCTCAGCACTGCTTGCACTCACCGCAGTGCTCGTGTCCTTCCCAGTGGTGGGAGGCAGAAGGTGGATGCCTGTGTGCTTCTTGCAGAAGTTTGGTTGTGCCCTTTTCCTTTTCCCATGTGCATCTGGGGACTTCAGCCTTGTGGGGAGAAAACAGAGTACTTAAAATAAGAGTTCAGACTTACCAATGTGCCCATGCTTGCAGCCCCCCCTGTGCTTTGGCTTTGCGAGAGGCAAAGCCCAGGGGGGAATGATTTGGGCTGAGTGTCTTTTGCCCCAGGCCACCTGCCTGCTCAGTGCCAGGGCTGCGTGGGGATGTGGGACTGAAAATGGACCCTCATGGAAGGAGTAGATTGCCTGTGGTGCTGGTGCAGAGAGGTCTCAGGCAGAATGGGGCTGGCAGGAGGCTGGGATGGGAATGACAGTGCTGGGAGAGGAGGACCAGGGCCTTTGTTGGGTAAAACAAGCATTATAAAATGTTCGGGTGGAGGGGGGCATTTAATGGCATTTGCCTAGGGCAGCTCACTGCTACCAGGCTGACAGGCTGATGGGTGCTGCCAAATTTGCATAATAGCACCACTAATAAAGGCCTTGAGGTCCCTGCTGATTGCTTCTCCATCGCCCGCTGCACACAGCCCTTGCATTGGGCTCATTCTCCTCTCTGTAGCTGTGACCCACTTTTCACTTTCTGAACCTGATTTTATTTGTCATTTGTGGGGTAGTCTGGCGCAGCTCTGCGAGGAAACCCTGTCAGCTCCTGTGTGGTGTTCCTGCATGGCCAGTGGCTGGGACCACAACCCACTGCTGTGTCCCTGCCTGGGCTGTGCCCTGGCACGTTTGACCTGCCAGTTTCCCATCTGTGCCTTCCAGTGATGCTGTCACGCTCACTAACGTTTTCCCCTTCTTCCTCTTGGCAGTGTTTCAGAAGTTAAAATAAAGAAAAACAGAGGAAAAAGGGAAATATTTGCCTCTTGCTGAACATCAATTCCCCGATTCTAATCTTCATTCGTGTTTCCATCCCCTTCCAGTTGTCTCCCCTCGTGGTTGTATCCCACCTTTCCCAAGCCTGGTGGATGAAGAAGCTCCACCACAGCTGTTGTGCGTGGAGATGGCCTCGCTTCACAGGCCTGGCTGGCTGAGCCATGCCTCCTGCCCCTGGATAACAGCTGTTTTGGAGAGAGAAATGTGCTACTGCTCGTACTGGTGACTCAATTCTGACTTCTTTCTACCTTCTTAGCGCAATGCAGGAAACAAAATTAGTTGTATTTGCAAGATTCAGAACAGGATCTGATTTTCAAGTGGTTGCGTCTCTATCACAGTTGAGTATCTTTGATACTTTCAACAAAATAAAAAGCATTAATTGCCCACTTTGATGTAAATAAAAAAGTTTGCTAAGGTAATGTTTTTGATGGATGTTGCATTCTCATATCAGTTTATACCAAAATGGTTTAGAAGGCATGATGGGACTTGTTAGTCGTGGGGATAATTTTTGGTCAGCTTTTGGCTTAAAGGGAGTCACAAATGTATGTGTGCATTCAGACCTTTGCTGTATCACTGGATGCCTGATGATATGCCTAAGCTCTAACAGCTGGTCACAGTGCTAGAAAGCTCCAAACTGAGAAGCAGGGTTGGGCTTTGCAACTTCAACCCTGTGGGGAATGCAGGTGGGCAGTGTTAATACTGTGAGACATTTTAAGAGGTTTTTTTGTAGCTTAAATATGCAGCTCCAGTTTTATCATTAAGAGTGTAACTGAAGTTGATTGCACTGTGCTGACCGGAGGTTTGAGCAAATGCTTGTTACAGGTGGATTCTTGCATCCCTTTTAAATGTTCTTCAGCTTTACTTTGTATGGCTGTTCCAACTGGTGGTTGTTAGCCTGAAATCAGCCTGAAATGTTGCTAGCTTAAATCTTGAAGAAGGTTGAACAATAATGTGTGGAGGTTGCATTGGTACAAAAGTGGTTCACCTTGGGAAATGCATATCTATATCTAGCTCACTGTTCTCTTTAAGAGCTTATGTTTAAACCTCATGTTTATTTTGCAGCATTGCTGTGGATAGAGCTGCTGCTGTTTTTTCACTGATGTGGGAGATCAGAGCATGCCTTGTGGAGTTTTAACTCTTTGCACTCACAGTAATAAGCTTCTGAAAGCTTTGTGAGCTGATTTTCAGCCAAGTGATATTTGCTGCTGTTTTTCCCCTGCCTCTTTATCAGGGCAGCAGAGGGAACTTGAACCTCTGGAGAGAAGGCAGTGAATACTCAGAAGGAGCCCAGGCTTGTCAGTGTAGCCTTTTTATCAAACAGGCTTGTATGAATCCACACATTTGTGCAAATTCTATTCAGTTTTGACCCAGTGAACGGGTTTGCTTTGGCAGAGAAATAAACCCTTTGAATCTCATCAGCTTGGATGTTTTAACAGTGCTAATGCACACAAACCTGAAAGTTGTGTTAAGTCTGTCCACAGTTCCCTCCTCTCCCAGAAGCCTGGCTGAGAGAAATGCGCTGAGTGAAGCAGCACAGTGAGAGTTGAGTGTTTCTACAATGTATGTGAGGATGTGACTATCTTGAGTATATTTTAACTAGACACTTCTCCACCTCGCTCACCTTTATTTATTATTTTTAACATCTGTGTTTTAAAGGAAGACTGACAAGTTTCTTTGTCTGGCAGCGCAGAAATACCTGGATTCAGATGATTATGAGTTTAATTTGCTGGCCCTTCAATACTTGCCTTCGCTAACACTGCACTCTAGTGACTTGCACTATTGTGTTTGCTGTGCTTGCTCTTATCTTCCAGATTTGTGTGCCCTTAGATGTTGCTTGTTCAGCTGTTGCTGTTCAGCTTAGCTTTTCAAATTCTAGTTGCCTGTCCATGCTCCATCCCTCTGCTCATAGCAGAGGTTGAGCTTCTGCAGTTTTTTTCTGTTTCTCTTACACCTATCTGAGAGACCTGTGAATCTACCTGTGCAGAATATGTGGCACTGATGGCAAAACTTCTAATGCCACTTAATTCCAACTCTAGCAGAGATGGTGAAGTAATAACTGAAGAATTACACAGTCAGTGCTGGACAGAGCATCATTTAGTGATGTGAAATGCATTTCTGACTTGGCTGGAAGAGGGTTTCGTAGCTACTAGCTCTTGTACACTTGCAAAGGGCTGCGTGGTTTGGAATAACTTTACATGAGTTTAAATCTTAGGAAATGGAGAAAACATAAAGGGAAATACAGGAGGTGTGACAGTCAAGCAGATAGCATATGGAAATAAAGATTGACAGGAAAAGAGGTCATAGCCATCAACACTATTATAGCAATGTGCAGAGATAAATCCAGAATCCATGTTGCAGAACTGTTCCTTTAATTGGAAAATGGAGAATTTCTTGGCATAGCATTTCGGGTGTTGGAAATATAAATTATGTAAAAAGAAATGGTATTTTTCTTTTTTATACACTCCTCTGTGGGCTAGCAAATGTGAAATATGATTACCTATGACTTCTGTTCATTTAAAAGGACACTTTATTACGAGTTTTATGGCTTAAGTTTCCAAAATGAAATTCTTTACTTGTATAGCTGAGATTAGGTTAAACTTGGTATTCATCCTTAACACAATTGGTAAATTTGGATCTTGGTTGTTAATAGTCAGAGAATCGCAGGGTGACTGAGGTGGGAAGGCCCCTCTCAAGGCTGTCTAGTCTGAGCCTCTGCTCAGAGCAGGGAGAGTGAGAGCAGGTTGCTCACAGCCATGACCAGTTGAACGTGGACCATTTGTGTGGAGGGAGACTTCATAATCTCTCTGGGTAACCTGTGCCAGTGCCTGACCACCCTCATGGTGGAAAAGTGACTTTTCTCTTACATTTAAAAAGAGTTTCCTGTATTTCAATTTGTTCCCATCGCGTCTTGACCATAATAATAGTCCTCATACAAATAATTTGTATTCAGCCTTTTGTTAAATTATATTGGCTCATTCATCCTTGTAATTTCCTGGAAAAATTTTTTTTCATGGGGAATCTGACTGAATCAGGGCAGAAATACTTTTTTTCCCAGGAATCAAAATGTGAAGTTTGGTCTTCAAAAACTACTTTATCTCATTGAATAAGAGCTATCACCACTTTCTGCTGCCCCCCGCCCCATTTTTTTATGTGAGAGGGTTGTTGATCCCCCACCACCCCATTAAGGGTTACATTTATGAGCAAATAATACTTTATAAGATCTTTATTTTAAGTTGCATCTTCAATGGATGTATTATGTCATAAAATTTATTAGATACAAGATCAGATTTCTGATTTTTTTAAGAGTGTCATAAAAAAATGAAACTTCTGTGGAGAAAAAAGGCAGTAACAGTAGTAAGATCTGAAGCCTCTTTCCCCACTTTACTCTTCCTTAATTAACTTAAAATTGCATTGGACAATCCTCAAGTAATGTGCAAAAGTGGCATTTAATAGATAGAAATTATTAAGAAACTTTCAGCTGTCCTCTGGGAATATGCCTTAGTGCTTCTGTGTTCTTAAGGCTGCCAAAAATATCCCCAGTAATTCTCAAACTCTTTTGGCAGATGAAGGCAGAATGACTGGTTTTACAACAATCAGGATCAGATGGTGGCAGATCTATCATACACTTTTCTATATTAAGAAATATGTACATTGGGAAATAAGCTGTGATCATATGTTCCTTCTCTTTCCATCAATTTGTTACTAGCAAGTTACTGTTAGCATTAGCATCTGTGAAAAATGGAAGACAGTAAGAGTTCAAATCAGTCGTGCTCTACGTGCTTTTTATTTCAAATATTCTTAGTGTGGTTTCACTGCTGTCTCAGGGAAAAAAAAAAAAAGTTCAGTTTTCTTTTTCATCTAGTATTGAGAAACCGTCTGACACACTTTGATGCTTCATGGCTTGAAACAGTGGTGACCACAAAGAAAAATACACCTTTTCTGCTGCATCTTAGTTTTTTTCAGTGAGAGGTGAGTTTATACTGTTGGCAAGAGAGACTGCCTTTGTTCTGCTAAGATGTATCATTTTAGCCCTGCATGAGTCTTGGGAAACAAAAGCATTTAATTTTCTATCTCAAGCAAGTGATCTTCTGAGAAACTACAGTTAACACCACAGAGAATTTCTGCTGCATTTGCAGGAACAACCTTGGCTCTTTTTGTATCTGCCTGTTTGTTTTGAGGAATTCCTACACCTTTCTTTGTCATTTTTGTTTGCCTAAGGGTTTTGTTCTCAGAAATTAGTCTTATATTTTCCTTGTAGTTGTCTTCAAGCAGTTTTCCAGTCCACCAGAAGGAAGTTGGTTCTGCATAGGTTTCAAGTAAGCCTGATACGTGCCTGTAAAACTGTAATTCCATTCATGCTGAAAACGCAAAACCTTCTCTTGTCAGGGTGTGCACTCAGTCTTGGTTGCTACCATCACAGTAATTTGAGTCATCCTATTTGGGGATATGGTTTCACGAGCTAAAATGAACAGTAGTATCTGCATCCAGTCTTAAATCAGGATGAACCTTATTTTCCTTCATTGACTTGAGTCAGACTCCATGTCCAATCAGGCATCCTCCAGTCAAAGATAAATGAATTGGCTCAGATCTGAAAATTCTGTCTGAGGAGTCATGCTAGTCTCAGTTCATTTAGATAGTTTGTTCCACAGCTCCAATTCAAAGCCTGACCTTTGGCCTATCCGTCTTGTTTACAGGTCTACATGCAAAATAATAAAAGGATTCAAAAATTCCATTTCCTTTAGTGGGAGCTTTGTAGTGTAAGCTATAATTACTTTCCTCTGTTATAAAGAACCAGGACTGGATTCAGGAAACAGGGATGCTCCGAGAGCCCAGAAGGTTGATGGTTTGCTGTAAGTATTCAGGAGTCTGTTGATGGGAATGCCTACCCTGGTGTTCCCAGCATCTGGCCTGTGTCAGGCTGAGAGGGAAGCTCCATCCGGTTTTTTCTCTTCTTTTTTCCTTCTGATCCAGAGGATAGCCGCAGGAGGATACCTCCCTGGCTTCCAGCCAGGCCCTGGAGCAGTGCAGCTTTCCTCTTGGTTTCCCCACGCGGTTTGTGCCTTCGCTCTGCCATCTCCTTAGCAACTCAGAGCACACCAGCAGCACACAACCACACAGCCCCCGGGAGCTGCAGCTCTATTTATAGGCAGCCGAGCCTGGATGAAAATTTCCAGAATGCTCTGGTTAGGCCTCTATGGACACAAAAAACTTACGGGTCCTGCTGAAGGATCTGGCTTGGTGCCGTATCTCAAAGTCCTGCCCTTTGCAGGATGCTCAACCTTTGCAGTGAAACACGCTCACTCTGATACATAACGAGGGTTTGCTGTTTACAAAGCTGCTAATTAACCTTTCAGGAATCATGTTCTCTGTAGGCCAGGTTAGGAAGTGAAATGCAGGTGCAAAAACAACAGCCTGGGGTAATATCATGTTGTAACAGGCAAAGTCTCAAGGATGATGCCATGTCTATGATGTTTTGGGTTTTTTTATTTCAGGGATATGGCTTAGAGAAATCTTAGAAGACAAGAGAGGAAAATTATTTTTTCTGAGCTTTGTGGTTAGTTTTTTTTTTTTTTAAATTATGTTTCTTCAGGCTGAATTCTACATCAAAACCAAGATTTAATCACTGGTTATATTGCTTACTGTTGTTCTGCAAAAGTTTATTGATTCAAGCATTTCCCTTAGTCATGTGGCTGAGAAATTAAATAAGGAATGTGTGATGAATGTGAAGAATGACTCCAAGTATTTAAGAAATAAATGATAATCAATTAAAATGTGCTTGTTGATGACCTTAAGCAGCACACCTGTTTTCATGAGCTTTTCATATATACTGAAATTGTGAGACACCCATGAAAGAATTTAGTATTTGTTGGGAGATAATACCTTTTAAGTGAATCTGATGAGCTTTTTGGAGGTCCTGAAGTTACTCTCTATCTAGTTGTATGACAACTTTGTACTTTTTTTATATGAGCAAATGCATAATTAAAGGCTTCTATAGGGTAGAGAGTTTTTCTTTTCTTTAATCCTTGTATCTGGACCTCATACACCAGTATAGGAGAATTTTGTGTCCTGATCTTAGGGCATCCCCCCCAGATTTCCTCATAACCTGCATTCCCACTGCTAATGGGAATAGCCTTGGAGGAAATGTCACTCCGCTTTTGAAATACTTTTTGATGTCTCAAAGTCATGACTGGAATTGTTCTCCTGGACACCATGGTGAGAAAATAATGCCTCTCTACTGCAGTAGCAAGGAATGTCCAAAGCAACATTTCACCTACTTGAGTTGGTAGGAATATAGGAATTACATGCTTTTCTGTGTGCTTCTACATGCAAGGAGAACATGGTGAGGTGAAGACATGCACTGTATAGGCTGGCTGATTGACAGCTCAGCTGGTGCAGATCAGTAATTGGAAATTCATTGCACATAAATCTTCTAGTACTTACCCTGAGACATGGGAAGGAGAATATCTGAGCTCTGAAGAAGTTAACTCTTTCAGGGCCATCTGTAAAGATGTTCAGCTTTCCAAGTAGCAAAACTGTTAAAGTATTTCTCTTTAAATCCTTCATTTTTTGTTGTAGCAAGAAATGTGCTAGTGGAGGAGAAAGCCACCATCATGTGCTTCAATTTATAGCATTTAGGTGAACAGCCTTAAATATTTAATATTTATTTCTTTTACAAGTGCAGCTTCAGATTGTCTTGGAAAAGTCATCTTTGTATTTGGTGGTGAACACATTTTTGCCTTTACAAAATGTATTTTGCATGTGTTGCCTGCCAATTTCATGTCTGATTTACCTGATTTGTGTCTCCACATTGGTGGGCTTATTGTATGTTTGTCCATGTGCCAGCAGACTCTGCAACTGTATTTTAAGAGGTCTGTTCATGTCTAAATATTTATATTCTTTTCCATGAGGCTGAGACTGATTGTATGTGCTAGCAACTTCATCCCTGCACACCCCTTCTTCTCCCAGTCCAAGTGTGTGGTTTTGGTACGTTTTCCTTCTCACTTGATTTCAACACTCTGGTGATTTCCACAATACAATTTTGAATGTATAATTGGTTTCTGGTGACCACATTTTTTCTCATTTATTTTGGGCTGCCTCTGTTCTGTTACACACATATTTGTCTCTTCATTAATGTCAATGTGAATTACAGATGAGAGGCTAAGTGGGAAAAATTAGTAACTACATGAAACGGAAGGCGGCATTTAGCTTTGTGAATTGTTTGTGTGGGCACAGGACAGCCACTGAATACCTGAGGCTCTGAACAAACAGGCAGTGCCGGCATGCGGGGCTCCGCTGTCTGCGCAGCTCACAGCGTGGTGGTGCAGGAGATGGGGGCTCTGTGGGGAGCAGTGCAACCCTGCTGGGTTTTAAGGCCCACTCTTCTGGCAAGTGCTGTGGGTAGATGGAAGTGCTGGTTGTGGTTTTGGAGCCAAAAGTCGTGCTTGCCTCTAAGGGAACAACTTTGTGTACAGTAAATAGAAGACGGAGTAGTTTGCATCTCAGTCCATAATGTATTGGGACTTCTCTTGACCCTTAAAATGGTGTAAAACAGTCCAGAATAGTGTTTCTTGCTGTAAAGTTACAGCACTTGGATGAAAGCCTTCCTTCAAGATGGGCTGTGTTCTCCGCTTCACTGCCTGTGGTAACACTTTATTCATTTATGTCAGGAGAAAACCTTTTGTCTTCAGCCGAACAACTTCTGCTTTGCTTGCTGTGCCCTGAAGAAACATTACAAGAGGTTTCCTTAAAGGGAAGCACTTGGCTATTTTCTAAGCTCACTTTCAAAGTACTCTGAATTAATTATAAATGAGTAAAGCTGTCTGGCTCTTGATTACACAATTGCCTATCCTGGATTCCCTCTAATGAAATGTAAGCTAGTCCAATCGCAGTAAAACAGGAGGTGCCTTCCCTCCCTCCCTATCTTATGATCTGAGCTGTTCTCAGATCTACTGTTCTGATTTTTTTTAGGCTACAATTCTGCCAGCCTTACATTTCCTCCCCTCTTTCCTTGCTACCTTATTTTTATTAGGCTTTTCTTTTGGCTGCACTCATGCCCATACCTTGTTATAATTTCCACTGAAAGTAGTTAACATGCATTGATTCAGTGCCTTTTTGCACTGAACTAACGCAATGCATTTTATTTATTTAAAGGATTCTAAGTGCCTATAGTGTCTAAGTGTTTGACAAACATTTAAAAATACACAGGAGTCAAGCACTTAGCTGCCCCAAGAGGATGGGTTTCTCTCAGTGTCTGCCAGGAGCATCCATAAACCCTATTATTCATGTACCATGTAGCTTAGTATCAATTAAACTGAGGTCTTTGCTTTCTATGTGGTGAACCCTGACCTGTTGTCTCCATTGTTTGCCACAACCTGAACCTCAAAGGATACGCTGTATTTTATCCCATTTGTCTTTTTCTGCCCTCATTTTTATAGTGCCAGATATTATGGGCTGCAGTTCTGACTTTTGTCACGTTTTCACTTGGTTTACCACCTTCACATGGGTGGGAGATGGCTCAGTGCAAATGACATGGATGTCCTTTGGTCTGACATTTTTATTCTTTGTAAAATAGCAGAATTTAAGGAACTGTGAAGTCTCAGTTTGGACTGTAGTAACAATGTATAAGCTAAAGACCCCAGCCTGAGTTTTGGAGTGGAGGTCATTGAGCCCTAGCCCAACTGAATCACAGCACACATGGTGGAGATGGTTCTGCTCTGCCTTCTGCTCACTGAATCTCCTGGCCTGGATGTCCAGCACTGCTCTTGACCTTTCTACTTGCTGAAGAAGGATGAGTTCAAAATGACTTAGGAAAGCGGCAACGAGGGCAACATGAATTTATTCACATCTGCTCCTCGCCCCTTTTCCTTGTGTTGGTTTAGGGAGTTGAAGACAGGCTATGAAAATGGATGAAGTTGTAAATTTTCATCTCATGACACTATTGTAGAATCTAAGGAAAGTGGAGTCTTCTGGGCTTTGTTTTATCATTTTTGCTGGAGATAGTAAACCAAGAGTTTGGAGGTCCTCTTGAGGCTGGCTGAGGATTGCCTTGCAAATCAGACTGTACCTGCTGAGGTACCGTCCTCCCTGCCTTTGAGATTTGAAGCGCATGTTGATGAATGCCGTTTTGTCCCAGAATTACCAGAGTGTTGATACATAACTATTACTGTGCCAGACTTGGAATCATGTACATTGAAACGAAGTTGAAAGGGGAGACCTGAACCTTTATTATTTTTACTGGGATATTCTCTCTTCTACCAATCCACCAAGGTTAGACCATCCTGGTTGTCTTTTTCTAAGAGGGTGTGTTGCATTTTTTCATCTGCTTACTTCCAGCTCCCTTTGCTGGGACCTCTAGCCCTGAAGCTGCTTTTGTGGAATATCCACAACCTTCAGGACTTATTCCCACAGCTGGTGCTTGGGTTTGATAAAGGCATCAGTCCAGAGAGTTTTAACCTTCAGCAGCCATAGCAACCAGCCTTGTATCCTTTGAAAAAGTAGTTCTGAGCACAAGTCACTTTAAAGACCCATGCACTTTGCTTCAGAAGACCTCCCCAAAATGGATGGAAATTGTGACTTGATGACATTTAGGAAATAGGGCAGAATTTCTAGAATTTGTTCTCAGAATGACAGAAACTGTCAAAATTGTAAGACAATTACACTAATGCAACCTCTCCTAATAATGGGCACATCAGTCTGGCTATGCTGGAAACCTGTTAGAAACAGATGTTTTTTAAGAGTGATTTCTCTATTTGCTCTTTCTTCTTCTCTAAATGGTAACTGAGACCTATATAGGCAAACCATAGAATATGAAGTATTTCTGGGGGGAGGGTGGGCAGGGGAAGAGGGGAAAGGAGTGGGGAAGAGCTTTGGTGAGAAAAGCATTACCAAACCAGTGGAGAACCATTAGAAAATTGTGTTTTTACCTATTAATATGGAACTAGCATACTTGAGCTCCAGCTTGACCTTCAGGGATGTCCATCAAATGTTAGGGTGAGCTCAGTAATCACCCCATCCTGGTGTGCCTGAGGACCCCCTACAAGTTGTATCTTTCCAGAATCTTCCCAGGAAACTCTGAGGAGGTGTCCACATGTAACAAGGAGTGGTTTTGACTACTTTGATGCAGCATGTATCCTGAAAATATGTTGATGAAGGTTTGGACTGCTTGACCACAGTGACAGGGTTGTGGTGGTGAGATGTGCCATCAACACACTTCGTGTTCTCTTGAGCTGGCTTGCAAAAGGTGCTTAGAAAACTTGCTGCTAAAATAGAACTGTAGAAGGAGTAAAGGATGCAAGCTTGCAATGAGCAGGAGACAGAAATCCTAGGCGTTGCGATCTCTTGCCAAATTTATCCATCTCTTTTCCCACATTCTCTCTCTATTTCTAAGGAATGATGCTTAGCAGTTACTTTCTGTCTTCGAAGGTAATAGATGTGAGCATCTGTGATGTGGCAGAGTTTTTCATTTGAACTGTTATTAGCATGTGTTGGAGATATATATTCAAGTAGTGACACTTAAAATGTATTCCATTTTGTATGCCAGTATCCTATAGAAAGGCCTGATGTATCAGTAACCAAAATTAGCAATGGAGCCATACTATCATATAATCTTCTCAGTGAAATCACAGACCTCTACTTAGCAATTTTCTTAGATACTTGTAATGCTCTTGTGCATACTTATTTTCCCTTCCCACTATCCCACGTAGTTGCTTCTTCAGTAGACTTTGGCTGGTATGTCCTAACCATCACTGCAGGCTCTTTTGGCTCTGTTAAGGTACAAGTCTCTCTCTGCTTTTGAGCCAGCGCCGTCCCTTAGCTGCCAAGCTGTAGCAGTGGGGGAAGCTTTTCTTGCTGCAGAGAAGGAAGCAAAGCATGGTAACTCAGTCTGAACTGGGAGAAGTGGTTGGAGGTGTCGTATAGAAAAACTGCGTGAGAAGAGCTCTGTCCTGTGTTCATGCTCAGTGTGAGCAGGATCAGAAACAGGGATGAGATGTACATCATGGAACCCTAAACACCTGGTAGGATTGACTGCATCAAGCTGGCAGCAGCATCAGCCTAGGCTGACTCAGTTGGGCAGGCAGATGCCCCAGGAGCTGTACTGCACTACCTGTAGCTGCCTTGGGCCCAACCAAGCACTTACAGCTGAATAGTATGAATTTCTTCCAATGTTAATTTTATTTTTATTTCAATTCATTTTACAAAGAGCTCCATCCTCCCCAGTAAATTACAGATCTTGCTAATGCTACAGTGAGATGCATGAAAAATGTCCCATCTGCTTTAACCAAGCTTGCCTGAGTAGTTGTGTCTGCCATGAAGCCACGGTAGGAGATGCTTTATTGTGGTATGGTCAGTGGTCAGAGCCTCCTGGACCCTAGTTAGATTTATGTTATCTCTGCTGATACTTGTAGCTTCACTGCTGTGAACAGCAATGCTGTTCAGTCTTGTTTAAAATTATGTTAGGTTTACTTCTCTGTGCTGCAGTCAGATTTTGGGTACAGTTAATTACTACCCTGCTCATACAGAGCAAGAGCCTCTCTGGTGGGAGTGGTGAGAAATAACTATTGTTTTCTAAGTTTGTGTTCTATCATATTTTGTAGCATCTTTCTCAGGAGGGTATGTTTTGCAGACCCACTGAATAAGGACTTCAAAAATGTGAAAATTAGAACCAGTCAAGATTAGTCACTTGAAATAAAATACCATTAGAGAGTTTGTTACCATGATGAGGATGTAAACAAGACTTCCCAATTGCCAGTTCACCAAAGCACGGTTGATTTGGTATAGAGTACGGTGAGCCACTCATGCCTAGCTGGAAGGTATGAACACCTTCTGAAGAGCTGGGCCATGGAAGGCATGCAGTGGGCTCTGCAGCTCAATTTGGGATAGCTGGACCTCCATGGTGGATGCTGTCGGAGAGGTAATCACCCAGCCCCACAGACTGGCAGCTGCACATTACTGAAACCCAATTTTCAAATAGGAAATTGGCCTTTTATCTTTGGTACTTGCTACATAATGGTGCAGAGCATTAGGCAGCTGAACCTCACCATGGTTTACTGCCTGGTTGTAAATTGTAATTGGCTGACTAACCTTCTCTGTTAAGTGCCTTAAAAGGTTGTTTTTCCTTTATTTTAGTTTAGGTTGAGTTTCTGGCTTTATGTGTTCTTTCTGTTTATTCTGATACTAAAATGTAATTAGAAATTAAAAAGAACAAAGCAAACCTCCAACCCTACTGATGTACATTAACATGAATCATCATCCCTTGAAAGTGTGTTTAATTGAGAGCTCTGGAACCTGATATACATCCCCTTCATTTGGTAAATATTTAAAATATCTGCACTCATTTTTTCACATTCTTGAGCAAAGACCACATCATCATGTGTGCAGCCTTGTTTCTGTTTTTGAGTACTGATGTTATGAACCTGAGATGTGTTGAATGTTTTCTCTTCTTTTGTAATTTCTAGTGTCTGTTGTACTATTATGAAAATAAATACGAAGAGAGAGAAAAGCCTACCAATTTATTTCTCTTTTTAATAATCAAAATGAGTATATTAGAAATAAAATGTAAGCAACTTTAAATTGTGCCAAAGGCTGTAGTCTTTGAGAACAGTTGAATTGGGAGATTTATATAATGAACAGAGTTGATGATGCCTGCAATAAAGTGGATTAGCTGTTAGAAATTCTGTTACACCATTTATCTTTACTTAGCTAATCTTCCATGTTTGCAATTTCAGTCACATGTACTTGGGGGTACCCAGATAGATTGTGGTTGTCCAAAAAGAGGACACGTTTTGGTTGTCCAAAATGCTGGCACTTCCCAGTGTGGTTTCCAAATGAGACAAGAGAAAAATTTTCATAGCTTTTCCTCTGGATCACAAAATATTACCCCTTTAGGAATCATTAGTTCCTGCCCTCAGGTAGTAATATTGACTTCTTTCTCTTTTGGTAGCAACTCTTTTCTTTGATGCATCTTTCCAGCTTGGACTTCTGCTAGGTATTCCTTACTGCTTACATGGAGGTGCCTTTCTTGTGAATGAAACAAATTCTCTGCACAGTGCTGCTTCTTCCAAATCATTTAAGGTGAAATGTGTGCTGTTCTGTGGGTTCTGTTTGTGTGGTTGTCAGGGCCCCGTGTCTGGTGGTGGCAGCAGTGGTGCGCTGGGTGATGCTGATCTGCGAGGGCTGGTCCTGTCAGGCGGAGGGTGCAGAGGCTGTCCAGGGAGAGCGAGGCCTGCGGGCAGCACAGGCAGCTCACCGGGCTGCCTGTGCATGGCAGACTCCCTTTGGAAGCCGCTTGCCCAGGTCAGAACTGTGGCACATCCCTCTTTCCCTGCCTCCAGCAACAGAAGGGCTTGTTTTGTTGACAGCCAGGGACCGAGACCTTCGTGGTGGCATCCAAGATTCCTTACTTTAAGAGGATATTGACCAATAACATGGTCTGATCCTGGTACACTGGCTTGAGAGATATTCTCCATCCCTTTGTCTTCACACACAGGAGGCGTCCATTCACTGAATTGCCCAGTGGCTTGAAATGACCTACCAAACAGGGACTGTAATTCTAATTGTCGAAATGATCTTTAAATTATTTTAGCAAAACACTATGGATTTTTTATTTGGAATAAAACTTGTGAGTGAACACACATGCAGAATTTTTAAGGAGCACAGGTGTTCTTCTAATACCATGAATAGTGCTTTGATTCAAAATTGAGTAGTCTAGAATGGTGTTGATATTTTTAAGGAACAAAGTTTTACTTTAAAAATATGTCAAATTCAGTTGATTGTGTTTGAAAGAAGAACAGTCTTTGCAAGTACGGGACTTGAAAAGCCTGGAATCAGTTTCCTGCTATCCTCCAACATATTTTGCATCTCCTTGGGGAGGCAATTTAGGCTTTCAGTCATCAAATCATCATCTCCAAAATGGGGATAATAAAGACATTCTTAGTGCCTGGGAGTGTTGAGATGACAGACCAACTGATGTATCATTTATGGATTCTGAGTGCCCTTATGTACCCCTGTGTGGCTGTAAACCTCAACCTTTCCCAAAATGCAGCTACCCACTGGGCCTCCATAGCCAGTGTAGATTCAGTGCATGATATCCTTACTAAAATGATTTTTTGTGTAAGCAGTTTGATTACCAGAGTTATGTATGTGTTCATTCACTCGGATGTTGTCCCAAAGCAGTGGTGAAGTGATTTGATCCCCTTGCTGAGAGAAGTGTTGTTTACAAGGTTTAGGCCACTCTCAGGGACACTTCAGCCAGTTAGCATTGCCCCCTAATTCAGGGTAGGGAGCTGAAAGAGAAATGTAATTTTGCTGACTCTGACTGTCAGGTTGGTATTACCAGTGATCTCTGTATCTCATTTCAAATCCAATTTGCCATGCTGTGGTGCTGGATCAGTATGAACTGTGCAGCATGATGATCTACATAAATTCCTGTGATTTCCAGTAAAGGTTTTTTATTTTCCTCTCTGTCAAATTGTCACCTGATGTTGTCCTGCTTAGTGCTGTGTTAATCAGGGGTATTTCTTCCCCGACCCTTTTTGCTCAAAAATCCCATGTCAGCTAAAAGATACTTGTGAAGTGCAGCATCTTCACCACAAATACAGGTGCAAGTACATGAGCCTGGAATTACCACAGCTCAAGAAACATGCCTTCATGTCTATAAGCAGTACAGCTGCACTCTTTTGGATCTTCCTGTGTAAATAAACCTTTGATTTGTGATACCTCTTGGAATAGAGATACTTCTTGACCACTTCTTGGGATTTCTGCATGCCCCACATTGATCTAACTGTGAAGGATGTTACTTGGCATCATAAAGAATTTAGGATAAATGGTGTGATATTTGGATCTACTGCTTGTAGTCGCTATCAGAAATTTGTCCTGCTGTTGGGTTTTTTTCCCTCTGTTAGCTAGAGGGAGAATCATAACCTTAACTTTATTTAATTGGAGGCCTTTTGAGTTAATTAATTTAACTCTTCAGTGCCTTTGATCGCATGGTTTTATGAGTATTTTTAATTGACCTGATTTGTATGGAAATGTAATCTAACCCTAATTTAACAAGATGGATTCAAATCAGTGGTCAACCCAGCTGTTCAATCAAGGATATTGCTCAGTGCTATTTATTGGGTTTAATTTGAAGATCATGGCCACCTCAGAAACAAAAAAGAAAAAGCACTGGTGCTGAAATCCTGTAATTGTAGGCAATTCCAGTCTTAGCTTGGAATTGCACTGGCCACAGCAAATAAATACGGCTTTCTTTCCTTTCCACTGAGTTTTACAAATACAAATAGAAATATCGAAAGGCAAAGGGGAGCACTTAACCTGTGAATTTCAGTCCAGCTGGATTTAAGCAAACCACCCATTTATTCTTAGATTAATGGCTTGCAGGCAGACTCTATCAGTTGTGGACTGTATTGTATTAATTTGCAACTGCAAGAGTTAATGCTAGTAATTGCTTTTTCTCTATAGAGAGAGCCTGTAGTAGATTGCTTTTACATGGCAATCTGTGATTGATAGATCAGGGAAAACAGGACCAAAGAAGGTTACTGCCTCCCAACAACTTCCCTCTTCAAATTAAAATAATTTGCAATTTGTAGGATGCCTTGTCACACGTGCTTCAGGAACGAAGCCGTAAACACACTAGGCTGCATTCCCTTAAAGCAGTGAACCTCTTACTGCCTTTCTTTCAGCAAACCAAACAAGTCGTGTTGTTGGGAGTCCATTGAAAACAAGTGTGCTGGTGAAACAGTCCCCAGACCCCTTCAGCAAACTTCCTGTACGGTCAGGCAGCGGACCTGATGAAAGAGCCTGTTTGTGAACCTTTGGATTCCTTCCATTGATTTGTAAATCCACTTTATTAAAGTACTGCCGAAGCTAGTGAAATGAGCAGCCGAGGGCTCCCATCAAGTTCCTAACAAATATCTGATGCAGCTTGGATCACTGGTACTGGCACATGCTTTTGAAATTGGTTTGGTTTTTTTTCTGCTGTGCTGGATCGTTTCGAGACTGGGGGACTAGAGACGTAGGAGGAAAAATGCAGTCTCCATCAGCCACACATTACATGGCTGCTTTATTTTTCAATGCTGCTAAAACTCCTCTTATTTAATATCGATCATACCAAGGAGCCAGCAAAGTACAGTGTTAATTGGGTCCACTGGAATTCTTGTCCCCTGGGAGAGAGAGCTTCCTAGGCAGGGAGGGCGGAGGGAAGGAAGGAGGGAGGGAGAGAAGGAGGGAGGCAGGCAGGGAGGAGGGGACCCACTGTGCGCAGCATAAAATGTAAGTGCACTAGACATCAAGGCTTCTGCTTGCATCGCTGGGAAGCAGTCGCGGCGGTTCCCACCGCCCCCCTTTCAGAAAGTAGCCAACTATTTCTTTTTTCTTCCTTTTTCTTTTTTTAGTCTGGTAGTTGTTCTTGAATTAACAGCCCCTTTCTTTTCTTTTTCTTTGCTTTCTTCCCCCCCCCCCACCCCTCCCATTTGCGGAGGGCTTTTTTTATTGAATTGTTTTCCTCTCCTTTCTGCAAAGCTGCAAAAGCTCTGCTTTGAAAACTGCTGCCCCAGAGTGCAGTTGCTTAGCTGTCCTGTCAGCATTGTTCTAATGCTCATTCCATATGTATGTCACATAGGAGCAGTACCCTCCTCCTCTCCCTTCCCCCCATCCATGCATTTGATTTTTTCCCCCTAAAGACCGATTTTTTTTTTTTTTTTTTTTTTTTTTTTAGTTTTTTCCGAAGGAGCTTGCAAACAGGGAAATTCAAACTGATTGTTTCTGCACTGTGGTTACTTATATAGCCAAGACCATATTTCTCTTAGAAAAAGTGTTTGCTGTGTTCCTTCTTTTCCCTGCTCCCTCTTTTTCTTCCCTATAAGCACAAAGGCTTTAAAAACTAAGATCTATAGTTCCTATTGCCTTTTTTTTTTTTTTTTTGCGTTACCGTGACAGCATGTATCTCTGTTGCTGAAGAATGAAGCAGGCAGGCTGGAGGTTTTTTATGTTCAGTGCTTTTGGGACCACTAAAAAGAAGTCTGCAGAGAAATACGTACAGCAGCTGTGCCAACTGAGTTTCTCATGACTGTTATCTGTCACTTACTCTGAAAGGTAAGGGGTTCTTTAGTATTTTTGTTAAAGTCTTTGTGCATTGTTTGTGTAGTGTCATTTGACATGTGCAACTCCGTGGCTCAGGAGGGAGGTGGGTTGTGAAGATTTTTGTGTTAAGGTATTATAGGTCACCCAAGCAAAGCTCTTTGCATCCAGAGGAGAAAAAAAGATCTTGTTTCTTGGAATTGTTTCCCTTTTCACTTCAGATGGTTCCTCCAGCTTAGCTCGCTGCTGATTGAGACATAAAGCTGGGGCAGTATCGCTGCTGCTGATCTTTCCTGGTGCTCTTTCTCTACCTAGGGAGCACACGCACCCGGCTGGTGTGTGCGTGCGCAGATGTGGGGTAAGGCACAGCCCCGGTGCGTGGCAAACCCTTGGCAACATGCACATTCTCCTCTCTTACTGTAACTAAATGTCTTCAAGCACCCTTTGCAAGGTAAGAATGCCTTAGTTCAGCACACTGCAGCTTATGCCTGTTTAAAATTATTACTTGGATTACAGTGCATACTGTGGAAAGTTATTAGTTTCCACAGAGACCAGTTTAATTGGGGGGTATGTGTGCAGCGGTTCTGTTTTGTGCTTTCCCTACACTGCTTGTGGGGGAGTATGAAATGTTATTTTCTTCTTAATTCTTGGGAAGGGTGAAGTTTACGCTGTCTGTTAGGCATAGCAAATGAAGTTATAGCTGAAATCGATTAAAGCTGTGGAGAAGCATAGCCTTACAAGGCTCTCCAACTTAGCCTGAGAGTCAGAAGATACTTTATTAAAATATTTTTTGCTCTGCATTGAGATATGCGGAATTGTAGTCAGAAAGGCATCTTCACCAAGCAGAATTAGCAGCGAATTATGCCTGGACTGGCTCATTATGTCATTTATGTGTTAGAAACCTGTTTAATCCACAGCCTTGGTGCTCACTGCTTTTTTGTGTGTTTGTGCTGGATACATCTTTCAACAGCCTCTTACTTCAAGAGGGCATTGTTGTATAAAATGTGTTAATGTGTTTCTGCTTTGCAGGCAGGCAGAAGTGCTCTCTGCACTGTCCCCTTAGCTGTGACACAGCTCGTTTGACATTTTGGAAAGGGCTGGTTTTAGGGCTTGCACTGCTTTCTTTCACAGTTATTTGTGTTTTTACTTCTTAGCTGTTAGTTCTTTGCATGGAAAATGCATCTTAAGGGTGCTCATTTCTCATGCTTTGCAATCATAAGTGGCTGAGACAGTTGAGCAACCTGATTTAGTGGTGTCGCTTTACCAGGAATGTTGCATTGCTTATTTGAATAACCAGGAATGCCACAAAATATGTAATTACTTCAAAATGCAAAGTGTGAAGGAGAGAAAAGTCCTGTCTGTAGGCATTCATTTCTTTCTTTACTCTGGCTGTTTATAATGTTAGTTCAAAATCAGGTATTTCCTAACACATGCTCTGTGACTCTTATTTTCCCATTATTGTTGCTTTATATCAACACTGAGAAAACAGTCATTTAGATAACAGGTTTTCATTGATATCATTTTTATAATACAGAAAGCAGTATAAGAAGCAGTAATAAGTTAAATTGGCATCTGCTAATTATGCTGAATACAGATTGTGAGCTCTTCAAGTCGTCCCTTGCCTTAATGCTGTTAGCATATTTTAGCACTGGCAACCAAAGGAAAGAAACTGGAATGTTCCTGCTTGGGGTTTTTTAGGAAAAAAAAAAATTACTTGTGAAGAAGTGTGAAGTTTTGGGGGTTTTTAATGTTTCCATGCTGGTTGTGAACAGAAGATCATATACACACTTTGGTAGCTCTTGGCAGAATTGTGATCCCTGAGAAACTGACCTGCTTGGTGATCACTAGAATTAAATTTGACCCTTGGAGACAAAACCATTGTTGTCTGAAGTAACACGTAGTCTTAGGGCAGGGAAAGTTTGAGAGTTTTGTTGTCACCAAATACGTGATTCTTACGGATCTCGAAGAGAGCCAATTAAAAATACAACTATTCTGAACTTCGTTGTGGTTCTTCATACTGTGAGGCAGTTTCGCTCACCTCATCTCAAAACTGGAAGGCTTGAGGGTCGGTGGGAGCAGCCGAGCCGTGCCTGTGCCCGGCCGTGCCCAGGCGGGCTCTGCGCGGTCCGGCCGTGCCCGGGCGAGCTCTGCGCGGTCCGGCCGTGCCCGGGCGAGCTCTGCGCGGTCCGGCCGTGCCCGGGCGAGCTCTGCGCGGTCCGGCCGTGCCCGGGCGAGCTCTGCGCGGTCCGGCCGTGCCCGGGCGAGCTCTGCGCGGTCCGGCCGTGCCCGGGCGAGCTCTGCGCGGTCCGGCTGTGCGGCAGTCCCGCAGTCGGGCCGTGGCGCGGGGCGCGGGTTGCGGGGCTGTGCCCGGACAGGAGCGACTCCGAGCCGCGGGCGGCGGCGGCGGCTCCGCCGCTAGAGGGGAGGCGAGAGCCGCTCATCCCGGCCCGGCACCCCCGGGAGCCGCCCGGCCGCCGCCGGGCTGGCACCCAGCGGGCACGGCCGGCAGCCCCCGGTGCCGCCAGCACCCAGCGGCGCTCGCCGGGGCGTGCCGTGGCTGATACAGGTGCTGTTCTCAGCAGCATCGCGCTGTTGTGGTAGGGATGTAGCTAAACGTCCCAGCATCCCGCTGCTGTGGTGAGGATGTCCTGAGACAGGTTTAGACGGAGCAGACGAGTGCCCGCGCTTCGTCTGCGCCGGGGTTTCTGCCTGGGAGCTGCCCCTGCCGCTGTGCACAGCCCCGCTCTCGGCTGGCTCCAGCCTGCGGGAGGGGAGAGCTCATTGTGGTCTTCAGCATCCTCGTGAGAGCAGGCAGAGGGGCAGGCACGGATCTGCCCTCTCTTGTGATCGTGGCAGGAAACTAGGGAATGGCGTGAAGCTGTGCTGGGCAGAGTTTGGGCTGGATATCAGGAAAAGGTTCTTCACCCAAAGGGTGCTTGGGCACTGGAAAGGCTGTGGCTCCCCAGGGAAATGGTCACAGCACCAGCGTGACAGAGAAGACTCAAGAAGTATTTAGACAGCACTCAAGATTGTAGTCATATTCTTGGAGGGCTGTCCTGTGCAGGGCCAGTTGCTGGACTTCAGTGATCCCTCTGTGTCCCTTCCAGCTCAGGATATCCTATGATTTTTACCAGTAATGATGATTTGGCACATAGATTTACCATCAGCTGTTTCATCCTTCTGCAGAGAAGTGGTACCTTGAACTTGAAGGACTGCTCTGTGTGATGGGGATGGGCAGCGTGGGAAGAGTCCTGTGTGGGAAGGACTGAGTGGAGATAGGAGAGCTCCCAACCAGTGAGTCCTCCGGGTCAAGGTGAGGTTGCCTAGGGATAGATGGGCAGTGCAGGAACTGCACGCTTTGGATGTTGGTGTGTTATGGCAGTGCTGTAAGTCTTGTCTTCATATGAGCCTGATTTTACTAAAAGTGGTGTCAGAGTCTTTTTAATAAGACGTTATGATTTTGGCTTCAATTTTGGGTTTTCTTAATCTCGTATGTGTAAAATGCAAAGCATATTTAATGAGTGAATACTTCAAATGCTTCCAAATTAATTAAAAACAGTTCCACATCTGGAATAAATCCAGTACCTTTCATGGATGGCTTCAACTTAATGGTTTTTCCCTCTTGTGAGAAGCCCTGTGAATATTCCTGTGCGGATGCTTGTGAAAACTGGAGTAGCCAAATCCAGGCTTATTTTACAAAGGAAAGAGATATGGAACCCACAGAGATCAATAGAATCTTGGTCTTTATTCCAGCAGACTTTGGATAAGACCTAATAATGTTATATGATTATATGATAGGCCTGTGCATGGTCAGGTTTTCTCAGGCTACCTTGTCTTGAAGTCTTAATTAAAATTTGTTGTTTCTTGGGCTTCAACTACTGTTTAAATTCACACAAGTTTCAGAAGGGCTTGAATAAGGCACCACAAACAAAAAAATAGTGTTTTATAATAACCTTTTTGTTCTTCTGCCTTCTCTGTCCCCAGAAGTAAATAAAATGATCAGATTTTTCTCTGTGAGAATGTTGTGATTTAAACTGACACAAGTAAGTGACCTAAAGATAGGCTTATTGCATAGATAAAAAATGCAGGGTTGGGTTGTTTGAACTGCATTAGCATCAGAATAAGACATGGCAGGGTGAGTTGGCTGAGGTGCCCATGCAGAACTGGGGAGGGTTGTTCTTTGGAAAGCTTCTGAGTTTGGAATTCTTTTCTGAGCCATAAATAAATAAATCTGTGTCCTGAACAGTTAATGAATACAGGAGTCTGGGCAACTTTAAGCTGTTTGGGATATTTAAAAAACCCACATGGTGCTTTTGTTAGTATTATTGATTTCCGTTTTTTCCCCCTAATATTTCCATTTTAAGGTTTTTGTTGGGTTGGTTTAGTTTTGTTTTTTTTTCACTTGCTTTATTTCTGCTGAAAGATGCTGTTGATAATGTTTTTTGCCAGCACTTTTCTGTAACTCCCACAGCAGTTTCCTTCTATGTTGCACCAAAATACTGCCCCTGAAACTTGTGGTTCTCGAGCTACAGATGGAGATTGCAGAGTTTTGTGCTTCAAGTACCTTGTCTTTGGAGTTGTCCTCTGGCTGCTTGTGCTGGATCCTCTGGGGATGCCAAGAAAATTATCTTGCAGGGATCCTACTGTGGTCGCATATACATCTTTTCCCGGGGAACTCAGTGTGTTTTGCAGACCAAAACTAATTAAACCTCATGACATTCATGACAGACAGATAAGCATAAACCACAGTAAGTAAACTAAAACAGGAAGAGGTGAAGAGCACAAGTTTGCCATGGTAGTGAACAGTGACATTCCCACAGAACCAAGCTATAGGTGCCATGTACCTCTGCAGATGAGGGTGCTGTTGACTTGGCTAGGAGAGCTACCCTTTTGGCACTGAATCTTGTGGAGGTAGTTAATATTTGCAGTTTTGCATCTAGCACCTGCCTGTTAAAGATTGATTTAATTCAAATTGCCTTAGCATCTCCTTGGTGCCAAGTTCTTGGTGAGTTTGCATAAGCAGTATCATCTTGGGAAGCTACTGAAATGTCCTCATGCCCTGCCAGACTTTTTTAAATTCAGAATGTTTTGAATTAACCAGCCTTGATTGGAATTGTAGCTTTTTGCATTAAGTAGAAAGTGCCAGACAAAGGTGCACCAGCTCTCACAACACTGACAGGTTGTGACCATTACTGGTTCTGATTTCATGGATGTCATGTTTCTAGGTTTTCCATCTTTGATGTGGCTTTTCAGAGAGGTGTGATACTCTTGACATTACTGCTGTCATGGCTGTTGGTCATAGGCAAGATAAAAAAACAGTGCTGGTGAAGTGGATGTGCTGACCATAGAGTAAAATGGAATGGGAATGAGAAAGTTCACTCACTTTGATGCTTTGAGTGCACAGCTGCTTCAAGTGCAAGAGTACAAGGCATTGCCTTTAGAAAATAAAGTGTTTAGCCAGTCTATTAATCAGATAATTATGGTGCTATAAGACAGATTTACAGGTATACTGATACAATGCTGAAATTCCCATTAGGACACGCTGTGCAACTGGGATATACTGACAGAGAGAGAGTAGTGAGAGAAAGCTGTGGCTCTAACTTGTACAGCCTTTTAAGAAAGTGTTTTAGGCATAGGAGCCAGTTAAAAAGGTTAATTGGACAAGATCTTTTTTGTAGTATGTGAAAGTGAGCTTTGGCACTTGAGAAGATAAAGAATCAGACAAAGCAGTGAGGTGTTCCAGGAGATGAAGCTGGTGGAAGAAATGAGCATCATCCCTACACAATCTGGAAGAGGGGAAGTGTAAAGAAAGTGACAGAGTATACTGAAGATGTGAAAGTTCTTTAAATGATACAAGACCTGCCCCCCCCCCCAAAAAAAAAAAAAAACAAACCAAACCCAGCGTGAATGGAAAGAGCAGGGCACACAAGTTGCCTTTAGATCTTACAGAGACGACAAGGGTTGCACTGGGAAAGGAGTAAAGTTTGTGAAAACTGAAGAGACAAGGCCTAAAAGAGGAGGGAGCATGAAGATGCTGGTGGAACCTCTTTTACGAAACCAGCATCCCTGAAAGCATCCAGGATAGCGACAGAGTTCTGTTACTGTGTGTGTTGGTGGTCAGTCATGGAAACAAGTGAGCCAAAAAGGAATGTAAAGATCACACAGAAAGACTGCAGGGGCATCTGGAGAAGCAGGGATGTTGAGGTATGTGCTCCTATAAACTGTCACGTGTACCGGAAGAGAGGAATACCAAAGTTCATCCTCAGCATGACAGAGTGGTTGAACTCACCAGAACTGCTTTATAATCAGTGGTTGTTGGGGGAAATAAGCTGCCATTGAAATCAGGACAAGAAATTAATACCTGCTGAAATTTAGCTGAAAACCCAGGTGTTTGGCATGATGCTCTAAGTGCTTACACCAAAAAGCAGGAGTTAATTTTGTACTGGCTTCCTTACTGTAGTCTGCCTTCCTGTGAAATGTCACAGAGCATGAGCTGTTGACATTGGAGCATAAGTATTCATTTTTGAATTAATTTTAATAATGTGGGCATGAGTCAATATGCAGTAGTGCTTGGTGCTGATGAAGTGGATTTCAGGCCAGTGGGGTCGGGAGAAGAGCGCAGTTTCAGTATTTGTTCTGTTGCACATTTCAGTTTGCTGAGAACTTGGGGCAAAGAGCAGCATCTCTACTTTATTTCTTGCTGGTTATGCAGTTTAATTAGTGCCCATCATTGCTGAAGAACTCCCACAAAGGTGAATATGGGCTTAGAGAAATCTTCAGCTCTGCAGAGGAACTCTGTAACTAGATGCTAAGAAGGGGCTGTTCATACATGGGAAACAAAAGGGCCCTTTATGTAAAAGTGGCTTGTTAGCTTTTTGTTTTTAAGCTGTAGCTTGTCTAAGCAATCAGGGTGTCACACACTAATAAACTGGCCAGTCCCTCTGGAATAGACATTCTTGGTGGTGATTTAGAAAGTGCATTTATACAGTAGCCTCCAACTTCATTACTACACTGTTTCCTTGGATACTGAACATTTTGCATATAATTACGAGAGGACGTTAACAATGCTTCCTGGTTCTAATGGTTTTAATAAAAGTTTTTCATATTACTTGGTTAGTGATTCTCTTTTTCCTTTAATATTCTATATTAGAGAGGAAGAACAAAAGGAAGCAATTCTTGTCACCTAATTTGCACAAATTCTTTTGAGCCAAGAACAGGTTTTATTTCTTAGAGTGTGGAAATCCTGCATGCTATTTCTGGAATTATGTTACTGAATGGGTTGTAAATAGGGGTTAGAGTGCTACTATTCATTGTAACATGAAATTCACACTGTTTGGGAACAATTTTACAATAGTAAAGAAAAAGCTGTTTAAATGCTGGGCAGTAAACAAAACTTGTTATGGGTGTGAAAGCATTTAAATACTTCATGTGTCTATTTAAGGCTTGGGTATTTTGATAGTGTTCAGTATGTTTCTCAAAGGTACTTTCTGCTCTTTACACACCATCTTGGTTGCCTCAACTCCGGCTGTTGTTTAACAAACAGTTTGAGCTGCCATGGACATGGAAAGGATCCTGCCTGCCCCAGGCACCCGTTCCCATCTCCCTCCCTCCCTTTTGTTCACAGGCGTATTCGCAATAGGGCAGCTCAATCCCCACTGAGAACAAAATCAATAAAAAACAAATCAACAAACCCCCAACTAAACCAAAACAGCAATAAAAAAGACAAAACCAATGCCAAAACCATGCATACACACACAAACTACAAAAAATAAAAGCAACAACAACAACAACAAAAATCAGGAAAAAGCAGGGGGATTGAGGCTGGGACAGCTGCTTTGGTGGCTACGGTGGCTTATCCTGCTGTAAAGTGATCACCAAGCTGTGGCATGAAAGGATTATGCCTGAATATAATTAGGTTTAGTTGTGCAGAGTGTCTGCAACTTCTTGCAAAGAAGTTGGTAGGAGCCTCCAGGCTGTGGTGCTCAGGCTCACACGGTGATGCACCCTCTGTTATGGCCCTTCACGGATGCTGCACATGAGCATGAAGCTCTGTGTGTTTTTGTTCATCTCATTGTTCCACTGGCTGCAGAGGATGCTTTCATATGCACTTGAGGAACATTTGCTTGGGAGCAGTATTTTTGCGTGTCAAAAAAAGAATTAATGCTTTCGTGTTCTTCAGGACCCTGTTAGACCTTGGGATATTACCTAGAAACAGAGCAACAAGGATTTAAACTCTGAAATGTCTGTAGCTGTCACAGGCTATGTAGTTACATGAGGTATGAGGGCAGCTGGATGTGATGAAATGGGCTGTGCGTGTGTGCTCACCCTCACTCAAACTAGAAGTGAGCTCTCTTACTGGAAGAGGGTTTCAAGTTCAAAACGCTGTGTGCTTTTTAGTGTTGAAAGAACTACTTTAGATTCCTACTGATGCTTGTTCTTCAGAGAAACAATATATTGTGTAGTTCATTTAATAAAATAAAAGCATTTTTCCAAAAGCCAGAGAATACAGAATTTAATAAAGTAGCATTTGAAGATAAATTCTAGGGATGCATATGAGAAGGTTTTTTAACAGTATACTCAGTTTTATTGAAGTCCTCACAGCAGCTTTCATATGCCAAAAGCTATTGGCAGTCTTTTCCCATCAAAGTGGTACAGAACTATATTATGTACAGATATTTTGTCCTTACTCATAATAGTTCCTCAAGCGAGGCATGCTGCTTTTTCCCCCTTCTTTGTGGATTTGTGAGTTTGCTTTGGTAAGCTTATGCACTGCTATTTTGTGTATCTTTTTTTTCCCCCTGCATAATTTCACCTTAAAAACACAGAGGAAACAGGTTAAATTATTCCCAGTGATTTTTATCTTTGACTTGATGCTCTCTGAAACAACTTCTGTTGGATTTTTACCTTTCTGGAGGTTTGTAGAGGTCAGGTTGAAATGGCAGCTGACTTTGTTATTACATGGTGGAGCCTGAGGAAGAGCTATCTGCAAGTAGTGCCTTCTTATGTGGAGCTTAATTTTAAACTGAGGTTTCAAATTTAGGACCAGCGAGCTTCACTGGGCATGAGTTAAGTGGTGTTGTTTAGGCTGGAGTCCTTTTTATTTCATCTGAGCAGTTTTCTCCTTCTCTTGTCAGAAGAAGAAGGGTAAGAGAATGGTGAGAATGTGGCCTGAGCTCGGTTCTGTGGGATGCTGTAAGAGGGAACATCCATGTACCTTTGCCTGGTGCAGCTCCTGGGAGCTGCACACCGTCGTGGCACCTTTGGGATGAGGCAGGAGTGATGGAGCAGCGTGGCAGAGCCATGCCTGTGTTTTGAGGGAACAGGTGAGATGATATGGGGGTACCAGCACTGATTACTGCCCTCTTGGTGAACAGACAGAAGGTGTAGTTTTGGGAACATGGATCAGCAGCTTGGGGACATGGGATCTGCCCCATTTATTGGGAAGCACTAGGATGGATGTTCAGCATGTGATGTGAGGTGGTCACTTCACTAGAAACTTCCCTGCTTGTCAAAGTGTTTAAGGGATGGGGTGGCTCTATTAGGAAGATTTATCTGCAGGGACTTGATGTGGCACCAGCAGGCAGGGAGCAGTGAGACCAAGGAGTCTGACAGCAAACTGATGCACAGGAGGGAGACACGATGAATGCATGGTCAGGGGGACTGGGCCTGACTTTTCCTTCCATGTTTAGTGATTTCCTCCAGCCAGTGTTTGGAGTGCATGCCCAGGATTTGGGAGCACAGACTTTGCAACTTAGCCTTTGGCTGCAAGTGATCCTGATTCCAGGAGAACAAATAGAAAAGGGTAAGATATTGAGGTGTGTCTGTTTTTCCTGGTGGCTGCCATTCTAAACAACACAATGGAGTTATAACACTGCTGTTGATGTTGTTGGTGTTACTATTATTATTATTATTATTACCTTTGCCTTACTGGCCTCCATTTCATGATCAGTGTCTGCTTAACTTTCCAAGATCTACATGAAAATTGGAAGACCAACCCCAAACTCATGACCTGTGAATAAATGATGAGTTTTGAATGGTAGCCACACCAGTGGTGGTGAGAAACACAACTGTATGAGCCTCTGTTCTGGGAATTTAGGCCAAAAATTGCTTTGTAGGGAAACCTTCCTGCCCTGGATTTTGCAGGTACCAAGGGCAGCACAGTGAGGCAGTGAGAGCTGGAGTATGTGGGGCGGGTCTCCTGTGTAACCTGGAGCAAGGGGCTTGAGACACTGCGCCTGTTTCCTCATCTGAACATGGGCTAAGCGTGTGCACTAACCTGACCTTCAAGTGTGCACGAAAATCAGGGCCCTCAAGGGCAGTGCTGTCAGGGCAGGTGGAGGCGCTTTGCAGTTGACACTTCTGTGACAGCCAGTGAGCGTGGGTGCCTCAGAGAAGTCCAGTACCCCTAGGGATTTCTGGAGGTAAATAGCAGTCTACCATGGAGTTTGTTCCTGCTTCCCAGTGTGCCTGGTGGTGAGGCTCTCCATGAAGCCTGGGCTGCTGTGCTTGTTTAAAGTGTGTTTCGTAAAGAAGGGGCAGATTGTAGATATGTGTGTCTGTTTCCCTGGATTTTCCATGCACTGCTCCTGCAGATATTTGAGGAAGTTGCTTCTCCAGAGGGAAGCACGGAGCTCTGTTTAGGAGAGCTAAAAGAAAACGGAACATCTTTTTTTCTTTATTTTTTCTTTTTTTTTTTTAAATTTTGTATGATTTTGACATTTGAAACTGGATCATAAATGAAAATACACTTTTTCTGAGGTTATACCTCTTATGCCAAATATTTTAAAGGCATTTTTCCCAAGGTGATTATCAAAAGTCTGCATTAAGAGGTACCTCATTTAATCTAACATGTGCTGATTGCCATGAAGATATTTTCAACAGATACTCTGCCATGGTGTCTGTTATTCTTCAGGACATAAATAACTGCTGGACTGTAGATGACTCTGTGGGTAACTGGTGGCTTATGGGTAACCTCTTTTCTGGCACAGAAATAATGGGTTGTTTGTTCCTCCAGTTGAAGTCCTGATGTGTTTTGATGTTTCTGATTTACATTTTTAGCACTGTTCCTGATACCATTCAGTGTTCTGTGAACAGTCTTTAAACTTCGTGTTTATTTTGGAGCATTGGGTTTTCCAGCAAACAAATATGTGATTAGTAATTAATGGTTTTGCTATAAATAAACAAAAGCAAACAGTTCAGCTTTAAATAGTGATCCCTGCTCTGTGGAGCTTTTAATTGAGCCGTGCCTGCAAAGTTGAACCAAAGTTCCAAACACGCAACTGGCTTTGAGGGACTCCCAGCTGTGGTGACTGAACTGGCTGAGTTGGAAAGCTGAAGCAGTGGTAGTTTGAATTTAATGTATGGTTAGCTAAAAAGTGGTTATTGTCTGAAATATCTATGCATGAGGAGACGATTGGAGTGGGGAAGAATCGTGGTTTCAGTACGGATGAAATGTTTGAATGTGAAAGGAGTTCCAGAATGCTGAAGACTTCCAGTGCTGTGCTGTTCCTTTGAGGGCTGCTCTCTGGGTGGTGGTGACTGGTGGAGGTGGCACCAGAGGCTCTTCCACACAGCCAAGACAGATCTGTCTCTCTAAGTCCCACAAGCACTCCCTCATGTGCATCAAAAATAGTATATTATTCCCTTGAAAATAATTGGATGTAGCACCCTGGATGGATTTGGGCATTGCTAATGCAGATAGCAGTCCAAGGCCAGCTTTGTTGGAGAGCTTTCCTCCTTGTAGTGATTGAACCCTAATACATGAGCTGGGAAGAAATTTCTAGGTTTCTCTCAGAACTGTTAGGTTTAAGGCTGACTCCATCTACTTTTCTATTTCCCGCATGATGTCTGCAGCGTGTATTCCACTTATCTGAGAGAAAGTGTGATTTATTTGACCTGATGTAGCTGTGCATTGCTTTTTACTTAGGCGGGTTAACCAACTAGTATGGCCTGAACTAGATGTAATTTTAAAAAGTAATGGCAAAAGCCCTCTTTCTAAATGCTGCCTGTTTGAACAAATGACAAATGTTCTGATTTTTTTCACAGAAAAAGTTGGAGAGCAGCCACTGTATTTATCAACAACCCTTTTTTTTTGTTTCTTTTTTTTTTTGTGAATGGTTGTGGGCTCTTACAGTTTGTCCAAGTTTTAAGAGACTCTTTCATCAGAGGGCCACTGAGAGCCAGATTTTGGGGAACTGGCTTTCAGAAAGGTGGCTGCTCTGCAGAGACTGGCAGCCAGACCCATGTACCTCTCTAGCTGGTTGTAGACAACTCCACTGTGTTGCTCCAGAAGCAGCTCCATGTTATGCCTGTGACACAGCAGCAAGTGCCAGCACCCTGCAAATTCCTGTCCTACCAAAAGAAAAATGTTCATTGCTAAATCCAGGTTTTGTTCTCAAATCTCAAACTTGTTGAGAATCTCAGTCAAAATATTTTCTCCTTCCACTTCCATCATGATCTCTTTTTATTGCTGTGTCACAGCTCTCTTGCAAAACCAATAATTCAATTCCTAGCCTCAACAAAGAATCCATCTTTCCTCTCCCTCTCCCTCTCCCTCTCCCTCTCCCTCTCCCTCTCCCTCTCCCTCTCCCTCTCCCTCTCCCTCTCCCTCTCCCTCTCCCTCTCCCTCTCCCTCTCCCTCTCCCTCTCCCTCTCCCTCTCCCTCTCCCTCTCCCTCTCCCTCTCCCTCTCCCTCTCCCTCTCCCTCTCCCTCTCCCTCTCCCTCTCCCTCTCCCTCTCCCTCTCCCTCTCCCTCTCCCTCTCTTTATAAAGTCCTTACTGGACTATCACGATTTTGATTTGGCATCTCATAATCACAGACCCATAGAATGGTTAGGGTTGGGAGACATCTTTAAACCTGATCTTTAAAACTGATCATCCAACCTGACAGTTGATCTCCATTTTATGTTGTGCATTTTACATGGAGCTGTCAATGATGAAGAAGCTTTTGTGTATGCATCTCTATTTTCAATCTCCCTTCATTTGCCCATCTATAAAGGTCTGGACCATTTGAGCTGCCCTACCTTCCCACATAGAGTGTCTGAGGGAGATATATAGTATTTTTTTCCTCTGAGAGTAACAGCTTACTGCTGTCCTTATACCTACATACCTATTTATGGCCCTGGAAACAGTAGTTGTAAATCTCATGGACTCCTTTGTTACTATAAACTATATCCAAATAGTTTATACAAGCCTCTGCAAGCTGTCAGAAGGAGTATGTGCAGGATCCCAAACACAAGGCAGACAAGAGGCAGCAGCTGGGACTAGCGGGTGTGAGTTTGCAGGAAAACATCCATGGAAGAGAGTTCATGGTGGGAACTGAACCTTGTGTGGCAAAGGGTGGAGTATGCATTTTTAGCTGCAGGTACATCACCTTCACTTCAGTGCTGAAGCTCAAAAAGGGCTTATTTTATTGCTGTGCTTCACCAGGTGGTGTAAAAAGTTGAGGTTCATATTGCTCTAGGTTTTTGCACAAAGACTCTCTCATCTCAATTGCATTATTATTGTTATTATTATTAAGCGTTATTAGCATTATTATTTGCATTATGGTATGGGCAGAGTTGCAGAAAGCCCAGTCAAATCACTGCTCAAGTCCCACTGTATGCAGCTGGAGTGTGCCCCATGGCAGGCTATGGTCCTGTTCCCCATCCTCAGCAGCCTCTGGGTGGATGAGAGTAGAGCTCTTGCCCCTGAGGATCAGAGGTGCACCTTGGTAAAAAGCTGGCTGTTTGGAGGAGATCCACATTTACTTGTGGTGAAGGGAGAGCTAGGGAAAGACCAGCAGTGACAGGAGACTCATCAGTGCTGGATTATTGCTGCTGACATTGCACCTTGAAAGAGCTTTCAAGCTAGGACTGCTTGGACTAGGGTCAAAGCAGATTTATGAATAAAACATAAGGAAAAAAAATCAGGCCAGATAAGCAAGAAATAGTATCATTGAGTGTGTTCCGTAAGGAAGCCCCCATGAAAATAACTGGCTCATTTTGAAACTGCCCCAAAGCATCCCCATTTTACAGTGACTAAGAAGCAGGAGCCAGGAGGGATTTGAGATACACAAAGCGTGAAAACTGGATAGCAGCCTTTGTTTCCCTGGAGGCAGACCACCAAGGGACAAGCTCAAATCCTTTGTAAGGTGGCTCCCAGGAATTCACTTCTGACAGATCTCACATGGCGGCAAATTATTCCTCCCCCCTCCTCCTACATTTTCCTCAAGCCACATTTCATCCTCAAGGGGAAAGGGAGAGTCCAGCAGACCCTTTGCACCATTTCTTTGGGAAGAAAAATGATGCTCGGTTCCTGCTCGCAAGTGGAAGCATTTGCTGATGAACTGATACTTGGCAAAAATTGGTGTTGTATGGAAAAAATCCCCAGCACCTGCTAGCAAAACAAAGTTATTCATAACATACGGCTGGGCGGCTAAATCTTCACTTCCTAGGGACGGCCTGAATTACACTTGCTCCACGCTGAGCGGCCTGTCTCCCGTGTGGAATGACATGCAGGCAGCAGGAGGATTTGCAGCTCCGAGAAAGGTTAGGATTTATAGTGCTGTCTCTTGCAAGGGCTTACTCTGCAGAAATGATCATTTTGTCTTCACCTTCTCTTTTGGGAATAAACACATCATGATATAATCATATACATGGAAAAGCAGATCTTGGTGCTCATCGGGGAGTAGGTAGCTCCGTGAATATATCTCCTGTAGTAAATCTGTTGGTGTCAGTAAGGTTTTTTTTTGCCTCCTGCCTAGACTCAAACTGAAATCTTTAATTCATTTCTGTATGGCACAAGTTCTAAATTCTTATTCTGTGTTCTGATTTCTTTTCTTGGGCAGTAAATTGATAGCCTTTCCTAACTGGGTGAATTATTGTGGAATGCAAGGAAGTTGTTTGGCTAGCGGAGGTGTTGTTCAAACATGTTTTTTTTCTCTTACTCACTATTTATTTGACAACACGCTAGTGATATTGCCTGATACTGCTAGTGGTATTGCCTGTAATGAGAAGAGAGTTAAAAAATCCATGTCTCTCTCTAGTCTGTGTTTCAGCTTTGCAGGTAGAATGACACCTTGGTCTTTAAACTCCTAGAATGATATCTTCCATATGTTTAAATAATAATTTCCGTGAGTTTGGAAGAGTTTTCAATGGTTCTGTGCTATGGAAGAGACTTCTTCTGAGAGGGCAGTGACATACATGGGCTCTCACCTCCTGGCTACAGTGTTGACAACAGATTTGTTGTCAGGTTTTTTCCTATTGCTGATGCACCTTGATGCAAGTCTTTCATAGGTGACAACTGCAAACCTACCACAATGCTATACAATCTTCCTTGTATCTTTTTTGAAGATCCTTGTGGCCTGGTCACGCAGAAGCTTTTGTGCAGTCAAATTGCTGTTGTTGGTAGAAAAGAATGCTGAGAAGAGGTTTCGTGCGTTGTGTTTTGATGGTTAGACCATGAGAATAGATTGGCTGCTATTGATGTTTGAGTGACAGGAGTTACCTTGAAAGATTAAGACTGCTTCCAAAGAAATCAAGAGCTTCTGTCTCTGCAGCAAGTTCATGACTTCTTTATGTACTATTTAGACTTCATGTGCATGTGATGTTACTGTTCTGCTTCCTAAAAATACCTTTACATTTTCAAATATACCTTTTTTGCTGTAAAGCTGCTTATTTAGTAAAATTGAAATAGCTACCATTTGAAAGAGAATTGTGACAACTCTCTCAAGAAAGCAATAGTAATTTAGAATTGTAGTATTTGCCCATACCATGAGGTCTCCAATCCTGCCCTGTGTGAGGAGACACAGGACAGGATTCATTTCCCAGCTTCACCAAGAAAAATGTAAATTAAAATGAAAACCTTTCAGTCAAGTTTCCTTGACCCCTTTTTTTTTCCCCCCCATACACATGAGTGCATAAATACCTTGAGTCTCAGAAATTTATCTGAAGTCGAGAAAGTGTTTTTTCCTCCTCATAGCCCAGAGGACCTATATATGAGCTCCTATGGGTTCTTCACCCTCCATTGAGTGAAGCTGGAAGTTAAAGCACAGATGGGTTTCTTCTGTCTTCAAAGGACACGTAAAAAAGTCTTTAATGGTTGCTTTGTATTAGCTAGTCAAATTGCCTGAATTTATTTGCCTAATGGCAAACTGGAAACATGCTCTCAGAGTATAACTGGACTTGGAGGCAAAGGTGGGAGAGGGGAGAAGGCTCTTTTATTATCCCTTCTGTTGCCTGCTAAAAGCTTATTCCTCCTGTCTGCTGAAGAAATTTGCCTGCTGTGTTCCTTATATTCTATAAAAGACCTTTTGGCTCTTGTTTACCCAAGAGACATATGCACTGTTTTCTTTTTCAAGTATTTTATGGTGTGGAGATCTTTGGAATTAGAAAAATGAGCCTAGGGAGAAGGAGTCAAACCAAGGAACAGATAGCACTTGTTTCATATCTGCACATTGAGTTAGAGACACATTTTTGGTGTGCAGCAATCCTGGCAGTTCCTGGGACTTCAGTCTTCCTTCTCTGTCTGGTGGGGTGTTATGTTTGGATGCAGCCCAGACTGGGGGTTGCTAGAGCCAAGATGAGATAAAGGAATGAGGATCATACCTCTCCCAGTTCCTCCGAGGAGCACCAGCCACCTACAGGTCCTCGCAGCTATTCTGCAAGGTTTGGGTTATATAGTTAGTCTTTGTTCAAGAAGCAGAGGAAAATGACTGAAATGAGGAACTGAATTTGAAATCATAGAGTTCTTCATGATGTTCAAGTTTATTTTAAAGAGTATTAAAAATCAAGACACACTTCTGTTTTTCCATTTTTTCCTTCCTGCTTTAAGGCCAGAGTATTTAACAAGAGCTAGAGTGGAAAGATTCGGGACTCCTATACTGTGTTATTTTTTTCACTTCCTTGAGTAGTTAGAAGGGAATTGTTTCCTTTTGGTTTCTGCTGCTGTTGTAGAGTAGTTTTCCTCTCTCAGAAAGCTTTTACCTTTTCCTTTTTTCCTGTTCCCTTTTTCCTTTATTTCCTTTCTTTTTTTACCCCTCTTTTTCCTTCATACTAACCATGTTGAGCAGTACTAGAGAATTTTTTTAGTAGCTCCTGCCCAAACATTTTTAAATCAAGAAAAAGTAATCACAACCTTTCTCTTCACTTTAAACATAACATTTTTTGACTAGAAGTGCCTTTAAAGAAATGCCTCCTAATTTACAGCGGGTTGCTTTGTACTTTGTTTCTGTAACCTATCTCGTTACATTTCCTGTGTGTTAAGTATGTATGTATTATGAGCTCTTAAAAACAAATATCCCAGAAGAAAGGAATTCAGTAAATGAATAAAACATTCTTGGGTTGCCCAAGTGGCAGCTTAATAGCTCATCCATTGGGACTTTCATATATAATGATGGTAGCCATCTAAATATATGGAGAGATGAATAACTTCAATGGGGAGCTTGTTACAACTCTGCATACCACATTTGAGATGAAATCAAACTCTGCAAGTGGTGCCTGATGTGAAGGTCCAATTTTTCCAGTGCCAACCATGAAATTGTACCTTAAAATACACAATCTGTGTGTCTGTGTATACATATGTACACATGGCTAAAACATGTCTTCAGTAGCGCACACACAGACATACATATGCTATAGGTGGAATTGAGTGTTTCAGGACTGATATTGATTGCACTGAACCTCTAAAACTTTGTGGACTATTGACATGACTGGGTTTGCAGCAGCGTGTTTGAGATTAGGTCTTAGTCCCAGCTTTACTTAAAAATTACAAGATAAATGGAATAGAAGCATAAAGATTATTGTGTTGTATTGCCTAGGATATACACAACTTTTTCATTAGATTCCCCTAATGCAGAGCTTTATAAATACCTACTTTGATGTCTGTCTGCCACAGAGGTCTGTAACCTTGGCTGAAAGTAAAGTTTCAAATATTTTTAATTTTTTTGTAGCAATGATATTCTCAGGAAAACTGATATCCAGTTATACTGGACTTGAAAACCTGATGTTGATGACCCTGAAAGATGGAGAGACACCAGCTCATGCTGAGCTATGGCATGGACAGGAGAAACTAGACCATCAAATGAGTCATAAATAGGATAAGACATTTCATTTTCTTACTTCAAAGAACAGGAAAATGAATTTCTAGGAAGTTGCTGAACTGTGCTCATATGAAACATAACATAAGTCTCTTTTGTAAGACAAAATTTCTCTCTCTTAGCGGGGGGGAGACAGCTGTTGTGGTATAGACAAAGGGTGCTGAAGTCCTCTTCATGAAAGGCAGCAATACAGTGATTGTCTGTGGATTGTTTTAATAGAAGAGGTCCAGCCCTTTATTTTCCCATGAATTGTTTCTCATTAGAATTTCTCATGTTCTTTGGCTGAGTTTCCTTGGCAGTTTATTGTATCTTGTGTATATATATATATATATATAATAAAATACAACTAGCATCATCTCCCACACTAGTCTGAAACAACAGCTTTTAGTTTCAGTACTCAGAAGTGATCACATAAAGCCCCATGAAAATAAGGGACTGTGCTGCTTTCATACTAGTGGATTAAACTGACAAATGTTTGTTGTGCTGAAGAATAAGGTGCCACTGCTGTTCTTTCAGCTGAATGAAATGGCAGCAACAATAAAATAATCTTTCCTAGATGAAGCAGAAGAATTCCATCCTGAGGCTTTTGGAGGTCAGCCTGAGCATGGGGAGACCTGTTCCCTCATGTACTCTAAGCATATTGGAGAATTGTGCTTATTTGATGTATGAACTGTATGGAACAAGATATTAATCATAGGACTCACATGCTATGTGCACAATAATTGAGTGGGCATACTGAGAAAAGGAACTGCCACAAATGACGTTTGCTGGCTACTGGGGAATGCGGGTCCAGAAGGTGATACAATCTTATATTTTTATTCTTTTTTTTTTTAAGAGTGTATTTCTCTTTTTTTTATATAAACAATAGAAAAGAAAGTAGGAAGGAAACAAATGCAGGGGGAGAAGTGCATGTGAAAATAATTGTATTGGAAGAGGAGTGCTTTGACAAACGCTTGGGAAAACTGAGCAAATCGATCAGTGTGTTCAACAATGGGATATAGGCTGTGGGATCAGGAAGTTAAATGTGGACATTGCAACATCAGTATGATAAATTGGTTATTGTTAGTACTGAAACTTCAGTACTCCCTCCGTTACATTGGAGGTGATAACTAATATTAATTCATATTCCAAAACTTGCATGCAATTTATAAATCTCCTTGGGGAAGCTGAAATCTGGTTGGAAGTTTAAGTTAACCTGTGTCATTGACAACTTTTCCTATCCTTTTTCTTCCTGTATTCTAGCTTGGTGAAAACTATATTTTCAAGTAGCTTTTAAATGACAATGAGAACAACGTGTGTGTGCAGTGGGTCTTGCAGTAATTGCCATTTAAAATCAATTTTTATGATTGTCGCAAGTAGCAGTGCATGTACTCTATAACAAAGATACTTATTCCCACTGTCTTATGGTAGCACCTGCCTAGTTTCCTCAGGCTCCTTTCCTCTGCTTTCAAAGAGGAAGCGATAAGCAGGACTTGGCTCCCAGCTTCTACAGTACCCTCCAGCAACCTTCAGCCAGTGCCTCCACTTGCTCTGTATCTGCTTAACCTCACAATTTAGGTTCTTGAAGTGAAGCACTGGGCCTTTTCTGAATGTATCTGTATTTAAAGTAATGACTGCATAATGACTTTCTTATTCTACTTGTTCTTGGTGGCTCAAATTTCATCATTCTTAACTGGCCATAAAAAAAAAAAAAAAAAGGTAACATTTGACTATCACAGTGCTACATACATATGAAAATCCTGTCTCTCTTCCAGACATCGGGACTGAAAATGAATTTTCCAATATGCTCTGAAAAAAACAAGTGTAAAGTTATTTTGGAGCTGGGGATGAATAAGAAAAGTAATTTCTGTATGTGGGTCATTCTTCTACATAAATTTATACAAATATGTATGATGGATTTAAATTTTTTTTTCACTGTGAAAAATGGTTTCTGGACTGTGTGCACACATATATGGATGTGGTAGGGTCTTTTATGTTAAAAAAGTATGCATACATACATATTATGTAGTTATATATATATGTGCATGTGTGTGTACATGCATATATGCTACTCAGACAGGTGTGAAAATACCCAAAACCAGTGTGATTATGTATGTGTGTGTATAGTGTTCTCCCTTTCTCTTCCGTTAAATATGTGGTGAACTGATGTTACATAGATTTTACTTCTGAGTAGAAATTTAGTAAGTAATTTTGACATGTCACTTCACAGTACAGTTTTTCTCCCTTGATCAGCTATTTCTTGTTTTCTCTCTCTGTCACAGGGGGAAAGAATGATGTGATGGACGTGAATATGGGCCGCTGGTCAGGCTCACGGCTACCTCCGTCATGCCTTGCCCTTCTGATTGTCAAGTTCCTGGCCTCCATTTGCCAGGTGGCTCACGGGACTGCCCCGCTTGGCTTTCACTTCACACATTCCACTTACAATGCCACGGTGTACGAGAATTCTGCAGCCAGGACCTATGTCAACAGTCAGACAAGGATGGGCATTACCATGGCTGACCTTTCATGGGACATCAAGTACAAAATAGTGTCTGGTGATGATGAGGGCTTTTTTAAAGCAGAGGAAGTCATCATTGCTGACTTCTGCTTCCTCAGAATAAGGACTAAAGGTGGGAATTCTGCTATATTGAACAGAGAAATCCAGGACAATTATTTATTGAGTGTAAAAGGTACTGTCAGAGGAGAGGACTTGGAAGCATGGACAAAAGTGAACATCCAGGTTTTGGATATGAATGACCTAAGACCTTTGTTTTCACCAACCACGTACTCTGTCACGATAGCAGAAAGCACTCCCTTAAGGACTAGCATTGCACAGGTGACCGCAACAGATGCGGATATTGGGTCCAATGGTGAATTTTATTATTACTTTAAAAATAAAGTTGATCTCTTCTCAGTTCATCCTACGAGTGGTGTTATCTCCTTAAGCGGCCGGTTAAATTACGATGAGAAAAACAGATATGACCTCGAGATTTTGGCAGTGGACCGTGGGATGAAGCTTTATGGAAACAATGGCGTGAGCAGCACTGCCAAGCTTTATGTTCACATTGAACGTATAAATGAACATGCCCCAACAATAAGTGTAGTAACCCACATTCCCTTCCCATCAGACAAGGAGCCTACCTATGCAGTTGTTAACGTTGATGACCTAGATGAAGGAGCCAATGGAGAAATAGAATCTGTTTCTATTGTGGCTGGAGATCCTCTAGAACAATTCTTTCTGACTAAAGAAGGGAAATGGATGAATGAGTACAAAATCAAAGAAAGAAAGCCTATTGACTGGGATAGCTTCCCTTATGGTTACAATCTCACTCTCCAAGCTAAGGACAAAGGATCTCCTCAGAAATTTTCTGCAGTCAAACTGGTCCACATTGCTAGTCCCAAGAAAGAAATTATCCCCCTGAAGTTTGAAAAGGAAGCGTATGATATTTTGATCAGTGAATTTTCACCTCCTGGTGTGGTTGTTGCAGTAGTTAAGCTGATGCCTGAGCCACAGGGTGTGGAATACAGACTATCTCCTAGTGAGGAAGCTGAGTATTTTAAGATCAATCCCAACACAGGTCTTATTACTACTGCTCGTCCTTTGAAAATCATTGAGAAGGACCTCTATGAATTAGAAGTATATGCAAACAAAGGTGGTGATTTAAAAGCACGGGTTACTGTCAGGTTAGAGGATGCCAATGATCACACTCCGGAGTTCCAACAGCTCTCCTACAGCTCATTTGTCAACGAAAGTGTCCCAGTGGGGTCCAGCGTTTTGGCAGTGTCAGCTGTTGATGAAGACAGGGGAGAAAACGGATACATCACATACAGTATTGCCAGTCTGAACTCACTGCCATTTACAATAAACCAGTTTACAGGTGTAATCAGCACATCTGAAGAACTGGATTTTGAGTCCTCACCAGAAAGCTACAGGTTCATTGTGAGAGCTTCCGACTGGGGTTCTCCCTACCGCCACGAGAGTGAGGTGAATGTCACCATATACATAGGCAATGTCAACGATAACAAGCCCCTCTTTGAAAAAGTGGCCTGTCAGGGTGTGATTTCATCTGATTTTCCTGTTGGTGGTCACATCACTGCTGTTTCTGCAATAGACATAGATGAGTTAGAGCTTGTGAAGTACAAAATAATCTCTGGAAATGAACTTGGCATTTTTTATTTAAATCCAGACTCTGGTGTCCTGCAGCTTAAAAAATCTCTTGTTAGCTCTGGCATAAAGAACAGCAATTTTGGCCTTAAGATAACAGCAACTGATGGAGAGAACTTCGCTGATGCTATGTTTGTTAATATTTCAGTAGTTCATGGGAAAGTATCTTCAAAGACCTTTAGCTGTAGAGAAACTAGAGTTGCTCAGAAGCTAGCAGAAAAATTGCTCAAAAAGGCAAAAGCAAATGTGAAGCTGAATTTGGAAGATGGTTTTCTTGATTTTTATTCGGTCAACAGGCAGGCCCCTCATTTTGACAAATCCTTTCCTACTGATGTCAAGGTTTCAGAAGATCTGCCGGTTGGTGCCACCATCCTGAGGATAAAAGCCTATGATGCCGACTCAGGCTTTAATGGAAGAGTACTTTATACAATTTCTGATGGTAATGTAGATAGTTGTTTCAACATTGACATGGAGATGGGGATACTTAGTGTTCTCATGCCCTTGGACCGTGAAAAAACAGAGCTCTATCTCCTTAATATTACAATTTATGATTTAGGTAATCCACAGAAATCTGCATGGAGGCTGCTGACTGTCACTGTGGAGGATGCAAATGATAACAAGCCTGTTTTTTTACAGGACAGTTACTCGGTTAACATTTTAGAAAGTACAAGTCTTGGTACAGAGATTATCCAGGTAGAAGCCAGAGATAAAGACCTAGGATCTAATGGTGAAGTGACTTACTCAGTACTGACAGACACCCATCAATTTGCTATCAACAGTTCCACAGGAGTGGTGTACGTGGCAGATCAACTAGACCGGGAAGCAAAAGCAAACTACACACTGAAGATCGAGGCTAGGGACAGAGCGGAGAGTGGCCATCAGCAGTTTTCCGTCGTGCCCCTGAAGGTTTTTTTGGATGACGTTAACGATTGCTCTCCAGTCTTTATCCCATCCAGCTACAACGTGAAGGTCCTTGAGGACCTGCCGGTTGGCACTGTCATAGCTTGGCTGGAAACTCAGGATCCAGACCTGGGCTTGGGAGGCCAAGTCCGCTACTCGCTGGTGAACGACTACAACGGGCGGTTCGAGATCGACAAAGCCAGCGGCGCCATCCGCCTCATCAAGGAGCTCGACTACGAGAAGCAACAGTTCTACAACCTGACCGTGCGTGCCAAGGACAAGGGGCGCCCGGTTTCTCTCTCTTCTCTTTCTTTTGTGGAAGTTGAAGTGGTGGATGTTAACGAAAATCTTTATACCCCTTATTTTCCTGACTTTGCTGTCATTGGATCTGTAAAGGAAAACTCCCGCATTGGTACAAGTGTTTTGCAAGTTGTTGCTCGAGATGAGGACTCTGGAAGAGATGGGGAGATCCAGTATTCCATCAGGGATGGCAGTGGCCTGGGGAGATTCAGCATTGATGAAGAAACTGGTGAGTTTTGTTTCTAATTTCTCCTTCACAGAGTTTTTTTTCAAAAGCAAAGCTGAGGCATAATTTTTCTATCTGTAACAAGAAATTCAGTTCTTCTTAACAGGCAAGATAAAATTCTAAGTAAGGATTTTCCAGGCACAGCAGTGACATGATTTAATTAACTGGTTACATTCATCACTCTTGTGGATGTGAAATTATACGCATTCCTTCTCAGCAGCTATGTGATGACTCCATTTAGAAGGCAGTGATAGTTACAGAATGACTTGCTTACAGTCACTGCATTATCTGTTGATCGCTGTAAATTACGCAGGCCACCTCCACAGAGCCACAACACTCATGACCTTGAATCCAGTGTTAAACCCAATGAAAGGAAATAAGGAGCATAAAAGAAAGATGATTTTGTCCTAAAACCTATTTGTGGTCTTGTTCTTGTTGCTGGGAGTCATTTTTCATGGGAGTTATTCTGGAATGACACAGCACCCTGTGTAATACACTTTCTTGTAGCGTGGTGTTTATCAGTGTTGGTGTGCTTATGTAGAAGGCAGAAATCCAGGGAAATGTTCTTAGCTGTAAATGACCTGTGCTAGCTTTCCTTTGATGGCGGTAGAATTATAAGCATTGATGTTAGAAAGCATTGTTAACATAGTGAAGGCTTCTCAGATGCTGAACTTTATTACCATACCATGCTACTGGAAAATGTTCAAAATACCAAATATAAAAGTGTGTTTAGTAAATCTTAAAAACTGGATGTTTAAATGTCTGATGGTTGTTAGGAGTAATGGTGCAGCTGTGCACCACTAGAAGTAGTGAGGAAATTAGAAAATATTAGTCAACAGTTTCAGAAATTATATTAAATATGTTAGGTCTGTGGGTTTACTGTGGTTTGTATGTCTTCTTCTGAAGCTTTTAATTGAGAATGTGGTATTAAACATAAGATTAAAATGTATGTTTTGGCAAATTCAAACTGTTTAATCAAATGTCAGCTTTCTAAACTGAACATTATGAAAAACAGACGACATTACAAATGCTGTGGCTCTCATCTAAGTATAAGCAGAGAAAAATATTTTTATTCTATTTTTGCTACAGCCTTGCGGCTACAGCTGTACACAGATGATTGCAGTCAAAACCTTATGTCCAGAAACATCAGACTTGAGTGTCAGAAGTCAAGAGGGCACTTAGTGTAATTTCCAGAAATGCTAGGAACTCACATATCCTACAGTGCTGATAGTAGTGGAAGGCATTCAGGTAACATTATTTAGGCATTTGGCCATGCGTTCAAACATTGAGCTCCTGCATTTGAAAATTTTGTCCTACCTACTTATTGAGTAGCATCAACTTCATCTCAATGGGTTCTTTATGAAGAACTGGGAGGTTGGTGCAAATGCTGCAGTATTGATACAGAAGTCTCAGCATCTAACATTTATTGAACTTAAAAGAGCTGGTAGGGAAAGTAACTCAGTGCTTGTCGTCCATAACTAAAATAGCCAGTTTTATACCCTGTGCCTACACTAGTAGAGGCGATGGCCTTGAATAAGTTAGGTCCCTTGTTCAGTAAAGCACAAATCATGTTTTAACGTAAATGGAAATTGTACTTAGTTTTCCACATTAAATATACTTACTTTCTTTCCAAAATTGAAATATATTTTGTGGAGGCAAAAAGCTCACAACCTCCCAAGATGCAAAGATTTTTCTGCCTTTCACTCTTTCATGAGTGTTACATGAAAATGAACCAACCTCTGCGATTTCACTTAATCATTCCAGAAGAGACTTGATAATCCAGCAGATCAAAAGATTTGGGATTCTTGTTCCTGATTTCCCCAAATGTTCAATACCACGCAGGCCTTCTTGAAAGCAGTTTGAAGAATGCTTTGGGTGCAGAGCTGCAGCCAGGGCGATGGGGAGGGCAGGGCTTCAGGGTTACTTCGGGTCGTGCTGTTGTAAGCTGAATGCAGGATTTGACCTTCTGTGTCAAATAGAATGCAACATTAATACTCTGCTATTGAACTGGTGGCAACTTAAATGCTGCTGAATGATGAATCAGCTTTCTAGCTGTAGAAAAGGGCTTAAGTCACATATTGAATTAATTTATAAAGAGATAGCTGTTTATTTACTTTCAGTGCAGTTCATTTGTCACTTTTAAACTGACCAACTCTATTGGCTTACGCACCGTCTCTCCTGAAATTTGTGAAGGTAAGCGGGAGTGTGAAGTACAACAAATCAATATTTTTGGCTGCTGCCTTAATGAGAAGATGACTGCAGCATCCATTATAATCATTAGGATATAAACTGGGCCAAATTCATCCTGATATATGAGCAGGCTGGACTGCAAGCAAGTCTGTTCTTTCAGCAAAATTCTGCTCGAGTGCATTCTTTTTATTTTTCTGAAATATTATGTGTTAATGGTGTTGCCCTGTGTGTTGAATGAGAGGTGCTTTGGCTCTCTGAGGCACATTGGTACTGAGGAGTTGAAATGGGGAGAAGCAGGCCTTCATGATGGAGTCACACTGCACCATGCAGCTGCACATTTGTTGTAGTGGTGCTTCTTCTTCCACTGCAGATGTATATAGGTGCATAATGGTGCATCTGGAAAAAAAAGCCTCGGGGGAGATACTCTCACTCTCTACAACTGCCTGAAAGGAGTTTGTAGTGAGGTGGGGGGTCAGTCTGTTCTCCAGGTAAGTGTCAGGACAAGAGGAAAGGGCCAGGAGAGGTTTAGATTGGGTGTTAGGGAGAAAATATTAACTAAAAGAGTTGTGAGGCATTGGAGCAGGCTGCCCAGGCGTGTGGTGGAATCACCATCTCTGAAAGAGCACATGTGGGTGTTCTACTCATGGCCATGGCTTAGTGATGGACTTCGCAGTGCTGGGTTAATGGTTGGACTCAGTGATCTTGGAGGCCTTGTCAAAGTTAAATGAGTCTGTGATCTGTCTCCACCAGGCTTGATCTAGCATTTGGTGTGGGTTCCCCAACAGACTATTCTCCATTATGGCAGACAGAGTGGATTGCAGTCAGTGAGCTTGGGAGTCTTCTCTGTATTGGTCCTTATGGATCCTTCTGCACAGTGTAAATGTGCAAATCTGGGTGCTGTTGTAGTTTGGTAAGAGTTGTGCTGTGAGGGTGAGCCTGGAATTCCATTCCTACAGTGTTGATCGTTGCCTCATGTCATATAGAATTGGTTTGGAATATTGTTATTACAGCATTCACTGCTAAATATGCCAGTTCATACATGGTGGTAACCAGAACCATATCAAGTATTTGCCAGCTAGAAGTGTGAATAATTTCCAAATTTGCTTCAGTAGATTTACTTTCCATTTCCAGGAGTCAGAGCCAGTACAAATCAGTAAATAAATAGAAAGTCTCATGAAGTGTGTTGCTGCAGTTCCTGACCTTTCAACTCCGTCTGTGGTTTCCCATTACCTTAGATAAAAAATGAAATTTCTTATGGGTTTAGAAGTCAGTGATGATTCATAGCTAAAAATCTGGTTTCAGACTTTTCTAGAGATTAAAAAAATAGAGGAACTTCTTTGTATTTATTGACTATTAATATAAATGTCACAAACATGCCATTTAAAAACCTTGCACTGAGGAACATGTAATGTGATCCTTCTGTCTCCTCTTCAGAACTGCGCCTTTTCTTTTTGTATGTGTGTGTTCATTTTCTTGGAATCCAGATATGTAATCTGCAGGCTTCTTCAAGTCAACAGAAGGAAACAAGCAACTGAGAAACATGATTCATTTCACCCTGATGTAAAAATATGAAATAAGTTGGGTGAATCATGCTCTAAAAGTGTGCAAATATCCTTGTGAGACTAGCTCAGGTAGAGGTCTACACTGAGTGCCTTGCTTTGGTCAGACATAGCCCATCCCTGTTAACTGTGAACAAGAATATATAGTCAGCCTTACTGCTAGGTAATTTGTTGTGACTCCTCTCTACCAGGTTTGTGGTTTTAATCTAATTTCTGGGAATTATCTTTCATTCCAAATCGCACACATAAGTGCACTTTGAGAAATAAAAAGTGGAAAAAAGGTTCTTAATAGTATAGGGGTGAGAGTAATGTAAATAATATTTTATGATGTTTTCATTTTCATACAACACAGTGTTAAATCATACCACCCTCTTTTACTACCTACAGAAATTGATCAATATCTGATATTTTGATCTTGCAGAAGTGATTAGTAACCTTCCCCTTGTGCAACTCTGGTGCTGGTGCCTCAAGTTTTAGCTTTCATGTTTTTCAGATTTTGTAGTGTATTAGTATATAACTCTGAACTTTGTATAAGTGTTAGCAAGTTTTCTTCACAGTTTAGTCAGACAAAACAATCCTTTTCCAGCCCAAGAACCAAGGACACCATTACAGCTTCAGGCCCAAAAAGTTTAAACACCAGTGATTTGAGGAGGGGCAAACTGGGAGGATGGGACTTTATAACCTAAGGCTGTAATTGGACAATTAACTCTAATATGTAAATGGACCTAAACTTGTAAAAGTGTGAAAACTTGTGACCTGTCGTCCATCTTGTATCCATCTTGGGTAGAGCCACAGCCAGGCTCTTGTACTGCCCAGGGTGTATCCTCTGTATACTTTAAGGCCTTTGAATAAATACCTGCTTTATTCCTTAACTCTGTCTAGCTCTGCTCCAGGTAGCCTCTTTAGGCATCAGTGCTACAGAGAAGCTGGAGCCATTTCCTCATATTTAGTACTGCTTCCTGCCTGGTGTGCATCTCCACTCTCTTTGCCAGTCTGCTAATTGCAGTTTCTTAGAAGAAAATTGTGTAAAACCCACTCTTATATCTCCAGATTGTTGTGACAGAAAATGTGCAGAGATGTGGTAAAAATTTTTGTGAGATGAGAGTGTGCTCTGAGTTTCCATCACAGGTTAGCTCTAATAGTTGTGACTACTCTTGTGGAAATGTCAGAGGTCTTACGCTGCCTTATTAAAAACCTGGATTTTCTTAGCTCAGGTAGTCCACCCTCATAGTGCTGATACCACAGCAACATGATGTTTTTGTTGTTTCAGGAGTTGGTGGAGGGTCCAACAAATGTGTATTGGGTGTATGGTATCACCCGCCTTGGGAGACTAAATACCATCCATCAAAACCTCTTTTCTGGCTGCAGTGGAGATTTGAGCAACTAATGGGAGTATTGACATCTTGAAAGGTTGAGTTACATGAGATCAGGCCTATGAGATCTAAGCTGGAACCCTCCTTCTCATTTTTTTAAGATTGGGAGTTCAGCTAAATTGCATTTTTGCTCTAGCTCTTTAGTGTGGCATCTATTTGTACATTTTAATGTAACGGCCTGGCACTTGGAGAATTTCTATATTTACTCCTACGCTACCCATGGATGTACTGGTAATAGGAAATGATCGAAGTGAGTTCTAGAGGAGCAGAGAGACGAGACAAAATCGGCCTCTGTTGCTGCAGAGGCTTCTGTAGGGTTTGTCAGAGTTGGTGAAGCAGCATCCTGGCATGAAAGGAATTGCTAACTCCACTGCACAGGTGGGAAAACCAAAGCAACAAGTTCATTACTTGTTCTCAGGAAAGTGTAGAAACATCTTAAGTCCCACTGAAATTAAACACAAAGATAAAACAGTGGTGTTAATGAAATGCTTATGGGATCTTTAATGTTCATGCAAAGCCCATGAGCACAGACTTCAGGGATGCTTTCAAAACTTACTACCTATATTTCCTAGAGTTGTTCAGGAACCTGACTCCCCTAACTTTCATTAGAACTTTAAATTTAGGCATCAGTTGACACTAATTTTTAACCCCGTAGAGGATCTCTGATAAGAATGAAAGCTATAGATGACCCTGTTAATGTAATATTTTTAGGCGTTTCAGCCCTGAAATTCACATTAGCAAGCCAGTCCTGTCTTTCACAGTGCTGGAAGATTAAAGTTACTGTTAAATGGAGGTAGAGTGCAAATTATTACAGACTCCATGTGTTTATTTATGGTGCTAAGGATAATGGTCTGAGCTTCTATTTGGATGCCTCAAAAGGGATAGAAATTCCTGACAAACTGTGGCTAGAGAAGGCAGTTGGTGCTGGAAAACTGTAATCATGGCTTCAAAGGACTCATAATGGAAACTAGAAACACCAGATGATACAGTTCATACAATAAATCAGACCTGCCTGCACTGTTCCATCTATTTGGCGGAAAGGAATGAATTTACTGCTTCAGACTCTTCGCATCTTGTTGCTGTCTCCTAAAAGAGCTTTCAGTTATTGTGTATGCAGGTTGAAAGATACTTTCATTTGCTACAATTTGAGTGGTTTGATAAATATTTATGTGGGCGGATTGCTTGCGTTTCCTTGAAACAAAGTAAAATGAAAATCATTTGTGATACATGTTTTTCTCCCTTTTAGTTTTTTAATTTTATGGAGGCATGTAGGAGCTAGTGGGTGGATCTGGGTGGACTCACTGGCAGAATTTAATTCACTGTAGAGATTAGAGACACTAGTATTACAGGTGTTCTTCATCTTCCTGGAGAGTGTAGGCAAATTTCATTACCCAGAGCCAGTATTTTAGAGCCTTTTTATTATTCCAGTTTTCAAGGTACCTTCAGGCCATACCACAAGGGAAGTGCCAGTGGGTGTTGCTGGAAGGTGGCTTGGGAAAAGAGGGTTGCTCCCAGGGGAGGCTCTTGGAGCAGGCACTCATGACAAGGTCGTCAGCCCTCAGCCTGTGCAGGGTGTCTCTCCTGAGCAGCCTCTTTGGGGAGGAGTGTGCCAGATGGATCTCAGAGCACAGTCCTGGCCAAAATCTGGTCTGTCAGCCTGTATCTGTGTCAGGCAGGAATGAAGCATTCCTGAGAGCAGCTATTTCTGATCCTGTGGAACTATGTTATCATTGTCCTGTGAATTATCTCTGGCAGCTTTTTAACAGTGGAAATTGTTCCTTCATATAGGTTTTCTACTTTTAGGACAACAATCAGTAACACTTTTTCTTTAAAAATAGTTGTGGTAGAAAATGAATAATTTTTATACAAATTTTGTGTCCTGTGTATTTATAATTTTCCTGTCATTTCTAGATGTAAATTAGTAAGGATCAAGACTTGTCTTAGTTTCACTGAAGCAAATCTGTTTAACTTTTTTTTTAATAGTATGAACCCTATAACAATGCATCAGCTTCTGCAAATATTTACTTTAAAAGGCTCTGAGTATCATTCTGACATACTTTCAAAGTTTCCGAAGTGAGGCCAGTCATGCAGAATTGTTTTATTCAAGCTGTTCAGCTCTCTAGGCTTTATACCCCATAAAACAGCTCACAACGTACAATTTTTATAGCTAGCTGTAATTTGCATGCTTTCTCTTCTTTGGAAAATGTTTAGGGAATCTCCTTTATTATTCAATATGCTCCTGTTGATAGGACATTTTGTCTTAATCTCTGAGTAGTTTATTTATTAATAAAGAAATGTGTAGTCTGTATTTCCTCCTGTCACCTTTATTACCCTTGAGAGACGTTTCCAAGAGCATTTTGTATTATATGTTCTGTTATTTCAGTGTACAGTCCCAGAAGTGACCTCTATATTAGCTCATGCATCATCATCCATTAAATTATACCCAGGTGCTCCTGCAGAAAGCTTATCTCCAAGGTGCCAGCAAAGGGACCAAGCCGCAAGGTGGTGAGTTAGAGGATATTAGAGGGAAATTGACTTCCAGTGTCTGGTGTTCAGCCTGAGCACATGAGCACCAGCTTTATCCTGGCATTGCTTCAGACCATGAGCAGCAGTCCATGGTAGCTCAGAGGAAATGGGGGAAAAATCCATTTTAGTTGTTCCAAAGCACCAGTGGAAGCCAAGGGCATTGAGAGGCAATGTCGTTCATGCAGAATTATGAGCTTGTGAGCATATGGAGGGCAGTGTGAGACTCCTCTCTTCCAGTGGTGTACAGAGGAGGATGTTTGGACAATGTCTAAGATTACATGGAGCCAGTTCATTGCACTGCCTAATCCTTTCCTGTAACAAGTCCAAGAGAGAGAAATCTCCACTGGCCAGTAAAATTGAGGACACATCTTGCTGTCTGACCTTGCAGCAGGTTGTGTGGCTTTTTAGGGAACAGTAGAACTTGGGCAGAGGTAATCAGGAATTTGTGGGGCTGGTTTAGAGTGATAACACTGGACTGATCACATATCTCTTCCCCTGCTGGAATATGTGGGTAGGCTCAAGCATTTACCTTGGAAGCTGGATTAAAGGGTACTTTTATAAAAGCTGTTTGCAGCTCAAGGACTACAAGTAATGGTTACTCAGTCAGTTGCTTGGAAAGCTATTCCAAACTTTTATTGCTCTCATTGCTAAAAATTTTGTCATATTTTAAGGCTGTTTGGCTAATTTCAGTGTTCAAGTCTTGGAACTTGTTAGGTGTTTGCCAACAAGGTAAAAATAAAATAAAATTAAGAAGCCCTTCCACTGTCAGATCTCCTTGAATTCACATATACATGTTTACCTGAAAATAGATGTTTGGAGATGAGCTTCTGTAGCTCATGGAACAGATTCTTTTAATTTCTAGTCTGCTGTTTAATGTAAACATCTTTATTGCATTTTATACACTTATGGCGTCTTATTAGTATTGAAGTGTTGCCAGTAAGAAATAACTGAGAGAAAGCCAAACGGAGTGCATGTGGGAAGAGGGTTTTCATTGCAGTTGGTCTGCATTAGGTGTTTGCACTGATACATCTCTGTGTGTCTCAGAGTGAAGCTGTCCGCTGGCATTGACCTGGTCACTTTGTCCATGGTGAACAAAAGGGGCAAATCCATTCAGTTGTGGCAAGAAGTCTGCCACAAGTGTTGCTGCAGTGTTCCATCGGAGTGGGAAGTGTGTGGAGGTGTAGGGCTGTGCTTTGTTTTCTACAGAGAGCTGTGGTACATGCTAGTACATCCCCCACCTAGGTGACTGGGAATGTCAGGGTGTGCTGTGGCACTTACCCACCCCTCCACTGAGACAGATGTGTTGATTTTTGCTTTTAGTTGTCTCAACTTTGCAGCTGTTACCCACTGGAGACAGCCTGGTTACCACATCCCCCCTTGAGAGGGAGGCAGTCTGAAGCTGCTTCTCTTAGGAAATGTTTTTCAATTACTGTGATGATAATCTGGGAGTTGAGCAAAATGTGCTCGCTGTACATGAGCAACAATTCTTCAAGGTGATGGACAGGAAAGGTGAGAATAATCTCATTGTGTGCAGCTTCAACAGCTCTCTGCTTCCACAGTGTGATGGCAAGGTCTGCCTGTCTTTCACAGCTGATGCTTTTGGTTTTTCAGTTGTGCTAAAATACGCATAGCAAATTAATTTCTGATTTTAGATCTTTGCAGCCCATAATGAATTAATATGCATCTTTATTTGGGGATTTTTCGTCTTCATTTGAAAATTTTACTGAGAATTTGTGTTCTGGAAATGTAACTTTACACATATGTCATTTAAAATGGTTTTGCTTCTCACCAGTGGTTTCTTTTATAAGGTAAAGATTTGGCAGAAAGAAGAAAACAAACTGTTACTGTGAATCAGGTAATTTTTTTTGCCCAAAACCTTTATTTTTACAAGAGAATAACTATGGGATTTAATTAAATTTGCCAGAATACTTCACAGTCCCGGAACACCTTTCATCTAAAGTACACAAATTATTTTCCACACTTTAATGAAGGAAGCTCTTTGATGTACAATGCTTATGTAGTTTCCATTTTACTGAAAGGTGTAGATAAGTTAATTGTTTGAGATGTTTTTCTCTTTTTTGGAAGGGCGGGAATGACAATACACAAATTCATTAAAAGCCATGGGAAATTCAGGTGTTTGGTGTCTCCATGATGAAGCTGTACTTAGCCACAGCAAATAGTGGTGGGTGGGACAGATTCCTCTGAGTCCCAGCATGTCATTCCATGTGAGACCACTCTTCTTGTACGGTACAGGATCGTGGTGGTGGGTGGGACAGATTCCTCTGAGTCCCAGCATGTCATTCCATGTGAGACCACTCTTCTTGTATGGTACAGGATCCTGGAGCTGGTTTTAAAAGGGTTGGTTTCACCGTTTCTTTTTGAGATAGTTTGTAAGGATGAACTGGTTTGGTTTGCTGTGCTCTACTTCCACTGGACATGTTAGTGTGTTTTGGTTTTTTACTTTGCTTTAGTTATCATTTAACATTTAACTCTTTGATGGTGGTAGGTTGTAGTGTAAGCCATCATCAGTGATTAATGCAGCTTCCTCTGGGAAGATAACCTTCTGTTTTGCTGTGGGGGACAGGGCAGTGGATAGCAACAAGCACCAACAGTGAGAGTCAGTCCAGGGATAACCAGAGTCCCTGGGCTGTCCACAGGACTGGCTGCTGCACAGAAACCTCGGCCAGCTTTGGGGTGATTGTTCTGAGTGCTCTGACTGGCTCTGGGGACCTTCCCAGTGTGGGGCAGCCTCTCCCCCACTTCACCCTCTCCCACCACCACCCTTCAGAGATGCTTGCCTCAGTCTTCTCTTTAAGGAAATCCTGAAAACAGCAGATTGAGCCCTTGTGAGCTACGGGTACAGCTTTCATTGGAAACCTAACAAACATTTAATGTGCTATTTTCACTCCCACAGTACCCGGATAGGGCAGTCTGTTCCCTGCCGTCTGTACCTCAAATTAGTGGTGCGTCTTCATCTCCACGAGGAGCAGTTGCACCAGCCATTTGCTAATGAGATGAGATGCTTTCTGTGAGTGTGTGGCTCCTTTGCAACCCTGTGTGGCTCTGCCTTTAATGAGGTATCTTCCTTTTTGGAACATTCAGTGTGGGCAGTAGTTCAGTGTGGGCAGCAAGCTGCTGCTGAGGTACAGAGTGTCATGCTGGATACAAGCAAAATAATCAAAAAAGGAAGATTGTGCCCATAGTGACATTTGTAGAGGAGATAGGGGTTGTTTATGAGGCAGGGCCAGGACTGGCATTTAGCTGTGCTGGCTAAAGGGTAAATAGCAAAATCTGTTTCATAGATGTGACCTAATGAATTTAGGACTGCTGATTCGAAAGTTTGTCCCTCCATCAATTTATTGTCAAAACTCATAGCAACTTCTCTCTAAAAATGGAAGGTAATATCTAAATAGTGTTGGAATTTTCTCAACTATAAAGACTGAATTTGTTGATGCTGGAAGTGGAAAAAACCATTCTGCTGGTGGATGTTGCTGTCTGTAGCCATTGCTGCATTGCAAAGTGCTCTACTCCTATATTGTTAGGAGCACAGAAGGGTTCCCCTTGTCTTTGTGTAAACATACAGTGTTTAAAACTTTTTGCATATGCTTATGTTCTTTCATGGGGATTTCCTTTAATTGCCTAATCTCTCATAATGAACATTAATCTGTCACTGGCAAAGATAAAATCCAGCTAATTCTCAGAAAATCTGTTTTTCTTTCTCTGTCCCCACAAATTAACACTTGTCTGATGACAGCTGGAAGCTCTATCTAGACATTGAATGTGGTCAGAAACAAATGTGTGGTCACACTGTCAATCGTAATCCAGCCCACTTTAACAAGAGGGTTTGGACTTTCCTGGCAAGTCCCTGGAGGGAATGGGAGCCATGGATGGTAAAGGGGCTGTGGATCCCTTTCTTTGGTCACCTGGATCTAGGAGAGACAGTCTTACCGGCGAGGTTCCTAAAGGGTTAATGTATACACAAAAAAAACCCCAACCAAGCAAACTAACAAGATTTTGCAACTTGAATTGCTTGTGAAGAATCCCATGCTTTCAGTTAAAAAAGGCTGTGATTGCCACTCCCTTTACACATGGCATTTATCTGTTCTGACAGCAACAGAGACAGACATTCCTGGTCCTGAGTGCTGTTTCCTGCTACCTCCCCTCAGTGGCTCTGTTTTTTTCTCACAGCCACTGGTGAGCCAGCTCAAGAAAGCTATGAGGAAAGAACTCATCTCTTTTTTTTGAGCAAAAGAGGGGGGATCAGCTCCCTGGTTGCATTTATGGGCCTTGCAAACACCAGTAATTTTGGTGGAGCTAGAGAAGGAGATCAGGTGCAAAGTGATGTATTGCATTGCTCTTTTGATGCTTGTGGCCCTGTGGGTTTGGGAACATCCATGCACAGAGCTGCAGTGGTGTAATTCATGTCTTTGAAATTCATACTGAGACACAGTAGACATTTACTTGTAGATATGGGAAATTTGTAATTCCCTGTTTTGTAGAAGTTGCTTGGTGGAGAGTCGACCTGATTAACCAGAAATTAATTTAACAGGATGGAAGAATGCCTTAGAAATAACAGATGCAAGAGCCACCGCTTTGTCCTGGCTTTGGTGTGGAGGAGGCAGTTGTGATGGTGTGAACAACGTGTGTGCTAACATGGGGATTTGATATGTTAGCTGATTGGGATGCTTATTTGCTATGTGGTATTTATGGTGTGGGTCCCTGAGCCTCAAGCTGAAATCACAAGTCTGAACAACTATCAGATGGCTAAAGCTGCTTACTACATGTCACAGAGAGAGACAGAACCCCTCTGGCAGTATACCTAACCTTTTCATGCCTCACTTTACCTGTCTGTGCAATAAGACTAATGATCATCACGTTGTCAAAGGTGGTTTTGCGCTAGTTGTGATACTTGAATGATTAATGGCTTTAAAATGGTGTGAGTGAATTTGATGGAAACATGTATCAGAATGCAACGCAGCAACTGGGTAATGCAGTCACTTGGTATTTGGAGGGTGTTAAAAGAGAAGTCCCTTCAGGAGTCACTTCTTCCCAGTTTAATCTCCCAGGAGAACTGTAGAATCACAGTGACCTATTTAAGCCAGTACATTTATTCCAAATAATTAACAATAGAAATGTTACACTGACTGCACTGGACGTACACAATAGCCATGTGCTCAGCTTGCTCAGTGATTCCTTTCAGCCTTCCAGGGGTGAGTGATGCTTTAAATCCTGGCTCACTGCAGTGCAGGGTGGAAACAAAATGCTAAATAAATTTCAGGACTGAGTGAGATAAAGCCTTACTGTTGCTCCCTGCATGCCATAGTTGCTGTGTCTCTGACCTGGCCAAGGGACTGGCCGTGGCTTCGTCTTACAACCATTCTCCCCAGTTGTGGAGCAGATAGCCATAGATGGATAGAGTTGTTGGACCTTGTCTTGGGAGAGCATTCCTTTTAAGGCATAATGGGAGACCATTTTGGTAGAATCAGAATTCTTTGGGGTTACGCATCTGGCTTTCAGGTGCCATGGGAGAAGTAAAGAACACTTGAGTGTTCCTGAGACAGGTAATACTTTTTGTGATGGAATGTATAATTTATCGAGGGTACATGCTAAAGTGGGGCTCTGCTGTTATCCAGAATTTCTATGCCATATTATCCCCCAGAAAGCAGAAGGACCTCCAGCCCAGCATGCTCTGCTGCAGGACAGCAAAGCATGCCAGAAATGTGCAGGTTTTGTTTAGATACTGTGGGTGCAATGTGAGCGTAGCAAGGAGGCAAAGATGAGAGCGCAACACAGTAGAAGCTCATTTGAAGATTCTCTCTATTTACCTAAATAAATAGTTCTAGCAGCTGCTAGCTAACTTGCCTACTTAGAGTATTTTCCATGTCAATAAGGAGCACTACCACGGTGTCCTTATTTTAAATCCAGTGTGAGGCTCACCAGAAGTGACAGAAATGAATCTGAGCTACTAATTCCCATTTTTGGATTTGGGGCCAGGAAGTTTGAGGCAGCATGCAGAAGCTGTGGAAGCAGATTAATGCTGCCTGCAGCACGTGGTATTTTGGCTCAGAAATGTGCTGAAGGAAGATGTGTCTACCAAGGCTTCACTGCCTTACCAAAACATTTGCTGTTTTGTGTGGCATAGAAGGTAGTAGTTGTTTTAGGGAAGCATGCTCTGCCATCTCATATTCCTCCCATTTTGATTAAACTTGTGACTGCTACCCCACAAGCCAAATTGCAGACCTCTCCTTTCTTTCATGTGATGCTTGACCTCTGTTTTGCTTGACTTTTTGTGGTTTTATCTTCTTGTGGAAGTCTTTCTTCCTGGTACTAAATTCCAAGCAATTCCCCGTCAAAACCCTGCTGTCTCCACCTTGCACTGCTTTAACTCCAGAACCAGTTGGGTGGGTTTTTTCAGTTTTTCACTAACTGGAGCTAAGCACAGGACAGGAAATCTTCCTAAAGATTTCAGGAATCTATCGTGATTGGGAATAATTTCATTTGGCAGTGTCACAGCCTGGCTCATCTGTATGAACAGGGCTAGGTAATGCAGGAAAGATTTTTTTTTTTTTAATTTCATGGAGGTGCCTAAGATTTAGGCAGACACAAATAATATTGATGCTACAGCCTTGGTTGAGTTGCTTGATGTCACTGAAGTTTATTTATTTACTTATTTATTTGTATGTTCAAAAGATGTGGAATCTTTGGGGTAGAAAATATTACAAAGACTTCAGAGAGTTATTAGACTACATGGCAATAAAAAAAAGATTACCCTATCCATAATCATTCATATATTATCTGGTTTTATGTGAAAATGGCTTTGTGTTTCTAATCAGCCAGAAAGGAAGTTGGTCTCTTGGCAGTGATATTGCTAATGGCGATAAGCAAATGCAACACAGAAAAAGTCGTGCTGAAAGTAATGTTCCCTGGTCCTTGTCACCAGCCTCCGTTTTGACTTTTTCATTTGTGCTGGCAATGAGTGATGTCAGGAGTGTCTCCTGGGCAACATACTGCCTGAGTGGTGTGATTTATGGTCCGCTGTTTTAGAGAAACTGCAATACTCTGCTTCTTACTAAAGAGAGCTTTAAAAACATACAGAAGTTGGGAAAATATTATCTGTCTTTCAAAAACAAGATCTGTGAACAGATGTATGCGTCTATTCTGTCACCGTACAGATGGGCAGAAAACATTTAGTTGTCATGGCAACAAAATGTATAGTGCCACAAATGAAGAAGTCATATATAAAAGAAAGGTATTTGTCTTGCCAGTTGTTATATCATGGCAGCAACTGCTGAATTTGAGTTTTATTGTCCTGAAACTTCAACACAAAATCCTCCAGACCATGTTTCTCCTTAATGCAGTATTTGTATCCTGTAGGCTTCCTGCAATTTGCTTTTAGATCTCTTTACTCTTGGAGGCATTGGCATTTTCATCTCTAGTTATTTATTTAGATGTGGTTTCTCTCTTGAATGAGCATGAGGCAGTAAGCAATAGATGGATATCTGTGTTCTCATGAAGCAGCTCCTAGATTAATTAACATTTCTATTTTGTTGTTAACTGGGATTTCTATATTGCTGAGCATGATGGGTTGTACCCTTGATATTAGGGTGAAACAGGAACTCTTTAGGCTGTAATCAAAATTCCTGTATATCTGTATATAGAGTGGGCATAAGAAAATAATGCAGCCTATTTGTATTATTCATCTAGATATTCTATTCTGGGAAAATCAGTCTTTGAGAATGAAATGATGCAATTCAAACGACTGTGTCGTGGTGGCAGCGGCAAGGTCACTTTCCCATCAGCAGGGAGTTGGGTTGTGCCAAGGCCCTGCAGCCCTGTGGGCTCAGCCTGTGGCACTGATGGGCCTCGAGGGTGGCCTTGGTTCCTCCAGGATGTCTGAAATTGGCGTGCGAGCACCCACGGGGCCTGCCCCCATGCCAATGCCGGGTGCTGCTATTTTACCTGGGACACAAGTATGAGATGCCAGCAGGAATTACATTATTTGGCAATGAGCATGTGAAGGAATAGTAGCAATTAAGTAACTGTCAATAGTAAACTCAGAGCCATCATCACAAGTCCTTTTACTCCTGTGTCTTGCTAGATGCTTTAGATCACTTTTTAAACTGTTTAAAAAAAAGAACTGAGAATTGCAGGTACCACTTGTCTGCTTTGTTGGTTCTGTGTAATCTTGCAATTGTTTTGGGTTCATCCTCTTGCTCACTACAAATGAGGTGTGTAGCCAATCGCCAATCCCATTTAAATGACCTTTTTTTTTTTTTTTTCTTTAGCTGCTTGAAGTAGTGTTTCTTTTTTTGAATAATTAAAGAGGAAGCCAGGCTCGCTGAAGGTCAGAACTGTTTAAAGCGTTCTTCCCTGCTTGGCTTTTGTTTTCACCAAAAAAAAAAAAAAAAAAAAAAAAAAAAAAAAAAAAAAAAGATTTTTGGGATTTTAGGATTAGTTAATTTATTTACCGAGCCTTTAAAAGGTAATTTTGATGGGATAGAGAGATCTTGTTTACAATATGTATAAAAAGATTAAAAGGAATTAATTTAACTGTGTAAAACTATAAGTAGTCGCCTCCTTCTTCTGTCAAACATTCATACCTTCCATTGAGTGGCACTTCTTATTTCTGCTTTTTCTTAATCTTCAATTAAGTAGAAAGCTTTCTCCCATTTTTTTAATTCTGTCATTTATTTCCTTCTAAAGCCTTCTCTAGTAAATTTGTGCTTACCCTGGTATGTCCTCTCTTCCTGTCTGTCATGTATTTTAATTCCCTGCCACCAACACTGGCCTCCTATTTGGCTGAGTGCTTTTAACCCAATGAAGTCAGTGGGATTTAAATACCTGAGTGTTTTGGAAAGGGATTAGCTTTACTGAACTCAGCCCTTTATTATGAAAGCAATGCTTCAGTCTACATCTACAGTTGTGTAGATGAAGAGTTGAGCCAGAGATAAAAAACCCACTGAGAATAAAGATGTGCTTGCAGTCAGTTTGCAGCCTCTGGATGTTGAAGAGTCTTCTTTTTGTATGGTTTAGGCTTTTAAATTTGTCTGTACTTCCAAATGCCCATTTCCAGAACTCAAATCCAGTGAATTATTCACAAGAGTTGTCCATCCTGCTGAATCCCTCTTCTCCATTTCATCAGCACAATCTTGTTCATACCTAAGGAGAAGAAGTCACTGAGCATGGGGGAAGAAGTTAACTGTCAGCTTTGCCCTGTCGTAAATGCCAATATTTTGATTTACATCACCTACCAAGAAAATGTACTTTTTATTTTTTCATCTTCTTCAGTGTGTTATCAGAGTTGTTACTGCCCTTTCAAACTGGCCCAGCCTTGGCCAGTGGCACATCCATCTGGGAGCTGCCTGACATTGGCTCTGCTAGGGACGGGGGAAGTTTCTGGCACCATCTCACAGAAGCCACTCTTGTAGCCCACCCTGCTACCTCATTCTGGCCATGCAAACTCAATACAGCTGCCCATGGTGGGGGGGGTTGGAAGTAGGTCTTTAGTTTAAAAAAGCATCTTTAAGGTGCCTTCTGATCCTGTGATTCTGGGATTCTGCTTTTGCCCAGCAGTAGCTGACAAGTGCTCTGCCTCTTCCATTGGGAGCATTCCCCCAGTAGAGCACAGCTCATTTTTTCAGAGGTGTCTGCCATGGCTCGTGCTCCGCTTGCAGTGCGACAGACTTCAGCAGTATTTCAGCTAGAAAACTTCCACTGTTATTTTTCTCTCTGGGTGCATTTTACTTGTGTGATCACTGGGTCTGATCTCACTTGTGCGTGCTAGAGCTTGCTGCCTTCTTAAAACTGTGCATGCAGCATGAAAAGATTCATGGATATGAGCCCTTGCTAGTTCACAACCGGTAAATGAGCTAATGATGATACATCTTCCCCTCCCTGGCTGCACTCAGAATTTTTATTGCAAGGCCAGTGTCATTTGTTTTCATCTCTAGCAAATCCTCCCTCCATCCTTCTCCATCCTAATAATTTCCTTTGAAAAACACCTACTGCAGTGACCTCCATTTGACTATGAAATTGAAGCACTAATCAGCAGGGCTGGTATCCAGGAGGTTTTGCAAGTGTTGTATAGTACAGACCCCTTTCCAGCTACGTTAGCCACCAAAAGGCAGCACTTCTAAGCAATACAGAGCCAGATACTTTCTTGTATGAACTTTGGTCTCAGCATCAACAGCCCTTCTTAGAAGCAAATTTAAGAAGACAATTTGAGTGTAATTGTTTGAAAATACAAAGTTCACTGCTAATTCAACCCAGGCTAATAGGTATTGTGTAAGGTTGAACAGATTAAAGTTAGATGCTTTCCAGGCTTAGGAGCAGCCTGCATGGGTTTTTCCATGTGAAAATTTTAATTATGGATCTTGATGTCCTCTGGTTCTGCCTGAACAGTGAGCCCTGCCATGAGTGTCTGCTTTATGAATGGCACTTCCACATGCCAATGGCACTCAAAGCAGTCATAAATTCCCATTTTCATGTCAAATGCTTGGATGTACATAGCTCCTCTTTCAAGTAGGAGCCAGGATATGAAGATTGGAGTGCATGCCTCAGTGGAAGAAGATTTTCTGAATTTTGGAAGGTGACTTGGACAGGTCATGCTCTTATCTAAAGAAATGGATTTCAGCTGAATTTTGAAAAGGACAAATGTGTGTCTGCATTATGTATTTATTACTTAATGTCAAGAAGCAAATTATGGATTTGGCAGATCTCTGTAATAGATGTCCATAAGTGATTCTAGCAGTCTAAGTTGAATGAAAAAGCAGATTTGTGGACTAACATGTCTGTAAAAGGAATTATGTTTTGACTTTGTGCAAGATTTGTTAAAATATATTTTTGTTCTGTTTGGGTAGTGGTGCATTGGATAAGTACATGTGTGGGTGTACAGAAGCCTGCTGAATGGTGCTTTTTTTAATAGCAACAATTCGGTTCCTGAGTTTTTTTGAGTACATGATGAAGTGGTAAGTTTCAATCATCATAATTACTTTGACCTTGCAGGTAATTTAATGATCTCCCTGACCCCTTGCATTATGACCTTATGCCCTCATTTTAAATGTCCCAAGTGTGGGGCCATTTATACTGGAAGTTTTTTGGGTTTTTTTTTTAGTGCAGGGATGTGTAGCTGTGTTTGGACAGCAGGCAGAAATTCATGTTACTTTTTCTTACAAATATTTTTCAGACACAGTCAGTATGCAGAATGCTTCCCCTCTCCCTGTCACAGGAAGCCTTCTTCCTTTTCACCATCCATCTTGAGGCTCACTTTGTGTCCAGAGACTGCCCTCTTTCACACAGTGTGTGCTGGACTGATAAAGGAGGGTTTCGTTTTTGCCACTTTGGCCCCTTCTTCCTCAGCCTCATCGTTACTTCAGTGATGTCTCAGAGTCTGGCACGGTGACAGATAAACCTTTTTAACACTCAGCTGATTCAGAGGGCTGAAGCTGAATCCTGGCATGTGCCTGGCCCCTCCCTGAGACCATGTTTAGAGCTGCAGTTCATGCATTTTTAAAGACAATATTATTTCTACCACATTAGGAGGCCCTCTTTTTTTTTTTTCCCTCCCTTGTCTTCATACCTAATTAGTCATTCCCTAAGTAAATACTGTGGTGCCTCCCAAATTACTTTCACTGTGAGGGAATACAGTTCTCTGTCTCCCAAATACAATCTGTTTTGTGCTTCACGGGAATGATGGATTTGTCTCACGGATAAACTTACTGAGAACATTTTTCATAACTTCTTAGCTTGAGGCATGTTCATGTTTTGAATCAAATACCACATTTTTTGAGGTTTCTCTTTTTTGAAGGCTGTCAGTGTCTCGTTCCTGGAGGAGGGATGGGGTGGAGTTTCCTAGTGTTTCTCCCGATGATCTCTTTAGTCCTTTAAGAGTCCCATTCTCCTCGTTTGAGCTGGTTATTTCTTCTGTTCCAGCAACATAGTATAATTGTGTAGCTTTTTGGTACCTTCTGGTTGACTAGCAGTTCCTCAACTTGAAAAATGCTGTATTTCAACTTTTAATGTCCTTTGTATGTTTAACAGTTCACACATACACCTGTAACTCCCAGCATTGCTCTCTGGGTTTAGCTGGTAGGAAATGCTCTCCATTAGATAAAGCTAATCAGATGATGAAACTCTAGTCATGCTTTGAACTCCTAATGTAATGAAAAAATCACCTGAACTATAAAGTGTGTAATTATGCTGATTTTCATGACATTTGGGTCACAATTGGAGTCTTCCTTGTGTACAGATGACATCAATTAATACCCGTTAGAGCTTTCTGGTAAGCCACAGTTTTGGCAGTGTTTTTTGAATAAGTGAGCTTTAATTCCTGCTAAACTGTGAAGTGAGTCTCTCTGTAGTACTACTACTGATCAGATACCTGGAGATTTCCTTTTTTGTCTTAATGCTGGAAGGCTCTACCATGGAAAGTTCTTTCAACTAGGAATATGCCTTCTCAGAGCATAAGTATTTTGAGATTAAAAGAATATTTTCAATTAATTAAAATTCCATTGACATGGAAATACAGATTTGTATGGAATATTCATGGTGTTAATTTCTGTATTGTTGCAGGAAGACAGCTACTTCTGTTTATACCCCAAAAGTTTGGCAGAGCAGCAGAGATAGAAGGTTCCCTGGCCTAATCTTCATTGTTAATGTCCAGAATGAACGGGGCAATGTTGCCCATTTTCCATGCTAAAGCAGATCTGTCTTCTCTGCTGGAAGGGTGTGCTAGGTTGGGTGGTAGGCTGATGTGAGTGATGAAACAGGATTGACTTCACAGACAAATACTGTTCAGGCCATTTCTTGGCAAATTCATTTTACAAGTAAATGAACCTTTGTACTATATGGGAAGAGGTAAAAAAAAATCCAGTTGAGACAGAAAGGAGAGAAAGAAACCATGTTTCTGCTGTCATGTTGCTCTTACATGAGCATTTTGCCCCTTAAAATACCTTAAGCACTTTAATAGAAATTGCTATTTCTGTAGCATGCAATACATATGGAGTGTGTAATAGGGTTATATATATACATACGTATTTTATATATGTATAAGTAAATATATGCAAATTGCATAGTAATAATATTCCTTAAGGGTTTTTTATAAATCTCTCTAGGAGATACTAGATTTTCTCCCTTCAGTGTCACGTTTTGAACTTAACTCCTTCCTCTGCTATGTTATTATTCTTTGATATTTCGTTAATTCTGACTAAATTCTGTTAAATTAGAAGCATAGTTCTTATTTCTGCAGAAATGCTAATAAAAGATGACATGCCATATTTGGGATTTTTATTGGATTTAATTAATAACAAAGTGAGCTAATCAGGTAACATTCACCTTGAACTTTTTCCTTTAAAGGGAGATAATTCTCATCTCTTGCATTTTTGTATGAGGTGGAAATTTTCCAAGCACATTCTGACAGCTACATTTGAATATCTTTGTAGAGTGTAGTTAAATATTCTGTAAGCACTGCTGCTTAGTGATCTAATGAGCACAATACCAGTCTCTTGCTACATTATATCACCAATTCTTTGCAGTCAGGAAATGCATCTGGATGCATTCAGCATGTAGAGCTGTTGTCAATTTGTGTTATTTAATATGATAGGAAATAATATTTTTAAACATTTAACTACTGACAAATTATAATTTTTAAGGTTGCTTTTTTTTCATACCCTGAGGAAACCATTCTTTTTAGGGCATTTGGTAGAAAACCATATTGGTGCTGTAAAATAATGGCTTTATTTCACAGCCATGAGCTACTTTATATTTTAGGTTAGTGCATATGCAAAAGTATTCACTCTTTCCTTAATGAAGTAACTGAATGTGGATTTTACTGGAGTGTAGCCAGCCTCAGCCTACTTTCTGTATGAACTATTAGGACAAAAGAAATTCCTTAAAATAGGTGTTCAGAACATGATATTATGGATGTAATTCGTAAAGCAGTGAGAATGATTTCAAGAAGAAAAAGTAAAGCTGTATAAAATTACACTATAAATCTCAAGCTGGGGAGGGGATGAGGGGGAGGAAGATGTCAGAAGGATAAAGAAATTGCCCTGGTCTTGAGGGAGAGAAATGTTAATCCAACACTGAGTGTCTTTGAAAACTTCACCCTCTAGTACTCATATACTCATGACTGTGCCTGGAACACTGCACACTGAAAGTGTATTAAAAGAATAGGATTGAGGTGAGAAAGTCAGAAAACTTGCAAATTAGGGAAATAGCTGTGTGAATCTAGTCTCTCCACTCTGCTTTACCAGGTACTCTTCAATTATGTCATTAATGGTAGCAGTAGCATTTTTGCATGGTCTATATTACTCAAAGCACAGTATTTTGGGGACTGTTCATTGCTCTGCTTTTCCCTTGTATTTTATTTATTATAGCCCAATTAACTGTTTTTTAACATATTTTTAAACAAGATAATTTCCATTGTATTTAACTCATATTCCCTTGATGCTCTTTATTCCCCACTGTACCTTAATATCTTAATTTTTTTTGAAGACAACTCTGACTGGCTGTAGAAATCATGGTTGGGATTCAGCTAGAGTTGAGACTTGCAAGTGGAGACCTGTGGGCATGATGTCAGGTGTTTCTGAGTGTCAACTTGCATTTAGGCAGCTGAAGGGCTAGCAGGGCCATTTTGTATGTCCCAACATTGCCTACCCAGTCTCCTGCTAGAACTGCAGAGGAGTATCAATCCATGCATAATTTCTGTCATATCTGTCAGTCCCTTGAGGATGCCTCAGGTAATATGCTGAGGAACCTTAAATGGCACTAAATGACAGTGTGGAGGGAACTGATTTTTCAGATGTTCATTGAGCAGGAGGGGGAGCGTAGGTGTTTGGCTCACATTGAGACACCTACATTTGAGAACCTGAATCTGAACTTGGACTGCATCCTTGGTAATAATGTTAATAACACATTGCAGATGGGAAACAGAGGCAAAAAGAAGTTAAAAAAGGAAACACACAGAAATTTTATGGTCTGATTTTTCAGAAAATGCAACAATTTGTATTTCAAAGCACGTCAGAAAATTGCAGGACCTTTTCAATTAGGAGGTCCTCTAGCCCATCTTGCTCCAGCTTCATCTAACTTCAGTGTTGGGTCCAGTTACTCCAGGCAGGCCTTGTCTAAGTTGATTGAGCAAATGTCTCTGGGAAGGCTGTTCCAGTGCTTAACCACACTTCTGGCAATGAGTTTACACTTAGTTCCAGCAGAGGTTTATTTTGCTGGCACTTGTGATGGTTTGGTTCTCTGTGCTTTGTCTTCTCTGCAGCCTCTGTTTTTAGGTGTGAAGACTGCAATGAGATTTTCCTCTGCCACCAGTAACCTTTTCTTCCCAGTCTATACAGACCTAGTTCCCTTACCTTCTTCTCATCCCCTGCGTGCTTGGGTCCTCTGACAGTCTGACTGGAGAGACATCATTAGTTTGTCATTAGGGGCACTGGGGAGTCTAAAACTGGGCCTGCTGTTCGATCATCATCCACTGATGACGGAGACAGTGCTGGCTTGTTCTGTGCTACCCACCAGAACCACCAGGACTTTTTCCTCTGACCTGCTCCCATTGGGCTCCAGTGGATGCACAGCAAATCCCAGTGCAGGATTTTATTCATTTTCATTGAAGTTTTGGGTGGTTCTTGTCAATTTTTTTCGTGTTAGTCAATCTTCCATTTTACCTCAGTGCCTCTGAAGAGAAGCCCTGCTTTCCACAATATCCATCCCTCCTTCTAAACTGGTGTCATTTGTGAACTGAGTGTGGCTGAACAGCAATAGTTCCACTCCTGCCCTTTTAGGATCCCTTGTCACAATGAACCCCTGGATGTGTAAGGAACCAGACCGCTTGGAACTACAGATTTCTGTTATTTGTGTCCAGCAGTCCAGCCAGTAACTTCACCTTGTCCGCTTATCCAGTCCAAATCCCCTAAATTATGCTGCAAAGACTATGGAAAACCATACTGAGTTGTGTTTGAGGTAAAGCTTTGATTTGGTCATTGGTACATCCACCATGAGTACCAAACCTATGACTTTAGCTGTCTTCCAGGGGACAGAGAACTCCACCCACCTCCTGGTTTTTTCAGAGGACAGTCTGTTGCAGGTGCTCAGCATGGTGCCTCCATGCAGACCCAGCACTGCAGGCTCAGCTGGCAGCCATGCCAGCACCTGCTTTAGCGACCTGGATCCCACTGGCACATCCCATTGGTGCATCCCTGCATGCTCTTGCTTGGGTGGGAAGGCCAGCTCGAGGCTGTTCTTACCCCTTGTAGAATTTTTTTTGTGGCTGGCAACTCCTCACACTGCCTTTTGCTGAGCACATTTTGCCTCCCTGATGGGATGCCCTCCCTGATTTTCCTTTCTTGGCCGGGCTCCACTCTGGGCAGCGGCAGCCTGGACCAAGCTCTCCAGGAACTTTGATTACATCTGTATACCTGCCTGCTGCTTCTGACTCATTTTCCAGTGTAAATCATGCAAATGCTGTGACCTCTCATAGAAATTGTTTTAACTTTTTTTTAAACATTTTAAAATTGTTTTCACCAATGCAGTTCTTGAATGTGTTATTAATTTAAGCTGAACTGTAGGAAGAGGTTGAGTTGAAGGTTGGTATGTGGCATAGAAGGCTTAGTGAAGAAATGCTTAGTAATAGGGTGATCTTTCAAACAAATGAAGAGAGATACTTCTAAAATTAATTTCGAGCAATTTTAATGTCAGCACTGCAGCCCAACTATTTTAGCCAAGCTAATAAAATGTGTTTATAAAATGGCTTGTGTACACTTACTTTATGATGTGAAAGCAGTGCCAAGTATGAGGCCTTCCTGTTTCAAAAACTGGTGGTTTCCCTAAGTTATGTGTAGAAATAATCTGCTTTCAGTGATGGCTGTTAAATGGAATGATTGCAAAGGGAAAGCAGACATGGTTGCAAAGATAACACTGAACTGAAAAGGTGACTTGTGATGCTTGTAATGAGAGTTTTGATTAATAGCAGATGGAGTCTTTCCTATTAGATGTTACTTGAAATAGTCACCTTTACTAGAAAACTTCTTCACAGTAGTATAAGTGTCAGCACACTTTGGTTTTATCCCTCATAAATTTCCCTCATAAATGCTAATACCTGGTATTAGCATCTCTGTGGAGTACAGGCTTGGTCTTAGCCCCATGAGGTGGGAGGGTCAACCTCTGCCTGGCTGTGGGAGCCAGCGTGCCTCAAGGAGAAGTTTGTTAGGATTAGGTATTTCATACACTTACAGGCATTGTGTTTTGTCAGTCAGATGGTTTAGTGCATGTTCACCTGATGTAATTTGTCTAGAAATCGCCTGTTGCGTCCAATCCCTTGAGCTTCCTCTGCAACAGCTCCTCTGGGGATGGTTTGCCCTCTGGAAATGGCTCTCTCTCTACTCTGAAGGCACAGTGTGTCCATCGGACCAGGTTGCACCAGACACCAAACTTTTAGACATGTAAGGACAGTTGTAGAGAAGTTGTATGCTTAAATAAAATTTAAACTGACTTCCAGGACTGCGGCAAATAACACCAGTTCTGTTACTTAACATCTGTCTTTTTCCTTAGGAAGCCAGACCCAGAAACCTTTTGATTTGTGCTTGTAGGCTCTGTGATCTGCAGCTTTAGTTAATCTCAGTTTGTTTAGCGGTGGCCAAATCACATCAACTGGGTAAAATGTACCCAGTCCATGGAGCAGAATCCAGCTGAGCCCTGGTGTGGAGGCAGGATGGGCAGTACACCTAATGGAGCTGATGTGCTGGCAAAATGGTGGGAGTAACTGGAATATCGTCCTGGAAATCCTTAACCATTTGGAACACAGCAAGAGAGATTTAGTGATGATGCATATTGATCAGTCGGCCCTGAGTGATCGAGGGTCAGCTGTGTCTTCCACCATGTCCAGGTTTGGTGAACTTCCCTGTTACACTGCCATCTGATTTGAATCAACTTCACCTCTTCTTGTTCACTGTATTTTTCCTTGCCACAATTCTGGATGCTAAGATGGAGGTCTTAGTTTTATTGTTAGTCTTGGCAAAACATTACTGCAGTTATACATTTCTGAGATTATAGAAAAAGAAAAATAGAATTTCTCTCTCCTTCTCTTTCACCAAGAATCAAGTCTGAATGTTGTGAGCTCAAAAAAGGAGCTTTTATTCCTGAAGATTTCAAGATAAGGCCTTGCATTTTCTTCCATAGCAGATTTCAGGTTAAGACGCTAATTTAAATGCATTTGAAATCAAAGTATGTTATTTCCTTTTAATTTGAAAGGAAGATGGATTTAAAAGCAAAGCTTATAGGACTGCTTGAATATGTTCTGTAAATTGTTTGTATAAATTATATGAGAATAAATAGCAGAGAGCTTTAACTCTTCCCTTCTAATTTTCCATGGATTTGAACTTGTTTATTCAGAAGTTAGAGAGTATCATTTGTGGCATTTACATTATACTGAAAATCATCTGCTCTCCATTTTCATTATTTTTCATGCTGTGAGGTTCCTGGGTTCCTTTATTTCCATGGAGTTGGACAGTCAGGGCAGATGGAGAATTTGAGAATCCTTTATCTTGGAGTGTTCCCCGTTTTCTTTCTCTACCCTTCATTTTTACAGCTTGCCGTATTTTGTCCATCTGGTATTTATAGCAGTTTTAGCAATTTCAGATTTCTTTCCCTCTTACATTCCCTCAGAAAGTAAAATGAAGTAAAAAGGAACACAGATGCCAGAGCTTGCAGCTTTAGAATCATAGAATGAGGGGCTGTTTTGGGTTGGAAGGAGCTGCAAGATCCTTTAGTTCCACCCCCTCTGCTGTGAGCTGGGATACCATTCACAGATCAGGTTGCCCAAGGCCCTATCCAGCCTGGCAGGATGGGGCATCCCCAGCTTGTCTGTGCAACCTGTGCCAGTGCCTCACCACCCTCACAGGAAAGAATTTCTTCATAATACCTCATCTAAACTTAATACCTTTCAATTTCCATTGAAGGCCATTCCCCCTTGTCCTAGCACTACATGCCCTTGTAAGAAGTCCTTCTTCCAGCTTTTTAGATACTGGAAGGCTGTTAGAAGTTCTCCCTGGAGCCTTCTCCAGGTTGAACAACCCTAGCTCTCTCAGCCTGCCTTTTATGGGAGAGGTGATCCTCTTATCATCTTCATGACCCACCTCTGGACTTCTCCATCAGGTCCATATCCTTCTTTTGCTGAGCTGGACACAGCACTGCAGGTGGGGTCTTTCCAGAGCAGAGCAGAGGGGCACAATCCCCTCCCAGCCCTGCTGCCCATGCTTTGGATGCAGCCCAGGATGAAGTTGGCTTTCATGCTGCAAGCACCTACTGTTGGTCATCTCCAGCTTTTCATCCATAGGAACCCCCAAGTCTTTCACCCCAAGGCTACTCTCAGTGAGCTCTTTTTGCAGTCTGTGCTCGTGTCTGGGATTGGCCACACCAGGTCTGCAGCTCCTTGCTCTTAGATTTACTGCACTTCCTGAGATTCAAGGGACGTGCCTGGATTTATGGAGGTCTCTGCCTCTTACACCATGTACTAGTCTCATGTCACAGGATTACTTCTGGCAGAATTTCCAAAGAGAAATTTGAAGAAATTTGTAAACGTTTATGGCATTGTTGGTGGAAATAGACTATAAATTAAATTATTAATTTATAGCCCTGGGCTGATAACATTGCTGTCTGATGTCAGCTTGATAACTTACAAAAAGAAATTTGAAGGTATCCTGTATTTTAAACCAGATTTTTGAAAGCCATGAAGATTTATCATTATTGATGTTAAGAATTTTGGAAGGGATATTAGATCTTGTGCTTCAGAGTTTCATCCAGATTCTGAATTATCTTCTGTTTTGGCCTTCAGTTACTTTAATAATAACCTAAACATCAAATGAGATTGAAGTCTGGATGGTTTGTAACCCCATTTGTCACTGCCATAACCGACTTGTGCTTCCTAGGCTCTGGGTTAGACCAGTGTCTGACTTCTGCTGTCCAGACACAGTAATTCAAAAGAGGAGATTATCTTATGTATTTCTATAGGGACCTGCTGATATATAATTCTTGAAGAAGGTCAGTAAACTGGAAATATTTTGGATCTGGTTCTGTTTAGATGGAAACGTATTTTTTCAGTTCTTACTTTTCATTTTGTGTTTACATGCCTTTGGGTTTTCTCTTAGTGGTTGAAGATTTAAGTATATCAAATTGTGCGGCCACTGAAAAATGACAGTTGCTGACTCAGAAATTGAAGTCCAGAGGCTATTCCCAGTGTTCCATCTGGCAGGAGGTGTTGCCCACCTTAGTAAGTGCCAGTGTCGAGGGTTTGGTGAGTTTCCCTTGGCACTGCCTGTGTGTGACCCAGCCTCAGATGTGACTGCTGGAGTTTCACCTTCTCAGCTTGTAGAAATAGGGTAAAAAGCTAGTTTGTTATTTTTTTTAAGTGTACTTAACAAGTAATTTGTAAGTTCTTATATGAAGCTGTTTTAAGAATAAAAAGTTATTTTAATATAACAATTGATTTTAAGAGTGAAAAATAAGTGCACTTGTAATAATGAGATTTGTCCCATGAGAATCAGTAAAGAAAATATGTATACAAGCCGAGGACAGATTTGATCGACAAGTAAAATATCTGTTACTAACCAATGGAAAATTTAACAAGAAAGCTATAAACCAATTAAAAGTTGCCCTCAAAGTTTGTAAAAACTGTATAAAAGACAGCATACAGCCATAATAAAGAAGCCTTCTAAACTTTTAGTGTCACTCTTTGTGTGATGACCGTCCCCACAATAGCAGCTGAGTTAGTGGCTATGTGAGCAGAGAAGCAACAGAAGCAATTCCACTGTAAGGGAATAAAATCTGGTGGTTTTGCTTTAGATTACTCCATAAATTTCATTCTGTTTCCAAGAGAAAGTAGCACTGTCATTTAAGGTAAACAATTTCACAGTCCATTTGGCATCAAACAATGAAGGGCTGAGTTCAGAGATAACTCCAGTACACCCTGTAAGACAAGGGAGGGAACTCTGCTAAGTTTTATTATTATTTTTTCCCTCTGAAGTTTCTAGAAGTGGAATGCCAAGCAACTAACAAGAATATTGGTGGTCTACATTTACTTTTGCTCCAAATATGTAGGGACTAGGATCTATAGATGTGTTGTCTTGGTAGGAATTATTTGATCTATGAGTATCTTCTATATTTTGAAGGTTCTTTTTTCTTGAAGAAGCCCAAAAAGCCCAAACTGAACATTTTCACAAACTAAGAAACCAGTAAATCTAGGTCAAGATTTTAAGGTCAACTAATTCAGTTCAGCATTTAAATTTTTGTTAACATTAGATTTTAAGCTGATTTCAAGCTTTTACAATGAACTGAGAAACAGAATTTTTCATTCTGAGTTTCCCAAAGTTGAAAAATCTTGTAATTGTTAATGGCTTTAACTTCCCAATTCTAAATTCATTTTATTAGTTGTAGTTTTAGGACACAGAAAAGAAAAATAAAGAAGGAGGAAAGGAAGAGAGAAAGAAACAAGGAAAAAGGTATGTCCGTTTGCACATCAGTTTTGGAGTAAAATGGAAACTATTTCCAGTTTCTCCACTGAAGGCAGCTGTTCCTGTGAGTAAGTGGACAGCAAGTAGCTGCCGTACTGAGAGGAGAGTGACTGTTTCACATAGTCATCTCTTAGGTTTGTGAAAACACTATTCTTGGGATTTTAATGCTAGAAGTTAAAAGTTGTGTTTTGGAGGCGATCACAGGGAGCTGCTTCCTTCAGGAATTATAATTGAAATGATATGATTACCTTACAGTAGACTTCTTAATCTTTATACAGTGAAAATGGGATGACTTTCATCCCTGCTGTTCAGGTTCTAATGCAAAACCCCTGCTCTTTTTATATACTTTTTAATCACAGTGTTAGCCAAAGAGTAACTGTAGTTAGTGTAGTAGTGTAGTTAATGAAGTACTGTATTTAGAGTTGTTAGTAGAGATAAATGATATCTTTTTTCCTTCCTCTTTCAGGTTGGGTGCAAAGCACTTATTTTGAATGCTGTATTAGTCATAGCCAAAAATAATCTGTCATATCCTGCTCCTTCTCCTCCTGTGTCTTCTGGGGAGCTCTTCTCTTGCTCATTATCTCAGGAGAGTCATGGGTTTCATGTTTCTGTGATAGACCCGTGCTGCAGCTCCACTGCCTGGTGCCATCCTAGAGTTTAGTCTTTAGCAAATATTTGTCCCTTACATGAGAAAAAAGATGGATTTCCTTACTTTCTATCCCAAACTGCCAATGCCTGCTGGTTTACACCATGCTTGACAGAGGCCAGAGGATGCATCCCAGCATCTGTGTGTTGGCTGCATCCCTCTGAAGTGCCTGGTTGAATCGTGCCAGTGGTCACCCAGCAGTGGGGACTGGCCTGGCTGCTCCTGGGCACTGACATCTGGATCCTGCTGCAGGATAGCAGAGCCCCGGGGTGCTGCTCCTGCAGTTCTGCTCCTGGAGTGCCAAGGGAGATTTACTGACCTGACCTGCTAGCTACAGGGTAGGTGATGTACAGCAAGAGTGGCCAGAGGTCTTCCAGCAAGTTCTGGGCTCAGAAGGGACAATTTGGAGGCTTGCCAACAAAGTAACTTAGAGAAAGGTATGAATCTAGGACAAAATGAAAAAAGAAAGTGTAAATGAAGGAAGGCAGCAGCTTGTATCGATTGTGTTGGGATTTGGCGTTGGGTTTAAGACTGTAGAAGTCTTTTCTCAGGTCTTAAGGTTTGGAGTTTTTTATGGCACATTTTTCCAAATTAGCATTTAATCATAACTAGAAGGAAGGAAGTAATCCTCTGGTACTTTGCACTACTGGAGGCTGTAATAGAGCCATCTCTGGGGAAACTTCCCAGAAGTTTTTTACTTCCTGTTGTATTTTCTACTGTTCAGTCTGGTTTAGTTCTGAAACACTTCCTTGTTGTGAATGTCACAGCACTTTCATTGAGATGTATTCAGATAATAATTGCAGGCCAGGTGCAGAATAGAGGGGTCTGTCTGAAATGTCTCAGGAATAATGAAAGGCATCTTCATGTTGCTGAATTGCTACACCTTGAGGCATCTAATTTCACTCTGTACCTTTGGAACTGACATGGATATCACGATTTTGCTTCCTCAGAGCATGTGAAACCCGGGAAACTTTGGTGGAATTTTTTTGTGGGTTTGGTTTTAATTTTTTCCTGCCCGCAGGAATTACTTTGCAATTGTAGAATTTAAGTTTGCTTTCTTTAATGTGAAGGGCTGCATGTTAATGGGTCAGAGAAAATTTGGCATCTTGAAGTGTTTGTTCTTTACCAGGGGAGAAATGCAAGGAGCATGATATAATTATATTTATTCTTCACATGGGAAGAATTTATTATTCTACACCTTTTGTGTTGCTTATAAAGTACCAGTCCCAAAGTAGTTGTCATTTCCCAAACTGCTCATATTTAACACACATTGGCTTGCAAATCCCCCAGAAATAACTTGTGTTCAGTGCAGGAGTTAATGGGGAAATGAGACTGCCTGGGACATCCAGAAGATGCTGGCCTGGCCTCTCCCAGCAACCTTGAAGGATTTATTTGCAGGTTGCCTGCCCCTGCAGCTACAAGGTCTGGTTTTATGGATGATTTCAAACACCTCTCAGGGGACAGCAACAGCACTGTCTCTTCTTTTCAGTGCTCTTGGAGGACATATATTGTAAAAAAAAAGATAGAAGAAACAGTCATAAATTTTATGTAAACAGGGGACTTTTGTCAGAAATCAAAGTTCTTCACAAGGGGAAATAGAGGGGGAAACACTGATCTCTTTTCTGGACTGACTAGTGACAGAACCCAAAGGAATGGCATGCAGCTGTGTTAGGCAGGGTTTGGGGTGGATATTAGAAAATGCGTCTTTATCCAGAGAATGTTTGGGCATTGGAACAGGATGCCCAGGGCAGTGGTCACAGCACCAAGCCTGACAGAGTTCAAGAAGAATTTGGACAATGTTCTCAAGCACATGGTGTCATTCTTTGGGCTGTCCTGTTCAGGGCAAGGAGTTGGGCTTGATGGTCCTTGTAGATCCTTTCCAACTCAGGACACGACTCTGTTCTGTGATTCTAAAGTTCTTTGGAGATGCTCTATGGAACGTCAGCCATTTCTTCAGACACGTGGCCAGATTGAGGCGGGATTCATCTCACCTGACTTCAGCCATCTGGAAGTTAGATGAGTATTTTTAGGTTGTTATCCGGGCTCTCGCCATAAAAGCAATAGAGAGAGTCCTCTGCATGACACAGTGCCACCTCTCCCAAGTGGAATACCTGAGATGGTTGTTTGGATGGTTTAGAGATGCAGTCATGGGTAAGAAGCATACCTTTTTTTGAAGAGAATTTGTGTTTGAATTTATTTATCTGAGTAGTCTGGTTGGTGAGCAAGATGAACTTCTAGTTCATCTTCCTTCACAACACAGGGTATTAGGAGAACTTCATAGTTTTCAGATAAAGGCAATCAATACTAGAAGGAAATAATTTCAAGGAATGCAGAAAGATCATTAGTTCAGTTGGAAAGCTATTCCTCTCCATGCAAATCCTGAAACAATTCTTGAAGGACTCTAACAACTGTCCCTTTGAGTTGAGGTCATCGTCAGTGTCCCCCCTCAGACCCGAGTGCTGGACCCAGATCACTCCAATAGTTTGCCCATAGTATTTTCTCCTGCAGTGACATCCTGTCTATATATACTGACTTCAAATAGACTAATGGATTCAGTTTTATACACAAGCTCATTGATTTAATAAATAGATATTATTAAGCATATAAAGGTTGAAGGAAAGTTAGATAAAGACACCAGCTAATTAATCATGCAGACTGCATATTCATCCCTGAGCTATATTTGGCTACTGCTGAGCAAGTGAAGGGTGAGTAGATGTGTGCTTGATTATATTGAAAGAACTCTCTGTGTTGGCAAGGGAGTGAAAGCAGGTTTGTATTTACTTTTAGGGACAAAAGCCACATCCCTTTGACATGCGAGTTGTATTCCTTTGCTGCTTACATCCCTGTTTGGAATAATTTACACACAGCTTGCAGTTTACCCCACTGCTGGCTCTAAGCGTTTCGCAGGATTTGGCCCCGGCAGATTAACATGCATTTACAAATCCAGCTGGCTGTTTGGAAGCTCCCAAAGGAGTACTTGATTGCCAATTACACTGTTTCTCCTTTCTATCAAATTGCCAAGAAACAGTAACTCAATTGATTTAAAATGATTTCTATCCCACGCAGTCTCTAAGCCTTGGAAGCAGGTTATTTTGCTCAGTTGCATGGTGGTGTTTTACCCCATTGAATTGTGGTTTTAGGATTGCTCATCATGTGCCCTGTTGGACTCCAGTTAATAACTTGTTTGTGCTACGTTAACTGTGTTTTCTATCAGATAATTCTGCCTTCCTGTTAGGAAACAATGTCTCATAGTAAAAGCAAACACAGCTTGTGTCTAGGTTTGGGCAGGTAAATTTACAACCAGTGACATGCATTTATTATTTTGTTTAAATAAAATACAAAGAAAAGTGTCACAGTCATAAAGGAATCAAGTTGCCTGCCACTCGGAGAACAAACCATGTCTTTGCTTATTCTTTGCTAATTCATTCTAAACAATTATGTTAAAAGGAGATTAATAAGGCAGAGAATGCAAGCATTCAGGCTTAAGTGGTTTCAGGGTGAAGGCTGCCCATGGTGCCCTTCCTCTCCTATGCCCTGTATCCCCTGATTTGAATTTAAAGGATCAAGCAGCCGCTTTTACTGCAAACCGATTACCTTATTCTGTTCCCTTCTGGAGTGGTGCTTGGGCTTTGAATGACTGTTCAACTTCTTTCTCTTCCATAGTCCAACTGAATTTGTAGAGCAGCATTTGATTAGAGAGAGATTAAGATCCCCAAAGGCATCTTTCTGTAGGTGATTTTGAGTGTCTGACTTGTCTGAACACATAATCCTAGAAGGCACCAGATATGTGCTGGAAAAAGCTGATGCCAGCTGGATCTGCTAAGGACCATCACACCTGGAGGTGCCAGGGGTAGGTGAAGGTGTGGTGTGTGCAAGTAGAACCTGCCTGTGAAGCCTTTGTTTCAGAAGGGTGACAGAAGGGTTGGGATGCGGTTGCCTATGGAGGCTTCAGGTGAGCTTCTGTTCTCCTAATGCCCGTTTGTCCTGCCTGCCCACCTTCCAGCTCATGCAGGTGGCATGAGCACCCTCAGGATCAAGAAGCCTCCACAGCTCTGTGGTCCTGACTTACCTGAGAGCAGCCTCATTGCCTGCAGGTGAGGAAACAGTGGGGAGAGGAGCTTGGGCTGCTCCTGGGCGCACACAACAGCGTTTGTTCTTTCAGCATGTAACTTCCTTGGCTGGGAAAGATAAAGTACCCTTGTGTGGCAGTGATAAATGGCAAGCCCAATTAGTGACAGACTGTCTAGCATCAGCTGTCATTAGACATGCATGCAATGCACTTGTCCTTTGGATTTTGCAGTTGTTTTCTTTGTGATACTGAGGTGCAGGAATTTTCTCACTGTAGGCTTTGGATGAGAGTTTATTAGGCACAGGCTTTTTCTGCCTGTCCTTTGTATAGCTTTTCCATCCTCCTCCCTTCCTTTCTTCTCTGTCTTCTTCTGGCTCATCTCCCCAGCCTAGCTGTCCATACTTTCCATTGTCCAGGCTTCTGTTCTAGCCTCATACTCCTTTGCAGGGTGTTGCATTCCAGGCTCCTCCCTGCTGAACCCCATAAGGGCATCCTTTCCCTTCTTTGACTCTTTTTCACCACTGTTGAGATAACCATATTCCTGTTTTTGTGGAAGTCTCTTTTACTTACAGGTCCAAATCTCCTCTTTTCTGTTTCTCTTTTCTGGTTTTTTGCCTCAGCATCATAACCTCATCTCTGTATTCTCCCCTTTCTTCCCCACCTCCCCATCCTCACTTGCTGGTTTAACTATTTTCAAAATTTATAATTTTTTTTAAATGTTTCTTTTTTCCTACTGCCTTGAGAGACTGCTGAGAGCACTGACAAGCACAGTGCCTGCACCGATCTCTGGGACAAACAGGTTGCAAAGCCTGGCACAGCCAGTAACAGCAATTGCATGTGACATCCCATGATAGGGAGTGGATTGTGTCTGGTTTGCAGGGACATTGCACAGATCACCTCTGATCTTGTAGGAAATGAGCAGCAACTATTCATCAGTGACAGTTTTTTGAAGGCTTGTAATCTGGGAGAGAAAATGGGCAGCATTTAACAGAGGGAAGAAATAAAATACTGGGACTTGAAGGCTGCTCCCATGCCAGTTCGAAGTCCATCTTGCAAATGAGATGGACAGTAGAAATCTTCAGACAGCTCTGATGTAGTATGAGTCATAAAAAAAGGAATTGTTCTGTTTTCAGTAGGTTTCACAGGTACTTACCATGGTGGAGGCAATCTGACCTGGGAAACCTCAGGCAGTTGCAGGTTATGGTCTGGATGAGTAGCAAGTAAGTCATCAAAAACGTTTGTGGAAGGCATTTTCATGCACCATAACAGCAGGTGTTGGTACCCACAGCTAACCCATGAGGGTTTGTTCATGCATCTGCATAGCACAACCAGTTATTTCCATGCATACTTAATGCAGCTGGCAATCAACAAGATGCTTTCTTGCGTACAGTGCTGAGAATGAGGATCAGAATACCAGCTTGGTTTCGGATAGCTTTTACACTGGAATACTGTAAGCTCTGTGATAGTGTCTATTCAGGAAGCAGTGTAGAAAAGCAAGACTTGGGTGTCCACAACATGTTGGGTAGAGTCAGTTCACTCCCTGTTGCAGAACATTGCTCAGGCTCACCCTGCCACCAATTTGTGTTTAAGAATAAGACCATTTCAGTGACATGCAGACTTCTTTATACAAGCAATTTGTAAAGCCTTTGGAAATAGCATTAAATAAACAAGACATTATTATACAGTTGACCAGCTAAGTTGAGCTTTAGCCAGTAATCCTGCTTACTTAAGCATATTATCAGGAGGAATACACTAGTCTAGACACTTCTTGTGATTTTTAACTTTGGTATGTAGTTACTCTGAAATAACAGGCTTTGAAAGGAAAATTGTCTGAAATGGCGAGTTCTTCACTGCAAGCATTAAGTACATTCAGGGAGAGAAAACATCAAGCACTAAAAGGCTCTTCAACCTAGTGGAGAAAGAGAGTACAAAAGGGATGTCTAAAAGCTGGGGCAGACAAATTTGCACAGAAAGTGAGACACATTTTTAACAGAGTTAAAATCAATTGGAAATGTTAGGATTTTCTTTCTGTTTTCAAATGAAGTCTTATTTTAGCCTAACAAAACTGATCAGAAAGTCCTGGGATATGTGAGGGAGTAGCTTGGAGATGTACATTAACCTATAATGTAAAGGTTAAGTTACATAATTTGATAGAGTTTTCTGAACTTGTGCTGCGAATTTAGTGGCAAGTGCTTGTCTGTACTTTTTCCCAAGGTATCTGCCGTATCTATTCCCTTGATTTCTAGCTAAGTTGTTTATGCATGTTGGTGCACAGACACCCTATTTTTTTGGTTTGTTTTAATGGGTTTTGACACAATTCAGTTGACCTGGAGCCTCACAGTGTCTGAGCACAGGAGGCATAAATGTGATGGTTTCTGAAAGGAAGGAAATAACTGCCTCCCTGTAATGCAGATAGCTCAGGCAACTCTCAGTGTCCTTATCATGTACTCTGTATCAGCCTCTGGCCTGAAAGGGCTTCTTTTGCTTGTTGATTAATTGGCTGTGAGATGTGGAAACCAACCTGAGCCAGTTCCAAGGAGACCCATATTAATCACACCATCATGCAAACCATATATGGCAAACTGAGTACACAGCTGCTTTCGAAATCTTTGTGAGACTTTAAAGCATAGGGACAAGAGCCATACTTAAATACTTCTGATAGCTAAATAAAACCTAAGTTCTAAGCATGAAGCTCCAGCAGACAAATGAAATGGAGCATCTGGATTCCCTTAATATATCCCTCCAAAAAAAGAGGGGAAAAATGTTTATGACTAAAGAATGAATGATCATAGAACCCATATGCTGAACAGGGAGCCTTGTTGGGGGATGCAAAGGAAACTCTTGGGAGCTACCTCTAGGTTCAGTTAAGACCAGGCTCTTGGGATCACATGCATGCATTTACCTGACTGCCAGTTTAAGCTCAGTTTACACTGAAAGTCAAGATCTTGTTGCCTCTACCTTAATCTTTTAGGTGGCACACAATGCCATGTGCAAATAGGATAAGGGAGTGTTTTGGGTTGGAAGGGAGCTGCAAGATCCTCTAGTTGCACCCCCTCTGCTGTGAGCTGGGATGCCATTCGCTAGATCAAGTTGCTCAGGGCCCCATCCAGCCTGGCCTTGAGCACTTGCAGGATGGGGCATCCCCAGCTTGTCTGTGCAACCTGTGCCAGTGCCTCACCACCCTCACAGGAAAGAATTTCTTCATAATACCTCATCTAAACCTGCTCTTTTTCCATTGAAAGCTGTTCTCCCTTGATTTTTCACTACATGCCCTTGTGAGAAGTCCTTCTTCCAGCTCTTTAGGTACTCTTTAGAGCCTTCTCTTCTCCAGGCTGAACAACCCCAGCTCTCTCAGCCTGCCTTCATAGGAGAGGTGGTGCAGTCCTCTTACCATCTTCATGACCCACCTCTGGCCTCACTCCAACAGGTCCATATCCTTCTTGTGTTGGGGGCCTCAGAGCCGGACACAGCACTCCAGATGGGATCTCACTGGAGGGGAGGAAAGGTGCAGAATCCCCTCCCAGGACACAGCTGCTTTCTGGACTGTGAGGGCCCATTGCCAGGCCATGTGGAGCTGCTCGTCCACCAGCATGCCCAGGTCCTTGTCCTCAAGGCTGCCTGGCCTTGATTGACTTGATGAGGTTCATATGGGCCCACCTCTCCAGCATTTCCAAGCCCCTCTACATAGCAAAGATGTGTTGACCAGCAGTTTTAGTTCGGGAACCCCTTCCCATTCTGTGGCCCATGGGGGAGTCAGGGCTGTGGAGGAAGTAATAACATGTGTTAGGCTAATTGTACCTCAAGTCTAAAGGCATAGACACAGGTGACTGCAGACAGCCTGGGCATGCTGAGATCTGGCATTGCTGAGTGTTTGTGACTTGGGCTTTGCAAGGTGCATGGTATTGCACAACAAAGAAATTATATGCAATTAAAATATCCTTCATTATTAATTATTTAAATGAAATTAAATGATGCTTAATAGACTGTGTAAGCTCACGCCTACACCAGACTCTGCTGTGACTCTCCATAATGCATCAATACACCAGCCTTTCTGGAAAGGCAAATCCACTCATTAAGCAGGTGTTTCCTCTCTCACTCTGCTTTATTTTTTTCACTAACGTTTTGCCCAGGGGGGAACCTGATTATTCACTTGCAATTAGAGGAAATCACAGCCAGTTGGTGTGGGAACACTTTTTACGGGCCTTGGAAGTTGGGTTTTTTGGTTTTTTCAATTCCATCAGTAAATTAAGCTCTGGGAAGAATTATTCAGAAAGCCTATGCCTTAGGAAGCAATGGGGCTCTGTTCCAGGAGTGTTTGTTTTCTTTAGAATTTCTCACTTCCCCTTACTCTGACTCTGTCTTGTTGCTTTTCTGCTTCCCACCTGTCCCATTTCCTCATTGCTTCATGTTTTTATTTTTCATTTTTTCTGCATACCTGTGTCATGTTCCTCCTTCACGCTTTTGTCAGTCATTACTTGCTTCCTATTTCTCATTCTGTCCACTGCTGCCGTGGTTAGCTCCCCCTTCTCTCCTTTCTGTTTTTTTTCCCACCCTCCCATATCTCCTAAGCATCACATAATGAGGAACAGATTGGATTCCTTACTAGGCTCGTCAGTGAAGAGCACCATGTTGACGCCAGGTTGAGCTGATATGATATGATACTACAGACAGGAGTTGGAAATAAGTAAACGTGGTTATTGTGGCACATTGAGATTCTTGGCTCTGCCCCAAGGGATTAAAAAAAAAAAAAAAAAAAAAAAAAAGGGAAGAAAATTGAAGGGGGGGAGTGAGAAACCAGCTGAATAGTCTGTTGCAACTCACTCAGAGGGAAAAAAAAAGTGCAGAGCATCAACTATATTTTGGGGGCTGGTCTTACAGTAGCTTCGTCAGTCATGCTACTTTATATTGTTGGATTTACACAATAAAAGTAATGTGCTTTCTGCACTTCTCCTTGTTTGAAAGGTCTCTCAGCACCACTGGGAACAGAAACTTTAAGGTCTATATAAAGTGCTTGCAATACCGGTGTTGGGATCCTGTCTGGGTGTCACACAGAGTTGATATGTGATATTTCAGTTGACTGCATCCTGTGTATGGGTGGTATTTTCAGTTTAGAGGAAGCTTGAGATCTGACACTCCTGTAGAGGTGCGGTATAAACAGTTATTTTTTACTGATGGAGAACTGATAGCCTGCCAGGTCCTTCTGCAAATAAGAAAGCTGGAGCATGATCCAGACTTAACAACACTTTTAAGTATCTTGGTACCCATAGACAGTATTTTTTCATGGCCTTTCTTTTATTTTTTAACTTTTCTTGGTTGTTACAGGTAAACAGGTAGTGTAGGAATAAACAACCTGTGCCAGATAAGGGTTTTAATTGTGCTATCTGATATTTCTGGGTGTGCCTCAAAAATACATGTTTTCATCTCAAAACTGAGACTTGTTCAACAGAGTATTAGTACTTCGGCATTAAGAAGAGATCTCAGTGCTCAGTTTTCTTCTACCATGACCTTGTTTGCACTAGATAGAGCTGTGGTGCTGAGGGAGTGTGAACCAAGATGAGAGGGACATAACTTCGCTGTGCACCTGCATCTGTCCAGCTCTCTGTGTGCTCTGTGTGTCCTGTATGTGCATTATTTTTAAGGATCTAGTGATCCTTATCTTGTGAAAGTGGGAGCAGCTTAAAGGAAACAGTATTGCACAAAAACTGAGCAGAAACTGAGCCTCACATATAGGACCTGAGTAACCCATTTTTGCCAGTCAGCTCAGTGTGCTTGATGCACAGTTATAAATAACTCTGTTTCAACTTACAAACGCCATGGCTTTATTTTGTGTTTATAACTTTTAGTGATTTAAAAGTAAATCCTGCCCTGGCAAGGCTGGTCAGGACTGAGCTGGGAGTAACTAAGAAAACTGCTCACATTTGACTCTGGACTCCTGCACTCCTCAGTTGGAATACTGTTCCAATCTGAAGTTCTCCAGCCTACACATGGGGAAGGAAGACAGTCATGTGTTCTCCAAATAAATAAGGCAGTTTCCAGCTCAGCTGATGGGTGGACCTAACACATCCCTGCCTCTTGTGATGATGTGCCTGTGACAGGCCTCTTTGATGCCTCTACTCTCTTCACAATTCATGGGCATGGTGGAGAGCATCCGTGGACTGATTGGGGTAGATTGATGTGATGTGAGCAGTGCTCAGCACCTGGGCCCTGCACACTGCAAGTCACCTTTGCCTCCTGCTCATTGGACTGTGCGTCCCCTGGAAAGGATGAGGTGCCACAGGGTGGGGGTTTCAAGTCCCTTTTCTTACCTGAAAATGATACATTGGAGGATTTTCAGCAAATCTGTAGGTACAGATCTCCTGACAAGTATATAGGGAGTTCCTCCTGATTGTGGTTGCAGTTTGGTATGGAATATTTCCACAGATTTTTGCTTCTCTCTGTGAGTAGGGGTAAAAGCATTCTTTTACAGAAGTGATTCTGCTGGTAAATACATTACCTTTCATAAGGTCCTCTAGCACCAGGGAGATGAGAGCCCTCTCAGGTCAAGAGTACTCTTGAGGCTTGATGATGTTTCCATTGTAGTCAATTAGCTGGGACAATGAAACATCAGCTTCCCTGGGGAATACTCATGCAAATTCAGGCTTTCTCCTGCATATACTTTGTCATAACTGTAGGGGTTGATGAGCTTTCAAATTGACTGTCTCTGATTGTATGGATCAGCAGAAAGAAGGGGAGCAGCAGATGTCATCAACTGTGATGCTTATCCCAAGTACAGCAGTGCAGTGCTTTTTCGTGGTAAGTATTCAGCTGTTGAGGCTTGAGTCTGCCTTCACTCTCACACATGAGCAACAGGCTTGGCCACACTGTCCAACTGGAATTCTCTGCTTCTAAAAACAGAGTTTGGACATCCTCCTACTCAGGATGACATTGCTTTGCCAATGAGGTGGGAGAGGGCATCTACAGTTCTCAAGGTTTGGACAGACTTACTTATGCCACTGGTCAGGATTTCTGAAGAAAATGTTAATCAGGTCTTTCACTTTAAGTATGTTTAGTGTGACTCATCATCTTGGGAAAAACTATTTAAGTGTTTAAAAACTCTCCAGTTATCCTGCTCTAAGAAGCACTGGAGGAAGTGAGAAAGAAATCAACAGAGACTTCAACACTGAACCTGCTAAAGTTCAACAAGCTCATCCTAAGGCTGCTTTGTTCTGTAACAGATGATATTAAATGGATCACTGATCACTTAGCAGAAAATTAATATTGGTGTTCTAGGGTTTTTCTTAAAAAAAAAAAGGGAGAACTAAAACTAGCATACAAAGAAATTGCACCATCAAACTAGTTTTTTCTGTGAAGCATGACATTCATTACATGGATAAACAAGCAAACCTTAAAGGATGAACTGTTTGCCTTCTCACATGAATATTAAAGAGTGAAATCGCTTTTGCTCCAGATGAGATAGTAATATGTTTCTTTTCTTGAGGAACAAAGCATTGTCTTTGCTGTCTCAAAGGGGGATGCTCACATGAATATTTCCTCCATGAAATGCCACTTCTTTGGGCAGTGTATCAAATGATGGCCTTATTGCACAAGCTTCAAAAGAGAACAGCTTTCTAAGAATCTGTTTTTCACATTCCAAGGGATATTTTAGATCTAATCTCTGCCTTGTGATGATACAGCTATTTATATCTCTCCAAACACCAAAAGCAATTAGACATCTAAAGAAAAATGTGTGAAACCCTTTTCTTCCCCACAACCCCCTCAATTTGTACACTGTCTGTAAGATGACATTAGTGTGGTCATGTAGCATGCAGTCATGTACTGCAGAAAGTAGAGCTCCGTGGCATGTTACCCATCATATGTCCTTAGGTTTTCTGTGGTGACAATGCTTTCCCTCCTAAGTACACGTCTGATACGCAGTCCTCTTGTCTTTGCACTAGACCTTAGTGATGTTGCTGTAATGCGGGATTGCATCATCTGGCTCAGCTGCCTCCCTTTCCATAAGTATTATCTTGGGCATTAAGTGGGATGGCCAGAAATTCTCTTCTGTGGTTTATTCCCTGCCTGCATGGAGCAGTGTGGGCGTGCAGAAAAGATGTTTTGCTTGGTAGAGGTTTTGCTTCTTGTTTTTAAATATGCATGTCTGCTCCATGCCTGTATTCCTGGAGGAGTTAAATTTGTGGTCTTGGGCTGGGCCCCAGGAATGCTTTCACTGTATCAGTCATTGATTTAACTCTCATGATAGACACGTCTCCTCTGCTGGTGGGGCAAAAGTGGGACGGAAGGGAGTCATCTGTGTTGAGTTCCTCCTCACACAGTCCTGCTTTAGCATTACAGACAGAAAGAGGACATGTTTTCCTCTTTTCCCTAGGGACAAGCCCAGGACTTGGAGGCAGCTGTGAGGAGCAGGATGGTGTGTGGTGAGGTGGGTGAAGAAGCTGCTGCCACCTCCTCACCACACACAACACTGGCCTGCTCGTCACGGGTGTTCGGCTGCTGTGAAAGTGCTCGGGGCTTTGCCCATGAGTTGGACCCTGGTTCTTCCCAGGCTTTTGACCTTGAGTCAAAGCCTTCAGATCTGCTGTGGCTAAGAAACAGGTCCTGATTGCATCGGGAGGATTCTCAGGCTGTTGTTCTGTGATGGAATTTTTTTTTGCTTCTTGTGATTTGTTTTGGGGGTTTTTGCCCATTTCTGGAGTGTGCTGTGTCACAGAGCAGCAAAGAACACTAGCAGCAGAGAAAGCCTGAGCTTTGTTTGTTCAGGGGTTTTATTGTTTTCTTTTGTTTTCCAGTGGCATCCTTTGAGAATTGTTTAAATACAGTATTTTAGCTGATACTAACCCAGGCCTGTTTCTTTTCCATTCCTTAAGGAGGACAAGGTTTAAGGAACAGTTTCAAATTCAAATTCAAATTTTTTATTCAAAAATAAAGACGGACCTCCTAGTACTGTAATGGCATTATATACAGTTGGCCACAGTGGTTGGGAAGGGTGTGGGGTCACCTCCAGAAACATAATTTCTAGGGTGGAAAATAAATAGGAACATATGGGGGAGGGTGTTTTCAGTTGGGGAAAAATTCATGCATGGAAATTGTCATTTCAATAAATACAAAAATGGATAAAGCAAACACATACAGTAACTGCAACATAATGTCATCTGCTATTTATTTCTGAAGTCTAAAGCAAACAAATATGATCTAATGGAGAAAATGAGTGCTGTGAAAGCCAAAAAAAAGGGGGAAAAAAAAGGAAAAAAAAGGAAAAAAAATATGGGGTTGCACCCCAGTCTGTGGATGGTGCCTTTTTTGTTTGTGGTAAAATTAGAAATAATCAAATGCATTGGCCAAAGCTTGGAAAATTGGCTTAAAGCTGGGGGGAAAAATGTCTGGAAATACTGTGATATTTAGTGGGAGTCCAAGTGCCTTATGCTTCATTCTCATCCACACTGAGGGCTTCGTGGTGAGACCACATTCCTCTCCTACACAGTGGTTACAGGAGGTGGTGAGCTGTGGGAGTAAGTGCTCGGGCACATCCTGGGGGATGTGCATGACACAAAAATGCCTTTTATTCCCCCAGACCCAGGCAGAGGTATCTGTATGTTGTGATCCTGAGGGTAGATCACCAAGCTGTTCGGCTCCCTTTGAGGCAGCATCCCTCGATTCCTGCAGTGGTGGCTGTGGTAGAACCCAGTGCCAGTTGTGTCCTATAGGCATATTTGTTACCAGTAAGCTTATTAATGATGCTCCTCTGCTCACATCTGTTACTAATAACTTTAAATTTTATCAGTATGGAGCCAGCCCCCAAAATGTCACACTAGTAAGGATATGGCTTTCCTGACTCTCAGAAACATTCTGCTAATTTTAAATGATCCTTGCTCACCTTCTGAATCCAGACTGCAGTTTGGGATCTGTGCATGTTGCTGGATATGTTTGGATTGAGGGATTTTTGGAAGCAAATCCAAAAACTGGGCTTGGAAGCAAAGCCCACTTACTGGGCTTTGATCCAGACTGGGGGAAGGTCTCACAGGGCCCAAACGTGCTGCCTTTTTGGAAGACTGAGCTGGGAGATAAGCTCCTGGTGCACTCCAGTAGCAGGGGTGTGCAGCCACGGGAGCAGGATGGAGCACACCCCCGATGCACAGAGTGGCTTGTGCTCCTCAGAACCCATTGCTGTGCTGTACAGACATGCTCCAGTTACATCATGCGGTTGCTGGCAGAGGCAAGGTTTGTTCTGTCTGTTAGAGACAGGGAATTTAAGACCTGAAAGGATCATTCATCTTTTTGAATAATGGAAACAATATATTGCTCCATGATTTTTCCAGCTTTAGCACGTGTAGCATAGGCAGTTTTGGTCTAGGAAACAATGGAATAATTTACAGAATTATATGCTGGATTTTTTTTTTTTTTAATTCTTACTGTGAATAAAATACTCAATTCTACTCTGGATTTGCTGACATTTTATTCATTCCTGTATTTCTTGACACCTGATTTTTTGACACCATTCTGGGGGTTTATTACTTCATTTTCTGCATCTTCTTGCATACTTCACTTTTGTTAAGTAAAGCAGAAAGTTTTTGATGTCACTTCATTATGAACCTACTATATCTGTAAAGATGGTTTCTGCCAATCTGGGATTGAGAGACATGTTTTCTAACATAAAATCTGCTGTTACAGTGTACTTGCATTTCTACAAAGTTTTGGACTTGGTACCACCAGATCTTTTGTTTTGACTTGTGTAGGCATAACAGTACATGCTAGATGGGTTAAAAATTGGTTTAATGACATGTGTCAAAATGTCATTGTTAGGGAGAGGGTATCACTGGGGAGGTTACTTCTCTCTGTATACTCCTGGGAGCAGTTCTTGTCTGATACTACTCAGTATTTTTTGGCAGCAACCTAGAAAATGGTCTGAAATCTTTACAGATGAGATAAAGATAGGTGAGGGTGCTAAAGATGAGGAGGCTGTCTGACAGTGTGTGTTAAAACCAGCTAATTCCTGAAGCATAAAAAAAATACACTGTCCAGAACAAAATAAAATCAGGGTATCATAATCTGATGCTGGCAGTGGGGTACTGAGTGGAGATGAGAGGAGACCTCAGTCATTGCAAGGAGATACAAAAGCAAGGAGCTCAATATAGTTGTTTTTATCCAAGAAACATTGTTTGGTGTTGTCTCTCCATGTAGTTGCACAGAGAACAGTTACTGAAGGCCAGCATCTTTGGTGTTCTCCTGGAGAACTCACTACAAGATCTAATTAGTGAAAGTCCTTGTGAGAAATCGTTTATTTTGAATTAGGGCTGCTGCTTACTAGTGAAAGTCAGTAGGTTACCAGAATGGTTGCAAAGGAAGGTGATAAAGCCCTGTGGCTTGGAAAAATCTAAAAATAGTTACTTTGAAAAAGAAAAGCATATATATACACACAAACACACTCACTCCATCTGTTCATCCTGACCCTTTATCTCCCTTGACAAGAATTAGGATTACTAGTGTTGTCTCCAGGAAATTTTTAATATTTGAGTCTTTCTGTGCAGCTGAATAAAAGCCTTTCTGTGTTTCTTCTCTCAAATTTGTCCACTAGGTTCAGAACAGATGAATTGCTGCTTTATCAATACATAATTATCTGAGGATGTGCTGCGTCTCTCTTTGTCTATTTTTCTCTTTGGTTGAGGTGTTTTGTTTGTTTGTGGGTTTTTGTGTGATTTTTTTCTTTCTTTCTTTCTTTCTTTTTTTTTTCCCTTTTCTGTTCCTCTTGGAAAGAGGGACCTCATTTGGAGATAAGAAACTGAATATGATGGACGAGTGCTTAGTCCTACCAGTTTGGCCAGGGAGGGTTGTTTCTGTGGTCAAGATCACAGCAAGAGCTGTTAGAAGAGAGGAGAGACTTTTCTGCTCATGATTAACTTGGAAAAAATTCATCTCTGCAGCAGGGCTCATCCATCACGTGGGGCAGTCATTTTTGCCTTTATCTCCCCTAATAATTTCCCTGTCATGTCTCTAGTAGGAGCTGTGAGCACCGGGGCCATTTTTCCCCTTCAGAGTCAGGCAGCCTGAGAGCAGTTCACCGTAAGGCCGGTGTCTGGGATGTGTCTGAGGAGTCACACCTGGTAGTGCCTGCCTCTCCCTGCAGACCTGGCAGGCTGGCAAGGTGAATGCCACACAAAAGGGGTCTTTTCCCTTGGTGAACCATAATGAGGCTCATGAGTATTGATCTTAGATGCAAATGTGGTTTAGGTGTCTGTGTTTTGGTGCTGTGAATCTATGGAAAGTACAGCAGAAGCCTTGCTTTGCTTCTGCTTATCAGCTTTACATATCAGCATTGAGAAACCAATGGTATTTCACTTGGGGAAGACGAGCCAACTATTATCTGTGAAGTAGTTTTTCCCAAATAGTCCATTTGATCATAGGGAGCAGTTACAGACCTCAGGGAAGTCTGACAAAGGAGGATAGAAATAGAGGATGGCTGTGGATCAGTTCACATAGAGAAGGTTATCTCTGCAACCTTTAAAGGCTAGAAGTTTAATTTTTATTTTTAAATGAAAGCTTAAATTCTGCAGATGGCTTTGATAAGGTGGCACACAGATTTTTCATCTCATGTTTGTTATTACTATGAGGTCGGGAAAAGGTCCTGTGTTAAGGATATCTGGGAGAAAAAAGAAAAAAAACAATAATAAGAAAAGAAAAAGTGTAAAGTCTTCACAGGCCTGAAGCTAAAAAGGGAAGAAAGCCAGTCTTCCAGGAATAGCACATCAAAGCAGCTTAGGAGGAAAGTATCTGTTTGTATTCCCACTGCAGTTCCTCTTTGCCACTACCACCCCTGGAGCATGTTCTTGACCTCAGCAGCAAATTATTACAGTAAATGCTTTTGTTTTTATTTTTTTTTAAAATTTTATTTTCAGGAATGAAAAAAAGTTGGTGCAGGCAGGGGGGTGGGCAGACCAGTAGAGAAATTAATGTTTGTCTTTTCTTGTGATGGAACAGAGCAGTCTATAATTATGATTTATTAATTTTGATGTGTAGCACACTGAACTTCCCTTTCTGCATTTCTTGCTTCTGTGGATCAGACATAAAAATATATCTACTGTTAATAACTGTGATTATTCAGGTATTTGCAGAACCCCTTGAAAATAGCGAAGTGACTTGTAGGTTGATGGACTTGTTTGGGGTTTTCTTAATATATTTTCTCCCTCATGGAGTGGATATTGTGCAGTTTGAAGTCTGGCAAGGAGTTACTTTGATGTTCTCTCTCCCTCTTTGTTCCTGTCTCTTCCCTCTGGAAAGGTAAGATAAATTCTCTCCAGTCTCAGCTAGAGAGGGCTCAGATTGGGAGGGAACAGGGAGGTTGTCCACTCCTGTTCACATCTCAGTGTTCCATATTTGGAGTTTTCATCTGATTCTTGGGCCTCACCAAAGCAACTCTCTTAAACCTAGATTATTACTCCTGCCTGGGCTTTATTTTTGCCCTCTGTTAGGTGCAAAGGAGCAGGTGATTTAAGTACAGATATTTAAAATTCATGTGTTAGACTTCTACAAAGAGTTGGAAATGTTACAGTGCTCCTTTTTTTTTGTTTTTACCTTTCTGAGATGTAGTCAGCAGAGGATGGTCAGCGAATTTTGACTGCTGTTGTGTGTGTTGGCTGCCGTTCAGAAACCCTCTTTGCCTGGCTGTGGTTCTCTCTGTCGCCAGTCTATCTTATGAGGAGGTGTTCGCTTTTCATGACTTGTGCCTTGGAGCAGTGCTGGCAGCTGGGATGCCACCCCATCCCCGAGTGACAGCTCTGCTCCCAGCTGCTGTTGCAGAGATTAATATGAGCAGTTGCCTCTAAAACATTTTAATTTCACTTTTGATCGTTTTGAGAAATGGGTAATCAAACTGTGTAAATCATCACTTACAGGCAGTAAACAATGCTTAAAAGTGTTCAACACCAGCCATGGATTGCACCTCGACCTTAAATCATCTCTAACCAGCACCCTGGCAAGCTCATCCCTTAGTGATGAGCATCTCGGGAAGGTGCCCCATGAGCAAAGCTGAGCAGTTCTGTGTGCTCCTCTCTGGCCAAGCTCCGTGTCAGCTGTGGCTGGGAGGGTTGGTGCCTGCCATCACCTGGCACTAGGTGCAGGTCTTCCCTCATGGGGTGTTGGTGTGGAGGAAAGAGAGGTTTGGGGTCTTTGCAAAGACCCTCACAGAGATTTGAATTGTCCAAGCACCTCCACTGGGTTTAATGGCTCTTTCTAGAAATGTCCTGGGATTTAGGTTGAAGTGCATGTGCTCTATAATAACCCTCAAAATCATCTGGCTGTGGAAGTTTGTCACTGAAAACTGGATTGGTTTCCTGTAAGAATAATTTGTCTGCCCTGGTTTTACATGATGGTTATGAACTGTTACAACAACATTAGAAAAAAATAATGCAAAAGAATGTTTTTCATTCCTAAAAATGACCTTTCCCTTTTTTTGTCCAGCAGTTGGGCACTTGTCAGATAATGCCAGTAACTGCAATTCCTGAAATGCATTTGCTGCTGATCTGTGAAAACCTCTGAGGCAGATGCTTATGGCGCAGGCAACACACTTAGGCACCTTGTACAGCTGAACTTTGTTAAACTAAATGAAAGTTCTGTCTTGGTAAATGAAACAGCCCCAAAATCTCTAAAATTGCTGCCAGCATGTGAACATCAGTGTTTGTGAGATAATAGAAAGTTGGAACAGTAGAGAAAGAGGCCATATGATACTATTTAAATACAGTTTCATTAAATACAGCTTCATCAAGTCCTTCATTTTTAGTAATAGCAGGGGATGGTGCTGTGGGTGTCACCTGGACCCCACCAGCCAGGATATGGCCAGGGCTGCCTGGAGCGTTGGCCAGGAGGAGCTGTGGGTCTGCAGGGGCAGGAAGGATTAGTCCAGAAGACCACTGGAGTACATAACTGAGAGTTAAAACTTTTGTCTACTGTCTTCATATTTGAAGAAATTGCAAGCTCAAAGGAAATGTGAAAACCTTAGCAAGAGTGTATTAGCCCAGATTTTTCTCATGTTCCTGATCCTGTTCAACTACTGAGAATTAAGAGGGGCCCTCCAGAGGCAGTGAAGGACTGGCATGGCTGAAGGCATGCAGGTCCAGACCTGAGGTCAGTGGAGGCAGCAGCATTGCTTGGAGAGCCAAAAATCGGTCTTGCTTGAATATGCTTCCTGGGGATGAAGTTAGGCAATGTATTCTAGGCCTTCAAATAATTTTCCTTTATTCAATCCCATTTAAAAATCATGGAAAGATCTGTTACTCATCTGGTAGGATGGGATACTGTTTTGCTTATATTTTTGATTCTTTCTTACTGTATTGATGCTCTTTGTTTGGGTGAGATAAATATTCTGGAGTTTTGCAGATTTTAGATGGACATTTGCTAATTTTTACTGGGCAAGTAAGTATATCATCAGGAGTATATCAGAGGACTGATCAGTAGGTAAATAAAAGAATGATTAGTAGCGTTCTTATCGCTGTCCTCAACATTTTTTATATGCAGCAGTTTAAAGATGTGGACATCTGATTATCTGGTTGTGGATGACATTAGATTTCAAACCACATTTTTCAGCTAAGTTCTCTTTCACATGAAAGATCGGACCAGATGGTCTTTTGAGGGCCTTCCAACCTGAGCTGTTTCGTGTTTCTAACATCACATGAAATGTGTGTGTTATTAGCATCTTTCAACAGTCCTCCTTCCTGCTTACAAAGAAATCTTGCCACTTGCAAAGAAATCTTTAAAGTACCAAGCTTTTTCTACACCAATGTGTAACTGGTCGATTGTGCCATTGGAAAGAGTGGTACCCGAGCCACTATCAAGGTGGTGACATCTGAGCCATTATCATTACAAGCCGTGCTCGTGCTCCAGCTGCACTCTGCTTGGATGATACCAACACAGCCTGCCCTTTGGGATCATTTCCTGTGAAGCAGTGAAGCCTTGCAAGCCTTACATAGCCTCCAAATCTGCCGAAAAAAAACCCCAAAACAACCAGAAAAAAAGATCTCACATCCTTAAATAACCTACTTTAGCAGCCCCAGGGAGATTTATGGAGATACTTGTGCCAGGTGAGCAGCTGTGACATTGATTTAATGACAGATTTCAGAGTTTTAGTCTTTTTGCAGAGGGTTCTGTGCATGACCATGTAGAGCTATGCAGTGGAGGAAGGAAGGAATCTTGTTGTTATCAATAATTTTGATGCCATTATCCTCACTTCTAAATACTGGGAGGTACTACTTGCTGAGAGTACCACATTGATGCAAATACTAAAATCCAGACTATATAAAAATACTACTTTTATTTAAAAACTTTTACACATAGGTGTAGCAAAGATTAAATAATTTGGTTTAAGGATCTGGGAAGCACAGCTAACAGGCTGATCAGGTAGTGGAGAGAGACTGGGGCGGGGCGTGGCAGGGAGAAGCCACAAAGAATAACATGAGGTCTCTTGAAAGCTTTTGTGGTAAAATCATTCCCTAAAGTGTTTGAAAGGGGGATGGCAAGTGATATTCCCAGAAATGAGTGACAAAGGCATCTGCTGAGAAAATGCATGGAAGTTTATAATCTGGGTGCAGATTCTAACATTTCATTGTGTGTGCAATTTCCTTTTGTTCTTTGATTTATATTTGAAAACAAATTTGTAATCAAAAGGAAAAGGACAGTTCAGCTCACAGAATTTCTCTCCCATGGACAGGCCCATGTCATCAATGCAGAATAAGTGTTTTTATTGCTTCCTAACAAAAGCGTTCCTGGACGTGACAGGGTAGCCTGCAGAAAGCACAGTATTCCAGCTTAGGCCTGTGCTGATGCTGCCACCTGTGCCCTGTGAGAGCTGTGTTTCCTGTTGCTACTAACCTGGGGTTTGCACTAGGAGGCTGAAAGATGAAAGGCTAATACTAATACCTTTACACATTTCACAGAGTGAACGTTTCATGTTCACTCGTTTCCCCCAGAGCTGGCTAGAAAATGCTCCTGCTCCTTGTTGTCCTGATGAGGTTTAGTGGTGAATATGCATTTTCAAGTGCTTAGGGTTTTGTTGTTTTGGGATTTTTTTCTGCAGCACATGCAAACTCAAGATACTGTCAGCTGTCTTCATGTCCTTCACAACTCCTCCTATGGTTGTGTATTGTGCATATTCAAGGAGCTCTTTCACTTTGATTAGCTAAGGCGCTTTAGGAACTTAATTATCCCTTGTAGGCTTTTCTGATGAGCCCTGTGAAGGAGCCGAATATATGGAAAAAAAGAATAAAAAAAGGAGAAAAGGTCAAAGATACATGATTCCCTCCAAGAGATAACCAGACAACAGCTGCGGATGCATTTAGTGATCAATGCTGCCCTTCCTCAAAACAAAAGGAATTCTGGGGTAAATGAAATTGGAAGCCAGCACTTAGGAGAAAATAGCCCTAGTTTTCTGGGAAGAGAGAGACCAAGTCAATAACACAGCTGGCTTTTTTTTTTCTGAAATTGCCTTTTTTTCCTATAGGTATTGACATGGGCATCCTTGATGCTGACTATTAAATGATTCTGTTCATATCCTGAATGTTTCAGTGTAGACATCCTTAAGGGGCCTTGTAGGATTGGTCTTCAAAGATGCATCTTCTGCCCCAAGAATCTCTTGAAGCTTTTAGGGCTTCTGTTGTGGCATTGCTGGATTACTCAGGTCTGGATCTATAATCCCTGAATTTGAGGATGGTGCTGTCTCTCTGGAGACTCTCTACTGTCTCTACTGACACCAGAGATATTAATTAAAAGTGGTGAGTTTTAAGGGATAATTGGATTCCTTGAGACCCTTTTGCTTTTGCTGGGCAGAAAGAAGGACTGCCAATGTGAGAACACGCCAGTGTGCAGAACCTTCCCAGCATCCCATGGCATCCTAGGGTAGGAAGAAGAACATAACCTTGTACTTCTTGTGAAGAAGGAGAATCTTGTGAAGGAACACATCAGTTCCCAACACTGTGAACGGGAAGGGTTTGGCCTGCTTGATTGTCCCCATGGGTAGCACTAAAAAAAAAGGAAAGAGTAGTTCTTGAAACATGAGGGCTTTGGCTTGTCAGGAGCAAGGTAGTGATAGTCTATCATATATAAAACATCATATTTCTAGCTTCTTCATTTTTCTGAGAGCATTGCAGTCCTGGGGAGGGAAGTAATTGTCAAGAAGACTAATAGGATGAAGGTGTTGCAGAGATGTAATTTCCTGGAGAACAATTTTCCAAATTTCCTAGATTCTCCAAAGCTGTATGAAACACTTTGGTTTCTGTGTTTTTTGGGGAAAAGCCAAAATTTTCCAGCTGAACCATGACTGACATAAAGATTGCCTCTGTCTTCCTTTCTGAGAGCTTTAACAACCAGTTGATACATATAGCTTCCTACAGTAAATTATGTTGTAAAGGGGAGTCTTTACTGAAAAATAGATAGAAATAAACTCAAAACAACTTGGAGATGTGTGCAGCAGGATTTTGCCATTTTTGAGCAATCCATTTTTCATAGCAGTAATTGGTGGCTAAGCTGTTTTCTTCTGCTTCTGCATGTGTGTGTGTGTCTATATATAAAAATATGTATGTCATACTGTTGTGGTTTAGCAATGGTATTCTCCAGTTTATAGTTTCTTCTGAAACCACTCCAAACCTTACTGCCACTCACTCACTCCCACCCTTCCCCATACTCTTCCCTGCCCCCTGCATAGGATGGAGAGGAGAGCTGAAAGCACAAAACGTAAAGATCCCACCTTGGGAAAAGAATAATTTACTGGAAACAGCAATGAGATAAGAAAACAGTAATAACAATGCAAAGTACACAGGGTACAAGAAAGAGGCAAATGGTTGGTGTGGACACACTGCCCGACTGCTGCCTCTGCCATGTTGTGCCACCCAGGAGGGAGTTCTTCCTCCATCCCTGGAAAATGATGTAAGGTGGTATAGCATAACCTCTGGGTCCTGGCCATACCCGCTCCTGGCTACTGCAACCATTAACCCTGTCCTGGCTGGAACCAGGACACAGACCTACCTCTCTGTGGGCCTGATTGTGGTGACTGCCAGTTGTGGGCCCGTGTTGGAGACGTTCCTTCTCACAGTGAAGGTCCTTCCCCAAGTGATGGGCAACTCCCTGCAGGTGCCAGCAGTTGCTGAGAATGTGGATCAGTCTCTTGACAACGTGGATTCTGTTTTATTAATATTTTAAAAGAGTCTAACACAATGAAGTAGCAGTTAGTTAAAGCCTGTTTTCAGCCCAGGCAGTTTAAATAATAGCAGGACGCAGCTGCTGTAAGCTTTTCATGCTGGGATTTGTACAGGTTGCTTCCCAGGTTATCTGCTTCTTGTCACTTGTCCTTTTCATCTTCTGCTGTCAGTAACTTCAGTGCATAAATGAACTGCAGATCAACCATCCAGGCTGGAACGTTTTGCTTTGCATTTGAAATGCAGATTACCAGCATGAGGAGCTTGCACTCTCTGGCTGCCTTTGCTCCAGAGAGTGTCACGGAGATTCAGACCTTAAAGCCACTTGCAGCACTAAATAGTGCCTTCTCAGAGGCTACTCAGTCTTCAGGCATGATATTTTAAATTATTTTTGAGTCAAAGGTTAGATTTATGTCATCATCTCAAACATGGAGTATATTAAGATAGGTCAGTCATTCGTATAGTTAACTTGCGAGCTTTCTTTTTTTTGTTTTAGAGGACACTGATTTTGTAATTACCCCAGAGATAGTCAGTGAAAACCCCAAGAATGCACTACTTAATTGAAATCCAAATACTGAAAGCTGTAGGAATGTAGCTGTAGGAGCCCTGTGATGGGCTCTGCCATCTAGTGACATGCACAAGAAAAAATGAAATCTTCACAAAAACAAGCCAAACCCCTCATGTGATTATTTTTGAAACCTCCTTGCTGTGACTGGTAAACCAATAAAATTCCTCAGGCACAGCAGTGTTGTCATTGTCTGATGGCACAGCTCAGCTCAGTCCAGCTTTTGCCTCCTTAGGCCTGTCAGGAGATCCATGCAGATTGAAACTATGATGGTTTTTTACTGTTTTGAGTATTTACTCTGCCAAGACAGCTGAACCCCTATGGTGATTAACTCCATAGGGGCTCTGTTCTGTACATCTGGGAAGCAGAACCGAACAGCAGTGCCTTATCCATGGGGAGGCACGCACCTAACCAAGTCTTCAAATGCACAGTCTTGAAAAATGTATGTGAAATTTTAAATACAGGTCTTAGAGTGTCTGGGAGTCCATCTCATCCCTTCTTCCAAAGCTGTTTCTTTCCTGTTCTTTTATCTTCGGAAGAGTGTTGCGGCAGGAATGCGTGTTGTGTTTGGGCTGCTTCTTTGCAGTCTCTGGTGCTCCCCAGGGAGAGCCTGACCAGGCTCCTGTGCAGCTGGATCATGCAGGGAGCAGGACACTATCTCCACTGGAAACCCTGGATGCAAGAGTTGACCACTACATCAAATGGCAATGAAGGGCCAAGCAGGGTGGTCACGGGCATGCTTACTACTTGTTAGCCCTGTGAAAATGCAAAAGCCTGTCTGTACTCAGAGGCTGGCCAAGGGGTCTCATAGCTCTCAGCCCTACCAGTATATAAGAAAAGTAGTAATAACCCCATATCCTCACTCACATCTGTGCACAGTGATGAAAACTCTAATGCTTGTATAAGCTTCACTCATTCAGCAAAGGTTGGAGGCTTTAATCTTCATTTTCTTTTTCCTTCTCCAGCTATGTTGATATCTCACTTAAATGTGAATAAATACAAAGACCTTCTCAGTCTCATAGTACAAGACGGCCATGAGGCGAGGGAAGAGGAAGGGGGACAATTATACATGTTTTAGATGTGACTGAGGAGGTAGATTTTGAAGCAGGAGCTAATCCATGTGATGAGCCAGTGTGGTCTGACCCAAGCCCTCTATTCTGGGGTGGGCTTACAGGCTCAAATTCAGTCTTTGTTGATACAGCAGAGTTTTACAAAAGTTTGGCTCTGGGAGGACTCTGGTAACTCCTTTAAAGGACAGTGTTGGCTCTGATGCAAGGGAGTTGGGGTCTAAGTGGGCTTTAGATGCTATCTCCACACCTTGTGTGTTATGCAGGCTGAGGCGAGGGAACATCTGGTCAGCATCCTCCACCTTAAAGCCTCTGATTCCTTTTTGCTAAACAGAAAATCTTGCTAAATATTGACACCATAGAATGAGGAACAAATTTAAATAAATCAGGATTTCACTCCCATCTCCACATTTTAAGTGCTGAAGGTTTGGTGTCATAAGCTCTGGAAGGTCCATCCTGTGGGTGATGACACTGTATGGGCAGAGATGTGAGGGCACCTGGCTGTGGCTCTCAACAGTATCAGGCTTCGTCAGGGTCTTTTGAAGAGCCATCAGTGGAAAATAGGGAGAACTCAGGTGGTTGCTTTGATGTGGGCATCTGTTGGATTAATGGCCTGGTGACCAAGCTGTGGTGCAGAGCCTGCAGGAGGGAGAAGTTAGGACATGGGGCAGGGCAACCACAGAGGGCCCTTTGTCTGGCTGGTGTCATAATCTGGGTTTGTGAAGGCTGGCAGAGCTGGAAGCTGGGACTCCTGGAGATTGCTTTGCTGTCATTGTGGTGGCTGCCTCTAACAGGAAACCTCTGTTTGTGCTGGCGTCTGAACAGGCGCCGGAGTCTTGTGCTGTTTCAAGACATGACACTGCCATGTGCTATTTCTCCTGCTGCTGTGCTCTATTTTATGTAGCACTGCCTGTCAGTGTGCCTAGCATTGGGGAGTAACAAAAAGAAATTACTCAGATGCTTTGAAAATAGATAGAAATATCAGTTGAAAATAGATAATTTTATCTTTCAATTATTAAGGTCTAAGACATGTTCATTTGTTAATGTTTAAACAGTAGCTATTAACCTTTTTGTCCCTACCACTTACTCTCTCCTTACGTTTTTCTGCTTGCAAGTTTTGCAGCCCAGATGAATATTGAATAACTGTTTTTAATAAATTATTTCTTTCTCTTTCTGAAGCTGAGTCAAGGAGCATCAATGTCGATGCCCCGATTTATATTAAGGAGACTGCAGATAATTAAGCACTTGCAAGGGTCTGGGCAGTTTGTTGTTGTGTTTTTTAATTTTCCAGGGAGTGAGTGATGTTCTTTGAATAGCAGTCATTGGGGAAATCAGAGCTTACTGAAGTGACAGTCAGTGTTGTCTTCACTGTCACCTTCACTGCAAGTGTAGCAGTATTATGGCAAAGCTTATGGGCAGAGATAACTATGCATCTCAGATGCACTGACAAATGCTCTTTGCATACTTGTGTTAAACTTGTGAAAATTTGTGTCAGCTGTTTGGATTTCAGGTTTCTTTCATGATAACATACCATGTTGTGAAGTGTAGTTGCTTTGTGCACCATTTATAATGTAAAACTATAAATCAGTAACTCCAAATCAAGTGTTGTTGGTGGGCTGATGCTGCCTGGACACCAGATGCCCACCAAAGCTGCTCTATCACTCCCTTCCTTAGCTGGACAGAGGAAATAAAACAAAATTCCTGGGGGTCAAGATAAGGACAGGAAGAGGTCACTTGCCATTACCATCAAGTGCAAAACAGACTAAGCTTGGAGAATTACTGTAATTTATTACTAGTCATATCAGAGTAGAATAATGATAAAAACTAAATCTTACAACACCTTCCCTCCACCTTTCCCTTCTTCCTGGGCTCAGCTTCACTCCCAGTGGTACAGAGGGACAGGGAATAGTGGCTGCAGTCAGTTCATCACACTCTGTTTCTGCCTCTCCTTCCTCCTCAGGAGGCAGGACTCCTCACACCTTTCTCTTTCAGCCTGGGGTCCCTCCCACTGGAGGCAGTCCTCCATGAATGTATCCAATATGAGTCCTGACCACTGGCTGCAGTTATTCACAAACTGCTCCAGTGTGGGTCCCTTCATGGGCACAGTCCTTCAGGAACAGGCTGCTCCAGCATGGGTTCCCCATGGACTCACAAGTCGTGCCAGCAAACCTGCTGCATGTGAGCTGCTCTCTTCCAGGTCCCACAGGTCCTTCATGGAGCTTGCTCCACTGTGGGATTCCCACAGGGCAAAAGCCTCCTTTGGGCATCTCCCTGCTCTGGAATGGGATCCTCCAGGGGCTGCAGGTGGATCTCTGCTCAGTCTTTGACCCCCATGAGCTGCAGGGGCGCAGATGCCTCACCATGGGCTCTAGGGAAATCTCTGATCTGGTGCCTGGAGCACCTCCTGCCCCTCCTTCTGCACTGACCTTGGGTCTGTGGGGCTGGAAGTTCACTGGTGGTTTGAGTGGGACCAGTCCCTCGGCTGTCCTTGCATTTGCTGCCAGGGCACGGTTCTTGCTTCCCTAAAGTTACAAGAGGTTGCTAAAACAAGTCCTCGCAAATGCTTCTTGGCACTCGTTGCCTTGAGTCAGACTGTGTGCTGGGGCTCTGCACATGCATGGATATTTCCAACAGCTGGTTCAGGGTGCAGTTTCATCCAAATCAAAATTTCATCTTATTTTGAATAAGGAGCACAGACTTTTCTTCAGAGCAATTTCTATGAGATACAGGCTGCTCCCTGCAAACAGAGAGAGACGCTCGAGCCCAGTCACCCGCTTGGAGAGGACAATGCCGTTTAAAGCCCTGAGTTAATGAGAAGTCCAGAGCACACATTTGATAAGCTTTGTCATTCTTTTGTCTGCAGATCATAGACCCTGCATTTTAATTTACCATACATAATGCTTTCTTAATGAGTTCCAGTGGATAGCCATTGAAACATGGCACTGCAGCTGCCAGCACGATTATGAAAAAGAGGCAGTTATTTGATTTACGTGATATTCTGTTATGGTAACTAATATTTGCAGACAGGATACAATAGAGGAAGAAAACCCCCTCCATTTAGATTTTGGTATCTCAGGACGAAGGTGCTAAATCATTTATTTTGCATGAACGTGGACTAACTACTAATTGAAAATTAATGGAATTATGTTTGAGTCTTGAAAGTCTAGAGAGACTCCTGTTTGCTTTGCACCACAAAGTTCAAGCAAACCCAGTAACACTAACAAGATTTTTAAAGTGCAAATGAGCTTCTTAACATAGTACACAGAAGCATTTTATAGAAGAGGTCCCTCATCTATTCCCTCTGTTTAAAAACAGAAGTGAAAAAACCCAGAACATGGGAAGCAACAAAGTTGTAGTGCTGTGGAAGAAATGATACATTGCTGCTGGTAAGGTTTTGTTTTGTAAGGAGTCATTTCCATGGCCCCCTTGCCTTTCCTTCAGCGTGAGCCTGCGTGCAAGCCTCTATCTAGAGCTCTGTGTGTGTGTGAGCATGCTTATCCACAGCCCTCCTTGTGGAGCACCACACTGGTGACTTCCTACATGGTGGCACTATTTTAATGGCTTGCAAGGTTTTTCTGTTTTCTTCCTAGAATTTTGTTTTGTTTTGGTTGTCTTTGGGGCTTTTTTGAGGTTTTTTTGTTATAGCAGGAGCCATGATGCCTTTGTGTAGGCAGTACTAGTACTAGGCAGTAAACAAGGTGATAGTTTTCTTTGTGCTGGTAATTTCAACTGAGTTCATATGTGGTGGGGAAAGGTGTATGTTTATGGTGGGATGATACTGTGGGACCCAAGTCAAGGAACAGATGCGACTTCTGGTCTCTAATACAAATAAAAACTACTGGGAAAAAAAAAAGGAAAGAAAAAGTTTTAAGTGGGGATGAATTAAATTTTGTATGATTGCAACCTCTGGTATTTTCTAAGTTAGACTGCTTGACTTTGCAGTTGTAATTCTTAGCATTGACGATGATGATGGTGGTGGTGGTTGTTGTTACCTATGCTTGGAAAGTCCCACAGGGCTAGCAGGGGGGTAAGGCCTGCCTGTGGGTTTCGCAGAAACTCTGAAGTGGTGCATCTGAGGTATGGGTAGAGGGGTTGTCACAATCATTCACTGTCCCAATCTCATTTGTCTGTCCTAATCCATCTCTACCCAATCCAGTGCCACCAAGTTTTCCCTTTCCTGATCTAGCACAGGAGCAGACTGCCCAGGGAAGTGATTGAGTTGCCATCCCTGGAGGTATTTAAAAGATGAGTAGAGATGGCTCTTGGGGACATGGTTTATTGGCAACTTGGCCGTGCTGGGTTAACAGTTCGACCCAATAATCTTAGAGATCTTTTCCAACTTGAACAATTCCACGATTCTATGAATCATGCAGCACTTAACGTACCATGTAAAAATACCACTGCTCCCCTGCACAGTGACCAGCACTGCTGCAGCCAGAGCAGCTGCTACAGGAACATCTTACCCTGGATCTGCATCTCATACACCAAAAGCATCCCAAAGAGTCATGCACAAATGCGTATGTACTCATCCCATGAAATCTGGGAGACCAGACGTAGCCTCACCTCACCACATTTACAAATCAAAAGTGTTCCAGTCAGAAAACTGGTAGCTGATTTTGCTCTGCCCTGCAATAAAGAGTGATGGTAATTAATCTGATGACACAGATCTCCAGTGTGAAAGTTTAAATACTGAGTCATTTAAGTTTGGCAAAGTGTGGCGGAGCAGAGTCCCACAGCCAAAAGCTTCTGCATTACTGGTGAATGGACTTGAAGTGCACATTCCCCTTCTGTAGCATGTGAGCAAACGCATACGTCTGTGTGTGCACCGTGCGAGGCTGAGTCATCAGTATCACCCTTTGCCAAGGCATGGAGACTGAAAAAATGAGAAAGGCATGTAAAAATACACCCGTTGCTAGATCAAAAGGATGTGCAACGGGGAAGCTGCAGCGAGGCGAGAGTGACGCTCGTGTTCGTCAAACGGCTTTTGTGTGAGAGGAAATTAAATGGAGAGGGACTGTGGCGTGTGGAGATGCCATTTCCTGGGGCAGAGAGAAGGTAGAAAGGAGCGATTTTTCACGGGTATGCCTGCTGAAAGGTGTAGGTGTGTCAGATGAAATTACTGGGCAGCAAGTTCAGAGCAAAAAAGGGGGGCCCCATTTTTGCCCAGCACCATGTGTTGGGATTGCATGGTTCTGCACCCCTGGGTGCTCTGCCTGCCGGGGCCAAAAAGGGCACACAGAAGGGCTACAGAAGAGCCTTTGTGGAGCTGTTACTAACCAAGGAACAGTTATTCCTCATGGCTCAGGAATCCTCCTAATTTTAGGTTGCCAGAAGCTTGCAAGTCCTGCCCAGGGAGATCTCCCTGTTCTCATGCCATAGGCTTACATCTGGCTCCAAGCAACAGCACAAATGAGCTCATGGTTTGGTTCAGTCCAGATCTCCTTGTGCCTGTTGTTTTTCTGAGCTTTTAAATTAGTCCTTTTTAATATTTTTGGAAGTTTCTGAGGAGGCATTACAGCAATATAACTGTAATTAAACCGCAGAACTCTTTAAAACTCTCATTTAGAAGTAGGTCAGTTTGCACTTCTTGTCTTGAAGGGGTTTTTTTTTTTCTTTTTTCATGTCTTAGTTGTAGGCTGACTTACCATCTGCCTTTCCTTGGCAAAGCAAAGAAGCGGAAGATAAAAATTTGTAAGATATAATTGGGCTAATATTAATCATTTATCTCACATGAGGTGAGTCACTGGAAATTATCCATGACTGTATTTCTCAGTTCTCTTCACGGTCTTTTATGCTGGACTTCAAGTTCAGAAAACCTTTCCGGTAAAAAATACCCGAAATAAAAGACTCAGTCTGCACAGAGGGTTCTAGGATATTTGAAAGCCATGTGTGGAGAGTTAGGAGTTTCTTGTTGTGCAGTAATTGGGGTTTGCATGGTTTGGAAATCATGGGGTGAGCCCAGGCAGGATGTGGGATTGGTGCTCACCCCAGGGGATTGCAGAGCAGGTTGGGCTCCCTTCCCACACTGTTCCGCCAGGCTGGCAGTGAGCAAACAGCAAAACAGTTGTGTACAGTACACACAGACTTCAACAGATATGATTATTTATTATAGTTTTACTGTAACAAGTCTCCACAGTCAATGTGTGAGTTTATAGACAATGTTTATCAATTTACACACATAATCAAATTCACTAACCTCCCCAATTTTGCAAAAAAAATTCAATAAAAAGACTAAAAAATGGACATCTCCTGCAACATCCCAAAAGTAATTTTGCTTTTGGTACAGTCATTGAATTTCTTTCCCTCCAGCAACTGGAGACTAAATGAGGAGCATCACCTTCCCTCCTCTGGGAAGCAAGACCAAAGGAAAACGCTGCTTCTAATATCAGTGTACTCCCTTGGATTAATGGCTGCGCCCAGCAGCTAGCAACTGCTAACCCCCTTTTTTTATAAATATGTAAGAAATATGTATTTGAATCTAAGGTATCAAAAGAAAAAAATTAAGAGGATACTTTTTCCTTTGCTGTTGGTTCTTCGAAGGCTCTGCCACATTTTTTTACTGACTTTAATAAAAGCTGCTCTTATTGTAGCTTTCAAATGGTTTCTTTATTTTATCTGTGTGTGTGCTTGCATATGGGCTTTTTAAAGCTTGCAGATGGTTTTTCCTCACCTCAGCATTATGGCTAGCCAGGGATTTTTTTATTGTTTTGGTTTGGATTTTGTCTGAAAAGTAAGGCCTGCCAGAACAGGAGACTATTGCTCATCCCAAGGAAGGGGTGAGATGTACTTTTGGAAGCACATGGCAGCTTGAAATGAAGGGATTTCAGTATCAGAGGGGCAGAAAAAAAATGCCCCAGACTATTAAGACTATCTGAAATAAGGTACATGTAGAATTCTACATTTACAACTTAAAAGGAAGCAACATACCATAAGTATAAACTTACCTTTTTTTCTCCTTATCCTTCTCTACTGACAATTACTGTTATGGTGTTCAACACAGACATCAAATAAAGCAATTTACAGCAGCACACTGTCTTTTGTCTTCCCATGGCTTTCACAGTGCTGAACACTGCCATTGGTTGGTTGGTTGGTTGGTTGGTTGGTGATTAAGACTCAAAAGGGAAAATAAAGTTTACAAGCATAAATGCTGGTAGCACCCAGTGTGGTGTTGGGTGTATGGAAAGAGTTCAGCCTTTTTGGCTCAGCTCTCACAGGAGTTTATTGTTTCTCTAGACCTATTTGTATATTTTGACTAGTTTTATATAGTTCAGAACTGAATGATTTAAATTTTGGGTTGGTTGAAACCCTAATGAAATAATTCATCTTTGACTGGCAGTGTAAGGAAACATGAGGAAAAAGAAAATTCAGTGACTTCTATGGTCTACAAAGACTGGGAGGGGATATCTGTGCCCCCACCAGAGTCAGAAAACCTGGTAAGCAAACAGAAAAGTGACTGGAGTCATGGAAGTAACAGGGACTGTTTTTCAGTGAGAGGTCTTAAAACTGTAGAATGTTTTCTGCTTAGTTTATCTAAACAGCTGAAGTATTGATTGGTATGGTAGAAGCCTTCACCCAGAGACAGTGCCAGGTGCTCTGAGACTCCATCTCCCCATGTCATCAGGAAAATAAGCCTTAAGCAAATACATAAGCAGCACAGTGCAGATTCTGAAGTCCACTCAAGATTCAGATCAGTGAAATTATGATGTCTGTGTTATATGAGAGGTCAGATTATGTGATCTCGTGATTCCTTTTTACCTTAAAAGCTATTATTGCATGTCATTTTCTGTTTTAGATATGGATAACCCTCACCTGTTATGTGCAGTTCACGTTATGATACTATTTATCTGGAGGAAAAAAAAAAGTCAAAATTCATGAGGAGAATCTGAGTTTTATGGCTGCACCAGATTTCTTTGGGGAAATTTCCCATAGTCTTTTATTTTTAATATTGATTGATTTGGTGATTTGTTGTGCTGCCAGATAAAGTTTGTAGAAAGGACTGTAGTGATTAATGGCAAGGATATTTTAAAGTTCTTGTGAGGTGGACTAGGATTATTATTTTCCTTCCTTGAGTTTTGCCATGCAATGCTTGCTGTCAGAAGATAAGCACTATGTGACTTAATCAGCACTTGGGAGGAGCCCATTTGTGTCGAGTCCAGGTACTACAGGTGATCATGTAGATGACTGAATAGTGTTGTTCTTTCTTTACCTATGTATTGCACAAATATTTTGATGTTCAGTTCAGTTGCTGGAAGTAGAATGAGTACTATATAGGTATTATATAGTACTCATTCTACAGGAGAGGGAAATTGGCGTAGGAAGCAGATGGTGTGAGCAGGAACAGTAGAGTTTTCAGCAGAAGAAATTATTTTGGTTGGATACTCTTAAGCTGAAGTGAGGTGCTTTTAGCAAAGCAAAATAGACATGAAGGCACATTGAACTGTGTTTCAGCTTCTAATGAAGTTTTCCGAAGAGTCACAGAGTCAAAATAAACTTGAATTTCCTTTGTGTTCTGCAAAGGGATAATTTAAAACATATTACAAAATTAAAGTTTTAATAAAATGCAGATAAGGATTAGGAGTGAAAGCAATTTAGGGCTGGGCACATTACAAGAATACTGCAAATATTCTAAATTAAACCTAATAGATGCAATGTATCTAGAATTAGGGTTAACCTTAAAATAAATCAAAGATGTTCAGGAATGGAAATGCACAGTCACTTCACCCAAAGAATCTTGACTTTGTTCTGTACTGAGGTCATGTAATAGCTATATAATTATTGTGAGTGAATAATAGGGTTTTATTCTTTTTAAAGTCCTGAAACAGATTAAATTGGTTTTTTAAATTATGTTTTCCTCTTAAGTTGTGCCTGGGGGATGAAGATATGGTTAAGAGTAGGGCCTAAAAAGGTTACTACCAATGCATTTTCACATTTTTGTTCACAAAATGACTAATGACCCTATTTGTGAGTTCTTGGAAAATACTGTCTGAACTGTCTATTGTACAGGGAAGATGGGGTGCATTGTGTGTCGTTAAGTCTTTGCTTTCAGTGCAGGACTCAGACTAGTGCAGGTAAACTAAGTGGCACTTCTGCTGTGAAAGATGTGTAAAATGTTGAAAAATGACTATGGGAAACTCTGAACATGAGAAAAATGTTATAGACAGAATTACTGAGGGAATGGAATGAAAATAAGTGTCTGAATGTGATATTGACTTGAACCCTGTAACGAGATTAGAAAAAAAAAAGGGGGCAGAAATAAGAGCTACATCAAGAATTGGCCAGAGAAAATCAGTGGTTTACTTCTATCCTGAATGCAAATGCAGGGAAAGCAAATGCAGAGCAGTGGCTCACACAGGACTGAGGGTGACTGGCAAGTGAGGGCGAGGGATCTCTGAATACAGGCAGTTTGTTGGGTAGGTGAGGAGCCTGGGTACCACTCTGAGAGCCTTCAGTAAGACAGCACTGGAAAGAAGCCATGGGAAACACCTCCTCAGCTGCAGCTCAGGGGGAATATCTTTCTGTAAGGAGACTTTCTCATGTTACTGAGCCTGTGCAAATCCATATCCCTGGTGGATTCTGAGGTCTGTGAATTGTGTAGTGGCCCAGATACAAAAACACTGGCATATCTGCTACGTAGAATGCAGGTCCAGTGGTATATATCCAGAGCCTGGCATGTGCCAGGACATAGAGAAAACAAATGTCTCAGTGGTGGGATTGTCACCGTTTCACCGGAGCTGTTGCTGGAAATAAAGCACCTTTCCTTGGGATGAAAGAGGATTTTGGCTTGGTGTAAGGCTGCCTTAGTGGGTTTAGCAGCAGCAAGGCACTTCATAACCCTTCAGTAAGAGCAGAAACAGCACAGGATGCCGAGTCCACCATATGTTCATGTTTAATAGAAATTTATAAGTCTGTGAATTTCGCCTACGGGATGTCTAAAGACTCAGGGGTCATGTAAATTGAAACAATGCAAAGTTTATTGTGCATTTAACTTAATTTAAATACCTAGAAACAAGCACAGGGGGATTCTTACCAGTTGCAGTTATTGGTTTTAATAAATACCATTGTAATTGAATGTGATTTAATAAAAACAGTGTACTTCCAGCCTTTTGGAGTGGGCGCACAACTCCCCTAAGAGAAGACAACAGAGAGGGGGTTAATCAGAATAACTTCTTTTAACTCAGTCAGTGTTACTGAGTCACTCCAAGGAGCCAGTGGGTATTCAGTTTCACTCACACCAACCTGAGACTCTTTGTTTAATCTTGGTGGTGGTGCAAAGGTCTGCACCAGGGTGGCTGCTTCACTCTGCAGGTCCCCTGTGAAATGACCCTTAGGAGGAGCGAGTAGGCTACATTTTGACCAATATCATGGTCTTTTTCCAAGGAGTTAATTGTGGAGATTGGTGACCCAGTTGACCCTGTGGGATTTCAGAGTTCAGAAGAAGCTGCCTATGTGGCATGTCCATGCGGCATGTCCGTGGCTTTGCCCATCAGTTGTCTCCTTTCTATTTTATTCACCTCAGTGTGGTCTTTGATCTGCTGTGATCTAATGTGATCTCACCTAACATAATCTGTTTGTGTTCAGAATCCCAGCTGAAGTTAGTGGCAAGATTGATGCTAATTTCAGGAAGCCTAGGATTTCTCCTGGTATGGATATTTGCACACCAAAACACCTGCAGAGACACCATTTCTGTCCAAATCACAGTCACAGTAATCCTGCAGCGTTCAAATATGTGCAAAAATTAACGTAGTTAAAAATTCCTCTTCCTGTTCGTGGATTTCCTGGTAGATTATAAACCTGCAGATACACGTGCAATTCCTGTGTGTTGTTTTAATAGCAAATTCCCTAAAGCCATCACCAGATTCAGCAAGTCTGTGTTGCATTACTTTTATCCAGCTTGTTTTATTGAAAACACCTGTGTGAAACTTAACAGTTATCTGGCATCGATTTGGTATTCAGCATCTAAAAAATATTCCCTTATTTACTTAGTATTTAGGGATCAGAGTAATTGCTTTCAGCATAGTGTCAGTGCTGAGAAAATCAGTTTCTGGGTATGACTCTAAGGTCACTAATAAATTTTGAGTCTTAGAGTTGCCTCCAGAAAAGCAAAAGGAGTCCTTGATGCAGTATTTGAAATATTATTCTGCTTTGGATATTAAGCCAGACTATTTATTTAGCTTAAAATCAAGTAGGTGCATCAGAGATGGGTTTTATGGTTGATATTATCAGGTACACCCTGTAAGCCTGTTCAGAATCACAGCAAGAAATGGGATCCCTGTATTTGGGGTAAGGTTAGGAGGGATCTTTTAGCTCCTTGGCCATCAGAATATTACCTTTTGCTCAGCCCTGGAAAGTCATGTGTTCAGTTTGTAAAGTGTAATGGTAATTTCTTCTTTGATGAAGGCTCCAATTACAGTGATTTTATCTTACGATGTTTGATTGTGTAATCTTTAGAAAACCATTTAGACATGCTGAAGCATTAGCACCAGGTGTATGGTACCATGAAATCTGTTATAAAACAGCTGTTAGCAATGCATTCGCCAAGTATCTCTAAATAATTGAAAGACTCGGTTAAGAAAATACTTGTTATTTATGCAGTATCACCTTGTGCGTGCTGCGTGTGGTAGCACAGCAGGAGTGGTGTAACGAGCCTGTTGCAGCATCACTGAGAAGTCTAATATGCTCACAGGCAGGAAACTTGGTATTTTGTGCTATTTGTAAGACAGTAATTCACTGGATCTGGTGTCATTGTTTTTGTGAGTTTGACTGTCAGCGAGATGGAGACTGTTGGAGGTGTTTTGGCATCGCTGGAGCATGTGATCCTGCCGGCACAGGTAGCAATCAATGATACAACAGTATAAGCAATTATAGAATGCTAAATCAAATAAAATAATCAATAACAACAATGCCATAATAATAAATTATGTTATGATGATAGCCATAAGAAGGGTGTCTGAGCCACCATTCTCCACTAAGGTCTGGGAGGTGGCTGAGTGCCATTGTTCTCCATTGTGTGTGCTGACAACGAACAAACAACCTGCCAGCTGCAGTGCTTCTTTAAAAAGTGCAAAATTTGATGCAAGATTTGAAAACACCACAGAACATGAATAGGGTAATATTGGATAATATCTTAATAAATGCTGTCCTTTGACAAAGCTCTTAGCCTTTAGCTGGCCTCTGAATACTGTATTATCCTAGAATGAAAATAAGATTCAAGATAAAAACAAAGAAACAAAGGCTCTGTTAACACTAAAGGGCCTCTGCAGGTTTCCCTATCTGGGCCAACCTCTTTGTATTTTCCTCCCTCAATGAGTTCCTGTCGGTTTATATTTCATCAGACGATATACATTTAAGTCCTTACAATGTTCTCCCTCTCACTTATCTCCTATCATTTATTATTTAACCCTCTAAAGCATTTTTTGTCTTGCAAGGTGTCAAAAAAAATAAAGTTGATTGGTATAAATCTTGCATTAGGAAATCTCTACGTTTGTGACCTGGTTTTTGTTGCCCTGCATCATAGAATGCTAAATATTAGTTTATGTTTAGTGCCTGTGTGATGCAACATTATGTACCTGTGTGCACTTTAATTCAACTATACATCTAATGAAGTTTAAAAACTCTCAGTGTGATACTACGTTGGAGTCTTTACACTGGTGTGTGTGCATTGCAAGTTGGGCTGACTTTTTGTTAGCACATTATTATTTCCCATGGCATCACCAGAGTGATGAGATTTTTAATTTTAAAAGAAAAAAAGAATCATATAGTTGAAAATGTAGTTTTTCAAAAACCTTCCACCTGGTTTCATAGCTTTCTGTGGCATCCAGTTCTCTATTTATCACTTGGCTTACCTGTTTCAGTTAGTTGAAATAGTAGAAATAAAGCATGAAATAACCTCAATTTGTGTAAAATTTATCCATTTCTTCTGGATGTCAGTTTTTACCGGGTTTGATCCCCAAACTGCTAAATTTATAATGTTTTATCTATGGTGATGTACTGAGGTATGGAAACCTGATGGAGTTGTGATTTCTGTCTTTCTGCCTTGAATATAGAAATACTTCATCACTCTAACTTTACACCAAGGCTGAGATGACCAGTATCAGTAAGAGAGCAAGAGGTCCTTGTGATTGACATGAAACATGGTCTAGGCAGACTGTGCCGTGTGGGGACCTGTTATCTGGAGTGCCAGGTGGACAGAACTATGTATTTATAACTGACAGCATAAAATGGATTATACTGGGAAAATGTGGTGTGTAGGAGAGAGAGTAGAAAGTAAAGATTACTTTAGGTACTTGAAATGAATCTTTCATCAGAGCCCTAGAATGAAAATCCAAAGATTTAAAAGGTAGTGTGGATTGAGGCCAATAACAACAGTTTATCGGTTTTAGTGGTCTTAAATTAATCTTCATGCAGAAAGAGAATTTCCAATAAATTAATCTTAAAGTAGCAAAACATAACCCAGCACTATGGCTCACTTTATGTAAGATAAATAATAGGAAGGAAAGCATTTCTTCTGATAAGATGACAAGTATAGAATAATCCTGAAGATACCTTTATGCACAGTTCTTTGGTTAAGCAGCCTAAATGCTTATGGAAATCACAGGCAGTGGGACTTCCATGCTGCATTATTTTCAGATGAATGACATTGGAATCATCAAAAGAAGAACATCAAACAAGGGTGTTTTTTTTACAGAACTGATTAAAGCTGTTAGGTGACCAATATACCATACATGGGTAGGTCTGAGTGACCATGGTGGTGTGATTTTTCAGGGTATGTTCTTCATCAGAGGAAAATACCTTGAGTGGAAGTTAAAAAAAAATACCTCTGTACTATGATTCTTTCTCACAGAACAATGTTTCATAGGTCTTTCTAAGCTTTATGTTCCCTCAGAATTCCCAACTGTGCAGCGTATGGACAAGGATTTGGGAGAGGTTGATGGACACTTTGGTTCCTCCCTGTCTTCTGCATCAGTGAGGAATTGGAGAAGTGATTGAAAAACAAAAATATAGGGAAAAAAAATCTTTCTGATAGTTTTTCCCCAAACCTCATTTTATTGTCCTCAGAAATGTCTGGCTTTAATCAGGCTGTTTTTACTCATGGTGAGCAATCCCAAGTTTTCACAGCAGGGATATTGAAAGTGTTTTTCCTCAGTATTTGGAATAACTGCAATTCAAATACAAAGGGTAGTTCATGGCTCAGAGGTATTGCAGTCAGGTTTATTGCAAACATAGCCAGGAATTGCAAACTGAGGACACCCAGCTCAGTCTTGAAGGTTTTTATAAGGGTAACATGTCTTAGGGAGGTCAGGGAAGTCTTCTCCCATATCTCAAAACTTTCTTTCTGCATGCTTGCTGGGAGACCATTAGCTTTGAAAAACATTGCTGGAAGCACTTACCTCTTATTTTTGCTCCCAGTCTGGGGAAGGTTTCATCAAGACAGCTTTTTCTTCTGTGCAGGTTCTCTTTATCTTATGAATATTTCAGCAGAATCTGTGCAGAAGAAAGGGGCTTTTTAGCTGAAAAGCATTCTTTGCTCCTCTGAGCTGCGCACCGTCTTCCTATTGTCTGAGCTGTAATTGTTCCGAGCCGCTGTTGTTTAGGGAGTAGGTTGCACACTCAGCATCCTCTGAGTTACAGATCTCTCCTTTCTCTCCTTTCCCCAGCAGCTCAACTTTTCTGACGCAGCTGATTTTTGACTACAGCAGAGCCCATTATTTCAAAGCCACATTGTCCACAAGATCTCTGGTATGGCAGAGCACATGATTTTGTGGTCATCTTATTTTTGCTGAAATATCCATGTGGTAGAGTATGTTTGTGTATGTTTCCGTATCTGTGTCTCTAGGGACTGTCTATTAAGGGAAAAGTGTAGAAGAGCCAAAAAGAGAGCCTGAGTATCTGGTATGGTGTCTCTGGAGATTCCCTCCTCTTCTATTAACCTTTCCACCACAACCACTTTTGTATTTCTGTTCTTAATTAGAATTTCGAGTGGAGCTATGGAAGGAGCGTATCTATCCCCCAGTTGATTCCTCCATCTGATTTGGCATCCAGAAATACGTTTCTTAGGAATTAATTATAATTGCTTTTGATGGAAAGCCAACTTTTTTCTTGTGTTAACTGTTAATTCTTAGCTTGTTTAACATGTGATTAAGTAACGATGATAAGCCTGCGTGCAGGCTCTCTGTGTGCTTGTGATTTGGATGGTTGTGTTTTGTGTTCCAGGCTCAGTGTGCCTTGGTGGCTGTGGCACCTTAGTGGTCAGCACAGAGACGTGTGTTTTGGAGGGATGAAGACAAGACTGTACCAGGAGAGGGTTTTAGAGTTGAAGGAGCTGAAGGGTTGATTAATGAAAGGTTAAAACTACTATTTTTAGGACTGCCTGGCTCATTTGCAGTTCACTCCGAAGCATGCCTCTTCCTAGCTGTATTCAGGTTGGAAAAGTTTAATGCTGTGGGTCACTTCTTAACAGCTCCATGTGGCTGATATGGGGACATGAGCACCTCGTTTCATGTGGGATTTCTGTCCTAGGGGCAATGAGCAGCACCCAACTCCTGGGTTGGAGCAGCCTATTGCTGTAGCCTCTGCTTCAGGGACACATCATGACAGGTTCCCAGAGCTGCAGAGTTTGTTTTTCTGCTTTTTTTCTGTGTATCTTTTTAGACTGCCTGCTATTCTAGTTTCTGAGACTAACCCCTCATGCTTGTAACTATGTTTTTATTCCTCCTCCTTCTCATGACAGCCAAAGATATACAGGTTCTTCAAGACAGGTTAAAACATCTTTTAGACACTTTATAACTATGCTGCTGGAATTAGATGTGACTGTCAGGGAAAAGCCTTTACTGGGTTATTTTATTCTGAAAACTGACTTTGTAAAAGAAGACTTGTAGCTGTCCAAGCACATTTCTTTGTCAACATCACTGAGGTTAAGGTGGAGAAGTGCTTATCCTCCTGCCAGCCTTAAACCCCATTTCAGTGCCAATCAATACAAGGATTGTTTTCAGTTGAGACAGACAGTTTGACAAAGTTTCATGATTGTGAGTAAAGAAGACAGAGGCTTTTCTCCAGCTCAGTCAGTGAAGCTGCACATGAGCTTTACGACAGAGAAGGTAGGGTCCCCCAACCAGCCTCATTGTAAATGGGCAAAAGGTAGGTTGGTAGAAGATGTCCTGTTTATGTGAAACACTTGTTTGTGCTATTAATTTAGGCGACAGGATTTCTAGAGACACCTTGCGGTGCAGCCTGAAATGTGGGAGTCCCAGAAATGCTGTGTGGGTAAGTGCTTTGTGCATGTATCAGTGGCAGGTCCTTAGGAGGGGATGCTGCTGGGGGGCAAGCAGTGAGGGAGGAATGCTGCACGCCTGACTCTGACAGGAGAGCGTTTGCCAAAAGCTCCAGCACGACCGGACAGCTGCAATTCCGCCAGGGCGTGGAGAGGGCAGTGAGGGCCTGAGGGATTGTCACTTGAACTACCACCTTTTCAGTCCAATGGGGTTTCTTCAGCTGGGCATGAGCCTGTCCTGTTTTATCTCACAGACACTAAGCAGCCAAAGGAAGAGCCAGTACATAAAGAAGAGACTTAAATGAGTAGAGAAATCAAAGAGGTTTGCAGATTTGTTTAGCTACTTCCAGGGAAGCCATGAAGTTAAGAATGCTTTCAGTTTGCATTCCATGATCAGCCATGCCAAAAAGGATTAAAATTATGGATTCTGAATAAAATAAGTATTCTTAATAATTATTAATTCTTTAAACTTCATCTTCCCACTGGGAAATTTTGTCCAGAGTGCCTGGGATCATCCTCAGCTTCAGCCCTGACCTGAGACTTCCTGAACTTAAGATAGAGATACAGATGGCAAGTTTTATTGTCTCGTGTTGCTACGGGTTTGTGAATAGGTTTTACTGAGAGAGGATGACCTGGTTGTTTTTTATCAACTTTTAACCTATCCAGGCAAGAAGTGTGCTCTTGGTGGAAGGGGTGAGGCCTAGAAGTGGTGAGCTGTGCAGTGCTACCAGCCAGAGCAGGTGATGACATTGCCAGGAGTGTGTGGGGAGTTTGAGTCCAGCTGAAAATTTGAGTTAAGGTTTGGTAATATTAGATAATGTATGAAAGTAGCCATATTCCATGAGACAAAACTCAAGAGATGTTTTACTGTGGCTGGTAGCTAATAGATAGGCAGGAATCCATGTATAGGACATGGGTCATCTTGAGTCTGTCCCAGCTGTAAAGAGTGAGACAAGGACCACATTGCAGGAGGAAGGTTTATGGTATTGCAGCTGTTTGTGCTTTTACAATAATGTTTGAGAGATGGTTAGAAAGCTATGCAAAATTACTGGAACCGGGATGTGACTAATTGCTAGATCCGATTAAACAGAAGTGGACTGATTTTTATGATCAGCTGCCTGAACTAAGTGTTTGCATAACTTTGCAGGTTATCTTCAAGGCAGTGACAAAAAGAATTGAAAGCATCCTTTTTTGTTCCCAATTTAGGCATTTGACATTTTTATCTGCCTATGGCAGGTTAGCAGAGGAAGGGCTGTGCAGGGCAGCACTTGCTTCATTCTGCCTTTGCTGGGGACAGCATCCCTGTGGCACCCTTGGGACCCTTCAAATATCGACTCTCCTGGCAATTGCTGTATCTGCTGTGCACACTCTGTTAGATGCCTCATTTGCACCTGTGCTGCTGGTTTATTTATTGTGGTGTAATTGCTTGCTGTGTTTGTACTGTTTTTCAAAGCTCTAGTAAATGATCCCACTCCACTCAGTCTGCCACAGTAAATACCTATTCCAGTGTATTGTCTCTCACCTTGAATGTTCTCTCTCTCACCTAAGCAATTTGATTCCTGGCTCTGCTGTTCTTGATAATCTTGACCACTTCAGTCCAGTGAGCCTTCCCCCTTTGGGAAGCCTCTTTTTTTGTGCTTATCTTGTGCTTTACCAGTACCTAGTGTCTCTTCACCCCCAAAGAAAAACCTTCTCTTTGTCTCTCTGCCAATTCTGCCTCTTTTTTTTTTTTTTCAGTTTTACTCCTTAAAAATCCCCAAGTATGTGTTATATTATATTACAATTATAATAATATAAGATAATATTTCTCTCTCTGTTTGGTAGCCATTCCTCTCCTTCAAGTGCAAGAGAGACATTGTAAAGGAACCCGACATGTAAAATGGTATTTTAAGAGTTTCAGTGCTGAGAGCACTGCCGGTTATGTTTTAATCATAACTTTAGCTGTGTCACATCCCGCCTCTTCTGGCTGACCAGCCTTGGTCCCACAGCTCTCCTTTGACATCTAACCTGGGAGATCTCTGCTATTTTTTTCTCCTCTTCTCCCATCATGTTTCTCTTTCCTGTCCGATTCCTGCTCTGGTGACATACTTTACTTCACCACTCTTACACTGAGTTAAGTTTCATTCGTAATCACATACCTAGCACATCCCTTTGAGTCCCTCAAATAGGTGAATGATTTTCTAGGTTTTTTCTGTCTCTTCCTTGTCACTGAAGGTACTAGTCAGGTCACTAATAACGTTTCCCTTCATCCCTCATCTCAAGTAACATCTTGCCAATCTGCCCAACATGTTCATCTCTTCCTGTTTGAACTTCAGAATCTGGTGTTCTCCTGGTTTTACAGCTTACTTTTCCAACTCCTTTCATCATTCCCTATTGCCTAACCCTCTGTCCTAATACTCGCTGGCATTTTAAATATTGTCCTTTTCTAAAAGTATTTTTTTAAACAAAAATGCTTTTTCTTTTATGTGCTCTCCCTCTATCTTAGCTGCAGCTATCATTTCTGTAAGTGGCTCCAAAGATCCTTTCAAAGCACCCATGGTCCAGGGCTTGATGCATCACAGCTTGACCCCTGTTATTTGCCTTTTTAAAATTACAAAAGTGGGCAAGGTACATAGGTGTTTATTATCAGTGTAGGTACAAAATTTTGCAGAAGGCAGTAGTGTGATTTTATTTTTTTTTTTTTTTTTTTTGTCTGAAGCACACTTCACATGAACAGAAAGCTGGGGCAGGGAAAAAGATCAGTCTAATTTGCCACTAGGTACCTGAGCTACAGTGTGCTGTAGTGATGATTCTGTCTGAAACAGTTTAATAACACAATAAAAGGCATTTTTGTTCTAAATGTCTGTTGATGATAAGGAGATCGTTTCTCTCAAGTTAATAAATTTTAATTAAAACTGCACAGAGTGATGTAAAAATGGTGTTTTACTCGTAGTCATTGTCAGCTCTAAGTCAAGGAGAGAAGCTAGTTGAGATGGGATGGAATTTTTCTTTTGAGTCTCCAAATTCATTACAGAAAAATTGAACTGAGACCTTTGGTTGAGGCTGATACGATGCAATAAGGAATTGCAGTAAAATTAAGAAAAGTCCAACTTTCATTCAGCATCCTCCAGACAGGAGATGCTTTTTATTGGCTCTTTCCTTTGGGAATGTGCTCATTACAGTAACCATCAAAATAGGAATCCTTCATCTGGAGGCACTGCTTTTGCTATCTGGCTGTTTGGGGAATGAGATCTTTAATTAGTTCCGGATATAAAATATTACACAGAATTTCCCTCCAAATCTTCCTTTGTTGCTGGGGTCAGTAAGTGCAGCTTTGTTGTAATTGTGGTTGTAATGGTGTTGTCCTTGTCTAATCATAACACTCTTTTTCCCCCATTAACTGTCAGGACGTATTTTTCTATTCTGTAAATAGCATAGAAATTGTATCCCAAGGTTGATAATAAATATGTCCACTGAAAACAGGGATCTGGTTGACACGTATATGATGATATGACCAGTGAAGAAGTTTTATAGCTGTCCTTACGGGAGACTTTTAAAACCACAGGGTGAGATCTGGATTTTTTTCAGAGGCACGAGAGGTTCAGCATTGATGTGAATGGCGTTGTGATTTCATGCAACATTTGCTTAGAGGTTATTGCTGTGCTCTTAATGGAAAATGAGGTAAATAGACTTCTCAGGACTGGTACGTGTTACGCTTCTGTGAGTGTGGTAAGTGCAGATGAAAGCGAATCGAAGTCATTGCTTCTTATAGCCTGACAGAGCTTAAGATAGAAGGGATAGGGAGAGAGGAATATACTGTACCTTGTTTAACCCAGATGCTATATAAAATCTCGTTTATGTTTTAAAATAGAAGATATGAAAGGATGCCGTTTCTCTCTGAGAGATTCTGGTACCCCTTTTCTCAGACTGCAGGCACACATGAGCCTCAGAGGACCAGCTGAGGAATATGCAGTGGGAGGGCACAGCTCTTCCTCATGGCCAAGGAGCAGCGACCGCTAGTGCTTTGGGATAGAAATCCCTTTTTTTTAGCTCTTTCATGTGAGACCCACGATGGACAAACCTCATTCTCCCTGCTTTTAACTTGCTTTTCCTTCAATCCCTAGTGACCTTTATTCACTGTTCTTCGTGCCACCTCACTTAACCCTATTTTCTTTCTTGGCATCCCTTCAACTTTCAGTTCTACCTTTGTGTCCCTGCACAGGGAAAACCCCACAATTCTCCAAGCATATCTGCTGCTGCCAGGCGCCCCTTCGCCTTTTCTCTCCTGCCCAAGCTCCTTATTCCTCCTCTGTATTCTGGCTGCCTTCATCTTTCCACTGCCAACTCTCTCTTTCAGAGTTTTTGCCCTCTCTACTCCACTGAGATTGCAGTTGACTAAACCCACAAATTATCACTTCCTGGCCAAATCCCAAAGCGTCATGCCTGTCCTTGGCCTTGACTTGTTTTCATATTCACTGCAGTTGACCTCTCTATCCCCTTCAATTCACTCTTTTCTCAATAGCTCTTGGCAGCTACAATTACTCCGAAGAATGGCTGGTGTCTCTTATCTCTGAAGTGTGTTGTTCAGCAACTGCCTTGGCAGCTGCATCTTCTCCGTATCCCCCTCATCTTAGCATTTAGCAAGGCTGCAGCCTCAGTTGCTTCTCTTCTCTCTTCCTGGTCCCAGCTTCCTCCTCCATCCTGGCTCATCAGAAGTAATACCCTTTAATATAGAAATTTCCATCCCGTTTGGAAGGAAAATTGCTGTCTATTCCCAGATACCCCCTGCTAGTTTATTTGCACGTTGCTGCAATCAGCTTGTGTATTATCCCTTCATGAAATTCCTATTTATTTCATCATGGGGGTATGGGGGAGGAAGCAAAATCCGACTCTTTCTCTTTGACTGAAAATAAATAGGTCATTAAGGGTTACTGTAGGATTTTCCTTCTGCAGCATTTCCAGATGCCTTAGTGCCGGATTGGCCCAATGATCTCTGGAATTGATGTAGAATGTCTTTTGTCCTTTCACTTGGTTTCTGATTATTTTGGTCATGCAAAATGCTGCTTGAAAATCAGTAACAGGGCACAGAGGTGAGGTTATGTTCTAGAGGGTTCATTCAGGTTAAACACAGCCTCTGCTTGCAAAGCCTTACAGTAGAGGATTAAGAAAAAAGACAAATTCCAAGGAAGATGGACGACAAGTTTGTGCAAGAGGGAAGGCAAAGATAAACAAAATCGCTAATAAGATTTATTTTATTATTGAGGTGGAGCACGTCAAGAAATGTCATCACAGACGTGTGGGTTACATTCACTGGTAGGGTTGAACTGTGTACATGAAATGTTGCTGGTGTAAAAAATGGTGTAAAAGATTACAGAACTGAGTCCATGAACAGTGTCCCTGCTGTATTTTCAGGAGCCTAAAGTGTTCAGAAAATGGGGCCATCTGAAGTTCTTCTTAAATACTTGATTTTGCTAAGGGCTCACCTCCATGGTGTTACTTACAGACTTGCAGCAATTCTCAGAATCTAATAATTTTACTGCTGCGGTAACAATGCATATTGTAGAGATTGTTGGATAATAATGACAATAAAAAGTAATTTCAGCATTGTATTCAGTTTATGAATGGCTGTAACGTAGTAGCTTAATATTGCTTCTCTGCTGGAAACCATGTAAATGCCTGATTATGTATACCTATTAAAAACCCCTGGAATTATTTATAGCAGAAATAAAAACAAAGCATCTGTTTGTCACTGGGGAAAACACTCCCTGCACTGTGCTATAATAGGCCATCCATGTATTGAGGTTTCTGCAGTCCCCAGTCCTTTAATCACCTGAGTTAATAGCCTGCACCATTAGACTGCACGAGCTCGAGGGAGGCTTCCCCTCCGCAGAGCGATGCTGTGCAGTGCTCCGTGTTTGCCCACTTTTGTAAAACTTGATCCAGTTTTGCCCACTGAGCAGCTGAACATGTGTTGTAGTAAATTTGCACAGTCAGTCAGTAAACTGAAGATGCACTGGTTAATAATGTAGGAATTTTATACGGTTCTCATGTTCAGTGGGGATGTCAGTGCCAAAGTTAGTAATGCGTGTGCGTGTTTGTTTTGCCTTTTTCAGGCTTGTTTTGTCTGGCTATTGTAAGAATTAGCAGATGTTTCATTTGATTCATGGTGCTGGATGTCTCGTCCTGGAACTGGTGTTTTAATTAGGTGGCACCAGATGCTTGTTTGGTTGTGAGTGAGTAGAGGCACGCTCATGCTGGGAATGCCAATGTCATTGCAATACCATTGCTGCTTCCCCTCTCATTTCGTCCTCAAAGTGGTGCCTTCTGCAATGAACATCCACAGTCTCTCCTCATTCTCAGCCTCTGCTTTACTTCTAGGCTGTGCCTTCAAGCCCCTTGCAAGGAACATTCCTTCAGAGCTTGCTTTGCATGCCCCAGTGCATTTCTTAAAACTTACTGACCAGCCAGAGTAATGCTTTTGTGTCTTCCCAGGATCTTCTCTGGCAGCATTTGGGATCAGAAACCTTGATACCCCAGTTCCTCTTGGCATTACAAATTGAGATGGAAGGAAAGTCTGTTCTGCTGTTTGGTGGCATGGTCACAGTTCCAGTTAACAGAGATCCTTTCAGCCAGCTTGTTCCTGTGGCAGCACCTATTCAGACATAAGCTTTTGAGTGTCACTTTGGGCATACAGGCAGTGGGTGACATAGTCTTGAGGTAGGATTCATTGTGGCCATGACACATCCAGATACAAGGAGACAGCAGCAGTAATTCCAGCATACTGTGTATCTTATAAATGGCTGTAATATAAAGTTTAATATTCTGCTCAGCTGGGTGCCATATAGATACCTGATTGTTGTTCTCTGTGGAAATGGCACCTGTACATAGCAAAATACTCCTCGGTTCTGTTTGGGGAGACCATACTGCAAAATGGAGAAGAGCAGGTTTGCCTGTCACCCTCTTTCAAAAAGTAAGAGCAGCCCATATTTCTTGTCCCTGACTGCCTCTAGACATTCCTTGAAATGCTGCAGCCTCATTAGATACCTTTTTCAGCACTGGACTGACCCTAGGAGTGTTTGGGGAGATGCTTGGCACTCCCTCACACAGCAGTGTGGCTGTGCTGCTGCTGGGCAGCCTTTGGGCACAGCCAGCCCAGCGCTGCCCAGTTAGCCTGCTCCCGGCCTGGCTGGCACCAGTATCAGCCTGCCATTGACCTGGAATTGAAGACATCTGGGTGTGTCAGCACCATTTGCAGTTCACACCCCTGGAGTGTAAAGTAGGAGCATGCTCCGCTCAGGCATTTTAGCTGTGGAGCTTTCCAGCCCAGTCCTTGGAGTGATGGTTTTGAATGACAAATTTTCCTCTTGTTCGCCTTCAGGATCTCAGCAAATCTGTGTTTTACTTAGTATCACTCGTGCAAATGTTTAATCGTTTAGAATAAGTACAAAGTGATTCATCTCTTTATTTTGAGAGGTTGAATGCCTGACCACAGTATGTTTTCTTACATTTTACAATTTAATAGTAGCCTGGGGTGCTGTATTAATTTTACTTTACTGCTCCAAGAGGCTAAGGTATGGCTGTTTGGTTCTCTCCTGCTTTAGCTTGGCAGTGCTCTGTGAGATTATGATGACTGCTTGCTAGCTGGAGCTTTACTCTTTCCCTTCTGTTGTATTTCTGACTGATGCTGGGCTTACCCCTCCGTTAAATAGGTGGGAAGCAGAAGCACCTGGCTACTGGTAGTTTATTAATGTTTGCCAAGAGCTCCTGAAGTGATGTTGTATAAAGTCTAACTATTTTCTAAAGAATGCCATCCTTCAAAAATTCCTGTACTGTTGCCATGAGGTTTTTTTCCTGGTTTGCTGAGCGTCCATGTTAAAGGAGAGACGTGCAGTCTCTCACGCTCGTTAATGTAAACACTGGCCATGTTTTGCTGTCTGTCTTTCATTGTTTACATATTTCTAGCTGGGAGGAGAAAGGTGATTGACAGTTGGCTTGACCAGTGTGGATTGGGAGGTGGGAATTCCATCCTTCAATCCATGGGCATCATAGGAAATGTATAAAAGTGGTTTTGTAAATAAACCCGGGTCTTCCTGCCCTGCATGCTCTGAACCCAGATCTGTCTCGGAGTCTCATTTTCTGGTCAGGCCCCGCGGTGATACTGTACACTGGGTCTTGAGGGAGAGAGTTTGATTGCTACCATCACATTTAAAACTGAAAGTAAAGAATGACTGACTGCTGAAAGCTGCTTTATATGTTTTCTTCCCACTGGCCCTGTTACCCTGTACCCTCCCAGGGTCAAGACAAATATAATTCCATCCTGTAGCAGTAAAAGCAAATAAAACCAAAGATATTATTATTTTTTATCGAGGTTTTGATCCTCACCATGGTATGTTTATAAGGTAAACTCAAGTTTAATGGAGCAGACTTACCTGTTCAAGAATCAAGTTTTGAACTGCACTTTCCCAAGCAAGCTTTCCTGAGGAAGCCAGTACCTATCAAGCATGCTGTCAGAGTTTTACTGCTCAGTGCTGGACAAGTGGACATGTTGCATCTCAATTAAGAATGGAAGATAAATGGATGGCAGTAAATGGAGGTCATGGGTTAGAAGCATTTAATGGAAGAAATGGAAATGAAAATTGGAAAACAATCTAAGGGATCTTGAGAAGATAAGAGCAAAGGAAACTCAATTAGAGGGAGCCATGCTTCCGCTCTTGGATCAGGGATAATTTCCTGGGTTTTGTTTGATAGGGTTTATTGCTTTCACAGTCAGCAAAGTTGCATTATAAATAAATAATTACATTCTATTTTATGATTTGCTCAAACTGATGCATTTCAAACAGTGAAAATATAATCTCCATTTCAGAATGGTGTGTAAATAGACAAATAGACTTTTTGTAAGTGCAGCCTATCAGTTAGCTCTGGGCAAAGCCCACACTTGTATTACTGAGTGTTTAAGTATTTAAAGCATAAAATACAAGGATATTTTTAAAAGCTGAAATACTCACAAATCAGATTCAAAAGCTAACTGTTTATGAAAGCTTACAATGATCGATTTAACTGCGTATAGTGATAAATTTGCAAGGCAATCCATGGAGAGAAAGCATCCTATGCATTTATATCTGGCCATTTACAGAAAAGAAATTAAATCACCTTTCCTTTTCCCCTCTTCCTTTTGGAATATATGTATCTGTGAGTGTGTGTGTACGTGTGTTTTTATACATATCATACCTGCCTGTTTGTATATAACAGCATTGCATCATGATGATTAAGTGTGATAAAGTGATAGAAGTCGCTGTGGTGCATAATAAGCACTTAAATGTTGTGTCCACAGCAAAGCCCTTATTTTCTGTGTCTTATTTCATTAGGGCTCCTGCTTGTGGTTTCCCTCAGGGGATCACACAGTGTATATTGGTACTGCAACATTTCATTATTTACTTTATCAGGACGCTCACTTTGCCTGTCTCTTTAGAGAGCTTAGTTCGCCTCATCATAAAACACTTTAAAATTGAGCTGTTGCAGTTTATGTCCATGTACATATACACCACTTGGGGAAGGCAATGCTTACTCCTACAGACTTCATCTGGGCCTTGCCCTGAATAGCAAGGGAACATCTGGGTGGATGCTGCAGTCTCAGCACCCCTTTAATGCCAGGCTGCCTACTTTGCTTCCCAGTGATGTGAGTAGAGCCATAACATCTCCTGGAACCGTGAGCAGGTAAATGTGGTAGGAAGTGCCGTGACTTTGGAAGACTGTAGTGGCATAAGGGCTGACCTTCATGTCTTACATGAAAGGTTATACTTTGGAGTTCAGCAGCCAGAGCACATCTATTTGCTTTTCTCTCTTCGGAGCCAAAAGGAAGCACCCACAGAGTCACTGGCACTGTTCCCAGTAATCACGATAGAGTTGTCTGAGTCAAGGCTTTTACTGTATGGCTCTCACTTGCCACAGTCCCTTGTGTATCACAGCTTTCTTCTCCCTTCTGTTCCCTTGTCCAAAGAAGTATATCCTACCCATGGAAGATTTTTGAAGGTAAATATAAGACTTGTGCTTTACCAACATTAAAAAAACTGGTGCTTTCCACCAGTATACTGTGGCATATTTCCATATACTCTTTGAACCTTGGATTTATTATCACATAGAGAGAGTGAAACAGAAGTGTAATTATGGCCTGCTTTTGCAGGGTCTGTGCTAGGTTTGATATTACAACCCCAACTCCTTTTCCTGTTTGAAAGGTAGAAAATTAAACTTCTATCTCAATGATCATGTGCAGTTTTTTCCTGTGGAGGTACTGCAAGGTTGTTCAAGGGGGTTTGGAAAAAATCCAACATGGAAAGGAATCCTAGTTATTTCACTTTTTGCAGTCACAAATAGGTCTGTAGGTGAGATGCCTTCTGTACAAAGCTTGTAGCTGTCTCCAAGACTTTACTATCAGAAAGATGCTTAGAAGCATCTGGGGTTGCACTTGGCAATTTTTGTGGATATTTGTTTCATACTAAGAGAGAGTCAGCTTAGTTGTGAGAAATCTTTGAAGACTAATGGGAGTTTTTGGTGAAAGGTGTATGCAGGTGGGGTAGTTACTGGGAAATCAGAAAAGGAACTTCAGGAGAGTTGAGGGGTCATCATGCCATCCTCACACAAAATAAGAACATTTAAAAAACCCCAACAAAACAAACCCCACAGACTTTTAAGGAAGGTGGGTTTTGGTCTGAATTGGTGGGTATCAGCTTTTCAGCTATCATGTACCAGCTATCCACAGGGGATCGTGATTCTACTTGGTTAAATGAAGAATGGCAGTGTGAGTGCAAACATGATGCTAGTGTGGTTTCCCTCCAGAGGCTCAGCATCTATGCACGAGGTGTCTCATGGGGGCTGCTTTGTGCAGGTTAATTTCCCATTAGTGAGATAGGTTGGGGGTGTTAGAATCATTCTTGTTCTTAGAAGTGCTACCAGAGACAGTCTTGTGTATGTTCAACAAGGGAAACAGATCTCCTGTCCTTTCTGAAGCAAACAAAAGAAATGCTCCTAATCTTCTCAGTGGCAGCAGGTGATCTGAACAAATCTGTGGCCTCCAGGCAACCCTCTTGAATTTTCTTCTGCTGCAGTCACTGAAACCTCTGCCCAAGGCAGAAGCAGCAGCTTGAGGTGTTTTTACACGCTCTGGATAAGAATGATGAAAGGTGGTGAGTCTCTTGCTCAGCCTCTCTAGAGAAGAGAGTACACCTAAAAGCCTACTTTAAAAAAAACCCTGAAATGCTTTGCTTCTGGGCAATTGAAAGCAGTAGTACAGATCCAAAACAAATCACTTTTTTTTTTTTCCCACATGCTTACTGTGGAGTACCTTGGCACCCGGTATGCAAAACCAGTGTGATATAGAGGAAAAACTTCCATTTTATGGACCTGAGTAAAGTCCTGAAAATGGGTCTAGATAAAACTTCAGGTATCAATGAATCCATTCTGCATTTCACGTTGAAATGCAAAGTGCCTTCTTTTCAGAACAGAAATGTTCTGTTACTGATGCTACAGTATTGATGAAGTATATACTGCCCTTACCACTGCAAGTTTCACTCGGAGGAACAAAGAGACAATTGATTCTTCTCACAAAGCCACAAAGTTGCCTCTCTGAGAGCATCTTCTAATCTGAGACCAAGCTGTTCACTGCCTGCCATCCCTGCAGTGCCTCCCACCCGGTGCTCTGCCCGCACAGGAGCAGTGGGCATTGCTCCAGGCTCACCAGTGCTCACAGCCAGCACTTGTGCTGCTTCTGATGAATATTTCTAGAACAGGCTCTGCAGTTTCTTGCATGCCCTCATACATGAAGCAAGAAGATACCAGGAGCTTCATTTTTTCATTAAATGTGTTTTCTCCCTTGTGGAGAAATGAGGAATTTCTCTTCATGGAAATGGCATTGGCAATAAAGGTGTTGGAACAGCATAAAATGACCATGGGAGTGGAGCTGGGCATGTTTGGAGCACTGCAGCAGCCCAGCATCACCCAGTGAACCTCTTCTTTACCAAGCTCCTTGGAGAAAACAGCTGGACAGTGTTCACAGATGTGTAGTGCTTAAAACCAGAAAAAAACCCAGATAATTTGATCTCATGCCTTTTGCATCTGCCTAGATAGTGATTAGATATCACTTTTAGACATCTTTACTAAATGATCCTTCTTTAACTAAACCGTAGCATACATTTACCATGAAATGTTTCTCCCTCAACAGTTTGTAGCTCTCATTTGCAGATGTCTGAGATTATTCCAGGAATTAATCATCCGCTTAAAAAAAATACAGAGTATCAAGCTGATTGCTAATTTTATTTTTCCTGGCTTCAGTTTCCAATCATTAGATGTTGCTCCACCTTATTTTGTTAGATTAAAGAGCCCTTTGCTTCCCAGTAATATTTCCCCATGAACCTTACATGGATTTTTCTAATCAAGTTAGCTCTTCATCTTCTTTTTAATAAGCTTAGCAGATTGAAATCTTAAACTCCCTTACCGTAAATCATTGTCTCTGCTCCTTAGACTGTTTTTGAAGCTTTTTTTTGTTCATCTTCTCCATTTTTTTTTACATCCTTTGCAAACAGACTCCAGAGTCATGCATGGTATGTCTGAGAAAAGGAAACATGGACAGGTTAAATTATGATGCTCCTGTGCTGGCTTTGTGCATCACACTCCTCTTTCCTGCTGTCTTCATGTTCAGGGGCAGCATGGCTATTAAGCCATTTCAGAGGTACTCTTTCTCTCCTTTTTGACTGCTCCTCTGGGTTAATGTTTGGATAGAGAGATAAAGGCAGATTCCAGGGAAATGTTACTACTTTTTTCATAGAGTTGCTCATTTGCTGTGGGCCAAAAGAAACAAGTAAGAGGGACAGAGTGGGGGAGTGAGTGGGAAGATGACTCCTTTTACAGTAAAATATAAATACTCTGTTTTCAGTATAATGTACGTAACTGAAAAGAGAAAGACATTTCCTAGCTGGAATATCCCAATAATTCCTTGTCTGCTCTGGCCAGCCATCCTGGGCCAGCACTGCTCAGTATGCAGGATGACCAGGGCAGCCTTCCCCAGCAACCAGGCTCCCCTGCAGGGCTGCCTCTGCCTCCCTCACCACTGGTACAAAGCACCTGAAGCAGATTGGCACAGGTTTTGCAGAAGGGCTCCCAAAGCAATGTCTTGTACTGTAGGGAGTACAAAAGATGCAGATCTTTGTGTCAAGGAAAAGGACCCCATACAGAAGTCCCTTGCCAGGGCTTTTATCAGAATCCTTTTGAGCATCCTTTGCCTTTTTTCTCTTTTCTTTTTTCCTGCTTCAGCTTTGCTGCACCTATGATCTTATTTCTGAAATAACCAGAAGCAAACCCTTCTTTTTAAAATAGCTTCCCAGTCCTCCAGGCAGAGGACACATGGGTCGGACTTTGATCTCTTTATTAATCTACTAAAGAGGATGTGTGAAAAATCTGGGTTACTCTGGGCATTAGCCAGACCCTTTAAGAAAAAGATGACTCCATTCAAACAGATTATTATTGAGAGTTAACAGCTTTCATCCTTGGTGAGGATTTCTGCTGGTACGATTTCTACATTTGGTTTGGTTGGGAAGGCTGTGGAAGTGGGCACAAGGCATGCAAGGGGTTTGAAATCCCAGAAGTGCTCAAAAAATAAGGGAGAACCTGCCATTTACTATAGGGACAAACAGACCCAGGGGGAAAAATTACAAATAGAGAGGCTATAACAGTGAAGAGATTTCCCAGTTTGTAATTCATGTGTGGCTGGAAATGCAGTACCCACAACTGCTTTAAAAAAAAGGGAAAAAAAGAGCATAGTCAGTAGAGTGAAATTATACCATCAACTGTTCTTCTGAGTTACATTAGGAATGTATTCCCACAATAGATCTTCTTGCAAGATTTTGTGAAAATTTGAGGTATCTGAATTTTACGTGACACCTGCCACAGCCACAAAATTGCACTTTTTGTTTGTTTTTCTTGCCCCTTTGGCTGAAAACGTGAGCCTGTGCATATCCAGGGAATAGCATAAGTTCACTCAGTACATAGGCATTGTATTTTGCTGTGCCTCTGTTCTCAACACATGGAGCAAGTAGGGAATGGAATATGGCAGCAGTTTAGCCTTCAGTGGGGCTTCATGACTTCTCAGCCTGGTTTTACTGCTCAGTTTTATTGCATTGTCTGGCAGTGATGGAGTGTGTTAAGCTTTGACAGAGGTTATTTATAAATGAGAGGTTCCTTTCCTGTGTTTGTGCTTTTCAAGGCAGTTTGTTTCTTCCAGAGTTGTTCATTCTGTAATTTTCATTTAACCATATAAGATTTTTTTCCCCAAGCAAAAGATATTAAAGCAAGATGAATACGGATAATTCTTTAAATAAGTAGTGGGATGTGATGGAAGACACAAAAATGGTAATAAAGCCTAGTCAGGTAAAAATGTTGGCACATTTTATTTCATTTAATTCATAAGTGAGAGAAGATAGAGAATTTATTTGACTGAGCCACTGGTTCAATGTCTTGATGATATGTTTGGAAAATTGCTCTGAAATTGATGTGTAAGTGACCTTGAAGATGTCATATTTAAGTGATAGCTCATTTTGATGTGAAGTTGTAAGCCGCCCCCCGGCCTCAAATAAAGCAAGCAGAGGAACTCAGCATTGAATTTAAGCCATTTCAAGGTAAAGAGGGAAGAAACTCTGCTCAAAACTCAAAATATAAATAGCTTGTAAGGTCAAGCATTCAATCTGAGATGTGCCTCTATTTTGGTGCCATTAAGGTGCTGCTTCACTGGGAAGTTTGCCCTTGTGGCAGCAGTCCCCCAACTCTGGTGTTAGCCTTGGGACACCTGGGAAGATGTGATCTGACTCTGGAGAAAACTCAGTCCTTATGGTGGGTGGCACTGCCAATTCAGTATGCAACTTTCACCCTTGGAATCACATCATTCCTGTATAAATAGATGGATAGAATATAAATGCTAATGCATTTTTAAATATTACTATATTCATATATGATTATTAAAAAATTAAAATAGATTTTAATTTTTTTTTAGAGGATAGTGGCCAGAGCTGAATTCAACTATTGTCTTTGGTTTGATGAACTTCCCCTCTTCCAGTAGTAAATGAAGTTACTTTTATGTTTTACAGTCTGAGGTGGGGTTGGCCAGAATTCTTGCTCAGGCAGGACACCCTGCCCAGCCTGTCGGTGTCGAGGTCATGCCAGTGTAAGCTGTGCTGATGGGCTGTACCTGATGTAATGGCCCTGAAGGAACACAAGTGCAGCTGCACTTCAGTCACACGAATATCCCTGACTTTGCCTGGGCTGTTGGCTGGCCCAGCACCTCAGAGGAATCACAGAATCATCGAGGTTGGAAAAGACCATCAGCTCCAACCATTAAAAGCTGGGAGTTTCCATATGTACCTGAGCTGGATTTCAGCCCAGCTGGCCATGTTTGGTCTAAGGCATTGCCTGGTGGTGGGTTTCTCTGTGAGCAGGAGTGGTTTACAGCCCCTCTGTGCAGTGATGCTCGCCCACAGCAGCAGCAGTGCTCTCTCCTTTAGGAAAAGCCAACTACTTGAACTTGCCTCTGAAGCAGGTAGTGGCATGTCATGTCCATTAAGCGTTGTAAACTGTACATATTTTACCTACTCACTTATTGCATGCAGATATATTACATTTATAATGTTAAGCACAGTGATTTCTTCTGCCACGATCCTGGCTGGATGTGATGGTCATGATATTGTGTGTAATATCATAGTAAAAGGTTTATTTGCAGACTAAATTAGTGTTATTGGAAACAGCATTGCTGAGGATTGGCTTTCTAATTCTCTTTTGCTGCTGTGGGAACTCAGATGTGATGTTCACCTCAGAAACTGCACTTTGAGGTAATAGTAAATTTGTACATTCAAAACATCAGTAAAAAAAGAGAAAATCAGAAGTTAAACCCTGGACAGGAATGTAACCTGTCTTTCATTGTCTGCCAAGAGTGGTTTACGGTATATGTTTTGTATTTGAACCAGACATAAGAATATTAGGAAGTTGTAGGTATGTATAGCCTCACAAAGTTAATATTGCTTTTGGACTCGTTCCTGGGCATGATGTAATCTCCACTTAAGTCAGTGGAGATTTTTCTTCTTGCTTCAGTAGGAATTGGGTTTGTGTTTTAATATGCAGTAAAGCCTACAAAATTTGTGCAATAAAATAAAAACAGGAGGGCACACTTTGCACAATGGGGGGCCTTAAATGAAGGCGTTGAAATAGCATTTAATCACCAGAGTAAGGAGGCAGATTTTCAAAGCTGCCGGCTGCGAGCAGTGGGGGGGATGAGCCAAAGGTCTCCTTCATGCTCTGGTTGAGTTTGTGGCTGATGTGATACCGCTGCCTGCATTCAGAGCTGACCCTGCTTATTTATGGCTTGAGAAGACTTGAAAAAGGGGTGAATATAATCTATGGTTCATTCTGATTCCCACTGGCTTCGGTGGCCCCAGTCTGGCATTAGTGCTCAGGCTCATGTCTTCCTCATGCTTAAACTGTTTAATCCTTTGGGTTATATTTACAAGTTACCCTTTAATGGAAATAATGAATAAAATATCTCCCCAAATTTGTATGCACTCTGCTTTCATGCACACGGAACTGTTCTATGTGAAGGACCTAAATAAAACAAAACAAAAACAATGGGTTAGGTATAATGTTAGTTTTCTTGAAATCTTAAATATTCTTCCTTAATTGGGTGTGAAATTCCTGTCGACAAAACATGACTTTTTGGTTGATCTTGCATTCACTAGTTTGATGAATAATGGGCTTACAACATTTTTTAAACTTTTCCTGCCTACAATAGCTCTCCACTAAGTGTCCTTCAATAATCACAGCTCTGCTCAGTTGCAAGGAATCTGAATTTGCTCTGACATTTGCATTTATACCCACAAATCTTTCCATGGCTCCCCTGTGCACTGATGTGTGGGGAAAGGATCTAGCCAGATCTTGGGGGGCAGGAGCATGGGTAGACAGATGTAAAGCCTTCCTCTTGGTGCAGCCAGATGAGGTGTGTAAGTTCCTTCTACCCCCTCTGTATTTTAGACAGAAAAAAAATTGAAAAACTCATTATTCAGCTGTTTCCTACTCAAGCTACTTTTATTTATTGCTTTTTTCCCAGCAAGGCAATGTAAACGAGGACCTTTGGCTGACAGCTCGGTGACAACCAAGGTGTTGTGTTTACTGCCAGGAGACTCACAGAGTCTTTGATAAAGGATCATGAATAATTAGTAGCATTTTGGAATCAGTGATTTTTCTATTTCTTCCTTTGAGGGCTGTAACAGTCCCTCAGTACTTTACTGTTAGTTGGCATTCCTGACGGCCTCATTTCTGTCATTTTAATTTGGGGACAAACCAGCTTCTGCTTTGTAGCTGGTTTGCACTGAACCCTTTGTTTGGAAGCTGGAGGAGGGATGGGGGCACTGGAAATGTGTTTTTCTAGCATTTCATGGCAGAAGCTGATATGGCCCTTGGACATATTGAGTGAGTTTGCTGGTGTCCTGGAGTCTGGAGTCAGGAAAATGCGTGCATTACCCTCAGTCCTTCAGTCACCCTGAAGGTTATATATTTTTATAGTGACTTTAACCACTAAACCTTGCATTTGCCCTAGCAAGGAACTGGCTTTGGGTGGGAATGGTGGGCATGTTGCACTCTGGTAGGTGGGAGTATCTGGGAGTGTGTTCCTGTAATGTTGCTTCCATTCTGTGCTGCAGCTTGTGATGAGGGCATGTTCTGCCTTTGCTGCCTCCCACTCCTCCTGCCCACCTTTATGGCCACTTCTGGGCCAGGCTCTGAAAATAAATGGGCCATTCACCTTATCTAACCTTTCCTGATTTCCAGTCTGAGGTGCACATTTGTGCAATTAGCTCATACTCTTGAGACTCTTCTCAGTTGATAGCTGATGTAATATGTCCTCCTGCAAAACCACTGCAGTATTTTGAAAAGGAGAGAACTACGTATTTTTGTATGGCATTTCTGTGTGATAGTTTTAGGAAGAATAGCAGATACTTCCTAGTCAGTTTTCTTTCCCCCTATCTTGTTCATTGTTTGCTGAGGGTATGGCTGCTTCTACTGGCAGCTTCTGTAACGTGAGCTACTGAGTCACTCAGCAAAATCACCTTCTGCATTAGTTTCTGCAGCTAAGCCAATAACTTGGGTAGAAGAATAGGTTCTATTATCTTGTCTCAGTACCAAGGTGCCAAATGATGGGAGATTCTGGCCTGTCCCTGACAAGCAGTTGCTCCTGCCAGATATCGTCCTCGTTGAGTATTTGCACTCTCCTTTTTCTGCCATTGACTTCCAGCCATCAGACCTCAGTTTGCTTTTCTCAGCTAGATTAAAGAGCTTTGTTACTCTCTTTTGACTTTTCCATGCACAGCTTCTTACAGACCACCAAGTTGTCTTTTAATCTTGCCTTGAAAGAACTAAACAGAATTGAACTCTTTTCAATGTTTGTGCTATTGAGGGTATTCATGAAGGATGATCTGACTTTTAGGAGGAACGTATGTGTGTAGCAGATATCCATGGCGATGGGCACCTATGTAAACAGCCAGGCTGACAGCTCCAGTAAACATTCTCTTAAAGAGCTGTGGCAGGTCCATCCATCACACTACCTATATACACAGCACTGTCAAATATGTAAAGTAAACAAACTGGGGGCAAAAAAGAGGTGATGAAGGAAATAATGCTTTTCTCTAATCCCCTTTTGTTTTAAGAGCCTCTCAGGTTTCTCATCATGATAGTAAATACATGACTTTCAGATATTTTTTGGGTGGACCACATCATTTGAAGTGGTCTGGTTACAGATGTACGAATCAGTGGGAAAGAGAAAAATCCAGTTTGCCAATTCTTTATCCACTTTAATAGTTGTTTTTTTTTTTAAACCTTCATCCTTCATAATGCTGTGTCTCATTGTGTCCAATTGCAGGAGCCATACAGAAAACATTATCCCATTATTTTCTCAGGGAAAGAGGGAAAACAAGCCTTAAAGAGAAACAAGCACACAACCTTCGCATTGCTGGCACATTGCCGAGCCCAAGGGCTGCGCTTAATTTACATATAAATGTGCTGAGGATTTTAATCAGCAACTAATGAACTCTGTTGTTATTTTTCACTTAGAGTGGTTGTAATGCACATGGTGTGTGGCAAATTGCATGGGGCATATGTACTCGGAGGAATGCAGTGGCAAGCATATCAGTGGCACTGCTTTTTGGATTGTTGGCTGGTTTTTATCCCTGAGGCTGCCCTGGGCCGCAGGTAGTGCTGGCTCCAGGCCTTCAAGGATACTGCAAAATCAGCCGAGGGCGACATAAAGAGCTGGCTCACAGATGTGTGGTTGGATTTCAGCTGTCTCATGTAAAAACACAGTACTGCCTCCATGGTGTAGCATCCTAGTGGATGAGAACATCTGTTTATCTGTCTTGTTCAGAAATGCATCTGCAAGATCTTGGAACTTCTTGGGTTTTAGTCCCTTTGAAATTTTCATGATTTCTGCTGGTGTTTCTTCTTGGTTTGTTTAGTTCAGGCATCATTGTTTTGTTCACATTTCTCTTTTAATTAGCAAGCAACTGGAAAGAGTGCAACACAAAATCTGTCCAAGAAAAGCCCTTAGAGCTGCTCCCAAAAACCTCTCCTCCCTTCTGCTCACCTGGTTCTGAAAACCAAATTCTGTCTTTCTATAATATCCGTTAATAGCTGTGAGCTTTGAAGTGATGTGTTTTCTGAATTTATTGTGATTTTATCCAAGGATGTTCCCCTCCTTGCTCTCAGCTAAAGTGAGTGAGAGCCTGTCTGTGGACTGCCTAGGGAACATTTTGCAGCTCCTGATGTCAGCTCTGTCAGCCTCTCTGCATTCATGCCATAGTGATGAAGAAGCAGTGTTGATGACCAAATATAATAATTAGTCTTAAGGGTTAATGCCTCATATGAAGCTGGCATTTGATTTCCCTCTGGAAGGATGTCATCCACAGCTGTGTGGAGTGCTCCATTAAATATTTGGGCAGGCTTTGCATACCTGTGGGTGCTACCTTTATATCCATATGTAGGTGTACAGCAAGGAGGCATTTTGTGGAGAACATTCAAGAGCATGGTAGGAAGGTATTCCCAGGATGATGGAAGGATTTCCATGTGGAAAACCTGAAAATGAACAAAAGCCTTCTTACTTATCAAGCTGCTGAGTGGTGTTGATGGGTGAAATGACAAGATGTATTGATGAAAAGGAATTAATTGTATCTGGGACCTTTTAATAAATCAAAAGTAAAAGTAAGAACCAGTGTAGCAGACCTGTTGGCAGTGGCTAATGCTTGTTCAATGATCCTTCCCTTCTGAAATACAGAAATGAAAAGTAACTGTTGCCAGGAGTTATAAAATGAAGGAATGACTCAGAAGATGGATTTATTATCACCTCAATATCGGTGAAATTCAGCTTCATAAACATAGGTTAATCTGCTAAAACCTTCTGTGCTCTCACTGTGGGAGAACCCTATTTATTTCAAATTTTGTTTAAAGATGTAAAATAATTCTTCTTGTATTCTGAATAAATCACCATCTCTAGTATCACTAATATTCATCTTTTTTCTCCTCGTTCTTTCCTATGTGGATTTATTTTATTTATTTATTTCTATGGGTTGTTATGGGCTCTTCTCATCCCTGCAGTGTAATTTCTCTTCTGGACTTGCAGGCTTTTATCATCACAGTTCACCATATATTTCACCCATGTTTCTGCAGAAACTCATTACATAGCACAGGCTGCTGCCAACAAGAATATTTAGAATACACTCTGCCTTTGTCCTCCAGTGCTGCCCTGCTCACCTGGGGTGGGTGAATAATACATCTGACGGAGAAGGACATGGATCTGAGGCTACCACCAAATGACCTGAGCCCATACATGACCAGAGTCAGTGCTGCTCCTTTCCCCTTCCTCTCTTACACGGATGATCAAATGTTAGGAGCATACTTGTCAGTTCAAACTAGCATCAAAAGACATAAAAATCCAAAACTTAAAAAAAAATTGTAGTATTAAAAAAAAGAAAGTGTCTTATAAGACAAGAGCAAATACATGTGGCATCTCTGCAACTGTGTCGTTGGGTTCTGTCCTGCCTTGAAAACTTTACTAAGACTGCAAACTGTCATGGAAACAGAGCAGTCAGATCCTTAAAAAAAACCCCAAAGCCAAGAAGACACACATATCTTTTGTTAGTGCTGGCCTTAGAGCAGCTTTGTCCTCAATTATAATCTGATCATTTTTTTTAAATAGCATCAAACACATCTGGGACTAAATTCAGGCTTCTTGTGTTCCTGTTTTTCCTGCAATTTCTCCATAATTTTCCATCTAATAATGACAGGATTTGATGGTTTGCAAACTGTTCTTTTGAGTATTGCTTAAGCTTGAGATCCACTACATTAGTGTGTCTCTCAAGATTTAAAAGTGCTCTATTAGGAGATGAAAATGTTCTTGATATGCATGTCATAGTGATGAGGAAGTGCATTTGCTTATTTTGATGCTGGTGTGATTTTGTGTGGTACTGGTGTATTTGGTCCTGTGTGCACTCATGTTCAGTGCTTAAGCCAGTGAAGGTTTAGACTGCGCCAATACAAGCAAGTCTTGGAGCGGCAGAGTTTCTGCTGTATCACAGAATCACAGAATCACAGAATGGTTTGGTTTAGAGGGGACCTGAAGGGTCATCTGGTTCCAACCAGATACAAACCAGGTGTTCAAGTCAGGGGGAGGATGGCTTTCTAAAGCACTTCAGGCAGAAAGGAGGTGGTGGAAGCCCTTCATGGCAGGGCTGTTCAGGCACGGCCCGGTACTTTGATCCCTCTTTGTGGCTCTGTTATACACAGAGGCACTTTCTCTTTTGTTTCTTAGGACCAGGTGAAAAACCAGCAGATGTTTTCTTATACCAGTAGATAAAGTGGCCAAGCCTTTCCTTGCTCTGTTATAAAAGAGGATGTATTTGTTGTCTAAGGGCTACTGTGTGAGCTTTTGATTGTTTGTTATACAGGATTTTGGCATTGTGCAATAAGTGAGCTCAATTTTAAATTTACGGTCTATTTTCTGAGCTTGGATGGATTCATTTTAAATTGCCTCCTAGGTTTTCTTCTTTTGCAAGGGTACAGACAGGAGCTAGAAAAGAAAAGTCACTTTTTTGGTGCAATTCATTGTCAGTGGTTGTATCCCTCCCTACCAAGGTTCATACAAGTTTGCATCACAAAGCAGAAAATGATGGTGTTTCTTCTGTTACTCTGCCAGCTGCAGTTCAAGCAAAGAAATGGCTGTGGCATTTGGGCATGTATGCAGAGCCATCCTTGAACCTTCCCTCTCACGCAATTTCTTGTGACAAAGGATTGAGATGTTGAGCTGGATTCACAAAATTTCTAAGCTCAGGGTTCTGTTTTCATTTGTTGCGCAACTTGAATTTTTCTACGGGTGGAGCCTTTGTTATATGCTGAACACATTTCTGTAGTACAGCCATATGAAAATAGATGTAATGTCTTATTGATCCTATTCCTTACATCTTCTGCTTGCTGTTTTTCTGCAGGAGTTATCTACACAGCAGATATTCTTGACCGGGAGACGACCAAATCCTACTGGTTGACGGTGTATGCGACTGATCATGGTGTTGTCCCACTCTACACTACCATCGAAGTCTACATTGAAGTGGAGGACGTGAATGACAATGCCCCTCTCACCTCTGAGCCTATCTACTACCCAGTGGTCATGGAAAACTCCCCAAAGGATGTATCTGTCATTCAGATCCAAGCCCAGGACCCTGACTCCAGCACTGATGAAAAACTGACTTACCGGATTACAAGTGGAAATCCCCAGAACTTCTTTGTAATCAATCCCAAAACAGGTAACAAAACCCTGTTGGCTCAGGGCGGTGGGAAAATGTGATTTACATATTTATCAGCCTTCACCCCTTCAGGGTGCACTGGTTTGCTTTCCAAAGCTCTGCTTTCTGGTTGCTTATGTGACTAACGCGTCTTGCACGTGTTTGAAGCGTTCTGCTTTGCATCAGTGCGCGAATGCGCTGCGGATGTGCTGCTGCAGCAATCACTCTGCCCTGGGTCACTGAATCGCTGCTGGCTGTTGCCTCTTCCCTGCATCTGCAGGGATGAGACTTTGCTGCACTGAGTCTGCAGAGCAGTGCTAGGAAGCAGATTGAAACTGGTTCGGGTTACAGAGCACTGTTTCATCCTTGGTGAGCTGGTGTAGCACCATTGAAATGAGTGATATGGTGGCTGTCCAGCACATGTAATAAGGTTCCACATTAAAGTAGGTGGATTTAATTTCTACAACTTTCTGTATACTGTCTTTATATAAAAGACAGTTCAGATGACCTAAACATCCCTCTGGCATTTAAAATAAATCCATGTGTTTGCACTGATTTATGACAGCTGGGGAGGTAGCCTGTGGGTGCAGGGTGGCAGAGATGGCCATTGTTTTAAGTTAAAATACTGTTGTTAGCTGGCAGTGGAGCATGGCAGCCATGCAGAGCAGCTCTGCACAGGTCTGTACCCTAGGTGCCTTTGCTGAATGAGGCTGATAAAGAAATTGCCCCAGGAGATGTGGCCTGAGGTTGTGGATACTCTGCTGGGTGCCTACCTGTGCTTGGCAGCTGGTGTTCCTCACTCCAGCATGCACCAGCTTTGCTCACTCACTGGGCTTGTGGGAACCCTCCAGCATCAGCTGCAGCTGGAGAGTCGAGGGGAACTTTCAGAGCAATGTGCTGATCTCTATGAAGATAGTTCAGAGAATTCGCACGGTGCTCCTGCTTGTTTTCATGCTCCTAGTTTTGTTCTGGGGTTTTGTGGGGGGTTTTTTAAAGTTTATTTATATCTTCTGCAAATTTCTAAACAGCTGAAAAACTAGAAGGCTTAGACATGAGAGGGAACATTTTTAATTTTGTTTATGGAAATGATGTTCACTAAACAGGTTTTCAACATTTGGTTGGGCAATCCTACTGCAATGTGTGACATAAGAAGGGGTCAGGATCTTCTCAGGCGTAAGCCCAGGTGAAGAATTATGGAGAATGTATTATAATCACTGTTCAATCTGCTGAGCCCTACGGCACATATCTCACTTATTTTTAACACTTGGAATGGTCGAAGATGCTCTTCCATCTGCATCCCTTCTCCCCCTCCCCACCCCAGAAATCCCATCTGGGCAAAGTAGCAGAGTTAGGACTCACAGTGTTTAATGCCTGTGCTTCCCTCCCATCGGCTCCTCCGGCAGAGCAATCTGCTCAGCACAGCCCTGCTTATCTGCCAGGGTGAGCCGGTGACAAGGACAGGAGCCGGGCACGTGGCAGCCCTGCAGCACCCTAGCTTAGTGGCACAGCCCTGTGGGTTTGCTCTTTGTCCCTCTGGAGAGCAGGCAGGATACTTTTCCCTAACAGTGAGATCTTATTCTCACAGTTAACACTGACAGTGGTTAGTCTTCATTTGCACTGTGGAAATTGCTGTGTGAGAACTTAAAGGCTTCAGGATGAGTAACTTTGTTGCTTGGGCAACTCCCAAAGGGTCCTCCTTACACTCAGTGAGCATCCTTGCTAGTGACTGGCTATGATATGTCATAGAGAGGATAAATCATCCCCTTCTATCCAATTCAGTGCCAAACACAGAGCAGTGAGGACTGGGCAAGGTGGCCCCTTTGAGTTTGTTTTGAAAACAATGAGGCTGATAGGGAGTGTGTGTGCAGAGATCCCTTTTCCCAAAGGGGAGCGCCAGGCCTTGACATCAGAAGGCTTTCTCCTGATGGGATGCTGATGTCCGAGAAATAAAAGCATAATGGATTTTCCTAGAGAGTGCCCCTGGGGGTCTCTGGCAAGGCTCCTTTCAGCCGCCTCCCTGCAGCGCGCTAGTTTTCTCTGAGACAGTAATTTACACTCCAGTTGTTTTGTACAGGAGGCTTCTGCACACACACAAGAGGTTCGTAGCCTGCCAGCCCCGTACCCTTGCTGGGATTCAGCACAGCAGTAGCTCACGTAGAGCATTGCACAGCAGCCCTAAATGCGACAGCATGCTGTATAATCAAGATGAAAGGGTTTAATGTGAACCCAAATATGCTGCGATTGCTGCATACGTGGGCTGAATGAGCATGCTCCTGCTGTCGGGGGAGAACAGTCATTTGAGAAAGGGGATCTTTTATTTTCTGTGTCACTTTGGAGGTTTAAACACTGCCAGCAAACTGACATCTTACTCCTGTGAGTAATCCACTGCTGAGAGTCAATGTGAAGGCAGCATCCTGCATTTTTTACATCTTTTGGTGGGAAGCAGCAGAAGAGATGGGGAGTTTGCTGGAGCACAGGGATGTTCTCAGCTGTCTCTGGAGGTCAGCAGTGACCGTGTTTGCCTTCCTCTGGGGCTCACTTTCAGCTACCATGTAGCTCATGCAGGTTTCTGGAGGCACATGGACCACTACGTGTCTGATCAAGCAGGGACACAGGGAGTACAGGTTTTGTTCCTGGTTCTAATTCAGGATTGTAATTGCAGCCAATTCTTACACTCCTGATTGATTATCTGGATAGCAGAAGCAACATTACTCCTTGTATGCCATATCTGTAGATAGAAGAAACCTCTCAATAGACAAGTTGTCACTTCCTACATTTTTATAGACTGGCACAGCTCGCTGTGGCTATTTTAGGCAGTCAAACTGCAAATGTATCTCGTGATGTGGATCTGTTTGAGGGCAGGCTTCAGACCTTTCAGGATTATCACCTGCAGTTTGCCCTGCGGTTTTAGAAAGATGAAGAGTTGCTCCTGCAGGAATGAAGAGCTGCTAAAAAGCTGCTGATAGCAAGATTTGAGCACTGAAGTCACCCTGGGCAGCTCATACTCTCTCTGGGGGCTGACTCTGCTGCGGGGGCACAAGTACATGGTGGCACGGGGCCTCCTCTTCGGGCTTGGGGTTTATATGGGTGCTCCAGGGAACAGGACAGGAACATGAGCAGCCCGCCCATGTGTGTCAGGATTGGAAAGGCAGTGTGGGCTCCCTCCCATGAAGGCCTTGTTTTTTTCTCACCTTGATATTTTTATTAAAAGACAGCCAAGCATCAGTTTGCGCCTTGGTACGCACTTTTATCTCGTGAGCTGATATTCATAGGTACAAGTACTAAGTGAATAATGTAGCACATGAGCACGTGTGAAACCATAAATCATTCACACTGGAGAACAAGGCAGCCTTGTTCTGCTAACCGGTGGACACTGAAGCCTAAGTGTAGCAGGTCCAAGCGAGCAAGCTGGGATTTTCCTTTATAGTGGGCAAGAGGAATATATTGCAAAGCATAGTTTTGTGAGGGGAGTAGGAAACATGTTTTTCAAAAAGTTGAGGTGGCTCTAGGGGTGATGTGACTACAGGGAAAGGCATTCCCCTGGGCATTTGTTTCCCAGCTGTGTATACATGTAGCAGCAAGGGAGGCATTCCTGGAGCTCAGCATCTTCAGCAGCTGCAAGTCAGCCTAAACTCTGGTGTGGCTTCTGGGAGAGGCAGGTCTTTTCCTCATAGCTTGACTTTTGTGCTGGGGAGGGCTCAGGGTCACGGGGCTCTGCTGGTTTGTGGGTGGTGTGGGATGGGGATGAGGGCAGAGCTGCTGCCGAGGAGGCTGGGCTGACCAGCTCCCAGGAGTGCCACATTCAGCCCGAGCCAAGTCAGTCACTCTGGGGTGGAGGCATGTGGAAGAAGGTAAATAAAACAGAAGATGGAGTTAATAAAAAAAATTGATTGATCAGAGCTGTAAAATTCTTATTTTTATTTCATGTATATGGGTCTTAATTTCATAGCACAGAGGTAATTTACTGCATTGATTTATTATGTTTCTGTGGTCTAGAAAAAACAAATTTTAATTCAAACCATTACACTATTTTGTTTGGTGTTAACATATTTTGAACAAACTCAGTAAGCTTCTTTTCAGTCTTACGTAGATTACTTAAGATATTCTTTAACTAACTCATCAACAGACCAAATTTCACTCTTGTGCACATTGTTAGTAATTAATTTAATATAAAATTCTTCTTGTGTGTCTGGCAAATCTGCTTACACCTTGCTTAGCCTTTTGCTGTTTAAACAGAGGCTGAGGCCTGGCACCCCTGAAATGGTATTTGCTGCAGTGGCTGAGGCAGAATGTAGTAGTATGTTTAGAAATGGTGCATGTAGGTCAGTACATCTTTCCAGAGCAGCAATACTCTGTCTCTGGAAATTGTCTCTGAACTGTCACATCTGCACCTAGATTTGGGAAGACTGGGTATTTCCACGCTGAAGGAGTATTAATATTTATATAAACTAATATGGGGTTAGTGAGTGTCAGAATTTAATTGGTACGAATGCCACTCTTCTCAGTAGGCTGAGCTTTGCTTTCTTTTGCACTCACAAAGCCAGCTGGCATAGAATCCTGCTGGGTCTGAAAGCCACATTTGCTCTGCCCTACTAAAATAGTGCCTCGCCCTCCTGTCATACATCCTGATTTTTATAGCTGCTTTTCTTTGGCTTGTCCTGAGAAATCCCCTCATGTCTTTGCTCTCACTGACTGAGACAAATCCAGTGGTTTGCTGCTGCTCCACATCCCGATGGCTGCCAACAGTGCAGATGCTGGGTATCGAGTGCCTCTTTTCAGCCCAGAAATCATAGAATCATGGACTGGCTTGGATTGGAAGGGGCATTAAAGACCATCTAGTTCCAACACCTGTGCCATGGGCGGGCACATCTTCCACTCAGAAGCCCGTACAGCCTGGCCATGAACGTTTCCAGAAATGGAGCTGGGGTTATCCCTTTATCACACTTAAATAGTAGAACTACTGTTAGAGCAGACCTTGAGGAGGGGATTGCTCTGGGCAGCTCTGGAGGGTTTCCCAGTGGTTGTGGAGGGTTTCAAGGTTTCTCTGCCTGTTCTTGTGGTCAAGGACCACTCACTTGTCCTGCCTCCTCCATGCTGCTGCTAAACTCTTAATAAACTTCCTCTGAAATAAGATCTTTTCTATCTTGTAAATGAAGGTCGATAGGATTTTTTTGGTTTTTTAGTCTAACCTACAGTCTTTCTCCAGAGTGTGTTTTAGGTGCTTTAGTGATCAAAGTAGAAAATGTGGTTTGAATTTTGATGGCATTACAGGTCAGCTTCCTCCCACTTGGGTGCTCCTTCTGAAGGGTGTCTCCCTCATGTGTGTTGGCCATGGAGCCATTTTGGGCAGCTTGTGTGTATGATGAAAATTAGCTCTGCAGATCATGTCATAGCATGAATAGCTCAATGCTGTTCAGCCTGTAAGTATCGTTGCCCTGTCCAAGAACAGAAGGGACCTTGCAAAGGAAAAAGACATTGATTATGGGGCTCTCCAGTCAATGGTGAATTTGAGGAGTTGGTCTCCCTTTCCTTCTGTACTCTTTAACTGTTTGTGCAAATGCTGAGTTCACCAACAGTTGTAGAGTCCAGCCTGATATATCCATCACTGATGTGACCACAACTAATCCAGATTTTTACAATGTAATTCCCCTACCACATTAGCTGGCTTCCATTCTCTGTAATTTATGTTGTATCAACACAAGCTAAATGATCTACTTTCTTTGCTTTCACTTCTCTATTATTTAAAAGTGTGGCTCTTAATGACTTCTTTGTAATACACTCACTGTTAAAAATTGAGCTTTGGAGCATTTTAAAAGCTTTAATTTCTGCTTTGGCATGGCTTATTCTTTACTAGACACCATATTTCCAGTGGTTTGAGCCCAGGGTTAAAAGCTGGAAAATCAAAGGACCATGAATGTTGGAGTTGTGTGCCTAATCACAGTTGGACCTTTAAGTGTGCTAGGCACTGTACAGCATATTAGCCAAAGTTCCTGCATTAAGGATTTTGTCATAATAATAATAATAGTAATAATTAGGAAAAAAGAGGAGAAGAAAAAAAAACAGGGAGGAGGATGTAAATCAAGTCCATCTGCTTGCCAGGGCACGTTAATTCCCCAGAGTAAATTTTCAATTAGATCCTGAGTTGCAGCATAGCAGGGACACAGACTCGTCTTTTGACTTTGAGTGAGTCACCACACGTCTTCTCTTTTTTTTTTTTCTTTTTTTTTTCTTCTTTTGTTTTGTTTTGTTGTTGTTTTGTTTTGTTTTGGTTTTTTTTGGTTTTGTGTAAGTGGAAATATTTTCTTACCTTGTGTGATTGTCCTGTAAATTAATTTACACTAGACAGGTTGCAGATCAGATATGCTCTGGAAATGCAAGCTAACGATTTTTCAGGCATCTTGGCATTAATAGATGTGCATTCAGTCATGTATTCATAAGCATGGGGAAAAAAAGAAAAGGAAAAAAAAAAAAAAGGCATCACTTCCAAAATGGTTGGATGCAGAGGAATATAAAACAATTTTTGACTAAGTAAGTATTTTCTAATGGTCAGACCATTAGTTCCACTGAAAATGACAAAATTTGTCAGCCAGCATGTCTCTTCCCTCCTTCCTTCCTCCCTGGCAGTGATTTCCTTCTCTCCTTTCCTTCTCTTTCTGTATCTGTTATCTGTGGAGAGGATAAAGGTGTGAGCTGTGTCATCTCAGTTACAGCTACAGTAATGCTGCTATTAATAAAATCATAAATCAAATTTTATCATTTCTCTTGAACGGGCATGATTTCTGCTAGCAGTGGGGTTTTATTCATGAAGCACTGAATACAGTTGAGATTGCTGGATGTCTCTGGTATCGAGTGCCTCTTTTCAAACGGCATTTAAAGATACAATATTTGTTATAAATGCCATTTCTTTGTAATCACCAGATTTATAATTGGCTTATAGAAATTTTAGCCTTTCTTTAAGATCTCCATGATTTCTTTACACCTATTTCACAGTAAGAAGTTTGCAGAGTATTTCTGTTGCCTTGACTGGACAATTATGTCCTCACTTAGTCAATGCAGCACTAGTTTTAAATCTGAACTCCCCATTTGCTTCAGTAGAGACTTATGTCTGAAGGGCATAAACATGGCAAGGGCCAGTGGGACAGAGTTTTTCTGATGGAAGAAGTTGCTGCCCAATAACCAGATATCTCCCTTCTTTCCTGTTGCAGCACCAATTCTGGAACAGCAGCAACTTTGCCACTGATTTCATGAATCTGCATTGTTGTGCATTACATCAATCATTTATTATTTTTAAAAACATCAGCAGAGCATATCTTCTGCCTATTCAGAAGTAACTTTGTCTAACAACTTGAGCTGTGAAACTCATTTTTCTACCGTGTCTGTCAGTTCAGTTACTCTATTCATAAATTTCCAGAAGTCATGGCTAGGCAGAACTGTTCAAGAAATCAAGTGTCTTTTTAACAGGCTGTGCTGTTCCTTCACTAATTTTTAGTTAGGGCTGTTCCATTCATTTCCAGGTAGCCAAATTCTCTTATTAGAATTATCAATGGCAGAAGCATAGTTGAGCTTACTGGGTGAAATTGTACCACAAGTATGAGTAACAGCCCTGTTAAATGTATGCTCAATGCATTTGCTATGGATACGTGTCATATCCTGCCATATATTATGATGATAACATCAGCAATGTCCCTGCATTACACTAATTGCTTGTGGTCCAAGTCTGAGCTCTGGAAGGAGGAATTAGGTTGGGGAGCTAGGGTTGCTGAGGTGTGGAGCCTGTGAGTGTGGCATTCATGCAGGGGCAGGGTCTGGAGAGAGAGCTGCCAGGGAGGAAAATAAAGCTGTGATGTTAGCCCAGAGGAGGTGAAAGCTTGGGACAAGGGTTATTGACAGGAAAGGAAAATTCTCCTTTTTTTATTTCCTACTGCTTTTTAATCAGTCAAGTAACTTGTGTTTATCTTTTGCTCAACAGTCAAAGTTACTACTGGTGTCTGTGATGTTGGATGCTGCAAATCCCAAGCAGACAATATTAAACCAGCTTTTTCCCCTTTAGCTCAGGTGCAGTAAATACAGTCATCCTGTTGTCTTAGAACAGGCACTTTTTGTGGCTTGAATAGTGTCTCACCTCGTGTGAGCAAATTCTAAAATCTCTTCGTGGACTGGAAGTTAGAGGCAAGGAATGTAGTTCTGGTTTACTCTTAGTTAACATCCGATCCTTGGTACAAACGGTGATATTTCCTCTTTGGAGAATTAGATTGACCTGTGCTGCATGTGGGTATTAAAAAAAATAACAAGGCTCGGAAATTGAAATAAAAAGAGAAGGCAACTGGGAAGGCAGGTGTGTTTGCATAAGCAATAACGATGTCAGTAATCACCAACTATTAATTTTTCTTTGTCTTCCATCACACTGGAGGTTGTGTCAGCACCTCTTAAACCCCCAAAGTCTCTTGACCTCACAGTTCAGCTAAACTAGTCTGTTCAAAAATTAATCTTACACAGTAGATTGTGTTATTTTCCCCTTTTTTTCTGACTGTTTCCATCAGAGTTACGCTGTTATAAGCAAAGATAATTATTTTCTGTGAAATTACTCTCCCCTCCTTTCCCCTTCCCTTATGTTAATGAGAGTGTTTTTCGTTTGCGGGGAAGACTGACACAACTTCTTTGAAATTAGTAGTGTTGTTGCCAGTTAAGTATGTGACCTTATCTGTGTAATTGTGCAGATCGTGCTGCCATATGTCTACATGCACAGAGCTTAATTTAACCGGAGACATACATGTGTAAAAATAAAGCAGTATCTGGGGGTTAAATATCAGAAGAGCCCCCTAATCACAGCTTTCACATTATACAGCTTTCTACAGAGCTTGAAGAGCTCAGAAGTTAAATCTTTAAAAAATACTCTTTTCATGGGACCATGCTCTTGTAACCTTGTTTTTACACTGATCGTTACGTGTATTCTACTCTGCTTCTACTTCCTTGCTTGTTTTTGCTTGGTTTCTCCCCCTGTGTTAGCTGAGTCCTTCATGCTGTTTGATAACATAGAATAGGACCATTTTTAATTTTTTACAAGCAGGGAACTGATGCAAAGGAAGCAGCTAACACATCCAATGCCAGCAGTAAAAATTAGGTCTTAATTTGCCTTCAAAGCCAATAGCCACATGTAATGCAAAGCCTTATGGCATGGGTCCAGCCCATCCTACCTTGCTAAATGCAAGGCAACCCCAGCACCAGTTTTTTCTACCACGTGTACAGAACTTACTGGGCATGTTGGAGGCCTGGCAGAATCTATTTCCTATCCTATTTCCAGCTAGCCCCCCATTTCCCGTCCCTGCCTTTCAGTCCTTCCTCACCTCTCTTTCTCTCTTGCCCAAAAGCAAGCCTGGGTTGCCCACAGGAGAGAAAGAATTACAGTTTGCACAGGGACAAGGAGTCTCAGGTGGCTCTGTTGGAACTCGGGCATATAAGGGCAGAGCTGACTGATATCTTTTGAGTGGATGAAGCCACCCCCTTCTCCATCAGCCTAATGCAGGCACAAACCTAGACGTTCATGGCGGTGCTGTCATGGAGCAGGGAAGCAAACCCAGAGCACTCCAGTCTCCCACTACCCCAATAATCATGTTCTTTCTTTCTCGTTACTGCATTTGCTTGTACTTTCTGTGCAGGAATGTTTCCTCGTGGCTTCCTCTGTATATGAGTCAATGTCATGACATACTGTGGGTTTGTTGCCTTCTAAGAGAAATTTAATGTTTGTGTCAGATGAGTTGCGTGCAAGGAATCTGTGCTGCAGTGATCTATTTATATGGTAATTAGCAAGTAGCTTTGCAGCTCTTAAAGGGATTTGGTTTGAAAACTAAGTATTATTTCCTGAATTTTAACTTACCAACAATGTATGAGCAGCAGCGCACGTGAACTTTTTTTTTTGTGTAGCCACAATACCCAAAAGATAAATCTAAGTCTGCACCACAAGAGAATATTTTGGCTATAATTAGTTTTGCTCCATTCACCATATGCTTATATTTTCTGACCTTCATTTTATTCACAGACTCTATGTAATAAAATGTGCAGTATTAAAAGAAAAGTTGCTTAAAGAAGCTCAAGTGCTTGTGGTGCTACATCTTCAGCTGAATTATGTGGTTTGGGCCACCTGAGAATTTGACCGTCTTATCCTTAAGAAGTTATTGTTATGGAAAGATGCTGTCACTGCTCAAAGATACTGAAGTTATTTTTGGTAATAGAAGATTGAGATGAGGTTTTCTCAAATCTTAGAAGAAATGCTGTAAGCTCAATCGGATAGATCCTTTAGGAAATTCAAACAGGGATGAAGAATCTTCTCTTTGTCCTTATTCTGTGTTTGAGGCAATTCTTGAGACACAACCTGGGAATGCACTGCAAATGACGCAAAGAATAATTGCTGCTAAATTTAGTTTATCGAGTAGGTGTGAATTAGATTAATTAAAGAGCGAATAAACACACACACAAAATTACCTAAAGTAGCTGCATGGATGGAAAAATGTTAAGACTGTATTAACGGCTCAGATATGCTTGATGCTGAGATATTCTTCATGTGAGTCTGTAATTTCTTAGGGGATTTCTCTCAGGTTTTTTATTTCTTTCTTCTAACACTTAATGTAATCCAAACTGATTAAGGGAATGCTGTGCATTAAAGGGAGGAAAAATAAGGCAAACAAACACGTGCTTAAGAATTAACTCGAGTAGTCCATTGGGTGAGCTGCAGCTTCGACTCAGGATGTCTGTGCCCTGCATTTGTATGTGTGAAAACCCCTCGGCTTGGGTTGGATTCACTTGCAGAGGACAGAGTCCTTTAAGAAGGATGCACAGCTCAGCATCAGAGAAGCAAATAGGCAGGATTTGGATACAGTCCTTGTCTGGTCAGCTGCAGGGGGGGCTTCATGCCTCACTCCCAAGCTTAGCCCTAATCTGTCGGTGCATCTCTCCTTCTGCAACATGACGTTCAGCAGGGAGGATCTCAAGGACTTTTTGTTGTATTCAGTCTGCAGGTGGAAGTTTCATATCCACCTCCAAAACTTCTGTCTCTACTTTCGGCTTGAAGTCATCGCGCAAAATAGCTGGGATTTTATGAACACCCTGCAAGGCATTAGCCTAACCTCTTTACCAGGCTGCCTTATTAACAGCAGAAGTGCAGCACTGAGAATGTAATTAAGATTTAATGGGCGGACAGAAATTTCAGAGAAGAAAAGATTTCTATGTAGAGAGAAATTATTTTTGCTTATAAAGAAACATGAGGAAAGGAGATGAAAATATGAAGAAAGGAATACATGTTTTGTTAAAGGGGCTGTATAAACACAGTTGCATGACATAGAAAATACTGCATGTCCAAAACTATTTCACCCATCTATGTGTAGGGACTTAGCTTTTGTCATCATGAAAGCTCATCCCCACCTCCAACAGTTCCTTAGGGTAAAAAAAAAAAAAACAACCCAGAACCATATACTCCAGATACCTTAATTTCTGAGCATTGAGTCCTACAAGAAAAGTAATAAGGATTGTGGGGGTTTGGGTTGGGTTAAGTTTTGTGGTTTTGTTTCTTGTTTGGTATTTTTTTGCACAAGTGTGTGTTTTTTCTGGATTTTCTTTAGCACTTGTATATCAATTATTTAGTAATTAAAAATAATTCCTAGCTAAGAACTCAGTCAGGAAAAGCAAAACCTGTGCTGCCTTTTGGTAAGCCGAAACGGTGGCTTTATTTTTTATTTTTTAATATTTATTTGCAATATTGTGGCACCTTTGTAGCTGCAGCCGCGAGGCAGCACCCTGCCGTGCTTGGCAGGGTAAGTGGAGTAAAAGATGGTTCTACACGGAAAAAGCTCGCAGTTTAGGGGGAGCCTGAGACAACAGATGGGGAAAAGCAGATGGAGATGCGTCAGAAAAACCAAGGCGGTATTGATCAGTGCTAAGTTTGTTGCTGGGCACTCTGGGCGTGCGGAGGAGTGGGACCAGGCTTTCAGAGAGCGGAGCAGGGGCAGTTTGGAGACGTGCTGGAGAGGTGTGAGGTGCCCTGGTGGGCTTCGTCCTGGGCTGCAGCTCCCAGCCTCTTGCAGAGCTTGCCGGGAGGGGCTGCAAGGGACTGGCTCCGAGTAGGATTCAGGGATAAATATATTTTCTGCATCTGTATCTGTGGAAAGATTTCCCTCCTTCTCCCTGAGGTGTGTATATATAGACACAACTTTTAATTATTTTTCTTCCAAAATTTAAAACAAATTGCAAAGGGTTGGTTCTGGTGGGTATCAGTTTTGGTGCTGCTTTTTTTTTTTCTTCTTTTTTTTTTTTTTTTTTTTTTTTTTTTTTTTTTTTTCCCTTCTTCTTTCTTTTTTGTTTTTTTGTAATATTTGGGGTTTTTTTGCAATTTTAATTGAAGGATTTTTCAGCAAAAAAAATTCAAAGTGGATTTTTTTTAATTGGAAAGTTTGGAGATCTTTCTTGTTCTTTTTCCATTTTCATGAGAAAAGAAAGACAGTGGCAGTCATACAAGAGAAGGGCTTAACTGCCCTTTGTGTGGGACATGAGGGCAGAGTCTCCTGGAAAGGCTGAAGTTTTCAAACATGATGTCCAGCTGTGCTCCTGAAAGGTGAAATTCCTTTATAGTCTGGAAAAGCTGGCTACTGTCCTCACCACAGTTAAAACATAAAATACCTAATGGAGCACCCCCATCCCTTCCTCCTGCACTGGAGATCCAGGGGTTTTGGAGCAGGGATTTATAGAGGCATTTGCCATCCACAGCCAGGGTAGGATACAGGAAGGTCTCTGAATACTTGATTTCTCATTGGTAATGATGTGCATGTAGACAGGTGTACCAGAGTAAAAATCCTTTTTCTTCACCTGTCTACCTGTGTGGCAGATGGACTCAATGTTAAATGACAGAGTCAGACATTTAGAGCGAGATTCTCATCTCTTTTCAAGCATGACTGGATCCTTTGTCAATCCATCTCCTTAAAAGGATCACATCACTGTTCTCAAAAGTTCTCAAGTGCCCTTTTCAAACCTAAAATTTGCACTACCATGCCATGGGGAGCTGAAGAATTTCAGTCTGTGTAATTTGTCAAGAAAAATTGAAGAGGTTGTGGCTTCATAGTTTGTGTGTGCCTTTATGGGGACAGGATTTCTGAAAAAGGTTTTCTTTCATCTAACAGATAAAAGTCACACAAGGCAGTGAAGTTAGAGAAATTCAGACTAAAAAGAGTCCTAGTTTTCTGGCTCAGGATAGTTGTAGCTGCAAAGGTGCTCTTCCAAGGTTATGGTCCAGACAGAGAGACCAAGTGGCAAAATTCCCTGAGCATTATTATCCAGGAGCACAAAACAGATGATCTGATCTGGACTAAAAACCTATTAGTGCATAATGAACACAGTTTAAGCCAAAAATTAACATAGCAGTAGAGGGGCTTTATGGAACAGCTCTGTTTTGCACAAAAAGCTAGGAGGAGAAACCATGTCTCTTCTGGGAATGAATAATATATATTCAAATGCAGTGTGTGCCATGTTTTTCTCCTCTGGGCTTCTTGAATACCATTATTGCTGTGAAATGTTATAAATAAATCAACAAAATAAAAAATTTGTTATATATTTTCCTATATTGATTCTAACAGGATAAAAATAAGAAAACATTAACACCAACTTCCCTCACATAAGAAACGTGGTTTTCTTGTTCTGTCACAGCTTGAAACATTGCAGATCATGTTCGTTTTAAAACACTTTCTCACTGATAGCAAGGTGTAATGGAGCTTTTCAGACTGTTGTTACAAATTTTTGGATTAAAAAGTTTCCTATCTGTTACTAAACACCAGTAAGCACATTCAGCAAGGTGTGGGGTAGGAGTGACTTGTTCCATTTCTGGGGGTATGTAATATTTTATCATCTTGCAACCTTCTTGCAATTTTGTATGCTGAGAGAAATTAATTTGACTGTTTACAGTATCTAATTTTCAATAATTATTCAAGCATATAGAACGACAGGCATTTACAGTATGTAGTAAACAGATGGATTAGCAATTGTGCGTGTAATTAGAAATCACACTTAAAATATAAACGTGCATTTGAATATTCAGTTACCTTTAAATAGAGAAAAGGTATAAATAAAACTGTCAGTGCCTTAGAAATCATTTATAGAGTCCATGAAGTGCCCTTCATAAGTGGATCTTTGCCAAAACACTCATTGAATTCCAGTTGCAAATTACATGTACTTCTATTTTCGTAAGATAAGACTGCGTTGTTCAGATTTGGTAGTTTTTCCATGCTGTTGTGGTTTCAGAATCACTGCAGGATCACTTTTCCCAGCCTCCAAAGGGAGACATCCCCCCTGCACCACTGTGTCTATGGTATTGGTGGTGTGAAATGCAGGGTGCTGACTCCTTAGTGTCACACCGTCCTCAGCCCTGCCTTCGCTAGAGGTCTGCTTGAGTCATGACACTTGAAAAATGACTTTGTTAGGACAAGATAAATCTTTCCCAGAAATTGTGTCAGGATGTGAAAGTACTCTAAATGAATAACAGTCTGATCCTACTACTTTAGAGTTTATTCTTTCCACACCTTGAATTGTGTTTTGATCTTTCATTTGGTCCAAACTGATTTATAGGGTAGGTGACTCAGTGACCTCCAGTGAAATCACCAAAAATGCCTGGAAATGATGTTTAGAAGTGACTTTTGAGAATCCATTTTAGATGCCTCTGCAAATAAATCCTTCCCTGTATTTGGTGTGGTCTCCTCACACAGCTCCTGGGTTGAATGCTTTGGTGCTGTGTACGTGACACATCAGCCAGGCTGTCTTCATCAGAGCTGGTGTAGAAGAACCCCAGCTTCATTTTCTCTGTTAATTTAATACTTCAGAACAAAACAAAACAACCCCACAACAAACCCCACTCTTTTGTCTCGTAAATACTTTGGAAAAGACGGGCTATGAATGTAACACCTTCAAGGAAAGAGGTTGATGCTGCTCTCAGTGAAGTCAGTGGGATTCTTGCCATTGCTGCAGATGGGTGTGGGATTGAACCCTTAGTGTTTGTCTGAGTGTGAAATGTGAAAATATATTTAGCCAGGTTCATTTGACAGTATTAGAGACAAATTCTCATCCAAGATAATAGTTGGAGCTGATTTCCATGGCCTTTCAGCATATTGACCATAAATCATGTCGAGGGTATGAAATACCCCTTCCCCCCATATGTATCTCCTCCGTTTAACGGGATTATAATTTAACATAGAAAAAAAATTCAGATCTCTGCCACTCAAAAGTTTACTAGATTTAAGTAATTGCATTGGCTTAGGAAAAAATAAGTAGTTTAAGATAGTTATTTTCCATTTTTTTACTATATTGTGTTACTAATTTTCATGCTATTGTTCCATTCACTATTGTAATGAAATTAGTTCTATGTATTTGTTTATGAAGGTGATTTTTTTACTGGACCTCCCAGCATAGTGTATGAGAGTTCCTCTCTTTTTCCTGCTTGTGACATTTTCTGCTTCAGAGATGAAAGCAGAGTTTTTGCAGAGGTTTTGCAGTGTTAAAGGACAGTGAATAAACAGACTCATAGGCTTTAGGTCACAGGGGTGTTATATGACCTGCTCTACCCCTTCATGGTAGACATGGTAGAAAATCATCTAATTACTCCTACACTGAGGTGTCTACCTGGTGTTTGAGTAAAGTCTGTATTCCATGATGACACCGATTTAAAGGCTACAAGACCTTTTTTTTTCCTTTATGCTTATCCCTTGTATTGTTTGAAATGTCTCGTTTATTTTTCATTGAATTATTCTGCCTCTTCTCTCCACCGTTGGATTTCATTGTATTTTTCTCTGCTGGAATAAAAAAACCCTTTACTCCCTAATAATTTCTCCCTGTGCAGGTACTTATATGCATTAATCCAATTACTAATTAATTAAAGACAGTATAGTTTTTAATGCAGAGAGGAAAAGAAACACTGAATTAATTGGTGCCATATTGTCACTGATTTCCATGTAGAAAAATGCAGGCTGTTCTGGCTCCATTAAGCCATTTGTGGTCACAGTCTAAACGTGACTTCCAGAGTTCTCCTTGCTCAAGTCTGAAACATGCAGGAAAAACCAGGGTCAGGTGCAGAGGCAGGTATGAAGTAGCTCTGAGGACTTCTCAACATAAGCAGCAGCACCTGCCAATGCAGCAAATGCGGAGTGCCAGGTTATTGTTCACAAAAATTATTGCTTGTGGCACTGGCTCCCATTGTAAGCTGATAGATGCTTAATTTCTTTTTGGTTTAGATAGGAAGTGAATGCATATGGCTTAGCCATTTGTCACCCACCATGGCTATCCCCCCTGTCTCTCAAGGATAAATTACTCTGCTGTTTTTATGGCTAGAGATGGAAGGCTCTTGGCTTGGGGGCAGTTAGCCCCTTTAATGCTTCCTTTGCAGTCAAAAGATGGAAAATTTGGTGTTGTCTCTAAATATGTAAGAAGTGTCTTTGGGGTAATGAACCTAGACAGATGCAAGATTTCTAAACATCACAGTGTATGCTTAAAGAAAAAAAAAAAAGATGAAGACCCAAGTTCTGATATTTCCAGAATGTACAGCAGATGCTCTTAAAAACCCCTGTTAGTTTCTGCTCTGCTCCCACTGATCTTGGATTTTTGCACATTGTGAGCCCAGCCAACGTGGGTTTATAGGCTGCAGATGATGAGCAGTGTTGTATAGCACAGAAGAGGTTCAGTGTTGTCTTGGTTTGAAAGACAGATATCTGCTAGGAAGGGGCAGGACCTCCCTAGAGATGGAGAATTCAAATCCCCTCCCTCCAAATTATTCCAATTAAAAGGAAAATTAAATGAGCTTTCAGGCGGAGGTATGGGGGTAGGAATAACAGTTCTTTACTAGTACATATGACAAAACGACAAACAAACAACAACTACAGCATCAATAATAAACAGAATCAAGAACCTTGAGGGCTTTCTTTTACAAAAAGCCCAGAGCAGTTTGATCTCGGCGCCCCTGCAGGACTCCGAGAGGCCGAACTGGAAGGGAGGAAAAGTCCCGGGCTGGTGGATGAGATGAGGAGCTCTGCGCTGGCAGCTGGAGCAGCAGGGGTGTCCCGGCAGGGCTGGGCAGTGCAGGGCTACAGAGTAGCAGGAGAGCCTCAAAGGTCCGAAGAAGCAGCGGCGGTGGGGGGAGAGGCTGGAGAAAGCGAGCTCAGGATTCCCGGGTACACAGCAGATGATTGTAGATTTCCCAGGACGAGGCAGAGGCAGAGGGCAGCCTGACCGTCCTCCTCGGCGCTGAGAGCAAGAGTGCCTCCCCCTCCCCCAGATCTGTCTTTTTTGCCTTTCCCAAAGCTCATCATCTCTCCCCTCTGAGGGACACTCCCAGGGACTCAAAAACAATAGGTGTAGCCTCGTGCTGCTATATCCCTCAAGTACCCCTTTTTGTTCTGACTAAGTAGTCATCAAGGCTTTTGGAAACTTATGGGAAAAAATTCTGTGAGAAGAGAAAAAAAAACCAAAAAAACCAAATCTAACCCCCAACAAGTGTGAACCATCACCTAAGCACTGCAATCACATTTGCTCACCTGAGTGGCAGGCACTGGTGTCCATGCTGTCCCTTGGTGCTTTCCCATCCAGTTCCTGGCCTCTGTCCTAAGAACAGGATGGTGCTGGCTTCCTCACCCACTGGCAAAACCTTGCTAATGGCACAGAAGCCAATGTAGTAAGTCATAGGGACTTGTCTTTTTGGAAAACAAGCTATCATGGGTGAGGGGTTGGCTTTAGTTGGTGAAGGAAAGTCGAGGGAGACTCACAAATTAGAACTTGGCTCCTTTGAGCTCCAGGTACAAGTCAGAACCACAAGATGTTGCACAGTGTTTGCTCTAGCAGGCTGACAGTTAACTCACTTGTGTATTAACAACTCCTTGTTAACGTCAAATGTGGGGTAATTAGGACCTGGATTCCCTCCTTAGCTCTGCCATAAGGCTCGTGCACGATCTGGAAGTGTCTCTTGGAGCAGCTTGCCCTGCACAAAGGTCAGGACTTTGCCCCAGCCAGCTGACTTCATGCCAGCGGTGCAAGGCTGGTGCCCACACATGGACAGAAAGCCTGACTCAGCCCCCAGGAAGGCATTGCAGCCCCTAAGGGAATGGGAGTATCAGAAGCACAAAAAAGAAAATACATTTTTGTTGTTTTCATTTGCCTTCTGGTTTAGGGCAGACTGAACAGATTTCAAACTTCAGATCCACAAATACAGCTTTTTTCTGGGGATTGTTTTCATTTTGTTTCTTGTAAATGAAAGCTGAGTCTCTTGTAATTACCAAGAGTCTCGAGGCTTTGGCTAAAATACGGAGCATCAGGAAAGCACTGACAAATCCTTGACAGGACCCATAACTGGCAGTGAAGTATGTGGTGACACTTGGGCGCTTGGTCCTTGCAATGAAATTCTGTGTCTGAAACTGAAAGCACGACTTTATGACTGAGCAGCAGCAGTAATGATCCCCTTCTTCCTCACAGTGCTCTTGTGTGAGTTATTTCATTACTGCCTGTAATGTGCTTTGAGACCTTGGATTGAAGAGCAGGGTGATTATTATGGTAGTTTAATAATGCTGTTTAGGAGGATGTAGTACGCTGCGGCACTGGCTTTCATGGAAACACAATCTGCATTCAGTGGAAATGTTCTCCATCACCAAAGTCAACTCCTGGAGTCAAAGTCACACTTGGCATTACTGCTGCTCCATCTTCAGCAGCTTTGGAAGAGCTCAAAGTGCAGCATGGTCATCTCCCAGTCCCCAGCTTTGTGGCAGTGCAGAGCTACACAGATTGTTCTCACCATGCTCCGTTCTCACTGAAATAGCTCCCTGGTTTGGGACAAGGGGATTTGATCAGGGCACTGTCATTCTCCTCTGGTTTCCACCATTGCCTGGGTTTATATATGGCTCCATGCCAGGAGGCTGCTGTGGTACTGTTTGGGCTATCCCTGCACCTGACTCCAGATACAAATTTTTGTGATTGCTTCCACAGGTTTCACTGTGACTTTGCTCTTAGGTGGTGATCACCTCTTGCAGCTTGGTCTGCTGGCTTTTGAGGAGGAAGCACTGCTGCCATAGGCTTCAATACTAGGAAGAGCTGTTGTGGTTTGAGACAACCAGTCATTTTCCCTGTTTTTAGAGGGAAGATGGGGATTTCATTGCCTCCCCAGGGCCCTAACCCACAGGTTTCCTTGTGCTGGGAGCTGAACTGCCACCTCTGAGGCAGCTCTCCTCTCAATGGGGATGTGCCGTCTGGGTGCTGTGCCAGCTCCCAAGCTTTGCCCTGTCTGTGCTGCTGCCAGTCTGCCCAAGGACCTGAGCTCGTGCCCAGTCATAGAGAGTTTTGCAGAGGTTGCAGTATTGCTCAGTATCTGGACAAAAGGAAATTTCAAAGCATCCTTTTTCCATCCTGTTATGTCACCTTTTATATATTTTGCCACTTTCAAGGAAGGGCAAAAATTTTGACACACACTATTATCTCGTGTGCCTATTATCTCGAGTTTTTTTGTTAACAAAGGCAGATGTAAGGTTATCAAAAAATACCATTTGCTGCTTAAATTGGTGCCTGAATTACTGGAGTGTCTGTACTGTAGCAGCTCACAGTTTGTTCTGTATTCAGATTTTTACATTAGTCTTTTAATGCCACAGCATTTAAATACCTTTCAAAAATGCATTAACCAATCCATTTAACATTTCCAATAGGATACAGACTTGTTCTATATAAGAAATACTAATTTACTGTTCAATTCTCAGGTTGCATTAAAGCATATATAAACCAGAAACATAAAAACCTTCTTCAGAATGCCTCAGTAATAAAAGCACAGAGAGGGCAGATCTTGCCATTCTGATTTCAGTTGGAGAGTGTGAGTGGGTCTGAGGGTTCTGGAAAAAGAACTTAGCTGTTTGGAAACTCACTACCAGCATGGGAGGTAGGATCTGTGGTTTCAGACTTGGAGAAGATAAAAAGCAGGGAGAGGTTTTGGGATAGGAATTGCCAGGTCTTCATCTCTAGTGCCTGTCTCCTGTCTCCCATCACTTCTGGGCATCACAGAACAAGTAACATGAGAACTCTCTTTACTCTCCCTTGATTTTTTCCTCTAGACCAAATTTAGCAACACTTTTGGTAACGAGAGAGGAAAGAGAGGTGTGAAATTATATATATATTTTGGCATCTGGCTTGTTTTCATTTTTTGCTTTTCCTGGGTCTGGAACAATTAGTCTTGGTCTACATTTAGGGCCTCCAAGGGCTGTCATAGTATAAATGATGTAAATAGAAAAGCTGCTCTCTGCCACCAAAGTCATGCAGGTTTCTTCCCTTATTTGGTCACAGAAAATGAGAAATGGCAAGGAGCTTTCAGATTTGGCTTTTCAGATTGATTCCTGACTGTATATGTCATGTGAGACAGATAAATGCAGTTTAATGATAAATTCCAAAGGGGAAGGAAGAATTAAGAGGGATGTGTCTGAAAATACAACATCTTTGCCAGCCAACTACATGCTAGAATATAATTTCTGACTCATTATCATCTAGTAACAATTAAACATCTTTAACCTTTTCAACCTCCTGTGATTTGGTGCATTAATGAAAAATGTAAAATGGAGCATCTATCTTTCTGAAGAGGTTACAGGGAAAAAAAATGGTTGTGAGACTCATACCAAGGTTTCATTTACATAGCAAATCTGGTTATTACTTAAATGGTCTGTCAGAACACAGTAAGACATTGTCCAGAGAAAGAATATTCTTCTGACACTTTGTAATGATAAGATTTGAAAGTTGAGAGGAATACAGAGACAGAAGTTGATGGGGTTTTCAGTTGGCCTTTTATTGGTTCTTTTTTTTCCTTTTCCAGTGTTAAAAGAATATTAATAAAGTTTTAAAGTACTATTTTAATCACCACTTCTAACTTTTATCATAATAGTCTAAATATATATAGCTGTATTTTTTACAAGTAAGCAGACTTTCATATTTCTAAGGACATCAAAACCAGGGCTCAGTTTCACCATTCTGGACTGATTTGCTTGTTCTCAGATTAAAAAAATGCAACTGTTGCCATGTGGGCTGAAAAGTGATCTGTAATGACTAATTGACTGCAAACATACACCACTTGGGTATTGAAGCAGATAAAATTGCCAGGCATTTTTTAAATCACGGTCTCAATATTTTTTTCTCCCCAGATGCTCTGGGCTCCAGCAAGTGCTCGCTATTCAGCAGGCATGAAAGAGGAACACGTAGCCATTTCTAAGAACAGATTGATCAGTTTAATCTCTTTCTTTAAAGACGAACAAAAAGCACTGTACATTTTGTATATCACAGTGATCTCCTGAAATGAGGCTGTGTGGTTTTCCTGAGTCTGCAACTGCTCAGCCTGCTCTGCCTCTGCTGCAGGTGTCAGTGCATAAATAGGCTGGGGCTTCTCCAGGGGTCTGTGCTGCTGACACTTCTGTAGATCATGTTGGCCTCAGCCTTCGTCTGAACTCCCTGAGGTCTCCACAGGAGGGACTTGTCTAACAAGGGAGAATCTATGTACCAGCTCGAGGAGGCACACTACATACAACTTCAGTCCTGCTTGGCACTTGCCTTGCATCTCAGCCTCAGCTTTGTCAGGCATCTCACACTAGTTTTCTAGCAACAAAGCAAGTAGCTTCGTGTTATATTTGCCATCTTCACTTCTGGGCAATGGACACATTATTTCATTAATGTACCTTCTGCCATTCCCACATGAAGTGTGTGTCAAAATTTTAAACCATACTCTGCTAAAACTCACCCAGGTACTCAGCACTTAGCTACTGCTATGAGGGACACTGCAGAGCCTGGATAAATTCAGCTCTGGAGGCATCAGGTATAGGCTGAAAGCCAAACACTGCACAAACTACTGTTCCTCAGGCTCCTGAAACCACAGTTCACTGGTTTTAGAAATTACAGATAGCAAATGCCTCTGCTTTGACAGGCATGGAGAGAAGGCCAGGGGATGGGGCATGTGTGGGAAGACTTGGTGATGGGGAAGGCTCATTATGGGAGACAAAAGGAAGCTGTTTGTCTTCCAAACCATCCACAAACAACATGGTAGCACACCCCAGAACTTGTAGTGGACACAGTGTAAGAGATCCGCCCCAGGCTCAGTTCACCCTCATTTCGGTGCAGAAGGAAGTTAGTGGTGGAGAAGGGCCCGAAAAATGGGATGGGAACATCTGCTGAACTTCATCTTGTGAGGTCCAGGAGGCTGTAATCAGAAATCATTCAATAGGAGAAGACAGCTTATCTGCCCACCCCGTCTCTTTGGTTGCTTACATTTGTTTGTAAATCTCATTCTGATCAGAGCCACCTCAAAGTATCTGAATTCTCCAGGTTGGCAGTGCTGGTAACAGTGGAGCGATGCCCTTTGTGCTTTTCACCTGCTCTGCCTTGGCATGCTGAGAACAATCCTTTCAAGCTATTAAAGCCCTAAAATGACTTCCTAGCTCTGGAGTCCCAGCATCATACTCCTCTTAATCAGAGTTACTTCTGGGGTTATAAAGAACAAAGTGTACAGCTTCAGAGCATGCTGGGTACCTTTCTTCAGTGCCACGGTAACCTGTTAGGAGGTGGATTAATGATGAACACTACAGCTTTGCATAGTACTTTTGAACAAGATATAAAGAGACAGTAAACCACAGGGAAGGGAACTCTGTGAGTTATTGGTCATTTTTTATGCTGTCAAGTAGCTTTGTACAAATCATGTACCGTTAGAGCTTTCTTCTGAACAGCCCCTGGATATAATTGCTGAAGATGTCTCTCAAGGCAAGTTTGACAAAAGGGCAAACTTCTCGTTTTCCCAGCAGTGACATTGACCAAAACGTCCTGAAGTCCTTGCAGAGGAGCAGAGCCTGATTAATGTCTCAGCAACAGGGTGAGGGAGGTTCACAGCACAGGCTGCAGCTGCGTCTGTCAGCGTGCTGCCATGCCACACATGGACACACCACCAACAGCATGCCTGCTTTGTTTTCCTCCCCTTTAAGTATGTTTTAGAGGTTTTTTCTGCTAAGACATCTGGACCTGAATATCCTTGCAGTTGTACCAGCAGTCACTAAAAGTAGGTGGTCCATCCTTTGTTGCAAAAGAGATAGCATGTGTGTGGAGGGGGTTGGAGATGTCAAAGCATTTCACCTCTTTTATTTAAAAAAACAGAAGGAGAACTCAATTTCTAGGACCTTTTGATTAAAAACCATTTATTTCTGAACAGTCTTTTAACACCCAGTGTAAACTTCAGCATTCTTTAACCAAACCAGTCTTTTTAGCTTTCCATAACAAAAATCTGAATGAGAGAAAATGAGGAATGTCATTGTTAAAAGGCATTGATTTTGTGAAAAGTCAGCTATGTCAGAGACTCATAGAATTTTTTAACTTGGAAAAGACCTTTAAGATCATCTGGCCCAACTGCTGGCACTCAAAAAGCTCATTGTGTCATAACATATACAGTACTTTTCCCATTTGCTGCCTTTTTCCAGTGTGTGCTGTAGCTCTGTGGCCATCTGGGTTTGGAGAGCAACTTTTCTAGGTCACTGCTTTTATGCAGCCAGCTAAACATGTGGCACTTCAGTCTGAAGTGCTAGGACTCTGGATACAGATACAGATGAGATTCAATGCAGAAAATACAGCATGCATGAAAGGTGTGTCATGTATTAAAACTATTTAATTTAGTTTAACCAGAAAAGAAAAAAGGAGTTTTGCAAGTGTAAGATGAAAGGTTAGCATTGTTTTACATTAAAGGTAGCCTGGTAATCTGCTGCCAAAATGTCACTAGAGAACAAGTTTTAGCCATTCTCATTGTACTTTATGAGAAAACAGCTTTGTAAAATTCATTGCTCAGTGAGACCTCTCTATAGTGGAATATTTCTATATTTCTATATATTTCATACCCTGAATTCACTGCCATACACACTGAAAAGGCATAGCACACCTTTTCTTATTTGTTGTTATTTGAATCCCTCTTCTTACATTTATCTAGGTTCTCTATTTTACTTTGATTAATTGTTATGAGGGAACAGCTGAAGAAACACTTTATAGTGCAGTTATTGAGATGTTCAAGGAGAGGCACATCTTCAATATATAAAGAATGTCTAAATCTAAGAGATAATTTGCCTGAGGCCTCTAAAATATTTCCCAGGTGCCAGCACACAGAAAATACCAGCAACTCCTGGTGAGACACGTACATTGGATCAGAGTACAAATGTGCAGTATTCTCATCTTGAGTTTTCATGAAGATAAAGGAGAGAAGGATGCAGCAAAAACAGTCAAGTGAATAAAGCAGTGTCTGTTGCTGTAGATAAGTATTTTTGGAAAGGAATGCAGAGTGCTGGGTGCAAGAAGCTGGGTTGCATGGGTGACACTTCTAGTGCAGGCAACACCATGAGGGAAGTAGGGCATTTTGAGCATGTGAAAGAGAGAGGTGTGCTGAACTTCATTAGGAATTCCAGTCACCTCTTCAGTACAAGATGAGATAGACAATGATTTTGCCGTTTAGTCACTTTACTTATTCCCTATACAATCCACACAAAGGTTAAGCATCTTTCTTTTTTCTTTGAACAATAGTGGGCATCAGTGCAAGACAGAGACATCTCTCAGACTGCATTTTAACAAGGTAGCTACATGGTGGAATTATTTTAGATTTGCTTTGTGTTCTGATTTAAGGGAAGTCTTCTCACCTACAGCATCTTTTTCTGTTTTAATGTTACTGGACTATTTGAACCAAAATTTACTAAGACATTTACTCACAAAGTAACAGCTTTTCCCATGTTGTGCATGGTACCTTTTCTACAAGTCTCAGTATCAAACTTCTTAATTTATTTATTTTTCTTTAAAGAAGACTACTCCTCCAACCTATAATATATTTATCAGCTTCAAAAGTTGGGATGGACAGAGAGAAGTTCTTTGAATTAAGTCTTACCCATCTGCTGGAAGACAGGGCCTTAAGGTCTCACTTTTTACTTTGATTTTGGTCCTGGTTTCAGCTGGTATAGAGTTAATTTTCATCTTATTGCCTGGTACAGTGCTGTGTGTTGGATTTAGTGTAATAGTGTTGATTGTTACACATTGACGTTTAAGATCCTGCTGAGCACTGCTTACCCTAAGTCAAGGACTTGCAGTATCCCGTGCTGTGCCAGCAAAGAGGTGTACAAGATCTGGGAGAGTACAGCCAGGAGAGCTGGGCTGAACTGGCTGTGCCACAGATAATCATGCTTAGTTTATAAACTGGGGGAGTTGGCCACTAGGTGCTGACCACTGCCTGAGGACAGACTGGGTGTTGGTCTCCAAGGGGTGAGCGACTGTAATGGGCATCACTTGCTTCTCTGGCATGACAGCAACTTGAGGGCAATTTCCCATGGCTTGTTACTTCAGGAAAGAGACTGGCCCACATCTGGCTACAGCCTCCTTTCAGGGATTTCAAGAGAACAGTAAGGTCCCTCCTCAGCCTGCTTTTCTCCAGAAGAAACATCCTCATCTCCCTCAGCAGTTCCTCATCAGACTTGTGCTCCAGACCCTACCTCAACTGCGTTGCCTTTCCCTCTGCTCTGGGACCTCAATGTCTTTCTTGTATTGAGGAGCCAAGAACTGAATTGAGCACACATTCAAGATGTAGCCTCACCAGATGTATTTTTATATATGCGTGTATGTGTGAACCTTACTATAGGTATTTTTTTTGTAAGGTAAAAAGAAAAATTAGGAAGTGCTTGGGATAAAATGGGAGTAACATATGCTTTGGCAGATTGCTGTCTCATGTAGTATTTTGGTTTGTGTTTAGAATTTATAGATACATAATTCTATCTGTGTACAAAAAGCTCTCCATGTTGTCTGTACCTTATATTAGAAATACAATTTTCTATTCCATTAATAATGCAGAGTGTTCTATAGAAAGTGCAGATTTAAAAGAACATTGCTAAGTATAGTTAATAATGGAAGGTATGTGTAACTTGAATATTTTCCTTTATTAAAACTCAGAACTGCCATCCTGAGAGTGGCTGTTGAATTAGGAGACCCAAAACCTTCTGTTTTATTTGACCACATTTTGAGCTGAAAATAAACAAGATGATGACATTAAAATCCTGGAAGCAGCAGCAGTGTTCCAGCATCCTACCATGTCCCTTGTGGTTTATGGTTTGCAACCCACACAGAGGTTTAGATCCAACACAATTAGAAAAATAAAGTAGTCCTACTCCAGAATGAGAGGTGGCAGTTATCGCTGCCTTTCAGAATGTGTACAATTATGATGTTCTGCTGTTATAATTATGAAATGTGTTCTTGAGCACAATGTGTAGCATTCTCCAAAGAGCCCTTTCATCATGGGGTCATGTTTAAAAGCCCCTGAGACTGCTGCTGATTGCATTGCTTCTGCACACACCTAATTAATGCCTTAATATGCAGAGAACTATATGAAATCTTTATTTTGAGGTGATGCTCTGCAACTGTGCTTTGTTTTGTTTGGTTGATTCTTTTGCAGCACAGTTCCAAACTTGGAGGAGAATCCATCTTTCATGAAACATGAGGTTGTTAAGTCCCGTTGTTATGTTTTTGTTGTTTTCCTAACATCAGTCATTTTCTTCAGAAGCTGAAGAGAAGGTGTAGTTTGTATCTTCTCTCACAAATGACTGTAGAGCTGTTTTGAATCCTCCCCCATTGCACAATGCAGTAAAAATCGTATGCATGCATATGGGGGGAAAAAAGCACTTGAAATTTCCAGCATAAAACTAATGTGTCAAAGAAAATGGGCTTTTTTTCATAGTAAATTAGTTAATTCTTTTGGTAGTAATAATTATGTCACATTTGTTCAGTAGCACGTATTAAGCAAGCCTGTGTAACCTTTGTGCCACTTCACATGTTTCACTGCTTGTATTTGCTGAGTGCTCAGAGCAGGGGCATAAAATACTAAGTATGTTAAGCTCAAATGGTAAATATTCAAACTGAAGTATGGTGCATCATTAATTAAGATTAATGGCATTTGCATTTTAAATGGCTGCATTTGCGTGTTGGAGCTGTCTGGCCATTAGGAGGATGTTTTCTGCCTCAGCGCAGCCCTTTGCTGCGCAGTGCAGGAGCCTGGGAGGGTCCCTTGGGCTGCATCTTGCCCTGTGTTGGTGAGATACTCATTCATGGCTGGGGCTGTCTTTGAACAAAGATACACTGAGTGCGAGCAAGAATAAATTTGTGCGAGTAATGTACTTTACACACGGTGTCACTCTAATGTTCAGTGTGATCCCAATCTATTTATAATCCATGAAACTGATTTAGTGATATTCAATACTGTATGGATTCAGCCAGCTTCTTATAAGATGAGTAATAAATTTATGTGATGTTCTTTAACATCCCTCTTTACAAATGCCTGAGAGCCAGTATCTTATCTATGCCTTATGTAGAAGCACAATCACAAAAGGACAACTGTTTCTGGAATAATGAATCTCTGTTTATACAATGATCTCACTGCCAGTTTCTTCTTACTGTCTCCTAGAGCAATCCAGTGATATTTGTATGGCAGCAGACCTTTTGAAATAGTGATTTGTGTATAAATTTTTTAGAAAACCATATTAGTTCATCCATCCCAAAACTACCAAAACTTGTAATGAGCTTCTTGCTCAAGTACTGGGAAGTTCAAAAAAATCTGTAGTTTTCACATAGTGACTAGAAGTCAGCAGTTCAGTTCTCTGACTAGCATTTCATTAATTTAAGAAATCAGCTAGTATTATATTTTCCTATAATTAATCTATCATTTCATAGTAAGTAATAACCTAATTTTAAAAATATTATTTATCAACTTTGTAATTGAATTCTAGTTAGCCTCCCAGGGCAACTTGATGCAGGAATAAAATACAAAATATAAAATACAGTAATAAACGTAGTCTAGAAAAAGAAAACCACAAATGCACCATAGGAAAGCACAGAACGTCTTTAAAGTGTGTGCAGATTTAATGTACTATCCTGGTTAAAAAAATGCTTCAAAATTAGTGTATAGTTACTGTTTAGTTAAAATTCAGTATCTTTTATTGATTACACACCATTGGACTGAAACTTACTTTAGGGAAATAACTAAAAAGTACAGCTGCAAAGCAAGATTAGAATTGATTATTTAAATTAATGTTTCCTGGTTGCTGATTTAAATCATGATTAGAAGGGATGATTTAAGTCTCTTTTATTTATATCATATTGTGCATGTGGAGACTTTCAGTCCAAGTCCAGAGATGTTACTTCCTTTTCCAGAATCACAGAACTGCCTCTAGTAAACCACAATTAAATTTTGGAGTCCTCTTGTCTTCACTAGTTCAAGAATTTTCCCCCCCCCCTGCTTAAACAAAGTACATTGATATCACAAGCTGTCTAATTATTGGTTCCTTTGGCCTCTTTATGCAGCCTACACACTGTTGGGTTTGGGATTTTTTTTGTCTGAAATGTCTCTTGTTTTACCTGCCCTTGCCCACTGCAATGACACTTTTCCTTGACAACTGTTGCCAGCACTTGGAGCAGGATGATGTGGATAGGTGTGAATACTGGAGCTGCTGTGCTTAAGGAATTGCTCTCATCAGCAGACCCTGGTGTGATGGACATCAGATGCTCTTGACTGATGACAACACAAAAATCACGAGGGTAGTTCAAAGCTTGCATGATCTCCTTTGCATTTGCAGCAGGGTAGGAGCATGCACACGGTTCCTTAGTGATAAATCTGTAAAGTACAGTAATTTTGATTGCACTGACCTTGCCTATGGCTGGCTGTGTGTGTGTCTGGAGGTTAAGCATAGCTTAGTATGGTATGGGCTGACTTTGTATGATAAGACTTTTGTGTGAACTTCTCAGTTTCATTTAAGGGAGTAGTCTTGTGCAGCTGGAGAGTAGTTGTAGTCATGGCAAACAGAAGGCATGAAAGCTTTCACTGTAACCTGGAGGTTAATCTCCATCACACCATTACTGACAATACAAGAGGTCATAATGAAATCTTCAGGTTTTTTGAATATCACTTGCCTCAAGCCTGGACGAATAAATATGAGAAGCTCTCTAACTGATTTTAAAGAGGGTGAAAATATGTTCACTCAAACATCTAAGGTTATTTTTTTCCTTTTTGAAACATTCATAATTCTCCTGATAAGTAAATTTGGTGGTGTGTAATGTAAAAGGGAATGTAAAATGCAGTGTCCTCTTCTCTTTATACTTCTGTTTCAAAGAGCAGAAGTGGCACTCCTGGGGTTAAGGATGTTCAGAACGATGTCCTCTCATCACATATTATAATTATGTGGGGCAGTTTCATAGAATGGCTGGAGTTTGATCCTAGAAGTCTTTTAGTGGCATCTTGCCCTAGTAATAAATGGAGTCTCCTCAAGGAAAGGGGATTTTTTAAAGAAAAAAGGAAGTAAATCCAAAGACTTGGAGCTCAAAGAAAAAATATTATGTTGTCAGTGTCCCTAAATTACCAAGTGACTGACCTGTGCTTTAAAGGATTTTTGCGTTAGGATCAGAAGGGATTGCATCATTCTCCTTCAGCACAAGAACTTGTGTATCCTCTCATACATCCCTACATCCCTAATGTACCAGAGTTTTCCAGAGCCTTGTTCAGAAATTCTGATGATGTGAAGTAGAACATTTTGGGGAAAAAAAACCAAAAACAAAACCCAAAACAAAACCCAAAAAACCTCAACCCCCCCCCCCAAAAAAAAAAACCCAACAAAAACAAAAACCACAAACACAACCCAAACTTATTTGTTGTTGCTACTATCACTTACACTTGGTAAGATAAAAATTATAAGTGATACCATGTTTTATGTTTTAGAATGGAAAGCAATTCGTTCTTCTCATACAAAGTTAAAAACACTATTTTCCTCCATGGAGACAAGTCTTCCATCTACAGGTGCCTTGCATCTCCTCAGGAAGCGTGCAGCACTGGGCGTTCTTGGAAGTATAATACCAGATTACTCTCAGTCAACCACTCATTTCTTTCAAATACAGTGTTGTCTTACCATGACAGGAGATGAGGGAGGGAGTATCCAGCAAAACAGGTAAACGGAGAAGAAAAAATAATGAAAGATTTCATTATATGGGTTACTTAAAATAAAAATGTACATACTTTGGAATGCAGGGCTTGTTTATTATAAAAATATATACACCCTCCATGGCTCTTGGCTGTGGATATTTAGCAGTCCTTGGGGCTCACTCCCAGCAGAGACAACAAAAGCATTAGTTTGTGAAATAGGAACCAGTTACATAGAAGAGAAGGATTGTTTTGTTTTTGTTTTATCTTGCTTTACTATTGGAAGTTCTAACCTTACATTGTGGACTTTTGCATGCAACCTCAGTTGCTTTCATAACGCATCTGTTAGAGTAGCTGTCATTTTTCTGTGGCAGTGGCTGAAGTTCAGCATTCAAGAAAGTGGACAGGAATGTATGTGTTCACCTTACTCTTTCATCAAGGACTGTCTTTTTATTTATGCATAATCTCAATGTGTTTCCATTTTGATTATAGCCTGCAGTTCAAGCAAGAGAAAGAAAGCTGCATAAGCCCATGAGCCAGATGGAGTTTTGTTTGCCTGTTAGTGGAGGAGCTCGGATGTCTGTATGTTTATTTAATAGTATCAGTGGCAGAAATTGAACTCTTCTGGCCTTAAAACATCAAGTTGCTTCTGCCCATTACTTATCTGTTACATGTGCTAGGAGCTCTTGAAATGTGAAGAGTAGAAATGAATGCTCCTGTGAGTAGGGATTCTGATTTGTATATTATTTTTTAAGTGCTATAGAATACTTCAAGATGAAAGATGATACATGAATGAGACTGATTGTTAACCTTAAGCATCAAACCAAAAATACCTTGATTTCCTGGAACCACAGATGTAAATCTTGGCAGAATCACCTCAGTGTTTATCCTTGCCTTTTATGTAGATGAAAGACTACTCATTTTATTGTTTTATTCTCTCAGAATGAGATCTTAATGACTGAGACCCAATCTGATGTATGTAGTCATTACATTCCATTACCACTTTCTGTAACAGTAGAAATCACTTTAGACAGAATTCTGTCTTGCAGGATGTGCTGCTTGCTAATTGCCCACAGCCTTCAGTGCTGTAGTAGCTGTCCATCAGGGGCACGCCTCTTTGGCAGCACACATCCCACTGAGGGGCTCTGAGGTCCTGATCATCCTAACGGGCTCCCTTCTTCTGAAGGACCTTGAAGGGTTCAGGACTACACCTGGTTTTGAAGCTGTCTGGATTCCTCTGCCATAAATGGATTTGTCATTTTAACTTTGTTGCATTATTGATAGATTTCCCTAAAGGGAAGCCCAAGAAAATTCCCCTAGGGAGTCAAAGGTTTTACCTGTTTAGGAAAACTTACTTTCTAAAGTGTCTAGGAAATATGTCAGCCTTGCCATACATACTTCACTTCAATGTGATGCATTAGAGGCAATTTTGGTGAAAACAAATATAAAGGAGGACCCCAGCATGCTGTTCTTACATGACCAGTTAGTCATATCTCTTGCAGTCTCCAGCAAATTTCCTTGGTGAATGTTGTATTTCCAACTCATTGTCTCTGAGACCTTGAAAGTTTTGATGTGGTTTCCCCCCCGCCCTTTTTTTTTTTTAAGTAGAGAAAATAACCACATTTGCATGTCTATGTCTTAGCCCTTTTAGCCTTGTTGTTTCAGACTGTCAGTATGTGATTTTGAAGCTGCTAGGTTTTTTCTAGGGCTGGTTCAGGTCATCTTCAACAAGATTAATTTTCTAATAGTTTGCTTCAAAGGGCAGAGATAGCCATCCGTGTGTCTTCTCATTTGATACTTTCTGGAAAAGGGCAGACTCATTTCCACCATTTGCTCAAAGTGGTCTCCAACAGTAAAGCTCCTGTTAGAATATTATTTATGGAACACAAAAGTATTACAAAGTCCAACCTGATTAACTTAAGTGGCTCTTCTCTGTAATCCATTACTCTAAGCTGATGCTTGATAGATGGATGGTTATTGCCCTGTTTGTATTTAAAGCAATTATTTCTCCAGTTATAAATTTGCTGTCAGAGTTATTTCCAGCTTCTAAAAAGCTAGTGTAACCTTTTTAGAAAACGGAGTGTTTTGAAATGGTAAAATACAAAATGTGTTCTATGTTCATGAAAAGAATAAGAAAAAACAAATTAATTTGAAAATTAAAGGTTCTGCTTTTATTTAAAAGACATGCAGGTGTGATACTTGGGAGCATGGTTTAGTGGTGGACTCGCCAGTGCTTGGTTAATGACTGAACCTGATGACCTTAGAGATCCTAAGTGATTCTACATTCTAAATACAGCCAAAATCTTTCCTAATCATTGGTGGTGGAGGGGCAGTTGTGTTGCACTTGCAGTCCTTACTGTAATTCTAGTAGCAGTACAGTAGTGAAAATAGAGTGGTATTATTGGTGGTTGCATTTCTCTTCTCAGAGAGATGTTTGCTTTAAGAAGTAGTGGGAATCAGAGGTGTACTTGAAATTCATTTTGTTTGCACCCCACTTCTGAACTGGATATTGTTTTTCAGATCTTCCTGCAAGGATGATAAATGCTTTATTTTTTGTGGTAGTTATTTGACTTTCCTCTGAAGAGAAAGTACTTTTACCCATTCTGCCCAGCGAAGACACAATTTTAGGACCTGGTAGCAGTATTTACAAAAGACATAGTACACAACAAAAGATCAGAATACTTGCTATCACTCCCCTGTATTGCTTGAATTTTCTATGCCACCTCTGCAAGCTAGGGACATGTTTATAAAGCACAGTTTCTTTTGTGCAGTAGAAAAAATAGACGTTTTAGAAATTTTCTTCTCCTTTCCTCCTGAGACCACCTCAGAGTGTTAGGTATGTTATCCTCCCCAAACCATGTGCCCTAGTCTACGAAGCTGCCAAATTCATACTTTCTGCTGCTAATGCTTTGGTCTCGTTTTGTTTTATCCCTCACAGTCCCAAGTACCTGTGCACAGCAGTGCCACAAACTTGGTTGTGTTCTTGTCCAGCACAGCTCTTCCACTGTCTTGGTCGGGGCTCCTTGCAAACCACAGCACCTGCGTGAACTGGAGAAAGGCTTGTGCAGCCACTACCTCCTGTCCAAGAAAACCAAATTTACACTGCTGCTGTGGTTAACATTATTCCTTGTCTTTCTATTAGACACTGCCTTTAGAAATAGTAACCAGAGAAGTGTTCGTCCAGCCGTGGTGGGCCAGCGCAGGAACTTTGGCATCTACACTTACTAAAAGGTCTTTCAGGTCTCATATTTCTAAAGTAATGATGAACTCAGTTTTAAAAATCTGTTAATTTTAATTTGAAAGTCTAGTTACCTCATTGATAGAAGAGCCTTATGATATACGACTCTATAAGAAAACTGTAATGCTACTTAAAGATTAGTTCACCTTTTGGCCTCAAATGTGCAAGACTGCCTAACTGAAATGGATATGGGGTTTGTATTAGCATTTCTAAAAATCAAGCCATTTACCTAAATGCCTAGGTAAGGCTTAAAATTTTATCCAGGCAACCCAATTAAAAGAGGCTAATCAAGGCATCCTTGTGGAAGCAGACATTCACAGAAGACTCTGTGCACGTAGACATCTGCTAGGCTTCTGAAGACCTTGGAAAGCCTTGGAATTGCAGACTCTGATTTTTGCCATTCTGGAAGACTGATGGTTAATTGCACCACTCTGTTGTCTTTCTCAAATTGAAATACATCTATTTCAGTTTGCAGTGATAAATCTGATAATAAAATTGTAATTGCAAAAAGCAATTTGTTGGAGCAGCAATTAGCAGTGGAACAACTGCTTTGTTAACATACAGATGCAGGGTAATGGCTTCTGAATGGCTTCAAATGGGACTCGGTGAACTCTCTGGTGAAGAGGTTCCCCCTGACACTATTACACATTTTCCTTTCTCTGAGCGTTGTTTTCTGTTGCTTATGAGCTTGACTTGCTTTACACAACATTATTCAAATGTGTCTGATACCCTTCTCAACGTTATCCAAGCTTTTTCTGTTTAAAGTCAGAAGCAATTACATAGCTCATATTCAGCTGATTTACGTGTCAAACTCAGTCACCTGCTCTGATGTCTGAATTCAAGAGAGTGATTAAAAATTCAAGTAGTCTGTTGAGTGAGGCTGCTGATCCACAAGTTTAAGCTGAGGGCTGTATTCAAACCAGAGCTCTGAAAGCTTCCCTTGGGTGCTGCACCCCTGGTTGTCCTGGGCTGTGCAGGTAGCTGTTGTCTGGCACTCCTGAACTATAGCAAGTCTTGGTCATCCCTTTTCAAATCCGATGCCATTCCAGGTACCACCATTGTGGATATCACCAGAATTTCTGTTGAGACTCCTTGACAAGCCAAAGGCCTAAGTGGTTGTCACAAAGTTTTTGACATTGCTCCTTTTCATAGGAAAAACTCCTCTTGGGCAGAGGTTTGGGGTTGGAGGTTTATTTATGTTTAATGAAAAATGATGGGGAAATCTGTATCCCCACTGGTAGACTCCTCTGTCGGTCAGTGGACACCAGACTACAAGGTTGAGTTTTCAGCAGTGCTGAGTAGCCTGTAAATGGCCATTGGAAGGGCTGAAACCTCAGCTTTCCAGCACTGCTGAAATTAGCCCACCTTCTAGGGACCTGCTCTGGAAAGGCTGGGTCAGTCTTACCACATGTAAGGAAGTTTCCTCTGTAGCAGACACTCGATATTACTTGAATGTATAAACAGCTGCATGGTTTTTGAGTTTCTCCCTTCCAGCTGATCTATCATTTAGTCATCTGGGTTTTTTTCCCACTCTTGGAATCTCTTTCCCAGATGTGTGGGGACACTGAAGTCCCTGGTTCCTTGGTGTGATTAGAGTAACAATACATGCTTGTATTTTCTGAAGGTGGTAATATCAGTAGAGATTCATACTGAAAATCATTGAAATAAGAACAGGATCATTTGGCAGCCTGTTGACCATAGCACTATCATTATTGTAAAGTGTTGTCATGTTACAGTGACCAGCAGATGGCCCTTTGAACAGGGCAGAGTATTTATTTTAAAATTAGTGATACCTCCTCAGGAGAGGTTTCTCTTTTGCAGTCCATTACTATGCTCAACTAAAGGCATAGAGAACAGAAATCTCAGAAAAGCCTAAATCCACATTTTCAAAGGTGTTACTTGGTGCTTAAGGTTGCAGTCTTAGACACTGGATGCCAAACTATGCACTGAATTCTACACACTTAGTTCTGCTACTCCTGGATCTAGCTGAGAGCTGCTAAACAGGCAAAACACTGCCACAGGCATGTAGCATCACTGTAACACATCACAGTGTTAGTGATACACTGCTGGACACTGCCACATCTCACCTCCGCTCTCAGAGCACCATTCAGTCCAGTCCAGCTCAGGAGACTGTGACAGTACAGGTCACAAGAGGGTTACACCAACAACAGTTGACAATATGGATGTAGAGGTATCACCTCAAATCTATTTGGGCAGGACTACGTTTCGATTTACATGACATTACTTCTTGGGCAGTAACAGAGCACATCAAGGTGATGATGATATGATTGATTTCTATAAACAGAGGTTTAATTTCATGTTTATAACAGTCTCAGGACTGGAAACTTCAATGTTTGTTCCTCAGTCAGCACCATTTTGCAATTAGCAGTAAGAGCTAAGAGAAGTCCAGTCTCCCACCTTTTATTAGATCAGTGAAATCTGATCAATCTTCCTTTTCTAGCGATGTGTAGAGTGGGGCCATACTCACGCTTAGGATTCCATTTTAATAACATCCATGAGGCAGACTGCTCTCTGCAGTTCCTTTGGATGTGACATGCCAGCTTAATAAAAGGTAGCAATTTCAGACACATGGTGATAATAGCTTTTTCTTGTGGGCTCTGAGGAGGCATTAAGTGGTGAGGTTTTGGTCTTTTCTTACAGCAAGAAGCAAATATGTCTTAAAAATAACTCCAATATCAAATATTGGTGAAGTGCAAAGACAGCTTTCAGCAGACTGCAGAATGTGGGCTGCTGATAGCTACAGCTTTTCAATACCACAAAGATACTTTAAATGCAAGGTCATAGGCAGATCTCAAGGGCAGGAGAGAACTCCTTGACACACACTGCCCTGGTACAAATAGGAGAACAGCTATGATAGGAAATGGGTTGTCAGAAGAGCAGTGTCAGTGTGTTAGGGCTTGATTTGGAGCTCGGTGGGGCTGTGCGTTCAGGCAGTTCACCACAGCACATAAGAGGCTGCAACATACACTGCATTGGCAGGACTGTGAAAGAGATACCAGTGTCATCTCCACTGTCACAAAGCCAGAAATGTTGTTTTATTTTTCCCCAGAGACAGCTATCATACACTGGTTTCTCTGCTGTAAAAGCATCGGTGGTGACAACCTCTCTGTTGCTGCTCCTTAGCACTGTAACTAGCAGTCACCCTCCACAGCCAAAAGACCTTGTTACCACTTCTGCACAGGGATAAATTACACAGGTTGTCCTGCAGATAAAATATATGCCTTCCTGGCTTATTGTCATTGGTGCTCAGTGCAGGAGTCCCCTGACAAGAGCTTTGAAAAGGTTCAAGAGTATGAACTGGGGATGAGGGATGAGCAGTGTTGCATGAATGACTGACAGCAATTTGCATCCTACCCTCACTTCCCAGCTTTCTCTACTGATGCACCCAACAGAAAGTGTCTTCTGGAGCCCCAATAGCTGTGTAATGTCTGCAGGCTTTCCTCTCACTATACCTCTCAACACCATTCATCAGTGGTGAAAGGTGACATTAATGCCTGTGGTAACCATCTTCAACACTTCTCCAAGCCTGGGCTCACCACCAGAAGTGACACAAAGGCTGCTGAAGTCAGAAGAGTAGAAATTTGCCTCCATTGCCCTGTCAGTGTCAGCCCTTGGAAAGGCTCAACCAGCGGCACTGGGAGCCAGTCTGTTCCTGTGAAATCTAGCAGCCAAGTGCCCTGGGACACTGCTGTCTCCCTGGTGCTCTTTGAAGTCACCAGTGATGCTGTGAGTCCCTGTGGAGAGCACTGTGCTGCCTTGTGCTTCCGCAGGAGCACACAGGAGATCCGTAGGGTGTCCCACGTCTGACTGTGCGTGGACACCCCTTGTTCCACTCTTGCAGAGCTCCTGCAGATATTACAGCAGTTGTGAAGGAGAGAACAGATACTAGCAAGAACCTGTGAGCGTTCTCTGCCTGGCCACACACAGACAGCACAAAGAAACACCATCTGACCAGGCGGTGCCTGTGGAGAAGTGTGAAATTCCTCTTCGTCAGGAGCCCAATCTGTTCCCGAGACAATTATCAGCTTTTCATATTCCCTTTGGTCTTGGCTCCTCACAAGCGCATGGGCAGATCCCAAAGCACTTGCACACCTGCTAGCTTGGATCCCTTGGAGCTGACCTTCCATCTCAATGAGGGGACGTTTTCTCCATAGTTGCTTCGGCTGTGGAGATCAGGAATCCTCCATCACAGCAAATGACCTCTGCCAGAAGAGAGGTGAATTTTAAAGAGGCTAGGCTTTGAATCTAAACTGTGGTTAATAGATAAAACATCTGAAACTACTTTAGGCTGTCAGGGTAGATTAATTCTGCTGTATGGCATGGGAGAGCCATTTGACTTGTAACTAGTGAGGTGGGCAGCGTGTGGCATCTCCCTGTTCCTCTTGTTATGTTGCATATCTGCCAAAGGCATTTCTCACTCCTCCTTTGGTGGCAACTGGTACATTAGCTAAATTCACTTCTTCCAGCAGATGGTGATGCTGCTGCCCCGTCTGTAAGTGTGCTCTGCCTCAACAGCTCCTATCACTCCTGCTCTTCTCTTTTACTTGATATTCAGGCTGGGGGCTTCCAAGGGATTTTCTTACATCAATTTTTATGTGACACCTTTTCATTGGACTTGTGATCAAAAGAAAATGTCAGGCTCATTTTCTCAGCATGTGTCATGGTAATGAGAAAGATCTAGGCTAAACTTTAGGGGAAACATTTTAACCATAAGGACAGCTAAGCTGTCCATTTCAGTGATGAAATGTGAAGTGCCATAAAACATCTTCAGGAGCAGTGGCATACTTAGAGAATATTTGAGGTAGTAAGAGTAGTAAAGAGAATTTCTGTTGCCAAAGGATTAGATTGTGCTCGTCTATCTTTGGGGCCCTGAGATGGACAAAACTACTTAAAGTTTTTCTGATCCTGTCTTCATATTCTCTTATTAAATTTCTTAATTAATGGGTTGTTCTGAACATGCTGTTCACCCTGGATGTGGGTGTCTGAGCAATGAAATGTGTCATATAAAGGAGGTCATTGTAAGGTGTGTTTTAAGAGACAGTAATGAACTTTGCAGACATGAGATCAGGGAGGGCTATCTGTCTTACCTGTCTATCTGTCTGTCCCTCTCTCCAAGCTCAGTAGAGTAAGACAGCATGCAAATTGAACCCCAAACTGATACAGATGCAAGGCTTTTTACTCTGCCTGATGCTTGGGAAGAGGAATTCAGTAAGGATTTTTTAGGATGACTGAGACAATACCTGGCCTAAGCTGTGTTATAAGCAGCGTGCTTTTACAGCTACTGGTTTGATGAATGTCTGAATCTGTGACTTTTCAAAAACAGGAGTTACTGGAATAGGAAGTTTTTAAAGGTGGTGTTAATCGACCTTGAGAAAGATACTAGAGATTTCCAAAGAGAAATGGCCATTTTCATTAGTAAAGGAGTGCCTGGGAAGACTTAGAGAGAATCCAGTCTTGCCAGTATCTCTAAAACTAGCTGAAAGAAAACAGCCTTGTTACTGACTTGCTTACTGCCAGACAGTGGAATTTCTTGTATTTCTACTAGGCCAGCAAATAGGACATCTTTAATTTTTTCAGTGTAGAGAAGTAAGTCCAGACATTCTGAAATGCAGCATGTAAATTAATAATTCCTACACAGCTAGCCAGCCTTTCACTGTTTAATTGTAAAAATAGAGATCAGTAAATAGCAAATATTCCCAAGCATGGAACATTTATAAGCAACTTAGTATCAGCAGTCATGCAACTGATCCTGTATAAGTATTAAATTTGCTGGTTCTATTCTTGATAGAAGTGAACACTCAAGTGCATTATTAAATTTGCTTTTATTCCTGGGAAACCCTCTCCAAAGTTATAATCAGTGATTTTTCTGTGCTTTTGTTGAAGTGCCCATGGCTAGAATTTCCAAACAATATTTGGAAGTGACAGTGGCAGCTTTGTTCAGATCTGTTAATTTTTAATATTATTTATTGTTACTTCATTTTGTTTGCTGTTTTCGCATAAATGTATAGCTGAATTACATAAATGAAACTGTTTATCTCTGTAGTGTGGCCTTTTCCTCCCCAGTGCTGATCGTCAGATCTGGAAAGTTGCTGATTTAAATATGATACCTTTGCACAATCCCCACAATGGAATCTCATCATCATCCCTCTGTAAGGATGTGTGTTCTGCAGCACAGAGAGTTTACTGAAATGCTGCCTTACATTTACATGAGAGGTTTTTTTTACTCAAAAAGTGGTATCACTATAAAACTAAGGTGATGTGGTCAGTCCCAGATGACAAGCTTCTTGTCCTCAGTGGCTGTTTTGCATTACTGAAAGTAGCACAAGCCATATGAGAGGCCTGAATGAGAATAAAACCTTTGGACCTGGTCTCAAGAAATCCCTACTGGGATCCCTATTGCCCCAGGATCTTCATAGCTTGGGAGCCTACACATCATGTAATGTTTTTCTGGGTCCCCTTCCTAGAGGTCCTGGGTCAGTATGGTTGCCTTCTGTAGACATTGTGGGTGGAAGTTGTTACGGGCTGTCTAGTGTAAGATTGGGTTCAGCTGCTTGGGCAGTCTTCCACCTGGTTGTCTGCTCTACAAGCCTCAGTTTCCATCCAGGCCCTTCTGGGAGCACAAACTTCCTTGCCGTTTTCCAGATGTTTTCATCCGTCCTTGGTCTTAGTTTGGATATCAGATTAATTTGGGCTCAAGAGAAGGTTTGATGCCCCATTTTGATACAGGTCTCAAGCAGTTGCAGGTGACAAATTTGTTAGGACAGCGTTCACAGCCCTGAGTTTTAGCTACAATGGAATGAGGCATGTGCCAAGGTAAATCAGGTCAGTGGTTTGAAGGCACTGACAGGTTACAGTATTCAAGTCATTATATCCAGGCTGTATGTCCAGGTTGGTAAGAGTGAGAATGATCAAATCTGTGTATCATGTGGTTGTGCCTTGTGGTAAGGTTGTGCTCTTAGCAGGTGTTTGTAGACTTTAAGTATTTAAGTTGGATTTATTTTCCTGTATCACATTAAAGTTTTGGTTTATATTTTCTTGATCTACATGGACATTCTGATTACTCTTAGGAATTTTATTTAATAGGAGTCTGTAATTGTAACTGACACTGAACACAAATGATAAGACCTCTTAAATTTTAGAATTCACTGACATTTCCTAAAAACAGCTCCTAGTTGGAAACAGTTTCCAAATTTCCAAATTGTGTATCCAACAGCTTCCCAGGCATCTGTTTTCAAAACAGCTATGTTGCTGAGCCTGTTGCAGAATTAATGTCTCCTAGTTTTTGAAAAGTAGTAATACTGATATTTACATTTGGGCTTGTTCCCCAGGATTCCCTAAATGCTTACTGAAAACAAACAAGACCCAAGTGAGTCATCTGTGGAAGAACATTCCTCATTGACTGTGAACTTACATGGGATTGTTAAGCAAGCTGTAAAGATCTTCACTGTAGGCACCTGCTTCTGGTTTGAGGATTCCTGCCCTCTCTGTCTCGTGAACTATCTTATGCAAACCTTGTCCTTGCAGTCCAGCATCTCATTTGAGCTCCCTTTCTAGCTCTCTTATTCTAAAAGATCTTGCCTTCACTTCAGATATTCTCTAAGGGACAGCTTTCTTCCTTCTGCCTATTCCGAGCCCTTTCTTTCTGCCTGTGTAATTTCCAGCTTCCTCTCCCTGTGTCACATTTGTCATTTTATTTGGAGCTACAACATCGAAAGGAACTCATATTGTGATTGGGTATATGTGAGATAAGGCTATTCTGAACAAAAACTCTTTGTTTTTGTCTGCACCAAATTTTCTGCTACTTCTTGCTTGGATGTCTGTGATTCTTTGTTCCCAGTGCAGTACTTGGGATTGCACAGTCACAAGCACATGGTTTATGAAGGCATGTGAGGATGAAACTACAGGTATTGTCAAAGTCTCAATAAGAAGTTTCTTAATGGTAACCTTGTTGGTTACGAAAACAGAAGAGTAACTGTTCCTTTTGAAAATGTAGTTCATCAGCAGAATTCTTCAGTGTGCTTTTCACAGTTTCCTCAGAGTTGTCAGTGTCTTTTATAAGTGAACTGCGAATAGTCTATAGTATTAAATATTTAATCACAGTTAGGTACAGTATATTCATCAGTCTGTATCGTGAGCTTGTCAAAAGGCTTCTTGTTTTTCTGTTCAAGTCAAGTCACATATTTTTAATACAAATCTGTTGTGTCTGTTGTGTGGACTTAAATTGCTGCTTTGCTTGCAAAACTACAAAAAGAAGAAACGAAAGTTGTTATGGCTTTAAGTGATTTTGAAATACCTTTGGCAAGGACGTAGAACAAAAAGTTGTATCCACATAATGGATGTTTAATTTAAAACTTAAGAATGTAAAAGCATGTGTATGGCTTGTAAGGCATGGCCACTACTTATGGTTAGCTTTAGTCCACCTTTGGTACTTTATTCCTTGTGAAAAAGGTGGCTTTATTTCCCATTAGAAGCATCCTTAGCAAATTCATGTCATTTAGTCATTTAGAAGTTTTTACTGTTCATTTTTTCAAGCACTGAACAATCAGAATTAAAAGTAATGTGATATAATAATCCTGTGCTGCTTGTGGCCTTAAGGTATGGAACTTAATAGGAAACCAGCTAATGAGAATATCCACAGTTGTACTAGGTAGGATAAGGAGAAAAATACCCTAGAATTTTAAACCCTCATGCTTCAGAGCCAGCCCTTAATTGGGAGGGAGGTGTGAAGAAACTTCCACAGTGCATAGGGTACATATTTTGATGTCTTCTTCTAACTTCTTCAGGAACATCTGGTACTCATCCCTGTTAAACTGAAGGTGATGGAGTTAAGAATTTCTCAGGGCACCAGTCAGATATCATAAATTTAAAGATGAAGATGCCAATTGCACAGTATTTGGCAGCTATATGGACCATTAGATTTATATGTGGATGTGAGTTTTCTTAATTAGTCAGTGGAGGAATGATTCCCCTTCCTCGGGGAAAAAAATGTGTGAAATGTAGATGGTATAGGACTGAAAGTAGAAAATCAGACACATGCTTGAAACAACAGATGTAATAGTGATCAGGGTATATATAGAATAGGAAGCAGGACGCACAAAGAAAGAAGCTGCAGTGAATCCAGCTGTGCCATATACTGTTTAATGAGCCCAGTGGTTTAGGATTTCAGCTCACTGTTATGCCTGCATAGATCATGACTTTGGTGTTGCTCCATAATTGTCTATGGTACCTTTCATGTCATGAAGTTGGCTGGCATGTATTTTAAATGATTTTTTTACCTTGAAGCATTTAGAAGCAATTTGTTCAGTCTCTGAAAAGCTAGATGCTTTCTGTCCAACCCTTGGCATGATTATCTTCATAAAAGCTGAGCTAGTGTTTAGTTCAGTCAGTCCCGTGCTGCTCATTCCTATTACTGTTTCAGAGCAGGAGCAAGCTGATGGTTTTCTTCACTTTAGGTAAACCTGTAATGAGCTGATAGCAGCAGCGTGGGTTCTAGCTGGTGATTAAAGTATTGGTTAAATGGGCACACTTTGCCAGCCTGAGTAAATCTTCAGCAGAGCATCTCTGCAATGATATTAGTAATCACGTACCAGGGCAAGAGGTGGCCTAGAACAAACCTGCAGAGGATTGAACTGTTGTTACGTTGCCCTCTGAACAACATGAAACAGCAGGGGAAATGAAAGACTTGATTTTACCTTGTGATAGATGATTGTGGCTAGAGCTGGGGGCTGACCATCCGGTCCTCTGCTGCACAGCCTAATAATGAATTGAGAAGGCACTCATTGACCTCATCTCAAATGAAATTTGTCCCATAATCACAAAGCCTTCTTTTTACCTTAATCTATTTTTTTAAAAGGAAATCTTATAACCTTTTGACTTCAGGAGTAAAAGGAAAATAGCCCATTAATTGGGAAAGTTTTCCCTTAACTGTTCTTTGCTGGCAACTCTCAGAAGCCTCTTTTGATTGCTGATAGAGAATTCATCTTTGCTTGATGATAATAGTTATGATGAGAGTGAGATTAATGTGATACTAAAAATTAAGAGCATTGGAAGGGTCAGCACTGAAAATTGCATTATGATTTTTCATTTAACTAGCATCCCTTTGGTTGTGACTCTTGTACGTAACATAAATGACATAACAGACTTTTAGGTATTTTGGGTAGGGCAAGGCCTAGATTCACAGCTTAGCTGTTTTTCAGAACAGTGCTGAACTGATTGGTCACTTTTTTCTATAAAAGCAGATTTTGCCTTATGCTTTGTCCTGTATTATCTCTTTAAAGGAGATGTGATCTTGGCAATGCAATTTATAGTGAAATATTTTTAAGCAATGGAAAAAATATAATTCCTTATAGTCCACTTAAATAAAATATATTAACTCTGGGATTTGTGGGATCACTTTCACAGATATTTTATGCACTTTATCTGTGGCTGTTCATAGCAGCATACAGATCTTCCAGCAATTCACATTCTGATTTACTTTAAATTCTATGAATCAACCTTGTGATGGTTTCCACAGCTGCACTCCTGTGTAATAAAAGTATTCTGTAAATCACTGTATGTGTATATATGCATGTGCATATTTTTACATATAGAATTCCAAATGTGTTCATACAAGTTGGACAACCAAAAGAACACATCTAATACAAGAATGCAAATCTCAGATTTTTTTTTAGTTAATGTCTTTTCAGTGTGATCAAATGCAACAACATCTGCTTATCAATTAGACAAATTATAACAAGAATCTAGATCACCAAATTTCTGTAAAGGGTCATTAGTAGTACAGTAAAATTGTGTTCCCAAGTATCTATCCGATTTTACATTTACATTCTCTAATTTGTAGGTGGAGCTGTCAGCATCACATACTCTTTGCAAGAGGAGTATGATGTTGATGATGGAGATTTCCTTCTCTCCTGAGTTTTTGATTCACTCAAAATTATTTTTTCTCCATAGTTCAGTATCACAGTAGTTCATGAGTTGTGCTATCCTGTTGGTTCATGAGGTTATTTGAACCACAGTTACTTATTTTTGTTAGTCTTCTGTAAAAACTGTGATTTCTCTTTTGGAGCAGGAAAAGAATCTGCAAATGTACAAAGCTAAGCAGAAAGTAAATGAGTGAATTAGGCAATGATGCAACTAAAACAACTTCAAAACCAGAAGGCAGTCAACAGGCAAATAAACACAGGCATATTTTACTTTACAGCTGGTCAAATGCTGCAGTAGGCATCTGACGGTAGGGCCAGCAGCAGACAGTGCTTGACTTTTGTAGGTACAGCAAGCACCAAGCTAAAACCCGTCTAAGACCAGACAGTATCTTACAGGGTTTGGAGTCGTGTATAGCCCGTACAGTTAATTATTGTTGTGAAACTTGGGGTGTGGTATAAGCACCAGCATTTACCAAGGGGGCTCTGGCTGGGCCGTGGGGCTCCTGTCTCTGTGTGGTAGTCTGAACCCTACCATTCCCTGGTGAGTTTGGGGAGAACCAATTCACAACAAAAACATTTGCAAGAAAGAGATGGCAGTGTTACCTCTGTGCAGCATGATTCATTGACGCCTAAAGAAATCCTCCCTAGGGGAAAACCAGGTTCAGTTCTCTTCTGTGCCTGCAAGGTCTCCTGGCTCCCGGGAAGCATCCTGGCCACCAAGCTGTGTCCCAGGTTAGCCCTCACTGTGCTAAATCCAGAGGCTCCTCCAGCAGCATTACACACAGGGTTTCACTGTGACCTAACCTCCCTCAGCCAATGGTGCTGGGTGTGCAGCAGCTTTCCCACTGGCAGCAGGGCCTCAGTCGCTGAGGCTGCATCGTGTTTATTCGAGGGTTTGGATTTGAACAGCTCGCACCCCTCTCTTCCCTCAGGGCATAAAGAAGCCTGCAACAGACTGCAATATGTGTTATGGGGGTCTTGATGGAATTGAAAGCATGGTGAAACACAAATGTTCAAAGAAATGTCCTTCCCTGGCTCCAAAAGTGACTGGCAATGAAGCAGGAAGGGTAATAGAAAGGATTATGGCCCCTTTCCATGGATATATTGACATACATTCTGTGGTATTTTAACAGATTGAAAGCTCCTGAAGCTGGAGTGCAGACAACATGCTCTGAGTAGCAGGCTACCCGTGGTTGTATGCATTCATGTTTGGAGCATTTTCAAGTACAAAGGTCTATTGCTTAAAAGTTGTTGCACACAGATTATATATAATCTAATAAAATACAGATGTTCCTTTGAGATGGCACTGTCATGAAAGAGTAGGACCACTAGGAACCTAAATTCTTTGGCAGCCCCTGGTTCTGTCTTAGACAGTTCTCAGCTGAAAGTTGTTTCCCATTATACTTTCATCCTTGAAGCACACAGTGTTACTTCACTGTTCTGAGCTTCACTGCATATTGCCAGGCATTTTTAGTGGAAAGTGTTTGGAGAGGCTTGTGTAGCACTAGTCCTCTTTTTGTCATTTGGCTTCAGCTCAAGGGACACCTCCTGCTTCCTTCGGGAGAGCTGGTCTTCAAGAGAGACAGTCTGTGGGTAGGGAACGAGCACAGGCAGCCTCGTCCTCCCAGTTAATGTTCCAGGTCCAGCACTGAAACAGGGATGGTTGTTGACAGGGTGTGGATGGTCATAAAATATCCTAAAACCAGAGTCTAACTGGAGGATAGAAATAAAACTGCTCTCAGACCGGTGGTAAGCAGATGCCATCAGACTTGTAACAGTTGGAAGGGAGCATGGGCCGAGTGAAGAGGGAGATTAGAGATGCTCCCCTTCTGACCAGAGCTGTGTAGTCGATCTGCTGTATTACAGCTTGGTTTGGTGAGAGATTTCAGTGAAGCAGAGCTGATTTCTGCCTTCCAAAGAGCTGACCTTAGTACTAATTTTGAATTTTTGGGGAATTTGAAAGTAGGCAACTGGTAGATTGACACACGAATGACAAAGTCCTGGAGAGCTGGCAGAGTTACATAATGTCCAGTATCCTGTGTTGAGGTGTAGAGGACCCTTTGGTCAGGCAGAAACAAAAAAGTGGGATATGTTGTGCATAGGGAGCAGGGACTGAACCCCAAAGCATTTGTATTAGTACTAAAACTTATGGTATGCCCTGGCTCCTGTTTCAATACGCTATTCCCTTTAAATTTGCCCTAAATGTGTCGTTTCCAAATTGTTAAGAAGCACCCATGCCTGAACCACTGGAAAGCCAGCACTGGTAGTTTTGGATTAACAGCATGCTCCATTTGATGCACAGCTTGGCCTCCCTATCTCCTCACAAGCTCAAAGTCCTGTGGAAACTCTACTGAGTTGATCACTTTGACATTTTTCTGAAGCAAATCAGCTTGGCAAACGAAGCAAGATTCTTTGTAATAACTGTGTCATCATCTCTCCTCTGAAGAGATCTCGCAGGGCAAAGGTTTGTGATTGTACCGTTGTTTGGAGTGCAAACCCTGTTTTTTCTTGAGAACAGCGGGAGCCAGTAGGGCATGCACTAAGTTTATCCCTTAGTGTTGACAGAAGGAAAAGGATTTAATGTTCATTTTTCTTGTTCAAGATCAGTTTAAGATTCTGCTTACATTTGATCAATTTGTTAGGCTAGGGGGGCAAATATTTTGAGGTTGGGGGGAGTATTGCAAATTACACCTTGCTGCATTCCTATATTTGAATGATTTGGGCACTGTAACAAGACACAGAGAGTCTTTAAATACCTGGAAAAGCTGCTGATTTGGATCTGTGCCAGCATCAAGAGCACATGCTGGGGGTTTGGCCAGGGGCATCTTCCCAGATTGCAGGCTTAAATACATTGCCAGTCCAGAAAGGGCCATAAGCCTATAAAACATCCTCTGGGAACTTGCTTCTTAGAGGAGATTTCCTCAAAAAAGTGAGGTACTGGGGATATCCACAACTAAGGAAGGTGGTTCTCGTCATTTAAATCGTACTTTAAAACATGCAAGGATTCTTTTAAACTGAAGTTTGGAAAACAGAATTTTCTCTGTCTTTACATCTCTAAAGTTTTCTTTTACCTTTCCATTCTCAGAATATTCTGAGAGCAACACATAGGCTCTTACATGGAACTGTGGAGATTAACTCACAGGATTTGGAAAGTGAACTGAAAGGAATGCTTGGGTATTTTTCTCCTTTTTCTAGCTGCCCCTCTGTCATGGTTAGTTAATACCATCCAAAAAGGTAAAAAACACAAGAGGATCAAAGATGTAGCAAGTGCATGAACCATGATTGTGCATACTCTGGTCATCAGGCAAAAAAATAACCTTGTGTTGCAGGGGCTTCATAAGTTACTTTTTTCCTATGATTCCTCCATTCATAATTCATTTTTGGACATGTGGATTCTCTGACCGCTGCTATGTCAGCTGAAGTCATGCCACTGCTTGAGCAGAGGGAAGTATTGAAATGGCCCTCTGTCCTTCAGTCAGCTGCTCTTTATCAGACTCTCAGGAACATGGATAGGGAGTTCTCTCTTCCTGTCAAATGAAGGTTAAAATCAGCTGAGACAGAAAAAAAAAATAATGGGAAAGAATGACAGGCACACGTAATATATTCACTTAACTCTCAGTTCTGTGGGAGCAGGGTCTGTCTGAGGTTCACAGCATGTCAGCAGGTGTTGCTTCTGATGGGCAAAGCTGCATGTCACAATTCAGGAAGCATCTTTAAGATGCACATATTTAGGAACTCCCTACCTGCCCTCATTCTTTGCAACTCACGAAGCTTTTGTGCTGAGTAACTCAACTCACCACCACTGCATCAGGAGAGTCTGATTGCCTGGCTGTTTCCCAGGGAAAGAAGGGTGGCTTCCCAAGCAGTACCAACTACATGTGGCATTAGAAGGTCGAGTACCACTCCTTAAGGTTCACACAGGAGCTATTTGGCATCCAGCAGAGATTGCAGGAGAGAGGTGTAATGAGCCATATGGGTAGTAAGAACTTCTTGGGTGAGCTGCTACGTGGCTAAGCACTTATGCCAGCCCGCATTAAGGCACATATCACAAAGCAGTTTGAGAAGGCATTTAAGCACACTTCTAAAGCTAAGCATGTTCTTGAAAACAAGGAGACAAAACCATATGCACAGTGTGTTTCCCTGAATAAAAGCTTGAAAAAAAAATCTGAAAACCAATGGCTGAAAAGGTTTAAATATAATCACCAGCTTCAAGTTTAAGAGAGCTGCAGAAAAGACACATATTGTAATTTTCATTATCTGTGTTATATTTCTCTCTTGTTAGAAATTCATCCAAAGTCCAGAAGAGGCAGGATTTTGACTGGAAAATTGCAGGAAAGGCATCCCAGAACACAGCATTTTCAGTGACTCAATGAATTCAGAGTCACCTGTCACTCTGAGTCTGGATCTGAGTTCTGTCTGTTTGACCCATTTTCCCACTCTTGCACTGTGTTATATTCTGCAGCATACATTCCAAACCCATGACCAAGGCAATTTCCATGCTACTTGAGAGCTGTGGCTCTCAAGTCATGGTGCTGTGATCACAAATCCCCCTGTCATCCAGAAAAACTGTCAAGCTGGCAAAATGCAGCAGCATCAGTACTAATATCAGATCAAATCTGATATTTCAGCCTCCCCTGAAAAAATGGACTGTCAACTCAATTATTATTTGGAGCAAAACACAACAGTACTGTTGGCTGCAAGCCATGCCATTATTGGGACAATTGAGTTTTATGCTGGGGAATAAAATACAGTTATCCTTAAGAGAGAGTGCCTGTCTGTGTGTACACTGCACTGCAGACCTCCACGCACCCAGCACACAAGTGCCAAGAGTGTTTTTCTCAGTGTATCTGTCTGTCATGTGTCTATCCAGATGCTTCAAAGAGCCCATGCAAAGGGGCATGAAAGGTACTGCATAATTCCTGCTCTCCTCAGCTGCTGTTCTTTGAGAGAGCATTCACAGCCTGCCTGTGTCCTGTGGATGAGTTCCTTTCTGTTCTTTTCATCTCCTCTTTTTAATTTATTTGTTTTCATCTACAGAATCATAAGAAAAGCTTATGTTGAAAGGGAACCTGAAAGTCATCTATCCCAACTTATTCAAGAAACTGGGCTGCTTTAGGTCAGCATCAATTTGGATGTGATTTGTTTGCACCAGGTATCAAGGGGCTTCTGTAAATAAGGGTGCCTTCATCTTCTCCTCACTTACTTGAACACTCCTTTTGTTGCTACCCTGGTTCTCTTGAACTCAACGCGATAAGAGGTTTATGAGTCCATGTCCATGGACTCCCATGTTTGTGGGAATTGTGCTATTTATTGTCTCACTTTTTGGTCAGAAAAGAGTATGTTTCCAGTTTTCCTAGTGGAGTCATCCTCTGCTTCTGTAGCAGAGCACTGGGCTGCATGCAGTAACTTGGTGGGGCACCAGCTTGTACTGCAATCCAAGACCAGAGTATGTTTTCAGTCACAGTTTGAGATGAGCATGGCTTTGCAGCCTGGCACTGTGAATATTGGTGTTCCATACCTGTAGGCTTGTCTGCACATTTCTCCATTGGTATTGATGGATTTGGAGGTGTCACTTCATTTCACAGAACTCTGGTCATGAAGGATGTAGCTGCAATTGCACTGCTAAGGTTTCATGATAGTCCAGAAGCATTAACTATGTTAACCCCATCTTTCCAAATTTAGTTGGAAACTCTTTCTACTTTCTACTCCATTGGCATGCTCCCTATGATGCTGATAACTCCTGCTGATTTGAGCATCTCCCACAGAAGCCGTGGGAGCCCCTTGAAAGGAAGGTTCCTGAACCTCTGAGCCTGCCTGCCAGCAGCTCACCCTTCATAGTGTTCTGGCTCTGGAGACATCCTTTGCCTTAAAATTACTCTTTTGGCTGTGGGCCCTCTTTCCACTTAAGATTTGACTCCATAAGCACATCACACCACCAAAGATGTATTGTTTTCACATTGTAAGCCCTCCTTCCCTTGTTTTTATGTTCCATCACTGTAGCACATGACGAGTTTTCTGATTTGCTCGGCACATTGTCTGACTCATCTTCTTCCTGGCATGAACAGTCATCACTCCATCAGCGTAACAGGTGGCTGTCTCTGGAGGTATGCAGGAAGGCATGAAGAAGTAGTCCAGCTTTACAGATTCCCATGGAGGAATTAGAGAAGCTTACATGTGAACTCAGGGATATGTACATTTGCACCAGTCAGCCCTCATTCAGTTAGTCCCATCCTCTTGTTGGAGAACAAGGACAGGAAGAGGCAGTCTGCCATTTATGACTCGCACAAGCAGAAGTCTGGCAAGCTCTTTACAAGGCTGTAGACCTCCTTCTCACCACTCTCTTTCAGTGGTTCCCATGGCCAAAAGAAGCACAAGACTGTAGTGTAGCATTGTAAAGATAAGGGTGAAACTAAAAGAATTGGGGGGAAAGGGCAGGAGAATTAAAAAAAAATACACACACACACACACCCCCCCCAAAAAAAAAAAAAAAAAAAAAAAAAAAAACCACCAAAAAACCAAAAAAAAAAACCCAACAACACACACCACCACACCACAAAACAGCCACAGCACAGGATTGTGTTGATTTTGTGTTGAATTGCAATGCCAAGATACCAGGAAATTTGGTTGTTTTTTTGACGTAATAGCTCTTGCAGAGGCAGGATATGTGCAATTGGGAAGGAATATTATTTGCTCTACCTTTTGAAGAGGAACTGGACTAGCATTCACCTCCCCTGCTCTTAGACATCTGCAGTCTACCTACCCTTGTCACTCCAGGCTTATAGATTGCAATATAGGAAATACCAGATACAAACCAGAAAAGACTTTTTCACTCTGAGGGTGCTCAGATGCTGGTACTTAGAGAGGTTATGGAGTTTTCATCTTTGGAGATACTCAAAATTCAGCCAGTCCTTGAGCCATCTGATCCTTTCATCCTGATTTGTGCAGCTAAATGCTCTATATGCCATTCACATGTTCCCTCCTGTAACTCACAACCGGAATTATACCAAATTTGTATGATGCTATAATCATTACAAAGAAGTAGAACATTCCAAGACAGGGCCTGTCTATTTAACAGATGTATCACCTAGGAAAAGATGAAGATCTGCCAGAAATGGTTTTTTATGGTTTTATGTTTTTGTCTTAATTGAGGATTAGGAAATCAGCAATTAAGCATGTATTTATCTCACCATGCCAGAAAAAAAAATCATGATGCCCATAAACAGCCTCTGTTGCTACCTTAAAACACAGAGAAATTGTCTACTGAAGTTAGAGACGGGTATTGCTTCCTGAGTAGTGGCTGGTTTTTTCCATTTTTTTCTTTTGCTATTATCTGTGATATTTCTTTGCATTTTTATCTGTAAAGATTTTTTTTCAGAGTCCAAAATATTCAAATTGCAAAGAGCGCTGTTTTCATGGAAATCATTACAGAATTAGGCCACAAAGAGTGACAGTGACAGTGACTCAGTAGCCAGGTGATACAGACACTCATCTGGGAAAAGAGAAATCCATTTTTCTGTCTCTGCTCCCATGAACATACAATTACTTCTGTGCTAATGAAACAGATGCACTAGGAAGGGATATCCCAGAAAACTCCTGCCAGGTAACTGCAGTTATTTCTTCTGGCCTGGATTCAGATCTCTTGTCCTTACCAAGCAAGAGAAGGGAAGAGTTGAATTTCAATTTTGCATATGTTAGCAGAAGGAATTCATCTCTGACTGAGGAGGTGGGAGAGGCAAGATGGCCACATTTGCCTGTCCTTGCCTGGGTGCTTAGGCAAGCTGTAAGCACACTTACAAAATGAGCTGATGGACAAGTGGGTGACTAATTTTAGTTGCATCAAAACTCAGCTGTTTTGCTCCTCACATGACAGATGTGGGCTTAGGAATGCCGGCATTGATGGGAATTTGTCTGAGTGGAAATGGAGCAGGAGTATTGGGAATCTTTTTGTAGCGGCATAGGAACCTGCGTTTATTTGCCGAGTTCAATGCTTCAGTGTTTAGTGTTGCAAAAAGAAATAGTTTAATAAAAATTGACCATGTTTTGCACAAAAGCATGCATTGAACATCAAGAAGCAGTCCCATGGTGAGTGTGACAAAATGGACTTTCTGAGGTCCCTTCCAGCCTGAATTACCTGCTGTGGTCCTGTATCTGAATTACCTGGCATAGTGTCAGGAGGGTTTAAAATGCTTAATCCCTTGCTCACAAGAGTCCAATTTAAGTGTTTTTTTCCCACTCAGTTCACATGAGAAAGAAGGTAATGTTTGCAGAAGTTTATCTTGAGAAATATTACTATCAGAAAGCCAGTTCAGACTGAAACAGCATTTACTCTGATTTTATTACAGATTTTGATACTCCATTAATGATCTTCATGGAAGCAGTAAAATAAAATAAAGACATTTTATCAGGAAAATAGAAATTTGCATCAAAACTTTAAACAGCTAAGTATGTCCTCCCTTAGTTGCCAGAATTGTGGTGGGTTTTTTTATTTTTTTTAGTATCAGCTTTTAACTCAGTACTTTCTTTCTTGCAAGAAGGAAATGGCAGTGCAGTTCTATAACCTGTAATCATTTGTCGGGAGTGGAGGTGGAAGAAGATTAGCTCATAACACTGTAATCTCATCTGCCATCTATTTTTGGACAGATTTTGATTAATTCCCTATTAAGCAAATTCAGTGGTGTGCATTATTATAGTGTCATGCTTTTCTGTAGCATGCTACCTGTGTCATGCGATGAGCTGTCCTGAGGGCAAGAAACCAATAAAAATGACATTCTTGCTTATTATTTGCACCACTACCCTTTCATAGCCCATCATCAGCCTATATGTTGCCTAAGTTCAAAGTTAATTAGAATGACTGCCACTTCATGTCATGTGAAAGATGATTACTTATGTACAGGAGAAGTTATGCACCTCCTTATACGTGTCTGTCAGCAGCTCTGCCAGTTGTGCCCCATTCTTTTTTTTTAATGATTGCTGTCAGTAGGGATATGGGACATGCAGCAACCATGAAGGTGCCAGATTTAAATGGTTGGGAAATCAGCAGTTTTCACTACAAACGTGACGTTTCTCAGGAAGGCTTTAACTCCCCTAACCAAAAACTCTTCTTTGTACAAAATCATCCTATAAAAATTATTTTAAGCTCTTTTATTTATGTCAGTCACTGGAAGAAGATTTGTGAAAAGATAGCAAAGAACAATCCTTAAAATACGTGGTTATGAATTGTAAGATAAAAAACTTAATTGCAGTTTAGACTTCAGATTTATTTGAAAAGGGGTAATGATAGTAATTACCCAGTTTGAGTTTTGTAGAAGGCTAATTAGATCCCAAAAGCATTTGTATGCACAAGGCAAACCATAAATACAAAAGACCATCTGGTCCTTATCAGCTTACAACACTAACACTGTCTGTAATTATTTTTTCTATATTGTTTTGATGTTGACATTTTATGATGCAATACATCTAGCCATGGTTAGGGAATAACCTGTAAATGCTTTTTTGGTTGTTGATGGGCTTGGGGTTTTCTCCTGCGTTTGAAGACATGGTCTGACTCTAGGAGTGCAGTGAGGCAATCTGGAGTTCAGTCATTTACTCTACGAATGGGTCAGTGTTCTAAACTGAGTTTGACTGTGGGGTTTTAATCTAAATTGTTCCATCTGCTTTCCCAGCATTCTGGGGGCTCAACAATAATTTGTGAATATGATGATGAGGCTTTATCAGACCATGAAGACCTAGTTCCACAGAGTATAGGGACTAATTCCTCTGCTCTTGTTCTGGGTTTAGAGCTGGCTGTCCAGAGCTGCCTATACTTTTGCCCCAGCATGAAGTCCATGTGTGGCCTTGTGAGAGTCCCTTGTTATCACTGTGAAGTTACGTGTTTAGTGCTTTCTGTGCTGTAGGGATGGCTCTCCATACCTCCATACCGTGGGCCCAAGCAGGCAGGATGTCCCAGCAGGACCTCTCCCAGGCTGCAGGCAGGTGCTGTACTGCAGAAGTGGCCACAGATCCTGTGGAAAGGGTTACTCAGGCCCTACAAAACACAGGGAGGCAGGACTGGCTCCAAGCCTTAGGGAGGTGTTGAGTGTGATCCAGTCTGAGTGATTTACCAGAGATACAGGGAGAGACGCTGCCAGCTGCTTTCTGTGGCATCTTGTGGGTTCTCTGAGCTTTTCTCTAAGAGGAAAATTCTTGTGCAGAATTTTAATCAATTCCCTATTTATGAAAATTGTCACTGATTTGATGCCTTCTGACAGCTCTCCTCAGTCAAACAAGGGCTAAATAGTCAATCCTGCAGGTGCTGCTCAGGGACCCACGCAGGCCTCAGGGATCTGCCTGTGCAGATCCAAGTGCAAATCAGACACTTATCATGAAGTTTAGGATCTATCTCACTGAAATTAGAGCTGGTTTAATCCAGTCCTAATTCTCTTCATTCCAGATACCTACTAATCAATTGAACACTTCAATGTTGTCTGGGGCCCTGCATCAGTCCAAATCCTAAGATCTGACAAGAATTACATGTTTAAAGTAACATATTATCCTGAAATTGAATCTTGTGTAAAAGATTATTTGATGCCAGGTGCCTGTACTTTTTGTTCACAGGACAGGATTTTCTTTTCAAATATTTTTCTGTTACTCACGAAGTTAGGAATTTAACATCTCTAGTGCTATAGAGTCTGTTGCCTTATAATTGCAAAATCTCATTTAAGAGTGCACAGAATCTCTAACCAGACTGAGACCTTTGTGTTTTGAAAGGGCAGAGTAGGAAAGGCACAGCTGTACAAGCAGCGTGAGCAGGACTGTTATATGCATATGCCCTCTTACTTTCCCTGGTTTTTCCATGCTTACATGGTCTTTCGGAAAGCCTGGCCTGTGTGGATACTGTGAATGTCCCTCTGCTTGTGCAAGGCTTCACCCATCAGCCCCATCATGCCCCGGTGCAATCCTGGTCTCCAGACTCGTGCACCCTTCCTCAGCCTCAGGACCATCAGCCTCTCACCTCCATACCAAGGAGGATGAGCCTTTCCTGGCCATGGCATCAGGTTCTGCCTGTCCTCACAACCCTCATCCCATCACCATCCCCAGGCAGGAGAACCCTGTTTTAGCCTGGGTTGAAGGAACCTTTATGTAACCATAGCATGAAACTTGCGTTTGGGTGAAGAAGATAAAAATCTGTATCTGTGTAGGAGTTCATTTGTATTTAAGTAGCAAAACATGACTAGAAAATTAGTATGTTTTGGAGAAAGTCTTAGGTGGGTGTATTGTTTATTTCTTCTCTTTAACTGCTTTGAAACACACTGGTGGCAGGCTTTATATAGTGCCTAGAAGCTATCTCTTTTTTTTTTTTACAGGAACCAGGTTTAAAGTAGACAGTGTTCCTTAAGTAAATGCCACTGAATGTCCTAAAATTTCGTGTCCAATCACATTTTCATGTGAGAACCATCTACTTTCCATCTACTGCAAAACCAGGACCCAGATCTTCTAGCCACTGAACCCTGCTCACACCACTTTTGTGTCACCATGTTTTTGTAAAAGACAAGTAGAAAACAGATGGCTCCTGGAGGTCACCCAGAGCTTGTAGGTAGAGGACGCAGCTGGAGAGAATAACAATTCTATGGCACAGAAGCATGTGAATTCTCAAACCTAGACATCGTGTAGTCCTGTCACCTCCCATGGCATCCAAAACGTTAAGGTGTACAGTAGGAGCCACAAAGGGTGAGTTTGCTTTCTAATATAGACTGTCAGGAAAAAATAATAACAGTGTTTTACTGCTGAAATTGCTTTGGAGATTTTTGTGGGATCATCTTGTTTGAGTGTTATAACTGTGTGTAGGAGATTGCCTGGGATTAGCCCTGGGAGGAGAGTTGTGCGTGTGTGACCGATGGACCTGTGGTGTGCACAGGCGAGCACAGTACGTGCAGTGTGCCTGAGGCTGGGCTAGGGCAGGGAAGGAGCATTCAGGCTGTGTGGCAAAACTTCCCTTTTGCTGCCCCCCTCCTCCTCCTGGGGTCATTCCAGCTCTCCCAGCAGCATGCAAGCATCCAGCATCTGCTTCCCTCTTAATATAATCCCCAGATCTGTGTGCGCTTCCTCCAGACCACAGAAAATGTGCTTTAGTTTTGGTTTTTTGCACGTGAAATTAACACCTGGGATGGGATTTGCTTAACTGAGTATGGACCTCTAAAAAGTCAGCGTTTCTAAAGCCAGGTTCCAAAGGCTGCGAAGGGACACTTGTGTGGTTACTCTGGTGAAACATCATTATTATATGCTTAGGCAACAGGAAATCTCCTTCAGCTAACTGGTCACCAGGGACCAGATCCAGAAAACATCAGTTTCAAAGTCTAATGAGACTTAAAATTTAAAGACATAAATCTAATATTGCAGTCCCAAAGCCATAATTACTTGCACACAATCCTGATGTCTCTTCAGTTTTTCAGCTCATTTGTGTTAATAGTGAACACTCACCCTGCCCCAGGGTCCTGGAGTCCACTGTGGTCCCCACAGGACTGATCAGCGTGGATTGTAATTCACATATAAACTGGATGAGCTTGATGTAGGAAGGTTTCTCTGAGCGTAAGGAAAGCCTACTGGATGGGTTGGGCAGTCTGCACTTGGTCACTGCCAGGCTGTTTTTGAAGATGGGTGTAAGAAGGGTGGAGGAGCTCTGTGTTTGGTGAAATGATGCAGTTGCTATACCACTTATCCAGGAAGCTTAATGTTCTCTCATCCCAAAGATTAAAGATGTAATTTCTCCTCTTCCAGATGAGTGTACTGGGTTAGCTGCGCTATAATGATACCTTCGGTACCCTTTCTTTTATGGTGACTCTAGTGCAACAGAAGAATTAATGATTTTCTGTAATGGAAGGAGTGAAGCATGGCAAGCTTTGCGGAAGGAGCAAGAGAAAATACACCTTTCTGTTACAGGGCTGTGAGCATTTGCCTGGGAAGGAATGTTCAAACCCTCTACTGCTGAGGCAGCCCTGGTGCTTCTTGATGAACCACAATTGAATTAACACAGCCAGCATAAAACTGGAGAATTTCCAAGGTGAGATTCTCCACCAAAGAGCTCCACCAAAGACTGGTGATCCAGTTTAAGCTTTGTCTCAGAGCCAGTAAATTTAAGGTATTTGGTTTTGCTTTGGTGCAGAACCTATAAGGAGGAACCAGATAATTTGTTTCGTTGTGGTTCCACACACATGCCTTGAGGTTTCAGTCGGGTGTTCTCTGCGGAGGGGGTACGTAAGGTTTTGGCTTCACACTCCAGAGTCAGGAGCTCAGGACTGGCCATCCCTGCTGGTGTCCCCTAGTACTGAGGCTTTGACCTGCTGTTATGGTTAGATCCACCGCCACTGGCTTCAGCTTGCTGTGCCTCACCTGACTACAACTGTGCTTTTTCTGAGATCTATAACAAGTTATATCAAATTAGTATAATTGAGACCGGTACTCATCTGTTAATTTTTGTTGAAATCACCTATATAAATATAATTGAGGGTTTTTACCAGGCAGTGCAAAAGTGATTGTGGGCTTTTATCAGGCAATGCAACTTTGTCATCTGTTACCTCAGAAAAAAAATGCTGAACTAAGGGTATGAGTGAGCATCAGTCTGCCTGTGGCACTTGGATGTCAGCAAGAGAAGGGAGGTGGATTTTACGTCATGGTTTAGTTACTATAGCTAGAATCCATTAAGTTTCATTACCAATTTTGATTTGATGTGATGATTTGACCCTGGCGGTCAAATCCTGTAAATAAAGCAATGTGAGTTTACCTAAATTTCTGCCTGATCGGTTGTAGCATTATGGCCTATTATCTAACATTACTGTTAAGCGATGGTTCAGGAAAAGAATCTCCTTGCAGATATAATTTATTACATCTTGCTAAACTCTTTGAGTGACATTCAGACTTAGAGAGCCAATTACCCTGCGTCTCTCACATATCCGTTTGCAGAGCCTTTTAATAGTATTTAAGATTTCTTGACTGCGATTGTCTTTTGTCTGTGAAGCTTGCTTTCAATGTCACTTCCACTCTGCTGCTGGAGCTAATCTCTGGCATCACACTTTTCCTTTTACTCCTCGTACCCCACTCCCTCCACCTCAATTTTCCCCGCACAATTTGCCGGCGGCTGAGGGTGTCAGCCATGGCTGTAGCTTTGGGAGCCTCAAGCAGTTCTAAGAGAGTCAGGACCATGAAGGTACCTCGCACCATTGCAGCCCCCCTTGCTACAGCCCTTGTTAAACCCTCAGTTCACCTGCCCTGTCGCTGACACCGGTTGTCATCAGTTGGCTGACTTCAGCACTGACTTCAGGCTGGCTGACTTTGTGTCTTACTCTCTCATCAGCTGCTCGATAGCTTGCTGATCTGTTTTGTTTGCAGTGTGATAGGTTTGAGCATACTGTATTATTTATAAATGTTTGGTAATTTTCTGTGTCAGTGATGTATTATTTGGGGCTGCGTCAGTCTTTCAAAAACAGGTTTGACTCAGCATCTCTGTCTCAGTGTTACAGCAGCATTCCCAACCGGTTACTCTGTACTTGTCTCCTCTTGCTGCAGTTTTAAAAATGTTCTTGAGTGCTTGTGCTCAGTGTTTAATTAAAATTTCATGAGGATGCTTGGTCTAATTCTCATCCAAATTACAATACCATGAATGGGAAGTGGCCACAGAGGAGTCAGCAGAATTAGGGTAGAGTAAAATTGGAGAATGAAGGCTGTTGTCTTCAGTTACATTGCCAAATAGTAAATCACATTGAATATTTTTCCCTACAAAACCTAACAAATTCAAACTAACATTTTTGTCCATTCACTTTTCCAATGTTTTTATTACTAAACTTATTGTATTTATATTTAATGCCCCAGAGTCCGATATTGAGATGTGCTGACCCCCCTACAGTTTTCTCAGACTTGCATCTCATGTTTTGGACCTGAATCAATAAAGATTGCTTGCACTGTATTCTGTGTTTTGCAGGCATTAAGAGATCTTCAGGGCGAGGAAGAGAGCCTCCTAAGCCCTGGTTTTGTCCCCTTTGTAAAGATAGGCTCACAGTCCCCATCCCTGAAAGTGCTCAAGATGGGGTTGGATGGGGCTTTGTGCAACCTGGTTTAGTGCAAGATGTCCTTGTCCATGGCAGGAGGCTTGGAACTAGATGTTCTTTAAGGTCCCTTCCAACCCAAACAATTCTGTGATTCTGTAGCTCTTTTCAGATCCCAGTGGCCCCGCCACAGAGCTGTGCTTACAAGGTTGCAGAAGGGAATACTTGCACAACTGCTCTAACTCCACTGTTAGCAGTCTTTTTGTTTCTCTCCACCTTTTCCCTACTGTCCAGGCAGATGCAAATATAGTTACAACTTTGAATAGTGATCTAGTGAGCTACTGATTGCTTGCCATGTTGTCTGGCCATGACAGATCTTTTACTTTCATAGGTCCAAGCATAGATTACTTTAGATCCCCCTGAAAAAAACCAAACCAAAACAAACAAACAAACAAACAAACAAAAAACACACACACACCCCCAAAAAAAAAAAAAAAATCCAGTCCATTTAGCTACAGGTTACTCACTTTTATACATCCTTGTGCATGTGTGAGAGAGAGAAGAAAAATATTCTGTGCAAAAACTGAAAAACAAGATGTGTAGATGTGGAAGCTCAAAGTCAAATTTAATTTGTGTACATCCTTCCTCCTGGTCCATCATGGAAGTCATATTTCACTGAATAGTTGCTGTGTTGTCTTAAAAATTGTTGGTAGTTAATTGTACTTTATATATGCCATTCCCATCCTTAATGTAAACTACATCTTGTCCACAGATAGAGAAAGCTGTTTTCCCTGGGTTGAGGATAGACTTTTGGAAACTTTCCTGATAGCCCAGTGGTTTAGTAGGAAATGAGACGATGGCATAGTGATACTGTCCACTAAGAACCAGTGCTGTCAAAATGACACATTAACCTCCTGATTTTGCTGCTAACAGTATACGTGTGAAGATATAGTAATGGCATAGGGATTTTTCATGATCTTCGTAATCCTTGTCTATTAAAGGGACAGCTTAACATCTTCAAAGGAAGAAGTAGATTTCTGCAGTAATTTTAAGGGAAAAATAAATCAATATACTCCTCAAGTTAACTAAATAAGCAAAGAATGCCTTAGGAATAAGGAGGAAAAAAGATGTCCAAGAATTATCCCATAAGACCAGATGGATAAGCACATAAGTGTAAATCTCAGATAAACTTACACTGAGAAAATACCATCTCATTTGCAAACAGGCACTGAACCGGGTGGTTGTGGAACTACTGAGAAGAGATATACTTGATCCCCAAATTTAAATAATGACTTCTGGTTGACAGCAGCTTTGATTACTCCTTGGAGCTACCCAAGCGAAAGAGAAACTGATGCAGTTGTCAGCCTGATCACTGACTATCTGGACTCATCATGTTCTGACAACTGTATCAGGTACAGATGTTTGTAAAATTTTCTTAATAGGAGAGTCAGACGGGTCTGTCTTACCCATCAGCTGCCTCACATGCAGAGAGGCCACCATCATCTTTGCTTCTTGCTTTCCTCCCATCCTTGTTCAAGAGAGAAGTCTGATAAATTCTCCACAAGCCCTATAAAGGTTGTAGTCTCAGAGCTCTGTTCTTGCATTCATTATTTGTTTGTGTATACAGATATGTTCACATCTTTCTTGTCTGGATTCCCCTGCTTTTCTGCCCAAAGAGGAGCAATAGTTCTAGCTGTTCTGCCCCACTTTACATACTCCCCAGGTTGTGTAAAGAGCAGTAGCCAAGATTGTCGTATTGCCTCAATGTGCGTAGGGATCACTCAGGAACCTTCAGCTTTTTATCTCCTTGTGGATTTCTTTTTTCCGTTGCTGGCAGAGCTGGATACTCTGCCCAGATCTCTCCCAGCAGCATTCCCAAGCACTGGGTGTTTAAGAAGTGGCTCAAGCACTAAGCCTGCTCTGCTGCAGTAGGTGGCTTTCAGCTGTAGATTGTTCTTCCCTGTGAGCCAGAGATGTGTAGCCAGAGATGTAACCATTGGTGGCTAAGTGTTGAATCACAGAATCATTCAGGCTGGAGAAGACCTCTAAAATCATCAAGGCATCAGACAGAAAGCACAAATTTACATTCAGTGATTGAAAGGATATGCTAAAATCCAGGATACTGGATATGGTAAAATTTGTGCCCGATCTCACCATGAAAAGAGGAGTTTAGCAGATAGGACTGACTCCTAGGAGTGATGCCCATGTGCCAGATATTAACACAGAAGAATTTTCTTTCCTTATTTTAAGGTCATTAGTTTCATTCAGACCAATTATGAAAACACTTCATTGGGAATTTCAGTTTAGGGGGACCCAAAATGGAGCAATGTTCTGATTTCAGAAGATGCAGTTTTTCAGTCTTGTAAAAACATTTTTAAGGTGCCTTCAGTTGTGGCAACACAGATTATTACATCTGAACATTAAAAGTAGTTGTTGAAATACTGCTTTTACCCTTATGCTTAAGAGCACAATAACTCAATTGTGCTACTGAGCCTGAATGTTAGTTACTTACAATTCTTTCGGGTGCAGACTTGTTTGCTTGGTAAGCTGGCTCAGAGGGAGACATAGTGAGCATTCCAATGCACTACTGCTGTGCAGGGCTGCAGCCTTTTCTGGTTTCTAGCAACAGTTTGACCTAGATGTTTCTGTGGACCTTGCATGGATGTGGAAGAGAATGGAGCAGCTCAACAGGTGCAAGCCCTGGTTATTTGTGATCACTTCTTTTAGCCTTTGGCTCTGATTTGCAAAGGTAGAAACATCAGCAGCACATCACTTCTTACTCCTGTGTTGAGAAACATGATGAGATTTGACAGAATGGATGAAGGTGACTGATCATTTATCCCTTTGCCAAGTAGCTAGTGACTTGATATGACAGAGCCAATCCAGTCCAGTATACTGTTCACCATAATATTTCTCAGAGATGTTTTGGGGACAGGAAATATTATCATGGCATCCAGCATCTACCCAACTTTTGCTCATATTAGTAAAATAAATCTTCAGTATCAGGGTGGCCATGTATGAAACTCATGTTCTCCTCAGTGCCAGTTTAAAAAACAATGAGGATTTAAATGCTGCTTTCAGGTCAGGTATTGACCATTTGTATGAGCAACCAATAAATGTTTCAGAAAAACATCACAGAATCATAGAATGTGCTGAGTTGGAAGGGACCCATGAGGATCATCGAGTTCAGCTCTTGGCCTTGTGCAGGACACCCCAAAAAACATACCAAGTGCATTTCTCAGTTTTTGCTGGAAATGACACAGATTTTGTCCAGTTTTCTGAGTTGTGTCTGTAAATGAATCTTAAATTCAGTCATTTGGAGAGGATAGGAATTATATGGTCATGTTTTATTTCCATTTAATACAGTGCATATCCTTTGGAAAAATACCATCACGTGCTACATACACAGATATAGACACGGTGCAGTGAGGTACAGGATCCAAGCTGCTAAGCTAGGTTATTCTGGAAGGGGAAATTTAGGTTATTGATATCATGGGCACGGAGAGGAGGTCAGCTGCTAAGTGTTGCAACTTAGTTGTAAATTGGTTTTTTATCCTGTTGTCTTTGTGATACTTCAGCAGTCATCATTGCTACAAATTGATAGCATTCCGGTATCCTGGGTTTACAACTGAAACAGAAGAAGCAGAAGAGAGTGTGTGTTGAGGAGCTGGTTACAGGGAAGGAACTTGGACTTGTTCTTCCTGAAATATTTACTGCCTTTCACAGATTTTTTATGGGCTCCAGGAGAGATTTGAATGAGGTGTTAGGTTGAAAACTGAACTGAGAGGCTGTTCCTTATGTAGGGGAAGATGGTATAAAGGAATTAACTGTTTGACAGCTGGACTTTGACTTTTGATGGATATTTTTTACGGGAGAGTGCGAATCCCCCTGCTCCTTTTTCAGCTGCTCCAAACACAGGGTGTAGTGTGCAGAGGGTCTCTGCTCACTGTTCCATTCCTGTGCTGGGAGCAGGGGGATGAGGACTGTGTGGGGTTCTTCCCCTCCTGCTCCTGGGCTTCCCCAGGAGCCAGGGCCCAGGGAGCTGTGCCAGGATGTGTTACTGCTGTCGGTCCATGGTGTGACTGCCCTGGGGTCATGGCAGGGAAGTGTGCAGTAAGTGGGACCTGGGAGTATGTGTCTGAGCCATGGCGCCTCCTGGAGCTGCTCTCCCTGGGGTGGAGGTTGTGTTCAAGTCCTCACTCAGGCCTTGGTTTACAGGCACTATCTGGCCTATAAAAAGCAATTATAACACAGCAAGTATTTGCCCCTAGCAACCCCTGTGGGCTTGCAGAGAGAGCTCAGCAAATAAATCACTACTCTTCAACTTCAGTTTGTACCCACCTCATAAACCCATTCCTGAGCTTGTCACCGGGAAAGAAAGAAAACAGCATTCAACCAAAGACGAGAGTTGCGTGTTGTGGTTTTATTTTTACTGCACGAGTTCAGTTATTTTTACCTAGCAAACAACATTATTACCCCTGTAACTGTGTGCGTGTTGGCGCGGGGGCTCTGCGGTGCCGGTGTCTGACAGCTTGCTAATAATGCAGCGTGGTGCGAGCAGGTTCTGTGCCAGCAGCGATTGCTGCGAGCAGGCGGCAGCGCGATGACAGCCTTGAGAAGCGGCAAGCGCAGTCCAAGGAGAGGTGACATCGGAGGGAATTTCCCAATTATTTCCGCTTCGTTAGGCTGCGGGTGACGGGAAGGTCGCACAGCAAGCGCACTCCCGCCCAGAAGGTGCAGGTCACCCCGTTCAGGCTTCTCAAAATGGCCCCTTTATAATTAGAGGATGTGATTTAGTTTTATTACATTTTTTAGAAGATAATAAACTATTGACAGCTGAGGTTGCAGGCTGAATTTAGCCGTAATCACAACCACAGATGCTTGTGTTTTCACACAAGTAACTGTACTCATTAAGTCTTCCTGTATAAACAGCTAAAACTCAGGACTAAATTGCCAAAAAGAAACTGAGACTCCTGAATACCAGCATGCTGCTGCCCGGGGTGTCTACTAAATACATGGAATAGGCAAGTGGGGAGGGAGGAGTGCACAGACTGATTAGGACAGCTTTTGTGGTGGTGATGCTGGCACTGAAGGATGTGATTAATCACAGAACACCCTGAATTGCAAAGGACTTACAAAGGATTGTCAAATCCAACTCCTGGCCCTGCACAGGACTCCCCAACAGTCACACTGTGTGCCTGAGAGCATTGTCTAAATGCTTCTTGAACTCTGTCAGGCTGGTGCTGTGACCACTGCCCTGGGGCACCTGTTCAGTGCCCAGACTCCCTCTGGGTGAAGAAACTTTTCTTGATACCCAGCCTAAACCTTTCCTGACACGGCTTCAGCCCATTCCCTTGGGTCTTGGCATTGGTCACCAGAGAGATCAGTACCTGCCTTTTGCTTCCCCTGGTGAGGAAGTTGTAGACTGCCACAAGGTCTCCCCTCAGTCTCCTCTTATTTAATTAGCATCACTATTTCAGAATTAGGCTTCTGTGCTAAGCCAGGCAAGCAGATCTTTAGATACTGGAGAGAGGCAGCCCAGACTGCCCAGCAGGCCCTTCTGTGTGTTTTATAGCAGAAATCTGGATTACAGGCTTAGGCAGGACACCCAGATTTACTTAGCCAAAACCAGACAAAGATGGCTTTTGTTCTCTGGGGTGTTTGGAATCATATCAACTGAAATATTAATACTGTTCCTGTGACAGGATGGTGCTGTCATGATGTAGGTCTAATGAAATTACTGGGTGTGATTTTTTTCACCTTTAGAAGTTTTAATGCAGAGCTATCAAACAACTTCATTTAAGGCTGTATATTCTGATGGTATCATTCCTGTGGAAAGGGAAGTGTGGAGTAAGAATGGAGACACAGGACCCTCTTGCAGACCTTTGTCCAACCCTTTGCTTCTTCCTTAAGGATAAGAGGACAGAGAAGAAGTGAGCTGTTGGTGCTCAGCAGCTGCTGTCATGGTGGCTGAGTATTGAGAAAAGCAAGAAAATAGATACATCCACTTGCAGCCCTGAGCACACACTCATTCAAGGGCTAGTTAGGGGTCTAATCTGGCTTCTTAATCCTTCCAGGTTGGTGCTTTTTGTCAGGGGATAACAGAAACCAAACATTATCAGCCAAGAAATGACTTCTGCAAGGACGATTTTCAATTGGTGACACGCCTCAAAGTTATATAGAATCACAGAATTGTAGAGTATTCCTGAGTTGGAATGGACCCACAAGGGTCACCAAAATCCAGCTCCTGGCCCTGCATAGGATATCCCTAAGAATCACACCATGTGCCTGAGAGCACTGTCCAATATTTCACTGTAGAAAGCCAGGAGAGACTGAGTGGGGTTTTTGTGGCTTTTTTTTGGTTTTTTTCTCTTAAGAAATACAAGTTTAGTTTTGGGGGGGTCAAAAATCAACATTTAAAATATTTTTTTGTTCTTTTTGAGAAGCAGTCTAAATACCTTTACTACAGCTTCCACTCCCTTAGGATGGACAGGCCACTGAGACAGCTTCCTCTGAGCAGGAGGTTTTGTTTCTTTGAGATTCTGTGAGAACTTGGATTACACCAAGGCATGAAGAGAGACTGTTAGACAGCACAGTGGGATCTTCAAATCCAAACTCCTAGTGTTAGAAAAAAAAATACTGAAATTAAAAAGACTATGATGAAAAGGTGTGAGTGGGTTTTGGTTGGGGTTTTTTAAACAACAAAAAAAACCCCTTCGAAACTGCTGGAAGGTGAGAAAAGTACTTCCTTTGATGCCTAATTTTGTCAAAACTAGTTGGGAGTGAGTCTATCACTAGTGCTGAGCAGTGTAGGAAGGTATGAATTAGCTTGATGGCAGGTAGGGTCTGGAAAAGAGCCACGTAAGATGAAAATTAAATTAAAATCACTGAACATGGGAACCTAAATTGTTTGTTAAATGATTTGTCCCCATCACTGTGTTGCAGGAGTGTGTATGAAAAGTAACATTTTCTTTTTACCCTTCAAACTGAGAGGAAAGCACTCTGGGTGTGGGCATGAAGTGCAAAATGAGAAGTCCTGTGGGTGCTACAGCTAGGAGCCAGATGTACCCAAAGCCACAGATGCTTATGTGTAGGAAACCAAGTTGAACACGCACTGATGAGCACTCTAGATCACATGCAGACACCTAAATTCAAGTGTCTCAGTCTCAAGATGAGAGTTATCTGACGTTTCACGTTTAAAGAATTACTAATTTTTCAAACAGATCTGCTGCCTGTAAAAGAAATTTGTATTTATGTTCCCCTCTTCTTCCCCAAGGATAAAACCCAAAACAACTCCTTACAGACATTTGACTATTTTCAGAAACTTGTTCAATAGATGTCAGTTCTGATCAGCATTTTCCATATTTACGCCCTACGTATTTCCAACATGACATGCCCTTTGTTTATGCTAGTATTGCATGACCCACTGGGGCACTTGGGAAAATAGAAGATGGTTGGAAATGGGAAGTCTAGTTGGTGTCTGTGCTGCTGCAGTATTTGTAGCCAGTGCTTTCCTTGCTTGTGCATTTCCATGAGTTTGACCTTGAGGAAATCAGTAAGCCCCTCTGTGCCTCTGTTCCCCAGTTGTCCTATGGAGACATTGCTCCCTGTCTGCATTGGCAGCCCATTTTTTAATTACATCTCCTTTTATTTTTTTTCTGGTTAAGGAAATTTTTGTTGTTTCCTGTGAGATTGTGCTAGTATTATTCAGGAAAAAAAAATAAGTGATGTGTATCCATTATCACTTTGATGGGTTCAGCAGCCTCTTGGCAAACCTGTTTCCAGGGAAAGGGCAATTTGGTTTTCTGTGGCTTGAAGTTTAACCTGTGTAGAGTACTTATGGGAGATGGGGGTGGGTTTCTGGGAGGATTTTTCCTGCCGTTGTCAAGTCCTGTACTGTGCAGGGCACGCTTTCTCAAGCCTGAGTTGACAAACACCGTCCGAAGCAATCTTGATGTATATCCAAGCCTCTCTCCGAGTGAGACCAAGCACTTTGGCAGCTCCTTTTTGCAGCGAGGTTCTCCAGAGCTGAGCGCCGGGGCGCTGCCGAATGGGCCAGCACAGGGCTGGTGCTGATTAATGATGCAAACACGGCCCCGAGGAGCAATGCCTGAGCAAACAGGGCTGATGTCAGCCCCAGCAACAGATGGCAGAGCCCCTTTTCCCGTGCTCTGCGGGCTGCTCCGGCGCTGGGAGCTGCTGAATGCAGAACAATGAGGGTAGCACAGGGTTAGCCGCCACTTCTGTCCGCGGATTTGTGCTGCCTTCGCTCTTTCACAGCAAAATGTCACCGGGTGAATTGATTATTTTGTTTTGTTTTGTTTTGTTTTGCTGTCCAGATGCAAGAGAAAAGTGGCCACAAGCAACTTTAAGCGCTTGGGGCCACCTGGTAAAAGGGGCACAATGAGCATCCTTCCTGCAAATGTGGAAGAAGCAGTTGAAGGTGGAGCTGTTTTGTAGAGGTTTCTGGTGCTGTTGCAAATTGTTCTGGGTCAGTTGCTGTTTCTAACACTAACCTCAGTTGCTCAGGGTGGCTGCAAATGCCCGTGTTAATTACCATCAGGCTGAGGTCTTGTCTGTAGACACAACTTGTATTGCTGTAAGTACGCTGGTATCATTAAAGCAGTACAAATACCCCAAAGTGAATACAGTTACAGCAGTATAAATGAGCTTGTTTATTTCATAATCTATGCTAGTATAAAGCACCTTTATACCCACATAATTACACTCACTGGGGGTTGTGGCAGTGTAAATGTTTTGGTACAAAAATCAATAACTGGCATATTTGGAGGCTGTCTAGGGTCTGGCAGGCTGGAGGTACTCTGCTGCAGCAGCTTCCATACTGAATGCTCAGCTATTTTTGTTTTTAATCTATCATTCTTGTCTTGACCTAGAAATAAAAATTTAATGGAAAGTTGAATTTACGGCAGCAGCAGAAATAGGGGTCGCAGGTGCTATCTTCCCTCCTTGAACTCCAGTGGATGGGGGATGAAGGAACCATCTGAGCCACGGGATGGGAGAGGTCCCTTCCTGCACAGAGACAGGCAGAGGGCCAGCCAGGATAAACACCTCCTGGAGAAACACCTGGGATGGGAAAGAGAGTGATGTAGCCTAAAATGAGAGGCGGAGAGCTGCTTCACAGTTTTCTGGGGCTGCTCTAATACATGCCATAAAGTCATGCTGGTGGCTCCAAATCCAGTAGGACCTGCAGGGGTAAGAGACGATCCCATTTTGCCTTGCTCATCTGCCTCATGGCGATTTTTTCTTAGGACATAGAGGCTGTGACTCCCCCTACCAAACTGTATTGATTTGCACCATCTGTAAACTGCCTTTATAGTGACTGGAGAGGGAGAGATGCCTCTAAACTACATTTTACTCCTCTTAGCTTGAGTATCTGAAAAAATCCATGTAAATCATGCTTAAGAGTTGTCTCTCTGCTTTGACTGTACAAGGATGTTTGTCAGCCAGGTAGGATGCAAGTATGGTAAGCCTTACCTGTCCTGGTTAAGGAGGGTCCTGTTCTGCTCCATGGCACCTGTGCTGGCCCATGGCTTTGAGAGAGGTTTTAGTGGTGTGGCTGGAGATATATTAATGACTCTTGGAAAAATCCATGTACTAAAAATGTGTTTACTCTCACTTCATTGTCCTCCTTCTTTGGCTAGCAAAGCAAAACTGTTTTGGGGCATTGCGTGTCTTAGTGAACTTTTAATTAACTGTTTGCTCATTCTACTTTTTAATGAACTCTTGTTGATTATTTTGCTACTTTGCACTGTGGCTACCTTGGTTCATTTCTGCCTGCTCATACAAACATTTCTTCTGGAAGAGAAAAGGCCGTTGTAGCTCTCTGTGCATTCCTGGTTTTGGACCACCATCACCACTTTTTGAAGTAGCCACCAGGACTGCCGAGGTGCTCAGCAGTTTACTCAGCTCTGTCACTGTTACCAGATATCATGGCCCTTTTGAAAACAGTGGGGTTTAGTTCCTGGGATTAGATCTGTGGCTGTCCTGACTCTGATGGAGCCCCATCCCAGCTGCCAAGCAGTCTCCAGTCTCTGTTCCCATCTCCTGCATGTCTCCATGATTCCCCACACAGTGGCTCTTAGCTCAGTATGCCTCGGTAGATATGGGCTGTTAAGAAGCTACCTGATAGTGATTCAAGATTTTAAAACATCTTAAATGTTTTCAGAACCTAATCCATTCACCTTTTACTTGTGGGTGTTTATATTTCACCAAACGCTACCTACAGCAGTTACAACCTGTTCCTTTTGGATGCTACAGGACCAGTTTCTAGATTTAGGGCTGTGCTATTGCTGTAAAAACAATACAGCAAGTAAAAAGAATAATTTGGGTGAGTGAGGAGGCCTAATTGATTCCTCAAGGGTTATACAGCACAAACACTTCAAAGCATCGTCAGAGGATCTTGCTGTGAAATGCCACTCATCCTCCTGCCACAAGGAGCCCAAGGAGCAAATGGTCTGCATATTTTAAGGAAGTACTGAGGCTTAGCCTTAAAAACCCCAAAACTCATAGTTTTTCGCTGCATGGAGACTCTATGTATTTTTGCATTATTTTTTTACCTACATTTACCCATTACTTACCTCAAGAAGGACTCTCAAAATTGCTCAGATTCTTAAAGCATGAACCTGAGAGACTGAAGTGTTTTAAATGTGCCTCTGCTGTGCACAGTACCAGTCTTCCACACATAGTTTTACTTTTATAGCTAAAACTCCTTATCTGTAAAATGGGAGAAATGTTTTTAACCCAAGAAAGGGCTAACCTCATACCTAACACAAGCTTTTAGTGCTGAATTCATTGACATTTATACGGTATCATGTAATCTTTGTGTGCTAGATGTTGTTAAAGAACGTGATTTTAAGGTTCTTAGATTGGCCTAGAGTTTATTTTTTAAAATTATTTTGAAGTGCATGTTGAAAACAATCAAGTCACTGAGGAATGAAGTTTTATTTCCAACTTGTTAAAAATACTGAAACTGTGGAAAACAGGTAACTCAGTTGTTTTGAGCTCCATGTTTGAGGCAGTTTTATTCCCTTCAGTACTGTATAAAAAAATGTAACTGATCTGTAAATCAACCCTTTGATGCAGTAAAACTGCCAGAAACCAAAACTGATCTGGCTCAAATGATAGACACTTACTCTGGCTGACAACTTATACATTTAATTGGAAGCTACAGCTTTTGAAATGAATTGGACAGGGTGAAATCATCACAGTCTCAGATGCAGACAATGACAGAAGCCAGTATGTTCAGTTCTCTTCACTGAGGCTTGTAACACCGAAAAAGCTGCTGATCTTACTAGATTGCGATTGAAGATATTTGCCCTTCGCTGAATAATGAGCTTGCAATCACATTTTGCTGAAACAGGTTCTTTGTACAAATGAAACCTAAATCATAAGGAAGTTAAATCTCATTTCTTACTCTTCGATCAAAACCTTCATGCTTCAGCGCCTTGTAGAGAGGAACATTAGGCTCACATTTCTGTAATCTTATTTGTTATTCAAGATTTGCTCCTGATAGCTTAAACTACTGGAAAAACAAAACCAAAAAAAAAAAACCCCAAACCAAACCAAAACCAAAAAAAAACCCCACCCAAACCTATACAGCCTTAAAAATGGAAAATCAATTCATTGTAGCCACTTTGCAAAGCCTTTCATGATAAAGGGAGAGCAAAGCAAGTAGAAAAGAACTGCATGCATCCAAAGACACCAAATCTTTTCACTTGTTCCCAGGGCTCGGACAACAATGCCACTATGAAAATAGCACTGAGGAGGAAGAGCATGCTGGGTAATGAGATGCAAATGAGCACACCAAGCATCCCACTCTGCCCGGGAGCCTTTGTATCCAGTAGTGCAATAACAACCAGCTTTTGAGTCATGATAGGTTAGCATAGAATAGGTTTCACAATGGGTGGATGTATTATCCTCATGGTTCTCCTCAGCTTGTGGTCAGCAGGATAGTTAAACATGGCATCCATTTTAGTGAGAAGTCGCCTAGATTAAAACTAGCAGAAATAAGAATGTCACAATTAATTGTAACAAACTCAGTGTGAAACCTTGTGAAGGCAGGAGGGAATTTTATTTAACTTGATCAGGAACTCGGTTTTTCTTACACTCTCATACTCTGCACACCAAGACATAAGTATCCAAGTGCTGTGGTGAAGATGACCCTTGAGGGAAACTGAAGTCTTCACTGTGTCTCTTGGGTTCTTCTTGTACAAGGAACGGAACAGGTCTTGTTTTAAACAGGTCTTCTAAAACATTTAAGACTTAAAAGGACTTTGCATTGCAATTTAGCTTATTTCTGTTTCTGTAACTCATTGCTGACTCTTTTCATCTCATCTTGGATCTCTTTAAGGCCATCATCTGTCCTTTTCTTAGCATGATAATATAGGTGATGTGCTGGAACCTTGTTGCCCTTCTCCTGTCACCGAACCACAGATCTCCTGCTGGTCAGTGCTGGGACCTTACCAGAGCTGTGTGTCCAGATGTAAACAGCATGTTCCCCAGCTGTCTCCTTGGTTTAGCAGTACAGACCATTCCTTTAAACCTGACTGTTGTTTCCTTGAGTGCTTTCACGCATACATGTTTCATTCCTGTTTCGTCCACATTCATCATATTTCTAAAAGGGACCTGTGCAAGAGGGAGGCATCTAAGGAGATTTGGATTTACGTCAAGGACTGAGCTGTTTCACAAAGCTGGGGCACTGGGCTGCTTCACAGGGAAAAGCAGCTTCTGTTCCTGTTGTAGTTTTGCTGCGCATTTTTGTTGTTTGTTATGTGCTGAGTCACTGAAGTGAGGGTCACACCTAACACTGTATTTTGCCCTTTGATAACAGTTTATAAATCTGTGCTCAGAGAAGCAAAAAGGGACAAATTTCAGAAAGTGCTTAGTGCTGCTATCACTGAGCTTTAAGATATTGTTGGTTAATAATATCTTACAGAAGTAATTTTATTTCCTTCTAGGTCACAAGGCACTTTACAAAGAAACATACCCATTATCCCAGTTTTATGGGAGCGGAAGCTGAAACACAAAGACATTAAATGCCCCATGTAAGGTTACAGACCAAGACAGAGGGTGAGCTGGAAATCAAACAAAGGTGTCTCAGTATGCTTTCTCAGGCAGGAGACCACATTGGGAAAGGCAAGGTGGATCTTGACAGTGCTGAGTGGGAGTTGCATGTCATGAAAGAGGGCCATATATCTTTTCTGTGAGGCTTCTTTCCACAGCTCTGTGCTCTGCCTCCAAATCAGCAAGATCACCTCGCCAATGAATCATTTTCTTACTAGAGATGAAGATGAGATTGACTTGACCTGGGGAATCTGCAAGTAGCATGGGGCACCACTCTCACCACTGTGCTTTACTGAGCTGGAGACAATTGATTGTCGTGAGGGATCGGATCAGCACCCTTTCTTTTTTGGTTTTTTTTTTTAAACCCATTTGGGGACAAAGCTGTGTTGTTTTTCTGGTTTTGAGAAAAGTGCTTGGTTGAGGGAAAAACGCGAAATCACTTCTCTTTAAAAGGTAATGAGGGTGTGTAGATTGTGGGGGAAGGGAGCTGACAGCTGTGCCCTGTGCAACCTCCCCACCTCCTCCACAATTGAGAAGGGAAAATACCAGGACTTCATCGTGCTGTGACCTATGCATATTGTACACAAAAGCATACCCTAGAGACTTTTTTATTGTTCTTTTTTCCTTCTTCTGTCATAATATGCCAGTAAAAGAGATCGAACAAGAATTCATGATGTATCCAGGTCCAGGGTGGAGAATATTCGCATTGCCCCTTTCCACTGAAAGTGACACCACCACCACCCTTGCTGCAGATATTACATGTCTTCATTCCTGCAAACAGTGAAATTAATTAGCATAAATTATATCCAGAGTCTAGTTAGGCTTAGCCGTTGCTTTTGCAGAATTATGAGGCCTTTGTGCACAAAAAAATTAGAGAAAATTGTTTAATGATGATGTGTGCTGGTTACTAAGCTAGCCACCAGTTAGATATATTTATAGCTATTCTTGCCTCTAATAATGATATGCTAATTATAGCCCAAATAAAATTCTGCAATTTCTCCCTTAAAATGGAAGTGGTGCAGGGAGATGTTAAAGTCTGTGCTGAGGCATCATATTAGCAATTAGGTTTTTAGGTGGCACAGTGCTTCTGAAGGGAAGAAAACAAAAGAAGATATGAGTGCTATTTGTATTTTTTTGAGCCTAAATAAGGATTTGAACTTGGAAACCTTCTTATCCTACAAAGCATGGACTTATCTGTGAAGTGTTTTAGAAGAACTAAGCCCCTGTTGGACAATCCCTCAAGGGCATTTTCTCAATTATTCCAGAGCATCACAGCCCCAAGAGATGACTCAGGCAACAATGACAGCGTCGAGAAGTTGCTCATCAGTTGTGCTACAGGGGCCAGTGCAGCTTAGGCACGTTGAATATTATCATATCAATACTGCAGCTATGGACTGCAGACTGTGTTTGCAGTCTTAAGGGTGGGTCCTGAGGGATCATTTTAGAGGGCAGGCATTTTGGGTTGCACTTTGAGTTTCACCCCACCTAAGTTAAGAAGCGCGTCACTGTGAGATGCCTGAAGCCATGTGCAGTACAAAGTGACCACAGTGAGGGGGTGACTGTGGTTGGATATAACAACCTTTGCAGATCTTATCCTGCTGTCCACATCAAGTTTGGATTTGGCTTCTTCCTGGCCAAATGTAACTCCCTGCCATCACTCGTATCAAGTAAGAATAGTAATGATAATTTCTGCTCCAGAAAAGTGAAAGAAATGGCACCTTAAATACAACGTCTGTAGCAAGTAACTACTGAGGGGTATTATAAAATCTGAGGTTTAAGCCATGCAGCTGGGAGATAACAAATAAAATGTCAGCACCAAAGAGTAGGAAGACAGGGTGAAGAAATAAGCCTTGCAGTCACAGAATTATTTGTCTGACCTCTGTCAACTGCAAGGCTTTCAAAAGTATTTTGAAGGACAATATAATTAAAAACATGAAAATAAATAGAAAACGGGATAAAAGTGCTCATGGGTTTACCAGAAGTGAATTGTATCGGCTTGTCTTGCTGTCATGGATAACATAAATGATGTTCTAAGAAATACTTTGTATGTCATCTATGTGGACTTCAGTAATGCATTTGATACGGGTGCACTGCAGAATTTATGAGGCACGAGGAGGCAGAGATTAATTGTTGAATTGATGCTGCCTATGGGCCTGGCTAAAGAGGAAATAAAAATGATGAGTCTTGAATAAGGAATTTGCATGCTGAAGGGCATACATTTACAGATTATCTCAAGTATTGGATAGACAAATGATCTTATTTAGTGGTTTCTTCAGTGATGCTGGCTTCAAAAAAGGGAGTTTGCCCTCATCCAGGGTTGGAAGGCATCATCCAAACTGGAAGGTTTGGGGAAAAGAAAAAAAAACAACAAAGAAAAGATCTCTGGGAGTTTGAAGAGTAGAAATTCATTAATGGAGTAAACTAAAGAGTATATTTGAGGACTAACTTGAGATTGGTGCTCCCTGCTAGACACATCCCCAGGAATGAGTAGATAGGCTGCTCTAGTGTGGCTGTGTAGACGTTATCTGGAGCACAGTGTTCTCCATCCATCAGGCTTAGGAGGACACTGTAATGCAGGAAAGGTAACAGCAAATTTAGTAGGTGAGAGGGAGCCAATACAGCTTATCTTGTTCAGTTGACCAAAATGAAGGTGCAAATTGTTCATAAATGCAGTCTGGAAAACGGGGTATTCAACAGTCATATATGCAAATACCCTTCCAGGAGGAATACACAGACCACAAAACCTGGCCACTCCACAAGTGAAGAATATTTAGAGTGGTGAATATTTAGAATATTTAAAGTAGTGGCTTTGCCTGCAGTTCCTTGGGACTGCACTGGCTGAGTTCTAAAGAATGAAAGGGAGTCCCTCTAAGTCCCCTGTTTTACAGGCAGAACAGACTGGCACACCATATTGTCACTTTAAACGCATTCTAGGAACAAAAAAAGCCAGAATCTGTCTTTAAAGGAAAGCGTAATCCAAAGTCTTCATTGAAGTGAATGTTTGCTGTGCATTTCGTTTAGAGTTTTGATATTTTCAGCAGTAAGCTGACGGAACTCTAACGAGAGACAGAAGGGACAAGGAGAGAAGAACAAAAAGGTTTTGCTTCAGCTTCTCTTTTTTTTTTCCCTGACATAACCATGCATTAGAAAATGTAACTGTTTTTAAAAAGCAATCATTTTTTATACCTAGCTTGTTTCAAAAAGGTCGTTCCACTCTCATTGTCACCTCAGGAAAAACAATAAAGCAGCAGTCCTCCACGTAATTGCACAGGCTCGCCTGGTGGGTTCTCTTTCTTGTTCAGTGAAGTATCATTCATTTAGATCAGAATACAGTCTTTCTAAATTAGAGGTTTACATGTGTAATTATATAAAATGATATGTTTGTTTACATCTCCAAGTAAAATGTACGTCGTTTTCTATCATTTATCTTTGAAATTCAATTTTGCTTTGTCGATCCCTAATTTATTGCAGGAGATGAATGTGCTGTTAGAGTGTTTACAATGCCTCTCACTGCCTGTGGATAATAGAATTACCCTGGTTATTGCTATTCATTTCGACGTTTCTATGGTTAGGAATACGCGATACTTTTACGTTCCTGAATATATGGTGCAAATCCTGATGCTATTTATTGTGGCTGCCCCTTTTTTTTAATCCATCTAAAGACTTAAATTTACTTTCAAAGAGTAGTGGGGCAGTTGACAGCTGATGGCTGTATTTCTCAGCAGCTGTGCGCTCTCTTCTGTGTTCATAAATGCATGGAGAGGCTGTTTCTTACCTTTGTGTGTAATGTTAATAAATACTGTAGATTTCTAGTAAACCCATAAACTCCCATATGAATTTCTGCTGATTCAGCCCTGGGGCCTTGGTGAATGAGCAGTGTGTATAACCAGTCGCTGAATTTATGGAACATTTTTGTAAAAACGGTGTTTGTTTTACTTATTCCTTTTGTCTGTTTAACTGGGTGGGTTAAAAGGCCTGTGTTTCCAGCAAACAATCCCAAGGCATTGTTTTTCTTAGCTTTCAAGGCTAACTCTACAGAATGTTTCCTTTCATATTTCCTTGTGGTTTTCTTTCTGTATACTTGTTTTTAAAGTATTTGAGAAAGGCAGACTGGGAAGCACATCCGCTTTGGACTGTGACAGGATAGGTGCACTGTTGCAGGATGCTCAGCGCATCTCATGGAACACAAGAACTCCATGGAGAAAGGTGTCTAATTTTATATTCTTGTTTCCATTTCAAAATTGTTCTCTTTGAAAATGAAAATCAATATCTGAATGAGGAAAACATTTCCCTCATCACCTAGGGACTAGAAATGTTTCAGATTAGACCTCGACTAATTCATCCAGACCATCTCTGTGTGTGTCGTGTGACATACATGGCCCTGTGCTGCCTGGCAGTCCCAGGCAAAGATCCTGACTCCACTGTGAGTGGGAAGGGTGTACAGCTATGACTTGAAGCCAGGCAGTATGTTCTGAGCTCGTTTAAGCCCTGCATAATAACCCAAAGTCCCTTGTAGCACTTCCAATCCATCCACCCATCCATCCATCCATCCACCCATCCGTCCATCCATCCATCCATTCCCCACTTGTATTTTCTTAAATGTTTTTTATGAATGTGCAGAGCAAGGAAAAAAATAATGAACAGTAAAACATGCAGTAAATTGTATCCTATTAGTGTTTTGCTAGGGAAGGGGGTGATGTTGTTTCTTTCTCAGCTTCCTATCTCTGTGAAGACACTCAGCCTTCATCTTAAAACACAGAAATTCATTTGGCTTCTTTTACTTTAGCCCGCTTGTTACCTGTCTTACACTTTTTTCATATTTCACCTAAACAAAGTTTGAGAATGAAAAAATCAATAAAGGAGTTCAGAATTTCATTTAAAAAATATATTCCTTATACTATGAAATTCACAGCACTTCCAGAGATAGCAGTAAAATATGCTGTCTCTCCATGCCAGATTCTGTTATCTTATAAGCAGTACTTCAGGAAACAGCTCAGGTAAGGTTATCCATCCACAGGTTGAATGAAAATAATTTAATTTCATAAGGAGAAGGCTATTGAACTCTCCTTGGCTTCACAGCCATATTAGGGAAATTCAATCTGTGTCAGAAAATAGCCTGTGGCAAACTAATTTTTGGTCCCTAAGTGCCATAGTACTGAAAAATATGTGAATTTCTTCTAAGTCAAGGGTCAGTTTAGTTACTATCACACCTACAGCCGTGGGCTGTCTTGGATGTATAGAGAATAAGTATCAGAAGAAGCAAACTCGGAGCAGTGCTTCCCTCTGTGTAATACTATTCAAACTCTCCAGTACTTCAAGATTTCCTCTACCATAGCCATTGCACTTAACAGCCCTTTCCACAGAGGAAATTTGAATTAATTCATTTGTTTCAACAAAAATTCTTCAAATAATGCATATATGTGGAAAGAATGAACATCAGTAAACCTTGGAGCTAAATATACCTTTGTAAATATGTGCATATTAGGATAACTTTTAATATTCAACTTACAAGGTAGATGCAAAATGTCAGATGCATATACATAGTGTAATATTTGACTGCACATACTGTATATATGTATGTGTTTGTGTAGCACTTTCTGTCTACTTCAGCACACACAGGCACACAGAGGTTTTGTTGCTGAGGGTTGTGAGCGCCCTTCTGTGAAATGAGAACTAACTGAAGGCAAGAGCATGGATTAAATCCTTCACTTTGATTATGATCAAATTCTAGAAAAAAGCCCTAAAAATTATAAAGCATTAGTCATACTGTTGAATTTGCAACTATTCCTGATTTTATGTCATGTTCATACAGACACACGTGTATTCATACACACACATGCCTGGCATTACTCCTGTGACATCAGACCTATCACCAACCTACTGTTTGCTGATGAGTTACATTTCTTCATTTGCACTGTAGTAACTGCAGGCTTCACTAATTGCAAGTGCAAAGTATCTCAGGTGGGGTTTGATCTTTCATGAACTTTCCCCTTCTTTAGCACATCTCAATGTGCTGAAAGCATTATCCCAAGCACCAGGGCTAATTGTTTCTGAACTGTCTCGATCACACATCTGAGCCCTTATAACTGGTGGTTTGTTGTGAGATGATGCATTGTCTGAAAATTGCATATAGGCTGATCTGTTGGCTGAATTGTCAGGATTTCTTTGTGTTGGTCCTGTTCTTTCTTCTGTCACTAAGGCTGCATCTAAGCACTGAGGCAAGTCTGCCTTGTTACCCACCCTACATCTCTGGTTGTCCCATCCACATAATAAGGTGATGAGATGGAGAACTTTGCTGTTTCTCCTCCATCTGCATGTTGAATTTCCTTTTACAGGGGAATGATTTTGGAGACAGTGATGATCTTATTCAGTGTACAGTGAGGTTTTGATAGGATATTCCCCTGTCAGTGTCAGCAGGGACTTGTGACTGTGCCCTGCAGTACTGAGCGACATACTGTGCAGAGTGAGCATGTTCACCTTCCAGCACTTCCAAATTCTGTAACCAGAGTAGAACAATAATTATTCTTTTGTTAAGATGGGAAAAGTACTCTAACAGCAAAAGTGACAGGTATCATAGAATAGCAAGTTGTATAAGACCTCCAAGGTCTTATTTGGCAAGTTATCTCCAAGGTGAAATATTTGTTCAAACAATGTTTTGGAGTTTCACAAAACAAGTCATTTATGTTGTCTGAGGAACAGATGTACCAGGATTAAGAGAGAGGTGTTTTAACTCAGAAAATCAGAGAAAAATATGAAATTCTGTAAGCAGAATGTCATAACTTTGTTTGTAAGTGGCTGGTTCTACTGTAAATAACATCTCTATTGAATACAATTTTCCTCTTCACTTTTGTGGATGTTCCTAAAGATCACAATTATAAATATCTCCTGCATTAGCAGGATCATGAGAGAAACTATTTGAGAGAAACTATTTGAGAGATGCACAACAACTTCTGAAGTTTGTTAGTGGTTTTGACTATTTTTTGATAAATGTGTGCTGTATTTCCCAGCTGGCTTTGGAGAGTTGTCCACATGTGCCCATAAGGGCTACAGCACACACTGAAGATAGGAAAAAAAGGAAGGGTCATTTTTTATCATTGTCCCCCTGTGACTTTCTCATAGCCAGGAGTGCAGCCTGACATAATTTCATTGGGTTTATTTTTCTCAGTGAGTTATTTTCTTTAGATAATGCCTTTACACCACAACAGAGTATGACAATTTAATGCAGTTGGATAAGAACTAAACCTGGGGTATGGTCTCTTGTGCAAAGTCAAGTTTTTCTCAGTTGCCCCAGTGTCTGGAAAATAAAGTTCTACATCCTGCTAAATATTGCTATTATTATTTATCTGTGACATGGAGTAGTGAACACAGGAGGGAGGAACACAGTAAGGTTTTCATAAAAACCAGGAAATTAGTTTCTTTGAGACTGGACTGGTAAAGCTATGGGTAGTCTTAGACATAACTGGCATATTTATTTTTTCAGTTTTGATGAAAAATTCTTGAATTATTCATCATAATTTCTTCATAATTTCTTGAAATACAGTTTTGTAACCTGAAAGAACCAGATTCATATCCATACCAATACATTTCAGTAATTCAATAAATACTATCAAGTAACTGAGCCCTGATTTTATATGTGGTTATATTTTGAGCAGTAGTGTTGGACAGCATGATCTGTCCCTGAGGTTGGAATGTGTGTGACAGTGAGCAGCCAGGATGCTGCAATGAGGCCTTCGTGACTGTCAGGGGGGACAGAGAACAGGAGAGGAAACTAAAAGCCTCATGACTGCACACACATAGGAACAGTTATTTCTACATATTAATTTAGCAGCCTGATGAAACTGCCCAGTATGGGTGTTGTATCCTGTCTTTAAAGCAAAAACAAGCAGTTGTGATGGTTCACAATCCATGTACTTCACAATCAGGCCTGCAGAACTGATGGTGATGGTCTGCTACCTGCCCCCTTTAGGATCAACTGTGAAATCTAAGTGATAAATCTCCTAAGATCTGCTACATTTTAAATACAGACAGTCCTGTTGTAGAGGCTTGCTATGTGTTCATATCTCTCTTTAAGAAGTGAATTCAGATCTGAAGGCATTCTGGCAATTATTGCAGTCAAAAAGGCTCCATATTAAAGGGAAACAAAAAACCTCCTTTGTGATAACAGTAGTTTTGTGAGGAGAAGCAGTAGTAGTTGTAGTTTTAGTTTTACCAATGAAAGACAAGTACTATTAATTCTAAGAGTTCATGATATTCAGTTTCAAATGTTAGCACTTGGTCTTCAAAAGGAATGTGAATTTCTCTGCCTGAAGAAGATGATGAGGACAGAGACCTTCTATAATTTACAGCTAGAGATCTCTTTTTTAAGAAGAAAATAGGTAGAGTTCACAATGGCACATTAGGAGTGAAGGAATTGGAAGATAATATAAAAATTATCATATTCCATACTGTGATTATGTTGTGCTTGATAAATATCCATAGTGGCCATTCATGTGATGAATAGGGATATTTCAAATTTGAAATCTTTATCAATTTATTGGGGCTGAACATCTTTCATTATTAGGAATTTCTTGCCTGTATCTTTGAGTTCTTTTTAGACGTGGGGGGATCTTGTGTGAATGACACCAATTTATCATCTGTGCTGTCACTTCTGTTTAAACTCATGCAGTGAGTAGATAGATGTCTCACATATGGTGTAACAGTTTTGAATACTTACAACTGCTTGATGCAGGCAATATCAGTTTTGTTTTTTCAGCTTTCTGCCAGCACCAGCTTCTTCCATATAATTGTAATGATCCACCCCTAATTTCTGTGACCTCCCGTTGAGTGTCTCTTCTGTGGTCTGATGTATCTTGTTATGAGTCTGAAATCCTGGAAGCAGAGTGCCCTTCCCTTTGTTCATTTCATCCCATTACTTCAAGTAATATTTCTCCTCACCAAAATAAGTAAACAGATTCCTCCAAGGAGAATGTGATAGCATATGAGGAGCTGTAGCTGTAGAAGCTTTCCGGGATTAGAAGTCTTACATAGGTAGATGTTGGGGTTTTTTAAGAATTCAGGGTCATCATGGATTTATGTTTAGATGCTTGGCTGGTCGGATTAATTCAATAAGTAGAATAGTTAATCCAGGAAGAATTTATTTTCTTGTTTCCCTTGTAATCTTGAGAACAACTTGGTCCACTAGCATAGTCTCCAAAATGAGCTGTATCCTTCAAAAAGTTGGTCTGTCAGAAAACAAGCACATAATGCATTTTCCTATCAAAAGAAATGTTTTGTAGGGGAGAAACCCCAATTCCTCTCTTTAAATCTCTAGTAAGAACAAAATAAAAACGTAAGCTATGTTCCCAAAAGGTGTTCATCACTTTTCTTGGGGTAAATTTGCAAATGTTTCCTTTTCTTTCCTTGGTATGAATCTCACAAGAGTTTAATCATTTGTGGAAGTACATTGCTTTAAAAAAAAAAAAGATATGTTGATCAGCCTCATATGAAAAGGTACTTTGTTTTAAAGACTCAATTTAAGCATGGAACAAATTGATGAAATTGTAGTACAAAACCTTTAATGCATTGGAATTACTACATTTGGAAATCATTATGTATACAAGTAGTTATTACAGAAATAACCTTCTTTGTCAAATATTCTTGGCATGGAAGTAATCAGCATCCTATCCCATTAATTGTTTGAGAACTCTGAAATCTTTAATGAGGTTTTTTACAGAAGAATTTCAGTCAAATGCAAATGATTCATTGAAACTCTTAATCATAAGACAAATAGTGATTCTTTAGTGAGTTTTTTCATTCACTGTGATAAATGTAGCATGTTAACTGTAGACATACCGTTAACTAACTGTTTCTCAGTGACTTTTCTCACATTTTTCTTTGAAGATTCATTGCTGGTCACAAAGTGATAATGGTTGGGCTGAGAAATAAAATGTCAAGAGATTTGTGTCTGATACAGCTTCAAGTAGATTTTTTTCCCTTTGATTGTTTTAAAAATTAAATTGTATTCAGGTTGATAAAGATACATATTTTTCAATGGCTATTGACGATAAATGTCATCCTTTTTTCACAGGTCTGATTACCACAACATCAAGAAAATTGGATCGGGAACAGCAAGCAGAACATTTTTTAGAGGTAAGTTTAAGTGGAAAATATATGTTAAGAGGTTAGCTGGTTTTTGTAGTTTAAAATCACTTCTTCCTGTTCCGGGAGAGTGGTATTCTCCTTTCTCTTCATTTATAACAGACTCACACAAAGCTGGGAATTGCCTGATTATGCAGAAGAAATAAAACATTTTGCAATTCTCAAGCAGGGGAAAAAAAATTGAACAAAAATTGAACACTTGTTTTCCACCTCTAATCTACTTTAGTTGAGTCTTTTATTGTAGCTCATAAATCCTGTTTGTAGAAATGCAGAATATCCAGAGCAAAATATTTTTTTAAAAATACATGGAATGACCCCCAACCCTGCCAAGATTTTTAATCTCTCAGGTTAAACTGGTTTAAATTTTGCATCTTGGATCTATTGTGCAAACTGATAATTTGGATGAGAGCAAACTTTGAACTTTTCACATTCACTGCATTATCAGAATCAATGATTTTTATTTTTTTAATTTTTTTGCTTATTGGGACTGTTAACAACAATTTTCAAGTTGAAAAATTGCCTTCTAAAAAAGTGTATCTAAACCATTCCCTTGGCCCTTGTGATGAATGTTTCTCTTTATAGGGAGTTGGATATGGAGTGATATACTTGTAAACTACTGGTTTTGCCACATGTGTTTTCTTTCACGTTGCTGTACACCATGCTGTGGATTTCTTTTCCTTTGGGTAAAAGTTCCTTGACTGTGTTCTTTTGTCTGTTTGTGAAGTAAGAAATTCTTGATTCTTGTTGGTACAAGTAAAAAGAACCATATTGTCCCACATAATCAATCATCCCTACTATGTATTTTAGGAAATGCTCTTCAAATCTGTACAAGCTAAAGAACATCTGGACAACAGTTCCCAAAGCAGTCACTTTCTGACAGCAAAATGTAGTAAAATGTATATTAACATATTCGTTAGTTTTTTTATTTGCTAGAAATCCCAAATTATTTTGGTTGGTGCAGAACATAGTAGAGAAGGGTTGATTATTACTATACGAGTTTGGGTTGAAGCTTTTTCTTGGTAATTCACTGTGTAGATTCTTACACATTCCATGTCATAAATAAATGGAAGGAAATACAAGGATTTTTCCCTATTTCAAGATTTAAGTTGTAAAGTTAGTAATCATGCATTCCAGTTTCTTCAAGTTTATACTATCAGAGAAGATCACAGATGGAATGAAAGGGGCATTAATTTTGAAATGTGTCTATTGATGAGAATCCTGGATCTGTACGTGTCCTTTGCTCTGCAGAGCAGGGCCAGGTAATCCTGATGGGCACAACAAGTTAGCACAAAATGAAACACAGGAAGTTCCATCTGGATATGAGGAAAAAGCTTCTTTTCTGTGATGGTGACAGAGTACTAGAACAGGTTGCACAGAGAGGTTGTGGAGTGTCTCTCTCTGAAGATACTCAAAACCTGCCTGGATGTGATCCTACACAGCCAACTGTAGATGAACCTGCTTTAGCAGGGGTTGGACTAGATGAGCTCCACAGGTCCCTTCCAACATGAGCCATTCTGTGATTCCGTAATTCTGAGAAATCTGTGATTTATGTGTTTGTCTCAGAGCTCTCAGTGAAACATGCCAAATACACATTTTCCAAAGGATTCCCATACAGATGGGGGAGTGCTACTGTTAATAGCAAAAAGAAAAAAATAGTTACTTATAGGAATTTAGCTTTAGTCATCAATATAAGTTAATCTGTTCTTTCCCCTGAATTGCATCTTGCTTGAAAAAATAACAAACTGCAAGACTTTGGGGACTGAAGATGCAGTAGAGGGAAATTTGTGTCTCACACAGCTCCAAGGCTTGTGAATGGGGAGTGGAGGGGTGGCTACAGAGAAGAGAAACAGGAGATACAGGAGCAGGGTGTCCTGCAGAAGTGTAGAACAGTGACTGGGGAAGGGGACTGGGCTCTGGTGGAGACACATCCCCGGTGGTCAGACTGCCCCTTTGAGCTGCTGCTGGATCCCTGCCCATGGCTGCCTCCTGGGAGGCGCGTTCCTGCTGCGCATCCGCACATAGGCTGGGATCCAGAGCCAGGCTGGTCAAGCTGTGCTTGTTCCTGTGGCAAACTGAGAAACATTTTCTGAAATGCCTGTCTGTCTCTGTGTAATTAGCCCCCTGGGGAGGCCTTAATTGCGGAGACAGCCATGGTTTCCCAGTTGTACAGTGTTTCCCTTCCGGCTTCATTTCATATCCTTCTTCCAGGAGTCTGTCTGGTGTAAAGGAGCACAAACTTGGCTCCCTTTGAAAAGCTCTGATTAGTACTTGACCTAACAACCCTTGCTCCCCTTTGCCCAGTGTCTGTGTGAGCCACTGACAGATCTTTCCGAGATACAACTTTGTAATGTTTTTAATAAGCCTGTCTTTGGCAGAGACCCTGTACCCTGTGAGTACCTGCCAGTATTTACATAGAAAATTTCATTATTACCAGAATTTCCACCTCTTTCACCAAAGCAGTGAGGAAAAGGAACTGATATAAGACAGCAGATGTTAGTCACTGTAGTTGTGTGTAGTGCCAGTGCTTTTCTCCAGACCACTGTTCGTGATGGCTTAGAGTTATTCTTCTGGAGCTGTCTGTCCCTGTCTATACCAGAGGAAACATGAATTATCAGCAAGGACTGGATGTGTGTTTTTAAGGCTTCCATGCTTAGGAAAGATGAATGTAAGTGACTTTCCTCGTAAGTTGCATGAGAATTCTGTTGCAAAGTATGTACTGAGGCCCAGGTAAGATGTGCACTTGTTCTTCATTCCTCCTTTGATTGTCTTCTTTAGATCTATGGACCTGTGTTCACATTGGTATTTTTAATGGTACCTCAGGCTGCTGTCACAGGACTTGCACTTACCAAAGAGTATGTTCCAAAGGGGGTACAGAAACATGTCTAGACCCTGACAAAAAGATGCATGAAGAAGTCAGAAATGGACTCCCTTTGTAATCATTGAGATTTTCTGTTTGCTTTGGTGATATTTTTGGGGTATTGTTTTTGGAAGGAGAGGGTAAAAAAATAATTGCTTCTCTCAGTTTTTCACTGATTGTGGCATTATCAATACTTTTGTTTTTTAAGCTCCCAAGTTGAGGGCTTAATTTTCTTCTGACACATTTATAATGCCTTGCTAAGCTGCAACTTGTATTCAGTGCTTGTTATCAGGTAGAATTTTCCTGCTAAGGTTTAAATTGGATGTCACTGGATTTTATACAGGATGGTCTCTTGCTTTAGTGGATTCTTATTAATGGAATGGTTCTGCCTGAAATGGGAGGAAAATGACCACTTGATTACATTACTTTCTCACATGAAGCAAGACAAAAGCATTTGTTCTATTTCACAGACTTTCTCCAATATTTTGAAGTTAGAATGAAGTATTTAAATAACAATTTGAGAGAGGAAAGGCAATCCTGAGAGGTACCTGCTTGCTTTGCAAGTGAATGAGAATAGTGATGTATTTCCAAGTGAGGTGCAAGTTTCAAGTGATTTGGCTTTATCCTCTTTCAGTAATTGAATACATCATTCTCTTCTTTCCTTCTTTTATGTCCTCCTTCTTCAAGACGTGTTGTCTTCTAATAATTTCTGTGTTAACACTTCACATTCTCTTCATGTATTATGCTAATTTTCTAAAAAGAAGAAGCTAGAAGTGGAAAATGTTAGCAGAGTTTGAACTATGGAAAAAAAACCCCTCACAAAAATGGTCTGTCAATTTTTTTCTACCCACAGTTTTTGTAGATATCTTCTAAGGCTGGTTGACAGTTTTGCAGACTCTAGTAATTTTGCTATGTGATTTTATTCAAACAGCTGCAGGAGTGGTGGAGGTCCCATAATAAGCATAAAAATTAAACCATTTCATGCAGGATCTGCGCCCTTGTGTGGTGTCAGCTGATTCTGAGATGTCCAGAACATGAATAGTTCCTGGTCTGCTTTCCAGTGTACTCGGGCAACTTGATGGGGGATTGCTGAACCCAGGCTACAGGTCATTGACCTGCACATTCAGCACAGAGTGTCGATTCCAGCACGTTTTCTCGCCCTGAGCAGTTTCTAAACACTGTTGCAGAGGCTTTGTTACTTATGCTTCCAACACAGAAAGCCTCTGCAAAACACACCCACCGCTGAGCAGTTCAGCTTGTTGGGAATTGCTGTGTCAAGACCTGTGTTTAGCAAAAAAATGAGCCGGAAGAGTTACAGGCTTCAGTGTGCAATTCTAGCAACAGTCTTTGAGACTTTGTGATTGAAGGGATGAATTGTCTGCAGCAAGAGATGACCTCTCCATCCTCTTGATAATGGTATGTAATAAGTTGGAGCTTTTAAAGTGCTGAGGCTGTTTAGTCTCTCCCTGATGAGCACATGTGGTGTGGGCTCTTCAGACATTTAGCCAGTTTTGAAAATTGTATCCATGGTATCTGTTCGTCCAAAACAATAAAATAGCTATTTAAATTTACCACTGTAGATTCATTCAAAAACTATCTTTCAACATTTGTCATGGTGAAAAACCTGTCTGTTCAAAGTGTCTCTAAAGAATAAAAGTAGCTCCTAACTAGCATGGTCAGAACTTTAAATCTCTTCAGAAGTGACAAAGCAACTGAAGGCAATAGGTTTAAAAATAGTGTTACAGCAGCCTTAGCCTTTCAAGGTCCAAGTCATGTACCCTAATTGAAGAGGGGGAGAAGTGAAAGCAGAGTATTGGCTTAGTGCAGCTAATTTTTTGCCCACTTAGTGCTATCAGAATGGTAACAGTGCCTCTCAAGTGCCCTGCTTTTGTCACAAATCAGTGTACACAAGCTTCATCAATCTTCCTGCTGCGAAGCTCGAGCGCAGCTCTGAGAAGGATGACAGTAACAGTGCTAGGGGTTGTAATGAAGACAAATTGCTAAATCTGGTGTGTGTGTCAAAATACATGGGCTGAAAGAAACACATTGGTTTCTATTTACTTTAGGTACACTAAGGGTACAATAAACTGTGTTACATGGCATGTATTTATATGCAGTAATTAGAGGGAAACATGATAATCTGCTGTAATTGGAGCCTTCTAAAAAGAAATCAGATTTCCAGTCATTTAATAGGGAGTTGTAAATGTGAGGGGAATGTTGATAGAGGGATTATAATTTTATTCCACTTAGAATTTGGTCCAGAATATCACTGTGGAAGTTGCTGCTGGAAAGTTTATGGTCACAGTTTGCAGGGAAGAGGGACTTTAAAAACTCGCACGGTGGCATTTAAAAATATCATTACCTCTCAGATCTTCCCACAAACACCACACTGGTGGCTCAGCATTGGACTAGCCTGTGTTCTCCACCATCCTTCTCTTTTCCTCCAGCATCACCCACACAAGAATTTAACTAATGTTTGTTTTTGCTGTTCATCCTGCTCAGTTGGGCTGTAGCCTTTGCTAGTGGCGATGCCTGAAGTCAGTGGTCCTTTGTGAGAAACTGCAACATTTTCTGAAGGATATAGACAGCTGTGTGGCAATATGCTCATGTATATTTTTACAGGAGAAGTACAAAAGCTGGAGTTCATTGGGTTTATGTAGCTGAATAGTCCTCTACAGCACATTGATTGCTTAAATCCTGGATTACAAGTCTGTGTAAGCATTTGTTTCATGGTTCTTTAGCATTGCCCACATTTGGCAGAGAAAGCTGCATTTTTTCTCAGTGACATGCTGGTGATGGTGTAAAAAAGAGGCAGTGTGTCTGATTGAACATTTTGTCTGAGGTTTAAATGGCTCCAAAGGCACATGCCTTTCCCTTTTTAACACTGAAGCCTATTAGAAAATGCAAGGGAAGTTTAAAAAATAGGTAAACAGCCTTTTCTCACCAGCTTGAGTTTGAAAACTATTACTAGTTGTCCTTGCTGGAAATAAGAGAACTATTTTACTTATTTCTAAGACACCTGAAAGTATTTCCAATTGAACAGTTGGTTTATAGAGGCAGCTTTCTAAAAAGAGTGAAAGATGTATCAGTGTCTTCTTCAAATGTTGACACACTGAACTTTAACATCAACTTCAAAGTTAAGGGGAAAAAAGAAAAGGAAAAAAGAAAAGAAATGGAAAAAGAAGAGAAAGAGGATGGGGAGGAAAGACAGGGAAGAAAATGGTTCTAAAGAAAATCAAAAACATGTTCATCTCATATTACCTCTCCATGGGGTTGGTTATCAGCAGAGGGGAAATCCTCCTGGCCAGTGTGGTGGTAGATCTGGCAGAGACACGAGGTCTGGGCTTAGGAGGCACAAACTGAGCTCACTCACCCCATGATGCAGATTTCCATCCTGCACCCTGCGTTATTCTGCTGCTGTTTTCAGAAATAGCCAACAACTTTCCAAGGGCAGGAGGTGACTGGAGGTTAAAACTATCCTTCAGAGGTGGATTTACATATGACATTGCACACTACATCTCATGTATTTGGGCAGAAAGTCTTACACAGCAAAATATGGGAAAAGTCCTGGTTTGATTCATCTGTCTGCAGTGACAAGTGGTCTCAGCTAGACTGTTGTCTCTAATTTACATGACCTGGTAAGAGGAAGACTTATCAAGTGCATCCCTGAAAATATTACTAGTTCCACTGTTAAGTGAGTGGTCTCTGTGCAAGAGATATGAACAGAAAATCTAAACAGCAAGATAATTAAGGCATCCTGTTTTTACAGATTACTCTGTTTTATTATTCCAAATTTCAATAGCTCCCAAATGTCCCATTATTTTAGATAATGTCTTGAAAAGTAACACAAGTAACAGAGCCTAAGCATTGGTAAAACTAAATTTAATAACACTTTTCTTCATGCACATGGAACCTTAATTCTGTTTTCTTATTAAATAGGAAAAATTAGCTCCTTCTAAATTTATAATAATGGAGGAAATTAAGCTTGGATTGAAAAAAAAAAAGAATTGTGTGTTTAAAGTTCTTAGTATTCCATGTTGGATTCAAGTAGCCATTAGAAAATATGCCCACAATTCTGATGACACAATATATATACCAGAGGGAAAGGGCAAGAATGGGTCCGTGTATATCAAACAGTAGCAGTGACCTTCAGCTCATTTCAGTTATTCAATGAAATACCAATAGCCTTGAGAGACTGGGTGTGCAAAGAATGTCTGTGACATTTCCATAAAATTTGTAGACTTTTAAGTCAGCCCTGAGGATTCTTTGGTCAGTTTTTTGCTTTATGCTAACGGCTGATTTCAATCCTTATTTTTTTAGATAATCATAATCTCACTCTTTTAACTTTCTCATTATTAGTTTGATTATCTTAAAGTTGTTTTGCACATGCTAACACCAGGATGATGTCAAGGAAAAGTACACTACCAACAGTTGTATCAGTGTATCACTTATATCAGAGTACCTGATTCTGGCTTCTCTTGGAGAGTGTTTAAGCCATCCAGCTAATCTGATACTGTATGGACATTCTTACATGGTGGGATTTTACTACAGCATTAAAAATCTCACACTTATTTGGTTAATCTATTTTATTGATTCGGGATACCAATACTAATGAAGAAAAGCAGTCTTCTTTTATATTTTTAATGAACTTCCTAAGTAAAAGATCTTCATAACTCAATATGCTAAACTGTGGGGTTTTGTTCTGAATGCTTGACAATTACAGGTATGAGCCAGATAGCTTAGACCTTCTATAGGTGTTATGTAAGTTTGTGTTAATTTATTTGGTATTAAAACAAGAAAACACAGCTCATATATTATTTATTCCCTCCTCAGCTCAGGGACAAGATTTGATTTTCCCAGTTCATTAACATATGGTGAGAGATACACCATCTACGGTGGAATACTGCTCCAAATGTATTTTTTACCGAATCATGTTTCATTGGACAATGAGTCTGCAAGAAATGGGCAGGGAACAATTGGTATTATGATCCAGGATAAAAAGCTGATTACCTATTTAGATGAAAACCTGGCCCAATATCAAGATATAGATGGTTTTGCAGGTGCTCATTCAGTTTCATGTTTTGAAGAGCATGGCAAGTTCAGAGTCATTCAGGGCTGAGGCTTTGGTTCACACACTACTGTCTGCCATGGTGGTTGTATCTCCTTAGAAAAATCTCATTTCTGATTGCCTAGAGTTTTGCTTTAGTCAAGGAGTGATTTGCATATATCTGACATTTGCCAAGGGAGGGAGGTTGTTTTACAAATTTCATGAATCACTGACCTGAACTGTTGGGTCACTAAATGAAGAAATGAGTATCTGCAAAGCATGGCTCTGTTGGCTTTTTCATGCTGGGCATCAAATGCCTCTTTTAGGATTTCCCTGTAGACCCACAGCATTCTTGCAGCAGGTCTTGGCTCTAAGCACCTCAGCATGAAAGCATGGAAGGAGATATTCAGTGTATAGGCTTTGTGTACTATCTTATCAGGCATTTTCCAAATCTTTTAAAGGCGTAACAGAAAAGATGCAGTTGTACCAGGAAGGAAATTCAGCCTGCAGTCAGCCACCCTGCAAGGTTCTGAGCATCTCCTGGGAGCCTAGGGGTGTATCAGCATTTACTTGACCCTCTGGACCTAATTAAAATCTCACTGGACTCAGCATCATGGAGTAGTGCAAGAAAGTTACCTTATGATTAACTAGCACTATATTAAGACGTGTGATGTCACTGTGGAGAGGGGAAAGTATATGCTGGGGACTAGTTCAATTCCTTTGCTTATCCTGAGTGGTGTGCTTAGTCTGGCTTCAGTAGCAATGATTTTCTTAAACTTATCCCTAATAATCCAGGGATAAAAGAATTAGACATTGGTGCCCATGGCTGCATTTCCCCAGGTGTGTTGGAAATGGGTGAGGGAATAAATGAGAGAAAAGCAATTTAAAATATATTCAATACCTCTCTTTTCGCTTTGCAGAACTATGAGATAGCAGAGCATTACATCAATGCAAATGGGTGGAAAAGTATTATTAAAACATCGAGTTTTATTGCATGCTTCAAAAATTAGGTCTGCACCCATGTGTTAAATGCTGTTGAAACAGAGAGGGATGTATTAGTGGTCTTCCTTCCTGTTTTATAAATAATTCCTCATGCTAAGCTTGTGCAGGCGAATTCTGTCATTAATCTATATCAAGCTTTTCAGTCAGGATTTAGAAGTTTGGTCTAATGTTGCTTTCTCACTGAGGGATTAGCTCGTAGATTAGCTCAGGGCTAACAGGTTTTTTCTTCATTGTATGTTTCTTAAGATCTATAGCTCCTTTTTTATGGGCTGAAGCCCACCTACCAGGCCCAAATTGGTCGGATATGCTCTTTCAGGCTTCGTGCTTGGTGAAACAAAGAGTCATTGTGCAGGGTGCTTTGCTAAATCTTCACATTTTTATGTGACTGTCCCAATGTTTTAATCTTCTGCAGAAACCACAGGAAATCTTTCACATGATGTGAATCTATTTTTGACATACAGAGCTTTTGTGTTATGTGAAACATGTCTGCTTTTGTGCTATATCATGTTTTTTATAGCATATGTAATACCCATCAGCTGCCAGACTGTTAATTTATGTCTGTAATGTTTGAGCACACAAACATGCATGCACACACATTTTGCAGAGCTCTTATTTTCCTGCCTTGACAGCTAAGACCAAGCTGAGAGTTGAATTTAGGGTAGGGGAGCATCTTCTTCCTCAGTTAGGAATGCATTGCATCTGTACGAAAATCCTTTCTGGGCATAGAAAATCCTAGTATGCCTTTTAATTAATCCATCATCTAGAAAAATGCCCTTAAACAAGATTTGCATCCATTTGTTCTTTCTCCCAGGGTGATCTGTTCTCAGCTGTTCCAAATTCTGGCTTGTTATTGATGAAAAAAGTTGATTCTTGGATTTTCTCACAGCAACTTCACTTGCCACCACTATTACTCTGCACCAAATCCAACCACCCTCCAATACCTGTGTAAGGATCCCAGCACTAACTCTTCAATTTGGTTGAGTGGCCTTTGGGTTGGTTTGATACATGTGTGTTATGTCAGTGCTGTGTCCTCTTTTTTGTTTGTTCTGTTGGTTTTTTCTTTGTTTGTTGGTTTGGGTTTTTGGGGTTTTGTTTATTTGTTTGGGTTTTTTTTGTTTTGTTTTCGGGTTTTTTGTTATGTGTCTTTGCCTTCTTAGTGCTTTTCTTATTCAGGGGTTTATAATTTCTGGTACTGGTGATACATTAAAAACTCAGCATTCCACAAAACTTCCCCCACCAGTCCGTGCACTTGATGAGAACTTCTTGCAGTACACAATCAATACACAACATTTTCTTTGAGCCTCATCACATCTCACAGGCTTCTCACTGTAGCCTGTAATGTCCTTCAATACAATGTATTTTCCGTCTTTTTCTGATCTTTCAGATCTTTCCCACATCACCATGGCATATAATCTTTAAACATTCATATTGATCAAGAAAGATGCACTGAACAGGATAGGAAAATGTCAAGCAATATCATGGTAGTTCGAAAAAAAATTGCTGTGTGGGTTTTTTCTTTTTTTGTTTTAAAAATAATTTGTTATGGCAAAAGTGCATCATTGTGTGAAATGTGCTGAAATAAGATTGGAGTTCTCAGCATAATTTGTAACATGACACAAATTAAGGTATTTACTAGATACCTAGAGATAATAAAACCTCTAATCAGGTTGAGAATCAGTTTACTAAGCATAATTGACACTTTTTTTCTCCCTAAACATATTATCGCAGAACATAAGAATCCTAATATTTTTCTTATCTGACTTCAGCTTGATAATAATCAGAGACCAAACAGTTATTTTGCTTTTTATGAAGATATGATTTAAACAGAAAAGTACAAAGGCCCTGAAGCATCAAGTGCAAAGAAATTGGCCTTCAAAAGCAGTAATTTTCTTTTCACAGCCTAACAAATTTCAGTTGTCAAGAAACAGATTAATCTCATCATTCTCAAATGTAATATTGCTGTTTCCTAATCTCTCATGATACAGAGACATTGAAAATGTTATCATAGCAATCCTAAAGTACATTTTATAGTTTGGCAAAAAATAATACTTTCTTTGGCAGGGAATATTCTAAATATTCAAAAGCAAGGATTAACATGAGCACTTGAGAGCAAAAATGTCAGAATCAAAATAATGTGTTGCTTTTTCTCACATTCCCGGAGAAAGTAAAAAATACAAATATTTCTAATAGCAGTCTGTTGATTCATGGCTTTGACTTTTCTGAGACCCAGCATGTTATCTTTAATCCAGATACCAGTAAATAACTAAATATTTCCTTCCTCAACCTCAAATATATCTGGTTTTCCCACTGAATCTTGTTTTCTTCCACTATCCTTCCAGATAGTTATTAGTTGTATAAACTAAAACAAGTGTTCTTAACATTCAGATTGTTATTTTAAAGACTTCATTGGAAACAAAAAAAACCCAGGGAGAATATAAACACGTTTTTTTACATTGCCCCACTTTTTTAAAACCCCAAAACTAGACCGCTGTTAAAAAACACTTAGAAAATTTCTGCAAAATCATAAATTTTAGACCATGCATTTTAGCTAAGCAGAGATAATGCTTTATTATCTGATACATCAAAGTATGCCAAAATGGCATGATTTCTGTTGACTGAGAGGGACAGAAGGCAGTGAGGGATGTCTGTTAGCTTGGTCTCAATAGACCATAATTTGTAACAGAAGGAATCAAAATATTAACTGACACGTGAGGTTAATTTGCATTTACTCCTTATCCTCCTCACCAAAACCCTGTTGTTCAAGTGGACCTGCACAAACTCTCTCTGCGTAGCTTTGGACATATGTTTGTGGGATTGAATGGAATACTAAAGCCTGTTCAGTCTTTTCCACTGGCATTTACTAAGTGTATGTACAGTTAGGGATCTTTCACTATTCTTGTTGCAACACACTAAATACTGTCTGACTGCAGTATTCTCCACAGCACCTCAGCCAGGGAATGACATTTAAAAAGTAAAATAATACTTTCTTTGAATGCCTTCTCTTCAGGCATTCAATCCTCATAATATCCGACTCAGTGTGAAAGTATCAATTGAAAGCTGCGGCTTTTTTAATAAAAAGCAGTCTGAAGTGTACAGAAGATGTGTTATTTCTGCAGCCCTGGGAGGGTGCCTGATGATGGATCACAGTGGTGACGGGATGCCCAACTTCCAGCAAGCTGCTCGGGTCCCAAAAGAAATCCTTGCTGCTGCAGCACAGTGCTCAGCATGAGGCAGTCATTTATCCTGCTTCCTGACAAAGCACATTACCCAGCTCAGAGCTGTGGGCTGTTTTTCAGCTCATTCAGTTCTTGCAGAGCTAATTTGGTCCCTTCCCTCTCCTCCAAGCTATAGCTGAGAGCTACCTCATGACTTCCTAACTTGAGACACTCCCCTGGTTTCTCTAGAGTGCAATATGCTCCACTAGCCCTTGAATGCCTAGAAGGTAGTAGCTGAATAAATTACATATTTGTGCTCTATTTTCCAGAGGTTGTTGAGAACACATTCACCAGACTTATGTACCAGAACAGGAGCTGTAGTTGAGCTTCACTTGATTGACAAACTGCCTCACTAAGCCTGTGAATCAGTTCTACATGTTTTGTCATATTAGTAATCTGTGGATTAGAATCTGCTCCTAATACTCCATTTCTAAAACTGTATGCACATTTGGAGAAAAAGTTTGTTTATATTCTGTATGGAATTTCTCGAAGGGAGCAGTGGCAGCATCTCTAGGTAGTGTCAACCAGGGCTCCACATCATGAGCGAAGATCTGCAGCAGTGACCCAGCATTGACTGTGGAGATTAGTGCATGGGGCTACCACATCTGATTTGTCTGTGCCAAGGGACCATGCTTCCTGTAGAGGTCCTGACAGGATGTGCTTGTGGTGTCCAAGACCTCCCATAAATCAGGAGCTTTATCACAGCTATTTCCAACAGAGTACCCAGCCCCTTTAACAACACCTCCTGAGAGAGTCTCAAAAGCAAAGCAGTTCCTTAAAACTTTACTCATTCTGTCTTTTCTGCTACAAACCAACAAAGCAACTCATTAGAGGGACGCTTTCTGCTTCCTCCTTCCGCTTCCTTCACCTAGTGAGGGCTAATTGGAGGCCCATAAAATGAATCCAGGGAAATTCACTGGCTTCTCCCATATATCAGTCCTGCCCTACCAAACTGGGCATATTGTCTCATGCAGTGTTGTTTTATTGTCCCCCAGACCACATTACCTGGGAGGCAATCCCACAAAGGTTAAGAGCATTACTTGGTTGTCTCTCCATCTGACATTCCTGCTCGTCACTCTAAATCCAGTCATTTCAGCAGTCGCTTTAGACGCCTCTACTGCCGTTAATTGGGTGCTGCTTCCTGTGGCTTCAAACCCAGTTCTATAAATTGTAACTACTAGTAGCTGATTGTCCCTGCTCTTAACTTTCATTTCACAACTGGGAAAAGTATGTGTGGGTTGATACACCTGTCTTTTCAGCCCCACTCTTTGGCATTTGTAGTGCAATTATCGGTCACCTTGGCCATTCGTTCAGTCCAGCTGTCCTCCCGTTGATAGGCTATGTGTCAACACCTACCCCATACACTGCCCTAATGGGAAAATAAACAGTAAATTATGAGCCTGTATAAATCAAATAGAGAGTGACTTTGACTCCAAAAACCGTGGAAGTGAAACTGAGGTGTTTTATGCAGTTGCTAGTATCCCAGGCTGGAATTGCTGCTCTGTATTTTTAGTGTCACAGCTTACTGGAGTCAAGGGAGATATCTGTCTATTGAGGGCCATGGTGCCCATGCAGTAAGGACATGAACCTTAAGGGCTATGCATGTTAAGATTTTTGTATTACATTCTTGAATCGATGGTTGTCATCAATGGAAAGCAGTAAATTTATATTAATCATTCTTGATTAAATATTTCCTTTCTGAAGCTAAAAATCATGTTTCCTAAGCTCTACTCACATTTTACATTTTATTGACCCTTTGCGCAGCAGTGAATGCCATCCTGTGGCTACAAAACCCAAATGCATGTTAAAGTCTAATTCTGCAGAAGAATCAAAATGCTAAGAATTTTTTTAAAGTTGTGATCTTTTAAAATTCCTCCTGCACTACAGGAGTAGAATACCATCATATTATTATTCCAACACATAAAGATTCCTTTCCAGGACTCCAGGCACTATGCAATTAATTAATTCTAATAGTATTAATTGATTAATTAATATTAATAACCTGAACATTTTAATGCATTCCAAGTGTTACTCTGGGAAATTAAGGTTTTGGGACAGTATTTTTTCTTTTCAACACATTTGGGATATTAAAGCTTGAGGACAGCTTTTCCTGTTGTATCGTTACCCCAAAATGACTTTTTTCCCATACACACACCTACTTATTGATGTTGGCAGTATGGTCTTGACACATTCTGAAAATTATTCATATACATCGCTGTTTGCAGGATCACTGGCTATGTGTACAACAGATTGAACCCCCAGGAAAAAGAACACGTGCTGAAGAAAATAATTGCATATGAAATGGCTGTTTCTTTAAAGCAAACAGAAAATCCTACATTTGCCCTGGGTGCTAAATAAGATTGTGCCCAGTCAGTTATCAGGCATGCACTGGTGGTGCTGCATGGGTGCACACCTTCCCTACCCTTTAGCTGAAGGATCACTGCTCACTCATGCAGCTGAAGCCCAGGGCTGGGCAAAAGCTCAGTCAGAATTAAAACTACTGAAATTAGGTTGTCGAGCTCTGGATGCCACCGCATTCTCACCAAAGTCAATGGGAAAATTCCCATTGATTTCCAAGTCTGAGGGTTTCACAGCTGGCCAGTACTTCCCTACCAAGAAAGTCTCTGTAGTTATTTAGCTGCTCAGACAACATGAGATTGGTTCACTAGGGTAATATTTGTCTTTACACTTGCCCTGTGTGTCTCCAGTTGGGCAGTATCTGTGTCCCCCTCTGTCCTTGGCATGGTGAGGGAGGCTGAGCCTGTTCTCAGGTTTTCATGGTGATTTTTAGAGAGTCAGCAGAGCTGAGAAAGGAGCTGAACTGGCCTACTGAAAAAGAGGGTTACAGTGAACCTGTCCCTAAAGGTGCACTTTGCTTGTGTCAGTCTTGCCCAGTGAGAAAGAGCAAGGTTTGTACTGTGTCTGGTGAAACACAGAGTCCTACTGCAACCATTAGGGAAAGGGATGACAGTTCTCATTCTTTATCACCAGAACAATAACCTGAACTTGAGTTTCATATCTTTGTACTGGACACAACACCTGAGGCTGAGTTTTCCAAGCTGGAAAATCAGTGTGGAAAAAGTAAAAAAGCTGATTGGTCCAGAATGTGAGTTTTGCTTCAAAAGTGGAATCTTTTTTTTGTTCCCCATGCCAATTGATTCTCAACCAACTTGTAAAACTGACCGCATGCCAATATAAATTGGGTAGTAGATATTTACAGGACATATAAAATCAAAGACAAGTAGAGGTTGAGATAATAAGGCTTGTCTGTGTTGCCTATTAGATGGAAGTGTGATTAAATATGGCCCAATTAATGCCTGTTATCTGTCCAAAATTGATTTGTAACAGAAAGTTGTGAAGTAGGCATCAAGAAGTCAAGTAGAACTTTCTATTACTAAAATCAAAGCAGCTAATTGATGTGATTTACTTTAACCTGGTCTGACAAAATATTGTCATTAAAAAATCTGCCTTGGGAAGAGCCCCAAAAACGAGGCTCCTTATTCATGCTTATCTTTTTTACCTTATTTTAATTACTTTTCATACTGATTTTCTGAGAATTTTTATACTATTTTGTAAGATATTTTAGGATGGAATCCTCATTTGACTCCAAAAACTACTTTATTCAAATATGCATGAATAATTGCTATGATATTGTCCTCTAAGTTGATTAAAATTTTACTTTGCACCTCCTTGATAACCAAAAAAATTACTATCAAATGACTTGAGTGTCACAAAACAATTGTATCTTCATATTTTTTTCCTTTTTGCTTAATAAAAACAGTCACAGCAATCTTCCTTCTGTGACTATTCAGTAAACACAGATAAATTTCTGAGGCCTAAACCATACGTTTGTGGTTTTTGTAAATTTAAAATATCTCTAAAGGATTTTCAAAAATTGGGAAAAGTCTGTATCGCTTAAAAGTCTGATTTATACATTTTCTACCCAGCTGCAAAATCAATTTTTTATTCATCAGTTTTCTAACCAGTAAGCTTTATTTTGAACATAAAACTGCGGAAGCGTCATTTTTTACTGCGAAAAAGCTAAATTGCCTTTAAATGTCAGAGGCTACTCGTTAGTCTGTCAGCTGTAAAACTGTCTTTGAAACGTTTTACCTATGTGTGTGGATAGAGAGCAGTCATTTCTTGCATATTGTGGAGAAACAGTGTAAGATGAAGATTGGGTACTTTCAGCATTACTGAGGGGACACAGAGGCTTTTACGTTAATGTTAATGGTTCTGGTATTGATCAAAGGCTTGTTGGTAAAGTGATGAGTCCAACGAAAGAGATTTTTTGGGAGGGGGATTTGGGGGTTGAGTTTTAAGTTTCTGTCTGTTGTAAAATTGCAGAATTAATCACTAAAATTGTAGCTGTACAGTGCATGTTCCTTCAGTGACCAAACACCTCAGTAAAGCTGGAGGAGCTGGCGTGCCTTTCCTCCTTTAGTGCTCTCATTGCCACCGCTCACTGCTCTCTGCCTTTTGGAGGGGTGGGGTTGGCTTTCTTTTGGTGGTTCTTTAAAAGTCCTGATTATTTCAGGAGCCCCGGTCGTAGCACAGATGCACAAACAGTTTATTGGTGGGTGGAGGTGGCTGCACATGGATGACAGGGGAAGAATGTCTGGAGGAGGAGCTGGAGATGGGGCTGGATGTGTCTAAATCTGCTTTTTGGCCAGAGACAAGGTGGTGTCATCCCCTGTTAGCACAACCAAGTGCTGCTTTGGGAGGAAAAAAAAAGAAACTGTTGCCTTTCTTTTGAAAATCCCTGCTTCTACTTTATATAGCAGCATAGAATTTAGATGTGTATACCTATAAAGTAAAAAAAATCTAAGGAACTACAGTGTGTATCTTTCACCTCATTGCTGGCCAAATGCACATTTTACCTCCTCAGTAACAGCAGTATTGTTTTAAAACTGACCATCACAAAACCTCACCTGAGGATGTTTCATCCAACATCAGAGGGCGGTGGGTGTCAGCATGACAAAAGTCATTTAGAAGTAGGTTTTTATATTACAGTTTAGGACACACGATGACTGTTCCCTTTGAAGACTGCAAGTTTTATTTGAAGTTACTGCTTTGTTGTAACAGAAGCTTCTGCCACAGTATTTTTACGGGTGTACAGAGCAAGCTCTTTCACGCTGTGCCTTTTCTTAGAGGACCTTCAGCAGCTTGTGCCCCAGTAGCATGAGGCAGTGCTGCTGACCTACTGCCAGATGGATGGAGGGCTACTGCCACACATCTGCTCTGAATCTGAGAGTTTCTGCTAAAAGAGCTGGGAGTTAATTCCTTGTCAGTTTTGATGTCTGGGGACCTCTGCTACAAACTGACATGGCTGCACACCCAAACAAGGATGAGAAGTAAATACTGTTGATTAGTTAACTCCATGGTGACTAGTACTATAGCTTGATTAAATTTTGGCAATAAATCAGCGTAGGGCGTAAATTTGAGTAGGGCATGTCTGTTGATAGTTATAACATAAATTATTAATACTAGGAAAATACCTTGGAAGCATGGGTAACATAATCTGTCTTTATTAATAGCCAGAATGTTTTTCTTACATAATTACACATATTGATTGGTCTATATGAAAAAATGGAAGTTTGGAGATGTATAACAATCTTCATCATTTTGGAGAAACTGAAGAAGGTGTTTGGTTCCTGGTTGAAATGAAGATGAGAATCAAGTAACTTTTGTGGATAGAAAATGAAGATAAATTGAATCTTTGAGAAAACAGCAGTGTGGTGAGCTTACAAGTTGATGCACACCTCTTTTGACGCACAAAAACTGAGAGCTACTGTATTTCCTGAGTGCTAAGATAAGATTTTTGGAGAAGGGCATTATCTGTAGAGGTAGATGTGATAGAGGAGAACTTATCAATATTTGATCACAGGTGTTTCTTATCACAAGAGAAGCAAAATCCACAAATGGCTGAAGTAGATAGTGAGGTTTGAATCAGATTAAAGTTGACATAGAGAGTACTGCTAATATTAAACTGCATGCATATCTTGATTTGTAAGTTTTATGTTATTTAAATCTGCTTGAAGTGAAATATTCTCACATTTGACTATTCATTTTCTGTTCACAAAACTCCCAGATTGTAATCTTCACTTTCAGCAGGAGCTAAACACCTTCAAAGTTTACTGTGAAGATCAATAGGCAACTTTTATCTTCTTTCTCATTTAGGGGCTCTGATGGTAGTTAAACTTCTGTTTAGTGATAGGTTGTTCCTCAAGAGGTTTCATATGCCTAAAAAAATATTTTTAAGCAACTGCATATCATAGTTCATCTTGTTTGTAAGGTGTCAGTCTGAAGGTGGATAAATGTCCTTCGACAGGTATTATCAGGAGACAGTTTGGAGTGTATTCTTCTGCTTTTCAATTCTTTCTTCATTATGTATTTAGCAAGACTCATTACTGTAGCTTCATGAGCAAAGAGAGGAAACTCATAATGTTCTCAAAAGACCTTTACAATTTTTGTTTGGAGACTGAGATTGATATTCTTGCTGTGATACTCTCAAATTTTCTGAGTCTTCTTGCTGCAAACTTTGCAAACTGCACAACGTGGTGTATGATACATGCAGTTTCATGCTGCTGCTATCACCTAGAAGGTCAGAAAAAGTTCTAGTTGGGCAGTGCTTTTCCTTACTAGAGGATTTCTCCTGGATCTTATGTGACTGTATACTACAGTTAGGCAGTAGAAGTAAAGCATTTCTTTATTTTAATTCCACCAGTGGAAGTAGGAGGCACTTCTGGACTTCTGCAAAGTGACTGGCTTAGTGTCACTTCTGGACAAAGTTTAATCTACATTTAATCATTATATGAGTTTGACATTGCTAAGGATTACAGTTTTCTTTTTACTCAGGGAAAGGAAGGGAAAGGTGCTGCCTGAAGGCGTTTCCTTTAACACATGACAGGCTGCTCTGTTTTCCTGTGAATCTAGTGGAGTAATGGTCAGTTCTGCACTTAGCATGTATTGACTGAAGAACACTGTAAGTAAAGACTGATGCAAAAAAATTGCCAGACTCTCCAAACTGTAATGAACTTTAAAAGCAATGCCTACAGAAAATTGCTATTTTTCTTTTAGAGGGTCACTGTCGAGAGCTATGCAGATTCTTCCTTTTATTGCTACTTAAGCAGAAATGTGTAAGTCTTCAGTTTCTTTACAGAGACTTGTTTACTGTTTCCAGAAAGCTTATAAAATAAAGTTTGACACAGGAGAAATTTAATAGAAGTAGTAGTAGTGTTTTTGGACTTTAAAGTCACCCATTCTGATATTTCATTCTGCCATTCTCCTTTGACTACCATCTACAGGTCTCAGAACTCTGAGTCTGACAAAAGTTAAGATTTGAAGCCTCTAAGGGTTTCTTCAGTACACTCTTCTAATATTTAGGTTTGCAAATACTACAGGGAGCATTTAACTCTAAATGGAAACGCCTGCCTTCCTTCCTTTCTTCCTGTCTTTTGGCAAGAGCACTGAAATTACCTGATGTCATCGTTAATTCTCAAATGGTTTAACAGACCATTATGCATCATTTTCTAGCTTGAGCATGGCTGGAAGCCATTGACATTCCTAATCAAACACCTAGAGTGTTTATGTCAGTAATAATCTCTATTTAAAATGTACTCTAAACTGTATTTCTCGTACCTGGCCAGAGTGAATGTATTTTTTTTTAATGTTTGGAAACAAAGATTTCCCAGATTAGCACATTGTAAAGGAAATAAAGAAAGATGGATCGTATTTATATGTTTGGAACTTTTTTTGCACAAGAGGTGTGATTTGCCTTTTGGGACAGCACCACATCCTATTACAATAAGTGAAATAAATAAGCACTACCCATTTCATTCCCACAGTTGCTAGATAAGCGATTAGAAAGAGCTTGCTACAGCTAACTCGGTACTTGTTTTGAAGTTAAAAAAAAAAAAAAAAGGTACATTTATTTTTCTCTTGTATTCTGTATATCTTTGAGCTACACTGCCTTCAGTTTGTAGCAATAATCCAAAATGTAGTTCAGTAACAGCATGCATTTCAGAAAAATATTTCCTTGTAAGAATTTAGCCAGGAGTCTCTGTCATTTAGTCTCTCTCTGAAGTAGGCAGGGATAGTAATTCAGTGCATTTGACTTTCAAGTTCTATTCATCCCTCAATGAGCTCTCCTTTATAATCTTTCACTTCTACTCGGGCTGAATTCCAGAGATTTACAATAGGTATTGCAGCTCGTTTGCACGTTGGCAGAAGAAACAAACCCATTAGTCTCTAACAGCAGGGGTATGCCTCAACACTCCTGCTCCCTTTGATCATTTTTCTGTCTTCAGTAACTCAACCAAATTCTCTTTTCTAAGGTTTTCTGAAGCAAAATTAGCATTTTTTGGGGGGGAAGGGAGAGATTTTTACCTGAAAACCTCATTGTGCACAATCCTTTGATGAGGCACCAAGCATCTAGGTCACTTTATTTTGCATTAAGCAGTTATCACACTAAAAAAATAAACACGCAAATATGACACCTTCAGCTTTTTGCAATGCTAATGACAGTATTGTGGCAGTTCCTCATAACTTAAAACTTGGGCACTCTGAGTACTTCCTCCTGCCAAAGAATGAAATGGAACATACTTGTTCTTCTCAAGGCTTGATGACTCACATTAAACACCTGCTAATTGTCTTGTACTTGTTGAAGTAACATCTCTGCTAGCTAGTCCCTCCAGCTGAGTTAATAATCACCTTGGAAGTCATGAGCTTTTGTTAATGAGACTCAATATAGAGTCTCATTATAGAGTCTCAATGAGACTTAATTCAGGAGGGTGGTCCTCACAGTTGTATTTGTTTTCTGAAAGATTCAGGAACTACACCTTCTGCAATTAAGTGTCACAGTCTGAGTCATAGGAAGAGTGACTCTCTCAAGGCAAAATTCCTTTTGTCACCATTGCTGAGGTCTGCTAGGCTGGATTAGGGTGGATTATTAGGCAATACATTCACAGTAGATGTCTCCTCCATGCCTTCTCCATAGTCATAAAAAGAGGAAATTCTCACATCTGACATTCCAGCAGTAGTATGTTAACAGTCAGTGTCAGTCTTCATTTCACTGAGAAGGTCCACTGCCATGGAAATCCCTTTGTAGTTCTGTGGACATGAACATAAACATGAATATCTCTCATCCTGTAGGAAGGGAGTGTTAATGTCTACAGAACAAACCTACTGAAGTAGGTCCTGCAGAAGTGGAAATTGTTTTACTTGGAGAGAAGGTTCTGTTACTACACTGAATCTGTCATACGCTGCAGAAGGAGATATTTTAGCGCATTTTTCTCAAAAAATACATGTCTGATGGAAGTAGAGGGAATTTGAGGACACCTTGTCCTGGTCCATCTGGCCAAAGGAAACACTGTAAGGGAACTGTGACTATTAACTTTAGCAAACAAATTCCCAGATAACCAGTATCTGTGTGTGTATTGAGAGACATATTTTGGTAAAGTCATAAGCATTAAAGCCAATAGGTAAATACAGATTCCTAGAGGAAAATGCTCATTTTGTGGAGAAAACTCTAGTGGAAGTGTCTGTAGTTTGTGAGAAGACAGCAGCAATGCTTAAGATTTCACCATGAAAATCTGTATTAGTTCATATAATTTTTGTTGTCTTTTGCATTCAGATCCCATTAAATATGTAATCACATTCCTTTTCAGACATTCCACCCTTGCTGAATGGACCAACCCTTTGTCTGCTTAGTCAGGGAGTCCAAATTGAGCTGCTGTCATGGTTGTAGGCCAGCTTTGGGAGGTTGTGTCCTCTGTTTAGCCTCTCCTGACACAGCATGAGCAGCAATCTCTAACCAGTGCAGCAGAGGGGACCAGAGGGGACAGCAGCTGGGCTGGTCCATCTCAGCTGCACGTGGGCAAGCAGCATCTTGTCTGCAGCAGTTGGATCTGGTTCCCAGACTCATCACACAGACAGGAGAAGTGTTCACCATTTAGAAAAGCACATGCTGACCAAGCAGCCATTCCTCATCTCTGCTGGTAAAGCTGGGATTTTGTCCTTACCCTTTTGTCCTTACCCTTTTTGTCCTTACCCTTTCCCCAGTGATTACTGTGGGAGTCACCTCTTGTTGGGTTTTCAGTGGCACATCTTGACGAGCATGTATTGAGACAGTGTGTCTCAGACTGACAGATGAATGGCAGATGTCATTCAGATGTCACTCATCTGCATTACCTTTCTTCTCTGTTTTCTTTTCCCTACCATGCTACCTGCAGGTTTCTAAACAAAAGAACTCACTGGTCCTAAATTACAGCTTCTCTCCTGTGCCTTGCACATCTGTCTTTTGCATTTCCAGAGATACCAGCTGTAAATTAGCTTTATCCTATGAACATCCTAACCTCCCTCCCTGATTACTTTTTAGTGTAATTTCCAGCTGTTCAAGGGTTTAGCTATGAACTGCAGTAATGTTTGAATTGAATTTTCCTTGGTTAGAGGGGCCCCTAAGTGCTGGTGTGATACTGTATCCTGATGGAAATGGTATTTGCAGAGCGATGTGCAGAATGACTTCTCTGGTTCTCTCTGGTTTTGTCTGGGAACAATTCTGAACTGGCAGCAATTCCTTGGTTTGTTTTAATGTGTTGTCATGGTGGGTTTTTTCTGTAGGGGCAGAGGAAATTTTTGCAGCTCTTTTACCGTGTTTATGGCTGGAACCTGAATAGCCAGGCTGGGGTCAGGACGATGGAGCACAGAAAAGGGGTCAGCCAGGGTGCAGATTTACAGATAGAGAAATAATCACATCACCGGTGTGAGGAAGACTTAACTAATTTACATCTCTGCAAAGAGGGAACTTCTGCTCCTGTGTCTGGCACTTAGAGCTTTTTGAGCTGAATCCCGTAATTTTATAAAGTTTTGAGTGTCACCCAGCGAATAAGGCTTAGCTGATTCCTAACATTTTCCTCTCCAGGGATTTAAAGTTTTAGGCCAAGTAGAGTTTACTAACATCAGGCAGTCTTTGTTAATTTTTATTAATTAGCTGTCATTTTGTGGTATTGCCATTACTCTCTCCTGTTAGCTGTCAGCAAATATTTTCAGTGCGACTTTTCTGTTATCAAATAGATTTCCCCCAAATTTGGGCTTACAAAACAAACAAAAGCATGCAAATATTTACTGCCACAACACCATGCTGGTCAGGATTTCAGCAGTAAACTGATAAACTGTGAGAGTGTACTGGTAAGACAGAAGAAGGCTTCACTTCTTGAGCAGTTTTCTGACTTAGGTAAGGTTTTTTTATCATTGTTGTTTGACTGTTTATACCACTGTGGTTTTCATAGATTTTATTGTCATAGTTGGTTGTAAACCCTTGATCTCACTCACCACTCACAAACCTTTTTTGTTGATTACTGCTGTCAGGTTGAAGAAAATGTCTTTAAAAAAAAAAAAAAAAAAAAAAAAAAAAAAAAAAAAAAAAAAGTAGTTATATTTGTTCAGAGAACACAAGTTTCCGGAATCTCACTAATATTTTTAATGCAAGAACATTACTCCCAAAAAAAAAACGTTTTGGTGATATTTTTTGAGTTTGGATTAGTGTGTCCCTGTTTCTGTGCAATACAGCCTGTACTACTTGTCACCAGTGATTATTTTATCTGTGGAGAAACCCAGAAAAGGTTTTCCTTTGTTAACTTGTGGTCTGGCCTAGAGCTTGGCCAGTTGCAACAGAGTAGAACAGAAAGAGGGATCATCAGTGGAGAGGCTGAGGTCCCAGGCTGTGTGGCACTCACTGTCTGGAAAGGCAGATTCACAGCTGCACGTACAGCCTTTCAGCATTAAAAATGCTGTTTTGGAAAGTTTTGGGAACTGGATGGCTGAGCACTCTGATAATGATTTGGGTCTTCTTCCCACACCCCTGTGCTGGTGACTGGCAGATGTCACATTGGTGTCCAGCACTCTGCAAACAGCTGTCCCCATCAGAGGAGTGAGGATCTCCTCAACTGCTAATTGCCAAACCTACTCAGCCCTTAAGGAACTCTACTCCAGTCTTGGGAGAACTGGTACATGTTGTTGCGAGGATGGGTTCCACTCTCCAAGTGAGCTCTGGTCTGTTTTGGGGAATTTACATTGCCGCTGTATGTTGCTATGCTCCTCACTTTTCTGTAAATGAGCTGTTTCAGTCCCTGAGGCTGTCAGTCTGCATCAGTTTTTAAATACTTAGTTAAATATACAAAAGGGATAATGTTTTTTTACCTTTCTCATAGAAAATACAAATTTTCTGCTGATCTCAGTGTTAAAGTGAGGTTACCCTAAGTTTAGATGTTACACAAGGATGGGACAATGCCAAGGGTATTATTCCCAGAAAATTTTGGTTTGCCTAAGGATTGGACATCAGGCCTATAGGATTCGCAAGGGAACACAGAAACTTTTAAGTAAAAATAAAACATCAAGAAGTTACCAGCAAACCAATCGATGTGCAGTGATTAGTATGAGCCGGGAAGGGTATGTAATATCTTGGCACACTATCATCAGAAATTGCTACTGTGGGACTTGGCATGTTACCATATGTAGCTGAAAATGAAATTTGAACTTCTTTCATGCAAACAAAAATAACTTTCTGCCTTATTCCTTTCTCATTAAAAATGCAATCGAAATATTGAGGGAGAAGTTTGAAACATATTGATTTCATTTTGAAGGCATATTATTAAATCTCTTGAGGGCTTGTTGATCTTGAATCATTTCATTTTCAGAGTGTTTCAGATTGAAAATTATTAGTAATTCTGTTTAAGTTGCAGCTAAATTACTAATTAACTTTCTTCTCAAAGATTTTATTTCTTACATGTTTCTGGCAGCACAATGCACTCTACACAATGCAGCAGAAATTTTTTGTTACCTGCCTCTCTGTGCTCCTTATAATCTTATAAAGCAGGTTTGGAATTAATGAGCTGTCACGTCTTGGGTAATGAATGAAAAGAACTGACAGAAATCCTTTTGTTGTTTAAGAAATTCCAAATAATTAATGGAAAAAAAATGACAGAGATTCTTTTAGAGCTTAAGAAGAAATGCATCTTTCAAATTCTTTCCACGACAGAAGAAACTTTAAAATATGTGTGCAAAAAATGCAGGGGTCCCTGATTAATGAGTTGTTTCCAGTTCTCTTTTCTGAGATAAACTTGCAGAATTTGAGATAAAAAGGATTTTATGTTTTAAGAAACAGCTTCCTGGTCTGCAGGTTCCTAATTCCATGTTCATCTCAGAAGTAAAAAATCTTCTAGATTCCTGGATTTGCCATTGTGGAAAAATTGAGTTAAGCACTGAGCTTGTTTACAGTACTCATATATTGTGTACATAGAAGCTGTTGTAAACTGCAGCTTGGCTTTGGGGAAGGCAAGGTATTTCCTTATGTTTTAAGGTTTTCTCTGATTTCTGAAGTCCCTCTGTAGCTGTTGAGAGTGACTTGTGCTGGTGTTTTTCAGGTAACCGTCTCGGATGGGGGCACATCTCCCAAGCAATCCTCCGTGTGGGTGGTGGTCCAGGTTCTGGATGAGAATGACAACAAACCGCAGTTCCCGGAGAAAGTCTATCAGATCAAGCTGCCGGAGAGGGACCGTAAGAAACGAGGGGAGCCAATCTACAGAGCTTTTGCTTTTGACAAAGACGAAGGCCCTAATGCAGAAATCTCGTACAGTATTGTGGATGGGAATGATGATGGGAAGTTCTTCATTGATCCCAAAACAGGGATGGTTTCTTCCAGAAAGCAGTTCACAGCGGGAAGTTACGACATCTTAACAGTAAGCACTCTTTCGTTGACATACAAACCCAAGATTTGGTGAACCATTTTGGTTTTTTTAAGAAATAGACTCTCCTGTATAAATGGGAATATCTAACTAGGTTTATTCCCTTTATGTAAGACCTAAATTAAGAAATCTAGTATTCATCTGCAACTACTGCCAAAAAATTGAGTCTGAGAGATCATTCATGCTATTGCAGGTCATGAAGTATCCTATGAGTGTTAAGTCAGCCTCCAAATTGTTGGCGTAAGCCATTCCCTTGAATATGCAGAAATGAAGACCAAGCACTTGTCTGCTCCTGAAGTTGTATCATGTTGGCCTGGGCATATACAGCTACAAATGGGTACTTACTTTTTGTATGGACACAATTTTTTGCCATTACAGAGGGCATCTACTGTCCCAGTTAGGTGGCTGCATCTAAGAGGGGAGGAATACTGTGTACTCTGTGTTGTGGAAGCAATCCCAGTTAAAAGAAACCTCAGTCAAAATTCTTTTTTCAGAACTGTAACTATACAGTGGAAGGGAAAGAAAGGGAGAATAAATATGGTTGAGTTGATATAAAGCCATAAAAGACTGGAATGTGCACTCTTCATCCACAGAAATAAGCTAACAAGTTGTAGTTAAGGAGTTGAAATAAAAATCTCAGAGGTCCATGGTCTGACATCTGGAAGTGATGTATCTTACAGAAGTGGGTTACCAACATAGTGTTGGAAAAGGAATAAATAACAAATGTTGAGAAATACCTAGGAATCAGAGTAGAGCAGCCTTCAAGTGAGTGAGTACTTTTCCCTCTAGCAACCTCAAAGTCGTGTTTGAGATCTGAACCTTCTTATAATGCAGCAACTTAAGATTTTCTACCTAGAAACTGCTCATCACACCCTCACCATCTTTTCACAAAGGGTCTGCCTGCCTGGAATGGAGCAGGGTGACAAGTGTTATTATCAAACCCACTTAACACATTTCCAGAGGAAGAAATAGGGCATAATATTCCAGAAAAAAAAAAATCCCATTTTTAAAAGATATTATAGCATTGTATTAACACCAGTAGTATTTTCACCAGTGGTCCTATATAGCCAGAAACATTACCATTTTTTTAAAAATGCCCTTTGTTTAACACTGATGTTATCCACCAAAGCACCCATTTTATAACCTGCATTCAGCTTTTTCTTAAGCCCAGTGTTTGTTGCTGCTCGTCTTGTTTTTGATATGCTAAATCCATTAAGCATGCCACACAAATATCAAGTCTATCCATCTTTCTAGAGGACTTTATAATAAGAAGAATTAGCACCAATCAAAGCAGCTTTTAATGAACCTGACAGAGAAAAGAAAGAAAAGAAAATACAACAAATTTTTAAATTATATTCATTATAATTAATGGAAAGGATGGAAATTACTTGAAACTTATTTAATTCAATGAAAGATATTGAGGAAGGCAATATAAGGAACATTTATGTGCAACAGAAAGCTTGCCCCTTGAAAGCAGTCAGACATGCTCTGGGTGAGCATGTTTTACAAATGCATGGTCTCACATAGGGTCCTTACAAAGCTTCCAGCTTTGCTGCAGGAGGGAGCTGGGTGCAAGATGAAATCAGAGAGGAAAGTTGGTTCTAGAGAGGAGTATCTGTGTGAGGATTGTCTGAATTGCATCTGCAAGAGTCCTCACATCAGCATTTCTTAAACAAAAATGCAAAAACAAAAAACCAACAAAAAAAAAAAAAAAAAAAAAAACCAACCAAAAAAAAAAAAAAAGGTGAGAACTGAGAAATAAGTGCTTATCTTTGTCTTTTTTCGTGGGATTTTGCATACAGGATTACAAGGGCCGTTTTCCAAGCAGTCATTGCACTGCAGTAGAGTTAGGTCTGAAGTGCCAAGCTGGGATGCTCAGCCTGAGCCCTCTTTTCTTTGTGCCTGCCAGATAAAAGCAGTGGACAATGGCCGGCCCCAAAAGTCTTCGACTGCACGTCTCCATATTGAGTGGATAAAGAGGCCCGTGCCCTCGCCCGTGCCCCTGACCTTCGACGAGCCCTTTTACAACTTCACCATCATGGAGAGCGACAAAGTGACCGAGATAGTGGGGCTGGTCTCTGTGCAGCCCTCGAACATCCCCCTCTGGTTCGATATCGTGGGTAAGTTGGGCGCCAGTGGTGCCAGGAGGACACCCCAGAAGCAAAGCGTATGGCTGTGTGGTTTTGGGAGCAAGAAAACTAACTGTGAACTGTCTCCTCCCCTCCCCCTGTTAAATCCATTTTCCTACTGATAAAATGAAAATGCTGTTTTAATATAGTGATAACTGTAATAATAATAATAATAATCCTGCTTTTGTTATGACTCCTTAGCTGAGCTTAAAAAAAAGCGCTGTATGGCTGAATTGGTTTTTTTTTCATACTGTGTTATTTACTGCAATCTTAATGTTGTCTGTCATTTAAATTCTATTGTCATACTTTGCTAATCTCATTTCTAAATGTATTTATGGTACTTAGACTTGCTGTCCCTCATTTCTCTCTTTCTTCACCTTTTTTTCTGCATTCTGTTCTTTTTTTTCTGCTTCCGACTGCCCTGCTTCAAGGTGGCAAGCATGCTCGAGAGATGTTCTATATTCTACAGACAGCTTGTGGGCAGAACTGTTCAACAGAAGGTACCCTTAGTGCAAACACATTTGCTAAAATACAACTATCCAGGCTGCCTTTTATTTTTTGCAAGTTTTTTTGAGACAATTTATATTACATCTTTCATAAGTGCCTGTGACAGGATGCGATGCGACACATGGATGTGCTGCATTTCTTTCTATGACAGCTTTTACCGTATTTGTGTCCAATTATTATCATTTTATTCACGGATTTTCCACAGTTTATCACAAATAATTAATTCAAACTTTTCACAGTCCAGTGCCATCCATTTAACTGTGAAACAGAATGGGATGCCTCAACATATGGGTTACAAATGGAGACACCAAAAGTTTGTCTTGAATGCAAGCTGAAACAGAGAAATGTGTTTTGATGTGAGATTTCAACCACAAAATTGCCTTACATAAAATTGCTTATACAAATAGGGAGGGAGAAGCATCCTTAGTAAAAAGAAGGAGAAGCCACAGAAGTCTTAAAATCACAGGGAAATGCCATTAGGTGCCAAAATGACAGGGAGCAAGGGGTCTCGCTTGGTTGAAGCAGAGAAATGGGAGTCAGTGTTCCTCAGCATTTCTTCCCCACTTCTGCTGCTGATTTAGTTAATGTTGTTTAAAATAACTAATTTAACATCTCAGAAGTGAGAATTTCCCCTGGAAAATTATTGTGCTTCTTCATATTTGCAGATGCTTGTACGTAATGTTTGCATACCTTTGGATGTAAAACAGTGCATCTGCATAAAGTGCAGTTATTTAAATGAAGGGTTATAAAGCAAATGCTGTATGAAGTATTAGAGAAGCAAAGAGCCTTTGCCATGGTCTTAGTGGAAAGTGTGCATCAGCAGTCTTTATTTACAGGGATTAAGCCTGGCTTCCATTTCAGCATCGTTATTTACAAATGGGTTTAGCCAACAGGAAGGACAGGGACCACAGGAGAAAGGATCTGTCAGAGTCATTTTCAGCCACCTTTTATTGCCAGTTTGTGCAGATGAAAGACAGAAGCATCACCATTTCCTCTCTGACTTTGCAGCACGGTTTCTGATGTGCCAGTCATATGAAAATTAAACCCAAAGCTACAACCATGTCCTGGGGTTCTTACTGGTCCCTGGGGGAGGACAGCATATGTTTCCTACAGTTTTCCTGCCATTTCCTTGGTTCCTTCAGTATGCTACATGCAGTTTATTAGCTAATGTTTACATTTCCATTCCCTTCCTCACTGACCCTTTCCTCCCAGGACAAATCCATCTTTTTTGATGTTATTGACAGTTTTTTTCCTATTTAAACCTTTTGCTAGACTTCTTTTGGTCCTTTCCATGGCAACTTGACCAACTCTCATTAAAATGCTGCCCTGAGGGATGTCCCTGCTCTTCTGCTACATTTTTTTTTCATCATTAGAGTCACTTTCAATCGAGCAACACCTTATAATGTTATTTGATTTTTTGCCTACCAAACAGAGATGAGAGGGAAAACATTAGGAAATTTTAGCTTCTGTCATTTAATGTGGCCTTTATGCCTAAACTAGTTGAAAACGTTTAGAAGATTTTCCCTATTTAAACAATTGTAGTAGTTTCCCTGTAGGCTGTAGCTTCTGAAGTTGCAAGATGCTGCATCACTGCAGAGGTCACTGAGACAGAGCTTTGCTAGATTTAATGAGAAATTGGTGACCCTGACCATCCAGTTTGGTTCTGCAACCATATGAATATTATCATAAAATATTGCTGCTGTTATAAATAATAGCACTCCCAACAGCACTCATTTCTGCAACAGGAATAGCCAACAATCCTGGGCATGCAGAAGACCCTGTTGTTCCAGACACTCAGCATGCAAGGAGCAAAGACAAAACTCATCCTGAGAGTTTTACAGACAGAACACTGTGTATTTCGATTACCACTGCTGCCTTTAGCCAGTGTCAAACCCCACTTTTTTTTAATTGTTCCTTGATATCATCAACATTGAGGTCTAGTGCTGAAAAGCCCAATGAAAGATGTGGAATAGTTGTAGAAGTTAATTGTCATATATAGAAAGCTGTATGCAACTGCTGATGCAAGAGATGGTTTCTGTGCTGCTGTAAAACCAGACCTGATCCTGCTCCATCTGGTATTTCATGATTCTGTACCTCTGTGCATAGTTCACAGTAATGTCAACAAAACCCCTGAAGGCTTATGTAGAGGCATGGTTTAATATAGAGTTTGCAGCTTGACCTTTATCTTTATGACCTTTTCAAACTAAATGGGCATTGGAATTCCAGAGGATCTCTTTTTTAATGCATAACATGCACTTTCTCCCAGATAGAAAAAAAAAAAAAGAGAGGGAGAGCAGATGAAGTTTGGCTATAACGTGTTCTGCTGGCCTAACTTTGCACCTTAATTGTATTTACTGTAGGTAGCTCTTTAAGTTCTTGAGTTAATCAGCTCCAAGAGAGGAAGATGTTGCACAGGCAGGAAGGTCATCTTCCATTGATGGACTAGAGAGGAACAGGATATTTGGATGATTGTTTATTCTTTAATTGGGAATAGTTGAGATATCATACCTGGTTTCTGTTTTCAGACTGCATTCAATGCCATTCTCAATTCATGCAGATCCCACAATGTGAAAGACGTAAGCACAAGTTGTATCAGTTATATTAAATTTATTCAGTCACTAATAAGAAACTAATTTTCAGTGGGAACACCTAGATAAGTCAGAGACCTTTATTTGTACCAGGTAAATTGAGCCCTTTCTGGTTTTTTCTTTGTTACTGATGGGATGACTACTTTAACACTGGAGCTAAGCTGCATGGTGCTAGTTTTTGCTTAAGTAGCATGTTGCACAACATCTCTCTGGTTCCCCAAACAGTCCTCCCTCTATCTTTGCTTCCTCCCCCAGCCTGTGCCTTTCTAACAGCAGCCAAGCTTTGAAAGCACATCAGAACATTTTACCAAGCGTGCTTAAATGACAATAATTTTAATATCAAATAATTTTAGTTAATCGTCCATTTAAGTCATAGTGCTGCAAGTTTTCATTAATGTCAAAAACATGTAGCTCCCTAGCCTTCTTTGAATAATCTTCTCTGAGAACTATCTAAAATACCTTCCTGATTTTTTTCTGCTTTTTATGCCCTTGCTTTCAGCTTCTTAGCAGCAAACTCAAGGCTTTGACTCTCTTTACAGTAGTTTTATCTAAAATTCAGAGTCTACATTACTTTCTTCTTAGCATGATATAGTACATAAAAGAATAAATATTTGCCTGTTGTTTTACTAATATTTATTATGGTACGATTTAAAAAATCTGTAGTTGAATTTTTATTTCTTGAGACAGTCATTAAGTTTATTTCATCTTCCTTGAAAACAAAAGAAATGAAAATTTTGGCTTTGCTTCTTTTTCGAAATTCCTAGAGGTACTTTAGCCTCACCTCTGAGTTTCAGGGTGAGTCAGTTTCCTGCCTTTTGCTCTGATTCACTTCCCTGAGCAATGGGAGAATTGTAGCAATTGTCTCAGTTTATCATCCCTGTTCACTGCTGTCAGCTTTTTTGCTGACAAGACAAGTAAGAATCTTCTCTGCACTGAGAAAATGTGGTTTAGAGGACTGTTCTCTAAAACAGATACTCTCCCATATTTCTTTTCTGCATTTGTCCATCATGGCATGGTGGGCCAAATGAGATTTGTGTGAGGATATCCGTATCTCATGTCTGTGTTAAGTTTGAACATGGAACATTGTGTGCTGTTCATTATCTACCAGTGAAGGAAGACTCCTGCCAGGTTTTAGCAGTGTTTGAATTGGGGATATCCATCTTTGCATCTAAGACTGAACAAGTCTGATCCTCTACAGTCTTCAGATATTTCTGAGGTGGTATTCAATCCCAGCCTTTTTGATCATCCCACTGGAAAATATGGGAAAAGTCCTCATATGGCGCTCATTTGCCTACAAATCCTCCAGATCTGCTGACAGGTTTTCTTCTCAGAGGAGAAAATTATTTTTCCCAGAAGCATGATCCCATCCTAAAGTGTGTATCAGGAACTGATAGGAACATGGGGAGGTTCAGCATCTTACCAAAAAGGAACCACATCTAGGAAAAGCGCTACCAAAAAAAATTAACTGCTTGTAGCAAAATGCAATATAAGAAGAATATGCTTGAAAATTAAAAACCCCAGCACTGACATTAGAAGGGGACAGAGATGCAGAGCCCACATCCTGTGGAAATGCAAGATCTGGATTGTGTCTTGCCTTCGGCCAATTCTTCAGCTGACCCCCAGAAATCCCTTTGGATAGTTCAAGTTTTCCTTGGCCTGTCCATTGCACCTCTCTTGTTAGCCTTGCAAGGTTCAGTGGTTTGGAAGTTTTTAGGTATCATTTTTATAAGAAGGAAAATTAATTCTTTCCAAAGCACACATGACTTTTGGGGGGAAAAAAAAATTGTTCATAGTGACTATGAAGCCAAGAAATAAGGTAAGAACAAAGGTAACAGTCTGGATTCAAACAGAAAATGTAACCAACTTTATACCAAGTACACAACTTAGAGTCTATTGGCTCAGAGGTTTCTCACCTCAATTTCCTGAGATCTCTTTCTTAACTGTACTATACCATCTGTTAAACTGAAAATAAAGGCTGTTCTAGAAAGCTGCAGCCAGGGCCAGCTAATAGGATCTTTTGTACCAGGGGCTGTTTCTACAGCTGTATTGATAACAGCTGGAATTAGAAAATCCTATATAAACTATAATACGCTTTTAGACGACATAAAAAATTACTAGTTCTAAAAATTTAATGCTTCCAGGGCTTATGCAGAAAATCAGCCTCAAGAAAGTAAGGGTGGAAATCACTTCAGAAACTTTCGGTGTCCGAAGTGTAGGTGTAACTATCTGCTAGGTGACTTTGGGAATCTTAACAATCAATTAGAGAGAAAAAGTACTTTCTGGATGAATTTTTATTATTCCGACATGATAAGTCTTCTCATCCAAAGATGGCATTTAAAGTAGATGTGGACTTTTCATAAAATCTTATTCAAAGTACTTCAGTCTAATCAGATTATTTTAAAGGAAGTCTTTAAACTGTATTGAAGATGTATCAGCATTACATTTTAGCCTGAAATGATACCGTAGACAACAGCTAATCCACATCTCTCTGGGGTTATTCGATATTAAAATGCTTTCTCAGGACAACCTGTCTAGCCAAATTGTCAGTTCAATCATCTTGCTTTCTTTGTCACTGATTTTCCCAAAGTGCCTGAGGAACTCACAATTTATTATCTTCATTTGAAATATTTCTTTCCTAATGCAATTGCAAGCACATTAGCAGAGACAGCTTCTACATATCTTGTATCTGAAAGCAGGGTTTAGTAGACAATAAAAACGAAAGCATGTGCCAAATGCTGGAAAGTGGAATAAGTAATGAAAATTTGCATTAATAAAACTGAGCAGCTGAACAAAGTGCCATCATCCTTAGCCCTCTTTCATCTGAAGATTGTGATCAAAGAAACTGTTAAATGGACAATAATAAAATTGTAAAAACTGATCCTGTGGGAGCTTATGGCACTGCAGACAAGCTCAGTTCCAAAGGGTTGGTACAGACACAGCGTCAGGCTTTCAAAAACAGCCTCCAGTACTCCAGAAGCCAACACCTTCTCAGCTGTCATCTCCTAGGGCCTCAGCCCTCCAGCCTCTACATGGCACCTTCAGAAGGAAGTGACTTCATGTGGAGTTCCCAGCTGCAAGAATTTTAAAGAGAAGGTTCCTGTTTGTTTTCACGCAAGAATGATACCCCTCTCTGTGTGCAACTCCAGCACCTGATTTTCAGAGATGGTTGTGGTGGATGCTTCCAGTAGGCCTTACATTGACTTAACTTCACGGTAGGCCTTGCATAGACTTAACACATCTGTAAGACTCTTAATGTTCAACTTTCATAGCATTTTTGTGTATTTCATGAATTCTTCAGAGTATAGTGCAGCTTCAGAAGCATTTATCATATGAAGACCTGTTTGCAGTGTATAAGAGGGCTGAGGAGCAGCACAAACCATTTGCAGACTGCCTCCAGTACTGCAGATGAGAGGCAGGACCCAATATCTCAGGCAGTATTCCCAAACACGTTCATCCATCTGCATGGTTCTTCATCTGACCATGGTCTGTTAAAATGTAAAAAACTGAATCATGAATAATTCAGGGTTTCACTCCAAAATAGATTAGAATCACAAATCTCACAGCAGGATGTTCTCTGATCCATCTCTGCCTCAGTGTTTGATGCAATTTCTGCCTTGTTTAATAGAAGATGATTCAATGTAAAATGAGCTGCATTGCCTGGTTAGTTACAGGTGTAGGCTGGGGTGGCTGCCAACCAAGATTAATTTGTTTGTCACTAGACCATTTTGGAAGATGTGAATAGTGTATAAAAAATTCGCATGATGGATTCAGTTCTTCTTTTAGGTGAAGAGTATACTTCATGTATACTTCACTAAATGGATATGGTTTGAAGAAGTTGGTCTGTTTGCAGCAGACTATGTGGTGCCTGAAAATCCAGCTCTGAGCCAGCAGAAGGTCATTTAAAACATTTATTGCTAATCCTTCCATGTTACTTCGTGGAAGTTTTAAAGGCAGGTTTTTTTGGAAGTGTGTGCCAGTTGATAGCATGTAATTTTTGATTGCTCATTAAGATGGTTATTAAGCATCTCAAAGTATAGACTTGCACTTTGTTTTCATGGTTATCAGTATGAAACATTCTCTTTGTAAAGTGCCTACTGTCCCAAGGCTAGTTTCATTTCAGCTGAGATTTCCTTGCATGAATCTCAAACTCTTTTCTTCAAAGGAGGTTTTCATGGTGCAGTTTTTCTCAAGTAAATCAATTTAAAACATTAATTGGGAGAGAGAAACTTTTTCTTCCAGACTAACTTTAAAAAAAATTTTAAAAAGAGCACCAAAGGTATAATAAATGTACAAATGACATGCTATTGCCTAAATATCAAGGACAGCTTGCAGAATGACGATAAGGAATAAGCAATGTTTCTATCCATCATAAATGACAACAGATCCAATGGCAGTGTTTTCCTGGAAAACTACTTCAAATCTATTAGGCTTAGACCTGTATATATATGTACATACATCCATTCAACATGGAAGTCTGATGGGACATCTGAAATAACTACATTTGGATTATTTCAGTGGCAAAAAGTTCACCAGTACTACCTTTCCTCTGCAGTAGTCACCTGGATTCTTATTTTTCCTCCCATTTTCTTCTACCCATCCTTGAATATCTTTCAAGACAAAAATGGACAGAGCAAAACTTCCTCCACTTTGCTCTTTCTTTGCAATAGCCTGTGTAAAAGGTAGAAGTGAGGGTTTCTTCACATTAAGAAATTCAGGGGCTGTGATTTTGCTGTGTTTCCTCCTAAATCTTCAACTCTTTCAAATGCCAAAACCTCCTTCTCTCATTAAGTGCATGACTGCTTCTGAGAATAATGCCAGTTTCTGGTCAGCAAATCATGCATACAGGAGAGTATGGAAGACTCTCCTCTTCTCTACTCAGTCCCAAGCCCTAAAGAGCCTTTTTGTTAACTTCTAGCCATTCACACAGATCTCTCTTTATGTATATTTCACCAGAGCTAAGTCAATGGGGTGGGTATTTTTCTACCTGTGGGCCTCATCTCAAGAGGTTTCAGCAGCTGTTACACAAGTCTTGTAACCAGTGGGGTTTGAAAGGCTTCTCATCTCTGTAGAACTAGGTTGGCATTGAATTGCTGTGTTGTGAATATACCTTAAGAGTCTGTCAGCAGTGTTGAGTCCCACCTCTCCCTGTCCCTAGCCTCCAAAAATTTCAGACTCAACTAATACTAAATTACACTTCATAGATGAGTGAGTCAGAAAACAGCTTATCAGCAGGGAGTGTGTGCTTTACTTTTGAAAATAATTAGTGGTTCAATTTTATAAACTATAGCTGTGGCTGACAAATCTTGCAACCTTTCAATCTGAAATATATTTGAGATTATATCATTTATAGCCTTCTTTTATTTATTAATAGATTTTTTTTCTTTTCTTTCTTTCACTCAGCACTCAGGAGGGTTTTCCCACTGCTGCATCATTCAGTGTGTGACAGGAAAAGGGGATGTTAGTATTAAAAAAAGTGCTTTGTGAGGGGTTTTTGTGTATTAAAAAGAATTTATGTTGTGTATCCTGTCAGATCTATTTGAATAATTCCAGAAAGACTGGCAGGATTTGACCTTTGCTGCCAGTAATTATCATTGTCCTTGGTATTAATGTAACAAATTTCTATTTGCATTTTTAATTGATTATAATTGTAACTTTTAAAAACTCATTTGATGGTATTTGCACCCAGAAGTATCAGTGATAATTTCCTGAAAATAAGATTTGTAGAATAAAACCCTCTTGAAATGTCTTTTATACAAAAAGATAATTATTCTTTTTCATTACTCAAACTACAAGGGCACACATCTTAGGGGCCTATAGCCGTGATTCTTTTTATAGATTCAGCTATGGTTTACTTAAATGTGCTGCTAGAATTTTATTCTTTCTTTTTGGCAATGCATTTTAATGATATCTGCTTTTCAATATACAAACTGTGCTTTGAAATATAAATGAGTTATGAACAAAGAAGTATCACTAGGCATACTGTGCTTGCTAAGAGAGGCCATTAAGATGGATGACGCTAAACAGATATGCCCACTTTTAGGAATACTTGCAATGGAAGTTTTCAAGAGTTGGCTAATTTGATTGTATTTTTGTGCAACAATTAGGAGGAAATTACGATAGTTCTTTCGACGCGGAGAAGGGAATGGGCAGCATTGTCATTGCAAAGCCCTTGGATGCAGAGCAGAGGTCAATGTATAATATGACTGTGGAGGTCACCGATGGAACAAACATTGCCACAACACAGGTAGAATATCACATTCCTTTCTCGGCAAGTTACTCATTTGTTACTGGAATGTATATGCTATAAAAATTATTAATTTTTCTATTCAAGTGAAATCTCATCCTTTGAGACCACCAAAAACTAATGGAGGGGATATTTTTCAGAGCTTTTCCATCTGGCTGTAAAGAATCGGCTGTTGAATGTTTCAAAGCATTATTTCTCCTTTTGTTCTCTTCCTGCTCACATGAAAGTAATTTGCCTTCCTCCAGCTGAGGGAGTCCCTATCACAGGCAGCAAAGCCTGGATTTTTACAATTGTGTCTCGCCATAATGGTCCAAAATACAATAGTGCTTCCATGGTGTTGGGGAATATTGCTATTGATTGTGTTAAATGGAGTTTATACCTCTCATCCTCCAAAGACCCAAATGTGGGACACAAGATCAATTGTTCAGTAAAGAAATTGTTCAGAGACAAAACTTAAAATTCAAAGAATCCCTCCTTTAGTGTCACTGCTTGTGATTTACACTGTTGTCTGTGAAGCAGCCCCACTGAACCTTTTAAAACCAAGCTTGCTTATCAGGCTCGTTGCCTTAAAAGTTGGGTCAGATAAGCGGGATGGGCTGGGGCAGTGCTGGCTCTTACTCATAGGAGAGACCCTGACACAGAGCCTAGGTATCTGTTCAGTGGGAACCAGTCTAGAATTGGGTCATGACACTAGGACAGGGACTCTGAGGTCCAGGTGGCACCAGGAAGACCTCAAACAGCAAAATCCTTTGATATAAGGTGGAGTTGTGGGCTGTAGATTACTTAGGGCCTGAAATTCTACATCTGAGTTACTCCCAAAGTGTAAATGAAAAAATAGGTTTGTGATGATATTTCCTTCTTTATCATGCAGAAGGAGAGCCTGAACATTTTTTTTTGTTTACATATACGCATGCACATGCAGATGCTTCTGTTGTACCTTGCCTTTTTGCTCAGATGCTTTGGATGAAAATCCATATTCACTGAGCCACAACACCAGCTTTCCTAAGAAATTGTTAAACCATTGAGTGCTTTTTCAATCTGAATTCCTATTTATATATCTTGTTTATAACCCAGCCCTAAAATGTCTGATGTTTTCTCCCAATAATACACCCTTGGTAAGAAAACAACATTTGAATGTAAGTTAGGTGGTGGGAAATCCATTGTTTTCCCTGTTAGTTTCAGAATTAATTGCATCTCTGCTAAAAACATCCCTTACTTTAAGCTTGATTATATCTAGCCCATTTTCCCCGTTACGCCTTTCTCTGCTCAATTAAGGAACTCTTTAAAAACCTCTATTTTCTCCCCAGGAAGGCACTCACAATACTCAAATCACCTCCCAGTCTTCCGGTAGACAAGCAAAAGAGAATTACTGACCTCTTTATGTTGCCTTTCCATAAGGCATTTTCTTCAACTCTTGAGTAATTTTTTTTTGTTATGCTGTGTTTTTTAATCTTGGCTACACTCTTAGTCCACATTTCAGATGGTGTTGAATGCCTAATGTGACCTTTTTTCTTTCTTGCAAACATTTCAGCCAAAAAAACATTAAAAAGCTTAGGGAATTTCAAACAAGCTGGATTAAAGTAATTTCTCATGGATATTGCATTTATTGTTTCTGCTGCTTTTGATTTAATAAATTGACCCATATAACAGTCCTTAAAACCTAGTTGGATGACACTCCTACATTTTTAATTAAAACATATGGTAAAAACATATTTCAGTAAAGCTGTTGCATTCTAAAAGAAGGCTGAGCATTCTTTTTAACAGTGATGTGACCCATTTAGGAATGTAAGATAGTTTCAGATTGAAATAGTATAGCATTAATAATCACTGCTGGATACAGAGTCTTCCCCGCCTTCTCTCTGTTAATTATTTAATTGTGGCCAGGGTATCCAAGCATGTGTTTCTTTTGGTCTTCACAACAGAGATTTCAAAAGTGATTGCTGTCTGGAAACTGCCAGAATTATGGCCTTCCTGTTTATTGCTCCATTTCGCAAAACTTTCCTACTGTATTTTTTGCTATACTTTGGAGCCTTTGGTTACCATCCTCATCTTAATTTCCTTTTAGAAAAATGTAAAAAACTGTAAAACTGATAGGTTTAATTAAAGAGTGTCATAGAATAGATCATTTGCTGATAGCTCTCAGTGGCCTTATTCTGAGTTTTGACAAAACAACATTTTAACTATTTTGTACTATGTACACAGTACCACCTGCATTTTTAACTGTAGCTGCAGGAAGCTATGGTAGAAGACAAAGCAGATAGAAACCAATTTTATAACTACATCCCCTTGAATAACAATAAAATAATTTAAGGCCCCCATCAAAGTATGATGGTTTATTATGAAACAGCTGATGATCACCATGTGCAAGGGAACACTCTTGCTTTTTGTTCTACCCCAGCTGTTTTCCTTTATCTGTTGCTGGCCTTTTTTCTATTATACAGTTGGAGGTGGTAAAATACAGCATAAAAATGCCAAAGATTTTTGTTTGGGTAACATGATCTCTGGCATGGACTTGGTGAAGTTTCTTCAGCAATGTTCCTGCATGCCTTAAACTCCGATGAGCCGTTCACTTCCTTCATGCCTTGCTGTGCACATGGTTCATTACTGTATCATGAGAGGAAGGAAATAGTTTTGATCTAAAAGTTACATCTGTTGTAATAATGGTTTACTGTTGTGAAAAGAGGCAAAAAGGACATAAGGAATATTAACAAAAAAAAATTGAAAAACTTCCTCTGTAAACAAAAGCCTACTTGTTTGGGGCGTGATCAAGGTTTCCAAAAGAAATACAGTCTCCAAAGTGAGAACCAAAGTGATAGGATTTGTTGAGTCACTGCCCCTCACCATGCTGCCCATCCATCTAAGCCTGAACCATCCAGGCAGCAGCTGGGATGGAGAAGGAAAAATACGAAGAAATGTTGATTTTTTTGATTTATATATTTGAAGTGTGGGTATAAAACTTCAGTCATGGTGATTAACTTCTAGAATGGCTAAGTCTCCTGACTTAGCCAGGGAGGGCTTTTGCTTTTTCCCTTTCTTTTATCCATCATTGCTTGAGGCCACAAGGTTATTTATTAAAGGCTGAAGGCATACGTTTGCTCTAAATTCCCACGAAACACAACTCCTGCAGCTGCCAGGCAAGCTGTTGGCCTTGCAGAGGGATTGGGGCTTCTGTATCCCGTGTGCTGGAGAGAGAGCCAGGACAGCAGCTCTGTGCAGTGACTCTGCTCCCTGCCATGGCCATCACCTCCCTTCGGGCTGCAAAAGGATCTTGTGCCCTTGCTTGAGCAGAGAGAGGTCTCTCTCCACAAGGAATCATTTTAATGGCATCTAAATGCCTGCTCCTGCCACAATTTTGACTCTGAAATATTAGAAATTCTCCTGGTCATGAGTCAGGTTTATCCCAAACCCCTTTTTTTGCTGAACAACTGTGATCTTTTGCATACAGGCGCAACAGAGGAATAGAATGACGTTATTTACTTTGTAGTGCATACTATTGAGTTTTGCTGAAATACGCACAGAAGCAGGGGAGGATCATTGAACTATCATTTAAGTTGTTATAATGTTTCAGTTTTATTGAGAATATTGTCATAGCAGATAATTATATTTTTTCTAAGAACAACCTCTGGAGTGATGTTCTATGTGAAAAAGATGGGTTTACTTCTTATTTTTCTACTTTCTCCTTCTTTCTCATCATCATGACTGCTACAGAAAAGGTATATTAGAGCATGAAGCTGTTCCTTCCAAGCTAGGAGTCAAAAAGCACCTCAGTTTCACTTATTGCAAAACCACCTGTTTCCCAGTGGAGTAGTCACTCACAGGGTGTAGTGCAGTTCCTGTGGAAAGTTTTTCAAGATCAATGCATGCTTGTTTACAATACCTTCTGCTGGAGCCAACCAGACTGGAAGAGCAGACAGAACATACTGCTCATTGCCCCTTTCTGTCTCTCCTTGCAGAAAGTTTTGGAATTTAATTTATTGATATGCTGAGGATTGACTTTTATCTCTGAGTTTCTGTCTCACCTTTCAGAGATCACCTTTTCTTTACAACATTTTCTTAAGAGGAGCTGATCAGTCACCCTGAGTGAGGGTGGTTCTCTTGAATGGTGAAAAGCTCTTCTTAGAGGACCATGGCCAAAATGTAGATAAGACATTATCTAGATAAGACACTATCTATTACATAAGACTTCTGGCGGAGCCTGCCAGAAGCAGTTCTGGGCTGTCAGTTCCTCTAGGGCAGAAAAAGAGACACGGGATTCAATTAAATTTTTTGCATTTTCTCTGTTGAACATTTCCTCCAAACTGTAACAATCCAATCCTTGAATTTTTTTCTATCACATCCAGTAATCTCAAAACTGCCTTGCCTTTGAAGCAAAGATTTTTTTTTTCAATTTTAAAATAACACAACACAGTAAAGTATAAATAACTGGCCACTGAGATTGGTAGGGAAACTGAATTTTTATGTTAAATTTGGGGTTTGGAGGAAAGAAAAACTTGTCAGGAAGCAGAAAATAATGCAATGTGGCAACACTGTTGAAAGCAGTATTAAATCAAAATAGGTTTCAAAACCTGCACAGAAATGCAACCTGAGTTTAAATAATTCAGGCACTTAATAGGTTGTACTACAACATGGTGCCCAGACCAAGCAATTAGCCAAGATTCTTCCAGCTTCAAATGTCTGTAAAGCAGCTGCTGGCATTTACCCAGTTTTCACTCAAATATGTCTGTGCCTAAACCAAAGATATTTGTTATGGGCAGCATTAAAAACAGCTTTGGAGAGACTTCCTGCATTGGGTTTTGTCCTGCTTTGATTTGATTGTATTTCTCTGGGCCTTTCACTTACCATTTTGACTACAAAGTCTTTGCTAATGCTCTGAGTGTTACTTTGCCTAATTTGTAATCTTAGAGGCCCGTGATTCCTTTATTTGAAACTTGCTTTAACTGTGGGAAATAGGAAGTGAGCAGGCAGAAGCAAATCTTTTAGAGTGAAGCGCTTGTTCAGACTATAAATTAGGCTCCACACAATGGATGCAGAAGGAGGCAAGCCTGCCTTTCTGAAGCCCACAATGACCTGGAAAAGATACAGGCTTTCAAGGAGAACCAGGCAGAGACTGGTTTGCTGCATGTTGGCTTTGTGGGCATGGAAAAAAAGACTTGCAGCTAATGTTTGTCAGTGAAAAGTGGTTCAGTCAGTAATCTTGAACAGTCGTCAGCAAAGAGGAATCCCCACTTAGCAGCCAACAAATAGTAAACATTTCCATTTGTCACCTTTTGGAGATGTGTTGGGAAACTTTTAAAGCCTGGCTTTGATTCTACACAAATGGGTATTGTCACAGCTTAACAGGCATCTACGCAGTAATAAGGGATACTTGTGCCACACAGCTCATTTTTGCCATATCTTCCATTTGGGAATAAATATGTAGAAAATATTAAATTACACACACACTGGGAGTCTTTGAGTCACTTCAGGAGTATAACACTTGATTTGAGGTGAAAGATGTGCTACCAGCTGGCTAAAGCATAAGACTTCAAGGACCCTTTTGCCGGCCCTTTTGAAGTCAATGGGAAATTTGCCAATAGTACCAAGATTTTATACTTAAAGTTGGCAGCTGTTAAATGAATTTGAGAAACTTTCCTCATACTAACAATCTAGTGGCACTCCGTTTACTCAGCTTCATGTAAGTTAGTAGGATGAGATGTACCATGAGCCTAGTGTTCATGTCAGTGTCACATTTTCCTTTCTTTCTTGTTAAGTAACGTCTTAATAGGCGTTCTCCTACTGGAGCAGGAAGTCTGCATAGGAAGGATGGCATTTTATGGTGACCTAATAAAAGGGGTGTGGCTCAAAAATGAGCACCTTATCCAGCTTTACCACTGCACTTCCTGTGATTTTGCTAACCTTACTGCAAAGCATTGTTTTCCTGGGCAAAATATGGGGATAATAGTCTCTTGCTCCTCAGAAGTGTTGTAAGAACTAAGGGAATAATACCTGTTTAAAATGAGACTAAAATTCCATTGTCTTTTACCTGGTTTTGTTTCAAATAACTCCCAAGACAGCTCAATTTTTAGGAACATTAAAGATTTCCATTTATAGGTTTAACAGAGCTCCGTATAATCAGTGTTCCTATATATAACATAACATTCTTTTGTTGCAAGGAAAATACACCCCCCTCTATTAAAGGAGAGAAGTGTTAAAATTACATTTGACTCTCGGGGATTTTGAGGGACAGCTGACAAAAATTAGAAATACTCTTAACTGCTTAAATAGAAGAAATTGTGAATCAATAATGACTTTTTTATTCATTAGCATCTCCAACCCACTGCCTTCCATCTCCAGATGGAAGTAGCTGTTGAAGTGCAAAGTATGTAATAAATAATGTGTATTTCAATGTGGATCACTTGACAAATCCTTAAAATACTGGCATCTCTAGGGAGGAAGATGCCTGCCACTTAAACAGGCCCTTGATCAGTCTTACAGTAGATGTGAAGTGAAAGAAAAAAAAGAAAAAGAAGGAAAAATAAGGGGGGTTTTGGCAGTGATCAAAGCAATTTTGAGTGCATAGCTCCCTGTAAGTTTGATGATCACAGTGAATGAGAGCCTCAATTTTTTTTTACATTTCCCCCCTCCATGCCTCTCACTCCCCAAGCCCGATCATGTCCATATGTGAGTCAGGGCAATAACTTACACTTTTTTCAGTGGGAAGAAATTCTGCTCTGTGAATCCATGCTGTAATTTCCACAGTCTCATGGGTTGCCCTTGGTCTCTGATGCTGATCCAGTCCCACCTTGTTCAGTTTGTGCAGTCTAGTGAAGGCAAAAGTCATGGAGTCATGGCTTGGACAGTCATAGTGCAAGCCTTGGGATGGATAAACCTTTATGCCCTCTTCTGCTTTCTCAGTTTACCAGTGATCCCAAAATGCACTCGATATTGCAGGAAGTGCATCACTACTCTGGGGTGATTATATACCATGCAAACCAAATAGCATGTGACTTCTCTAGCAGTACTTGTACTTTTAAGAAACATTGGTGTGCTTCTGTACTTTTACTTTTTTGTCTTCCAGAACAGCTTCAGCTTGCACACACCAATTTTAAAAATAAATTCAGAGATACAAGCCTGTCCCTCACATGGAAGCTTACTTGTTCAAGTAAGGTTGTGCTGTACTAGCATCAGCAGAATCAAACACTCTTGGTATTTTCAATCCATTTGAAAAGTTTTTGCTTCTCTGTTGGACTGTCTAAAAGAATACATGACAAAGGTTTTGGTCATGAATGAAAAGAAAAATAAATTATCTGTGTTAACAGTGCAGCAGTAAAGTAATCCGGTCATGTTATGGTAGTACCTGTTGAGGACTGAGAGTATCAAAACTGCTCAAGAAAATATCATCTAAGTGTTAAACACTGATTATCTCCAACTCCTATTGCTTCTCTGTCTCTTCCTTACACTAAAAAAAAAGTGGTTCAGCACTGGTTCTGTGTCCCATTAGATTACAGTTCAAGTCTTTAATCTTCTTGAGCTTTCTTTCATATGTTACAGCTAGTTTCTTCACATATCTTTAAGACATAGATTTGGGTGAGTTTTTTTCCTCGGTCAGATCAGAAACATGCTTTGATATATTATAAAAACAATAAAAGTATAAAAAGCTGAGTAACTCTTCATCATTACTATAGGCCTAGCAATGTGTATTTCCCTCCAATTTTATTGCTATCTGTCCAAGACTGAAGCATAACCTAATATAGGCTTCACCCTGCTTCACTCTGGCGTGCCATAATCTGGTGAAAATGAAATTGTATGGAATGTAAGTCCTATGCCATTTAACTTAGAGAGCATTTTATTTCAGCTGTCTTTTGAACAGTTCCCAGGCTAGTTCATTACAACTGCTTCTTAAAACTGCTCATGTTCCTTCTGGTAATGTATTCTGCAAACCCTTCCACATATCATGGAAATCTAAAGTTTCATTTCTCTCTGAGGCCAACATCTGTTTGTGCAGTATTGCAGTAAAAGTATAGCTGTATTTTTCTTCTGTTAAGAAAGTGTGGGTGAACAGGGCTTGATCAAGCAAAACAATAAAATACTTGCTTAAAAAAGAGCCAAGTAACAAAGCAACAAAGAAAATATCATGAGTGATGGGTCAGGTCTCCTAGTCTGACCAAAGAGTCCTGTGCGTGACCTTTCCCAAGTCATTAATTGGACTGTTTCTTACTTCAAAGCCTTTAAATAAAAATATTGTTCCCTTTTACTTACTGTAAAATTAGATGTGTGCTTTCACAGGCACATATTCTAGAAAAGATACATTTTGTTTCTTGCACTGAGAAAGAGTCAACTCTTCAGAGTTCAGCTTTCAGTATTAACACAGTTTTGTCAAGGGTTTTGCTGCCACACTGCCCACAGCAGTCTATGGCATGCAAAGTCTGGAAAGCACATTTTCCCCAGGGAGAGACTTCTCCAATGGCAAAACCCACAAAATTTCATCAGAGGGACACATGCATAATGTAACTTGTGAAAGGCAAAGCGTGGAAAATTATGATTCTTACTGTTTATCAGAGTCAGTTTCTGATATATTGAAATGGGTGTAATAGGCAGCAAGAGCAGCACTCTGGCCTGTTCTCCCCCTCTCCAAGTTTCCTTAAAGATCAATACTGAAGTTTTAAAGGCAGATTTGAGGCAAAGAGCACAACATCCATTCACACTTTTAATGTTCTACTGTTCATAAACTGCAACAGAAAGGAGACAAATAGATGTTGGAGGGGAAAGTGAATTAGTTGGCAATGAAGACAGCCATCACTGGCAAAGGAAGAGCAAGGATGTAAACAACAAAAAAAATCCTTCTGTGTCACCAGTGCCCTGAGGTCAGCTGTCCTTGGTGGTATGTATTGATTGTGTAGGGTGTGCTGGTGTGGTAGTGAGGTTGTATCTCCTGTGCCCACCTCAAGTGGTGTAAGAGCAATCTGAGGTGTCACAGCAACTTGAAGTCTCACTGCTGTCACAATTTGACGTTGCCAGTAAGCCCCAATGTAATATACTGGGCAGAAAACACAGGATTCAGCTGAATCTTCATTGTATAAAAAGCAGATTTAAGCAACATGAAAAAGATTTGTTTTACAGCCTTGTTCATAGTGAAGGGGAAAGGAAGTTACATAACAGTTCTAGAAGTCTCTTGTAACCAAGGCAGTTACAAGGAAGGACAAAATCTTTCCTTATGACCGTTGTAGAAATATTTTCCAGTCTATAGATACTGAAAACATGGGCTTCTTTATTGGGCTCTGAGTAGGTCTTACAGTTAGGAACATTTTACTTCCAAAGTCAAATCCTTTCTATTTCTTTTGAACTGAAAAGTAAGCATTTAATATTAAATAAAGTTTCTCAGTCCCACCATGCAGCAGCATAACATCTTCAGACATACAAAGTAAATTGCATTTCTCCAGGTGCTTATTCAGGAGTCTGACTAGACATCAATAACTTTGAATTTCTTTTTTTTTTTTTTACTAACTGTAGGTTCTTATCAAAGTGTTGGATAACAATGATAATGGCCCAGAATTCTCTCAGCCAAGTTACGATGCCACCATTTCAGAGGACATCCTCCCTGAAACTGAAATTCTGCAAATTGAAGCTATAGACAGAGATGAAAAGCATAAGCTGAGCTACACTATTCACAGCAGCATCGATACAGTCAGCATGAGAAAATTCCGAATCGATCCCAACACCGGGGTTCTCTATACAGCCGAGAGATTAGACCATGAAGCTCAAGATAAGCACATCCTTCATGTCATGGTAAGAGTGCAGTATTCCCTTGGTTCTGGCCACAGTCCTGGCTGCTTCAGGTACACACATAGAGTAGTCTTCACTTCACTGAGCAAAGGACTCAGTGCAATAAATAGCCACTAATTTAATCTTGCCTGTCCTGCTGTGCATTTATTTCACAGTTTTTATTTCGGCTTTTTGGGAAGCTTTATTGTGAATTCATTGTATGGAATGTGATATGATTCTATATCTCAAGGGGAGAGCAAGCAGGAAATTATTTAATCTCTTGGCATCTGGTCCTCTCCTTCAAGGTGATTTTCAGAGTTTCTGAAGTGAGGCTGAAAGTTATTTGAGAAGTTATTCACAGGGAGATAACTGCTTTTTTGTCATGGAGAATGCTACAGCCTTTCTAAATACAAGCCTCATTTATAGCTTACTTTTATAGACTTATTTCAGTACATAAACTGTTGATATACAAAATTGCTTTCTTTTATCTGCATTTCCAAATCTTTGGGTATGCAGAAAAAAGTTAATTACCAAATTTTGCTTGGTGTGCCTAGACTACAGAACATAAATCTGTCTGTTTTCAAGTGGAGATTGTATATCATGGACTTTTTTTTTTAATAAAAAAAGTAATAATAAAGAAATGTGTTAATTTAAACATTGTAGTCCACTATTTTCTTTAACTACTTAAGACTTCTGCAGCAGAGGCCTTCTAAGGAACTACTCATGGTGTGTTAGGTACAGGGGCAGCTTTGGAAGGCCACCCTAGGAAGCAAAAAGCTGTAGTGAAATTCATCAAGGAGCAGCTGAGTGTGGTCTCTGCTCACAGAGTAAAATGTTGCAAGTCCTTTGGCAAGCAGACTAAGAAATAGCTATAAACTGAATCACAGAAACACATGGTTAAGAGAGGTCATTCCCTGGTCCTTGGTTTTGATCTCCACCTGATACAGCAGGCCTTTTCCTTTCCTGTTTAAGAAGAACAGGAGATGGTCATGGCAGGATTATCAGTGAAGCAGTGCTGAGGTATTTTGGATGGGGTTGAAACAGGTGTGGTAACTTACACCTCTCTTGGCAGTTACCAGCACTTTATAAAGTGATTCCTGCTCTGCTTACTGTTGGTGTGATCATCTATGTATATAATCACAAAGTAGCCCTTAGGCAGCTACAGGCACTAGGCTGACATGCCTATATGCTGTAAAGAAGGCAATGGCAAGATAAAGGATAACTATTCAGCAAGTATTAAAAAAAAATTAATTTCTTGCAAACCTCAAGCCAAATTTAGGATCTCATGTGATTACCACTTCAAAAATTCATGTCATGATGGTTAGTTGCAATGCATTTTTTCACAAGTGAAAAAAAAAAAAGTCACTAAGCTCTTTCATGTTTCTTTTATTTAGTATCTGCCATCCCATGTGTGAGCATATTTCAGACAGTTCTTTGGGAAAAATGGATTTTTTACTACTTTATGTTAAATAGAAATGAAAGTAGTATTCACACTCAGATGAGTAATATTTGTGAAGTTTTACTAGATAACTGTCAAATTGTGTGTTATGCACTTGTTCTATAGGTCCGAGATCAAGAATTCCCTTACAGAAGGAACCTGGCCAGAGTCATCATAAATGTGGAGGACTCCAATGACCACAGTCCCTACTTCACCAGCCCATTGTATGAAGCCTCTGTGTTTGAATCAGCAGCAGTTGGATCAGCAGTGTTGCAGGTCACGGCTCTGGACAAAGACAAAGGAGAAAATGCAGAGCTTATCTATACTATTGAAGCAGGTTAGGACAGAGGCCAAAAATGAGTTATCATGGATCATGCCAGATAGAGAACAGTGATGTGATGATGATCTGTCTTGACACACAATTCAGCTCCTTTGATCTACTTTCTCTTATACAGATGGGCAAAGGAGACACCTTGTCGTTGTTTTGTTGGATTTTTTTAAATTTTATTTTGAAAATTCTATACCCAAAACCTGTCAGAACAAACTCATTCTGGAACAGATTACCCAAGAGGGGTTATGGAGTCTCCTTCTCTGGAGACATTCAGAACCCCACAGGATCCTGTGCAACCTGCTGTAGGTGAACCTGCTTTAGCAGGAAGGTTGGACCAGATGCTCTCCAGTGGTCCCTTTCCAGTCCAGCCATTCTGTTACTCTGTGACTGATTCATTTTCACCAGATGGCTACAGAGCCTGCTACCTCTTTAGTCATTGGGTCAAAGCCATCACAGAAGATATTACTCAAAACTGCAGCCAGTGACTTGTTTTCAGAGTTCTGATTTTAGACTAGTGTACAGCGTATCCTCCATAAAAAAATGCCACAACAGCTGGTATGTCCTGATATCTTTGCCAGTATTCAGACCAGAGGAGCACAGAGACTAAGAACAGGGCTGTGCTAAAACTTCTGCAACAGCATTTTAATGGCACAAGGTCTCTTGAAACTGAGAGAGAGCATGATGATACCAGATGAAAACTGCTTTTGCTGTTAAACTGGATATTTACATTCAGCACATAATCTGCACCAGCAAAAACATTCTTCTACTGGTGCAGCAGCACAGTTGTAAAACATTAGCATTATCTCTGACACACATACAAGTAAATGTAAGTTTCTTTGGGTCACATGAATCTGAAGTTAAGAACTACCTTTGAGATAAAACATTGACGGACATATATATAAGAGAGAGGTGCCTGGAAAAAGACAGAAAGAATTAGAAATGTGTAACCTTTGAATTTTGTGATGTTTCATTTCTGCTCAGAGGGTTTTATTCATAATAGGAATCTTTCCACTGCAATACTAGCAAAACTTGAAAGTTATATTGCCATAAAAAGAAGTCACAGGTACTTCTGATTGTACCCATATTAAGCAGATCACAAGCCTTTCCCAGTAGTAGGCTCTGATCCTCCTGGATCATTATTTATCCCTATATTATTATAAAGACTTGTTACTAGCTAGGGCAGCTTATGTCAATTAGGAACAGTCTAAATGACAAATAACTAATGAAACAAGAATATCTACACCATCTCATAGGTTCATATGATTTGGGTTCATATGATTCAAGCTCACACCTTAAATTAAGGTGATATAACCTGAAGTTTAGAGAATACCCAAGGAACATTTTTTCTGTCATTATCTTGTATGCTCTGTGGAAGGAGATTACCTTCAGCAAACCAGAAGGTGAAGTCTTTTGCAGCTGAAAGTGATGAATTTAGAATGAGGAAGATGTTAGCACTCCAAACCAAATATTTCCTTTATGCACTGTGTTTGGTCTTAGCAGTTACTTCTCAGTATTCTCCAGTGGCCTTTACCTTAAATTAGGGGCAATCTTACATGTGCCCAGACAGGACAGCACTGTGCCTTATGGAACAAATTCTGGGCAGACTAGATCAGGTTCCTGGGCAATGCTTTTCAAGACTATTCCCAGCTTTTTCTAGACACCTTTTTACTATTATGGGTTCCAAATTGTCTAGAGGTGCCACCACAATGTGAAGAGCATCCTGACATATAAGGAGTATAGTTCCCATTACACTGATAATAGACTCATACATGATGCAGACACAAAAATATTATGATTAGAAAAGATGCTTTAGCTATTAGGTGATTTCTAGAGACTCTCTTTTTCATTACAGCCTGTTTCATCATGAGCTCTCTCTGCAATGTCAGGCCTCAAACTTCCATTTACTGTAAGGCTCACACTCCTCCAGTTTCATTATCCACAGATGTCCCATTCTCAGATGCATCAAAATTCAGTATTCTGCTGCTGTGGTTTCTATGATCCATAAAATGTGCAGTTGAGGATATTGATTTTAACTGCAGAATTCAGATTGTACACAGCCCTTTGATCCAGGGGAATTACTCACCTCATCTTAGATTGCTCTGAAGAGAGCAATTTGTAAAGAAAGTAGTATTGTGTAATTTCTTAAGAAATTCCTGAAGGAGAAGAACCTTCTTGCTCTGATCTTGCAGGAGGCAGTCAGTGACTCAAAATTATTTGTATTAGCAAGCGGTGACAAAATAACATCAACAACATTTGTAGTGTCTGTAAATGTGACAGATACCATGATTTTTATGAGAATTTGTAGCTCTGGAAGACTCTCACCTCCTGGGTAATAGCACATTTTTTGGTTTAGCTAGTGGAGTAAACTGTACTGATCTGAAAGGAAGGCTATAAATAGAAAGCCACTACCAGTATTGAACTACATAGAATATTATGTAGCTTAAATTAGCCTCCAGAATATACTACAGATAGTGAATCATCTCTTTAAAATAGTTCACATTACCTCATTTCATTTAGAATTCTATGTATTTGGTGTTCCAGCTACAACTTACACATTTATTGCTTTCTTCACAGCACCTGTAACAATCACTATTAAAAAAACCCCTCTTGTGTACCACCTGAGATATATTTCTCTCCCAGGCTTGGATGGATGCTTAACTGTAGATTTGAAACAGTTCTAGATTTTAAGATGTGAATTACAATAGAGGGAAGGTGGTATAGTGATTGAAATTGCTGTAACTCAGTATATGCTGTTTACATTTAGAATCAAATTCAAAAAAGGAGTCTGTATGCTTATATATACCATATATATATCCAGCATCCTATACTTCAAGCAAGCACTCAGTAAAACAGCAAAATAAGGATTGCCAATTAAAGGTGGTCTCTAATTACAGGATAAGAATACATACAGAAAATTTTGAATCTGTCTTGCTGAAGAAGAGATTGGCAAAAACACCAGAAAGAAATAAAGGCCCTCAAAAAGTTCTCTGATCCAAACTTGCTGTTTTCACCTTTATGCAGTCGATGATATCCGTGCTTTCATGTTGTAACAGGCATTTCATGACATTTTCTGCTAAATCTCATTCATGTGGATTCATCCTCCTCAGAGATGATATGATAAACCTTTGTGCCACAAGACACTTGAATCTCTTTTCTATGCTATTTGCTCTGTTTTATTTTTTCTAAATGCCACTTTAACCTTTTTATATTCAGTTCTTTGAGTCTTGAACTACTGTAATCTCCTGCATGGTTTCTTAATATCCCATTCAATTAGGAGCCTGAGTTGTTATCCATTAGTCATGTAATTGGCTTGTTAGCCTCTGATCTCATTTCTTAGCCTTAGGTGTACATGTATTTGACTGATTTCTGTAATTCAGGGATGCTTTTTCTTACTTCAGTAGGAGTAACGTACATGCAGTTCTCGGTCAGATGCTGGTTCTGAGAATCAAGATAGAGGCAGCAACACCTGAGATTCTGATGCTTTGAATACCTATACCATCTACTGAGCTCTCTAATTAGCAGAAAGAAAGGCTGGAAGGGCCTTTAGAATACTTTTACATTCGTATTTTTGGGGGTTTTTTTGGGTTTTTTTAAGTAACTGCCTTTAAAAATGCAGCTTGTTGCTCCTGGTTTAAGTTATCATCACATGAGTCATATTTCATTTCTAATCTCATTCCAATATTTTTGTTTTAGGAAACACGGGAAACACATTCAAGATTGAACCAGTTTTAGGCATCATTACACTACTCAAGGAGCCAGACTTAACCACAATGGGACAGTTTGTTTTGTCAGTCAAAGTGTCTGATCAAGGTTCTCCAGCACTGTCTGCAACAGCAATTGTGCGGATATCTGTGACGATGGCAGATAACTCCCACCCTAAGTTCACTCTAAAAGAATACCAAGCAGAGGTTAATGAAAATGTGGATATTGGTACTTCTGTCATTGCTCTCTCTGCAATCAGTCAGTCGACATTAGTTTATGAGGTTAAAGATGGCAATGTTGATGGAGTCTTCACCATAAACCCATATTCTGGAGTGATCACCAGTCAAAAGGCCCTTGATTATGAACGTGCTTCCTCCTATCAGCTCATCGTACAGGCAACAAATATGGCAGGCATGGCATCAAATGCCACTGTGAACATTCAGATTGTTGATGAAAATGATAACCCACCGGTTTTTCTCTTCTCTCAGTACTCGGGCAGCATAAGCGAAGCTGCTCCTGTGAACAGCGTGGTCCGGAGTGCCAGTAACAGTCCCCTCGTGATACGTGCCACCGATGCTGACAGCAACCAGAACGCTTTGCTTGTCTACCAGATCGTTGAATCAACTGCAAAAAAGTATTTCACGGTAGATTCCAGCACGGGTGCAATCAGAACAATTGCAAATTTAGATCATGAAACGATAGCCCACTTCCATTTCCATGTTCATGTTAGAGACAGTGGGAATCCCCAGCTTACAGCAGAGAGCCCAGTTGAAGTGACCATTGAGGTAACTGATGTCAATGACAACCCACCAGTCTTCAGCCAGGCCGTATTTGAGACAGTCTTGCTCCTGCCCACGTATATTGGTGTTGAGGTTCTCAAAGTCAGAGCTTCAGACCCTGATTCAGAGATTCCTCCAGAACTAACATTTAGTATAATTGAAGGCAATATGGACCATTTTTTAATTGACTCAACCACAGGGGTACTCACCATTAAAAACAATAGTCTCTCCAAAGACCATTATATGCTAATAGTAAGAGTATCTGATGGGAAATTTTATAGCACTGCTATGGTGACAATAATGGTAAAAGAAGCTATGGATAGTGGACTCCATTTCACACAAAATTTTTATTCCACTTCTATCTCAGAAAACAGCACTAATATCACAAAGATCGCCGTGGTGAATGCTGTTGGCAACCGCCTCAATGAGCCTTTGAAATACAGCATATTAAACCCAGGAAACAAATTTAAAATCAAATCCACCTCGGGAGTCATTCAGACCACTGGCATCCCCTTTGACCGAGAGGAACAGGAGCTGTACGAGTTGGTGGTGGAAGCAAGCCGTGAGCTAGATCACCTCCGTGTCGCTCGAGTCGTGGTGAGAGTTTACATTGAGGACATAAATGACAATGCCCCAGTGTTTGTAGGGCTTCCATACTACGCTGCTGTGCAGGTTGATGCTGAACCTGGTACCCTGATATATCGAGTGACAGCTATTGATAAAGACAAGGGTGACAATGGCGAGGTGTCATACCTGCTGAAGGAAGACTATGGACATTTTGAAATCGATAGAGGATCTGGTAGCGTCACGTTAAAAGAAGCCTTCAATTCTGATTTGTCTAACATAGAGTATTTGGTTGTCATTCTTGCCAAAGACGGTGGTAACCCATCGTTGTCTGCGTCTGTAGAGCTCCCCATTACTATTGTTAACAAAGCAATGCCTGTGTTTGACAAGCCCTTCTATACAGCTTCCGTGAATGAAGATGTAGAAATGCACATGCCAATTTTAAGCATAAATGCAACCAGTCCAGAAGGTCAGGGTATCATTTATATCATTGTTGATGGAGATCCCTACAACCAGTTCAATATTGACTTTGATACTGGAGTTCTGAGTGTCATCAGCCCACTGGACTATGAAATAAATTCCCTTTTCAAGCTGATGGTGCGAGCCAGCGATGCTCTCACTGGCGCTCGTGCTGAGGTAACTGTGGACTTGATTGTTAATGATGTTAATGACAATCCTCCAGTTTTTGATCAGTCTGCTTATAATGCTACTCTGTCCGAAGCTTCTTTGATTGGGACTCCTGTACTGCAGGTTGTTGCTACTGATGCTGACTCTGACAATAACAAGATTGTACAGTATCAGATAGTCCAGGATACCTTTAACAGCACTGACTATTTCCATATAGACAGCAGCAGTGGCCTAATTTTAACAGCCCGGATGCTGGATCATGAACTCATACAGCAGTGCAGCTTGAAAGTCAGAGCAACTGATAATGGGTTCCCACCTCTGAGCAGTGAGGTTCTCGTTAGTATCTCAATAACAGATATGAATGACAATCCTCCAGTTTTTAACCAGTTAATATATGAATCATATGTGAGCGAACTGGCACCTCGGGGTCATTTTGTGACTTGTGTCCAAGCTTCTGATGCCGACAGCTCTGATTTTGACAGACTGGAGTACAGCATCCTCTCAGGAAATGATCGGACCAGTTTCATTATGGACAGCAGGAGTGGTGTTATCACCCTTTCCAACCACCGCAAGCAGAGGATGGAGCCCATGTACAGCCTGAACGTCTCTGTGTCAGACGGGCTGTTCACCAGCACGGCTCAGGTGCACATACAGATCCTTGGGGCCAACCTCTACAGCCCTGTGTTTTCACAGAGCATTTATGTTGCAGAGGTTAGAGAAAACGCTGCTCCTGGAACAAAGGTAATCCATGTGAAGGCAACAGACGGGGATTCAGGTGTATATGGCCAGATCAGCTACTCCATAGTAAATGATTTTGCCAAGGACCGATTTTTGATTGATGCAAATGGGCAGATCCTGACAACTGAGAGGTTAGACCGTGAGAACCTGCTGGAAAGTGATTTCGATATCTTCTTGAGAGCCCTCGATGGAGGAGGCAGGACTACGTTTTGCACTGTGAGAGTGATAGTAGTGGATGAGAATGACAATGCTCCCAAATTTATGACGGTCGAATACAGAGCAAGTGTCAAAGCAGACGTTGGGAAAGGTTACTTGGTGACCCAAGTACAAGCAGTAGATCCAGATGATGGAGCCAATTCCAGAATTACCTATTCTCTGTATAGCGAAGCCTCTTTTTCAGTAGCTCATCTACTTGAAATAGATCCAGATAATGGATGGATGGTCACCAAGGGTAGCTTTAACCACCTGAAAAACACTGTTCTGTCCTTCTTTGTCAAAGCAGTTGATGGTGGCATTCCTGTAAAGCATTCACTCATTCCTGTCTACATCCATGTTTTACCACCAGAAACCATTTTGCCTTCCTTTTCTCAACCCCAGTATTCTTTCACCGTGGCAGAAGACACTCTCATAGGCAGTACTATTGACATTCTGCATGTTTTGCCCAATCAGGGTGCTTTATATAGCACAGTTAATGGTGAGCTATCTGAAAACAACAAAGACGAGGTTTTCATCATAGAGAAAGACACAGGGCTCATAAAACTGGATAAGAGACTTGACCACGAAATAAATCCCGCTTTTCACTTCAAAGTGGCAGCCACAATTCAGTTAGACAAAGTAGATATTGTGCTGACTGTGGATGTGGAGGTGAAGGTGTTGGATGTAAATGACAACAAGCCTGTGTTTGAAGCAGCTAGCTATGATGCTGTAATAATGGAAGGGATGCCCATAGGAACAAAGCTGATGCAAGTCAAAGCGGTCGATGCAGACTCCAGTGCGAATGGGCAGGTCACGTACACGCTTGCGGTGGAATCAGAGCTGCAGAAGATCACAGAAGCATTCACCATTGACAGCAACAGTGGCTGGATCAGTACGCTGAAGGACCTGGACCATGAGAAGGATTCTGCTTTCACCTTTGCAGTGGTGGCCTCAGATCTGGGGGAAGCTTTGTCCTTGTCCTCAACCACCTTGGTCTCAGTTACTGTGACAGATATAAACGACAATGCACCCGTCTTTGAGCACGAGGTGTACAGAGGGTCAGTGAAGGAGAGTGACCCCCCAGGGGAGGTTGTGGCTGTTCTTAGCACCTGGGATGAAGACACATCTGATGTCAATCGGCAGGTTAGCTACCATATTACAGGTGAGAAACAACTTGCATGCTTTCTTTCTATAACCAGCTTACTGAAGAACTGCATGTGTCCAGTTTTAGATGAATGTTTAGCAGGGTTTGAGCTGAATTGTCACTGTGAATGAGTCAATTACATTCTTTTTTTTTTTTCTTTTTGGACAGAATTTGCAGCAAAGCTGAAAAGAGGGAGAGGAATGTGTGTGTGTGTGTCTATGTTACTCTCTGTTTTCCAAGATGAATGCTTCCTGATTTGCTGCAGTGCAATGTAGTGTAGCCATCAATCCATTATAATTGATATGTCAGCTCGAAAACCATCATTTCTTAATGTTTCAAACAAGGGAAAAGGAAAATCTTCTTACAGAGAAAATCCTTGTACTTCCAAGCATTTAAATTTTTTTTTGAAATAACGTTTTTCTTTTTGAGATAGGAAAGTAGAAGGCAGAGCCATTTTGAAATACCTCTATTTGGAATGGGGAGTGTGGGGGGCATGAATGAATTTTACAATATAGAGCGAGGGGATGCCATTTCTTATCAGCACAGATTTCTGGCCAGGGAAATAGTAATATACTTAGAAGCACTGGTTAGCTGCCATGCATTGTTATATACAGCATAAGGAAATTCTGATTACATTACTGGTACATTTTTCAAAGCATGGTAACGTTGCTCTTTCCTATTGTGTAATATTTATTATAATTCTTTTCTCCTAGATTCAGCCTGGCTTTTGTGTATGTTATGAGTGATGAGTGCTGCGGTTATTTTCTCCTTCCATCTTTCTTTGTCCAGTAGATTTTTTTAGGGAACAACTTTTTCACTCCCCCCAACCTTAGCAGTTCAAGAGCAAGTATTAACTACCTAGTAATAACCAAATTATTGGGAAAAAATCGCATTTTTCTCACTGAATGGGATTCAACATGTATAAGACTGCATGTAGGAAGCAGGCTGTGGGCAAAAAGTACTTAACTAATAGGAAAACAGTTTGTGTATTTTGCTCTGGAGAGTAAGGCTCCTAGCCCTTTGTTAGCTACCAAAATGAAAATGGCTGTGGGGGCGTGTGTAGGGAAGGGTGTGACACTCCAGTTAGCCACAGACTGCCTGTGTTATACATCACAAGTGGCATCATTTTCAACGCTACCAGAAATTTGTTGATTAATTGTAACTTAAAATTTTGGATTCACCTTAAAGGTTTGCAAAGACTATGTGTTTATAGTGTAATGCGCTGTAGGATATTAGAGGTAGGGGCAAAAGTAGTCCTGTATGTAAATGTCAGGATTTAGAGGCTCTGGGCAAGCTGCTGGTGCCCCAGTTCACATGTATGTAAATCAGTAGCGCCTCATACTAGAGATTTTGGGATATTTGAAGGAGTTTGGGGATCCCAGTGTAGAAAGTACTATGGGAAATGAAAACCCTTAGGTTTGTAACAAAGATATGTTAGTGCACTGTGATCATTGGTTTTGTTGTGAAGTCTGGCAGTTATCTCTTATAATGAATTATGCCTTTAGTAACTTAGAAGTTTTTTCTTCACATACCTGTGCTGTTAATTTAGCAAAGACTGGACTTTTGAATAACAACTGTCAGATGTGACTCATAAATTATAGATCATTCTGTACCTTAGTTTCTGTCACAGTTCAAAATATGACAGTTACTTTGCTGTTCTGTTAGGTTCTGAAAACATTAGATGTCAAAGCCCAAAACTTTCTCACTGTACAATTATGAAAGCACATGGGCTCAGAAATTCCACTTCCTTTGAATATATCATTTGAGCTTGGAAAATGCACAAGGAGAAATTGGGTTCTTTTGATTAAAATGTCAAAACATGTTAAAATATAGTTTCACTCACAAAATACTCTATTCACACTTTACCTCAAGTTGATCTCAGGAAGTGTGCTTGAGTATTTCATGGAATCAGATTAGCTAGATGATTATTCAAAAGCAGTGGCTTTCTGGAGGCATTTTGATTTGAAGAAACTTCTGTGAATACAGTAAACTCTGAGTAAAAATGGTACATTAACAAAAAGGAAGAAGAAAACAATCTATGAGACTGTCATGTGGCTCCACCAAAAACAGCATTGTGAAAATGCATCTGCAGAAAAGTAGAACACAGAAGACAGATAGAAGAAATCATTGTTTAGGAGATAAAAGAAATAAACATTCTAGGGCAGATGTAATCACTGAAGAGTCCTTTGTGCTCGTTTGAGAAATAGAAATACCTAGTGCAGTCTTGTGGTCAAGCTTGAAAAGTGGTAGATACATTCAGGTGGATAAATAAATATTATGCTTGGATTCCTTCAGTTTATGATTGTTTTCCATGATTACTGGCAAGTAGTTGCCATTGTCAAGTTTACCTTCATTTACATTTGATGGTGAGGGAAAAGATTTTGCATGTACTCTTTGTTATTTGTAGTTCAATAGCAGCTGGAGATGTTCACAAAGCAAAAGTACTATACATAAATCTTAATAGAAAATCTATAGGAAATCCAGATGACAGAAATGCACTTAGGAAGCACAATAGTTTTCTTTTGAAGGCTCATTTGAGATCATTGCCTATGTATCATTTGAGGCATTTTGCCTAAAACCAGGGCTCTTCTGATGTGTAGCCAACCTACACCCAGCCAGATATTACTGAGATTTAAGAGTGGCGAACCATGAAAAGCCACCAGAAAAATGTCAGCTGCGAAGACATTGGTACAGTAAAGTGTTTTGTGTTCCTCAGTGATGTTAATCAGGCTTCATCAGGCACATAAAGCTAGGAAGTCTATAGTCTTGAAGTTTGATTCAGCTGAATACAAGGAAGATGGACAGTGTGCTTTGGAAGAAAGTGGAATTGTACACAGGAGGTTATTTGCTGGACTGGTTGTACAGTATGAGCAAAGGTGTGGCTTTTGTTAGTTTTCATCATATATTTGAGATACTGGAATTCTGGAGAAGTGGATGATTCAGTGTTTGGGAAGGCCTTGTGTTGCCAGATGAAGAACAGTTTCTGCAATTTTGTGGTAGTAAAGCTAAAAGGAGTGGATTTATCATTGCAGAAGCTCAGTAATTAACATGCAACATCTTAATCTGGGAGTGGAGGTTAAACCTGGTTGTTTTGTGTGATGCAAATGCCTGGAGTTCTAACAGGGAATTGAAAGTACCTAAATAAATGCATAAATGTAAGGTAGAAGCTAAATAAATAAGTTAGTAAATATTCAGCTCCCCCTCCCAGATGGGGACATTGCAGTGAAAACTGATACTGTTGGCTTCTAGTTTTCCATTCCCTTTTAGTTGCTATAACGGCCTCTGTGTGTGCTTTAGTAATGATGTGTGTCAGGATTTGTTTATTTTGGATCACTGTGTCTCTGCATTTCATTTGTATCTGGCTGTTTTCTTTCTTACTTAAACTTGAGCTTGATTTGGCTTTGTACTATTTGCTGACTAGGGAGGGAGAGCATTATTTAAACTTCAAGTAACAAAAGATAAAAGATACTGCTGATTTTTTTAGCCTCAAAGCCTTTCTAAAAAGTTACTGGAGTGTTTTTTGTAGCTAGCACTTCACTGTTGTGACATTCAAAGTAGAACATAAGAAAACTGCCAAAAGATTTTAAAGAATCCATTAATACATGTAGTCAGGAGGCTTCCGTTTAGAAAAGCTACATTATTCAGAGTGAAAAACTAATTAATTAGAATGCCCCTAGGAAGCTGAATCTGCTTGCATATATTAGTGAAAAAGTTAATTAATCACTGCAGAACGAGATCTGCATCAAGACATATGTGTAAGTACTAGGAAATCATTTCCTGGGCCACAGTGTGGATTTTTTTTGCCTCTCTATTTTTAAGAATATTTTCTTGGTGGTGTTTTAGTTTTATATTTCATTATTTCTCTTACACTTTATAGTTCACCTTTGCCTTCGATCAGTGAAGTGCTCATGAAAAGACATGTAGATAAACCACTGTTCCTGTTTATTGCACAGGTTTCTTGGTCATTGAGATTGGTTCTTTTCTAGTAGAGTTAGGGGGAGGAAAAGAAATCCCAAGGACCATTTTTTTATACATATTCCCCAAATTCCTAGGTATGATTTAAAAGCCATTACATTAGCAACAAAGCAACAATGATTTTAAAATTGCTCCAAGGTAGTGTTACTGCTAACCATAAAAGCCACCAGCTGATTTTAATTAGATTTTACCTTTCCTCTTTTCTTAGCAATGGGATGCCCATACCTTGAGTGTATTGCTTCCTACTTGGTCAGGACAGTTAATTATTTCCTTTTACAAAAGGACTAATATGCAGGAAAACTCTGATTAATATCATGAAGCAAAGTAAGAATATTTAAGATTACTTTTATTAATGGCTTACAACATTAAACTCACTATGACAAGATTACATCCTTTTATAGAGGAGAGTTAAGCTTTTTTTATGCTGGCATTGAACGGAATAGAAGGAATTTAATGTCAATCAGCAGGGGTCTGCCTTCTTTGAAGTCACATTCACTCAAGTCAGTGGACAGATTCTCGTTTCCTTGGATTGTATTCAGATCTGGCCAGCAATACACATCAACACTCTGTGTAAACCTCTTTAGGAGAAATGTGTGTTTATATGACACAACAGATTAAACAGTGTGTCCTCTGGTGATTGTTCCAGACTGTCATAGAAATCAGTGGGAAAACTGCTTGGTTATGTGATCAAAAAGGGTGGTTTTCTATCAACATAAAATATCTGTATTTGATACATGAGTTTAGTGCTCTGTATGATTCAAAAGCCTTTTATAATTATAATGCCTATCTGACTAATTTTCTGGAAATCCTATTCATTACAATTTGCTTTCTTTGGCACAGTCACAGCTAGCACAAGTGGTGACTCTTAACATGAAAGATTTGCTCAGCCTGACTCAACTGACTTAGTTTTCGTATTAAACATAAACCAGTCTATCTTGTGGCTAATGAAGAAGGCATAGATTGCAGCCTCTGACCTCTTTCCTGCTTTTTGATGTAGAAAGAAGGTATGGAATGGACATTAGACTTTTTTGATTGGTTTTAAGCTCAGCTTCAAGTTCAGACCTCCTCTCTGTTGATATTTTGACAAAAAGGTCCCTGAGAACTGACAGAGTTTTGACAACAGAAGGAACATCAGAGACACTAATTGCCTGACAACAGAGTCAACACAAATAAATTCAGCCTTGTATTATTTTTCTTTTTTTTAATACCTACTTATGAAATCATTCAGTGGAAGTACTAGAGGGGAAGGTTTAAGAACCTAGTCTTTCCATTCAGCTTGTACAGATCCCACGACACATGTCAGAACCCTGATTAATTTGTAAGCAGATGTACACTAGCGTGTTTGACATTCTTGAACATGTTACAAGAAAGAATAAGCCTTCCCTTAATAGTTTTATACCACTTTTAAACATTAGCAACATGGACAGTAGTTCTCAGATTAAATTCCTGAGTGGAGACCAAAGGAGAAAGCTTAATATGGTGAGCAAGGAGCTAATAGTGGTTAGCTGCAATTGTAGTTCAGCCAGTGGAGCATCATGGTGCTTTTTAATATATCCTCACTCCGTTTCTGTAGCATATGAGTTTGCTATGACTCTAGTGCTCTCTCTTAAATTATTAAATGTTTTTACAGATACGTTTTTACAGACCAAGCTGGGCACAGAAGACTGCGTAGTTGGTTTTACTGGCTTTGGCTAGAGTAGAATTAATTTTCTAAGAAGAATCTGCGATGGAGCTGCGATGTGGATTTGTGATGTCACAGGGATGTTTTAGTCTCTGCTGAGCAGTGACTAAAGGGTCAAGGCCTCTTCTGCTCCTCAGCCCACCCCACCAGTGAGGAGGCTGGGGGTGCACAAGGAGTTGGGAGGGGATGCAACTGGGACAGCTGATCCCAGCTGACCACAGGGATATTCCACTCCATATGGCACATGCTCAGCACATAAAAGCTGAGGGAAGAAGGAGGAATAGGAGATGTTCAGAGTTAATGGCATTTATCTTCCCAAGTGACTGTCAAGGTGACAGCCCCCTGCTTTTCGGGAGATTGCTGCGCACCTGCCATGAATTCTTTTTTCTTTTGCTTATACACAGAGCTGCTCCTTTACCCGTTAGACTGTCTTTGTCTCAACCCGTGAGTTTTCTTACTTTTGCCCTTCAGATTCTCCTCCCATTCCCACTGGGGAGGAAATGAGCAAGCAGCTCCATGGGGCTGAGCTAACTAGCAGAGTAAAGTCATAATATTGGTTTAAAAGATTTTACTGCCTTGTCTGACAGGAGGTTTGGATCAGACTCACAGAAAGGTGATTGAAGGTGATTTCTTCATGGACCAGGCAGAAAAGAGTAAATAACTGTTGGAAATATTAATGACCATGCCCACCTTAATTATTGCAAGTTTCTGTATGTGACATGTCCTTCCCTTCCCTTCCCTTCCCTTCCCTTCCCTTCCCTTCCCTTCCCTTCCCTTCCCTTCCCTTCCCTTCCCTTCCCTTCCCTTCCCTTCCCTTCCCTTCCCTTCCCTTCCCTTCCCTTCCCTTCCCTTCCCTTCCCTTCCCTTCCCTTCCCTTCCCTTCCCTTCCCTTCCCTTCCCTTCCCTTCCCTTCCCTTCCCTTCCCTTCCCTTCCCTTCCCTTCCCTTCCCTTCCCTTCCCACACCTTCCCACACCTTCCCTTCCCACACCTTCCCACACCTTCCCACACCTTCCCACACCTTCCCACACCTTCCCACACCTTCCCACACCTTCCCACACCTTCCCACACCTTCCCACACCTTCCCACACCTTCCCACACCTTCCCACACCTTCCCTCCCTTCCCCTCCCCGTTCCCCCTCCCCCTCCTGAGGATTATGTGGACCAACACTTTCCCTCTCCCAACCTCTTTTTCTCACCAAGCAATTTAATGATGTGGAAGAGCAACATTGCCAGGTTCAGTGTCAGTGTTATGGCATGGTAAAAAACTCTTCCGCTTTATCTCCTTCAACCTTTCAACAGCTTTCACTCTTGGATGCGTTTTATCTATTTGTACTGCTTATCTTCCAACTGTTCCTCAAATGACCTCTTGTTAGGACTATTTAATACTAATGTGTCTTCCTGTGTCGTGTAAACTTTTTCAAAAACTAGAATTTTAATAAGCACAAGAATGGCGCAGCTGTATGATAAAGCTTTCATTAGAGGATTCCTTAATAGAACCCACTTCCAGTCCTTGATTGCATAATCAACAGCTAATGAAATTGTCTTGGTAACAAGAGCTACGGTGTATTACATCCTCTCCTGAGACTAAGTGGAAAGACAATTGTACCAGCCCGAGAGGACTATTGATTGTTCACAGTTTGAATTTGATTACCCTTACGGGGAACTGAACAAGAGATCATCTTCAGCTCTGCTAAATGGATTTTTTTTCCAGTGAAAGTTATCGGTTCACTTTCATACAGGGCATTCAGGGGGCAATAAACACAGGAAGTGTAATTTCATTACGGATTTCCTTAGTCTGCGAGTTTGGAAGTACCAAAAGCTGTGAAAGCAATGATGGCTGCTTAGTGATGTGTCTCTGTGTTTAAACCAGGTGGGAGCTCTGAAGGGGCACCACAGCTCATTGTGTGTTGCTTGTCTTACTGCAGGAGGGAATCCCAAAGGGAAGTTTGCTCTGGGACTGGTTCAGAATGAGTGGAAAGTTTATGTTAAAAGGCCTTTGGATCGGGAAGAGCAAGACGTTTATTATCTGAACATCACTGCCACAGATGGCCTCTTTGTGACCCAAGCTGCTGTGGAAGTGACTGTCACTGATGTTAATGATAACACTCCAGTTTGTGAACAGGTGAGTCAACACCCCCCATGGCAATCGGCCGCTGTGTTGAGAGCGATGCTTTCCCTACAGGTGTCTCTTGCTGTCTGTAAGTATTCGAAGTATTCACAGGCAGTGCTGATTTTCATCCTTGTGGTCTTGAAGAATCTGCAGTGATCTGGGAGAGAAGCAGGATAAAGCATTCCTGTGAAGCCAGGATTGAAGGATAATGATCTCATAAAGCTTGCAAAGGAGTCTTGTATGCAGTGGCCTTAGTTGGTTTTTCAACAAATGATGTGTTGTGCGTTAGCATTGGGCAGCTACTCCTTCCCTGCAAAAAAGAATGTCCTCTTCCTTCATAACCCATGCGGAAATGTTATCAGTCTAGTTTAACTCCAGCTTTCCTCAGTTTTCCAGATACCAGACATCTAGTGGAAAAGGCAGAAGAGTGTAGCTTGCTGTCCTGTTGTCAGGAATGCATGCAGTGTGGCCTGATCACAGCTTTCAGAGTGTTAGCTGTCTTGTATTCTGTGGAAAGGCAATCCAGGAAACTGATGTTAGTGCAATGGAAAGGTCTGTGTGTAAGAAAAGGCATGATAAAACCCAGAGTTCCTTAATGGTACTACTCACAGAAAATCATGTATATGTGTGTGTGTGTGTGTATGTGTATGTGTGCATGCATATACTCACGTAGTTCCCATTGTTACATTATCACTCACTGATGGATTACTGTCATTGCAAGAACCATTCTACCCCTCTGGGGAATCACAATCTCTATTTCCCTCAAAACTGCTGGATAAGGTGATAAAAACAATTGTTTCTGTTAGCACACTCATCAAGATTTTCATTTCATGGGTGTCAATGGAATAAACAGAACATACAAAATGGTATTGCATTAAGCACCTAAGATGAGCCCTATTCACATTCATAATTTGGCATTGTTTCTGCGACTCCTCAAAGCTTAACAGTGACTGGAATTGCTAGGAATGTGTTGGGTAAAGGAAAATTGTTTCCTGTGTAGAGAGATGCACTACAAATATATTTTTTAAAAGGTGGTTCAAAGACTGTAAAATACTGCTACAGCACAGCTTACATGTCTGTTTTTGACTCTAGGTTGCCTACACAGCATTGTTTCCTGAAGACATTCCACCAAACAAAGTAATTCTCAAAATCAGCGCTAAAGATGCTGACATCGGGTCCAATGGTGAAATTCGCTATTCTCTTTATGGTTCAGGGAACAATAAATTTTTCTTAGATCCAGAAAACGGTAAGAAGACAACCAAGTGTTTCTGAATAGCCCTAACCCCTCTACTTCTGGGTACTGGTTTCCTTAATTACAGTTAGGCTACATGCTACTCAGCAAATTGTTCCAGTTCTGGCAGATGTGGGTGACCGTTTGAATGGTGGTGGCAGGAGAGAGAAAGAGGGACATTTTTGTTGGCCAGGTGGGATGTTATAACCAGAACAGAGGATATCTTTTGATTCCCTGCAGACTTCAATTTAGATTAGAGATTTATCATAGAAGCACAGGATATTGTGGGCTGGAAGAGAACTTTGAAGGTCATCTAGGCCAAACGCCTTGCCATATTCAGAGTCAACTTCAAATAGATGATGTTGATCAGAGACCCATCCAGTTAAGGTTTCTAGGGCTACCTGTGCCCTAGATTGCGTTTCACCATCCTAATAATAAAAATATCTTCCCTTATATCTAGTCTATGTCTACCCTCTTTTAATTTAAAACAATTACTTTTTGTCGTATCACAACAGGTACTGCTAAAAAGGAAGTGTTTCTGTGTTAAGGAGTCTATAAATCTTGAGAGTGACAGAAAGACTTGGAAAAACATGGTAGTGATCATATGGGTAAAGCTGTAGGCTGCTGTTAAAGCCACCATGAATGGCTTGTTGTCCTTGCTCTCATATTGGCACCTCATTTTTTTTGGTAAAGAGGAAGGGGAAGTGACGCTGCTGTGAGTTTTTAATCTCTTTATTGGAATAAGCAGTGTTGGTTTTGTTTTCTCTTTCCTGCTCCTGTGAAACACATGGCTTTGAGACACTTATGCTGTCTAGAATTAGTGATGTTGCTACAATAATAATGACAGCTGCTGCTTTTAAATAATTTCAGGTGAGCTGAAATCTTTGGCCCCTCTCGACCGAGAGAAAATCCCTGCATACAATTTGGTTGCCCGAGCCACTGATGGTGGTGGCAGGTTTTGCCAGTCAGAAATCCATCTTATTTTAGAAGATGTTAACGATAATCCACCAGTATTTTCATCTGATCACTACACTGCTTGTGTCTATGAAAATACAGCCACTAAAGCTTTGTTAACAAGAGTCCAGGCAACTGATCCTGATGTTGGTAAGTGGATAACATCGCAAAAAATAAATAATGTCTATGAAAATTCTGTAGGTTGGTGTAATTACAGTGCAGATTCCCTTTTCTATTGCTAAATTTCTTCATTTTTCTCCTCCTCCTTCTTCTTTATCTTCCCCGTTGCTTTCTCTCCTCTTTCTTTTCATCAAAATGCTTGTGTCTGATCTTGACATAATGGTGTTACAAACAGAAAAGCATTGTAGCAGCTGCAGAAGCATGTAGTCTTCTCTTGATCAGCAACAGCTCTGTTAGGGGGAAATGATCATTTTGGGGATAAATTGCAACTTTCTTCCTTCAGTGGTCTCACCTCTTTTCTTGAGCCATGATTTTGAATACCCATGCCTCTATTTATGCAAATAATATAGTTACATGCCAGGGGGACCTATACCTGATTAATCACAGCTTTTCTAGAGTTTTATACTGCAATAGCTCCATTTGTTCCAGCTGGTTACTTTAGTATAAAACTATTGTACACTGTGAATGTACATTATAAATGTTCTGGTTATTTAACTGCACATTCATTGAAAGTGTAATAGTTTATTATTATGTGAGGACCTTAGCCTTGAAATGTGGACCCAATTATAAATATTTAAAGGGGAGTCTTTTTTCATAATACAGTGGTAAAACCTACTGAATATTAGAAAATTTTTAGGTTATTCACTTGAGTTGAAATAAATAACTTAGATGTTGTTTTGGGGGTTTTTTTTTTCGGTGTTTTGTAGAAACTATGGCCTGGGTAGTTTCATGTAAGAAGCAGATCTTTCATTCAATGAAAGATTTTTTTTTTTCCAAGTAGAGTACATGCTGGATGTCTCAGTTATTTGTGAGACTGATGATTTAGATATACAGGAATTCATAAAGGAGCAGCGAACATTCATTATTTTATCTATGAAAGCTGCATTATATGCTGTGGTTGAAAACTCACAATTAAAATTATGATACTGTCCTGCAGTGAAGAGCCAATTACTGGTGGTAAACGACTGAACTGTCTGAAGAGACAGTGTTGTTATTTTCCGCTGTTGTATTAATTACCATTTCTCCTGTAGGTGGGATGACATTCAAGGAGAGAGGGGACACAATTAGAATGAAAAGTTGTCAATGGAAGTTCTTGCTAGCAACAACTGTACATAATAAGATGGTTAGCAATTAAAAGAAAACCACAAACCATGAGCCATTTGCTGTACCTTCCTTCTGAAACTAGAGAAGTTAAAGGCAGTGATGGATATGATGAATGAGAAGGGGCTATGTACTTTCTTAATGCTTAGACCTGAAAATCAAACCATACAGTGTATCATAAGTAAATGACTGTAAAGTCCCTAAAACTGGATTTTGTTCTAATTACTGTTCCGTTAGTCCCTACTAAAATCACTGATTCCCTATTGCTAGATAATGAATGAGTTCAGGTAGTGTAATGTTCCCATGAGAGAAAAAATGTATTATTGATATTCCTGATGTGATATTCCTCTAAGGCTTTTTGAAGTGTTATCCTGAAAACATCAGTGGAGGCAGTAAGCATCGTACAAATAAATTTTTAACATTCAGGAAACATCTTGTGATCAGTCTTAGCATTTGCCTGCTCTGCGTGGGCCTGAAGGGCCGTGTACTGTAAGGACAGGAGCAACAATACAGAAGCCATTGAGAGAAAACTTGGGAGAAGTCCCTTTGTGGTCCACAACTAAACACAATTTAAAAGAATTTTGGGAATACTGTGTTCAGACACTGTTGGATAATTAAGACAATTTCCAGTTAAGAGAAAAATAGTGTTATATCTGCCTTGGGCCTTTGATATCTGTTGAAGTTCCTGATCTCATAATATCCTGTGAAACTATAGGAGTGGACCACAAATTGCTGTTTAATATATTTATAATTTGGATACATACTTAGAAACTAGCTGTACCAGCTGCACACACAAAGGGAGAACTGTGATCCTTCTTCACAGTATTCAGCAGAAGAAAATAGTTTTAGCTGTTTAGTAGCACACAAGGTCATTTTCCCTAAGCTCTACATAGAGCTGGGGATCTTAAATTACGTGGTCTCCTGAAGGAGAGGGAATATACATAAGTCTATTTGGCAGGATATTTTAGTAGTTTTAATTGAAAACAATTCCTTTTCCTATATTGCTGTGGTTGGAAATTTTTATTATTTCCACAATATGGTATTTGCTACTTACTCACCACCAGCAGGTTTGGAAATGTTCAAACTAAGAAATGAAAGTGAAATGCTGTTTCTACATTTTTTTGAGAGGTTCACTGAAAGCAGTGAATTTTTCACCTCCCACTGCCTCCAAAGGAAAGAGCCAAATTACTCCATTTTGTTCAAATTAAGGCACAAGAAGAGCTGAAATGAATGCTGAGGTGTAATTACCTGAGCAAACCCATCACACAACGGCAATATCAGCCTCTTTCAAAGGAATTAGGGTCATGCTAGGGCAGCAACTCTGAGGAAGCCTATATGGGACTTTGTGACTAGTATGATGTTAAAAAAATTAATAAACTTCAGGATAAACGTGGAGCCCAAAGCTGAGGTGCAGGCACACACTCATTTCCAGTGCTGCTCATGTTTTCTGCTTGCACAGAGTGTTGTGGCCTCACTCACACAAAACAGGAATGAATGACAGCATCATCCAAGCTCAGCAGTGCTTTAAGCAATGGTTAAATCCTGCCTCACTTGCTTTGCCTCATCCTGCCTCAGTGGCTTTTGCACAGCCACTGTGCTTTGTGAATGACCTCCGTGCTCAGGCCTGTTTCCACGATGATTGATAGTGTAGTCTAGCCAAGGCAGGAGCACTTACTGCACTAAGAATGAATAGTGCATTATCCAGCCTTCTGCAGTCTTCTTCATCACCACTGGGGCATCAGCCATCCAGATCTGTAGTCACTCCGGTGATTTCACCTACCAATTGATTTTTTTCTGGGTTTATGATCAATATGAGATCCTAATTTTGCTCAAAATAGGAATAGCCTTGTCAGGCAGCTCTGTCTTGCCTGCCACTGTTGCCTTCCAGCTTCTCTCTCCATGAGCCAGTGTTTAAAGCTGTGGCAGATCATCCCCGTTCCCTGCACAACCAGCCAGTACAGATGGACTGGGCCACCTCTGAGCCAGCACCTTGTATTGCATGCAGCCAAGGTGCAGGAAAACACTGGCATGTAGATAAAAAATTGGCAGGAGTGGCCTTCATTTGGTTTGGTTGGTCATGCAGTGTGCAGACTGCCCTGCTCCACGCTCAGCTGCCCCCCAGCCCCAGAGCCCTTCCCCAGCCCAGGGCCCGTGCCAGCGCATCACACAGGAGATGTGGTAACATGCACGCTGCTAGGAGCCACCTGGTACCCATGTTCTGGTTTGGGAAGGCAAATCTATGAGCTTCTCAGAGTCACTGATGAGACTGGCCTGCTTCTTCCTTGAATAGCAGGCATCTTGTCCAACCATCCTGCTCAAGCAGGGACATCTACAGCAGGTTATCTGGGACTCAGTCCAATCTGGCTACCTTCAAGCACAGAAAGTGCTGTGCTCCAAGGACTGAGTAGTGCTGTGCAGCATGAGCACCCTGGAGGTCCTCTGGGAATAACCAGAGACCTGCATCCTCATGATCTGTTGTACATGAAGAAAAAATGTGGTTTCAGGAAATAACCTCCCATATCTGATAGCAGATTTAATAGCATTGAGTAATGCAACCTAGAAAAACAAGCAGCTGTGTGCTACCTTTAGTCAAAGCCTTTTCTCACTTTCGTGCTTAGGTTTCTTGTAGCTTCAAGAGCAGAATGGTCTAAGGTTTATTCACCAGTTCTGAAAAAAACCATCCAACTAGTTTTGGGATCAGTAGATTTGAATGATGAGCCTGGGTTTCTGTTCTTTGTTCCTAGTATTTGAAGCTGTGGTACTTTGGGGAATGTGAGAGAAAACATGGGTGTTGAAAGCCTAATTCAGGAAGCCAGAATAAGATTTGAGACCCTCCCACAGGCAGGTTTATACAGTCAGGTTATATGAGTTAATTATGGTTAAATTTGATTGTGTTCTTTAAGCAGTTTTATAGAGTTAAATATTATTTGGACCAGGATTTATGGGAAGGAGTCTGTTGTCAGCTGATTAGTGCATTTATGTTTAATCTGGAGAATTTAAATCAATCAAGTCTCTAATCAGTCTGATTCTTGGTGTGGGGAACTAATTATTCACCTTTTCACACAAAGTGGAAGAGCTGTAGCAGAACAGACTCAGCCCTTCTGGGGGAAGTTGTTTGACCTCCTTAGAAGGAGACATCTGCTTCCTAAACCTAAACTTCTCTAAGAAGAATTAATAGGGAAACTGGCAGACTGGGAGAAGGAGTGCCATTTTCTTTCAGGTTCTGATGGAAAATTTTATGTTGGATTTGAAATAAATATGTCAAAAAATGATATTTTTCATGCAAGATTTGTCTTCACTGATTCTGATGTTTCAGTAAAAAGACTTGCTTTGTCAGAAAAAGCCCAAACCCAAACCCTTACCATGTGTGTTTACAAGGCACTTGCAGGGGAAATAATAAATTTCTTTACTAGGGAAGAATGGTAATACGACTTTTCCTTCAGGTTTCAACCAGTCCAGTTTAGTGTGTACGCTCCTCCAAGGGGATGGGGAAGCAAGCATATTTTATCTTCTTTTTCTTCCTTTCTTCTCTTTGTGCCAGTGAGAAAAAAAGAAACTACTAAGACAATAAAAATAGAATATCTGCCAGAAATAGCAACCAAGGAATACAGAGATTCTCTGAGGTTTATTACTGGTTTTTAGAAAGTAGCATCAGAATGCTGGTGAGCCCAGCATGGAAAAAAATCACTCAGGCTGTTTAATGGGTCACCACTTTCAAGAATACATACATGGAACTAGAGTACAGACTTCAGCCTCATCAATGAGGCTTTGCTCCTGAAGGAATTAGGGCAGCTGAGCCTGTTGAAGTCACAGCTGCCTCACAGCTGGGCTGGGGGAAGTGTAAAGTGTTGCCGGGTGGGATTGCAGGAGTGTCAGAGAGAAGTGTAAGACAGTCACAGCTTGATTGGAGAGCAGCTCTCTGAATTATGTGTAATGTTGAGTAACAAAATAATAGAAATGCTGAAGTAGATACTGATTTTGGCATTTTCTAACAAAACCTGTACACAGCAAACTCTGCTTTGTGTGTTTGTTAATGTTGGGCACGTCCCTTAAAATGGACCTAGAAACTTCTGGAGCATTCAGGATCTGAAAAAGACAAAAACAGGGATTGAAACATGAATGAAAGGAATAACAGAAATAATGGGACAGAAGATTTACTAAAACTCAACAGCTAGTAGGTAGTTAACTTTGGCAATGAGGCCAGCTAGATGGCATTTCTTAGTATTGTCTGAGTTTTTTAAAATAAATATTACAAGACACTTTACAGAGGATGACTCATTCTCTTTAAAATATACATGGTGCTTCCTATATCTTCACCCACATCGTTGCCTCCCAGACTTTTAAAATAGTACCCAAGTTAGGGCTCTAATGCAGGATATGAAAGAGACATGAAAGAGAGATGAAATATTAATTCCTTTTACTCTAGCAATCCAAAACAGCATTGCATAAGTAAGAGGTGTAGCTCAAATAGGGAGGCCTGTCCACTCTCACTGGAGCTGTTTTCAGAAAGAATTCAGGAATCAGCTATGGAAGAAAAAGCCAAGCAACCAATCAACCAAAAGACAAACAAAAAGCCCTCAAAAAACCAAAGGGGAAAAAAAAAAAAAGCCAACCAAAAAACCCCAAAAACACCCAGAACACAAAACAAAAGGCATGAGTGAGCATTGCTCTGTAGTCTGGTGGGAGATTTGGTTCTGGGCTCTGTTCCTCAGAGCTTATTCGATGAATAGTAATAGTCCATAATGATGTACCCTTACACATCTTCTTCCTGGGAAGGTGTCCTTACCATCAGACCTGTGTCTGGTCTCTCATAAGGAGAGTGGAAGGGCAATGCCTCACATTCCCCAGTTGGCTGGCTAGTCCTACAGACACTTGCAGGTCCAAATTCACTCAGTGAGCTGTTCAGGAGAAAACCTAGATTTTGCCTTCCTGGTAAAGGCAAAAACAGTAATAGGAATGCAGAGATAAAGCCCACTGGACCCCTGAAACATTGCCAAATAAAAAAAAAAAGGCTCTTAGGAGTTTAGACTTGACTTATTGTTAGGAGGTAAATAAACAAGGCATTCGGAGATTTTGAAAGCCTCCATCAAAACATTCAGCATAACCCAGTTGAATCCCTCAGAGGGCCATATTTTCAAAGCTTCAGGGCTAGTCAGGAGAATGCAGTAACCCTCCTTGCATTAAAATAATGAGATGTGTGTATCGAGATGACTAAAATGTAGTCTGTCTTCAGGAACTGGAAGTCATCAAAGCAGTCTCATTTCCTTCTGCAACATGTGAGGAGGCCATATTGAAATAAATATTTATTTTATTAAATAGGTTTAGTTATTAAATAGGCTTAGGTTTAGTGAGTTTTATGGCACTTTACTGCACCATGTTTTTATGTGTAAGCCAGGGAAACATGGTCTGCACCAAACTGCTATCAGGGGAGTTTGTAGTAACCACTACACTGGAGGGGTAAGTTAAGAAAGGTACTGGGTGCAGCATTGCAATTTTGATTCCTGAATGCATAAGTAGGCATAAGGACTGTATTGCTAAATGTCAGAGAGCAGAGTGGAGCTGCAAGTTACCCTGGGTAGTGTCGAAGCCACAGCTGTGGTTGGAAAAGTGAAAAAACCCATGAAAGGTATCAAGATAAATGTGATGTCTCATGTTTAGGCAAGACAGCCAAGTGGACTGGTATTGTCTGGGTGGTGACTGTCTGGGCAGCAGAATTGTAGAGATGCAGCTCTATTACTGTGACCCACAGCTGAACGTATTTGCACTTTCATACTGGTGTGAAAAGGCAAATACTTTAATGAGATGAGTAAACCAGAATAATGTTGGAAAAAAAGTAGTAGTTCTTTCTAGTTACTTGTTTTCGACAAATCCTGATCTGAAAGGCTGTGTTGTTTTGGGAACAGCGCTTTCAAGAAGATGTGGGCTATGTCTTCCAGGAAGATGTAGGAGATTGACAAAAGAGATCACAAGTCTGGAAGTAAAGTCAGGAAATATTGAAACAGTTGAGAGAGTCTGCCGGGGAAAAAAGAGTTGAGATGATAAAATATAAGTTTTCAGCTATCAGATAAATAGCTCTGAGGAAGGAAGTTGACCCGTGTTCTTTTTTTTTTTCCCTTGTCTTTTATTAATTTAATCAAACTCAGCAAAAAGTCAGAACAAGATTTTTAGTTGTAAGAAAAGTGAGGCACTGGGGTGTGTTATCCAAGGAGGTTATGCAAGTTCCTGATCAAAGGATAGGCCTCTATTTGGGGATAAATTGCATCCATCTTGTCTTTGTGCAGGGATAAATTAAACTCTCAAGACTTTCTCATTTCTAGTAGTTTCTTTAATTTTTGAGATTTCCAAGACATTGTTAGCAACACAGAGGCAAAGAACTAGAGAAAGGAGAATTGTATCTCTTGCGTTATATTGGGTGAATAAACCCTACCTTCAAACTGGATCACTTAAACATATATGTATATGAATAGTCTCTCTCTCTATATATATATACACACATATATATGAAATATAATATACGAACTATTTGAGCACTTGTCTCATGAAGGGAGGCTGAGGGAGCTGGGGTTGTTCAGCCTGGAGAAAAGGAGACTGAGAGGCAGCCTTCTTGCTCTTAATAACTACCTAAAAGGAGTTGTAGTGTAACTACTCCTAAAAGGAGCTTGTAGTGAGGTGGGGGTTGGTCTCATCTCCCAGGTAGCAAATGAAAGGAAAAGAGGAAATGGCCTCAAGTTGTGCCAGGAAAGGTTTAGATAGGATATTAAGAAAAAAAATCTTCACAGGCATTTGAATAGGCTATCCGGGGTGGAATTACTACCGCTAGAAGTGTTTAAAACGTGCATGGATGCTTGAGGACAAGGTTTGGAGCTGGGTTCACACCTAGACTCAAAGATCTTAGAGGTCTTTTTCTATCTTAATAGTTCTATTCACGCTTATATATATGTATATATTTTTTTTAACCCCTCTCTGTGTGTGCATGCCACTGCTTCCATTTATGTTTCCCTATGTTGCCAGCTTCAATGTGTAACCCTAAATCAGGTATCTCCAAAATCCTGACTTTAGAAAAATTGACTCGGGGGCACTGAAGAAAACAAGTGTATGTATATCAAGTGATGTAAGCCAGTACCCTGAATGTGTAAATCCCTAGTATGAAAGAGATGGAGGGTGAGCCAACTAGCCAGATCTCTACTTCCGACCAAAAAAGACAACACTAGCCCCAGGTGAGCTGGAAAGCAGTGTTTTAGACATCCATGGATGGTCCCGTACTGCTAACAGTTCATACCTCCCATTCCTGTCAATTATTTCCCTTCAGTAAGGGGCTGATTATCTTCAGCTCTGCCCTGCCCTCATCCCATGGTGCCCTGACTCCATTGGAGCAGTGGTGTGAATAAAGGCCTTTGGGGTTAGGGCTATTTTTTTCCCCAGAAAAAGGAAAAACAGTGGAAATCTATCTTGGTAGCGCTGTTATGGATTGAACTCGGCCAGGTTTTATGCTTAAGTTGTAAAAGTCACTTGAAATATTTCCCCTATGGGGCTATATATTCTTCTACAGTTCAACAAGGTACTTCAGGCAAGATTTCTCTTTCATCTCAAAATGATGGAGTAGAGTACTATAAAATCTGGTTTAGAATTCATCTTTTGTCTTGTTTGCTGTTAACGAAGTTGTGGAGTTTTATCTACTAGTAATTGGCCTTGTGGTTAACATTTGGGTAGACAGAAAAGGTCATAGGTACACACTAGTGTTAGTCATCACACCATAAAAGAAACAAGAGGAATCACAAGAATAATCAAATAGCTTGCTTTGTATGTTTGCAAACTATACAACCAATTCTGCTAAACTGAAAAATAAATTTTTTTCAGCTTGCCTTCTGGTCTACATCCTGTTCGTTTATTTTTAATACTTGCCATTACCTTTCTATAGGTTTTCAAGATGAAAATGAGCAGATGACAAAAGTTAATCATCATTTTTCAGACATAAACAAAAATGAGTGGTCTAGCTATATTTGGGGAAACATATTAAATAATGAGTTCAGGGTGGCAGAGGAAAACAGAAAGGAGAAACACTATGTGTGGCTTTTAATATGTGTAACTTTTACTTTATGTGTGATGCATAAACGTAGTGCCCACTGCAGAAACTTACTGCCGTATGGAGATTGTGCCTTGGGTTAATTAATGCTCAGCCTTTTAATTGGTGCCAGTTTGGATCAAAATGTGTTGTAACTCCACCATTTTCAGTTCAGTTGCACCTCCAATCCTGTGTTCAGTTCTGGTCTCCTCACTGCAAGAAGGACACTGAGGGGCTGGAGTAAGTTCAGAGAAGGGCAGCGGAGCTGGGGAAGGGTCTGGGGCACAAGTCCTGTGAGGAGCTGCTGAGGGAGCTGGGGGGGTTTGGTCTGGAGAAAAGGAGCCTCAGGAGGGACCTTCTCTCTCTCTACAGCAACTTAAAAGAAGGTTGTAGTGAAATGACAGCAAGTTAAGCCACAGGAGATTTAGATTGGAGAGAAAGAAAAATTTCTTCTCTGCAAGCATTGTCAGGCACTGGAACAGGCTGCCCAAGGAAGTAGTTGAGTTACAACCTTGGGAAGTATTTAAAACAGGTGTAGATGTGATGCTCAGGGATGTGGTTGAGTGGTGGCCTTGACAGTGTTGGGCTAATTGATGATCTCAAAGGTCCTTTCCAACCCGAAGGATTCTGTGGTGCTATGCTTTATACAAAGAGGATATTGATAGTGCTGAATTATGAAGTAAAGTTATTATATATTGTGGTGCTATTTAGAGTAGCAACGCCATAGTAGTTGTCATGATGTGACATTCAGTATGTGCCCCTTTGTTTTAGTACAGAAGAAACCAAGAATAAAGCCTATTTGAAGAATGGCATTTGAGGTACTAGGAGGGTGTATGTTTTACAAGCTCTTCACACCAGAGATTTGGCAAAGGGCAATGTTCTATCATATGCTAATACAAGTCTAAATAGAAAATGTGCTGCCTTATTCCTTTATTTAAAAAAAAATGTACTGGAATTTTCTTATTGTAATAGTTCCTGCAAAGGCTTTTCATGTTCAAATAGCTCATGTTCATGATTGGCACCTTAGAAATCTGAGAAGTTTGAGTGAGTGAGTTGACACTAAACAGTTTGCAAACATTAATCCCCCAACAGCTGTAGGCAAGCAGTGTGGGAGGATTGCTCTCTTTACCAGTGCAGCAACCATGGCATTGAAGCAGTTGTTTCTTTTCCATAGAAGGCTTCTCCTTTATAGTCATAGCAGAATCTACCATCACCTCTGTGGCAGGGATGCCATTGACACACACTGGTGGACACTGGTCTCTCAGGAGAGGGTAGCCCCTGGACTAAAGCATTTTGAATTTAAGGATTTTACTGTCTCCATTTCTGCCTAAAAATCCGATATATTAGAGTAAGCAACTAGAACACCGTAATATGTATCTGATCTGTCTCCATTCTAGGAACATCACTAATCACCTACAAAGAACATTATTAATATTTTGTTAATTCATGGATATCACAGTGAAGAAGTAAGTGCAAACCAGAGTAGGGCTCTCCTGCAGTCACAGATGTGTGTTAGGGCCCCTGCCTCAGAGAAATGTTTGATACTGTGTAGAAACTGGCAGGCACCAAGAGTGGCCCATGCAGAATACTAAATAGTTCTACAGTTAAAACTTATGTGTAGGTTGGGTGTTCAGCGGCATGCTCTGAATCAAGGGGAAAAAAAATCCCATTTTCCAGCATCCTTGAGGTTCAGCTGTTACTACTAACTCATTAATTATTATAGTCAGTCTGTCCTTTTTTTGTAAGTGGAAGTTTTTGGGAGATGTCTAGCTGAAGGAGATCCTCTTCAGCTGGAAACGTGGATAGCTCCAACCATTCAGACTCTGAAAATCTTCCGCTTTCTAGAGAGCTTTACTCCTTTTAATGTTTGTCAGTTTGGTTGACTGTCAGCTGGCAGAGTATTTGGATGTATGTGTCAAGAGACTAAGGAAAGGGCTGAGTGTGCTCTCCAGCAGCTGTGAGGTATTAAAGCCCGTGTGTTTTAGCATGAAAGAATCTCCTGTGTGTTCGTGGGCTGAGCTCAGTTCCTCATCTGCAGGACAGGAGTCACTTCCTTGATTGCCTTGCTGTTTTGCTGAAGGTGGGACATATTATTTTTCATGCTTGTGATGCCATGGTGAATAGAGAGGCTCTGCTGTGAATAAAAAACCAAAACAAAACAGCACAAAAACCCTAACAGTCTGGTTCACTGCAATATTGCCATTTAATTTGTTCCATATTTTAAAGACATTTGAACATTTTAAGTGTACTGTGGTATCTCAAGCACTGCATAAAAACTTTATTCTCTGAAGAGCCAAACAGTAATTCCTAACGCCCTTCAAGTAGGATCTGGGACTTTGTAGTTGCCCTAGCTTTTATGTGTGTGTGATTGAACAAAGAGTCTCCCAGCTCCCCCTTGTGTGGATGCTCAATTCCTGCTACATCAAGCAGAAAACAACTGTGATTTGTGCTGCTTTTGATCAGACATTTCTACAATGCTATGCTGCTGGAAAGCAGAATAATACTGTCACAAATTTTAAATTAACAAAATATGCCTAGAAGGGATTGGTAGCACTTGTTCATCTGATAAATGTCAGGCTTGTAAAGTCTGTTCTCCAACAAAAACAGCAGCAAGTGCTCAAGTGAGAGATGTTAAAAATGGAGACTCTCCATTTTAGTGGATCTTTGTATTTTAGTTATAATCTGTTACTGAAGCACCCAGGACGAAATCACAAAATCAACTAGTATCAAAGGAGTTGAATGAGCTTATATCTGTGTTCACTTTTAATTAGATTTGAAATGGCTATCCCACTGTAGTGCAGAAACCAAGTCAGTACCATCCCCTCAGGCCTTATTACTGACAACAACCTTAGCATAGATCTGCATATTCAGCAGCTAGGTGTATAGGTGCTTTGTATTGGGAAATATGGGCAGGATTTTAAAAACGCAGGATATCTTTTGTACAACTCAGTTTTTGCTCTTACGCTGGGGAACAGAGGGACTTTCCTTTTTAAAATGTTCATATTCTGGCAGGAGTTTTTTGACGCAGCTTTTGTTTAACAGGTATCATCTTATGATAATATTTTTCTGCTCAACAGTAGCACCAAGGCAGCACTGGTAGCAAGTACATTCTGTGCCACCTGATGTATTTCTGTGTGTTTATTTTCCTCTTCTGTACATTTCTATTCCTTCAAGATGTGCTCTGAGACATTTCCAGTTTCAGCATTTTGCTTGTCTCATCTAATACAATTATAAGCTGTTACAGGCAAGGACCATATCTAGATTCTGCTTTCAAGGTTCAAAACACAGCAGTTTTGCAAAGTAATCTTTTAAAAAAAAAAAGTATCATGATGAGGGAAGGAACTTAAATAATCCACAGGGATTTGTCATGTGAGACGAGCATGTCCTGATCTCCCAAACTTTCAGCAATATTGTACCCATAAGCACTCCTACCTCAACCCCCACTGGAAGTGCTCCATGTGATAGCAGATTTTGCTTAGCGTTTCTGTTGGATGGGGAGAGATTCTTCTTTTCTTTATTTCTCATTTTCATTTTCCCATTTGCTTCTCTTTCAGGTGTGAACAGAAAAGTCACCTATTCCCTATCAGACTCTGCAGATGGTTACTTCTCAGTTGACCGGTCATCAGGAATCATTATTTTGGAGCATCCACTTGACAGAGAGCTTCAGTCCTCTTATAACATCACTGTAAAGGCCTCAGATCAAAGCATTGTGCAGACCTTATCCTCGTTTGCCACCGTTACCATTACAGTGCTGGACATCAATGACAACCCTCCCGTGTTCGAAAGAAGAGATTATCTTGTTACAGTACCTGAAGACACCTCACCTGGCACTGAGGTCCTTTCTGTTTTTGCTACAAGCCAAGACATTGGTACAAATGCTGAGATTGCCTATCTCATCAGATCAGGGAATGAGAAAGGGAAGTTCAGGATTAACTCAAAAACAGGTTTGTAAAGTGGCTCTTACTTGCAATGCTAAATTAAAGCATCAGAAAAATGTGTATGCTTTGGGGAAGGCTGTTGGACCAAAAGATTTCCAAGGCCAGAGACTCACAGCTTGTCATTGTGTAATTAACTACACAGTTAAAAAGCAATTTTAGGTTGGAGAGTGATGTCAATTACTGTCACACTTGGCTGCCCAAGCTCAAGTGGAGAATACTTTTCTCCATTAGTAAGTCTGTTGAAGCCAATATAGATGTGACAACCTATTAGCCAAACTGTGCAGAACACTTCTGAACACTTGCAGTGTTTACTTGCTTACCAGCTGAGTACAGCCTCAACTGTCTACCCCTTAGAAATCATCAACCAGTGCTACCAGGACCAATTCAGTCCTGATATGTGATTGCCATTTATATAGCTTTATGCAGCTTCCCTGATTTAGGTTGTTCTGATTTTTCTTTTTGACTTCAGCCATGGCTGGGGTCGAGGTCTTTTTGGTTATACATAACAAATTTTAGAAGTAGATCACTGCTTCTCTATAAGAAATACCAAGAGAAGCTATTATATTCGCTGTAATTGGCTCATTTTCTTAGTATTTCCTTAGTGGGATATAATCTTTACCCTCACTGAGTTTTTATTCCATCAACTGTAAGCTATTTCTTCTATGCTTCCTGTAGTATATCCCCTTCTTCTCATAGCATGCAGGATGAACAGTACAAATCTGCCACCAGAATCTGAGAGCAAAGCAATCTTGATTTTAAAAGCTGAAGATAACATTTTGGGTGCAAATGTAATAGCTAGTAACATGAAAAATCTCAAAATGATGCATTGTGTCATTTCAATAATTGTGTGCAAAAATGGCTCTCCACTCTACAGTCTGCTGCCTCTCATGTGAGGGACTTAACTATGTGTTGTCTGTCATCTTCATCATGTTGATTAGTGCTAGCAAAATTTAAACATAAATACGCCTAGGCAGCAATACTTAACTTCACATCTGACAATGAAGCCAAGGAAATAAATCAATAAAAACCCATAATGAAGCTTAATCACACAGAAAAAAAAAACCCTAAAACTATATATTATTCATTAATGTGTGACAGCTCCATTATTATCCGTTTAGAGTTTCAAGACAGCAGAGTGGTGATGTAGCATGCCTGATCAGAGCTTGAAAAATAATGTCCTTCACACCATTTATCAGTGGGAACCCTCTGCTAGCCACTTGGAAGCTTCTCTTCAGGGCTCCTGCTTTCTGCAAGTCATGCTGAAAGGTGGAATTCGTTTGCAGAGAGCCCAGACAAGATTAAGAGGAATGATCTGAAGTCTATAAAAAGTGACTTCAGAAAAGACTGAAGGAATTAGGCTGTTTAAGCTAGAAAAGAGAAGACATGCTGTTAGTTTTCATACCTGTAGAAAGTATTTGTGAAGAAGAGGGGAATAAACTGTAGTTCATACCCAGTCATAAGAAAATAAGTTATGAATGCACTTAAATTACATTTAGATTACTTTGGTTAAATGATAGGAAGAAATTCCTAGCTGTAATGATTATTATGTCCTGAAATACATTTCCTAAGAAGGTTAGGAAACTGATATTTTTGGAGGTTTATAAGAACACTAGAAATCAGATCATTTCTATCCTAGAGGGAATCTGGGTACATGGAGTGAATCAAGTTACAGAGAATCATAATTTTGGTTGCGTGGTGAAGTAACAAAAAATTTATAAACCTAGTTGACTGGGGAAGTCTCTGTTTAATCACTTAAATGATAGACAACTGATTTCTCAGAGGTGTTCTTATCCTATTCATTTGTATTTAATTCATGAGAAGTTAATTGTGTGGGAGTGAATTTCTGTTGACTTGTCAGGGCTTATTTCCAGAGTCAGCATCCAGTTCTCTCAAAGGTTCTGTGAATGAGATGGTAAATGGGTGGATATGGCCCCCACTTCTTCATCTATGATACTCACATAATGAAAGCTATTTTCATGAGGAACCATTCATTGCCCCATGCCTTGTAAAGGTCCTTCTGCAGAGACAACCCAAGTGCAATTGGCACCATTCTTTAGTCAAACGACAGCAGTAGAAACCTGAATAAACATTTTTATTGCATTGGGCAGTCTTACAGTTAGTGTTGTATGTGTGCCATGGTGATAAATAGCATGCTGTACTGTTTACTACAGTCAAATCCCTTACTCTGTGGCATTATTTATTTTTTGCTGGCTGTTGACATTCCCTCCTCTGCTTCAAAGGAGTGATTTCCATTTTCGAAGCTTTGGATTTTGAATCGTGCAAGGACTTCTACTTAGTAGTGGAAGCAAAGGATGGGGGAACCCCGTCCCTGAGCGCGGTGACGACGGTGAACGTGAACGTGACGGACGTCAACGACAACGCGCCCACCTTCAGCCAGGCCGTCTACAGCGCCGTCATCAGCGAGGACGCGGCCGTCGGCGACTCTGTGGTCATGGTCAGTGGGGCCGTGCGTGGCTTTTAGGTGCAGTGAAGCCCTCTGCCCCTAAAAAAAATTCTGTGCTGCTTAATAGTGATAGTTACTATGTCTTGAAGCCCCCTAACCATTTTCTAGCCAAGACTCTGCGTCAGCTACTGCTCTCCAAGCGGCTGTCAGTTTCTCCCCAAAATAAAGTAGTAGAAGTACTGACCCTTTCTTTTTAATCCTGTTATGCTGTCAGAGAGCAATGGCATATTAAAGATGTTGCATTTCATGAGTCAGCTGGAAAGAAACAGATTTCAATAGACAGGCAGAATTCAACTTTTCAGTGAAATACAATCACAGGGTCATAGGGTGGGATGAGATCTTAAAGATCATCTTTTTCCAACCCCCCTGCTATGAGCAGGGACACCTTTCACTGCACCAGGTTGCTTACAGCTCCAAATATATAGTATTTGTATAGTCTGGCATGCAGTGTGCTATTCCCAAACCCCACTATATTCTCATCTTGTATTTTGTGGATCCAGAGAGTGTTGTATGGAATATTAAGATTAAAATATTCTGTATGTTTTCAGACTAGAATTTTGAAAAGGCTCAAGTGAAGCCTCCTAACAAAAACCTATTGGATTCGGGCTGTAGAGGTGGGCAGTTCAGTCTGATGGAATGTGAAGTTTACTTTTTGGAGTGTTGAGCAATTAATGTATCATACAGATCACTTAATATTTGTTTTGCTAATTTTTTACTTTTCTCTCAAAAAAAGTTGATAGCAGAAGATCTGGACAGTCCTCCCAATGGTCAGATTCACTTTTCCATAGTGAATGGGGATCAAGACAATGAATTTTCAGTTGATCCTGTTTTGGGACTCGTGAAGGTTAAAAAGAAATTGGATAGAGAAAGGGTAAGACATGTGGGACTTCTTAACTTGGAATGACTTACAGATGTGCATCAATATCCACTCTGCTGCTAGCTTGTGTTGAAGGAGCTTCTTTTATACTCTGCAGCAATCAACCCAAGATGCTCTATCCAACAGGTCTTTCTAATGTTTTCCCTCTTCTTTCCATGCCTGCCCTGTCCCCAGTCTATCTACACAGCGACTGCTCTGCTGCCGCTCCCACCCTGCACCCACGCAGCAGCTGGGGTCGCATCAGGGGAGAGAAGCAGCCCTGGATTTCTCCCGCGGTGCCAGCGGGAGCTGCTGCTGTGTTAATGAGCTGCCGCCTCTCCCCTGTGCGTGCAAGCGCACACGTGCAGCTGTGTGTGCAACAGAGTGGTTACAGAATGCTCCAGATTGTGGCACCGAGCACCGAGCTGAGACCTCAGCCATTAATTAGCGCTCTGCAAAACATGTCGCTGGGGAGGGGATGTTATGAAGTGGCCAGGCTGTACCAAAAGTGAAAGAGTGCTTCATTAAACAGATTCTGCTGCTTTGTTTGCTCACTCCATTATTCATTCAGGATTATTTATCACCATTTTGCCATAGCTAGCAATTAGCAGCGTTTGGGAAAAAAAAAAACAAACAAATGTGGTTGCCTGTGCTACTAGCAGGGCAGGAGAGTGCTGCATGGTTTCAGAAAACTTGCAACACATAAGGAAATCTGTGCCTCCTGCCTCCCAGCAATGCACCCACACAAGTGGGGAAGCAGACTGCTACCTTCAGAATATGGGCTCAGCTGGAGAAGCTCTTTTCTGTAAGCAGACCTGCTTCTTAAAACAGTGGCAAAAAGCCCTTTCCCTATTATCACAAAGGCAGGATTAAATTGTTTGTGTTTGGTGGTAGAGTGACTTTAGCACAGACTGTCTACAACAGGGAAGTAACAATGGCTGTGCATGTTACAAGTTGGCTGTAATAAAAACACAGGCTGAGTTTCTTAATATTACTTTTCTTAATTTCTGAAGTGCGCTTGTGCATTCAGACACACACACCCTCACAAGTGTGTGCATGTGTAATGCCAGCTATGTTAGGTCTGCATTTTCCAAAGTTTTCCTCAGTTAAAATAAGCTGTGATATTGTCTTTTTCTTTGCTTCCTTGGCGCATTTCCTAGACACAGGTGTTCCTGACCCCTTCAGGGAAAATTATATATGATGCCCCATCTGCTGTAGATCCCCAAAGGCAGTGCTGACTCCCAGGTTTCAGTGGTTTAAGGAGACTTATTTCCAGAGCTGTAATCACACAGAGACCGTGACTTTTGCCATGTACCTTTCTGGGCTATGTTGAAAGGAAAACACACACAGAAAAATATTGGGAAAGATTTTACAAAACTCTCTGTCTTAAGCTAGTGGTGGAAATTACAGTTAAAAAATATTAATTCTCTTCCTCAAGCTTCTTGACTTTGCATAGTTCAGGATTCCTCTTCCCTCCTGTGTCACTTTGCCCCCACCAAGTCACAGTCTGTCTCCTCCATACAGCCCCCCCAAAAATGTGTTCCCTTTTGCTTTGTATTGATCCCACATCCCAGAACAGCCCCCTTATTTTCTGTGCTCTGTCTGAGCTCCTCCCTACCACAAAAAAAGCTGTTATTTTTCAAATGTATATGGATTTCCTTCCTTCCCACCCCCCTCCCAAAAAAAAAAGCCCCTTGTTCCCCTCTGCAGGGCCATGCTTTTCCCATTTCCGGCCCTGCACTGAGAGGGTGGAGTGGAGTGTTGTATCTGGCATATTTCGCCCTTCTCTTGCTCCCCTGTGGGAGGATTCAGGGGCAGACATGTCAGCAGCTTTCCCTGCAGAGCAAGGAGCAATATACAGTACAAAACAGTTGTAAGACCTAAGGAAGCCAACATAAGGATGCAGTTTGGAAAATCCAACTGTCATCCATAAACTGTGCATAGACAGAGCTTTTGCAAGTTGTCACATATGCTCACACCTCACACACGGGCACATATGTGTGTAGAGGGCCCGTGGATGATGCACTGAACTGCCTGCACCGCGCTGAGTTGTTTTGGTCTGTTGCAAACAAGCAGACTCAAGCCCACTTATCTTCTGCAGAATGGTGGATAATATTCTGTTGCTGCAGAGACTGTTGTCCCTCGTACTCCCAAATGTTTTCCAGTGTGTTTAAGCCAACTGCCTGTGAACTTTTTCTTGGCTCTCCTTCACCGCGTTAGAAACAGTATGTGTCAAACTGACACTGGCTCTAATAAGCAATTTATATAATATCTTGGAAACCAACTGTAAAATAAATAGAATCAGGTCACTTATCCCAGCTGACACCTAGGAGAGATGAAAATGTAAGCTTACAGGACTAATAGCTGAGTTCAGATATTATCTGTCATTTATTTTCTGTCTGCCCATTTGTTTCTGGAATGCTTTATCTGATACGGTTATTGTAATACAATGAAGCTTGTGTTTGTTGGTAGCCTTATAAAACAGAAGTTGGGGCACAATGTGGCGATAAACAGGATAATGTTATACTAAGGGCAGGAAGCTCATGAGGCCAAACAGCTTTCCTTAGAATACTGAAGGTGGTGTATTGAGTGTAAAGAACCTGGGTTAAAATTGACCACTTTCACAATTATTTGATGTTTTCATCTTTTTTTCAGATATCTGGTTATTCATTAGTTGTCCAGGCAAGAGACAGTGGTAACCCTCCTTTGTCTTCATCTGTGACGGTCAATGTGGACATTTCTGATGTGAATGATAACAGCCCTGTGTTTACTCCAGCTAACTACACAGCTGTAATTCAAGTAAGTTTATCCTGCACATCAAAAACTTCTCTGACTTTTAAAATGCACGGGCATTTGGTTTCAGTTAAGTACCTTTTGATGATCTATCTGCAAAACGTGTATCAAGTGATCTTATCTAAAGGAAAGTATAAACAAATCTTTCTTGAGTCTTTTGGTAAGTTTCTATTTGCTGAGGCTCCTAAACCACAGCATCTGTCACAGATTTTAACATTCATCCCTGCTGCACCAGGTATTTCAACCTCAAAATATCTCCTCTGGGATAAGTTCACACTTCTTTACAGCTTGCTGTGGGTGTGAGTCTTGACTTTTAGTCAGTCCTGATCAGACAGGGTATCACACAGAGCCCACATACCCTGGAGGTGTGGCAGGTGCCTTCAACTCTGCCACTGGTCCATGGGGGTGTAAGCAGTGTCAACAAAATGCACCTTGTGAAATGCCAGCCTGGGCAAAGGGCATTCAGTTGAAAATTCTCAGTAGAAAAATGTGCTATTTTATGATTGCAATATGTATCATTTTAATCCTTTTCTTTATACGCTGTGTATATGTGTAAAGGAAAATAAACCAGTGGGCACAAGCATTTTGCAGCTGGTAGTGACAGACAAAGACTCTTTTCACAATGGCCCCCCTTTTACCTTCACCATCCTCACTGGCAATGAAGAGGAGGAGTTTACACTGGACCCTCATGGCGTTTTGAGGTCTGCAGTCATCTTCAAGCACATGGTCTCAACTGAGTATGTGCTCTGTGTGCAGGTAAGGCTTGATTTTTACATCTACACTGAAACAAAAAAAAAAAAAATCTCTTAGTGGTAGGTAACCTGTACTTTGCCTGTATGGGTTGGTTTTAATGGACTGTATTCTGTGAGTTAATACCACACATTCCAGTTTGCAAATGCAGAATGCAGAATATTTTCTTTGATGTTCTTAAACCTGGTTTCGTATAAATATAAATAGGTAACCAGCCACCTTTCCAATTTCCTTGGCATGAAATGAATTTTCTGAGCAGCAACCGTTATGGTTTAAGATTTTCATCTGTTTTTTTCTATACCTCAGGAAGGAAAATGGAAAAATGCATTATATACATATAAATGCACCCCAGAACAAGTGACTGCAAAATACTGCTCTAGGAACGTAAATAACTTCTGCTTTTAAGTCATAAATTTAATCATAAATTTTTGGAAGCCTTCCAAGAATTCATGAAATCACATTTCCAAGGTCAACTTAGCTTTTAAAGAATGTCAAAATAAGACATGCAGTAGAAGTCCAGCTCAAACTTAGCTTTAAAATAATTGTTGAGGAGCATTGTATCCACGGTAATTTTGATTGCCAAAACCTGTAAATCCAAAAGTAATTTGTCCACATTTCTCAAGTCTGCCAAAGATGTATTAGGGTTCAGTAAATATGCAAGTCTAGGGAATTAACCTCTTCACTGAAATGAATCATGGTCCCATAAGCTGTGTCTGAAATTTTTGCTTCTTCCACTTGCTTTGCTGGGGTTGATCTCTCTAAACACTGCCTGTCTTCCTTTACAAGCACATTTAATGCTGTTCACAGCAGCAGCATCCTTAAATGGAATTCTTGGTTACAACTCACAAAATATGAACTCTGATGCTAATTAACAGTTCAAATCAAAGTTTTACAAGTTTGCCATTTAATATCCATGAAACCTGTTTTTTAGCCTTCCTTGCAGGGAAATAAAAAATCATCACCTTTCTTTCTTACCATGCCTTAAAATTGTAAAATATCCTGCTTTCAGGGTAATTTGCTAGCCAGAGTTCTAGTGTAGCCAAAACTGGGCATGAGAGTTAAATTTGAGCAGTATTCTCTAGCTTTAGAGGTATGCATATTTCATATAAATGAAATATTAGACCACCATGTCTGAGGTGCACCAACGTGCTCAGAAAACCATGCTGTTGCATTGTGGAGGCATAATTCCTCCCAGTATTTTCCTCAGGGATTTCTGCAGTGAAAACATATTTTATAGTTTCCTGTTGTGTATAGACCATAGAAGTGTTTCTTTCCATCCCTATGTGCCAGAGTTCTGATTTCTCTTTTCCACTATCAGGTTGCTCCTCGGTATTAGGTTTATTAAGAGTTAATGTTAAAATAAAAAGTGGAATGAGACATAATCTCGTCTGCATGTACATGGGTATTTGTATGCACATATACATAAAATATTTTTAAGTACTCCACCAGCTCTTTTAGGAATGAAGATGAATGAATTTTAGAGTGTCTTAGAGTTACTAACCTACTAGTAGTGTCCATATTACTGTTGTCATCTTGCCATTTTTTCCTTCAGCTTATAAATTTTCCTCCTGTGTCCAAATACAAAGATCTTAGAACACGTTCTGCATCTCTGCCTAGTGGCAGTTTAGTCTTCTGTTCTTCTCTGAAGCAAATAAATGTGTGCAGCAGTATATCGTAATAGGGGCTGCAATAAAACATTTTTCTTATTGTAGGAAAGGACACTGATTCAGGCTTGCACACCTTTCTGTCAAGATGGCCTTGGGTTTTTTGTCATACTTGCTCTTTTGCTCTCTATAAAAAAAGTGCAAACGAAGCTGTAATACCTGCTCTGGGTCATCCAGTCATCTGTCCAAATGCAGTGCTGCTCTCATATTTTATCATTAGTAACAGCACAAGCACCTATTTCATTTCTGGAGGATGATAAATTTTATTTATGTCAAACATGTTTCTTCATTGCTTCAGGTAAAGAAGTACAGAATGCTGTAGAAAAATTCTGGACTCCCTCTCATCCACACAAGCTAAGCAGGGTTTTGAGTGCTTTGGAGCACACCAAGCAGTGCAGAAAGCTAATATTTCACTGGAATTCAGTCTCTTTTCTGTGGTAGAAGAGATCCCAAAGTATGTTTGGTGCAGAGTATACCACATTGCTGGTATATTCTCCATTGTGAAGATGACAAGTGATAGCTGTGGGATCCTGGGAACATTTCAGTTTGAGTAATGAGACATCCTTCTGACACATTTCTCTCTGCAATCCACTTAGAGATCTGTGCTTCCCTAAAGAGTTTGTAAGTTCCACTGCTAGAAATGGCTGAGACACATCTTTACATATGTATTTTGCAAATGCATTTGAGCGTTCTTTTGAGAATTTCTTTTCAGAATTACTGATGCTGTGAGAATATACATAGCAAGAAGCTATGGTTGCAGGCTGTGTTCTATATGTGGTTTTATTTTTTTTAATTTTCTTTTACTTTTTCTTAATTATATTAGGCAAAAGACTCTGGGAGGCCTCAGCAGGTTTCCCATACCTATGTTCAGGTGAGGGTTATTGAAGAGAGCATTCACAAACCAACCGCCATTCCACTGGAGATTTTCATTGTCACCATGGAAGATGATTTTCCTGGGGGAGTCATTGGGAAAATACATGCCACGGATCAGGATGTGTACGATGTCCTCACATACACGCTAAAGTCAGAGCAGAAAAGTTTGTTCAAGGTCAACAGCCACGATGGGAAGATCATCGCCCTGGGAGGGCTGGATAACGGCAAGTACGTCCTGAACGTCTCCGTGAGCGACGGCCGGTTCCAGGTGCCCATCGACGTCGTGGTCCACGTCGAGCAGCTGCTGCAGGAAATGCTGCAGAACACGGTCACCATCCGCTTCGAGAACGTTTCCCCGGAGGACTTTGTGGGTCTCCACATGCACGGGTTCAGGCGCACACTGCGCAACGCGCTGCTCTCCCAGAAGCAGGACAGCCTGCACATCATCAGCATCCAGCCGGTGCCGGGCAGCAGCCAGCTCGACATGCTGTTCGCCGTTCAGATGCACGGCGGGGGCTTCTATAAGCCCGCCTATTTGATTCAGAAGCTTGCCAATGCGAGGAGACACTTGGAAAATGTGATTCCTATTTCTGCTATCTTGGAGAAGAATTGCTCTGGACTGGATTGTCAGGAACAGCACTGTGAGCAAAGTCTGTCTATTGATTCACATTCCCTGATGACTTACAGCACGGCACGAATTAGTTTTGTGTGCCCCCGCTTTTACAGGAATGTGCGCTGCATGTGCAATGGTGAGTACTGCTCCCTCTTCCCCTCCCATCGCTGCACATTATGCCATAGGATCCATTTTATTCCTCTGATGCAGATTAGAAGGGGCATTTCAATTCAGTCCACTAAAGCACGACTGGCTGATGCCTTGTGGGAATTGATTTCTCAGGCTCGGGAAGGATTGTTCGTGTTTACTGATGTAAATGGAAGTTTATGAACTTTGGCCTTTTACCACAAAGACCGCTTTCCTGGAGGCTCCGCAGTCAGAGCCATCAGCCAGCTTCCAGGGGAGGGGAAGGAGTGGGAGAGGAAGGATGAGGAGAGGGAGGGATGTAGTTGCCCAGTCAGTTGGTGCCACCACTGGAATAAACCTGGATTGTGACCGCAGCAGAGCAGCCTGGTGTCCAGCAGTGCACCAGCAGTCTCCAAGAAAAAGCACCCCTGACCTAAGCCAGGCAGGTGGAAAGGCCTTTTCCAGTCCTGTTATTGCAGAAAACCACAGAAACCAATGAAGTATTTTATTAGCAAGCACTTTTCCTGACCTTTAATGCTACAGCAGGGGACAGGGTAGGTTTCGGGCTGCTCCACATTTTGGCAGAGATTTCACATGGACATATGACAAACAGATTCGCAAGCCAGTCTTCTGTATGATTCTGCTCTTGGATTTTAAAACCTCAGACAGTTATAATACTGGCTCTGTTTCTTTTGTTTGCCAGGCTATTTGCTCCTCATTCCACTTCATTTAAGAGCAGAGAAAAAAGCTGCTATAAAATCAATACATCTAAGTCTACCTCATCTTAAGCACACATGCACACGACACAGAGCAAGACACAAATTCAGCAGCCATATCCCTCAATAACCAACCTTTGTTTCTGCAGGAGTCAGCAGGGCTTCATGTTTTACCACTGACCTCAGTGGGGCTGAAAATAGGCATAAATTGCATAAGACTTAACCAGAAATCATTTTTCTTCCTGCAGCACATGGATAATAATGCCATAGAAGTTCAATTCTGAAAAAAATACCATGATTCTCTATCTGAGGTACATTCAAGAGCAAACTCTCTGTCCACTTTTTAAGTAAGAGTCTTATAAGTTTCAAATAGATGTATCTATCATAACAATAGTCAGCATTTTGTTACACATGAAAGGCTCTGAAGTAAAGGATTTTCACAGGTTTAAAAGGGACAATGCTGCAATATTCTTCAGTCAGGTCCAGGAGCCAGTGTGGGAGCACTGTCTGCCAAACTTTTTTATATTCTCTAAGTTATAGCTTAGTCTCACTTCTGTATCACGAAATCACAAATCCTCATCTCCATGGGGATAGTGATAGTCCTCACAGTCAGAAATTGGTTTTCTGGCAGCCAAAATTTTCACTGTTTATCATTTCATTTCACTACCTATTAAAGTCAGTAATGATGTATTATTCCCTCTGCCTCATAATCCCTTAGCTTAACTCCAAAAAAGGGACTTTGTAGTGCAGCACGGTTCTGACCCAGCAGCTCTCCTGGCACAGCAAGCTTGCAATGGAAGCACAGAAATTCTGCTGGGACAGCGCTTTCCAAATTTTTCTGTCATGTACCAGTCAGTCCCCAAAATGGATGACAGGCTGCTGGAAAGGCAGTGTGGTTCTGAGAGCGACTGCGGTCCCCAGCCTCTGGGCCATTTATCATGGCCTTGAAGACTGCTGTGTAGGAACACTTGCAACAGGCAGCTTGTCCTGTCTTGCTGAAAAGCTGGAGGGGTTCCCACTGCTGCCATTTGAGCCACTAGGTGTAGATTTCCCATGGGGGATCCACAGGGTTTGGGGTGGAGTTGAGCACATCCAGCCTGCCATACAGCCTATAGTCAGTAAACGTCCAGAGCTGCTGAGTTCGGTGTATCTGCCAAAGAGGTGAACACCTTGGTGTCTGTTACATGTAGAGAAGTAATACACCTCGGTGGGATGCAAAAATTTATGCTTTGGGCCTTCTCACTACTTAATGCTTCATCCTCTTCTACTGTTTTTAATTAAAGGAGCAACAGAAAATATTTTGGTATCTAGGTAAACACAGTGTGCTTTCTCATACAGGAGATAACACAGACCTGTGGGAGTATAATAGAGAATGTATGGGTAGTTTAGATCTCATGAAAGCTAAAGACTAGAGTAAAAGAGTTAGAAAAATTCAAATACTTCTTCCATCAGTAGTTCTTATAAGTAAGTGCACAAATGCAGCAATTCAGGAAAAAGTGCACAAATTTATTTTGGCTTGTTTAACAAGACAGCATTAGCAAGATATTAGCAGTGTAATAAAAGTGTTATACTTCCTTTGTTGCTAAGAGAGTTCCACATCCAGTAAATATTAATACTTTGAATTATGAAAAATCCATTAAAATATTGCATATTTTTCCAGAGATCTGATTCAATTGTGGCCCAGAAAGCTTGAATTTGAACTAATTCACTCATTCTTGAAATATGTATCATACTTGGAGTGTTTTTCCCACTGGCAGATGTCACAGATATGCACAATTTATGCATGCCAGCTGTGCATAACTTACCTTGATTACCTTTGTGAGCAAACAGAGTTATCTAATGTGAAAATGCAGGGAGACTGTAAAGTAGGCAGCGGGTGAACTTCGGAGGTTCAGCAGCTCAGCTCTGGAAAGATAAGTTCAAAAGTTCACAGGCATCAATCTTAGTTTTTAAATCAATAGAATTGAACTAAAGAGTTTTCCAATAACAGACTGTCTCCTTAGATTCTTGCCTCATCTGTTTGTGTTTGTATGAAAAATATTGTCACAAACTGGGGTTTGTGTCAGCGTGACCAGAGGGGCTATGCGATTACCAACCTCCCATCACATGGCACGAGGTATGCAAACATCAGTCAGTGCTGGGGGAAATAAAAGTAGGAGGAATGGAATAAATATATTCCTGTAAAGTAGTTCTCATGGCATTCTCATTTTTCAGAGGCAAAAATTTATTCCGTATTTTTTTCATGATGCAAAGTAATTCTTTTGTGTTGAGACAAAGGTGCAGAGGCAGAGCAGGTTTTGTTGGGACTATTTTGCTCTAGATTTGTTATGCATTATAATCTTACAAAAGTGATGTTACATTAGTATGTTCACAGGAGAGGGATGGATTGAAATAATCTTGACAAATATGGGCATATATCTACATCTGTGCTGGTCACTCCAGGCCCCATTTGCAGATAGCGGGAAGAATGAGGTATTTTTAATAATGTGATACATCTCTCTTTAGATGTCTAAAATCAGTCAGATGAATCATGCCCTAAAGTTAGATGAGATGAATTCCATTTCAAGTGTTTAATGTGGTTCTGGCCTTATAGTTTGAAAGAATTTTTCTAATAGACTCAGGAGTGTTCAGCAAAAGTGCAGACATATCCATGTTATTTAATCAAGAGAACAGCAGCCTTGGACCACTTTCTCATGAAGCAAGACAATTCAGATTTTGTGAAGCCACTTCGAGTATTTTGTGAATGCTCTGACAGAAGGAAATCATAGACTGTGAGGATCTGCTGTTAGTATATGACCTATTTTTCAGAGCTGATTTTTGGCCTCAGCTCCACAGAGCACACATTTCCTCTAGAAGACTCCTGGGTGCTTTGAAGGACTGGGCATCAGCAAGCCGGTTCTTGTGTGTACAACTGCTTTTCCCATTTTCAGGAAGCACACACATGCATATTAATGAGCCTGGAATTCTCCTGGCAAGGAAAACTGAAGAAAAAGGTCTGTGCTTGGGAACAAAGAACTGCAGATAACTTTGTTGGATCTGGCTGTAGTCTGTTTAATGTCACTCTTGTCCAAGGAAAGTTTTCTCCCTGTGAATATTTCCAGCAGTAAAGCCCATGCTGAGAATGCACAAGCTCCTAGAAAAAGTGGGAGAGCTGCAGCATGAAGTGGGGGCATGACTCAGAACCAGGGCAAGTGGGAATTGCTGTCTATCCCTTAAGGCGTCCCAACAGAGTCTGGGATTGAGCAGGGAGTGAAGGAGTTCAAATGTCTTGTTACTTAGAACTTGGAGAGGATCTGTTTCACTGGGACACTGTGTGACACAAAGTTTTCCAGGGGCACCAGAGCCAATTGAAACCCGTTGCTGGTTTCTGCAGAAACAATTCTGTGGTGTCTGCACTGCCGTGCATGGAATAATCACTGCCTACAATACCTGGTCACTGTGCTCCAAAAATAAAAACAGATTGCAGATCACGAGTTGCCAATCTTCTCTCCACAGTAAGCTAATTATTATTTGAAGCAGCAGTTTGGAGTTTGCTTTACAAGCTTCTTGCAGTTCTGGCTTTCAGGAATCTCCCTCCTTTCAAGCTTTTTTTCTACAAGTGAGAAAAACAGAGTCTTTTTAATACTCATAACAGATTCAGGAGACCGGGCTGATGGAAACCACCTAATATCACAAGGCTTAAGTTAAAATTGTTGAAGCACTTGATTTTCAAAATATATTTACAATCCTAGAAGTGCTCCTTTTTTTAAGGAATAGGAATTAAATAAATCTCTCATCTTGCAATGGAACACTGTTTTCTTCCTCAGTATATTGGTTAAAAGATTGAAATACTTTTATCTTCTTTTAGAGAATTAAACTGAAGATGATCTGTCAAAATCAAGTGGGTCTATTCCACCTTTTCCTGCCATGCACTGCTTGATGCTAGCTCGTGTGTTTCTGTGATACCTTGTAGAGAACAGTTTTATTAATAATAATGTGAGTTTCAAGAGAATGCTGTGGATTGTCTGGACTGGCCTAGAAAAAAAATTATCAATTTGAACCTATATTTCTTGAATCTTTTATTGGATGGAAAATAGACTGCTCTTTGGAGTGGAAATGCAACATTAGAATAATTTTATTTAAACTCAGGCTGTAAATCTTTGATGTGGACAACGTAACCTTGAACAATTTTACAATTTTGCTCCACATAGTTGTGAAATCAGCCTGAAAATGCGTGTTAGCTGGGGCAATGCAATAATGCAGATTTGTAGCTTATGTACTTATAACCATACAGACAGGCATAAAGCACTCCTCGCAAGTCTGAATATTTTAAAGTTTTGTGACAGCTATGAAATCCTGCTGCAGCAGGATGAATAAAAAGTTGGTTTCCTTGTAGTTTACCAGAAGGAGTATTCTTGGCTGTTCAGGATAAACAGTTAGCTCCACCGTTGCACAGAGTACGTTAGATCTTTTCCATATATTTTTTGGATGTGGAAGGAGGGCTCTGAAGTACAAATCAGAGTTTGGATCAGATAAAAAACCTGGCAGAGACAGATAACAAAGTAAACTGTTACTTTATTGCTTCATGCCAAAGACACAGTCATAGGTGAGGGGATGTGAAAATTTGCAGAGCCACATTTGGAAATCTCCATGCCTCTCTTTCTGCTGCACAGTGACGAGCTGTGGGGCTTTAGTCCAAATGGCATCTCTGTCAGCTACACAGAGGCTCACTTGAATTGCAGCCTCACAAAAGGTTTAAGCTTGTTCAAAGAAGAAGTATACTCTTCTGTCTACTCTGAGATACCAGAATTCTATGTATTTGTCACATAAGAATGAGTTAAAATAGGTGAAACAACCAAGGTGAAAATACAAAGCAGCTTTTAGAACTTTTAACCACCAGGTATAATTTTAGAAATAATTGTTACTTGACATTGAATTCTAAGGAATGAGGAGTTTTATTCTTAAAAAAGCCAAACAAACCAAAGTATAGAAAACATAATATTCTCTATTAAATTCTACAGATCTTACATTTAAATTGAATATAAATCTGTAGTCCAGAACACTATGACAATTTTTTCTTGATTCTATAAGGCCTACAGTGTGACTGTGTATTGCAGCTGTTGTTCCTGTTAATGTTACCTACTAACGTGATTAATAAAGATTGCCATGCATCATTTTCTAACAGTGCTACAGGCAGTACTGTAAATCTTTTACTCCATAGGCCTCTCAAACAAATGTTTGATAAAGGAGGGGAGGATGTTAAACATTAAATTGACTGTGCTGTACATCAAGGAAGACATTTACAGTAATTGCCATATTTGTAGTCAGCCCATGTCCACTTTGAAAGCTGCAGTTGTAATTTTTCTTTTCCCAGAAAATACTTACAGTGTCAGGTAATTTCAGCTGTGCTATGAGCCCTGCTTGGCTTGTACAGAAGTGTAAGAGCAATAAGATTCTTTCTTTCATTACTTTTGGAGAGGTACTCCATGACAGGTTGATTCCTTCCTTTATAAACTGTAAATAAAACAATGTGCTCAAAAGCAAACTAGTTTTTGAATATGATAAGGATCCTACAATATAGATCCTGCAATATACAAGAACTGCCCGTGTTCAGAAAGCAGTGGCAAGGAAGGTGCTTTTTATCATTAAATTCATCACCTGCATGTCTTAAATAAATAACTTGATAAACAAAAGAAGAGGTGTTTGTCCATTCCCAGCAACTGCCTTTCCCTCCATTTATGCTAGGGCTGCAAATCAGCAGAAGCAAGGGCAGGAATTCCTTTTTTCCTGCACTTGAAGTCTACTTTCATAACAGCTGTACACAGATGCCCAAATGTAGAAACTGATCCTGCATCTCCCAAGTACCTTACTGCAACCAAGAAGAGGCTAGCTGTTGCGGAAGTCACATATTTCTGAAAATTCATGTATTAAGCAGCAATAGTTGTATCATGTTTTGCATTACAGACAGTGTGTGCAAATCTTTTAAGATTAGGGCAATCAAAACAGATTTATTTAGACACTTTTAGAAGTTGCGTTGAAGTTTTAGCCAAACCCCATGAAATGCAAAAAATTCTTTTGATATTGACAGGCTTTAAACAGTAAGTCCTTGACATGCTCAGCTTGATAGGTGTAAAGAATTTAGGGAGTTTTGAAAAACCTACATATAATTGTGTTGCTCATGTATTTTAAGCAAATTTAAAAGTCAGTAGAGTTCTGTCTCAGAACTCAGATTAGAAAAAATGAGGGCGGGTTTTGGTAGCCTTGGCAAGCTGGATAGGATGCAAGATCTCAGAAATGTCAGGAGGAACATAGAGAGAGGGCAAGTTTGCCTGTGCTGTATGATCAAGCTGGCAGTATGTCTTGTGTAGTAAGAAAATGAAAAATCCAGATGTCACTGTAGCCCAAGCATGGCTTAGAACCACAGAATATCCTGAGTTGGAAGGGACCCACAAGAATCATCGAAGCCCAACTGCTGGCCTTGCACAGGACCACCAAGAATCACATCATTTGCTTGAGAGCATTGTCCAAATGCTTCTTGAACTTTGGCAGACTTGGTGCTGTGACCATTTCTACCTCCTTAAATTTGCTTCTCGTGGTTGTGCTGGGGGAAAAGGAGTGCATAGCTTCAAGCAGTTTTTTCCCTCATATCTCTAAAGCCTATATGCAGTACGCTTTGTGGGAAAATGAATTTATAAACCAGTTACTGCTCATAATAGTTCGTTTTTATAACATGTTCCCATGGCGTTAAGGGCAGTCTTTGGAAAAGAACTATTGCAGGTCTTGTCCAAAATGTGTTCCTTTCTATGAAGGTTTGTTGGGGCTTTTTTGGTGTTGTTATTATTATTAAGCCATTTTTTGCTTGTCCTGAAGTGTGCGATCAATAATTGTTTTTTGTTGCTCTTCTACTGCAGCAGATCATGCTTTACACTGTGGATCCCTGACAGTATTTTAACTTATTGCAGGAGGACTCTGCCCAGGGTCCAACGATCCCTGTCTGGAGAAGCCATGTCCAGGGGACATGCAGTGTGTGGGGTACGAAGCCAACCGGAGACCGTTCATCTGCCAGTGCCCACCAGGAAAGCTTGGCGAGTGTTCAGGTGCTTGTCACGGCCATAAAGGGGGATATACTTGGAAAATAAAGTGCTGCTATTCTCATTTCGTAGGCAGAGATGCCAGTGAAGTCAACAGAAAATGTATTCCTTAACCCATCTCAGCACGGGCACTTGGGGTGTCTGTTCATAAGCCCTATACATACTTGTCTTCACAGCTATGGGGCTGTATGTAGACTGTGATCCAGTCTCTGTTTGGAAATTCCCACTGGCTTGCTTGAATTCCAGCTCTGTACAACAGGCTGCTGAGAAAACAGCATTTTTCCTAGAGAATGTTATGCCAGATGTTTTCCTGCCCATGGGCAAAGCTCTATAATTAACTCTTCTGCTTACTATTTAGATTACCAAAATTCCAACCTTTATTAATGAAAACACTACACTATGCCTAAAAGAAAGGTTGAGGACATCTGTTAGTTCTCTGCATCTGTGTTGTTCCCTGGGACATGAAGAGCCAGGTGGACAGCCAGCGAAGTAGAGCTTTCTGTTGACTTCAGTGCATCCCAGGCTGCAGGCCGGTAGATTTGTGCTGTTTGCCTGATGAAAGCAGAGCAGCTACTGAACTGTTGTCCTGGGCACTGGTTGCAGAGGCTCACTGCAAGGGTTTGGGGGACATCTGCCCACACATAACTTGACACCCATAACTCAACTGCCTGATGTACAGGTGTGGTCATCTTTGATTCCCTCTGTTACCACTGAAGCAAGACTGGTGCCTCTAGGAGGGTATAAGCTGAAAAATGCTGAATACTTGAAAAACCCTCTTTTTTTATTATTTTTAAGTATGGAGAAGTAGAACTTTGCTCTATCCCCTGAAAAATAGCTTAAAAAAGGGAACTGCAGAAATATTTTGTAGTACATGCCAGCTTTGTTTTCGCTCATTAAAAATGGGTTTTATTTATTTCTTCCTAGTCATTCTCATTAACTTTATAAATTCTTTAATTATTTAACAGTTGAGGAATTGCTTTATGTATCACTAAAAGCACATGTCTTTTCAAAATGGTTGTTTCAGGCCACACTTCCCTTAGCTTTGCTGGGAATAGCTACATTAAATACCGTGTTTCTGAAAATAGCAAGAAAGAGGAATTCAAGTTGGCTCTCCGTCTGCGAACCCTGCAAAGCAATGGGATTATAATGTACACCAGAGCGAATCCCTGTATAATTCTCAAGGTAATTAAAATAGCTTATCTTTTCTGCAGTTGTTTTTCTTGATTCTGTATTTTCTCTTGGCTCTTGATTTGGGGAATGCTATTCTCATTTCAGCTGTGGATTGAGAAGATGAAGTCTGATTCTAGCAGGGAAAAACAATTTTAACAACAGCAGCAGCAACAACAATCAGAAAAGCAGCTTGTTAGTGGTACTTTACTTGGAAAATTCCCCACTGGGTGCTGTTCACTATAAGCACATTATGTGTGTCTGTGTGCAGGAGCCAGTCTGCACTAGATGTAAGATTTGGCCATTTATATGACTATGTAGTCAAAACGAAGCCTGCTGAAATTGCTGTTCTTCCCTTCTGTCCTGTCTGTGGTTAGAGGATATGCCCTCACTGTTAGTGAGCTAATTCCAGAAACCAACTGCTTAGAACGTGTCTCCTACTGAATAAGAAGATCTCTGCACTATGTGGATTCTTTGTTGAGAGAGTCATGGGGTCAATAGAGATTGATACCAAATCAATATTTAATTGATAAGCTTTCTATGCATTTTTATTCTATTTTTTTTTTTTTGTTTTTGTGGAATGGCAAATAAATGAGGGATGGAAAGGGAGTACTAGGCTCATCCAAGAGTCTGTACATATAGTATTTCTGCTATAGTCTCTAAAGTACAAATTGAAAACAATTACATTTGTAATTCAGCCACATTCTATAATTCAGCAGTGGGAGAAATGGCACAGAGCCTTTTGTGTCTGTATTTGCAATCTTTAGGGTACTTTTGGCTGAATGCTTAGGTAATGTTAAAGTGGCTAGATGAGTTATTAATGGGCAACAGTTTTATAGCTGTTAGACTGAAGTATTTCATGAGCAAGAGTACTGTCTGTCATTCACCAGAAACTGTCAGCATTGTTCAGATTTGCACCAGACAATTAACCTCTGCTTTGAGATGCACAGAAATGCAGTTTGAACTTTCAAGCATATGTTTCTGTTTAAAAAATAGAAAGCAAAACTGCAGGTTGGAAGACCTTCTTTGAAGTCTTCATCATGCTTGCTCTTAGCATATGTCAGTAGGTAATGTTTGTAATTTTGTAATTTCAAAAAAATACCTGGGGGAAAAAACAAATAGCTGTGATGGAAGGTGCCACTTGGAAACAATAGGAGATGGTACAGAGATGGCCTGAATTGGAGTTAGAATGGTGGTAGGAGAATTCATTTTGCTAGAGTTTTGTGTATAAAACTCTCATCATTAAGGTGCACGGCATATCCAGGTAATAGACAACTGAGTGAAAATACCCAGTTCAAGCAGGGAAATTTTGCCACGAAAATAGGAAAGTTAATGCTACTACTATTGCGACAAAAAAACCCCAAAAACCTAAAGTTAAAAAAAATGAAAACGAAAACAAACAAACCAAAGAAAAAAATCCAAACTAGTAAGAGAACCCCCCTTTGCAATCACCTGAATTGAGTTTTTAGTTGTGAAGTAGGAATCATGTTTTCAGTCCCCACCTCATATAATCACCTAATTATTTTGCTTTGAAAGATGCTGAGTTAAAAATAATACTTCAAGGAGCAGCAACAGGAGCTGTGGTTATTGTGCTCCAGTCTCAGTCTGCAACCTTCAGCAACCTCCATGTCAAGCTGTTCTGCTTCCTAGGTGTATGAAACAAAGAAAGAGAAAGCAGAGAGCTTCATAAGCAGCTGGTACCTCACGTATCTGATGAGTGAGATCCAGGATCGTGTATGGATGCAAAGCCTCTGCTTTCTCCTGTGCATTGATCAGGGGAGCACATAGGGAATTACCTTCTCAAAGCCTCCTGCTCAGCTTTTCAGCAGGGCAGGATTCACTGATGCAGCGAGTATGCCTTTTTCCCAGGTCTGGCGCTGGGCTTCTGCATGAATGGGGTTTAAAGGAAACAAAATCATTACATTCAGCATAGTTTTTTTAAGAAATGGTATCACTTAAAAGATCAGGAATTGTCAGAGTTTAGTTTGTGAAGGTCTTTTAGCTGAGGAATATCAGGCTAAGTTCTCACAAAAGTGCTCTGTGGCATCAATGGCATCAAATGACATCAAGCTCAAGGGATTGAGCCCTATCCTATCTCTTCAGGGATGGCAGCTGGCTCATGGGCTGCACTTTGGGGATCCCTGGCTCAGGTGTTTTCAAGGAAGTTATGCTTAGTTTTCTAAACACACTTTTTTTCATTTGTAAAGCAGAGGTAAGGCTTCTTTTTTTTCCTTTAACCAGGTACATATGTTGGGAGGTAGGGAGGCACTCAGAAATGAGGCCATTAAGCAGATTAATTAGAGGTCTATAAATGTGAAGTTGTTATCATTTGTGCATTGCTTTCAATTAAATTAAACATGAGAAGAAGCTTTCCAAATAGAGGATAAAAGATGAAATCCTGTGTTCTTTTGAGCATTCTGGCATTACTCCAGCAAAGCACTTAATCACTTGCTTAACTTTCTTTATTTGAAAGCAATTGGAACTGCTCACATACCTTAATTTTAAGCATCTACTTAAGTATCTGCTGGATTAGCACCAGAGGGCCCAGCACCATCACTGAGCTTCAAATAAAGGCAGAGGTAGAAGAAATACCACAAGGAATGAGCCCATGGGAAGACAGGCAGAAAACACCTGTGCTGTTGAGGCATGGAGTGGCATTGATTGTTTTGAAGCAAGATTCTGCCACTGCAGTCTGTTTAAACATTAATGCTGCAATATGCTTTTTGGTGTTTAAATGGCCAGCTTAATTTTGGAAGCTCATACATTTGTGATAACTCCAGGGATGGAAATATTTCGTAATCGTAACACAGTGTCCTTCCTGGATGAATAATCAATTCCATAGAGCAAACTGCTTGTCTACTACTTTGCTGAAAGCCTACCAGCTACAATGTATTGATATAATAAATAAGGGTGTTATTTATTCAGTTGCTTCAAATAAAGCAACTAATCCATTGATTTTGAGAGGTTGGCCATTTTTTGTTGTTGTTGCATGCTCTTGCTTTTAAGACAGTTGGAGCAAAATGAGATGCAGGTCAATGTTGGCTTTTTTTCCTTTGGAAAGGTTGCATGTCCCAAAACCTGTACAACCATTTCCTTTTTACCTATGCAGCAGCTTACTCAGAAAAGTAAGATTTAACCATTTAAAGCATGACAAGGCCATTGCAGAAGAGAATTCCATTTATTTTTTCCAAGGAATATAATGGAGATTCATCTTGTTTTGTGAAATTTTAAGGATTAAAAATAAGTTAAGAAAGACTTCCCCATCATGCCATAAATATAGCAGCTAAATTGTAAAAAGCAAGCATATGTTCTTCTGTCCAGGCATTTAATGTGAAACTTTGCATGATTTAGTTAAGTGTGTATTATACATTTTAATGCATTACTGCTGCATGGCTTATACTGGATAGGACTGAAGTTTGGATATGATCCCAGTTGTGGCTGGAGTTGAAAGGAGTAATATTTTAATTAAATACACCGTTTTACACAAATGAACCTGAAATGCAATTCAGCTAACAAAATGTTTCCCCAGATAGATTAGGAGGCAGCATGCTGTATCCATGGTGTTTGACTGCAGATGGACTGTGTGAGCTGGAGGTGGTCTCAGAAGAACCATTTGATCATTTTATTACCTATGTTGATACACAAATATGGATGTTAGCCAAACATCTTAGCCAGACTAATATTCTAATATAATTTACAATATGTGTTTGGCTCCATTCTGCTCATTGAATGAAATTGTTGAAATGTAACAGATTGCATCAGCTTTTGGAGTCTTCACTGTTCTTTTAACTTCTCTACAGGTGAGGAGTCCTGTGGCATATATGCTTAAGTGTACAATAACCTCTCTGTCATAGCTGTTATAACTGAGACTGTAATAAACCCTGAGCCTAGAAAGCTCTGGGGAGTGTAAGCTTTGTGGGAATTTTCTGCCCAGCTAGGATGAAGCAGTGTCTCTCTGCTTTCATGATGCAGAGGGTCTGTGCTGGTGTCATGGGCTGCACTGGCTGTTGTAAAGTTTGCATGTCTCTGCTGTGAGATGGAGTAACTCAGGCTTTTTGCTGTGTTGCACTACATAGATGGATGAAAAAAGCTGTGTCACACATTCAGTGCTGGACTGACAGTCTGACGCTACCAGCTCTCAACCAGACCAACCATTCCACTGAGGCTGTTGTCTGGATAACTGCTGAGCCTGGACAAGAGCCTGGCTATTCATTGGATGTCCATACCTTTTGCTTGAATGTTCCTCAGTTAGCTTGAAGTTCAGCTTTTCTTGGTACCAAGAGCTGGGCTATAATCAAAGAACCCCCTCTGAGGACTGAGCAGTGACCCTGACATCTCAGCGATTGCAAGGAGTCACAGGAACACCAGGGATTAATTGCTGAATGATGGTTCTCTGTGCTTAGGAGTGGGGACAGGAATTTTACCTTTTAGGTGGAAGAACCTTCTCCTCCCTGCCTGGCCAGTCTAGCTGCTAAGTAGTCAAGAGTGGAGCCCTTTGCAGCATCTGCTCCTTGCCAGCTCTTCCTGTTCTTCCTACTACTCCTCGAGGTCTATCAGGGAACAAATATTTCCTCCCAGCCCCTCCAAAGCAAGGCCCATGACCATCTGATTAATGAAAGTACTTTTATGGTCCCATTGCGAGGGGTATCTGGGCATGTCACACAGTCCTTAATGTATGAGTCCGTACAGCAGTGGTGTGAGGTAGGGAAATGACGTTACCCCTCGTTCACTGATGGAGACCTGAAACTAATGGCTTGCTTGAGATCTCAGAGGAAGAATGTTGCAGTGTGGATTCCCATGCAGATCTGTCATGTCTTAGGCTAGTACTGTAAGCATCAGACCATCCTTTCCATCTTTCACTCTAGTTAGAGGTTACTCGTGTTTCTTCAATAACAGGAAGGAAACTTAACCCCTCAGACAATTTATATTTATTGTGTATGTCAGATCTTCTCCTGGTAAAAAGAAATAAAAGTGGATGAGAAAGATGTATAAAACATATTTTAATGGCAAATCTTTCAGATCATAGTTTCCTGTATACAAATGGTATAATATTTATCCCAGGTGCTCAAATGTGGTGTTGTATTTATAAAGATAATTGGAAAAACATGTTCTGTGAGTAAAAGACATGCAGGCAGAAGGTCCTTCAGGGCATAAGTAGTCATAGAGAGGTATATGTATATTATACACAATCAGTAGAAGAGTTTCCATAGGGAAAAGCCTTTTGAGTGAGCAGCAAGTTATCTGCTTATCCAGTGATGGCTGTTTTTCAAAGTGTAATATGTTGGCATGCATTTTTCTGTTTGATTTGTATTCCTGGTGAGACAGACCACACTTTCTGAGCAGCACCTTCAATGTTTATGGACTACTTTGTGCACAGGGAGGAAAAAACTATTGCTCCATCTCTGGAAAGAAAAAATTCTTTGTTTATCAGGCCATCTTGTTTACCAAGACTCCTCCTGAGAATATGCTTTAATAGACCCAATTTCAATCCACAGAAACTGTTTACGGCTGAATTTTGAGTCCTGTAAGAAAATGTTTTTTAATGAAAAATGATCCAGACTTGTTATTCTATACATCTATCATTCTTTTTTGATTGAGCTGTAGGAGTACCAAGCAACATCCATCCCTTACGCATGTATTACAGTCATAGATCTGATTTCTTCTCAGTTTCATTACATCCTACAGATAAGGGACTTCCAAACAGCTGGTTGTTCATAGCAGGGACTAATTCTAGCTCCTTCCCTTGGCTCCTTCTACATCTGTATTTATTCCTCTACACCCCCTCATACCATGCAGAGTGAGTGGGCTGCTGGCATCCATAGGGAGCTTGCCCCATGCCTAGCACCTCTGTGTCCACGCTGCTGAGCAGTCACAGAGCAGAGGAGTGGTGTGGTTTATACCCTGATGGCCCGGTGTGTTTTGGCTTGAGATCCAGTTGAGTCAGCCAGTCAAGAAACCAAGGATTTGCAAAGGAGAAAGAAATCCAGAGATCTACAGATCTCGAGATTTTACCCTTCGCTTTTCTCCAGGTAGTTTTATCAATCTCCAAGGACATAAAATGCTGATAATGGCATGATAGCATGGTCTGCTCCTGTAGATAAACACTTTCCTGTTTACCTTCAAGCCCCGTCAGGGAGAAGAGTTGGAGCACGCAGTCACATGCCAAGGGATGTCTCCAGCTAACATGACTGTTCATGCTAGAAATGGCCAAAAACAGGCAGAGGCAGATGGACACACTGCAGCACCTTCACATCTGCATTTGTCAATTCAGCAGGCCACCACAGCTCTCTGGGGTTCTTGCATTGACAGCTGTGGCAACTCTGCTCTCACTGCAGGGAGCAGTCAGACTCTGTAACATATACACCAGTGAGAGGACAATGTGAGCTGCCTGGGAGGACGAAAAATGACACAGCACCTGAACTTTTCATGGGAGTAAATAATGGGACAGAACTGTCTTGAAATGGGGTTTGCAGAAATAAATACTTCCTAGAGCATGACATAAAGGTGAAATACTTGGAAGAGCTTTCAGAGAACTTGAATCCAATTAATGTGTCATAAGAAATAATTTCCAAGCTTGTCAGCCATTTTAAACTTATATGCCATATGTTAGAGAAACCTAAAATCTTTGGGTAAACTGCTAATCAGGAAAGCACTTCATACCCATTCCCTCACTCTGCACTTTGTCTGCCCCAGCAGTGTAGCACAGATTTTCCCTTTACAAGGACCTGGGATGGGTGAAGGACAGGAGAGAGAGTGAGAAATCCCCTACAAACTCTCTGTATCCATGAATCCAACATAAATTTCAGGAGAGAAAGAAAAGTCAGATCCATCTTAGGTCATTTATGAGGTATACACAGAGCAGGTTGTGTAGCATCTTTGGGAAATAACTGATGTTTGGTGAACTAGTATCTCACTGTTGTAATTAGAGATACTGAACTTATGAGATTAGGGTCACCTCGTTGAGATGTTCCTAAAGGTTAAAGAGGCACAGGATGTCTGCCTGAGCAGAGTCCCTAACATCACCAGCTGAAAGTGTGGCCGTTGACTTTGCCAAAAGCCTCTCAAACACTAAGTGATGATCCTGTGCCCTGACCATCCTTTTGATAGCATCAACCACTGGGAGCAGAATCACAGCTCTTGGACTCACTGAGAGAGACACAGCTGTTCAACAGCAGAGCCAAGAGCAGAAAAAGGGTCCTCAAGTCCATATCCTGTTCAGTAAAACATAAAATGATGCCAGTTTTTACCTCTGTTCTGCACCCATATATTTTTTTATATTTTTAGTTTTCCTGCTGTAATTGGCTTTGGGCAAATTCAAACTAAGCTGATATTTTCCACCTTATACTTTTTTTCCTCATGATAAAGGCACAGCTTTTTACTGTTTTAGTGTCATGTAGGAGAGCATCTTTAAGAGAGTTCAGAGACTGTCTAGAAGTTCTCTGTGCTTCCAGATTCTCTGTGAGAGCGTATTGTGAGACAACTGAGCGCCTGAAGCGGTTTGATTTCTGTTTTCCTCCTGCAGATTGTCGATGGCAAACTCTGGTTCCAGTTGGATTGCGGAAGTGGCCCGGGAATCCTGGGAATTTCTGGCAGGGCTGTCAATGATGGAAGCTGGCACTCTGTCTTCCTGGAGCTGAACCGCAATTTCACGAGCTTGTCCCTGGACGACAGCTACGTGGAGCGCCGCAAAGCGCCGCTCTACTTTCAGACGCTCAGCACAGATAGCTCCGTCTACTTCGGCGCCCAGGTCCAGGTGGATAACGTCCGCAGCCTGACTGACAAGAGGACCACGCAGGTCCTGAGCGGCTTCCAGGGCTGCCTGGACTCGGTAGTCCTAAATAACAATGAGCTGCCTCTCCAGAACAAGCGCAGCAGCTTTGCAGAAGTGGTTGGCCTGACGGAGTTGAAGCTTGGCTGCGTCCTGTATCCCGATGCCTGCGAGAGACACCCCTGCCAGAACGGCGGCACCTGTACTGCCGTGCCATCTGGTGGTAAATGTTTTCATTACTTTATGGGCTTTCCCCTCTCCGTTTTCCTCTGTAATTTATTGCCAGAGATGGTTTTATGCAGCAACATGCTTGAAAAATCTCATGAACTCTATAAAACTCTGATAGGTATTGCAAATTGGGTAAAAGCTGTTTGCTCTATAAATAACAGTGAAATGGTGCCCCTTCTTATTGCATTAGTGTTCCAGGAGGAAATTGATTTATTGGCTGTTAGTATAATCCTATTTCTATAGAAACCAATAGAATTACAATTACTGTAATGTTCAGCTGGATTTTTCAGAATCCATTTACAGCATTGGGGGCGGTACGCAAAGATGGTGATTTGAAATGTCCATCACAGATCCAACAGCAGTGTTCCCTTACTCTGTTTCTGAAGCTGTCACAAATAATTACTGAGCTGTCCGCAAACACCTTCATCCTTTTGTAAGTGAGCAATTTTATTACATGTCTGCATGGAAAATAGCAAGTTGGGCCCATTATAAACCCCCCTGAACTGTATTTTACAGCTTTCTCGGAGGCCCAAGTACTCTAAGGTCTAAGTAATATTATCCAAATTTTATAGGGCATTGATTTAAATTGTGCTTGTGTTGGAGTTTCCTATCCAGTGGTTATGTGGTGGTTTGTGTGTGATTTGATACCAGTGACTTACTGCAGTGCACAAGTTACCAGAATAATCAGCATGTAAGCAGGGGAAAAGCAAATGGTACACATGTAGAACATTCCCTCTCGGGCAGTTCTCTTTCTGCAGTGTAGGAGTTTCCTTTCCAGTTCCCCATACTGTATTAGCATGCAGCATTGCACACCTTTTCTGGCAGATAAAACTTCTCTGAAAAGGAGGTTGCTGATCAGAGAGGTTTTCTGCAAGTTCAGAGCTTTCCATCCACCTACTGTCAGTGAGTTTTGGTCATGGTTCTCTAGGGAAGTTCCCACTGAACTCTTGTTTTATGGAGCATTTAATCACTGTCCCAGGGCTTTCTGCTTTGATGTGTCCATACAATTCCCTTGCACCCATAGTTATTATTTCTGTTTTTCATTAGTTTAAGCCTGATTCTCATATTTCATCTCTGAACCCCCTCCACCACACAGATCTTTTAGGTCTGAAGTTCAGATCAGTTCAAGTCTGACATGTGGTGACATCTGAGAAAAACTGTGATAAGTTTCTTAGTTGAATAACCCCACTCTTACAAAGTAAGTCTTGAAAATGTAGATCTGTCCATGCTGGGCTGTCTCAGCTAGCCTCCCCTCTGGATCTTCGGCTTTGATTCAGCCACCTCTTCTCCCATGCTATCACAAATGATGTGTCAAGGATGCTATCGGCTTCACTGCTGGTGGAAAGAGATGGGAGGACAGTTAGAAGGAGTGAAGCACAGCCCTGGAAATCCAGGATGTGCTGTGGGGCATGAGGAGAAATGTTGCTGCATGTGTGTTTGTCCTTAAGGGTCTTTAAACAAGAGCGGAAGAAAATAATTTTGAGACAGAAGGATGCTGCAGGCACTGGAAGAGTTGCTAAGCATGATTAGTGAAATTCCTAGAAATATGGCCGTAGTATGTACAGGAACGTATGTATGATGGCTTTGATACAGAGTCCATACTTAATGAGGTTAACCATTCACCTCACATCCTAGGAAACATGAGAACAGTTCCTTCTATTGATTTTATTTGACTCTATTTACGGTATTGCTCAGCAATCTCATGGTGAGTAAATTGAAACCTTTCTAACAGAACTCCTTACAGTAATTCTTCTTTTCCCAACACCATGTGCATGCCAATTGAAACTGAGGAGACATGGGGTAGGGGAGAAACAAGCAGCCCTGAAGTTTGGACCCATCTTACTACTGGAATGGCAAATACCATTTTCATGTCAACAAAATTTGCTGCTGGAAAGCAGTCACAGAACTGATTCAACTTGCCTGTGTTCCTGCCTCGGCGAGGGGCATGTGCCCTGCAGGGATGTTTTGGCTGCCTGCCGTCAAAAAATCTGTTTGCTGTTTTTACTGTCTCAGCAGTGTGTGTAAATAAAGGATTGTTATAAAGCCATAATTCCAGTGCAATGGGCCCTGACTGTATGCTGGTGGTTCTACAGCCCAGCCCTTAAGGAGGAGGCATGGGCATTTTTGCTTCCACTAGGCAAAGCAATTCTCTTGTTAGTGTCCTCCATATGCTGAAAGGCCATGTAATTAAATTCTAAGAGCACAAGAGTCCAACAGCACTGCAGGTCCTAGTTGCAGAGCCACAAATTGCAATGTGCATTTAAGAACCATCAACTATCGCACTTGCTGGCATAGGTGTTAGCAGCTGACTTCCATTTAAAATAGAAAAAAAACCCTTAATTTTTTAAAGAATTGTCTTAAGAATCTAAACAGCGGCTTTTTTCTTTTTTGGTGAGGGGAATAATGGAAAAATATATCATGCAAAGGTCCTTTTCCCAATCGCAGGGCATCGAGTAGCATCAGGATCTCTTGACTAGTATTTTCTGTGATATTATCTCCCTTTTTCAGTTTTTGGGGCATAATGTTCCTTTTCCTAAACAGAGAGTATTTGGCATAAGATTTGTTTTAATAAGTACACCCTCTAATTCAAATTTGACAAAGCGTATTTCATATACTGTTAGCATCCTTTTGTTATGGACAACCTACTGTGCTTTACAAGACAATTAGGGGAGAGAAAAAGAAAGCTGAGATTTATAGCTAACTTAAGAAAAAAACAGTCAAGCAAAGGTTACCCAACATTATAACGTGAAAGAGTTGCTGGCTACATACCAGAAGTCAGAGGGGCCATGCCTAATTTACATATAATTTGCATAAATTGAACATCTATGCCACAAACCTCTTACAGTGTTCCTGTTGTGAGATCTTCCTATCCATACAAATGCCTACTGCCCCATTCACCATTAATAAAAAAAGCTGCCTCGATTGCCTTTCACTTCATCCTGTGGTTATGGGAACAGGGTCATACCATGTCCCTGTTTGGGGAAGTGCTCTGTGTGCACCAGGAGTGTGTCCATGCTGCTGCTGTGAGGGTTTGGATGGGTACATTCCCAGCAGCTTCCCAGCGCCTGGCGCAGGGCAGGGCCGTGCCTGGGCTGCACAGAGCTCAGGACTGACCACAGGGGTGTTGCCCCAAAGCAGGGCTTGGCACTGGGCTAAGCTGACCAACAGTGGCTCATTCTGCCACCTCTCTGCGTATGGAACAGGGCAAAATGGGGATGTCAGCCTGGATGAGACAGCACAGATGGGAACTCCAAGAGTACAGAAAAGGCTCTCTGCGTTCAGAAAAGCCTTTCTGCTGGCTCCAGTTTCTGAGCCAGCAGAAAGTGACCATGACATGAACCTCTGCTCACTTCCATGGCCAGTGTTGGCCAAATGATGTTAGTGGTCCAAGAGGGAAGACTGCGTGTCTAGAGACCCCATGGGGAGCTCCAGTGCATGCTTAAATAAGGGTTGGCAGAGGGGGATGAGCACTCACCAGGGTTGACAGCTCGGGAGACTTGTAGGAGAAAGAGATATACTCAGCACAGTTTTCTTGGGAGACAGTGGAAACCACAGCCCTGAAGTAAATGCCACATGCTTCCAGACTTTTCAGTCCTTATCCATAAGTAGGGGTCAGTAATGCTATTTTTAAAGAAAGTTAGCATTTTGAAACCTGACGAACAGCATGACTTCCAGAAACAGCTCGGCTCTTTGAACTGAAATTTCCCAAGAAAATTCAACCAAGTGTTTAAAGTGTGGTTAAGCTATAAGCTGCTGAATATGAGGTCTTAAAATGGGAAATGTCACACAATCTTAATAATAGTGTGGTGCTTCCAGGGCTGCCAATAGTAAATGTACATTTATCTGCATGAGTAACAGCGTGAGCAATCTCAGCAATAGAAAGCTTTACTGTAATCACTTGCAAAGACTGCACCAAGGTTTTCAACCACAGAGAAACCTCATGCTTGTAAAGCCTACAATTATAAGTATAGTTACTTCCTTTTAATTTCATCAGTCCTATATACATCTGGCTTTGATTAAAGTAAATGGCTTATATGAGTAGGAGATTTCATTTGAACATGAAGCGTTTTGAGCGGAAATATCTACTGAGTCAAGGACTGTGGGCAGAGTGTGAGGATATCAACTCATTTCACTTTCCCCACTCTTCACTTTTCTTCTGTTATTTTTTTCTTTTTTTTTTTCATGAACAGAGCTAAAATCCAAAGGGAGGAGAAAATGCAACATGGCAATTGGGTAGTGCGTTTAATATGTGTTTTAAATACTGTTGGCAACAGTGCTCATGGCTGGTTTTGAGGCTCAGGTAGTTCATAAGAAAGAACTAAGGGAAAAATTAGTGTAATAATCCCACTGGCCTAGTCTTACTAATGTTCTTGATCTTGCTTTTTCACACAAACAACCCAGCATCCTGTGATGTGAGTTTACCAAATGCACATCAATTAGTTTTTAAAAGCTTTTTTAGAAATTTTGGGGGTGTTTAATCTTATTTATAGCTATGATTATAGGCATCTGTTCTTGAATTCCCACTTTAAAAGCATGTACATACCAATCCTCTCATAGAAGGCACTGGTTCAGCAAAGACTGAGGATCATTTTCATACCAACAAGTGCCAGGAGGCAATGATTTGTTTGAAGACAGGTAGGTTAAATCTGGAGTTGCAGGACTGTATGGCTGAAGAACACACGCTATGTGAAGGTGGCCTGGTTTGACTACAGACCTACCAAAATGCAAATGCTGGGAGAAGTCCTCTTCACCTTGAGTAGTTCTCAACAGTTAACTTGCTGTGTAACACTGTGTGGTCAATGCCAAGGGCAGGGCTGTTTCTGAACACTGAGGTTGTCAGGTCTGGCTGCACAGCAGGGAGAAAAACTACACAGAGAGACAAATGGAAAAGCCAAAGCACGTTAACAGATAAAAGCCAGCCTGTCTTTCATGGGATAGATAGAAACAGGAGCATACACATGTTAAACAAAAAAAAAAAAAAAAAAAGAAAAATTGGCAGCAGTTTGGAGCATCCTCTTTAATAAAGCCAAGTAAACCTTAGGAGAGACAGACATTCAGATGCTCAGGCTGGGAATGCTACCAACAGAGATGTTTGCTACATAATGACACCCCATCTGCCGATGGCACTGTGCCTGCCTTCTGCCACTGCCTCTGCTTCTTAAGTGCCAGGCAAACACAGGTATAGGCAGGGAGCCCGCGTAGAGCCCTGTCTTACTGCATGTTGCTCTTCAGTAAGGTCTGGGGTGCAAAACACCTTTTCCTCTGGATAGGGACATGCCAAGAGAGCAGTAAGAGAAGCTGTTTGAGTCACAGTGAGAAGGTGAGATGTAACTAGAGAGGTCTCAGATGAATGAAGGAGCATGAGAGAAGCCTTATAAAACAACCAGTAAGGTTGACAGTGCCAATGGTAGATCCAAGACAATGTGTAAATCTATGTCTACATAATGATTCAGGTCATGAATGATATTTAATGCAAAGCTTCTGCTCGTCATCTCTTCCTGGGCTTCACTTCTGACTGTAGAGAGGCAAGGTTTCAGAGGGCAGGACCAGGCTGAATTGGAGGACAGCTGGCCCCAAAGCCCTGAGCTGCACACAGTGAGGGTGCTGGGTCCTCAGCACCAGCTGTTTGGCTCCACAAACCTGCTGCTGCTGCTCTGCAGGACTTGTTAATGTAGATACAGCCTAAAAAGGCTGTGTTGTTGCTCACAGCTTGTTGTTGCTCTTAGGTCAGCTATTGGTGCATGCTGCTGTGGCACTGCTGAGAATGTTGTGGTCCCACCCTAGAAGCATTTCAGAGGTGTTTTCCAGAGCTTCCTGTCTTTTCCCACTGATTCCCTCTGAAGAAATACAGTGGTGACATCACAAAATTTGCTGCCTTGGAGAATGCAGATCAACATTTCTAGGAATAAAATATTCAGCCCTCTTGGAGGAAGCTCAGATGGACTGTATCATCTTAAATGTTGGTGAATTTCCAGGACTTCATTGTGAACATGATCAAGTCCTACATTGTTTGAAAGAGATTTTTCATCCCTTGCTGAGAGGACAGGATACTGATCCTTTTCTCATCCTTGAATGTGAGAAGTTTGCTTGTTATTCTTGTTCTAAACAGGAGGGAAGAAATGAATGGTACACTAGCAGGATATTAAATTAAAAATGTAATAAAAATCCTTTATTAGACCCAAGATGCACTCCCAACCAGAAAGGTTTTCTTTACAATTTACCTTTGTCCAGAGCCATGTGGCTAAAATATGCAGTAGCTGGCAAAATTGCAGCCTCTGCTGGGAGGTTTGGAGAAGGATTAAAGGTCTGGCAGATCTTTTGGCTGCGCTGCTATATGCTGTCTGCTGAGCCATCATATCAGCTCTTCCCTTCTCCATGAATTTTGACATATGCTTTGCTGTGCTGGAGACCTGGGGTGTGAATGCTCTGCAGCTCTGAGCACGTGTGTCACAGAAAAGTTCTGTGTCTTTTGCCAGTGGCTTGGGCTTGGCAGGTGTATGGCAGTGAAAGCAATGAGAGGAAACACCAGTGATAAATATGGTAATTTATTACTGTCTTGTTTTAGTGCTTTTTTGGTTTCTAACTTTGATCCTTAGAATCTACAGTGAACAATTTAGTCTTCTAATATCTGATGTGTGTTCCACCATCATTAAATCAAATTGTGTAAAAAATGTAGGCTTTCAGAAGCAGACTTTTATTTTGGTGCTGTTCATACACTGCTGGACAGGGCTCTGACCCACCTGGTTCATTCAGTTTCATCTCTCCTTAGTATAAAATGCATAAATCCATGTTTCTTTTATAATTGGTGGTAAAAGTATTTTTTGATCAAATCAATACTTCTCAAGTTTTTTATAATGAACAAATGTAAACAGAGTATGTTACAGAACTTAGAATTTAGCCAGCTGGAAGAAACACAAGACATGAAAAGAAAGTGATTCAAAGGCTTTGTCTTACAAATGTCTTACCTAAGAACTTGGTAAAAAAACAACAAAAACTTGGCTTTTAACATCACTTTAGAGTTATGGAGGTTTATAAAATATCAGATAACAAACAGAATAACACATATATTCTGCTGTTATATAAGACAACAGAATTGATTATGAATAAAGTGGTTTATATTTGAATTGAACATTCTCCTTTTGCTTAAAGTCATTGAGATGTAAAAAACATATGAAACATTACTGTAAATTTTTGAACTATAGATGTCACTGTTCAGTCATAAAAAGGAAGCACTGAAACAGCCTTATTGATTCATGCTGTGAATTCTGTCTCCAGTCACAGATTTGTAATTCTTCAGACCCAGATCTCTATAGGTCCAGAAAGATGTTCACATTGTCTGAATGAGATATTTTTAAGATACAAGAAAAAGTGATCCAATTTTGCTGATGCTGACTAAACATGCTTCCTGGGAAGCCCAAAAGTTAACTCTGTAACCTTGGAAAGATCAGTGTGTCTGTCTCCCTTCTTATAGCAGGACAATGAAACAGTATGATATTTGAGTATCTATTTCATTTCTACAATTAAATAGTATTGGACTCTTGACTGAGTATGCCAGCAAGTCCAGTTCCAAGTTTATTCTCAAAAGCCTGTCCTCATGAAAGAATTCAATTAGAGTAACTGAACAAGGCGAATTGAACCGTACAGGACATAAAAGATGTGAGAGTCTTGGTGCAGAATTGCTTTTTCCTTATGTCTCCACTGGGTTTTTCCATATTGTTTCCATGAAATTATTTTCCTTGTAACTGTGCTGGAAATTCCTGCAGTAGAGTAACTTTTAAAACAAGTATTTGGGGTTTTTTTCCAGATGTATAGATATAGAAAGTTTTTAAAAATATGTTTAAATGGCTCACCACTGAGAGATGATATTTCCACTACATCAACTTGATTGCCAGTAATTTTGACACTGAATTGAGTTGCACTCAACCATTTCAGCTCTAACTGCAGCTGTATTAAGGGCAGGAAGGTTTCTTGTTTTAGTTGCTTAATATGCTGTATTAGTAAGTATGTGAACCCCATAACTGGAGCTTGAACTTTACCTACACATCTGTTTAGGACATTTGGATTATATAAGGAACTTTTTAAAATATCAGCCAAAGTTTTTTTACAGATGTCCAGGAAAATTTTGCTGGTTCAACAGCTCTAACTTAGGAGTCTTCCGCTTCCAGGCACTGTCTTAGCCATCTCATTGCTTTCACAGCCTACGTATTCTGTGCTCTTTTCAAATGAAAAAGCAGTCAGATTTCCATATGCAGTTCACAACATTAAGAGATGCACCGCCTCACTGGATTTGTGACCTTAAAAAATGCTTTTGTTAATGGAACTGTGCCATATGAACTCACAAGGAGAGAAAAAGGGAAAAGGTATTTGCTATTTGATACTTGGCAGGGTGAACTGATGTGTTAAAACCCTTTTTTAAAAAATTTTGATGTTGCCCCTGCATTGGTAAAAAACATAGAAATGGGACTTCAGTCCCCAAGAGGGTCCTTCTCCACATGAATGTTGTTATGTCTGATGAATTGCAGTCAGGGATTAATCAGCGTTTGATAGCACACACTGAACACAATCAGCTCTGATTAGGGCTGGTATTGCCCAGGTCAGCTGCTATTTTGAAGTTTATAGTTTCTGCCTTGATGATGCACTTTATAAAACCGGTGTTTTATTACTGTCACGTCCCCATTGTGTCATCCTTGTAAAGGGCAGAGATGGAAAAGCTCTCAGCTGATGTATTTGTTCACTGGTGAAGCCCCAAAAGGAGCGTAGACTGCTGCTATCAGCAAACATTTTCAAGAAGTTGGGAAATACATCCTTGATGTAGAATATTTCTTGTTACCTTTACTAAAAGGTGTTCACAAATGACACTTATTCTTACATGAATCATGACAATTAGGATGGTCTGGGCTGCAGCAATTCCTCTGGTCCCTGGTCGCAGATATGAGCTCTGATTGTCTGGGCATCTCAGATAGACAGACTTTTGACTAGCATTAGTGTGGACCCCATGGACAGACCAGAATGAGTGTAAAAATTCCCTTGCCCCCACAGTACAATTTATTTTTCAGTGTAAAGCCAAATGGATTCTCTCGCTTTTAGACAGGCTCAGTGGTAGGAGTCTAATTTCCCTCTCTCTGTCCCTCACCTCCCAGGGTACCATTGCAATTGCCTCTCCCAGTTTACAGGAAGGAATTGTGAGTCAGAGATCACAGCCTGCTTCCCAAATCCTTGCCGGAACGGAGGCTCATGTGATCCCATTGGCAATGCTTTCATCTGCAACTGCAAAAATGGCCTGACAGGAGTAACGTAAGTGTCTCTCCCCAGGTGGGCAATGGGAGCTTTTTGGTGGACAGTGATGGTGGGCTTTTTGATTAGCCCAAAAGCTATGATTCACCTCACAAAAAATAACCCCAACCTCAGCGCTTATTCCAAGTCTAAGCTAACGACAGCTGAGAAATCCCTGAGAACTGCATGCTCAGAAATGTTTTTTCTGAACTTACCTTCCTAAACTGTTGATTCAGGGTGTTATCTTGAGACAATTTTCTTTGAGATACACCTGTCTAATTGTTGCCAGCTTTTTGAACAATCTCGTAAAACATGTGGAAGGTGCTGTGTAATCTTTGTTTTGAAAATGGATCAATTACTTGATCACTTTAGCCCTGACATAAAAGGGTAATTTATTGCAGTAATTTTTTTTAATCCCTGCCTTGATTATAAACTTGGTGTAGACACAGAAAATCCCAACCTGTCCATCAACATGCTTTTTTCCTCATCTGGCTTGTCTACTGTTTGTACTTTTTCCTCTGCATTTTACTACCTCTTGTTCTTTCAAGTTCTCTCTCTTTATGGTTCCTGTTCTTTTTTTTCCCCTGCCTCTAATATTTGTTTATCTCAGACCTAAATAATTTTACATATTCACTATATCTTCTCTTCTCTTCTCTTCTCTTCTCTTCTCTTCTCTTCTCTTCTCTTCTCTTCTCTTCTCTTCTCTTCTCTTCTCTTCTCTTCTCTTCTCTTCTCTTCTCTTCTCTTCTCTTCTCTTCTCTTCTCTTCTCTTCTCTTCTCTTCTCTTCTCTTCTCTTCTCTTCTCTCCGAACCTCCCTTTTTCCTTCCCCTTTTCCTTCACCTTCTCCTTCCCCTTCCCAGAACTTCCCTTTCCTTCAACAAATACTCTGATGTTTTTACTTTATTTTTTTCTCGACTATCTTCTTGAATCCCTCTCTAATATTTTGTATTGAAAGCCATGGGGTAGTCCAAAAACAATATAAAAAAGCAGATTCTCTATTACATTCAGTAAGACTCATTAGGAGTCTTTTCCTATCAGATGCTTTATTGCCTTCTTGATATCTATCAGATGCTTTAAGCTCTTGTTTCCTTCTTGATATTTCCATTTTATTGTCTTTAAAATAGACATGGAATAGCTGTAGAAAAAATTAAATGCCATTAAATAATACGATAATAATAAGATAATATGCAAAGTACCACAAGGTGTTCACTAATGACACCACTTTGACAAGATAAGCTGGACTGCTTCTTAGATGTTCTCCAGATTCCAGACTCTCCTTTTCTTCTTTTAAGGTGTGAAGAAGACATCAACGAGTGTGAAAGAGAGGAATGTGAAAATGGTGGCTCCTGTGTCAACATCTTTGGTTCATTTCTGTGTAACTGCACGCCTGGCTATGTGGGTCAATACTGTGGTCTTCGCCCCGTGGTGGTTCCCAATATCCAAGCTGGGCATTCCTACGTTGGCAAGGAGGAGCTGATAGGAATAGCCGTGGTCCTGTTTGTCATATTTGTGTTAATCGTTCTTTTCATCATTTTTCGCAAGAAAGTTTTCAGGAAGAACTATTCCCGCAACAACATCACGCTCGTACAGGATCCGGCTACCGCGGCCCTGCTCAACAAGAGCAATGGCATCCAATTCAAGAACATCAGGAACAGTGGGGACAGCAGAAATATCTACCAAGAGGTTGGGCCTCCACAGGTGCCAGTGAGGCCAATGGCCTATACCCCGTGCTTCCAGAGTGACTCACGGAATAACCTGGACAAGATAGTGGATGGCCTTGGTGTGGAGCACCAGGAGATGACAACGTTTCATCCCGAGTCCCCTCGAATACTGACAGCCAGGAGGGGGGTGGTGGTGTGCAGTGTAGCTCCAAACTTGCCTGCTGTGTCTCCCTGCCGCTCCGACTGTGACTCCATCAGGAAGAGCACATGGGATGCTGGGACAGAGAGTAAGTACCACTGCTTGTCGGTCTCCTTCTTCCCTGCCAGCAGTAAGGATTGCCTTCAGGGTGCAGCGGGTACAGTGGCACAGGGTGCACTTAGTGCTCCAGCCTAACACATGTGAATTGTTACATTTCTCCAAGAAGTGATCTGCTTTAATTTTGAAAGGTTACAATTAAACCAGGCATAGAAGGCCTCTACTTCTATGCATGAAGTATGACTAACAGCATTTATTTCACTTGTTCAAAAAGCGTATACGAGTAAGTGCTCTGAGCATTTTTCAAGCAATACAATGCAATCATCTTTCTATTGGAAAAAACAATTTGGGGCAGAATTCTCAAATACAAGTTCTGTTAGGTTCAGGCTGTTTGTTTCCCAAGGGAGTTAAAAATATTTAAACCTTCTGCAAGAAGCAATTCTGTTTTGCATCAGGGAGAAATGAACTAATATTCCCAACTTTCAGTGTCTGTGAAGTGAAGCAAAAAATCACGTACTGCTTGATATATGGGATCACCTTTTCAGGCCATCACATTCCCCTCTGCATTCAGTATCAGAGTCATCACAGAATTTTCAATCCCCACACTTACCCTATTTGTGCTCTGATGGTTCCTCACCTGATAGCACAGTGCTCCCTCCATTCCTGAATGAGTTGTTGGAGATGCAGCAAACTTCACATCTTCTGTCATGGCAGGAAATACCAGTTTTGTGGGATGGAGTTACAGCCCTACATCATCTATCCTTCCAAGCCAGAACGTGTCATAAGAACTGGAAGATGTTTGTTTCACCACATGTGATTTTTTTAAAGGTGTTTTCTCTTATTAGGAATTTTTTTCCTAATGCATCTTCCAGTACCTGTTGGAGAGGGCTTACAAGAAGGCTGGAAAGGGACATTTCACAAGGGCCTGCAGTCTTGAATGGCCTTAACCTGAATAAGGATAGGTTTATATTAGCTATTAGGAAGAAATTCTTTACTGTGAGGGTGGTGAGGCACTGAAACAGGTTGGTTAGAAAAGGGGTGGGTCCCTGGAAGTAATCAAGGCCAGATTGGATGGGGCTCTGAGCAGCCTAGTCCAGAAAGGTTCCCTGTCCATGGCAGGGAGATTGGAACCAAATGATCTTCAAGGTCCCTTCCAGCTCAAACTGTTCTATGATTCTATGATCTTCAACCCAGTTGCAACAGAGATTTAACCAAGACTATCACATAAAACTGCACAATCAAGTCCTGTAGCTGAAAGCGATAGGAACTGAAGAATAGAGAGAGTAATCTGGCAGCAGCATCATGCCATGCCAGGGGAGGTTCAGGATGGACATCAGGAGGAATTTTTGCTCTGAAAGAGTGGTCAAGCCTTGGAACAGGCTACCCAGGGAGGTGGTGAGGTCAACATCCCTGGCAGTGTTGCAGAAATGATTGGACATGGCACTTGATGCTGTGGTTTGGTTGGCATATTGATGTTCAAAGGTTGGGCTCGATGATCTTGGAGGTCTTTTCCAGCCTTACAGAGTTTATGATTCTATACCTGTGCCCTGATCAGTACATTTTCATCCAAGGCAGCACACTGGCTAAGGTCATGTAGTGAAAAATTGAATTAATTTTCATTTATTTGGGATGTATTTCAGGGTTGTGTTGTGTCTGACCTTTTAAACCTTTAAATATAGTTCTGCTGATGGATAGCATCAGCATGCCAGCCCCCACACATGCTCTGCTCTGTATTCTCCTGCGTGTTTGTGCCACTGGCACTGCTGGTGCTGGCATGAATTTCTGCACACCATGGGGCCATACCAGGGAGACAGACTTCAGCTGTCACAGAGCAGAAAGCAGTGCAGCTTCTTTACTGCAGCACTCACTCCATTAGCTCCATACCCTGCTGCTCAGCAGGAGCAAATGAGCTCTTCACTGTGTGGAGGTGTGCCATGCTGGTTAGCAATACCTACAGCTGGCAGGTAGAGAGCTGTACTTTCATGTTGATAGCACCTGAGCTTCTTAATTTGTAGTTGGCTCAGGTATCTCAGTGCTTACAGTGGAGGATAACATTTTGTGTTCCAGATTATTGCCCATGTAATGTGTAGTTCAATGTGTTTATTTATATGTACTTAATTACAGGAGAATTTATACCGTAGGTTGCAGTTACATTCCTAAACAGTGGAGTTGTGAAGATTGAATGTCTCTAATGAAAAGCAATGTAAATTGAAGCATAATCTATTATATGTCAGTGAAAGAGCTGTTAAAACCTGATCCAAGGGGCACTGATAGGAATAACAAGATGCACAATAACTTTACTGAGTATTGAATGAGCCTTTAATGAGGCTCTCAAATTAGGAAATGAACAGTAAAGATAAATGTAACTATAATCTCTTATATAAGCTGTTTATACCACATTTCTTGTCATCATTTTCATTGCTTTTGAGACTATATGTCATCTAAAAAGACAATATTGAATACAGATGTTTCTTCCTTGATTACAGTATTGTCAGCCACTTGAAAGACTCTTTGGACTTCAAACACTACAAAAGTCTAGGTATCTTCACCAAGTGCCCTCTTGATGAATAGGTCATGTCCTCTTTGTGAAGGAAATAATTTTATTCTGACTCAAATAATAGAAGGCGGGATTTAAATGTGTCCATGGTATAAATAAATAAATGTGCATACCTAGAGAGTACCATTTTGCTTTGTCTTTGCTGTCAATGAAGGTAAAGGGGTTGATGACGCTGAAGAAGTGACCTGTTTTTCAGGAAGTAATAAAGGCAGCAACTCTGAAGTACAGTCCCTCAGCTCCTTCCAGTCTGATTCCGGAGATGATAATGGTAAGAAATGGTTTCATCTTTATTATGCTGGGGGAAAAGCTATTTATCTTTATTAAAACATTTATGAGACATCTTGAAACACTTTAATGATGCCAAAAGTAAGAAAATCGTGGGTTCAAACCCTCCCTTCGTGTTCCACTTACTAAATTATAGGAACGTAATAAAAATCTTGATGCTTGGGGCTGTTGTATCAGGACCAGCTTTGCAGTGACTTAGAGGTATGATACAGCAAAGTCACATTGCCAGGATATAAGTTGACTAATAGATTGCAAGTGAAACTGTAGAATTTATATCATTTTCCTTCTTGGAAGAGCATGACTTTCATGTTTCACCAGTCCAACAAAAGGGATTTCTGTGCTATTTGCCAGGTCTCATTCATGGTCTCAACAAAACTGTGCTGGTGCTCAGCCACAACAATGAGCAGATGAGCCAATCTCCAGCATCTTGGCTTCTCTCTGGCAATCACAGCTCAGCAAACAATAGAGCACCATTAAATCCTTGTTTGGTGCATACTCAGTGCCTGCCTCTCATGTCCTGCATCATTATGTCAGTGGGTGACACAGGCAGAGCCGTACACAGCCCACAAGGAGGCCCACAAAGTCAGAGCAAGCCTTTGTTCCTGCAGCCCATGTGTGTTGAGCAGCGGGCCTGAGAAAAGTCAAGATGTTTCTGCTATGGAGGGATGATGGATGTCTGGGAAGCCTTATTCAGACTCACAGAAAAGGACTGGCACAAAGAAATCATACTTGGTTTCCACAGCCACCAGTTAATGAATAGTTTGTAGACTCAGTTCCTCAGTCATGTCATGCAGCTGTTCTCTAGGAACTCTGAAATGTTGGAAAAAGCACTGATAGCAAAGTACACTTGCACTTCCTTTTGGTCCGCTGTGGCTGAAGCATTACAATTATTTTTGTCAGGCTTCTCAATGCTTTTCTGCCCCTGCACCAAGAAAAGCCCTTTAGCTTTTTTTAGGATAAGTATTATTTTAATGTTATATGTTTACATTATAGTTACCTTTGGAATAATTATTCAAGTGGTTGTTTACTGTACATTATTACTTTTTGTATCTTCCAAATTCTAATTAGACATTTAAAATTCCTGATCCTTCTCCACTGAAGTCAGTGACACAATACCCACAGAAGCTGGATTGGACCTTCTGTGCCCACTCATTTTTTGTGAAAGCTGCATTTAAAATATGGCCTTTAGAGATAACATATCTAGTTCAGGGTTCAAACAAATCCATATCTTCAGGGAGAATGAGGGAAGAAACTTAAATCTTCTGAGTCATTTGCAGAGATCAGAGCAAGACCACACGTTCTGGTTTGCTTGAAGCAACAGGGAAGTTTTGCAGTGGAAGAGCCTAAAGGGCAAAGCCAGGCATAAGTAAGCATATACATACTCACATGCCTGTACTTTAGGGCTAATGGATATGCCTCCTGAAGCCATAAATCCTTGCTCTTCTTGTCATTTTAATTCTTTGTACTTCGCATACCTGCAAAGGTTAGAAGGCTGTCAGTGAAAACACAACAAATGCAGTTCAGCATCCACACTTTTTGGTAAGACAGGACCAGTGGCTCCTTCTCCAAGCCCCTTCCTCCAAAGCCAAGAACAACGCTGCTGGGTTCTCAGGCTGGCAGAGGGGACAGGCTTGTGTCACACAGATGTACAAATGGCTGTGCTGACACTGACTTGTGAAACTGGGTAGCAGCTTCTGACTGGGGAAACCTATCATGCAGCAGTGGAGCACTGGCATGAATCCCACTGAAGGTGCAGGCAGCCTCCACGCACCCTCCCCAGGGCTCTTGGAGCCTTCTCTTGCTGTATCAAGGGCTTGTCTTACCAAGAAAACTCATGTGGGGTGAGATTTTGAAGCTACATTTTTTCTCTTGCCTTATTTCTCCTGCATTTAAATTGCTCAGCTTCCCTAGTCTTTCTGTGAGTAGTTGGCAGTAATTTTTGTCGTCTAAAATCTGAGCAGTGCTGTATTTCAGCATTGATTTACACTGAGCTGTGTGGGGTGGGGTTCCCTCCTTTCTGTGAACATGCTCTGCACAGCTCCCACCAGAACCAACCCTTAGTTTCAAAGAAAACTGTGCTGGCCCTGGTTTTTGACCTGTTTTTCACTCTCAATTTTTTCCTCTAATATTTTACAGCTGCCCTCCCATATTTTTTCCCAGCCATGCAGCACTAATTGCATGGAGTCCCTTATTTTTCTATAATGTTTATTATACATTATCCAGTACAAGTCTCCTTTGTATAATTACCATTGCTGTTGATGGCATAAATATGCTGATCATAGACACAGAACAGGGATCCTTTGGTTTATCAAGGCTCTTTTTGCTAAGCCCTCACTAGAACTGAGGAAATTGGATGATATACCTCATCCAATGCCCAGAATTTAGCAAAGATGTGAAAATATTCAACGTATGTCTGTACTGTTTACACATTTCTTGTGACCTCTAAGTCTGTTGGCTGTGTGAAACAAAAATTATGTTTTGCCCCACATTTTTAGTGCCCTTCTCAGCCTGCTCCAAGTAATTGGTTTTCTCATAACTAAAGACTAAGGAAAAGGGAAGGATCCAGTGCTCACTCATCCAGAGCTTTCCCTTGAGTTTTGATGGGATTTATTTCATGTTCTCAGAGGTAGCTGGTGCAAAATGGAGATCATCTAGAGGACCACATATTATAGGCCTCCTCATTTAACAGCTACACAGTTTATAGTAATTATTTCAAGGGAAAAGGGGTTTTTTTGTTGGAACACTTGCAGAGAATGCACAAAGCATTTGAGAAACTCTTCTGTCAAACGGGTCAAAATTGGAACCACAGCTACATGGATGTGTCCTCCTAACTATAGCTGTGCTGCGCAACCTCCCTGAGGTATTACATGGCACGGCACAGACAGTAAATAAGTAAAACATTCCTCTTAGGAAATAGATTGAGCTTAACACCGTTTCTGATGGTGTGATGGTCTAAAAGATAATGATCCTTGGAGCACATGGCATCGTCTCAGGAGACCTCTAAGCAAGAATGAATTAGAAATTAGTGTCAGGTAGACAAGATACTGCTTTGGTTAATTGAATCAGCTGACCAGTCTGCTTGAATTTATGAGGTGATACACATCATCCCATATGCCTTTCTGGAAATGGTGGTTTGGAATTTATCACCACTCTGAAGATATATGGGATTATTTGAAATGAAATGTCCTGTGACCCACTGTATAAATCATGCACTGGTCAGCAGCCTTTTTTTTTTCCAATGTCAGTTCTGTCTTTTGAGAGAATTTATTGTGGTAACATACGATGTGTGTTTTAAATACTAACCTGAAGCTGTCCTTCCCCTCCCTTTATTTTCTGCTTTCCCTCCCCTGCAAGCTTCCATAGTGACTGTCATACAGCTTGTCAACAATGTAGTTGACACTATAGAAAATGAAGGTATTTAAATTTTTTTCTTTCTTGTTATCCAACAATGCTTCCTATTGTCATTGTGAAACATTCCAGCAGAACCTCACTAATCTACACTGACCAGCAATCCTGTGGCAGGGATTGAGTTTTGCAGATCAGCATGTTCACCAGCAAACATGAAAATGCCAGAGGAATGTACCACAAAATATCTGTGGGTAACTGGAGGTGGTAGAAAAGGTGTCAAGCCTTCATCCTCTTCTGTTCAAGTCAATGTTTCTGCTTGTTTATTCTCATTGCCTTCAGAGAAAATAATGGACTGATAATGGAGCCATATCATTGAGATTATCCTGGCCGCAGAGACTGGGAAACAGAAGATGACACGGGAAGTCTGTAAAGTATTCCATGCTGCAGCAGAGCTGGGTTATGTACTCCAGTGGTATCACACGGAGAGGGGCACAGTGGTGGTTGGCTGGTGGCTGGTTTCTCCCAGGAAACCCTGCCAAGCAGCGGATGTGTGGGCACAGCTCCACGGATGCCGTGGCTCTCCCGTGGCGTTGGTGTGCCCACTCAACAGAGCATGGCAATGTGCTCCAAGGACCCAACCCTCACCTCTTCCACTGACCTCCTGGGTAACCTCAGGCATATCATGTTACAAGTGAACCTGTAATGCGGGGATATCACTGTTTTCTTTTTTCCATAAAGCACTGAGGAAATGTCTTGTTATCATAGATAAACATTACTTTTATTTATTTTGCAACATTTTTCCTACCCTTGGGCAAATGTCAACTCAACATCAGCTCAGGTTATCCACAAGTCAAAAATTTCATCTGTCCTTAGCAAATTTAAGACAGATTTTATATACTTCAGCTAATATAGTCTGAATAATACATAAAGATGGTCAAGTAAATTATTTTTGTGAAACTGCTGATTTTTTTTCTTGAGCTAGTGTCACAGTAATTTTGAAAAACACTTTTACTCCTAGCTGGTGATGCCACTTTAATATTTGTTCATAGTACATTTATTGATTTCCTGAAGTGTAAGAGTGCCATTCTTCTCATTATCAAAAAAGAAAAAAATTAACTAGCCAAGGTTAATTCAAAAGAAAGTCCCATTCAAAAAATAAACAAATAACCTTGAAAAGAAACCACAGGCACTGCAAATGACCTTGCCTTCCTAAGGGAAAGCTTAAGCAAACACACTGGCTCATTATTATCCTTTACAGGTCAGAAAAAGCCAGTTTCAACTGCAACTGAAAATGCTTTGCCCGCTTCCCAGTTCCTTGCACGAAACTTAGGATTCTTGCCTGCTCTGCAGCAGAGCTGGTGGAATTGGTGAATAATTAGCCGCTGGGTCTCTGGGCAGAATCACTGCCACAGAGTCATGGGAGAATGGGGCTCCTGCCCCAGGGACCTGCCCAGGGTTGTGCAAGTCAGCAAATTAGTGAGGTTCTCCTGGATCCTGATCCACACAACTCCGGGGGCCCTGACACATCTCAGGTGCAGTGCCATCACATTGACCCAAATACAGCAAAATCCACTGTACAAAGAAGAGAGGAGTGCAGAAGAGAGGTTAGGGCCGGTTCAGACACTGCTGCTAAACCTGTAGTAGCCCCAGCCCTCCTCATTCCAGGACATGGCAGAGCAGGTGGAGCATTCCTGCCTGGATGTCGAGCTAAGGAAGAAATCACCATCACCACATGCACCATGTGGTGATGCACAAGGGCAAGTGTGGTCTTAGTAGGCGAAGGGCTGGAGAAGTCTTCTCTGCCCTCTCCTGTGTCTGAGCCACAGAGGTTACGAGCTGTGATGCCATAGAGGTCTGTGTCTCCTTCCAGACCTCCTCCAGCAATGTCATCCAGAGACTTTGCCCGATGACTTCTTGCATGAAGCCCAATAACATGCGGCTGAACAAGAGCATATCCATCTAGAAAACGCTGCAGCTTATTCCCTGCTCTTGTCTCACACAAAACCTCTTTCCTTGCTCTCTCCCCCACCCCTGCACCCTCTCCATACTGGAATGCCTCCCTCCCCGCCAGCTAGCATGGCAGTGCAGGTGGGAGGTGGGGGTGGGGTTGCGGAGCATTGTAGCTGATGGCCCCATTAAATGGCTTTGTATTCTATTCTATTCAGGTTCTTATACCGTGCCCATCACCATGGTATCTGAGCCCAGGTGGGCCCAGATTTGTTTGAACCGGCCCTGAGAATGGTAGATTCTTATTTTTCTGTTTCAAAGTGAACAAGTGAGAGAAAAATGTACTTTGCAATTATAAGCCGTGTCGATGGTGGATAGCCCTTTTTTGTGTTAAGAATTACAGCTCTAATGTAATTCTGTATCTGTTCAGTGAGGGTAAATAATTAAGATACGATAGAAAAGGAATATGATACACGACAAACATTTCTTTATGTATGTCTGCATTTGACAGGCAAGCTTATCTTGTACGTTAAAATAAAGAATAATTAAAAATCCTACTAAAATGACACCGTGGCAGCTATACTTTAGGAATATGCATGCAGAGTTTTGTATTTTCACATGTAATACAATGCTGGTGACAAGCTCCAAGTTACCAGTTTTTGCTTTTCACTTTGTATCTGACAGTGTCTGTTATGGATCAAGGACAGAACTACAACAGAGGTGACTTTTTTGGGACACCTTCTGCCTGTGTGCCGGGGTGGGCAGGGCATTGACTCAATCTATTTGGTTTTTTTCTTCATCTGCTTCAGGTGTACTCTTTTGTTTGAATTCTGTTGGGTTCAAAAGATGCATGGGAATGGTCAGCCACTTCTTTTGTTTCAAAATTCAGTTTCCAGTCAATCAGATTATTTGCTTGCACACTTTCTTTCTTAAAGTCATTGGAGGTGGAAGGGGACATAAGATTCCATAAGCATGCTGACTGCATTTAAAGATTTTTTTAAAAGAACTGTGAAAAGCAGTAATTGCAACATTTTGATTTCTTGGACTCGTAGTTTCTAATACAACCCAGTAGCATCTTAAAAGGCAAAACGCCTGAGAGTGGCCATGTTTTGTTTCTTTGCTTGTTTGCATTAGTATAGTAATGCAGTTTATTCTCCTCCTCTACCCCTCTGGTCAGAGCATGGCTGACCTGTGTCTGTGGCCTGTGGCGCATGCTGTGATTTGAATGTGCTGTGAGGACTCAGGCAGGTGCATGCAGGACACTCTGCTCTCCCCTGTGGTCTCATCCTAACAGAGCACTGTGGTTCTCTTCCCTGCTGCAGCGTATCATTGGGATACCTCTGACTGGATGCCCAGTGCTCGCTTGTCCGACATTGAGGAGGTGCCCAATTTTGAGACGGCAGACGGAGGCTCGGCTCATCACGGCAGTACCAGAGAACTGGAGACAGATTACTACCTTGGTGGCTACGACATCGACAGCGACTACCCTCCCCCCCACGAAGAGGAGTTTTTGAGCCAGGACCAGTTACCACCTCCTCTTCCAGAGGACTACCCAGACCAGTATGAAACCCTCCCACCCTCGCAGCCGGTCTCAATGGCGAGTACTCTCAGCCCTGACTGCAGGAGACGGCCGCACTTCCACCCGAGCCAATACCTCCCTCCCCACCAGTTCCCCAACGAGACGGACACCACAGGATCTCAGACTGGGAACGAATTTAGTACTTTTGCTGTTGGCCCAAGCCAGAACACAGAAAATGTTAGTGCAGGTAAGATGCCCTTATCTTTGCACAACTCTCTCAACGCCTCCTCCTCTGACGTCTCAGCCGGCTGCGGCTTTGATGACTCCGAAGTAGCCATGAGTGACTTTGAAAGCGTGGAGGAACTCAGCCTAGAAAATGTTCACATTCCATTTGTGGAGACCCAGCACCAGACACAAGTGTAAAGGAAGCTCCTTTCTTCTTCCTCCTCCTATTTTTTTTTTTTTTTAATTTTGTCATTTGGTCCAATTAATAGTATAAATACTGAGAAGAAATTTTACTGAAGGTGTGTCTATATATATATTGGGCAAAGAAAAGTACAATATAACCCGTTATTAACTTGTTCAGAAATGATACTGTATGTGCAGATGCGAAGAGACCAATTGTGTTACGTATTATACATTACAAAATTGTTACAGACAATCTGGAGAGTGTGTACCTTCTATTTATTACCAAGAGTAAAACTCAGCTTTTGAGGTGGGGGAAAAAATAACTGCTAAATAATTTCTTTCTCTCTCACAAAGTTGGGTTGTTTTGGGGTTTCTTTTTGGCATTGTGTTATTAAAAGTGTTACAGTGTTATGATCTCCCCACAGTATTAAATAATGGGCATGGATCATTCTAGGATGCACTGTTGCATGAAATTTTATGTCAGCAAAGAGTGGAAGCAATTGATTGCTGGGGCTGCAGTATAGAACATGTAAGATGGCTAAAAAAAGCAACATTTACGAATTGACCTATCAAAGACAAGTGACCAGTTATTTGTCCATAAATATTTATCTATCCTTTTGTTTGTTACATAGAATTTCATTCTACTTTGTGTAGAGTAACACACATACATACAGTTTATATTTACTCCAAATTGGCTTACTTCAGTTGTCATTTTTAAAATCTGATGTCAGATGCATCTGACATCTTTGTCCATGAGGAATTCCCAAAATGTCAGAGGCTGGCTCAGGAGTGGCCTGGTTTTGCCCCAGCTATGTGTGCACAGCTTCTCTTAACATGTATGCAACATGAACATGGATCTGAAAGCATGAGGTAACCTACACAGTTGATCATTTTTTGGAAATTTCTTGCTTGAGCAATCAGCTCTTTCACAGCAGTCCTCATGCTGCAGTCACTGCAGTAAAATTAGTTGCAATTAAGTTATATATTAGCCTGCTGTAACAGGCTCACATCCTTAAACATCTTTTGGCAAATGTCCATCCGTAGAGTTCACGGGATGAGTTCTTGGCTGCTGCAGACTGACTTAGTCAGTGGAGCTGCATGAATGGACTGTGGCCAAAGATCTGTCACTAGATGTTCCACTGGGTGTGTGATTTTGTAGGATTTCAGTACATCCAAAGGTTGTTTGCAGAGTTCAGAATATTGTTGTGGAATCAAGAAAACCATGGCATCTGTATGCTTCTATGCCTCCCTCTGCCTGATTGGAGTAAATGATCATTCACATTGAAATGGTCAGAGCAGTCAAGTGAAATCTGGAAATACGGGATTTTCACTCAATGTATTAAAGCAGAGTATATATACCTTGGTGCTCTGAAAATGTTTTTACCACTGCATTTTACAATGTCTGTGTACCTTACCAGTGAATGTGAGTCTACAAGCCTGCATTACTGTTGGGTTTTCATCCATTTCGTCCATGGCATAATTCTGTCATTCTGAAAAACTATCGAATACCTAGATTATTGTGATAAATGAACAGATTAATTAGCAGGTTTCTTGTGCTCCTTTCCATGTCCTGTCCCTTGGTCCGTCACCATAACTGGATAGTTTGAGCAGTTGTATGCCAGGGCATGTTCTTGATTGACATGAGTTTCAAAATTAAATTATGGGCCATTTCTTGACATACAGGAAGGGTTTATTCAGATATTTTCCCCGAAAGAAAAAAAAAATACTAGTAGAATGTAATTTCACTAATTGCAGCTTGCAACACTTTTAATAAAACACAATTTCTAGAATTCTTGGAGTAGGTACAGTGTGTTGCTGCTTCCCTCCAATAGCTGTGAAAGATTGGTGTGGATATTTTATTTGGGATGATACAGCAATTGTTCAGTAGAAAACAGTTCGTTATGCAGGTATATGAATAGAATGAGTGAACTTCTAGAAAGAATGTACTGCACATACAAGTATTATCAAGTACTTGTCTGCAAAAAGGTCCTGTCCATTGAATATATGAATGTCACTTGGTCTTCTCAAAGTAAACATGCTTCTGTAACAGTGATATATTCTGAATGTGCTCATGGTGCGTTTCAAACCCTTTCCCCTGATGTTATTCCTGTGTTTTTAAGAAGAAAAAGATATGGAAATTTGTATTGTGATTGCAAGGAACTGAGGGATTTGCCAGAAGGCCATAAAATGGTTTGGCAAGCCTAGAGGCACGGCTAGAGGATAACTCAGATTGTTCATGAAGTCTGTGTTACAGGAAAGGAAATGCAATTAGATTGATGTCTCTTCAAGAGTTAGGAGCATCAGAATTGGCAAAGCAATTCTGCAAATTTAGCTGCACTTTTAAAGCTTGTATGACCTTCTGAGAATGTGATGCTCTCTCAGCATTGGGCTGCAGTTTACATGAGGTTTGCTCCTACTCAGGTTTGGTTTGAGACATTTTTATCCATTATGCAATTAATTCTGCTCAAGCCCCCAGCTAGTTATTAGGTGTACTTGTCACCTGTCTTCTGTAGTGAAAGTTCTTGCGTAAGGCTGAGACACCAATATCAAACCTTTACTGGGACATATCAAAAGTGTCACGAGGGTTAGCACGATGGGAGCCTAGTGACTGCCATACAAAAAAAAAAAAAAAAAAAAGAAAATCAATGTTTCTTACCAAGCTTGTTGCCTCAGTAATATATTGTTGGTAGTGAGTTTTAATAGTAAAATATGCATAAATACAATGTATAGTAGTTTTTCTGTTTGATGTTGTTGCCATTTCATTTCACTGAACGCCTACTTATTAAAGTGCTGTTGGGAAGGTGCCAAGGATCATCCGTTCAGCCTTCTCTGTCCTATTCATGATTTCTATACCTCAGTATCTCCTCCCCTCCAAATCCATCTTCAGATTCCCCTCTGTGAATATTGGTACTTCTGTGGCCTTTCTGGTTTTGTTCAGGCTCTTTTTGATAATTATAAGACCCAAATGCAGATCTAAAGGTGAAATACCTTTCAGAGAGTAAGATTTTCATATTAACATCTCTTGTTAAACCAAGCCATTTTATTTTCTTTTTAATTACTGTTCCACACAAACAAGTCAAAATCTTCTATCTGGAACATAAGAACACATTCATAACATAGTGTAAGAATTATTGTTCATATTAGCACGTCCAATATATATATTTCCTTTTTCTGCCATATGATGATTTTTATATCACTGCTGCTGTCAGGTCCCCGGTTCTGCAAGAGCTACCCTGCACATCTCTGCCTGTCCTGTGTGTCTGTATTTCAAACACATCCCTGTAGATGGCTCCACTACACAGTATTTTCTCTCAGAATCATCTGTAGCAGATGATTTCATAGGCTTAATGAAGTACTTTTGAGTATCATTGGCTTATAACTTAGGATCAAGAAAGTTTTTGCTTTTTGGAAAGAAGCAGCAAGAGAAAAAAGCAACACTTTAAAATGCAAATGCACATTTATATCAGAAATCATGAACTTTGCCAGGGGTGTATGAGTCCAAGTAAAAGGGTGCTTGTTCTCTGCATTTTGATCAAGTTGAGAATATCATGCACAGTGCTGGCCTTTTCAATAACACTGGCAATGGAAAGAGCCTTACAGTGACTACAACATGATTTATTCTGCCAATACCACATTAGGTGGCCTTGTGCAAAAGGAAAAATTAGGCTTATGTATGGCTATGTGTAGGCTTACATTCTTAAGTATGTTAATTACTTTGCCTTTGTATTATAAATATTAAAAAAAGTAAAGGGCAAAACAACCCCCACAACATTATAGGTACTGGATGTAGTTGCTGTCCTTGACCAGTATCTTAAAGTGGAATAAAGGGCCAAATGTGATGCCATGGAGCTGTGGAATCACTTCCCTCCCACGGGAGAAAATGGACAACCCCACTAGAAGACCACCATAAAGTTGCCTTCCTCTAGGACCTTCCTACAGGAAATGGCATATGAAGGCAATCAGGAGGACTTTGCAATGCAGAGATTCACTACAGAACTGTGATTTCCTGTCAATCAAGCTCTTTTCCTTAAGCTCAGTGATGTCTTTGATCCCGAACTATCCCATAAATTTCTTTAACATATTCCAGTAAAAGGCTGGAAGGAGTCAAAGGCTTCTCACTGCCACTGTTTTCCTGAAACTGAAAGTTGTGTGCTCCTTCTGTCAAGCAGGGTCTCCACCTCTGCATGTCCCACAAAGAACTTAAATGTTGGTTTTGGGAATTTTTTCTCCTGTTCTCTAAATTCGCTAGTGTAGTCTGAGGTAGTGAGAGCCTTGATGTCTGGGTACCCTCTCTAGTCAGAAACTCAGTGTTGCTGCAGCACAGTGAAATGCTGAACAGTGGGGAGGCAGCAGCCTATTGTCTCTGCGAGCCAGGCAGAGACATTTTGAAAATATGACATAAAAGTTGTTGCTCTTGTCTCCTCTAAATTCCATCATAAAGAAAAACGTGGGCTGAACAGGACAAATGGCTAAGAACACACTACTCCTCATCAAGCTCCTGCTTGAAAAGGCTAAGTGGATGCTATAGTAAGTATATCCTTACAGTCAATAAGAACTGCAGTCATGGGAATTGAGAGTCCAGAGCCCTGGACCACTTCTGCCAAGCTTCATTGAAAAGGAAGCATCCTTAATAACAGAGGAAGCCAGCTCTTCAGAACCAGTATGAAAGTACATCTGTGCTTTTAGATAACGTTTGGAGCTATTCACTCAGTAATAATGGGCAGTTCATTGGTTTCCAACAAGAGAGTTAAATCTTCAGCTTCATTCCCTGATGGTTTACCATCATTTACCATGTGATAAAAACTGTGCTTTTTGCCTGTTTGCATCTCTGCTTCTCTCAATACACCAAACTGTGATTTGAGCCTTAGAAATTTAGACCATTGTCCATTACCCATGGTTTTAGCCTGTGTTTCATGAACTTGACATTTAACATCACCATTATCAGAAGGGCCATTCAGTTAGTAAATTAGCTGCATCATCCAAGGGATGGGCGGATGGGGAGGAAATGAAATTAAATTCATTTCTTTATGTAATAATGAAAAGCAATAATTGCAAATATGTCGTATTACACAAAGGCCATAAGTAATCTTTACCAGTGTTAAGAGTGCACTTGAACTGTATAATGGAAAGAGGTTGGAGCCCTCAGAACTGTAGCATTCTTTTGTCATAGGAATACCTGAAACACTATTAATCAGCAATGCAATGAGCCCATACTGCCGCTTTTCAGGACATGACAAAGATGTTTAGGAGTGAAAGCAGTTCTCTTTAAAGCACTGTATTGGAAAAGATTGTCTTGTAAATTTTACCTGTCTCAAGCAGGCTGGTTTGTAAAAGATGTATGTTTTGGTGTTTAAAAAGAAGTTTATAAAATAATGTATATAATGGTTTCGAATTACCAGGCTTTTGTAGATATTTGATGCCAATCAGGTTGCTTTAATTTCTTTTGTTTGTTTGTTCATTTGTTTGTTTGTTATAATTCTAAAGAGTCATCAAAGTTGGTTTAAACTTCTAAGATAACAGCAAAAACAAAATTTTAGATCTGAAAACTTATTAATCATTTCAAAGTGTATTGTAACTTCCCTTTGGGTTCAGCTCTTTTTGTTTAGTTTCTTTCTGGTTTTCAGAAGATTTTTTATTGACTTTTTTAAATGAATGTGTTTTGCACAAAAAACCTAGAGATACAGTTTTTATTCCATTTCAAGTAGGTATTAAGAAATGTCATTTTTCCAATGACAACAAATTCAACCTTATGCAAAAGGGAAGGTTTATCACTTTGAGTGGGTATAGTTCTTCATCTGAAAACTAATTGTTCCTTCATAATTGCTGTTGGCAGTATTGTCTTGTGTTCTTTTGCTATAAAAACAAAACAACAAAAAAAAAGTGTACAGGTTTGTAACTGCCAAAATTTGCTAAAGTTGATGGTTAAAATAAGTTTTCCAAGTAAACAAAAAGAAAAGCCCAGCTGTGTTGACTGCTTCTTGATTTTTCTCCTACTTTCAAAGGAGGGAGCAAGATAAGATACACCCATTCTTGAAGGAATGTAGCATTTAATTCCCTCTCTGTGTTGCAGAAAATGCTACTTTTTTGCATTCTTAAAATCAATTTCATTATTACATGGAAATTCCTCCATAGGGGCCCCTACTTGCACTGCAGAGCATTCTTGCCAATAATTGCTTGTGTGTAAGCTAAGGCAGTTCCCTGATTAAATCTACATCTTCAAAGAATGCAAAAGACATCATTGCATCATGTAGCCATCTATACAGTGAGCTCCATCAACAATTTCAGGGGATAGTGCAGCTGTCTAGTTGCTCAGTGGGGGTAGAAGGAGTGGGTGTGTAAAGCAGCATCCCACTCCACAGTGTGCCTGCCATGGGCATCCCTGTGCTCCAGCATCATGGCACTGGCAGGTGGGACTGGCTGGGACAAGTTCATGTGTGTTAGCACTGCCCCTGGAAAGAAGGGTCATTGTGCTGGGCATGATACTCAGTCTGGCCAGGAGCTTGCATTCAGGGACACCCCATTTACTCTTCCTTCGTCTCAACTTTTCAGCTCCACAGCCCAGGCTGCCCTGCTGGACTGAAGCATGGCTTCGGAAGCTCAGTGTAGGAAGAAGGGGGACAGCCCTTCCTGAGCTCTTTGAACACCCTGCTGTGACACAGCCAGGAGCACCCCTCATGCTGCAGTGTGTGTCCCATTAGAGCAAGGACTCAGAGCAGTGTTTTCAGCCACGACCAGTCAGCACACAAATACCCCTTCTCAGCCATCTTGAAACAAAGTTTAAGCTGGGGAAAGGCAAAATACTAGGTCAACATTAGAAGCATCTCTTCCCTCAAGAATACCCTTTTCTTTTTTTCCTAGTATGGATGACTACCTTATTTTAGGCAGTTTCCTATTTAATCTTCTATTTCTGCTTGTAGAGGATCTCTTTTTTTCTTTTCCACTATTACCAGTAGGTCTTGACACAATCTCAGGGAAATACTTGTGGCAGCAGAAGTAGCCTGGCAGTTCAGCGAGGCTCACTGTTATAGTGAGATGAAGCAGAGCATCATAAGAGGAAGTGAGTATAGTTCAGAAAACATTCAAGATTAAATGGTGTAAAATTCTTGCTTCAGTTTAATGTTCAAAGCTAGAGATACAAAATTACATCAGTGTTTCTATTGGGATGGAAAAGATGAGAATTGAGATGGCAAACAGGTCAAAATGCACCTAAGTGTTCTGTGAAAGTGGAACCAGCACCACTGTTTCCCTTTAACACCAACCAAAAATCAGTTATTTCTTCCTTTCATGTGTTTTAGTAACAGATTTTGTAAATATGCAGCGTATCCCGTCTGTCTCGGTGGAAACCCGCCCCTCGTTAACACTGCAGTGCTGCTGGTGCATGAAGTCACACCAGAAGCCTTTATGGTCTAAAAACTAAGAAAACTAAGGGGGGAACACCTCACGAGAAAAAGTATGAAAAGGAGAAAACACTAAAATGACAGCTCTAGTCATTTCAATGGACCTGAACCTTTTCACACCGAATCTTTTCCTTTATTTGCACAGAAATATCTGTAGTGCAAAACAACATGAAAATCAGAGAGAATCAAAGATTAAATCAGAGACAAGAAAATCAGTGAGGTCTGGTTGTGGCTTTTCTAGACCTTCAGAAAAACTTGGAGGGCTTCTGCAGTATTCTAGGGATGAGTCAGATGGACATTAAGAAGAAGGAGACAATCCATCCTATCTGAACACTTACTAATAATCTTCATTTTCAGATCAAAGGCAGACTTTTCCATGCTGGTAAAGCCTTTCCTACTTCCAATTTTTATTCTGCCTACCCCCACTCTATCATACAGTGGGGGACAAAACACCAGTGCAATGACTGTGACTTCCTCTAATGTTCAAAGAAAGCAATTTAGGAACCCCCTACATCTTCTCAGCCAGCAGTCATAGCCACAAAGAAAAAAGCATTTTGCAGAAGGCACGTCAGCTTGTTGCAGGAAAGACTCCTGGCTGTGGAGAGAAATGCGTGGTTTCATAGGAGAACAGGCAAGGAAATTGTAACAGCAGGTGAATATCAAGTTCTTCCTCTCCTAATATAACTTCTTCAGATATATGTTCCCCAGTGGTACCAAGGGTCGTTCCGTGCATATATTTAGCTCACATCCTCACTTAAACTTGCTTTTCTAGGCTTCCAGAGACTACATAAATTTATTCCAGCACCTGAAACCATGCTTCTGGTTCTAGTGTGGAGGAGAGCTCGTTATAGGATTTAATGAGCCAGACACCTAAAGATGTGGTGACCATCCCTGGCAGTGAAACCCCACAGTGTCCTTTAGGCCACTGCCATAGAAGAAACTTCTGCTGTGAGGGAGGTGAGGCACTGGGACAGATGGTCTAGAACAGCTGTGGCTGCCCTATCCCTGGATCCCTGGAAGTGTCAGAGGGCAGGTTGGATGGTGCTTGGAGCAGCCTGGGATAGTGGAAGGCATTCCTGTCCATGGCAGGAATTTGGAACTAGATGATATTTAAGGTCCATTCTGATCCAAACCATTTTATGATTCTGTGATTCTGTGTTTATCAGGGAGCTATGGCCAGTGGGATCAAATGCAAGCCAGTTAAAGGAGTCTTTACACAGGCATGTGATTTATAATTCTGCTACTGCTTTGATGTGACTTATAGCTTCCACTATCTTTGGAATAACTTCCTGCAGCACATACAACCTGAGCTTCCAGGAGACATTGGATAGCCACCAGCACCTCCTGCAAGAGACAGACTTTAAAAGCCAGGGTAAATCCACAGAGCTCAGTGGACACTGCTGCTCTGAAGCTATTGTCCAGTGAAAACAGAAAGTACAAAGATCCAGCTGTACAGAAGCCAATTCCAGCTGTCCCACTTGGCTAGTTCTTGGCTTGCTCAGACATGTCATGGATTGCCCTCCAGGGAAAAATGCTGCTGTAATCTGGCCAAGCAGAGAGAGCAGCTGCCTGCTGCAGCCTACTGAGCAGTTAAATGGCAGTGTTTGTAAGGTCAATTATATGGCAAATAAATATTAAAGCCAAAAAACCTATGAAGATTATTTTAAAGTCACTTTAAGGCATATATTTCAAAAAACAGAAAATTAAATGCATTAAGTGTTAACACAATGATAGAAGGTGATCTTATCTGTACAGAACAACTTGTGAGGATTCAAGCAGCATGAGTATTTAAGCCTTAATCATATAAAATGTCATGTGCCGATTTTGTTAAGTCTTCTAGGTCACTCCAGTTGTCTTCAGTAACTTTGGGGTCTCCCTGAGAATGGGGTGTTTGCAATCCACCTGTTGGTGCATTAGCAACGCCTTAATACAAACAGGAAGGATTTCTCCTGGGAATTGTTTGCTAGGGAATCTTAAAGAACCTATTTAAAGTTAGTTGTGGATTGGTATGTTGCAAGGAGACCAAGTTCCATTCTCCATTCTGCTAAAAGCAAAGCAGAGTTAACAGTTTCTGTGCATCTTGAGCTTGAAGATTAATACCTGGAGTAGTGGAGCTGCTGCCTGCAGAGCTTCCAGTGCAAAACTGTTCCTTGTGTTTGCTTCCCAGCACAGACCGAATACCATCAGATCTCTGCAGTGGTGCTGCTTCCCTCTGAGCCAGTCATCCTTGGATGCTTTATGTTCAGTGAAGAGACGTAAGATGTGAAGCCATCTAACCTAATGTTAGTATCGACTTTAGGACACCTTCTGAGAACAGATTATTTGTCTTCAGTGACCATTAAGGATTCCAGATGATAATCATCTCAGCCATGAACTTCTATTTGGATCCTATGGATTCTCCCTCCAGGACATAATTTCCTATTGTTGTTTCATGTAATTGCTTTAATATTTAATTAAAATTTCATCACTTTAATATCTAATATAAATATTTAAAAATTTATGAGCAGGAGAGATTAGCAAACTGGAGGGAGGTCAGAAAAGAGCCATTAAGAGGACCAGGGCCTGGAATATAAGACATATGGGAAGAATTTAAAGGTTTCAAATTACCTTTTGTGATTCTATCTATTTCTGTGCTAAGAAATGTTTTCTATTCTACTGAAATTTCTCCACTGCTATGTATAAATAATATTTTTCTTACATTAATTATTGTAAGTGTAAATCTAATTTAGTAGGTCTTCAGGGAAAATCACTTTGTATTATCCCTGCTTACATTAACTTTTAATAGTTAACTAATTAAATAACTTAATGCAAACCTCAAAAACTATGTTACTCTACAGGAGAAGGAAAAATTTACTCCTGAACAAGAAGACAATGCTCTGAACACTGCCTTTTTCCTTTTCAATGTTTTGCTATCACATGCTGTCCTACTGTCTATTTTTGAGTGCAGCCATACATAGCCTGATGGAACCAGCAGCACTTGAGCTGTGCATCAGTGCAGCTGGTGAGGCAGGGACACCTAGTCAGCACTCAGGATTAGCCAGGTTGACCAGAAACCCCCTTTTCATCCTTCCGTCCCTTAAAAACCTGAAAACATTTAGGATTGTTGTGTTTTCCAGTGGTCTACGATTGTGAACCAAGTTCATAGCTGGAGCTGCAGGATTTCTTCAGCACACAGCAGAGTCAGAGCAAGAGGTGCCAGGAGAACAGCAGTGCTCTAAACGTGCAGGAAAATACAGCACTGTAACAGTGCTGAGTGCCTGGTTTTGTTTGTGCTATACAGCCCTCTTGTTTTGGAATTTTTCCTAGGCCAGCAGTAATCAAATTCCCTTGATTGTTTTGTTCAGTGATAAATTTGAACCATTTCATGAAAAATTACTCATGAGTAATAACAAACTGAAATAAGTTCAGAAGAACATAATAACTCCCCTCTAAAAGTACCCAAAGGCCTGGTGAGTTGGAGGATGTGGTTTGGTCCCTCTCTTCATAGAAACTACAGCCTCTGACCCCCTGTGATGTTGTTCCCTTGGGCTGGACGTGGGTAGGTGTGGGAGCAGCACTCCCCAAACGAGAGTAAGGAGAACACGGAGAACTGCATTGCTCCAGCTGGTGGTACAGAAGAGGTTGTGATATTCAAAGCAGTCTCTGCCTAAGGAATTTTATTGAATATAATCCATTGCTTTTTAACAATAACTGCTGATTATTGATTCATATAGCAAGGTAAGAAAAAAACACAACAATTTGCACAGAAAGGTAGAGGAAAAGCTGTTTTACAAGATGCAGTCCCTCAAGGATGACCTTGCCCTTGCGTGAGTAGCCCAAGGCCACAATTCCTCAGAGGGGACCATACCCTAGCATGGGTCACCCACAGCTGGAGTCTCCTTGGGTGTACCTTCTCTGGCATGGAGCAGCTCTTTCCAACAGTATTTCCAGCTATTTTCCCAACATCTCCTTCCACATGCTTCCTTATTGTCTCTTCTTTTGTGTCTTAACCCTTGCAGCTCCCTCCTTAAATACGTTTGAGCATGAGGTTTTTGGCACCTGTGAGTTGGTATTGTGTCTCAGCAAACTAAAGTCAGAAATAGTGTAGTAGATAATCCTTTGAATAAGTATGATGGTAGGAGTTTGATCTATGGCTGAGAAGCAATCTGGCTGTGTAAGACTGATAGTAGGTAGATGATATTTCCAGCTAGACTAAGACTCATTCAAATCACAAGGAATGTTGAGAACCTGGAAAGCATTCAGAAAATCTGCAAAACTGAAATAAGAGCTGAGATTCAAACTTTGCAGTGACTCTTACTTATTTAGCTATCAAAAGATTGTTTAAAATCACTAGAGAAAACAAAGCTTTGTCTATGTCAAGCTAGTTCTGTAGCAAGGCAGGCAACTGACATCAAGAAATTACTCACTTAGAGCTTGGATTGAGTGCCCATTACTGGATGTCTTTAGATCACTCTGATCTTAAATGTCTGTTCTTAAACAGGACTCCATCTGTATCTGTGAAAGATAAGCTGTTGTTCAGGTTGAAGTTACAGAACCGACAGGAAAGTTGTTTGGTTTGCGCTAAACAAAAAGCCAGTCAATGTGGTCAAAATTAATCCCTTCTATGATTAAAAAAAAAATTATTAATGTAGAGAAGAAATTAAAAGTCTGAGAGATACAAAATTCCCCTTGGTGTTGAGCAGATCCTGTCTGGAAACCTCCTAAAGTGTGTCTGCCTTGTGAGCACCATGGCGGCGCTCCTGCCCTGAACCAGGTCTGCAGCTGAACTTTGCTAGGAACCACAGAGGGAGAGGTGGGTGGTTTATAAGCATTAATTTATGATTTTCAATATTAATTTCTTATTTTACCACCTGCTTTTTTTCATTCTTAAATCATATTTTTAATCAAGTGACTGTTTCATTTTATTGACTGCAATACTGAAAGCAGGAGACTTCAACAATATTTCTCCAGAACACTTTCTGAGGGAATTTAGCATTTGCAAAGGAATTACTCATCATACACCCTGTAGGAAGAAATAAATTCTCCTCCAAATTGCCAATGAAGGTGTTTTTAATTTTTCTTTTCCTTCTTTCTTGTTTGCTCTGATTTCAAGAGCCAGAGGTGTTTTTGACATTAGATCATTGCTTTGACGTGGTTTCTTCACAGGGGACTAATTTTAGGGGACAATAGAGTTTATCATGCGAAGGAGCATTACTCATTGCTTAGAGAAACTAAGCAAAAGAGAAAAACTTCAAATTGTCAAAAGCACTCACTAGAAACTCAAACTACAAATGTTTTAGATAACTGAAAGTGATCTTCCATGTTCCAGATCAGATATATTAGAAAGGATAATGGATACACTTTTGGCAGCACACAAGACAACAGCTGTAGTGGCTTTCAGGGCTTTCAGCTTGGTCATCAAATTAGAATTAGTTGGAATGATAGAGCAATGACATCTTGAGATTTCTTATAGGGAAAGCTGCTGTGTTGGGCTCTCCTGTTGCATCCCACAGGACTGCTGTGGTAACTGCTGTGTGAGTGCATACGAAGACTCCGTCACAGCCTCCTGGTCCTCAACAGCAGAAACCAGTGAACAGAGTTTTGCATAGGGCTGCAGCAAGTTAGGGACATATGTTTCACTGAATTTTGGGGTTGTGCATCTCGAAGAACTCAGTGTTAATACAAATTTTCAGGATTTGGAGGAAGATCTTTCAGCATGTATGTCTTGATAAGCATTTGAAGGCTTGCAGATAATGCAGAGGTACCCATTCTTGTTTTATGATGGTCCTGAGAAACAAAACAAAATCCAAGGTGTGTATTTTAAGTTAATGCTCTATAATGAATTGTAAAGGTGTCAGCATATCTCAGCTGACCTTTCAGCTGCCTTCCATGTTATCAACATCCCTTTCCAGTTGGGGAGCAATATGCAGTAATTTAAAATTCCTAGTATTTGATAGACAACACTGAATATACATTGTTTTAATAATCTCAAATTTACCCAGTCAAAACATCATCTCCCATGAAATTTTGTTCTGTTGGTTAGCTGCCTCTGTGGCAATTTAAGTATCTATCCTTCTCCCTATTGATTTAGGCTCCTTCTGAATTCTCCATGTAATAGAAATACATCAAAGGCCAAAGATGAGCAAATTGTGCTCCTCCTTTCCTTATTTGTCAGGAAAAGTGCAAATCACTGGGCTGTCATATTTTCCTACCCTCCTAGCTAGAGCACTGAACAACTTGGCAGGCAAACAGCAAGTCTCCACCAGCCAGGAAAGCAGCAAGGCAGAAGATGTCCATTCTCTCCTGCAGCCAGACTTCTCCATGCTTACCAGGGTTTTTTTTGTTCTCACTGTATCAATATTCTTATCTTTTTTCCCTGAAAGGCTGGTCCTTGCATCAATACCTACTTGAATTGTCTTTTTTCTAACCTTTGTTTCCTGTCTGGATGAAGAGCCAGAAGAATATATAAACACACTGCAAGATGCATAGAAAAAGCAGCTCAGGGAAACCATATTGAGGCTGTGTATGAAAAGGCAGCTTTAATTAAAATAAGGTCCAAGGAGCAAACAACAGTCAAGTTGAAGCAGCTGTTTTCTCTGCAGTGTTTTGGCTAGTTGAAGATTAGCTGAAGGCCATGACCTGGGTGAGTCACAGTAGTGGGGGCTGCTCTGTACCAACCAGGGTAGTGATGCTGGCATTAGTGTGTGTCTAATGCTGAAATGGAAGTGGTCTCAGAGGCTAACTTCCTGCATATGCCCTCTCCTTTGCATCCTGATGCCTGGTTCCCTCTCACGTGCTTCCATCTGTGCAGGTCCCTCTAATGAGCAGCCTCTGCACCACCACCTATTGCAATGTCATTTCTGTTGCTCACACCAAGTGGATGCTTCTGGTCTTCAGACTTACAGTGTCAATTATAGCATGGCTTTCTGCCAGTGCAGGATCCCAGGACACCTGCTTTTGTCCTATAAACTGTTTTCAAAGCTAAGCTACTTTGATTGTTTGAGCACAGAGAGGAGCAAATTGCCTGGGAGATGCTGCTCTGGACGTGATAAGATGGTGCTATCAGGAGCCAGCTTGCCTGTGGTGACTGTGATAAGCAGAGGCATTCCTCCCCCCATGCTCTTTTTGCCTGAGGAGATCGTGTGGCTTGTTATTCCGGATGAATATGTTGGATTATTTCCTAAAGCATGGGGTGGCAATGCCTCTGTCCTGCAAATGCAGTGCAAGCAAAAGCTGGATAACTCTGCAGTGGAGCTGCTTATGGAACTGCCACTGGGCGTACAGGAGCTTTTCATCTTTTGCCCTCTCCAAATTCCTGGCTGTAATATAAAAATTTGGCTCCTCAAAAAATTTACTGTATTTTGGGGGTTTTTAACTTTCTCTGAAAGCAGATTAGAGTGGCTGAAGCACCCTCCAGTGCCCACAGTAATACCCCAATCCAAAGTGCAATGCGAGCAGTAAATAAGTGGCATGTGAAAATACGATTTGTGAATTAGGTTAGAATGCAATTGAGTATCACGTCAGAGAAGAGAAGCATGGCAGAAATGTTTGTGCATGGCCATGACAGAAATGCAGGAACTCGGTTGCCAGACCAACATGGGCTTCATAATTATATTGGTAGTGATTTCCTGAAAACCTATAAACATTTTGCACACATGGGCATTGGATTTCCATTCAGTCAAAATGGCCAGTTTGTAAGATCCCTTATTGCCAGTCATTTTTCTCATTTTCCTCTTTGGATATCTAGAGTTTTGCAATTCAAAAGTTCAGTATTCAGGGAAAAAGAAAAAAAATGTGTGTGAAACTGAAAATAAAATGTAATCTTTATTGGAAGGAGCAATTTCTGATAAGTAAAGAAATATGCTGAGAGCAAGAGAAGTTCTGATGACAGATGCTGATCACCAAGAAAACCTCGTTTATTATCTTGACATGTCATTTTTGTGCTCCTAATATCTTTAATCATTGTCGAGCAAGAACAAGAATCCAAAATAACTGAACAGCTGCTTAGTTCCATTTTTCTTGGTATGGAAATGAAATCTTTGCTCTTACTCCAGCTCCCTGGATAAATACTTTCTTTCACGGATTTTATTTCATTCTAATCCTCCTGGTGTATATGTGAAAGCAATTGTGTGTATAAATACACAGAGCAGCTGTAGCCATATTGGATAATAGGCCTATAATTACTTCTCTGATTTAAAGCCTAATAGTTTATTCCACAACTGTTGTGATGCATTTTTATTAATATTGCAATAATTTTGCTGCCCTTTTACTAAGTTACGTACCATTGTCTCCCCAAATAAATGAAGTACTTAGAGTAGAAGGGATAATTAGAATTTAGCTTAGCATGGAAATACTTAACTCTCAAACATCTGGCTCAATCTATTTACAAGAAGAACTTAGGAACAAAATACTAAGAGGAACATGGATAAAACTGAAGTTCCTTTGTGCCACTTTATTGAAATCATGCAAACCAAACCATGGGGTGAAACTACACATTTAATCAGGGCTTTAAACATCTCAGGTTTCCTGAAGTGATTTCTCATAGCCCTAGATATGGTCAGCAAGTGAAAATTTGTTTCCTATAAAGGTGATACATGTTTTGTAGTGGGCCAGGATTGCCCCATTGTGAATTGATATCTGAATTTCCTAGAATTTCTCCAGAAGTTCTACAGTTTCAGATTTGCTGCACTTCTAAGTGATGAACTTATTGCTGCAGTTAATAAAACACCAGGGAAATGGAAGACAGCAAGTGTGATGCCAAATTTTGTAGGTAGCTCCATGTAACTACAGACCTGCAGGATTGACCACTGCACTAAGCAAATAACTCAAAACAGTTACAAAGAATAGAATTAGAGGAGAGTTAGCACTGATTTAGTTGGTAGAAATAATCTGTCACAAATCTACTTGAATTCTTTGGAGAAGTCAGTGAGAATGTTGTCATGGGTGTCTGGTAAACATGGTGTACTTAGTGACTTTAAAGAATTTTTGATATGGTCCTACAAGAAAAAAAATCATCAAGAAATTAGCTTCATGTGCAAAATCAGAGATCCCTCAGGGGAAAAACCTGGTTGAAACATCAGAAATAAAAGATAGGAGGCCATGAGTTTTAATATCACAGAGTTACAAGAATAATTTCAGAAGGCTCTGTGATAGAATCTGGGCAGTTGAACATATTCACAAATTATTCACAAAAGTGTTGTACCAAAGTATGCAAATAATTATAAAATTATTCAGGCTAGTCAGAATTTAAGATGACTACAAACAGTTTCAGAAATGTTAGATTAAATTTTATGTTGATAAATGATAAGCACTCCACATTACAAAAAATATCTCTAATTGTGTATAATGGGTTCTAATGATGCATTTTTATTCAGAAAAGAAATCTAGGGGTCGTCAGCAGTCATTGTGAAAATGAGGTTTCTTCTGAAAATATCAGCTTAATGCTTAGACATTGTTCAAAAACAATTTGTATTGGGAATTATAAGGAAAGTAATTGAAAATACAGGTAAAAACATACTTCTTTCTAAATCAATAAAGCACCCTTATCTTCAATTTTGTGTATTTTGTGGTCTTCTATTTCACATAGGGCATAGCTGAACTGCAGAAAGGGCAGAAAAGGACAGCAATAGCAGTATTCCACCATACAGGAAGACACATATTAAGATGTTACATCTTAGAGAGAATACCAACATGTTTTATGATAAAGACCTGGAAGTATTGGAAACACTGAACACTTGTACAGAGAACATGCCTAGGAAATGATCATTAACTGCTTTTTCTAATACAGAATTAGAGGGACTCCATGAAATTCTTCAGCAATGATTTTGAAACAAATGGAAAGCAGTACTTTATTTATATAGAGTTAAATGGAAAAACATTTGATTTTAAAAGGAGTCCAAAGTGTAAATGATGCTTAGAATAGACTCATATGAGGTTTATAAAGCAAATGTTTCACAGATTTCTTGATGGCTGTTTAACTGAAATTGTTTAAAGGAAATCTCTGGTTCAGGTATTTCCTAGGCGACTCCCTCAGCCCTCTTTACTAGTAAGAATCACTACATACTTTGAGTTATTTTGTTTCTTGTGTTCTTTCTTTAAGCATCTTGTGCTAGTCACCTTCATAGACAGGACATATGGGCTGTTAGTGTCATCCTGTGTTGTTACATTCTAAATTTGCTCTGCTATGGAACACAAATCTCAGTACTCCTTTATAATGTAATTTGTATCAATTTCTCTTCAAGAATCACCAGCTTTTTGGCTTAGCTAAGTGGTCTGACTTTGGGTTACCTTCTGTCAGATGACATTTGTCTCGCACAAGATTAATTACTTTACTACAGTTGAAATCTCAACCCTATTTTTGAACCATGCTCTTGGAATTAGAGGCTGATACGCACAGTGTTCAACTAAGTGTTTTAAGGTGTTTAACAGCTGTCTGGGCAATCAGCTCTAATCTATTAGGCCCTGTAAAACTGTTTGTATTGATGTTCATTTACATTAATTTCCATTACTGTCTTCATCTGCCATCATGTTCTTGGGAAAGGTTCATCTGAAGTTCAGACATACAGTTCCTGGGTGTGACTGACCTGGCTGGCATGCTGCCAGAATAAATTACAGCTTTCTCTGGCTAAATGGATTCAAATGCAGCTGTCAGAGCTGCCAGAGCTGCTGAAACATCAGGTCATTGAGGGGGCTGGATGTCAGCTCTATGCACTTTGCACTTGTGCAAAGGGAAGGGATTGCTTTTTGAAGGAAGAAAGGGAACATCAGGCTGCTTAACTACAGATACACAGCAAGGTAGGTCTGAACCAGGCACTCAGCAGAGGAGGTCTGGCCTGCTGAAGCTCTTATTATTCAGGGAAAAAGGATCAGATACAGCTTACTGGAAGCCATACAGATAGCGCTTGCATGTGTTATCTGTATCCACATCCACATATACATATATACATGTAAACATACATATACAGCAGGATTTGGAATAACAGGCTAATTAAAACTTCACTGCCAATGGAAAAAAAAAAAAAAAACACACCAAAACCAACAAACATCAAGACCACCCCCCTCAAAGCTTAGGGGCTTGGTTTGCTGCTTAGTAGCCTGAGCCCATGAATACCTGTGCAGTAGTTACCTGTGTGGCCAGAAAATGTGTGTGCAGATTATTCTTCAGACTTTCTGAAGCTACCTCTGAGGCATAGTGCGGTTACTTTCAGCCCATGCTGAGAGCTCAGAAAACCAGACTTAAAGTGAGGCATCCTAAACACAGGCAGCCAAAATGATTGGTTTTTTAAAGAAACTAAAACCATCATAATAGCTGCTTAAAGCATAGTAGGGAATTTAAAAGATTTTTGCTTATGGATGAAAATCTTCTCTGCATTGATAGCTAAAAATGTGTTAAAAGGCCTTTCTGTATTAACACCCACAGTAAATGAATAGGACAAATTGCACTTCCTTACTAGCATTCCAATCTGGAGGCGATGACTAAGAAATATTCATAATTCATAGCTATGACATCAAACCAGTGAATATTGGGTTTCTAGCCTTCACACTGTGAGTGGCAATCTCAGTCCCTGGGAACAGATTATATTTTTGCATGGAGAGGGACTTTCACGCATCATATGCAGCAAACCAATCTGGTCTCCTTCCTTCTGTGACAGCGTGACCTGCCTGGTGAATGAGGGAAATGCTGTGGATGTTGTCTACCTTGTATGAAAGTCTTTGACAATGTCTCTAGTAGCATTCTCCTGGAGAAATTGGCTAATCATGGCTTGGACAGGTGTACTGTTGGCTGTGTAAAAAACTGGCTGGATGTTGGAGCCCAGAGAGTGGTGGTGGCTGGAGTTACATCCAGGTGCTCACAAGCAGGGTTCTCCAGTCAGTACTGGGGACAGTTCTTGTTAGAGAACCGCATCATTGCACCTTCCTTTGCCTCTTCTGTTAACAATCTCTGAAAGGTCTCATTGGTTCTATTGCAGTCAGCAATGCCCATAAAGCATGTCCAATTCAGACCTGTTTTAAGGCATCCTCTGTGGTTAGTTTTTCTTGCTTCTTGGTTCTTGGTATTTTTGTTGCTCAGTGCCAAGATGGTGTGAATCAGTCTGTAGAAGAATGAAATACTGAGGCACCTTATTTAGTCAGTGGAGAGAATGACTCATTCTTGAGAAATACCAGAATGTTTTCAGTAAGTGTACAGGGCAGCTAAGTGCCTCCCTTTGACACTCTGGATTTTTGAACAGTGTAATAGGTACCACAGGTATTTAGGTCTGGAAACAGCTCCTACTTCCCTTTTACACTTTTCTTGTTAACAGATGGGTCAAGGGAAGAAAACCATGTGTATTTCCACCCTATCCACTCCTGAGGGAACAAGTCTGCTTTGTGTTTGTATGAAGGCAAGTGTCTGTCAGTAACCAATAACGATGTTTAAGCTATTGCTGAATTTCAGATATGTTTTTCCAAGAAGTACAAAGCTAAACCTGAAATAAATGTTGTTTATAGACAACGGTTCTTGACAAATAAGAGCAAAATTAACTTCAATCTCACACCTTTGTCTTATATCTCATTGTCTTATATATGAGTGCCAAGTGCTAAGTGCCTGTGGTCATTCAACAAGAAAAAAAAAAACCACCAAAATTTAAACCTGAGGATTTCTTTATTAAAAGTGCATTATTATTGAGGAGGCCAGTTGTCTAAAATCTCACTTCAAGCTTTTCCTAAAAGTGTAGATTCAGCACAAACTTCTGATTTCATTATTCTCTAGGATAAGAATATTTCTCTGTGAGGCCTCTTAAGTCCCATATTAAGAGAAATAAAAGGATTAAGTAAAAGACAAAGGAAAAAAGTGAAATTTTAGACACTGCAACTACAAATCCAGTGGATTGGTTATGGGTACAAGAAGGCCACTCCTCCGCATTCGAGTCTGATTTCAAGCATCTGCTTTGACATTTAAGTATATGAATCATTAAATGCTACCACTACCTGGAGGCAGGGGTGCACTTCATTGTTTTTTTCTGCTGGCAGCACATTATATTCAAAAATATAAGGATGCTTAAAGCATCCACTGATGCTTTGCGTTAGTGGATCCTGCTTATTTAAAAACAAAACCAGAATCTTTCTTTTTCAAGTTTGTTTGTGAGAAGTTCATAAAATGAGACCCTTGGGGTACCTCACCATCCTTCTTTGATCAGAAACAGATGAGCTTCAGCAACTGCTAATTTTTTTTTAAAGAATATGAACCCCAATTCTAAAATGTTTGACAGAGACAGCTGAAAGACTGAACTGAAGTTGACATTGTTATCATGTGCTTGTACTTCTGCAGTACTCATGAGGGGGGGAAGGGAAGGAAGAGCAAATGTGCAGATATGTGTCATTCTGAATTCAGACACAACAGGTGGCTTACAGCTGATAATTGACTCATAGATGTAGAACTAGGAGTTTTACAGTGGAGCAGTGCATGCTCATGGCTGAACGAAACCACTTATATGCCATGTGTCTCCTCAAAGACTAATGCTGTCCCTACCATCAGACAAAATTCTCATTTCTTCTCTTAGGCGGTACTTGCACATCCATCTCATCCTCATTTCTCTCTAAGGAAACTGCTAAGAGGTAACAAAAACTTTCCTTTCAGGAAGCGCTTAATGGAAGAATGCTGAATTCGTAGTGAAAGAAGGCTATCTCAGCTTTATGTCAGAAGCATATTGGGTGGGATGGCAAACAGGGAAGAAAGCAGGAAGGAGTGGGAAAGCATGGAGAGAAAAATAACTATGCCAGTAAATCAACTTCTATTCTAGATTTAGTGAAAATTATGGTGACTTGCACCAGCTTGAAATAACACTGCGAGTAAGGAGGAAACTCCCCAGCTAGAAAGTTCTAAATGCAAGATTTGTTGCTCTGTTTCAGTAAGAGGAAGAGGCAAAAACTTTCACAAGGTTCATCATTGGACAACATCAGCCCAGCAAAAGTTGAGCTGGACAACAGGAGGTCACGATTACATATCCACAGCAGAATAATAAATAACCCGGATTTAGCCTTGCTGCACAGAGGCTCAGGGAGAAGGCTGAGAGGAATGTCTTTCCTTTCATCTATGGATCACCTGACCCTAATGCCTAAACTGTGCTATGGAACAGCTATGTGTAGGACAAATAGAACACAAAAAATATCAAAACACACTGAGAATTTTGGCTCCTCTACAACTGCTAAGAGACTGCCAAGGCTTGTTTGAAAGACACTGTCTAAATGTGTTGTATCTTAAAAAGTATGAATGACTCAGAGGTGCTTCACCTGCTGCACAGAGTAACCCAAAAAATGTGGAAAGCAGTCATTTTACTAAATAAACTGAGTCCATGACCTGGAAAAAACATTAAGACTAAATGCCCTCCACTAACTCAGGATGACTTCAGTAGGAAAAAAAAATAACCCTCAAAGTGCAGAATGTTAAAGAAAAATACTGGTAATTCTAGATAAACCAAGCAGCTTCCTCACCACACACACTGGACAAGAAAGAGACAGAAGCAAAACACTGGAATCCAAACCAAAGCAAACCACCACACTGCAGAAAACCCTCCAGTAACACTTGTGGGGTGTCTGAGTAGATGTCATTTCCAGGCTATTGCCCTGAGGGTGGCAATAGCAGTTTGTCACCAAGGCCTTCCGTGTCTACTGGAAAGTGCCTTGGAAGTAAATCCAAGATGGAATAAATGAAGATAATGCTGTGATTGACTTTAGTACCACACATATACTAATAAAGAGATGAAAAATTCCCATAGCTTTTTGTTAGTACCCTGACCTGCTATAGCTATCAAGTCTCAGAGAAAAAGAAAGCTATGCCATATTTTCACAGTAAACTTCACAAACTGCAGCTCCTGTTTGTACACTGATAATCACCCTTGTGAGAATGAGAGGTTACTGGAGAGAATCTAAGAGCCCATTGCAGGGAAAGGAGCGTAGTGTTTCAGGAACCTAAGTGTCTTTATGTGTGCCATTTTCAGAATGACAATCTCAGGATTCTTGGAATGAATTTGAGCATTTTCCTTGGAAATGGACACTTAGTCATCATCACTCAGTCACAGCCAGACCATGGCCAGTCAAACAGTAAATGTGCACTGGGCAGTTACAATTGCTAAAGTTCTATTAAATAACACGGTGGAAAGAAAAACAAATGTACTACAATGGCACTTCTGAATGGAGAAATTTCTCTCCAGAGGTGTCCATAACAGACAGGCAGTTTGTTCAAGATACAACCCTACATTCAAGTGCATAACCCATGGGGTGCTTGCAGCAGACAAGAAGACACAAACATACATAGATTAATGCTGTTTATGATAGATGTGGAAAGGATCTCCCAGAATACCAGTTTAGGCCCTCTGCCAGGATGAAATGACTCCTCAAAGGAAAAAACAAACATTTTGTTTACTCCTATATTAAATTCCTATTATTACTGTAAATGACATTTGTCTTTCCTATTTCTTGGGGGAACCTGAAATAATGAGAAATTAATTCGCTCCATCTGGAAACAGAAAAACGTATCACTTTTAACACATTGCCTGAGGTCTGTCCTGACAGCTTGGAGTTTATGTTATGGATGCAATTTTCATACAATGAACAGTCAAATCTTCATTCATACCACAACACAAAGCTGGTTTTTTATGTTGCCCAAATGCATTTCCAAGATTCATTGCAAAAGCAGAAGAGAAACGTAGGCATGGAGGACCACCAAGTATGCACAGGCTGAGAGGTCTTAGGCAGGATATGGATGGATTACAGGCACTCAGTGATCCATCTCAGCCAGCAGAAGAAACTTACCCAAGGTGAAGAGCCAAATGCTAAAGACTTCTGCCTATGCTGTCTGTACTGCCTGTCCTGTGTAAGGACTGCAAATCTTTGCTACAGCCTCAGGGCACGGCATATGCATGAAGGACTTAGAAAGAACAGTCTGTCAACGGCACAGGTGAGCTTCTAACCACGAGAATCCTTAAAAAAGGAATTGTCAACAGGAAAGAGTAGATAAGCTGCTCCACTTGGGCCAAGAGAGAGGCCCTGTGAGTCCCTCACAGTAGAAACTTCATCCTCATTAGTAATTTTTGAGCAGACCTCTGAAAGCGTTACAATTAGGGACAATCTCTGGGTGCAAGGAATAAATTCTAAACTTTGTCTTTTCCTTTTTTCTTTTTCCATGTGGGCTCAAGGAGGGGACAATTGCAGTTAACTTTTAATGTAAAGTCTTAGAAGCCTGTTTTTTTAGATAGACTTCTTGTCCAGTTCATCAGGCAAGTGAGAATTTTATCTTCTAATAGTATGTCTTCCATGGACAGCACATGGTTTATAGAAGTGCCTTAAGCAATACTGTTGTCAGCAGCTTGCAGACCTATTGGAGCATCAGTTCCTTATCAAATTCTATTTTCCAACAGGAGTCCGTCCTTATGTCATTAAACTAACACTTTAATGTTCTGGTGAAGGCTTTCTTTTGATATCAAAACATATGAAAAACACAGAGGAAAAACCTTCCCCTGGAAGGTTTCACTGGAGGGATTCACCATAATTTTCCTAATTTCCTTTTTATGAATGTTTTTACCAAATAATCTAATCATATTACAGGGTTAGCTATGATTATAAGTAGAAAATTGTGAAGTATAAGGTATAGAAATATTCAGAATGCTGTGTAATTGTAGAAACCACACCAAGAAATTACTGGACCCTTGTATTTCAGTCAAGAAACTGTGGAGACAATCATGATCAGGCTTGGAAACCCAACCCTTCCCATCTTCATTTTAATATCAAGGATTCCAATCAGGAGACCTCAGCAGAAAAAGCCAATGATTGTTTTAGGATATGAATACTGATGAACTTATTAACCATCAGAGCCAATCAGTGTAAAGATTAAGAGTGTGCATACATATAGTATGTATAAGAACTTATGTAACAATGTTTTAGCAGAAAAAGTATATAAAAGGGGTAGGGTTTGTTAAGTGGGACACATTTCAGAGGACTTATGCCCTGTGTCCCCAGCACCCCCAGAAAAGAAGTGTCTGCTTATTCGCATCAAATTGGTTTTGGGCAAGTTCCTTTCATCCTGTTTGGTGACAACCTAGCTAAAGCTCTTTGAAGAGCCAAAATGAGGGAAAATGGCTGCTAAAGAGGCAGGGCATATGAGTAGGGGTAGAAGTAAAAGTTGAAATGACTGCTTGGCTCCTTATCTCCATTTTCCTACATGTTCCTTGTTTTCCAAGGCCTTACTTGTTGTCTTTTCCTTTACACTCTACTTTCTTTACTGCCCTCTTCTTTTAAACATGGATTCTGCTGGCCTCAATTCTCCTTTGGTGTTTATGACACAACTGTGGCTGAGACAGGAAGGTGTCCATCAGCAATGTTGACTCCTGCAAAAAGGATACTTGGTGGCCCACCCTGGGGCTCATACAGCCTGCAGTCCATTCCCTGGCAAGGGCTTGCCCAAAGCCCTTCTAGTATTCAGTCCACTGCATGGCCTGCCTTCTGTGCTCTCTGCTGGAAAGAGTAGATTGAATTTGCAAACCAGTTTTCTCTCTCTGCGTTTGATTGTCTCCACCAAGAGCAATATTTACCAAAATGCTGGCAAGTTTGACGATTTTATCAGCAATGCTCAGCACTCAGCAGCTGCTGCTGTTTCCAGTGCCTAAAAGAAAGCCAGTCCAAACCCTGAGAACCTGCCAGCAGTACCTGCAGGCCATGAACCTGTGACAAAAGAAAGCTGGGGTGTGATGCCTCCTCCTGCACAGCCTGCCAGCACCATGGAAGCACCGGGACTTGGCAATGGGAACAATGTAGACATGGAGGTGTGTTTACCAGTAGGGGCTGGGGAGGGGGGTGTTGTTTGGTTTTAATTCATATCTATATTGGTGTGTACTGCCTGAAAAGAATTATCAAGCACATCCATCAAATCCATGAGTTCCTCTCCTTTTATGTACACATGGACAGAAAGAAAGCAGACATAGCACAGAGTAAAAACACCATATGTGTCACCCTGTGTCCCACTGGCAAACACAGCGCTCAGATCTCTTTATCAAAGGTCAAGTCACCTCCTGATCACGTACAAAAACCCGCTCCCCTGGAGGAAAAGTCAAGTGCACACAGCTGTGCTGAAATATCACGTGCATGGTTAAAGGAGCTGGGAAAGGCACCTCAGCTGCTGCATAGGGTGTTTGGGCTGGCCCCCTCACACACTACACAGGTGTGGGGTGCTGCCCTTCCTGGCTGCCTGGGCAGGGAGGAACTACTCGAGGGAGGCAATTGCATTGAACCAGGAAAAGGGGAATGTGGGGATGAATCATAACAAACCAGGGTTTAAGCCTCTACTGTTGAATTCAAAATACATCAAACCAGGAAAAAAAGCTTTTCTACTGACTGCCTTGGTGAATCAGGTTGTGGGTTTGACCTTGGCTACAGTAAGGACTAACAATTAGTTTTCTATCAGCGATCAGTGTTGCGCTGTTTTTGAAGACTTTTCTAAGCATTCTGAATTGTCCTTCATATTGGAGTCAGAATTTATACTTTCTCACACTTTCTACTATAAACAATAGCCTTGTTTTGCTGACTGTCCTTCACTGTTTACATATTTTTAGGTAAGAAGAGAAAGCTGATTGACAGTTGGCTTGACCAATGCGGTTTGAGAGGTGAGATTCCATCCTCCAATCCACAGGCACCTTAAGAAATGTATAAAATTGAGTTTTGTAAATAAACTCACCTTTTTCCTGCTTTACTCACCAGCATGTCCTCTTGCAGTTCTTTCATGTCGCATTGCGACCTATCAGCTCCCATTTCTCACTGCAGTCCCACTCTGCCTGCTCTTGCTATAACAGAGTTATCTCCCCAAACCATGTTTCTCCTTAACCATCAGCTCTGTTTCTTTCTGAAGGTTGAGAATAATGCACAGATATCTCCACAGGTTCCTGGGTCACAGTTTCAAAAAACTGCATCTTTTAGGACTTTGCTAAATTACAGTTCTCCCAAGCCAGAGGACAATTGGGTCTCCTGGTGACGACAAATGAACCTGTACAGAGACCTGTGGAATGAATCATAGAACTGCAGCAAACTTCAAGGCAGTATGAGAAGAAGACAGTGGTGGGGAGGGAACAAAGGGATAATAATAAGCCTATGAATTCTGCATGCCCAAGGAAGGAAAGTGGGGGCAATATGCTTCCTGGGGATCACAGCCTCTCGAGTACTTGAGTCTCACCTAAGTGCAAAGCTCTGTTGAATCACTGCAGCTCTAGCAAATTAATGTCTCTGCAGCTGAAACCAGCATGAAAACAGTCCATTATATAAAGGGCTGCCAATTATGGTTCTTTTATTCACACTGAGGAGTGATGGGCTGGTACATGTGTTCCTAGAACTGGATGTTTCTCACAATAATGTCCATTTACTTCTGTTTAGATTTCTTCCTGGCCCTAAATACCCCTCTGACTTCTACCACCCTTACTTGACTGAACATTGCAATCCAGTGTGACCTCTGTGGTAAATGCAAGGAAAGATGAGAAGAAATGTGCTAGTCTTGTAAGATGAGGTTAACAGCAGTCTGGAAGAGAGGAAAACAGGCTTATCTCCTGTGATGCATAATGTCTAGTGGCACATTTTATTTTAGCATAAGTCTACATTAGTATTCCTCTTTTATTTTATCACTAACACACAGGGACTTGTGCAGGTATCCTTATTCCTGGCAAGCAGTATATTGCTATGTAAACTACTCCATTATTCTTAACTGTGCAGCTTCCAGAATAATATTTTCAATTCATATTTTCTGTAAGTAAGAGTATAAAAATTTGGGCATGCAAAATGATGTGAGTACAAAGAGCTTTTAAAAGTAAGGTCTTTCATTTCAATGTTCTGTGTAATATACCTGAAATATTATGACATGTTGAATAACAAGCACAAAAAACCAGAACTGTTCTCTTAGTGTTAATGATCCTTTTTATATAAAATAGAAAGTGTCTTAAAAACAAAACTATAAAAAGACATTAATATTTTTTAATGTTCTTGAATAACAATCTAATAAAATTAATATAACTTTCTATTAGTGGGGCCATTTTCATTCTCAGGCTAAAAAGCAATGAGCCATGTAGGATCTACAGTGTATGGAATATGGATATTCCTTGAACAAAGAGGCTAAGTTATTTAAAAGATTATAGGGGTTAAAATGAGTGTTTGTACTAATTTCAAACCTACTCTCACTCATGGTGAAGTTTTCTGAGCATCACAATTCGTCTTCCCTCACTGTTGAGCCAGCAGAACTGTAGAGGATGAGGAAAGACTGTGGTATGCTTTGGTTCGGGATTAAAAAAAGGCAAGATTAAAAAAGCAAAAAAAAAGCCCAAACACTTTTATTGGCCTCTCTGAAGATGTGAAAAACTCTTCGGAACTCTACCCTAAGAATGTAGCATATACTTCAAAAGGGGATGACATTGCTGCCCAGACCACTAGGAAGTTCAAAGCAGAAATGGCCAAGATCATGCAGTGACTAAAAACAGAGGTGAAGCTCTGCAAGGGCTGCAAAGGGTTAGTCACCATTATATATGTGAACTAAGGACAAGCCAGAAGATGCAGCTGATGCAGCAGCAGCTCAGTTTTGGCAAAAGCTTTGCTTTTCTCACTAACCCTGTTACCGTGTCTCCACCCTATAGTCAGTCTTCAGATGAGAGTTTTATAGTGTATCCAGCTACATCTAGCAGTTAGGTCAGACTAATATCTGCTGTGAAGGTAAAGGACAGCATCTATTTCATGCTTGAATACTTACTCTCAAGTAAACATCTTTATGCAGATAGTTTTTTCCAGAATCGTTATGCCAAAATAGCTACTCCCATGTGACTGCTTAGCCTGGAGCAGTTGGGAACACACTGCATTTGCACTGATTCACTTTCAGATAGTTTACCCAAACTGGAGCAACTGCTATGGATTGAAGCTCTTACACTGGAGACAAAATTGCACAGGTACAAGCTGTCCTTTGAGGAACTCCTTTGTAAAAAACACATCCATTTCAAAGCAAGTTCAAATGTTTAATGAACATTTCAGTCATTGAAAAGACAGATTTGTGATAAAAGCCTTTCCATTCAAAATGCACTAGCTCTCCCTCAGACACTCCCAAGGCATCCATGTGTTTTGGAATGTGGTGTTATCCAACACAAAACTTACTTACCCTTTACAATTTAGATATGTTTATCTGAAAACTTAGATTTTATCCCCTGAAAAATATACATAGCAGGTAATCACCTCCATTGGTGTAGCAGAGCAATAAAAAAACCCCCATAGCCTCAAATTTTGCCTTTCTCCTTTCCTTCCTTTCCAGTGAATTATTATCTTTTATTATCAGAGTTCTGCTTCAAGTCACTGCTGAGAGTAGACTTCTTTGGACATGATGCTGTGCAGACATACAATAACAATTTTATCATAAACTTCAATGATTTTTGCATCTTTGCTTTCTTTGCTTTCCTTTTGGGACTGAGCCCAAATGTCCAGATGCTGATTCTTAACACACTGATGGGGAAGTTAGGCTATCCAGGTCCTTCTCTGGTTAGCATCACTCCTTTTTCTCTACCAATACATCTGAGATGGTTAATGTTAGAGAAAATACATAGTAGTTTGTTCCTGAAAACAAATATTAATTGCTAGAAAAAATATTGCATTTTTCTCAATAAGTGCACTTCCAGTGAGGCCAAAATTTTTCTTGTAGAAGAAGATCCAGATAACGTTAATCTCTCTAAGCATCCACTTTCAATGTTGTTGGATTCGGTTTTCTTCAGAAAAAAAAATTCTTTAGAGGTTTCATTTGAATTAAATATGAAAAAAGATTAAAATCAGGATTAAGATGTGGGTAAACCCCCCTAGATGATTGAGAAGACAGACCAAAATATCTTCATAATTTCTCCTCCCAGAGAAAATGTTGTGTCTTGAATTATCATTCAAATTTAAAGCTAGTTATTGTTTGCTACATGCTGAAACATTTTTGAAACAGAAAAAAGCAGCTTCTTAACACCTAGATTATTCTTTCTGTATAGAATAGATTTATAGACAGTCATATCAAGGAACAAAGAGATACCTGATGTCTCCCTACTCTGGGGCTTTTTAGAGAAATAAACCCTAAATAGTTACAAGAAAGGCTCTTGGAAAAGAATAAACTCTTTTCAGGGAGCCCCTGAAAATTTTTAGTCTCGTCTCATGTGAACCTTCTTGACTTCCACACTTGAATGGAATATTTAGTAAAAACACAATTTCCTCCTTTAAAATTGCCCTTAATTAAGACCTGACTATAGCCTTAATTATTTTATGAGACAGTTTCCCCTTTTGAATAACAAACTGAAAAATGTGAATATCTAATGAGATGTCTGACTAGCATGCAATTGTTTCCTGCCCAGAGGGCCTTTTGGGAATGGTCCACAGCTTGCTGTGTCTGCCAGGCCCTGCCTGGGCATTGCAGGGGAGAGTGCTTGTTGGGACTGATCCAAACCACAGGTTATTAGATGTGTTAAAAGTCTGCTGGACTGCCAGAATCAGAGGGCAGAAATGAGTGCCTCAGTGCCCAGTGGGCAGCCAGTAATGGATGGGATATGTCAGGGGTTGATCATCTTCATCACTTACCCAGGAAATGAGGCAGAACAAAGCCTCAGCAAATTTGTGGATTAAGTTAAATTGGAGGCACTTGATAGGCAAAGCAGTAGAGATTTAATTCAAGGGGACCTTGGTAAATTCAGGGATGGGACCAATAGAAATTTCAACAAGTTCAGCAAAAAATACAAAGTGCTCCATCTGGGGCAGAGTAACTCCACTGTTACAAACATTAATACACGTGGGAAATAGACTGGCTCACTGTTGAACAGGACCCAAGAGTTATGATGGACACAAGGCTAACATCAGCCTAGAGTGTGCTCTCCTCATAAATTAGACAAGCTGCAGAGCAGAGTTATACATGAAGGAGCAAGGCCAACAGGAAAAAGGCAAGTAGCCTCCTCCCCTTGGCCGTGGTGGAACCACACCCTGCAAAACTCAGTCCAATTTTGGGTCTTCCAGACCAAGAGGGCCCTGGAGAAACTGGAAAGATTCCAAAGGATGGCTACACAAATGGTCAGTACCTAGAATTCCAACAAGGATATGTTAAGGGGTCTGGGATTTTTTGTGATGACAAGGTTAAACCAAGACCTAACTGCAGTCTATAGGACTTATTGGAGAAACTCCTTTCAGCAACAACAGTAAGAGAATATATAAAAATTAACAACAGTCACAGACAAGGATATGGGAGGTTCAGGTTGGACATTAATTTTTTATCAGCCCTGGAACAGGTTGTCCAAGAGGTCTGAAAATTATCCATTCTAAGGTTTTCAAGTCAGGTAGTAAAGCCACAGTGCTTCAATGCTGGTGATCTTCAAGGAGAAGGTTGGAGAAACACCTGCAGAGGTCTCTCTAAATAACATTAGTCCTGGTTCTTACACAGACTTGCCTAGGGCTTTTACATTCCTTTATGTGAATTTTACAGCAGGCTGCTGATGTCTCCAGCTGCCTGCTCCACCCTTCTCCTGGTCCTTGCTCAACAACCCAGCCCAGGCCCCGTCTCCCCTGCTGCCCCACAGCCATGGCATGCAAACTGAGAACTGAGGCACGTGCCCAGTGCCACCCACACCAATGGGGAAAAAGCTGGTAGAAACCCTCAAAGAGTACTGTAAATCCTGACACCACCACAGCTGTTAGCTAGGCCAGCTTTACCTGGCAGTCTGGGCTTAGACCCATTTGCAAACACAGCTTTTTCAAGCCTTTCAGAATGAAGCAATAGAGCTGATGTCCATCCTTCCTACCTGTACACTTCTAAATGCATGGCAAATGAGGGAGACCTTTGTAGAACGATAGTGTCTGTCTGTATGCCTGGCAGTAATAGTCACATAAATGTCTTTGCTGAAAGGATTTTCACACAATAGGACAATTCTAGTTTTGTACCCAGCATGTTCAAAACTCGTGCAGTCCTGGAGAGAGGCAGTCATAGAAGAGATAATTGCAAGATTCTTACTTGGGACAGCAAAAACAACCATTTTTCTCAAAACCATGATGGATTACAAAATGGCTGATTCTGATCTTTATGTGGTAATTCATTATGTCCTGTTACCAGAAACAGATTTATCAATTCATCGATGTAAGGAAACTCACCTTTTCCAATGATACACAATAAATCCTTGCTTGTCAGCTTTACCCTGAAAAATGCAAAGCATCCTGTAAGAAGCAGCCCCAATATGCCCTCCCAAGCACAAAATCTCTGTTTTTCTGAGCTGCAAATCTAACCTTCCCAGGAAATATAAGGACAGTAATTTGACCATTATGGTCATCTCATTAACAGAAATGCTATCCTTTGTCCTCATTGTTATTCACACAGAAAATGGCCTGTTTAACCCATCACTTATTTTTTGATATAGATATACTATTTTTTTTTCTCTCAGTGGATAAAAACAAGTCTAATGTTGGACACACAACGTAATGTTTCCCTTAAAATATCTTTGTATGGGACACTAAGCTGATAATGGAGTAGACAGGGTGATTGAAACCTTCTGGGCTTCAGTGCTTCAAAATAACAAACACTGTCATTGAGACCTTTAGTGAGATTTATCAGACTTCATATGCTTATCCTTGAGCCAGCCACCCTCCCTCAATGTCCAAACAGGCAGAGAGGAATGGACAATTCAAGGAAAAAAAATCACAATGTCCTGGTGCAGACACATAAAATAAGCGAATTGGTTGAATTACAGAAGTTTATCTTCCTTTCCATTTCACAGAAGGGGACTCAGTGGGCCAGCTCAGGTGTAGATGCGTGCACTGCAGACACCTGAGCTTAGGTGAGACTGTCCCTAACTCTGACGTGGCCTGTGTTCCCCTTAAATAGAAGGTATCTCTTTGCAGAAAGAATTTCAAGGAATTATGCCCCATTGTAAGATCTGAAGTTTACCTCTGTTCCAACAGATACAGTTGTCTCTGCACAATATGCCATGGATTGGAGCCCCAGTTGCTATTGGTGAGAGTTGCATTTGACCTCAAAGTAGTATCTATGGAATGTAAGCACTTGTATCTTGACCAGCTCTTACAAAGATTTCTGATTTCTCATTCAAATCTCTAAGTTGACTTGAAATATTCTTCTTTGCATACATCCCCTATTTGAAGACTTTTGCAAAATAACTGCTTCTCAGAGGCACGATGACTCTCCTCAAAATAAATTATCTTTTTTTTTCTCATGCAAATATACTCAACTTGTGCTTTTAAAATCCTTTCTCAGGATATGTTGTATTGTTTTTCCTTTTCAGCCTCTAGGATCTTGCTGATCTTGGAGTCCACTATGCCCTATTCTGCTTTCCTTCTGAACAGTTATTTTTTGCAGCCTGAAAATGTTTGATTGCTTTTCCTCAACTCAAAAAAAGGGAACTTTAGCATTTCTGTTTCTCCTTTGAGTCCCTGATATCCCATCTGGATTCAGACTGTGCAAAACTTCCCAAACTGCATATTCAGCTCTGCAGTTTCAATTCTGTTATAAATGATGCAGCAGTCCCCTCCTTTCTTTTGGCTTCTATCAAGTTGAGGCCTTTCAAATGCATCATTCTTTTTAGAGCACAGTACTTTTCAGATGTCTGTGGCTGTCTTGCTGTCATATTCTTCTTCATTTTAATATAGCTATTAAGCCTAGTGTGTCCAATCCATTAATATTAAAATAAAAATAGCTACCTTTGGTGTGTCTTCCTTTCCAGAAAGTCCATTTTCATTCATGAATATACAAAATCCTTGCCATTGATGTTTCCAGTTGGCAGGAATTCTGGAGTGTTTGAGGTGCCTTGGGGTTTCTACATTCTGCTCCAGTTTCTCAAGTCTTCTCCTCCACTTTTCTTTTTCCACTTCCACTACTGCCATGTAGAGTGGCTAATGTGATGACTAACATAAACCTTGACTCAGAGTGTGTATCTCTGACAAGGCTTCCATATAACAGAAGATAAAAGAAGAAAAATTGTAGGAAAGAGCTTGAAAGAAAAGGAGAAGGAGGGATATTCATGCTAATTCTTTGTCAGATTGTTCATCAATTTACACTAATAAGCCACAGTTCACAAACAAGATGAGCCAAACCTCATAAATGCCCAGTCAGCTGTACAACCCAGAAGTTTCTGTATCTCTATTACAAAGGCAGAGTTTCTTTCTTTGAAGTCCTTTCTTCCTCTTTTCTAAATCAAGAGAAAAAAAGGCATGTTTGGGAACTACTGCTACTGGATAGGAATCAGAGAGTATATGCTGGGAAATAGAAAGAATTACTTTTAAACACGATAAACGAAAAGCTTTTGCTGACCTGTTTGCTTTAATTCAGCAATTTGTTTCTGTTTGAAAAAAAATAACAACAATCAAAAACCCCCCAAACAACAACAACAAAACCCAAAATCACTCACAAAACCCACAAACAAATAAACAAATACATGAAAACGATTAATGATTTGAGGGCAGAGGGAAAAGGGAAGACTTCATGCCAATGTCATGGAAAATCAAATGGCTCTATGGGGCCTAGTTACCAGATTGGTTTAAATCACAGCAACTATATCATAAATACTAGGCTGTATGGATTGTATGGATCTGGTTTATTTTTCGTGTAATGAAGAGAACCATCCAGATTGCTGATTTTGAGATGAGCTCTCACCTTCCAAATCTTGCACCTGGGGATGCAGTAACTGGCCCAATAAAGGAGCCTGACCTCCTTCTGCACTGTGGAATTTGTCAGTAACACGCACTGGGTTGGGGATTAAATCAGCCTGGGTGGTCTGGGATGACTCAGAAACAAAGCTGATATTTCCAGGAAGAGAATAATAGAACATTTAGAACTAAGAAGCTTTCTGATCTGGGAGAGAGCTCACAGACCTACAGCTTGAAAGTGTTTGTTGCCTCAATATCCTCAATCACAGAATCACAGAATATGCTGAATTAGAAGGTACACATCGGGATCACCAGGTCCAGTTCCCTTAGACCTTTATAATTTCTTTGCAACCTGTTAAATTAGCTGCTGATACAAAAATGCCTCTACTACTCAAACTTGCAAGTAAAATGGTGATTTTCTTTGATTTATTTGAAGAGTAGCAGTGATAATAGTATGAAGTCATAGTCAATATTTTTTCTAGGATGTAGCACTCTGCATTTCTCAAATGAACCCTCTGAACTTTTAATTTTTGGAGTCTGAAAACTTTTAATTTCTAATAGGCCTGAGTGAAATTCACTAAAATTATTATCACAACAAAAAGACAAAATTATTTCAATGCAAGAGAAGAATTATTATTAAAGAATTGTGTTAAAATAATTTTTAAATGAAGGAACACTTTGTTACTTGAAACATTGTAACAGGTGTAGTGTTTTCTTTTCCAAGTGTCACCTAATTGTCCACAAGGATTGTCCAGACCTGGTACATCTGTTGCAGCTGGTTCTCTCTGCAGCTGTGTTGTTTGGAGCCAGTTGCTTTCCAAATGGTTGTGCTGTGACTCTAAGGGAGCAGGGTAGCCTGCCCAGCACACAGCATGGTGGAAGCAGGGCTGTGCTGTTACCAGACAACTCCTTCCACCACACCATGCAGCTTTACTGCCTCAGGTGTTTACTAGCTTAGTACCTCTGCATTGTATTCTAGGTCCTAGTGAGGATGTGTCCATAGAGAATGTGTGACTGACTATCATTTATCTCCAGGTAGTGGACTCAAAGGCATGTGATAAGGTGCCCCTGTGATAGACCGTAAACCATAAAATGTCAAGGCATCCAGCAGATATCCAAGCTGATTCAATCCCATCCATCAAATAAAGCACGAAGGCTCCTCCCTTGTCTCCTCCAAACCATGCACTCACTCATGTGGATGAGCACAATGTCAGTTTGCTCACTGGAGCATACTGTGATGCACCTGGCTTGCTAAGATAGCAGAAGAATATCCACCATTTTTACTGAGTGATTAAAAGCTTAAAGAACAATAGAAAAGGCTGGCAGAAGATAAGAGAAAAAATGTGCTCCAAGGAGGGAGAACTGGGACTCTTCTTTTTTGGCAGCAATCAGCTGTTATATTTGGTGCAAATAGCACTGTTCAAGACTCATCCATGAGGATGAAGCAGCTGTAGATGAAAAGAGAGGATAACAATGCATAGGTACACTTTATAAAACTGTAAGGAAAATCTCCAGCAACAGACCCCTAATCCAGACTTGCAGGTTTGTTTCCAACAGAGATACAGATCTGAAATGCAATGCTCTAGCACCCCAGGCCACTGTGCTTCCAACAGGTGCAGTCAGCTCAGGCCCCATGTCGTCACTTCTCCAAAGGAGTGGTTACTAAGCTTTCAGATCTTTGGGGTAAAAGGGATAGCAAGCACATTTTGTGTCAACTTGTGCACAATGGTGTGTAGAGTGGACTTCAAATATGTTTGGGATCAGGAAGGTAAGAGATACACTATTTTATAAACATATTAATTTTTATGCAAAAAACAGAGCATAGAAAAGAGGACATCTGCTGTTGGCAATGCTACTGTGGAGACATGAAGAGGAGTGAAAGGTAAAAACCAGAAAAGCATCAGACCTTCACCCACACTTTGTCAAACAATGTAAACTTTTGGCAACTTTGCATAGATTTTGGCAAGACCCGAAATAAGCTTTCTTCCTTAATAGTGCAATGCAGTAAAGGGTCTGTCTTGATGGGAAAAGGGTTTCTGTGCAGTGCAGGACACTCAGCACAGTGATGTCTATCCAGAACTTCTCTCACACATTACGTGCGGGAGAGCCATGCTTTGCATAGTTGGACCCGTTGTGCTTTCTGAAGAAGGTGGATGTGGAAGAGATGGTCTTCTGAGACTTGTATTGAGGAGGGACTACAATATTTGGAGATTTTAAGAGGAATTTGAAGGGGTGAGAGGGAAGCATGGGAGAAGGTGTAAAGATGAAGAGATTCATCATTAGGTTCACATTTCAGATTTCACTGACTTTCAACTTCTATTGATTCCTGGTTCCCTTTCAGCAGCTCCACCTTATTAGGAAGGTAAATTACTGACAAGAACTGAAGAAATTGCTATCACGTACTGCCACAGAAATACTGTGTGATTAGCACATAGTGAGTCATATGTTTTTCACAGTGTGGGAGAAACCATACCTGCTTGAAAATAATCCCTTCTCATTCCATATAATCCTTTCAGTAGTACACTCTAACTAACACATGAAAGCAGGGTCACAGTGTTCTCGGAAAAATCATATATTTCTGTTGCCTCCTAAAAACAGCAACTCCTGGTACTTTTATTCCTTAGCGCAGTGCTGGAAGGAGCTGCTTTCTGCAGTGTACCTAACAGAGTCACCACTGACAGAGGGAGAATTACAGGTACATTGAACAATTGTATCTAGGATATTGTAGGTCAGTTGACTAGAGTTCTATGACATTCACTGCAGGGTACACTAAAAAAAATGTGTAAATGTATTGTTTACAGCCTCAAGCCATAAAATGTTGTACAATCTCTTATGGGAGATCTCTTGCAAAAGTGTGGGCTTAGTAATTCCTTCATCAAAGGGATATCCTGCAAAATGAAGCTAACAGCTCAAAGGTCCTGAAAGGCTCTCTGGTATCATGGATGTCAGTCCACAATTCTTGCATTAGTGTTTTGATAGTCTTCCTTCTTGAGCTTGCTGCCTGTAAAGAATAATGCTTACTCCTATCTGCTAAATAAGTTTTCTTTGACAAAGGGAGAATTACTTGAGTTTTAATTCATTCTTTCATTCAATTTAACACTAAAATGTCCTAACACAATACAGAAAGAATTTTTTATGAGCTCCATTTTGTCATCACCACAAGCTGTGATGATAGCATCCCTCCCCTAGATTGGGTACCACTGCCATAATGACAATGATTGTGAGGTGGCTTGAAATGGGTGGCAGAGGGAACAGACATTTGCAACTTCACCTCAGCATTAAACTATAACATTTAAAAGCTAATGAGCTAAAAATGAATGAATGGGAAGATTAATAATGCACTGCAGAGTAGAGCATTCAAAAGAAACTTCTCCTCCCCTCCATACCAGGACTAATTAATGTGATCTATCCTAATAAAAACAACCCTAAGCACTACTTCTTCATTTTTAACAACCTGTATTACAAGTTAATGTATAAATGCTCTTTGTAAAAGTACAGAATTTGAGTAGCTATGAATCATGACACTTAAAATGACACATTCAACTGTGAAAGAAAATTCAAGGACACTGATTTTTCAAGTGGTTTGTTGTGTTCATATTGCTGTTAAGGAGTCCAGGAGGCTGTTCTAGCAAATAAGTGCTTTTTTTTTTTTTTTTTTTTTTTTTTTTTTTTTTTTTTTTTGTATTGGTGCATGTGTTCCATGCTCCCAAAAGACTACACAAGTTGTACCAATTTCTGCACTAATTAATAGTCCATGCAATCTTACTGAAGTCAAAGGAGTTGCCCAGGATGCAACTGCTAGCAGTTTTGGCCTTCTGCATTAAAATTCTATCAGCTGGCAAGAAATTGCTATAATGATCACTACAGAATACAAATTGACCAACTCCCCACAAAGGGAGCTTTGCCACACTAACAATAAGGAGATGACTTTCAAGTTGACATAAACTTGCAAAAGGAGTGATGAATTAATGAGTCACACATAACCACTCCCACATTTAGAGACACTGTCCTTTCCTTAGAGGATAAGCAATGCCTCATTGTCTTTTTATTCTGCATACAGAGAATCATGAAGCCATGAAATCATTTAGGTTGCAAAAAACCTTTAGGATCACTGAATCCAACCATACAGCTAGCACTGACAAGTCCACAACTAAACCATGTCCATGTGTCACATCTACATGTCTTTTAAATATCTCCAAGGATGGTGATTCAACAACTTCCCGAGGCAAGTGCTTTTATTAGCTTATTCCTAAATGCAGATTGCTATGTCCTCCTAGTCTTTCCCATCTTTGCATTAGAATCAAAAAGTTGCAGAATTGGGAAATAGTTTGGGTTAAAAGTGACCTTAAATATCTTCTAGTTCCACCCATCCTGCCAGGGGCAGGGGCATCTTTCACTAGACCAGGTTGCTTAAAGCCCATCCAACTTCATTGTGAACACTTCCAGTGATGTGGCATTCACAATTCTGGACAACCTGTTCTAGTGTCACATCACCTTCACTGTAAAAACACTTCTTTCTTATGTCCAATCTAAATCCACCCTGTTTCAATTTAAAAATATTGTCCCTTATCCTGTCACTGCATGCCATGGTGAAAAGTCTCCATCTTTCTTTTAAGTTCCTTTTTTATACTAAAAGGCCACAGTGCATACATGCAAGCACACAGTCTCTGAATGCTTCCTAGGGAATGTTCTGAAAAAGAAGAAAATTGATTAGGAAACAAGTGAGATTCCTAGCCACTATTCCTCCTTGGGGAAGAACTAGCATTGAAAATAATTTTTTAACTTTAGACTTCCTACAGTGGAGACTAAAACACTGGAAAAAAATGAACAGGGGCATGGTAAATTAGCAACTAATATTTTATTTTTTCATTTTTTCCCTTACTTTGGTGATGTCTTGTGTAAAATAGTATATGCATACTGCATATGGTTAATTCTGTACATGATTTTTTCTGTAGATGCAATTGCTATAGGTAAAAATGTTTTGGAAATGGGTTGAACAAAATGCCAATCTGCATGGTGGTTGTACTACTGTTAGTGACTGGGGAGTATTAATTATGAGCAGATGCCAGATATTGCTCATTAACATCAGTTGTTCCTATTTCAATAAGTCTTGCGAAGTTTGCATAATTTGACAATATTCATGAATCACCAGGTGACTTTCAAGGCACAGAACTCACAATTACAGAACTTTATGATTTATACTTGCGTTAATTAGAAATTTTGACTGTTAATAAAAGTGCATGTATTATGGTTTATTTGGACCTTCTGTTACAGATGTACTTAAATTATGTGGCTGTATGTACACATAATTTTTGTTACATTTGTAGAAGCATTTAAATATGTACACGGGGTATAACCTCTCGACCTTCCTTCTGGAGCTAGCAGGATTAAGAAAACTGGGGAAATTTTCATTCTGTTGGAGAAGATAGCGGGTCCTCTCCAGTCCCATGACTGGAGTGTTGGGGTGGAGGGTTGCAGGAAGGAGAGGCAGGACAGGCAAGGCAGGAGGTGTGACACTGTGTAAGGGAGAGGTTTGATTGCACACTCTGTACAGGTAATGGTGATGTGGTTGAGCTTCTGTGTACGGATTAGAGAGTGTGATGGTAGAAGACTGTATTGGTCACAGTGATGACAAAATGGTTGTGTTGAAAATTTTCAGTGAAACAAGAATAAAGGACGGCAAAGTTGCTACCCTGGCCTTCTGAGGAGCAAGCTTTGGGGAGATGTTTAGCAAAGTATTCTTCAGGAAGATATTTAGCAAAGTATTTTCACATTTCAGGGCTGGTCAGTCTGTAAGAAACATTTTTTGCGAGCTCAGGAGCAGGCAATTGCAATGTGTCCTAAGTCAAGTAAGTGGTGCAGAAGACCTGCCTGGGGAGGGCAGTCCTGCAGACAAGGATCTGAGGGTCGGCAGCAGCTCAGTGTGAGCCAGCAGTGAGCCCTGGCAGCCAAGAGGGCACATCCCATCCTGGGGTCAGTCAGACACAGCATCACCAGCTGGCCAGAATTGTCCTGCTGCATTCAGCACTGGTGTCCTCTTACTTTGTGGGCTGTGTGCAGTGCTGAGCTGACAGCTCAGAAGGATGTGAAGGTCCTTAAATGCACCCAGAGGATGGCAACAGAGCTGGTGGAAAGGCTGGAAGGAATATCCTACAGGGGGCTGCTAAGGATCTTGGGCTTGTCTAGTTTAGAGGAAAAGAGGCTGAGGGGCAACTTCATTGCTCTCTGCAGTTTCAGGAGGAGGGGAAATGGAGAGAGAGGTGCTTATCTCCTCCCCTTGGTATCCAGTGACTAGATGCATAGGAATAGTTCAAAACTGCACCAGGGGAGATTTAGACTAGACATGATGAAGCATTTCATTATGAGAGGGTGATCACACACTGGAACAGGCTTTCTAGAGAGGTAGTCCATTCCCCAAGGCTGTCAGTGTTTAAGAACCATCTGGACATAGTTCTTCAACTAAATTAGTCAGGCATGGGGACTAGATGATTGTTTTAGGTACTTTCAACTAAAATTGTCTATTCTATTCTATTCCAAATAAATGTGCATTCACAATTTTGTTCCTCTATAGGTCTGCAGCAATGCCTGCACAGGACATTGGCAACCTGTGAAACTAGCATGCATAAGGCAGGAGAAGGCTTATCTGTTAGCTGTGTGCTTGTGATTGAATAGATCACTGCAGCCTGCACCCAAGGAGAGGGCCTGTGGACAAGAAAAATAGTGATGACTCTGCCCATATTTCCTGTGCTTGGTGTTTATGCAGGCAAGCTGGAGGCAGAGGCAAGAGCAGACACAACTGTAGGGGGATAAGACAAAATAGTCAGTGATACACTGAGCCCTGCAGTGATACACAGGCCACTGCATTTCACCCAGCTATGCACAGACAGGCCTTGTGCTAAACCAAAGGAAACCTTCCAGACTGACTTCTAGTCCACAAAGGAAGGTATCAGGGAACAGAGTTCCCACTCCTTCCCTTGCTGCCCTGTTCCTTTTGTCAATTGCTTCCAACAGAAAAAGTTCTGCCTAATTTCTTACTTGAAAATGGTTGCTTCCATCTTCTGGTATTGATTCTTATTCCTTCCTCTCTAATTATTTAAATTTCAGCATTCCTTTGTGTCATGAGAGCACAGACTGTAATGGTCTTATATAGACAAGAAAAAGTCATTTGTAAGATTTTTTTCTAACAAATTAAAAACATTAAGCTCATTAATTTGGTCCCAGAGAAGAACTTGCTTCAGCCCTCAGATATTTCTGTGGCTCTCTATTGATCATCTACAGATATTATTAAGCACTCCTGAAAGGATGCATTTCTCCAGTGCTGAGTTTATTAAATATCCCAAATACACAATGGAAAGAGCAGTCTGACTATGTGTACCAATAATTGCCCTGATTACAGATTCAGTAATACTAGTTCTTTTTACCACCACATCTGTTTGTTCAACACAGTCTGTAAATTGCTTTCACAACCACTGCTGCTTAGGAGTTACTCTGCCATTCTGTGTATTGTCTATGTGCTGTTACCACTTTGTACTGGTACTTACATGTGTACCTTTGTTGTTGGCTGTGTTAAAATACAGCTTGGATGGACTACGAATACCAAGCAGCCCTGATCAGTCATTCTGTCTGGACATTCCTGTTGTGGTGACTGTATTGGTCTGTAGTTTGATCTGCAATAAACTGAGAGACTGAATGAAGAAATCCAATGGCCTAAACTTCTAATGGGCTTATACTTGATAGAATCTGTCATTCGTGTTTGAGGTGTGATTCATGTTGTGTTTAACAGATTTACACAGAGTATGGGACACCCTCCTTTCTGACTCTGAACCGTAATCTGCCTTCCTGCTTGGATCCATATCAAGAACAGTCATAAAAAAACCTTTGGGCATATTGCTAGTCCTTCCTGGAGGGGTCCCACATTTTTTGCTGCCAAGATGCATGAATTGGGTAGACAGCTTCTTCTCAGACTGCCTTGAAGCAGCGTGGACACTGGACACCTAGCTCACATGCTCCATTTTAGAGGCTTTGTGGCTTCACAGTAGCTGCACAGAAGTGGATAAGTGAGTGAAATGTTCTCCGGTAGTTTTAAGTGTGTTGACTCTGAAAAGGTAGCACATACGTAATCTCACTCATCAAAGATTTTATCCATTCAGTTTATGTTCTGCAGTACA